>NC_141463.1:80837500-90837500 GCF_015680905.1 Coptis chinensis | reverse complement strand
CTATTTATGATTCATCATCCCTACTACTTAATCATGAAGGTGTGTTCATGCTTCAGAGACCAGGTTTGAAAGAGAAACGTTTATTTAGCTACGAGTTGGAACGGGCATCTTACGCTTTAATGCATGACAATGGCAACTTTATTGTATACAATCCGGAGTCTGTACTCATATGGCAGAGTTTTGATCACCCGACTGATACAATTCTTTCCGGTCAGACGTTGAAGACCGGTCAAAAACTAGTCTCAAGTTATAAATTGGTGATGGAAGACGATGGGAATCTAGTAATGTATAATGAAAAGGGTCACTATAGGTGGAAGAGTAAGACGCGTAAGAAAGGTAGTAGCCCCGTAGTACTTAATCTTGACTCAAGTGGTCGTCTCTACCTAGCCGATTGGGACGGTGTAGTTATCAAGAACTTAAAGCAGAGAGAGGAGGATTCTTTTCGGAGCAGTGGGAGGCACATAATTTATAGAGCAACGTTGGATCCTGACAAAACTTTTCGGTTGTATGAAGAGAAAATTGGGTGTCATTGTGGAAAATCTGTTGTACTATGGCATTCAGATTGCACTGCTTGTAAAGAAGATAGAAAATTAATCTTATATGTGTGGTGGGTTTTAGGGATCGGCGTCCTCATATTTTGCATTGCTGTCATATTGCAATTCATGAGATGCTCAGGATAAAATCCATAATGTATCCTTACTTTAGAAAAACCTTTGTTTTGATTTTTGTTGTTTTTAGTATTACCGTAATCTTATATATAATGGGAAAACTAGCCCCGTTTGTTTATTAGTATGTGTATTCTCGATTTTAATCCAATCTTTTAAATTAAAAGGATACCTGAAAGTTTCACCCACGAAATTTTCTAAATTTCACAGTTCATGTTCTTATATAATGGGAAAATTAGCCATTAGTATGTGTATTCTCGATTTTAATTCTTTTAAATTAAAAGGATACCTGAAAGGACTATAAAACTCAACATATTCATAAAACAGAAACACCATTTCGCGGTTTCCCAATTAAAAGCAAATTAAACCGTTCGTTCGTCTTCTCCGTTCCTGATATTCCCAATCCCAATTAAAGCCCGTTAAGTTCGCTCCCTCCGAATTTAAGACAAAAAGAACTTTGTCATTCCACTCAAAGCAAATTTGTCATTCCTCTGCTGATTGAATTTATGAATTGAAATCTACTCTAAAGCGCATAGGTAGGAATTTTGTTTATTTCTTCAAATTTGTCTGCAATTTTCGTATTGTTCTATTTCTTACTTTTTCTTTCTCTATTTTTTTTTTTCGTTCCAGTCACAGAATAGTGCCTTTATCATTCAATACTTTTTTACCCAACTTCCCAACTCGAACAGAAAGGTATGATCTTCTAATCTGTTGCCCCAAGTTTTCAGTTAACCAACCGTTTCGATACTTTCCCAAAGAAAAAATTCATATTCAGCAACATCTCTTCTTCATCTTGAAAATCCCTCTCCACATGGAAGAGGTTAGATTATTATTTTTTTAATTTACTTTTAAATTGTGTTTAGGGAACAAGTTTGGTTTCCAATTTGTTTGCGCTGGCACCATTTTACAAGAGTAACAATGCTTTCTTTGAGACATCAACTTTCTTTATCTGCTCTTCATCGATTGGGTATGTTTATTGTCTGCTCTTCATATTCTTCATCTTTCAGCCTCGTTTCCCTGGTTCACTTTGCATAATCTCACACAAGGTACAGATGCAGAGGTTCAACAATAAGTCACTGCAATGTCTCAGACACAGGCAGTGCTTTTACCACACTTAACTTGGATAAGGCAAGAAAAGACGGAAATGGTTTGGGCAGTGGAAAGCTAAAGTTTATGATATGCAGAACGTGGTTGTGAGCATCAAGTCTAGACGGGTAGCTATGACAGACGATGAATTTTTCTCGTCTTGCAATGAAAATGAGACGGAGAGTGATTATGGTGATCTGTTGACAGAGGATGAGAAGAGTCAATTGGAGGTTGCCCTTAAGATAGATTCTTCAGAGTCGGTGCCAGAGAATGGGATTTTGATGGGTTTATTGTTCATCGGCATAGTTTCTATGAGCAAAGATATATATATATATATATATATATATATATATATATATATCGAAGATATATATAGTCAGAAGTAGCAGCTGTAGCAGCAGTGAGGCTAAGCAGGAGAAGAAATGTTGATTTGGTGGATGGAGAAAACGGGAAGCCAAGCCCGAGACAAAAAAAATTGCTTCCTCCTAGAAGTTCGCTTTGTGTGGAGGAGAAGGTCAGTGATCTCCTTGGGGATTCGCCTCCCAGAAACAGACTTGGTAGGCACTCAGTAGATATTGCTGAGAAGGGGGATGAACTCCGTAGAGGAAGGGATACAAGAAAACCATCTTTGAGTTCTGAGAGTAGTCATCGGCGCAAGGAAAGTCATTGTGAGAGCGAGTACAAAAAAGGATTGAGACCTATTCTCTGGCTTTCACCCAATTTCCCGCTTCAGACAGAAGAACTCCTTCCTTTGCTTGATTTTCTCGCAAACAAGGTCAAGGCAATCCGTTGTCTAAGAGAACTTCTTACTACAAATCTTCCACCAGGAACTTTTCCTGTTAAGGTTGTTATTCCGGTGGTTCCTACTATCAGGGTGTTGGTCACATTTACGAAGTTTGAAGAGTTGCAGCCATTGGATGAGTTCTCTCACGCCTCCTTTAAGTCCTCGTCTTTGCTGCAATGAAAGCCCAGCAGTGATGCAGGCCACAGGTTCATCGTGGCTGCAATGGATAAAAGCCCCTATGAATTGTTGAAGTTTGTTCAATTTGGAAGCCTCAATCTATGAATTGTTGATTTAGTTTATAGAATTAATTGTTTAGTGTAGTTATTGGTTGTTATCTATTAGTTTACTTAATAATATGATTGTATTTTCTTCCGGCAGGATCTCTATATCAATATTGGTTGGCCTCTATACCGAAAATATGGACATGCATATGAGGTATTTCTTAGACCATGCTCACCTTAAAGTCACGTTGTTGACTGAATTGCAAATTGGTTTAAGTGTTATTGTTTAACCAGGCATTCAGGTTAATCATGAATGATCCTGACTCCATTTTAAACTCACTTACTCGCGAGATTAAGGAAGTTGGTCAAGATGGAAAGGAGGTAACTACAATTCGCGCCACTCATTATTTGGTAGTAGAAGGTATTCTGTTTGTGTTTAACTTATCAATTTGTCACTACACATGTGACTAAGCTGGTACTCGCTGTGTCAGATGAGATTAAAGATGCTCTTTTAATCAACATTAGGAGGTGCATGACCCTATAGCCGCTGAAAATACAAGCAGACATTGAAATGAAATGTTTTTAGATGGATGGGGTTCTTCACATCAAGGTCATGATCTCATACTGTTGTCTTTAATTCGTTTCATTTCTTTTGCTAATATGATTTGTTTAGCTTATTTGCCCAAATTTTAGTTGCTGTAGCCCATAATACGTCCATTCTTCTCCATTTTACAGGCTGCCATGCGGAAAGCTGAAGCTGCTGGAAATGAGGATTGTCCTGTTAAGATGAAATTGGTGGCTCCCCCACTGTATGCCCTTACAACACAGACTCTTGACAAGGTATGCACTACTATTGGCCTTGATTTTTTTATGTGAATGCCATATACTGTTTACCGGTTTCCTTTATGAGGTGTTTCATACTTTCATGTACGGTTGGATATGTAAACAATGTATATTTTGATCAAATGAGAATTGTTACTTACTTACTTATAGTGTTTTGTAATTGAAAATTTGGTATTAAGTAACTAAAAACTAATATTAGTTGTACTAATAAAAGTCATTTATATATTAGACCTCCTTAACAAATTTGATGTTATCCTTTCATTTTTTAAATTTAGTTAATTATTTGTGTGTTATATGGTTGATTGGTTGAGGGTTTCAAACATTTGGCCTTGAAGCTGTGGGTAGTGGTTTGGTAATTAATAATTTGGTTTTTTCTCATTTAGTGTTGGGGGTTCTAATTGTCCATTCTGTTCCTATCGTTAAACATATGCATTTCCAAGAGAGACCAACCCGAAAGAAGTAGCTAGCAAAGGACAAACTGTATAACATTCTCTTTAAGGCGTGCACGTCTCCCATCGATTGCATGTATTATGCTAACATCACAGGTTGACGATTTCTTAACTCGGATTTTTGTTGGGTATGCAGGATGTAGCTAAGCGTAACATTTCTAAATGGAAATGTTATGAAAGGATGGGAAGGATCTTTGGTTAAACCTACATTGTTTGATGTTGTTGTTTCTTTGTCATTGTTGTGACTGGCTGAATTGGCTAAATTAGTGTGTATTTATTTGTTCACGAGCCATGTCATACCATTGCAGCTGACCTCTGTGCTAAGCATTTTGTGCATGTCTTTAGCCAGTCTTTGTAGTTTTAAGAGTTTTAGAGAAGTTGTTGTATCTTTATTGCTTTTTAACTATTATAAGAAAGCAAGTCAAAAGAAAAGAATGGTGTCTGTCACTACTTTTCAACATTGTGCAAGTGTTGGATATTCTAAATTGTTAACTCTTCTCTTGGTCATGCTTCCTCTGTTTTCTATTGGACTCTATTATCTGTCATAGGTTTTAGGAGATCTATTATCCCACCTATTAATTTGGATTTAAAATCTTTGATCAATGGCTAAAGTATAAAGTTTAATCATGTGGACAAATAATGGAATTGTGGCCAGTCATTCTTAACTTTCATTATGGGTAATAGGTATTGACACATTTTACAGAGTGATTTTCAATTTATCTTCTATGTTTTCTTTGTTCATTTTTATGGATTTAAAGCAATTATTTGCTCTTTAACTTTGATCTTAACTTTCAGATATCATTCGGGTTTCGATGCCATCGTGGAGAGAAGGGGTGGCCCCCCGCTTGTTTTCATGCTCACAGGTCTATTGTTTATAGAAAGGTATAGTTGGGAGCAAACAACTCTAGAAATGGTATACAAGCAAGCTCCTCGGGGAACTGCTTCATCTTCTATCTCCTCTTAATCCACAGCCAGCGAGGTTCTAAAGTTATATTTTCAAAACCAAAACAAATAAACACGCCGCCGCTTCTACACAAGTATAAAACTCTTAGATGTTTGAAACCTGGAAAGTACATCTACTCTCCACATTAAGCAGTTAATGTATGATGAATCTTGATCTGTATCTACAGGAAGAGTCTACACCGATAAAGATAGATATCCGTTGTAGGTGTTCAAGGGGATGTGGTTCTCGAATGCATCCACTTAGATGAAGATCTCATACGTGAGGAATGATGTTCAGAGTTATGTATAACACTTCTTTTATACGATCAAATATTCTATTGCTGATTCGTGAGGAGATTGATACACTGTGGGATGCCAAGGGCCACTTACCAAAGGACTTCAAAGCAGAGGTACGCGACAATCATTTTAATGGGAGTATCTATTTTTGGAATTGGGAATTGAATGTTTGTGTTTATTAGCCATGAACACGACTGAAATTAATTTCAATTGTCCCAGACTTTTAGTCTATTTGGCATGTTATTTTATGCTGACAGATTGTGTGCCTAGACGTCGACATTTTTCTTCATTTTGTCGTAGGACAATCATTAGAATTATATTCATGTACCTACATATATATGTTTTTTCAGAATCGGCCAAAGCGCAGGGGAGGCCACAGAACATGTACTTGCGACAGCAGGGCATTGTGCTTGCACTGCATGGAACATCTTTAAGATTCGAAAAGCTGTCAATCCTGCAACTTCTCTTCGATCTTCTGTGTTTAAGAATGCAGTAGGAAGTTAATGGGGTTAGAACATGCAAAATACTGACCCCATCCATCTACTCTTATCAAGTGAAGACTGAGCGAGTACATCTACTCTCCACATTAAGCAGTTAATGTTTATCTGAATCCCGATCTGCATCTACAGGAAGAGTCTACACTGGTAAAGATAGATATCCGTTGTCGTGTTCAAGGGGACGTGGTTCTCAAATGCATCCACTTAGATGAAGATCTCATACGTGAGGAAATGATGTTCAGAGTTATGTATAACACTTCTTTTATACGATCAAATATTCTATTGGGTTGTGTTGGAACTTAATTGACCTTGCTTTGGAGACAACATGTTTAAACTCCTAGGGTTTTTTGTTCTTAATTGACCTTCTTCTTTTCTTCTCGGATATAGGTCGGCCTCTCTTTCGCTTCTACTGGCAAGCTTTTCTGGAAGCTCGAGGTATGGAGTGAGACCCTGTAGAAGACATGTGCTAATAAGCACAAATATTTCCTAATTGCCCACCAGACCATCCGGATTCCGTACTCAGGAGATTTTGGATCACCCGAACAAGGGGCACTGGCTCAGCGAGGTTTGAACCCTGTGTGGTCACAGGTGCCCATGAGGAGAGCTGAGGTAAAGTCGGCCGTTTAGAGAATGTAGTTGCATTACACATGACGTAGGAGAACCAACCAAAGCTTATCAAACCAAGGTCAATAATATTGATGCCTTGAGGAATCAGTTCATGGAGGTTAGGAATGTCAGGATAAACGAGTGGTGGAAGCATGAAATATGATATGTTGTTCTTGCTGCATGAAATCTGATAAACGAATGGGGAAAGCATGGAGGTGAGGAATGGTTTATGTTGTTCTTGCTGCAAGCAACTGTGTTTTCACCACATGTTATACCCATAAACTTAATCTGTATGTTTTCGGCGTAATTCAGCAATGCAAGATCTTTATAATTATGTACTCATTATAGTGTCCATCAGTTTTTTTACGCTATTGTGTCATCGATACTTACTACTCTCTTATAATACAAGCTTATATAGTTAACGTCATCGAATATGCTAACATAGAACGTACTATCCGAATCTTATGTCTATGTTACAGCAGTATAGTAGCTCTTTTTTGTACATACAAATTAAAAAAATAGACTCCAACAAATATAAATACAACCGTCATTTATTTATTTATTTTTTTTACAACTACCAAGGCCCAGGAATGGAAAAAACAAAAACAGACTTATCCCTTGGATCCCCACTGCTTGAAGTTCACTCCCTTCAATCGTCAAAAAACTCTTCCTTAAAAATTCAAGTACTAACTGCTTCAACTACCGTATGGTTTCTTCAAGCAATAACCGTTTGTTAAGCGAAACTGTCAGTATACATACAAAAAAATTTCCATTGTCAATTTCTCATGTGGAATCTTTGGCATAAAAAAATAGCATTATCCTGCAAAAAAGGTTTGCTCATGACTAATTTCAGTCTCTTCGACAACACTTTGCATATTCCAAATTTATATAGACACAATTTTAACTTTAATAAATTGTTTCATCGTATCATTTTTTCTTTCATAGTATTGTAGTTTTCTTAAATAGCAGTTCGTCACTTACACTTTCAAGAGTGATTCGTTACTTTTTTGTGTACTTTTTCTTATTCACTAATGCATTTCATGGATGTATATTAGCTTTAAAATCTAGGCGTGGGTTCATGGATGTATATTAGCTTTAAAATCAGATGATTATAACGTTATAAGCCATACCATTGTGTTTGGCAAAATAATTAAAAAATAAATAAAATTGTTAGTTCTTTCAATCTTCAATCAACCATCAGTAAGTTCTATGCCTTAAAGTATGTTATATGTTGCCATCTTTTATTATTTGTAATGGGAGGTGTTTCAATTAAAAAATTGCATATTATTTTGTTAAGAATCATGTCTTGGGTAGGGCAGCTCATTAGAAATTCAATCCTTCTTGATACAGATATTACCATTTGAAGATTCTGCTGAACAGCCTGGAACCTCAACTAAGGAAACAAAGCCTAAACGGATACGTAGAAAGTCTGAATGTGTGGTAAATATACAACAGCGATGATTTTTAAATATTTGTTTTATCAATTCTTTACCCCTTTATAACTAACACGGGGAAAAAAAATGTGCATTATTATGTTGGCATAGGAAATTTATCCATACAATTTTAATGAAACCGTGGAAACTTGCATTACACCATCGGCCGCGATCTAAGAGAATCCGCAAAATTTACCAGGTAATAAACTTTAATTATGTTCAGTCGAATGCTAAACTTCCATCTATTGTTATATTTAGTTTAAATAAAAGTTTGCTGAAAGAATATGTCGTTATAGGAGTGAATGTGTGTGCTGTGGTGTGGTGTTGTGGATGTGGTAGTGTATGGTGTGGTCTGGTTTGGTGGAGGTGGTAGTGTGTGCGTGTTTTGTGTTCTATGTGTATGTGTATGCTGGCAGGTCATGTGCTAGAGTGTTGTGTGTGTGACGTGGTGTTGTGCTGTGCTGTGTTGAATGTTGGGATTTATTGCTGCTATGTACTTGGTGCTGCATTCTGCGTTCTGCTACTACTGCCTGATGCCTGGTGGTGGTGTGTGTGTGGTAAGTTTGCTGGTTCGTATCTATGTTCGAACTGGTGTGTGATGCTGTAGTGATGTATGTGGCAGGTGGTTTAGTAGTGTAGTCGACTTATTATGCTGCTGATGTTGTGGTTTGAGATTGGAGCATGTAAACGGTTATAGGACTGAATGCTGGAGATGGATTGGACTATGTCGTTATTATTATTGTCCTAAACTTACTATTGTTTTATTATTTATGGTTGTTAGATATTTTGTTCTTGGAATTTAATTTGTAATGCAACAGTGATGTTACTAATGTCTACTAGATTTGCTCTGCCATGTAATAGTAATGCGATAGGATTTACATAAATAGTTGTTCTATCAAACTACTAGATTTGCTCTGCCATGTAATAGTGTTTGTTATGATATTGATAAACAAACACTTTCTTTCAAGGCCCCTAATGATTCAGTTGCAGCTACTGCCTACAATGTAGTATAACCATTGTTGCTTAATACGACGATGGACTTCAGCTGGGCTTTAGATGCTCCCTTTGGCCGAATCCTTTAACTTATATAATATTGGGCAAATTAATGCCTTCGCCATGTGAAAACTCGTTTCTATCTAGATTTTTTTCCCGCATTACAGCTGAAAATTTTGTGCATAATCATTGTTTGAGTTAATATAATGTTTTTATTGTTTCAATTTATTATCATGCAGTCTATCTCTGCAAGATGTATGAGTTTTTTCTCTTTGAATAGCCTTTTCACGGGGCACATAATCAGCCTAAGATCTGTTTTAACTTATGCCCTTATAGCATGTTCTCGCCCTTTTAATTTGAACTTGGGAAGTGACTAGCGAATGCCTAATTTGATGCCTCTCAATTAAGCAAGATAGAGAGAACAATAGTTTGATTCTCCTGAATAACTTTTTCCCATTTCCCCTAGGAAACATATATATAACATAAAACAAACAAAAAATAATGCATACTGCAGTTTTTCCTTATGTGAGGAATCATATAGTTTAACCTGATTCACAATCAACTTGCAGTTCAATCTTTTGTTGGGTGTGTCATGCCTTGGTAGCTCAAAGCAAAATGGCTAAGAAAAATTAAAAAGTTCCAGGAATGAAGGATTAGGTACTCATAAACGACATGAAACCAAACGATTACCAAGTAGGGAACAACGTAATGGTAATGTTAATGGAAAAGCTAATATTTGGCCTCCATTCTCTTGACCAAAATGTTCCTCGAGACTACCGTTTGGCTCAATATTTATATAATTCTTTGCATTCTTGCCAATGTCCATGCTACAGTAAGCCCATGTCAAGGGTCTCTGCACAAACACCCTTCATCCAATGCAATCGACAGGCAAAATATCTGAAATCAAAGCTGCATAAAACGACCATTTATCCAATGCAATCAATACACAATGCTCCTCGGAAAACCAAGCCACCACTACCAAGTACAATGCCATGTCGCCAACCAAGTCACAACGTCACCACCAAATGACAATCGCCAACAGGTGCCAGCGTGGCAGTACTGTTAAAGTTGACTTTGAAACCACTTCTGCTGATACAGATATTGAGTACTAACTTGAAATATTTGGAATCAGTCCCAGTGATGTGTCGCTTACTCTAGATGTAATTCAATGATGCAACTAGAATCTATAATTTCTTCCTTCTTTCGCCTCCATACAAATGGATACAAATGGATTGAAAAAATTCACCCCTCAATCATTTGAATAATTCAATCTCTCTACACATGAAATGGATCCACATTATGTTAAAAGCTTTTAAATTGTAAACTTGCCACATAGCCATCTTACCGAAAGCTATTATTTACACATTCAATTCAGTCCGCATATTATATCCAACTTAAATGTGAACGTTTCTAAATTTAAAAAAAAATGGCTTTTTTTAGCTAGCAACAAATTCTTTCTCTGTCCAACCTACCTATTTATTTAAACTGACCAAAATATTCAACGATAAAAAAACAATTGCTAATGGATTCACTAGATCATTTTGAAGACAATAATAAGAAAAAGGTTATTCTTCTTGCATTTTTTTTATATTTTATATTCTTCAGTTTAGAATACCAATTATCTTTGAACAACATGATGTAATATTCTTATATCTTACAGGTAGTACACTCATATGAATCCAACAATGTTCCTCCATCACATATAAATGCTCGCCAAGAGAATTACACAACTAGCAAACACAAAAGTAAACTTCATCAACATAATACCTATTTTTAGGTAAATTAGTTTGTGCCATATATAATACTAATTACATACTAACTAAATTACAGGCGGTTAAATACCTCTTCAAATTTATTTATTCAAGCAAAGATGGCGAGCAAAGAAAAAATCGTCTCAAACAAAGAATAAAACTAACGTATTCAAGTGTTTTTTTTTTCTTATTGAAGTTTTTTGAATATAAAACATTTTACATAATCCATTCAGACAAATTTAATATGTAATATTTTGCATTTTACATAATTCTTTCCTTTCATTTTTCCTCCCTAATTTTCTTCCTAGCCGCGCAACGACGCGTCCGCTTACTAGTATTATTTAATTACACTAGCTAATATGTACGCCTTCTGGGCGTCAAGATCTCAAAGTCTTGGGGATGTGTTTGTTCAATGTTAATGTTAGCGTGCAACTTATCTAGCAAGTAGCAACTATACAAAACAACTAATAGGTGAAAACTGAAAATAAGGCACCTACTAAAAACACACCATATCAGTGTTAGAGTTATCCCTCATATGAGGAGAGGAGAGAAATCAGTTCAGCTTGTGTGGAAAAGACAGAGCGCACCCCGCGCCCTCCACAACCTATTCTAAAGTGCGCCCCGCACTCAAGCGCCTCGACATCGACTCAGGCAAGAGCGCGCCCAGCGCCCGTTGTAGAACAATTCCGAGCGCGCCCTGCGCCCATGCCTATTTTGGCAGGATTCTATTTTTACGGAACCGCGAGTTTTGCATTATATGTTGGGGTTTTTGGCAAAACCTAAGACAAGAGAGACAACACAGAAGTAAGAGAAAACTTAATCTTGAAAGCTATCAAGATTGAGAGATAACCTTTACAGAGAAACAACCCTGTAAAGAGAGAGGAGTGATCTAGTAAGATGAGAGACTGCAATGAGTGATTGTAATCTTCCTTCCACTTTATAAAAAGACTAGCTCTTATGGAAGTAGGCACCATTGGCCGAACCACGGTATATCTTTGTGTTGTGGTTTGCTTTTACTGCTTTACATTATTATTTGTTGTTAATAGTTGTTTAGCGAGTTGGGCATGTTAGTTTGGTTGTAGGGAATATTTAGATTGTTGATTGGAGTTGTTATTGTTCAAATACAAGTTATCTGTGTAGTGGGGAATCGATTGACATTGGTATTAACCCTAACAAGTGGTATCAAAGCCTTGGTTAGATTAGCCTAGAGTATTATCCAAATCTTGGTCGGAAGGTGTTTGACAAAACTTCTGAGAGAATATTTGAGTTTAAATAACTTGGAGAGATGGACAATTCCGTGAACACTCGCATGACGAATCTGAATAGGAAGAACTACACCATTTGGAAAACCAAGATGGAAGACTTGCTTTATTGCAAGGACTTTGCACAACCCATTGGGAATGGAGGAGAAGACCGAAAACGGTTGCTGCGGCTGAGTGGAGCAAGCTTGACAGAAAATCAATTGGGTACATTCGACAATAGATTGACGACAGCGTCTTTCACCATGTATCCCAAGAGACTACAGCTTTTGGCTTGTGGAAGAAACTCGAAGACCTCTATGAGAGGAAATCGAGCGGAAACAAAGTGATGGTCGTTAAGAAGTTTGCCAACACAAAGTACCAATAAGGTTCTTCAATGTCTGAGCATCTTAACGAAGTACAGAATACCATCAATCAGATGCATTTGATGAAGATTAATTTGGGAGACAAAGTTGAGGCTTTGTTTCTATTAGGCTCTCTACCCGAAAGTTGGGAGACATTAACAGTCTCTCTACACGGAGCAACCAAGGATGTAATCGTTACCATGGAGATGGCTACAATGTCTTTGTTGAATGAGGAGACTAGAAGGAGTTCAAAAGGCAGCTCCTCTCACTCAGAGATCCTTGTCACAGAGAAACGGGGGAGAGGTAGAAGTAGAAAAATATATCGTTTTAGAGGTGATGACAGAAGTAAATCTAGAGGTGAAGCTAGAACTCCTAAGGCAGAGAGACAATGTTATTATTGTGCCACCAAGGGCCACTTCAGATATGAGTGAAGAACACTGAAGAGGGATGAGAAGAATAACTGTGTACATGAAGACATAGTGCAGAGGAACGAAAACACTGGCAGAGATACTACCGCACTAGTCGACGACTTAGTGGAAATTGTGTCAGATTGTGGTGTGTGCTGTCTTAGTACCTCATGCCAGGATACAGAGTGGGTGATAGATACAGGAGCATCCTATCACGTCACACCGCATAGGGAATTCTTCACTACCTACAGCTGTGGTGAATATGGTGAAGTGAAGATGGATAACAGTGGAGCCTCAAAGATTATAAGCATTAGTGATGTTCATGCAGAAACCAATGTCGGCTACAGTACACCTTGACACTCAAGGATGTAAGACATGTCCCTGACATTCGCCTAAGCCTAATTTCGGTTGTGAAGTTAGATGACGATGGCTTTGTAAACTCGTTTGGTAACGGGGTATGGAAACTGAGCAGAGATTCCATTGTAGCAGCCAGAGGGAAGAAAACTCGCTCTCTTTACAAAACACAGGCTAGTTTGTGTAAAGTAGAAGTGAATCTGTGAAAAGAAGAAGCTTCCTCCGAATCTGTGGGCACAAAGATCGTGTCATATGGGCGTAAAAGGGATGGAAGTTCTTGCTAAGCAAAAGGCTTTGCCAGACATTAAAGGTACACATTTAAATACATGTACTCACTGTTTGATTAGAAAGCAACACAGGGTGTCTTTCCAAAGATTCTTGTCTCACAAAAAGGACAATGTCCTTAAACTAGTGCACACATACTTATGTGGTCTTATAAAAGTGAAGTCCCATGGGGGAGCTTTATATTTCGTGACCTTCATTGATGATGCATCAAGAAAGGTATGGGCATAGAGTCTGAAGACTAAGGATGAAGTACTTGGCGTGTTTGAGAAATTCCATAGCATGGTGGAAAGAGAGACAGGGAAGTTGTTGAAGTGTATTCACTCAGATAATGGGGGTAAGTACATTGGGCCATTTGAAGAGTATTGCCAGAGTCATGGGATTCGTCATGAGCAGACCGTTCCCAAGACACCGCAACAGAATGGAATAGCAGAGAGAATGAACTGTACAATTGTAGAGAGGATGAGATGCATGTTGTCTCACTCTAAGCTACCTAGAACCTACTGGGTAGAAGCAATGCGTACAGCCGTGTATGTGATCAATTCAACCTATCACCGTTAAAGCCTCTGAATAGTGATTATCCAGAGAGAGTATGGTCAGGCAGAGATGTTGATTATGGATACTTGAGGGTATTTGGGTGCAGGGCATTTATGTATATTCCAAAGGATGAGAGATCCAAGCTTGATGACAAAACCAAGCAGTGCATTTTTCTGGGTTATGGAGATGAAAAGTTTGGTTATAAACTCTATGATCCGATTAACAAGAAGGTAATCCGAAGTCGAGAATTCGAGATGTTGTGTTCTTGGAAGACCAAACCATAGCAGACTTTGAGGAGGGTGAGAAGCTACAGGCTTTCACCAATTATTTTGTTGATTCCAAACCAGAAGTTCCTACTATGGAACATGCAGAAGGCATTGAGAATGCAGAGAACCATGAGTTTGAAGCTCATGATGAGAATCCTATTGCTCATGATAGGATAGAACCTATTGGTATAGAAGATTCAGATAAAGTGCATGAACCACCACCAGAGCAAGCAGAAGTGCATCCTCCTGAGGCACCAGCAGATGGGGCAAGGAGGTCAAACAGAGAGAGACTAGCTTCAACCAGGTATCCACCACATACGTACGTTCCACTATCGGATAATGGAGACCCTATGTACTATCAAGAGGCACTTGAAGATACAGACAAAGAAAAATGGTTGAAGGTCATGCATGACGAGATGGATTCTTTGCATAAGAATCACACCTATAAGTTAGTTGAGAAACCGCAAGGATGAAAAATTCTCAAAAATAAGTGGATATACAAAGTCAAGCATGAGGAGAACAATCCTTACCCAAGGCACAAAGCTCCCCTTGTTGTGAAGGGATTCGGTTAAAGAAAAGGGATTGACTTTGATGAGATTTTCTCTCCTGTAGTGAAGATGACTTCTATCCGGGTGATATTGGGTATGACCGCAAGTATAAACCTAGAGGTTGAGCAGCTGGATGTTAAGACAGCCTTTCTTCATGGAGACCTTGAAGAAGATGTCTACATGGACCCGCCGGAGGAGGGTTTGAGGTCAAAGGCAAGGAGCACCTAGTATGCAAGCTGATAAATAGCTTGTATGGGTTGAAGCAGGCACCGAGGCAGTGGTACATAAAGTTTGATTCCTTTATTGCGAAGCAAAGATACAAGAAGTCTGCTTTCGATCATTGTGTGTTTGTTCAGAGATTTCCAGATGGGGATTTCATAGTGCTCTTGTTGTATGTGGATGATATGTTGATAGTTGGCCCAAACATCAACAAGATATCCAAGCTGAAGAAAGACATGAGTAAGTCCTTTGAGATGAAGGATTTGGGTCAAGCAAAGCAGATACTTGGGATACGGATCACTCGTGATAGAAAGAGTGGGAAGTTATGGCTTTCTCAAGAAAGCTACATTGAGAAAGTGTTGAAGAGATTCAACATGGATCAAGCGAAGTCAGTCAGTTGTCCGCTTGGTGGCCAGTTCCACATGGCCAAAGAGATGTGTCCAAAGGGTGAGCATGAGCAGAGTCAGATGGAAAAGATTCCTTATGCATCCGCAGTGGGCAGCTTGATGTATGCAATGGTGTGTACAAGACCGGATATTGCTTTCGCCGTTGGTGTTGTAAGTCGATTTCTGTCAAATCCGGGGAAGGAATATTAGGAAGGTGTTAAGTAGATATTGAGATATCTCAAGGTCACTTCCAAATCGTGTTTGTGCTTTGGTGGAAGTAATCCCTTACTTGAAGGCTACACTGATGCAGGCATGGCAGGTGATGTTGACTCGATGAAATCCACCTCCGGTTATCTGGTTACTTTTGTAGGGGGAGCAGTTTCTTGGTAATCAAAGTTGCAAAAGTGTGTTGCCCTCTCCACTACAGAAGCCGAGTATATTGCAGCCACTGAGTGTTGCAAAGAGATGCTATGGATGAAGAGGTTCTTCGACGAACTAGGGCTAAAGCAGAAATAATTTGTAGTTCTATGTGATAGTCAGAGCGCCATCCATTTGAGCAAGAATCCGAGTTTTCATTCTAGATCCAAGCACATACACGTGCGTTATCATTGGATTAGAGAAGTATTCGAAGACAAACATTTGTGTATCGAGAAGATCCATACCGACAAGAACGGGTTGGATATAATGACCAAAGTCTTTACGAAAAGGTAAGTTTGATATTTTCGTGGCTACCCTTGAATGGTAGCGGACTCCTCCATTGATTTGGAAATTGCATGGAGGTATCCCCCCTTACTATTTGGGAGGGGGAGATTGTTGGAGTTATCCCTCACATGAGGAGAGGAGAGAAATCAGTTCAACTTATGTGGAAAGACGAGGCGCCCACCCTCCATAACATATTCTCGAAGCGCTGACCGCTGGACGTCACTGACATCGAGGCAAAGAGAGCGCCCCATGCCCTCCATAGCCAAATCTGAAGCGCACCCCGCGCTCAAGCACCTGGACATCGTCCAAGGCCAGAGCGCGCCCCGTGCCCGTTGTAGCACAATTCCGAGCGCGCCCAGCGCCCATGCCTATTTTGGCAGAATTCTATTTTTGTAGAACCGCGAGTTTTGCATTATATGTTGGGGTTTTTGGCAAAACCTAAAACAAGAGAGACAACACAGAAGTAAGAGAAAACCCAATCTTGAAAGCTATCAAGATTGAGAGATAACCTTTACAGAGAAACAACCCTATAAAGAGAGAGGAGTGATCTAATAAGGTGAGAGACTGCAAGGAGTGATTGTAATCTTCCTTCCCAATTTATAAAAAGACTAGCTCTTTTGGAAGTAGGGCAGGGATCGGGTCGGGTTCGGGTCGGATATGGCTATATCCGAATCCGAATAGTTTTATAATATCCGAACCCGAATCCGAACCCGATTATATTCGAAATTTAATATTCGAACCCGACCCGAACCCGATTATATCCGACTAACCCGATCGGATAACCACTAAAAATTCAAAAAAAGCCCAAAAAATATATCCGAATCCGAATTCGAATCCGACAGACCCGAACCCGAACCCGACCCGAATAAATAAGCGGATACAAAAATCGACCCGAACCCGAACTATTCGGGTTCGGGTTCGGGTCAAACCCGACCCGATTCCCTGCCCTATTTGGAAATAGGTATCATTGGCCGAACCACGGTATATCTTTGTGTTGTAGTTTGCTTTTACTGCTTTACATTATTATCTGTTGTTAATAGTTGTTTAGCGAGTTGGGCATGTTAGTTTGGTTGTAGGGAATATTTAGATTGTTGATTGGAGTTGTTATTGTTCAAATACAAGTTATCTGTGTAGTGGGGAATCGATTGGCATTGGTATTAACCCCAACAATCAGTGTCGTGTCTATGCAATCCAATGCAAGTCTACAAAACAACTAATATGTGAGTTGCATACATAAAGCCACTTACTAAAGGCACACTTTGTATATACAATTGAACTTTCCAGTGCACTCTCAAATAGACCCAATGCATGTTCTACCGAAGTGGTATGTGTGAACTCACAACTTAGTTCCCTCTAAGCATTCCTCGTGTCAAATAGGTGGGATTGTGGTAGTACGATGAATACAAAGTTGTAGGACAATAAGACCTCCATGTCCTAGTCAATTTGTAAATAACATTTGGCAAGCAGTAGATGATATAACAATTGCTTTTGAATAACACCCCAATAAACCATCTCTATGGTAGCACTGGATCGATAATATAACCATTTCTTATGGCAATTATATGCATTTCATTTCTCACAAACCAACTCATTACACATACCCCTTACACATTCATTAATTCAACACATATCAGAATGAGAATGAAGAAAATAAGGGGAGAGAGCCTTCAATTAAGAGCATCATCATTTTTTTTTAAAATTAAAAAAAAAAATCCAACAGAATGTCCTACCTATGTATTTTTAACATTTCAAAAACCTAAATCCTGTCATAACCTGAAAATCAAAACAATACAATTCTCATAGATCAACCATACCAAGATATATAACTTCATATTTATACATAACACAAATTACTTCTAAAACTAAAAGACAACTCATTAAACATTAAAGAAGACTTTGCATAATTTTTCACCTAGGACTAATTCTAGTAACGAAAGGGAAAAATAAAATAAAATAAAAACTCCGAGCCCACTGATCGAGTTCCTTATTTCTCTCATTCTCCCCTCTATGCATACTGCTCACACCAACTTAAAATTGATTAGGAGCTCCTGGAACAACTTCAGATGGCTGCACACCATTCTGCTACCCTATAGATAAATGTGCCATGGAGTAATTATTGCAAGTATGTCGCTGAAAATTTGTAACAATTTAACTTGGTACCTGCAAGCAAACCACATACACATGATTTTTTCAGACTTGATACGTTTAGAATTTTGTTTACAAAAGAGATGGTTCTCAAAAGGAAATAATCTCTATTCTTACTTTCAAGTATCCACGGTATCATTAAAAAAAAAAAAAAAAACTTACATAGCATATATGGATACAACATATTCTTTAATTTCTAAACCAATAAAAGTATCATTATTTAATTTCTCACTTGCCTTTTCTCATTGGTATCAATGTCCTTAGAGTAGAACTTCTGGGTATACGACATTTGTGGTACAATTTCTTGCATTAGGTGGAAGAAACACATATATTCTTTTTGAAGAAGTACATCTCGACATTGCCACATAGAGTTGTCCATGACTGAAAACCGGTGTCCTCAAATCAATGCCAACATATTTCACTTATCTGGCCTTGTGACTTATTAATTGTCATGGCATAAACTAGTTGAATAGGAATTGTCGCCTTGATAGTTTGAAAGGCAACTCAATTTGAGGGAGCGAGAGATATTCTTGGGATGAGTCTTTGGATTTCTAGCTTTCTCTCGGTCAAAATTTTGGCTTGAATGAATTTACTCGCACATTGAAGCACCATAAGTCGCGGTCCATTGCAAAGGCCATCTTTAGGTGTTATGTTCCTAGTGGGAGCTGCAGTAGATCTTGATTAGGAGGCACAACAGATAGCCTATTGGGAGCTACTGATGAAATTTTTTCGATTAGGAGGCACAACAGATGGAGAATGAGTAGATCTTCGATTAGGAGACACATATACCAGATTAGGGGGCATAGCATATCTTCGATGGGGAGGCACATATACTGGATTGGGAGGTGTAATAGGATGTCGTGCAATGGAGTTGACTATGTGAATTAACGACTCCTTTCCCCTCTCTTTCATTTCTCCAGTTTGTGGCAATGAAGTCGCGACCTAAGATACGCCCGTTAATATGTTGATATAGTTGTACTCGTCAATAACAAACAATCAATATAATGATATAATGATATATATATATATATATATATATATATATATATATATATATATGTGTGTGTGTGTGTGTGTGTGTGTGTGTGTGTGTGTGTGTGTGTGAAAAAATAAATAAAAAATAAGAACAATTTCGTTACTCGGGACTATGTTCAAGTGATATTTAAAAGTGGTTATGATATAAAGTGAAATCACATAAAAGTATTTCATACTGTTGCAATTCGCTCTTTCACATCCCAAATTCGCTCTTTCACCATGATTGCCTAGGAAGGAAATTATGCATAAAGTTAAATAGTATCATAACTGAAATGATGGTTTAATAAGGGGAGTTCTAAGAACAAAAACGGGTGAAATATTATACCTGGAATATTGGTTTAGGGGAGCTCTAAGAACAGCTGTGGCACCAACTTTTGTGAAACTCAAGAGAAGCTTATGAATATCCTCCTGAACAAAAAGTGTGATTTCAATTTCAGAAGATGAGTGATTGTCAGCAAAACCACACCAATACAGTCCTTATTGTAAGCTATTGACTCCAATCCTGTAACTTGGAAGTAAAAAAAATAAAATTCAAGCTTCAAATATGATTCAAGCTTCAAAGCAGTGAAGGGAGATATGCTAGCGTAAAACAATTTGTTGACTAATACTGCCTAAAATAAATGGTGTTGACTAATAACATGAAGTGAAACAGTTTGCCAAATCTATGTTTAAGGGTGCATGCATCAAGTAGCCCCTTAACAGTAAAACTTCCCAACATGTTCAAATCTGAACATTCACTTAACAATCGCAATATGCAAGCAGTACAATGTGTCAACACTAAGAAAAACAATATGAAGCAAACACATTTCATTTTTCATATACCATCATTGACAGAAATAAAATAAAATTTTCAGAGATGGCATAACATATATGGAGCATGCATAAAATTCCCTTTCCAACTCCTAAAATTTGCTTCCAGAGTTGCATAGTAGTATCATAACACTCATTTAGTAAAAACAGAAAATAAAAATAAAAATGTACAACATAACAGTGATAACACTCATTTAGTAGACAAAAGAAGTTAAATCCACCCACATAGAAATTCCCCTTCAACCTTTCTGAGTATCATAAGATAATAAACTTTGAGCTACAACATGAATATGAATAAATATGTAAGCAACATTTTAAATAAGAGTGGCACCAAATGCCCAAGTTAAATTTTGAGTATATATATTCTTATGAAGTAGGTGTTTTCCATATTAAATATCATCAAACTTTTTGTTGTTTTCAGGTGGCTTCTAGTCTTATACTATCCTAATCAAAGAGACACGAACATTGCTTATGAAGCAAATAGCAATCAAAAATTTCTAATCAGTCTCAATTGATTGCAATACATAGGAGCTGAAATTTACAAATTTAACCAAATTGGGGAAGAATTAACTAAAATTTTACCAAGTAGCAGAAAAACAACAATTGGGATTAAAAAAAACATGAAAGATGGGTGATGATTATGATGTAGAAAGACCATATATACATACCTTATTAATGAAATTAACCGAAAACCTCCAGTGACTGAAGCAAAGATAACTCCAGTGGCAAAGTAAGTCGTTATATATGGTTTGATGCCAATTCAATGCCTCAGATATGAAATTAGTAGCTAGCCTTCCATTACAAAACCTTCCAGTTGCCTTCCAACTGAAGAGTCTGACCTAAATTAAAACTGAAATAAAAAATTACAACCTATTTAAATAAAAATGGAGAAAAAAAGGGAAAAGCATGGAATCAGGTAGATACTTCGAGTGCTCGATGATGGGTGTAAAACCCCAGCGAGAAGATGAGAAGATGGGTATAAACCAGCGAGAAGATGGTTTTAGCAGAATGAAAGTAGTGGTATATTATCAATCTCAATACACAACACTTATGAATCTCAAACATTTTTTCTATATATACTCTAAAATCCAAATAAAAAGACACTAACAACATAATGCTACAACTCAATTATTAAAATTTAACAACTCCCAGATAATGAGTGGGTTAGTATCAAACCTGAATAGAAAAAAGAAAAAGATAATCGAATTAGTATAGTCGAAATTGATTGAGGAATCTAACATAGCATGTTCAGAGTAAGAAACTTGCAAAACAATTTAAAGGCAAGAGCAGTTAGACGTACTAACCAGTGACAACCAAGGTGAAGAACAATATGAAACTTCCCAAAAGTTCATTGACTGCTAAATTGGCCTCTGGCCTTCACCTGGATACAACATAATGTTCGTCCCATTTATTTAATTTCTGAAAGTAAAAAAAAAAAAGACTAATGAAGATCGTATTAGAACAAATCTACAATTTACATAATGCTACAATCATAGAAGGATCAAAAGTAAAAAGCTAACTGCCAAACAACCATGATCAGATATTCACGTCCTCCAATCAATGTCAACTGAACATGGAAATTGACTTAAAAAAAAATAATAACTACAAAGCAAATCTTCCTCAACGAAAAAAAAATAGAAGATACACTCTCTCGCATTAAAAGAATTCGAAATAGCTAAATAACCACTTTAAAAAAAATGTTGGAGTTATCCCTCACATGAGGAAGAGAGAAAAGCAAAGATTGTTCGTGGTGAATAAGTCCGAAGGCAGCTTAGATTGGTTGTGACAAAGCCAGCGCACTTTGCCGTGAAAAAGAAGATAGTTTTTTTTTTCAGCCCTTTCACGAAACAACTCTACTGGAACTCTGGAGTTGGAAAAAGAAGAGGGCCTGCACGCACTCGAGTTGGCCTTGCCCAGAGTGCGCCCGCGCCCATGCCAAGTTCTGATTTCTCTACAGTAACCACGAAATTTTGCAAACACACCGAAATTTCAGATTACTATAAAAATCAAAGTTAGGTTTTTAGTAATCAAGTCTTGAATAGAAACCCAATTTTGAAAGCAATTAAAATTGAGAGAAAACCCTTGCAAAGAAGAAAAGCTTGTAAGGAGAGAAGAGTGATCCAGTAAGGTGGAGAGACTTGTGAGGAGAGATTGTAACATTCATTCCCATACTTGTAAAAAGA
Organism: Coptis chinensis; assembly: GCF_015680905.1. Classification (NCBI taxonomy): domain Eukaryota; kingdom Viridiplantae; phylum Streptophyta; class Magnoliopsida; order Ranunculales; family Ranunculaceae; genus Coptis; species Coptis chinensis. The sequence goes on along the minus strand of NC_141463.1, from coordinate 90,815,456 downwards.
TTAGCTCTTGTGGAAGTAGACATCATTAGCCGAACCACGTTACATCTTGTGTTGTGGTATGTTTTACTTGCTTTATATTTCTATTACCTGTTTGTGATAGTTATATCCATAGTTTAAGATTGTGGTTGTTGGTTGTAGTGAAATATTAGATTTTTTATTGGAGTAGTAGATTGTCCAAGTGCAAGTTATCTTAGTAGGAATCGATTGGTATCGTTTTGCCCAACAAGTGGTATCAGAACTATGGTTAGATTAATTACAGAAGGTAGTTATCCAAATCTTGTTCAGAAGGTGTTTGATAAAATTATTGAGAGGAGATTTGAATTGAAATAACTTGTTAAGATGGATCATTCTATAAACACTCGCATGACTAGTTTGAATAGAGGTAACTACACTATTTGGAAAGCCAAAATGAAAGACTTGCTTTATTGTAAGGACTTGGCACAACCCATTGAGAATGGAAGAGTAAAACCAAACACAATTGACGCCCCGTAAGGAAAGTGTTGGCTCGCATGTTTAGTTTTGGAAGTTAATTGAGTTTTGGAGTTCAGTGAGATACCCTCTGTGTAAAATGCTTTAAAGAGACTGGTACAGGTATCGTGACATCTATTTTCGATTGACTTCTTTTTTTTTTAATGTTTGTAGGGATTTTGCGATTTGCTGTTGTGTGATTCTGCCGTGAATATTTGATTAGTGGGCTTGGGTTTGGGGATTTTCTGTTGGAGTTGTGGCGGATGCTTTGGGCAGTTTGGTTGCATGCATTCATTTATCATTTTTATCTTGCATTATAGTTTGTTTGTCCAAGTTGAGTGGTGGTTGGTCATATTCCCTGACTACATCCTTGGTTCGTATTATTTCTTTGGGTGTGGACATAACTTCTTAACAGTTCTTGGCTGCATTTATATGTATGAGCTGAATGTTAAATGATTGTGTACATATCCAGCTATAAAATTTGCAGCCAAGTCAATCCTAGGCATTTGCTCTTTGCATTTTCCTGTCTGAATTTGTTTTTTGTAGTAACATTGATTTGTTAGTCTTAAAATATCATAAATGATTGTTCTTACTTGTTATGGCGTAAAGTAAAGCTTTGTTTTTTTTTTTTGAAAAAGTTATGGGGTTAAGGCACCCCCACCGGTTTATATTTCAAAAGGGTAAACCTTACAAATCTCCCTAAGAGTTTGATCATTAAAAGGAGGTACACATAGACGCAAATCAACAGACTATAAGCCTAACACACCTGAGATCACTAGACATGCTACAATCGAACCCTAAGAAAGTAGAGCTAAGAATCTTACTTCCTAGTCATGATTTCCTTTACAATCTTAGGATGATCTTTCCTAAGATGAGTCTGCGCTTTCTCATAGTTACAAAAGAAACCTTCGCAAGCACAACACACATAAGTGAGTCCCAAAATGTCATCCCAAAACTCTTTTGTGTAGTCCTCAAGATATCTCATCTTTTTGTTCTTAGTTAACGACTTAACCTTCTTCATCATTGCAAGTGTAGGCTCTATTTCTCCTGAAGAACGCTCTTGGATCCTTTTGCTTCTTTTTGGCTTCACAGTAGTCCATTGATTCTCTGAAAGCGCTGCATACTTTGTTTTAGTACTCAGTTTGATTGTGTTTTAGTAATTATTTTGGTATAATGTTTAGACGTGTTGAATTCTTCAATATTCCAAGTTTTGATGGTATATCAATGGTATCAACTATGAAGGGGAACCGTTAGAAGCTTTAGTTAATAGTCCAATTAGTAAATAGTTAATGATACAGCGAGGAGGCCTAGAGTGGCAGTAATAGCAGATGAAGTTTATGGTCATCTTGCCTTTGAGAGTTACCTGTTTGTGTCACTGGGAGTGTTTGGATCTATAGTTCCTGTCCTTACACTGGGATCTATATCCATGAGATGGATATTCCCTGGTTGGCGGGTTGGTTAGCTTGTTACAAGTACCCTAATAGTGTCCATTGTCCAGTAGGAAAAAGTTGTTTGTTTTTGTTCCTCTTTTCGTAGGAGCTTTCAAATTTTCCATGGCATTTATAGGATGTCTCAATATATCTTCTGAGCCTGCAACCTTCATTCGGGTGAATACTTTTTTTCCTTTTCAATTGTTTGTTTGGAAAGAATTTTTTAGCATGCTATCTTACACCTAGAATACCAAAACAATTTAGTTTCTGTTGAGTTATTTTTCAATAAAACAAGTGATTAGTGTTTGGAGTGACTTTGTGGTGGTTTGATCTCTTGACCTCTTTGTGGGATAGTTGTTTAAGTAGAAAACTTTAGTCCCACATTGGAGAGGATACACTAGTGAATAGTGTTTATAAGTGAGAGTCTCATACTAAGGGCGTGCCCTTAGGGTACAAAGGCTTTTGAGTTAGGAGGGAGGACTCACACAAAGCCACACACGCACACTAAACCAGGCTGAGCTCAGGGTCGAGGATTGGGCTCTTTTTGATCCCTTATCTTTTTTTTGGTAAACTGTTTCCGGATAAATTTGAAAACAGAATTGGATATGGATTGACGCGAAACAACCCTTAAAGAAAGCGTTTGATCCGTGCCTCAGCCAGCCTTTTTATTCACAGTTTGTTCTTGTTGCAGCAATTGTTACCAGCAATTTTAAGATTGTTTAACAATGGAACATAAAGAAGGTAACCAGTCCAGGTCCCACAACGACAATAGCCATAATCGACCGTTCAAGTTTGCTGGTGAGCACTTTAAGCAGTGGAAGGCGAAGATGATGTTTTATCTGACCCTGGTGAAAGTGGAAAACGTTCTAAATGAACTGATTCCTGATGAAGATGTCTTGCTGGAACCTGTTCTATCTGTTGCTGTTGATAAGTGGATCGCTGTGGATTTCAAGTGTAAGAATTACATCCTGAACTCACTTGCTGATAATCTATACGACTTATACTTTGAACTTCCGTCTGCTTCTGATGTATGGGAAGCCCTACAAAAGAAGTATGATACTGAGGAAGCTGGCTCCAAAAAATACGCTGTAAGTTGTTATCTTAAGTTTCAGATGGTAGATGACAAATCGGTTGTCTCAATGCCATGACCTACATATTATTGTTCATGAGATACTTTCAGAAAGGATGAAAATTGACGGGCAATTTCAGATTGCTGTCGTCATTGATAAGCTTCCTCCCTCTTGGAAGGATTTCAGGAACATACTGAGGCATAAGTCTAAAGAGTTTTCGATGGAGAGTCTTATTATGAGACTCCATATAGAAGAGGAATCACGAAAACAAGACCTTAATAAGGACGTTTCCATGTCATCTGCTAAAGCTAAGGTTAATGTGGTCAACCAATAAACCAATAAGACTAAATCTAGTTTGAAACCTAATAAGAAGGCCATGAAGAACAAACCTGTTAACAAGAAAGCTCAACAAAATCAGAACCAGAATCAGGTGCATATGAATCAAAAACCACCCGTTGACATGTCAGAAGTTGTCTGTTATACTTGCAAGAAGAAGGGGCATTATGCTAGGAACTGTAAGAGTCGTAAAGTCAGTGAGGCTAATGTTACTGAGGAACTTTTTGTTGCTATGATAACTGAGGTCAATTCTGTTAATGTTTGTGAGGGGTGGTGGGCTGATACTGGTGCTTCTAGGCACGTTTGCTATAATAGGAACTGGTTCAAGAGCTATACCACAACTACGAATCAGGAAGTCCTACTTGGTGATAATCATACGACCAAGGTTCTGGGTACTGGTGATGTTGAGCTGTAGTTCACTTCTGGGAAGAAATTGCTGTTAAAGGATGTGCTTCATACTCCTAAGATTAGGAAGAATTTGGTTTCTGGTTTTATTTTGAACAAGGCTGGATTTTAGCAAGTCATAGGTAGTGATCAGTATGTGATCACTAAGTCTGGGATTTTTATTGGTAAGGGATATGCATGTAATGGGATGTTTAAGTTGAATGTTGCTGATATGAATAAAACTTCTATTTCTGCTTACATGATCTCCTATTCTGTTAATATTTGGCATGGTAGATTCTGTCATATTAATAGGAAGTATGTTAAGAACATGAGCATACTTAGTTTAATTCCTAACTTGGATGATGATTTTGCATACTGTGAATCTTACACTAAGGCGAAAATCACAAAAAACCTCACAAATCAGTTGAGAGAAGTACAAGCCTGCTAAACTTGGTACATACTAATATATGTGAGCTTGAAGGAGTTCTGACGACTAGAGGTGGTAAAATATATTTTATTACTTTTATTGATGATTGCTCAAAGTTTGCATATGTTTATTTGCTGAAGAATAAAAGTGATGCGTTTGATGCTTTTAAAGCTTATATACTTGAGGTTCAAAATCAGCATGATAGGAACATTAAAGTAATTCAAAGTGATAGAGGTACTGAATATAGTTCTGCTGATTTTGAACTTTTCTTGCAATCACATGGTATAATCCATGAGACGATCGCTCCTTATTCACCTGAAATGAATGGAGTAGCTGAACGTAAGAACAGAACTCTTAAGGAATTAACAGTTGTTATGTTACTTAGTTCTGGAGCACGCACCCTCAAATTTATGGGGTGAAGCTGTTTTGACTGTTTGTTATGTGCTGAATAGAATTGCTAATTCTAAGGTGAAGGTTACACCTTATCAGCTATGGAAGAACAGGAAGCCTAATTTGAGTTACTTCAGAATATGGAGATGTCTGGCTTTTGTAAGGAAGCATGATCCCAAGATCTCAAAGCTTGAGAGCAAAGCTTATGAGTGTGTCTTTCTAGGCTATGCTATGAACAGTAAGGCCTACAGGTTTCTAGATATGAAGACTAATGTCTTGTTTGAATCATCTGATGCTGAATTTCTTGAAGACATGTTTCTATACCTATCTAGAAATAGTGGGGGTGCGTCTTCCTCCAAGGCACCTACTTGATGTTTCTGACACTTATATACCTAGATAGAGACACTGTTACAGAATCTGAACCAAGAAGAGGTAAGAGAGCAAGGGTTGCTAAGGAACTGGGCCAGACCCGATTTTGTCACTTTTGCTTTGGAAGGAGATCCCTCCTCCATTGAAGAAGCTCTCGCATCTTCTGACTCTGAGTTTTGGAGAGAAGCCATACAGAGTGAGCTTGATTCTTTCATGGAGAACAAAACTTGGGAGCTTGTTGATTTGCCTCCTGGTTGCAAGACTATAGGAAACAAATAGGTTTTAAGAAGGAAGTTTAAAACCGATGGTTTAGTGGACAAGTTTAAAGCAAATTTGGTTATCAAAAGTTTTTAAATGAGAGAAAACTTTGATTTCTTTGACACATATTCTATTCTACGAGGATAACACCCATTAGAGTATTATTTTATGTTTTTGATGTTCATAATCTTGTTATTCATCGATGGATGTTAAAACTGACCTTTCTAAATGGGGATTTAGAAGAGGAGATTTACATGGATCACCCAACAAGGTTATGTGGAACCAAGTAAGGGTAAAAAGGTATGCAAATTACTTAAGTCACTTTATGGGTTAAAACATGCACCTAAACAATGGCATGAGAAATTTGATAACTTTATCATTACCAGTGGGTTCAAGATAAATGAAAGTGACAAGTGCATTTATTATAAGTACTCTGATGAGATATGTGTTATTATATGCTTATATGTTGATGATCTACTAATCTTTGGTTCCAATTTACATGTTGTGAAAGAAACCAAGAATCTGTTGTCTTCTAACTTTGATATGAAGGACTTAGGTGAGGCTGATGTAATGTTGGGAATCAAAATTACAAGATCGTCTGATGGCATATGGCTGGATCAGTCACACTACATTGAGAAAATGTTGAAGAAGTATAACTACTTCAATTGTGTGGCTGTTGGTACTCCTTTTGATCACGGTGTTAAATTATTTGCGAATAATGGTGAACCTGTGAATCAGAATGAATATGCAAGTATCATTGGTAGTTTGAGATATGCTATAGATTGTACTAGACCTGACATTGCCTATGCAGTAGGTGTTCTTTGCAGGTATACTAGTAATCCTGGCACTAAGCATTGGCAATCAATTAGCAAGTTAATGAGATACCTAAAGGGAACCAGTCATTTGGGTATTCATTATCAGAGATATCCTGCTGTTCTTGAGGGGTATACAGATGCTGATTGGAACACTCTCTCAGAAGAGTAAAGGCCACCAGTGGCTATGTGTTTAGCATTAGTGGAGGTGCTGTATCTTGGAAGTCCAAGAAGCAGACTATTATAGCACAGTCTACCATGGAGTCTGAACTAATTGCTTTGGCTAGTGCAAGTAAGGAGGCTAGTTGGTTACGAGATCTTCTCACTCATATTCCGGTTTGGCATAAACTGGTACCAGCCACTTTGATACATTGTGATATCACTGCTGCTATCGGGCGTGTCCACAGTAAGTTTTATAATGGTAAATCATGATAGATTAGTCGTAAACATAGTACTGTAAGGGATTTTATATCTAAAGGTGCAATGACTATTGATTTTGTGAGATCTGGTGATAATTTAGCAGATCCATTTACCAAAGCTTTGGCCAAAGAAAAATTGTGGACTACTGCCAGAAGCATGGGACCGAAGTCAATTGAAAGATGAGCATCTATGATGGTAACCCAACCTAGGGACTGGAGATCCCAAGAACTAGGTTCAAAGGGAAGAACAAGTCATAGAATGTTGGTTGTGAGACATACATTGTTACTTATCTGTCCCGTAGTTGGATAGTAAAATGTATGAAATCCTGCAGCGATAATAAAGGTTGAGGTTTTCTGGGAAAAACTCTTAATGAAGTTCTATGGTCCTTATGGGCGGAGTGCATAGCTACAGGAGCACTCTTGATAGACTCACCTAGTGAATGTGAAAGTAGAGGCCGCTTTCTATGAGAATGAGGGCTGATTCTCTAGATCATTCACGAATCCAGGAGAGTACAGGGCCTTTAATGTGCAGAACATGAAAGGAGAACACTAGATATGTTGTGCGTGATTATGACTTATTGTATATTCAAGACCTAAGTTTAAGACTTAGTCACTTATATGACTCTTATACTTTGAGTAATTTTCACTACGTAAAGGTTTAAGTCGTGGACACCTTCATCTATGCATAACATGTTGATACTGATATTGATTGCCCTTAAGTATATTTTCTATTTTGTTTTTATCAAAAATAAGTGGGGGATTATTGAGTTATTTTTCAATAAAACAAGTGGTTAGTGTTTAGAGTGACTTTGTGGTGGTTTGATCATTTGACCTCTTTGTGGGATAGTTGTTTAAGTAGAAAACTTTAGTCCCACATTAGAGAGCATACACTAGTGAATAATGTTTATAAGTGAGAGTCCCATACTAAGGGCGTGCCCTTAGGGTACAAAGAATTTTGGGTTAGGAGGGAGGACTCACACAAAGCCACACGTGCGCGCGTGCCGAACCGGGCTCGGGCTTGTGGCTTGTGGCTTGGGCTCTCTTTGATCCCTTATCTTCTTTTTGGTAAACCATTTTCCTTAAACTATTTCCGGATAAGTTTGTAAACAGAATTGGATATGGATTAGGAAACAAAAACGTGATAGACTTGTATAATTCAATCCTTATCGGGATACTGAAGCAGTTCCCTACAATCCGGATCTACTAAGTGCTCCACGTTTTTCCTCTATAAATACTCCTAGAGCAGCGGCTAATAAGACATGAGAAAAAACTATTTTCTATACTAAGTTTAGGGCAATCATAATATCAGTATCGTGGTTCTTCTTTTTCTTTTTTGGTTTACCTACAGTAAACAAATGAGAGTATAATTGGCTGTTGTATCCTGGAGGTTGTCGCACTTTGTCTGCATAAAGAGGAACAGACGTGAAACAACTTTAAAGAAAGTGTTTGATCCGTGCCTCAGCCAGCCTTCTTATTCACAATTTGTTCTTGTTGCAGCAATTGTTACCAACAGTTTCCATACCTGATCACCTGTAATCAAGTGTCTGATTATTTTGCACAAAATATTGGTAGTTCTATTATTCAATTGCTTGAATTCTTCAATACTCTGACTTGCAATGAACCATCAGTGCTTATAGATCTCTTTTGGTTAGTCTTAAATATGTATAGACAGTGACTTTGTTATGAAAAATGAATCACATCCCAAGGCGCTGTGAACCGAGAAATGATTCTCCATCGAGGACAAGACCAAAACCAAGTTCCAAATCAGGGAATTCTTCAATTAGAAACCCGAAGCAAGGAAAGTTCCTGCATATGATCGAGGAGGACGAGACAAAGTATCCTAGCCCACTGGAACGATGCATGTAGACGCAGAAGCTTGGCCAAAAGTTTCTATTCCAAATATATATTCTATAATGTGTTAGCACGGGAGGAATTGTGCTTACCACTTGATCAACCCCCTGTCTACACATTTTGTCTGATGATAAAAAAGAATGTGTCCTGTAACTTCGATTTTCTAACACCTAATCCATAACATTTTGATCGAGATGTGGAACCGCTTCCAGGCATGAGAAACATAATTGTAGGAAGGGTTAGTTAGTGTTACCCCCACTAGATGAGTTGACCATATTTTTTTTGTGTGTACGGGGGAGACCCTAATTTCCCTATCTAATAGGGGTGAAATCCTAATTGGCTCATCTAGGGGGGAATACTAGTTAAAACTTGTATGAATAAACTCGAGCAAGTTGCAAAAAGTCTATAAGGTGATAACTGATAAGGACACTCCGTCAGTACTGTCCCAGTGTCACCTTTATAAATAAAAAAAGGTGTTGTACCATCCGAAACATTTACCTCAAGCACTAGAAGGTCTACCATGGCAGTATGAATAGATTGAATTCCTTGTCGACCTCCCATATATGCCTTTTTATACAGTTGTTTTTTTTTTAAAAAAAAAGTTGAAAGTTGAAAGTTGAAATTATATTGATAATGATAATGAGTTTTACAAATGATTAGGATAGACATGCAACAAGGCGTGCAACAAATTGCACTGCAAGTTAAGTTGTTGTTGTTTTTTTTTTGAAGTGGAAATTTTATTGATAATGATAACGAATTTCACAAATAATTAGGACAAACGTGCAACAAGCTGCGCCGCCAGTCCTTTCTGAATAGCAAATCCTATCTTTCTAAAAACAAACTCATTAGAACTAGCTGTTATAACGTTATTGTCCATAACTTTTAAAGTATCTTGAGGAGCTCAATAGACTGTTGTGCCAAAAAACCAAAAGTGTTAAAACTAAACGGAATGAAACAATGCTGGTTAGCCCTGCAAACTTCTTCATGCTTCTTCATCTTTTCTGTCGCTGCTCTCTTAGTTGTTACTCCCACCTCAAAGTCATCATTCCCCAACCCTACCAACGGAGCGACTCCAGTTACATCAACACATGTATGTTTTCCCTCAGACCAACTGTAAATCAAGACATCCTTAGGCCGAAGAGTCGATCTTCCCTCATTCGGATCATTGATCAGAAAGTTAACAGGAGCTTCTTTCTTTACTTGTACCCCTGCCCTCCAAAATGCATCGCATAAAATGTCTTTGACATGATCATGTCGGTATTTGAAACCTAGAAAATATCAACAATGTGCTACATGGTCCCCGAAAACATCCAATCTACTCTTTTTGCAAACAGGGCATAAACCACCGTCAGAGTACAAAGGAATCATGAGACGGTACCAGAGAATAGAACGATACTCCACCGGTGACATACGCTGTCCAAGTCCCTCCATCAGAATAGCAAGTAGAAAATCCTTTGAGTGTTCCAACTACAAGCATCTCATGACTGCCTTTTGACGAGCAGATAAATCAAATTCCCTCTTGAGACCAGCAACAATCCTACTGTAGAACGTTTCTGCCAAAATGTTTTGTGGTTTTGAGGGAACGGTAGCATTCGCAGCTAGAGAATTGAGGTCAAAATCGGTAGGCAGAGACTCAATGCACTACTTGCAACATCAATGATCTTATCCAAATACACTGTACCACATCTCCTAAGAATGTGGTTCTGAAGCTCAGAAGTCTGAAAACGGGATGCCACAAAAGCAAATGTAGAGACATCAGCAATAGAAACATGTCTTATATCATTAAAACATCAACGGAACAATACTACATGCTAATAGATGACTAGGTGGTAAGCTCACATCACATCTTGGTTATTAACAACCCAATTTGCAAGTTCATGAGCTTCTACGATAGTCAATCTATTAATCCAATTAAACTGACAAAAAGAAAAAGGCTTACACAAGCTAAGTATCATGGATCTAATAGACCCTAACCGCCAATTAGAAGAACTCTAGAGTGTTTTGTAAATCCTAAATTACTGTTTTACAGTCACCTTCAAACAAAATAGAGGTCTCTCCATTGCTCCTAGCCAGTTTTGCAGCAACTTTTAATGCTACTATATCTACTTCTTCTGCACTTTCTGCTTCAAATCTCCTAATGGCTGCTCCCCTCAGATTGCCTTCTCCATCCCATGCTAAAGCCCCTGCTGCAGCAGACCTTGTTTTCCTGCAGAAGCAACATCAAACCTTATTACAAGAGTGTTTTGTTCTATCAATGGGAAATTACTAGAGTATGGCACATAATGAGTTAAGATATAATTTTCTGTGTTAGCATTTCCAACTCCTTGACTCTTTCTGAGAGCTTGGACACAGTTGTTCCATTTTGCAAAAGCTCTCCTGATGAGGCTATTCCTGTTAGGGGCTTTGCTTTCAAATTTAGCTTTGTTCTTCATCTCCCATATCTCTTGCAAGATAATAGCTGTTAAAACTCCCTTTTCTGCAATGCCAGGATCATTGGTCTTGGTCCATTCAAGAAACATATCCAGCCACTCCCTTATGGACTTGTTTTCCATCTCCTACAGTTTATTTTTACAATCTCCCGGATGCGGGATAGATTTCCTATTTAGATTTTACGAAATACGGTGGGAGATTATATAATAGGATATTATTATGAATTTAATGGATGATTTCTCGAGAGATTATATAATAGGATATTATCATGAATTTGATGCATGATTTCTCCAAAAACGGTTTTCATATAAAAATGCACTCATTTTCGCTTTTGTATGTAATTTACATCGATTATTTTGCACTCGGTCATGTTTGCACTTCGGTCATATAAAAAAAGGTGATTCCATTGGGCACTCATCAAATTGGATTGGGCAACCCCTCAAAAAAAAAGAAATTTTACAAATTTACCATATTACAAGTTTGCCATCAAGCCCAAGCCCAGAACCAATTCAACCGGTATCGCCAAAGCGAACCCTCGGTTCGTTTCTGTTTACACTCAAGCGACACGACCATGTCGATGCGAGTGTACACTCAAACGACTTGGTCAAGTCGTTTATGTTTACACTCAAACGACATGGTCGCGGTCGGTTTGAGTGTAAAGAAACCATTATGACCATGTCGTTTGAGTGTAAACGTAAAACTTGGCCAAGTCGTTTGAGTGTACACTCGGACGACATGGCCATGTCGTTTGAGTTACACTCAAACTACATGGTGAAAGTCGTTTGAGTGTATACTCAAACGATATGGACAAGTCGTTTGAGTGTTACTCACACTAACACCTGAAACTTCGTGTGCATGTCGTTTGAGTTTACACTCAAACTTCTGGCGTCCCATGTCGTTTGAGTGTACACTCAAACTTCGGCGGCCATGTCGTTTGAGTGTGCACTCAAACTACATCACCAAAGTCGTTTGAGTGTATACTCAAACGACATGGCGCAGTAGTTTTCATGTTACTCACACTAACACTCAAAATTCTGGCGGCCGTGTCGTTTGAGTGTACACTCAAACGACATGGCGCGTAGTTTGAGTGTTAGTGAGAAGTAACACTCAAACGACGGGTTCATGTAGTTTGAGTATACACTCAAAGCGACATGGCCGAAAGTAGTTTGAGTGTACTCAAAACGACATGGTTCGCGTGGTTTAAGTGTACACTCAAACTACATGTCAGCGTAGTTTGAGTGTACACTCAAATGACATGGCCATGAGCGATATGGGCGTAGTTTTGTGTTAGTGTGAGTAACACTCAAACGACTTGTCCATGTAGTTTTTGAGTATACACTCAAAGCGACTTGGACATGTAATTTGAGTATACACTCAAACGACTTGGTCGCGTGTTTGAGTGTACACTCAAACGGCGATGGACACGACTCAAAGCGATTCCAAATGCACTCAAAGCGATTTCAATTGAATTAGAAAAGTTGAAATCCGATTTAAAAATTGGGTTAGAAACAACACAATTACATCAATAAAACTACATGCACTCTACACTCTTTATCATTTATGACATAGTATCTTTATAACCAAGTTAAAACATGTAATGAAACATGCTATAAAATCTAAAATAATAATTTGTTTTATATCTAAACTTGTTATTATTATTATTTTTTCAATTGTGAATCATAAACTAGTTTGGGGTTTAGAGTTCAGAGTTCAAGGTTTAGAAATTTCGTACCAACATATTTCACTTAATTATTTGAAATAATAATTTGTTTTATATCTAAACTTGTTATTTTTTATTTTATTTTTAAAATTGTGAATCATAAACTAGGTTGAGATTTAGGGTTTAGGGTTTAGAGTTGTTTACAAATTTTGTGCTAACAAATTTTACTTAATTATTCAAAATAATAATTTGTTTTATTTATAAACTTATTATTTTTTATTTTCTTTTTCAAATTTTGAATCATAAACTAGTTTGGGGGTTTGGGGTTTGGGTTTAGGGTTTAGGGTTTAGGGTTTATAAATTTCGTACCGACATAAAAAAAAATTTAATTTCAAACATATTTCACTAAATTATCCAAATCTAAAATAATAATTTGTTTTATATCTAAACTTGTTATTTTCCATTTTTTTTTATTCAATTGTAAATAATAAACTAGTTTGGGGGGTTTACAAATATATTTCACTCAATTATTCGAAATATATCAAAATTTCAAATATATATAGAATACTCATTCACTCAGTTTAGAGTTTAGGGTTTACATAGAATACTCAAGTTTCTCTACATACTCAAGTTTCTCTACACACTCAAGTTTCTCTAAATGGAACATGAAGATGAAGAAGAAGTATTTGAGGTAATGTTTGAGGTACAACAACAAATTAGAGAAGAACAACAAATTAGAGAAGGAGAAAATAGAAGATATGTTAAAAGTGAAGAAGTGGAACAAAATGTTGAAGGTCAAGGTGAAGAATTTGAAGATCGACAAGTCGAAGGCAAATGAAATTCAGAAATCGGCGACGACAAAATGCAAACCTAAATAATGAGGTAACACTTGATTAAAATGAATACAAAACACTTGATTGATTGAATGAATGAATGAATGGATGCAAAATGAATGAATGCAAAACCCGAGCCCAAACGACATGGCTGGGTCGTTTGGGAACACTATGAAACGACATGGGCCTGTAGTTTGAGAATACTACGGAACGACATGGCGGTGTAGTTTAACAACACTACAGAACGACATGGCTGGGTCGTTTCATTGCACTATAGCACTACATGGCCAGGTCGTTTCATTACACTATAGAACTACATGACCGGGTCGTTTGGACTCTTGATGAAACTACATAGCTGGGTCGTTTGAAACTAAATGCAAATTGTTTGAGACTCTTGTTTTATTCTTCTATATGTAGAATTCTTTGCCGCTATCCGGGAACCGATCTTCTGCAAACTCGAATGATGTGGATTGTCAACCGATTTTAAGTGATACAACAGAAATTTTTACTACGGAAGAGGTATGATTGAGTAGGCATTGATTTCATTTTTTTTTTAATTTTCTAAATATAATTTTATATAATAGTTGTTGTTTTTTATGTGTTTAGGTCTTTCATACGTGGCGAGGAGGCAATCGATTGGGCAACCGCTAGAGGAAGACAAGTTAATGTTGTTGTGGTCATTGAAAAGTCGGAGTGCCAAAGGAAACCGAGTAGCAAGATTGAATTTGGCTTGCGAGTGCTTTCGGGTGTGTATCGGTCACACAAGAAGGAAGGCTAAGAGAAGGCTAATAAGAGAAGGTCGGGAACCAAGAAATCGGGATGTCCATTTAAGTTAAAAGGTGTTTTCTAACGCGGCCTTTGTCGATAGTTGGAAAATTATGGATTCTTAATGGTGTTCACAACCATCCATTGGCGAAGACCCTTGAAGGACATGCATTTGCTACTTTCGACTAACCGTTCGAGAGTTCGAGTATTTGTCGAGATGAGTAAGTGTGGAATAAAACCTAAACAAATATTGGATTCCATCAAGAATAGGTATCATGATAACATCTCTAGTATATCCCAAGTCTACACCGCAAAGGCGAAGGTAAGGAAATGGATATGAGCGGTCTCACACAATTCACAGATTTGCGTGAGTTGTTAGCAAAAAGAACATTATTTTGAGGAGTTGAGGCGGGATGAGAATACCGAGGAGATACGGATTGTTATGGGCCCATCGAGGAAGGTGTTAAGTTTGGCTCGGACTTTTCAACAGATTTTTTCATGTTAGGACGCTACCTACAAAACTAGCGGTATCGATGGCTTTTCGCATACGGTTTGTTGGGGTGACTTCAGCGTGGAAATCTTTCACCGTGTGTCAGTCTTTGCCGATCTGAAAACAACAAATCGACTATGAGTGGGCCCTGCATCATTTTAGTGGCTTGCTTGGTGACATAAGCCCATCGTGATGGCGGTAATGCGGCGGGGACTTAGCCCCGATGAGTGCCGCCGCCGCGAGTTTTCCTAACGCCTGAAGCATCTATGTAGATGGCATATCGCTACGTCGTCCTTTCAAAATGTTACGATATTTTTCCAACTACTGAGAACTTGTAGAGAAGGCCCAGGTTCGTGGAACACATGAGTCAAATCGAAGACGAGAGGTTATTTTCAAAGTAGATGGGATGATTTGGAAAAATATTACGGGGTTGAGTACTCAATTTTGTTTGTTATTTGCGAGAGACTTGGTTTCCTCACGGGGATCGATTCAGTATGTTGTTGGACTGACCAACACATTCACTTGGGGAGTACAACGACCAATAGAGTTGAAGGGTCTCATGCTTTCGGTGAAGCGTGTACTAGGAAATGCAAATTTGTCATGATTTTTGAGTATGTTTAGCTTAATCCACCCGATTCTAGAGATCCGGATGTCGAGATTAGAGCTACCCGAGAGAAGTATGATTGTAACTTCGGCACCACCACGGATTCCTTTGTTTAAGTGAACTCGGAGGCCTTGTCTCACGCAAGTGTTTAGACTTGTTATTTGAAGAAATAAATACCCGCGTAAAAGCGTGTTAAAGATGGAGAGATAAGGTGTTGGTGCTATTTGCATACGAGCCATGGACTGCCATGTGCTCATGAATTAATTGAGTTTGAAGAGCAAAGAGCGGTCCATCCCTTTGATCGCTATATCTACTTTTGGAAAACATTGTGCTTCTCCCAATGTGTCGGTGGGTGTTGGTCCGATGTTGCACCTTTGATGGACTTGTTCATGAATAGGTTTGCAATGGTTTCTGAAAAGAGCAGAGGGTTATGATTAGGAAGCTTATGGAGATTGCCGCCGGAAAGTACATGGCTAGTACCGCCTTGTGAGGAAGCAAAACCAAAGGTCGGCCGAAAGGTAGGCAGCGAGAAAGCTTCAAACTGGAGATGATAACTCTTCAAAGTGAGATCCATCTCATTTTAAACATTCTCAAGCGTGACCATGAAGAGTGGGTCTCGTCCACAACCAAACATTCGCACCCAAAAAAACACCCACACTACTACACCAAGAAAGAAATCTTCTCCAAAACTACCAACCCAAAACATCCACACCACACCAACAAATAAGCCTTCTCCAAAACACCAAAACAACCACACCAAGAAATAAACCTTCTCCCAAAAACACCAAAACAACCACACCACGAAATAAGCCTTCTCCAAAACGGTCACACCACCTAAATGTGAGATGATGGCTTAGACTTTGGAAAGACGAGGGGTCTTAAGGATTACGGGTTGGATATTCTGAAGAAATGCATAAATACATTGTTAGAGTCCATGACCCGTTGGCGATGGCAACTGCGGTTATAGAGCTTTCTGCATTGCATTAGGAAGAAGTCAAGAAGAATGGCCACAGATGAGAAGGGAGTCATACGAAGAGCTTCTCGACAACCTCCCCTTTATTGTACTTTGTACAATCAAAGTGAGGTTTTTATATTGATGAAGGAAATCCTACATGAAGAAGGTTACGCACCCTTAAATAAGTGGATGAGCATGCCTTTCTTTGGATACTTATTTGCTTCAAGATTTAATGTTGTCCTTATGCATTTAGAGCTCGTCGGTGCTTCCTTCTCATGCGGCGAGAACCCAAGCAAATCCTGAGAGAGTGACCAGTGTTGGGTAAGCACATGTTGGTGGAAATCATTTTGTCAATGTTGAACTTGTTGAAGATTGTCCGGTTCCTCGATGTCGCCCAATGGCTTAGAGCTCGATATGATATTCTTGAAAGTTGGAATTTGGCATTTGATGGTAAGGCAATTGCAATTTATGGCATTGAACATTCCCAATTTAATATGGGAAAATGAGCTCGTTGAAGACCAACGGTACATGTTATCGACTAAGTTGTTTGTATGTTGTCGATATGATATTTTGATGTAATTTGTATTTTGATGTAATTTGGAACAAGTGTAATTTGATTCGATTTTTATGTTATCAATGTTAGGGATTTTATTTGATTTGATTTGGAAATCGAGTAATCGACTAAGTTGATTCGGACGGCAATCGAGTGATTTTGAAATCGAGCGATCGACTAAGTGATATATTGATGTAATTTGATATTTTGATGTAATTTGGAACAAATGTAATTTTATTTTATTTTTTTGTTATTTGGAAATAATGTTAGGGCTTTGATTTGATTTGATTTGGAAATCGAGTGATCGATTAAGTTGATTCGGACGACAATCGAGTGATTTGGAAATAGAGCGATCGACTAAGTTGATTCGGACGTCAATCGAGTGATTTTGAAATCGAATGATCGACTAAGTTGATTCGGATGGCAATCGAGTGATCGACTAGTTGATTCGGACCCATAATCGAAGTGATTTGAAATAACGTTAAGTATGTTGTCAATAATGACCCGAAACTACGGTGAAGTCGTTTGGCTTTAATACAAAAAGCGACCCGGCCGGATCGTTTGGTCTAAAGGGCAAACGATGTGGTCATGTCGTTTGGACTTTAGACCAATCGATGTGACCATGTCGTTTGGCCTTTAGACCAAACGATCTGGCCATGTCGTTTGGCGTTTAGACCAAACGATCTGGATGGGTCGTTTGAGATTAAAAGCGAACGATCTGCCGTGGTCGTTTGGTATAAAGGAAAAACGATCTGCTGAGGTCGTTTGGCCTTTATGCCAAACGATGCGGCTGGGTCGTTTGGAAGAAAAAATTTTCAAAATTCGTTTTGTTTTTACAACACTTTCATATTCATCAAATTCCACTTTTCCATCTAAACATCAAATATCAAACACTCTCATTCATCAAATTCCACTTTTCCATTCAAACATCAGATATCAAACACTCTCATTCATCAAATTCATCCATACATAAAATTCCATTCAAACATTAAACCCTAAACTCAAACAAATTACATTCAAACATTAAACCCTAAACCCTAAACATTAAATTCCATTCAAACATTCATGCAAACATCATATCCATCAATTCATTCGAAGTTAACAAAATTACAAACCCTAAACTGAAACAAATTATATCCATCAAACTAAATTACAAAGTTACAAACCCTAAACTGAAACAAATCAACTATAGCGCCCACCAATGTACTTGCACCTAGTCAAGTTGTACGCCTGTTCGAAGGAGGACCTTACTTCCTCTGGTAGATCATTCCCACCAATTGCATACCTCTCTCTAGCAAAATTTGGTTTCATCGATGGCGTGGATTCGCAGCCGAAAAAAGAAAAATCAAGATAAGTTACCAATCGAATGCAAAAATCACAATTAGAGAAAATTCAATTAAAAATCACAATACTTACAATCGGTGAAGCGGTTAGGCGGTGTCTCGGGGAGGGATGAATAGGAAGAAGCTTCGGGGTTCACCAAAACTACATGAGAATTCCTCGCATACCAAGTCATGTAGTTTTGATGACACTCCCATGGATAAAGGCGAAATAGGTCCCTCGGTTGCGAGTTGAATCCGTGATTACGCCACGACTCGATAAAGTGGCCCAATATTGGTCCAACTCACCTCATACCCGCGTCTGCCCACGGTTCTTGTTCTCAATTTGGCATTGGAGGATCTCTAGGTACAAGTTGCCGCGTGACCCAGTGGACGACCACCCTTGCGGACGGTAAAGCTCGACAATGTTGAAAAACATAGCAATCCCTCAAAAATGCAATATCATCGATCGGGTTTGTATCTCGATATTTTTGTAGGGATGCCAAACAACTGAAACAAAATCAAATGTGTCATTAACAACTCTAATGATCAATTACTAAAAATAAATATAAAGAAACTTAAATACCAAATTGTCATTGAATTTAATACTTACATTGAACTCATTCAAATCATCAATTATAAATTTCGATAAAACTGCAATGCATACGTTGGTCGTAATAGTGTGGGCGGTGGGATGTGTCTGTGAGCACGTGGTGAGGCGAGATATAGTTGAAGTTTGGGATTTGTCATGAATACGGAAAATACTCATAGATCCATGCCTAGATATACACAAATAGTTAACATATTGATAGAGTAATAAAATTAACATTAAAAAATAAACTCTAAAATACTCAAGTTTTACGTAGAAGAGTCATATAGCTGTAACCCCTTTCACCTTCGCACATGTGGCGGCCGAGACCTCTATATAAAAGCGTCAAAATTGCTGCACCCCATGCATACTCTTCTATCTCACTGAATTTCAACAACGGCCTCGGATAACATATAGGCACTCCAGTCCGGACTTGTCATTAAAAGCGGCACATCAAAGAAAAACAGAATAAAAGCTCTAACGATCCGTTGAACATCCCGGAAACTTCGAGGCCTTCTCTACCACATTCAATAGCGTCACATATAGGGCTATCATGAATCTTGTTAGCAAAATGCTTAGGATGAATTCTAGCCTTACTTTTGAAGTGAACTTGCTAGCTTCCATCTCCGCCTAATCAAATCAATAGGGAGCCCGGACCAAGATGTAAAGAGATTTATCGATTGTTGTAAGTTCAGCTCATTGTCCCCTTGCACGCTCTTCCTCTAGCTGTGACTCCACAGATTTGGACAACATCGTCCAAAGTCACGATCATCTCCCCAATGGCATATGGAAGGTGTTGGTCTCCGGATGCCATCTCTCCACCAACCAGAGATCAATGGTGGATCCATATGCTCGTGATAACCTTCCACGAGATCAAACAACCCGATCCTTCTCATTTGCGGCAAATCTCGGGAGACCTTTCACATTCATTTTTGAAATTCCATTGGGATAACTTCGCTAAGTGTGAAACACACTTCAACGCTCGCGATCCTCACGAAACAACCGAAAGCACGCATTAGATATATATGAACAGAAACAAAAGATTTTGTAAAAGAAAATCAAAGTACACAAGAAAAACAAAATATTACCCTTCTCTCCCAAACATCGCGAGCGACATGCACCGCATAGTCATACAACAACTCTGACTCATACGGGCCTCCCCCATACACACCTCTTTGAAACTCCAAATTATCATTGGATTTTCTTACGAAATCAATACGGAGGTGCTTCTTCCACTGGTGGTACGTCTTCTACCACATATTCTTCAACATCATCATCCTGCTCATCCTCCTCCTCACTCTCCTCCTCACTCTCACTCTCCTCTTCTACTATACTCTTCCCTTTGTCTAAACCTACATCTAAACCTACATTAGTATCACTATCTACACTATCTACACTATCTTCACTAAACGAATCAACCTCGGGAACCTCTTTTTCCAAATGGTCCCCTACTTGGCGTGATCTTGGTTAAGCGTCACGCCCTATGTCTTTTTCTTCCAACTGCATCACCGCTAGAGGAACCGCCACCAAACAATTTCTTAACACCCTTGAATGTAGTTTTTGCTATATTCTTCACATTCTTTGATCGAGGACCCATCGCTACAAAGAAAAATAAAATAAGTATTAGTAAACCATATTTAAATAAACAATGTACAAAGAAAACCACTAGAAAAAAGAGATCATCCTAGTCGTAAAACAAATGTACTTATAAGCTTGCTATGATAACTCCAAGTATATATGAAGAAATAGAATGAGGCGTTACACTATCCAAATTCTATCGAATTTTGGGCAGAGTTTCCTTTGTTTAGTCAACATTTCGTATACTTAAACCTGTCATAACCTGGAAATCAATAATGACATCCTTCCAACAACCATATGTACATAACACCCTATAAAATATTCAACCCACAATACAATTTCTATCCCTCGTCAAGCATAGGGGAAACCACCCAAAAAAACCACCTTGATTGTACATTCAATAAATTTGATAACCAAAGAAAAAGCTTCTCACCTATAATGCTTGACCGCCTTAGGTTTTGTTCCCACGTATCCGGACCTTAAGCAAGTACTAAGTAAAAAGCTGCATGTAATCAAGGTCATTACTCATTAGTCAAGACTCAAGAACATAAGCAATATAAAAGGTGAGTAACAGAATGTACAGAGACACTAATCATAAAATGGTAAAAGTATCTTCTCTTATAACATCAAGCCCTAAAAGAAAATACTAGGTATGAAAGATGAGCACTATGAAAGTTTAGCAACAAGATGTAAAGCAACTCATTTTTTAATTTTCAAACGGGGCTCTAAATCACATGTTTGAGGGGGTAGCATCGCTAGTATTTCTCTAAGCGTATTATTACTAAAATGGAGACAATGTTGCACTAGTTCCATTCAAAATTCAGGAATCTAACATAAGGTTACACTGAAACAAATCCAATCTTCATACATTAGAGGAGGAATGAACAACCGTACCCCATTACAACAGAAACAAGATTCTACCAACAACCGTACCCCATTACAAATTCCAAACCATCAAATATTACCCGTTTCCTAAAACAAGTAGTTAAACCAAGCCAACAAGAAATAGAACCAAGCCAATATGATTCTTACCTTCAAATTGGATATGAAACTTGATTCAAATTGGATATGAAACTTGATTAGGAAAGAAAAACTTCGATGGCTCAATTTGATTTATGCGATTCTCAATTACAATTGTACCGATTCTAATTGGATTGAGAATTGGAATGGTTTTGGATTAGGCGATTCTAATTGGATTGGGTGATTCTAATTCGTTTTTTGGTTAGGGTTGAAGGTTTTTGGCCGAGTCTTGTGAGAGAGATGACCGACTAGAAGGTTTTTCGGTTTTGATGGAAGTGGGGGTGTCTTGGGCTTTTGTTGGAAGCCAATTTGGGCTTGGGTTGGAGGCTGCCCAATCCAATTTTGGTGGCGTAATCTGAGGACCCGATCGTGACAAGTTAATATTAGAAGACTAGCTAAACACATTCTAGTACTCTGTCGGGGCGGCACATATAAATCAAACACAAGAAAGATGTCCTACCACCCCCAGCAAGACGGAGTGTAAGAATCAAATATTCACAACTTACAACACTAAAAGTAGAAAGAGAGCAATGACGTCCTAAACATAATACCAACTAACCCTCACAACAAAAACACGAGATAACTCAGCAACTGAATATCTCTAGCTCTCCACCATTAATCATCAAGTAATCAATATAACAAGGTTTTATTCCAAGGTAAACAATAATGAAACAACAATGACTCAAGCCATTAATCCACATTCGAATGCAGATGGAACTAGCATGACATGCACCTACACCAATGGCCAAATCGTTCAACTAAAAAGAGCGTAACTTATTGATCAACACTTTTTGCCGACTTGCCGTGTCAAACAATATTTGGAAATTCGAGGAAACCCAAATACATATCAACAAACATGGAAGCCTAGAATACACACAATCGGTAAAAGACACAACGGATCCTATAAGTGAACATGTCATGCTATAATTCTACCATTTAGTTAACTTTTATCATCTAGAACTTTTAATATTTCAATTAAGCGTACTCAAATGTTATAGATTCATGATTATTAAATAAGGAGTGTCAAGGGAAATCATGGACAGGTTATGCATAATCGTTTCAGCCATTGACATTGTTATTGCTAGCTAGGTAAAGTTCATTTGTCCATTCCCTATTTTCAATCATCTACTATAATTCTACCATATTGACTTGAGTAGCAATCGATATATGGAAACTCAACTTACCCACATTGCCTCTTCTTGGGCAGAGTCATAGAGTCATATTAATAATCCATATAGGGAAATGGACTCTTCCAAACTCAAAAGAAATTAACAGGTACTCCCAAACACCGGCTTTACATCCAAATTCAGGTTTTCCGGTTGAAAAGTATCAATATTTAAAAGGGTACAAGAAAAAGCGATCTTCCGATAGTGAATGTTGTGAGCATGTCAAACACGCTAAAAGGATGACTTAATTCGAATCTTCCTATATTGTACACTTTATGTTCTAGATTAAAAACAAGATAATCTCTTTATATCATGCTCCCAAACACGAGCATCATATCCAAATTCAGATTTTCTTTTTCCAAAGGAAGAAAGAAACCAATAATTAAAAGGGGTACACGGAACCTCAAGACATTAGCACCAAAAACAAAATCGTGTTGTGTAGTAATGCGTACTAATATGAGTATGTCAACATAATCACGCTTAAAACCCGACTTACACGAAATCTTCCTATATGATAATGTTCTAGAAGAGAAACAAAAATCATATTCACAGTCTAGTTATCTTGACCGAAGACATCTCCTAGGTGGGGCGATTCGATGGGATCCATCCCGATTGTATGTCACATCAGCCATTACTTGACCATCTTCGTGAGGAACACTAAAGAAGAAAAATGGCATTCTAGGGCCGAAATGGGTATGGAAGAAATTTTGGATTGAGAAAAATAACTAAGACATGCTTGTAAGCAGGTCCTTGGGTTGCTTGTGTGAGCCGCCGATTGTAAAGGGATGCATCGGGAGCGGAGCTCACTAAATAATTAGATACAGAACAAACTTCTTGGCTAGGATACCAAAACTTATGGGATTCATATTCCGTAACGTACAATGTCTAAGAACCACCTTACTTATTGGCATGGACAACTAATAATGAGAGTCTAACTGCAAAAGTATTATTTAGTCACTGCTAATATTCAAGGAACAAAAGGATGTACACTGGTCTAAGAAACAATGTAGGCTAAGAAACTCAACTTTTACAATAATAGATGATGGATAGGGAAGCTTAAAAAAATTACTCGGGACTATAAAGCAATAGCGAGGCTTTTTTGGTATTTGCATCACCGACTATAGAATGCATCTAGGCCTGTTTGGCGTACGTGTAAGGACTCCTTATACTAGTTAGTTGGCGTGGCATGGTGCACATAAGCAAATGATGTTTGGTTGGTAATTACCATAAATGGTAAGTACACGTGGGGGGTTGGGGGTCGTTATGTGTTCATGAAAACATGTATAGCGGTATCTCCTTGATACCCTTTGACTCTGACAAACTTGGTGATAATAGGAAAAGCATCACACCTCCAAACACGTAAAGCGTCTTGCATTTATTGATACCTTAAATCTAGGAATAAAATCCTTAGTCATTTGACTGTCTTCCATATACAACACTCTCACCAACTGCCAAACATGGCCTAGTTTGCTTCTAGGGTGGGGGGCGTTTCAACTATTCAGTGCTTAGGAGATAGTCATTATGATTCTAAAAGTTATTTGGCTAAGGTATGGAGAAATATGTATAGAAGAACTTAAACTTTTCATAGTGATACTACTTTGCTGTCGTCATGCGAAATACACCCACGAGTTTATAAGATTATCTTAGGGAGAGGAGAAATATAACATCTCGGGGAGCTTTAATTTGATGGAACCCAAAAAACGACAACAAAGTTTGTATTAAGAGAGGTATCCTCGCGAGGAGGTCTTTGGACTCATCGGGGCTGAACGCTACCGGGGATTGCATCCCACCTTACCATCAACACCGACTAATAGGCTAACAAAAGCGAAAAACAAAAGAGTATTGAGATGGAATTAGCACTAATTTGGTGTTCTCAATGAAAAGAGTGACAATAAGGAGGAATGTAAGCCTTTCTTTGCGGTATATCACGAGATATATATATGTAGATATATAGCCGCAGTGAAGGCAGAAGCGATTATGAGACAAACAAGAAAAGCTTAAATATATGTCAAAATCCAAGACAAACTTCAAAGACATATTGCTAAAGTTTTAGTTCATCAAAAGAAAAAATATATGTTTACATCTGATTAGCACGATCACTTATTAATCTATATAGCTCAACATATAGCGTGAAGCCTAGAGTGAAATGGGAAAAGATGATGCTAAGTGTTTCAATTTATTTTTCTGCATCTTTATAGGAATTCTACCTCTTTCTACTTTCATTTATGTTTGTTATTTTGAATAAACATTTTCTTACTTTGTTCGATTAAGCCCACTATATTTCCGGTTACCGAGATGTGACGATATCAATGAATGCTAGCTAGGTAAAGTTCAACCTGTCCATTCCCTATTTTCAATCATCTACTATAATTCTACCATATTGACTTGAGTAGCAGCGATATATGGAAACTCAACTTACCCTGTTGTTGCCTCTTCTTGGACAGAGTCATAGAGTCATATTAATAATCCATATATAACATTTCAAAGCAACAAACCATGATCATATCACATATATATGATTACATAATAAGAGACTGCACAAATTAAGAAGAACCAACCTGAATTTCAATTGAAGAACTTCGCAAATTTCAAGCTTTCACCGCTCTTCCAACTTGCAATTTTGATAAAGCTCGAATTGAGAAACTTCGAATTGAGAGACTCAAAACGAATTGAGAAACTCAAATCTAGTTTTCGGTGACAAACACATACAAACCTGTGATCAATGGTGGATCAATGGTGGATCAAACTTCAATTGTTGGAGATTTTGATCAATGGTGGAGAGATTGTGTTGGAGATTTTGATCAATGGTGGATCAAACCCAGTCGAAGGCTTTGCAAACTCGAGTTGTTGGAGATTTGTTGTTTTGGCCAAAACAACAACCGTTCTTAATTCGAATTGTTGGAGATTTGTTGGAGAAACTCGAATCGGGCACTCGAATTGTTGGAGATTTGAAATTCGAATTTGGAGTTAGGGTTTCGAAGGGTTTGGGCGAAAGAGACGACCGGTAATGGTAGGTTTTCCCGGTTTCGATTTGGTGGGAGGGGTGTATTGGGCTTTATTGTTTGGGCTTTGTTGTTTGGGCTTGGGCGGAGGCTGCCCGATCTAATATGAGTGGCGCCCAATACAGCACCCTAAAAAAGCTATAAACATTGGAGCTACATGTAGAGATGTAGACCGGGCAATTTGGGAGCATTCAATCAAATTTTAATTTTTTAAGCACCACCAAACCATGAGGCACCTCAAATTGAATTTTAAGGAGGTCATTCCACTTTAACGAACTGACATAATCCAATCTGACAATCTCTCAGATTTGAGTTGTTTACAGCAAGGCCCAAAATATCGATATCGATCAATATATCGATATACCCAAAAACCGATATATATCGGATATATCCATTATTTTGGTGACTATTCCAAACTATTTAAAATATCGGAAATATCGGATATATCGGACATATAATATCGGAAATATATCGGAAATATCGGATTTATATTAAAAATGGTCAAAAAGTCAACCGATATATATCGTAAATATCGGATATATCGATTATATCAACAATATAAAGTTTTATATCGGAAATTCCGATATATATCGGAAAAAAAAGAGTTCTATATTCGGTGGATATATGTCGGAAATATCGATATCGGTGTACCAAAATACCGATATATATCGGCAATATATCGGATATATCGGCGATATTTTGGTCCATGGTTTACAGCAAAGTGGCAAACACACAGGACTTACGTCACATTGTTACCTTTTCCCTTTCGATGCACTGCTCTATGTAGTTTATTATATGAAAAACGGGTTCGATTATATTAACCAGCATAAGTTGCTTGTTCTTGACCAAACACCAGCAATACATCTAGAAAAAATTATCTGTTATTTTGATATCCCAGTTAAAAATTAGCACATGCACATATAGTGATATAGATAGATGCTGTGTATTTTCTTAGTAGATTTGCATCTTTCAATAATTGTCGACATCCTCGCAACAGCCTGAGGAAGCTGTATCACATTGTTCGCTAAGTTAAGAGATTGAGTCGACCTGTACATGCATGTGGCTGTTTATGGATACACAAACCTTCTTTGCTCAATTCACCACTGCGGAGCTGATCACCTAGAAACTGTTTGTTGGATTGGAAGAAAAAGAAAAGCAACTGATATAGGTGGAACATATTAGACGAGCAGTATGTAACTTTAATAGGAATATATATTTCCAGCAGTATGTATTTAAATAAGCCACAGTAATATAGTAAAAGAATTGTCTTCTCTTTATAACTAAAAGTGAAGTTACTGTTATCCTCTAACATGAGCAGTATTAAGTTCCTCTCCTTTTGTTTTGTTTTGGAAGGCATTTGTTTTGGCTGACACAATATCTTATTCTATTGTATGTACCATATATATATATATGAGCACATTGTATGGGCTAATAAAACATACATTAAACCTGAAACTTCTCAGGAAGGGCATTCTAACCCGAATACATGCTCCCATGGTACGTTCACTTACCACTTGCGTGTGTCTTTCAAGAAAACATGCACGCGGTTTTCTATCACTGCTTTC
This sequence comes from Coptis chinensis, assembly GCF_015680905.1. NCBI lineage: Eukaryota > Viridiplantae > Streptophyta > Magnoliopsida > Ranunculales > Ranunculaceae > Coptis > Coptis chinensis. The sequence continues at coordinate 90,788,713 of NC_141463.1, read as the reverse complement.
CTAAGAGATAAAGACCGTTGCCTCGACTCCGATTATTTGGAAATTACTATAGTTTCAGTCTGTTTCTTAGATTTAATCTTGAAGCCGTGTATTGTTTACTTATGCTTACCACTAGGGTATGTTATTTACTTACAGAAAGTCTCGTGGGATTAATTGTCAAGTTTTGCCTGTTAGAATAGTTGTATCAACACAGCAACTAGAGTAGAACAGAAGGAATAGTAGACAAAGACAGAATTAACAGGTAATAACCAAGGCGCGGATTAAGCTGTCCTTAAGGAAAGATTTCGCCCCTTCCAATGGTGCAGAAAGGCAGCAATGACATCTTCCTCACAGAATTCAATAGTTAACATCAGTTTGACTTTGCACTAGAACAGACTACCCTCTAGAACAGCAATATAACTTTCTCTGGCGGCTACAGGAAGAAGAGAAGAAGAATAGGATAGGCTATCGTTTCTATTTCTCTGAGATGGGTTTCTAATCTATTAAAGTCTCTCCCCTCTATGGACTCACAGTCCTATTTATAGAGGTTAAGTCGGTCTCCTAAACAGATAAGGAAGAGAGATCAACTCCTAATAGAACACCAAAACTTGCTGCTCAAGAAAAAAGCAAAACAAGTTTAGGCAATTGGTCAAACCACTATCCACAATAGTAAGCCCAAGCCCAAGCCTAAACCCGACCCGATGTGGTGGATAACCAATATGGGACTATCTATTATGCACTAAAGTAGAGAGAATATTATTTGTTCATCTCCTCCACTTTGCACACACACACTAGTATTTAGAAATACACGAGATTCCAACAATCCCCCACTATTTCAAAATACTAATAGTCCCCCACTATTTTGGAATAGGATATTACAAAAGAAATGGGTTAACTAAATGCCGAGAGAATCGAAAAACAATGCATAAGATCTCCGATGCTTTACGGGCTTGAACGGTCATAGGATAACATGTCTTATAATAACGCGGAAAGTGGTGGATTAAAAATCTTTGAACCAACATTTCTTGTAGTAGTAAAATAGATCACATGCACCCACATTATTGTTATTTCATTATATGCCTGTTAAGCGGTGTTAGCTTTTGGCCCTCATACTTTGTGTTCCATGAATGCTCTCTAGAGTACTTGCCGGTATACTCATAAGAACAGGCCAGTTCTACATTCACGTAGGTGGATATCCATCAAATGTACATTGCGGTTAAAATACACTATCTCATTATAAAATGGACTATGGATTCCAATAAAGAGTAAAATAACTCATCCTTACTCATTGCAATTCTAGTTATACAAAGTATACTTATAGTACCATTTAAATCATAGGGTGGGACATCTCAGTAAATAAATAAGATGATGAATATCAAGCGGGGATGAGCGGAAGTGACTTGTTTTCCCTTTGAACCTACTTCATGGGATCTCAATCACATAGGTAGGGTTGTCGTCGATGTCACCCTATATCACGGGCATAAGTCCCATCCCCTCGACGTATAACCGCTTGCCTCCAAATAAGTGATGCGTACGGACATGTGGCCAAACTAAGTCCGACCTAACATAATCTCTAGCATTTTGCTTGATTAAGTTATATCTCAAACTTATGTATATACATTTCCCATTGCACATATTTCTTTATGTCTTAGCTATTGCAATGAGAGGCGGTTGCAAAGCATAGACATATCGAGGGTTGTTTAGAGCCAATGAGAAGATTTGTCAAGAGGTTGCTAACCCACTCAACATCATCACATGCCTTTTCTAAGGCGTTTAGCTGGATGATATCCAAGACACTCAATTTCCACCAAAAGTAATCACATAAACATTCATTTGGATCCGGTTTATAACATATTACCCTTCCAACAATGATGGAAATCTACTAAATATCGATCCATAATCAATGAAAACACGCTATAGTACTTGGATAATCGACAATATACATCAAAGTTCTTTATAAGGACACAATGGGTTATCATTTCGGTATGCCATAAATGTAGGCAATGTCATGTCTCACATACATTATCCATCAAATACAATAGGCTACCAATGATATTGACATATTTAGTATGAGAAAAACAAAGTAGATTATTTTTTCATAAGATGGATATTTGCCACAAAAAGGTGTTAACGATGCTTACTATTAGAATACCCATACTTTTTTCAATGAAAAATATTTCTACTACGTGCTAAAACAATATAATAAGACCAACATGAGTTATAATTCCTATATTCACTAGTCATTCAATGCAGCCAGTGCCGAAATTCCCTTTAGACCATCCGGCCGGTCTAGTTTAAAGGTAACGATGTGGGCTTCAACCATATTCAAACATCAACATTTTGACAATTGAATATAGCGATTTGAAATGAGTTTAACAACATAATGAACTATCATTTTCAATGACGGACTATTATATTGCTTCAAATAGGAATTTCTCCGTCTCATACACATTCTCAATGCTAGCACTCATGATATTAAATCATCTAAACAAAGAGATTAACACATATGTCTTGTTTTATTATTCTAAGAAAGCGATTACACCTTTATCAATAGCGGTACTTTAAACATCCCATGGTCAAAAGGGCATAGTATTAGGTCATATTGCATCTAGTGATGGCATCGAAGTAGATAAAGCCAAACTAGATAAGATAGCGACCCTACCTAAACCACGGACTGTCCGTGAGATTAGAGCCTTTCTAGGCCATGCGAGGGTTTTATAGGGCGGTTCATTAAAGATTTTTTTTTGAAAATAGCTAGGCCTTTAACTAACTTGCTTTTGAAGGATGCAATCTTTGATTTTAATTTTAAACTGTAAACAGGCTTTTGAAACCTTAAAAGCTGCCCCTAACCACTGCACCTATTATCTGACCTCGATTGGTCAAAACCTTTCGAACTCATGTGTGATGCTAGTGACTATGTAGTTGGTGCTGTCTTGGGACAGAAAATAGATAATAAGTCCACTGTTATTTATTATGCTAGTAAAACATTAAACGACGCTCAACGGAATTACACAACTACTGAAAAGAATTCTTAGCGGTCATTTATGCTTTAGATAAGTTTAGATCCTTATTTGGTTGGTTCTAAAACTTTAGTTTACACGGACCATGCAGCCGCTTAGGGTACCTTCTTGCAAAGAAGGATGCTAAGCAGATTAATCCGATGGATTCTTCTCACGCAAGAGTTCACATTAGAAATAAAGGACAAAAAGGGGTCAAAAACGTAGTTGCCGACCACTTATCTAGACTTACAAATGGCGATAGTAGTGATTCTAAGTCCATACGACTCTTTTCCTGATGAGCATCTGTATGCTATTTTTTTTTTCATCACCATGGTATCACGGACATCGTAAATTATTTAGCGGCCGGATGTTATGCCTTATAATTGGTCAAGAAATGAGCGTAAAGAAGTTTTGGCGAGTCAAGTTATACTATTGGGATGAGCCCTACCTTTTAAGTATTATGCGGATCAGTTATTAGTCGCCAGATTCCCGATTGGGAATATAATGAAGTTCTATCGTTACGCCATGACAAAGAGTGTGGTGGCCACTTTAGTGGAATGAAAACAGCCGCTAAGGTTCTTCAATGTGGATTTTATTGGCCTACCCTTTTAAGGATGCCCAAGTGCATTGCAAGGCGTGTATTAGTTGCCAACAACTTGGGCGAATCACGGCCGTAATATGATGCCATTAAATCCAATCTTAATAGTAGAAATTTTTGATGTTTGGGGTATTGATTTCATGGGCCCTTTCCTGTTTCCCCGGGTTATATTTATATTCTAGTTGCCGTGGACTATGTGTCTAAATGGATAGAGGCCCTAGCTTGCCGTAGCAATGACCATAAGACCGTTGTATTTTTTATTAAAGAATACATTTTCTGTCGGTTTGGCATTCCTAAAGCCATCATTAGTGATGGTGGAACACATTTTTGCAACAGAGTTGTTGCATCCCTAGTTAAAAAGTACGGAGTTACACACAAAATAGCAACTCCTTATCATCCACAAACTAGCGGACAAGTAGAAGTTTCTAATAGGGAAATCAAAAAGATTTTAGAAACAACAGTAAACCCTGATAGGAAAGACTGGTCGAAGCGTCTATCGGATGCCTTATGGGCATATAGAACTGCTTTCAAAACTCCTATAGGTATGTCTCCCTTTAGACTTGTATTTGGGAAACCATGTCATTTGCCCGTTGAATTAGAGCACCGTGCTCTGTGGGCTATAAAAAGCCTTAACTTCAATATTGATGAGGCGGGTCAAACGCAAGTTACAATTAAATGAGCTTGAAGAAATCCGTAGCGATTCTTACGATCTCGCGAAGGATTATAAAGCCAACATGAAACGTGTTCATGATAAGCATATCTTGCGTAAAGAGTTTGTGGTCGGACAAAAGGTTTTGCTTTACAACTCCCGTCTACATATTTTCCCAGGGAAACTAAAACCCATTGGTGCGGTCCTTTTTAAGTTCTTGAAGTCACCCCGGGGCAATTACCTTGGTAAATCCCAAGGACAACGATTACCTTTCAAGTTAATGGTCAACGGTTAAAACATTTTCACGAACTTTTGTCCCCCGATGTGGAGGAAGTCCTTTTACGGGACCACATCTATGAGGACCCGACCTTGTCATTGGTGTACTTACTTTCATTTCCATATCTTGATAAGTACACCATTCAGGTAACCGGCCCTCCCTATGGAGTGTGTGGGTTATAAATACGGATCCTAAGTCCATAGTTCACACAATTCCGTTTTTTCCACTTTCGCATGTTTTTCGATCTTTGAGTCATGTTCCTCTATGGAGTGAATTGTGTATTTATTGTTTTTAGGTGTTTGTTAACAAATAAAATTAAAATTAAAATTCTTAAAAATCATAGACATAGCAATCCAACAAGTCATTAGGAATCGACTTTAAACGACCCGCGTTGTAAACAAATTTTGTGTTTAAAAATTTGTTTGGGGGTGGGCGATCGATCCTTGCATCCGGATTGCTTTCGAACCTTCCTTTTCGTTGCTTAGGTCCATCGGTATAGTTCATTGGGTTTGGCGTCATCTAATTTAGTGTTCATTCGTTAGCATAACTTCGTCACACGCACTACGAGGCGTCCTTCCACCCTCTCATATTTATCACCCATGGTCGGAATCGAGTGTTGTATGGATCATTGGATTGGAAATTCTCTCCTGATCATTTCCATATCTCATTCGAAAGAATCGGACCGATAACGGCGGGAAATCTAGTTTGAAATTAGCTAAAAATCGACAAAAGTCGAAAAATCTGAATTGGGCTTGGGCGACTCGCTCACTGCCTACAGCGCCCGCCCCTTTTCAAAAACAAATCGCGACCGTCATCTTCTCCAGCCGTTTGACACAAATTACAAATCCAAACCCTAGCAACCCAAATAAAAAAAAAAAAAATAAATAAAAAATAGAATACATTCAAATAGAAAGACCACCCACCCCCATTGTCAAACACCTTCCACACAATCTCAACCGTTTCCACCAAGAACCACCCACCAATTCGATTTTTCATACCTGCCGCCGAACCTACCATAACCACCACCTGTTGGTTTGGTTAGTTTTCATCAAACTCGAATCCACCACCATCTACAAACCCCAAATCGGTTCAAACTTCATGGCGCTTTACGACGTAGAATTACGCGAAAACGCGTTTTGCAAACCCGTTTAGCCATTTTATGACGCGGAGATGTTTAAGAGAAATTGGAGCGGACTGTGGTATTCGAATGAGAGGATTTCTATCACTATGATTTGGTAGAACAGTTTTATAAGAAACGAGAAGTGGAGGGAAATAGGATTTTCATTAGGATAGCGAGGAAGCGGAGGAAGTTATGAGGCGGTTGTTGGTGAGCTATTAGGAATCACCCAGTAACCAACCTAGATCGACCAAACGGGAATCCCAGATTATCTGCGGTTCCTGTTTTGATGAAAGATCTGGTCATAGAGGGTGAATACAATCTGATATCTCATTCGTTTCGCCGCTGACCACGAGAACCAATCAACTGGCATTCTCGATGGATTGGTAAGAACGTCCTCGGGAAAGACAAAGTCAGCGACATCGGACTTCAGTGTCTGCACGTTCTCTGGAATTTGCAAACGAAGGAGTATAATTTCTGCATCCTTGATTTAATTTTGAATGTGATTAGAGGAGTGGGAAAGAGCCTGGCGCCTCTTCCCGTATTGATCACTAAGATTATGCTCTCATTTAGAGCCGTCGCTAGATCTGCTCCTATTAAGATCAAATTGCCTTCTAATGCAAGTATTTATAAGGAATGCATTCAAAAGACTTGGCCGTTGTCTGCAGAGAAGGAAGTTGAGTCGGATAATGTAGGGGAAGATATGACATGGTTGGTTGAGGATAATTTTGATAGTCATACTTCTAATTTAGAATGATTGATAATCTTTGCAAACTGGTTTTCGCGATCGCGTTATCATATCTGTGAAGATATTAGACATAGACAAATTGTAATTGAAATAAGCAAAGCGAACCTTGGGGCGATAGTTGAAATGCTCGTAAAGGTCGGGGCGATATCTTGTCTAACATGGAGGTTATCCACAATAATCACCAAGCCCGATATGCGTACTCAAAGGCTGAGATGGAAGCCGCACAAACGCTTGTTCGGGATAGAGATGCTTTCTGACGCATGCCACTTTCGTGGATGAGTCTGTCTCAATTTGAGTCGAGAGGCATGGCGTCGTCGCCCTTGAGGCGGATGGCTCAAGCCATTCATCACCCGAGCGATCTCCATCTCGGGGACCATCTTCTTCACACGCCTAGGTGTTCACCATCAGTTGTGTCCTTTAATTACATTGTTTTATTGTTTTCTTAGTGGAATTTTATTTCAGTAGTTAGATTTGAGTATTAAGTTGTTTGTTTTAGATTGCTTGGATTTCATATTATTTTAATATAAATTATTTTTATCATCTTTCGTTATAGTTGTCTTGGAAGTAAAAGTTGAAAATTAGGCCGATCTGTATACCTATGATTTTTGTAGTGGTAGCATGATATGTAGGAGAGTTTAGAAGTTCTTGTTCTAAACCAAGTAAAAGATACCGGGGTTGTTAGGAAATCAAAACAATGGTTAGTTTCGGTTTGGGTTTGGCGGTTTTCTATTTCGAAATTGCCTTAAAACAATTTGGCAATTTGCGATTCGTTTTGGAAACCCGAACCTATTTAAACTTCCATCATACTACACTCACAACCCACACTACACCCCACAATCATCTTTCACTTTTCACTCCAACCTTTTTTTTTTCTTGTTTTTTCTTAGAAACTCACTTTCGCACCCTCTGGCCCAGCCCAAAAGCAGAGCGACTTCGCCCTATTATCTTGTAAATCGAAAAATCCCTAGAATCGCCCGGCGCCTACAAGTAAAGCGCGACCAGCGCTCAAACCGGAAATCGAAAAAAAAAAAAAAATCGGCGCCAGCGCCCGGCTTCAAGTAGCGACGACCAGCTAAAACAACTTGTAATTTCAAAAACCAAAGAGCGACTTCGCGCTATCTGGCTGGCCTCTCCGATAATCCGCGAAATTTTTCGATTTTTAGAGGTTCTTCCAGGTTTTCGCAGCTATTCTACAAGTAGTGTTGAGATGACACCACCTATAGTGATTCACGAACGATCTTTTGAAGACTTGATGGGAACCTATACCTATGGAGCATCGTTCAGCGGCGGATCGTCGCAATTAGGATGGCGGCATCTTACGGTGAGTGATGGCGATTCTTTTCACCTAAGCTAACTGAATTCTTCTATAATAATATTACTTTTTTTTGTACCCAAGAAGGAGAACAAAAATTTCCCTTTACTATTGATGGTGCGACTATGGAATTCAATAAACACTTGATAGCTTTGGTTTTGGGATTGCCATTACGACCACTATGCACACGTGGGGATATATGACGGATAACTCATACCTATATGAATATGCCTATTTCCATGAGTATTATGGGGAGGGGTATTTAGATCATGGACCAAGACCAATATAACATGCATACGGTAGCCTATCACTGAATGTAGGCCTGACCATGTTGTTCATCATGATGAACATTCTAGAGAACGGCGGTTTATACGCGATAATACGCCCGGTGGCGTTTTCCTTGCTTTAGGCGAGGGACGTCGTAGGTATGACATTCCCGAGTTTTAGTTGCTACTACGAAGCGAGCCCATACCTTGAGGCATAAGTACCTTCTTATGCCTGTCTTGGTTTGCCGCCTTATCGCGGCTTGCCTACCCGTATTCTGTACCGCGATTACCGAGTTGGAAAAGGGTCGAAATCATGAGACCCACCAATCGTGTGGTAAGATCATTCGAGCCATGACTTGGCGGGATGGCGAGGCGCAACCACATTTGGTTCCTCCTTACACCCCATCGGACCAAATAACACTAGAGAGGTTAGCATTAGTTGATGATACCGGGCGTAAAGGCGTGGCAAGTTGTTATGGCATGGCGGGATCGCGAAAAGAACCTCATATAGAAGAGGAGGATGGCGAGTAGATGTTGGGGTGCAGGTAAGTTTTAGTTAAGTTAGTTAATGCGCTTATGTCCCAAAGCAATTTAATTCAATTAACCCCATAATGGGTGGAACTCTTATAGTGTTCGCGTCGGTTTTTATTTCCTATATTAGATGCGTTCTAACATTGTTTTGCGGATGTTTACGAATTTCCAGCGTTTCAATGGTATTTTTTCCTACCCTCTTTATTTAAACGCTTTGAGGACAAAGCATGCTTTTGTTTGGGGGCATAGAAACACGTGTAATTAAGACATCTGTTAGGATAGAGATATGTATAATGTGCACTTGTTTTCTAGTTAAAATTTGAAAATTCAAAATATAAATAAAAAAAAATATATGCTATACACTTAGGAATATTGGTATTGTTTTCTTCCTCCATGCTCTTAACAATCTAGAAGTCTCAATGAGCTGTTGCATCGGAATAATTGTTAGAAACTTAGGTTAATATGTATGTAATAATCTTTGCATCTATCTATAAATTTATTACATGAGTATCTATGATTGCTAGCGATAAGTTTAAAATCTAGGCTAGAGTACTTATTCTACAAATCCTGTGAGAATATAGCCTAAAAGCTTATATGAAGCGAAACATTTGAGAAATGACACAAAAGGAGAAGTAAAATCCGGATAGAGAAATCACACGTCCACTTGCTTGATCACTAAACCATATCCTAAAGCGAGAATTTAGGCGCTCTTTGGATCGATATAGCCAGAAATTCAAACCTATGAATTATGTTCCACTAATTAAGCCCCTCTGAGCCTTTCTTTAGCCTTCCATAAACCACAATTCCTTTACCACTGTTACAAAAAAAAACAAAACAAAATAAAAAATCAACCTACCCAATTTAGAATAAGTCGAGAATAGAATGAGGAAAGAAAGAAGAAGAGAAAACCATGTGTAAACAAAAATTAGTTAGTTGCTTGAGAAAATAAAGAAAAGAAGTTTCCATCCAAAGAGAAAAAAAAAAAAAAGAAAAAAAAAAAAAAATAAATAAAAACTCCAAAAATAGAATAAAAAAGTCAAAGGCCAAAGAAAAGAAAAAAAAATATGGCTAAGGATGGAAACAAAGTGTAGAAGCAAAAGTAATTAACAAGGTTTTCTCCAAGTTACATAATATGAAGACTCTATTATCTATCTTGTCCTTTTTGAATATCCATTTCCTCCTCCCTTAATATCCATTTCCTTCCTTCTTAAACCATCTCCTAATCCCATAACACCTAATAAAGACCTCTAGCTCAATTAGAATAGGTTAGTGTGATAGTAAGTGGCAGATGTGTTTGATCGACCCGGCTTCCTTGATGTCATTGAGATTGTAAGGTAAAAGTGTGCCCACTGCACTGCTTTGATGTATGAAACTTGAGTGGAAAAATCAGAGAGGTTTTTGTCTTGACATTTATGTGAGGACCTACTTAAGGACGCTATTCCGAGTTCTCAGAAACAAACCTGCTGAACATTTCATAGTATTACTCATTGTTATATGTTTATTGTAGATGATTGTTTATTATGCATATATTAACTTAGGTTTTTGACTGTTATTCTTATGTAATTGCTAGAGAGATGTATAGATAGTTGAGCATGAATAAGGAAACAATAGTTTTATTTTCTTAGTCGTTGTAGTATAGATGAAGTTTGTGAGTACCTTCACTGGAAAACTCTCCGCGAGGCTATAACTTCGTCCACTAGGGAATTCCTAGTGGTTTAAAGCCTTGTTGCATATGGTCAATGCAATCGCACTCGAGTGAAGCGAGTAGTTAGAACTCCATTTTTGGTCACTTATTCTAATTTCTCATCTTTGCTTGAGGACAAGCAAAATCTTTGTTTAAGGGGTGGTTTGATAAGAGCCCAAAACTGTAGTTTTAACCCCTTAATAATCATACTTGTTAGACCAATTATGTGAATAATAAGTAAGAGTTAATACTGATTACGTGTTTCTATGCATTTCGGGCTTCAAAGTCCATTATAATGCGAGAAATGTGCCACTTTAGCGAGATAAAGGAGCAAAATCCAGAAGAACTTCCGAATGCCATATCTTTGAACTCAGACATCGGATTGAGGCCTACCTTATGTCAAAACGACCGGCTCGGAAAGAGCTTTCCAATGGTCCAAGCCTTGACCCAATCAGAGGAGCAGAAGTGGACGAAAAGTCTGTGGAAGCCAACTGCAGCTGAAGAGGCCTTTTTGGACTGAAAGAATTGGGTTTTGGGCCTGATTCTCTGGCCCAAACCATGGCTCCAAGCCCATGCACGAATTTTGGATCTGGATGTATAAAAACAAAAGCTTAGCTCTTTGTTAATGGTAGCTAGTTAGACCTAAATTAAAATATAGAATTATAGATCTAGTTTTATTAATTAAATTAAGTTTTAGTCCATTTAAATTCTTGTTTTAGATTAAATCTCTGAATCATTGTTCTTGATTGATTAGATAAATAAAATAGATAGTTTGTCAATTTTCAATTTGTCATTTCCATTCTAGATCTAATTTCAATTCTTGTTCTTGTTTCATTCCAACCATTAAATTAGATTCATTATTGTTCAAATTAAGTAAATCTAAATTTCTTACATTACGTTTAGTTTAGATTCAATGGGAAATGTTAGATTGATGATTCAAGGCTAAACCTCCATTAGAGGGGTTGATGAAGCCTTGATGAAAACTTAGTTGTTTAGTATAGAAGCGTTGTAGCATCTATTCCACTCTAGAAGGTAGGTTTTAGCCATGAGAATGGGTGGCGACCTCACATGCTAGTTAGTACTTGGTAGAAATGCCATGAACACTAGGGATTAGACTCGGAATTCTTGCCGTGAAAACGTAAGAATCGAGATACCACAATCTGTACTAGGTCATTAAGTTGGATTCGAGGTGGATTCGATCCCCTAAATTCCTTTATCTAGAGTCAAACAATAGTATTTCCATAGCATTTGTAGTTAATTTCTAGTAATCATCTTAATTAAGTATCGTAGTATAATATTTCGTAAAGCTCTCATTGACTTAAGAGCGACTAGTTAGACTTAGAAAACAATCCATGCTAGGGAACTAGGAGTGGAACGAACTTCGTACTCCATTTAGTGCAATTCGCATTGAGAGTAGAAGAATTGATAATTGAGTATAAAAGAATAGTTTTAGTTTACTTACGTTTTGAATTAATAGATCATTTCGTAGGTAAACTACGTCATTTTACAGTTATCAAACTAGCATAATAAATAACAGTGGACTTATTATCTATTTTTACGTCAAGACAACCTAACCTGATAGTCACTAGCATCACACACATGAGTTCGAAAAGGTTTTGACCAATCGGGGAGGTTTGTATAATAGGTGCGATGGTTAGGTCTCCCCTACTTTTAAGGTTTCAAAAGCCCGTTTCACGTTAAAATTAAAATCAAAGATTGCATCCTTCAAAAGCAAGTTAGTTAAAGGCCTAGCTATTTTCGAAAAATTTTAATGAACCGCCTATAAAACCCCTGCATGGCCTAGAAAGGCTCTAATCTCAGACAGTCCCGTGGTTTTAGGTAGGGTTAAAAAGATATCTTATCTAGTTTGGCTTTATCTACTTCGATGCCATCACTAGATACAATATGACCTAATACTATGCCCTTTTTTTGACCATGAAATGACACTTTTCCCAATTTAAAACGAGGCTCTTTTCTTCACACCGTGTCAAAACCTTAGACGCGAGGTTAGACAAAACAATCATTGAAGGAGTCTCCATAGATAGAAAAATCATCCATGAAAACTTCCATAAAACGAGGCTCTACCATGTCACTAAATATATGAAGCATACATCTTCTGGAAGGTACCGGGAGCATTACAAAGGCCAAAAGGCATTCGTTTATAGGCATATGTTCCGAAGGGACATGTGAATGTTGTTTTTTCTTGGTCATCAATATCAATAATAATCTGAAAATAGCCAGAGTAGCCATCCGAGAAACAATAAAAGGCATGACCAGCCTAGACGTTCTAGCATCCGATCTATAAATGGTAAGGGAAAGTGGTCCTTTCGTGTCATAGCATTTAAACGTCTGTAATCAATACAGATTCTCCATTTCATAGGACCTTGAGTGACAACATAGTCACCCTTCCCGTTAGGTACCATGGTAATTCCCGATTTCTTAGGAACTACATGAATGGGACTTACCCATTCGCTATCTCGAGATTGGGTATATAATACCGCATCGAGTAATCGCAAAGACTTCTTCCCTAACCACCTCTTTCATGGCGGGGTTCAAGCGTGAGGTTCACGAGAAGTCTTCGCGTTATCCTCCAAATGGATACGATGAGTGCAGACATTAGGGTCAATGCCCTTAATGTCGACTAAGGACCAACCAATCGCAGACCGATGTTCCCTAATCACCCTTATTAACGATGTCTCTTCATCTTTAGTTAACAGAGAAGATATAATTATCGGGTGACTACCATCCGGATCAAGTTGAATATATTTTAACTCCGGGGGAAGAGGTTTAAGCACTGGTGTGGACAGACTGTCCGTTGATGTTTCATAAGTGTCCTTATCTTGCGTAATGAATACTTGCTTAGGTAGCAAGTCTTCATACTCAGTATATGGAGCAACCGACGGGTCTACAATTGGTGTGGATTCCAGGATGGTGTTGACCTCCTCTAAGTAGGAGTCATTCACAAAATCAGAAGTTCCAAAAGAAAGGAATTTGTACATATTGTTTTTAGGAAACGTGTTGTTAAAATAATCTTGAGCTAAACTCTCGATCATGCTAACCTCCCCATCTATATCGAATCCGTAACTGCTGTTTCATCATTTTAAAAACATTTACCTCGGCAGAAAAGATGGCCAAAAGATAAGGACATCTTTCCATCGCGACAATTTATAAAGCGCATTGGCGGTTGCCAAGAAGGGGCGCCCTAAGATGATCGGTGCGAGTCATTAGCGACTTACGTATCGAGGATAACAAAATCAGCAGGGATAGTAGAAATCCCCCCTTAACAAGCACGTTTTCCACTACACCTTTAGGATACTTAATTGACCAATCCGCTAATTGCAACGTTATTTTTGTAGGTTGCATTTCATAGACCTATTTGTTTATACAAGTAATACGAGTAAGTTAACACTTTCGCCCCAGTCTAATAAAGCGGTGGAAGTCGTGTGGGAATCTCCTAAGGTGTATTTTACATGAGGGATCGACCGTGGTCCTTGTACTTAACAATTCCATTATTTTTCGGATAAAGTTGGGAACCTGCTGATTAAAAAGCGCCTTTGGGTATGTTAGCCTTCGCCTAGTAGTGCACAACTCTTTAAGAAACTTAGCGTGGTTAGGAAGCTTTTAATAGCTTCGAGAAAAGGAAGGTTTATCGTTAGATTCTTGAACACGCCCTAATTTCCTCAAAGTTTGTATCCCTAGTTAGCATGGCTAATTTTTGGGAACGGTGGTTTCGCTTCTATATTTAGCATATGGCTCTACTTTGCCGTGGTAACCTTGGCTTTCGGTTTCTTTGGTTGTGATTTAACCGGGTACCTCTACCGTGGTAGGCTCTTCTTCGTTTCTATTGCGGTATCTAGTTCGATATCCGTGTAGTAGAGTATCGATGGGGTAACTTCAGGAGCGTAGTTACTTTGTTATCAACCACTCTTCCGAACGGAGTGGGTGATGGCATTTAGGTCACCTACGATTGTAGTTTCCGTGCTAGAATTACCGTTTACCTCAAAGGTCGTGGTTTTGCTTTTTAGGGTTTGGTATCGCTTGACTTGGAAACACGCTTTTGGTTGGGCTTTCTCTTGGGCTAACTGTTGTATGCCCCGATTTATGGATTGTAAAATCTGTTGGTTTGATTGAGTCATTGTCCGAAAAGTTGTTGGGTAACTTGTATAAAGGCGCCGATCGATCCGGTTGTGTAGGTGTAGTAGTCCGCACGGTGGTGCGACCGGAACTATCTCTCGTTGATTATTTATGGGTGGGTTGTGATAGTTAGTATTATTAACCTAACGATACCTCTATTGGTATTATAATTATTATAATTATTCTGACCTTGTGCTTGACCTTGCCTAGGTTGCGCTTGGTTGTTATAATTATTATAATTCCCTTGACTTTGTCCTTGTCCTTGCCTAAGTGGAGCTTGGTTATAATTGTTTGCTTGCCTAACGTTTTGATTATTGTACCCTGGAGGTGTTACTTGTTGATTATTTCTCCAACTGAAGTTGGGATGTTGTCTCCAAGGGGCGTTAGGAATAGGATAGTTATTAATAGAGTAAACATTATCTTGCTCTGGTGGTTGTTGTTCATAAGCTAGAGGACAATAATTGTCAGGGTGATCTGGGCTCAAACAGAAATTACATGGGTTGGAGTTTACATTCATGACGGGGATAGGCTTTTGTTGAACAGAAATAGCCTCTACTTTTTTTGTTAGGGATTCGAGTAAATTTTTAAGTTCTGGATCGGTTTTATTCTCAAACATACCGGCGGCCTTGACTGTTGAAGAAGAACTAGCGGAGCGGGGGATATCATCACTCCCCCACCATTATTCCGTTTAGTTTGGTCTTCTAAAATTTGTAAGCCTCCGAGGCTCCTTTACTTAGAAACTACCCCCATTCATTATGTCAAGGACTTCTTTATGGTGATGTTGAAGTCCTTTGAAAAGGCACGCGAACTAACGTGTCTTTTGCTAGGTTATGGTGTGGACACTCTATAAGGAGATCGGTGAACGATTCCATGCCTCGAAAAATGATTCATGAGGGTTACGTTGAAAAAATGAATCTTGGAAAGCATTTCATCCGTCTTTTAGGGGTGGGTAAAAATGTTCCATAAACAAATGAACAAGTTTAGCCCACGAGTCCACGAATTAGCGCTTGGGCGCTAACCAAGACGCCTTTATCGGCTAAGGTGAAAGGGAATACCCTTAATTTAATTTGTTCAACCAACCGTAGGATGGTGGAATGTTGTTAGGACTTGTTCAATCCTACGATGTCTTGATAAGGTTTTTCATGGTCTAACCCATGAAAAGCGGGTAACAAATTAAATATGTTTGGGGATTCAAAATCCCCACCGGTCCTGCTAGAACGATGCAAGATTTAGGGCTATCGCCAAAGCTTTGTAGAAGTCGAGAGAGGAGTCTCTCTTTCTTCAGCCATTATGTCGGGTATGGTGTGTGTAATAGTAGCTAGAGGTGTAGGTGGGTGGTGTACTAGATAGACTTGTTTGTTGTGGTGTAATTACGTTTGTTGTTTTGTTCGACCGGACCTTAATCTCATGCAAGACTAAGTTAAGCAACTAAACATGCAACACTCCAAACAATTCTGATATACTAGTAGAAAACCTCTAACTAGAAATGCGAGGTATGGAAGAAAGGAATACCTGATAAAATGCGTCCTTACTTAAAAACATGAATGAATAGCGTCTTGTAATGCGTGTTGTTCAGTGTATATAAGAGATTAGAACACTGAAAAACTTCACAACTTCGAAGTTCAATCAAACTGTGGAATTCTGAAATTTCTGCTAAAAATGCTGGCGCCTATCTTTTCGTTTGGCGTTTCTTTCCAAAGTCGAGCTCGAAGAAACTTTAAATGAAATTTCTCTCTTTGAAGCGCCGGTTGAATTTTCTTTCATGAATTTTTCCAAAACTGAAACGGCAACCACAGTATGAATCAAACAAGGGTGGGTGGGTTTAATGGGACTTAAAAATAACTACTTCTACAAAGAAAACGATGCTAAAGTGCAACTAAGATGGCAGCGGCGCCATTTGATAACTGTAAAATGACGTAGTTTACCTACGAAATGATCTATTAATTCAAAACGTAAGTAAACTAAAACTATTCTTTTATACTCAATTATCAATTCTTCTACTCTCAATGCGAATTGCACTAAATGGAGTACGAAGTTCGTTCCACTCCTAGTTCCCTAGCATGGATTGTTTTCTAAGTCTAACTAGTCGCTCTTAAGTCAATGAGAGCTTTACGAAATATTATACTACGATACTTAATTAAGATGATTACTAGAAATTAACTACAAATGCTATGGAAATACTATTGTTTGACTCTAGATAAAGGAATTAGAGGGGGATCGAATCCACCTCGAATCCAACTTAATGACCTAGTACAGATTGTGGTATCTCGATTCTTACGTTTTCACGGCAAGAATTCCGAGTCTAATCCCTAGTGTTCATGGCATTTCTACCAAGTACTAACTAGCATGTGAGGTCGCCCACCCATTCTCATGGCGAAACACGACCTTCTAGAGTGGAATAGATGCTACAACGTTTCTATACTAAACAACTAAGTTTTCATCAAGGCTTCATCAACCCCTCTAATGGAGGTTTAGCCTTGAATCATCAATCTAACATTTCCCATTGAATCTAAACTAAACGTAATGTAAGAAATTTAGATTTACTTAATTTGAACAATAATGAATCTAATTTAATGGCTGGAATGAAACAAGAACAAGAATTGAAATTAGATCTAGAATGGAAATGACAAATTCGAAATTGACAAACTATCTATTTTATTTATCTAATCAATCAAGAACAATGATTCAGAGATTTAATCTAAAACAAGAATTTAAATGGACTAAAACTTAATTTAATTAATAAAACTAGATCTATAATTCTATATTTTAATTTAGGTCTAACTAGCTACCCTTAACAAAGAGCTAAGCTTTTGTTTTTATACATCCAGATCCAAAATTCGTGCATGGGCTTGGAGCCATGGTTTGGGCCAGAGAATCAGGCCCAAAACCCAATTCTTTCAGTCCAAAAAGGCCTCTTCAGCTGCAGTTGGCTTCCACAGACTTTTCGTCCACTTCTGCTCCTCTGATTGGGTCAAGGCTTAGACCATTGGAAAGCGTTTTCCGAGCCGGTCGTTTTGACATAAGGTAGGCCTCAATCCGATGTCTGAGTCCAAAGATATGGCATTCGGAAGTTCTGCTGACTGTTGCTCCTTTATCTCGCTAAAGTGGCACATTTCTGCACATAATGGACTTTGAAGCCCGAAATGTATAGAAACACGTAATCAGTATTAACTCTTACTTATTATTCACATAATTGGTCTAACAGTATGATTATTAAGGGGTTAAAACTACAGTTTTGGGCTCTTATCAAACCATTTGATAACAGTAAAATGAATAGTCTACCTACGAAATGAACGATGAATTCAATCCGTAAGTAAACTAAAACAGGACTTTAGAGCCTTTGTTTATCAAAGATTTCTACTCTAAATCCTATGAGATATAGTGGAGTAGATAAGTTCGTTCCACTCCTAGTGCTCTAGCATGGATGTTTTCTAATCTAACTAGTCGTTTTTAAGTCTATGAGAGTTTTACGAAGAGAATTATACTACGATGCAACTACCCACAAGATGCAACTAGTCGATTATCTAAATAATTATGGGAAGGCTACGTTGATTCTATGATAAGGAGTTAGAAGGGATTGATTCCACTCCCTTAACTCAACTTAATCCACTAACGAATCCATAAATAATCGTCAAATCCGAATTGAATCGCGAACAATTTGGTTATTCCTAATCCCTAATTATACATGGCATTTCTACCAATTCATAACTAGCATGTGAACAATTAAACCCATTCTCATGGTGAACTAATCATTTCTAGAGTGGAATAGAAAATACGGCGACTTTAACGATAATCGAATCAAGCTTTCATCAAGGCTTCACAACCCCTCTAATGGAGGTTTAGCCTTGAATCATTCCATAATCATTTCCATTTAGATTAAAACTAAACATAATATAAAGCATTGAAATTTACTTAATTTAACAATAATGAAATCTAATTTAATGACTAAATTGAAATAAGGACATGAATTGAAATTAGATCTAGAATTGGAATTGACAAAATCCAAATTGATAAAGAATACTACTTTATTGATCTAATCAAATTGAAGAACAAGATCCAAAGGTTTAATCTAATAAAGGATTTGAAACTAATTAAATAAAACAATTAAATCTAGATCTAGAAGCTATTTTAATGGCTACTTTCTATTCTAAGCTATCTACCCTAATTCTCTACTATTTTATCTACCATTAACAAAGAATTAAGCTTTTGTTTTTATACATTCAGATCCAAAAATCGTGCATGGGCTTGGAGCCATGGTTTGGGCCAGAGAATCAGGCCCAAAACCCAATTCTTTCAGTCCAAAAAGGCCTCTTCAGCTGCAGTTGGCTTCCACAGACTTTTCGTCCACTTCTGCTCCTATGATTGGGTCAAGGCTTGGACCATTGCAAAGCTCTTTCCGAGTCGGTCGTTTTGACATAAGGTAGGCCTCAATCCGGGTCCGAGTCCAAAGATATGGCATTCGAAGTTCTCACGACTTTTTGCTCCTTTATCTCGCTAAAGTGGCACATTTCTCGCACATAATGGACTTTGAAGCCCGAAATGCATAAAAACACTTAATCAAGATTAACTCTTACTTATTATTCACATAATTGGTCTATTGAAGATGATTATTAAGGGGTTAAAACTACAGTTTTGGGCTCTTATCAAACCACCCCAAACAAAGATTTTGCTTGTCCTCAAGCAAATGAGAAATTAGAATAAGTGACCAAAAATGGAGTTCTACCTAATCTCGTTTTCACTGAGTCGCGATTGCATTGACCATATGCAACAAGGCCTTAAACCACTAGGAATTCCCTAGTGGACGAAGTTATAGCCTCGTGAGAGTTTTCCAAAGGAAGGTACTCACAAACTTTATCTATACTACAAATCGACTAAGAAAATAAAACTATTGTTTCCTTATTCATGCTCAACTATCTATACATCTCTCTAGCAATTACATAAGAATAACAGTCAAAACCCTAAGTTAATATATGCATAATAATCAATCATCTACAATAAACATATATACAATGAGTAGTACTATCAAATGTTTAGCGTTTGTTTTAGAACTTCGAATAAGCGTCCTTAATTAGGTTCTCACAATAATAGTCAAGAAACAACACTCTGATTTTTCCACTCAAGTTTAGCTACTCCAATTAATACATGGGGCACACTTTACCTTACAATCTCAATGACAACAAGGAAGCCGGGGTCGATCAAACACATCTCACACTTTACTATCACACTAACCTATTCCTAAATGAGCTAGAGGTCTTTATTAAATTGTTACGGGGGATTAGGAGGTGGTTTAAGAAGGAAGGAAATGGATATTCAAAAGGACAAGTCTGAGATAATAGAGTCTTCAGATTATGTAACTTAGAGAAAACCTTGTTATTTTCTTTTGCTTCTATACTTTGTTTCCATCCTAGCCATATTTTTCTTTTTTCTTTTCTTTGCTTTTGACTCCCTTTTATTCTATTTTTTGAGTTTTTATTTTATTTCTATTTTTCTTTTTCTTTGGATGGAAACTTCTTTTTCTTTATTTTCTCAAGCAACTAACAATTTTTTTTTTTACACGGTTTTTCTCTTCTTCTTTCTTCACTCATTCTATTCTCGGACTTATTCTAAATTGGGTAGGTTGATTTATTCTTTTTTTTTTTTTTTTTTTTGTTTTTGTTTTTGCAAACAGGGTAGGAATTGTGGGTTTATGGAAGGGCTAATGAAAGGCTCGAGTGGCGACTAGCGGAAAATAATTCATAGGTTTGAATTTCTCTATATATCGATCCAAAGAAATTGGCCTAAATTCTCACTTAGGATATGGTTTAGTGATCAAGCAAGTGGGCGTGTGATTTCTCTATCCGGATTTTACTTCTCCCTTGTGTCATTTCTCAAATGTTTTCGCTCATATAAGGCTTTAGGCTATATTCTCACAGGATTTGTAGAATAAGTACTCTAGCCTAGATTTCAAAAACTTTCATCGCTAACAATCATAGATACTCATGTAATATATTTATAGATAGATGCAAAGATTATTACCTACGATTAACCTAAGTTTCTAACAATTATTCTGATGCAACAAATATGTGAGACTTCTAGATTGTTAAAAGCATGGAGAAAGAAACAATACCAATATTCCTAAGTGTATAGCATGACTTATTTATTTATATTTTTAAATTTTTGAAATTTTAACTAGAAAACAAATGCATATTATGTCTATCTATATCGTAACAGATGTCTTAATTACACGTGTTTCTATGCCCCCCAAACAAAAGCATGCTTTGTCCTCAAAGCATTTAAATAAAGAGGGTAGGAAAAATACCATTGAAACGCGTGAAATTCAGGAACATCTGCAAAACAAAGTTAGAACGTACTAATATAGGAAATAAAAACTGACACAATGATAACTGTAAAATGACGTAGTTTACCTACGAAATGATCTATTAATTCAAAACGTAAGTAAACTAAAACTATTCTTTTATACTCAATTATCAATTCTTCTACTCTCAATGCGAATTGCACTAAATGGAGTACGAAGTTCGTTCCACTCCTAGTTCTCTAGCATGGATTGTTTTCTAAGTCTAACTAGTCGCTCTTAAGTCAATGAGAGCTTTACGAAATATTATACTACGATACTTAATTAAGATGATTACTAGAAATTAACTACAAATGCTATGGAAATACTATTGTTTGACTCTAGATAAAGGAATTAGAGGGGATCGAATCCACCTCGAATCCAACTTAATGACCTAGTACAGATTGTGGTATCTCGATTCTTACGTTTTCCGCGGCAAGAATTCGAGTCTAATCCCTAGTGTTCATGGCATTTCTACCAAGTACTAACTAGCATGTGAGGTCAGCCCACCCATTCTCATGGCTAAACACCGACCTTCTAGAGTGGAATAGATGCTACAACATTTCTATACTAAACAACTAAGTTTTCATCAAGGCTTCATCAACCCCTCTAATGGAGGTTTAGCCTTGAATCATCAATCTAACATTTCCCATTGAATCTAAACTAAACGTAATGTAAGAAATTTAGATTTACTTAATTTGAACAATAATGAATCTAATTTAATGGCTGGAATGAAACAAGAACAAGAATTGAAATTAGATCTAGAATGGAAATGACAAATTCGAAATTGACAAACTATCTATTTTATTTATCTAATCAATCAAGAACAATGATTCAGAGATTTAATCTAAAACAAGAATTTAAATGGACTAAAACTTAATTTAATTAATAAAACTAGATCTATAATTCTATATTTTAATTTAGGTCTAACTAGCTACCATTAACAAAGAGCTAAGCTTTTGTTTTATACATCCAGATCAAAATTCGTGCATGGGCTTGGAGCCATGGTTTGGGCCAGAGAATCAGGCCCAAAACCCAATTCTTTTAGTCCAAAAAGGCCTCTTCAGCTGCAGTTGGCTTCCACAGACTTTTCGTCCACTTCTGCTCCTCTGATTGGGTCAAGTCTTGGACCATTGGAAAGCTCTTTCCGAGCCGGTCGTTTTGACATAAGGTAGGCCTCAATCTGATGTCTGAGTCCAAAGATATGGCATTCGAAGTTCTCACATTTTGTTCTCCTTTATCTCGCTAAAGTGGCACATTTCGCACATAATGGACTTTGAAGGCTGAAATGCATAGAAACACGTAATCGGTATTAACTCTTACTTATTATTCACATAATTGGTCTAACAAGATGATTATTAAGGGGTTAAAACTACAGTTTTGGGCTCTTATCAAACCACCCCCAAACAGCATTTTGCTTGTCCTCAAGCAAAGATGAGAAATTAGAATAAGTGACCAAAAATGGAGTTCTAACTACTCTCGTTTCGCTGAGTGCGATTGCATTGACCATATGCAACAAGGCCTTAAACCACTAGGAATTCCCTAGTGGACGAGTTATATAGCCTCGTGAGAGTTTTCGATGAAGGTACTCACAAACTTCATCTATACTACAACGACTAAGAAAATAAAACTATTGTTTCCTTATTCATGCTCAACTATCTATACATCTCTCTAGCAATTACATAAGAATAACAGTCAAAAACCTAAGTTAATATATGCATAATAAACAATCATCTACAATAAACATATAACAATGAGTAATACTATGAAATGTTCAGCAGGTTTGTTTGTTTTCGGAACTAATAAGCGTCCTTAAGTAGGTCCTCACATAAATGTCAAGACAAAAACCTCTCTGATTTTTTCACTCAAGTTTAAAGCTACTCCGATTAATGCAGTGGGCACACTTTACCTTAAATCTCAATGACATCAAGGAAGCCGGGTCGATCAAACACATCTGCCACTTACTATCACACTAACCTATTCCTAATTGAGCTAGAGGTCTTTATTAGGTGTTCATGGGATTAGGAGATGGTTTAAGAAGGAAGGAAATGGATATTCAAAAGGACAAGTCTGAGATAATAGAGTCTTCATATTATGTAACTTGGAAAACCTTGTTAATTACTTTTTGTTTCTACACTTTGTTTCCATCCTTAGCCATTTTTTTTTTTTTTTTTTTTTCTTTGGCCTTTGACTCCCTTTTATTCTATTTTTTTGGAGTTTTTATTTATTTCTATTTTTTTTTTCTTTTTTTTTTTTTTTTTTTTTTTTTGGATGGAAACTTCTTTTATTTATTTTAAAAGCAACTAACTAATTTTTGTTTACCGCGAGGTTTTCTCTTCTTCTTTCTTCCTCATTCTATTCTCAGACTTATTCTAAATTGGGTAGGTTGATTTTTTTATTTTGTTTTGTTTTTGTAACAGGGTAAAGGAATTGTGGTTTATGGAAGGCTAAAGAAAGGCTCAGAGGGGCGACTAGTGGAACATAATTCATAGGTTTGAATTTCTGGCTATATCGATCCAAAGAGCGACCTAAATTCTAAACTTAGGATATGGTTTAGTGATCAAGCAAGTGGGCGTGTGATTTCTCTATCCGGATTTTACTTCTCCCTTGTGTCATTTCTCAAATGTTTTAAGCTCATATAAGGCTTTTAGGCTATATTCTCACAGGATTTGTAGAATAAGTACTCTAGCCTAGATTTGAAACTTCTTGCTAGCAATCATAGATACTCATGTAATAAATTTATAGATAGATGCAAAGATTATTACATACATATTAACCTAAGTTTCTAACAATTATTACGATCTGGCAGCTCATTGAGACTTCTAGATTGTTAAGAGCATGGAGGAAGAAAACAATACCAATATTCCTAAGTGTATAGCATATTTTTTTTTTTTTTTTATATTTTTGAATTTTTGAAATTTTAACTAGAAAACAAGTGCACATTATACATATCTCTATCCTAACGGATGTCTTAATTACCGTGTTTTCTATGCCCCCAAAACAAAAAAGCATGCTTTGTCCTCAAAGCGTTTAAATAAAGAGGGTAGGAAAAATACCATTGAAGCGGGGGAAATTCGAAAACATCGCAAAACAATGTTAGAGCGTACTAATATAGGAAATAAAACCGGCCTTAACACTATAAGAGTTCCACCCATTATGGGGTTAACAGAATTAAATTGCTTGGGACATAAGCGGACACTAACTTAACTAAAACTTACCTGCACCCCAACATCTACTCGTCATCCTCCTCTTCTATATGAGGTTCTTTCGCATCCCGCCATGCCATAACAACTTGCCCGCATATACGCGTGCGTATATCATCAACTAATGCTAACCTCTCTAGTGTTATTTGGTGCGATGGGGTGTAAGGAGGAACCAAATGTGGTTGCACCTGCCATCCCGCCAAGTCATGGCTCGAATGATCTTACCACCGCGATTGGTGGGTCTCATGATTTCGACCCTTTTCCAATCGTGTGCGGTATCTGAGAATCTGGGTAGGCAAAAGCGTAAAGGCGGCAAAACCAAGACAGGCATAAGAAGGTACTTATGCCTCAAGGTATGGGCTCGCTTGAGTAGCAACTAAAACTTCGGGGAATGTCATACCTCGGCGTCCCTCGGCTAAAGGAAGGGAAAACGTCACCGGTGGTATTATTGGCGTATAAAAGCTGCCGTTCCTAGAATGTTCATCATGATGAACAACATGGTTAGGCCTACATTCAGTGATAGGCTACTCGAGGCGATGTTATATTGGTCTTGGTCCATGATCTGAAATACCCCTCCCCATAATACTCATGGAAATAGGCATATTCATATAGGTATGAGTTATCGTCATATATCCCCACGTGTGCATAGAGGTCGGGGTAATGGCAATCGAAACCAAAGCTATCAAGTGTTTATTGAATTCCATAGTCGTACCATCAATAGTAAGGGAAAATTTTTGTTCTCCTTCTTGGGTACAAAAAAAAGTAATATTATTATAGAAGAATTCAGGTTAGCTTAGGTGAAAAGAATCGTCATCACTCACCGAGAAGATGCATGCCATCCTAATTGCCGCGATCCGCTCGGTGAACGATGCTCCATAGGTATAGGTTCCCATCAAGTCTTCAAAAGACTTTCGGGAATCACTATAGGTGGTGTCATCTCAACACTACTTGTAGAAAAGCTGCGAAAACCTGGAAGAACCTCAGAAAATCGAAAATTTCTGTGATTACTGGAGAGGGCGCTATCATTATAGATGAAAGCGCTCTTTGGTTTTGAAATTACAGATGTTTTAAGCGGGTCGCTCTACTTGCGTAGGCGCTCAGGTGATTTTTCGATTTCCGATGTTTGGTTGGCGCTCTACTTGAAGCGTGGTATCTCTAGGGATTTTTCGATTCTGATAATAATAGAGAGTCAGCTCTGCTTGAAGCTTGAAGCGCTGGCCGTAGGTGCAGAAAGTGAGTTTCTAAGAAAAACAAGAAAAAAGGTTGGAGTGAAAAGTGAAAGATGATTGTGGTGTGTAGTGTGGGTTGTGAGTGTAGTATGATGGAAGTTTAAATAGGTTCTGGGTTTCCAAAATGAATCGGCAAATTGCCAAATTGTTTTAAGGCAATTTCGAGGAAATAAAAAGCGCCAAACCCGAAACCGAAACTAACCATTGTTTTGATTTCCTAACAACCACGGTATCTTTTACTTGGTTTAGAACAGTAACTTCTAAACTCTCCTACATATCATGCTACCACTACAAAAAACTCATAGGTATGCGGTATCGGCCTAATTTTCAACTTTTACTTCCAAGACAACTATCACGAAGATGATAAAAATAATTTATATTAAAATAATATGAAATCCAAGCAATCTAAAACAAACAACTTAATACTCAAATCTAACTACTGAAATAAAATTCCACTAAAGAAAACAATAAAAACAATGTAATTAAAGGACCTGGCAACCGATGGTGAACACCTAGGCGTGTGAAGAAGATGGTCCACGAGATGGGGGCTGGTTACGTGGTGATGAATGGCTTGAGCCATCCGGCCTGCGGCGGCGGCGGCTCATGCCTCTCGACTTCGGTGAGACGGACTCATCCACGAGTGGCATCGTCGTAGCATCTCTATCTGAACAAAGCGGCGTGCTTCCATCTCGATCTTGAGTACGGCATCTTGGGCTTGGTGATTATTGTGGATAACCTCCATGTTAGACAAGATATCGTCCGACCTTTTTTACGAGCATTTCAACTATCGTCGAAAGTTCGTTTGCTTATTCGAAGTACAATTTGTCTATGTCTAATATCTTCACAGATATGATAACTGCATCGTAACCCAGTTTGCAGCATTATCAATCGTTCTAAATTAGAAGTATGACTATCAAAATTATCCTCAACCAACCATGTCATATCTTCCCCTACATTATCCGACTCAACTTCCTTCTCTGCAGACAACGGCCAAGTCTTTTGAATGCATTCCTTATAAATACTTGCATTAGAAGGCAATTTGATCTTAATAGGAGCAGATCTAGCGACGGCTCTAAATGAGAGCATAATCTTAGTGATCAATACGGGAAGAGGCGCCAGGCTCTTTCCACTCCTCTAATCACATTCAAAATTAAATCAAGGATGCAGAAATTATACTCCTTCGTTTGCAAATTCGGAGAACGTCGCGGACCGAAGTCCGATGTCCCCGACTTTGTCTTTCAGGGGCGTTCTTACCAATCCAGCGAGCTACTGACCCGGTTGATTGGTTCTCGAATGTCGTCTGGCGAACCTTGATGAGATATCGTATTGTATTCACCCTCTATGACCGTATCTTTCATCAAAACAGGAACTGCGATTATCGATTCTGTTTGGTCGTATCTAGGTTGATTCTGGGGTGATTCCTAATAGCTCGATCAACAAGCGTCATAAACTCCTCTCGCGTTCCTGCTATCCTAATGAAAATCCTATTTCCCTCCACTTCGTTTCTTATAAAACTGTTCTACCAAATCATAGTGATAGAAATCCTCATCCGAATACCACAGTCCGTTCAATTTCTCTTAAACATCTCCAGCGTCATAAAATGGCGAAACCGAGTGCAAAAGCGTTTTTCAGCCGAGAATTCTCGTCGTAAGCGCCATTGAAGTTTATCTTGATTTGGGGTTTGTAGATGGTGGTGGATTCGAGTTTGATGAAAACTAACCAAACCAACGTGGTGGTTATGGTAGGTTCGGCGGCAGGTTAAAACTTCGAATTGGTGGGTGGTTTCTTGGTGGAAAGCGGTTGGAGATTGTGTTGGTGTTTGACAATGGGGGTTGGGTGGTCTTTCTATTTGAATGTATTCTATTTTTATTTATTTTTTTATTTTTTTTTTTGGGTTGCTAGGGTTTGGATTTGTAATTTGTGTCAAGCGGCTGGAGAAGATGATGGTCGCGATTTGTTTTGGAAAGGGCTGTTGCATTGTTGAGTGGTAGTCGGCCCAAAGCCCAATTCGTATTTTTTCGACTTTTGTCGATTTTTAGCACAATTTCAAACTAGATTTCCAGCCGTTATCCGTCCGATTCTTTCGAATGAGATATGGAAATGATCGGGGAGAGAATTTCCAATCAATGATCCATACAACACTCGATTCCGACCATGGGTGACGTATGAGAGGGTGGAAGGACGCCTCGAAGTGCGTGTGTGGCGTAAGTTATCGCGAGCGAATGAACACTAAATTAGATGGCGTCAAACCCAATGAACTATACTAATGGACCTAAGCAGCGCCAAAAGGAAGGTTCGAGCAATCCGGATGCAAGGATCGATTGCCCACCCCAAACAAATTTTTAAACACAAAATTTGTTTACAACGTCAGTCGTTTAAAGTCGATTCCCGCGACGACTTGTTGGATTGCTATGTCTATGATTTTTAAAATTTTAATTTTAATTTTATTTGTTAACAAACCACGAAAAACAATAAATACACAATTCACTCCATAGAGGAACATGACTCAAAGATCGAGAAAACATCACGAAAGTGGAAAACGTGAATTGTGTGAACTATGGACTTAGGATCCGGTACTTACAGCCACACACTCCATAGGGAGGGCCGGTTACCTGAATGGTGTACTTATCGGTATATGGAAATGAAAGTAAGTACACCAATGACAAGATCGATCCTCATAGGCGGGGTCTGTAAAAGGACTTCCTCCACATCGGGGGGACAAAAGTTAAGTGAAAATGTTTTAACCGTTGACCATTAACTTGAAGGTACTTGTTGTCCTTGGGATTTACCAAGGTAATTGCCCGTGAGGGTGACTTGATAACGAGAAAGGACCGGACCAATGGGTTTTAGTTTCCACAGGAAAATATGTAGGCGGGAGTTGTAAAAGCAAAACCTTTTGTCCGACCACAAACTCTTTCGCCAAGATATGCTTATCATGAACACGTTTCATGTTGGCTTTATAATCCTTGGCGAGATCGTAAGAATCGCTCACAGTTTCTTCAAGCTCATTTAATTGTAACTTGCGTTTGGCCCCGCCTCATCAATATTGAAGTTAAAGGCTTTTTATAGCCCACGAGCACGGTGCTCTAATTCAACGGGCAAATGACATGGTTTCCCAAATACAAGTCTAAAGGGGAGACATACCTATAGGAGTTTTGAAAGCAGTTCTATATGCCCATAAGGCATCCGATAGGCGCTTGACCCGATCTTTCCTATCGGGGTTTTCTTGTTGTTTCTAAAATCTTTTTGATTTCCCTATTAGAAACTTCTACTTGTCCGCTAGTTTGTGGATGATAAGGAGTTGCTATTTTGTGTGTAACTCCGTACTTTTTAACTAGGGATGCAACAACTCTGTTGCAAAAATGTGTTCCACCATCACTAATGATGGCTTTAGGAATGCCAAACCGACAGAAAATGTATTCTTTAATAAAAAATACAACGGTCTTATGGTCATTGCTACGGCAAGCTAGGGCCTCTATCCATTTAGACACATAGTCCACGGCAACTAGAATATAAATATAACCGTGGGAAACAGGGAAAGGGCCCATGAAATCAATACCCCAAACATCAAAAATTTCTACTATTAAGATTGGATTTAATGGCATCATATTACGCTGCCGTGATTAAGCCCAGTTGTTGGCAGCGAATACCGTCTTTGCAATGCACTTGGGCATCCTTAAAAGGGTAGGCCAATAAAATCCACATTGAAGAACCTTAGCGGCTGTTTTCATTCCACTAAAGTGGCCACCACACTCTTTGTCATGGCGAGCGATAGAACTTCATTATATTCCCAGGGGAATGCAACGGCGAATAATCGATCCGCCTGATACTTAAAAAGGTAGGGCTCATCCCAATAGTATAACTTGACTCGGCCAAAAACTTCTTACGTTCATTTCTTGACCAATTATAAGGCATAACATCCGCTAAATAATTTCACGATGTCCATACCATGGTGATGAAAAAATAGCATCTGATGATGCTCATCGGGAAAAGAGTCGGTATGGACTCGAATCACTACTATCGTCATTTGTAAGTCTAGATAAGTGTGGTGGGCAACTTCGTTTTCGACCCTCTTTTTGTCCTTTATTTCTAATGTGAACTCTTGCGGGAGAAGAATCCATCGGATTAATCTACGCTTAGCATCCTTCTTTGCAAGAAGGTACCTAAAGAACTGCATGGTTAAAGTGTAAACTAAAGTTTTAGAACCAACCAAATAAGGAATGAAACTTATCTAAAGCATAAATGACCGCTAAAATTCTTTTTTCAGTAGTTGTGTAATTCCGTTGGCGTCGTTTAATGTTTTACTAGCATAATAAATAACGATGGACTTATTATCTATTTTACGTCCCAAGGCGGCACCAACTACATAGTCACTAGCATCACACATGAGTTGAAGGTTTTGACCAATCGGGGAGGCTGTATAATAGGTCGCGATGGTTAGGGGCAGCTTTTAAGGTTTCAAAAGCCTGTTTCTGATTAAAATTAAAATCAAAGATTGCATCCTTCAAAAGCAAGTTAGTTAAAGGCCTAGCTATTTTGAAAAATCTTTAATGAACCGCCTATAAAACCCTGCATGGCCTAGAAAGGCTCTAATCTCCGCGGACCGGTCCGTGGTTTAGGTAGAATTAAGCTATCTTATCTAGTTTGGCTTTATCTACTTGATGCCATCACTAGATACAATATGACCTAATACTATGCCCTTTTGACCATGAAATGACACTTTTCCCAATTTAAAAGCGAGGCTCTTTTCTTCACACCGTGTCAAAACCTTAGGCGGGTTAGACAAGCGATCTGTGAAGGAGTCTCCATAGATAGAAAAATCATCCATGAAAACTTCCATAAAAGCTCTACCATGTCACTAAATATATGAAGCATACACATTTGGAAGGTACTAGGGGCATTACAAAGGCCAAAAGGCATTAGTTTATAGGCATATGTTCCGGAAGGGACATGTGAATGTTATCTTTTCTTGGTCATCAATATCAATAATAATCTGAAAATAGCGGAGTAGCCATCCGAGGAAACAATAAAAGGCATGACCGACTAGGCGTTCTAGCATCGATCTATAAATGGTAAGGGAAAGTGGTCCTTTTTCGTGTCATAGCATTTAAGCGTCACATAATCAATCTGATTCTCCATTTCATAGGACCTTGGTGATAACATAGTCACCCTTCCGTTCGTTACCATGGTAATTCCGATTTCTTAGGAACTACATGAATGGGACTTACCCATTCGCTATCGGAGATTGGGTATATAATACCGCATCGAGTAATCGCAAAGACTTCTTCCCTAACCACCTCTTTCATGGCGGGGTTCAAGCGGTGAGGTTCGCGAGAAGTCTTGTGTTATCCTCAAATGGATCACGATGAGTCAGGACATTAGGGTCAATGCCCTTAATGTCGACTAAGGACCAACCAATCGCGGACCGATGTTCCCTAATCACCCTTATTAACGATGTCTCTTCATCTTTAGTTAACGAGAGAAGATATAATTATCGGGTGACTACCATCGGGATCAAGTTGAATATATTTTAACTCGGGGAAGAGGTTTAAGCGGTGTGTGAATGATGTATCCGTCCGTTGATGTTTCATAAGTGTCCTTATCTTGCGTAATGAATACTTGCTTAGGTAGCAAGTCTTCATACTCGATATATGGAGCAACCGGCCGGTCTACAATTGGTGTGGATTCGGGGATGGTGTTGACCTCCTCTAAGTAGGAGTCATTCACAAAATCAAGTTCCAAAAGAAAGGAATTTGTACATATTGTTTTCGAGAAGCGTGTTGTTAAAATAATCTTGAGCTAAACTCTCCGATCATGCTAACCTCCCCATCTATAGGCGAATCGGTAACTGTTTCATCATTTTAAAACATTTACCTCGGCGAAAAGATGGCCAAAAGATAAGGACATCTTTCCATCGCGACAATTTATAAAGCGCGTTGGCGGTTGCCAAGAAGGAAATCCTAAGATGATCGATGCGAGTCATTAGCGACTTACGTATCGAGGATAACAAAATCAGCGGGATAGTAGAAATCCACGAACCTTAACAAACACGTTTTCCACTACACCTTTAGGATACTTAATTGACATGTCCGCTAATTGCAGCGTTATTTTTGTAGGTTGCATTTCACGTGAACCTATTTGTTTATACAAGTATCTGGGGAGTAAGTTAACACTTTCGCCCCAGTCTAATAAAGCGGTGCGTGGTGTGGGAATCTCTAAAGGTGCATTTCTGATGGGGCGACCGGGGTCCTTGTACTTAACAATTCCATTATTTTTGGATAAAGTTGGGAGCTGTTCGGTTAAAAAGCGTCTTTGGGTATGTTAGTCTTACGCCTAGTAGTGCACAACTCTTTAAGAAAC
This sequence comes from Coptis chinensis, assembly GCF_015680905.1. Taxonomy (NCBI): domain Eukaryota; kingdom Viridiplantae; phylum Streptophyta; class Magnoliopsida; order Ranunculales; family Ranunculaceae; genus Coptis; species Coptis chinensis. The sequence goes on along the minus strand of NC_141463.1, from coordinate 90,757,296 downwards.
TTAAGCGTGGTTAGGAAGCTTTTAATAGCCGAGAAAAGGAAGGTTTATCGTTAGATTCTTGAACCGTTCCTAATTTCCTCAAAGTTTGTATCCCTAGTTAGCATGGCTAATTTTTGAGGAGCGGTGGTTTAAACTCTATATTTAGCATATGGCTCTACTTGTGCTGTGTAACCTTGGCTTTTCGGTTTCTTTGGTTGTGATTTAAGCGGTACCTCTACCGTGGTAGGCTCTTGATTTCTATTCGCGGTATCTAGTTAGATATCGGTGTAGGGAATGCGATGGGGTAACTATGAGGCCTAGTTACTTTGTTATCAACCACTCTTCCGAGCGGAGAGTGGTGATGGCATTAGGTCACCTACGATTGTAGTTTCCGTACTAAATTACCGTTTACCTCAAAGGCTGTGTTTGCTGTTTTAGGGTTTGGTATCGCTTGACTTGGAAACCATGCCTTTTGGTTGGGCTTTCTCTTGGGCTAACTGTTGTATGCCACGATTTATGGATTGTAAAATCTGTTGGTTTGATTGAGTCATTGTGCGGAAAAGTTGTTGGGTAACTTGTATAAAGGCGTCGATCGATCCGGTTGTGTAGGTGTAGTAGTCCGCGGGTGGTGCGGTTGGAACTATCTCTCGTTGATTATTTATGGGTGGGTTGTGATAGTTAGTATTATTAGCGAGCGATACCTCTATTGGTATTATAATTATTATAATTATTAAGACCTTGTGCTTGACCTTGCCTAGGTTAGCGGCTTGGTTGTTATAATTATTATAATTCCCTTGACTTTGTCCTTGTCCTTGCCTAAGTGGAGCTTGGTTATAATTGTTTGCTTGCCTAGCGTTTTGATTATTGTACCACAGGTGTTACTTGTTGATTATTTCTCAAGCTGAAGTTGGGATGTTGTCTCAAAGTTAGGAATAGGATAGTTATTAATAGAGTAAACATTATCTTGCTCATGGTGGTTGTTGTTCATAAGCTAGAGGACAATAATTGTCGAGGGGTGATCACGGGCTCAAACAGAAATTACATGGGTTGGAGTTTACATTCATGGCCGGGGATAGGCTTTTGTTGAGCGAAATAGCCTCTACTTTTTTGTTAGGGATTGAGTAAATTTTTAAGTTACGGATCGGTTTTATTCTCAAACATACCGTGACCCTTGACTGTGAAGAAGAACTAGCGGGCGGGGATATCATCACTCCCCAATTATTATTCCGTTTAGTTTGGTCTTCTAAAATTTGTAAGCCTCCAGGGCTCCTTTACTTAGGAAACTACCCCCATTCATTATGTCAAGGACTTCTTTATGGTGATGTTGAAGTCCTTTGAAAAAGCCGAACTAACGTGTCTTTTGCTAGGTTATGGTGTGGACACTCTATAAGGAGATCGGTGAAGCGATTCCATGCCTCGAAAAATGATTCATGAGGGTTACGTGGGAAAAAATGAATCTTGGAAAGCATTTCATCCGTCTTTAGGGGTGGGTAAAATGTTCCATAAACAATTGAACAAGTTTAGCCCACGAGTCCACCGCAATTAGAGCTTGGGCGGTTAACCAAGGCAGCCTTTATCGGCTAAGGTGAAAGGGAATACCCTTAATTTAATTTGTTCGAACCAACCGTAGGATGGTGGAATGTTGTTAGGACTTGTTCAATCCCTACGCGTAATGCTGATAAGGTTTTCATGGTCTAACCCAACCCGAAAAAGCGGGTAACAAATTAAATATGTTTGGGGGATTCGAAAATCCCCACTTGGATTCTACTAGAAGCGATGCAAGATTTAGGGCTATCGCTCAAAGCTTTGTAGAAGTCGAGAGAGGAGTCTCTCTTTCTTGACCATTATGTCGGGTATGGTGTGTGTAATAGTAGCTAGAGGTGTAATGTGGGTGGTGTACTAGATAGACTTGTTTGTTGCCGTGTAATTCGTTTGTTGTTTTGTTCGACCCGACCTTAATCTCATGCAAGACTAAGTTAAGCAACTAAACATGCAACACTCCAAACAATTACGATATACTAGTAGAAAACCTCTAACTAGAAATCACGGGTATGGAAGAAAGGAATACGATAGCGTCCTTGCTTAAGCTTATGAATAGCGTCTTGTGTACCGTGTTCGGTGTATATAAGAGATTAGAACACTGAAAAACTTGACAACTTCGAAGTTCGAATCAAAGCTGTGGAAATCCACGAAATTTCTGCTAAAAGGCGTGGCTATCTTAGGCATTAGGCCTCGATTACAAAGTCGAGCTCCGATAACTTAGCGGTTAATCTCTTTTAGCTGAAGCGAGCGAGTTTGTAATGCGAGAATTCCGAAAGTAACTTAAGCGGGTTCGCGCTCTCTTTGAAGCGTGGTGGATTGAATTTTCTCGGGAATTTTTCCAAACTGAAGCGGCAACCACGGTATGAATCAAACAAGGGTGGGTGGGTTTAATGGGACTTAAAATAACTACTTCTACAAAGCGATGCTAAAGTGCAACTAAGATGGCGGCGGCACCATTTGATAAGCTGTAAAATGGCGTAGTTTACCTACGAAATGATCTATTAATTCAAAGCGTAAAATAAACTAAAACTATTCTTTTATACTCGATTATCAATTCTTCTACTCTCAATCACGAATTGCACTAAATGGAGTCTGAAGTTAGTTCCACTCCTAGTTCCCTAGCATGGATTGTTTTCTAAGTCTAACTAATTAAGCTCTTAAATTCAATGAGGCTTTCTGAAATATTATACTCGATACTTAATTAAGATGATTACTAGAAATTAACTACAAATGCTATGGAAATACTATTGTTTGACTCTAGATAAAGGAATTAGGGGGATCGAATCCACCTCGAATCCAACTTAATGACCTAGTACAGTTGTGGTATCTCGATTCTTACGTTTTCCGCGGCAAAATTCGAGTCTAATCCCTAGTGTTCATGGCATTTCTACCAAGTACTAACTAGCATGTGAGGTCGCCCACCCATTCTCATGGCAAAACCGACCTTCTAGAGTGGAATAGATGCTACAACGTTTCTATACTAAACAACTAAGTTTTCATCAAGGCTTCATCAACCCCTCTAATGGAGGTTTAGCCTTGAATCATCAATCTAACATTTCCCATTGAATCTAAACTAAGCGTAATGTAAGAAATTTAGATTTACTTAATTTGAACAATAATGAATCTAATTTAATGGCTGGAATGAAACAAGAACAAGAATTGAAATTAGATCTAGAATGGAAATGACAAATTCGAAATTGACAAACTATCTATTTTATTTATCTAATCAATCAAGAACAATGATTCAGAGATTTAATCTAAAACAAAATTTAAATGGACTAAAACTTAATTTAATTAATAAAACTAGATCTATAATTCTATATTTTAATTTAGGTCTAACTAGCTACCATTAACAAAGAGCTAAGCTTTTGTTTTATACATCCAATCAAAATTCGTGCATGGGCTTGGAGCCATGGTTTGGGCGAGAGAATCGGGGCCAAAACCCAGTCTTTTAGTCCAAAAAGCCTCTTCAGCTGCAGTTGGCTTCCACAGACTTTTCGTCCACTTCTGCTCCTCTGATTGGGTCAAGGCTTGGACCATTGGAAAGCTCTTTCGAGCGGTCGTTTTGACATAAGGTAGGCCTCAATCCGATGTCTGAGTCCAAAGATATGGCATTAGGGAAGTTCTCTTTACTTTTGCTCCTTTATCTCGCTAAAAGTGGCACATTTTGCACATAATGGACTTTGAAGCACGAAATGCATAGAAACACGTAATCAGATATTAACTCTTACTTATTATTCACATAATTGGTCTAACAGTATGATTATTAAAGGGGTTAAAACTACAGTTTTTGGCTCTTATCCCCAAACAAAAAGCATGCTTTGTCACCAAAGCATTTAAATAAAGAGGGTAGGAAAAATACCATTGAAGCAGCGTGAAATTGAGGGAACATCTGCAAAACAAAGTTAGAGCGTTAATATAGGAAATAAAAGAGTTCTACCCATTCTATTATGGGGTTAACATAATTAAATTGCTTGGGACATAGCGGACACTATGAGAACTAAAACTTACCTCCACTCCGTTGTTATTAGGTCATCTTAGGTCATCCTCTACTTCTATAAAGAAGTGGGTTCCTTCAGCGTCTTGCCATGCTATGATAATTTGCTAGGCTTCCACGCCATTTATCATCTATGGTTGCTAACTTATTAAGTTCCACTTGGTTTGATGGGGTGTAGGGTGCAACACTGGTGAGGTTTGTATCCGTTACCCATGCCAAGTCATTTTGCGGAAAGATCGAATAATACTATTGGTGGGTGCACCGTGTCTACCTTAATCCAATCCGTGAAGCGTGTACAAAAAAAAACAGGAAAAGAAACATAGCATAATCATTGAAATTAGAACGGGCATAAGAAGGTACTTATGCCTCATGGTATGGGCTCGTGCTAAACTAGACATCAAAGTCACGGGAAGGTTATAGAACCAGTGTCCATTGGCTAAAGCAAAAAGCGCTGCAAGTGGCGTCATTCATTCCACGGAAAAGAAAAGCCATTCCTCTAAAATGTTTAGCATAATCCAAAACATAACAGTTCCTATGTTCATGGACCCCAGGCTACCAAGAACAGCGTTATAGTCCCCTTGGTCCTCATCTGAGGAAAATGCACGCCCCATAAGCCTCGTGCAAAGACTTCATAAGTATAGACATGCATATTATCGACCCGATAGCACCATGGGTCTTGTATCTCGTGCGTGATAGCAAGTCGAAGAACAAATGCTAACAAGAACACGGTAATTTCCATTGGTTCATCGTCAATGGTGATGGAGAACACTTGTTCTCCATCCGGTCTCTCAAAGAAAATGCAGTTATTATAAAAATAAGATGCAAGTCTTTGGAGAATAAAGTTCAGCCGGTCTTACCATAAGAGGTTCCCGATAGCGTATGTGATCACCTCGCGAACCAAGCACGTAAGTAAGTAGTCTTTGGAACAAATCTTGAAAAGACTGTTCGGTATCAATGTTGGAGATGTCATCTCAAAATTGCAGCTTTGGGATAGCTGCGAATGATCCGGATACTACGTCGCGAAAAAAAAACTGGAAAATTTCTGGTCGAGGAGAAGTCGAGGCGTGCTTCAACTTAGAAGCCTTTGTATTTTGAATTTTGAATTCCGGTAAACTTAGCTGGTTGAAGCGTGACTTGCGAGCTTGCGAAAGCAAATTTTACGAGAAGTGTAGAAGCGGCCAACTAGCTAGGCCTAGAAGCTCCCAGAGTTCGGTTTTGTGAAAATGGAGGCAAAACGCGTTAGGAATCGCGCGGGTGTGAAGGGTGAGTGATGGAGTTTAGGTGTAGTGTGAGTTGTGAGGATAGATTGTATCAAGTTTATATAGGTATAAAGTTGCTAGAATGGATCGGAAAGTTGCCAAACTTAATTCGGCGGTTTAGGAAATCAAAAATTTCCAAACTTCAGCGGAAACAACTCATATCACGGATTCTAATTCAAACCGATTATCTCTTATTTGGATTTTATGGTTGAATGTACCTATTTAATCTAGATTTCATCCTACAATGATTCTCAATCATAGATATGCCTAAACTACCATATTTTCACCTTACTCCCGCGATAAATTCTAACACTAGGGTTTTATAAAAATACGACTTGACATAATCAAACCACCCCAAACAAGTTGGGAAGGTGGGGTCAAAATGAAACAAGCACACAAACTGAAAATAACCCTTATATTAAAATTTTCATTAGGAGGTCCTTTCACTTACAAAATTCAAATTACGAGAATAAAAATTACATTACAATAAAACAACAAAAAATAAATAACCAACAACTTATAAAACAAAATAACTACCACTATCACTCCTCATCCTCTCTAAACTCCTCGGCGGTGGTGGTGAGGGGCCACGATCTCTAGTGGTGGCTCACGGGCTCGAAGGTCCGGTGGCGTCATCCTTAAATCGACGGCGCTCATGCCTAAATGGCTGTGTGTCACCGGCGATGCGTATGAGGTGGGAAGCGTGCTAGCATATCCACTCTAAAAAGCTGGCTTCCATCTTCCATCTCAGCGCTCCCATCTCTCTCATCCTCCCTCTCCTGCAGGTGCGGATCTCTAAGTTGTGATGAATGGTGCTGTCGAGTCCGGGAGGTCTACCTGCGAGAGTGTTGAGTGAGCGCATGCCCCTATGAAGCATAGTCATGCTTCAAACCGGATCAGACCCGACACCTCTGGAAGGCATCCGTATCAAAGCAAGTCCCATCCTCCTCATCCTCCTCCGAATCATCCTGCTGTCCCCGACCTCCTCTTCTTCTTCCTCTCTATCCTCCGGCCCTCCTCCATACTTGTTGGGCACACTCCCACTATAGATCGCGCGGGTTACGGTGCGGGGTAATGTAAATCCTCTCCGGATCACGGGAGTTGCTTTCATCTTGACATGATCTTAATAATAAGCACGGGAGAGGTGCCAAAGACCTTCGAACCCCCTAATAATGTTAAGCAAAAAACTGCGGGATGCGAGAAATCATATACTCTCTCTGGAGTACCCATAGGGCGATGGAGGCAGGTCGGGCCGACCGATGACCTTGTCCTTGCCTAGGACATTCCGACCAATCCAGCAGCGGTAGCGGTTGGTTTGGTCTGAGATACTGGCGAACCAATGGGAGTTTGGATTGTAACTCCATTGATAGCCGATGCGCCCATCAATGGCTCTACCCCGATCAAGCGAGGATCTGTAAAGTGGCATCAGTTGATTCTAGGCGGAATGCCTAGAATCTCACCAACAGCCCGTAGTCAACTCCGCTTCTCTTCTTCGACCATCACAAAAATCCTACCCCTCCAACTCCCTAGTGTTGTAGAATCGTCGGACCAAGTCTTACGTGGTAGAAGTCTTGATTAAATTACCGAAGACTATTCGATCTCTACTAGCCATTCGTCATCGTAAAGCGGTAGCCCGAAATGGTCGATGAAATGAAAACTTGCTCCGGTATGATTCGGCGTTGAGCCATCTAGTGTTTGGAATGGGTGAGGGGTCTAAATATGATGTGGTGGTGGTGGATTAACTTGACCGACCTAAAGAGCGATGGTGGTGATGGAGTGGTGGCGGTGGCGGCACCAATTTTATAAATTTCGGTGGTTTTAGTGCTTAAAATCGGTGGGGGTTGTGGTGGTTTGGTTGTAGAAGATTTGGGTTAGGATTTGATATTGGCGTGGGTTTATTGGATTTTCTTTTAAATTTTTATTTTTGCTAGGTTTTGAACTTTAAGGTTAAGCGTTAATGGCGGTGGAAGATGAAGAACGCGATGAAGCTGTTCATGAGAAGGTAAAAAGCCTGTGGCCAGCCTCTCCATGGGTAGCGTGAATTGAAGGTTGGAATAGACAAACCCAAAATCGAAATTTTTATTTTTTTTGATTTTTTTTTAATTTCAAATCAAAATTCCCGGCTTAGTTACATGTCCGATTTTTGCGAATGAGATATGGAAATGATCAGGAGAGAATTTCCTATCAATGATCCATAAAACACTCTATTCCGACTTCCGGATGACATACGAGATAGTGGAAAATGCCTCGAAATGCGTGCATGGCGTAAGTTATCTGAGAGCGAATGAAATCTAAATGAATAGATCATGTCAATCCGAATCGTAATACAATAAAAGCGGCCTAAGCAACTCTAATGGGACATAAAACATTTTAGTGCGGAAACAAGAACACCCCCCAACAAAAATTTTTCTTGAAGCTTAGAAAATTTGTTTTAGCGATGGAGTCTTTTAAAGTCGATTCAGGAGACTTCATAGATTACTATGTTTATTTTATTTTTTATTTTTATTTTTAGTTTTAGAAGGAAAAACAATAAGCAATAAAGACATAATTCACACCATAGAGAAACATGACTCAAAAATCCGAGAAAACATGCAAGAGTGGAAGCGTGAACTAACCGCGGCCATTGACTTGAGAATGCTGTTGTCCTTGGGATTACCAAGGTGATTGCCTGTAAGGGGTGTAACGAGAAGGAGACGGGACCAGCGTTTATAGCGGAGATGTCAAGACCTTTTGACTACCACAAACTCTTTCTTAAGATTTGCTTACATACTCAAGACTTGTGCTTGACACTTGCCTATCTAAAACATAGCCCACGCCTTGCGGTGTGATTGACGAGGGCAAATGAGGTTTCCCAAATACAATAAAAGGCAACATACGGTTGATCATCGAATATCTTGACCGGTCTTTCCTACAACAGATTTTTTGATTTCCTATTAGAAATAGTTGTGGATCATTCCATACTTTTCAATAAATCAACAATCTGTTGCAAAATGTGTTCCACCATCAAAACTTTAGGAATATCTCTGAAGATGTAAACAAAAACAATGAAGCACCAAGATTTAGACCCTCACTAGAATATAAATGAAACCATGGGACACGAAAGGCTAGTGAAAAGCGTAAATGACAGCTAAGATTCTTTTTCAGTAGTTGAATAATTCGTTGAGGCATCGTTTAATGTTTTACTAGCATAATAAATAACGATGGACTTATTATCTAGTTTTACGTCCCAAAGGCACCAACTGCATAGTCACTAGCATCACACATGAGTTCGAAGGTTTAGACCAATCGAGGAGGCTGTATAATAGGTGCAGTGGTTAAGAAAACTTTTAAGGTTTCAAAAGCCTGTCTTTAATGAAGCGCCTATAAAACCCTGCATGGCCTAGAAAGGCTCTAATCTCACCCGGACAGTCCATCGTTTAGGTAGGGTCGCTATCTTATCTAGTTTGGCTTTATCTGCCGATGCCATCACTAGATCTGATATGACCTAGTACTTATGCCCTTTTGACCATGAAATGACACTTTTCCCAATTTAAAGCGAGGCTCTTTTCTTCACACGTGTCAAGACCTTAGACAGGTTAGACAAACATTCTGTAAAAAGAGTCTCCATAGATAGAAATCATCCATGAACACTTCCATAAAAGCGCTCTACCATGTCACTAAATATATGAAGCATACACCGCTGAAAGGTTCTAGGAGCATTACAAAGGCCAAAAGCATTTCGTTTATAGGCATCGTTCAAAGGGACATGTGAAGGTAGTCTTTTCTTGGTCATCAATATCAATAATAATCTGAAAATAGGCCGAGTAGCCATCCAGAAAAAACAATAAAAGGCATGACCCATTAGGCGTTCTAGCATCCGATCTATAAATGGTAAGGGAAAGTGATCCTTTCGTGTCATAGCATTTAAACGTCTGTCATCAATACAGATTCTCCATTTCATAGGACCTTGAGTGACAACATAGTCACCGCTTCCCGTTCGTTACCATGGTAACTCCCCGATTTCTTAGGAACTACATGAATGGGACTTACCCATTCACTATCGGAGATTGGGTATATAATACCTGCATCGAGTAATCGCAGAGACTTCTTCCCTAACCACCTCTTTCATGGCGGGGTTCAAGCGGCGAGGAGCGAAGTCTTGCGTTATCCTCCAAATGGATCACGATGAGTGCAAACATTGGGGTCAATTCCTTAATATCGGCTAGGGACCAACCAATCGCGGACCGATGTTCCCTAATCACCCTTATTAAACATGTCTCTTCATCCTTAGTTAACAGAGAAGATATAATTATCGGGTGACTACCATCCGGATCAAGTTGAATATATTTTAACTCCGGGGAAGAGGTTTAAGCACCGTGTGGACGGAATGTCCGTTGATGTTTCATAAGTGTCCTTATCTTTAGCGTAATGAAGACTTGCTTAGGTAGCAAGTCTTCGTAATCGATATATGGAGTAACCGGCGGGTTCTACAATTGGTGTGGACTCGGGGATGGTGTTGACTTCCTCTAAGTAGGAGTCATTTACAAAATCGAAAGGTCCAAAAAGAAAGGAATTTGTACATATTGTTTTCGAGAAACGTGTTGTTAAAATAATCTTGAGCTAAACTCTCAATCATGCTAACCTCCCCATCTACGCATCGAATGGTAACTGTTTCATCATTTTAAAACATTTACCTCGGCGGATTGAATGGCCAAAAGATAAGGACATCTTTCCATCGCGACAATTTATAAAGCGCATTGGCGGTTGCCAAGAGAATCCCTAAAATGATCGGTCAGAGTCATTAGAGACTTATCGAGGATAACAAAATCAGCCGGGATAGTAGAAATCCACGAACCTTAACAAACACGTTTTCCACTACACCTTTAGGATACTTAATTGACCTATCCGCTTTAATTGCAACGTTATTTTTGTAGGTTGCATTTCTGTGAACCTATTTGTTTATACAAGTAATACGGGGAGTAAGTTAACACTTCGCCCCGGGGTCTAATAAAGGGTGCGTCGTGTGGGAATCTCCTAAGGTGCATTTTACGATGAGGCGACCGGGTCCTTGTACTTAACAATTCCATTGTTTTTGGGATAACGTTAGGACTGTTCAGTTAAAAGGCGTCTTTAGGTATATTGGTCTTACGCCTAGTAGTGCACAACTCTTTAAGAAACTTAGCGTGGTTAGGTAGCTTTTTAATAGCTTCGAGAAAAGGAAGGTTTATCGTTAGATTCTTGAAAACGTTCCTAATTTCCTCAAAGTTTGTATCCCCGTTAGCATGGCTAATTTTTGAGGAAACGGTGGTTTAAGCTCTATATTTAGTGTATGGCTCGACTTGAAGTGTAACCTTGGCTTTGTTTCTTAGGTTGTGGTTTAACCGGGACCTCTACAGTGGTAGGTTCTTCGTTTCTATTTCGGTATCTAGTTCGATATCCGGTGTAGTAATCTTGATGGGGTAACTATAGGCATAGCTACTTTGTTATCAACCACTCTTCCAGGCCGGAGAGTGGTGATGGCATTTAGGTCACCTACGATTGTAGTGTCCGTTACTAGAATTACCGTTTACCTCAAAGGCTGTGTTTTTGTTTTAGGGTTTGGTATTGCTTGTCCCGAAACACGCCTTTTGGTTGGGCTTTCTCTTGGGCTAACTGTTGTATGCCCGATTTATGGATTGTAAAAATCTGTTGGTTTGATTGAGTCATTGTGCGGAAAAGTTCTTTGGGTAACTTGTATAAAGGCATCGATCTGATCCGGTTGTGTAGGTGTAGTAGTCCGCGGGTGGTGTGGTTGGAACTATCTCGTTGATTATTTATGGGTGGGTTGTGATAGTTATTATTATTATTAACCTGAACGATACCTCTATTGGTATTATAATTATTATAATTATTCTAACCTTGTGCTTGACCTTGTCGTGGTTGCGCTTGGTTATTATAATTATTATAATTCCCTTGACCTTGTTCTTGTCCTTGTCTGGGTGGAGCTTGGTTATAATTGTTTGCTTGCCTAACGTTTTGATTATTGTACCCTAGAGGTGTTACTTGTTGATTATTTCTCCAACTGAAGTTGGGATGTTGTCTCCAAGGGGCGTTAGGAATAGGATAGTTATTAATAGAGTAAACATTATCTTGTTACGGTGGTTGTTGTTCATAAGCTAGAGGACAATAATCGTCGAGTGCTCTGGACTCAAACAGAAATTACATGGGTTGGAGTTTACATTCATGGCGGGGATAGGCTTTTGTTGAGCAGAAATAGCCTCTACTTTTTAGTTAGAGATTGATTAGATTTTTAAATTCTGGATCGGTTTTCTTCTCAAACATACCGCGCTTTTCTTTGTTGAAGAAGAACTAGGCGGCCGGGGGATATCATCACTACCCCCAATTATTATTCCGTTTAGTTTGGTCTTCTAAAATTTATAAGCCTCAGGGGCTCCTTTACTTAGGAAACTACCCCCATTCATTATGTCAAGGACTTCTTTATGGTGGTGTAGAAGACCTTTGAAAAGGCACGAACTAACGTGTCTTTAGCTAAGTTATGATGTGGACACTCTATAAGGAGATCGGTGAAAACGATTCCACGCCTCGAGAAAATGATTCATGAGGATTACGGGAAAGAAATGAATCTTGGAAAGCATTTCATCCGTCTTTAGGGGTGGGTAAAATGTTCCATAAACAACAACAAGTTTAGCCCACGAGTCCACAAATTAGGCGCTAACAGTTAACCAAGGCGCCTTTATCGGCTAATGTGAAAGGGAATACCCTCGGTTTAATTTGTTCCAAGCACCTACCGTAGGATGATGGAATGTTGTAAGGACTTGTTCAATCCCACGTAATGTGATAAGGTTTTTCATGGTCTAACCCATGAAAAGCGGGTAACAAATTAAATATGTTTGGGGGGGATTCGAAAATCCCCAATGGGTCTACGCTAGAGCGATGCACGCATTTAGGGCTATCGCTCAAGGCTTTGTAAAAGTCGGAGAGAGGAGTCTCTCTTTCTTCACCATTATGTCGGTATGGTGTGTGTGATAGTAGTTAGAGGTGTAATGGGTTGTGTACTAGATAGACTTGTTTGTTGCCGTGTAATTCGTTTGTTGTTTTGTTAAACCGGACCTTAATCTCATGCAAGACTAAGTTGAGCTTAACTAAACATGCCACACTCCAAACAATTCTGATATACTAGTAGAAAACCTCTAGCGGAAATCACGAGGTATGGAAGAAAGGAATACCTGATTCGTCCTTGCTTCGCTTATGAATAGCGTCTTGTAATGCGCGTGTTGATTATATAGAAGAGATTAGAACACTGAAAAATATGAAAGATCAAAGTTTAAATCAAAACTGTGGAAATCCGGAAATTTTAACATTTGGGTTCGGCTTCGCGCCAAGAAGGGCTCGCCACCCAAGTAATTTTCAGATTACGGTGTTTTAGGGCTGTCGCTACTCCGATTGGGAAGTCGAGTTCCATGTTTGGTCGAAGTTCGCGTGTTTGGCAATATGAAGCGTAAATCGATTGGTAAACAAAATTCCAAGAACTTAGCGGGTCGCTCTCCTTTCGGTATGGCCCGTATTTTTCTCGAATTTGTCACGTGAAATGGGCAACCACGATATGAAACAAACAAGGGTGGGTGGGGGACTTAAAATTGACTACTTCTACTATGAAAACAATGCTAAAGTGTAAATAAGATGGCAGCGGTGCCATTTGATAAATGAAATGCGTATAGTCTACCTACGAAATGAACGATGAATTCACAACGTAAGTAAACTAAACTAACTTTCGTGTCTATTATCAAAGCTTCTACTCTCGATCCGAATTGCACTAAGTGGAGTAGGAAGTTCGTTCCACTCCTAGTTCTCTAGCATGGATTGTTTTCTAAGTCTAAGAAATCTCTCTTAAGTCAATGAGAGCTTTACGAAATGTTATGCTAACAAGTCGCGTTATTTTAAATAACTAGATATAATAAATAACAAGATAAAATATAACTAAAGATAATCTAAGCTACGAAAACGATTGTTTGACTCTAGATAAAGAAATAGAGGGGAATTAAATCCACCTCGACACCAACTTAATAACCTAGTATAGATTGTCGTATCTCGATTCTTACGTTTTAACGGCAAGAATTTCGAGTCTAATCCCTAGTGTTCATGGCATTCCTACAGGATACTAACTAGCATGTGAGGTCGTCCCCATTCTCATGGCGAAACACGACCTTCTAGAGTGGAATAGATTCTACTACCAAATTCTATACTAACCACTAAGTTTTCATCAAGGCTTCATCAACCCCTCTAATGGAGGTTTAGCCTTGAGTCATCAAACCAACATTTCCCATTGAATCTAAACTAAACATAATGTAAGAAATTGAGATTTACTTAGTTAACAATAATGAATCTAATTTAATGGCTGGAATGGAATAATAACAAGAATTTAATTTAGATCTAGAATGGAAATGACAAAATTCGAAATTGACAACTAACTATTTTATTAATCTAATCAATCAAGAACAATCATTCAAAGATTTAATCTAAAACAGGAATTCAAATGGAACTAAAACTTAATCTATTAATAAAACTAGATCTAGAATTCTATATATTAATTTAGGTCTAACTAGCTACCATTAACAAAGAATGAAGCTTTTGTTTTTATACATCAGATCCAAAAATCGTGCATGGGCTTAGAGCCATGTTTTGGGCGAAGAATCGGGCCCAAAACCCAATTCTTTCGGTCCAAAAAGGCCTCTTCAGCTGCAGTTCGCTTCAACAGACTTTTCGTCCACTTCTGCTCCTCTGATTGGGGAAAGGCTTGGACCATTGGAAATCTCTTTCCGAGCCGGTCGTTTTGACATAAGGTAGGCCCAATTCAGGTCCGAGTCCAAAGATATGGCATTCGAAGTTCTCACGATTGTTGCTCCTTTATCTCGCTAAAGTGGCGGTTACCGCACATAATGGACTTTGAAGCCCGAAATGCATAAAAACACGTAATCAGTATTAACTCTTACTTATTATTCACATAATTGGTCTAACAGTATGATTATTAAGGGGTTAAAACTACAGTTTTGGGCTCTTATCAATAGGTCTAGGGCTATTAGCGTGCTTGGCGTTAGGCTAAGACTTTATGTATATACGTGTGTATGTGTATTAAGTACTATGTGAAATTTCATTATTATTATAATTTTGTTATGATATACGACGCTATGACACTTAGACATCGATATAATTAATAACGCGTAAACAATAATACACGGAACAAGATACTCATCCGTTCTCTGAAATAATATATGCAATAAAGTTCAATAATGCGTAAGCAAATTTATCACACCCTTTTAGAACTCTCCACGCCTCAAGTTTTGGAAATTAGTTTTTATGATAGATGATGTCATATGCTAGGTGGGAATTTATTAAATGTGTCATAAATGGCTCGTTACCATTATAAAAGGGTGTTCATTGACTGTGCCATGAATGACCCGGGTATTCATTGAATGTGTCATGAATGACCAGATTGTTTGGACTGCCCTAGAAATGAACTAAGGTATTCGCCTTGCAAGTTAATTGTATTCCTTGAGTGTACGGGAATGTAGGGATGGGTATTCCTTGAATGTGGTGGGAATGACCCAGGGCATTCATTGAATGTGCCATGAATGGCCCGTTAGTGATATAATAGGTATTTCTTGAATGTGGCGGGAATGACCTAATGTATTCATTGAATGTGTCATGAATGACCTGAGTTTTATGCCCAAAGAGGTTGTGAAATATGTGTATGAAAGCCCAAAGATGGCTATGATATTATGGTATTCAGTGGGAGAGAGGCACACAGGAATGTGTGATTTAGCAAATGTGTAGAGTGCAAATCGTGGAGTAGGTACTAAAGGGTGGGTGTATAAGAAAAGTAATCAATTAATTAATAAGAGAAATTTGATTTGATTGTACGGGTGTGTTTGGACTTACATTTGAATACTGATAGGATATCTACATATGTTTATTTAGAATTTCTAACTTTCGTTTGCAGGAGGTGATAAGTACTCAAAAGGTGCAATTTAACCCTCGATTATGCCTCTCGTTTAGCTATCTTAGTGGACTAATAGTGTTTGTAAGTTATGTTTTATGATTCTACAGGTGAAAGAGAGAGTTTTGTGGAATATTATAGAAAAAGGGGTAAAACGAAGCAATTCAGAGCATTAAGGATCACATGGGAAGCCCGTGGACAATCATGGAGAAGGCCAAAGAATTGAAGCTATTAAAGATGCGACTTGGACCTATTTTAAAGCCTATTTAGAAGCCCAAGGCCAAAGGATTTGTTGCTTGGACCAAAGCCCGCAAAAAAGGATAGAAGGATAGAACAGAAGACACAAAATAGACTTTCACGTCTGGGACGCATGGACCGTGCGTCCAGACGCATTGCCCGTATCTGGGATGCATGGATCGAGCATCCAAACGCATTGCTCGCATCTGAGATGCATAGATAGTGCGTCCAAATGCATGAAACGACACTGTAGCCAATTCCTTCTCAGTTTTGGAGACGAAGTTGGACTCTTAAAGAAGTTTATTTGTATTAGGAAACAAATGGCAGTTTAGAATGCTTCTAGAACTCATTGTAACCCCTATAAATAGAGGACCTAACTGCCTTATGTAATTGGCCAATTCACTTATACTCTTGTCTCCAGAACTTGAAGCAGAGAGAGTTTAATAATAAAAGATTCAGTTTTAACTAGTCGAGTCTTAATAAGTTAGTCTTTCTAGTCTTATGTTCTTCGACTCTTCTTCTTCTCGTTCTTCGTGTTCTTCCTTCTTTATGGAAGGCTAATATTCTCCTTCATAGGAGAAGATGAAGCAGGTGCTTAGTTTAATGATTCTTATGGTTCATGGTATTCTCCAATCAGGTTAGTTCTTTGTGTTTTTAGTTATTAGTTCCATTGCCCAGACCAAGGATGGAAGTATAAATTAAGGTTTTTATTTATTGCAATCGAGTATAATACTAGTTTAGGGTTTTGTTTATTGCAATTGAATGTTTGCTAGTGACATGTTTTTATTTATTGCAATTGAATATAATGCTAGAATAAGGTTTTATTTATTGTAATTGAGTATTATACTATTATTCTCTACTTTTCTTCTAGTTGTGTAGTGTTTTAGAGTAAAGGAAGTATTCCTTGTGTTTGCCTTAGATGGTGATTCATTGAATAGCTGCCCAAGCTCACATAAAAGGAAAGAAGATACTAGTAATATGAACATAGGAACAACCTTAAGTAGAGTTATTCGTTAACGATGTTTCGTCCAAGAGGGTATCGGCACTCGCTCGATTGCCTAATTGTAGTTTACTTGTGAGAACAACCATGAAGCAAAAGGTCATTGAATCAAAAGTATTGGTGGATTCTAATATCTTGAATTCCCTCTCTTATAAATTCTCAATAATTTAGTTAGTTTAGTTTAGTTTAGCATTAGAATCTACAATATCTATAATCTTAGTTTTTAATCCCTTAAACCCCCTTTCTAGTCCTATCCTTCACATAACATACACTTAAAAGTGGAAAGATACCCTACTCATCCTTTACTTATTGAGGGATAATTAGGTTTTGATACGCTTCTATTTTGTTCAATGACCATCATCCATCTACATCATCTATTTACATCATCTATATACCATCATAAACACATGCAAAAAGAGGCAAGGTCAAATGGCGTCGTTGCCATTTTAAGTTGTTTATGTTTAACATTTTCTTTCAAGATTAGAACTTTGGATCTTGAGGTAATTTTAGCCGCATCATCCATCCTTTTGAGAAAGAGAGAAGCTTGAAGGACATCTCGAAGACAAGATCTACCATCCAGGTTAGTCGAATCTTCATTCTTTTTATTTCATTCTTAGTATAGTTGCATCGTAGTTTAGTTTTATTGCTTTCTAGTATAATTGCATTTAGGACATTTTCAACAATTGAAGTTGTAAGCCAACACAGCGAAACATCAAACTCTAGTGTTTCTTGTTTGAATCTTGACAAACAGACTATCATCTGCGGGCCGTGGTACTTAAGCAATCCAAGTGATTCACCATAACCCTAGAAGAGACAGCTTTAGACAACTGGCGAGATACTAGCTGCAAAGCCCAACCCAGTTGAAGGAAAGTAGTTTTGCATATTAGTATAATTTAGAATAGTTGCATATTAGTTTAATTGCATTCAAGCATAGTAGGATAGTTTTTCATCATGTTTGCATAGCATTTTCTAGTTTATGCCCCGTCGTCCATATCATCGTCCGGTAAGAACACAACAGTGGACAAGGTTTAACAACCAACTCACAAGAATACTAGACGAGATTGAAACAATGGCCGCACGCATTGATGGAGGTGTTATGAACCCAAATAATCTTGAAGCTATCCCACCCATGCAAGCACAACAGAGGAAGAAGCTAAGCGATTTCTATTTGCCAATCATTGGAGACCCACCAAGCAGTATTGTTTTTCCAGAGACAGAATCTAACTAGTTTGAACTTAGAGCATCAGTAATCTCTATGCTTTCAAAGTTCAATGATTCAGACAATGTACAGCCATATGTTCACATGAACAAATTTCTATCAGTTCTCAGAACTTTCAAGAACCAGAATATCAATGATGAAAGTATCAAGTTGATTCTTTTTCCGCTCTCACTAGAAGGTAAAGCCTATGAATGGTTAACTGCACAGTCGATCAATTCAATCAACAACTGGTAGAAGTTGAGAACAAAGTTTATTAACAAGTTCTACCTACCTCAGAAGACAGATGCCATGCAGCAAGCCATCAGCAATTTCAAAGGGAAGGTGACTGAAGAATATCATCAAAGATGGGAGAAATTCAATAATCTGCTAGTTTTGTGTCCATATCATGGATACAACAAGAGCACACTAGCTCATTTTTCTATCAAGTACTCTCGATGATGAACAAGTAGATGATACAATCAATGCAGAAAGGAAAGTTTACATCGATGGATGGAGAGGAAGCTTACAACTTTCTCGAGAATTTAGCTGAAGAAACACAACAGTGGACTACTAGCAACGAGGATGTAGCTAGAATGGAGGGGGAGCCAAAGCAATTTGGTTACCAAGCACATGAATAATCAGATCCAGAATGAAAGTCTACATTGGCAAGCCTGGCCACCAGCATTGAAACTCTAAGTAAGAAATTCATCCAGTTCTCCATGAATCCCTCCAAGATCAACAATTCTCAAGCTAAATCTCTCCCAGTCATGCAAGCTAGCCGATACTGCGAATTCTGTTCTGACACTTCTCATGCAACTCTAGAATGTCCTAGTTACTATCAACATGCATTAGTTGGAGAGTACAATATAAACTCATTTCAAAGGCCCAACCAAGGTGGTAATAACTTTCAAGGCAATTATTAGAGACAGAACGCTGAACCCCCAGGTTCTCAAGATCAAAATTATATTCCACAGATAAGTCAAGCTTCACAGTTGGTCCCTTAACAACAATTATACTCTCAGCAGAATTCCAATACAAGTGGAGAGTTAGTTCCTGATCCTAGGAGAAATTATGCCGCACCTGCCAACCTAGAGAATGCAATTACTTTGCTATCACAGAAAAAAAATTAGAAGTTTGAAAGTGTTCTAGAGCTTCTTGCACAGTTTCAGCTCAATTTCCAACAATCTCAGGCAAGTCAATGTTCTAGAATTGAGTCTCTAGAGGCTAAGGTCGACTAACTCACAACTGCTTTGTCTGTAAAGACACAAGCCACTCAACCTAGCTTATTGGAACCAATATTGAGGAGTGAAGATGTATGCCACATTGGGACAACTTCTAGTACTGATCACCTCCATGATCATGTCAGCTCAATTACTACTTTCAGATCAGGATTGAAGATAGACAACAAGGTTGACTTACCTTCTCATGATGACATTGCTACAGAGCAATCGATCAAGATTTCAAATTAAGTTCGAAAGGAAATGGGAGAAATCCTTTCCACTCCCATTTGTCAAGATGACCAAGACAAGATATACAAGAATGCCAAAGAGAAAGAAGAGCAGACACATGCTGATGTGTTTGTACCAAAGGCACCTTTTCCTATGTTTTTTGCTCAAAGCAAAAAGGACAAGCAATTTTTAGAGATGAAGGAGGCATTTGAGAAAGATAACATCAATATCCCATTTCTTAAACCAATCAAGCAGTTGCCATCATATGCAAAATTCTTGAAAGATGCATGCAACATAAAGAGAAGTACTCATGTTCCAAATCGAGCGTTTCTAGCTAGACAAACAACATCTATTATCTATCTGCAAGCTCCATTCAAGCTCAAAGATCTAGGAAGTCCTACAATATCATGCAAGATAGGAGAAAAATTCACGGGTAATGCTCTTTTAGACCTTGGTGCTACTGTTAATCTCTTGCCATATCATATGAACCAAGCGTTGGGCCTGGAGAACCTAAAGCCTACAAAAGTCAAATTGAAGTTAGCTGACCATTCTACCAAGATTCCTAGAGGCATAGTTGAGGATGTTCTTGTTCAAGTAGCCGATTTCTACTATCTAGTGGATTTCATTGTGATAGACACCCAGGAGGCCTTTGATAAAATTCTAATTTTTCTAGGCTGACCTTTCCTCCCTACCGCAAAAGCTTTGATAAATTGTCACAATGGTGTAATGAAGATCAACTTTGGTATGATGTCCATGGACATAAATATCTTTCACCTGTTGCATAAAGGTTATGATGACGCCGAAGGTGGAGAGGTGTACTTCCTTGATAGCATGATACAAGAATTCTGCCCATTCGAAGATACAATTGAGAGTGCTCAATCTACAAAAAACTGTGATGAACTTGAGAACCGAACCAAAGAGGCGTTGCTAGACATGTTCTTGGAATCTTTGTAAAAAATTTAGGATTTAAGTGAGCAGAATGGAATATTGATAGAGAGAGTATCATATCTTGAGAAGATGAACTCTACATTTCAAGATGAACAACAGACTTCTGTCCAGAAAAATCAGTTACTAGAGAATCAGCTTAAAGAAGTTTTGGAAAAACAACAAAATCTAGAAACTGAAATAAGTTTTCGGAAGCAAAAAGTGGACCATATTAATAAGAAGCATTGCACTGTTGAAGCTTCTTCTACACCATCATTGTCTGAACGAGAGAAGTATGTGTGCCAGTCTACAATCCACCTTGAGCATAGTCAAACATACATCCATTATCATTACTGTGGTGGTAAAGGGGACATCAGATACTATTGTCCTATTAGAAAGAAAGATTTTTGTCAATCTTCTACACAGAGGAACCACAAGGCCTATCACACAATCATCAGACCTGAAATAGTTCAAGGTAGAGAAGCAACTTCAGCAGCAATCTTTCCAGCTTATCAAGGAGTATTTTTGACAACCCACAAGGTGAGACCTTGATAAGAGCCCAAAACTGTAGTTTTAACCCTGTAACAGTCATACTTTTAGACCAATTATGTGAGTAATAATTAAGAGTTAATACTGATTACGTGTTTTTATGTATTTCAGGCTTCAAAGTCCATTATGTGTAGAAATGTGCCACTTTAGCGAGATAAAGGAGCAAAGGTCGGTTGCTAAGGAGTTCTGTGATTAAAGGCCAAGATTCAAAAAGACAAAGCCTTTCTAAAGCCCGGTCAAAAGCTAAAAAGTCGACGCGGGCAGAAACAGCACTCAAAGTCAGCAGAACTTCCGAAGGCCGTATCTTTGGACTCATACCTCAGAACTAGGCCTACCTTATGTCAAAATGACCGGCTTGGAAAGAGATTTCCAATGATCTAAGCCTTGATCTAATCAGAGGAGCAAAAGTGGACGAAAAGTCTGTTGAAGCCAACTACAGCTGAAGAGGCCTTTTTGGACTGAAAGAATTGGGTTTCGGGCCTGATTCTCTGGCCCAAAACATGGCTCCAAGCCCATGCATGATTTTTGGATCTGAAAGTATAAAAACAAGAGCTTGACTCTTTGTTAATGGTAGATAGTTAGACCTAGATTAGTTAGCCTCCATTAATTAGTTTTAGAATTTCAATTAGTTAATTAATTAGTTTTTCATATCGTGTTTTAGATCTAGTTTCATGTTTAATTAATTACTTTAGAACAAAGTAGATTATTAATTTAGTATTTGAATCATTGTTTTATTATTCATTAGATTAATAAAATAGCGTTCTTGGTAATCTAGTTTCATTTTCCAGTTACGTATTTAGTTCAATTCTTAGATTCAATTATTTGTCATTATTAGTTTAATTCAATTATTGCATGAGTAGTTTTGAATTGAGTTTAAACAAGTAAAGTTCAAATCTTTATATCATGTCTTGTCCAAATTTGATTGGGAATGATAGCGTTATAATTCTCGGCTAAACCTCCATTAGAGGGGGTTGAGACGCCTTTATGAAAGCTTGATTCCGATTATCGTAGAGTCGTCGTAATTTCCTTTCCACTCTAGAAATGATTAGTTCACCATGAGAATGGGTGTAATCGTTCACATGCTAGTTATGAATTGGTAGAAATGCCATGTGTAATTAGGGATTAGGAGTAACCAGATTGTTCTGCGAAGTAGTTCAATTCGGATTACGACGATTCTTTGTTAGTAGGATTAAGTCGAGTTAAGGTGGAATCAATCTCCCTCTAACTCCTTATCATAGAATCGACGTAGCATTCCCATAGTTGTTCAAATAGTCGACTAGTTGCATCTTGTGGGTAGTTGCATCATAGTCTAGTTATCATTTCGTAATTCTCTCATTAGACTTTAAGAAGATTACTTATCGTATGAGAACACATTACCATCTTGAAAAGGACTAGGAGTGGAACGAATCATCTACTCCACTATATCTCAATAGGATTGAGAGTAGAAATCTTTGATAAATTTAGACACGTAATTAAGTTTTAGTTTAGTTACGTTTTGAGTTTTATCGTTCATTTCGTAGATAAACTATCTTTTTATGTTTTATCAAATGGCGCCGCTGCTATCTTAGTTTCACTTTCGCATTGTTTTCGTAGTATAAGTACTCTTCTTAAAGTCCCATTTCACCCACCCACCCTTGTTCGATTCTAACTGTGGTTGTCTTTTTCAGCATTAAACTTCCTCGAGAAAAAAAAAATAAAAATTGCACGAGCGCACTGCTTCAAAGGAGCCGCGACCAACTTAAAGTATCTTGGAAGTTGTAGCGACCAGCTCAAACATTATAACTCGAAGTTTAAGTTGAGCGCAACCCAAGCTCAAACACTATAACGTGAAGTTTACCTTTGGCACCTTCGCTTCAAAGTGAGCGCATCAGCCACTCGAAATGAATTTTGCCAGATTTCCACAGGTTTGATTCGAACTTCGATTTTTCAAATCACAGGTACATGCTATTTACAAATTTATTGTTTTCTTAATACATGTTTTATATAATATTGATATATGATGTGAAGTTTGACTAATTGGTGCATATGTTGTTGTAGATACTACTTTAGACACATGTACCAGAACTTTAAAAAAACTTTTCATGGTGAGTTGTGGTAGAATCTAGCTTGGGGTGCAGCAAAGGCATACAAGGTACAAGAATTTACAAGAATATTGGGTGTCATTAACAAAACTGATAGCAAAGCTTTAGATTGGTTGGACAGGGAGCTATGGAGTTGTTGGGCTAGGGCACACTTTGATTGGACATCAAAGTGTGATCAAATTGACAAACAATTTTAGTGAGTCTTTCAATTCATGGATACTCCACATAAGAGAGAAACCCTATGTGCATTTTATTGACTAATACAACCTAGATTTATTGAATTTGATGTATACCAGAAGAGAGCTTTCTATGGAGTTACTTGAGGTGATGTTGTTCCAAATGTGTTGTTCATGATAAAGAAAAGGGAGATGAGGTACAATTGGTATGAGGTAAGGGTTGTAAGTGATATCGAATATTTAGTAGTGAATACCAAGAAAGGGTCAAGGTACTCAGTTAACTTAGTGAAGCTTGAATGCTCATGTATTGAGTGGCAACTGTCTAGAGTACCTTGTGTATATGGAAATGCTCATGTTTACATTAATTTACTATTTACTATGTTGGCAGATATTGTAGTCCATATTTCAGTGTTGAGGCTTTTAAACAAACTTATTCAAATTACATTTACCTACTTGATAACATTGAGGAATGGCTAGAAATAGTAAGTCAACCTAATTCCCTAATTTATGTACTTTTTACCCTTTATTATAAGTACACTTGATAACTTAATATTGATGCTGGTATTTCTCTTAACAGGAGGATCTTGAAGAGTTACTGCCTCCTGAAGTAACTAGAAAGGTAGGAAGGCCAAGAAAACAGAGAATCAGGGGAGAAGATGAACCAACCAAAACAAAAAGGAAATGCAAAAATGTGGAGAACTTGGTAACAATGCAATCACATGTGCACTAAGATAGAATGGCCAATATGGAAAGAACTCTAAGAAAAGAAAGGGTAAGTTTAATTGAATGTTTTGTGGATGTATATGTTTTGTGAACTGTCTCAGTGCAAGATGAAGCAACATCTGGACAGCAAGTACCAGTGCGACAACAAGAAGCCCCAGAGGAAGAGCACCACAGCAGTAACAAGAACAAGTTCAAGAGCAAGCAGCAGCCCCAGTGCAAAGAGGGAGAAGAGGATCAAGAGGTAAGGCTGGAGGCAGAAGAGCAGCACAACAACAACAAGAACTAGTTCAAGAGAAAGCAGGAGCCCCAATGCAAAGAGGGAGAGGAGGAGCAAGGACTAGGGGAGGGAGAGGATGAGCAAGGACCAGGGGAGAGATAGGAGTTAGAGGAGGAGGAGAAGAAACACCTTCAACTCCTCCAAGAAATGCAAGTACATCAGCATCAGCACAATAGCCACTTAGCCAAACACAGTAGTTGGTTAGTTATTGCATGAATATTTTGGTGTTTTTTGCATGTTTTGTTTGTTTTGGATCATGGTTATGCTTATGATGTCACAAACAAATGGGATATGATGTCAAAAACAAATGGTTGGTATTTTAGTTCCCTTTTAGTTAGTACATATATCTATTTGGGTACCTTATCTATTTTAATGGAATCCAGTATTTGTGTTATGTGTCCCCTATGTCTTTATGTTGATTTTTATATATTTGTTTTGATATTATTTTGTTTACATATGCACTTGTTTGAATATCTAGTCCTTGTACTTTGAAGTCCCTATTTGTTTGAAAGTACACCTCGGATTCTAGCACTATATCCCCTTATGTCTTGGTAGTTGTACTCTTTAACTCCACCTAGACACGTCAGAAGAGAAGACCCATCATTTAAGTTACCCTAGTTAAACCTTCTTCAACCAACTCCTTAAATGATTTAGCCTATAAAAGCACAACCCTAAACACTCTGTCCTCAACACACAAGACTCAAGTACAAAACATTAACACTGAAGACTGAAATGGCTAGGAGAAAGCAAACACCCATGGGGAAAGGAAAAGAAGTTGCAGTAGAGTCACCTACACCTTATCCTCATTTATATAAAAATAGGTATAAGGTTGCTTTGTTGGAGAAGAACAAGAAGGCTGCAGTTAGATTCATGGTGCAAGGTTTAAGGGCTACTTCAGCTTAAATTGTAGGGACGTCTATGTTTAGGTTATTTCTAGGGTCCCTTGTTTCTGTCGTTTGGTTCAATGATTAGGTTTGTTTATGTGTTTTGCTACTTTGTTATCTAGGTTCAAGTTTGTTTATGTGTCTACGTTCAGGTTTGCTACTTCTATGATTAGGTTTGTTTATGTGTCTTTGAAGTATTATGTTTTAATCCTTGTGTTGCAGTGGTCTATGTTTTAAGATGGTTTGTGTTGCAATGTTGTAGTGGTACTGTTGAGCTATTTTATCTCATTTGGATTTGTTGCAGATATATCTTGTTACAGGAACTTCACTTTTATATTATTAAAAAAAAACCATTACATAAACACACTTCACAATCTATTACAAGAGTAGTCTTCTTCTCAGTAGGCACCATTGGCTGGTTGGGACTTGGGAGCACTGTAAAACATCTCCTTATGGAAGCACCCTACCCAGTCACATGAAAGCCATATTTGAACTATTTTGCTAGAATCATCAGAACCTTTGTTTAATTTCATAATGCCTCTGCACCTATTGGGATAATAAGGGGAGCTGCTATTGCATCTCTTTTAAAGGTAGGCACAAGCTAGAGCTGTGTGTCCTTCTTGCTCGCACAGCTGACATATCTATGAAAAAAATGAAGGGTATTAGAAACCGTCAGAATGAATTAAGACTTACTACCAATATATTACTAAAAATTAAGCTTTAGACCCACTATTCTGCCATTACAGTTTAGTTAGTTTAGCAAATACCTCAAGTGCAACAAAACTTCTTTCAGGAGCTCCACCCATGGCTTCGTTTATTTGGTAGAATAAATGTTTGGGTACCCTCAAAGATGATTTGCAAAAAGGGAAGAAGCTGACTTGCAGCAGAAAGGAAGAAGAAGATGACGGGTAAGAGATTGAACACATTCGGTGGGATGCAAAAATAGCTATTGAGCTGTGTGAGTCGTATACAAGATGGAGGTCCATCTTGTAATGGTGTGTAGAAACTAGAGAAAGGCTCTTCAGCTTGAACTACTTCATCCACCATCCTAATAGTTGGAAGATGAAAAATATGAGAATGTCGAGATCGACGAGCTCTCCTACATGGGTAAGTTTTAAACACGCTAAGCTTTGTATAGCCTGAGCATAGTCTCATGCACGATTGCAAGACTATTTTAGAATCTACTTACATGCGCACACAAATGTGTTGGATGCTCAAACAGCGAAATTCATTTGTAGCTTTGAAGTTTTTGAAAAGTTTGCATGCAATGTCTATAGATTAGATACTATGCAATGTTTGAATTTAACAGTGGGCACAAAACTGGGTTTTTGGGAACTACACGCGTCGAGGGAGAAGATCACTACTTCACCAGATGGTGTGCCATCAAGGATCTCACCCACGGTATTTGTGAGGGAGGGGAGTGAGGAAGGTGGTTTGTCTACTAGAATCTGGTAGTTTTCTACTGTCTTTGTTCGTGCTAGATGTTTATCCTGATGGACGTTACTAAATTGGCTCTGCTTGGTTCATTTTATCTTTTTAATTTGGTCTATGTAACAAACATTTCACGCAACATTCATTCTAAAGTGGGTCTTAATCCCACTTTTTGTTCCTTTAGGGCTCGGGTTTAGCCTTAACGTTAAATTTAAAGACGAGACTGAAATGTAAATCACACAATCATCTAAGCATGCCTAGTAACACACAAGTATGCTCTTACACTCTGTAGCAAGAAGGTTTAGAAATTACCGCCCAAGGTGTGCGTACACGACCCTTGGGGTGAAGGCGACGTGGTGGGGTTGACGAAGTGTTTGGTGTCTTACCTATCAACCCACCATTCGAGCTCTTCCTTATGGTTACAAATTTAATCTAACTAAGACCCACAAATCGGGACGAAATATTGGAAAAGCCAATAAGTTACAATCGATTGCCTTTGTGGGACTAAAACAAATTTGCCTTTGTGGGATTACTATGAAAGTAGTAAACTTGAAAATTAACTATGTTTAAATAATTAACTTTTCACTAAATTAAACAAAATACGTAAAAGTTTGGAAAGTGTTGTTTAAATAATTAAACTATAAATTTTCTTAAATTATACTAGGAAAAACTAAAATGTCTTTTATATCAAAGTTTTACTCTCAATTAATGTTAAACTAGAGTAAGAATTTGTTCCGGGCCTCAATTACTTTAGATAATCTAATTCCAAAACGATTTTAAACAACACGGAGTAATGATTCTAATATAATTAATATGGTGAAAACCCCTATATTCTAAATTAAATTAGGCAAATAAATATTAAGATGTGAATATGAAGAAAGAATTAGGGAGATTTGAAATCCACCTTTATTAATCCCTAACATGCTAGTATTTGTAACCTAATCTAATCTTTATGTTTTCACACAAGGCAACATAAAGATTAGGTTTTTTTATAAATTATTCATGGTATCTCTAGCCATCTAATAATTAGCATGAGAGAAAGTTGAAACTCATTCTCATGGTGAATGAACTATCCTCTAATCTAGGTTTAATTTATTTCTAATATGGTGAATAATATTCTATATTAAATTAAACCCCTCCAATGGAGGTTTAAATTAGACTCTCATAGAATAAATAATGATAATTAAAGATTGTATAAAAATAACTTGATGTAAAAATAAACTAGGTTAAACTAAATATTTTGCATTAATTCTATTTATATAGGAGAGGGCTAAGTTTACAATTTTATGCATGGGCTTTGGAGCTATGTTTTGTGCCACTAAATCAAGCCTAAAACCTAATTACTTAAGTCCAAAAAAGGGTTTCTCTGCTGGAAATTACTGAAACAATCTTTTCGTTTACTTTTACTCATCTGATTGGATCAAAGCCTAGACCATTAGAAAAAAATTTCCGATCTGGTCGTTTTGACATATAACAATTCCAAGGTCTAAGTCCAAAGATACGGCCTACGGAAGTTATGTTGAATTTTATGCTCTATTTATGCCCGCGTTGACTTTGATTGGGCTTTAAAAAGGCTTTTTCTCTTTGAAACTTGGGCTTTAACCATAAAACTTCTTAGCAACCAATTTTTGCTCCTTTCTCTTGCAAAAGTGACATATTTCTTCACATAGTTGACTCCAAGACCTGGAATACACAAAATTACGTAAACAATACTAACTCTTATTTATTATAAACATAATTGTTCTAAATATAATATTATTAAGGGGTTAAAACTACAGTTTTGGGCTCTTATCAAACCACCCCCAAAAAGCATTTTGCTTGTCCTAAAGCAAAGATGAAAATTAAAATAAATGACTAAAAATGGAGTTCTAACTAATCTCGTTTCGCCGAGTACGATTGCATTGACCATATACAATAAGGCCTTAAACCACTAGGATTTCCCTTGTGGAGTAGTTATAGCCTTGTGAGTGTTTTACAGAGAAGATACTCACGAACTTCATTTATACTACAACAACTAAGAAATAAAATTAATGTTTCCTTATTTATTCTCAGATATCTATACATCTCACTAGCAATAAATAAAGAATAATCAATTCGAAACCTAAGCTAATACGTGCATAATAATCAATCATCTACAGATAAACATATATATAATGAACTATGCTTTGAAATGCAATAACAGATCCGTTTCTGAAACTTTGGAATAGCATCATTAAGTAGATCCTAACAAATATGTCAAGACAAAAATACTCTAATTTTTCCACTCAAGTTTCGCTCACTCTAGTGTGCAGTAGGCACACTTTTCCTCACAATCTCAATGACGTACAAAGGAGCCGTAGTCGATCAAACACATCTGCCACTTACTATCACACCAACCTATTCATAATTGAGTTAGAGGTCTTTATTAGGTGTTGCGGGGATTAGGTGATGGTTTAAAAAGGAAGGAAACGGATATTCAAAAGGACTAGTCTGAGGAAATAGGGTCTTCATATTATGTAACTAGAGAAAACCTTGTTCTTACTTTGCTTCCACACTTTGTTTCCATCCTTAGCCTTCTTTTTTTTCTTTTGGCTTTTGACTCCTTTGATTCTATTTTTGGAGTTCTAACTTTTTATTTTATTTACTTATTTTTTTTTTCTTTTCTTTGGATGGAAACTTTCTTTTCTTTTCTTATTTGAAGCAACTAACAAATTCTTGGTTTTCCACAGTCTTTCTCTTTTCTTTTATCCATTTCATCCTACTTTTCAGACTCATACAAAAATGGGTAGGCTATTTTTTTATATTTTTTTTTTTATAAAAGGGTAAAGGATTTGTAGTTTATGAAAAAGCCAAAGAAAGGCTCAGAAGGGCGACTAGTGGAAAATAATTTCATATAGGTTTGAATTTCTGGCTATATCGATCCAAAAATAGCCTAAATTCTCACTTAGGATATGGTATAGTGATCAAACAAGTGAACGTGTGATTTCTCTATTTGGAATTCACTTCTTCCTTGTGTCATTACTCATATATTTCACTCATATAAGAATTTTAGGCTAGATTCTCACAGGATTTGTAGAATAAGTATCCTAGCCTAGATTTCATAAACTTACTACCAATACAAACATAGATGCTCATGCAATATATTTATGGAAAGATGCAATGACTATTGCCTTCATATTAACCTAAATTTCTAAAAACTATTCTAATTTAAGAGCTAACGTGAAACTTCTAGACTTCTATCATCACAGAAAAAGAAACAATACCAATATTCCTAAGTGCATAGTATAAATACATTTTTTTTATATATATTTTTTTTACTAGAAAGCAAAGTGCATATTATACATATATATATCCTAATAGGTGCCTTAAATTTTGCTTGTTTCTATGCCACCCCCAAACAAAAACATGCTTTGTCCTCAAAGTATAGAAATAAGTAGGATAGAAAATACCATGGAAACGCGTGAAAATTTTAGAGCACCTACAAAACAAATTCAGAACATACTAATATATAGGTAAAGAAGAACAAATGCAACTCCTATATGAGTTCCACCCGTTATGGGAATAACAAGAATTAAATTGCTTGGGACATAAGTAGACATTAACAGAAAGTAAAACTTACCTTATATCCAGCACTAAGCGTTATCCTCCCTTCCTATATAGAAGTGAGGTTCATTTGCGTCCTGCCAAGCCATGATAATCTGCCAGGCCTCACGCCATTTATCATCTACCTTTTCTAACATGTTAAGCGCCACTCGGTTTAATGGGGTGTAAAGCGCAACCCAATTAGGTTGTAGCCGCCACCCCGGCCAAATCATAGCACGAAAAGAGCGTATAATGCAATTGATGGGTCGCATAATGTCAACCCCAACCCAATCCGTGAAATGGGTACGTAACTCAGGAAAGAAACATAGCATTATGCGTCAAACCAAGACAGGCATAAGAAAGTACTTATGCTCCAAACTATGGGGTTCGTGCTAAACTAGACACTAAAGTCTGGGGAAGGTCATACAGCATCAGTCCCTCAGCTAGAGCAAAGAAGAAGTCACAAGTGGCATTATTCACAGAAGAAAAATATCATTCCCCTAAAATATTTAGCATAATAAAGAACATAATAGTGCCTAAGTTAATGGACAGGCTACCAAAGGCTACATTAAATTTCCCTTGGTCCTCTACACGAAAAATCCCCGCCCGACAGGTCTCATGGAAATACTCATAATTATTGATGTACACATTATCAGACATATAGCCCCATGAGTTTTGGGCAACAGGCATAGAAAGTCCAAAAGCATAGGCTAACAAAAACTTACTTAAATCTATTGTTTCATCATCAGTGGTGACAGAGAACACTTGTTCCCCATCTGGTCGATAAAAGAACCTACAATTATCATAGAAATAAGCAGTAAGTGCAGGAGAATAAGATTCATCAACACTTACCATTAGAGGCTGCCATCCTAACTGCACAATCATGTCGCGGAACCAAAACCCATAGGTGTCACTCTTGAACAATTATTCAAAGGACTCCTCTGGTATGATTTGAGGAGATTTCATAGCAAACAAACACACCACTGAAATCCTGGAATTTACTGCAGATAAACCGAAAAAAATAGTATTGGATGTATGTTGAAGTAAAGCGTGCGAGCGCGCTCAGAATGGCCTAAGTCGGGAAGGGGTGCGCTCTCTTCTGGAAAAAAAAATTCTGCCATACTGGAAATACAGCGCTGGCGTGCTCTATGTTAATGCAATATAAGGGCGTGTGCACTTTGAGCAAGACTTGTGATATGAATTTGAGAGGTGCAAAGTGAAGTACATGCCGTGTCATGTATTTATAGAGCACTAGTTTCTTAAACAAAGGTTCCCAAATTGATAAGGAAAGAGATAGAATAAGAAAAAGGCTTCTAAAACCAAAATAGAAACAGCCCAAAGCAAACTCCAACACCAAATCTATATGGTTTTCATCATGGAATTAAAATAGCAATCTCAATGCTTCTAACCCTTGAGGTTGCACTAAATAACAGTAGCTAATTCTAGCTACACTATATTAGCAGGATGCTCATATATAAACTATATTCCTTTAGCATTGCAATATTAATTCCAAAAATATGTGGATATGGTAAAATACAGTGCTAAACAATTAATGCCACTCCCAAACAAGTCGGAAGGGTGGGATTCATGAAAAAAAGATTGCATGCATAGGCAAAAATTAAACCAACTTGAAATTCAAATAACAACCAACTTACATAATCTAATATCAACTACTTAAACTAACAAGTGGGAATACTAATTCTACTGAATTAGGGAAATTTTCTTTAAAAAATAATACAAAGGAACTAGCCACGAGAGGAGGAAGGGCCAAAGCCATCCGTCCTACGTCGACAATGCTCAAGCCTTCCGGAGTTAGCAGAGGAAGAACCATCATGAGATGGCAGGCATCATAGAACTTTGTCTTTAAACATGGGATGTTGTTCTAATACAACATCCATGGCTTCCCAACGCTCAGTATAAGTACGAGTGAGAGTCTCCATGTTAGTCTAGATATCACCGAGCAACTCAATATTCGATTGAAACTTATCTTGGTTATGGAGAATGGTACCTTGCCTAGTCTGGATAACCTCACAAAGGTCACTAAGAGAACGTTGGCCTGTACGAATTGTCTCATACTAGTTATGGAGAGTTCGCAAGCCATGATAAAGTAATGAGAAACTGGATATATCCCTAGCAGGCATTTCCAAGGCTTCTGCATCAAAACAGGCTGCATCTTCCTCCTCTTCCTCCTCCGATTCCATCTCAGCAGCCAAAACTTCAGGCAAATTCCACTCCTTCTGATTACACTCTTTATAAATACGTGCATTCTCATGCAACTTCAACTTAACATTACCAGATTCCGGAACACATCCCCAAAACAACATAATCTTTGTGATCAATGTAGGGAAAGCTTGGGTAAGTTGACCAACTGCTATAATCTAATTTAATAAAAATTTGAGGATGCAAAACCCATACCTTCTGTTCTTAAGGGTCCAGAGAATGTGCAGACAACTCAAATTAATGTCACTGGCATTCGTGGTGGCAATAAAATTCTTTCCAACCCACTGAGCCACTGCCAGTTGGTTTCTTCTCAGAGATGATTGACGAACACAATGCGACCCAACATTGTAACGTCCTTCCAATACTGTCTCCATCATTAACGTACCAATACCCCCAAGCTGAGATTCCTACATGGTGACTACGATGTCTCTTTCCTCAATGCCAATAATCTCATCCAACACTGTTGTAGTCAACTCCTTACGACTACCATTCACATCCAGAAAAATCCTACGATTCACAACCTCCATCTTCTTGTAAAATACAAGCACCAAATCAGTGTGATAAAAATCATCAATAGAATACCACAACCCTTCCCACTTCCTAATATGCATTTCAATTTCGAAGAAGAGTGTAAACAGTGCACTAGAAAAA
This sequence comes from Coptis chinensis, assembly GCF_015680905.1. Classification (NCBI taxonomy): domain Eukaryota; kingdom Viridiplantae; phylum Streptophyta; class Magnoliopsida; order Ranunculales; family Ranunculaceae; genus Coptis; species Coptis chinensis. Next base: position 90,724,686 of record NC_141463.1, on the reverse strand, counting down.
ACTTGTTCAGGAAGAATTTTTGGGGTTTTAGGAGCCATTAAGATCTGGAATCAAAAATTGTGGTGATGGTTAAGGTCTGGGAAAGTGAGAAAATAACTCAGTTGAAAGTAGAAGGGCAGCTGTGTGGAGGTAAGGGCGCGGGAGCGCTCAAGATGGTCTGAATACGAGGGCGTGCGTGCTTGATTTTTTTCATTGGTCAGGCAGTGTTCTTGAGTAAAGGCGAGGAAGAAGAAAGGGAAAGAAAAAAACACGTGGTGTTTTTTTAAATATAGGGAGTCACGTGCGTGACACGTGACCTGGTAGGGTTTTAATTTTCTGGCCCAAGCCCAAAACAAATCCGTAATACCCATCCTAACATATGCCTCGTATAACTTAAAACAAAAATTCCCGATTCGTTAACAGTCCGATTTTGGCGAATGAGCTATGAAAATGATCAGCAGAGAAAATTCAATCCAATTATCCATAAAAAAAAACAAATCTAACCATGGTTGACATATAAGGAGATGGAAAATGCCTCAAAACACGTGGATGGCATAAGTTATGTGATCGAAAGAAATCTAAATTTATAGATAGTTTCAACCCGATTCAAAATACGACTAAACGGCATAAAAACAAGAATAGGAAGTTGAGTGATCAAGAATGGAAAGACCAAACACCCCACCCCCAAACAAATTTTTAAAAACAAGTTTTTAAAAATTTGTTTTAAAGTCAGATTCCCGAGACTTACTAGACTAATGTTTATAAGGTTTTATGAATAAGGTTTTATATAAAAGAAACAATAAAGCAATAAGGACGTAATTCACTCCATAGAGAAACACGACTCAAAAATGAGAAAATATGCAAGAGTGGAAAGCGAGAATTACATTACATGTGGACTTAGGATCCGATACTTACAGTCACACACTCCAAAGGGAGGGCCCAGTTACCTTAATAGTGCATGTACTAATATATATGGAAATGAAAGGAAGTACACCAATCATCAAAGGTCAGTCCTCACAGACAGGGTCCTGTAAAAGGACATTCTCCACAATTGTGGACCTTAACTCATGAAAATGTTTTAAACGTTGGCCATTGACTTGAAAGCTATTGTTGTCCTTAGAATTGACCAAGGTGATTGCCCCATGAAGGGTGACTTCAATAACTGGAAAAGGACCAGACCAACGGGTTTTTAAATTTCTTGGAAAAATACGCAAACATGAGTTGTACAGCAAAAACTTTTGACCAACTACAAACTCTTTATGCAAAATCTGTTTATCATGAACACGTTCCATGTTAGCTTTATAATCATTCGTGAGATCATAAGAATCGCTATGGATTTCTTCAAGCTCATTTAATTGCAATTTGCGCTTGACACCCGCCTCATCAATATTGAAGTTCAAGCCTTTTATAGCCCACATAACACGGTGCTCCAATTTAATGGGCAAATGGTAAGGTTTTCCAAACACAAGTCTAAAGGGAGACATTCCCATAATAGTTTTAAAAGTTGTTTGATAAACCCATAAGGCATCTGTTAGACGTTTAGACTGTCCGATATGCCCATAAGGTAAATGACCAATCTTTCCGATCAGGATTGACTGTTGTTTCTAATATTTTTTTAATTTCCTTATTAGAGACTTCTACTTGGGCACTAGTTTGTGGATGATAAGAAGTCGCCACCTTATGGGTAACTCCATATTTCTTAACTAAAGAAGCAATAACTCTATTACAAAAATGCATTCCGCCATCAATGATGATGGCTTTAGGGATGCCAAAACGAGAGAAAATGTGTTCCTTAACGAAAAACACAACTGTCGTATGGTCATTGCTACGGTAAGCCATGACCTCTATCCATTTGGAAACGTAGTCCACGGCAACAAGAATATAAATAAAACCATGGGAAATAGAAAAAGGACCCATGAAATCAATGCACCATACATCAAAAAATTTCACTACCATAATAGAATTTAAAGACAGCATATTACGTTTAGTGATACGCCCAAGCTGTTGGCAATGAACGCACGTCCTGGAGTGAACTTGGGCATCTTTAAAAAGGGTAGACCAAAAAAACCACATTGAAGAACTTTAGCTGCCGTTTTCATACCACTAAAATCGCCACCACACATTTTGTCATGGCAGAAGGATAAAACCTCATTATATTCCTATTGGGGAATACAACGACAAATAATCTTATCCGCACAACAGTTAAAAAGGTAGGGCTCATCCTAGTAGTATAGCTTAACTTTGGCCAAAAATTTCTTAAGTTCGCTTTTTGACCAAACATCAAGAATAATATCAAAAGCTAAAAAATTCACAATGCTGGCATACCAAGGTGTAGAAAAAATAGAATAAAGGTGCTCATCAGGAAAATAATCTGGTATGGACTCAGAGTCACTATCACTGTCATTGGTTAGTCTAGATAACTGATCGGCAACTACATTTTTGACCACTCGTTTATCCTTAATTTCTAAGGTAAACTCTTGCAGGAGAAGAATCCATCGGATCAATCTCTGTTTAGCATCGTTCTTGGCGAGAAGGTACCTAAGAGCTGCATGGTCAGTACATACTAAGGTCTTTGAACCAACCAAATAAGGACAGAACTTATCTAAAGTATAAACCATAGCTAAAAATTCCTTTCTTATAGTAGTATAATTTCTTTGAGCATCATTTAAAGTCTTACTAGCATAATAAATAATGGTGGACTTATCATCTAGTTTCTGGCCTAACACAGCACCAACAGCATAATCGCTAGCGTCACATATAAGTTCGAAAGGTTTAGACCAATCAGGAGGCTGTATAATTAGAGGAGATGTTAAAGCGGCTTTTAATGTTTTAAAAGCCTGTTTGTAGTCATAATTGAAATCAAATATGGCATCTTTTAAAAGAAGATTAGTTAAAGGCCTAGCTAATTTTGAAAAATCCTTGATAAAACGACTATAGAAACCTGCATGGCCTAAAAAAGCTCTAATGTCGCAGATAGTCCATGGTATAGGTAGAGACGCTATTTTATCTAATTTGGCCTTATCTACTTCTATGCCATCACTAGATACAATATGACCTAGAAATATTCCTCTTTTAACCATCTTTTCCTCACACCGTGTCAACACCTTAGAAAGGTTAGACAGACAGTCACTGAAAGAGTTTCCATAAATAGAAAAATTACCTATGAAAACTTCCATAAAGTGCTTCACCATATCACTAAAGATATGAAGTATACACTGCTGGAAGGTACCAAGAGCATTAAAAGGCTGAAACGCATTCGTTTATAGGCATATGTTCCAAATGGACATGTGAAGGTAGTCTTGTCTTGGTCGTCAGGACCGATAATGATCTGAAAATAGCCAGAGTAGCCATCTAAAAAGCAGTAATAAACATGACTAGCTAGACGTTCGAGCATCTGATCTATAAAAGGTAAAGGAAAGTGATCCTTTCGTGTCATGGCAATTAAGCATCTGTATTCAATACATATCCTCTATTTCATAGGAACTCGTGTGGAAACATATTCACCAGCAGCATTACACATAATGGTAACACCCGATTTCTTAGGAACTACGTGAATGGGGTTTACCCATTCGCTATTGGAGTTAGGATATATGACACCCACATCGAGTAACCATAAAACTTCTTCCCTGACCACTTCTTTTATGATAGGTTTTAAGCGACGCTGAAGTTCGCTTGAGGTTTTCACATTATCCTCTAAATGTATACGATGTGTGCATATCCGATCGCAGAACGATGTTCCCTAATCACCCTAATCAAATGTGCCTCTTCATCAGTAGACAACTGAGAAGATATGATCACCGGATGACTACCATCTGGATCAAGATGGATATATTTCAACTCAGCAGGAAAATATTTAAGCACAGGGGTAAGAGGAATAGGCAGAACGGCTTCCGGAGGGTCATCGTCTTGAGTAGTAAAGACTTGTTTAGGTAAGACGTCTTCAAACTCGGAATATGGAGCTACAAAAGGATCTAAGATAGGTGTAGACTAGAAAAAGGCATTGACTTCCTCTATAAAAGAGTCATCGTCGAAGTCGAAACTTCCAAAGGAAAGGAATTGGTGCATCTTATTCTCTGGAAACGTGCTGTTGAAATAATCTTGAGCTAAGCTCTCGATCATGCTAACTTCTCTATTGATAGTCGTGTCGGGTAACTGTTGTATCATTTTGAAAACATTCACCTCAACATAAAGGTGTCCAAACGACATGGACATCGAACCATCCCGACAATTTATGAGTGCGTTGGCGGTTGCCAAGAAGGGACGCCCTAAGATGATAGGAATAGAGTCGTTAGTGACTTCTGTGTCGAGGATAACGAAGTCAGCTGGGTACTAAAAATCTTAAACTTTAACCAGCACATTTTCAGTAACACTCTTATGATACTTAATAGAACGGTCAGCTAATTGCAACATCATTTTAGTTGGTTGCATCTCTTGTAGACCTATTTGTTTATATAGATAATAAGGAAGTAAGATAACACTCACCCCCAGGTCTAATAGAGCAGTTATCGTGTGGGTATCCCCTAAGGTGCATTATACAGTAGGACGACTAGAGTCCTTGTACTTAATAATTCCATTATGTTCAGATAAAGTGGGAAATTATTCAGTTAAAAAGGTGTCTTTTGGAATGTTTGTTTTCCTCCTAGTAGTGCATAACTCTTTTAGAAACTTTGAATGTTGTGGTAATTGTTTAATAGCTTCAAAAAAAGATAGGTTTATCGTTAGATTTTTGAAAATTTCCCTAATCTCATCAAAATTTGTATCCTTTTTTAACATGGCTAGTCTCTGGGGAAATGGTGGTTTCTCTTTATATTTAGCATATGGATCAATAGGATTTTTAACCTTGGCCACTTTTTTCTTGGGTTGTGTTTTAACTAGTACCTCTATAGGGGTAGAATCTTCAGTTTCAATTTTAGTATCTAGTAAATTTTCATTGGTAATAACCACTGGTGGTGTATCAAAGGGAATAGTGACGACATTATCAACCACTCTGCCATAACAGAGAGTGGTGATGACATTTAACTCACCTATGTTTAAATTTTCATTACTAGTATTACCGGTTACTTCATAGGCTGTATTTGGCATTTTCAGATTAGGTATAGCTTGACCTGGAAACACACCTTTTGGTTGGGCTTTATCTTTGGTTAACTATTGTATGGATTGTTGAATGGATTGTAGAATATGTTGTTGAGCTTGCATGTAGGCATCGAAATGATCTAGTTGGGAACGTATAGCGGCCATAGGCTGTATGATAGGAACTATCTCACGTTGATTATTAACGGGTAGGTTGTGATAGTTGTTATTAACCGGGATGATACCTCTATTATTATTATTATTATTATTATTATTATTATTACCTAGTCCATGTACTTGTCTCAGTGGAGCTGGGTTGTAGTTGTTTGATGGCCTAACATTTTGATTATTAAACCCCGGAGATGTAACTGGTCGATTATTACGCCAACTGAAGTTGGGGTTTTGTCTCACACGTGCATTAGGAAGGCTATTTAAGGAGGAAACATTTTCTGACTGTGCGGGTGGTTGTTCATAGATGAGAAGACAATAGGAGTCGGTATGCTCAAGACTAAAACAGAATACTACAACAAATATGACATATGACATCGCTAATTTTACATTACTTTCAGCGAAGTGATGTCAAAAGAAAACTATGACATCACTTTTCTTAGCATGTGATGTAATAATTATCACAATTTGTTTTTAACATCACCTATTTCAGAAGCTGATATAGTAGAGTTGTACAATATCATTTTAATTAATGATGTCAAGATAGTGATGTAGTAACACTTTTTTACGTCACTCGCTATGTCACTTATAAAGTGATGTAATATTTATGTATTCAACATCACTTTAAAGGTGTTGTCACTCACCGTGTCACTTATAAAGTGATGTAATATCTATATATTCAACATCACTTTAAAAGTGAATTTTCCATGTTTTCGAAATCACTTATAATGTGACTTCTAGAAGTATTATTATTAATATACCTCTTAATTAAGTTAATTAGTTAGAAAAAACCATCTAAAAAATTAGGTTAAATAGAAATGAAACAGGGTGGACGCTAGTTTGCTAGACTAGCTGCCATTAAACGAAAAATAGAAAATAAAAAACCGCCACCAATACCCAAAAGGCTTAAACCCCATAAGCAAAGTCTGGCCCATAAATTTATAAAGCCTAATACATACGAAGAAGAAAATTAAGAATGGAGCTCGCCATCACTTCTAAATTTTGGGGATTTTAGGGATGATCTTCAGTATTTTATTTTCCAAAACCGTACCCTACAGTCTTTCATTAAACTGAAATCGGATATTGATTGCAGCGTGCAAACGAGTTTGATATTTAATCAATTACAACATTGAAAGGTTTTTGGATCGAACAAGTAAGGTTTTTCAATTTTAAACTTTGTTTTCTGATGAATTGTAAATATCAATACCATGCTAATGAGCAAGGAACAAAGCTGCCACTACACCATAACCGGATATTTGTAACACGCACTTTTTTTGTTTTGTAACACTATATTACCGTTGGTTAGTTGCCAACGCTAAATAAGCGTTACGAATGTTGTTAAGTGTTACTTTTATTAGGAGGAATTTCTAGAATTAATTTCTAATGCTTTGAAATTGGAGCAAACCGTGGGCTAAGTGCTACAAATCCCAAAAACTTGAAATTTTGGCGAAAGAGGGAAACTAAAATAAATCACTCTTACTATTCCATCGAAACATAAAAGTTAACTTATGTTTTTCTCATCTCTCTCTCACTGTTGCTACTCGCTACAGTACTCTCCTCTCTCACTACCGCCATCCTCTTTCTCTCTTCCACTTTCTTCTTTTCTCTCACTCATTTGAATTAATTTCTTTTTATTTCTCTCAATTAATTGTTTTTCATTTTCTCTGCTTAGTTGGGTTGATACAACTTCGATTTTACTTGCATCAAAGGTACGTTTTTTATTTTCCTGACTTGTTGCAAAGTTGTGAGTATTTTTCCATCATCTTATTATCAGTCTCGTTTTTTAACATTTTGATATTAAATTTGAACCTGGTTATACCTAATTTGAATGTTTTGATTGAAAAGTTGGCAATTTATGGAAACTTTAGTTTCACAAAAGTGGGTTGTTTCGGTAGTGCATATCTGAAATGCTTATATCCAGATTGACTTGTGAACTTCTTGCACTTTTTGATGGGCCTATACAACCTCATTTGACATGTCCCATATTTTCTATGAGCATATCATACCACAGTCTATCTGTTCGCGATATGGTTTGGCAATAGGTGCATCCCTGGCTCCATTCGTTAGTTAATAATACATGTTTTTTTTGTTTTGATGGTATGTGTAGTTGTTCTATGGGGATAGTTTTACCTGTCTACAATATTTTCAAAGCAGTTGAGAATAACAATCACGATGAACAAAGAAAGTGGCTATTCTAATGGACAGGTTAGTATCGCACTTTTAATAATCAAATTGCATTTTTTTTACTGGATATATACTGGTTTTGCTCTTGCTTACAAGTTGTTAGATTATTTTGACCGTCCAAGATTTTCTTGTATGGCATTTGAAGAAATTTGTACCCTTGTATTCATATCAAAATAAAATCATTTAGGGCAAAAAGAGTGTCTGCAATTTTCAATACTTTGTTTCTTGAGCGTTATTTGTATGGCTTCAAGAATATGTCATTCATGATTCGTGGAATCATGGGTTTTGTGGACTAGGTTGTGACTTTATTATATTGTTTTGGGCAGGAATCATGGGTTTTGTGGACTGGGTTGTGACTTTATTATATTGCTTTGGGCAGGATTCATGGCTTTTGTGGACTAGGTTGTGACTTTATTATATTGTTTTGGACAGCTTTGGTTTCTTGTAAGTACTATTGTTGGTTGTATTATTTGTCATACTAAAAAAAATATGATTGAAGATACTATGTTACTAAAGTGATTCGAATTGGAAAAAGCGAGTACGGTCGTAATGGAGAACTGTATTTCCTGTTCACGACCTAAAATTAGGTAGGAGGCGGGGGTTTAGAAGTGGGTGATTAGGTGGTTTAGATTATCGTTAGATGAAAGGAGGTTGGGTAGTGATTAAATGTTTGGTATTGGTTGTGTTTATGTGGTGAGCGGTCGGTGAGGTGAAGAGGGGAAATTGGGTGATGTTCATAGAACACACAATTAGAAAAGAAGCGGGTCAAATAGGTGCTGGTTCAAGTGTAAATTGTGACCATTAAATTATTAATGCTAACAAGCTTTGATAACAATCTGGTCAATTGTTGTAAAGAGCCCAAATCCTTTGTTCTTTCCTTTGTTTGTTACTCAAGTACCAACTCATTTAGTCCAATAGACATTGAGTCACTCTTGTCTTCACATGCCCACTCAAAATCTTCTTTGGGTATGTTTCTTGTTAATGTGCATATGTGATGTGTGATTTAATTGTGTGTGTGTGTGTGTGTGTGTGTGTGTTTAATTTTGTTTGAGTTAAGGGTGTATATTACCGATTAAATAATAAAGGGTTGTTTTGATCTCCTTATTACTATAATGTTTATTAGTCCTTATCAAGTATGTACTAGATTAGAAGTACACATTTACAGACCCATTTCTTTTCTTCCTTCACTTTCATGCCAATAGCTTATACAAAGCTAGTTGAGAGAAATCAAAAGTTCTCTAATTACCATCTATCCATTTTCAATTTCTTTACAAGCCTATATTCTAATAAGCACATAAATTAGAGTGAAATTCGAATTTTGTCGACTTGATCAAAAGGTGAGTCTTTAAAGAAAAATTGGGTTTAACATAGTATTCATTTTATAGGTTTAATTGTACTACTAAGATATTGTATGGGTGGTTTTATTATTTGTGACAATTGGTATTGGATAGATTAGTGGCAATTGTGAATTCATTATGGATTTGGTGAGAAACTTATACTCAGCTTCTTTTGGTTTAGTAAATGGGTGCTTCCTAGTTGTAGTTATAGGCCAATATTGTATTGTTTTACTGTTGTATGTGTCTGATTAATATGAAGGTTGGGCAAATTGATATAGTGTTTGGCTGATGTTAGATGTCGTTCAAGCATGTGGAAACTATTAGACTTGTGTATGAACTATAAATAATTCATGAAATGGTGAAAAAGAATCCTATGGAGTTCATTTGGCTTTTATTGATGTGTAAATTGATTTTGGGAATCTATGCTACCTCATGTTGAATCATGCTCACCTCAAACTCCTCGTCAAGGTGAAAACTTAAACCCCACTCTCCATTTTCTTATTTTTCAATTTGTTACTATTAAGTTTTCTTTTTATGCACCGATATTATTTCATGTAATCATTGTTTTTATCATTGAGATATGGGATGCTCTATTTTAGGGGTGTTTTCTAAAGTGGACATGGAGAATGAAATTGGAGTAAGTTATATTCTGTTTGAATAATGGTTTATTGTTTTCATGATTCTATTTGTATTGTATAAGACATTATTAGGGTATTTAAGATGTTGTTCGTATATAATTTGTTTTATTTTGATTCGAGGATTGCCTTCTTGATTTAACTGGCATTTGTCGAGATGGTTAAGTTTCCGGTTCCACGAATCAGTATATTTTTTAGTAGTTGGGTTTACGGCTGAGGTTTTAATATATTAAATAGAAGTATATTATTTTATTTTCAAGTTATGATAGGTTTTAAATTTATGAAATGTTGGAAATACAGAGGAATTTCTACCGAATTTTTTTAGAATGCGATGTTAATATTCAATTGTCTAAAAAATTGGGGCATGACAGTTTTAATTAATTATGTGAATTTAATTAATATGATTGTATTTTTGAGTTCATTATTTGTTTTGTGATTTTTTTGGAATTAGATGGACTTTGTGGAGCTGCACTAGGATTAGTGAAGCCTTCACTAATGCTTGGTATTGCATTTTGATGATTCAAGATTGCTTGTAAAATCGTACGGAAATTTGTAACCCTCGAAACGTTTTTGAAGTTATATATATGGTTTAATATATATGTATATTACTCTTAACCAACTTCATGCGGCTAAATTAATATAGTGTTTGGGTGATGTTAGATGTCGTTCAAGCATGTGGAAACTATTAGACTTGTGTATGAACTATAAATAATTCATGAAATGGTGAAAAAGAATCCTATGGAGTTCATTTGGTTCTTATTGATGTGTAAATTGATTTTGGGAATCTATGCTACCTCAAGTTGAATCATGCTCACCTCAAGCTCCTCGTCAAGGTAAAAACTTAAACCCCACTCTCCATTTTCTTATTTTTCAACTTGTTACTATTAAGTTTTCTTTTTATGCACCGATATTATTTTATGTAAGCATTGTTTTTGTCATTGAGATATGGGATGCTCTATTTTAGTGGGGGTGTTTCTAAAGTGGACATGGATAATGAAATTGGAGTAAGTTATATTCTGTTTGAATAATGGTTTATTGTTTTCATGATTCTATTTGTATTGTATAAGGCATGTATTAGGGTATTTGGGATGTTGTTCGTATATAAATCGTTTTATTTTGATTCGAGGATTAGCTACTTGATTTAACTGGCATTTGTCGAGATGGTTAAGTAACCGGTTCCACAAATCAGTCTATTTTTTAGTAGTTGGGTTTACAGCTGAGGTTTTAATATATTAAATAGAAGTATATTATTTGATTTTCAAGTTATGATAGGTTTTAAATTTATGAAATGTTGGAAATATAGAAGACGCTCTGCCGAATTTTTTTAGAATGCGATGTTAATATTCAATTGTCTGAAAAATTGGGGCATGACAGTTTTAATTAATTACGTGAATTTAATTAATATGATTGTATTTTTGAGTTCATTATTTGTTTTGTGAATTTTTTGGAATTAGATGGACTTTGTGGAGCTGCACTAGGATTGGTGAAGCCTTCACTAATGATTGGTATTGCATTTTGAAGATTCAGGATCACTTGTAAAATCGTACGGAAATTTGTAACCCTCGAAACTCTTTTGAAGTTATATATATGGTTTAATGTATATGTATATTACTCTTAACCAACTTCATGCGGCTAAAAGAAGATCACATTTTTCTATAGCAGGAAAGAGATGCAGAGGTGACACAGAGCTTGTGCAGAGGAGAGCACTTATGTTAAATATAACTCTTTTGGGAGGGCGAAACATTAGACTTTCCTGGAGGTGTAGCCCTCCAAACAAATAGGTTCACTGTTGCTTTGCTTGTTTATAATCATTATTCCTGTTTATCAATATATGTGAATGTATATTAATCTAACGGATTTACATGATACGTCAGATGGGTGGACACAACCACAACCATACCCAAACCAGTGGAATGGTGATGGGTATTATGGATACAACCAAGCTAGGTTACGGCTTACGAATCCTACGGATAGGCCCCTCCCGCTCAAGATCTTAACATGTCAATAGCTTATCCTGGATATGGAAATTACCCACAACAATAGTTGTGTTTTCATGTCTCTCTTGTAGAGTAGTTTCATTGAACTTAGAAAGATACTTCTATAGATCCCAAGTATATTGTTAATTTAAGCGTATTATAACTTGAGATATACATTACTGAGCATATTCTTTATTGATTTGGTATCAGGGATATTTAAGATGACATTCAACATTCAAGTTTGATACCAAGTGTGGCTATTGGGATTCTTTTAAGAGGTTTCTTTTGTAATAATTGTGATGTTGGGATGGATTATTTGAAGTGGCTTCTTTTGTAGTAATTGTGATGTTGGGATGGATTATTTGAAGAGACTTCTTTTGTAATAATCGTCTATTGGGTCAAGTTGTTCATTAGAAAAGAGTTTGGTGCACCTGAAGCACTGGTGCAACTTACATGCTATTGGTGTTACTACCGAAATCATTAACAACTATTTAAATGTTTTTTTTCTGGGCAGACACAAGTTTTATATTACTCCGCTAGTGATGCAAGAAAATGGACGACAACATTTTTATTTTAACTCAACCTCCAACCAGCTTTTGGCACAGGGCTGGACTTGATCTTGAACACAAGTAATTATCTTCTGTAGAATTTCCTTTGTCATTCAGGTACTATATTATGCAGATGTTACGTCTGTTTATTTTCCTTTTATAAAATTTGCATTGATTTTCTAGTACAATGTTTCATACTACAGAAAAAAGAAAACATAGTGATTTGTTAGGCTATGATAAGTTCTTGGATTAAATTGATTGCATCAAGCTAGACTGTGATAGGTTCTTGGTTGGGTGATTGTGGTTCTCTTTGGCTCATTTCATTACTGCAAATTAGATTTTGTTGGTATATGTTGGCTCATTACAATTTTTTGTAGATAGTGTAATATTTGTAATTGGAGATGATATTTGTGTGATGAATGTTTTTAAGATACATTTCATCTTTATTTGATGATAAATGACCAAGAAAATGGTATTATATTGGGATGATATTGGCAATTTTGTTTGTTTTTATTATTTTTATTATTATTATTTTGATAAATGGGACATCACTTTTAAAGTGATTTATAGAGTTTTTTCACATCACTTTACAAGTAATTTGGAATCTGAATGAAGCTTCACTTCCTAAGTGATGTTAATCGGCTTTATTGATTTCACTTAAAAAGTGATGTTAAACGTTATAACATCACTTGTGGACATAGATTAAAAAGTGATGTGAAGTAACATCACTTGTGGACATCGTTTAAAAAGTGATGTCAAAAACCCTGACTTTTCACGTCGCCACCATTCACATCACTCTCAAAAGTGATGTCTTATACTTTTGACATCACTTTTTAAGTGATGGAAAATGCCATTTATGTTGTAGTATTAGATGGAAGAAAGTTGATGTTCATGACAGAAGTAGGCTTATGTTGAGCAGAAATGGCTTCTACCTTTTTTGTGAGGGATTCGATTAGAGTTCTAAGCTCGGGATCAGGTTTAAACATACAAGCAGCCTTGCCTGTGGAAGAAGAAGTAGCGGAGTGGGGGATGTCCTTACCCCGTTATTATTACGCTTGGATTGATCTTCTAAAAACCTATAAGCCTTTGAGGCTCCTTTACTAAGGAAACTACTCTCATTCATTATATCAAGAACCTCCTTATGATGATGTGAAAGCCCCTTGAAAAAGGCACAAACAAGCGTGTCTTTCGCAATATTATGATGTGGACACTTTATAAGAAGATCAGTGAACCGGTTTCAAGCCTCTGAAAAGGATTCATGAGGATTTTGGTGGAAGAAATGAATCTTTTGAATCATTTCATTTGTCTTAAGTGGTTGGTAAAACTGCTCCATGAACAATTGAACAAGTTTGGCCAATGAGTCCACGGAATTAGGCATTTGGGCAGTTAACCAAGACGCTGCCTTATCAGCTAGGGTGAAAGGAAACACCCTTAGTTTAATTTGTTTAGAACCTACTTTAGGATGATGGAATGTAGTGAGAATTTGTTCTATCCTATGCATATGCTGATAAGGCTTTTCGTGGTCTAAACCATAAAAAATGGGTAACAAATTAAAAATATTCAGGGGAATGCGAAAATTCCTCACTGGGTCTGCAAGAATGATGCATGACTTAGGGCCATCGTTTATGCCTTTGTAAAAATTAGAGAGAAGAATCTCTGCTTCTTCAGCCATTGATGCAGGTGTAGTGTGTGATATTCTAGACAGGCGTGTGCGTTGAGGTTTACGATAGATAACATTAGACAGTTTTATCTTACCAGACCTTACTCTCATGCAAGGGTAACTCTAATATGAAAGAAACACTAACAACAGTCAAACAACAACCTGATATACTAGAATTTAAACTCTGACAAAAGAGACGAGGAGTGAAAGAAGGAGAACTTGAATGCCTCCTTGCTACGCTTATGAATAGCATCTTCAATACGAATCTCATTGTCCAGTAGAAGCTTGGAACACTGAATAAACAATTATTTCCAATGAAAATATAGCCTGTAACTAACCTATGTAAATCGGGCTTTCTTCAGAGGGGCGCAGGCGCGCTCAATTATAACGTAACAAGGGCGCGTGTGCGCTCCGTTAATTTTTTTAGAAACAGGCTTTCGCACGGTTTCTTAATGGGTTGGGCCTTAAAATTGGAAAGAAAACACAAGATAAGCTTACTGGAAGGAAGGGCACGTGCGCGATCAGATATAACGTAAATAAGGCTCGTGTGCGCTCCGAGTACAACTTCGAAAAATTTCCAGTCGACTTCCAGGAGCAAAATCCTATTTTCAAGAAATAGAGAACAGAGTCAGAAACACGAACACTTTCGAACAATAGGGTGGGTGGGTGAATTGGGCTATTAGTAGAATTAAAAAAACTAAGAGAATTTAATTCTAAAGACAACTAAGATGGCAGTGGCGCCATTTGATAAACTATAAATTTAGTTCTTACTCCTACTTATGCTAAAGATACTAGGAATAAGTAAACTATAATTTGCATGTCTTTTATATCAAAGTTCTACTCTCAATTATTATGTAATACACTAGAGTAAGAATTCGTTCCACTCCTAATTGCTTTAGATAATACTAATTCCCCTAATTATTAACAATTTAAACAACACGAGAGTAATGATTCTAATATAACTAATATGGTGAAAACTAATATTTACTATATTTTAAATTAAACTAGGCAAATAAATATTAAGATGTGAATATGAAGAAGGAATTAGGGAGATTTGAAATCCACCTTAATTAATTCCAAACATGCTAGTATAGAGTTTGTTGCAACCCTAATATTTATGTTTTCACACAAGGTTCAACATAAAGGTTAGGTTTTTTTATTCCTAATTATTCATGGTATCTCTAGCCAACTAATAATTAGTATGAGAGGAAGTTGAAACCCATTCTCATGGTAAATGAACTACCGTCTAGTCTAGGTTTAATTTATTTATTGCTAAATAGAAAACCCTAGACTTGAAGCTCTTTAATACAGCTATTCTATACTAACATATCAAGTCTTCATCAAAGCTTCAATCAAACCTCTCTAATAGAGGTTTAACTATGGTTTATTAGACTATCATGGAATAAATAATGAGAATAAGAAGACATAATTAAAGGACTACTTCTATTAAAAATAACTTGAATTGTATTAATGTTGGCTAGGCTAATAAAACATAAACTAGGTTAAACTAAAGAGAATAGGGGTAGTAGATCCTTAGAGTTTTGCCTTAGTCCTCTTTATATATGAGAGGGCTAGGTTTACAATTTCGTACATGCGCTTTGGAGTTATGTTTTGGGCCACTAAATCAAGACCAAAACCTAATTGCTTAAGTCCAAAAAAGGGTTTCTCTGCTGGAAATTACTGCAACAACCTTCTTGTCAACATTTATTCTTTTGATTAGATCATGGCCTAGACCATTGGAAATATCTTTCTGAGACGGTCGTTTTGACGTATAATAGGCCCAATTCCGAGGTCTGGGTCCAAAGATACGGCCTGTGGAAGTTCTGTTGACTTATATACTCTATTTCTGCCCGTGTTAACTTTGACTTTTCAGCTTTGACTGAGCTTTAAAAAGGTTTTTTCTCCTTGAAACTTGGGATTTAACCATAGAACATCTTAGTAACCAATTTTTGCTCTTTTCTCTTGCAAAAGTGACATATTTCTTCACATAGTTGACTCCAAGACCTAAAATACACAAAAGTACGTAAACAGTACTAACTCTTATTTATTTTAAACATAATTGGTCTAAATATAATATTATTAAGGGGTTAAAACTATAGTTTTGGGCTCTTATCACCACGCATATCCAACCAGTCCAAGTTGGTTGAATCCCCAACTCTTGGTAAGTAAACTTAAACCAAAAGACTAAACTTCCAAAACTTAAACTATTTTGTATTTAACCTAATTAATTTTTGGGCTATTTAGTTTTTGGGCCACTTTTTAATTGGATAATTTGCAGTTGGTCACCAATTGATCGTTTATTTGCATTTGGGCCAAAATTTACGGTTGACTGCATTGACTTTGAGTTGATCGTCTTGTTCCATCTATAATTTTCTAAAAATGGCTAAAATGCCATGCGCATGCTATACACATGTTACTTGCGAACCAAACGCAAATATTACTATTAATAGTGTCAAACACACAAAATCCAAAATTTGATTCAATTGTCATATATATAAGAATCTTTTTGTGACCACAATTTAACCAACTTACATCGCATTTAAGCCAAGTTAATTAAAAAAATTATCAAAACAAAAACAAAAACAAAAACAAAAACAAAACAAAACATGTTAATCAACATACACACGCAAATACGACCCAAAAGTGATGGGTGGAAGAAAAACAAAATGCATATTATTAATTTTTGCATAATTGTACGAATTAAATAGTCTCAATCATTACACAAATTTTTTTTTTGTAGTAGGAGCAAAACGAAACTTCATGAATATTATTATGAACACATTTGAGGTTGTCATAATTCAATTGCTATACTTAGAGGTTATAAGGTGTTTGCTTTTTATTAGCTTTTATACTAAAATAATTGTAAGATATTGTTCAAATTGGACTATCTCAAGCCTAAATTTGAACAAGATTCTTACATCTATATAAAGATGACCGATTGCAGAACACCTCGTACGATTTATTACCAGTGTTAGTCATGGAGTTGAACAATCTATTATTGATTCGATTGCTATCATTAGGTATAAATTAGAATATAATAAATGTTTGTAAAAGAGATCGAGTGGATATTTGAGTGGTCAATTTATCCAATTAGAGAATTTTAACTTTCAAGGAGGTGGTGGTGAACTTATGCTAATGGGAGAGGTGAAAGAATAGAGGGGTATAATAGATAATATAATTTTTTAAGGATGAGTTTATAGACGTAACAAGGAGAATATTAACACTCTAAAATTATTGTTTAATGGTACCAAAAACATAAAATTGTACACCCCAATTAGTAGCTAATTTTATGTCAATTTAGAGTTGGTTATTGTATTTAGGGTCAATTGTCAATTACATGAAAGATGCATCATAATTAGAGCATACAATCGGAATTAGAACAAATTTAGGCCTTTTATTAAATGCCCAAGTCTTATATCAAAATTAGGGTTGACCCCAAAGTTTAACTGTAAATTAGAGTTTGGTCCTAAGGGTACATGTGTCAATATATAAAATATGGATGTGTAACCGTCAATTTTGGCCTAAATACAAATAAACGATCAATTGGTGACCAACTGCAAATTATCCAATTAAAAAGTGGCCCAAAAGCTAAATAGCTCTTAATTTTTTTGTGTTTTGACTTAAATATATGACATTATCTTAATCTAATCATGCATAAACAACAATTAATGAAAACTAAAACCTAAACATGCTACTAAACTAATTCTAATATTTAACCATGCTGATGGATTACTAATTCATTTTAATTAATAAAAACTTTTAATTTTTAAATTGCTTTTTTAATTAAATTTTTGGTTTTTGAAAACTCAAAACTTTGTAAATCTATCAACTTTTTATCTACTAACAATTAAATTAAAAGGACTATAGTAAATTAAAATGGACTTACATATGATGATTCCTAGCCAACGAAATCTTTATTTGACAAAAACGAGGCATGGCGCGGGTAAATGAGGCGCGGTCGCATGTCATTTGTGGGCGCGGGGAAATGGTTCGCGGGTGCCTATCATACGCGTACGCGGGAAAACAGTTCGTGGGTGCATTTTGGGCGCGGGCGCGGGCACAGGCACGCATCTGACAAGCGCGGCAAAGGTTCTTTTTCTCCGTTTGCGCTCTATTTTCTACAGCAAGTTCCAATGATTCGTCTCGTGCTACTGTCGGACTCCGTTTGCACAGAAATGCACTGGAAACATACAAAAATGAAACATCAGTAACAAAAATTAGAAAAAAAACTAAAAAAAAAATTAAAATGAAGATTAAGAAGAAGGGTTCAATGAGTGTTGTTTTTCTCCATCTTCCTCTTCCCATTTGGATCCATGACGGCGACGCCATTTGATGAGTAGTAATTGATTATGGTGAGAAGGGTTGTGTTGTTCATCTTAGATTCTTATGTTGGGAGGAATGGTTTTGATGGATTGAAACAACTCTATCTACTATTTTCTAATCTTTCTTCTTGTTCTTAAGTTGAAATGGGTGAAACACTAGTTGTTATCTAGAGTAGTTTGAACTCTTAAACACATTTTAATGGAGAAACTTGTATGAAAGATGTAATGAAAACTTGTATTGAAAAGATGTTATGAAAACTTGTATTGAAATGATTGAGAACTTGGTCTACACTAAAGCTTGAGAACATGAAAATGGAAAATAAGGAAATAACAATTTAAATTAAAAATATTTAATCTACTCCTAATGACCAAAGATTAGATCTAGGGTAAAGTTCTTTCTCTACAACTTTGGTTTATATAGGACACCATTTACAATTATACCCTTCCTTCTATAAACAATCTCATGGGCTTTTGACCTAAGCTCATACAATAGAAGTCTTGAATTTGGCTTTAGGTCCCTAGGTCAGTAGCTTCCAGTCTTGAGTCTTTAACTTTGATAGTTGACTTGACTTTTGACTTTTACTTTCCGACATTGTTGCTCCTAAGTTGGAATCTTCCCAAGCAACGTAAATAGCCATCCTTTTTGTGCTAAAATACACGTATTAGGAATATGCGTCCTAAATGGCATGTATCCTGCAAACGGTAGCAAAAGCTATAAGTTGTCTGTTCATTAAGCATAAGAAGGACATATTTAAAGCATTATAAAGGTAATAAAATGCACATTTGGTGACTGATCAAGAGGATCCAGTTTAGTGGCTGAAATCTATAAGATCTACATTTGTGTGATAGTAGATGGGATACGGAAAGAGAGAAATGGGCGTAGATTCAATAATAATTCTCAACCAGCTTCAGTGGTTTTAAGGAGAACATCAGAGAAACCAAGGCATATATCCAAACTCAAGTAACTGAAAATGAGGATTCTCTAACAACTATAAATCTATGTCAAGCACTGGGTATACAGACAAAGTTCAGGGCTAAGAAGATGCAGAATTGTAACTGGATCCCATCTAAGCAGGGAACGGTGAAACTGAATGCAGATAGGGCATTGACGGATAAGGGAACTGATCATGGAGGTGTCATCAGAAACTGTAATGGCGAGGTGGTGGCAGCTTATACGAGAAGTGGTGACATTCAGTATGTGCTATACTAGGAGGTAAAAGCTATTGTGATCGGGCTTGAGTTATGTTATGAGCTAGGATTTCAAAAGGTGGAAGTTGAATCTGAGTCCTTTACAGCAATGAAAATTATCACTAAGATTGCAAAACCACCATGGACATGTTTGGATTTGGAGTCACAGATTTCAAACTTAGCTCTGAAATTCAGTTTTTGTTCTTTTTGGCATGTTTTTAGGGAAGCAAATAAGCTGGCACACTTACTTGCAGGACATAACCCTTCTCTTTGTAATGAACTGTTAGTGTCTGTACCTCCTTTAGATAGAGAATTGCATAAACTTATAGAGGAGGATGCACTAGGTACCACTTATGTAAGATTTGGTTAATTAATGCAGGTAAGGGTCAGCCTAACCCTAGCTTATCTTTTAAAAAAACTTTGACCAACTTCGCTGGTACCACTCAACTGAAATTATTATGACCCATTTTGGTGTTATCTCGTCAAACGGACCAGGCCCTCTATAAATGTGATAGAAATAGAGACAGTTTTAAAGGATGGTAACTATAGGAGCCAATATAGAGGCTGCATTAGATGCCCATTTATCTATTGGTCTCTTAAATTTGAAGATAGAGGGCCATATCAAGGTCCCATTGGTGATGCCCTTACCCTTCAAAATGGGCCCTGCATAAACCCTACCCCCAGTTGATGTAAACTCAAATCCAACCACACATATTTGATCTTTACCATCACATGACCTCACCCACCAAATTTCAGCCCCACTCAAATTTGTGATCTTTACCATCACAGATTTGATCTTTACTATTACATGACCTCACCCACTCAAATCCGACAGTTCAAGAACATTGAAACCAAAAAAAAAAATGATTTTTCTCAATTTTTTCTAAAGTAACAAAACTAAACTTTATGTTCTCATCATGACTAACATGTAGGTGATTGATACCATTTGTAAGGATTTCTTTGGAGATCAATAGCCCAGAATCACATGTTAATCAATAAATAAAATGAATTATGGATCAGACATACCTTAAGTCATTGTTAGCAGTGACCAAACAAATCCTATAAGCAGTGGAATGTTGTGTTCTTCCACTCCAAAACCTTTCTTGTATTCTCTCACAATGGATGAAAAACTATGAGAATAAGATTAGGGTTTGGTATGGGGACCTCAACTTATATATATGAGTGTTTCTATTATAAGCTCATCATGATAATATAAATTCGCTTAAGCCCATAAAAAGTATTCGCACATCGTTAAATTCATACTCACCTTATACCTGTGTCATGACCTGACACGTGTGATTTGAGACATGTTAATGACTCAGTCATGTTACTTTAAGATCACGGTTTAGTGAGTCTTCCCAATGTCACTCGTATGTAGTTCGATGACAATTAACAATTGTTTAATGAATATGATCTATGTAGGTACACCTTCAAGAGAAAAGTTCTAACACCTACACCATCATTATTATAGTTTTCTTCTTCTCGCTCCTCCCCGTTAACTAGAATCTAACATCGGTCTACACCGCCATAACGGTTTTCTAGTTTGGATATGTTTTGCGAAAATCAAGTTATTCATGAGAGAAAATACAGTTTTTTAAACTTTGGTACCACTTTTATATTAAGAAATAGTACCACTTTCAAAAAAATTAGGAAATAGTACCACTTTTTTTCTCGACCGTCAGTTGATTGAGTTGACCACGGTCAAACTGGCAGTATTTTCAATATGGCGACATTACCCCTCCTATGCCTCTCACGTGTTTTATGTAATTAGGTTTTGGTACCACTTTTTAAGTTGTCCCAGACACCACTTGTTATAATCTTAGTGGTTGCGCAGCAATGTATTGTAATCTTGGCCGTTATTTTGTTTTTTCATTGATTCTGATAAATTAAGGAGGGAAACTCCCAAACTGGACATAAAATGGGTTAGTTAAACTTTGGTACCACTCTATCGGTAACCATCTTCTTCGTCTCTCTCTCACTCATTCTATCTTCCATTAAAACCTTTACATTGATTAGTCGTTACTTCTCATTCACTCATTCTCTAACACTTAGTCTCCCATCATTATCTTCAAATTTGGTCATCAATTTTGAGGATGGTTATCGTGGGCTTCATGAACCGTTGAACAGAACTGATCGTGGTGATATTTGAACTGATCGTGGGTCTTGATCGTTGGATATCCATTATTTGCCATTGTTAAAGTTTATGTTAGTTTTAATGCTTAGCTTTTTAGTTGTTTTGGTAATAAAAATCATGTTTTTATATTAAATTGCATAATGTAAGATGAAAAATTGCGTTTTTATTTGAATCACGTATGTTAGATTTCATTTCATTCACTTAAACTCCAACACATGTATAAAGTAACGGGACACATTACTTCCCTTTGTTTGTTAATCAATGCTTCCACAACTTCCCTTGTTTGTTGCATGCATGTTGTTGCACCCTTTTGCATACATCATAAAATTGTACTAAAAACTAAATTTACATTAAAAGTATGACTATAACCTAATTGATAATTACCAGCATTTGGAATTTGGGGGTTCTGTTTGTGATTGTATGTGTATATTTGTTTTGCAGTGAACTATGGGTGATCATAAATTGTTTTTAGGTTTGAAAGAATTTGTCATTCATTATGATGGTGGTTGGGTAAAACTCAAAGCTGGTGAAATTAGGGGCAGTGATTACAATGGTGGTGAGAAAGTGGAAATCTAAATGGATTGGGATTACTTTTGTTTGGTATATTTGAAGAAGGATGTGGAAGAATTGGTTGGTGAAGGAGTTATATACCAGATTGATTGTATAATTGATGAGTTTATGTGTAGGATAACACATGATACACATATGACACATGTATGGGATGAACTTCAACCTGAAGAAGACAAGAAATACCATTTATATGTGTCTCAACCTCCAACAACCAAAAAAGAATCCAAAAACCCTATATTAATTCCCACTACTTTAGTTCCCTCTCAAAACCCTAAATCAACTCCCACTAAAAAGACTAAACGAGTTGATACTCGGAAAATAAAACCTAAATCAATGGCACCTGTAAGAAAGTCTACAAGGCTTAACATACTAATTACTAAACCAATGTTAAGACCTAATGGAAAGCCAATGGTCTTGGAGATTTCTGATGATGACAAGAGTGAAGAAGATGCTCATGATGAAGTCAATATCTTAGAGGACCCTATCTTTGAAGATGTTGTTAATGAAGGCAATAGTGAAGAAGATGTTGTGATGCTAGATAGTAATGTGATAAAGTCTCAGTTAGATCCCATAGATCATGACTTCTATACTTAGAATATTCATGCCTATATGGACGAATTAGAGGCTCATGTAGAAGAACATCATATGGTTGAAGATTTAAACGTTGGTGATGGGGGAAATGATGTACTAAAAAACCTGGATGTTGGTGGTGATGGGGAAAGTGACACTGAAGATGATCAGTATGGTGATAGGTTTGGACATGTGTTTGGCAATAAGAAGGATGCAGACTATAATAGTTGTGAAAGTGATAATGTAGATTATGATTACATTCCTACATATAGTGATTGCTCAGATAATGAGTTAGATAAAGACATTGATCCAATTGTGGTGGATGAAGAAGTTAAAAATTTGGAAGAAGAAATACAAGGTACTGAGTTGGGCAATGTTGTCAAGCTAAATAGAAACATTTATGAGGTAGAGGAGATGGCAAAGGTTGCAGACCCAGTGGTGGAAGAGTTTGGGATATGTGAGTTGAATCCTAGGATGTCTTGGCCTACTATTGAGGTTTGTAGGGACTTCTTCAAAACAATGGCAATCAAGCATAAGTTTATTACCATGCAAGTGAGAAATGATATACTTAGACTTGAGTTGAAATGTAAAGTTCCTTATTGTGATTGGGCTATAATAGCTAGTGTTACTAAAAAAGATAATCACACATTTATCCTCAGGAGTTATAATAATGAACATACATGGCAAGCAGATGAGAAGAACCATAACACACAGGCTAGAGCACCATGGGTTGCTAAAGCACTTTTAGAAAAAATCAGAGACCATCCTAATTACAGACGAAAGGATATAATGAAGGAGGATGTTTTCATAGTTTGGAATTAACATATCCTACTGAACTTCTTAGAATGCTAGAATAAAAATGCTTGAAGAAATCCATGGAAATTATGAGGATGGTTACAAACTAGTCCCAGAAATGTGTAGGCAGATTATGAGAAGAAACCCACGTAGCATTGCCAAACACTTTGTGAACCAAGACAGTTATAATTTCATTGATGTTCTGGTTGCATTCAAGGCATCACTGGATGGGTCGAGGAATGGGTGTAGGCCAATAGTTTGTCTTAATGGTTGTTTTCTCAAAGGCAAGTATGGAGGGTGTTGTTTGATAGCTATAGAACTTGATGCCATGAATCGAATTTTCCCTCTTGGTATCTACATATGCAAAGTAGAGAACAAGGATACATGGAGGCAATTTTTATGTCACATGAAGTCACATTTAGACATGCATAAGGACAAGCTGACATTCATGAATAACAGATAAAAGGGATTATTAGCTAGTGTAGCTGAATACTTTCCAGACTCAAATCACAAGTACATGCTCTTAACAGATGTATTGTTTTCTTAATACATGTTTTATATAATATTGATATATGATGTGAAGTTTGACTGATTGGTGCATATGTTGTTGTAGATACTGCTTTAGACACATGTACCAGAACTTTAAAAAAAACTTTTCGTGGTGAGTTGTGGGAGAATCTGGCTTGGGGAGCAGCAAAGGCATACAAGGTACAAGAATTTACAAGGATATTGGGTGTCATTAACAAAACTAATAGAAAAGCATTAGATTGGTTGGACAGGGGGCTAAGGAGTTGTTGGACTAGGGCACACTTTGATTGGACAGCAAAGTGTGATCAATTGACAAACAATTTAATGAGTCTTTCAATTCATGGATACTCCACCCACATAAGAGATAAACCCTGTGTGCATTTTATTGAACAATACAACCTAGATTTATTGAATTTGATGTATACCAGAAAAGAGCTTTCTATGGAGTTACTTGAGGTGATGTTGTTCCAAATGTGATGTTCATGATAAAGAAAAGGAAGATGAGGTACAATTGGTATGAGGTAAGGGTTGTAAGTGATACTGAATATTTAGTAGTGAATACCAAGAAAGGGTCAAGGTACTCAGTTGACTTAGTGAAGCTTGAATGCTCATGTACTGAGTGGCAACTGTCTGGAGTACCTTGTGTATATGGAATTGATGTTATTTCGACCCCCACCTACGTGGCAAACGTCCATTGGTAGGAGTCTCCACTTTATTCGTTTAATCAACAGAGCTAAAGCCCAATTTGCAATACCATAGATCAATGTACAGGCACATTAACTCATGTGTCTAAGGCTGAACCTTAGCCACATGGCTTGCCACTTACGTACATTAATTTATGTCCAAATTCATTTCTTATCAAAGAGATAATCATCAATTAAAAGTCATGTTCAATTACAATTACTTGAGCTACAATAAATCTCTACTCTATGCATATAAATGCTAAACTACTTTTTCATACAAAACTACATTCTTGAAACTTTATCCCATCAATAATTTGGGTACGTAGACAACTGAAAGGTACAGTCTCATCATTCACTCAATCACCATCACTTTTCATCTCTTTCGTCACCACTTAGTGTTTTGATCATATTTGGTAGAAACATAATTGACGCCATCTGCGGTTCTTATTCAAAACCGACGATCACGTTCTACAAAAGTTATGACGAATACTCGATGAGCCTAAGTTCTCGATGCACTTACTGATGATCATCGGGAATGTGAGGTTCCAGGTTAACCTAACGGTATCGAACTACTCCCTCCTATTCCTTTTTAACACCCGATTGCATGCGACCCGGCTACTGTTCCACCAATGTACCAAATTATTCGGCACGAAGTTATTTCCTCTGACGATTCTTCTTCATCTATTACGGATAATGTCAGTCATATGTCTCGAGAAACACTTCTTCAAAAGTGCATGAGTGTACGACAAACATAACAACTACTACAAACGTCGTCTGAAACAAACCATTCCTCTCCAAGATGATGTTGTATCTGTCACACCACAATATAACACACGCTAATGACATCGTAGCATGTGGGATCATTTACGTGGTGAGGATGAGATTCCTGTTGTTCACAATGTACGTCATCCACGAGTTCTCGAAAATGGTGTTGTATCTGCCACACCATAACATAACACAGGCCAACAACATAGTTACGTGTGAGATCATTTAAGTGTTGATAATTAGATTCTCATTGTTCGTAATGGTTACCCACAAGTTCAAGACAATAAATACGGACTTCACAATGGTTACTTGTCACGAATCTCAGCAAAACGTATCTAATTCATATTTGTCCATTGTCATTTGATAGTGATGATGGTCGTCTCATATTATTTGTTAGTACGACTATTATATCAGCTGAATGGAGGCATTATTGCTTTGAGAAAATTTCATTGGCCTTGTTTCATGCTGTCGGACGTCTTAAGCTTATTTCAAAGAAGGAATAGTTGAAGTTTATACTTATCGAATATCCATTGTGCAAGTTTTTTCGTAATGTCTACGGATCGAGTCGCAGAATGGAAAAGTTACCTTAGTGCTTACAATATTGTCTCTGACACTCATATAGGTAAAAAGAGACAAACTTTAGTTTCGCTAATGGCTGATTTTCTTATCGATTATATTCCTATGTCGAACGTATTACTTGATGAGGAACACGTCGATCCCTAATTGTCATTACCTCCCGTGGGCGATGACTTGAAATACTTATCAAATATATTAGCTGATTGTTAGATTTACACCGATAGTTTACATAATAAGTCTGACTCCGGTCTTGGTTTTGTCACCTTGAAGTTGAATGAAGACATAATTGAGATGTCTCTACGTTTGGGTTTTGACGCATCAAATAATATGGTTGAGTACAAAACTGTCATTTGCGGTATACATACAACTCTTCAGCTGGGGGCGACTAAGTTACGATTAATTATTCTAAGTTAGTCGCTAGCCACTTTGAATGATAATATGCGGCTATCGCGATGATAGAATGGTCATTTATTTGGACTTAGTTCAACAAATTGCATGAAATTTTACATCTATCAGTATTGTACAGTATCCGCATTATGATGTAAGGCATCCTAATTCTATCGCATACTTATCTGTGGAAAATCAAGTCGTCGATGTCACGACAATACTAGATTAACCACTTATGTTGTCAGATGATTCCAACGAGCTTGGTACTGATAATATCTCGGTATCTACCGATGACGATAATATAGCTGACGATACTTCATAATTCTTGATGACCAAAAACTCTATCGCAGCGGCATAAGTCTCAATCCTATCATTCGTTGTTTGGGTAGAACGAACGATTTACTAGGCCTCGAAGAAATTCATTCAGGACTATGTGAACACCACTCTCGGGGGCAAAGTCTCGCTCACATAGCAATGACCCAATGGTATTGGTGGCCATACATGCCACAGGATGTTAAGCATTTGTCCGAGGAGTGTATGCCTTGTCAAAAACATGATATGTGATATGGGTCAAACTTCCCACGATGAAGCGTCATCCAATCCATAAACCTTGGTCATTTGCAAAATGGGGCCTTGACATTATTGGTTTATTTCCAACAGCCCCCGGAGGTGTTCGTTTCTTGCTCGTCGTAACAAATTATTTTACTAAGTTAGCGGACAAAATAGACAAGTTGAACGAAAAACTGGACAAAAATTTGTTAGTCTGTTTCCAGTTCAATAGTTTCTTTTCAGTTATTATCTTTGCACTTTTAAGATTTGTTGATCAATAAAGTCTTTCTTTCACTTCAGTTCTAATGGTATAATTTTGTTTCCATTGCAACATTATTATCGCTACGACAAAATCTAACGAAGTTACCACGTTTAGCTTCGTCAGTCTAAGTTTAAACGCTTTTACACTCGCTTAGTTCGTTACTATAGTTACGACAAAATCTGACGAAGTTACCACGTCTAGCTTCGTCAGTCTAAGTTTGAACGCTTTTACGCTCGCTTAGTTCGTTATTATCGCTATGACAAAATCTGACGAAGTTACCACATTTAACTTCGTCAGTCTAAGTTTGAACGCTTTTACACTCGCTTAGTACGTTACTATCGCTACTACAAAATCTAACGAAGTTACCACGTTTAGCTTCGTCAGTCTAAGTTTGAATATTTTTATGCTTGCTTAGTTCGTTATTATCACTACAACAAAATCTAACAAAGTTACCACGTTTAGCTTCGTCAATTTAAGTTTGAACGCTTTTACGCTCGCTTAGTTCGTTATTATCGATACGACAAAATCTGACGAAGTTACAACGTTTAGCTTCATCAATCTAAGTTTGAATGCTTTTATACTCGCTTAGTATGTTACTATCGCTATGACAAAATCTGACGAAGTTACCACATTTAGCTTTGTCAGTCTAAGTTTGAACGCTTTTATGCTCGCTTAGTTCGTTACTATCGCTACGACAAAATCTAACGAAGTTACCACGTTTGGCTTCGTCAGTCTAAGTTTGAACGCTTTTACACTCGCTTAGTATGTTACTATCACTACGACAAAATTTGACGAAGTTACCACGTTTAGCTTCGTCAATCTAAGTTTGAACGCTTTTATGTTCACTTAGTACGTTATTATCGCTATGACAAAATCTGATGAAGTTACCATGTTTAGCTTTGTCACTTTAAGTTTGAACGTTTTTACGCTCGCTTTGTCTAATTTTGCCAAGTTAAGTTAGCATTGGGGAAGTTTTTCTCTACATGGGGGCGTCTCGTTCTATTTCATTTTAACTACATAAATCAACAACATTGTCAGTTTTCCGCAGGTATGCTATCAGACACAACAACAATATTCAATAGCAAACCCATACTTTATTTTTTAATTTTCATCAAAAGAAGTTTTAGCTCTGTGGTATTACATTCACACAATTACCTAATGAATTGTCTCTGTCAATTGTCTTAGGGTCACTCGATTAAATCTTCGTTTTCTTCTTTGAAAACTGCATTCGCTTCGCTTTCAGTTAACTATCTTCCACATTCATTATTTTTTCTAAGGCATTGTGCCGATATTTCTGAGAGACACTTTTCGTCAATTTTTCTGAGCGAAAATTTTCTCCAACTTCTTTATTTCTTCTACGGCATTGCGGCGCGATCAGCTTGAGCAAAACCTTTCTTCATCTTCTTTATTTTTTCTAAGGAATTGAGATCTTTCCGCTCGAAATTTTTCGTCAATATCTTTTGCTCGTAATTCCTCCGTTTCAACATGCGTCAAAAATACAAATCTTTTCATCAGTCTTTCAGACTTAACCAAAATTTTAAGTTAACTGATATAAAATACTAACATACCTGTTTCAAGCTGTCGAAAATCATTGACACCGCTTTGTCCTATTCTTTGAAGTTTTCCGTGTTTTGGTCACACTTACAATATTTTCCGAGTCTATCCATTGCATATGGTAAGTTTAATATATCTATTGCTCTCCGAATAGCAGTCCCCATATCTGCCCCACTTCATCTCGATTATTCATTGTAAACGGTGTGCTATCGTAAAAATTAACCATAATGGAATTGGCAGTTGTCCCGGTGCAATTTGCTACCACTCCAATAATTGCGCAATTTCTTTGATCAACAAAATGGCACTCGCACAACTTAATTGTAAGTAAGTCATTACTACTTCATCTTCTTCGACTTTCGTTTCAAATTCATACACTTCGTCCAACTCAAATCTCTCGAGTACTAATATTTTTTGTATTTCCTTAAGTGACCATCGCCGCGGCCTCATGTATTCGCTATATCTGTCATCTTCTTTCCACCTCACCAAGTCTACAATCGTCATCGAGTCTTCTTCTTCTCGATTATCTTTCGCCCATATAATACGATTGTTTCTACTTGCGGCAAAAAAAAACATATTTCGTCAGATGGTTCAAAAACCGGGTTCACTTGATCCAAATTGGTTGCACCAGGCAAAATCGAGTGCGACGTAGGTACGGTACACTTCCTTTGCTGGCACTTGCACCATATCATGTTTGTTCCAACAATTTTCAAAAAGGGCGCCATCTCTCGCCACCACAGCGTTTCCTCCACCACATTTCGTGTTTTTGCTCGTAGTCTGATATTAAGTGATGGTGTTTTTGCACGTGTTTAGAGAGCATGTGTGGTCTGAGAATTTGAACACTTCTTATGCATTTTGACATTAAATTGCTTCATATTCCAAACTTCTACACTGACATCAACCTCAACAATCATGGCTAACATCAACCTCTTTGACTTCAGACTTCGCTTCATGAAACTTGTTATACACAACTAAAAAAATAATAATAATAAAACAAAAGTGATGAATGGAGATTTTTTTAGACTTTACCTCAAAGATGAAAAGTTGTGATTTTCGTTGGTTTAAAAATGATTCTCTCTCCTGAAAACTCGTTCAAAGCGACTTCCAAGTTTATTTCGCTGTCTTTCAAAGTTTCGCTATCTGATGTTCTAAATATAGAACGAGTCCTCAACTTCCTGATGAAGTTTTAACTTTTAATGCCTAACAAATTTGCTTATGTCAATTAATTGTTGCTTATGTCACCCAAACCTTGTTTCTCTACTGGGTTGCTACTCTGAAAACAACGAACTTTATCTGGTCTGCGAGTACTATTGTAATGAGAAACACAGATTTTCTTTGATGCTTTGACTAGATAAAGCTGTACTCAAACTTAAACGCATTAAACATCACTGCTAGTCCATGGAAGGATACAGATTTGTGACTGACTTTCTCAAATCAATCCAAAACATGTTAACAGATATAAAAGAGTCCAGTTGGCGCAATATCAATCAATCAGATTGTTCTACTAACCTTTTCCTTTTCGTTATCACCGATTCGAAACTTAATTTCCTCACTCTTGTATATCTTTCTCTACTTAGTTTTTTTTTTAGTCTAGTGTTTTGTATATTGAGCTTAGCCAGCACATATATAATATTTCTTCGATCTAGTTTTACATTGCTGGTTGGACTCTTATCTACTCCGAATTCTTATCTAATCCGAAGTTGGCATCCAGTTTTAGTCGCTAAAGTCTTCACCTTCAAATCCAATTCGTCTTTAAAGTCTTTTTCTTTCTATTATTACTAGACTACCCCTACATTTAATTTTAAATGTCTAATCCTAATATAAATCTCCCACTGGCATGAGTCATCAAAATCAATTTTATTATTATTACGTAATTATTTCGGTACAGTTTTTCCATCAATTTATTTTGCACTTTTTTCTGTGCCACACCCATTTCAATTCTCACTTCAGCCATCTTTCATTTAATTACATTGCATCCCATATAAGTTAGTTTGACATTATTTCGTTCACAATAATTCACAAATTTTTCCCGATAGTCTATTTTTCTATGGTTTACATTCACACGACACTTTGTTATACATTCCGCTTACTCTTTTCTTATTCCATTTTTTCCTTGATTTTTATTCTCTTCTTTTCCATATGAACTTTGTTCCCATGCCAAAGAGTGGGCGGTGTTTCGACCCCGACCTACGTGGCAAACGTCCATTGGTAGGAGTCTCCACTTTATTCGTTTAATCGATAGGGCAAAAACCCAATTTGCAATACCATGGATCAATGTACAGACCCATTAACTCATGTGTCTAAGGCTGAACCTTAGCCACATGGCTTGCCACTTACGTACATTAAGTTATGTCCAAATTTGTTTCTTATCAAAGAGATAATCATCAATTAAGAGTCATGTTCAATTGCAATTACTTGAGCTACAATAAATCTCTACTCGACGCATATAAATACCAAACTACTTCTTCATACAGAACTACATTCTTGAGACTTGATCCCATCGATAATTTGGGTACGTAGGCAACCGAAAGGTATAGTCTCATCATTCACTCAATCACCATCACTTTTCTGACTACTTTTCTACGTTATTCATCTCTTTCATCACCACTTAGTGTTTTGATCATATTTGGTCAAAACAGCTGTCATCAGACAAAGGAGGGGGGATAAGTGAGCTAGGTAAGACACTTGTTTTTCTCTTTTAATTAAATAATTTCCTATTTCCAATGTTTACATTAATTTACTATTTACTATGTTGGCAGATATTGTAGTCCATACTTCAGTGTTAAGGCTTTTAGACAAACTTATTGAAATTACCTTTACCCACTTGATAACATTGAGGAATGGCCAGAAATAGTAAGTCAACCTAATTCCCTAATTTATGTACTATTTACCCTTTATTATAAGTACACTTGATAACTTAATATTGATGTTGGTATTTCTATTAACAGGAGGATCCTGAAGAGTTGGTACTGCCTCCTGAAGTAACTAGAAAGGCAGGAAGGCCAAGAAAACAGAGAATCAGGGGAGAAGATGAACCAACCAAAACAAAAAGGAAATGCAAAAAATGTGGAGAACTTGGTCACAATGCAATCACATGTGCACTAAGACAGAATAGCCAATATGGAAAGAACTCTAAGAAAATGAAGGGTAAGTTTAATTGACTATTTTGTGGATGTATATGTTTTGTAAATTTTCTTAGTTTAATTGAACTGTCTCAGTGCAAGATGAAGCAACATTTGGACATCAAGTACCAGTGCAACAACAAGAAGCCCCAGTGCAACAACAAGCTCCAAGTCCCAGAGGAAGAGTAGCACAACAGTAACAAGAACAAGTTCAAGAACAAGCAGCAGCCCCAGTGCAAAGAGGGAGAAGAGGATCAAGAGGTAATGCCAAAGGAGGAAGAGCAGTACAACAACAACAAGAACTAGTTCAAGAGCAAGCAGCAGCCCCAGGGCAAAGAGGGAGAGGAGGAGCAAAGATCAGGGGAGAGAGAGGAGGAGCAAAAGACCAAGGGAGAGATAGGAGTTAGAGGAGGAGGAGAAACACCTTTAACTCCTCCAAGAAATGCAAGTACATCAGCATCAGCACAAGAGCCACTTAGCCAGACACAGTAGTTGGTGAGTTATTACTTGCATATTTTGGTGTTTTTTACATGTTTTGTTTGTTTTGGATCAGGGTTATGCTTATGATGTCACAAACAAATGGGATATGATGTCAGAAACAAATGGTTGGTATTTTAGTTCCTTTTTAGTTAGTACATATATCTATTTGGGTACCTTATCTATTTTAATGGAATCCAGTATTTGTGTTATGTATCCCTTATGTCTTTATGTTGATTTTTATATATTTGTTTTGCTATTGTTTTGTTTACATATGCACTTGTTTGAATATCCAGTCCTTGTACTTTGAAGTCCCTATTTGTTTGAAAAGTACACCTTGGATTCTAGCACTATATCCCCTTATGTCTTGGTAGTTGTAGTCTTTAAGTCCACCTAGATTCATCAGAAGGGAAGACCCAGCATTTAGGTTACCCTAGTTAAACATTCTTCAGCTAACTCATTAAATAATTTAGCCTATAAAACCACAACCCTAAACATTCAGTCCTCCACACACAAGACTTAAGTATAGAACATCAACACTGAAGACTGAAATGGCTAGGAGAAAGCAAACACCCATGGGGAAGGGAAAAAAAGTTGCAGTAGAGTCACCTACACCTTATCCTCATTTATATAAAAATGGGTATAACAACTTTGGGGCTCAAGGAAGAAAGATCTACAAGGACTTCATAGATGAACATCCAGGCTACACACAAGATGAGATCCGCCAATATTTAAGTGTTGTGGAATGGAGTAAGGCTTTAGTGAAGAGCAAAGATGCATTGGAGAAGAGCAAGACTGCTTTGGAGAAGAATAAGAAGAGCAAGTCTACTTTGCTAGAGAAGAACAAGAAGGTTGTACTTAGAGTCGTGGTGCAAGGTTTAAAGGCTACTTCAGCTTAAATTGTAGGGACTTCTATGTTTAGATTGTTTCTGGGGTCCCTTGTTTCTGTCTTTTGGTTCAATGATTAGGTTTGTTTATGTGTTTTTCTACTTTGTTATCTAGGTTCAGGTTTGTTTATGTGTCTAGGTTCAGGTTTGCTACTTCTATGATTAGGTTTGTTTATGTGTCTTTGAAGTATTATGTTTTAAACCTTGTGTTGTAGTGGGTTGTGTTTTAAAATGGTTAGTGCTGCAGTGGTAGTGTTGAGCTATTTTATCTCATTTGGATTTGTTGCAAATATATCTTGTTACAGGAACTTCACTTTTATATTATTAAAAAAAAACCATAACATAAACACACACCATCACGTAGGATAATCAACAACACACAGTTGATTACCATACACTTCACAATCTATTACAAGAGTAGTCTTCTTCTCGGTAGGCACCATTGGCTGGTTGGGAGCACTGTAAAACATCTCCTTATGGAAGCACCCTACCCAGTCACATGAAAACCATATTTGAACTATTTTGCTAGAATCATCAGAACCTTTGTTTAATTTCATAATGCCTCTGCACCTATTGGGAGAATAAGGGGAGCTGCTATTGCATCTCTTATAAAGGTAGGCACAAGTTAGAGTTGTGTGTCCTTCTTGCTCACACAGCTGACATATCTGTGAAAAAAATGAAGGGTATTAGAAACTGTCAGAATGAATTAGGACTTACTACCAATGTATTACTGAAAATTAGGCTTTAGTACCACTATTTTGCCATTACAATTTAGTTAGTTTAGCAAATACCTCAAGTGCAACAAAACTTCTTACAGGAGCTCCACCCATGGCTTTGTTTATTTGGTAGAAGAAAAGCTTGGGTACCCTGAAAGATGATTTGCAGAAAGGGAAGAAAATGACTTGTAGGAGAACTCGATCTTATATGGGTCATAACCCCCTCCCCAACGACTCTATTCTTTGAACCGTTAGATTGAATTGTGATTTTGACACGTGTTTTTGTCTTTTCAAACAATATTTTGCCTACTCACGTGATAACCACATTGACGGTATTGTGGGCATTATGAAAATACAAACAGATTGAAACAATTTGATTTCAGTCAACTCGGTCAACTGATATAAGTGGTACTATTTCCTAATTTTTTGAAAAGTGGTACTATTTCCTAATATCGTACTAAAAAGTGGTACCAAAATCTGAAAAACCCGAGAAAATAATAAGAAAATTTTCCTAAAAGGGTGGGGGAAGGAAAATGTTTCTAAAAATTTCTAGCATACCTTTAATCAATCAAACGTGAGAAAACGATATTCTTATGGGAAAATCTAACTAGAATGAGAAATAGTTAGTAGCTAGGCTAGTAACTTAGTATTGAGATTATAGTCCCCGTCATGTGTTTAAGCTAGATTCCAAGTTTCAAAGTTAGAGAGAAAATATGCCGGTTTACCTTCTCGATTAATCCTTCCCTCGATTGAATGACTTGAGCAAAGTCAAGTGATGACTTGAGTATGTCGGTATGAACTTGCTAAAGTTGATATACGGAATTGATCACCAGTTGAGGTACTTCAATCAAGTAGAAATGTAGAAGTTGGTATTGAGTTACTGAAGTTGATATACAAAATGGATCTCTAGCTGAGGTCAATCAAGTAGGAGCCGATATCGACTTGCTGAAGCCGAGATATAGAGTTAATGATTAGTTGAGATATACAAACAACCTTGAGCACACATTAAATTCGAAATGCACTGGTTTTGATTGGGAGCCCTAGCAGAACCACCAGGTCGTTGTGTTGCTTCAATTTATGAGTTCATTGTGTAGCTGAGGGTCATTATTTTGGCTTGTAGGTGCTGAGCAGCTTCCAGTGTTGGTACGAGTTGGTGTATGCCTTGAGGAAATCAAGTCAAGATTGATAAAGTGGAGATATCAAGGAAAATGGGTGAAGTTTTAAGTTGTCTGCTGATATATAATGCCCTGAGGAAACAGTTGAGGGACGCTCTCCAACTATATATCAACTGAAAAGATGGAGTTTGTGTCATTGTGACACTTGCGAGGGCTATAGCTTGGGGCATTGATCATCAAAATGAACTCTGAAGCATAGTATTTGATCGAGTGTTGGAAACTCTCTTTAAAAGACGATCCATCCTTCGCCTTGTTCGCAGATTGAAGTGGACGCCATATCAAACTTATGATTGCCTGAATTGCCTAAATTCTTTGAGGCTAACGTTCAAGTAGCGTGAACTTTTGGAGGAGGTAGGAGGTGTGGTTAGCACCATTCACGTTTCTATTGTGTCAACTAGCTCTTCCTTTTTTAGCACAACTGTTGAAAGATGCACACAAGTCTAAAAGGTCTACTAAATAGTTAATGGTTAACGACTATTACCACCACCCCTAGATGAGCCAATTAGGATTTCCCCCCACTAGATGGGAAATTAGGGTCTCCCCCTGTCACACCCCGAATTTCGACAGAATTCGGAAAAACAATATTTGTTCCCGACTCTTCGATCTTCGAGGTGTGACGCACTCTCAATTCCCAAAGACCCATAAACAGTTTAAACATGCGGATAATTTAAAAACCAATAAAAATTTCAAATTAACAAAAGTCCTCTTCATTACAAAAATTAACAAATGAAAATACAAATAACTTTATCTCAACTGAAAATCTATATCACCTCAAAGGAAAACAAAGCCTATCTTGAAATGCGACGCTAACGCAAACCACAAGCAGCAACCAACCTTCTTCAACATGAAACCTGTCAAGACTTATCAACTATGTTCATTTAATGAACACACCCGATAAGCAAACATGCAAATCGGGTCAGTATTATAAAAATGCTGGTGTGAGTAGCCCTAAAATACAACATATAATTATACATATATATACACAATCCATAAGGCCGTTAGTTCCTTCCCCGAGGCGCCTTAACTCCCAACAACTAATACGACATTCTTAACTACAATAGGTAAGGCAGGTAGTTCCTCCACTGAGGTGCCTTAACTTCCAACAACTAATACAACATATTATACGCATAATAAAAAGGCATTTAGTTCCTCCACGAGGCGCCTTAGGTTCTAACTAAACTACTAACCAGCCAAACATATTCTATACTTACCGCATTTCATGCTCAATTACAGAGTGAGTCGTCTCTGCACAAGTAATTAGTTTGACCCACCCTTCTGCCAAACCATATACAATCATCTATCTAAAGATATATCATTAACCAACATATTACCATAATTATATTAATTAAGGCTTTCTTTGTGTGTCCCTAAAATTCACGTCGTATCTATGTCTTACCTAGTTTCCCTAGCTACCACAATCGCTTCCCAATGCCGAACATGTACATCCACCTGCCTCCCCTTACATAATGAACCACTCCGTGCGTAACTACCCTGAGCGGGATGCCACACACTAGGTAACCCTCACACGAAAGCCATTATGTAAGTACTACCACTATTCGGCATAAAATATCACGCGTCTCGTTCTAATTTTGCGAACGGAATAATCAAGCCACCATTCGGCTACGATTGCCCAACACATGAGTCAATCAACATCTTATATATACACCCTACACAAGGGCCAATCAGATCACATACGCCCACACAGGGCAAATCACATGAGTTGTGGTAGTCAGGTTCTAGGATTTTCGTTACGTAATTTATTCAGGTGTCATACATTTATGACTCATAATCATTTCACTATATCACGTGCATGTCAAATACATTATTGCACTTAGCCACAATATTTAGAAATATCTCAATTATATCTCATAACCACTTTCATTCTTTCACGTGTCAATATATTATTGCACTACGCCACACTCCCGTGGAAAATATCCACAAATACTCTACTACCTCCTAGTAGCATCTCACAGATAAAATAATGGAGCGTTTATATATTTATTCCTCCAAGACTATTGCATTTAATATATATATCCCAACATATTATATAATGTTACAATATCAACGTCAAATCTTAATTAGATAATGACAACCAAATTTATACAAGCTTCCACAGCATTTTAGCATTTGATTTGTCCATACAATTTACAACATAAAACGTAACACAATTAAACAGTCCACAGTCCACAATCAAATCCCAAAAATCTAAAGTCCATGAATCTAAGTCCATATGTAGTTTAATACTTATAAAAACATATATATCAAATTCTTATTATCAGAATTCCCCTCTAGTTACGTGCCAATATTTATATGCTTTACACACTACTTATGTCAAATCTTAGTTAGATAATGACAAACAAGGTTATACAATATTCGACAATATTTTATTATTGCAATTGTCCATAAAATCAAATATGTGAAAATCTGGAAAAAGTCAACATTTCACAGTCAACGGTCAAAGTCAAAGTCAACACGTCATCGGTCAAAGTCAAACTGTCGTTTCCATGTTCAACAGGTTCATGGTCATAGCCATGGTTCATGGCTAAGGTCAAAGGTGCATGGGCACATGGCGAAGGTCATGGTTCGGACCCAACTAGAAATATCTAAAGGGAACAGATCCACTTAAAACCAAAATGACCCAGCCCACAAAAATAACATTGGTATTAATTATTTTAAATAATTCCAGAATATATGTCCTCATGCCATTACAAAATCTATCATAGTTTAACTATCTATATTAAAACACCTTATTATTGTCACTTAAACGCAAGATAAATATATCATTTCTCATTAGCATGCAATTTCTTAACACATAACAGTCTCTACGAAAAGTAATATTCTACATAACTAATCAATAATACAGGGTAAGTTCATCCCTGCATAAAACATTATGGAGTCTTTCATTATCATGCATAAAAGAAAATTAGTGTCCTGATACACTTAAAATAAAAATCACTCATGTCATGGATACTACAATAAAACTTTATATTTAGTTTAGTCATGCTATCAAAAATATTAAATTTAAAACAGCCATTGAATCCTAATTCATGCTTGCAACTGGATCAAATATAGCACGTATCCAAAAATAATTTTTCATATTCATCTATCAAAATCATATAGACTAAAACAAAACAATTAAGAATAAATACTCGACGCTCATTGCTATTATTATTATTACTAATTATTTTAGCAGGTGAAAAGATTCAAAAATTAATCTCCATATACAATGACAATTAACATAAGACTTGCTACCGTATAACACGAATTTTTAAAAAATTTAGGATAATATAAACTCACTTCTAATATATCACCCATAACAAGTTATATTCTTACGGTAGTATTTATGAACCATAAATCAAGGTATATATTTAAGAATACTCGAATATGCAAAAATCAATGTGAAACTAATTTAACAATAATAATCCATCATGTCCTAATTTATAGGCACGAAACACACTTATAAAACAAAAATAAAAATCTGTTTGTTGTTGAAATAAGATCCACATTATATTAAGACATCATTCACAGAACTTCCAATATGGTTTCTGACCACCGATTACCACAACTATTTTAATTAATCATTAATAACGTGACCTTAGAAAAACAATCTACACATGCATGTTTTCTTGGAAAAACAATATTAATCATCACATACGCACGGTAATAGTTTCTTTATATACAATAATATAAAAATGTGTATACGCAAGTATACACATCTCAAAAAGAATACACGTGTATACGTAAGTATACACATCTCAAAAAGAATACACGTATATTTTATTTATTATTCGGTCTATTTCTAACTAATCACCTCTAACAGATTAATCTCTTATACTTTAAAACATTATTCATCCATTACAATGTACGAGTGAGGCGAGATAGTTCCTCCAACATCGAGGCAATTAGTTTCTTACTCAGTACGTCACAAAGTCATCAGTTAAAGCAGCTCATTCAATATAGATAAAATATCTTATTGTTTCTTGAATAATAACATAACACTCAAATACAAAGTTCACAGACATGTTATCGCACTTAACTCATAATCCATGTGAAAATGATCACCAACAACACAACAATATTATAGCAGCACACATCATTTTGATCAAATCCGTTAATAATTAACATATTACACATATAACCACTCCTCATATGATAAGGAAAAATAAAAGCATTTCATATGCACTCCACAAGAGTAACAAATATAAATATACACATTACACATATAAACAAATCACGAAAAATATTGACTCTCTTTATTTCTGTATCTCTTTCATTTTCTTTGTAAAAATAAAACAACTAGCAGAAATAGTTTTGAAAATAATACTTCTTAAACACGACCCATAAACCACGATCCGAGAATCACTTAGACTCACCTAAGTCTAAGCTAACCAAATGCTCTGATACCAAACTGTCACACCCCGAATTTTGACAGAATTCGAAAAAACAATATTTGTTCCCGACTCTTCGATCTTCGAGGTGTGACGCACTCTCAATTCCCAAAAACCCATAAACAGTTTAAACATGCGGATAATTTAAAAACCAATAAAAATTTCAAATTAACAAAAGCCCTCTTCATTACAAAAATTAACAAATGAAAATACAAATAACTTTATCTCAACTGAAAATCTATATCACCTCAAAGGAAAACAAAGCCTATCTTGAAATGCAACGCTACCGCAAACCACAAGCAGCAACTAACCTTCTTCAACATGAAACATGTCAAGACTTATCAACTATGTTCATTTAATGAACACACCCGATAAGCAAACATGCAAATCGGGTCAGCATTATAAAAATGCTGGTGTGAGTAGCCCTAAAATACAACATATAATTATACATATATATACATAATCCATAAGGCTGTTAGTTCCTTTCCCGAGGCGTCTTAACTCCCAACAACTAATACGACATTCTTAACTACAATAGGTAAGGCGGTGTAGTTCCTCCAATCGAGCCTTTAACTTCCAACAACTAATACAACATACCATATGCATAATAAAAAGGCATTTAGTTCCTCCACGAGGCGCCTTAGGTTCTAACTAAACTACTAACCAGCCAAACATATTCTATACTTACCACATTTCATGCACAATTACAGAGTGAGTCGTCTCTGCACAAGTAATTAGTTTGACCCACCCTTCTGCCAAACCATATACAATCATCTATCTAAAGATATATCATTAACCAACATATTACCATAATTATATTAGTTAAGGCTTTCTTTGTGTGTCCCTAAAATTCACGTCGTATCTATGTCTTACCTAGTTTCCCTGGCTACCACAATCGCTTCCCAACGCCGAACATGTACATCCACATGCCTCCCCTTACATAATGAACCACTCCGTGCGTAACTACCCTAAGCGGGATGTCGCATACCAGGTAACCCTCGCACGAAAGCCATTATGTAAGTACTGCCACTATTCGGCATAAAATATCGCGCGTCTCGTTCTAATTTTGCAAACGGAATAATCAAGCCACCATTCGGCTACAATTGCCCAACACATGAGTCAATCAACATCTTATATATACACCCTACACAAGAGCCAATCAGATCACATACGCCCACACAGGGCAAATCACATGAGTTGTGGTAGTCAGGTTCTAAGATTTTCGTTACGTAATTTATTCAGGTGTCATACATTTATGACTCATAATCATTTCACTATATCAAGTGCATGTCAAATACATTATTGCACTAAGCCACAATATTTAGAAATATCTCAATTATATCTCATAACCACTTTCATTCTTTCCGTGCCAATATATTATTGCACTACTCATACACTCCGTAGAAAATATCCACAAATACTCTAATACCTCCTAGTAGCATCTCACAGATAAAATAATGGAGCGTTTATATATTTATTCCTCCAAGACTATTGTATTTAATATATATATCCCAACATATTATATAATGTCACAATATCAACGTCAAATCTTAATTAGATAATGACAACCAAATTTATACAAGCTTCCACAGCATTTTAGCATTTGATTTGTCCATACAATTTACAACATAAAACGTAGCACAATTAAACAGTCCACAGTTCACAATCAAATCCCAAAAATCTAAAGTTCATGAATCTAAGTCCGTATGTAGTTTAATACTCATAAAAACATATATATCAAATTCTTATTATCAGAATTCCCCTCTAGTTACGTGCCAATATTTATATGTTTTACACACTACTTACGTCAAATCTTAGTTAGATAATGACAAACAAGGTTATACAATGTTCGACAATATTTTATTATTGCAATTGTCCATAAAATCAAATATGTGAAAATCTGGAAAAAATCAACATTTCACATTCAACGGTCAAAGTCAAAGTCAACACGTCATCGGTCAAAGTCAAACTGTCGTTTCCATGTTCAACAGGTTCATGGTCATAGCCATGGTTCATGGCTAAGGTCAAAGGTGCATGGGCACATGGCGAAGGTCATGGTTCGGACCCAACTAGAAATATCTAAAGGGAACAGATCCACTTAAAACCAAAATGACCCTGCCCACAAAAATAAAAGAAAACCGGCCCATGTATACCAAAAATTAGAACTGGCTCAAAACACAAATGGGTTCGGCCTGGAGAATTAAACTGAAACCGGCTCAACACTTAAACTAAAACTGGTCCACAACAAAGGATTAATCCGGCCCAATAACTAACACAACTAAAACCGGGCCCAAAGAAACAAATGAAATGTTGGCCCAATCAACTTAAACAAAACCGGGCCCAAACAAAACAACTAATAGAGTTTTGGCCCAACCAAAACTTAACCATTTCGGCCCAAGCCCAAGGCCCAAACCGGTCATCTCCTTCCTCCAGCAACCACCAAATCGACCACCACCAACTCCGATCACCACCCCTCCAAACATACCCAAAAATGGAGAGGGTAAAAACCCCCACCACTTTAACAAACGCGAAATCCTCAAATAATTCCGTCCATATATTCTTCAAAACTAGATCTAGAATTTCGACCTCCATTAATGGTTCTTCAAGCTTTCAAACCCCCACCACTCTACAACACTAAATCAAACATCCACAACCAACAATAAGCAACCAAATCACAGTTCAAACTATTTTACTAGAGGAGGTTTGGTCGAGCCGCCATTAATGGTTTCTCTGAGCTTCCAACCGCCCCCAACAGCACTCAACCAACCAAACCGACATCAAATACTTAATCCCCAACATCAACCAACAAAAATAACACAAACTAACAGTTCAAAACATACACAGGCAATTTTTCTCTTGCCGCCATTAACGACCTCAGTTCCAACAGTTCAACAGTTCGACGATATACACTACAAATGCTAGTTTGGGGTTCGCGCCGATATACCCTACAAATACTAGTTCCACCGCCATTGACGCTCTTTCGAGCTTCAACAGCCCAATAAGCCGAAATAGTTCAAAAACCGATTTCAGAGATTCAACAGTTCAATACTAACCAAAACAGTATACTAATAATTAACCCATTTAATAAATAACGCGACATTACGAAGAATGATGAACAGTAAAACTGTTAGTGTATACCGGTGAAGTAGAAAACTAACTACTCACTTTAGTTAGCAGCTCGACGAATTCCTCCTAGTCCGAGTCGTCGCGCTCCAACGCTCGAGCAAACAAGCCTCTATCTCTGCCTCCATTTTTATTATTTTTTTATTCTCTAAAACCCTATTTTCTAGAATAATGTGATTATATACTTGGGTTTGAAACCCAAACCCAACACAGACTCAGGCCCAGAAACCAGGCCCACATATCCCAAATTCAATCTAATCAAATATTAAATAAATAATTAAATTAATTAATTAATAAATAATTATATATTTTAAATATGGGCGTTACACCCCCCCAAATACACAAAAAATAAACAATGTCAACTCAATTTGACTTTTTTTTTTTGTGTGTGTATTTGGGGGGGAGAGCCTAATTTCCCATCTAGAAGGGGGGAGGAAATCCTAATTGGCTCATCCAGTTGGGGGGGTGGGTTACTCATTAACCTAATAGTTAAAAGCGTAGGGTACTAATTTTTCGATTGCTTGTCGACAGATATAGGACTAAAATTGTGAAAAAACAAATACTTAGCTTGATGGAATTGTAGATAGTAGATGCCAAGACTTGTGCTTTTGTTGGTGAGAATTGAACCATTTCTAGTAGGTATATTATTGGTTGCAAGTGGTGTTGTTGAATCTTTGTTTATTGTTTCCATGAAATTGAAGCTTGAAATTGCTCATTTGTTGGTAGAGTTTAGAAATATGTTGATCGGAATTTGACTGGAGGAATTGAAGAGTAATTGTTGGGTAAGGATTTTCGAGAAATCAACCATAGATAGTGTCATATGTAACTAAAATTGTGAAAAACAAATACTTAGCTTGATGGAATTGTAGATAGTAGATGCCGAGACTTGTGCTTTTGTTGGTGAGAATTGAACAATTTCTAGTAGGTATATTATTGGTTGCAAGTGGTGCTATTGAATCTTTGTTTATCGTTGCCATGAAATTGAAGCTTGAAACTGCTCATTTGTTGCTAGAGTTTAGAAATATGTTGATCGGAATTTAACTAGAGGAATTGAAGAGTAATTGTTGGGTAAGGATTTTCGAAAAATCAACCATGGATAGTGCCATATGTAAATGCACAAATTTAACCAAAGACATTTAAGCATTACACTAATGAAGATATATTTGATTTGTGATGATTGCATTATATCAATGAGGAAGTATTTGATTAATAGAGATTGCACATAATAAAGAGAAATAGATCTTTGACATGGTTCTACATAGTCGTTGCCTATGTCCACACGGGTTGGGTTTGATCTTTATTGACAGAGATAGAAGTAACTAGTGGTGATTACAATGATTTGAATGTGTATGGAATGGGTTTATAACTTACGACATTCCATGTACATGTAAAGGCATTGGAAGCCATTAAAGAGTGTGTAAGAGAAGATAGAGAAGAAGTCCCCCTTGAAAGTGTGGAGTGGTGTCCTTTATGTAGTTGTGATTGATAGAGTCTTGTAGCAGCATGTCTAATACTTGTCATAGCATGTAACAACATGTGTAGTATTTGTGAGAGCAAGTAGTAGCTTGTACAACACTTTTTTTTTGTTATTAAACTGTAGTTTCATTAATCCACAAAATTGAGAAATAAAATTCTCCCCATAGAGGTCTCATGTTGTACCCACATAGCTTAAGAGGTTGGCAATTCACTACATTTGAAGGTTTCCTACTTCAGCATGAAGAGAAACGATTACACAAAATGAAAATGTTATCTGAGTTAGTTCTAAATTGCCAGTTTGTAGACATCATGCTTCCTCCCCAGCATTTGGATCATTTCTCCTATATTGCTCCATAATCAGGCTCAAGCCCTCTTCTTTTGCTGTCCTCAGTGCTATCTCAACTGCTAGTAGTCCAGCATGTGTTTTTGAAGTCGTTCCCTCCATCTTAGCAGTTGCTAGTAATCCAGCATATATAACACTTGTAAGTGTAAGCAGAGTATGTTGAGTGAACTTAGTAGTTGATAGTGACAAGTCTTCCTAGTAAGTGGAGCGGAGTGTGTGGAGCGTAAGGCCTATATATTATTGAGAAAAAAAAATCTTTTACACAATGGGTTGTGGGCCCAATGTGTGAGTGTTCTGTTGTGGACTGGATTGGATGGAATTTGACTGTATTGGACCGCCTTTTCATGTAGTAGTGATACTTGGGGGCCCAAAATTTGACCAACAAGCTACCAAGACAACAAAAGGCAATATTAAAGGCACATTGAGTGCCAAAAATCCTTAACACCAGAAAACATGTGTCCTTAGATGTCCTAGCAAATACACACAACTGTACATGTAACAATCTTGCATAATTGTTCACTAAGTAATTGCACCACATCAACACTTAAGATATTGGTATGTGACATTGAAATCCAAATCTCAATGTACTTAATCCAAGATTAGGGGGACCATCTTGATCGTGGATAAGATATAAGATAATAAGCGTGATGTACTCTTTTTCCTAGCAAGTTTTAACGAGGCAGCTCTAACACGTCTAACGCCATACTAAGCTCATGTTGGATTTGCACTCTT
The DNA here is from genome assembly GCF_015680905.1 of Coptis chinensis. Classification (NCBI taxonomy): domain Eukaryota; kingdom Viridiplantae; phylum Streptophyta; class Magnoliopsida; order Ranunculales; family Ranunculaceae; genus Coptis; species Coptis chinensis. The sequence goes on along the minus strand of NC_141463.1, from coordinate 90,679,810 downwards.
TTTCCTCCGCTTAGGTTTTTTTCCCACAGGGTTTCCAAGCAAGGTTTTACTAAGTCAAATCTCTTACTTTTGGTGGAGGTTTTCTTTACAAGCGTCAATGGATTGTGAACTTTTTTATTTTCCTTAAGAAAACCTCCTTAAGGACAGATCGGAGAAGAAAGTAATTTGTAAGGACACCCTTTTTTTTTTAATCACTTGCAAGGACCAGGTAGATAAAAGTTCAAGTATACCTTTACCCTTGACGCGAAATTAAAAACGGTTTGGGTAGATAAAATGTCAAGTATACCCCTAATGAAAAATAATAAGGCACCCGGCCCAACCGTAACAACCTAGTGTATATAGTATGAACAATGATTGTTCATATCTATATTGAACAATGATTGTTCATAGCTCATGATGAAGTATGAACAATGATTGTTCATACCTAAATATAGGTACGAACAATAACAATGATTGTTCATATATATTTAGGTATGAACAATCATTGTTCATACTTATTTGGGGTTTGAACAATCACTGTTCGATTATTCAAACCTCAATATAATGTATGATCAGTAAAAACACCTATTGAAGTATGAACAATCATTGTTCATATCTATTTGGGGTATGAACAATCAATGTCCATACCTCAATATAATGTATAATCAGTAAGAACACCTATTAAAGTATGAACAATCATTGTTCATATATATTTGGGATATAAACAATCGTTGTTCATATCTCAACATGAGCTATGAACACTCAATGTTCATATGAACAATCATTGTTCTTACTAATCATACATTATGTGATGTATGAACAATTATTAGAGTATGAATAATCATTTCTCATACCTATTTGGGGGTATGAATAATTATTGAAGTATGAACAATCATTGTTCATACCTATTTGGGGGTATGAACAATCAATGTTCATACCTCAATAGAATGTAAGATCAGTAAAAACATTTATTAGAGTATGAGCAATCATTGTTCATACCTCAACATGAGCTATGAACACTCATTGTTCATACTGTTCATACATCAACATAATGTATGATCAGTAAGAGCACTTATTGGAGTATAAACAGTGATTGTTCATACCTATATGGGGTATGAACGATCAATGTTCATACCCCAATATGAACTATGAACACTCATTGTTCATATGAACAATTATTGTTCATGTCTATTTGAAGTATGAACAATTAATGTTCATACCTCAATATAATATGTGATCAGTAAGAACACCTATTGGAGTATGAACAATCATTGTTCATATCTATTTGGGGTATGAACAATCATTGTTCATCTTCATTGTTCATATCTATTTGGGGTATGAACAATAAATGTTTATACCCAAAACAGATATGAACAATATGTGTTCAACAGTAAAAAATGAACAATGATTGTTCATACTTATTGGACTACGAAGAATCATTTGTTCATATCCCTATTGGACTATAAACAATCATTGTTCATACCTATTGGACTATGAGCAATCATTGTTCATACCCCTATGAACAATGATTGTTCATACATCAACAACATGAGGAATGATCAATGAGAACACCTATTGGACTATGAATAATGATTGTTCAAATATCAACAACATGAGGAATGATCAATGAGAACACCTATTGGACTATGAACAATCATTGTTCATACCATAACAACTATGAACTTTTTTTGGATTATGAATTTCTTTTGGAACTGAATTACACACTTGATACTTGATTCCTTGTTTGATTAACGTTAAAAAAATTAGAGGATCTTGGTGGATTTGAACCACCATCTCCGTTAGATATCTCCAAAATGCTCGTCCATTTGAGCTAAAGATCCACCTTGTAGATGTATTGATTCTTAGATTTACACGTCTGACTTCAGGATTTACATGGTCGTGTAACCTTCCATACCCTAAATCAAAATCTCTGAAAGAGAAAAGAAAGATGATTGGTTCTTAACAAGTAACCTAAAGCGATCAATAACTTAAAGATGACGAATTGGTAACAAAATGAGTACCTGTTGAAGAGATTCGATTTGTAGTTTGATGAGGTGCATCATGAATCAAAGAGTCTGGTTGGTTGGAGAAGAAAAGGGTTTTGGGTTTTCTCACTCGTAATTTTGTTTATTAACAGGAAAGAGTAAAAGTGGTATTTAAGAAATATAAAATGAACCGGGTCAACTTATTTTGTTCTTGTGGGTTATTAAAATCAAGAAATTGTGTTCGTGAGCTATTTCAATGATGAAAATAGTTTTGTGAGTTGTTTTGAATGCAAAATGGGCCTCGGGACCAATTTCTTGTTGTTTATATTCCTAACCCTTAGGCATTAGTATACCTATGCAATTAAATTGTAACTTGAGACTCTTGGTTGTATTCCTTAAATGTAATGGAACCTATATAAAGGACAAATAGAATGAGAATAATACGCGAGAACACATCTCTACTATTTTTCTCTCTTCTTTCATTTCTTCTATATTCATAACAATTTATTTATTTATTTATTTCGTATATGTTACTGCTTCAAGTAGCTCTTATGTATTCAAAGAAAAAGGGAAAAGAAAACTCAATATTTTAGTTACAACCAAACCCTAGTTCTTTACATACAGAGTGCATGCACATTTGCTAACAAATTCCATGAAATCGGAAGTATTAAAAAATTATATCACATACAAGCATGTTGCATTCTTTCGTTTGTCTGAATTTATATCCTTGCACGTGAAACTCAAATGATTCTTCTTTCCCAATCTCTGAAACCTCTTATGCCAGACTATACAGTAAACAAATGCCCCTTTGTCTCTGATCCTTGTTTTTGCTATGGGCCAAAAGGTTCATGAAATTGTCCTACAACCGAAGACTAGATAAGGACGCATATACATCTCGGAGCTTCAATGCTCTTTGTCTCATGTACAACAGAAAAAGAGACCCAATTTGTTCTCTGACGTTATCTTGGATAGAAGGCACTGTGAGACATACTAGCAACTGAGGGACTAAATGAGTTATTAAATGGATGCGATGAATCTTCAGAAATGCCATTAAGTTCCATGGTTCTTTCATCAATGAAAGGAGGATTGGTGGGTACAGGAAGTTGTTCATCCCTCTTGACAGCATTTTTAGAACCGTTGACATGAAAGGTCGCAATGAAGGAATCTCTTGTGTGCAGAGAAGTCCGACATGCAGCACCCTCAAAATATCATTTTTAATGTAGCTGCTAGTACTATAATTGTGCAACATCAAATTTGGATCGAAGATTTCGTCTGCTGTTCCTTGTTGGAAGTGCTTCCATGCCTATCACAACCAAATGGCATAAAGAAAATATAAACAAAAATGAATGGGTTTTCAAATAATGTATGATAGGAGTGTTACAATTAAAATCCTAATCTTTTGGAGAAATGAAGTGTAGAAACTTACACCTATAACAAGACTATCAAAAAAGTCGTTTTTCACTCTATTATTCTGCCTTCCAGTAATAGTTTCTAGTGCTGTAGACATCTGCTTTTTCTGTTAATTGACCATGGGTTAGGTACTCTGGAGCCATATACCCTCTGTAGATTTAAACAATAAAGTTAGTCGCATATTTCACGAGTTGTCCAAATTTGAACAAATGCAAAAGCTGGTCAAGTCATACATTTAATTTCTAGAAAGTATCTTTGTAGATATTATAGTTAAATGCAAATTGAACTAGTATGCCTATTGATATATACCATCTAGACATTCCCACTAGGTTGCGCCACTTGCTTTTTATTGTGACAAGAATGTTTCAAGAAGCCATATATTTAGCATTCTATTTACATGAAACCATAAAGTAAATAACTACTTCAGTACTCACAATGTTCCTGCAATGACAGTGCTAATGTGGCTTTTATCTTCTTGGAAAGTCCTTGCCAATCCAAAATCTGCAATTTTAGCACGGAGTTTTGCGTCCAACAGAATGTTGCTGGATTTTATATCTCTGTGGATGATTCTTACTTTTTTGTTCTCATGAAGGTAAACCAAACCTTCTGCTGTTCCAATGATTATGTCAAATCTCATCGGCCAGTTTAATGCTTTACCCTAGTTTGCATCTGTCGGGTTTGTGGGAAGCCAATAAAGAATGAACAAGTAAATAGAAGTAAGACTGGCACAGGGAGCAGCACAATTTGCTTAGCAGTATAAGTAACTATTATTGAGTATATTCATATCCAGATTGCTTAGCCTATCTCCTTTTCTGTTTAATGCTTAAAAATCAAAGATTATATATGTACTTCTGATCCATTGACAACTGACTGAAACAAGATTTCACTAGATCTATTCGTTAAAATTCTAGTAAAAGTCTTGAAGAGAATTACCAAATATGAAGCGATCGAGACCCATGTTTGGTAGGAATTCATAAACAAGTAGACTTTCAGGCCCAAAACAACTGCATCCCAACAACCTGACAAGATTTTTGTACTCCACGGTGCTTATCGAGTTAACTTCATTGTAAAAGTCAGAAGCTCTGTGTCTGTTGTTAACAAATAACCTTTTCACAGCAATCTCCCTTCCATCAGCCAAAACTCCCTATGGGAAATCGTGTTAAACTCAATGGAAAGATAACAATAACAATAGTTGGAATCTATTTGTGTGTAGCTGGGAAAAATTACCTTGTAAACTATTCCAAATCCTCCTTGGCCAAGTTTATTTGCATCATCAAAATTTCCAGTGGCCTTCTGAAGTGTCGAGAACTTGAAGTTCAAGCTACTGTCATTCAGGGTTCTTGACATTTTGACAATGTCACTAGATCCTAGAAAGTAAGAAAAGAACAAAATGAGATTATTGTCTCGCCAAAGCTTTCCAATACATCATTAGGAATATTCTCAAAGCCGTTTGAAATTGTGAAGCCCCACCCTTACTTTCTATTCTCAAAGTAAACTCAGCCTCATGATATCCACTAATCACAACTGTAATGCAATAATATAGAGTTCGTTGATACTCATATAAGTTTATATCAACACGTGTTACCTCTTCGTTTTCTTTGTAGTATCCTATTCTTCCTAATTGTAAGTCCAATAATTGCCCCAATTACTGCAAGAGCGACAGAACTCACAACAATAGCTATAATTACTCCTTTGCTGACTGCAAAATGATTCAGGCAAACACATAATCAGGTAATAGCACATAGGAACAATTGAAAGAGTGAGTTCCCATAACGAAAGCGCATATACAATTGTACTTCTCCTAGTAAATGCGTACTGTACTCGGAGAATCCAACACGACTCAGCTAGCAAACAGTCATATTGGTTAAGTAATTCTACTGTTATTAATCGGTATTTAAAGCAGTAATAAAAATGTACCAGATGTAAATTAGATTTCTTACTTTTCGAACCACCACCACGCTGTATTGAATTCAGAAAATCTCTGTCTGAGTATCTTAAGAAATAAGAAGCACCCTGTATTCAGACGCCGCCCTTCTGACCATGGCAAACATGTCATAACGGACGCTGATGCATTATCCAAGCATGCCCTGCATGAGCTTGCATTCAGTGTCTTCCAACAATTTGCCAGCACATATGGTCTTGTCTTCTGGACCTGAGATTTCATCATAGAAGGTATAGTTCGTGACACGCATAAAGCAACCATCAAGGTAGATACATCCAGATTATAAGGAAAGCATCCGGGTAAACGACCACGTGCCTCAGCATAACACAATACACAATCAAGCAAGTTGAGGTCTCCATAACACTGAGCAAGGCCATAGTTCGCATCTGGTCCAGTACCCATTTGCGTTATTCGAAAACCAGCAGTCCGCATCAGGTCACTGATTTTCTCCGTTGTCCCAATGAAGTTGGGAACAAATGCAGTAACATTGTTCTCAAGTACTGTTCCACATTTGAATTCAACTACTTGAGCTCTTGGTTCAGTTACTATTTCCTCTACTAGCAGACATAAGACCAGAATAAACAAAGCTTTCTTCATTAAATTAATCTGGTGCTCTGTCTGAAAAACAAACCAAGCGAATTTTTTTATATCAGCATTCAGACCATCAATCATCTTAAGGCTATACTTTAGCCCTTGTAAAAAAGTTTTACTGGCATACTGCTGCTGTAAAAAAAAAAGTCAATTACCATCTTTCTTTCCTAGACATAGATAATTATCAACAATAATAAATGAACGATTCAATAAAATTTAAGAGTGGAGGTGGGATCATACCTGTGCGTACTTTCCAAGTAGAATATATGGTAATCCTCTCAAGAAGTGCAAACGATGCTGCTACCTGACATACTCGTAAGTAAATTAGATTGAAATGTATATATTGGAGAGATCTATAGGGGCTAGCTGGTGGTGGTCAAGGAGGGAAATATGAAAAAGTAAAGAAGGCTACTGACTTGAGTGTCTAGAATGAGAGAGTAGCTTATTTCTGGTTGGCGACTTGGCGTTTAGAATGGATTTGGTTGAAAATGAGGTTGTTTTCATTTGTTTGACAAAATTTTACGCGCTTCTTCTCACTTTACAGCGAACTTGCGACCGTGACTGCAGTACTGCACTGAAATTCTATTGTATTTGCCTTTGTATTGCCTCTAATTTCGTAATTTCGCAGTATTGCCTTTTGTACTACCAGTTAATTATTGTGGAAAGAGAAAGTTTAATTAACGGTTAATTAAATGGTTAGTTCATGTTGTGGTGTCAAGAAAGTTTAACTAAGTTAATGATCAACCTAACCTCTACAATTCAAGTTAATCTGTGAAATCCAAGTTGACTAGTATTCATTTAAACAGTAGAAACAGTAGAAAGACGTTATTATGGTGATCTTGTACAATACTTTCTCAAAGGGATTTATGAACAATTTCTGAAGCAGTTAATTTATATATAAGGTCGACTGCAGGTGAATATAAGTATTATTCAAAAATGTAATATTGAGTCAATAATGGAAGTTTCTAATGACATCAAAGACCATTAATACTGAACAGTCCAGAATGCTCACAGTGAAACACGTCAGCCTCCTTTTTACTCTAATGTGGACACATCATTGTTCGGCATAGAAAATTGAAATCCACGCCCTTTTCTTTTCAATTGTTCGCCCGATAGATAAGGGGAAAAAAAACAAAAAAAAAAATAGAAAGTCCAAAAGAAAAACCCTCTCTCTCATCTCTCATTGCCATCTAAAAAACAAAATTGAAGAGCTCTCATTGACGGACGAAGAAGGAAGCAATATAATCAACAAAATTTATTTTCACAATTTGCCAGTCCAATGATTTGTAAGTTTTTTTTTTCTTTTTTCATTTTGTGTTTTTGGGGTTTTGAAATCGATTCAATCAAAACTTTCCTTCTTCTTAACAGAAAAAGAAGACCCCCAATCACAATGACAGAATCATCGTTCTAAGAAGTTCAATCAAGTATGCATTTTTTTTCCCCATAACTTTCAATTTCGACATTGTAAATCGCTGAAAATTTTCATGAATGCATGATTTCATGTTGCCATGGCATTAAAGTGGCTAAATGGATTATACGTTGTTGAGGAAAATGTTTGCATCCTTAATCACAAATCCAATCCAATCGGGCATTTCGTCTATTGCCTAGAGCAATCCAAGCATTAATTTGAGATATTGGTATGAATTCTAATAGCTACGTTAGTTAACTTTTCATTTGTTAATTTTCTTTTGTAATACAACTACAATAGAAACAATTTTGATATAATGAGATGCTTCTTTAATGTAGGCTCAATTTTCTTGACATACTTGACTTCAAAGATATTGATTGTGAACAAGGAGGGAGTCACGAATCAACATATAGATAAAGTAGCTTAATTATGAAGTAGGGAATAAGACATGGCAGTGAAGTTATGGTGGACGCCAAAGGAGGGGATTGAGGCAACAACAAAAACAGAACAGGAGGACTCCTTACAAAATTTGTTCTACTTCAAGTGCTCATCTAAACTAACTGTGAAGACTGACCCGCAAAATTTAGACTATGTTGTTGGGTCATTAGGTGCTACCCGCAACTTTGAGCATTGGCGACTTGCTTTGCAATTTGTGGATTGCATATGATTTTTATTGTGGGTATGGTTCAAGTACTCTTTGAAACGTAATTGTGGAATTAATTGCTAAGTTTCTATGTATATTTTCTTTCAGTGAAGAAATGGGGGATGCCATGCGTGAAATCTTTGGATAAGTGGGCACTCTTTATTTCTCTATATTAAAAGTGGGTTTATTAATCTTGCCCAGTATGCTTTTTATGTGTGACAAAGTGATTATAGTTCAAGTTGGGTGGTCTTTATTTTGCCAGATTAGAACTGGGTATTGCTTAATTTTTTAAGATATGCAGATTGTCTTTCAGACCGTTGATTACTGAAGTGGCGTATGGGAAAGACAGGGCTTGAAGAAGATCATAAGAGAATATCAAATTTGATCATAGAATGAATGGGCTTCCGTTTCTTTCTTCACTTCTAATTCCAGGTATTCATTATTCTTACTTCACATACATGATACATTCACCTAAACCAATTTTAAAATTTCATTAAGAATTTTATTTTTGTGTTTGTTCTTGCATTGAGCTAAACACGTGTATACTTTTAATTTGTGTTTAAAATAGACAACTCTAATGATGTGTATACTTTTCTTTCAGATTGCTTGCTAAGCATCTGGGTTGTTTTTTGTTTTGTTTTTAATAAATAATTTGCAAGTCATTGATTTGGTAGAGTTTAGAAATTGGAGAGTTACAAGAAATGATAATAGGTTAAGGAAGCTGTGGAATTTGGTACTGTGAGGTACAAGTATCGGTTGAGCATGTCATGATTTCAAAAATAGATTAGCTGATTATTCTTGAAATTAAGGACTGAAGCTGAAAAATTCTAAGTGTAGTCATTAGTCGTTTATAGGAACTGAATCTTGAGAGATACATTGGTTCCTCTTGATTGGTTTAGGAGTTTATATGGTATTTGATAAGCACCCAAAAGTGTATTATGAAACCCCGTTGAGGCATATAAATTTGTTTAACTATGTGTTTAATAATCATGAAATAAATATGTTTTCATACTTTTGCAGGTATTCACAGTAAACATGGAAATATGGTTTAAACCTGCAATAAAGCACGAGGAACGATATGTATATGAATTCTTCCAAATCCGCACAGAAGCATCAAACTTCCGAAGCTCCTACCTCTTGAACCAAGACTCCGAATGCGACAAGTGAGCTGCTTTCGCACAATCGGCGATAAACTCTACGCGATAGGCGGAAGTTGTAAAATTGCCCAAAGACCGGACCCAGGCCACCGGACTGCATTACATAGGACCAACTATACGGCCCGCAAGATTGGATGAGTCATCAATCATGGAGCATGTCAAGACAAAAATGACAAATTATTGGTGCAAAGTTGACACCTTGCATGTAATTAATTAGATTAGGTGTTAATAGTGAAAAAAAGGCAAGGTGTCACTTTGTTTTAATGTGGTGGATAAAAATGAAGTAAATGTGGTTTGATATTTCACATGGGAGGAAATGAGATGTCTCTCAAATGAAGAAGAAAAACAAAACAAGGGGGACACTCCATTTACTCCCTTGACTTCTTTTCCTTACCTTGTATTATTTTAGTTCCTTAGTTATTCTTATTATTTAGTTTTTAGTTTTGTAAGAAAAAGCTTGTAATAGTTTTAATGGAGGAAACCTTGGTTTTCTTCTAGGAAATAAATAAAAACAAGTGAGTTTAGTTAGTTTTTCTTCTTCCTCTTTCTCTCTCTTTTGTTCTTCTAACTTGTAATTCATCATCCCAAGGATCATGAGCTAACTTCCTTTTTGGGGAGTTAATCCATCTCATGTGAGGGAGAATATTTGTGGTTGGCTTGGTAGGTTGTTAGGAAGAACAACTAGACCTACATCCTATCCCAAAATGATAGATGGTGTAGTGTCTAGTTAGGAATCAAAGTAATGAGCTTAGAGATAAGTCATTGCTTGGTTCCACTTGCTAGCATGTATGAACTCTTTAATGAGCCATACATGTTAGGGATCAAGTTTTCTTCTATTAGGGCTTGTCTATGAGTCTAGGAAGAATCAAATGAACATTTTCAAATCAACAACTAAATGTTATTTTCACATGAGGAGGATTAGCTCTCCACCTTTTCTTTAGTAAATTGTATTTTGTATTAATTGCATGATTTCAAATCTTAATGTTTTTTCTTTAATGTTTGTATAGGAAAGAAACCTAGCATTAGTAGTAAACTTACTCACTAGTTCCCTAAGAGTAACAACCAATTTGTGGTTGTCCTAGACTTTAGGTTGGTTCGAATCTTTATTCCAACTTTACGAAACGAAGATCGTGAGTAAGGAACTTTGAATTCGCTTTTGCACCAAATTAAAGAATCAATCTTTAAACGTAGTAAAAAGCTAATATCAAAATGGCGTCGCTGCCATTCTAAAGACCCAAGGACTTGTGCTTGCAACCTGGAATTGCTCCAAGGGGAAACCCCCCACGCTCATCCTTTCATATATTTCTTTTTCTTATGTTTTCTTCGTTTTTTTTTTAAATTTCCGCATTTTTGCTCTTGATAAACATTCGGTTTTGGTTGAACCGATTGGTTCCAAATGCTAGGACACGAAACTAGGCTACAACAATCACTAAGCTTCTTCGTGAAAATTTGGTCCATTGTGCACGCTTTATTTTATTTGGTGGACTTAGGGAAGCTTGCGGGTTCTAAATTTTAAATATTTTTGTATGCTTCACATGTATGTAGTTATTATGTTGTAGTTAATGGACTATATTTTATGTATTAGGTTAGTAATATGCATGAATCATGATGAATACCTTTGTGAATATATATATGCAGTTAACTGGTCATGAATTACATATTAATGTATATATACATACAAATGGAACTGTTTTGCATGGTTATCTATATATATATATATATATATATATATATATATAATATATATATATTTAAGCACATGTTTAGCATATATATTACCGAATGAGTGATTATTTGCATGTTAGCATCTATAACTTAGGAGTTATACATAGTAATTAGGATGTGTTTTGGTATTTTGGCCATAACTTTGGCTACGGTTCTCTGAATCATGCGTGTGAGCTCAATTCGGAAAGATCTCGACGGCGCGCACGATGTCTCCACCAAGCGAAAATGGTGTTGTTTTCCCCTCCAAAATCAACTGTTTTCCCCTCCAAAATCATCATTTTAGAAAATGGTGTTGTTTAATAAGTTGATTTTGTCAAGAAAGAGGAGAACATTCCAACGAGGGTTAAAATCTGAGTTGGGTAAGTTGTTTCTAAACCCTACGGGGTAAAGCTGCTCTCTATATGACACTCGCAATCTCAATGAGTATTGTCGAAATCGAATTATTGTGCAATACAAGAGTTGTATTTTAGTTTATGTATAATACTTTGCATGTTTAGTTTTGTCGTATTTATCTGTGTATGTGATAAGCACCCAAAACTGTAATATTAAACCCCGAGAGACGTAGCATTTTGGTCGATTATGTGTTTAATAATCATGTAATAATTATATTTTCGTACTTTTGCAGGATTCCGCAATTAAAATAAATATAGTGATAAAACATGCATCGAAGTACAGGAATACGGGAATAATTGAAGTTTTCCACTCGACCCCGCGGAAGTCGAAGTTTCCAAAAGAATGAACCCGGTCATGGACGGGCCCACATATAAAGAAGCAAACAAACTTCAAGCTCAAATCGGATAAATCTAGATGCCGACGCGTTGGCTAGTGAAGCCGCCAAGATCACAGAATACGGGAATATTTGGGATTCCCACTCAATCCCCGCGAAGCCCAACAAAGCCCGACTAGAGCCGGGTTTCCAAAAGAACGAGACCAAGGTCGCGAACGGGCCCACATATAAAGAAGCAGGAAACTTCCGAAGCTCAAATCGGATAAATCTAGGTGCCGACGTTGGCTAGTGAAGCTGCCATAGCGACCCGGCGACGAACTCTGCGCAAGGACAAAAAGTCGTAAACACGCCAAAATCGGCGCCGCCACTAGACACACTCTGCGGGCCCAGAAGGCATGATGAGTCAGCATAGGCAGGTGGCAAATGATGGTTTCAAATTGATACCACCTGCCAAGAGAGAAGACACGTACCAATTCAAACCAGGTGGTTTGAATTGAAATGAGCTACAAAACAAAAACTTAAAAAGCAAAAAGACAAAAAGCTAAACATATCAAAACAAAACTTTGATTCTCAAAGTTTTGAACAAATAAATCAGCTACCGAATGATATAAGCTTGGAGAACACTATTTAGAGTTTTGAACTCTCTAAATTAATGTAAAAGCAATCAAGATTCCTTACTCACGATCTTCGTTTCGTAGAGTTTGAATAAGGATTCGAACTAACCTAAAGCTTAGAACAACTAAAAATTAGATGTTACAATAAAGGGAAATTAAGGAGTAAGGATATAATATAAATGTTAGATTTTTCCTTCCTACACAAACATTAATAAAAACATTAACAATGAAAACATGCACTTAATACTGAAATGGAAATTTGAAAGAGAAGTTGGAGAGTTAATCCTCCTCATGTGAAACTATCATTAGTGTTGATTTGAAAAAGGTTTTGATTCTTCCTAGACTCATAGACAAGTCCCTAACGGAAAAATAGATTTGATCCCTAGCATGCATGGCTCACTAAAGAGCTCATACATGCTAGCAAATGAAACCAAACAATGACTTATCTCTAAGCTCATTGCTTGATTCCTAACTAAACTCTACACCAACTACCATTTTGGGGTAGGATGTAGAGTTAGTTGTTCTTCCTAAACCTACCAAACCAACAACAATTGGTTTACCCTCACATGAGTTAGATTAACTCCCCAAAAGGGAAGTTAGCTCATGATCCTTGGGACAAGGATTTATGAACTAAGAAAAACACAAAAGAGAGAGAGAGAGAGAGAGAGAGAGAGAGAGAGAGAAGAAATATCAACAACCAAACTCACTTCTATTATTTTCTAGAAGAACAAGTGTTCCTCCATTAAAACTATTACAAGCCTTTTTTCATCAAAACTAAAACTAACTTCTCATTTTCACTAAGGAACTAAAATAATGTCATGTGAGGAAAATAAGTCAAGGGAGTAAATGGAGTGTCCCCACATTTGTCTAATTTCTTCTCCATTTGAGAGAAATCTCATTTCCTCCCACGTGAATTATCAAACCACATTGATTCATTTTTATCTACCACATTAAAACAAAGTGACACCTTGCCTTTTTTTCACTATTAACACCTAATCTAATTTATTACATGCAAGGTGTCAACTTTGCACCAATAATTTGTTATCTTTGTCTTGACATGCTCCATAATTGATGACTCATCCAATCTTGTGGCCCCAAGATAGGTGGGTCCATGTGCGATCCAAAGGCGATCCGGTATTTTGGGGCGCTTTTACAACTTCCCCGCCTATCGTAGAGTTCATCACTGATTGTCCGAGCAGCTCTCTTGTCGATTCGAGTCCCGGTTCGAGAGGTAGGAGCTTTGGAAGTTTGATGCTTCTACGTGGATTTGGGAAGAATTCATATATACGCCGCTCCTCGTGCTTTATTGCGGGTTTAACCAATATTTCCATGTTTACCGCAAATACCGCAAAAAGTATGAAAACATATTTATTTCATGATTATTAAACACATAATGAACCAAATTTATATGTCTCAATGGGGTTTCATAATACACTTTTGGGTGCTTATCACACTACCCCAAACAAAGACTTTGCTTGTCCCCAAGCAAAGAAGAGACACTAAATTAGATAAGTGGCCAAAAAATGTGTAGTCCTAAACTAATTCTCGTTTTCAGAGTCGCGATTGCATTGACCATATGCAACAAGGCCTTAAACCACTAGGAATTCCCTAGTGGACGAGTTATAGCCTCGTGAGAGTTTTCCGAAAAAGATACTCACAAACTTCATTTATACTACAACGACTCGAAGGCGAAACTTGTTTCCTAAATTAATCTCGGATATCTATACATCTCCTTAGCAGGGGAACGAGGATTTATTTCTTTGAAACTCAAGTTAATATGTATTCAATAATTAAAACATCTACATATGATTATTCATACAGTGAACTTTTCATTGAAATATACTAGCGAGGGGTTGTTTCTCGATCCTTGGAGAGCATACCTAAATGGGTTCTCCACGGTATGTGTTGAAACACATATTCACTCAAAATTTTTCCACTCGGGTTTTGTTAACTCCATTAATGCGGTGGGCACACGTTTCCTTATCTCAATGACGGTCGAGGAGCCGATGTCGATCAATCACGCCTACTAGTTATTATCACACCACCCTACTCCTAATTGAGCTAGAGGTCTTTATTAGGTATTGTGGGGCTTAGGTGATAGTGTACAAGAAAATGGAAATGGATAATCAAAATTTACTTAGTATGAGAGAATAGGGTCTTCATATATTTACACTAGAGAAATCCTTGTTTCCTTTCCTTCTTCTAGCTGAGTTTTTCCAACCTTGTTCTTAAGCCTCCTCGGATAATCGGGTTTTTTTTTTTTTTTTTTTTTTTTTTTTTTTATATATATATATATATATATATATATATATATATATATATATATATATGGCTTAAGAACATGATTCTATTTTTTTCTTTCCCGAAGCAAGTAACCCGACTTATATTTAGGACAAGTCTTTCTCTTTATTCTTTCCACATTTCATCCTATTTCTCATACTCATCACTTAGGTAGGTTCTTTCATTTGGTTTAATAAATGGGTAAGGAATTTTTGGTGAAAGTGAAAGGTTTGATGAACAGTTCAGTGGAGTGACTAGCGGTAATATTTGTAAATGTGTATGAATTTTTAGCTATGTCGATCCAAAGAAGGCCTAAATTCTCTAGGGTTGGGTGGTGATCAAGTAAGTAGATGCGTAATTTCCTCTAATCGGAAAAACTACTCCTCTGTGTCATCACACACAAATCACTCATATCAAGGCTTTTGGTTAGATTCTCACAGGATTTATAGTTTAAGTAACTAACCGTTGGTTCCAGAAACTTACTGCAATGTACCATCAATGATACTCAGTACATGAATATTCATGAAAATATGTATAAACTATTGCATATGTATTATCTAAAGTTTCTTAAAAACAAATCTTAATTCGGATACTAATGTGAGATTTCTAGACAATTTTCATCATTGAAAAGGAAACAAGACTTTGTCACTAAGTACAATTATTAATATGAAAATAAAAACTATATATAGGCTACAAGATGCCTAATTTTTGCTACTGTTTAAAAGCACCCCAAAAAGAATGATGCTTAGTCCTCGAAGGATCAATAATTAAAGAGAGAAAGTACCGAGAACCGGAGCAAAATTAAAGATTAACAGGGGTTGGAGATCATAATATATTATTCGGAACAAGAAAATGTTGGAGATCATAAACATATTATTCCGCGAACAGAACAAGAAAAATGTTCCATAGCATACAAACATGAAAAACAATAGCACACCAAAACGAAGGTTTAGCTAGATATATGTACAATGGCAAACTCAAGTTTACCATCCAAATAGAGACGGAAGGTCAAGGCCCTCTTTAAGGAAATGCATTTCCTTAGCATCGCACTAATAGATAATAGTCTACCAAATTTCTGCCCATTCTTTGTCTCCTGATTCCCTCAAATTGGTCTTCATCTTTTCGTCCTTTGGGTAACATCGAACATGCTTCGTGTATCGAAATGGACGCCTTCCATTGACGAAAACCTCAATGAGCGAATGATTACGTTTCGGGCACATGGAATCTACCTTGACCCGATCATGAAAAGTGGCTGCAAACGTGGGAAATGTGTCTTCATGATCCCGCAAGGCGGTGATCGGTAAAAGTATATCTCGATCCCCGAAAAGTGCGAGCTCGTTTCAAAATGGAGATAACACAACCTAAAATGTTAAATAATGCATGACCACGAAGCTAGTGCAATCAATACAACGCGCGGCCTCATTGGCGGTAGAAAAATGCCAATCTCCCATAATGTTTAGGAGTACAAATAACATGGCAGTCCCCATGTTCATGGTCATGCTTTGCTAATGGAATGGTGATGTTACGCCATGGCACATGGCCATCTCCTTCGTTTGATCTCAAGACCATCACCATAAGAGTCGCAAAACGCTTTCCAATTTGAAGGAACGGTAAGAATTATAATAGATGTACCGCCAAGATCTGGCGGGTTAAGTAGTATGGAAGGTCCAAAGATAGAGCAAGTTGTTGTTCGAAAAAATATGAGGTGTGTCACCAACTTCGGATTGTGAACCCGTCTAAAGTAGAAACCATGTGCATGGTTGAATGCTGGTGTGCCATCCATATTAGCATAAAAGTATGTAGCCAAACTCGGAGAATAAGTTTGGTCGGGGTTGAAGAATTAGGGAAGACCACCCAATGTTTGTGATGTAATCATGGAAGAGATGGCCATAGGCATTGGAATCCATCATAGACTGGAAAGGATTGCTCAGAATGAGTTTGGGAGGTACCATGGATGATGAAGATGCAATGTTTGATGAAGATGCCATGGTGGATGAAGTAAAGAAATGGGTAACGATATCGGCGGCTGAATGGAAAAATGAGTATGTAAGAAAATAGACCCTCCTATAGCACATGTTAAAATTATATTAGTCACAACGAAATGATGACAATCCTACTAAGCATTTCATACAAAATAAAACAAAAAGATAAGATAAAATACATAGTATCTGATGACGGAAAACGTAATAACATGTATGATTATATACTTATTGACTTAGTAATATCATGGATTCGATATTGATCTAGGAGATGCATATTTTGCACCAAACCTTTTAGGTCTTCTATTTGTTGGCGAGTCTGCATCCGAATGTCCCCTTTGGCAGAGAGTACAGGTTTGATTTTCCATTAGGAGAGCGTGATTTTGCAAGAATTGAGAATGATTTTCCAAGATCTCCTCCTCGCTCAACATCATCGTTGCTTGACGATCTTAGAAATCTCAAAGAGTTGTGATGATGATATTCCTCGACGAAGCGTGTAGTTCCCTCAAACCCCGATGAAGAAGTTTAATGCCTTCCATGGGATTAATAATATGCAAAGATGGCATTTTCATTAAATAAATGGTCAATTTGAGCTTGAGGTGTTACGCTCATCTATCGAGTATCGGGGTCCAAAAACCAACGGAGTAGTCTGTTTGAAATACCTTTATATATGCTCTTTGAAGGGGTGTCTCTGGAGAAATTATTGGATAACCCTAACGCATCATAATCTGCGTAACCAAAGTGGGTAGAGCTACTGACCTTCTTGTTTTCTTGGTGATTACGTTCCAGAGGTGTTGGATCAGACAAAAGTCATCTCTTTGAGTTTGCAAAATCCAAAGTAGGTGAAGTTGAGGCTTTGTGACTTCAGTTTGGTGTGATGTACCTACCACATTATGTCCCAACCAGTAGAGCACAACACATTGATTCTGTTTCAAAGAGCGTTGAAGAACCATGTGATGTGTATTTTCGACGTCGCCATGAGATACGGTAGCTCGCAGTAAAGTTTTTGCGAAATCGAATGATGACTCTTGAACAAGGGACTCCTGGGTTTTTATTGTGATTTGAAGTATGTCGGAGATCATTTCCTTATTCAATTCTAATCGTTGTCCATAGGCATTGAAGTAGAATTTTCCATCTTCATATCCGCTAAATTGGTAGAACATCAAAACCAATTCTCGAATAACTAGTCAATGAATGATATAGAAGAGGCCCCATCCGCTGACGATATGATTTCGGTGTCAAAATAAGGAGAAAACCGGCCTTCTTCGAAAGTTTTTAGGTAGTCTTTCTCTGCCGTTATTTTTCTTGGTTGAGCATTACTGAAGGAAGGATAGTGAAAATTGTATGAATAAGAATGGCTTAAAAAGAAGAGATTTATAGGCAATCTATGAGGCTATACCAATCTGGAGTCCAAGTGTATTTAATGACCCATGTGATTATGAACAGCATCATAGGGGATCCACAGTAAGTCTTTGTCATGTCAGATATTCAAATACAATTAATGAGATGGTTTAATGTTTAGAAAATACGGAGGAAAGTTTCACAGGGTAGTTAAACTTACACGTAATTTTAGAAATAATGATCATAACTCAGTAATAGAATATGGATAGAATAATCGAGCTGCATGTGTGACAAGTGTTATGTGTACCTTGTAGCATCTGCGATTTTCTCCTGACTATGTGTATCCATTAATTATTTCCGGTGAGTTTTGGATGGCCTTTCTTGTTATGGTTTGTTTATTTATTTACTTATTATTATTTTTTTTATTTTTTATTTTTTTTTTTTTTGGTTTATATATATTTTTTATTTTTTATTTTTTTTTTTATTTTTTTTTATTATTATTATATATTATTATATATATATATATATATATATATATATATATATATATATATATATATATATATTTATTAGAGAGGAAAAGACAACTAATATACACAACTAATTAATCTGAACTTCTCCATTTAATAACGAAACCCGCACAAATGTGTGAGAATTATTTAACACACCATACTAATATACAAAATGAAAATCAGAAAAAGAGACGGTTACATAGATCTAGATGTTCGGATCATGTTATGCATGAGTAACAAGAGAATAATGATAAACACTTGTTATCACGATTAATGTGATAGCCCATTCGCGTTGCTCCTTTTCCCATCGCTCTAGTTTATTCATTATTGTCAAGAAATTGAAAATTTGTGAAGAAGAAGTTGTGAAGATTGAGAGAAGGGAATGAGTGAAAGAGGAAAGGAGAGTTGTATTTATAACTTGATTTCTGACCGTTGGGCATCTGACCGCGCTTGGATCAATCCATTGGTTTCTGACCGTTGGGCTTTGAGAGTAGGCCCAATGAATCAAGGAGCAAACTCATATTTTTGAAAGTACTATATTCGCATAACATAAATAATTTCTCATTTAAACCGTCTGGAGATACAAAATTATGAGAAATCAACCGATATATAATAATTTAGCACTAAAAAATAAAAATGCAATGCATTAGGGAAATAAATGACATAGTCATTTCTAAACCAAAGAAAATAAACATCTACTGGGAATCCTCCGGGTTAGCAGAAGATGAACCCGGGTTTCTACGCCTTCGCCACGGCGAACTTCCAGCCGAAATGATCGGTCCGAATGTGGCCTATAGATCGAAAGTAAATCGATCTTGAATTGTTTGCTGATTTGCCATCATCATTCTCTGGAATTGGCCTTGGAGATTTCTCATTTTCTTTGGAATTCATTCGGGAAGTAATCATCTCTTCCTGGCGAAGAAACATCCTCATCGCGATACTATAATTCATGTTCCTCAAGGCATCCATAGGAGTATTGATTCGGCGCGATGGTATCTTCATTAAAAACAAATCCGGTGGTGAAGGAGGAGGAGGAGGTATGTTATCATGCTCAATGTCATCTCTAGCTACCGGGTCCCAATGGTCTAAAACACAAGTCTCAAAAAATTCCAAAATTCTCGAAAGACCTTGTTTCAATGAAAGGAGAAGCGACCGAAACCCTAAGTTAAGCATAAGCCGAAAGTAACAAGTACAAAGAAGAGAGGAGTGACCTATTTGACGCTGTCGTAAGAATATGGCCCGTGAAATGGACCATACGAAAAGTGTGCTTCCTCTCCCAGGGATCCACGCAGGTGCAAGAAAGTCTTGTTCACGCCGACGCCTTTGAAGTTCCAATGACGTTGTCGCCCGGCCCATTGAGTGACGGCTAATTGGTTACGCCCCGAGTGAATCTTTGGTACACGCAGTTCGAGCCAGTGTTGTACTCCCCCTCGAAGCGTGTCAAACATCAAATCCCTCGGGTCGGATACTCGACAATAACGGTCGGGCTATCAGATTTAATCAGAATCTGCGCGGTATTCGAAATCAACTCCAGCGTGAGTTCACGTTCCATCCCATCCGCCGTAATCCAAAATTCGTCACCCCGGAAACCTCCATTGTTATAAAATTTCAACACCAATTCTTCGGAATATTGAGCTGGGATTCGATGCAATAGATATTCCCACTCTCTACTAGCAATTTCCTCATTGAAAAATGGGTGAAACATCCCGGAATTATAGAGATTTGTGAAATTTCTCTCAACGTAATTCTTCTTCGTGCTGCCATAGCCGTGTAAAATTAAGTTTTGATGGTGCAAATAGCAAGAGGAGGTGGAGGAGGTGGTGCTGGAGGAAGGGGGTTTAGTTTGGTGGAGTTTGGCGCGTCGCTGCGGTCGAATTTCATCTGCCGTATGCCGCGAGTGGATTAATGGGGGGACAAGATCCGATTTTTGTGGAAGAAGAAGTGAGGGGGGTGGACGCGAGGGTGCCCCGCGCGTGGGCTTTGTACCCGGATCTTTGGTTTTTGGGTCGGGTCAAAATTTTGGCCCAAGTACAAATTAATTACAGAAATTCCTCTTATGTCCCGAAATGTTCCGAAATTTCAAACGTGGAAATTCGATTCGTTTCAACTCCGAATTTAACGGATGAGATATCAAAACGATCAGTATTAAAAATGCCATCCACTAGAATATGAAAAATCACATTCAAACATCAATTTTATTTATTTATTTATTTATTATTTATTATTATTATTTTTTTAACAATCTTTGGTTTTTATTTATTTATCCTTTATATACAAATGTACAAGTCGAGAAGAACGTGTCAACAACACCGGAAATCCAAATAAAACAACACATCACAACAACTTAACTCAGGGCAACTTTCATGTAAAACTCTCGTGAACCCAATCCAACCGTGACGTGGCTTATCCTTTATGTTTTGGGGGCCGAGGGTTTAGGACGGTACCATCCTTGACCAATGTGCAATGGTCTAATAATAATATTACCCTTAGTACATATGGTATAGCCTCAAACCGCCCCGAAACAGTCACATAAAAAACTGAATGGGGTTGGCCTGGTGGAATCCATTGCCCGTACGAACTAGGAAATGTCCGATGGTGCATATCACGACTCTCTTTGGGCACCATGATGGGTGCTAATAAAACAAAACGAGTATATACATGTTGAGTCTTTTAACGTCAGATCCTCAAGACGAATGTGAGTCTTTTAACGTCAGATCCTCAAGACGAATGTGAGTCTTTTAACGTCAGATCCTCAAGACGAATCCCAACCTGTGGGAGCAACGGGACGACGACGAAGTTTATCCTATTGAGCTGGTGTCGTCGAACAATAATATACCTTATACCGCTCATCTCGGATAAAAGATCAAGACCTGGACAAAAAGGAGTTTGACAGTTCATACACCACCCCATCCTTTTCGCTCGTCGCTTTCGAAAGCAAAAGTACTACGACCATTACCAATTCGAGATGGGTAAGATTTGGACCAAATGATGAGTTGGAGTTCGCGAGGAAGAGAATAGAAAAGGGAGGAGAAAGAAGGAGTTGAAATTTTTGGTACCCATTGTTTTCCTGGAGGCACGTTTGCTCGATTATCAGAAGACATTTATACTCATTTCTGAAATAGAGTTTTTGTGGACTAAGGTTCCGGCGCTTGCAACCACACACTCTAGGGATTTTTAGAAAAGAAAATAGAAGAGGGCCCGGCTACCCTAATGGCATACTTTTCCTGTTTAAATACATGGAAAGAAGTACACCAAATCTATATTAGTCCTGGTAGACCGGATCATTTAGAAGAGTCTCTTCGACATCCGGAGAGCGCAACTCATGATAATGTTTAAAAGTGCTTTGCCATTTACTTGAAATTCGCTACCATCATTTACGTTTTTCACAAAGATAGCCCCATAAGGAGTGACAGCCAGACGAAGGAAAGGACCGCACCATCGAAGTTTTTAATTTTCCCGAAAAATGTGTAATCTTGAGTTGTACATCAAAACTTTTTGACCGACTTTGAACTCTTTTCGCAATATGTGCTTGTCATGCACTCTTTTCATGTTGGCTTTATAGGATTTTGAGAGATCATAGGCATCACTCCGAATTTCCTCAAGCTCATTTAACTGCAACTTTCTCTTTTCGCCTGCCACGTTAGTGTTATAATTGAGGCTTTTGATGGCCCATAGAGCACGGTGCTCAAGTTCAACCGGCAGATGACAAGGTTTTCCAAAAACAAGGCGATACGGAGACATCCCTATAGGTGTCTTAAGAGCTGTTCTGTATGCCCACAAGGCATCAGATAATCGTAGAGACCAGTCTTTCCTAGATGGATTGACAGTTTTTTCCAAAATGGATTTTATTTCTCGATTAAAGACTTCTACTTGACCACTGGTTTGAGGATGATATGGAGTTGCCACTTTGTGCTTGACTCCATATTTCTTTACTAATGATTCAAAATTTTTATTGCAGAAATGTTTTCCCCCGTCACTAATTATAGCTTTTGGAACACCAAATCGAGAGAAAATATTTTCTTTTACAAACAAAACGACCGTTTTATGATCGTTAGCACGACATGCCAATGCCTCAATCCATTTTGACACATAGTCAACTGCTACAAGTATGTATAGGAAGCCATGAGAATTTGGAAATGGACCCATGAAGTCGATGCCCCATACATCAAAGATTTCCACAATTAGAATGGGATTTAAGGGCATCATATTGCGTTGAGTAATGCGACCTAATTGCTGGCAAATGATTGCATGCTTTGCAATGCTCATGTGCATCTCTAAACAAGTTGGCCAATAAAACCACATTGTAGAACCTTGGCCGCAGTTTTCTTACCACTAAAATGACCACCACAAGATTGTTCATGGCAGAAGGATAACACATCGCCAGTGTTCCCAACCGGAATGCAACGGCGGATTAGTTGGTCCGAACAATACTTGAAGAGGTAGGGATCATCCCGTAAATAAAATTTCACAGTGGATAAAAACTTTTTCCGGTCATTCTGAGACCAAGATAAAGGAACTTCCTCGGTAACTAAGTAATTTACTATGTCGCGTACCAAAGGGGGGACGAAAAAATAGAGTACAAGTGTTCATCCGGAAAGGAATCACGATAGGTTCATGATCGATCAACATCATTGACAAGTCTTGATAAATGGTCTGCAACCACATTTTCGCTACCTTTTTATCTCTAATTTCGAGAGTAAACTCTTGCAAAAGGAGAATCCATCTATCAACCTTTGTTTTGCATCTTTTTTCGCTAATAGATAACGGCGTCCGCATGGTCGGTAGACAATAGTTGGAGAACCCACTAGGTAAGGACGAAACTTATCTAACGATATACAACGGCGAAAAATCTTTCGGTGGTGGTATAGTTACGTTGAGCTTCATTAAGGGTTTTACTCGCATAGTAAATGACAACCGGCTTTATCTTCTCGGCGTTGCCCTAGATGCAGCTCCTATAGCATAGTCGCCGCGTCACACATTAATTCAAAAGGTTTAGACCAATCGTGGTTGAATTATGGGAGCGTAGTTAATGCGGTTTTTAATACCTCAAAGGCTTGTTTGCAACCGAAACTAAAATAAAAAGCGGCATCTTTAAGCAGGAGATTGGTTAAAGGTCTAGCAACCTTTGAGAAATCTTGAATAAATCTCCTATAGAAACCAAGCGTGTCCTAAGAATCGCAGTAATGTCTCGAATCTGTTTTTGGTATAGGAAGTGAAGCAATTTTTTCTATTTTAGCTTTGTCGACTTCGATTCCGTCCTTTGAAACGATATGTCCTAAAACTATTCCTTTAGTAACCATGAAATGGCATTTTTCCCAATTAAGAACAAGGTTTTTCTCTTCACAACGTGTAAAGACCTTTTCAAGATTTGATAGACAGCTATCGAAAGAATCTCCATAAATTGAGAAGTCGTCCATGAATACTTCCATAAACCGTTCAACCATATCACTGAAAATATGAAGCATGCAGCGTTGAAAAGTACCAGGTGCATTGCAAAGGCCAAAAGACATTCGTCTATATGCAAATGTACCAAATGGACAGTGAACGTTGTCTTTTCTTGATCAGCAGGGGTCTATGACTATCTGAAAATAACCTGAATAACCATCAAGAAAAATGATGAATAGGCATGACCGGGCTAAACGCTCGAGCATCCGATCGATGAATGGAAGTGGAAAGTGATCCTACGAGTGACGGCATTAAGTTTGCGATAGTCAATGCATATTAAGCCATTTTACCGATTCGAGCGGAAATGCATTCATCTTTATCATTTCGCGACAACCAGAATGCCGATTTCTTTGGAACCACGTGTAACAGGACTCACCCAAACACTATCGAGAGATAGGGTAAATAATACCCGCATCTAGTAATTTTAACACTTCCTCTCGGACCACATCTTTCATGGTAGGGTTTAGCGACGCCGTGGTTCACGCGACGCCTTAGCATTTTCTTCCGTGTATCGCGATGGATGCACACATTAGGTTCAATGCCTTTAATGTCATCGAGGGACCATCCAATAGCGAACGATGTTGTTGAATGACATTAATTAAACAAGCTTCCGATCGATCGTCAATTGTGAAGAAATAATAACGGGTGGCGACCATCGACATCAAGTCAGATTTTTAATTCGAAGGAAGAGGTTTTAATTCGGGGTGGGAGGTGGGTAAAAAGATTCTTGAGGAAGGTCATCATCCATGTAGTAAACAGATTGATGATCATCCAAGTTACTTGATATCACTGTTGTAGGGTCAAATAATGGTACTGACTCTAATAACTCATTTACTTCTTGTGTATAATCATCGTCCTCAAATTCAGAGTCGCTAAAGGAAAGAAATTGGTATACTTCATCTTCAGGAAAAGAGTTTGTGAAATACTCTTGTGGAATGCTGTCAATCCTGTTGACCTCACCATCAATGTCAGGCTCTAGAAGTTGTTTCATCAACTTGAACACATTCACCTCGACCGAAAGATTTCCGAAGGACATGGTCATGGAACCATCTCTACAGTTAATAAGAGCATTAGCAGTGGCAAGGAACGGACGTCCTAAGATGATAGGAATGGAATCACATGCAACCTCTATATCCAAAATAACAAAGTCTACAGGATAGAAGAAATCTTGGACTTTTACAAGGACGTTTTCCACAATTCCTTTTGGATACTTTATGGAACGATCGCTAACCGTAGAGTCATGGTGGTAGGTTTGAGCTCATGAAGACCTAGTTGTTTAAATAAATAATATGGAAGTAAGTTCACACTAGCTCCTAGGTCTAGTAGTCAAGAGTCGTGGTATTTGTCACCTAAGGTGCATGGAACCGCTGGTCTACCGTGGTCCTTGTATTTTACTATACCATTGTGTTCGGTGATGGAGGGAAACTGTTCAGTGAGGAAAGGCTTGTTGAGGAACATTAGTTCTCCTTTTTGTGGTGCACATATCTTTTAGAAATTTTGCATGTTTTGGTAATAATTTTAAGGCATCGAGAAAAGGTAAGTTGATTGTTAAATTTTGAAAAGTCTCTCGAATTTCAGCAAAATTCTCATCAGGTTTATTCTTTGCCAAGCGTGCAGGAAACGGTGCCTTAGGGCGGAATTTGGCAAAGGGGTCTACTTGCTTGTTTCCTACATTCGGAGGTGTTGACTTTGTTGTATCAGGGGAATCTTCCGTAGGTTCATTAGTAGAAATAGATTCCTTGGAACCCTCTTTTTCCTTTGGTTGATCATCCGCATAATGTATCGATTGTCTACAATTTTTCCGGATCGTAAAGTAGTGATTGCATGCACCTCACCTTGGTTGGGGGTGCTTGTACCGAGGCATTAATGAGTTCAAAGGTCGTGTTTGTTGGTTTAGGGTTTGGAACCGCTTGTGCAGAAACACGCTTTTCGACTCTTTTCTTGCTTCCAATTGTTGAAGTGATTGTTGGATAGATCGCGTTAAAATTTGAGACTGTTGGTTCATGTAAGCCAAGAAAGTCTCATTTGTCCTATCCGTAATGGTTGGCGCAGTTGTGCAAATGTAGTAGTTCACGATTATTGCTTAGAATTTGTTGATTATAGTTGGGATTTGGATTAGGAACAAGGCTTCGCGGTTGGTTTGATAATTAGCATTGGAATTATTTTGAAATTGACCTTGTTGGTATTGTTGATTATTTCCTTGGCGGTATGGAATAAAATTATTGGGAGGTCGAACAGGTGGATTAGCGAAACCTGGAGGAGCCCCCATTTGTTGGTTATTTTGGCCGTTTAAATTCGGATGTTGTCTCCACGGTGCATTGGGAATGTTGAATGCACATGCCTCCTCCGCTTGTTGAGTAAGGAAGCATATAACAAGGGACAATATGCATCGGGATGATCGGGACTAAGACAAAGGACACAAGGAGCGTGTCAACATTCATGACCGGTTTTGGTAGTTGATCGTTTACTTGAACCAAAGGGCATCTACTTTTTAGTTAGGGATTCTATCAAATTTTTATTTCGGGATCGGGTTTTACCTCAAAAATAGATGTGGCTTTTGTAACAAAGATCCTTTGATGATCTAGGACGACTCGGTGTTACCCCAAGCAGTGTACCTTTTTTTCGCTTGTTTTTCAAGAAAAGTATAAGCTTCAAGAGCTCCTTTGTCCATGAAGCAACCTCCGCTTCATTATATCAAGAGTTTCTTTTTGATGATCGCATGCACCATTAAAGAATGAACGAACAAGGACAACTTTTTCTAGTTGGTGGTGAGGACATTCTAACAGAAGATCAGTAAAACGACTCCATGCTTCTGTAAAGGATTCATGAGGATTTTGACTAAAGAATTGAATTTTCTGAAGCATTTCAGTTGTTTTTTTTCTGAGTGTAAAACTGAAGCATGAAAGCTTGAATTAGTTTATTCCATGTGTCTATGGATTGTGATTGTTGTCCTGCCAGCCAGATGGACGCTTTTTCCGCTAAAGTGAATGGAAACAGTCGAAGCAAGAGTTGTTCCTTAGAGACCGCTGGATGATGAAATGTTGTTGCCACTTGTTGAAGCCTACGAAGATGATTGTATGGTTTTTCGTGCTCCAAACCATGATATATTGGTAACAAACTGAAAACGTTTAGTGGGATACGAAAATCACCGACAATGTCCTCAAGTTTGATGCAGGAAGAAGGTCCTTCCTGTAATGCAGTATAGAAGTCCGAGAGGGCTTCTCTGCAGTGGAGGATCGTCGGCCATAATGACAGAAGTTGATGGCGACGAAGGATTGTGATGAAGGTAATTAGCAGAAGAAGAACAATTTTTAGGTGAGAACTTACGCAATTGCTTATCGTTTTTTTTAACGATAGGTATGTTCAATTTCTTTAGTGGAACCAGACCTTAATCTCATGCAAGCAGAAGGAATTTAGTAGGACTCGAATTTTATTATTATCTTAAGCATTATAGTTTAACAACATATGCCTAAACTGCTGCTAACGTAGCAGTGAAGCTAGGAATACGTGTGCATAAACCAACAGCCAGGTCACAAGAGAGATATGAGGGAGGCTTTCCGTGCAAGCACGGTTCTAATTAAGTAACCTCAATCTTTCAAGTTTCCTAGACACCATTGGAATATGATTAAGATTTATGGAATTAAAATTTATGCAAAGGTGGTATTAAATTAATTTTAATTTTAATTTAATTTTATTTATTTTTTATTTATTTTTTATTTATTTATTTTTTTTAAAAGATTTATGCAAAGGTTAAAATACAAACATGCAAATACGATCTACTCATACAATACTAGGTGCAGTAGCATGTGAAGATACTCTACTCATACGTATAGCTATCTGAATAGGCAAGCTTGTGTCATCGATAAATATTTCCATACGATGCATGGCAAATACACATCGATGAATAATATATGTACGCTTAATTTGTAAATCGATATTACGTAACGTGATATCAACAAGTAACAGCGAAATTGAATAACTCATAATGCGATATCTAAATATATTAGCATCTGAATACGGTATACATCATGCGAATAGACGACAAAACTAAACATGCAAAGTATTATACCTAAACTAAAATCGACTCTTGTATTGCATAATAAATCGATTTCGATAATACTCATTGAGATTGCCGAATGTCCTATAGAGAGCGACTTTACCCGTAGGGTTTAGAAACAACTTACCCAACTCGGATTTTAACCCTTGTTGGAATGTTCTCCTCTTTCTTGACAAAATCGACTTATTAGACAATACCGTTAATGATAATCGTGAAATATCAAACATGTAACAAGAAACATTTGTACGTAGAAAGACATATACCCATGCAAAACAGTACCATTAATATGTAAATATATATTAATATGCATATCATGTCCAAGTAATCGTATATAAATATTTACCGGTATACAAACTTGATTCATGCATAATTCGAGGCTAAAACTTAAATAATAATCCATAAATATTTCCTAATACTATATACATGGCATACATGCAGAAAAACATAATAAAAAAATTACAATAATAATCAAAAATTGGAACTCAGAAGCGTCCGTTTTTAAAAAAAAACGTTTCAATTTGTCGACGCGATTAATCCCAAAGGATTATCGATATTTTCAGGTACAAGGTATGATATTTAGGCCTGGAAATGGATCAAGGTAGATCTGGAGATGCTGGTGGTTGAACAGGAGCAAAAACTGAAGAAATTCACCCGCGGATGCGGGTCCCACTCGCGCACGCGACTCCACACCCGCACACGCTTGTCCAGTAATTCAAAATACTTTCAAATTTTCTCAGAAGTCTTATAATCGCCTGTATTTATCTTTCCCAGTCCTAACTTTTGGTACCTGAAAGTGGAACGAAATTTTTTTTAGGTTACAGGTCTATTTCGAGGCAAAAATACGAAAAAAAACAAAAAAAAACGTAAACGAACAAAGAGGAAAGGATTGAAGAGAATGGGGGTTCCCCCTTGATGCAACTTCCGATCTTTAGCACAAGTTCTATGTCTTTAGAACAGCAGCGGCGCCATTTGATATATGCTTGTTACTACTACTTAGAGTTTTGAACTCTCTAAATTGATGTAAAAGCAATCAAGGTTCCTTACTCACGATCTTCGTTTCGTAGAGTTGGAATAAAGATTCGAACTAAACTAAAGCTTATAACAACTACAAATTGGAATTTACAATAAAGGGAAACTTAAGGAGTAAGGTTATAATATAAATGTTAGATTTTTCCTTCCTACATAAACATTAAGAAAGACATTAAGTTGAAAACATGCACTTGATACAAAAAATAGAGATTTGAAAGAGAAGGTGGAGAGTTAATCCTCCTCATGTGAAACTATCATTAGTGTTGATTTGAAAAAGGTTTTGATTCTTCCTAGACTCATAGACAAGTCCCTAACGGAAAAACAGATTTGATCCCTAGCATGCATGGCTCACTAAAGAGCTCATACATGCTAGCAAGTGAAACCAAACAATGACTTATCTCTAAGCTCATTGCTTGATTCCTAACTAAACTCTACACCAACTACCATTTTGGGATAGGATGTAGAGTTAGTTGTTCTTCCTAAACCTACCAAACCAACAACAATTTGTTTACCCTCACATGAGTTGGATTAACTCCCCAAAAGGGAAGTTAGCTCATGATCCTTGGGACAAAGATTTATGAACTAAGAAAAACAAAAGAGAGAGAGAGAGAGAGAGAGAGAGAGAGAGAGAGAGAGAGATCATCAACCAAACTCACTTTTATTATTTTCTAGAAGAACAAGTGTTCCTCCATTAAAACTATTACAAGTTTTTTTTTATAAAACTAAAAACTAACTTCTCATTTTCACTAAGGAACTAAAATAATGCCATGTGAGAAAAATAAGTCAAGGGAGTAAATGGAGTATCCCCCACCCTTGTCTAATTTCTTCTCCATTTGAGAGAAATCTCATTTCCTCCCACGTGAATTATCAACCCACATTGATTCATTTTTATCTACCACATTAAAACAAAGTGACACCTTGCCTTTTTCTCACTATTAACACCTAATCTAATTTATTACATGCAAGGTGTCAACTTTGCACCAATAATTTGTTATCTTTGTCTTGAAATGCTCCATGATTGATGACTCATCCAATCTTGTAGCCCCGCATAGTGGGTCCATGTGTAGTCCAGTTATGGCGGTCCGGTATTTTGGGCGGTTTACAACTTCCGCCTATCGTAGAGTTAAATGCATACGATTGTCCGAGCAGCTCTCTTGTCGCGATTCGAGTCCCTGGTTCGAGAGGTAGGAGCTTTGGAAGTTTGATGCTTCTACGTGGATTTGGGAGAATTCATATATACGCCGTTCCTCGTGCTTTATTTCAGGTTTAACCAATATTTCCATGTTTACTGCAAATACCTGCAAAAGTATGAAAACATGTTTATTTCATGATTATTAAACACATAATTAACCAAATTTATATGTCTCAATAGGGTTTCATAATACACTTTTGGGTGCTTATCATTAGCCATGAACACGACTGAAATTAATTTCAATTGTCCCAGACTTTTAGTCTATTTGGCATGTTATTTCATGCTGACAGATTGTGTACCTAGACGTCGACATTTTTCTTCATTTTGTCGTAGGACAATCATTAGAATTATATTCATGTACCTACATATATATGTTTTTTCAGAATCAGCCAAAGCGCAGGGGAGGCCACGAACATGTACTTGCGGCGGCGAGGGCATTGTGCTTGCACCTTTGCATGGAACATCTTTAAGATTCAAAAAGTCATCAATCCTGCAACTTCTTTTCGATCTTCCGTGTTTAAGAATGCAGTAGGAAGTTAACGGGGTTAGAACATGCAAAATACTGACCCCATCCATCTACTCTTATCAAGTGAAGACCGAGCGAAAGTACATCTACTCTCCACATTAGGCGGTTAATGTTTATCTGAATCTCGATCGCATCTACGGAAAGAGTCTACACCGGGTAAAGATAGATATCCGTTGTCGATGTTCAAGGGGCGTGGTTCTCAAATGCATCCACTTAGATGTAGATCTCATAATGCGTGAGGAAATGATGTTCGAGTTATGTATAACACTTCTTTTATATGATCAAATATTCTATTGCTGATTTGTTAGTGGGTTGCGTTGGAACTTAATTGACCTTGCTTTGGAGACAACATGTTTAAACTCCTAGGGTTTTTTGTTCTTAATTGACCTTCTTCTTTTCTTCTCGGATATAGGTCGGCCTCTCTTTCGCTTCTACTGGCAAGATTTTCTAGAAGCTCGAGGTCTGGAGTGAGACCCTGTAGAAGACCTGTGCTAATAAGCACAAATATTTCCTAATTGCCCACCAGACCATCCGGATTCCGTACTCAGGAGATTTTGGATCACCCAACAAGGGGCAATCGCTCACCGAGGTTTGAACCCCGTGGTCCGCAGTGTGCCCATGAGGGAGAAATGAGGTAAAGTAGGCCGTTTAGAGAATGTAGTTGCATTACACATGACGTAGGAGAACCAACCAAAGCTTATCAAACCAAGGTCAATAATATTGATGCCTTGAGGAATTAGTTCATGGAGGTTAGGAATGTCAGGATAAACGAGTGGTGGAAGCATGAAATATGATATGTTGTTCTTCTTTGCATGAAATCGATAAACGAATGGGGAAAGCATGGAGGTGAGGAATGGTTTATGTTGTTCTTGCTGCAAGCAACTGTGTTTTCACCACATGTTATACCCATAAACTCAATCTGTATGTTTTAAGCACAATTCAGCAATGCAAGATCTTTATAATTATGTACTCATTATAGTGTCCATCAGTTTTTTTACGCTATTGTGTCATCGATACTTACTACTCTCTTATAATACAAGCTTATATAGTTAACGTCATCGAATATGCTAACATAGAACGTACTATCCGAATCTTATGTCTATGTTACAGCAGTATAGTAGCTCTTTTTTGTACATACAAATTAAAAAAATAGACTCCAACAAATATAAATACAACTGTCATTTATTTATTTATTTTTTTTACAACTACCAAGGCCCAGGAATGGAAAAAACAAAAACAGACTTATCCCTTGGATCCCCACTGCTTGAAGTTCACTCCCTTCAATCGTCAAAAAACTCTTTCTTAAAATTCAAGTACTAACTGCTTCAACTACCGTATGGTTTCTTCAAGCAATAACCGTTTGTTAAGCAAAACTGTCAGTATACATACAAAAAAATTTCCATTGTCAATTTCTCATGTGGAATCTTTGGCATCAAAAAATAGCATTATCCCGCAAAAAGGTTTGCTCATGACTAATTTCAGTCTCTTCGACAACACTTTGCATATTCCAAATTTATATAGACACAATTTTAACTTTAATAAATTGTTTCATCGTATCATTTTTTCTTTCATAGTATTGTAGTTTTCTTAAATAGCAGTTCGTCACTTACACTTTCAAGAGTGATTCGTTACTTTTTTGTGTACTTTTTCTTATTCACTAATGCATTTCATGGATGTATATTAGCTTTAAAATCTAGGCGGTGGGTTCATGGATGTATATTAGCTTTAAAATCTGTATGATTATAACGTTATAAGCCATACCATTGTGTTTGGCAAAATAATTAAAAAATAAATAAAATTGTTAGTTCTTTCAATCTTCAATCAACCATCGGTAAGTTCTATGCCTCAAAGTAAGTTATCTGTTGCCATCTTTTATTATTTGTAACGGGAGGTGTTTCAATTAGAAAATTGCATATTATTTTGTTAAGAATCATGTCTTGGGCAGGGCAGCTCATTAGAAATTCAATCCTTCTTGATACAGATATTACCATTTGAAGATTCTGCTGAACAGCCTGGAACCTCAACTAAGGAAACAAAGCCTAAACGGATACGTAGAAAGTCCGAATGTGTGGTAAATATACAACAGCGATGCTTTTTAAATATTTGTTTTTATCAATTCTTTACCCTTTATAACTAACACAGGGGAAAAAATGTGCGTATTATGTTGGCATAGGAAATTTATCCATACAATTTTAATAAAACCGTGGAAACTTCAGACACGACTGCTGCATCTAAGAGAATCCGCAAAATTTACCAGGTAATAAACTTTAATTATGTTCAGTCGAATGCTAAACTTCCATCTATTGTTATATTTAGTTTAAATAAAAGTTTGCTGAAAGAATATGTTGTTATAAGAGTGAATGTGTGTGCTGTGGTGTGGTGTTGTGGATGTGGTAGTGTATGGTGTGGTCTGGTTTGGTGGAGGTGGTAGCGTGTGCGTGTTTTGTGTTCTATGTGTATGTGTATGCTGGCAGGTCATGTGCTAGAGTGTTGTGTGTGTGGCGTGGTGTTGTCTTTGTCTTTGTGTGTCTTTGTGTTGTGTTGAGTGTTGGTTTTATTGTCTTGCTTTGTGTACTTGGTGTTTGCATTCTCGCTCTGCTCTTCTTTGCTTTGATGCCCGGTGGTGTGTGTGTGGTAAGTTTGTCGGGTTCATTATCTATGTTGAACCGGTGTGTGATCTTTGTAGTGATGTATGTGGCGGGTGGTTTAGTAGTGTAGTCGACTTATTATGCTGCTGATGTTGTGGTTTGAGATTGGAGCATGTAAACGGTTATAGGGCTGAATGCTTTGGAGATGGATTGGACTATGTCGTTATTATTATTGTCCTAAACTTACTATTGTTTTATTATTTATGGTTGTTAGATATTTTGTTCTTGGAATTTAATTTGTAATGCAACAGTGATGTTACTAATGTCTACTAGATTTGCTCTGCCATGTAATAGTAATGCGATAGGATTTACATAAATAGTTGTTCTATCAAACTACTAGATTTGCTCTGCCATGTAATAGTGTTTGTTATGATATTGATAAACAAACACTTTCTTTCAAGGCCCCTAATGATTCAGTTGCAGCTACTGCCTTCAATGTAGTATAACCATTGTTGCTTAATACGACGATGGACTTCAAATTTGGCTTTAGATGCTCCTTTGGCCGAATCCTTTAACTTATATAATATTGGGCAAATTAGTGCCTTCGCTTTGCGTGAAAACTGGTTTCTATCTAGATTTTTTTTCTTGTACACAGCTGAAAATTTTGTGCATAATCATTGTTTGAGTTAATATAATGTTTTTTATTGTTTCAATTTATTATCATGCAGTCTATCTCTGCAAGATGTGTATGAGTTTTTCTCTTTGAATAGCCTTTTCAAGGGCACATAATCAGCCTAAGATCTGTTTTAACTTATGCCCTTATAGCATGTTCTCCCCTTTTAATTTGAACTTGGGAAGTGACTAGCGAATGCCTAATTTGATGCCTCTCAATTAAGCAAGATAGAGAGAACAATAGTTTGATTCTCCTGAATAACTTTTTCCCATTTCCCCTAGGAAACATATATATAACATAAAACAAACAAAAAATAATGCATACTGCAGTTTTTCCTTATGTGAGGAATCATATAGTTTAACCTGATTCACAATCAACTTGCAGTTCAATCTTTTGTTGGGTGTGTCATGCCTTGGTAGCTCAAAGCAAAATGGCTAAGAAAAATTACAAAGTTCCAGGAATGAAGGATTAGGTACTCATAAACGGCATGAAACCAAACGATTACCAAGTAGGGAACAATGTAATGGTAATGTTAATGGAAAAGCTAATATTTGGCCTCCATTCTCTTGACCAAAATGTTCCTCGAGACTACCGTTTGGCTCAATATTTATATAATTCTCTGCATTCTTGCCAATGTCCATGCTACAGTAAGCCCATGTCAAGGGTCTCTGCACAAACACCCTTCATCCAATGCAATCGACAGGCAAAATATCTGAAATCAAAGCTGTATAAAACGACCATTTATCCAATGCAATCAATACACAATGCTCCTCGGAAAACCAAGCCACCACTACCAAGTACAATGCCATGTCGCCAACCGAGTCACAACCTCACCACCAAATGACAGTCGCCAACAGGTGCCAGCGTGGCAGACTTTGAAACCACTTCTGCTGATACATATATTGAGTACTAACTTGAAATATTTGGAATCAGTCCCAGTGATGTGTCGCTTACTCTAGATGTAATTCAGTGATGCAGCTAGAATCTATAATTTCTTCCTTCTTTCGCTTCCATACAAATGGATACAAATGGATTGAAAAAATTCACCCCTCAATCATTTGAATAATTCAATCTCTCTACACATGAAATGGATCCACATTATGTTAAAAGCTTTTAAATTGTAAACTTGCCACATAGCCATCTTACCGAAAGCTATTATTTACACATTCAATTCAGTCCGCATATTATATCCGACTTAAATGTGAACGTTTCAAAATTTAAAAAAAAATGGCTTTTTTAGCTAGCAACAAATTCTTTCTCATTCCAACCTACCTATTTATTTAAACCCGACCAAAATATTCAACGATAAAAAAACAATTGCTAATGGATTCACTAGATCATTTTGAAGACAATAATAAGAAAAAGGTTATTCTTCTTGCATTTTTT
Organism: Coptis chinensis; assembly: GCF_015680905.1. Lineage (NCBI taxonomy): Eukaryota > Viridiplantae > Streptophyta > Magnoliopsida > Ranunculales > Ranunculaceae > Coptis > Coptis chinensis. Next base: position 90,644,621 of record NC_141463.1, on the reverse strand, counting down.
TTTTATATTTTATATTCTTCAGTTTAAAATACCAATTATGCTGAACAACATGATGTAATATTCTTATATCTTACAGGTAGTACACTCATATGAATCCAACAATGTTCCTCCATCACATATAAATGCTCGCCAAGAGAATTACACAACTAGCAGCACAAAAGTAAACTTCATCAACATAATACCTATTTTTTAGGTAAATTAGTTTGTGCCATATATAATACTAATTACATACTAACTAAATTACAACGGTTAAATACCTCTTCAAATTTATTTATTCGCAGCATGGTAGAGCAGCAAAAATCGTCTCAAACAAAGAATAAAACTAACGTATTCAAGTGTTTTTTTTTTCTTATTGAAGTTTTTTGAATATAAAACATTTTACATAATCCATTCAGACAAATTTAATATGTAATATTTTACATTTTACATAATTCTTTCCTTTCATTTTTTCCGCCCCAATTTTCTTTCCTAGCACGTGCAATGCACGTGCCCATTTACTAGTATTATTTAATTACACTAGCTAATATGTACGCCTTCTGGGCGTCAAGATCTCAAAGTCTTGGGGATGTGTTTGTTTAATGTTAATGTTAGCGTGCAACTTATCTAGCAAGTAGCAACTATACAAAACAACTAATAGGTGAAAACTGAAAATAAGGCACCTACTAAAAACACACCATATCAGTGTTAGAGTTATCCCTCACATGAGGAGAGGAGAGAAATCAGTTCAGCTTGTGTGGAAAAGACAGAGCGCACCCCGCGCCCTCCACAACCTATTCTAAAGCGCGCCCCGTGCTCAAGCGCCTCGACATCGACTCAGGCAAGAGCGCCCGACTTTCAGCGCTGGACATCGTCGAAGGCAAAGCGCCCGCCCGTTGTTATTAATTCGAGCTCTGCGCCCATGCCTATTTTGGCAGGATTCTATTTTTACGGAACCGCGAGTTTTGCATTATATGTTGGGGTTTTTGGCAAAACCTAAGACAAGAGAGACAACACAGAAGTAAGAGAAAACTTAATCTTGAAAGCTATCAAGATTGAGAGATAACCTTTACAGAGAAACAACCCTGTAAAGAGAGAGGAGTGATCTAGTAAGGTGAGAGACTGCAATGAGTGATTGTAATCTTCCTTCCACTTTATAAAAAGACTAGCTCTTGTGGAAGTAGGCACCATTGGCCGAACCACGGTATATCTTTGTGTTATGGTTTGCTTTTACTGCTTTACATTATTATCTGTTGTTAATAGTTGTTTAGCGAGTTGGGCATGTTAGTTTGGTTGTAGGGAATATTTAGATTGTTGATTGGAGTTGTTATTGTTCAAATACAAGTTATCTGTGTAGTGGGGAATCGATTGACATTGGTATTAACCCTAACAAGTGGTATCAAAGCCTTGGTTAGATTAGCCTAGAGTATTATCCAAATCTTGGTCGGAAGGTGTTTGACAAAACTTCTGAGAGAATATTTGAGTTTAAATAACTTGGAGAGATGGACAATTCCGTGAACACTTTCATGACCTAATCTGAATAGGAAGAACTACACCATTTGGAAAGCCAAGATGGAAGACTTGCTTTATTGCAAGGACTTTGCACAACCCATTGAGAATGGAGGAGAAAGACCGAAAAACGTTGTTTGCTTGGTGAGTGGAGCAAGCTTGACAGAAAAAATCAATTGGGTACATTCGACGATAGATTGACGACGGCGTCTTTCACCATGTATCCCAAGAGACTACAGCTTTTGGCTTGTGGAAGAAACTTCGAAGACCTCTATGAGAGGAAATCGAGCGGAAACAAAGTGCTGGTCGTTAAGAAGTTTGCCAACACAAAGTACCAATAAGGTTCTTCAATGTCTGAGCATCTTAACGAAGTATAGAATACCATCAATCAGATGCATTTGATGAAGATTAATTTGGGAGACAAAGTTGAGGCTTTGTTTCTATTAGGCTCTCTACCCGAAAGTTGGGAGACATTAACAGTCTCTCTACACGGAGCAACCAAGGATGTAATCGTTACCATGGAGATGGCTACAGTGTCTTTGTTGAATGAGGAGACTAGAAGGAGTTCAAAAGGCAGCTCCTCTCACTCAGAGATCCTTGTCACAGAGAAACGGGGGAGAGGTAGAAGTAGAAAAATATATCGTTTTAGAGGTGATGACAGAAGTAAATCTAGAGGTGAAGCTAGAACTCCTAAGGCAGAGAGCGAGACAATGTTATTATTATTGTGCCAAGGGGCCACTTCGGATATGAGTCGCGAAACACTGAAGAGGGATGAGAAGAATAACTGTGTATATGAAGACATAGTGCAGAGGAACGAAAACACTGGCAGAGATACTACCGCACTAGTCGACGACTTAGTGGAAATTGTGTCAGATTGTGGTGTGTGCTGTCTTAGTACCTCATGCCAGGATACAGAGTGGGTGATAGATACAGGAGCATCCTATCACGTCACACCGCATAGGGAATTCTTCACTACCTACAGCTGTGGTGAATATGGTGAAGTGAAGATGGGTAACAATGGAGCCTCGAAGATTATAAGCATTGGTGATGTTCATGCAGAAACCAATGTCGGCTACAGTACACCTTGACACTCAAGGATGTAAGACATGTCCCTGACATTCGCCTAAGCCTAATTTCGGTTGTGAAGTTAGATGACGATGGCTTTGTAAACTCGTTTGGTAACGGGGTATGGAAACTGAGCAGAGGTTCCATTGTAGCAGCCAGAGGGAAGAAAACTCGCTCTCTTTACAAAACACAGGCTAGTTTGTGTAAAGTAGAAGTGAATACAGCAGAAGAAGAAGCTTCCTCCGAACTGTGGCACAAGAGACTGTGTCATATGGGTGTAAAAGGGATGGAAGTTCTTGCTAAGCAAAAGGCTTTGCCAGACATCAAAGGTACACATTTAAATACATGTACTCACTGTTTGATTAGAAAGCAACACAGGGTGTCTTTCCAAAGATTCTTGTCTCACAGAAAGGACAATGTCCTTAAACTAGTGCACACATACTTATGTGGTCTTATAAAAGTGAAGTCCCATGGGGGAGCTTTATATTTCGTGACCTTCATTGATAATGCATCAAGAAAGGTATGGGCATAGAGTCTGAGAACTAAGGATGAAGTACTTGGCGTGTTTAAGAAATTCCATAGCATGGTGGAAAGAGAGACAGGGAAGTTGTTGAAGTGTATTCGCTCAGATAATGGGGGTAAGTACATTGGGCCATTTGAAGAGTATTGCCAGAGTCATGGGATTCGTCATGAGCAGACCGTTCCCAAGACACCGCAACAGAATGGAATAGCAGAGAGAATGAACTGTACAATTGTAGAGAGGATGAGATGCATGTTGTCTCACTCTAAGCTACCTAGAACCTATTGGGTAGAAGCAATGCATACAGCCGTGTATGTGATCAATTCAACCTATCACTATTAAAGCCTCTGAATAGTGATTATCCAGAGAGAGTATGGTCAGGCAGAGATGTTGATTATGGATACTTGAGGGTATTTGGGTGCAGGGCATTTATGTATATTCCAAAGGATGAGAGATCCAAGCTTGATGACAAAACCAAGCAGTGCATTTTTCTGGGTTATGGAGATGAAAAGTTTGGTTATAAACTCTATGATCCGATTAACAAGAAGGTAATCCGAAGTCGAGAATTCGAGATGTTGTGTTCTTGGAAGACCAAACCATAGCAGACTTTGAGGAGGGTGAGAAGCTACAGGCTTTCACCAATGATTTTGTTGATTCCAAACCAGAAGTTCCTACTATGGAACATGCAGAAGGCATTGAGAATGCAGAGAACCATGAGTTTGAAGCTCATGATGAGAATCTTATTGCTCATGATAGGATAGAACCTATTGGTATAGAAGATTCAGATAAAGTGCATGAACCACCACCAGAGCAAGCAGAAGTGCATCCTCCTGAGGCACCAGCAGATGGGGCAAGGAGGTCAAACAGAGAGAGACTAGCTTCAACCAGGTATCCACCACATACGTATGTTCTACTATCGGATAGTGGAGACCCTATGTACTATCAAGAGGCACTTGAAGGTACAGACAAAGAAAAATGGTTGAAGGTCATGCATGACGAGATGGATTCTTTGCATAAGAATCACACTTATAAGTTAGTTGAGAAACCGCAATGATGAAAAATTCTCAAAAATAAGTGGATATACAAAGTCAAGAATGAGGAGAGCAATCCTTACCCAAGGCACAAAGCTCCCCTTGTTGTGAAGGGATTCGGTTAAAGAAAAGGGATTGACTTTGATGAGATTTTCTCTCCTGTAGTGAAGATGACTTCTATCCGGGTGGTATTGGGTATGACCGCAAGTATAAACCTAGAGGTTGAGCAGCTGGATGTTAAGACAGCCTTTCTTCATGGAGACCTTGAAGAAGATGTCTACATGGACCAGCCAGAGGGGTTTGAGGTCAAAGGCAAGGAGCACCTAGTATGCAAGCTGATAAATAGCTTGTATGGGTTGAAGCAGGCACCGAGGCAGTGGTACATAAAGTTTGATTCCTTTATGGCGAAGCAAAGATACAAGAAGTCTGCTTTCGATCATTGTGTGTTTGTTCAGAGATTTCCAGATGGGGATTTCATAGTGCTCTTGTTGTATGTGGATGATATGTTGATAGTTGGCCCAAACATCAACAAGATATCCAAGCTGAAGAAAGACATGAGTAAGTTCTTTGAGATGAAGGATTTGGGTCAAGAAAAGCAGATACTTGGGATACGGATCACTCGTGATAGAAAGAGTGGGAAGTTATGGCTTTCTCAAAGAAAGCTACATTGAGAAAGGTGTTGAAGAGATTCAACATGGATCAAAGCGAAGTCGGTCGGTTGTCCGCGATGGCCCAGTTCCACATGGCCAAAGAGATGTGTCCAAAGGGTGAGCATGAGCGAGTCGATGGAAAAGATTCCTTATGCATCCACGATTGGGCAGCTTGATGTATCAATGGTGGTGTGTAAAGACCGATATTGCTTTCGGCCGTTGGTGTTGTAAGTCGATTTCTCATCAAATCCGGGAAGGAATATTAGGAAGGTGTTAAGTAGATATTGAGATATCTCAAGGTCACTTCCAAATCGTGTTTGTGCTTTGGTGGAAGTAATCCCTTACTTGAAGGCTACACTGATGCAGGCATGGCAGGTGATGTTGACTCGATGAAATCCACCTCCGGTTATCTGGTTACTTTTGTAGGGGGAGCAGTTTCTTGGTAATCAAAGTTGCAAAAGTGTGTTGCCCTCTCCACTACAGAAGCCGAGTATATTGTAGCCACTGAGTGTTGCAAAGAGATCCTATGGATGAAGAAGTTTTTCGACGAACTAGGGCTAAAGCAGAAACAATTTGTAGTTCTATGTGATAGTCAGAGCGCTATCCATTTGAGCAAGAATCCGAGTTTTCATTCTAGATCCAAGCACATACACGTGCGTTATCATTGGATTAGAGAAGTATTCGAAGACAAACATTTGTGTATCGAGAAGATCCATACCGACAAGAACGGGTTGGATATAATGACCAAAGTCTTACCGAAAGGTAAGTTTGATATTTGCTGTGCTACCGCCGGAATGGTAGCAGACTCCTTCTGTTGATTTGGAAATTGTATGGAGGTATCCCCCCTTACTATTTGGGAGGAGGAGATTGTTGGAGTTATCCCTCACATGAGGAGAGGAGAGAAATCAGTTCAACTTATGTGGAAAAGACATAGCGAAATGGATAACCACAGTATGAATCAAACAAGGGTGGGTGGGTTTAATGGAACTTAAAAATGACTAATCCTACTATGAAAACAATGCTAAAGTGCAACTAAGATGGCAGCGGCGCCATTTGATAAACATAAAATTTGATGGTTTACCTACGAAATGAACGATGAACTCAAAACGTAAGTAAACTAAAACTATCTTACGTGCTAGATTGCTTATCAAAGATTCTACTCTCAATTCTATCGAAATATAGTGGAGTAACAAATTCGTTCCACTCCTAGTGCTCTAGCATGGAATGTTTTCTAATCTAATTAGTCGGTCTTAAGTCTAATGAGAGCTTTACGAAGGGTGTTATACTACGAGACAATATGAAATTGATTATGTTGAATTTAACTACGAATGCTATAGAAATATGATTGTTTTTGAATCTAGATAAAGGATTAGAGGGGAATTGAATCCGCCTCGAATCCGACTTAATAACTTAGCATAGATTCTTGTATCTCGATTCTTACGTTCTTACGGCAAGAAATTCGAGTTCTAATCCCTAGTGTTCATGACATTTCTACCGAATACTAACTAGCATGTGAGGTCGACCTCCCATTCTCATGGTGAATCACGACCTTCTAGAGTGGAATAGATTCTACAATGCTTCTACGCTATATCACTAAGTTTTCATCAAGGCTTCATCAACCCCTCTAATGGAGGTTTTAGCCTTGAGTCATCAAACTATCATTTCCCATTGAATTATAACTACACATCATATTAAAATTCTAACTTAACTAAATTCACTAACAATGTTTCAATCTACTTAAACTACGAAATGATACTCAACAAGAATTAAAACTAGGGCTACAAATCGAAATAACACAATTCAAAATTGACAAAATAACTAATTTATTTATCTAATCAATCAAGAACAATAATTCAAGGACTTAATCTAAAACAAGAATTGAAAATGGAACTTAAACTTAATTTAATTAATGAAAACTAGATCTAGAATTCTATATAGTTTTAGGTCTAACTAGCTACCATTAACCAAGAGCTAAGCTTTGGTTTTTATACTTTCAGATCCAAAAATCGTGCATGGGCTTGGAGCCATGTTTTGGGCCAGAGAATCAGGCCCAAAACCCAATTCTTTCAGTCCAAAAAGGCCTCTTCAGCTGCAGTTGGCTTCAACAGAATTTTCGTCCACTTCTGCCCCTCTGATTGGGTCAATGCTTGGACCATTGGAAAGCTCTTTCCGAGCCGGTCGGTTTGACATAGGGTAGGCCCCATTCCGAAGTCTGAGTCCAAAGATATGGCCTTCGGAAGTTCTGCTGACTTTGAGTGCTGTTTCTGCCCGCGTTGACTTTGACTTTTCAGCTTTGACCAGGCTTTAGAAAGGCTTTGTCTTCTTGAATCTTGGCCTTTAATCATAGAACTCCTTAGCAACCAACCATTGCTCATTTATCTCATCAAAGTGGCATATTTCTGCACATAATTGACTTTGAAACCTGAAATGCATAAAAACACGTAATTAGTGTTAACTCTTAATTATTACTCACATAATTGGTCTAAAAGTATGACTGTTACAGGGTTAAAACTACAGTTTTGGGCTCTTATCACACACCCCGCGCCCTCCACAACATATTCTGAAGCGCAACCCGTGCTCAAGCGCCTGGACATCGACTCAGGCAAGAGAGCGCCCCATGCCCTCCATAGCCAAATTTGAAGCGCCCACTTCAAAGCTGGACATCGTCCAAGGCGAGCCAGCGCCCATGCCCGTTGTAGCACAATTCGAAGCGCCAAATACCCTATTTTGGCAGAATTCTATTTTTGTATAACCGCGAGTTTTGCATTATATGTTGGGGTTTTTGGCAAAACCTAAAATAAGAGAGACAACACAGAAGTAAGAGAAAACCCAATCTTGAAAGCTATCAAGATTGAGAGATAACCTTTACAGAGAAACAACCCTATAAAGAGAGAGGAGTGATCTAATAAGGTGAGAGACTGCAAGGAGTGATTGTAATCTTCCTTCCCAATTTATAAAAAGACTAGCTCTTTTGGAAGTAGGTATTATTGGCTGAACCACGGTATATCTTTGTGTTGTAGTTTGCTTTTACTGCTTTACATTATTATCTGTTGTTAATAGTTGTTTAGTGAGTTGGGCATGTTAGTTTGGTTGTAGGGAATATTTAGATTGTTGATTGGAGTTGTTATTGTTCAAATACAAGTTATCTGTGTAGTGGGGAATCGATTGGCATTGGTATTAACCCCAACAATTAGTGTCGTGTCTATGCAATCCAATGCAAGTCTACAAAACAACTAATATGTGAGTTGTATACATAAAGCCACTTACTAAAGGCACACTTTGTATATACAATTGAACTTTCCAGTGCACTCTCAAATAGACCCAATGCATGTTCTACCGAAGTGGTATGTGTGAACTCACAACTTAGTTCCCTCTAAGCATTCCTCGTGTCAAATAGGTGGGATCATGGTAGTACGATGAATACAAAGTTGTAGGACAATAAGACCTCCATGTCCTAGTCAATTTGTAAATAACATTTGGCAAGCAGTAGATGATATAATAATTGCTTTTGAATAACACCCCAATAAACCATCTCTATGGTAGCACTGGATCGATAATATAACCATTTCTTATGGCAATTATATGCATTTCATTTCTCACAAACCAACTCATTACACATACCCCTTACACATTCATTAATTCAACACATATCAGAATGAGAATGAAGAAAATAAGGGGAGAGAGCCTTCAATTAAGAGCATCATCATTTTTTGTTTAAAAATTTAAAAAAAAAAAAATCCAACAGAATGTCCTACCTATGTATTTTTAACATTTCAAAAACCTAAATGCTGTCATAACCTGAAAATCAAAACAATACAATTCTCATAGATCAACCATACCAAGATATATAACTTCATATTTATACATAACACAAATTACTTCTAAAACTAAAAGACAACTCATTAAACATTAAAGAAGACTTTGCATAATTTTTCACCTAGGACTAATTCTAGTAACGAAAGGGAAAAATAAAATAAAATAAATACTCCGAGCCCACTGATCGAGTTCCTTATTTCTCTCATTCTCCCCTCTATGCATACTGCTCACACCAACTTAAAATTGATTATGAGCTCCTAGAACAACTTCAGATGGCTGCACACCATTCTGCTACCCTATAGATAAATGTGCCATGGAGTAATTATTGCAAGTATGTCGCTGAAAATTTCTGACAATTTAACTTGGTACCTGCAAGCAAACCACATACACATGATTTTTTCAGACTTGATACGTTTAGAATTTTGTTTACAAAAGAGATGGTTCTCAAAAGGAAATAATCTCTATTCTTACTTTCAAGTATCCACGATATCATTAAAAAAAAAAAAAAAAAAAAAAACTTACATAGCATATATGGATACAACATATTCTTTAATTTCTAAACCAATAAAAGTACCATTATTTAATTTCTCACTTGCCTTTTCTCATTGGTATCAATGTCCTTAGAGTAGAACTTCTGGGTATACGACATTTGTGGTACAATTTCTTGCATTAGGTGGAAGAAACACATATATTCTTTTTGAAGAAGTACATCTCGACATTGCCACATAGAGTTGTCCATGACTGAAAACCGGTGTCCTCAAATCAATGCCAACATATTTCACTTACTGGCCTTGTGACTTATTAATTGTCATGGCATAAACTAGTTGAATAGGGAATTGTCGCCTTGATAGTTTGAAAGGCAACTCCGAATTTGAGGGAGCCAGAGATATTCTTGGGATGAGTACCGGATTTCTAGCTTTCTCTCCAGTCAAAATTTTGGCTTGAATGAATTTACTCGCACATTGAAGCACCATAAGTCGTGTCCATTGCAAAGGCCATCTTTAGGTGTTATGTTCCTAGTGGGAGCTGCAATAGATCTTCGATTAGGAGGCACAACAGATAGACTATTGGGAGCTACAGTAAATTTTCGATTAGGAGGCACAACAGATGGAGAATGAGTAGATCTTCGATTAGGAGACACATATACCAGATTAGGGGGCATAGCATATCTTCGATGGGGAGGCACATATACTGGATTGGGAGGTGTAATAGGATGTCATGCAATGGAGTTGACTATGTGAATTAACGACTCCTTTCCCCTCTCTTTCATTTCTCCAGTTTGTGGCAATGAAGTCGCGACCTAAGATACGCCCGTTAATATGTTGATATAGTTGTACTCGTCAATAACAAACAATCAATATAATGATATATATATATGTGTGTGTGTGTGTGTGTGTGTGTGTGTGTGTGTGTGTGTGTGTGTGAAAATAAATAAAAAATAAGAACAATTTCGTTACTCGGGACTATGTTCAAGTGATATTTAAAAGTGGTTATGATATAAAGTGAAATCACATAAAAGTATTTCATACTGTTGCAATTCGCTCTTTCACAGCCCAAATTCGCTCTTTCACCATGATTGCCTAGGAAGGAAATTATGCATAAAGTTAAATAGTATCATAACTGAAATGATGGTTTAATAAGGGGAGTTCTAAGAACAAAAACGGGTGAAATATTATACCTGGAATATTGGTTTAGGGGAGCTCTAAGAACAACAGTGGCACCAACTTTTGTGAAACTCAAGAGAAGCTTATGAATATCCTCCTGAACAAAAAGTGTGATTTCAATTTCAGAAGATGAGTAATTGTCAGGAAAACCACACCAATACAGTCCTTATTGTAAGTTATTGACTCCAATCCTGTAACTTGGAAGTAAAAAATAAAATTCAAGCTTCAAATATGATCCAAGCTTCAAAGCAGTGAAGGGAGATATGCTAGCGTAAAACAATTTGTTGACTAATACTGCCTAAAATAAATGGTGTTGACTAATAACATGAAGTGAAACAGTTTGCCAAATCTATGTTTAAGGGTGCATGCATCAAGTAGCCCCTTAACAGTAAAACTTCCCAACATGTTCAAATCTGAACATTCACTTAACAATCGCAATATGCAAGCAGTACAATGTATCAACACTAAGAAAAACAATATGAAGCAAACACATTTCATTTTTCATATACCATCATTGACAGAAATAAAATAAAATTTTCAGAGATGGCATAACATATATGGAGCATGCATAAAATTCCCTTTCCAACTCCTAAAATTTGCTTCCAGAGTTGCATAGTAGTATCATAACACTCATTTAGTAAAAACAGAAAATAAAATAAAATAAAATAAAAATGTACAACATAACAGTGATAACACTCATTTAGTAGACAAAAGAAGTTAAATCCACCCACATAGAAATTCCCCTTCAACCTTTCTGAGTATCATAAGATAATAAACTTTGAGCTACAACATGAATATGAATAAATATGTAAGCAACATTTTAAATAAGAGTGGCACCAAATGCCCAAGTTAAATTTTGAGTATATATATTCTTATGAAGTAGGTGTTTTCCATATTAAATATCATCAAACTTTGTTGTTTTCAGGTGGCTTCTAGTCTTATACTATCCTAATCAAAGAGACACGAACATTGCTTATGAAGCAAATAGCAATCAAAATTTTCTAATCAGTCTCAATTGATTGCAATACCTAGGAGCTGAAATTTACAAATTTAACCAAATTGGGGAAGAATTAACGAAAATTTTACCAAGTAGCAGAAAAACAACAATTGGGATTAAAAAAAACATGAAAGATGGGTGATGATTACGATGTAGAAAGACCATATATACATACCTTATTAATGAAATTAACCGAAAACCTCCAGTGACTGAAGCAAAGATAACTCCAGTGGCAAAGTAAGTCGTTATATATGGTTTGATGCCAATTCAATGCCTCATATATGAAATTAGTAGCTAGCCTTCCATTACAAAACCTTCCAGTTGCCTTCCAACTGAAGAGTCTGACCTAAATTAAAACCGAAATAAAAAATTATAACCTATTTAAATAAAAATGGAGAAAAAAAAGGGAAAAGCATGGAATCAAGTAGATACTTCGAGTGCTCGACGATGGGTGTAAAACCCCAGCGAGAAGATGAGAAGATGGGTATAAACCAGCGAGAAGATGGTTTTAGCAGAATGAAAGTAGTGGTATATTATCAATCTCAATACACAACACTTATGAATCTCAAACATTTTTTCTATATATACTCTAAAATCCAAATAAAAAGACACTAACAACATAATGCTTTTCAACTCAATTATTAAAATTTAACAACTCCCGGATAATGAGTGGGTTAGTATCAAACCCTAATAGAAAAAAGAAAAAGATAATCGAATTAGTATAGTCGAAATTGATTGAGGAATCTAACATAGCATGTTCAGAGTAAGAAACTTGCAAAACAATTTAAAGGCAAGAGCAGTTAGACGTACTAACCAGTGACAACCAAGGTGAAGAACAATATGAAACTTCCCAAAAGTTCATTGACTGCTAAATTGGCCTCTGGCCTTCACCTGGATACAACATAATGTTCGTCCCATTTATTTAATTTCTAAAAGTAAAAAAAAAAAAAAAAAAGACTAATGAAGATCGTATTAGAACAAATCTACAATTTACATAATGCTACAATCATAGAAGGATCAAAAGTAAAAAGCTAACTGCCAAACAACCATGATCAGATATTCACGTCCTCCAATCAATGTCAACTGAACATGGAAATTGACTTTAAAAAAAAATAACTACAAAGCAAATCTTCCTCAACGAAAAAAAATAGAAGATACACTCTCTCGCATTAAAAGAATTCGAAATAGCTAAATAACCACTTTAAAAAAAAATGTTGGAGTTATCCCTCACATGAGGAAGAGAGAAAAAGCAGTATTGTTCATGTGAATAAGTCCGAAGCTAGATTAGTTGTGACCAAAGACCAAGCCGCCACTTTGCCGTGAAAAAAAGAAGATAGTTTTTTTTTCAGCCCTTTCACGAAACAACTCTACTGGAACTCTGGAGTTGGAAAAAGAAGAGGGCCTGCACGCACTCGAGTTGGCCTTGCCCAGAGTGCGCCCACTCCCATGCCAAGTTCTGATTTCTCTACAGTAACCACGAAATTTTGCAAACACACCGAAATTTCAGATTACTATAAAAATCAAAGTTAGGTTTTTTTAGTAATCAAGTCTTGAATAGAAACTCAATTTTGAAAGCAATTAAAATTGAGAGAAAACCCTTGCAAAGAAGAAAAGCTTGTAAGGAGAGAAGAGTGATCCAGTAAGGTGGAGAGACTTGTGAGGAGAGATTGTAACCTTCATTCCCATACTTGTAAAAAGATTAGCTCTTGTGGAAGTAGACATCATTAGCCGAACCACGTTACATCTTGTGTTGTGGTATGTTTTACTTGCTTTATATTTCTATTACCTGTTTGTGATAGTTATATCCATAGTTTAAGATTGTGGTTGTTGGTTGTAGTGAAATATTAGATTTTTTATTGGAGTAGTAGATTGTCCAAGTGCAAGTTATCTTAGTAGGAATCGATTGGTATCATTTTGCCCAACAAGTGGCATCAGAACTATGGTTAGATTAATTACAGAAGGTAGTTATCCAAATCTTGTCCAGAAGGTGTTTGATAAAATTATTGAGAGGAGATTTGAATTGAAATAACTTGTTAAGATGGATCATTCTATAAACACTCGCATGACTAGTTTGAATAGAGGTAACTACACTATTTGGAAAGCCAAAATGAAAGACTTGCTTTATTGTAAGGACTTGGCACAACCCATTGAGAATGAAAGAGTAAAACCAAACGCAATTGACGCCCCGTGAGGAAAGTGTTGGCTCGCATGTTTAGTTTTGGAAGGTAATTGAGTTTTGGAGTTCAGTGAGATACCCTCTGTGTAAAATGCTTTAAAGAGACTGGTACAGGTATCGTGACATCTATTTTCAGTTGACTTGCTGCTGCTTTTTTTTTTTAATGTTTGTAGGGATTTTGCGATTTGCTGTTGTGTGATTCTGCCGTGAATATTTGATTAGTGGGCTTGGGTTTGGGGATTTTCTGTTGGAGTTGTGGCGGATGCTTTGGGCAGTTTGGTTGCATGCATTCATTTATCATTTTTATCTTGCATTATAGTTTGTTTGTCCAAGTTGAGTGGTGGTTGGTCATATTCCCTGACTACATCCTTGGTTCGTATTATTTCTTTGGGTGTGGACATAACTTCTTAACAGTTCTTGGCTGCATTTATATGTATGAGCTGAATGTTAAATGATTGTGTACATATCCAGCTATAAAATTTGCAGCCAAGTCAATCCTAGGCATTTGCTCTTTGCATTTTCCTGTCTGAATTTGTTGAATTTGTTTTTTGTAGTAACATTGATTTGTTAGTCTTAAAATATCATAAATGATTGTTCTTACTTGTTATGGCGTAAAGTAAAGCTTTGTTTTAGTACTCAGTTTGATTGTGTTTTAGTAATTATTTTGGTATAATGTTTAGACGTGTTGAATTCTTCAATATTTCAAGTTTTGATGGTATATCAATGGTATCAACTATGAAGGGGAACCGTTAGAAGCTTTAGTTAATAGTCCAATTAGTAAATAGTTAATGATACAGCGAGGAGGCCTAGAGTGACAGTAATAGCAGATGAAGTTTATGGTCATCTTGCCTTTGAGAGTTACCTGTTTGTGTCACTGGGAGTGTTTGGATCTATAGTTCCTGTCCTTACACTAGGATCTATATCCATGAGATGGATATTCCCTGGTTGGCGGGTTGGTTAGCTTGTTACAAGTACCCTAATAGTGTCCAATCATCCAAGAGGGAAAAAGTTGTTTGTTTTTGTTCCTCTTTTCGTAGGAGCTTTCAAATTTTCCATGGCATTTATAGGATGTCTCAATATATCTTCTGAGCCTGCAACCTTCATTCGGGTGAATAATTTTTTTCCTTTTCAATTGTTTGTTTGGAAAGAATTTTTTAGCATGCTATCTTACACCTAGAATACCAAAACAATTTAGTTTCTGTTGAGTTATTTTTCAATAAAACAAGTGATTAGTGTTTGGAGTGACTTTGTGGTGGTTTGATCTCTTGACCTCTTTGTGGGATAGTTGTTTAAGTAGAAAACTTTAGTCCCACATTGGAGAGGATACACTAGTGAATAGTGTTTATAAGTGAGAGTCTCATACTAAGGGCGTGCCCTTAGGGTACAAAAGCTTTTGAGTTAGGAGGGAGGACTCACACAAAGCCACACACGCACACCAAACTAGGCTGAGCTCAGGGTCGGGGATTGGGCTCTTTTTGATCCCTTATCTTTTTTTTGGTAAACTGTTTCCGGATAAGTTTGAAAACAGAATTGGATATGGATTAACGCGAAACAACCCTTAAAGAAAGCGTTTGATCCGTGCTTCAGCCAGCCTTTTTATTCACAGTTTGTTCTTGTTGCAGCAATTGTTACCAACAATTTTAAGATTGTTTTACAATGGAACATAAAGAAGGTAACCAGTCCAGGTCCCACAACGACAATAGCCATAATCGACCGTTCAAGTTTGCTGGTGAGCACTTCAAGCAGTGGAAGGCGAAGATGATGTTTTATCTGACCCTGGTGAAAGTGGAAAACGTTCTAAATGAACTGATTCCTGATGAAGATGTCTTGCTGGAACCTGTTCTATCTGTTGCTGTTGATAAGTGGATCGCTGTGGATTTCAAGTGTAAGAATTACATCCTGAACTCACTTGTTGATGATCTATACGACTTATACTTTGAACTTTCGTCTGCTTCTGATGTATGGGAAGCCCTACAAAAGAAGTATGATACTGAGGAAGCTGGCTCCAAAAAATACGCTGTAAGTCGTTATCTTAAGTTTCAGATGGTATATGACAAATCGGTTGTCTCAATGCCATGACCTACATATTATTGTTCATGAGATACTTTCAGAAAGGATGAAAATTGACGGGCAATTTCAGGTTGCTGTCATCATTGATAAGCTTCCTCCCTCTTGGAAGGATTTCAGGAACATACTGAGGCATAAGTCTAAAGAGTTTTCGATGGAGAGTCTTATTATTAGACTCCATATAGAAGAGGAATCACGAAAACAAGACCTTAATAAGGAAGTTTCCATGTCATCTGCTAAAGCTAAGGTTAATGTGGTCAACCAATAAACCAATAAGACTAAATCTAGTTTGAAACCTAATAAGAAGGCCATGAAGAACAAACCTGTTAACAAGAAAGCTCAACAAAATCAGAACCAGAATCAGGTGCATATGTATCAAAAACCACCCGTTGACATGTCAGAAGTTGTCTGTTATACTTGCAAGAAGAAGGGGCATTATGCTAGGAACTGTAAGAGTCGTAAAGTCAGTGAGGCTAATGTTACTGAGGAACTTTTTGTTGCTATGATAACTGAGGTCAATTCTGTTAATGTCTGTGAGGGGTGGTGGGCTGATATTGGTGCTTCTAGGCACGTTTGCTATAATAGGAACTAGTTCAAAAGCTATACCACAACTACGAATCAGGAAGTCCTACTTGGTGATAATCATACGACCAAGGTTAAGGTGCTGGTGATGTTGAAATGCTGAGCTCAATCACGGGAAGAAATTGCTGTTTAAAGGATGTGCTTCATACTCCTAAGATTAGGAAGAATTTGGTTTCTGGTTTTATTTTGAACAAGGCTGGATTTTAGCAAGTCATAGGTAGTGATCAGTATGTGATCACTAAGTCCGGATTTTATTGGTAAAGGGATATACATGTAATGGGATGTTTAAGTTGAATGTTGCTGATATGAATAAAACTTCTATTTCTGCTTACATGATCTCCTATTCTGTTAATATTTGGCATGGTAGATTCTGTCATATTAATAGGAAGTATGTTAAGAACATGGGCATTCTTGGTTTAATTCCTAACTTGGATGATGATTTTGCACACTGTGAATCTTACACTAAGGCGAAAATCACAAAAAACCTCACAAATCAGTTGAGAGAAGTACAAGCCTGCTAAACTTGGTACATACTAATATATGTGAGCTTGAAGGAGTTCTGACGACTAGAGGTGGTAAAATATATTTTATTACTTTTATTGATGATTGCTCAAAGTTTGCATATGTTTATTTGCTGAAGAATAAAAGTGATGCGTTTGATGCTTTTAAAGTTTATATACTTGAGGTTCAAAATCAGCATGATAGGAACATTAAAGTAATTCAAAGTGATAGAGGTACTAAATATAATTCTGCTGATTTTGAACTTTTCTTGCAATCACATGGTATAATCCATGAGACGATCGCTCCTTATTCACCTGAAATGAATGGAGTAGCTGAACGTAAGAACATAACTCTTAAGGAATTAACAGTTGCTATGTTACTTAGTTTTGGAGCACGCACCCTCAAATTTATGGGGTGAAGCTGTTTTGACTGTTTGTTATGTGCTGAATAGAATTGCTAATTCTAAGGTGAAGGTTACACCTTATCAGCTATGGAAGAACAGGAAGCCTAATTTGAGTTACTTTAGAATATGGAGATGTCTGGCTTTTGTAAGGAAGCATGATCCCAAGATCTCAAAGCTTGAGAGCAAAGCTTATGAGTGTGTCTTTCTAGGCTATGCTATGAACAGTAAGGCCTACAAGTTTCTAGATATGAAGACTAATGTCTTGTTTGAATCATCTGATGCTGAATTTCTTGAAGACATGTTTCTATACCTATCTAGAAATAGTGGGGGTGCGTCTTCCTCCAAGGCACCTACTTCTGATGTTTCTGACACTTATATACCTAGATAGAGACACTGTTACAGAATCTGAACCAAGAAGAGGTAAGAGAGCAAGGGTTGCTAAGGAACTGGGCCAGACCCGATTTTGTCACTTTTGCTTTGGAAGGAGATCCCTCCTCCATTGAAGAAGCTCTCGCATCTTCTGACTCTGAGTTTTGGAGAGAAGCCATACAGAGTGAGCTTGATTCTTTCATGGAGAACAAAACTTGGGAGCTTGTTGATTTGCCTCCTGGTTGCAAGACTATAGGAAACAAATAGGTTTTAAGAAGGAAGTTTAAAACCGATGGTTCAATGGACAAGTTTAAAGCAAGGCTGGTTATCAAAAGTTTTCGACAGAGAGAAAACTTTGATTTCTTTGACACATATTCACCTGTTACGAGGATAACATCCATTAGAGTATTATTTTATGTTGCTGATGTTCATAATCTTGTTATTCATCAGATGGATGTTAAGACAGCCTTTCTAAATGGGGATTTAGAAGAGGAGATTTACATGGATCAGCCAACAGGTTATGTGGAACCAAGTAAGGGTAAAAAGGTATCCAAATTACTTAAGTCACTTTATGGGTTAAAACATGCACCTAAACAATGGCATGAGAAATTTGATAACTTTATCATTACCAGTGGGTTCAAGATAAATGAAAGTGACAAGTGCATTTATTATAAGTACTCTGATGAGATATGTGTTATTATATGTTTATATGTTGATGGTCTACTAATCTTTGGTTCCAATTTACATGTTGTGAAAGAAACCAAGAACCTGTTGTCTTCTAACTTTGATATGAAGGACTTAGGTGAGGCTGATGTAATGTTGGGAATCAAAATTACAAGATCGTCTGATGGCATATGGCTGGATCAGTCACACTACATTGAGAAAATGTTGAAGAAGTATAACTACTTTGATTGTGTGGCTGTTGGTACTCCTTTTGATCACGGTGTTAAATTATTTGAGAATAATGGTGAACCTGTGAATCAGAATGAATATGCAAGTATCATTGGTAGTTTGAGATATGCTACAGATTGTACTAGACCTGACATTGCCTATGCAGTAGGTGTTCTTTGCAGGTATACTAGTAATCCTGGCGCTAAGCATTGGCAAGCAATTAGCAAGTTAATGAGATACCTAAAGGGAACCAGTCATTTGGGTATTCATTATCAGAGATATCCTGCTGTTCTTGAGGGGTATACAGATGCTAATTTGAACACTCTCTCAGAAGACTAAGACCACCAGTGGCTATGTGTTTAGCATTAGTGGAGGTGCTGTATCTTGGAAGTCCAAGAAGCAGACTATTATAGCACAGTCTACCATGGAGTCTGAACTAATTGCTTTGGCTAGTGCAAGTAAGGAGGCTAGTTGGTTATGAGATCTTCTCACTCATATTTCGGTTTGGCATAAACTGGTACCAGCCACTTTGATACATTATGATATCACTGCTGCTATCGGGCGTGTCTACAGTAAGTTTTATAATGGTAAATCACGACCAGATTAAATTAAATAAACATAGTAATCTTGTAAGGGATTTTATATCTAAAGGTGCAATGACTATTGATTTTGTGAGATCTGGTGATAATTTAGCAGATCCATTTACCAAAGCTTTGGCCAAAGAAAAATTGTGGACTACTGCCAGAAGCATGGGACTGAAGTCAATTGAAAGATGAACATCTATGATGGTAACCCAACCTAGGGATTTGGAGATTCCAAGAACTAGGTTCAAAGGGAAGAACAAGTCATAGAATGTTGGTTGTGAGACATACATTATTGCTTATCTGTCCCGTAGTTGGATAGTAAAATGTATGAAATCTGCGCAAATGATAATAAAGGTTGAGGTTTTTCTGGGAAAAACTCTTAATGAAGTTCTATGGTCCTTATGGCGGAGTGCATAGCTCTGAGCACTCTTGATAGACTCACCTAGTGAATGTGAAAGTAGAGACCGCTTTCTATGAGAATGAGGGCTGATTCTCTAGATCATTCACGAATCTAGGAGAGCACAGGGCCTTTAATGTGCAGAACATGAAAGGAGAACACTAGATATCTTGTGCGTGATTATGACTTATTGTATATTCAAGACCTAAGTTTAAGACTTAATCACTTATATGGCTCTTATACTTTGAGTAATTTTCACTACGTAAAGGTTTAAGTCGTGGACACCTTCATCTATGCATAACATATTGATACTGATATTGATTGCCCTTAAGTATATTTTCTATTTTGTTTTTATCAAAAATAAGTGGGGGATTGTTGAGTTATTTTTCAATAAAACAAGTGGTTAGTGTTTAGAGTGACTTTGTGGTGGTTTGATCCTTTGACCTCTTTGTGGGATAGTTGTTTAAGTAGAAAACTTTAGTCCCACATTAGAGAGCATACACTAGTGAATAATGTTTATAAGTGAGAGTTCCATACTAAGGGCGTGCCCTTAGGGTACAAAGAATTTTGGGTTAGGAGGGAGGACTCACACAAAGCCACACGTGCGCGCGTGCCGAACCGAGCTCGGGCTTGTGGCTTGGGCTCTCTTTGATCCCTTATCTTCTTTTTGGCAAGCCATTTTCCTTAAACTATTTCCGGATAAGTTTGGAAACAGAATTGGATATGGATTGGGAAACAAAAACGTGATAGACTTGTATAATTAAATCCTTATCGGGATACTGAAGCAGTTCCCTACAATCCGGATCTACTAAGTGCTCCACGTTTTTCCTCTATAAATACTCCTAGAGCAGCAGCTAATAAGACATGAGAAAAAACTATTTTCTATACTAAGTTTAGGGCAATCATAAGATCAGTATCGTGGTTCTTCTTTTTCTTTTTTGGTTTACCTACAGTAAACAAATGAGAGTATAATTGGCTGTTGTATCCTGGAGGTTGTCACACTTTGTCTGCATAAAGAGGAATAGACGTGAAACAACTTTAAAGAAAACGTTTAATCCGTGCCTCAGCCAGCCTTCTTATTCACAATTTGTTCTTGTTGCAGCAATTGTTACCAATAGCTTTCCATACCGATCACCGTAAATCAAGTGTTAATGCGATTATTTTGCACAAAATATTGGTAGTTCTATTATTCAATTGCTTGAATTCTTCAATACTCGACTTGCAATGAACCATCAGTGCTTATAGATCTCTTTTGGTTAGTCTTAAATATGTATAGACAGTGACTTTGTTTTGAAAAATGAATCGCATCCCAAGGCGCTGTGAACCGAGAAATGATTCTCCATCGAGGACAAGACCAAAACCAAGTTCCAAATCAGGGAATTCTTCAATTAGAAACCCGAAGCAAGGAAAGTTCCTCGTGATATGATCCGGGAGGACGACAGAGTATCCTAGCCCACTGGAACGATGCATGTAGACGCAGAAGCTTGGCCAAAAGTTTCTATTCCAAATATATATTCTATAATGTGTTAGCACGGGAGGAATTGTGCTTACCACTTGATCAACCCCCTGTCTACACATTTTGTCTGATGATAAAAAAGAATGTGTCCTGTAACTTCGATTTTCTAACACCTAATCCATAACATTTTGATCGAAATGTGGAACCGCTTCCAGGCATGAGAAACATAATTGTAGGAAGGGTTAGTTAGTGTTACCCCCACTAGATGAGTTGACCATATTTTTTTTGTGTGTACGGGGGAGACCCTAATTTCCCTATCTAATAGGGGTGAAATCCTAATTGTCTAATAGGGGTGAAATCCTAATTGGCTCATCTAGGGGGGAATACTAGTTAAAACTTGTATGAATAAACTCGAGCAAGTTGCAGAAAGTCTATAAGGTGATAACTGATAAGGACACTCCGTCAGTACTGTCCCAGTGTCACCTTTATAAATAAAAAAAGGTGTTGTACCATCCGAAACATTTACCTCAAGCACTAGAAGGTCTACCATGGTAGTATGAATAGATTGAATTCCTTGTCGACCTCCCATATATGCCTTTTTATACAGTTGTTTTTTTTTTTAAAAAAAAAGTTGAAAGTCGAAAGTTGAAATTATATTGATAATGATAATGAGTTTTACAAATGATTAGGACAGACATGCAACAAGGCGTGCAACAAATTGCACTGCAAGTTAAGTTGTTGTTTTTTTTTTGAAGTGGAAATTTTATTGATAATGATAACGAATTTCACAAATAATTAGGACAAACGTGCAACAAGCTGCGCCGCCAGTCCTTTCTGAATAGCAAATCCTATCTTTCTAAAAACAAACTCATTAGAACCAGCTGTTATAACGTTATTGTCCATAACTTTTAAAGTATCTTGAGGAGCTCAACAGACTGTTGTGCCAAAAAACCAAAAGTGTTAAAACTAAACGGAATGAAACAATGCTAGTTAGCCCTGCAAACTTCTTCATGCTTCTTCATCTTTTTTGTCGCTGCTCTCTTAGTTGTTACTCCCACCTCAAAGTCATCATTCCCCAACCCTACCAACGGAGCGACTCCAGTTACATCAACACATGTATGTTTTCCCTCAGACCAACTGTAAATCAAGACATCCTTAGGCCGAAGAGTCGATCTTCCCTCATTCGGATCAGTGATCAGAAAGTTAACAGGAGCTTCTTTCTTCACTTGTACCCCAGCCCTCCAAAATGCATTGCATAAAATGTCTTTGACATGATCATGTCGGTATTTGAAACCTAGAAAATATCGACAATGTGCTACATGGTCCCCGAAAATATCCAATCTACTCTTTTTGCAAACAGGGTATAAACCATCGTCAGAGTACAAAGGAATCATGAGACGGTACCAGAGAATAGAACGATACTCCACCGGTGACATACGCTGTCCAAGTCCCTCCATCAGAATAGCAAGTAGAAAATCTTTTGAGTGTTCCAACTACAAGCATCTCATGACTGCCTTTTGACGAGCAGATAAATCAAATTCCCTCTTGATACCAAAGAACAATCCCATCAGAAACGCTTACGCCAAAATGTTTTGTGGTTTTGAGGGAACGGTAGCATTCGCAGCTAGAGAATTGAGGTCAAAATTGGGTAGGCAGAGACTCAATGCACTACTTGCAACATCAATGATCTTATCCAATACACTGTACCACATCTCCTAAGAATGTGGTTCAAGCTCGAAGTCTGAAAAACGGGATGCCACAAAAGCAAATGTAGAGACATCAGCAATAGAAACATGTCTTATATCATTAAAACATCAACGGAACAATACTACATGCTAATAGATGACTAGGTGGTAAGCTCACATCACATCTTGGTTATTAACAACCCAATTTGCAAGTTCATGAGCTTCTACGATAGTCAATCTATTAATCCAATTAAACTGACAAAAAGAAAAAGGCTTACACAAGCTAAGTATCATGGATCTAATAGACCCTAACCGCCAATTAGAAGAACTCTAGAGTGCTTTGTAAATCCTAATTTACTGTTTTACAGTCACCTTCAAACAAAATAGAGGTCTCTCCATTGCTCCTAGCCAGTTTTGCAGCAACTTTTAATGCTACTATATCTACTTCTTCTGCACTTTCTGCTTCAAATCTCCTAATGGCTGCTCCCCTCAGATTGCCTTCTCCATCCCATGCTAAAATCCCTGCTGCAGCAGACCTTGTTTTCCTGCAGAAGCAACATCAAACCTTATTACAAGAGTGTTTTGTTCTATCAATGGGAAATTACTAGAGTATGGCACATAATGAGTTAAGATATAATTTTCTGTGTTAGCATTTCCAACTCCCTGACTCTTTCTGAAAGCTTGGACGCAGTTGTTCCATTTTGCAAAAGCTCTCCTGATGAGGCTATTCCTGTTAGGGGCTTTGCTTTCAAATTTAGCTTTGTTCCTCATCTCCCATATCTCTTGCAAGATAATAGCTGTTAAAACTCCCTTTTCTGCAATGCCAGGATCATTGGTCTTGGTCCATTCAAGAAACATATCCAGCCACTCCCTTATGGACTTGTTTTCCATCTCCTATAGTTTATTTTTACAATCTCCCGGATGCGGGATAGATTTCCTATTTAGATTTTACGAAATACGGTGGGAGATTATATAATAGGATATTATTATGAATTTAATGGATGATTTCTCCCGAGATTATATAATAGGATATTATCATGAATTTGATGCATGATTTCTCCAAAAACGGTTTTCATATAAAAATGCACTCATTTCGCTTTTGTATGTAATTTACTGATTATTTTGCACTCGGTCATGTTTGCACTTCGGTCATATAAAAAAACTATAAACATTGGAGCTACATGTAGAGATGTAGACCGGGCAATTTGGGAGCATTCAATCAAATTTTAATTTTTTAAGCACCACCAAACCATGAGGCACCTCAAATTGAATTTTAAGGAGGTCATTCCACTTTAACGAACTGACATAATCCAATCTGACAATCTCTCAGACTTGAGTTGTTTACACTTTACAGCAAAGTGGCAAACACACAGGACTTACGTCACATTGTTACCTTTTCCCTTTCGATGCACTGCTCTATGTAGTTTATTATATGAAAAACGGGTTCGATTTATTAACCAGCATAAGTTGCTTGTTCTTGACCAAACACCAGCAATAAATAACAGATACATCTAGAAAAAATTATCTGTTATTTTGATATCCCAGTTAAAAATTAGCACATGTACATATAGTGATATAGATAGATGCTGTGTATTTTCTTAGTAGATTTGCATCTTTCAATAATTGTCAACATCCTCGCAACAGCCTGAGGAAGCTGTATCACATTGTTCGCTAAGTTAAGAGATTGAGTCGACCTGTACATGCATGTGGCTGTTTATGGATACACAAACCTTCTTTGCTCAATTCACCACTGCGGAGCTGATCACCTAGAAACTGTTTGTTGGATTGGAAGAAAAAGAAAAGCAACTGATATAGGTGGAACATATTAGACGAGCAGTATGTAACTTTAATAGGAATATATATTTCCAGTAGTATGTATTTAAATAAGCCACAGTAATATAGTAAAAGAATTGTCTTCTCTTTATAACTAAAAGTGAAGTTACTGTTATCCTCTAACATGAGCAGTATTAAGTTCCTCTCCTTTTGTTTTGTTTTGGAAGGCATTTGTTTTGGCTGACACAATATCTACTATCTATATACTAAAACTGAGACCTCTAATAAAGGATTTTCTCTCTCTTATGTGGCACTCTAATATGAGAGTTAGTTTTTTTTTCTCTCTTATGTGAAACTCTAATATGAAAGATAACATTTTCTAATATCCTACAATCTCACGTACATAGAACCTCTTTGGAGAGTTTTAGTGTATTTCTAATTTTTATATTTGAAGAGTTAGAGTGTATTTCCACTTCTTATATATTTGATCAGATAAACAAAATTGCTAAAAAATAGGTGATTTATAAAAGGTTACGAATCAAACATTTTTAGTGTTCTAATTCTTATATATTTAATCATATAAAAAAATTTGCTAAAAATATGTGATTTGTAGAAACTAATTCCATATTACAAATCATACAATTTTAATAAAGCGCCGACTTATTTTGAATATATCCTTAACACGGCCTCAAAACATACTTAAAAACAATTATACAAAAAATAACATCACAAAATATATAATAGAAAATTAAAAAAAAAATAACGACAAAGCAATAATGACAAATATTTTAAAATATATATATAATAATGAATGAAACTAACGTAAAAAAACAATTAATGGGGAACCGAAAACTGGATGCAAATGCATCAAACTATAACCTCAAATAATATTTAACAGAAAATCGGAAACTGGATGCAAATGCAAGTATTAAACTAATATTAAAAAGTAATATATAGAAAATTGAAATATTGATACAACTGCATTAAACTAACCTCAAAGAATAATTAACGGAAAATCAAAACTTTGATACAAATACATCAAACTAACATAAAAAAAATAATTGTCGGAAAATCGGAAACTTGATGCAAATGCATTGAGCTAACCCTCAAAGATTAAATTAATGGGAAATCGGAAACTTGATGCAAATGCATTGAACTAACCTCGAAGAAAAATTAATTATAAATTAGAAACATGATGCAAATGCGTGGAACTAATATTAAAAATTAATTGACGGAAAATCGAAAACCGGATGCAACTGCACTGAACTAATCTCAAAAAAATAAACTGGATGCAAATGCATTGAACTAACCTCAAGAAATAATTAACGGGAAATCGAAAATTGGATGCAAATTCATTGAACTAAACTCAAACAATAAGTAACGGGAAATCGGAAACTAGATGCAAATGCAATTTTATCAAATAATAAGCGAGAAATCATAAACTGGATGAAATGCATTAAACTAATCTCATGAAATAATTAATGAGAAATCAGAAACTGGATGCAAATGCATTGAACTGACCTCAAAGAACAATTAACAGGAAATTGGAAATTGGATGCAAATGTATTGAACTAATCGAAAAGAATAATTAACGGGAAATCAGAAACTGGATGCAACTACATTGAACTGATTTCAAAAAATAAATAACAGGAATTGAAAATTGGATGCAACTGCATTGAACTAACCTCAAAATATAAATAACGAAAAATCAAAAACTATATGCAAATGCATTGAACTAACCTCAAAACATAGTTGGGTTATATTGTGGTAATATCTCGATAAGTATAATTTTGCATTTAAAATGGTGTTTATCTTATCTCTTTCCGTATGATTGGAAACTCCTTGCTATTCAAGTAGTTTCAATATATATGAACTTCACCTTATTAGACAATCTCACAAAACTTTAATCAAACTTCTATTATTAAACAACAAAATAAAGTTGAAGGGTTTTATCAAATGTGAGTTATTTTTTTTTAATGGAGAGTGAGGTTTTCATGTTATAAGAAATTTGGTTGAGTGATTAATATAATATTAATATATAATAGTTATGCATATTTGCAAATATTTTTCAGAATAATTAATATAACAACACCCGTTCATAGATAATCTTTGAATATTCCATATAGTGAGAACACCCGTTCATAGATAATCTTTGAATATTCCACATAGTGAGTCATGCATAATTTAAATAATAATTAATGGGAAATCGGGAACTGGATAATCTTCGATGATCCCACATAGTAAATCAAGCATAATTTACGTTTTATGTCATGTTTGCAAAGACACTACAGATGAATCAGTAGAAGTTGGTATTACACACCACATTGAATAATTAAAAGGAAATCGGAAACTGGATTCAAATACATAATAGAGCTCAAAGAGTGATTAATGGGAAATCGGAAACTTTATGCAAATGCAATAAACTAAACTCAAAAAATAATTAACTAGAAATCGGAAACTGGGTGCAATTGCATTAAACTGACGTCAGATAATAGCTAACGGGAAATTAGAAATTGGATGCAAATCCCTGAAAAATAATTAACGGGAAATCGGAAATAGTATGCAAATACATCAAACAAACCTCATATAATATATAATTAATGGGAAACCGGAAACTGGATGCAATTCAAATGTATTGAATTAAACTCAAAAAATAATTAACAGAAAATCAAAAACCGAATGCAAACTGTATTGAACTAACCTCATAGAATAATTTGTGGGAAATCGGAAACTAAATGCAAATACATTAAAATAATCTCAAAGAATAATTAATGGGAAATCAGAAACCGGATATAATTGCATCAAACTAACCTCAAAGCATAAATAATCAGAAACTAAATGCAGATGCATTGAACTAACCTTAAAGAGTTATTAACGGGAAATCGAAAACTAAATCCAAATGCAATGAACTAATCTCAAAGACTAATTAATGAAACATTGAAAAATGGATGAAACTGCACTGAACTAATCTAAATGAATAATTAATGGGAAATTATAAATTTGATGTAACTACATTGAACTAACCTTAAAAAATAATTAACGGGAAATCGGAAACTTGATGCAAATGCATTGAACTAACCTCAAAGAACAATTAACATAAAATCGAAAATTGGATGCAACTGCATTGAACTAACTTCAAAGAATAATTAACGGAAAACTAAAAACTGGATGCAACTGCATAAAACTAAAATCAGAGATTAATTAATGGGAAATCATAAATTGGATACAAATGCATTGAAATAGCCTAAAAATAGTTAACTGGAAATCAGAAGTCGAATATAACTGCATCGTGCTGACCTCAAAGCATACATGTCTGCTTTTTTAGCCTTCTCACATGAGTAATTAGGAACCCAAAACGAAAGTGAGTTTATAAAAATAGAGTCTTACATGTATGCAAACTGTATAGAAATTGTAAACTATCGAACTAACCTAGAAAAACAATTAATGGGAAATCAGAAACTGGATGCAGATGCATTGAACTAACCTCAAAGAGTAATTAATGGGAGATTGGAACCTGGATGCAAATGCAATTAACTAATCTCAAATACTAATTAACGAAACATCGAAAACTGGATACAACTGTACTGAATTAACCTTAATGAATAACTAACGGGAAATCATAAAGTGGATGCAATTGCACTGAACTAACCTCAAATAATAATTAACGGGAAATCGGAAACTTGATGCAACTGCATTGAACTAACCTCAAAGAATAATTAATGAGAATTTGGAAACTAGATGCAACGTACTACATTAAACTAACCTCAAAGAATAATTAATGGAAAATCGGAAACTTGATGCAAATGCATTGAACTAATAACCCTAAAACATATTTGTATTATATGTAGGAGGAATAAATATCTCCACAAATATAGTTTTACAATTTAAGTAGTGTTTATCATAATTCTTTTATTGTGATTGGGAATATCTTGCTATTCAAGTAGCTTCAATATTATCTTCGCCACATTATGCATTCTTACAAAACTTCAATCAAACTTCTATTGTTAAACCTAACAATAAAAAGAAGTCGATGAGTTTTATCAAGGTTTGATGTTTCCTTTTTATAGAGCTATGCATAGTGGTGCAAGAAATTTAAATGTGTTATTAATATAATTTTCATATCTCATAGCTATGCATAGTTGCTAATATTTTTTAGAATAATTTAATATAACGACACCCGTTCGTAAGACACGTTCATGTGACAAATCTTTTCAAGTGGGAGTAGTGTATTCTTTGAGGATATGGAAACAATCAATCTGTTTTAGTGATTTGTACACATTAGTACGTAAGCTGAGCGGTGATGATTTAATGCTATATCACCATAAATCTAATAAAACTATTATACAAGCTAGATCGAGTTTAAGATAATTCCATTTAAAAATTACAAATTAATATCCTAAACCACAAAGTGAAGATGCTATCTCAATTAGTTTCCAAATACTTATGCACCATAATCACTGCTCATTAACGTATTTCGGTTTATTTTTAATAAAAATATATTGTGATTCAAAAATTTGCCGCTAAATCACCATAAATCTAATAAAACTATTATACAATTTAGATCGAGTTTAAGATAATTCTATTTAAAAATTACAGATTAATATCCTAAACCACAAAGTGAAGTGGCTATCTTAATTTGATCCCTTAGTTTCCAAGTACTAATGCACCATTATCGCTGCTCATTAATGTATTTCGGTTTATTTTCAATAAAAATATATTCTGATTCGAAAATTTGCCGCTAAATCACCATAAATCTGAGAAAACTATTATACATAAATCTAAGAAAACTATTATACAAGCTAGATTGAATTTAAGATAATTATATTTGAAAATTATGGATTAATATCATAAACCACAAACTGAAGAGGTTATCTCAATTTGATCCCTTAGTTTCCAAGTATTTATGCACCATAATCGCTACTCATTAACTTCTTTCGGTTTCTTTTCAATAAAAATATATTCTGATTCGAAAATTTGTGTAAAACATTTTGTAAAAACCTTTTCAGCACACAAAATATTTAATAGATCCCGGGCATATGCCCGGGTCCAAAATCTAGTCTTATTCTATTGTATGTACCATATATATATATATGAGCATATTGTATGGGCTAATAAAACATACATTAAACCTGAAACTTCTCAGGAAGGGCATTCTAACCCGAATATATGCTCCCATGGTACGTTCACTTACCACTTGCGTGTCTTTCAAGAAAACATGCACGCGGTTTTCTATCACTGCTTTCCTAAGAGATAAAGACCGTTGCCTCGACTCCGATTATTTGGAAATTACTATAGTTTCAGTCTGTTTCTTAGATTTAATCTTGAAGCCGTGTATTGTTTACTTATGCTTACCACTAGGGTATGTTATTTACTTACAGAAAGTCTCATGGGATTAATTGTCAAGTTTTGCCTGTTAGAATAGTTGTATCAACACAGCAACTAGAGTAGAACAGAAGGAATAGTAGACAAGGATAGAATTAACAGGTAATAACCAAGGCGCGGATTAGGCTGTCCTTAAGGAAAGATTTCGCCCCTTCCAATGGTGCAGAAAGGCAGCAGTGACATCTTCCTCACAGAATTCAATAGTTAACAGCAGTCTGACTTTGCACTAGAACAGACTACCCTCTAGAACAGCAATATAACTCTCTCTGGCGGCTACAGGAAGAAGAGAAGAAGAATATGATAGGTTATCGTTTCTATTTCTCTGAGATGGGTTTCTAATCTATTAAAGTCTCTCCCCTCTATGGACTCACAGTCCTATTTATAGAGGTTAGGTCGGTCTCCTAAACAGATAAAGAAGAGAGACCAACTCCTAATAGAACACCAAAACTTACTGCTCAAGAAAAAAGCAAAACAAGTTTAGGCAATTGGTCAAACCACTATCCACAATAGTAAGCCCAAGCCCAAGCCTGAACCCGACCCGATGTGGTGGATAACCAATATGGGACTATCTATTATGCACTAAAGTAGAGAGAACATTATTTGTTCATCTCCTCCACTTTGCACACACACACTAATATTTAGAAATACACGAGATTCCAACAATCCCCCACTATTTCAAAATACTAATAGTCCCCCACTATTTTGGAATAGGATATTACAAAAGAAATGGGTTAACTAAATGCCAGAGAGAATCGAAAAAACAATGCATAAGATACTGATGCTTTACGGGCTTGAACCAGTCATAGGATAACATGTCTTATAATACATGAAAGTGGTGGATTAAAAAATCTTTGAACCAACATTCCCTTGTAGTAAAATAGATCACATACACCCACATTATTGTTCCTTCATTATATGCCTGTTCTGTGATGTTGCGCTTTTTGGCCCTTGCGCTGCCTGTGTTCCATGAATGCTCTAGAGTACTTGCCCGTATGCTCATAAGAACCGACCCAGTTCTACATTCATGTAGGTGGATATCCATCAAATGTACATTGCAGTTAAAATACACTATCTCATTATAAAATGGACTATGGATTCCAATAAGAGTAAAATAACTCATCCTTACTCATTGCAATTCTAGTTATACAAAGTATACTATAGTACCATTTCGTCATAGGGTGGGACATCTCGTAAATAAATAAGATGATAGTACTGCAGGATGACGAAGTGACTTGTTTTTCCCTTTGAACCTACTTCATGGGATCTCCAATCACATAGGTAGGGTTGCCGTCAGTGTCACCCTATATCTGGGCATAAGTCCCATCCCCCTCGACGTATAACCACTTGCCTCCAAATAAGTGGTACGGTCAGACATGTGGCCAAACTAAGTCCGACCTAACATAATCTCTAGCAGCTGCTTGATTAAGTTATATCTCAAACTTATGTATATACATTTCCCATTGCACATATTTCTTTATGTCTTAGCTATTGCAATGAGACAGTTGCAAAGCATAGACATATCAGGAGGCTGTTTAGAGCCAATGAGAAGATTTGCCAAGAGGTTGCTAACCCACTCAACATCATCACATGCCTTTTCTAAGGCGATTAGCTTGGATGATATCCAAGACACTCAATTTCCACCAAAGGTAATCACATAAACATTACTGGATCCAGTTTATAACATATTACCCTTCCAACAATGATGGAAATCTACTAAATATTAGTCCATAATCAATGGCTCTGCTATAGTACTTGGATAATCTGACAATATACATCAAAGTTCCTTATAAGGACACAATGGGTTATCAGCTCAGTATGCCATAAATGTAGGCAATGTCATGTCTCACATACATTATCCATCAAGTACAATAGGCTACCAATGATATTGACATATTTAGTATGAGAAAACACAAGTAGATTATTTTTCATAAGATGGATATTTGCCACAAAAGGTGTTAATGCATGCTTACTATTAGAATACCCATACTTTTCAATGAAAAATATTTCTACTACGTGCTAAAACAATATAATAAGACCAACATGAGTTATAATTCCTATATTCACTAGTCATTCAATTCTGTAGTGTCCGAAATTCCCTTAGACCATCCGGCCGGTCTAGTTTAAGGTACGATGTGGGCTTCAACTATATTCAAACATCAACATTTTGACAATTGAATATAGCAGTTACAGAAATGAGTTTAACAACATAATGAACTATCATTTTCAATGACGGACTATTATGTGCTTCAAATAGGAATTTCTCTGTCTCATACACATTCTCAATGCTAGCACTCATGATATTAAATCATCTAAACAAAGAGAGATTAACACATATGTCTTGTTTTATTCTAAAAAACGACACACCTTTATCAACAACGGTACTTTAACATCCATATGACACTAATATGTTGTTGAATTGCTCATGCCAGTTATAGGCGCTTGAATCAACTCATACAAAGATTTAACTAAATTGTATACCTTCAGCTCATCACCTGGTACTACTTGGTATTGTAGTTCCGCACAACTACTCAACTAGAGTCTTTAGAATTATGTAGAAGAAATTCTAGTTACATGAGCAAGGTTTCAAAGTAGTATAAATCTTGTCTCTGATTGAAACCCCTTGGCTATTATTATTAGCCTTGTATTTTTGCAATACAACTATCACGCTTTTAGTTTTCTCTTGAATATCCAATTCAACCTATAGATCCCCCAATAAAACAAGAGTCCAGTTTAGAGGAGTTGTATCCTTCAAAAAAGGACACTTCTCATAGACAGACAACTTTCTTATAGGTTAATGAATCTTCCTCAAGAAACATATAAACATCATCACCGTGAATGGTGGATATACTCATTGATAGTCTTCCATATTTCTTGTTCAGAAATTATAGGATCCTCTTACGTAGTTCATTATGAACATCTAACCACTATATGCCAATTTTACAGAAAGCACATCCTCAAAATAAAATTAGCATATAAGATATTCAATAATAGTGTAGTATCTACAAGATTATTATCACGCATGACAACTAAAACAAACATCACTATTATGAGTTTCACCAATAAACATCTACTAGATAGTTCTAGGTCTCAAAAAAAATTCTTTTAGATTCATTCACAATAGCCTTGGCAAGACACCCCCCACATTTTGAAGCATTTTTGGATAGGCCCAAAACCTTTTCATACTTTGTAGTTCAGTGTCTTTCCAATTATCTTGTGAAATGAACTATGGTAAAACAGTGTCATGCAAATGGGTCACCAACCCCCATAGTTCAATGGTTACTCAACCTAATCAAACTTACATGCAAAACACATTATACCGCTACAAACATTAAAAGAAACACCAACAATAATATGCACTCTTATGACAAGAATATATTTTACTCAAGTCTATGATTATGGATCATATTAAACATAGTCATATTATGTTCATGCTATCTATATGAAAGGAAATCCACAAGTGATTCAAATGAATTTTAAATAATAGAAGAATTAGATGAAAAAGGTTTTACCCAAGATAAAATCATTATCATTCTTCTTTTTATCATTCAACATTCCAACTTACATAGAGAGACAATCCACGCACTTGTACATCACCTTGGCTATTTATTCATAGTCATAGGAGGATGATGCCTAATAAGACAATTCACAAGCGTTACATCTCCTTGTCTAAAATAGTCACTGGAGGATATTGTCTAAGAAGACAATTCATAACCTTACATCTCCTTGACTAAATTAGGTTTAGGAGGATATGATTGTTTTCCATATTGTTTCCTCTCGTAGATAACGATGCTCATTACTTAATAATATATGACATGGTTAAACTTCATGCCTATGTTAAATAATGCATTCATGCCAAACATGGTTAATATCATATCATAGGTTCAGGAAAAGTAAACTTTAACTGTACCCCTCACAACAAAAAGTATACGATATTTAAACAAATCTAGCCACTGAATATGCAAAACAACTGAGGACTTCACCTCCTCTTTTTACATGAGCTCAAGCAAGATAGGATACCCTATCAACAAGACCTCAAGTACTACCACAACATCTAATGGCTCAACCTATTAATGTCTTCAACTAGAAAAATTTACCAATAAACTATCATCAAGTTCAAAGTAAATCCACGATGATTAATATCCAAAACTAGCATGTTATACAACTTTAACATATGCTATATTGGATATAAGCTACAAATTACTTCATCTAACATGTATTTTCATAATAGTACAATTATAATCATCGTCTAACAACACATACACTCAATAGAGGTAAGCAATTATGCATTGAATACATTATAATTACTATCCATAATTTGAGTGTGATTGATATTAAATATCTTAAGGTCTTTCTTAGACCATCTACATACATCTACATATGTACAAAAAAATAATATCAAATTACTTCTAGTCAAACCAATTAATATCTTAGTGATAAACATGTATAATTTGTTGACTAAGTTATTAAAGAAGTTTAAACTTAGGGATTTCCCTCCTAAGAAAACCTAGTATGCAACTCAAGGCAAGAATATCACCATATAATCTAACCAAAAGAATTGCAAAGAGTGAAAGAATACGATATCTAACCAATTGAAAAACCGAATTACCATATTTTCCTCATTCTAGAAAAACAGTTCAAAAGAACTGTAATTCTGAACCAGCTCAGGATGAATTGGGTATTAAGCCTTATACCACTGGAAAGCTCTTTGAATCAGCTATCCAACACAAGAAGCGGATTGCAAAACCGACCTCTTAGCTGAAAGTTATCACAGTTTCCGTAACGAGTGACGCAGCTGTCAAAAAGACGAACTTTGACGTTTTTATTGATAGAAATCTCATAATTGACTCCCACAAATGGAGGAGAAAGGTCTACAACCATATAGGGTTTGATAAACCATAAAAGATCAATAAATATTCAATCTTTAATTGGTTTCCCTAACAAAAACGAAATTATTAGAAAATTTCTAAAGTCATAACCCAATAACACAAACAATAACTCAAAGTAAAAGACTTATCTTTTGATTGCCGTATTTAAAACACTCTTCTTTGTTCTACTACGAATTCTTTCCTTAAGATTGTTAGAATGGTTGTATCAACACAAAGACTAGAGTAGAAATCGAAGAAACGATGAGACAAGGACGAGAATTAACATGTAATAACCAAGTCGCGGATTAGTCAGTCCTTAAGGAAAGATTTAAGCCCTTCCAATGGTGCAAAAAAGGCGGCCGATGGCGTCTTTCTCCACAGATTCAATGGTTAACAGCCGGTCGACTTTGCACTAGAACGGACTACCCTCTAAAAACGAATATATAACTCTCTACGGCTACACTCAAGAAGAGAAGAAGAATAGGATAGGTTATCGTTTTTGTTTCTCTGAGATGAGTTTCTGATCTATTAAAGTCTCTCCCCTCTATGGACTCACAGTCCTATTTATAGAGGTTAGGTCGGTCTCCTAAACAGATAAGGAAAAGAGACCAACTCCTAATAGAACACCAAAACTTGCTGCTCAAGAAAAAAGCAAAACAAGTTTAGGCAATTGGTCAAACCACTACCCACAATAGTAATCCCAAGCCCAAGCCTCAACCCGACCCGATGTGGTGGATAACCAATGTGGGACTATCTATTATGTACTAAAGTTAGGGCAGGGAATCCGGTTGGATAGACCCGAATCTGACCCGACCCGATTATCGAATATATCGGGTTCGGGTTGATTTTTGTATCCATTTATGTATTCGGGTCGGATTCGGATTCGGGTATGTCGGGTTCGGGTTCAGATTCGGATATAATTTTTGGGATTTGTTTGAATTTTTAGTGTTATCCGATCGGGTTAGTCGGGTTCGGGTCGGATTCGGATATAATCGGGTTCGGATTCGGATTCGGATTCGGATACTGTGAACTTATTCGGATTCGGATATAGCCATATCCGACCCGAACCCGACCCGATCCCTGCCCTAACTAAAGTGGAGAGAACATTATTTGTTTATCTCTTCCACTTTGCACACACACTAGTATTTAGAAATACACAAGAGATTCCAACATTGCCTGCACTTTGTGATGCTTTTATACTGTTAAGCATGTGCAGATATGTACCTTATTAATGTTTAATTAGCGTAAAATGCGTCACTTAAGGGAGTCAGGCGTGTTCAGTTCTGTTATCATGTCTGCACAAACGACTCTATCGAAGGAGAAGTTCTTATCCTCTGTTGAGAGAAGCAATTCTTCTAGAACGGATAAGTCTAATGTTTTATTCATGAGAAAGTTTGGCAGGAGTGAAGATTCTCAGGCAACTGCAAGGAAGGTCCTTGAGATTGCTGATGCGTCTCATGTAGTAGCAGTTCCACCATTGTCTCCACCCGGCATGGATGAGCTCCAAGTGGAAGTATCGTGAACCACGTGTTGTTGCTTCTTCGTCCAAGCACCACGTACCATTGCTTCTTTTTCATGTTTGGACGGTGGTTCTATATATCCTACGGAATTCTCTGATGTTGGGTCTCATGGGTCTTTCCCGATCATTACCCAAGGGTCCCAAGCGCTGGTGTACATTAAGGTTTAGAGTTACTTTTTAAGAGTGAGAAAAGGAGATACCATTGTCATTTTTTTTATTGGGCCTGACTGCCCAATTGAGGTTTAGAAATCTTGGCCTATTTGATGTTCATGTATAGAAATTCGAAAGCAAAAATAGTGATTGTATTCTTGAATGTTGAGTTCAACAAGTAAATCAAGTATATTGATTCAGAAGAATATATCGTAGTCTGATTTCTGTCCTTAAGAGTTGTTTTTCTTCCATGAGGACGACACAATTTCAGAATTTTCAGTCCATTTCGGTTACATTAAACAGGCCAAAATCTGCTATTTAACAATGCTAAAAGTAAGTGCTAAAGTGCTGATTTGGCAATGGTAAATATAGATCATGGCCTCATAGGATGTGTATAGAAGAAATGCGTTGTAGATTTGAAATTGCTCTGAAGTCTGAAGATAAAATCTCACACAGCAGCCCGAGTTTATTCCTACAATTATGTTTCTCATACCTGGAAGCGGTTCTACGGCTCTATCTGGTTAACGCTTTGTCTCATTTCGTGGGTTCAGTATAAAAATTTTGAAGAGAAGCAACTTGTTTGCTTCAGGTTTAGAAAAGACATGGTTTTTCAATTGTCCTTGATGGAGAAGCAGCTCTCGCTACCTCAGGCAGAGTTATTTCGCCTACTCTTAAAAACAATATCACATTTTTCGATTTCGCTAGTGAGTTGTTTGAGAAATCTATTTCACTGTATTTTTCAACGAAAATGTTCAAACATTTGACACTGAACTAGTAATAAGCTTATAAACCCAATGAACCATAGAACTTTTAACGCATACCGCCATACTGGTCCCTCTTTCCTTTCTATATTAATTGGTTTCATATAGCTGGATAAATTAAGTTGTGGATAGTGTAACTGTATAACCACACTCGACTCTTTTGTGTATACTCTGGGTAACAAACGTCACTACTTCTGTTTTGAAACTGTGTATAAATCGACTACATTTAACCTATTGACAGAGCCGAAGTCTTGTGGTTGGTTTTATCATTATTATACCAGCTAAGTAACAAGCTCACTTTGTATTAACCAAGTTATAAAAATTCCAATTTCTTCATTATGCCAAGAAAAGAGGAGAGCTCCATTAGCTTTTTGCCACGGAAGTAGATACAATGACAAACCATGGGTGCATCAATGGAACAGTGGACAGTGCCAAATATTCTTCTCCAGTGCCTGTTATTGGCTTGTACATAGCTGCAGCTTCTTCAGTTTGTATGTTGCTAATGCTTTATGATATTGTAGCCGGATTTCGTAGTAGGAAGCCGTGGCTACCGTGTAAGTTTTTCTCACTCAACTCGATTACATTGACTCTGTTATCAATATCAGCTAAACTCCCAGTAGATCTCACGACACCAATGCCGAGTTCTCAGGATCAAGTGTCTAAACATAGTGGGACTGCCCTGATATGCATCTCTATGGGATTTCTTTTGCCTTCTCTCGGAGTTAACAATGACTCTGAATGGTTGCCTAATATGTCTGCCATGAGCATATTTGTTGTCACAGTCATAGGTAATGTTTGTATCCAGATATCCACTGGTGTGATTGTCTCGTTCATTACAGAACATATCATAATCATCAAATCATGTGTTGTATGTTGGTGTTGCTTCTGATGTTGTGGCGCACTGCAGTGGGCATTAAGAACAAAAAGAGGTCTTCTATTGATGAAAAGAGATGTCTCTTTACAGAAGGGAAAGGAAGTATGCTACAAAGATTGGAGTTGTGCTACTTGTATGACTATACCTCTAATCCTCAGCTTGCAATATGTAAGTACTCAGTTTGTCCTCTCGTTGGTGGATTATGCCTACTATGTTCCGTCGTTCTAATACAAGCTACACTTAGATCTCTCGTTCTGAAGAACTTGAAGTTTTGTAGAGGTATGTCTGACTATGACTGGTCAATGCCAATAATAGTTGTCACCCAGATTCTTTTTTTTATAACAAAAATTTAGAAAATAACAATTATTGTAAAATTGATCCTAACATTTTCTTTTTTTTTTCTTTAATAATCTCCTCCACAAACATTTTTTTTTTATAACAAACAAGAAATTTAAAAGATAACAATTATTGTCAAAATTGATTCTAACATTTTTCTTTATTCTTTCTTGAATAGTCTCCCACGGTCATAGTAGGAACTTTTGCTGCTAGCTTTAGATGGCTTACCATGTGTGTCAAACGGACAAAAATCGATATTTCTTATGTATCCATTTCTTAATTTTTTTTTTTTTTATTGATTTTTAAAAATAACATATTCAAAAAATTTGAGTTGTTGAAAATGATATGACATGTTCGAGTCCAATCTTCACATTTGAGTACAAAGGGCATACTCCACACTTCAAACTTCGAAGGAAAGGAAGATACACAGCTTTCTTTCACAATATGGTGGCCGTGAGGCTTCAAAGAAAATTTTCACTTTCACCAACGATGGTCAACAATTAGTTTAAGGAAAGCAACGCTTTTAATAGGATGATTTCCAATCGTCGCCATGAAAATGAATATGTAGGAACTTCAGATTTTAACCAACAAAAATGAGAGTTGAGTGGGCTGCAAATGAACTATCAAAACTGGCAGGCCGTTTTATTTTCTTACAATTAATTACACTGGTTCTCTTTTTTTACTCGTGGATTTCTCATGTTTTGCTGCATTTCTCAAGGCTTGAGACTGGTAGATTATGGCATTTCAAGCCACCTATACAGGATAGCCAATTAGCGACCGTATATAGCCACTGTAGTTTAGACAATTTGATGTTTACGACTATTTAGTACCACATACTTTCCGTCTAATTTCGCTAACGCGTATACATGGTTTCTTTAGTTACGTGGACACAAATTAATTCACCGTTAGCTAATTAGAGAAACGCGTGAGCTCGACGTTAGCAAATTTAGACGGAAAAGAGACTGAAGTACTAAGAGACTGAAGTACTAATAGACAAGAAAAAAAGTATGGATACTATTTAGAAAAAAAAAATGAAAATACATGGTACTAAATGTCATAAACTCTTTCTATCAATTTACATCTCGCTAATTTATGTTGAATATGCTTTGACAACTGCCTTCTAAGCGTGTGATTGTGCTCCACTGCTCTATTATGTACATATCACGTTTATCAGTTGTATCACAAGTGCTGTAAAAACCAATTCATTTCCTGTTTAGTAAGGCAAACAAGCTTTATCTATCACTTATATCTAATGGAGTTAATCAGCTTGTCCATCTTCTCCATCATGTAGACTGCAGTTGCTGAGGGGTTGTTCAGCAACATCCAGATCCATGTCAACATGTGCATCTTCATCAATATCATTATTTTCATCGGCATACAACTGGGAGCTCACCACCTGACCGAACAAATCCTTGTGTTTCAAGTTGCCTGTATCAATATCAATTGTTATCTTACCATCCAAGTTATCCCACATTGTAAATTCATTCAATTTATGTAGACTTTGTGAGATACTACCACCAATGGGAAAACCACTTGAAGAAAAGGTATACCCATCCAAAATGTGCATCCATTTGACGTATTATGGAGGAGAGCCTTGACACGGAACAAGAAGCGCTCCATGGACCGCTTTGCAGCAGGAATTTTAGTAGTTATCATTGTTCGTTTAGAGCCCTACCAAAACAAAAAAATGTACTGTAGAACTTTAGTCCAAATGGAGATCCCGTTCTTTCTTCTTTCTACCCCCCATTAAATATATTTTACTAGTACGAAATAACTGATGGTTGCAAAATAATTTGTCAACCATTAAAAGGTATGGGATCAACCCCAAGTACAGAACTTAAAAATCACAACAGGTTCGAGTATGCAATACTTAACCTTGGCTTCAGAACAGAGAGTCTGTATTGTTCTTGTCGCCTTCTGAAGCTCTTTGAGCTATGTCAAATGAGAGAGTTTATGTAAGGTTTGGAGTTTGGACCAACATTTTGAACAGAATGTACCTCCACCTAGGTAAATTGTACTTCACGTCTTACCAGTTGTATAATTATTTCACCGTGCACTTGGAAATGAGCTTGTAGGAAGTCAAAAACTGAAAAAGCAGTTGAATTTCATCATGCAAATGAAAGTTTTTGTAGTTGCGCATTGTGTAAAGCAATTTAACATAATAATAAATGTATCTACCTTTCAGAAAAGAATCGACAAACTTCCCACCATATTTCACTGCCAATGCATGCACAGCTACCTGTATAGAAGCTAAAATAAATCAATATGTTTTTCTCAATACGTTTATCACACACTGGAAAAGAATTGAGTCCAGTGGAAGACTGGAAGTCGCAAATCGATGAAGTAAAAATGTTTCATGCAAACAGATTTGAGTATCACCATCACAGATAAACAATCAATCTCTCCCAAAACTCTTGTGGAAACTCTTATCGAAATCCAATCAAGAGATCAATGCTCAAAGATAAGATAATTGTCCTACTTCTTAAATTTGAAATTCCGACCTTACAAATAGATATCTCTGATTTCTTTCCTAAAGTACCAACCTTATCATGAGCCTTGCACATATTAACCAAAGATACAACCACATTCACAGACTGGTGTAGTTTACTTAGTACTCCTTTCACAGATTCGACTTGAATGTTTGCCCTGGATTTTTCTAGCAAAGTTACTTCTTTAACCTACACAGATGCCAGAAAAAACAATAAAACCTCCAAAAATCTGTGGTTGTAGAATTGGTGCTAAAAGTATAATAAGATTCAGGTGCCTACCAACTTGTTCAGAATTGCGTGATTCTCTTCGTACTGCACAGGATAGCTCCATGTGTAAACACTTTCTGATATATAAATTAGGTATACATGACAATTTAATATTGACAGGACCACTTACCGATACCCGATACCAAATTACAAATGTTGCAGCGCATAATGTTGGGAAACCATGAGGAGCTTCCTCTGACGATCTAGTATTGCATGAGGGAGCCTGAAACAGGAAAATTAATTCTTAACATATCAGGTAGAGAGATTTTGGAATGTGTTAAATAAGCTTCTGAATAACTATTGCATCAGAAAGATGTAAATGATTTGAGGAGTGGAAATTGTTTTTTGAAAAAACACAATTATAAAAGTTCTTATTGAAAGTAAGTCACCTGAGACAAGATAGAACAAGCAAATTCCTCAAGCAAATCAGCAGTAGATTCACTGTTTTCAAAGTAGATGTGCAATATCCTCTGTATGATCTCTCCCTGAAGAGTAAGTGTAATACAATAAGGTGTCAGAAA
The DNA here is from genome assembly GCF_015680905.1 of Coptis chinensis. Lineage (NCBI taxonomy): Eukaryota > Viridiplantae > Streptophyta > Magnoliopsida > Ranunculales > Ranunculaceae > Coptis > Coptis chinensis. The sequence continues at coordinate 90,603,345 of NC_141463.1, read as the reverse complement.
AGCGTGTCAACATTCTGCTCCTAGATCTAATTGCAATCACATTTTAAAAATATAAGGAAAAGAAAATATGGTCTGAATAAACACTCACTTTACTCTTCGAACCATTCTCAAAATTTTCCGAGTCCCAGTTATGTGTTAACAATTGGTGCGCATAAGTTCCAAGTCTCTTTTGCATTAAAGGAATGACTTTCTGGACAACTCCTAGGTGCGTACTTTTCCCACTCCCTTCAAGCAACTTGTCAAGGAACGATTGAGCAGAACTTACAATAGACTCTAGAGTAACTAGTACCTCAGATGCCAGCAAAACGGAATACGAACAGGCTGCAAAGAGCAGTTTTAGTCAAAACCAAAAGAGAGGTCCCGACGCTATCCATTAACTTCACAAAACACCATATGAAACAGATACAGCTTTACAACCTGAGTCCAAGACACCTTCCAGAAATGAAAAAATGCCACAATACATGTAATCTATGTTTCCAGGTGAAGGGATTGGTTGGATGCCAGAAAAAAGACTATCTGGGATTCTGATGGGCTGGAAGGTGTTAAGCAGATCTAATAGTACTGGAGTATTCATCTTGATATCAGGAAGATTTAACATCTGCATTCAGAACTTATTTCCTCAGTGATTTTCTAAATCGAATCTTTTGGCAATTTCCCTTGGGAAAGAAGCACAAAATCTGGAAGCTACTGCACCTTGCTTAAGCACCTAAGAACTTCTTTAAAGACTGAACCAGCTACTGAAGATTTAAAAACCACCAAGCCGGGTATATCTGGGTTTCCAGCAGAGGCAGATTGGAATTTCCAATGCTCTTGACAAATTTCATCACCATAAAATTATGAAATGCGAATTGAAGCATTGATCTGTGGTTTTCCCCAAATTGTTAGCATATATATTGGTTGCAGCTTACCTTCACTGAGAACACAAACTGCGCAGTCGAAATGTTTCTTCAAGCTTGGAAATAACTTCCTGATTTTGTTCACGAATTCACCGGATATCACTTTGTTGTTACTGAATGGAACCCTTAAGCATCCAACTGAATTTTGTTTGGTCTGACGGGTCAAACAGTCCAGATTGTGGCAAAGCTCACGCAGAAGGTAAAGATGCAGGGGTAACTAGTACAGAAATTAGATGTTAAGGCAAAGAAATTTGGTTACAACATATTTGCAAACACAAAATCCACATCCACCTAAAGCTAACAGGATTACCTCGGCTGCAGGATCTGAACAACAGTTACCTTGAGTCTGCAATATAAAAGGATATATTCAACCGCATCAGTAATTGTGGGCTCAAATCATTCAAAGTACTCCAAAAAGTTTCTGTAAATCTAAAAAAATAAATTTAGGCAACCATGGTGGAAAACATTTACTAAGAAGAGAAGACTTAGAACATGGTTTAAAATCAAAATACAAATATATACTAACTATTCTCAATAGTAAACTGTTGTGAGCAAATATACATACCCTTGAAAAGGTTAGAATGGACAAACAGTCAACTGATAATTCTCTAAATTTGAATCTCTGCCCATCTAAAATCTTGGTAACTGCAGAGATTTCAACAGAGGGTGGACCATTAGAATCAGCATGACAATCTGAATGCTGAGATTCGGTCCGCTTGCATGACTGATCTGAAAATCCCTCATTTGGCACTTCCTGGCTCACAGCTCCAGCTCTTCTCAGAACTTCCAATATTGTAGGCTGCTTGAGGTTCCCATCGTCCGATGTGTTTGAACTCTTACGTTTCAACTTTTTGTCTGATGAAGTGCTTTGTGATATAATGCTTTTCTCATTCTTCTTCTCAATGTGCCCCGACAAATTTGGCTTGCTCAAGTTAAAAGATTCAGACTGCTCCACAAAGAGGCGAAGCTCAGGAAGGTATAAAGGATGCATCTTGAGGTAGGTGTTTAGTAAGCTCTCCAAAAATCTATATAAGACAAGTTCCCACTTCAGTACATAGAAAAAAAAAAAAAGAGATCGCAATCTGAAACTTCTGTGTGCTAATTGAGCTTTAGATGACATTCCCAAATTGTAAACTCAGCTACAACTCAAACCAACCACTTTGGCTTCGATAATACATGCAGAGAAATCACGAACTTTTGACGCCAAAAATAACAAAAAGAAGTGTTGGCTTCGATAATACATGCAGAGAAATCACGAACTTTTGACGCCAAAAATAACAAAAAGAAGTAAAGTAGGGAATGAAACAAAGAAAGAAAAGAAAAACGAAGAACGAAGTTTTAGATCAACTGGAATGATACCACGTATTCTAAGTTTATCGATTGACTCGACTTGTGACTTAGTTTGCAAAACCCCATCCAACAGATATCAATAATAGCTGAAGTTCATAACAAGCTAAGGAACGAGGCACCTCTTGGAATTTTAACCACCTTTCAATACCTAATCAAGTCATTGAACAATGGATAAGTCTTCCAGGTTCAGAGTCGTTTCTTACTCCCCACTACCTTTCAGTTTAGTTCAATATTAATCTCACTTGGAAAAACAACAAAAATATAATTCTACAATGCACTATTGTCATACGGACTGAGTACTAGAACACTCACACCAAATTCCTCAAGCGCTTCAATAACTTTGTGATTATTTCATCTCTTGCTGTCTGACTTGTGCAATCGACTCTTCCAGTAACTTGTGTGCAGAAGGCATTCAGCTACAGGTATAATTGCAAGTAATGCATAAGCGAAGTACAGAAAACAAAAACAAACAAACTTCTTTAATGAAAGAAATTTCTAAGTTGTAAAACCAACCAATTCTCTGATCCAGTTACATGAATAATAAAGAGATAGGCACATGGACTGTTTCTGCTTCCCACTTAGTGACGACCAAACAGTTCCAACAAAATACTGACCTTGCACAAACCAAGAACTTCTTAGAATACATCACATATCCAATGACTTGAGATATTTCACACCACATGAATACACTACTCTTGCCAGTTCTTTCTTAACAGATTATAATTTTTTATCACAACATAACATACAATACACAATCTTCAGTTTAACACTATATCTTGTGAACCATACTTCTGTTCCGTGATTATAAGGAGTATATATTGTTACCAACTCACTTGCCTAATTGTATAGAGTTAGCACATGAGAGTCAAAAATTTAAGTTTTTCAAAAAGTGCTTAATAGATGTGTACCATAACTAACCTTAGGGGAAGGAAGGCATAATGGGCAACCAAGTAGTGCATCAATGCCTCCAAGAGATCCCTGATTTGTCAACCTCTCGACCTTTCCATAATATGAAATTATCAGTACCAAAATACAAATATTTTCATATCTGTTGAGAATATTTCCACATATGATCGAGGTATTCAAAGACTTACAACAGATAGTAAGAGAAAGTAAGCAGGAAGGGTTTGTAAAGTTGTTGAATCGCTGCACTCAAAAAAAAATGCAATTTTTAGAAGCCATTCTTGGTGAAGAATTATATGCTTTAACAATTAACACAAGGATGGGTGTGAAGTATTATTACTGCAAAGAAGAGGATACTAGTGGGAAAATATTCAAACAAATTGGAGAAAGATCACCATCCAAATTCATCCATGATTCTCCTGCAAATGATAAGAAGGTTCAAGATCTTTGTTAGTGAACAAATAAAGGCTCGGAACTTTCAAATCCAACTGAATGTCATTACTGATAAACACAGAAGTAGAACCACACTTCCCTTAGTTACCTTCCAGACCACAAAATGGCTCCTTGGAAACCAACTTCCCTCCCTCAAGATCAGATAAAACGATTGATTCAAAGTCCCCTACATGCCTGCCAATCCTACAAAAAATACATATGCAGGTGAACATATTTCTTGGAAACCGTTTTATAAACAAAGTAGATGACAACTGCTGAACACATTGCAGAAGGAGTGCATACAAGAAAACCATAAAACAAAGTGTGTTCGATATAGAAACAAAAACCGTAGCTGACCAATCAATAATGGCTGGTTGAAGTCTTTTACGCTCCAATAATGCAATTAGTTCATCATAAAACATGATCAAGGGCAAGGGACATGATTTGCAGGAGTCCAGAGACATTCTCAAGAGTTCCAGAGACTCCTCACAGTTTGTTTTCTGTTGGAAAAAAAAAATGAATAATTTAGTACAGAAGATTTGATTTATGATTATTCCAAGTTGAATGCACAAACCAAAAGCACAGGAAAGCTTCATAATTTATCAGGTGGGCGCAATAGGAGCAATAATGATCATGTAGCAACCCTTGAAGTCCTTCGAGGTTCATAATATAGTACTGAAACTGTAAGTTGTTATCTGTGCAAATAGGGATGCCAAAGGAAAATATATGCAGGAACCCACACATTCTTAAGAGACTCGGTGTTTGTTTGTTTTAAAACAAATAGCATTCATCTTATAAAACAAAAGATTCAGTCAAGATGATTCAAACTCAAGTGCACAAACCAATAGCACAATGGCCATGCAGCAACTATTACTGTCCTTAAAGGTTCTTAAAACTCGTCTGATATAACAAATTATTTCCGTACACAGTGTTCAAGGAGCACTAAGGACAAAAGGCGAGCAAAGAACATCTTGGTCCCCACAAGACTTAGATTTTAAACACTATTCAGTAAAGCACTTGTATCTCCATTGATTTGATAGTTACTATCAAGTCAAAACGTGTATACCTCTACCAACACACATAACGTCAAAAAGGAAGACATGCAACCTCAAGACCATGCCTTATTTTATCATTCCTATGAAGCCTCAATTCTCATGTGACGACACACCCCACGCTCATTGCCAAAACAATCCCCACTTAACCTCCCAACGCCCATCATGGGTTTGGGATTTACCCCAAAAGGACTCAACATTGGATGGATAGATTGTTACTATATATCCAGGAACTAGACAGGCTCCTCAGTTATGTGGGACTAAGCGGCTTTCCAACATATCCACCTTGGACTACACAAATGGGGTGTCAAATTCCATGATGCATGCTCATTATGAAAAAGTTCCATAGTTTCAATGAAAAATATTACTGCAAGAATAAAAGTATTGTTAATATGCGACGGAGTGGCAGAATTACATACAGTAATAGATACGTGCATGCATGTTAACTCGTAATACTCAGTCTGTCAAATATTAGTATACAAGCCTTACTGACAAGAACAGCAATGAATATATATGTCCATAAATAACTGCTAATAGTAGTAACTCCTTGAAAGTACATAACAAGGCGAGCAATCAGCAATAGCACAACAATGATTTCAACCACAACAGACAAATAGGTTAAAAGGGTGTAATACGTAAATACTCCTGGTCTGTACCTGAGATGACGAGAGATGGGTGGCGTTATCTATATGCCCAAGACAAGAAACAATCTTTAGAGTTCCAATTAGGCCCATCTTCTTATACTTCAACTCTTGATTACTGACCTGACGAAAGAAGTGAAGTACAAAAACACTAGGTGCATAAAAATCTCTGGACTAGGACATTCCAGAAAATTAATAGATATACTGACCGAGTTGGATTTATACACGGTAAAGCATAATAGAGATGGAAGATGCATCTCTCAGCCAATGATTACCGTACCTGCTTGCGTACGATGATCAAAAGTTCATTTGCGATGGAAGATCCAACAGAATCAGCATTAGATCGAGCGGACAGTGCCAAATGGCTGAAGACCTCATATACTTGCACTTAGGAAGTCATAGTTAAATAGCTGATAGAGAAAGTCAAGGAACCGAAAAACAGTATATTATACCTTGTGGATATTTTCATCATTAAATCCCTCTATGTAATCCAAGATGCCTGATTATGGAAATTTAAAAGAAGGTGAGCTGTGCAAAGAGTAAATTTAAAAGCAGCACAAGACTATAGATGCAGAGAAATTACCATTGATATAAGAAGAAAGTGTGATCAGTTCCTGCAAATATTTTGAAGCCAGAAGAACCATGGCCTCTAGTGCCGAACCGACTTCATAAATAACACCAAAACCTATATGAGTAACTAATGCACCGAGGATCTGAAAGAAGCGTCACACAAGAGTATGATAGTTAATATCGTGTTAAATGCATTATAAGTTCAAAATTATTTATAAAGCATATTACCTCATGCCTGGAATAAGTATCAGTGAACTCATCAAACAGAGATATATACAAGTGAATGCCAAATTCCCTTGCCTTTTGTTCTTTGCACGCCAATAAGTACTCAGACACGGAGAGAAATGAAGGGAAATACTCCTGGATTCACAAAGATTTGGGAATACACTTCAAGAAAACTTCTATTTAAATAGAACACAATATTCTTCACCTAACAGTAGGTTTGTGACGTTTACAAAGGCTGTTACAGCATAGGCCATTGCACAGTAGCATTACTCCTTAAAAATTGTCTGGCACGTAAGCCAGGAAAGCATAATCTTCCAAAAAAAACATATTTGCAAAACAATTATCTTGTTATGGGAAATTGAAATAGAATTTGCATTATTTTTTCCTCTTAAAGTTGAATCTAGCATATAAAAAAGGAAAAAGATAAGAAGGAAAAGGACAGCTTCAAAGTAGTAAACAGAAGAACAAGTACCATTAGCTTATAACTGCCATAATAGCCTGAGTTAAATAGTGGATAAAAGCATGATGTTGTGATCCACGTCAACAGTTATAGGCACTATATGGCTATATCTCATGAATTTAGGATATAATGCAATGTACATTTTCTTCAGAAAGTATAGGCATGTCGCAAAATCTGGCAAGTTTTCACTTAATTCACATGTTGCCAGATGTGCTTTTACTCTCCAAACTCTCGACGTATAATTTTTATTAAAACTAGAGCTGGCACAATTCGGACTGCAATCCACAAGCACCGCAGAACCTTCCTGTATGTATTTTCATACTGAATGACCAAGAGTGCTTCAATCAAGATTACAAAAAGTTCTGCTATATATCTCACTCATAAGACTAATTAGTTCACAATGAGCACTTACATATGTAATACTACCATGTAGGAAGATGATTATTGCATCTTAAGTTCTTACTTACGTGTTTTCATCATTTCTCATAAATTTACTTATAATTTTATCAACCCGAAAAATGTGAAGTTTCACAATTAGGTACAAAAATTTCCAAAATTTGATGCCTCACTTTTTTCCTAGTATCTCCAATTCTTCATCTTCTTTTCCATTGTCTTCTCCCCGTCTTCTCGACCCAATTTTTTAATGAACTACATTGGTCTGGGGACAAAGACTCTGCCTCCTAACAGAAGCATTTTCCAGAGGAGTGGGTGGTGGCAAACACTTTGGCATGGACATCTTTAGTTCTAACTATGGTTGTAACAAACACTACAACACTGATAAATGCGCTCAGCTTCATTGCAGGTAATCTAAGAACAGTAAAATCAACTACTAGTATCCATGCTATCTCCTAACTTTACAAAGTTAACTTCAAAGTTTGATATCTAACCTGCACAAGTTCCCTATGCCCATGAATGCATTGGTCAAAAAGAGCTTCCCCGAGACAATCATCCATGATTTTCTTCTTTATCAACTTCTCAACATTCATTGGCAAAGTTCCACCATTCATGTATATAAGTATAAGCAACCACACATCAATAACTCTATGATACTCCGCTTTATCAATAGACTTCAATTCATTTAAAACCTCCTGACAAAGAACCTAGCATAAAAACACAACAAGTCAATAGCCAAACTTGAACATAAAGTTACCAAAACAAAAACTAGAAAAAACAATGTATGAACACTCACATTCTTAAAACGAAGACTCGACCTCAATGCCTCAAGAACCAAGCCTTCAAAATTATCCACACCCAACTTCCCTTTCCCTCTACCCACGCCCCCGACAAACTTCAACTGCATTCTAATCTGCCAGCATATATTGGCCCTCGATAGTCCTAATAAACGACAAACCAATAGTAACAACTTGTTCTTTCAACTCATCACTTAAATGTAAACTCGAAAACGAGTCAAGTACAGGTACAATAATCTCACTATCTTCTTGTAACATATTCCGTAACGACTCAACTACAATGCCACTACACCTATCGTCACCGCCTATAATCTCCGGTAACGAACCTATAATCTCTTTCTTTAAACTTATAGGACAAATGGACAAAACTTGTAGAAGCTTCTCTACAAACTTTTTGGCACCGGGAGTTTTTCGAGGAGGATTTTTTGGAGTGGGAATTAATAGGAGGTGACTGAGAAGTGTGGTGTGAGATGATGACGTGGATTTTTAAAAAAATGTTTGGAAATTAGATTGGGTTTGTATGTATGAAGTGAGACCGGTTAAAAAGTTGGTTAGATTTGAGGGGTTGGTTGAAAACTTTGTTTGGAGGGGTTTTGTTTTGGGTTAGTAGGGTGCAACCGGATTCGGCTAAGATTGAGATCATTTCATCTTCTGCCATGCTTCTCATGAATGTTTGATGAGATGTTTGTTTACAGAGCCTGTTTAGACATATGAAAAAAAAGATAGATTACTAGTGTTAACCCCGCCAAGTTTTTTAAATTGAGTGGACTTATTCACGGGCCCCCTATTTCATACCCATGTCCATGTCTGCCAAGAATTATGCAGGAGACAAAATTGATTCTTGGATTTTCATATTTCATGCCCCCACTGGATCATTGGGTCGCGGTTTTCATATTTCATTGAGCGCAAGTTACAAAATTTACTATTGAGAAACAAGTGCAGTAGATTGAGAAAATAAGCACAATTTCTAAATACTAGTTTCGGTGTCCTTATCTCTAGTTGGTTTCTTCTTACTTATCTGTTGGTGAAACCGACATAGAGTTTGAGGATGAGTTTTTATCTCTTTAGAGTTTGAAACCGATTTAGAGTTTGAAAACGACTTAGAGTGGAGGTGTGAGTCCTTATCCTATCTGGAACCGACCACCTTACCTCTATAAATATAGGACCTTGCGTCCATATAGAGTATCCCCAAAAACAAAGAAACTCACACCTTCGTGAGAAACGTAACTCTTCGACCCCATCCTATTCTTCTTCTTTCTTCCCCGTCACCGCCAGAGAGAGTTATAATGCCGTTCTAGAGGGTAGTTTGTTTTAGTGCAAAGTCAAACTGCTGTTAACCATTGAATCATGTGAGGAAGACACCACTGCTGCTTTTTTGAACCATTGTAAAGGTGTTCAATCTTTCCTTAAGGAGAGTCTAATCCGCGCCTTGGTTATTACATGTTACTTCTGTCCTTGTCTCTTATTGTTTTCTTTATTCGCATACAACAATCTTAAGGAAAGAACAAGATGTCTACACCATCAGACACCATGCGGATCAAAGAAACCAATTCTGAAGTCATAGAAGTTACTTCAACTATGAAAGATGATGCACCTCTACTAAATGCTCGCAACTTACCCAATGTGTCAAAGATTGAATCCTTCAACGGTTCACACTTCAAGCGATGGAGAGAAAGGGTGTTCACAGCTCTAGATGTACTCAACTATGCAAAGTATCTCAATCGATCAAAGACCCATGGAGGGTTTTAATGATTTCGAAAGAAATCACGCTGCTTGGCTCAATGGGAATAAGGTATGTCGTCATGCTATTTTGAGTACCTTGTCCAATGAAATATTTGATATTTATTGTTCAAATAAGAATGTACATGACATATGGGAGAGTTTGAACAAAAAATACGTAATAGATGATGTTGGTACTCAGAAATATGCTATTGGGACTTTTCTAAAGTTCCAAATGAGAGAGGATAGAGATGTAACGTCTCAAATCCATGATTTTCATGTGCTGATTAATGATTTGAAAACTAAGGGTATTGATTTACCCGAAACCTTTGTTGCTGGATGTTTGATTAAGAAACTCCCCGAGTCTTGGAAACACTATAAAAACAGTATGAAGCATAAGCGTAAACAGATGACTCTTGAGGATGTGATCATTCACATTCACATTCACATAGAGGAAAAGAACAAGACTCGGGATGACGTGTTGTCTAAGGAATTCCATTCCAAAGCCAATATCGTTGAAAATACTCCCAGTAAATCCAACAAAAACTCTAAAAAGCAGAAGTACAACAAAAATAAGAATTTCAAGGTCAAAGACACTTCTTTTAAAAGGAGTGGTACTGGCAATGGAAATTGTTATGTTTGTGGTAAAACCTGGACATATGGCTTTTCAGTGCAGACACAAGAAAGACACTAATGATCCTCCCAATGCTAATATGGTTGAGGGAGATGATATAATTATTGCTGTAGTATCACAAGTGTTCATGGCCACTGGGAAGAAGAACTGGGTACTAGATTTTGGTGCCACCAGCCACGTCTGTGGTGATGTTGAAGCCTTCTCAGACTACATACTAGTGAAAAATGAAAAAGTCTATATGGGTGACTCTAAGTCTGTTCCTGTTGAGGGAACATGCAAGATTCTTCTGAAGTTAACTTCAGGGAAAACCCTTTCACTTAGTAATGTTCTTCATGTTCCTGAGATTTGTCAGAATCTGATCTCTGTATCATTACTGGGAAAAGTTGGCGTCAAGGTGACTTTTGAAAGCGACAAGTTTATTCTGAGCAAGAATGAAAGTTTTGTTGGGAAAGGTTATTGTAATAACAGTGGTCTTTTCATGTTGATAATTCTGAGTGCACAAAATTGTGGCATATACGCCTTGGGCATATGAGCCAAAGGGGATTGTCTGAGTTGTGCAAGCGAGGTCTACTGACAGACTTGGAGAAATCAAGTATGGAATTCTGTAAGCATTATTTCTATGGCAAGCAGTGCATAGTCAAGTTCGGTACAAGCAAGCACAAGACAAGAAACATCCTAGATTATGTGCATTCGGATGTATAGGGACCCTCTAGAGTGGCTTCTAAGGGAGGTAACCGGTATTATGTCTCTTTCTTCGATGATTATACACATTATGTGTGGGTATATATCTTGAAGTCCAAGGATGAAGTTTTCGAGACATTTAAAAGGTGGAAAACAATGGTTGAGAAACACATAGAACGAAAGGTGAAGACTTTGAGGTCTGATAATGGTACTGAGAATACTTAGGGTCCTTTTGAGGAGTTCTGTGAGCAACAGGGTATTGCTAGACACTGGAAGTGAGGGACACGCCGCAGCAGAATGGGATGGCAGAGCGGATGAATAGAACGTTGCTTGAAAGAGCGAGATGTTTGCTCTCCAATGCCAATCTTGGCAAAGAGTTCTGGGAAGATGTAGTGGTCATAGCGTATTACTTGTATAATAGATCATCAGTTCTGGCGATAGACTACAAGACACCTTATGAGGTGTGGACAGGGAAACCAGCTAATTATGATACTTTGTGCGTGTTTGGATCTAGTGATTACTACCATATGAAGGATAGTAAGCTTGATTCTAAAGCTAAGAAAGATATATTCTTGGGCTATGCAAAGGGATAAAAGGGATACGGATTGTGGTGTCTTGAGAACCACAAGTTCTTGGTCAGCAGTGAGGTTGCCTTTGATGAGACTTCGGTGCTACATTTTAGCAGGCCGGAGAATGCTGGAAATAGTGGTGATTCTATAGAATCTCAAGTGATTGAGATGGAAGCGTCAAAGGATGCTATAGAGAGTGAGGTTCTTAATGAAAGAACTATTCAACAAGAAGTAGAACTACAACAACCTGAGCAGCAAGCTTTGGCTAGATCAAATTAAAGCCAAAGAGAAGTGTGAAACAAGTTACGAAGTATGGGCATGATAAGCCAGTGAAGCATTATGGTCGACCGGACTCGGTTGCCTACGCACTTAATATCTAGGGTGATGAACCAAACGACTTCAAAGAAGTTGTTAGAGATGGTCATTGCAAAGATTGGTCGGTGGATATGCATGAAATGGTGGAGGATCGTGACAAGTTTTGTACTTGGGAATTTGTTTCATTGCCTAAGGGTAAGACGGCTTTGGGTTGTAGAAGGTTCACTATAGAGTTGAGTTCCAACATTGATTGGAGGTACTCTACAAATGGTGGAGGCTCATGCATTGTTGATTGATGTCTTTCGTAGGCATGGCCTTTCGTGGGCATGATTGCTCTTTGTGAGCATGACTCTCTGTGAAGATAGCTCTTTGTGGGCATGACATGCTCTTCGTGGGCAAGACTCTTTGTGAGTATGGCTCTTTGTGGGCAAGGTCCTTCGGGACAATTGACGGCGAGTTCGTGATGTGGTTTGATGACTTGTTATTCTTGGTGGATCTTGTATTCGGCTCGGTTTTATGTGTTCGTTAAAACCTCACCGAGGTGGAGAATGTTGTTTTGGGTCTGAAAAGCCCAAGGCCCAAGCATGACCTAATCTAATCTTAATCCTTTTTTTTGTGAGAAAAATAAATCTTCAACCTTTCTTAGTGAGAGAGATTGTGAGAGAACTAAACCAAGAAGAAAATATAGTGAACATTCTTTGTGAGTGTGAGTGATACATTCTGAGTGTTGGGTGCTCCTCTTTGTAATCTTGTATCTAGTATATCTAATCTATCAAAGGCCCGCCGTGTGGACGTAGGCAAATTACCGAACCACGTAAAACTTGGTCTTGTGTGAGTATGTTTTTATCTTCTCGATCTATTTAGTTTATATGCCTTGTGTTGATATTGTGGTGATCTTGAGAAATTGCTTGGAGAGTTGTTGAATACTTTGTTGGTAGTTGTTAATTGCTTCCGCGTTAAACGCAACACAGATATTTTCACCAAGCCATTGTCGGTTGAAATCTTTCGAAGGCTAAGAGATATGCTCGGCATGAAGATGTTTTGATTTGCGAGGTGTCTTTGGATGTTGCAATTCAAATTATCTAGAAAGTCTTTGGTCTTAGCTAGTAATAAGTGTATGTAATAGTAAGTTTGGTGATAACTACTGTAATTTTGGTAGGCAAAGTGTAGTAGATAGTCGTAAGAATTGAAAATATTGTGTCGTGTTATGTGTTGATGGTTGGTGACATGACCACCTATAAATAAGGAAGAAGAGTGTATGGTAGTCTATGTATTAAGTTCAGTAAGAATAAAAAAGAAGAGAACTTCTCAGCAATAATAAAGTTTATGCTTTCATTCTGATCTCTATCTCTGTAGCTTGAGTTATTAGTTTCCGCTGCACCAACAGCAAGTATGCAACACTTTGAAAAAAATAGATCTTTGTTGTGTAAATATACTTATAAATCTCTTATGTGAATTCAAGTTTTTGGAATCAATAATTAATGTTCAAGTGTGTTTGGAATTTACAATGTTTTATGTAATTCGTTTTGTATTTTGTCCACCCTGAAATAAATTTCTGGCTCCACCACTGGTTACATATACACATGTTGCACATTCTTTTACCACTAGCCAAGCTGCCCAAGCATCCGGACTGTATGTACAAATCCACAAAATAATAAAAGAACGAAGAACTATACAATTAACTGACGAATGTAAAAGGATATTTCATTGATTGAGCAACATGAAATTACACTACTGCATTACCATATTTAAATACATTAGTTCTATAGCTAGTACAATATATCATATTTGATTGTAAGGTAATGAGCCAACTGGGTGTTGACACAGCCCCGCCTGCCAGTTCTATTAGAGTGTTGGTTCGTTTTCAGCCTGATAATCGTAGTAGGACCCTTCAGGAGGCACGTCCAAATTAATTGTTGATTCCCAATTGCATACCTCATCAGTTAAAGTCGATCACAATACATATGATGTTGATCCTGTTCCGCTTTCCTGTGGTATGTCATCTGCTGGTCCTTGCATGGGAGGCAACGGTGTGTCTGGATGTGCATAGTTGCTAAAACACGAAGCTTCACTATATTGATCAGGGTGTAACTGATCAGATTCAGCAATGAAGTACCCTTCAGTTTGCATCCCATATGACAGTACTTCATTACCATATACATCCGTTTGTTTCTCCTGTACTCCATGTAGGGGAGTGATATTCTCTATCCAGCACACGCTTAACATGGTGGAACTAATGCACCGACCTATGGTCCCAGGTCGCATCCATGAGCCAACATCGCGCCACAGGATAGATCGCAACATCATGCGAACTACGCCAGGCAGGGACACAGACCCCCTATCCATAAGCAATCATGACTAAAGGTGTACTTGCACTCATCCTAATCATGCCACATCGGTCACGGCCGCAAGCTACTTTCCTGGATCGCCACCCTCATCATCACAAAGGACCTATGTAGATATTTCTCACGTGCTCCCATGATCCACACCCCACGTTGGTGACATCCTTTACACGTGGAGGGTGAGGATACACTTTCAATCTCTATAAATACCACTCCTATGAACTACGCCCGGACGATTCTTCTTCGACCCCAAAACTTCGGAATAAGATATCGTGTGGCGATTCGCTCCAAAAAGCGAACTTCGGTCTCACCCATCCATCCATATCGGTCCCCGGTGATCGCTTTGTAAGGATTATCATATCGCACCTTTACATTGGCGCCGTCGTGGTCTCGATTACTTGAGAAACCAAACCACTTTCACACTAATCGGTAACAAAACCAAATCGAAAAGATTCTCAAGCCCACGGCATGGTAAGCCTCAAGCTCAATTCAACACTTTGGCGGCCCGGTAGGAACAATGAACGAACATTGCCCAACTCGGGCAAAGAAAACGTCACATTACGTGCACAAGTTGATACACAAAGCCCACTAGTCGGCATAATCACAGACGGCAGCGGCGTCATCAACGTCAGTCAACAGATCACCGAGCTAAACCAAAGGCTCGACAAGAATGCGGTCAAAAAAGATTCTACCCAGATAGTGCAGAAAATGTTGAAAACCTATCGCGCATCTCCATTTGCTGCTGAAGTTCTTCATAAGATCTCACCTCCAGACTTTGTCCAACCACGGTTTCCACTGTATGACGGTCGTACATGCCCAGGCCAGCATATAGCACGATATGCTCAAAGCCTCGCGCTCTACAGCGCGCCAGAGTTCGACCATCTCCGATGCAGACTCTTTCCAGCAAGCCTAAAGGACGGCCCACTCGACTGGTTTTTTTCCCCTCGAGCGGACTCCATATTTGGCTTCAACGGCTCACCGACGACTTACCTCGCAAAACCAAGATATCATTACAAACGCATTAAGAAGGGTGATCTCAATTCACTCTTCCAGCTCACTCTGGGAAGGGAGGAAACCTACAGTTCTTTCTTAAGCCGGTTCAAAACAGAGCTCCTGGACATGGAAAGCGGCCTCAAAGAATCATTTGCCGCGGTGGCTTTCACAACCGCTGCCGCGACCCAATAACACCGGCCTAACCGAGTCGCTCTTGAAAGACCAACCCGAACGTTGGCGGTATGCGTTTCGAGTGGATAAATACATCAAGCTGCAAGAAGCTTTGCTAAAGCAGCAACGAGAAGAAGAAGAAGCGGCAGGGGCCGACAAAGTTCACGGCGTAGCATCATCCTCTAGAAGCGACCCGACAACAAGGGCAACCATCCGGACTCCAAACCAAGAAATGATCGAATTCGCCGCGTGCTCACTAGATCTCCTAGTTACATACTAGAAAAGATCAAGCGTCTTTGCATTCTACCGACCCGAGATAAGGCAACCAACAATCGACCCTGACCACCAGCCCTATCAAGCTTTCCACCGCGCCAATTGCCCGCGAGACCGACATCTGGCGGGGGCTTAAGCATTACTTACAAGACGATCGAAGCCGGGCACATCAAGCGAGACACTAATATATGCGACGGCGACTGCGCCACAAACTCATAGCTTCGCGGATATCTGGCGCGGTCCCCACCCGTGACGGAGCGCCTCGAGGTCTCAAAGTAAGCCCTCACGGCCAGAGGACGCTCGAGAAGAACGTATCCATCAACATCGCCGTCACCGTCAAAGAGGTCGCGAAAGCACGCGAAACCATACACATGATCACTCTCCAAGATGATTCCGCCTCAAGCTCACGGAAAAAAAGACGCCAGTAAAACCTCCATGAAGTATACAATTTCTCTTCACAAAGCCAGCCGCCAGCCGATTCGAAGAACGAGGAGATATCACCTTCTCCGAGGTCGACCTCAACAAGGTCCGCCTCCCCGCGATAACGATGCACTCGTGGTCCACGCCAAAATCGATGACCGGACCCGTGGCTCGAGTTTTGATCGACCGGGCGACTCTTGCGATATTTTGTTCTACCACCGCGATCCAAGAGATGAACTTACCAAAGTCGGTCTTCATAGACCCCATTGCACCCCTCTTCGGATTCAACGGTTCCAGAGCCGATCCAATCGGAGATATCATCCTCCCAGTCTCAGTGGGATCCCGGGAAGACAAAGTCAGCTTCAACATGCGCTTCAGCGTCCTAGATACCAAGTCGTCCTACAACGCCATTCTAGGGCGGCGTTGGATACATCGATGATGCACCGCCGTACCATCCACACCGTAATCGTCATCATCCGTTTTCCGGCCCCGAGGGAATGATGGAACTTCAAGCAACCGACCGAGGCCCATCATTGTAACCAGATCATTGCAGCAGCCAAGACCATGCAACCTCCCATCTCCGTCAGCAACGAACCTACCAACTATACAATGGCCAAAGATTTAGTGGCTGAGGTGAGAGCTAGCGCAACAAAACAGAACGCTGGGGGCTCCAGCAAGAGTCTCCACTCACCAGCCCCGATCTCAGCCACTACCGAAGCAGCGGGCGAACCAACAGTTCAAATAGTGGAGGTCGCCCCATTGAAAAGCATCAGGAACAAGCAGAGTCTCGTGATACCACCACCTCCTCCCCTCCAACCAGAAGGATGGCAGGGAACTACCCCAGTTTCTGTTGTCACGCCAACAAAGAATCACTTCGACCACGTTGTCGTAACCACGCGGAGGGGCGTCCCAGTTCCTCGACTACTACACCAACCAACCAAGCACTAGCACAGACTCTACAAAGAACAATCCTCCAGAGAGCGCGCAGAACGCGCAGAGCCAAGCACCGACTCAAGACAAGCGACAAGTGAACACGGGAACCCGAAGACGACCCTAAACTTCGTCTATGTAGGGAGCCAATCTTGACCCCACACTTAAGGCTCAACTTGTAAATTTTCTGTCCATGAATAAAGATGTATTATTCGCTATCGTATATCGATGTACACGTATAGACCCTAGTGTTGCATGCCACCGGTTAAATGTCAACCACGGCGCCAAACCCGGTTCGACAAATGTCCCTAGACGATTGTCACTACGCTTTCAAAAAGCAATCAACGACGAGGTAGATAAGCTCAAACAAGTCGGTTTCATCCGGAAGGTCGACTACCCAGAGTGGATCGCCAACATAGTGGCAGTCCCGAAAAAGAATGGCACAGTCCGTTTGTGCGTCGACTTCACCAACGTCAATCAAGAAACTCCAAAAGACAGCTTCCCCCTACCAAGAATCGACCAGCTAGTCGACCAGACTTGTGGGCATGAGCTGCTATCATTCATGGACGCGTATAGCGGATACAATCAGATACCACTAGCTGAAGAAGATCAGGAGAAGACATCATTCATCACCGAACAAGGAATTTACTGTTACAACGTTCTCCCATTCGGACTAAAGAACGCAGGAGCGACCTATCAGCGGCTAGTAACTAACATGTTCCAGGACATGTTAGGTGATACCATGGAGGTCTACATTGACGACATGGTTGTCAAAAGCAAAAAAGCAGCCGACCACCTCACTCACCTCGAGCAAGCGTTCTCCAGACTACGACGAACCGGAATGAAACTGAACCCAGAGAAGTGTCTTTTTGGTGCGTCCTCCGGAAAATTTCTCGGATATCAGGTCTCGCAACGAGGTATCGAAGCAAATCCAGACCAAATTCGGGCGTTCATCGACATGCCCGACCCTCAAACAAAGAAACAGATACAAAAGTTGTCAGGTATGGTCGCTGCACTCAACCGATTCATATCCAGAGCATCAGACAAGTGCCGACCATTCTTACAAATACTCAAGAAAGGCGAGCAATTCTCATGGAACGATCAATGCCACCAAGCATTCGCCACCCTCAAAGAGTACCTCCGCAACACCTCCCGGCCCTAGCGAAACCAACCGACGGAGAAACTCTGGGGCTCTATCTGGCGGTATCCGATTTCGCCATCAGTTCGGTCCTGTTCAAGGACGAACACAATTCAGAAAAGCCGATCTACTTCACAAGCAAGACACTCACTCCAGCCGAGAAGAACTACTCTTACATAGAAAGAGCGGTCCTCGCTTTGTTGTACTCGGCAAGAAAATTCAGACCAGATTTCGTGCTCATCCAATCAAAGTCTTTGGCGATCTCCCTTTGAAGAGGATTCTTCACAAAGAAAACAAGACTACCGGGATGGCGATTATGGGCGTAAGAGTCGGCTTAACCACATGGACTTCGGCCCCGCGCATATCCGCAGGGTCGTCGTTCGCGGACTTCCTAGCAGATTTCCCACGGCGACCCTAATTGGGAGGTCAAAACGTAGGTCGCACCCAAGAAAGCAAGCACGCACACAGTCTGGTCCCTCTACGTCGATGGTTCCAGCAACCCTGGAGGCAGTGGTATGGGAATCGTCTTAGTCTCCCCCGAGGGAGCTATGGTAGAGAAGGCAGTTCGGATAGACTTCGCAACGTCAAACAACGGCGTAATCAAGGCACTAATAATAATGGGAATCTTGGCGGCATCCAAATTTTGGGAGTAAAGGAGATCCAAATCTTTAGTGACTCGCAACTGGTCGTTCGCCAGGTTGCAAAAGAGTACACTACCAGCGAAGGTAACCTCTCTAAATACCTTCAGGTTGTTAACAATTTGCTTCCGTCATTTAGCAGAGCGACGATACACCATTTTTTGCGTGACGAGAACCGTCACGCAGATAGCTTGGCATATCTAGCTACCCAGACACCGAACTGTGTCCCTCGACAACTGATTATCGAAGTAGTCGACCGACACGCTACCAGCGGACCAAGTCTTGACAATTAGCGACCTGATCCCACTCTCTGAAGCTCAGACGAGTCGCTCATGGATGCAGCCTATTATACAGTACATCCAGCACGGCACACTCCCAGAGGAGCGCACCAAAGCCAAGAAGGTTCCACACCAAGCACGTAGCTATTGTTTGGTGAACGACAGATTATTCCGCAAATCCGCAGGGACCTCATCTGAGATGTATCAGCCCAGAGCAAGGCCATCTAATTTTTGCTGAAATTCACGAAGGAGAATGCGGCAACCATGCTGGAGGTCGGTCACTAGCCCACAAAGCGATCTCCCAAGGGTACTTCTGGCCTCGTATGCAGATCGATGCTAAAGCGTATGTCCTCAAATGTGTCAAATGCCAAACATTTGGTCACAATAACATCATACAACCAAATTTCCCTTGAACCGATTAACATCGCGAGAGTCCTTGGCCGTTCCACATGTGGGGCATGGACATTATGGGACCATTCATCCCTCAGAAGAGCACCGGCTTCCGCTTCGTCCTGGCTGCCACAGACTACTTCACTAAGTGGGTTGAAGCAATTCCGTTAGCACACGTCAAAGAATCACATGTCAGAAATTTTATTTGGACTCATATCATCACCCGGTTTGGCCTACCACATACACTGGTGATGGATAATGGCTCCCAGTTCAAGGGCAAAACAGTCAAAGAGTTTCTGTCCAAATGGAAGATCGTTCATGCATTCTCTACACCACAGTACGCTCAAAGCAATGGACAAGCAGAGGCCAGCAATAAAGCCATTCTGGAGAATTTGAAAAAGAAAATTGAAAAGAACAAAAGCCAGTGGCCCAATCAGCTGGAGAACATACTCTGGGCTCATCGCACTACAGCTCGCTCAAGCACCGGCGAGTCCCCATTCTCCCTATGCTATGGCACAGAAGCCGTCATACCCACCGAGCTGACAATCACGACAACCCGATCTGAACTTGTCGAAACAGGCCTTAATGACTCAGTTCTAGCTCGAGAGATCGACCTTCTCGAGGAACGGCGTGACCTAGCAGCCGTCCGAGTGGCAGCCTACCAACAGGTCCTCAAGAGATCTTACAACAAACGAGTACATCCACGATCTTTTCAACCAGGGGATCTCGTGTTGAAGAAAACTCAAGACGATGCTAAGCTAGCACCAACATGGGAAGGCCCTTACATCGTGGAACGTGTCGTTGGCAACGGCGCGTATTGGATTAAAACCCAAGAAGGAAAGATGCTGCCACGACCTTGGAACACATACTTGTTAAAGCAATTTTTCCAATAGTTGTATTACGCATTGTAATTCCTGTTCCCAGGCACAACAAAGTTCAAATGAAAGAAAATCAAGATGGTATCATAAATGGCGGACCTACTCACATCTCCAAACCACACCTCCCACGAAAGCAAGCTCCAGGGCAAACACGCTTCCATATCGCCAGGGGCGCCTCGAGGAGCTTACAGCCTATCGCCTTCTCGAAAGTCTCGCTAAGTTGAGGACCTATACTTCTAGGATCAACTAAGCGAACGCCTCGAGAGCGTAACGCCCTCGGGGGCTAAACACGCCATACGCCAGACGCCTCGGAGCTTACAGGCTCATCGCCTCTCGAAGTCTCGCTAAGTTGGGGGCATACACTTTTCGATTCAACTAAGCGAAACGCTCCGGAGCGAACGCCCTCGGGGGCTAAACACGCCATACGCCGGGGCGCTCTCGAGGAGCTTACAGCCTATCGCCTCTCCGAAGTCTCGCTAAGTTGAGGACCTATACTTCTAGGATCAACTAAGCGAGAACGCCTCGGGAGCGCGAAATCTCGGGGGCTAAACACGCTTCATACGCCAGGGCGCTCTCGGGGAGCTTACGGGCTCATCGCCTCTCCGAAGTCTCGCTAAGTTGGGGGCATACACTTTTCGATTCAACTAAGCGAACGCTCAGAGCGTAACGCCCTCGGGGGGGCTAAACACGCCATACGCCGGGGCGCTCTCGGGAGCTTACGGGCTCAACGCCCTCCGAAGTCTCGCTAAGTTGGGGGCATACACTTTCGATTCAACTAAGCGAGAACGCTCAGGGAGCGTAACGCCCTCGGGGGCTAAACACGCTTCATACGCCGCTAGGCGCTCTCAGGAGCTTACAGGCTCAACGCCTCTCCGAGTCTCGCTAAGTTGGGGGCATACACTTTTCGATTCAACTAAGCGAGAACGCCTCGAGCGTAACATCTCGAAAACTCTCATCGATCCGGGACGATCTAGAGAGCTTAGAGGCTCATAGCCTCTTTCATCCTCACTAGACAAGGACCGATACTCCCAAGATTAATCAACAAAGAACGCTCCCAGTGAGCACCATAGCCCACGAATTTACAGGGGCAAAGCCCCGTAATTCGTCCTAAAAGATCAAACGCTTACATAGCGTGTTCCCATACATTATCATAGCAGCGTAACATGTAGCAAGAATACATTTCAGAAGCAAAATGCGTACACAGAGTCAAAGCCATGAACAAGTCAGACCAAAACATATACAGCATTAATCAGGTGTTCACCAAAAGAAGCACACATATCGGACCCAGTGAAATCATCTCCAGAGAACCGACCTGCCGGGTCTACCCGAAAAAATCGTGTCGGTTTACCAAGTTACAAAATACCAAATGGAACGAACTGCCACTTTCGTGGAAACCAGTTCTCCAAATCAATAGAAGCGAGCTGGTCGGGCAAGCCCGAAAAGGCAGCTCTAATGTTTAACCCTCATAAGGGCAATGAAAACGCGCGGTCAGATCAAACAAAACAAAAACGTATCCTCACCAATAAACAAAATCAGCATCACGGAGCGACCACATGTTTATCCTCAGGAACAGCGCTGGTTGAGGGAAAATGCCTGGCAGCTCGCAGAACAACACGCATACCGGCCTCTTGAGCACCATCCGCCTTCTTTTCACCGACAATATTTCGTCCAAATTTTTGGCGTGACTCACTGGCGGTGGTATCTGCATACGTTCAGAGCCTTACGAGCAACCTCCGGCATTTCGCCACGTGCTTTCGGTCACCTCCGCGGATCTCCATTTGCAAATCAACAACAGACGCAAAGAAGTTTCTCATTTTCATCGGCAAAGAATAAAGACGACATTTAGCCGACATAACTTCCAACCTTCTCTTGTCGGGCTACCCGAAAGACCCTTGCAGACATCCCGCCGACTTCGGGCATCAACATCAGTAGCAGATCGTTGCACAACGTTCTTCAACTTATCATAACCAGCAAGAAACTGCAAGTACGAAAGCACAACGAAAATCAATCAGAGAGAACGACTGAGAAATTAACAAACAGCGTACTCACCAAACAGCTCGCCATGTCCATGGTCCCCAGGAGCGTATCCATATCTTCGTCCTCAACCTCAGCCTTGTCCCCATCCAGCACGATACCCCTCGAAGATCGGTCGCTATAGCGCAGTGGAAGCCGCTGCGGTCGAACGCTTCCGCGGCAAAGACGCTTCTTCCCCGACCTCCCGACGTAGAAGAACTCGCTCCCCACGTCCCCAACGTGAGGGCGCGAACTCCCACCAGCCGACGCCCCCGCCTCTGTGTCGTCCATCCGTTCGGGCGGCCCGAGAACGCCGTCCTCCCCGATGGGCTTAATTCGATCACCACACCTCCGGGCGCCACGACCTCCGGGGCCGTTTAGCCTTTTTGGACCCCGAGGCCACCACCTTCCTCTTGCCACGGTCACCGTGCACATGCGGATGGAATTCCATCTCCTCCATCAGTAGAGGAGAGCTCTCACGCAGACTGCCCTCACCCACACCAAAAGCATAACAACGAGCCATGAGGAAAGCTAAAGCAAAAAGAACAAAACAGAGGCAATGAGGAAGAGATAGCATCTTTTCAAGCATGATCAAAAGAACGAAAGAACAGCCATACCCGAGGAGATGACCAACAAAGGCAAGCACGTTCAGCGAAGCGAAGGCAGCACCAAAAGGAAGTCCAAATGCCATAGCTCTCCCCGAACAGGTTCTATTTATGCAAAAGAAACGTCTCTTCCCGAAGGCTTTCATTAAGGCATCGAGACGCCAAACGCCAATCCAACTGGCAGCCATCATTTCATATCTCGCAAACCGTTCATATCCACACACGTGCCAAGCACGCACTGTAATGGAAGTGACCATTGCTCACAGGACACTCCAGTCGTACTATACTGAGTAAGTAGAGGACGCTTAGCACCGCCCTCACGAAAAAATTCAAGATTGATACAAGTCGACCAACCCAAGGGGCATACAAATCAGACAGACATACAGTACGCAAGGAAGAAAAACAACGGATAACAACATGGCATTAATATAAAACAATTAGCAAACTGAAGACCACGATCCGCCCGGATAAGCCGAGCTGGCGGTCTACCCCGAAAATCCGGCCCGCTAAAACATCGATGATCATAAACGCACAAAAGAAAAGACGAACGCCCGGATAACCCCTCGAAAACAGCTTTATTGTTTTAGGCGGAGGCCGCTTACAAACACAAAACCGGACATTCAACTTTCAAACAACATCTTCAAAGCCTTCACCCGGAGGGACGTCCAAAGACTTGGAGAATTTCGGATCACCGAAGACGCCACTATCGCTTCTTCGCTTAAGCGTCCCACCTGCACCGCCAACGGCGGAGGTTGATCCGCGAACCAACTCACGGCAAATAGGAGCAAGAACGACCCAGAAACCGGACGACCGACCTCGGCGAAAGTCGACTGTCGATCTATTGGAGTCCTTGAGCCGGCTCCTCGGGCAGGTCGCCATACCTCGCTCCAGTTCCTCTATTTCAAAGACGGATGGCAAGATAGGCGCGCCGCCTCCATTGCAAAAGTAGCTTTACAACGTCAATAGCGAGCGTATTAGCGGCAATGCCCTTTCTTTCATCGACCTCATCGACCTCATGCCCGCCCAAATTTGTTCACACCGACGTCCTCTCCGAGAGAAGTAACTAGTTGCGCCCGGGCGTTTCCAGCTCCACCTTCTCCGATTGAGATATCGCCGGAGATCGGAGACCCTCAAGCCTCAAGGCCTCAACCTCCGACTTCTCCATCTCAAAGAACAAGGCGGTTGTCTTCGGTTTATACCGAACCATCTGCGGCGGCTTCGCACATATTACCGCAAACAAACGATAAGCAACGATTAATGCAATAAGGGATAACACAATCGATAATAACACTACCACTTACCGTGCAAATCGCCTTTATCCACCGCTCTCACATTCGACTCTAGTTCCTTGGAGTCAAGGTCTTTCCCGTCACCATCAAGTGTCATCCCTTCTAACAAGCAAAGCGGCTATGGGTGCGGACTTGTAGCTGCAATCCGACCTCTTCCGCAGGCGCTTCTTCCCATTACTTCATCAACATACATCGGGTTGCGCTCCAAATCGTCCCTTGCCAAGCACGGACGGCTCCTACCGTTCCTCTCGAGCCAACCTTCCCTTCATCTTGCCTCGAGGCATCTCCAACCACCCGGGTCGAATGACCTCTGGCCAACCTCCGGGGCGTCCTCAGCTAGAACGCTGAAGTCAGGCATCGGCCTCGACCTCGGGTTGCGAGCTGCCCTCCCTCCCATTCGCACCTCACCACCCTGTGCGATCTGGGCCACCCTCGCAGTCTTAGCAGGTCGGTACTCCGGAACATCGGAAGGAACGCCCTCAACGCGAAGGGAGCATCCTCCCGACCCATGCCCGACCGGACACTGGAGGCCCCAAAGACCCCGGGGTCGCTTCACCCCAGTACGGCCCGGTTTCTATCCTCCCTGGTCACCAAATCACTTCCACGCTTCTCCATAACACGTACTTTGGACGCTCCCTTACCACGAGCCCTAGTTTTCTGAGCTTCTCTTCTCTTCCGAACGGCTGGCCCTCCACGCTCCTTAAAGAATTCAGCGACCTCTGGCAACCGCGCAATTTTCGTCCCGCGGTCAACCTAAATGTTTTTTTCGATCAACTGCTTTCGGTTCGTCTCACGCGGGGCGATTATCCGTCTGAAGACAACATAACAAATGTTAGGACAATACAGGAACAGTCGTTATCAGCATAAAACCTAAGGAAACGTACTGGTACCCACCAGTGAAATCACACGTTTTCTTGTCAACACCCAACCCACTCGCATGGTGAGTTACCCACTAACAGAACGGTCTTTTATCCCAAAGACTTCGTTACTCACTCCATCCGAACGGGTGACAGAGTAGCTCGGGTTTGCAAGCTAAAGTTATATGCCCTAGATCGGCTTCAAGGTGAAGTGCTCAATAATATCGGCCGACTTCGATCCGGTATTCACAATTGGGCGCTTCAACAGTCGAACACCTTCAACAACCGCCACGTGTTACCAACGAATCGCATGCGCGCTTTGCCCGCGATGGTTCAAAATTGACAAACCAACTTCGAAAATGGTATCGTCATATGCGCCCTCAGCTGCCCCTCGCAGACGATCACCCCGTGGTGCGGGGGGACATACCTATCGCTAAAGACCAAAACACCTCGCCCAGGCTCGTGGATCTCTAGACCGTCCACGGTTATACCATATCTCTTCCGCAGATGTGGAAACGCTCTCAAAGCGTGTTTATCCACAGCCCTCGGCGGCAGATCGCTCGAAGACGACCTCTCATCGCGTCCTGAAGTGCCAACGTCAGCAACCACAGAAGCAGATCGAGCATCGCCTTCCTCACTCACAGCCTCATCCCCATCACCCCCACCCAGCATACCAATTGACTCATCTGTCTCCTCCTCATCTTCCCAACCGAGGGAAACTTCACGCACCTCGTCTGAACGAGTATCATCAGAATCCGACATTCTTCTCCTCTAAACTTAACAAACCTAGCTACTGGTATCTAACAGAGCACCCTAACAACTCTAGCACACAAGCTTAACACTAAACAAGGGAAACGGGTTCAAAAAATGGCAGAAAACTAACCTGAGGGTTGTTGCGCTAATGAAGTTCTCTCTACCAAACGAAGTAGCCAAATGAAGCCTCAGTCAAGCAAGTAAGATTTTTGAACAACCGCCCCTCCAATTTCCAAGGCATTATGATTACACCGTAGCCCTAGCCCCCACGACTTCCAAGTAACTGTCTTGTCTTTTCACATCCCGAAAAACGGGCCACGCTTCCTTCGGCTGCAAATCGCCGGATCCTCGCCGCTTTGCACACGTCCACACACGATCATACTAACTAATGACGCGGTTAACACCACCGTTTCTACAATCGATCGTGGCGCTTCCCAAATATCACATAGTATGCGCAGCGTGCCGTTTCTCTCTCGGTCGTTACCGCAACCCAACCCACCGAGAGGGGCGTGGTAGGGAGTGATATTCTCTATCCAAAGACACGCTTAACATGGTGGAACTAATGCACCCGACCTATGGTCCCGTGTCGCATCCATGAGCCAACATCGCGCCCGGGATAGATCGCAACATCATGCGAACTACGCCAGGCGGGACACGCACTTCTATCCATAAGCAATCATGACTAAAGGTGTACTTGCACTCATCCTAACTGTCAGTCACTGGTCACGGCCGCAAGCTACTCGCACAGACTGCCACTCCTCATCATCACAGCAGACCTATGTAGATATTTCTCACGTGCTCCCATGATCCACACCCCACGTTGGTGACATCCTTTACACGTGGAGGGTGAGGATACACTTTCAATCTCTATAAATACCACTCCTATGAACTACGCCAGACCTGATTCTATTCTGACCCCAAAAACTCAGAATAAGATACGTGGGCGCTTAAGCTCCAAAAGCCGAACTCGGTCTCACCCATCCATCCATATCAGTCCCCCAGTGACTGTTTGTAAGGGATTATCATATCGCACCTTTACACTCCATATGAAGTTGACGCGAATGCATCAGGTTGTGATGATGATCCAAATCTTGATTGGCATTCTTCCGCAGGACCACCGTCTACTGGCTGGCTTGTCATTGGTGTTGTTGATGTCGATGTGTAATTAGATGTCTTGGTACGTTTATTGTTGGCCGCATATGACAGATCATCATCAGTCTCCTCTGGCCTCTTGGATGAAGATGCACTGGTACTAGCGTTATCGTCTTTGTTGTTCTTCCTAAAGACTCTGCATAGACCGTACTCTTCGTGATCCTTCATCGTACATCATCCAAGGACTCTTAACCTTCCCGTTGTTCTTCGAATAATTCATAAACTTCTTGCATCCAATTTTATTTCCCTCTTGATCTAAGATGTCGGAGCTGTTTGAGATCCTCCATGTCCACCCTTCACTTCCAACCGTTCTACCGATCTTCTTGCCACCATCGTACTTCTGTTTAATCGAGGTAAACACAAAAACTTCGTTCTCCTGTCTCCCTTCGAAAAGTTGCCACGGTTCAAATGCTTCGCTTCCATAAAGCTCGCATGGCATAATGATGTTATTAAACAACTCCGGCAGAGGTTCCCTGGCGAGTATCTTGGCAAGAAAATACGTGATAAGCTCTTCATCTGTTGGAGCAAATTTAAACCCACGTGGTAACTCAAGTGGTACTTCTTCCATGATCACTTTCAAGTAGCTTCTTCGTAAGGAAACTTATCAAAATTTAAGTTGACAACAAGAGAGAAGAAAGCCAATAATGCAACACTTTGGTATTGCATGTACTGATGTACGCACCCAATATTTATAGGTAAACACTATCCGCGTTTTTGTTTCCGAGACTTGCGCGCTTTTACCGGACGCGTCGGCTACATCTTAGAAATGGTTGTTATAAGAGGTTGTGCATAGGGATCGAGATCTAAAGGACGGCTAGGAAACTTCAAAATTTGTGCAAAACTACATCCAAAAAACTGTTCAGGCATTTAGTAAAGATCGATAGCTAGTCTCACAGAGAAAAACCAAGGAACAAATGAAAATTCTGAGAGTGACAACGCAAATTTTGTTATTGACTTATGGATGAGACAATTGAGAACCAAAAGGCAGGCTTGGAATTTTAATCATAATTGTGCTCTTTTTGGCATATGCATGTATTGTGGTTCCGTCAATAATACTAGAGTCTTTGACGAGTTGTTTTCGTCACAAACAGAAAGAAAATGTAGCTATGAAAAAAGCCAATGATCACTTTCTTCCTAAAATTGACGCTGAATTGGGCGAGTGGACAGTACAGAAAAGTGAGGAGGACTTTAAAAGATCAATGAAGTTGGGGAAAAGTGAGTCTACAGATCACCTCTCCGAACTCCTTTCTAGAATTACCCCTTCCCAACAGTCTCATAGATTGAGATCTCACTGTGATCCTGATCGAGGTATTGTAGTATCCAAGAGTCCCTCCTTTAAAATTGATGAAGAAGGTTGTACTGAAGTGTCCCTTCTTTCTATTGTACTCCTTGTAAGAATAGCTCAAGTTTCTTTACCGCGTAACCTCAGTGGATCTCTAGTCCCTCAAGCTTCCACCGCTATGAGAAATTTAGATATGCTAAAGCTCTGTGGGCAGGTAAGGAGTGGACTTGTCTTCTTCCAAAAATTTTGAGGGGTCTATTGATCAATCGCAGTCTGAATTAGATCGTGCCAAAGTGATCCTTTCAGGAATATCATGTGCAGTGGCATGCATGAATGTGTACAATGAACTACACCACATATTCCATGTAATCAGTTCCCAAATCTACTCATCCATCGAAGATCTACATAACTTTATTGAGCAATACTTTGTTGACATGTTGCATGTATTATTGGCTCATCTCCCGGTTGCTATATTCAAAACTTTGAATGACAGTCCAGCTGAAAAATATGAAGAGAGACTGACACTTGCCGTGAAAATCCTTAGTAAAGTTGAATCATTGGAGACGAAAATTCAATGGTCGTTTCCTGCTGGGTGTAGTATCTCGAGTTTGATAGCCGTTGAAGCGCCTACTGCACAGAGTAGAAACGACACGCAAGTTCGTCATGTTACACAAGATCATGTTAATATCAATGTTTTCACCGAACGTGATGAAGGCTTACATCCTTGTCGTCATTTTCTCACATCGATGACAAGAATTTGTCATGTAATAACGCACTACATATCAAACATTCAGGACAAGTGATGTACGTTAGTACGTACAACTGCTGAACCAGCTCGTACTATGAATATGGAAGTCTTCATTTTCTGGTCATTGATATGAATACATGATAGAGTAAATATATGGTTCAGTTTCTAAGAACCCATAATAGTTGCATGCCAGAGTATGGTCGCTACTCGCTACAACTGCTTCATATATGCATTCATGTGATAAATGATGAGTAGAGAGTACAAATTATACAGTGATGAACTATATGAAGGTTCATTATCAGGGTATCCTGCCAAACAGGTTCTCAGTTGTCTTCTTATATGTATACCTTTACTCTAAGAACTGAAAATTTTGGTCAACCAGTCTATCCACCAAACTAATGATTCCTTCTGATAATGTTGTGGACGCCACAACTGACAGTGTAACAATAAAATGAACACAAACTGTGAAACTGATGTACGTTCTAATTCAATTGGTTTATTCTTTACAAAATCTGAATCAGGTTCCCGTGTCATGAAATGGTTTCAGAAACTTAAGATCAACCAGAAAAGAGAAAAACCGAGGATAAGGGAGGAAAAATAAACAAACAGACACGATTTGCTGAAGGACTTTATAAAACCAAACTACCGACTTGATTCCACAGATTACAGTCCATAGTCGACAGTGAAAATACTTTTGAGCTTTCAACAAATGCTCCAATGGAATTTATTTTTTCAATTTGTTTAAGCTATAATGTATACAAATTTCAATTCCAATATACAAATGACATTACATATGGTTGACAAGGTTCGACCCTAAAAATAAAAAGGTCATATCAACGACGATAGAGATATAGGCAGATTCCTTGCATTTGTCATGGTAAGATGGTGCTACCTTTCGATTTCAATTTTGATTCGAGCCCAAAGAATTTTAACCCTGACAATACCAAACCGGCTGTTTTCTTCTTCATGTGGTCGATAAGTAGTTCCTCATAAACGATCAAATTTGCTTCTGTTAAAAGCTTGCGCTCTCTCATACTCGTAAATACCTTCTTTGCCTCCTCCAAAGTCCCATGATCGCACATGCCAGAGATAACAGCCGAGTATATGAGATTATTCAGAGGGCATCCCTGTTCCATCATTTCATCTACTATATCAATAACTTTCTTAGCATCACATGACCTACATGCATGGATGATGCTAAGGGTATATTTGAAATCCATTGGCCCACTTGTAACATTGCCCAAGCAGTCGCGTACTAGAGTAAGAGCTGCATCGATCTCTCCAATCTTGCAGAGCCCATAGACCAAAGAGCTATAAGCAGAAACAGTTGGTACCCATGATTTCTCTTTCATCTTATTATAGCATGAGCATGCAGCTTTGACGTCCCCACCATCAACAAAACAAGGAATTATGTTACTGTACGCAGATGAGTCAGGTATGTATTCAGAATCCTTCATTTCCTCAAAAAGAGATAATGCACCTTTCACATCCCCAATTTTGTGGAGTGCTTGAATAATGATGCTATAAACCGAAACGTTGCAAAACCCTCTGGCCTTCAAGTATTTAAGAGTTTCTAAAGCCTTGTATTCCCTCCCTCCTTTACCTACCATGAATGAGAAAAAGTTGGAAAGATCATCAATGACACATAGCCCCAACTTCTGCATCTGCTCAAGCAATTTGCAAATCTCATCCATTCTACTCTGCTCAGCATATAATGCTAAAATTGGATTTACAGTGACAAAGTCTGGGCTAAGACCCTCTTGAACCGTGAACTGGAACAATTTGTAAGCCTTGCCAATCTTGTTTGCATTACAAAGACCTTCAATTAAAGAATTAAGTATGGAAAGATCAGCACGATACCCAGACGACATGAGATCCTTCAACAAATCACAAGCTGACCCAATCTTCCCCTCGGCAACAAAAGCTTCAATTAGTGAACCATACACGGCCCTATCTATCAAATATTCCTTCTTCTTCATCTCCTTGAATAGTTCATAGCCCTTCTCAACCACTTTTCCCTTGCACAAAGCAGTTATTACCGTAGTGTAAGCCATAGCATCTGGATCAACTCCATCCTTGCACATTTCTTCCCAAACAGTTAAACATCCATCTAAATTCCCTTTAGCAATTAAAACCCGTATCATTGCTGTATAAGCGAACACATCTGGCTTACACAAATTCTCCCTCATCCGACCCAAAAGCTCAAAAGCCTCATCAATCCTCCCTTCTCTGCACAACCCTTTTATCAGAATCATAAAAGTAACACTCTCTTCAACCAACCCATCCTCTTTAAAATCTTCATAAACCGCCATTGCCAAATCCAAATGATCCGTTTTCACAAGTGCATCCATAACTCTATTGTACAAAAATACTCTAGGCTTAATCCCAAACTTCTGCATCTTCTCATAGACATAGTAAACTCTAAGCCCCCTACCAGCATCTGAATGCATTCTAATCAAAATCTCAAATTGTTTCTCAGTAGGTGGTTTTCCTTGCATGTTCATAAGTTCAGGCACTTGATCCGCAGCTCTAAAATAATTCGTCCGATTCAAACAATACGCAAACGCATTATACGAAGCAAAATCATGTCGGAAACCCTTCTGCTTACCTGCCCAATACAGTATAAGTAAATACATTACAGAAAACAGATAATGTACTAGTCCAATTCAATGCATTATACGAAACGAAATAATTTATAAACAGTTACCAGCCCAATGGAAAAACTTGGAAGAGAGTCTAGGATCAGTTTGAACTTTAAGAACTTCAGTAACAAGTTTAGGAGTGACACGTCTAAGCTTATCTAAATCAGTTATAATAGCAGGACACCAGTGTTTATGCTTTCGAAACGAATCACAAATGTATCTTGCGAGTGGGGAGAGAGATTGGGCAATGGAGAAGTATTTCTCTGATTGGGTTTTTGTTGGAATTGAGGATTGAACTGAATTTGGGTCCCATTTGGTGAATTCAAAAGGTTTAGGAAATTTTTGTTTATGGGTAGATGATGGGTTAGGGTTTAGGGTTTTGCGGTTTGAGAATAAACCGCCTTGAACCGTGGGACGGTTTTGTGAGGGTTTACGATGACCGTAGTAGAAGTAGAGCTTGTTAGTGGTGGAGGTTTCAGGCTTAGGTGGCATTTAGTGATTGGTTTGTTTGTTTGTCTGTGTTTCTCAACTTTCATAATCAGTTGTTCACTTGTTCTTCCGCAACACCTGGTATCTGCTTCGTCCGTTACAAATGGGCCCAAGCCCAAAGTTGATCTTAACATTCTGTACTAAGAGCATTTTAGGAGTGATATCAACCTAGCATCAAATACCAAATTTCCAATAATTTGATCCCTTAGTTTCTAAGTACTTATACATCATAATCTCGGCTCATTAATGTATTTCAGTTTATTTTCAATAAAAATATATTATGATTCGAAAATTTGCCGCTTATATCACCATAAATCTAATAAAGTTATTATACAAACTAGATCGAGTTTAAGATAATTTCATTTGAAAATTACGGATTAATATCCTAAACCACAAAGTGAAGAGGCTATCTCAATTTGATCCCTTAGTTTCCAAGTATTTATGCACCATAATCGCTGCTCATTAACGTATTTCGGTTAATTTTCAATAATAATATATTCTGATTCGAAAATTTGTGTGAGATATTTTGTAAAGTCTTTTTAGCACACAAAATATTAAATAGATTCCGGGCATATGCCCGGGTCCAAAATCTAGTTTGAGTCTAAATTGAACATGCAAAAAGCGAGAGGGATTCTAATTCCTTGCATAAATGACTTGGTTTCGAGTCTCCCGAGTTCTTGCCTGCTAAATCATTTATGGTGGATCCTACTTGTTATCTTTGTGCCACACAAGATGAAAATCAAGTTCATTTATTTGTTGATTGTCCTTTTGTTAAGGCTGTGTGGTTTGAACTCAATTTATCACAAGCGACTCATGCTGCGAGGGCCGCGTGAGTCAGATAATTTTATGAATTGGTTGGCTGATATTTTTGGTTTTTTGGGTAGAACAAATGATGTTGATCGACTCCGAACTCTTTTCCCTGTTACTCTATGGTTACTTTGGTTAGAAAGAAATAAGTTCGGCTTCCAGCAAACTTCATCACTGCCACGTCCTTTGGCGCAAATTCAATAAGCATTGAAATTGTCAAATGATTTGTTGACTACACATTCAACGGCTAAACTCATTGCGCTTGTCCATTGGTATATGTTGGTTGCCACCGCCTGGACGGTTTTTCGAACGGCAATCCAGGTACCCCGTGGTGGTGTACGTGATGCTTTTGGAAAATTTATATTAGGATTTAGTTCTCCTATTCGGAGGGCTTATTCTCTTTATGCCGAGACATTGGCATTGCGAAGGAGCTTGCAAATGGCTATCAAATTATAACTGGATTATGTCATCTTTGAAACTGATTTGCAGCATTTCTATAGTTGCATCAAGAACAATTTGCAACTTTTGCCTTGGGGAATCTTGTCAATTATAGTGGATATCAAGCACATGTTATTAAACTTCATTGGACGTACAGGGAAGGTAACTTTGTTACTGATCATTTTGCTAAGCTTGGGTCTAACCAGTCTAGTGATCCTACTCGGTGGTCACATCCGATAGTCGAGAGACAAAATCTACCTTCTAGCTTAGTGGATTTGGCCAGTGTAGTACTACTTCTCTATGGTGTATTAGACCTCCATTGTGTTAATAGTTTACTTTTTAATGACTTAGCTGTTGTTGGTACATTTCGTAATATCACCGTAAATAAAATTGCAGTTACCAAAAAAAAAAGGGATTAAGGATGAAAGTCACCCCTGAACTTGTTTTTGATTGTCATTTACGCCCCTAAACTTTTTTCTAAGTGAAAAAAACCCTGAAGTTGCAAGTACCAAACACAATAGTTAGTTTCATAGATGGTGTTAGATATATATGATGTCATTTGATTTCTTACGTACATGACGTCATCGATCATTTTATTTACCTTGTAATTTATTTCTTAATGGGGCAAGAAATAAATGGATGGTGTGGAAATCAATCACTGAGTCAACTCCAACAGTCACCTGTAATTGTATAAATTGACCATCTAGCTTCTTCAGCAATTCCAATGGTCATAGCCATAAGAAAAAAACTCTAGGGCTATCAAATTGTTTGATTTCTATTCAATTCTACAAATAATTCAGGTATATATAATAGGTATTGTTATTAATTTTTCCTTCATTGTTCGCAAATTCTAATCAATTTTTTTTTGGAATCCATCTCTTTTTTGGCAGAAATGTCACTTGCATCATATCAGTGAATTACATGGTAAATAAAATGATTGATGATGTCATGTAAAAAAGAAAATGACATCATATATATATAATGTTATCTATGAAACTAACTGTTGTGTTTGGTATTTGCAATAATTTCATGATTTTTTTCGCTTTGGAAAAAAGTTTAGGGGTGTAAGTGACAATCGGGGTCAAGATCAAGGGTGACTTTTGTCCTTAATTAAAAAAAAAAAAATCCTGAGAGATCATTATGCACTTCCTTGTCTATAAGGGTGGAATTTGAGCCGAGGGCTCGGAGCTTGGCTTGGGCTTGGCTCGTTTAAGTTCAACTCGAGCTCGCTCGTTTAACTATATGAGCCAAGCTTGAGCTCAAATTAAAGCTCGTGTAACAAATGAGCTTAATGAAGCTCAGCTCGTTTAGCTCAAATAGCATATTTTATAGTGTAAAATAACCAAGCGGCTCATGCTCGGCTTGGGCTTGGCTCGTTTAAGCTCGGCTCGAGCTCGCTCGTTTAACTATATAAGCTGAGCTCGAGCTCAATTTAAAGCTCGTGTAATTAGCGAGCCGAGTTTGAGCATGGTAAAACTTTGTTTAGCTCGAATTCCACCCTTACTTGTCTAACAAGTCAAAACTGTGATATCACTTTAATGTAATTAATCTTGGATTGACTGCAATTAGTTGACGCAGAAAGTTCTGAATAATAATCAGCTTGAAGCGCGTGACCCAAGTTCCATGTGTCATCAGCTAATTGCTTCAACTACACTCATTTGGAAAAGATAATTTTGCGTATTATTCATTTGCTAGGATAATATGTTGTCATTCAGCAACATTTATGTTCATGGAACTTTACATTTTTTTTGTTTTTTTATAGAAAAAAGTCAGCCAAATGACGCTTGCGACCACATCAATCTTTTGAGAGGCTGGGTATAAATATAGGAGACGAATGCTTCACTAAAAATAACAAGAGAGATAGGTTAATAGCTACAGATGAAGTGAAATTAATTGGGTTCCGAGGGGGACATTTTTCTCTTATAGTTGAATGGGCTCTGAAACTGAAGGGGGTAGAATACGAGTACTTAGATGAAGACCTCGACAACAACAACAAGAGCCCCATGCTACTGCAATACAATCCAGTTCATAAGAAGGTACCTGTACTGGTTCACAATGGCAAACCAGTGGCTGAATCGCTTGTGATTGTCGAATATATTGACGAGACATGGAAGCAGTACCCACTCCTCCCAGAGGATCCTTATGATAGAGCTGTGGCTCGTTTCTGGGCTAAGCATATGGAAGATACGGTAAAGTTTCTAACAGATGTATAATATAGCTACGGAGCTATACAACTTCACCAAACATTTGAAGAAAAATGTGATGTTGTTTTTTGCTAGAGTGGATGTTGTGATCTTTCATCTTTGATGGTCTTTCTTTTAATCTTTGCAGTGTAAGACAGCAGCATTCAGTGTATTCTCTACGGTAGGCGAGGCCCAAGAGAATGCTACCAAAGAAGCTAGAGAGATTCTAAAAACTTTTGAAAAGGGTCTCAAGGGTAAATTCTTTGGTGGTGAGACAATCGGGTTTGTCGATGTTGTTACTGGTTGGATTGCTTACTGGATAGGAATGATTGAAGAAATTACTGGGATAAACATCGTGGACAAAGAAACCATGCCTTTGCTCAGTGAATGGTTCCAAAACTTTCTTGATGTTGAAATTGTGAAAGAGAGGTTGCCACCACGAGAAAAATTACTGGAGAAAGGCAAGATCTTCCGAGAGCAACTCGTAGCTGCATCAACTTAAAAGTATTCGTCATTGTTACTCATACAATATAATGTCTCTTTCTCCATCCAAAACCAACACTATCAGTCTGTATTAATCTAGTATATATTTGACAAGAATGTGTAATTTGATCTGTAATCTGTTAGTGATGAATAAGAGTAAGCTTTATATATGGGATTCTTCAGTAACCAATATCTTACAGTTACTTAAAAAAACTCATCTCTTGCCCCAGGTAGAGTATATGTTACATACAACCTAGTGGCCTAACTGCTAGCTGGTTGTTCCGAAAATCAACTCAATTAGACTGTCCAACCTAAGAAGATGATATTTACTTTTGGGGCCTTTGATTGAGGGATTAGCGCAACTATCATACTGTGGAAAGTTATTTTCAACATCTTTTTCAACATCTAATCAATTGCAGTAATCTACAAAGAAATTAAGGTTGAGAGCAGCAGCAGCAACTTACTACTCTGAGTCCTGGTGTCCACCTCGATCAGCTTGTTCTTGATATCCAGAGGTTCATTTGAAGATGAACTCATGCTCTGACTCACAGTTCTATGAATATGTTCTTCCTCCCCGCACGCTGTTGAGTTCCATAAAGGCCTCACTTTTTACCTAAGCAATTTATTCTCAAGTCTTAACTGACGTTTACTACTCTCAGTCTGCTCAGTTTCAGTCTCATAAAGGAGCGAGCAGTCGTTAATGGCTTACAAAATGTTAAACTTCTATCCGTCTTCAAAACTACAATAAACTCCTATCAGTTTTCAACAGCATTTATCTGATTCAAACTCTTCACAAGTACACAAACCTCCTCATCTATCTCAATATTATCTTTCTCCATCATCTTAAGGATGTCAGGAGCTGGTTTCTGCACTTGAACAAACACTCTGAGCAAGGACTTATACAGAGGTAAACTAGCAATGCCCAAACGTCGGAGAACCATAACATACTTATGTGCCTCCTCAGTCCTCATATCGCCCACACTACTCAAAGTACTCTGCAATCGCCATAACAGTTGTAGATGATGGATGCCAATCACAATGATTCAACATAGAAAACCCTTTCTTCATTGCGGAGATAGCTTTATCCATCTCCTTATTTTTCACCCATCCTTCCATAAGAATCTCCCATGTCTTATTTGGCAACTTTATACGATAATGCCTATCCAACTTTAGTCAGAAAAATTCATATAAAGTTGGGTGACTAGCATAGTCAGAAAAACTTGTGCTACTATATATAATGCCTATGCTAGTTGTTGATAATGCCTATCCAACTTTATCGTATAATGCCTATGCTAGTTGTTGATAATGCCTATCCAACTATATCGTATAATGCCTGTGCTACTATAATGCCTATGCTAGTCACCCATCTCGTATGAATTTAGTCAGATTTCGTCAATAAATACAAAGAAACTGTACACAATTTTATCAACAACTAGCATAGGCATTATAGTAGCACAAGTTTTTCCTCTCTAGTAGCTCGTAAATAACTTTTTCATGCGGTGACTAAGTTTGGCAAATTATACATCATACCTTGCCAAGAGGATTTTAAAGCAAGTGTACTTTCGCACTAAAGTCAATCAAACGGAAACATCCCATTATAGCACCAAAAATAGGTACTATAATTCATGAGAGATGAGCTTGGCAGTGGTATCCATAATTCGAGATACCAGTAAAAGGAGGTCAAGGGAGTTGGGTATCACCAAGAAACATGGGTAGCTGCACCTCAGCCATGAGTGGATGTTTGTCCAATTTATCTCACCAAATGAAGGATACATCTGATTAACATTAGCAAATTTTCCGAGTCATCCAATCATTCCAATAAGTATAAAATTTCAAAAGTACAGCTCTTTTAGCTTCTTAAAAGTACTGTGAGTCTTCAGCAAATATGACCACCTTGAAGTAGTGTAAAGAAAGAAGAATCGTGAACACTACCTAAAGCACTGAACCACTGCACACTAAAAGTCAAAAATATTTGTCCTTAAAACTAGAAGTTCAATATGAAATCCTAACACTCAATCACCTTTAACAATTAACATAATGAGAGGCTAATGAGAACATGTGTTGAAGACTTGAACAGTTGGACCTAGCCTAAAAGGGTTGTTTGAGATCTGAATCTATCCTTCTACGTTCCCCTGAAGATACTTAAAGTGATCTCTCTGAATTTCAAGCTTCACATTAAATAATGTAAGAACCTGCTAACCAGCATAGTAGCATTATATGGCATGGAAACATGGATGCGGACTCGCTGTTCTGTGATACGTTCTCACACTAAATAAAACTTAGAGTTTGGATAACCATACGTTACACATGAAGCAAGGATTTGAAAACTTTTGTATGGTTTGACTCTGGGGATTCATAGAAAAAGTCCTTGACCTATAGGGTAAAGCAAACCGCATGCTTGCATTTTAAAGAGAAGTGAAGACCCTTTGCTGAGAAGCAATCACTTTTTCTTAAAAGCAATAAGCATAATCACTTATAAGGCAGTTATCGTGGCCACTGTATGTCAAGCATTAAAAGCTTACCTGTAATACAAATCTGAGGACTTGACCCAACCAAGTTGTTCATCAAACGTTTTGACAAGTTGACAGCAAGGTTTCAAGACTTGGCAAAGCCCATAAACATGCAAACCATATACGAGCAGTCCTTTTTATACCCGCTTCAGCAGTCAACTACTCGTCATGCTTGAAGAAGAATCAAAATGAAACCAGACAGATACCATTTATATAGAACTATCATTTGAGACTACACATATACACGGGCTTCATACTCATGCAAATGACAGCAAAATTTGGTAAATGAAAACTTTCTGAAAACAAAGGG
Organism: Coptis chinensis; assembly: GCF_015680905.1. Classification (NCBI taxonomy): domain Eukaryota; kingdom Viridiplantae; phylum Streptophyta; class Magnoliopsida; order Ranunculales; family Ranunculaceae; genus Coptis; species Coptis chinensis. Next base: position 90,564,696 of record NC_141463.1, on the reverse strand, counting down.
CCACTTTTGATGGTAGACTAGCAATGAAGTTCCTTGGATAACATCCTCACCTGTCATGCTGCCAGCATTATCCTCTTGCTTGTCACACAACTGATTGTATTTGTTGTGGTTTATCAATTAGAGCCTTTCTATTGCTTTCTTGATTGTACGAAAAGAATTCTGCATCATCCTTGGTACTTTGTTGATTGTCGGAATTTCCTGTCTGAATTCTTTCAACTGTAGATGCCACAAATTATTCAAGTTAAAAGCAGCTTCATATAGCTCTCCTCTGCCAGCTCAAACAATTAAGCAAAATGTATACAACAATAACAATAACAACATAATTTCAAAATATCAATCGCGAACTCAAGTTAAAAAATTTCTCTTCAAATAACTTTTCAGATGACAAATTGATTACTCTTTTGCCTTTTTTAATTCTCTTCGAAAATATATTGATACACTGCTTGCAGACTGCACCTCAACTTTCAATCTTTCATGATGCCGTGCCATAATGAGTAGCAATACTAATAAGAGCAATAGTGGCAGTAGCAGTTGACAGAAGTTGTGATGTGGTGGTGAATGGCGATGGCAACAATAACATGCGAGTGGTGGTCTGAAGAGAGAAAAACATACTGAAGGAAGAGGAAGAAGATTTGGGAAAGAACAACAAGTGGAAAGACGATAGCAGTCTAAGCTGGTGCCAAGAGCGTGCTTGTTATCACCTTTTTAAGCATTGCTTCCTATAAATATAACAAAGACAAGGAAACATGCCTCGGTGTCAAACATCGTCTTAACTCTGAAGTGTCTGACAGATTGACCTAAACAAGCCTAGAACATGAACTATGCTAGTGTCCAAAACATGAAGCCACAATCTCTATTATAGGAACGGAGTGCCCTTAATACATAGTTTGAAGTTTCCTAGCATCTCTTTAGAAATTTTGAGTTTATGAATAGGAATTACTACTAAGTTATCGTCCAGTTGGCCAAAAAAAAAATTGGCGATTTGTGATTCAGAATTGATTCGTTACTAAAATCTTCTTGTTTCCATCTTCTTTCATGTAATATGATTCTTTAGAATTATTTCATTTCTATGATTCACAAAATTAGTCACCTTTATCCACCATAGATTTTGAGTAAGTTTATTGGGGGTTAAAACATGAAGATAGAGAAGTCACCTGGTTTCTCCAGCTTCTTCCCTGAGGTTTTCTTAGATTTCTTTGGATGCCCCCTCCATGTATCAGTGAATAAATCGTTGAACTTATCCAGCACCCTATTCTTTTCTTCGAGCAAACCCAACATCTCATATGCATTTGCCACTTTTTGCACTATTGATTTTTCTGGAGGCTTCCGGTCAAAAGCTTCAAGCCCCTTAAAATGCTTCAAAAATCGATCAAAAAGACAAGATGCCTAATGATCAGTATTTTAAACAATGGAACAGTGGAAAAAGATATAACAACAAAATCAAGAGTCAGAGACCAAATTTAATGCTTTCCAACTCTCACAAATCAAGACTTGAACACCTAAGAGTAGAAAACAGCTATCTGTCTAATTCTAATAGACGCCGAGGTTTATCGTCATAACTATATATCCTAGTCGAGAAGTTCTTGAGGTACAATAATTAATTTACTTCATGTGCAATGCCTATGACAGTTCCCGTGATGACCTGACACTAACCCATTCACACAATCACTCTTATGTGTATTCAATACTGGATTCAACGTGCCTTTCCAGCCGCTAGATGTGCAGGCAAATTTAGTGCTATATGATAATCACTTGCAGCAAAACAAATTCCTAGTCCATATTATAAAAAATAGCCATGAATGATAGCCCATTTTCAATGAATTTTTTGGTGCATGAAAACTTTTAAAGTTAAACAAATATGCATTATAGGACTCAGTGGACTGCATGTTTCAACTCCACATCAAGAATAGACATACATGGCTATGTCTCGATGATATGTGATTTACATGAACATACCTAACCCAAAAGGTATAAGGGCATACCTTTACAAGCCTCTCCATCATGTTGTTTCGATAATAAATAGATATCATAAGAGTGCATAGCGTCCAAGGCACTGAATGTAGATCGTTACCAATTTTTTTAATCCAAAAATTGTGTGCTTCTTCTGTTCTGTGATCCATGTCTAATGCATTTATCAGCTGCCTATACATTCCCATCGTATTCCCTTGCCCCTTGCTCAGTATCCACTTTATCACCTGCAATTACTTCAGATGTAAGCATCAAGAAAAGACATTAGCAATTGACCACTAGACCTTTTTCTGAAGAAACTGAAACTCATTTGGATAGCATTATAGTTCACTCCCATCCCCCAAACCCACCCGGGAACCGACAAGATAGGGGAGGGGGAAGATTGTCATTTGACTCATTTCCAACTCCAGCTAAGTTACCTCAAAAGTTGGTCAAAAATTCCCCACAGGTAAGACTTTTATTTTTGGGTTTTGGACAGGAAACCAAGAACGCATACGTCAAACAAAGCTCAAATGTGTTTTGCTTGTACAGAATTTGTGTGGCTTTGTGCATGTCTATAAGAAATAAAAATAGAGAGGATCAGACAGAATTCATGCCTGAATAACTCTATGCCACTCTTGCTCCTTCTCAAGAGTTCCCATGGCTATCCTCAGAGACGCTAGAGGAAATGTCTTCTCCCATGCAACCCAGGCATCAAGTGCACCATAAACAGCTTCTTTAGATTCTTTGAGGCCCAAGAGCTGCAATTTTCTATCGACAAAGCTTTATAAACTCATCCTGACAACTCAACTTTAAAAAATGAACCAAAAACAAAAAACTGAATAAATTTTTACTTAATTTTCATCAGAGAAACTAAAACAATGATATCAGTAACAATTTGCAGTCTTATTATTATCATAAAACTTATTCCGTATCAACCGCTAACTTTACAATTTAGACAACTTAACTAAAACTAGCACTGCCCCACATTCAGTATCTGTTTGTGGCATAAAAACAAATGTCCCCATGTTATTACATAGTTCCAAAATTTTCTACAATATTTTTATAGGGAGTGACTCTCAAGGACAAAACGCTATGTTGCATGGGTACGGGTACGAGTGTCGGGTTTTGACATGGGTACGGTAATTTGGACATGGCGAGGTCTGAAAATCAAGACACGGGGACACGGCTAATATTCTAATTTAATATTATATTTTATTAAAACATAAATTATTTTAAATATATATATATATATATATATCCAGTCCTTTAAAAAATAGCTTCTTAAGTTAACTTTAAAATAAGTACGTAAATAAAACTTCACCTACAAAATGATTTCAAACTTATTTTTTTGTGGACATGATATACTCAATATTAAGATCATCTCTACAAAATTTCAGCTCATTTGGAAACCTCTAACATTGGCAAAAAACGATTACAAAAACTCAACAATTCTGGACTGTTAGATTTCTTTTTAAAGATGACAACAATTTTTATCTATGTTAGAGGTTTCTAAATGAGCTAAAATTTTAGGAAGATAATTATTATGGTGAGTGCTTCATAACCACCAAATATTAGATTTTAATTCATTTTGTAGGTGAAGTTTTACGTACGTACTTATTTTAAGTTAACTTAAGTAACTACTTTTTAGAGAATTATTATATATCAGTCATTCTCTAAAAAGTAGCTACTTAAGTTAACTTTAAAATAAATACTCAAGTAAAACTTCACCTACAAAATGAATTCAAACTTATTTTTTTGTTGATATGATATACTCAATATTAATATCATCTCTACAAAATTTCAGCTCATTTGGAAACCTCTAACATGGCAAAAAACGATTACAAAAACTCAACAATTCTGGACCGTTAGATTTCTTTTTAAAAATGACAACAATTTTTATCTATGTTAGAAGTTTCCAAATGAGCTGAAATTTTAGGAAAATAATTATTATGGTGAGTATTTCATAACCACAAAATATTAGGTTTGAATTCATTTTGTAGGTGAAGTTTTACGTACATATTTATTTAAAGTTAACTTAAGTAGCTACTTTTTAGAAAATTACTATATATATATATATAGATTTTGATAAAGCTCATTAGCCATTTAAAACAATTTTTGCTAAGTTTAGACCTTGAATATAACCATTCCAAAAAAGCCCAAGTCCACGTTGCTTATTAAAAGCCCCATTTAATCCTATATTCCTATCTATGGACGAAAGAAACAAAAGAGCCCAAGCCCACATCACTTATTAAAAGCCCACTTCTTAATTGTCTTAAACAAACCCTAGATCTAGGTTGTAACCGTCGCCAAGGAAGAAGATGGTGCATAGCTGATAACATCAATCCACCACCACTCGACGAATTCTCGGGTCAGTCTACTCCATTTCTCACTTTCTTCCTTCTTTCTTAAACTTTTTTTTTTTTTAAAACTGAGAATAGATTCGAATGGAAAATCTATGTCGCGTCGGTGTTGACACGACACTAGACACACCGGAATAATAGGCGTACCCATGCACCACATACAAAACGGCCGAAAAAATAACTCTCAACACCACTTTTTTTTTAATCACTCACAAAGACCGAATAGATGAAAGGTCAAGTATACTCTTGAAGCGATAAAAACAGCTCGGGTAGATGAAAGGTCAAGTATACTCCTAACGCGAAATAATAAATAATAAATGGCCTTAAGTGGTAGTATTGCCTTTTTCTTGATATTTTTACTAACCAATATATTCCACAAAAACTATTCATTTCAAACCCGACCAAATACCCTCTCAAATACTAAAAACTTCGATTTATTCCAACCTCTAAAAACAAAAAAAAAAAAATAGTATTAAACATTTAAACTTACAGTATCTACTAGAAATTTAATCTTATCCTTCTTCGACACATTCCTCCCCGGAGGCTCCTTTAAAGAATCACTAGTATCTCTCCTTGATTCCATCAAATCATCTACATATTGACCCTGTCAAAAAAAATTGTTAGGCTCAGTACTAACCATGCTGCTACTTTAGTTATGAAGTTACAAAAACAGTTATTTCCAGGTCGAACTTCCGAGTATCTGGTGGAGTAGTTGTTACATAACTGTTTTACCTTAATGGAATGGTGGGGTGTAGGAAATAGTTTTTCTGCTATCACGTGGTTTAAAGGAGAAACCAACCGCCTCGCCATTTTAGAGATTTATTCTGAAAACGAACATAGAAACAACATAACAAAGAATTTAGACATTATATTGGATACCCGATTATGATCAATAACGTCACCGATAACAACGATGCGTCCATAATCCTTCCCGTAACTCGCAAGATTAGAGAGGTGGGAGAGAGTACTAGTGAGAAAGAGAGAGAGAGAGAGAGAGATGGGAGAGAGTATTGGCCAGAGAAAAAGAGAAAAAGAATGAAAAGGTATAAACGTAACAAACCATTTGCTTTTTGTGGGGGCCACGTCCTCAGTTGGAATAAAACTTCTCTTATATTTTCAACAGGTTACTCTGTCCTAATTTTAAATTCAACGTCCCCAAAATATCAAATTAGGTGAATATTTACGTTTACCGATGAAAAAAATATATATCAAAGACTCAAAGAGGTTGGGGTGCCTTCAAGAATATTTGGTCAAAATCAACAACCAAATGTCCAAATGGAATGAACCCTGACCACGCCTGTCTCCTAAAGCGAGCACAAGTGACTACTAAGAGTCTGAGACCTCGTTCAAAGTGTGAAGTGTAGGCCCAAAATATCAAATTCGGTGAATATTTCGATGTATCAAAAAACCGATATATATCGGATATATCATAAATATCTATTTTTTTGTTAACCAGTCAAAATTTTGTTTTGTATATCGATATATCGGAAATATTGTCAATTATATCGGAAATATCGTCAATATATCGGTCAAAGTCAATAATATTTGGTCAAAATCAACAATATAGATCAAAGTCAATAATTTATATCGGATATATCATATATATCGGTATATGTATGGTATATTTCATTTATATCAATACATTAATTTTTTAATATATATACAACCTTCTTACATTTCAAAAAAGATCAATATTCGGAATGAAATATAAATCAAAATATATCTATATCGTTATAGCGTACCAAAAATGATATATATCGATACAATATATCATGGTTTTGGGCTCCAAGAAACTCTTCAAATGAAGATTTTGAGCCTTGATTGAAACCCCAAAACCATCAAAGCCATAAAGGTCATGGGTTCCTTAAAAAAACTTCTTAGCTTGTTCCTTTCCTCACAAAATATAGGATACTTTGGTATGAAATAGATGGAATCAACATCAAGTCCTACAATTTAAGATCACTTAGGTCCCATATTGCACTGGTAAGTCAGGAACCCGCTCTATTTGCAGGTACAATTCGTGAAAACATTGTCTATGGGAGAGAAAGTGCAACTGAAGCAGAGCTAATTAAATCTGCAACTCTTGCAAATTCCCATGAATTCATAAGGTATGCACTAAAAAGCACCATTAAGTGGTATGTTCCATTCTACCAGCAGTTTCACTAGCAACAGCTGATGTCACTCAATCTCTTTTTGTGAAAGAAATCCCAAATATCCAAAAGATTACTGATGTGTTTTCCCTGTTTGTCACTTTGGTCTACTGGTTTAATGGAAACAGTTCTATGAAGGATGGATATGAAACTCTCTGCGGTGAAAGAGGAGTTCAATTGTCAGGAGGACAAAAGCAAAGGATAGCTCTAGCCCGAGCAATCCTAAAGAGTTCAGCAATACTGCTACTGGACGAGGCAACTAGTGCACTGGACAGTAGATCTGAGAACCTTGTTCAAGATGCACTAGAGAAGATGGTTGGTAGAACATGTATAGTTGTGGCTCATAGGCTGTCATCAATTCAGAAATCAGATACAGTTGCTGTGATTGACAATAAGAGGATTGTAGAAGAGGGGACTCATGCTGACCTACTAGCTATAGGAGAAAAGGGTGCATACTACTCCCTCATCAGACTACAACAGTTTGATAATATGGCCAAGGAATGGGGGCTGAGTGAATGAAAGATAGTAACCTCTGTAACTCTTGTACTTATTGTCTCCAAATCCTACACAGATCAGGAATGACATCTACAAGTAGCCATTTGTATATGATGAAGTTTACAATCATATGATTCAACTCAGCACAAAGACCCTAGGGATTGTAACCAAATAAAATCACCAACTTCGAGTGATCCATATGATGATTTCTCAATTGCTAAGACCATATACATGGGAAACAAAAAGTTGAATCAATGTACTGAGAGAAATATAGCAAATATTTGACTCCGGATTTCTGAAATTCAACGTAACTACAGATGATAAATGACTAGAGAACCAAACTGGATCAGAAGGGTGAAAACCAACCATACCTCTAGAAGGGACGGATGCAATATCACCAAGTTATAAACAGAAACCAACCATATCACTAACGGCACAACATTTTCTTTTTTCCTATTGATCAGTGAATAAATATTTTACTGATATAATAATATAGAAACATAGAAAAAGTAGGATGAGAAACAACAAAAAGCAGGTACAAGTAGACAAGTAAATTATGAACCACTAATGTCTGAAAATGAGAAAAAGTTAGAAAAGGAAAATGCTGTGAGCTATTAAACATGGCAATTTCTATTCACAATAATTTCTCTCTATTGTTAAACGTATACCGAGAAGGAAATTATATATCAGATTTCAATTACTACATTTATCAAAATCTTCTTTTGCTGCAACAGATGTGATCTTTCAGATAAAAAAAAATCTCATTTTAACACATTTCTATTAACAGGTTACATGGACACGGCAATATCTAAAATAAATATGTGTCGACACCGTGGAAATTCGGCAGAGCACGAGTAAAGAACACACAAACGACTATAAAAAGTAGTAAATGATGAATAACCTGTTTTCAACGATCTGGTTTTCTTTGATGACGATCTGTTTTCGATGATGAAGAAGAACCTGGTTTTCTTCTTTCTTTGGTAGGTGTTTGTATGTTGGGTGAGAAGTTTACTGGGCTTGGGCCTTGTTTAATTGAGGTTTCACTTTTCTGTTTTTCAGGTAACGAAACATCTACACGTAGAAGGAGTTTTGTGAAGACAGAAGAAGGACCCGTGATATCTAATTTATCTTGATTTTGTACAACAAAATAAAATAAATAAAGAAATGGCAACTTATTGATGTCATATTGCATTTTTCAGTTACTTACTTCCATCTCAATTACAATTAAGTGGCATTTATAGTAATTTTGGTTTAATACCGTACTAAATTTTAGTAATTTATAAATTTTATATCTATTAAAAAATTAATTAATTATTCCTAGCCGTGTTCCCATGTCGAACTCCCACAGCTCGCCGTATCCGACACTCCGTATCCGTGTCGGACACCGACACATGTGCCCGTGTCAATGTAACCTAGCATATTAAGTATTAACCATATCAATGAGCAGTAAATTAACCTCAAACAAAAAGACTAGGACGGTTAGTTGCATTGACACCATCACGACTGCAAGTGTTCACCTAATTAAAAGCATTTAGAGTGTGTCCTTTAAAATCAGACAACAATTTTTAGGTTATTATATATGAGCATGAATTATATGGACAGATCTATAACAAATGATGATACTGAACTAACTGAAGAATGAAACTAACATATGCTGATCATGCACAAAATGGCAACTTAATTTAAGAGATCATAAAGCACTTTATCATATGTAGTGATAACTTACGACATAAAGTAACTGTTAATTTACCTGGCGAAAAGTACATTTATAAGCCCATCACTTCATTTTCACTAACACCAGAAATCCACAAGTGTGTAACTACAAGCAAACTGGCACAAATTCTACACCGACGGAGCATAAATGTCGGGTAAAGAAACATGATGCTCCTCATTACTGGTTCAATATTCTTAACTGACGCTTGTAAGTAAAAAGAAATCGTCAGATAACCAGTTGTTTATATACACATCCAATAATAACCCAGGTACCAAATAGAGAAGCCTGAATGGAATTCATCATGTCCATACACAGAGTTCCATTCTTACTAGCAGAAGCCAGGCGCTTTCCCAGACAGCTCCATGAGCAAGAAAGAATTGGATCACTGTCTTCCCTTAGAGTGCTTACTATTTCCTGTCTTGATCTTGACCAAATGTGAAGAGAACCATCAGAAGATCCTGCAGCGACATAGTTTTCATCTGCACTGATACATGAACGGCTCCAAGCAGATGCCACTCTGTTTCCATTTGCCCTCAATGAACCACAAACTTCCAAAAAACGCATGTCAAATAGATTATGCAAATTGTCCTTCCCACTTGTTAGTAAAACATTGCCACTTTTAGATAGAGAAGTTGATGTGATGGCATGTGAATGTGCTGCAACTTCACTAAGTAGCCTCCCAGATTGAATATCCCATAAACGAAGGTTTCCATCGACATGACCTGAGCAAATGGTTTCCCCATCCATGGAAAAGCAAAGAGCATTGCAGTTGATGTGTGATATTATTGTGTTAATGCAATAGCCTTTCTGCAGATCCCAGACTTTTTTATTGTTCGATCATATAACAACCCCAATTTTTAAACAACATAAATTAAATTATTTGATTGAAAATAACTATTATATTATGAAGTCTAGCTTATTCTATAATTTGCTTAGCTATTGTTGATTTTTTTTTAAAAAAAAAAGTTCATGTTTTTACTTGAATTGTTTGTTAGAACTTATGTGGGTATTTTATAATCATTTTGGGCTTGAAAACATTGTTAAAATGTACCCATTCATATAGGTATGGACCTTGGGTATTTTTAGACCCATTGGAGGCACATAGGTTAACTTAAACAGACTTAAAACATGGAATAAATAAGAGCTGCGAATTTTCTCTGTAAAAATATGATTATTCAAAATCAAAACCCTAGCCTCCAATAAAAAGAAGGGGAAGAGGAAGAAAAGAGAAAAAGGGGATGCAAAATATTGGGCTCACCGCACTATTGATATTCATAGTTGTTTACATCTTGTAGACTTAATAAGGTGAGTTATATTTATTTCTTTTATTGTTTCCATAGAAATAGGATATGTTGTTTGTTATGTGTGATCATATGGATTGTATATTGGGAGGATAAAGCCATTAATAAATTGTATAGAGTTTTGTGAAGAAGATGAACAGTTAACAGTAAACACCATTCTAGAAAAGTTGTCTGCGCAGTCTTTTAATTCTGCTCAGATGGAGATCTTTCCGCACACGGATGTCCCTCAAATTTAATCCATAGTTTCCTGACACATTGTAGTCTGACATATTAAAATTTTAGACAGATCCAACGGTTGGATTTCTGTCGAGGCGCGCATAAGCGTGACACGTCGTAGTGTTTCTACACCAGAAAAACTGCAGTGTGCAGTCTTTTGTTTCTTCTTAGATGGTGACCTTTCCATACTCGGATTTGTATGAAATTTAATCCATAGTTTCCTGACACATTGTAGTCTGACATATTAAAATTTTAGACAGATCCAACGGTTGGATTTCTGTCGAGGTGCGCATAAGCGTGACAGGTCCTAGTGTTTCTACACCAGAAAAACTGCAGTGTGCAGTCTTTTGTTTCTTCTTAGATGGTGACCTTTCCGTACTCGGATTTGTATGAAATTTAATCTATAGTTTCCTGACACATTTTAGTCTTCCATATTAGATTTTTAGATTTATCCAATGGCTTGATATCTGTCGAGGCTTCCATTAGTGGGACTAGTCGTAGTAGAAACTACACCAGAAAACTGATGGGTGCAGTCTTTTGTTTCTGTTTAGATGGAGGTCAACCTATTATCGGATTGACCTCAAATTTAATCCATAGATTCTTGATATCCAGTTAAATGACATATACAAATTTTAGGCAGATCCAATGGTGGGTTGTCTGTCAAGGCACGGATTAACAAGGTTGTTAGAATTAGCTCAAGTTTAAAATAGATATAGTTGGGTGGTTACATGATGGCATTAGATGGTCAATGGTTATTATACTTTCGATATATTCTTACTATCGTGAAAATATTGGTGTGGAATGAAAATATATCTATATGTTTTATTTTATCGCGGATTATTAAAATATTTGGAGAATTGGTTAAGAGCTACGTAAGGCTTGATTCTAATCTTAAAAGATTGGATAATAAAGAAGTGACCTTTATGTACAGTCTGCGATCACTATATCTATAATATATATATTAGTTTGTGTGATAACTATGTGATTGTGTTAGAAAGTACTGTTGTTTTGATACTACATAAATATATATGTGTGAGATAGAAGTTGTATATGAATATAGACTTTAGTATATGTAGATCTGTTTTGGACATTAGTGTGTGTGGACTTGAATTTGGGTTAATGAACTATTTGTTTACAATATTGTATATATGAGTGTGGTTATGTAAATTGTATTTGTTTGATTATAAGTCTGTTTATATTCAATGATGCTTAAGTGCTTGATTTGCCTTGACACGCGAAAATGACTCTCTACATGTGTGGTCTGTTTTGACATGAGTAATGCTAGTATAATTATAAGTGATAATAATGTTTTAATGTGTCGCCCACATCTTTAGAACTCTCCATGCCTCAGGATTTGGTAATGAGATATTATGACTTGTGATGTCATGTGATAGATGGGTATTCATTGAATGTGTCATGAATGACCCGGGTATTCATTGAATGTGTCATGAATGACCCAATAGTTTGGACTGCCCTAGAGAGGAACTAAGGTATTAACTATTGGTTGGTCGTATTCCTTGAATGTACGAGAATGTAGGTTTGGGTATTCCTTGAATGTGGCGGGGAATGACTTCGGGGCATTCATTGAATGTGTCATGAATGGCCCGTTAGTGTTATGATGGGTATTCCTTGAATGTGGCAGGAATGACCCAAGGTATTCATTGAATGTGCCATGAATGACCTGATATTTTGTTATGCCCAAAGGAGGCTTTGTGATTATGTGTATGGAAAGCCCGAGATGATGGTGTGACTCACAAAAAGTTACGAGTTTACAAGATGAAAATATGTTTCCTGGAGGCGATATCCCGCTTGGGACATATGTCTTGTAGTGGTACTCGGTGTGAGTGAGGCACATGGATATGTGTGATTTGGCAAATGTGTGTAGTGCAAATCGTGGAGTAGGATCTAAAGGTTGGGCCGTGTCTTTGAAAAAAATGAGTCAACAAGATAATTAATAAGCAAAGTAAAAATATTGATTTTTAGGTGTGATGGAGTTATTGCATATGATGTATATGTTTTCTTATGAGAAATATATCGTGGTTTGTATGAGTTGATACCCACCACGGATGAATGTACTCCTTGGGTGTGATATTTTCCCGTTCTCATAAGTAGACGAGTGGTTTTAAGTAAAAAATATATGAAGTGTGTGATATTATGGATGTGAAGTGGTGACTTGTGAATAATATTAGTAAATGATTGTGATTTCTATGTGACTGCAAAATGACTATAACGATGATATATTATTCGAAAATATTAATGAATTGTGATAGTCCGAGATCTATGGTTATGCATTAGAAACTTTATGATGTAATGATGTCATATGAATGACTACCCTTGATATAGGTATTATGATAAGTGGTATTCCTCGAATATCTTGGGACGAACTAGGTTATATCAATTAGACTTAAATGTCTTAAATGAGATTTGGTTATGAATGGAAATTTGGTTGGTTGAGATAAAACATTTTATTGTGATGTCTAACTCTGTTTTGTAGGAGGGTAGGATCGATTAATCTTTTACGTAGGGACGAAATATCCTACCCTAAGACAGCGTGTTGGCTTAAAGGTAAGGTATACCAAACTCATATTTAATTAGGTTATCATATGTGCATTTAATAAGTGGAATGTAAATGGTATTTATGTTGTGAGTTATTTTGGAAAGTGGGAATGATGAGTACTGTTATATGAGATTCTTGGAATTTGTATATTGGGGTGAAATCTTACTTGGGAAGAAACTACACGCCGTTTTGGAAAACGGAACTATATTGTCTTCCAAGTTGAAATGGTTGGTAATGTTATATTTATTAATTTAAAAGACTTTTATATATATTTTGTTGTTAGTTACTCATACCAAAAATTCAAATTTGTTGACCCATGTTTGCTTTGTTTTGCAACGTGGGTGTGTTCTTGGGAACATAGATGGTGGAGTGCAGTGGATAAGGACACGTGGTTTGGAGTTGCTCTTGGAATCTTCTAGTTTAAGATTTTCTGAAGGGTACGGTTTTGTTTTGAGACAGATGTAATAGAGTTGGTTAGTTTCTTTGTAGGTTAATAATGTGATTTAAAGATTGTTCCTTTTAGGTTTCTTTTGATTTCAGTTTTGTATATATATATGGTTTGATATAATCGGTTTTTGGGTTTTGTTTCACCCCGGGTTTCCAGATAATTGAATATAATTGTTTTAAATATTGTCTGGAAATTTGGGGTGTGACAGATCATGAGCTGCACTCACCACAAGGAAGCATGAAATTTGGCTCGCGTCGATAGCACAAACTTTATCTGTATGGCCTGTGAGAGTATGGCGAATACAGCCAGTACTCACATCCCACACATATAAATTGTTTGAGCTGCTTGCTGCAATAATAAATTTGTTGTCGTGAGAAACAGCGAGATCAAGAACAGAGCCTACACAACCATAGTAAGCATGGTTCAATGTTCCAGTGTTTGTGTCCCATATTTTGATTGTATGATCCTGTCCACCACTGATCAACTTATCAGAGTTGTACTGGAACTGTATTGAACCACAGCCACCCTCATGAGCATGAATCTTGTGCTTGCAAGAAGCAGGAATGGTTGATTCTGCAAAGTTCTCAGCACCTGCTTCAGATTGACGAACTACACCATCAACTTGTTTCCGTGCAAGCTGCTAGCTTTGAGTCGATCCATCATGTCTTCATATATTGTGTTGTCCTAAGAAACAAAAACAAACAAAAGTTTTAGCTAAGAAAAGTCCAAACCAGTAACATTTTGATAGGCTGATATCAGAAAACATCTCAGAAGAACAAACAACATTAGTTTCTACAGGAGCTCAACAAAGAAAAAAGATATTAAAGAAACAAGAAACACAAAATCAATTGGAGAAATATAAGAAAAAATAAAATGCCCATTTGCCAATAATAATAGAGAACAATATCAAGCACCGCAGTGAATGACAATCTTCGTATGTCCTGCTCTATGTTGCATGGACACTGACGCTGACCTTGACCCGCATCTGGCGACTTCAACTATATCTCAAAAATAGGGCCGGCGGACATTTAATTAATATGATAATTAAATAATATATATAATACTATTTTTTTAAAATAATAGAACATCTCTACACTATATGATAGCCGGGTCTTTAGGTAGCGTTCTTATCAACCGAACAATGTATTTTTAAGGGTTATTTAGCTTTTGGCCCCACTTTATATATAGATACTAGCGTTTGACTCTCCTAAGTTGCTAAATTCGTTTTTGGCCCCAGTTCTGTTAGTTGAATCAGTCAACTTTAACTCCACCGTGTGTTTTCCTACTCACATTTTTGTAATGCCATAAATACCCCTCACACTTAACACATGTACTGATTTTATTGAAAACAAATAAAATTTACACGTGTCGAAATCTTGTGGTTTCCATCCAACGGTCACCTGATCGGCAACTACCATCACTATCTCCGTTTCTTGGTAATTCCAAACTCCACCATTTGCATTTGGATCAAACTCCGCCCTTAAAGTTTGACACCCTAAGCATTGGCATCCGAATGGCTGCCACAGCACCCAATTCATCAGCACCACCACTGCTTGCAGCTCCAAGAGCGGAATCCGTACTTAGTGTTTTCACTCCCTCACTTTTTTTTATTTTCAATACATCTGGGTCATCATATGGGATTGAAACACGACTCCTGCCTTTCAATTCATGGATAAGATTCATCTCTCTCCTATCCTCATTTGGCATCCAAATTGCACAATTCTGAAGATCCAAAGTATTGGTACAATAGAGAATGTTGGGTGTAATGATGAGTCAGAGAAGCCTCTTCCAGTGCTGCCCCCACATATGCGTTCATTTAGTGTTTGTGGCTCTTGTAATGGGTTGCTTTGTTTACGGGATTCCGGTTTGCGTCATCCTTTAATGGATCCAATAAAGATGGGTGAACTCTATGTTTGGAATCCATTTACTGGAGAAATCTTACAACTACCAACTTCTAATACGATTGGAGTCAATACTTTTTCTTTTGGTCAGAATCCTATTCTTAATGAGTACGTGGTTTTGGCAATCACAAAGGTATTCTTGGACGATTTTGGAGATTTCTATGATAATAGCGAAGATTACGAGTGTGAACTAAAAATTGAGATGTGCACACTCGGATCGACTTCGTGGATAAGAATAAGAAATGTCCCATTCATCCCGATAACTTCACACTTATCGACTTTTTCTTAGATCAAAGACTTCACCGGCCGGGTGCGAGAAAAGAAATCAATCGATATAGTGTTGGGATCAGTTCTTTGGATTTGGGGAATCAGACGTTTACAGTTTACTCCATTACCTCCAGAGATCGCAGATAAAATAAGAACATATGGATAATATCAGTAACCGTTGGATGGAAATCACAAGATTTCGACATGTGTAAATTTTATTTGTTTTCAATAAAATCAGCACATGTGTTAAGTGTGAGGGGTATTTATGCCATTACAAAAATGTGAGTATGAAAACACACGGTGGAGTTAAAGTTGACTGATTCAACTAACAGAACTGGGGCCAAAAACGAATTTAGCAATTTAGGACAGCCAAACGCTAATATCCATATATAAAGTGGGGCCAAAAACTAAATAACCCTATTTTTAATCTCTCTATTTTAAGATTTTAGAACT
This sequence comes from Coptis chinensis, assembly GCF_015680905.1. Classification (NCBI taxonomy): domain Eukaryota; kingdom Viridiplantae; phylum Streptophyta; class Magnoliopsida; order Ranunculales; family Ranunculaceae; genus Coptis; species Coptis chinensis. Next base: position 90,548,884 of record NC_141463.1, on the reverse strand, counting down.
ACCTCATTTAATTATTCTAATCAACTCCCTCTTTTTTAAACAATTTACAAAAAGCTCTCTCACCTTAGTGAAATTAGAATTAGCTTCACATTATTTAAAATAATTTACAAAACCTCCTTCAACTCCTCCTAATGTTTTTATATTATTTTTTATATTAGAACTAAAATTCAAAAAATCATATTATCCGAGAGATGTTAAAGTGACAGGTTTAAAGACTTGAAAAAACATCGATGCCTAGCACGGTTTGCATACTTGTTATAAACTAATTCATGGGTATTTTCAGTGAAAAAAAGGCTTCAACACAATTTATGATTGGTCAATTTTATAAATAGAATGGGCCAAGATATAACAACCCAACTAACTAAAATAATGGGCCCAAATTACAATATACAACAAGACCAAGCCCATATTGGTAACGTTAAAGAACAGCTTGGTATTCCTCAGAATCAATAAGAACATTATTAGGAGGAACCTCATTAGAAGAAGGAAGGGGTGATGGCTGAGCTGGAACAGGAACAGAAACAGGTAAAAGTTGGTTTTTTATTTACAAGAAATAAGCCAAAACGCCCTAATTCCAGTTTTTATCACTGATAAAACCAGCCGGATTTACAAATCATTGGTTAGGACAAATTAGACGTCATAATCACTAATAAAACTGGTTTTTGGTTTTTAATCATTCAAAAGGACAAGTCCATGTTGACTTGACTTTTTTTTTTTTTTTAAATATCCAATTATACCCTTCTATGTTTCGTAGTATATAAGTCATCATTCATTTGAACTAGAAACAAAAAAATTGGAAAACCCATCGAGCGAAGCAAAAAGGAAACACAAGATCAATCGTTTTCGATTGAAGATTAAAGCTGAATCTAGAGATTCTACATTTCATTTGATTCGATTTGAAGGTTTGTCTCAACTTTATTATTCAAATTGAAATTGATTCGATTCGATGTTTGTTTTGATTTATTTTATTTGTTTGTTGAATTAGAAGGGTTTTTTACTGTTTGTTTTTGTTAACTATTTTATTAATATATGTTTATTTTGATTTGATTCGATGTTTTTTTTGTTCGATTCATTATGGATCTAACTTTTGAGTATGCACTAACAAGCGTGCATACCACATTTTAATGATGATGGGTTGGTTGATTTTTTGCGATGCTATGGATTTTAGTGTGCTACCACCAAATGTCAAGAGGGGTCCCGGTAGACCATGTTTTAAGAGAATTGAGAATCTGGGGTGCAATGCGCAACAAACGTCATAAGTGCGAAAATGTCATTCGACGGACCACCACAATCGCAAGACTTGCCTTGGGAAAAAGAATCACGGACCAAAAGAATGAGGGGCAAATGGAATGAGGGAGAAAGGAGTGAGGCATTCGATGTTGCAATTATTTTTTTCCAATGTCAGTAAACATAGAGGAAGTTGCACATACATTCAAGTAAACATACATGATTCTCTATTGGATATTCTGTCAGAATTCAATAAAAGTTTATTTTAGTTTGTTGGTTCCATTTTTTTGTTTACGTATCTATCCTGGAATTTCATCTCCTGTCAGTCCACATTATTTTTGTATGTGAGAGGGTATGCGTAGTTTTCAGTGCACACTTGAAGGGGTATGCACGGACTTTGGTGCATACCCTCTTTTGGTGTCTGCGGCAGTTTTGCCTTTTGGTGGTGGTAGTTCATCAACAAAAACTAATTGTCAACTACCACAATACATACACACAACCATCTCAAGCTACATTGAAGCAAATCCATAAGGAGAGACAAGTAGTGTGGTTGAAACATTACCAGTTAATTCAGAAACAATGTATCCTACACTGACATGGTATGCACCAGAGATTTTTGTTTGTTTGTTTTGTACAAAACCACAGCATGTAAACTTGGTTAATGCACAATTAATACTTATACTATATTCAATTGCATGAATTAAATTCATTAAAAGAAAAATATATAATGTAAACCAAAGATTGTAACATTCATTAAAAAAGTACTTGTTTTCAACTTAAATTCATTATCCAACAAAAACATACATCAGTGGCACTTGAAAGTTGCAACTAACAATTTCATCCATTTGGCCAACATACATTTCCACAATCAAATTCCTGTGCGAGATTTGGTTTGCACTGATGTTTGTGCATATCTCACATACCAAGAAGTAGTATGCACTGACACTTGTGCATACCATTTTCTTTGTGATGTTTGGTATGCACTGATGTCTGTGCATATCTCGCATACCAAGAAGTAGTATGCACTGACACTTGTGCATACCATTTTCTTTGTGATGTTTGGTATTCACTGACGTTTGTGCATACCTCGCATTCCAAGAGGTAGTATGCAATCACACTTGCATAACATTTTCTTTGTGATGTTTGGTATGCATTGATGTTTATGCATACTAAGATAGCATACTAAGGTGGTATGCACCGACACCTGTGCATATCAGGGTACTATTGTCTTTTTCGGACAAAAGTCAACTATTGTCCTTAAGAGTGTTTTTGAAATGCGGGTGGGTTTTTTGGTTCATTATTTCGGAATTTTGTCCTTTTTAGTTTTGTCCCCTTTTATTTATTTATCAACAATGGGAATCCATTATTTGAGTTTGACGGTTCAGGTAAGGGTCAACTTCTTGTAAGAATCTTTGAAAAGCCCATTTAGATGAACTTCTATTCATTTTCAGATCTTCTTCTCCGCCTTCTTCAATTGGTTTCCAAAGGGAATTGCTATATATAGACCCCATATCTCTCAAGGCAGACCCCATTTTAAAAAAAATTAATACCAGATATGTCCCCAAATAATCTCTTAGGGCGGACTCCACTTAAAAAGTGAAAACACATAAATTTCAATTTTTGTCTTTTTACTCAAGTTTTGTCTTTTTACTCTCTCTCAAGAAACCTTCCTTAAACCCACACTTTTTTTTCCACTCCTCTCATTTTCCAATCCAAATAAACTTAACCCACACATCTCTTCTTTCTCTACACATATTCATCTTCTTTTTCAAATTCTTTTGTTTTATTTCTATTTACAACCCATCTTTTTGTTTTTCATTTTTTTTTTGATGACATTGAGTGAAATGGAATGGGCATATGATGTTTTTAATGTGGAAAATGAACTATTTAATGAAGAGAAATTTCAATCAAGTGACCAAGACGGCGACCAAGACGAGGTAACTCCATATACAACTATTGTTCATAATGATTCCAATATCAATTTATTATGAAATTATTATGAGGACGACTTGTACAAAATGTGATTACAAAGTATTTATGCAAACTCAATCTATAAGGACAATCTCTTCCGTTTAATGGTTGATTTAAATAGTGAGTGTTGGAAAATGGGAATAGTCTTACGTTCGAGATGTCCCAGGCCAACTAACTTTCTAAAACTCTGGCGCCCCAACTGGAACGACTTATGAAGCATTAGACAGTCTAATTTGGCCGTCTCTTAGTTACTTTGATAGATATCCCATATTTTTCTTGTGACAAATTTTTAGCTAACATTATAATTAAATGTAAATGTTATAGGATCCTCTATACAGTCACAATGAGGTACCAATTGATGCACTTCGGACTTCACAAAATTCAAATGCATCTTCGGAGGAGCACTATATAGATCAAACCGAACATTTTAACACCAACATGGTATGCATGGATGAATATATGTTTTGAAACTTAGTTTTTTTATTTAATACCTTCTGACCCATGGATTAATGAATACTTAAATTCATTTATAGGTATTTGATAGTCGTCAAGATTTGATTGATTGGACATGACATAAAGGAAGTGAAGTGGGAGCTATTATTGTCACTGGGAAATCTCAAAATGCAATTGGTGGGAAGGCTCCTAGACTTATTTTGATATGTGAGCGTGGTGGTAAATTTCGATCTCATAAAAAGGTAGAAGCAAACGAGAAGACAGTGAGAAAGACTGGAACAAAAAAGATGAATTGTCCTTTTAAATTAAAAGCGTGTTTTGAACGTGGTAGTTTAGATAGATGGACACTAAGAGTTGATTGTGGTCGTCATAATCATGGGATGACAAAAACTATGGAAGGTCACTCTTATATGGGAATGTTTAATAAGATGGAAATGATTCTTGTATCTGAGATGAGTATTAAGAACGGTTCATTGGAACCAACTTTAAAATAAAAGACGTTCATATTAGGCTAACTCCGTTTGCATTGGATGGTTGGACTGGACCGTCTTAGAAAGATAGGAGATTGTGTTGGACCTATCTTAAGAACGGTTTATTGGAACCAACTTTAAAATAAAAGACGTTTCGATTGGGCTAACTCCGTTTGCATTGGATGATTGGACTGGACCGTCTTAGAAAGATAGGAGATTGTGTTGGACCTGTCTTAAGAACGGTTTATTGGAACCAACTTTAAAATAAAAGACGCGTTCGATTAGGGCTAACTCCGTTTGGATTGGATGGTTGGACTGACCATCTTAGAAAGATAGGATTGATTGTGTTGGACTTATTGTCTTAAGAATAAAAGGTTCATTGGAACCATCTTTAAAATAAAAGACGCGTTCTTAAGATTAGGCTAACTCCGTCTGCATTGGATGGTTGGACTGGACCATCTTAGAAAGATAGGAGATTGTGTTGGACCTATCTTAAGAACGGTTCATTGGAACCATCTTTAAAATAAAAGACGTTCATATTAGGCTAACTCCGTCTGCATTGGATGGTTGGACTGGACTAATCTATCTTGTTTTGGATAGCTGATCTAAACTATTTAATTGGTCAATTTTTAGTAATTCACTCAAATTTGGTTCACAGTGGCTGACAAATTTTTTATTTTAAGACAATAATTAAAAAAACATTACTAATCATTGTTTATACACCTAAATGTTACATATTCATTTTATGGTCTTCCCCACTACACTATATGAGCTAAGTTCAAGGTTTAAGGTTTATGGGTAATGTTTTGTACTTTACAGAGATGTGAATAAAATTAAATTTGAACAATATTTTTTTTTCTTTAATTCAAAATTTATTATTGAATTTTGGCTCACAAAATTATTTTTGAAATTTAAATACACGACTCAGTTTTGGGTTTTGGGTTTATAAACCGTTTAGTTGGTCAAAATTGGTCAATTTTTAATAATTCACTCAAATTTGGTTCCACGATTGGGTGACAAATTTTTTTATTTTAAGACAATAATTAAAAAAACATTACTAACCATTGTTTTTACACCTAAATGTTACATATTCATTTTATGGTCTTCCCCACTACACTATATGAGCTGAGTTCAGGGTTTAAGGTTTATGGGCAAGGTTTTGTACTTTACAGAGATATGAATGAAATTAAATTTGAACAATATATTTTTTTTCTTTAATTCAAAATTTATTATTGAATTTTGTCTCACAAAATTATTTTTGGAATTTAAATACACGACTCAATTTAGGATTTTGGGTTTTGGGTTCAGAGCATATATATAGTGAAGGAAAACTTTGATTCAAAATTTTTGGTCAATTGATTTGTAGTTTGTTTGTTTTTTTTTTTTTTTTTTTATGAAGTCTTGAAGATGAAATTTAAATTGAAATTTCCTTAAAATTTTAAAATTTGAATTTGAATTTGAATTTTAAATTTTAGTAAAATTTCGAACACAATATTTTGGTAATTTGGTTTGTATTCTTTCTTTCATGTTCAATACAATATGAAAACATGAATTGAATTGAAATTGGAGTTAGTGATAACACAAAACCAACTTGAAATTTAAAACACAAAATTTAAATTTAAATTTTTTGCCCAAAATTTCAAATTGGATTTTAAATTTCGGTGAAATCTCGAAACCCGCCCAAAATTTGAATTTGAAATTTGAAATCCGACCTTACAGTAAGTTGTACCAAAATATTTTGTCAAAATTTCAAATTTCAAATGAAGAGAGATGTGTTGGTCAGAATGGTTCAATTTAACTAACTTAAAAAGAGTAGATGTTCACATTGGGCTACTCTATGCCCCCTTTTGTTAGTTGGAATGGACCGTCTTATACATACACGAAAATGTGTGTAGGTCCCCATTAGGAATGGTTTAATTGAACTAACTTATATAAACAAAGATGTTGAAGTTAGACTATCCCTTTATGCCTCTGTTGGTTGACCGGTTGTCTTACACTTAGATTAGATTTTCTTTGGCTAGCTTTGTTTGATTTAGTTGGTTGGACCGACTGGGTCTTTATACTTAGATTAGATTTTGCTAGTCCTACATTAAGATCGGTTTAAATAAACTACCTTAAAGCGAAAAGACGTTCGCACCAGGCTAGCTTTTCTGCTTTAGTTGGTTGGAATGGACTCTCTTACACTTAGATTAGATTTTGTTCCCACAATAATTTGACTTTACACGTACATATGCCAAGAATTCTTCGTGACAAGGTCGTGGCTCATATGTTCCATACTGCAAACTTCACAAGACTACAAAACTCGTGAAGTTACAGATTCCCAAGGACAGGTTAAAATGCCGAGACAACAGTCTTACCATCAACTTAATTTTATTGAGTGAGCTAAAATCTAAATGTCTGCCTTAATATACAATTTGCACTTAATTAGTTACTGCTAAGATCAGTATTATTTATTATTTTCCCACATGCACTATATGTCTATATAACAGTATCGGAAATGATATTCCGTTCATTCTATTCTACAACCAACATGACCTTAATGGAATCACTTAGTAACAACTTCACCACTTTGCCCACTGCTATAGCTGCATTGATTGTTCTGATAACAGTCACATTTGTAGTAAGAAAACTATCCAATAAGAAGAGGTACTTGCCCGATTCTTTGGTACCGTCTTCCACCTAATTTTCAACTTCCATAGAGCGCATGATTACATGACTGATCTCGCTCGCAAAAACAAGACTTTCAGGATTCTCTACCCTTTCCGCAGTGAAGTATTCACTTAAGATCCTGCAACTGTGTTGAATACATCCTGAAAACAAATTTCTCAAACTTAATCACAACCGTGTTGTCTCTAAAAACTACAAAATGTGGATTTAAACTAGCCTCTAACCACGATTTTGAAATGTAACAGGACTATGCCCAATATTTCACATATGACATAACCATTCCAAATCTTCTCTACAAACCTTTGCTTTATTCCAGCAACACCTGCAAGTAGGCAACGTGTACACCAACTCCCGACTTGTCATTGAAGATTGTACACCCCAAAAGAAACAACAAATAAGCTCGAACATGACATTCAACAATTTCAGCCGTAGCATCTTCGGGCATGTTAGAGAATGTCTTCCTTAACCACTCTAGAGTCACATGCCCTTTTTTCACTTTGGGTACATTTTCGGCCGTCAAACCAAGCTCTTGTATAAGCAATTCTTCTGCTTTTCCTTTATCTAACAAATAGATTCCCTCCACTGGAAGACCTTTGATTGGAATCCCCAAAATTTGGCTGACATCATCGAGAGTAATGGTCATCTCGCCAAATGGGAGATGGAAAGTAGTTGTTTCTTGATGCCATCTCTCACAAAATGTTGAAATCACTACTGCATTGAAGTTCTTCCATGAATACAAGGCTAAGTTTAACAACCCGGTAGCTTCTAGCTTCTTTTGGAAAAGAGGTGGTTCTTCACTTATGTCCCATTGCTCTAGTTTGACGGTATGGTGGTGCAGTTTTAGAATACCCTTTTCCTACAAAATTAAACAAGATTTTAATTTAATAAATAAATAAATAAAAAACACGACTATAAAATGAATTAAACATAGATGTAAAAAAAAAAAAAACCTTTCCAGCCCAAATCTTGCGAGCAATATGGTCCTCATAATCGACCAAAACTTTGTTATCTATAGGACCTCCGGAATATATTCCCAATTTAGACTCTCCATCGCTCTCGTTCTCATCAACTTGATGCAAATTTTCTTCTTGCCCATTAGAAACCGCTATCTCCTCATCATGTTCTCCTTCCAACTCAACATTATCTACTTGCTGCAAATTTTCTTCTTGCCCATTAGAAACCTCTATCTCCTCATCATGTTCTTCTTCCAACTCAACATTCTCATCTTTTTCAATATGGTCTTCTACAACTATTGCTTTTTTGGTTTTTCATATTCGATGAGATGCCGTTTGGGGCACCCTAACTGAAGGCTGGCGACTAGAGATGGACAACTTTCCCTTTCTTTTTCGTATGCATGACTATCCCTGTAATACGTCAATAGCTAACAATAGTCAAATTTCAATTACAACCCAAACTTTATGATGCAAGACAGAAAATGCAAGCTTTTAACTATGCTATGAAAAACCGATGATTTTTTTGTAAACTATATATTAATTATAAGCACTCGAAGTCTCTCAATCAAAGACTGTTTTTAAATGACAAGTGATACAACAATCCCAACATCCTCATAATCTTATCCAAAATAATATTCTATTTGTCAAACGGATGTCAGAAAACATCTCACACAAAATTTTCATGAACTAGCTGTGCTATAAATCTCTCTGGCTCAGATGATATTATCACCAATCGGGTTTTCTCTCAGGTTTTACCAAGATAAGTGATCAAACAAAGCCGTTTGGAATTTATGAATAAGTAGTGACCAAACACAAAACGCAGCAATCCAACACCATTTTCAAACGAATCAAGCTCATAAAGAGACTAAAAAGATACCCACACAACGATAAGGTCCATAAGACTATGACCCTTTGAAGATATTAAATATAAAATCTTAGAGTATGTGAAAATCCCTGCGCTATATACTTGCAACTTCCACAAGACGTGCGATAAAAATCAACTACAACTAAAGAATCAATTTCGTTGGCCTTCTCAAGGATTTTGGAAAATTCTGCATCTGTATTAAATTCTATGACACATTCACCTAAACACAATTAACGTTGATAAAACCCTAATCCATAGGAATAACAGGGAAAAACCCTCACACCCTCAATCTCAATTCACCTAACCCTCCCTTAATTATGAGGCACAAAGCCTTATTCCTCTTAACCTTATGGCTCCCAAATCCAATTAAGAAGAACATCAATCCTAAGCCAAAATGGATTACTAAATAAAAAGGACATAATAAAATATCGTTTGCAAAAATAAATTGGAAACTAACTAACTTACTATAACCCTAAATAAAAAAAATCTAAAACCAGAATTTCACTACAAATAGTACAAACAGAAGTTTACTACAAACAGAAAAATGGAATTGGCCATAACATCAGATTCAGTTGTAGGTTTTAGGGAAATTAGCAACATTGGCCTTTCAATATGATATATCATAAGAGAAGGCAATCTCCCATTTATTAGAAGCGCTATAATAGCAAAATTATGGGACGATAAATGTAAATATCCTGATCCAAATGACACAGATGACCAGCTATGTCAGCATCAACCATCTCCCCCCCCCCATCTCTTTCGCGTATCACCCAAAGAAGATTTGTGCAATAGTCTGAGGATATGAGGAAAATAGGGAGGACATTGTACGTTTTGTGCTTCATTCCTTGAGGGAGGACATTGTAAGTTTTGTGCTTCATTCCTTGTATATGGACTATGGAGATACATTTTCTACTGTCCTTTTCTTTCATTCCCATCAGAGTATGCCATGTCATCTGTGCATCCTCTTCTGAGATTGTCATAATAGGTTCCATCCTCTATTAAGCCCTAACTGTTCACTCATAATGCCAAAATCACCTGGTTTTTGAAAATTACACTAGGTAGATTTCCAGTAGTCAGAATCTGGGCTTTGATCGCAACGAGGTCAGGTCCCAAACCAGAAAAAACTAAGCAGTCTGAAACTCTTTCTTTTGCTTTCGTAATGTAATAATATCAGTAGATAAGGGCCGATAGTCTGATACACACGGAGTTCCTTCAACAACTCTTTCAGCAAGCTGCACTACTCACTCACTGATTTATCCCCTCTAGTGGAGAACAAGTTCTCAAGTAAAACATAACATGGGAGACATTTGGCTCTTTCCCTTACAACTCCTTCACAACCAAGTCAGACGACTCAATACTATTCCACAACAAAGACAGACTGGTTGTTTGAGAGCTACATCCGAGTAGAACTTAGACAAACATATACAAAAAAGAAGATCATATAAATATATAATAGGGAAGAAGACAAAGAGAGCAGTAACCGTTCTGGATTATGGTGGCTGCAGGGTGGTGGTGCTCAAACCAAACCCGAGGCCTGATCTAACACCAAGTCCAGAGATTGGTTCTTTCTTTTTCATTAGAAACCAACTATCTTTGTTTAATAATAATACAAGGAGTACATATGCCTCTAGGCTCTAGCATATAAATATACAAAAGGAGGACTACGCCAACAAATAGATGAAAAAAAGGGTAGGAAATTCAGGTCGAGAAATGGACAGGTTGAGTTTTTGCTGTATGATTGTTCCTGCATGAATTACTCGCAACTAGACTGGCAGAGGTCGCTAAAGAATCTGCACGTGCATTTCTTTTTCTATAGCACCATGATTCTTTATTAACCTTCTAATCTCTGAAGATGCATGATAACCTTTCGTGCAATCTTTTCAAGAATCAGTGAGATCCCATAGAGCAGTTAGTGATTGTTTGAAACAGAAGCTGAGAATCTGTTTTATTTCCACCTTCCTCGCATCCAACTGTAAGACCAACATACCTGGAAATTCAGCTATAATATTTGCATCTTGAAAGATCAGTATGGCAGCCGCCATAAGAAATTCCCCATTCTCATTCCTAAGCTTACATCCAGCTCCAGCATAACTAAAATTTCCAATTGAGGCTCCATTTGTATTCAGTTTAGTCCATTCTGCACATGGTGGATACCAGTTCGCACATAAGGCGATTCTATCATTGATGCTTCGTGTTTCTAGAATTTCCTTCAGAACTTGCATCAACTTGAAAGTCTTCTGAACATAATGATAGGATTTCAAGTTGTCCTATTGTAAATCTTGAACCATTACTGGAAACCAAATGCTCCACAACCCAGCTCCAAACGAAAACAAAATCAGTTTTTGAAAACCTAACTTTTCCAAAACCAAGAAAGAGTGAGTGATTACAAGAGAACAATTCTTTGTGAGTTGAGTGTTCATTCTTTGTGAGTGAATTGAGATTGAACTTTTCTATTAAAGCTTGGAACTCGCGCGGTGTGGATGTAGGCAAATTGCGAACCACGATATATCTCGCCTTGTGGTTTGTTCTTCTTTTACATTGATTGTTTTATTTCATATGCTTGTTATTTGATATTGAGAAGTGTTGGGATATTGCTTGGAATGTTGAAGTCTTGTCTATTGAAAAGATCAATCTTTGTGTAGGATTGATCCGTTTGGTTGGGTAACGTTGTTTCCGCGATTATTTATTCACAACAAATGGTATCGAAAGAGGTATACGACCTAGGATTTTGAGTTTAGTACTAAAAATTTGTGTAGACAAGGTGTTCGATTAAATTCGAGGTTTTGTTTCTTTTGGGTTATTGTGTGTAACTTGAAAGATGGCTCCCAAGATGTCAAACTTTGAAGTAGAAGTTTAATGGGAAGAATAACTTTGGGATTTGGCAAGTCATAAAACATCCTTATCCAAAAGGTTTGCCCTTGAAGGGGATTAAAAAAATGAGCAATGATGATTGGGAAGAGTTCGATCTTGAGGGCTTGTTCATCAATCCGGTTATGTCTTGCTAATGAGGTCATGTATAGTGTGATGGGAAAAATACCGCCCGGTTTTGGCTCAAACTAGAGTCTATGTATATGACAAAGAGCATGATTTAACAAGATGTACCTTAAAAGCGTCTTTATCGGTACATGATGGTCGATGGTTCAACGATGCAAAAGGCACGTTAGTGAGTTCCGTCGGCGTCTAGCCGGATTATTTGAATGTTGGTATGAAGATGGATGATGAGGATCAAAGCGGCATGTTTGATATTCTCCTTGCGATTATGAGCATCTAATGACTACATTCATGAAGTTAGTCGTCCGATCTTGATGAAGTTGAGTGCACTTCTTTCTTATGAGTTGATGAAGAAGACACGTGTAGAGAATAGCATTGATGCAAGTCGCTAGTGGCAAAGGAAATTCGTCCTTATTCAAGTAATGATAATTCTAGGTCCAATCAAAGAAGCCTTTAAAACTTCATCCAATTGCAAAGAAAAGGACATTACGCAAGTAATTGTCCTCACCGAAAAAGAGAACAAGAGATGATGGTCGGAAGAAAAAGGCAAAATTTGAGGCAAATTATGCTTGAGGCTCTGAAGAGGATGAGTTCAATGTGTCCACCAAGACTATATGACCCAGAGGTGGATTCTTGATTCGGATGTTCCTATCATATGTGCCCGAATAGAAAGTGGTTTACTTCTTATGAGAGCATTGATGGCGTTACAAATGGGTAATGGCGTTGCTTGTAAGGCGGTAGGAATTGGAACTATCACGGGTCAAGATGTATGATGGTGTAGTGAGGACTCTAACCGATGTGAGACATGTTCCAAATTAAAGAAAAGTCTTATTTCTCTTGGTACCTTGGATTCCAAAGGCCACAAGTTTGTGGGCGAAGGTGGAGTCCTAAATATTGTTCATGGCTCTTGGTTGTTATGAAGGGTCAAAAATATGGAACCTTGTATACTCATTGGTAGTACGGTGATAAGCGATGTAGCGATGGAATGTAGGATTTACTAAGATGTGGCATATCGCGTTTAGGGCATATGAGTGAAAAGGGTTTGTCCAGTTATGCAAGCGAGGGTTCTTGAAGAACTTGAAGAAGCCAAGTATGGGGTTCCGCGGAGCATTGCGTCTATGGGAAGCGATCTGAGTCAAGTTCAAGTCAAGCAAGCACCACGACAACAGGCATCCTTGATTATGTGCATCTGAGATGTTTGGGGACCCTCGAGGTAACGCTATTATGTCTCATTCATTGATGATCATACTTTCGCTATGTGTGGGTGTATATGATGAAATCGAAAGATGAAGTGTTTGAGACATTTAAAAGTGGAAGGCAAGGGTTGAGAATCGCGCCGAGATAGGAAGGTAAAGACATTACGGTCGACAACAATGGTGCTTGAGTATACCTATGGACCTTTCCAAGAGTTAAATGCTTGCCAACGGGAATTGCCGGAAGACAATCGGGGCACGCCCTTGAAATGGAATGGCGAGAGAGGATGAATAGAACTTTGCTTGAAAAGAGCAAGATGTTTATTGTCTAATGCGGTCTAGGCAAAAGAGTATTGGGCGGAATCAAAGTGTCCATGGCATGTTACATACAATAGGTCACCGATACCGACTATAGATTGCGGGACACCTTATGAGGTGTGGTCGGTAAACCAAACTGATTATAGTATCTTGCGAGTGTTTGGATCGACAGACTTACTACCATGTGAGGGACAACAAGCTAGATCCTAGAGCTAAGAAGGCCATATTCTTAGAACCGCAAATGGGGTAAAGGGATCTGATTGTGGTGTCTAGAAGCCCACAAGTTCCCCGTCGTGAGAGATGTTACTTTTGATGAGACTTCGTGTTATCTTCGATGGCGGAAGTAGGTAGGAAGAGAATGGTGAAGTCCCATAGAAGTTCAAACTCTTGAGCTTGAGTTATGCGATCAAACCAGGATGGTTGGTTAGATCATGATGAGGTACCAAATCATGGAACCACACAAAGAACAGGAAGAAGAGCAAGAGCATCCGCTGACTTGTAGTGGCTGACCACCACCACTAAGTGCACAAGTATGGGCACGAAGCCCGTGGAACTCTTATGGTCGGTGGATTTAGTGGCATATGCAATGAATATCTCGAAGATGATGAGCGGATAGCTTCAAGGGAAGGCTGTTAGAGATGCTCATTCTGAGAGATTGGTTGGTAGCTATGCAAGCGAGAGATGGAATCTCTTGATAAAAATCACATGGGACCTAGTTTTATTATTAAAGGGCAAAAGGACTATCGGCGATAAATGGGTGTTGAAAAGAAAGAGGTCCTTCCCGAGTCCGGCGATCTTGGGTACAAGGCAAGAGTGGTAGCAAAGGGTTTTCCAAAGGAAGGAGTTGACTACAATGAGGTATTTTCCCGGTGGTCAAACATCACGTCCATTATGTGTTTATTAAGTTTAGTTGCTCACTTCAACCGGGAGTTAGAGCAACTTGATGTAGAAAACTTGCTTTCTTGCATGGGGACTTGGAAGAAAGATCTATATGAGACAACTGAAGGGGTTTGTCGTTCTTTGAAAAAAGATTATGTATGCAAATTGAATCGGTCAATGCGGGTTAAAAGCAATCGCCCGGTGGCAATGGTACAAAGCTTTGACACATTCATGATGCAACATGAGTACACCCGAAGTAAGTATGACTCTGGCTGTCTACTTTAGAAGGCTTAAGTGGTAATGACTTCATCTATCTCTGCTTTATGTGGATGACATGCTTATTGCTTCCAAAAGCATGGTGGAGATAGACAAGTTGAAATCTCAACTTAGCTCACGAGTTTGAGATGAAAGACTTAGGTGGAGCCAAGAAGATCTTGGGCATGGAGATTGGCGAGAGATAGGAAGAAGCGGCGGATAGTTGTATCTCTACATTAAAAGTAATTTCTCGATTTGGTATGGAGAATGCAAAGTCGGTTTCTACTCCTTTTAGTTGGGCATTTTAGGCTTTCAAAAGTTCTCTCCTAGTTGATTGGAGGAACAAAAGCATATGGCTAATGTTCCTTATGCAAGTGCCGGGGTAGTTTGATGTATGCTATGGTGTAGCGCCCGGACATTTCCCGGTTAGTGTTGTTGTGGCGGTATATGGCAAATCACAGGGAAGCGGCATTGGGAGGCAATGAAATAGGTACTTAAACTTGAAGGGTACTTTGGATGTGGGATTAGCTTATGGTGGAGGCACTTGTTATGTCGGTGGGTTTGTGGATTCTGATTATGCGGTGATCTAGATAGGCGACGATCGACTACTTGGTTATGTGTTTATGATGCATGGTGCACGGTTAGTTGGAGGTCTATCTTCTGAGACTCTGATTGCTCTATCTACTCTTGAAGAGTATAGTATATGGCGATGGCGAGGCGATGAAAAGAGGCACTATGGCCGAGGTCTTCTAGATGATTTGGGTATTGAAAGCGGAAACGGTGTTCTTTGTGTATTGTGATAGTCGAGTGCTATTCATTTGGCGAAGAACCAAGTTCATCATGGTGGACCAAGCATATTGATGTCCCATATCACTTTATCACCATGTCGTTGAGGATGGTGATGTAGCACTTGAGAAAGTAGACACCCATGACAACCCCTGCTGATATCTTGGCGAAAGTTGTCACGGAGTTAAGTTCCAACACCGTTTGGACTTGCTCCAAATCCTACATGTTTGAAAAAGCCCTGTGTGGGCATAGCCGCCGCGCGGATTCTGAAGTCTTCCTTGGCGGAGGTGTTCCCTCTTTGGATGTGATCTTCTTTGGATGTGTTGGCTTGGTTTTATGTGTTAAAACCTCACCGAGGTGGAGAATGTAGAAAATTCTGTTTCTCACGGTCGAGGCCCCAGCGGCTTTCGAGTGAAAGCGCTTTCACCGCTCACTACTCCAGATGTTTTAAGCGCCCACCAAAAAGAAGCGCCAGCTCATGGCTTTAACACAGAGCTAGCCTACCGGAGTAATCGAATCTTTTTATGGGCCTCGCTCCAAGAACCAGCGATTTTTGGTTTTTGGTATATAAAACAAAATCAGTTTTTGGAAAACCTAACTTTTCCAAAACCAAGAAAGAGTGATTACAAAGAGAACAATTCTTTGTGAGTTGAGTGTTCATTCTTTGTGAGTGAATTGAGAGAGACTTGTAATCTGTTACTCGGACATCTATTAAAGCTTGGAACTTCGCGGTGTGGATGTAGGCAAATTGCGAACCACGATATATCTCGTCTTGTGGTTTTGTTCTTCTTTTACATTGATTGTTTTATTTCATATGCTTGTTATTTGATATTGAGAAGTGTTGGGATATTGCTTGGACTATTGAGAAAGATCAATCTTTGTGTAGGATTGATCCGTTTGGTGTGGGTAACGTTGTTTCCGCAGTTATTTATTCACAACAATTAAATCTTGAACCATTACTGGAAACCAAATGCTCCACAACCCAGCTCCAAACGAAATGATTTTCATCATCGTGCATGTTCCTAATTTCTTGCATCACGAACTTTTCCTTAAAAGTGGATGCTTCTAACAGTTCTCCTCTTCCAACAATGGAGAAGAGATTAATCCCATACCTTACAGTTTTTTTTGAAAAACACAGTCAAAAGAAGATATGAGATTGAGTCTCAGCAGAACTTTCAGACAAGGTTCATTTCTTATAACTTTCAGAATGATGAGATATCAACAAAAACATTGCCACATTAAAAAAAAAAAGATTCGAAAAGGTATAATTAACTTCCGAATTTCCTTGTTCAGAGACTCAAGATTATAAGCTGTGTTCAGGTCACTAATTAGGCGCACACATTCTGATATTCATAAGCAGATTTTCCTTGGAGTTGTGTCATTTCCCAATTGATCATCTTCATGGTTAGCAACAAGAGGATTTGAAGTTATTCTTTCCACAGCCAGCAATCAAAAAGTCCTTGAAAGAAAATAATATCCCTTCATCCACAAAGCAAAAATCGCTATATATAGAGAGGAAAAAAAAATAAAAAAATGAAAGAAAATAAAGAACCCGCAAATCTAACTATCCGAAATTGCTCCCTCGGATCTTCCAACGACTTACGAGTTGAATTTCAATATCAATCTGCAAACAGTCGGTTCACACTGCTTAAAGGTTTACTAATCTGCAGACCATGAGTTGAGATTGATTTGAAAAGAACTTTTGGTTTCTCCATAGGAAAGAGAAGAAAGAACAAGGGAGGACGAAAGAGATGAGAATATAAACTGCTAGAAGGAATCAACTGTTAGAATAGTTGTATGAACACAGCAGCTAAAGTAGAACAGAAGGAACAGTAGACAGCAGTAGCAATGAAGAGACAATGACAGCAGTAACTGAGAATAACCAAGGCGCGGATTAGGCTGTCTTTAAGGAAAGATTTTGCCCCTTCCAATGGTGCAGAAAGCCAACTGTGGGGTCTTCTTCACAGGATTCAATGGTTAACAATGACCACTTTGCACTAGAACGGACTACCCTCTAGAACAACAATATAACTCTCTACGGTGAATGGTAAGAAGAGAAAAAGAAAAGAACTGGTTTGAGTTTTACGTTTCTGGGTTGAGTTTATGATCCATGCTTCTCTATGGACTCACAAATCCTATTTATAGAGGTTAGGAGGAAGAGAGATCAACTCCTAATAAAACACCTGAAACTTGTTTGCCAAGAAAAAGGCAAAACAAGTTTAGGCTATTAGTCAAACCACTACCCACCACAACAAGTAAGCCCAAGCCCCAACCCTCCCACGATGTGGTGGATAACCAATGTGGGACTATCTACTATGCACTAAAGTGGAGAGAACACCATTTGTTCATCTCCTCCACTTTGCACACACACACACACTAGTATTTAGAAATAGACAAAGAGATTCCAACAATCCCCACTATTTCAAAATGCTAATAGTCCCCACTATTTTGGAATAGGATATTACAAAAGAAATGGGTTAACGAAAATGCTAGAGAGAATCGAAAAAACAATGCATAAGATCTTCGGGTGCTTTTACGGGCTTGAACCGGGTCATAGGGTAACATATCTTATAATACGCGAAAGTGGTGGATTAAAAATCTTTGAACCAACATTCCCTTGTAGTAAAATAGAGGACATGCACCCACATTGCTCTTTCATTATATGCCTGTTCTGCGGTGTTGCGCTTTTTGGCCCTTGCGCTACCTATGTTCCATGAATGCTCTAGAGTACTTGCCTAAATACTCATAAGAACCGACCCAGTTCTACATTCACGTAGGTGGATATCCATCAAGTGTACATTGCAGTTAAAATACACTATCTCATTATAAAAAAAATGAACTATGGATTCCAATAAGAGTAAAATAACTCATCCTTTCTCATTGCAATTCAAGTTATACAAAGTATACAAAAAATGCTATCTAGTCATAGGGTGGGACGTCTCAAAGAAAGACAATAGCATACCAGAGCGATGAGGTGACTTGTTTTTTCCTTTGAACCTAATTCATGGGATCTCCAATCACATAGGTGGGGTTGCCGTCAGTGTCACCCTCTATCTAAGGCAAAAGTCCCATCCCCCTCGACGTATAACCACTTGCCTCCAAAGAAGTGGTGCGGTTAGACATGTGGCCAAACTAAGTCCAACCTAACATAATCTCTAGCAGGTGCTTGATTAAGTTATATCTCAACTTACATGTATTCTTTTCCCATTGCACATAAGATAACATGTCTTAGCTATTCTTAACAGACGGTTACAAAGTATATACACATCGAGGTTTTTTTAGAGCCAATGGGAAGATTTGCCAAGAGGTTGCTAACCCACTCGGCATCATCACATGCCTTTTCTAAAGGCGATTAGCTTGGATGATATTCAAGACACTCAATTTCCACCAAAGGTAAACACATAAACATTCTTGGATCCAGTTTATAACATATTACCCTTCTAACAATTATGGAAATCTACTAAATATCGATCCATAATCAATGGCTCTGCTATAGTACTTGGATAATCTGACAATATACATCAAAGTTCCTTATAAGGACACAATGGGTTATCAGCTCAGTATGCCATTAATGTAGGCAATGTCATGTCTCACATACATTATCCATCAAGTACAATTGGCTACCAATGATATTGACATATTTAGTATGAGAAAACACAAGGAGATTATTTTTCATAAGATGGATATTTGCCACAAAAGGTGTTAACACATGCTTACTATCATAATATCCATACTTTTCAATGAAAAATATTTCTACTAAGTGCTATAACAATATAATGAGACCAACATGAGTTTTAATTCCTATATTCACCAGTCATTCAATTCTGTAGTGCCCGAAATTCCCCTATACCATCCGGCCGGTCTGGTTTAAGGTACGTTGTGGGCTTCAACCATATTCAAACGTCAACATCTTGACAACTGAATATAGCAGTTATAGATATGAGTTTAACAACATAATGAACTATCGTTTTCAATGACGGTCTATTATGTGTTTCAAATAGGAATTTTTCTGTCTCATACACATTCTCAATGGTAGCACTCATGATATTAAATCATCTAAACAAAGAGAGATTAACACATATGTCTTGCTTTACTCTAAAGAAAGTACACATTTTTTTATCAACAACGGTACTTTGACATCCATAAGACACTAATATGTTGTTGAATTGCTCATGCCATTTATAGGCGCTTGAATCAACTCATACAAAGATTTAACTAAATTGTATATCTTAAGCTCATCACCTGGTACTACTTGGTATTGTAGTTCCGCACAACTACTCAACTAGAGTCTTTAAAATTCTGTAGAAGAAATTCTAGTTATATGAGCAAGGTTTCAAAATAGTATAAATCTTGTCTCTGATTGAAACCCCTTGGCTATTATTATTAGCATTGTATTTTGCAATACAACTATCACGTTTTAGTTTTCTCTTGAAGATCCAATTCAACCTATAGATCCCCCAATAAATCAAGAGTCCAGTTTAGAGGAGTTGTATCCTTCAAAAAGGACATTTCTCATGAGCGCACAACTTCCTTATAGGTTAATGAATCTTCCTCAAGAAACATATAAACATCATCACCGTTAATGGTGGAAATACTCATTGATAGTCTTCCAAATTTCTTGTGCAGAAATAATGGGATTATTTTATGTAGTTCATTATGAACATTCAACCACTCTATGCCAATTTCTCAGAAAGCACAACCTCAAATAAAATTAGCATATAAGACATTCAATAATAGTGTGGTATCTACAAAATTGTTATCACTCATGACAACTTAAAACAAACATCACTATTATGAGTTTCACCAATGAACATCTACTAGATAATTCTAGGTCTCAAAAAAATATTTATTTTAGATTCATTCACAATAGCCTTGGCAAGACACCCCCTACATTTTGAAACATTTTTGGATAGGCCCAAGACCTTTCCATACTTTGTAGTTCAGTGTCTTTCCAATTATCTTGTGAGATGAACTATGGTAAAAAACAATTAATCATGCATATGGGTCACCACCCCCCACAGTTCAATGGTTACTCAACCTAATCAAACTTACATGCAAAACACATTATACCGCTACAAACACTAAAAGAAACAACAACAATAAAATGCACTCTTATGACAAGAATATACTTTACTAAAGTCTATGATTCTGGATCATATTAAACATAGTCATATTATGTTCATGCTATCTATATGAAAGGAAATCCACAAGTGATTCAAATGAATTTTAAAGAATAGAAGAATTAGATGAAAAAGGTTTGACCCGAGATAATATCATTATCATCATTCTTTTCATCATTCAACATTCTAACTGTCATAGGGAGACAATCCACGCACTTGTACATCACCTTGGCTATTTATCCATAGTCATAGGAGGATAATGCCTAATAAGACAATCTACAAGCGTTACATCTCCTTGTCTAAAATAGTCACTGGAGGATATTGTCTAAGAAGACAATCCACAAGCGTTACATCTCTTTGTCTAAAATAGTCACTGGAGGATATTGTCTAAGAAGACAATCCATAACCTTACATCTCCTTGACTAAATTAGGTTTAGGAGGATATGATTGTTTCTCATATTGTTTCCTCTCATAGACAACGATGCTCATTACTTAATAATATATGACATGGTTAAACTTCATGCCTATGTTAAATAATGCATTCATGCCAAACATGGTTAATATCATATTATAGGTTCAGAAAAAGTAAACTTTAACTGTACCCCTCACAACAAAAAGTATACGATATTTAAGCAAATCTAGCCACTGAATATGCAAAACAACTGAGGACTCTACCTCCTCTTTTTACATGAGCTCAAGTAAGATAGAATACCCTATCAACAAGACCTCAAGTACTACCACAACATCTAATGGCTCAATCCATTAATGTCTTCAACTAGAAAAATTTATCAATAAACTATTATCAAGTTTAAAGTAAATCCACGATGATTAATATCCAAAACTAGCATGCTACACAACTTTAACATATGCTATATTGGATATAAGCTACAAGTTACTTCATCTAACATGTATTTTCACAACAGTACAATTATAACCATCGTCTAACAACACGTTCACTCAATAAAGGTAAGCAATTATGTATTGAATACATTATAATTACTATCTAAGATTTGAGTGTGGTTGATATTAACTATCTTAAGGTCTCTCTTAGACCATCTACATACATCTACATATGTACAAAGAAAATTAATATCAAACTACTTCTAGTCAAACCAATTAATATCTTAGTGAGAAACACGTATAATTTGTTGACTAAGTTATTAAAGAAGTTTAGGCTTAGGGATTTTCCTCCTAAGAGAAAACTAGCATGGAACTCAAGACAAGAATATCACTATATAATCAAACCAAAAGAATTGCAAATAGTGAAAGAATACGATACCTAATCGATTGAAAAACCGGATTACCATATTTTCTTCCTTCCAGAAAAACAGTTCAAAAGAACTGTAACTCTGAACCAGCTCAGGACGAATTGGGTATCAAGCCTTATACCACTGGAAAGCTCTTTGAATCAGCTTTTCAACCCAAAAAGCGGATTGCAAAACCGAGTTCTGAGCTGAAAGTTATAGCAGTTTCCGTAACGAGTGACGCAGCAGTCAAAAAGACGAACTTTGACGTTTTTCTTGATAGAAATCTCATATTTTACTCCCACAAACGTAGGAGAAAGGTCTACAACCATATAGGATTTGATAAACCACAAAAGATCAATAAATATTGAATCTTTAATTGGTTTCCCTAACAAAAACGAAATTATTAGAAAATTTCTAAAGTCATAACACAATAACACAAAAATAACTCAAAGTAAAAGACTTATCTTTTGATTGCTGTATTAAAGCACTCTCCTTTGTTCTACTACGAAAAAATCTTTCCTTAAGATTGTTAGAATAGTTGTATGAATACAACAACTAAAGTAGAACAGAAGGAATAGTAGACAGCAGTAGCAATGAAGAGACAATGACAAAGATGGCGGGAATAACCAAGGCGGATTAGGTCATCCTTAAGGAAATATTTAAGCCCCTTCCAATGGTGCGAAAGGCAACGATGGCGCCTAGCTTCCTCACGGGATTCAATGGTTAACAATGACTGACTTTGCACTAGAAACGTACTACCCTCTGAAATGACAATATAATTCTCTCTCGGCCGACAGAAGAAGAAGAAGAAAAAAGGACTGGTTTTAGTTTTACGTTTCTCTCGAGTTGAGTTTCGATCAAGTCTCTCTCTCTATGGACTCACAAATCCCTATTTATAGAGGTTAGGAGGAAGAGAGACCAACTCCTAATAAAACACTGAAACTTGCTGCTCAAGAAAAAGGCAAAACAAGTTTAGGCTATTGGTCAAACCACTACCCACAACAGTAAGCCCAAGCCCAAGCTCGAACCCTACTCGATGTGGTGGATAACCAATGTGGGACTATCTACTATGCACTAAAGTGGAGAGAACACATATGGTTCATCTCCTCCACTTTGCACACACTCACAAGTATTTCGAAATACACTTAGAGATTCCAACACTTTCCGCAACTACTAACTGAATGAAATTGTACAGTGTGATGAATTGATCGAGTGCGACTGGTTTTGTCACTGGAACTACGTACTAAAACTGCATTCAAGTGGTCTCTTAGAGCGAGTCCAAGAAAAACATAATGCGAAGTCATGAACACTTACACTGTGGATGGCCATCTTCAGTTGAGCAATTTTTTGGTGGGTCAAGATTTACTAGTTTTGTTCCAGAACTATTCTGACATGGGCTATCACAGAGTTTCTGCACCTGTTTCTTACCCAAACCTGTTCTATATCCCAAGTGCATTTGTTCGCATTATCTAAAACTAGTTTTATGGCTCACATTTTGAGTTATACATGCTACAAGCATGCATTTTCAGCTGTGATTGGCTTAGTACTCATGACTCATCGGACAACTGATGCGATTGACCTTTATAGCCGGTGAGGAATGGAATCAATAGTTGTAATGTGAACTTACTTGGAAAAGGTAACTTAGGTAAGTTTAGCATTGTGCATAACTAACTAGATTTGGATAATTTACAACATACATTTTACTTGGAATATACGTACATATCCCGAAAAACTGAGCACTTCAGAAATTAAACTGCCAACACCCTGCTATCCTAAACATATCATTTCTTTTCGAGAGTAGCCTGCCTCCATGAAAAGATGTTAATAAAGTCTCGACATTACAAGGATTGATTGTCACGAACAAGCTTAATCAAGTTCTCTCCAATCGAACTCCGTGTTTTTAAGTTTTTTAGTCTCGATCTCTTGCTATCTGTAGGTTCAGCAATCACTACTGAAGGACTCAAATATTGATTATGTCCACTATTAAAAGGGCATTTTCATTCAATCCAACTCTACAATTCATCCTGTATTGACCTAAAGGATCTACATCGAATATATAGAGAACGATATCTATATATTTTACCAGAAACAAAATAAATCTATTCCTTACATTTGACGCAATCAGTTTACAAAAATCAATAAAAACAAACGAAATCCTAACAAGCATTATGGACTCATACTGAGCACCACAAGGGACGAGGAGACACATACCTGGCGTCGATTGGACAGATTTCGTCAAAAGTGCATGTATCTAAGCTGAAAATACCTTTATCCTGACCCGTGAAGAAGCGATACGGATCCAAATTGTCATCGGAAAAGTAAATGCAGTTCCTTCTACATCCAGGAAAATCAGATGCAACAACAGAGACAGAATTAAACGGGTGAAAATACCTTAGTACTTTCAGTAAGTCATTGGAAGGCTCCACCAAATAATACTTCACAGAAAAGAGGTTACAAACGTCAGTTGTTGATATAACTAAAGAGGCAGTAGGCGCAGGAAGACCATCAGCATCAGAATCATCATCAAGTCCCTTGACTACATCAACCCCTTCTTCACATTTCCTTACACGAATAAGACTCCGATCAACACAATATCAAAAGTTCTTTCTAATTCAACGTTTCTTGATTCAATTCAAGAAAGAATACGCCCAATGAAGACTATCAAAGACTTCCAGCTCAATCCTGAAACGTTTGACCAAACCAACGCAGGTAACTTCTTTCTCTCTCATTCTTGCTTTTTTTTTTATAATCTGCATTCGTATATGCTTTTTAGAATGGTGACCTAAATTAGGCTTTTTATCTTCTTAGGTTTTAGGAATTTTTGGTTATGGGTTTATGGTGATCAAATGTGTCACAGAGGAGAGTTATTCAAATTTGAGTTACTGGGTGGGATTAGATACTGATTAGATAGGTTCACATGTGGTTTATGGTATATGATTAGTTGTCTTTACTAAATTCATGTAGTATTACTGGCATGATCAAACGGGTGATGTTGGCACTGATCATCACTATTTCCATTCGGATACGGATTGCTGTTACTTTAATTAAAAAATGTAGAATTTTTTTTTATAATTGTCTTGTGCTCGTAATGCTCTGGCTCTGACTGCTCGACCTGACACTAGGCTCGTTGACTCGTTGCCCCAAATAAGTAAACCTGCTCCCACTCTGTTGCTATCGCTGCGGCCAAGCTTTAGCTGCGGCCAAGCTTTAACGAAGTCATAGTAAAGAACTCGTCTCCCCAAGATCTAAGTGCATCCATGGTGGAATCAGGATAACACAAATCTGGTCTGAAAGCCAGGGGACCAAGTTGGTTGCTTAGAGGAACACACTAAGCTATTGTCCAATGAGCTGCAATTCCAGATAGTTCTTTTATCATTGCCAATTAGGGCTGGGTTGAAAATTCACTTTAATGTTGTCTGTTTTTTCTCAATTTACTTTCCATTTCTTGTTGTTTACTGCTTGCTTTTTCTTACAGGATGATGCTGTGCATCCACTATTACGAGGACCAAATGACATTCTCATATCTATTGTTGTCTGCCTCTAAAGGACTTTCTAAGATTTGGGTCTGTTTCCAAACCAGTTAATTCTCTCTTTATTGATCCCGTGTTTCCATACGTGTCCTTGCAAAGTCTTCCGTGGGTTTTATTCCCACTTTCTCAAAGCTACTCAAGGATAGTAAACTTTCAAAGTTTTTCAAACAGCAAGATGTACCATCTGAACTTGCCTACACTTACGGATGGCTTTTGTGGTGGTTCGCCATATGGAATTGCGATTTTGTTCCACGACAAATCATGCGAGTTGGTGGATCTTTCAGGAGAATCTGTCATTTTCTCCACCGCTGGAAACACTTGTGGAAGTTACAGAAGTGGACATTTTGATTACGATAAGCTGAGGAAGGTTATCTTACTCAGTATTGAAGATGTGGATCGTGTGTAGGGAAGGAGTCAGGATTCTAAGCAAGAGGGTGCGAGATTATGTGGACACCCCACCCCACCCAAAATATATATATATATATATATATATATATATATATACCGGCTCTTAAAATGACCTTAAATAAGGACCAAATCTAAACAACCACAATTTCACTTACAAAATAATTTAAAACCTAGTCTTTTATGCACATAATCTACTAACCATAAAGAACTTTAAATCTTTTCTTTTATATACAGTCATTTAAAACCATTTAAAACCTTAAATCTTTTGTGCATATGATCTACTAACCATTTAAAACCTAATATTTTGTTTTATATATAGCCCGGCTCCTAAAAGGACCTTAAATAAGAACCAAATCTAAAACAACCACAACTTGACCTACAAAATGATTTAAAATCTAATCTTTTGTACATATGATCTACTAACCATAAAGAACATCTTTACAAAAATTTAACATTCAATACTTTTTTGTTAAAATGTTTAAACAATAAAGATCAACAAAATTATGTATTTATTTCAATTCACAAAACTATAATGCGTTGACTACTAAGAATTGAATATGGACTAACGAAGTTAACTACTTTTACTTAAACTATTAATTGATACTACTATGTCTATATATATTTACATAATTTAGTCCACAAATCTACAACAATTCAACAAATTGTTAACTTTCTATAATCCTATAACTCTATATAACTCTATACTACTATCATGTGGAGAAAAATATAAAAGATTAACATTGAAAGTAAAAAAATTACCTCGTTTTTGTTTTTTTTTTTTTTTTTTTTTTTATGTGGAAATTTTATTGATAATGATAATGAGTTTTACAAATAATTAGGACAAGCGTACAACAAGATACACCTCAAGTCCTTTCTAAATTTGTTTTTTGTTTTTTGTTTTTTATTTTTGGTTTTTTGTTTTTGGATTGAGGTCTGACGCTTGTTTAAGAATTGAGAGTGAAAAAAATGAGAGGTGATTAGAATTATACAAACTGACTTATTGGGCTTTGGGACTTTGGCTATTTGTTTTAGTCTCATTAGCCTATCAAACATTCAAAGACACATTTGTCCATCTTTAATGGTTTTGGACTCAAAATAAATGATAAATGATAATTTTGTAAGAACAAAAAAAGAAGTAAAAAAAACGTTAGTTTATTGGAATGTTTTTTATTAGTTTTGTTTTAATACTATTTTTTGTGTTAATTATATTCTTACTATAGTTGTGAAAAAAAAAATTTTATAGTTTGAAAAAAAAAATTAGGCAATTAATTATGGGATGCTAATTGCTTTAAGTAATATCCGATGATAAGATGGTTTGCTAAAAAAAAAAAGCCCGCACACTAAGTGGGACGATGTGATCTTGTGAACGATTAACAAACTATCTATGAAGCCTCCAGAAGAAGATGAAATTACCACCAAAATGTGAAAACAAATAGAATACAACTATTAATAATTACTTGCCTTCCTAAAGCAGATAGAAAAAAGTATAATACTAGTAAAAGGTACCACGGGGGTCCGTGAGAAAAATTAACAAAGCTATGACAAACATGTAACTATTAATAATTACTTACCTTCCTAAACGGATAGAAAAGCAACGTGGGATCCAAAAGCGGTGTACGAACAAATCAAATCCCCCTGTCATATGAATAGTATTAATACAATCCAAATGAAACACACTCAAAAAACAAAAAATAAAAAGTACTTTGGAAGGAGTGGATAGTGTACTAGTTATAAAGTTCCAAAGACATATAGTATACAACTAAAGCCGCACTTGGAACCATAAGAGCTTTCATTCACAACTCCTGAATGTATACTCACATTTTAACAACAACCACCTCGCCCCCTCCCCCCCACACAACATGTAAAAGAAAACAATGACATTACATAGTGATAGAGCGCATGGATTTATATCAACTTTGATGGCACATCTAGGAGAGACATTAGCTCTAGAGTAACTTCATAACAACTCATGAGTAAGTTGTCTTGATTATCTCTGCCCGCTTATTCATGGTATCTTTAGCAATGAATAAAGAATAATAAACTTCAATAGATTTATTTAACAAAAAATTGCGAATATAGAGAGAGAGAATGCAGAATAATTCTACACCAAATAAAACAAATATTGAGAGAGAGAGAGAGAGAGAGAGAGAGAGAGAGGTGGCATTAGTTAGCACTTGGCACTGACTTGTGTATATGAATGGTTGGATACATTTGATGAGCTTTCAAATTTCCCGAAGATGGTTTCTATACAACCTTTACGGATTGCTTATTTCGTATAAGCAGCGTTTGTTTGTTTTTTAAAATTTTTTTTTACCCGCTTAATTAATTTAATTTTCTTATTCAAAATTTGACAAGACAATTATTAATCACTTCCTAGATTTCCCCATGTTAGGCAGGTTCTTCAATAAAAGTTTATAATCTGAGTGATGGACAACTGCAACATAATTTCATTAAAAAGTTATAGTACACAAATTAATGTTAGCAGACTCACTCTACTTTTTCTAATATGGAGTAGCTTAACTCTCCTTTTGATAACTATGTTCACATTCTCTTCGATAAGTTTTGTGTATCGTTCATGTGCAGAGCACATGCATTTTGCTAGTGATTATAATGTAACTTACAAAATAAACCTGGGAGGATCACTAATAATATGAGTTTCAAATAGCTAATGGAGTACTGTCCCATGGGTGGTGATCTGACATTTTAAACACATTCACAACGAGAGCCGAAATCAATGTTTATAAATCTGGAATTAAAAAGTACCAGCTGGCTTCTCAGACTCTGCCAGTTGCCAGTCTAGAACTGATATGAGCTCCAATAAGAGGCTCAATGTTACCATCCATAACAGAATTCAAGTCAGGTAGCTGGATGCCAGTTTTTACATCTTGAACTAACTTGTGAGGGTGAAAAATGTACTTCCGGGACTCCTGCCGTGAAACATCAACAATAGCATTTATCTTGATGTTCTTTACATGAGACACACCTTGCTCCTTTGCAATCACAAGCAGTTTGGCTTTCAAACGGTTAAGGGCTTTGGTCTTATTTGCAAAGCGGCTCCTTTCACCTGCACACAAAGTATGTTACATGTATTCTTATTTTTTTCATGGTGAGGAAAAAAGATTACTGAAATGAGGAAAAAGTTGTCAGCAGGCCAGAGATGCCTCTTGAAACAATCAAGAAAGGGCACTCCCCATAGTCATATGTGCAGTACTTAAGATAAAGTATTTGAACATGTCATTGCAGAAAAAATAATTTTCAGTCAAATAACCACACTGATGGATGTACAGTAGTTGAAGTGGTCCAAGAAGCAAAGATTGAGAAGATTTCAAGGTTCAGATTGTAACATAGTTGAGAAAACACAGTGGGAGTATTTTCTCCACATTACCACTGATTTTCATAATTTTATGCTCAATGCCTCAATCTTCTCTTACTTGTATTGGTCTCCCCAATCTTCTTAGTAGAGTCCACAAGTTTTAACTTGCATTACGCCTTAAAAAGTTTAAATGTGAAATCAACAGTCATTCTAGATTATAAGTTCAACAAGGCTGTCTAATACCTGAGGATTCGACACTGATGCCAGTAGGAATATGTCGAATGCTGATTGCAGGTTCACTTTGGCAAACAGATTGATCATCATCTTGCAAAGAGGATGAAATCACCAAATCCTCCTCATCTATTTGCAGATCAGAATCTTTTTGAAGGAACAGAGGAATAACGTCCACAAATGCCACTCTATCCTGCAAGGTTCTATCACTCTCAGCAAGAATTATCTTGATCTTAAAAACAAAATATTAACTATTTCAGGTGCAAATTCAACATTACAAGTTCAATATTATCAATTGTGATCACTTTGTTGTGAGAATGACAAGAACTGCCATACGCACCTCAAGGAGAATGGATTCATCACTTGATCTTTTGATCTTGCGGTGTGCACCCCTTTCTCCAGAGAGATAACCATAAGCATATTCCAATTCAAAATCAAGAGTTGCTGACTTGACACCACCATTTTCAGAAGGATATGTCTCAACAAGCCTTCCTTTGTAACCTTGCTTTTCAGCCCATTTAAGGTACATGCTTAAAATTCTTTCAGCCCATACCTGGAATCGGCAGCATATCAGAATAGTACGTATAAGGGAGTGTACGACACTGTCGACTTAACAAATGAAAATTTTGTGAATGGAACAATATCAAACTCCAACTAGGTTAATGATACAGTTCATACAATATGGGCTGGCTTCAGATGATAAAAATTCAAGTGGATTTTTCTGCAGTAAAGAGTAGTATTTGTTTGTTCTCAAGAAACCATGAACTAAATTACGGAGCAAAGACAAGCTTGAAATATTTCCTCCAAATGAAATGAACAGTTCTTGAACCAGACTTAGTTAACCAAATAAATTGAATTTCCCGAGTCTTAGTGTTTCCAAAATCGGTATTTATGAGGATTCCTACAAGCATGAACACACATTAAGGAGCAATTTTAAAGTTCAAAAGCATAAACTTGAAGGTCGGAAAATGCTGGTCATAACAGATTATGCATGTAAAGGTTATGCATTTAAAGGAGAGGGATGCAGCTGCGTATTACTTTGATCTCTACTGGCATGTGACATTCAATAGGCGGTAAGAATTTCAAAGAATTTAGTGTGTGTTTCACCAAAGAAGTACTAACTAACTAACTAACAGGACTGAGGAGGCAAAATAGATGAATCAAATATAGAATATAGGAACAGTATAGGAGGGTATCCATATAAATCAAATCTCGGATCAGGTTCAGCAAAGCTTTTCATCTGGAATCAAAGTCTACGAACCTTGAAGTACATTCTTAGCAATAAGAAACCAAATCTTCCTAAAAAATATGAGTGATAGAGTAAGACATAGTTCTCTAACCTCTGAGCAGATGCCTTCAGATCCAGCCCTAATAGTAATGCAAGCACCATCTGCATCATATGGCCCACTAAGAAGCTTGGACAGCTCATAATGGTCGAGTAACTTGCTTACATCTACAGATGCAGTATACGCTTGCTGACATGTACTCGTATAGTGCTAGAAATCATGAAACGCTGGGGATCACATAGAGAACACAAACAGGTTTATTATAACGTTGTGTATAATCACACAAAGTTATCGAAAATAATAATAATCGGACAAATATGTTTATAACGTTTGTTAACTGCACATTGTGACGCCACGTAAGTTGCTTCTGTTCAGTGAACTTCTGTTCCATTTTCTTCATCATTTACAAAAGTATATTAGCTTTCATAATCCATACAAATTTACAATGATAACATCCAAAGGAAAGCATCGGTTACAAGGCTTGAAAACAAACTACTGCCTAACCATGAGATTCAACTGGCAAAAAGATGATAAATAGAAGCCTTGTAATAGTGGCTAGCCAAAAGAATAGTTCTTCACTTATTAAATAAAGATGAATGGCCTAGAGGGACTCTGTGAACTGAGGAGCCTGCATATCAAGCTCTTGTCTCATGATACAGCTCATAAACCAATCACTACTAAAAGTCCATATCCCTTTTTTTGCTGCTAACATTGCCTCCTCCATGTCCTCTTCACATGCAACAAAGATTGTTCTCAATGGTTCACGCATTTTGCCTAGTGTTCGGATAACCTACAAACAAGCAGCAGTTAAGCTACATTAATCGCTGCTCTGTGCAGAGAAATATAAACAGTAACCATTCTTTCAGTGATTATGTTTCACTAGAGCTAATCAAATTGATAATTTTGACAAGAGTGAAATTGAGGAGTGACAGTGAATATTTTGGTAATAACATTTTCTATTATATTTTGGCACCTTGGAACTTCCCATTTTCCCAAACAGGGGAGACTCAGTACTTGAGTGGCATACATGCATATGAAGTCAATAAACACTCCTCACTTCCTTTCGTATTAAAAAAAAAATAAAAACAAAAATGAAAAAAACAAAAAATGATGGATATCTGACATCATATCATGGGAAGATGGTCTGTCCTAGCAAGGTAATTTAAAATGTCTACAACACCAAAATTTAAGGATATAATGTCATAAACAATCACTGATGTATAAACTCCAAAAAGAATCAGGCGTTAAAGATTAGAAACCAAGAATGGCACCACAATAACACGTTATGACAAATTGACAATTCGAAAGGCGAGATATAAGGTCATATATATCCTTAAATCTAGCACTTCCTTGCACTGGGCATGCATGCACATACTATATGGGGCATCCATACATACGGGCAAATGTAAATTACTCACTAATTCTTTCTTAAATGGTGTGAAAAAAAGGTAATCACATGCAAACATTTGACTTTCTGATTTTATATATAAAAGTTTTCGATGGGGAAAATATGCTTGACAAAACCCAAATGCCCTATACCCGAAGGACTCAACAAACTTTCAGAACATAAAGGAAATCTTTTAACTTACATTTCCACCAGCAGCCTTGACAATATCAGAAAGGGTGTTGACTGACGGTTGGACATGCTTAGCAAGGCGAATGTCATAACCTTTTAGCAAAGCTCGGGGACAGGCTTTTGCTCTAAGAACAGCATCTTTCAGTTCTAATCTGTATTTCGATACATAATCTTCATCTTGCAAAATAAAAGGTAATTCATCTGCAACCAGAGGAAAGATCAGAAATATTCACAAGAAACTTGTTAAACATTGTGTAATATAGTTGCCTTCACTCACCAAGAAATATTCTTTCCCTGGAACTCTCTTTTAACCAGTTAGTTGAGACTACCCAAGCTCTGGGTGAAAAATTCAAATGAAAGTGTGTTAGTCCCTGCCACTGGTGAAAACAGCCATATTCCGCATATTAAGGACGCGTTCTGTACATTCTCATAATGCGTTCTTCATTACATGATTGCATTCTAATTATAGTGACTAGAAATGCAGAATATTATTCTATAGCACACCTCCCATACAAGATGTCCTACTTTTAACACAGATAGAAGATATTTTGTCCGATTGTGGTGAATCATGTTTAACGGTGATAAACTTTCAACAATGTCTTTTTTCTTAAAAAAAAAAAGGATTAGCAAGGACGTCAGGAAGACCAAGCACCTTCTCACAAACCAAAAGTACAGATGTATGTAGTTGAAAATAAGTTATAATTGGGTTAAGACGTGATTATATTAAGCCTCAATTTCTGTGTTTGGGCTTGGGGCTTGGGCCTAAAACTTTGTTTGGTTGGGCCAAAACTCTATTTTTATGTTGGACCGGTTCTGATTTCCATTTTTGGGCCTAAACACTAATTAGTGGTTAGGCCGGATTAATCTTGAGTTTTGGCCCAGTTTAGTTTAAGTTTAGGACCGGAACTAACTAGTGTTTTCTTTGGGCCAGTTTCTATTTTGTTTAGGATATGTCTGACCATATAATTAAAATAGATCTAATTGGGTCTTTAAATGCTTAGACTTTTGGGGCCGGGTTCTAAGGTTTGGGTTTGGGCTCGGCTAGTTGGATTCGAACCATTTTCTTAGTCATGAGCCCATGAGCCACGACCTTGCCCTTAAATTTTATTAACCGCGGCTATGACCCTGAACTCATTGAATGGAAAACGACAGTTTGACTTTGACATTGACCGTTGACTGTGGAATGTTGACTTTTTCCAGATTTTCACATATTTAAGAATATGGACAAATGTAGTAATAAAATGTTATCGAAATTTGGGGTGTGACAGTTTGGTATCAGAGCATTTGGTTAGCTTAGACTTGGGTGAGTCTAAATGATTCTCGGATCGTGGTTTATGGGTAGTGTTTAGGAAATATTATTTTCAAAACTATTTCCGCTAGTCGTTGTATTTATTTACAAAGAAAATAAAAAGAGATACAAAAATAAAGAGAGTCAATATTTTTCTGGATTTGTTTATATGTGTAATGTGTATATTTATATTAGTTACTCTTGTGGAGTGCATATATAATGCGTAATATGTTAATTATTAACGGAATTGATCAAAATGATGTGTACTGCTATAATATTGTTTTATTGTTGGTGTTTATTATCACATGGATTATGGATTAAGTGCGATAACATGTCTGTGAACTTTGTACTTGAGTGTTATGTTATTATTCAAAAAACAATGAGATATTTTAATCTATATTGAATGAGCTGTATTAACTGATGACTTTGTGACGTACTAAGTAAGGAACTAATTGCCTCTGTGTTTGAGGAACTATCTCGCCTCACTCGTACACTTTAATAGATGAATAATGTTTTAAAGTATAAGAGATTAATTTGTTAGATGTGATTAGTTAGAAATAGAAAGAAAAATAAATAAAATATACGTGTATTCCTTTGAGATGTGTATACTTGCATATACACGCTTTCTTATATTATTGTATATAGATGAACTATTACCGTGTGTATATGATGACAATATTGTTCTGCCAACATGACATGTGTACAATTGTTTTTCTAAGGTCACGTTACTAATGATTAATTAAAATAGTTTCGGTGGTCATAAACCATATTGGAAGTTCTGTGGAGGATGTCTTAATATAATGTGGATCTTATTTCAACAACAAACAGATTTTTATTTTGTCTTATAAGTGTGTTTCGTGCCTATAAATTATGACATAATTAATTAATATGGTTTCACATTTATTTGGCATATTCGAGTATTTATTTTTAATTGTTTTGTTTCAGTCTATATGATTTTGATAGATGAATATGAAAAATTATTTTTTTGAATACGTGTTATATTTGATCAAGTTGCATTCCTGAATTAGGATTCGATGGTTGTTTACATGTTCATGATTTATATAGTTTCAAATGATTCATTTTTGCTTGCTTAAATGAGAGTATTATATGTTTGATTGTTTATCTTCCTTTCATATGGATGAATTATAGTTGTATGAAGTTGAGTTAGAGTTCCTTAATATTTTGTTTGATAATGCAAAGAAATAACATTTGTAGATACAATAAAATAATAGAATAAAAGGGTTTATGATAGAATAACTAAAGTAAATATAAAGTTTTATTGTTTGAGGTGGTTATTATCCTGTGGCATGTGGCATTTCAATAGATTTCACATGCATAATAATTAGTGCAATTCATCCGTTCTCTATAACTTTTGCCGACTAATTAATTTTATTCTGGTGTGATTAAAATGTGTTAGTGTGTTGAAGTTTTCTTACACTTTTAGATCCATGGTTCATCATAGTGAGAAATCATAAAATAAACTACAAATTATATGCATTTTGTTGTTCCAATTTTTTTCTTATGAAATACGTAGTAGGTCAATTGCTTAGAGGGTCATCCATAATAATAAGAGAACTTGATCTGTTTGTTTAGTAAGAAAAAAAAAATAGTCTACTAGTAAAATAAAATAAATTTTGATATATGCATGAGAAGAAATTGATGTAAAATTTGATAAGAGTGTTTTAATGCGTTATTGATGATGATACATGGGTGTTTAGAGTAGTGAACATTATTGATTCATATTATTGTTTGTATTTTTAATTAGAGGGTTCCCTTTCGAATTGACTCATATGAAACGGGAGTACACTTAATTAAAATATTTGAGATTTTTATTGTAGTTTCAATGACATGAGTGATTTTTGTTTTAAGTGTATTAGGACACTAATATTCTTTTGTGCATGATAATGAAAAAAAAAAAAAAAAAAAAAAAAAAAAAAAAAAAAAAAAAAAAAAAAAAAAAAAAAAAAAAAAAAAAAAAAAAAAAAAAACAAAAAAAAAACAAAAAAACTCCATAATATTTTATGCAGGGATGAACTTATCTCATATTATTGATTAATTTAATTAGAATATTATTTTTCGTAGAGGTTGCTATATGTCCAGAAACTACATGCTAATGAGAAATAATATATTTATCTGGTATTTAGGTGTCAGTAATAATTTGTTTTAATATAGACAGTTAAATTGTAATAGATTTTGTAATGGCATGAGGACATATATTATGGAATTATTTAAAAATAATTAATATCAACATTATCTTGCTTAAGTTTAGTCTCTGTACATTCTTGTGTAGGTTCTAAGTTAATAACCAACGTTGTTTGTTCGTATAGATTTACTTCGAATCTCGGGACGAGATTCTTTTGAGATGTGTATAGCTGTAACGCCCGTATTTAAAATACGTATTTATTTATTTATTTAAAATTTGTTGGACTGGATTTAGGATACGTGGGCCTGATTTTTGGGCTCGAGTCTGTGTTGGGCTTAGGTTTCAAACCCAGGTATATATACATATTTTTCTAGAGAATAAGGTTTGGAGATAAAAATAAAATAAAAATGGAGGCGGCTCGTTTGCTAGAGGGTTGGAGCGCGACGATTCGGACTATGATGAATTCGTTGAGCTTTTGATTAAGTGAGTAGATTAGTTTTATATTTCATGATCTAATTTTATTGTCCAAAGTTTCCGTTCATGATTTCTGTGCATTTTTTGTCGTTATTATTATTGTTAATGTCGTGGTTAAAACTTGTTAAATGGCAGCATTATTAAACTCTGGAAGTTGAGTTGTTAAACTGTTGGAACTGAGGTCGGTAATGGTAATGGTGGTGCAAGCCAAAGAAGAAATCGCCCAATATTTTTATTTGAACTTTGATTATTATGTTTACTGTGCTGTTGTGTTGGTTTATGATTGTGGAGTTGGGTAAAACTGTTGGGGGTATGGGAAGATTGTGAGTTGATGTTTGGGGGATGTAGGGTGCTATCGGAAGACTCGAAGAAGTCGTTAATGGAGGCGCGAACCTCCTCCTCTGTCCTGTAAATGTTTGAATTGAAATACTACGATACTGTGGGGGTGTCCATACATTTTGTTGAAGCTGTTATTGTGTATTGTGGGTTGGTTGTTGTATGATTGGGTTGTGTAGTGTATTGTATATGGTTTTCTTACAGGTCACACCTAGTGCCCTTTTCCAGAATGACCTCGGACTTGACAGCCTCGACACTGTAGAGATTGGGTTTGAAATCCCCGATAATGAAGAAGACAAGATAACTCCATCAGTCTTGCTGTTGATGTGATTGCTTCACACCCTCAGGCAAAGTAGAGCAAATGGAGCTCCATTTGGTTTCTCGTTATTAAGTTTCTCCTATATTCCTGTCAGAACTCAGCCGGCAACTCAAGTTTTTTGGTGTCACCATCCTTTGGATGTGCAAGATGTTTCTTCTTGAATTTTTAAATTTAGGTCTACTTAGGAATGTAGATTTGGAATTTGTTTCACTAGAAGAAACTGCATGTTAGTTATCTGCTACAAAGATTTCTTTTTCTGTCTGATCGTGGTATATGTATGATTAACCGTCAAATTGATGAAATTAGTATGAATGTATGTAATTGCCTAATTAGTCGGGTTGTGTAGGATGGTCAATCTGTAATACACAGTTCCCAATTTCTCCTCCCTTACAATATACATTTAATCTATGCACAACAATATATAGGATGCCGATCTTTCTACAATTCTACATGTGGATAGTTAGGTGCTGGAACTCATTACAAATGCTGTCACATAATGTTCTAAGCCAAAGAATGATTAGAAAATAGTTTTTTGGACATGAAGAATCCGTAAAAACACATATATACCCCACACAAGCTAGGAAACTAGATCAAGTGATCAACATAATTAAGCAGAGACGGACAGGAAAAAATAATGTCTGCCAAACCCCCACCCTCCTCTTGGGTGATTTCTTAAAAAAACAAAGAAACGAGAAGGACGTCTTCATACTTATGTCGCATGAAAGTCAAAAATATTCTACGACAAATGAGCACTAAGCCGCTATTGTATAGTTTTCTCCACAAGACAGGAAGCAGGACAATTGTTGAATTAGTGTTGCGTTTTCTTGTTTTCATTCTTGTGTTACTTCTGCGTGCTTGTTTTCATTTATTTTGTACAAAGACTCGAGTTGAACTTTCTGTCTTATGGCCTGGAGAGGTTAAACAGTCCTCGGTGGTGTTGGAGAGGTAAAACTGGTCTTTTCGAAAGCTTATGAAATTCCAAGACCTGTTTTTATATAATACGGGTGTTAGTAAAGTTGCATCCTCGAGTTCAAAATGTTACCCTTTGAAAAAACTAATTGAGTTTCTCAGCCAGGTTGAGTTTACAGTTTACGAATAGTCATTAGTGCACGATATTACTCAAAAGTTGATGAATTAGCTTATGTTGGGAATTGTACGTCCAACCACTCGTAAGAGATGTATCTCTTTATCTTGTTCATTCAGTGTCCATTGTCCAATCCAGTTCTGATAGCTATCTCTTTCTCGCTAGCCATTCATTGAATCGAGTTAGGCATAGCTGAACTTTCTGTTAGAATAGTTGTATGAACACAGCAACTAAAGTAGAACAGAAGGAACAGTAGACAGCAGTAGCAATGAAGAGACAATGACAGCAGTAATTGGGAATAACCAAGGCGCGGATTAGGCTGTCCTTAAAGAAAGATTTCGCCCCTTCCAATGGTGCATAAAGGCAACAGTGGCGTCTTCCTCACAGGATTCAATGGTTAACAAAGACTGACTTTGCACTAGAACAGACTACCCTCTAGAACAGCAATATAACTCTCTCTGGCGGCTGACAGGAAGAAGAGAAGAAGACAAGGACTGGTTTTAGTTTTCTGTTTCTCTGAGTTGAGTTTCTGATCAAGTCTGCTCTCTCTATGGACTCACAGTCCTATTTATAGAGGTTAGGAGGAAGAGAGACCAACTCCTAATAAAACACTGAAACTTGTTGCTCAAGAAAAAGGCAAAACAAGTTTAGGCTATTGGTCAAACTACTACCCACAACAGTAAGCCCAAGCCCAAGCTCGAACCCTATTCGATGTGGTGGATAACCAATGTGGGACTATCTACTATGCACTAAAGTGGAGAGAACACATATGGTTCATCTCCTCCACTTTGCACACACTCACAAGTATTTCGAAATACACTTAGAGATTCCAACAATCCCCCACTATTTCAAAATACTAATAGTCCCCCACTATTTTGGAATAGGATATTACAAAAGAAAAGGGTTAACGAAATGCCAGAGAGAATCAAAAAAACAATGCATAAGATACTGGTACTTTTCGGGCTTGAACCAGTCATAGGATAACATGTCTTATAATACGTGAAAGTGGTGGATTAAAAAATCTTTGAACCAACATTCCCTTGTAGTAAAATAGAGGACATGCACCCACATTGCTCTTTCATTATATGCCCGTTTCAAGGTTGTTGGCTTTTTTTTGCCCTTCATACGCCTGTTTCCATGAATGCTCTAGAGTACTTGCCGAATACTCATAAGAACCGACCCAGTTCTACATTCATGTAGGTGGATATCCATCAAGTGTACATTGCAGTTAAAATACACTATCTCGTTATAAAAAAATGGACTATGGATTCCAATAAGAGTAAAATAACTCATCATTTCTCATTGCAATTCAAGTTATACTAAGTATACAAAAAATGCTATCTAGTCATAGGGTGGGGCGTCTCAAAAAAAGACAATAGCATACCGGGCGATGAGGTGACTTGTTTTCCCTTTGAACCTAATTCATGGGATCTCCAATCACATAGGTGGGGTTGCCGTCGATTAATAAGCCCTCTATCTAAGGCAAAAGTCTCATCCCCTCGACGATATAACCACTTGCCTCCAAAGAAGTGGTGCGGTTAGACATGTGGCCAAACTAAGTCCAACCTAACATAATCTCTAGCAAATTGCTTGATTAAGTTATATCTCAACTTACATGTATTCTTTTCCCATTGCACATAAGATAACATGTCTTAGCTATTGCAATGAGACAGTTACAAAGCATATACACATCGAGGTTTTTTAGAGCCAATGGGAAGATTTGCCAAGAGGTTGCTAACCCACTCAAAGATCATCACATGCCTTTTCTAAAGGCGATTAGCTTGGATGATATCCAAGACACTCAATTTCCACCAAAGGTAAACACATAAACATTCTTTGGATCCAGTTTATAACATATTACCCTTCTAACAATTATGGAAATCTACTAAATATCACCATAATCAATGGCTCTGCTATAGTACTTGGATAATCGACAATATACATCAAAGTTCCTTATAAGGACACAATGGGTTATCATTTCAAGATGCCATTAATGTAGGCAATGTCATGTCTCACATACATTATCCATCAAGTACAATTGGCTACCAATGATATTGACATATTTAGTATGAGAAAACACAAGGAGATTATTTTTCATAAGATGGATATTTGCCACAAAAGGTGTTAACACATGCTTACTATCATAATATCCATACTTTTCAATGAAAAATATTTCTACTAAGTGCTATAACAATATAATGAGACCAACATGAGTTTTAATTCCTATATTCACAAGTCATTCAATTCTGTAGTGCTCGAAATTCCCCTATACCATCCGGCCGGTCTGGTTTAAGGTACGTTGTGGGCTTCAACCATATTCAAACGTCAACATCTTGACAACTGAATATAGCAGTTATAGATATGAGTTTAACAACATAATGAACTATCGTTTTCAATGACGGTCTATTATGTGTTTCAAATAGGAATTTCTCTGTCTCATACACATTCTCAATGCTAGCACTCATGATATTAAATCATCTAAACAAAGAGAGATTAACACATATGTCTTGCTTTACTCTAAAGAAAGTACACATTTTTTATCAACAACGGTACTTTGACATCCATAAGACATCAATATGTTGTTGAATTGCTCATGCCATTTATAGGCGCTTGAATCAACTCATACAAAGATTTAACTAAATTGTATACCTTCAGCTCATCACCTGGTATTATAGTTTCGCACAACTACTCAACTAAAGTCTTTAGAATTCTGTAGAAGAAATTCTAGTTACATGAGCAAGGTTTCAAAGTAGTATAAATCTTGTCTCTGATTGAAACCCCTTGGCTATTATTATTAGCCTTGTATTTTGCAATACAACTATCACATTTTAGTTTTCTCTTGAAGATCCAATCCAACCTATAGATCCCCCAATAAATCAAGAGTCCAGTTTAGAGGAGTTGTATCCTTCAAAAAAGACATTTCTCATACAACTTCCTTATAGGTTAATGAATCTTCCTCAAGAAACATATAAACATCATCACCGTGAATGGTGGATATACTCACTGATAGTCTTCCAAATTTCTTATTCAAAAATTATGGGATCCTCTTATGTAGGTCATTATGAATATCCAACTACTCTATGCCAATTTCACATAGAAAGCACATCCTCAAATAAAATTAGCATATAAGACATTCAATAATAGTGTGGTATCTACAAGATTGTTATCACTCATGACAACTGAAAACAAACATCACTATTATGAGTTTCACCAATAAACATCTACTAGATAATTATTCTAGATCTCAAAAAGATTTCTTTTAGATTCATTCACAATAGCCTTGGCAAGACACCCCCCACATTTTGAAGCATTTTTGGATAGGCCCA
The DNA here is from genome assembly GCF_015680905.1 of Coptis chinensis. Lineage (NCBI taxonomy): Eukaryota > Viridiplantae > Streptophyta > Magnoliopsida > Ranunculales > Ranunculaceae > Coptis > Coptis chinensis. Next base: position 90,508,175 of record NC_141463.1, on the reverse strand, counting down.
AGACCTTTCCATACTTTGTAGTTCAATGTCTTTCCAATTATCTTGTGAGATGAACTATGGTAAAACAGTGTTATGCATATGGGTCACCACCTCCCACAGTTCAATAGTTACTCAACCTAATCAAACTTACATGCAAAACACATTATACCGCTACAAACACTAAAAGAAACAACAACAATAAAATGCACTCTTATGACAAGAATATACTTTACTCAAGTCTATGATTCTGGATCATATTAAACATAGTCATATTATGTTCATGTTATCTATATGAAAGGAAATCCACAAAAGATTCTAATGAATCTTAAAGAATAGAAGAATTAGATGAAAAGGGTTTTACCTGAGATAATATCATTATCATCATTCTTTTCATCATTCAACATTCCAACTGTCATAGGGAGACAATCCACGCACTTGTACATCACCTTGGCTATTTATCCATAGTCATAGGAGGATAATGCCTAATAAGACAATCTACAAGCGTTACATCTCCTTGTCTAAAATAGTCACTAGAGGATATTGTCTAAGAAGACAAACCATTACCTTATATCTCCTTGACTAAATTAGGTTTAAGAGGATATTGATTGTTTCCCATATTGTTTCCTCTCGTAGACAACGATGCTCATTACTTAATAATATATGACATGGTTAAACTTCATGTCAATGTTAAATAATGCATTCATGCCAAACATGGTAAATATCATATCATAGGTTCAGGAAAAGTAAGCTTTAACTGTATCCCCTCACAACAAAAAGTATACGATATTTAAGCAAATCTAGCCACTAAATATGCAAAACAACTGAGGACTCCACCTCCTCTTTTTACATGAGCTCAAGTAAGATAGAATGCCCTATCAACAAGACCTCAAGTACTACCACAACATCTAATGGCTCAACCCATTAATGTCTTCAACTAGAAAAATTTACTAATAAACTATTATCAAGTGTAAAGTAAATCCACAATGATTAATATCCAAAACTAGCATGCTATACAACTTTAACATATGCTATATTGGATATAAGCTACAAGTTACTTCATCTAACATGTATTTTCACAATAGTACAATTATAATCATCGTTTAACAACGCATACACTCAATAGAGGTAAGCAATTATGCATTGAATACATTATAATTACTATCCATAATTTGAGTGTGATTGATATTAAATATCTTAAGGTCTCTCTTAGACCATCTACATACATCTACATATGTACAAAGAAAATAATATCAAACTACTTCTAGTCAAACCAATTAATATCTTAGTGATAAACACGAATAATTTGTTGACTAGGTTATTAAAGAAGTTTAAGCTTAGGGATTTCCCTCCTAAAAAAAACTAGCATGCAACTCAAGGCAAGAATATCACCATATAATCAAACCAAAAGAATTGCAAAGAGTGAAAGAATATGATACCTAACCAATTGAAAAATCGGATTACCATATTTTCCTCCTTCTAGAAAAAACAGTTCAAAATAACTGTAATTCTGAACCAGCTCAGGACGAATTGGGTATCAAGTCTTATACCACTGGAAAGCTCTTTGAATCAGCTATCCAACACAAGAAGCGGATTGCAAAACCGAGCTCTGAGCTGAAAGTTATAGCAGTTTCCGTAACGAGTGACGCAGCTGTCAAAAAGACGAACTTTGACATTTTTCTTGATAGAAATCTCATATTTGACTCCGACAAACGTAGGAGAAAGGTCTACAACCATATAGGGTTTGATAAACCACCAAAGATCAATAAATATTCAATCTTTAATTGGTTTCCCTACCAAAAAACGAAATTACTAGAAAATTTCTAAAATCATAACCCAATAACACAAACAATAACTCAAAGTAAAAGACTTATATTTTGATTGTCGTATTAAAGCACTCTCCTTTGTTCTACTACAAAAATCTTTCCTTAAGATTGTTAGAATAGTTGTATGAACACAGCAACTAAAGTAAACGAACGTATGAACAAGAGACATGAAAGAGAGCAATGAAGAGACAATGATGCCAAAGAATCGAGAATAACCAAGGCTGGATTAAATGTCGTCCTTAAGGAAAAGATTTCGCCCCTTCCAATGGTGCGAAAAGGCAACGTGGCGTTTTCCTCACAGGATTCAATGGTTAACAAAGCATGACTTTTGCACTAGAAACGCACTACCCTCTAGAACAGCAATATAACTCTCTCTGGCGGCTGACAGTAAGAAGAGAAGAAGAAAAGAACTGGTTTGAGTTTCTGTTTCTCTGGGTTGAGTTTATGATCCAGTCTGCTCTATCTATGGACTCACAGTCCTATTTATAGAGGTTAGGAGGAAGAGAGACCAACTCCTAATAGAACACTGAAACTTGCTGCTCAAGAAAAAGGCAAAACAAGTTTATGCTATTGGTCAAACCACTACCCACAACAGTAAACCCAAGCCCAAGCCCGAACCCTCCTGATGTGGTGGATAACCAATGTGGGACTATCTACTATGCACTAAAGTGGAGAGAACACCATTTGTTCATCTCCTCCACTTTGCACATACGCACACACTAGTATTTAGAAATACACAAGAGATTCCAACATCAACTTCTATGGAAAGAATAAACAGACGATTTTTCTGTTTCTCCCCCTCCTATAACAAGAGCACTCGTTTGGATCAACAGAAAAGCGAGTATCAATCCCCAATTCCAATTTTATGGATTAAATAGGATCTCTGAGTGGAACATAACAATTTTTGTTCCCTAATTTTTAAACAACTTAAAAAGACTAAAACATGCTTAGCCTTTTGGACAAAAACAAAAAACGAGGGAAATCAGTTACAGTCCCGTTCCTATAGAAATCAATATTAGAAGCCATAAATCCTTCCGACCACCATCAATCTCATTAAAAGCCACCAGAAAAACTACCATTTAGTTCTTATTGAAGATAGTTTAAGTATATAAACTCAAATGGCGGAAGGTAGAAAAACAAGATGTAGACCAATGACGGAGAATCAACAACATGCAACAAGTTATGTAACTGAATCATGCCAAAACAAAATTTTGAGATGCAAACAACTAACTGGAAAGAAGAAGATCAAGTGTAGTATGAAGATTATGAAAAATTGGAATTTCAGCGAAAATGATAAAGAAGAACAAAACTAACTGGATTCGGCACCAACTAAGATCTCCATATAAAATTAAGTTGTCAAAATATAACTAGTTGGCGAAGGTTAAGAAAGCACTGCCCATGTTTCAAAACTACTGTCGGAGAAATAGTATATTATAATATGGGTTTTAGTCCCACATTGAGTAGGTAGCCACTAGTAGTATGTCTACTCTCCTTACATTACGAGAATATACATACTATTGCTATTATCAATATATTCTAGACTTCTACGTGGTATCAGAGCCAAAGGGTTCAAACCTAGGCTCATGATAAGAGCCCAAAACTGTAGTTTTAACCCCTTAATAATCATACTGTTAGACCAATTATGTGAATAATAAGTAAGAGTTAATACCGACACGTGTTTTATGCATTTCGGGCTTCAAAGTCCATTAATGCGAGAAATGTGCCACTTTAGCGAGATAAAGGAGCAAAAGTTAGCGAGAACTTCCGAATGCCATATCTTTGGACTCGGACCTCGAATGAGGAGGCCTACCTTATGTCAAAACGACCGGCTCGGAAAGAGCTTTGCAATGGTCCAAGCCTTGACTCAATCAGAGTAGCAGAAGTGGACGAAAAGTCTGTTGAAGCAAACTGCAGTGAAGAGGCCTTTTTGATCGAAGACTGGGTTTTGGGCACGATTCTCCGCCCAAAAACGTGGCTCCAAGCCCATGCACGAATTTTGGATCTGATGTATAAAACAAAAGCTTAGCTCTTTGTTAATGGTAGATAGTTAGGTTAGAAAATAAATTAGATTAGTTAGCCTCCATTAAACCTTAGTTCTAGATCTAGTTTTCATTAGATTAATTAAGTTTAATTTCATTTCAATTCGGTTTTAGATTAAACTCTCAAATTATTGTTCTTGATTGATTAGATAATAAAAATAGTATTTTGTCAATTTCGATTTATAGATCTAAATTCCATTATTGTTTGTTATCATTTCATAGTTATTAATTAGATTTCGATTATTGTTTAGTGAAATCGCATAAAGTTAGAATCTTTTCATTATGTTTAGTATAGATTCAATGGGAAATGTTAGTTTGATGAATCAAGGCTAAAACCTCCTGTTAGAGGGTTGATGAAGCCTTGATGAAAACTTAGTTGTTAGTGTAGAATTGTTTGTAGATTCTATTCCACTCTAGAAAGTCGTGTTTAAGCCATGAGAATGGGTGGGCGACTTCACATGCTAGTTAGTACTTTCGGTAGAAATGCCATGAACACTAGGGATTAGAACTTCGAATTTCTTGCCGTAAGAACGTGAGAATCGAGATACAAGAATCTATACTAGGTTATTAAGTTGGATTCGAGGTGGATTCAATTCCCCTAATCCTTTTATCTAGGTTCAAAACAATCATATTTCCATAGTATTCGTAGTTAAATTCAACGTAGACTCATTTTAGTTTCATCGTGAGTATAACACCCTTCAAAAAGCTCTCATTGACTTAAAAAATCGACTAGTTAGACTTAGAAAACAATCCATGCTAAGGAACTAGGAGTGGAACGAACTTCATTACTCCACTTAGTGCAATTCGCACAGAGAGTAGAAGCTTTGATAATTGAGAGTAAAAGATCAGTTTTAGTTTACTTACGTTTTGAATTCATCGTTCCTTTCGTAGGTAAACTATTCATTTTACATTTATCAAATGGCGCCGCTGCCATCTTAGGTTCACTTTAGCATTGTTTTCTTTGTAGAAATAGTCATTTTTAAGTCCCATTAAACCCACCCACCCTTGTTTGATTCATACTGTGGTTGCCGTTTCAGTTTTGGAAAAATTCCGCGAGAAAATACAATCGAAGCGCCACAAAGAAAGAGAGCGACCCGCTATCTTATCGAATTTTCGTTTATAACCGAAGCGCCAATTCGGGAGAGAGCGACCACCACCAAGTTATCGAACAATCGAAGCCTACCTTCAAGGAGAGCGCCGACCAGCTAAGTTATCGAACACCGAAACGCCAGCGACCTTAAAGCAGCGCCACCGCCTAGCCGCAATTTTGGATTTCCACGGGTTTGATTCGAACTTCGAAGTTGTCAAGTTTTTCGTGTTCTAATCTCTTATATACACCGAACACGCCAGCATACAAGACGCTATTCATAAGCGTAGCAAGGAGGCATTCGCAGTACTCCTTCTTCCACTCCTCGCATCTTACGTCGTGAGGAGTTTTAATTCTAGTATTATCGCTTGTTTTTCGAGAAATAAATACAACACGCCTATCTAGAATTTCACACACTACACCGATATTATGGTGAAGAAAGAGAGACTCCTCTCTGACTTTTATAAAAGCCTTGAAATATATAGCCCTAAATCTTGCATCGCTTCTAGCAATCCAACGGGGATTTTCGAATTCCCCAAACATATTTAATTGTTACCCGCTTTCCATGGTCTAGACCATGAAAACCTTACCAACACACGCGTAGGATTGAACAAGTCCTTACAACATTCCATCATCCTACCGCTGGTAACGCGAAATGCATTAAACCGGGGTATTTCCTTTCACCTTAGCCGATAAGGCGTCTTTGGTTAATCGCCCAAAGCTAATTAATTGGACTCGTGGGCCAAACTTGTTCAAATTGTTTATATGAACATTTTTACCCACCCCTAAAGACGGATGAAATGCTTTCCAAGATTCATTTTTTCCGACAAAATACTCATGAATCATTTTCGAGGCTTGGAATCGTTTCACCGATCCAACCTTATAGAGTGTCCACACCATAACCTAGCAAAAGACACGTTAGTTCGTGCCTTTTTCAAAGGACTTCAACATCACCATAAAGAAGTCCTTGACATAATGAATGGGGTAGTTTCCTAAGTAAAGGAGCCTCGAGAGGCTTACAAATTTTTAGAAGATCAAACTAAACGTAATAACAATTGGGGGTAGTGATGATATCCCCGGCCTGTTAGTTCTTCTTCAACAGCTTAAGGTCACGGTATATGTTTGAGATAAAACCCGATCTAGAACTTAAAAATTTGATCGAATCTTTAACTAAAAAGGTTGAGGCCATTTCGCACAACAAAAGCCTATCCCCGCCATGAATGTAAATTCAAATCCATGTAGTTTCGGTTGAGTCCCGAGCATCCCGACTTAATCGTCCTATAGCCTATGAACATTCTTGTTCAATTAATAGTGAACCTAACCCTTGGAGACAAAATCCCAACTTCGGTTGGAGAAATAACCAACAAGTCACACCTCCGTGGTACAATAATCAATATGTTAGGCCACCACACGCTACAAACCAAGCTACACCAGACAAGGATTGGTCGGGGTAATTATAATAATTATAACAACCAAGCACAACCTCGACAAGGTCAAGCACAAGGTCAATATAGTTATAATAATTATAATGCTAATAGAGGTATCGTTCCTAAGAATAATAACTATCACAATCCGCCTATAAATAATCAACGCGAGATAGTTCCAAATTCACACCACCCGCGACTATTACACCCACACAACCGGATCGCCTTGACACCTTCATACAAGCCCAACAACTTTTCCAAACCATGGCTCAATCTAACCAACACATTCTACAACTGCTAATAATTTAAACCAACAGTTAGCCCAAGAGAAAGCTCCAACCAAAAGGCGTGTTTCCGTGCCAAGCGATCCCCAACCCTAGAACAACAAACACACCTTTTGAGGTAAACGGTAATACTAGTACGAAACTACAACCGTAGGTGAAGCTAAATGCCATCACCACTCTCTTACTCGAAGAGTGGTTGATAACAAAGTAACTATGCCTATAGTTACCCCATCAAGATTCCCTACACCGGATATTGAACTAGATACCGAAAATAGAAACCCGAAGAACCTACCACCGTAGAGGTACCGGTTAAACCACAACCTAAGAAACGAAAAAGCCAAGGTTACACATCAAGTCGAGCCATACGCTAAGTATAGAGCTTAAACCACCATTCCTCTAAATTAGCCATGCTAACCGGGGATACTAACTTTAAGGAGATTAGGAACGTTTTAAAAATCTAACGATAAACCTTCCTTTTCTCGAAGCTATAAAAAGCTACCTAACCATGCTAAGTTTCTTAAGGAGTTGTGCACTACTAGGCGTAAGACCAACATACCTAAAGACGCCTTTCTAACCGAACGAAACCCAACTTTTATCCGAAAATAATGGAATTGTTAAGTACAAGGACCCCGGTCGCCCTATCAGATAATGCACCTTAGAGATTCTCACACGACGACCAATCGCTTACTAGACACGGGGGCTAGTGTTAACTTACTCCGCTTTATTTGTATAAACAAATAGGTCTAGAGGAGATGCAACCTACTAAAATGACATTGCAATTAGCTCGATCGGTCTATTAAGTATCCTAAGGGTGTGGTTGAAAACGTGCTAGTTAAAGTCCAAAATTTTTACTACCCAAACTTCGTTGTCCTAGACAAAAAGTCACTAACGACTCTGTACCTATCATTTTAGTATGCCCCTTCTTGGCATGGCCAACGCCACCATAAACCGCCAGCGATGGTTCGATGTCCTTGTCCTTTTGGCCATCTTTCTCGTTGAGGTAAATGTTTTCAAAACTAGGACACGATTATCGATTCATCTACAAATGGAGAGGTTAGCATGATCGAGAGCTTAGCTCAAGATTACTTCAAAAACATGTTTCCAGAGAAACAGATTAACAAATTCCTTTCCTTCGAAATTCGACTTTAACAATGACTCCCCGGTAGTAGGCGAAATAGAAGAAGAAGAATTCCTCGCAACTCTTTTGTATCGCTTCTTTACCACTTCACGAGTCCCTCTTTTGCCAACAACCATACATCCTTTGATGCTATGACGGAAGATGAATTTTTCAATCTCTATCCCAAAGTGATCCTTTTGACCCAACTATTGAGGAATGTCTTGCACATATCAAGATTTCTCGATGATATGGACTTGAGAGCTCTAGCCGAGAATCATTCACCTTCCCTCACCAATATTCCCCACCTCCACCTTTTCAAAGGAACCTCGAGTTTGCACTCGATCCTTTAGTTTCTCCCTGTGGCTTCATGATTTTTAAATCCACCTAGTAAACAAATACTTCCCAAGGATAAACCACTTGACACCTTCATTTTTTAGACTTGAGACAAATTCCCTAACTACACCATGAATGAGTTTTTGTGCTAAACCCACATCCTCATTTTTTCCATGCTTTCCCTTTAAAACTTATCCCAATCCACCATATCTTCCACAACCATTCACTTTTCCACACTTATTCACTAGGACACCCTCTCATTCAAAGATGAAACATAAGGTGCCTACTCGGTTATGTTATAGGTCTATCCGACTTCGCTTTCATTCCACTAGGTGCACGCGTCGTAGGAAATCTTGGTGCTTGATTGTGTTTGGATATGTTTTCTTTGATATTTATTTATGGAACGATCCACAACTATTTCGGTTGTTGATATATGATAAACTACATATTCATACATATGTTTAGATAAAGTCTCGAGTATCCACTATATAAACGACTCAATTCTTGTGTTTTGGTGCATTTTCTTTCATTTCCATATATTGGTGAATGCACCATTCAGTAACCGGACCTCCCTATGGAGTGTGTGGTCTGTAAGTACCGGATCCTAAGTCCACTTTTCACATAATTCACGTTTTCCACTCTTGCATGTTTTCTCGGTTTTGAGTCATGTTTCTCTATGGTGTGAATTATGTCTTTATCGCTTATTGTTTTCCCTGTATATTAAACCTAATTCATAAAAAGTAAAAAGTTTAAAAATATAAAAATTGTAATCTAGCAAGTCTAGGGAATCGACTTTAAAAGACCCAAGTTTTCGTGACAATACCAACTTTCTAGAGTTTAGGCCAAACAAAATTTTCAAACTTAAAAAGAGTTTTCCAATTTTGTTTGGGGGTGGCATGATTTTGGGTATTCATTTCAAATCATGTTGCCACCCTAAGCCTGTCATGTTTACTCCAAGAGAGTTTGTGTTATTTAGCACGCATATAGAACGGGTTGTGCTTCATATTATCATATCATCGTTACAATATTTCTTACATTCAATCGCCAATTTTTGCCACGCTTCTATGGTAAATTCTTTCCTTATCTCTTTACACTTTGAGGACAAAGCGCCTCGATTGTTTGGGGGTGGGATAGAAACATTTGCAAAAATTAGACACTTTTAGGATGTAAATTACGACTTTTTATAAAATGTTAAAAATTATAAAAATTAGTTAGTTACATAATTTAATTGTGCTATTGAATTGTTTCATGAACCCCTTCTCAAATTGTTTGGGGGGGTATAGAAACACGATGTAAATGTTAAGCACATATTAGGTTGTACATTACGATTATTTGTCTTAAAAATAAAAATAAAAAGTTTATGCTATACACTTAGGAATATTGGTATTGTTTTCTTTCTATGCTCTTAATAATCTAGAAGTCTCACGTGAGCTTTGTTGATCGTAATAATTGTTAGAAACTTAGGTTAATAATGTAGGTAATAATCTTTGCATCTATCTATAAATATATTACATGAGTATCTATGATTGTTAGCAAGAAGTTTCAAATCTAGGCTAGAGTACTTATTCTACAAATCCCGTGAGAATATAGCCTAAAGCCTTATATGAGCTAAACATTTGAGAAATGACACAAGGGAGAAGTAAAATCCGGATAGAGAAATCACACGCCCACTTGCTTGATCACTAAACCATATCCTAAAGTGAGAATTTAGGCATTTCTTTGGATCGATATAGCCGAAATTCAAACCTATGAATTATTTTTCGCTAGTCACCACTCGAGCCTTTTCTTTAGCCTTCCATACACCACAATTCCTTTACCCCTTACAAAAACAAAAACAAAATAAAAAAAAAAAAAAAGAATAAATCAACCTACCCAATTTAGAATAAGTCCGAGAATAGAATGAATGAAGAAAGAAGAAGAGAAAACCTATGTAAACAAAAATTAGTTAGTTGCTTCCAAAATAAAGAAAAAGAAGTTTCCATCCAAAGAAAAGAAAAATAAAAATAGAAATAAAATAAAAAACTCCAAAAAATAGAATAAAAGGAGTCAAAAGCCAAAGAAAAAAAAAAAAAAAATGGCTAAGGATGGAAACAAAGTGTAGAAGCAAAAAGAAAATAACAAGGTTTTCTAAGTTACATAATATGAAGACTCTATTATCTCGACTTGTCCTTTTGAATATCCATTTCCTTCCTTCTTAAACCATCTCCTAATCTCCGTAACACCTAATAAAGACCTCTAGCTCAATTAGGAATAGGTTAGTGTGATAGTAAGTGGCAGATGTGTTTGATCGACCCCGACTTCCTTGTTGTCATTGAGATTGTAAGGTAAAGTGTGCCCACGCATTAATCGGAGTAGCTAAACTTGAGTGGAAAAATCGAGTGTTGTTTCTTGACTATTATTGTGAGAACCTACTTAAGGACGCTTATTCCAAGTTCTCGAAACAAACCCGCTAAACATTTGATAAGACTACTATCAGATATATGTTTATTGTAGATGATTGATTATTATACATATATTAGCTTAGGGTTTGACTGGTTATTCTTATGTATTTGCTAGTGAGATGTATAGATAGTTGAGCATGAATAAGGAAACAATAGTTTTATTTTCTTAGTCGTTGTAGTATAGATGAAGTTTGTGAGTACCTTCACCGAAAACTCTCACGAGGTTATAACTCGTCCACTAGGGAATTCCTAGTGGTTTAAGGCCTTGTTGCATATGGTCAATGCAATCGCGACTCAAATAAACGAGTAGTTAGAACTCCATTTTTGGTCACTTATTCTAATTTTCATCTTTGCTTGAGGACAAGCAAAATAAATCGTTTGGGGTGGGTTTGATAAGAGCCCAAAACTGTAGTTTTAACCCTTAATAATCATACTGTTAGACCAATTATGTGAATAATAAGTAAGAGTTAATACCGATTACGTGTTTTATGCATTTCGTGCTTCAAAGTCCATTATGTGCGAAAATGTGCCACTTTAGCGAGATAAAGGAGCAAAAAGTCGCCAGAAACTTCCGAATGCCATATCTTTGGACTCAGACCTCGGAATGAGGCCTACCTTATGTCAAAACGACCGGCTCGGAAAGAGCTTTGCAATGGTCTAAGCCTTGACCCAATCAGAGTAGCAGAAGTGGACGAAAAGTCTGTTGAAGCGAACTGCAGCTGAAGAGGCCTTTTTGAATGAAAGAATTGGGTTTTGGGCCTGATTCTCTGGCCCAAAACGTGGCTCCAAGCCCATGCACGAATTTTGGATCTGGATGTATAAAAACAAAAGCTTAGCTCTTTGTTAATGGTAGATAGTTAGGTTAGAAAATAAATTAGATTAGTTAGCCTCCATTAAACCTTAGTTCTAGATCTAGTTTTCATTAGATTAATTAAGTTTAATTTCATTTCAATTCTGGTTTTAGATTAAACTCTCAAATTATTGTTCTTGATTGATTAGATAATAAAAATAGTATTTTGTCAATTTCGATTTATAGATCTAAATTCCATTATTGTTTGTTATCATTTCATAGTTATTAATTAGATTTCGATTATTGTTTAGTGAAATCGCATAAAGTTAGAATCTTTTCATTATGTTTAGTATAGATTCAATGGGAAATGTTAGTTTGATGAATCAAGGCTAAAACCTCTGTTAGAGGGGTTGATGAAGCCTTGATGAAAACTTAGTTGTTAGTGTAGAATTGTTTGTAGATTCTATTCCACTCTAGAAAGTCGTGTTTCGCCATGAGAATGGGTGGACGACTTCACATGCTAGTTAGTACTCGGTAGAAATGCCATGAACACTAGGGATTAGAACTCGAATTTCTTGCCGTAAGAACGTGAGAATCGAGATACAAGAATCTATACTAGGTTATTAAGTTGGATTCGAGGTGGATTCAATTCCCCTCTAATCCTTTATCTAGGTTCAAAAACAATCATATTTCCATAGTATTCGTAGTTAAATTCAACGTAGACTCATTTTAGTTTCATCGTAGTATAACACCCTTCGTAAAGCTCTCATTGACTTAAAAACGACTAGTTAGACTTAGAAAACAATCCATGCTAAGGAACTAGGAGTGGAACGAACTTCATTACTCCACTTAGTGCAATTCGCACAGAGAGTAGAAGCTTTGATAATTGAGAGTAAAAGATCAGTTTTAGTTTACTTACGTTTTGAATTCATCGTTCCTTTCGTAGGTAAACTATTCATTTTACATTTATCAGCTCACGTTTTCCAGTCACCAGTAACCAGAAGACCGACCTACAACAATAAATTTTCTAGTAAGTTTACTAGTCTTTTTTTCTCCCCTGGTGGTATTGTTTATGTGAGCTGGAGATTTTTCTTGGAGAGCAAATATGGCGGCATACTCATCTATTCTGTTCTTCAAGCTCTTGGTTTAATGGTGATCTCTCAATCTTGGCTGATATGGTTGTTCATATCTGCGATATTTATGAACTTTTTTTTATCTTCTAGTTATGGGTTATGGTATGTTGTTCATTCATCAATGGTTATAGATTTTTGAGGACTTGGTGTTGTGGGTTCTCTCGGTTTGGTGTCATTGTTTGATTAGTCAATGTTGGGTTGTCTCAAACCACTCACTCGAGTTATGAGCACATATGACTTGTGGTGTGCATTGAGAATTTATTTATTTTTGTTGTCAATGATGGTTCAACTTTGAAGGTTTAATTCCTTTTTATGCCGGAGTGGTACCAAGTATTTAGGTGTTTCAGTGACTTTTACTACATTTTTTTTATTGGCAAGCCTGTTTTAAATGAGATCAGTAACTCTTTGATGCTGGCGGGCTTCGAGCCCCGGACCTCTGGTATCATCACCCAAAGGTTTTACCGACTTTGCTAGTCGGCACCTGCAACTTTTACTACCTATTGTTAAGGTAACCATTGTTTTTTATGATATCATTATCTGTTTGCGAAAAGATGTTGCTTATCAAGGAATTAATTTTAGTATATGGATTTGGATTTGACAGGGAGTGTTGGAAGTATTTTCTAATGCATTATTAATCCAGTGATATTATAAGCTATTTTGGTATAAGGCACTCATGGATGCAAGTTGTTATGTGAGTTGGACCCAACTCAGTCTGTGTTCTTGTTGATCAAGCTCTTCCATTTTCGTTGCGTCCAGTTCTCAAACTACATCTAGATGAGGAGCATTTGTTCTTGGAGTTGCCATGGCATATGTGCCTGGAGGCTGGAGCTACCGACACCTATAAGTATGGAGCCTTTCTTTTTGTTTGTTAATGTTGTTGCGGGCGCTTGTTTGAGGATGATGCTTGCGGCTGGAGGTTCGAATTAATATTATCTTACCATATGTTATTCGGCGTAAAGGAGACGATGTGTATGCATTTTGTTGGTTTACTCATTGTAGTTTCAAGCCTGAAATATACATAATATGTATATTTCGGATTGAGGGGGAATATTGGAGAAATTATTAGAATATGGGTTTTATCCCCACATCGAGTAGGTAGCACTAGTAGATGTCTACTCTCCTTAAATTAGGAGAGCCAACCATCCCTATGTAAAAAATAATTTTGCTATTATCATTTTTCAATATATTCTAGACTTCTACATACTATTTTCTTATATCTAGAGTGGTTAAAAAGTTGCATGTTTGTAGGTCTTTAGATTTTGGGATGCAACATGCACAAGTCATCAATATACTTAAAATGGATAAAAAATCGATGTTGCGTCCTTTTTCTAAAGAGAAACATTTTTTTTTATCAGCAAAATAATATCAACCTGCCCACAAACAAAATCAACTATACAAGCTGTGGTGAAAAGAAGATTTAACAGCACTGAAGAAATCCAATCCGACGCAACCAGTGATAATCATAAGAAGAGTCATTAAGCCATGCGGTGAGCTTTTGAATATTATTTCAGAGTCGCATACTTTCCCTTGTTTTCAGTGTTTTTGTATATACCGTTTCTTTCTTTGTACAAGAATGTGTTGCTTGGAGATTACACAGGCGTAAGGAAATTGGAGTCCGAAACAATGAACTGGCAAAAAGGTTATGGAACAGTACGATCCATTCCTGAAGTGTGACAAAACTACGGAAAAGCTTGGGAATTATGACAAACAGTGTCAAGGAATTTCAATAATATGAAACATGTATGTTAACAATGAATTTAATAGTTATTTTAAAATTTTGGTTAAGTCTGAAAGACTCTGACGAAAAATTTTATTGCTGTTTTTGCCGCAGGTAGAAACGACTGCATTATACGGGGGAAAAATATTGACGAAAAAGTCTACAAAGAAAAGCTTCAAGCGGAAAGATCTCAATGCCTTATAAAAAAGAAAGAAGTTGGAGACCAAAGCAATATTCTCCTTGTCAACCACTACGGCTTCCTCATATAAGCCCGATCTCACAAAGATGCAGTAGTGACTCTTGCTCCATCTAGAAGCAGCTGCTACAGCTTCTGAAATTGAATGAAATACACTAGTACCGTTGAGTGCAACCACAGCATCGGGTTTGCACTCAAACATACTTATGTGGTGTTTGTCGTGTTTCACCCTAAATTGTGTAAAAAAAATGATTACACCAATGAGCAAAAGACCAATACAATTATCTTCAAAAATCCTATCCAGTTTGGGGGTAATTGGTCTGGAGGTTGGGGGGCATTTGGTTTTGTTCTTGTGGAGGTTCTGGGGGTATTTGGTTTCCATGTTAAGGGTGTGGAGGTTGATGGAATTATTCGTTAAGTTGAATCCCATCCATCTTTAAGCAATTGCAAGAAGAGCAAGTACCTGAAAAAAAAGAGAATAGTTTAACGGGGGCATAGAAACTTGTTTGTTAAACTAGCTCATATTGCACTCTCGAATATTTTGTTGCTTTTTAGTTAGTAAAGATATATGGTAGCTAAAAATATTAGTTATTTAATTAAGTTGTCCCCAAATATTCATAAAAGAGAACATTAACTATCAAAAGTGAAAGTAACGAACAAAACGCTCCCGTGTCCTCATAGTCCAACGATCGACTTAAGTTAACACCAAAGTTAACCTCGACTAGCACATATAAATATTTAATAAAACACCCAGGCGCATTAGACTTCTAAATCCATTGGGAATCTCAAACTTTGATGTCAATCATAACTAAACAAAATTGCCCATGAACACATATAAAAAAACATTAAACTTTTCCCTTCAGTAGTTTAGGGTTGCAACTAGAAAGTGGTACGACTTAGGTAATGGTTTCTTTTAGTTGTTGTTTTTTTTTTTTTTTTTTTTTTTTTTTTTTTACTTCTTCTCTACTTAATTTTATATGGTTTTATATTTTATTTTATTTTTGGTTATGAGAGAAATAATTGTCAAGTGTATATATCAATATAGGTGCATTCAGTCAATAAAAGAATGAAGTACATATGTATGCGAGAATTATGGACCTGATTTTTATTTCTTATATGATCATCATTAACTTCTACAAAATAGTACATGTGCTATTTAAACATGGGAAAATTTGTAATATAGCCACTTATAAGTGCTTGAAAAAACTAACACACGTACCACTTATAAGTAGCAAAAAACAAATTAAACATGTTTTAAGACCTACTTAATTATAAGTGCCACTTATGAGTACCAAAAATTTATATATATGAAAAACAATCATCCCTGTGGGAGAAAGGGGCAAAATGGGGAGAGAAATGTCAAAAATATGTAGTAGACGCCACTTGCGACTGGCAACCAACAATTTTGGCTAATTTTTGTTTGTGGATTTTGCAAACAGGCCAGACCCAATGGCGGGCAGTTAAAAACCAATGGGTCGACAAATGCCAACCCTATTGTGATTTAATGTTTGGAGCACCAAACCATTGAACTCAGCCTAAGTAGGGCTTTATGAAGCTATTGAACTGCCTTAATAAGTGTAGAGCACTAGAGCATGAGTGCATGACCTTTGTTCGGTCTTTCGTGTGTATACGATGTTTAACTCATATACTTGCTCAAGCACGACTCATTCAAATATACCTTACTCACATGCATGTTGGAATACACTTCGAGCAAGGGTTTCGTTACACTCCTAAAGACTAGAATATTTGTTCGCAATTCACTGGAAGTTACCACACTAGGGAACCCGTGAGAAGGATTGATTGGTGGTTATTTTAACTACTATTCTATGTTGTTTGGAATTCAAGTTACTACAACTACAAAAACCGATTTCTTACACTACACCATAACAGCTTTTTTGTGACAGAGGCTTTTCCCAATTTGTAACGCCAAATAGGCGTCATAGTCAGTATTGTTGTTTGGCATCACAATAAATCAACAATGTGTTGTTGTTGTTTTTTTTTTTTTTTTTAGTCTCACCACTAAAGATGATTTTACCAAAATTTCAAGAATTTAGTGTTTGGTATTCAAGAGGTCTCACCATTAAAAGGTGTAGGTCCTCTCTGGCCATAGTGAAAACTGCTATCAAATTAGTTCATAGAAATGACTAAATGAGATTGTATTTTCAAGGGTCTTGTATTTACATTGAGTGATTTTTTTGCTCCCAATGATATTTCCTCTAAGGGCTCCAAGCCCAATCAAAAACCAACATATCCTACCTACATTAATATCCATTCTCCCAGGATGCTCATAGTGAGCCACATCAACAAAGTTTTTAAAATAGTCCCTATTTGAAAAATAATTACTTGCCTTCTTACCAAACTAACCTTGAATTTGGTCTGCTCTCTAATTTAATATAAGTCAAAATTGTCTTTTTATGTGTTATGTTAAAACAAAAAACAAAGCTACGCCATTATTTCATTATTTCAAATGTACGCATGGGATGAAAAAAAAAACAAATTCTATTGGATATGGATTAGTTAATAGATATGGATATGGATTAGTTAATACTTAATAGATATGGATATGGAATTAATGGATCATGATATGTATTAGTTATTGGATATGGTTTAGTTAATAGATATGGATATGGAGTTAATGGATCATGATATGTACATTAATGTCTATTCTCCCAGGATGCTCATAGTGAGCCACATCAGCAAAATTTTTAAAATAGTCCCTATTTGAAAAATAATTACTTGCCTTCTTACCAAACTAACCCTGAATTTGGCCTGCTCTCTAATTTAATATAAGTCAAAATTGTCTTTTCATGTGTTATGTTAAAGCAAAAAACAAAGCTACGCCGTTATTTCATTATTTCAAATGTACGCATGGGATGAAAAAAAAAACAAATTCTATTGGATATGGATATGGATTAGGTAATAGATATGGATATGGAGTTAATGGATCATGATATGTATTAGTTATTGGATATGGATTACTTAATAGATATGGATATGGAGTTAATGGATCATGATATGTATTAGTTATTGGATATGGATTACTTAATAGATATGGATATGGAGTTAATGGATCAACAACAGAATTCTTATGCTACACAACCGCCTCATCATATTAAAAATCTAAACCCTTTCCTTCTCTATTTCTCACACTCCAATCAAAATCTCCTCTAACAATCGAAATGGTAAGCCAAATTTCATAATCGAGATTCCACCGCTTCACTTATAACCTTATGTAGTTCTATGGCAGATTTTGGGGCATTCTTGGGGGACAAGCTACCTCATCTTTAACGATCACACCACCCAAAGACACATAGATTATTCAATGTTGTTCACTCATAACCTTCTGTAGTTATGTGGCAGATTTTGGAGCATTGCGGGCACAAGCTACCTCATCTTTAACGATCACACCACCCAGCAGACAGATTATTTAATGCTGTTTCACAAATGTAATCATACGCTACCTCATCTTTAATGATCACACCACCCAATAGACATAGATTATTCAATGTTGTTCACTCATAACCTTCTGTAGTTCTATGGCAGATTCTCCAAACAGTTGTGAATAGCCTATAAGAGATAAGTTGAAACAGGTGAAAAGGCCAAGCTATGGAAAATATGGACACATGTATCTCACTAAATTTGCAATTCTGCAACAATGTGAATATCAGTGGTCGCGCTCGGATGCTACAGGAAAAACATCACTCCAAACACATGTGAATTACCTATTGAAAAGGTCCAATCTAAGGTAAATATACATCCATGGATATTACTAAACCTCGGGCAAGAGCAAGAGTCGATTCTTCCCATGCATGGTTATGTTATCAAGAAAAAGGAAGCTTTAGTTCTTCTTTAGGCTCAAATGGCTGAAAATGGGGCTGCTATAAGTAAGGATGAAGAAACTGAACTGGAATTAAGAGAGTACCTTGCTTCTTTGAATTCCAAACTTGAGAAGGAAAATTTAAGAAAATAGTCGGAGAAGGTTTTATTTACGATTGAAAATTTGGATAAAACAAGCATTTTAACACAAAAAAACTGGCACTTTGATTGTAAAGCTACTGAATTGCTCAAAGCTGAAGAGGAGAGAACCAGTCAGATTCGGAGATGAAGCAAAGACAAAGAAAAGCTTAGTTTCATGTTAAAGGAAATCGAAAATCGTAAGAGGAAATCAAAGAAGTTTGAGGATGATGTTGAAGCAAATTGAAGGTGTTATATTGATCGGGTACACACCGCGTGGAGATGGAACTCACATATCAGACTGTTATTTGTTATCGAAGAGAGAGAAGTTATGAAAGAAATTCCAGAGAGTGGGATAGATGAAGTGCAAAAGCTAATTGTTGAATATCATAAGTGTGTCTTCGAATCAGATTTGAAGGACCGTGAAATACAGATACTGGAACGTACAGGAAGTGCAGAGTGAGAGTAACAACCTTGAGGAACTTAAGCCAAACACGGTTACTGCAAACCAAAATAAGGCTAAAGTATTGGATAACACAAGGAGCTTTTTTAAGGTTGCTAATGACGAAAACGAGTCGTGGTCTATATCTGAGAAACTTGAAGAAGTTCTTCAAGAGGCTCGGATGTCCGTTTTGGAAGCGGAGTCAACTAACCCCTATATTAGGATTATTAAGAATGGGGTTTACAGGATGAAAAATGAAGAGTCAACTCCCTAATTTTGTCTCTTTTAGTTTTCTTAACAAACTAAATTATTTTGCATGACAACAAAAGTGTATATTGAAGCATAATAATTAGAAGGTATCCTACATAAGAACTTGGCACAACTGCACAATGGCACAATACTACCGTTTAAATGAAATTTTCACAGATTGTGCTGAATAATAATATGTTTCTGACTTTTTAATGACACATTTAAATAGTACTTCCAACTAAAATATAACTCTAATTTGTAAAGATAGTGGGGGTTATTTGGTGCTTTAAGCATTAAAAATAAAACAGAAAAAAAAGAGGTTGTTGTCTTGTTGATGACTATCTTATGCTTAGTGACACTATTTGTATATAAACAAAAACAGCGTCACACAAACACCTTACCTTGGGATTTGAAATTGAAGAGTGGAGGAAGAGGTCGACAATTAGGGAGGCGGGTATTTGGGCCTCTCAACTCATCAAAGAAAGGGTGGATGCAAGCTTCCAACTGCCACCATAAATTACAAAAATGATAGATAGTCAACTTTGTGAATCAACAACATCATGGCACGTGTCTCATAGAAATAAACTTACAGCAGTGCAACGGAGATTAGGAGAGTACTGGAGGAATCTAGAGACCAAGTCTACAGCTTCTGGAGGTAGACGCTTTTGGAAAACCTGGTCAAACAAGAAAGAATTTGCAGTTAATCTTTAATTCAAGAGGTGAACCCTTTTCTTCCAGTATATTCTAGCCATAGAATAAAATGTTGTGTTTTGACGACCTAACACTGACCAAAATATTGGATGTGTCCAAAACCGGGATAGATTGAAGATGCAGTAAATAAAAAGATAAAAAATGGGTGATAAGATAGCCGAAGGTTTTTTACTCAAAACATTGTCAATCACATTTCAATGTGTACACGTGCTATCTTCTCTTACATATGTAAAAACAAGTGGTGATAAAAAACGACCAGCCCGTTAAAATTAAATATAAATTGAATAACATAAAAAGCCCAATTAAAAGTAACATAACCCCATAATAGTTTAAAAAATAGTAGCAGGCCCGACCACTGGTCGGGCTGCATGGCTAGTGTCTATAATATTTTGAAATCCAACTACCAATAACTGCTTTTTTCTTAGACTTACCAATTTCCCCTAATCAAAATTTAAAGAGAAAATCTCAGGAAATGATATTTCAAATGTGTTTTTTTCATTTTTTGTGTCGACTCATAAATAGGACCATTAAAAATAAAGAGAGTGATTCTCTACAAATCTCTTTCTTATTAGGGCTCAAATAATAATTATTAAATTTTTTAATTAAATAAAAGAACTAAAAACAGAATTGTTGACCAATTTTATAAGAGTAAAATCGGAAGTGCAAATCTAAAATGGTATATTGCCCTACTCTGGATTTCCAATATAGTTTATTGGTGTTGCTTTTTGATTTGGCATAGAGTCCTTGGAGGGAATATCGCCCCTGGAACCAAAAAATCACTCTACGTACATGGTAACTCTAAAGATGCCAATGAGATGATAACTGATAAGGACACACCGTCGGTCACTGTCCCAGTCGAAACAGCATTTACTTATAACTCTAGAAAGTCGACCATGATTAGCGGAAAAAGAAGAAAAAAACAAAGGTGGGCAGTATGAAGTATGAAGTATGAAATTATGAGTAGAGCGAATTCCTTGTCGATCTCCCATGCTGCACTGCGGCCATGCTTTTTCACACAATTTGTTTCAACAATCTCACTATCTCACTGCCGGATTTCCTACGGTGGGAGGATAATTTAATAAGACGTGTATATATAATGTATTGATGTATGATTTCTCCAAAAACGGTTTTATATATAAAAACGCTTTTGTATGTTAATTTTACTGATTAATTGGCACTTCGGTCATGTAAAAAAAACACATAACCATTGGAGCTTCATGTAGATTATAGACCGAGCACTTTAGAATCATTCAATCCAATTTTTTTAACAACCACCAAACCATGAGGCACCTCAATTTGAATTTTAAGGAGGTCATTCCACTTTAACAACGAACTGACATAATCCAATCTCTCATCATATTTGAGGTGTTTTACAACGAAGTAGCAAACACATAGGAATTATGTCACCTCGTCAAGGCTCTTCTCTGTGTAGTTTATCATATGAAAAGCAAGTTCGATTTTGTTGCACAAGTTGCTTGTTCTTGACCAAGCACCAATAATAAATAACAAATCCATCTAGAAATTTTTTATTTTCCAGTTTGAATTAAAAATTAGCACGTCTAATATAGATATTAGCACATGTACATATAGATCCTTTGACCAATTCAAAAGGTACTAGAACTTTTCTATTAATTACACAAAAAATACTAACGGCAAGCAGCTGCCGGATCGCACAATTCACCTGCATGGGGTTGCTGAGAGATCCCATATCCCACGGAAGGTGGTTTTCGTGAGTTTTTTTTTTTTTTTTTAATAGCCACCGTAAAAAAGTTAGTTGCCGCGAGATGATTTTGTTTACTAAAATGGAGTCTTTGTTTGTGTTAATTATCAAAACTCTTCATTAATTTGATTACAAAATTTTTTATATAGCATATAAAAATATTTGCCGAAAATATCAAAATTATGGCTCGATTGTACATTTTTTTTGTCATGGTTTTGGTGTTGTTCTTGGAGTGTATAAATAAATTTTAAAGAAGAAAATAAGGTATCCATATACACACAAAAAATATGTCGCGCCAACTGTTTACAATGGGATATGAGATCTTGTAGCAATCCGATGCCGTGGATTGTACAATATCGCAACAACTGCCTAGTGTAGAACTATAAACATATGAGGTGTAAAATGTCATATAAAAAATAACCATTATTGTTTTACTTTTTTTGTCAAAAATTACTAGTCCCATTATTGGGTGCCAATACTGCGCCACTGTTGATATAGATAGGTGTGTGTATATATATTTCTTAGTAGACTTGCATCTTTCAATAATTGTCTGTCAACAGCGATTTACCCAGTGGGAATCCATTTTTGAGTGCTGCTTGAGAGATGGACGTGACGCGTCGAAAACACGTACACGCACACTACACACAGACCACAGAGGCACAGACACGCTTTTTGTCTATTCTAACAGAACAAAAGTCCACTCCCTCCATCTCCCCAATCCACAATCTCTTTTCTCTATCTCTTATATAAACCACAACCTTGTACTTACTCTTATCAAACCAACACATAATCATTACCTTATCCAACATATCTAAGTTAAGCTTCATCTTATAATAATAACTTAGCAATACCAACATGGTTTCTATGATTTCTCGTACTGGAAGGCAGTTGCAAAGGTACAACCAAGGATGTCGCCAAGTTGTAGGGTGGGTACCTTATTCATAACAACTGAATTCGATGCTCATGCACATAAGATTTTGTGAGCTAATAATATATATGGTTTTTGATGACACAGGTGCATACCCTATAGATATAAAAGTGGTACTAGTAACGACAAAGAATTGGAGGTTCTTTTGATCAGTTCACAAAAAGGCCAATCGAAAATGATGTTCCCAAAGGTACTACTAGTTATCTCATGCAATAGTACATATTTGTTGGTCGCAAATCTACAATTATATGAAACTAATTATAATGTTTCTTTAGGGAGGATGGGAGATTGATGAATCCATAGAAGAAGCTGCGGCAAGGGAAACATTTGAAGAAGCTGGAGTTCAAGGAGATGTTGAGGTGAGTCATGAGTGCAAGTTGATCACATTATTCACAACAGTTCATTGTTGGTGTTTATGGTTATGTTGGATTTTGATTTTTTATATTGATGTGTGTAATGCAGTTTGAATTGGGAAATTGGATGTTTAAAAGCAAAAGATATGGAACATTCTATGAGGGATTCATGTTCTCATTGCTTGTAACAGAGCAGTTAGCCTGTTGGCCTGAAAGAGACGTCCGAACTAGAAGATGGGTGAGTAGAAATACTGCATTACTTTTGTGCTATTGTTAGTTTAATTTGCAGAAATGAATTACGTTTGCTTAGCGTAGCGTGTTGTTCTAATTATATATATCGCCTGAAATGGTTCAGATGACAGTTGGGGAAGCTAGAGATGTTTGCCAACATGTGTGGATGAAGGAAGCCTTGGATGAACTGGTTTGCCGTCTCACATCCTCGAAACAACCTGAGGAAGATGTATCACATTGTTCGCTAAGTTAAGAGATTGAGTCGACCTGTACATATGTGGGCTGTTTATGGATGTACTGATGCACAAACCCTTTTAGCTAAATTCACCACTCGGAGCTGATGCTGATCACCTAGAATGCGGAAACTGTTTGTTGGATTGGAAGAGAAAGAAGAGCAACTGTACATTTTGTATCTGTAATGTGGTTCATTTGTACGCATTTAGGAACTCTAACAGCTAACCGATACAGTTTTGGTGGCAAACTAAATATTAGTTCAGAGTTGGAAATCCGAACATCGTCATGTACATTTTCATATGATTATATACATGTAATAATTTTGAGGCAAAATCAACTCTCTCGCTACCATTTTGTAGTCCCAATATTTTTCTTCAGTTCTTCACTGAGCAAAACTCTTTTAAGTTTAGTAAGGCAATGGGCAAGTGCACTCTTTATTTGACCTTCATCCAAAGGTTTTATCCATATAATGTTTCTAGAAATTGGGCTCTAGACACTTTCTTTAGTGTGTTTTTTGTCTAGAGAAAGACCAATATTATCTTTTGATTCTACTCCAATTTAAAAAACACGTCACTTTTTGGGTGTATTAACTATTTTTAAAACTTCTTATCTCTCATTTTTATCCTTTTATTTGTAACTGCCAATTTCTTCCACAAATAAATAATACAAAAATTTTATGTGCGCAAACTGTAGATGTGTGTGTCAATCGAGGCCACTCATCAGACAAGGGTGTGTGTGTATTGCTCTAAGATGTACTGCAATCAAATAATACAATTGTCTTATAAAAAAAAACCATTTGTCCTTTCACAATTTTACAATTTGAATTACATCAAGCTTAAACATGCTATTCAAAATTATCAAAGATGCATTTTAAATTGTTAAAGTTGTATTGAATTTAGTTGTAATCAACATTTTTTCCGTTTTTGAAGTTGTTTTCCACATTGTTTTGGTCTCTCCATAAATTCATATCATTTTAAATTGGAATTTTGTAGATTTCGGATGAATTTTAATTATTTTGATTAACCCACTATTCTTTTGGTAACTAATTTAGTTTGTAGTTTTTTTTTTTGTTGATAGTTGGCTTATTTAGTTGGGACTAATAAAAGAGATCAAAATTGTAAAAGTCCGTCTAAAATTTGAGACAGATATCAAATTTCAGTTTTTATAGAGGAAAAACAAAAAAAAAAAATTTGCTATTTCTTCTAAACTTAAAAATTTTGCCTGTGTACCTATACCCAATTTCCTGTATAATGTTTTAGTTTAGATGATCTGTACAATTTCAAGGTTGGTGAGAAGGACGGCCAGAGTTCTTCAGCATAGTTAGATTCCACAGAAATAGTCAAGAAGAGCGCCTGACTTTCACACGGAGCCTTTCGAGGTATAAAGTGGACTTTTTCTGCGGCTTCACTTCGATTGATACGTTGTTTTATACAGAGAGAGATATCAAACCGAAAACGTGATAAGAAGGGAGTTTAACTGGAATTCCCAATGTTAAGACCACATCCTTCATTTGAACTAGTTAAACAACAATGTCAGGCTAGTGGAAGGTTCTTGGGTTATACTCGGCCCAAGCCTGATGACTAAACCATTTTTTTTTTTTTTTTTTTTGTAGTTAATGACTAAACCAACAATCTGCCTAAAACATATATTGTTCTTCTGGGAAAACTTGGCAAAAGGTGCAGTTGGTGGTGAAAAGAAATGTCCTGGAAACACATTTTTCTTGGATGGCAGGAATTGACCAAACTTTGTCTTGGATTATTCTGCACTGCC
Source organism: Coptis chinensis (assembly GCF_015680905.1). NCBI lineage: Eukaryota > Viridiplantae > Streptophyta > Magnoliopsida > Ranunculales > Ranunculaceae > Coptis > Coptis chinensis. Next base: position 90,483,220 of record NC_141463.1, on the reverse strand, counting down.
AATAGGTTCTGCTGGTAGGTTATCTGCATCCGTACAATAAATCTATAATTTTGCAGGCGTTGATATTTCATACAAACAATCATTCAAGTGTCTGATATGGGTATCTTAGTATAAATGATTGACAGAAGTAGTACCAACAAGGCAACAATACATTTGGGTAAGTCAAAAAAAACCTTCCATTTTCACAAACCCTTAGTTCTTCTATTGGGGAATGTACAGTTTGTATAGTCTCTTCCATAATAAACAAGATTTTCGATGGCAAACTTCCGCTGCTATGACAACTTGTCCATCTTGAGCCTATTGTGAATTCGGACCACAAGAGAAACCGGTAACCACATTTTGAACTTTATTCATGGTAATGCTTCATAAAGCGTTATCCCGTTTCGTTTGAATAAAATGTCATATGCATCTGACTGCAGCTTCAAAGATAAATTATTGTGGAATAGGACAATCTTATTGCATTCTATTTATATTCTGAAATACTATCTGCGATTCTGAGTACTCCTCTCCCATTCCCAATCAGTAACTTGATACTCGGCCTCTCATAATCATGATGCCCTCCTCCTCCTCCTCCAATTAGCCTCAAACGAGCTAGACTTTGAGCTGTACCCCAGTTAATGATTGCATACAACATTTGACATCATTTCTGCATGCAAGAAAACCATAAGAATCAATAGGCCCACCAAAAGTAAGCTTCACAACCCAGAATGAAATTCAAGACAAGGATAACCATCAATAAATCATATATCCATTAGTGAATTCAAATAAATTCATGACAAGGACAAAGATCAATGGGTCCTGTATGGGTCCATGCTAAGTCGGTTTCCCCTTCACCCAGCAGTCCAGGTTTCTAGAATACAACTCACTATGGTACATAGTACACTAGTACAGCCACCATATTGCTAAAAAGAATTACAAAGAAATAATAGTTTGAGACTTTTTAGCTTTTACCTGCTTGGATCCTTCTCTACTTTGTGCCTTCCCAGGTAATCAGGTCCACCTCCAAGCACATGGAATCACCTTTATCCGGCTCGCTGTTACGCTAAACACTAATTAATGAAGTTCTGACTGGCGGAAGCTTCAGTTTAATAGAATCTACACTTTAATTGAAACACAATTTAAATAAGACCTAAAATTACTCTTTTATTGAATCTCTCAATCACATAAATTTCAACACTGAGGAACCCTAATTACAAGCCCTTATTTAAACTAAACCTAAAAAGCATAAACCAATAGTAACACGACATGTGTCACAACTAACTAATGGACTCGAACCATGGGCTTGGACTCAACTAAGGGGCGCACGCCCATAAAATGTAGAGGGAACATAGGCGCATGCCTATGACACTGACAGACTCGACTAATGTTCTACATCACTAATATCGTGCTAATTCATTAAATCCGTGTACTTTAAATTTAACAACTCCTATCATGCTTGGACTAATAGGACTGCATGCTGAATCATATCTAATAATAGAAAACAAACAGAGCAAGAGTTTTCTGCTTGCTTTTCAAAGTGAAGATACAGAACATCTGAACTGTTATCAAGTTATACCATTTCATAAGCATGTAAGAGCACATACTGTCACATTAAAATCAAATGGCATGCTGTTTATAAGAAATTAAGAATATAGGAAGATGACCACTTTTAACAATTCCCGAATCCCTCTAGAAGATGCAACCCAACTGGTAAAAAGACACTAGTTTTGAAAGAGATCCATGTGGAAAGGTCTTTAAAAGAAAGAATCCACTCAGCTCTTCCTCAAAGTAGGTGAACAGGATTCAACCAACCCCCGCCCACAAGTTTTAGAAGAGTATGCAAAATTTCCACTTGGGATTGGACTTTAATTTAAAAATTGCATACCAAGAATAGCCATCGTCCAATTCTGAGAAGAGCCCAAATGCCTCTTGCTATTTTCTCCAAAGACCATAATAATTGATAGACCTACTACAAAAGTAGGATTTACATTTCCCACCAAGATTACCAAGACATGGACAGCATTGATGAGATCAACAACAGAAAAGCTAAAGTGGACCCATGAAGCACCCATAAAAAAACAGAAACATTAGTTCAGTGCATCGAATAGGTACATGAACTCCCAGACAAAAATTATGTCCAACCCGACAGCTGCTCCCTCAACCAGCAGTCCTAATATACATGGACAGAATAGGTCTCCAGAGTACAACTAACAACGATACTTGGTACGACCATCACATTACTAAAAGAAGAAAGAATGAAAAATGAATATTGTACCTAAATTAATAACAAGTAACTAAAAACTGACAGGACTAAGTGCAAGAAATGAAAGATAACAAATACAATCCCACATGCTTTTAGAAGTAAAATAAGAATAGGCAAGACTAAAAAGACAAGTAAAAGGATCACTCTTACCAATTTGGTCCTTCTCTGAGTGTGTATGCCATTAGCTTTCTCAGAACGCAATAGGGGTCCTAATTCAAGCATGTGGCATTGACTATATTTGATTTTCTCGCACATGCATTTTCCTGCATACTCGAGAGGAAAAAAAAGGAGCCACCCAGAGAATATCATAATGGTTGGACTAACATAACTTCATAGTGAATCAGTTCTCAAATAGAAAACCGAAGTGCCACAGTTATATATTTGCTTGCAGTACAGAACATATGAATCATTACAATGCAGTCTGTCCTAAAATATAGGTGAATGCATGCTATAATTGTAGCTCAAATAGAATGTTGCAAAACAAAAGACCAACTTGGTGGAAATGCACATGAGACGCCATGAAGTCATGAACACATTCCTAAGAAGTAAATGCGCTTGATCAAAAACCATTATTGGGAAATTGAAGAGCTACTAAAAGTCTTAGGACTGAAAGAACCATACATCATAAGAGTTGCTGAGATGGCAACAAGAAATCTTTACCGTGGTATCTATTGTAAAACTAAGAGCAACCCAGACAGAAGTACACTTTTACCCACCTAACTTAACTAAAAACTGAAGGCAATTAAAATGTCAGACAAACAAATTCAGAAAGGGATGATAATAATCTACATTTAAGTCGGTATAAAATGATCCAGATACGTTGACACTCAAGGAGCAGGGCATTACAAAAACATGCAAATATATCATATGATTGCAAGTATTAATGTATTAGTAAGTAGCCTACTATAGGTTTCAGGTGTACTGCATTAATTTTAACTGAAACTAATCAGGAAAGTATTAAAAGGGTTGAAAAAGCATGTTAAAAACCACATCTGGTTCCGTCAACATAGGTCATGGCATAGCAAGAGTTCATGACTTTTCAGGATGTTCTATGCGTAAATAAACTAATAAGGAGAAAATGATAATACAAAAGACACATAGAACAAACAATAAAGTTGTAACTACGAATGAATAAAGTTGTTAATATCAAACCATATAAAAAATCAGAGGTATAAAAAACACGTACAAAGGCTAACTTTGCTCCAGTAAAAAAAACCAAGGATTTTCTGCAGCCAAGTTTTAATTATTATCAGAAACGAATCAAGACAGTATAAAAAGCTTAATCCAGAGAAAAATCAAATGAACAGGATTACAGAAAAGCATGAAGGGCAATATGGTTGGCTCCAAGAGAGTTGGTAGACCAAATTGGAACATCTGTGCACTTTAAGATTTTTCTACACACAAGTCAAAGATACTACTACAATACCATCCAAACCTAATAATAGCATTGTTCGGACAGATGTCAGTTTATCATGGATCAGACTTTGAGCATATAACAGATACGACAATACAATTGGCTCCAATTATCTATCCATATAACATCCGTATGAATACAGTTTCACAGTTATGAGTAGGTATATTCAATTATATCCAATCAAGACAGCATTTGAAAACCATCAGCCAAATACAACATCAGACAGAGTAAAAGATGACAAAGGTTATGTCTAATTGTAAAACATGTAACATACTAATATGTTCAGTAATTACATTGAATAAGAAGAAAAAAAGAATGAAAGCAAGATACATTTGGCTCCAGTAAATAACCAACAACATTTTCAAGATTTAGACAGATTCAGGCTATTCCACATATTTGATTAAAATGTCAACCATCAAGACAGTCTAAAATATGAAAACCAACTTCTTTATAGGATAGTAGTATAGTACAGTCCGATTGTAAAACATCCCCAAGTTCTTTCCATCATTCAAAGCTGAAATTCCAATCAAAGGAAACTCAAACAAAACTTGACCTTCACTACAATCGTCCTGCATATATAAAAGCTTAAAACTTAAGATATTAGTTGATAGGATAAAAATCTGCTTATTCCAAGTACAACAATTTCCAGTTTTACCAGGCCTAACATGACTAATATGTCCTCAAGTATACTGGACTTCCATTTTCATGAAGCTAAATGTTTATGTACTAATGAACATAGCTGCCCTCTTTTTATTCCTCCATCCATGATCACTTGGATATTAAACAACATGATGACCTGTGTTCTCATACTGACTAGGTCTATTCCCCCACCTCTAATGACCAAAACAGCAAAAGCAATATGGTAAATCAACATGCATTATACAAAGCTAGGTTACATGGACACGCCATATTTTGAAAAAAATCCGTGTCGGATACGTATCCATGTGTCCATGTCGGACACATATTGCATGTAATTTACCTCAAATTTTGATATTTTGCGTGTCCGACAATTCGTATCCGTGTCCGATACGGCATGTCAATGTAACCTAGATACAAAGAAACAAGGAACTTTAGGAAAGAACGACAAATATAAAATCCCGAGTTCATTAATTTCTTTTGCAGAATCACAATTGCTCATAAAAACAATCAAAGAGTAAAATCATGCTTTGTGGCACATAGCGCCTGATGGAAACATACCTTTTCCAAACTGCACATACAATGCCTCAGTTCAGATATTACAAAACTCACAAGGCTCACAGCTAATTTTCAGCCTGGGAATATAAACTTAAAATTTAACATTAGATCATAGTATATTAAGAAAGAATACTGAAACACAATTATTTTATTGCTAAATGAGAACCTACACATTTGATTCATTCTTTTGTTGATTCAAAGCTGCTCACTGAAATTAAACAACCATAGAACTGGTACATTTATGATTCCTTGGAGGTAACTTACAAACCCAGCAGAAAATATTACCACCAAAACCAATTCTCTAGAAGGAATCCACTTATACACCAAAAAATAAAAAAATAGATTGATCTATATATTACTTGATATCCAACTAAGAAACCAACAAAACTGAGCCTTCACTCAATGGTTCCACTTACAACACACAAATGTAATGAGATCATCTTAGAGGATATAACAAGAAACCTTGTTCTTCCAACCTTCCAACTCCATGCAGTTCCTGCTTCACAAGGCCAGTGACAACCAATAAGGCCCTCAAGTATGTATTGAGTTCCACTGTTGTGGAGCCCAAGGCTCCATTGGAGACTGCTCATGCGTAAAAGTCACCCTCTTTTTCCCTCTGTTACTCCTCCACCCATTACTTGTTTGATAGTAATCACCCTGGAACCTTGTCGTCTTATACCTTGACATGTGCTGACCATCGCTTTCTCTCTTCCTCCAATTGTCATTCTCTCTTCTCTGGTTTCCACTGCCCCAAGAATTAGTTAGGTTCTCAAACTGATTACAAGCTTTATTCGTAAGGGTGTTCGAACCCCATGGTACGGCTTTCCAGCCTCCACAGCTGCTCTCCCAAGGATTATCTTTATTAATGCCCTTCTTATTACCACCTTGCAGATTTGGCTCATCCCCACCCCATCCTGAGGGTACAATAGGTTGATCTAGAGGAGGAGATAACTTGTTAGAAGTCCTACTTGGATAATCATCGCCATCACCCCCTTCAGAGGTGATGATAGGCTTCATCAGACTGTTCAAACCCCATGGTACATCATCCCAAGTATTTGTATTTGTTTTCCCATATTGGACTGTCCAAGGATTATTCTTATTACTGGCATTTTTATCACCATCTGGCACATCAGCGTCATCATCACCCCATCCAGTGGGGACAATAGGTTGATCCTGATAATTATTAGTATTAACAACCTTATCAGCATTTACATCCTTGGTCTCCACGCCAGAAAATTCTGGCACTTTCTCCAAATCCAAGTAAAGCTGATGATCAACTTCAGCATTCCAATCGATCTCATCAATGTACATGTATGGATTAGGGATAGAGATTTCACAAGGAAGGCGATTAATCATCGCCCAGTAACGGGCTTTTGCATTGTGAAATGCCTCCTCACCAGCTGAGTCGTCCCACTGTAATACATCCTTATAAAGGTACAAATCCTTGTGTGCATGCACAAGCCGACCCCATGGGATTCTACCAACAGTAGTGACAAACCTCCTCTCCCATGAAGGCACATTAGGCTGCGCGGGCTCCCATGAAGGTCCACTAGGTTGCTGCCAACTTCCTGCCAAACATAAAAAGTTTCCAAATCAATATTTTACTCTTAACAAATCAACTTTATTTAATCCAAATATAGAAAATAAAAATCACAACAACCAAATATCATAAATATGAACATCTTCCATAAACAACAAATAAACCTAAACAACAACACTCAAAAGTTAAAATTACAAAACTTCTAAACTAGACTAAGGGCCTTTTTAAACTAAACCATATATGACAAAAATTCCAAAACCCCACAACATAATGAAAAACTCAACCTCATTATCCATAATAACAAATAAAATAAAATAAAAAAACCCTAGAACATCCAAATAAACACTGTAATCCTCACATCTAAAACAAGCCCACCAAATTTTAACAAAAACCCATAAAAAATAACTTAACTTTATTCAATTCTACCTACTTAACTAACTAAATAACTTTTAAAAAAAATGATCAGTAGCAGAAAAATAACATACCAGCTTGCTGTGGGGGTTGTTTTCTGTAATCTGATCCTTTGAAATTCCTTGAAACAGGTTGATAATTATAATTATTATAATTCTCACTTCTGTTTCTTCTCCAATCATCCATCTCTCACTTCACCAACAACACCACTTTGCTAAAAAAAAAACGAAGCCCAAGCTAGTTTTTTTTTTTTTTTCAAAAAACTTTCTTCCTTCAAATTTATAATCAGAAAAAGATTTGGTCTCAAAACTTAAATCAAAATAGAAACTTTTTGTTGAAAAAAAACAGAAGAGAATTTCGAGAGGAAGTCTCAAAAGTAGAAAAAAAACAATTCTTTGTTTGACAAAAAAACAAGTCGCAGGTTTGAGTTTATATATAAATTTTTTAATGTTATTGTAAACCCAAGGTTACTGTCGTCTCTAACTCCCTAACGGTTAGATTATTATTAGTTTTGAGTAACACGAATCTCGATGTAAGATTTGATGGTGTTGATGTAGGGAGAAGATTTGACTACTTGTTCGAAAAGGTAAGTGATTTTGCCAGTTAAGTAAAGTTCTTAATGTCAAGGAGATAGATATGGTAATTACACGTGTGATTGGTACCTTGGCAGGAAAACGAGTCATTATTAAATTCGGTATTTTTACAATTATCCAAACTGTTTTTTCTAAAGCTGAGCGCCTGAGCACATTGTTTTACTTTTTGTGGAATTGTTGTTTTGATTCATGACTTGGAACTTATCCGTAGTTCCGTACCCTTTGAGGCTGCTACACTCACACATAAAATTGACACATTTATCCAACAGAGTGACATAGTAAATGATATATGTCTTATATCATCGTGTTACACGTCATGTATCATCGTGCTACATGTCATGTATTATTGTGTAAGAAAGTGATACGTGACATATATCATCCGCCACGTCACTGTGTGGGATGAATGTGTCAATTTTATGTATCACTGTAGAATTATTGGTACCCTTTTACCTAGTTAGGAGTTTTCTTGATTTTGTTAATTAATACTTCTTTTGCTCGGTTTTAAAACAAGATAAGTAGTGTTCATTCCACCTTGATCTTTTCTGATTGCTTTAACTTGGAAAAGAAAGAAGAATAGAAATTAAAAAAAGAAAAACAATATTTACTAGTGCGATCTAGGCTTTGCAAATGTATGTAATGTGTGAAAGTTTTCTAGCCATGTAATACTAGGATTCTAGGAACCTTTGAGTAACATGGGATGTGGAAGTTGGTTTTTCGACTAAAAGGAAGTTTTAAGTCCGCGGTCGTGTTTTAAAGCAAATATCTTTATTCATACTCCTTTAATTAGGTAGATAGGTTGCAAAATCTGGTTTATTTGGACAATTTTAGGTTGTTCCTTAATTATTCATATTATATATACTAGTAAACGGGTACGTGCGTTGCACGTTTTAGGAAAGGAAATTGGGGTGGAGAAAATCAAAGGAATAAATGCATGTAAATTAGAATAATAACATATTACATTTGTTTGAATGGATATATTATGTAATATGTTTTAGATTAATACAAATGAGGTCCGACAAAAAAAAACTTCAATAAAAAATAACACTTCAATACGCTTTGTGTTCTTTGTCCAATTCAATTTTTGTTTATTTCTGCACAAAGTCGTAATAAATATATTCGAAGATGTATTTAACCACCTGTAATTTAGTCAATATATTAGTGCATATGCCACAAACTACTTTACCAAAAAAATAGGTATTATGTTGATAAAGTTAACATTTATGCTGCTGGTTGTGTAATTATCTTGTCGAGCATTTATATGTGATTAAGGAACATTGTTGGATTCATATGAGTATACTATATGTAAGCAGATATAAGAATATTATATCATGGTGTGCAACATAATTGTTATTCTACACTGGAGAATAAAATATCTCAAAAAAAATGCAAGAAGAATAATTTTTTTTTTATCATTGTTTTCAGGATGATCTAGCGAATCCATCAGCTCTTTTTTTTTTGTCGTTTTAAATATTTTGGTCGGTTTAAATAAGTAGGTAGCTTGGACAAAGAAAGAAATTATAGCTAGCTAACAAAAGCAATTATTTATTTATTTATTTAGAAACGATCACATTGAGAAACAATTAGGAAAAATACATTGGACACTCTAAATATTTGTTCTATATATAGATCTATTAAAAGCGGATATAATATGTGGAGGGAATTGAATGTGTAAATAAAAAAATTCGGAAGATGGCTATGTGGCAAGATTACCATTAAAAAAGCTTTAACTATAATATATTTTGGTCGGTTTAAATAAGCATGTAGCTTGGACAGAGAAAGAAGTTCTAGCTAGCTAACAAATGTCATTTTTATTTATTTATTTTTATATTTAGAAATGATCACATTAAGTAACAATTAAAAAAAATACATTGGACACTGTTGATAGTTGTTCTATAGAGCTATTAAGTCGGATATAATATGTGGAGTGAATTGAATGTGTAAGTAAAATCTTTCTGGAAGATTTCTATGTGGCAAGATTACCATTTAAAACTTTCAATATATTGTTGATCTCATTTCATGTTTATGGAGATTGAATGATTCAAATGACCAAAGTAGTAATATTTTCAAATCATCTGTATGGAGGCTAAAAAAAAGAAGAAATTATGGATTCTAGTCGTGTTGAATTATATCTGTTTCACCACGTAGTTAGTTGCACAATCCTTTTGATCAATTCTTGCATTAGCTATTGGTCCTCATTCTGAAAATGCTATTATCACCCAACTCCACATATGGTACTTTGACAGAATGCATAATGAAAGAGTTGAGAGACGTTAAAAGCATGATCTATTGTGCATCTTACGTGTTGACTCACAAAGTAATAATAAAAACATCAAAGACGAGAGAAAAAGCCGTGAGATACAATGAAGAATCTCCACTTGACCAAGAAAATGGAGAAGACAAAAAGCCAGAAAAATAAACAAAAAAGGAAGAGTTATTATGACAATAATAGGGTCACCAGAATTGTGTCAAACCTTAGAAAAAGATGTTCATATAACGGTAACCACTATTCAAAATTGATTGGTGCCAAAAGTAATGATTGTATCCGATAATGACAACATGATTTAGGAAGAAATCCATGAGTAAACCATCAACACCCCAAATCATTGAACACCTTCTGTAAAAAAAAATCGATATCTAGAGAATACCCAAACTCTGGAAAAAAAAAATAAATAAAAAGTGCAGTATACGCTCAGTCATAATTCCACGTAACGGAAAATTAGGAAGAGAGTGAAATAATACCATCAAAATGCACTGAAAAATGAGTAAACCATCAACACCCCAAATCATTGAATACCTTCTGTAAAAAAAAATTCAATATCCAGACAACACCCAAACTCTGGAAAACAATAAAAGTGCAGTATACGCTCATTTTTTCCCTTTTTTATTTGGAAAATAAGCTGAAACAGTGTGTCTGTTTGGCGAGGCAGTCTTCATTTTAGAAAGTAAAACCCAATAGAATAGCCAATTCATTCCATCTGTGAATTTATTGTGATCAAAGGTATATAATTAGAGATCAGAGACCAATATGTAGTCCACTTCGTATACTAATTGACAATATTGGGTTTTACCCTTCTATTCTAACAATTTGCTTTTTGAAGGGGCAGCTGGGGAAACAAATGTATACACTTTGGGTTTCTCAGGCACTGCTTAAGATGCTCTGACAGAGAAAGATATTATATCTGGATTACCAAACAAATACCACAATGTTCTCTTTAACCCTTTCAGGAATTGTAAACAAACATATATTTATGTCCACTGACAATTATCTCCAACTACAAACTAAGTGGGATTTGTCAGCAAAACAGAAATATAGATAGGAAATCATCAACAGTTTATTTGAACTCACAGTTTTCCTGACAGCATAAGCATGAAGTAATTTTAAATATAAAGATACACATTACTAAATATAAAAGCAAATTCGACAGACTCTTGATTCTAGACGAAAAATAATAGTAAGGGCATACCATCTCCATAAAAGAAACCCAATACACAGATGTACCAAGTCATTCAGCTGCCGTCAGCATTCCTTTGCGGTTTTTAACGATTGCAACTACATCCATATTCCAAACAAAATATATGAAATTACTCTAGTCACCCTTCTGCAACCTACAGCATGTTGTACGGTGGTTGCTTGATGTTAATTTTGCTCAGTAAGAACCCAGTACCAATTCAAAATTCCGTATCTGATACTGATTTATAGAGACTGATTGGCTTCAATTACCAATGTACTGATTTCAACGTATTCTGATTCGCTCTTTACCTTTTTCTCTTAGTAAAATGCTACTTAATCCGAGTCTCTCCATCAGTATATTATCAATTGTATCATGTATGAGAAACTGATGAATACCACAGATTGGCATCGCTTTCAATAGAGCTTCTCCATTAACCTGTAGCGGGACAAATTTACAGAATACCATTGTTGTAGATCATGAAAGAAGCTTTATGATGACTCGCGTAAAAGTATATAAATCCATATACAGAAGAAGTGATGTTTCATGTAATTTTTCGAAATCACGTTTACTGATTCAAAGCAGGTTAAGGGCTGAATCCAAACATGTAACCCCTCACAAAACCATAAGGATCTATTGGATGATCCAAACAGATACTTCATAATCCAAATGTAGATATACACTGAGGAAAGTGAACATATCGTGCAAAAAAGGAGCCTACGACTGCATCATCAAGCAAGAAGGAAAAGCAACTTCCAGATACTATCTTGTGGACACTGATCTCAAGTAATGATACATGTCAACCCAACCTTGCACAACTGAGTATTACTTACCAATATCTAATAATATCCTTGAAGGAATTTACCGTTGGCCATGCTGAAAGCATAACCCAATACCTTTAACTTTCTAAAGCAATTTAAAAACCATATTTTACCACACTAACCTATTTTACCACACTAACCTAAATTTGAAAAAGAGATCCTCCTTCCTCGTATTTCGGTGTCAACTTCCACTCTATTTATGACTCCAGGATCTCTTCTCTTACCTTAACTAACTTTTGACGGAAATCAAGTACCCCTCCACCATACCCAACGGTAATAGTGATCGGCTGCCAGTCATTTGCATGAACTACATTCCACTTCTTTAAAGTAACTACAATATTGAAAATCTGAAGTACGTCACCCAAAGCTACATCTTTCAAGCTCAAGCAAGAATTCTTCAATGTAATAGCAGCTTCATACCTAATATAAAATGACAGACCTTTCAATTCAGAAACACAATCTTAGGGAACAAATCAAAATGTAATACTTATAATACCTGCAACGAGATGCACCCAAATCATTCCGTCCAATAAGAGTATTTAGAAAAGTGTAGATTTAATCCCATACTGGTTCTGTGTATAGCGTGGTATCACTACCTAATGGGTTTACACACTTCCATATTGATTCATTCCTGCCAGTATAATGGGTTTACACACTTCCATAGTGACTCATTCCTGCCAGTATGACTCAAGATTGTTTTCTCACAAAAATTGTTGTACATTCGCAGAGGCTTAGCTAGTAACAGGAGAGGATATGAAGCGAGTATTAGTTGTTTGAAGAGACAAATCAAAGGACTCCCCTTCAATACCATCTGGCGAACTCCTATCATTCAGGAGCTCAAGAGATTCCACAATATCGGACATTATTGGCCTGAACTCTGGCTCAGTCTGTTGGCATTGCAGAGACAAAATATCATATGCTGTTGATATGCTAATTTTTGAAATTACAAAGTAATGCAACTGAATGCATATCTGAAATACATATAAAAGGTGTTTGAATGTTTGATTGACCTCACCTGAATACAGAGAGAGACAATGTCAGCAAACCGAGAGAGGGACCTGGAGGAGAACATTGGTCACGTATCTCCATTTCATTAAGATAATAAAGTCATTTGATTGATTTGGTGTTTTAATATTGAAAAATAGAAATAAGTCAAATCACACTGATTCAGTGAAACCTTACATTCAAACAATCTTTAGGAATAAAAAATCGCACGCAAATACCCCCTTAAGACAAATGCAACAGGAAAATTCATCACTTGCATCAAAGCCATGCGGAATAAACTGCTCAAACGATGCAACCCTGCTCACATGACATTACAATGGTTGGCTTAATCAAGTAATGGTCACATTTGTTTACCCTCTGGGACATAATTTCAGATCTACATAGCAGCAGTGTTGGTGTAATGTAGCCTCTGTAAAATGTGTAACACAAAAAAAAAGTAAATCAATAGATAATATGTCCATGTATTCCCTAAAGAACTGATTATAACATCCACTCGCAATACCCTTTCCATTATACAAAAGCGTTGTGCAAATCTATAGAGTAAACCAAAACCAAATCCACATAGCAAGAATACACTAAGTAATCATGAGTTAACAATTTAGTGTGGACAATATATAAACTTAAAAGTGAAGGGCCATAAACGAAGAAAAAGTTAAATAGGCTACGTACTAAAAGGTAAAGAAAGGGAGAAGTTTTTGGCAACGCTGCATTTAACAATGGTAAACTGAGATAATGTCAAAAGCAATGCATCCAAAGTGCAAGAATCTTTTTTTTAAGATGAATGTAATGTCATATTACATTGTGAGGCAACACGTAAGATGAATAAAGAACCACAAAAGATTGGTAGCAAACACCCAACTAAAGATTAATATTATTGTAAACAAATAATCCAGAGAACAAAATTTTATAGAGCACTATGAAATCATTCGAAAAAAAAAAGAAAAACTAAAGATGTACTTATTATAATATCTTGAACTGTGTCACTTTGTGCAACTTTACAATGACTGCTATCACTCTAGTACAACGACTAATACCATAAAACTAATGCACATGAGCGTGCCTTGATACTACATAAAATTTTGAATGGGAAATGCTATGAGGACTTTTATTAAACTGCAAACTCAGAAATGGATTTCGGAGATGAGCATTTGCAAATTTTGAACAACACCATTGTAATTAAACGCGTGCCTTGTACCAGTTTTTCATTTCTTTATCTTATAAGACATTCTATGTAACAGAAACTTATGACATTTGTCAAGATAAATAACAACTAAGAAGAAGAAAAAACGAAAGACCGAGTAAATTGTAAAGACTTAAAAACCCAAAATTCAATTCACAGTAGTTTCCCTCAAAGCACGAAAGCAACAACTTGGTCAAGGCAAATAAAAGAACAACAAAATTGACGTTTACCATAATTTTGAAAAACAGGAACCTTATCCTAACAAAACAAATTCTGCATAGACAACATAACCAAAGAAAAAGAAATCACTTACAAATCCCTAAAAGTACAGGATCTTGATATTATTTTTTTCTTCACTTTAAGAAATACTCACTTGACTTTAACAGAAGAAATAAAGTTTGTTTCCCCGAATTCAAATAATGCACTTCCTTTTATTACTAAGAGAAAAGTTTGTAATTTTTTTAAAGCAATTTATTAAAAGGACTCTTAATAATGGAAGGTATAACTTCAAACCTGACAATTAAATGAGTAACAACTAAACAAAGCTAAAAGATGAAGAATATGAAGAGCATACAATAAACATACCCAATCTTCCGTGTGGAGATGAAGAGCAGATAAAGAAAGTTAATGTCTCAAAGAAAGCATCGTTACTCTTTTAAAATGGTGCCAGCGCAAAAAAATTGGAAACCAAACTTGTTCCCTAAACAAAATTTAAAAGTAAATTAAAAAAATAATAATCTAACCTCTTCCATGTGGAGAGAAATTTTCAAGATGAAGAAGAGAGATTGTTGAATACTGAACTTTTTCTTTGGGAAAGTATCAAACGGTTGGTTGGGGAAAAAATAACTGAAAACTTGGTTTAAGAAAATGGGGCAAATGATTAGAAGACCATATCTTTAAGTTTAAGTTTGAGGCGGAAGTTGGGTAAAAAAGTCCCGAATGATAAAGGCACCATTCTGTGGAACAAAAAAAAAAATAGAAAAGGAAAAAGTAGGAAATAGAACAATACGAAAATAGAGATTAGGCAACAGAGATTAGGACCAAACCTGAACTCGTTACTTAGAAAGCAAAGATCGTTCTCCAATACTGGTTGAACAAAATACTCCTTGTCCTCTTCATCATCTGCAAAAAAGTCCTAAGTAATATGACCAAAAGCTGCCAGACGCAGATATACAATATATTTCATCATCAAGTAAGTTTCATCATAATAGTGGGCGATAAACAAAAAAACGAAGAATTATCAATTAAGGAGCACATAGTGAACTGATGCGCGCTCTACACAACAACAAACAAAAAAATAAAATTTAAAACACTGAAGCAAAGCGTCACTGAAATTTTTGCATTTAAGAGTTCAGTTTTGCAATCAAAATAAGAAACTGAAATTAAAATTAAGAGTTCCCATAGAATTCAGTTTGAAGCGAAAAGAAGAATTAAGAGAGGAAAAAGTAAACAATGAGAAAAATGCATACTAACCTTTAAAATGATTGGCTATTGGTTCAATAGAAATTGTTATGATGGAGAGCAAGTTAGGAATTATCAAATTTGTAGTTTCGATTTGAAAGTTAATATGGGTATTGGCCAGGAACGAAGAAGACGAGCGGTTTTTTTTTTGTGAACCCGCCCAAACGGTGTATCTGTCTCTGTTTGTCGAAGAAGTTGACATTTATAGTTATGGGAATACTTTAAATGACAAATTTACCCTTTAATGAAGAACAAAAAAATAAGTGGTTGTCTAACTTTCCGGTACCCTTCCCATTAAAAACTTTGGTGTAAAACCGGGAATACGGGAACTAATTGGGAAATCTGGTATCCGCTTTATATATAAGATGACAAATTTACCCTTTTAATGAAGAACAAAAAATAAGTGGTTGTCTAACTTTCCGGTACCCTTCCCATTAAAAACTTTGGTGTAAAACCGGGAATACGGGAACTAATTGGGAAATCTGGTATCCGCTTTATATATAAGATTAGTTCCTTTCTCGTTGTTTATAAAAGCGAACATTTTTAGATTTATTTAGCAAGACGAGAAATGATTTTTCTATGTTGTATTTTTTTTTTCTATTAACCAGAAATGTAGTTTATATTATTTTTATATTTAACAGTAGTCAAGTGGTAAAAATTACAAGGACTCATATTATGCATGCTCTATGAGCGTGTACTTATACGCCGTGAACGTGTCAACCAAATTCTATCAAAAATCGAAATATGATGTATCACAGAAATTTATATATTAGATAAAATTTAATATATTTATACAACAAAAAACTTTGTACATAATAGAAAAAAATATTACATTATTATTATTACTTTATTTTGGCTCCCGAAAAAAGGTATTATATTATTTTTTAAACATGAAATAAAAATATAGTTAAAAATAAATAAATAAATAAATAGAGATGAAAAAAAAAAAAAAAAAAAAAAAAAAAAAAGAAAAAGTAAAAGTAGAGTTTTAGGATTTGTAAAACTTATGGAAATAGAAATAGTAAAATAATTGTTTTTGTTAAAATCAAAGATGATATTAGCACATGCAAAAGAAACGTGATGTGGGGAAATGTTGGAGCCCACCTACGTTTTGAACTCAACGTGGCAACAAATAGAACAATAATCTTAATTACATGTTTGACCCTACAATAAAACAATTATTATAATCATATATTCATAGTATTTTAGAAATTCATGATATAAAGTAAGGATAAAACCGTCCAAAAAAAGTGACCAAGAGTCACACATTTTTTATTATTTTTCAGTATTCCAATATTATAGAGGTGGGATTTTTAAAATAGTAAAGATTTGTGCCACTGATCCGTACTCCAACTGAGGTACTTACATATGACCTAATACATTGTCTGATCTTGTAGTATGAAAGAACAAACCAGGATTTGGGATAAATCTCTCTCCACTCAAATTGTTAAGTGAAACACCCCCGTGAGCAAGCAAGTACATTAAACCTCCTTTTTTAAAAACATAAAAACAAAATGAAATCATAGGAAAATACCCCTTGTAAAATACCTCCTGGGGTCTCTTCCTTCTTCCCTTCCTCTCCCTTCTTCAAAAAATAAGAACCATACTACAGGAAAAAATAATTAAATAAAAATCAACGTGTTATAACAATGAAAAAAGCAATGATGACATTAAAAGCTAAAATATAATATAAAATATAATAATTGTTTTTATTCAAAAAACCAAACTTAGTAGTCAAAACCCCCAAAAAAGTCTTTGCTTTTCATATTGTGATTGTTTTAGAAACAAAAAAAAAACAATTTTAAAATGAAAATAATATGCAGATTTTAGACTTATATATGAAAAACTTGTTTGGTGATTCAACAATTCAAAGTAAATATTGTTATGCAAAAACTTATTTTTGTACTACAATTTCTATGCAAAACAAAATTTGCATAGTATAGTACATATGCAAAAATAACTTTTCATATGCAAAAATAAATTTGCATATAAATTTTAAAACTGATTTTTGTACTACAATTTCTATGCAAAACAAAATTTGCACAGTATAGTACATATGCAAAAATAAATTTCACAATGAAAAAATAATTTTATATATAAATTTTAAGACTGATTTCCGTACTACAATTTATATGCAAAACAAAATTTGCATAGTTTAGTTCATATGCAAAAGTAAATTTTCATATACAAAAATAAATTTACATATAAATTTCACTATGAAAAAATAAATTTGCATATAAATTTTATTGTGCAAAAAGAAAATCATATGACAAAATAAAATTGCATATCAAAATAACCAGTTTTAGCACAAAAAAAGAAAAAAAAATAGAAAAGTTGAAGAAATAGAATAATCAATGAAGGTTTAAAGCTACTTGTTATAAAAGATGAACTTAAAAATAAAAAAATGCAACTTTCAAAGGATCAATGATTTTTTCAATGTTGAGTTTTATTTCTTCAAATGAAAAATGACGATAAGCTAAATTTGCACTAATCTTCAATTGCGAAACTAGGAAATCACTATTTCAATATTGTTATTAGGGTATATCGAAAAAAAAATTTTGGTTGGAAAGTTAAAATTAGACCTATATTTTATTCATTTTGTGAAAATAGAAAGGTTATTTAGTAAAGCCATGAAAAGAAGGGGGTTATACCATATGGGTGGAAGGGGAAGGGTTTATTTACATGTACTTGGAACCGAACGAGGGGCTGAGGCCCATTTCTTGCAGAACAAACTATATCTAAAATGACTAACTAAGTAACCAGTAACCAAACTAAGAACATACTTTTTACTAATAGCATCTTTATGTGAGATACTATCCTAGTATCAAACACCAAATTTCCAATAATTTGATGTTTTTTTATTTTCAGGACACATATTGATGAAAACACAAAAAAAACACTAAATTGGCCAAAATTTGGTTTCAGCTTTGGTGTTGTATCAAATCTCTCTCACAGTTTTTTAAACACCGCGTGGGCTTCAATCACGCGGTTTTCGCAAAACCGCGCTAGAGATTTGGACAGAGAAAAAAGAAGAAAGTTTATGTGCGACACATTGTGCGGTTTATGGAAAACCACGTGGGATTGGGCTTTTAAGATGGGCTTCAGTAGCGCGGTTTTGAGAAAGCTGCATGGGCTATATAGCACGATTTATCTAAAACCGCGTCATTTGATGTCGAATATTTAATGTTTCTCCTTAGATTGGTTGGTGTTTTTTTAGTTTGGTAAAAAATTTAGTGTTTTATTAGTTTCTCTCTTAAAGATTCTCAAAAAGTAACCAATAGCATTCCAACTCTATATTACAATACTTAACCATTAACCACATTAAAAACAATCCCCTTGAAATATAACATCTAGCTTCCGTTAAACTAAAAAAACACCCAATTCATTTCAAAGCCTTTCAGCTTTCACTTCTTCAGCTGAATTTGCAGTCACTTCTTTAGTAGCAGCACGCCAGCACCTAGGATATTATATTGCCATTCATGTCTTTATCAACCAACCCCAGCTGCCCAGCATAGCACACTTTTTTTTTGGCTGATGATTTGATCTGCGTCACTATTGATTCCAATTCACCGCCTGATGGTGCTATAATCCAACTACTTGTTTGTGTAGCACAGACGTCAGAAGCAGCAGGTACTTGGAAAACAGCATCCCTTGTGCCAAACTTGAACACTAGTATTCCCGCATGCATATATAGTCCGAGCTCTATAAGCCTCTCTATAAAATTATATTGTTCATGAGTTGCACTAGCTTGATATATACAAAACACTGTTTTTTAATCCTGATTTATTACAGAGTTTATAACTATTTAATACTACGAATTTTCATTTTTTTTTTACTAAATAGTATCCAATTTTTTTTCTTGTCTATCAGTACTACGAACTTCCAATTTAGAATTTTCATTTTTTTTTACTAAATAGTGGGCTAGAGAGTCTCATTTAAAAAAAAATACAACTCAAAAGCCCTATCTATAATTTTTTTGGGTTTTAATAGCCCTTTTTATTGTTTTACCAAAATGTCCCTAAGTGTTTTTTATAAAAATCTTTATCTATCTAAGCTTTTGACTCGAGACCAATGGGCACCTTGTTATTTTTTTTAATATAAATTATTATCTTTTTTCACCCCCATTCCAAAATAACTACTTGTTGATAAGATAACTACTTTTAGATAAGATAACTACTAGAACAAAAAAGAGTAGATTTTGGATTTGAATAGAATTTTAAAAGTACAGCCGTCTGTTTTTATCCTAATGTGGACGCTATAAACTTATATATTTTAAAATACAGATTCACCAAACGCTATAAAATGATATATATTTTAAAATGCATGAGATGCATATTTATATTTCAAACTTATACATTTTAAAATGCATACACACCACTTTCAATCGATTTTAAAATTTTCAGATACAAAATGCATTTGATTATTTATTTTGTGGGTTTTATTAACTACTATTAAATGAAAATGGGTTGGTTTAGGGTTTAATGTTTATAAATTTAAGATATAGGGATTAGGGTTTAGTGTCTTAAGGTTTAGGCTTTTAGGCTTAGGGTCTAGTTTATAGGGTTTAGGGTTTTTATGTCTTAAGGTTTAGGGTTTAGGCTTAGGGTCTAGTTTATAAATGATTTTGGGTTTAGTGTCTAGTGGTTTGGAGTTTAGACTTAACGACTAGTGTCAAATGCCTCCTCAAAATATTGGAGGCATAATATTTTTAGTTTTTTTTCATTACCGAGAAAAGCTAGTGTCTTGTGTGTGTACTCGGCAGATAAAGATCCGCCACTCATATAGGCATGCGATTTTTGTAGCGGTTAAACTCAGGGGCCTTTAGGCTCAAGAATTCCTAGGGCAAGACTCATACACTCATGCACCCTAGATGTCATCTTTTCATTATATTTTTATTTTAAATGTGAAGGCGGGGTGATAGTTATAAGAAAATTTTTTGTTTTGTATTCTACTATGTTAGATGACCATAAAGATAGTCGGTTATGTTTGTTTAAAGACATAAGATATTTTCGTCATATTCCCGCTGAGTAAAATCGTTGGAAATTGGAAGTTTGTGGTTCTATATTCGGGTCAAATTGGAAAAATTATTAAATTCTAAACAAATTTAAGAGGAGTCTTAGGACTACTAAATATTTATAACTAACTCCTCTAGACTAATTTTCTGTTTTTTTTTTACCTATCAGTACTACAAACTTCCAATTTCTTGAGATTGGGTACTCAATGTCCAATTTTTATTTCTAATGACCAAAATGCCCCTACCTATTTTTATAAGTGTATCTTCCTCATCTACCCCTGCCACCCCTGCCACTACTAACTAACTTTTTATTTTTATCTAAAAGAAGGTGGGGTGATAGATAAAGAAAATATATAATCACCATCGGATTCACTCTACTGGGATGGGTTAGATGACCATAGTAACTTAAATGACAGAGTGACAATTAAGAAATTAAAGACATAAGGATATTTTGGTCATTAGAAAAAAAAAATTAGATGTTGAGTACCAAATCGTAAGAAATTGAAAGTTTGTGGTATTAATAGGCGAGAAAAAAATTCAGGTAAGAACAAAAAAAATAAAAGTTCGTGGTATTAAATAGTTATTAACTCATTTATTATACTTATACTTATGAGAGGTCGTAAATCAGATTCAGATTCAGATTCGAAGGGAAATCTTTTCTAGCTTATGAGATAAATATTATTAAATGTCAAAGTTAAACGGGATTAGGGCCAACAAGCATCTGTAGAAACTCGAGATATCCCACTAAACGATGATAAACAATCATAGCGACATTGGCACGTACGTACTGGAATGACTTTTCACTATACAAATCACAGCTGGTATTAAATTTCCCATGAAATACTTATATAGCTTAATTACTCTCGACGCTCTTTGCGGATTGGAACAAGAGCTTTTGAATTCTTCCAGCACGAGCTGAGTTTTCTTCGTACCTTTAGAGTCCAGCTTATTGGATGTTCAAGAAGTTTTATACTTTTATACTATCTGCAAAATGCATTATACTAGACATTAATAGATGGATGCTAAAGAAAAATAAACCAAGAAAACATGTAAAAACTTCCTACCTCTGACTCAGAGTAGTTGAAAGATTTCAAAAGAAGAAATCAGGAGCTTAATATGACTTCACTATGTTCACCACCATTCTCCATTCTAATCCATGTTTTGATAGAGAAAGGCTCTTCAGTGACTTCGATAACTCTTGCTCCTCTTGACCAGTTCCCGTAACCACCATAACCAGAATGTCGAGCGAAGCACAACCAAAGCTTTTTGTGGGGGCAACACCAGTCCAAACCGTGATTATGTCCAGCAAACACGGCCTGCCAATATGATGCAATCTCAAAAATGTAGTTTACTACATGCATGGCCTAAAATTTATGGTCGTCCCCATTCCCCAGTAGTTGAGGTGTCATAGAGATTCTTCATATATTGCAGTATTTCGGGGCAATTATTAGTTCTATGACTGCTTTGTATGAGTACTTAGAAAGATGTTTTAGGAATAAATGGTAAGAATCATAACTAGAAACGAACTTAAGACTAATTTTATTAACTACTTAAAAACTGACAAATAGCAATAGGCTGCTTGATACTAACCTTTACAGATGATCTATTTATAAGAATTTCCATCATCCCATTTTCAGCTTGCTGATTAGCAACTTTCTCCTTGTTGATAGAACCTACACAAGGCTTGTGTATTCTAAACTTCGGGGCAACTTTCTTATATGCTTTACTTGGTATGTGCCAAAAGATTATTTCAGGCACCCTAATAATTTCATCAAGTCATTAAAGAGTAAATAGCATACACAGTGTACACAGGAGGGAAAGAATGTGCATTGGTTTCATTACCTTAAATCTGGGTTGATTTCCTCTGATTTACTCTTGAACCAATTCGCTTGGGCAGTTGACATAACTTCCGGGTATGAACCTCCACCAGTATCAAGAAAGTATAAATATGCAATCGCCCTTTTTGGATTCTTCAGTGATGAAACTTGAAGTACATAATTGGATACACTAGGCCAAAGATACTCAGGGCCTTTACTAGAATAAGATAGCATGTTCTGCTCTATCTCATTTTCAACTAGTTCAAGTCTTTGTGTGCCTCTGAAGATGCAATGTTCTTCTCCTGAAGTCATATGAAACATTCAGGCCTAAGTGTATACATGCTTTCAATGGAGACAAATTGATGTAACAAAATAATTAACTAACTAATACATCGACTTTAAAATGTTCACCTGAGTATGATAAATTTGTCGAGGATGGGCATCTGAGTTCAGGAATTCCAGCGGCAGAGAACCATTCGAGTGGCCATTCAAAGTGTGCGTCGTCATGGTTCCCAAATATGGTTGCCCATGGTATTCCTCTAGCTCTAGTTGGGGAAATTGCTTGGTCCCAGTACAAACTCGCGTTTGCAATAGGCAAATTGTTAGCCGTGATGACATCTCCAAGATAAATTACAAAGTCTGCAACAGCTTGCAATATTAGAGGCTCTCACTTGGAAGCAAATGAAGCATATAAGGTCTAGCAGTAATTATAACGAAAAACGATTAAAAAAGTATTGAACTTTACAAGTTTTGACAATATGGGGACTAATTTTTTTTTTTTTGGTCAATTTGGGACCAAACTTTTTAATTTTTGCAATGTGGGGACATGTGTAACATGACATCTAAAATTTTCACACGGTGTTTCACAATTTGAATTAATTTCTATGGTCATGAGGTTGTAGATGTTCATGAGTACGGTGTATAACAACAATGTATGTAACTTGTGAATTATGAAACACCGTGTGAGAAATTTAAACTACATGTGTAACTAGTCCCCACATTGCCAAAAATTAAAAAGTTTGGTCTCCAAATTGACTGAAAAAAAAAGTTTAGTCCCCATATTGTCAAAATTTGTAAAGGTTGATACCTTTTTAGTCGTTTTTCGTAATTATAATGTATTTTGTGCTATTAAATTGTGATAGTATCTAATTTTCCTATAGGGCAGGGCATGTCAAATGTAATGCATAAATTAAAGTAGTAAATGAAGGTGTAAAGACACTGTAAAATTTGTGACTCACCTGGTGTTTCCTTATCGAGTATAGTCGACATGACCCTATCAGAATTAACATCTTGGATAGGACCCCAATTAGTCCAAGCATCCTCACCATAGTGCAGATCAGCAAATAGTACAATTTTGAATGTACCATCTGAAGAGCATTGAAGGGATTTTGCTGGTGTCCTTTGAAGAATAAAGGTCTCTTGGTCATAACTTTCTTTTTGATGAGCATAGACTATAGTTGTTAAAATTAGTTGGATGGTGAAAGAGAGGAAGATGCTGAAGCCATGTTCAGCCCTTTCCCTCATCCTTAAAAAGTTATAACTGTCTTAGAATGTTGGTAAAGTTGGTGTTTTGCACATTCTCTTCCATCAGTGGTATTTGGTAAGTTCTGGCTGTGAGTAAAACGTGGTAATTATGATTAGATGCTTATCTAGTTATCTGGGTATATTCCCATGGATATTATTGAATGCTAACCTTAATTTTGTGGTAAGGATTGCTAAGAAGGAATCTTATTTTTTCGCCAAAATGATTGCTAAAAAGGCAAAAAGCAATCTATTTTAAGGCTTGCAAGTTGCAACAACAGAATGAAATATTTGTTATGGTTTTCGTAATATGGTGTTTATCTCACAGAGACTCTGCCGGCAGTTAAGGGGTGAGAGGCACTATTTACCTTGGAGAATTGCTTTGAAGCTACTCGATGTGAAGCCTGTGGAGTAGTTTACATTACAGATAGTGAAAAATATGTCACTCAATACTTTTCATGTAAACATTGAGTATTGGCATCAAAAGTATTAAACGTACTAACTTGATCTTTATTTGTTCTTCATATACATTGTACATGTTGATCAAGAACGATCTTTATTTGTACTTCATATACATTGTACATGTTGATCAAGAACTGCCATAGGTATGGCACTCATGCTATACTTTTCACATGAAGCCTAGCCTTACATTTCACTGAGTTGGTTAAAGAAATTGATTGGGTATACAGGTTGTTGGTTTGGAAAGAAGAGGCCAAAGTTTCTCTCAAATTCTGGATTTTTCAAGTTTTCGTTGAACATTGCAAAAAGATAAATTTCAATAGGCCTCCCAGGCCTCTTTGGAGAACCTCTACTCGCGTGTTGGATCAGATTTTGATTGTATGTACGTGCGTTATCTATCGTTGTAGCAGTACCACCAGCAGAAGGCCACCCGCTCTCTGATACTACAATTTCCAAAGTAGATCCACTCGCCCTTTCTAGAGCAGAGTAGAAACTGTCCAATTGGGCATCAAACAGGTTCTGATATGGAAGATTATTACCACTATCTGTGAATTCTGTTGATGGATTTGTGAACAGAGCATATGAAAGGCTTATGGTGGGGGTACTAATATGACTGAAGTAAGGATAAATGTTCACAAGAATTGGCGCGCGGGTGTCTGTCAAGAAGCCAATGATTGGGTTTAAGAACCACATGATGTCGCCTCTGAAGGCGCCTGCTGATGGTGGAAAAGATGTCCCAATCACACCAGTGTCAATCGCTGTAGACACTTTGATTTGGCCTTGTAGGCCAGCAGCCAGAACTGCGTTATAAACATTTGTCATGGCAGGGACTAGAAATGGAACGTACTGGGAGTTTCCATTTACAGGACTGACTTCATTTCCGACGGCAATGTACCTGATTCTTACATCAGGCCAAAAGTTTCTAACATTTGTTTGGACCCAGCTAGCAGCAGCAGCTGTGTCTGCTGCCAGACGTTGTAGGTCTGTGTTCGGCACACCCAGTATGAGTTCAATATTTGATCCCCTAAGGGCTTGTAGAACTTCTTGGTTTGGATCATAAATTCTCATTCTTCCTATGCTTCTTGCTCTATATAGAGCCACAACTTGCTGTGGTGAAGGCAAATTGTTCGCATCCCTTCCATAACAGACTCCAATAGTTTGTGCCCCTGCATTTAATGTTGATTATTAGCGAACGTCAATATAAGTTTACAAATAGTGAAGCACTGCGTATAATTAACAACCATAAAATGGTAGACCACTATCATCATATATATATTTTACACTATAGATCATCTCATTTCCTTCACCATACTCGGCTGAGAAAAAGAACCGTTTGTCCATCAAACAAAATTGCACCAGTTGTGTGAAGTTATTACGACATGAAAGAATACAAGGAGAAAGAAACCTGTTAATGTTAGACTTGCAAATAGCAACCCAAGAAAAAGCATTGTAGGAGCCATGAAAGAGTTAGAGTCGAGAAACTTGAACTGTTTAAGTATGACTAATATGAATTCACTTTATATAGATCTAAAATCAACAACTTAATGCCCCCACCCCATTATTGTCAATATAAGTAGAATCGATAACGATCACCATGTGACTTAATTGTACATTCATTGAAGGCAGACTAGTCTTCAAATTCTGTTAAGAAAAACTTTGGTCTGTCTCTGTTTTAAAAGTCTTGGCTCTTAAATTTGCATCGTCACAAATATGAACTTACTATTCGTTCCAAGAAGATTTAACTCTTTTACTTAAAATGACCTTTGTCAATTGTCATCCTGTTGTGAAGAACTAAAACCCATCATGTAACTCTTCTGATAATCAATAAAGATTTAAATGAACACACACACACACAGTTACAATCTAGCTAAATGAATCAATGGTGCATTTGGAATATCTGCTATGGCCCCATTACTCATATACAAAGAAGTTATGCTTTACGACCTAATATGGCCAGACTCTAGATGGATAAGATATAATTCTACATAGTATATTGACCATTTGACAAGTGAACTTTAGGCTGCATTCTTAGCAATTAGACGCCCTCGTGTTGTTTTTAATTTAATAAACTATGTATGTAGCCCACTTTCTATATAAAAGTAAGCCTTCCCTACGTTGGCTACTCTCTACACAGTACGCATACAGCTGCTTATGAGTTATGACATTATTATAAGTTCTCAAAAACGTTAAAAAAGTAAGGGTTCTAGAAATGATAATGAATATAATGCCAATATTCATAAGAATATCCAAAACCTGCAAAAGGGTATATGTATCGGTGTAGCCTGAAATGTGTTTTAAAATAAAATTAGGCATCTAAACAAAAAAAAAATCATTTCCATTGTTTCGAGCATTCATATTATAGATTTTTTTATTTTTTGGAAAAAAAAATATTATCGAGTTTTTTGTTTCTATAGAGGGTTATTTGACAAATATAAATCTGCTTTACAGCATTTGAAGAGGGCTAGGATCATGATTGAATGTTTTGCTGGGGTCTGTACCAAATGACAAGGTGAAATGATGGAGAGGCCAAAATTAGGATAGCCTTCAGGGACATGATTTGGCTCGGACTGCACCATGTTAGAGCACCAGCACGACTCCTTTGAGAGAGCATTTGGTCTTACTGTCTTAGGATTGGTACTGACCAAGTGATCAGAAGGAGAAAGGGTGCTAGGTACTAGACCTAAGACTTCAACACGAGTTATTTTGTTTCCTTATCTTTTGAGAAAACTTTGACTACCAATTCAAATTGTACTTAAAAGAAATATAGAGCATTGAAAAAAATTCGGAATCAATAAAGTGAGTTTTCTTAGTATTCCAAATGTCTTAGAAGGTGAAAAGCTGGAATGTAAATTCAACATTAGTAGTACTACTGATGACACCAAAATGTAAATTCAATTGCCCTTTATTCATAATAGATGTTCATTGAGCAAACTTTTTTTTTTTTTTTTTTTTACATATGGCGGGGATACATTATTCTTCATGACTTCATATGAGGAAAAGTCTTACACAGTCACACTACATTTTGTGAGCTCATTCGTTACTCAGAAATTTATTGGGTATACAGGTTGTTTGTTAGGAAAGAAAAGCCCAAAATTTCTCTCGAACTCTGGATTTTTCCGGTTCTCATTGAACATTGCAAACAGGTATGTCTCAATGGGCCTGCCAGGCTTCTTTGGGGAGCCTCTTCTCACATGCTGGATCAGATTCTGATTGTATGTACGCGCATTATCAATTGTTGTAGCAGCGCCCCCAGCTGATGGCCAACCGCTTTCCGATACAACAATTTCCAAAGAGGATCCACCCGCCTTCTCTAGAGCAGCATAGAAACCGTCCAGAATGGCATCAAAGAGATTTTGGTAAGGAAGATTGTTGCCCCTATCTGTGAATTCTGCTGATGGATTAGTGAACAAAGCATATGATAGCTTCAAGTTTGGGGTACCAGTGTAAGAGAAATATGGATACACATTGACGAAAAGTGGCTGGCGGGTGTCCCTTAAAAAGCCAATGATAGGGTCAAAGAAAGAACGAGTGTCCCCTCTGAATACACCATCTGATGGTGGAAAAGATGTTCCTATCACACCAGTGTCAGTCGCTGTAGACACTTTGATTTGTCCTTGTAGGCCAGCTGCTACAATCGCATTATAAACGTTTGTCATGGCACGTACAAGGAACGGAACATACTGGGAGTTCCTAAGAGGATTGACTTCATTGCCTACAGCAATGTACTTGATTCTTACAGCAGGCAAGAAGTTTCTTACATTTGTTTGAACCCATCGACTTGCAGCAGAGGCATCAGATGCTAGCAATTGAAGGTCTGGGTTGGGTACACCTAGCATGAGTTCGATATTTGAGCCCCTGAGAGCTTCTAAAACTTGTTGGTTTGGATCATAAATTCTCATTCTTCCTATGTTTCGCTGCCTATATAGCGCTACGACTTCTGCTGGTGGTGGTAAATTGGTACCATCCCTCCCATAACAAACGCCAGTAGGTTGTGCACCTGCATCAAGAATTAATTAACACCAAAACAAGCTTAACAAAAAGGAAAACTAGGAAAATAATTGGCTAAGAAAATGACTCTTGAACTAATTTAGCAGCGAGGAGTTTCAATAGCAAAAACTAGCATTCCAGTTGACTTTAAACGCCAATCTTGTCACTTGGATATATATATACTCGTGGTTCACTCATGACGGTGACTTTGTCATAGCGTAACTAATTTAGCTAAACACATCCCCATTTTGGACTTTGCATTTCGCATTTTCGCCATTTCGCTTAGCTATTTACTGATGCTTAAAAATAATATCCAAACTATGCTCTCACCGCGAAAGAATGCGAGATTGATATGTTTAGGCCAAGATTAATTGCAGTAAAAGATGGTTTGGCGTGACAATATCCATGTACACCTCCCATTCTCACGTTTGCCTTGTGACTTTTACCAGAGAATACTATCAACAATTGTGTAATGTGAATAGAATACTTCACATCATACAATCTCAAGACCTGTTATTGTACGTGATACAATTTGTTTATGGGGGAATACCTGTTATTGTTAGACTTGCCGTTACCAACACAACAAAGAGCATTATAAGAGCCATGGAGTGAGTGCCGTATATTTTAGAGAATGTAGCCATGAAAAAGAATTAAGAGGAAGAAACTTGAAATGCGGTACTTAATCAGTAGCAAATGAAGTCCTTTATATAGAGAGAGTTTGAGGTCCAATCCGCAAAGACTAGAAGCCTGACTATTAATACCCTGCCAAACGGCCAAAATACGTCGATAAATTAGAATTGAGTTGAAGACTTCATTGAAGGCCTACTATGTAGGTACCTTGCATTTATGACTTCTTTCACTTTGAATAGTCTCGAGTCTTTGCATTTTACTCTATCACGATATCATTTTGTGGCATTTTCCATAGAAAAGACACAGATTAAATGGTTTTTTCCATATAGCAGACAACTTAAACAAATTGGATTCTGTTTCTTTTTTAGACTCATTTGTTGAAAAATCCTTCCCTTTGCCTATATTTCTTTCTATCCCTCTCTTTGTTAATTCAATTTGATTAATGTCAATATTTGTAAGAATATCCAAGACGTGCAAAAGGTTATGTATATATATGTATCAGCGTAGCCTGAAATGTGTTCTAAAATAAATGAAAAATTACCGAAAAGGTACATGACCCGGAAATTAAATTGAGGTAACCATTTTTTTTTCGTCAATTAGTTAACATACTTAGCGAACAAATATGCAAACCGTGCTACGCATTGGTTATTTTAAGTCTTGAAACCCATTCCTCAAGATCGATAGTTAGCATGGTTTCTTTAGATTCTAAATTGTAAATGGTAATTGTAATTATATAGAAGAGACTCATCTATTTATTTATTTATTAAATAAAATGGGAGATAATTATGTTATTTAAGTGATATTAGAGAGGTTTTTTTAAATTATCAATAATAAAATAGGGCTTGTTTTAATTTCAATGTGGAAAATGGGGGTAATTATCTAATTTAAATGACATTAAAGAGATGTTTCTAAATTATTAATAAAAAAGAGACTTTGTTAATAAAAGTGGGGCTTATTCTAAATTTAAATTTAGTGAGGGAGGTATTTCTATTTCTAAATTATTAATAAAAAAGAGACCTTGTTCATAAAACTGGGGCTTATTCTAAATTTAGAGAGGGAAGTGTTTCTAAATTAAGTAAATAAGGAGATCTTAAATTGCCTACTCGATATTGGGAAGGGTATTCCGGAAGACCTAGCTATTATATAGTGTAGATATTGGCCAATAAGATGTATCAGTTAACACAGTGCATAGATGACAATTATATTTCACCTTTTGTGTTTTAGATAATTAGTGAAACACACCCACAAACTTAACTAATTCGGAATAACTCCACTCTCTCATTTTAATTTTTTTAAAGCTAAATTGATAGGTGGCAGCATCTTAACTACCCATAACTCAAATTAAAGAAAACTGAGCAAGTGACCAGAGGGATAAGAGTAATACTACATTGACACATAAAAAATGACACAGTCAAGACACAGTGACGTGGCATGTTGCAACATCGATGTTGCAATGGTAAAAATAAAAACCAAAAGTCTTTTTTCTCTCACTCAAAACACTTGTTTTTTTTTCCATTATCAAATAAAATAAAATTGATCGGTGCAACATTGATGTTACAGTGGTATTTCTCAGTGCAACATTAATGTTGCTGTGGTGGTTTTTTATGGTACAACATTAATGTTGCAGCGCCACGTCACTGTGTTGGTCAACTGTGTCAAATTTTATGTGTCATTGCAAAATTTTGCACTGACACATAAAATTTGACACAGTTGACCGACACAGTGATGTGATTTTGCAATGACACATAAAATTTGACACAGTTGACCGACACAGTGATGTGGCGCTGCAACATTAATGTTGTACCATGAAAAACCACCACAGCAACATTAATATTGCACTGAGAAATACCACTGTAACATCAATGTTGCACCGATAAATATCACGGCAACATCAATGTTTTACTATGAAAACCACTGCAACACCAATGTTGCACAAAGAAATACCATTTCAACATCAATGTTGCACCATGAAAAATCAATGGAATTGAGGTTTGCTATGACGAAATTATGATAATGGAAAAATGAGAATGGAAAATTGATAATGGAAAAAAAACAAGTGTTTTGAGTGAGAGAAAATAGACTTTTGGTTTTTATTTTTACCATTGCAACATCGATGTTGCAACATGCCACATCACTGTGTCTTGACTGTGTCATTTTTCATGTGTCAGTATAGTATTACTCGAGTTTTATATCATAATCAATAAAGTGAGTTTTCTTAGTATTTTAAGGTGCAAAGCTGAAATGTAATTCAGCATTAGAATTTACTACTAATGACACCAATTTTAGTGGGTGTTTATTGGTGTACAAACAAAACCAATTAATTAAACTTCAATTGCCCTTTCAGAGAGAAACTCTCCAGGACAAATCCGGAGAGAAAGTAACTCGTAAGAACACTTTTTTTTAATCACTCCTAAGGACCGGGTAGATGAAAGGTCAAGTATACTCTTAACACAAAATTAAAAACGGCTTGGGTAGATGAAAATTTTCAAGTATACCCCTAATGTGAAATAGTAAGCGGCCCAGCCCAACCAAAACGACCCAGTGTATATACTTCATCATGAGTTATAAACAATCATTGTTCATATGAACAATCTTATTTGGGGTTTGAACAATTACTGTTCGTATGAGCATTCATTGTTTATATCTATTTGGAGTATGAACAATCATTGTTCATACTTCAAGATAATATATGATCAGTAAGAATACCTATTAGAGTATGATATTGATTGTTCATATACATTTGGGTTATGAACAATCACTGTTCATACTTCAAGATAATATATAATCAGTAAGAACACCTATTAGAGTATGATTGATTGTTCATACATATTGTTCATACTTTAACATGAGCTATGAACAATCAATGTTCATACATCAATATAATGTATGATCAGTAAAAACACATATTGGAGTACGTATGAACAATCGTGTTCTTACTATTCATACATTATGCCGAGGTCATTGTTCATACTGTTCATACATCAACATATTGTATGATCAGTAATAACACTTATTGGAGTATGAATAATCATTGTTCATACCTATTTAGAGTATGAACAATCACTGTTCATACCTCAATATGAGCTATGAACACTCATTGTTCATATCTATTTGGGGTATGAACAATTAATGTTCATACCTCAACATAATAACATCTATTGGAGTATGAACAATCATTGTTCCAATCTATTTGGGATATGAACAATTATTGTTCATACATCAACATGAGTTATGAACACTTATTGTTCATACCTCATAATAGATATGAACAACGAGTGTTGCCCTTTATCAACTAGGTATGAACAATGAATGTTGCCCTCTATTCATAATAGATGTTCATTAAGCAAACTTACATATGGTGGGGATACATTATTCTTTGTGACTTCATATGAGGAAAAGTCTTACACAGTTACACTACTACATTTGTGATTTAGTTAGTCAGAAATATAAGGTTAACTAGTATTACCCTCCAATGTACTTGATTCTTACAGCAGGCCAGAAGCTTCTTATATTTGTTTGAACCCATCGACTTGCAGCAGAGGCGTCAGATGCTAGCGTTCGAAGTTCTTCGTTGGGTACACCTAGCATGAGTTCGATATTTGAGTTCCTAAGAGCTTGTAAAACTTGTTGGTTTGGAATTTTGGATATGTTTCGTTGCCTATATATAGCGCTACAACTTCTGCTGCTGGTGGTAAATCGGTACCAAGCCTTCCATAACAAACACCAGTAGTTGTGCACCTGCATAAAGAATTAGTTAACACCAAAACAAGTTTAACGAAAAGAAAAGTTAAGAAAATAATTTGTTATATGGAAAATGACTCTTGGACTAATTTAGCAACTAATTTAATAACACATTAAAGGTAGACAATGACTCTTGGACTTTACGCGGCAACCTGGCAATTCTGTCACTTGGATAATGGATAGTCGTGGTTCACTGACAATGACTTTGCCATAACGTAACTAATTTAGCTAAACACATCACCATTTCGCTTAACTATTTACTAATGCTTAAAAGTAATATCCAAAGTCCAAACTATGCTCTCCTCACGAAAGAATGCCAGATTGACATGTTTAGGCCACTATTAATTGCAGTGTATCATTTGCACCTCCGATTCTCATGTTGGTCTTGTGACTTTTACTAGAGAATACTATCAAGAATTCCGTAATGTGATTGGAATACAGTAAAGGACATTCCACCAGTCACGTAATGTGCACATGCAACGACTCTCCAAATATAATGTGACCTCCAGATATACAGACACCCATCACATTTGCATATTCAGCAGTCCAGTGACTCGTCACTCGACTTCATCTCGTGACGTCATTACTTACTACTGTCATCATTACTAATTTTATCTTTAAGCCCTTTTTCCGCCGTAATTCATGCACCATTACAGTCATCCACTATCATTATACTATCTTTCAACTCAGATAGACCTAAACACCTACAGTTGATATCCGTGTGCCTATCACAAACACATGTCATTCATCACGACCGCACATCTGTACTCATCAGTATATATGTCGCACCTGATGCCCACTCTCAATTACTATAAAAATCACCATCTAAGAGCTACACGTGACTTGATTCCAGTCTCACTAACATAGTACTGAATACGTAGGTATTTTCTTACTCATGAAGAGCAGCCACTAAATACCAAACAAAATCATCCCCACTTTATTATTCCAACTTAAGAGCTAAAAATTAAATCTTAATCTTTAATGTAAATTTAGACATTTACATATTATAAATAAACTAATATTGTATATTAGTTTAGACATTTACATATGTTATAAATAAACTAATATTTAGACATTTACATATGTTATAAATAAACTAATATTGTATATCATATTATCATTATATCATAAACATAAAATTAACCCAGTGACACATGCTCAAACTTGTACGCGATACCATTCGTATATTGGGGACTACCTGTTTATTGTTAGACTTGCCGTTACCAACACAACGAACATTATAAAAGCCATGCAGTGAGTGCGGTAGATTTTAAAGAATGTAGCCATGAAAAATAATTAAGAGGAAGAAACTTGAAATTCGGTACTTGACCAGTAACATATGAAGCCAAACTATGAATACCTTGTCAAGTACGTCCGACTTTATTGAAGGGCTATTATGGACGTCATGACTTCTTTCACTTTGAATAGTCTCGGTCTTTGCATTCTACTCAATCACGATATTAATTTTGTGGTATTTTCCATATAGAAAACGGATTTGCCTTTTTCCAAATAACAGAAAACTTTAAACAAATTAGGTTATGTTTAATCAGAGGCAACAAATTGTGCTCATTGGGTCTACTCAATAGAAACACTTTCTTTTTTAGACTCATTTGTTGAAAAACCCTGCCCTTGGCCATATTTCTTTAGTACTTGTTCTTTTTTTCGTTTTGGCTCTCTCTTCAGTTAAATTAATTTGATTAATTTTGGAGATAGTAGTTTGGCACGTATAGGTTTAGTGGCAGCAAACATTAGTGCAATACAACGTGGTACTTGATCATGTTTGTAGTATCCAGTTACTATTGTTGATGTCTTACAGATGGTCAATATAGAAAGTGTTTGGTTATCTCTTAGCCTCCCTCAAAAATTATCCCACCACAATTTAATGAGAAAATAAAAACATACAAAAATAATAATTTAAAAGGCTTCAAATTAATATCCCAACTTTCAACTCAACCAAAATCAGATTGTTGGATAAGTTTTACAACTTATATTCACAACTAACAACTCCATACATATTTCCATATTCTTCAAAAGAAACTTACAAAGAAAAATAACATGAACTTCTTTTCGAGTAACAATCACTAAATTAAATAGGGTATAATTTTGTATCTACAAATTTAGAAGAATTCCATCTTTAAATCTTTTGAGAAATCAAGAAATGTAGTTGATTTTGCTTATGCACTTACTAAAATTAAATGGTATTTTTTAATTAGGTAATTCCATCTTTAAATCTTTTGAGAAATCAAGAGATCTAGTTGATTTTGCTTATGCACTGACTAAAATTAAATAGTATTTTTCAATTAGTGGTAGAGAGGATTTGGGATTATAGCTTGGAAAAAGTTCTCTGTTTCGAATGAGATGCTAATACCATGGAAGCTAGTCTGGTAGATGGAGGAGATGAAGAAAGTTTTCTTTTCTTTTTTGTTTTTGAGTTTCTATCGTCAAATTTATTATTTTATTTTTTTTCTCTCTCATCCTTCTTACTATAGACAGTAGTGAATCGCACCTATTTGTTATGATAACCATCCACCCGGTTTTGGGCCGTTTCTATTTTTGCAAATTATAAATTATGGCCCATATACTGAAAATGGACTGGACCAAGCAACTAAACATCTTATCCTGGGTCTTATTCCTTGTACAGGCTGGGGAATCTATGCTGCCAAACATAACCTTAGGTTAAGGATTTGAGTTTACTATCTGTTCAAGTTGTAAAAAAAATGGCACCAGCATTCTGGTATAGTGGTATGTGCCTATGTCCAGTACTCCAGTGTCCAGTAGTGTGCCAAAACTTACGAATAGTTCAATAAGTAGAGCTTGATCACGGTTTATAGAAATGAAGTCGAAGGTGATGTTGGTGCTTATAATGATGACCGTTTAAACCCATTTTCCCAAATCCTAATTATTAACACCAAAGTTTCAATTGCAGTAATCAGGCACCGGTCCTTAGTTGTCCCAGGGATGATAGCAAGGGAATTTCCAGTTTCCAATTGCTAACCACATTCAGTTTCAAGTGCCTGCTCGTCTTCTCTTATAGTAGCTTTGAGCTTCATATACATGAATATTTAGCACTTTCTGCTCCTCTACTTGAAAAGGACTTGCAAGAACACAGGAAATATGCAAATAAAAAGTTCAAAAGTTCATGTTAAAATGCAGTTTCAATGTAGAATTAGCACTTTGTCAAGGCTTGGAAGGGTTGAAAATAGACTTATCTAATAGCTCATATGGCGTCCTCCCTGAGAAGATGGGTTTCCTTTTCATAGTTCAAACTTGGTGATTGATTTTATAGGTTTTCTTCAGGTTAAACAGAACTCTATACGAAGTTAATGGATGCGAGTATGAGACAACAATAAATAAGAAATCAGTAACGAGTGTAAGGTTTAAGATGTCTCATTTTCACCTTAGAGTCTTGTACATTTCTAAGTTGCCACAGTTTTCCCTGAATTTCATGCATTATTATCAACTAGGAGCAAAAACATTCAAAAGGGGGCCATAGCTGAATCGCTTGTGCATTCAAACTTGGTTACTATAATTTCCATTAATAAGCTGCCGACAACAGGGAGAGAATAATTTGCGTATAAAGATGGCGAACTCCCCGATCACAAATCACCCATTTCAGATCCAATATACGAATTTAAATAACATAATTAATCAACATTTTGGGGTAAGACGCATAGTGGGGGGATCACCAAAAAATCGCCTAAGGTTCAAGCAGCAGTGCTACACATCACTTGCCTGTGACAAACACAAGACAATACGAAAGCAATCAGTTTCTTTTTTCCCCAGTCAGACAGAGCTCAAAGTAAGCAATATATCTTTTGTCATCTGATGAATAGCAAAACTGATTAGTGAACAGGAAATAAGAGATTTTAAGGGAATCACTAACCGTAGTTTTGCTGCACCTTTGCAAACTTGTGAACGGTTTTCACTAAAGTACCATGTTTCACTGATTTCAATGGTCCCATGTGTCTGCAACAATAGGTGACCCATTACAAACAGCAAGTGAAGAAACATATATAACAAAAAAAGGAATAAAGGTCAAGAAATCAGTAATTGAACAATTATATTTGAAGTTTTTGGAACAAAACAACTTGAATCATCCGAACCCAAATGAGCATTGGTGTGTGTAACCATGCTATGCATGCCTTGAGAAAAACCAATTTCCAAGCAAAAGCTAACAACATAAATAATATTATTTTGATAGCGCGCCTTAGTAAAGACCGATTCCTATGTCAGAGCTAACTGTATATTTTACTAATAATCTTTATAGCTATAGTCATGTCTAAGACCCTATCGTTGGAGGCTTTTCAGCATGTAAGTTGTAACTATAACCACGAACCAATCTCCTGCGTTGGAATGTCAAGCTGCAACACGAATTTCATGTATTCTCCACACTACTCTTTTGTTGACTTAATCCAGCTGTTTAGTCATATCTGCTGTAAGCATTGAAGACAGAGTTGTGAAGCAAGTTACACACCGAAATTCTGGTGTGGGTTATCTGGCTTTCACTCGCTTAACATAGTCGTCAGTAAGCACAACAACCCCCATCAAGCAGAAAAAGTTGAGGACTTAAGATCAAGTTTAGGGAGTTGAATACTGTGCCGAGTGTATGTGTAAAATGTTTTAAGGGTAACACTAACCCAGACTCGTAGATTATTCATTCAAGGTGCCAGAATTATCTCAATTCCACAGGTACAGAAGAAACACTCCACAAGTATATTCAATCACAGATAGTTCCAGTACACTCCTAATTACGTATTGTCTTTGTAAGAGTCAGCAATCTTGCTGGCGCTTCAATGACCATAAGATGGTGACGTGAGATCAATAACGTACTGGATGTTTAAGTTGTTTTCAACAAATTTCTTTAACTCTCTCAACTATGGAAATGATTAAGACTAGCTAGTTATCCATAGCAAGGTTAAAATACAGTTTTATTAGGCAAGTGGCTCCGTGGTTCCTAGTACTGTCGAACGTGGGTCTCGTCTCCATCTCGTGATGTCTGGGACATAGGGTAAAGAGCCAAAGGCTAGAAAGTCACGAAATGGTGAAGCATTCAACGAAATAAGAATTCATCGAGCAAAGATACTCACACAATCACCGTATACCGCATTCTCCATGCAGGAAAGCCTAAGTGACACCTCACTGGTCCATAAACTAGAAGCAGATTGGGTTGTGGCCCTCCACAACCTAGAATACAATAAGAAAAATAAATAAGTAAATAGAATGGGAAGCAACAAAAGCTACAAATGCACTGAGCAGTAAGGAAAGGGAAGACAAACCTACAGCTCTCAGTGCCTCGCCCATGCTTTCTTCTGTAAATGTTGGCTCATCAGAAACTTCTAAATACTTCGTACAAAGATGGCTAGCAGCTTTAGCAGTCCCTTCTTTCCCATCTGAGATTGAAAGGAATTCCAAAGTCCTTTGTGTTTCATCAAGACAGGAACTCTTTTCGCCGTCTTCCTGAAAAACAGATGGCAAGAATGATAATAATAGTGAGCAACTATCTCACACAAATAATTCCACGTTCAGCTCTAGGCACATTAGCAAGGAGCATCTGACAAATAATTCCACGAATCTCGATGTAAGATTTGATGGTGTTGATGTAGGGAGAAGATTTGACTACTTGTTCGAAAAGGTAAGTGATTTTGCCAGTTAAGTAAAGTTCTTAATGTCAAGGAGTAGATATGGTAATTACACGTGTGATTGGTACCTTGGCAGGAAAACGAGTCATTATTAAATTCGGTATATTTACAATTATCCAAACTGTTTTTTCTAAAGCTGAGCGCCTGAGCACATTGTTTTACTTTTTGTGGAATTGTTGTTTTGATTCGTGACTTGGAACTTATCCGTACCCTTTGAGTGCTGCTACACTCACACAGAAAATTGACACATTTATCCAACACATAGATATGGTAAATGATATATGTCTTATATCATCGTGCTACACGTCATGTATTATCGCGCTACACGTCATGTATCATTGTGTAAAAAAGTGATACATGACATATATCATCCGCCACATCACTATATGGGATGAATGTATCAATTTTATGTATCAGTGTAGAATTATTGGTACCCTTTTACCTAGTTAGGAGTTTTATTGATTTTGTTAATTAATACTTCTTTTGCTCAGTTTTTAAACAAGATAAGTAGTGTTCATTCCATCTTGATCTTTTCTGATTGCTTTAACTTGGAAAAGAAAGAAGAATAAAAATTAAAAAAAGAAAAACAATATTTACTAGTGTGAAAGTTTCTAACCATGTAATACTAGGATTCTGGGAACCTTTGAGTAACATGGGATGTGGAAGTTGGTTTTTCGACTAAAAGGAAGTTTTAAGTCCGGGGTCATGTTTTAAAGCAAATATCTTCATTCATACTCCTTTAATTAGGTAGATAGGTTGCAAAATCTGGTTTATTTGGACAATTTTAGGTTTTTCCTTAATTATTCATATTATATATACTAGTAAACGGGCACGTGCGTTGCACGTGCTAGGAAAGAAAATTGGAATGGAGAAAATCAAAGGAATGAACACATGTAAATTAGAATAATAAATAAAAAACTTCAATAAGGAAAAAAAACACTTCAATACGCTAGTTGTATTCTTTGTTTGATTCCATTTTTGCCGCTCTGCCATGTTGCGAATAAATATATTTGAAAATGTATTTAACCGCCTGTAATTTAGTCAATATATCATTGTTAGTGCATATGTCAGAAACTAATTTACCAAAAAAATAAGTATTAATTATGCTAATGAAGTTAAAAGTTAACATTTATGCTGCTAGTTGTGTAATTATCTTGTCGAGCATTTAAATGTGATTGAGGAATATTGTTGGATTCATATGAGTGTATTACCTGTAAGATATAAGAATATTATATCATGGTGTGCAATATAATTGTTATTCTACAATGGAGAATAAAATATCTAAAACAACTGTAAGAAGAATAATATTTTTTTTATCATTGTCTTTAAAATGATCCAGCGAATCCATCAATTCTTTTTTTGGTCGGTTTAAATAAGTAGGTAGCTTGGACAGATAAAGAATTTGTAGCTAGCTAACAAAATCAATTTTTTTTTTTAAAAAAATTTAGAAACGATCACATTGGGAAACAATTAGAAAAATTGCATTGGACACTGTTAATATTTGTTCTATAGATCTATTAAGTCGGATATAATATGTGGAGTGTATTGAATGTATAAATAATAGCTTTTCGGAAGATGGCTATGTGGCAAGATTATAATTTAAAAGCTTTCAATATAATGTGGATCTTATTTTATGTGTATGGAGATTGAATGATTCAAATGATGGAGTGTTGATTTTTTCAAACCATCTGTATGAAGGCGACAAAAGGAAGAAATTATGGATGCCAAAATAGAATTTAAAAAAACCAATATAGAATTTAAAAGGGTTGACACTTTGACATTCCCAATTGACTCCAGTTAAGGCTTTAGTGACACATTGAATGTCTCCAAATAGGTGTACTTGTTGCAGTCCTAGCCATTGTGTAGTGTTTTTGTATAGCTAGATTTATATATAGTTTTTGGGCACACTCGTTGAGCATGAACTGGTGAGGTGGTTTTGAATAATTGCTTCTATATGACGGAGGATGTTGGCTCTGGCATTTCACAACATCGATCTGTTGACATGATGACATGTGCTGGAGAACGTAAACATAACCAAAAATTTGAATTTTAAAACAAAATCTTCCTTGTGTATCTCAAATACATGGCAGCAAATTAAAAAATGACAAAGATATGTTGGCAAATACTCCCAGCAAGTAATATGGCACTTGGAATAGCGTTTGGCAGTAGAAGCACAACTTTATATATCTGATCACCACGATCCAATATGTTAACTATTTTACTTGTCAAAGCAATGACACCAATCCCAAATATAAGAAGCACTAAAAGTCTTACAACTGATATACAAATTGTTGTTTTTATTCCAAGTTTACAATCATTTAGCCATTCAGCAAGCATGCCTGCAAGAATTAGGATAACTAAAGGTACGATGCACCACTCAAAATTTCTAGACTACATGTGAAGAAGGATAGAGGAGCATCATATCCAAAAATAGATCCTTTAGTGGTAATAGAGATGCTATGTTGGGGATTGAAGGATATGTTGTATAGTCCAGTGTTTGTGATTCCGAACGGAATCTCGGAATTCCGCCTAATATTTTGGTTTTTCAAAAAACCAAAATTTCGAATATAGAGTCTAAATATTGATTATTTTGAAACCAATCGAAATTCTAAATATGATAAGGGTCGAAATTTGATGAATTTTGGTTTTTGGATTCGTAGGAATTCTGAGAATTCTGAAATCCCGAACTATAGTATAGTCCAAACACGTTTTACCCTTTATTCAAACCTTCTGAAAGAGCCCACCAATGTTTAACACTATATCTTCTGTAATGTTTTACGTTTTAAGCTTTTCCCAATGCCCCGATTAACTCAGAATGGGTCAAAATTAGGGCCAAAATCCAGTCTTGGTCTGTTCAGTCCCGAGGCACCCACGCGCCACGTCCAA
Source organism: Coptis chinensis (assembly GCF_015680905.1). Classification (NCBI taxonomy): domain Eukaryota; kingdom Viridiplantae; phylum Streptophyta; class Magnoliopsida; order Ranunculales; family Ranunculaceae; genus Coptis; species Coptis chinensis. The sequence continues at coordinate 90,442,216 of NC_141463.1, read as the reverse complement.
GTTTGGAGACATGAAAGGGTGGCGAACCTTGACCCAAAATTACAATGGAATTTTTTGAGCTGGTCCATTGCACTACCTTCAGTCTTCACAGGTCACTCTCTCCCTCTCCCTCAAAACATTAAAGTATACAACGAAACTGGAGATAAGTTAAATTAGTTAATGTATTGCTTCTTGAAGTAGAAGCCTGCTAAATGGATTTGATTTTTCGGACTTGCAAGAATAATGATGAAATAATGTATAGAACAAAACATAAACATCTCGAAAGAAGAAATAAAAAATTCATTAATCTTCGGTTGACTTGAGGGTTTATCTCTAGCTAGCAATCTCTTTTGTGCAAAAGGCAGATTCCGTTGTTTTAATCCTAGTCCAGAACCTCACACCCTTCGGATCTGGCTGGGTGTCATCGAGAGGTCGATGCGACCACCACAGAGAAGAAGAGCATTATTTGGAATAGGATATTCATCTCTCCATGATTCAACAGGGCCAATGAGGCTTCGAAGATAAAATCACGACCCAAGTCTTGACGAGCCCAGTCTTGACCCTTATGTTCCACATACCAACATTATCCAAACCCACGTAAACTGCACTCCATGACTTGGATACACCTCCGCATTTAAGAAGTAATAACAAAATGAATAAAAATGTTGGGTTATAGGCCATGACTAAAAAGGTTTACATAATCTCCTTAAAATAGCTTTGTTGGAGTCCAAACAGAACGCCATCCTCCAATGGGAATGTATATACATAACCTATCCTTCCATATGAACATTTTAAAAACTAATGGATATCATGTTCTGCAACTCATGGGCCATGCTCAGGAATGTGGGCAATCAATGTGTACTGAGAACCATTCAATATTTTTATCGCATTGTGATTTGCAAAAAAACAGTGAATAAGCTTCCCTCCTTGTTTAAGCGGATACATGGGTTTGCCTTGGTATAGAGAAGGTAAGAAGATGAAGATAAGAAACAATGACTCACTGGTAACCTGCCCCAAGCATCCATAGCTGTCAAGAGGCTAACAATATCCATATCCCATATTCTCATATACGTTCATTCCTTCATGCAAATAACTATTTCCAGTGTATCAAATTGCACAACTCTGCGGAATATTTGTGAAATATTTGGTCTGTTCTCCTCACAGACCCTTCACTTTTATTACATTCAACAATGTAAGACTCCCTTAAACCAAAGCGCCTGAAACCTAATAAAGAAAACTCAAATTATAAATCACCTTAAAAAATAGTAGAATGAACCTCGAAAATGACAGGTCGTGTCAATAAACCTCGAGCCTCCAACACTGCAAGCTCTTGTTGTGCACCACTTACAGGAGAATTCCTGACGTAATTAGTGGATTTCTGAATTTTTTATGTATTCTCCATTTGCACAAAAAACTACATCAAATCGAGTAAAGAGATTTGATCTGTCCAGAATTTAAGTTTGGTGATAAATTTCTATAACCAGCAATTCCTTACAACTTATTTTTTGTTGTGAAATAGCTCTCCAGCAAGTTACTGATGGAACGGAAAAGATCAAAGTTAAAGAGCAAATAATTGCTTTAAATCTATAAAAATGAACAAAGAAAACACAGAAGATAAATTGAAAATCACTCCGTAAAATGTGCCAATACCTATTACTGAGTGAAAGTTGAGAATGACTGGCCAAAATTCCATTATTTGTCCACATGATTAAACTTTATACTTTAGCCATTGGTTCAGACTCGCCATAAGAAAAAGTTAATCCCAAATCACATAACAACCGTCAAAAAGTCTCCATACTCTCGGACCCATTTTATTTCAGCCTAGACTTTTCATATAAATATTTTTCCAAAACAAACCAATGAATTTATAGCAACTGGAATCTCAAATAGCAAACAGGTGAGTAACACATGCAACTAACGTTGCAAACTTCCAATGTGATAGTGATATTTCTAAACTACAATGGTATCAACAGAAACCGCCATTATAGACATATAATAGGCAATCAAGGCAAAATATGTGAAACTTCGACTATATGCAGCACCAAAATCAATCTTGTCTTCCGATCCATACTTCAGAATTTAGGCACTAAAATCAATCATACGGGACCTAATTAGAAATTCATTTAGAATTACTTAAATGAATTACTTCATAAATGATTCAGACTCGCCATAAGAAAAAGTTAATCCCAAATCACATAACAACCGTAAAAAGTCTCCATACTTTCATGACCCATTTTATTTCAAAATAAACTTTTCATATAAATTAAGACTTCGCACATTGTTCGAAAGTAGTGACAGACACCATTCTTTTCTTTTTGACTTGCTTTCTTATAATAGTTAAAAAGCAATAAAAGATACAACAACTTGTCTAAAACTCTTAAAAAAAACGACATAGACCGCTAAGGATATGCACAAAATGCTTAGCACGCATGAGGTCATCTGCAATGGTATGACATTGGCTCAAAACAAATAAATAGACTACTCAATTTAGCCAATTCAAAGCAGAGCTGAGCTAGTAACAACAATGACAAAGAACAACAACATCAAACAATGCAGGTTTAACCAAAGATCCTACCCATCCTTTCATAGCATTTCCATTTAGAAATGTTACTCTTAGCTACATCCTTCATACCCAACAAAAAATCCGAGTTAAGAAATCATTAACTGTGATGTTAGCATAATACATGCACTGATGGGAGACGTACCTGCCTTAAGAGAATGTTATACAGTTTGTCCTTTGCTAGTTACTTCTTTTGGGTTGGTCTCTCTTGGAAATGCCTATGTTTAACGATAGGGACAGAATGGATAATTAGAACCCCCAACACTAAATGAGAAAAACGAAATTATTAATTACTAATCCACTACCCACAACCTTTCAAGGCCAAATGTTTGAAACCCTCAACCAATCAACCATATAACAAACAAATAATTAAATAAATTAAAAAAAATGAAAGGATAACATCAAATTTGTTAAGGAGGTCTAATATATAAATGACTTTTATTAGTAAAACTATTATTAATTAGTTTTTAGCTACTTAATACCAAATTTTCAATTACAAAAACACTATAAGTAACAATTCTCATTTGATCAAAATATACATTGTTTACATGTCCAATCGCACATGAAAGTATGAAACACCTCATAAAGAAAACTGGTAAACAGTATATGGCATTCACATAAAAAAATCAAGGGCAATAGTAGTGCATACCTTGTCAATAGTCTGTGTTGTAAGGGCATACAGTGGGGGAGCCACCAATTTCTTCTTGACAGGACAATCCTCATTTCCAGCAGCTTCAGCTTTCTGCATGGCAGCCTGGAAAATGGAGAAGAATGGACGTATTCAGGGCTATAGCAACTAAAATTTGGGCAAATAAGCTAACCAAATCATATTAGCAAAAGAAACGAAACAAATTAAAGACAACAGTATGAGATCATGACCTTGATGTGAAGAACCCCATCCATCTGAAAGCAAGAGACTTCTCCACGTCCTTGATAACTCTTCTAAGAATGTGAGGCCTCAATTCCGTGTGAAGATTTAGCAAGCTAGAAAGCATTATAGATTTCAATATGGTGTAGAATCAGATGTTATAACATAGAATGAAGCAATCTCACTCAGTAAAAATGGCACTGAAAGAGTTAGGTGTGACATTAGACATGGAAACTGACAATACCTCAAGTTCATTGAATGAGCTCAAGTTCTTGTATCTCTCAACAAAGTCCTCCTTATTCTTAAACTTCTCAGACTCTAGGAAATGAAGCAGAGCCCTGTAGGAGAATGGTATAAGCAAATTACACAAACATCCAGTGTCATGAATCACAATTACATCTTGAAGGGGTAGAATGCACTATGGTAAATTTAGGAGCAACTAATATATTCTACCAAATAAGGAAACCAATCAAAGAATACATTTTACAAAACATTTCTCACAAAATGTCAAGTAAATAGAGGTAAGATGACATGTATATAAAGGTAAGATGTGAAGTATATAAAGGTGTGTTTCAAGTTTTAAAAAATTAAGAAAATGGCATCATTTCAGGTTTAGGTGAATATGAAGGATTTGCTTCAATAGGCGCCAATAGTACAATGCTCATAAGCATTACTCCAATGTAAATTTAAATTTGCATATTATTTAATATGCAAATTTAAATTTACATGTGAAAATAAAACTATGTAAATTTACATGGGACTTATGACGAAATTAAAATTGAAAATGTGTTCTTGAGCCGAAATAAATTATTATTGGGCTTTGTCCTTAGGCCGTAATCTTTGTAACAAAATCGACGTGGAACGGTAGTGTCATAATATTTATAACTAAAACAAAAAAGCAGTAACATCATTGATACAAAGTCGAATATATATATATATATATATTTGAAGGGAAACAATGACTTTACCTGAAAAAAATTGGCTTTGACCTTGGACCGAATCCCGACATTATTGGGGGCTTTGTAAATGTTCTTCAAGGCTGGCTCTGTAACTTAAAAGTAGTTACCAATGTAAGCCTGATTGAATGCTTCACTGTCGACTGCAACACACCTGTACATTTCATTTTTTCCAATAAGCTTTTCTCTTTTTCCAAGTGAGTGAGGCTTTTCCATATGACAACGATATTTAACTCTGAAATGCATCAAATAGAACTACAAATAAAACATACCACCGATACAATTGCATTCTTTCAACGGTTCAAATAAGGTTTGTCCATAAGTAATCCTATCATACGTGAATTACGGTTCTACAATGGAAACACAAATCAGTCTCAAAAGAATTGAAGAGAGTGTAGATATGCTAAGAAACCTATTGGGCTAATTACCTTGGCAGCTGTTAAATAAATTGAAGGATCAGGCTTCAAGTATTCTTAAGAGGCACTTCCGTGTTAGCAATTTCATGAACTTGGTAATTTATTCAATAGATATTTTGGTTGTGGACCCTCATACCAAGCCCTCAAATTACCGCCTCTTCTAGTTCAAATCTCTCCTGGAAAAAAAAAATCAAATTTGCAAGCAAGCAAGCACAACTAATAGTGTAAAAGTTTTCTGCAACATATATCTACAGGTCATAAATAAAATTCAATTATATCCTTCTACCAGGGAGCATCCTGAGCACATTACAGAACACCATATAAAATTCAGCAAAGGAAAAAACCTACCTGCAAGAAAGCAATCAAGACCTTGAAACCACTCCTACAAAACACACCAAATAGCTGTGCATCAATAACTGAAGAAATAACCACGCAGTATACAGGATAGTTGTGTCATGGTTTTAAACAAAAAATGGATGCAAAGAAATATAGCGGAAAATGATCATATGATAGAATACAATCATGAATGCATGTAATATATAAAAAATACGTACACCACCACAATCCATAAAACCAATAACACTTTTAGTAGTATTGAACATTGTAATATATACATAAATTTCTTTGCTCACTGCACAAAGTTGATTGTAGTTTCAATGACAATGTCGAACTATACAAACTCACCTTGTGCAAATGGTTGCCATCTTCTTTGATAGAAATTTCATATTGATGTCGCCGGTCTACTGTTGCACTACTCCCTATAGTAGGAAAAAAAAATTGGACTTTGGAAAAATTACAAAGACATGATTGGAACAGAAGAGGAAAAATTACTTTTGAGCTAGCCTGCCAATAAGATTGAAATTCAATGAAAAATTACTTAACAATGTTAGAAATGGGGTTTAAACACTCTGAAAATGCGGTTTAGTAAGACGAACTACCAAGCATCAACAAAAACAGGGTAACATTTCTTTTGAGTATAATTCAATGATGTACTTAGGTAAAAGATGTGCCATTCGATAGGGAATTAGTGTTGTGCAATAACTACGACGGTAAAATACTTGCGAAGCCTTAAGCTACATAGGAGAAAATCATCTTAAGCCTTAAAGTGACTTACCCGTGCATATCTATTGACTTACCCATACATTTCAATACCATAATGGGTGCTGCTTGCTCCTTTTGAAAGGAATGCATCTAGGTATGTGCTTTAGTCAAGCACCTATGAGGTAGATTACTAAGGATGATTGAGTATTACACAAATTCAAGTTGGAGACATTTATTGTACAATAAAATGGAAATGAATGAAAAAATGTATATTTAGATTGGCTTGAGAATACCTTCAACAGAAAAGCTCATCGGAATGATTATGATTGAACGCTATCCAAAGTTTATATTCATTTCCATCTTTGTATCACGTTAACAAACACTAAATTTTAAAAGGAGGATTAATTAAAAATGGTAATACTAAAGAAAATGGTAATAGATAAAGAACTTAAAAAATTAAAAAGGACTAACTTACCACTTGATGTCGTCTCTTTCGTGAAGAACTGGTGTGCAATTCATAAATTCGAAACATTCTGAGTATTAAATTCAATTCCAATAGAAATTAAAAATTAATATGTGTTGCCTAAATATGAAACATACGAAGAAGAAGAAGAGAAAAGACAAACCTGGCGGATGATCGAGTTCTGGAGAATTATAAGAATGGAAGTCAAAATTTCAGTAGTATATCAATACCATTTCCTGATCCTGTGAATATAAAGACTAAAGGACAGATTCTAGATGGCAGTCCTAGCGTGGCTATCTCGATCTTGAAACAGCAATCACTGCAGCTTCCGTGGAAGCCAGAGAAGGATACATATAAGATGTTCCCAGTGAGAGGAAAGGTGTTGAATAACCAAGACTTAGATAACCTGAAATTTAATAGTAGAAAAGATTCACGCTCTTATCATTCTAACATACAAAAGTTACACAACACAACAATCTGTAAACATTAAGAAAACAGGGCTATTGAATGACTACCAATAGATTGTCGAGTGGACTATACTTTTAATAGTAATGTATATCGGTACGTTCCGCCACACATCAATAGAAGAGTTTTTATTAATATTAGAAGTATACATGGATTCATGAACCTTGAAAATTGTTCTTTGAGAATGCTTAATTCATTGGTCCATTCGACTATACAAACAACAAAGCCGGTAAGGAATCCCCTATGTGGCTTCAAATGAATCTGGTGAGACTGATCAATTACTTAACAACATTAACCCGAGCCTGAGTATTTAAAGTAGAAAAATGAAGATTTTAAAGAATGCAATATTAGGTGACGCACACGGATAGAAAAAGTATGGTGAGTGATATAATACAGCAGTAAAGAAAATGAGAAGGTTTGGGGCAATAAGAGATGGTACCTACGTTTTCGTAATCCATGTCTCCAACAATAAGCTCATAGCCATACAAAGACACCTTTTCATCTAGTATCTGCAGTTTACAGAATTTCATAAAAAAAAAATGAATGTAAGCATCTGTACTACTGGATAGGGCCTGAATAAGGAGGTACCTTATCTAGCAAAGGCATGCTTTATTTCTGCGCCTTGTGGGTGTGAGAGAAGAAAGTGTAAGACCTCTCGGGAAGAATCATCTCTAACTGAAGCCAGAAAGAAAAAATTACGTAGTGATCTGTTGATGAGTAAGTAGAAGGGCAAATGAATTGAAGTATGCACCTTTGGGTGTTTGATGCCTAAAATAAGACCGCATTCTGATAGATCATGTTATAAATGACAGCCAACATCCTCATAAAGAGCGTCATGATGGATGCGCTTAGTGGATGGCTGCACGATTATGCGTGTGACACCAGTTTTACCCCTTCTTCCGTGTAGAAGGCAAGCACAGTGTGAAGGGGTGAGAGGAGCTCTTCTTTCCCACTTGTTTCTCGACTCACAAAGGATTCCCCAATAACTCCATTTCCAAACATTGTATCCTCAAAACTATCAAATTTAATTAAAAACATAAATAAGGAAAGCTAATTAGATGAATGGAATGAATCACATATATAGATAGATATAGATAATAAGAAGAGAAGAAGAATGTAAGAATCTCACCGGATGATATGGGTTTTAATTGGGAATGGAGAAGACGAATGAACGGTTAACTTTTTTTAATTCTGAACCCGCCGAAACGGTGTCTCTGTCTCTGTTTACCAAAGAAGTTGACCTTTATAGTGTTATGGGAATACTTTAAATGACAAATTTACCCTTTCAATGAAGAACAAAATGAAAGTGGCTGTCTAACTTTCCGGTACCCTTCCCATTAAAAACTTTGGTGTAAAACCGGAAATACGGGAACTAATTGGGAAATCTGGTATCCGCTTTATATATAAGATTAGTTTCTTTCTCGTTGTTTATAAAAGCGAACATTTTTAGATTTATTTAGCAAGACGAGAAATGATTTTTCTATGTTGTATTTTTTTTTTCTATTAACCAGGAAATGTAGTTTATATTATTTTTATATTTAACAGTAGTCAAGTGGTAAAAATCACAAGGACTCGTATTATGCATGCTCTATGAGCGTGTACTTATACGCCGTGAACGTGTCAACCAAATTCTATCAAAAACCGAAATATGATGTATCACAGAAATTTATATATTAGATTAAATTTAATATATTTATACAACAAAAAACTTTGTACATAATAGAAAAAAAATATTACATTATTATTATTACTTCATTTTGGCTCCCAAAAAAAGGTATTATATTATTTTTTAAACATGAAATAAAAATATAGTTAAAAATAAATAAATAAATACAGATGGAGAAAAAAAAAATGAAGAAGAAGTAAAAGTAGAGTTTTAGGATTTGTAAAACTTATGGAAATAGAAATGGTAAAATAATTGATTTTGTTAAAATCAAATATGGTATTAGCACATGTGAAAGAAACGTGATGTGGGAAAATGTGATATGGAGCCCACCTACTTTTTGCACGCAACGTGGCAACAAATATAACAATAATCTTAATTACATGTTTGACCCTACAATAAAGCAATTATTATAATTATATATTCATAGTACTTTAGAAATTCATGATATAAAATAAGGATAAAACCGTCCAAAAAATGACCAAGAGTCCCACATTTTTTATTATTTTTCAGTATTCCAATATTATAGAGGTGGGATTTTTAAAATAGTAAAGATTTGTGCCCCTAATCCGTACTCCAACTGAGGTACTTACATATGGCCTAATACATTGTCTGATCTTGTAGTATGAAAGAACAAACCAGGATTTGGGATAAATCTCCCTCCACTCAAATTGTTAAGTGAAACACCCCCGTGAGCAAGCAAGTACATTAAACCTCCTTCTTTTTTAAAAACATAAAAACAAAATAAAATCATACGAAAATACCCCTTGTAAAACACCTCCTGGGGTCCTCTTCCTTCTTCTTCCCTTCCCCTCCCTTTTTCAAAAAATAAGAACCATACTACAGGAAAAAATAATTAAATAAAAATCAACGTGTTATAACAATGAAAAAAGCAATGATGACATTAAAAGCTAAAAAATAATACAATATATAATAATTGTTTTTATTCAAAAAACCAAACTTAGTAGTCAAAACCCCCAAAAAAGTATTTGCTTTTCATATTGTGATTGTTTTAGAAACAAAAAAAAAAAATCAATTTTAAAATGAAAATAATATGCAGGTTTTAGACTTATAGATGAAAAACTTGTTTGGTGATTCAACAATTCAAAGTAAATATTGTTATGCAAAAACTGATTTTTGTACTACAATTTCTATGCAAAACAAAATTTGCATAGTATAGTATAGGGGTGGGCAATGGGCCAGGTCGAGCTAGCCCGGCCCTAAACATTTAAAGTCTTTCAGTTATTAGGGACGGGCCAACCCGGCCCTAAAGTCCCCATAGGGCCGGGTCATAAGTCTAAATTTCAAGCCACGACCTCTACCCTAAGCTCTCTTTAACAGGTTTTAGGGCCTGGTCTGGTGGGCCTATATATTTTCTTCTTTTTTTGCATCGGTTTAAAACTTATTTATATTACAAAAAATTTCAAAGATTTGCAAACTCAAAGTCCCACCACTTTGAAATTTGAATAACAACCAATCTAGTAATAATTCTTGATAAGTCCAACAATTTAAAATGCATATCCACAATCTAATAAACTCAAGTACATAGTGACTCATATTTATATTTCAAAATTACAAATGAAAATGCACAAGACACATTTTGAATGAGCTTTCACCGACATAAATCTGTCATTTCTTGTACTCAAATCTCACCAAAATTACATTTAACATTGAAGAACACAAAGACAAATAAGAGTATGGAATGAGTTTTTACCGACGTCAACCTATTTTTTTTCATTAAAGGCTAGTGCCCAAAGGCTCATTATTATTCTTGGCGACTAGGTTAGATGGGGAGTTGTGAGGTGTAATGCGTGAGTTGTGAGATAAAACAATTAGGTTTACAAGTTTTTATGATATAAGACAAGTTATTAGAAGTACATACCGGTAAGTGATAAATTACAAAGACAATGTTATTTTAATTGAAAATATGTAACAAGGAGTTGAATAGTTTTAGTTGTGTATTTTATAGTGAAATTATAACTAGGGCTTGGTTAGGGTCGGGCCTATGTTTGAAACCTTAGCCGACCGCCTTTAGAAGGCATTAGGGCCGGGTCGGTCTTGCCCTAAACTCTGTGAGGGCTTTAGTTGTGAGGGCTTTATAGGGCTTATAGTCGGGTCGGTCAGGGCCGGGTTAGGGTCGTTAGGGTCAAATTCTCACCCCTAGTATAGTACATATGCAAAAATAATTTTTTATATGCAAAAATAAATTTGCATATAAATTTTAAAACTGATTTTTGTACTACAATTTCTATGCAAAACAAAATTTGCACAGTATAGTACATATGCAAAAATAAATTTCACAATGAAAAAATAATTTTATATATAAATTTTAAGACTGATTTTCATACTACAATTTGTATGCAAAACAAAATTTGCATAGTTTAGTTCATATGCAAAAGCAAATTTTCATATGCAAAAATAAATTTACGTATAAATTTCACTATGAAAAAATAAATTTGCATATAAATTTTATTGTGCAAAAAGAAAATCATATGACAAAATAAATTTACATATAAATTTTACTATGCAAAAACAAATTTTCATATGAAAAAATAAAATTGCATATCGAAATAGCCAGTTTTAGCACAAAAAACGAAAAAAAAAAACTTATTACTGTAGGAAAAAAATAGGAAAGTTGAAGAAATAGAATAATCGATGAAGGTTAAGTTTAAAGCTACTTGTTACAAAAGATGAACTTAAAATTTTTAAAAACACAGCTTTCGAAGGATCAATGATTTTTTCAATGTTGAGTTTTATTTCTTCAAATGAAAAATGACGATAAGCTAAATTTGCACTAATCTTCAATTGCGAAACTAGGAAATCACTATTTCAATATTGTTATTAGGGTATATCATAAAAGAATTTTGGTGGGAAAGTTAAAATTAGACCTATATTTTATTTATTTTGTGAAAATAGAAAGATTATTTAGCAAAGCCATAAAAAGAAGGGGTTTATACCATATGGGCGGAAGGGGAGGGGTTTATTTACATGTACCTGGAACCGAACGAGGGGGCTAAGGCCCATTTATTGCAGAACAAACTATATCTAAACTGATTAACCAAGTAACCAGTAACCAAACTAAGAACATACTTTTTACTAAGAGCATCTTTATGTGAGATACTATCCTAGCATCAAACACTAAATTTCCAATAATTTGGTGTTTTTTTATTTTCAGGACACATATTGATGAAAACACCAAAAAAACACCAAATCAGCCAAAATTTGGTTTAAGTTTTGGTGTTGTATCAAATCTCTATCGCGGTTTTTTAAACACCGCGTGGGCTTCAATCACGCGGTTTTCGCAAAACCGCGCTAGAGATTTGGACAGAGAAAAAAGAAGAAAGTTTATGTGCGACACATTGTGCGGTTTATGGAAAACCACGTGGGCTTGGGTATTTAAGATGGGCTTCAGTAGCGCGGTTTTGAGAAAGCCGCATGGGCTATATAGCACAATTTATTTAAAACCGTGTCATTTGATGTCGAATATTTGATGTTTCTCCTGAGATTGGTTGGTGTTTTTTTGGTTTGGTGTTTGGTTTTGTTAAAAAATTTAGTGCTTTATTGGTTTCTCTCCTAAAGATTCTCAAAGAGTGACCAAGAGCATTCCAACTCTATATTACAATACTTAACCACATTAAAAGACAATCCCCTTCAAATATAACATCTAGCTTCTGTTAAACTCAAAAAACACCCAATTCAGTTCAAAGCCTTTCAGCTTTCACTTTTTCAGCGGAATTTGCAGTCACTTCTTTAGTAGCAGCACGCCAGCACCTAGGATATTATATTGCCATTCATGTCTCTATCAACCAACCCCAACATAGCACACTTTTTTTTTGGCTGATGATTTGATCTGCGTCACTATTGATTCCAATTCACCGCCTGATGGTGCTATAATCCAACTACTTGGTGGTGTAGCACAGACGTCAGAAGCAGCAGGTACTTGGAAAACAGCATCCCTTGTGCCAAACTTGAACACTAGTATTCCCGCATACATATATAGTCCGAGCTCTATAAGCCTCTCTATAAAATTATATTGTTCATGAGTTGCACTAGCTTGATATATACAAAACACTGTTTTTTAATCCTGATTTATTATAGAGTTTATAACTATTTAATACTACAAATTTTCATTTTTTTTTTACTAAATAGTACCCAATTTTTTTTCTTGTCTATCAGTACTACGAACTTCCAATTTTGAACTTTCATTTTTTTTACTAAATAGTACCCAATTTTTTTTCTTGCCTATCAGTACTACAAACTTCCAATTTCTCGAGATTGGGTACTCAATGTCCAATTTTTATTTCTGATGACCAAAATGTCCCTACCTATTTTTATAAGTGTATCTTCCTCATCTACCCCTGCCACCACCTCCACCCCTGCCACTACCAACTAACTTTTTATTTTTATCTAAAAGAAGATGGGGTGATAGATAAAGAAAATATATAATCACCATCGGATTCACTCTACTGGGATGGGTTGGATGACCATAGTAACTTAAATGACGGAGTGACAATTTAGAAATTAAAGACATAAGGATATTTTGGTCATCAGAAAAAAAAAATTGGACGTTGAGTACCAAATCGTAAGAAATTGGAAGTTTGTGGTATTAATAGGCGAGAAAAAAAATTCGGATAAGAACAAAAAAAATAAAAGTTCGTGGTATTAAATAGTTATTAACTCATTTATTATACTTATGAGAGGTCGTAAATCAGATTCAGATTCGAAGGGAAATCTTTTCTAGCTTATGAGATAAATATTATTAAATGTCAAAGTTAAAGGGTCCTGTTACTGCCAAACTCCAGTTTGTGTTGGATGCACCAGAAGTTAGGCGGTCTGCGCCCATTGTGTTGGGCACAACTTGAACTTGTACACCCCCCAACCAAATATCCAAGAAACCGGACAACCGGATCCTTCAAACCCACGATCTCGATCATCTCAATCAAGTTGATCTCTTCAAACCCACAATCAAGTTTCTCTCAAGCTTGATCTCTTACACAATCAAGCTCGATCAAGCTCGATCTCTTACACAATCAAACCGGACAACCGAATCTTTCAAACCCATGATCAAGTTTCTCTCAAGCTCGATCAAGTTTCTCTCCACGATCTCACCAAAATCAAGTTTCTCTCACCAAAATCAAACCCACGATCTCGATCTTTTTTTGATATTATCAATACTCATTTCATTTGCTTTTTCAATTACTAATTTCATTTGCTTCTAACATTAGTTTTTTTTATTTTTTATTTCTTCTAATAAGGTTTTCGGATTACGGTAGACCACGAATCGGTAAGCCACTCAATTACCACTTTCATTAGAGAAATTAAAATGTTTTGCATAGCCATGTTCATTATTTGATTATTTAAGAGACCATAAGAATGGTGTGTGTATGTTGACATTATAATGTTACGATTCAAGTATTTGACATGGTCTGCTTTCTAGTTTATACATGTAACAAGTAGTATATTTACCTAGGCGATATATTTTTGGTGACATTATTATCATAGTATATGAGAATATCGGTGCAATATGAAGAATCATTTTCATGCATTCACTACTTTTTGGCTTTCATACTCACCTATGTTTTAGACTTTTAGGTGTTGATCACAAAATAAAAGGTTTCTAACAACTTTTTTTTATTTGGAAAAGTTAATTGAAGGTGTTCCTACCGTGTATTTCCGTTGGGTTTCTTTGAGATTTCCAAAAAAGAGATCGAGTGGGTGATCTTAGTTAACGTGTCGGTCTGTTCATGCTTTTGATGTATGTTGCTAAAAGGTCGGTGAACTCATGCACCATGTTTTTATCTTTGTGCATTGTTCGAGTGCTTGTTTTCTCAAGTGTGAATAGTTTCACCTATTCGAGAGAATTTTTGTGGTGGATTATTCAATTCTAAGTCATTTACCACCAATCCGTCACAAATTCACAACCCTTAAGGAACTAGTGTCTTTGGAGGATCTCATAGTTCCCACATGGGGAATCTTATTCCTCTTCTATGTAAAGTATGAAAATGTGATCCATGGTTCATTTGTCATGTAATCGCCCCGGACTCTGGACTTTATGAGTGGTAAAATGAGTGTACGCTTAAGTCACCGTGGAGACATTTAGTCGAGGCACTTTATATCGTATTTTTGTCGTACATGTTTATGTAGGATCCGATAAAGAAATATGTCATGCCCAAGAGCCAACTAGCGTGAATGGATGGTACCAACTTAGGATATTAATTAACCTTCCAGTTCAATATTCTTTCTTCTTGTTCTTCCCGTGATTGTTTTTCGTTTACTCTCAAGTCTCAACTATAATCAATTGGTTTAGGTTTTGTGACTTTTGTCGATAAATATTTGGTGAGCCCAAATAGATCTTACGCACCATACTTGTGCACGAGTAGAAATGGTGTTTGGTCATCTTGTATTGGTTTTACCAGCTAATCCGCACTTACACTCATTTTGCTTGAATTGTTCTCAAAAGCTAGGCTTTATGCGTATGGACAGTTATTTTCTAAAACAAAATCTCCTTATTCTAGAATAGTGCTCTTTATCATTGCAAATCATCCCTAGAAAACCCTCGAATGAGTAAGGTAAGGCACCGAGTCTAAAACCCGTGAGCACCTCAAGAATGGTCACTATTTTCAAAGGCTCAAACTGTATCCAATGCCTACCTCCTACTCTCCTAGCGGTGGTTTCGGTGACTCTGCTTTCCGGGCTTCAAATTTTTAAGCCCCTTTGAGAGAACTTGTCTAATCACCTTCTACGATTGAAAATTTGAAACAACGTTGGAGTCTTCTTGATTTGCTTTATGTTGGATGGGTATTACATATTCATGATGGTCAACAATCATGAACACTTCTTTAAACGACAAATTTGAGGATGTTATGGTATAGATAAAGTTAACTATAAAAATTAAAAAAATTCATCAACGGATATGAGTTCTACTTTTAGGTTTTTAGCCGTTAACTTGTGAATAATTAGTTTCCTTTCTTGTTTTTAATTGTATAGTTCTTGGCTTCTTGCATTGATACTTGTATAGTTGTATGTCATTGACTTAACTTCAATACAATTATGCCACATGAGCTACCCTAACGACTCGCCATAACTTCTCGTTTGTTTGTGTTTTCCTCTACTGGTAGGACTTATAAGATATTAAGATAGTAGACTATGCTAAGAAGAGCTATGCTTCTTGGAGGAACTTTAGTTGTAAGTTATAACTTAATATCGGTGAGGTTCTTAGAGTGTTTTACTACCTTGCTTGATTGAACCACCGATCATGATGATTGTTGAAAGTACGCTTATATGCTTCTAAGCATGGACCATTTGGCTCGAAACCGGACAAAAAAAGTAGCGATTTAGATTTTAGAGCATATTATCTCAGTAGTTGAAAATGTAGACTATGGGGTTGGTCTCTCACCTTCCTACTATTAGAAAACCGAGATTTGATTCTATTGTAACTTAATGGGAAGTTGTTGCATAATAACTTCCGGGCTTGTGGTAGGTTTGTTACACTATCGTCGACTTCCTAAATGGAGAAGAAGTTGTGCATTTGCTTGTTAGTATTAGAAGTTGTGAATTTGCTTGTTAATAAACAATTTGAATTAGTTGAATGTCTTATTTTAACTCCTATTTATTTTGTAGCAATGCCTCGAACAAAGAATGTGAATGTGAAGAATGTAGCAAAAAGTGTTTTCACGGGTGCTAAGAAGTTGTTAGGTGGGGAGTAGTAGTTCGGTCATGAGGAGCCCGAGAAAAGAGAGAAAGGGCAACAACTACCTCGCTCGGATCATCGTAGGGGATCGAAAAGCGGATGATCCCAAGAATGTAGTAAGTGGTGTAGAGTTAGGAAATCAAAAGAGAAGAAAGTAAAAGTTCGAAAGTGATGTAGATGTAGATGTAGATGTAGATGTAGATATAGATTTAGTTTTAGATTTAGATTTAGATGAAGATGTAGATGTAGATGTAGATGATGTAAATATGGATCGTGGGAAGAGTGTAGTAAATGTGAGGTGATGATGAAGAAGATGATAGTGAAGAAGATGATCTAAGAGGATGAGGAGGACGCGGAGGATGAGGAGGATCTGGAGGATGATGAGGAGGGAGGATGATGATGACGCAGGGAAGTCCCCCCCTCCACTGCACACTGCATTCTCCAGTGAATATTGTGAGAAAGTCCAACAATGACTTGGAGTTCCGCAGAGGTGTTTATGGAGGTGGCCCTCGTGGTGTCACATCCGTTATATGACTATCACGCGGCACGGGCTCGCGATATTTGGGAGGGCAGGTAATATTATTATATATTGTCTATTAGTATTTAAATTTTGTATTATAAACCTTGTGCATATATTAATACTAAGTTTTTGTTGTTTTAGGAGAGTTTAGGGTGTTGAAGTGTCATGGGCACCAACAAGTTGGTACAATGGGATATCGCCGGGAGAGTGTTCAAACCGTTCTAATTTTCATGTGGAGCTTCAAAGGACCGGCTTATGTGCTATGGTCTTAGGTGTATATAGGCATCGATCCCGTGGTGGTCTTTCGCGTTTGTGGAGAGGGTGGCATCCGGAGACCAACACGCTTCATATGCCGCGGGGTGAGATGACAATCACGTTGGACGATGTTTCCCAACTCTTAGGAGTTCCGATCGAGGCAAAGCGTTGATCGGGACACCGATTTGACCCCGAACAGCATAAAAAGACTCCTCCACCAAGGTCTTGGCATACCCATGGATAAGATAGATGTGGAGATGAAATCCAATAAGTTCACTTCCAAAGTTAGGATGGATTTCTTGATGAAGCAGCTTTCTTTGGGAAGGTGACGGATGAAGATTTACGGATGAAAATGGGGTTGTTGTGAAGAAGGCGCCAACCCAAAAAAGAGTCAAGCGGTTTGTTTGTGAGAGAGCTTATTTGTTGTTTTTCTTTGGATGTACCGCCTTCAATCGACATGTCCGAACCGCAGCTTCCGCTTGTTATCCGAGACCTTATGAAATTTGCCGAGATCGAGAGACTACGCTAAAGGGTGCAACCTTACCGGCTTACTTGGCGAGGTGTCTTGGGGACTGCCACAAGTGCCAAAGTGAAGGGGTGTTTCGTGCTATTTCACTCTCCTACCTGTATTAGTTTTTTGTTTTTTCTTTTTAATGTCAATTTTATCTATCTATTACAATATTAACCGGGTGTCTATATTAATCTAGGCATGGATTTATGAGTACTTCCTGTTCGTGCCATTCCCAAACGATGACTATCACTTGAAGCATGTCGCCGTGCATTCATAAATACTCAGCCATTTCGATCTTTTTATGCTAGCACAACAAATGCATGATTGAAGCATACCCGAAATGCGATGATTGATAATATGACTTGTACCGATGTAAGCATTTTTGTATATAAATTGATAGGTTGATAATAACAAATTGATATTATTAGTATGTGGTTAATGATTAATTTCCTCGATCATATGCTATTTGATAGGTTGAATGGTATCCCTATCTTTGAAGTCCGAGCTATAATGGGCCGGTGGATGAAATAGCATTTTTTGGGGATTTATATGCTTTCTTGATAATGTCGAAAGCAAGATAAATTTTGAGGGTTGTCGCGTCCAATTGAGTCATATATGCAGTTTGTACCTTCAGATCCCCAAGACCAAAGACCTCGACGAACTACTTCCTGACGCTGAAAGTACGATGTGAAATTTAATGTTGTGGTCTTCCTATCGAGTAAATGGCGTAATCACTTGATACAACTTGAACATCGAGGACCCATTCCGTCTTATCCATAGGAGTGTGTTAGTAGATACATGAGTTGGTACCGAAAACAATAGCCATATTCAATGATAAACCCCGATCATCTTAATCTCTACTCCCTACGAGTCTTCCATATCATAATCAAAGTGAGTTAATACTTTACAACGTTAGTTTTTTTGTTTTTTTATTTTGTTTTGTTTTGTTTTGGTATTTTATAAATGTAAATGTATATACTAATGTAGTTTTTCGTTTTAATTTTGACAAAGACACCCGTCATTGATGAAATTTCTTGTTTGCTCAATAAAGGCCCGCAATTGGGGTGGATCACATTCCGCATTACGATGCGCGGAACGAGTTCATGGAGGCATACAATTTGACCCGTGCAAGTTCATTGGCGGACAATATCGTTAAGGAGCATTGGATTTAGCAATGTTGAATTTGGTTAGTTTAGGGTTTACTGTGTTGAGCATTGCCAGCAGTCTTGTTGGAAGTCTTGTTGGAGTCTGGGGTGGAGATGTGTTATAGAGCTTGAGAGATTGAGTGTCTTTCTTGAGTCTGGAAATATGTTATAGAGCTTGAGCTTGAGTCTAGGGTTTACTGTGTTGTTATCACAATTGACTAACCATTTTCTGAAGTTTTAATTCTGTTATTGTTATGTTTATTTATGCTTTTGTAACAAAGATGCTTATAGAGAAAAATCAAGTGATAACATTGTATTGTTGTTGAAACTCAGACATTTTTGTGGGATATGTGGAATACTTGTTGAATCTAAGTTTTGTAACTTAGAACTGCAGTACTATTTTTAATAAGATTTTGTTCATTAAATGCTTCTTGTACTCACATTCTAAGGATTTTTTTCATATTCGACTTCGTAGGTTTTGTTCCGTTTACAGAGATTACCAGATATGATATTTCTTGTGTTGAGTCCTCCGTCTTTGTTATTGTCAAATTTTTGGAATATCTTCTTCACTTTCTCCACTCTCATTTCTCTTATGCCATGTATAAAACATTGATCAATTGCCAAAACACGAAACATCTATTTTTTTGCCAAAACACGAAACAACACGCAACATCTAAACTTGGAAAAAAAAATGACTTGCTATTTTTTTGCCTCTTGGACGGTGTGGCCACACCGTCCAAGAGGCAAAAAAACAGCAAGTCATTTTTTTTTCCAAGTTTTAGTTTCAAACGACATGGCCACACCATCCAAATGCCAAAAAAACAGCAAGTCTTATTCTTTCCAAGTTTTAGTTTCAAACGACATGGCCACATCGTTTGAGACTAAGTCCAAACGGTGTGGCCACACCGTCCAAATGCCAAAAAAATAGAGAAATCTTTTTGCCAAGTTCAAATCTCAAACGACATGGCCACACCGTTTGGACTTAGTCCCAACGGTGTGGCCATGTCGCTTCGCACTAATTACAAAACCATGGCCACACCGGGTCCAAATGCCAAAAAACAGCAAGTCATATTTTTCCAAGTTTTAGTCTCAAGCGACATGGCCACACCGCTTGAGACTAAGTCCAAAACGTGTGTGGCCACACCGTTCAAGTGCCAAAAAAGAGAGAGATTTTTTTTGCCAAAAGTCATTTTTCCAAAATCAAACAAACATACATACATACATCCATACAATTAATTCGACAAAAAAATACCATCAAATTTAAGAAAATTGTATCAAAACCAAATTACAATTCCAACCACATGAACATTAATTACATAGACTTATTCCTAGTCAACATCTATTATTGGTATTTATTTACCCATCATTAGTGTGCTGCGTCTTCCAATACTAAATTGGGAATGTTCAATGCCGTAAATTGCACTTGTCTTGCTTGTAATGCGCAAGATCCCAACTATCTGCAATTAAGTGTCGAGCTCTACGCCATCTTCGTGATCGATTTTGGAACCGGGACAATCATCAACAAGTTCAACATGGACAAAATGACATCCCCATCGCGTAAGCGGTACCCAACACTTTCTTTACTCTCTCAGGATTTGCTTGGGTTCTCAAAGCAAAATAAGATGGCAAGTACATACTTCCTAAATGTCACGAGGGGCGACATTAAATCTCGAAGCAAATAGATATCCAAAGCAAAGGGCATGCTCATCCACTTAACGAGGGGTGCCCAACCGCATTCAATTCATGGGAAATTGTAGGTTTCACGCACCTAATCTCACGTGGAGTGTACAATGTACGATATAGGGGAGGTTGTCATTAAGTTCTTGTAACAACTCATTTCATCCACGACCACTCTTCCCCGACTTCTTCCTAATGCAATGCACATTGCTCTATACCAAGAATTGCCATCACCCACGTGGTCATCCACTTTAACAATATATTTGTGCAGTTCTTTTGAAATGTCCAAACCATAATGTCTCGGCTCCCTCAGGATGCCAATGTCTAACTTTTGAGGTGATTTTTGAGAAGAGTTATTCCGTGGTGTGGTTGTTTTAGGTGGTAAAGGTGATTTTTGAGAAGAGTTATTCCGTGGTGTGGTTGTTTTAGGTGGTAAAGGTGACTTTTGAGAAGAGTTATTCCGTGGTGTGGTTTTTTTTGGTGGCAAAGGTGGTTTCGGAGAAGACTTCTATGCAGGTGGGTTTGGAGTAGCTTGGAATTTATGAGAAGGCTTGGAATTTGGCGCACATTCTGATTGTTCTTTTGAGACCCACTCTTCATGCTCATCGTTGGGAATGTTCAAAACCGATGAATCTCGTTTTGAAGAGTTCTCATCCTCGGTTAAGCTTTCTCTTGCACCTACCCTGCCCGACCTTTGGTTTTCGCCTCCTTATAAGGTGGTTCTAGCCATGTAGTTTCGCACAACAATCTCCATAAGTTTTCTAACCATAACCCTTTGCTCTTCTCGGGAAGCCATTTCATACCTTTTCATAAACATATCCATCGGGGTCTACAATCGGACCCAACACCCACCGACACACTTTGGAAAAATGCATGAGTTTTCCAAAAGGGATCGATAGCACTCAAAGATATGAAACGTTCTTGCTTTTGAAGTTCAATGATTTCGTGGAGCACATGATGCCCATGATCATGGCATGCGCAAATAACACCAACAAATGAACTCGAGTCTTTAGCGGCCACAAATTACACGGGTATCTAGTTCTTCATAAAGCAAGTCCAAACATTTTCTTGAGACCGTGGTTTTGAAGTTCACGAAATAAAGGAATCCGGTGGTGGTGCCGGGTTACAATCGGACTCTTCTCGAACGTACCTTTAATCTCGGGCATGGATCTCTAAAATCGGGTGGATCAAGTAAAACATACTTAGAAAATCATGTCCGCTTTGTGTTTCCTAGAACACGTTTCACATTCGAAAGCATGAGACCGCCGACTCTATTGGTCGTTGTACTCCCAAAGTGAATGTGTTGATCCGTCCAACAACATACTGAATCGATCCTTGTAAGGCAACCAAGTCTCGCAGATAACTAACAAAATTGGAGTACTCAACCCAGTGTTTTTCCAAAGCAAAGAATTTACGGTTGAAGATATCCTCGGTCCTCGATTTCACTATAGTGTTCCAAGAGAACCGCCTTTATCTACTAGTTCTCGTGGTGGGAAAAATCATTGCATTTCGGGCGGACGCATAGAGATATGCCATCTACGAGATGCTTGTGCGCATCGAAACACAATATCGCAGCACCATCAAGGCCAAGTCCCCGTCGACACGATCACGATGGCCTTTCTTCACCCAAAGAAACCGTTAAACCGACGCGAAAGCCCACCATAGTCTATCGCTGTTTGGATCGGAGCAACACTTGACAGACCGTGAAAGACTTCCGTGTTGAAGTCACCCCCACAAACCGCATAAAAGGCCACCGATACTTATTGGTTTTGTAGGTCGCGTCTATGATGAAAACTTTTTGGAAAAGTCCGAGCCATTTTAACACCGTCCGGATGGGCCCATAACAATCCCGCTATCTCATCCGTATTCATATCCTCTCACCTCCTCGAAATAATGGTTTTCGCTAACAACTCACGCATCTCCGCGTGATTTGCGGCGACCGTTCATATCCAATGTCCTCACCTTGTGCCCGGCATTGTAGACTTGATATATGCTAGATAGGTTATCGAAACCTATGTCCGATGGACTTCAAAACTTCTTTAGGCTTAACTCCATTTTGAGTCATCTTTGACAAGAACTCGGGTTGTGGAACGCTTAGTCGAGTAGCAAATGCATGTCCTTCAAGGGTGTTAAGCTATTAATGGATGGTTGTGAACACCATTAAGAATCGACAATTTTCCAACTATCGGCTTGCGCCGCGTTGGAAAATACATCTTAACTTAAATGGACATCCACGCTTCATGGTTCCCGTATTTTCTTATTAACTTTCTCGCTTTTTGTCCGAACGATACACTAACTCTCGCAATCTAAATCCAAATTATTGGTACTTTTCGGTTCCGTTGGCATTCTCGCGACTTCCCAATTACCACAACCACATTACATTGTTTTCCCCGGCGCAGCCAAGCCCAACCAATTACGCCACTACGTGTATGAAATACCTAAAGATATGAAAGAAAACAACAATCAATAAACTAATATAATTTCATTTAGAAAATAAAACAAGTGAAAACAATGCCTACTATGTACCTCTTCCGTAGTAAATACTTCGTTGTATCCATTGAAAAGCGGTTGAACATCATCCACGTCATTCGAGTTTCCAGAGTTCTCGAAACGCACCGAAGGATCCTAAATAAAGAACATTTGTTAATTGATGTTTGGCTTAAGTACCAAATGCCACAAACGACATGGCCACACCGTTTGGACTGGGTCCAGTCCCCAAAACAATAATATGTCGTTAGATTTAACTTGAAAAAAGACTTGCTGCTTTTTTGAACTTGAACGGTGGCACACACGCTCAAGATTAAGTCCAAACGGTGTGGTACACCGCTTCGCAAAAAAAGTGCATGTCTTTTTTCCAGTTCAAATTCAACGACATGGCCACACCGCTTTGGGACCTAGTCCAAACGGGTGACATGTCGTTTTGTGACTAACTTCAAACGGTGTGGCCATACCGCTCAAGTCGCAAAAAAAGACAAATCATTTTTCCAAATTCAAATCCCAAAACATACGGCCACATCGTTTTGGACATAGTCCGACGCGGTGTGACGAGACCGTTTAGTGTGAAATACAAACGACCCTAGTCGCGTCGTTTAATTACTACATGCATAATTATTACATGCATAATTATTACATGTATAATCACCGCATACACATCAATAATTCCTACATGCATAATTATTACATGATAATCAATCGTATTAATATCAATAATTCCTACATGCAAAATTATTACATGCATAATTACTACATGCATAATTATTACATGTATAATCATCGTACACATCAATAATTCCTACATGCATAATTATTACATGCATAATTACTACATTCATAATTACGTTTAATTTAGATTTACCTTATTATTCTTATTAAATGCATCATCATCCATTCCTCTATTTTCTTCACTTTGAACTTATTTTATATTTTTTCTTGAATGGGGTTACTTGGAACTTGTTCTATTTTTTCTTGAATGGGGTCATGATGCATTACATTTTCTTCGGCCATCTTCATGTTCTAAAATGGGGTTGGCTCTTTTCATTAGTGTTTAGTGTTAGGGTTTAAGGGTTTAAGGGTTTATGGTTTTTATAGTGGAAGAGAAATAGAATAGAGGAAATTAAAAAAAGTTGCAACAAGTCAAATTCACTTTGGTTTGGGGTTTGCCCAACACAAAACAACTTTTGGGACCAATGACACATTTGTAATAAGTGTTTTAGTTTTTGGGGTCTGCCCAACACAATATGGGATTAGGGCCAACAAGCATCTGTAGAAACTCGAGATATCCCACTAAACGGTGATAAACAATCATAGCGACATTGGCACGTACGTACTGGAATGACTTTTCACTATACAAATCACAGCTGGTATTAAATTTCCCATGAAATACTTATATAGCTTAATTACTCTCGACGCTCTTTGCGGATTGGAACAAGAGCTTTTGAATTCTTCCAGCACGAGCTGAGTTTTCTTCGTACCTTTAGAGTCTAGCTTTATAAGTTTCAAGAAGTTTTATACTTTTATATATCTGCAAAATGCATTATAAATAGATGGATGCTAAAGAAAAATAAACCACGAAAACATGTAAAAACTTCCAACTCTGTTTGATTTCTTACCTCTTACTCAGAGTAGTTGAAAGATTTCAAAAGAAGAAATCAGGAGTTTAATATGACTTCACTATGTTCACCACCATTCTCCATTCTAATCCATGTTTTGATAGAGAAGGGCTCTTCAGTGACTTCGATATACATTGTACATGTTGATCAAGAACTGCCATAGGTATGGCACTCATGCTATACTTTTCATATGAAGCCTAGCCTTACATTTCACTGAGTTGGTTAAAGAAATTGATTGGGTATACAGGTTGTTGGTTTGGAAAGAAGAGGCCAAAGTTTCTCTCAAATTCTGGATTTTTCAAGTTTTCGTTGAACATTGCAAAAAGATAAATTTCAATAGGCCTCCCAGGCCTCTTCGGAGAACCTCTACTCGCGTGTTGGATCAGATTTTGATTGTATGTACGTGCGTTATCTATCGTTGTAGCAGTACCACCAGCAGAAGGCCACCCGCTCTCTGATACTACAATTTCCAAAGTAGATCCACTCGCCCTTTCTAGAGCAGAGTAGAAACTGTCCAATTGGGCATCAAACAGGTTCTGATATGGAAGATTATTACCACTATCTGTGAATTCTGTTGATGGATTTGTGAACAAAGCATATGAAAGGCTTATGGTGGGGGTACTAATATGACTGAAGTAAGGATAAATGTTCACAAGAATTGGCGCGCGGGTGTCTGTCAAGAAGCCAATGATTGGGTTTAAGAACCACATGATGTCACCTCTGAAGGCGCCTGCTGATGGTGGAAAAGATGTCCCAATCACACCAGTGTCAAATGCCGTAGACACTCTAATTTGGCCTACAAGCCCAGCAGCCAGAACTGCATTATAAACATTTGTCATGGCAGGGACTAGAAATGGAACGTACTGGGAGTTTCCATTTACAGGACTGACTTCATTTCCGACGGCAATGTACCTGATTCTTACATCAGGCCAAAAGTTTCTAACATTTGTTTGGACCCAGCTAGCAGCAGCAGCTGTGTCTGCTGCCAGACGTTGTAGGTCTGTGTTCGGCACACCCAGTATGAGTTCAATATTTGATCCCCTAAGGGCTTGTAGAACTTCTTGGTTTGGATCATAAATTCTCATTCTTCCTATGCTTCTTGCTCTATATAGAGCCACAACTTGCTGTGGTGAAGGCAAATTGTTCGCATCCCTTCCATAACAGACTCCAATAGTTTGTGCCCCTGCATTTAATGTTGATTATTAGCGAACGTCAATATAAGTTTACAAATAGTGAAGCAGTGCGTATAATTAACAACCATAAAATGGTAGACCACTATCATCATATATATATTTTACACTATAAATCATCTCATTTCCCTCACCATACTCGGCTGAGAAAAAGAACCGTTTGTCTATCCTACAAAATTGCACTCGTTGTGTGAAGTTATTACGACATGAAAGAATACAAGGAGAAAGAAACCTGTTAATGTTAGACTTGCAAATAGCAACCCAAGAAGAAGCATTGTAGGAGCCATGAAAGAGTTAAGAGTCTAGAAACTTGAACTGTATTTAAGTATGACTAATATGAATTCACTTTATATAGATCTAAAATCAAGAACTTAATGCCCCTACCCCATTATTGTCAATATAAGTATAATCGATAACGATCACCATGTGACTTAATTGTACATTCATTGAAGGCAGACTAGTCTTCAAATGCTGTTAAGAAAAATTTTGGTCTTGGTTCTTAAATATGTCTGGTACAGTATTTTGGTGTCTGTTTTGCATCGTCACAAATATGAACTTACTATTCGTTCCAAGAAGATTTAACTCTTTTACTTAATGACATTTGTCAATTGTCATCCTGTTGTGAAGAACTAAAATCCATCATGTAACTCTTCTGATAATCAATAAAGATTTAAATGAACACACACACACACAGAGTTACAATCTAACTAAATGAATCAATGGTGCATTTGGAATATCTGCTATGGCCCATTAGTCATATTCAAAGAAGTTATGCTTTACGACCTAATATGGCCAGACTCTAGATGGATAAGATATAATTCTACATAGTATATTGACCACTTGACAAGTGAACTTTAGGCTGCATTCTTAGCAATTAGACGCCCTCGTGTTGTTTTTAATTTAATAAACTATGGGTGTGTTTGTTTAGTGGCAAACTTCTAGTGGGAAAATATTAGATTTGCCAGCATTTTTCCACTAGAGTTTTGCCCGGCTAATTTGTAGTGAGAAAATTTCAATTTGTCATTGTTTGTTTGCAAAAATTTCTAGTGAAAAAAATTAATGAGAGATAGAGAGATGAAGAGACAAGTGAGAGAGGAGAGCAGGATGAAGAGAGAGAGATGAGAGGAGAGGGAGAGAGAGAGAGATGAGAGCAGATATTACCTCTTGACCTAGGGCTTGAGAAATCGAAGGCGGGCAAGGAAAGAGAGAGAGAGATGGTGGCAAATTATTGTTGCCCTAAATGTGGGAAAATAAGGGGTGGCAAAAGAGTTTAGGGGAGCTGGATTCTATTTTCCCACTTCTAGTGGGAAAATTTCATTTTGCCTAAGAAATAGTAAATAGTGTTTGCCACTACCCTTAAATGCAGCCAAACACTGGCAAATGGTGCATCTAGTGGGAAAATTTTATTTGCCACTCCCATTTGCCACTAAACAAACACAGCCTATGTATGTAGCCTACTTTCTATATAAAAGTAAGCCTCCCCTACGTTGGCAATGGCTACTCTCTACACAGTACACATACAGCTGCTTATGAGTTATGACATTATTATAAGTTCTCAAAAACGTTAAAAAAGTAAGGGGTCTAGAAATGATAATGAATATAATGTCAATATTCATAAGAATATCCAAAACCTGCAAAAGGGTATATGTATCGGTGTACCCAGAAATGTGTTTTAAAATAAAATTAGGCATCTAAACAAAAAAAAAAAAAAAAAAAACTTCTGTTGTCTTCATTTCCATTGTTTCGAACATTCATATTATAGAATTTTTTTTTTTTAGTTTTTTAGGTGAACTAGTGTTATCCCCCACTAGATGAGCCAATTAGGATTTCCCCCCACTAGATGGGAAATTAGGGTCTCCCCCTTAAACACACGGTCAACTTGGTTTGACTGTTAATTTTCAAGTCAAACAATTAAAAATGACATAAATGCCCCCACCTAATTAAAATTAAATATTTTCTTTTTGAAAACAATGAGAGCATTTATGTAATTTTCAATTGTTTGACTTGAAAATTAACGGTCAAACTAAGTTGACCTTGTATTTAGGGGGGAGACCCTAATTTTCCATCTAGTGGGGAGGAAATACTAATTGGCTCATCTAGTGGGGGGTAATACTAGTTAACCCTTGTTTTTTTTCATGGAAAAAAAATATTATCGAGTTTTTTCATTCTATAGATGGTTATTTGACAAATATAAATCTGCTTTACAGCATCTGAAGAGGGCTAGGATCATGATTGAATGTTTTGCAGGGGTCTCTACCAAATGACAAGGTGAAATGATGGAGAGCCAAAATTAGGATAGCCTTCAGGGACATGATTTGGCTCGGCCTGCACCATGTTAGAGCACCATCACGACTCCTTTGAGAGAGCATTTGGTCTTCTTGTCTTAGGATTGGTACTGACCAAGTGATCAGAAGGAGAAAGGGTGCAATGTACTAGACCTAAGACTTCAACACGAGTTATTTTGTTTCCTAATCTTTTGAGAAAACTTTGACAACCAATTCAAACTAGCTTTCGAACCCGTCCTACGAACATGTGTCGTTATATTAAATTATTTTAAAAAATATTAGCAACTATTCATAGCTATGAGATATGGAAATTATATTAATCACTTGTTCAAATTTCTTGCATTACTCTCTATCAAAAGAAAACACAAAACTTTGGTAAAACCCATCGATTTATTTTTGTTGTTATGTTTAATAATAGAAGTTTGATTGAAATTTTGTGAGAATGCCCAATGTGGCGAAGATGATATTGAAGTTATTTAAATAGCAAGACATTCTCAATCATAATAAAATAATTATAATAAACACTACTTAAAATGCAAAACTATATTTGTCGAGATATTATATTCTCCCTATATATAATACAACTATGTTTCGAGGTTAGTTTAATGCATTTGCATCAAGTTTCCGATTTTACGTTAATTATTCTTTGAGGCTAGTTCAACGTAGTTGGATCTAGTTTCCGATTTACCATTAATTATCCTTTGAGGTTAATTCGATGTAGTTGTATCAAGTTTTTGATTTTCCGTTAATTATTCTTTGAGGTTAATTCAATGTAATTGTATCAAGTTTTTTATTTTCCGTTAATTATTCTTTGAGGTTATTTCAGTGCAGTTGCACCAAGTTTACAATTTTCCATTAGTCATTAAGGTTAATTCAGTACAGTTCCATCTAGTTTTCAATGTTTCGTTAATTACTCTTTGAGATTAGTTAATTGCATTTGCATCAAGGTTCCAATTTTCTGATAATTACTCTTCGAGGTTAGTTTAATACATCTACATCCAGTTTATAATTTACCGTTAATTATTTTTCGAAGTTAGTTCGTATCTAGCTTCCAATTTCCAGTTATTTATGCTTTGAGGGTAGTTCGATATAGTTACATCCGGTTTCCGATTTCTAGTTAACTATTCTTTGAGGTTATTTCAATACATTTGTGTCACACCCCGAATTTCGACAGAATTCGGAAAAACATTATTTGTTCCCGACTCTTCGATCTCCGAGGTGGGACGACTCTCAACTCCCAAAACCCATAAACAGCTTTTAAATATGATAATAAAACCAATAAAAATTTTAACTTAAACGAAGTCTTCTTCATGACGAGATTCACAAATAAGATTAGGTTACAACTCTCCTTTCAATAACTCTTTAATAAAATTTACAAATGAAAATACAAATACATTGTCTAGACTGAAAATCTATATCACCTTAAGGAAAACAAAATACATCCCGAAATGCAATGCTAACGAAACCACCAAAGAACCAATCTTCTTCATCATTAAACCCGCTAAGACCTATCAACTATGTTCATTGAATGAACACACCCGATAAGCAAACATGCAAATCGGTCAAAGATTATAAAAATGCCTGGTGTGAGTAGCTCTAAAACAACATATACTTATACAAATATATACATACTCCATACGGCAGTTAGTTCCTCCACCGAGGCTTTTAACTTTTAACGACTAATACAACATCCTTACGCATAATAATCTAGGCGGTAGTTCCTCCATCGAGGCCTTTAACTTCCCACTAACCCCACCACAAACTATAATGCATCATAAATAAGGCATGTAGTTCCTCCATCGAGGCCTTAGGTTCTAACTAAACAAATAACCAACCAAGCATATTGCCATCATCTATCTAAAGATACATCATTACCCAACACATTACCATAATTAGATTATTTCGGACTTTCTTTGCGGTCCCTAAAATTCACGCCAGATCTATGTCTTTACCTAGTTTCCCTGGCTACCACAATCGCAAAACCCAACGCCGAACATGTACATCCACATGCCTCCCCTTACATAATGAGCCACTCCGCGCGTAACCACCTCGAAATGGGATGCCGCGACACCGTAAATCCTCACACCGAAGCCAAATCTATGTAAAGACCGCCACTATTCGCATAAAATATTATGCGATCATCGCTCTATTTTTGCATAACGGAATAATCAAGCCACTATTCGCTACGATTGCCCAAACACATGGGTCAATCAACATCTTATATATACACCCAACACATGGGTCAATCATATCACATAAGCCCACACAAGGCAAATCACATGAGTTGTGGTAGTCGTTCCCTAGGATTTTCGTTCGTAATTTATTCAGGTGTCATCGTTTATGACTCATAATCATATCTACTATATCACGTCGCGTGTCAATTGCCTTATTGCACTAAGCCATAATACATAAAATATCTCGCCACCTCATAACCATTTTCATTCTTTTCACGTGCCAATATATTATTGCACTACACCACACTCCCGTGGGCAAATATTCACCAATACTATATTAGCATCTCACATATAAAATAATGGAGTGTATATACATTTCTCCAAGATATTACATTAATATAACTATCCCAGCATATTATATCATGTCACAATGCTTCAACGTATCACATACATTATAACGTATTAGGAATATAATATCTCCTAACATCTCAATATCGTCAAGTCAAAAATACACAACATCAAGGTCAAATCTTTCTTAGATAATGACCACCAAATATATACTAGCTTCCACAGCATTTTATTATTATATGTGTCCATATAATATACACATAAAACGTATCACAAATAAACAGTCTACAGTCCACAATCAAAGCCCAATATATATATGCTTTTATTACTACTACTTCGCGCCAAATCTAAATTAGATAATGACAAACCAAGTTATATAATATCGACAACATTTTATTTCTATATTTATCCATATAGTCCAATATGTGAAAAACTAGAAAAGTCAACATTCACAGTCAAAGGTCAAATGTCAAAGTCAACGGTCGACGGTCAAAGCCAAAGTCAACACATCATGGTCAAAGTCAAAGTCAACACATCATGGTCAAAGTCAACACATCATGGTAAAAATCAAAGTCAACCCATCATGGTCAAAATCAAAGTCAACACATCATGGTCAAAATCAAAGTCAACCCATCATGGTCAAAATCAAAGTCAACCCATCATGGTCAAAGTCAACACATCATGGTCAACGCCAAAATCAACACGCCATGATCAAGTCAAACCGTCATTGTCAAAGTCAAACCGTCGTTTCCGTGTTCGACAGATTCAGGGTCATAGCCATGGTTCATGGCTAAGGTCAAAGGTGCATAGCTCATGGGCTCATGACCAAGGTAATGGTTCGGACCCAACTGGCCAAGCCCAAACCTTAGAACCCGAAAGTTTAACCATTTAGAGATCCACTTAGATCTATTTTAAGTCCAATGGACTGGTCCCAAACAATATTAGAAACGGGCCCAAAAACTTTAAGTGGTTCGGTCCAAAAATACAAATGAAACGGGCCCATAGACTAATATTAGAACTGGTCCCAAAACTTAAGTTAAACTGGTCCACAAACTTTAATTTAAACTGGCCCAAACTAAACATATAGAAAAAATGGCCCAACCACTTAAAACAAAACCGGCCCAACAAAATAATAGAATCCGGCCCAAACCAAACAACTAAGGCTTTGGCCCAGGCAAACAAAACAAGGTCGGCCCAAGGAACTTAACCCACACCCGGGCCCAACCTAAACACCTAAGGCCCAAGCCCAAACCGTCATCTTCCTCCTCCAGCAGCCTCCACCTCCACCAAAAATCCGGCCACCACAAGTTCCCACACGACCACCCACTTCAAACACACGGTTTTGATCCTCATCGAAACCCCTACATCTTTAACAAAACCAAAAACTCTAATACATTCAATCCAAACATCACCAAAACCGGATCTAGAAATTTTACTGCCGCCATTAATGGCCGGCCTCAAGCTTCCAACAGCCCTCAAACCAACCTCACACACACCCCCTCACACCCAAACATCAACCCAATCAAAAACGAAAAAAACAACCATCATAGTCACATAAACCATTACTGGCGATTTCTTGGCTGCCATTAATGGTGCCTCCAAATCACACTCGACAAAGACCACACTCGCGATCCCTCATCTCCTCCATCAATCCTCCAAATCTCATTACTAATAACCCAACATCCAAACAAAAAACCCAAAACAACAAAGTTTTCTCTAAACTAGGCGATTTAAATTCGCCATTATCACAGCTTGTTCAAGCTTCCACCACACTCCCCGATGAAAACCAACAATCTCAATTCAGATCCCAACCACCGTGATAAACCTTGTAAAGGTTCAAAAAAAGAGATAGTATACGTGGATTTATTTGTCCGACGCCATTAAGCTCACGAAGCTTTACGCTTTTAAGGCACACCGCTTCAACAAGATGATTATTCTGAAACGAAATTTAACAAAGTTGACTAATACAAAGACACTTAACTCCAACTCAACAAAGATAACGCAATGTATTAATAGGCCGAAACCTTAGTCGGTATAATTCCGATCTGAGGAAAACCATAAATCCGGTGAAATAGCAAAATAGCTACTCACCGCGTATGAACAAATCCCTACGAATCCTCCTAGCCCGATTCGTCATAGCCCACCCTCCAAAACCGAAACCAAATCTCTCCCTCCATTTTCCATTATTTTATTCTCCAGGAACCCTATTTTCTAGAAAAATGTGTTTATATACTTGGGTCCGAAACCCAAGCCCAACACAGACTCGGGCCCAAAACCAGGCCCACGTATCCCGAGTCCAATCCGACGAATTTTGAAAATAAATAAATAAATAAATAATTAATAAATAGAAAAAATAACTATTTAAAATACGGGCGTTACAATTTGCATCCAGTTTCTGATTTTCCGTTAAATATTCATTAAGGATATTGCATCCAATTTCTAATTTTCCTGTCTGTTAGTTAATATATGATTTTAGTTTAATCTAGTTGCATCCAGTTTTCGATTTCCTTTTAATTATTCTTTGAGGTTAGTTTAATGCAGTTGCATCCAATTTCTGATTTCCCGTTAATTATTTTTTTAGGTTAGTTTGATGCATTTGCAGCAAATTTTCAATTTTTTGTTAATTATTTTTTAAGGTTTGTTCAATGCAATTGCATCTAATTTATGATTTCCCGTTAATTATTCATTGAGGTTAGTTAAGTGCATTTGCATCCATTTTTTTATGTTTTTATATTCGTTAATTAGTCTTTAGATTAGTTCATTTCATTTGCATTCAATTTCTGATTTCTCTTAAATAATTCTTTGATGTTAGTTCAATATATCTGCATCTAGTTTATGATTTTTGATTATTTATGTTTTGAGGTTAGTTCGATGCAATTTCATCCACTTTTTGATTTCTCGTTAACTATTCTTTGAGGTTATTTCAATGCATTTGCATATAGTTTCTGATTTCCCTTCAATTATTTTATGAAGTTAGTTTAATGCAGTTGCATTTGGTTTTTGATTTCCTGTTAATTATATTTTAAGGTTAGTTCAATGCATTTGCATCCAGTTTCTGATTCACCATTAATTATTATTTGAGGTTTGTTTGATGCATTTTTGCATATCGTTTCCGATTTCCCGTTAAATATTTTTCAAAAATTTGCATCCAATTTCTAATTTCCCATTATTATTCTCTGACGTTAGTTTAATACAGTTGCATCTAGTTTCCGATTTATAGTTAATTACTTTTTAAGTTTAGTGTATTGCATTTGCATAAAGTTTTCGATTTCCCATTAATTACTCTTTGAGCTCAGTTCAATGTATTTGAATCCAGTTTTCGATTTCCTTTTAATTATCCAATGTGGTGTGTAATACCAACTTTCTACTTATGCATCTGTAATGTCCTTGCAAACACGACATAAAAATAAATTATGCTTGATTTATTATATGAGATCATCAAAGATTATCCAGTTCCCGATTTCCCGTTAATTATTCTTTAAATTATATACCTAACTCACTATGTGGGATCTTCAAAGATTATCTACGAACTGCTCCTGTCATATTAATTTTCTGAAAAATATATCCAACTATATATGCATAACTATTATATACAAATATTATATTGATCACTCATCCAAATTTCTTATAACATGAAAACCCCAAGTACTCTCTATTAAAAAAAATAATAACTCACCATTGATAAAAGTCTTCAACTTCATTTGTTGTTTAATAATAGAAATTTGATTGAAGTTTTGTGAAATTATCTAATAAGACAAAATTCATATTAAAGTTACTTGAATAGCAAGGTGTTCCGAATTATACGAAAAAAGATAAGATAAACACTGTTTTAAATACAAAACTATAATTATCGAGACATTCCCACAACATATAACACAACTATATTTTGAGGTTAGTTCAATGCATTTGCATCCAGTTTACGATTTTCTATTATTTATTTTTTTGAGGTTAGTTCAATGCAATTGCATCCATCCAAATTTCTTGTTAATTATTCTTTTGCAGCTTAATTTATCGTGCATTTGCATCCAATTTCTAATTTTCTACTAATTATTCTAGCTTCGAGCTCGGTTCAATGCATTTGCATCTAGTTTCGATATCCCCGTTAATTATTTTTTAGATTAGTTTAATACATTTGCATCCAGCCTCGATTTCTCATTTATTATTCGATGAGGTTGCATTTGCATCTAATTTCTGATTTCCCGTTAATTATTGTTTGAGGTTAGTTCAATGAATTTGCATCCAATTTTCGATTTTCCGTTAATTATTTCTTGAGGTTAGTTCAATGCATTTCCATCCAATTTATTTTTTGAAATTAGTTCAGTGTAGTTGCATCCGGTTTCCGATTTTCCGTTAATTATTTTTAAAGATTAGTTTCACACATTTGCATCATGTTTCAAATTTATATGGTTTTTTTTTAGGTTAGTTCAATACAGTTGCATCCAGTTTTCGATTTCCCGTTAATTTAATCTCTAAGGGTTAGTTTAATGCATTTGCATTCAGTTTCCGATTTTCCGACAATTATTTTTTGGTGTTAGTTCGATGTATTTGCATCCAAGTTTTGATTTTTCATTAATTATTCTTTGAGGTTAGTTTAATGCAGTTGTATCAATATTCTGATTGTCCATTAATTAATTTTTAAGATTAGTTTAATGCTTGCATATGTATCCAATTTTCGATTTTCCATTAAATATTATTTGAGGTTAAATGCATCTAGTTTTCTGTTTCTCGTTAATTGTTCTTTGATGTTAGTTTCATGCATTATTATATATATTTTAAAATATTTGTCATTATTGGTTTTTTTTTTGTTTTTCATTTGTTATTATATATTTTGTGATGTTATTTTCTGTATAATTTAATTTTCCACATGTAATTTGTTTTGGTTTGGTTTGGTATATAATTTATTTAAGCCCAACGTCCACTTTAACTAAATCAATAGTTATATAATTTATTTAAGCCAACGTCTGTTTTAACTGAATCTCATTATTCTGCTAAAATTAGAAATTATAAAATTCATATATTTAATTAGAATATGTCGTAATTATTGTGGCCTATGATTTATGACATATTTAACTATGACTAAATGTCTAAATCCCACAGTAGATGACACCTCAAATTTATCCAACTTTATTTGTTAGGCCCATATATATAGTACATACAATACATTTTTATTTGTTTTGGGTGTATACTATTATTTATTTTATGATTAGTTTAATTTTTTTTTCCTTTTTTCCCAGTCACATGTGTGGTTAACAAATGCATAAAGTAAATGTTCGAGCAACTCAATTCATTTTTTTTTGTTCTTTCATAGTTTCATTATCATTTTCTAGAAAGAAACTTTGTTATGTTAAACTTCACCTGAGTTTAGTGTGGAAACTATTCTTTGTGGCGTAAGGGTTTTAGGAAAATCATTTTTGGTTGAAAATATTGTTTTTTGCATTTTTTTTTCCGTAATTAGCTATATTGTTTAGGAAAAGTTGAAGACTTTGAAACTCTAGATGCGATTGTTTCTTTATTTATATCATACTTTTTCATATTTAATAATAGAGTTTAGAAAAAACTGGAGTCTCTGTGAGTGATCCAAAAAATAGATTGGTGAGACTATAACTATAATATATATATAAAGATTTGGATTTTTTTTTTTTTTTTTTTTTTTTTAATTAGTATTAGAGTTTACAAAAAGTTTGAGGCTCTGTGGAGCCTTGAAAAATAGAGCCAAGAGGGTATAACTATAATATATATCTAAAGATTGTACTTAAAAGAAATATAGAGCATTGAAAAAATTTCGGAATCAATAAAGTGAGTTTTCTTAGTATTCCAAATGTCTTTGAAGGTGAAAAGCTGGAATGTAAATTCAACATTAGTATTACCATAGTACAAAATATCCCGATATATCTCGATATTTGGGGATATCTATCCATATTCCAGAAAAAAGATATATAAATATCACGATATGTTCAGAGATATATACGACTGCAAATATCGGTTATATTTCAACGATATTTGTGATATTTGCAATATTTGGGGATATTTTGCGATATTTGGGGATATTTTGTGTATATAATAATTTTATTTAATATTTACCATTATATTTCAAATAAATATAAATAATGTATCATGATATATCAAGAAATATCCACAATATCTACGATATTTTTTTGATATTTTGGATATATCCACGATATTTGCATGTGAAACAATATCAAATATCCCCAAAGAGGGAGATATATCCATGATACATATCCAGAAATTGAATATCGATAAATACTCATATCCTGATATTTTATACTATGAGTATTACTACTGATGACACCAAAATGTAAATTCAATTGCCCTGTATTCATAATAGATGTTCATCCAGCAAACTTACATATGGCGGGGATGCGGTATTCTTCATGACTTCATATGAGGAAAAGTCTTACAGTCCCCACTACATTTTGTGAGCTCATTCGTTAGTCCGAAATTTATTGGGTATCTGACGTTGTTTGTTAGGAAAGAAAAGCCCAAAATTTCTCTCCAACTCGGATTTTTCCGGTTCTCATTGAACATTGCAAAATGTATGTCTCCAACGGGCTGCCCAGCTTTTTTGGGAGCTCTCCTCACTTTGGATCGATCAGATTCGATTGTATGTACGCCAAGATTATCAATTGTTGTGTAAGCAGCCCCGGTGACGGCCAACCGCTTTCCGATACAACAATTTCCAAAGAGGATCCACCCGCTTCTCTAGAAGCGGATAGAAACCGGCCCGTAATGGCATCAAAGAGATTTTGGTAAGGAAGATTGTTGCCACTATCCGTGAATTCTGGCGATGGATTAGTGAACAAAGCATATGATAGCTTCAAGTTTGGGGTACCGGTGTAAGAGAAATATGGATACACATTGACGAAAAGTGGGCGGGTCAGTGTCCGGATTAAAAAGCCAATGATAGGGTCAAAGAAAGAACGAGTGCCATCTCCGAATACACCCGGTGATGGTGGAAAAGATGTTCCTATCACACCTGTCGGTCGCCGTAGACACTTTGATTTGTCCTTGTAGGCCACCGCTACAATCGCATTATAAACGCTTTGTCATGGCAGGTACAAGGTGTTAGAATAGTTGTATGAACACAAAGAAACTAAAGTAGAAAATGAAGAACGATGGCAATAAAGAAACAAGGAGGACAGCCATGAATCGGGAAAAACCAAAGGCGCGGATTAGGTCAGTCCCTTAAGGAAAGATTTAAGCCCGCTTCCAATGGTGCGAGAAAGGCAACAGTGGCGTCTTCCTCACAGGATTCAATGGTTAATGGCGGCTGACTTTGCACTAGAAACGGACTACCCTCTAGAACAAAGAATATAACTCTCTCGGGCGGGCCGACAGAAGAAGAAAAGAGAAGAAAAAATGACCGGTTTTAGTTTTCTGTTTCTCGAAGTGAGTTCGATCAAGTCTTCTCTCTCTATGGACTCACAAATCCTATTTATAGAGGTTAGGAGGAAGAGAGACCAACTCCTAATAGAACAACTGAAACTTGTCGCTCAAGAAAAAGGCAAAACAAGTTTAGGCTATTGGTCAAACCACTACCCACAACAGATAAGCCCAAGCCCGGGCCCTAACCCTACCCGATGTGGTGGATAACCAATGTGGGACTATCTACTATGCACTAAAGTGGAGAGAACACATATGGTTCATCTCCTCCACTTTGCACACACTCACAAGTATTTGAAATACACTTAGAGATTCCAACAATCCCCACTATTTCAAAATACTAATAGTCCCCACTATTTTGGAATAGGATATTACAAAAGAAATGGGTTAACGAAATGCCGAGAGAATCGAAAAACAATGCATAAGATCGGGTGCTTTTCGGGCTTGAACCGACCATAGGGTAACATGTCTTATAATACGTGAAAGTGGTGGATTAAAAAATCTTTGAACCAACATTCCCTTGTAGTAAAATAGAGGACATGCACCCACATTGCTCTTTCATTATATGCCCGTTACTCGGTGTTGCTTTTTGGCCCTACCGTTGCACGTGTTATGTGAATGCTCTAGAGTACTTGCACGAATACTCATAAGAACCGACCCGGTTCTACATTCACGTGGGTGGATATCCATCAAGTGTACATAGCGGTTAAAATACACTATCTCATAAAAATAATGGACTATGGATTCCATTAAGAGTAAAATAACTCATCCTTTTCTCATTGCTATTCAAGTTATACAAAGTATACAATAATGCTATCTAGTCATAGGGTGGGACGCCTCAAAGAAAGACAATAGCATACCGGGCGGCGAGGTGACTTGTTTTTCCCTTTGAACCTACTTCATGGGATCTCCAATCACATAGGTGGGGTTGCCCGTCGATGTGTAAACCCTCTATCTAAGGCAAAAGTCCCATCCCCTCGACGATAACCACTTGCCTCCAAAGAAGTGGTGCGGTTAGACATGTGGCCAAACTAAGTCCAACCTAACATAATCTCTAGCAGTTGCTTGATTAAGTTATATCTCGACTTACATGTATTCTTTTCCCATTGCACATAAGATAACATGTCTTTAGCTATTGCAATGAGGCGGTTACAAAAGCATATACACATCGTCGAGTTTTTAGAGCCAATGGGAAGATTTGCCAAGAGGTTGCTAACCCACTCGGATCATCACATGCCTTTTCTAAAGGCGATTAGCTTGGATGATATCCAAGACACTCAATTTCCACCAAAGGTAAACACATAAACATTATTGGATCCAGTTTATAACATATTACCCTTCTAACAATGATGGAAATCTACTAAATATCGATCCATAATCAATGGCTCGCTATAGTACTTGGATAATCGACAATATACATCAAAGTTCCTTATAAGGACCTGAATGGGTTATCATTTCGGTATGCCATTAATGTAGGCAATGTCATGTCTCACATACATTATCCATCAAGTACAATTGGCTACCAATGATATTGACTTATTTAGTATGAGAAAAACACAATGAGATTATTTTTCATAAGATGGATATTTGCCACAAAGGTGTTAACACATGCTTACTATCATAATATCCATACTTTTCAATGAAAAATATTTCTACTAAGTGCTATAACAATATAATGAGACCAACATGAGTTTTAATTCCTATATTCACCGGTCGTTCAATTCTCAGTAGTGCCCGAAATTCCCTATACCATCCGGCCGGGTCGGTTTAAAGGTGCGTTGTGGCCTTGAACCATATTCAAACGTCAACATCTTGACAACCTAATATAGCGATTCTGAAAATGAGTTTAACAACATAATAAACTATCATTTTCAATGACGGTTTATGATGTGTTTTCAAATAGAATTTCTCTGTCTCATACACATTCTCAATGCTAGCACTCATGATATTAAATCATCTAAACAAAGAGAGATTAACACATATGTCTTACTTTTGCTCTAAAGAAAGTACACATTTTTATCAACAACGGTACTTTGACATCCATATGACACTAATATGTTGTTGAATAGCTCATGCCATTTATAGGCTTGAATCAACTCATACAAAGATTTAACTAAATTGTATACCTTCATTTCATCACCGGTACTACTTGGTATTGTAGTTCCGACAACTACTAACTAGAGTCTTTAGAATTCTGTAGAAAGAAATTCTAGTTATATGAGCAAGGTTTCAAAATAGTATAAATCTTGTCTCCGATTGAAACCCCTTGGCTATTATTATTAGCATTGTATTTTGCAATACAACTATCACGTTTTAGTTTTCTCTTAAAGATCCAATTCAACCTATAGATCCCCCAATAAATCAAGAGTCCAGGTTTAGAGGAGTTGTATCCTTCAAAAAGGACACTTCTCATGGACGCATTAAACTTCCTTATAGGTTAATGAATCTTCCTCAAGAAACATATAAACATCATCACCGTGAATGGTGGAAATACTCATTGATAGTCTTCCAAATTTCTTGTGCGAGAAATAATGGGATTATCTTATGTAGTTCATTATGAACATTCAACCACTCTATGCCAATTTCTCGAAAGCACAACCTCAAATAAAATTAGCATATAAGACATTCAATAATAATAGTGTGGTATCTCTACAAAATTGTTATCACTCATGACAACTGAAAACAAACATCACTATTATGAGTTTCACCAATGAATATCTACTAGATAATTCTAGGTCTCAAAAAGACTTCTTTTAGATTCATTCACAATAGCGGCTTGGCAAGACACCCCCACATTTTGAAGTATTTTTGGATAGGCCCAAGACCTTTCCATACTTTGTAGTTCAAATGTCTTTCCAATTATCTTGTGAGATGAACTATGGTAAAACAATTGTCATGCATATGGGTCACCACCCCCACAGGTTCAATGGTTACTCAACCTAATCAAACTTACATGCAAAACACATTATACCGCTACAAACACTAAAAAAACAACAACAATAAAAATGCACTCTTATGACAAGAATATACTTTACTCAAATCTATGATCCCGGATCATATTAAACATAGTCATATTATGTTCATGTTATCTATATGAAAGGAAATCCACAAAAGATTCTAATGAATCTTAAAAAAATAGAAGAATTAGATGAAAAGGGTTTTACTCGAGATTATCATCCTTCTTTTCATCATTCAACATTCTAACTGTCATAGGGAGACAATCCACGCACTTGTACATCACCTTGGCTATTTATTCATAGTCATAGGAGGATAATGCCTAATAAGACAATCTACAAGCGTTACATCTCCTTGTCTAAAATAGTCACTGGAGGATATTGTCTAAGAAGACAATCCATAACCTTACATCTCCTTGGCTAAATTAGGTTTAGGAGGATATGATTGTTTCCCATATTGTTTCCTCTCGTAGACAACGATATTCATTACTTAATAATATATGACATGGTTAAACTTCATGTCAATGTTTAATAATGCATTCATGCCAAACATGGTAAATATCATATCATAGGTTTAGAAAATGTAAACTTTAACTGTACCCCTCACAACAAAAAGTATACGATATTTAAGCAAATCTAGCCACTGAAAATGCAAAACAACTGAGG
This sequence comes from Coptis chinensis, assembly GCF_015680905.1. Taxonomy (NCBI): domain Eukaryota; kingdom Viridiplantae; phylum Streptophyta; class Magnoliopsida; order Ranunculales; family Ranunculaceae; genus Coptis; species Coptis chinensis. Next base: position 90,400,880 of record NC_141463.1, on the reverse strand, counting down.
ACTTCACCTCCTCTTTTTACATGAGCTCAAGCAAGATAGGATACCCTATTAACAAGACCTCAAGTACTACCACAACATCTAATGGCTCAACCCATTAATGTCTTCAACTAGAAAAATTTACCAATAAACTATTATCAAGTTTAAAGTAAATCCACGATGATTAATATCCAAAACTAGCATGCTACACAACTTTAACATATGCTATATTGGATATATGCTACAAGTTACTTCATCTAACATGTATTTTCACAACAGTACAATTATAACCATCGTCTAACAACACGTTCACTCAATAAAGGTAAGCAATTATACATTGAATACATTATAATTACTATCCAAGATTTGAGTGTGGTTGATATTAACTATCTTAAGGTCACTCTTAGACCATCTACATATGTACAAAGAAAATAATATCAAACTACTTCTAGTCAAACCAATTAATATCTTAGTGATAAACACGTATAATTTGTTGACTAGGTTATTAAAGAAGTTTAAGCTTAGGGATTTTCCTCCTAAGAAAAACTAGCATGCAACTCAAGGCAAGAATATCACCATATAATCAAACCAAAAGAATTGCAATGAGTGAAAGAATACGATACCTAACCGATTGAAAAATCGGATTACCATATTTTCCTCCTTCTAGAAAAAACAGTTCAAAAGAACTGTAATTCTGAACCAGCTCAGGACGAATTGGGTATCAAGCCTTATACCACTGGAAAGCTCTTTGAATCAGCTATCCAACACAAGAAGCGGATTGCAAAACCGAGCTCTGAGCTGAAAGTTATAGCAGTTTCCGTAACGAGTGACGCAGCAGTCAAAAAGACGAACTTTGACGTTTTTCTTGATAGAAATCTCATATTTGACTCCCACAAACGTAGGAGAAAAGTCTACAACCATATAGGGTTTGATAAACCACAAAAGATCAATAAATATTCAATCTTTAATTGGTTTCCTATCAAAACGAAATTATTAGAAAATTTCTAAAGTCATAACCCAATAACACAAACAATAACTCAAAGTAAAAGACTTATCTTTTTTGATTGTCATTATTAAAAGCACTCTCCTTTTGTTCTACTACAAAACTCTTTCCTTAAGATTGTTAGAATAGTTGTATGAACACAAAGAACTAAAGTAGAAACGTAAGGAACAAGAAGCAATAAAGAAACAAGGACAAAGAATGAATCGAAAAACCAAGGCGGGATTAGGCAGTCCTTAAGGAAAGATTTCGCCCCTTCCAATGGTGCGAAAAGGCAACAAAGGGCGCCTTCCTCCTCACAGATTCAATGGTTAACAAAATGACTGACTTTGCACTAGAAACGCACTACCCTAGAAAACGGCAATATAACTCTCTCCTCGGGCGGCCCAGAAGAAAAGAAGAGAAGAAGAAAATGACCGGTTTTAGTTTTCAAGCTCACGAGTTGAGTTTCGATCAAGTCTTCTCTCTATGGACTCACAAATCCTATTTATAGAGGTTAGGAGGAAGAGAGACCAACTCCTAATAGAACACCTGAAACTTGCCGCTCAAGAAAAAGGCAAAACAAGTTTAGGCTATTGGTCAAACCACTACCCACAACAAGAAGCCCAAGCCCGGGGCCCGAACCCTACCCGATGTGGTGGATAACCAATGTGGGACTATCTACTATGCACTAAAGTGGAGAGAACACATATGGTTCATCTCCTCCACTTTGCACACACTCACAAGTATTTCGAAATACACTTAGAGATTCCAACACAAGGAACGGAACATACTGGGAGTTCCTAAGAGGATTGACTTCATTGCCTACAGCAATGTACTTGATTCTTACAGCAGGCAAGAAGTTTCTTACATTTGTTTGAACCCATCGACTTGCAGCACAGGCATCAGATGCTAGCAATTGAAGGTCTGGGTTGGGTACACCTAGCATGAGTTCGATATTTGAGCACCTAAGAGCTTCTAAAACTTGTTGGTTTGGATCATAAATTCTCATTCTTCCTATGTTTCGCTGCCTATATAGCGCTACAACTTCTGCTGGTGGTGGTAAATTGGTACCATCCCTTCCATAACAAACGCCAGTAGGTTGTGCACCTGCATCAAGAATTAATTAGCACCAAAACAAGCTTAACAAAAAGGAAAACTAAAAAAATAATTGGCTAAGAAAATGACTCTTGAACTAATTTAGCAGCGAGGAGTTTCATTAGCAAAAACGTGCATTCCAGTTGACTTTAAACGCCAATCTTGTCACTTGGATATATATATACTCGTGGTTCACTCATGACAGTGACTTTGTCATAACGTAACTAATTTAGCTAAACACATCCCCATTTTGAACTTTGCATTTCGCCATTTCGCTTAGCTATTTACTGATGCTTAAAAATAATATCCAAACTATGCTCTCATCGCGAAAGAATGCGAGATTGATATGTTTAGGCTAAGATTAATTGCAGTAAAAGATGGTTTGGCGTGACAATATCCATGTACACCTCCCATTCTCACGTTTGCCTTGTGACTTTTACCTGAGAATACTATCAACAATTGTGTAATGTGAATAGAATACTTCACATCATACAATCTCAAGACCAATAGTATGTGATAAAGAGAATTAGCTGATACTATTATATATCAGAAACATCAAATCAACCTACTGAAACAGGCTCAATATAATCTTGTACGTGATACAATTTGTTTATGGGGGAATACCTGTTATTGTTAGACTTGCCGTTACCAACACAACAAAGAGCATTATAAGAGCCATGGAGTGAGTGCCGTATATTTTAGAGAATGTAGCCATGAAAAAGAATTAAGAGGAAGAAACTTGAAATGCGGTACTTAATCAGTAGCAAATGAAGTCCTTTATATAGAGAGAGTTTGAGGTCCAATCCGCAGAGACTAGAAGCCTGACTATTAATACCCTGCCAAACGGCCAAAATACGTCTATAAATTAGAATTGAGTTGAAGACTTCATTGAAGGCCTACTATGTACGTACCTTGCATTTATGACTTCTTTCACTTTGAATGGTCTCGAGTCTTTGCATTTTACTCTATCACGATATCATTTTGTAAGACTCAGATTAAATGGTTTTTTCCATATAGCAGACAACTTAAACAAATTGGATTCTGTTTCTTTTTTAGACTCATTTGTTGAAAAATCCTTCCCTTTGCCTATATTTCTTTCTATCCCTCTCTTTGTTAATTCAATTTGATTAATGTCAATATTTGTAAGAATATCCAAGACGTGCAAAGGGGTATGTATATATATGTATCAGCGTAGCCTGAAATGTGTTCTAAGATAAATGAAAAATTACCGAAAAGGTACATGACCCGGAAATTAAATTGAGGTAACCATTTTTTTTTCGTCAATTAGTTAACATACTTAGCGAACGAGTATACAAACCGTGCTACGCATTGGTTATTTTAAGTCTTGAAACCCATTCCTCGAGATCGATAGTTAGCATGGTTTCTTTGGATTCTAAATTGTAAATGGTAATTGTAATTATATAGAAGAGACTCATCTATTTATTTATTTATTAAATAAAATGGGAGATAATTATGTTATTTAAGTAATATTAGAGAGGTTTTTTTAAATTATCAATAATAAAAGTGGGGCTTATTCTAAATTTAAATTTAGTGAGGGAGGTATTTCTATTTCTAAATTATTAATAAAAAAGAGACCTTGTTCATAAAACTGGGGCTTATTCTAAATTTAGAGAGGGAAGTGTTTCTAAATTAAGTAAATAAGGAGATCTTAAATTGCCTACTCGATATTGGGAAGGGACTAAGTGTATTCCGGAAGACCCAGCTTTCATATAGTGTAGATATTGGCCAATAAGATGTATCGGTTAACACAGTGCATAGATGACAATTATATTTCACCTTCTGTGTTTTAGATAATTAGTGAAACACACCCACAAACTTAACTAATTTGGAATAACTCCACTCTCTCATTTTAATTTTTTTTAAGTTAAATTGATAAGTGGCAGCATCTTAACTACCCATAACTCAAATTAAAGAAAACTGAGCAAGTGACCAGAGGGATAAGAGTAATACTACATTGACACATAAAAAATGACACAGTCAAGACACAGTGATGTGGCATGTTGCAACATCGATGTTGCAATGGTAAAAGTAAAAACCAAAAGTCTTTTTTCTCTCACTCAAAACACTTGTTTTTTTTTTTTCCATTATCAATTTTCCATTATCAAATAAAATAAAATTGATCGGTGCAACATTGATGTTATTTTGGTATTTTTTCATTAACATTAATGTTCTTTGTGGTGATTTTTATGGTACAACATTAATGTTGCAAATTCATCTCAATTGTGTTAATCGGTCAACCGTGTCCAAATTTTATGTGTCGTCGCAAAATTTTGCACTCCATTAATATAAAAAATTCAACCGACACATAAAATTTGACACAGTTGACCGACCAATAAATGGACGGCATGGCGCGCAACATTAATGTTGTACCATGAAAAACCACCACAGCAACATTAATGTTGCACTGAGAAATACCACTGTAACATCAATGTTGCACCGATAAATATCACGGCAACATCAATGTTTCACTATGAAAACCACTGCAACACCAATGTTGCACAAAGAAATACCACTTCAACATCAATGTTGCACCATGAAAAATCAATGGAATTGAGGTTTGCTATGACGAAATTATGATAATGGAAAAATGAGAATGGAAAATTGATAATGGAAAAAAAAACAAGTGTTTTGAGTAAGAGAAAAGTGATTTTTGGTTTTTATTTTTACCATTGCAACATCGATGTTGCAACATGTCACGTCACTGTGTCTTGACTGTGTCATTTTTCATGTGTCAGTATAGTATTACTCGAGTTTTATATCATAATCAATAAAGTGAGTTTTCTTAGTATTTTAAGGTGCAAAGCTGGAATGTAATTCAGCATTAGAATTTACTACTAATGACACCAATTTTAGTGGGTGTTTATTGGTATACAAACGAAACCAATTAATTAAACTTCAATTGCCCTTTCAGAGAGAAACTCTCCAGGACAAATCCGGAGAGAAAGTAACTCGTAAGAATACTTTTTTTTTTAATCACTCCTAAGGACCGGGTAGATGAAAGGTCAAGTATACTCTTGACACAAAATTAAAAACGGCTTGGGTAGATGAAAAATTTCAAGTATACCCCTAATGTGAAATAGTAAGTGGCCCGACCCAACCAAAACGACCCAGTGTATATACTTCATCATGAGTTATAAACAATCATTGTTCATATGAACAATCTTATTTGGGGTTTGAACAATTACTGTTCGTATGAGCATTCATTGTTCATATCTATTTGGAGTATGAACAATCATTGTTCATACTTCAAGATAATATATGATCAGTAAGAACACCTATTAGAGTATGATATTGATTGTTCATATACATTTGGGTTATGAACAATCACTATTCATACTTCAAGATAATATATAATTAGTAAGAACACCTATTAGAGTATGATTGATTGTTCATACTTTAACATGAGCTATGAACACTCATTATTCATACCTATTTGGGGTATGAACAATCAATATTCATACATCAATATAATGTATGATCAGTAAAAACACCTATTAGAGTACGTATGAACAATCGTGTTCTTACTATTCATACATTATGCCGAGGTCATTGTTCATACTGTTCATACATCAACATATTGTATGATCAGTAATAACACTTATTGGAGTATGAATAATCATTGTTCATACATATTTGGAGTATGAACAATCACTGTTCATACCTCAATATGAGCTATGAACACTCATTGTTCATATATATTTGGGGTATGAACAATCAATGTTCATACCTCAACATAATAACATCTATTAGAGTATGAACAATCATTGTTCCAATCTATTTTGGATATGAACAATTATTGTTCATACATCAACATGAGTTATGAACACTTATTGTTCATACCTCATAATAGATATGAACAACGAGTGTTACCCTTTATCAACTAGGTATGAACAATGAATGTTGCCTTCTATTCATAATAGATGTTCATTAAGCAAACTTACATATGGTGGGGATACATTATTCTTTGTGACTTCATATGAGGAAAAGTCTTACACAGTTACACTGTATTTGTGATTTAGTCAGAAATATAAGGTTAACTAGTATTACCCTCCAATGTACTTGATTCTTACAGCAGGCCAGAAGCTTCTTATATTTGTTTGAACCCATCGACTTGCAGCAGAGGCGTCAGATGCTAGCGTTCGAAGTTCTTCGTTGGGTACACCTAGCATGAGTTCGATATTGAGTTCCTAAGAGCTTGTAAAACTTGTTGGTTTGGAATTTTGGATATGTTTCGTTGCCTATATATAGCGCTACAACTTCTGCTAGTGGTGGTAAATCGGTACCAAGCCTTCCATAACAAACACCAGTAGTTGTGCACCTGCATAAAGAATTAGATAACACCAAAACAAGTTTAACGAAAAGAAAAGTTAAGAAAATAATTTGTTATATGGAAAATGACTCTTGGACTAATTTAGCAACTAATTTAATAACACATTAAAGGTAGACAATGACTCTTGGACTTTACGCGGCAACCTGGCAATTCTGTCACTTGGATAATGGATAGTCGTGGTTCACTGACAATGACTTTGCCATAACGTAACTAATTTAGCTAAACACATCACCATTTCGCTTAACTATTTACTAATGCTTAAAAGTAATATCCAAAGTCCAAACTATGCTCTCCTCACGAAAGAATGCCAGATTGACATGTTTAGGCCACTATTAATTGCAGTGTATGATTTGCACCTCCGATTCTCACGTTGGTCTTGTGACTTTTACTAGAGAATACTATCAAGAATTCCGTAATGTGATTGGAATACAGTAAAGGACATTCCACCAGTCACGTAATGTTCACATGCAACGACTCTCCAAATATAATGTGACCTCCAGACATACAGACACCCATCACATTTGCATATTCAGCAGTCCAGTGACTCGTCACTCGACTTCATCTCGTGACGTCATTACTTACTACTGTCATCATTACCAACTTTATCTTTAAGCTCTTTTTCCGCCGTAATTCATGCACCATGCATTACAGTAATCCACTATCATTGTACTATCTTTCAACTCAGATAGACCTAAACACCTACAGTTGATATCCGTGTGCCTATCACAAACACATGTCATTCATCACGACCGCACATCTGTACTCATCAGTATACATGTCGCACCTGATGCCTACTCTCAATTACTATAAAAATCACCATCTAAGAGCTACACGTGGCTTGATTCCAGTCTCACTAACATAGTACTGAATACGTAGGTATTTTCTTACTCATGAAGAGCAGCCACTAAATACCAAACAAAATCATCCCCGCTTTATTATTCCAACTTAAGAGCTAAAAACTAAATCTTAATCTTTAATGTAAATTTAGACATTTACATATTATAAATAAACTAATATTGTATATTAGTTTAGACATTTACATATGTTATAAATAAACTAATATTTAGACATTTACATATGTTATAAATAAACTAATATTGTATATCATATTATCATTATATCATAAACATAAAATCAACCCAGTGACACATGCTCAACCTTGTACGCGATACCATTCGTATATTGGGGACTACCTGTTTATTGTTAGACTTGCCGTTACCAACACAACGAACATTATAAAAGCCATGCAGTGAGTGCGGTAGATTTTAAAGAATGTAGCCATGAAAAATAATTAAGAGGAAGAAACTTGAAATTCGGTACTTGACCAGTAACATATGAAGCCAAACCACAAAGTCTAGAAGCCTAACTATGAATACCTTGTCAAGTACGTCCGACTTTATTGAAGGGCTATTATGGATGTCATGACTTCTTTCACTTTGAATAGTCTCGGTCTTTGCATTCTACTCAATCACGATATTAATTTTGTGACATTTTCCATATAGAAAACGGATTTGCCTTTTTCCAAATAACAGAAAACTTTAAACAAATTAGGTTATGTTTAATCAGAGGCAACAAATTGTGCTCATTGTGTCTACTCAATAGAAACACTTTCTTTTTTAGACTCATTTGTTGAAAAACCCTGCCCTTGGCCATATTTCTCTAGTACTTGTTCTTTTTTTCGTTTTGGCTCTCTCTTCAGTTAAATTAATTTGATTAATTTTGGAGATAGTAGTTTGGCACGTACAGGTTTAGTACAACGTGGTACTTGATCATGTTTGTAGTATCTAGTTCCTATTGTTGATGTCTTACAGATGGTCAATATAGAAGTGTTTGGTTATCTCTTAGCCTCCCTAAGAAATTATCCCACCACAATTTAATGAGAAAATAAAAACATACAAAAATAATAATTTAAAAGGCTTCAAATTAATATCCCAACTTTCAACTCAACCAAAATCAGATTGTTGGATCAAGTTTTACAACTTATATTCACAACTAACAACTCCATACATATTTCCATATTCTTCAAAAGAAACTTACAAAGAAAAATAACATGAACTTCTTTTCGAGTAACAATCACTAAATTAAATAGGGTATAATTTTGTATCTACAAATTTAGAAGAATTCCATCTTTAAATCTTTTGAGAAATCAAGAAATGTAGTTGATTTTGCTTATGCACTTACTAAAATTAAATGATATTTTTTAATTAGGTAATTCCATCTTTAAATCTTTTGAGAAATCAAGAGATCTAGTTGATTTTGTTTATGCACTGACTAAAATTAAATAGTATTTTTCAATTAGTGGTAGAGAGGATTTGGGATTTTAGCCTGAAAAAAGTTCTTTGTTTCGAATGAGATGCTAATACCATGGAAGCTAGTCTGGTAGTGTAGTTTAGATGGAGGAGATGAAGAAGGTTTTCTTTTCTTTTTTGTTTTTGAGTTTCTATCGTCAAATTTATTATTTTATTTTTTTTCTCTCTCATCTCTACACTATATGATAGCCGGGTTTGTAGGACCCACCCTTCTAAACCGAACAGTGTATTTCTAATTTCTCTATTTTAAGATTTTAGAGCCACCTCCCTATATTTATTTAAATTACATCTCTCTTATTTATTAATTACAATTGGCTCCCTGATCTCTATTAAAATTGAACCACCTCTTTCTTCAATAATTTTAGGATAGTCTTCTTAATTTAAAAGCTAAAATTTATGTATAGGAATTGTATATCTTTCCCATTTTTAGAAAATTGTTTTTCTTTTCTTAGTGAGAAAAACAACTTGGAGAACTGATGCGTAGCACAGGACACATGCTAGTCCTTCTTACTATAGACAGTAGTGAATCGCACCTATTTGTTATGATAACCATCCACCCGGTTTTGGGCCGTTTCTATTTTTGCAAATTATAAATTATGGCCCATATACTGAAAATGGACTGGACCAAACAACTAAACATCTTATCCTGTGTCTTATTCCTTGTACAGGCTGGGAATCTATGCTGCCAAACATAACCTTAGGTTAAGGATTTGAGGTTACTATCTGTTCAAGTTGGATTTGGTCCATGAATAGCAACTGCAATTGATGTTTGAGGACTCTGCATGTATTGATTTTGGCTTTGGATCCACCATATTAAATTCTGTGACCTTGACCTTTTGACTCGTGTTTTTAATTCTTAACACAAATTAAGAGGTTAGACACTTTCAAAAAGGTTCAAAAATCTGGAGTCATTTTGACTTTAGCAAAGTGTTGAGTATGTAAGTAAAAAAAATGGCACCAACATTCTGGTATAGTGGTATGTGCCTATGTCCAGTACTCCAGTGTCCAGTAGTGTGCCAAAACTAACGAATAGTTCAATAAGTAGAGCTTGATCATGGTTTATAGAAATGAAGTCGAAGGTGATGTTGGTGCTTATAATGATGACCGTTTAAACCCATTTTCCCAAATCCTAATTATTAACACCAAAGTTTCAATTGCAGTAATCAGGCACCGGTCCTTAGTTGTCCCAGGGATGATAGCAAGGGAATTTCCAGTTTCCAATTGCTAACCACATTCAGTTTCAAGTGCCTGCTCGTCTTCTCTTATAGTAGCTTTGAGCTTCATATACATGAATATTTAGCACTTTCTGCTCCTCTACTTGAAAAGGACTTGCAAGAACACAGGAAATATGCAAATAAAAAGTTCAAAAGTTCATGTTAAAATGCAGTTTCAATGTAGAATTAGCACTTTGTCAAGGCTTGGAAGGGTTGAAAATAGACTTATCTAATAGCTCATATGGCGTCCTCCCTGAGAAGAGGGTTTCCTTTTCATAGTTCAAACTTGGTGATTGATTTTAGGGTTATATTGACATACCCCCCCACCAGTAGTTGCAATTAGGATTACCCCCCCATAATAATTGAAATTAGGATTTCCCCCCAACTTGACAGTGAATAGGAGTCAACCAACAGTTTCCATCAGTTGACTGGTCAAAGATCATGAATTGTCCTAAATACTCTTTTTTTGTGGAAATTACGAAATTAGCCATTGATACTGTTCAAAGCCCACAACTCAAGCCCACAACCATTTTCTTAGACCCACTCCTCTTGTTCGTCCTGTTCTTGTTTTACCTTCATCCGCTACATTGTCAATGGAGCAGACCTTGTTCTGTTAGAGCAGTCGCATGGACAAGTTAGATCCTATTTGAGAGTCAAATATTTGCAAGCATGAAAGACAATTAACTTAAGGTGGTTCAAATTGTTAGACAAAGTATTTACCAAGCTACCAAAAGGCATCTATGTAAATACGAAGGTGTACTTCTAGACAGACTTCGCTTACGTCCAATTTGCATTACCGGCACACCGCACCGGTGAAGCCGAAAACACGAAGAGAACTACAAGACCGTTGCAAATTCAGAGGATGACTAGATTCGAGCATCACTAACCATGAACAAGGTGCAAAGGAGGGCCAACAAGTAAAAATAAAACAAAAAGATCAAAATCCAACGAGTCATTTTTTTTAAATCGGTCCAATGGAGTCCGCTACATTGTCTCCGGAACCAAGAATGAAGAGCAGACTCAATATGGAGAAACTTGTCTTGTTGCCATTGAGGAAGACTGAATATTCCACGAGGTAACACAAATAATTCATCATAAAAACTTTATTAACTATACTTAAAAATTATAAAATGAAGAAGAATCTTCACACTCCATAATCTCACCGTGGAAAGAAATAGAGTTGAAAGAGTTTTTTAATGGAAATCACAAATGATCCCAACAAACAAGAAAAAGGGAATTACAAAGAACATGTGAGCTAGAATCGGCCACTTACCTCAAAACAAGACTGGATTTGATTCTTCAACTTCAAGTTTGGTTTAAAGAGATATAACAAGAAGATGAGAAGTGAGCTCTTTCTTCATCACATTTCTTCGTAAAAAAAAAACATTCACGGTCAATCCAATCCACCAAAGTCAAACGGTCAAATATCAAAGTCAATCTTCGCCGACGGCAAAAGCCAAAGTCAACACATCATGGTCAAAGTCAAAGTCAACACATCATGGTCAAAATCAAAGTCAACCCATCATGGTCAAAGTCAACACATCATGGTCAAAGCCAAAGTCAACCCATCATGGTCAAAGTCAAAGTCCAATGTCAACGGTCAAAGTCAACCCATCATGGTCAAAATCAAAGTCAACCCATCATGGTCAAAGTCAACACATCATGGTCAAAGCCAAACTGTCGTTTTCGTGTTCGACAGGTTCATGGTCATAGCCATGGTTCATGGCTAAGGTCAAAGGTGTAGGGCTCATGGGCTCATGGCCAAGGTCATGGTTCGGACCCAACTGGCCAAGCCCAAACCTTAGAATCCGAAAGTTTAAACAGTGAAAGACTCATGTAGATCTATTTTAAGTCTAATGGACTGGCCCCAAGCAATATTAGAAACGGCCCAAAAACTTATAATCGAATCGCCCAAAAAGCAAGTTAAGTGGATTCGCCCAAAAACGTTAATATAAACCGTCCACAAAACAAAGGCTAAAAGAATCGGTCCAACACAAAACCGATGTGGTCCGAAAATTAAACCGAAATTTCGCCCAACTACCATCGAAATTTCGCCCAAACAAACAAATCGGGCTTTGGCCCAAATAACTTAACTTGGTTCGCCCAACCAAAAAAACATATAACCTCGGGCCCAAATAAACCAACCCAGGCCCAAGCCCAAATCGAAATCCACTGTTCATCATCCCCTCCACCACAGCAGCCCAAATCCGGCCACCACCAGTTCCCACACGACCACCCACTTCAAACACACGGTTTTGATCCTCATCGAAACCCCTACATCTTTAACGAAACCAAAAACTCTAATACATTCAATCCAAACATCACCAAAACCGGATCTAGAAATTTTACTGCCGCCATTAATGGCCGGCCTCAAGCTTCCAACAGCCCTCAAACCAACCTCACACACACCCCCCTCACACCCAAACATCAACCCAATCAAAAACGAAAAAAAACAACCATCATAGTCACATAAACCATTATCGGCGATTTCTTGGTCGCCATTAATGGTGCCTCCAAAACCCACCCACCTCGACAAAGACCACACTCGCATCCCTCATCTCCTCCATCAATCCTCCAAATCTCATTACTAATAACCCAACATCCAAATCCCCAACCAAACCCAAACAATAAATTTTAATATAAATCGGCGATTTTTCGTTATTATTATTAATGCGCTTTTGAGAGCTTTCATCAAGACACCACACCTAACCCAACACACGACCCAAATCACAATTTAACAAAACAAACCACACAACAATCAACGAATACAAAAAACGATATCAAGTCTTGTTGCCATTAACGAACCGTGCAAGCTTTACAGAGCTTCGACAGTTTTTAAGGCACAGTTCCAAAGTTCGACAGTTTATATCAAATCCGAATTCACTCGAGTTTTAACAACTCGACAACAGACGTCGAATCAAAACAAATATAATGAACAGTAAAACAGAAATATTAAACAGTATACCGATATGCGAAAACTATAAATCCGGTGAAATAGCCAAATAGCTACTCACTTGGAAAACCGGCTTGACGAATCCCTCGTCGTCCGGACCGTCGCGCTCCACCTCTCCAGCAAACCAGCTTCTCTCTCTGCCTCCATTTTTAATATTCTATTATACTATGAACCCTATTTTCTAGAAAAAATGTGTTTTTATACTTGGGTCCGAAACCCAAGCCCAACACCGACTCGGGCCCAAAAACCAGGCCCACGTATCCCGAGTCCGATCCGACGAATTTTGAAAATAAATAATTTAATTAATTAATATATAAATAGAAAATAATTATTTAAAAATACGGCTGCATGACCTATACATTTCAAAAAGAATCTCGTCCCGAGATTCATTAAAAGTTATACGAACAACTAACGTTGGTTATTAACTTAGAACCTATACAAGAATGCAGGTTGATTAAACTTAAACAAGATAACATTGGTATTAATTATTTTTAAATAATTCCATAATATATGTCCTCATGCCATTACAAAACCTATTTCAGTTTAGCTGTCTATATTAAAACAATTATTACTGTCACTTAAACGTAAGATAAATATATCATATCTTTTTAGCATGCAGTTTCTTGACACGTAGCAATCTCTACGAAAAATAATATTCTACTTAACTAATCAATAATATAGGGTAAGTTCATCCTTGCATAAAACATTATGAAGTTTTCATTATCATGCATAAAAGAAAATTAGTGTCCTGATACACTTAAAACAAAATGTCACTCATGTCATTGATACTACAATAAAACTTTATATTTACTTTAGTCATGCTCTCAGAAATATTAAATTTTAAAACCACCATTGAATCCTAATTCATGCTTGCAGCTGGATCAAATATAACACGTATCCAAAAAATAATTTTTCATATTCATCTATCAAAATCATATAGACCGAAACAAAACAATTAGGAATAAATACTCGAATATGCCAAAATCATGTGAAACTAATTTAACGATATTAATCAATCATATACGCATACGGTAATAGTTCACCTATATACAATAATATAAAAAAACCAGTATAATGCAAAGTATACACATCTCAAAAAGAATACACGTGTATACGGAAGTATACACATCTCAAAAAGATTACACGTATATTTTATTATTATATTCCATCTATTTCTAACTAATCACCTCTAACAGATTAATCTCTTATACTTTAAAATACTATTCCTCCATTAACGTGTACGAGTGAGGCGAGATAGTTCCTCCAACACTGAGGCAATTAGTTCCTTACTCAGTACGTCACAAAACCATCAGTTAATACAACTCATTCAATATAGATCAAAAATATATTATTATTTCTTGAATAATAACATAACACTCAAATACAAAGTTCACAAACATGTTATCATACATAATCTATACTCTATGTGAGAATGAACACCAACAGCAAAACAACATTATAGCAGTACACATCATGTTGATCAAATCCGTTAATAATTAACATATTACAAATATAACCACTCCTCATATGATAAGGAAAAATAAAAGCATCTCATATGCACTCCACAAAAGTAACTAATATCAATATACACATCACACGTACAAACAAATCAAGAAAAATATTGACTCTCTTTATTTCTATATCTCTTTCATTTTCTTTGTAAAAACAAAACAACTAGCGGAAATAGTTTTGAAAATAAAACTTCTTAAACACTACCTATAAACCACGATCCGAGAATCACCTAGACTCACCCTACTCTAAGCTAACCAAATGCCCCGATATGCAAATCAAACACCCCCCGGATTTCGGCTGCATCTTAAAAAAAACATTCACAAATAACGGTCAAAGTCAAACGGCCAAATATCAAAGTCAACGGCCGATTAAATCAAAGCCAAAGTCAACACATCATGGTCAAAGTCAAAGTCAACACATCATGGTCAAAGTCAACACATCATGGTCAAAATCAAAGTCAACCCATCATGGTCAAAGTCAACACATCATGGTCAAAGCCAAAGTCAACCCATCATGGTCAAAGTCAAAGTCCAATGTCAACGGTCAAAGTCAACCCATCATGGTCAAAATCAAAGTCAACCCATCATGGTCAAAGTCAACACATCATGGTCAAAGCCAAACCGCTGCTTTTAGGTTTCGACAAAGTCATGGTCATAGCCATGGTTCATGGCTAAGGTCAAAGGTGTAGGGCTCATGGGCTCATGGCCAAGGTCATGGTTCGGACCCAACCGGCCAAGCCCAAACCTTAAATCAAAGTTTAAACAAAGTGAAAGACTCATACGTAGATCTATTTTAAGTCCAATGGATCGCCCCAAAGCAATATTAGAAACGCCCAAAAACTTATAATCACCGAATCGCCCAAAACAAGTTAAGTGGATTCGCCCAAAAACGTTAATATAAACCGGTCCACAAAACAAAGGCTAAAAAGAATTGGTCCAACACAAAACCGATGTGGTCCTAAAAATTAAACTGAAATTTCGCCCAACTACCATCGGAATTTTCGCCCAAACAAACAAATCGGTTTGGCCCAAATAACTTAACTTGGTTCTACCCAACCAAAAACATAACCTCGGCCCAAATAAACCAACCCAGTGCCCAAGCCCAAATCGAAATCCACTGCTCATCATCCCTCCACCACGCTGAAATTTCAAATCCGCCACCACCGCGGTTCCACACGACCACCCACTTCAAACACACACGGTTTTGATCCTCATCAAACCCCCTACATCTTTAATCTAAACCAAAACTCTAATACATTCAATCCAAACATCACCAAAACCGGATCTAGAAATTTTATCGCGCCATTAATGGCCGCCTCAAGCTTCCAAAACAGCCCCTCAAACCAACCTCACACACACCCCCTCACACCCAAACATCAACCCAATCAAAACGAAAAAACAACCATCATAGTCACATAAACCATTATCGGCGATTTCTTGTCGCCATTAATGGTGCCTCCAACTCCACTCGACAAAGACCACACTCGTGATCCCTCATCTCCTCCATCAATCCTCCAAATCTCATTACTAATAACCCAACATCCAAATCCCCAACCAAACCCAAACAATAAATTTTAATATAAATCCGGCGATTTTTCTTTGGCCGCCATTAATGCGCTTTTGAGAGCTTCATCAAAGACCACACACACCCACCCAACACACGACCCAAATCACAATTTAACAAAACAAACCACACAACAATCAACGAATACAAAAAGATATCAACCGCGCGCCATTAACGAACCGTGCAAGCTTTTACAGCTTCGACAGCTTTTAAGGCACAGCCCAAAGTTCGACAAATTTATATCAAATCCGAATTCACTCGAGTTTTAACAACTCGACAACAGACGTCGAATCAAAACAAATATAATGAACAGTAAAACAGAAATATTAAACAGTATACCGATATGCGAAAACTATAAATCCGGTGAAATAGCCAAATAGCTACTCACTTGGAAAACCGGCTTGACGAATCCCTCGTCGTCCGGACCGTCGCGCTCCACCTCTCCAGCAAACCAGCTTCTCTCTCTGCCTCCATTTTTAATATTCTATTATACTATGAACCCTATTTTCTGAAAAATGTGTTTTATACTTGGGTCCTAAAACCCAAGCCAAATGACCGAATTCGGCCCAAAAGCCCACGTATCCCGAGTCCGATCCGATTTTTTTGAAAATAAATAATTTAATTAATTAATATATAAATGAAAAATACGTATTTAAAAATACGGGCGTTACATCTTCTCCCTTCTATCTCGTAGAACAGAAGAGCTTGAGGCAACACTGAAGTGTCAAGTGTTTATATAACTCCAGAAAGTAGTCAAATGAATCATGTCTTAAATAGCAAATGGCCCCTACTTAGACCTTTTAATATCGTGTAATTTATTTGTTTCAACAGGTTGATCAGATATCTTAGCTTGATGATTACAATTAGAGTAATTTTTATATTGAAAATGATGGCATAGCAATGTTAAACAGGCACGGTGGGGAGAAAATGACACCGTGCAGTTTGGTTTGAGGAATAGGAAATAATTAAGTCAAAGAAACAGTGTCTAATTTCGAGTTTGGGCTTTGAGTTGTGGGCTTTGAACAGTGTCAATGGCTAATTTCGTAATTTCCACAGAAAAAAGGTATTTAGGACAATTCATGATCTTTGACCAGTCAACTGACGGAAACTGTTGGTTGACTACCATTGACTGTCAAGTTGGGGGGAAATCCTAATTTCAATTATTATGGGGGGTAATCCTAATTGCAACTACTGTGGGGGGTATGTCAATATAACCCTTGATTTTATAGGTTTTCTTCAGGTTAAACAGAACTCTATGCGAAGTTAATGGATGCGAGTATGAGACAACAATAAATAAGAAATCAGTAACGAGTGTAAGGTTTAAGATGTCTCATTTTCACCTTAGAGTCTTGTACATTTCTAAGTTGCCACAGTTTTCCCTGAATTTCATGCATTATTATCAACTAGGAGCAAAAACATTCAAAAGGGGGCCATAGCTGAATCGCTTGTGCATTCAAACTTGGTTACTATAATTTCCATTAATAAGCTGCCGACAACAGGGAGAGAATAATTTGCGTATAAAGATGGCGAACTCCCCGATCACAAATCACCCATTTCAGATCCAATATACGAATTTAAATAACATAATTAATCAACATTTTGGGGTAAGACGCATAGTGGGGGGATCACCAAAAAATCGCCTAAGGTTCAAAGCAGCAGTGCTACACGTCACTTGCCTGTGACAAACACAAGACAATACGAAAGCAATCAGTTTCTTTTTTCCCCAGTCAGACAGAGCTCAAAGTAAGCAATATATCTTTTGTCATCTGATGAATAGCAAAACTGATTAGTGAACAGGAAATAAGAGATTTTAAGGGAATCACTAACCGTAGTTTTGCTGCACCTTTGCAAACTTGTGAACGGTTTTCACTAAAGTACCATGTTTCACTGATTTCAATGGTCCCATGTGTCTGCAACAATAGGTGACCCATTACAAACAGCAAGTGAAGAAACATATGTAACAAAAAAAGGAATAAAGGTCAAGAAATCAGTAATTGAACAATTATATTGGAAGTTTTTGGAACACAAAACAACTTGAATCATCTGAAACCAAATGAGCATTGGTGTGTAACCAGGCTATGCATGCCTTGAGAAAAACCAATTTCCAAGCAAAAGCTAACAACATATATAATATTATTTTGATAGCGCCTTAGTAAAGACCGATTCCTGTGTCAGAGCTAACTGTATATTTTACTAATAATCTTTATAGCTATAGTCATGTCTAAGACCCTATCGTTGGAGGCTTTTCAGCATGTAAGTTGTAACTATAACTGTTTCGACCCCCACCTACGTGGCAAACGTGTTGTATGCAGATAAAAGAAAACAATAGAAGACAAGGACAGAATAACAGGTAATAACCAAGGCGCGGATTAGGCATCCTTAAGGAAAGATTTCGCCCCTTCCAATGGTGCGTAAAGGCAACAGCGGCGCCTTCCTCACAGATTCAATGGTTAACAAAGCATCGACTTTGCACTAGAACGCACTACCCTCTAGAACGAAGAATATAACTCTCTCAAGGCGGCCGACAAGAAGAAGAGAAGAGAAGAAGATTGAATCAATTAAAGACTTATCCGTTTTAGGTGTAGGGTGGAGAGAAGGGAGAGAAGCGGAGAACGAGTTACTTTTATTTGGTGTGTGTATGGAGGCAAAGAAAGCGCCAGCAGGGACTTCGACTTCTCTCTTACTCTCGGAATCGGTTCGGTGCGGGCTTGGCGGTGTGTGGCTTTTGGGTGAGTCCTCCCTCCTAACACAAAAGCCTTTTTGTACCCTAAGGGCACGCCTTATGTTAGAGGTTCACCTCATATACCTCACTTCCTAGTGGTGGTTCACCAATGTGGGACTAAACAACACACAAGTGTTTTGAAATACACTTGAGATTCCAACAATCCCCACTATTTCAAAATACTAATAGTCCCCCACTATTTTGGAATAGGATATTACAAAAGAAATGGGTTAACGAAATGCCGGAGAGAATCGAAAAAACAATGCATAAGATAATCGGTGCTTTTCGGCTTGAACCAGTCATAGGGTAACATGTCTTATAATACGTGAAAGTGGTGGATTAAAAAATCTTTGAACCAACATTCCCTTGTAGTAAAATAGAGGACATGCACCCACATTGCTCCTTCATTATATGCCCGTTACTCATGTTTTTTTTTTTTTTGGCCCTTGCGCTTCTTGTGTTATGTGAATGCTCTAGAGTACTTGCCTGAATACTCATAAGAACCGACCCAATTCTACATTCACGTAGGTGGATATCCATCAAGTGTACATAGCAGTAAAATACACTATCTCATAAAAATAATGGACTATGGATTCCATTAAGAGTAAAATAACTCATCCTTTTTCTCATTGCTATTCAAGTTATACAAAGTATACAAAAATGCTATCTAGTCATAGGGTGGGACGTCTCAAAGAAAGACAATAGCATACCAGGCGGCGGGTGACTTGTTTTTCCTTTTGAACCTACTTCATGGGATCTCCAATCACATAGGTGGGGTTGCCGTCAGTGTCACCCTCTATCTAAGGCAAAAGTCCCATCCCCCTCGACGTATCAACCACTTGTCTCCTGTTAAGTGGTTTTGTCGAGGATCGCCAAATTTAACTCGACCCTCACATAATCTAGAGCCACAACTCCTCAGTTCCAAAGAAATTTGCTTTCTAGATCGTAGTCTCGGACAAAATATGCCCTTTTCCCATTATACAATTTGCTCTTTTGCCTTTGCTATTGCACCGACAAATCAATGCATAGGTACAACCGAGGCGGTTTTGTACCAATATGAAGATCTGCCAAGAGGTTTCTAAGCCACTCGGCTTCCTCGGACTTTGCTTTATCTAAAAGCAATAAGCTCGGACTCCATGGTTGAGCGAGCTATCAAGGTCCGCTTAGAAGATTTCCAAGCGACCGCACCACCACCTGTGGTGAAAATATAACCACTAGTGGACTTGATATCATGAGAATCGGATATCCAAATTTGCATCACAATAACCCTCTATCACAGTGGAGTTTGTCTAAACCTTATGCCATAATTCATTGTTCCTCTCAAGTACTTGGCTAGTCTCTAAGGCACTCCAATGTTCTGGCTAGACAATGAGTGTATCTCTTAGCCCGCTAAACCTGCATAAGCAATGTCGGTCTAGTGCAATTCATCAAGTACATGAGACTACCAATAATTTGGGCATATCTAGATCGAAGTACACCATGTTGAGCATTTTTCCGAAGTTCACTATTTTGCCTCATAAGGTGTCGATACGGTGCTTACTATCATAAAAGTTAAACTTCTTCAAAAACTTCTCAACATAATGCTCTTGTGAAAGCGTATAGCCATCACAGTTTCTGATGATTTTGATTCCAAGAATCACATCAACTTCTCCCAAATCCTTCATTTCAAATTGGGAGGATAAAAACATCTTGGTGTTTCTCACAACATCAAGGCTAGGACTCATGATTAACATGTCATCCACATATGAGACGGATAATCACATATGAATTCACATCAAAAGATTTGAAGTAAATACATTTATCGGTATCATTTATGTGATATCCATTAGACATCATGACAACATCAAACTTTTCATGCCATTGTTTTGGCTTGTTTCAACCCATATAAAGACTTAACTAACTTGCATACCTTATGCTCATTCCCCGGTACTATCAGATACTGCTCGCTGCATCATATATATTTCTTCATCAAGATCACCATTCAAAAATGCAGTTTTACATCCATTTGATGAATAAATAAATTATGAATAGCGGCTAGAGCCATTATAACTCTTATAGAAGAAATCCTAGTTACAGGAGCATAAGTATCAAAATAGTCAATGCCTTTTTTCCTCGAGAATCCCTTGACTACAAGTCTAGCCTTGTATTTCTCAATGGAACCATCTAGTTTCAATTTCTTTTTGAAGATCCACTTGTAACGATAGGTTTTAAGCCCTAGGAGGTAGTAGACCAACTATCTCCCATGTGTGATTAGCTATAATCGAATCTAGTTCTCGAGTGTATAGCATCCTTCCGAAAAGAGCATCTCTCGAACCGATTGCCTCATTATACGTCACAGATCATCATCAAAGAAGAACTGTAAAAGTCATCACCAAAATTGGTGGATTTTCGTCTCTTTTACTCTTCCTAATTTCTTGTTCAAAAATTCAAGATCCGTTGATTGTTGTTCACTAGAGCTACCAACCTCTCAATGCCAATTTTCAAAGGAAATAAATTCTCAAAGAAATCAGCATTTTTACTCTCTATAATAGTATTAGCATCGACAAGGTTATTATCAGATTTTACTACTAAAAATCTATATGCAAAGACTATTATGAGCATAACCAATGAACATACAATCAACGTTCTAGGTCCCAATTTTCTCTTTTTTAGGTTCGCTTCACAAGAACCTTAGCAAGACACCCCCACATTTTCAAGTATGTCGTGGGTAGGTACATGACCTTTCCATAACTCATATGGTGTCTTATTCCCTGTTTTCTTGTTGGGTATCCTATTCGTATATGGCAAGCATAGGATTGCTTCCCCCACAAGTTCAGGGAAGCTCCGAACTTACAAGCATAGCATTCATCATCTCTTTTAGTGTTCTGTTTTTCCGTTCGGCTACTCCATTAGACTTCGGGAGAGTATGGTGGAGTAGTCTCATGAATAATACCACTCTTGTCACAAAGTCCCGGAAGGGTTAGACTCATATTCGCCACCCTATCGGACCGAAGTCTTTTAATCTTACAGTTAAAATTTGGTTTTCAACTTCACTTTGTACTTGAGAAATATCTCACCCGCCTCATGCTTGTGTCTAAGTAAATATACCATGGTGTACCTAGAGAAGTCATCTATGAATGTAATATAATAAAACTTCCCCTCTAGACATGGTACTTCCGGATTCACCCAAATCCATTATGAATAAGAGTTAGTAATCCAGTTTATCTCTAGACACAGGTTCTATAGGGGTTTCTTCGTGGCTTTAGTCTCAAAGACATATCTCACATTTATCATTAGAAAAATCAGAAATATTAGACAATAAACCACATGCTTTCATCCTTTTCATATCTTGAACATTCACATGTACTAGTCTACCATGCCATATATTAAAAAGAGTCAAGCAAGTAAGCGTAAGCATTCATTCTTATTAATAATAATGTTGTCAAGTACATCCAACATGAAAAGACCACTGTTATTACAATAACCTTTACCAACAAAACCCTCATTCTTTGTCGTAACAAACTTGTCACTCTCAAAAAGTCACCTTGACGCCCGACTTCCCAAGTAGGGACAAAAATCAGATTCCAGCCGAATCTCGGAACATGAAGAACATTACTAAGTGGAAGGGTTTTCCCGGTTAACTTCGGAAGAACCTTGCCTGTTCCCTCAACAACAGAACAGACCTAGAGTCACCCATATAGACCTTTTCATCTTTCACTAGTATGTAGTCCGAGAAGGCTTCAACATCACCACCGGATGTATGGTGGCACCTGAGAATCTAGTACCCAATTCCTCTTCCCAATTGGCTATGAACACTTGTGACACAACAAAGAAAGAACAATATCATCTCCCTCAACTAGATTAGCATTAGGAGGATCATCATCTGTTCTTTCTTGTTCCAGACCGAAAGGCCCTATGTCCAGTTTACCATAAACATAACAATTTCCATTGCCAGTACCACTCCTTTTAAAAGAAGTGCCTTTGACCTTGAAATTCTTATTTTTGTTGGACTTCTGCTTCTTAGAGGTTTTGTTAGATTTGCTGGGATTACCTTCAATGATATTGGCTTTAGAATGGAATTCCTTAGACAACACCTCATCCCGAGTCTTGTTCTTTTCCTCTATGTGAATGTGAATGATCACATCCTCAAGAGTCATCTGCTTACGCTTATGCTTCATACTATTTTTATAGTGTTTCCAAGACTCGGGGAGTTTCTCAATCAAACATCCAGCAACAAAGGATTTGGGTAAATTAATACCCTCAGTTTTCAAATCATTAATCAGCACATGAAAATCATGGATTTGAGACGTTACATCTCTATCCTCTCTCATATGGAACTTTAGAAAATTCCCAATAGCATATTTCTGAGTACCAGCATCCTCTATTATGTATTTCTTGTTCAAACTCTCCCATATATCATGTGCATTCTTATTTGAACAATAAATATCAAAAATCTCATTGGACAAGGTACTCAAAATAGCATGACGACATACCTTATTCCCATTGAGCCAAAAATTGATTTCGCCGAAATCATTAGAACCCTCCACTCTTTGATCGATGAGATACTTTATGTAGTTGAGTACATCTAGGGCTGTGAACACCCTTTCTCTCCATCTCTTGAAGTGTGAACCATTTGAAGGATTCAATCTTTGACACATTAGGTAAATTGCGAAAGCATTCAATAGAGGTGCGGATCTCTCATAGGCGAAGTTACTTCCATGACTCGAATTAGTTTCTTTGATCGGCGGGTGTCAACAGTGTAGACATCTTGATCTTTCCTTAAGATTGTTGTATGCGGATAAAAAGAAAACAATAGAAGACAAGGACGTAATAATGTGTAATAACCAAAGCGCGGATTTAGGGTCGTCCTTAAGGAAATATTTAAGCCCTTCCAATGGTGCGAAAGGCAACAGTGGCGTCTTCCTCACAGGATTCAATGGTTAATAGCAGTCTGACTTTGCACTAGAACAGACTACCCTCTAGAACAGCAATATAACTCTCTCTGGTGGCTGACAGGAAGAAGAGAAGAGAAGAAGATTGAATCAATTAAAGACTTATCTGTTTCGTGTAGGGTGGAGAGAAGGGAGAATGAGTTCTGTTTCGCTGGTGTGTATGGAGGCAGCAGGCAGCAGCAGCAGGACTTCGACTTCTGTCTCTTACTCTCTGTAATCGGTTCGGTGCGGGGCGGGCGGCGTGTGTGGCTTTGGGTGAGTCCTCCCTCCTAACACAAAAGCCTTTGTACCCTAAGGGCACGCCCTTATGTTAGAGGTTCACCTCATATACCTCACTTCCTAGTGGTGGTTCACCAATGTGGGACTAAACAACACACAAGTGTTTTGAAATACACTTGGAGATTCCAACAAAACGTCCATTACACTACAACATAGGGGCCCTTTTGCAACGCACCCTTTTGCCACGCCAAAAAATTGTTGCTAAAACACATCTATTGCAACGCCATCTAGCGTTGCTACATCTTTCTCGTTCCATGAGAGCCCACTTTACTTGTATTCACATATTACGACGCCTAGACTGCGGCAACTGCTTGTTTTTATGATATTTTAGAAACAATAATAAATATTTTTTTGAGGGATTTTAACATTGGCAACGCAGATGGTGCTACTATTGTACGTGAAATTATTTGCAACGCCATATTAATCACAATAAGTTTTTATCGATTTAATATTTAACTTTCTCAATTTTTGGTATACATTTGTTCTGCGGTGAGGGTAGAAGTCAATTGGGCTTTTCACAGCCTACATTTTTTCGGGGCTTCTTTTTTGTTTTGGCTCCACAAAATAACAAAATAGAAACGATATATTTAGCAAAATAAAAATAAAAATAAAAACCCTAAAAACACTTCTTCTCTCTCCCTCCCCCCTTACTCTCTTCAATATAAAAATTGTTATAGCTACCGGCTTCAATCTTCCACCCTCGAATTAAGGTTAGTCTTCTTCCACCGAAAAAGATAATTTAGATAAGTATTCCGGATTTCTCACAATCTCTTTTTTCCTCATATTGCATATTAAAGTTCCAAGCTTTGAATTAGGTTTTAGGCTCATGGATTGGGGTTTTGATTGTAAGGTAATCGCCACCACTAGAATAGTGTCGATTTTGAGTTTGGGTTTGTTGAAATTTGTGTTTTTTTTTTTTTAAAAATTCTGTGATTTATTGTAGTGAATGGTTTCTCTTGTGTTTGAATGATTTATGGACATGGGTTTCAATTTTACTAATTAATCTTTTGTTTGACATCGCTTTAGACTTGGAACTTTGTCTCTGCTTATGTTTTAGGGTCATGAGTGCTCTACTTCCGAGAACTAATCTTCTTTCGTATATTATTCGCATGCAGGTCTGGTAGGTGAATACAGTGTTTCAACCCGTTAATTTTCAAAAGCTTTCAAGGTGGTTCATTATCTCTTTTGGATGAATTTCTCATGATAGATCTTTGCAAGTTCTTGTTTGTATGGGATTGTTAAACTGTTAAGGTAGAATGAACATTGGGTTGTTTGACAAGTAATGGTATTGTTTAATTAGAATGAATATTTTTCTTTCGTCTGGGTATATTTTGTTTTGAATTGGTAATAATGATGAAGTTGTGCAATCAATAGATTTTTGTTATTAGCTAATATGGCATGGTTTTCACCTTTCTATAATTGGGATTGGGATGCTGACCGGCCTTTGGATCAAAGATGGAAACTTGAAATTTATTTGGAATTAATTGAATGATGAATGTCAAATGTTATATATTCATAATCTGAGTGCTACTGTGATGATGTTGGTTGTCTTGATTGGTAATGCAATAATTTGATGGTATATGTTAAGTGACCTAATTGCTAGTATTGCAGAAAATGTGATTTTGAAACGATGGATATCACTCATATTGTTCTTTGAACGATGCAGTTTGTTTCTTTTTCATAAGATGTATACCTAGATCCATCAAATGTTATAAGACCTCTTTAGCTTAAGTTATTTATTGTGGTTCTATATTTTGTTTTTAAGGTGCTGATTATCTAAGTCGTCTCTCGAGCATCTGATCGAGGTAGGCCAAGTTTATTTATTTATTTTCTACACTTTTATTCATTTTGCTTGTTTATTTGGTTGGGATTTTTTTTTTGTTAGTGAGGCGAAGAAAAAAAATCAAGTTGGGTACATTGTGTTAAAGCTTGGGTAGTTGGGTGTCGGGTTTTGAACTGTTTTGATTGCTTGAATAAACCCGTGGGAATGAACAAAGGGTGCCTGTTTACAACCTAGTGTTTACTATAACACATTTAATAATTAACTTGTCTTTTTCTTTCGGCATGAATTTCATTTGTGTATTAAACATTAGGAAAAAATCAATGTGTACTACTTGTCTCCACATTTGCATTTGGCAAGTGCCTCATTTTTCCGTCATCTTCTTAGCTATAGATCACAAAATTTGTGTGCTTGAGGACGATAGGTGTAGAGTGTATCTTGCTTTTGCAGATGTAGGAATTCAGTGTGGGTGGTTGGGGCATCTGGATCTGGGTCTAGAAGCAGTTGGACACCGCGTGGGGATGAAGGGGGAAGGAACAGTATGGGGTGTGGTGTATTGGATATGAGGACAACAAGTGGGTGGGTTTGACATTTAGAAATCCTTTTCCTTCTATTGGTGATAACTTTATGACTTGAGATTTCTTAATGGCACTACAAAAAAAGGGCTTTTTATGACGGCTATTTTTTTTCCTATCTTGACGGCTTTCCTATAAGCCGTCATTATTTCTATCTCACCATTAATTTAATGACGCTTGATGTCAAATGTTGACAGTTATAGGCTAACTGTCATAAATATCTTTAATGTTTTTTATCAATGTGTCAAGTTTGTGACTAACAATTATATACTTACCGTTCAATATAGGCTAGCCGTCATAATATCGTTTTTTATCAATGTGTCAAGTTTGGTGTCTTATTTATGACGTCATTAAGAGAGGTGTCAAGAAAATTTATGACACATCTTAGGTTAACCGTGGGCTTTGAGTTTTATTGCTTTTGGAAGTCAAGCCACCGAAGCCTCAACAGAGGACTCAAAAAAAATAAAAGTTAAGCACACACCGTGCCTTTCTTCTCGAAACTAAAATTTGCCCCTCCTCTGTCATTCTCTCGAAGCCCTAGCTAATAAGCCTCTGTCTATCTTGTTCGCGTGCCGCCATCTCAAATGAATCGTTCTTTCTTTTTTTTTTAACGTTTCTCTCTTCGAATCCTGCATAAGTTTCTTTGAAATCTCCGAACAAAGGATCCTTATTCACCCCAAACCCTCTTTCTCTTGATACGAACAAAATTAAACAAGAAACAACTAGTTGGGATTCAAGACTTGATCTGATCGAAAATCTAGCTTTGGATTCGAATAAGATTCACATTGAGATATTGTCATGTCAAACATTCCTTCTCCTTATCTCTTTTCTACTCCGATTTTTTTTTTTGACTAAGTTGTTTTTCATCGCGGGTCTTTTATTAGTGGTGAGAATTTTTCATTATCAATGATTGATTCGTAATTGTACGATCTCTTCATCAATTGTTACTAGTGTTTAAGATGATCAATTAAGATTTCTTCCTGTTGTTCTTTGATTTATCCTTATGATGAAACTTAAGGTAATTCACTTTCTTTTATCTATCTTTAATTTCTCTTTGTTTCAGATCTGTTTTTTCTGTTAGAATTTGTGTTTTTCTATTTTTGTGAACGTATAAACTATGACTCAATCAAGTTTGTTGTAGCTGTGTTAGATATGCTTTATCATTCTAAACCAATTTCTATAGTGGATTATGTAAAAGTTCATGTAGTGTTTTTTGCTTTGTTCATTTGTTTGAGTTTGAACCATAACATCTCTTCATTGCCCAGTTTTGTCACTAGCACGTGGTTATTGCCTAAAAGCTCAATCTAAAACTAAGATATATCCAAGAATGCATTAAACAATATATTTCGTGCATGTGACAAATTAGTAGGATAACTTATACTTCTCCACCTTTTTGTTTAATCACCAAAACCAAGCCATTGATTTTGCCTTGGTTTTGCAAAACTACTCATCCATTATCACCCTCCATCCCCGAGATCATAGATGGGAGACTTGGAACTCTTGTAATTGAATCATTTGTAGTGGATGTGCATGAGGGAAACACCAAGGATGAGATCGTGTTATTTTGTTGAGGATTTGATCAAGTGCAAGGGTGAATACTCTGACTAAAAGATTTGTGTGGTTTTTACCCGAGGTATAGTCTTTGCATCTAGTATGTGGTCACTCTAGGTCATCCTATAAGAGGTACTAGTTGATTAGAAATATGTATTATATACATAGACTAAAATGGTAATAAGCATATGCTAGTTATCCTAAACGGAGTTGCACATGCAAGTCACCTTGATAATTTACTCAACAGTGCTTGCAATTTCTGATGATCTTGTGTGCTGGCAGTTTGGTGTGTTTAGCTTAGGCGTAATATTATATAAGGTGACAAACTCTAAAGAAAATGATTCTAGTATATTGTCAAAGGTTTAATTTTGAAATTTCGAACACCCAACCTCTCCCTTATCCTCCTTAAAGTTCAAACCAAATTCACCTCGTTCTTGGTATGCCGCCCTAACAGTTTCATCTCCCATCCATTTTCATATATTATTCTTCATCTGATTAGTGCTAGCAACTCCCCATCCGCCATTCTCCAAATCCTAAGTAATAATATCCCTTTCTCTCTAACCACGTACTGAAAATTCGACGATGATATACGGTTGTTCCTACTTATTTCGAGAAAACGGATTCAGTTTTTTTAATGGACTTATTGCCTGTTTACAACCTAGTGTTTACTATAACACATTTAATAATTAACTTGTCTTTTTCTTTCGGCATGAATTTCATTTGTGTATTAAACATTAGGAAAAAATCAATGTGTACTACTTGTCTCCACATTTGCATTTGGCAAGTGCCTCATTTTTCCGTCATCTTCTTAGCTATAGATCACAAAATTTGTGTGCTTGAGGACGATAGGTGTAGAGTGTATCTTGCTTTTGCAGATGTAGGAATTCAGTGTGGGTGGTTGGGGCATCTGGATCTGGGTCTAGAAGCAGTTGGACACCGCGTGGGGATGAAGGGGGAAGGAACAGTATGGGGTGTGGTGTATTGGATATGAGGACAACAAGTGGGTGGGTTTGACATTTAGAAATCCTTTTCCTTCTATTGGTGATAACTTTATGACTTGAGATTTCTTAATGGCACTACAAAAAAGGGCTTTTATGACGGCTATTTTTTTCTATCTTGACGGCTTTCCTATAAGCCGTCATTATTTCTATCTCACCATTAATTTAATGACGCTTGATGTCAAATGTTGACAGTTATAGGCTAACTGTCATAAATATCTTTAATGTTTTTTATCAATGTGTCAAGTTTGTGACTAACAATTATATACTTACCGTTCAATATAGGCTAGCCGTCATAATATCGTTTTTTATCAATGTGTCAAGTTTGGTGTCTTATTTATGACGTCATTAAGAGAGGTGTCAAGAAAATTTATGACACATCTTAGGTTAACCGTGGGCTTTGAGTTTTATTGCTTTTGGAAGTCAAGCCACCGAAGCCTCAACAGAGGACTCAAAAGAAAATAAAAGTTCGCACACACTGTGCCTTTCTTCTCGAAACTAAAATTTGCCCCTCCTCTGTCATTCTCTCGAAGCCCTAGCTAATAAGCCTCTGTCTATCTTGTTCGCGTGCCGCCATCTCAAATGAATCGTTCTTTCTTTTTTTTTTAACGTTTCTCTCTTCGAATCCTGCATAAGTTTCTTTGAAATCTCCGAACAAAGGATCCTTATTCACCCCAAACCCTCTTTCTCTTGATACGAACAAAATTAAACAAGAAACAACTAGTTGGGATTCAAGACTTGATCTGATCGAAAATCTAGCTTTGGATTCGAATAAGATTCACATTGAGATATTGTCATGTCAAACATTCCTTCTCCTTATCTCTTTTTCTACTCCGATTTTTTTTTTTTTTTTTTTGACTAAGTTGTTTTTCATCGGTCTCTTTTATTAGTGGTGAGAATTTTTCATTATCAATGATTGATTAAGTAATTATGCGATCTCTTCATCAATTGTTACTAGTGTTTAAGATGATCAATTAAGATTTCTTCCTGTTGTTGCTGATTTATCCTTATGATGAAACTTAAGGTAATTCACTTTCTTTTATCTATCTTTAATTTCTCTTTGTTTCAGATCTGTTTTTTTTCTGTTAGAATTTGTGTTTTCTATTTTTGTGAACGTATAAACTATGACTCAATCAAGTTTGTTGTAGCTGTGTTAGATATGCTTTATCATTCTAAACCAATTTCTATAGTGGATTATGTAAAAGTTCATGTAGTGTTTTGCTTTGTTCATTTGTTTGAGTTTGAACCATAACATCTCTTCATTGCCCAGTTTGTCACTAGCACGTGGTTTATTGCCTAAAAGCTCAATCTAAAACTAAGATATATCCAGTAATGCATTAAACAATATATTTCGGTGCATGTGACGATTAGGATAACTTATACTTCTCCACCTTTTGTTTAATCAGCCAAAACCAAGCCATTGATTTTGCCTTGGTTTTGCAAAACTACTCATCCATTATCACCCTCCATCCTGAGATCATAGATGGGAGACTTGGAACTCTTGTAATTGAATCATTTGTAGTGGATGTGCATGAGGGAAACACCAAGGATGAGATCGTGTTATTTTGTTGAGGATTTGATCAAGTGCAAGGGTGAATACTCTGACTAAAAGATTTGTGTGGTTTTTACCCGAGGTATAGTCTTTGCATCTAGTATGTGGTCACTCTAGGTCATCCTATAAGAGGTACTAGTTGATTAGAAATATGTATTATATACATAGACTAAAATGGTAATAAGCATATGCTAGTTATCCTAAACGGAGTTGCACATGCAAGTCACCTTGATAATTTACTCAACAGTGCTTGCAATTTCTGATGATCTTGTGTGCTGGCAGTTTGGTGTGTTTAGCTTAGGCGTAATATTATATAAGGTGACAAACTCTAAAGAAAATGATTCTAGTATATTGTCAAAGGTTTAATTTTGAAATTTCGAACACCCAACCTCTCCCTTATCCTCCTTAAAGTTCAAACCAAATTCACCTCGTTCTTGGTATGCCGCCCTAACAGTTTCATCTCCCATCCATTTTCATATATTATTCTTCATCTGATTAGTGCTAGCAACTCCCCATCCGCCATTCTCCAAATCCTAAGTAATAATATCCCTTTCTCTCTAACCACGTACTGAAAATTCGACGATGATATACGGTTGTTCCTACTTATTTCGAGAAAACGGATTCAGTTTTTTAATGGACTTATTGCAAACAAGTGAGTGTTTTTTTTCAATTTTAATCTTTTTGTTCAACATATTGGTCTAAAGTAGTTTT
Organism: Coptis chinensis; assembly: GCF_015680905.1. NCBI lineage: Eukaryota > Viridiplantae > Streptophyta > Magnoliopsida > Ranunculales > Ranunculaceae > Coptis > Coptis chinensis. The sequence goes on along the minus strand of NC_141463.1, from coordinate 90,369,826 downwards.
TCTTTTGAATTTGGTTTGTCTTGCACTTTCAAGACCTAACCAGTCCTCTTGAATTTGTATTGGGTTCTGTTCCCACTCAACCATCTCGAGGAGAACATTCATTTTGCAGACAAGTAAGATTTTTTTTCTCGTCTGTTCTTTATTTTGTATTCTGAATTATCCAACCGAGTTTTACAATTGATGGACATGATTGTTTTAGGATTTTAGACGGTAATTTCAAATGAAAAAGAACTTTAAGTTTTTTGAGACGTAGAGAATTAGGTGTTTTGCATTATTGTTATTTTTTGATGGTGGGCCGATGAGCTAGCTCAAAGGAACGCTAAAGGGGAACTTCCTCATGTGAAGGTATTTCGAAGAAGGCCTGCTGGTTTTTGTTGATTTGGAGCTGCAAAGTAGAGTACGTTCTCGTTTTATGTTTGTATACTTTGCGTTTGCATCCTCTTTTACTTGGTAATAGTCATCATTCTAGGTTCTAAAACACTTAACCCGACACAACCGGTTGAAGTTTTTGCTACTTTGGTTCAATTAGTGCTACTTAGAGAAGTAATGAATTTAATAATTTTTATTTGGGTTCATGTACATTAGTCAACAAGCTAGAGTTTGACAAATGCAAGTTATTTTAACGCCATTCTTTGGTATATCATAGTCCCTACTTATGAACATTTAGTTGGAAGTATGTAATTCCTCAATTTATTTATTCGGTAGTTTATCATAACTGAAATCATAGTCGAAGTAGTACATGTTGCCTCATTGGTAAAATCATCTTGTGTACATGTATAACTTGTATAAGTGTATTTTTTTATAAGAAAAAAAAAATCATTACGAAAATCTAAGTTTCTTTTAGTTTGACACAATAAAGAGTTGAATCAAGGATCGATTAAAGAAATTGAACGTGCAAGAACCAAAAATACACTTTCTGGTATGATGCCTATTACCAGATGCTACCTTCACAGAATTAAAATTTTGCTCCATGCATCCTTGGATGCCCACCTCTATTGCTTTAAGCTCCTGAGTGAGGGCTGACTTAGTGTAAAACCCCAAATTTTTGGGCTTTGGGCTTCAGGGCTTTATTTTGTGGGTTGAAAAATAGAAAGTCTTCTCTCTCTCACTCACACTTGAGGTTGAGTTTGACCACCTCTCTCTGAGGGTTTGACATCCCTCACTCCATCTCAAGTGAGACATTCAGCTCTCTCTCTCTTGAATCTCTTATAATCTATGGTTTCGCTGCTTCTCTCTCTCTCTCTCGGAGAGGAAAACCAGTACTTCTATTTCTCTTAATTCTAAATATAATTAGTTTATTTGTTGTTGCCTGTTTACAAAGGGTGCCTGTTTACAACCTAGTGTTTACTATAGCACATTTAATAATTAACTTGTCTTTTTCTTTCGGCATGAATTTCATTTGTGTATTAAACATTAGGAAAAAATCAATGTGTATTACTTGTCTCCACATTTGCATTTGGCAAGTGCCTCATTTTTCCGTCATCTTCTTAGCTATAGATCACAAAATTTGTGTGCTTGAGGACGATAGGTGTAGAGTGTATCTTGCTTTTGCAGATGTAGGAATTCAGTGTGGGTGGTTGGGGCATCTGGATCTGGGTCTAGAAGCAGTTGGACACCGCGTGGGGATGAAGGGGGAAGGAACAGTATGGGGTGTGGTGTATTGGATATGAGGACAACAAGTGGGTGGGTTTGACATTTAGAAATCCTTTTCCTTCTATTGGTGATAACTTTATGACTTGAGATTTCTTAATGGCACTACAAAAAAAGGCTTTTATGACGGCTATTTTTTTTTTCCTATCTTGACGGCTTTCCTATAAGCCATCATTATTTCTATCTCACCATTAATTTAATGACGCTTGATGTCAAATGTTGACAGTTATAGGCTAACTGTCATAAATATCTTTAATGTTTTTTATCAATGTGTCAAGTTTGTGACTAACAATTATATACTTACCGTTCAATATAGGCTAGCCGTCATAATATCGTTTTTTATCAATGTGTCAAGTTTGGTGTCTTATTTATGACGTCATTAAGAGAGGTGTCAAGAAAATTTATGACACATCTTAGGTTAACCGTGGGCTTTGAGTTTTATTGCTTTTGGAAGTCAAGCCACCGAAGCCTCAACAGAGGACTCAAAAGAAAATAAAAGTTCGCACACACTGTGCCTTTCTTCTCGAAACTAAAATTTGCCCCTCCTCTGTCATTCTCTCGAAGCCCTAGCTAATAAGCCTCTGTCTATCTTGTTCGCGTGCCGCCATCTCAAATGAATCGTCCTTTCTTTTTTTTAACGTTTCTCTCTTCGAATCCTGCATAAGTTTCTTTGAAATCTCCGAACAAAGGATCCTTATTCACCCCAACCCTCTTTCTCTTGATACGAACAAAATTAAACAAGAAACAACTAGTTGGGATTCAAGACTTGATCTGATCGAAAATCTAGCTTTGGATTCGAATAAGATTCACATTGAGATATTGTCATGTCAAACATTCCTTCTCCTTATCTCTTTTCTACTCCGATTTTTTTTTTTTTTTTTTTTTGACTAAGTTGTTTTTCATCGCGGGTCTTTTATTAGTGGTGAGAATTTTTCATTATCAATGATTGATTCGTAATTGTACGATCTCTTCATCAATTGTTACTAGTGTTTAAGATGATCAATTAAGATTTCTTCCTGTTGTTGCTGATTTATCCTTATGATGAAACTTAAGGTAATTCACTTTCTTTTATCTATCTTTAATTTCTCTTTGTTTCAGATCTGTTTTTTCTGTTAGAATTTGTGTTTTTCTATTTTTGTGAACGTATAAACTATGACTCAATCAAGTTTGTTGTAGCTGTGTTAGATATGCTTTATCATTCTAAACCAATTTCTATAGTGGATTATGTAAAAGTTCATGTAGTGTTTTGCTTTGTTCATTTGTTTGAGTTTGAACCATAACATCTCTTCATTGCCCAGTTTGTCACTAGCACGTGGTTATTGCCTAAAGCTCAATCTAAAACTAAGATATATCCAGTAATGCATTAAACAATATATTTCGGTGCATGTGACAGTGTAGGATAACTTATACTTCTCCACCTTTTTGTTTAATCAGCCAAAACCAAGCCATTGATTTTGCCTTGGTTTTGCAAAACTACTCATCCATTATCACCCTCCATCCTGAGATCATAGATGGGAGACTTGGAACTCTTGTAATTGAATCATTTGTAGTGGATGTGCATGAGGGAAACACCAAGGATGAGATCGTGTTATTTTGTTGAGGATTTGATCAAGTGCAAGGGTGAATACTCTGACTAAAAGATTTGTGTGGTTTTTACCCGAGGTATAGTCTTTGCATCTAGTATGTGGTCACTCTAGGTCATCCTATAAGAGGTACTAGTTGATTAGAAATATGTATTATATACATAGACTAAAATGGTAATAAGCATATGCTAGTTATCCTAAACGGAGTTGCACATGCAAGTCACCTTGATAATTTACTCAACAGTGCTTGCAATTTCTGATGATCTTGTGTGCTGGCAGTTTGGTGTGTTTAGCTTAGGCGTAATATTATATAAGGTGACAAACTCTAAAGAAAATGATTCTAGTATATTGTCAAAGGTTTAATTTTGAAATTTCGAACACCCAACCTCTCCCTTATCCTCCTTAAAGTTCAAACCAAATTCACCTCGTTCTTGGTATGCATACTAACAGTTTCATCTCCCATCCATTTTCATATATTATTCTTCATCTGATTAGTGCTAGCAACTCCCCATCCGCCATTCTCCAAATCCTAAGTAATAATATCCCTTTCTCTCTAACCACGCATTGAAAAATTCGGCGATGATATCACGGTTGTTCCTACTTATTTAGAAAACGGATTCAGATTTTTTATGGACTTATTGCAAACAAGTGAGTGTTTTTTTCAATTTTAATCTTTTGTTCAACATATTGGTCTAAAGTAGTTTTTCTTTTTGAATTTGGTTTGTCTTGCACTTTCAAGACCTAACCAGTCCTCTTGAATTTGTATTGGGTTCTGTTCCCACTCAACCATCTCGAGGAGAACATTCATTTTGCAGACAAGTAAGATTTTTTTTCTCGTCTGTTCTTTATTTTGTATTCTGAATTATCCAACCGAGTTTTACAATTGATGGACATGATTGTTTTAGGATTTTAGACGGTAATTTCAAATGAAAAAGAACTTTAAGTTTTTTGAGACGTAGAGAATTAGGTGTTTTGCATTATTGTTATTTTGAATGGTGGACGATGAGCTAGCTCAAAGGAATGCTAAAGGGGAACTTTCTCATGTGAAGGTATTTCAAAGAAGGCCTGCTGGTTTTTGTTGATTTGGAGCTGCAAAGTAGAGTACGTTCTCGTTTTATGTTTGTATACTTTGCGTTTGCATCCTCTGTTTACTTGGTAATAGTCATCATTCTAGGTTCTAAAACACTTAACTGGCACAACCGGTTGAAGTTTTTGCTACTTTGGTTCAATTAGTGCTACTTAGAGAAGTAATGAATTTAATAATTTTTATTTGGGTTCATGTACATTAGTCAACAAGCTAGAGTTTGACAAATGCAAGTTATTTTAACGCCATTCTTTGGTATATCATAGTCCCTACTTATGAACATTTAGTTGGAAGTATGTAATTCCTCAATTTATTTATTCGGTAGTTTATCATAACTGAAATCATAGTCGAAGTAGTACATGTTGCCTCATTGGTAAAATCATCTTGTGTACATGTATAACTTGTATAAGTGTATTTTTTATAAAAAAAAAAAAATCATTACGAAAAATCTAAGTTTCTTTTAGTTTGACACAATAAAGAGTTGAATCAAGGATCGATTAAAGAAATTGAACGTGCAAGAACCAAAAATACACTTTACGGTATGATGCCTATTACCGTGATGCTACCTTCCACAATTAAAATTTTGCTCCATGCATCCTTGGATGCCCACCTCTATTGCTTTAAGCTCCCCGAGTGAGGGGCGACTTAGTGTAAAACCCCAAATTTTTGGGCTTTGGGCTTCGGGCTTTATTTTGTGGGTTGAAAAATAGAAAGTCTTCTCTCTCTCACTCACACTTGAGGTTGAGTTTGACCACCTCTCTCTGAGGGTTTGACATCCCTCACTCCATCTCAAGTGAGACATTCAGCTCTCTCTCTCTTGAATCTCTTATAATATATGGTTTCGCCGCTTCTCTCTCTCTTTCTCAGAGAGGAAAACCAGTACTTCTATTTCTCTTAATTCTAAATATAATTAGTTTATTTGTTGTTGCAAGGTTAGTTCAATTCCCAATTTTATTAGTATATGAATATTGGATTCTCGATGTTCTATTGCTTATTGTTTGTGAGTTTGATTTTCATTTTATCGATGTTCAGTTGTATTATTCCTTTATCGTTTGATATAATAATGATTAATGGGTAATACTTACAAGTTAAATTAAGTGAATTAGGGACTGTATTTAGAATGATTATATCCCTTTCTTGTTGATTTGTTCTTGTTAGTTTGTTCTTAAGTGAGCTGCACCCTCTTATATTGAAGTTACGATTCTTTTCCATGAGTTTTCTATCCCTTGTGAATCATGTGTACAAGTAGTATTCTAATGTTGAAATGTTGAGTTTTAACGTTGGACTGTGGAGGTTGAACTATTGAGTTCTAAGATTGAACTGTTGAGTTCTAAGGAAGAACTACGTATGGCTTGATCCCTGAAAGGGTACGTAGGCAGCCACTTGGCACATAGGTAGATACGTACCCACCCCGTAGAGTTCTTTGTTTATGATGTTTGATCATTGTTTTATTTCGTGTGTATATATATATATATATAATTAAGTGATTTAGGTTTAATGTTTTACGTATGTCATTTGGTTACAAATAGGCAGATGCAGGAATGGCAATGACAGTAAGTTTTATTATAATTTAAATATTTATTGCTATGTATATCATTATTTCTAGTCGTGTTTGTATCCACCCGATTGCCATATTAGAGATATCTTTATTTGTTTAGTTTGTTTAGTCGATATTAGTTTGGTACTCAAGTGATCTAGCATTTGACGATACTTTGTTTATGGGTGTATTTGGAATATGTAGGGTTAGATTGTTTTGGTGAGGTTGTTATGGTAACGTGGAGATGTATGTATGTTAGTTTCATTGTATAAGTCGTGTATTAGGGTTTCTGGGATGTTGTTTGCAATTATATATTAATAGTTTTCTTCTTATTCGAGGATTGGTTACTTGACTTAACTGGCATTGGTCGAGATGGTTAAGTAGCTGGTTCTACGGATCAGTATATCTTTTAGTAGTTGGTTTTATATTTGGTTTCAATGTATTCTTATTAAATTTTTAGGTTATGACAGATTTTATATTTATGAAATGTCGAAAATACAGAGAAAATTCTGCCGAAAATTTTCCAGATAAGCCACGTGTCATAGGTTTGAGTTTTGGGGTGTTACACTTAGAATCTATATGACCTCTATAAAGTGCTCTATAAAACTGCTCCATTGTGATCTCTAATATGGCCATTAAATCCAGTTGAGTCTGCTGTAACGGAAGCATCAGTATTGGGTGCAACATCATCTTGAGGTCTTTAGACCAATATGCAAGGGATAGGGATAATCTGCTGATAGAAAGCTTGAATTCCAAGCCTTTCTAGTGTTGCTCTTAATAAGATGCACTTTCTATATGCATCTTTTAGTAGTGAAAAATATGTTGGAGAGAAGATTTTCTAGTTTTTTCTTGCTCTGACAAATTCTTTCGTTTATCTTTCCAACTTCTTTATTTCAAGGTCAAGTTACCATAAACCCCAATCATTTGTTATATTGTAGGTATTTCAAACCATTCTAATGACTTCTAAATTTTGTATTTGTTTTCTGTATGCATCAATAGGTATTCAACTTGGTTGTATTCTGGACTACGCAGTAAGGGCATGTAATGTAGGATTCAACTCTGGTTCTGAGTCGACTAGCAGTCTCACAAGATTTCATATATGTATGCACGGTTTTTCCTTCCGTTGTGAGAACTAGGTCCCATCGCATTGTTCCTCTCATGCCATATATAAAATAGTCTGCTTTTGGTCAGTGGCTCGAGCTTTTTGTAGCAAATTTACTAATAGTGTTTTTTTTACTTTGTTTCTTAGGTTTGACAACATTCGATCAATCGATGGATAATATTTAATTTGTTGATGATGGAGTTGATTAGAATGATTTTTAGTTTGGTTGAATGTGCTACCAAATAAATGTATCCAGCATTTTTCAATGATGTTGGATAAATGATAATAACTTGCTATTTTTTCTTATTGAATAAATTGATGTAAGGAATAAGTATTTTCGAATGGTTTGAAAATAGATGGGGTTGAAGTTCTTGTGGATGTTCTAGTTTTATTTTTGAGAATTTTATAGTTGTTTTATTGCTTAAATAAGTTTACATGTTAGGAATTTAATTACAGGTTATTATGCAGTATTTTGGGCAGGAAAAATATAATAATATAAATAATATAATTTAAAAAAAAAATACTTAGACGGCGGTTTTAGAAGAATTGTCATAGTGTAAACTATTTGTTGACATATTTTTCTTCTATAAAATGACGGTTCCACAATAGTCAATGAGCGTGAAGTGTTAGAAAATATTGTAAATTTCTCGACGGTTCTAACTATAATATATGACAGTTACATATGAAGTGTCATAATAAAATTTACCTACTATGACATTTTCAAGACAAATATATGTCATAATGGGAAGCACTTTTAAGACGCTTTTCTATAAACCGTCATAATTTTAATGACGGTTTTGATTGACTTTTTATGACACCCCCAGTAATGACGGCTAGTTTTTCAATCAGAAAGTGTCGTGATATGTATTTCAATTCATGACAGCTAAAAGCTGTCATAAAAAACCCTTTTTTTAGTAGTGTGGTTTGGCATTTACATGTACAATTTAGTTCAAAATCTATTAAAAAAACTAAAACTAAAACTAAAACTAAAACTAAAAAACTATTAAAAAAAAACACTATGAAACACACACGCGCGCTATAAGATGTTATGAACTAATATACCTGGACTATAATAACTCAAATATAATATCTGTAAATGTCCTTTATAAGCTATGCATATTATGCTATAGCCTGTGTGAATGGGCCACTCACTATTAAAAAGTACACTCTGTGAAAAACATTTAAACATTTGATGGTCCTATGGAGATTACAAAACTGAATCATTTGTACACAACTTTGCTTTCTCCCGCCAAGCCTTTGTTATGTTCCTAATCCAATGGAAAATGCAAACGTTTTTTCAAGTTTCTTTTTTGGGCCCTTTCCTAAATTAATTTATACTTTTGATTTTCTAGGACATTCTGCTATCGTTCTTCTTGGTTTTACTCCTACTTTGTTTCTTGTTAGGGACTTCACTTATTTACTTGAATTGATTGTAAGTAAACCTTTTGAAACCCTTCTTTGTCCCCAAAATTGAAGAAGAATTCACTGTGCGTCTATGCAAAATATAATTTTTGGGCCACCAATGATCTCTGCCTATAATAGTCTAGTCATGTAGATGGCTTTTAATACTTGATGCATTTGTAGACTGTGAACACATATTTTATGTAATAATACAAAAAAACCTGGTGGAGATGGGTCACCCTCTTTGTACATGTAGTTCACTATTAGTGGAATTTTCGCAATCATGAATCATATAATATGCAATACCTTTCTGCAGTTGGGCATGTCCCGACATGTTGTTGTGTTGTTAAACATGTAACTATCCTTGTTTAAACTGCCCTTTTGAGGTAGATTGTTATGCCTCCTTCCTTATTACAAGTCTAGGAATCGTGAGCAAGTGGATGTTGACGCACTGGAAACTCCAAGGCTGCAATTCAGCAACTACTGTATATTGCATTACGTGACAAATCATGTGGACTAACTCTTATATTCCTCAGTGTTTGAAAGGGTGAAATAAAAATTTCAGGTGTCTTGCCAGAAAGACACACACACACACACATATATATGTCTCGTCAAAAATATACTTTACTCCCCCCTCCCCCTCCTCTCTTATATTCCTGATGCATGCACTCTGTAGTTTAGCAACTTAAATTTTTTCATGTAGAGTCATTCCTAGGTAGGGTAGGTGTGTAAGAAATGTGGCAATTGGGAATAGTCATTTGATCTTTCCCCCCTCTTACATTTGGGGAGGGGAACAGGGGGGTCATGAATAATGCTTTCCTTTGTCTACGCCTTCAAAGTATGACATTGTGGTGTGCATGGTTTTCCAATCTTCAAAAACACCTACATGCGTTCAGATCTTTTATAATATCTGAATCAGTTGTACAAATTTGATAGTGAATTAGGTTCACCAAGGTGAACTATGGTGCTTTTTTGACCTTGCATCTGATGTATGAATGGATTTGCTCTCTAGACGGGAAGTGGGAAGACATATACAATGCTCGGTGAGATTGACGAGTTGGAAGTAAAGCCCAGTCTAGACTGTGGGGGATGACACCACGATATTTGAATTCTTGTTTGCGAAATCGAGTCGTAAGTTGCATTCTATCCGACCATTCTCGGTTTATCATCTTTTGAACATGTCAAACCGACTGATCTTATGTGTTTGATCTTTCTTATCATAGGAAGAGGAAAGTCGAAGGGACGAAAAAAATTAAAATATAATTGCAAATGTTCTTTCTTAGAGATATACAATGAACAAATTACGGATCTTCTAGATCCATCATCAACAAATTTACTTGTAAGTTGAGAATCTCTTGTTGGATTGTTATGTATAAAGTTTGTATTGGCCATTAAATATGCTTATCTTAATGTAAATTTGTAGTTGCGCGAGGATAATAAGAAGGGTGTTTACGTTGAAAATCTAACAGAGTATGAAGTTCAGACTGTGAATGATATTCTTAAGCTTCTGACTAAGGTAACCGGACCTGTTTCTTTCTCATTTGGGTTGAAGCTGCTTTCTTATTTAATTACCGCCAATGCCTTGTCCATCCATATGCTCCTCTTTTTTGAGCACTAAACCATCTCCTCGGTCAAGTAGGGTCTTTGTGAACGAAGTGGCGATAACAAACATGAATAGAAGAGCGGCGGGTCACATAGTGTCTTTACGTGTGATTGAGAGTAGGTGGGAAAAAGAATTAACTACTAATTTACGGTTTGCAAGACTAAACCTTGTAGACCTTGCTAGTTCCGAAAGGTAAGCTTCATCTAGTGCTTCTTGAAGTCTGAAAGCTTACGAACGCGTTTTTTTCCATTCCATTACTAAGAACCACTACTCAAAGCGGGGCAAAAACCTCACAGTGTGAGGGGAGCTACTAAAGGAAGCCGCCAACATCAATAAATCATTGTCAACACTTGGGTACTATATTCATACCAAATTCCTTTCAACTATCTTTCTCTCGGATTCTGAGATTGTTCCTATATGTTGAGTGTCTTGTTTATTAGTCTTTGTCTATATTCATTTGCGGTCATGTAATAATGATGCTAGTGGATGTGGCTGGGAAGCTTAGGCACATACCTTCTGAGATTCAAAGACCGGCCTTTCTTCTTCAAGTTAGATTCTAGATTTAATGTTTCAAGACTTGTTGATTTTGTTATATAAGGCATGATATTAAAACTTGTAGTTGAACATGTTACGAGGAATCGCTTGGCGGAACTACCACGACCTGCATGAGATTTATCCCATGTATTGTTAATAACATATGTTTTATAAAACAGGAGGAGCTTTCTCTTCTCGGACACCAGAATGTGTCCGTCTCTCTCTTTTAGCTCGCATCCTTAAGAGATCTGGGATGAGGAAGGGCATGATGTATCTTCGGAAGAGATAACTGAAATAAGCGCCGCGATCTTGTGATGGTTGTCATCAGTCTCCATCTTTTGGCATTGTGAGAATGTCCACTAAGCAGGTATCTTTCTCTTAATTACTTGGCACTTTTATGTGCACACAGAACTTTAAAGGACATAACTTGAGACTCTCTCTCTATTTGTTGTCACTCTGCCCACCCTATGGTGTTCATATGTTTTGTGATCTATACCTTCATGAATGTGACCGAGTTATAACTTTGATAAGTTCTTTCTAAGCTTTTGGCCATGGGCACCAATTTACGCATATAGGAGGTGCATAGTTTCACATGCATTGCCAACTTGAGTGTATATTAGGTTTATTAATGTTTCTAATAAATTTACTTACGTGACTTTTTTTTTAAAATTTGTTGTGCCAGATTGGTCGATTGGTCGCCAGAAGTAGTAGAATCAAGAAGAAGCTCCGAGTGGATGCTGCTCAAATTAGCATGTTATAGACATTATTTGTGAAATTTTAGTTTTGAATAATTCGTCTAAATTTAGTTGAACGTTGTTAAGATTATGTGAGATGATGTTTTTTCGCAAAAAATATTTATGTGAATTCTTTAAGATCTTTTGTATTGAATGGTTTAGTAATGAAATTCATTTTGTTATGATATGTGGTGAATTGTTATAGGATTTCTGTGTTTTATAAAAATTGTTTTGGGCAGGATTATGTAAATGGAAATGTACAGGTATATGTATGAATTGCACCATTTGCAATGCTAAATACGTCCCAAATAAAACACAGGAGTTCATATCATTCGCAACAATTTTGGTGTAGCTAAAAGCTTTGATTCTACAGTAACGTAGACATTTTTTGCCACGCTTGGTGTGGCTAAATTTTTGGATGTCTTTTGCCACGCTAAATATTTAAATTTCCCGCACTATGTAGCCAAATATTTAAACTTTTCGCAACGGAAATAGTGTAGCAAAAGGTTGCTTTTTGCGACGCCTAGTTGTGCAGCTAAAAGTATCACTTTTGCAACGCCATCCTAGTTGTTACAAGCTCTCTTTTGTGACGCCAAACGCTGCAAATAGGTTGAAAAAAATTTGCAATTAATTTAATTTTCATAAATGAAGTAGCAACGGAATTAGTGTATTAGCAGCACCCTTAGGCGTCGCAACAAACTAGGAACATTTGCCACGGCATCTTTGGCGTTGCATTTGAGTATTTGAGACGCACTTTTTAGCAACGCCTTTGCAACGCCATCTGGTGCGTTGCGACAGATTTTTTGCCACGCTCAAAGGCACCTTTAGCGATGGGGTATGGCGCTGCTAAAAACATGTTCTGTTATAGTGTTAGTAGGGATCTCTATTTTATTCATTTAATCAACAGGGCTAAAGCCCAATTCGCAATATCATGGATCAATGTACAAGCCCATTAACTCATGTGTCTGCAAGAAGTCAACCTTAGCCACATGGCTTGCCACTAATATACGTTAATTTATGTCCAAATTCATTTCTTATCAAAGAGATAGTTATCAGTTGACAGTTATATTCTATCACAATTACTCAAGATACAAGATTACTTGAGCTACCAGGACTCTCTACTCTACCTCTATAAATATCAAACTATTTTTCATAAGGAACTACGTGGAAACTTGATCCCTAGAGAACGGATCTTGGGTAATGCGTAGGCAGCCATTATTTGGTTCGGTTTCATCTCCCCAACATCAAATTCCTCTGTTTCTTAGTGTGTTCTTTACCATTGCTCTCGTTGTGTTGAAGCAGTTTATTGCTGAAACATAATTGGCGCCGTCTGTGGGGATTTTGAATCCATTATCACGTGAAACAATCAAGATGGTAAGCACAAGAAGCAGACCGAACAGTTAACATATTCCTCCTTCCAATAGGAATCGCAACCCTCAAAATTCAAATCGGCCAATGCAAGAACCGTTGAACAATCAAGTTGCTCCTAGTGGTAAGATCAATTCTCAACATCCAACCGTAGCAGCGCCACCGCCACCACCACCACCACCACCTCTACGCCCGCCACCCTAATACGGTTGGCGTGAGTTACGACAAGTCAAAAATTTAAAATAGGAACTTGAGAAGGAAGGCGGGAAAAAGCAAAGGTTGGTGGGCGAGGCGCAAAATTCAACAACATCAGGCGACCACGAAAGGGCCGCCCATTCCAAAGTATGGGACCGTCTTGAAGATCCACTTCATCGTCCCAACAACGTGCTATTTCTCAAACACAATCAACCAGTGCACACTTTAAGAGTAATTACCCTATTACCCGTACTTATGGGGAGAATCGGATTGGCAGGGATAACTACTACCCTAGACATGTCCAATCTCAAATGGAAGATTTACCTCTAAGAATCAATTTCAGGGAAGACCGCCATCATCCGAGATATGTCCGGCCATGACCGGGAAGCGGGCATCCCGGACAAGAGCAACAAAACATGGAGAAGTGGTATAATTATATCGACCACCCGGCCAAGGGTGACTATCGACCTAGACAGGTACGTTACTGGTTACAGGGATAGACAAAGACAATCACCGGTCGGAGTCGATCGCATATACCGCGAAAAGATCTCTAACTCTAATAAGAGATAATGGAAGGTATCCTTTTCCACATGGAGCACGATCGGGGCATCCAAATTGTTCGAGCCAATACTTTAACTCTAACGAGAACAACAAATGTTGAAAGAGTTGATTGCAAAAGAACTTAACGATAGAGAGTCAAGGGATGTAAGAACGAAAAACTTGGCGATCAATGATGGCGTGCCTTGATAAGTTTTAAACCGACATTCGAGAAGCTTACCACTATCCCGACTTCAAACAACCCGATTTTGAACTTTATGATGAGTTGGAAGGAGATACTGGCTTGCATGTTCTATCGTTCAAAAATAAGTTGGTGTTATGGGGTGGAGATGATCCGCTCATATGTAAGCTTTTTCCATCAACTCTAAAGGGAGAAGCATTACACTGGTTTAGTGAGTTGCCTTCAAGATCAATTCACCAATACAATGAACTAGAAAATCAGTTTGTTAATTGTTTCCGCCACAATTGCAAGACGCCAAAGGATGTCGACTCACTTTTGAACATCAAGCAACAACGTGACGAAAAGTTATGTACTTTTGTTACTAGGTTACTGAAAAGAAGAAGATCGCCACCGCTACCGCAGAACGGCATACAAAACGCCCGAAGAAGGCGTCCGCTGAAGAAAGTATAAGGAAAAACTTCATCCCGGATTAGACCGACCTAACAGGGAAGGCCGACCTCGCAGATTTACGGAAAATCGCCATCCTATACAGGTCCGTCCAGATAGGGAAGAAATGCGTCACGGGAGAAAGTATAAGGAAAAACTTCATCCCGTGATTAGACCGACCTAACGGGGAAGGCCGACCTCAGCAGATTTACTGGAAAATCGCCATCCTATCTGAGTCCGGCCCGGATAGGGAAGAAATGCGTCCGCGGGGGAGAAAGTATAAGGAAAAACTTCATCCCAGTTGGACCGACTGACAGGAAGGCCGACCTCGCAGATTTATGGAAAATCGCCATCCTAGACAGTCCGTCCGGCATGGGAAAAAGGCGCCACGGAAGAAAGTATAAGGAAAAACTTCATCCCGTACTAGACCGACTGCGACGGGGAAGGCCGACCTCCAGAATTCTACGAAAATCGCCATCCTAGATGTGTCCGGCCGAGAGGGAAAAAGCGCCACGGAAGAAAGTATAAGGAAAAACTTCATCCCAGATTAGGCCCGACCCTATGGGGAAGGCCGACCTCATGATTTATTCTGAAAATCGCCATCCTATCTGGTCCGTCCGGATAGGGAAAAAGGCGTCACGGAAGAAAGTATAAGGAAAAAACTTCATCCCAGATTGACCGACTGACAGGAAGGCCGACCTCCTCGCAGATTTGCGAAAAATCGCCATCCTAGACGGTCCGGCCCGCATTGTGGAAAAAGGCGCCACGGAAGAAAGTATAAGAAAAAACTTCATCCCAGACTAGACCGACCTGACAGGGAAGGCCGACCTCGCAGATTTATAGAAAATTGCCATCCTAGATAGGTCCGTCCAGACAGGGAAAAAAAGCGTCACGGAAGAAAGTATAAGGAAAAACTTCATCCCAGACTAGACCGACCTGACAGGGAAGGCCGACCTCACAGATTTGCGGAAAATCGCCATCCTAGACAGGTTCATCCAGACAGGGAAAAAAGACATCACGGAAGAAAGTATAATGAAAACCTTCATCCTAGACTGGACCGACCTGACAGGGAAGGCCGACCTCACAAATTTGAGAAAAACTGCCATCCCAGATAGGTCCGACCAGGCAGGGATGAAGGTGTCACAGAAGCAACTAGAGGGAAGACCACAATCCCAGACAAACTACCGACCTAGATAGGTGTCATCTTCCACATAGGCTCGACCGGGGGCATCTGTCTGTTTAAATCTTCTGGGTGAAATGGATTTCACTCTTCAATACAATTTTTTCCGATCTGCTGGGAAAAATAATGGAGGCTTATATCGATGATATAGTCGTTAAATTGAAGGATACTGAGACTTTAAAGAGGGCGGCAACTTGGAACATTGATTGTAAGATGGCATTGCAACAACTGAAGAAATACTTGGCCAGTCCTCCTATATTGACAAGTCCTTCAACGGGTCAACCTAGTGGCATATACCTGGCAGCTACAACTCAACCTGTTAGTGATGTTCTTTTCATTGATGATGGTAGACCTGTTTTTTTTATCAGAATCAAGTAGATTAGCCGAGTGGGAAAGTTATCTTAATACATATAGCATTGTCTTTGAAAGTCGTACTACTGAAAAAGGACATGCTCTGGCTTCTTTGGTAGCTGATTTTCCGATTGATGATTCTCCTATTGACAATTTTTTGCGCCAGGAAGAATCAATGGAAGACATTATGCCACCAATAACTGGGGACGATGAAGACCAACTTGAAAACGCAATTCCTAAACCCATTGACCTATGTATTGTTTACTCAGATGGCTCCCATAGTAAATCTGGTCGGAATCGATGTGTTTTGTTAAACCCGCGGAAAAAAGATTGGGAAATCTGTGGCGACTTGGCCGCCCGCTTCAAATAACGAAGCCAAGTATGAGGATGCCATTTGTGCCTTGAGAACAGCTTAACTTTGATACTGGGGGCGCGAAAGCTCCAGTTATACACAGATTCTCGCCTTGTTGCAAATCAGTTTGGTGGGTCTTTTGGAGCAAGAGATGAGCGTATGGCGGCTTATCTTAATTTGATACATAGTCTTGTTCGAAAATTTGATAGCATCTCTATCACTCAAAGACCCCAAAATGACTTACGTCATGCAGATTTATTGGCTTATCTCTCCGCCGCCGTTAGAAGCGAAGGGCTTGACACATCACTTTTGCAGTCATTTTTTCGTCAGTCTAAGTTTGAACGCTTTTACGTTCGCTTAGTTCATTACTATCATTACGAAAAAAATCTGACGAAGTTACCACATTTAGCTTTGTCAGTCTAAGTTTGAACGCTTTTACGTTCGCTTAGTTCATTACTATCATTACGAAAAAAAATCTGACGAAGTTACCACATTTAGCTTTGTTAGTCTAAGTTTGAACGCTTTTTACCCTCGCTTACTCATTACTATCATTACGAAAAAAATCTGACGAAGTTACCACATTTAGCTTTGTCAGTCTAAGTTTGAACGCTTTTACGCCGCCAAACTCATTCCTATCGCTCGACAAAATCGGACGGTTTACTCGTTTAACCGTTAGTCTAAGTTTGAACGTTTTTACTCGTTTAGTTCGTTAATATCGCTACGACAAAATCTGACGAAGTTATCGCATTTAACTTTGTCAGTCTAAGTTTAAACGCTTTTACGCTCGCTTAGTCCATTACTATCGTTCCGACAAAATCTGACAAGGTTACCACGTTTAGCTTCGTCAGCCTAAGTTTGAACGCTTTTATGCTCGCTTAGCCTAATTTTGCAAAGTTAAGTACACATTGGGGGCGTTTTTCTCTACATGGGGGTGTCTCGTTCTATTTCATTTCAATTACATAAATCTACAACATTGTCAGTATTCCGCAGGTATGTTATCTGACACAAGAACAATATTCAATAGCAAACCCATATTTATTTATTTTTCATCAAAATAAGTTTTAGCTCTATGGTGTTACATTCACACAATTACCTAATCAATTGTCTCTGTCAATTATCTTACGGTCGCTCGAGTAAATCTTCGTTTTCTTCTTCGAAATCTGCATTCGCTTCGCTTAGACTTTCGGTTAACTATCTTCCGCATTCATTATTTTTTATAATGCATTGCGCTCTCTTTCTCAACTAAACTTTTCTTTTCAAACTTCATTATTTTTCTAAGGCATTGGGCCGATATTTCGAGAGACACTTTTTCACCGATTTTTCCGAGCAAAAATTTTCTCGACTTCTTTATTTATTCTACGTCATTCTTGCGTGATCACCTTGAGCAAAACCTTTCTTCAAATTCTTTATTTTTTCTAAGGTATTAAGATCTTTCCACTCGAAATTTTTCGTCAATATCTTTTACTCGTAATTCCTCCGTTTCAACCTGCGACAAAAATACAAATCTTTTCATCAATTTTTCAGACTTAACCAAAATTTTACGATAACTGATAATAAAAAATAAAAAATAAATAAATAAATAAAAATACTAACATATCTGTTTCCGACACCGCTTTGTCATATTCTCCGCACTTTTCTCCGTTTTCTTCGTCTTCTTCGACAGGCCAAATTTAAGTTTTATCGAAACTCAATAATTTAAGCTTAATATCCTAGCCGATCCAATTTGAAGATGCTCGATCCTGAGCTAGATTATGTCGTGGCCTCGTGTATTCATTATATCTGTCATCTTCTTTCCACCTCACCAAGTCTACGATCGTCAACGCATCTTCTTCTTCTCGATTATATTTCGCCCGTATAGTATGGTCGTTTCTACCACTTTTAAAAAAAAAAAAAAAAAAAAAAAAAATCGGGTCAGATAGCTCAAAATCGGGTTTACTATCTCCACAAGGGTGAACCGGGTCAGATCAAGGCAACACCGGTACGGTGCCCCTTCCTTCCTTGCACTGCACCGTATCTTGTTTGGTTGTAACATGTTTTTGTATATACTGGCACGCATTGTCGAATTCAAATTTCGTATTATTACGAGACGCGTTCGGTACAGTTTTCGCCAATCGAGTTTTTTTTGCAATTTTATTTTATCTGTGCATTTTCGGCTATCTTTTATTTAACTACGCCATTGCGTTCGTGATATCGTTACTTTGACATTTTTCGCTTCCTCGATAATTCACTTAATTTTTCCGATTGTCCATTTTTCTTATCGCTTACGCTCACACGACACTTTGTTATACACTCCGCTTTACTCTTTTTTATTATTTCCGCGCTTTAGATTTATCTTCTCTTCTTTGCCATGTGAACTTTGTTCACCGACAAAGAGGGGATGTTTTCGACCCCCAACTACGCGGGTAAACGCCCATTAGTAGGGGTATCTATTTTATTCATTTAATCAACAGGGCTAAAGCCCAATTCGCAATATCATGGATCAATGTACATGCCCATTAACTCATGTGTCTAAGGCTGAACCTTAGCCACATGGCTTGCCACTAATATACGTTAATTTATGTCCAGATTCATTTCTTATCAAGGAGATAGTTATCAGTTCAGCTCTAGGCACGTTAACAAGGAGCATCTGACTTATCAGGCCCATTGTTCTCTAAGAGAATTGATTATGAGAATAGTAGATTGTAGGAATTCATCAAATATAACAAACAATTCTGAACACGAATGGAGGTAAGTTCAGTAGTGATAAACAGCAGCAATTAATCAACTACATACCAAGTGCCATAATCTTGATTCACCCAATTTCTCCAAAATAATTTTCCTGGTCTTTTTCAGCACTCCTAAAGCAATGATAATAACGAATATCAAGTTCAAGTAGGGTCAGAGATCAGTAGGAAATATTCAACATGCGTAACAGGTTAACAATAATAGTAATACATTACCACTGATGGAAGTAAAACATTGTCAACAGCATATGTAGGAATCAATAGTTACATAATTACCATCCATATCATAAAGGCAGACGTGCTTTACACCAATATTTGACAACCAGTGCAAAAGCTTCACAACTCTGGCCGTATCGTATGCTTCTTGACTCTCTACCACAATAGCTAGGTATTGGAGATTAGTTAGATCACTAGCTTTGTACTTGTTGACGATCCCACTTGAGATAAGATAGCTTTGTAATGTTTGAGCTGTACCCGTTACAAAACGCCATATCGTGGCTATGAGATGGAGAAAAAGCCAAACTAGACGAAGCATGGCAATGGAAGCGTTCTGAAATAGACAAGAAGGAGACTTTATTAGTATTCAGGTCTGAACTCAACTGCATACAGTAGTCCATCGTAATGGCCATTGTGCTGTTTCGCTAGGGCTAGTAAAACTCCAATGTTTCAAACTTAGTATACCTTATAAAAAACACGCTAACAAGATATTTGTGTGAAAGAGGGACAAGTTGCACCATAACAGTGTAAGGAACTGCTCTTTGGACAAAAAAGAGTCCCTAATAGCACTGACCTTGAATAAGCAAGATATCTCCTCGACATTGCACTTTGAGTTCCTCATCCAGATTGATGCTAAATGTATATGTTCTTTTTTCTTTTTTTCAAAGATCCCAACATAGATGGAGAACACGAGTTGTAGATTTCCTTTCAGAGTAAACTTTGTCAGATAACCTACACAAAGAACCAGGCAGCAGATCCATAAAGCTAGATTCTTGTACCAATTCGAAACAAAATCAGGAAAAGCCATTACATTGAAGTCATTAACATGCCGAGTTTTTTTTTATAGCTTGGTCGTATAGAGATGTGTGCATGGAGTGAGAGGCACTATTTACCTTGTAGAATTGCTTTGAAGCTACTCGATGTGAAGCTTGTGGAGTAGTTTACATTACAGATAGTGAAAAATATGTCACTCAATACTTTTCATCAAAAGCTTTGAGTATTGGCATCAAAAGTATTAAACGTACTAGATCTTTATTTGTACTTCATATACATTGTACATGTTGATCATGAACTGCCATAGGTATGGCACTCATGCTATACTTTTCACATGAAGCCTAGCCTTACATTTCACTGAGTTGGTTAAAGAAATTGATTGGGTATACAGGTTGTTGGTTTGGAAAGAAGAGGCCAAAGTTTCTCTCAAATTCTGGATTTTTCAAGTTTTCGTTGAACATTGCAAAAAGATAAATTTCAATAGGCCTCCCAGGCCTCTTCGGAGAACCTCTACTCGCGTGTTGGATCAGATTTTGATTGTATGTACGTGCGTTATCTATCGTTGTAGCAGTACCACCAGCAGAAGGCCACCCGCTCTCTGATACTACAATTTCCAAAGTAGATCCACTCGCCCTTTCTAGAGCAGAGTAGAAACTGTCCAATTGGGCATCAAACAGGTTCTGATATGGAAGATTATTACCACTATCTGTGAATTCTGTTGATGGATTTGTGAACAAAGCATATGAAAGGCTTATGGTGGGGGTACTAATATGACTGAAGTTAGGGGTGTCAAAATGGCCCTCAAACCCTTAGCCCGCCCGCCCCGACCCGGTCCATAGGTCGAAAAAGCCCTCAAAATGAGGCCCTCGCACATTCGTGGGCTGGGCCGACCCGGCCCTCAAGCCTTTGAGGGGAGGGTAAGGGCCTAGACTTCGAAACTTAAGCCTTCCTTCAAGCCCGGCCCTCATTAAGCCCTCAACATTTATTATATATATTTTAATAAAAATTTTTACAATATATTTCATTTTAACATTAATATGCTAAAAATCACTTAAAAAAACGTTTATCTATTAAGTTTGCCAACCTTATAATTTCATTATAATATTTTATGAAATGAATTTAATTGATCTTAATTACTAATACAACTTTAATAAGTTTTTTAGTAGTTTGAAGGTTTAATTGTGAAGTCGATTCGATTTTATCATTTTTTAACTAATGTTTCTAAATTTATTTTGTAAAATCAAATGTATAACATAAGATCCCCCCTTTGGCCTCCCCCTCGCCCTTCAAGCCCTCTCGGTATTGGGTCGGCAAACTTCGAGATTTAAGCATTGGTCCGATCGAATCTCGCCCTTGAAGTAAATGAGAGTAGGGTTAGCCCGGCCCTCAAAGCATGAGGGCTTCATTGTTTGAGGGTCGGGCCAGCCCGGCCCAGCCCATTTGACACCACTAACTGAAGTAAGGATAAATGTTCACAAGAATTGGCGCACGGGTGTCTGTCAAGAAGCCAATGATTGGGTTTAAGAACGACATGATGTCACCTCTGAAGGCGCCTGCTGATGGTGGAAAAGATGTCCCAATCACACCAGTGTCAAATGCCGTAGACACTCTAATTTGGCCTACAAGCCCAGCAGCCAGAACTGCATTATAAACATTTGTCATGGCAGGGACTAGAAATGGAACGTACTGGGAGTTTCCATTTACAGGACTGACTTCATTTCCGACGGCAATGTACCTGATTCTTACATCAGGCCAAAAGTTTCTAACATTTGTTTGGACCCAGCTAGCAGCAGCAGCTGTGTCTGCTGCCAGACGTTGTAGGTCTGTGTTCGGCACACCCAGTATGAGTTCAATATTTGATCCCCTAAGGGCTTGTAGAACTTCTTGGTTTGGATCATAAATTCTCATTCTTCCTATGCTTCTTGCTCTATATAGAGCCACAACTTGCTGTGGTGAAGGCAAATTGTTCGCATCCCTTCCATAACAGACTCCAATAGTTTGTGCCCCTGCATTTAATGTTGATTATTAGCAAACGTCAATATAAGTTTACAAATAGTGAAGCAGTGCGTATAATTAACAACCATAAAATGGTAGACCACTATCATCATATATATATTTTACACTATAGATCATCTCATTTCCTTCACCATACTCGGCTGAGAAAAAGAACCGTTAGTCTATCAAACAAAATTGCACCAGTTGTGTGAAGTTATTACGACATGAAAGAATACAAGGAGAAAGAAACCTGTTAATGTTAGACTTGCAAATAGCAACCCAAGAAGAAGCATTGTAGGAGCCATGAAAGAGTTAAGAGTCTAGAAACTTGAACTGTATTTAAGTATGACTAATATGAATTCACTTTATATAGATCTAAAATCAAGAACTTAATGCCCCTACCCCATTATTGTCAATATAAGTAGAATCGATAACGATCACCATGTGACTTAATTGTACATTCATTGAAGGCAGACTAGTCTTCAAATGCTGTTAAGAAAAACTTTGGTCTTGGTTCTTAAATTTGTCTGGTACAGTATTTTGGTGTCTGTTTTGCATTGTCACAAATATGAACTTACTATTCGTTCCAAGAAGATTTAACTCTTTTACTTAATGACATTTGTCAATTGTCATCCTGTTGTGAAGAACTAAAATCCATCATGTAACTCTTCTGATAATCAATAAAGATTTAAATGAACACACACACACACAGTTACAATCTAGCTAAATGAATCAATGGTGCATTTGGAATATCTGCTATGGCCCATTAGTCATATACAAAGAAGTTATGCTTTACGACCTAATATGGCCAGACTCTAGATGGATAAGATATAATTCTACATAGTTTCATAAAAATATATATATATTGACCACTTGACAAGTTAGAGCATCTTTAGCAGAGCAACAAAAAAACACCAAAATTTTGAACCAAAAAAACACCAAACTAAAAAAACACCAAACAACTTCAGGAGTAACATCAAAAAAACACCAAGCAACTACGCGGTTTAAGCCAAACCCAGCCCATATAACTTCCAGCGGTTTTGCCAAAACCGCCAGCCATGGAAGTACATCCGACAAAAGTCAAGCCCACACGCTGGTTTAGCAAAACCGCAGCGTTTTCCGTCGCGTGCTATAACCATTTAACTCCCTTGGTTTTGCGATGTTCTCTTCATTTTTCATGTTCCCTCTCATCTAAACTCATCTCCTTGAGCCAAAAAAAAAAAAAAAAAAAACACTACCAAAACTCTTGAAGATTTTTTCAATGGATCATTCATCTTCTTCTGATTCATCTTCTTCTGATTCTTCATCGAGCTCGAGCTCTTCAAATGATAACACTGCAGTTAAAACTTGTAAATTAGTGGCTATTGCTCTACTTTTGGTTCGACATCGTCTGAGTTTATTGCGTCAGCAAGAAACGGAGTCTTCTTATAGACCACATGGTGGTTCGAAGAAAGGAAGAAAATGTAAGAATCGTCAGTACGAGGCAACACTGGCTCGTGTAAATGCTAACTACTTCGGCGCAAATCCTATATTTCGTGACCACGATTTTTGACGCCGATTTCGTATGGGTCAGTCATTATTTACTTGTATTTTCAATCATCTTAATCATAATGTACCATATTTTCAACAAACAGTTAATTGTGCGGGTAAGTTTGGGATTAACCCAAAAATAAAAGTAATTGCTACTATCACGAATGCTTGCTTATGGATTTGCCGGCGATCTAGTAGATGATATGTTACATGTTCTTGAGCCAATTTGTTCATGAATGCATCGCTATTTCGTGATGGAATTATTAGAATTTTTGGAGGTGAATACTTGCGCCAAACCAAATGCTGCGGATATTCAACGTTTGCTTAAAGAGTCCGAGGAACGCAGCGGATGGCCCTGGAATGCTAGGAAGCATTGATTGCATGCACCGGCAATGGAAGAATTGCCCATCCGCCGTGGCAAGGGTCTCACAATCGGACATAAGCATAAACCAACAAATTTTTGGAGGCGGTTGCCGATCGTGGCCGATGGATTTGACATGTTTTTTGGAATGGCGGGTTCTCACAATGATCTTAATGTGCTTGACCGCTCACCAATATTTGATGATATAGTCAATGATGAAGCTATTCCTTGTAACTACACTGTGAATGACCATCATTATGATATGTGCTATTACTTGGCTGACGGTATTTATCCTAATTATGCCACATTGATTCAAACGATTGCTAAACCGACTATTGCACAAGACAAACATTTTGCAAAGAAGCAAGAAGATGCTAGAAAAGACATAGAGCGGGCGTTTGGTATATTACAATCGCGTTGGACTATTTTAGCGAATCCGTGCAGGTTATGGTATTTGAAGAACATGGCTACTGTTATGAGGGCTTGCATTATTTTACACAATATGATTGTGGAAGATGAACGCGAAACGGATATCCTGCAGTATATTCGTGATTTGGAAATACCAAGTAGAGAAGGTGCTCCTGAAGATCAACGCCACTTTGTTCTATCTCGTTGGGTATCTGGCGTCGAGAGGGTTCGTTCAAAAGTTGTTCATGATAGATTGAAGAATGACTTGGTCGAGCATTTGTGGAGTAGGCGTGGGCGGACTTGATTTCTATTTTTATTTGCACTTCATTTAGACTTTGTGTTTATTTATCGTTTCAATTTCTATGTATTTGTGTTCCAAGTTTATTTTTATGTATTTGTGGTTTTTTTAGAATGATAAAAAATATCAACTTTAAATTAAAAGAAAATATTCAATTAAAGTACATTCTAATTAAAATTAAAATACAAACTTAAATTAAAGTACGTCATTAATTAAAAGACATAAATTAAAAGACAAATTAAAATACTCAAATTAAAAAACATACATAAACTCAAATTTAGACCATGCACTACTTTGACTACTACCAGTGATATTGCCAAGTCGATTCTTCATTTTTTGTAAAATTTCTGCCCTTTTGAGTTGCCAAATTTCGCGCTCATCTTCGGATAATCCTTCTAATTTCATTCCTAATATTTTCGCATCATTTTCATCTTCTCGAACTCGGAGCGCATCTTTCTTCAATTGAAGTTTTTCTTTTTGGATTTGAAGCTTCCAATCCATCGAACTTTTTTTCAATTGAAGTTTTTCAAATTCCATCTCATCTTTCTTCAACTGTCTTTGAGCTTCCAATTCATAGCCTTCTTTGGTGGTTTTAGAAAGTTCCATCAGAAAAGCATCAAGTTTCTTAGCGAATTCCTCCACTTTAGAATCACCTTCTTCTTTCTCTTTTTGCCTTCTTTTTTTGTCTTCTTTCTTTCCAAGAGGTCTATCCTCAAGCCCATGAACTTGGTGTGGATCATAATCCATTGGTTGAGTTGTCGTAGTTGATATTGGAATTGATGATCCTCCTTCCCCACTGTTTGACTTCGTCTTTTTGGTGGGATGCAAATCATTTCTCAACTGTAGCATCTTCCATTTGGGTGAGTCTTTCACCATATTATAGCATTGCATC
This sequence comes from Coptis chinensis, assembly GCF_015680905.1. Taxonomy (NCBI): domain Eukaryota; kingdom Viridiplantae; phylum Streptophyta; class Magnoliopsida; order Ranunculales; family Ranunculaceae; genus Coptis; species Coptis chinensis. The sequence continues at coordinate 90,344,790 of NC_141463.1, read as the reverse complement.
CACTTCCAAACCCCATTATGCATCGCATATGCACTTATTGCTTCCTCAACCTACCAATTAAGCAAAAACTAAATTAGAATTGAAAAATGTATTTGTTAATCAAAATAACAAATAAAAAATAAATACTTACCATCATATTGTCATTATAGCCACTTGGAGGAGATGCTTGAATTTTAGAAAGAATAGCATGAAACTTGTTGATATTAGCTTGAATAATAGACCAACGGTGTTTCATACCCGCCAAGTTGCGTTCGGTCATTCTTCCTAAATTTGCATGAAATGCATTTAGAATTCTAGCCCAAAAATCGTTCGACTTTTGCTCATTTCCTATTACACCATCTTGACTAACTTGTAGCCAACTATTGGTGAAAGCAATATCTTCTTCTTGTATCCATGAAGCCCCTCTTGATTTTGATTTTGGTTCTTGACTCATTGTTGTTTTAAGAATAGAGAGTAAAGAGTAGAGAGTAGAGAGTAGAGAGTAGAGAAAAGAAGTGAGTGTAAAAATATGGGGTGAGTGTTTCAATTTATAGGGTTAAAAAGATATAGCCGTTTTTTGGCTGTTTTTTGCCCGTTGTTGTATCTGAGAGCACGCGGTTTTAGGAAAACCGTGCGGTTTTGCCAAAACTGCGCCATGGAAGCCCATTTAGCAGCCCAGGCCCACGCGGTTTTGCCAAAATCGCGCGGTGTTTCTCAAACCGCGTAAGTGATTTGATACAGCATCAAACCTAGAACCAAATATTGGTCGATTTGGTGTTTGGTTTGGTGTTTTCATCAACATGTAGTTCTGCTGAAATTGAAAAAAACACCAAATTCTTGATATCACTGCTAAAGATGCTCTTTGGCTGCATTCTTAACAAATAGACGCCCTCGTGTTGTTTTTAATTTAATAAACTATGTATGTAGCCTACTTTCTATATAAAAGTAAGCCTCCCCTACGTTGGCTACTCGTACACAGTACGCATATAGCTGCTTATGAGTTATGACAATAATGACCTTATTATAAGTTCTCAAAAACGTTAAAAAAGTAAGGGTTCTAGAAATGATAATCTTATCTTATATATAATGGGAAAACTAGCCGCCTTTTATTAGTTTCCGTATCCTTGGTTTTAACCCAATCTTTTGGTCTAAAAGGGTACCCAAAAGTTTCACCCACTAAAATTTTCTACACTTCATGTTCTAAGAGTAAATTGGTAATTTAAAATATTTCCAGAACTATAAAACTCAACGTATTTAGAAAACAAGACACCGTTTTGCGGTTTCCCAACCGTTCGTTCGTCTTCTCTGTTCATGATATTCCCAATTAAGTTCGTTTTCTCTTGCACAGGAGATTTCCAACCGGTAAGAGTTTCTGTTGGACTAAGTCGCACACCTTCATTTTCTAATTTGAGGTCAATCTGTTCACAAGTTTATATACATTTGGGAATGGGAACGTATGTATATTAGCACTTGAACTTTCTATTTTCTGCAACTCTGATGTATTTGTTATTGCCTATTTTGTATGCGGTTTTTTTTTCCTTGATTACAAGCGGCGACTTTGAGGATTTTAATGCATTTCCAAGACTATAAAACTCAATGTCTTCAGAAAACAGAAACACCATTCCCGATTTCCATGACTATTTTCTCAATGCCGTTCGTTCTTCTTCTCCGTTTCTGATATTCCCAAAACCGTAAACTCCCAAACGGAGCTTTGCCTTTGACGCCCAGAGAGTATGGATTTCAATTTTATTTGTTTTGTTCTTCTTCGTCCTTTTTTTAGATCATTATATGTTTTTTGAGCAGAGAGACAGGGATTGTGTTGCAAACCCCAAGCTTCTTTTCTCTAGCGTAAGGGTTATGTTGTTGTTAGTCTCTAGCGTAAGGGTTCTGTTGTTGTTCTTTTCTCTAGCATAAGGGTTCTGTTGTTGTTGGGATGACAAGCAGGTTATCTAGACTCAATCATTGTGCCAACTCGATTTCATGCGTTTGTGTGTGCAAGTAGTTGTCGTCTAACATTGTCGATTAAGTTGTAACATAACATGCATCAATATTGATCTTCGGATTTATAGTTTGGAATTTTGATTGAGATTTTTTTTTATTTGTGGTTTAAGCAACTTCCGGCTGCCAAATTGTTGGGCCCTATCATCACTACATGTCACCATGAAGAAGTCCTTAAGGTTGGGCTCAGTCCATCATCGGTAGGAAGTGAAAGTTTTCAATAAGTTTCTCTATGTCATCTATCTTTTTCTGCTCCATCGCTGAACCGCACACTTCCGGTGATGTCGCATCTGCTGAGAATGTATTCCCTAAAGTTTTTATGTAAAAATTTCTGAAATTAATTTGTTCATCTTAAACGTTACAAGAAGTCACCTTGGTTCTAGCAACACACTTTGATTTGTAACTTACACCGTTGAGATGCTAAGACTATTGAACGTTGTAATTTCTTATGATTCAATAAAAATGTTATATTAAAAGTCAAATTGTTATAATTGAATAAGCACCCCATCGACGATTTCAATGTAATGTTTTTTCGGGTGTCACTTTTTTCTGTATTCATGGGCTCGAAGGACTTGCACTCAAGCCTCGTAGGGCTTTTCTATTCTTAAGTAGCATGTAATTTTGTTAAATTACTTAATGATGTCGATTTTGTAGGTATGCCGGACTTTGCGACGTATATAACTTCATTGGGAGTGTCTTTCATCCAGACACAGAAGGTCATTTCCAGAAACTCGAGGAGATGGATCCCATCAACTTAAGAACGGTGAGTGTATCTGTAATTTTCTTTCCAATAAAACTTACGATAAGTCATTGAAGATTGAAAGATTCGATTGCTCTGGTTATCCGGATCAAGGGTGGTTGGTATTTTAACTAATTTTTTTCCTCTTCTCTTTATAGATTTTAGTTGCGCTGCTCTCTAAACTCTTTGTTGCCGTGGTTGGTATTCTTTACTGATGGGGAGAAAAAGGCAAAGAAAATATGTTTGGATGTGTTTGGACAGGTCACAAACTTATTTTACGTTTTAATCTATTCTTTTACTGCAAATTCTGAGTAAATTAATAATCTAACTTGATTAATTTCTTTGTAATTATATTATGTTTGTCTTCGATCCTCAATCATTTTGCAAGGAGGTACTATTGGGGATGCAGATAATGAGTGATCAAGCTCCAAGTTGGTCAACTACTAGGTTAGTTGCTACCTTATTCCATTCTTTGGTTCTTCATTTTTTTTTTTCTTACGTTTACTGCCATGTAGAATATACTATCAGTTGTTGTCAGAACTGTGTTAGCAAAGGAGAAGAAAGTTCCACTTTACATTCTTCTATGCTCACTAAGCCAATAATTTTATATATTTCATTTTAGTGTGCAGCGTAGATGGTCTTCTCCGTCATAGTTTAGGGGTTAGTTTATTGATATGGGATAAGCTTTTCAGCACATATGGTCAACCAAAAGAAGGAAAATATTATTTGAGCGATTGTACCATTCTTTGTAGTAAATTATCTGTCTCTTTGTTCTTGGGACAACAACACAGATAGCGAGTTAAACTGCCAATTGTTCTTTGTTCTTGGACGCACCCATCACATCGATAATTGAATAGAATATTTTTCACCTTCTTGAAGGTGAAAACTTTCCTGATCATCTTTTCACCCATGGCTATACGTGCCATTGTCGAGGTGCGTCTCAAGCATTAACATAAAACTTTTAGTAAAAAACATAACCTTAACTAAACATAGTGAAACTTACACTAGAAGTATAGTATATCGGGACGTGTTGCTCTCAGACGATGATGATGCTATGGATAATTTACATTGAACTTTTTTTCATTTCATTAATTATGCTATCATTCAATGAATCGTTGTTTGTTTGTTTGTTTGTCCCCCCTCTTCTTGATTTTCGCCTATGCAATAAAATGTTGTGTATAACTGCATTACCTTTATAATATGATTATTTTTTATGATTAGTTGTCTATCGCCATTCAAATAAACAATATGGTTAGTTCAGGATACCCACCCACAATTAATCGTTGCAGTTTGGGATACCTCTTCCACAGCCATCCCCACTACCTTAAAAAAAAAAAAAAAAAAAAATAAAATAAAAATAAAATAAAATAAAATAAAATAAAAAATAAAAAATAAAAATAAAAAAAAATGGAATACCCGCAAAGTTGACCATTTTTTTTTTAAGCTTGCCTTTTGTTTGTACAATACACGAGTGCCTTTTGTTTTTAGACTCTTACTGTAAACAAAGCAACTGTTAAAGGGGAGGGTATCCACGACTGGCCAAAAAAAAATTTAACTCTGCCAATGCATTCTACGCTCGTGCATTGCTAGTCCCAAGCCCAGATAAAGGAGGAGGAAAAATAAAAATATTTTGATGTTCTATGCTCATAGTTATGCTTAGTCCTAATAACTACAGTTGGGACTTTTAACATAGCATGTGCACTTGAACTTTTCTTAGGAAGTCTTGACTATCCAAATTATTACTTACTTTCGTTTCAAACTTTTTCCATTTCAGGAATTGCATTTGATGCTTGAGCAATTTAATTATAACTGAATTTGTTTTCAGTTCTTGCGCCCCACAAATTTCCGTTTTAAACGCAGAGGTATGGTATACTTCACATTCTTCATTTCCAAATTCTTTTATTGCTATGTGTACTGACTACTCATGCTTTTTTTTTCCCTTTTGGGATTAATGTGCACTACTTATAATTTATGCTTTAATCTGAAACGAGAAAATAGTTAACAACGAGAATTGAACACATTTTATGCTTTTATTACTGAACTGAGTTTCTTTAGCGGCTCTAAGATGTGGAGAGCTATTTAACCATTATATTATTTGTTTTGTTCAGCAATTGCTTGATTCTCCCGGGCAAAGCGGGGACTATGGTTTGGTTGCATTTTCTTCTCATTCTTTGCTAAAGCATGGTGTTCTTAACCTCCTACATATACTCTATACATGATTATCCCTCATGTTGTTGTTGTCTAGCATAAAAACAGAGAGTCAGGCCTCTTTACATGCTATCCATGTAGGTTTGAATTTATTACTCTTATAACATTTTTGGTATAATTTATTACTTTTCTTTTAATTCTGAAAAGGAATATGCAGGTGAAGATGGCACTAATAAAGAATTCCAAGTCTTATGGAGCATGGTATCATAGGAAATGGATTTTGAATAAAGGGTTGCTGTCTTCATATGATCGAACCCGATGGGCTTGAACTTCCATGCTTAGAACTATAGGAGGTGGTTATCTGGCTTTGGTTGGGGCAAGGTTCCCTAATGTGCTGTAACTCTTTCATTTTTGCTATCCTTTTCCAGATTTGTTGCTGCACCGAAGAATGTGCGAAAAGAAGAGGAGATAAAGTTCACAAATGAGATGATATGTCACAATTTCGGTTATTATTCTCGCATGGCATAATCGTAGGTAATATTTTGTCTTGCACTCGGTTTATGTGCTTCATTGTGTTCTAATATTTTTAACTTCTAGATCTTATTCATATTATTATAAATAACCCCTCAAAGATATAACACCATAGTCGATTCTATATTTCTCCCTTACACAGGGGCATCAATGTAGAATAAATAATGTATACTATGTGTCGTTCTCCAACCGCAGTTCTGCAAACTAACACTCTTGCGGTGTTAAAATTTAAAACCAACAACAAACAACTCAGAAGTTAAAGTCAATAGCGGACCAATGCCAAATATCATTATAACAATATATGGACAATTGATTTCCACATTTTCGTCAAGTCCGTGCCGGGTGAAGGGTGCTTGTTAGGATTTTGGTGTTTGCCCGTTTTAGACCCTCGCCCCTTGAAGTAATATCACAATCAGCTTTGGTGCTTTTGGAGCAAGATGATTAACATACTATCGATTAGTTGATTCTAAGAGGTATAGGCTTAGCTTTTTAATCCAAAGGTGTGCACCGAGGTCGTTGAATCTGTACCTACATGGTCTATCAGAGGTTCTTACAAACTTTGGGTTTTCTTTTGTATAATGTTGCATTTAAAAGGTCGAATTTTATGTATCAACTCAAGCAATAACAAATGGATTTGGTGCATGTGAGCCTTCCTAATGTATCCACTGAATAGGTTATTTTTTATCTTTGTTGACAATGCATTCCAATAGCCGTCAAATTCTCATGACACGCATATCATTGTGCGCTTTTAAGCCGTTACTTTTGCTGATAATGAATATTAGAGTTGATTGTATTCAACATGAATGAATGTGACAATCATTCACCGTGGTATGAGAAAATTTATGAAACCCTCCTCGATCGAATTTGATTTTTCATAAGTGCCATTTGATTATTTTTTATGTGCACCCAAGATTTGGTCTATAAGATTAGTAATTACTTAATTTAACTCTGTACAAAAGACTGTTTTTTTTAGAGTTGATCTATGCAGGTTTCCCTACGATATGTGGATGACCTCTTTTGGAATCCAACAGAAATATAGTTCTATTGGCCCATCATCCCACCGGCTTTCTGTTATTCTCCACTTGCTTACCTCTTTCTTCTTAACTTTATGCGGTTTGTTCAAAATAAAATGTGTCGGACGCGACTTTTTTTATAATTAACAATGGATTGTGACTCGAATAGGCCAATAGAGTCAATGGTGTCGCAGAGTATGGGATATGGATTGTGCTTTCGGTGAACAAAATGCAAGGAAACAAATCTCGGAGGATCGGTTCCCTCCTCCACCCCCCATCGCGACTTTCATACATATCTCTGTGTACCCATGGCAGTTGCAATAGTCTAACACTATCTCAACTATCCGAGTAGCAGGAACTACAAGGTCACGGTATGATGTGATTAAAAATAACTACAACTTCACCCTAAATGGCAGTTCTAGATTTAAGTGATAAAGAGCCAAGATACTTGACGAACGAGTGTTCCAATTTCTGACATGCTGGAAGGGACACAAATGCTTCCACTATGTAATGGCTCATGTACAGAATGTGCACACTTCCCCACTTGCAAGAAAAGGTAGTACGAGATATTAACGAGGCAACCCAGCTTAAGTAAACTATAACCATTACCGAGTTCTTAGAAAAGACAAACTGCAATATCTTCATGCTGCTCTATCTGAGCCTCGTAGACTCCACCCTCCAAGTACCCGAAGCGTTTTGTTCATGTATGGTCAGATGGTGGCGCCTATTGGTTTGTCGCAGGACAACCCGATTATGGCGATATTTGGAGCTTACTCATTGTTGTCGTTCACTGATTTCAGCAGATGTTTAGAATGGTTCTGATTCGTTTCAGTTTAGATAGGATCTTATGTTAACTCCTATTAATTCTTGCAAGGATCCGAATCCGGGCCTCAAAATAGAAGAGCAAAGATTTTTTATTGTGCTAATAGGCTATATTGAAGTTTATTGATTGATTTCTCGACATACCTTGCATCTCTTTAGGAAACAACAAATGGAATAGAAGGGACTCCAACAATAATTGAACAAATAGAAGAAGAGAAGTTCCTCGGTGGTACAAATAAAGGATTGCAAGCGCATAAGACCCTCCGAATGAAACGAGAATAAACTGGAAGCAACACATGTACTTTCTCAAAGAGCACACACTCCATCATAAAGAAGCCGCCGAAAATACGAAGAATTGGATGATCGTTTACCATAAACCCCATGTTATCACAAGGTTTAATTCTCCAAGCTGGGGTAACAACGTATTTAAGGACATCACATTTCTCATATGCAAAGGGAAGATCAAGAAACAACCACTTTCGGGAATACAAATTTGAAAAAAAATGCTTGCCCACGGGAAAGACCAAGAATTTGAGCACGCTGGCGTCTCGAAATATGTAACTCACTGAAATTAATCTCCACGCACCCGCATTGTTTTGATCCAGATTGGTCGGATAGTGGTGCCACTTGGTTCGTCACCGATTTCCGCAGATGTTTATCATGGTCCTTATTCGCGCCATACAATTTCGATTGGATCCGAGGTTGCCAAAATTTTTGATGAGGTTTTAGTTGCATGCGGCAGGAGCTTTTCGGAGACAAAGATCGGAAGGGCGTTACTGAGAGATGTTACCGGGTATATAGGAGGTCGCCCTACTTTCCTCAATCTATTCGGATGGTTCAACAGAGAATTCCTGATCGGGTCTTCACATGTGCCGATACATGAACATCCCGCAGATCCAAGAATGAAAAGTCTTGAGAATTGGTGCGCCCCGCTATGTATGTTTGCTTGATTTTCCATCGAAGTTTTAAACAGCGTATTATAATGGAGTTTCCCTTTGGTACTGAACTCTTGCAGAAATGGGAGTGCCTCTTATTCTCTTTGAACAAACAGTCCACAGAGATGATTGGGAAGGACTAGGCCATGTGACTCATGTTGCAAAAGGAAAGCATGGGATATTAAGTTCTTCGCAGATCGAAGCTGCCGGGTCTTGGTTGATGTTCACCAAATAATAGCCGAAAAGCTTTCTGCCGCCAATATCTAACTTGCCAAATTTGCGTTTCTAGGAGCGCTTGGATAACCGACGTTGCTAGCATTCCCGTGATTCGCCTATTATACTGGTCTAACTAACATCTAATAGATTAGGTTCGGATGAGGTCTTAGTTGCACGCAGCAGAACGCGTTTGGAGCAGAGATCGGAAAGGTCGTTCTGAGAGATGTTACCGGGCATATAGGAGGCCACCCTACTTTCCTCAATCCATTCCGGATGGTGCAGCGAGAGAATTCCTCGGTCGGGTCTTGACATGTGCCAATACATGAACATGCCGCAGTCCCAAGATTGAAAAGTCCCGAGTATTGGAGCGTCCTCCTATGTATCTTTGCTTGATTTGCTATGGAGTGTTTAACGATCAATGTGATTATAATGGAATTTCCCTTTGTTAATGCGATCTTGCAGAAATGGGAGTGCCTCCTTTTCTCTTTGAGCAAATAGTACACATAGATGATTGGGAAGTCTAGGCCATGTCACTCATGTTGCGAAGGAAAATATGGGATATTCGTTGTTGCTGGCTGATGAGAGCCGAAGCTTGGTTAATGTCCAAATTTAAAGTTTGACAGACCCTGGCTGATGTCGTCAATATCTAACTTGCCAAAGTTGGGTTTCTAGGAGCACTTGAAATATGAAATAGGACTTAAACTCTATAACGAGACTATATTGTTGTCGCCGGTGTTAATGTAATGATCATCGGGAATTCATTCTGACAAATATAACACACTGGGCTTTGTTCCTTCATATGAATTCATACAGCGATGCCTTTAATCAGATCGTTTTCACCAGTTTGTAATTTAGCAGTGCAACCCTTTGTCTATGTCTTCAACATTCTTTTAACATTATTTGTGTTCATGAGTCAATTTCCAAAAACTATCATCGCTAACATTGCTTTTAAAGTTCAATATAGGCTTGCCTAACCAAAAACTATATAATAATTCTTTTTGAAAAAAATTATTACTATGTAACATTGTTTGTTTTGATTTGAATTAGCATTTTTAAACACGTTTTAAAGTCACACACAAGCATTTTATCAGGAATTAATCTACATTTTACAGATATATTTCTACTGATTTTTTTCTTTTCGGACTAAAATGGTGGATACTTATTTCATTTTTTTTTTTGCAAGAATTGGCCTAGCTTGGATATAGGCCCATTCAGACATCTTAACCGCCATAGTTTCTCAGTTTATAAGCAGTTACTCAACTACTTCCCTTGAAGCCAAGAATCTCGGTCGGCTGTTTTGTTCATTTGAAAAGAGATACGTGGACTCATTCAATCTCCATACACATAAAATAAGATCCACATTATATTGAAAACTTTTAAATTGTAATCTTGCCACATAGCCATCTTCTGAGAAGCTATTATTTACACATTCAATTCACTCCACATATTATATCCGACTTAATAGATTTATAGAACAAATATTAAAAGTGTCCAATGCATTTTTTTCTTTTTGTTTCCCAATGTGATCGTTTCTAAATAAATAAATTGATTTTGTTATCTAGCTACAAATTCTTTCTCTTTCCAAACTACCTACTTATTTAAACCGACAAAAAGAAAGAGTTGATGGATTCACTAGATCATTTTGAAGACAATGATAAAAAAAAAAAGTTATTCTTCTTGTATTTTTTTTTAGATATTTTATTTTCCAGTGTAGAATAACAATTATGTTGCACGTCATGATATAATATTCTTATATCTTACAGGTAGTACACTCATATGAATCCAACAATGTTTCTCAATCACATATAAATGCTCGACAAGATAATTACACAACTAGCAGCACAAAAGTTAACTTCATTAACATAATACCTATTTTTTAGGTAAATTATTTTGTGGCATATGCAGTAATAATTATATGTTGACTAAATTACAGGCAGTTAACTACCTCTTCGAATGTATTTATTGGCAACATGGCAGAGCAGCAAAAATCGAAACGAACAAAAAATACAATTAGCATATTGAAGTGTTTTTTTCTTATTGAAGTTTTTTGTAAGATCTCAGCCTGTATTATTCTAAAACATTTTACATAATCCATTCAAACAAATGTAATATGTCACTATTCTAATTTAATTACATGCATTCATTCCTTTGATTTTCTCCGCCCCAATTTTGTAGATGAGGTTTTTATTCAACATGACACCTCTGACATACAGAAGTTCCGTCTAATGCAAGCAATATTAGAGTTTTTAATATCAGTCCAACAATTTTTTTTTATGAAGAACACTAGCATTTTTCCCAGTACCTATTTTTATGTTAAATTAGTTTGTGACATATGCACTAATAATTATATATTGACTAAATTACAGACGGTTAAATACCTCTTCGAATATATTTATTCGCAACATGACAGAGCATCAAAAATCGAATCGAACAAATAATACACCTAGCGTATTGAAGTGTTTTTTTTTTTCTTATTGAAGTTTCTAATTTCCTATTCTAATTTACATGCGTTCATTCCTTTGATTTTCTCCACCCTAATTTTCTTTCCTAACACGTGCAACACACGTGCCCGTTTACTAGTGAATATAATGTCAATATTCATAAGAATATCCAAAACCTGCAAAAGGGTACGGTATATGTATCGGTGTAGCCTGAAATGTGTTTTAAAATAAAATTAGGCATCTAAAAAAAAAAAAAAACTGTTGTCTTCATTTTCATTGTTTCGAACATTCATATTATAGAGTTTTTTTTTTTTTTCATCGAAAAAAAATATTATCGAGTTTTTTCATTCTATAGATGGTTATTTGACAAATATAAATCTGTTTTACAGGATTTGAAGAGGGCCAGGATCATGATTGAATGTTTTGCTGGGGTCTCTACCAAATGACGAGGTGAAATGACGGAGAGGCCAAAATTAGGATAGCCTTCAGGAACATGATTTGGCTCGGACTGCACCATGTTAGAGCACCAGCACGACTCCTTTGAGAGAGCATTTGGTCTTACTGTCTTAGGATTGGTACTGACCAAGTGATCAGAAGGAGAAAGGGTGCAAGGTACTAGACCTAAGACTTCAACACGAGTTATTTTGTTTCCTAATCTTTTGAGAAAACTTTGACTATCAATTCAAATTGTACTTAAAAGAAATATAGGGCATTGAAAAATTTTCGGAATCAATAAAGTGAGTTTTCTTAGTATTCCAAATGTCTTAGAAGGTGAAAAGCTGGAATGTAAATTCAACATTAGTATTACTACTGATGACACCAAAATGTAAATTCAATTTGCCCTTTATTCATAATAGATGTTCATTAAGCAAACTTACATATGGCGGGGATACATTATTCTTCATGACTTCATATGAGGAAAAGTCTTACACAGTCACACTACATTTTGTGAGCTCATTCGTTAGTCAGAAATCTATTGGGTATACAGGTTGTTTGTTAGGAAAGAAAAGCCCAAAATTTCTCTCGAACTCTGGATTTTTCTGGTTCTCATTGAACATTGCAAACAGGTATGTCTCAATGGGCCTGCCAGGCTTCTTTGGGGAGCCTCCTCTCACATGCTGGATCAGATTCTGATTGTATGTACGCGCATTATCAATTGTTGTAGCATCGCCCCCAGCTGATGGCCAACCGCTTTCCGATACAACAATTTCCAAAGAGGATCCACCCGCCTTCTCTAGAGCAGCATAGAAACCGTCCAGAATGGCATCAAAGAGATTTTGGTAAGGAAGATTGTTGCCACTATCTGTGAATTCTGCTGATGGATTAGTGAACAAAGCATATGATAGCTTCAAGTTTGGGGTACCAGTGTAAGAGAAATATGGATACACATTGACGAAAAGTGGCTGGCGGGTGTCCGTTAAAAAGCCAATGATAGGGTCAAAGAAAGAACGAGTGTCATCTCTGAATACACCCGCTGATGGTGGAAAAGATGTTCCTATCACACCAGTGTCAGTCGCCGTAGACACTTTGATTTGTCCTTGTAGGCCAGCTGCTACAATCGCATTATAAACGTTTGTCATGGCAGGTACAAGGAACGGAACATACTGGGAGTTCCTAAGAGGATTGACTTCATTGCCTACAGCAATGTACTTGATTCTTACAGCAGGCAAGAAGTTTCTTACATTTGTTTGAACCCATCCACTTGCAGCAGAGGCATCAGATGCTAGCGTTTGAAGGTCTGTGTTGGGTACACCTAGCATGAGTTCGATATTTGAGTCCCTAAGAGCTTCTAAAACTTGTTGGTTTGGATCATAAATTCTCATTCTTCCTATGTTTCGCTGCCTATATAGCGCTACAACTTCTGCTGGTGGTGGTAAATCGGTACCATCCCTTCCATAACAAACGCCAGTAGGTTGTGCACCTGCATCAAGAATTAATTAACACCAAAACAAGCTTAACAAAAAGGAAAACTAGGAAAATAATTGGCTAAGAAAATGACTCTTGGACTAATTTAGCAGCGAGGAGTTTCAATAGCAAAAACTAGCATTCCAGTTGACTTTAAACGCCAATCTTGTCACTTGGATATATATATACTCGTGGTTCACTCATGACAGTGACTTTGTCATAACGTAACTAATTTAGCTAAACACATCCCCATTTTGAACTTTGCATTTCGCCATTTCGCTTAGCTATTTACTGATGCTTAAAAATAATATCCAAACTATGCTCTCATCGCGAAAGAATGCGAGATTGATATGTTTAGGCCAAGATTAATTGCAGTAAAAGATGGTTTGGCTTGACAATATCCATGCACACCTCCCATTCTCACGTTTGCCTTGTGACTTTTACCAGAGAATACTATCAACAATTGTGTAATGTGAATAGAATACTTCACATCATACAATCTCAAGACCAATAGTATGTGATAAAGAGAATTAACTGATACTATATATATCAGAAACATCAAATCAACCTACTGAAACAGGCTCAATATATTCTTGTACGTGATACAATTTGTTTATGGGTGAATACCTGTTATTGTTAGACTTGCCGTTACCAACACAACAAAGAGCATTATAAGAGCCATGGAGTGGGTGCCGTATATTTTAGAGAATGTAGCCATGAAAAAGAATTAAGAGGAAGAAACTTGAAATGCGGTACTTAATCAGTAGCAAATGAAGTCCTTTATATAGAGAGAGTTTGAGGTCCAATCCGCAGAGAATAGAAGCCTGGCTATTAATACCCTGCCAAACGGGCAAAATACGTGGATAAATTAGAATTGAGTTGAAGACTTCATTGAAGGCCTACTATGTACGTACCTTGCATTTATGACTTCTTTCACTTTGAATAGTCTCGAGTCTTTGCATTTTACTCTATCACGATATCATTTTGTGGCATTTTCCATAGAAAAGACACAGATTAAATGGTTTTTTCCATATAGCAGACAACTTTAACAAATTGGATTCTGTTTCTTTTTTAGACTCATTTGTTGAAAAATCCTTTCCTTTGCCTATATTTCTTTCTATCCCTCTCTTTGTTAATTCAATTTGATTAATGTCAATATTTGTAAGAATATCCGAGAAGTGCAAAAGGGTATGTATATATATGTATCAGTATAGCCTGAAATGTGTACTAAAATAAATGAAAAATTACCGAAAAGGTACATGACCCGGAAATTAAATTGAGGTAACCATTTTTTTTTCCGCCAATTACCTAACATACTCAGCGAACAAGTATGCAAACCGTGCTACGCATTGGTTTTTTTAAGTCTTGAAACCCGTCCCTCGAGATCGATAGTTAGCATGGTTTCTTTGGATTCTAAATTGTAAATGGTAATTATAATTATATAAGAGAGACTCGTCTATTTATTTATTTTAAATAAAATGAGAGATAATTATGTTATTTAAGTGATATTAGGGAGGTTCTTTTAAATTATCAATAATATAATAGGATTTGTTTTAATTTCAATGTGGGAAATGGAAGTAATTATTTAATTTAAGTGATATTAAAAAGGTGTTTCTAAATTATTAATAAAAAAGAGACTTTGTTAATAAAAGTGGGGATTATTCTAAATTTAGTGAGGAGGTGTTTCTATTTCTAAATTATTAATAAAAAAATGGACCTTGTTAATAAAACTGGGGCTTATTCTAAATGGTGATTCCATCGGGCACTCATCAAATTGGATTGGGCAACCCCTCAAAAAAAAAGAAATTTTACAAATTTGCCATTTTACAAGTTTGCCATCAAAGCCCAAGCCCAGCAACCAATTCAACCGGTATCGCCAAAACGAACCCTCCGGGTCGTTTCTGTTTACACTCAAACGACTTGGCCATATCGTTTGTGTGTACTGAGTGTAAACTCAAACGACATGACCATGTCGTTTGAGTGTTAGTTTGAGTTACACTCAAACTACATGGCCAAGTCGTTTGAGTATACACTCAAACGATATGGACAAGTCGTTTGAGTGTTACTCACACTAACATTCAAACTACGCGGCCATGTCGTTTGAGTGTATACTCAAACTACATGACCACGTCGTTTGAGTGTACACTCAAACGATATGGCCAGGTAGTTTGAGTGTTAGTGTGAGTAACACTCAAACGACTTGTCCATGTAGTTTGAGTATACACTCAAACGACTTGATCATGTAGTTTGAATGTACACTCAAACGACGTGGTCATGTAGTTTGAGTATACACTCAAACGACATGGCCGCGTAGTTTGAGTGTTAGTGCTCTCAACACTCAAACGACTTGTCCATGTAGTTTGAGTATACACTCAAACGACTTGGTCACGTGTTTGAGAGTGTACACTTAAATGACGTGGACATGCACTCAAACGATTCCAAACGCACTCAAACGATTTCAATTGAATTAGAAAAATTGAAATCCGATTTAAAAAATTGGGTTAGAAACAACACAATTACATCAATAAAACTACATGCACTCTTTATCTGTTATGACATAGTATCTTTATAACCAAGTTAAAACATGTAATCAAACATGCTAAAATCTAAAATAATAATTTGTTTCATATCTAAACTTATTATTATTATTATTTTTTCAATTGTGAATTATAAACTAGTTTGGGGTTTGGAGTTCAGAGTTCAGGGTTTAAAATTTTCGTGACATAGTATCTTTATAACCAAGTTAAAAAATGTAATCAAACATGCTACATGTAATCAAACATGCTAAAATCTAAAATAATAATTTGTTTTATATCTAAACTTGTTATTATTATTATTTTTTCAATTGTGAATCATAAACTAGTTTGGGGTTTGGAGTTCAGAGTTCAGGGTTTAGAAATTTCGTACCAACATATTTCACTTAATCATTTGAAATAATAATTTGTTTTATATCTAAACTTGTTATTTTTAATTTTATTTTTAAAATTGTGAATTACTAGGTTGGGGTTTAGGGTTTAGGGTTTAGAGTTGTTTACAAATTTCGTACTAACATATTTTACTTAATTATTCAAAATAATAATTTGTTTTATTTATAAACTTCTTATTTTTTATTTTCTTTTTCAAATTTTGAATCATAAACTAGTTTAGGGGTTTGGGGTTTAGGGTTTAGGGTTTACAAATTTCGTACCGACATAAAAAAAATTTTAATTTCAAACATATTTCACTCAATTATCCAAATCTAAAATAATAATTTGTTTTATATCTAAACTTGTTATTTTCCATTTTTTTTTATTCAATTGTAAATAATAAACTGGTTTGGGGGGTTTACAAATATATTTCACTCAATTATTCAAATATATCAAAATTTCAAATATATATAGAATACTCATTCACTTTCTTTAGAGTTTAGGGTTTACATAGAATACTCAAGTTTCTCTACATACTCAAGTTTCTCTAAATGGAACATGAAGATGAAGAAGAAGTTTTGAGGTAATGTTTGAGGTACAACAACAAATTAGAGAAGAACAACAAATTAGAGAAGGAGAAAATAGAAGATATGTTGAAAGTGAAGAAGTGGAACAAAATGTTGAAGGTCAAGGTGAAGAATTTGAAGATCGACAAGTCGAAAGCAAATGAAATGCCGAAAATCGTCGACGACAAAGTGCAAACCTAAATAATGAGGTAACACTTGATTAAAATGAATACAAAACACTTGATTGATTGAATGAATGAATGAATGGATGCAAAATGAATGAATGCAAAACCCGAGCCCAAACGACATGGTTGGTCGTTTGGGAACACTATCAAACGACATGGTCGTGTAGTTTGAGAACACTACAGAACGACATGTCCGGGTCGTTTGATTACACTATAGGACTACATGGCTGGGTCGTTTGGTAAAACTATAGAACGACTTCTCCAGTGTTTGTTTGGGGACACTATAGAACTACATGGCCGGGTCGTTTGGACCCTCTATGAAACTACATGGCTTGGGTCATTTGGACTAAATTTAATTAAAAGTTTTTTTTTGTGACTTTGAAACTAAATGCAAATTGTTTGAGACTCTTGTTTTATTCTTCTATATGTAGAATTCTTTTGCCGCTATCCGAACCCGATCCTCTGAAACTTCGAATGATGTGGATTGTCAACCCGATTTTAAGTGATACAACAGAAATTTTTACTACTGGAAGAGGTATGATTGAGTAGGCATTGATTTCATTTTAAAAAAAATCTAAATATAATTTTATTAGTGTATTAATAATAGTTGTTGTTTTTATGTGTTTAGGTCTTTCATACACGTGGCGAGGCAATCGGTTGGGCAACCGCTAGAGGAAGACAAGTTAATGTTGTTGTGGTCATTGAAAAGTCGGAGTGTGCCAGGAAACCCGAGTAGCAAGATTGAATTTGGCTTCATGAGAGTGCTTTCCCGGTGTGTCGGTCACACAAAAAAGAAAGGCGAAGAGGGGCTAATAAGAGAAGGTCGAGAACCAAGAAATCGGGATGTCCATTTAAGTTAAAAGGTGTTTTCCAACGCCGACAACCGTCGATAGTTGGAAAATTGTCGATTCTTAATAGTGTTCACAACCATCCATTGGCGAAAACCCTTGGAGGACATGCATTTGCTACTACCGACTAACCGTTCGAGTTCGAGTATTTGTCGAGATGAGTAAGTGTGGAATAAAACCTAAACAAATATTGGATTCCATCAAGAATAGGTATCATGATAAACATCTCTAGTATATCCCAAGTCTACACCGCAAGGCGAAGGTGAGGAAATTGGATATGAACGGTCTCACACAATTCGCGAGATTAAGTGAGTTGTTAGCAAAAAGAACATTATTTTGAGGAGTTGAGGCAGGGATGAGAATACCGAGGAGATAACGAGATTGTTATGGGCCCATCCAGAAGGTGTTAAGTTGGCTCGGACTTTTCCAATAGTTTTCATGTTAGACGCTACCTACAAAACTAACAGGTATCGGTGGCCTTTCGTATAGTTTGTTGGGGTGACTTCAACGTGGAAATCTTTCACCGTATGTCAGTCTTTGCCTTCGATCAAAACAACAGTCGACTATGAGTGGGCCCTGCATCATTTTAGTGGCTTGCTTGGTGACATAAGCCCATCTGTGATCGTGTCTGACAGGGACTTAGCCTTGATGAGTGTCGCTGACAGAGTTTTCCCTAACGCACACAAGCATCTATGTAGATGGCATATCGCTACGTGCATCCTTTCAAAATGTTACGATAGTTTTCCAACTACGAACTTGTAGAAAGGCCCAGTCTCGTGGAACAATCAGTAGTCAAATCGAAGACGAGAGGTTATTTTCAAATAGTAGATGGGATGCTTTGGAAAAATATTACGGGGTTGAATACTCAATTTTGTTTGTTATTTCGCGAGAGACTGGTTTCCTCCGCGGGGATCGATTTGTATGTTGTTGGACTGACCAACACATTCATTTTGGGGAGTACAACGACCAATAGAGTTGAAGGGTCTCATGCTTTCGGTGAAGCGTGTACTAGGAAATGCAAACCTGTCATGATTTTTGAGTATGTTTAGCTTAATCCACCCGATTCTAGAGATTCGGATGTCCGAGATTAGAGCTATCTTCGAGAGAAGTATGATTGTAACTTCAAAGCACCACCACCGGATTCCTTTGTTTTAAGTGAACTTCGGAGGCCTTGTCTCACACGTAAGTGTTTGGACTTGTTATTTGAAGAAATAGATACCCGCGTAAAAGCGTGTTAAAGATGGAGAGATAAGGTGTTGGTGTTATTTACGCCGCGAGCCATGGACTGCCATGTGCTCATGAATTAATTGACTTTGAAGAGCAAGAGCGGTCCATCCCTTTGGACTTCTATCGACCCCTTTTGGAAAACATTGTCCGCTTCTCCCAATGTGTCAGTGGGTGTTGGTCCCGATGTTGCACCTTCGATGGACTTGTTCATGAATAGGTTTGCAATGGTTTTTGAAGAAGAGCAGAGGGTTATGATTAGGAAGCTTATAGAGATTGCCGTACCAGAAAGTACATGGCTAGTACCGCCTCTTGAGGAAGCAAAAACCAAAGGTCGGTCGAAAGGTAGCAGCAGCAGAAAGCTTCCAACTGGAGATGATAACTCTTCAAAGCGAGATCCATCTCATTTTGAACATTCTCAACGTGACCATGAAGAGTGGGTCTCGTCACAACCAAACACTACGCCCACCCAAAACACCCACACCACACCAAGAAAGAAGTTTTCTCCAAAACTACCAACCCAAAACATCCACACCACACCAACAAATAAGCCTTCTCCAAAACACCAAAAAACAACCACACACAAGAAATAAACCTTCTCCCCAAACACCAAAACAACCACACCAAGAAATAAGCCTTCTCCAAAACAAATCCACACCACGAAATGTGAGATGGCTTAGACTTTGGAAAGATGAGGGTCCTAAGGATTACGGGTTGGATATTCCCGAAGAAATGCATAAATACATTGTTAGAGTCCATGACCCTGTTGGCGATGGCAACTACGGTTATAGAGCTTCTGCATTGCATTAGGAAGAAGTAAAGAAGAATGGCCACGGATGAGAAGGGAGTTGTCACGAAGAGCTTCTCGACAACAACCCCTTTATTGTTGTTTTGTACAATCAAAGTGAGGTTTTTATTCGATGAAGGAAATCCTACATGAAGAAGGTTCGCACCCTTAAATAAGTGGATGAGCATGCCTTTTCTTTGGATACTTATTTGCTTCAAGATTTAATGTTGTCCTTATGCATTTAGGAGATCGTCGGTGCTTCCTTCTCATGCGCGAGAACCCAAGCAAATCCTGAGAGAGTGACCCAAGTGTTGGGTAAGCGACATGTTGGTGGAAATCATTTTGTCAATGTTGAACTTGTTGAAGATTGTCCTGTTCCTCCAATAATCGCCAATGGCTTAGAGCTCGATATGATATTCTTTGAAAGTTGAATTTGGCCTTGACAGCAAAGGCAATTGCAATTTATGGCATTGAACATTCCCAATTTAATATGGGAAAAGGAGCTCGTTGAAGACCCAACAGTACATGTTATCGACTAAGTTGTTTGTATGTTGTCGATATGATATTTTGATGTAATTTGTATTTTGATGTAATTTGGAACAAGTGTAATTTGATTTGATTTTTATGTTATCAATGTTAGGGCTTTTATTTGATTTGATTTGGAAATCGAGTAATTGGCTAAGTTGATTCGGACGGTAATCGAGTGATTTAGAAATCGAGCGATCGACTAAGTGATATATTAATGTAATTTGATATTTTGATATAATTTGGAACAAGTGTAATTTGATTTTATTTTTATGTTATTTGGAAATAATGTTAGGGCTTTTATTTGATTTGATTTGGAAATCGAGTGATCGACTAAGTTGATTCGGACGGCAATCGAGTGATTTGGAAATAGAGCGATCGGCTAAGTTGATTCGGACAGCAATCGAGTGATTTGGAAATCGAATGATCGACTAAGTTGATTCGGATGACAATCGAGTGATCAACTAGTTGATTCAGATGGCAATTGAGTGATTTGAAATAATGTTTGTATGTTGTCAATAATGACCGAAACTACACGGTCAAGTCGTTTGGCTTTAATCCCAAATGACCCAGCCACATCGTTTGGGATTAAAGACAAATGACATGAACAAGTCGTTTGTATTTTATACCAAACGATGTGGCCATGTCATTTGGTCTAAAGGCCAAACGATCTGGAGAGGTTGTTTGGCCTTTAGACCAAACGATGTGGCCATGTCGTTTGGTATAAAGGCCAAACGATGTGAATGGGTCGTTTGGGATTAAAAGAGAACGATCTGCCGAAGTCGTTTGGTATAAAGGGAAAACGATCTGCTGAGGTCGTTTGGCCTTTATGCCAAATGATGCGGCTGGGCCATTTGGAAAAAAAAAATTCAAAATTCATTTTGTTTTTACAACACTTTCATATTCATCAAATTCCACTTTTCCATTCAAACATCAAATATCAAACACTCATTCATCAAATATCAAATACTCATTCATCAAATTCATCTATTCATATTCATCAAATTCCATTCAAACATTAAACATCATTCATCCATTCAAACATCCAACATTCATTCAAACATCATATCCATCCATTCATTCGAAGTTAACAAAATTACAAACCCTAAACTGAAACAAATTACATCCATCAAACTAAAACTGAAACAAAGTTAACAAAGTTTCAAATAATCCATCCATCAAACAAATTACAAAGTTACAAACCCTAAACTGAAACAAATCAACTATAAGCTTCACCAATGTACTTGCACCTAGTCAAGTTGTACGCCTGTTCGAAGGAGGACCTTGCTTCCTCTGGCATATCATTCCCAGCCAATTGCAGACCTCTCTCTAGCAAACAACTGGTTTCATCGATGACGTTGTTCTGTCGAAAAAAGGAAAATCAAAATAAGTTACCAATCGAATGCAAAAATCACGCTTAGAAAAAACTCAATTAAAAATCACAATACTTACAATCGGTGAAACGGTTAGGCAATGTCTCCGGGAGGGATGAATAGGAAGAAGCTTCGAGGATTCACCAAAACTACATGAGAATTCCTCGCGATACCAAGTCATGTAGTTTTGATGACACTCCCATGGATAAGACAAAAATAGGTCCTCGGTTGCGGGGTTGGATCACGGATTACTGCCCGCGACTCGATAAAAGTGGCCCAATATTGGTCCAAATTCACCTCATACCCGCGTCCGCCACGGTTCTTGTTCTCCAATTTGGTATTGGAGGATCTTTAGGTACAAGCTGCACGTGACCCAACCGACGCCACCCTTTTGCGGCAGTAAAAACTTGACAATGTTGAAAAACATAGCAATCCCTCAAAAATGCAATGTCATCGATCGGGTTTGTATCTCGATATTTTTGTAGGGATGCCAAACAACCTGAAACAAAATCAAATGTGTCATTAACAACTCGATGATCAATTACTAAAAAATAATATAAACAAACTTAAATACCAAATTGTCATTGAATTTAATACTTACATTGAACTCATTCAAATCATCAATTATCGCCGATAAAACTGCAATGCATACGTTGTATCATAATAGTGTGGAGCGGCAATCGATGTGTCTATGAGCGCGGGCTGAGACGAGATATAGTTGAAGTTTGGGACCGTCATGAATACCGGAAAATACTCATAGATCCATGCCTAAATATACACAAATAGTTAACATATTGATAGAGTAATAAAATTAACATTAAAAAAAAAAAACTCTAAAATACTCAAGTTTTACGTAGAAGAGTCATATAGCCTGTAACCCTTTCACCTTCGCACATGTGGCAGCCCCCCGACCTCTATATAAAAACACCAAAATTGCTGCACCCCATGCATACTCTTCTATCTCATCAATTTCAACAACGGCCTCGAGATAACATATAGGCACTCCAAATTCCCCGGACTTGTCGATAAAAGCGGCACATCAAAAGAAAAACAGGACAAAAGCTCTAACGGTCAGTTGAACATCCCGAAACTTCGAGGCCTTCTCCACCACATTCCCAGCGTCACATATAGGGCTATCATGAACCTTGTTAGCAAAATGCTTCCTGATGAATTCTAGCCTTACTTTTGAAGTGAATCGCTAGTTTCCATCTCCGCCCTAATCAAATCAATAGGGGAGCCCCGGACCAAGATGTAGGAGATTTATCGATTGTTGTAAGTTCACTCATCGTCCCCTTGCACCCGCTCTTCCTCTAATCTTGTGACTCCACGATTTGGACAACATCGTCCAAAGTCACAAATATCTCCCCAACCGGCATATGGAAGGTGTTGGTCTCCGGATGCCATCTCTCCACAAACGCAGAGATCAATGGTGGATCCATATGCTCGTGATAACCTTCCACGAGATCAAACAACCCGCCCTTCTCAACCGCATCGGCAAATCTCTCGAGACCTTTCACATTCATTTTGAAATTCCATTAGGATAACTTCGCTAAGTGTGAAACACACTTCAACGCCTCGCGATCCTCCTGAAACAACCGAAAGCATTAGATATATATGAACGAAAAATAAAAGATTTTGTAAAAGAAAATCAAAGTACGCATACAAAGAAAAACAAAATATTACCCTTCTCTCCCAAACATCGCGAGCGACATGCACCGCATAGTCATACAACAACTCTGACTCATACGGGCCTCCCCCATACACACCTTTTTGAAACTCCAAATCATCATTGGATTTTCTTACGAAATCCAATACCGGAGGTGCTTCTTCCACCGGTGGTATGTCTTCTACCACATATTCTTCAACATCATCATCCCTCGCCATCCTCTTCCCTCTCCTCCTCCTCACTCTCCTCACTCTCCTCTTCTACTATACTCTTCCCTTTGTCCATATTTACATCTAAACCTACATTAGTATCACTATCTACACTATCAACACTATCTTCACTAAACGAATCAACCTCGGGGAACCTCTTTTTTTCCCAAATGGTCCCCTACTGCGCCGATGCCGTTAAGCCGTCGCCTATGTCTTTTTCTTCCAACTGTCACCGCTAGAGGAACCGCCACCAAACAATTTCTTAACACCCTTGAATGTAGTTTTCACTACATTCTTCACATTCTTTGATCGAGGACCCATCGCTACAAAGAAAAATAAAACAAGTATTAGTAAACCATATTTAAATAAACAATGTACAAAGAAAACCACTAGAAAAAGATATCATCCCAAATATAAAACTAATATACTTATAAGCTTGCTATGATAACTCCAAGTATATATGAAGAAATAGAATGAGTATGTTACACTATCCAAATTCTATCGAATTTTGGGCGAGTTTCCCTTGTTTAGTCAACATTTCAGATACTTAAACCTGTCATAACACGGAAATCAATAATGACATCCTTCCAACAACCATATGTACATAACACCCTATAAAATATTCAACCCACAATACAATTTCTTAGTACCTAGTACTAGTAGAACTAAAAGTTTTTGAATCTATCCAGCGTTCTTTTCATGATCCTAAACTTTACATAAACTGGTACCTGGTACTAGTAGATATAAAAGTTTTTGAATCTAGATTCTAAATCTTAAGCTAGATGTAGACCACATCATTTAGATATGGTCCGTAGACATGGAGAGAAGTGAGAACTCACCCCTTCTTATAGTAAGATATTCACTATAAACTAAAAGGAACATTGCATATTTTTCTCCAGATACTAAGTATAGATAGTAGTCGTGGTATCGAAAAGCACATAATCTAATATCTAAAGTACCTTTGTGAAAGTCTTTGAGAAAGTCCAACACACTCAGTTGAGCTGGTGTGTGCCACCAGAGAATTTATAAACCCGCAGGGGGGTAATAATAAAAAGAATAGTTTCAATAACAATATCGAATAAAAGTTAGAGTCTTGAGAACAACAAAAGTATCGTGACAAAAAAGACTAACAACTAAAGTTAATCAAGCTTTTTCTACTCTAAATGCGAGATCCAAGTACAAAGGGAAGTTTAAAGGGAAAAGGTTGATATCTTCAAACTTCGAAATTTTGGCCAATTTCCGACGTATAAACAAGGAATCAATGAAACAGAAGCAATTAACAAGGAATCAATGAAACAAAAAGCAATGAAAACTTGTGAGAACACAAAAATCATAAAAATAACAAACAAAAAAAGCGAATAAATAAATAAGTGTAGTAGAAAGCAAATCATCCCCACCGTGTAGAAAGCAAATCATCCCCACCTTATTCTACATGTCCTTATTGCAACATGACATGACATTTATCAAAAAACAAAAACAAAAAATTACATGTACCAAAATAAACAAATCATAACTATAAATAATTATATATATATATATAATGGCTTATATATAAAAATATATATATATTCTATTTATATATATATATATATATATATATATATATAGCATCATATTCTATTCTAAAGAGTCCTATTATCAAACGAGTTGAGAATACCCTCGGATTGATAAACCCTGCTACCTCAACTTCTCCCATCTCCCATCTTTTACGATTCACAACCATGGTTCTTTTTTTATATTGAGTAGTTAGAATTTTAGACAAGTCGGAGATTTACATTATCTGTTGAAAAGTAAATAATAACTTGATAGTTGACTATTTTCGTTATTATTACGTACAACAATCATGCAGCAATTATAAATACTATAAATGAAGTGGGACAAGAAAGTGATATAAAGAAAGTATAGCGAAGAATGTAAAACCTCAAAAGAGAAAGCACCTACACAAATCATGCAAGTTAAAAACTACTCAGCAAAATGAAAGTGAATAGGCAGAACTGAGTGAAACACAACAACACAAACATAGCAACGAGTGAAATAGTCAATGACGAATAGAAAGAGAGATAAAACTAAGGGTGCTACACTACTACCTAATGTTTTCTATAGCTAGCATCAAGGACCACACCAAAACTCAAACTGTACATAACACTCAAACATTAAGGTGATGTGAACGACCTGAGGTCATCACCTTTTGAATTGTTGCTACAATAACCTTCAACGACTCGACCTATATTGAATATTTCAAAACATGAAAGCGACCTTAAATCTAACCAATGATGAAATGGATCAATACACTTGGGTGAACCGTGACTGATCTAACCAAGAGAGGGTTCTCTACTTTATATTCCTAAGTCCATTACAGATTATAAGAGAACAATTAGTCAATAGGCTCTTGCTCTGTATCATAAAATATGCTTTACTAACTCATCCGAGTAACATACGAGCAAACCAATTATACTGTGATTCTTCGACCTACCATACTGTCATTCTCTATCTCAGGGGATAGAACCGAAAATGAGATGATCCCCCCGTTAACTTCAAGTAGGAGGTGTATTTCTAACTCTCTTCTTGAGACACCTAGCTAGTAGCTTGATCTTCTATCCTGATCAAAACTATAAGCCGCCTTATGTAAACACCAAGTAGGAGGTATATTGGCCACTTTACCAAGTGACACTTGAATTAAGCCAAACCATAAAACAAATTCAATCTTTCAAAATCAAGAAAGAAACAGAGTATCTGAACTCAATCTTTCAGGCATCGCAATACCATTAAAAACTCTCACCGAATCCCAAACACACCCACAACTTGCATACATACTCGCAACTCGCAATACACTCAAACGATATGTATTGCACTTCATAATACATACTAAACTTCATGAACTTGCATACACACCCACAACTTCATAATACATACTCACAAGTGCATTTTCAACTAAGAACATGAACATGAACAACTCAAGATATATACCAAGAACTTAACGGACTAAGAACTCAAGATTTTTGATAGTTCAAAACATACTAATCTAAAAAGAAACACACAAAACATAAAACAAACATGATTTCGAAGTCATTTGTAGATGGTCGAAAATTCAAAACCACTAAAATATTGTGTGATCAAAATTCAAAAGGCTACCTCGGAGGGCTAACAATGGCAGCCGGAGAGTTAGGGAACCAAGTCAAAACAAGCCCGACAATCGCCAGTGTTGTTGATGCTCGGGAAATTCAATACTCCATTGATGACCAATTCGTCTACCCAATTTTCCAATATGTTCGTCTACCCAATTTTTGATTAGATTCGATTAGATTGAAAACCGATCTAATTTGGTTAGATTGAAAACCGATCATGTATGTGTCTACCCAACGAACGAATCAAATCTAGTTTTCAATGGCAACTTTCAACTTTCAATTTGGGGTTTTTTAATGGTGAGAAACTCGAATTGTTGGAGATTTGTGGTAATTCAATCGGGCACTCGAAGGTTTGCACACGAATTGAAGTTCGAATTTGGAGTTTTTTTGTTAGGGTTTCGAAGGGTTTGGGCGAAAGAGATAACCGGTAAAGATAGGTTTTTCCGGTTTCAATTTGGTGGGGGGGTGTATTGGGCTTTGTTGTTTGGACTTGGGCTGGAGGCTGCCCGATGTAATTTGAGTGGCGCCCAATACAACACCCTTCTAAATTTAGTGAGGGAAGTGTTTCTAAATTAAGTAAATAAAGAGATCTAAAATTACCTACTCGATATTGGGAAGGGTATTTCACCTTTTGTGTTTTAGATAATTAGTGAAACACACCCACAAACTTAACTAATTCGGAATAACTCTACTCTCTCATTTTAATTTTTTTTAAGTTAAATTGATAGGTGGCAGCATCTTAACGACCCATAACTCAAATTAAAGAAAATTGACCAATTGACCTGTGACCAGAGGGATAAAGGGTGCGACGTACTTACGTGCTAGACCTAACACTTCAACAGGAGTTATCTTGTTTTATAATCTTTTGGGAAAACTTTTACTGTTAATCCAAATTATACTTGGTTATCAAAAAAAAAAAAAAAAATCTAAATTGTACTTAAATAACATATAGCATCGAAAAAATTGTCAAAATCAATAACGTGAGTTTTATATCAGAATCATTAAAGTGAGTTTTCTTAGTATTTTAAGGTGCAAAGCTGGAATGTAATTCAGCATTAGTATTTACTAGATTTTGGACCCGGGCATACGCCCGAGATTTATTAAATATTTTGTGTACTGAAAAGACTTTACAAAATGTCTCACACAAATTTTTGAATCATAATATATTTTTATTAAAAATAAACTGAAATATGTTAATGAGCAGCGATTATGGTGCATAAGTACTTAGAAACTAAGGGATCAAATTGAGATAGCTTCTTCACTTTATGGTTTAGGATATTAATCCATAATTTTCAAATAGAATTATCTTAAACTCGATCTAGTTTGTATAATAGTTTTCTTAGATTTATGGTGATTTAGCGGCAAATTTTCGAATCAAAATATATTTTTATTGAAAATAAACCGAAATATATTAATGAGCACCAATTATGGTGCATAAATACTTGAAAACTAAGGGATCAAATTGAGACAGCCTCTTCACTTTGTAGTTTAGGATATTAATCCATAATTTTCAAATAGAATTATCTTAAACTCGATCTAGCTTGTATAATAGTTTTCTTAGATTTATGGTGATTTAGCGGAAAATTTTCGAATCAAAATATATTTATATTGAAAATAAATCGAAATACGTTAATGAGCAGCGATTATGATACATAAATACTTGAAAACTAAGGGATCAAATTGAGATAGCCTTTTCACTTTGTGGTTTAGGATATTAATCCGTAATTTTCAAATGAAATTATCTTAAACTCGATCTAGCTTGTATAATAGTTTTATTAGATTTATGGTGATTTAGCAATAAATTATCACCGCTCGGCTTACCTACTAATGTGTACAAATCACTAAAACAGATTGATTGTTTCCATATCCGGCCTCAAAGAATACACTACTCCCACTTAAAACGATTTATCACATGAACGTGTCCTATGAATGGGTGCCGTTATATTAAATTATTCTAAAAAATATTAGCAACTATGCATAGTTATGAGATATGAAAATTATATTAATTACTCATTTAAATTTCTTGCACCACTCTTTATAAAAAAGAAGCATCAAACCTTGATAAAACTCATCGACTTCTTTTTATTATTAGATTTAACAATAGAAGTTTGATTGAAGTTTTGTGAGAATGCCCAATATGACGAAGATAATATTGAAGCTACTTGATAGCAAGACATTCCCAATCACAATAAAAGAATTATAATAAATACTACTTAAAATGCAAAACTATATTTATCGATACACTTATTCCCCCTACATATAATACAAATATGTTTTAGGGTTATTAGTTCAATGCATTTGCATCAAGTTTCTGATTTTCCATTAATTACTCTTTGAGGTTAGTTTAATGTAGTACGTTGCATCGAGTTTCCAAATTCTCATTAATTATTCTTTGAGGTTAGTTCAATGCAGTTGCATCAAGTTTCCGATTTCCCGTTACTTATTATTTGAGGTTAGTTTAATGCAATTGCATCCACTTTATGATTTCCCGTTAGTTATTCGTTAAGGTTAATTCAGTACAGTTGCATCCAGTTTTCGATGTTTCATTAATTAGTATTTGATATTAGTTCTATTACATTTGCATCCAGATTCCAATCTCCCGTTAATTACTCTTTAAGGTTAGTTCAATACATCTGCATCCAGTTTCTGATTTCCCGTTAATTGTTTTTCTAGGTTAGTTCGATAGTTTACAATTTCTATACAGTTTGCATACATGTAAGAGTCTGTTTTTATAAACTCACTTTCGTTTTGGGTTCCTAATTACTCGTAATTACTCATGTGAGAAGGCTAAAAAAACGGACATTTATGCTTTGAGGTCAGTACGATGCAATAACATCCGACTTCCAATTTCCAGTTAACTATTTTTTTGAGGCTATTTTAATGCATTTGCATCCAATTTCTGATTTCCAGTTAATTAATCTCTAATTTTAGTTTAATGCAGCTGCATCCAGTTTTTGGTTTTCCGTTAATTATTCTTTGAGGTTAGTTCAATGCAGTTGCATCCAATTTCCGATTTTATATTAATTGTTCTTTGAGGTTAGTTTAATTCATTTGCATCAAGTTTCCGATTTCCCGTTAATTATTTTTTGAGATTAGTTCAATGCAGTTACATCAAATTTATAATATTCTGTTAATTATTCATTTATGTTAGTTCAGTGCAGTTTCATTCATTTTTCAATATTTCGTTAATTAGTCTTTGAGATTAGTTTATTGCATTTAGATCTAGTTTCCGATTTCCCGTTAATAACTCTTTAAGGTTAGTTCAATACATCTGCATCTAGTTTCTGATTATTTATGCTTTGAGATTAGTTCGATGCAATTATATCCGGTTTCTGATGATTTCCCGTTAATTATTCTTTGAGATTATTTCAATGCATTTGCATTTAGTTTCCGATTTCTCACCAATTATTCTATGATGTTAGTTCAATGCAGTTGCATTCGGTTTTTGATTTTCTGTTAATTATTTTTTTGAGTTTAGTTCAATGCATTTGCATCCAGTTTCCGGTTTCCGGTTTCCTATTAATTATTATCTGAGGTTTGTTTGATGTATTTGCATACCATTTCCAATTTCCTGTTAAATATTTTTCAAGCATTTGCATCCAATTTCTAATTTCCCGATAGTTATTATTTGACGTTAGTTTAATGCAATTGCACCCATCCGATTTCTAGTTAATTACTTTTTGAGTTTAGGTTATTGCATTTTCATGAAGTTTCTAATTTTCCGTTAATTACTCTTTGAGCTCAGTTATGCATTTGAATCTAGTTTTCGATTTTCTTTTAATTATCCAATGTGGTGTGTAATACCAACTTCTACTGATCCATCTGTAGTGTCCTTGCAAACATGACATAAAAAGTAAATTATGTTTGATTTACTATGTGGGATCATCGAAGATTATCTAGTTTCCGATTTTCCATTAATATATATTGAAGCTACTTGAAATTATCATACGGAAAAAGATAAAATAAACATTATTTTAAATGCAAAACTATAATCTTCCCAAACATATAACTCAACTATGTTTTGAGGTTAGTTCAATGCATTTTTTGCATCTATTTATGATTTTCCGATGACGTTATTTATATTTTGAGGTTAGTTCAATGCATTTATCCATTTCCAATTCCGTTATTTATTTTTGAGATCAATTCAAAATTGCATCCATTATTTCTATTAATTATTATTTTGTTAGTTCAATACATTTGCATCCAATTTCCAATTTCCTGTAATTGTTCTTTAAACGATTCAATGCATTTGCATCCATTTAAAAAAACTCAATTATTTTGATAAAATGCATTTGCATCCAGTTCATTTTCCTTTTTATTTGATAAAGTTGCATTTGCATCTAGTTTTCGATTTCCGAATTATTGTTTGAGGTTAGTTCAATGAATATCCAATTTCCGATTTCTCGTTAATCATTTCTTGAGGTTAGTCCAATGCATTTACATCTAGTTTATTTTTTTAGATTAGTTCCCAATGCATCATGGTTCCGAAAAAGATTAATTATTTTTTAAGATTAGTTCCAAATATTTGCATCGTGTTTCCAATTTATAATTAATTTTTCTTTGAAGTTAGTTCAATATTGCATCTAGTTTCATTTCCCGTTAATTTAATTTTTGAGGGTTAGCTCAATGCATTTGCATCATTTCCACAATTATTTTTTATATTAGTTTGATGTATTTGCATCCAAGTTTTGATTTTCTGTTAATTATTATTTGAGGTTAGTTTAATGCAGTTGTATCCATATTCCAATTTTCTATTAAGTACTTTTTAAGATTAGTTTAATGCTTGCATATGCATCCAGTTTTTTATTTCCCGTTAAATATTATTTGAGGTTAGTTCGATGTATTTGCATCCAGTTTTCGGTTCACCATTAATTATTTTTTTATGTTAGTT
The DNA here is from genome assembly GCF_015680905.1 of Coptis chinensis. NCBI lineage: Eukaryota > Viridiplantae > Streptophyta > Magnoliopsida > Ranunculales > Ranunculaceae > Coptis > Coptis chinensis. Next base: position 90,313,758 of record NC_141463.1, on the reverse strand, counting down.
CATTCAGTATTATATATTTTTTAAAATATTTGTCATTATTGTTTTGCCGTTATTTTTTTTTCATTTTCTATTATATATTTTGTGATGTTATTTTTTGTATAATTGTTTTTAACTATGTTTTGAGGCCGTGTTAAGGATATATTTGAAATAAGTCGGTGTTTTATCATAGACACTAAAATTATGTGATTTGTAATAGGGAATTAGTTTCTATAAATCATCTATTTTTTAGCAATTTTTTTTATTTGATCAAATATATAAGAATTGGAATACTAAAAGTGTTTGATTCGTAATAGAAAATTACCTTTTACAAATCACCTATTTTTTAGCAATTTTTTTTATTTGCTCAAATATATAATAATTGGAAATACACTCAAACTCTCCAAATATAAGAATTGGAACTCTCCAAATATAAAAATTAAAAATACACTCAAACTCTCCAAAGAGGTTCCATGTACGTGAGATTGTAGGTTATTATAAAGACTATTTTTTCATCTAGTTTATTTTTCTCATATTATAGTGCAACATAAGAGAGAGAAAATCCTTCATTAGAAGTCTCTGTTTTAGTAAATAGATAGTAGACTACTAATGACACCAATTTTAGTGGGTGTTTATTGGTGTACAAACTAAACCAATTAATTAAACTTCAATTGCTCTTTCAGGGAGAAACTCTCCGAGACAAATCCGGAGAGAAAGTAACTCGTAAGGACAATTTTTTTTTTAATCACTCTTAAGGACCGGGTAGATAAAAGGTCAAGTATATTCTTGACACAAAATTAAAAACGGCTCGGGTAGATGAAATGTTAAGTATATCCCTAATGTAAAATAATAAGCGGCCCGGCCCAACCAAAACGACCTAGTGTATTCATACTTCATCATGAGTTATGAACAATCACTGCGCATATGAACAATCATTGTTCATACTTATTTGGGGTTTGAACAATCACTGTTCGTATGAACATTCATTGTTCATTCCTATTCTATGAACAATCACCTCATACTTCAAATAATATATGATCCACCTATTAGAGTTGATTGATTGTTCATACCTATTTGGGTTATGAACTATCACGCATCGCTCATACTTCAAGATAATATATAATCGGTTAGAACACCTATTAAGTATGATTGATTGTTCATACTTATTGTTCATTTTAACATGAGCTATGAACACTCATTATTCATACTTATTTGGGGTATGAACAATCATGTTCAACACTATCGCTACCTATTATAATCGTGTTATAAGGTCAATTCATACCGCTCATACATCATATTATTGTATGATTAACATTTATAAATAATCAATTCACCCATTTGGGGTACATGCTCATACCTCAACTAATAATATCTATCGGATAAATTCATACCTATTGGGGATAACAATCATTGTTTATATCAACATGTTATGAACACTTCATTCTTTCATACCGCTCATACATCAACACAATGAACAATGAGTGTTGCCTTTTATTCATAATAGATGTTCATTAAGCAAACTTACATATGGTGGGGATACATTTTTCTTTGTGACTTCATATATGAGGAAAAGTCTTACACAGTTACACTACATTTGTGAATTAGTTAGTCAGAAACATAGGGTTAACTAGTATTACCCTGCATTGCCTACAGCAATGTACTTGACACTTACAGCAGGCCAGAAGCTTCTTACATTTGTTTGAACCCATCGACTTGCAGCAGAGGCGTCAGATGCTAGCGTTCGAAGTTCTTCGTTGGGTACATCTAGCATTGAGTTCGATATTTGAGTTCCTAAGAGCTTGTAAAACTTGTTGGTTTGGATCATAAATTCTCATTCTTCCTATGTTTTGTTGCCTATATATAGCGCTACAACTTCTTATGGTGGTGGTGGTAAATCGGTACCAAGCCTTCCATAACAAACGCTAGTAGTTGTGCACCTGCATAAAGAATTAGTTAACACCAAAACAAGTTTAACGAAAAGAAAAGTTAAGAAAATAATTTGTTATATGGAAAATGACTCTTGAACTAATTTAGCAACGACGAGGAAGTTTCAATAACAAATTAAAGGTAGACAATGACTCTTGGACTTTACGCGGCAACCTGGCAATTCTGTCACTTGGATAATGGATATTCGTGGTTCACTGACAATGACTTTGCCATAACGTAACTAATTTAGCTAAACACATCACCATTTTGCTTAACTATTTACTAAAGCTTAAAAGTAATATCCAAAGTCCAAACTATGCTCTCCTCACGAAAGAATGCCAGATTGACATGTTTAGGCCACCATTAATTGCAGTATATGATTTGCACTTCCGATTCTCACGTTGGTCTTGTGACTTTTACTAGAGAATACTATCAAGAATTGCGTAATGTGATTGGAATACTATAAGGGGCATCCCACCAGTCATGTGATGTGCACATGCAACAACTCTCCCAATATAATGTGAACTCCAGACAAACAGACCCATCACACTCGCATATTTAGCAATTCAGTGACTCGTCACTCGACCTTATCTCGTGATGTCATTATTTACTACTGTCATCATTACCAACTTTATCTTTAAGCCATTTTCTCGCCGTAATTCATGCACCATTACAGCCATCCACTATCATTACACCCTATGCCAACTCAGATAGACCTAAACACCTAGGAATTCGAAACAAACACATATCATTCATCTCAACTATATGTAGAAGTCTAAAACACTATAAAAAGTCTAAAAATACACGGTGGTTTGATTCCCCACTAACACATCTCTAGAAGCATTTTCTTACTCATGAGAATGTACCCACTCACACCAAACAAAATCATCCTCGCTTTATTATTCCAACTTAAGAGCTAAGAACTAAGTCTTAATCTTTGATGTAAATTTAGACATTTACAATTACTTCACATTGTTCACATCATACAATCTCAACACTAATATGTTATAAATAAACTAATACTGTATATCATATTATCATTATATCATAAACATAAAATCAACCCAGTGACACATGCTCAACCTTGTACGTGATACCATTCATATATTGGGGAATACATGTTTATTGTTAGACTTGCAGTTACCAACACAACAACAACGAGCATTATAAAAGTCATGCAGTGAGTGCGGTAGATTTTAAAGAAGGGTTAACCAATATTACCCCCTAGATGAGCCAATTATAATCCCCCCCTTGAAATTAGGGTCTCCTTCTTAAATACATTCAAAAAAAAAAAGTCAACACAACATCAACGATATTATAAAAGCCATTTTAGATTTTAAAGAAGGGTTAACAATTTACCCTCTAAATAGAAATTAGATTTCCCTTTTTACCTTTCTAATAACACAAAATAAATTTCAACCCAAATTTTTTTTTTTTTTTTAAGAGGGGAAACCCTTTGGCTATGATCTGTTTAATAGTTCAAAAGAATGTAGCCATGAAAAGGAATTAAGAGGAAGAAACTTGAAATGCAGTACTTGACCAGTAACATATGAAGCCAAACCGGCAAACCACAAAGTCTAGAAGCCTAACTATTAGAACTTTTGGCTCATTTGTTGAAAAACCCTGCCCTTCGCCATATTTTTTCGTTTTGGTTTTCTCTTCAGTTAAATTAATTTGATTAATTTTGGAGATAGTAGTTTGGCACATATAGGTTTAGGGGTTGGCAGCAAACATTAGTGCAATACAACATGGTACTTGATCATGTTTGTAGTATCCAGTTCTTGTTGCTGATGTCTTACAAATGATCAGTGTAGAAACTGTTTGGTTATCTCTTAGCCTCCCTCAGAAATTATCCCACCACAATTTAATGAGAAAATAAAAACATACAAAAATAATAATTTAAAAGGCTTCAAATTAATATCCCAACTTTCAACTCAACCAAAATCAGATTGTTGGATCAAGTTTTACAACTTATATTCACAACTAACAACTCCATACATATTTCCATATACTTCAAAAGAAACTTACAAAGAGAAATAACATCAACTTCTTTTAGAGCAACAATCACCAAATTAAATTGGGTATAATTTTGTATCTATGAATTTGGAAGAATTCCATCTTTAAATCTTTTGAGAAATCAAGAGATGTAGTTGATTTTGCTTATGCACCGACTAAAATTAAATGGTATTTTTCAATTAGTTGTAGAGAGAACTTGAGATTATAGCATGGAAGAAGTTCTCTGTTTCGAATGAGATGTTAATACCATGGAAACTAGTCTGGTAGTGTAGTTTAGATAGAATAGATGAAGAAGGTTTTTCTTTTCTTTTTTGTTTTTGAGTTTCTATCATCAAATTTATTATTTTGTTTTTTCTCTCTCTAATTCTTCCTACTATACACGCTTACACGGCAGTGAATCCCACCTATTTGCTATGATAACGGTCCACCTGGTTTTAGCTGTTTCTGTTTTCGCAAATTGTAATTGTGGCCCATATACTATACTGAAAATGGACTGGACCAAACAACTAAATATCTTATCCAGGGTCTTATTCCTTGTACAGGCTGGCGAATCCATGCTGTTACTATCTGTTCAAGTTGGATTTGGTCCATGAATAGCAAGTGCAATTGATGTTTGAGGACTTTTCATGTATTGATTTTGACTTTGGATCCACCATCTGGAGTCATTTTGACTTGAGCAAAGTGTTGAGTATGTAAGTAAAAAAATTGGCACCAGCATTCTGGTATAGTGGTATGTGCCTATGTCCAGTACTCCAGTGTCCAGTTCGATGTGTGCCAAAACTTACGAATAGTTCAATAAGTAGAGCTTGATCACGGTTTATCTCACATGCCCCCTTATTACCATATTTTGCGGAGTGGAAAATTTTCCAAATCCTAATTATTAACACCAAAATTTCAATTGCAGTAATCAGGCACCGGTCCTTAGTTGTCCCAGGGATGATAGCAAGGGAATTTCCAGTTTCCAATTGCTAACCACATTCAGTTTCAAGTGCCTGCTTGTCTTCTCTTATAGTAGCTTTGAGCTTCATATACATGAATATTTAGCACTTTCTACTTCTCTACTTGAAAAGGACTTGCAAGAACACAGGAAATATGCAAATAAAAAGTTCAAAAGTTCATGTTAAAATGCAGTTTCAATGTCGAATTAGCACTTTGTCAAGGCTTGGAAGGGTTGAAAATAGACTTATCTAATAGCTCATATGGCGTCCTCCCTGAGAAGATAGGTTTCCTTTTCATAGTTCAAACTTGGTGATTGATTTTATAGGTTTTCTTCAGGTTAAACAGAACTCTATGCGAAGTTAATGGATGCGAGTATGAGACAAAAATAAATAAACGAGTGTAAGGTTTAAGATGTCTCATTTTCACCTTAGAGTCTTGTACATTTCTAAGTTGCCACAGTTTTCCCTGAATTTCATGCATTATTATCAACTAGGAGCAAAAACATTCAAAAGGGGGCCATAGCTGAATCGCTTGTGCATTCAAACTTGGTTACTATAATTTCCATTAATAAGCTGCCGACAACAGGGAGAGAATAATTTGCGTATAAAGATGGCGAACTCCCCGATCACAAATCACCCATTTCAGATCCAATATACGAATTTAAATAACATAATTAATCAACATTTTGGGGTAAGACGCATAGTGGGGGGATCACCAAAAAATCGCCTAGGTTCAAGCAGCAGTGCTACACGTCACTTGCCTGTGACAAACACAAGACAATACGAAAGCAATCAGTTTCTTTTTTCCCCAGTCAGACAGAGCTCAAAGTAAGCAATATATCTTTTGTCATCTGATGAATAGCAAAACTGATTAGTGAACAGGAAATAAGAGATTTTAAGGGAATCACTAACCGTAGTTTTGCTGCACCTTTGCAAACTTGTGAACGGTTTTCACTAAAGTACCATGTTTCATTGATTTCAATGGTCCCATGTGTCTGCAACAATAGGTGACCCATTACAAACAGGAAGTGAAGAAACATATGTAACAAAAAAAGGAATAAAGGTCAAGAAATCAGTAATTGAACAATTATATTTGAAGTTTTTGGAACAAAACAACTTGAATCATCCGAACCCAAATGAGCATTGGTGTGTGTAACCATGCTATGCATGCCTTGAGAAAAACCAATTTCCCAGCAAAAGCTAACAACATAAATAATATTATTTTGATAACGCGCCTTAGTAAAGACCGATTCCTATGTCAGAGCTAACTATATATTTTACTAATAATCTTTATAGCTATAGTCATGTCTAAGGCCCTATCGTTGGAGGCTTTTCAGCATGTAAGTTGTAACTATAACCACGAACCAATCTCCTGCGTTGGAATGTCAAGCTGCAACACGAATTTCATGTATTCTCCACACCACTCTTTTGTTGACTAAATCCAGCTGTTTAGTCATATCTGCTGTAAGCATTGACGACAGAGTTGTGAAGCAAGTTACACACCGAAATTCTGGTGTGGGTTATCTGGCTTTCACTCGCTTAACATAGTCGTCAGTAAGCACAACAACCCCCATCAAGCAGAAAAAGTTGAGGACTTAAGATCAAGTTTAGGGAGTTGAATACTGTGCCGAGTGTATGTGTAAAATGTTTTAAGGGTAACACTAACCCAGACTCGTAGATTATTCATTCAAGGTGCCAGAATTATCTCAATTCCACAGGTACAGAAGAAACACTCCACAAGTATATTCAATCACAGATAGTTCCAGTACACTCCTAATTACGTATTGTCTTTGTAAGAGTCAGCAATCTTGCTGCTGCTTCAATGACCATAAGATGGTGACGTGAGATCAATAACGTACTGGATGTTTAAGTTGTTTTCAACAAATTTCTTTAACTCTCTCAACTATGGAAATGATTAAGACTAGCTAGTTATCCATAGCAAGGTTAAAATACAGTTTTATTAGGCAAGTGGCTCCGTGGTTCCTAGTACTGCCGAACGTGGGTCTTGTCTCCATCTCGTGATGTCTGGGACATAGGGTAAAGAGCCAAAGGCTAGAAAGTCACAAAATGGTGAAGCATTCAATGAAATAAGAATTCATCAAGCAAAGATACTCACACAATCTCCGTATACCGCATTCTCCATGCAGGAAAGCCTAAGTGACACCTCACTGGTCCATAAACTAGAAGCAGGTTGGGTTGTGGCCCTCCACAACCTAGAATACAATAAGAAAAATAAATAAGTAAATAGAATGGGAAGCAACAAAAGCTACAAATGCACTGAGCAGTAAGGAAAGGGAAGACAAACCTACAGCTCTCAGTGCCTGCATACCATTTCTTCTGTAAATGTTGGCTCATCAGAAACTTCTAAATACTTCGTACAAAGATGGCTAGCAGCTTTAGCAGTCCCTTCTTTCCCATCTGAGATTGAAAGGAATTCCAGAGTCCTTTGTGTTTCATCAAGACAGGAACTCTTTTCACCGTCTTCCTGAAAAACAGATGGCAAGAATGATAATAATAGTGAGCAACTATCTCACACAAATAATTGCACGTTCAGCTCTAGGCACGTTAGCAAGGAGCATCTGACTTATCAGGCCCATTGTTCTCTAAGAGAATTGATTATGAGAATAGTAGATTGTAGGAATTCATCAAATATAACAAACAATTCTGAACACGAATGGAGGTAAGTTCAGTAGTGATAAACAGCAGCAATTAATCAACTACATACCAAATGCCATAATCTTGATTCACCCAATTTCTCCAAAATAAATTTCCTGGTCTTTTTCAGCACTCCTAAAGCAATGATAATAACGAATATCAAGTTCAAGTAGGGTCAGAGATCAGTAGGAAATATTCAACATGCATAACGGATTAACAATAATAGTAATACATTACCACTGATGGAAGTAAAACATTGTCAACAGCATATGTAGGAATCAATAGTTACATAATTACCATCCATATCATAAAGGCAGATGTGCTTTACACCAATTTTTGACAACCAGTGCAAAAGCTTCACAACTCTGGCCATATCGTATGCTTCTTGACTCTCTACCACAATAGCTAGGTATTGGAGATTAGTTAGATCAATAGCTTTGTATTTGTTGACGATCCCACTTGAGATAAGATAGCTTTGTAATGTTTGAGCTGTACCCATTACAAAATGCCATATCGTGGCTACGAGATGGAGAAAAAGCCAAACTAGACGAAGCATGGCAATGGAAGCTTTCTGAAATAGACAAGAAGGAGACTTTATTAGTATTCAGGTCTGAACTCAACTGCATACAGTAGTCCATCGTAATGGCCATTGTGCTGTTCCGTTAGGGCTAGTAAAACTCCAATGTTTCAAATTTAGCATACCTTATAAGAAACACACTAACAAGATATTTGATTGAAAGAGGGACAAGTTGCACCATAATAGTGTAAGGAACTGCTCTTTGGACAAAAAAGAGTCCCTAATAGCACTGACCTTGAATAAGTAAGATATCTCTCCGACATTGCACTTTGAGTTCCTCATCCAGATTGATGCTAAATGTATATGTTCTTTTTTCTTTTTTCAAAGAACCCAACATAGATGGAGAACACGAATTGTAGATTTACTTTCAGAGTAAACTTTGTCAGATAACCTACAGAAAGAACCAGGAAGCAGATCCATAAAGCTAGATTTTTGTACCAATTCAAAACAAAATCAGGAAAAGCCATTACATTGAAGTCCTTAACATGCCGAGTTTTTTTTATAGCTTGGTCATATATAGATGCGTGCATGGAGATAGATTAACAGAGTTGAGAGTAGCACGCAGAATTTTTCTGTTGTTAAAATACCGAACGTAACAAGCCAATTACTTGTTTATTATTTTGTAAGAGTGAATATGACTTGGGAAGTCAAGTTTTGCTTGTTGTGATCTCCTCCATCACAAAACAATACAAGTGTCGACTAGAAACACTTTAGTACTAAAGCTGTTACTCTATGTTCACTTGGTGTTTCAATAAAACTTACCATGGCAAGAAGAAAAGGACCACCATGAATTGATTCATTGAAAAAAAAAAAAAAAAACAATTCCAAAGAATCAGGAACTTCGATATGAAATGAACCAAATTTAGTTAACTACGCATACATTCATATGTTATCATGTAAAGATAAGTTCTTTGCATTACAACAAATATATGTAAACAAAGAAAAAATGAAAATTTGGAGATGGGGTGGGTTATTGAGTTTACCTGAAGTTTGAGTAGCCCACTCTCTTTGCTTGTTTCTCTAACACCAAAGAGAGAAAAAGAGTTGTTAAGGAACAAGAAAGCAACTGGTTCGGCAGCATTCGTGTGGTACATGTGTTTGGTGCTGTCTTTTTTTTTTATTTGCTCCGGTTTTCTTTAGTTAACCACGTGTCCACCACCGTCTCTCAAGTCTTCTTTTCCCTTTTTTTTTTTTTTTTTAAACAAAACACTTGATATAGACGGGTTTCCAGGAATCGAGAGCTAACCAAACCACGAAAGCAAGCCCACCAAAAGCCCAGTCCATATAGCAATATTGATTTAAAAAAAATTGCAACCGATTCTAGGTCAAAATAAACCTAACCAAAAAAATTGTAACCGATGCGCCTGTTTTTTTCGTACTTATTTATACTAGTATACTACGTGGCAGTGGGGAGTGAGCGGAGCTGCAAGGAGAGAGAGAGAGAGAGAGTTGGGTGATGCAGGGGAGAAGGAGAGATGGGTGAAGGAGAAAGAGAAAAAATGAGAGAAAAGTTGAGGACAGACAGACAGACATAAACCAACCAAGTTGGTTTTTGTCCGCATAGTCTCTCTTTCTGCCAAAATCGTTCGCTCCGCTCACTCGATTACCTATCCGAAACTGAAATCAATCGAGTTAATAAAAAAAACCCTGATTCCAAAATTCAAATTTGAATCGATCATAAAAAAATTTAATTCCCGACCCGATTTGTTGCTCTAGATGTAAAGAGGTCCCACTAACTCACTAACTTAGACTAAATGTGTTAAATTTGTTGGGATAAAAAAAAATAAAATAATTTCCGAATTTTAAAAGAGCGTGAAATTGAGAGTTGTCCAATTAACCAAGCCACGAAAGCAAGTCCAACAAAATCCCAGTCCATGTGGCAAGATTGATTTTAAAAAATTACAATCGAAGCCTACTCAAAATAAGCCCAACCAAATTACAACCGAAGTCTACTCAAAATAAGCCCAACCAAATTGCAACCGAACCCAGTAGTAAAAAGCCCATTGAATTCCAGCCCAGCCACAATTGTTGACCAATCTAGTTAGAGTTGAATATTATATTTACACATTTACCCTTATCAAATATAATAAATTACAAATAAAATCAGATTATAACATTATAAATAGAAATTATGAGCGAGGGCAAAATTGGAAAGCAAAAAATCCTATTAATGGAAATAACATTGTTGCTTGGGAGTTTTCTGAATTCCAGCCCAGCCGCAATTGTTGACCAATCTAGATAGAATTGAATATTATATTTATACATAAACTCTTATCAAATATAATAAATTACAAATAAAATCAAATTATAACATTATAAATAGAAATTATAAGCGAGGGCAAAATTGAAAAGCAAAAAATCCTGTTGATGGAAATAACATTATTGCTCGGGGAGTTTTCTTTATAGGTAAAAGATAGAGAATTTTTGTAACTTGTTCCAGTGACAAACAATTTGTCTTCCCACTTATTTTTATATTCTGTCACAGATAACATATATGGTCATATCCTCATACCAGAACCATTCTTCTAAAAGAAGCATCTCAAACTGTCAGAGCGACGGTATAAGTATCAGGTTGTATTAATTGTTGTCGAAGTTGGCCCAAGACATTACTGCTCGACCAGAGGCTCTAATCCAAGATATCCATTTCAAACAAGGCATCACAGGAATGGTACCAAGATACATGACACTTGTATCGGAAGAACCCATCGCTACAGTTCTCAAAACTTTATAACTTGGGCTTGCTTTGCGAAAATCATAAATATTGCATAGTAAGGATCTGCAAATCTTTGTTATTTACAATGTTGAGATCCTAGTTAGTAAGTAAGTTCGGGAACGGGACTTATTCAGGACGTGAATCAATAAAATTCAGTCAAACATTTACGAGAAAGATTCGTCTATACACAAGTTCGTATTCTCTGATAAAATTTCGGGTAAAAGATTCGTATGGATAAACCACTTTTATCTCACAAATATCAGTCAAAACGATATAAAATCACTTAAGAGCATATTTAGGAAAACAACTAAAAAAAATACCAATATTTTGAACCAAACCAAACACCAAACCAAAAAAACACCAACCATCTTTAGGATCAACATCAAATTTTCCACGTGACCGCAGTTTTAGATAAATCGCGCCATATAGCCCACGTGGTTTTCCTGTGCCAGTAAAGCCCATCTTAAAAGCCCAAGCCCACAAGGTTTTTCAAAAACTGGCAATCAACTTTTTTATTTTTTTTTCTTTTCCAATCTCTCGCGCGGTTTTGGCAAAACCGCGTAATTTAAGCCCACAATCTAACCCAAACCCACACGGTGTTGGCAAAACTGCGCGGTTTTAACCGCGTGAATGATTTGATACAGTCCCAAAACTACCAAAACTAGAACCAAATATTGGCCAATTTGGTATTTGGTTTGGTGTTTTTTTAGTGTTTTCATTAACATTTGACTCTCCAGAAATTGAAAAAACCGTTTGGTGTTTGATGCTAGGTTGATATCACTCCTAAATATGCTCTTAAGTGTTTTTCCTAAAATAAAACATCTTAACCATGAAAAAAGTCAAAATTTCTTTTGAACCACACATTTCCTCCTTATAAATAGTAAATTTTATTAAAAAGAAATTATTTATTTATTTTTTAAAAAATCCGCATTTTTTGGGCCAAATCATTCCCGAATCCGAACTTTACCCGTTTTCATATCCGAGCCATTGCCGTTTTATTCGATTTAAATCAGTGTTTAAAACGCAAATTATTCGCAAATTTACTTACAAGGACTGAGATTCCATCACTTCGTGGAACCTTCTACAATAACTAATAGTAAGTAGTAACACCTTAAATTCAATATCTGCTTGGAAATAATATACTAAGCAGAAGATTTAAACATACTGGAGATAAACACACATCAGCTACTGAAGCCTGGGGAGATGCAACAAATATGATTTATTCCGAAGCCAAATGATCCCCATTGTCATTGTCTAAATCGTAAACTGCTAATAAATTTAGGTACATCAAGATAGTTTAGCAGAACTGCACTGAGCAACTGCAGAAGTAAAAGAAGAAAAATGGAAAATAACTACCAAGACGATGCAAAAGAATTCAAGTTGGGAATAAGGTTGAGCAACGATGTCATAGTCTGTCATCCGTATGGATATACTAAATAGTAAATACTATGAAGACAGATATAGGAATAAGAGTAACAAGCTTGTCTGATTAAACCTGGAACGTTCTAGAGATTCTATGTTATATCACTTCACAGTCCATATCAACCAGATCTCAATACTGTCCTATGACATAATCAGACAAGCTCACACCTTAAGCCTGTACCTATACCTATACCTATACCTATACTATAACGGCAAAACTAGTAAAACATACCAATGACTTGAAGTCAATGACATGATGAAGGACATCATAGTGTTTTCCACGATGCAATCAATCCCACAGCCAATGGCTTGTGTTCACTGGCTAAAAATTCTATTGTAGCCGCATGGACCATTCCCAGCATAGACCATTATGATATCCACCCTTCTGTTTTACGCAAGCTCTGGACCAGTAGGGAGGGGCTCATAACCATCATGGTGCATGTTAGTGAATGTTTGTTTGCCTTCTTTGACAGGGATGAATTTGACGATAACAGCAACAACCATGCTTGCAAATCCAACGAGAACGCAGAACAACCATAATTGCCAATTTAAAGGCACAGTACTAGCAAAAGTGCCCAGGAACTGTACTATTATTATTTGAAACACCACTGTAGCAACCATGACGCCAACAAAGACCCAACTTTGGAACATGCCACGGAATACATTTATCTTCTCCATATCACGACTGTTAATTTCATTGAAAACCTGAAAGAATCCCGTAAGGAGAAAAGTATACAGAGTCAGCGCATGATAAAACGAGAGTTTGTTTCTAGTTTTCTACACAACTCACTCATCCCATGAATCTCAAAAGGTAAAAACATACCAGAGTATTTAATCAATTTACCAAGGGACCGAAAAAAGAAAAGGGGGGAGGAGGGATGGAAGAAACATATTCGATATGAAGTATAATAAAGATAAATCACGGATTACCCTATTATGGATATTTCTGTAACCATACCGAATCCATGCAGCCGAACTCAATAATTAGGACGACCAAGGATAAGCTGACTCAGGGACTGTAAAATTTTAAGATGATGCTTCTGAGCACACTTATACTCATTTGGGGGAATATCACCATATCAGCTGCACTTGGGGAAGAGCGAGGGGACAAATTTTTATGAGGATGCTCTCCTCATTATGAAGATCATCATCACAAAATGTCAGCCCTTTCTGAAATGTTTTGCATTGGCAAAAGAATTTTGCAACAATGAGAAATGATGAACCTTTAAATAATTCCTAAACTTGAACACGATTTTTTACGTGGTTAGATACATTCAAATGGGATTTTTTTTTTTGAGAGAGAGGGTGATCTCCATGATGTGCTTATCATATTCACAAAGCAACAGCCCTCAACTCGTACTATGCGCCTCCTTTAAAAGCGCATGTCATTTAAAATGTCATTTTAGTGTGTAATAATATCCTTCCCCTAAAAGTAAATATAGTGGCTTAGTAGGACACAAGGACAAATACTAGTTGAAAAATCAGAGGAGAAAGAATCCAAAAACACAATTGAGATCATTACAGTTTCCGATGAAATTGACAATGTGTAGAAGTGATCATAAAGTTTCAAGTAAAGCTTGAAGTCAGAAAAGATATCAAAATATTGTGTTATTAATTAATTATTTTTGTACTTCCTAACCCACTATATAAACAAAGAAAATGTTGATTAACTGATTAAGTTATTGAAGACATCATAAGCTCATAACAACTCATAATTCCTTAAGGCATGGATTGTTGGAAGCAAATAGTAGCTATAAATGAAACTGGGCCTATATAAAGCGTGAAATGTTCGAAGATATTCATAGCTATAAATGAAACTAAGCCTCTTAAGAGACTGCCCAAATATCACCAATGACAATGCAAACAACTATAGTAGCCAGCCAAAAGTTCAAAACAATATGGGTGGAATGTAAATGAAAAATATACCACTACCAAAGATTTACCTGGCAAAACACAAAGGTGTTGAAAATGACGGTATTGAGGACATAATCAGCATCTGAACCACTCAGTCTCAGGAGATGTTTCCCATCAAATTTGAGCACTCCAAGGACAACCAATTGATATATACTCTGACCAATTATATTTCTCCACATGATCCTGGTGATAAAACTCACACCCCTGCCAACTGGTGGTCTTTGCATCAGTTTGTCATTCGGGGGTTCTGTGGCCAACGCCAATGCACCAAGAGTGTCCATTATCATGTTGACCCACAACAACTGAACAGCCGTAAGAGGAGCAGTTCCTAAAACCAATTACGAAAATAAGGACAGTTAGCTGAAACCTAAGGCAAAGAACATGAGTAACATGAAACAACTTCAGAAAATGATCATAAACTACTACTTACCAGATAGGCATGCTGATAAAAAGTTGAGCATAAGAGCAACAACATTAACTGTGAGTTGGAACTGCACAAACTTTTGAATGTTTATATAAACCGAACGACCCCATCTGGCGACATTCACAATAGTTGAAAAGTTATCATCCAATATGATAACATCTGCATTCTCTTTGGCCACCTATAGGAAATTACAATAGATGCGAAATCAATAACAATTGGATTGGATCTGCATAGCAAGAAGGACTTAACTTCCAGTTTGCAGTTCATGCAACTTGTTTGCTTACATAAGATTTTGGCAGCATATACAAAGGAATTTATTATATCCCAAGCATATCATTAAAAAAGAAAAGAACAAAAACAACAAGCGTAGTAAAAATAAGATGAAATTATCCGTGAAGAAGCAAGGAAAAGAAGAGAGTCATCTTATAAGATAGAAAAACAAAAAGCAGAAAGAAGCACTGATGTACGAAGAAAGTTGTGTGTACCCCTAGTGGGTATCATTCCTGATTCCTATAACAAATTTATGAAAGGATGTGCGACAAACCTCTGTCCCTGCTATACCCATAGCAAGTCCAATGTCTGATTCATGTAGAGCTGGGGCATCATTGGTCCCATCACCAGTCACTGCAACAACTTCTCCGAACACATTCCTCAATTGAGTCACCAAGGTGTGTTTATCCAGAGGCAAGGATCGAGCCATTACCTGTAGCGATGATCTTAACAATTTAGTAACAATACCATGCCAAGTGTGGATGAGCGTTACAGAACTTGTGGTGAAGATAAATTGAGACCTGAATTTTAGGTAACAACTCCTTCATCTCCTGGGGACTCTTGTTACGAAAATCTGGTCCTTCTATGGCAATACCATCATCTGTCAAAATACCACACTCTTTAGCTATAGCTTTGGCAGTATTAATATTATCTCCAGTGACCATTCTCACAGTAATCCCAGCAGCCAAACACGTCTGAACTGCCTCCTTGACTCCAGGGCGTACTGGATCCTTGATTCCCACAACTGCAATAAGTGTATATCCTTCAGCGGGAAGACTTTCTTCACTGGAAGTTTCATTCATGTCCTTGTAAGCCAAGCAGAGAGTTCTTAGAGCTTCATTAGCAAAGCCATTTATAATACTTGTGACATTCTTTATCTGAGTTTCTGAGAGTGAAATAGCCTGACCATTTTTATCAACAATCTTGTCACATATTCCTAAAATAATTTCTGATGCCCCCTTGCAGAACACTCGGTATCCACCAGCTGAAAGTGACACAAGGACAGACATTTTTTTCCTCACTGAATTGAAAGGCTCAACCTTCACTATCTTAGACACACGGCGTTGGGTGTCAAAATCACCTCCCAAAAGCAAGCCAAATTCTAACAAAGCTGATTCTGTAGGTGAACCTAAAATGGAATGCTTACCATCTTTGCCTCTAACCACTTCAGAAGAAGTATTCTGAAATATGGACTGCAAGAAGACGCTCATAACTCTCTCCGAAATCGTAGATCTTAAATTGTTTCCATCTTCACTACCTATAATACCCTTACTTTCTTCACTTATCCATATCTTATCAACAACCATATGGTTTGTTGTTAATGTACCTGTTTTGTCTGTACAAATGCAGCTAGCAGAACCCATGGTTTCACATGCTGAGAGATGCCTAACAAGTGCCCTGTCATTCATTAATTTCTTCATTGCAAAAGCAAGACTTAATGTCACAGCAAGTGGTAGCCCTTCGGGTACTGCAACCACAATTATAGTAACAGAAATTGCAAAGTAATTTACAAGTGTCAATGCATCTCCAGATGACCACTGAGAGAAGTTGTGGTGAACTGCCTTCTGTACTAGAAACCTCACTGTCAGAACCAAAAAGGTCAACACAGCAAAACCCAAACCGATCTTCCCAATAATGGTAGCGACACCATTAAGCTTCACTTGTAGTGGAGTCTCATCTTCTCCCCCTTCACTTAGAGTTTCCATCAACCTTCCCCACTCAGTCCTCATTCCAACTGATGTAACCAGCATCTTACCAGACCCATCTTGCACTTTGGTCCCTGATAGAAGAAAAGGATTTCTCTGGTCTACGTGCACAGGCTCACTCTCACCTGACAAACTTGACTCATCAATCAGCAAACTATAACCTGATATAAAAAATCCATCAGCTGGAACTTGGTCGCCAATGGAAAGATGAACAACATCACCAACGACCAAATCATAGATTGAGAGCTTCTGTCTATACCCATTTCTCGTGACCTGAACCATTATTTTCTTTTTCTCCTTGTCCAAGTCCCTGAATTGCAAAGACTGCTTGTAATCACTTATTGCAGTAACGATCACTACCAAGAAAATACTGAGTAAGATCCCAAGCCCATCATACAGGCCCTTAGGCCACCCTTCAGTGGCAAGTCCAACACCAATTGAAACAGCAGCACAGACTATAAGGATCATTAGAGTTAAATCCTGCAGTGCATCCCATACAAACATGAAGAAACCTCTAGAAGGTTTCTCAACGTATCGGTTCAACCCATAGATTTTCTGCCTCTGAGATATATCCTTTTCACTTACACCATCATCAAGGGAAACCGAAATTTTTCTTGCAATTCCATCGACTCCACCATGTTGCTTCCAGAGGTTGGTGTCATGGCCACGAACAATAGATGCAAGCTCATCGGGGTCAATGCTGAAGCCAGCTTGCCTTGTCTCGTCTGAGAGTTTGTACTCATACCGATTACCAGCTGTAAACAATAATTGAAACAGAGACTTAACAAGAATACATAATTAATTAGGAATCTCAAAATGGTTTTACAGGGGAGAGGGATAATACCGTCAATAAAATTTATGGCTGCTTTTTTAACGTAAAAAGCAATTCGTATTTTTTCCTGGAACAAAAGAAGAAATGAAACAACTATCAGTATGTTTTCTTTCACTGGGAAATAGATAAAAGAACGAAGTATACAGCACCATTCGTGAGCACAGATTTGAGTGCAGTGTCTTTGATACAAGCGTAACAATAAAATTGTGGTCAATATCAGGTATATAACCTATGTTGGCAATGTAATGCAGGAAGTTGGAGTAACAATATCAGGTACATAACCTATGTTGGCAATGTAATGCATGAAGTTGCAGTAAAACATACTGCGTTGATTAAATAACTACTCAAAAAAATATGTTATAGATTAATTAATGGAAGACTATCCAAAGCTTCTACTGGAGCTTCCATTTAAATTGAACAGCTTTAACAAGTGTCTACTATTAGTACAACTGAAAACAGATTAGATCATTCTTCATTTTAGCTTCACATACAACAGAAAACTTTCCATATGTTGGAAACAGGATTTTATTTTCCTATTGTGACTCTACCAATGTCATCCCTTTCTAGTCATTAAAAAATCATTTGACTCAGTGAGAGCATGGCTGCAATAATATATTGTAGTTGGTATTTGGATTCTTTACCTAGAAAGCGAAGGCGCACCCAAGTTCTCAAGGTAATAGTTATAAGAGGCGCATGCTTCTAGTTCTATAGAGTATAGCGTTAAGAGGTATTCTTCATTCTAAGATAACAAGTCCCTTCAGAAATAGTATGGTTTATACAAGTAGCTTAATTCTTTTCGCCAATGACATCTATTATCTAGTTATAAAGAGATTTGAAATATATGAATCTTATATTCCTATCATCTTTCTTTGCTTAGTTATCAAAACTTATATACTTGGATTAGAGATATTAAGTCATTCCAAACTGATATTAAGTATGTTTGTTGGCATTAATATATTTACTTGGGATATATTAATAAAAGAAAATTGGCTTTTTTACTGTATCTAGGAGAGAGCTTGTAAATTTGCTCCAGTTGTAATGAGCCTCCCAGTAGCGAACTATACTAACTGATTTAACTGTCACCCTAACAGTCTTCATAATAACAGTAAAAGACATGTTATTACCATACTGTGACTCACACAAATTGCTAGTAGGTGGATCGTAACATCAGTGACATAGAACATCACTGTTAATGCTTAAAAATATAATTGTAATGTGCCCACATGGACCTGCTTTGAAGAGCATTATTGAACCCTACCTACACTAAAAAGTAGCAAAATATAAAGTGTAAAAGACAGAATATAGCATCTCTTCTTTGAAAAATATTTGTTCTTTGATTGTAACTATCATGGGAAGTTTCAAGGAAGTTTCAAGGAAGTTTCCCATTGTCCTGCTTTAGGAAAGACTTGTATGTCAATAGAAACAGAAATATATATAATTATAAACCAATGGATGTAAGATGCCCAACCAATGCAAAAGAAAACTTTCTTCTAAAAGAAAATTGGGGCAGAAGACTAGTTGCTGAACTTTAACCTATATGGCTATATGGATATAGACAGTTAGCACTCTCTATCATTTGTTAAAAGCTTTTTAATTACCAACAACCAAGCTTCTTTTTTTAATATGAAATTTCAACAGAAACACATATTGCATATGTGAAACTAAATAACCAAATGCCATAAAGTCCTTGAAGATAAACTCAAATAAAAGAGAACATCACCACTTAAGGTAGATAAGATTCGTAGTCCCTGGACCACCACGTCATCCTAATAAAACCAATCCGCGTAAAAAAAGTCAAACTAATTCACCCGAACTCCGGAACTCCCCAACTAAAAATCCGTTCCGTACTACCGTATACGGTTCGTCCTTTTTACAAATCTGTCCACGTCATCCTTCTCCGACCACCTAAAAAACTTAACACAGAAATAACTACAATGATAATTGTAAATTCACTGATTAAAGATTTCAATAATGATAATTGTAAATTCACTGATTAAAGATTTCAAAGATAACTACAAGTTACAACATTGTGAAAGGAATGACCTGGATTTTGTGACGTTTCTTTTCAGCTGCGGAACGTTTAGCTAGATCTGCAACCATACGAAACCTACGACGAGGGTTTTTCACAACGGAAACAGCGGATCTCCATCTTCTTATTGCTTCTTCTGATGGGTTTTTGGATTCTACTTCAAAGTTTTTCTTCAAATATTTCTCCATCTTCAAAACTTTTCAAAACTCAAAGAATGTGGGTTTTGGGTGGAATTATTGATATTTGTTTTAGTGGATTATTTTATTATTTAACTTTCAAGTTCGGCGGGTAAAAATAAGAAGCCCCGGTTAATGTTTGAGGTTTGAAAGACGACAGGTTTGAGCAAATAAAATGAAAAAAAGAAAGACGACAAGGAACAAAACTGGATTCTGATTTTGATTCCTTTTTATATATCAAAAGATTGCGTTCCCAATTTCGAAGTTGATACTTTGTACCCTTTGGAACACGACCTTGACGTTGACTTTTATGTACCTGATTGGTCAGGTCAAATAAGTTTGATTATTGTTAAATCTGTTATAATCTATGGGTCGGCTAATGTGCCTGCCCACCATGAGATATATCTTTTTTCTTTTTTCCGATAATATCACATATATTATATATACTAAATATGAAATACATCTGTGTTCTGAAAGACTAGTGGAGAAGACATATGTCTGACATTCGCAGATACCCATTTTGCCAAAATATGGGCCTCCCCATTAGATAGAAAGAAAACTATAAAGCAAAATTGGGTGGCAGTTCCAATCTGTGGGAGATGAGCCTTTTGTGATAGCAGCAACTAGGGATTGATTATCACATTGAATTTGGACTTCTGACAACCCCAACCTATTGGCCAATTTTAGTGCCACTTCTGCAGCAGAGAACTCTGTGTGTTCAACACTAGTAGCATGAAACCAGCTGCAGCAGGTAAGCAACAAACTATCATGATGTCCTTATCTTCATATCTCAACAAGCACCAAATGTAACATGGGTTTCAGTTTTATATCTTCAACAAACTATTGAACTTATTCTTTTATATTGAACTTCATTCATTTGCATCATTATTGAGTTGCAACACGTTATTAGCTACGCCCTACAAGTTTATTTTACATCTCTAATTTAAGATCAAAATGTATGAAAACCGACCTTAAATTAATTTTCACATGTTGATAAGACAAAAGTATATGCTTGATCTCCAAATTAATTTTGGAGTTAAAGCAATTATTAATGTTTTATGTGATGTTTTATGATTTGTTAAAATAATCATTATTTTAGTGTTATATTTATGTCATACTATAGAGATGATTAAAAAAAATGATGAAAATGTATTATTAATCACTAAAATCGTCTTTATCCCACAACTACTATGAGGCAAAAGAAGTATTATTTTTGGATTATATATATGCATCAATTTTTCAGTTTCGATAGTCGGTCATAGAAATATTATAGTAAATTCAATACATATCTGCTTTTTATGTATTATACCTTGTTTTAAAGAGGATTTGTAGGTCTATAACTTTTTTGTTTTACAGAAAATTAAAATAAAGCCAAACAGGTCCGAAAATATGCATGAAGTCAGACCAACATACCAGATTTGTCTTGACAATTTTGACATGCACGTACTTAAATCATTGTAGATTTTTCGTTACTCAATATTTTTTGATGATTCAAAAGCCTAGTTAAACTAGACTCATAAATCTAAATATTCATGTTTATGGGACAAAAAGTATCAACTTGATTCACAACTTAATTTTCGAGCTAAAACAATCATTATTTCGATGTTTTATGTGATGTTATTTCTCTCACTGTTTGTGATACTTACGTTATGATATCAAAGATTAATTTTTTTTTTTTTAATACATGTATTTAACTTTAAGAATATGTTGAATATGATCAATACCCCTACCCCTAGACTCATAAATCTAAATATTCATGTTTATGGGACAAAAAGTATCAACTTGATTCACAACTTAATTTTCGAGATAAAACAATCATTATTTTAACGTTTTATGTAATGTTATTTCTCTCACTTTTTGTGATATTTAAGTTATGATATCAAAGATTAATTTTTTTTTTCTAATACATGTATTTAACTTTAAGAATATGTTGAATAGGAAAAGTTTTTTGTTGTATGTTGAAGCTAAAATGAAGAATATTTACCAACATATTCTCAAAAAAGTATGTTATAGATTAATTATATTAATGGAAGACTATCCAAAGTTTGTCGTTTACCGGAGTTTCCATTTAAATTGAATAGCTTTAACAAGTGTCTACTATTAGTACAACTGAAAATTGATTAGGTCATTATTCATTTTAGCTTCACATACAACATAAAACTTTATGTATGTATGTACGTAGGTAGCACGTACGATTTTATTTTTCTGTTGTTGCTCTACCAATGCCATCCCTTTTTGGGGGGGACAACAACATTTGACTCTCACATGGCCGCAGTAATATACTATAGTTGGTATTTGGAATCTTTATCTAAAAAGCGAGGGCGCACCCAAGTGTGCTTCAGCTTTCAAGGTGTGGCACATAATATATCCATGAGGGATACACCTCGATGGTTATAAGAGACTCATGCTTCTAGTTCTATAGAGTATAGCGTGTTAAGAGGTACTCTTCATTCTAAGATAACGAGTCCCTTTAGAAATAGTACAGTTTATACAAGTAGCTTAATTCTTTTTACCAATGACATCTATTATCTAGTTATAAAGAGATTTGAAATATATGGATCTTATATTCCTATCGTCTTTCTTTGCTTAGAATGGGCTTCATGGACATGCTCGTATTCGTCATGCATAATTGCTTTAAAACTGCCGGTTTTGCATGATTTTTGTTGTCAACCGCCGTAACTCTGTAAAAACACAAAAAATGTATTAATTTACACATATTAAATACAGTTGACCTAAATATAATGTCTCTATGTATTAAGTTACACATATTAAACACATAGTTGACCTAAATATAATGTCTCTAAAAGGCATGTCATTACCATACTGTGAGACTCACACAATTAGTTGCGAGTAGGTGGATCATAACATCAGTGACATAGAACATTGTGTTAATGCCTAAAAATCTCTACTACTTATAAGGGGCGTGGGTGAGTGAGCCGATGGAGCTGTCCATCGATTCTAACAAGTGTTGCTTTTATTGACATGTCTTATGTTAGCCAAGTACAAGCCATTTGAGCCACAAAAAAATCATAACAAAAGTCAATACAAAAGTCCATATTTTTTATGTTTTGTTGTAGAGAGACAGAGAGACCCTACCACTAAAACATGGTACACGTAAAGTATTGGTTGTTTTGTTTTTGGATGAAAACATGGTGGGCCTTGGGCCAAAATCATAAACACAAATGATTACCACCACGTGCAAAACACATGTATATTTGCTAGTATAATTGTAGTGTACCCACATGGGACCAGTTGAAAGTTTATGGGTTCTCTTGCTTTGAACAGCATTATTGAACCCTACGTACACACAAAAAAGGAAATTATATAGTGGAGAAGATAGAATATAACATCTCTTATTTGAAAAAAAATTTGTTCTTTGTTTGTAACTATCAGGGGAAAGTTTCAAGGAAATTTCTTATTGCCCATATATATATAAAGACTTGTATGTCAATATATATATATATATATATGAAATTTCCTTGAAACTTCCCCTGATAGTTACAAACAAAGAACAAATTTTTTTCAAATAAGAGATGCTATATTCTATCTTCTTTACTATATATATATATATATATATAAACCAATGGATGTAAGATGCCCATCTTTTCAGTGACTTCGATGGTGGTATACCCCGCTTTGCAAAAGAGTAGACTAGATCTTTGTTGGGACTACATCAAAGACATTGTAGGTATTTCTCGGGTTTCAAATAATCGATACGATCATATCGTAGATATTTTATGTTATGCATTTTGGAGGTACAAGTACAAGTGAAGAAGCTCATATGAATTTTTCTCACCGATCCAAATGAGGGAAGATTGACATTTCGACATACGCGATGTATTGGTCTATAGTTGGTCCGAGGGAGGCATGTGTGTTGATGTAACTAGAGCTTCTCCGTTGGTAGGGCTTGAGAATGGATTCTTTGAGGTGGGAGAAGCAGCTAATAGAAGCGTGATAGGAAAAATCGGTAACACAGGGAGGCTTGTAGAGCTAACCATCATTGTTTCATTCCTTTCGGTTTTGACACTTTTGGTTTTTGGCAAACAAATTGTTGAGCTCCTAAGATATTGCAGAAAGTTATGAACCGCAATGAATAATGAAATTGGTTCCAACGAGTTTGTATTTAGGAGAATATGATTTGACATTCGAAAAGGACTTGCGGCCTTGCAAAATTGTCTTAATTATTTGTAAAACTCGTTATCTTTATCAATAAAATTTTTACTTAATATATATATATATAACAAAAAAAATCTTCTAAAAGACAATTTGTAGAAGACTAGTTGTTGAACTTTAACCTATATGGATATACACAGTTGGCAATCTCTATCATTTGTTAAAAGCTTTTTAATTACTATCAACCTGCAAGCTTCTTTTTTTAATATGAAATTTCAACATAAACACATATTGCATATGTCAAACTAAATAACCAAATGCCAATATCTACCAAACCTTCGATTGCTCGAATATATTTAATACTTACTGTAAGGGACATCCCACTAGACACGTGATGTGCAGATGTGCAAATGTGCACAAGGCCCACATACAATGACTCCTTCAACATAGCTTGACCTCAAACATACGGATACCCGTTACACTTGAAGGCAACTCTAGGCATTCACCATACTCAAAGACTCGCATACACATCAACACTAGCGACTTGTCACTCGGCTCCACCTCGTGACATCATCACATGCCACTGTCATCATTATTACCATTATCTTTAAGCCTTCTTCCCGTCGTAATACATGAATAGTTACAGTCATTCACCATCATTATGGAATACTCACCATCATTATACCCTATGCCAGCTTAGACAAGTCTGAACAAGTACCTACGACTAATACCCACATTCCTCTTGTGGAAGCATGTCACTCATCGATCTCGACTACACATATGTACTCATCAGTACACGTGTCGCATCCGATGCACACTTTCAATGCCTATAAAAGTCACCCCGAAAAACTATGTGTGACTTGATTCCAGTATGGTTATTGATCCCAACATGAGTTATTAACTCAAACTCCATTACCACTTCCAATACACATATTAGATATATACGTAGGCATCTTCATCCTCATGAAGAGCAGCCATTAACAACAACCAAAACCATCCCATTTTCTCATCCTAACTTAAGAGCTAAGAGCTACACAACCATAGTGGAACCAGGGGGCTCAGGCCCATTTGTTGGTTACAAATGAGCGTGGAAAATTGAAATTTGGTAATTTTGTGTTGCTCAATGGAAAAATAAGAGGGCATCTAGTGTGCACAGGGCTAAGAGGGCATAGATCCAGTACATTGTCATGCAATACACACTTAACTTGTGTGTATGAGTGGCCCAGATTCACTAGTTTTTTCTCTCTCTCCCTGACGCACACTATCAATAATACCAATCTACACTAGGCATACTGAATGTTATAGCTTGACCTTTTTATAGGTTCTTATTTATTGATGGAATGTGACTATGTGAGGGTGTATCATTGGCCAATACCTTTGCATTGAAATATATGACGAGCATGTCTAGATTAGATCTTATAATGAGAACTGAAAATTGGACTCTCACATTTTTAGGTTTTATGAGAGCATAATACAAAATATCGCGATAAAAGCAATATATTATCTATCAAGATTTCAGCAAGGGATATATAAATATCGCAATATGTTTAGAGATATATAAAACTATAAATATCGATGATATTTATGATATATCACCGATATTTGGAAATATTTGATGATATTTTGTTTAGATAACAATTTTATTTAATATTTACTATTATATTTCAAATAAATATAAATGATATATCATAATATATCAAAAAATATCTATGATATCCACAATATTTATCGATATTTTAGATATATCCACAATATTTACATATGAAACAATGTAAAATATCCCTAAAAAGAGGATATATCCATGATATATATCAAAAGTATCAATAAATATCCATATCCCAATATTTTATATTATGTGTGAGAGTACTCTCTTTAAATCCCGATTGTTGGAAATTATCGTAATGTGATGTGAGACATGTGTCGTGTGGTTATGGTTGGAAAAGAAAAATAGTTATCTATTCCTAATAGCTTTGCTAGATGAATAGGTATAGATGATCATCTTTTTTTCTTTTGGGTAATCAACGATGGGTATATATATATATAATTAATTTTTGAACCTGTCCTACGAACGGATGCCGTTTATATTAAGTTATTTGCAATGCTGAAAACCTACTCTCTATAAAATGAAATAACCTAATAAAATTTTCTGACTTTTTGTTGTTGTCTAATAATAAAAGTTTGATTGAAGTTTTGTGAGAATGCGCAATGAGGCAAAAATCATATTGAAGATACTTGAATAGCAAGACATTCTCGTTCATACGAAAAGAGATGTGATAAACGCGCACCATTTTAAATGCAAAATTATACTTGTCGAGACATTCCCACTACATAGAATACAACTATGTTTTGAATTTAGTTCAATGCATTTGCATCCAATTTCCGATTTTTTGTTAACTATTTTTTGAGATTAAGTCAATGCATTTGCATCTTGAAGTTAGTTTTGTGCAGTTGCATATAGTTTCCAATTTCTCATTAATTATTCTTTGAGGTTAGTTCCGTGTAGTTGTATTCAGTTTCTAATTTCCCATTAATTATTCTTTGAGATTAGTTCAATGCCTTTGCATCCAGTTTTCAATTTCCCATTAATAATTTTTTGAAGTTAGTTCAATCATTTGCCTCAAATTTTTGATTTATTGTAAAGTATTCTTTGAGGTTAGTTCGATGCATTTGCACACAATTTTTTATTTTCCCTTAATTCTTCTTTGAGGCTAGTTCCAAACAGTTGCATCCAGTTTCTAATTTTCCATTAATTATTATATGAGATTAGATCAATGCATTTGTATCTAGTTTCCGATTTTTCTTTAATTATAGTTTGAGGTTAGTTCAATGGATTTGCATCTAGTTTCTGATTTCCCGTTAATTATTATTTAAGGATTAGTTCAATGCATTTGCATACAATATAATTTTCGATTTCCCGTTAATTATTATTTGAGGGTAGTTCAATGCATTTACATCTAATTTTTCAATTTCACACTAATTATATTCTTTGAGGTTTGAGGTTAGTTCAATGCATTTGTATCCAGTTTTTTTATATATATATATATATATTATATATATATATATATATATATTTGCATCTAGTTTATGATTTCTTTTTAATTATTTTTAAAGGCATTTATTTCCAGTTTTTTATTTTCCATTAATTATTTTTTTGAGTTAGTTTTATTTTTCATTAATTATTCATTTGCATTCGATTTTTGCATCTAGTTTCTCATATCCGTTAATTATCCTTTGAGGTTATAGTTCTTGATTACCCATTAATTATTTTTTGGTGTTAGTTTGATGTATTTGCATCCAATTTTTGATGTCTCGTTAATTATTCTTTGAGATTAGTTCAATGTATTTGGGTCCAGTTTTCGATTGACATTAATTGTTTTTTAAGGTTAGTTCATTTTTTGATTTCTTGTTAATTATTCTTTAAGGTTAGTTCAATCTAGAGTTTTTGATTTCCCGTTAATTATTCTTTGAGGTCATACCTTTCAATTACAAACAACAATTAAAACACAATCAAAACATATAGGATTACCTAAACAAAATTAAACATTTTTTTTTCCCAAATGAAACTACGGTAAAAACAAAAACTGGTCAGCAACTACTGAAAATGTTTTCTCTCGTAGACTAAACTATATATCCATGTCGATGTTGCATCATAAAAAAAGTTATCCTCATGCCAAATGTGATAAGCTTTCATCTCTAGCTCATTCAAGCATATTATTTCTCCCATATCGCTTTAATATCTCCATCACATTCTCCTCATGTTTTAGTAGTGACAATTTCCATGGCTAATGTCAATGCATTGCTTTTAGCATAATAATTTTCGTAATAAAGTATCGATTGACTCATGAGATTAAGTTCGACATACCTAACTTTCAGAGGTAGCAACGAAGCTAAAGAGTTACAATCATGGCCCTCTTCACACGGGGAAGAATGCCAATCCCAAGTGCATAATATCTATTGGCATATAATTTAAACATTTTCGAGAGGATTCGTTCAACATTAAATAATTGGTATGATATTGGAATTGTTGATCAAGCCGATCAGTTGATGTTATGTACAATTGGAAGAGGTGGGATATTATTGATGTTCTCAACTAATGTTGAAGACATTAAAATTCTCTAGCCCAGTCGACCAATATACATTAACCTTTTTTCATACTGTTCAAAAGCTATTTGTTCCAATGGTTTATAATAATCTACTTAACTTCTAATATTTGGATCAAGTAGGTATTATTCGTTAATCTAATGCTCACCACGGATTTTCAAGTGACATGATTAAAATGAAAAATACACCAGTGCTCACTATGGCTAGCTTGAACTAACCTTCCACCTATATATCTTATACATACTAAAATATAAATAATTGCATTTTTTTTATCCATTTTGTAAGCAATTATGAGGCTTAAACCATAACTTACAACTCATAGTATAGGGTTTAAAAGAAACTCATGCAATAGCTTGTGAGAAGAAAGCAATAAGTAGCATTAAAAGATGGGACCTTGGTGGATTTGAACCACCATCTCTTGAGATGTACTTACACACTCAA
Organism: Coptis chinensis; assembly: GCF_015680905.1. Lineage (NCBI taxonomy): Eukaryota > Viridiplantae > Streptophyta > Magnoliopsida > Ranunculales > Ranunculaceae > Coptis > Coptis chinensis. Next base: position 90,285,529 of record NC_141463.1, on the reverse strand, counting down.
GTGCTCATCCATTGAGATAAAGATCTAGTTCGAGATACATATAAGCATAACATGCAGGATAGACCAAGTTAAAATTGGAAACAACTCAAGTACGTGTCTTCCATTGAGCTAAAGATCTAGTTCGAGATATATATATATAAACATAACGTGCAAGATAGACCAAATTAAAACTGGTAACAGCAAGTTACACGTACTACAGGCTTAATAATTTTATTTTATATACGCAATTCTATTTTTAATAGGATTTTAATCGAATTGCATGCGTAGATTATACTTCTAAAAAAGTACTAAAAAATCCAACAAAAAGCCTCCTCTACAAATAAAAATTATTAATAAAATACACTAAAAGTACGTGATTTGATTTATGCTAAACATGCTACTCAAACCCATTGTTGTGTAGATTTAATAAAAAATTGACATCCCTAATATACTCAAGTGTAGTCACCAAACCAAAGTTGCTTTTATTTTATGATAGGCACCTGATAAATCTTGAAAGGATAATCAAGCGTAGTCACCAGCGGTTATCAGTTGAGATAGGCACTTGATAAATCTTGAAAGGATAATCAATTTAGCTTTTCCTAGGTATAGTGCAATTTAGGCAAAGTCAATACCGGTTTTCCATTGTAAAAAGCTGAGTAGATTGGAGACTTACCACTTTGTGAGGAACGTTAAATATGGATCTCATTCAAGGACAGTGAGAACTATACTTATTTTCCTAACCGGTTTGGTAGAATTGTGACTCTTGAGAGAATAGATCCATAATATATTGATGGACAGACTACATATCAAAACAACGATGATTTTTCAGAAGTTAGTTGTAATATATTTCATAAATTATATGTAATATATTTTCAGCTCATCAAGAAAGACTTAATTTAGTGAAAATGCATAGGATACTCCATACTTGTATAAAAAGTTGGACTACTTCATAGTGCTAAATCAATCTAGAAATATAACAATCAAATCAAGACTGAAAGAATGATACAAATTATCTTGGTAAAGAGTAAGGACAAAGGAATGACAATTATATGGCTTTAATGATTTGCATATATGAATGATAGATTGCTAATAATAGAATTGGTATAGTGTTCTAATCATCAAGTGAAATTGAAAGATGACAAAATATCAAAACCACAGCCTACGTAAATCAACCAAATCATTCACAGAAATATAGAGTAAAGAGCTTCAACTACACAAAAGTGGGATAGTATTTGAGCGTCAAATCACAGTACTATGTATTTAATAATGTGAAGCAACACTTTAACTAACATGCCAAATATCTAATTGTTTGGACCAAAGTTTTACTTGGAGCTCCTAAACTAACGGGATAAAATGCAATGAATCATTTCACACTCATGCTAACTAATGGAGTAGAGCTATTGTAGAGAGAAGATCAGTTGTCTTGGAGTCGTGCCAAAATTTTATTACTTAATAATAAATAAGAATGTAAACTTAAGAACTCACCTTGTGATTTGGGATCCACTTTGGCTAAGAAATTTTTTAGTGGTTTTTTTATTAAGAAATTTGATAATCAAATAAACAGATTCCAAAAACGGTTTCATAAAAGTGCCATCAAAGTAAAGAAGAGCTCACTTCTCAAACTGAAGCTTAGTACTACAATGGTCATTGCTGGTCAAAAGGTCCTTGAGAACTTATATATGAAGAATATATTTAAAACAATTATCCACATTTAAACTACATTTAAACCCTAAACCTGAATCTATTACATAATCCCACTTCAAAAACATAAGTGGGAGAGAGAGTATACAAAACACACGCTTAAGTAAAAGATACACACTCCCTCCCTATCTTCTCGATGTGCATAATTTCACTTGGGAGTGACTGGTGTATCAAGCTAAGAGTAATAATGAATATTTAAGGCATGCATATAAGAAACATTCATTTCTGAAACTGAAATTTAAATAAAGCTAGTGCTATAATGAGTAAATAGAATATATTGATTTAAGAACTCACCATCCCTGAAGGTGAAAAACTCACATTCAGAGGCTACATCTCTATCTCTCTCTTTTTTTTTTCGTTTTTTTTTTTTTTTTTTTCATTTCTCACTTCCCCCTCACTTCATCTCTCTCTCTCTCCCCCTTTCTTTTCTCATCAAAAAAGACAACGCAGATGGATAACAATGAAACAAAAACCATCATATTTCAGTTCATTTTGACAACGCAAAAGACACGATTAGCATTTTTCTCCACATGAGATGGGGCGGAAAATATTTTAAAGAAATTGGCCTCTATGCCCAGAGTATATCATCTTACTTCAGTTCATTTGGTTCATGATGCTGAGTGCATTTTCTTTTTAACACATTTGATATTCAGGCATTCTACTATTATATCACCCACTTCTAGCTCCAAAGAGCTTCGGTTCAGCTGTTGTAGTGGACTGCCCTTTTTACAAATCCAGTTTCACCAAAAACTCTTTGAGCATTGTAATTCACCATGGCAGCTACAATTAGAGTTAGAATCAAATGCTAAAAATTAGATCAGACATGCAAATCAATTCAATGATAAGAAGTAAGTGAATGCAGATAATTGAAATGGAAATACCAATCTTTACCAACGAAAATTTCAGGTCAAGAAAAATAGATATGAAACAACAATGTTTACCTATGGCAATAGGGAGTTCACCCTGAAGTCTTGATTTTAAAATGTACATGGTACATCAAATAGTGTGTTGCGTGAGAACATCGTTTCAAAGCTTCCAATGGCTTCTAGCTGGTCGGCTGCACTCACAATTTAGGAAGTTATGAGCCATAGATTCAAACTCTAACAAATTAAACAAAAAGGGCAATGATGGTCACTTGAGAAATACCTTGAAAAAGAATATGATCCTCTATAGGCAGATATTTGGCAAACAAAGGTCTGTATCAATGGTTTGATATCCCCTTATCAGGGTGATTCCCAAGGTAGTAGGCAACAATCTCCTTCCCACATGCACCTCCAATTTAAAAGAAGAGTTGCACATTTAAAGGAGATATGACATAAATTATAGCCTTTATATCGATTCAGGTGCCCAAAAAGAAATAATACACTTGCTATGATGATAATAACAATGATTATTAAAATTTAAAAGGAAGTGCTGATGGATATACAATTATGGGAAAAGACGGTATACGTGCAAAAAATTGTGCTCACAAATGTTGTTTATATGGAAAGGTACGGATGCATCTGTGCCTATCCCCTCCCTTGCTAAATACTTCCATGATACTGAGAAAAATGACTGTTGGGATTATCCCTTTAATGAAAAAACTGGATTGACACTATACTACAAAACAAAGAAAAAAATAAATTATACCCAAGTAATTCTTATCTGTCACCATATATGTTTAATTTGCAATCAAGAAGTTTTTCTTCGGATTGACTGATTCAAGAAAAATTTAAATTTGGGTATCTTAAAAATTAAAATAGCGAAGTAGTGTTGCTCAAAGTGAAGACAAATCGCCACCTCATATCCATATAGAAAAACTATGGATATTGTTCCACAAACAAAGCAAGACTTTCCTTCATTTTTTTGATAATTGAATATTATTGATAAAAAAAAAAAAAACATAACTACAAAGTGAAGTAGAAACATAGGAGGGTTGTGAGGGAGATCCTATATATTTTGAAACAAACTAATTAAGCTTATAACCATTGTAAGAGAAATGATCACTTTCCTAACATATTCTAATCCTGCAAAAAAAAAAGTCGACTAAAAGAAATTTGTTACCTTCATTTTCTTCTTCTGCAATCAAATTATTGTGTTGGATCATATACATGGCCACGTTCTCAATTAGATGAGTAGCGCTAGCGGTTCCCTTGAATAACCTGCGTCGCAGTGATCACCAATCCCCTTGCGAAAATCAATGTCATCTTATCATAAACAATCCAAGTGAGAAAGGAAAACTAAGCAAGGCTTTAAATCGATTAATTAGTACAAAAGTTCATATAAGTATAGTGGCCTTTTCAGTGTACAATTTAATATCGTAGCTACATTAAATAAGTTATACCATTATGTATTCATTATCTCGGCCATATTCCATATTTACTGAGTTGCATCACATAGTCACAATTTGTTAAAATCTTACTCACTTTCTCACGCTTTTGTACAATACCCATTTCTTTCACCATAACTTTTTTTCCAACAATTTAATTGGATAAACATTTGCTATTAAAATGTGGAAACCCTCAGTTACTTAACCTTTCCTACTTGAAATTAGACCGACTTGTAAGGCTTAAGACTTACATTCATAACAACTCATTTAAAATAAATGAGTTATTGAGGTGAAATGCAAAATTCTAATAAATGACACATATTTGTAAGACCTTATTAAGCAAAGTAAAATTTATCAAACTTGCTACTTCACATAGAAGGCCCGGGCTGACTTGACCATTAAGATACATGGGGTTTATCGGCAATGCATTTCCAATCCCTGTAACCACACAAACCAAGCATACAATGCACTCGCTCAAGATGCCTACAAAGGTTCCAACCCCCTGTAATATAACCATACAAACCAAGCATATGAAGCACTCGCTTAAGATGACTACAATGGTTAATAGAAAGAACAACGAATATATATATATGTGTGTGTGTGTGTGTGTGTGTGTGTGTGTGTGTGTGTGTGTGAAAGGCCCCCAATAACCCAGGCCGAAACTCTAAATAAAGTGAATTGAGCACAGAATCTGCAATGGAGTAGCCACTACCTTCATTCCAGTTGCCTTTCCAGCCATAACTCCAATCGTGGTTCAAATAAGGTAGATGCATAAGAGTTTATGACACTAACCTTTGATCATGGGCTTCATGGCGTAAATGGATTCTCCCGGCTCATGGGAAAATGTCGTGTATGTTCTACTATTTTTCCCCAAATCCCAAATATATTAGTGATCAGGTCACATATGATAGAAAAAATAATTATGCAATAAACTGTGTGTTAATTTAATATCTGGTTAGATGTGTATTTCTGATTAACTTAGCATCTCTTTAGTGGAGAATAATTTGATTGCAGAAGATGCTACGCGGACCACATGCGGAGAAAAAACAGTAAAAAGTTTCCGCAATAATATAGGCAAGCAAAAGGATGGACTTCAGTTTATTAGTTGCAACTGCATAACTGTACATTCCTTGCAACACATAAAATGGTTGGATTAGAATGTGAACGCATTTTCTTGAGAACTCGATTTCATACAAACAGTAACACCTAAACATGATCACACTATATCAAATAAGTCTTGCCCCTAAAAAAAACACAGGACACACTGTAAGTCATGCGAGATAGTGATGGTTTACTACACAAACAATTCTTGAACTAAAACCCATTCAACAAGTTATATATTTGCACAATTTCTTAATAATGGTCTATGAAGAACAACTCCTCAACATGCTTATATGGAATATCAAGCTTTTCTATTAAAAAAAAAACTAATTTCGTTAGCAATTGTATATGGAATCCGTCAATCAAATGCCATTGAGACAACTTTTGATTGTTGTGCCTATAAGTAAATTACAATCACATATACAAAAGCCATAACGTCTTAAGTGGCTTAAGCTAATACCTGAAATGGACGAAATTCATGAATAGTTACCCATTTTATTTTGGGTAGTGATATCACTCTAATATAACTTCAAAGCTCACATTCAATCCTAATTATCTTTCTACTATACATTAGCTTTGTGATGATGTCCTATAAAGGGAGTGCCACCATGAAGAACAAATTACACTTCGTGTAGATGGAATCTGCAGCAACAACAGGTTACATTACCCTCAATCTTAAATAACGTAAGAGGCTATTTAATATAATGTGTTTCTAGTTCTGTCTCATATAAGTTCAAGAGGTTATAGTAATAAAAAGGTTGATGACACAGAGTATACTTACCTGATACCGATAATTTAACTTGAAGTGTTGAATAGCGATGCTCCACGTCTAAGTCCCTCTGTATAAGTGCATGAGCCTATATACTATTAAATTGTCCATCAGAAATTCAGTCACATGGTTCATATCTAAGTTTTGTATTTCAACATACACCACTTTTGGTACTTCACTCCAACCCAACAACAAACCGATCCCAATTAACATCCCCATTGTAATTCCAGAAATTAAACCAAAAAAATCTCTAATTGTATTAAGTTTGAAATTGGAAATTGCATACCCAATCAATCATCAAATTGTGGGAACTTCAATTCGTTTTGGCAGTGGTGCCAGTTCATCCTTGCATGATAAATTTTAGGTTTATTTACTAACTGCAGGGATGAAAGATTAAAAAACATCAATTATAGAAACACTAATTGTCAAAAAAATTAAGGAATACCTGTTTGGATGGAAAATCGATTCTCTACATCTAGTTCATAAACCTTCTTTCTTCGTGGAGAATGGATTTTTGTCTGGAATAAAGGTTTTTATTTATTTATTAAGGAGTCCAAGGTTTTAAAGGTATTAAGAAACCTTCTTTATTCTTTCTCGAGATGCACATTCCGAGTAGGGACTAATTTGCAATAAATTGAAATAGGTATGAGCATGGCGGAGAAACTTCAACACTTCTTTTGATGATAAATTCAAGTATGCATTTTGCGCTCTATCAATTATATTCGAAGTCTAATGATCTGGTTTTCTCACCTCCAAGGGCAACAAAGCTTGTGGCGTCGTTTATGAGGTGTAGATTCATTCCTTTTAATAGGTGAAGATGCTTCATCCAAATCTTCGTATTGTCAGTCACTTGGATTTATGCCAAAACAACAAAACTGAAATAAATAGGAAGACATTCAATAGTATTAAAAGCCTGGTATCTTACCATAGGAGAACTTTTAGAAATTTTCGGAGACGTAGAATGCAACTGCTAATGAAATTTATGTAGTTTGAATGTTGAGTTGGGTCTTGAGGCGTCCTTCCAACTCTTAGATATGGCAGGATGACCTCCATAGCCCGTGCAACATTCAAAAATTCCTTAAGACTATCATGTTTCTTATCCCATAATAATGATTCAAACATATACGCCGCAAGTTAGCTAAATACATATATAAACACATGCAAAAGTGAAATTATGATGTTGATGCTTCCAATCAACTGATCTTAATCCACGCCATGGCAAAGAACCCCAGATATATATTCCAAAAAAAAAAAAAAAAAACTACAACAAAAAGGGAAAAAAGGATGCAGATAACAAAAAGGGGAAAAAGGATGCTGAAAAAAGGTAATAGGTATGATAGCAAACACCATTATCTTAGCTATAACAATTATTCAAAAATATATGAAATTTGATTTTCTAAGAAGCACATTTAAACCTTGATGTAATGTTGAACTTGCTAGATATGGTCACAAACTTCAGTAGAACATACTTACATTTGTACTTGCGTATGGCTTTAGATCTGCATTGTTAGTAAAAAGATGCAAATAATAATTTAGATCTTGGTTGTTTCACGCTTGACCGTTGCATTTGTAGAATGAATGACTGTCACTGATAAAGAAAACTGATTGATCGTTCCAAGAGAGGGGGAGAGAAACTTTAACGGGATAAAAATCATATCAAAATGTTCCATTTTCCATTCATTTCTAAAACCCCAAATAAATCCTAAAAGTTCAATTCCATAAAAGTCCAATTAATCAATTCCAATTCTAAAAACACACGTTAATGAAACTGGAGAATGTGTATACCCTGATTAAACATGTTGGTTTAATTACAAAATATATATTTTAGAGAGAAAAAAGAAGACACATACTTGATTTAGAACGGTAGTGAGAAATGCTCCAAATGGATACACATCATTATGTGTACTTGTTTGTTCAGTTCTAGCAAGCTATTATGTAATATAACCGAGAGTACCTGCCATGGCGAGAAGTTTGAGGATCACCTCCATGATCACATAATTTAGCAAGGCCGAAGTCCCCTAACTTCACATTCATTTCAAAGTGTGACATATAACAAATATTTTCAATTCACAAAATTAAATAAGCATTGAGTGAAACTATAGTTGATCCATCGACTCTACTGTAAAAGCTTAGATATTAGAAAGTTACATAACTATAATCCTCATTTTTGTCATAAATTAATAAAGTTTAGCTCTTCCAGTTTCTTTCATGAAAAAACAGAAAATGTCTATGTTGCTTACGTGTATCAAATATCTAAAGTGTCTCAAAAGTCTAAACTACTAAAAATGATTGCTACCATGTATATAACCATGTTCCCTAGATGTTGCTTGCATGGGAAATATTTGCATATAAGTCGATATTTGGAACAAAAATATATGCATATGCTTGAATTTAATAGCAACCCATACACAATTAAACCAATGCTTAATAAAATCAAGGATTTTGTATTGAGTTAAGGGTTTTAGGCGGAAACTGAAAAATAATGACATACCTCAACTTCATCTTTGATTTCTTTGATTTTTTGCATATTAGTCGACATATTTGAAGCTTAGAAGAACGTTAAATGGATTTTTGATACTGTGAGAGTTCGTGGAGATATTAAGTTTCTGATTTTATGGTTCGAGGGGAGTGATCTAAGAATTGCAGAAAGATCTCAGACCAATGAAACATAATCGATTTTGGTGTTTCAGAGATGACTAACGTAGAGAGGAGATGAGTAAACCCAAAAGATAGCTTTGGTAAATCTTGTGAATCTTTACAACTCTAACAGTCTAACTAATATTCCCATCCTCTTCATTGGTATATTGAGAAGTAAGTTCTCTGGGCCAACTTTTAATTTTCTCCTGATTTTTTGTGAGTAAAATTTGATATGGACACCTTGAGCTGAGAGAGCTCAAAAGGGAAGCTAGGCGAGGTGCTTCCAACTTATGACCCCTAGGAATCCATCTCACGCCCACATAGGGTCTAGAACATAAGATAAACAATACAATACTATATGTAGCAGTTCAAAGTTTGAAAAATGTTAATTACAAAGAAAAAGTCATACCTGATTCTAGTGTTGCTCCTCCTTCTCAAATATATAACACGGTGACAACTAAAAGTGCGTAGCAATGTCCCCGATCCCTGATTAGTTCACATTGCAGATTAATTATAATCATCAGCCTAATGAAAACAAATTGTAAAATATTGGCAATAGTTGAATCAGCAATATTATTGAAGCAAATTACAAAAAGATGGTGAGATATCCAGCATATACTCCTATAAAAACCAAAGAGACTTACTTACTTCCTTGTTGGGTGTGACAATGGATCATAGCTTTTCCAAAAATATCCCTTTATATCCAGGATTAGGTGAACTTCTTGATTAAACCCGTCTAAAATGACATAAACCCCGTTCATTGTATGACAAATCAGATGGCAAGGAAAGGTCGCCATCTTCCAAACAGATAGCCTAAACTATGTCGTTTTCTCCCACTGTAATGGTTTCCTGATTTATCATATAGAATGGTGTAGTTTGAACTACTTACATTCCTAAAGAAGCAACCTTCAGTACCATCATAGTTGTATACTTGTTGAGTACTTCATAGCCCACTGGTCGCCAAGTTTCCCTTTACCACTATAGAACCTTGTCCATTCTGCACATTCTTGAGTGAGCTAGCTAAGAAGCCGAACCGGCTCTGACCCAAAAAACTCTCCTCGTTGTATCCCAGGGAGACATTCGCAATTGAAGTGTAACTGCCATTTCCTTGGTCCACATTCTCATTGTACAAATAAAAGGGGAGGTTTTGGAATAATTTGGCCTTGTAGATATGAGATGAGAGTTTGGAATCAATGTTGTAGTTAGAGTTAATTGTTTGACTCACAATTTGCAAACTTCCATTTTTCCCCATCCGCATAAAGTTTGTGAAACTGAATTCTTGGAAGGAATGTGTAACTACCTTTCCATGAGACGACTCCACCCATCCACTTGAATAGATAGACCTACTTACCTTAGTCAGGAAAGTCCCATCTAGACCACTAAAGTTTGAAACCAAAGACACCGCAGGAGTTGGACTCTTGTATTCGATCAAATTTCCCTTAGTTTCCACGCTCTTACTGTCCAACCATATATGAAAATTCACGTCAATGTACCACGCACACATCCAAAGCATTTGTAACATCAAATCCAAACTTATGTTCCATTCCATCCAAAATTCTCCCCAGAAAAGGAGTAACTTCAATGTCGTAAGAAGGAAGACCAAATTAACCAATTCCAGTAATCGGTCTCCAAAGGAGTAGATTAACCCCTCCGTATAGATCCGCGATAAAAGGATAAACAAAGCACCAAGCGCCTTACCATCAAGATCGATCAAAACTTCTCTAAAAGGTCCACTCCCATCCAAACCCGTAAGATTATTGACAACTATATAATCATTTAAGATAATATATGGATTACTGCTGCAAATGAAAGAAGAAAAAATCGTCTTCAGAGAAGACCTGTTTGGAATAATGAGAGATGTGGATTTTGGATGGCCGCATCTATAGTTTTTTTTTTTTTCTTATTATTAAATCGTGGGGTTTTTTAGGTTTAGCTTTGAACACTTTTGGCAGTTTTTTTCTCCACCTTTCTCGTAATCTCCCTGTCGACATGAACACCCTCAGAGCGCTCTAAAAAGAACTGCTATTATATATATACTAGTACACTGGCACGTGGCAGTCGCCACATGTGCGGTCAGTTTTTAGTCGGGCAACACAAAATTTTAAATTTGGTCAGTGGCAATATCGAAAATGACTGAAAAAATGGGGGCAATGTCTTACCCCACGTGTGGGTGGTCAGCTGGATTGGGCAGGGCAGTACAAAAATACAAAATTCGGTCAGCGATAATTTCGTAATTTTTAACAAAACTGATGGCAGTGTGCTAAAATGAGAGAGAAGCTTCTGAATTTCACTGTGGAAACAAAAATACAAAATTCGGTCAGCGATAATTTCATAATTTTTAACAAAACTGATGGCAGTGTGCTAAAATGAGAGAGAAGCTTCTGAATTTCACTGTGGAAACGGACGATTTTACCTCTCCATAAATTGTATTATTACAAAAATCATTACTATACATATCCGTAATTATCAAATTTGGATAAGGGTAAAATCGAAAAATACGACTGTTTATGAGACAATTCTCTTTAAAATAGTAAGATAAAGACTATCAAAGTCACGTACACAAAAGCAATCTGGACACTAAAATCTAATAAATTCTCTGACAAATATCTTTAATATATAGAAAAACGAGTGGTCGAGTGGATGTAGGGGCATTTTAGTCATTTCATATTTTTATTATTTTTTTAATTTTTAAAAGATAAAATAGTAATTTAAAGTTTATAAGTTTTAAAAAAAAAGTCTGTAGATCCCACGTGCACAGTAGCTAGTATATATCAGTGTTTAGAAAACCGGACCGGACCGGTGGTTGAATCGGGGTCCGACCGGAACCGGTAAATTTTCGGTTCGGTTCAGTTAAAATTTGAGTTTATGGTTGGACCCTCGGTTTAAGTTTAAACCGTGGTTGAACCGGCGAACCGGTTCAGCTCTAAACCGGATCACCCTTATATAATTTTTTTTTTTTTTTTTTTTTTTGAAGAATTGATAATGTGGGGAGTTGAACCTAACGCCTAAACAAGATAATCCAAACTCCAAACCAACATACTACTATGTATTTCTTGTATAATAAATTTATTTTGATATATAATACCAATTAATATTGAATTAAAACATATATTTATTCATTTTATTATTGTAATTATTAAAAAATTTGTTAAATAAACATCAATCGGTCCGACCGAGTCGAACCATGGTTGAACCATTTTAACAAAAAATCGGTTCGATCACCGGTTCGGTTTTCAAAACATTGGTATATATCATAACAGTTTATACTTTATACTTCAGAGTCCACCTTATAACCTTGCGCACCAAGCAAAGGCTGCTTTCATAGAAGGCCACATTTAGAAGAAAAAAACCATATGTTTCCAACTGTTTTTTTTCTTTTTTTGACTAAGAGTCTTTGGTTTCAGTCCCTTTATAAGCTCAAAACAAAGTACACAATCTACAGAACTTTTATATTCCCATAACTGTGTAAGCTGTAAATAACATTTTCATTACTTGGTGAGTTTCTGTTTTGTTTCTTTCTTATTATTTTCTGTTGTTTAGTACTGGTGATGATGAGTAAGTTTTCTTTCTTCCTAGTCTGGTCTCTCTATTGTTGAAAATGGATCTTGTAATCTTTGATGGCATTGTTAATGTGGGTGGGATATGACTACTGACAACATTTTATTGGGAAACTCATGTTCTGAGTGTAAAAACAGATCATGGATCCTCTTTTCTTTAGATTTCTAGGATGGGCAATGGAAGTTCTTTATGTTTCAATAGATTTTGGATTTTGTTTGTCTGTTCTTCTAACTTTTATTTTATTATTTTATTATTTTTGTTATAATTGGTTTCTCTAATTGGTTTTTGTTTGTTTTTATTTTTCATATATGCTTGACCACCCCTACTTTAAATTGTACATGTATATGTTGGGCGTTTTGAGAACTTGTACATGTACAAACAGTTTGATTAGTTTACTTCAGGCCCTTTTTCACTGTGTCAGTTTGCCCCTCTTTACAGATTCTCCCTTTTTATACTGATCCTGTTTTGCTTATTTCAGTTCTGTTTTGACTACAAAAGCACATTGAACATTGGAGTGGTAGGAACATGGCCGAAGAGAATGGCTTGGATGGTGATCTAAACAACCACCAAGCGACTGCATCAACAAGTAACTCGCCTGTACAAGGTGCAAATGGAGCCTCAGAAACGAAAGGCGCCCAGGAAAAATCAGAAAAGAGCAAGGAAGAAGAGAAGATTGATCAAAGTGTTCCATATTACAAGTTATTATCCTTCGCAGACTCAAAAGATGTTTTGCTCATGGTCATTGGCACAATTGCAGCTGTCGCCAATGGAGCGTCCATGCCTGTTATGACTATTCTCCTTGGAGATCTGATCAACGCGTTTGGACAAAATGCAAACAACACAGATACACTTCGTGTAGTTTCCAAGGTACTATATATGTTTTGCTGCAAAATGTTATTCACTTATTTTTAATTCTCGGTTTGAGCTTAATTTTGAGTTGAAGATACACAAAACCATGCGGAATGCAAAATCCAATACCATCTGAATTGCTTACTGTCTTTTCAAAGTAGACAAATATGTTTTATTCTATGGATTTGTCTGGTGGGTCTTGGTATCGTACGAGTCGCACTGTCCAGATTTTGAGTTGATGTTTATGAGATATATTTGTGTTCATTTCTCTAATTCAAGTACATGGTTATATCTGTTTTTTCTATATGTTTTTATAAAGAAATAAAGCAAACTCCCCTACTTTCTAATGCTGCCTTTCGATATAAAGATCATAACCTTGATTTTTGACTTCAGGTAGCTCTAAAATTTGTTTATTTGTCTATTGGAGCTGGTGTTGCATCATTCTTCCGTAAGTAGTTCTGGTTTCTTACTAACTGTTTTTATTCACGACGTCATTAAATGGTTGAAAACTAAACAAATCAAAGTTTGTCTTTGCCAGAGGTAGCATGCTGGATGGTCACAGGGGAGAGACAAGCTGCAAGAATAAGGAGTTTATACTTGAAAACTATACTGAGGCAAGATGTCGGTTTCTTTGATAAAGAAACAAACACGGGTGAAGTTGTTGGAAGGATGTCTGGTGACACTGTTCTTATTCAAGATGCCATTGGGGAGAAGGTATTATCTCAATTACCATTGATAAATTATCACCTTCAATTTATGCTTGAAAACTCCAAGATTTATAAATGACATGTTTATTCGCAAATTTCAGGTTGGGAAGTTCATACAGCTATTTTCAACATTCATAGGAGGATTTATAATAGCATTCGCCAAAGGGTGGCTCCTCACCCTTGTCATGTTGACCTCTATACCTCCTCTTGCGTTCTGTGGTGCACTCATGACCATTACTATATCCAAGATGGCATCTCGTGGACAAGTTGCTTACTCCCAAGCAGGGATTGTTGTCGAACAGACAATTGGCTCAATCAGGACTGTATGTATCAATTTCTTAGATATCAAAGTTTACTAATCATGATAGATACTTGAGCTAGAAGGGTCATCGCACTTCGAAAGCACTTTGCCATGTCTTTTGCTTCTGAGAAAGTAAGAATTTTTTTGTTTTGGTACAGGTTGCATCATTTACTGGGGAGAAGCATGCTGTTACCCAGTATGAAAAGTACCTAAACAAGGCTTACTTGGCTGGTGTACATGAGGGCCTAGCTAGTGGAGTAGGTCTTGGTTCAGTTATGTTAGTTATTTTTTGTAGCTATAGTTTGGCTGTGTGGTTTGGTGGAAAGATGATAATTGAAAAAGGCTATAATGGAGGAAATGTCATAATCATAATTTCTGCTGTGTTGAACGGGTCCATGTAAGTTACCGTTTGAATCTGCTGCAGTTTCCAAAAGTTCTTTTCCCTTGATAAAACTGTTAATCCCCATAATACATTTCACTCGATTTCTGAACTTTTCATGTTTATTTTTGTGGATGTTCTTGTAAGTCTTTATTTCCTTCCATTATGATAAGCATCCGTGATCTGTCAAAAGAAAAATATGAGCGTGCATGGGGAGCGTAAAAGACTAATCTTGTTAATAGTTTTCTCTACTTTTTCATGTTTTTAGGTCTCTGGGGCAGGCATCCCCATGCTTGGGTGCATTTGCCGCTGGACAAGCTGCCGCATATAAGATGTTAGAGACCATAAAGAGAAAACCAGAGATAGATTCTTATGACACCAGTGGGCACAAATCAGACGATATCCATGGAGATATCGAGTTAAGGGATGTTTCCTTCACTTATCCAGCTAGACCAGATGAGCAAATATTCAACGGATTCTCTCTCTTTATCCCTAGTGGTACAACATCCGCTTTGGTTGGACAGAGTGGAAGTGGAAAGTCAACAGTAATCAGTCTAATAGAGAGATTTTATGATCCCCAAGCTGGAGAAGTTCTTATAGATGGTGTAAATCTGAAGGACTTTCAACTGAGATGGATCAGAGGGAAAATTGGTCTTGTCAGCCAGGAACCTGTGCTATTTGCCTCAAGTATTAGAGATAACATTGCCTACGGGAAAGATGGTGCAACTGTTGAAGAAATTAAAGCTTCAACTGAGCTTGCTAATGCTTCCAAATTCATAGACAAACTGCCTCAGGTACCTTCTTTTAATAATTTTCTATTTCCATCTTCTTCCTTTCTTGGATGTACAGCTTCATGTTGTTTAACATATTTACGAAACTTGCCATTTTTTCTTTTAATACGCCCATTATAGTACGAAAAAAATCATGTAGTTTCTTTTGCTTCTTATAACCGAGATTTTAGCTAAATTTCAGCATGGCTTTCTATTTCTTCCTTAGTTTATTGAGATGCCAATTTTGCAATGCTATAAATTTCTTGTATAGGGACTGGACACCCTGGTGGGTGAGCATGGGACTCAGCTCTCTGGGGGGCAAAAACAGAGAATTGCCATAGCTAGAGCAATTCTCAAAAACCCACGAATTCTGCTTTTAGATGAAGCTACTAGTGCACTTGATGCAGAATCTGAGCACATTGTTCAGGAGGCATTGGATAGAATCATGGTCAATAGAACTACCGTAATTGTCGCCCATCGTTTAAGTACCGTGAGGAATGCTGATACTATTGCTGTCATTCATCGAGGAAAGATTGTTGAAAAAGGTAAGATTCATACATATACATGGCGCATGCATGTTAAATCAGTTTCGTAGGGGTAATTGTACTTATTGCCGGCCTTAATCTTATTGAGATAATAAAGTGACTACCTAGCTTGTTAATTTTTGTGCATGCATAAGTTAGTGAATAACATGTTAATAAGTATGTTCATGCTTGAGAAAGCGAAGAACAAGTTAATTAGTTGCCTTCCTTGTCAAATGGTCAGGTTCGCATTTGGACCTCCTATTGGATCCTGATGGAGCATACTGCCAGCTTATACGCTTACAAGAAATAGGCAGAAGTGAAGTGGATAAAGCAGAAAATGTAGAGTCAGGCCTAAATTCAAGCCAACACCACTCTATTGGACGATCAATAAGCCGAGGATCGTCAGGGGTTGGAAACAGTAGCCGCCACTCGTTTTCAGTCTCGTTTGGTCTTCCTACGGGGCATATTTGTGAAACTACAGCAGGTCTTGAATCCACTTCTCCAGCACCTATTGGACAGACACAGGAAGTTCCACTTCGTCGCCTTGCCACTCTCAACAAGCCAGAGATACCTGTTCTACTACTTGGTGTCATATCTGCAATGGTCAATGGAGTCATATTCCCGATATTTGGTGTACTGCTTTCGAGTGTGATTAAAACATTTTATGAGCCAGAAGACAAGCTTCGGAAAGACACTAGATTTTGGGCGTTTATGTTTATCATCCTTGGCGTGGCATCATTTGTTGCTGCACCAGCCACGGCATACTTCTTTGCTGTAGCTGGTTGTAGATTAATACAACGGATTCGATCCATGTGTTTCAGGACAGTGGTTCACATGGAGATCGACTGGTTCGATGAGCCTGAACATGCTAGCGGTGCAATTGGTGCCAAGCTCTCTGCAGATGCATCTACAGTGCGCAGTTTGGTTGGGGATGCACTAGCTCTTCTTGTTCAAAATGCAGCTACTGCCGTTTCTGGTTTGGTTATTGCTTTTGTGGCAAACTGGACATTGGCTCTCATCATTCTTGTCTTGATACCCCTTATAGGAGTCAGTGGATATGTCCAAATGAAGTTCATGAAAGGATTCAGTGCGGATGCAAAGGTTTGCTCTAATACTCAAACATCAGTTCCTTTAGCTTAAAGAAGAAAAGGACAGAACTGGTTGAATTTCCACCTCAAAAGTCAGTCTTACTGTTTCCACGAAGTGGGAAACATGCATCAACGGTGGTTGATATTATTATTTCGTCAAGTTTCATACTGAAAGAAGCAGTTTTACTATGACCAAAACCTATTTAGAGAATGGCAAAGCCGCCTCTTTTAAACATCTCAAACAACTAATTTGTGAATGTATATGAAAAACGGAAATGCTATATGGTCCTTCAAACCTTTATTTTATGCATATTTATATCATTAGTTTTTGGTGAAGATGGATAATCTACTTTTGCAGATGATGTACGAGGAAGCAAGTCAAGTTGCTAACGATGCAGTTGGGAGTATAAGGACAGTTGCTTCTTTTTGCGCTGAAGAGAAGGTGATGCAACTGTACAAAAAGAAGTGTGAAGGCCCAATGAAGACAGGGATAAGACAGGGGTTGATCAGTGGAATTGGATTTGGAATTTCCTTTTTCTTGTTGTTTAACGTCTATGCAACTAGTTTCTATGCCGGAGCCCGTCTTGTCGATGCTGGCAAAACAACATTTTCTGACGTATTCAGGGTAAGTTTGCTTCAAGGCTTCAATCTATTTTGAGTCACTCGTGAAGATATTTCAACCTCTATCGAGCTTTTCATTCTGATCCTTCAGTGGAAATTATTAACCGAGCTGAGGCATGTCACATGCACAACGAAAAAGAGTTAAGACCGACACAAAGAAAACCAGCCGGGCTATATACTCTAGTCTCTAGAGTCTAGACACAGGTTTCTGATTTGGTCGGCATCTAATCTGTTGCATCTTTCTGGTTTCACAGGTTTTCCTCGCTCTTACGATGACCGGTGTTGGGATTTCTCAGTCAAGCTCCCTTGCTGCTGATTCCAGTAAAGCCAAGACTTCCACTGCTTCTATATTTGGGATCCTCGACAGGAAATCAAAGATAGATTCAAGTGATGAGTCCGGAATGACAGTCGAAAATGTAAAGGGCGAAATTGAGCTTCAGCACATCAGTTTCAAGTATCCAACAAGGCCCGACATTCAGATTTTTAGGGACCTTAGCTTGGCTATTCATTCTGGCAAGGTAAACTCATGATAACCTATTGCAGATGGGGTTTAGTTCTCTATAATGCTTCATAAACTCTTATACACCGGTAAATGTTTTCGTCATAGTCAACTGCTTCTAGTTCATTGAAAAAATTGAAACTTATCAGACGGTTGCTCTGGTTGGAGAGAGTGGGAGTGGAAAATCGACAGTCATCTCGTTGCTGCAAAGATTTTACGACCCTGATTCAGGTCATATTACACTAGATGGCATAGAAATTCAGAAGTTTCAGTTAAGGTGGTTGAGGCTGCAGATGGGTCTGGTGAGCCAGGAACCTGTATTATTTAATGAGACAATCCGAGCCAACATTGCATACGGCAAGGAAGGAGATGCAACAGAGACAGAAATTTTAGCTGCAGCTGAACTAGCAAATGCACACAAGTTCATTAGTGGATTACAACAGGTTGGTACTTAAAAAGATTAAACTTTAGTCACCACTCTCAAATATTATGAGCTATCTAGTATGTTAAAATAGTAAGGTACCCTAGTACTGAGGAAATGGAAAGAATTTTTTTTTTAACACATGGCATCAGCTTAAAGCCTTAAACCTTGATAATCAACTAACTGGCTCGTAGTAATGGTAGCATACACTATAGTACAAAATATCAGGATATGAGTATTTATCGATATTCAATTTCTGGATGTGTATCGTGGATATATCCTCCTCTTTGGGGATATTTGACATTGTTTCACATGCAAATATAATGGATATATCCAAAATATCGACAAATATCGTGGATATTATAGATATTTCTTGATATATCATGATACATTATTTATATTTATTTGAAATCTAATGGTAAATATTAAATAAAATTGTTATATACACAAAATATCGCCAAATATTTCCAAATATCGCCAAATATCGTCAAAATATCAATCGTATATATCTCTGAACATATCGTGATATTTATATATCTTTCTCTGAAATCTGGATAAATATTTCCAAATATCACGATATATCGGGATATTTTGTACTATGGCATACACTACATGAATATAGGAAGGAAGAACGTGGGGAAACATAGAGAACGACATGTATTTATTTGTTTGAGAAAATTGCTATTAGGAAATTAATGAATCAATAATGTTAATTTTTCTTTTTATTTGTAAATCTGAAGGGGTATGATACAGTATGGTTGGAGAGGTATTCAAATATCGAGGGCGTATAACGCGTGTGGCAATTGCACGTGCTATGGTTAAAGCTCCCAAGATATTACTACTAGATGAAGCAACAAGTGCACTTGATGCAGAGTCTGAACGAGTGGTTCAAGATGCTTTGGACAAAGTCATGGTGAACCGGACTACTGTTGTGGTAGCCCACCAATTATCGACAATAAAAAATGCAGATGTAATCGCAGTTGTTAAAAATGGAGTTATCGCTGAGAATGGAAGGCACAATGATTTGATTAATGTCAAGGATGGAGTTTATGCTTCATTGGTAGCGCTTCACACAAGTGCTTCATGATGAGGTTGCTGTTGTCAGCAGATAAAAGAAAACAATAGAAGACAAGGACAGAATAACAAGTAATAACCAAGGCGCGGATTAGGCTGTCTTTAAGGAAAGATTTCGCCCCTCCAATGGTGCGAGAAAGGCAACGGTGGCGTCTTTTCTCCACGAGATTCAATGGTTAATAGCAGCCTGACTTTGTACTAGAACAGACTACCCTCTAGAACAACAATATAACTCTCTCTGGCGACTGACAGTAAGAATAGAAGAAGAAGAAGAATAAGACAAGTACTGGTTTCTGTATAGGGTGGATAGAAGGTTGTCGATTTCTGTAATCTCTATGCGTCTGGTCTATAAAGGATTTTCTAGTGTCTCGAGTTCTAACTCCTATCTCTCTCTACGTCTGTGTTCTCACCCTCTATGGACACATCAGTGTTTATATAGAGGTATGATCGGTTACCAGATGGGAGAAGGACACCTCTCAAAGTCGGTTTCACAAAACCAACTCGAAGTAGAACTCTAGCCGAAACTTGCTGCAAAAGCAAAACAAGTTTAGACTATTGGTAAGCCACTACCCACTAGACAATAAGCCCAATCCCAACCCGCCACCCGACTTCGGTCTTCGGGCGGCGCCGCTGGCGTGGCTTTAAGGTGAGTCCTCCCTCCTAACACAAAAGCCTTTGTACCCTAAGGGCATGCCCTTATGATGGAGGGATTTCTCATATACCTCACTTGCTAGTGGTGGTTCACCAATGTGGGACTAAACACAATGCACTAAAGTGGAGAGAACACACATAATTCATCTCCTCCATTTTGCACACACACACACAAGTATTTTGAAATACTCTTGGAGATTCCAACAATCCCCCACTATTTCAAAATACTAATAGTCCCCCACTATTTTGGAATAGGATATTACAAAAGAAAAGGGTTAACGAAATGCCAGAGAGAATCGAAAAAACAATGCATAAGATACTGGTGCTTTTCGGGCTTGAACCAGTCATAGGGTAACATGTTTTATAATACGTGAAAGTGGTGGATTAAAAAATCTTTGAACCAACATTCCCTTGTAGTAAAATAGAGCACATGCACCCACATTGTTCTTTCATTATATGCCTCGCTTCATGGTGTTGCGCTTTTTGTCCCATACGCTTTGGTTCCATGAATGCTCTGAGTACTTGCCTGAATACTCATAAGAACCGACCCAGTTCTACATTCATGTAAGTGGATATCCATCAAGTGTACAGAGCAGTTAGAATACACTATCTCAAAAAAAAATAATGGACTATGGATTCCATTAAGAGTAAGATAACTCATCCTTTCTCATTGCAATACAAGTTATACAAAGTATACAATAATGCTATCTAGTCATAGGGTGGGACGTCTCAAAGAAAAGACAATAGCATACCAGAGCGACAAGGTGACTTGTTTTTCCCTTTGAACCTACTTCATGGGATCTCCAATCACATAGGTGGGGTTGCCGTCAGTGTCACCCTCTATCTAAGGCAAAAGTCCCATCCCCCTCGACATATCAGCCACTTGTCTCCTGTTAAGCGGTTTTGTCAGAGGATCGGCCAAATTTAACTCTGACCTCACATAATCTAGAGCCACAACTCCAGATTCCAAAGAAATTTGCTTTATAGACCGTAGTCTCGCATTTAATATGCCTCTGCTTTTCCATTATACAATTTGCTCTTTGCCTTTGCTATCGCGGCCTGACAATCATAATGCATAGGTACAGCTGGAGGCGGTTTTGTACCAATAGGAAGATCTGCCAAGAGGTTTCTAAGCCACTCAGCCTCAGCACTTGCTTTATCTAAAGCAATAAGCTCGGACTCCATGGTTGAACGAGCTATCAAGGTCTATTTAGAAGATTTCCAAGCGACTGCACCTCCACCTAGAGTGAAAATATAACCACTAGTGGACTTGATATCATGAGAATCAGATATCCAGTTTGCATCACAATAACCCTCTATTACAGGTGGAGTTTGTCTAAACCGTATGCCGTAATTCATTGTTCCTCTCAAGTACTTAGCTAGTCTCTCTAATGCACTCCAATGTTCCCTGGCTAGACAACGATGAGTATCCGCTTAACCCGCGAACTACATATAGCAATGTCGGTCCAAAGGCAATTCATCAAGTACATGAGACTACCAATAATTTGGGCATATCTAGACTTAAGGACACCATGTTGAGCATTTTATGAAGTTCACTATTTGCCTCATAAGGTGTAAACCATACGCCTTTACTATCATAAAAGTTAAACTTCTTCAAAAACTTCTCAACATAATGCTCTTGTGAAAGCGTATAGCCATCATCATTTTCGATGATTTTGATTCCAAGAATCACATCGGCTTCCCAAATCCTTCATTTCAAATTGGGAGGATAAAACATCTTGGTGTTTCTCACAACATCAAGGCTAGGACTCATGATTAACATGTCATCCACATATAGACGGATAATCACATATGTATTCACATCAAAAGATTTAAAGTAAATACATTTATCAAAGATCATTTATGTGATATCCATTAGACATCATGACAACATCAAACTTTTCATGCCATTGTTTTGGCTTGTTTTAACCCATATAAAGACTTAACTAACTTGCATACCTTATGCTCATTCTCCGGTACTATCGTACCCTCGAAGTACATCATCATATATATTTCTTCATCAAGATCACCATTCAAAAATGTAGTTTTTACATCCATTTGATGAATAAATAAATTATGAATAGCAGCTAGAGTCATAGAACTCTTATTGAAGAAATCCTAGTTCACGAGGAGCATAAGTATCAAAATAGTCAATGCCTTTTTCTCGAGAATCCCTTGACTACAAGTCTAGCCTTGTATTTCTCAATGGAACCATCTAGTTTCAATTTCTTTTTGAAGATCCACTTGTAACGTATAGGTTTCGCCTCAGGAGGTAGATCAACTATCTCCCATGTGTGATTAGCTATAATCGAATCTAGTTCGGAGTGTATAGCATCCTTCCATAAAGGTGCATCTCGAGAACTGATTGCCTCATTATACGTCACGGGATCATCATCAAGAAGAAATGTGTAAAAGTCATCACCAAAATTGGTGGATTTTCTGTCTCTTTTACTCTTCCGAATTTCTTGTTCAGAAATTTCAGGATATGTTGATTGTTGTTCACTAGGAGCAACCAACCTTTCAATGCCAATTTTCAAAGAAAACAAAATCTCAAAGAAATCAGCATTTTTACTCTCTATAATAGTGTTAGCATCGACAAAGTTATTATCAGATTTGACTACTAAAAATCTATATGCAGCACTATTATGAGCATAACCAATGAACATACAATCAACAGTTCTAGGTCCCAATTTTTCTCTTTTTAGGTTCGTTCACAAGAACCTTTTGCAAACCCCCCACATTTTGAAGTATGTCGGGTTAGGTACATGACCTTTCCATAACTCATATGGTGTCTTATTCCCCTGCTTTTCTTGTTGGGTATCATATTACGTATATGGCAAGCGGATAGGATTGCTTCCCCACAAGTTTAGGGGAAGCTCGAGAACTTACAAGCATAGCATTCATCATCTCTTTTAGTGTTTTCTGTTTTTCCGTTCGGCTACTCCATTAGACTCAGGATAGTATGGTGGAGTAGTCTCATGAATAATGCCATTCTTGTCACAAAAGTCCTGGAAGGGGTTAGGCACGATACTCTGTCGGACGAAGTCTTTTAATCTTTAATTAAAAATTTGGTTTTCAACTTTAGCTTTGTACTTGAGAAACATCTCACCTGCCATGCTTGTTTCTAAGTAAATATATCATATTGTACCTAGAGAAGTCATCTATGAATGTAATATAATAAAACTTCCCCTAGACATGGTACTTACGAATTCACCCAAATCCATTATGAATAAGAGTTAGTAATCCAGTTTTATCTCTAGAAACAGATTCTGCGGGGTTCTTCATGGCTTTTTAGTCTCGGCCACATATCTCACATTTATCATTAGAAAAATCCGAAATATCGGACAATAAACCACATGCTTTCATCCTTTTCATATCTTGAACATTCACATGTCCTAGTCTACCATGCCATATATTAAAAGAGTCAAGCAAGTAAGCGTAGCGATTCATTTTTATTAATAATAATGTTGTCAAGTACATTCAACATGAAAAGACCACATTATTACAATAACCTTTACCAACAAAACCCTCATTCTTTGTTTGTCGGAACAAACTTGTCACTCTCAAAGT
Organism: Coptis chinensis; assembly: GCF_015680905.1. Classification (NCBI taxonomy): domain Eukaryota; kingdom Viridiplantae; phylum Streptophyta; class Magnoliopsida; order Ranunculales; family Ranunculaceae; genus Coptis; species Coptis chinensis. Next base: position 90,262,022 of record NC_141463.1, on the reverse strand, counting down.
CACCTTGGCCGCCTTTTTTCCCAAGAAGGACCGTAAATCAGATTACGGCCGAATCTCGGGAACATGAAGAACATTACTAAGTGAAAGGGTTTTCCCGAAGTTAACTTTAGAAGAATCTTGCCCTGTTCCTGCAGCGAACAGAATAGACCTAGAGTCACCCATATAGACATTTTCATCTTTCACTAGTATGTAGTCCGAGAAGGCTTCAACATCACCACGAGACATGGCGGGTGGCACGAGGAATCTAGTACCCGAGTTTCTTCCCCAAAGGCCATAAACACTTGTGACACCACGGCATCAATAATATCATCTCCACCAACTAGATTAGCATTGGGAGGATCATCGGTGTCTTTCTTGTTATGCGCGACCGAAAAGCCCTATGTCGGGTTTACCACAAACATAACAATTTCCATTGTCAGTACCACTCCTTTTAAAATAAGTGCCTTTGACCTTAAAATTCTTATTTTTGTTGTACTTCTGCTTTTTAGAGGTTTTGTTAGATTTGCTGGGATTACCTTCAATGATATTGGCTTTGACAACACCTCATCCCGAGTCTTGTTCTTTTCCTCTATGTGAATGTGAATGATCACATCCTCAAGGGTCATCTGCTTGCGCTTATGCTTCATACTCTTTTTATAGTGTTTCCAAGACTCGGGGAGTTTCTCAATCAAACATCCTGCAACAAAGGATTCGGGTAAATTAATACCCTCAGTTCTCAAATCATTGATCATGGATTTGAGACGTTACATCTCTATCCTCTCTCATATGGAACTTTAGAAAAGTCCCAATAGCATATTCCGAAAATACCCGGATCCTCTATTATGTATTTCTTGTTCAAACTCTCCCATATAGCATGTGCATTCTTATTTGAACAATAAATATCAAAAATTTCATTGGACAAGGTACTCAAAATAGCATGACGACATACCTTATTCCCATTGAGCCAAGCGGCTTGATTTCTTTTCAAATCATTAGAACCCATGGGTCTTTGTATCGATGAGATACTTTGCATAGTTGAGTACATCTAGAACTGTGAACACCCTTTCTCTCCATCGCCAAGTGTGAACCGTTGAAGGATTCAATCTTTGACACATTGGGTAAATTTCGCGAGCATTAGGTAGAGTGCGGCATCTCATGTAGGCGAAGTAACTTCCATGACTCGAGGTGGTTTCTTTGATCGGGCGTGGTGTCAACAGTGTAGACATCTTGTTCTTTCCTTAAGATTGTTGTCGGCCAGATAAAAGAAAACAATAGAAGACAAGAACGACGAATAACGAGTAATAACCAAAGGCGCGGATTAGAACGTCCTTAAGGAAAGATTTAAGCCCCCTTCCAATGGTGCGAGAAAGGCAATGGCGTCTTCCTCCACGAGGATTCAATTGTTAACAGCAGCCTGACTTTGCACTAGAACAGACTACCCTCTAGAACATCAATATAACTCTCTCTAACGGCTGACAGTAAGAATAGAAGAAGAATAATAAGACAAGTACTGGTTTCTGTATAGGGTGGATAGAAGGTTGTCGATTTCTGTAATCTTTATGCGTCTGGTCTGTAAAGGATTTTCTGGTGTCTCGAGTTCTAACTCCTATCTCTCTCTACGTCTGTGTTCTCACCCTCTATGGACACATCAGTGTTTATATAGAGGTATGATCGGTTACCAGATTGGAGAAGGACACCTCTCAAAGTCGGTTTCACAAAACCAACTCGAAGTAGAACTCTAGCCGAAACTTGCTACAAAAGTAAAACAAGTTTAGACTATTGGTAAGCTACTAGACAATAAGCCCAAGCCCGAACCGACGCGACTCGGGCGGGCGCGCGTGTGTGGCTTTGGGTGAGTCCTCTCTCCTAACACAAAAGCCTTTGTACCCTAAGGGCACGCCCTTATGATGGAGGGATTTCTCATATACCTCACTTGCTAGTGGTGGTTCACCAATGTAGGACTAAACACAATGCACTAAAGTGGAGAGAACACACATAGTTCATCTCCTCCACTTTGCACACACACACAAGTATTTTGAAATACTCTTGGAGATTCCAACAGTTGCAATTTTAATTTTGATATGCATTTTTTCCGACAAATTATTTTTTTTGTTTTTCGGTGTACATTACCATCGACTTTACCCTTACTTTGGATTTGTATACGAAAGGCAGTGTAATTTTCTAATGAATACAAAAGAGCATTGAAGAGAAAAACGTTTCCGCTTTATTTTGTTGAGGAACTCAGAAACTTCATTAAGTTTCTTCGTCTATTTAACCAGGGTTGGCAACTTCTTATAGTAATATATGTATAGCTCAACTCAAAACAATTAACAATCCAACATAAGATCAACTCTTTAAATGATCCGAACATCTTCTACCCACAATATTCTCAGAGAGCAAGGCAGAGGAGAGGAGGCAAGATGCTTAGATAGTATGAAACTGAATTATTATTCTTCTCGGCATTCACTACAGAATGCAGGCAATGGCTATAGTACGGCAAAGAAGAAACAGAGCGGTACCTAAGTTATCTCTGCCAACCGGAAGTTATTGTCAACCCATGAGGCTTGGGGCTTGCAGTTCATTCCGGCAAATCTCCGAGTCCAGTGCAAAGTCCATATCACTTGAGCAACAGGTTAGATAGCATTCTCACTGTCGCCACCAACGAAAAATATTCTTTTACCGTATGGAAGATTGATAACTTGGCATGCAATTAAGCTCCTAACTGCTTATGATGTCTGATGCAAGCATGAAGAGACAGTTGATCAAGTGTATAAATTGGTTGGACCCCTAGAATAATGTACTATCCACTGCACCCAGTATCTGACCCTCGCATACACCTAAGGGATCTACCCCAACCAACACGAAGAATTTAGAATCTAGAAAACTCAGAAGAAAAAAACAAAAAAGAAAAACACACAGATATACGTGGTTATGCAATTGCCTTAATCCACAAGCGCACCACAATTCACTATTATCAAGAAATAGTTACAAACACTAATATATCTATCTCAATCAATCTCACACAAAATAGCTCACCTAATTTGTAATCTATGCTCTCAAGTTTTTCTTTAATGTGTGATTATAAAACTCTAAGGATGGGGTTCTATTTATAAACTCCCATCTAATATCTAATACAAGTCCTAAAGCAAAAAGAAAACTAAAACTCATTGAGATAAGGATCATGTGTAGTAGTTGGTTATGATAACCAACTCCACTTATAGAGTCCTAATACATAACCAAATCCATAAACTAATGGTTATCAAAACCAAAACCGATTTGGATAAGGTTTTATGTGCTGGGGGTTGGAATCAAACTCCAATAACATAACAATCTCCCACTTGGAGACTGATAAACAAAGTAACTGTACTCCTTGTATAACTGGTGCATCATGGTGTGCTTCAACAACGATCCTCAAGCTAGAAGACCAACCGAAGCTGAACGGAGCTTCAGTTTCTCAATAGTCACTGGTTTAGTCAATATATCAGCTGGATTCCAACTTCCTTGAATTTTCTCAAGTACTATTACTTCATCTTCCAGAAGCGACTTGATGAAATGGTAGCGTATATCAATATGCTTAGTCCTCGAATGGAATGCTGAATTCTTTGCTAGATGTATTGCACTTTGACTGTCACAATGCAACATATTTTCTTCTTGTATCAAGCCTAACTCTTCTAATAAGCTTTGGAGCCATATCATCTCTTTGCTAGCCTCAGTGACTGCAACATACTCTGCTTCTGTAGTAGACAAAGCAACTATCTTATGTAATTGTGAAACCCAACTAACAACTGTTGCACCCATAGTAAACACATAACCAGTGGTGCTCCTCCTGCGATCAATATCTCCTACAAAATCTACATCAACATAACATTGCAGTCTTATATCATCTTACATTCTGCAAACCAATGGATGTAAGATACCCAACCAATGCAAAAGAAAACTTTCTTCTAAAAGACAATTTGCAGAAGACTAGTTGCTGAACTTTAACCTATATGGATATAGACAGTTAGCACTCTCTATCATTTGTTAAAAGCTTTTTAATTACCTATATGGAGGTACTCTTCATTCTAAGATAATGAGTCCCATTAGAAATAGTATAGTTTATACAATTAGCTTAATTCTTTTTGCCAATGACATCTATTATCTAGTTATAAAGATATTTGAAATATATGGATCTTATATTCCTATCGTCTTTCTTTGCTTAGTTATCAAAACTTATATACTTGGATTAGAGATGTTAAGTAATTCCAAACTGATATTAGGTATGTTTCTTGGCATTAATATATTTACTTGGGAGATTAATAAAAGAAGATTGGTTTTTTTATTGTATCTGGGAGAGAGTTTGTAAATCTTCTCCAATTGTAATGAGTCTCCCAGTAGCAAACTATACTTACTGATTTAGCTAGCAATCTTCATAATATCAGTAAAAGACATGTCATTACCATACTGTAAGACTCACACAATTAGTTGCGAGTAGGTGGATCATAACATCAGTGACATAGAACATTGTTGTTAATGCCTACAAATCTCGACTACTTATAAGGGGCGTGGGTGAGTGAGCCGATGGAGCTGTCCATCAGTTCTAATAAGTGTTGCTTTTATTGACATGTCTTATGTTAGCCAAGTACAAGCAATTTGAGCCACAAAAAAATCATAACAAAAGTCAATACAAAAGTCTATATTTTTTTATGTTTTGTTGTAGAGAGACAAAGAGACCCTACCACTAAACCATGGTACACGTAAAATATTGGTTGTTTTTGTTTTTGGATGAAAACATGGTGGGCCTGGGGCCAAAATCATAAACACAAATGATTACCACCACATGCACAGCACGTGTATATTTGCTAGTATAATTATAGTGTGCCCACATGTGACCAGTTGAAAGTTTATGGGTTCTCTTGCTTTGAAGAGCATTATTGAACCCTACGTACACATAAAAAAGGAAATTATATAGTGGAAAAGATAGAATATAGCATCTCCTATTTGAAAAAAAAAATTGTTCTTTGTTTGTAACTATCAGGGGAAGTTTCAAGGAATTTTCTTATTGCCCATCTTTAGGAAAGACTTGTATGTCAATATATATATATATATATATATGGGGCTGGCTAACTTGACAGCTTAAAATGACAGCCCATCTTAACAGCTCATCACATCCATTCGATTATACCCGATCTAACGTCCAGATCTTGCACTAATTTCACAAAGCAAATATGAGAGGGTACAATAGTCATTTTATTTTTCTTTCACAAATTAGATTAGAAAATTGGATAAAAACTAACGCCTCTTTCTTCTTCCTCATCCTTTTTCTCTCTCACTTTCTGGGGACACCCACCACTAAGTTTTTCGGAGAAACCCACTACCACGTTTTTCAAGTGAAAACTCTCAATGCGGAAACTTCAATGGAACCGGTTAACCCACAATCAAATCTTAAGAATCAAAATAAAAATATAATTAAAATTGAATCCTTGAAACCCAACTCAATCAAGTTTGAAGAACTCATTTGAAAATTGATTACCTCCTCAACAACAATAGAATCAAAGAGATACAAAAACTCACCAAGATTCTCAACTCAACCATCCATATCTTTAATTCCTTCCAATGGTTTACGTAAAAAAAGGTGTCATAACTATATAAGGTATTTCTTTATCAATGATTGATGGAAGTCAAAGAATTCACTTCAACAGATAACCGATCACCCACTTCATATTTATGAGGATAACTCGAAGGTAAATTATACTCATCTCCAAATTGAAGAATTATACACAAATCAATACCCAACTATGAAATTTTATATGAGATGATGGCTTCATTAGGAGGAAGAAGAATGGGGTCGTGGATTTTTGTGGATCTATTTTTTTTTGTGAATAGAAAGTCAAATGACCATTGTACCTATCTTATTTGGGGTATGAACAATCACCGCTCATACCCAATACGATATATTATGAGCTTTCATTGTTAAATACATATTTGGGGTATGAACAATCAATGTTAATACCTCACTACATAAGCTATGTACAATACTATATAACGAGAAAGTTTATATCACGACAATGTATAAAAGGTTGCGTTACTGCGTGTGGAAGACTACCAAAATGGTTAGATCTAATCTCGATCCGCCCGATCTAAAATAAATTAGATGATCTAATCTCAACCGTTTACCAAAACAAAAATAAAGATGATATTATTATCGGGAAAAATCACTCCTCTCAATTTTACAAAACAAGGGGGTATCTCAAATTAACCATTCTTTGTTCATACCACGGTCATGAAAGCTATGAACATTTTTTGTTCATATCCGCATTGAACTATGAGCGATTGAGTGTTAAATAGTCCATCTTGTGCGTATTATAAACAATCAATGTTCATAGTCATGAGCTATGAATATTCTTTGTCATACTACATTGGACTATGAACAATGATTGTTCATAAGACGTATGCGTCTGATATGGACTATGACACTCATTGTTGTTAATATGTTCATATTCATGCTTCATGGTATGGGTATGAACAATGATTGTTCATAATACGCATGATTGGGCGTGCCGAGGAAGGTGGTGCCCACAACAAAGCTATGGGTTATGCTTATTTTGACATTTCCAATCAAATATGGACGCGTTCATGTCTTTCCGACTTTGTTACCTTTTTCCGGTTTATTGGCGTATGTCAACCCGTTGACATACACATCATATGCCAACTTCATTGACATCATTGGCAAAGCGTATTGCATCAACTATGAACATTTGAATGTTCAGTAGTCAATAAAATATGAACATTCAATGTTCATAACCCACTGTAAGTATGAAACACTGAATGTTCATAGTCCAACAAGAGTATGAACATTAACCCGGTCCACAGTCCACACTATAGTTTCTCGAAAGTTTGAAATTCCGAGACATTTTGATTTAGCATTTGAAACATCGGTCGAATTCCGAAAAGGATTATAAGTCTTTCTTTCTTGTTCTGTCTCCGGCGCTGGTGGAAGAAAAGGGTAACAAAAAAAAAAGGGTTTACTATTATTAATAATAAAGTGATTTTAGTATTAATTATCTTTGTAGTGATTCATAATTGACTACTGTTGGCAGGGAATAATAATATGTCAGGATATGAGAATGCTGTTGGAGGAAAGCTCAAGTTGAAAGGAAAAGCGTTGAATGTCAAGGCAGGTGGCCTCGAGAAGAAAAAGAAACACAAGAAGCATTACGATCGAACATCAGCACTCAAAGAAATTGATCTCTCAACAGGTTGCTTGTCTCATGTTCATGTGTGCTAAATTTTCTAATTTGGATTTTTTTATTTAGTTATTTATTTAAACAACAATATCACCATCTGGCAGCTTTGTCTGCATATATCAAGTTAGGCCATTGGGTTTCGCTTTGGAAGTTTGAGATCACGCGCCTTATATCAAAGATCTTATCATGTTTTCCATAAGTGAGAATGGTCAGCCCCCTTCCCCAATTGGTTCTGTAGTTGGAGGTAAAGCACATTGTCTTTGTTTTAAACTCGTAGGCACATTTTAGATCATTATTAAACTTCACCTGTTTCTACAGCCAAGCAGCGAGCGGAGTTGGTGGAATGGTTGAATGATATAGTTCCCAATTTAAGCCTTCCAGTTGAAGCTTCAGACGAAGAAGTGAGGTCTTGCTTGTTAGATGGTTCTGTCTTTTGTAGCATCTTGAGCCGACTGAATCCGACACGAGTAGAAGAGGTTGTGACTACTTGTTTGATGCTATACTCAAGTAACTGATTGCATTGAATCCAGAATTTGCTATTGACATCGGGATTCTCAGTTTGATAGGTTTTCTTTTTTGTAGGATGGAACCTGTGATAATTCATCTGAATCGCGATTGTGTACTGTTAAACTTAAAGCTTTGTTATCAGCAATGTAAAAAATAATTCAATGCTATGCTATTGTTTATATGGGTTCATTCATTATTGTTGTATTTGAATGCCAATTGGATACAGAAACAGTTCTTTGTGGACTATGAACAATTTGTGGACTATGAACAAAGAATGTTAAGTAGCTTCATATTTATGAACAATCAATGTTCGTAGTCCGATTGTTCATAGTCACAAAGCCCACAATCAAAATACTGATATGCAGACAAAGAAATTCCTAACATTCTCAAAATACTGATATGCAGACAAAGCTGCTCCATCAGGAACAACAATCGAATCACTCGGACTTTCTACAACCTAGGATCAATTTTGCCTCATACCATTTTTCTAGTATCAATTATCCAACATAAAAAAAAAAAATGAAATCATTGGTGTAAGCTCCCAAAAATTGGATAGTTTTATAATTCTTACAATTAGAAAAAAACCCCAAAAACAAGGCGGTAAGAACATAACCAACGGTCCTTCCACACTCAACAAGCATGTCATTCCACACTCTTGTTTTAATTTTTCCTGGACAATTTCTCGAGTCGTGCTTAGCAATCTTATTACAAGATTTACACATTCTTCCCCGATTCTCTAAGGCTTCCTCCACAGGGCCTTTCATTCTCTCCATTTTCTTCTTCCTCCCTTCGTTTGAGAAATGTTGGGATTTAAAACCAAGAGCTGAAAAGAAGATTTAAGAGTTAAAATCAAATAGGATTTTTATCATTGCAAAGATAAAAAAAACAAACTAAATAAATTACCTGTGAGGTATCAACTATAGGCTCTTCAACTGGAGGTGCTTCATTATTCATTGCATCCGTTTTGTTAATAGTTTCCTTGAGCTCCGAAACTCCAATAGACATTTCACTCATCTTCTGAATAAAATATGCATATGTCTCAACACTAGTTGATGCATCATAAGCCAATTGAGTAGCAACCTTGATACAATGGGCAACTCTTAATGGCTCATGGTCTTCATGACCGGCCACTAGTCCACCATCAAACACCGCTCTGTATGTGTTTGCCTTTTGCGTCCACCGTTTCAAAATAAAATGATCCGAATCTCTTGATGTCATAACGCCGAAAAGCTTTAAAATGTGAGCACAAAGTAATCCTTCAACTGAAAATTCTTACATTCACATTCACCCTCCAAAGTTCCTCTATTAAAAGTCACTTTCCAAATTGAAGTTTGCTTAATGTCTCTTTTGTCTTCACCGTATAAATTTACGTTCCATGTATGTCTATCTCTTCTCCAACAATTCTATACTTCATCTTAGCCTTTTCTAAATGTTTCTTGAATTTATTGAAAGCACTAATGGTATAAACTTTACTTGCATGCTTGAGGAGGAAGCATCCTTAGCCACAATCACGAGAAGTATGTTCGGTCACGATAATCGATTCCCTTTCATTCACGGCTATCGATTCCAAAGACCTCTCATTACCATGGACAAATTCCATAAGTGTAGTCGTCGAACTAACGAATTGATCATAATGAGAATTCATTGATTCACTTCAAATGTATGCATACCAAAAAAAAATGTCATTGTGATAAGCCGGAACCCAAGGCGATACGGTTTTATATATTTACGTCAACCAAGTATTTTCGGTCAAGTTATACTTCAACAATAGTCTGGACCACCTGCTTTCAAAATCAACAATCCTATATGACTTCCAAATAATATATGTAAGCTCACGAACACAAAGCATCGAGCCTATGGTAGACAAATGACAACTTCTCTCGAAAATTTCTGCATAATGTGCCAAAGACAAAATCGATGTCGAATAGTAGGGAAAACTCTTCTAAGCTATTGCGATCATCGCTAAATCTTGGTCAAGAAGTAAGTATTGAAGTTGGTGGATCTACCACCCATAGCTGCAAAGCCATGTCCGAAACAACCACACAAATGTCTCTTCTCATCTCATCAAGTAGCAAGGCACAACCAAACTGAATGGACTGCATGTGGTGGTTGACTCCAGTAAAAGGGGCAAATGGCATACCGTAAACATTAGTTCTATATGTTGTATCAAAAGATACGACATCCCCAAAGTACTCATATTGGACCGCGGGACCTTCCATCAACCCAAAAGAAATTTACTACTACACCTTTTGTATCTAATTGAACGGCATAGTAGAACTGAGGATTTTCAGCACTCTTCTGCCTAAAATAGTGAAGCACGGCTGTTGCATCATTATCTTTAGGCATTTTTCTCGTCAAACCATAATGGTGGTTCCAACAATGCTTTCTCCGAAACCCAATCTCATCCCCATGGAAAACGCCCGCCACTTTCCCTACGGGTATACCGTTGTCATGAAAAACCTCTCACAAACTCTTTGCGGCTTTCGGGGCATATTTTTGTTACCTTTCATATATTGTCTCTTTGATGGAGTGACGAAACCATGGCTATGACAATTTTCAGCCAAACTCACATCATATATATCTTCAAGTTTTCTTTTTGTAACTCGCATTCTAGCTTGGAAACCACATCTAATAGTCGGCATACTTCTCGAAGCTACACCTTCAATTTCTTCTTTCTTGTTATGGACCCTCAAGTGAGCAAACCAATAGACAACTAGAAGGCAATTCCACACCCGTTTGTTTTTTATCCGTGGTTCGAACCACGAATCTCAAATCCCTCCCCGCTTTACCAAACTCTCTCGTAGTAAGTCTTTGCTTCATCAACACTATTAAATTTCATACCTAAGTGTGGAGCAACTAATTTATTAACGCCATTACTTTGAGAATCGGTCTAACAAGAAGAAGTGCCAACAAAGCTCTAACATTTTCTTCCATTTCTAGCAAAAAGAAACAGAGAAAATATCAAATGACGCAAAAATAGATATTAATGACTCTCATATATTAAATTGACAATTTTAACGCCTATTCTAATTAGCAAAAAACGATTATGGTATAAAAAGAGGGCTATAGAGCAATTCTTGAGAACAAACAACTAAGAATTCTAATTCGAAAGAAAGCACTTAAGTTCAAAAAGGACAATATCAAAGCAAAGAATATTAACTTCTTACAAATCGGAAAAACCAAAAGAACGATAAAATAAGATTAACTTACCTTGGTTTACAGAGATGGCTAATTCCAAAAAAAATAGTATAGTGATTTTTTGTGAAAAAGAAAGATAATGGGCTCCAATTGAATAGTTTGGTGATCTTTTGTGAAGAAGAAACCGGCGTGGGTTTCTCTGTAGAGAGTGAGTGAGGAAGAGAGAGGAAGAAGAAGTCTCAGGGTGTTTTGTTGGGTTTTTTGTTTTTTTTATTAATAGAAAATCAAAATGACCATTATACCCACCCTGAATTCTTTGTTTGATAAGGAATAGTTCTTGGACGTTGGATGGGTTGTGATCAAACGGACGTGACGAGCTGTCAAGATAAGCTGTCAATTGGAGCTGTCAAGGTAGCCAGCCCCTATATATATATAGTTATAGTTATAGTTATAGTTATAGTTATAGTTACAGTTATAAACCAATGGATGTAAGATGCCCACCCAATGCAAAAAATAAATAAATAAATAAATAAATAAATTTGTAGAAGACTAGTTGTTGAACTTTAACCTATATGGATATACACAGTTGGCAATCTCTATCATTTATTAAAAGATTTTTAATTACTATCAACCTGCAAGCTTTTTTTTTTTAATATGAAATTTCAACATAAACACATATTGCATATCTCAAACTAAATATCCAAATGTCAATATCTACCAAAACTTCGATTGCTCGAATATATTTAATACTTACTGTAAGGGACATCTCACTAGACACGTGATGTGCAGATGTGCACAAGGCCCACATATAACGACTCCTTCAACATAGCTTGACCTTAGACATACGGATACCCATTACACTCGAAGGCAACTCTAGGCATTCGCCATACTCAAAGACTCGCATACATATCAACACCAGCGATTTGTCACTCGGCTCCACCTCGTGACATCATCACCTGCCACTGTCATCATTATTACCATTATCTTTAAGCCTTCTTCCCGTCGCAATACATGAACCATTACAGTCATTCACCATCATTATGGAATACTCACCATCATTATACCCTATGTCAGCTAAGACAAGTCTGAACACATACATACGGCTAATACCCACGTGCCTCTTGTGGAAGCATGTCACTCATCGATCTCGACTACACATATGTACTCATTAGTACACGTGTCGCATCCGATGCACACTTTCAATGCCTATAAAAGTCACCCCGAAGAACTATGTGTGGCTTGATTCCAGTATGGTTATTGATCCCAACCTGAGTTATTAACTCAAACTCGATTACCACTTCCAATACACATACTAGATACGTAGGCATCTTCATCCTCATAAAGAGCAGCCATTAACAACAACCAAAACCATCCCATTTTCTCATCCTAACTTAAGAGCTAAGAGTTACACAACCATAGTGGAACCAGGGGGCTCATGCCCATTTGTTGGTTACAAATGAGCGTGGAAAATTGTGTACCCAATTTCAAAGTTTGTACTTTGTACCCTTTGGAACACGATCTTGATATTGACTTTTATGTAATTGATGGTTAGGTCAAATAAGCGTGATTATTGTTAAATTTGTTATAATCTATGGGTCGGCCTAATGTGGTTGCCCACCATGAGCTATATCAATTATCTATGAAGATTATACCTAATGTAACATACGTTTCATATTCTGCTCTATATCTTGGAGGAGGTTACCTCATATATATATATATATATAAATAAAGGTAAACCTCCATTATCTGACACACTCACAATATGAATTCATCTCTTACTCTCCTATATTGAACTTCACTCATTTGCATCATTATTAAGTCGCAACATGTTATCAACATGCTCTACCAGTTTCTTTTACATCTATAATTTAAGACCAAAATGTATGTAACCTTAAATTAATTTTCACATGTTTATAAGACAAAAGTATTTGCTTGATCTCCAAATTAATTTTGGAGTTAAAACAATTATGAATGTTTTATATGATACTTTATGATTTGTTAAAACAATCATTATTTTAATATTACGTTTATGTCATACTATAGAAATGATTAAAAGAACATGATGAAGATGTATTATTAATCACTAAAATCGTCTTTATCCCACAACTATGAGCAAAAGAAGTATTATTTTCGGATTATTATGCATCAATTGTTTAGTTTCGACAGTCTGTCGTAGAAACATTGTAATAAATTCAATACCGATCCGTTTTTTATTTTTTATACCTTGTTTTAAAGAGGATTCGTAGATCTACAACTTTTCTGTTTTACAAAAAATTCAAAAAAAAGCCAAACAGGTCCGAAAGTATGCATGAAGTCAGACCAATGTACCAGATTTGTCTAGACAGTTTTGACATGCACGTACTTAAATCGTTATAGATTATTTGTTACTCAATATATTTTTATGATTCAAAAGCCTAGTTAAACTAGACTCATAAATCTAAATATTCATGTTTATGGGACAAAAATTATCAACTTGATTCACAACTTAATTTTCGAGCTAAAACAATCGTTATTTTGACGTTTTATGTGATGTTATTTCTATCACTTTTTGTGATACTTACGTTATGATATCAAAGATTAATTTTTTTCTAATACATGTATTTAACTTTAAGAATATGTTGAATAGGGTCAATAACCCTACTCCAAAGTATCAACTTTGAATGAGCACATATTCATATTTACCCGAACATGCACCAACTCAACGTTTCGAATTGCGGCATGGGTAAATATTTACCAAATCATGATGATGTTTAGAAAAGGGCGGGTTGCAAATCCTATCCCCAAAGCAAAATTTTGATGGACACACATCTTAATGAACCAATTATTGAAGCTGCTAAAATTGATAAAACCTTATCAACTTTTCATATATGCTATATATCAATATTAATCTCTCACAATCTTATCACAGTGCTAATAATGATGTTCATCTTTCAAATCTTATGCAAACACTCATTCTAGCAAGAAAAACAAAATAACGTATTGGTTCAAAACTATGAACAACAACTCACTAGAACTAATCCACTCCCACAAGCTAATAATGTCAAAGCACATAATAATAAGTGAAAGGGAAGAGGGCGAAGACGCCCTATGTGGGGTCACTCCAGTTAGGATAATTACTAAACAAGGCATAAGACAAACACAAGTGATAAACACATATTTATGTGAACTAACTATATATGCGTAAACACAAATAATCAATCAACTAAACAAGTGCTTAAATCAATATTCCTACTCTCAAATAATAATGAAGTAATATAAAGAGTCAGGATTCGTTCCACTCCTAAACTACCAAAACATAATAGAATCTAATAATCAAATACAAGGAACAATGGTGAGAGTAATATTTATAGATGTGAATTTATACTATGAAACTAAATATAGATATTTAATAGGAAGAATGGATTAGGGGATTTAAATTCACTTAGATAAATTCATAATATGCTAGCATAGATTTGTTGTAATGTTAATATATAAATATTAAGTATTGATTCCTAATTATTCATGACAATCTCTACCAACTAATAATTAGCATGTGAAGCAATTTAAAACTTATTCTCATGGTGAATTCACTACCTACTAGAGCGGAATATCTTACTACAACTATTTTATACTAACACATCAAGTCTTCATCCAAGCTTCATCAAACCCCTCTAACGGAGGTTTAGCTCAGCTTCATTAGACTATCATAATTAAGATAATAAGAATAAGACATAATTAAAACAATAATGAAATAATAATAAGAACTTGGATTTATTAATAGAGGCTAGGGTTTAACTAAGAGATAAAGAATTAAACTAAGTAAGAGAGGAAGAGAGATAACTTTAATTTACAAGTAAACTAAATATGAGAGTAGAGAAAGAGAGAGAACTTTAATTTACAACTAAACTAAATATGGGAGTAGCCAAGTTTTGTTTTAGCCTTAACCCTCTTTATATAGGAGAGGGTTAGGTTACAATTTCGTGCATGGGCTTTGGAGCCATGTTTTGGGCCATGAAATCAAGTCCAAAACCTAATTACTTAAGTCTAAAAAGGGTTTACCTATTGGAAATTACTGCAATAGCCTTTTTGTTCACTTCTGCTCCTCTGATTGGGTCAAGACTTAGATCATTAGAAATCTCTTTCCGAGCCGGTCGTTTTGACATATAATAGGCCCAATTTTGAGGTCTGAGTCCAAAGATACGGCCTACGGAAGTTATATTGACTTTTCTGCTCTTTTTCTACCCGCATTGACTTTGACTTTTCAACTTTGACTGGGCTTTAAAAATGTTTTTTCTCCTTGAAACTTGGGCTTTAACCATAGAACTTCTTAACAACTAACATTTGTTCCTTTCTAGTGCAAAAGTGACATATTTCTTCACATATTTGACTCCAAGACCTGAAATACACAAAAGCACGTAAACAGTATTAACTCTTATTTATTATCTTATATATAATGGGAAAACTTGCCCCGTTTATTAGTCCCCGTATTACCGTTTTTAGACCAATCTTTTAAATCACAAGGGTACCTGAAAGTTTCACCCACGAAATTTTTTCCCAGATCATGTTCGAAGGGTAAATTAGCCATTAGCTCCCGTAAATAGGCCTATAAAACTCAACATCTTTGTAAAAAGCGAACCGCTTCGCTTGGTTTTTCAATTAAACCGTTTCGTTTGTCTTCTCCGTTCTTTCGCTCCCTCCCCATTTAAGACAAAAATAACTCTGTCGTTCCAATCAAAACAAATTTGTCATTCCTCTGCTGATTGAATTTATGAATTGAAATCTACTCTAAAGCGCATAGGTAGGAATTTTGTTTATTTCTTCAAATTTATTCTATTTCTTACTTTCTTCTTCTCTATTTTTTTTTCCTTCCAGTCACAGAATAGTGCCTTTATCATTCAATACTTTTTTACCCAACTTCCACCTCGAACAGATAGGTATGGTCTTCTAATCTGTTGCCCAAAGTTTCCAGTTAACCAACCGTTTCGATACTTTCAGCAACATCTCTTCTTCATCTTGAAAATCCCTCTCCACATGGAAGAGGTTAGATTATTCTTTTTTTAATTTACTTTTAAATTGTGTTTAGGGAACAAGTTTGGTTTCCAATTTGTTTGCGCTTAACGATGCTTTCTTTAAGACATCAACTTTCTTTATCTGTTCTTCATCGATTGGGTATGTTTATTGTCTGCTCTTCCCTTGTTTCCCTGCTTCACTTTCCATAATCTCACACAAGGTAAAGATGCATAGGTTCAACAATAAGTCACTGCAATGTCTCAGACACGGGAAGTGCTTTTACCACACTTAACTTGGAGAAGGCAAGAAAAGACGGAAATGGTTTGGCCAGTGGAAAGCTTAAGTTTATGATATTGGTTTAGATTCGTTTAGATTCGTCAGAGTCAATGCCAGAGAATGGGATTTCGTATTGGTTTATTGCTCATCGGCATAGTTGCTATGAGCAAAGATATATATATATATATATATGCAGTGGAAAGCTAAAGTTTATGATATGCAGAACGTGGTTGTGAGCATCAAGTCTATACGGGTAGCTATCACAGACGATGAATTTTTCTCGTCTTGCAATGAGACGGAGAGTGATTATGGTGATCTGTTGACAGAGGATGTGGAGCTTGCCCTTAAGATAGATTCTTCAGAGTCAGTGCCAGAGAATGGGATTTCTGATGGGTTTATTGCTCATCGGCATAGTGTTTATTTGGTGGATGGAGAAAACCGGAAGCCAAGCCCGAGACACAAAAAAATTTGCTTCCTCCTAGAAGTTCACTTTGTGTGGAGGAGAAGGTCAGTGATCTCCTTGGGGATTCACCTCCCGTAAAACGTACTTTGGTAGGCACTCAGTATATATTGCTGCGAAGGGGGATGAACTCCATAGAGGAAGGGATACAAGAAAACCCTTTGTTCCGCGAGTACAAATGAGGATTGAGACGTATTCTCTGGATTTCACCCAATTTCCCGCTTCAGACAGAAGAACTCCTTCCTTTGCTTGATTTTCTCGCAACCAAGGTCAAGGCAATCCGTCGTCTAAGAGAACTTCTTACTACAAATCTTCCACCATGAACTTTTCCTGTTAAGGTTGCTATTCCAGTGGTTCCTACTATCAGGGTGTTGGTCACATTTACGAAGTTTGAAGAGTTGCAGCCATTGGATGAGTTCTCTACGCCTCCTTTAAGTCCCTCGTCTGCAGCGGGCAATCAAAGCCAGTTGATGCAGATGGCCCACTGTTCATCGTGGGTGCGACCGGATAAAAGCCCCTATGAATTGTTGAAGTTTGTTCAATTTGGAAGCATCAATCTATGAATTGTTGATTTTGTTTATAGAATTAATTCTTTTGTGTAGTTATTGGTTGTTATCTATTAGTTTACTTAATAATATCGACATGCATATGGTTGCCCTCTATACCGAAAATATGGACATGCATATGAGGTATTTCTTAGACCATGCTCACCATAAAGTCACGTTGTTGACTGACTTGCAATTTGATTTAAGTGTTATTGTTTAACCAGGGCATTCGTGTTAATCCCGAATCATCCCGACTCCATTTTAAACTCACTTACTGAGATTAAGGAAGTTGGTCAAGATGGAAAGGAGGTAACTACAATTCGCACCCCTCATTATTTGGTAGTATAAGGTACTTCTGTTTGTGTTTTGCTTATCAATTTGTCACTACACATGTCACTAAGCCGGTACCATTTGTGTCGATGAGATTAAAGATGCTCTTTTAATCAACATTAGAGGCGCGTGACCCTATAGCGGCTGAAAATACAAAACGACATTGAAATAAAATGTTTTCGGATGGAAGTGGTTCTTCACATCAAGGTCATGATCTCATCTTGTTTACTTTAATTCGTTTAGTTTCTTTTGCTAATATGATTTGTTTAGCTTATTTGCCCAAATTTTAGTTGTCAGAGCCATATTACGTCCATTCTTCTCCATTTTACAGTCGCCATGCGGAAAGCGTAAGTCACTTGGAAATGAGGATTGTCTGTTAAGATGAAATTGGTGGCTCCCCAATCGTATGCCCTTACAACCACGGACTCGACAAGGTATGCACTACTATTGGCCTTGAATTTTTTTCTCATTAATGCCATACAATCGCTTACCGGTTTCCTTGATGAGGTGTTTTATACTTTCATGTACGGTTGGATATGTAAACAGTGTATATTTTGATCAAATGAGAATCATGCTATTGCCTGAACATGTATAAACCTAGAACGAACTTGACTGGCCAGTTGTATTTCTCGAATATCCGCTTTAAGTGAGAACTCCTAGCCAAGCGGGAGCTATCACCAGGGCCAATGATCCAACCCCATACGGAAAAGCCCTTATGATGATGGAAATGATCCATTGCCGATGTAGTCTAGAAGCGATGTCGGTTGAAGCTATGGAGCACCCCTTCCAATTTCAGGTCGATATTTAGTTCCATATCCTATTACAGATCCAGATGTAGAGACAGATTCTAAGCCATTTGATCGAGATCGAGAACCTATAGCAGATCTATTTAGAGATCGGAACCATGTTCTGGCTACACCTATTTTAGTAGCAACTGCGCCTAAGTCTGCATTAGCTGGGTTTAGCCGCTAACTAATAGCATCAAAAACATTCAAGTCTGAACCTGCCTTGATTTCTCACTCTGTCTCCTAGACGCCTTTTGATTTACCAGAAACCGAGGCAGAATTAGTAGCGGGCATTCATTTCTATAGTCAACAATATTATGCTCCCCCTCCTGATTGTGAAAAAACTGCTTTTTCTGCTACTTCTGCAACAGATGCTTATTCTGATTTATCTGGTGGAATGAGAGATCACATGGACGTCCACAAGAGTGACACCTCAAGCCCTGATGGCAGTGAGCCCATATATGAAGGAGAAGATCGGATACTACATTCGTGAATAAGGATTATTATCTTATCCATGTATGAAGGAGAGGTAATTTTAATTTGAACAAGCCGGAAAAGCCACGCACGAAGTCTCATGCCAATAATGATGTCACTCACCATAATGGTAAGGTTCTATTTGATAACATTGAAGATAGTGTAAACCGTACATAATTTTATTGATTAAGTTGAAAATTGTAGATGTATAAACTACTATGATTGTACAACCTGGACTCGTAGTAGACTTCCTAATTGCCAACCAAAATGTCGGGGATCCGTATCATATTGATGGGCAAAGGTAACCTTGGTCATTTTTCATTATCCGGTGAGTGGTTAATTATCTTGCCACTTTAATGCCTTTGGTTTTGTCTTTGTTAACAGCTAAGAGAACACTAAAAAAAATACGAGGATAAAGGCAAGTCCCTCTAATATGGAGAACAAAATCACCGGATTAAGTGAGCTTCCTTGCAATCGCAAAGCGTAAGCTCTTAATGAGCTTTATTTTATGAACTTCTTGATCAAACAATGTGAAAAGCTCGATCCACAATTCTGATATCAACATCAAGGTCACTTCGAAGTCGCGTGCCCACAAAACAGATCCCTGCCTTGCCAATCCACCAAAATGGGATTCCCTTCTCGAATGCACAACTTACATACACACAATTTTCAGCCAAACCGTATCTAGGAGCCATCACTTCTTCGAAAGGAGGAAAGGGAAAGTGAGCTCAAGAAACCTTTTAAGAGTTTTCTGTCTCCCACCGGGTTCACCGCAATCATGAGAAATTTCATTGAAGAAAGGTCATAGCTAGGTGTCTTCTCTCTATAAGACTCCAATCTCGACAACGAGTTCAAATGTGAAGTTGGGGCTTGTGTTGTCGCGTGAGCTCGGTATTTGCTCATTGTCCGCCATATAAAAGAGGATTCTTAATGAATGTGAGCGAGAGAAACGAGAATCGCAATATTCATTGCAAGAAACTTTGATATAGCTACTAAACATGCCCAAATCTTTAATGAATGTGAGCGAGAAATACAAAGAAATTGTTTATTCTCCGTAGACGCTTTATTTTTTCTCTGTTGTTCAGTTTTAATCTCCGAGAAAAGTCTTTGATGGAAAAAGTTATTCTCCTTTACAGTCTTCTCTTCCACCTAGAAGGTCTTCCAGGTACTTTTTTTTGTTCCAAGTTTCAGTTTTTTTGCTTCTTTTTGTTGTTTTATCAAGGGGGTTTGTTCATTTTGTTTTAATTTGTTGGGTTCTCTTTATTTGTCTTTCTTTGGGCGTTGATTTGAATATTTAATGAGTTTTTGCAATGGAGTATGTTCATTTTGTTTAAATATTGAAGTAAGTGGTCTGTTGATGGTGTTGGGCGTTGGGGTTTTGTGGGTTTTAGGTTGCAGATGGGGTTCTTTGTTTCGTTTGAATAATTAATAACTCTGTCCAAATTATTGCGTTTTTTTTTTTTTGGTTTTGTTTTGAATTTATGATGAGTGTTTTTAGATTTGTTCAAAATATTGAAAAGAAAAAACGAAACAAAATGGGCTACTGATGGAGTTAGGCGTTGGTGTTTTCTGGACTTACAGGTTACAAAATGCAACTCCCGTTAGCTACTGAAGTCGCGTGAAAAGAGAACCAAGAAGGAGGATGATTTATTAGGACCTTTAGTTGGAGAAGGTTTGCGGCCTGAGATTTATACTGAAGAACATGAGAAGCTACTTGGTACTTGTGGGTTGACTTGGGATCTGTTTGTTGATAGTTATACAAAGGATGGAGTACGCATTTATGAGGTCAAAGACCTGTTATCGCCAACTTTCAATGCACTTTATGCTGCTGATGTTGTAGTTTGAGATTGGAGCATGTAAACGGTAATAGGATTGAATCCTGGAAATGGCTTGGACCATGTCGTTATTATTATTGTCCTAAACTTACTATTGTTTTATTATTTATGGTTATTAGATATTTTGTTCTTGGAATTTATTCTAAATGCAAAGAGTGATGCTACTAATGTCTACTACATTTGCTCCGCCATGTAATAGTAATGTGATAGAATTTACATAAATAGTTGTTCGATAAAAAAAAAAAAACACTACTAGATTTGCTCGCCATGTAATAGTGTTTGTTATGATATTGGTAAACAAACACTTTCTTTGAAGGCCCCTCATGATTCAGGTGCAACTTCTGCCTACCATGTAGTATAACCATTGTTGCTTAATCTGACGATGCATTTCAGCCGTGCTTTTAGATTCTCCCTTTGGCCAAATCCTTTAACTAAGATAATATTGGGGAAATGAGTCCCTTCGCTTTGCGCGTACAGCTCGTTTCTATCTAGATTCTTTGATCACACATCTGCAAATTTTGTTCAAAATCATTGTTTGAGTTAATATCATGTTTTTTATTGTTTCATTTTATTATCATGCAGTCTATCTCTGCTCTTACTTCTGTGCACCTCCATACAAATGGATTGAAAAAATTCAATCCTCCATCATTTTAATCATTCAATCTTACCACATAGCCATCTTATCGAAAGCTATTATTTATACATTCAATTCAGTCCACATATTATATCCGACTTAAATGTAAACGTTTCTAAATTTAAAATAAAAAATGGTTTTTTTTTGCTAGCAACATTTTCTTCCTCTATCCAACCTACTTACTTATTTAATCAAACCAAAATATTCAACGACAAAAAAACATTTGCTAATGGATTCGCTAGATCATTTTGAAGACAATAATAAGAAAAAGATTATTCTTCTTGCATTTTTCTTTAGATATTTTATTCTTCAGTTAAGAATACACATTATGTTGCACAACATGATGTAGTATTTTATATCTTACAGGTAGTACACTCATATGAATCCAACAATGCTCTTCCATCACATATAAATCCTGGCCAAGAAAATTACACAACTAGCAGCACAAAGGTGAATTTCCTCAACATAATATCTATTTTTTAGGTAAATAAGTTTGTGGCATATACAATACTAATTACATACTAACTAAATTACAGACAGTTAAATACATCTTCAAATATATTTATTCGCAGCATGGCAGAGCAGCAAAAATCGTATCAAACAAAAAAAAAAATAACGTATTCAAATGTTTTTTTTCCCCTTAATTAAAGTTTCATTTAGACAAATTTAATATGTAATATTTTACATTATACATAATTATTTCCTTTCATTTTTCCGCCCATTTTTCATTTGCTAGCGTGCAACGACGCGTCTTCGCATTCTTCAAATACATATAATTGGTCTAAATGTAATATTATTAAAGGGTTAAAACTACAATTTTGAGATCTTATCAACAAGTTTAAGCATGCCAAAACTGACAAGCCTAAGAAAGGCAAAGAGCATAAGTCAAAGCAAGCCCACACGGACAAGATTTGTAAATGATGTAGTCGAAAAGGTCACCACCACCAGCAAGTATGTTGCACAACTAGTACTACAAAAGTCAAGTCCTACAAGGATTTGGCTGCATTATTGCGGAAGCAAATGCTAAGAAGGATAGCTTTTGAGATCCAGATAAATTCACTAAAATAATAGTTGGAGATTTGTGTGAACGTGATAAGGCTAGTGGTTTAGCCAATTCCGATTTATTACTTATTCTTCTATCACAACGTATTATTTCTTTAGTTATATACAAATATAACTCTATTTTGTAGGATGATGAGCAATAATGTTTAGTGGATAATGCAACCACATATGCAATCCTACAATAAAGGATTTTCTTCTATATATGATATTAGTTTGTCGAAAACAAGTTTACATACCATTGGTGGACAACTTAATTACCATCATAAAAGGGTATGACAAGGCAAGTTTCAAATTATAAAATGACTCAATATTGTCTATTGCGAATTACGAATGCTCTATTTGCACCAAAATCTCAACCATCCTTAATTAGTTAAGGATTTAAGAGCAAATGGATACCATATTGAGACTGATGATATCAAAGGGGTTGACTGTCTCTATATCACTAGAAAAGTTTATGGAATGACAATTTTGTCCTTGAGGGGCCGTTTGGCAACCATTATGAGAATCTATTTTAGGGCTAATAATTGATTATTATTCTCATAATAGATTTCGGATATGCAAAGGAACCGTTTGACAATGATTATGATAATTTATTTTATGACATATAATCTATTATGAGTCCCACAACTGTTTTTAGACTTAAAAAAATATGTTTGGTAAAAAAAATTAGAAACCATAATCTCTTTATCAAAATGAGATAATTCATTAAAAAAAACCACAATCTCTTGATGTTGCTAGCAGTATATTGAGTCTCTGTCTACCCGATTTTGACCTCAATTCTATGGCTGTGAATGTTATCGTCCCCTCAAAACCACAAAAAGTTTTGGCGGAAGCATTCTATGGTAAGATTGTTGCTAGTCTTGAGAGGGAGTTTGTGTTATCTACTCGTCAGAAAGCAGTCATTGGATGCTTGCAGTCAGAACATGCAAAAGATTTCCTACTTGCTATTCCGATGGAGGGACTTGGACAACGTATGTCGCCGGTAGAGTATCATTCTATTCTTCGGTACCGTCTCATAATTCCTTTGTACTCTAATGGTGGTCTATGCCCTGTTTGCAAAAAAAGTAGACTAGATGCTTTTAGGGATCATGTAGCACATTGTAGATATTTTACAGGTTTCAAATACCGACATGATCATGTCAGATATATTTTATGTGATGCATTTTGGAGGGCTGGGGTACAAGTGAAGAAAGAGGCTCCTATGAATTTTCTCACTGATCCGAATGAGGGGAGATCGACAGTTTGGCCTGTGGATGTATTGATCTATAGTTGGTCTGAGGGGAGGCATGCGTGTGTTGATGTAACTGGAGCCTCTCCATTGGTAGGGCTTGGGAATGGAGTCTTTGAGGTGGGAAAAGCAGCTAATAGAGTAGTGGCGGGAAAAATTGAGAAACACAAGGAGGCTTGTAGAGCTAACCAACATTGTTTCATTCCTTTCAGTTTTGACACTTTTGGTTTCTTGGCACAACAGTCTGTTGAGTTTCTTAAGAGATTGCAGAAAGTTATGGACTGCAACGTAATGACAGTTGGTTCTAACGAGTTTGTTTTTAGGAGAATAGGATTTGCCATTCAGAAAGGACTTGCGGCGCAACTTGTTGCACGCTTGTCCTAATTATTTGTAAAACTCGTTATCATTATTAATAAAATTTCCACTTCAAAAAAAAAAAAAAAAAAAGGCTTAGAGAATAAGAAACAAAATTTATTGAACTTTCCTCTATAAGCGAGTTACCATATTTTAATTCTTTGGTTTTTGACAATTTCTATTTCCATTTTTGGTTTAGTCATAGAATCAAAAATTGATTTGTATTTGATTGTTTGGTATCATTTATTCCATAAAGGTTTATATAAAAAATATTTACGTTATGATTGATTTTAAAAACACAATTATTTCTACTAATAATGGTTGCCAAACGGCCCCAAAAATGTGTTTGGTAAAATTATTTAGAAACCATTATCACATTTTCAAAATTAGATAATAATCTATTAAAACATAAACAAACAAAACTAGCTTACATAATGAGAAACAAAAGTTGTTGAGCTTTCTCTTGCCTTATTTCATTCTCCATTGTTTTTAGCAATTTTCTATTTCTATTCTAGTTTAAGTCAATAAATCAAAAACTCATTTGAGTTCGGCAGTTTAGTATCATTTATTTGATAATGGCTTATGTTAAAATCATTTATAAGAATCAATCTTAAAAGTAAAACTCATTATAGATAAGTGCTTCTCTCAATAACAAAACATAATTTCTTTCCGTTTCTCTTTTTTCTATTTACTTCTCTCACCATCCAGAAATTGTGGACCTTCATTCCATTTGTGATAATTATTAGAGAGCACAATACATATGTAATCTCTATTTGCTACTTATTAATAAAAGGTCGGTTTATTAAAAAAAAAATACATATGTTCGCCAGTAGTGTAGTTGAATTAATATACGTTGAGGTGGAGATCAACATAAGTAAAAGTCTATTTAAAATATATGAAAATCAGTTAAGAACGTGTACCCTTGAACTAGTATAAAAAATCACACGATATATATATTCTTATTCATGTGTTTTAGGGCAACTGCAAAGGTTTTCATGCACTTCATGCACTGTTTGCATGTCCATCTACTATAGTTTATATATAATTGCAGATTATGTGGTATTTGCTCTTTAAAAGTAATTGTTTCAATTTCCCACCCACGTTAGTAGGGTCTCTATTTTATTCATTTAATCAACAATTTAAAAGCCCCACTGATTATCATGGATCAATGTGCAGGCCCATTAACTCATGAAAAAAACTTTAGCCACATGGCTTTTGACTAATATACATTGATTTATGTCCGTTCATTTCTTATCAAAAAGATAATTAATATCAAAATAGCTCAAGCAACAAGACTACTAAACAAGGACTCTTTACTCTACCTCTATAAATATCAAACTATTTTTCATATACGTGGAAACTTGATCCCTACTCAACAATTATTTGGTTTAGGTCTCCCCAACATCAAATTCTTACGTTTCTTAGTGCATTCTTTACCATTGCTCTCGTTGTGTTGAAATCGAAAACATAATTGGCGTAAAAAAGAATTCATTATCAAAACAATCAAGATGGTATAAAGTAGACCAAATAGTCAACATATTCCTCCTACTAACAAGAATCGCAACCCTCGAATTCAATCGCCGATGAAAAAAAACTATGATCAACAATCAAGTTGGATATAAAAGTAAAAAATTTTGACGTTAAAAAAACAAAAAAATTTTTCCAGTTGTAGGATCAACACATTCAATTAGATTATAGAATCGGAATAACTTTGAAGATTTACCTGATTCCTCCGAGATAACATGACTAAGGCGGGCATCCCGTTTGAGAGCAACAAAACATTGGTATAATTATTCCTTTTGAGATCGGACATGTCTCAAAGGTAGTAGTTATCCCCGCCAACCGATTCTCCCCATTAATAGGGTAATTACTCCAGAGCGCAATCAATTTGATGTGAACATGAGAAAGCAAAAACGGACGTCCCATAACTTGAATGGCCTCATATTCGCGGGTTTTTGTTGTCAATTTGTTTTTCATCCACCGCCTTTGCCTTTTTGCCTTTCCTTCTCAAATTCTATTTAAATTTTTTTGACTAAAAATAAATAACCGTTTAGGGGTTTAATGTCCACGCTCATATCCATTTCTATTTCCGCATGGAGGATTACCGAGTCGATTTTCTTGTTGCAAATAAAGACTTGTAATGGAGGCGAGGCGGTGGCGGTTGCTACCGCTACGTATTGGACGCTGAGAATTGATCCTTTTGATTGTTCAACGATTGTTCAACGGTTCATGCAGTAATCAATCATAAAGAGAAAAGACATTTATATAATTTGAAGAGATTGTTGGTTATTGTTAAAAAACAAACAAAATTATTTATAAACTAGATACAATTATACAACAACAAGAGTTTCTAATTATTATTAGTGATAAAAAATTATAATTAAAAATAAAATTTTGGAGGAAACCAAATGTTTAGGCTATACAAACTTATACTTTGGGGAGGATCACGGCACATTGAACCAGATGATATTAAGTTGTTTGAGCTTTGATTCCTAGTTGTTTGAGTTTTGATTCCTATTTAAAAACAGGAATCAATAACTATATATTGTTTTTCCATCAATTGTTTTCTCTGTAACAATAGAAAATAAATAATAAGGTTTGTCAATATTTCTATTTCTATGTAGGAATCAATAACTATACATTGTTTTCCATCTATTGATTTCTTTGTAACAATAAAAAAATAAATAAAAAGGTTTGTCAATTTGAAATTAAAAAAAAAAAAAAAAAATGAGCATATATGGACCATAACAAGTATTTCCTACTCATCCTAGCCAAGGCCCCAAATCAACAAACTAAGTGTTCTTAGTTTGTAGGATAACAAAAAACTTCCCAATTATGCAGTTTGGGGTACGTCTAGCCAAATCATTATCTCACCCCTCTTCTCCTGCTGCTTCCACTTCCCTTCAAGAACTTGCTAACAAGCACAAAGGTATCAACTTTATATCTCAAAGTTATCTTATTTTCAGTCATTACAAGCTTTTAAGTTCATTTGGGTGTCTTTTTATTTACTTCTTGTGATGGGTATTGGTGCTATAGGTTAGTTTTGTAGATAAATATTGTGTTTAAGTTGCGGTTACACCACATTTGAGTGGAATTTTATTTGGTCATTTACAGATTAACATAATACCCTGAAATCTTTTGTGTTAACTGTTGGCCTTAACTGAAAGGTGTTGCAAAGGTTGTCTTAAAGAAGGGGAAGGTACAACTGTTTCGGGATGGAAGTCCAATGGTCTACAGCGGTGCAGTTGATAGAATAATTGGGAGACCACCACCCAAGACTGGAGATGTTGTGCTAGTAGCTGATGGAACAGAAAAGCCCATTGGTTGGGGCTTATACAATTCGGTTTCTATGTTTTGTGTTCGACTCATGCAGCTAGAAGAGGATGCAGCAAGGTATATCCCTCCATGAGGCTTTCTATTGGAACAATCTTATTCTGGAAGACATAAAACGAATCATGCCTAAAATGAAATGCTTAATCCAGTTTTGGTGCAGAGATCCATCATCGGCATTGAGCATGGAACACCTGCTCCAAACTAGAATTGACGCTGCTATAGAATTGCGTAGGTTCTTGGGGCTTCCTTCCATACACACAAATGCTTATCGTCTCGTGAATAGTGAAGGAGACAGGTGAACTTCCTTATTGATCTCCAGAGATTCCTTACTTATTGGTTATGTCTAACACTGTCATTTAACAGAAGCTTGTATCATTTGGAAATCACATGTGGAAACTTCAGCTTCGTATGAACTTTACATCTGTATTATCTGTGTTACACGGGAACACCCCTGATTCAATAACATACTGTAGACTCCAATTGAAAGCATAGATCAGTACTTAGTACGTAGTAACTCGGCTGAAAGATCATAACCCGTACTGATATATAATGCTAAACTTGTGTGTGTGTGAAGGGGTAGGGGGTATGGTAGTTCCCAACTTTTCCAAGTGTAGATAAAAAAACGCTCAGCTAATGGCTAGAAATCAGAATTTAAACATTATTTTTCACATGTGGGATTGCAGGTCCTGTAAAAGTGAACACCGAAAAGCTCATGATCAATTTGGTCATAACAGTCTGTTACTGGTTCACTGGCTGATCCCAGTTGACTAAATGAGGCTCTTTTTTCAATTCTACTATCTAAATTGGAAGGAGAAATAGTGTTTTCCTCAATGTGAATTTTATATTCAGTTTCTGCTATTGAATCACAATGTCACATGTTCCATATAAATGCAGATATTCTCCGTTTTCATTCTAAATAAACTCCCCAATCCACATAACCTGAATTTGGTTATAGTTCTTAATTTATGAGTTCTGCTTTTGTTTTGACGGTTATCTGAACACTTGGGCACATCATCTGACACGCTGTAGTTTTCACTACTAAGGAGTGCAGAAACTATTAATAAACATCATCAGTTAGGGTATTCTTTTTAAAAATGTTTGTCATAAGGATTGTAAATTTTATTGTGGACTTTATATGCACCCATTCTCTTCCCTTCATTATATGTGGTAAGGCTCTACTGAATATGCATGCTATTAACCCCCTTGTATTTTGGTTATGTTTTAATGATTTCTTTCAGGCTATCAGGGTTAATAGTTGATGTTTTTGGAGATTTGGCTGTCATAGCATCATCTGCTACTTGGGTTGAGAAGTATAAACCAGTAATAGTGTCATGCATCAGTAGAATCGATGGCATTAATCATGTGAAATGGAGACCGTCAATTGACATTCTAAAGGAAGAAGGATTAGAGTTGTCAGACCTTGATGGCTCCCATTTGTCACTGTCTCTAGAAACAGTAAAGGTAGGAATCCTCTTACATAATTATCAGTTGCAAATTTCTAGTTATCGTTTGTAATCTTTAGGCTCCCTTAACTTTTGGTAGCACCTCTTGTGTCATGATATGACATGTCATTATGACATGAATCTAAGCATTGTCACATTATTTCGCCAGGTTTTGGAAAATGGAATATCATATTCAATATCATTGGATGGTCAGAAGACTGGATTTTATGCTGACCAGCGAGATAACCGTCAGTTTATATCCTCAATTGCGCAGGGTCAGAATGTCCTTGACATGTGCTGCTACAGTGGCGGTTTTGCTCTAAATTCAGCAAGTGGTGGTGCTGAAAATGTCATTGGTAACAGATTTCTGAGTTTTATTTCCTTCCATGTTTTCATATTTCTTCAAAGTGGCGAGTTATGGCTGTTTACTAAAATGTAGAGTTGTAGACAGATATGACTAGGATGAAAATTCTCAGGACAGAGGGACGACTAACTCTAAATCTGAAAGATAGCATTCACCTAGTTGAATGTGATTCACAATGAAAAATCAACAACTTCTGGTATCACTACAAATTATGGAGTTCAATATTAAGAAGCTATCTTATTTTGAAGATTGTCTACCTAGTAGACATGCAAAACCCATCCAAAAGACAGCTAATAGAAGCGTCTTGTTCATAACTAGAAAACTTTCTCTAATGTGCTTGATTAATATCTCTAAATGTCCTGTCAGGCATTGACAGTTCATTGCCTGCTTTGGAGCTTGCAAAGGAAAATATCGCTCTAAACAACCTAGATCCAGAGAGAATATCCTTTTTGAGAAAAGATGCAACTGAGTTTATGAAAGAGGCCGTTTCTAGGCAAGAATCATGGGATTTGGTGATTTTGGACCCTCCAAAACTGGCACCTCGGAGAAAGGTATCTTTATGTATTCAGAACATTTTATTGTGTGCTGTTTGGTTTAAAAAATATCGTTTATATGATGCATATTATTAACCAGTGTAGCTTGATTTCAGAATGGGTTGATTGTTCATGACTCAATATTCATTAGATATATCTCTTACAGGAACTTATTAGCTACATCATGCTTATTGCTGAATGACAATTCCATGTTTCGTTTGTTGTTTCTTATATAGGACCTACAGGGTGCGTCCGGAATGTATAGAAACTTAAATTCATTAGCTATGCAAGTAACAAAGAGCGGTGGCCTGCTCATGACTTGTTCATGTTCAGGAGCTATGACCCAAAGTGGAATGTTTTTGCGTGTTCTTCAGGCAAGTTTTTAGTTCAGTTCTTTGATTTACAAGGAAATTTCACTTTCTTAAACTGCTTCAAGTATAGCTGAGATAATGGTTTTTTTGGCAAACATCTTTCTTCAGGGTGCCGCCTCAATGGCAGGTAGAAAAGTGACAGTTTTGAGGCAATCTGGAGCGGCTTGTGATCACCCTATTGACCCATCTTACCCTGAGGGTGCATACCTTTCCAATTTCTTACTGAGAGTAGTATAGATGAGATCAAGATGTATTCAATAGCAGTGCACTCGATATTAGGTTCACCAATTGTTCAATTGTATCGATGTAGTTCAATTATTTGTTTAGTTTTGAAAAATGGAAATAGTTAATGTATGCATAATTGTACATTAGAGAGGTAAAAAGTTCTGTTGCAAAGTACCTGCTCCAAAAATTGTCACTCTCATAGATGAAATATAGCTTCTGGAGATGGTTACGAGTCTTATTTTAATGAGCTACCAATTAATGAGATAAAAAAATTGTGATCACCTCAGCCAGGATTGTTGAATTCTATTATACACGAAGATAACAATAATACCAACGCTAATACTAGATGCTCATGGGAAAAACAGAACAGATTGTAGCCAAAAGGAGAGCATGAAAATGGAGTTGAAATACAAGCTCCTCAGGACGGTGATACAACAATTCCATTCTCCAAGTTATGAGGCAGGATCATGCGTGCTTGAAGAGTTCCATACTAAGCCAATGAAAGTACACAGCTACCACAATTATGGGAAGCGTTATTGGCATCAGCATATAGTAGTACCTGTATGACAATGGGAACAAGTATTACAATAACATATGCACATTTATGATAAAGCTAATAAGAAATTACAATAAGCATTAAACTGATTGCGTACAAATGCAATTGAATTTGAAATATCACCTGTCGTTTTGAATAGCTGATAGTGGAGGAAGCACAGCTGCATATAGGAAACCCAGAAAGGAAATCCAGCCAAACACAAAAAAGCACCATCCCCAGAATACATTTTGTCTTTTTGTGACCAATGAGGTTATATGATATTGACTTTGTACCATACTGAAATCTTTTTATCATGAAAGTGACCAGCTACAGGTTAAGAGAACGTTTATAACAAGGGAGAACTTTGTGAAAAGGTTCTGCAAATTTTAGAAACTATTGATTGGTGCCCATGTATCGTTAATTGGCTGCCTCTATTCTCCGAATCACACCAAACTTTATTGCACTACGTCATGTGACTTGTGTGAATGTGACCTTGACACAGATTGGAATATGTTCCCAAGAGAATGCTGATCTGCTGATCCGGCAAAACAGTTTCTCTGGTGATTAGCAACCACTCGAAGCAGCCAGCGAGGCCACATCCACAAGTCTATTGCTCTTCAACCTTTTACAGTTTTCCCAGATTTTATAGGTGTGTTTGGCAACAAAGATTATAGGGTGGAATTCATAATATATTTCTGAAAATTATGAGTCAACCTGTTTGGCAACATTTTATGTACTAGAAAAGAAACCACAAATCCCCAAAATCAAAGAATTGTAAGTTTTATTGAGGGCAAAAACTTGAGATTTCTATATGTTCAAGAATTTTAACTACTCAAAATTGCAAGTTTTAATATTATATTTTCCAATTCCAATTCCAAAAGAAAACTTCCAAACAGACCCTTTGCGTAAATAGACCACTTATGGATTCTCAAGTCATCTTACTTTTAAAGCACTTTTACGGTTCTACCTTTATTTTCAAAGTCTTAATATTGACTAATATCCATGTTTTCACCTTTTTTTTTTTACATTAACATATGGGTTAGCAAGATTTAAAACTATCAGTTTTATTTATTTATTTTGATAACAAAAGGCATTTCATTAGCATATAGCAAATATGTCATACCATTCATTAGAGGTAGATGCATGGAAACTACCAGTTTATCAATTTGGTGGTTTCAACAACTATTATCCTTCATTAACAAAATTAACAAAGGTCCTTTATTCTATTCTTGCCTATTTTTCCTACCTACTTTTTTCTATCTATTTATTGATGATTGTTAATTTGTATTCAGATATGTGCCCGCATATGTTCCAAAGTAGAAGACATCAAAAGGAGTCAAACTTCTCTTGGAATTTGGTAATTTTGTGTTGCTCAATGGAAAAATAAGAGGGCATCTAGCGTGTGCGCAGGGCTAAGAGGGCATAGATCCAGTACATTGTCATGCAATACACCCTCAATTTGTGTGTATGAGTGGCCCAGATTCACTAGTTTTTCTCTCTTTTTCCCTAACGCACACTATCAATAATACCAATCTACACTAGCCATACTGAATGTTATAGCTTGACCTTTTTATAGGTTCTTATTTATTGATGGAATGTGACTATGTGAGGGTGAATCATTGTCCAATACCTTTGCATTGAAATATATGACGAGCATGTCTAGATTAGATCTTATAATGAGAACTGAAAATTGGACTCTCACATTTTTAGGCTTTAATATTTTTTAGGATAGTATGATTTTGTCGTACAAAATATTGATTTTTTTGAAAGTTTTAATCTTAAAAATATTAAGAAATATTTAGAGGGATTGATATATAAATATTAATGAGGAGATTTTTTAATGTTTTAAATATATATAAAACTAATTCTAATTTTCGGAGTTTTATTTGTTTAAAAAGAAAATCACCAATATTTTGAATATTTAATAATATTTCGGTGGTTCTAAAACAATTTTATTTAATATTTATATTATATTTTAAATAAATATAAATGATATATCATAATATATTAAAAAGGCTCTTTAAATTATATCTATAATATTTATCGATATTTTGGATATATCCAAATTTTTACATTTATTTAAACAATATAATTAAAGGAAAAAATATAATATAAAATATCCCTAAAGAAGAGGATATATCCATTGATAAGTGGGACTCCTACATATCATCAAGTATAGATGAAATACTTAATATCCCAAAATTTTATTTTATCTATTAAGATTTCAGAGTACTCTATTTAAATCCTAACCGTTTAGAAATTAAAATTGTAAATGTGAGATTTATGATATATCACCATTATTTTGGATATTTAATGGTTTTTGGAAAAGAAAAATAGTTCTCATTCCAACCATAACACCAATAAATAGTTAGCTATTCCTAATATATCTTTGCTAAATCCATAATATGAATAGGTATTTTAGATATATCCACTTTTTTTATATGGGTAAAATATCCCTAAAGAATAATGATAAATCCAAGATACATATCAAAAGTATCCAAAATACTCATATCCCAATAACCTTTGGATCTAGCTTTTAAATCCTAACCGTTGGAAATTATTGAATGTGAGACGTGGGTTGTTTAAAAAGAAAAATAGTTCTCAAACCATAACACCAATGTTAGCTATCATTTTTAAAAGCTCATGAATAAAGACGATCATCTTTTTTTTTTTTGGGTAATCAACGATATAACAAGTGGACTTCGGTTAGGATTTTTTGTCTGGCTTTTAATGGGTTTCAATTGGAGTTTTTTAAGTCGGACTTCGGTTGGAATTTTTTTAGTACCGAGGGAGAGAGGGCGAATCGTGTCGGGGGCCGAAAGGCGATCGACCGCTTCGGGCTGATGCACATCTGGGGCACTGAAAGCACGCCAGATCTGGTCGTCGGGGGGGATGCACATCGAGGGCTCGGCGGGCACGATATCCGTGTCGACGCGGGGTAGATGTCGTCCGACACCAAAGGCTACAGATTCAGTATCGTCGCATTGGCACGGCAAATACTAGTATATATATAAAATCAGATGACTGAACCTGTCTAAATAATGCCTATTTCAATTAGGAGCATATGGTTTGGCTCACAAAAAAACAAAAGACTAAAACCAAAAATATATAATGCCACATGCACGTATTTAAGACAAGAAGTTGAGTAGGTAATTTACCCACAGAAGTCTAGAATCAAATGTAATTTCATTCCTGATTCCCAAGACAAAAGACACTTTCATGCAAATGGCAATAGAAAGCCATGTACCGCAAGGTACAGGTGTTAGTTAGCTTCCTCAGGAAGGAGATGCTCTCAAGTCTCAGAGAACATTTTTAGTTTCACTGATTGACATGCCCATACCACATTTGCTACTTTTTCTATTCCACGCCTATAAATATGGGGGTTCTATAAGCCTAAAGGCAGTGAAGGGAAGAAGAAGAGGCCAAGAGAGAGAGACAGAGTGAGGGTCTAGGAACGTTTTGACAAGGTATGTAGTCTTAAACTCTTAATCCTGATGCATGGAATTCTCTTAATCAGCTCATGATCAGACCATTATAATCATCACATTGAGTGCATTATATTTCCATTTGCTTGGTTGATAGTGAAAATAAAGATCCCACTCTTCTTCCACCCAGGACTAAAAACATTCCAGCAAAATATAAATGAATTATTTTTACTGGAAACACACATGGTTTAGAAATTAGAATGAAGGCTTTATCACCTTCATGGAATATCTTTTTGGGTTCAAAGTGGGAACTTAATCCAGCCCAGGAGATGCTTAATCCCTATATTGTAACTTTATTATTATATTTATAATATTCACATTTTGCCTACAAAAAAGAAAAGGGTTCGAGATCTCTACAACCGGGTACAGAGATTGATCTCTATAACCGTGTTATCTCACCGTTGATTCGAAATCGAGATGTGTGTGTGTGCCTCGATACCTGTGTGTGTTGTGTGTGTGCAAAAGACGTGTGTGTGTGGTACAGAGATCAATAATGTTCAAAAAGAAAATATTGTTGATTGACTGGGCTTCTTATCCTGGTTTCTAGGACAATTTCTTTTTGTCCCTTACCAAGTTTTTCTAATAAATAACATAGCTATAGGGCGTTTTACCACAGAGGTTCATCAGTTCATGAGCAATCAGCTTGCTTAAAAACGTGAAAAGCTTCTGCTATAGAACTACTCTTTTTGCCAGCTATATCAGCTTACAACTCCTTTTTTTGCTCTTCCAGGATATACAGAGAAAATAAAAAACATATGGAGGTTGCTGCTTCATCAAATCCTGGTGGTGTCATATTCTTAACACTTAAATTAAAACATTGTTTCGATAACCTGTTAGAAAGCATTTTTTATTCAAACATATAATTATTTCCTGCTGATCTTATATTTTTACGAAATGAAGCACGACGTAAATATATATATATGTTTGTAGCAACAAACACAAACACACACAGAGAACATTAACTACAAGAGGGCCTGTTGTCTGATGGGATTCACGATTATAAGTACATGACTTTCTCCTCTTCTTTTCTTAGACAACTCCCCAGATTGCTACCGTGTCTTCGACTTGAGAAGTTGAGATTTTCAGATGTGAAAATGAGAAAGGTTCTACAATAAGCAATAGATCATTTTGCCAAAATCAACACTTAGATTCTATTATGTGTGTATGTTGCGAGTGAGAGTGTGTGGATATAGACTCCTACGCTTACCTCGAAAACAAACAGAAGAGGAGAAAGTCA
This sequence comes from Coptis chinensis, assembly GCF_015680905.1. Taxonomy (NCBI): domain Eukaryota; kingdom Viridiplantae; phylum Streptophyta; class Magnoliopsida; order Ranunculales; family Ranunculaceae; genus Coptis; species Coptis chinensis. The sequence continues at coordinate 90,226,675 of NC_141463.1, read as the reverse complement.
TGTACTTATAATCGTGAGTCTACTTTCTAAGCCCAACAGGAAACACAATTTAAGTTGAAGAAATATGACTGCTGTTTTCATCATTGGCTTGGATACACATTGCTACATTGGATGAGAGGGTCAAAATGTCAGAGTTTTATGTCTTTTGGGAGGATTATATAATTAGTGAAAAGCCCATCCCCAACCAAAGAGCAGCCCCTACATTGCAGAAGGGACCAGAAAAGAAAACATGGGTAGTCCTTTTGACAAGCATTTATCAACCATATATGTGTATTTCTGTCAGTCAGGAGTCAGGAGTCAGGATCAGTAGTAACAAAACATATCCTAGACATAAAATGGCTAATACACATAAGCAGTCTTTCAACAAAATTCTAATATAAGCCTTACGCTTCTTGCCCGTGATTATGTCTTGTGGCTTCTGAGATTTAAATGATGCCTACTTCATCTCAACTCGAAGTATCCATAAATACCTGAATTGGTCCTGCAGTGATGACAATCAACTACAGAAAAGTAAATATTTTCCTTTAATTTTCACAGAAGGATAACTATACTTCATGAGTACTGTGTTTTCCTAGGCAGAGTATGTGGCAGTTTCTAACTTTCTATTCAGAGGCCTAGTGCCCCAACCTATGGGATATGGAAAACTTCATACAGACTCTATCTTCTTTAATCAGTACCAACCTGTCGATGTACTAACATAAATCATCCTCATAAGTTTGTCCCAGACATATGGTTCAGATATATAAAGAATTAAAATGTGCTTTGTGGTTTTGCTGTTTCTGACACTTTTGTAGTCTTTAACGCACAGATGACTTTGGAAGTACAACTAATGAACGAGAGCTGGAAGAACTACAGGAAAGGCACGACAACAAGTTACGTAAGATTGAAGAGCTTAAAAGCAAAATCCAATCACTGAGTCAGCACTTGGAGGATATGCAGAAACTTCCAAAAGAAAATACGGATACTCTCAGAAGCTTGAGTAAGGCATATAACAAGATGAAGGATGAACACGATGCATTGGTGGCTCAATCAGGGTAATAGATGGATTCGTCAGTTTTCACCTTTCCAGTAAAAACATTCTAATCAAGGTGTTGGGCATTAGTACTAGTTCTTATTACAGAGTTTGCAGATACGAAAATCTGTAGGTTTTCTTAAAACTTTGCTTTGGGCAAAACTAGTAACAAATTCTTTTTATGTTGGCTTATTATTAGAAAACTTAATGTCATATATATGACTTTTGACATTGCATTTCAGTAAGATCATAAAAATGTCCAAAGACAAAGGGCATTGAAGCTCAAAGGCAACAGAGTAACATGGGTGGTTTGTGAGAATGAGAGGAGTAACTAGTTAAATGAAATAGCCAACATACGTAACTGAGGTAAGTCTAACAGGATTTCCTTTTAAGCATGGAAAGAACAGCTCCGGACAAGCTACTATCATATTCAGAATTAATAGAAGGATACCCACCAGAAGATTGAGAACCTATGTATACAAAAACTTGCGTTGTTTTTTTTCCCCCAATGGTCAACTAAGTACTGATCATGATCTCTCTTTCTTAAGCTCCCATGTTAGTATATCTTAGGGTGTAAACTCCCATGCAATCAAGTGAGCAGAGCAAACGATCTGAGCAGAAAGGGGAGATATGTGGACAAAAACTAAGTTGGTTGGTTTTTGTCTGTCTATCCTCACCTATCCCTCTCCCTCTCCCTCTCCCTCCCCTCCTTCCCTCTCCCTCTCCTCTCAACCAAACCCTAACTCTCTCCCCCCACCCACAAACCCATCTCTCCCTCTCTTTTCTCCACCCTCCGCTCACGCCCCCACTGCTTAGCAGTTATCTAGTATAACTTAGGGTGTAAAAAGCAAGCTCAATGAACAAGTACATAAAAACGAGGAGTATATATGAGGTCATTAACAATCAAAGCCTCATATATTATTGAGGTGCATTGAGTCCGTAAAACTAATATGATCCCAAATGAGACGCGTTCATGGGACCGCATTGAGAAAGATGATTTTTGGCAAATACAAACTGCTTACCATAGAGATCATGCTGTCCTACTCACAAAAGAATCAACTCATTTAAACATTTTGTCATTTTCATTTAAACATTCTGTCATTTTGAACAATGTCAAGATGTGATAAATTATGGATCATTAGAACCAAAACATCAGAGGTAGCTAGTAAACCATTTTCCACATGAAGTCTATTGTTTTCAAGACCATGATATAGTCCTGCAAGCTAAAATATAGTCTTCCATAAGAAAGAGCCTAAACAGAACATTCACCAAATCACCATAGAAGAACAATGCTTGTGCTTAATATATGTAAACTTCTTGTTATCCATTAAGATTGTTCATCCCTTTTTTTGCAAATACTTGTAAAACACCAAATAACACTAAACAATATATGTAAAAGGATATGCAAATACCCGCTAAAGTCAGCTTTCCTGCCCGAGTTTTACATTTTCCAATGCGCGAACAAGATGTGCTATCCGATATTGGAGCTTTGCAACCAATGAAGCTTCTGAAGAATCTCCAAAGAAGCTTTCTTGCTTGGTTTCTTCCTCTTCCAATGCGCGAACAAGATGTAATATCCGATATTGTAGCTTTGCATTCTCCAATGTAGCCTATATACATTATGAAACTGAGTCACTAACTTGTCCAAAACAGTCGCCAAGTTTTAAAAAAGGTGAGCAAATAAACCTTGCGTTGTTCAGCTTTCAGTTCACTTATAATCTTTACCAACTCCTCATTCTCAGCATCTATATTTTAGAAACAAAGTAGAAACATTAATAATATTACAACTAAGTGTGTTAATGTTAATGTTAAAATGATGTGAACTTAATTATTACCAGTCTTATTACTACCAACTGTTGATTCAAGTCTTGCAAGTCGCTCCTTCAAATCATAAATAAAATTATGTTAATTAATTAAGTTAAAACGCCCACTAGTACTCCATGGTGGACTGGAATAAAGTTCAAACCTCAGCTTCAATGGCTCTTTCATAGAATGGTTTCAACACTTCTTCGAGTTCATTGTTTGGTTTAACAGGTGCCGCCATCTTTCTTCTTGTTTCTGACTTCTCACTTCTGACTTCTGACTTGTGATTTTAACCTTACGAAGTAAAGGGTGGGAACTCGGGCGGGTTGAGGCATAACCCGAGTTTCAACTGTTTCAACCCGAGCCCAAGACCAAGTCCCAGTTGGTTCTTGAATTTTCAGCCTAAGCCCTAGCCTGACCAATTTAGATTGAGTCAAGTTATATCGGGTTGGTCAAACTTTTTGGGTTATTTTTGGAATTAAGAGGTAAAAAACAATGAAATTGAAATCTTCTAATCAAATCAAAGAGATTTGATTGTTTGAAATGAATTGTTTACATTATTCTCTCTAAAATAGAGATTCTTAATCTTATTTTTTACAAAAATAAAATGATTGAAAAATATATGTATATCTATGCACATGGGCTTGGGGTTTCGGTTTTTGATATTCTAACCTGAGCCGAATCCAAAACCGAGTTGGGTTTTAATTTTACAAAACTAAGCCCAAACTACGGATTTGACATATTAGCCCAAGAAAAATAAAACTTGGGTTTTAGCTCATCAGGCTTGGGCTAATCCGACCAAAATTCCACCCATATCTATCTAACAAAATAAGAAAGTGTGGGGCCCAAAATGCTCCATCCAATGGTAGATAATCATTCTCACAAAAATATGACTTTGCAAATCCAAGTGTTTGGAGGGTTTGTACAATTTTGTTAAGTCTGTCGATCATGTAGAATTTATCGAAAAATCACCTAAAAGTCAACAATTACTTCTTTGAGAAGCTTATAAACCGTCCGGGGAACTTCTAAATTTGACATAATATTGCACAATTGGTTGTCCCAATTGATGCTATTGGGCTTATGGATAATGGGCAATTGGGCTGGCTTTGCGCCAAAGGCGTGAAGTGTTGTTTCGAGTGCTATACGAGTTAGGAGTTAGTCCAATCTGTATGGGTCGGGTTTGATAGGCTTACCTATCTCTTCAAAACCCAAACCAAAAAATTAAAAGCCCAAACAACTAAGTGAACTAAAACCAGCCACGTAATCAAGGCAACAGAAATATACCACGTCATCATAACTAAATTAACGGATAAGTAGTTAAATCCTCAAATTCAAAAACAATAGACAGAAGTAGAACAGAAGAGTGTCAAGTGTGAAGTGAGAGATGGCGCGAATATCCCTTCAACTGAACCCAACACTTTCGAGGACAACCATTAAAGAGAGTAGTGAACCAAAGCTACTCCACCTCCCAAACAAAACCCGAAACTCACGGGTTCTCATCTTAGGAGGGACTGGGAGAGTCGGTGGTTCTACCGCTTTGGCTCTCTCTAAGCTCTCCCCCGATCTCCACCTCGTTGTAGGAGGCCGAAACAGGTGTTTACTTCATCCCCAAGTTTCCATTTTCCATTATTTTTAAGTAGTAAATAAATGTGTTTATGCATGACAGGGAGAAAGGTGATGCTATAGTGACTAAACTTGGAGAGAATTCTGAGTTTGTTCAAGTCAATATTGATAATGTTAAATCACTAGAAGCTTCTTTATACGGTGCGTGAATTAGTAACATGTTTTATTATTAACTTTTGGAAGACGAAAGGGTTGTCATTATTCTTTCCTGCTGCAGATGTGGATCTTGTAGTTCATGCTGCGGGCCCTTTTCAACAGACAGAGAAATGCACTGTATTGGAAGCTGCAATATCCACCAAGGTAATTCTTGTTAAGTTTTCATTATGGTTTATGGTTATGCATCCTTTTCTTTGTGGCAATTGCTACTCGTTTTTCACTTCTCTCCTTACAGACGGCATATGTGGATGTCTGTGACGATACGAACTATTCAATGCGAGCAAAGTCTTTACATGAAAAAGCTGTAGCTGCTAATATTCCTGCCATTACAACTGCTGGAATTTACCCTGGAGTGAGCAATGGTGATACTTTTTATATCCTTTTCCAACGAATGCGCACATAATAGAGGAAGATAAAATGTTAAAATTGAGGAACTTACGACATTAGCTATAAAACTAGATCTTCCTATACATTTCCAAGTTCGAGTCTTGGTTAAGCATGGCATGGTCTTTTACCTTATCTTTAATTGCAACAGAATACTATTTGGGCTTGTTGCCTTAGGAATATAACATGAGAATTTTAACACCGGTTTTAGTCCTTTGTTCATTAGCAAATATCCCTACTTTATAGAGACTGGGAGATTTGTCACGTTTTGTGGTTCAGATGTGATATGGTTGTATATTAGGATTATTTTGTTTCCTTGTTTTTTCCCACACGATTATATTAGATTTTGACGAACTCCTCTGCTTTGTTTATCATGATAGTAATGGCAGCTGAGCTGGTGCGCTCGTCAAAAAGTGAAAACATGGGTGAACCTCAGAGACTAAGGTAGAATACCCCCACTGATTTAATTTTACTTGATCCTATTAGGTCTTGTTGCTTCAGAATGATATTGAAGTTTAATGTGCATCCTATATTAGAGTGACATTTTTATTTTCCAGTTTTCATGTCGTAAAGAATGGGCCGCATGGTCAGGGCATATGCTTAATAATATGTCATTTTCAGGTTCTCTTACTACACTGCAGGATCTGGCGGTTCTGGTCCAACAATATTAGCCACTAGCTTTTTGCTTCTTGGTGAGGAGGTTGTCGCTTATAATAAAGGTCAGTTCTATAGACTACTCTGATGGCGTTCTTTTCAAGTCCAATTGTATTTCTCCCTGTAATGCCTTTTTAAACAACCTTTAATCAGGAGAAAAGATCAAATTAAAGCCTTATAGTGGAATGCTCAACGTTGACTTTGGCAAAGGGATCGGAAAGAAAGACGTTTATTTGTTGTAAGTTCTATTGTTGAAAAAATAAAATCTCGAAAGTGTGAGATCTTGTTGCCAACTAACAATAATGCTCTACATTACATATTTGTAATGCATTTAGACATAATATAAACCTAGTTCCATCCTTGAAACTCAATGAAAATACGCTTCTTGATATTAGAATTGTCAATCACTGAAACCAAATAGACGAATTGCATCTTACAGTCCCTTTTTAAATTACAAATGGTATCTGAGCCAAGGACAGCTTGATCTTGGTTCACATATAAATCTTGTTTACTGCCATCTTTTTAAGTTAGTTGCGTCTGTGTACCCGTGTGTTGAGATACATAGAGTCCCACTTCGTGCATTTAATGCCTTGCATCATAACATATAAAATCCTGGAGTGTGGCTTATATTTCGGTGTCAATTTTCATACTTTCAAGGCCATTTTAAAGATAGTTGATCAGCTGGGATCTACCTGCTAGTGCAAAACATGACAGAGCTGTTTTCCTCCACAGTTCAGTTCTTAGTCAAGGTTTTTGTTTTTTCAGGCACTTGCCAGAAGTAAGAAGTGCTCATGAGGTCTTAGGAGTACCAACTGTCAGTGCTCGATTCGGTACTGCACCCTTCTTTTGGAATTGGGGGATGGAAGCTATGACAAATCTCATTCCTTCTGTATGTAATCTCATATTCTGATTTAAGTTTCCATATCGTAGTATATAATTGAGGCAATCACTTCCTATCATGTTATTCGTGTTGCATTAGGTTCACAGATTATCTTTCGTCGGAAATAGTCATTAAGCAGACTACACCCTGGACTAGCTTAAATCACTTGTAGACATACTGAGCTATAACGGTTTCATAATTTTTCGCCTGCAGTATTAGTTGGATAAATCACTTAAGTAAAAGTGATTGCAAATGCAAAAATATGTGGGCACTGCCTCGATTTGTATGTATGATGAAAGGCTGAAAGTATACAATTTTCAGGAGGTTCTGAGAGACAAGAACAAAGTGCAGAAGTTGGTCCAGCTTTTTGACCCTCTTGTAAGAGTTATTGATGGAATAGCAGGAGAACGTGTGTCAATGAGGGTAAGATACTACATATTAAAGAAACTTGTTAATTTGTTGTTCAAATTTTGGAATATGTGTTTGCCTGTGTGAAATGGTCAAATGCTTAGTTGCTTTCCTTTAGAAGTAATATCAATAGGTGATACATTATACTTCCCTAGTTCACATAATCACATGAATAAGCAGTAGACCAGATTGGTCATTTTTATGTTTCTCATCTGAACAGGTTGATTTGGAGTGCTCAAATGGACGTGAAACTGTTGGTATATTCAGTCACAAACGTCTCTCCGTGTAAGTCTTAGAAGTCTAGGCCTTTAATGCACCAACGTTATATTTTATCATCCTTCATCCTTTATTTGCTTATTGAGCCAGCTGCCGGTATGTTACACAAGTCGAATTGATAGGTGTTAATTGTGAGTCATTCACTTGATGATCACACTCAATTCATGTTTTTTTCAGATCAGTGGGAACTTCAACAGCTGCATTTGCACTTGCAGTTCTTGAGGGAAGTACTCAGCCTGGTGTCTGGTATCCAGAGGAGGTATGTGTCACACTTGTAAGCTATTTTAGGCAATGTAAAAATCTGGAATCACTTTTTGACATTTAACATATAGCCCGAAGGAGTTGCAATAGATGATAGAGAAGTTCTTCTCCAACGTGCGTCACAAGGAACAATCAATTTTGTAATGAACAAGTAAAAAATCTGACCTCAGTTTGTATATATCACGCCCTTGCATTTTCTGGGTTTCATATTATAATTGTTTTATAGGGCGCCCTGGATGGTCGAGACTGATCCAAAGGAGCTTATATTTGGAATATTTCTATGATGAGACTGAATAAGTATAGGCGCATTTGTTTAAAGTTTTGTTTGGCTGCTGAACAAGTATTGCAATGCTTCCACAGAAAGCTCTGCCTACAAGTCAGAACAAGCAGATTCAAGTAGGACTCTTTCCATTTTGTAATGCAAGGTACATCTTCGTTTGTTAGTGCTCACTTATCTATTTGGCCATTTATCTTTCAGGTCTCTGAAGCTGCATGCCGTGGGTCACATAAAATTTCAAAGATACTGTATATGGTTTTATTTTTCTTAGGAAATGATCAGAACTTTTTGTTAATCCATTGACAGTATTAGCACTAAACATTTTTTTTTTATCTATCTGCTTTATTTTATTTTTTTCTTAGCATTGCAATACCAGCTCAGACAGAAAATGGCTGAGTTTGATATATCAAGTTAGCCTTATCATGTTACACTCGTGATTCATTGACATGAAGTGATGCCAATTGCCAAGTATATCGCCTTATTAAATTGCCGAATCGTACAGATGTATGTTTACCAATTAAGCTATGTGCAAGTCGGCAGTAGACAATTCTTGTTAGTGGTACACTGGTACCTCAAGTCCTCAACTACTTACAGTCCATGTTCTCCATCTTGGCACTTGGACGTGACGAATTAATGTTAAAAAAGGACTAGTACATGCACCGCTAAAACTGCAGATTCATTCAATTTAAGTAAGTTAAGATTGCATATTGGAAAGAGATCCGAGATCCTTCCCATAAGTTGGTGGATGTCATAAATATGTACGGGGTATCTTGACAGTTCATCCACGGCGATGATTATAGGCGTACAATGAAGTATCAAGATCATAACAACAACATTCTGGTATGCAGTTATGAAAGATTATTATGAGATGGTTACCAAAATAACATTATGAGCTGCCAACAAATATGGAGGAAGGACTGTGAGGTGCCAACATGCAAGACTTAAATGATGAAGAAAGAGGTTGGCACTCAAATCAACTCTCAACTAACAGTGGGGACTTGGCCCAACACACCATTAAATCACACAACAAGTGAAAAACCATGAACCAGTGAACAAAACAATCAGAGAACAGTGAAAAGAAACAAACTTTCATTCTTCTTCTGTTTACGTGCAATGCAATTCACATGTGTTTCTCAACTCACACTGTCAAAAACAGTTGAAAGTTAAGATATTTAGATCAGCCCCACCTCTGGAAACAGCAATGTTGTGTTCTCGAATGGGAAAAGTTTATATATTGGCTGAGAAAGTAATCAGTTGAGGACAAAAAAAGGACTGTTCAAAATCGTCATCAACTTTGCTTTGGAGCTGCCGACACGGTGACTTGAAAGGTTGTCTTACTTTCATTCTTTTCTATTTATTTTGGGTTGAATATTTCTTCTTTGTTGGTGTGTTTAGTTTTGGTAGATAACCAAACTGAGATTTCAAGGAAATTGTTTGACTATTTGGAATTTAGTGAGATACCCTTTTATGTAAAAAGTTTTGAAACTGAAGAACAAGTTTAGGCAAGAGACTAGTTCAGGCTTTTGGTGAGAAATTTGCTCATTAGAGTTGTTTTTTCATTGTTTGTGGGGATTTGCTGTTGTGGGATTTTGTCCTTCACAGAATAGAATTTAGAAGTTTTGGGTGTGGGGGGAGCAAAGTTTGTATAAAAAGTAGACTTGGGTTGATCACGAATTTGTCAAAAATTGAAGGAATTTGTTTGCTGATTGTTAATTGGTAATTGGTTAGAAGTTAATTGTTGAGGTGACAGCTGAGTTTACATTTTGTGAGAAACCTCAGAAGTAGTTAGTGTTTGTTTTGTTGTTGTACTGGTGTGTGATTTTTAGATATTTAATCTGAGTTTACGGGGAAGAAGATGGTTGGAACTACTGAAGGTGTAGCAAATAATGTGCATTCAAATGGGTCTGTTCATAGTTCTAATGGAACTGAAGAGAAACTTGATGAATTTCGACAACTTTTGGGGAAATCTGATGGTGATTTGTTAAAGATTGTTGGAGTTGGGGCGGGTGCTTGGGGTAGTGTGTTTGCAGCTCTATTGCAAGATAGTTATGGACAGTTCCGAGAAAAAGTTCAGATTAGGATATGGAGGAGGCCTGGAAAGGCTGTTGATAGAGCTACTGCAGAACACCTCTTTGATGTGATCAATTCAAGGGAAGATGTGTTGAGGAGGCTCATTAGGCGTTGTGCCTACTTGAAATATGTTGAGGCAAGATTAGGTGATCGGACACTCTATGCAGATGAGATTCTGAAAGATGGGTTCTGCGTGAACATGATTGACACTCCTCTTTGCCCTTTGAAGGTCGTCACCAACTTACAGGAGGCTGTTTGGGACGCTGACATTGTAGTGAATGGCTTGCCATCGACTGAAACACAGGAAGTGTTTGAAGAGATTAGTAGATATTGGAAAGAGAGAATCACTGTGCCCATCATCATCTCTTTGTCAAAGGGTATAGAGGCTGCATTGGAGCCAGTACCCCACATAATAACTCCAACGCGCATGATCAATCGAGCAAGTAAGAGCATTCTTTTCTTGATTTTTCTCTTTCTTGTTTTCCATGCTTAATATGGTTAATCAATGTCTTGTTATCTCATTATGATTTGGATTCTTTAATTTGCATTATGGTTGGTCACATTCATCAACAATATCATTGTTGTTTAGCTGCTTGGAGTGCTTTTGTGGTGCCCGAGTTTGTGCAGTGTTGTGCTTTTTCATAGTCTGAATGACTCCATACCTGTAGCGGATATTGCACTTTAGGCCTAAAAGTTGTGTCCTTGATGAGGTACAAAGGCCGTGTCCGTCTCAAATCAGAAGATGAGCACTTGTATTTAGGTTTGGGTAACATAACATCGGTTTTAAATTGCATAATGCCCTTCCTTACCGAGCTTCAGGATATCAGAACTCCCTAGAGACCAACTCTTTGCCTTTGTCAATATAATCCATGTTATGAAAAAAATACTATAATTTCAACTACTACTGGACCGACTTTCTGGCACTCATTCGTCTCAAACAAAATGTGTTTTTTCATCGATCGTTATGCAAAGGTTTCAGCAAAGATATGCTAAATGTGCATGATCTCAATAACTTCTATTTCACTACCAAACGTTTTCTTCATGATCTCACCCCATTTTATGCGAGAATAGTAACACCTTTAAACATAGGCAGAAATTTATGACACCAAAGTTGCATATCAAATTACAAGGACCTCAAGTCCCTAAGGAGAAAAGGTTTCCTTTTTCTCACTCAATACGTTCTTTTCCAGTTTCTGTTCACTCCTTAACACCTTGATGTATGGCAGTACACATATTCTCTGGCCGACTAGCTTAGTTGCTTGGAACTACTGTCGCCACTTTTCTTTCTATTCTATATTCTAAGCTCGAGTTTATATGCCTCACAGCTGGAGTATCTATGGAAAACATTCTTTATCTTGGAGGCCCAAATATTGCTGCAGAGATATACAACAAGGAGTATGCTAATGCTCGAATATGCGGAGATGACAAGTGGAGGAAACCTCTAGCAAAGTTCTTAAGGCAACCTTATTTCATTGTATGGGATAACAGAGACCTTATCACACATGAAGTTATGGGTGGTCTGAAAAATGTTTATGCAATTGGAGCTGGTAAGTGTTTAATTTTAGTGATATTGTACATATTACGTATCAAGTAATAACATTTCTCCTAGAGAAAGAGGAAAAGAGAAACACTATTGATTATTGAAGTATTCAATCAGAATTCACCCAATGTAAAATTTGTAGGATTTTTTTTTAGCATCCATTTTTTTATTCTCTTTTTTTAATAGAAAAGTTGAAGTTCTAATGGATGAGTTTAGCCATTTAGGGTTAACTGCCCAACTGGTTGAGCTACAGTGCCTCCTAAAATGTGCAAAATACATCTTTTGAGATCTAACCGTACACAAAGGATGCAAGTCCATTCTGATATATTGTAATTCCATAGAATTCCAAGTTAATATGTGATACATTAACAGATTTTGGACAACATTGTGAAAATACATGGTTTTATTTCAACGTGTGCTTTCAACGGTAGGCAGGCTCATGTTAGAAATCCTTGGTTTCCAAAACGTATACTTTAGGAAAATCCGGAGTACCAATTTTTATATAATTTCATTAAGTAAGAAGTCATGCATTGAATTTAATCATGTGAGGCTGTCATCATCATTACATTATCTCTGATAGGTATCATCCATAGAGGATATTACCTTGTTTTCTCTGTTTGAATGTCAGAACCAGAAGGGTTAAATTATGGTTCTCAAAGTTGCTTCTTTTGGTGTGAATAATCTATGATTGGAAGATGTTGCACCAGTGTCCTTGGCTTCTTTGCTAACTGCAATTGATGGATGCCTGGATGTAATAGTTGAAGGGGGAGTAAACATTTCATGTTCCTATCATAAAATAAAACAGATATTTGATAATTCGTCTTATAAATATGTTGTAAAGTTTCTACACCATGGAGTTTCCTCTTATGTTAATACTTAGTTTTGGGCCTTTTGATTCGGTTTTGCAGGAATGGTAGCAGCTCTAACCAATGAGAGTGCAACCAGCAAGTCAGTATACTTTGCACACTGTACATCAGAGATGATATTCATTACTCATCTTCTGGCAGAAGAACCAGAGAAACTGGCCGGGCCTTTACTGGCTGATACTTACGTAACTCTTTTGAAAGGTCGTAATGCATGGTATGGGCACATGTTAGCCAAAGGTGAACTAAGTCTTGATATGGGTGCTAACATCAAGGGAAAGGGAATGATTCAGGTATTTTTGTTGATTCTAGACTTCTAGTAGTCACTTCCTTGCAGATACTTGTCCATTTTCATGGGCTACTGGGTGTTGATGACTGATTTGTTGAGAACGATTATATGCTTTTTGTTGTGTCAGTTAAATTTTGCTAGAAGGTGTACTCTTAGCCCATTGATACTTGAATTTATTTTCATGTATGGAAAGTGTTGCCACATTCAGCGTATAGTACAATGAGACCTTAAAAGAAACCTTAGCAAATGTGCAAGGCTTGCTAGCTCGCTAGCCATTCACAGCCGATTGACACCTCTTGCATTTAGGTTTGACACTGGAACATGTTTGTAGTGTGAAGAGGTTTATCCTATTCAATGTAGGATGCAATGATGTCTTATAGGGTTAAAGAAATCTTACCAGATTGGCAAAATTGTGATCAATTCTTTAGGATGGCCAAAATATTGTGGAAAGGCACATATGATTCATGGGACTAAATATGAATCTAATGAGCTGTGGACCTTCTGGACTATCCCATAAGAAGTGCAAATCAAGTCGCAGCCCATACAGAATCCTACCCCAGGCCATCCGCTTTACACCAAATGCAAGCCAACGTGGCCCCAGCCCACACTATACTCGTTACCATTTACCAACAACAACTATACTAATTGTGTTACCGTTTACCAACAACTATCCTAATTGCTAACTCTGCCTTGTAATTTTCAGGGAGTTTCTGCTGTTGGAGCATTTTACGAGCTGCTTAGCCAATCTTGCTTAAGTGTGTTTAATCCTGAAGTAAACAAACCTGTTGCTCCAGCTGAGCTCTGCCCTATCTTAAAGACGCTATATAAAATACTGATAACAAGGTATAGTTTCCCTCTTTGCTATTTAAGGAAACCTGCATGAATCTTTTGAGATTCACAGTTAAGCACAAGAACGTTGCACTTTTCTGGAACTTAAGCTAAGAAGATGCAGGTGCCTTGGAATAAAGTATCTCACTAGACCAGATCAGCCTGCCTACTGTTTTAAAGATGTTGTCTCTTTGTTCAGTTGACTGCAGATTCTACTTTTAATTGAGTTCTGACAGTTATCTAATCCCTTTCCTTTTCTTTTTTTAATCCACAGAGAGCTTTCATCGCAGGCCATTCTTCAAGCGCTAAGGGATGAAACCATGCATGATCCCCGAGATCGCATTGAGCTAGCACAAAGCCATGCATACTATAGACCTTCGCTTCTTGGGCAACCTTGATCAACTGCTGGACAGTTCATTGATTGTTAGATAATTTAGGCAATGGGTAACACAGAAGTTGCTGAAATTAAAGATTTGCTTTAGTTGGGTATACACTGGAGGAGATCCAGATTAGCTGTTGTATTGGATCCTGTATCATTTCAGCTCATTCAATATTCATAGTTAATTTATGTGAGATTGTCAAAGTTCCCCAGCGCTGTACTTGTTCCTCCATTGTCAAGAACAGGCTTTCTAATATTTTATCTTTTTTCGATTTACTCCTCTCACCATTCGGACATAAATGTGGAGCTGCATTACATAATATATAATGTGGCAATGATCAGTGGAGCACCGAGCACAATATCTAAGTTCCCATGAGCATTATTAATATCAGTTGAATAATAATTAAGCCTTCCGATATAAAAACAAAAAGATATTGCAATTAAATAAAATAAAAAATGAACGTGAAGTTTTTATGTGCTAAGTTCTAATTAAGTAAATATGTGCTAAGTTCTAATATTCCTAACTAGGGAACATTTTTCTTGGAAAATAGATGTAATAAGGTTCACACAATTCGTATTCTAGTGAACGTAAAGTTTCTTGGGCATTCATTTCCACTATGGGTTATAAAAGTGCTGATCCTGTGATATTTGTTGTTTGAAGGCAAGTTCAGAAAGAAAACAAAATGCACTGACGAGTTTTAAGGTCGGAGCTTGTTCTAAGGAGATCGTTTTAATGAACAAGAAATAAGCCAAAATACCAACTTTTCAATTTTAATAATATTCTAGGATAGTCGGGTTTTGAAATCATTGATAAGGATATTTTTTGGCTTATAACTACTAGAAAAACATATTTGACGTTTTAATTATTAACGGCTCTTTTAAAAATTTGCTCAACAATCATAACAAATCGTGATTTTTTTTTTTAACCTTGCTTTTAATTTTAATTTTTTAATCAATAACAAATTGTTTTAATCAAGTCTTAAAAATCCGTTTTAATTTATTAACAAATTGTTTTAATTAAATTTAAAAAACCCGTGTTTTTTAATTGGAAGATGAATCCTATTTTAATTTGGAAATAAAGAGTTTTTATGCTATTATTTGAGTTTTGGTTTTTATGCAAATTTGTGGTTTTAAAAGGAGAAGTGCCAACAGTGGATTCAGAAGTTCTGGCTCTTTGGAATGGATTAAAGTTACTCTCCACTCTTCCTTCCAGCCCAGTGTGGATTGAAGGGGAATCTGAACTTGTCATCAAGTGGTTGACAAGGGATATTGATCCACCTTGGAGGTTTACCCCTATGTTCTTCGAGATACAGTCCATTATGTCCAGATTAGTTTTAGGACGGATCTCCCATAATGATAGGGAAGAAACTCTCTGGCTCATAAGCTTGCAAATGAAGGTTTAACAAAGGACTCCCTAACCGTTTGGGATCAAATGCCAAATCTGTAAATTTTTGTTTTTTTCCCTTCTAGAACCATAAGTAGTTTATTTAAATTTCATTTTAATGTACATTAGTTCAGAGAAAGGGCCAAAGGGGTACATATTTAAATTCCTAGCTCCCCACTGCATCCATGGCTTCCCTTTAACCAGTTATATATCAAAACATCCAGTGGCGGAGCTAGGGGGGCAGGATATACCCTGGCCCACCCTCAACTTCCCTGAAAAAAAATATATATGGTAACAGTCAAACAAAAAAAAAAAAAAAAAAAAAAAAAAAAAAAAAAAAAAAAAAACTCTAGAAACCCAAACAAAATAAACCCCTCACTCACTCCACTTCTCCTCCCTAACTTCCTCATTATTTTTCTACTAAAAGATTTCTACTCTTCTTGACTTCTTGTGGAGTAACTAGGTAAGACTCACATTATTTAATTTCTTGTCTTCTTTTTTATCTTTTTGTACTGATTTCTAGACCATATTATTTAATGGCAACTCTTACTTAATTTCTTGTTGTGAATTCACTAAATACTTAGGTTTGCAACTATAAAGGTAATTTGTCGGTTGTCTATTCTGGTTAATTAGGTCAATTTCTAGTTGTATTTAGGAGTTTTTTTAGGGGAGTCAATGTGTTCTAGTTTTAATTATGGTTGTCATTATTGCGACTGCCGACTGAGACTTGAGGTGTGTTTAATTAAATGGTAGATTTTACTTTTTTTAGTCAATAGAGGTTGTGTTAGGGACTTAGGGATGAGTTTTTATGGCAGATCCAAAATCCCATATTGGTATTCCTTATGAAGATTGAAGATGTTCCAATCCATTCCAGGGTGTTGGAAAATAATGACGGTAAATAGGTCCTTATGTGGATATGATGACTTTTGGTCAAAAGTTGTGGAAATCAACTCGTTACTCGTTAGTGAAGCTGGTAAACTCCGTATGTGATCTTGGTTAATAGGACGTTTGGTAGCTGTTTATTTAAGTGTTCAAGAAGGAATTTGCACTATGATCTTGTTCTACTAGTGCTTTAATTTTATATTTGTTCAGTGGTGGGTTTTAAAATGTGAAAATGCTCCTATTGAGATCTTTTACTCTCGCAACAATGCTCTGTTTGCTAGTCTCCGCCTCAAGTTTCTGTAGAGGGTTGCATACCTTAGTGTTGACATTTACCCGTTCACTTCAATATTCCACGTTGTCTAGTTGTCTATTGCTTTCTACCGGCTCTTGTCCTTTTCTCTAAACATTGCATTTTAGAGACTCTTGATCCAATGTTCCTATTATATTGTTTTATAAGATATTTGATGTTCGATTTATGGTTGGATTAAGTTTGAATTATTAGTTAAAAGAAATTAGTTATTATTATTATTATTTTTTTTTTTTTTGTACGTTTGGTTGTTTGGGTGGCTCACCCTCACTCAAATTCCTGGCTCCGCCACTGAAAACATCTACAGGACGAAATGTCGATCTTCCTTCATTAGGATATATGTGGGAAAGTTAACTAGGTATGTATTTTCTTTCTTCAATTTTGCACACTTGCCCGGCAGCCAAATCACATTTTGAGAAGGTCTCTTACGTGGTCACGACATTATGATTGAAGCCCCTGGGAAATGCTTAGAGTGTACTGCCATGGTTTCCAAAGGCATCAAGTTTGCTTTGTTCTTTTCTTTTTTTTTAGCCACAGGTGTCTTGTCCTTGTATATATATAGATCAGAACCCCTCTTTCTCAACAACACAAACACTAGTGTACTACTTACAAACCCTTGAAAGATCTTTCTGCTTTCTTACTATCAAAAAATGGCGGAAGGAATTGCTTTTGGCCTTGCTGAGAATGTTTTGACTGAGTTAGGATCTCGTGCTATCCAAGAGCTTGGATCAGCTATGGGAGTCACGAAGGAACTGAAAAAGCTCGAAAGCACTTTATCCACCATCAAAGCTGTACTCTTGCATGCTGAGGAGCTTGAAGTCCGCCAGCCTGAGGTGAGAGAATGGCTTCGAAGGATCAAGGATGCCGTTTATGAAGCGGATGACATTATTGATGACTTTGCCATTGAAGCTTTGCGGAAAAGACTGGTTATGCAGGATAGCGTCGTCAATATGGTTCGTTACTTCTTCTTCTCTTCAAATCCTATTGTATATCGTTTTAAAATTTCTCGTAAAATTAGAGATATTAGGGAAAGCTTAACTCAGATTCAAGCTGATAGGTCCTTTCACTTGGATAGGAGAGTTGAAGAAACTAGAGTGCGTAATGTAGAGAGGGAAAACACGCATTCTCATGTAGACGAATCAAAAGTTTTTGGAAGAGATGTCGAGAAAGAGGAGATTGTAAAACTATTGTTGGACTTGAGCGGGGAAGGCAACCTCTCGATCATTCCCATTTATGGTATGGCTGGCCTGGGGAAAACGACACTTGCTCAATTGGTTTACAATGATGAGAGAGTAGACCGTACTTTTAATTTAAAATTGTGGGTGTGTGTCGGGGAGGATTTTGATGTTAAGGAAATTACAGAAAAAACGATAAAATCTGCCACCAACAGTGAATGTCCTAATTTGGAGATGGACCAGTTACAATCTCGTCTTCGGGAACAACTTAAAGGGAAGAGATTTTTACTAGTTCTGGATGATGTGTGGAATGAAAACGGTGAGAAATGGAATAACTTGAAAGATTTGTTATTAGGAGGTGCAATGGGAAGCAAAATAATTGTAACCACTAGAAGCGAAAAGGTTGCAGTTATAATGGGATCCGTTTCACAAGATAAACTGAAAAGGTTGTCGGAAGATGATTGTTGGGATTTGTTCAAGCAAAGGGCATTTGGTTCAGATCAAAAGCAAGGAAAGCCGAACCTTGTGGAAATTGGAAAGGGAATCGTGAGAAAGTGTGGCGGAGGAGTGCCTCTAGCAGCTAAAGCCCTTGGAAGCTTAATGCGGTTTAAGACTGAGGAACATGAGTGGACGAGTATCAAAGATAGTGATCTTTGGAGATTGCCTCTAGAAGAAGTTGGGATTTTGCCTGCATTGAGAATAAGCTATAATCATTTGCCATTCTATTTGAGGCAATGCTTTTCCTATTGTGCTATATATCCTAAAGGTTGGGTAATTGGGAAGCAAGAACTGATCCTATTATGGGTGGCACAAGGGTTTGTTCACACGCTCGAGAAAAATCAAATCTTAGAAGATATAGGTAATGCATTATGTCAAAGATTTGATGTGGAGATCGCTCTTTCAAGAAGCAGAACTAGGTGACTTCGGGAGATTCGACTTTGAAAATGCATGACCTTGTTCATGACCTTGCACAATCTGTTACAGGAACAGAGTACTTCATTGCGGAAAGGAAACTAAAGGAGACATCCCTAATGGAGTACGGCATCTGCGCTTCGTGGGGAAAAGATTTGCCAGTTGAGTTCGAGAATCCTTGCGTAAACATACGAACTTACGGACACTTCTTTTTAACTCGAAATTTTCTCTCACTGAGGATATTCTCTCAAGCTTTAAATGCTTACGTGTGCTGTGTTTGCGGGTAAAAACTGGGGAAGTTCCAAGTTCCATTGGTAAGTTGAAGCGCCTAAGATACCTTGAGATTATATCTGACTCTGTTACGACTGTCCCCAACTCTATTACTAAGCTGCAAAGTTTAGAAAGCTTGGCGCTTTTATGTAGTAAAATTACACTGTTGCCTGGAGAAATCTGGAAATTGCAAAAACTCGAGCACATTTATACCCATAAGGACACTGTGTTAACATACATGCCATCTGGCCTTAGTCATTTAACTTCTATTCGGACGTTAGAAGATTTTTTTGTGGGGAAGGGGATTGGATGCAAATTGAATGAGTTGAATGGACTAATACATCTCAAAGGCTTTCTGAGGATTTCCAATCTTGAAAATGTGAGCAGTGCTAGAGATTGCGTGGAAGCGAATCTAAAGGGTAAGCACAACCTTGAAACGTTATATTTAGTATGGAATGACGAAGGCGTTAACAGAGTGAAAATTGATTTTGATGTGCTGGGAAACCTCGAGCCACATCAAAATCTTAAAGCGTTGGCCATACAAGGTTACAGAGATAACAGGTTCCCACGGTGGATGACGGATCCATTGCTCCCAAATTTAGTCATCATTGGTCTCCTACAATGTAGAAATTGTCAAAATCTCCCAGCACTTGGTCAACTCCCATCTCTTAAGGAAGTACATCTGGAGAAATTGGATGCCCTCCAGTTCATTGAAGGTGGTAGCGTGGTGAGAAGACAAAGAGAATGGTTCCCATCACTGGAAAAAATTTACCTTTTTGCTAACCCTAACCTCGAGAGTTGGGTAAAAGAAGAAGAAGAAGAAGTGTCCCTTCATAGCGTTGTTGTGTTGTCTGTTCGCAATTGCCCCAAATTAAGTACAATGCCAATGCTTCCATCACTTGAAAAATTGACAATAAAGAAATGTAGTGAGAAGCTGATGCTGTCATTGCTCAAAGTGAATCGAGAAAAGAACGCACCAACCTCCTCCTTACCCAATTCTTCTTCTCTTGCCAATCTGAAATATTTGGATATTTCTTCCTGCGATGACCTTTTGTCTTTGTCGGAAGATGGGTTACAGAACTTGGCTTCTCTTGAAACTTTGAATATTCAATTTTGCCCCAGAATGGCAAGTTTGCCAGAACAAGGTTTAGTGGGTTTAACCTCCCTTGTGTCTCTGAAGATTTCAGATTGTGAAAGCTTGGCTTCTTTGTCTGGTATGAGGTACCTCACTGCACTTCAAAACCTGCATCTTGCCCGTTGTGAAAAGATGCATATTCTGGAGGACGACATGGATGGTCTCACTTCACTTCGTACTCTCGAGATTGAAAAGATCCCTAATTTGGTATCAATACCCAAGGGACTACAGAATGCCACCGCATTAAAGGAGTTTAGCATCATTGATTGTAAGAGTTTGTTGCATGCTTTCCCAGAAGGAATCTCGTTGCCCACCACACTAGAGAAATTGTGGATTGATGATTGTTACAGTTTGATGAGCTGGCCGAATGGGTTGGGAAACCTCACATCACTTGTGGATCTTTGGATTACTTGTTCCAGAAACTTGCAGTCTCTGCCAGAAGAAATGCGACACCTTACTGCTTTAAAATATCTAACGATCGGAGGCTGGGACGGTTTGAAGACTTTGCCGGAATGGCTGAAAAGCTTCACTTCCCTTCGTTTCTTGCAAATCCATTATTTTCCAAATTTGCTGTGCGTGCCAGATTGGATCCATTGCCTCACTGCACTACGAAAACTGTGGATAAGTCATTGTGATGCCTTGACAACTCGATGTCAAAAAGATACAGGAGAGGACTGGCTCAAGATAGCTCACATACCAGAAGTCAAGGTCAATGACATTCGGATACAATAAAAAAAAAATCTTCAATGTCAGCTCTCTAGACATCGTCAGCAATAGTCATTCTTCAGGTATGTCACTCCACTTCCATCCACAACCAACTTAAATTGATAATATCTGTTGTGCTGTCCTTATCCACATGTTTTCCATTACAAGATGTCAAACCCCACCACACTATGATGTATGATAATTCGTTATTGGGGATTGGGAGGGTTCAACAAGTACACCAAATGTTGTGGGAGACCTCTTATGACTCAAGGTCTAAGTGTTTCTTCTTCCTCAAGCCTGCCTTTTCCTCCAGAAGAAGTGCAACATCTTGCACCCTTGCAGAGTCTTTCCATAAGAGGCTTGAAGGGTTAATCTACTTTGCCTGACTCGCTAGTAAACTTTACTTTGCTACAAGTTTTTGGTTTCCTAGATGTGTCGCTTGCTAGAAAAGAATGCAGTGATTCTCCCCTCTGAACGAACTATTTTTATATCTGTTTGTTTGCTTGACATATCTATGGCTCAAAGACACAGGAGAGGAGTGGCACCAGATATCTCGGGTCCTAAAATTGAGCTCGATTGAATAAGCACACAATGAATTGCCGCCACCAAGTGTGCCTGTGTCATCCTTGTGAACTCATTTTTCTTCTTCAGGGTGTTATACCAATCTTTTTCAAGTTACTTTTAATCCTCTTCCCGACACTACAAATTGACCTTGCTTTCTCTCCCTCCTCCCCGAGTGAACTTTTCTAATATGACGTTATCTGAATACAAAATGTTTGTTGCTCCGTCATTTTTCCTTGAATATAATATATTCTGATTTCTATTTTATTCTTTTCTGGTAGGTTGTTCGATGTTCTATGGATTGATTAGTAGAGGCTCTTAGTTCATTTGGTCCGTCGTATATCCTCAACTTGTTCCAGTTAGTCATAGTCTGTAATGTGTATTATGGATGCAATAAAAAGGTCATTCACACAAATCACAAGAGTGCCTCACTTTTGGTTAGAGCAATTGAAAGATCATCAGAAGTATGTCTGGAGCATATTTTGCTATTTCAGTATCTGTAACGCTGAAGATGACAGTTACTATTGCAATTTTTGAGATTTTAGAGCTGGTAACAATCTTTAATCCAGAGTACTATGTTATAAGTGGTTATTATCTTTGAATTTCAGTAGTGGAACTGGACCATCTTTTTTTTTAAAACCATCACCAGTAATTGTTGTATCCTCATCATTTGGGTTACGAAAAAGCAAACTTTTTATTTCTATTCTATTTTCCTGTGATAGGTTGCACGAGTGGGACCTAACTTGGCTATGTGAGGCATCAAAGAAATTCAATCTGACAGTCTGAAGGATGATATCACTTTGAGACAGTTCTGTCTTTTTGTAATATGGAAATATTACCATTTAATCAATTTTCTAAAAGAAGCGTGCAATATCTCTAAATTATATTCCAAGTTTGTTGCTTCCTATGCATTGTATGATGGAAATTAGAACAAAGGTTATTACATTCTGAAGATCGAAAAGGTAATTAGCTTCGTTCTAGAGTGGCTAAACATGTATCCTCTGTGTTCCTATTTCAGAACCTCAACTCCTATTTATAATATACCGTCCCTCTGAAAATGGTTACAGGTTTGAGCTGAAGCATAGAGACATATTTCTTCCTGATGATATTGTTTCAAGTTTTGAGTGTGAATGTTGGTGTACGTGGTTTCAGTTGCCTATGTAACACAGCTACAAGGAGGTCCGAACTCTGGAATGCGTATGTCATCATGGTTGTCATTATTCTTGGCAATCACACACTAGTTGGTTAAATTTCGAAATGGGCCTGAGAGAGTGTAACATCGTTGTACATTCTATCACACTAATCTACTTTAACCAACAGCACTTCAAATCCTAGATCTTGCAGGCTGTAAAAAGTTGCATATTTCGGAGGACAATATGGATGGTCTTACTTCACTTCTTACCCTCATGATTGAAAGCATCCCTAATCTGGCATCAATAACTGCAGGGCTACAGTTTGTCACAGCCTTGAAGAAATTTGTCATCAAGAATTGTCAAGGTCTGTTGCAAGCTTTTCCAGAAAGAATCTCATTTCCCACCACACTAGAAAGGTTGGAGATCCATAATTGTAGAAGTTTGATGAGCTGGCCGAATGGATTGGGCAACCTCCCATTACTTACATCACTTTTGCTTTATCTGTCCTCAAACCTGTCACTGCCAGAAGAAATGCGACGCCTTACTGCCTTAAAGTTTCTAATTATAATAGCTTTCATAACTTTGCCGGAATGGCTGCAAAACTTCACTTCCCTTCAAGTTCTTCTTCAAATCTGTGATTTCCAGATTTGCCTTGCTTGCCAGAATGGATTCAGTTCCTCCCCGCACTACGAGAACTGAGGGTAAGTTGGTGTCATGCCTTGAAATTTCAATGTCCAAAGGATACAGGAGAGGACTGACACAAGATAGCTCATATTCCCAGAAGCATCGTCAATCTCATTCAGATACAATGAAGAAAGGCCTCAACGTCCGCTCTCTCATCCTGGTCATCTTATTCACTCTTCTTCAGGTACTTCCCTTTACTCCCTTGCACAGCTTACTTAAATTGATAACATTCACCATCATCATAAACCAATTAGCTATCTTTGATTCGTTAAGAAATCTGCTACTCTATAATCTAAATTATTCCTTTCTGGTAGGTTTGTTGAATGCTTTTAAACCAAATTGAATATTTGATGCCTCTACTTTCACTCAAATCTGTCATCAGCACTGATATCACATTGCTCCAACTTCTTTTGTGTTCTGTAACGTGTATTGGGGTTAGAGGTAGAGCCTTTAAAAGACCTTGAGAAGTATGACTTGAGCATCTTTTTGCCATGCGACTTCCCAAGGTTAACGAGGAAGACAGCGACTATTGGATTCTTGAGATGGAAGCAGGTAACAATCTTCATCATGGAGTAGCCCAGTCTAAGGTTTTAATATCCATCCCATTCCAGTAACATGATTTTTGTGTTGTCAGTTTACAAATCCAACCGTGTGTAGTGATAAGTGAATTTTAAGGGTTGACTACTTTGCTAGAGTTGCGTGGAGACCTCACTTCACCTTGAACCTTTTTGATGCCCAATTTCCCACATATGAAGTGCTTGCGCCCCAGATACCTCAATAGTAAGCCAGGTATCTTTTCATATACATCTGACGATAATCTTCATAAAATGCAAATCTTTATATTACTATTCATAGATCTATTTTTCCCAGTGGATGAATGTTAATTTGGTTTGACCTAAGAACCGCATGATCTTTGCCATCTTGAGACGCGGGTGGTGGTGAAGAGACTCAAAGTCATAGACTATTGTAAGTTGATCTAATTGTTCTTGTTCTATACGGTGATTAACTTGTGAGTTTACTTGACATGGTTTAAAAAACTTCCTACTGTAGGAACATGTCCACAGACATTTGTGTATATGCTGCCCTCCTGGTCCCTCAGGTGATCTGAACGACCAGTATCACTCATCTGAAACTGCAGCTTTTGGGGTTAGTTTTATTGAACAATCTTTGTGTTCTGTTTGGTGTGAGTATAAGTGAATAATTTTGCAAAGAGTGATTTTTAAGTCATTTACAGGAACCTTTTGATGGCCTTTCATGCATCAAGGCTTCTGAACCAAAAAAAAAAATTTGATCTTAATCAGGTAGGCATGTGGTAAGAACTTGGTATGTTATTTTTTATTAATGTAATTGTTGCAGGAGGCATGCTCTGTTTGGTATGTATAATTCAGTGCACTTTAATTAATTTGACAGGATGTGACAGTTGGATCTTCAAGCCTCCAACGTTCTCAAACAAGCCATTTAGATCTTACTCAGGTTAGAGTTTTGCCATTATTTGTATAAAAAAAAATGTAAAAATTGGATTGTTACTCTTATTCACAGGGTTAGAAGTAGGTTTAGGTAAAATTTGGCTTGATACTCTTATTTTATTTTTTGGTTTAGGTTAATCATGTTGGTGGACCATCAGATTCGTGGCCTCAGGATGGTTCAAGCTCAACTTCGTTGGAAGTAGTAAAGAGGTTTGTATGGGAAGCAGACGAGTTGCTGGTTTTGGTGGTACAATTTCAAATAGTGATGGACCTGTCATTAAGCCTTATGCTGGATCTTAAAAAAAAAGCCTTATGCTAGATCCGCCGGAGAAGTGCCATCAGTAGATTCAGAAGTTCTGGCTCTTTGGAATGGATTGAAGTTACTCCACCCTTCCTTCCAGCCCAGTGTGGATTGTAGGGGAATCTGAACTTGTCGTCAAGTGGACCTTGGAGGGTTACCCCAATGTTCTTCGAGATACAGTCCATTATGTCTAGATTAGTTTTAGGACGGATCTCTCATATTCTGATATTCATAGGGAAGGAAACTCTCTGGCTCATACGCTTGCAAATGAAAGCTTAACAAAGGACTCCCTAACCGTTTGGGATCAAATGCCAAATCTGTAAATTTTGTATCTCTACGTTTTTTTTTCTCCCTCCAGTAAGAGTGCCAAGACCATATGTAGTTTATTTCAATTTCATTTCCACATACATCACGTTTAAGAACAAGGTGTTTATTGCTGCATTTGGATATTTTTGGAGTGAGAAAGTTTAATTTGATACAACTAAGGGTCCGATAGTTTGTACAGTTATTTTCTTCTTTCTTGGTATTTACTTGTTTATGCTACTACTGATCTACGAATACACTTAATATACCAAAGGCACTTTCGCCACACTCCCCTATTAATTTAGAATTTTCAATGTCTGCTATCCTGAATTCTGCCAGACCACATATCACATCATGGATATCAGATGTAAGCAAAACAGGTTTCAGTGTTTTAATGTAAATGTATTTAAACACGCACCCCTTGGTATGAGCGGCCGAGATGTATGGCGCACCATACATCTCGCGCACCATAGATTTAGCCTTTAAATAAAGCCTAACAAAAGCATTTGGTATATATATTTTCTAATCGTACGAGTTATCATTTATTGATGTATGATTTTATGACATGTACTGGGAAATGGAAATAGTTGGTGCTCAAAATGAAAGCAGAATGGTTAGTGATTTTGTTGATGACTTTTTCTAACGTTCCCTGCTCGGAACTATTGAATGGTTATGCAACACTGCATCCTACAGTTGAGGAAGACAAGTTACTGCTTCGGCAGAATAATAATGCTTCTGTTTTCGAATAAAATTCCAAACACTGGAATTCATGAAAGTTCATTCACTCATATCATCAACTGTTTCATTTTTTGCAGCCAAGGAAGGCAGAAGAGAAAAAAATAGTGGTTTTGCTTTGCTGTATGTGCCCCCTTAGTTTTTAATGACAGAACCAGATCTATGGGGCTTCATTCAGCTGAGAAAATATTGAGTAATACTATACGCAGCAACAGTTTTACCAACAAACAACACTAACTGACGTGGTTATCCCAGCCTAAATAATTTTCGCCTCTGCTACTGCTTCATGAGTACTCCCGTTTCATTCCCAATTTAATTTTCCCTCCACCCATCGTGATTTCCACTAACAGGCAAAGAAAAAGAAACTTGAAACAGTTAAATAAGATTAGAGAGAGAGATACGAAATCATCAAAATAACACCAAAATTAACTCGACTTTTGCACCAGTAGCTAACAGCGTAACACAAAATAAACACTAGTAGCTAACACAAAACAAACACCAATTTGCCATCAACCAACACGTAATCAATTTACAATCCACTGGTTCAAAACTTTAGAGACATATGCCCTTCTAAATAACACCAAGAGTGGTTCAAACTATTGCACCAGTAGCTAACGCAACTGTCTTGCTTCCCTTGATGAGTCTTTAAACGTAGATGGTGCCATGGTGGTGTACAAGCACCGAACTGACGAACTAGGTGGTGAGATCCAAGATGTCTATGATCACTTAGCTGTTGAGGTGTGAAGTGCCCTGCTTCCGATACGTTAAAAAATTGAAATAAGTGAGCCAGTTAAGAAATTAGAACAGATGAAAAAGTTAAAAATAAATAAGTACACAAAAGATGTCTGTGTGTTTATCAAACCATGAGTAGTGAATGAAATTCTCTAAATCTTGGTTGGTTGAGCATCAATGAACCTAAAGGATTGCATTGCTCCTATTCCAAACATTAGGTCAATAAAAAAAAATATATAATAATACATACAGAAACACTAGATAAGAAGAGAACAACAGTGCATACCATATTTTGAAAATTTTGTTGTATGTTATATAAGTTGGAGTCATATATAGAGCCATTTAAATCTGACAGTACACTCTGGAACACAAACGAAAAATTATGTATGAGAAATCACAAAGCAGAAATCAATTATTAGCTTAGGAAAACATAAAATAACATCTACTCACATGATGCTTTAAGAAAGAAGTTACTACATACTATATACACAAACATACTTTTTTTTGTATAGTTTTCTTAATTCTTTCGGCGAAACTTGGTTGAGCAGAGTTTTTCATGTTAAAGCCTCGCAGCTTCTGCGGTTGTATTGTGTTGCAAATATTATTAAACTCTTGGAGTGTATTTGGTTGTTCAAAAATAGGTTCTGTAATCCAATGTTGCGTTGCATAACCCTGCAACCAAACAAGTCAATTCAAATATTTAAGTGGCAACCCACAATGAAGAAGCTAAACAAATTAACCATCTGTTGATTTACCTTTGAGGTTATGCTCTCTTATACTGTCAGTTGATCATATGCAGGGGCATTGCTTGCATTAAGCATATTTCTCCCTTCCTCAAAATTTAACGAGTGAAAATCCTAGAAAAAAGTAAAGTAGCAATAAGTTCTTAGTTTTGGAAAAAAAAAAATCATCTATAAAGTAAGAGAACTATGAAATTAAACAAGACAAGTGAACACTACTACCTTCTTTGCATTTTCCTTGCTAGGTGAAGTCTTCATATTCTTTTTCCCTTTGTTTAGTCTTTGAACAATTTTTTCGAGATTAGTTTGTTTCCTTTTAAATGGTCCTCGCCCCCTGCACCGAACAGCCAAAGGAGTAAGAATATTTTGACCATCTCCATATGCTGGTGAAACGGTGTTCTTCTTCGAAACAGGCTTAGCGCTCCCACAAGCACCATTATCATGACTAAACTTCTCTTTTAAAGTATGCACATGCACCATCAATTCCTTATACCTGTCTTCACAATCTACTACCATATCCGCAACCTCTTCAAAAGCATTACACAATTCATCAAAACGACGTGATTCAGGTTTGGTAGACCGTTCGTCATAACTAATCTTAATTTTGGTGTGTCTTCGTTTGATATTTTTATTCCACCTTCGTAAGATGTACTTGGTAAATCTTCTTGTGTAGTAAAACCATAATAGAATGCCTACATAGTATCCCCCTAAATTGAAAAAACTGACAATTACAATCAACTTCTTTGAGATCCCCATTAAACCTAACCTTAAATGTGGCTCTGCGAAGGCTAGCTCCAAATGGTACATCTTCATTTACTTCGTACTCTTCATCTTCCTTACACGTAGATAAATCACAACAAATTTTTCCTCTCAACTCTTCTTGGAACTCTAGAAATTTTGCCATCGTATAAGCACTTTGAAATTGCTTCTCCATATCATAAGGACTTATACAAGGGAGCCTCGATTTAAAAGAATTAAAATCTGCTTGATTTTCTTTTTCCGCCTTAATTCGCAAAGCATTTTCATATTGTCCAACAAACCGCGTGAGAGTAGTTTTTGAATTAACATAGCCATCAAAGAAGGCATTCATGCTCTCGCTTCGTTGTGTGGTTGACATTCCAGCCCAAAAGTTGTCTTTCACTAATGTGGGCACCTAACGATCTCTTTCCTTGTACAACCCTCCTAACCATTCATTGCTTCTGAGATCGTACTTTAAAACGAATTCGCACCAGTTTTCTTCAAATTCTTCTTTTGTTAAAGAATCATAGACTGCAATCTGCATACAGAATTTGATTGATTCATACTCATTATATCCTTTCAATTTTTCGGGCAATTTTTTCATGATATGCCACAAGCACTATCGATGTCGCACATTAGGAAAAACAGTAGCTATGGCATTTTGCATTGTTCTAGCTTGATCTGTAATTATTGCACTTGGAGGACATCCATGCATACATGCTAGCCAAGATTTAAATAGCCATTCATATGTCTTAGTATCTTCACTTGAGATAAGACCACAACCTAACAACATTGATTGACCTGGTTCACCCCCACGAAACGAGCGAATGGCATGTCGTACTTGTTTGTTAAGTACGTTGCATCAAATGTAATAACATCGCCAAACTCTTTGCAAGCTGCCCTACACCTACCATCTGCCCCAAAACACATTCCTCAATCGACCTTCATCGTCTAAATCCATCGTGTGAAAAAAGTCAGAATTCTCAGTTTGCATTTTTAAAAAGTAACTGTGCATAGCATTAGCATCTCCTTCTCCAAGATGCAAACGACGAAACTTTTCAACATGATTTCTACAGTCTTTCTCTAAATATGACAAGTTCTCATGACCCTTTGCTTCAAAAACAAATGAATTGATACTCTTATTCAAACGGATGTCGGATTCGTCATTGGTTTCAAGCCTTCTCTTCACTTTTGGTGTAAGTTTCCTATTGCATCTATGAAACCTGGATTTGCTCGGACTTAAACCATGGTTATGTCCAAGTATTGCAGAGGTTATTATCCACTTTCCATCAAGGCGAAGAGCTGCTGTAATTCTAGCTTTGCAATCTGTTTTTGATATTGGACGCGCCGAATCTTTTCTTCATGCGAACAAACTATAGTCAAATACTTCACATCCCCGTTATCATCTTTGGTACTGCTTCTTTTACAAATACCAAATCCCAACTCTTTTCCGTATCTTGCATAAAATTCAAGAAAGTCATTAACGGAGCTAAACGACATTCCCACTGCAGGCTTCTCAACTGTGAGTTCTACATTAATTGTTTTGTCCACTTCATTCCCTTTAGTTTCTCCCATCACCTCTTTATTTGAAAAATTATCTGGTACTTCTTCCATTGTTATTCTAACGGCAACAAAAAATGAACGAACACTGTACTGGAAAATAAAAAATGAAAAACAATTTTAGAAAAGGTGCTACAAAATAATGGTGAAAACAAATTTTACGTGTTTTTAAAACTACTGATTTGAGTAGAATGGAGATGAAAGTTAAGAGGGAAAAAAATGAACATGAACGTAGCACACTCATCCATAAGATGAATTAAAAATTATAAACTAGCCTATAATTTTTGGCTGGAGAAAATAGTACTCTTGGAGAAAATTTTACTGTCGTTAATCGTATTTTGCTGAAGTCATGGAGGGAAAATAAAACGCCGTGGAGGGGAAAGTTACTTAGCTTTGTTTTGTTAGTTTTGTTAGTGGAAATCCTAGTCAGCGAAAATTTAGTAAATTGGGGTAACCACGTCAGTTAGTGGCTTTTTGTTGGTAAAATTGTTGGTGCGTATAGTATTACTCGAAAATATTAGCTGATCAAGGCAAAAGTTGGTCAGCAACTTATTGAGGCTTTAGTTATTGCAATTCATCTAGTTTGAAGCTGGTCTCTTAAAATGTATCACTTTGGGATGAGTTGGAACTGATAAATTGTTAATAAGGATTGAAGTATTTTCATTATGCTATTTAATCTTGAATTGAAGCTTTAATGTCTTACTCTATTGGGTGATCACCAGTTTTAAATTCAATCAACTCAGAAAAATATTCACAACTTGTGTTGTATATGTTAGAAGATGTTGATACCCTTTTTAGCAATTAGCGAGTCGAATTTTTGAAGGGCAATACGTTTAATACTTCTGAATGTTTGAAAGATTAGGAATAATTTGCAATTTTTTGTCTTGAAAAGTATAATACGGTTTTTTGCAAATTTTTCAAAAATTCAATTAAAAAATTCGTTGGTTGTTGGCATTTAAAAAAATGAATGAAAATTCGGTTGTGTTTTTATTATTTTTTATGGACTTTATGTCCTCACTCTTATTTCAAGTCTCCTACTCTTACATTCTTAATAATATATTAATTCAAAAGTTTTTTTTATATATTTTTTGGACAATATTTAAATTATCATGTCGTGTGTATTTTGAAGTTTGACTGTAATTTCAATCCAATAGCAAATAAATAAAGGTAATGTGAACCGTTCAATTAGTTTTAATGTTTTCGTAGCTAAAATGCTTGGATATGTTTGTTATGTTGTAGAGAATGATAACTATTATTAATATTTACAAATATAATATCACGAATTTTTGCAACCAAACGTTTAAACTCGAACTAATTAAACACCGCATAATTATTGTATTGTGAATT
This sequence comes from Coptis chinensis, assembly GCF_015680905.1. NCBI lineage: Eukaryota > Viridiplantae > Streptophyta > Magnoliopsida > Ranunculales > Ranunculaceae > Coptis > Coptis chinensis. The sequence goes on along the minus strand of NC_141463.1, from coordinate 90,195,902 downwards.
TTTGACCGAATATTTAACCGTACCGTTTTTCTAACTCACTAAATAATTCTTGAATAATTCCCGTACCATATTGCTAACAAGGGTCGGTACTTGTATAGAGTAGACCACAGAAGTTTTCATTTGACAATGATATAAAATTGGAGTATCTTCAATCAAACCATCTTTTGGATGGAGACCTACTGAAGTACTGAACGGCAAGTAGCAAACAAAATTTTAAATTCGACAATGCTTAGAGCATCTCTAGGTGGTGGTATCACCTCCAAATTTGCCTCCACAATCTGTAATTTCGCGAAAAACCAATTCTAGGTGGAAGCAAATCTGGAGTTATCACATGTCTAGCCGCATCTGTGGATACAAATTTGTGATTTTGGCCCCGTTTTAAGTTAACTATTAAGTTGATGACTTGGAATTTTAATAGAGCTCGAAAAACACCCTTGTGGGAGCTTTAATATTAAGATATAGATAAAGATAAATTTATTTTCAATTTTATCCTTCTATGTTTGGTATGCACAAATATCTATGCATACTATACTACACTTGTGCATACCATTTCCTTGTGATGTTTGGTATGTACAGACATTTATGCATACTTAAGGGGTGATCTTGGACACACCCATAAAAACACTCCCGTACTCCAATTTTAAAATAAATAAATAAAATTATTTGAGACATATTTAGATTTCTAAATTATCCTTTTTTTTTATTAGGCGTACCCAAGACAAAACAAGTCATTTACTTATTCTTTTTTCTTTAAAACAAATAAAAAATATTCTTGAATTCTTCTCCAATAATTTACCTCACTCTCTAACAACATTTCTCTCACCAATAAGCATGATTACAAATCAACAACTAATTATTTTCAATTATGAAGTACAAGATTACAAGGCCATGTGTTGTTGCTGCTGTTTTTATTATTATTATTTTTTTTTGCCCCTATTGGAAATACCCCATCATCATCTCTTTGTCAAAGGGTATAGAGGGCTGCATTGCGAGCCAGTACCCCACATAATAACTCGAGTCCGGTTCCTCTATAACCGGGTACAGAGATTGATCTCTGTACCACACACACACGTCTCGTATCTCGACGCACACACACACATCACGGAGCACACACACAGGTATCGAGGCACACACACACATCTCGATTTCAAATCAACGTTGAGATAACACGGTTACAGAGATGATCTCTGTAACCGGTTGTAGAGATCTCGAACCCTAATAACTCCAACGCGCATGATCAATCGAGCAAGTAAGAGCATTCTTTTCTTGATTTTTCTCTTTCTTGTTTTCCATGCTTAATATGGTTAATCAATGTCTTGTTATCTCATTATGATTTGGATTCTTTAATTTGCATTATGGTTGGTCACATTCGTCGACAATATCATTGTTGTTTAGCCGCTTGGAGTGCTTTTGTGGTTCCCGAGTTTGTGCAGTGTTGTGCTTTTTCATAGTCTGAATGACTCCATACCTGCTGATATTGCACTTTAGGCCTAAAAGTTGTGCCTTGGTGAGGTACAAAGGCCATGTCTGTCTCATACCTTTACAACATGGGTATTCAAATCTGAAGATGAACACTTGTATTTAGGTTTGGGTAACATAACATCGGTTTTAAATTGCATAATGCCCTTCCTTACCGAGCTTCAGGATATCAGAACTCCCTAGAGACCAACTCTTGCCTTTGTCAACATAATCCATGTTATGAAAAAAATACTATAATTTCAACTACTACTGGACCGACTTTCTGGCACTCATTCGTCTCAATCAAAATGTGTTTTTTCGCCAATTGTTATGCAAAGGTTTCAGCAAAGATATTCTAAATGTGCATGATCTCAATAACTTCTATTTCACTACCAAACGTTTTCTTCATGATCTCACCCCATTTTATGCGAGAATAGTAACACCTTTAAACATAGGTAGAAATTTATGACGCCAAAGTTGCATATCAAATTACAAAGGATGCAAGTCCTAAAATGTGCAAAATACATCTTTTGAGATCTAACCGTACACAAAGGATGCAAGTCCATTCTGATATATTGTAATTCCATAGAATTCCAAGTTAATATGTGATACATTAACAAATTTTGGACAACATTGTGAAAATACATGGTTTTATTTCAACGTGTGCTTTCAACGGTGGGCAGGCTCATGTTAGAAATCCTTGGTTTCCAAAACGTATACTTTAGAAAAATCTGGAGTACCAATTTTTATATAATTTCATTAAGTAAGAAGTCATGCATTGAGTTTAATCATGTGAGGCCGTCATCATCATTGCATTATCTCTGATAGGTATCATCCATAGAGGATATTACCTTGTTTTCTCTGTTTGAATGTCAGAACCAGAAGGGTTAAATTATGGTTCTCAAAGTTGCTTCTTTTGGTGTGAATAATCTATGATTGGAAGATGTTGCACCGGTGTCCTTGGCTTCTTTGCTAACTGCAATTGATGGATGCCTGGATGTAATAGTTGAAGGGGGAGTAAACATTTCATGTTCCTATCATAAAATAAAACAGATATTTGATAATTCGTCTTATAAATATGCTGTAAAGTTTCTACACCATGGAGTTTCCTCTTATGTTAATACTTAGTTTTGGGCCTTTTGATTTGATTTTGCAGGAATGGTAGCAGCTCTAACCAATGAGAGTGCAACCAGCAAGTCAGTATACTTTGCACACTGTACATCAGAGATGATATTCATTACTCATCTTCTGGCAGAAGAACCAGAGAAACTGGCCGGGCCTTTACTGGCTGATACTTATGTAACTCTTTTGAAAGGCCGTAATGCATGGTATGGGCCGGGCACATGTTAGCCTAAGGTGAACTAAGTCTTGATATGGGTGCTAACATCAAGGGAAAGGGAATGATTCAGGTATTTTTGTTGATTCTAGACTTCTAGTAGTCACTTCCTTGCACATACTTGTCCATTTTCATGGGCTACTGGGTATTGATGACTGATTTGTTGAGAACGATTATATGCTTTTTGTTGTGTCAGTTAAATTTTGCTAGAAAGTGTGCTCTTAGCCCATTGATACTTGAATTTCTTTTCATGTATGGAAAGTGTTGCCACATTCAGCGTATAGTACAATGAGACCTTAAAAGAAACCTTAGCAAATGTGCAAGGCTTGCTAGCTCGCTAACCATTCACAGCCGATTGACACTGGAATATGTTTGTAGTGTGAAGAGGTTTATCCTATTCAATGTAGGATGCAATGATGTCTTATAGGGTTAAAGAAAGCTTACCAGATTGGCAAAATTGTGATCAATTCTGTAGGATGGCCAAAATATTGTGGAAAGGCACATATGATTCATGGGACTAAATATGAATCTAATGAGCTGTGGACCTTCTGGACTATCCCATAAGAAGTGCAAGTCAAGTCGCAGCCCATACAGAATCCTACCCCAGGCCATCCGCTTTACACCAAATGCAAGCCAACCTGGCCCCAGCCCACACTATACTTGTTACCATTTACCAACAACTATACTAATTGTGTTACCGTTTACCAACAACTATCCTAATTGCTAACTCTGCCTTGTAATTTTCAGGGAGTTTCTGCTGTTGGAGCATTTTACGAGCTGCTTAGCCAATCTTGCTTAAGTGTGTTTAATCCTGAAGTAAACAAACCTGTTGCTCCGGCTGAGCTCTGCCCTATCTTAAAGACGCTATATAAAATACTGATAACAAGGTATAGTTTCCCTCTTTGCTATTTAAGGAAACCTGCATGAATCTTTTGAGATTCACAGTTAAACACAAGAACGTTGCACTTTTCTGGAACTTAAGCTAAGAAGATGCAGGTGCCTTGGAATAAAGTATCTCACTAGACCAGATCAGCCTGCCTACTGTTTTAAAGATGTTGTCTCTTTGTTCAGTTGACTGCAGATTCTACTTTTAATTGAGTTCTGACAGTTATCTAATCCCTTTCCTTTTCTTTTTTTAATCCACAGAGAGCTTTCATCGCAGGCCATTCTTCAAGCGCTAAGGGATGAAACCATGCATGATCCCCGAGATCGCATTGAGCTAGCACAAAGCCATGCATACTATAGACCTTCGCTTCTTGGGCAACCTTGATCAACTGCTGGACAGCTCATTGATTGTTAGATAATTTAGGCAATGGGTAACACAGAAGTTGCTGAAATTAAAGATTTGCTTTAGTTGGGTATACACTGGAGGAGATCCAGATTAGCTGTTGTATTGGATCCTGTATCATTTCAGCTCATTCAATATTCATAGTTAATTTATGTGAGATTGTCAAAGTTCCCCAGCGCTGTACTTGTTCCTCCATTGTCAAGAACAGGCTTTCTAATATTTTATCTTTTTTCGATTTACTCCTCTCACCATTCGGACATAAATGTGGAGCTGCATTACATAATATATAATGTGGCAATGATCAGTGGAGCACCGAGCACAATATCTAAGTTCCCATGAGCATTATTAATATCAGTTGAATAATAATTAAGCCTTCCGATATAAAAACGAAAAAGATATTGCAATTAAATAAAATAAAAAATGAACGTGAAGTATTTATGTGCTAAGTTCTAATTAAGTAAATATGTGCTAAGTTCTAATTAAGTAAATATGTGCTAAGTTCTAATATTCCTAACTAGGGAACATTTTTCTTAGAAAATAGATGTAATAAGGTTCACACAATTCGTATTCTAGTGAACGTAAAGTTTCTTGGGCATTCATTTCCACTATGGGTTATAAAAGTGCTGATCGTGTGATATTTGTTGTTTGAAGGCAAGTTCTGAAAGAAAACAAAATGCACTGACGAGTTTTAAGGTCGGAGCTTGTTCTAAGGAGATCGTTTTAATGAACAAGAAATAAGCCAAAATACCAACTTTTCAATTTTAATAATAGTCTAGGACAATCGGGTTTTGAAATCATTGATAAGGATATTTTTTGGCTTATAACTACTAGAAAAACATATTTGATGTTTTAATTATTAACGGCTCTTTTAAAAATTTGCTCAACAATCATAACAAATCGTGATTTCTGTTTTTGTCGCTAACCTGTTTTAATTTCCTAACAAATTGTTTTAATCAAGTCTTAAAAATCCGTTTTAATTTATTAACAAATTGTTTTAATTAAGTTTAAAAACCAGTGTTTTTTAATTGGGAGAGGAATCATATTTTAATTTGGAAATAAAGAGTTTTTATGCTATTATTTGAGTTTTGGTTTTTATGCAAATTTGTGGTTTTAAAAAGAGAAGTGCCAGCAGTGGATTCAGAAATTCTGGCTCTTTGGAATGGATTAAAGTTACTCTCCACTCTTCCTTCCAGCCCAGTGTGGATTGAAGGGGAATCTGAACTTGTCATCAAGTGGTTGACAAGGGATATTGATCCACCTTGGAGGTTTACCCCTATGTTCTTCGAGATACAGTCCATTATGTCCAGATTAGTTTTAGGACGGATCTCCCATAATGATAGGGAAGGAAACTCTCTGGCTCATAAGCTTGCAAATGAAGGTTTAACAAAGGACTCCCTAACTGTTTGGGATCAAATGCCAAATCTGTAAATTTTTGTTTTTTTCCCTTCTATAACCATACATAGTTTATTTAAATTTCATTTTAATGTACAGTAGTTCAGAGAAAGGGCCAAACGGGTACATATTTAAATTCCTAGCTCCGCCACTGCATCCATGGCTTCCCTTTAACCAGTTATATATCAAAACATCCAGTGGCAGAGCTAGGGGGCAGGGTATGCCCTGGCTCACCCTCAACTTCCCTGAAAAAATATATATATATAGTATCAGTCGAACCAAAAAAAAAAAAATTCTAGAAACCCAAATAAAAGAAACCCCTCACTCACTCCACTTCTCCTCCCTAATTTCCTCATTATTTTTCTACTAAAATATTTCTACTTTTCTTGACTTCTTGTGGAGTAACTAGGTAAGACTCACATTATTTAATTTCTTGTCTTATTTTTTATCTTTTTGTACTGATTTCTAGACCATATTATTTAATGGCAACTCTTACTTAATTTCTTATTGTGAATTCACTAAATACTTAGGTTTGCAACTATAAGGGTAATTTGTCGGTTGTCTATTCTGGTTAATTAGGTCAATTTCTGGTTGTATTTAGGAGTTTTTTTAGGGGAGTCAATGTGTTCTAGTTTTAATTATGGTTGTCATTATTGCGACTGCCGACTGAGACTTGAGGTGTGTTTAATTAAATGTTAGATTTTACTTTTTTTAGTCAATAGAGGTTGTGTTAGGGACTTAGGGATGAGTTTTTATGGCAGATGCAAGATCCCATATTGGTATTCCTTATGAAGATTGAAGATGTTCCAATCCATATCAGGGTGTTGGAAAATAATGACGGTAAATAGGTCCTTATGTGGATATGATGACTTTTGGTCAAAAGTTGTGGAAATCAACTCGTAACTCGTTAGTGAAGCTGGTAAACTCCGTATGTGGTCTTGGTTAATAGGACGTTTGGTAGCTGTTTCTTTAAGTGTTCAAGAAGGAATTTGCACCGTGATCTTGTTCTACTAGTGCTTTCATTATATATTTGTTCAGTGGTGGGTTTTAAAATGTGAAAATGCTCCTATTGAGATATTTTACTCTCGCAACAATGCTCTGTTTGCCAGTCTCCGCCTCAAGTTTCTGTAGAGGGTTGCATACCTTAGTGTTGGCATTTACCCGTTCACTTCAATATTCCACGTTGTCTAGTTGTCTATTGCTTTCTACCGGCTCTTGTCTTTTTCTCTGGACATTGTATTTTAGAGACTGTTGATCCAATGTTCTTATTATATCGTTTTATAAGATATCTGATGTTCGAAATATATTTGTTTTATGGTTGGGTTAAGTTTGAATTATTAGTTAAAAAAAATTAGTTATTATTATTATTATTATTATTTTTGTATGTTGGGTTGTTTGGGTGGCTCACCCTCACTCAAATTCCTTGCTCCGCCACTGAAAACATCTACAGGACGAAATGTCGATCTACCTTCATTAGGATGTGTGGGAAAGTTAACTAGGTATGTATCTTTCTTCACTTGCACACTTGCCCGGCAGCCAAATCACATAGAAGGTCTCTTACGTGGTCACGACATTACTTGAAGCCCTGGGAAATGCTTAGAGTGTACTGCATGGTTTCCAAAGGCATCAAGTTTGCTTTGTTCTTTTCTTTTTTTTGCTTTAGCCACAGGTGTCTTGTCCTATATATAGCTAGATCAGAACCCCATACTCTTCTCTTTCGCAACACAAACACTACTGTACTACTTACACCACCCTTGAAAGATCTTTCTGCTTTCTTACTATCAAAAAATGGCGGAAGGAATTGCTTTTGGCCTTGCTGAGAATGTTTTGACTGAGTTAGGATCTTGTGCTATCCAAGAGCTTGGATCAGCTATGGGAGTCAAGAAGGAACTGAAAAAGCTCGAAAGGACTTTATCCACCATCAAAGCTGTACTCTTGCATGCTGAGGAGCTTGAAGTCCGCCAGCCTGAGGTGAGAGAATGGCTTCGAAGGATCAAGGATGCCGTTTATGAAGCGGATGACATTATTGATGACTTTGCCATTGAAGCTTTGCGGAAAAGACTGGTTATGCAGGATAGCGTCGTCAATATGGTTCGTTACTTCTTCTTCTCTTCAAATCCTATTGCATATCGTTTTAAAATTTCACGTAAAATTAGAGATATTAGGGAAAGCTTAACTCAGATTCAAGCTGATAGGTCCTTTCACTTGGATAGGAGAGTTGAAGAAACTAGAGTGCGTAATGTAGAGAGGGAAAACACGCATTCTCATGTAGACGAATCAAAAGTTTTTGGAAGAGATGTCGAGAAAGAGGAGATTGTAAAACTATTGTTGGACTTGAGCGGGGAAGGCAACCTCTCGATCATTCCCATTTATGGTATGGCTGGCCTGGGGAAAACGACACTTGCTCAATTGGTTTACAATGATGAGAGAGTAGACCGTACTTTTAATTTAAAATTGTGGGTGTGTGTCGGGGAGGATTTTGATGTTAAGGAAATTACAGAAAAGACTATAAAATCTGCCACCAACAGTGAATGTCCTAATTTGGAGATGGACCAGTTACAATCTCGTCTTCGGGAACAACTTAAAGGGAAGAGATTTTTACTAGTTCTGGATGACGTGTGGAATGAAAATGGTGAGAAATGGAATAACTTGAAAGATTTGTTATTAGGAGGTGCAATGGGAAGCAAAATAATTGTAACCACTAGAAGCGAAAAGGTTGCAGTTATAATGGGATCCGTTTCACAAGATAAACTGAAAAGGTTGTCGGAAGATGATTGTTGGGATTTGTTCAAGCAAAGGGCATTTGGTTCAGATCAAAAGCAAGGAAAGCCGAACCTTGTGGAAATTGGAAAGGGAATCGTGAGAAAGTGTGGCGGAGTGCCTCTAGCAGCTAAAGCCCTTGGAAGCTTAATGCGGTTTAAGACTGAGGAACATGAGTGGACGAGTATCAAAGATAGTGATCTTTGGAGATTGCCTCTAGAAGAAGTTGGGATTTTGCCTGCATTGAGAATAAGCTATAATCATTTGCCATTCTATTTGAGGCAATGCTTTTCCTATTGTGCTATATATCCTAAAGGTTGGGTAATTAGTAAGCAAAACCTGATCCTATTATGGGTGGCACAAGGGTTTGTTCACACGTTCGGAGAAAATCAAATCTTAGAAGATATAGGTAATGCGTATGTCAAAGATTTGATGTGGAGATCGTTCTTTCAAGAAGCAGAACTAGGTTACTTCGGGGAGATTCGGACTTTGAAAATGCATGACCTTGTTCATGACCTTGCACAATCTGTTACAAGAACAGAGTACTTCATTGCGGGAAAGGAAACTAAAGGAGACATCCCTAATGGAGTACGGCATCTGCGCTGCGTGGGAGAAGATTTGCCAGTTGAGTTCCGAGAATCCTTGCGTAAACATACAAACTTACGGACACTTCTTTTTAACTCGAAATTTTCTCTCACTGAGGATATTCTCTCAAGCTTTAAATGCTTACGTGCGCTGTGTTTGCGGATAAAAACTGGGAAAGTTCCAAGTTCCATTGGTAAGTTGAAGCACCTAAGATACCTTGAGATTATATCTGACTCTGTTACGACTGTCCCCAACTCTATTACTAAGCTACAAAGTTTAGAAAGCTTGGCGCTTTTATGTAGTAAAATTACACTGTTGCCTGGAGAAATCTGGAAATTGCAAAAACTCGAGCACATTTATACCCATAACGACACTGTGTTAACATACATGCCATCTGGCCTTAGTCATTTAACTTCTATTCGGACGTTAGAAGATTTTTTTGTGGGGAAGGGGATTGGATGCAAATTGAATGAGTTGAATGGACTAATACATCTCAAAGGCTCTCTGAGGATTTCCAATCTTGAAAATGTGAGCAGTGCTAGAGATTGCGTGGAAGCGAATCTAAAGGGTAAGCACAACCTTGAAACGTTATATTTAGAATGGAATGACGAAGGTGTTAACAGAGTGAAAATTGATTTTGATGTGCTGGGAAACCTCGAGCCACATCGAAATCTTAAAGCGTTGTTCATACAAGGTTACAGAGATAACAGGTTCCCACGGTGGATGACGGATCCATTGCTCCCAAATTTAGTCATCATTGGTCTTGTACAATGTAGAAATTGTCAAAATCTCCCAGTACTTGGTCAACTCCCATCTCTTAAGGAAGTACATCTGGAGAAATTGGATGCTCTCCAGTTCATTGAAGGTGGTAGCGTGGTGAGAAGACAAAGAGAATGGTTCCCATCACTGGAAGAAATTTACCTTTTTGCTAACCCTAACCTCGAGAGTTGGGTAAAAGAAGAAGAAGAAGAAGTGTCCCTTCATAGCGTTGTTGTGTTGTCTGTTCGCAATTGCCCCAAATTAAGTACAATGCCAATGCTTCCATCACTTGAAAAATTGACAATAGAGAAATGTAGTGAGAAGCTGATGCTGTCATTGCTCAAAGTGAATCGAGAAAAGAACGCACCAACCTCCTCCTTACCCAATTCTTCTTCTCTTGCCAATCTGAAATATTTGGATATTTCTTCCTGCGATGACCTTTTGTCTTTGTCGGAAGATGGGTTACAGAACTTGGCTTCTCTTGAAACTTTGAATATTCAATTTTGCCCCAGAATGGCAAGTTTGCCAGAACAAGGTTTAAGGGGTTTAACCTCCCTTGTGTCTCTGAAGATTTCAGATTGTGAAAGCTTGGCTTCTTTGTCTGGTATGAGGTACCTCACTGCACTTCAAAACCTGCATCTTGCCCGTTGTGAAAAGATGCATATTCTGGAGGACGACATGGATGGTCTCACTTCACTTCGTACTCTCGAGATTAAAGAGATCCCTAATTTGGTATCAATACCCAAGGGACTACAGAATGCCACCGCATTAAAGGAGTTTAGCATCATTGATTGTGAGAGTTTGTTGCATGCTTTCCCAGAAGGAATCTCGTTGCCCACCACACTAGAGAAATTGTGGATTGATAATTGTTACAGTTTGATGAGCTGGCCGAATGGGTTGGGAAACCTCACATCACTTGTGGATCTTTGGATTACTTGTTCCAGAAACTTGCAGTCTCTGCCAGAAGAAATGCGACACCTTACTGTTTTAAAAGATCTAACGATCGGAGGCTGGGACGGTTTGAAGACTTTGCCGGAATGGCTGAAAAGCTTCACTTCCCTTCGCATCTTGCAAATCTATAATTTTCCAGATTTGCTGTGCGTGCCAGATTGGATCCATTGCCTCACTGCACTTCGAGTACTGCAGATCTACTTCTGTGATGCCTTGACAACTCGATGTCAAAAAGATACAGGAGAGGACTGGCACAAGATAGCTCACATACCACGAGTCGAGGTCAATGACATTCGGATACAATAAAAAAAAATCTTCAATGTCAGCTCTCTAGACATCGTCAGCAATAGTCATTCTTCAGGTATGTCACTCCACTTCCATCCACAACCAACTTAAATTGATAATATCTGTTGTGCTGTCCTTATCCACATGTTTTCCATTACAAGATGTCAAACCCCACCACACTATGATGTATGATAATTCGTTATTGGGGATTGGGAGGGTTCAACAAGTACACCAAATGTTGTGGGAGACCTCTTATGACTCAAGGTCTAAGTGTTTCTTCTTCCTCAAGCCTGCCTTTTCCTCCAGAAGAAGTGCAACATCTTGCACCCTTGCAGAGTCTTTCCATAAGAGGCTTGAAGGGTTAATCTACTTTGCCTGACTCGCTAGTAAACTTTACTTTGCTACAAGTTTTTGGTTTCCTAGATGTGTCGCTTGCTAGAAAAGAATGCAGTGATTCTCCCCTCTGAACGAACTATTTTTATATCTGTTTGTTTGCTTGACATATCTATGGCTCAAAGACACAGGAGAGGAGTGGCACCAGATATCTCGGGTCCTAAAATTGAGCTCGATTGAATAAGCACACAATGAATTGCCGCCACCAAGTGTGCCTGTGTTATCCTTGTGAACACATTTTTCTTCTTCAGGGTGTTATACCAATCTTTTTCACAATCTACTTGAAGTTACTTTTAATCCTCTTCCCGACACTACAAATTGACCTTGCTTTCTCTCCCTCCTCCCCGAGTGAACTTTTCTAATATGACGTTATCTGAATACAAAATGTTTGTTGCTCCGTCATTTTTCCTTGAATATAATATATTCTGATTTCTATTTTATTCTTTTCTGGTAGGTTGTTCGATGTTCTATGGATTGATTAGTAGAGGCTCTTAGTTCATTTGGTCCGTCGTATATCCTCAACTTGTTCCAGTTAGTCATAGTCTGTAATGTGTTTTATGGATGCAATAAAAAGGTCATTCACACAAATCACAAGAGTGCCTCACTTTTGGTTAGAGCAATTGAAAGATCATCAGAAGTATGTCTGGAGCATATTTTGCTATTTCAGTATCTGTAACGCTGAAGATGACAGTTACTATTGCAATTTTTGAGATTTTAGAGCTGGTAACAATCTTTAATCCAGAGTACTATGTTATAAGTGGTTATTATCTTTGAATTTCAGTACTGGAACTGGCCCATCTTTTTTTTTAAAACCATCACCAGTAATTGTTGTATCCTCATCATTTGGGTTACGAAAAAGCAAACTTTTTATTTCTATTCTATTTTCCTGTGATAGGTTGCACGAGTGGGACCTAACTTGGCTATGTGAGGCATCAAAGAAATTCAATCTGACAGTCTGAAGGATGATATCACTTTGAGACAGTTCTGTCTTTTTGTAATATGGAAATATTACCATTTAATCAATTTTCTAAAAGAAGCGTGCAATATCTCTAAATTATATTCCAAGTTTGTTGCTTCCTATGCATTGTATGATGGAAATTAGAACAAAGGTTATTACATTCTGAAGATCGAAAAGGTAATTAGCTTCGTTCTAGAGTGGCTAAACATGTATCCTCTGTGTTCCTATTTCAGAACCTCAACTCCTATTTATAATATACCGTCCCTCTGAAAATGGTTACAGGTTTGAGCTGAAGCATAGAGACATATTTCTTCCTGATGATATTGTTTCAAGTTTTGAGTGTGAATGTTGGTGTACGTGGTTTCAGTTGCCTATGTAACACAGCTACAAGGAGGTCCGAACTCTGGAATGCGTATGTCATCATGGTTGTCATTATTCTTGGCAATCACACACTAGTTGGTTAAATTTCGAAATGGGCCTGAGAGAGTGTAACATCGTTGTACATTCGACCAGACTAATCTACTTTAACCAACAGCACTTCAAAACCTAGATCTTGCAGGCTGTAAAAAGTTGCATATTTCGGAGGACAATCTGGATGGTCTTACTTCACTTCTTACCCTCATGAGCATCCCTAATCTGGCATCAATAACTGCAGGGCTACAGTTTGTCGCAGCCTTGAAGAAATTTGTCATCAAGAATTGTCAAGGTCTGTTGCAAGCTTTTCCAGAAAGAATCTCATTTCCCACCACACTAGAAAGGTTGGAGATCCATAATTGTAGAAGTTTGATGAGCTGGCCGAATGGATTGGGCAACCTCCCATTACTTACATCACTTTTGCTTTATATGTCCTCAAACCTGTCACTGCCAGAAGAAATGCGACGCCTTACTGCCTTAAAGTTTCTAATTATAATAGCTTTCATAACTTTGCCGGAATGGCTGCAAAACTTCACTTCCCTTCAAGTTCTTCAAATCTGTGATTTCCAGATTTGCCTTGCTTGCCAGAATGGATTCAGTTCCTCCCCGCACTATGAGAACTGAGGGTAAGTTGGTGTCATGCCTTGAAATTTCGATGTCCAAAGGATACAGGAGAGGACTGACACAAGATAGCTCATATTCCCAGAAGCATCGTCAATCTCATTCAGATACAATGAAGAAAGGCCTCAACGTCCGCTCTCTCATCCTGGTCATCTTATTCACTCTTCTTCAGGTACTTCCCTTTACTCCCTTGCACAGCTTACTTAAATTGATAACATTCACCATCATCATAAACCAATTAGCTATCTTTGATTCGTTAAGAAATCTGCTACTCTATAATCTAAATTATTCCTTTCTGGTAGGTTTGTTGAATGCTTTTAAACCAAATTGAATATTTGATGCCTCTACTTTCACTCAAATCTGTCATCAGCACTGATATCACATTGCTCCAACTTCTTTTGTGTTCTGTAACGTGTATTGGGGTTAGAGGTAGAGCCTTTAAAAGACCTTGAGAAGTATGACTTGAGCATCTTTTTGCCATGCGACTTCCCAAGGTTAACTAGGAAGACAGCGACTATTGGATTCTTGAGATGGAAGCAGGTAACAATCTTCATCATGGAGTAGCCCAGTCTAAGGTTTTAATATCCATCCCATTCCAGTAACATGATTTTTGTGTTGTCAGTTTACAAATCCAACCGTGTGTTGATAAGTGAATTTTAAGGGTTGACTACTTTGCTAGAGTTGCGTGGAAACCTCACTTCACCTTGAACCTTTTTGATGCCCAATTTCCCACATATGAAGTGCTTGATAGCTTCCCCATACCTCAATAGTGAAGCCAGGTATCTTTTTTCATATACATCTGACGATAATCTTCATAAAATGCAAATCTTTATATTACTATTCATAGATCTATTTTTCCCAGTGGATGAATGTTAATTTGGTTTGACCTAAGAACCGCATGATCTTTGCCATGCGGGAGACGTGGGTGGTCAAGAGACTCAAAGTCATAGACTATTGTAAGTTGATCTAATTGTTCTTGTTCTATACGGTGATTAACTTGTGAGTTTACTTGACATGGTTTAAAAAACTTCCTACTGTAGGAACATGTCCGCAGACATTTGTGTATATGCTGCCCTCCTGGTCCCTCAGGTGATCTGAACGACCAGTATCACTCATCTGAAACTGCAGCTTTTGGGGTTAGTTTTATTGAACAATCTTTGTGTTCTGTTTGGTGTGAGTATAAGTGAATAATTTTGCAAAGAGTGATTTTGCGTCATTTACAGGAACCTTTTGATGGCCTTTCATGCATCAAGGCTTCTGAACCAAAAAAATTTGATCTTAATCAGGTAGGCATGTGGTAAGAACTTGGTATGTTATTTTTTATTAATGTAATTGTTGCAGGAGGCATGCTCTGTTTGGTATGTATAATTCAGTGCACTTTAATTAATTTGACAGGATGTGACAGTTGGATCTTCAAGCCTCCAACGTTCTCAAACAAGCCATTTAGATCTTACTCAGGTTAGAGTTTTGCCATTATTTGTATAAAAAAAAATGTAAAAATTGGATTGTTACTCTTATTCACAGGGTTAGAAGTAGGTTTAGGTAAAATTTGGCTTGATACTCTTATTTTATTTTTTGGTTTAGGTTAATCATGTTGGTGGACCATCAGATTCGTGGCCTCAGGATGGTTCAAGCTCAACTTCGTTGGAAGTAGTAAAGAGGTTTGTATGGGAAACAGACGAGTTGCTGGTTTTGGTGGTACAATTTCAAATAGTGATGGACCTGTCATTAAGCCTTATGCTGGATCTTAAAAAAAAAGCCTTATGCTAGATCCGCCGGAGAAGTGCCATCAGTAGATTCAGAAGTTCTGGCTCTTTGGAATGGATTGAAGTTACTCTCCACCCTTCCTTCCAGCCCAGTGTGGATTGTAGGGGAATCTGAACTTGTCGTCAAGTGGACCTTGGAGGGTTACCACAATGTTCTTCGAGATACAGTCCATTATGTCTAGATTAGTTTTAGGACGGATCTCTCATATTCTGATATTCATAGGGAAGGAAACTCTCTGGCTCATACGCTTGCAAATGAAAGCTTAACAAAGGATTCCCTAACCGTTTGGGATCAAATGCCAAATCTGTAAATTTTGTATCTCTACGTTTTTTTTTCTCCCTCCAGTAAGAGTGCCAAGACCATATGTAGTTTATTTCAATTTCATTTCCACATACATCACGTTTAAGAACAAGGTGTTTATTGCTTCATTTGGATATTTTTGGAGTGAGAAAGTTTAATTTGATACAACTAAGGGTCCGATAGTTTGTACAGTTATTTTCTTCTTTCTTGGTATTTACTTGTTTATGCTACTACTGATCTACGAATACACTGGGATATTTGTTTTTTTGGGTTAAGTTATAAAAGGGTCTTATAAAATGGTTTGTTTTTCATTTTAAGTTCCTCTTACGAGTATTTGTAAAAATAGAAAAAACAAATACATGACATCTTATAGATGGTTATTTGACAAATATAACTCTACTTTATATCACATTTAACTTGAATAGATAAATTTGAAACAAACCTATAGTTTGATTTTCGATTTCAAATCAATTTTGATGATTAGAATATTGATTTTAAGAAACTACTTTAAAAAATGGTGGTGGTAGTAGTCTTAATAAAGTGGTAGTAGTAGTAGAGGTGATGATATTGGTCTTAATAGTACTGGTGGTGGTGGTGGTGTTTAGTAGAAGTGGTGGATGTCTTAATAGCACGGGCGGAATCCATGATAGTCTTAATAGTTCATGATAGTGGTGGTGGTGGTGGTGATGATGATATTGGTCTTAAAGTCACATTGATGGTGGTGGTGGTAGTAGTAGAAGTGGTGGTGGTTTTATAGCTGGTGGTGGTGGTGGTAGTAGTAGTAGTAGTAGTAGAGATGGATGTCTTAATAGACGATTGGGCGGGGTAGTGATAGTTTAATAGACTGGTAGTGGTAGTAGAGGTGATGATATTGGTCTTAATAGAGACTTGGTGGTGGTGGTGGTGGTGATGGTGGTGGTAGAAGTGGTGGTGATTTTAATAGCAGACAATGGTGATGGTGGTGGTAGTAGTAGTAGTAGAAGCGGATATTTTAATAGCACAAAGCTGGCGAGGTGTTGATAGTCTTAATAGTTACATGGGTGGTGGTGGAATCATGATATTGGTCTTAATTATGCGGTCTGATTTGGTGGTGGTAGTAGTAGAAGTGGTGGTGGTTTTAATAGCACATTGGTGGTGGTGATAGTCTTAATAACCGTAGTGGTGGTGGAGGTAATGATGGTGGTACTAATGGTGGTGGTGATGTTGACGGTGTGGTGGTGGTGGTTTTAATAGTTTGGTGGTGGTGGTGATCCGGGTTGATTATCGAATCGGTTATTTGGAGAAGTAAAGATAATAAAAAAGATGTATAAATGAGACTTGGGGTATATGGGCTGCATTTTGATATTTTTAAGTTATAAGACTTATATTTGAAGTAGATCCAATTTTGGTACTTATAGAATTTGTACAGTTATAAGACATTTCTAGTAGAATGCAAAAACAAACTAAAAAAATGTCCAAAATCACTAGGCCACATCTTATAATAGGCAAAACAAATGCCCCTAATATACCAAAGGCACTTTCGCCACACTACCCTATTAATTTAGAATTTTCAATGTCTGCTATCTTGAATCCTGATATATCACATCATGGATATCGATGTAAGCAAAACATTTCATAATGTAAATGTATTTAAATAAGAGATGTCTTATGTAATGTATGGTGCAAATGTGGGCCTTTGGATCAGTTTTGCCATTTTATGAGTGGCCCAGATTTGATAACATACCATTAAGATTTAGCCTTTAAATAAAGCCTAACAAAAGCATTTGGTATATTTTCTAATCGTACGAGTTATCATTTATTGATGTATGATTTTATGACATGTACTGGGAAATAGTTGGTGCTCAAAATGAAAGCAGAATGGTTAGTGATTTTGTTGATGACTTTTTCTAACGTTCCCTGCTCGGAACTATTGAATGGTTATGCAACACTGCACAAGTTACTGCTTCGGCAGAATTATAATGCTTCTGTTTTCGAATAAAATTCCAAACACTGGAATTCATGAAAGTTCATTTACTCATATCATCAACTGTTTCATTTTTTGAAGCCAAGGAAGGCAGAAGAGAAAAAAATAGTGGTTTTGCTTTGTTGTATGTGCCTCCTTAGTTTTTAATGACAAAACCAGATCTATGGGGCTTCATTCAGTTGAGAAAATATTGAGTAATACTATAGGCAGCAACAGTTTTACCAACAAACAACACTAACTGACGGGGTTATCCCAATTTGACTAAATTTCTGCTGACTAGGATTTCCACTGACAAAACAAAAGCCTAAATAATTTTCGCCTCTGCTAATGCTTCATGAGTACTCCCGTTTCATTCCCAATTTAATTTTCCCTCCACCCATCGTGATTTCCACTAACAGGCAAAGAAAAAAAAACTTGAAACAGTTAAATAAGATTAGAGAGAGAGATACAAAATCATCAAAATAACACCAAAATTAACTCGACTTTTGCACCAGTAGCTAACAGCCTAACACAAAATAAACACTAGTAGCTAACACAAAACAAACACCAATTTGCCATCAACCAACAAGTAATCAATTTACAATCCACTGGTTCAAAACTTTAGAGACATATGCCCTTCTAAATAACACCAAGAGTGGTTCAAACTATTGCACCAGTAGCTAACGCAACTGTCTTGGTTCCCTTGATGAGTCTTTAAACGTAGATGGTGGTGTACAAGCACCAAACTGACGAACTAGGTGGTGAGATCCAAGATGGCCATGATCACTTAGCTGTTGAGGTGTGAAGTGCCCCTGCTTCCGATACGTTAAAAAATTGAAATAAGTGAGCCAATTAAGAAATTAGAACAAATGAAAAAGTTAAAAATAAATAAGTACACAAAAGATTTTTGTGTGTTTATCAAACCATGAGTAGTGAATGAAATTCTCTAAATCTTGGTTGGTTGAGCATCAATGAACCTAAAGGATTGCATTGCTCCTATTCCAAACATTAGATCAATAAAAAAATAATAATAATAATACATACAGAAACACTAGATAAGAAGAGAACAACAGTGCATACCATATTTTGAAAATTTTGTTGTATGTTATATAAGTTGGAGTCATATATCGAGCCATTTAAATCTGACAGTACACTCTAGAACACAAACGAAAAATTATGTATGAGAAATCACAAAGCAGAAATCAATTATTAGCTTAGGAAAACATAAAATAACATCTACTCACATGATGCTTTAAGAAAGAAGTTACTACATACTATATACACAAACATACTTTTTTGTATAGTTTTCTTAATTCTTTTCGGGCTAAAACTTGGTTGAGCAGAGTTTTTCATGTTAAAGCTTCGCAGCTTCTGCGGTTGTATTGTGTTGCAAATATTATTAAACTCTTGGAGTGTATTTGGTTGTTCAAAAATAGGTTCTGTAATCCAATGTTGCGCTGCATAACCCTGCAACCAAACAAGTCAATTCAAATATTTAAGTGGCGACCCACAATGAAGAAGCTAAACAGATTAACCATCTGTTGATTTACCTTTGAGGTTATGCTCTCTTATATTGTCAGTTGATCATATGCAGGGGCATTGCTTGCATTAAGCATATTTCTCCCTTCCTCAAAATTTAATGAGTGAAAATCCTAGAAAAAAGTAAAGTAGTAATAAGTTCTTAGTTTTGGAAAAAAAAAAATCATCTATAAAGTAAGAGAACTATGAAATTAAACAGGACAAGTGAACACTACTACCTTCTTTGCATTTTCCTTGCTAGGTGAAGTCTTCATATTCTTTTTCCCTTTGTTTAGTCTCTGAACAATTTTTTCGGGATTAGTTTGTTTCCTTTTAAATAGTCCTCCCCCAACCCTAACAGCCAAAGGAGTAAGAATATTTTGACCATCTCCATATCTTTGGTGAAACGGTGTTCTTCTTCTTGAAACAGCTTAGCTCCCACAAGCACCATTATCATGACTAAACTTCTCTTTTTAAAGTATGCACATGCACCATCAATTCCTTATACCTGTCTTCACAATCTACTACCATATCCGCAACCTCTTCAAAAGCATTACACAATTCATCAAAACGACGTGATTCAGGTTTGGTAGACCGTTCGTCATAACTAATCTTAATTTTGGTGTGTCTTCGTTTGATATTTTTATTCCATCTTCGTAAGATGTACTTATCTGGTACTTGGTAAATCTTCTTGTGTAGTAAAACCATAATAGAATGCCTACATAGTATCCCCCTAAATTGAAAAAACTGACAATTACAATCAACTTCTTTGAGATCCCCATTAAACCTAACCTTAAATGTGGCTCTGCGAAGGCTAGCTCCAAATGGTACATCTTCATTTACTTCGTACTCTTCATCTTCCTTACACGTAGATAAATCACAACAAATTTTTCCTCTCAACTCTTCTTGGAACTCTAGAAATTTTGCTATCGTATAAGCACTTTGAAATTGCTTCTCCATATCATAAGGACTTATACAAGGGAGCCTCGATTTAAAAGAATTAAAATCTGCTTGATTTTCTTTTTCCGCCTTAATTCTCAAAGCATTTTCATATTGTCCAACAAACCGCGTGAGAGTAGTTTTTGAATTAACATAGCCATCAAAGAAGGCATTCATGCTCTCGCTTCGTTGTGTGGTTGACATTCCAGCCCAAAAGTTGTCTTTCACTAATGTAGGCACCTAACGATCTCTTTCCTTGTACAACCTTCCTAACCATTCATTGCTTCCGAGATCGTAATTTAAAACGAATTCGCACCAATTTTCTTCAAATTCTTCTTTTGTTAAAGAATCATAGACTGCAATCTGCATACATAATTTGATTGATTTGTACT
Source organism: Coptis chinensis (assembly GCF_015680905.1). Classification (NCBI taxonomy): domain Eukaryota; kingdom Viridiplantae; phylum Streptophyta; class Magnoliopsida; order Ranunculales; family Ranunculaceae; genus Coptis; species Coptis chinensis. The sequence goes on along the minus strand of NC_141463.1, from coordinate 90,175,844 downwards.
CATTATATCCTTTCAATTTTTCGGCCAATTTTTTCATGATATCCACAAGCACCATCGATGTCACGCATTAAGAAAAACAGTAGCTATGGCATTTTGCATTGCTCTAGCTTGATCTGTAATTATTGCACTTGGAGGACATCCATGCATACATACTAGCCAAGATTTAAATAGCCATTCATATGTCTTAGTATCTTCACTTGAGATAAGACCACAACCTAACAACATTGATTGACCATGGCATGTCGTACTTGTTTGTTAAGTACGTTGCATCAAATGTAATAACATCACTAAACTCTTTGCAAGCTGCCCTACACCTACCATCTGCCCCAAAACACATTCCTCAATCGACCTTCATCGTCTAAATCCATTGTGTGAAAAAAGTCAGAATTCTCAGTTTGCATTTTTAAAAAGTAACTGTGCATAGCATTAGCATCTCCTTCTCCAAGATGCAAACGACGAAACTTTTCAACATGATTTCTACAATCTTTCTCTAAATATGACAAGTTCTCATGACCCTTTGCTTCAAAAACAAATGAATTGATACTCTTATTCAGACGGATGCCGGATTCGTCATTGGTTTCAAGCCTTCTCTTCACTTTTTGTGTAAGTTTCCTATTGCATCTATGAAACCTGGATTTGCTCAGACCTAAACCATGGTTATGTCCAAGTATTGCAGAGGTTATTATCCACTTTCCATCAAGGCTAAGAGTCAGTAATTTCTAGCTTTGCAATCTGTTTTTGATATTGGACGATATTAACTAGACTTTTGATGTTCTAATCTTTTCTTGATGCGAACAAACTATAGTCAAATACTTCACATTCCCGTTATCATCTTTGGTACAACTACTTTTACAAATACCAAATCCCAACTCTTTTCAGTATCTTGCATAAAATTCAAGAAAGTCATTAACGGAGCTAAACGACATTCCCACTGCAGGCTTCTCAACTGTGAGTTCTACATTAATTGTTTTGTCCACTTCATTCCCTTTAGTTTCTCCCATCACCTCTTTATTTGAAAAATTATCTGGTACTTCTTCCATTGTTATTCTAACGGCAACAAAAAATGAACGAACACTGTACTGGAAAATAAAAAATGAAAAACAATTTTAGAAAAGGTGCTACAAAATAATGGTGAAAACAAATTTTACGTGTTTTTAAAACTACTGATTTGAGTAGAATTGAGATGAAAGTTAAGAGGGAAAAAAATGAACATGAACATAGCACACTCATCCATAAGATGAATTAAAAATTATAAACTGGCCTATAATTTTTGGTTGGAGAAAATAGTACTCTTGGAGAAAATTTTACTGTCGTTAATCGTATTTTGCTGAAGTCATGGAGGGAAAATAAAACATCGTGGAGGGAAAATAGAAGTCGGAGTGAATGGATCGGAGGAGAAAGTTACTTAGCTTTGTTTTGTTAGTTTTGTTAGTGGAAATCCTAGTCAGCGAAAATTTAGTAAATTGGGGTAACCACGTCAGTTAGTGGCTTTTTGTTGGTAAAATTGTTGGTGCGTATAGTATTACTCGAAAATATTAGCTGATCAAGGCAAAATTGGTCAGCAACTTATTGAGGCTTTAGTTATTGCAATTCATCCAGTTTGAAGCTGGTCTCTTAAAATGTATCACTTTGGGATGAGTTGGAACTGATAAATTGTTAATAAGGATTGAAGTATTTTCATTATGCTATTTAATCTTGAATTGAAGCTTTAATGTCTTACTCTATTGGGTGATCACCAGTTTTAAATTCAATCAACTCAGAAAAATATTCACAACTTGTGTTGTATATGTTAGAAGATGTTGATACCCTTTTTAGCAATTAGCGAATCGAATTTTTGAAGGGCAATACGTTTAATACTTCTGAATGTTTGAAAGATTAGGAATAATTTGCAATTTTTTATCTTGAAAAGTATAATACGGTTTTTTGCGAATTTTTCAAAAATTCAATTAAAAAATTCGTTGGTTGTTGGCATTTAAAAAAATGAATGAAAATTCGATTGTGTTTTTATAACTTTTTATGTAATTTATGTCCTCACTCTTATTTTAAGTCTCCTACTCTTACATTCTTAATAATATATTAATTCAAAAGTTTTTTTTATATATTTTTTGGACAATATTTAAATTATCATGTCGTGTGTATTTTGAAGTTTGACTGTAATTTCAATCCAAGAGCAAATAAATAAAGGTAATGTGAACCGTTCAATTAGTTTTAATGTTTTCGTAGCTAAAATGCTTGGATATGTTTATTATGTTGTAGAGAATGATAACTATTATTAATATTTACAAATATAATATCACAATTTTTTGCAACCAAACGTTTAAACATGTACTAATTAAACACCGCATAATTATTGTATTGTGAATTTTTGACCGAATATTTAACCGTACCATTTTTCTAACTCACTAAATAATTCTTGAATAATTCCCGTACCATATTGCTAACAAGGGTCGGTACTTGTATAGAGTAGACCACAGAAGTTTTCATTTGACAATGATATAAAACTGGAGTATCTTCAATCAAACCATCTTTTGGATGGAGACCTACTGAAGTACTTAATGGCAAGTAGCAAACAAAATTATAAATTCGACAATGCTTTGCCTCCACAATCTGTAATTTCGCGAAAAACCAATTCTAGGTGGAAGCAAATCTGGAGTTATCACCTGTCTAGCCGCATCTGTGGATGCAAATTTGTAATTTTGGCCCCGTTTTAAGTTAATTATTAAGTTGATGACTTGGAATTTTAATAGAGCTTGAAAAATACCCTTGTGGGAGCTTTAATATTAAGATATAGATAAAGATAGATTTTTTTCCAATTTTATCCTTCTATGTTTGGTATGCACAAACATCTATGCATACTATACTACACTTGTGCATACCATTTCCTTGTGATGTTTGGTATGTACAGACATTTATGCATACTTAAGGGGTGATCTTGGACACACCTATAAAAACACTCCCGTACCCCAATTTTAAAATAAATAAATAAAATTATTTGAGACATATTTAGGTTCCTAAATTATCTTTTTTTTTTAGAGGCGTCCAAGACAAAACAAGTCATTTACTTATTCTTTTTTCTTTAAAACAAATAAAAAATATTCTTGAATTCTTCTACAATAATTTACCTCACTCTTTAACAACATTTCTCTCACCAATAAGCATGATTACAAATCAACAACTAATTATTTTCAATTCTGAAGTGCAAGATTACAAGGCCATGTGTTGTTGCTGCTGTTTTTATTATTATTTTTTTTTTTTGCCCCTATTGGAAATGCCCCAAATGAATTTGGGAGATATTATTAGATTGAAGCGGTTATTGGGGTATGACAAAAACTTTAGTTAGTTATGGGGTATGTGAGTGGTTTTATGGGTGTGTCCAAAATCACCCTACTTAAGGTGGTATGCACATACATTTATACGTACCGGGTATTCTTGTTTTTTTTTTTGACAAGAGTCAACTATTGTCTTTGAGAGTATTTTTGAAATGAGGGTGGCTTTTTGGGTTTATTCTTTCGGAATTTTGTCCTTATCAGTTTTGTCCCCTTTAATGAATTATTCAAATACAACTTAACAAACAAGTTTAAATTGATAGGGGTTTGATGATTTCTTATTAAGACAGTGGAGGAAACCAAAGATAAAAAAAATGGACAGGCCAAAGTGATTAATCATTGGGCTTTTTGTTGAAACATCTTTAACAGAATTATGGCGCTGCCAGAAATAATAATAGAAAGTCAGACACAACTATGGTAGTGTAAACAAAAATAGTTTATTAACCATGATTGCAGGGGACGGACCCACTATATGCTAAAGGTATTCAGTTGAATACCCTCAAAGTTTGGAGAAAAAATCAAACAAGTGCTGACTAATGATAAGTGCCTAAAATTGTATATTTTATATATAATTTTATAAGCACTTCATACTATCATTTATGCTTAATTGCTTATTTTTATGTCAAATCATGGATTTTTTTTGCTCTAGTGCATTAGGCATGTGCTTTATGGTTATATTGGTATATTTACGTACATGTGTGCATCACTTGAAATTTCGTATTTTAAATTTTCTTGTAGGAACCTTGCATGGGTAGCACACTTAAAAGTCCAAGCCTAAATATATGAATTGGCCCAATTTATTGGATTGGGAAATTTTGGTTTAGTCCAAGAGGCGAGGCCCAATAAAATGTGGTGACCCTTTCATGAATATATTGTGCTGATTTTCTAAGCTCGTGCGTGGAAACAAAATCTTATCTGGGATTTGATGAACAGTTTTTTCGTGTACGTCACAGGGGCATTTTGGTCTTTTCATTATCTATAGTGGGGAATATTTTAGTCTTTTCACTTTTTAACAGCAACTGCAACTGAATTAGAAATCTAGAAAACCAAAAGACCAGAAACCTTCGATCCCCATTCTTTCTCTCTTTCTCAATTATCTATAATGGCTCTCTTTCCCAATTGCCTTAAGCTATTTTCACCATTTTTGTTATATCAATTCTATATTCTCAATTTTTGGTTACCACAAAAATAATGTATTGTGTTTGGTGGTTGTTTGTCCTCAATTACTGTGTGTTTTTTATTGTATACACTCAAAGGAAGTTAGGTTATGAGTTTGCTAATAAATGTTAAGTTCAGAAAAATATAAGTCATTGTAGATATGATTATAGTCATCATCTTGGATTTGATATACTTGACGTTCTACTTTACAATAATTTTGACTCTTACGCTACTTCATTTGTTGCAATGGGTTTAGTTGGAGATGTTGTTCCAATGATTGTTAGAATACACAAAAAATTTATTGATAATTCAACTAGAAAGTTTTGCAAGCTCCATTGAAATGAACAAAGATTGAGAATGAGATGCTGAAAGAATGCTTATAATTAGCCGAGTGAGGAAAGGCTACAACACTCTACATATGTAATTGGTGGCCAATGTGAGTTACATCATTAGTTAAATTCCATTAATTGTATATATTTTATATGTCCAATACATCTTAGTAGCAAGTACTTAGATAAGTAGTTTACACTTTCACATAAAAAAAACACGAAATTGGTGGAAGTTTAATTGTAGATACCTTAGGCAGTTCGTAGATTTAGACCCTGCTGCAGTCATAAGAGATGAAAAAGTGATATGCCGCCACTGACATCAGAGTGATAAAACTGTGATAACTTAACATCACCACTTAACAATGTAAAAGTTAAGTCAATCGAATATTGACACCATCCTTATGGTGGCAACAATGTTATTGTAGTGTTTTAACAAGATGACATAAAATTTAGCCGGGAAGAGAACTTGGGCCATGGATCAAGTTGGGGTTCCGAGATTAAATGGTGAAAAGGGTGTCAAGTTAGCCACCAAATCACTTTGCGAGTCTCTGTTGGAGATGGATTTGAAGCTCAAATGGTAAGTAATACATGGATTCTGCTTTTATTTGAATACTTTCATTCCGATCTACTTTTGATGTTGTCTAATTAGTCCGTGTATTGGATTACAGAATTCAAATGACTGATTGATGGATGTCAGTGGACGAAGTATGGGTGAAAGATGGCAAAAGGGAACTCATGCCCTTGAGCTTATTCTTGGGCTACCATGGTGACCAAATGCCCTTTTCGCAACAAGTTCAAATAATGAAAGTGGATGAATAAGTTCAAGAAAATCCAGTATGGTATCAATCTAAATTTTTGTAGATGATTGTACAAGATTATAGCAACCTATGAAAGCAATCATAATCATCTACTCACTCCAGCAGCCATGTCTATGACATTGATCTCTTATATTATTTGTTTTCTTCTCCTTCAATATGTAAATTGTAAACTTCAGTGCAGAACTAATAAATGCATCAATGTTATCCTCACTTAAAATATTTTGTTACTTTAGTATAACTTGAGTTGGATTGATTTCCCCAATTTTGTCTTCAGATGTTTATGACAACATCCAAGATATTAGGTCAAGAACAAGGTCTTCCCTATATATACTCAATTTATTTTTTACGGACCTCGAGACATGTTGTTCAAGGTTGCGTAGAGTTAAGTTTGAGACATATTGTTCATGGTAGCTTAGGCTTTTTAAATTTTCACAATGGCCTTCGTTTGTGGTGCGTGTGCTGATGCCCAAAGGCATAGCTTTGAGGTGGCATCGAAGGCACGTTGAGTTAATGAACCCAATCTGAAAAATGAACTTTGAAATTCTTTTGAAATAACCAGAGTCTCATGTGAATGTAAATTGTTATTTGGTGAAGAACTTATGGTCACTGAATTGCGAGGGCAAATTGTGGTTTCTTGATATCAGTACATCTCTTACTATTGTGTGGAGTTAGTGATATTTTGAGAGATCAAATGCAAGCTCCATTTACTATCCATCTTAAATTGGCAGCTTGAGATTGCATCTCTCACTCTCACATTAATCTCTTATCTTACTAATATTGGACATGTAAAGAGGCCACAATGAATTTAGAGAAGTATAACCATAGTTTGGGATTTTGGAATTATCGAAATTCCGATAAATCTAAAAACCGAAATTCATCAAATTTCGATATTATTGTATTTGGAATTTCAATTGATTTCGAAATTACTAATATTTCAACTCTATATTTGGAATTCCGATTTTTTGAAAAACCAAAATATTGGGGGGAATTCCGAAGTTTCGTTCGAAATCACGAACACTGAGTATAACAACCATAAGGTGTGACATGAGGTTTCTTCCGCACTTATTGTTAGTGTCAAAAATTAGAAGATTGTGTTTAATTGCCTAATATTCTATTGCATGACCTTAGACATTTAAAAACTTTTGTTTAATCCAAAATTAACTATATTGGTCATTGAAATTGAGAAAATAACCCATATAATTCCATACAACAAATAGAAATCATCCCAGGTCTGACGCGCAAAGCGCGTGCACAATTGATAGTAATGGAATTAATGAACTCGCCATGAAGACGAGATGATGTTATGAGATAATGAAGGCATGGAGCGGAAATATGAGATATTAGTGAAGGGAATATCTAAACAATATAATTAAATAATGTGGGTGCGAGTAAATGAGTAATAGTGAAATATGTTTCTGTCAAGGTGACAGAATCGTAATTTTAATGTTTCATGGTGGCAATTTTTTAATTTTCCAAATTATTATTATTATTATTTTTACTTTTACTTTTGGAGGTGGCAAAATGGTAAGTGTATTGTGGGCCTATATATATATATAACAATTTCTTCTTTTTTTTCGATAATTTATATAACAATTCCCAAACACACTAGTATCATATCTTACACACTGGTATCATATCCTGCATTCATATGGGATCTTCTATATTGGGGCAGCATGTATTAAATGGAAAGATCTCCACCAAAGGCTATAAAAGGGAGGCTTGGTCAAGGCATTAGTATGCAGACTTGAGAGAAAAAACAATAACCGCAAGCTAGTTCTTATTAAATTTTAAATTCATTTTAGTTAGTTCATTTTTTTAGAGTGAGAGAGAGCTTGGAGCGTGTATTAATTTCTTTTATTTCTTGATCAACAATCAATAGAAGAAATTCAAGTTTCAAGTGCAATGGTGATATTTATTTTTTATCTTTTTATGTGTTCTAGACTCATGATGGGGTAAAATCTCAGATGAATCCTCTATCATAAAGATGTAGGCTTATTTTCTTATATTTCCAATTTTTATTTTCTAGTATAATTTTTAATATATCAAATGATTTTCTTCATATGAAATAATAATGTTGAAACGTGCACGAGTTCTATAACCATAGTAATTTGGGGTACGGTATTTCTCATTGTTAATTAATTTCTTTAATCTTTATAATTTTATTAAAGTTTGTTTAATAATGTTTTAGTTGTCTATTCTTGATGATTTATACTACTTTAATTGAATTGATTTGTCATGCTTAGATATCATTCTATAGTGATTGATGAAAAATTTAAGGAAATATTATTTTAAATGTGACTAGCGTCTATATATAAAATGCATTGTATTGAAAAAAAAATCATCTCTTAAATTTGCAATTAGTGCTGGGATTTATTTGATGATATTTATGAAAATTACGAAGGCGAATAAATATTTGGAAATATAGAAATAGTTTATTCTTTAAAAATAGGGGTGAAGTACGTCATTCATCATTATGATTTTTCATTCATTGAATTCTTAAAAACCAAATAATTTTAGTTTAATTAGTTGATTAATTAGAAGCAAATTCTCATTCCTAGTTTAAATTAGTTCACTAAAATAAATAAATAAAAATTGTTTTAAAAAGCATTCTAATTAGTAATTGGTTCATTAAATTTCTTCTCTTAAATTTTCTCTATTTCAAGATGTGGTTCGATTCTAATTTGTCATTGTTCTTTTAAATTGTTGCATGTTTGAATATTTATTTTTATTGATTTGCAGGTTCTAAACGAGAAGAATTTGTGCAAATCAACTAATAGTGACTAATGCTTAATGACTAATGACTATGCAGCCTGTGTTATTTAACAATGCTAAGCTGATTATTCTTGTTACAGACTATTGTATTTAAGCTTTGTTTGCTTGATGGTTTTAATCACTTAGCCACTGTGAAAGAGTGTAAGTGTGTTATCTAAGCTACTTTAAAATCCGCAACTCTCATCTACAGTCCCGCAATAGTGAAAAACTATTTTTTTTTATGTATCTCTAAATTTCTTGGTCATTTTTTGTCTTACATATATGATTTTGTTTTGACTATTTTACCCCCAGTTTTTTTAGTAAATTGACGATATTACCTTTCTATGCTTTAAGCAAAACGCATAACATGCGTGCATCAATCTAGTATACTTAAAATATAAGAAATTGTGCAGTGTCTCTCTATACTAGTACCATACCAAAATAGTAAAGGGACCAATAGTAAAACTGATGTTTCTTAGTTAGACTTGTATATATTAGTATATTAGTAGTTAATGTAATGTACATATTCACATGTTCGTATGATACACATTATGAACTTAGTTTCTTTCTAAACTGTTCTTGTTGTCCCTATTGTAAAATAAATTCGGTTTGGTAAAAGAGAAAAAGAAATTCAGTTTGCATTGATTATTGAAGGTAAAAAACAAAAAGGAAATTCAATTTTACCTATTATTCATATTTAGAGAAATTCCAAAATTAATTTTGCCGATCAATTGTTCTTCTTTCACAAAAATTTATGAGAATAAAATATACAATTTTTTTAGTACAAAATGCTATATAATTGTTGTTGAATATCAACCTTGAACCCTTCTGTGAAAGTCCTAGGTCCGTTTCCATGTGTTATCCATAATACGTAGTATAACTCGACAATTTAGCCTTTTTCGAAACAGCATCAAGAAATCCAAATACTTTGAAACTCGTAATCACTCAGTTCGATTAGTACGTCAACTGCGCAAAGTGCCCAATGCCTCACCATTAGGTAACAATGGTAATGTATGAGAATATATACATGTTTGTATACCATCTCAATATTTTTCGTTGTTTGTTTTTTGAAAAATGGGTCTGCAATTGAAAATTCAAAGTGTTGTGAACACATGGAGCTTGGATTTGCACAAATCCATTAAAAAATGAACGAGTAATTTTTCTCCCAAATTACCTCATTTGAGATGAAATGGTTGAGAAATGAGTGTGAAAAATATTTAGTCTCACATGGGAAGAACACCAAAGAGTTATTGAGTGTATAAGGCCTAATTGTGGCTACTTGAGTTGGACCCCAAGAGGTACGTACCACTAATTTTCTGTGGAGATGGAACGCAGTCAAGCTCAACAAGAATATATATTCTCAACCAATTTCTTAACAAGGTCATGTCCGTTTGGGCCTATAAGGCTTAACAGTTTCACTTGAAACAAGAGAGAAAAACCCTAGTGAAATGGTGCAACGGTTCGAAATGCTGTATTATACCAAAAATGTGCGTCCTTTTGAAAAATGTGACTGTTTGAACAATTGTTTTGTTATTTCGAAAATGCACCACTCTCCTATAAATGTCGGACGTTTTTGCATGAAGAGACATCATTTTCAACATCTCGATCTTCTCCTCTCTGTTCTTAGTCAAAACACAATGTTGAGTTTGTTGATCAATTCTATGGAATTGAAGTGTTGCTTTCCATAAAAGGAAAATTTTGTTCTATTTTGGATGACAATTTTCCATCAAACCTTGAAGCACTGTAAGAGGGAAATATGTCTTTAAAGACATAGTGAATCTTCACTAGGCTCGGATTGACATTTTCATACTGGATACATTTGAGAGAAATATTTGTACTGTTGTTGGTAATTGGTAAATAGTAAGTATATTTGGGTTATGGTTCATTAGAACACATGATACTAGCTCTTCTTTCAGCAATTGACCCTTCTAGCGTTGGTAGTTGACAGTAAACCCGTTACTAGAAAAACAGGGTGGAGGTGGATTCATCAACATTCATATGGACAAATTTTACATTAGAAAGTAGTTGCAATTTGATGGTGAAAAGAGGTTTATATTTAGAAGATAGGATACAAAGATCAGAGAGAATAAAATCAAGAAGAATAATTGAAGTTTGAAGAATTGTAAAAGTTGAGAGAGAAAAGTATAATAGGTTTTTGGAGATTTGATAATTTGATAAACAAACTAAATTGGTCTCCTTATATAGATTAGCCAAATTTGATGATAACCAAGAAAGACAAAATACTAATTCTAATTAAACTCAAATAAGATACTACTAATTAAATAGCCTTCCTAATTCTATAGAACCTAAATAGAAGTTTATAATTGCAAGCTTATTGTCCTGCATTAGCCTTCTACCAACTATAGTTCGGGATTTCGGAGTTCTCGGAATTCCGATAAATCCAAAAACCGAAATTCATCAAATTTTGACCTCTATCATATTTGGAATTTCAATTGATTTCGGAATAATAAATATTTCAACTCTATATTTGAAATTCCGATTTTTTGAAAAACCGAAATATTAGGCGGAATTGGAAGGTTTTGTTCGGAATCACGAACACTGCTACCAACACATAAGCAAACCAAATTTGTCCTTGAATTCTTCTTAGAATAGCAACCTGCAGTAAAATGGCCCTCATGTGTAAATGTCAAAAGTAGCCTCCTCAGTCATTAATTAAGAACCAAGTTATCCAGATTACAGGATACCCAACATGAATCTGATTCAAGTCTATCGTTTCTTTCTTTGATGGGGGCCAAGATAGGCTGGTGTTTGAAGAATCCATCGCATCAGTTGATTGTCTGTTGCTCAGTATCTATATTTATTCTTTGACTCGTCATGTTGCAAGTGAACTGCAAGGCATCACTTTGTATATTTACCAGTGTTACACGTATTACTTCTCATGTTCCATAACATGTTGGAAATATTATCGATCGAAAGTATTATTCTGGTCTTCATGTTAAACATGGCCTTAGGAGTCCCTACATATATTCCTTGGCATTGGCATGTTACACGTACATATATGAAACTTTCTTATATGTATAGTCCTCTGACTCACCCATGGACATTCTTTAATCCAAGGCCCAAAATATCGATATCGATTAATATATCGGTGTACCCAAAAACCGATATATATCGGATATTTCGGATATATCTATTTTTTTGGTAACCAGTCCAAACTATTTAAAATATCGGAAATATCAGATATATCGGAAATATAATATCGGAAATATAATATCGGAAATATCGGATATATATCGAAAATATATTGGAAATATCGGATTTATATTTTAAAATTGTCAAAAAGTCAACCGATATATATCGATTATATCGGAAATATCGATTATATCGGCGATATAAAGTTTCATATCGGAAATTTCGATATATATCAGGAAAAAAAAAAAGTTCTATATTCGGTGGATATATATCGGAAATATCGATATCGGTGTACCAAAATACCAATATATATCGGCGATATATCGGATATATCGGCGATATTTTGGTCCATGCTTTAATCTACTCGGCATTATTTTTGTTTCTATTTATATGTACGTATTTCATTTTTGTGTGTGTGAACGAGTGTTGTATAATGGATAGGTTGATGTAAAATGAGATTCACAAATAACGTCATCAATTTATGCGAGAAAAAAATGCTTCAGTTAAGGACGGTGATGATGAGATGATAACCGTGAATATATTCGTATCCTTCTTATCAACAAAAAGTAACAATGACCAGTCAAAGGGGCATTTCTGATATAATTTTATTTATATTATATATGTTATATGTGTTGTATGAGAATATGTTATATTATACGAAAAAGAATACTTCTTTCGCTCTTTGTATAATGTTGGTTCTTCCAAATAATCCTTAGAAGATAAAAACATTTCAACGTAAATCTCATGCATACATTATAATTTCATATTAATATATTGCTAACTTAGAACCAAAAAAAAAAACAAACAAACAAAGATATACAAACATCAGTATTTAGTATTAGTTTTTTGGACTTCGTAAATAGTTTCCAGCTGAATTGTTAATACGTCTTAGTCATCAACACGCATGTGATTTTTGGACTTGGTAAATAGTTTCCAGCTGAATTGTTCAAATTATCTGAGTTTCATTACTGCTCTAGGATCATAAAATTGATTCCTAGAGTAAACTACAAGAGATAAGCTGCTTTTGAACTCATGCGTGGCTTTCGAAACTGACTTATTAATTGAGCACCAGAACACGAACCTATCCCTATAAAAGGCCGTCTTAGTTTAGTTTCATCTCACAAGGCAAAACAAGGTCTTAAACAACCAAAGCAAAGTACACTCTCTGCTTCTCTCTCCCTTTGAGGAAATTATGGAGCTGTTCCCAGCCTCAGCAGGCAAATATGGTTATTGGCAACAGTCAACAACCGTCTCCTATGGTTCCCCGGGCTCACCACCAAGAAGCCCAAGTCCACCACCATACCAACCTATGTCCTATGAGAAGCAGTACTACTCAACCAACAATAATAATGAGAAGCAGTACTACTCAAACAACAATAAGTACCAAGCAAACCGTATGGGGGCCATAACCTCGTACGCCAATGGGCGCAATGGGAGCCTAATTGACGATTTATTACCATCTTCATTCCCTCCAGGGACAGACCCAAAAGCGGCAGCGTTATTTCAGAAGGCAGACCAAGATGGAAATGGATTCATCGATGACAAAGAGTTGAAATCAGCTCTCTCTTCTTACAGTTCTACCTTCAGCATCAGGACTGTACGTCTCCTCATGTATGCTTTTACCGGGACAAACACCAGAATCATTGGTAAATTCTTACTTGATAATCATATATTTTCTTTTCTAGGATAAATTTTCTATGTATGATTTTTATACATTGATTTTCATACATGCTCTTTGAGAGGACAAGCTATACACAGGTGAAATGAAAGTTACCTGACACGTCCTGCAGCCAAACACGTACATATATGATATATGTACCTATATATGAAACCAACTTACCTAGCTCTAAAGGTTATTTGCGCGCGCATAAACACATAATTTCAGTGCGAGCACCATATAATTTCAATGCTATGATGTCTGATAATTCGTAAAACTACAGGACCCAAGGAATTCGTAGCGGTGTATCATGGTCTCCAGCGCTGGAAGGTACGACGATATGTTCAACTGATTTTGGCACTCAATATAATACTAGTAAGTAGTAGTACACTTCGTAACTTTTACACTGAAGTACTGAACACAGTAACTTCTATTTTCAGGGTATATTCCAAAACTTTGATCGGGACCGAAATGGAAAAATCGATTTATCAGAATTACGAGAAGCACTTCGCAACCTTGGATATCCAGTTACTGAACGCATTTTGAATTTGCTCATCGTCAAGTTTGACAAAAATGGCGGTAACAGTATGGGAGTTGGATTTGATGGTTTCATCGAGTACGTTTTTGTTTATTTTTATGTAGCTTATAACTTGATATTGTTTTGTATATTTTTTATCACAACCATTTTAATTTATTTTTGGCTTTTGGAACACAGGTGTTGTCTCACTGTTAAGGTAAACATTCTCTTGATTTATTTAATTAAGTATTTGTGACATTATCTCTAGCTTAATTTTAATTTTCCAGTAATATCTCCTTTTAGTTGTATTAATTTTATTTTCCTTCTCCATGTTGATGTAGGGACTCACTGATAAATTCAAGGAAAAGGAGCAAATTTCCTATGGATCAGCAAGTTTTACTTATGAGGAATTCATGTCTACAGTTCTGCCCCTAATTGTAGCGTAAAGCTCAATTACATAGCCTACGCACAAGCGAGTGTTATGAAATAAGTTGGCTGCAAATGATGTAATTATGTGGCTTTTCTAAAGCCATGTACTGCTTCATGTCCCTTTGATAATAATATTACTTTCATAGTTGTGTAATTATATGGGGTATTTACATAGTTGTGTTATTAATTATTTAATACACATATATAGTGCTGAACAAAACACACAGGAAGGGTCTTGTTAACTGGAAATGGAGAAATGATACATTGGTTAACTAGGTGGTCATCTGCAAACTGCAGAATAACAATATCAGGCCGGAGGTCGAAAGCCTCTTACCAAGCCTAGATCCATCACCATCTTGCTTAGACCTTCCGTGACTATATTAAACATAAAAGGCGAGATGGGATCACCTTGTCTTAAACTGCGTTGTGCAATGCTCGTTGTTGTGCAATGTTCACACGTTGTGTATATTGGAGTTGGAGGTTTCCCCAACTTCCAAAAGTATATACCTGCTCAAAATTGAGATCTATGATCCTGAGAAGGACATCTGGATTATATTGCTTACAATACCTTCTCCTGAGTCCTGACACATAATTTAGCATTCACAGCCTCACAGGAGGTACGGTTATTAGTGGGAAAAGAAGGTGCATGTTTTGCGCAAAAGGGCTAGTTCACAGGTGATGGATTATGGAAACAGCAATAAACCATTGCTAGCTTGTTGATGCTTAAGCCATATATTGCGCAAAGGGCTAAGCTAGTTCACAAAGTCAGATGCAATGTAATCTCACTCTCTCTCTCTGTAACACATTCTTTTATTCGTAATACAATTCTTCACTTGCGTGCAAAAAAAGAAATATGTTATTAATCCGGTATCTATCAGTCAAGGAACTGAACTTTCTTAGTTGCCAGAGTTCAGATTGGGACACAGCCATCTTAGCAAGCATAGATGGAAGTTTTGGCAATTCACAGTATGTTTTATGTCATAATTAAGCCGACAGTTTTCTTCTGCATAGTTGGAATTATGATGATCAAAAGGGACATCTGCTTGCAGAAGATCACCAGTGCTGTACGTCCAAAGTAATATAATATTGTGGAGTAA
Source organism: Coptis chinensis (assembly GCF_015680905.1). Lineage (NCBI taxonomy): Eukaryota > Viridiplantae > Streptophyta > Magnoliopsida > Ranunculales > Ranunculaceae > Coptis > Coptis chinensis. The sequence goes on along the minus strand of NC_141463.1, from coordinate 90,160,609 downwards.
TTAAGCAGCACATCAAGATTATACTGGGCAGTTTCCACTTATCTGTCAGGTCTCGGCATTTCCTTGTGAAGTATTCTTCAAAAATTGGGACAATGCCTTTCATGCAAGTGAACTCGTTAGCTTGTGCTTTGCACTGAAATCACCATATTGGACCTGTCAAACTCTTATTTCCGCAAGGAGTAATGAGCCAGGGAAACTGAAAATATGTTGTCCCACCCATTCCACCAAACATTGTATTCTCTAAACTCGATCGACTTCCTCAGATAAAGTTCTGACATTCCCACTTAAGCGATCAACGTTTCCACAAATTTTGTAGAATCCAGATCATTTCAATAACCGATAAAAAGTCATTCCGCAAGGCCAGCCAGTGACGATATCAAGAAATCTCGTCTTGGTCGGTTCGGGTCGGGTTTGGGACTAAACTGACTAGGGTGATAAAAGCCCCTCATGATTGAGGGCAGGGTTGAAAGAAGTCAAGCATGGAAACTCAAGCCATTAACCCCTCGACTTTCATTTTTGAGAGCCAGATCGGGCCGGCCGGCTAATTATATTTTACAAGTTTATTTTTCTTTTTGATGATTTATTTATTTATTTGTATCATATTTTTGATTATGTATATCAATTTTAACTAAATATACAAAACTAATTCTTATGCTTTTAAAAGAAAAAAAATAGTTGAAAAATGATATTCTTAAAATATCTATATTTTTCATACTTAACTATGTTGTTAGGTTGGATTTGCTTTTATATATGACTTATATACTATCATTCAATCAATTACAAAATGTAGTTAAACCCTAGATATCCTCATAGGGACGACATCCGATACCGTTGGATCCGAGATCCAATGGTCCGAAAATAAAAACAAATTCACCTTCTCTCTCTTCCTTTTTGTTTTGATTTTTTGAACCGTTGAATCCGAGATCCAACGGTATCGGCATATCACTCGTCCCTATGGGGATATCCTCGATAGCCCAGCCTTACAAAAACGCGATATGTTATGTTATATTATAATCTATCCCCATTGAAAACTAATTTAGTGATTTTTTTAATACAACTTAGATAACGATGAGGGCCGTAAATACATAAATATAATATAAAATAACAAGAAAACATGCATAAATATAATTTAGTGATTTTTTTTTATACAAATAGTATAATACATAATATAATGTAAAATAACAAAAAACATATAAGGGTCAAGTGAGGGCTAGTGAGGGTTAATGAGGGTCGGGCTCATGCTTAGGCCCCAGGCCAGCCCCTTATAAGCAAGAGGAGCGGCGGCCCTCAAATATGAGGAGCCAACTTTTAAAGGGCATAAACATGCAATTTTGAGTGTGTGTGTGTGTGTGTGTGTGTGTGTGTGTGGTGTGTGTGTGGTGGTGGGGTTGAGGGCCAAATTATCACCCTTAAAACCGACCACCGAATCCGACCCTATCGGTTTTATGTTTTTTTCCTGAACCAAACCAAACTCGGCTGGGTTATACTAACCGAACCAATTAATTTTCAACCAACCAATATACTGAACCGAACCGACTATGTTACAATTTAACCGATATTAATCCGACCCAAATCGACCGTTTTAACATATTTTAAAATTAAATCAATTAAATATGTATATTTTAGTATATATTATATATATATGGTCGGTTCGAGTTGGGTTTAAAACTAAACCGACAACCGAACCAATCCAATCGGTTTCATATATCTTGACCCAATCGAACCGACTAATAAACATAATCCGACTGGCCCTACGGTTTGGTTTGGTTCACCGGTTTTATTTGTCGGCTTGGTCGGTTTTATGCACACCCCACCCCAATTAGAGACGAGGGGGCTTCGCCGTATTTTTTGTGATAGTCCCACATTAGTAAGCAACTACTAACTTTGTCGTATATCTAGACTATCTTTAGTCTAAGAGTGCACTTTGAGTACAAATGTTTTTGTGTTGGGAGGGGACTACCACACCAAATCGTGGTTAGGTCGAGCTTGTGTGTGATTAGGGCAGAGGACGGATCGGGTCGGTTCGGATATGACTATATCCGAATCCAAAAGTTTGACAATATATGAACCCGAACCGAATCCGAAAAATCTTATATTTGAATCCGACCCGAACCCGACCAACTTGATCGGATAACACCTCGAGCACATTTATACCCATAAGGACACCTGTGTTAACATACATGCCATCTGGCCTTAGTCATTTAACTTCTATTCGGACGTTAGAAGATTTTTTGTGGGGAAGGGGATTGGATGCAAATTGAATGAGTTGAATGGACTAATACATCTCAAAGGCTCTCTGAGGATTTCCAATCTTGAAAATGTGAGCAGTGCTAGAGATTGCGTGGAAGCGAATCTAAAGGGTAAGCACAACCTTGAAACGTTATATTTAGAATGGAATGACGAAGGTGTTAACAGAGTGAAAATTGATTTTTGATGTGTGCTGGGAAACCTCGAGCCACATCGAAATCTTAAAGCGTTGTTCATACAAGGTTACAGAGATAACAGGTTCCCACGGTGGATGACGGATCCATTGCTCCCCAAATTTAGTCATCATTGGTCTTGTACAATGTAGAAATTGTCAAAATCTCCCAGTACTTGGTCAACTCCCATCTCTTAAGGAAGTACATCTGGAGAAATTGGATGCTCTCCAGTTCATTGAAGGTGGTAGCGTGGTGAAGACAAAGAGAATGGTTCCCATCACTGGAAGAAATTTACCTTTTTGCTAACCTAACCTCGAGAGTTGGGTAAAAGAAGAAGAAGAAGAAGTGTCCCTTCATAGCGTTGTTGTGTTGTCTGTTCGCAATTGCCCCAAATTAAAGTACAATGCCAATGCTTCATCACTTGAAAATTGATAATAAAAAAAATGTAGTGAGAAGCTGATGCTGTCATTGCTCAAAGTGAATCGAAAAGAACGCACCAACCTCCTCCTTACCCAATTCTTGCTTCTCTTGCCAATCTGAAATATTTGGATATTTCTTCCTGCGATGACCTTTTGTCTTTGTCGGAAGATGGGTTACAGAACTTGGCTTCTCTTGAAACTTTGAATATTAAATTTTGCCCCAGAATGGCAAGTTTGCCAGAACAAGGTTTAAGGGGTTTAACCTCCCTTGTGTCTCTGAAGATTTCAGATTGTGAAAGCTTGGCTTCTTTGTCTGGTATGAGGTACCTCACTGCACTTCAAAACCTGCATCTTGCCCGTTGTGAAAAGATGCATATTCTGGAGGACGACATGGATGGTCTCACTTCACTTCGTACTCTCGAGATTGAAAAGATCCCTAATTTGGTATCAATACCCAAGGGACTACAGAATGCCACCGCATTAAAGGAGTTTAGCATCATTGATTGTGAGAGTTTGTTGCATGCTTTCCCAGAAGGAATCTCGTTGCCCACCACACTAGAGAAATTGTGGATTGGTAATTGTTTCAGTTTGATGAGCTGGCCGAATGGGTTGGGAAACCTCACATCACTTGTGGATCTTTGGATTACTTGTTCCAGAAACTTGCAGTCTCTGCCAGAAGAAATGCGACACCTTACTGCTTTAAAAGATCTAACGATCGGAGGCTGGGACGGTTTGAAGACTTTGCCGGAATGGCTGAAAAGCTTCACTTCCCTTCGTTTCTTGCAAATCTATAATTTTCCAGATTTGCTGTGCGTTAGATTGGATCCATTGCCTCACTGCACTTCGAGTACTGCAGATCTACTTCTGTGATGCCTTGACAACTTCGATGTCAAAAGATACAGGAGAGGACTGGCACAAGATAAGCTCACATACCACAAGTCGAGGTCAATGACATTCGGATACAATAAAAAAAATCTTCAATGTCCGCTCTCTAGACATCGTCAGCATAGTCATTCTTCAGGTATGTCCTCCCACTTCCATCCACAACCAACTTAAATTGATAATATCTGTTGTGCTGTCCTTATCCACATGTTTTCCATTACAAGATGTCAAACCCCACCACACTATGATGTATGATAATTCGTTATTGGGGATTGGGAGGGTTCAACAAGTACACCAAATGTTGTGGGGAGACCTCTTATGACTCAAGGTCTAAAGTGTTTCTTCTTCCTCAAGCCTGCCTTTTCCTCCAGAAGAAGTGCAACATCTTGCACCCTTGCAGAGTCTTTCCATAAGAGGCTTGAAGGGTTAATCTACTTTGCCTGACTCGCTAGTAAACTTTACTTTTGCTACAAGTTTTTGGTTTCCTAGATGTGTGCTTGCTAGAAAAGAATGCAGTGATTCTCCTCTGAACGAACTATTTTTATATCTGTTTGTTAAATTGACATATCTATGGCTCAAAGACACAGGAGAGGAGTGGCACCAGATATCTCGGTCCTAAAATTGAGCTCGATTGAATAAGCACACAATGAATTGCAGCCACAAAGTGTGCCTGTGTTATCCTTGTGAACACATTTTTCTTCTTCAGGGTGTTATACCAATCTTTTTCACAATCTACTTGAAGTTACTTTTAATCCTCTTCCGACACTACAAATTGACCTTGCTTTCTCTCCCTCCTCCCGAAAGTGAACTTTTCTAATATGGCGTTATCTGAATACAAAATGTTTGTTGCTCCGTCATTTTTCCTTGAATATAATATATTCTGATTTCTATTTTATTCTTTTCTGGTAGGTTGTTCGATGTTCTATGGATTGATTAGTAGAGGCTCTTAGTTCATTTGGTCCGTCGTATATCCTCAACTTGTTCCAGTTAGTCATAGTCTGTAATGTGTTTTATGGATGCAATAAAAAGGTCATTCTCACAAATCACAAGAGTGCCTCACTTTTGGTTAGAGCAATTGAAAGATCATCAGAAGTATGTCTGGAGCATATTTTGCTATTTCAGTATCTGTAGCAGCTGAAGATGACAGTTACTATTGCAATTTTTGAGATTTTAGAGCTGGTAATAATCTTTAATCCAGAGTACTATGTTATAAGTGGTTATTATCTTTGAATTTCAGTACTGGAACTGGCCCATCTTTTTTGTTAAAACCATCACCAGTAATTGTTGTATCCTCATCATTTGGGTTACGAAAAAACAAACTTTTTATTTCTATTCTATTTTCCTGTGATAGGTTGCACGAGTGGGACCTAACTTGGCTATGTGAGGCATCAAAAGAAATTCAATCTGACAGTCTGAAGGATGATATCACTTTGAGACAGTTCTGTCTTTTTTTTGTAATATGGAAATATTACCATTTAATCAATTTTCTAAAAAGAAGCGTGCAATATCTCTAAATTATATTCCAAGTTTGTTGCTTCCTATGCATTGTATGATGGAAATTAGAACAAAGGTTATTACATTCTGAAGATCGAAAAGGTAATTAACTTCGTTCTAGAGTGGCTAAACATGTATCCTCTGTGTTCCTATTTCAGAACCTCAACTCCTATTTATAATATACCGTCCCTCTGAAAATGGTTACAGGTTTGAGCTGAAGCATAGAGACATATTTCTTCCTGATGATATTGTTTCAAGTTTTGAGTGTGAATGTTGGTGTACGTGGTTTCAGTTGCCTATGTAACACAGCTACAAGGAGGTCCGAACTCTGGAATGCGTATGTCATCATGGTTGTCATTATTCTTGGCAATCACACACTAGTTGGTTAAATTTCGAAATGGGCCTGAGAGAGTGTAACATCGTTGTACATTCTATCAGACTAATCTACTTTAACCAACAGCACTTCAAAACCTAGATCTTGCAGGCTGTAAAAAGTTGCATATTTCGGAGGACAATATGGATGGTCTTACTTCACTTCTTACCCTCATGATTGAAAGCATCCCTAATATGGCATCAATAACTGCAGGGCTACAGTTTGTCACAGCCTTGAAGAAATTTGTCATCAAGAATTGTCAAGGTCTGTTGCAAGCTTTTCCAGAAAGAATCTCATTTCCCACCACACTAGAAAGGTTGGAGATCCATAATTGTAGAAGTTTGATGAGCTGGCCGAATGGATTGGGCAACCTCCCATTACTTACATCACTTTTGCTTTATCTGTCCTCAAACCTGTCACTGCCAGAAGAAATCACGGCCTTACTGCCTTAAAGTTTCTAATTATAATAGCTTTCATAACTTTGCGGAATGGCTGCAAAACTTCACTTCCCTTCAAGTTCTTCAAATCTGTGATTTCCAGATTTGCCTTGCTTCACCAGAATGGATTCAGTTCCTCCCGCACTATGAGAACTGAGGGTAAGTTGGTGTCATGCCTTGAAATTTCAATGTCAAAGGATACAGGAGAGGACTGACACAAGATAGCTCATATTCCCAGAAGCATCGTCAATCTCATTCAGATACAATGAAGAAAGGCCTTAGCGTCGGCTCTCTTATCCTGGTCATCTTATTCACTCTTCTTCAGGTACTTCCCTTTACTCCCTTGCACAGCTTACTTAAATTGATAACATTCACCATCATCATAAACCAATTAGCTATCTTTGATTAGTTAAAGAAATCTGCTACTCTATAATCTAAATTATTCCTTTCTGGTAGGTTTGTTGAATGCTTTTAAACCAAATTGAATATTTGATGCCTCTACTTTCCTCAAATCTGTCATCAGCACTGATATCACATTGCTCCAACTTCTTTTGTGTTCTGTAACATGTATTGGGGTTAGAGGTAGAGCCTTTAAAAGACCTTGAGAAGTATGACTTGAGCATCTTTTTGCCATGCGACTTCCCAAGGTTAACTAGGAAGACAGCGACTATTGGATTCTTGAGATGGAAGCAGGTAACAATCTTCATCATGGAGTAGCCCAGTCTAAGGTTTTAATATCCATCCCATTCCAGTAACATGATTTTTGTGTTGTCAGTTTACAAATCCAACCGTGTGTAGTGATAAGTGAATTTTAAGGGTTGACTACTTTGCTAGAGTTGCGTGGAAACCTCACTTCACCTTGAACCTTTTTGATGCCCAATTTCCCACATATGAAGTGCTTGCGCCCCAGATACCTCAATAGTCGCCAGGTATCTTTTCATATACATCTGACGATAATCTTCATAAAATGCAAATCTTTATATTACTATTCATAGATCTATTTTTCCCAGTGGATGAATGTTAATTTGGTTTGACCTAAGAACCGCATGATCTTTGCCATGCGGGAGACGTGGGTGGTCAAGAGACTCAAAGTCATAGACTATTGTAAGTTGATCTAATTGTTCTTGTTCTATACGGTGATTAACTTGTGAGTTTACTTGACATGGTTTAAAAAACTTCCTACTGTAGGAACATGTCCGCAGACATTTGTGTATATGCTGCCCTCCTGGTCCCTCAAGTGATCTGAACGACCAGTATCACTCATCTGAAACTGCAGCTTTTGGGGTTAGTTTTATTGAACAATCTTTGTGTTCTGTTTGGTGTGAGTATAAGTGAATAATTTTGCAAAGAGTGATTTTGCGTCATTTACAGGAACCTTTTGATGGCCTTTCATGCATCAAGGCTTCTGAACCAAAAAAAAATTTGATCTTAATCAGGTAGGCATGTGGTAAGAACTTGGTATGTTATTTTTTATTAATGTAATTGTTGCAGGAGGCATGCTCTGTTTGGTATGTATAATTCAGTGCACTTTAATTAATTTGACAGGATGTGACAGTTGGATCTTCAAGCCTCCAACGTTCTCAAACAAGCCATTTAGATCTTACTCAGGTTAGAGTTTTGCCATTATTTGTATAAAAAAAAATGTAAAAATTGGATTGTTACTCTTATTCACAGGGTTAGAAGTAGGTTTAGGTAAAATTTGGCTTGATACTCTTATTTTATTTTTTGGTTTAGGTTAATCATGTTGGTGGACCATCAGATTCGTGGCCTCAGGATGGTTCAAGCTCAACTTCGTTGGAAGTAGTAAAGAGGTTTGTATGGGAAACAGACGAGTTGCTGGTTTTGGTGGTACAATTTCAAATAGTGATGGACCTGTCATTAAGCCTTATGCTGGATCTTAAAAAAAAAGCCTTATGCTAGATCCGCCGGAGAAGTGCCATCAGTAGATTCAGAAGTTCTGGCTCTTTGGAATGGATTGAAGTTACTCTCCACCCTTCCTTCCAGCCCAGTGTGGATTGTAGGGGAATCTGAACTTGTCGTCAAGTGGACCTTGGAGGGTTACCCTTATGTTCTTCGAGATACAGTCCATTATGTCTAGATTAGTTTTAGGACGGATCTCTCATATTCTGATATTCATAGGGAAGGAAACTCTCTGGCTCATACGCTTGCAAATGAAAGCTTAACAAAGGATTCCCTAACCGTTTGGGATCAAATGCCAAATCTGTAAATTTTGTATCTCTACGTTTTTTTTTCTCCCTCCAGTAAGAGTGCCAAGACCATATGTAGTTTATTTCAATTTCATTTCCACATACATCACGTTTAAGAACAAGGTGTTTATTGCTTCATTTGGATATTTTTGGAGTGAGAAAGTTTAATTTGATACAACTAAGGGTCCGATAGTTTGTACAGTTATTTTCTTCTTTCTTGGTATTTACTTGTTTATGCTACTACTGATCTACGAATACACTGGGATATTTGTTTTTTTGGGTTAAGTTATAAAAGGGTCTTATAAAATGGTTTGTTTTTCATTTTAAGTTCCTCTTACGAGTATTTGTAAAAATAGAAAAAACAAATACATGACATCTTATAGATGGTTATTTGACAAATATAACTCTACTTTATATCACATTTAACTTGAATAGATAAATTTGAAACAAACCTATAGTTTGATTTTCGATTTCAAATCAATTTTGATGATTAGAATATTGATTTTAAGAAACTACTTTAATTGGCGGTGGTGGTAGTAGTCTTAATAGCACGGTGGTAGTAGTAGTAGAGGTGATGATATTGGTCTTAATAGCACGATGGTGGTGGTGGTGGTAGTAGTAGAAGTGGTGGATGTCTTAATAGCACGGTGGCGGCGGTGATGATAGTCTTAATAGTACGATGATAGTGGTGGTGGTGGTGGTGATGATGATATTGGTCTTAATAGCACGGTGGTAGTGATGGTGGTGGTGGTAGTAGTAGAAGTGGTGGTGGTTTTAATAGCACGGTGGTGGTGGTGGTAGTAGTAGTAGTAGTAGAAGCGATGGATGTCTTAATAGCACGGTGGCGGTGGTAGTGATAGTCTTAATAGTACGGTGGTAGTGGTAGTAGAGGTGATGATATTGGTCTTAATAGCACGGTGGTGGTGGTGGTGGTGGTGGTGATGGTGGTGGTAGAAGTGGTGGTGATTTTAATAGCACAATGGTGATGGTGGTGGTAGTAGTAGTAGTAGAAGCGAGTGGATATTTTAATAGCACAGTGGCGGTGGTGTTGATAGTCTTAATAGTACAGTGGTAGTGGTGGTGGAAGTGATGATATTGGTCTTAATTGTACGGTGGTGATGATGGTGGTGGTGGTAGTAGTAGAAGTGGTGGTGGTTTTAATAGCACGGTGGTGGTGGTGATAGTCTTAATAGTACGGTGGTAGTGGTGGTGGAGGTAATGATGGTGGTGGTAGTGGTGGTGGTGATGAGGATGACAGTAGTGGTGGTGGTGGTTTTAATAGTTTGGTGGTGGTGGTGATAGCCGGTGGTGACTAGGGCAATAGAGTTATTTGGAGAAGAAGATAATGAAAAGAGAAGAGAGAAATGAGACTAGGGGTATATGGACGGGGGTGTTTGAGTCATTTTTTAAGTTATAAGACTTATAGAATTGAAGTAGATCCAATTTTGGTACTTATAGAATTGGAGCCTCTTATAAGACATTTCTAGTAGAATGCAAAAAACAAACTAAAAAAATGTCCAAAATCACTAGGCCACATCTTATAATAGGCAAAAACAAATGCCCCTTAATATACCAAAGGCACTTTCGCCACACTCCCCTATTAATTTAGAATTTTCAATGTCTGCTATCTTGAATTCTGCCATACCACATATCACATCATGGATATCAGATGTAAGCAAAACAGGTTTCAGTGTTTTAATGTAAATGTATTTAAATAAGAGCATGTCTTGGTCTTTGAGATGTATGGTGCTTGAGTAATGTGGGCCTTTGGATCAGTACTTTTGCCATGCAATACACACGCACCCCTTGGTATGAGTGGCCCAGATTTGATAACATACCATACGACCTGCGCACCATAGATTTAGCCTTTAAATAAAGCCTAACAAAAGCATTTGGTATATTTTCTAATCGTACGAGTTATCATTTATTGATGTATGATTTTATGACATGTACTGGGAAATAGTTGGTGCTCAAAATGAAAGCAGAATGGTTAGTGATTTTGTTGATGACTTTTTCTAACGTTCCCTGCTCGGAACTATTGAATGGTTATGCAACACTGCGCATTCTTGCTTCGCAGAATTATAATGCTTCGTTTTTGAATAAAATTCCAAACACTTGGAATTCATGAAAGTTCATTTACTCATATCATCAACTGTTTCATTTTTGAAGCCAAGGAAGGCGGAAGAAAAAAATAGTGGTTTTGCTTTGTTGTATGTGCCTCCTTAGTTTTTAATGACAAAACCAGATCTATGGGGCTTCATTCAGTTGAGAAAATATTGAGTAATACTATAGGCAACAACAGTTTTACCAACAAACAACACTAACTGGCCGGGGTTATCCCAATTTGACTAAATTTCTGGCGACTAGGATTTCCAACGACAAAACAAAAGCCTAAATAATTTTTAGCCCTCTGCTAATGCTTCATGAGTACTCCGTTTCATTCCCAATTTAATTTTCCCTCCACCCATCGTGATTTCCACTAACAGCCCAAAAAAAAAAAAAAACTTGAAACAGTTAAATAAGATTAGAGAGAGAGATCTGAAATCATCAAAATAACACCAAAATTAACTTCGACTTTTGCACCAGTAGCTAACAGCCTAACACAAAATAAACACTAGTAGCTAACACAAAACAAACACCAATTTGCCATCAACCAACAAGTAATCAATTTACAATCCATCTGGTTCAAAACTTTAGAGACATATGCCCTTCTAAATAACACCAAGAGTGGTTCAAACTATTGCACCATAGCTAAACGAATCTGTCTTGGTTCCCTTGATGAGTCTTTAAACGTAGATGGTGGTGTACAAGCACCAAACTGACGAACTAGGTGGTGAGATCCAAGATGGCCATGATCACTTAGCTGTTGAGGTGTGAAGTGCCCCTGCTTCCGATACGTTAAAAAATTGAAATAAGTGAGCCAATTAAGAAATTAGAACAAATGAAAAAGTTAAAAATAAATAAGTACACAAAAGATTTTTGTGTGTTTATCAAACCATGAGTAGTGAATGAAATTCTCTAAATCTTGGTTGGTTGAGCATCAATGAACCTAAAGGATTGCATTGCTCCTATTCCAAACATTAGATCAATAAAAAAATAATAATAATAATACATACGAAACACTAGATAAGAAGAGAACAACAGTGCATACCATATTTTGAAAATTTTGTTGTATGTTATATAAGTTGGAGTCATATATCGAGCCATTTAAATCTGACAAAGACACTCTAGAACACAAACGAAAAAATTATGTATGAGAAATCACAAAGCAGAAATCAATTATTAGCTTAGGAAAACATAAAATAACATCTACTCACATGATGCTTTAAGAAAGAAGTTACTACATACTATATACACAAACATACTTTTTTTTGTATAGTTTTCTTAATTCTTTTCGTGAAACTTGGTTGAGCAGAGTTTTTTCATGTTAAAGCTTCGCAGCCTTCTCAGCGGTTGTATTGTGTTGCAAATATTATTAAACTCTTGGAGTGTATTTGGTTGTTCAAAAATAGGTTCTCAGTAATCCAATGTTATTTGCATAACCCCGCAACCAAACAAGTCAATTCAAATATTTAAGTGGCGACCCACAATGAAGAAGCTAAACAGATTAACCATCGTTGATTTACCTTTGAGGTTATGCTCTCTTATATTGTCAGTTGATCATATCAGGGGCATTGCTTGCATTAAGCATATTTCTCCCTTCCTCAAAATTTAATGAGTGAAAATCCTAGAAAAAAAGTAAAGTAGTAATAAGTTCTTAGTTTTGGGAAAAAAAAAAAAAATCATCTATAAAGTAAGAGAACTATGAAATTAAACAGGACAAGTGAACACTACTACCTTCTTTGCATTTTTCCTTGCTAGGTGAAGTCTTCATATTTTTTTTTCCCTTTGTTTAGTCTCTGAACAATTTTTTCGAGGGATTAGTTTGTTTCCTTTTAAATAGTCCTAGCCTGCACACGAACAGACCAAAGGAGTAAGAATATTTTGACCATCTCCATATGCTGGTGAAACGGTGTTCTTCTTCGAAACAGGCTTAGCGCTCCCACAAGCACCATTATCATGACTAAACTTCTCTTTTAAAGTATGCACATGCACCATCAATTCCTTATACCTGTCTTCACAATCTACTACCATATCCGCAACCTCTTCAAAAGCATTACACAATTCATCAAAACGACGTGATTCAGGTTTGGTAGACCGTTCGTCATAACTAATCTTAATTTTGGTGTGTCTTCGTTTGATATTTTTATTCCATCTTCGTAAGATGTACTTATCTGGTACTTGGTAAATCTTCTTGTGTAGTAAAACCATAATAGAATGCCTACATAGTATCCCCCTAAATTGAAAAAACTGACAATTACAATCAACTTCTTTGAGATCCCCATTAAACCTAACCTTAAATGTGGCTCTGCGAAGGCTAGCTCCAAATGGTACATCTTCATTTACTTCGTACTCTTCATCTTCCTTACACGTAGATAAATCACAACAAATTTTTCCTCTCAACTCTTCTTGGAACTCTAGAAATTTTGCTATCGTATAAGCACTTTGAAATTGCTTCTCCATATCATAAGGACTTATACAAGGGAGCCTCGATTTAAAAGAATTAAAATCTGCTTGATTTTCTTTTTCCGCCTTAATTCTCAAAGCATTTTCATATTGTCCAACAAACCGCGTGAGAGTAGTTTTTGAATTAACATAGCCATCAAAGAAGGCATTCATGCTCTAAGCCGTTGTGTGGTTGACATTCCAGCCCAAAAGTTGTCTTTCACTAATGTAGGCACCTAACGATCTCTTTCCTTGTACAACCTTCCTAACCATTCATTGCTTCCGAGATCGTAATTTAAAACGAATTCGCACCAATTTTCTTCAAATTCTTCTTTTGTTAAAGAATCATAGACTGCAATCTGCATACATAATTTGATTGATTTGTACTCATTATATCCTTTCAATTTTTCGCCAATTTTTTTCATGATATCCACAAGCACCATCGATGTCACGCATTAAGAAAAACAGTAGCTATGGCATTTTGCATTGCTCTAGCTTGATCTGTAATTATTGCACTTGGAGGACATCCATGCATACATACTAGCCAAGATTTAAATAGCCATTCATATGTCTTAGTATCTTCACTTGAGATAAGACCACAACCTAACAACATTGATTGACCATGGCATGTCGTACTTGTTTGTTAAGTACGTTGCATCAAATGTAATAACATCACTAAACTCTTTGCAAGCTGCCCTACACCTACCATCTGCCCCAAAACACATTCCTCAATCGACCTTCATCGTCTAAATCCATTGTGTGAAAAAAGTCAGAATTCTCAGTTTGCATTTTTAAAAAGTAACTGTGCATAGCATTAGCATCTCCTTCTCCAAGATGCAAACGACGAAACTTTTCAACATGATTTCTACAATCTTTCTCTAAATATGACAAGTTCTCATGACCCTTTGCTTCAAAAACAAATGAATTGATACTCTTATTCAGACGGATGCCGGATTCGTCATTGGTTTCAAGCCTTCTCTTCACTTTTTGTGTAAGTTTCCTATTGCATCTATGAAACCTGGATTTGCTCAGACCTAAACCATGGTTATGTCCAAGTATTGCAGAGGTTATTATCCACTTTCCATCAAGGCGAAGAGCTGCTGTAATTCTAGCTTTGCAATCTGTTTTTGATATTGGACGCATATTAACTAGACTTTTTGATGTGCGCCGAATCTTTTCTTGATGCGAACAAACTATAGTCAAATACTTCACATCCCCGTTATCATCTTTGGTACTGCTTCTTTTACAAATACCAAATCCCAACTCTTTTCCGTATCTTGCATAAAATTCAAGAAAGTCATTAACGGAGCTAAACGACATTCCCACTGCAGGCTTCTCAACTGTGAGTTCTACATTAATTGTTTTGTCCACTTCATTCCCTTTAGTTTCTCCCATCACCTCTTTATTTGAAAAATTATCTGGTACTTCTTCCATTGTTATTCTAACGGCAACAAAAAAATGAAACTAACATCATCTTTGGAAAATAAAAAATGAAAACAATTTTAGAAAAGGTGCTACAAAATAATGGTGAAAACAAATTTTACGTGTTTTTAAAACTACTGATTTGAGTAGAATTGAGATGAAAGTTAAGAGGAAAAAAAAAAATGAACATGAACATAGCACACTCATCCATAAGATGAATTAAAAAATTATAAACTGGCCTATAATTTTTGGTTGGAGAAAATAGTACTCTTGGAGAAAATTTTAATTGTCGTTAATCGTATTTTGCTGAAGTCATGGAGGGAAAATAAAACATCGTGGAGGGAAAATAGAAGTCGGAGTGAATGGATCGGAGGAGAAAGTTACTTAGCTTTGTTTTGTTAGTTTTGTTAGTGGAAATCCTAGTCGCTTAAAAATTTAGTAAATTGGGGTAACCATCGGTTAGTGGCTTTTGTTGGTAAAATTGTTGGTGCGTATAGTATTACTTTCGAAAATATTAGCTGATCAAGGCAAAATTGGTTGAGAACTTATTGAGGCTTTAGTTATTGCAATTCATCCAGTTTGAAGTTTGGTCTCTTAAAATGTATCACTTTGGGATGAGTTGGAACCGATAAATTGTTAATAAGGATTGAAGTATTTTCATTATGCTATTTAATCTTGAATTGAAGCTTTAATGTCTTACTCTATTGGGTGATCACCAGTTTTAAATTCAATCAACTCAGAAAAATATTCACAACTTGTGTTGTATATGTTAGAAGATGTTGATTCCCTTTTTAGCAATTAGCGAATCGAATTTTTGAAGGGCAATACGTTTAATACTTCTGAATGTTTGAAAGATTAGGAATAATTTGCAATTTTTTATCTTGAAAAGTATAATCTGGTTTTTTTTTTTGAATTTTTCAAAAATTCAATTAAAAATTCGTTGGTTGTTGGCATTTAAAAAATGAATGAAAATTCGATTGTGTTTTTATAACTTTTATGTAATTTATGTCCTCACTCTTATTTTAAGTCTCCTACTCTTACATTCTTAATAATATATTAATTCAAAAGTTTTTTTATATATATTTTTTGAACAATATTTAAATTATCATGTCGTGTGTATTTTGAAATTTGACTGTAATTTCAATCCAAGAGCAAATAAATTAAGGTAATGTGGACCGTTCAATTGGTTTTAATGTTTTCGTAGCTAAAATGCTTGGATATGTTTGTTATGTTGTAGAGAATGATAACTATTATTAATATTTACAAATCTAATATCACGAATTTTTGCAACCAAACGTTTAAACGCGTACTAATTAAACACAGCATAATTATTGTATTGTGAATTTTTGACCGAATATTTAACCGTATCGTTTTTCTAACTCACTAAATAATTCTTGAATAATTCCCGTACCATATTGCTAACAAGGGTCAGTACTTGTATAGAGTAGACCACAGAAGTTTTCATTTGACAATGATATAAAACTGGAGTATCTCCAATCAAACCATCTTTTGGATGGAGACCTACTAAAGTACTGAACGGCAAGTAGCACAAAATTCTAAATTCGACAATGCTTTGCCTCCACAATCTGTAATTTGAAAAACCAATTCTAGGTGGAAGCAAATCTGGAGTTATCACCTGTCTAGCCGCATCTGTGGATGCAAATTTGTAATTTTGGCCCCGTTTTAAGTTAATTATTAAGTTGATGACTTGGAATTTTAATAGAGCTTGAAAAATACCCTTGTGGGAGCTTTAATATTAAGATATAGATAAAGATAGATTTTTTTCCAATTTTATCCTTCTATGTTTGGTATGCACAAACATCTACATCTTATACTACACTTGTGCATACCATTTCCTTGTGATGTTTGGTATGTACAGACATTTATGCATACTTAAGGGGTGATCTTGGACACACCTATAAAAACACTCCCGTACCCCAATTTTAAAATAAATAAATAAAATTATTTGAGACATATTTAGGTTCCTAAATTATCTTTTTTTTTATTAGACGTACCCAAGACAAAACAAGTCATTTACTTATTCTTTTTTCTTTAAAACAAATAAAAAATATTCTTGAATTCTTCTACAATAATTTACCTCACTCTTTAACAACATTTCTCTCACCAATAAGCATGATTACAAATCAACAACTAATTATTTTCAATTCTGAAGTGCAAGATTACAAGGCCATGTGTTGTTGCTGCTTTTTATTATTATTTTTTTTTTTTTTGCCCCTATTGGAAATGCCCCAAATGAATTTGGGAGATATTATTGGATTGAAGCGGTTATTGGGGTATGACAAAAACTTTAGTTAGTTATGGGGTATGTGAGTGGTTTTATGGGTGTGTCCAAAATCACCCTACTTAAGGTGGTATGCACAGACATTTATACGCACCGGGTATTCTTGTTTTTTTTTTTGACAAGAGTCAACTATTGTCTTTGAGAGTATTTTTGAAATGAGGGTGGCTTTTTGGGTTTATTCTTTCGGAATTTTGTCCTTATCAGTTTTGTCCCCTTTAATGAATTATTCAAATACAACTTAACAAACAAGTTTAAATTGATAGGGGGGTTTGATGATTTCTTATTAAGACAGTGGAGGAAACCAAAGATAAAAAAAAAATGGACAGGCCAAAGTGATTAATCATTGGGCTTTTTGTTGAAACATCTTTAACAGAATTATGGCGCTGCCAGAAATAATAATAGAAAGTCAGACACAACTATGGTAGTGTAAACAAAATAGTTTATTAACCATGATTGCAGGGGACGGACCCACTATATGCTAAAGGTATTCAGTTGAATACCCTCAAAGTTTGGAGAAAAAATCAAACAAGTGCTGACTAATGATAAGTGCCTAAAATTGTATATTTTATATATAATTTTATAAGCACTTCATACTATCATTTATGCTTAATTGCTTATTTTTATGTCAAATCATGGATTTTTTTTGCTCTAGTGCATTAGGCATGTGCTTTATGGTTATATTGGTATATTTACGTACATGTGTGCATCACTTGAAATTTCGTATTTTAAATTTTCTTGTAGGAACCTTGCATGGGTAGCACACTTAAAAGTCCAAGCCTAAATATATGAATTGGCCCAATTTATTGGATTGGGAAATTTTGGTTTAGTCAAGAGGCGAGGCCCAATAAAATGTGGTGACCCTTTCATGAATATATTGTGCTGATTTTCTAAGCTCGTGCGTGGAAACAAAATCTTATCTGGGATTTGATGAACAGTTTTTTCGTGTACGTCACAGGGGCATTTTGGTCTTTTCATTATCTATAGTGGGGAATATTTTAGTCTTTTCACTTTTTAACAGCAACTGCAACTGAATTAGAAATCTAGAAAACCAAAAGACCAGAAACCTTCGTTCCCCATTCTTTCTCTCTTTCTCAATTATCTATAATGGCTCTCTTTCCCAATTGCCTTAAGCTATTTTCACTATTTTTGTTATATCAATTCTATATTCTCAATTTTTGGTTACCACAAAAATAATGTATTGTGTTTGGTGGTTGTTTGTCCTCAATTACTGTGTGTTTTTTATTGTATACACTCAAAGGAAGTTAGGTTATGAGTTTGCTAATAAATGTTAAGTTCAGAAAAATATAAGTCATTGTAGATATGATTATAGTCATCATCTGGGATTTGATATACTTGACGTTCTACTTTACAATAATTTTGACTCTTACGCTACTTCATTTGTTGCAATGGGTTTAGTTGGAGATGTTGTTCCAATGATTGTTAGAATACACAAAAAATTTATTGATAATTCAACTAGAAAGTTTTGCAAGCTCCATTGAAATGAACAAAGGTTGAGAATGAGATGCTGAAAGAATGCTTATAATTAGCCGAGTGAGGAAAGGCTACAACACTCTACATATGTAATTGGTGGCCAATGTGAGTTACATCATTAGGTAAATTCCATTAATTGTATATATTTTATATGTCCAATACATCTTAGTAGCAAGAACTTAGATAAGTAGTTTACACTTTCACATTAAAAAACACGAAGTTGGTGGAAGTTTAATTGTAGATACCTTGGGCAGTTCATAGATTTAGACCCTGCTGCAGTCATAAGAGATGAAAAAGTGATATGCCACCACTGACATCAGAGTGATAAAACTGTGATAACTTAAGATCACCACTTAACAATGTAAAAGTTATGTCAATCGAATATTGACACCATCCTTATGGTGGCACCAATGTTATTGCAGTGTTTTAACAAGATGACATAAAATTTAGCCGGGAAGAGAACTTGGGCCGTGGATCAAGTTGGGGTTCCGAGATTAAATGGTGAAAAGGGTGTCAAGTTAGCCACCAAATCACTTTGCGAGTCTCTGTTGGAGATGGATTTGAAGCTCAAATGGTAAGTAATACATGGATTTTGCTTTTATTTGAATACTTTCATTCCGATCTACTTTTGATGTTGTCTAATTAGTCCGTGTATTGGATTACAGAATTCAAATGACTGATTGATTGATGTCAGTGGACGAAGTATGGGTGAAAGATGGCAAAAGGGAACTCATGCCCTTGAGCTTATTCTTGGGCTACCATGGTGACCAAATGCCTTGTTCGCAAACAAGTCCAAATAATGAAAGTGGATGAATAAGTTCAAGAAAATCCAGTATGGTATCAATCTAAATTTTTGTAGATGATTGTACAAGATTGATAGCAACCTATGAAAGCAATCATAATCATCTACTCACTCCAGCAGCCATGTCTATGACACTGATATCTTCTATTATTTGTTTTCTTCTCCTTCAATATGTAAATTGTAAACTTCAGTACAGAACTAATACGTGCATCAATGTTATCCTCACTTAAAATATTTTGTTACTTTAGTATAACTTGAGTTGGATTGATTTCCCCAATTTTGTCTTCAGATGTTTATGACAACATCCAAGATATTAGGTCAAGAACAAGGTCTTCCCTATATATATTCAATTTATTTTTTACGGACCTCGAGACATGTTGTTCAAGGTTGCGTAGAGTTAAGTTTGAGACATATTGTTCATGGTAGCATAGGCTTTTTAAATTTTCATAATGGCCTTCGTTTGTGGTGCGTGTGCTGATGCCCAAAGGCATAGCTTTGAGGTGGCATCGAAGGCATGTTGAGTTAATGAACCCAATCTGAAAAATGAACCTTGAAATTCTTTTGAAATAACCAGTCTCACGTGAATGTAAATTGTTATTTGGTGAAGAACTTATGGTCACTGAACTGCGAGGGGAAATTGTGGTTTCTTGATATCAGTAATCTCTTACTATTGTGTGAGTTAGTGACATATTGAGAGATCAAATGCAAGCTCCATTTACTATCCATCTTAAATTGGCAGCTTGAGATCGTATCTCTCACTTTCACATTAATCTCTGATCTTACTAATATTGGACATGTAAAGAGGCCACAATGAATTTAGAGAAGTATAACCATAGTTTGGGATTTTGGAATTATCGGAATTCCGACAAATTCAAAAACCGAAATTCATTAAATTTCAACTTTATTGTAGTTAGAATTTCGATTGATTTCAAAATTATTAATATTTCGACTCTATATTCGGAATTCTGGTTTTTTGAAAAACCAAAATATTGGACGGAATTCCGAAATTTCGTTCGGAATCACGAACACTGAGTATAACAGCCATAAGGTGTGACATGAGGTTTCTTCCGCACTTATTGTTAGTGTCAAAAATTAGAAGATTGTGTTTAATTGCCTAATATTCTATTGCATGACCTTAGACATTTAAAAACTTTTGTTTAATTCAAAATTAACTATATTGGTCATTGAAATTGAGAAAATAACCCATATAATTTCATGCAACAAATAAAAATCATCCTAGGTCTGACGCGCAAAGCGCGTCCACAATTGCTAGTAATGGAATTAATGAACTCGCCATGAAGATGAGATGATGTTGTGAGATAATGAAGGCATGGAGCGGAAATATGAGATATTAGTGAAGGGAATATCTAAACAATATAATTAAATAATGTGGGGTGTGAGCAATGCTGCAATGGTGAAATCTGTTTCTGTCAAGGTGACAGAATCGTAATTTTAACGTTTCACGGTGGCAATTTCTTAATTTTGCAAATTATTATTATTATTATTTTCACTTTTACTTTTGGAGGTGGCAAAATGGTAAGTTTATTATCGAAAAAAAAAATGGTAAGTTTATTATGGGCCTATATATACATATATATGACAATTTCCAAACACACTAGTATCATATCCTGCATTCATATGGGATCTTCTATATTGGGGCAGCATGTATTAAATGGAAAGATCTCCACCAAAGGCTATAAAAGGGAGGCTTGGTCAAGGCATTAGAATGCAGACTTGAGAGAAAAAACAATGACCGCAAGCTAGTTCTTATTAAATTTTAAATTCATTTTAGTTAGTTCATTTTTTTAGAGTGAGAGAGAGCTTGGAGTGTGTATTAATTTTTTTTATTTCTTGATCAACAATCAATAGAAGAAATTCAAGTTTCAAGTGTAATGGTGGTATTTATTTTTTATCTTTTTATGTGTTCTAGACTTATGATGGGGTAAAATCTCAATGAATCCCCTATCATGAAGATATAGGCTTATTTTCTTGTATTTCCAATTTTTATTTTCCAGTACAATTTTTAATATATCAAATGATTTTCTTCATATGAAATAATAATGTTGTAACGAGATGTGCACGAGTTCTATAACCATAGTAATTTGGGGTACGGTATTTCTCATTGTTAATTAATTTCTTTAATCTTTATAATTTTATTAAAGTTTGTTTAATAATGTTTTAGTTGTCTATTCTTGATGACTTACACTACTTTAATTGAGTTGATTTGTCATGCTTAGATATCATTCTATAGTGATTGATGAAAATTTTAAGGAAATATTATTTTAAATGTGACTAGCGTCTATATATAAAATGCATTGTATTGAAAAAAAAATCATCTCTTAAATTTGCAATTAGTGTTGAGATTTATTTGATGATATTTATGAAAATTACGAAGGCGAATAAATATTTGGAAATATAAAAATAGTTTATTCTTTAAAAATAGGGGTGAAGTACGCCATTCATCATTAGGATTTTTCATTCATTGAATTCTTAAAAACCAAATAATTTTAGTTTAATTAGTTGATTAATTAGAAGCAAATTTTCATTCATAGTTTAAATTAGTTCACTAAAATAAAAAAATAAAAAAATTGTTTTAAAAAGCATTAATCTAATTAGTAATTGGTTCATTAAATTTCTTCTCTCAAATTTTCTCTATTTCAAGATGTGGTTCGATTCTAATTTGCCATTGTTCTTTTAAATTGTTGCATGTTAATATTTATTTTTATTCATTTGCAGGTTCTAAACGAGAAGAATTTGTGCAAATCAACTAATGACTATGCAACCTGTGTTATTTAACAATGCTAAGCTGATTATTCTTGTTACACACTATTGTATTTAAGCTTTGTTTGCTTGATGGTTTTAATCACTTAGCCACTGTGAAAGCGTGTAAGTGTGTTATCTAAGCTACTTTAAAACCGCAACTCTCGTCTACAATCCCGCAATAGTGAAAAACTATTTTTTTTTATGTATATCTAAATTTCTTGGTCATTTTTTGTCTTACATATATGATTTTGTTTTGACTATTTTACTTCTGGTTTTTTTAGTAAATTGACGATATCACCTTTCTATGCTTTAAGCAAAACGCATAACGTGCGTGCATCAATCTAGTATACTTAAAATATAAGAAATTGTGCAGTGTCTCTCTATACTAGTACCATACTAAAATAGTAAAGGGACCAATAGTAAAACTGATGTTTCTTAGTTAGACTTGTATATATAGTATATTAGTAGTTAATGTAATGTACATATTCACATGTTCGTATGATACACATTCTGAACTTAGTTTCTTTCTAAACTGTTCTTGTTGTCCCTATTGTAAAATAAATTCGGTTTGGTAAAAGAGAAAAAGAAATTCAGTTTGCATTGATTATTGAAGGTAAAAAACAAAAAGGAAATTCAATTTTACCTATTATTCATATTTAGAGAAATTCCAAAATTAATTTTGCCGATCAATTGTTCTTCTTTCACAAAAATTTATGAGAATAAAATATACAATTTTTTTAGTACAAAATGCTATATAATTGTTGTTGAATATCAACCTTGAACCCTTCGGTGAAAGTCCTAGGTCCGTTTCCGTGTGTTATCCATAATACGTAGTATAACTCGACAATTTAGCCTTTTTCAAAACGGCATCAAGAAATCCAAGTACTTTGAAACTCGTAATCACTCAGTTCGATTAGTACGTCAACTGCGCAAAGTGCCCAGTGCCTCACCATCAAGTAACAATAGTATTGTATGAGAATATATACATGTTTGTATACCATCTCAATATTTTTCGTTGTTTGTTTTTTGAAAAATGGGTCTGCAATTGAAAATTCAAAGTGTTGTGAACACATGGAGCTTGGATTTGCACAAATCCATTAAGAAATGAATGAGTAATTTGTCTCCCAAATTACCTCACTTGAGATGAAATGATTGAGAAATGAGTATGAAAAACACTTGGTCTCACATGGGAAGAACACCAAAGAGTTGTTGAGTGTATAATGCCTAATTGTGGCTACTTGAGTTGGACCCCAAGGGGTACGTACCACTAATTTTCTGTGGAGACGGAACGCAGTCAAGCTCAACAAGAATATATATTCTCAACCAATTTCTTAACAAGGTCCTGTCCGTTTGGGCCCATGAGGCTTAACAGTTTCACTTGAAACAAGAGAGAAAAACCTTAGGGGTCGTTTGTTTTTTTTAGCCTCTGAATGCTGAATGCTAAATGACCCATCCTCACGAATCTTTGAATCTTTGATTCTTTGAACTACGGATTCTGAAAAACATGTTTGTTTTCTATCATAATGACCTAGCTCTGAATGCTGAATATAAATTATTTAGACAATTTTACCCCTGTTATCAATTTTGAATACAAACTTATAGTTTATAAAAACAAAATATCTGGATTTTTTTGGCAGAGTTTCCTTTGTTTATTCAACATTTTAAGCACCTGTTTTTATCTGATTTATTATTATTATTTTAACATATTCACTTTTAATTTAAAAGTAAACCGTAAATATACAATATATAGTTTTTAGTAATTGTATACCAAATATTAATAGTGCAAGTTCAATGCATTTTGTACACTATAATATTGCAAAATCTTGGGACAAATCTAATCTCCTTTTGATTTTGATTATATTGAATAGAAACCACATCCATTCTTTTGGAATAAAAGAAAATCACAATAAATATATATATTAATTAATTAACATTTTTATAAAAAATATATATATATATATATATAATAAGGCACCCTATATGTCCCTATGTAATATAATTAAAATTGGGAAAATTAGAGTAAAATATAAATGAGGGAGAATAGATTTTATGGTATTAATAGGTGGCCAATTATTGTACTTGGTATAGCTTGTAACCATGTTCTTTGCTTCACACCATAGTATTTCCTTTTGGAAAAAGAATAACTATCACATCGTCTTCAACCTCAGCTATAGAGATTTCACGGTTTTGCACAGAACAACCAACTCTTCCTATTTCTCTCCTCTCTCTCTCCCTCTTTTTTATTTTCTCTTCTCTTTATTCTCTTTTCTTTATTTTTCTTGTTCCCACCAAAACCACGTAGTTATTTGTGCAATAAGAAAAAGTACAACTTGAATTTTCACAAGAGGAGATGGAAGGACAATAGTTGGAATTGGGTATGAAGAATTTGTTTTCAGCATTAGTTTGAGAGTTTGAACGATTTTGAAGAGGATTGAGCCTTTGAATGCTTAATTGAAAAAAGAAAACAAACAAGAAAATGTCTCTGAATTTGAAAACTTAAGTTTTCAGTGGCTCTAAATCTTTGAAAACAAGAAAAACAAACAACCCCTTAGTGAAATGGTGCAACGGTTCGAAATGTTGCATTATACCAAAAATGTGCGTCCTTTTGAAAAATGTGACTGTTCGAACAGTTGTTTTGTATTTCGAAAATGCACCACTCTCCTATAAATGTTAGATGTTTTTGCATGAAGAGACATCATTTTCAACATCTCGATCTTCTCCTCTCTGTTCTTAGTCAAAACACAATGTTGAGTTCGTTGATCGATTCTGTGGAATTGAAGTGTTGCTTTCTATAGAAGGAAAAATTTATTCTATCTTGGGAGACAGTTTCCCATCAAACCTTGAAGCACTGTGAGGGGGGAAATATGTCTTAAGGACATAGTGAATCTTCACTAGGCTCGGATTGACATTTTCATACTTGATACATTTAAGAGAAATATTTGTACTGTTGTTGGTAATTGGTAAGTATATTAGTAAGTATATTTGGGTTGTGGTTCATTAGAACACATGATACTAACTCTTCTTTCAGCAATTGACCCCTCTAGCGTTGGTAGTTGACACTAAGTCTATTACTAGAAAAACAGGGTGGAGGTGGATTCATCAACATTCGTATGGACAAATTTTACATCAGAAAGTAGTTGCAATTTGATGGTGAGCAGAGGTTTAGATTTAGAAGATAAGATGCAAAGATCGAGATAATAAAATCAAGAAGAAGAATTGAAGTTTGAAGAATTGTAAAAGTTGAGAGAGAAAAGTATAATAAGTTTTTGGAGATTTGATAATTTGATAAACAAACTAAATTTGTCTCCTTATATAGATTAGCCAAACTTGAAGATAACTAAGAAAGACAAAATACTAATTCTAATTAAACTCAAATAAGATACTACTAATTAAATAGCCTTCCTAATTCTATAGAACCCAAATAGAAGTTTATAATTGCAAGCTTATTGTCCTGCATCAGCCTTCTACCAACCATAGTTCGGGATTTCGGAATTCTCGGAATTCCGACAAATCCAAAAACCGAAATTCATCAAATTTTGACTCCTATCATATTTAGAATTTCAATTAATTTCGGAATAATCAATATTTCGACTCTATATTTGAAATCCGATTTTTTGAAAACCGAAATATTGGGCAGATTTCGAGGTTTGGTTTGGAATCACGAACACTGCTACCAATAAGCAAACCAAATTTGTCCTTGAATTCTTCGTAGAATAGCAACCTGCAGTAAAATGGCCCTCATGTGTAAATGTCAAAAGTAGCCTCCTCAGTCATCAAGAACCAAGTTATCCAGATTACAGGATACCACAACATGAATCTGATTCAAGTCTATCGTTTCTTTCTTTGATGGAGGGGCCAAGATAGGCTGGTGTTTGAAGAATCCATCGCATCAGTTGATTGTCTGTTGCTCAGTATCTATATTTATTCTTTGACTCGTCCTGTTGCAAGTGAACTGCAAGGCATCACCAGTGTTACACGTATTACTTCTCATGTTCCATAACATGTTGGAAATATTATCGATCGAAAGTATTATTCTGATCTTCATGTTAAACATGGCCTTAGGAGTCCCTACATATATTCCTTGGCATTGGCATGTTACACGTACATATATGAAACTTTCTTATATGTATAGTCCTCTGACTCACCCATGGACATTCTTTAATCTACTCAGCACTATTTCTGTTTCCATATCGGATTTTTTATATGTATGTATTTCATTTTGAAATGTGTGTGAACGAGTGTTTTATAATGGATAGGTTGATGTAGAATGAGATTCACAAAAAACGTCATCAATTTATGCGAGAAAAAAAATGCTTTAGTTGAGGACGGTGATGATGAGATGATAACCGTGAATATATTTCTGATATTCGTATCCTTCATATCAACAAAAAGTAACAATGACCAGTCAAAGATACTTCTTTCGCTCTCTGTATAATGTTGGTTCTTCCAAGTAATCCTTAGAAGATAAAAAACATCTCAACGTCACAAATTTATGCGAAAAAAAATCTCATGCGTACATTATAATGAGATGATAATATTAATATATTGCTAACTTAGAACCAAAAAAAAAAAAAAAAAACAAAGATATATACACAAACATCAGTTATTTAATTAGAATATTGATTATCGGAAAAAAAAACTTCTTTTCAAGTATTTAGTATTTAATTTTCAAATAATCCTTAGAATTACCGCTGATGCTGGATGCTTCTAATTAATTTTGATTTTAGTTGACTATTGTGTTGAATCATTAGCCAATGATATACGACCTGGGGTGGAAAAACATGATAGATTACGTCTTAGTCATCAACATGCATGTGATTTTTGGACTTGGTAAATAGTTTCCAGCTGAGTTGTTCAAATTATCTGAGTTTTCATTACTGCTCTAGGATCATAAAATTGATTCCTAGAGTAAACTACAAGAGATAAGCTGCTTTTGAATTCATGCGTGGCTTTCGAAACTGACTTATAAATTGAGCACCAGAACACGAACCTATCCCTATAAAAGGCCGTCTTAGTTTAGTTTCATCTCACAAGGCAAAACAAGGTCTTAAACAACCAAAGCAAAGTACACTCTCTGCTTTCTTCTCCCTTTGAGAAAATTATGGAGCTGTTCCCAGCCTCAGCAGGCAAATATGGCTATTGGCAACAGTCGACAACCGTCTCCTATGGTTCCCCGGGCTCACCACCAAGAAGCCCAAGTCCACCACCATACCAACCTATGTCCTATGAGAAGCAGTACTACTCAACCAACAATAATAATGAGAAGCAGTACTACTCAAACAACAATAAGTACCAAGCAAACCGTATGGGGGCCATAACCTCGTACGCCAATGGGCGCAATGGGAGCCTAATTGACGATTTATTACCATCTTCATTCCCTCCAGGGACAGACCCAAAAGCGGCAGCGTTATTTCAGAAGGCAGACCAAGATGGAAATGGATTCATCGATGACAAAGAGTTGAAATCAGCTCTCTCTTCTTACAGTTCTACCTTCAGCATCAGGACTGTACGTCTCCTCATGTATGCTTTTACCGGGACAAACACCAGAATCATTGGTAAATTCTTACTTGATAATCATATCTTTTCTTTTCTATGGATAAATTTTCTACATTGATTTTTATACATGCTCTTTGAGAGACAAGCTATACACAGGTGAAATGAAAGTTACCTGACACGTCCTGCAGCCAAACACGTACATATATGATATATGTACCTATAAACCAACTTACCTAGCTCTAAAGGTTATTTGCGCGCATAAACACATAATTTCAGTGCGAGCACCATATAATTTCAATGCTATGATGTCTGATAATTCGTAAAACTACAGGACCAAAGGAATTCGTAGCGGTGTATCATGGTCTCCAGCGCTGGAAGGTACGACGATATGTTCAACTGATTTTCAACTGATTTTAGTACACTTCGTAACTTTTACACTGAAGTACTGAACACAGTAACTTCTATTTTCAGGGTATATTCCAAAACTTTGATCGGGACCGAAATGGAAAAATCGATTTATCAGAATTACGAGAAGCACTTCGCAACCTTGGATATCCAGTTACTGAACGCATTTTGAATTTGCTCATCGTCAAGTTTGACAAAAATGGCGGTAACAGTATGGGCGTTGGATTTGATGGTTTCATCGAGTACGTTTTGTTTATTTTTATGTAGCTTATAACTTGATATTGTTTTATATATTTTTATCACAACCATTTTAATTTATTTTTGGCTTTTTGGAACACAGGTGTTGTCTCACTGTTAAGGTAAACATTCTCTTGATTTATTTATTTAAGTATTTGTGACATTATCTCTAGCTTAATTTTAATTTTCCAGTAATATCTCCTTTTAGTTGTATTAATTTTATTTTCCTTCTCCATGTTGATGTAGGGACTCACTGATAAATTCAAGGAAAAGGAGCAAATTTCCTATGGATCAGCAAGTTTTACTTATGAGGAATTCATGTCGACAGTTCTGCCCCTAATTGTAGCGTAAAGCTCAATTACATAGCCTACGCACAAGCGAGTGTTATGAAATAAGTTGGCTGCAAATGATGTAATTATGTGGCTTTTTCTAAAGCCATGTACTGCTTCATGTCCCTTTGATAATAATATTACTTTCATAGTTGTGTAATTATATGGGGTATTTACATAGTTGTGTTATTAATTATTTAATACACATATATAGTGCTGAACAAAACACACAGGAAGGGTCTTGTTAACTGGAAATGGAGAAATGATACATTGGTTAACTAGGTGGTCATCTGCAAACTGCAGAATAACAATATCAGGCCGGAGGTCGAAAGCCTCTTACCAAGCCTAGATCCATCACCATCTTGCTTAGACCTTCCGTGACTATATTAAACATAAAAGGCGAGATGGGATCACCTTGTCTTAAACTGCGTTGTGCAATGCTCGTTGTTGTGCAATGTTCACACGTTGTGTATATTGGAGTTGGAGGTTTCCCCAACTTCCAAAAGTATATACCTGCTCAAAATTGAGATCTATGATCCTGAGAAGGACATCTGGATTATATTGCTTACAATACCTTCTCCTGAGTCCTGACACATAATTTAGCATTCACAGCCTCACAGGAGGTACGGTTATTAGTGGGAAAAGAAGGTGCATGTTTTGCGCAAAAGGGCTAGTTCACAGGTGATGGATTATGGAAACAGCAATAAACCATTGCTAGCTTGTTGATGATTAAGCCATATATTGTGCAAAGGGCTAAGCTAGTTCACAAAGTCAGATACAATGTAATCTCTCTCTCTCTCTGTAACACATTCTTTTATTCGTAATACAATTCTTCACTTGCGTGCAAAAAGAAATATATTATTAATCCGGTATCTATCAGTCAAGGAACTGAACTTTCTTAGTTGCCAGAGTTCAGATTGGGACACAGCCATCTTAGCAAGCATAGATGGAAGTTTTGGCAATTCACAGTATGTTTTATGTCATAATTAAGCCGACAGTTTTCTTCTGCATTGTTGGAATTATGATGATCAAAAGGGACATATGCTTGCAGAAGATCACCAGTGCTGTACGTCCAAAGTAATATAATATTGTGGAGTAATTAAGCAGCACATCAAGATTATACTGGGCAGTTTCCACTTATCTGTCAGGTCTCGGCATTTCCTTGTGAAGGATTCTTCAAAAATTGGGACAATGCCTTTCATGCAAGTGAACTCGTTAGCTTGTGCTTTGCACTGAAATCACCATATTGGACCTGTCAAACTCTTATTTCCGCAAGGAGTAATGAGCCAGGGAAACTGAAAATATGTTGTCCCACCCATTCCACCAAACATTGTATTCTCTAAACTCGATCGACTTCCTCAGATAAAGTTCTGACATTCCCACTTAAGCGATCAACGTTTCCACAAATTTTGTAGAATCCAGATCATTTCAATAACCGATAAAAAGTCATTCCGCAAGGCCAGCCAGTGACGATATCAAGAAATCTCGTCTTGGTCGGTTCGGGTCGGGTTTGGGACTAAACTGACTAGGGGTGATAAAAGCCCTCATGATTGAGGGCAGGGTTGAGTAGGGTCAAGCATGGAAACTCAAGCCATTAACCCGCCCCTCGACCTTCATTTTTGAGAGCCAGATCGGGCCCGGCCGGTCTAATTATATTTTACAAGTTTATTTTTCTTTTTTGATGATTTATTTATTTATTTGTATCATATTTTGATTATGTATATCAATTTTAACTAAATATACAAAACTAATTCTTATGCTTTTAAAAAAAAAAAAAATTGGAAGAAATGATATTCTTAAAATATCTATATTTTTCATACTTAACTATGTTGTTAGGTTGGATTTGCTTTTATATATGACTTATATACTATCATTCAATCAATTACAAACAGAGTTCGTCTACCCCGAGGATATCCTCATAGGGACGACATCCGATACCGTTGGATCGAGATAAAAAAAAAAAAAATAAAAACAAATTCACCTTCTTCCTTTTTTGTTTTGATTTTTGAACCGTTGGAACCGAGATCCAACGGTATCGGCACACTCGTCCCTATGGGGATATCCTCGGGATAGCCCAGGCCTTACAAAAAACGCATATGTTATGTTATATTATAATCTATCCCCTATTGAAAACTAATTTAGTGATTTTTTTTAATACAACTTAGATAACGTATGAGGGCCGTAAATACATAAATATAATATAAAATAACAAGAAAACATGCATAAATATAATTTAGTGATTTTTTTTTTATACAAATAGTATAATACATAATATAATGTAAAATAACAAGAAAACATATAAGGGTCAAGTGAGGGCTAGTGAGGGGTTTTTGAGAGGTCGGGGCGGTCTAATTATATTTTACAAGTTTATTTTTTCTTTTTTGATGATTTATTTATTTATTTGTATCATATTTTGATTATGTATATCAATTTTAACTAAATATACAAAACTAATTCTTATGCTTTTAAAAAAAAAAAATAGTGGAAGAAATGATATTCTTAAAATATCTATATTTTTCATACTTAACTATGTTGTTAGGTTGGATTTGCTTTTATGTATGACTTATATACTATCATTCAATCAATTACAAACAAAGTTCGTCTACCCAAGATATCCTCATATGGGATAATGGGTTGGATCCGAGATCCAACGGTCCATAAATATAATTTAGTGATTTTTTTTTATACAAATAGTATAATACATAATATAATGTAAAATAACAAGAAAACATATTAGGGTCAAGTGAGGGTGTGAGGGTGTGTGTGTGTGTGTGTGTATAAGTGTGTGGTGGGTCAACTTTTAAGGACATAAACATGCAATTTTGAGGTGGGGGTGGGGGTGGGGTTGAGGGCCAAATTATCACCCTTAAAACCGACCACCGAACTGACCCTATCGGTTTATGTTTTTCTGGAACCAAACCAAACTGGCTGGGTTATACTAACCGAACCGAATTAATTTTCAACTGAACCAATATACGAACCGAACCGACTATGTTACAATTTAACCGATATTAACCGACCCAAACTGACCGGTTTTAACATATTTTAAAATTAAATCAATTAAATATGTATATTTTAGTATATATTATATATGGCGGGTCGGTTCGGGTTGGGTTTAAAACTAAACCGACAACTGAACCAATCCAATCAGTTTTCACATATACTGACCCGAACTGAACCGACTAATAAACATAACTGACCTGAAACTGACCGGTTTGGTTTGGTTCGGTCGGTTTTATTTGTCGGCTTGGTCGGTTTTATGCACACCCTTACCTGAATTAGAGACGAGGGGGGCTTCACTTCGTATTTTTGTGATAGTCCCACATTAGTAAGCAACTACTAACTTTGTGCGTATATCTAGACTATCTTTAGTCTAAGGGCGTACCCTTTGAGTACAAATGTTTTTTGTGTTAGGAGGGGGACTACGCCCACACCAAGTCGTGTTGGGTCGAGCTTGTGTGTGATTAGGGCAGAGGACGGATCGGGTTCGGGTCGGATATGACTATATCCGAATCCAAAAAGTTTGACAATATATGAACCCGAACCCGAATCCGAAAAATCTTATATTTGAATCCGACCCGAACCCGACCAACTTGATCGGATAACACTAAAAATGCAAAAAACGGACATACCCGAACCCGAATAAATAAACGGATATGAAAGTAAACCCGAACCCAAACTATTCGGATTCATGTCGGGATGGATTCGGGTCAAACCCGAGCCGATTCCCTGCCCTATGTGTGATACTGTTTTGGAAACTAAACCACATTTTTAGTCTTCTATTAACAATAGGTTTCTAATACTGTTTTGGAAACTAAACCGACTTGTTCTCTATATAAACAACAGTTACACCTAGATCTAAATGCAAAGAGAATTGTGTTACTGTTCTAGAAGAGTAGCATGTTTGAGTGCATGTATATCAGTCTATTATTACCATTGAATCCTGTGCGGGGAGTCGCCTACTGAAGTTTTTACTATATGAAGGGGGCAAAATCTTTCATTAAGGACAGTGTCTAACACGCTTTGGTAGGTCCTAAGGGGTGATAATTTGGCCATCAGACCTTCAACCCGGCCCTAAAAAATGCGTGTCAAAACCCTCAAACGTTGGCCCTCACAGATTTGAGGGGCGGGCTAGCCCGACCCTCATGCTTGTTAGGGGCGGGTTAGGGTCTAGGTTTTGGAGCATGGGCCCGGCCCGCATTTGGCCCTTCCAAGCCCTCACTTGGCCCTCAATATTTTTTGTTCGATAAGATATATTTTATTTTTTTACATTATATATGTAGGGTACCACACTTATCCCTATTTGAACTAATATTTTCACTACAAATGATGTTTAATAATAGTAGTTTACCACATATCATATGAGGTATTTTGTAATTTGAGTAAAAGAAGTCAAATATAAAAAGAAAAGTGAACTGTAATTATTTTGTGTAAACCCAAAATAGGGGTGATAATTTATGTATTATACTATATATTTGTGTAAATCCTAAAAGAAAACCACATTTTATTGTTATTTTATTTTATATTTATGTATTATACTATAATTATATAAATTATATAAAAAAAATTATTAAATTAGTTTTCAATAGGAGATAAATTATAACTTAATATAACATATGCGCTTTTGTAATTAATTTAATGATGTGTATATAAGTCATACATAAAAGCAAATCCAACCTAACAGCGTAGTTAAATATGAAAAATATAGATGTTTTAAGAATATCATCTCTTCCACCATCTCTATCTATTTTTTTTTTTTTCTAAAGACATAAAAATTAGTTTTGTATACTTATATACATATCATTAAATCAATTACAAAACAAAACAAAAATAAATAAAACAAAATAAAAATAGTAAACTAGTGAAATATAATTAGACCGGGCCTGACCCGACCCTCATTTGGCCCTCAAAAATGAGGGTCGAGGGGCAGGTTAAGGGCTTGAGTTTTCATGCTAAACCCTACTCAACCCGGCCCTCAATATCAAGTAGGGGCGGGCTGACCCGGCCCTTAATCATGAGGACATTTATGGTTTGAGGGGCGGGTTATCCCGGCCAGGCCCTTTTATCACCTTTAGGTCCTATTCGCTCTGGCCTTGTCTCTTTTCTAATTCCTAACCCCAGGTACAACAAGGGCAGACCTTGGTAGATTTAAACATTTCTTGCATTTCTTACAATATTTTAACTAATTATTCTACCATATAATAATTATTTTCCAAAATTTTAGGGTGGTGATTGCCACCCCATAGATCTTAGAGTAAAAAGGATGACTTTGATTACTTGGTTAACAAAGTCCATGGCAAAATAAATGGTTGGCGAGCTAAAGTCTTGAGCCAAGCTGGGAGGAATACTCTTATCCAAGTTGTGGCTCAAGCTACTCCTCTCTATGCTATGGCAACATACAAAGTACCTAAATCCACTTGCAATAAGTTAGATAAAGCTTATGGACTTACGGTGGCAAATGACAAAAGCCTCCACACCATTGGGTGGGATGGCATAATTCCCCAAAGCCTTGGGAGGCTTAGGATCGAGGGAAATCGGGGATATGAACAAGGCTATGCTCTCTAAGCCGGGCTTGAAAACTGTAAAGGACGCCACGCCTATATGGGCTAAGACCTTTATAGCGTGTATGGAAAATAAATGGTTTGATAGTAAAGAGGAACCCCCACCCTGGGCCTCCTGGTTCTGGAAAGGGGTGCATAGAACGGCCCTGCTCGAGACATTCTTCCAGGGCTTATTTGGAGTATTGGGAAAGGGGACAAGGTGGAAGCTATGAAACAACCTTGGCTTCTCCATAACAATGCTCCTATAACTCTGCAAGAAGTGATGCCCCGCACACTGAAATGGAGGATCTAAGAATAAGAGACCTGATGCTAAGGGATGGGTCAAGCTGGGACTATCAAAAGGTGGAGTCTCTTTTTCCACCTGAGATAGTGACCATGATTACCCAAGTGGTGATCAGACCTAGCAAAGAAATGCCAATGATGAGATTAGATGGGTGCACACACATAATGGACTCCCTCACACCGATCTCCGCCTATAGGTTTGTCACTAGAACTTATTGGCAAGGAGGCACCTCCTCCTTCAATACTAAGAGTATAAAAACTCTGTGGGGCTTGCGGTCTGTCGGCCTAACACACAATGATGTTCCTTTGGAAGTCAGATATGAATATGCTTCCCACGTGAGAGATGTGTTGAAAGCGTAAATATTTCGGGGGGATCATACTTGCCCCTATGTTGGTTGGCCCCAGGAAAAACCCATCCATCTTTTCTTCCAATGTGAGTGGACAAAACCGGTTTGGTTAAGCTTCGAGTTAGGGGCGAGTTGAAGAACATCACGGATCACACTATAAGTGGCTCGGCTAGATGTCTTTTTCGGGGGTGGACACACATAACCTAACCAAGGACTTGTAGAAAAAGGACTGCTAGCAGCTCATATCTTACAAGATATTTGGGAAGCAAGGAATAGAGCCAAGTTTGAGGGCAAAGTGCCCAACAGAGATAGCATGCTGAGAAGGGCCTATGCTCAGTGGAACAGGAGCCTGGAAGCTTATAGAGAACCTCAGGGAGTAGTCTCTTCTAACTCTTACATTTCTAAGAATTGGCTTGATAAGACCAACAATCCTATTTTTCCTATTGTGGAAGTAAATACTGTGCTAATCCGTTTTTGACGCCGCTTTTCCAAAGAACTTTGGCTTGGGATAGGGAAGGAACCATGGTGGGAGCAGCTACAAGACTCTTTGAAGATGGTCAGAGAAGAGGCGAGATGGTGGCATCGTTAAACTAGCTAGAACCACGGAAAGCACATCAGTACTGTTTGAAGGAGACTGCCGTCAAGTTATTTTGGCTGCACAACACTTGAGTGAGCAACAGTTGACAAATTGGAAACTTGATTCCATTATATGTAATATTCAGGAGTTATGCCACACTTTTACTTTTTGTAGATTTAGTTGGATTAGTAGGCAAGTAAATGATGAAGCGCATGAGCTAGCCAAGTGGGCTTCTAGATATCAAGATCTGAACTCTCTCCCTGATTTTTTGCTGATCAGCAGTACTGTACCTCTTATGCTATCATATTTATAAGACATGTTTTTAACGAAAAAAAAAAGATATGAGGTATCAACTGCTGAAAGAGTCATGATAATATGAGTCGGTGTCAGTAGGCCCACAACAATTCGGGCAATCAGTCGATGTCTTTGAAATAATTTCTGATTTCCTAAAATCAATCAAGTTCGGACCACAAGATGATGCCCGGCTCTTCTAAGACCTCAATGAAACTCGACGCCAACTAGAAAATTGTGGATTGACTGTACTGTCCAACTCCAAAGGTCCGTCCTACTAGACTTGAGACTCGCCAGATGCCAACCTTCTCGTGGCAACAACAACTTGCTGCTAGACACTAAGAGCATTTCTAGATGGTGGAGCGGCATCAAATGTCATTTTTAGGCTACATTTGAGGCAAACATCTACAAACAATTACCAACTCTATGTGGTATAAACAAATCTAGTTAATAGTGGACCCTATTTTTATTTTCAATATCTTTTTTGTTAAAAATAGTCCGAAGTTAGTTTTTGAAATTATTAAAACTTTGTTTTGTCTAAAAAAGTGGCTAGAGTTGTCACAAAAAAAAACCCCACGCTACACTCGCAATGTCGCCCAAAATGTTGAAAAAGTTAAAAAAACAAAAACCCACGTAACACTCTCACTGCGGCGCGATAGTGGTAGTGTCGTGTTGCATCCGCATCCGAAACTGCAAATTTGTCTCCATGAATGCAGCTTGACACTTGATGCCTTCATGTTTGCCTCCATCTAGAGATGGTTTTTTGCTGAAATTCCAAATGGTGGGGCAAATTTGCAGTTGATGCCTCCACCTAGAGATGCTCTAAGTAGCTTTCTCTCGTTGGTTTTATAAAACCTAAAGAAAGCCTTGACACAAGATCTTCCTTCACTAGGGAACAAATTAAGTCAAAAGTATCCATTGATACACCTTGAAGAAATGTTTGAAACCTTCCGCCTCATTGTTAGGTACCACTGGATCTAAACAAGTGAAAACACGAACCTCCCATCAAATCAAACTATCAAACTGTGTAAATTCCAAAACTCCGTTTGAGAAAGTATCGTGGTGATAACAGTAAATGAGCGCACCAAAATAAAGGGCAAAATGTGCAGCACTGCTAGTTATCTGTTAGCTAGAATGAATTCCTCTCCCATGACAACAAGTCCATAAGAGCATTTTTAGGAGAGCTACCAAAAAAACACCAAAAATTTAAACCAAAAAAACACCAAACAACTTCAGGAGCAACATCAAATTTTCGACATCAAACTACGCAGTTTTGGATAAACCGCGCCATATAGCCAACACAGTTTTTTCAAAACCGCACCATGTATCGCACATAAAATTTTTTCTTTTTTTTCGTTCCCAATCTCTAGCGCGGTTTTCACAACACCGCGACATAGAAGCCCACTAAGAAGCCCAAGCCCACGCGGTGTTGGCAAAACCGCGTGAGTGATTTGATACAACACCAAACCTAGAACCAAATATTGGCCGATTTGGTGTTTAGTTTGGTGTTTTTTTAGTGTTTTCATCAATATGTGATTCTCCTGAAGTTGAATAATTTGGTGTTTGATACTAGGTTGGTATCACTCCTAAAGATGCTCTAAGATAATACAAATAATAAAAAATGTAAAATAGGATAATTTGATCAAGGAAAACCCATTTGAGAGTATTGTGGAGTGGGGATTTGTTAAAACCTTTATTTCAGCTGTGATTTCTCCAATATTTAACAACAAAAAGCATCAAATCAAAATAATGTATAGAGGATTAGTGAGATTAGATCCATCATGTCGAGCCAAAGTGCCAAACCACCTCAGCTTTCCATACAATACATTTGCAGCAGTGCAACTCTAATAAAAGGGAGTTGCATATTAGCATGTTTGTATTTTCGAGGGAAAAAACTCTGAAAAAAAAAATTAATAATAATAATAAAATTGTATTCAGAAACTCCACTTACACACACACATACACACACACACACAGGCGCACATTAGCAAAAAAAAAAAAAAAAAAATGCATCCCTGTTTAGACTCTTCTTCTCATCACCTTTCTCTCTCCTCTTATCCTACGCACCCTAACACTTCATCACCACCCTTCACCCTCCACACCTTCAACTTTCTTTTTCTACTACAACAACTATATTACAAAGTGTCACGTGCCAAAGTCACGTGGCAATGCCTTCTCTTCTTCTTTGGCCCATCTCCTTCTCCTTCTCCAACTATTCTTATTTTTTTTAGCCCCTTCCTCTTTTCTCTCCCTCCCTCTCTCTCACCAAACCCTAGTTTCATCTTTCATGGAACGCAATTACACACAACCCAATTCGTATGAATTTGAGGTATTTTGGTATTGTTTTTTTTATTCTTATAAAATGGGCCGGTCTTATATTTCCTTTTTAATGTGAATTTTCAAGTTTTAGGGTTTGTAAAGGAATGGTCTTTTTGATAAATTTGTTGTGTTTTGTTGTTGTTGTTGTTGTTGTTGTTGTAGTCATTGATTAACTTTCAACAAGGTGATGGTGGTGGTTATGATAATTATGGGAATGGTAGAGGAGCAATGATGGTGGAACACAGTAATGGAATTTTGACTAAGAAAAATAAGAAGGTAATAATATCTAACGTTGAAGCTGATGCTGATAGTAATGATGAGGAAGATTATGGGAACAATCATATTTCGGAAGAGCGGTATCGGTCAATGCTTGGGGAGCATATACACAAGTATAGGAGAGTGAGGTATAAGGAATCGTCGTCGAGACCAGCTCCTTCCCCAATGGGAATGTCGGTTCCTAGACGTAATGGTAATGGTGGTTCCAAAGGGAGGAAATTGGGGAGTGAGGAGAGACTGTTACATGGAATGGAAATATCACCAGGTTATATAGGTGACCAAGTAAGCTACTACGAAGCAGGATTTCAGCCAGAATACGGAGTGGATACTTTGTATTCCTCCATAGAGTCTGCACTTTTGGATATCGGTGAGGGTATTAAGTATAGAGTTCCTCCAGCGTATGATAAGCTCGCTGCAACTCTCAAGTTACCTAGCTTCAAAGACATTCAGGTGGATGAATATTACTTGAAGGGTACCTTGGATATGGGGTCCATGGCTATGATGATGGCCTCCTATAGTAGGTTTGGATCTCGGAACCGGTCGGGGATGGGTGAGCCTCAGTCCCAGTATGAGTCCCTTCAGGCTAGATTGAATGCCTTGTCGGCTTGCAATTCAGTACAGAAGTTCAATCTCCAAGTATGTGATATTGGTCTTGATTCGTCCTCCATCCCAGAGGGAGCTGCTGGAGGTATACGGCGGTCTATCATGTCCGAAGGGGGGATGTTACAGATTTATTATGTGAAGGTCTTGGAGAAAGGAGATACATACGAGGTTCGTATTACTCTTTTAGGTTGGTGATCTCTCCTTTTGGTCCTTTGTTTATTAAGACTTGGCTTTGCATTGCAGATTATTGAGCGTAGCTTACCGAAGAAGCAAATAGTGAAGAAAGATCTGGCTACGATTGAGAAGGAGGAGATGGAGAAGATTGGAAAGGTGTGGATTAATATTGCGAGACGGGACATCCCAAGACATCAGAAAATCTTCACTAATATCCATAGGAAACAGCTAGCCGATGCTAAAAGGTTTTCAGAGACTTGTCAAAGAGAGGTACGCATGTTTATAATCTACTTTCCTCGTTGTACATGCTAACTATCACAACTGCTTTTGTCATACTCTTTGGTGAATTATTTTTTGCTCTGCATATATTTACTAATGGCTAACTTTCTTTTCAGGTAAAATTGAAGGTAAGTAGGTCAATCAAACTGATGAGGGGAGCGGCCATTCGCACTAGGAAACTAGCAAGAGATATGCTGGTACTCTGGAAAAGAATAGACAGAGAGGAGGTACATATGTTATCAATTTTGCAATTCATCTGGGTTCAAAGCCACTAATACTAGGAAAAGTGGGATTGCATAATATCCATGCCATTGCATTAGGACAATTTATTCTGCAGATAGTTTGTGCAGGGCCGATTTGTGTGATATACGGATATCTTCTTTCTATATAATTCAACGGCAGTTTGTCGTTAAAATGATTTAGAAGGATGTTTACTCGTGGAGTGTAAATGTACAGATTAATTAGTCAAATTTTTTATAGAAGATTATTTTCATAAATCCTTTTTCGAACATCTCTTTGCAGGCAGAAATGAGGAAGCAAAAGGAAAAAGAAGCTGCTGAAGCTCTCAAGCGTGAAGAGGAGCTCCGAGAAGCTAAAAGACAGCAACAGAGGCTCAATTTTCTATTGTCACAAACAGAGCTCTATAGTCACTTCATGCAGAACAAGTCCACCTCACAACCCTCTGAATCGTTGCCTGTGGGTGATGGAGAGTCAAATGACCTTGATACAGTGGAAGAGGTTGTTGCAGGAGAGGAAGAAGATGCCGAAGATGCTGAGTTAAAACGAGAAGCTCTTATAGCAGCCCAAAGTGCTGTGTCGCAGCAGAAGATGATAACAAGTGCATTTGATAATGAATGTTTGAAGTTGCGTCAAGCTGCTGAGCCCGACGAACCTTCAAAGGATGCTACAATTGCAGGATCTAGTAACATAGACCTGCTGAATCCGTGAGTTCTTATCATTTTTTCTTAAGCTTTTCAGTTTTGTTAAAAAGGGAGCTCTTTTGGTTGGGTTAAAATTGGATGAGATTGTTATTCATCTCTTCTCCATTGTGTCAGCTCTACTATGCCTATAGTATCATCAGTGCAGACACCGGAGATGTTTAAAGGTTGTCTTAAAGAATACCAGTTAAAGGGTTTGCAGTGGCTGGTTAATTGTT
Source organism: Coptis chinensis (assembly GCF_015680905.1). Taxonomy (NCBI): domain Eukaryota; kingdom Viridiplantae; phylum Streptophyta; class Magnoliopsida; order Ranunculales; family Ranunculaceae; genus Coptis; species Coptis chinensis. The sequence goes on along the minus strand of NC_141463.1, from coordinate 90,120,720 downwards.
ACGAGCAGGTATTCTATGCACAATTTACTTTTTCAAGTATGAGCGTATTGTAAACTTTGTGTACATTTCTAATTCCAGAGGTTTTTTTTTTGGCGTTTAGGGTTTGAATGGCATCCTAGCTGATGAGATGGGCCTTGGAAAGACCATCCAGGCCATGGCATTTTTGGCTCACTTATCCGAGGTGATAAATCTTCCTTCGTTTGGTCTATTTTTTGGAAATGCTATGTTTTAATCATTGCTCTGATTTTTTGTAATCTTCAGGAGAAAAATATATGGGGCCCTTTCCTGATTGTTGCTCCTGCTTCAGTCTTGAACAACTGGGCCGATGAAATTAGTCGTTTTTGCCCTGACTTGAAAACACTTCCATACTGGGGCGGGCTTCAGGAAAGAGTGATACTCAGAAAAAACATCAATCCAAAGCGTCTCTATAGGAGGTAATTTCTTTGTAAGCAACATCGTTTTTACTTCTTTCAGGGTGGGCACATACTTCATTGCAGAAGTCATTCCTAAGCGAAAGACTGACTTTACGAAAGATAGACTTCACTGTGGAAGTCATCGTAAACGAGCACATACATATAGATGCATCTCATCACCGTTCAAAGTTTCAGCAGAGGAACATGCTTTTTAGCGCCCCTCTAATTTCTGATCTATCAAAGACTTTCTATGCTTGGTTCTTGACATCAAATGTCTCTTTTCCTTTTATCTAAATCTTTTTATGGATCTTAGTACCTTAGGAAGCAGCTGTTTTAGATCTCAACGATCCCTAATAGAAAGGAACGAAATACATTCTCTCAGTTCTAGCATTTGATGAAACCTTGACGTTGGAGTTACGACACCAATATTAAATTGAGCTACTAGTAACAGGAATTTAAAACATTTTCTTCCTCTTATACATGTTATGGAAGGAACATTGATTAATACTTTCTATGCAGTCAGAAGCACGCCTAGGCCCTGCAACTTTAATTGGATGTAGTACTTCTAATTTAAAGTTGTTTTTCACAAGAGGTTTTTCTTTTTTTTTTGACAGAGAGGCTGGATTTCACATACTCATTACCAGTTACCAACTGCTAGTAGCGGACGAGAAGTACTTCCGGCGTGTGAAATGGCAATACATGGTACTAGATGAAGCCCAGGCAATTAAAAGTTCAAACAGGTGTGTTAATTAGCCTTCTCAATTATGTGAGCTAAGTACTGTCTCTCTTTCCCTCTATATATTTTTAAAAAAGTGTTGCTTGTACCTAAGGGGCGCTAGATCTTCCTATTAAATTGAACGTTCTTTTGTCCATTTCTAAGTGGAATGTTGATGTTGCAGCATAAGATGGAAAACACTACTCAGCTTTAATTGTAGAAATCGTTTGCTTCTGACGGGGACACCAATACAGAATAACATGGCCGAAGTTGTGGGCTTACTTCATTTTATTATGCCCACCTTGTTTGACAGCCATGAGCAGTTCAACGAGTGGTTCTCAAAGGGGTATGTACTCCTTATGAAATTTTAATTTCCAGTTCCAGTTTTTTTATTTTTTTATTTTTTTTGGTATCTCAATCTCACCTTGTTCTCTTTACATTGTCAGCATCGAGGGCCATGCGGAACATGGAGGAACTTTGAACGAACACCAGCTTAACAGACTGGTGAGTAGACTGGCTTCCACACATATAGGCTCTATACGTGTTTCATCCCGCCCCTCCCCTCCCCCCTCTCTCTCATATGTACATGTTAGAATGTTCTTTTCATTCTTCTTGTGTGTTGTTATCAATATGTGTGTAAGTTGCTATAGGAATTGCATTACCTATATCTTTCTATGCTTTCGTTTTGGCAGCATGCAGTACTAAAACCATTTATGTTGAGACGAGTTAAAAAAGATGTCATCACTGAGATGACTGGAAAAATAGAAATCACAGTCCACTGCAAGTTGAGTTCAAGGCAGCAAGCGTTTTATCGAGCAATAAAAAACAAGATCTCACTTGCCGAGTTGTTTGATGGCAGACGGGGACACCTTAATGAAAAGAAAATTCTGAATTTAATGAATATTGTCATCCAGCTGAGGAAGGTAATGTATTATTTTCTTGTAGGATTCATTATTTTAGTGAGAATCCATTAAAGATGATTCTCTTGAGATCTTGATGTGTCTGGATGTGAAAAATCCCCTTTTTGTACACAATTATAGGTTTGCAACCACCCGGAGTTGTTTGAACGGAATGAGGGAAGCACGTATCTGTACTTTGGAGAAATCCCTAATTCTCTTCTACCAGCTGCGTTTGGGGAGTTGGAGGAAATATACTATGCAGGAAGCCGAAATCCTATAACGTATGAGGTATATTTGTAGCAATAAATCTTTACTCGTTATTATCACATGTTAGTATCGTTGTTGTCTTCAGCCTAGATGGTTTTGTTATCCCAGGTGCCAAAGCTGGTCCATCAAGGATTTGGCCCAAGTGCTGGAACACTGTGTTCAGCATGTGAGAAGCTATTCAATGTATTCTCTCCTGGGAATATCTACCAATCTTCAGTCCAACTAGATAAAAGATCAGATGAATGTACTACTGCAAACAGAGGATCATTTGGTTTCAGCCGTTTGATGGATTTGTCAGCAGAAGAGGTCGCTTTTTTAGCGAGAGGGTCTTTTATGGACAGGTTGCTGTTTTCCGTCATGAGGTGGGATCGACAATTTTTAGATGAAATCTTGGATTTTGTAATAGAAGATGAGGGCGATGATTTTCATTACGAGCACCTGGATAGGGGGAAGGTCAGAGCTGTCACACGGATGTTACTGATTCCATCAAGATCTGAGTGTAACTTACTTAGAAGGAAACTTATATCTGAAACTGGACATATTCCATATGATGCATTAGTTGTCTCTCATCAGGACAGGCTAATAACCAATACCAGCCTTCTCCACTCAATATATGCATTCATTCCAATCGCTAGATCTCCTCCAGTAAGTTGTGCTCTTTGGTAAATACTATTATTCTTGTTGAGATATATATTCTCTACTCCCACATTGGGCAGTTAAAGCATCACAATATATAAGATCCAGGGGCTGCCCCACTCGTTTCCATTTGGCTTTGAGTTGGATGCTTTAAATTTAAGAGTTATAATTGCTGTTATTATTTTGTTATTGTTATTATCTTTACTATACTTACTATTATATGATCAGTTCCTCAGAAAATTTACTTTTCCTGGACAGATTAATGCTCACTGTTCCAATAGATCCTTCGCATATAGACAAATTGAAGAATTGCACCATCCCTGGGTGAAAAGGCTTTTCATTGGGTTCGCACGCACATCTGAGTTTAATGGACCTAAAGAACCCAGTGTTCCTCCTCATCATCTGATACAAGAAATTGATTCTGAGTTACCTGTAGCAGAGCCTATACTTCAGCTCACTTACAAGATATTTGGGTCTTCTCCACCCCACTTGAAGCTTCGATCCCTGCGAAAATGCTCACGGTATTTTCACTAATTGGTTTCAAACTATTATATTTTCCACTAATACATGTCATATTAGAAAAAGGAAAAGCAGGAATATTTTCCTTAAAACAATGTTAATACTTAATACTAATAGTAAAAAATATTATCTGTACTTATCAGGACTCTGGAAAGCTACAAACACTAGATATATTGTTGAAGCGTTTGAAGGCTGAAAATCACCGTGTGCTCCTCTTTGCCCAAATGGCTAAAAATGTTGAACATTCTTGAGGTACTTATATGTTCTTTTACTATTTAGGGTTCTATATATTAAATTTAGTATACAAAATGAAAAAAGATCTGATCTTGATATATATATAGTCAGCATAAATCAATCTACAGCTCCCCAAAGTAATTATTTTTTGTATACTTGTCTCTGCAATGTAAGTCTTTCAATCTCTTGAGAGTTTTACTGATTTTTTTTTTTGCAAAAGAGCAATGTAACATCTTGCAAGTGGGTGATGCGAGCCACTTACGTTCAAGTTTTGAACTGGTGTTAATATTGAAACAGTTCATCTTAGATCAGACTATATGAGGGGAGGGGTCCTAGGGTTCTTCAATCCTAGGAGACCCGACGAGGCCAGTTCAACTTTGTATTCTTCTTATTGTCGCCCGTATCACTCCGTGGCATAAGAACAAGATGCCTATGTTGAAGCCCATTTATTGAAAACCGTTACATTGGGTGTTGCATTAAGTTTGAAATTTGAAAAATACTCTAGCTAAAAAGTCTTTAACAAGCATTTTAGTCTCAGTTCCTTTATGTAATGTAGTTATTGGTTGAACTTGTTTCTGTACAGGACTACATGAACTATAGGAAATACAGGTATCTTCGACTTGATGGATCCTCCACCATTATGGATCGCCGTGACATGGTCAGAGATTTCCAGGATCGGTAGACATTCTCAACAGCTGATGTTTATGTTTTTTTAATTATTTTTAGCAGCTTTTCGTGTCTGCCTTCGCCCATGAGGAAATGTAACTCATTAAGAGATGCTTTCTCTTCTTGCAGGAATGATATTTTTGTTTTCTTGTTGAGTACGAGAGCTGGTGGATTGGGCATTAATTTGACTGCTGCTGACACTGTCATCTTCTATGAAAGTGATTGGAACCCGACACTTGATCTACAAGCAATGGATAGAGCCCACCGGCTGGGTCAGACTAAGGAGGTCATTCATTATCACTACTTATTATTCGTCTTAGTACTTGATTTCAACTTTTATCTATGCATTCATTATTTCCCTATTATAGTGTTTTTTGCATTTGTTTGTGTCACATAAGGACTTAGTGCTTAGATATGCGGACGCTTGACACGACATGAAGACATTTTGGAGTTTTGATATATCTCTCTTTTGAGGTTGATTTTTCTTCTATCTGTACAGGTCACGGTGTACCGATTGATTTGTAAGGAGACAGTGGAAGAGAAAATTCTCCAAAGAGCTAGTCAGAAAAATACTGTGCAACAGTTGGTCATGACAGGCGGTCATGTTCAGGGTGACCTCTTGGCTCCTGAGGATGTTGTTTCCTTACTTCTTGATGATGCCCAGATGGAACAGAAATTGAGACAAATTCCACTTCAGGTAAATTGAAATAATCTTGTTAATTCCTAATATGGGCTGAGGCTCATTCTTTTCCAGTAACATCTTACGATTTCTGTATCTTGGAATAGTTGTATTGATGGAATATGCTACTGTGATGCCACCTTAAACACTGTAATGTCATACTTCCTTATCTCAACAGCCTTAAACCCAACATTAAATACCTGTAAGCGCATTGTCCACAATTCCACTTTGTGGTTTGTGTCTTTTCTAAGCTATGTGTGGTAAAGTACAACTGGGAAGTGGATTAATATGCAGTATACCTCTGCTATAAATTTGGATTTGAACAATCAAAACTAATTACCTTAATTTCCCGTTTTTTTGAAGTTTTTCTTAATTTCGCAAGTAGAAGTGGAAAGAATACTAGTGAATTTCCTGGTTTTCCCCTTCTTTTTTCTTAATCTCTTAATGTCAAACAGGCTAAGGATCGACAAAAGAAGAAACGTGGGACAAAGGGAATACGCATAGATGCAGAAGGAGATGCATCGTTGGAAGATTTGACAGACACTGTACCACCTAGTTCTGTACCTGATGCCACTCCTGATCAAGGGGCTAGTAATAAAAAGGTAATGAAGCATATTTCTTTTATTTAATAATCATAAGGAAAGACCTGGACTTTTTTACCAACGGATCAATATACCTAAGAGAAAGTAAGCATCCCGTGCTATATTGTAAATTGAAGTTAACAAAAACAGTAGCGTTAAGGAACGCTTATATCAAGCAAACAACATGGAATATGTCATGAACTCGTGACTTGGCAAGAATGATCTTCAAACCATGGAGATCATCATTGCGAAAATCAGGTCATTTCAATTTTTCAACCTTCCCAAAAATGGTGAAGATTTCATGTAAAACTGACAGCTAACAACGAGTTAAAATTGAAAATTTGCGATGTCGATTTTCAAGGTTAGAAGTTTCTAAACAAGCTGATTTTTCGGTATAACACCCTTCATGGCGTCAAGATATTCCGCACCAAAAAAGGCGACTGTATACTCTATTGTTTGTGTTCTATAAGCCTTGGTTGGACGCTAGAAATACTCTTTGCCCTTTGCTTCCAAAAGTTTCCCCATTTAAATCCCTCAAGTTTTGAAGGAGTAAATCAAAGGAAGTGACTTTGTACAGTGAACCTTTTTACTTTACTATTATTAACAAATTTTTGTCATCCAACATCTCTATCGAATTTGTTTTTTCCTCTCCTAATGTGAGTTAGCGTAAGGGACTCCAAAGATATTTACAGCCGCATTCTCTTTGGGCAAATGAAAGTTTGAACTTTAGTTATCTTTTTGCAGAGGAAACCCAACTCGGACAAGCAAAACCCTCCACAACCACGGAGTTCACAGAAAGTTCCAGGAAATATTGATTCCTTGAATGGGATGAATGAGCCTGACCAAATGGACTATGAGTTGGAAGATCCTCAAAGGATCACAGACCTAGAACAGCAGAGACCCAAGCGACCAAAAAGACCGAAGAAAAGTGTGAATGAAAACCTTGAACCGGCACTTGCTGCTACCTCGACGTCAATTCCACAGGTTTCAGGGTACATGATTTCAGCCATGCCAGTTTCAGGGCAACAGCATGGGAGGTAACTATACCAAATGGTCACTTGACAATTAGCTGGAAGGGAGAAAACAGGAATCCTGAACGTTGAAAAGTAGAATGATCACATGACAACAGTGGAGTACAATAAGCTTGACTTGGAGTCCCACAAACTATGAAAGTGATGTTCTGTTCTGGTGATAGAGGCTCGGTGAACAAATAGGGAAGTCGTGCCATGATATTGTGTAAAAGTTCACCTCCTATAAAGAATAACTCAGATCCTGCAAAATCAGTACAATAGATAAGATTATGTACAGTATGAGTTATCATAATCGCATTGGGTAGTAACCTCCCCCACCCTCAGTTTCAGGGTTTTGTTACCAACCTTTGGTTGTAGAAACGATGTATATCCAGATTTTGTAAAGCATCATTTTATTCATGTTGTCCGCAGAGTTTCTGTATAAAAGATGTGGTGGCAACAGTGCACACAAATTTAATTGGCTTATTATCCGTGAATTTTTTTCTGGCTTGCTAGACTTTAATGAGTTTTTGCTTCTTCAATGTGCATCACATTAAGAGACTCAATGAGCACAATTTGTTGCTTTTGATTTGGCATCCTTTTAATTGAGATTTGGGTTTTTGTGAAAATTTCACTCAAAAAAATTTGCCTTTTGTGAATACATCCTCAACCCTTGGTTTGAGACTTTGAGTGGATGAGGGGTGTGGATTGGTGCACATTGAGTGCATTTAACTTTTGGCGCATTTAAGAAAATGCCGACTTTAATTACCTGGGGTGATGATGCTTCATGAGATGCGCTTCCCTTCAATGGCTTTAGGTAGATTTATTATCATTTCAAAGTAATAAGAATTAATTTCATTACAAAATAAAACAATTTAATTATTAGATAAACATTCTATAGATGGTTTTAAGCATTTAGCGGTTCTACCAATATTTTGTTTTTTGATGTCACACCGAAGCCAAACTCTATACTTTAAACAGGCAACCTCCACTCCTATATTTTGATGTCAGTGCAATTCCATGCGGTTTCTGCAATTGAGGATTCTTAACTAATTGCAGCACTAAGGTAGGCAACCGTGCAACTTCTGAGAAGTCGTGCAGTGTCCCTCATATCAATGATAGTAGCAAACATTCGTCTTTTCATACTAAAATAATAGTACCACTCACAGGGCAATCAATCTCCAGACCCTATTCATAATATTTGTTAAGACCATCCCCTATACCTGTCTTGCTTTTATCAAGCCAGATGCCCTGGTAAATTGCCAACTCTTTTCATCATTCCATTTCATTTTAACTGTTAAAAAAACTTGGGTGCATCATATTGTTTCCTCTACTTTTGAACTTTCATAAAACATGAATGATTCAACAATTTTGCAGACGAATATATGAACAATCTATGTTACTGGCAAGAAGACCAACAGCCACGTCTCATGATTTTTAACATGCCGAACAAAACATCTAAATACTCCCAAATCATGCAGCAAACTCTACGAAACTTAGTTACAATAAAGGGAGGAAAGATAACTATTAGTCTTTTACGTTCACAATAAACCTAAGAAGTCTCCACTCTCCAGCTACATATTGGAGGTTGAGAGTTCCAGAGCTTGAGCGTGATGGCGGATATGATCCTCGATGAATGTCGCAATGAAGTAGTAGGAGTGATCATATCCAGGCTGTACACGCAAGAGGAGAGGCACCCCTGCACTTCGGCAAGCCTCCTCAAACTTGTGGGGTAGCAGCTGATTCTTTAAGAAACCATCAGCCTCCCCCTGCCCAAAATCAAACAAATAACAGGGATAGAAATAGTTATTGCAATTAGCTAAAGAAAGTTTACAGTGAGGATAGTTCCAATTTCTTATACCAATCACTAGTGCTTTTACCTGATCAATCAGGATAGTAGCTGAAAGATTGTTGTACTTGGAAATCAGGCAAGTGGCATCATATGCCTGCAAATTTCACGTCTTTGATCAAATTTTTTAGAAGATTTTGGATAGAGGTAACTATTAATTAGAACTTGATGTAAGACCTTACCTCCCAGTCAGATTCATTGCCACCTAAATAGTTTGAGAAAGCCTTCTGACCCCATGGACACTTTATTGGATTAGAAATTGGCGCAAAGGCAGAAACAGACTGCAGAAGAGGAACTAAAGTAGTTAAAGAACATAGATGGCAACTCAGATCAGAACCTGGGATCCATATTTAGCAACAAAACCATAAATAGAGAAAGCTGACATCCAAATACCTTATACTTGTCAAGGTTTTTTAGGTAGATTGTCAAAGCTCCATGGCCACCCATTGAATGACCAGAAATAGATGCACATGATGTATCAAGCTGCACAAAATTCTCAGATAAAACTTTTGGCAATTCCTTAACGACATAGTCATACATGCGCCAGTTCTTCCACTTCTCTTGTGTGGCATTGAGATAAAATCCAGCACCTGGATCAAGAAAAAGTGAAAACTCACTAAAATTTTAAATAGCAAAGATACTTCACATTGAACACCTACTTCCTAGTTAAGTTGTTTATACTAATACAGTAATCTTGACAGAGTGTTAAAGTTTGATAAGTTCAAATTGTCGATTTGACGTGAATAGTGAAGCTTGTGAGTTGTGACAAAAAACATGGTCTTGCGCACTAACAAATAGAAATTCCAGAGGTGACCTTTGGTAAGCAAATTAAGTTAGCAATTAGCCCGATAACACAAATTTACGATATTACGTCTCGACTTGAGTTTGCATACCTACTCCAAAGTCCCAGCTGTCTGCCTCTCCTTCCACATTAAGGCCTCCTGTAAGCATGAGAAAAAAAGAGAGAAGTATTCAATCGGTATTGAAAGTTCTAAAACCACCATGCCACTTAATAACACTTTGGAGGAGAAATTTCTTATTTCGAAAAAGGTGTGGGTGGGTGAGGGGGCACTTAATTCGAACCCAAATGCGATTTCCAAATTTACAAGTTTTAACTTCCCAAGCAGTCATTTACTGAAACAGAAAATTGGGTATAGGTACACATACACAAATTTCTTAAGTTTAGAGGAAATAGCAAACTTTTTTTTTGCTTTTCCTCCATAAAAACTGAAATTTGACATCTGTCTCAAATTTCAGACTGACTTTTACAATTTGGACCTCTTTTATTAGTCCCAACTAAAGAAACCAACTAGAAGCCAACAAAAAAAAAACTACGAACTAAATCAGTTACCAAAAGAGTAGTGGGTTAATCAAAATAACTAAAATTCATTCGAAATCTACAAAATTCCAATTAAAAGTGAGATAAATTTTTGGAGAGACCAAAACAATGTGGAAAACATCAACTTCAAAAACGGAAAAAATGTATGTTGATTACAACTAATTTCAATACATCTTTAACAATTTAAAATGCATCTCTCATAATTTTGAATAGCATGTTTAAGCTTTGTTTGATGTAATTCAAATTGTGAAATTGTGAAAAGACAAATGGTTTTTTTTTATATAACAATTGTATTATTTGATTGCAGTACATCTTGGAGCAATACACACGCACTCTTGCCTGATGAGTGGCCTCAATTGACAGACACACCTACAGTCTGGGCACATTAGATTTTAGTATTATTTATTTGTGGAAGAAATTGGCAGTTACAAATGAAAGGGTAAAAAGGAGAAATAAGAAATTTTAAAAACAGTTAATACACCCAAAAAGTGACGTGTTGCTAAAATTGGAGTAGAATCAAAAGATAATATTGGTCTTTCTCTACACAAAAAACACACTAAAGAAAGTGTCTAGAGCCCAATTTCTTATTTACTGAAAACAGGAGTAGAGATGCTATTTAACTGTTAAAGTTACTAAAACAACTCTTGTTATAAATGAGCTACAAAAGCAATACTAAAAACAGTTATTTCAGGATCAATGCTTACTGGGAGATGTATCAGGAGCAACTAGTGCAACACCCTTGCTGGAAGTTTACACGCTGGGCTCCAGATTTCTGAATGAAATTCTCGTCTGTGCACGTGAGACCTGAGAGCCAATAAAGTACCTGCAAGGAAAAATGGCAGCTAGTACCATATCAAAATAGAGATTAAAGAAAAAAAGAAAACCAGTTCAACATAGAGATCCAAGAGGTGATAACCGTAGAATGCCTATGCAAGAAAAGTATATCAGATCTTGCCAATAGAGATCACACGGGGAACATCATATTCTTTCAGTACAATACAACATACTTAACCTCAAAAATAATTAAGAACTGAAAGAATCATATGATAGTTTCTTAAAGACATACGCATAAGAATTCAAACAGTCCATGGCACATTTCCATACAAATCATAAAAGCATTTGTTAACGTTTGCAGAAACTTAAAACAAACCCCTAATAATCCGTATACTTCCACAGTTACAGTAGCAGTAGATGTCACAAGGGTACTCATTTTCTCCTATTTTGTTCTGTGTAGTGGGGGCCAAAGTGAGCCTCTGGGTCGAAGAGATTGCCCAATCAATATATTCACTCATTTCGCTTACTAAGAAACTGTAAATGTTCAGATATTCTAAAACAATTATGAGTCGTAAGAGGCATTTAGCTAATCCATTAAATATCCCAAGTTGGCGAGTGGGGAAACAGTGTGTATGAGCTTCAAATCCAAAATGTAGAATCAACATTTAAAGACTTTGCTAACTGAGTTTAAATAACCATACATGGTACACACATAAACGAATTTACATACTTTTGAGCCCAATTAACAATCAATTTGCATATATATCATACTTCACTCACAAATTTGTTAATTAAGCATTTAAGCCATTCCAACACAAACTGGGATAAGGGTCTGTTTATACATAAACAAAAAACACTTCTTTCACAATTGTTTGTTTAACTAAAATTCATGATAAAGTTTTCATTTTTACTTCACTTCCAAACAGCTACTTAAACTAATCAAGTTGGGCATCAAAATTTTAAAAAAAAAAACTTACAGGGAACTTGTGGGAAGGAGAAGGGGAAGGAGGGAAGTAAATGGAGAATGTCATGGAGCAACCCAAAACAGGACTATAATGTTTATATCTTTTGTTATAACCTTCAAACATCTTTGAACTGCTAATCTCATTTGGTTTCTGATCTTCCATCTCTCTTTCTTTAACTGATCTAAAAACAAGAGAAACAATGGAGGAGATGAAAGAATCAGTGATGGCTTTTAGAGGCTTTAGCTATTATTGGAGTTGGACAGTGGGGTACCCTTGTCTATTACTTTAATGACTAACATATCCCCTAGTTTTTCATATTGGATTGTTTTCAGTTTAAGGGTTAGTTATGTCAATATAAAATTTAGCAGCTGAATTATTTTTTTCTATTATTGATAATTAGAGCCAGCCCATTATCATGTTGTTGGCTATGACTTTCCAAGTCTTATCACTCTTACATCAATACATACATGTTTGTTTCTAAACTAATTGTAAATTAAAACAAAGCATTGATAGACTGTTTTTAGGATCAATGAGGATATTAACACCTAGACTCTCATAGGTCTCATCTTGATAATAACGTGGTTCCGGTTTTCAAGATCGAGTGGAGGAGTTTGCAAAGCCAGATCGGAGAACTGAGAGATTCTGAGGCAATAATGAAGGTTTCCTTGGAACTGAAAGTCTTCTTCGTACCGAGGGTGACCTTGATAGTTATGGATTCCGGGCAAATACATTCGGACGTCCATCCCTCATACCTCGAGAACTTGAATACCAAGAGAAGTTAGTTCCGTGTGAACTCGAGTGTCGGGTTGGATCCAATTCCAGATTATAATCCGAATCTGGTTGGTCGCTGTGGATACCTAAACGAAATAAGAGATATAAGGCGTAGAGACGTAACCCTCACTATGGTCGGGACTTGGTGGCCGGAACTGCCCCCTCGAGTTTCCATCAGTAGGCAACACTCTTGGGGATGAACGACCCTCCTGCGTGCAGTAATAGTCTTGTAAAAAATACAAACGAGCCTTTTGTCGACCACATTTGGCCATCACAACATCTATGATGGCTTGGCTGGTTATTGCAGATTGGAGAGTATTGTTGTTAGTGTTTTTCTTCACTTGTATACTAGCTAGCAGCCCGTCAAAATGGAGTGATTTTTTGCTCCCAGCGATATTGCTCCAAGGCCTCCAAGCGGACTCTAGAGCCAACCACCTGTCAGTAAAATAAGAAAGCCAGATAGCCAAAAACCATCGAAAATCTTGACTTCCTATTTTATCCCTATAAAATATAAAATGAAAAAGAGAGAAAGTGCGGCAATGGGCTTCTCGCCTCCTCCTTATTTTTTTTCCAGAGGAAACAGCATTGTTCACTGTTTTGAGTAAACACTACAAATTTTAATTTAGTAAAAAATATATATGATATCAATATCACAATTACCAAACTGAATCAAGGTTTGATTTTAGTTGTGAATGAGCAGAACTTGATGAATACAAGGTAGAGTCAAACTAACTTCGATCAAGGAATCAATGCATCAGTGGAGAAGATGAAGAGAAATTCTATTTTTATTTTGATATAAGGTAAGGGACAAATTAGGAAGTTGGAAATAAAGTCGGTTAAGTTCTGCTAGGGTCGGGTTTCTAGTTATGATGGATGTGGTTGGCTCTAGAGTCCCCTTGGAGGCCTTGGAGCAATATCGCCGGGAGCAAAATCCTTTCGTCAAAATGCGTTATATAGAATGTCCCGGACATGGACATGCGATATTTGAATTTTGAAGTTGGTGACAATGTCTACAATCTTTGCGTAGTCTCGAAAAACATCAAGTTGCGTGTGCCGCCTCAGATATATATATATATATACTAGTGTATGCGCTCTACGGCCCGGCCGATGATGTCTCGGACGCGCCTTCACGGGCTACCCCCTAACGCTTCGGTGAGCCGACCCCCAACCCGCGATGCCTTGACGACTTGTGGTGTGACCCCAGACGCCCATCAATGCCTCAACACCCCCACGGTGCTACCCCCGACACTTGCGCGCGCCCACCCCCACCCCGTTATCGCCTCGACGCTTCGCCGACCTCGATGCTCCACAAGCTCATAGAAAATATTGCTTTGTTGGCCCATAAGCCTGTAGAGAAATAGGCCCATAAACAGACCCAGCAGCTATTGTTGACTTTGTTGGGAGAGAGAGTTTTGAATATTGATTGTTCCATCAAGTTAGATGAACCAGGCTGGAAAAAGGTTAGATCTTCCACGTCATAAGATGGGAGAAAGAGTTATAGCCACCGGATGGGGGCTCTGCGGGCTCCACACTGCTGTGTATTGTTATATAGATAGAAAAGAACCAGCAGACCGATAGTGGAGGATGGCACGATATTCTACTGGTGACAAGTGCTGCCAAATCGTTCATGGCAAATAGGGAATCTTTCGCACGTTTTCTGATTGTAAATTTGTAATGACCATCCAATAACTGCCAAATCCTCAGTCAACAGCAAATCCAACCTGTGCCAGGTTATAAATACATTACAAACTTTTGATTCAAAACATGCAGAGTGCAAAACCCCACGTGCATCTATCTATATATAAACAGAAAAAGTAGTTATATATAACTTCTTTTACCTGTCTCAAAGAAGGGAAAGCAAGCTAGAATCAGAAACTTTTCCGGCATGTTCATCAAAACCAGCCATCTCTTGTTTATCACCTCTTTCTTTCTCTCTTCTCAGCTCCTTCCTCATTTCACAGCTTATGGATCAGGTGGATCAGGAACTGGTATGTAACAGTTTCTTGTACAATTATGTAACACTTTTGTTTTGTTTCTTTGCTTATAATCATATTGTGGCAGCTTGTTGTATGGTCAGAACAATGGTTATTTTCTATTTCTAACGTGTGTTTATTTCTACATTTCCACTTTGTTTTTTGACAAATGCCCATCTTATTTCACCAGTTTCTTGTTTTCATAGGATCTTTCATATTTATTAATGAGTTTCTTGTTTTTTTTTTTTTCTTTTTGGAATGTTAATGATGCATGTTACTACAATATCATGATTCATGAACACCCATTGGTGAAAACTATGTCATCTTGTAACATCTAAACTAATTCTTTTTTCTTACAATGCATGCAATGATCATACAAAGCAGAGGAAACAGAGGATGAAACAGAGTTCTCGTATGTAAATCATCCTGAAACGGGGCCTGAGAAATGGGGAAGCATCCGCCCAGAGTGGAAACTTTGTGCTAATGGAAAAATGCAATCTCCAATTGATCTTCATAACACAAGGGTGGTAGTCATACCTAACTTGGGAAAGTTGAAAAGAAATTACAAGCCAACTAATGCTGCAGTAAAGAATAGGGGGCATGATATTATGGTAAAGCAAATCACACACCTTTTTTTCTTTCTTTGGTTATCTTGCATATTTGAAACGTTTCAAATAACAATGAAATAACATTGCTGTATATTCAACCTATTTAATTTCATTAATGCACATGCTTGTCATCCAAGAAGCTATAATATGGTTTATGTATGGGTGTTATCGAGTATTCTGAGTGTGTTAGAAAGACCAGTTTTCTTTTTTATTTTTGCTTCAATTCTTCATTGAAATGAGTGTCTTGATCAGATTAAATGGAATGGAGATGCTGGAAGTATCAACTTAAATGGAACTGCATATTACTTAAAACAATGTCATTGGCACTCGCCGTCGGAGCACACATTCAATGGAACAAGGTCTGTAAAACTGTTTGGTTATTGGGGGTTATTTGTTTTTCTAATTTAAAGACTACTTTTGTGCTTTTAATTCTTACAGATGCACTTTTGAATTGGTTCTTTACTTGCTCCTGCAGGCACCAGTTAGAACTACACATGGTTCATGAAACTTCTGATGGAAAAATTGCTGTTATTGGAATCACCTACAAATATGGTCCACCAAATCCTTTCCTTCAACAGGTGATGAGTATTTCCTATTTTGCATGAAGATAATTTTCTTGTCACCGTCCTTTTAAAAAGGTATTCATTCAAGTTTGAAAAATGGCTTGTTATACCATCCATTAATTCTTAACGCCAAATTTAGCTTGTTTGAGTCTTTGAGATGAGCAGATAGAGTCAAAAAGAGATCAAGAACGATAAAAGAAAAGGTCAAAGACACTATTTTTGGAATGTTCTCCATGGTGATTTGTCGACTTGCTTACTATCAAAGCATCAATATGTAGATATAGCTGCATGAGTGCATGTCTTCAAATCAATAGTCTATATATAGGTTCCACCTTAAAAAAATGACATCGATGATCGATCCACACAACAGCTGTATAACTTGGTATGATGGTATTTATCAATTTAGGAAGGACAATTATGATGATCATTATCGTAATAAAGCTCCAAAATGATGGGGAACGCTGATGAATTACTTTTTATTTTTGACTTGGTATAGATAATCCCCCATATTACTGAAGTTGGAGCAGAAGAAAAAGATATAGGAATCCAGAACCCTATGTGGATTAGGGCGGGAAGTAGAAAATATTACCGATATATGGGCTCTCTTACCGTTCCACCATGCACTGAGGGTGTCATTTGGACCATAGTCACCAAGGTATGACCAACTGATACTTCATTATTCCCTAATGATGATTTTTCTTCATAACCACGCACTAACTCTATTTTGTACAATGTAGGTGAGGACAGCTTCAAAAGAGCAAGTGATGGCATTGAGAGCAGCTGTTCATGATGTAAGTTCTTGAACTGGGATGCAGTTAGTATTATTGATAAAAACCTATAGTAAATCATTGCATGCGTTTTATCGTACATATAAATTCTATCCGTTTGTTCTTTCAGGATTCTGAAACAAACGCGAGACCAATTCAAAAGCGTAAGGGAAGGGATGTTGGGCTAGCCAAAAACTGAATCATGCTTGATGATCTGCACAGTTAAAAATTGAATCATGCTGATGTACCTTCTATATAATATGTATTACCATTTATTCATACGGACAATTGGTTGCCATTGGCTTGTATAAGAATAGCTTGTGTACCTTCTTTATAGGCTACTATAATATATTAGAAAGCTGTCAGTGTAATTGAGCTATCGTAGAAAGAAAACAGTTTTACGATAATTTAGAGTGTTGTTGCAGCCTGATGGTGCTAAGTAGCTTAATTAATTGCTGTAGCCACCACTAGGAATTTAATTTGATGAATTTATTTAGTTACCACCGAGAGAACGTACAGGTATCACAGCTCTCCCATATACATAACTGGGCTAACTCAGCCAAGGCTCCAAGAGATGAGCCACACTCACCCATTGCTGCCTTAGTACCATTCTGCCGTCTCATAGTTCGGACCCTCAGCATGTTCCCTTGGCCAGAAACCATCAACTCTCTAACTCGTTTCCCCACTTCACCCATGTTTACAAAACCATCTTCTGAATCTTCCATGGGCTAAGCTAGCTTCATTTCCTCCACTAAAATCGCTATATTGATCCTTTGCTCTGCATATAACGACCAAGCAACCATTGGAACACCTGCAGAAACAACTTCTAAAACCGAGTTCCAACCACAGTGAGTAACAAAGCTACATACAATATTTTCTACTTGTGGTGCTCAAGACTTGACCACTAGACCTGTGCCGGTCATCTTATTCAAAGACCCTGCAGTTAATATATCATTCAAACGAGGCTCAGCAGGTGTTGTAAAGTTCTTTAGGTTATCTTCATAGGATGGACTAAGCACCACCCACGAAAATCTCTGACCACTCTTCTCTAACCCAAATGCAATTTCCTTCAATTGTGCTTTAGAAAACGATCCCAAACTGTCATGACGTAAGAACAGAACACTTTGACTCAGTTGAGTGTCAAGCCAACTCACACAATCGTGAGCTTCACCATCACATGCAATCCATGGTCCGATGCAAAAAATGGGTGGCAACGGCCAACGGAGAATGTGGGACACAAAGCCCTTCAGATATCACTTTCAAAGCTCGTGGGTATAGTAGAGCAATTCGAACAACTTGACAGTGATTCCTTTGGTCTTTTGATTTGGGAAGATGGGAAGAACATAATAGGAAGCCTTGGTAGGCTTCATCAGTATGATCAAGCACTGGTTTTGGCATATGAGAAGGTAACATGGGAGGTCGTCCAGGGAACTGTAGAGTGGTATCACGATTTTTCATAATATTAGTGATGTTTTTGGCAAGTGTGGAGAACTGAGGTTTCAATGTGGGTTGAATGAATCCTTCGGAAGAGAGATAACTGGAAGCCGGTAGAAATGTATAGATAGCGTGACTTTGGATATACGATCAGCGTAGAGAGCAATGGAGTTGGTGTTGAAAGATGGAGCTTCCCTAGCTCAACCATGGAGATCAAATGGCCTATGGCAAGGGCAGGGTATAAAACTACAGTGTGCTTCACCATTTCTGCTAACTTGCTATGAAACTACAAAAGTGATGAATAATTATCAGACTACCATAGTCGTATACCGTGTATAGGGTAATAACACGTCGGAAGTCCGAGGAGACTTTACTAGCAATACCTTTCTCTGTGTTATGTTGGCTATTGATGAGAACACAAATGTTTGGTCAATTATCTTTTGGATCTATATGTTTGACCGATCTGGACATTTCATGTATAAATGTCCAGTTTAAATTCGGGGAACTTGATCCCAGGCTCCCAGCAATAATTTGAATACGGCTCCACAACATATGCTTGCTTGAAAAGTTACCAGGGCATTCTTACTGGTGCTGTCACTCTGTAACTAAGAAACTTCCCAACCAGTTGAATCCCTACCCTGAATACAATTATACAACTATGGAATATGGGTTCACGTTCCTGACATAAAACTCAACAACCATGGTGAAAGAAGATGCATTTCTTTTTTTTACAGATGCCAACTTACCATACTCGTAATCAAAGCATTTGAACTTTATTTTGGATAAAGGCTTACATCACAAAGATAAACCTGTAAACAGTGCCATGGCATCAACAGGCAACAGTCTCCACTCCAAAGCCACAAATTTACATCAACCACTAGTTACCTATGAAAACATAATTCTAAGTTTCTAACACAAAGAACAGTAGAAGTTATCAACCATACTGGAGTTAACTGCTTAACAAAGTTTCTGACACTTTTTTACACCTTCTAAGCTATAAGGAAGGGCAAGACCGTCAGCATGAAGGACTCATAAGTGAATGTTGCTGATCCAGTATAACCAGTATCCTTTTCCTTAAACTTTTCAGTAAGTCCCTGCACATGATGTACAACAAAATGTAGATCAGTATGTTGTATACCGTAGGTTTAAAAAATTATATTAAACTCCAAAGTTAAGATCGAACATTACCTTAACAGTAAGACAACATCTGCAAGGCAAAAAAAAAAACAGAAAAGAAAAAGCAAAGAATGAGTAAAAGTCGACACAGAGAAACGAATAAAGGCATATGAGTAAACAATATCTTTGTGGGTGGGTGTGCATATGCAAACAGTTACACAACATAAACAAGTGCTCAATTTTATAATGATAACACAATTATTTGTTTTTATTTTTTCTTTACTTTATGTGGAAACGGTGAAGAAGAATCAAGTCAGTTTCAGTGTTGCTTTCAGGAAATACTGATAGCAAGTTCAAATTTCTGATATCAAACTAAAATATCAATCTTCTTATAATATAGTTTAATATAAGATCAAGAATCAAGATAATTGCAGTGGCGACGGAAGGAAGATGTTCAATGTGATATCAAGTTTGGATATTGGAACTCACTCAATAAAATTGTCATATTCGATGGCCTTATTCCTGCCACCACTTTTATCAAATTTGGATACTAGCAAGTCCAAGATAACTGGAGATACAGAAAATCCAAGACTCAGAAGTGCTTGTTGCAATTCGGATGAATCAATCTTCCCACTTCGATCCCTATCAAACCTCTCAAAGATCGACTGAAAATTTTCAATTAAAAACGAGTCAGGAATACAAACAATAAGCAAATGTAAATCCACAAGTCAATTTTGTTTCACATACCCTCCAGTTCTGAAGACTGTAAAATACTGCAGTGAACTCCTTGGGCCCTGTAAATTTAAAAAGCAAGCATTACTGAAAGCCAAGAGTGAAAATTCTCATACTCTTATGCATATGGATCGCAGTTTATAGTATTTTTAAAATGATATCCAACCTTAAGTTTGTCTGAGGCATATATCAACTTAAGATGCCTGAATGTATACAATGCAAACCTTAAACTAAGAGTTACAAGTATAGCATTAGTTCAAAATAGGAAGGTAAAAATAGCCATGATGTCTTCAACATCGAACTATGCAGCTAAGTACCTCGGGCATATTCATTATACCCAAATCCTAACTCCTAAACAATTCAGCCTATCATATTCTAATGCTCACTAATCTGTCTTTCTCCCTCTAGGAAAACAACTTCACTGACCAATTCTCTTTATAATCCAATCTTTACTCATTTTTCGGATTCTAAACAGTCAAATAATTCTGATTAATGACTACAACAAGTTATTTTCAGGCCAAGTTTGGAAATTTATTGTAAAAACAAAGTAACAAGCCCAAAGGGTGTAGGAAAAACTCACCAATTTTCCTTGTATTAGTATTAGTAAAATGGTACATAAGAAGATGAACAGTCCTGATACTAAAACTCTGATTATAAGAAGAAAGAACACTCTGCAACTCAATATCATCAATAAGCCCACTCCCATCTCTATCCGCCATCTGAAAACAAGCCACAATATTCGGATCCGTACCCGGTGGAAACACAGATGGTACTAATGCTGCAAATGGACTACTCCCATATGTTGGTGGTGGTGGATAACTACCACCACCACTACTTCCTCCTCCTACACCATACCCATGTGTAGATGGTGGTGGAGCAGTATTATAACCCGTACCCATACCCGTACCCGTACCCGTACCCGTTTCGTATTTGTTCTTTGGTGGTTTTTCACCTTGGGGGGGTGGTTGTGCACCATATGGTGCGGCTGGTGGTGGTGCTGATGCACCATATGGGTTGTATGGTTGGGATGAAGTATGTGGTTGTGGTGGGGGTGGTGCACCATATGGTGCGTATGGTTGGGCTGTTGGGGGTGAACCATAGTTGTAACCAGATGGTGGTGGTTGATTGTAACCTGACATGGTGGTTTTGAGTTGTTGTTAGGAAAATTTGATGTTTTTTGTGTGAAGAAAGATGTGGTTTTTATGAGTCTTTATGTTGGTTTACGCGTTTCTATGGAAAAGTCAATGCATGTGACGTAGAAAGTCTTTTTTTTTTTGTGAGGCAAATCTTTTGAAATCGCCACCTAATTCACTTTGCAGTTAAGCCGCGATCGACAGAAGTTTTGTCGTACTCCAAATATGAAAAATGAAATAAACAAGCTGGTGGTGCCAAACATAGGTTATTAATTGAAGATGCCTATTGTTTGCTTTGACCTAGGGGTGGGCAATGGGCAGGGTGGGCTAGTCCTGCCCTAAATATTTAAAGCCTTTCGTATATTAAGCCCAGTCCAATTCTAAAGTCAGTATAAGATCGGGTTGGGACGGGTCACAAGTCTAAATCTCAATTCCTGACTCTATCCTAAGCTTTTTTTAAAAGTTTTAGGACAGGGCCTATATATTTTTTACTACATCAGTTTTAAAACTCATTTGTATTACAAAAATGTACAAAGATCTACAAACTCAAAGTCCCACCAATCTAGTAATAATCTAATGAACTAAAGTACATTGAGAGTTCAGAATTTGTTTTTCCTTGTACTCAAACCTCACTAAAATTACATTTAACATTGAAAAGTACATAGACAAATAATTATATTATCATTTTAAAGGAATAAGTAATAGATATAAAGAAGAATCAGAATAGCTTTGGTTAAGGGTTAGGGAAATTGTTAAACTGTTTCCAATATCATAAACTGTTTCCATAATAGATTCAAACAAATGTAATATTATCTTTCTTCTAATTTAAAAGTGATTCAAGTTTTGTATGTGGAAATAAAAAGATTGGCTTTTGAACAAGTGATGGAGAAAAGTTTGAGATTACAAATGCCATTTTTCTGACAAAGGTTGTTTTTTGGTTTCCGTGTTACAAATGTCTTATCTGTATTTTGCTTTAATGGTATGAAAGGAAACCTTTAGTTATAGACTTGGCTTGGATGTGAATAAAAATATAATTTATAAGAAGTAAGTGGGAAAAGAAATTGAGAATAATAAGTTGTAGACTTTAATTTGATGATCAAAGGAATAAAGTCTTATTTTTTATTAGGCTAGTGCTCATTGTTTTTCATTGTTGCTAAGTTGACAAGTTTTTGTTATATAAGACAAGTTATTGGAAGTACACTTGGGTGTAAATGATAAATTACAAAGAACAATATTATTTTAATAGGCCTCTTATTTTAATTACAATTATTTAACAAATAGTTCGACAATTATGATATGTGTATTTATAGTGAAAGTGTGAAACTATAACTAGGGTTTCATTAGGGTCGGGCTAATGAGAGCTGAATTAGGGTCGGGCCTATGTTTTAGAACCTTAGCCCTAGCCCTGCCCTAGAAGGCATTGGGGCCGGGCTAGTCTTGCCCTAAACTCTATGAGGGCTTATTTAGTTGTGAGGGCTTTATAGGACTTAGGGTCGGGTCGGTCAGGGTCGGGTTAGGATCATTAGGGCCAAATTCCCACCACTACTTTGACCTGAGGTGTTTTGCTTGTCTAAAAACTTCACAAGGATGCATGCTAATACTCTACTGAAAAATTAATAAACTTGTTGAATATTATACTCTCATTTGATGTAGAAAGCTCTCAACTCTTTTCCCGGCCTCCATGAGCAAACTCAGTCATTGAAAATTTTAAGAGAAGACAGAGTAAGTAAGAGAAGCTAATATAGTGTTTTCCTCTGGACAAAAAAACTTAAAGTCATAAATGTAAGTTTTTTTTTACTTCTTTGTGTGGCTCTTAATTTTTTAATAAGATGATGTAAGTGAGAGCAGTAATTTTAGGCATCTTCTTCCCTATTATAGGCTAAAAATGATTTCATTGACCGCCAACAATTTAACATTAATCGCATCAGGCATAAAATGAGTTCTAAATCAATTTTTTATTATCAACTTTTGTGTAGGAAATTTGGTTGAAATTACACCAACTTAATTAGTTTTGTAGATCAATTTTTTATTATTGTAGATATTAATTAGTTTTCTAGCTATAAATTGTTAACCAAAAATAAAATAAAAGAGAGCAAACTATTGAGCAAGATCAAACAAACAAAAAGATATATTATTGTGAATCAATTATAAGATTATTGAATTGTGTTTTCAACTTTTAATAGAAAAAATGCTATTTGTGCTAATTTTATCTCTAACCACAGATCCGCCATATTGAACCACGGATACAAGAAGTTTCATTTCAACATTTGTAAGCTCGCAAATTGCAAAAACAATATAGGAATTAAGTTTAAAAAAATGAGAGAGAGAAAGATCATAGTGAATATATTGCGAGGTAATATAAACTATCTTAAAATAATAATAATAATAATAATAATAATAATAATGAAACAATGATTTATTACCAGTTGATTTGAAGAATATGAATGTAAGTTATCAAGACCTAACAATGTAAGCTAGAGATGGAGAAGACGTTAGAAACTACTAAAAAAAAATGAGATTAATGAGCTATTATAACATGATTCTCATTCTCGTGATTTTTCAAAAGAATATTAGAGACTTAAAGCTTCCTGATTTTTTTAAAGAACAATTTAGAAACATCTGGAAGTAAATAATCCAACATAATGTTTGGGATGTTAGGATATGATTAGGGAAAAAAAAGTATTGAGCAAATTAAACTTGATAGAATTTGAAGCCACTTTGCCCTTCATTTCACATCTTGTTCGATCTCCTAGTCTAAAAAGATTGCTAATAAGATATTTGGCTATTTTTCTTCATACTATTTTCATAAACCACCAACACTCTAACATATCCATGAACACTTCTTATCTTAATATACTTATATGAATCGCATCATGCCCATGCATAAAGTGCGCCTTTAATTCAGTTTTTACTATCTAATTTTTGCTGGAAATTTGGCTGAAGAGAGCGGAGAAACAAAATTCCTCCTCTCCAAAAAACCAAATACTCCCACTCAATCTCAACTGTCAATCCAAAATATAGCACAAATCTCCACACGATCTATTACACCACACCACTAGAAAAACCCATCAACCAAGAAAAGATGAGGAATCTACCGAAAGATGAGGAATTACTGAAGTTGTTTTTGTGTTCACGAATGATATTTGATAGGGTAAGCCCTCTTAACTTAGAGTCATGATAAGGGGAGAGGGGAGATCAATCTCTCCACCAAGAGGAGAGATCTAGTTTATTGTCTGTTAATTGGGCACGCACGTATCTCAAAAAAAGGGAACAAAAGTCAACAGTTACTAAGTGAGAATAAATTATGGCTTTTGATTTTTGGAGAAATTAAGAAAAATTAAAATGAAAATAAAATGTATGTTCTTTTTTCTTTTGTGTTATTGATTGTGTCATGATTCTCAAACAATTTTGACAAATCACACAAGTGAATTCAATTGCCGATCCATCTCTCTTAAAAATAAATTCAAATGGCGTTTGCTTAGTGTGTATAAAACAATTTTTTTTTTCTAGTAAGTTAGAGTTAATATTGCTATGATATTTAAAAGGATGCATGTAACCCATTTTTCTCTTCAAACAAATCAAAGATCTCCTAACGTACTAACTTACTCTGGTAATGGGGGTTTGCTTGTTTCAATCAATTATGTATTTGAGTGAAAACATATTTTAGAACTATTGATTTTGCGATTATTTAGAACTTGGTTTTATTGCATGGGAGGACATTGTTGAAGATAGAGACAGCCAAGGCCCAAAATATTGAATTCGATTAATATTTTGATGTACCCAAAATTGATATATATCGGAGATATTTTTTTTTTGTTAACCAGCTAAAATTTTGTTTTGTATGTCGATATATTGGAATGATCGTTGATAATATCAAAAATATTGTCGATTATATCAGAAATATCGTCAATATATCGGTCAAAGTCAACATTTATATCAGATATATAGTATATATCGGTCGATATATATATCATTATATCAGAAACTGCGATATATATCAGAAAAAAAAGATTTCAATATTCGGTTGAGATATATCGAATATTTCTTTAATTGAAAAAACTACTCTTATTTATTTATTTATTTTTGCTAATTTCTTCTCTAACCACATACCGAACCATGAACAATTGAACAAATAAACATCCTCCTTTAGCTCTAAGCCTCTAACGGTCACATAGAGTGCTAGAATGGGCTTGGGCCCATATAATTTGCATTCTGGATGCAAATATCCATTTTAGGTCCATTTAATTTTCTTGGAGAACAAATCAACAAAACTATACTCTTCCTCAAAAACACTGAAAACTTTTTCTAGCTCGCTCTCATCCAGATTCATCACCACTTGTCCAATCTCATCTCTTTCGGTAACTTCTTCTCCTAATTTAAATAATGTCGTTGTTAATCTTTATGTATGGCATGTTTTATTTATGTCATTTGAGTGTGTGTTTTTTTATTTCTGATTAAATGTGTTATTATTTTGTTCGATCAATGAATGTTAGTGTTAAAATTAAGGTTTGGGCTTCAGTTAGATTAAGTTAAAACAGATAAAAGATTCGATTTTTAGTGTTTATTTGATTGATAGGACTTGTTTTGTGTTATTTGATTGATGGGATTTTTAGTGCCCATGTAACCTAGATAATATATAGTTTGCACATTGGATGTATTATCGATGCTGCTACGCTTTTGATAGTTGTTTCGGTGTCTGTTTTGGTAAAAAAATTGCCATGATAAATTTATCCTCTTCCATATGTCTCATCATAGTTGTAGATTATGCAGATTCTTCGTATTCTACTAATCTGTTTTGGACTACTTTTCGTATTATCGTTACATGAGATTTTATTTTCTTTTTGCAGCAATATCTGACCATGTCTCGGAGGTATGATAGCCGTACAACAATCTTCTCCCCTGAAGGTCGTCTCTACCAAGTAGAGTATGCAATGGAGGCCATTGGAAATGCCGGTGCTGCTATTGGTATACTTTCCAAAGATGGTGTCGTGTTGGTAGGTGAAAAGAAAGTGACATCTAAGCTTCTCCAAACCTCAAAAACTACTGAGAAAATGTACAAGATTGATGATCATCTTGCATGTGCTGTGGCTGGGATAATGTCTGACGCAAACATCCTGATTAACACAGCTAGAGTCCAAGCCCAACGCTACACTTTCTCCTACCAAGAGCCGATGCCTGTTGAACAACTTGTTCAATCTCTATGTGATACCAAACAAGGTTACACACAATTTGGAGGGCTACGACCTTTTGGGGTCTCATTTCTGTTTGCAGGTTGGGACAAGAATTTTGGTTTCCAGCTTTACATGAGCGATCCAAGTGGCAACTACAGCGGGTGGAAGGCTGCAGCAATAGGAGCGAACAACCAAACTGCCCAGGCAATCCTAAAGCAGGATTATAAAGATGATATCACAAGGAAAGAGGCAGTTGAGCTCTCACTGAAGGTGCTGAAGAAGACCATGGACAGCACTAGTCTCAGTTCAGATAAACTTGAACTAGCTGAAGTGTTTCTCTCACCTTCGGGTGAGGTGAAATACCAAGTTTGCTCACCTGAAGCACTTGGTAAGCTATTGACTGAGTCTGGAATGGCCGAACCTGCTGCAGAGGAATGAGGAACTTTGCTTCTTTTAAGTCCTTTTTCAGACATATTTGGATTACTTTAATGCAACTGTATGGATAGTTCACTGGATGATTATGTTAAAGGCAGTAAGTGCTTTTCAATGATTTTGTAAAACTCTTATTTAACCTGTGCTGTAATATTTCCAAATGATCTTTGAACAGTATGCCTTGGTGCATATATTTCTTTACAATGAAATTTAACTGTCAAATTCGTTTTGGTAGTTTTGCACAGAGGTACTCGTAATTTCATAAATCATTTCTGTGCTCATGATTTAACAGTCGCTCCTTGCTATGCATCTGTGCTCTTATCGGGTAATATTTTTCATCTGGGCACGCACTTCATTTGTTGTGTATGTTCATTAATGAAATAAGGGAAGCTACTGCAAACGAGGGGGTTTTCCTCACCTTTCCCTCTCCCTTCCAACTTATATATCTTCTTTGCAAGCCAAATGCGTCCTTTTTGTAGACCATACAAATAACCCTTCACACAGGTAGGAGCATGGGTTGGATAACTTTTGATTTTACGAGACTCATAACAGATTCTATAGGCAGTTTAGCATATATGGCTGCATTAAGCCGGTTGTATATACTGATGGCACGAATGCACAATATCATTTTCAAACATATGCAATATTTTATGTGGTAGCAATGTAGCATAGTGGTGTGGATGTTCTAGAGAGGTTCTCATGTGCTATATCAACCATTACATAGACTTTGATTACAGATTTTATGTACGTTCGGTGGATGCAGGCTTCAGAAGCCTACCACTGACGCACAGAAAACAGAAACAGGTGATTCCAAAACAAACAAAAATCATCAGTCGGTAAAATATCAAACCTTTAGATGTCCGACTGTTCACAATTGTTGAAAATGTGATTCAGTCAACTTAATTATATAAAGTCTTCTATCTTATCAGAAAAAAAATCCGGATCTCAATTAAGAGAACATGAACGTTCAAGAAAAAACTTGCAGTAGCCCTGTTACCAAAATATCGAGCCTATCCAGTAGCTGACAGGCCGGTGCTTTTTCAGTAAAATCACACCTTTAGGGAACTGGAAATTGCTCCCATGAACCGACTTTACCTTTGTTACAAACAAAGGAGCAAGAGTAAAGTTTATCATGTCTATGACTTCCACCACTTGCTCATCTTGTTCGAAAGATATTGAGCTGCATGAACACCACCAGCCGCTAGTACTCCAGATATAGCCTGCCTTGTGCTTGAGACCAAAACTATACGCCTCAATACTTTCTGCATGCAACTCGCAGCTTCTTCCCTGGAGGCAATGGCGACTTCATATATAGCTCGACCTGCATACACAACCCGAATAGGATCCATGTTTACCGCAAGAGTTTGTAAACCTTACACTAATGAGTCTAAGCATGAAAGTCTAAAAAACAGCTACTAGATTACACATTGTCAATATTTGGAAACTTACTCCTCTGCAGATGGGTGGAGTATTTTAGCTTTAGAGAGCCTAAACTACGAAGAAGGAATGATGAAACATCATAAATCATAATAGATCAAATATAATGAGGATTCTCACCTGATTGACTATGGTTTATTTTTTCTCCTGATTTCATACCCATGCGTCTTTTGACATTTGAAGGCAGAGAAGAAACAAGTACGCTCGTCGCAGGTAATCCACAGTCCTGTGTTCGGCAACCAAAGCAAGTCAAACTTATGAACCAAAGTACCAAACAATAGATATAAAACAGATCGGTCATTTTTCAATGGGAGAGGAATTGAGTGATGTAGGCTACTAATAAGAGCGATGTATGCATATGGAATATGTTGTACACTGCAATACATTATTTATTCAAATTATCGGCAATTCCTCTGTGCAAGCTAGGATCAGAAGAGACCTGCACGATATTTCCAAAATGGCGAACATAAGCTGGATATCTCAGCAAGTCTTTCGCAGCATATTCTTCTATAAATGGCTTATACATTTTTCGGAACAACGGAAACTGCCCTTCAACGATTTTGTTAACCTGTTGGAAGAATGTGAAAAAAAAAAACAGATTAGGGGATCGTAGAAGAGACAGAATTAGTCATGTTACAGAGAAGGTAGAATTAATTAGGAGTCATCATATAATTGACTTCCAAGTGTTTCGATCACTCCTACATTCCAACCCTACATGGATCTTTTTTATTCCATTCAACAATTTTGTAACTTGTATGTACGTACGTATGTACATATGAATGTATATTTACACATGCTCAATTTATTTCTGTTAAACTTTGGCTAATATATCGGGTGAGATATTCCATTCCTTATTCCAAATCAAAATATGACAAACTTATGCAGCTACTACAGAAACATCTAACCTTAAACTTCAAGGAAGGTTCTCCCCCTTATTTGAATACTGATTACTAGTCTCACGGAGATTACCTTGTTCTTATCTTCTGCAAACAACATTCGCAAGTCACCCATATATGAGAGACTACAAATCTTAGCATAAAGCTCCGCCTGAGTGATCACAGAGTTTCAGAAGCTATCCATTCAACACAGACCACAGATATTAATCATCCCAAAGGTTTAAATGGACAACGCAGTCACGGAAAAAACAAACCTCAGTAAATTTAGGTGGCAAGAGGAGGAGTGCAGCAGAAGTAGCAGCCCTCAAACTAACTGAATTTATATTTTCTATGTCCAAATTATCCTTGAGAACATTTACCTATAATATAAGGAAAACGATATTGAAATCAAATCGTACTAAGATGAGGAATGTGAAAAAGACAAGCTTAAGATTATCAAACGAGGAACTAAGAATTTAGAAACACTAAAGGCAATGGTTTATGCTTGCACATAATAATAGATTGGAACCTAAAATAGTTGGCAAAATATCTTCAGGCCAATCTTCAGTATTTGACCAAACAATGAACAAGAGAAACTATCCATGCATTTTGCTGCAGTGCCCTCAGATGAAAATGAAAGAAGTTGTGGCAAACGATTTCAGACACAACTTCCTTTCTTAGTTCATCAAATCTATGAAACTACGGAAGATCTAATTAAAAGTTTGTCAAACTAGTAAGCATTGCAAATTGTATAGGCAAGTAAAGGATGTGATAAAGAGTTAGCATGGAGCTGGTCTCAGCTGGATGCATTCAGATAGCAATACTTGAAAGAGAATTTGGAATCACATACAGGTTTTTGTAAACGACCGCTCAAGTAGAAATGCTCCCAACTGAATATATCTTGAACTAAATCATGCATCCGGACAACTCCGTACTTGATCATCTGTGGATATTCAAAGCAGGCAATTAAGGACACCTACATGTTAAGTAAGTAGGATCCTAAATAAAAGCCATAACCTATGCATTGAAAGGCACCTGTGCT
This sequence comes from Coptis chinensis, assembly GCF_015680905.1. Lineage (NCBI taxonomy): Eukaryota > Viridiplantae > Streptophyta > Magnoliopsida > Ranunculales > Ranunculaceae > Coptis > Coptis chinensis. The sequence continues at coordinate 90,091,120 of NC_141463.1, read as the reverse complement.
GAGAATGAGCCTCGAGGCACCGAAGGGCTAGGTTGAAGCCTAGGCGCCCATTACTCAAGGTGCAGAGGATGAGCCCAGAGCCTAGGCTTGGTTAGCACTTTTCATTGCATTGGGTATGACACACGTCAACCAAAATAGAAATTCAAAAGGGTCGAGGAATATGGTCAGTACCTTGTCATCCCATTCCACATATGGGTTGAAGTGGACTCCTACACCAATCACATCTGCGACTTGAGTGATCTAACACAAACAAACAAAACACAAGCTAACAATGATAGTAAAAATAAGGAACAAAACCAAGAGGATGAAAAGGGGATTATTGTATTCACCAATTTCGCCCCGCCAAGTTGCACACTCAATGATGCATAGTGATCACTGTTCAATTCCAGATTCTACGTTGCGTAATCAATAAAATTAGACTACATTTGAGCTTTACAACAATGACAATACCTCTTACTAAAATCTTACCTTAGTATGCCATTGCATGGGATCCGAAACACCTAGAATATAATCTACCATGGTTGTCTGATAAAACAAAAGCACACTCTTTTTACTACATACAAAGGTAAACTGAATACTTGACAAGTAAAGGGCAAGATAAGAGGATGTTGAAGAAAAAAAACCTTGTCACGATTGTTGAGGAGAGATGAACCATAAGTACAACAGAATTCTACTGGAGGGAGATCATCAAGAAAACCAGCAAGTCCTTGATTGTTAGCCATTATATTATTTCCTATCTATATTGCTCATTAACAAACCACCTAACACTAAAAATGAACCAACTTCATCAGTTTTCACAACAATGTAGTAGTACTACTTCTGTACTTCATCATCAAAGACTCAAAGAGTTCAAAACGTGGAAGGCCTTTTGGTCTAGTTTGGGCTTTGAGATTTGGGCTTTATGAATTGGGGCATGGAAACAGTTATAATAACACCATTGATGTAGTGCTTCGTGTATCTCAATGTCAATCGACGATTGACACCACTGTCTCCTCTTATCCACAGTCCATAGAAAAGGAGAGAAGAGAGAGAAAGCAGAACATCAGCAAAAATGGCTCTGCTTCAAATCTTCTCTTCTCCTCCTCTCTCCATGTCTGTCACTGCCACACCAAGTAAGCATCTTTTTATTTGTTTCTTTCTACATAAATTGACCTTAACTAGTAACTAAACACTTTGTATTGGTTCCAGTGTTTATGTTACAGAGGAAAGCAATTAACTTGAAATCAAAATCATCATACAACAATGTGCTCAGAGTTTGTACGCATTTGGAACGAGGGGCTTTGGTTGTTCGGGCAGCGTCTTTGGACATAGATGGAAGTGATGCAGGTACTACTGAGCCGGAAACAGTGCCGGTTGAGAAGCTGCCTTTGGAGTCTAAGAAACAGTTGTTGTTTGAGGCAAAGCTACGGATGAAATTGGCAAAGAAGATAAGGTTAAGAAGGAAACGCCTTGTTCGTAAACGTAAGTTGAGGAAGATTGGAAGATGGCCACCTTCTAAGATGAAGAAGAACAAAAATGTATGACATTATTAGCCAGGTTTCGAGCTGTAATTTCAAGTTTGGATTTTGATATTTTAGTTCTTCTGTAAAATCATGGTTGATATTTTTGATGAATAGTTTGTTTTGGATGGGTGAGCCTCTGAGCCATGAGCTTCTTTCCTTGTATGATTTATAAGAACAAGTAATTTATCATTCAAGTCTCCACTACCACCACCTCCTCTTTCTGCTGTAGGCAAGCATGGAAAAATTGAATACCACAAGTAGGCTGCATGTGTTTAATATGTTCCATGTGAATATTTGAATCCAGTGTGCTTCTGCTAAGCTGCATGATCCCCTGAGCTGCATCTTTCAGCAAGAAAGGGGGAAGTAGAAAAACTACGTTGGATACAGAAAAGTGGGATTTGAGCTTTATGTTTAACAGGTTCTTGAAGAGCTGCATGATCCCCTGAGTGCTTTAACCACTTGTTGCTAGGAGTGCCTTACCTTTGATTCATTGCAGGCGCAGGGCGCTGCGCTGTGCACTTTTGCTAGTAGACAGAAAACGAATTAGGAAGTGCACTTTGCGCATTGTTACTGTTTGCACCCTACAACATCAGAATCCAAAAAAATTTGTAGGTAAACCACTTTGGTTATCAAAGTGGGAATCTCATGTAGCTACATATTTCAGATTTGAATGAGATAGAGAGGTGCATGTACCGCTTTTGTAACAACTGAGAAAAAAAAACTGTCAAAAAAGACGAAAAAGAAAAGCAAACTTCCAACATAAAAATGTGAATGTAAAAGCATTTTGTACACTAAAAGGAAGAAGCAACAGTTGCGTCCAGTACTCCAGTTCTTTTTTCTTTGCTAAAGGGTAATTTGTATAAATAGCAAAAGAATGGATTACAAGTTGTTAGATGCGAAGTAACTCAATGAGAATGGACTAATGGAGGCACTACTGTGCAAATCTCCTCGGTACATTTCATGTTGTGAATCTATTGTAGTTAAGATTCGGGTCTTCTAATCTGGTTATGAAACCATTGCTTGGACCCTTTAGGTAGCATTGCGCCTTTCCTAGCACACTGGTCAGCTGAGAATTTGGTTTCTCTCCAGGTTGAAGAGATTGTTATCCATTGCACTTTGTTTCTGATTTGGTCCTAAGCTGTTTTGCATTGCTAGTGAACTTGATTCCTTTGGAAAGCTTGTGCTGCAGCCCTTTAATCTGTTTGAATCTATAGCTTGGTGCAATCCATTTGTACCGCCTGCGTGATTCACGTCACTCAAATTATATTCAACCCCTCTTAATGTTTTATATTATTTTTTAGATTATAACTAGAATTCAAAAAATCATACTATCATAGAGATGTTAGAGCGACATGTTTAAAGATTTGAAAAAATACCGATGCGTAGTACGACATGTTTAAAGATTTGAAAAAACACCGATGCGTAGCACGGTTCGCATACTCGTTTTTATTAATGGACCATATATGCCGAACACCGCATTACTAATCAATGAACATTACTGGTTGATTTGATCTGCCAGATTGAACAACTGAAGTGATGCCAGTCTGAGTGTCTTAGAATGTTATTCGGCTCTTAGTGACTTAGTCCCACATAGAAGAGGTGTGATATTTGTAAGGCATAGGTGGATGTACTAAGGTAATGCCAAATATTGAGATACATACTTACCTGGACGGGGTCAATGGGCGATCAGGAATGTCTATGGCCTAGGTTAGTGACCTCCATTGCACTCAGGAGGGGCGCTGGCCTAAGATATCTCCAAGTGGGATAATCTACGTCATAATTTGTTGTAGAGGGGGTACGCGTTCGCGCGGCCCCTGCAAATCTGATTTTCAAATTTTTGTGGCACTGTTTTTCTTGAACTGGCAGTCTAAGGTGCGTGCCGAAAATGATGTTGCTAATCTTAGTATTTGTTTACACGGAACGCGTTCTAGCTGCAGAATCAAGCTATGTGAGTTAAAGGTTAAACATCGATGATCTGGCTGCAGCTTGAGAACTGCTTTTTCGAAGGCGCACTAAAAGAAGTCCCGCTGGAATATTTGTACTTGACTCCGCTGGAATATTTGTACTTGGCTTATTAAATCCATCATGAGAATCAGTCTTGAATCTTGTGGACGCAGTATAAATTTCTAACAATGCGCTGTTTGGTTCATTATTCCTGAAATTAATTTCAGTTTTGAAATATTATTAGCCTAACCTTACAGAGATTAACTAAAACCCCTCCAGATGGGACTGATGATTAGTACTTAGTTGTGCACAATGAACAGAAAGAGCCGATAGAGTGAACATGGTGTAGTACTAAAACCATTGCTTGGACCCTTTAGGTATAATTGCGCCTTTCCTAGCACACTGGTCAGCTGAGAATTTGGTTTCTCTCCAGGTTGAAGAGATTGTTATCCATTGCACTTTGTTTCTGATTTGGTCCTAAGCTGTTTTGCATTGCCAGTGAACTTGATTCCTTTGGAAAGCTTGTGCTGCAGCCCTTTAATCTGTTTGAATCTATAGCTTGGTGCAACCCATTTGTACCGCCTGCGTGATACTTTCCACAATTGCCAGACTTTCAGCCACATAGGCACATAGCATGTAGTGATCCCCAGAGCCCCCCAATCGAGTGCACCACTCAAGTCTCTGAAAACTGCTCCCCAGCCGGCCGGCAGCCGGTCCTGGGTTTCCTCTGCTGGCGCCATCAGTATTTACTTTCATGATATTCTCAGGGGGAAGTAACCAGAAACATTCATGGATGTTGGGTGCTTTTCTGGGTCTAGTTGGTAGCCCGAAGAAGTGTGGGATGTCCAGGTCATGGCAAGAGTTATTCATGTGACCAGTGGATTTGTAGTATGATGATCGGACTGCTCGCTTGATTTGGAACCAAGTACTTGCATGAGTTACTGTACCATGGTCATAAAGGATTTTATTCCTTGCTTCCATAGTGAAACCATATATGTGATTGCTGCAGCTGACCATAAATCCTTGAAAAGTTGGCTCCAATCCTTGCTGGCATGTATCATATCATGGAAGTTAGTGATGCTTCCTTGAAGATGAAAGGCCTCTCCCAATTGATTCCAGTGTTTGCATGCAAAAGGGCATGCAAAGAGAATATGAACTTTGTTTTCCTCATGTGCTTGACAGAGACAACATCTTGATGCTAATTTGAACTTCCGTACCCATAGATTGTAGTCTGTATGCATAACCCCTTGTAATAGTTTCCATCCGACTCCAGAAGTTCTAGGATGAACCTAAGCGACCCATAGAATGATAGAAATCCTGCCCAAACTGGTTTTTGGCCCTTTCGTCGAACTGCCTGAAATGCTGATCTCACACTAAATTTTCCAGTAGTTGATGGTTGCCAGATCCTGGAATCCTCTATTTCAGAACATGGCCGCTGTGGAAGTGAGCGTACTTGGACGCCCAGACTGTTAAGCAGCTAGTTCTAGTAGCAACAGTTGCGTCCAGTACTCCAGTTCACCTTACCACATATGTGCTTTGCCTCTTCTTCAGTTCGCCCCATTTGTGTACTTGGCATCCTTTGTCTTTCCACCAGAACATGAAGTAACCGTAACAAGGCTTTCCACATATGCACGAACTTCAATCCACTGAATGTTTCCGGTATAATATTCATTGAGACTGTTGCTTATTGGGTCATATGCATAAAGAAGATTCCTACTAGGTGTCCGCCATAGAGGTTTTAATATAATTTCACCATTGCGCTTTTGCTTCGAACAACTAATGGTTTAATTTGACGATCAGGCTCCAGTGGAGAGTAAATGGAGAGTAATTTGGTCCAAGACTCTTTGACGCCATACTGTTTCATCAACCAGATATCAGTGTAACCATGATAATATTTTGTATAAGAGAGGCATCCTTGTATGAAGACTAATCTTTGGTACTTCCTCAAAATTTTCACTCCTAATATCAAAAGACCTAATGGATTTGTTATATGTGCTTTGCGGCTTACCTTCCCATCTAGATTGGTCAGTCAATCTAAACCAATGAAGAGCTCCATTCAGATATGGTACACTACGCGAATGAGCAAGGCAACAAGGGGTTTCAATCCTTCTCCACTTTTTTGTGCCTAGTGTATATACGTCGACATCACAATGATCAATATCATAACCGGCTTCACTGCTACCAGGGCTAAAACACGTATTATTCACTCTTACAACTTTATATTTGTTGCTATGAGGATCATGACCAAAGCCTAGTCCAAACCACCAGAAACGAAAACCACATCTGCTTTTTTTTAAACTCAAAAGGAACCGAAATGTACTCTGAGGTAGCCGGATTGCTTATAACCACGACAGCCTTGTAGTCCGATAAACACACCAATCCATTGCACGAGCCAAACATGAAGAATTCGCAAGGATGTGAAAGTGTGTACCTATTCGCCATACTACTAGATGTCTGAGTAGAGTATTCTAACGAACTTAAGCTGCAACATTTATTTGAAATTGTTCCAAAGATGATCCTTGAGTTATTTTCATTCGCCCGATCAAGTTGCAGTTTAACAAAAGAGGGACTGGTAATTAATTTAAGCGTATATTTGCAAAGACACTTACATTGAACCAACGACTTAACTGGTAATCTTGCAAGGAGAGGATTACGATAATGATATCTTATGGGAATATTGAGGCTTCGCATATGGCGATCTCGCTCTTTTTTACTGTTGCTCTTCTTCTTCCTCTGCGTGTTATAGGTGTACATGAGACTAGACCTCGAAACCAACGAAGGCACATTACGGAAACTCACTGTCACAATGGTTTAGTACTTTTGTTAACAAGGTGGTGTTTACTTTTGTTTCTTCTTCTTTTAATAGTGTTTCAAAATTCGAACCCCTCTCCTAATTCCTAATTCCTAATTCTATTAGATTTTGGATTTCATACTTTGGACCTCCCAACAATCATTCGGTCCGGGCCTAACCTCCAGCCCGTTCAGAGCCCATTCCAACCACAAGTCGCTATGGGTCCGTCGCTGCCATTGGCCACCGTAAAAATCAAGAAATTGGTCCCAAGACCCATTCTTGAGTGAAAATCACTCTCCCGTATAATTATAATTTGCCGGTGAAAATAACTCCTAAGGACAAATAATCTGGATTTGAAATAAATGTTTTTTGATTTTACTTTTTCGGTCGTTATAGTATGGATCAACTTTCATGGTAATGTGCCTTATGTTCATACTTTATAGTTAATCCATAGGCGTGTTCATATCTTATGTAGATGTATAAACAATGATTGTTCGTATTCGAATAGTTGTTCATATTAAGATATAAATAATTGTTGTTCATACTCCAAATAAACATGAACAGTTAGTGTTTATATAAATAAACAGTAATTGTTCTTAACTTAAGGTAGTAATAATAATTGTTCATACACCATAACAACAAAAACTTCAAAGATATCATCATCGAGATCATCAACAATATCACCATCATCAAGATCATGGTCTGTGTTTCTCATTCTCTCTACCAACAAGTCTATGAAGACATACGTTGGCGTTACGATCGACTTCCCTAGCCGGTATATATTCATTCCCTTTCCAATTGTTTTATTCTCTGTAATTTTTTATTATAGTTTACTGGGAGTTTTATAATTATCTCTAGATTGACATAATGGTGACCTTAAGGGCGGAGCAAAAGCATCATGTACAGGAAGGCCATGGATTTGTGCGTGCATCAGGGGCGGCTCTGAGGGGTATGCAGCATAGGCCACCGCCTAGGGCCCTCACTCATTGCTAATATTTAGGCCCCCAATGGTCTACATACTACCCATATCTATATTATTGTTATTTTTTAAAGTCTGATCAGGCCCATGTGGTTCATAAGCCCAACTGCCGAAAGTCCTTAAGTGCAACAAAGTTACAGTAAGCCCGATTTTTTTTTTGTTTCCTAAGAAAAAGGGCCCATTTTGACTGGCCCTGGCGTGCATCATTCAAGGATTAAGGACCACAGTAAAGGTACTGCATTAATTTTAGCAAATTACAAATAGCCTTCTTGTGTCTATATGTTCCGTCTATTTGTTTTTGTTTTTCAGTTTCTTATAATGCAATTTGCTTCTAGTAAAACATACGAAGAGAAGGATTTTGTGTTTAACAACGCTCATCTCTTCTTTATGGATATAACTTCAGTACGTATTTAGGAGAATGGAGTTTTTCGTGCTTCCTTACATTGTTCCCTCTTCGCGAATACTGCCTAAACTTTATGTAACTAAGAAACCCAGAGATAAGTCTTGTGTACATTAAGAACTTGATATTTTCTAGGAAATTTGTCATTTTTTGACCTGGCCATATTGCAAAGTTTTGAGATTGATGTTCCAGTATTTGCTTGTCGTGGATCAGGATGTTATTTCTTTTATTTTACAAACTTCATTTTTTTTTTGTGGTTGTTATATTCACAATTTATTGAAGGCCGTAATCTTACCTCCTCCTAGTTGTAATTTGAGCTTATTATCTTTGTGACTGATGATAGTAACATGCTCCAAGGCTATCTACCAGCCCTTAATGTCAAAAAAACATTGCCCAGTGAACAAATTCTATTCCTCTGTCAATTCTCTCCAAGCCAAAGTTTCTGATGAGTTATACACGTCTTCGAATTCGCATTTACCATGTCCCCTGTCTAATAATATGAAAGATAGATGCTACAAGTTTTAGGACTTGCTTACGGATTTTGATCGTAATCCATGTGTCTAACATTCTTATCATTTATGCATTATTTCCTGTTATAAGTGTGGCGATATGAATCAACGATCACCAACTCTTATATGTTTCGCACTTTTTGTTAAGAACTTGCATGCAAAAAAATTTTGGCTAGCTATTTAATGGGGAGGACATTGGACTTATTCCAGTTTAAATTCATTTTCAAAAAATCAAAATATACCTGTGTTTTCTGTTCATGGTAGACATGTTTAGCTAATTAGGTTTGAAATTTTTGTTTCTCTTGTTATTGTTATATATGGCACATGCATCTCCGCACTTTCATCCTAGACACAACAAGTTAAAGTAACAGTCTGATATGGCTAACAGAGATCGCATCATCAGGCAGAGTAGCGCCATGGCAGACAAATGCTTGGATGCCTTCAGAGAAGATTCCTTATCATTTCAATTACCTTCTAATCTCTCTAAGAACTCTATAGAAAAGCTGTTCCCTGAAATCCCAACTGATAGCATTGTGATTAGATTTGATGCTTCTTATGACAGGAATACAGGGTGGACTGGAGCTGCAGCAATTGCTAGTAATAGTGAAGGGGATATGGTTGGAGCAGCAGTGCGGAGGTTCAAGGCCCAGGATATTGGAGGAGCAGAAATGGGAGCAGCTGAGGTGGCAGTCTTACTGGGAAGGCAGATTAACCACGATAGCTATGTGTTCGAGGGGGATAATCTGGAAGTTATTAAGGCACTTCAAGGGGCAGCATGTCCTTGGACCCTGGAGGTGCTGAAGACGCATATTAACTCTTTATCTCAGGCTTTTAGATCTAGCTTGTTCTTTTGGATTAGTAGGATTTACAATGGGGATGCAGATTCCCTAGCAAAATGGGCTAACCATCAGCTGGGGCATTCTGATCTTCCGAAGTGTATGTTGGACAACTTTTGTTTTCCTGCTCACCTTTAGGTGGCTCTAATGAAAGGGTAGAAAGTTTACATCGAAAAAAAAAAAACAGTCTGATATGGCTTTACTTCGCCTTGCAAAATGGGACTTTAGAAGGCTACTTCATTGAATGGAGCCTGTAGGATTTTATATTTCTTAGGCTGAGTCCAATGGTATGGACTCTAAAACACCAAACCACAATAGCACAGTATATGCGGTTAGCGGGCTAGTGTTGTTCCACCCAATGGTTTTTCTTTTGTAGCCGCCATTTACACTGGGGTGTAGGAGAGAATTTTTTGTAACTGCTGGAGAGAGAAAAAAAAAATTGTAACCGCCATTCACACCGCGTGTATCTTGGAGAGAGAAAAAACAAATTTTTGTAACCGCCATTTACACTGGTGTGTGGCTGGAGAGAGATTTTTTTTTTTTTGTAGCCGCCATTCACACTGGCGTGTGGCTCTTTGTTAATTTCCCCATTTTACCTTTCTCCCATCTCTCTCCCTCTTCTAACTGCCATAGTGATAGGCGTGTAGATTTATTTCGAAATTATTTCTGTTGGCCGCCACTCGTTTTGGTGTGCAGAGCATACGCTATATCGTCTATATCGTTAAAATTGACTGTATACATAGCGAAACTTATACCGATAGCGTTAGCGGGTTAGCGATTTTACGCACCATTGGATCACAATTTACGTGGGTGTTTTGCCGTACCATTGGACTTAGCCTCAGACTTTTCATTTCTAGGTGACCCTACTTCTTATCGTCATTTGATAGGTCACCCTATCTATCTGAATATTACACGACCAGAACTCGTGTACTCAATTATATTCATATCTTGAGTCAATTTATGAGCAAACCACGCAGCTCCCATTATGATGCTGCTTTACGTGTCCTTCGCTATATGCATGAACTTCAATCCACTGACTGTTTCCGGTATCATATTCATTGAGACTGTTGCTTATTGGGTCATATGCATAAAGAAGATTGCTACTAGGTGGCCGCCCAAGTGATAATAATCTGGAAAGATATTTTATATATATTTTTTTGGCAAACCTGTTTTAAATGAGATCAGTAATTTTTTAAGGGTTAAGACAGACCTACACCGGTTACATCGAAAGACCCTATCTCGAAGGCTCATCAACCCCGAAGAGTCTCGCCGATGCGCCATTTTGGGTAAACCCAACCGCCTCTACTTTGTCCATAAAGACTTGCTTTTGCTCCTCGGTCCGCCCATCGTAGCAGCACTTTGTCTCTAGCCCGAAGGCTCTCTTGGCCCAAAAGCCCATCACATAATTACACAAGAAATAAATCCCAACCAACACTTGGTGAGATTCGAATTTGCAACCTCTCCTACACAACTAATTGAGCTAGAAGCTCCTGTGTAAGATATTATAATTTCACCAATGCTTCGAACAACTAATGGTTTAATTAGACAATCAGGCTCCAATGGAGTGCAAATGGAGGTGGGGGTGTCAAAATAGCCCTCAAACCCTCAGCCCGCCCGCCCCGCCCTGGCCCATGGGCTAAAAAAACCCTCAAATTTTCAGTGCATGTGGGAGCCCTCAAACCCTCAGCCCGCCCCGCCCTGGCAATGGAGTGCAAATGGTGGCAGTATAGTGATGAAGGAAGCAATGGGAGGATAATTGGGCAAGGAAAAATATGACCACCAAAGCATCAGTGCATGTGTGCACCATGAGATAATCAGTTGTACGTATAAAAGAGTGCCATGCGACTGTGTGAGCACATTAGCCTGACTATCACACGTTTGCAAAATTTAGAAACACAATCTTAGGAGTTAGGAGTTGAGTCGGTCTAATTATTCGAGTAGGTGAGTCGGTCTATGACTCTTTACATAAGATGCTTTTTTTTCGATAATAAGATCAAACTGTTCAATCCAATAATTGCATATATCGACACACATCAAGTTTAATTAATTTCCTTCCACAGGTAAATACTATTATGTTCTTATTATGACGCATGGTTGTCTTCGTTGTTCTTGTAAATATGAAGTATAATTGTTTGTAGGAATCATTAGGAAGTATAATCATATCGTTCTTCTTCGTTGTTATTAGGGATTATTCCTGCATAGGATCTTGATACTTTAACACTATTGCCTTGTACAAATTGATACTGTAACTTTCACAGCTAATACTATGTGCCTATGTGATATGTCACAGGTGTGAATTCCCAATGGTTATATATTTCTCTAAAGATATAATGTTTGAGATATTGGTAAAAGTTCCTGCAAAGGATCTCTTAAGAGCTAAAGTTGTATGCAAGCTATGGCACTCAATTATCTCTGATCCTAATTTTGTGAATTCCCAGCTTGCTCATTCTCGTTCCCAACCTCCAGAGATAATCTTGAAAATATACTCCTCGGATTATTTCGAGGTGATTTTCGAGATGTTTACAATCACCACGCAAAAACATGGTATTATGCAAGTGGAAAAAATCTGTGATATGAAGTTCCCCCCTCTTCAGTTTCCTTGCACAGAATCAACAGTGAAAGCTTCCTGTAATGGATTGTTGTTGATCTTCCACGGCAAACACCCATTTGAGACGCTCTATGTCTATAATCCTGTCACCCGTCAATACGTGGCTCTCCCTTCTATGACTGAACCACTCGATATGAGTTGCAATCCACCTAGGTGTTATTACTCCTGGACTTTGTTTTACAAAACGACTCTGTTGGAAAATATGTTGTGTTTGGAACGTTTCATTCGAGGTGCGTTGTGCTTACTGTTGGTGACAAGGAGTGGAGCAGATATCAAAATCCCTATCCATGCAGTTCCTATCTTGCACCTGATTCCCAATTGATATATGTAGAGAAGAAAGTGCACTGGCTGAAAAGTGAAACTGAAAATAGGCGATTAATTTGTAGTATTCCTCTAAAGTGTTTCCACGCCTCACTAAATATTAGTGCAACAATGGAATTTACGAGAACCATTCTCCCAGAACATCTATGCAATGGATTACATACCTTATTTGAGGTGAAAGGATCTCTATGCTTTGCAAGTGAGGAGCGATATTTGTTACAAATATTTGTTTTGAGAAAAGAGAAGGTAATACTACCTGGAACAAATGTTATAGCACTAATCTTGAATCCTTGTCAAATTTACCTCAACCTATCGTAAAGTTGAACGGCTACATATTTGTTGGCACAAGGGGAGATATTGATAGCAAAGTATTACTGACTACTCAGACGTTGTGAAGATTGTGATCCATCATGAAGATAAATTGTTCTATTATGATTTGAAGCGCCCTGGAGTAATACCTAATATTGCACACATAAGCAATGAGCTGAAGCTTCAGTATTGCACACATAGGACTTGGTATTTCTCATCTTTTTTTTATGAAAGTAGTCTTGTCAAGCCGAACAAGACATTGTAATAGCTTAGTATTTGCTTGTATAATTGAATTTGATGGATTTGGTCACGAGCTTATGTCATGTGGTATTCATAATTATTTTCTTGTGTTCTTCAAATTGGCACTGCAGTTGTACCAACTAGTGAGTAAGCCACGAGGTTTGCAGCTCAATAAGAGATTTCATGCGATTTGTTCTCTCAACAAGTGAAACATACAAACTCCCTTGGCTAAGCAAATTTTCATGCAAATAACGATTTTTAGTCTAAACATACACATAATATTAGTTTGAAATGTCAACAACAATTATATGAAGGAAATTTTCATGCAAATTACGAATTTCAGTCTTGATGGCCAACTATATAAACATGAACCATTATCAGTCCAAACCACTAACACTTTCACAATGGCCAATATCACAATTAGATTTATGAGTAATAATAAAACACATGAATTGGTAAATGAATTCAACACCATTGGAGCCTTAAAGACTTTATTCACAATGAATATTCTCTTTTTTTCGATCAACAAATAATTATTCAAAATGATCAAATCATGGAAGATTCGGATAATTATTCAAAATGATCAAATCATGGAAGATTCGGATGCCACAAATATTTTCATGGGACATGACATGCAAGTGTACACAAAGCTCTTCTCAACACAAGTTGAGATCACGGTAATATATGATAATATAGAGTTCAGTCTCGAAATTGCGACTAATGTTACTGTGGGAGATTTGAAAGAAGCAATTATGCAGCGTGTGAACATTCCCACTGCTTCGCAAACCTTGTGGATCCATGATAAAAAAATGCTTAATCAGGATTTCTTAAGTGATTATATTGTCAGTGTGCATGGCGATATTGTTACTATGATATCTTCGGTCGAAGGAAATCTAATAGATATAATTAGGTTTGAAATTGAATGTTCTGGTATAACAGAAGACATCACTATGTCCAAGAAGGACAACATTTTCCTGCTTCACGAGAAAATCCGTGAATCAGGAAGAGTTGATGGTGACAACTTCTTTGTGACTTGGAACGGAGAAAAACTTGAGATGGCAAGAACTTTGGAGTTCTATGGTATAGGAAATGGGGCTCTCTTAGGAGTGGAGTTCTATGATATAGGAAATGGGTGGTGACATATTAGTTTTATTTGTGTGGTTTTTACTTTTTTTCTGTCTTGTCTTAAAATTCCTCTTATGTTTCTTGGTTAAAGAAGTTAAGAGTCGAGTTGAATTATGTTATGTTATTTCCAATTTGCTTAAGAGTTAAATTATCTCCAATTATGTTATGTTTCAATAAACAATCATCAATTTCTAAACCCTCAGAATTTCTTCTGCTTATACAGTAACCAAATTCGCCTTCGTTCAACTCACATCTAATTCACGACAGATCGAGATATCGATCATATATATCTATTTTCACGAATTTACTGTTCCCGACTCTGCTACACCATTTTAATTAATCCACCAAAAAAAGGGGAGTTCAGAAAGGGCTAGAAGGAATCAAATCATCAAGGAGGGAGGACTTTTTTACTTCTTAAGCAGAGCGGGAAAGACAAGCCTTTCGTCATATAGTTGTCAGAGTTAGAATTAATGTATTTGTTTTCCATTGTAGCAGAGATTTCTGATCTTTATTTCTTGTGATCTTTATTTCTTGAAATCTGATTGGTTTGGAAGGTTGTGCACAGGAAATCCGCACTCACGACATAAGTGTGTTGCGATGATATTTGAATGAAGGTACCGTGTAATTGACAGGTGAGTGCCTGAGTCAAGTGGAGCTTCCACAAGGTTGTGAAGGACTGAAGCAGAGGCGGCTCAAGGCAATCGGGGGCCCTAAACAAAGTCCCAATAAAATTATTACATCTTATAGATCGATATGATTTGTTTATGTTATTTCATATGAATGCAAACGCTTAGTTTATTTAACAAAAAATTTAGAAAATAACAATTGTTGTAAAAATTGATCCTAACATTTTCTTTTTTCTTTCTTGAATAGTCTCCTCCACAAACATTTTTTTTATATAACAAAAAATTTAGAAGATAACAATTATTGTAAAAATTGATCTTAACATTTTCTTTTTTCTTTCTTGAATAGTCTCCCCACAAACATTTTTTTTTATATAACAAAAAATTTAAAAGATAACAATTATTGTAAAAATTGATCCTGACATTTTTTTTTTCTTGAATAGTCTCCCCTACAAACATTTTTTTTTATAACAAAAAATTTAGAAGATAACAATTATTGTCAAAATTGATCATAACATTTTCTTTATTCTTTCTTGAATAGTCTCCACAAACTTTTTTTTTAATTGAATTTTATTAATAAAAAAAACAAAAATACAAAGTGAAGTAGAAACATAGGAGTGTTGTGAGGGAGATCCTCACATACAAAGAGATCTAAGACAAAACACCATAAATACATGAGGAGGAGTGAAAGAATAAAAAAATATCCTACACCTATAACATCGTAGCAAATCATGGCCAAACAACAATGTCACAAACTTTAAATTTCAATAGATTTATTTAACAAAGAATTACACAAGAGAGAGAGAGAGGGAGATTCTACGTACACTAAATTAAACAATATAGAAAAACCAAATAAGACAAAAGAATGATATAAATAATATTAAAGTGTGGGCTTCAATTTGATAAATTGTCATAGGTGTTGAAGAAGTTTAATTAGTTATGGAGGCGTGCTTGTTTATTTATTGGAGAAGGCGAAAATGCTAGGGAAACGAAGAGGTTTAATGCGATTTTCTAATTTTCAATTTTCCAATGTAAAACCGTTTATCTAACAAATTAAAATAAATGAAAAACAAATAGTGAGCTTTTTTTTCACAATAAAACAATAATAGACTTATGACTGTAGGGGTGGGATAGGATATATTAGGCCCCTTGGACGGAGGGCCCTAAGCGGCTGCTTATTTTGGTATAGGGTAGAACCGGCCCTGAACTGAAGGTTCCAACGCAAGCATGTATGATGCATGTAGCAACTGGCAAAAGGCAAACAAGCATGAGGCAGATTTTTTTTTTGGGTTATTTAGCTTTTGGCCCCACTTTATATATGGATATTAGCGTTTGGCTCTCCTAAGTTGCTAAATTCATTTTTGGCCCCAGTTCTGTTAGTTGAATCAGTCAACTTTAACTCCACCGTTTGTTTTCTTCAAAATGACAATTTTACCCCTCTCGTGACTCGTGACTTGCACGTGAAACTGCAACGAAATATTCATTTGTTTTATTTCGATTTGAAATTCCATTACAATTTCGAAATTATCTCTTGTACAATTTCGATCAACAACATTACAATTTGTCTGATCTCTCATCTCTCCCTCATCTCTCTCATCTCCCTCATCAAATTACATACCCTATCATCGAATGCTCCCCATCATCGAATACCAACAAAATACCAACTCCCCATCATCACGTACCCTAATTTCTGCTCTCCATCATCACATACCCTAATTTCTGGTCATGATCAGTTGGTTTGATTGTTGTTTCTTAGCTCAAGCTTTAGTTCATTGGAAAGATTATTTAGCTTGCAGAAAGGTATGTCTGTATGTATTTTGTTAGTTGCATGAAAATTGCATGTAAATTGTTGGTTGCATGAAAAGCGATGGGTGATGAACAATATAATAAGGAATGTGGGGAATGTGGGGACCAAACCCTAGAAATTACCAAATGGTAATTTTAAAGTGGGGACCAAACCCTAGAAATTACTAAATAATTATTACTTATTTAAATTGAGGATTTTTTAAATTAGGGTTCACGATTTATAATTAAACTGTAATTAACCTCAATTACTTATTCAAAATTGGGGATTTTGTCCAATTGAACATAAAAACTTAACGAAATTACACCATACAAATTGGGGCTTCTGTTAAATTAGGATTCTAAACACCAATTTGCCCCAATTACTTGTTCAAAATTGGGGATTTTGTCCAATTGGGATTTTAATATGCAAATTGAACATAAAAACTTAACGAAATTACACCATACAAATTGGGACTTCTGTCAAATTAGGGTTCTAAACACCAATTTGCCCCAATTACATGTTAACAATTAGGGCTTTGGTCAAATTAGGGTTCTAATGTGCAAATTGAACACCAATTAGGCCCAATTACATGTAAAATAAATAAGCCTTTTGTCCAATTTTGTTTATAGTGTGCAAATTTAACCTAAATTGGGACAATTAATTGCAAAAAATTGGGGATTTTGTCCAGTTAAGAATCTAAAGTGCAAATTGAATATTGTGAAGTGTCTTTTCATTGTTAATTCTTATATATACCTGTTGTGTGTGTTTGTATGCATGTTCTGTTTGTTTATGTGCATGTTCTATGTGTTTATATGCCTCTCTGTGTGTATGTTTAGTGTATGTATTAAATGTATGCAATACCCTAATTGAATTATGGGAATTATTGTAAACATGCATTTTCAGTGATATGGCGTCATCTTTAAGAGGTCAGAGAGAGTTTGTGATACACTATGATGGTTTCTGGATGCAAATAGTGCACGGTAGAATGAAATATCTAGATTATCATGGTGGGTTTCAGGTTTCATCTTAGGTTAGATGGGGATGAATTGAGTTATATGGGGCTCATTGAAGATATTCATAGATCTGTGGGGGATGATGTTCCCATTAATGGTGTTAATTGCATTTGTAGAGGGTTCTTGACTACCATTTACAATGATGTTGGAGTGCTAAAAATGTGGGATACTATTAAGGCAGGAAGGGATCAAAAGTTTCATTTGTTTGTCACCATGGTCACTCCAGATATGATGCAACCTACTGAAGTCCCTAAACCTAAGCTTCAGAGTAAGCCCAATACCAAACCATATAAGAAGCCCAGTATTGTTTCTAAGTCCAAGTTGGTTTCAACACAAAGCCCAAGCACACCTACAAAGGCCAAGTCTATTCTTAACTTTGAGGTAAGAAGATCACCTAGATTTTCCTCACAACTGTCTCCAATAAACCTAGCTTCTCCTCCTCCATGTGAATCTGAGTCCAAGTTGGTCTCAACACAAAGCCCAAGCACACCTACAAAGGCCAAGTCTATTCTTAACTTTGAGGTAAGAAGATCACCTAGATTTTCCTCACAACCTGTCTCCAATAAACCTAGCTTCTCCTCCTCCATGTGAATCTGAGTCCAAGTTGGTCTCAACACAAAGCCCAAGCACACCTACAAAGGCCAAGTCTATTCTTAACTTTGAGGTAAGAAGATCACCTAGATTTTCCTCACAACTGTCTCCAATAAACCTAGCTTCTCCTCCTCCATGTGAATCTGAGTCCAAGTTGGTCTCAACACAAAGCCCAAGCACACCTATAAAGACCAAGTCTATTCTTAACTTTGAGGTAAGAAGGTCACCTAGATTTTCCTCACAACTGTCTCCAATAAACCAAGCTTCTCCAGTTATACAATTGTCTCCATGTGAAGATGAAGATGGATGTGAGGGGATCCAAGTTGATGAAGGGATACAACAAACCGAGAAGATGTTGTCAATGACTTTCTTTGAGTTGTTTGAAACCGTGAGGCATTTGTTGATGCAGTAGAAGAAGCAAGTGCCCAAGAAGAAAACAATGGGGAAGTACAGAATGATGATAGTGAAAATGAAGAGGGTGGAAGATACTTTGAGAAATTTCAAACTGGTGGTCCATGTGTGGACATGAGATGTGGGTATGTTAGTAATCAGTCAACTGAATATGATGATGATGATGATGATTTCACACCTCAAGATGTTGAAGAAGATGAAGTTGTATGTAATTTGGTGAATGAGGCAACTAATCTTGAAGAAGGAGCAGATGATGTGATTGATAGTCTTGGGTTGGGGACAAGTAACTTGTATCAGGGTGAACCAATCCCAAGTGTGGAGGATGAAGATATAAAAGAAGATAACAAACTGAAGCTAGAACCAGGCATGCAATGGAAGTCAATGCCTGAATGTAGGAGTTATCTGAAGAGTTTGGCAATACAAGACATATTCAGTTTCAAGCAAAAACAAAATGACACAAAAAGATACAGAATTTATTGTATTGGTGAAGACCATGCAGATAAAGAAATGGTTAAACCATGCACCTGGAAGGTAGCATGTAGTATCACAAGGGATCACCATACTGTGAAGTTAAGGAAATTTGTGGGGACTCATACTTGTGAGGCTGATGGAAAGAATCATGTGAAACAAGCCAAAGCTCCTTGGGTTGCACAAGTTCTTGAGGATTTCCTTAGAGATCACCCAAACATGAAACCTTTAGATGTTCACAAGGAAGTTTGGAGGAGATTTGGAGTTGAGTTATCTTATTACACTGCTTGGAAGGCTAAGGTCAAGATGTTTGAGAAAATAAATGGGAATTATGAGGCTAGTTATCTTGTAGTATCTGAGTTGAAAAAACAGATAGATATAAAGAATGTGGGAAGTCTGGTCAAATGGTACAGACATGGTGAAACAGGGGAATTTGTTGGGTTCTTGCTTGCTTACAAAGCATCATTGGATGGGTTTGTCAATGGTTGTAGACCTATTATTGGGTTAGATGGATCATTTCTGAAAGGGAAATATGGTGGATGTTGTCTAAGTGCAATGGCCTTAGATGCACAAAATGGGCTCTTCCCAATTGCTATCTATATTTGTAGGGGTGAGAATGGAGATACATGGAAGAAGATTTTTGAGTCATTTGAGGCCTTATTTGATCATACACAAGGAGCCACTTACCTTTATCTCGATAGACAAAAGGGTCTCATAGAAGTTTGTGGATCTTTGTGTTTCGAAGCTAAGCCAATGTAATACTTGTGTTGCTAATGTATTTTAATTCTTAAGTAATTCTTTGCATAATGTATTCACTTTCTTATTTACATGTATTTTAATTCTTTTTGGTTCTATTCTTTTTAGGTATTGCTTTAGACACATGTACAAAAACTTTAAGGTGAATTTTAAGGGTGAGTTGCTAAGGGACTTGATTTTTGGAGGGCGTGAGAAGCATTTAAAGAATGCCATCATGATAGATATATGGAGCGATTCTTGGATGTGGATGAGGAAGCTAAAAAGAGTGGTTAGAGGGGAAGCAAAACACACTTGGGCTAGGTCACATTTTGATTTCTCAACAAAATGTGATGCTATCACCAATAATTTCAGTGAATCATTTAATTCTTGGATACTGAAAATTAGAGATAAGCCCCTAGTGCAGTTTGTTGATCAATATAGTCTTGCTGTAATGAAGTTGATCCATGAAAGGAGGATTACTTCACAGGAACTAGTTGATGGTGATTTGGTGCCAGCTGCTATGGGAGTCATAAATAAGCTAGAAAACAAGTACAACAAATACAAAGTACAAGGATTTGTTGAGGGATTTGTTGAAGGAGTTGAACACAACTCATTCTGTGTCATTAATGTCAAGACTGAAAAAAAGTTTGTGGTAAATATGACAGGTTTGGAATGTACATGTGTAGTATGGCAAATGACTGGAATACCATGTGTTCATGCAGTATGTGTTATTAGGAAAAGGAGAACACAGGGTTCTAGCTGGGCACAGTAAGTAAAAATGGTGTACTATGCTTATATTTTAACCTTTATTGACAACAAATTTACATGTTTATTTCATTTTTTGTTTCTATTTAGGTACTGCAGTCCATTCTATAATGTCCAATCCTTTAAAGCCACTTATGCTGGTTTTATATATCCTTTTGATAATGAGGAAGACTGGGACAAGGTGAATGTTGCACTTATTTATGTTTGAAATTCATTTTCCTTCATTGTACTTTGCTAATAGTGATTGTCATGAATGTCATTTAATAGGTTGAAATTGGTGATGAGGTACTACCTCCACCACTTGAGAGAAAATCAGGAAGGCCTAGAAAACAAAGAATTAGGGATGCAGATGAGGAGAGACCATCCAAGAAGAGGGTCTGCAAGTTATGTCATGTACCAGGCCATAACAAGAGGACATGTCCAATGAGAGAACAAGGTGGAACTAAGGGAATGTCAAAAGCAAAAAAAAGACAAAGGAGAGGAGAAGGTGAGTGTGAAGATGAGGCTAATATGCAGCAGCAAACACATGAACAAGTGAACTCTCAAGCAAATGTGCAGCAGCAAACACATGAGCAAGTGAACTCTCAGGGAAATGAACAAGTGAACTCTCAAGCAAATGTGCATTGTCAGGCAAATGTGCAATTTAACTCTCAAGAAAATGTGTACTATCAGGAAACCCATCAGGAAAATGTGCAAGTGAACTCTCAGACAAATGTGCACTCTCAAGAAAATGTGCAAGTAAACTCTCAGACAAATGTGCAAGTGGAACATATACCAAGGGCTGGTAGAGGGGGTAGAGCTGGTAGAAGGGGTAGAGCTGGTAGAAGGGGTAGGGGTACTGGTAGGGGAATGTCTTATTGGTTTGGAGAAGACACACCAGCAAGCTCAAGCCAAGCAACACCACCCCCTCCATTAAATGAAACACAAGAAGTAAGTCACATTGAAGGTATTAACCCTTCATTATTCAATATATATTTTGCATGTGTTTTCAGTTGTACTATTAGCTATTAATGCATAATTGTTACTGTTTTACTTTTGACCAACAATTTAATGTCTTAAATGTCATGAATGAAGGTGTTAGTTTCCATAAAAGGTAGTTCCCATACCTTTTCCTATAAAAGCAAACACACACACATCACACTTAGAATATCTCTCTCACACACATCTCATATCAAATGGGGAAAGGTAAGGGAAAAAATAAGGAAAAGGGGAAGAATAAGGATAAGGGTTATGAATATCCACCTCATCTCATGAGTGCAGTTAGATTTGGATATAACAATTATCCTAGAAATGTAGTTTTGGCTGCCAGAGCATATGTAGATGAGCATGGTCATGATGTCTCATATGAAGAAGTCCAGGCTTATATCATGGAGTTGTTGGACAATCAAGAAAAGCAAAGGGTGGCTGTTGGACTGCCTGTAGAAGTTCTTGAAGATTGGGAGAGGGAGTGTTTGGAGGAGTTGGAGGAGTTGGGGGAGTTGGAGGGGTATGTGGATGAGTATTTTACCATCTCTAAATCAAAAGCTGGTAAAAATAAGAAAGGTATTGGAGAATGCAGTTTAAAACAAGCAGAATCTGCAGGGGGAAGTCAAGCACAACCAAAGCCACAACCAAAGATGGTTGTACAAGCTCTAATGTGTCCAGCAGAGTTTGAAGCAGAGTTTAAGCTATCGACAAGGAAAAAGTGGAAGAAGTTATTTTGTCAGTGATTTTGGTTCTAAATCATTTTTTGTACATACATGCTAGGGTACCCTACATGCTATATGTTTTCAGTGATTTGGTTCTAAATCATTTTTTGTTTTTCAATTCTTCTCTGCTTTTAGGGAAGCAATGGATCGGGTGTTTTTGGGGAAGCAGTGGATCGAAAGTGTTTTTGCAAAAGCAAAAAATCAACAAAAATATTTTGTCTTTTGGTGGGTCTTTATGGAGGCTAGCTTTTGGTTGGTTAATGTAATGAATGACTAGCTTTTGGTTGGTTAATTAGGTTATGAAATGACTAGCTTTAATGGATGCTAGCTTTTGATGGTGTAGCTGTTATCTATGTATTTGGGCAGTCTATGTATTCACAGTCTACTTGGTTACTTCAGTCTTTATATTTGTGCACTTGGAATCTGTGTATTTTTGCTCTGGATTTGCGTACTCAGTCTATGTAATGGATGATGTTCAGTTTTATGTAATGGATGATGTTCTGTTTTATGTAACAATCCCTCACACTTACATTATATAGCAAAGCATTACATCTTCCTTACTTGATCTAATAGATAACTTGAACTTCATTACAAAGATTACGCCTTCCTTACAGGCAATCCCTCACACACTTACATTATTGGCACAACCATTAGGTAAATGACATCCCTTGCATAGGCTGCACACTTCACACAACTCAAGATCTTCTTTGCACATATTACAAACTTTGTTCTCAACCTTTCGATCAAAGTAGATCCACTCCACAACACTACATTGCTCAAACGAGCATTTCAAATACTTGTGTTCTAGAATTCCTTGTACTCCACTGTTAACACGACCAAAAACCACTTTCATAAAGCCACAACAACAAGCACGAGGGCAATGCATCCCAAAATACTTACAAGTAGGAGCATAATGCCCAACTTCAAAACACAATTGACAAACCTGCAAAACAAACAAAAAAAAATGAAATTAAATAAACCTTTGTTTTTGGCCCCTCTTTGTGAAAAACTTTTAAGCTTTTAGCCCCTCCTCCATTAATGGACTGTGGGATACTACTTGGGGTAATACTTTCGAAGAAAGTACAAACCTTTGGTGCACCAACGATAACAACTTGACTGCCACCCATTCTATCTTTACTTTGGAGTAAGAAATGAACAAAAAAACTCAAGATGGAAACCAGTATTTATAGATTAACAACCATTAGCCGTTGAGAGCAACATTTAAAGCCCAACGACTCATTATCAGTAACCATTGGATGGAAACCACACGATGTCGACACGTGTAAATTTGATTTGTTTTCAATTAAATCAGTACGTGTGTCACGTGTGAGGGGTATTTGTGCCATTACGAAAATGTGAGTGCGAAAACAAACGGTGGAGTTAAAGTTGACTGATTCAACTAACAGAACTGGGGCCAAAAATGAATTTAGCAACTTAGGAGAGCCAAACGCTAATATCCATATATAAAGTGGGGCCAAAAGCTAAATAACCCTTTTTTTTTTTCTTTTGGTTTTCGATAAACATGAGACAGAATTTGTTAGTACATGCATCATGCAAGTTCATTGAGGGGATGCTATAGCCATTAGCCTATATAGTTTATAAATAAAATTAAAAATGGTTGGAATTATGCTTCATTTGCTTCCAAGTGAGAGCCTAATATTGCAAGTTGTTGCAGACTTTGCAATTTATATCACGGCTAACAATTTGCCTATTGCAAATGCGAGTTTGTACTGGGACAAAGCAATTTCCCCAACTAGAGCTAGAGAAATACCATGGGCAACCATATCTGGGAAACAGTTTGTACAGGTGAACATTTAAAAGTCAATGTAGTATTTAG
This sequence comes from Coptis chinensis, assembly GCF_015680905.1. NCBI lineage: Eukaryota > Viridiplantae > Streptophyta > Magnoliopsida > Ranunculales > Ranunculaceae > Coptis > Coptis chinensis. The sequence goes on along the minus strand of NC_141463.1, from coordinate 90,067,639 downwards.
TTTTAGTTAATTATTTTGTTACATCAATTTGTGAATTAAAGGTGTATAGTCTCTATTGAACGCATAAAAAAAATACACTTGGGCCTGAATGTTTCATAGGATTTCAGGAGAAGAACATTGCATCTCTAGAGGCACACAAGACTAGAAGTGATTAAAAATGAGATCTTGAAAGGGTAATGGTTTATTAATTTTTCAAGTTCCATTCTATTTTATGGGATATAACTTATAAGCAATCTCTCTGGTGCAGGATTCTATGAAGGTTTTCAGTAAGATAATGTCAAGTTGTTTGCAGGGACAACAACACGATCACTCTCCGGAGGTGAGTTTGCTTTAAGTTTCAATCATATTTGTTTTATAAAAGACAATAACAGATAGAAATGATTTCCGCTGTAAGATGATGACTTTTTTTCCCTCCTCTAGGTCAGTAATAAAGTATCTCCACTGGTAGCATCCTAGTACTATGTTTTATAATTTACTATGTGGAAATAAAATTTTAGTGTGCATACCTCCATTCTGTAATTACTCATATTTAAAAAAAATACATACAAGAGTAGGAAAGAAATATAGAGGCATTGACTGTTTATAAAATAACAGCATTATGAGTTAGATTGTTCTAGTGTTAACAGAAGTTCTTTTACAGTGCCATAACAATCACCAGTTTTTTCTTGCACATGTTTAGAATCTGGAATGTATGAGGCAATTCTTTGTCCGGATTTGAAGACTGTATCTATCCCTCTTGTCTCAATTTCCTAATTTTTAAGTAATGAGAAATTGAGCACGTATTTATTCTTTGTTCTCATTAAATTGTAGTTCAAGTCAATCGGAAGAGAACCTTTACTAGATACAAGTACAACAACGTCCACACTTGCTGAGAGCTCATCTACAACTTCAAAATGTAAGGTATGTTATCATTTCCTTTATCATCCTAAAACCCCTGCCTCTATTTTTTGTTTCTTTTGGGTGGATGAATGTTTTGGTCTTCTTGTTTTGAATACAAAACATTTAATAGGATTGCAAATTGCATTTATTTGCAGTGAGCATTTAGTTTCATGTTCTGGTGTGATATTGCTAATGTCGTTTTGTTTGCAGCTGTTGTCTTGCTTGGGAAAGGGCAATTGCAACCATTGTCATATACTCAAAGTACAAGAGAAAGATCTTTTGGTGTGTTTCCTTTTCTTTATTATCTATGGATTAAGAGATTTTTATTGTTACATTTCTAATACTACGTTATTCAACAATGGGCAAATTTTTAAAAAAAAAAAAAAAAAAAGAAAAAGTAAAAGAGAAGAGAGTAAGAATAAGGTCTTACTTATTTTAACTCTCCAAATAGAAAACAATAGTTTCAGTAGTTATTTTTACTGCAGTAAGTGTACAAAGCCAAGTACAGTGATTATTTAGATCTATACTATAAGCATATTAATAAGGAATTAATGATTAGTGATCATAGCTTAACGAAGTGAAATGCAACTTGCTGAATCTGTTTATGTCTGCAGGATCTCAAATTGTTGCTATCTACAACAAAGAGCTTAATTTAAAGTCTTACAATCCCAATTGCATGATGATTTACAAGTACTAGGTATGTTTTCATTTGGAAAGAAGGTTTATGTGGAGAAATGGTGTATGTTTCTATTTGTTTGATTGCAAATTTAATTTGTTATCTCCTGTTTTGATGCCTCGGACTGTGTCCCTAACTTCATAAGTTTATAAAGTGATCCCAACGCTAACCCTATTAGCAAAAAGGTATCTATGTGATTTCCTGATACTGAGCTCTAGCTTAAAACCAGACCTTATATAGCCATTTACAGTACATAGGATGATGAACTTGTAATAATCGCTCATGTTCCTCCATTAGAAAGGCTTCAGTGTTCTCCACTATTGCAGGGGACAAGGTTCAAGAAATGTCAGTTGCTGCTCTTGGATATCAAAGAGTTGTAAAAGAAAATAGGGATCTTTATAATATGGTCCAGGATCTCAAAGGTTAATTTACTTTTGAAAATTTGATTATTGTCATTATTAAACTTTGAAGTAATAGGAACCAAAGGAGATTCTTGAATGTGTGCCTAATTAGCCTTTCCATTATAGAAAATATTCGAAGTTTACTGCAGGATTGACCAGCCTTTGGTACTGAAACAAGAAGTACTGTTGACCATATTGGGGATGATGAATCTCTTGTGGTGGTAGATCCATTGAAACCAAGCAAAGATGCTGGAAAATTTTCAACTTTAATCGGGTCTTTGGCCCAACGTCTACCCAAGGTACTTCTACATCCATATAGTCAATGCATTTTAACCTGCTTGCACATCTCTCCTGATTTTTGTTTACTTTGCTAGATGAAGTGTATAAGGAATCCCAACCATTGATTAGATCTGTCATGAACGGTTATAACGTGTGCATATTTGCATATGGTCAGACAGGGTGAGACATACCATGGTGAGACATTGCTGAAAACATAGAACCATTTATTCCTAAGATATGTTCAGTATGGACTTCTATATTACTTCTTCAACTGTCTGAATTTTTGTCACTCTGCTTTCAGTGTGGTCCTTCAGGGGAATCATTCAGGGATATGAGGCACTCACATATTAGTGGGCTGGGCCTATCCGGCCCTCAAGCCTTTGAGGGGAGGGTAAGGGCCTAGACTTTGAAACTTAAGCCCTCCCTTAACCCCAGCCCTCATTAGGCCCTCAATATTTATTACATATATTTTAATCAATTTTTTTACAATATATTTCATTTTAGCATTAATATGTTAAAAATCACTTAAAAGAACGTTTATCTATTAAGTTTGTCAACCTTATAATTTCATTATAATATTTTATGAAATAAATTTAACTTATCTTAATTGACTAATATAATTTTAACAAGTTTTTTTTTAGTAGTTTGAAGGTTTAATTGTGAAATGCATTCGATTTTATCATTTTTAACTAATGTTTCTAAATTTATTTTGTAAATTAAATGTATAACATAGTATCCGGCCCTCACATTTGGCCCTCAAGCCCGGCCCTTCAATCCCTCTCGAGAGGGTTGAGGGGCGAATAAAGGCTTCGATTTAAGCATTAGGTGACCCGACAGGCCCTCGAAGTAAATGAGGGTAGGATTGGCCCGCCCCAGCCCGGCCCATTTCACACCACTAAATGGAGGTAATTTGGTCCAAGACTCTTTGATGCCATACTGTTTCAGTGTTTCATCAACCAGATATCTATAATACAAAACAGCTCAGTTTTTAAGCAGAGTTATAAGGGCTTAACTGGTGGTCCTGATTTCCTCGGGATATGTGTTGTAATAAACCTTAATTAGTTTAATTTTTTTTAAGAGTCCTACTTGATTAGTACTTTCCAACTTTCGTTTATTTCACAAAAGTACCTATTTCTCTTCACGGCAAGTTTTTTTCTTCCGAAACTATTAACAAAAGTTATATAAGGGGTTTTGTCTAATCTATATATATTATAAATTTGTCATATTACAAGTTTGTCAGGAAAGCTCAGGCCCAATAACCAATTCAACCGGTCTCACTATATTGAAACCCATGCATCGTTTGAGTATACCACCGAGTCTCAATGCACACAAAAGCGGTCACCCCATGTTGTTTGAGAGTTGGCACTCGGTTTTTCTATGAAACAGCTTAAGCGTGTGGTTTTGTATGTATATGTAAGCGGTACCACCGGGTCGTTTGGGGCTTCTATGGGGTGACATAAAGGAGTCGTTTTGACTAAAATAATTAAGAAGTTCTAAACCAAAAAAATTCCTGATTAACCCATAATTAGCCCGATTAACCAATCAAAATTGATTACATAAACACCAATTACACTTTTCTTATACATAAACACCGAACATTTTTTCTTATAATACAAATCATTAATCGACCATAATTATACAATAATTTATTTAAACAATTATCTGTAAAATTGAATTAGCAATGATCAATAATCAACATACCCCAATTGAATTAGCAAAATTGAAATCCGATTTAAAAGATTGGGTTAGAAACAATACAATTAGTTGCACCAACACAGTTACATGCACTCTTTATCTGTTATGACATAGTATCTGTATGACCAAGTTAAAACATGTAATCAAACATGCCAAAATCTAAAATAATGTAATCAAACATGCTAAAATCTAAAATAATAATTTGTTTTATATCTAAACTTGTTATTTTTCATTTTCTTTTATCAATTGTGAATTATAAACTAGTCATCATAATATTTTGTATAAGAGAGACATCCTTGTAGCACCCCGAATCTTTCATTTATTTGTATGCTTGGTATGAATCTTTGGTACTTTGATCAAAGGCTTGAATGGTGAAATATAGTGTACTGGGCCTTGTAACAAAGCCCATAACCCAAATCCACAAATCTCTCTAAGATTTTAGTTTTCCCATTACTTAACAAATTCCTACAAGAACTTAGTTTATACCCAGCTGGCCAAATCCTAAAATCCAATTACTTAACAAAACTAATATGGTTGATTCTGTATGGACATTCACAAATCTCTATAAAACTGAAGATGTCCCTCAAGGTTTGAACTTTTTGTTTTAATTTCTTGTTTTGAGGAATGGCTCTTTTGTTTAATTGTTGTTTTTGTTTAAGATATGATTGATAGGAGAGTTGAGGTTGTGGCTAGATTGAAATGTTGCTCCTTTGATTCAGTTTCTTGAGATTCTCGAGTCTCTTAAGGAATATAATCTTCATATGTTGCTGGATAATTAATTTGTTTTTATTGTTGTTGAGGTATTGGATAATGTTTTGTCAATGATATGAGAAGGAATGTTTGGACTAATATGCAGGTGCCTACTAGCAAAGTTGGTAAAACCTTTGGGTGATGATACCAGAGGTTTGGGGCTCAAACCCCGCTTGCTTGGACTAATATTGAAATGTATAGGTTTTTTATGTTAAGGGTGGAAGGAGAATTGTTAATGGTTAATGCAATGTTAGTTTTGTGATTCATCCGCCTTGTTCTTCGATGTAAGGGTTTTTGCCCCTGGGTGATAATTAGACCCTTATGAATCTTGACAATTAAGACAATGTTTTGTACCACTCGTGTGTAAATATGAGTTATAGTGGTTTACGTGCTTGAAGGTTCCCCATTTTGGAATTCGATATGGGGATTGTGGTGTTTAGGTTATTTATTATTCTATTATTTATCCGATTAGGTTTAATTATACCTATACAAAAAATCTCCTCTATTGGCTTTAGTAGTCGAAGCATGCTTAGGCTTTTTGGGTTTTGTATTATGTGAAAAATTTGGAACTGATTGTTCGTTACAGATGTGATTTGTGGGCTTTGTTGTCTGTAAGTTTTGAAAGGTTTGGTATTTTTTGTGTGCAGATTGGTCCAGGCAGATTGAAGCGCCAGATCGGTATACCAAGTTTCAGTTTGAATGTGGAAACTACTCTGGTGCAGCTGACTTTTTGTATCAAGACGGGCTTTATGCACAAAATGTGATGGGAACTTGAGTGCATTATGGGGAAAGCTTGCCGTGGAAATACCGATCAGAATCGGGAACATTGCTTTGAAGAGCTCAATCATTTGAGGGAGATAATTGATGCAAAGGTTTGTGATGAGTACTTCTCTGCAAGATATGTATACTTCTCACAATCTCGATGTATGTCTTACACCCTATCGTCTTTGCGAGAACTTTCAAACTCGGTCAATCAGCTGCAAAGTAGAATTTGGCTAATGCATTGGAGCCTTTTCATATTTTTCAACCATGAAGGTGGCGAAATGGGATAATAGATCTTTTTTCCTCTATGATGTATATAATTTCTTTTTAATGTATGAAGTTTTTGTTATGTCTATCACTATTTCACGAAAGAGTCATTCCACTTTCGATTGAGAATACACTCTAGTTGGAAGTTAGAAGAGTAGAGTCGATTGACCACACAAAACCATAACTTGAAAGTAAAATAATATGTATTTTTTATGCATATGAAGTTGACAAATATAATTTCAGGTATCTTAATGCAATTCGGACAAATGCACCCCATCTTTTGCGATATCTAGCTCTTTGCATTGATTATCACCAAAAGAGAAGGCCCGACTCCAAAGAATTTATCAAAGTAATCCAAATGAGGAGCGATTACTCTTTACAAAGACCCGACATGAGTTCTTGCGGTGTCTATATGTGAACTATGACTTTGATGGTTGTTGACATATATGAGCCTCTAATATATTAATAGAATTGACCCTTCACATAAGTTTCTCCATAAGTTCGAGCTTATGTGAAAGGTCAATTCTATTAATATATTAAATAAGCTTCGAGGACACTCGTGATATGTCAACAACTCCCCCCGTTGAGATATTTGGAAATACAGTAGAAGGATTTGGACATCTTCACCTGGTAGGAGTTGAACCCGAGACCTCTCAGAAACCAGTGGCTCTGATACCATGTTAAATTGCCAATTTCTCCATAAGCTCGAACTTATGTGAAGGGTCAATTCTATTAATATATTAGAGGCTCAATGGTGCACAGCAAAAGCTGCGAGAATGTGAGGATGTAAGTTTTGAAATTTGCATTATATATTTTATGTGCCACACGTCCTTACAATGACACATATTTTGTCTTACGAAATATATATCCGCTTTCTACCATAAGTAGTTTTACTTTTTCCTTTTAAGGGAAGTTGCCATATATTTGGAACCCAACGACGGCATGCTATAGTTGAATTTATAATTTATCCCATTGATGATGATTTTAGGAAAAATGTTAAAGTTGAAAAATAATTGAGGTACAATCCATTTCGAGAACTCATGGAATACATGTGACAACTAGATAGTTATAGTAGCACTTGTGCCTCTGCACCAAATGCTTTCCTTGAGATTGTCCCGTCTACCATGGCGTGTATACTTGACACAAATCCACGTATACCATGCCATGTGGTTTGCTTGTATGGTCCATGATGTGTGTAGGGTTGCGATTACTGCTACAACCGGTTAGCCATCTTTCCGTGTAAGTTGTTCATATAGAATGACTACTTGTTTGACCGGGGTTGTTTTCGGTAGAATCTACGACAACATCGCTATTCTTTGATTGCATCACTTGAAACCTTCTATGTGTGCGTGCTTGTACCTATGCTTTTAGTAATTGTTTGGTGGGGAGAAGATATGCATCTGTGATCTTTACATAAGCTTGATGCTATTTTATGTGTTTGTGATTGTTTCATGTTGCATTTTATGCTTACGCTTTCTGCATGTCTACGAAATATTTTACGCCTTTGAATCTCGGACTCAATGCGGGTTATCTTGAATGATCCTTTCTTGGGAAAATGTGTTGAAGAAGGCAACTTTACTACGATACCTTTGAGGGATGAGTTTCTAAAGCGCCCATCTTTTCATATTTGAAACTTAGTGCGAGTAATACATCGGTGCATTGATATAGGGTAATTAAATGCGACTTGAAGAATCAGTTTTATATGTAAATTAGTTTCACTTTGTTCGCCTAGTAATTTGTGACGTCAGAAATTCAGTGTCCATTCATCCGTCTTTTCATTTAAAATCGACAGAACACTTGCGGAAAAGTTGAATATGACTTATGACGATTTTGAAAGATGGATAGTGAATCTTGTGCTTAAATCCAAAGCTTGACGCCATAAAGATTGATTCCAAGTTGGGAACTGTTGTCATGGAACCCAATCATGTGAATGTGTAAGTGTTCAACCGGTGTTCCTCCGCTAAGCATTCATTTGCGTCTTTGTCAGCTAGCCCTTTCCAACTCACTCCCTTTCTTCTCTGATCTGACTTGCAGGTACGAACAGATCATTGAAAACACCAAGGCATTCTCTTTGCGTACTTACAAATACGCTAATCTCGTTCTAGAATCTGCTCAAGTACAAACTGCTGTAAGAGGTGCCGTTCTTGCGAAAATTTCTTGAAACCAGAGTCTGGAAGGATTTTGGTTGTTTGCTTTCATCTTGTTTTGTGTTTTATACCTTTACATCTATAGATTAATTCATTAGCGTTGGCTGAGGCGATGCCCGATGAAACATGTAAGGGCAAAAAACGTGCAACACAGTAGGTAGCCATTGAGTTATGTATGTCTCTCATGTCAAGGATTCATGTCATTAAGCCCAAAAGAACTTGAAAGTTCTGTTTATCAAACGTCACCAAACGAACTAGTAACTGCAATTTTGGTGGCAGTATAAAACTGTTGTAAATGGCATCTATCATAGAAAATTTGAGGATAACAAAAGCATACAAAGAGGTTAAAAATATTGTTTTCATGTCTAACAATTACCACCAAACCCACCCTAGATTTTCTTTGTTGTTTACTCCTTTCTAAACTGACTCCCTTTCTTCTTCTTTTTTTTTTCTTTAAAAAAAACTTGCCGCTGCCTTCTTCTCTGTTCTGAATTTCAAGCACAAACGGATCATAGAAAGCACCAAGGCCCTCTCTAAATATCGTTCTAGAATCTGCTCAAGTACAAACTGCTGTATAAGGCAGTAAGGCACCGTGTTCGAAATTCGAATGTGTTCAAGCTTGGAAGGGCTACAACGTGCACTACAGTAGGTATAGGTAACCAATGAGTTATTCCTCAAGGATTCATCTGATTATTTAACGTCAGCAAACGAATTAGTAACAGCAATTTTGGGTTTAATTAATTATAAGCTGTAAAGTAAAAATGGTGGCAGTATATAGTGATAAAGGAAGCAATGGGAGGATAATCAGTTGTACGTATAAAAGAGTGCCATGCGACAGTGTGAGCACATTAGCCTGACTATCACACTTTTTCAAAATTTAGAAACACAATCTTAGGAGTTAGGAGTTGTAGGTGAGGTATGAGTCTATGACTCTTTGACTATCACACTTTTGCAAAATTTAGAAACACAATCTTAGGAGTTACGAGTTGTAGGTGAGGTATGAGTGACTCTTTACATAAGATCCTTTTTTTTCGATAATAAGATCAAACTGTTCAATCCATTGAGAAGAATAATTGCATATATCGACACACATCAAGTTTTATTTCCTTCCACAGGTAAATACTATTATGTTCATGACGCATGATTGTCTTCGTTGTTCTTGTAAATATGAAATAATTGTTTGTAGGAATTATTAGGAAGTATAATCATATCGTTCTTCTTCGCTGTTATCAGAGATTATTCCTGCAAAGGATCTTAAACTTGATACTTTAACACTATTGCCTTGTACAAATTGATACTGTAACTTTCACAGCTAATACTATGTGCCTATGTAATATGTCACAGGTGTGAATTCCCAATGGTTATATATTTCTCTCAAGATATAATCTTTGAGATATTGGTAAAAGTTCCTGCAAAGGATCTCTTAAGAGCAAAGGTTGTATGCAAGCTATGGCACTCAATTATCTCTGATCCTAATTTTGTGAATTCCCAGCTTGCTCATTCTCGTTCCCAACCTGCAGAGATAATCTTGAAAATATACTCGGAGGAACTTGGTGATGATTATTTCGAGATGTTAACAATCAGCACGCAAAAACATGGTATTATGCAAGTGGAAAAAATCTGTGATATGAAGTTCCCTTCTCTTCAGTTTCCTTGCACAGTATCAAAAGTGAAAGCTTCCTGTAATGGATTGTTGTTGATCTTCCACGGCAAACACCCATTTGAGACGCTCTATGTCTATAATCCTGTCACCCGTCAATACGTGGCTCTCCCTTTTATGACTGAACCACTCGGTATGAGTTGCAATCCACCTAGGTGTTATTACTCCTGGACTTTGTTTTACAACGACTCCGTTGGAAAATATGTTGTGTTTGGAACGTTTCATTCGAGGTGCGTTATGCTTACTGTTGGTGACAAGGAGTGGAGCAGATATCAAAATCTCTATCCATGCGGTTCCTGTCTTGCACCTTATTCCCAATTGATATATGTAGAGAAGAAAGTGCACTGGCTGCAAAGTGAAAGTGAAACTGGTTGTACTATTAATCCTCTCGAGTGTTTCCACGACTCAGTAAATATTGGTGCAACAATGGAATTTACGAGAACCATTCTCCCAGAACACCAATGCAATGGATTCCATACCTTATTTGAGGCGAAAGGATCTCTATGCTTTGCAAGTCAGAAGCGATATTGGTTACAAATATTTGTTTTTGAGAAAAGAGAAGGTAATACTAACTGGAACAAATGTTATAGCACTAATCTTGAATCCTTGCCAAATTTACCTCAACCTATCAGAAGGTTGAACAGCTACATATTTGTTGGCACGAGAGGAGATATTGATAGCAGGACTACTGACTACTCAGACGTTGTGAAGATTGTCATGCAACATGAAGATAAATTGTTCTATTATGATTTGAAGCGTCTTGAGTATATTGCACTCGTAAGCAACGAAGTGAAGCTTCATCTTGCAGACTACAACCAGGTAAGGCTTGATATTTATCCTCTTTTTTATGCAAGTAGTCTTGTCAAGCCGGAACAAGACATTGTAATAGCTTAGTATTTGCTTTGGTCACGAGCTTATGTCATGCGGTATTCATAATTATTTTCTTGTGTTCTTCAAATTGGCACTGCAGTTGTACCAAGCATGTACAAATTTTGTGAAGGATAGAAATCCTTCAAATTTGACGAGTTATTTATGAAAGCACGTAGATTCCTTTTCTAACACACTGCTTAAGTGCGTAGCCGTCTTTGATAGTTGAGATTTATTATCCGCATTATCCGTTGGGATTTGCTCCCAGTGGGATTTGCTCCAACCAACCACGTGTCCACTAAAAAGAGATGGACAGTTATCAAATTCCTTACTTAGAACAAACTTTCTGATTTGCCCCCACTAAAAATAGAAATAAAAAAAAAATTAAAAATTAAAAAATCTCATTGTAAAATATACAGGAGTTCTTTCCATCATTAGCTAAAGATTTTTTTTTATCTTTTTTAGTTTGAAAGAAGTGTCACTAGTTCAGCACTTCAAATTTTTTATTCCTTTTTTTTCCCAACAATTAAGACCAAAAACTAGATTTTGTAACTGGTAAGTTTCTTTCTTTTATTTTTTTATAATTGGGGGTAAATCAAGAAACATATATTAAGGTGGAAATTTGATAACTGTTGACCCTTTTTCAGTGGACACTTGGTTGGTTCCTAACATCTGGACCAAATGTTATAGCGCTAGTCTTGAATCCTTCTCAAATTTACCTCGACCTATCAAAAAGTTTAACAGTGTCAGATTTGTTGGCACAAGAGGAGATATTAGTAGCACTACTACTGACTACTCAGACGTTGGGAAGATTGTCATGCGACATGAAGATAAGTTGTTTTATTATGATTTGAAGAGTCATGAGTGCAAGAATATTGCACACTTAAACAACAAGGTAAAGCTTCGTACTGCAGACATAAACAACCAATGTGCACATTTCTATTGAATAATAAAAAATGCTAGAGAATGAGGTTGTAGGTGATTATGCAGTCAACCCGTATGGAAATATTGTTACTGTATAGTAGTGAGTTCGATAGAAGAAGATCCGAGAAAGATATTAGATTTGAAATTGAATGCAATGGCATATCAGTAACAATTTCATGCTTTGCGAGAAAATATGTGAATCAGAATTGGTTGAAGGTGACAACTTTGTTATCACTTTGAATAGAGAAGAACTTCAAAAGCCAAGAACATTGGGTTCCATGCCATAAAAAATGGGGATCTCTTGCAAGTGGTGATGTAAGAGTTTGGTAATAAGGATGATTAGTTTTGTGTGGTTTTTTTATTTCTTGCCTTAAAGTCTTCTTATGTTTTTGGCTTAAGATCGAGTCCTATTATCTTTCTTGCTTAAGAGTTCAATTATGTTATGTTATCTCCAATTTGCTTAAGAGTTCAATTATCTCCAATTATATTAAGAGTTCAATTATGTTAAGAACAAGATGATTATCCACAAATAGCAATAATATTATTTCCCAACAAAATTATTAAGAAAAAATAATAAAACAAAAAAGAATAAATACCAATTGCAAAGTGTCCACAGCAAAAGAAAAGCTAACTCAAATTTATATATGATTCCACTATATTTCTATAGTTAGCTTGATTTATTTGGGCAGAAGTACATAACATAATTGATGATTGTTTATTGAAACATAACATAATTGGAGATAATTTAACTCTTAAGCAAATTGGAAATAACATAACATAATTCAACTCGACTCTTAACTTCTTTAACCAAGAAACATAAGAGGAATCTTAGGACAGAAAAAAGTAAAAACCACACAAATAAAACTAATGTGTCACCACCCATTTCCTATACCATAGAACTCCACTCCTAAGAGAGCCCCATCTCCTATACCATCGAACTACAAAGTTCTTGCCATCTTAAGTTTTTCTCCGTTCCAAGTCACAAAGAAGTTGTCACCATCAACTCTACCTGATTCACTCACGGATTTTCTCGTGAAGCAGGAAAATGTTGTCCTTCTTGGACATAGTGATGTCTTCTGTTATACCATAACATTCAATTTCAAACCTAATTATATCTATTAGATTTCCTTCGACCGAAGATATCATAGTAACAATATCGCCATGCACACTGACAATATAATCACTTAAGAAATCCTGATTAAACATTTTTTTATCATGGATCCACAAGGTTCTTGGCGATGGGAATGTTCACCGCATTTGCATGATTGCTTCTTTCAAATCTCCCACAGTAACATTAGTCGCAATTTCGAGACTGAACTCTATATTATCATATATTACAGTGATCTCAACTTGTGTTGAGAAGAGCTTTGTGTACACTTGCATGTCATATCCCATGAAAATATTTGTGGCATCCGAATCTTCCATGATTTGATCATTTTGAATTATTATTTGTTGATCGAAAAAAAGAGAGTATTCATTGTGAATAAATGTCTTTAAGGCTCCAATGGTGTTGAATTCATTTACCAATTCATGTGTTTCATTATTACTCATAAATCTAATGGTGATATTGGCCATTGTGAAAGTGTTAGTGGCTTTGGACTGATAATGGTCCATGTTTATATACTCGGCCATCAAGACTGAAAATCCTAATTTGTTTATAGTTTGCTTGTTAGGAATGGTTATTTTGTGAGAGATCATACTAACATTATGTGTGCTTGTGTGGAATAGTTATGTAGAGCCAAGTGTGTTTGTGTATAATATTCTATAACGCCTAGTGCAGGGACGGAGCTAGGAGATTGTGTACACACCCCACTCCACAAAAAAAAAAATTATATATATATATATATATAATTTATTTATTTATTTTTTGTCATAAGGTCTAAACAATAAAAATCAACAAAATTATATTTATTTCAATTCACAAAATTAGAGTGCTTTGACTAATAAGAATTTAATATAGACTGATGAAGTTAATTACTTAAGCACTTAAGCCATTAATTGATACTACTATGTCTATATATATCTACATAATATAATCCATAAGTCTACAATAATTCAACAAATTGTTAACTTTCCTATAATGTTATAAGTCTATATAACCCTACTATTATGTGGATAAAACTATAAAAGATTAACATTGGTGAAAGTTAAAAAATTATTTTGTTTTGTTTTGTTTTTTGTTAAGTGAAAATTTTATTGATAATGATAACAAATTTTACAAATAATTATTAGAACAAACGTGCAACAAGCTGCGCCACAAGTTCTTTCTGAATTTGTTTTTTATTTTTTTGTTTTTTTTAGGTTGAGGTCTGATGCTTGTTTAAGAATTAAGAGTGAAAAAAAGGAGAAAGAGCTTACGAGTTTGTTATGGGTGATTAAAGCCCGACCCGGTTAGGCTTTGGATCTTTGGCTATTTGTTTTAGTTTCATCAATCCATCAAACATTCAAATTTCCTTTTCCACCCTAGTGTATATCCACCCTAGTGTATGTGTATAGTTGTATATATTGCCGTCAACACTGAAAATCGTAATTTGCATTAAATTTCCTTTATACAATTGTTGTTGACATTTCAAACTAATATTATGTGTCTGTTTAGTATGTTTCACCAGACTAAAAATCGTTATTTGCATGAAAATTTGCTTTATACATATTATGTTTCTGTTTGGAAGGGGGTTTGTATGTTTCGCTTGTTGAGAGAACAAATCGCCCAGTTTACTCGACATAAAATATTGAACTACAGCTCGCTGGACTTGTCGGATTTCGGACGTCAAATTATTCACATAGATTCTGCATTGCGCATAGCTTCAAATTGTTTTTCTATATTACTCAACAAAAATAAAATGAAAAATCTCAAATTGGTTTAGTACTAATAAATAAGAATTGCCCCCTTCAGCCATAGACACTGTATTCTGTTAATTGACGGTGATCACAGATGAACCAAACTTGGTCACAATAATATAACAGAACTCCTTTCTTCCACGATATATAAAAAGACATGGTCTAAACTCGAACTCGGCCTTGACCATTAAAACCTCACGACAGAAACTTCTGCCCAAATGTATATACACACAGCTTTTAAAATCCTTTAAAACCTTGCGTTTGTTCAAACACATCAACAGATTCATCCTTTTCAGTTGTTGCTCTCGCACTCTGTCTTGCAAAGGTTCAATGGCTTCCCTTTGGCTGAACTCTGAAAAGAATGGTGCTTCTTATCTTTTGGCGGCACAAACAAACCACAAGGCTGTATAGCCTGAGGCAATTTTCAACACCTGTGAGCCTTCCATATTGTTTTCAAAAATACCTATTTGAACGAGAAGTTTCTGACCACTGCGAATATTGGTTTCTATATGACCTCCGCACCTCCTGCCATTGTTTCCTGCTGCCATTTCTCTCGAAGGGATAGCTGTGAACATCTGAAGCTCTGGAGGTGCTGCATACATTGTCCTTCTTAGTATACCTAATCTCTTCATCATCATACTGGGAGCGCTGCATGCATAATTAATAAATTAGTACAACCATATCCCTGAAGAAATACAATAAACAAAGTACCATTACCAATGAAAGACAAGGAAATCATCAATTGTCAAATCCTTATTCATGAAAGAGTGGAGACAATAATTCAAAGCACAAAAGAATAAATGCTTTTAAAATCAAGTGCCTGAATTTTGGCTTAAAGATCGAACAACGTCAATATGGTTAAACATCGGAATCACAAAAATCCAAGTCACATCACAAGATCAGATACACTTAAAATTAGCTGCAGACCTTAACAGGGTCCGAAATTACGGCATATGCTTCACCAATCATTTTAAAAAGCCGGTCTGCATCTTTGTGGACCTCTTCAGCAACTTCTTTCCACACCCCATCATTTCCATTCTCACTTCTTGGCAAGATCTGACCAGCCTATACCAAGACAAAGCGTGTTAGCGGGTGAACCAGCATAACACTTGGAACATCAACAATATAAGTGTATCTGAGGACTAAATACCGATGATGTCTAAGTGCTGCTCTGCGGTATGCTTTCTTGATGTCTGAGGCCATGCCTGATGATTCAATCCCCCTGCATTAGAAATTGATACCTGAATATTTAAGACAATCCCATAAAACCACTTTCATCCTCACTGATTTATTCTGCCCTCTTTTCCCTGTGTAAGACTTTAATTTAGTATCTTCTCACCCTTATAATCTATTATCCCACGCTCGTTCTTTCACATCTTCCCTTATCTCTACACTATATGATAGCCGGGTTTGTAGGAACCACACTTCTCAACCGAATAGTGTATTTATAATCTCTCAATTTTAAGATTTTAGAACCACCTCCCTACGTTTATTTAAATTACATCTTTCATATTTATTAATTATAATTAGCTCCCTGATCTCTATTAAAATTGAACCACCTCTTTTTTCAATAATTTTAGGATAGTCTTCTTAATTTAAAAGCTAAAATTTATGTATAGGAATTGTATATCTTCCCCATTTTTAGAAAATTGTTTCTCTTTTCTTAGTGAGAGATTCACAAAAAATTGTTTCTCTTTAGTTTTTTTTAACAATTTTCATTTTAGTTCTTTACAACTTGGCGAACTGATGCGTAGCACAGGACACATGCTAGTAGTCTATTATCCCACGTTCGTTCTTTCACATCTTGGGCCGCCAAAAGATAAATAAAGATAATGGAACTACAGAGTACAGACTACTATTTCTTGTCGCAAACTCCTAGTACCCCACTATTCAGCTAAGCCAATCCTTAACAGAGATCAATTCACTACTAGTGAAAAATAATAGGTAACCAATGAGTTATTCCTCAAGGATTCATCTGATCATTTAACGTCAGCAAACGAATTAGTAACAGCAATTTTGGATTTAATTAATTATAAGCTGTAAAGTAAAAATGGTGGCAGTATATAGTGATAAAGGAAGCAATGGGAGGATAATTGGGCAAGGAAAAATATGACCACCAAAGCATCAGTGCATGTGTGCACCTTGAGATAATCAGTTGTACGTATAAAAGAGTACCATGCGACTGTGTGAGCATATTAGCCTGACTATCACACTTTTGCAAAATTTAGAAACACAATCTTAGGAGTTTGCAAAATTTAGAAACACAATCTTAATTAGGAGTTAGGAGTTGTAGGTGAGGTATGAGTCTATGACTCTTTACATAAGATCTTTTTTTTCGATAATAAGATCAAACTGTTCAATCCATTGAGAAGAATAATTGCTATATCGACACACATCAAGTTTTATTTCCTTCCTAAGGTAAATACTATTATGTTCTTATCATGACGCATGATTGTCTTCGTTGTTCTTGTAAATATGAAGTATAATTGTTTGTAGGAATTATTAGGAAGTATAATCATATCGTTCTTCTTCGTTGTTATTAGGGATTATTCCTGCAAAGGATCTTAAACTTGATACTTTAACACTATTGCCTTGTACAAATTGATACTGTAACTTTCACAGCTAATACTATGTGCCTATGTAATATGTCACAGGTGTGAATTCCCAATGGTTATATATTTCTCTCAAGATATAATCTTTGAGATATTGGTAAAAGTTCCTGCAAAGGATCTCTTAAGAGCAAAGGTTGTATGCAAGCTATGGCACTCAATTATCTCTGATCCTAATTTTGTGAATTCCCAGCTTGCTCATTCTCGTTCCCAACCTGCAGAGATAATCTTGAAAATATACTCGGAGGAACTTGGTGATGATTATTTCGAGATGTTAACAATCAGCACGCAAAAACATGGTATTATGCAAGTGGAAAAAATCTGTGATATGAAGTTCCCTTCTCTTCAGTTTCCTTGCACAGTATCAACAGTGAAAGCTTCCTGTAATGGATTGTTGTTGATCTTCCACGGCAAACACCCATTTGAGACTTTCTATGTCTATAATCCTGTCACCCGTCAATACGTGGCTCTCCCTTCTATGACTGAACCACTCGGTATGAGTTGCAATTATTACTCCTGGACTTTGTTTTACAACGACTCTGTTGGAAAATATGTTGTGTTTGGAACGTTTCGTTCGAGGTGCGTTGTGCTTACTGTTGGTGACAAGGAGTGGAGCAGATATCAAAATCCCTATCCATGCGGTTCCTATCTTGCACCTTATTCCCAATTGATATATGTAGAGAATAAAGTGCACTGGCTGCAAAGTGAAAGTGAAAATGGTTGTACTATTAATCCTCTCGAGTGTTTCCACGACTCAGTAAATATTGGTGCAACAATGGAATTTACGAGAACCATTCTCCCAGAACACCAATGCAATGGATTCCATATCTTATTTGAGGCGAAAGGATCTCTATGCTTTGCAAGTCAGAAGCGATATTGGTTACAAATATTTGTTTTTGAGAAAAGAGAAGGTAATACTAACTGGAACAAATGTTATAACACTAATCTTGAATCCTTGCCAAATTTACCTCAACCTATCAGAAGGTTGAACAGCTACATATTTGTTGGCACGAGAGGAGATATTGATAGCAGGACTACTGACTACTCAGACGTTGTGAAGATTGTCATGCAACATGAAGATAAGTTGTTCTATTATGATTTGAAGCGTCTTGAGTATATTGCACTCGTAAGCAACGAGGTGAAGCTTCATCTTGCAGACTACAACCAGGTATGGCTTGATATTTATCCTCTTTTTTATGCAAGTAGTCTTGTGAAGCCGGAACAAGACATTGTAATAGCTTAGTATTTGCTTTGGTCACGAGCTTATGTCATGTGGTATTCATAATTATTTTCTTGTGTTCTTCAAATTGGCACTGCAGTTGTACCAAGCATGTACAAATTTTGTGAAGGATAGAAATCCTTCAAATTTGACGAGTTATTTATGAAAGCACATAGATTCACTCTCTAACACACTGTTTAAGTGCGTAGCAGTCTTTGATAGTTGAGATTTATTATCTGCAAAATAAAGTTTAATGTAAGCTAGTAACTGCAATTTTGGCCTTATAGGTTGAATGTAAAAGAGGTGGCAGTATAAAACTGTTGTAAATGGCATCTATCATAGAAAATTTGAGGCTAACAAAAGCATATAAAGAGGTTAAAAATACTGTTTTCATGTCTAACAATTACCACCAAACCCTAGATTTTCTTTGTTGCTTACTCCTTTCTAACTTAAGGCAGTAAGGCACCGTGTTCGCGAATCAAGCTTGGAAGGGCTACAACGTGCACTACAGTAGCAGTAGGTATAGGTAACCAATGAGTTATTCCTCAAGGATTCATCTGATTATTTAGCGTCAGCAAACGAATTAGTAACAACAATTTTGGGTTTAATTAATTATAAGCTGTAAAGTAAAAATGGTATCAGTATAGTGATAAAGGAAGCAATGTGTGTACCATGAGATAATCAGTTGTACGTATAAAAGAGTGTCATGCGACTATGTGAGCACATTAGCCTGACTATCACACGTTAATTATTCGAGTAGTTGACGTATGAGTTATGACTCTTTACATAAAATCCTTTTTTTTTCGATAATAAGATCAAACGGTTCAATCCATTGAGAAGAATAATTGCATATATCGACACACATCAAGTTTCCTTCCATAGGTAAATACTATTGTGTTCTTATTATGAAGCATGATTGTCTTCGTTGTTCTTGTAAATATGAAAAATATGAAGTATAATTGTTTGTAGGAATTATTAGGAAGTATAATCGTTCTTCGTCGTTGTTATTAGGAATTATTTATTATCTTCTTATTGTTTGATAGTTGAGATTTATTATCTGCAAAATATAAAGTTTAATGTAAGCTAGACTTTGGGACATTTCACATAGTCAGACGTAGTCCACCAACACAATCTATCTAATAAAAAGCAATGGTGTGGAGCCCACAGAGACTCCATCCAATGGTTGTCATTGACTTTTCTAAGTTGTGACATGGCAGATCAAAGTGTTTGGAGAGTTTGTATAATTTTGTTAAGTGTAATCAATACTATGGGATCTATCTAAAAATCAACCAAAAGTCAACAATTGCAGCTGGACTTATAAATTGTTGGGCTAGCCCATAAACTGTTAGCGCTTTCAATTGATTTGAGCTTATAGATAATGGGTAATTGGGATGGCCTTCCGGCTGTATTTATAAATTGAGTTGTTTCGCTGGTCTTGTGCCGAATATTTTACGCCTAAGATGCGTGTACGCCTTGCGACGAAGGCGCGATGAGTTGTCGGAGTAATATCGCAGGCACGTCGAGGTCTCGCGGGCCGTAGGCACGGGCATACCCTAGTACTAACTAACACAGTTTGAGACTTTGAGTTGTGTGCTTGTGTTACATGATGTATGTGACATATTCTTAGTGTAATTCTTACTAAGAAATAAATTAGATGCATTTAATCAGTACCATTTTATTTACTTACAAACAATTATTACAACTTGGGATATGCTTGGGGGGGGGGGGGGGTTGGGGAGAAAGATAATTTTGGCCTCCTAATCCCTTGAATGAACATGCATGATGCATATATTAAGGGCATCTCTAATGGAGGGTGTAAACCGTAGAGAGTGTAAGATTTATATTCCAAATATCAAAAAAATCTTTCCAATAGGAGTGGTATACCGTAGATAATAGAGTATTAGTTGATAGAGGAGGTGAGAAATTCTCCATCTCACTATTAGTTGATAAATAACTCGGGCGACACTTTAACCAACGTCCCAACAAAAAAAAATTTGGACGTCATTTTAAGTAATGTCCCTTTCTAATTCTAAAGTAATTTTTTAACTCGGACGAAGTGACGTCCCAGTTTAAATTAAAGAGGGACGTCACTTAAAGTGACGTCCGAGTTTAAAATCTAATTTTTTTTACACTTCACCATTGGGGAGTATAGAGTGTGGATATTTATAGACTATACAATAGTATACAATTAGAAATGTAAAATCCTAATGGCACCTATGTAGAGCCTAAGTGGTGGTGTAATTTTACACCCCCCATTGGAGATGCCCTAACAAATTATGTCTCATGCTTGTTTGCCTTTTGCTAGTTGCTACATTCATCATACATATATTGCTTGCCGTTGGAACCTTCAGTCCTTCACAACCTTGTGGAAGCTCCACTTGACTCAGGCACTCACTCGTCAATTACGTGGTACCTTCATTCAAATATCATCGCAACACACTTAAGGGTCTGTTTGTTAAAATTTAACTAATGGAAATGAAAGGAAACAAGTGGTCCACTATGGAAAGGAAAGGAAAGAAATGGAATGGAAACAGTTTTAAAATTGTGTCTGTTTGGTAAAATGTGGAAAGGAAAGCAAATTGTGCCCTTATTTTTTTTTCCTTTCCTTTCCCTAAAATTTTTAGGTCTGGACCATGGACTCAAAACCATTTCCATTTCCATAGTTTTGTTTCCGCACGGAAAGCAGCCTTTTCTTTCCATGGGTAAACAAACAACAAAAAAACTATGGAAAAGGTGAACTACACCTCTTTTCCTTTCCTTTCCCTAGCATTTCCTCCAGAACAAACAGACCCTAAGTCGTGAGTGCGGATTTCCTGTCCACAACCTTTTGCGCTTAGCTACCAAGCCAATCAAATTTCAAGAAATAAAGATTGCCTTTGTAAAACATAACTGTATGGAAATCTTTGAAATTTGGTTGCAGATAATAACTTCGTAAAAATGGATACAATTTACAAAGTTTAATTTGTTTGTTTTTCTTTTGCTAGTTTACAAAAAGAAACCGTGAGTGTTAGTGAATGACTAATATGTTGGTCTAGTGAAAAGCTACCAACCGAGAAGTGAAGAGAAAAGCTTCGATCCTCGGTAGCTTAGGACCGAGGTGCGGCCCAAAGCACCTCGACACACACATTTGTTGTCCACATCAGTAATTTCACACATAAATCATCAACAAATAAAATAAAAAAAACAAACAAAAAAAACGAAATGTGTGGTGTCGAGGTGCTTTGGACGCACCTCGGTCCAATCCTAAGCGCTGAGGACCGAAGTCTTTTTCAACTAAGAAGTGTTAATTAAGTAGCTACAAATTGTATTTGTTGTATTCTTTTTTTCCAATTATGTACTTGTTATGTACTTCTGCCCAAATAAATCAAGCTAACTATAGAAATATAGTGGAATCATACATAAATTTGAGTTAGCTTTTCTTTTGTTGTGGACACGTTGCCATTGGTATTTATTCTTTTTTGTTTTATTATTTTTTCTTAATAATTTTGTTGGGAAATAATATTATTGCTATTTTTGGATAACCATCTTGTTCTTAACATAATTGGACTCTTAATATAATTGGAGATAATTGAACTCTTAAGCAAATTGGAGATAACATAACATAATTGAACTCTTAAGCAAGAAAGAAAACCCACATAATAGGACTCTTAAGCAAGAAAGATAATAGGACTCGATCTTAAGCAAAAAACATAAGAGGACTTTAAGGCAAGGAATAAAAAAACCACACAAAACTAATCATCGTCATTACCAAACTCTTACATCACCACCTGCAAGAGATCCCCATTTTCTATGCCATAGGAAACTAATGTTCTTGGCTTTTGAAGTTCTTCTCCATTCAAAGTGATAACAAAGTTGTCACCTTCGACCAATTCTGATTCACAGATTTTCTGGTGAAGCATGAAATAAATGTTACTAATATGCCATTGCATTCAATTTCAAATCTAATATCCTCCTCGGGATCTTCTTCTATCGAACTCACTACTATACAGTAACAATATTTCCATACGGTTTGACTACATAATCACCTACAACCTCATTCTCTAGCATTTTTTTTTATTCATCCACAAATTTTGTGATTCAATAGAAATGTGCATTTTTTTTTATTCATCCACAAATTTTATGATTCAATAGAAATGTGCACATGTTGCATGATTGTTTCTTTTAAATCTCGCACAGTATCATCAGTTGCAATTTAGATACTAGAGTCTCCCTGTGAACTATTACTACACCTTACAGTGATCTCAACTTGTGTTGAGATGAGCTTTGGGTACACTCGTATGTCGTGTTGTTCCGTGAAACAATTTGTGTCATCCAAATCTTCCATGATTTGACTCTTTTGCATAATGATTTGTTGATTGAAAGGAATAGAGTATTCATTTTGAATAAAGGTATTTAAGTCTCTAATAGTGTTGAATTCATTTACCAATTCATGTGTTTCATTATTACTCATAAATCTAATCGTGATATTGGCCATTGTGAAAGTGTTAGTGGCTTTGGACTGATAATGCCTGTGTTTATATACTCGGCCATCAAGACTGAAAATCCTAATTTGTTTATAGTTTGTTTGTTATGAATGGTTATTTTGTGAGAGATCATACTAACATTATGTGTGCTTGTGTGGAATAGTTATGTAAAGCCAAGTGTGTTTGTGTATAGTATTCTATAACACCCAATGCAGGGACGGAGCTACGAGATTATGTACACACCCGACCCCACTCAAAAAAAAATAATAAAAATCAATAAAAATCAACAAAATTTTTGTCATAAGGTCTAAACAATAAAAATAAACAAAATGTTTGTTTGTTTGTTTGTTTTTTTTTTTTTTTTAAGGTCTAAACAATAAAAATCAACAAAATTATACATTTATTTCAATTTACAAAACTATAGTACTTTTACTATTAAGAATTTAATATGGACTGATGAAGTTAACTACTTAAGCACTTAAGCCATTAATTGATATTATTATGTCTATATATATCTACATAATCTAATCCATAAGTCTACAATAATTCAACAAATTGTTAACTTTCTTATAATGTTATAAGTCTATTTAACTCTACTATTATGTGGAGAAAACTATAAAAGATTAACATTGAAAGTAAAAAAAATTATTTTTTTTTATTTTTTTTTAAGTAGAAATTTTATTGATAATGATAACAAGTTTTACAAATAATTATTATGACAAACGTGCAACAAGCTGCGCTACACTTCTTTTCTGAATTTGTTTTTTGTTTTTTTGTTTTTTTTTTAGGTAAAGTCTGATGCTTGTTTAAGAATTAAGAGTGAAAGAAAGGAGAGAGCGAGCTTACATGTTTGTTATGGGTTATTAGAATTATACAAACTAACCGATTAAGTTTTGAGCCTTTGGCTATTTGTTTTAGTTTCATTAAGTAATCAAACATTCAAAGACACGTTTGTCTCTCTTTAATGGTTTTGGACTCAAAATAAATGATAAATAATAATTTTGTAATGGCAAAAAGAAAAATAGAAAAATCTCCCAGTTTACTCGACCTAAAATATTGAACTACAGCTCGCTGGTCTTGTCTGATTTCGGACATCAAATTATTCACATTGATTCTGCATTGCGCATAGCTTCAAATTGTTTTTCTATATTACTCAACAAAAATAAAATGAAAAATCTCAAATTGGTTTAGTACTAATAAATAAGAATTGCCCCCTTCAGGCATAGACACTGTATTCTGTTTTGTGATCACAGATGAACCAAACTTGGTCACAATAATATAACGGAACTCCTTTCTTCCACGATATATAAAAAGGCATGGTCTAAACTCGAACTCGGCCTTGACCATTAAAACCTCACGACAGAAACTTCAGTCCGAATGTATATACACACATACGTTTTAGGAACGACCTTTTGAAGGTTTGCTAGCTTTTAAAATCCTTTAAAACCTTGCGTTTGTTCAAACACATCAACAGATTCATCCTTTTCAGTTGTTGCTCTCGCACCCTGTCTTGCAAAGGTTCAATTGGCTTCCCTTTGGCTGAACTCTGAAAAGAATGGTGCTTCTTATCTTTTGGCGGCACAAACAAACCACAAGGCTGTATAGCCTGAGGCAATTTTCAACACCTGTGAGCCTTCCATATCGTTTTCAAAAGTACCTATTTGAACGAGAAGTTTCTGACCACTGTGAATATTGGTTTCTATATGACCTCCGCACCTCCTGCCACTGTTTCCTGCTGCCATTTCTCTCGAAGGGATAGCTGTGAACATCTGAAGCTCTGGAGGTGCTGCATACATTGTCCTTCTTAGTATACCTAATCTCTTCATCATCATACTGGGAGCGCTGCATGCATAATTAATAAATTAGTACAACCATATCCCTGAAGAAATACAATAAACAAAGTACTATTACCAATGAAAGACAAGGAAATCATCAATTGTCAAATCCTTATTCATGAAAGAGTGGAGAATATAATTCAAAGCACGAAAAGAATAAATGTTTTTAAAATCAAGTGCCTGAATTTTTTATTCTTTTAAAATCAAGTGCCTGAATTTTGGCTTAAAGATCAGACAATGTCAATATGGTTAAACATCGGAATCACAAAAATCCAAGTCACGCCTCAATCAGATCAGATACACTTAAAATTAGCTGCAGACCTTAACAGGGTCCGAAAGTACGGCGTATGCTTCACCAATCATTTTAAAAAGCCGGTCTGCATCTTTGTGGACCTCTTCAGCAACTTCTTTCCACACCCCATCATTTCCATTCTCACTTCTTGGCAAGATCTGACCAGCCTATACCAAGACAAAGCGTGTTAGTGGGTGAACCAGTATAACACTTGGAACATCAACAATATAAGTGTATCTGAGGGACTAAATACCTTGTCTGGATGATGTCTAAGTGCTGCTCTGCGGTATGCTTTCTTGATGTCTGAGGCCATGCCTGATGATTCAATCCCCCTGCATTAGAAATTGATACCTGAATATTTAAGACAATCCCATAAAACCACTTTCATCCTCACTGATTTATTCTACCCTCTTTTCCCTGTGTAAGACTTTAATTTAGTATCTTCTCACCCTTATAATCTATTATCCCACTCTCGTTCTTTCACATCTTCCCTTATAGTCTATTATCCCCGTTCGTTTTTCTTTCACATCTTAGCGCCAAAAGATAAATAAAGATAATGGAACTACAGACTACTATTTCTTGTCGCAAATTCCTAGTACCCCACTATTCAGCTAAGCCAATCCTTAACAGAGATCAATTCACTACTAGTGAAAAATAATAGATAATGATGCTCACAAACAGTTTGAAAGGGTCACCTAGGCCAATTTCTTTCATTTGGCTATGATTTAGGCTATCAGTCAACAAAACTAGTAATCTTTTCTTGAAGGAATGCAAGAACTTAAAAGATAAGGTGATTCATCCAAAAAGAAAAATATATAAAGAGACAACTTTAAAAGAAAGAGATGGTTTGTCAGGGAAAAAACTAAGTAAAAAAAAAATGAAAAAAATACAAACAAAATATGGCTTATCCAAAAAAAAAGGGATTAAGCAAAAGAGAAGCTGATTTATCCAAAAACAAATGCAACAAACTTAAATAGGAAGCTGGTTTATCCAAAAAGGACAAATTCAACAGAAGCTTGTCTATTCTACATTTGTTGTAGAAAAAAACCTGGTTTACCCGCACAAACACACACACCGGGGGGAGGGGATTATCTAAGTATTCTTTTTTCAAATAATGTAATTGGACGGAAAGATCAGTTTAAAATTGTCACTTCAAGCATTTTTAGTAAATCCACCATCAAAATTGCTCCAAGGCTAGGAAAGATTCAGGCTAAAGGCAAAACCGTATGTAACACTAAACGTACCTTTTCAAATTTCCTTAAGACTTTTATTCACAAGAAAATCAATAGTCTTCGGTATTCTAGGTGGTTGGAATGATACAAATTTAGTAGCTACTGTTGTAGTGAACAGAATACTTACAAGATGAGATACAAATCCAATGGAATTCCTTTTCTTGCTTCTTCTTCCATGGTTGATAATCGAGAATGAGCTTGTCTTAAATCAATGATTCCGCTAGTTGATCTGCCTAACTTTCCAGATTGATTGGATTTCTCCTCTGTTTGTCTTTCAAGAAGAGATGCAAGTCTCTCAAGATCAATAGCTGCTTGACCATAATCTCTAATCATCTCATGTAGAGTGGCTCGTCTAGAAATTGCCTGTAAAAGTAAAAGGCTTTTTTAGGAGAAACAAAATAATGATATGACAGCCTTAAAAAAAAGGATCCCATAATGGTGGATACAATACAGTGAATACACAGAGACTTCCAATGGGAAAGAAGCTAATGAATGAAATATCCTACAATTTAAGTTCTGAAAGATTCCAAGTTAGTCTATTTAAAAGACAACACTTATTGGAATAATAATCATTTTCAGCCAAAACAACTACTACACCAAGAGGACACAGGAAACTAAAAGAGCTAACTTTAACTCGAGAATTAATGCATCAATAACTTGCAAGGACAACATTCAGTGACTATTTTAACAATTTAACTTTATTGTTCTTTGTGTAGTTTAAAAGGCGTGCATAGATAGACCATAATTCATGACAAGCATACTTCGGATTTGTTAATGATCCCCATATAATTGCCACCCAAATAGTCATACATGTTAGTATGCATAGACTGCCAATAGTACTCTCGACCGGAACTAAAAAAGGATTTAACTATTTGAATAATATTAACTTTGAATACTGAAGTCTATATGATAGACATTATAACTTATATTTTTATAAATTCACACTGAACCACGTACCTAAGAAGCAAATTGTGAATTTGTAAGGAGTATGATGTTTAAATAGTTAGAGCAGAGTATAAACTTGAATCCTGGATTAATTGATCTGAATTGATCTGGAATAACACCTAGAATCTAATAAAGATAGATATTTTTCATATGGTCACAATCAATGGTTTTTCATAATTGACTTCCTTTCCAGAATTGACTTCCTTAAAACACTGTATAATCAGGAGAACCATTTCTACTTTCTTCTTTACTGACAGTTGAAACTTAACAATTTATAATCAAGACAGTTATCGTGGCAGCTCCAGCAAACCAACATTCTTCACATGTTCGATGGATTAATCACGATTATTTAACTTAGCGTTAACATGTTTTTAAGAGCAAAAGAAGACAACAAACTAAATTCTACCCCGTATACCAACGTATCTCAATCATGACTACTATGAAATTGCATACCTTTGGATAATTTCCATCAAGAGCTATTGCTAGGCTACAATCGGCAATGGCATCAGTAATTTGGCCTAAAGCTTGGTGTGCAGCAGCACGATTACAAAACATATTGCAGCAAAGGGCGTGACTCAAGATTGCATGATAAGGCAGATGTGTAATGTTCAATTGCTTCAGAATGCCTTCCTGATTGAAATGCTTCATTTCCTGCTGCCTGCAGTTAATAGTAGTGTCACTACAACTAATACCAAGAAGTCATAAAGGTATTAGGTAATCCATAATGTAGGCTACATCTTCAGTTTAATGAACTACACTCATGCTTACACTAGCAAAATGGACATTAATAAACTCAAGGAGAAAGTCAATGTTAATCAGTTGAACTAACTGCCATCACACAAACAAGACACCTACCTATGAATTAAAGCCCTGAAGCGAAAGATACAAGATTAATTTTAATATTTTACGTTATGTTTGTCAGTACAACTACCATTTTACTCTACAACCATGAGAAGGAAGTTCCATGTCCAATTATCTTACTCCTCCCTACATGTATCATGCCATTGATAACAACAGATGCTGCTTAAATCCATTGATAAGAGCAAAAGTAGGTTGAGAACTCCATGGTGTACTATATCTTTGTTACCTTCTCTTATATCTATTTCCAATTCTGGACTATAAATAGTTAAATACAAGTGAAATTCATTAAGAAGACCCATGAGTTATCCATATAAAAAATCAATAGACCAAATAAGTTTCTAGTCATGCAAGTCGCTTAAAAAAATAACTTATAGTGAATGACCAGACCTTGTGGCGCAATAGCTCCCGCACAGTAACAGCTAATTTACTCCATGGTTCTGTAATCTTGTTTCCAATCCTATAACCGAATATGTGAGAGATACATACTGGCATCAATAAGAATACCATGATTGTAAATAGTAATAGTAAAATGTTAGTATATACAAAAAACAAGATTACCGTTGTGCTTCAGATTCTGCTCTTTCTAGCTTCTCCATCAAAGTAAGAGTCTCCTCAAGCCTTCCTAGGTAAAAATAGGACTTGGCCATCAGATGCCACCTCCATAACCTTGCAGGACAGTTCTTTATGCTTTCAGAACGATCTGCACTTGTTGAAGAAGAATTTTTATCTGCAGAATCAAGAGACTGCTCACATAGCTGAATCACCTCTTCATACTTCCGTAGCTATTAGATACAGTAAAAAAATATGTCAGTGCTGTAAACTGATATACTTGGTGTGAAACAGATATGATTAGCAGGTTAATGAATTCCAAGAGTAAATGTATACTGATTTCTCATTTAGAATCTGAGTAGTGAATGAAATATGAACACACCATCAGAAAAGCTTCTGCCTTCATTTCAATCAGTCTCTCTGAATAAGGACTTATTAAAAGCGCCTTGGCAATTAGTTGCAAAGCACCTTCCGCATCATCCGATGTTCTTCTGTGCAAAAGCTCAGCACAACGATTAAGACACTGACCTACTTGCTGCCAGTTAAAAAGGAAGAAACCAAAGACGTGTCACTACATTTGTACACAAAAGATATGATCAGGTAAACTATACAGCAAGCAAAATAAAGTATGAAAAGCCTGATGCAGAACAGGTGATTCTATATGTTTTGATGTGCAGATAGTACAATAGGTTCTTAGTCTTCTTCTAGTTTATTGCCTTCAGCTTCTTGCTCAAAGACTAAACCTTCCTTCAGTTTAACTGAGACTCGTCAAGCCTCCGCAACGTGAAAACGGAAAGCAGATAAAAGCTTATCATAACTGTCAGTATAACAGGGTGAGTTATTATAGAGTGAAAATGCTTGCTAACTTGAATTGTGCAATATGATCTATGACTTGGTCAAGATATTCATTCTTTACAAAAGAAAAGATTTCAAAGAAAAATTTATTAAGTGACACTGTTGTATGTTAAGATATCCAAGTAGTAGAATGAGCTTCTGATGATCACTTCTTGTATTAAAAAAATTCAAAGAAAAATTGCTGAAGAAGCATAATTGCTTTGCAATTGCACTTTATGTTTCAATGTTCATTTGTTCATTTGTTCTGCTATTCTGTTTTTATTTCATACTCAAGAAAGTAGCCTCCCTAGATATTAGAAGATCAAAAGTTTTTATCTAGTTAAAAGTTTGGATGTCAGCATTGCAAATATATGAAAATGAAAGATTAAACTCACGAAAAACGGATGCAAATACCTGCGCTTTCTGCAGACCGTTAGAAGCTTCTATTACCAATTTACGATCCAAGCACAGATCAGCTCCTGGTGGTAAAGAATCCTTGAAATATTTCAATGCGTCTTCAACTTCACCAAGCAACAGATGACAACTGGACGAAAGCATCAAGTGATTTAGGGAAGAAAGACATGCCATCACTGTGATATCTTAATAGCAAAGAATTCAGTAACAGGTGCAATGACACAAATATATTAGAAAGCTACTGCAAATATGACAAACAAGAAAAGATCAGGTGTCATCTAGTAACAAGATACAACAAAGTTTGGCAGATGACAAGCAAGAATTATATGACCTGTTCACAGATTTCCCATTATATTCATGTTAACAACAAAACAAGTTTCAAACTTGCCACTAACTATAGCTGAGATATAAGAGTTCTCTTAATACATTTTACACATTGAAGAATGAGCAAGTCTATCACGATTAAATAAGAGAATGTCCGAGGGAAATCCTTACTTTGCAGCTCTAACTTGAACCTTGCGGAAATCTGGATTTATTTCAGCAGCCTTTTTACAGTCATCTAGTGCTTCTCTCGTTCTTCCAGATGACATCCTTGTGGCTGCACGATTGCTATAGCATAACATCAGAGCAGTGAGGCAGCTTTCAGATGTCTCATTCTCAGGCACACAATTCAATCCACGTGTGTAATAATCCTCAGCATTGGATAGCTCCCCATTAGCATAAGCTTGGTTTCCCCTGATACAGATAAAAATGGACTGACTTTTTAAACAAGAATGATGAAAACAATGATCAAACATGGCAATGGATACCCTACCACAGACACATGAAGAGCAAACATCAGCCAGCCGAAAAGTCGATAAGCACAGGAGAAATAATAAGAGGCAATTTGATTGAAAAAACACCTGAGTCGCCATTTCTCGCAGGCTTCATGAGCAACTCTGGCAACTGATTCAGCTCGATTCTCTCCTATGCTTTGAGAAATCGATGGGTCTCCTTTTCTATTCATGTCAACTACAGAACCACCAGGAAGTGGGAAAAATGGCTTATCTGGAGAAGCAAACTGTAGTTTTGCATTTAAAGTGGACGTATAAGAATCTTGACCAACTTTCAACCAATTTTTCTTTTTATAGTGACGCTTTGCTGCTGATGTATGTCCGTGGGTAGTAGTTGCAGCTGCAAAGGTGAAGTTAGTACCACTGGCATCTTGAGAATTTGATGCAAAGCAAAATGGTATCCTTCCATCATCTCCTTTACTCTCTACATGTGTATGAAGATCCCTGTCAGTTCCTTTTGCAGCGACACTAGCATCAGTTTTACTCCCAGTCTCAGTTTTGGATCTCGGACGTCCACCTTTTAGCCCTGAGACAAACTCATCTGAATGACATTCAGCACTGACATCTTTTTCTTTATCTGGATTTCCACAATTTGACGTATCTTCGTTAATATTCAAACTCTCTTCGGCAGTGATCCAATCGCATCTATTGCATCTACACCAACAGAAGAGTGTGCATCAGCTAAGGGGACGATCTGCATCAAGTGGGAAGAAATCATCTGATGCCATAGAAGCGCCTCCATTGACTCTTATCCACTGCTAAGGTTTCTGGATAGGGAGAAACATCCATGGGGGAATAACATCCAGAGGATTCTAGGCTTTCTTTGTAACTGTTTTCACTTGATATATTGTGCTCTCCGGCCCACAGGTGAATTTTCACAGGCTCCCTCGTCTTTCCTTTCTTTTTCTTTGTCCTTAAGTCCTTAACTGCTCCCTTCTTTGCACTGAACTCCAACTTTTGGTTCATACCAGTGAATAGTTTCTCTGTAGAAGAACGTGAAGAATCCTGGGGTGGAGGTGCACCAAACGCAAACTCAGCCTTATTTACAGCACTATCCACAGTATTTACAGCACTATCCGCAGTAGACTCTTCAAAAGCAGTTCCAGACGATTGAAAGCTAACTCCAGCCGTGTGAAATGAATACGATGATGTGGAAGCTTCACTTGATTTGGAATCATCATTCGGTTGGAGAGGATGATCAGACCCTACCGACGAACTTCTACTTGGCTTTGCCGCCTGGAAGGAGAATGATCCATGCATAGTATTGCCAATGCCAGGATCATTTGAAACCCTTTGAGTTGACTTATTAGCTTGGGCATCAAAAGAAGAGGTAGAGGCTGTATCTGCGAATGCATTAGAATCTCCACTTTTGCTACCCACATTCAATTTATTCATCTCATCAGGCAACATATTGACTGCTTACTGCTGAAAGAGCCAGTCTCTTTCTTATCACTCCCAAAACCAAAACATTCGGTCCCATTAACCTTATCAGAGCCATCATTGGACTCTTCAACTTTGTCACCACCCTTAAGGCCATCTATATTCAACTTCTTCATCTCATTCGCAAAACAGACAATTCACTAGCTCCAAAAGAACCAGCATCATTCCTATTCTTTCAGAACACAAAGCTTTTCTTCTCACTCCCTTTAGCTTTAAACTTAACATAACCTGCATCCTTAACATTACCAACACTCCCAGTGTCTCCTATATTCAACTTTCTCAGCTCACCGGGCAACAAAGGCGATTCACCAACTCCAAACGAACTAGCCTCATTCTTATTCTTCGAAACACAGACCTTCTCTCATCACTCCCCTTTGCTTTAAACTCAACATTCCCAGTAGTATCTCCTATATTCAAATTCTTCATCTGATGAGGCAACTTAAAATCCACACTTCCACTTTGACCAAAAACAAATGTGTGGGCTGCATTGCTACCTATATTCAAATTCTTCATTTCATATGGTAACTTCATATCCACACTTGAACTATTACTAGTTCCAAATACAAACACACCACCACTATTAAAAAAACAATCTTTTGAAGTTTGTGGATCAATTTTCAAATTCCTCATTTCATTATCAACTAATTTCTCCATATTAACATGAGATGAAGATGAAGAAAACTTACCCAACTCGAATGAATCCACATCACTATGATTGTTGTACTGATTATACAATTCACGGAATCTACTATCATCGTTTACATGAATTGAGCCTTCTTCTTTGAAATTTTACGAAATGGATTGAAATTGAAATTGAAATTTTCTTCTTGTTGTTGTGAATTTGAATTTGAGGATGATTTTTTTTTATTAGAAGAAACAAATTTCCGAACTTTCACTAATCTCGGTTGTGCCGAACGTCGATATTTCGGTTCGAAATTTGGGAATGTTTCATTTGCATTTCGCATCGATAATGAGGATGTGCAAATTTTTAGGGTTTTGAAAGAGAGAAGAAGAAAGAAAGGTGGTGTTTTTTTTTTTCTTAATAATGATTGTTTTTTAATTAAAGTAAATTAGATCTACGGTTGATAATGAGTATTGAGTTTTTTGTTGAGTAATTCGATGAGATTGGACGGTGGAAGAACGTTGGATGTTTTAAAAAGCAACAGAAAGTTCTCGTGAAAATCACGTTTTTGTTTTAAACAAAGCCACGTCACCTATGTAATTGGTGGTGCTGTTAACGAAAGTTATTATATATTAATTGGCTGGAGCTAGTTTCTATGTGGATTGGGAATTGAAGAAAAAAGAAACAAGATGTTCAGTGAACTAGTACTAGTGTACTACTACATAACTGCTAATAGTGATGGTTCGAACATCAACATCTGGACGGAATCTTGGGTTCCTAAATATGGAGGTGTGGTATGTGCAGTTAGGGCCCTAGGCCTAAGATGGCGCCTGAGAGAGTCTCTGAAACTCTTTCTGCCAAGCACAAAGTCCTAGAACATCCACATGCTAGAAACTCTTTTCCCTGTGTTTATCGTCCAGTATATCACGAATGTTTATGTCAAAGACGATGCTACTGATGCATCTTTGTTTTGGGGTACGAAAAATGGGTCTTTTAATATTAAATCCTTCTATGAGTACCTCAGTCATGCCAATATGAGCAAACCCATTGTAGATATTCCAAGTTTTTTTCTCCAAATATGGAAATCAAATGGGAATCTATGGACTGAGCTTTTCGCATGGAAAAGCATTCATGATATTGTCCCGACTAGAGAGCATATCAATCGCATCTTTGCTATCAAAGATCAGCGTTGTGTTTTCTGTAGAACATCGGTTGAAACTTTACACCATCTGCTCATAGAGTGCCTGTTCACTAGGGCAGTCTGGTTTGTGTCTAGATGGCATTTCAGGCTTGATTCTTACAAACATTTAGCTGTTAAAGATTTTGTTGGTCTCTGGTTTAAACCACCCCCTGGTTGCCCGTGGCGGTAGAGGAGTGAAAATTAACATGCTTGTATACCTACTGGACCATTTGGAAAGAAATATGTGCCCACATTTTCACGGGAAAAACTTTTCCTTTACCTATTGAATATTGATATAGCCAAGACTGCAAACCACCTCACTTTTCAACACCTCTGTAAACATCATAAAAAACTAGCACAACCGTCCACCCATTTACCTATAACCAAAACTTGGCTTGCTCCACCATCATCCTTTGTCAAAATTAATATGGATATGGCTTTTTATTCGGAATTTAAACCTGTTGGTATTGGTTATGTTATGCAAGATGACAATGGAATTTTCTTAGCAACAGGTACCAGTAGAGCATGTGGAAGAAATGCTAAGGAGGGAGAGAGCCGAGGGCTCAAATGCGCCATCCAATGAGCGTATGTCTTAGGCTACAACAATATTATCATTAAAACGGATTGCAAAACAGTAACTGACTTTTGGAATCATCAGGCTACTAACATCGGGAGGATAGCCGCTAATATAATTATAGATGCACAATACTACATCTCCTCTTTTGCTTTCCTAAGTGTAACACATGTAGATAGAACGTGTAATAAGGTCGCACATCTGTTAGCGACCAATGCTCATCATCTTAGAGACTGTTTTTGGGAGATGGAAGCACCCACTTGGTTACTAGGACTTTTGCAGGAGGAACTTATAACATGTAATAGTCAGCCCCGACGACTTTAGTTCATATTTATATATATATAAAGTGGTTTTACCAAAAAAAAAAAAATAAAAATAATTGCTAAGCAGTGGGGGTGTGAGCAGAGGGTGGAGAAGAGAGAGAGGGAGAAATGGGTTTGTAGGCGGGGAAAGAGAGAGAGTTAAGGTTTGGTTGAGTGAGAGAGGTAGAGGGAAAGAGATAGAGGGATAGGTGAGGACAGACAGAAATCTACCAACAGGCCCGCCCCTGAGCAGGTGCTATGTGGGCGACCGCACAGGGCCCCTAATATATAAGGCCCAAAAAAATAGTTTTAGCAGAAAAGACTTATTTCGCAAATCAAAAGCCCAAACCCATGAAAAACCCAAAAAACCGAAAATTTCACAGTAAACAGTCGATTCTTTCATATTCTCTTTCCTCATTAATTATGTTTATAAAAAAATCAAATAATAATAGAAATAAATCAAATAATAGATGAGGAGATATTCTCAATGATTAGATCTCTCTCTTCCTAATTAATAACGTTTTCTATTGGAAAATCACTCCAATTAATTGCTTGAGTTGTCCTCAATTACTCAAATACAAAAAAAAATTAGTAAAAAAAAAAAAACCCCCTCATTCACCTTATGACTATCTAGTATCTTCTTATTCTCAATAATTTCTTTCTTTACAATTGTAGATTTGTATTAATAGATTTGTCAATTCAATTATTTATTTACCTAAATTTTGATTATTTTATTTTTCAAAGTTAGAGATTAAAATCAAATTTTACTTTTCTTAAATATTATTCCAATAACTCAATTTAATTCCAAAGTAATCTAGTCTAATATTAATCACCTAACTTGATTTCTTGAATCGACATGATTGTTTTCCTAATACATTTATAGCTTATAGAATTTTGTTGATTGTTCCCATTACTGTCACGTATGCAGAAAGAAATTTTATAAAATTAAAATTATTGAAATCATATCTTAGATCGATTATGTCACAAGAAAGTCTAAATAGGCTAGTGTTAATATCTATTGAAAATGAATTTTTAAATAAAATTAACTTTGAAAGCTTCATTGATGATTTTGCAGCCAAAAATCCGATAAGGGAAATATTTCGATGATCCAATTTGTGTTGATGGAAGACTGGAAGAGTCGATGATTCAATTTGTGTTGATGGAAGACTGGAAGAGGGCCACATTTCGCCATTTGTATAGGCCATTGAAAACTCAAGAACGGCCCTTCCTACCAAACTACATTTTGTCCCACGTACCCCTATCCCTCCCAAAAACGTTCGCTCCGCTCACTTTACCATATTAAGACTACCAGTTAAATCTTTGACGGTTTCACTGGCGTATCCAAAGCGTGGAAAGCGTTAGTGAGTGATCATGGTTTTATCGACGTGCACTTGAGACATACGGAAGAGAATAAGAACAATGCGATACTTATGTTGGGAAGGTATTATGACCAGCCACTAGATGAAGAGTTATGGGATGATTTTGATAGTGAACGAATTGGTTATGTACTGAAGTCTGAAGGTTCAGATACTGCTCCTATAGGGAAAAAAAATTCTATGCCGTGGATTTGGTTTGGTTTTGGTTACAATACTTGTTCTAAGGACTGTGAAATCGTCAGAGTTGTGATGTATTTTGATGGAGATAGTTCATGTCTACTCACTATGTTATAATTCGTGGAGAAGGATCCAAGACATTCCTTACCAAATATTCCAATAATCAGCAGAAAACGTTAATGGTGCACTTTATTGGTCAGTGGTTCACCATGCTAAACAAAATCTTTGTGTCCTTGGTTTTGACTTGGGGGATGAAAAGTTCCAAGAGGTGCCATTGCCTGTGTTTGAGGATGAATATTGACGTTGCCAAATTAGATGAATACCTTTGTATGGTCTGCTACAATTGGTGTTTTGAGGCATAGGTGATGACAGAATATGGGGTGCCTAATTCTTGGACAATGTTGTTTAAAATAGAAGGTTGGAAAGATATATGTGTGTTCAATGTGAACGTCTTACTTTCGACAAAGGAAGGTGCGCTTTTTGACATGCGCAATAACGAAGTTAGAAGTCCTAGAAATCTTATGAATAAATATGGACTCAGATGTCGAGTTCAAGAACTGATGCATGGCTAAGGCTAGAGGGAAAAGGAAAGATTGAACAAAACAAATTTAAGGGAACTACGTATCCTTTTCTTGGTGATGTGAGATACAAGTTGGTGACTCATAGTGAATATTGACTGGAGAGCAGCAGCAGCAGCAGTAGCAGTCCAAATGTGTGGTGCTAAGTTAAGTTTGGTGCATTGCACAAAGTTAAACAAAACTAAGCAGCGTGTAGTGGCACTTTTATGATTCTACGCGCTATTGTAACACATTGACTAAGAGAGTTTTAGTTACTTTTAAGCCAGCCACTTTTTTTCTTTTCTTTTCTTTTAGCGTTCAAAGTTTTCAAACGATACTTATGAAAATGATGTGATTCTTTGTTGAGAATGTTTTCAAAGTCGTGGTCTATTTCCACTTTTGTTGAAAAATTTGATACCTATGACAATTGACAAGTAGACCTTATCATGTTTTTGTATTTCTCCACAATTTATAACCATATTCATTTCAAACTAAAGAATAAAATCACCAACATGGCTACACTCCAACAAGTCAACTTTTCCGAGAAGGAGAGGTTGGAACCTTCGAATATGATGTATCTATGGCAGTATATGGCCCATGATGTATATTTAGTTTTAGTGCACCAATACTCGAAAAGACTGAAACTTTCGTCGAAATTTCGGTCACCGTTTCCATGCTGGATCCTAACTGTGCTCCCTGGACTAGCTGATTCTAACTCAAGCTTCACTTGTACTTGACTATGCTTTGTAAACAGGAGTCATCAGTTTCTTAACTTAGTACCAGGTAAGTAGTACTGTTTTTTGTCTGATTATTTACTTGTACCAATGACTAGTGTATCATCATGTTATATTTTCAGTATAGTTTTGTTTCTGTTATGGTACTATTATATTATGTGTTGTGTGTGTGTGTGTGTGTGTGTGTTTTTTTTTTTTAATCCAATATTGAAGAAGTTGGGGTTGCTTAATTTGTTGTTTAGAATAGTAACTTTGAAGAAGTGGGTGTGGCTGAATATGCATGCTCAATTATGTTGCTTATGGTTTGTTTATATAATTTGTACTGAGGACTACATTTTGCCTAATTTTTATATACTGAGAATATTGGATTAGAGGAAATAGAATGTCTGTTGAAGGTGAAATTATTTGATTGAAATTTTGGCATAATGCAATTAAAATGTTTTTTCTATGGTTATGCAAATTGCTAATTCGTTTAGTTATTTTCTAGGTTTGTTTGGAAGAGATCAGATCAGTTTCAATTGGGGATTTATTTTGATCTTTCAATGGAACGTAAAACGGTGGAACATTTGCATGGTACTAGCATTTTATCAGTCGATTAACTAACCATGAGTTTAAAGTTTTGCATATCTTCCTTGAAAACTTCCTGGTTTCAGGGCTTTGGTATTTGAACTTCTTACTGGCTTTAAGATTTTTTTCTTGAAACCAAAGACACTCCAATACCTAGTTGTCTTGCTAAGAATAATTTTTTGCACTGCTCATCCTAAGATTATATTTGTATACACATAGAAAGTCAATCTTGTGTCCTTGTTTTTAAAGTATATTTGATGGTTACAAATGAATCCTCAAGACACTTTACACGGAAAAATTTCACATGTACGGACTTTGGAGTTGTGGCCATCCAGATTTTAGTGCAAGCATGAGTACTTTTTACAATTTGCTCATAAAAAATGATGATTCTCCACAGTCCTCTAATGCTTAGGAATGTATGGAAAACAATCGTATTGGTAGTAGTTCCATCGGCATGTCCCATATTTGACCAAGAAGCTGAATAAGAGTTGCATAATCTGTAATGCTCCTATTGCCAACTTTTTTATTAGGGTAAGGTTTTCACCTGATTCCTTCTTTCCAATTCAGCTTCACCCCGGGAGCTTTAAATGATATGAACAAATCACATGCTTATTAGTTAGCACATACTGTTGATACCCAATTTTAACATTCTAAAAAAACATATATACAAATGAGTTTCAACTATAGGTATCATTAGTTCACTATATCCTTGGTGTCCTTAGTTGAAAAATACAGTTATTATTGAGCTATAAAAAGAAGAAGAAAAATTGGCTGGGAATTTTGTATTTTAATACCATAGAAAAAATTTCTAACTGGTGACTACAAGTTATAACAGTGGAACTCTCTTCTTCTAATCCTTTTTTTTCCTCGCATATTCACTGGAGATTGTGTCTGATTCTGTTTCTTGTTGACGGGGAAATCTATGTTCAATATGCTCTTTTGTGCATTACTGCTTGCACTGAGGTATGTGTGTGTCTTGATTGGATCAGATAAGAATGGAGACGGAAGGATGAGTGGATCAGCAGAATTTAATAGTCCGGAAGGGTATGCCAAAGATGTGGGACAGATTTCTGAGACCGGAGAAAAAGTAGATGACAAGAATGAAGGTATCAAAGGTGGAGAAAGCAGGCCTCAAGCTTCTGGTGTTAGTCATATACAGATCACAGGAGAAGTGAACATGGAAGCCGCTATAACATCTGACGATGTTGTACGAGCTGGTGGCTTTGGAGCTAGAGATGATATAGGTAGTTTTCTTCCTGTTGCAATTGATTCAACTGACTTTGAGGCTTCTCTTCGTGATGCTAGAGATTATGAGGAACCACAAGGAGAAACAAACAGGCCAGGTCTTGGCTGGACGGAAACTTTGGAGTTGGAAAAACGTTGACCTTGTTACTTCATCCTGAGTTCTTGCAGTTGTTACTGCTGTAGAGGAAATAATCACTTTACATATTCTAGTGTTCTGAAGTTGGTTCTACCACTTGTTGCTTTTATGGCTTGATGCAACAGTGTAATCCTTGATTTGTTGATATCTTGCCGTTTATACTTATATAGAGCAGACAGTCAACTCATTATAAGTTAATCTTACTTCTTTGAAGTGGCTTCTGAAATTTGTCGGTGCTGATGCAAGGTACGCTTGTTGTACATTTTCTTAATACTTCTCATATTCATGTTGTGTTTAGGCCCTGCTTTACAAAGAAAAAGTTACATAGCAAATCAGCGTCTTACATTTCACACCAGTGTTTTGAGGTCTGACTGTAATAAACACCCCACATCAATATCATGGAGTGTCTCTGGAAAAGTTTTTTTGCATCTAATTGTAACTGCAAAGTTTGGATGAAATTTGCTTCCATAACTGAATGATTTCATTCGGAAAGGGGATTTTTTTTCTTTTTTCGTTCTTCTGTAAACTCCATTATCTAACATTACCTGGAGCTTACTTCTAACATTACACAATCGCTTACCTACAGATTCTAATCCATAGTGTTTTTGCTTTTCACCAACTAGGGCCTTATATGTATTTCAAATTCCAAGTCTTATTATCTTTAAACCACTTGATTGTAATGATGCTTTCTCATTCCTTTTTACTAGTAAAACCACAAAATTGTAAGTTGATTCAGTTTCATGTAATTTCGACAAAGCGTCATTTAGCATGTTATTTACACTTGATATCCCCTTGGAGATGGAAGAAAGTATTGAATGCATCTACTACTAACAGTATTTGACGAAATGATGAGTCAGCCCGCCATGAGCCTCCTGTTATGCTTAAGATTGTTTGAACGTTGATTTTAGTTATAGTCAAATTGTCGATCTGCCTCTTTCACTGTCCCTTTTTGTGGCATGTGCTTAATGTGGAGATTAATGTCATGAGAAAGGTATTGCCTTTTGAAAAATTCTTTGGCCAGGAGCAAGGATTGCAAGAGGGTCATAAGTGGCTTTTCTCTTCATAAAAGTTTCCCATCGAGGGCCAAAATGGGCTTGCCAGTCTTCACTTGAGTCGTATAGTGGGCCAGATATTGCTTCATCCCAATGTGGTTCGTTTTGCAGAACTGTAGAATTTCTTGGTTCTTGTCTAGTATGTGTCCAATGCCATCAGTTCCTGTGGAAGTGGGCATTGCAGATGAAAGGAACGCAACTAGGTAGAAAATCTCTTCTTCAGGAATAACTGCAGAAGTTCTATTGTCCCACCTGCCAAAGGAGGACAAGAATGTTACTCGTGATGGCTTGAAGAAATTTTATCAAGTAATGGTTCAAGATGATAAAATACTTGGATCTGTTAACTGGGTAGATAAGGACGGGACCATTGCTAGTGTCTGTAAGAATGTTGCCGAAGACTTCCTCCATAAATTCATGAATTTTGGTTCTGGGAATGAGAAGATTTAGCCATGGATGTGGAACATCCCACAAGCCTTTGGACCGAAGCTTTATCTCGGACATATGTACTCTATCCAGGAAATCCAGGTATGAGACTTCTGAAAGGAACAGTGTTGAACGAATATAATTCAATTGAGACAAAAGGCTCTCCACTTCCTGCAACCAAACAAGGGGAGCATAAGGGATAAGGATGAGAGTTAAAGCTTTGTATACATGCTTTGGGAGGCAGGATGTGAGGTATGTGGGTCATGGCTTATCTCACCTGGTCTACCCTATCGGCTTCGCTTCTGGGTTGAAGCTTTTAGTCATTTCCAGACAGTATAGAGTTTTCCTTCTGAGTTGAACCGCCCTGGCTTGAACTGGGTCTTGGGGATTAAATGATGACCTCCAGTTGTTAAGGATACCTGTTCTGTTAATTATAACAAAGCCTTCAATATAGTCGAGCGTCTTCTTGTATGATATCAAATGTTCTTGGTCGTTGGTAAATGAGAGGAAGTCTGAGTATAGAACTCTAATCCATTTTACCTGTCAACAAAGTAGGGACGTGTTTATAAGGATGAGGAATTGGTTCTGCTAAAATATAAATCAGAACTTCTTGAAAAGTTTACTGTTGATGCAGGATATTTATTATTACCATTTTGGGTGCTGGTTCAAGAGCAATTCTGGCTCGGGTGATGATACCAAACTGTCCCAGTCCTCCAAGAACACTATAGAAAAGGTCAGCATTCTGTTTCTCTGAACAGTTCACCACCTCTCCTTTTCCTGCACTCAATATTATATTCCACACGAATGTACTGTGTCAATATACATATAATCACAGGGGTGAGAAAGTAGTCGTCACTCTTCAACTTGTGGTTTTGATATAGCATACCTGTAACAACTTCGAGCTCATAGACATTACTGATTTGGGGGCCATGGCGAATGCCTGCCCACTAACTCGGCGTTAGACAAAGTGCCACCAACCGTAAGATGAAGGTAGTCTGTCCAAGATTTTTGGTGCAAGCCCGTATTTCAGGCTCTTGCGAGGATATTTATCCATAACTCACCGCCAGAGACATCTATGTAAGGAAGCTTCTCAGTGTAAATCTGAATGTCCGGTCTCTGTAATGATTCCATGCTGATGACTACTCCTCCATGAACTTGTGCCTGGCCTTGGGTTGAGTGACCATGTCCTCTAGCAGCAACCGTGAGCTTTGAAGCTGGACCCATTTGAAATATATGTTTTATAGTAGTGGAAATATCCGAAACTGACTTTGGACGTAAAATTGCCAACGGATAATATTGGTATTGATTTCCAAAGTCTTTGGCTGCATGGTGAACATCATCAAAGCTGAAATGCCCGTGGAGATTCAATGTTCTTAATGTAGAAGGACCATCAAGAGGATTGAAGTCTAATATATCAGAATTGGTATAGGGGAGTTTTGAACCAAGGTTGATTCTAGCTGTCATACAACTCAGGAACATGACTATGAAGTATCTAAGGAATTTGTTGTTTTGTTTTTAGAAAGCTAATGGGTGGTGATCCCATTTTGGTTTTCTATTCTTCTGAAGGGTGGGACAATTTTTGAAGAGAGCTGTAACTCTTTTCTTATGTTCTTTCTTAGGTGAAGTAAGAAAAGAGAGGATGTATAGAAGAGTCGAGGAAATGAAGGGAAGTGAATGAAATTTAAAGGTGAAGTTTGGGTGGCATAGTCAACCCCATCTTCAGTGGTGAGAATCCGTATGG
This sequence comes from Coptis chinensis, assembly GCF_015680905.1. Taxonomy (NCBI): domain Eukaryota; kingdom Viridiplantae; phylum Streptophyta; class Magnoliopsida; order Ranunculales; family Ranunculaceae; genus Coptis; species Coptis chinensis. Next base: position 90,025,282 of record NC_141463.1, on the reverse strand, counting down.
AGACTGGCTACTTTGTGTAGGATTGTTTAAGATATGTTTTAGTTCAACTTTTTGGCTTCTTTGTTTAAGGAACCATTCGTTCCAAGTTGAAGAGAAAAAAAGTTCAAGAGAAAAGATTTTGCATATCCTCCCCACTTTTTAACTGTTTCAACTTCCAATGATAGTTACAACTTTTTCATTAAAGCCATGCGAGTCCCAAATATGTTTCTTAGCTACTGGTGGAGCAGAGGTTGTTAGGGACCCTATCCCTAAGTATGCATGCTCATTAACACCTTGAGGTTTCTCTGTGGTAGGGTTGCTACTTGCTACAGTTTCCGAAGAACCAATATGGCTGAATCTTTCTTTGGAATTACGGATATGCCCTGATTTGTCAGTTATATGTTTCTGTTGTCAAAAAGTAGTGTACAAGTTTCAGAATCCAAGGGAAAGGTGGCCAAGGACCCCCAGCCCCCTACTGATTTTCTTGTGAGGACGTTAACGTGGGTGAAGGTCTGGATGGAGCGGGTCCGCATTACACGTGAACATCAGGTGGGTGTTTTTGGTTGGGGCTCGGAAGGGGGTCCAGACTCTGGGGCCTAGCAAGGAAGAGAAGCGGACTTGGAGATGGCACACACTAAAAGGTAACTCTGCTTCTTCTGCACTGGCTGGCTTGGAGCCTTATTAGTTCCCAGCACTGGGACAAGCTCACAAGCCTCAGAATACTACTGCTGGAATGATTGCGCCTGTTTATTTTTAATTAATTTGAGGAGCAGATTTTTAAAACCTTCTTTAGCTGCATTTTACATTGCTGAGGAGTGAAGAATTTAAGTGGGAAAAGGTAAAGTGGTATCTAGAATGTTTTGTTTAAGTTGGGATTTATTTATTTAAATGTGTCCTATAAATGTCTACTGAGAGACTCCGTTTACAGAAGGTGAAATACTTGAGTAACTGGAAATATGATTCCACCTTTGTTGGATTATATCACAGTTTAGCAGATGCCATCACCTTTGTTATGAACAATTCTCGCACTGTACGTCGATCTGGACTTCTCAAGTCCTTAGGTAGAAGTTATCTTTAAACTGCTTTGCCATACAAACAACCATTGATCCAGTTGGAATAAAAAACTTTGAACATTCTGATTTCAGTTTCAGCAAGTGGATTTCAACTTTTAGTTGTTCAGTAAAGGATAGATAGTGTTTTGGTAGCCTAGGTTCTAACTTTTTTAGCTTATATATGCTAGTAAAGATTGTCATGATTTAAATTTAGATTTTGCACTCGAATCCTTCTATTAAGAACTCAAAAAGTGGACTATGTGTACTCATTGTGCAAAATACCAAATTAAAATGTTTTCTTGAATGAGACCGACAGTAATAAAATAAAACTGAAAGCTTAGGCCAATTGGGTGCTTTGTAACTGTGGCCAACACATCAGCTGCTTTCATGGGTTCCTTAATTGTTGCTCGTGGCGCTTGGTAAACGACCTATCGAAGCTACCATAGAGTTGCAACTTGCAAGTGGGCAATTGCCCAATAGGTTGTAGGGACCAGTATCAGAAGCATCAACGATTCACCGACCCATTGTTACTATAAGTTGAACTTACCTATCAATCGTTCTCTTTAGAAACAGGTATGAAATGCTGATAAATTGCTGCGTCGCAATTTCCACATGTTTACTTTTAATTTGGTTTTAATTTGTTGATTAGAGTCATTGGCTGAGCTCTTTATTTAGTGGGACTCAGAAGTGAAAACCAAAATATTTGGCCGCTAAAAGATCACCGATACTAAAACTTTAGAAGCCACGAACAAGAACTTTCTGTATTATTTTAGCAGCAATGTCCCCATATTCTTTTGGCACAGTTGTTCTCAATGGACTTACGTATATCAGGGGCCAAATCAAGTTCTGTGAGAGAATGCCACGTCATGATTTTCATCATCATGGTGTGGGGAATTAAGCAAACAATTAGGGGTGTATAGAGTGGCTGGTTGGGCACACATTGGATCCTCAACCCAGTTAGATCGATTACTAATCCATTATTCTTATCATGTCTCCTGAACCATATACATTCCAGTTCTATTATGTCTCCTTGTCTCTTTAAACCACTTCTTTCCTTTATTTCTTCTCTTTGTCATGATCATCTGGAGTTGATGCTTTAACTGTTTGCTTAATTTTTAATAAACCATATGATAGGAAAGGAAAAAGAGAGACCTGTACCACTTATACCATACAACACATTTGATTGCCTATGTTTAGAGCGTACAAGTGTCGTAATGTCCGATAATCAGCTTAGGGGGGGCTTTATATTATTTGTCTCGTGACCTTAAACTAATTCATTATATCCTGATGCATAAATGTATTGAGCTTCATGAAGCCTAGCTAGGAAATAGTGAGCATCGATCTCCTAAGCAGTTTCTAAAATTGCGTGGGGATATGCTTAGGAAAATCTCCAGTACCTAGAGCTGCAGTTGGTAGTTTCACTATGCCTCTTCAACGCAAAATGCACCAAGCTGCAACTGCTGAGTCGTCTGACATATTTTCATTACCAACTATGAGAAAAAGTATAATTGCATATTCCCGTGTTGGAATTGGTGGTACCAAAACCTTTGGCATCAACAAATCTTGCCTTATTGTTACATGTTTTAATTTAAAACCAATACACTACTGCATTACCTTGAAGACATAGTAAAATATATTAGTATTTTATCCCCGTTACAAGCTAATATATCCTTTACATTATCGGTACATATCTTCCTATATATCAATGGAGATAGATGATACTGGGAGCTTTTGAAAAATAATAACAAAATATTTAGAAAGTATAGCGGCAGAGTCTTCCAACATTTTAATGTTGATAAGTGCACAAATTCAAGCTGCGTGCTTCTTCAACTTTGCTACAAGCTGGTAAAACAAGAATTTTGCAAGATATTCTTTAGCTTTGTTTATGACAAAAATACTTAAATATACTTGACGTGTAGAGGTCCAAAGATCTAAGATATGAGAAGTAGAGCAACAAAACTCTCTACGGTGAGGTTTACGTGTAAAGAATTTTTCATGTGAATCGTCATCACATGTAAAGCACAGAAATGATTAGGTAGGAAGTTGGAAGTACGATTTACAACAACAGCAAAAAAACAGCGAAAGAGTTCGATCTCCCAAATTTTTCAGGATTAATACGTGTAGGCATTACACCTGATTCTTCAAAGAAAATGGCACATGATCGAAAACTGTAGGGAACATATTTTAATTTTGGACAATAAGACAACTGTGATGACAACCAAGAAACGATATGGGAATGAGCATATACACTAGTCACTAGCTCATACGTAGCTAAAATCCTTCCATCCCTACGTCACTTTCATGCAAAAGTTAGGAATAATGTACTATTTTAGATCTCAGAACTTATTTTTCTCAACATGGGCATCTAAAAATAGATCTTTCTCACTTGCCTTCTTTGAACATTCAACGTAAGAACCCGTGAGAGTAAATGACAAGTTATTTGAAATTGCTTCTATCCATATCCAATAACTACTACAAAGTCAGAAGTCAGAATTTGTTTATTGTACTACACTACTACGGATTCTCTTTAACTACCACATATCTTTGGCATATTATTGAGCATCATCTTTAGGATCTGTCGTTCTCCTTGGAGAAATGGAGAGGGACTTAATGACTTATGCCATATATATATATGCATCTTTAAAGTGAAATGGAGAGGGACTTAATAACTTATGCCCATATATATATGCATCTTTAAAGTGAAATGGAGAGGGACTTAATAACTTATGCCATATATATGCATCTCTAAAAGTTAGCTCTAGAAGTTTTCCTTTCTTCTCATTGATGTGGTCATGTGCCTTAATAGAAATGCTTCCCAAATTTATAGGGAATGTTGGTTGGTTTCTTTTTGGTTGAAACTTTACCAAATTCATATTTGACGTGCAGTATACTAGTATCTGAATAGAAGATATTTTGATTGAGTTGGTCATTTCCTAGAAAAGAAAGATATGCTATCAATTATCCAATTAACATTGCTAGCCATTTTAAAAGAAGTCAATCAACACGTGATTTACATATATAGTGTATGATTGGTGAAGAATTATGGTGGTGTTATATACAAGTTCTTAAATCTGAGATTATATATTATGTTCTAAAATTATTGCAGGTTTGATTTTCGGTCATGTATGAGTTTACTAGTGTCCGTACACTCCGTTCAAATCATTATAGTGCTATGGATCCTTGGGGCGATGGGATCTAGAAATTGGAATTTCTGTCACCCCGACCAAATTTGTTGTTACTCAAAAAAAAAAAAAAAAAATTGAGAAAACAAAATATTAATCAAAACGACAAAAGCAAAGACTCCCACAGCACTGAAGTCACTTCTTCGTTCACAAATTTTCTGACACATACATGTTCACTGATGACATACATGTTTTATTGACTTTGTTAATACACTTTTTGAGTGGATGAGGATGACATTTCCATGCTTAGAAAAGGGAAATTTTCTGTTCATTATACTTGGCGGATGTCGACCTAATTTCTAGTTTATGTGAAAATGATGTCCACCTATGGAAAAGAAATACTCAAAAACGATCACTTCCTTATAATCATATCAGTAGTTCAATTATTTGTATAGATGGAGAAGTTTATGAAGAAATTAAACTCTCTGATCAGGAAAATTGGCATTCCTATTAACTGAAAATTTAGATTTTCTATGACACCACCAGTAATGGATGACAACGAAATAGCAGAAACACCATGTTAACATATGCATGACAGCAGGAGATGTGGATGTGCATATGATTGACATGGTAACATCATGGTTCATTCTTATTTTTTTCGTGCCGTCTACGGTAGTGAATGTATTGATTTGGGTTGGGTTTTGAAAAATCTGAATCCCAACCAATAAGATATATTGTAAATCGAAATCGAAAACTATATAATCAATCACACAATTGATAAATATATATAAAATTAATAGTAAATATTACATATTACTAAAATATTATCTTTTCGGGTCGGTTATCGAAACCCATTGACAGCCCTACCTATATATGATTGAGTGGCGGAGCCAGGAATTTGTTACAGGGTGAGCCGGCGGTGAACTCCAACTCATATCAAATAGTGTGTACATGTGATTATTAGTTGGTTTTATTTTGGTTAAACAATTGCATATCAAATTGTTTGACAAATTGTTAATTTCTCTAGTTAAATTAATATTTTGAAAATCAAAAGTATATATATATTTTAGATAACAGACATTTCCTTATTTTGAAAGTGTTGGATGACAAATCGAACCTACTAGTTTGGTTAATTAGACTAAATAAAAAATTTAATATATTTTTGGCTTTAAATAAGGTGTTTAACTAGTAGTCTTATATTGCCCATAATATGTTTTTTTTTTTTTCCCTCTTCATTTGTGAATAAATAATATCACTTGGAAAAATAATGCAAAATACGCTTGTGTAATGCGACAACAAAGAAAAGTTCACACATAAATTTGTCATGTCAGCTGTTCTAAATTCTAACGGCAAAAAATAAGCTGCGTAATGCAGCAACAAAAAAAGTTCACTTGTTCTAAATTCTAACTACCAAGATGTTTTGTAGTAATTTAGTTTATACATGAATATAAAACAAAGCAACCGAAAAATACCTTTTGACCCAGCAGACTAAAGCCTTTATCTATAGGCAAAATAGGCAATTCATGAATATAAAAGAAAGCAACCCAAAAATATTTATGCCAAAATCCAAAATTCAGGGTGAGCCAGGGTGTACTCTGGGCCCCCCTGGCTCCGCCACTTTGACTATCCCCCCACTCACAAACTGGTGGGTATATGCAGGGCAATGCACCCTTCCACATGTGCTTCGCTAAAAGCCTAAAACACAACTCCAAATTAGTTGTTTGTTCTAAGTTTACCTTATTCTGAAATGTGTAGAACTGTAGGAGTTTTCAGGCGTGAGATCCGCCTATAATAGTTACGTTGATATGACCTGTAGGAACTGTTACCATCCCCCATTCACCCCTATCAAAATATACAACCACACACAAACAAAGGGAACTGAGAAAGAGCGTTTTTTTTTAAAATTTTTTTCGATAAGAAGCGAGAGATAACGTTACTCTACACTTCTGTGTGCCTAAAACACACTCGCAAACATTAAAAAAATATATATAGAGGTAGAATCCACATCTAAGCCAATAATCATTTTATATCAAGTACATATTTTGCCCAGCGATTCACATGATTTGCATTTACCATGTCAAGATAACACCTCAACCAACATAATTTTACATTAAATACATTAAATACATTTAACTGATAGCAACTGCCCCTACTTTCTTTTTGAGCCAAAAAATGTTGTTTGCGGTAGATGTTCATACTTCATACACACTGTACTGCAACAGTATGTTATAACACATTTGCTAAAAGTTTTTCAATGCTACCTCCTGTGATGTGACTCCGAGTTTACAATTTCCACGATCCATAGAGGGAATGCAGGACTGGAAGACCCAGACTATGATCTGGAGCAGCTTGTACATAACTTCTTGATCAGTTGCAGATCAACTCTGCAGACCAATTTTACCAAACTATCATACGGCATAAGTGATTATGTTACAGGCGAGATAAATTGCAGCATAGAATAAATAATATGAACACGGAAATGATATATTATCCATGGAAACTTGCTTTACCTCACTGGTTTTGCATATTCACGATTCGAGGACCATCAAATGATTGATTCTTTCTCAAGTTCCAATGAAGGCCTTCATGGATGCTCCATAAAAAAATCATTTGTGGAATCAACAACGCGCCGTTGGAACAGGCCAAAGGGGCCATGCTGCAAACAAGTGCATCACCAGCTCCCAGTTTTTCCTGTCCTTTCCATCAAAAGATGCCCATGCTTGCCCCCTGCTATTGAAAGGTACTTGCACCCGTACTGTCACATACTCGGGTAATATCAAAGGTCTAAAGGATAGAGAGTGTGGACAAATTGGGGTAAAGAGGATGCCAGGAACCTGCATTTAAATAAACACATGGAAATATAAGCACAGAAACTTGAGCATTTACAGTTATATACTACTGAGAATTTATCAGTTGTCACTAACACATGGAAAGGTTTGTTGAGTTTATATCTTTTTTGTAAATAAATACTTTAAAATTAAACAAGCATTTCAATGGCCATATGATGACACAGAAGATAATCAAGTCAATGGAGCTGAATCATATAGCTATTTCGTTTGACCTTATGTCTCCTACATATATCTTGTCCATAAAATTAACAGTACTAGGAAGGTCCAACTAATGCGGCTTCAGAATAAGAAAGATAAGGAAAGCGCATGGGCAGTGATAACCAAGTAGCTGTACAAAGTAAATACATATGGTATCAAAACATGCCTGAGGATGGACCATTGACCCTCCAGCTGCCAATGAATATGCAGTGCTTCCTGATGTTGTTGATAAGATCAACCCATCCCCTTGTACAGAAGTCACAAAAGGCGAGTCGCCAATAACATTCCAGATTAGTCAGGTAAGATGACATACCACCGATCAATCGTCACCTCGTTCAGGACAAGAATAGGTTCTTCTATCTCTAGTTCATCCTTAGGCTGCATCTCTAACAACATAGCACTGCAGCGGTGGCCTCAATGTGATACCTAACAGGGACCCTTTAGGACTGAATTGAGGCACTCCCTATAATGCTCACATTCTGAAGCTTATTAAAGATCACTTTGGCACAATTCCATCAAAGCACAGTTGATTTTACATATTCAGGAATAATACCTAACCAGCAATAGTAAACTCATGCATGGTAGGAAAAAGTTAAAAACTGATGTTAGCCCTAAATGTCACAGGATCCCAACTTCAGTTGAACCTTCAGAAAACATCTTTTATAGTATGGTTTTACCCTTTTGTGAAACAAAATCTTTAAAAAAGGACAACCTCATTGAGAGTTGATCCGGAACTAATCATGGGAATGGGATAAAACAAGTTAAATTAGTATCGATAGAATTAATTGGTAAAGATTCCTGCAAATGCGGGTGACTTCAGTCTTGGATCGAATCAAGGGATTTTGGAAAAATTTCCGATTTTTTTTTTTTTTGAAGACAAGATGCTTTCCGGTTCTAATCCAATTATTTTCTCAAAATTCGGAAAAAAAATGGCAAATAATCAAAGATTTCAAAATCGGACAAAAATTCGGCAAAAATAATCAAAAAATTGGAAAATCTTTTTTTCGCAACCATTTTGTACATGTTAATACATTCATTCAGCAACCACTTTGAACTTGTTAATACACTGATTCGGTAAGCATTTTCAACATGTTAATACATTCATGTTTATCTTGTCAAAAACAGATACAACCCAAGTAAAATTCCAAACATGTTAATGAAGTAATAACTAAAACATAACATAACATAAAAGACCGGCCAAACTAGACTTATGTTGTATATGTTGCAACTTATAAGTTGGATCGGATTTGAAAACTCATCCAATTCCGATCCAATTTTTTCAGAAAATCAGAACATCAGAACAAAATATCAGTGCCAATTAGGAAAATTATCGAATCAGTTTTTCGGAAAAATGGGAATTTAGGAAAAAAAAAGTACCCCTATCTGTAAGGCAAGAGGAAACCAAATCACTATTGAGCCTTATTTTAATCTCTCACTAAGACCAGCCCTAATCTGAAGAACCACACAGAATGGTCTTACTCACTAGGCAAATCTCCACAATGATATATCACATACTGGAAAGAGAATCGAGATCTATATAAATCTATTCAACAGTAGCGACATTTTCAAAGCAAAATATGAAGGATCACAAATGAGGTCATAAAGCCCAGAGACCCAAGAGAAAATGGGACGACAGGAGGAACTGGTCCTTTGAACATTGATGCTGCCTGTAATGAAGAAACAAATAGTCAGTACTCTTACTATATTCACAACAAAAACAATATAATTTGAGTAACAAGAATACAAATTCAAAATGGTACTAATCACATTGGAGCACATGAGATGAATTCCCAGGATTGTGTAGTGCGGTAATCATTATGACTGACAAATTTCCACTGAAAGACTAATAGGAACCCAAGATGCAAAAAACAATACCACACAAAAGCACTTGCAGAACAGAATAACTTTTATCTCCTGTGGACTCCAGTTACTACTGGTCTTCTTTCACTTTAATTTTCTCCACAAGAATTTGAAGTTTTCTGAAGCAATATTGAAAAGACTCAAAGGAGCATCATTCTAATTTTCTAGCACAAATCAACTTTGATTACCTCTTTCAGCTGGGATGATAAAGCATGGCAACATCCACTTCTAATTGCTAGTAATTACATTGTGAAAGCCTTAATATATGTATTTTCTCATATGACAGACAATGAGTAGTTTATTAGCTTTCCTATTTTCCTGCATATTTTAGCTGATCAAGTTTAGCACCAGCTTGGTTTCTTCAAGAACTGTTGTTATTACTTATTACCCATAATTTCAAGATTTTGTTTTCAGAACCACTAAATGTATGGGTTAATCAGTTGCATATAACTATTTCCTTTTAGACATCAAGGCGCCAGCGCTTATTACATCAACTGCATCACCTGGCTCTAACGCCAACTTATTTGCAGGATTTAGTTGAAGTAAGAGGTCCAAGGACTACAATACAACCAAGATGGTGAAGGTTTAAGAACCTTTTCCATCTCTGTAATTTCAAAATTGTGCTCACTGTCTTCATATTTCTAATGGTCAACAGTTAATACTCAAAATTTCTTAATACAAGTTGAAAAACAGCTCCATATGCATGTGTTTCTTAGCACTTTAAGGAACCACAGTGATGCAGTGCATTCTTTTCTATCTAAAAGAGAAAATTATATTGTATATGTTTTGATATGCAGGACATACACTAGTAGGCCAGTCATTGTACAAAAACAATACACATTACCCAAAGCACCGTTCCATCTCCCCGAGAGTTACAACAAGATCAACTTTAGTATGGAGAAAGAAATATTTCCTTCTCTCTTGAAATAATAGAAAAATAACAAATACTTAGAATTCATAACCATGACTACAATATAGTGACACTAATATTGAAAATTTATAATGTATCAAGTGGTGACATACCATGAAAGAGCCATTTTTTTTAATCATTTCGTACACCTATAAGCATGAAGTACTGATATTAAAGCAACAAGGATGAGATACACTTGTATCTTACAATACATTCCTCTGAGGGCAGCTAATTATGGAACACACCACCATTTGCAATCATGTGGGGTATTGGATTGCAGAGGAGCTGAAGACACTTCAAGGACCAATCTCTGCCTAAGCACAGTGTTGTGGAAAATTCATATTCCTCAATCTCCGAAAAGTCCACATTCATACAGGCATCTAGTCTCTTCTGAGATTTATCTCCATATGTGAGAACTTATATTGAGAAGTGAAGATTTCTACAACCTTTTTGTATGTGCAGGTGTGATCATGTGGAGATTGGTGGACCAAAAATAGAGACAGTAAAATCACCTTAAAACCCATGTCAAATTCCTCTTAAAGTTTCATAGATGTTTAACTTTTCTGGTGTACCTTCGTAGTTCCTCTTAATCTTTCTTAAACTACCTATTCCAATAGTTGTACCGAATGAATCATCGATTGAATTTCTTGATAGTTTATAGAAAGTCTCTTCTTGTATACATAGTAACTCTAACAGATAATCTTTTTCCAAATAAAGCATATGAAAAATCAGGATAACAGCTCGGAGAGGTTTATTAGCAAATAAAAAAGTAAGTGAAGACTGAAGAATCACAGTTGTAAGAACTAAGAAGTGTATTGACTATTGAGTCTACAAATTCCTACTTAAAACAAATTAGGAAATAAAGCATCTTATTTTTTACCATCTTCCCAAGATTTTACAAAGCTGAAGTAAGAAGACTCCGTTAGAAGTTCAGTTCTCACACGTGGTTCCACAAAAATGTCTATTTTCTTCTGATCTTTCAGCCATCTGATGAAATAATTCAATAAATGTAGATACTAATTAGATTTGATATTGTGAGAAATTAATCAAAAGTTGGACTAAGTATTGAATCTTTAAAAAACGCTACAGGGGAATAATTATGAAGAGGGTCTATATATAAGCTCCAGCATGGCTCATGCAAAAGACAAACATGAAAACTTGTCTGGGAATAGAAAGCCTTATAAGCATAAAGGCACAAGCATGACCCAGAAAATTTATACTGAATTTGTTATTTCTTTTAGACAACAATTCATAGAAAACATAGGGAACACTAGTTGCTTATAAAACCAACAGCCTCAAAAAGCCCAATTATAACCAATCTAATGACATAGCATAATTGGCACTGGATATTGTATTTCATAATGATAATCTCTTTCTTCTTGACAAAAGTCCTTAAATCTATAAACAAGGTCCTTATACCTGTTAGAGTTCTACGAGGACATATCCCGAGGTGCGGACTTGCCCCCGACCCAAATATTTGAGGAATATTTGAGGCTGGCAGTTTCTATTATTGTAAACCCTTATTTTTCCTATATATATTGAAGTGATACAAGGCCAAAACTAATAAGGCCGTATCCTCTTTTTCTCCAACTTCTTCTCCATTAACAACAATAAATGAGTGATATCCACTCCAAACTGGAACTATTAACTCTGGCTCCAAAACTGGTAACCAGGACTGCATCCTTTTAATGTAATAGAAGTAGTACTGAATAGATTTGTCTTCTGATGAAACAAAAATTGCTAAAACCTGAAAAGAGCCAGACACCCATAGGCCCAAGTCCATGAAGTAATCAGTTCTCATCTCATAAGAGAGCAGCGTTTAATTTGGTGTACTGATAAGGAACAACATTCTTAACTATTTACAGATGAAGTAGGTACACTTAGACTTGATAATTATTTTATATACACATGAATGTAGAACCATATTACCGCATGAGAGATGAACTTCAGGATACTCAATGGGTGCATCCTAAATGGTAAAGCGCATAATCCACCTTTTAAATAGACTTAGAAGTTAAAAAGAGATGTCTGATACAGAGTGTCAATAATCTCCATTATATAAGATAGAAAATTAAGCAATATTTCACACTGTCGAGATACTACAGTTTCTACTTTCTACAGCATTACAATTGGCATGATATTTCATATGAAATCTTTCTTAGGATCATATTTATTGTTGTAATAATAAGTCGTATACACCCTTCTCTTACCTACACGAAATGGATAAGTCTTTATTGCTTCAATCTTCTTCTCTTCTTCCGCCGGTAAGAGAGAGTTATATTGCTGTTCTAGAGGGTAGTCTATTCTAGTGCAAAGTTAGACCGCTGTTAACCATTGAACTCGCGGAGGAAGACGCCATCGGTTGCTTTTCGCACCATTGGAAGGGCTTAAATCTTTCCTAGGGCGACGTTCTTAATCCGCGCCTGGTTATTACCATTATTCTGTCCTTGTCTTCTATTGTTTCTTTTATCTGCATACAACAATCTTAAGGAAAGATCAAGATGTCTACACTGTTGACACCCACGATCAAAGAAACTAATTCGAGTCATGGAAGTAACTTCGTTTATGAGAGATGCCGCGACCTCTACCAATGCCTCGCGAATTTACCTAATGTGTCAAAGATTGAATCCTTCAACGGTTCACACTTCAAGAGATGGAGAGAAAGGGTATTCATGTTCTAGATGTACTCTAACTATGCAAAGTATCTCATCGATACAAAGACCCATGGAGGTTCTAATGATTTGAAAAGAAATCAAGCCGCTTGGCTCAATGGGAATAAGGTATGTCGTCATGCTATTTTGAGTACCTTGTCCAATGAGATTTTTGATATTTATTGTTCAAATAAGAATGCACATGATATATGGGAAAGTTTGAACAAAAATACATAATAGAGGATGCCGGTACTGTAAATATGCTATCGGGAATTTTCTAAAGTTCCATATGAGAGAGGATAGAGATGTAACGCCTCAAATCCATGATTTTCATGTAACGATTAATGATTTGAAAACGAGGGTATTAATTTACCCGAATCCTTTGTTACTGGATGTTTGATTGAGAAACTCCCCGAAGTCTTGGAAACACTATAAAATAGTATATGAAGCATAAGTTTAAGCAGATGATGACTCTTGAGGATGTGATCATTCACATTCACATAGAGGAAAAGAACAAGACTTCGGGATGAGGTGTTGTCTAAGGAATTTCATTCTAAAGCCAATATCGTTGAAGGTAATCCCAGCAAATCTAACAAAACCTCTAAGAAGTAGAAGTCCAACAAAAATAAGAATTTCAAGGTCAAAGGCACTTCTTTTAAACGGAGTGGTACTGGCAATGGAAATTGTTATGTTTGTGGTAAACCCGACATAGGGCTTTTCGGCGTACACAAGAAAGATTAATCGATGATCCTCCCAATGCTAATCTAGTTGAGGGAGATGATATTGTTGTCGCTGTCGCGGTCACAAGTGTTCATAGCCACCGGGAAGAGGAACTGGGTACTAGATTTCGGTGCCACCCGCCACGCCTGTGGTGATGTTGAAGCCTTCTCGATTACATACTAGTGAAAAGATGAAAAGGTCTATATGGGTGACTCTAGGTCTGTTCCCTCGTTGAGGGAACAGGCAAAGGTTCTTCCGGTTAACTTCGTGGAAAACCCTTTCACTTAGTAATGTTCTTCATGTTCCCGAGATTCGCCGTAATCTGATTTCTCGCGGTCCCTACCGGGAAAAGTCAAGGCCAAGGTGACTTTTGAGAGTGACAAGTTTGTTCCGACAAAGAATGGTGGTTTTGTTGGTAAAGGTTATTGTAATAACAGTGGTCTTTTCATGTTGAATGTACTTGACAACATTATTATTAATAAGAATGAATCTGCTTCTGCTTATTTGCTTGACTCTTTTAATATATGGCATGGTAGACTAGGACATGTGAATGTTCAGTATATGAAAAGGATGAAAGCATGTGGTTTATTGTCTAATATTTCTGATTTTTCTAATGATAAATGTGAGATATGTGCTGAGACTAAAGCCATGAAGAAACCCTGTAGAACTGTGTCTAGAGATAAAACTGGATTACTAACTCTTATTCATAGGGATTTGGGTGAATTCAGAAGTACTATGTCTAGAGGGGGGAAGTTTTATTATATTACATTCATAGATGACTTCTCTAGGTACACCATGGTATATTTACTTAGACACAAGCATGAGGCAGGTGAGATGCTTCTCAAGTACAAAGCTGAAGTTGAAAACCAGCTTAATTGTAAGATTAAGAGACTTGGTCCGACGATAGGGGTGGAGAATATGAGTCTAACCCTTCCGGGACTTTTGTGACAAGAGTGGCATTATTCATGAGACTACTCCACCATACTCTCCCCGAGTCTAATGGAGAAATTTAACGGAAAAACTGAACACTTAAAGAAATGATGAATGCTATGCTTGTAAGTTCGAGCTTCCCTGAACTTGTGGGGAAGCAATCCTATCCGGCTTGCCATATATACGTAATAGGATACCCAACAAGAAAACAGGGAATAAGACACCATATGAGTTATGGAAAGGTCATGTACCTACCCCGACATACTAAAAATGTGGGGTATCTTCTTGCTAAGGTTCTTGTGAACGAACCTAAAAAAGAGAAAATTGGGACCTAGAACTGTTGATTGTATGTTCATTGGTTATGCTCATAATAGTCTTTGCATATAGATTTTTAGTAGTAAAATCTGATAATAACCTTGTCGATGCTAACACTATTATAGAGAGTAAAAATGCTGATTTCTTTGAGAATTTGTTTCCTTTGAAAATTGGCATTGAGAGGTTGGTAGCTCCTAGTGAACAACAATCAACAGATCCTGAATTTTCTGAACAAGAAATTCGGAAGAGTAAAAGAGACAGGAAATCCACCAATTTTGGTGATGACTTTTACACATTTCTTCTTGATGATGATCCGTGGACGATATAATGAGGCAATCAGTTCTCGAGATGCACCTTTCTGGAAGGATGCTATACACTCAGAGCTCGATTCGATTATAGCTAATCACACATGGGAGATAGTTGAGCTACCTCCTGGAGCGAAACCTATACGTTACAAGTGGATCTTCAAAAAGAAATTGAAACTAGATGGTTCCATTGAGAAATACAAGGCTAGACTTGTAGTCAAGGGATTCTCCGGAGAAAAAGGCATTGACTATTTTGATACTTATGCTCCCTCAGAACTAGGATTTCTTCTATAAGAGTTCTATGGCTCTAGTCGCTATTCATAATTTATTTATTCATCAAATGGATGTAAAAACTGCATTTTTGAATGGTGATCTTGATGAAGAAATATATATGATGCAGCCTGAGGGTACGATAGTACCGGGGAATGAGCATAAAGTATGCAAGTTAGTTAAGTCTTTATATGGGTTGAAACAAGCGCCAAAACAATGGCATGAAAAGTTTGACAGTGTCATGATGTCTAATGGATATCACATAAATGATGCTGATAAATGTATTTACTTTAAATCTTTTGATGTGAATACATATGTGATTATCTGTCTATATGTGGATGACATGTTAATCATGAGTCCTAGCCTTGATGTTGTGAGAAACACCAAGATGTTTTTATCCTCCCAATTTGAAATGAAGGGATTTGGAGAAGTTCGATGTGATTCTTGGAATCAAAATCATCGTGAACGATGATGGCTATAATGCTTTCACAAAGAGCATTATGTTGAGAAGTTTTTTGAAGAAGTTTAACTTTTATGATAGTAAGCCCGTGGTCGACACCTTATGAGGCAAATAGTGAACTTCAGAAAAAATGCTCAACATGGTGTACTTGATCTAGATATGCCCAAATTATTGGTAGTCTCATGTACTTGATGAATTGCACTAGACCGACATTGCTTATTTAGCAGTTAAGCTTGAGATACACTCATTGTCCTAGTCAGGAACATTGGAGTGCGTTAGAGAGATTAGCCAAGTACTTGAGAGGAACAATGAATTACGGCATAAGGTTTAGACAAACTCCACCTGTGATAGAGGGTTATTGTGATGCAAACTGGATATCTGATTCTCATGATATCAAGTCCACTAGTGGTTATATTTTCACCCAGGTGGAGGAGGGGCCGCTTGGAAATCTTCTAAGCAGACCTTGATAGCTCGTTCAACCATGGAGTCCGAGCTTATTGCTTTAGATAAAGCAAGTGCTGAGGCTGAGTGGCTTAGAAACCTCTTGGCAGATCTTCCTATTGGTACAAAACCGCCTCCAGCTGTACCTATGCATTGGATCGCCGTCGCGAATAGCAAAGGCAAAAGAGCAAATTGTATAATGGGAAAAAGGCATATTAAATGCGAGACTACGCCTATAAAGCAGCTGCTGGAATCTGGAGTTGTGGCTCTAGATTATGTGAGGTCAGAGTTAAATTTGGCCGATCCTCTGACAAAGCCACTTAACAGGAGACAAGTGGTTGATACGTCGAGGGGGATGGGACTTTTGCCTTAGATAGAGGGCTACATCGGACGCAAACCCACCTATGTGATTGGAGATCCCATGAAGTAGGTTCAAAGGGAAAAACAAGTCACCTAGTCGCTCTGGTATGCTATTGTCTTTATTTGAGACGTCCCACCCTATGACTAGATAGCATTTTTGTATACTTTGTATAACTTGAATAGCAATGAGAAAAAGGATGAGTTATTTTACTTTTAATGGAATCCATAGTCCATTATTTTTATGAGATAGTGTATTTTAACCGCTATGTACACTTGATGGATATCCACCCACGGAATGTAGAACTGGGTCGGTTCTTATGGGTATTCAGGCAAATACTCTAGAGCATTCACTTAACACAGGTAGCCTTGAAGGGCCAAAAAAGCGCAACAACCTTGAAGTAATGCATATAATGAAAGAGCAATGTGGGTGCATGTCCTCTATTTTACTACAAAGGGAATGTTGGTTCAAAGATTTTTAATCCACCACTTTCAACGTATTATAAGACATGTTACCCTATGACCGGGTTCAAGCCCGAAAAGCACCAAAGATCTTATGCATTGTTTTTCGATTCTCTCTCGGCATTTCGTTAACCCATTCTTTTTGTAATATCCTATTCCAAAATAGTGGGGACTATAAGTATTTTGAAATAGTGGGGATTGTTGGAATCTTCATGTGTATTTCAAATACTTGTGTGTTGTTTAGTCCCACATTGGTGAACCACCACTAGGTAGTGAGGTATTTGAGGTGAACCTCTAGCATAAGGGTGCCCTTAGGGTACAAATGCTTTTTGTGTTAGGAGGGAGGACTCACCCAAAGCCACACGCTGCTACAAGCCCGCCGCTCCGCGACCAACCGGAGCCGAAGTCGCGGTCGACGGGCTTGGGCTTGGGCTGGTTGTCTAGTGGGTAGTGGTTTACCTATTCCCTAAACTGGTTTTTTAGTGTTGCAGCAAGTTTCGGTTTGCTAGAGTTCTTCTCCAAGTTGGTTTTGTGAAACCGACTTTGTGAGGTTTCCTTCTCTCATATGATAACCGGATCACCTCTATATAAACACTGTTGTGTCTATAGAGGGTATCAATCACAGAGAGAGAGAGAGGACGCAGAGAGATAGAACTCGTGTCCGCCGCCGCCCTCATTTAAGTCGTCGCATCTTTGCCACTATAGAACCAAATAAACAAGTTGTTGAAGTCGTATACACCCTTCTCTTTACCTACCTAAACAGATAAGTCTTTATTGCTTCAATCTTCTTCTCTTCTTCCGCCACCGCCGAGGAGAGAGAGTTATATTGTCCGTTCTAGAGGGTAGTCTCTATTCTAGTGCAAAGTTAGATCGGCCGTTAACCATTGAATCCTCGTGGAGGGAAGACGCCATCGTTGCCTTTCTCGCACCATTGGAAGGGGCTAAATCTTTCCTTAAGGATGCCCTAATCCGCCTTTGGTTATTACTGCTATTCTCGTCCTTGTCTTCTATTGTTTTCTTTTATCTCGCATACAACACCATTGACCATATTGGGGATGATGAATCTCTTGTGGTGGTAGATCCATTGAAACCAAGCAAAGATGCTGGAAAATTTTCAACTTTAATCGGGTCTTTGGCCCAACGCCTACCCAAGGTACTTCTACATCCATATAGTCAATGCATTTTAACCGCTTTGCACATCTCTCCCGATTTTTGTTTACTTTGCTAGATGAAGTGTATAAGGAAACCCAACCATTGATTAGATCTGTCATGAACGGTTATAACGCGGTGCATATTTGCATATGGTCGACAGGTGAGACATACCATGGTGAGACATTGCTGAAAACATAGAACCATTTATTCCTAAGATACGCTCAAGATGGACTTCTATATTACTTCTTCAATAATGCTCAATTTTTGTCACTCTGCTTTTCGGTGTGGTCCTTCAGGGGAATCATTCAGGATATGAGGCACTCACAATGAGGCACTCACATATTAGTGAAATTTTGGGCCTATCCGCCCTCAAGTCTTTTGAGGGGAGGGTAAGGGCCTAGACTTTGAAACTTAAGCCCTCCCTTAACCCCAGCCCTCATTAGGCCCTCAATATTTATTACATATATTTTAATCATTTTTTTTACAATATATTTCATTTTAGCATTAATATGTTAAAAATCACTTAAAAGAACGTTTATCTATTAAGTTTGTCAACCTTATAATTTCATTATAATATTTTATGAAATAAATTTAACTTATCTTAATTGACTAATATAATTTTAACAAGTTTTTTTTTAGTAGTTTGAAGGTTTAATTGTGAAATGCATTCGATTTTATCATTTTTAACTAATGTTTCTAAATTTATTTTGTAAATTAAATGTATAACATAGTATCCGGCCCTCACATTTGGCCCTCAAGCCCGGCCCTTCAATCCCTCTCGAGAGGGTTGAGGGGCGAATAAAGGCTTCGATTTAAGCATTGAGTGACCCGACAGGCCCTCGAAGTAAATGAGGGTAGGATTGGCCCGCCCCAGCCCGGCCCATTTCACACCACTAAATGGAGGTAATTTGGTCCAAGACTCTTTGATGCCATACTGTTTCAGTGTTTCATCAACCAGATATCATCATAATATTTTGTATAAAGAGACATCCTTGTAGCACCCCGAATCTTTCATTTATTTGTATGCTTGGTATGAATCTTTGGTACTTTGATCAAAGGCTTGAATGGTGAAATATAGTGTATCTTGGGCCTTGTAACAAAGCCCATAACCCAAATCCACAAATCTCTCTAAGATTTTAGTTTTCCCATTACTTAACAAATTCCTACAAGAAGTTAGTTTATACCCAATTTGGCCAAATCCTAAAATCCAATTACTTAACAAAACTAATATGGTTGATTACATTTTATGGACATTCACAAATCTCTATAAAACTGAAGATGTCCCTCAAGGTTTGACCTTTTGTTTTAATTTCTTGTTTTGAGGAATGGCTCTTTGTTTAATTGTTGTTTTTGTTTAAGATATGATTGATAGGAGAGTTGAGGTTGTGGCTAGATTGAAATCTGTTCCTTTGATTCGGTTTCTTGATTTCGAAGTCTCTTAAGGAATATAATCTTCATATGTTCTTTGGATAATTAATTTGTTTTTATTGTTGTTGAGGTATTGGATAATGTTTTGTCAATGATATGAGAAGGAATGTTTGGACTAATATGCAGGTGCCTACTAGCAAAGTTGGTAAAACCTTTGGGTGATGATACCAGAGGTTTGGGGCTCAAACCCCGCTTGCTTGGACTAATATTGAAATGTATAGGTTTTTTATGTTAAGGGTGGAAGGAGAATTGTTAATGGGTATTGCTATATACAGACCCCATATATCTCAAGGCAGACCCCATTTTAAAAAAAATTAATACCAGATATGTCCCCAAATAATCTCTTAGGGGAGACTCCACTTAAAAAGTGAAAACACATAAATTTCAACTTTTGTCTTTTTACTCAAGTTTTGTCTTTTTACTCTCTCAATAAATCTTCCTTAAACCCACACTTTTTTTTTTCCACTCCTCTCATTTTCCAATCCAAATAAACTTAACCCACACATCTCTTCTTTCTCTACACATATTCATATTCTTTTTCAAATTCTTTTGTTCTATTTCTATTTACAACCCATCTTTTTGATGACATTGAGTGAAATGGAATGGGCATATGATGTTTTTAATGTGAAAAATGAACTATTTAATGAAGAGAAATTTCAATCAAGTGACCAAGACGGCGACCAAGACGAGGTAACTCCATATACAACTATTGTTCATAATGATTCCAATATCAATTTATTATGAAATCATTATGAGGACGACTTGTACAAAATGTGATTACAAAGTATTTATGCAAACTCAATCTATAAGGACGATCTCTTTCGTTTAATAGTGAGTGTTGGGAAATGGGAATAGTCTTACGTTCGAGACGTCCCAGGCCAACTAACTTTCTAAGACTCTGGCGCCCCAACTGGAGCGACTTATGAAGCATTAGACAGTCTAATTTGGCCGTCTCTTAGTTACTTTGATAGATATCCTATATTTTTCTTGTGACAAATTTTTAGCTAACATTATAATTCACTGTAAATGTTATAGGATCCTCTATACAGTCACAATGAGGTACCAATTGATGCACTTCGGACTTCACAAAATTCAAATGCATCTTCGGAGGAGCACTACATAGATCAAACCGAACATTTTAACACCAACATGGTATGCATGGATGAATATATGTTTTGAAACTTACTTTTTTGATTTAATACCTTTTTACCCATGGATTAATGAATACTTAAATTGATTTATAGGTATTTGATAGTCGTCAAGATTTGATTGATTGGACACAACATAAAGGAAGTGAAGTGGGAGCTATTAGATCCTTCGGGAAATCTCAAAATGCAATTGGTGGGAAGGCTCCTAGACTTATTTTGATATGTGAGCATGGTGGTAAATTTCGATCTCATAAAAAGGTAGAAGCAAACGAGAAGGCAGTGAGAAAGACTGGAACAAAAAAGATGAATTGTCCTTTTAAATTAAAAGCATGTTTTGAACGTGGTAGTTTAGATAGATGGACACTAAGAGTTGATTGTGGTCGTCATAATCATGGGATGGCAAAAACTATGGAAGGTCACTCTTATATGGGAAGGTTTAATAAGATGGAAATGATTCTTGTATCTGAGATGAGTAGAGTTGGAGTCAAACCAAAAGAGGTCATGAATGCTGTCAAAGCAAGAGATATATTAAACTCGTCCTCCATGAGACAAATGTATAACGCAAGACACAGAATTAGACTTGATGAAATGGAAAATAGAACACAGTTGCAAGAGTTGGGTAGATTGTTAAGGGAAAATGGATATGTGGAGTACAGTAAACGTCGAGAAGGTAGCAATGAGGTTTGCGAATTGTTTTGGACCCATCCGAGTTCGATCCAAATGGCTAAGACTTTTAACCAAAATTTTCTCATGGATTGTACGTATAGGACAAACAAGTATCATTTCAAGTTGTTAGAGATTGCAGGAGTGACATCGACCAATATGATTTTCACTACATGTCATGTGTTGATGGAAAAGGAAAAAGATTATGACTACACTTGGGCATTGGAAAGGTTTCGAGAGATACTCATGCCTGAAGTTCCAGTGTTGATTGTGACTGATAGGGAGCTAGCTTTGAAGAATGCTGCCGATGTAGTCTTTCCAAATGCAAATAAGCACTTGTGTCGATGGCACATTTCCCAATGTGTCTTGAAAATGGGAAAAAATATTTCGGTGACGAAAGCAAAACACATAAAATAAACTTTGTGCCATGTGGACATTTGTGGTAAAGTCAAAGACCGAGGAGAGTTTTTGAGAAAGTTTGCTTCTATAGAATTAGCTTTTAAAGATTATCCCGCGGCTCATCCAATATTTATGAGAACATGGTTGCTTTTTTACAAAGAAGCATTTGTTGCTTCTTTGGATAGACCAACAAAAGCACTATGGAAACACTACAACTAATAGGGTGGAAGGATTGCATGCTCGATTGAAGTCGAGCTTGAAGGAACATGCAAACATGATTTTCTTGGAATGTGGAAATTGATCCATCCAGTTATCAATATTGAGATGAGCTTTAAATTAGAGCCTCTTTTTGAGAGGAGTTTAACTAGATTTCCAGCACGAAAGCACAATGACGAAGTTTTTTAGTGAGCCAGAGGATTTATTTCAAAGAGAGCTTTAGATTTGATTTTGGAAGAGATGAGACATATAGATGTCATTGGGGTAGATGATAGTGTTTGCGACCACACTTTATGCGTACTTCACACACGGTTTGCCGTGGTGCGCATGAGCTAGTGATACTCAAACAAAAGGGTGCGTAATACCTTTTTTCCTGAAATTGATGAATTTTGGAAAAAGTTGTCTATTGAACCGAGCCAATGATCCCATTGGTGTTGATTACAAACCAGCTATGGATTTATTTATTCAATGACTAGGATCGACTTCGAAGACCAAGAGATCTATGATAAAGATGCTCATGGAACTTGGTAACGCCTGAAAGTTCATCATTGGAGCCACCAAAGGAGGATGCTACACCAAAAGGTCCCTAAGGGCGATTACTAAGAAGAGGCCAGCAAAAGAAGAGTGGTCAACTACCCGAGATCCGTCATGGTTTGAGTACCCTCCGGATGCTCCACCCGTGACTCCACAATCTATAACAAAGCCCAAGGCCAAACCATTTGTTCCAAAGAGGAAGAAACCAAATTTTGATGTTGGTTCCTCCATTAATGAAATTGAACATCCTCCAGATGCTCCACCCGTGACTCCACAATCTATAACGAAGCCCAAGGCTAAACCATATGTTTCAAAGAGGAAGAAACAAAATGTTGATGTTGGTTGCTCCATTAATGAAATTGAGCATCCTCCAGATGCTCCACCTGTGACTCTACAATCAATAACGAAGCCCAAGGCCAAACCATATGTTTCAAAGGGGAAGAAGAAACTGAGTTTTGATGTCAGTTGCTCCATTGCTCAATCTGGATATAAAATGTGTTTTTCGCGTGAATTGCTACAGTTTATTGTTGGTTTTGAAGACCACGGGCGTGATGGAAATTGTGGTTTCAGGGCTTTCTGCTTGGCTTTGGGAAGAAAAGAAACCGACTGGTTTTGGATGAGACAAGAGTTATTAAGTGAGTTAATGTCAAATGAGGAATATTATATGAGGATATTTTCCCAGGAAGCTGTTGATGGATTAAATAAAAGGATAAAGAAAAAGAAGAGAACTCGTGCCAAGAGGAACAAATGGATGGATATGCCTATTACTGGGTATTTGTTTGCGTCGAGATTTGATGTTGTGCTTGTACAGTTCTCCACATCATATTGTTATACCTTTCTCCCTATGAGATCTCCAGTGGATCTAAACAATGTTAATGTGCTTGGGATCGGTTATGTTAATAGTAATCATTACATTAAACTAGATTTGGAAGATGGTTGCCCAATTCCAAAAATAGTGTTGTTTTGGAGCAGGAATAGTCTAGAAATAGCAAAAGGCTGGGAAATTCTAGTGAAAACCCGTGTGGAGGCATTCCAAGGGTTGAATGTTCAAGGGATTGCTCAAGCGGAGGCTTTCGAAGGAGATCCAATTTTTGTCGATTAGTGTAGTTGGGCAAATAGATGTTTGAAATATTTTATACTTTTTACAGAGGATACATGAAGAAACATTTTTTTTGCGATGAAAAGTTTTTGTAAAGACTTTGATAGAATGGAATTGAGTTTCTTATATATTTTGGAACCAAACATTTTACATATATTAATTTTGATGTTTTAGACTTTCATTGTTTACATGTATTGGTCTGAAACATTTTGCCAAAATTTCAAATTAGTTAGAGTTTTAATTTTGATCAAAACTAACCTAAAAATAAAAGATGTTCAAATTAGGCTAACTCTGTGTGCATTGGATGGTTGGACTGGACCGTTTTATAAAGATAGGAGATTGTGTTGGACCTGTCTTAAGAACGGTTCATTGGAACCAACTTTAAAATAAAAAATGTTCATATTAGGCTAACTCCGTTTGCATTGGATGGTTGGACTGGACCGTCTTAGAAAGATAGGAGATTGTGTTGGGCCTGTCTTAAGAACAGTTCATTGGAACTAACTTTAAAATAAAAGACGTTCAGATTAGGCTAACTCTGTTTGCATTGGATGGTTGGACTGGACCGTCTTAGAAAGATAGGAGATTGTGTTGGACCTGTCTTAAGAACGGTTCATTGGAACCAACTTTAAAATAAAAGACGTTCAGATTAGGCTAACTCCGTCTGCATTGGATGGTTGGACTAGACTATCCCATCTCGTTTTGGATAGCTGATCTAAACTATTTAATTGGTCAAAATTGGTCAATTTTTAGTAATGCACTCAAATTTGGTTCACAGTGGCTGACAAAATCTTTATTTTAAGACAATAATTAAAAAAAACATTACTAACCATTGTTTATACACTTAAATGTTACATATTCATTTTATGGTCTTCCCCACTACACTATATGAGCTAAGTTCAGGGTTTAAGGTTTATGGGTAAGGTTTTGTACTTTACAGAGATGTGAATGAAATTAAATTTGAACAATATTTTTTTTTTCTTTAATTCAAAATTTATTATTGAATTTTGGCTCACAAAATTATTTTTGAAATTTAAATACACGACTCAGTTTAGGGTTTTGGGTTTATAAACCGTTTAGTTAGTCAAAATTGGTCAATTTTTAGTAATTCACTCAAATTTGGTTCACAGTGGCTGACAAATTTTTTATTTTAAGACAATAATTAAAAAAACATTACTAACCATTGTTTATACACCTAAATGTTACATATTCATTTTATGGTCTTCCCACTACACTATATGATTTGAGTTAGGGGTTTAAGGTTTATGGGTAAGGTTTTGTACTTTTAGATATGTGAATGAAATTAAATTTGAACAATTTTTTTTTTCTTTAATTCAAAATTTATTATTGAATTTTGGCTCACAAAATTATTTTTGGAATTTAAAATACGACTCAATTTAGGATTTAGGGTTTTGGGTTCAGAGCATATATATAGTGAAGGAAAACTTTGATTCAAATTTTTTGGTCAATTGATTTGTAGTTTTTTTTTTTTTCATATGAAATCTTGAAGTCTTGAAGATGAAATTGAAATTGAAATTTCCCGCCCAAATTTTAAAATTTGAATTTGAATTTGAATTTTAAATTTTAGTAAAATTTCGAACACAATATTTTGGTAATTTGGTTTGTATTATTCATTTCATGTTCAATACAATATGAAAACATGAATTGAATTGAAATTGGAGTTAGTGATAACACAAAACCAACTTGAAATTCAAAATAAAAAATTTAAATTTAAATTTTTTGCCCAAAATTTCAAATTGGATTTTAAATTTCAGTGAAATCTCGAAACCCGCCCAAAATTTGAATTTGAATTTTGAAATCCGACCTTACAGTAAGTTATACCGAAATATTTTGTCAAAATTTCAAATTTCAAATGAAGAGAGATGTGTTGGTCAGAATGGTTCAATTTAACTAACTTAAAAAGAGTAGATGTTCACATTGGGCTACTCTATGCCCCCTTTTGTTAGTTGGAATGGACCGTCTTATACATAGACGAAATGTGTAGGTCCTTCATTAGGAATGGTTTAATTGAACTAACTTATATAAATAAAGATGTTCCAGTTAGACTATCCCTTTATGCCTCTGTTGGTTGGACTGGACTGTCTTACACTTAGATTAGATTTTGCTGGCTAGCTTTGTTTGATTTAGTTGGTTGGACTGGACTGTGTTATACTTAGATTAGATTTTGCTAGTCCTACATTAAGATCGGTTTAAATAAACTAACTGAAAGAGAAAAGACGTTCGCACCAAGCTAGCTTTTACTGCTTTAGTTGGTTGGAATGGACCTATCTTACACTTAGATTAGATTTTGCTAGTCTGTATTAAGATCGGTTTAAATAAACTAACTTAAAGCGAAAAGAGCGTTCTCAACCTGACTAAGCGTTTACGCTTTTTAGTTAGTTGGAATTTGACTATCTTACACCGAAAGGGATGACTTAAAAGCGGATACTCTTAGTGTAAATGGCCACCATGATTTAATAGTTAAACGTAAACATTGGCTAGTCAAATTGGCATGGTTCGGGTAGGGCACAACTTCTTTCTTTCCCATTTCCACTTTTGGCCTTGGCGTTGATACATCGTCCAACATTTTTCTTACATCTTGGTGAGTGGTGGCCAGATCTTTGGATAGTGTTGGTTCTTATACATCTAATACCGAACTAAACCACGGACTAACAAAAACCTGGGAAGTCTAATATGAAAAAAAATAACTTCTATCTGGTTGGCAGTGACTGTCGTATAATCAAACAATGAAAGCATAAAAGAACAGAATTGATTTGAACTTCTCACATACAACGTCATGAAAGATCCAGATATAGTGTCAAGGAGGATGCACAGAAGTCAGTAAAATCCTTAGAATGTTAGTAAAAGAAGCATTTAATGAACAAAATCTTATTAGAAATAGTACTGCAGTTCTCAGTTACAAAAACTTAGATTCAACAAGTATTCCACATATCCCACAAAAATCTCTGAGTAACCCAGCAACAATAAAATGTTATCACTTGATTTTTCTCTATAACCATCTTTGTTACAAAAGCATAAGTAAACATAACAATAACAGAATTAAAACATAACAACCACCTCTCCTTTGAGCTCACCGTCACTGTTATAGACAAATCGAATGTGTTTGCCTTCAAAATCAGGAAGTGTCTTCTTTTGCAAAAAAATCTTACTTATACCTTCACATAGTTCATCAACCAATCCTCCTTCCTCCCCATCATGCTCTTCATAATCTGTTTCTTCCTCCTCATTATAATCTTCTTCTTCAATTTCCTCTTCTTCGTCTTCGTCTCGAGTACTAGTATTCACTTGCACAGACCAAACAGAAGCATCATCACATAGTACATTAATATTGTAGTGCTAGATTGGTAGCCTCTCTTAAACGAGTTCTTCCCTTTGGTTGATTCCTAGACTTGGCTCATAATTTCCCATTTGGGGTGATCCAAACTTGTTACGTTTATAGCGCCCGTTTATCATTTGTGCGAGGTGAGGCCGGTGGTCGATGTTGCTCCAAGGTTGCATCAATTGGGTGGAGTACATCAATTGAGCAGGTGGTGGTTCGGCATTTAGTTTCTTCACTGAGAAAATGTAACATCTGCAAAGTGGACATGTAAAGTTGGCCTTGAGCCAATGGTGAATGCAATCTATATGGAACAAGTGCTTGCAAGATGGGATCTGGTGCAATTGTTCCTTGAGCTCAAAATCTCCTAGACACCGCAACATCTGCCATGACCATGGTTAAAGATTCCCTTAATTACACTGAAAAATATATAATCACTTAACTTAGTTTACGATTCGTGAATGAGATCAATACACTATACATTGGCTAACAAAACAAACTCCAGCTATGAGACACTGATAGAACTAGGGCCTCGTTAAACTCTAGCCATATAGAACCGGACTCTTCACGTAAAGTTCTTTCGGTAAAAAATACAAGAAAACAGACCAATGTATTTTTTAAACCTTTTACAACAATGCCATAGATATGAAGAAATTGTACATCACTTAATAGTAGACTAGTAGTTAGAACTTAGAACCCCATAACCTAACAAATAACGTTCATTATTACGAACCAAATTTGGACACTCTACGGACAAAAAGGTATGTCAAAGACCACTACAGTTCAATGGAAGGCTTATCCTTGCTAGCCTCTCGTTAAGAACAAGCCATCGGCAGTTTTCGCTCCGCCTCAACAACCTAAAACAATGTAATCCGGCTAAAAGTGAATATCAAATTAAAATCTCATTTTAAAGCACGAGTTTAACTTTAATGAAATTGCGCATTATCTGAGACAAAACTGAACACTCAAGTGATCAAACTAGAAATTAAGTAAATTACACAAATGAAGCAACAAAACTAGAAATTAATCATATCTTACCTTATAATAATACCTCTTGATTTACCTAACAAATCGGAAGTATGCTTAAAACTGTTTCTATCGAATCTTTGTAAGGGTACGCTTTGACTGCAACATATACAAATACAAAACCGTCTGTAGTTCTCCAAGCAATCCTACAAAAACATAAGTGACAACTTCCCCAACTTAGCGGTGGTTGAGTCCAATGAACATGTCGGCCAAGAATGAGGATTAGGAGATAAAATCCCCGACCGAGATAGCGATTCAGTTATCCGGATAATAAGAGATAAAACACTTAAATAACAGTTAAGTTAGCTAGATAATATAATAAGAGATAAAATCCCACAGCCCGAAGAATCATCCCAACCCACTACAAAACCCCTAGTATAAAGTCATCAAAGACAAAAGTTTTTAGGCGGGGAGACAAAATGAGAGCATCTATTAGATGTTCCAAAAAAAAAAAAAAAAAAAAAAAAAAAAAACCAATTAGATAGAAACACCAACATTAACACCATCATTTCTTTCTCTTCTGCCTCATTGTAAGTTGTCGTTTGGTCAACTTTGTTGTGTCAATGTCCATGTTATCTCCACTATTTTCACCACCATCTCCACCATTATCTTGACCACCCCCACTATTTTCACCAACATCTCCACTATTTTCACCCCCACCTCCACTTTGTGAACTTTCTTGAATGATTTGTTTGAATTGGAGAATGTTGTATATCATCTTACCACGTGCTAACATCCCATGAACATCTTGGGTTCCTCCTATATCCAACGATTCTTTAAGCAACCTTGTCGCTTCTGTTACAATAAGTTCCTATATATAAAGTAATTTGACAGTCAAATGTATATATATCACAAATATGACTAACATTAGATATATTATAATTTTCGAACACAATGAAATCGAATACGAGTAGGAATAAAAAATATATATACATCTTACCCAATTTACAGGTGGAAGACTATGAACTTGTGAAAAGTACTTCGGATTCTGCATATGAGGATGGCTAATATTGTTGAACCAATCTATGTATCTATTAACGTAATCCGAGGAAGCCACAACACGTTCACCACGTTCAAACTTAGACAAAACATGATTATCCCCCGACGTCCACAATCGGGAAAAAGTGTAATGACTCACATTGTATCGCACATTTGCTTTTTTACTACCATATTTAGGTTGAATCGGCCTACCAGGAATCCTTTGAACATATCCAACCGGACGTAGAACTCGGTTAATATTGTAGCCTTCAGCTATATCAAGCACACACAATCGCCATTAAAAAAAAGTAACATCGTCTAATGGTCGGATGTCACTTAACATCTTTGTAAGGGTCCCAATAAACCTAACACACAAAAATTCATAATTGTTATTCTCTTCCATCATTTTACAAACTAACAAATTATAATAAGAAAGTATTAAACTTATATCCTTACTTCTCTAGCCGATAATAAGTCTATCTCCTCCGAAGGTAGATCAAAGAAGACACTTTGGCCATTGAAAGTGAGGGATATACCATCCACCGTCTCATACGAGGCATATCCCTTTTAAAGTCCATATTGATCATGGGAGAATTCTCAAGAAGCGAAAGTGTTCATACACCCAAGCCTACAAAAGTATTTTGTGAACAAATCAAATTTTAAAAATGAGATAACTCCCTACAATAATAAAATACTACTTACTTCCAACAATGTCATAGACCCGGCAACTTGTCTCCCATTTCGTTGAGATGCTTTTGCCAACTCCCTATATAAATAAGCCAACGCAGCAGCACCCCAAGCATACTTTGAAACATTGTCAACCTCCAGCAACACCTGCAAGTAGGCAACGTGTACACCAACTCCCGACTTGTCATTGAAGATTGTACACCCCAAAAGAAACAACAAATAAGCTCGAACATGACAGTCAACAATTTCAACCGTAGCATCTTCGGGCGTGTTAGAGAATGTCTTCCTTAACCACTCTAGAGTCACATGACCTTTTTTCACTTTGGGTACATTTTCAGCCGTCAAACCAATCCCTTGTATAAGCAATTCTTCTGCTTTTCCTTTATCTAACAAATAGATTCCCTCCACTGGAAGACCTTTGATTGGAATCCCCAAAATTTGGCTGACATCATCGAGAGTAATGGTCATCTCGCCAAATGGGAGATGGAAAGTAGTTGTTTCTTGATGCCATCTCTCACAAAATGCTGAAATCACTACTGCATTGAAGTTCTTCCACGAATACAAGGCTAAGTTTAACAACCCGATACCTTCTAGCTTCTTTTGGAAAAGAGGTGGTTCTTTACTTATGTCCCATTGCTCTAGTTTGACGGTATGGTGGTGCAGTTTTAGAATACCCCTTTCCTACAAAATTAAACAATATTTTAATTTAATAAATAAATAAATAAAAAACACGACTATAAAATGAATTAAGCATAGATGTAAAAAAAAAAAAAAAAACCTTTCCAGTCCAAATCTTGCGAGCAATATGGTCCTCATAATCGACCAAAACTTGGTTATCTATAGGACCTTCGGAATATATTCCCAATTTAGACTCTCCATCGCTCTGCGTTCTCATCAACTTGCTGCAAATTTTCTTCTTGCCCATTAGAAACCGCTTATCTCCTCATCATGTTCTTCTTCCAACTCAACATTATCTGCTTTGCGCAAATTTTCTTCTTGCCCATTAGAAACCTCTATCTCCTCATCATGTTCTTCTTCCAACTCAACATTCTCGTCTTCTTCAATATGGTCTTCTACAACTATTGCTTTTTGTTTTTAGATTGATGAGATGCCGTTTGGGGCACCCTAACCGAAGGTGACGACTAGAGACAACTTTCCCTTTCTTTTTGGTGCATGACTATCCCTGTAATATCGTCAATAGCTAACAATAGTCAAATTTCAATTACAACCCAAACTTTATGATGCAAGAGAAAATGCAAGCTTTTAAGTATGCCATGAAAACCGATGATTTTTTTGTAAACTATATATTAATTATAAGCACTCGAAGTCTCTCAATCAAAGACTTTTATTAAATGACAAGTGATACAATAATCTCAACATCCTCATAATATTATCCAAAATAATATTCTATTTGTCAAACGGATGTCGAAAACATCTCACACAAAAAAATAATATCTCCAATCTCCGAATATTGCCTCGAGATGAAGATACAAGACAGACAAGGTTTCAAGTGACGCTTAACATCTATAAGGACGAGTACCTCTTCGAAGTCATTTACTCACTCCATTCAATTTGAAAGCCTAATGAAGCATATAATGATCATCCTATGGCAGATTCGGATTAATAGAAGAACTAAACATATATATCCCTCTTTCACATTCAAACAAACGCCATATATCATCATCAACAACTAGTATAATATAACCCAAAATTGCATTCAAACAAAATTTTCATGAACTAGTCGTGCTATAAATCTCTCGCCTCGGATGATATTATTATCCAATCGGGTTTTTCTCGGGTTTTTCCAAGAAAAGTGATCAAACACAATTTGTTTGGAATTTATGAATATGTAGTGACCAAACACAGAACGTAGCAATGCAATACCATTTTCAAACGAATCAAGCTCATAAAGAGACTAAAAAGATACCCACACAACGATCTGGTCCATAAGAGTATGACCCTCTGAAGATACTAAATATAAAATCTTAGAGTATGTGATTAATGGGAAAACACTTCTAATAAATATTCTCACTACAAAAATGTTATTTGATGCAAATAGTAATAAAGAAACATCTTCTCGCCATTCAAACACTCAAATATAATAAGCCTTGATCAATCTCAATCCATATCCAAATCAAAACTTGAAAAGAAAAAC
Source organism: Coptis chinensis (assembly GCF_015680905.1). Taxonomy (NCBI): domain Eukaryota; kingdom Viridiplantae; phylum Streptophyta; class Magnoliopsida; order Ranunculales; family Ranunculaceae; genus Coptis; species Coptis chinensis. Next base: position 89,993,582 of record NC_141463.1, on the reverse strand, counting down.
ATAGCATGGTCTCTAAAGTATCCACCTTATTACACCTGGAATCTTAAACAATTGAATTAAGAAAGAGAAAAACAAGAAGTATTTTGTTGAGTACAAACCCTTACTCAAAGAAACAGAGTCAGAGAAGCTTTTGAGGGGATACGTTGATTTTGCACATTTGAGACCTTCTAAACCTCAAAAGATAACGTAGCGAAAACACTCAAAATATTAAAACCTGCAACAACAGATTTACATTCAATGACTTAAATAAAAGAAATGCAGTACCATGTCATAATAACTATACCATCAATCATCAAAAAATAAGTTCATAAAAATGCAAACTTGGAACACTAAACTCACTTCAAATCAACGAATGCATTAAAACCCAACAATGGGTAAACTCAAATTCAATATAAACGACAGAAAACAGAATAAAACACATGAAAATAATAATGGGAAAAAAGTAGTTCATAAAAAAGTCATTTTTTTACCGACAAAGTGAGCGTTGAAACGATGATATTAACTAGAGAAGAAGAATTAAAGGATAAACAAGTTCTTATTACCTTAAACACTTGGTTTTTTTTATTTTAGAGGAGTTGGAAGAAAGAGAACAGCGGTGGAAGAAAGTGAAAAGTGAAAAAAGAAAACAATATTTTTTGTTTGGGGTCTGCCTTGAGAAAATTTTAAGTTTGGGGTCTGCCTTGAGAAAAAATGGGGTCTGCCTTGAGATGGGGTCTGCCTTGAGAGATATGGGTCTGTATATAGTCTTTCCCTTGTTAATGGTTAATGCAATGTTAGTTTTGTGATTCATCCGCCTTGTTCTTCGATGTAAGGGTTTTTGCCCCTGGGTGATGATTAGACCCTTATGAATCTTGACAATTAAGACAATGTTTTGTACCCTGTGTGTAAATATGAGTTATAGTGGTTTACGTACTTGAAGGTTCCCCCATTTTGGAATTCGATATGGGGATTGTGGTGTTTAGGTTATTTATTATTCTATTATTTATACTGATTAGGTTTAATTATACCTATACAAAAGCACTGTCTCCTCTATTGGCTTTAGTAGTCGAAGCATGCTTAGGCTTTTTGGGTTTTGTATTATGTGAAAAATTTGGAACTGATTGTTGCGTTACAGATGTGATTTGTGGGCTTGTTGTCCTGTAAGTTTTGAAAGGTTTGGTATTTTTTGTGTGCAGATTGGTCCAGAGCAGATTGAAGCGTTGTATCGGTATACCAAATTTCAGTTTGAATGTGGAAACTACTCTGGTGCAGCTGACTTTTTGTATCAGTACCGGGCTTTATGCACAAAACAGTGACAGGAACTTGAGTGCATTATGGGGAAAGCTTGCCGCGGAAATACTGATGCAGAACTGGGCTGTTGCGCTTGAAGAGCTCAATCATTTGAGGGAGATAATTGATGCAAAGGTTTGTGATGAGTACTTCTCTGCATATGTATACTTCTCACAATCTCTGATGTATGTCTTACACCCTATCTGTGCTGCAGAACTTTCAAACTCCAGTCAATCAGCTGCAAAGTAGAATTTGGCTAATGCATTGGAGCCTTTTCATATTTTTCAACCAATGAAGGTGGCAGAATAGATCTTTTCCTCTATGACAGGTATATAATTTCTTTTTAATGTATGATGTTTTTGTTATGTCTATCACTATTTCCTGAAAGAGCTGTTCCACCCGCATTCAGAATACACTCTAGTTGGAAGTTAGAAGAGTAGAGTCAGTGACCACACAAAAACCATAACTTGAAAGTAAAATAATCTGTATTTTTTTATGCATATGAAGTTGACAAATATAATTTCAGGTATCTTAATGCAATTCAGACAAATGCACCCCATCTTTTGCGATATCTAGCTACTGCATTGATTATCACCAAAAAGAGAAGGCCCCAGCTCAAAGAATTTATCAAAGTAATCCAGCAGGAACAGTACTCTTACAAAGACCCGATTACAGAGTTCTTGCAGTTTCTATATGTGAACTATGACTTTGATGGTGCACAGCAAAAGCTGCGAGAATGTGAGGATGTAAGTTTTGAAATTTGCATTATATATTTTATGTGCCACACGTCCTTACAATGACACATATTTTGTCTTCTGAAATATATATCTGCTCTACCATAAGTAGTTTTTACTTTTTCCTTTTAAGGGAAGTTGCCATAGCTGGAACCCACGACAGCATGCTATAGTTGAATTTATAATTTATCCCATTGATGATGATTTTAGGAAAAAATGTTAAAGTTGAAAAAGAATTGAGGTACAATCCATTTCGAGAACTCATGGAATACATGTGACAACTAGATAGTTATAGTAGCACTTGTGCCTCTGCACCAAATGCTTTCCTTGAGATTGTCCCGTCTACCATGATGTGTATACTTGACACAAATCCTGTATACCATGCCATGTGGACATGTGGTTTGCTTGTATGGTCCATGATGTGTGTAGGGTTGCGATTCTGCTACAACCAGTTAGCCATCTTTCCGTGTAAGTTGTTCATATAGAATGACTACTTGTTTGACGGGGATGTTTTCAGTAGAATACGACCGTCACTGTTATAGCTGATTGCATCACTTGACACCTTCTACGTGTGCGTACTTGTACCTATGCTTTTAGTAATTGTTTGGTGGGGGAGAAGATATGCATCTGTGATCTTTACATAAGCTTGATGCTATTTTATGTGTTTGTGATTGTTTCACGTTGCATTTTATGCTTCTGCTTTCTGCATGTCTCTGAAATATTTTTCTGCCTTTGAATCTCTGGGTTCTCTGCAGGTTATACTGAATGATCCTTTCTTGGGAAAACGTGTTGAAGAAGGCAACTTTACTACAGTACCTTTGAGGGATGAGTTTCTCGAAAACGCCCGTCTTTTCATATTTGAAACTTAGTGCAGAATACATCAGTGCATTGATATAGGGTAATTAAATGCGACTTGAAGAATCAGTTTTATATGTAAATTAGTTTCACTTTGTTCGTCTAGTAATTTGTGACGTGCAGAAATTCAGTGTCCATTCATCTGTCTTTTCATTTAAATCTGACAGAACACTTGCGGAAAAGTTGAATATGACTTATGACGAGGATGAAAGATGGATAGTGAATCTTGTGCGAAATCCAAAGCTTGACGCAAAGATTGATTCCAAGTTGGGAACTGTTGTCATGGAACCCAATCATGTGAATGTGTAAGTGTTCAACTGGTGTTCCACCTGCTAAGCATTCATTTGCGTCTTTGTCAGCTAGCCCTTTCCAACTCACTCCCTTTCTTCTCTGATCTGACTTGCAGGTACGAACAGATCATTGAAAACACCAAGGCATTCTCTTTGCGTACTTACAAATACGCTAATCTCGTTCTAGAATCTGCTCAAGTACAAACTGCTGTAAGAGGTGCCGTTCTTGCGAAAATTTCTTGAAACCAGAGTCTGGAAGGATTTTGGTTGTTTGCTTTCATCTTGTTTTGTGTTTTATACCTTTACATCTATAGATTAATTCGTTAGCGTTGGCTGAGGTGATGCCCGATGAAACATGTAAGGGCAAAAAACGTGCAACACAGTAGGTAGCCATTGAGTTATGTATGTCTCTCATGTCAAGGATTCATGTCATTAAGCCCAAAAGAACTTGAAAGTTCTGTTTATCAAACGTCACCAAACGAACTAGTAACTGCAATTTTGGTGGCAGTATAAAACTGTTGTAAATGGCATCTATCATAGAAAATTTGAGGATAACAAAAGCATACAAAGAGGTTAAAAATATTGTTTTCATGTCTAACAATTACCACCAAACCCACCCTAGATTTTCTTTGTTGTTTACTCCTTTCTAAACTGACTCCCTTTCTTCTTCTTTTTTTTTTTCTTTAAAAAAAACTTGCCGCTGCCTTCTTCTCTGTTCTGAATTTCAAGCACAAACGGATCATAGAAAGCACCAAGGCCCTCTCTAAATATCGTTCTAGAATCTGCTCAAGTACAAACTGCTGTATAAGGCAGTAAGGCACCGTGTTCGAAATTCGAATGTGTTCAAGCTTGGAAGGGCTACAACGTGCACTACAGTAGGTATAGGTAACCAATGAGTTATTCCTCAAGGATTCATCTGATTATTTAACGTCAGCAAACGAATTAGTAACAGCAATTTTGGGTTTAATTAATTATAAGCTGTAAAGTAAAAATGGTGGCAGTATATAGTGATAAAGGAAGCAATGGGAGGATAATTGGGCAAGGAAAAATATGACCACCAAAGCATCAGTGCATGTGTGCACCATGAGATAATCAGTTGTACGTATAAAAGAGTGCCATGCGACAGTGTGAGCACATTAGCCTGACTATCACACTTTTTCAAAATTTAGAAACACAATCTTAGGAGTTAGGAGTTGTAGGTGAGGTATGAGTCTATGACTCTTTGACTATCACACTTTTGCAAAATTTAGAAACACAATCTTAGGAGTTACGAGTTGTAGGTGAGGTATGAGTCTATGACTCTTTACATAAGATCCTTTTTTTTCGATAATAAGATCAAACTGTTCAATCCATTGAGAAGAATAATTGCATATATCGACACACATCAAGTTTTATTTCCTTCCACAGGTAAATACTATTATGTTCATGACGCATGATTGTCTTCGTTGTTCTTGTAAATATGAAAAAATTGTTTGTAGGAATTATTAGGAAGTATAATCATATCGTTCTTCTTCGCTGTTATCAGAGATTATTCCTGCAAAGGATCTTAAACTTGATACTTTAACACTATTGCCTTGTACAAATTGATACTGTAACTTTCACAGCTAATACTATGTGCCTATGTAATATGTCACAGGTGTGAATTCCCAATGGTTATATATTTCTCTCAAGATATAATCTTTGAGATATTGGTAAAAGTTCCTGCAAAGGATCTCTTAAGAGCAAAGGTTGTATGCAAGCTATGGCACTCAATTATCTCTGATCCTAATTTTGTGAATTCCCAGCTTGCCCATTCTCGTTCCCAACCTGCAGAGATAATCTTGAAAATATACTCGGAGGAACTTGGTGGTGATGATTATTTCGAGATGTTAACAATCAGCACGCAAAAAACATGGTATTATGCAAGTGGAAAAAATCTGTGATATGAAGTTCCCTTCTCTTCAGTTTCCTTGCACAGTATCAAAAGTGAAAGCTTCCTGTAATGGATTGTTGTTGATCTTCCACGGCAAACACCCATTTGAGACGGCTCTATGTCTATAATCCTGTCACCCGTCAATACGTGGCTCTCCCTTTTATGACTGAACCACTCGGTATGAGTTGCAATCCACCTAGGTGTTATTACTCCTGGACTTTGTTTTACAACGACTCCGTTGGAAAATATGTTGTGTTTGGAACGTTTCATTCGAGGTGCGTTATGCTTACTGTTGGTGACAAGGAGTGGAGCAGATATCAAAATCTCTATCCATGCGGTTCCTGTCTTGCACCTTATTCCCAATTGATATATGTAGAGAAGAAAGTGCACTGGCTGCAAAGTGAAAGTGAAACTGGTTGTACTATTAATCCTCTCGAGTGTTTCCACGACTCAGTAAATATTGGTGCAACAATGGAATTTACGAGAACCATTCTCCCAGAACACCAATGCAATGGATTCCATACCTTATTTGAGGCGAAAGGATCTCTATGCTTTGCAAGTCAGAAGCGATATTGGTTACAAATATTTGTTTTTGAGAAAAGAGAAGGTAATACTAACTGGAACAAATGTTATAGCACTAATCTTGAATCCTTGCCAAATTTACCTCAACCTATCAGAAGGTTGAACAGCTACATATTTGTTGGCACGAGAGGAGATATTGATAGCAGGACTACTGACTACTCAGACGTTGTGAAGATTGTCATGCAACATGAAGATAAATTGTTCTATTATGATTTGAAGCGTCTTGAGTATATTGCACTCGTAAGCAACGAGGTGAAGCTTCATCTTGCAGACTACAACCAGGTAAGGCTTGATATTTATCCTCTTTTTTATGCAAGTAGTCTTGTCAAGCCGGAACAAGACATTGTAATAGCTTAGTATTTGCTTTGGTCACGAGCTTATTTCATGTGGTATTCATAATTATTTTCTTGTGTTCTTCAAATTGGCACTGCAGTTGTACCAAGCATGTACAAATTTTGTGAAGGATAGAAATCCTTCAAATTTGACGAGTTATTTATGAAAGCACGTAGATTCCTTTTCTAACACACTGCTTAAGTGCGTAGCATTCTTTGATAGTTGAGATTTATTATCCGCATTATCCGCAAAATAAAGTTTAATGTAAGCTAGACTTTGGGACGTACGTTTCACGTAGTCAGGTGTAAACTGAAATTAATCAGTACCATTTTTAATTTTACTAGTATGCGAACCGCACCGGTTTCTCGAAAGTAGCCAGTGCACACGTAAGAAACAGATGTTCAAGCAACGTAAGGTAAAAGGTTGAGCTTCAACAACTAAGTTAGCCTACTCATAGTAATCAGTAATTCATTCTAAAGATGGAAAGTCTGTATCATGTGTATCATGTAGCAGAGTATGAAACAATTGCTTGAACACAATCAATTCAAAGAATACAGATCTGACTTTTATGCAAACCATTATAAAGAAATGTAGTCTTAAGAGTTATTTTCCTAAAACCATTATAAAGAAAGCTAGCCTGCTGCATATGAAACAATGTTCTTAACATATTGGTAGTTTGGTACACAGTAGTTAACATCTTGTATAATGAGATCCTAAAGAACTTTCAATTAAGAATTCGTTCCTCACAAATAGCTTAAGTGAAACACAATGAGCAAATAATGAGTTTAATGTATGTATAATATCCCTTTAAATAACAAAAATATATAAGAAAAATAACTTGAGTGTATTTTCGTATGTCCCCCTCTTCAGTTTGCTTGATATATAAGAAAAATAATGAGTTTAATGTATGTATAAATGTATAATATCCTGTAATGAATTGTTGTTGATATTCCACGGCAAACACCCATTTGAGAAGCTCTATGTCTATAATCCTGTCACCCGTCAATACGTTGCCCTGTTCCTTCTATGACTGAACCACTCGATATGATTTGCAATCCACCTAGGTGTTACTACTGCTGGACTTCGTTTTACAACGACTCTATTGGAAAATATGTTGTGTTTGGAAGCTTCCATTCGAGGTGCGTCGTGCTTACTGTTGTGGTGACAAGGAGTGGAGCAGATGCCAAAATCCCTATCCAAACTATCCCTATCTTGCAAAATCCCAATTGATATATCTAGAGAAGAAAGTGCAATGGCTGAAAAGTGAAACTGAAAATGGGGAAGTAGATTGGCTTAATAATCCTCTCAAGTGTTTCCACGTCTCTGTAAATATTGGTGCAACAATGGAATTTACGCAAACAATTATCCCAGAGCATCCATGCAATGGATTCCATACCTTATTTGAGGTGCAAGTGAGAAGCGTAGAAGTTAGTTACAAATATTTGTTTTATAGAAAAGAGAATCTGGAGTGATTTTTTGCTCCCAGTGGGATTTGCTCCAAGTGAAACAGGAACCAACCACGTGTCCACTAAAAAGAGATGGACCGTTATCAAATTCCTTACTTAGAACAAACTTCCTGATTTGCCCCCACCAAAAATAGAAATAAAAAAAAAATTAAAAATTAAAAAATCTCATTGTAAAATATACAGGAGTTCTTTCCATCATTAGCTAAAGATTTTTTTTTTATCTTTTTTAGTTTGAAAGAAGTGTCACTAGTTCAGCACTTCAAATTTTTTACTCCTTTTTTTTCCCAACAATTAAGACCAAAAACTAGATTTTGTAACTCGTAAGTTTCTTTCTTTTATTTTTTTTATAATTGGGGGTAAATCAGGAAACATATATTAAGGTGGAAATTTGATAACTGTTGACCCTTTTTCAGTGGACAGTTGGTTGGTTCTTGTTTCCCTTGGAGCTCTTGGAGCACATCCCGTTGGGAGCAAAAAATCACTCTAACATCTGGACCAAATGTTATAGCGCTAGTCTTGAATCCTTCTCAAATTTACCTCGACCTATCAAAAAGTTTAACAGTGTCAGATTTGTTGGCACAAGAGGAGATATTAGTAGCACTACTACTGACTACTCAGACGTTGTGAAGATTGTCATGCGACATGAAGATAAGTTGTTTTATTATGATTTGAAGAGTCATGAGTGCAAGAATATTGCACACTTAAACAACAAGGTAAAGCTTCGTACTGCAGACATAAACAACCAATGTGCACATTTCTATTGAATCACAAAACTTGTGGATGAATAATAAAAAATGCTAGAGAATGAGGTTGTAGGTGATTATGCAGTCAACCCGTATGGAAATATTGTTACTGTATAGTAGTGAGTTCGATAGAAGAAGATCCGAGAAAGATATTAGATTTGAAATTGAATGCAATGGCATATCAGTAACAATTTCATGCTTTGCGAGAAAATATGTGAATCAGAATTGGTTGAAGGTGACAACTTTGTTATCACTTTGAATAGAGAAGAACTTCAAAAGCCAAGAACATTGGGTTCCTATGCCATAGAAAATGGGGATCTCTTGCAAGTGGTGATGTAAGAGTTTGGTAATAAGGATGATTAGTTTTGTGTGGTCTTTTTATTTCTTGCCTTAAAGTCTTCTTATGTTTTTGGCTTAAGATCGAGTCCTATTATCTTTCTTGCTTAAGAGTTCAATTATGTTATGTTATCTCCAATTTGCTTAAGAGTTCAATTATCTCCAATTATATTAAGAGTTCAATTATGTTAAGAACAAGATGATTATCCACAAATAGCAATAATATTATTTCCCAACAAAATTATTAAGAAAAAATAATAAAACAAAAAAGAATAAATACCAATTGCAAAGTGTCCACAGCAAAAGAAAAGCTAACTCAAATTTATATATGATTCCACTCTATTTCTATAGTTAGCTTGATTTATTTGGGCAGAAGTACATAACATAATTGATGACTGTTTATTGAAACATAACATAATTGGAGATAATTTAACTCTTAAGCAAATTGTAAATAACATAACATAATTCAACTCGACTCTTAACTTCTTTAACCAAGAAACATAAGAGAAATCTTAGGACAGAAAAAAGTAAAAACCACACAAATAAAACTAATGTGTCACCACCCATTTCCTATACCATAGAACTCCACTCCTAAGAGAGCCCCATCCCCTATACCATAGAACTACAAAGTTCTTGCCATCTCAAGTTTTTCTCCGTTCCAAGTCACAAAGAAGTTGTCACCATCAACTCTTCCTGATTCACGGATTTTCTCGTGAAGCAGGAAAATGCTGTCATTCTTGGACATAGTGATGTCTTCTGTTATACCATAACATTCAATTTCAAACCTAATTATATCTATTAGATTTCCTTCGACCGAAGATATCATAGTAACAATATCGCCATGCACATTGACAATATAATCACTTAAGAAATCCTGATTAAACATTTTTTTATCATGGATCCACAAGGTTTATGTGTGATGGGAATGTTCACATTTGCATGATTGCTTCTTTCAAATCTCCCACAGTAACATTAGTCGCAATTTCGAGACTGAACTCTATATTATCATATATTACAGTGATCTCAACTTGTATTGAGAAGAGCTTTGTGTACACTTGCATGTCATATCCCATGAAAATATTTGTGGCATCCGAATCTTCCATGATTTGATCATTTTGAATAATTATTTGTTGATCGAAAAAAAGAGAGTATTCATTGTGAATAAAGGTCTTTAAGGCTCCAATGGTGTTGAATTCATTTACCAATTCATGTGTTTCATTATTACTCATAGATCTAATGGTGATATTGGCCATTGTGAAAGTGTTAGTGGCTTTGGACTGATAATGGTCTATGTTTATATACTCGGCCATCAAGACTGAAAATCCTAATTTGTTTATAGTTTGCTTGTTAGGAATGGTTATTTTGTGAGAGATCATACTAACATTATGTGTGCTTGTGTGGAATAGTTATGTAGAGCCAAGTGTGTTTGTGTATAATATTCAATAACGCCTAGTGCAGGGACGGAGCTAGGAGATTGTGTACACACCCCACTCCACAAAAAAAAAATTATATATCTATATATATATATATATATATATATATATATATATATATATATATATATATACAGCCCTCCTAAAAGGACCTTAAATAAGTACCAAGTCTAAAAACACCCACAACTTCACCTACAAAATGATTTAAACCCTAATCTTTTTGTGCATATGATCTACTAACCATAAAGAACATCTCTACAAAAAATTCAACTCGTTTGATATCCTCTAACTTAGATAAAATTGTTTTCCACTTTTGAATATATATATAAAGGTCCGTAAATGTCTAGTTTTTGCATTCATCTTTTTGCCGGTGTTAAAAATTGTCAAACGAGTTGAATTTTTGTAGAGATGTTCTTTATGGTTAGCAGATCATATGCACAAAAGATTAGGGTTTAAATCATTTTGTAGGTGAAGTTGTGGGTGTTTTAGACTTGGTACTTATTTAAGGTCCTTATTTAAGGTCCTTTTAGGAGCCGGGCTGTATATATATATATATATATATATATATAATTTATTTATTTATTTTTTGTCATAAGGTCTAAACAATAAAAATCAACAAAATTATATTTATTTCAATTCACAAAATTAGAGTGCTTTGACTACTAAGAATTTAATATGGACTGATGAAGTTAATTACTTAAGCACTTAAGCCATTAATTGATACTACTATGTCTATATATATCTACATAATATAATCCATAAGTCTACAATAATTCAACAAATTGTTAACTTTCCTATAATGTTATAAGTCTATATAACCCTACTATTATGTTGATAAAACTATAAAAGATTAACATTGAAAGTTAAAAAATTACTTTGTTTTGTTTTGTTTTTTGTTAAGTGAAAATTTTATTGATAATGATAACAAATTTTACAAATAATTACTATAACAAACGTGCAACAAGCTGCGCCACAAGTTCTTTCTGAATTTGTTTTTTATTTTTTTGTTTTTTTTAGGTTGAGGTCTGATGCTTGTTTAAGAATTAAGAGTGAAAAAAAAGAGAAAGAGCTTACGAGTTTGTTATGGGTGATTAGAAACTGACCGGTTAGGCTTTGGATCTTTGGCTATTTGTTTTAGTTTCATCAATCCATCAAACATTCAAATTTCCTTTTCCACCCTAGTGTATATCCACCCTAGTGTATGTGTATAGTTGTATATATTGCCGTCAACACTGAAAATCGTAATTTGCATTAAATTTCCTTTATACAATTGTTGTTGACATTTCAAACTAATATTATGTGTCTGTTTAGTATGTTTCACCAGACTAAAAATCGTTATTTGCATGAAAATTTGCTTTATACATATTATGTTTCTGTTTGGAATGTGCATTTGGGAGCCAAGGGGGTTTGTATGTTTCGCTTGTTGAGAGAACAAATCGCCCAGTTTACTCGACATAAAATATTGAACTACAGCTCGCTGGACTTGTCGGATTTCGGACGTCAAATTATTCACATAGATTCTGCATTGCGCATAGCTTCAAATTGTTTTTCTATATTACTCAACAAAAATAAAATGAAAAATCTCAAATTGGTTTAGTACTAATAAATAAGAATTGCCCCCTTCAGCCATAGACACTGTATTCTGTTAATTGACGGTGATCACAGATGAACCAAACTTGGTCACAATAATATAACAGAACTCCTTTCTTCCACGATATATAAAAAGACATGGTCTAAACTCGAACTCGGCCTTGACCATTAAAACCTCACGACAGAAACTTCTGCCCAAATGTATATACACACAGCTTTTAAAATCCTTTAAAACCTTGCGTTTGTTCAAACACATCAACAGATTCATCCTTTTCAGTTGTTGCTCTCGCACTCTGTCTTGCAAAGGTTCAATGGCTTCCCTTTGGCTGAACTCTGAAAAGAATGGTGCTTCTTATCTTTTGGCAGCACAAACAAACCACAAGGCTGTATAGCCTTAGGCAATTTTCAACACCTGTGAGCCTTCCATATTGTTTTCAAAAATACCTATTTGAACGAGAAGTTTCTGACCACTGCGAATATTGGTTTCTATATGACCTCCGCACCTCCTGCCATTGTTTCCTGTTGCCATTTCTCTCGAAGGGATAGCTGTGAACATCTGAAGCTCTGGAGGTGCTGCATACATTGTCCTTCTTAGTATACCTAATCTCTTCATCATCATACTGGGAGCGCTGCATGCATAATTAGTAAATTAGTACAACCATATCCCTGAAGAAATACAATAAACAAAGTACCATTACCAATGAAAGACAAGGAAATCATCAATTGTCAAATCCTTATTCATGAAAGAGTGGAGACAATAATTCAAAGCACAAAAAGAATAAATGCTTTTAAAATCAAGTGCCTGAATTTTGGCTTAAAGATCAGACAACGTCAATATGGTTAAACATCGGAATCACAAAAATCCAAGTCACATCACAAGATCAGATACACTTAAAATTAGCTGCAGACCTTAACAGGGTCCGAAATTACGGCATATGCTTCACCAATCATTTTAAAAAGCCGGTCTGCATCTTTGTGGACCTCTTCAGCAACTTCTTTCCACACCCCATCATTTCCATTCTCACTTCTTGGCAAGATCTGACCAGCCTATACCAAGACAAAGCGTGTTAGCGGGTGAACCAGCATAACACTTGGAACATCAACAATATAAGTGTATCTGAGGACTAAATACCGATGATGTCTAAGTGCTGCTCTGCGGTATGCTTTCTTGATGTCTGAGGCCATGACTGATGATTCAATCCCCCTGCATTAGAAATTGATACCTGAATATTTAAGACAATCCCATAAAACCACTTTCATCCTCACTGATTTATTCTGCCCTCTTTTCCCTGTGTAAGACTTTAATTTAGTATCTTCTCACCCTTATAATCTATTATCCCACGCTCGTTCTTTCACATCTTCCCTTATAGTCTATTATCCCACGTTCGTTCTTTCACATCTTGCGCCGCCAAAAGATAAATAAAGATAATGGAACTACAGAGTACAGACTACTATTTCTTGTCGCAAACTCCTAGTACCCCACTATTCAGCTAAGCCAATCCTTAACAGAGATCAATTCACTACTAGTGAAAAATAATAGGTAACCAATGAGTTATTCCTCAAGGATTCATCTGATCATTTAACGTCAGCAAACGAATTAGTAACAGCAATTTTGGATTTAATTAATTATAAGCTGTAAAGTAAAAATGGTGGCAGTATAGTGATAAAGGAAGCAATGGGAGGATAATTGGGCAAGGAAAAATATGACCACCAAAGCATCAGTGCATGTGTGCAGATAATCAGTTGTACGTATAAAAGAGTGCCATGCGACTGTGTGAGCATATTAGCCTGACTATCACACTTTTGCAAAATTTAGAAACACAATCTTAGGAGTTTGCAAAATTTAGAAACACAATCTTAGGAGTTTGCAAAATTTAGAAACACAATCTTAATTAGGAGTTAGGAGTTATAGGTGAGGTATGAGTCTATGACTCTTTACATAAGATCTTTTTTTTCGATAATAAGATCAAACTGTTCAATCCATTGAGAAGAATAATTGCTATATCGACACATCAAGTTTTATTTCCTTCCTAAGGTAAATACTATTATGTTCTTATCATGATTGTCTTCGTTGTTCTTGTAAATATGAAGTATAATTGTTTGTAGGAATTATTAGGAAGTATAATCATATCGTTCTTCTTCGTTGTTATTAGGGATTATTCCTGCAAAGGATCTTAAACTTATACTTTAACACTATTGCCTTGTACAAATTGATACTGTAACTTTCACAGCTAATACTATGTGCCTATGTAATATGTCACAGGTGTGAATTCCCAATGGTTATATATTTCTCTCAAGATATAATCTTTGAGATATTGGTAAAAGTTCCTGCAAAGGATCTCTTAAGAGCAAAGGTTGTATGCAAGCTATGGCACTCAATTATCTCTGATCCTAATTTTGTGAATTCCCAGCTTGCTCATTCTCGTTCCCAACCTGCAGAGATAATCTTCAAAATATACTCGGAGGAACTTGGTGATGATTATTTCGAGAGGTTAACAATCACCACGCAAAAACATGGTATTATGCAAGTGGAAAAAATCTGTGATATGAAGTTCCCTTCTCTTCAGTTTCCTTGCACAGAATCAACAGTGAAAGCTTCCTGTAATGGATTGTTGTTGATCTTCCACGGCAAACACCCATTTGAGACGCTCTATGTCTATAATCCTGTCACCCGTCAATACGTGGCTCTCCCTTCTATGACTGAACCACTCGGTATGAGTTGCAATCCACCTAGGCGTTATTACTCCTGGACTTTGTTTTACAACGACTCTGTTGGAAAATATGTTGTGTTTGGAACGTTTCATTCGAGGTGGGTTGTGCTTACTGTTGGTGACAAGGAGTGGAGCAGATATCAAAATCCCTATCCATGCGGTTCCTATCGTTCACCTTATTCCCAATTGATATATGTAGAGAAGAAAGTGCAATGGCTGAGAAGTGAAACTGAAAATGGTTGTAGTATTAATCCTCTCGAGTGTTTCCACGACTCAGTAAATATTGGTGCAACAATGGAATTTACGAGAACCATTCTCCCAGAACATCAATGCAATGGATTCCATACCTTATTTGAGGCGAAAGGATCTCTATGCTTTGCAAGTCAGAAGCGATATTGGTTACAAATATTTGTTTTTGAGAAAAGAAAAGGTAATACTAACTGGAACAAATGTTATAGCACTAATCTTGAATCCTTGCCAAATTTACCTCAACCTATCAGAAGGTTGAACAGCTACATATTTGTTGGCACGAGAGGAGATATTGATAGCAGGACTACTGACTACTCAGACGTTGTGAAGATTGTCATGCAACATGAAGATAAGTTGTTCTATTATGATTTGAAGCGTCTTGAGTATATTGCACTCGTAAGCAACGAGGTGAAGCTTCATTTTGCAGACTACAACCAGGTATGGCTTGATATTTATCCTCTTTTTTATGCAAGTAGTCTTGTGAAGCCGGAACAAGACATTGTAATAGGTTAGTATTTGCTTTGGTCACTAGCTTATGTCATGTGGTATTCATAATTATTTTCTTGTGTTCTTCAAATTGGCACTGCAGTTGTACCAAGCATGTACAAATTTTGTGAAGGATAGAAATCCTTCAAATTTGACGAGTTATTTATGAAAGCACATAGATTCGCTCTCTAACACACAGTTTAAGTGCGTAGCAGTCTTTGATAGTTGAGATTTATTATCTGCAAAATAAAGTTTAATGTAAGCTAGTAACTGCAATTTTGGCCTTATAGGTTGAATGTAAAAGAGGTGGCAGTATAAAACTGTTGTAAATGGCATCTATCATAGAAAATTTGAGGCTAACAAAAGCATATAAAGAGGTTAAAAATACTGTTTTCATGTCTAACAATTACCACCAAACCCTAGATTTTCTTTGTTGTTTACTCCTTTCTAACTTAAGGCAGTAAGGCACCGTGTTCGCGAATCAAGCTTGGAAGGGCTACAACGTGCACTACAGTAGGTATAGGTAACCAATGAGTTATTCCTCAAGGATTCATCTGATTATTTAACGTCAGGAAACGAATTAGTAACAACAATTTTGGGTTTAATTAATTATAAGCTGTAAAGTAAAAATGGTGGCAGTATAGTGATAAAGGAAGCAATGTGTGTACCATGAGTTAATCAGTTGTACGTATAAAAGAGTGCCATGCGACTATGTGAGCACATTAGCCTGACTATCACACGTTAATTATTCGCCTGACTATCACACGTTAATTATTCGAGTAGTTGACGTATGAGTTATGACTCTTTACATAAAATCCTTTTTTTTTTCGATAATAAGATCAAACGGTTCAATCCATTGAGAAGAATAATTGCATATATCGACACACATCAAGTTTCCTTCCATAGGTAAATACTATTGTGTTCTTATTATGAAGCATGATTGTCTTCGTTGTTCTTGTAAATATGAAAAATATGAAGTATAATTGTTTGTAGGAATTATTAGGAAGTATAATCGTTCTTCGTCGTTGTTATTAGGAATTATTTATTATCTTCTTATTGTTTGATAGTTGAGATTTATTATCTGCAAAATATAAAGTTTAATGTAAGCTAGACTTTGGGACATTTCACGTAGTCAGACGTAGTCCACCAACACAATACTAACTAACACAGTTTGAGACTTTGAGTTGTGTGCTTGTGTTACATGATGTATGTGACATATTCTTAGTGTAATTCTTACTAAGAAATAAATTAGATGCATTTAGTCAGTACCAACCATTTTTTTATTTTACTTACAAACAGGGGCTATATGCTATAGCATCCCTTTTTTTTTTCGATGTAAACTTTCTACCCTTTCATTAGAGCCACCTAAAGGTGAGCAGGAAAACAAAAGTTGTCCAACATACACTTCGGAAGATCAGAATTTCCCAGCTGATGGTTAGCCCATTTTGCTAGGGAATCTGCATCCCCATTGTAAATCCTACTAATCCAAAAGAACATGCAAGAACTAAAAGTCTGAGATAAAGAGTTAATATGTGTCTTCAGCACCTCCAGGGTCCAAGGACATGCTGCCCCTTGAAGTGCCTTAATAACATCCAGATTATCCCCCTCGAACACATAGCTATCGTGTTTAAGCTGCCTTCCCAGCAAGACTGCCACCTCAGCTGCTCCCATTTCTGCTGCTCCAATATCCTGGGCCTTGAACCTCCGCACTGCTGCTCCAACCATATCCCCTTCACTATTACTAGCAATAGCTGCAGCTCCAGTCCACCCTGTATTCCTGTCATAAGAAGCATCAAACCTAATCACAATGCTATCAATTGGGATTTCAGGGAACAGCTTTTCTAAAGAATTCCTTGAAAGATTAGAAGGTAATTGAGATGATAAGGAATCTTCTCTGAAGGCATCCAAGCATTTGTCTGCCATGACTCTACTCTGTCTGATGATACGATCTCTGTTAGCATTCCTTTTGTCGAATTTCAGCTCATTTCTAGCTCTCCATATGTAATGGAGCAGGTACATGATATGGGTCCCAGCCATGCATTGGTCCCTGTCCTTGCTAGTGCACCAAGATAGGTAGAGTTCTATTCTGTTCCTCAATCCATGCGGCTGCTGAGTTGTGTTGATTCTTAGCCCCACTTGGGAGCAAAACCAAACAGCTCGAGTCCAATCACATGTGAAGAAAAGGTGCTCTGCTGTTTCCATTTCTCTATTGCAAAAAGGGCAAGAGAAATCTCCTTTCATGTTCTTTTCAGCTAACCTATCCCCCAGAGGGAGCACATGCATGTATAGTTTCCATAGAAACATCTGTAAATAAGAAGGCAGGGGAGCTGCCCACAGATGCTTGAGAGCTATATAGTTGACACTGGAACTTTGTCCCATCTCCTTTTCATTGTTTTTGAGGTAGGCATAAACTGTCTTAACAGTTAGCTTGCCAAATCTTTCCATGGCCCAAATCATTTTATCAGCTGGAGCAGTAGCAGGCCTAACTACAATCTCCTGCATCAGCTGGCTTAAGAAGGGGTGGAACCAATGATTAAGCTTAATCAGTATCCAAACCCCGCCATCGGCAAAAAGAGATCAGATACATGAAGGTTATTCAGGGAGTTGTCCACCACCCCCAGCTCTGCCAGAGTCATAGGTTTGTTAAGACACTTGATCCAGGGATCCTTAAGGATGGAGGTGGTAGTTCCTTTCCCAATTCTCCACATCATCCCCCACTAATGGAGTTAAACACTTTATGAATGCCTTTCCAGAAGTAGGAGGCTTGATCTGGTGGCTTAAGGACATCTCCTATCCAGTGTTTTCCATAAATACTAAACATAGTCTGAGTCCACAGAGAGTGGACATCAGTAGCTGCCTTCCATGGGAGTTTTGCTAACATAGCCTTGTTCATATCTCTAGTTTTCCTGAGGCCCAGCCCTCCTTCTTGTTTACTTTTGCAAATTTGTTCCCACCCAATGGTGTGAACACTTTTTGATTGTTCTGTTCCATTCCACCAGAAATCCCTACATGCCTTATCCATCTTGTTGCAAGTTGCCATTGGCAACAAATATGTCGACATGACATATAGGGGGGTAGCTTGTATCACAGCTTGGATAAGAGTGGTTCTCCCAGCCTGTGATAAAGCCTTAGCTTTCCACCCTTTAACTTTTCTATGGATTCGATCCACTAGATAGTCAAAATCTTCAGCTTTCTTCCGAGAAAGCATAATAGGTACTCCCAGATATTTTTCTTTGGGCTGAAAATTCTTCATCCTCCAGAATCTTTTTAACTTGATTTTTTGTCTATAGCTAACATTCCTACTGAAGAAAACACTAGATTTCTCATAGTTTATTTTCTGCCCAGAAGCCCTACAATAACACTCCAGGATATGTTTGAGCTGGCCACTTTCAGCAAGGTTGGCTTTAATGAACAGAATCAAGTCATCCGCGTAGAGCAGATGGGTAAGAGCAGGAGAATTCCTCCTTATTTTGACCCCATGCAGCTCCTCCTTAGCCTCAGCTTGAGCAATCAATCTGGAGAGGGCTTCTGAGACCAAGATGAAGAGATATGGGGATAAGGGGTCCCCTTGTCTCAGCCCTCTCTCAGGGTTAATTTTCTCCAACGGAGAACCATTAAGCATGATCTGGAACGAGACAGTGGATAGACATTGGTGGATCATATGTCTCCACTTATTGCTGAAGCCAAGCTTTTCAAAAATATTATCAACAAAAGCCCATTCCACCCTGTCATACGCCTTTGCCATGTCCATCTTGAGGGCACACCAGCCCTCCTTTTTTGACTTCATATTCTTCATATTATGAAACACCTCACAAGCAAGCCCCACATTATCCCCAATGCTTCTCCCCTTAATAAAAGCCCCTTGAAACGGGGAAATAATCCTGTTCATGAGACCTTTCAATCTGTTTGCAAGAATTTTTGATACGACTTTGTACCCAAAATTGCAGAGACTGATAGGTCGAAATTTAGACGCATGGTCAGGATTCACCACTTTGGGAATAAGGGCAATGTAGGTCTCATTGAATTTGGGGTTAAGGTACCCCGTGTTAAAAAAATCTTGGACAAAGGAGACCACAGCAGGCCCAACTATGTCCCAGCATTTCTTATAAAACACCCCTTGAAACCCATCAGGACCAGGGGACTTGAGACTGCCCATCTTCTTAACCACTTTCCAGATATCCTCCTGGTCCGGGGTGCTTATGAGAATCTCATTTTCCCTATCACTCACAATACTTTTAAACAAGTCCATAATCTGGTTGTCCCTTACAGGAGAATCAGTAGTGAAAATGTCAGTAAAGTATTGATTGAGAGAGGTACCCACATCAGTTCTACCTTCTCTCCACTCTCCATCATCATCTTTAATTTTATCTATCTTATTTTTCCTTCTTCTATAGATGGTGGAGAGATGGTAGAATCTGGTGTTTTTCCCCCCGTCCTTAATCCAATCAAAGGTTGATTTTTGTTTCCAAAAATCCTCCTCCTTTTCATACCAACCCAACAAATTAGCCTTAATATCTTTCGCTTTATTGTAGTTCTTAGTGGAGAAAGGTTTAGCTAGAACAGTATCCAGGTCTTTTTGGGCAGCCTTGATGTTTGTAAAGATGTTCCCAAAAACAAACTTATTCCATACAGATAGGTCAGTTCTGGTCTTGTGCAGCTTATGTATGAGATTGTGGTCAGGGAGGTCGTGGGTAATGGCATTCCAGGCCTTCTCAATCACAGGTTTGCAAGCATCATTAGCAAGCCACATATTAAAGAATTTAAAAGGTCTAGGGTTCCTTTCTTCCTGATTGTCCAGATTGATGATTAAAGAGATATGGTCCGAGGAAGCATTAGCCACAGTTTGAACAAGAGCATGTGGGAACAGAGCTATCCACTCAGTAGATGCCATAGCTCTGTCCAACCTTTCAAGCACATGATCCCCTATTCTGCGGTTATTGCTCCAGGTGAACTTTGGGCCTTTAAAACCCAAGTCCACCAGCCCCAGATCATTGATCAGGTTATTAAACTCGTGCATACTTTTAGAAATAGTGCTTTTTCCTCCAATTTTTTCATTTAGTTGGGCTATAGCATTGAAATCACCAAACAAACACCATGGTCCAGGAATCAGAGGAGCTAATCCCCTCAACTCATTCCAGACTTTATTTCTATTGTGGGCAGCCGGCTCCCCATAAACAAAAGAGAAGAACCAATCATCAGTGCTAAAATAATTCGCAAGTTTACCTGTGATTTGGTTCTTTGAGGCCCCAAGGATCTCCAGTTCCACACCTTCTTTCCAAAGCACAACCAACCCTCCACTCTGTCCTTGTGCTGGAACCGCAAAATGTCCCTCTAACTTGAGCTTTTTACTGAGATAGCCGATTTTCTCTTTATTTGCTTTAGTTTCTGCCAAGCACATAATATCTACATTAAACCTACCTATCAGGTCCTTTAGTTGTTGAATTGCCGTGGTGGTGCCTATCCCCCGGCAATTCCAGGCGTGAATCGTCATGGGTACCAAGGCAGCTGTGATGGGACAGCTACCGCTGGAGGAGCAGACAGACCCCCACTGTAGTCATCACCCTTCTCTTGGCCCCTTATAGTAGACTCATCATCCATCTTCTGACTCTGGTCTACTGAGCTTTGCCCTTCCTGCATCTGAGCCTTCTTCTCTGTTTGTCCCCATTGAGAGCTTCTCCTATCCACACTTGAGTCATCCATTGCCAGAGGTTGTGGTTGGCTTGTAAGTTGTTCCCCATCCGCTTCGTAACCCACCCTCTCATTACTAAGCTGCTTTTCTGTATCATGCACCATCCTATCTTCATCATCATCTGAGAAATATACCTCCATAGGAGCCTGATGTTCTACCATAATTTCTTCTGAGACCCCTGATTCATATGATGTTACTGAGTCATGTGTACCCTCAGACTCAGTTGGGCTTGGATCTGTTGTAGAATCAATATCAATCAGTTCCTCCGATGTAGTTGGTGTTGCTGAGTCACTGGATAGTTGCACTATATTTGCGTTCCTTGGTATCAGGAGATGTCCTTTTCCTTGACTCCTTAGGTCAGTTGCCCTTTGTTTTGCTTTCTTTGATCTCTGCTCCCCTATGCGTTTGCTTCTTCTTATCCATCCATCTCCTCCATTCATAACCATATCGTCTTCCTCTTCTTCACTCAGACTGTGTTTCCTTTTTGGGTTTTTTCCTTGATTTTGTGCTTTTGGCTCTCTAACAATACTACCCAGCCTGGATTTATTCTCTGATTTAGACACCTTTTCTCTTCTGCCTCGGGAAGCCATGATTTTGTATCCTCTGCCACGTGTGGATCTGTTATAGCTTTGTAGCTTAGGCTTTTCTTGGAACTCTCTCTGAGATTCACAGCTTGTGCGGCTCGAGACTCCATGGGAACCAGGTATTTCTTCTGTAATTGCTTGAAAACAGATCTGAGTCCTAGCCTGGTCATAACTGCTGGTAGCCTCTAACCCACTAGGTTGGCACCTGTCAATCATTCCTTCCTCCTGAGTTAATATCTGGTAGTTTTGCAAAGAGTCTATGTAGGGATCCTGATATCTACCCCTCTCTTCTGTATTTATCTTTTCAAACACCACTAGGCCCAGTACATCCTTATGCTCCTCCATAGCCAGGTCGCAGCCCTGCTCCTTCTCGTTCACTGTCTCTATTGGGCTTTGATATATCGTTAGCCCATGATCCTTTGCCAGCACTAGCCCATACCTCGTCCCATCTGGGCCTTGGGCCTGATTAGCAGTCTCTTGTGCATTCTTTTGATTCGGTAGTCCCATCTCAAAGCCCTTGTGGAAAGTGACCGTTGAAGTAGCCGTTGTGCCTGATTCCTTGATTCCATCTCCAGGCCCCACCTCTCCTCCCTTGGTTTTGTCCTTTTGCTGTCCTTGCTCTGTTGACGTGGACCCTTCCCATCTGTTCTGTCTTACTCGTAGTTGCGCTTTCCAGTTTCCGGTCGACCTTCTCTCCCTTTCCGGTGCCGGAGTTTCCTCAAACCGAAGTTTTGATGGTGTTCCTTCTATGGTATACACTTGTTTTCCAGTGAAGGCCACCCCATTGTAGAATTTATTAGCTTTTATTTGACTTGTGAAGTTTGGCTTGATATCCTTTATGCTTCCTCCACATTTCAACAACTCATATCTGTATTGGTTTCTAATCCGGCACCTCAGGTGTTCGTGGCCAATCACTCCACAAAAGTAGCAGAATGTCTCCAGCTTTTCATACTTGAGCCTCACCGTTAACTCTTCCCCAGTCTCTAGCTTGAGCTGTTGTTCTTTTGTTAGTCTTTCTGTTACATCCATTTCTACTCGAACCCGCGCTACCGGATGGTTAAATTCAGGTGGACAGGAAGTATCAGCTTCTATGACCAGCCCTAATTCCTCACCAATTTTCCAAACGTTTACTTTATTGATTCTGTCTTTTGGGAGGTCCCAAATCTGGACCCAGAAGCTGACCAGCTCGAAGTTATACTCATCCAGTCTTCGATCTCTCTCCCATTCCTTTATAGACAAGATAAATCCTCCCACCATCCAGGGTCCATTTGTCTTCACATGCTTGCATTCTTGACTATTTTCAAATCTAAACTTGACATGGTCTCTATCAATCCGTTCCAGCTCTATATTCCCTGTTGTCTGCCAAATTCTATGTACTTCCTTTCCAACTTCCTCTAGATTTGGAGAAAGCCCTCCATGTAGCTTCCCAATTAGTGTAAGAGCATCGTTGGCCAAAGCTTCGGCATTTAGACAGTTGATCTCTATAATATGCTGTTTTTTTTTTTCAAAGAGAAGCTTTTTCATTTTTTGTTGTAGTTCCTCTATCTGGTTCTTACTACTACTGTCTTCTTGTTGGTGGGGTATAACTAACACTGTTGATTTTTGCATATTTCCTTTGCTTGGGTAAAAGCATAGCTGTATAATAGAGGGATGGGATTGTTGGTGTTGGATGAGAGATAGAGGGGGGGGGGGGGAAGGGTTGGTGATGGAGAGGAGGGGGGATCAAGATCGAGGTTTTATTTGGGGTATTAGGATCTCAAACTAAGGTGGAGAAGCAAGGAGAGAGGGGGAAGCTCTGCTATCGCCCGCAGGAGAGGGTTGCATCCAGATGCATAGCATCCCTTGAATGAACATTCATGATGCATATATTAAGGGCATCTCCAATGGAGGGTGTAAACCGTATAGAGTGTAAGATTTATACTCCAAATATCAAAAAAATATTTTCAATAGGAGTGGTATACCGTAGATAATAGAGTATTAGTTGATAGAGGAGGTGAGAAATTCTCCATCTCGCTATCAGTTGATAAATAACTCGGGCGACACTTTAACCAACGTCCCAACAAAAAAAAATTCGGACGTCATTTTTGTTGGAGTTATCCCTCACACGAGGAGAGAAACGGAGCTGATTCGGCGTTGGAGATGTCAGAGCGCGCCTGCGCTCAGATGGGGCGCACCTGCGCTCATGGCTCCAGTGTTTGGGCGCAACCCACACTCATAGCTCAGTGTTGTTTAGGCGACCAGCTCAAAGGCGCACCCGTGTCTAACTTTCGTGGGCTTCGCTATAGTAACCGCGAAATTTGGTTTTTGGAGATAAAAACCAAAATCAAGGTTTTGGAAAACCTAACCTAACCAAGTCAGAAGACTAAGAACCAAACAAAAACAAAGAGTGAGAAACCCAATCTTGAAAGCTATCAAGATTGAGAGATAACCTTTACAGAGATACAACCCTGTAAAGAGATAAGAGTGATCTAGTAAAGTAAAAGACTGAAAGGAGATATTGTAATCTTCCTTCCCACTTTATAAAGAACTGGCTCTTGTGGAAGTAGGCATCATTGGCCGAACCACGGTAAATCTTTGTGTTGTGGTTTGCCTTTACTGCTTTACATTATTATTTGTTGTTAATAGTTGTTTAACGAGTAGGGCATGTTAGTATAAGTAGTTGGTGATATTTAGAATTTGTCTGGAGTTGAAGTGTGTTCAAATACAAGTTATCTGTGTAATGGGGGAATCGATTGGTATTGGTATAATCCCCAACAATTTTAAGTAACGTCCCTTTCTAATTCTATTAACTCGGACGAAATGACGTCTCAGTTTAAATTAAAGAGGGACGTCACTTAAAGTGACGTCCGAGTTTAAAATCTAATTTTTTTTACACTTCACCATTGGGGAGTATAGAGTGTGGATATTTATAGGCTATACAATAGTATACAATTAGAAGTGTAAAATCCTAATGGCACCTATGTAGAGCCTAAGTGGAGGTGTAATTTTACACCCCCCATTGGAGATGCCCTAACAAATTATGTCTCATGCTTGTTTGCCTTTTGCTAGTTGCTACATTCATCATACATATATTGCTTGCCGTTGGAACCTTCAGTCCTTCACAACCTTGTGGAAGCTCCACTTGACTCAGGCACTCACCCGTCAATTACGTGGTACCTTCATTCAAATATCATCGCAACACACTTAAGGGTCTGTTTGTTAAAATTTAACTAATGGAAATGAAAGGAAATAAGTGGTCTACTATGGAAAGGAAAGGAATGGAATGGAAACAGTTTTAAAATTGTGTCTGTTTGGTAAATTGTGGAAAGAAAAGCAAATTGTGCCTTTCTTTTTTTTTCCTTTCCTTTCCCTAAAATTTTTAGGTCTGGACCATGGACTCAAAACCATTTCCATTTCCCTAGTTTTGTTTCCGCACGGAAAGCAGCCTTTTCTTTCCATGGGTAAACAAACAACAAAAAAACTATGGAAAAGGTGGACCACACCTCTTTTCCTTTCCTTTCCCTAGCATTTCCTCCAGAACAAACAGGCCCTAAGTCATGAGTGCGGATTTCCTGTCCAAAGACTTTTGCGCTTAGCTACCAAGCCAATCAAATTTCAAGAAATAAAGATTGCCTTTGTAAAACGTAACTGTATGGAAATCTTTGAATTTGGTTGCAGATAATAACTTCGTAAAAATGGATACAATTTACAAAGTTTAATTTGTTTGTTTTTCTTTTGCTAGTTTACAAAAAGAAACCAGAGTGTTAGCTGAATGACTAATATGTTCAGGTCTAGTGAAAAGCTACCAACTAAGAAGTGAAGAGAAAAGCTTCGATCCTCAGCGCTTAGGACCGAGGTGCGTCCAAAGCACCTCGACACCACACATTTGTTGTCCACATCAGTAATTTCACACATAAATCATCAACAAATAAAAAAAAAAACAAACAAAAAAAAACGAAATATGTGGTGTCGAGGTGCTTTGGACGCACCTCGGTCCTAAGCGCTGAGGACCGAAGTCTTTTTCAACTAAGAAGTGTTAATTAAGTAGCTACAAATTGTATTTGTTGTATTATTTTTTTCCAATTATGTACTTGTTATGTACTTCTGCCCAAATAAATCAAGCTAACTATAGAAATATAGTGGAATCATACATAAATTTGAGTTAGCTTTTCTTTTGTTGTGGACACGTTGCCATTTGTATTTATTCTTTTTTGTTTTATTATTTTTTCTTAATAATTTTGTTGGGAAATAATATTATTGCTATTTTTGGATAACCATCTTGTTCTTAACATAATTGAACTCTTAAGCAAATTGGAGATAATATAACATAATTGAACTCTTAAGCAAGAAAGAAAACCCACATAATAGGACTCTTAAGCAAGAAAGATAATAGGACTCGATCTTAATTGAACTCTTAATCTCTAGCATTTTTTTTTATTCATCCACAAATTTTGTGATTCAATAGAAATGTGCATTTTTTTTTATTCATCCACAAATTTTGTGATTCAATAGAAATGTGCACATGCTGCATGATGGTTTCTTTTAAATCTCGCACAGTATCATCAGTTGCAATTTAGATACTAGAGTCTCCCTGTGAACTATTACCACACTTTACAGTGATCTCAACTTGTGTTGAGATGAGCTTTGGGTACACTAGTATGTCGTGTTGTTCCGTGAAACAATTTGTGCCATCCAAATCTTCCATGATTTGACTCTTTTGCATAATGATTTGTTGATTGAAAGGAATAGAGTATTCATTTTGAATAAAGGTCTTTAAGTCTCTAATAGTGTTGAATTCATTTACCAATTCATGTGTTTCATTATTACTCATAAATCTAATTGTGATATTGGCCATTGTGAAAGTGTTAGTAGCTTTGGACTGATAATGCTTGTGTTTATATACTCGGCCATCAAGACTGAAAATCCTAATTTGTTTATAGTTTGTTTGTTATGAATGGTTATTTTGTGAGAGATCATACTAACATTATGTGTGCTTGTGTGGAATAGTTATGTAAAGCCAAGTGTGTTTGTGTATAGTATTCTATAACACCCAATGCAGGGACAGAGCTAGGAGATTATGTACACACCCGACCCACCCAAAAAATAATAATAATAAAAATCAACAAAATTTTTGTCATAAGGTCTAAACAATAAAAATAAACAAAGTTTTTTTTTTTTTTTTTTTTTTTTATAAGGTCTAAACAATAAAAATCAACAAAATTATACATTTATTTCAATTTACAAAACTAGAGTACTTTGACTACTAAGAATTTAATATGGACTGATGAAGTTAACTACTTAAGCACTTAAGCCATTAATTGATACTATTATGTCTATATATATCTACATAATCTAATCCATAAGTCTACAATAATTCAACAAATTGTTAACTTTCTTATAATGTTATAAGTCTATTTAACTCTACTATTATGTGGAGAAAACTATAAAAGATTAACATTGAAAGTAAAAAAAATTATTTTGTTTTGTTTTGTTTTTTTTAAGTAGAAATTTTATTGATAATGATAACAAGTTTTACAAATAATTATTAGGACAAACGTGCAACAAGCTGCGCCACACTTCCTTTCTGAATTTGTTTTTTTTTTGGGTGAGGTCTGATGCTTGTTTAAGACCAATTAAGCTCTTTAATGGTTTTGGACTCAAAATAAATGATAAATAATAATTTTGTAATGGCAAAAAGAAAAATAGAAAAATCTCCCAGTTTACTCGACATAAAATATTGAACTACAGCTCGCTGGACTTGTCGGATTTCGGACGTCAAATTATTCACATAGATTCTGCATCGCGCATAGCTTCAAATTGTTTTTCTATATTACTCAACAAAAATAAAATGAAAAATCTCAAATTGGTTTAGTACTAATAAATAAGAATTGCCCCCTTCAGGCATAGACACTGTATTCTGTTAGGTGATTACAGATGAACCAAACTTGGTCACAATAATATAACGGAACTCCTTTCTTCCACGATATATAAAAAGGCATGGTCTAAACTCGAACTCGGCCTTGACCATTAAAACCTCACGACAGAAACTTCTGCCCGAATGTATATACACACATACGTTTTAGGAACGACCTTTTGAAGGTTTGCTAGCTTTTAAAATCCTTTAAAACCTTGCGTTTGTTCAAACACATCAACAGATTCATCCTTTTCAGTTGTTGCTCTCGCACCCTGTCTTGCAAAGGTTCAATTGGCTTCCCTTTGGCTGAACTCTGAAAAGAATGGTGCTTCTTATCTTTTGGCGGCACAAACAAACCACAAGGCTGTATAGCCTGAGGCAATTTTCAACACCTGTGAGCCTTCCATATCGTTTTCAAAAGTACCTATTTGAACGAGAAGTTTCTGACCACTGTGAATATTGGTTTCTATATGACCTCCGCACCTCCTGCCACTGTTTCCTGCTGCCATTTCTCTCGAAGGGATAGCTGTGAACATCTGAAGCTCTGGAGGTGCTGCATACATTGTCCTTCTTAGTATACCTAATCTCTTCATCATCATACTGGGAGCGCTGCATGCATAATTAATAAATTAGTACAACCATATCCCTGAAGAAATACAATAAACAAAGTACTATTACCAATGAAAGACAAGGAAATCATCAATTGTCAAATCCTTATTCATGAAAGAGTGGAGAATATAATTCAAAGCACTAAAAGAATAAATGTTTTAAAATCAAGTGCCTGAATTTTTATTCTTTTTAAAATCAAGTGCCTGAATTTTGGCTTAAAGATCAGACAATGTCAATATGGTTAAACATCGAATCACAAAAATCCAAGTCACGCCTCAATCAGATCAGATACACTTAAAATTAGCTGCAGACCTTAACAGGGTCCGAAAGTGCGGTATTATGCTTCACCAATCATTTTAAAAAAGCCGGGTCTGCATCTTTGTGGACCTCTTCAGCAACTTCTTTCCACACCCCATCATTTCCATTCTCACTTCTTGGCAAGATCTGACCAGCCTATACCAAGACAAAGCGTGTTAGTGGGTGAACCAGTATAACACTTGGAACATCAACAATATAAGTGTATCTGAGGGACTAAATACCTTGTCTGGATGATGTCTAAGTGCTGCTCATGTATGCTTTCTTGATGTCTGAGGCCATGCCTGATGATTCAATCCCCCTGCATTAGAAATTGATACCTGAGTATTTAAGACAATCCCATAAAACCACTTTCATCCTCACTGATTTATTCTACCCTCTTTTCCCTGTGTAAGACTTTAATTTAGTATCTTCTCACCCTTATAATCTATTATCCCACTCTCGTTCTTTCACATCTTCCCTTATAGTCTATTATCCCACGTTCGTTCTTTCACATCTTGCGCCGCCAAAAGATAAATAAAGATAATGGAACTACAGACTACTATTTCTTGTCGCAAACTCCTAGTACCCCACTATTCAGCTAAGCCAATCCTTAACAGAGATCAATTCACTACTAGTGAAAAATAATAGATAATGATGCTCACAAACAGTTTGAAAGGGTCACCTAGGCCAATTTCTTTCATTTGGCTATGATTTAGGCTATCAGTCAACAAAACTAGTAATCTTTTCTTGAAGGAATGCAAGAACTTAAAAGATAAGGTGATTCATCCAAAAAGAAAAATATATAAAGAGACAACTTTAAAAGAAAGAGATGGTTTGTCAGGGAAAAAACTAAGTAAAAAAAAAATGAAAAAAATACAAACAAAATATGGCTTATCCAAAAAAAAAAGGGATTAAGCAAAAGAGAAGCTGATTTATCCAAAACAAATGCAACAAACTTAAATAGGAAGCTGGTTTATCCAAAAGGACAAATTCAACAGAAGCTTGTCTATTCTACATTTGTTGTAGAAAAAACCTGGTTTACCCAAGACAAAACACACACACCGGGGAGGGATTATCTAAGTATTCTTTTTTCAAATAATGTAATTGGACGGAAAGATCAGTTTAAAATTGTCACTTCAAGCATTTTTAGTAAATCCACCATCAAAATTGCTCCAAGGCTAGGAAAGATTCAGGCTAAAGGCAAAACCGTATGTAACACTAAACGTACCTTTTCAAATTTCCTTAAGACTTTTATTCACAAGAAAATCAATAGTCTTCGGTATTCTAGGTGGTTGGAATGATACAAATTTAGTAGCTACTGTTGTAGTGAACAGAATACTTACAAGATGAGATACAAATCCAATGGAATTCCTTTTCTTGCTTCTTCTTCCATGGTTGATAATCGAGAATGAGCTTGTCTTAAATCAATGATTCCGCTAGTTGATCTGCCTAACTTTCCAGATTGATTGGATTTCTCCTCTGTTTGTCTTTCAAGAAGAGATGCAAGTCTCTCAAGATCAATAGCTGCTTGACCATAATCTCTAATCATCTCATGTAGAGTGGCTCGTCTAGAAATTGCCTGTAAAAGTAAAAAGGCGCTTAGGAGAAACAAAATAATGATATGACAGCCTTAAAAAAAAGGATCCCATAATGGTGGATACAATACAGTGAATACACAGAGACTTCCAATGGGAAAGAAGCTAATGAATGAAATATCCTACAATTTAAGTTCTGAAAGATTCCAAGTTAGTCTATTTAAAAGACAACACTTATTGGAATAATAATCATTTTCAGCCAAAACAACTACTACACCAAGAGGACACAGGAAACTAAAAGAGCTAACTTTAACTCGAGAATTAATGCATCAATAACTTGCAAGGACAACATTCAGTGACTATTTTAACAATTTAACTTTATTGTTCTTGTGTGTAGTTTAAAAAGACGTGCATAGATAGACCATAATTCATGACAAGCATACTTCGGATTTGTTAATGATCCCCATATAATTGCCACCCAAATAGTCATACATGTTAGTATGCATAGACTGCCAATAGTACTCTCGACCGGAACTAAAAAAGGATTTAACTATTTGAATAATATTAACTTTGAATACTGAAGTCTATATGATAGACATTATAACTTATATTTTTATAAATTCACACTGAACCACGTACCTAAGAAGCAAATTGTGAATTTGTAAGGAGTATGATGTTTAAATAGTTAGAGCAGAGTATAAACTTGAATCCTGGATTAATTGATCTGAATTGATCTGGAATAACACCTAGAATCTAATAAAGATAGATATTTTTCATATGGTCACAATCAATGGTTTTTCATAATTGACTTCCTTTCCAGAATTGACTTCCTTAAAACACTGTATAATCAGGAGAACCATTTCTACTTTCTTCTTTACTGACAGTTGAAACTTAACAATTTATAATCAAGACAGTTATCGTGGCAGCTCCAGCAAACCAACATTCTTCACATGTTCGATGGATTAATCACGATTATTTAACTTAGCGTTAACATGTTTTTAAGAGCAAAAGAAGACAACAAACTAAATTCTACCCCGTATACCAACGTATCTCAATCATGACTACTATGAAATTGCATACCTTTGGATAATTTCCATCAAGAGCTATTGCTAGGCTACAATCGGCAATGGCATCAGTAATTTGGCCTAAAGCTTGGTGTGCAGCAGCACGATTACAAAAACATATTGCAGCAAAAGGACGTGACTCAAGATTGCATGATAAGGCAGATGTGTAATGTTCAATTGCTTCAGAATGCCTTCCTGATTGAAATGCTTCATTTCCTGCTGCCTGCAGTTAATAGTAGTGTCACTACAACTAATACCAAGAAGTCATAAAGGTATTAGGTAATCCATACGGTAGGCTACATCTTCAGTTTAATGAACTACACTCATGCTTACACTAGCAAAATGGACATTAATAAACTCAAGGAGAAAGTCAATGTTAATCAGTTGAACTAACTGCCATCACACAAACAAGACACCTACCTATGAATTAAAGCCCTGAAGCGAAAGATACAAGATTAATTTTAATATTTTACGTTATGTTTGTCAGTACAACTACCATTTTACTCTACAACCATGAGAAGGAAGTTCCATGTCCAATTATCTTACTCCTCCCTACATGTATCATGCCATTGATAACAACAGATGCTGCTTAAATCCATTGATAAGAGCAAAAGTAGGTTGAGAACTCCATGGTGTACTATATCTTTGTTACCTTCTCTTATATCTATTTCCAATTCTCGACTATAAATAGTTAAATACAAGTGAAATTCATTAAGAAGACCCATGAGTTATCCATATAAAAAATCAATAGACCAAATAAGTTTCTAGTCATGCAAGTCGCTTAAAAAAATAACTTATAGTGAATGACCAGACCTTGTGGCGCAATAGCTCCCGCACAGTAACAGCTAATTTACTCCATGGTTCTGTAATCTTGTT
Source organism: Coptis chinensis (assembly GCF_015680905.1). NCBI lineage: Eukaryota > Viridiplantae > Streptophyta > Magnoliopsida > Ranunculales > Ranunculaceae > Coptis > Coptis chinensis. The sequence goes on along the minus strand of NC_141463.1, from coordinate 89,962,046 downwards.
TCCAATCCTATAACCGAATATGTGAGAAATACATACTGGCATCAATAAGAATACCATGATTGTAAATAGTAATAGTAAAATGTTAGTATATACAAAAAACAAGATTACCGTTGTGCTTCAGATTCTGCTCTTTCTAGCTTCTCCATCAAAGTAAGAGTCTCCTCAAGCCTTCCTAGGTAAAAATAGGACTTGGCCATCAGATGCCACCTCCATAACCTTGCAGGACAGTTCTTTATGCTTTCAGAACGATCTGCACTTGTTGAAGAAGAATTTTTATCTGCAGAATCAAGAGACTGCTCACATAGCTGAATCACCTCTTCATACTTCCGTAGCTATTAGATACAGTAAAAAAATATGACAGTGCTGCAAATTGATATACTTGGTGTAAAACAGATATGATTAGCAGGCTAATGAATTCCAAGAGTAAATGTATACTGATTTCTCATTTAGAATCTGAGTAGTGAATGAAATATGAACACACCGTCAGAAAAGCTTCTGCCTTCATTTCAATCAGTCTCTCTGAATAAGGACTTATTAAAAGCGCCTTGGCAATTAGTTGCAAAGCACCTTCCGCATCATCCAATGTTCTTCTGTGCAAAAGCTCAGCACAACGATTAAGACACTGACCTACTTGCTGCCAGTTAAAAAGGAAGAAACCAAAGACGTGTCACTACATTTGTACACAAAAGATACGATCAGGTAAACTATACAGCAAGCAAAATAAAGTATGAAAAGCCTGATGCAGAACAGGTGATTCTATATGTTTTGATGTGCAGATAGTACAATAGGTTCTTAGTCTTCTTCTACTTTATTGCCTCCAGCTTCTTGCTCAAAGACTAAACCTTCATTCAGTTTAACTGAGACTCGTCAAGCCTCCGCAACGTGAAAACGGAAATCAGATAAAAGCTTATCATAACTGTCAGTATAACAGGGTGAGTTATTATAGAGTGAAAATGCTTGCTAACTTGAATTGTGCAATATGATCTATGACTTGGTCAAGATATTCATTCTTTACAAAAGAAAAGATTTCAAAGAAAAATTTATTAAGTGACACTGTTGTATGTTAAGATATCCAAGTAGTAGAATGAGCTCTGATGATCACTTCTTGTATTAAAAAAATTCAAAGAAAAATTGCTGAAGAAGCATAATTGCTTTGCAATTGCACTTTATGTTTCAATGTTCATTTGTTCATTTGTTCTGCTATTCTGTTTTTATTTCATACTCAAGAAAGTAGCCTCCCTAGATATTAGAAGATCAAAAGTTTTTATCTAGTTAAAAATTTGGATGTCAGCATTGCAAATATATGAAAATGAAAGATTAAACTCACGAAAAACGGGTGCAAATACCTGCGCTTTCTGCAGACCGTTAGAAGCTTCTATTACCAATTTACGATCCAAGCACAGATCAGCTCCTGGTGGTAAAGAATCCTTGAAATATTTCAATGCGTCTTCAACTTCACCAAGCAACAGATGACAACTGGACGAAAGCATCAAGTGATTTAGGGAAGAAAGACATGCCATCACTGTGATATCTTAATAGCAAAGAATTCAGTAACAGGTGCAATGACACAACTATATTAGAAAGCTACTGCAAATATGACAAACAAGAAAAGATCAGGTGTCATCTAGTAACAAGATACAACAAAGTTTGGCAGATGACAAGCAAGAATTATATGACCTGTTCACAGATTTCCCATTATATTCATGTTAACAACAAAACAAGTTTCAAACTTGCCACTAACTATAGCTGAGATATAAGAGTTCTCTTAATACATTTTTACACATTGAAGAATGAGCAAGTCTATCACGATTAAATAAGAGAATGTCCGAGGGAAATCCTTACTTTGCAGCTCTAACTTGAACCTTGCGGAAATCTGGATTTATTTCAGCAGCCTTTTTACAGTCATCTAGTGCTTCTCTCGTTCTTCCAGATGACATCCTTGTGGCTGCACGATTGCTATAGCATAACATCAGAGCAGTGAGGCAGCTTTCAGATGTCTCATTCTCAGGCACACAATTCAATCCACGTGTGTAATAATCCTCAGCATTGGATAGCTCCCCATTAGCATAAGCTTGGTTTCCCCTGATACAGATAAAAATGGACTGACTTTAAACAAGAATGATGAAAACAATGATCAAACATGGCAATGGATACCCTACCACAGACACATGAAGAGCAAACATCAGCCACCGAAAAGTCGATAAGCACAGGAGAAATAATAAGAGGCAATTTGATTGAAAAAAACACCTGAGTCGCCATTTCTCGCAGGCTTCATGAGCAACTCTGGCAACTGATTCAGCTCGATTCTCTCCTATGCTTTGAGAAATCGATGGGTCTCCTTTTCTATTCATGTCAACTACAGAACCACCAGGAAGTGGGAAAAATGGCTTATCTGGAGAAGCAAACTGTAGTTTTGCATTTAAAGTGGACGTATAAGAATCTTGACCAACTTTCAACCAATTTTTCTTTTTATAGTGACGCTTTGCTGCTGATGTATGTCCGTGGGTAGTAGTTGCAGCTGCAAAGGTGAAGTTAGTACCACTGGCATCTTGAGAATTTGATGCAAAGCAAAATGGTATCCTTCCATCATCTCCTTTACTCTCTACATGTGTATGAAGATCCCTGTCAGTTCCTTTTGCAGCGACACTAGCATCAGTTTTACTCCCAGTCTCAGTTTTGGATCTCGGACGTCCACCTTTTAGCCCTGAGACAAACTCATCTGAATGACATTCAGCACTGACATCTTTTTCTTTATCTGGATTTCCACAATTTGACGTATCTTCGTTAATATTCAAACTCTCTTCGGCAGTGATCCAATCCGCATCTATTGCATCTACACCAACAGAAGAGTGTGCATCAGCTAAGGGACGATCTGCATCAAGTGGGAAGAAATCATCTGATGCCATAGAAGCGTCTCCGTGACTCTTATCCACTGCTAAGGTTTCTGGATAGGGAGAAACATCCATGGGGGAATAACATCCAGAGGATTCTAGGCTTTCTTTGTAACTGTTTTCACTTGATATATTGTGCTCTCCGGCCCACAGGTGAATTTTCACAGGCTCCCTCGTCTTTCCTTTCTTTTTCTTTGTCCTTAAGTCCTTAACTGCTCCCTTCTTTGCACTGAACTCCAACTTTTGGTTCATACCAGTGAATAGTTTCTCTGTAGAAGAACGTGAAGAATCCTGGGGTGGTGTTCTCAAATCTGCACGAGGTGCACCAAACGCAAACTCAGCCTTATTTACAGCACTATCCACAGTATTTACAGCACTATCCGCAGTAGACTCTTCAAAAGCACTTCCAGACGATTGAAAGCTAACTCCAGCCGTGTGAAATGAATACGATGATGTGGAAGCTTCACTTGATTTGGAATCATCATTCGGTTGGAGAGGATGATCAGACCCTACCGACGAACTTCTACTTGGCTTTGCCGCCTGGAAGGAGAATGATCCATGCATAGTATTGCCAATGCCAGGATCATTTGAAACCCTTTCAGTTGACTTATTAGCTTGGGCATCAAAAGAAGAGGTAGAGGCTGTATCTGCGAATGCATTAGAATCTCCACTTTTGCTACCCACATTCAATTTATTCATCTCATCAGGCAACATATTGACTGCGCTACTGCTGAAAGAGCCAGTCTCTTTCTTATCACTCCCAAAACCAAAAACATTCGTCCCATTAACCTTATCGTAGCCATCATTGGACTCTTCAACTTTGTCACCACCCTTAAGGCCATCTATATTCAACTTCTTCATCTCATTCGGCAAAACAGACAATTCACTAGCTCCAAAAGAACCAGCATCATTCCTATTCTTTCGTAACACAAAGCTTTTCTTCTCACTCCCTTTAGCTTTAAACTTAACATAACCTGCATCCTTAACATTACCAACACTCCCAGTGTCTCCTATATTCAACTTTCTCAGCTCACCGGGCAACAAAGACGATTCACCAACTCCAAACGAACTAGCCTCATTCTTATTCTTCCGAAACACAGACCTTCTCTCATCACTCCCCTTTGCTTTAAACTCAACATTCCCAGTAGTATCTCCTATATTCAAATTCTTCATCTGATGAGGCAACTTAAAATCCACACTTCCACTTTGACCAAAAACAAATGTGTGGGCTGCATTGCTACCTATATTCAAATTCTTCATTTCATATGGTAACTTCATATCCACACTTGAACTATTACTAGTTCCAAATACAAACACACCACCACTATTAAAAAAACAATCTTTTGAAGTTTGTGGATCAATTTTCAAATTCCTCATTTCATTATCAACTAATTTCTCCATATTAACATGAGATGAAGATGAAGAAAACTTACCCAACTCGAATGAATCCACATCACTATGATTGTTGTACTGATTATACAATTCACGGAATCTACTATCATCGTTTACATGAATTGAGCCTTCTTCTTTTGAAATTTTACGAAATGGATTGAAATTGAAATTGAAATTTTCTTCTTGTTGTTGTGAATTTGAATTTGAGGATGATGATTTTTTTTTATTAGAAGAAACAAATTTCCGAACTTTCACTAATCTCGGTTGTGCCGAACGTCGATATTTCGGTTCGAAATTTGGGAATGTTTCATTTGCATTTCGCATCGATAATGAGGATGTGCAAATTTTTAGGGTTGTGAAAGAGAGAAGAAGAAAGAAAGGTGGTGTGTTTTTTTTTTTCTTAATAATGATTGTTTTTTAATTAAAGTAAGTTAGATCTACGGTTGATAATGAGTATTGAGTTTTTTGTTTAGTAATTCGATGAGATTGGACGGTGGAAGAACGTTGGATGTTTTAAAAAGCAACAGAAAGTTCTCGTGAAAATCACGTTTTTATTTTAAACAAAGCCACGTCACCTATGTAATTGGTGGTGCTGTTAACGAAAGTTATTATTATATATTAATTGGCTGGAGCTAGTTTCTATGTGGATTGGGAATTGAAGAAAAAAGAAACAAGATGTTCAGTGAACTAGTACTAGTGTACTACTACATAACTGCTAATAGTGATGGTTCGAACATCAACATCTGGACGGAATCTTGGGTTCCTAAATATGGAGGTGTGGTATGCATTTAGGGCCCTAGGCCTAAGATGGCGCCTGAGAGAGTCTATGAACTATTTCTGCCAAACACAAAGTCCTAAAACATCCACCTGTTAGAAACTCTTTTCCCTATCTTTATCGTCCAGTATATCATGAATGTTTATGTCAAAGACGATGCTACTGATGCATCTTTGTTTTGGGGGTACGAAAAATAGGTATTTTAGTATTAAATCCTTCTACGAGTACCTCAGTCATGCCAAGCTGAGCAAACCCATTGTAGATATTCCAAGTTTTTTTCTCCAAATATGGAAATCAAATGGGAATCTATGGACTGAGCTTTTCGCATGGAAAAGCATTCATGATATTGTCCCGACTAGAGAGCATATCAATCGCATCTTTGCTATCAAAGATCAGCGTTGTGTTTTCTGTAGAACATCGGTTGAAACTTTACACCATCTGCTCATAGAGTGCATGTTCACTAGGGCAGTCTGGTTTGTGTCTAGATGGCATTTCAGGCTTGATTTTTACAAACATTTAGCTGTTAAAGATTTTGTTGGTCTCTGGTTTAAACCACCCCCTGAATGCCCGGTGGCGGTAGAGGAGTGAAAATTAACATGCTTGTATACCTACTGGACCATTTGGAATGAAAGATGTGCCCACATTTTCACGGGGGAAACTTTTCCTTTACCTATTGATATAGCCAAGACTGCAAACCACCTCACTTCTCAACACCTCTGTAAACATCATAAAAAACCAGCACAACCGTCCACCCATTTACCTATAACCAAAACTTGGCTTGCTCCACCATCATCCTTTGTCAAAATTAATATGGATATAGCTTTTTATTCGGAATTTAAACCTGTTGGTATTGGTTATGTTATGCAAGATGACAATGGAATTTTCTTAGCAAACAGTACCAGAGAGCATGTGGAAGAAATGCTTAGGGAGGGAGAGAGCCGAGGGCTCAAATCGCCATCCAATGAGCGTATGTCTTAGGCTACAACAAGATTATCATTGAAACGGATTGCAAAACAGTAACTGAGTTTTGGAATCATCAGGCTACTAACATCGGGAGGATAGCCGCTAATATAATTATAGATGCACAATACTACATCTCCTCTTTTGCTTTCCTAAGTGTAACACATGTAGATAAAACGTGTAATAAGGTCGCACATCTGTTAGCGACCAATGCTCATCATCTTAGAGACTGTTTTTGGGAGATGGAAGCACCCACTTGGTTACTAGGACTTTTGTAGGAGGAACTTATAACATGTAATAGTCAGGTGTCCTGACGCACTTTAGTTCATATTTATATATATATAAAGTGGTTTTACCAAAAAAAAAATAAAAAATAAAAATAATTGCTAAGCAGTGGGGGTGTGAGCAGAGGGTGGAGAAGAGAGAGAGGGAGAAATGGGTTTGTAGGCGGGGAAAGAGAGAGAGTTAAGGTTTGGTTGAGAGAGAGAGGAGATGGGAAAGAGGAAAAGAGAGAGGATAGGTGAGACAGATGCATTTAAATCTACCAACAGGGGCCACCTGAAAAAAAGCATGTGAGGCGACCGCACATGGCCCCTAATATATAAGGCCTAAAAAAATAGTTTTAGCGGAAAATGCTTATTTCGCAAATCAAAAGCCCAAACCCATGAAAAACCCAAAAAACCGAAAATTTCACAGTAAACAGTCGATGATTTTCATATTCTCTTTCCTCATTAATTATGTTTATAAAAAAAAATCAAATAATAATAGAAATAAATCAAATAATAGATGAGGAGATATTCTCAATGACTAGATCTCTCTCTTCCTAATTAATAACGTTTTCTTTTGGAAAATCACTCCAATTAATTGCTTGAGTTGTCCTCAATTACTCAAATACAAAAAAAAAAATAGTAAAAAAAAAAAAAAAAACCCTCATTCACATTATGACCATCTAGTATCTTCTTATTCTCAATAATTTATTTCTTTTCAATTGTGGATTTGTATTAATGTTCACTTCGATCAATCTCAATTATTTATTTACCTAAATTTTGATTATTTTTCAAGTAAGTTAGAGATTAAAATCAAATTTTACTTTTCTTAAATATTATTCCAATAACTCAATTTAATTCCAAAGTAATCTAGTCTAATATTAATCACCTAACTTGATTTCTTGAATCGACATGATTGTTTTCCTAATACATTTATAGCTTATAGAATTTTGTTGATTGTTCCCATTACTGTCACGTATGCAGAAAGAAATTTTATAAAATTAAAATTATTGAAATCATATCTTAGATCGATTATGTCACAAGAAAATCTAAATAGGCTAGCGTTAATATCTATTGAAAATGAATTTTTAAATAAAATTAACTTTGAAAGTTTCATTGATGATTTTGCAGCAAAAAATGCGATAAAGGAAATATTTCGATGATCCAATTTGTATTGATGGAAGATTGGAAGAGGGCCACATTTCGCCATTTGTACAGGCCTTCCTACCAAACTACCTTTTGTACCACGTACCCCCATCCCTCCCAAAAACGTTCGCTCCGCTCACTTCACCATATTAAGACTACCAGTTAAATCTTTGACGGTTTCACTGGCGTATCAAAGCGTGGAAAGCGTTAGTGAGTGATCATGGTTTTATCGACGTGCACTTGAGACATACGGAAGAGAATAAGAACAATGCGATACTTATGTTGGGAAGGTATTATGACCAGCCACTAGATGAAGAGTTATGGGATGATTTTGATAGTGAACGAATTGGTTATGTACTGAAGTCTGAAGGTTCAGATACTGCTCCTATAGGAAAAAAAATTCTATGCCGTGGATTTGGTTTGGTTTTGGTTACAATACTTCTTCTAAGGACTGTGAAATCGTCAGAGTTGTGATGTATTTTGATGGAGATAGTTCATGTCTACTCACTATGTTATAATTCGTGGAGAAGGATCCAAGACATTCCTTACCAAATATTCCAATAATCAGCAGAAAACGTTAATGGTGCACTTTATTGGTCAGTGGTTCACCATGCTAAACAAAATCTTTGTGTCCTTGGTTTTGACTTGGGGGATGAAAAGTTCCAAGAGGTGCCATTGCCTGTGTTTGAGGATGAATATTGACGTTGCCAAATTAGATGAATACCTTTGTATGGTCTGCTACAATTGGTGTTTTGAGGCATAGGTGATGACAGAATATGGGGTGCCTAATTCTTGGACAATGTTGTTTAAAATAGAAGGTTGGAAAGATATATGTGTGTTCAATGTGAACGTCTTACTTTCGACAAAGGAAGGTGCGCTTTTTGACATGCGCAATAACGAAGTTAGAAGTCCTAGAAATCTTATGAATAAATATGGACTCAGATGTCGAGTTCAAGAACTGATGCATGGCTAAGGCTAGAGGGAAAAGGAAAGATTGAACAAAACTAATTTAAGGGAACTACGTATTCCTTTTCTTGGTGATGTGAGATACAAGTTGGTGACTCATAGTGAATATTGACTGGAGAGCAGCAGCAGTAGCAGTCCAAATGTGTGGTGCTAAGCTAAGTTTGGTGCATTGCACAAAGTTAAACAAAACTAAGCAGCGTGTAGTGGCACTTTTATGATTCTACGCGCTATTGTAACACATTGACTAAGAGAGTTTTAGTTACTTTTAAGCCAGCCACTTTTTTTCTTTTCTTTTCTTTTAGCATTCAAAGTTTTCAAACGATACTTATGAAAATGATGTGATTCTTTGTTGAGAATGTTTTCAAAGTCGTGGTCTATTTCCACTTTTGTTGAAAAATTTGATACCCTATGACAATTGACAAGCAGACCTTATCATGGTTTTGTATCTCTCCACAATTTATAACCATATTCATTTCAAACTAAAGAATAAAATCACCAACATGGCTACACTCCAACAAGTCAACTTTCCGAGAAGGAGAGGTTGGAACCTTCGAATATGATGTATCTATGGCAGTATATGGCCCATGATGTATATTTAGTTTTAGTGCACCAATACTCGAAAAGACTGAAACTTTCGTCGAAATTTCGGTCACCGTTTCCATGCTGGATCCTAACTGTGCTCCCTGGACTAGCTGATTCTAACTCAAGCTTCACTTGTACTTGACTATGCTTTGTAAACAGGAGTCATCAGTTTCTTAACTTAGTACCAGGTAAGTAGTACTGTTTTTTGTCTGATTATTTACTTGTACCAATGACTAGTGTATCATCATGTTATATTTTCAGTATAGTTTTGTTTCTGTTATGGTACTATTATGTTACTGTGTGTGTGTGTGTGTGTGTGTGTGTGTGTGTGTGTTTTTTTTTTTTTTTAATCCAATATTGAAGAAGTTGGGGTTGCTTAATTTGTTGTTTAGAATAGTAACTTTGAAGAAGTGGGTGTGGCTGAATATGCATGCTCAATTATGTTGCTTATGGTTTGTTTATATAATTTGTACTGAGGACTACATTTTGCCTAATTTTTATATACTGAGAATATTGGATTAGAGGAAATAGAATGTCTGTTGAAGGTGAAATTATTTGATTGAAATTTTGGCATAATGCAATTAAAATGTTTTTTCTATGGTTATGCAAATTGCTAATTCGTTTAGTTATTTTCTAGGTTTGTTTGGAAGAGATCAGATCAGTTTCAATTGGGGATTTATTTTGATCTTTCAATGGAACGTAAAACGGTGGAACATTTGCATGGTACTAGCATTTTATCAGTCGATTAACTAACCATGAGTTTAAAGTTTTGCATATCTTCCTTGAAAACTTCCTGGTTTCAGGGCTTTGGTATTTGAACTTCTTACTGGCTTTTTAAGATTTTTTTTCTTGAAACCAAAGACACTCCAATACCTAGTTGTCTTGCTAAGAATAATTTTTGCACTGCTCATCCTAAGATTATATTTGTATACACATAGAAAGTCAATCTTGTGTCCTTGTTTTTAAAGTATATTTGATGGTTACAAATGAATCCTCAAGACACTTTACACGGAAAAATTTCACATGTACGGACTTTGGAGTTGTGGCCATCCAGATTTTAGTGCAAGCATGAGTACTTTTTACAATTTGCTCATAAAAAATGATGATTCTCCACAGTCCTCTAATGCTTAGGAATGTATGGAAAACAATCGTATTGATAGTAGTTCCATCGGCATGTCCCATATTTGACCAAGAAGCTGAATAAGAGTTGCATAATCTGTAATGCTCCTATTGCCAACTTTTTTATTAGGGTAAGGTTTTCACCTGATTCCTTCTTTCCAATTCCGCGCTTCACCCCCCGGGAGCTTTCACGTATATGAACAAATCACATGCTTATTAGTTATGCACATACTGTTGATACCCAATTTTAACATTCTAAAAAAACATATATACAAATGAGTTTCAACTATAGGTATCATTAGTTCACTATATCCTTGGTGTCCTTAGTTGAAAATACAGTTATTATTGAGCTATAAAAGAAGAAGAAAAATTGGCTGGGAATTTTGTATTTTAATACCATAGAAAAAATTTCTAACTGGTGACTACAAGTTATAACAGTGGAACTCTCTTCTTCTAATCCTTTTTTTTCCTCGCATATTCACTGGAGATTGTGTCTGATTCTGTTTCTTGTTGACGGGGAAATCTATGTTCAATATGCTCTTTTGTGCATTACTGCTTGCACTGAGGTATGTGTGTGTCTTGATTGGATCAGATAAGAATGGAGACGGAAGGATGAGTGGATCAGCAGAATTTAATAGTCCGGAAGGGTATGCCAAAGATGTGGGACAGATTTCTGAGACCGGAGAAAAAGTAGATGACAAGAATGAAGGTATCAAAGGTGGAGAAAGCAGGCCTCAAGCTTCTGGTGTTAGTCATATACAGATCACAGGAGAAGTGAACATGGAAGCCGCTATAACATCTGACGATGTTGTACGAGCTGGTGGCTTTGGAGCTAGAGATGATATAGGTAGTTTTCTTCCTGTTGCAATTGATTCAACTGACTTTGAGGCTTCTCTTCGTGATGCTAGAGATTATGAGGAACCACAAGGAGAAACAAACAGGCCAGGTCTTGGCTGGGACGGAAACTTTGGAGTTGGAAAAACGTTGACCTTGTTACTTCATCCTGAGTTCTTGCAGTTGTTACTGCTGTAGAGGAAATAATCACTTTACATATTCTAGTGTTCTGAAGTTGGTTCTACCACTTGTTGCTTTTATGGCTTGATGCAACAGTGTAATCCTTGATTTGTTGATATCTTGCCGTTTATACTTATATAGAGCAGACAGTCAACTCATTATAAGTTAATCTTACTTCTTTGAAGTGGCTTCTGAAATTTGTCGGTGCTGATGCAAGGTACGCTTGTTGTACATTTTCTTAATACTTCTCATATTCATGTTGTGTTTAGGCCCTGCTTTACAAAGAAAAAAGTTACATAGCAAATCAGCGTCTTACATTTCACACCAGTGTTTTGAGGTCTGACTGTAATAAACACCCCACATCAATATCATGGAGTGTCTCTGGAAAAGTTTTTGCATCTAATTGTAACTGCAAAGTTTGGATGAAATTTGCTTCCATAACTGAATGATTTCATTCGGGAAAGGGGATTTTTTTTTTCTTTTCGTTCTTCTGTAAACTCCATTATCTAACATTACCTGGAGCTTACTTCTAACATTACACACCGCTTACCTACAGATTCTAATCCATAGTGTTTTTGCTTTCACCAACTAGGGCCTTATATGTATTTCAAATTCCAAGTCTTATTATCTTTAAACCACTTGATTGTAATGATGCTTCTCATTCCTTTTACTAGTAAAACCACAAAATTGTAAGTTGATTCAGTTTCATGTACTCGACAAAGCGTCATTTAGCATGTTATTTACACTTGATATCCCCTTGGAGATGGAAGAAAGTATTGAATGCATCTACTACTAACAGTATTTGACGAAATGATGAGTCAGCCCGCCATGAGCCTCCTGTTATGCTTAAGATTGTTTGAACGTTGATTTTAGTTATAGTCAAATTGTCGATCTGCCTCTTTCACTGTCCCTTTTTGTGGCATGTGCTTAATGTGGAGATTAATGTCATGAGAAAGGTATTGCCTTTTGAAAAATTCTTTGGCCAGGAGCAAGGATTGCAAGAGGGTCATAAGTGGCTTTTCTCTTCATAAAAGTTTCCCATCGAGGGCCAAAATGGGCTTGCCAGTCTTCGCGAGTCGTATAGTGGGCCAGATATTGCTTCATCCCAATGTGGTTCGTTTTGCAGAACTGTAGAATTTCTTGGTTCTTGTCTAGTATGTGTCCAATGCCATCAGTTCCTGTGGAAGTGGGCATTGCAGATGAAAGGAACGCAACTAGGTAGAAAATCTCTTCTTCAGGAATAACTGCAGAAGTTCTATTGTCCCACCTGCCAAAGGAGGACAAGAATGTTACTCGTGATGGCTTGAAGAAATTTTTATCAAGTAATGGTTCAAGATGATAAAATACTTGGATCTGTTAACTGGGTAGATAAGGACGGGACCATTGCTAGTGTCTGTAAGAATGTTGCCGAAGACTTCCTCCGCAAATTCATGAATTTTGGTTCTGGGAATGAGAAGATTTAGCCATGGGTGTGGAACATCCCACAAGCCTTTGGACCGAAGCTTTATCTCGGACATATGTACTCTATCCAGGAAATCCAGGTATGAGACTTCTGAAAGGAACAGTGTTGAACGAATATAATTCAATTGAGACAAAAGGTTCTCCACTTCCTGCAACCAAACAAGGGGAGCATAAGGGATAAGGATGAGAGTTAAAAGAAGCTTTGTATACATGCTTTGGGAGGCAGGATGTGAGGTATGTGGGTCATGGCTTATCTCACCTGGTCTACCCTATCGGCTTCGTCTGGGTTGAAGCTTTTAGTCATTTCCAGACAGTATAGAGTTTTTCCTTCTGAGTTGAACCGCCTGGCTTGAACTGGGTCTTGGGGATTAAATGATGACCTCCAGTTGTTAAGGAGACCTGTTCTGTTAATTATAACAAAGCCTTCAATATAGTCGAACGTCTTCTTGTATGATATCAAATGTTCTTGGTCGTTGGTAAATGAGAGGAAGTCTGAGTATAGAACTCTAATCCATTTTACCTGTCAACAAAGTAGGGACGTGTTTATAAGGATGAGGAATTGGTTCTGCTAAAATATAAATCAGAACTTCTTGAAAAGTTTACTGTTGATGCAGGATATTTATTATTACCATTTTGGGTGCTGGTTCAAGAGCAATTCTGGCTCGGGTGATGATACCAAACTGTCCCAGTCCTCCAAGAACACTATAGAAAAGGTCAGCATTCTGTTTCTCTGAACAGTTCACCACCTCTCCTTTTCCTGCACTCAATATTATATTCCACACGAATGTACTGTGTCAATATACATATAATCACAGGGTGAGAAAGTAGTCGTCACTCTTCAACTTGTGGTTTTGATATAGCATACCTGTAACAACTTCGAGCTCATAGACATTACTGATTTGGGGGCCATGGCGGAATGCCTGCCCACTAACTCCGGCGTTAGACAAAGTGCCACCAACCGTAAGATGAAGGTAGTCTGTCCAAGATTTTGGTGCAAGCCCGTATTTCAGGCTCTTGCGCAGGATATTTATCCATAACTCACCGCCAGAGACATCTATGTAAGGAAGCTTCTCAGTGTAAATCTGAATGTCCGGTCTCTGTAATGATTCCATGCTGATGACTACTCCTCCATGAACTTGTGCCTGGCCTTGGGTTGAGTGACCATGTCCTCTAGCAGCAACCGTGAGCTTTGAAGCTGGACCCATTTGAAATATATGTTTTATAGTAGTGGAAATATCCGAAACTGACTTTGGACGTAAAATTGCCAACGGATAATATTGGTATTGATTTCCAAAGTCTTTGGCTGCATGGTGAACATCATCAAAGCTGAAATGCCCGTGGAGATTCAATGTTCTTAATGTAGAAGGACCATCAAGAGGATTGAAGTCTAATATATCAGAATTGGTATAGGGGAGTTTTGAACCAAGGTTGATTCTAGCTGTCATACAACTCAGGAACATGACTATGAAGTATCTAAGGAATTTGTTGTTTTGTTTTAGAAAGCTAATGGGTGGTGATCCCATTTTGGTTTTCTATTCTTCTGAAGGGGTGGGACAATTTTTGGAAGAGAGCTGTAACTCTTTTCTTATGTTCTTTCTTAGGTGAAGTAAGAAAAGAGAGGATGTATAGAAGAGTCGAGGAAATGAAGGGAAGTGAATGAAATTTAAAGGTGAAGTTTGGGTGGCATAGTCAACCCCATCTTCAGTGGTGAGAATCCGTATGGAGACTGGCTACTTTGTGTAGGATTGTTTAAGATATGTTTTAGTTCAACTTTTTGGCTTCTTTGTTTAAGGAACCATTCGTTCCAAGTTGAAGAGAAAAAAAAGTTCAAGAGAAAAGATTTTGCATATCCTCCCCACTTTTTAACTGTTTCAACTTCCAATGATAGTTACAACTTTTTCATTAAAGCCATGCGAGTCCCAAATATGTTTCTTAGCTACTGGTGGAGCAGAGGTTGTTAGGGACCCTATCCCTAAGTATGCATGCTCATTAACACCTTGAGGTTTCTCTGTGGTAGGGTTGCTACTTGCTACAGTTTCCGAAGAACCAATATGGCTGAATCTTTCTTTGGAATTACGGATATGCCCTGATTTGTCAGTTATATGTTTCTGTTGTCAAAAAGTAGTGTACAAGTTTCAGAATCCAAGGGAAAGGTGGCCAAGGACCCCCAGCCCCCTACTGATTTTCTTGTGAGGATGTTAACGTGGGTGAAGGTCTGGATGGAGCGGGTCCGCATTACACGTGAACATCAGGTGGGTGTTTTTGGTTGGGGCTCGGAAGGGGGTCCAGACTCTGGGGCCTAGCAAGGAAGAGAAGCGGACTTGGAGATGGCACACACTAAAAGGTAACTCTGCTTCTTCTGCACTGGCTGGCTTGGAGCCTTATTTAGTTCCCAGCACTGGGACAAGCTCACAAGCCTCAGAATACTACTGCTGGAATGATTGCGCCTGTTTATTTTTAATTAATTTGAGGAGCAGATTTTTAAAACCTTCTTTAGCTGCATTTTACATTGCTGAGGAGTGAAGAATTTAAGTGGGAAAAGGTAAAGTGGTATCTAGAATGTTTTGTTTAAGTTGGGATTTATTTATTTAAATGTGTCCTATAAATGTCTACTGAGAGACTCCGTTTACAGAAGGTGAAATACTTGAGTAACTGGAAATATGATTCCACCTTTGTTGGATTATATCACAGTTTAGCAGATGCCACCACCTTTTTTATGAACAATTCTCGCACTGTACGTCGATCTGGACTTCTCAAGTCCTTAGGTAGAAGTTATCTTTAAACTGCTTTGCCATATGTATAAATAAGCAACCATTGATCCAGTTGGAATAAAAAACTTTGAACATTCTGATTTCAGTTTCAGCAAGTGGATTTCAACTTTTAGTTGTTCAGTAAAGGATAGATAGTGTTTTGGTAGCCTAGGTTCTAACTTTTTTAGCTTATATATGCTAGTAAAGATTGTCATGATTTAAATTTAGATTTTGCACTCGAATCCTTCTATTAAGAACTCAAAAAGTGGACTATGTGTACTCATTGTGCAAAATACCAAATTAAAATGTTTTCTTGAATGAGACCGACAATAATAAAATAAAACTGAAAGCTTAGGCCAATTGGGTGCTTTGTAACTGTGGCCAACACATCAGCTGCTTTCATGGTTCCTTAATTGTTGCTCGTGGCGCTTGGTAAACGACCTACCGAAGCTACCATAGAGTTGCAACTTGCAAGTGGGCAATTGCCCAATAGGTTGTAGGGACCAGTATCAGAAGCATCAACGATTCACCGACCCATTGTTACTATAAGTTGAACTTACCTATCAATCGTTCTCTTTAGAAACAGGTATGAAATGCTGATAAATTGCTGCGTCGCAATTTCCACATGTTTACTTTTAATTTGGTTTTAATTTGTTGATTAGAGTCATTGGCTGAGCTCTTTATTTAGTGGGACTCAGAAGTGAAAACCAAAATATTTGGCCTAAAAGATCACCGATACTAAAACTTAAGAAGCCACGAACAAGAACTTTCTGTATTATTTTAGCAGCAATGTCCCCATATTCTTTTGGCACAGTTGTTCTCAATGGACTTACGTATATCAGGGGCCAAATCAAGTTCTGTGAGAGAATGCCACGTCATGATTTTCATCATCATGGTGTGGGGAATTAAGCAAACAATTAGGGGTGTATAGAGTGGCTGGTTGGGCACACATTGGATCCTCAACCCAGTTAGATCGATTACTAATCCATTATTCTTATCATGTCTCCTGAACCATATACATTCCAGTTCTATTATGTCTCCTTGTCTCTTTAAACCACTTCTTTCCTTTATTTCTTCTCTTTGTCATGATCATCTGGAGTTGATGCTTTAACTGTTTGCTTAATTTTTAATAAACCATATGATAGGAAAGGAAAAAGAGAGACCTGTACCACTTATACCATACAACACATTTGATTGCCTATGTTTAGAGCGTACAAGTGTCGTAATGTCCGATAATCAGCTTAGGGGGGGCTTTATATTATTTGTCTCGTGACCTTAAACTAATTCATTATATCCTGATGCATAAATGTATTGAGCTTCATGAAGCCTAGCTGGGAAATAGTGAGCATCGATCTCCTAAGCAGTTTCTAAAATTGCGTTGGGATATACTTAGGAAAATCTCCAGTACCTAGAGCTGCAGTTGGTAGTTTCACTATGCCTCTTCAACGCAAAATGCACCAAGCTGCAACTGCTGAGTCGTCTGACATATTTTCATTACCAACTATGAGAAAAAGTATAATTGCATATTCCCGTGTTGGAATTGGTGGTACCAAAACCTTTGGCATCAACAAATCTTGCCTTATTGTTACATGTTTTAATTTAAAACCAATACACTACTGCATTACCTTGAAGACATAGTAAAATATATTAGTATTTTATCCCCGTTACAAGCTAATATATCCTTTACATTATCGGTACATATCTTCCTATATATCAATGGAGATAGATGATACTGGGAGCTTTTGAAAAATAATAACAAAATATTTAGAAAGTATAGCGGCAGAGTCTTCCAACATTTTAATGTTGATAACTGCACAAATTCAAGCTGCGTGCTTCTTCAACTTTGCTACAAGCTGGTAAAACAAGAATTCTGCAAGATATTCTTTAGCTTTGTTTATGACAAAAATACTTAAATATACTTGACGTGTAGAGGTCCAAAGATCTAAGATATGAGAAGTAGAGCAACAAAACTCTCTACGGTGAGGTTTACGTGTAAAGAATTTTTCATGTGAATCGTCATCACATGTAAAGCACAGAAATGATTAGGTAGGAAGTTGGAAGTACGATTTACAACAACAGCAAAAACAGCGAAAGAGTTCGATCTCCCAAATTTTTCAGGATTAATACGTGTAGGCATTACACCTGATTCTTCAAAGAAAATGGCACATGATCGAAAAACTGTAGGGAACATATTTTAATTTTGGACAATAAGACAACTGTGATGACAACCAAGAAACGATATGGGAATGAGCATATACACTAGTCACTAGCTCATACGTAGCTAAATCCTTCCATCCCTACGTCACTTTCATGCAAAAGTTAGGAATAATGTACTATTTTAGATCTCAGAACTTATTTTCTCAACATGGGCATCTAAAAATAGATCTTTCTCACTTGCCTTCTTTGAACATTCAACGTGTAAGAACCCGTGAGAGTAAATGACAAGTTATTTGAAATTGCTTCTATCCATATCCAATAACTACTACAAAGTCAGAAGTCAGAATTTGTTTATTGTACTACACTACTACGGATTCTCTTTAACTACCACATATCTTTGGCATATTATTGAGCATCATCTTTAGGATCTGTCGTTCTCCTTGGAGAAATGGAGAGGGACTTAATGACTTATGCCATATATATATATGCATCTTTAAAGTGAAATGGAGAGGGACTTAATAACTTATGCCATATATATATATGCATCTTTAAAGTGAAATGGAGAGGGACTTAATAACTTATGCCATATATATGCATCTCTAAAGTTAGCTCTAGAAGTTTTTCCTTTCTTCTCATTGATGTGGTCATGTGCCTTAATAGAAATGCTTCCCAAATTTATAGGGAATGTTGGTTGGTTTCTTTTTTGGTTGAAACTTTACCAAATTCATATTTGACGTGCAGTATACTAGTATCTGAATAGAAGATATTTTGATTGAGTTGGTCATTTCCTAGAAAAGAAAGATATGCTATCCAATTATCCAATTAACATTGCTAGCCATTTTAAAAGAAGTCAATCAACACGTGATTTACATATATAGTGTATGATTGGTGAAGAATTATGGTGGTGTTATATACAAGTTCTTAAATCTGAGATTATATATTATGTTCTAAAATTATTGCAGGTTTGATTTTCGGTCATGTATGAGTTTACTAGTGTCCGTACACTCCGTTCAAATCATTATAGTGCTATGGATCCTTGGGGCGATGGGATCTAGAAATTGGAATTTCTGTCACCCCGACCAAATTTGTTGTTACTCAAAAAAAAAAAAAAAAAAAAAAATTGAGAAAACAAAATATTAATCAAAACGACAAAAGCAAAGACTCCCACAGCACTGAAGTCACTTCTTCGTTCACAAATTTTCTGACACATACATGTTCACTGATGACATACATGTTTTATTGACTTTGTTAATACACTTTTGAGTGGATGAGGATGACATTTCCATGCTTAGAAAAGGGAAATTTTCTGTTCATTATACTTGGCGGATGTCGACCTAATTTCTAGTTTATGTGAAAATGATGTCCACCTATGGAAAAGAAATACTCAAAAACGATCACTTCCTTATAATCATATCTGTAGTTCAATTATTTGTATAGATGGAGAAGTTTATGAAGAAATTAAACTCTCTGATCAGGAAAATTGGCATTCCTATTAACTGAAAATTTAGATTTTCTATGACACCACCAGTAATGGATGACAACGAAATAGCAGAAACACCATGTTCACATATGCATGACAGCAGGAGATGTGGATGTGCATATGATTGACATGGTAACATCATGGTTTCATTCTTATTTTTTTCGTGCCGTCTACGGTAGTGAATGTATTGATTTGGGTCAGGTTTTGAAAAATCTGAATCCGAACCGATAATATATATTGTAAATCGAAACCGAATCGAAAACTATATAATCAATCACACAATTGATAAATATATATAAAATTAATAGTAAATATTACATATTACTAAAATATTATCTTTTCGGGTCGGTTATCGAAACCCATTGACAGCCCTACCTATATATGATTGAGTGGCGGAGTCAGGAATTTGTTACAGGGTGAGCCGGCGGTGAACTCCAACTCATATCAAATAGTGTGTACATGTGATTATTAGTTGGTTTTATTTTGGTTAAACAATTGCATATCAAATTGTTTGACAAATTGTTAATTTCTCTAGTTAAATTAATATTTTGAAAATCAAAAGTATATATATATTTTAGATAACAGACATTTCCTTATTTTGAAAGTGTTGGATGACAAATCGAACCTACTAGTTTGGTTAATTAGACTAAATAAAAAATTTAATATATTTTTGGCTTTAAATAAGGTGTTTAACTAGTAGTCTTATATTGCCCATAATATGTTTTTTTTTCCCTCTTCATTTGTGAATAAATAATATCACTTGGGCGTAATGCAAAATACGCTTGTGTAATGCGGCAACAAAGAAAAGTTCACTTGTAAATTTGTCATGTCAGCTGTTCTAAATTCTAACGGCAAAATAAGCTTGCGTAATGCAGCAACAAAAAAAAGTTCACTTGTTCTAAATTCTAACTACCAAGATGTTTTGTAGTAATTTAGTTTATACATGAATATAAAACAAAGCAACCGAAAAATACCTTTTGACCCAGCAGACTAAAGCCTTTATCTATAGGCAAAATAGGCAATTCATGAATATAAAAGAAAGCAACCCAAAAATATTTATGCCAAAATCCAAAATTCAGGGTGAGCCAGGGCGTACTCTGGGCCCCCCTGGCTCCGCCACTTTGACTATTCCCCCACTCACAAACTGGTGGGTATATGCAGGGCAATGCACCCTTCCACATGTGCTTCGCTAAAAGCCTAAAACACAACTCCAAATTAGTTGTTTGTTCTAAGTTTACCTTATTCTGAAATGTGTAGAACTGTAGGAGTTTTCAGGCGTGAGATCCGCCTATAATAGTTACGTTGATATGACCTGTAGGAACTGTTACCATCCCCCATTCACCCCTATCAAAATATACAACCACACACAAACAAAGGGAACTGAGAAAGAGCGTTTTTTTTTTTAATTTTTTTCGATAAGAAGCGAGAGATAACGTTACTCTACACTTCTGTGTGCCTAAAACACACTCGCAAACATTAAAAAAATATATATAGAGGTAGAATCCACATCTAAGCCAATAATCATTTTATATCAAGTACATATTTTGCCCAGCGATTCACATGATTTGCATTTACCATGTCAAGATAACACCTCAACCAACATAATTTTACATTAAATACATTAAATACATTTAACTGATAACAACTGCCCCTACTTTCTTTTTGAGCCAAAAAATGTTGTTTGCGTTAGATGTTCATACTTCATACACACTGTACTGCAACAGTATGTTATAACACATTTGCTAAAGTTTTTCAATGCTACACTCCTGTGATGTGACTCCGAGTTTTACAATTTCCACGATCCATAGAGAATGCAGGACTGGAAGACCCAGACTATGATCTGGAGCAGCTTGTACATAACTTCTTGATCAGTTGCAGATCAACTCTGCAGACCAATTTTACCAAACTATCATACGGCATAAGTGATTATGTTACAGGCGAGATAAATTGCAGCATAGAATAAATAGTCGCAGACACGGAAATGATATATTATCCCATGGAAACTTGCTTTACCTCACTGGTTTTGCATATTACGATTCTCGAGGACCATCAAATGATTGATTCTTTCTCAAGTTCCAATGAAGGCCTTCATGGATGCTCCGCAAAAAATCATTTGTGGAATCAACTTGGCACGCCGTTGGAACAGGCCAAGGGGCCATGCTGCAAACAAGTGCATCACCAGCTCCCAGTTTTTTCCTGTCCTTTCCATCAAAAGATGCCCATGCTTGCCCCCTGCTATTGAAAGGTACTTGCACCCGTACTGTCACATACTCGGGTAATATCAAAGGTCTAAAGGATAGAGAGTGTGGACAAATTGGGGTAAAGAGGATGCCAGGAACCTGCATTTAAATAAACACATGGAAATATAAGCACAGAAACTTGAGCATTTACAGTTATATACTACTGAGAATTTATCAGTTGTCACTAACACATGGAAAGGTTTGTTGAGTTTATATCTTTTTTGTAAATAAATACTTTAAAATTAAACAAGCATTTCAATGGCCATATGATGACACAGAAGATAATCAAGTCAATGGAGCTGAATCATATAGCTATTTCGTTTGACCTTATGTCTCCTACATATATCTTGTCCATAAAATTAACAGTACTAGGAAGGTCCAACTAATCGCTTCAGAATAAGAAAGATAAGGAAAACGCAAGGGCAGTGATAACCAAGTAGCTGTACAAAGTAAATACATATGGTATCAAAACATGCCTGAGGATGGACCATTGACCCTCCAGCTGCCAATGAATATGCAGTGCTTCCTGATGTTGTTGATAAGATCAACCCATCCCCTTGTACAGAAGTCACAAAAGACGAGTCGCAATAACATTCCAGATTAGTCAGGTAAGATGACATACCACGATCAATCGTCACCTCGTTCAGGACAAGAATAGGTTCTTCTATCTCTAGTTCATCCTTCGCTGCATCTCTAACAACATAGCACTGCAGCCGGTGACGCAATGTGATACTAACGGGACCCTTTAGGACTGAATTGAGGCACTCCCTATAATGCTCACATTCTGAAGCTTATTAAAGATCACTTTGGCACAATTCCATCAAAGCACAGTTGATTTTACATATTCAGGAATAATACCTAACCAGCAATAGTAAACTCATGCATGGTAGGAAAAAGTTAAAAAAGTTGATGTTAGCCTAAATGTCACAGGATCCCAACTTCAGTTGAACCTTCAGAAAACATCTTTTATAGTATGGTTTTACCCTTTTGTGAAACAAAATCTTTAAAAAGGACAACCTCATTGAGAGTTGATCGGAACTAATCATGGGAATGGGATAAAACAAGTTAAATTAGTATCGATAGAATCAATTGGTAAAAGATTCCCTGCAAGTACGGGTGACTTCAGTCTTCGGATCGAATCAAGGGATTTTGGAAAAATTTCCGATTTTTTTTTTTTTTGAAGACAAGATGCTTTCCGGTTCTAATCCAATTATTTTCTCAAAATTCGGAAAAAAAATGGCAAATAATCAAAGATTTCAAAATTGGACAAAAATTCGGCAAAAATAATAAAAAAATTGGAAAATCTTTTTTTCGCAACCATTTTGTACATGTTAATACATTCATTCAGCAACCACTTTGAACTTGTTAATACACTGATTCGGTAAGCATTTTCAACATGTTAATACATTCATGTTCATCTTGTCAAAAACAGATACAACCCAAGTAAAATTCCAAACATGTTAATGAAGTAATAACTAAAACATAACATAACATAAAAGACCGGCCAAACTAGACTTATGTTGTATATGTTGCAACTTATAAGTTGGATCGGATTTGAAAACTCATCCAATTCCGATCCAATTTTTTTTTTCAGAAAATCAGAACATCAGAACAAAAATATCAGTGCCAATTCGGAAAATTATCGAATCAGTTTTCGGAAAAATGGGAATTTCGGAAAAAAAAAGTGGTACCCCTATCTGTAAGGCAAGAGTGAAACCAAATCACTATTGAGCCTTATTTTAATCTCTCACTAAGACCAGCCCCTAATCTGAAGAACCACACAGAATGGTCTTACTCACTAGGCAAATCTCCACAATGATATATCACATACTGGAAAGAGGAATCGAGATCTATATAAATCTATTAAACAGTAGCGACATTTTCAAGCAAATATGAAGGATACGAAATGAGGTCATAAAGCCCAGAGACCCAAGAGAAAATGGGACGACAGGAGGAACTGGTCCTTTGAACATTGATGCTGCCTGTAATGAAGAAACAAATAGTCAGTACTCTTACTATATTCACAATAAAAACAATATAATTTGAGTAACAAGAATACAAATTCAAAATGGTACTAATCACATTGGAGCACATGAGATGAATTCCCAGGATTGTGTAGTGCGGTAATCATTATGACTGACAAATTTCCACTGAAAGACTAATAGGAGCCCAAGATGCAAAAAACAATACCACACAAAAGCACTTGCAGAACAGAATAACTTTTATCTCCTGTGGACTCCAGTTACTACTGGTCTTCTTTCACTTTAATTTTCTCCACAAGAATTTGAAGTTTTCTGAAGCAATATTGAAAAGACTCAAAGGAGCATCATTCTAATTTTCTAGCACAAATCAACTTTGATTACCTCTTTCAGCTGGGATGATAAAGCATGGCAACATCCACTTCTAATTGCTAGTAAGTACATTGTGAAAGCCTTAATATATGTATTTTTCTCATATGACAGACAATGAGTAGTTTATTAGCTTTCCTATTTTCCTGCATATTTTAGCTGATCAAGTTTAGCACCAGCTTGGTTTCTTCAAGAACTGTTGTTATTACTTATTACCCATAATTTCAAGATTTTGTTTTCAGAACCACTAAATGTATGGGTTAATCAGTTGCATATAACTATTTCCTTTAGAAATCAAGACGGCCAACGCTTATTACATCAACTGCATCACCTGGCTCTAACGCCAACTTATTTGCAGGATTTAGTTGAAGTAAGAGGTCCAAGGACTACAATACAACCAAGATGGTGAAGGTTTAAGAACCTTTTCCATCTCTGTAATTTCAAAATTGTGCTCACTGTCTTCATATTTCTAATGGTCAACAGTTAATACTCAAAATTTCTTAATACAAGTTGAAAAAACAGCTCCATATGCATGTGTTTCTTAGCACTTTAAGGAACCACAGTGATGCAGTGCATTCTTTCTATCTAAAAGAGAAAATTATATTGTATATGTTTCTGATATGCAGGACATACACTAGTAGGCCAGTCATTGTACAAAAAACAATACACGTACCCAAAGCACCGTTCCATCTCCCCCGAGAGTTACAACAAGATCAACTTTCGTATGGAGAAGAAATATTTCCTTCTCTGCAAAATAATAGAAAAATAACAAATACTTAGAATTCATAACCATGACTACAATATAGTGACACTAATATTGAAAATTTATAATGTATCAAGTGGTGACATACCATGAAAGAGCCATTTTTTTTAATCATTTCGTACACCTATAAGCATGAAGTACTGATATTAAAGCAACAAAGATGAGATACACTTGTATCTTACAATACATTCCTCTGAGGGCAGCTAATTATGGAACACACCACCATTTGCAATCATGTGGGGTATTGGATTGCAGAGGAGCTGAAGACACTTCAAGGACCAATCTCTGCCTAAGCACAGTGTTGTGGAAAATTCATATTCCTCAATCTCCGAAAAGTTCACATTCATACAGGCATCTAGTCTCTTCTGAGATTTATCTCCATATGTGAGAACTTATATTGAGAAGTGAAGATTTCTACAACCTTTTTGTATGTGCAGGTGTGATCATGTGGAGATTGGTGGGCCAAAAATAGAGACAGTAAAATCACCTTAAAACCCATGTCAAATTCCTCTTAAAGTTTCATACTTTTCTGGTGTACCTTCGTAGTTCCTCTTAATCTTTCTTAAACTACCTATTCCAATAGTTGTACCGAATGAATCATCGATTGAATTTCTTGATAGTTTATAGAAAGTCTCTTCTTGTATACATAGTAACTCTAACAGATAACCTTTTTCCAAAGAAAGCATATGAAAAATCAGGATAACAGCTCGGAGAGGTTTATTAGCAAATAAAAAAGTAAGTGAAGACTGAAGAATCACAGTTGTAAGAAGTGTATTGACTATTGAGTCTACAAATTCCTACTTAAAACAAATTAGGAAATAAAGCATCTTATTTTTTACCATCTTCCCAAGATTTTACAAAGCTGAAGTAAGAAGACTCCGTTAGAAGTTCAGTTCTCACACGTGGTTCCACAAAAATGTCTATTTTCTTCTGATCTTTCAGCCATCTGATGAAATAATTCAGTAAATGTAGATACTAATTAGATTTGATATTGACGAGAAATTAATCAAAAGTTGGACACAAGTATTGAATCTTTAAAATACGCTACAGGGAATAATTATGAAGAGGGTCTATATATAAGCTCCAGCATGGCTCATGCAAAAGACAAACATGAAAACTTGTCTGGGAATAGAAAGCCTTATAAGCATAAAGGCACAAGCATGACCCAGAAAATTTATACTGAATTTGTTATTTCTTTTAGACAACAATTCATAGAAAACATAGGGAACACTAGTTGCTTATAAAACCAACAGCCTCAGAAAGCCCAATTATAACCAATCTAATGACAAAGCATAAATGGGACTGGATATTGTATTTCATAATGGTAATCTCTTTCTTCTTGACAAAAGTCCTTAAATCTATAAACAAGGTGCTTATACCTGTTAGAGTTCTACGAGGACATATCCCGAGGTGCGGACTTGCCCCCGACCCAAATATTTGAGGAATATTTGAGGCTGGCAGTTTCTATTATTGTAAACCCTTATTTTTCCTATATATATTGAAGTGATACAAGGCCAAAACTAATAAGGCCGTATCCTCTTTTTCTCCAACTTCTTCTCCATTAACAACAATAAATGAGTGATATCCACTCCAAACTGGAACTATTAACTCTGGCTCCAAAACTGGTAACCAGGACTGCATCCTTTTAATGTAATAGAAGTAGTACTGAATAGATTTGTCTTCTGATGAAAACAAAATTGCTAAAACCTGAAAGAGCCAGACACCCATAGGCCCAAGTCCATGAAGTAATCAGTTCCTCATCTCATAAGAGAGCAGCGTTTAATTTGGTGTACTGATAAGGAACAACATTCTTAACTATTTACAGATGAAGTAGGTACACTTAGACTTGATAATTATTTTATATACACATGAATGCAGAACCATATTACCCACACAGAGATGAACTTCAGGATACTCAATGGGTGCATCCTAAATGGTAAAGACGCATAATCCTCCTTTAAATAGACTTAGAAGTTAAAGAGATGTCTGATACAGAGTGTCAATAATCTCCATTATATAAGACTATCCGCTATCCGGACTCATCTTCATGTAGTTCAGAACCCCCAAGTTCCCAACACATGCACATGTACAAGTCAGGCCATTTTGTCTCTTAAGTATCTTAAGCAATTGAACTAAAACAATATTTGACATCATGTTCTGACTCAAGTAATCAACTAGGGGGTTGAAGAACATTATGAAGCCATTTTTTCACAATATATCCATCACTTCAGAAAATTAAGCAATATTTCACACTGTCGAGATACTACAGTTTCTACTTTCTACAGCATTACAATTGGCATGATATTTCATATGAAATCTTTCTTAGGATCATATTTATTGTTGTGAATAATAAAATAAAATGCCTCCAACAAAACCAAATAATTGTTTCATTTACTCTTCTGGGTTAGAACAGATGGGAAGGTAATAGCTCTCCCTTGGACTGAGGGTACATTTGAAATAAAAGCAGTTGCATGTTCCCATTATTGATTCTAGCACCAGAAACCACAAGTCCACAAGTATCTTTTATTTGGATTTTTGGTCAATGTGAACATCCTATCAAACAAAGTAGGACACCCACGGCATATTGATTAGTTTTTTATTTAGAAAGATACTATAAGACTCTTAAAATCTATCACTAAACACTAGCATAAAATTGATAATTGACTCCTGAATAGGTCATATGGAATGTGCAAATTAAGTAACAATGAGTACTTCAACAGCCACACCTGACCATTTCTGCACAAAGGATTCGAACAGAATTTGAGTTCGGTTTGGTCAACACAAGCACAGTCTGTGGGGGTGATTCCCACTTCAAGGAAATCTGAAATGGAGAGGTGATTTTAATTAAAGGCGCATAAATTTAGATAACAAAACAAAAAGAAAGAACGAAAGTTGGGTAACCGATGGGAGAAGTAGAAGTATTCATGAAACTGTTACTGATTCAATTAGACGGGTAACAATTAAGAAGCCTCCTGACATATAACCTAAGCTAGTAAGTTCTATGCTGTCAATTGAAACCAATGATTGTTATGATTACCTGCTTACTGCTGCGCTCTGCGGTTGTTATGTTTCCTCTTTCGAAAGAGACAATGTCATGCTTGTGCTGGCCGCTACCATTGCATCCCCATGAAAGCCTAAACGATGCCTGCCAAAAAAAAAAAAATTAAAGATTGTCCTAACATCTAATGGTAGTTGTACATTGTTGCAATTAAGATTTAAGACTGTTATGCTGTTCATATCAACTTAAATACCCACAAGAAAAATGGCAATTTAAAACGAAATACTTCAGCTGAAAAATCATATGTGAACATCATATCAGAGACAAACAAATTGAATGTACCTTTTTCCTTAACCTACTGTCCACGACAATGGAATTAGACTCTGTTTCTTCTCCATCCCGAAGAACCTCGTGGGAGCAGATACCATGCTGTCCACAGCACTTCTCAGAAACCAGATACGGCAGCACTGTCCTTTTTACCTCAGTATCATAGTCCTGATATAATGCTTCTGTAGTATATAAGCCAATACAAATCTAGATTATCTAGATGCAGTTGTAAATTCCAAACCAGAATCCAAGACAAAATGAATGCAAAGTTGGTTCTTAAGTCCTTGTGTGTATTTTGATTTGGTAATCTTTGGGCCATGTACCTGTAAAATGAAGCATTTAACGAACTTGTAACTTAGATCACTTGTCAAACCTTTACGTTCCAGTTGCAAATTTCGAGCCCTCTCTAATTCATATTTACGCTTCCATTCAGCTGCTTCAGCTTGAGCAGAAGCCTTTCCTTCAGCCACCCTTCTTAATGCCTTTGCAACAGCTATACCAAATAATAAATAATAATAATAATAATGTAAGCAACAGACATCAAAACTAGCCCCGTAAAAAAAAAAAAAAAAAACAATCTTTACTTCGCATAGCTTCTGAGAATTCAATAAGATGGTCATCAGCTTCCTTTGCAGGTAGTTGTAGAAGCAAATCTTGCATTGCCTTGTCAGAATCCAAGGAAGAAAGTGAGTCGTCCATGTAACCATTCTCTGGCTGCGAGATTGAATTCATAACGAGTCGATGATTGAATCAATGAATGTTATGTTTGTTTGTTTGTTTTTAGGCTGGGAATTGGGACCCACGTTTTTAAACGTGTCAGCAATATTGCAACTAGTCTTTACATCAAACTTCACTAAAAGATGTCAGATCTCTCGACTCGCGACCTCTCTCTCTACGTTGACTTCGACCGACCTCACGTGTTTATAAAAATATACATATATTATATTTGATGCAACACAAAATTAATAGGTAAAATTTCAATCACATTATTTTATATCTTTTATTTTATTCAACCTTAATAACTACTTTGCAATATTGAATAGATTTATGTAAATAAATGTGAAATCATATTTAAAAGTTTCGTGACTATTATATAAATACTAATATTTAGCTTTCTAAGTACTAATATAAAATACACGCAATATATATTTATTTGTTTTTCTAAGTATTTAAATGTAATAATAATCAACAACCAAATGATGGAAATTAACTAGTTAGTGAGGTCTACTCATTTATTGTTGTTGCCATCGAAAGAGCAATTATAGAAAATAAATCCACGCCATATAAAATTTATATCACCGAGCAATAAAAAATACTCTATTTCTTATTTCTTATTTATTATTTTTTTTTTCTCTCATTTTTTTCCCCTTTTTCTCCTAAGCAAACTATATGTTTTAGATTTAAGAAAATGAAATAGTATTCCATAATTATAAAATCTCTATACCCATTCGCTCCCATATTATCTCACCTTAATAAAGAAAATATTCATTCTAGCTCAAAAAAATTCTATGTTAATAAAATCCCCAAAACTTAAAAACTTTTTTATTAAACCCTTTTCAAACTAAACAAATTATTTTATCTCGTTTTCAAAAAGTCAAACAAAACACGCATCTTAATACTAAATTACCACAATATAGATCCGGATCTAAAAGAATATTCTCGACGTTGATGTAGTTCTATTGAGCAAATACTTCCGAAAAATATTTTAAAATAATTTGCATTTAAGGGATACAGTTGTTTTCCATTATTTTGGAAGAAATTATGTTCGGAGTTGCCGAAATTATCGAATACTATTTTATAAAGCTAAAAAAAATCAAATGAACTAGCTACCCAAATGAAAACATCCAATTAAAAAACTCGTAGGCCGGTTACTTCATCAACTTTGTAAGAATGATCTCTCTAATACACATGTCATTTTCATTTTTCCATTGTTATTCATATTAATATACCATTCACAATATCTTACATTAACTTATACATCAAATCCATATTCATGAATTTTTTAGCACAAAACAACAAACAAAGTATTTATTTCATAATATTAATATTATATTTGATGCAACACAAAATTAATAGGTAAAATTTCAATCACATTATTTTATATCTTTTACATTATTCAACCTTAATAACTACTTCGCAATATTGATTAGATTCATGTAAATAAATGTGAAATCATATTTAAAAGTTTCATGACCATTATATAAATATTAATATTTAGCATTCCAAGTACCAACATAAAATACACGTAATATATATTTATTTGTTTTTCTAAGTATTTAAACGTAATAAGAATCAATAGCCAAATAATTGAAATTAACTAGTTAGTGAAGTCTACTCATTTATTGTTGTTGCCATCGAAAGAGCAATCATAGGAAATAAATCTACGCCACATAAAATTTATATCACCAAGCAATAAAAAATACTCTATTTCTTATTTCCTATTTATTCTTTTTAATCTTATTTTGTTTTTTTGTTTTCTTTTTCTCCTAAGCAAACCATATGTTTTAGATCTAAGAAAACTAAATAGTATTCCATGATTATAAAAATCTCTATACCCATTTGTTCCCATATTATCTCACCTTACTAAATACAATATTTATTCTAGCTCAAAAAAAATTCTATGTTAATAAAATCCCTACACCATATTTTAAAACTTAAAAACTTTTTTTATTAAACCCTTTTCAAACTAAACAATTTATTTCATCTCATTTTCAAAAAGTCAAACATATTGCACTCAAATCAATTGACTATTTAAGACATAATAAATAATATATTACAAATTATAAAATAAATTATTTTGGATATTAATATACCATTCACAATATCTTACATTGACTTATACATCAAATACATATTCATGTATTTATTAGCACAAAACAACAAACAAAGTATTTATTTCATAAATATGAATATTATATTTGATGTAACACAAAATTAATAGGTAAAATTTCAATCACATTATTTTACAACTTTTACGTTATTCAACCTTAATAACTACTTCGCAATATTGAATAGATGCATGTAAATAAATGTGAAATCATATTTAAAAGTTTCATGACCATTATATAAACACTAATATTTAGCG
Organism: Coptis chinensis; assembly: GCF_015680905.1. NCBI lineage: Eukaryota > Viridiplantae > Streptophyta > Magnoliopsida > Ranunculales > Ranunculaceae > Coptis > Coptis chinensis. Next base: position 89,931,326 of record NC_141463.1, on the reverse strand, counting down.
TTCCAAGTACCAATATAAAATACACACAATATATATTTATTTGTTTTTCTAAGTATTTAAATGTAACTAGCCAATTAGCCCACCCGCGGTTGGGTCTACTACATTAATAGTTCAATAGCTTGTCCGTAACCGATCCATAGTCATCTCAATCTAAAATTGTGGAGTTTCATGAAATTCTAGCTTAATTACGAACCATTATTATGAAATTCTAGCTTATGGACCATCCAATTGTGAATTACCATAATTAACCACTTCAATTCTTTGCCAATGGTAGATAATGCTACATTGGTAGTTTACAATTTAAAAGCCCAAAATCCACTTGAATAAATAATATATGCATATTGATAGCTAATGATTCAATAGCCCCATGTCCACTTGAATAAATAATAGAAACGGAAGTCCTAGTGAATTCACAATAGATACGTACTCTAATTCTTTGTCAAGAAAAAGAAACAAAAATAAATAAATATATATATAATAAATAAATAAAACAAAAGAAAACGAAATCATGCCTCGTTAAAACAATTAATGAAGTTTGAACTTGAACATAAAAACAATATCTTGGATAATCTACATTAATAGTAAGGATCAAATTGTTTTGTTCAAAGAAAAATTCCATTTAATGTTAATGTGATTTTCCACATGCTATTATTATACCGAACACATACTTTTACATTTTCAGTGATAGAGTGTCCCTAAAAATTTCAGATAATTTTCCTCCATATCGACATTTCCAGAGTTATAAAGAACACAACTCTGCACGGTATGTACACTTCCAGAGACATCCATAACATAGAGCTTCTGCTATCGTCATATAACTGTGTGTATATAGTTGTTAGACATCTGCAGGCACTACCATCTCCAGGCATCGAAAAGTTCCACGTTAATGGATTTTCTCAATCATCTCCAGCTTCTTGTAATTAGCATTCAGAGCCACTGGCTGCTTTCTTGCCAGTTTCTCCTTTTTAGTTGAACCTACAAAAGGACCAGTCCAATTATTGTCTAAAAATTGAAATACCAGCTAAGAAAATAGAAATCCAAGAGAACCCATGCATTGGAAATATCATTTGTATATTTGCCTGCCCTTACTTGCCATTTGTTTTTTTAAAGTGGAAATGGAAAATAAACATTCTATATACCTTAAGTTGGCTGGATTCTTTGCATGAGGGAGACCAAAAGCCCCTGCTGCGCTGCGTAGACATATTCAAATCATCAAAATGACATTTAGGAGGTACTAAGGATGGATAACTCCGGCAAGCATACAACTAGTTTTGCAGTAAGCAGGTGTATAAACGTGACCCTGTTCCGAATAACAAACTCTTAGAATCCAACTGAAATGAAAAAGGACATATATACCTTTTAAGTATGATTGATAACATCTACATCATTAGCTAATCAAATAGTAGAATCATACCACCTACTACAATGCCAAGCTTGTTTGTCATTTGTTGGCTCAAGACTTGTGTTCTTATCGCTCATTGCTATGCAGCCATACCAAATGTCATTGAAGGGGTGTTCTTTATATATATATATACCACTATTGCCGACATTAAAAGAAAATCAACTTAATCAGATATTAGATTTCAAGTAGTAAGATATCATATAGATATTACACTAAAGAAAGACTAATAATTTGATCAGATTCCAATTAAACATGTTGTTGATACATTGGAAATGTACATCCCTACTATAAAACAAATTTTCTACATGCTTGGCTTCATATTATTTATTCACGTCGGAACTTAAACCCCAGTTGATCAAATCTATGGCATGCTCAGCATGAGGCTTCAAAGATCAACATGACCCTATTTGATAAAAACTGGGTTAAGCTCAAATATTTATTAAATGTTTCATGTAAATAAAAACTATTACCGATAAAAACTACTTCGCAATATTGAATAGATTCATATAAATAAATGTGGAATCATATTTAAAAGTTTCATGACCATTATATAAACACTAATATTTAGTGTTCCAAGTACCAATATAGAACACACGCAATATATATTTATTTGTTTTTCTAAGTATTTAAACGTAATAAGAATCAACAACAAAATAATTGAAATTAACTAGTTAGTGAGGTCTACTCACCTATTGTTGTTGCCATCGAAAGAGCAATCATAGAAAATAAATCCACGCCACATAAAATTTATAATACAAAGCAATAAAAAAAATACTCTATTTCTTATTTCTTATTTTTAATCTTCTTTTGTTTGTTTTTTTCTCTCATTCTTTTTTTTTTTTTTTTTTTTTTTCTCCTAAGCAAACCATATGTTTTAGATCTAAGAAAACTAAATAATATTCCATAATTATAAAATCTCTATACCCATTTGCTCCCATATTATATCACATTAATAAAGAAAATATTCATTCTAGCTCAAAAAAAGTCTATGTTAATAAAATCTCTACACCATATTTTAAAACTTAAAAACTTTTTTTTATTAAACCCTTTTCAAACTAAACAAATTATTTTCTCCCGTTTTCAAAAAGTCAAACATATTGCACTCAAATCAATTAACTATTTAAGACATAATAAATAATATATTATAAATTATAAAATAAATGATTTTGGATATTAAATAAAAATAGGAATATTACAAATACTCTAAATTAAATCTCTCTCCCCCACAAAAATTATGAAAACTGAAACTATATCTCTTTTTTAAAAAAAATCTACCCAACTCTAAACCCTATTTTGTTTCAATATTTCCTCTCTCAAGAAAATAGTTCACCCAAAGTAGTCACGAATCATTTTCAATCTCTCGATTACTCGATACCAAAGCCTTCCCTAAAAACAACAGCAAATTCCGCAACTCAAACAAAACATGAATCTGTTATAAGCTCTCTAAACCAAATATTTCTATTTCAAAATAAAGTGTTTACTTAAGTTAGTGCTAATTAGGCCCAACATTGTTAGCGCCTGGTTGGATCATGGGCTGGGCCCTAACTGGATCATGGGATGGGCCGGACCTTTTTGTCTTAGTTGTTCTATATAAACCCAAACCCAAACACGGCATTTATCTTTTGTTTAAATTTTTTTTTTGCATGTAATCACCTTTAGGATTTAGCACTATCCATGCAACAAAAAGGGAAGAAGGTGTTCAATCTGAATCACTATTGGGGAAGGTCAATTTGAAGCGCCCTTAGTCGGCTCATATACTTGTCAGATGCTCAAAACCATCCATCTCACTTGTTCAGGACTTCAGGCAACATGCTTATTGATGCAAATCATAGTTATTTCTCTTAATACCAGTTCTCTTAAGCACTATCCACCTATTGTTCGTCCACCATTCACGCCTATATGTTAATAGTCCCGTATAAATGTTTCTATTACTTTGCGTGGATTATGGTTTTTATTTAAAACGTTATATCCTTTCATTCAGGTTGCGAAATTTTTCCAGAAAATTCAAGAGATGGTGGAGGAAGAAAACAGCCTGGTATTCGTTCTGATTGGTGATGAGCTTAGTTTGTAAATGATTGAACATGCTTTCCATTTGGCTTCTAACTGTTACTCCCTTCCTATGTGGACTACTATTTTTTCATCCATCGATCATTGTCATACATTACGTACGGTAGCAAATAAACTATTCTTGGGTGATCACTTCATCTATATATATTGGTTTATATGAGAAATCATACAAAAGAGTAAAAGTTCCAACATTTTCATTTTGGGACCAGACACTGAGGATTTACAAAGTCCAAAATTGGTAAAAACTGAAATTAAGACTGCAAATCTATGTGTTTGTGAGCAAGTAGTACACAGATAGCTATACATTTATGCAAGTAATTTATCCTTAAGCTCTAGTTGTTTTGATTGTGGGACCTTAATACGGAGATATCCGAAAATTTGTTTAATTGTCATCTTGTCTTCATGGAAAACTGAAACAACTGTACATAAACATAGATTGATATTTATCCTCAATGAAATACTGCTACAGATGAAGTTGAAAGCCTTGCTGCTGCAAGGAAGGCGGCCTTGTCTGGATCTGAGCCTTCTGACTCTATTCGGGTATTACGTAACGTAGTTGCGCTACTGCATATATCTAACATGTTGTAGTCCTTTCACATAAAAACTTGACCTAGAAGGTTAATGCTTCCTGAATATATCCTCGTGTCTTTTCAGGTCGTGAACGCTCTACTTACTCAGATGGACAAGTTAAAATCCTCACCTAATGTGATCATCTTAACAACGTCAAATATAACAGCTGCAATTGGTATGCGTAAGATATTACACTGTTTTGGTATTGCACTATAGTAACGTTTTTCTTCAATTATATAATTTAGTTTGTATGAGTGCATGGGCTTTGAAAGTTTGAAGTCAGATTTTTCTTAGGAATATACACTACACCAGATCTGTTGAAAAAAGACATGACAGATGCGATGTTTTCCGAAAAAAAAACACTTTTGGGTGTCGTATGGTGACCCCTTTTTTTTGCATTCATTTTTTTTCTACGACATTTGACATGCGTCGTTTTTCATTTTTTCACTTTTTTTTTAAAAAAGTCGAATCAAGATAAAAAGCCCATAGCCCAAAATCTACTGAATCATGACCAAAAAAAGCCCACCCAGTATAGGGTAATTGGATCCATTCTTCCCTGACCCAAAATCTCTTTAGAAACACAGCCATACCCAAATATACCTTCCATAAAATACAAATAAACTACACAAAGTGAATAATGGGTCCATACTCCCACAACCACTTAACAAGCCCAAAAGGCAAAATATTACTATTTCTAGGAACATATTTATCACAATGCATTGAAGAAAACCAAAACAGATAAACCTTTTCAGCGTGTCTCTTTATAATCATTCTCAAAATAACCTTTGTCATGGTCAGTTGTCTTCTCCTTGTAGTCATCCCTCAGATGATGTCTGGCCTCATCATTGCGATCCGCTTCACTGCTCGACTCGGCTCACTAGCTCGTCTACTGGTCCCTTTCAGCCTTCATTTTGTTCTTCTTTTCGGTTAACATTTGAAATGCGCTTGACAAACTCATTTGCCCTAAATTAGGGTAGCGGTGTCCCGAACGGGAGTTTGGACAAATTTTTGCGGTTCCTCCAGTTGAGTAATCAATGGGAACCAAGGGCCTCATTTTCTTGTCTTTACCCCCATCATCTTCATCTTCATCTTCATCTTCTTCATGAAATATAGAAGGTATAGCCGTTTCGTTTACCCGAACCCACCGCATCAATCCCAGTTTCTTAGTAGGAGCATTACTACTCGCTTGTGGCCGCCCTAGGCCTATGCCGCCTAAGCCCTTGCATAGGGCCCCCAAATTAAACCAAACTAAAGGCCCCATTAAGTTATACAAAGCCCACTATGGTATTAAAACCCCAAACAATAGCCCAGAAAAGTAAAACAAATATGCCCCATGTTCATGGACTTTGCATTGGGCCTTTGAAACTTAGGGCCGCCCCGACTCGCCTCGGTATCCGTAAAGGAACCGGCATGACGGTTTGAATCACCCCCAACGTTGTTTTTCATTATCACATCATCGTGAAAAGTAAAGTTGAGATTATAAAACAAAATCATACGCTCGTGATAGCTTCCGAGAATTCAATAAGATGGTCATCGCCTTCCTTTTGCGTAGTAGTTAGAAGCAAATCTTGCATTGCCTTGTCAGAATCCAAGGAAGAAAGTGAGTCGTCCATGTAACCATTCTCTGGATGCGAGATTGAATTCATAACTAGTCGATGATTGAATCAATGAATGTTTGTTTGTTTGTTTTAGCCACTTTTTAAAACGCGTCAGCAATATTGCAACTAGTCTTTACCTCAAACTACACTAAAAGATGTCAGATCTCTCAACTCGCGACCTCTCTCTACATTGACTTCGACCGACCTCACGTGTTTATAAAAAGATATATATATTATAGTTTATAGGGAGTGACTCTCAAATACAAAAATGCATACAATTTTTTATTTTTGTAACTCTCAAACACCGAATATATTAAAGTTCAAATATACTCTTGATACGAAATAAAAAACGGATTGGATAAATGAAATATCAAGTATACTCCTGACGCGAAATAATTAACAGCCCGGCCCAGACGAAACGACCTGGTGTATTTAGTATGAACATTGAATGTTCATAATCTTTGGGTATGAACATTCAATGTTCATACATCAATATATTGTATAAAGTACATTCACCTATTTGGATATGAACAATCATTGTTCATACACCAGCAGAAAATATGAACACTCGTTGTTCATAGTAAAATGACATAAAGGGTAAAATTGGAAAATATTTATTTTAAATCCAGATCATTTGTCCTTGAGGGTTATTTTCATGAAATGGTATACTGGCATTTAAAAAAAGTAAAATGGTCGGGCCAACTTATTTTGTCCTTGAGGGTTACAAAATTTGAAATCGTGGATTCGTAAGTTATTAATTGCTAGAATTTGTCCTTGTGAGTTACTCATCAAAAACCGTGTCCTCTAGACTCCATTTTCTCTAAAATTAGGTGTTAGGGGCAATTTCTTGTATAGTTTAACTATTGAAGGAGTCAAATTTAAGTATTCCCCAAGGAGTGGATGAATAAACACTTGGGATAATGGACATTTGCGTTTGTCCAAGATTTTGCTTTTGATTCCTGTTTGAATTTTTTTTTATGAAGGGTTGTTGGAGGGCCTCTACCACAAACCCATAATAAAAGTTGGAATACTATTTTATAAAGCGGAAAAAGTCAAATGAACTAGGCCCGGTTACTACATCAACTTTGTAAGAATGAGCTCTCTAATAACATTTTCATTTTTCCATTGTTTTTCATATTAATATACCATTCACAATATCTTACATTAACTTATATATCAAATCTATATTTATGTATTTATTAATTAGCACAAAACAACAAACAAAGTATTTATTTCATAATATAAATATTATATTTGATGCAACACAAAATTAATAGGTAAAATTTCAATTATTTTATATCTTTTATTTTATTCAACCTTAATAACTACTTCGCAATATTGAATAGATTCATGTAAATAAATGTGAAATCATATTTAAAAGTTTCATGACCATTATATAAACACTAATATTTAGCGTTCCAAGTACCAATATAAAATACACGCAATATATATTTATTTGTTTTTTTTAAGTATTTAAATGTAATAAGAATCAACAACCAAATAATTGAAATTAACTAATTAGTGAGGTCTACTCACCTATTGTTGTTGCCATCAAAAGAGCAATCATAGAAAATAAATCCACGCCACATAAAATTTATATCACCAAGCAATAAAAAATACTCTATTTCTTATTTCTTATTTATTCTTTTTAATTTTCTTTTTTTTTTCCCTTATTTTTTTTTTCCTTTTTCTCCTAAGCAAACCATATGTTTTAGATCTAAGAAAAATAAATAGTATTCCATAATTATAAAATCTTTATACCCATTTGCTCCCATATTATCTCACCTTAATAAATAAAATATTCATTCTAGCTCAAAAAAAATCTATGTTAATAAAATCCCTCAAACTTAAAAACTTTTTTATTAAACCCTTTTCAAACTAAACAAATTATTTTCTCTCGTTTTCAAAAAGTCAAACAAAACACGCATCTTAATACTAAATTGCCACAATATAGATCCGGATCCAAAAGAATATTCTCGGCGTTGATGTAGTTCTATTGAGCAAATACTTCTGAAAAATATTTTAAAATAATTTGCATTTAAGGGATACAGTTTTTTTTTTATTATTTTGGAATAAATTATGTTTATAGTTATCGAAATTATCGAATACTATTTTATAAAGCTGAAAAAATTAAAATGAACTAGCTGTCCAAATGAAAACATCCAATTAAAAAACTCGTAGGCCGGTTACTTCATCAACTTTGTAAGAATGAGCTCTCTAATACATATGTCATATTCATTTTTCCATTGTTATTCATACTAATATAGCATTCACAATATCTTACATTAACTTATACATCAAATCCATATTCATGTATTTATTAATTAGCACAAACAACAAACAAAGTATTTATTTCATAATATGAATATTATATTTGATGCAACACAAAATTAATAGGTAAAATTTCAATCACATTAATTTATATATTTTACGTTATTCAACCTTAATAACTACTTCGCAATATTGAATAGATTCATATAAATAAATGTGAAATCATATTTAAAAGTTTTATAACCATTATATAAACACTAATATTTAGCGTTCCAAGTACCAATATAAAATACACGCAATATATATTTATTTATTTTTATAAGTATTTAATAATAATCAACAACCAAATAATTGAAATTAACTAGTTAGTGAGGTCTACTCATTTATTGTTGTTGTCATCGAAAGAGCAATCATGGAAAATAAATCCACGCCACATAAAATTTATATTACCAAACAATAAAAAATATTCTATTTCTTATGTATTATTTATTATTTTTAATCTTATTTTGTTTTTTTTTCACTCATTATTATTTTTTTCTTGTTCTCCTAAGCAAACCGTATGTTTTAGATCTAAGAAAACTAAACAGTATTCCATAATTAAAAAATCTCTATACCCATTTGCTCCCATATTATCTCACCTTAATAAATAAAATATTCATTCTAACTCAAAAAAATTCTATGTTAATAAAATCCCTACACCATATTTTAAAACTTAATTTTTTTTTTTATTAAACCCTTTTCAAACTAAACAAATTATTTTCTCTAGTTTTCAAAAAGTCAAACATATTGCACTCAAATCAATTGACTGTTTAAGACATAATAAATAATATATTACAAATTATAAAATAAATAATTTTGGATATTAATATACCATTCACAATATCTTACATTAACTTATTCATCAAATCCATATTTATGTATTTATTAGCACTAAACAACAAACAAAGTATTTATCTCATAAATGTGAAAATTATATTTGATGTAACACAAAATTAATAGGTAAAATTTCAATCACATTATTTTATATCTTTTACGTTATTCAACTTTAATAACTACTTCGCAATATTGAATAGATGCATGTAAATAAATGTGAAATCATATTTAAAAGTTTCATGACCATTATATAAACACTAATATTTAGCGTTCCAAGTACCAATATAAAATATACGCAATATATATTTATTTGTTTTTTTAAGTATTTAAATGTAACTAGCCAATTAGCCCACCTGCAGCTAGGCCTACTACATTGATAGTTCATTAGTTTGTCTGTAACCGATCCATAATCATTTCAATCTAAAATTGTGGAGTTTCATGAAATTCTAGCTTACGAACCATTATTATGAAATTCTACCTCATGGACCATCCAATTGTGAATTACCATAATTAACCACTTCAATTCTCTGCCAATGGTAGATAATGCTACATTGGTAGTTTACAATTCAAAAGCCCAAAATCCACTTGAATAAATAATATATGCACATTGATAGCTAATGATTCAATAGCCCCAGGTCCACTTGAATAAATAATAGAAACGGAAGTCCTAGTGAATTCACAACAGATACGTACTCTAATTCTTTGTGAAGAAAAAGAAAAAAAAAAAAAAATAATAAAAAAAAAATATATATATATATATATATATATATATATATATATATATATATATATATATATATATATATATATATATATATATATATATATATAATAAATAAAACAAAAAAAAATGAAATCATGCCTCGTTAAAACAATTAATGAAGTTTGAACTTGAACATAAAAACAATATCTTGGATAATCTACATTAATAGTAAGGATCAAATTGTTTTGTTCAAAGAAAAATTCCATTTAATGTTAATGTGATTTTCCACATGCTATTATTATACCGAACACATACTTTTACATTTTCAGTGATAGAGCCTAAAAATTTCAGATAATTTTCCTCCATATCGACATTTCCAGAGTTATAAAGAACACACAACACAAACTCTGCACGGTATGTACACTTCCAGAGACATCCATAACATAGAGCTTTTGCTATCGTCATATAACTGTGTGTATATAGTTGTTAGACATCTACAGGCACTACCATCTCCAGGCATCGAAAAGTTCCACGTCAATGGATTTTCTCAATCATCTCCAGCTTTTTGTAATTAGCATTCAGAGCCACTGCCTGCTTTCTTGCCAGTTTCTCCTTTTTAGTTAAACCTACAAAAGGACCAGTCCAATTATTGTCTAAAAATTGAAAGACCAGCTAAGAAAATATAAATCCAAGAGAACCCATGCATTGGAAATATCATTTGTATATTTGTCTGCCCTTACTTGCCATTTGTTTTTTTAAAGTGGAAATGGAAAATAAACATTCTATATACCTTAAGTTGGCTGGATTCTTTGCATGAGGGAGACCAAAAGCCCCTGCTGCGCTGCGTGGACATATTCAATTCATCAAAATGACATTAATTTAGGAGGTACTAAGGATGGATAACTCCGGCAAGCATACAACTAGTTTTGCTGTAAGCAGGTGTATAAATGTGACCCTGTTCTGAATAACAAACTCTTAGAATCCAACTGAAATGAAAAAGGACATATATACCTTTTAAGTATGATTGATGACATCTACATCATTAGCTAATCAAATAGTAGAATCATACCACCTACTACAATGCCAAGTTTGTTTGTCATTTGCTGGCGCAAGACTTGTGTTCTTATCGCTCATTGCTATGCAGCCATACCAAATGTCATTGAAGGGGTGTTCTATATATATATATATATATATATATATATATATATATATAAACCACTATTACCGACATTAAAAGAAAATCAACTTAATCAGATATCAGATTTCAAGTAGTAAGATATCATATAGATATTACACTAAAGAAAGATTAATAATTTGATCAGATTCCAATTAAACATGTTGTTGATACATTGGAAATGTACATCCCTACTATAAAACAAATTTTCTACATGCTTGGCTTCATATTATTTATTCATGTCGGAACTTAAACCCCAGTTGATCAAATCTATGGCATGCTCAACATGAGGCTTCAAAGATCAACATGACCCTACTTGATAAAAACTGCGCTTAAGCTAAAATGTTTCATGTAAATAAAAACTATTACCGATAAAAACTACTTCGCAATATTGAATAGATTCATATAAATAAATGTGGAACCATATTTAAAAGTTTCATGACCATTATATAAACACTAATATTTAGTGTTCCAACTTCCAAGTACCAATATAAAATACACGCAATATATATTTATTTGTTTTTCTAAGTATTTAAACGTAATAAGAATCAACAACAAAATAATTGAAATTAACTAGTTAGTGAGGTCTACTCACCTATTGTTGTTGCCATCGAAAGAGCAATCATAGAAAATAAATCCACGCCACATAAAATTTATAATACAAAGCAATAAAAAAATACTCTATTTCTTATTTCTTATTTTTAATCTTCTTTTGTTTGTTTTTTTTTCTCTCATTCTTTTTTTTTTTTTTTCTCCTAAGCAAACCGTATGTTTTAGATCTAAGAAAACTAAATAATATTCCATAATTATAAAATCTCTATACCCATTTGCTCCCATATTATATCACATTAATAAAGAAAATATTCATTCTAGCTCAAAAAAAGTCTATGTTAATAAAATCCCTACACCATATTTTAAAACTTAAAAACTTTTTTTATTAAACCCTTTTCAAACTAAACAAATTATTTTCTCCCGTTTTCAAAAAGTCAAACATATTGCACTCAAATCAATTAACTATTTAAGACATAATAAATAATATATTATAAATTATAAAATAAATAATTTTGGATATTAAATAAAAACAGGGATATTACAAATAAATACTCTAAAACTGAAACTATATCTCTTTTTTTTTTTAAAAATTCGAACTCTAAACCCTATTTTGTTTCAATATTTCCTCTCTCAAGAAAATAATTCACCCAAAGTAGTCACGAATCATTTTCAACCTCTCGATTACTCTGTACCAAAGCTTTCCCTAAAAACAACAACAACTTCCGCAACTCAAACAAAACATGAATCTGTTATATAAGCTCTCTAAACCAAATATTTCTATTTCAAAATAAAGTGTTTACTTAAGTTAGTGCTAATTAGGCCCAACATTGTTAGCGCCTGGTTGGATCATGGGCTGGGCCCTAACTGGATCATGGGATGGGCCGGACCTTTTTGTCTTATTTGTTCTATATAAACCCAAACCCAAACACGGCATTTATCTTTTGTTTAAAAAAAATTGCATGTATTCACCTTTAGGATTTAGCGCTATCCTGTTTACGTCATTCAGACTTGGTGAATGGACCACGTAAAAAGCACACTCCACTTAGGCTCCTTTGACTTGAGTATTTCCAATTATCCATGCAACAAAAAGGGAAGAAGGTGTTCAATCTGAATCACTATTGGGGAAGGTCAATTTGAAGCGCCCTTAGTCGGCTCATATACTTGTCAGATGCTCAAAACCATCCATCTCACTTGTTCAGGACTTCAGGCAACATGCTTATCTTAAGCACTATCCACCTATTGTTCGTCCACCATTCACGCCTATATGTTAATAGTCCCATATAAATGTTTCTATTACTTTGCGTGGATTATGGTTTTTATTTAAAACGTTATATCCTTTCATTCAGGTTGCGAAACTTTTCCAGAAAATTCAAGAGATGGTGGAGGAAGAAAACAGCCTGGTATTCGTTCTGATTGGTGAGCTTAGTTTGTAAATGATTGAACATGCTTTCCATTTGGCTTCTAACTGTTACTCCCTTCCTATGTGGACTACTATTTTTTCATCCATCGATCATTGTCATACATTACGTACGGTAGCAAATAAACTATTCTTGGGTGATCACTTCATCTATATATATTGGTTTATATGAGAAATCATACAAAAGAGTAAAAGTTCCAACATTTTCATTTTGGGACCAGACACTGAGGATTTACAAAGTCCAAAATTGGTAAAAACTGAAATTAAGACTGCAAATCTATGTGTTTGTGAGCAAGTAGTACACAGATAGCTATACATTTATGCAAGTAATTTATCCTTAAGCTCTAGTTGTTTTGATTGTGGGACCTTAATACGGAGATATCTGAAAATTTGTTTAATTGTCATCTTGTCTTCATGGAAATTAAACTGAAACAACTGTACATAAACATAGATTGATATTTATCCTCAATGAAATACTGCTACAGATGAAGTTGAAAGCCTTGCTGCTGCAAGGAAGGCGGCCTTGTCTTCTGACTCTATTCGGGTATTACGTAACGTAGTTGCGCTACTGCATATATCTAACATGTTGTAGTCCTTTCACATAAAAACTTGACCTAGAAGGTTAATGCTTCCTGAATATATCCTCGTGTCTTTTCAGGTCGTGAACGCTCTACTTACTCAGATGGACAAGTTAAAATCCTCACCTAATGTGATCATCTTAACAACGTCAAATATAACAGCTGCAATTGGTATGCCTAAGATATTACACTGTTTTGGTATTGCACTATAGTAACGTTTTTCTTCAATCATAATTTAGTTTGTATGAGTGCATGGGCTTTGAAAGTTTGAAGTCAGATTTTTCTTAGGAATATACACTACACCAAATCTGTTGAAAAAAGACATGACAGATGCGATGTTTTCCGAAAAAAAACACTTTTGGATGTCGTATGGTGACCCCTTTTTTTTGCATTCATTTTTTTTCTACGACATTTGACATGTGTCATTTTTCATTTTTTCACTTTTTTTTTAAAAAAAAGGCCGAATCAGAATAAAAAAAGCCACTAGCCCAAAATCTACTGAATCATGGCCAAAAAAAGCCCACCCAGTATAGGGTAATTGGATCCATTTTCCCTGGCCCAAAATCTCTTTAGAAACACAGCCATATCCAAATATACTTTCCATAAAAAAAGAAATAAACTACACAAAGTGAATAATGGTCCATGCTCCCACAACCACTTAACAAGCCCAAAAGGCAAAATATTACTGTTTCTAGGAACATATTTATCACAATGCATTGAAGAAAATCAAAAAAGATAAACCTTTAATTTTCAGCGTGTCTCTTTATAATCATTCTCAAAATAACCTTTGTCACGGTCAGTTGTCTTCTCCTTATAGTCATCCCTCAGACGATGTCTAGCCTCATCATTGCGATCCCGCTCACGCTGGCTCGACCTGTCACTAGCTCGTCTACTTCTGTCCCTTTCAGCTTCATTTTGTTCTTCTTTTCAGTTAACATTTGAAATGCGGTTGGCAAACTCCGCTACCGCAGCCAAATTATGTAGTGGTGTCCTCGAACTGGGAGTTTGGACTCAGCTTGCAATTCCTCCGTTGAGTAATCAATGGGAACCAAGGGCCTCATTTTCTTGTCTTTATCCCCATCATCTTCATCTTCTTCATGGAATATAGAAGGTATAGCCGTTCGTTTACGTTTACGAACCCACCGCATCAATCGGTTTCTTAGTAGGAGCATTACTACTCTGCCGGTATCACGGTAAAGGAACGGCAAGACAGTTGAATCACCCCCAACGTTGTTTTTCATTATCACACCATCTCGTGAAAAGTAAAGTTGAGATTATAAAACAAATAAGAAAAACAAAAGAGCAAGGAATGTAGAGCAAATAAAATAATTAAGGTAATCAGAACTAACCCGAATGATTCAGTAACTCGAGACGCTCTCATAAGACCTGTTTCAAAGAATAAAGATGGATCTAAAATCAGCGGTAGCTTCTTCTAGCAATGCTGATTTTTCATCTTCGTTAATCGTTCTCCGCACATTTATCAAGTAAAGATACTATACATATTCCACTCCCTTCTCAAACTTTGACCGGTTATCAATTGGAACTCATGCATCACATAACAAAGAAAAATTAGAACACAACTATGAAAGACCAAAAATACAGTTGAAATAAAAGCCCCCCTACTTATTCAAATAAATGAGTCCAGAAGAATGACATAATAGAATAACACTCAAGTCGCTTACATGAAAGGATAAAATATAGTACTTCTTCTGGGAAAAGAAAGGGGGGAAGAAGGGGCAAGGCATCTTACAACTGCATCAAAAGTAGAATCAAAGTCATCAACAGCAAAATAGATATATGGATATGCAGTGTATCGCGTCTCTACTTCCTTCGAACATATAATAATAGATGTTTTAGGGAGGAAATAAAGAAATCAAATTGAAGATGGATCATTGTTTACAATCGACGAGGTAATCGACCTTTTTCGAGTCCGGATGAAAATTGATACGACTTGGAGATGCATAGACGATCTTTACAACCTGCAAGTATATAAAACAAGATCATCTCAGATCCGCAATCTTGTCGGGTCAACTTGCAACTAAGTACTTAATGGATACTGCATTATTCCTGAAGGATAATTCCCTAGCCCATGTGTATAGCATAAAATAATATAGCACAATGTAACATAGAAAGTAAAACCAATAAATAGTCCAGCCTACCACCAACTCTTGCCCATCAATGTTAAATTTATTTCGCATGCGTAATGCACGAAGAAGACCTTTGGCGGACTCAAACTCACAAAACCCAAAGCCTCTTGGAGCTTCATTGCTTGGATCTTGGGCACGTTTCCAACTCTTTACAGGTCCACAAAGCTACATGAGAAATAAAACAATAATATTTAACGGCAAAAATCTTCATTACATCCGGAGACATAAAATAAAATAAAAAAGTAAACACCTACCCTGAGAAGAGTGAGTATAAAGTCATTTTACAGATTGAAGCTATCTTGCCAACATAGACCGTAGTTTGTGGTTTCTCTCGTTGGAGCAACAATAGGAATGACAGCCTAACAACAGTCCCCGGAATAGGAGGGCGGACCGATTGGTGAAGCATACCAATTGCTCCGGGCATACGAGGTGGATAGGCAGGCTTAACCATAGGCGATAAGTAGTAGGATAGCGGTATTCCCGCACCAATTCAAATAAAACCTAGCAAACTTGTCGGAAAAAGGCTAAAAACCAAGTAATAGAGTATCGAAAACAATTCAAGGCAAAATATTTTTACCCATAAAGTAAAGTACTTAAAGTAAATAACTTGATGGTGTTACCACAATATAACCATATCAGCAAAGGCATGGAAACTAGCACCAGATGCATAGACAACCTGAAGCGACATGGAGAAAATAACATCTAAAATTGGAAAACGTCGATATGTAAATCAACTTACCTTATATCTTGTTAACAAGTCTTTGCAAGGTAACCACTAACCAGGCACTGAATTGTGAAATGGAGCAACAAAAGGCTTGCAACGTCTCACTCACATAATTTAATGGTACAACACTACATTTTACGATGTTGAATTATCTTTATAAACCTTGCGGTGTTCTAAAAGACAACCTTAGCATTTTTACAGGATAACAAGAAAGAACTGAAAAGGTATGGCAAAGATAGGGAAGACTTGCAAAAAAAAATAAGTAGTAATACCTTGGGATAAAAGCGCAATGAGCAATCGCTAGTTCGCTTACATAGGTTCTGCTGTTGTGCAAGTTCGAGAACAAATGAAAACCAAAATGTAAAGTACCCATTCATCTACCAATCCATGGAACAACAACTAAAACTTTAAAACCTTTGGAAATTTACAATGGGAGAGTTAAAAATAAAGGTGGGTGGACTTGTTAAATTTACGGAGATATGTCTTTCTTATGCAAAATTTAATAAAACTAGGAGAAAATATATGCATACGAACTAGCTGTTGAAAAGCACATCTTTTAAGAACTGCGCCTTCGCATCTTTTTCACCGTGATCAATCAAGAGTTCAAGACAACTGTAGGAGAAAACATCCTGTCATGGATACCATATGCATCCTGTCACAGTCGTTTATGGTCACACTTGTATTATCTACCTCGTTTATGGTCCTGCCAGATACTTCGTCTTATCTACCTCGTATTATTAAAAATTGTCCCACTCCAAATTTTCAGAAAAATTAAAACTGATATTCAATTATTTGGAAATTCAGCCCAAATTTCCAGAAAAATTAAAACTGATATTCAATTATCTGGAAATTCGGAGTGAAACAAAACCTACTAACATATTATCAACTACGATATTAAACTCTGAGATCAAATTAAAACTGAAAGAACAACGCTTCATTTACAAATAAATTTTTTACTAACCAACTCTATTACATTTGTTTCAATTCAAAACCGTACATTTTCGAAAAACTTAAACCAGAAGACTCCAAGAGCAAATCCAAGTCACGTGTCTTCATCCACTGCACTCTACCATCTATGTTCCCAAGAACACACCCACGTTGTAAAATAAAGCAAACATGGGTCAACAAATTGAATTTGTTGGTATGAGTAGACTAACAACAAAATATATATAATAATCTTTCAAATGAATAAATATAACATTACCAACAATTTCAACTTGGAAGACAATATAGTTCCGTTTTCCCAAAAACGGCGTTTAGTTTCTTCCCAAGTAAGATTTCACCCCCAACATACAAATTCCAAGAATCCCATATAACAGTACTCGTCATTCCCACTTTCCAAAATAACTCACAATACAATACCACTTACATTCCATTTATTAACTGCACATATGATAACCTAATTAAATATGAGTTTGGTATACCTTACCTTTAAGCCAACACGTCGTCTTAGGGTAGGATATTTACGTCCCTACAGAAAAGATTAATAGATCCTACCCTCCTGCAAAACAGAGTTAGACATCACAATAAAATGATTTATCTCAACCAGTCAAATTTCCATTCATAACCAAATCTCATTTAAGACATTTAAGTCTAATTGATATAACCTGGTTCGTCCCGCATATTCGGGGAATACCACTTATCATAATACCTATATCAAGGGTAGTCATTCATATGACATCATTACATCATAAAGTTTCTGCGTGCATAACCATAGATCTCAGACTATCACAAGTCATTAATAGTTTCGTAATAACATATCAAGTTATAGTCAATTCATAGTCACATAGAAATCACAATCATTTACTAATATTATTCACCGTCACATTTCATATCCATAACATCACACAATTCATATACTTTTACTTTAGTATCACTCGTCTACTTATAAGAATGAGAAAAAGTCACAACCTAGGGAGTATATTCATCCCTTGTGAGTATCAACTCACACAAACCACGTAAACATTTCTCATAAGAAATCATATACATCATATGCAATAACTCCATCACACGTAAAATCAATATTTTACTTTGCTTATTAATTATCTCGTTGACTCATTTATTCAAAGACACAGCCCAACCTTTAGTTCCTACTCTACGATTTGCACTACACACATTTGCCAAATCACACATATCCGTGTGCCTCACTCACACCGAGTACCACCACAAGACATATGTCCCAAGCGGGATATAGCCTCCAGGAAACATACTTTCATCTTGTAAACTCAGAACTTGTGAGTCATACAGACCATCTCACGGGCTTTCCATACACATAATCACAAAGCCTCTTTTGGGCATAACAAAATATCAGGTCATTCATGGCACATTCAATGAATACCTTAGGTCATTCCCGCCACATTCAAGGAATACCCATCATAACACTAACGGGCCATTCATGGCACATTCAATGAATGCCCTGAGTCATTCCCGCCATATTCAAGGAATTCCCAAACCTACATTCCCGTACATTCAAGGAATACGACCAACCCGCAAGGCGAATACCTTAGTTCCTCTTTAGGGCAGTCCAAACTATTGGGTCATTCATGGCACATTCAATGAATAGCCATCTATCACATGACATCACAAGTCATAATATCTCATTACCAAATCCTGAGGCGTAGAGAGTTCTAAAGATGTGGGCGACACATTAAAACATTATTATCACTAATAATTATACTAGCATTACTCATGTCAAAACATACCACACATGCAGAGAGTCATTTTCACGCGTTAAGGCAAATCAAGCACTTAAATATCATTGAATGTAAACAAACTTATAATCAAACAAATACAATTTACATAACCACACTCATGTACATAATATCGTAAACAAATAGTTCATTAGCCCAAATTCAAGTCCACACACACTAATGTCCAAAACAGATTCACATATACTAAAGTCTATATTCATATACAACTTCTATCTCACACATATATATTTATGTAGTCTCAAAACAATAGTAATTTCTAACACAATCACATAGTTATCACACAAACTAATATATATATTATAGATATAGTGGCTGCACTTTTGTTCAAAGCTGCCTACGTATCCAAATCTTTCAGGATTGGAATCAAGCCTTCGTAGTTCTTAACAGCCACATAGTCAATGCTATAGTTTTTCCTACATTCATTCAAATGACATGTAACTTAATTATTTAGAAACTAAGTTATGTATATACTTTTTCATATAGAACTCGAAGTCCCAACCTCAGCCTATCTAGAAGAAAACTTAAGTTGAAAACGGTAAAAATCCTAATTTTTCAGCAAACTAGAATTCTGACGGACTATCTTCCGAATGATACAACTCTTTCCACAGGTATCCAAATATATCGAGGCTTTTTGTTTTGAAAAGATAACACACAGAACTTATTTTTTTTTATGTTTTACAAAAATACTCAATCTCATTCTAAGTGTACGAAAACTAGGTTAGAACACAATTACGTAAACCGATTTCTCGACGACCTTGTTTTTCTGCCAGTCAAACTTCCAGACGTCATAATTAATTCCACCGGCCTTGGAATGCGATGAGGCCAATTGGAATAGAAAGAAGACTTCCAAATATTACTCTTTTATGTTTTATAAAAATCTAACTCTCAACCTAACTATTTTAAAACTGGATTTAAACACAGTGCACAGAAACTGATTTCTAACGCACTGTTTTCTGTCAACTAAACTTCCAAACATTATATCTACCACTACAGACCTCAGAATGCGACGAGGCCAATTGGATTGGAAAGCAGATTTCCAAACCTTACTTTTTCGTTTTTTCTAAAAAAAACTAGTTCAAACTTTATAACACTCAAACCGGCCCAAACTCTTTTATTTGAATTCTAACTATATAGTTGACTTGTTACCCAATGCAAGTTTACATCTTACTGAATTTTAACTTGGACAAAACTCTCACGGTTTACCTTAATGAATTCGTTTCTTTCTTTCTTTTTTTTGTACACAGGTACAGTGCCGGGGATAACAGAAAACGATATCAAGAATTTCTTGGAGGGCCTATCTCGAAAGAAGGTTGATATTCATTTACCATCGATTGACTTTTCACTTTTCGACTAAAAAGCTGACTTTTCCATTAAAGGGAAGATGTTTGATCTTGGAAACGCTGTCTCCCACTATTTATGGCCAAGCATTACATGTTCTTGGACGATATATAAGTTGGAAATGAAACAAGCTGTCTCTTGGATGACCCGATGCTTAAGGACGGGAGGGCTGATAACTTTGTAAGAAAAAAAAAGAATGACATGGACACATTGAATCTTTCGCTACAATATTTGAATCACAGCAATGGCCACAAGCCAATAGACTCTCATTAATCTACATCTTCTGTTTAAAGATAATATAATTCAATGTTATGGAAACCATATCGCATAAAAATTCCTGTTCAAAAAAGGTTACATAATATCACCCTTCTTTTGTCTATCAACATAGTATATGAAGCGGTCTTCAATAGGAAGAATGGCTTTAGTCTAGAGCATGACCTGGTTGTGGCCTATCACCACCAAGTCCACACCAAGAGATAATTGGAAACCAAATGAATTATGTTTCTTTTCTTTTTTTTTAACAGGAAAGATAATAAATTAAGACTGAAAATAATTCCCCTCAACGCGGAACTTAGCACAAAACAACCAAAAACAGGCACAATAATATCCACTGTCCAACATAACAATCAAATTGCAGCAAAGACAAAACACATAAATCAAGGTGTTACAAGGACTGCAACTGCCACGCAGTACCTATATTTCAAGTATCTAATGTGACACTTTATAATAAAGTTAGTTATTCGAAACGTGCCTCGAGAGAATCAGCCTTTAAGTTTAAGAAGGGGCTAGCTCCCATATTCATATATAGATCACGAAAAAAAACACTCCTACAGCTTAACACTACAAATGCCTTACGTATTATCATGCACATCGATTCATAAAAAAAAACAATGAGAAAGATGGATCATATATTTTGAAATCCCAACGAATAATCCATACAGTTTAAATCACGTTTCAATCCGTATATATAAGATCTACTCACCCGTGATACGCTCCTGTTGCCAGCAAATCCCCCAGCAAGAAACTTCCATTTCTTCTTTGAGTAAAACTCTCTCTCTCTCCACTCAAGCACTCTCCCCCAGTAAACACTCCTTCTCCTTTTCTCCTTTTCTCTTTTATTTTTTTTTTTTTTTAAACCCTAATAAATAGGAAAAACAAAGAAAATAAACGGGGTGTTATAAAAATGGTTCAATCATGTTTCTAATATAGGTCACTTTGTTGTTTGTAACAAAGTCCAACATACATCATTTTCCCGTGCATCCAAGAGACATGCAATTTTTAAATGATATGTAATTTTAAACGATATCTAAATGTATATAATTCATGATTTCAACACCATGCCACCAACGTTTATATCATTTACAAACAGAAGTAAATTTAGATAAAGGAACTAATATAAAGGGATAACAGTATCAAACACAGTATCAATGAGCACAGGTAAACACAATACCTGTATCTAACTCTTCTTAATTCTTCCATCAAGCACAGATTTAATGAAACTAGCATATTCAATGAAACTTATATAGAATAAATTATTAAAGTATACCTCTATCATCTGAAGGTCTGCCATATCCTAAAGAAAACAAAAAAAATCACTTAGATACCACACAATGATATAGGACTAAAGAAAAAGTGAGATAGAACACTTTGCCAACCTATACTCCATTAGATAAGTAATCAGCCACAATAGTCGCAAAAATGATAATTATGGGTTGGTAAGGACATGGAACAAACCTCCACAAGAAGATCAACAGCCCAGGCTCTGCATTGTGCTGCAACATTGTAAACCAAATATAAGTACATCATTGTAATAGCTAGACGTCTGTGTTGAAGGACAAAGAACTCATGATTATATCAACAAATATAACATCAAGGAAACTGTGCTAGACATTCAAAAACCCTGAAAGCCTACATGAATTAGGAGCCACGCCTTCATACTAAAAGAAACGATTTGTATCACAAGTCATCTACTGCCTTTCTAAAGCTACCAAATACAGGGGGAGTGATCCTCATCAACTGATCCCACATTACTAAGGCAATTTATCAAAAAAATACTCCAACTTTACAAAGAAATACAAATGCCTTCTGTTGATGGAGTATGATAAAGATAATTCTCGCTGTTAAAATCAACTGATTAAAAGTTACCAAACACAAAACTTTCACTTAATTTTTTTATTATTTAAAATAGATATTCCCCAAAGCTCCTAAGTCAAGACACCAAACAAAAAAAAATTCCAACACTAAACATCATCAATAGCATTACAACATTACGCAACATGATTGCCTAACAAATAATACTCAGCAATAGGGCAGGGAATCGGGTCGAGTAGACTCGACCTGATTACCGAATATATCGGGTTCGGGTTGATTTTTGTATCCGTTTATATATTCGGTTCGGATTTGGATTCGGGTATGTCGGGTTCGGGTTCGGATATAATTTTTGGGCTTTTTTTGAATTTTTAGTGTTATCCGATCGGGTTAGTCGGATTCGGATATTAAATTTCGGATATAATCGGGTTCGGATTCGGATTCGGATACTGTGAAATTATTCGGATTCGGATTCGGATATAGCCATATCCGACCCGATTCCTGCCCTACTCAGCAATAGCATCACAATGTTGAATTTGGTAATTTTTAATTTCTAAACTTTTAATTATACATCTAGGTTTCATTACCAAACGCAAAACCAACTGACAAATCAATGAATCACTAATTTCGAATTTGATTACAATACTACTCTGTTTAAATAATTTTGAATATGATTACATGTTTGAAGATTATATGAATTAATTATTGACAGATTAAAAAGCGTCAAAATCTAAACCAAATCGCTTAACCAGGACAGTTGAAATCAAATAATTGAAATTACCTGAAGAGATTGTAGATTTGATAAAGAGAGTGATTTGCTAAAGATAGCGATTTGAGCATCGATCAAATGTTACGAAGATTTTGAGAGTGATTTTGAGAGCGAGGGGTTTTTCTTATTTTTGTGAGAGAGAACGAAAGAGTGAAGAAACGGTTATTTTTTCGGGCCCTTTTTTTTTTTCTATGGGTTGTGATAATGTGATCCGACGCTTACGGGGAGTTCAACGACGCGTGGTGGGTGTGCTCACAAAAGGACAAAACAAGAGCGTCTGTAGTCTTGTCTTTTCTTTTTAAATCTGGTGTAGTGATAGCTTTCTTCTCGGTAGACATACAAGGCAGTGGGGGCGTGAGCGGAAGTGGAGAAGAGAGAGGGAGAGATGAGTTTGTGGTGGGGAGAGAGAGAGTTGGGTTTGGTTGAGAAAGAAGGAGGGAGAGGAAGACTGAAGGAGGGAGATTGAGACTATGTAAATCACTCTTAGATTGTGAGAACAGTTTGGAGGAGAGATTGGGAGAAGTTGGAGGCGAAGACAGGAGAAAATGAGAGAAGGGGGTACGGTCAGACACAAAATAAGGGTTATTTGGGGGTACGGACAGACACCTGGAAAAGTGACACGTATGAAGTGGTTTTTTGTGAGAGTGTTAAATAGTAATCTCAAGAGTTTGCTCACGCTCACGGATAATACTCAGTTCCTACAAACACCACATTCTCCATAGGTAGTTAAGAATTTAGATATACTAATTTGAAAGCTTGCTGTCTCTAACTCTCTATATATCGTGTCATAAGCTTTTACCGAGGAGAGTTGTTGCTTAAAAATCCAAGCATCTCTTCTTTTAAGCTTAAGTCTTCACATGTATCGAGTAGGATCATGAGTCACGCTTAATTTATTTCTTTCGATTTTGACACTCACCATCTTGCATACCGCAGATGTTGCTTTTGTTGATCGAAAGCGATATTAAAGCCGTATGTGGGCCCCCCATCGCCAAGCACGTTATGAAATATTGAGGTCGTATATAGGAACTTATACTTAACCGGAATTCTCGTTGGGGTACTTTTACCTCTTCGATGTTCAAGCACTTTTTAGTTCTCCGGGTCAATGAATAGTGGAGGTTTTAAGGGATTACCTAGGTTGAAATCCTAATATACGTTGCTTGAAATCCTGCATTTATAGGATCGCCTATGCCTCCCAAATTATGAAAGCTTGAGACAAGAACTAAATGTTTGTGATAGACAAGAGCCTAACACTGCCCTTCATCTGCCTAAGCAATTACTTGAAGCAGCGGAAATTTGTGAGGTTAGAAACAGAGAACCTTAACAGCCTAACACTCTTTAAAGTTATGATTGTCACTCACCTCTTTTCGTCATGTGTTTGAATTATTATCCAGTGGTGAGTGGAAGGACTTTGAGAAAGCTTCCATTCTTAGCTCATGCAGCCATGCCCAACCCTTGGGTTGTGATGCTAGCAAGTTCATGCACACGTTGATACATACGACAAGAAGGGAGCTATCGAATTAGTTAGTTGAGCTCAGGTTTTTCTGATTTAGAAACCTCTCCAATGTAAGCAACACTTCAACCTTCACCACCACAAGTTTTACCGCTTTTTTTGCAAATTAGAAGAGTATGTTGTAATCATCTTTGGGAATTCTCAATTGTGTAAAGCAAGCTTCGAAAGTACATATTTCGTGTAAATTTAGTGGGTAAAACAATATCATGTCCACATATACAAAGAAAATACAACCTCAACACCACATGGACACACCGAAACCATGTAGGAGAAGTGTTGCTTGCATTCAATGGAAGCAACTTCGGTAAATGCATACTCACTCGGGGAGCTATTGGCTATCAAACCGGATGGAAGGATGCATTATGAAAGGATTCAAGAAAGTGGTGGTGGCCTCAGACTCTTTACATGCAGTCAAGTGCATTAACAAGATTGAAGCCCCCCCTTGGTACTGCCTCAATCTTGTTTTGAGCATTCAATGCTTGTGTCCTCTTTTTGAGATTATCTCTTTTATACATGTTTATAGGGAGACAAATAGGCTTGCAGATCATCTAGCTACAGTAGGTAAGTGTTTAGAAGAGAATGTAGTGTATTTCGTACCTCCTCTTGATCTTCAAAGTGATATTATTGTAAAAGAGGAGGTAGCCAATAGGCTGTACACTAGGTTGGTTTCTTAATACAGGTGAGGATCTGCCTAACCCTAGCTTAACCTTAAAAAAAAAATACAACCTCAACACCACATGGACACACCAGTCACGAGTTGAAGTATATCAAGAGTAGAGCAAACACTTGTCACTCGTGGTGTAATAGTTGGTCCTTTTGAGTTGTTTAGTGAAAGGAACTCCCCAAATCCTAATATATCAGGATTAGGGTCCTAGGGATTAGTCTCTTAGACGCAAGAAGCTTTTGAAAGGTTTCCTCTGTTGGTAATTTTCTGCAGTAGAATCATGTAAGACCATAGATCCCGATTGGGCTTTAAAGGCCACTCGATACAGCAATTGTATTTGGCCTCTTTGGAGAGGTTTCTTTGACGTTTTTTCCTCCGAACTACTTAAAGATTTTAGAAATGTGATTCAAGTGGTGTAGAGATCAACTACGACAATGGAAAACATTCTTTACATCAAAATAATTATTTGATATGTTCATTTAGGATTTTGCTGGTGACTTTGTTTTTGCCAATACTAATATCCATATTATCGGTTTGGCCTCTACTATATATATATATATATATATATATATATATATATATATTTTTTTTTGATGAACAGCCCGGCTCTTAAACGGACGTCTGTTTACGGACTTGTTATATAGTGTCTTGCGCAGCTTATATAATGACTTGTACAGCTTATATAGTGTCATATATAAACATAAATTAAAAAGTTAATAAGTGTAAATTTAAAAAGTTATTCAAGACACTATATAAGTTGTTCAGGACACTATAAAGCTGTTCAAGAGACAAGTCCTATATAAATTGTTCACGACACTATAAAGCTGTTCAAGACACAAGTCCGTAAACGGACGTCCATTTAAGAGCCAGGCTGTATTGATGAAATCCTTCATTTCATAAATTTAAGTCATAAAATTAATCCAAGTCATAATATTAATATCTATCCATTGGCGACTTCTGCTTGTATGAGTTTATCTCCAATTTTTGTGATATTAATGCATCTTCAGTCAGTTGTACACCGAGGAAATGTATATTTTCTTTTTTAAAGTAGTTATTTGATTTAGAATCTATAGAAATCTTGGAGCACTCGTGAGATTTTGAGCTAAAGACCTCTGGTGTCTGCTTACATCTGGATAATTCTAAGCACAACTGAATAATTTATAAGAAAATGTAATAAGTTATTTGATTCCTATATCAAGGCAATTTTTATCCTGAAAATATTGAGAACTTCTTAGTAAGCACCCTCTTTACACCCAAAAAAGCACTACAAGATGGTATTACACAAAACCACTCATATCTGCTAGAGAAGGTAAAAGGAGAAAAAAAAAAAGTGAAGAAGCTACAAGCTTGATTCTATTCAGAAGGTAGATCTACAGAGAGGGCAGGTACTGTGTTTGTGATCCAGCCACTTCTCCAGACAACCTTTGTGAAAGAAATGCTTGCATGACAATTCACTCACTTCTTGGTGAGCTTCAAATTTATGAAGACAGACGCAACACTCCATTGGACACCAATGACTACAACTTCCTTGATCACCACTAGCACTTCTAGCACCAATCCTAGACCCATTGTTACAAAGAGATTTGAATAGAGTACTTGATATTCTCCTTTTTCTACAGCTTTCTGCGCATCCTTCGATTGAAGTATCTGGCTCAAAATCCGATGTGTTTTCGGCACAGCCCATTACTTGAAGCACCCAACGCACCATGTTCTTTATTATAGTGAGATTACTGTGTTCATTACTAGTACTGGAATCTTTCTACAAAACAATCCAACAATTTTGTAACTCTCTAACACTGTAAGGAAGGAAAGAAGTAGTTGTCCTTTTTAGGCATCCACTTACAAGGTTGGGAGCCAACAACTTGCCAGCGGAAAATAAATATAGGCACTGAAACTTAACCAGGAGTCTTAGGAGTTGTTTGTTTTTTTTGAATTCAGCATTCAGAGCCTCTTAAACTTAAGTTTTAAACATTCAGAGGCTCAAAACTTGTTTGTTTTTTTTTTAAGTAGTTTAAGCATTCAGTGGTACTTTTAGATTCAAAGATTCAAAGACCAAAATTTCTTCTGAATGCTGAATTCTAATACTTGAAACAAGAAAGTCCCTTCTTGCCATTTCTTAAGAACCCAATCTTAAGAACCCATCTACTTTCCTATCTTGACTTTTATGGCTTCAAAATAGGTTCTTCAAAAATTTGATGTCAAGTCCACGAAGTTTTTTTTCATTTTTGGGTGAATGATATCCACTTTGTTAAAAATAGAATTATATATATATATATATATATATATATATATATATATATATATATATATATATATTCTGAAAATAAACAAAATATAAAAATAAACCGTTAAAACATATTTGTGAAATCATATTTTAAATAAATTTATTTATCATTTATTTTTTTCGATAATCCATCTCTTTTCCTCAAATATAATATATATTTTGTTTAACAAGAAATCAAGTTAGTGTTTAAAATATATAGCATGAGTAAAATTGTCCGAATGATTTATATTCAGCCTTCAGAGCCAGGTTATTCTAACAGAAAACAAATATGTTTTTTAGAATTTAGCAATCAGCATTTAACATTCAGAATATGAGCCATTCAGTATTCAGTATTCATAGGCTTAGAAAAACAAACGACCCCTTAGTGACCGAGGATAAGAAGCTAACGATGGTTGAGTTGGAGTCCCACGTATTGACACGTGTAGTAGTATTATGACTTGTGAGCTCCTGAATTGAAAAGGATAAATTCACTAGACCACATGTAAGTTAGCAAGTTGGCTTGATTACAATAAAGTGATGACACGTGGCAGGTGAAATGACCTTTCAGTGTCTAAGGAAGTTTCTTGATTCCTGAAGCGCGTAAGGGCATCTCCAATGGAGGGTGTAAACCGTATAGAGTGGATATTTTACACCCTAAATATAAAAAAAACTCTCTCCAATGGGGGTGCTATACCGTAGGTAATAGTGTATTAGCTAATAGAGAGGGTGGGGAATTCTCTCTCTCGCTATTAGTTAATAAAAAGCCCGGACGTCACTTAAAATAACGTCTGTTTAACTTAAAAACTCGGACGTCACTTCAACTCACGTTTGTAGCTTTATTTTTCTGTTTGCAATGGTCTAAGTCCGTCGCTCAGTGATTTATAACTATTAAAAACACGGACGTTGCTTTGAATGACGTTTGAAAGTGGACCACTATTTGTTTTAAGCTTTTGCGACAGACCAAATCCGTCATTTTTCATTATTTTGAATGGGCTGTGACAGTTTAAGTCCGTTGCTATCTATTTTTACACATTTGCCTCTACCTACCATTGGAATAGCCACAAATAATAAATATACACTTTATGTATTTGGGATTTCTCTAGAGTGTATAATCCTAATGGCGCCTATGTGGAGGTGGATTTTTCCACTCTCCATTGGAGATGCCCTAAGGTCACGAATTCATATTGGTGTTTGTTGAGCTGTACATACGTGGCATTCGTATAGATGACTATGCAGTTGATGTCCCATCTTGATGACAACTTCTTAGGATGTCTTTCTCCTATTCTTCTCTTCCTAGAAGTTCTCCCCGGAGGAAAAACTACCTTTCGTCACTTCTACTAATTGTTCCAAGCTGCTACGACTATTATTAGTCCACTTGAAAGTTCAAACTAGTTATCTCCAAAAACTAAAATATCACCGATATATCCGATATATTGTTGATATTTTGATACACCGATATTGATATTTTCAATATATATCCACCGAATATAGAATTCTTTTTTTCCAAATATATATTAGAATTTATGGTATACAATTTTATATTGCCGATATAATCGATATATTTGATATTTACGATATATATATCAGTTGACTTTTTTATTATTTTTAAATATAAATCCAATATTTTTAATATATTTTTAATATATTTTTGATATTTTTGATATTATATTTCCAATATATCTGATATTTTAAATAGTTTGGACTGGTCACTAAAAAAATAGATATATCCGATATATATTGGTTTTTGAATACACCAATATATTCATCGATATCAATATTTTGGGCCTTGGTTAGCTCAAATTTACAAGAAAGTCTTCTAGGCGAAAAATACAATCCTAAAATGTAAACATCTTAGTCCGACTTTCAACCAGTTTGTTTTCTATTTTTATTGTATCATATTCTACTACCACAATTGGAGCATAGAACAAAACAGGAAAATGATATGTGACTGGGACACTGGGTACGAATTATTAAATGTGTAATGTGTTCCTTATGCTCTATAAAGAAATGTGGACCGATTAGACTGATGCTTCAAAACAGCTCATCCGATTTGACCCGTTGATTCTTATTTAATTTTTAATTATACAAGTAATAACCTAAAAGTGATTCTTATTTGATTAGACAAGTAATAATACTTTATTTTATTAAAAAAAAAATAATAATAATAATACAACATTAACCGTGTGTACAATTGTACAAATAGCACAAAAGCCAATTATGGCCTTCATTTATGCCTTTGGTTACTAAACGTGGTCGTTCAGTTGCTAAGACATGCATTTGATGGTCAGCAAAAACTATGCAATTATTGGCGGCTCGGTGCCATGATCACCTCTAAATCACCAATCTGGCGTAAAATCAATAGAAGATTAGGCACTAAGCAATTTTTTTCCCTAAATGAATGGTTCTTGGTTTGAAGACTGTAATCACATTGTTGGATATAGACATTCAGACTTCAGAGGAAATAGTCTTTGTCAGTTTGTCTGAAGTGTTTGAGATGAACTGGTGAAAGCCGAGTCGTTAGGCTAACTCCAAAAGTAGGCTCACGCATACAAGATCTTTTTACTCAATAAGTACCTCATCCGAGCCTTTTTATTTTCGATGGGAACATATGCTCGCTATATATTAACTTTCAAAATAAGTTGTACTTAACCATACACAATGCCCATTGAGCAATTGAGCAAGCCTCTCCATTCAAAGTTGTACTTAACCATACACAAAATACAGAACTTTGCAGAGAGCTTAGAATAGTTCTAGAGTTGCTAAGAATAGATGCGTTGATCCAATTCATTGATGCTTGGTCTTCATAGGGTTGAGCTGCCTGTAGGTATTGAATAACATATTTGTTATCACCTGACAATCTTGCATAGGCAGGCGCATAATTGGCTGCCAATTCAGCAGCTAGAAACTCTGCTTGCTGTGCATTGTATGCACTGAACTTTGTAAAAGCTGCACCAAGTATGTTGCCGTCTTCATTCTTGCATAAGACCCCCCCCTGCTGCACCCTTTAGATTGCACCTGTCAAAGGCAGCGTCAAAGTGAAAATTGGCCATATGTCAGAATGAGAAAGAGTATTGTTAGTTAGTTGGAGAAGCTGCCATTTCTCTGATTTGGTCTTCCTCCTTATAAGCATCCAGAATATGGTGCCAAGAGGAAACGACATTTTTCCATACTTCCCTGTGAGATGCAGTACCATTTGAGAATTTGATATGATTTATGTGTTTCCAGATTTCATAAATGAGGACTATAGAATACAATCTTCTTTGAGATAGATCAGGATCACTATCTGAAAACCAGGCTATGAAGTAATCAATCCATTCTCTGCAACTGTATGCTAGTCATACATCAAGAATCTAATAAAGAGGATTTTCGATAATGGATGCAGACCATAAGAATATTGACATAAGAGGTCGGAGAATATCCCTTAATTCAGGTCTATTTCTCATAGCCATCATGAAGTTACTACAAGAAAAAAGGCTTTATATCACTGTTAAAAACAGTGACACAAAGTCTTTTGTCACTGTTTTTTTTTTTTCCAAAACCGTGACGGAGTGGGAGTCATTTTTTTTTCCCAAAACCGTCACAAATATTCCTTCAATAGTAGCCTTCTAACAACACTTAACACCGTGACAAATAGTAAAAAACAGTCACTAAAAAACATGGTTTCCGTGACTGTTTTGGTGAAACAGTTACAAATTGAATTGTAAACTGTCATAAAAGAGCTGTTATTTACATCAGTTTTCTTAATATCGTCATAAAATCATTCTATTTTATTAAAAAAAAAATCTCATTCTACACTAATTCCACACTCATAAGCAGCTAAATACATACCCTTCATATAACTTCATAAACTCATATAATTCGTTACATTCCAAAAAATATTTCATTACAAACACTATTTCCACTTGAACATCTCAATCTCTGTACATAGACAAAAAAATAAAGAAACATTTAAATTCAATAGCAAAAAAGATGTGTGAGATATAGCCACATGCATTTCCTGCCGCCCATGATGAATCTTGGTGGTAGTTCGACAAAATTCATAGTTGTACAATCTCAATTCAAAAGATTCTTCCTGGCATTGTACAAAAAACAACATAGTTAATATTCGGCCAATCAAATTTATTAAAAGTAAAATCGTTATGACATAGTTGCTTTTCTAAACTGTGTCATACTCGTGCTTACTAATGGAGTGTCATACCCTTCTTTTAGAAAAAGTGTCGGCCCTTTCATGGTGCAGCGAATGGAATGCCCTGTCACTAACTGAATTCCTTAAAGCATGCATTCGCATATGCTGCAAAGTAATCAATATGCACAAGAAGACTATTCATCTTACTTAAGTTTAATTATTACATGGTACAGTGCAGATCCTAGCAAGCTAATCAAACAAGTTCCCTGTATTAGCAAAACTAGATTAACAGGTAACACTTTAACTTTGCTTGATGTAGCCCAAGTTTATGAACTTGTGCATCAGCAGGAGCTGAGTGGTTGCAGGTCAATACTTTAACTATGGATGCACGCAATTAACTACCTATGAAGAGAATGGATATAGCAGTTCCATATAATTGCACCCTCCATACTGCTTAACCCCTAACTCTTGCAATTTCTGACAAAAACCCCTTACAAATTACTAAGTACACCTCCAATACCCAGTGGTGAGTGAACAAATATCCATACTGTACAATCCCCAATTCATCGCAAGGCAAAAGTTTCAACACCAAAATCGTGCATAAAAACAACCAATTAATCACAAACAACCCCATTGAAGATTATCCAAAAATAACTAAAAATACAGAAACTTGAATATATAAATGAAAAAAAAAATTTAATAAGAGGTACATTAAAATGTATTTATATGTTGCTTTTAGAGCAGAAGGAAGAGAGAGCTGAAATTTCTTCAGGTGACTCTTAAAGTAATATGTGCACAACAAACAGAGTGAACATATGCGCCAAAAGCAAATCTATCCTTGCCGAAAGCAAGTTAAAAACCAAATTTCAAAAAAATGAAACCCTCAAACCCAATACAGTGTCTTACCTTGCCAAAAGAACAACCTTCTTGAGTAGATCGAGCAAATATTGTGCTAAATTAAGTACCAAACAACTTCTCAAAACACCCTAAATAGTCGAAACAAAAATCAAACATTGTTACGAATTGAAAGGAGGAAGGAAGGAGAAATGGGAGGAAGAAGAAAATAGAAAAAGATAAGTTGATGAGCGGCAGCAACAAAGTTTATCATTTTCCCTCTGTTTGATTTTTCTTCGTTCTGTTAAGGGTTTGCGTGAGATGCGCACGACAATAAAAATAGTCCCCCTTATAATTTCATGGTTTTTTAATTTTTCACATGTTCATTTTACCATTGGTAAATGTTTCTGTAAGCGTCACCTAATATCTAAATATACGTTACAAAGAAATTCTATTATTGTACAAAAATTAAGTGGCAGTTACAATCGTTTCTAACGGAATACAACTGTTCAAAATATCCTAACGGCTGTATAAGTTACTAATGAAAATTGTGAAATGTTGCAAAATCACCCGAATGGTGTAGTGCTAATCCTTATACCAGCAAGAAGTTGCATAAGTATTTGACCAAGCAGATGGCTTCAAAGCGGGAACAAAATCCACATTTATTGAACTAGTTGTATTTTGCAACTTGGATAAGGACCACAAGGTAAATGTGTCTTAATCAATAGAATCCTACGCTCTATGGTCGAATCTTGTTTGAACTATCACATTATGGGAGAGAGTCCAAAAGCTAACGAAGTATATGTATATACATGTCTCCGCACAAAACGGACCAAACAATCAAATTTCTTGGTCATAACACATATAAATAGTGCATACATTCTATAGATCATTGGAGGTTCCATCTATCTCAACCATCAATGTATAGGGGTAGTGTAGATTCTATTCTTAACGAGCCACTGGATAGTGGAAACTCAAATATTACATATGTAATAAGCTAATTCATCATTTAAGGAGTCTAATTGGGTTACTTATCAGCTTGGACCAAGTCAATTCTAGTCCATCTCATTCCCACAACCCCATTTCATCAATAATTGGAAAGCCCTTAAACAATTAATGTTTTATCTACTCTACTAATTAATGTGAGAAAAAAAAAATTACCAGCTGTAAGGCTGGTTCTCTTCAATCCTTGTGGCTAGTGCTAGACAAGCTATCCAAAGACTCACTCCTTGCATGCATTTGATTCCTACTTGCAATCAAACACCAAATCACCAATAAGTATTTTGATCACAGAAGAAACCTCAAAGTAACAAGCCCATTAATGCCTACTCATTGATAAAAAAAAAAAAAAAAAAAAAGACTAAATGTGAACAACTGAGTAAATAAATTTGAAGTGTATTTTCAGTAGGGAATCTTTAGTTCAACCCAATATCAAAGATTAAGACAAACAGTCAGTTTGGATTTTACTATGCAATGGGACATCAATGAAAGAGACCCCTTGAGTTCCTTAAAGTCAAAGCAATAACTTTATAACTTTGCTTCTAAAACAAACAGTCAGACTATCCAATGGCGGAAAATTAAAGCACAATTATGTGTTCCTTATTTGTTGAAAACAAAGACATTTTTCTAATGTTCATCTCAGGGAAATTAGGATCAAACTAACTTGTGACAAGGCCATGACGAAGAAACAAAACACCAAGCCCATACTAACAGTAAAAACTCTTTAATTATATAGGAGAAAGGAAAACAATAGTACCTAAACAAAACGAATAAAAATTGCTGGCCATGACTGTCGGAGGCAGTTGAGCTTTCCAAACATCCACGCAAACAATTGCTCACCAAGATAGATGACAAGCAAAACTATTACCTAGCAAATGCAATAAAAAATAACTAATTAAGCCAGTTTTCATTCTTGTAAGGATTCAGTTTTTTATTTTATTACCTCGCAAATGCAAACAATTTCACAAGTTTTCATTCTTGTACGGATCGAGTGAGCAATTCTAGTTACACGCTAGTACTCACTTCTAACGATGCAATATAGACACGGGATAAATACTCCATCCGACAATGATGAGCCAATACTTGAACGGGTTCGGAGAAAAAGCTCATGTTCAAGTGATAATGCCCAAAGCAAGAGTAGAGGATGAAAACTTCTTGTTTTCCATGAAACTCCATGTAGGGGCAAGCCTTACGGATCGACAATCATTCTCTCACGGTGATGGAACTTGATTTCTTACTATAGGGGAAATGCCACACGACTTTATCGGTTTGATATACATTGGGATGCTGTGAAAGTTCTA
Source organism: Coptis chinensis (assembly GCF_015680905.1). Classification (NCBI taxonomy): domain Eukaryota; kingdom Viridiplantae; phylum Streptophyta; class Magnoliopsida; order Ranunculales; family Ranunculaceae; genus Coptis; species Coptis chinensis. The sequence goes on along the minus strand of NC_141463.1, from coordinate 89,896,647 downwards.
GATGATTCGGTTTTCCCTTCTAAAGAAGATGTCGAGGAAAGTGCATGGGTTGTAGTAATGAATCGAGAAAGTAGGAGTCCGGGCAATACCCCGAAGGTAGTTCTACTTGGTGGAGTTGAGCCTCCGAACGAAGCTTGTCACGAAAGGAAGCTCAAATGAAGGAGCTGGCCAAGAAGAAAAACTGAACCTTGCATTTGAGGCGCCTTGCTCCTAGAAGGGCTAGATTGAAGCATGGGATCTTTGGGGATAGATGAAGAGTGTTGTCAATCTGGGATACCTTTTCATTCTTGTGCAATTGAACGAAGGATTAAGCGAAATCCGCCAAAAGCAAAAGCTCAATATAAAGGGGAAAAAACTTTAATTAAAGCTAGCAAATTAAAAAGGGTAAAAAAAAAAGAAACCCTATAATAACTAACTTGGTTCGATTGGCGAAGCAAAGAAATCGACTTGGACGGTTCTCTTTACCCTTCTCTCATCGCCCACCTCGAAGTTAGAGCAAAGAACGCCAGTAAAGGTTTCACTTTCAAATCAGATACTTCTCTTATCCCTTTCTCGTTCTCCATCTTTATCATCTTCTCAACTATTTCGTAACCGAGATCGGAACACCGTTTGTAATCCACTTTCTTCCTGGTCTCGATTTGGTGGATTTGAATAGAAACACATAACTTACGAGGAGGGAGAGAGAGAAGACCAAAAGTGCAGATGTGTAGAGGTGGAAATTTAGTGCGTGGAGAGTTTCTTTTGAGTCGTGGCCAGAGTTGCTTCGGTGCAACTTAGGCACCCAAACTCTAACATATATGACTTGTTCAATTATCTGCGAAATGAAGTGGATTTATAGTATGAAGTATGAACTGAATTCGGGGTTGATTTCGAGTGAAATAAGTCTTCACATAAATTAAAAGTTGTTTTGATATTAAAAAAATTGGACCATACTGTTAAATAAAATCACAACATTCTAAACAATTTTTTATGAGGACTGACAATTTGCCAATCTGACTCTGAAATGTTCTTATCGAAACAACTTGAAGATTATAGAAAATGCAATAGTCGCTTCAGCTTGTTCCACTATGTCTGCTCTTATTCTTTTCTGACTAAATAGTGAAACCAAGGACGTGAAGACACCTTCATGGGGTCCATCTTTTGGTACAACCCCTGCGAAGTTACGTATAGGTGTATCAACAATCCTCCAAAACACAAGACAAATTGAGAAAAAATAACAAATTTTGAGCAGGTACTTAGAGTTTGAAGGAAGTGGAGACAAAGGGAGGTGAGAGTGAGCGTTGGTGTGTCGTGTTTCGAATTTAGTTGTTTTTTAGTGGAGTTGTAGGCGTGCTGGACTAAAAACTAGTTGGATCAAATAATAGGTCAAACGGTCACTTAAAGTCTGATAATATGTAACTATTTTAGTAAAATAGTCACAAATAGTTCTCCACACATATACACCTTTTTTAGGGGAAAAAAAAACATTTGTGACCGTTTCGGAAACGCACGTCACCAAAAACTTTTTAAAACAAATCCACAAAACCATTTTTTTCGCCATTTGTGACCGTTTTGAATAGAACAGTCACAAATAACATTTTAAAACAGTCACAAAAAGCCTTTTTTCTACTAGTGCTCTCTCCACACATTTTTTACCACTTATTAGTAGCAGACTAGCAGGTGATCTGGAACCAAGTGACAAAACTAAGGGGCTATTTGTTTTTTTGTGTTAAGTTATAAGAGGGTCTTATAAGACCATGTGTTATAAGAGGGTCTTATAAGATGGTCTTATAAAGTGGTTTGTTTTTTATTTTAAGTTCCTCTTATAAGCACTTGTAAAAATAGAAAAAACAAATACATGACATCTTATAGATGGTTATTTGACAAATATAACCCTACTTTACATCACATTTAACTTGAATATATTAATTTGAAACAAACGTATAGTTTGATTTTCGGTTTCAAATCAATTTTAATAATTAGAATATCGATTTTAGAAAACTACCTTAATTGGCAGTGGTGGTGGTAGTGGAGGTGATGATATTGGTTTTAATAGCACGGTGATGGTAGTGGTAGTAGAAATGGTGGATGTCTTAATAGCACGGTGGTGGTGGTGGTGATAGTCTTAATAGTACGGTGGTGGTGGTGGTGATAGTACGGTGGTGGTGGTGGTGATAGTCTTAATAGTATGGTGGTAGTGGTGGTGGAGGTAATGATGGTGGTGGTGATGGTGGTGGTAGTGGTGGTGGTGATGGTGGTGGTAGTGGTGGTGGTGATGGTGGTGGTAGTAGTGGCAGCAGTGGTGGTGGTGGTGATGGTGGTGGTGGTGGTAGTCAGTGGTGGTTAGGGTAATGAAGTTATTTGAAAAATAAGATAATGAAAAGGAAAGAAGAGAGAAATGAGGCTAGGGGTATATGGATGAGGGTGTTTGTGTCATTTTTCAAGGTGGTACTTATAGAATTGGAGCCTCTTATAAGACATTTCTAGTAGAATGCCTCTTATAAGAGGTAAAAAACAAACCAAAAAAATGTCTAAAATCACTGGGCCACATCTTATAAGAGGTTATAAGACCTCAAAGTCTTATAAGAGGCAAAAACAAATGCCCCTAAGTCCACATATATTAAGTCATACGGCGTGCTCATTCAAATCCAAATCTGCGCAAAAAAGATAGAGTTGCAAACTTGCAACATGACATATCAAACATGTTGTACGTAACCATTGAAGTTCAACATGCCAAAAGCTAAGGATCTAACCATATAGAGCGAGGGTTGCCTTCTCTTCAACAACCATAATATGCATCATCTACATGGTACTTGTGCAAGCAGTAGTTCAGAACAGTCACAATGACACACCGTTGCCTGAACAAAAGCACTTGCCACCTTAAACTCTGAAAACATTTCAACCTAAAACCATGAAAAAAGCCAAGGAAATTCTGGCTTCTCTCAGACTTACTGACTCATTCCATCTGACTCCCTCTTCCCCAGCTCGGTCTCTTCACTCCCAGGTGACTCATTACACTCATCTTCGCAAAAAGTTTGTGTGTGTGTGTGGTCGGGGGGAGCTAACCCGCATTTTATCAATTTTTGAATACTTTTGGTTGTGTTTTCAAATTTTCCCAACGTTACAAAATTTTCATTAAATTTTCTTAGTCCTCATCGGAAACATTGATCGAAAACGATATTTAGTTCCTTCAGTATAGGTTCCATAGAACAAATGAAAAATTTGTTCGTTGGCATTGTATTTGTTGAAATTTTGCCAGCATCAATTTTTTTCATTTCTTTCTAGTCGGCCCATACAATCGCTGGTATATTAAAAGTATATGCCAAGATTTCAACGGTTGGTTTTGAGACATGAATGTCCACGAACTCTGGTCCTACTCATCTAGAGTGTAACTTAAGGGGATCTGGGGTGGATCATCTGGAGAGAATCAGATCAAGTCAAGCTCGATCACTAGACAGATTGGTTAACAGCTCCGACTGAACTTGTTCCATTCTCAAAGACTCAAAAGTAAAGCTTTCCTTTCTCTCCCTTCTAGGCTTCTAGCAGTATGGTGTGGTTATCTAGACCACCACCCTATCTGTGTAAATGTACATCACAACTATTGTTGGGCTATGTAATAAATTAGTTTTCTTACCAACCAAAAACACAAACAAAACATATTAAATTAGTTTTCTTACCAACCAAAAACACAAACAAAACATATTAGGAGATTTACAGTATCACAATATTAACGCCTCACAGAAATGACCAAACACACGGTCTGTATCAATGTGCAAACGAGAAGAAAAAAGGCAGCACATAATGATATAATCGTCCAAGGATTGTTGAAGTAATCCCTCCTCAGTTTTGCCTTCCATTGATGCCATGGTCTGCTGTAGTAATCATTTAGATCTTGCATAAGCGCACCGTAATAATTGCGATCTATTCTTGCTACTACCCCGTTTTCGATATTGTTAATCATTTGCGCTACTTCCTCATTGCTGCCAAGATAATTTTCAATAATTCCATTGGATTGGAGAAATGCAACATCATTGGCAGTATTGACGAGGGAATCCAATATATAGAAATAGTCACCTATGAAAGTAGTAGTATCTTCTTGAGATTGCTCCATGGCGATCAAATTTCGGAACACCAATTCTGTTCTGTCCTCAACTATCATGGTTGGGATGTTTATCACCCCCTTTGTAAATGTTATGTCTAAAAAGCAATTGGTTGTACCCATATTAAATTTGACACCAGACTCATGAAGTGTAGTTGCACTCGGTATTCTTCTAACTTTTGCAGTTTCCTTGGTCAGTATTCTGGTTGTTGAGGGCACGAAAAAAACTCGCAATATATCCAGGAGATGCTTTATATCGTCGCATGAGCTTCTGATGAAGTGATCTGGTTGACCCATTATCAACAAATAGTTCAAGCGATGTAACGTGATCTGATGGAAGGAGACTCTCGAGCAACGTTTTTCAGGACCATTTACTAGGTTATATAAATTATTAAGAACAAAATATGGAAGCTGATTTTCCAGTAGCAATATATCTCGAGCAACGCTATTCCAGAGCGAATGTGACTTCTTGACCGGGTCATATTCATTTTCTTCTTCAAGGAAAAACTCAATTATGAAGCAACCGTCCAATAACATCATTCTAACAAATTCGTCACTGCTATAGCACCAACTAAATTGATCTTCAAAATAAAAATTACGAGCCCTTTCTTCACATCCCCTCAAAAGTTTCACACAATCTTCCAAGCTTATGTTTGAATTTCTTTGAAGAAAGGAACTTAGATACCTTTTTTTGTGAGCTTCAAAGGGCTGCAATTTTTTTTCCTCGTGGTGTAGAGGCCCAATTGATATTACTATGGGCGTGAAGGCTTCCTCATTTACACTTCGCAAACACTCTGGAACCTTAAAAATACAACACTCTTTTGGCAACGGAGGCACTTTTCCTAACATCTCAAACACGGTAGTTGCCAATTGACTGTCTGCGCCAACTTGAATGCTTGGATCGGCCATTGTCTCTTTTCTTTGACTTGATCACTAAAAGAAATAAATAGACAAGTACATTAAGTGATTAGTGACGGGACATAATATTAACTAAAATTTAAATTTTACTCGGCAGAATAAAATTTAGCAGGAAGGCACGTACCTTGGAAAACAGAGAGTTGTTAGAGATATCGAACACCGTATTCTGCCTTTTTACTTAGTTTATCCAACCCCAGGGAAGAAGCTCAAGTTTGTAAGTCCGGTAGAAAATAATAGCGTGAAATTTGTGCAGTAGGAGATCAGGCCGTCCAACCACCATTTGTCAGCCTCATGTTTCTTAACAAGGGGACAAGTTCAAGTTGGGCAATTTAGGAGTCGATCGATACACACATACATATATACCAGATTGAATTGAATTGAATTGTGTTGAAAATTTGTGTATACTCTAATTGAATTGTGTTGAAAATTTGTAGTGCTAATTGGCTCACCTTGGAATAAATTCCTTGCTTCGCCACTGACTACCATAAGATAACATAATATATGTCTTATACCATTGATACTTTATTAGACATTAAAACCTTGACTTTATTTGGTTTAGATACTGTGATAACTTAAATTGTTTTTTGGTAGTTCTATTTTATTTTATTTTTTTGGAAAAAGTTGACATGCTATACGAATAATCTGGACTTTATCGGGTTTATTAGTTATTGTGTTTACTCGGTCTGTTTTTTGCAAGTCTTTTGGTGACGCCCAACAAAATATAGTCTCAAAACCAAACAATGTTTTGGCCTTTTTGGTAATAACGCGGATGTTTGTAGTGACCCGACACCTGTCTTACTCTAAACACGTGTGACAGGTTTGTGTCTTGACTGTCTTCTCCCCTATGTCACATTCTCACCTCTCTGCTCTCTTCACACATAAACGTTGGACTATTCTTCGGCATTGCAGAGCAATCGAACAGCGTATCAAAAACTCAATGTTAATTCTTTGCAATTCAACAAAAAAACCAATTAAACATAAGAAATTCGATCTGCTCCCTCCATCAAAGCAATTAATACCGTACTTCAATTCGACATATGCTTCCCAGACAAACAATTTAGTGCTTCCTTCGGATGCAGTACGTGGCTTAACGTCTTTAAAGGAATGAGAGTGGGAGAGTGAAAATGAGAAATCAAAATTTGAGTCAAGGGGAGTCGGTGAGACAAGAAGATAGATCTGTAAAAAGTATATAAATAGGGCTAAATTTGTAAATAAACAAAAATTATAGGGGCAAAATAGTCATGAGAAAAAGTGACGAAGTGATTGAGAGATACATTAAAAAAACAATATTTCACTATTGCCTGACTGTAGCTAGGGGTGTAAAAACGGCCCTCAAGCCCTTGGCCCGCCCCGGCCCATGGGCAAAAAAAGCCCTCAAATTTAAGCTCGTATGTAATTTGAGGGCAGGGCCGGCCCGACCCTCATGTTTTGAGGGGAGGGTAAGGGCCTAGATATGGAAATATGAGGGCGGCCCTTGGCTCAACCATCTAAAGCCCTCACAAAGCCTGCATTAAGGCCCTCATTGGTATTTAGATTGTCTAAACAAAAATACATATAATACTCTTAGGGTTTTAAGTTTCACTTATTATAACATAGGGTCGAAATGTAAATTTAAAGTATAGTGGTTGATATAAATTCAACCAAATGATACAGCAGCATTATATGGATATATCTCTATCCTATAAAATATAATAATATATTCTATTGTAAATTATATTCTATTGTATATGTTAATGAAGTTTGATAGGTTGTTTTCAAGAATTTTTGTAATGAATATGTTAATCAGTTAATGAAATCTGATAAAAACCAAATATGTTAATGAAGTCCAAACAAGTTGTATTCAAGAGTTTCGAATAATTGACAAGTTAGATAAACCGCGGACGCACCGCCCTCATACCCACCTACGGTTTTTAAAAATGGGGTGAGGTGAGGGCAAGGGCTGTATAATTCTAGTGTTGTCCCTCACAGGCCCAACCCTCATAGCATAAGGGGGCTAGGCCAGCCCGGCCCATTTTACATCCCTAACTGTAGTTGAGGGTTGCGATTATTAAATTAGTTTAGATATTATAATGGTGCACGTTTTTCTCTCTCCCCTTGTCTTGCCGAGGCCGCAATTATTAAAGTATTTTAGATATAAGTCGCCATGAATAGTTTGGGCACATCTTTACCTTGTAAACAAAACTCCCCCCGTAATAGTAGCTTTTTCCATCGACCGGATTTTTTTTTCTCGAATTTGTCCCTTACCAAATACCGATATTACTGTTCATGCCATCTTTGTTTTATCCTTGCCAAATAACGATATTACGGTTCATGCCATCACATCAGAATTTTTTAGACAAGTCTGACCCAATTAAGACAGTTGACCCGGTTTGGACAGTTGACCAAGTTTGACAAAAAAAAATAACATTCCAAAAACTTTCCAAAAAACACCAATAATATAGTTCCTGCCATTTTTTTGTTTTATTTATTTATTTTTATTTTTTTTTACAGTCCCAGCAAATTTAATACAATTAGTCTAAATTAGTGTGTTAGTAGGACCTATTTACATCTATATCAACAAATCGGGTCGGAAATTTAGATTTTTATGTTTGATTCGAAATTAAATTTTGGACTCGGAGTTTTTTATTATCCTGATTGATTTCGGTTTCGAAAATGTAGCATAAAATAATAGTGAAAAAAAACATAATCATATATTTTTTTTTTTTTAATTTTATTTTAATCTCGACAAATTTAACATATTCAGTCTAAATTAGTGTGTTAGTGAGATCTCTTTACATCTAGAGCAACAAATCGGGTCGGAAATTTAAATTTTTATGATCGATTCAAATTGAAAAAAAAAAAAAAAAAAAAAAAAAAATTATGCGGTGCCGTAATAAATTTCACGCTCATCGTTTCGGATAGGTATTATAAAATAAGCACGAAAAACAAACATGCACATCGCGTGTGCGTACCAGAATAAATTTCACGCTCATAGAGCATGCCCAAAATGCTAGTGGGTTGTAAAAGAAAGCATATGGTACATGGGCAGTGCTGTGGCCATGGCGCTCATATCGTTCCCACTCCCACTCGACCGCTTTGACTAGACAAGGTTTTCGGTTAATATTTGGCAAGGACTTGTGAAACAACTGAAATTTGGTTATTTGGCAAACTTAGAAGTGAGATAATGCAATTAAGCTCTATCAATCAACCTATAGTAAGAATAAACTGTCATTAAAACATCTAAAGCTTCATGGGTGGCTATAATATTTTCAATTTTCATATTAAAACAGCTAAACTTCAAATGAATTTGATCCATTAGAGTATCATCAACGCAACACACTGCTAAAAATCATTTCTAATGTGATAGGTAGTAATTTTTTTGGCAATTTGGGTCACCAACATGCTTCTACAACCACGTTTTCATCTCAACAATTGTTAAATTCACAATCAAAATACTCACAATTATACAACGAGTCGGACGGGACAAATTTTTCCGTCCCACACTATGGGACGGGTCAAGTTTTCCCATCTAAGAGTGTCAAAATGGTCCTCAAACCCTTAGCCCGCTCGCCCTGACCTGGCCCATGAGCCAAAAAAGCCTTCAAGATGAATCCCTCACACCTGCGTTGGGCCGACCAGGCCCTCAAATTTTTGAGAGGAGGTAAGGGCCTTAAAGTTTAGGCCATTCCCTAAGCCTAACCCTCGTAGGCCCTACTTGATCCCTCATTAGGCCCTCAACATTTATCACATATATTTTAATAAATCTTATTGTAATATATTTCATTTTAATATTAATAAACTAAACATCACTTAAAATAATGTTTATCATTGAAGTTTGCCAACCTTATAATTTCATAATAATATTTTATGAAATGAATTTAGTTGATTTTAATTTACTAGTACAACTTTAACAAATTTTTTAGTATTTTGAAGTTTTAATTGTGAAGTGTGTACATTTTTATCTCTTCTCTATTAGTAAAATACACCATAATTAACCTGGCCTTTTAAATTAGACCAGCCTTTTTTCTACCACCTAATACCCCTGATTAAATACAAAAAAATATTATTCAATGTCTTTAAAAAGGACTATTTCGTCATTTAATATTTTGTTTCTATTTATACCCTTCAATTACAACACACAGACAAAGGAGTTTTATGTCAATTTAGGGCAAAAACCCAAATCCACGCCTATATTGACATGTACGCGGTGTTGCCTTCCCATTCATACCCACTTAAATACCATTAATACCCACTTAACTTCCAATTAATACTGAGTTCTTTCAACTTCCCCTCCTTTCTTCATTAACTCTTTCCAGTACTGGTTAGATGCAACTCCTCATCTCTCAATTATGATTAATATTAATCCAGGTTTATCCCATCGAACTTCTTATCTTTTCTTTGACAAATTTTTTCCATTAACGATCTGCGGGCTAGCTCAAGGTAATTTTTCCTATTTCATTTTTGGTTTTATGTATTTTGACAATGTCGATCATCTATGCCGAATCGCTTCGAGTCGTCCTATGGTCTGTTCTTTGGCCATTTAGAATTCTTTTAATTCTTTGAACAATCGATTTTTTCTATCATATTAAGTGTGGCGTCTTGAGATACAAATACTTTAGGCCTAACATCAATTTAGGCCTATATCTAAGTTCTAAACAGTCCTTTTTTATGCAATTGATCTGGCATTTGATTGTGCTATATAGAGATGTTGGGTATGTTTTCTTGAATGCGAAAAGTTCATGTAGCATATATACAGAAACGCTTAAATATAATTTAACGAAATCATAGAACTATTGCATGTGTAATTCAAGAATATTTTTTCTATTAAATTTATATTTATAATTAAAGCAAGGTAAATAAAGGGTGATGGTATATATACATTTTGTATTATTTGGTTCAAAATCCCAACTAACGCAATTTTGGCTCATTGAGGCGAACATTGTTAATTTTATTTTTTTTAAAGTGCTAATTCAGTGACATCTTATGTAAATTGAGTCACAGAAGCAAAACATATTCCTCAAATCCAGTCCAATGTAATCTTATTGAGAAGTTAACAAGTTCAATATATAAGCATATTTCAAATCCAGTCGACATACTATTATTGTTTGTTTTTATTTTCCAAATTTATTTTGCTATTGCAAGCTAATTATTTCTGCACTAAGTTGAACTTGTAGAAGCCATCTTCAAGGGCAAGAGAACTCCATATGGCGAAGAAAGACATCAGACAGTACAGTGAGGACATTAAAGTTGCAGAAGACATGAGATTCCAGGCAGAGTCAGAGCTCTTTAGTGCAAATAAGACAGTGAAAGATCTGAATCGTAGAATAGAAGAATCAAAATTCAGAGCTAGAACACGAAAAAAGGAGCTTGAAACACTTAAAAGACCAGAAAGAATTGAAGGTGGACGAGCATTGGCTGTAGCAGAAGGGGAAAATTATCAGTATGCTCAAGTTATGAGAGAATTGGAATCTGTGAAACAGGATTTGAGTAAGCTTAAGCTTGATATGGCGTGTCTTTTAGAAAATAAATCGCGGGTTGAGAAAGAAACCGAAGCTTCAACTTCGAGACTGAGGTCTCATTCAAATTCCATTGAGGGTCTAAAGCAGGAGATCGAGGAAGCCAATGAAGAGCAAGTACTGGTCGAATTAGCTAGGATGGAGGCTGTTAAAGAGTTTGAAGCCATTGAAGCGGAAAGGGAAGCCAAAGAAACCAAGTTCACATCCACCATGGAGAAAACCAGAAAGAAAATAAAGGAACTTATGCGTGATATTGACCGCACAAAGGAGCTTGAAGCGAAACTGGCAAAAACAGCTTATGATGCTGATGTCCTACAGAATGAGTTAAGGCCTGTTAGAGCAATGAGTGGAAGCTTCAGCTCCGAGAGAAATGAAACTTCATGGGAATCAGCAAAAGGTAAGCAACGGACGTAGACTATTGCATATTGTTTGGCTCTCTAGAACAATATTTGAAGCTTTTACTGAAAACCCACATTGGTTTCTTGAACTTGGTGTTGGAAATCGTGTTGAAATTGGAGATGAAAGAATAGGTGATTGACCGTTTGGAAAAATCTGAAGCAGAAAAGGTTCAACGTCTGAGGCTTTGGTATAATACTGATGATCTTACCCTTTTTGTTTTGTTGTTAATATTTTTCTCTTTCTTCCTGTCTCGATAGATTCTAAGCTTTGTGAAATTGTTGACATATTTGCAAAATGGACCTTGAAGCTAGGAGTTTGCAGCAAAATGTGAAGGTTATGCCACTAGCAAAACAATTTGAAAATTGAAGTTAAAAGGATGACATCAGCTAATTTCAATCAAGCTGCAAGAAATGACTTCCTGGAAGCCGGACTGGCTGGTAAGAAGATGGTATGTCTAGACCAACATCTCGCTCACTGATTATATTCTTATTGCTTCTATATTTGGGAATACTTACGTCCTAGACAGGAGGTCTATAAATACAAGTGTTAGCATTGATATTTTCCCAATATTATCCTGGTTTTATGAGAAGGTTGGCCTGCAGTTAGTCTTAATTTCAAAATCTTTTACTTATATTCATATCATATTTTGTGGCTTTCTGTTTCTCGGTTCTTTGCTCTTCTCATCAGTGGTTTATTAAGCTGGTTATAAGCAATTGAATAATTGGAGTAGTATGTGCTTTTTGTTAGCTTTGATGCATTTATTGTGATTCACTTCATGGAAGGCTTGGACAAAGAACTTTAGTTACCCCGATCTTGGGGAGCGTTTATCTTAGCATCTCTCTCATACCCAAAAATGAAAAAATGAATTGATTGCTAGAGATTGAGTTAACAAAGCGGGACACCTAGACTGGTTTTTTTTTTACTACTAATGATATTGTAGATGTTTTCTACAGGCGGTTGCAGCCCAGAGAGGAAATTTGGTGGCGGCTGCAGCAAAATTAAAGCAATCCAGTGAAAGAATCAAGGAGAGTAGGCCAACCATGTTGGACACTGAAGTACGTGCTGTTTCAGTCCTTCAAGATCTGTGAAGACAGCGCCAATCTCTTCTAAATACCCAGGAAGTTGTATGTATTTTCTTGCCACTTTGTTGTCCATGATCGTTGATCCAATTGCTCTTGTGTTTATACAAAAGGCATACTTCCAATACGTAAACCATAATATTATCTAAATTCAAGGGCACTTAATATTTTCTCTCAAACGACATAGTCGCACCCTTCCAAATAAGCCAAGTTTCTATTCGAGACTAATTCACTCCAAACTGTTTTTCCATCTGTCTAACCGTCCAGGATATGAAAATGGAAATTCCAAGCCAACGATTTCTTACATTTCAATGACTTCTCGCCGTTTTACGATACTCATTTGGGAACTGTTTTCGTTCTAACTCAAAGGTACGATCTTCTCTCTTCCCCCGCCCTCAAGATTCGTACCGCATAGTAGTATAGATGTTCAATTTCACATTCATGTCAAATGCAAGTTGAATTCATCAATTTGGTGGTTCCTTTGCAACCAATTTTTTTTGGTTGTGCGCCAATTTGTAATGTAACTAACTGACTATTTTTTTTTTCTTCCTTTGTACTTCGTTTTCGTACACAATGTTGTAGTTTACCGGAATTACCGCTATATATCCGTGGCTTTCAGTTTTTTAGTAACTACTACTGGTGAGAATAGTCCTAGGATCCCAATGCATTAATCACTACTGTCTATTGAGTGCTTAATTGGTTCAATTTTATTATTATTATTGTTGTACATTCGAATTTTTCCAGTTCAATCTTTGTTCCGATAATAGTTGTCCGAAATAGATCTATATATTATGGAGATTGTGCTTTGAATTTCAGATCATATTAAATAGCTGCACTGAGAATTGGGAATCATCTCTTTTGACACACCTTGATCAGAGATTTAATATGTTTTAAAACGTGTTGCACTACATGGTCGGGCAATTAACGTTTAATATTTTTTAATTTGTACAGTTTTTAGTTGTTTAGATATTTCGTACTTAATTACATTGAGTGTGATCACTTTCAGTTTTTGCAGATTTTTCTGTTTACCAAAATATTATTTAAACCATTACATTTTTCAAAATAATAATAATAATAATATGTTCATCTAAATCTTTGTTCCCAAACCATAGTTGTGACAATTTATTTAAAAAAACTTTGATTGGTTGTAACAGAAGTTTGACTACCTTTAACTTCTCTGTTGTAACAGTCTCCAAACTCTGAGTTTGTATTTGGCAATCAGGCCCCTAATTTGGACAAACCAATCAGGATCAAGGCATAAATGTGGTTATGCACGTCTTTCTTCAAATGTGAGAAGAGGAGTCTACTTTTAACTGTAAGTTTTTTTTTTTATCTGAAGTTATTCTAGGTGTCTATTTTCTATAGCTTCGTCTCATCTGTTAACTGTTTAATTATCGTGAACGCTACTAAACAATACCAATAGTTATGCTTGACACAGATGAATCAAACTCACCCTATTATTAGGTTTTGAAATGATTAGTATGTATCTGTAGAGCATCTGTAATAGTGCCTTAGATTGGTGGGTTAAGGTGAATTGCCTTAATCTAAAATAGTCAGTACAATGCACCTTGAAATAAAATTTACACAGTAGCTTATGAAATCTAATGTCTATGCCATGTACTATCATAATAGGGATTTGGTTCATTCAACAACAAATCAATCCATTTTCTGCATTTCCTTTTCATTTTTATGCACTATTGATTTCTATCGCTATGCTTTATTTTGTATCAAATTCATACAATAATATGTTTTACTATATACATTGTATTGTTTATCAATGCTTTCTTAGAATTCAAGTCAAGCATCATCATTATCCTGTGAATGTGTAATGAAGATGTAGTCGTCAATGAGGATTTCAGTCAATGTACACAATATTCTTCCAAGTTAGACTTCATGTCTGAAATAAAAGGTACTTAAGGAGCTCAAATGCAACCATTGTCGTCACTTTCTTTTTTTCCCCAAAGAAAATTGTACCTTTTTTAAATCTATTATTTGTTATGTTCAATCTTGGTCTTCTTCGTCTAATCAGTATGAATTTCGGTTTAGGATTAAAACTCGGTATGTTTATCACAATCATAATTCCATTAAACATAAATGTTTAGTGGAATAAGCACATTTCTGCAAAATAAATTTGCTGAAAGAGTTAGAAATTCCTTAGTAGGGATCCTAATTCCTTATCTCAGTCGTTAGTGCTTGACTCTTGAATCCTGATCTCACCCGTGGTTGGTTTACATGCTTTTCTACCATTGGTTCATCTCATAATGTTTAATTTGGATTTCATTACTATACTAAGTATGAGAAAATTGATGTATGATTTAAATGATGTCTTACTGGGATCAGACTTTGCTATCTACAGGAAAGGAGTACAACGCAGGTAACTACAAAGTAGATTTACTATGTTGTATTGAAACGAAAGTAGAGTGCAATGTCAGGATACAACTGACAAAATCATGCAAGAGAACCCTTCGACATATTTACTTTGCTGGTCTGAAACAAAGGAAATTGAGAACACGAGCTACACAATTGATTCACTTTCATAGATGGAATATCTGGAAACAACAGAAAGAGTGCTCAAAATAATATACAGGAATGGGAATGCCACATCAAGTTGACGAAAATGGCATGTAAGTTATGCCCTGCTTTTGAAATTGATCTTTCTAATGGCTATTGTTTGTCACGCTTGGGCTTTTTTGTTATCAAATATATGCAAGGGGTGCAAGCACATGAATTATTTGCATTATGTTGTAACATATTCACTAGGTTTGTATGTTGGAAGTTGTTGAGAGTAAGAATCCACAACTGAACATAAGCAAGATATGTTCATAGTGATCTTGAAGAAAAGTCCACTTCATTGAAATCGTTTATTACTTTATCATATCATGTTATTTAAGCCAATACAATCTTAGTGTCATTTTGTCACAGTCGAACCTTTTAGTGTACTACACCAGTCTCATTTTTAGTGGACTTAATTGGAATGGGGTACATAGAGAGAATATTATTGGTTTCTTATTTCATTTCTTTGCTTCTTTGGATGGTTTCGTGATCTCATAGCATCTTAGTGGATATGTTGATTCTTCATCGTTTTCTTTGATAGGTTTTGTCACACTTATTATGCGTTGAAAATTTCTCATCTAAGCGAACTTTGTTTTGCAGAGTTTTAATGCTTTGAATTAAAGGGTTGTTATAGTGGTAGTGGACCAATTCATAGGGATATAAGGTTGTTTTATTCATGCTTTTTGCTTGATCCACCCACGAACCATGACACTCAGCCAAGAACCAAGGTAGACAACCTCCAGTCTTGGACATCTAAAAAATTCCTCCATTCAAGTCAGTACATCATTCTAAAAGCTTATATCTGAATGCAAACCCATTATTGTACATTGATGCATGAGCTCCTCTGTTAGGCATTCATTCATGAGCTGAACAGGCAGTACTACTCAATAGCAATCAATTACATGAATGAACTTGAGGAAAAGATGTTGCTCGAGATACATAAGAAGTAGAGAACTGATGGGCTGGGCTGACGTCTCGGGGATTTGATCCATTCCAAAAGCAACCCAGCAGAGCGTCCATATTATTGAATATTTAATCTCATTAATAAAGAGTATTTTGTCAGTAGTTTGATAAAGCGCAAGCAGTCTTATGTAAATCCTAAATAGAAATATTGTTTCTATTCACTAAGCTTACAACAACTAATACTTTTCCTGAAAGTTTAAATTTAACCATGAAATATGGTAGTATATGATTGTATTGCTAGCTGGTTCATTGTGTTCCAAATCCCACTTTTTCATTCTTTTCATTACTTTTGCTTTTCATATCCCTTTGCGACAACAAATTTATTGCATGCAATCTGTTTTCCTTCGTATTTAAAGATTAGTTCTTGTGCAGGCGCATCGCGCGTGCAATTTTGCTAGTTTAACTAATGTTTCTAAATTCATTTTGTAAATCATAGTATACGACCCTAAAACTTAGCCCTCAAGCCTAGTCCTTAAAGTCCTCTTGAGAGGGGCAGGTAAGGGCTTCGAGATTTAAGCATTGGCTTGACCCGACCCCCCCATTTGACACCTTTATTCATGTAGGACTGTTTTTGTTTGTTTTTTTAATAAAAAAATCAAATTTCAGCCCAGTAAGTGTAAGTGGATGGTTTTGTCAAGAACCAAACATGAAAATAAATGTGACCATTTATACGTTTTTTTTTTTGGTAAAAGTGACCAGTGATAGGACAAATCATTAAACGCATTCCTTACTGAGAAAATGCCAACGATGGGTGAAATTAAACGAGTAATACTATAAGAGCAATCCCAATGCAGGTGGTTTTGGGGGGTTTGTGAAAATAGTCACCATTTTTGGTTCAAAATCGTTGTCCAATGCAGAGGTGAATATGTGGTGACTATTTTCCCAAGTCAAAACCAAGGTGAAACCTGAGACCGAGATAGTGGCTGACTTGTGAACTTCGGACGGGATGTTGGATTCCTTCTTGTGTATTTTTTTTGATTTTTTTTTCGGACGGAATGTTTCATTCCGTCTCGTGTGTTTTTTCAATTTTTTTTCGGTATTTTTTAACTTCAGACAAAATACCGGACGAGATGTTACATTTTGTCTCGATCAAAAAGCCTCCAGACGGAATCTAACATCCCGTTCGAGATTTTTTTTTTCACCTTTGCATTGGGCAGCTTCACCTTGTTTTTCATCAAAAGGGGAAATATTGCCTACGTGGAGGTGATAAAAGGGAGAATATATTGACTTGCATTGGGAATGCTCTGAGTACTAAGAAAATGCACCAACAAGTTCTACCAAAGACGTGGCAAGCCTTTTTTTTTTTTTGACAAAGTCAAATTGACTTGGGTTGTAGTGTGATGTTGTCCTGCCTGTTGACTTGGGTTGATTTTGCATGTCGACTTGTGCACGTAGTGTGATGTTGTCTTGCCTGAGCAGTGTGATCTGTTCATTCATCGTGCCTAACTGACCGGCTAAGCTCTGGATTTGAGCTTCGAGGCTTGCCATGCTTCGTGGGCTTGAGAGGTTGTTTTTATGGTTTTGGGATTTGTTTTAGTGGTTTCTCAAGAAATCGAGACCACAGACGGCGCCAATGTAAAAGTGTGTTTGATTCTTCCTTTACATACAAGGTAAGGAGGGGAGAGGGTATTGATTATTGGAAAGACCGAAGTTCGTTGAAGAGCTTAACCGCGCCACGATCTTTACTCTCAATTCTGGGGGGAGAGAAGAATCAGGTCTGGCGTAGTTCATATGGGAGGTATTTATAGGGGGTGGAAGTGAATCTTAGCCCAACACGTGTAAAGTTCACCACCAATGTAGGGTGGAAATGGTGAAGGCGTGTGAGAACTGTGCTCATAGGCCTGTCGCAATGATGAGGATTGGAAGCTGGCGTTAGTAGCTTGCGGCAGTAGTTAGTACCTTGCGGCAGTGATTTGTGTAAGTGCAGCTTTGGTCATGATTGCTTCTAGAAGATAGGCTGAATCATGTTATGGAACGATCCGAAAGTAGTGATAACGATCCCGTTTCTAGAGTGATCTCGTGAAGCTTCACGGTGCACGAAGCTAGTGGCGAGGTCGAGAAGTAAGTCGAGGTCGGTGTAGTATTTCCACCATCTTCGAAGCACGCGCTTGATATTCCTTTTAAAGTCGGAAGGAAAGAGAATATCACTCCCTCACACAACCCCTTCTCGATGAGAGGCCCTTGGTCATTGAGGCTTATCTGCCGAGAGAAACAAGATGTGGCGTGTTGAGCATGTATGAATTGCTAAGGAAATTTCTAGATCGATACGTACTGTATGGTGAACTAGTGTGCGGTAAAAGTTAGCACGTGTATGGCACGTGAGCAAATCTGAGCAGTTGCAGAGAAAACGTGTCGCCCCATATTTTCAGGATTTGAAAAGACAAGACAGCTTGTTGGAATACGTGCGTGGCTAGGGCTAGGGTGTAATCATAACGCTTTGGAAACTGGAGGGGCGGTTATTCAAAACAACGCTGGCTATCTGAACCGCCACTTTTTGCTTCTCTTTGCAGAAAAACTCACTACCCCAAGAGTCTTCAGGTTAGTTTTATGCCATTGTTGATTTTCTACTCTCAGCTTCGTTCTTGCGTTTGTTATTGAGTTGTTAGGTCGTTCGCTTTGTTATCTGTTGTTAGAGTTGTGAGTGACAAGAGAAGGATGTCTGACTCAGACGATACGCGATCTAATGAGATTCACGAAGTTTCTCTTGGTTGGGATGACGCGGAGGAAGAGAAGGAAGAGTCAGTTTGTGGGGTGAGTGAGGGTGACGATGAAGATGATGATGTTGATGAGGCGAAAGGTGGAGAGGATGATGCCCAATCTGCATCTGCGGTTGCTGTGACTAGCACCTCAGGTCGCGATGAGAGGTCGTCGTCTAGTGGGCTGCCGCCTAGGGCTGTCGACAAACATGCTTTGAGGGCATTCCCCTACCTAAGAAAGACTTATGGGATAACTATAAGCGGTCTGGAGATCCATGAGCCCGAACAGGACGCACTGGTCTTTAGTGATAGGTACAATCCACCAAACTCCGGGGTTATAATCTGTGAGGGGCAGTTGAGGGTGCATATGATGATACCGTTCTCTAAACTAGTTTGTGCGTTCTTGAACTTTTGTGGCAAAGCGCCTTGCCAGTTTGTGGGTAGCACATGGCAGTTGTTTAAGGTGTTTGACCTGTTGAACACCAGCGGTGAGTACCGGATAGGGGTCGCTGATATTATTGAGCACTTCTCAGTAAAGCGATCTCATGCTCTAAACTTTAGTCTGCAAACACGAGATAAAAAGGTCGAGCGTCATGGACGGTGTGAGTAACGAGTCTTGGGACAAAAGGTCGTTCCTGTTTGTAGGAAACTTCTGTGCCAGAGGGTATGGTGTAGAAAATAGGATATGTGACCTTACTGGTGGGTACCAGTACGCTATTTGAGTGTTTCGATATTGCATCCATTGATCTTGTATTGACATTGCTATTTTGTTGTCTGTGCAGAGCTTACTATAGAGAGGGAAACTGATCGGCAGGTGATTGAGAAGTTCACGAGGCTAACTCGAGCGTAGAAACTGGCAAAACTTCCTGAGGTTGCGCATTTCTTTAGGGAACGGGGAGGGCCTGCAATTAGGGAGAAGAGGAGGGTACAAAAAAGAGAGGGCTCATGGTGAGGTGATTGGTGAAGCGTCTAGTAGACCTGTGATGGAAAAGCGCAAGAGTGACTTGGTGACACGGGAAGATAAGAACCGAAGTCGCACCGGTCCGAAGCGACCCTCTGGAGGTGCTGGTGCTTCCGGGGCTGGGGTGGATAAGGGTCTGGAGGGCGCACCATACGACCTGGATGAAATCGACTTTAACATTCCTGAGCGAAGTCACTTGCCAAAGAGGAGGGGCGACGAACCTGAGGCCCGGTCTGCCAAGGTTGCTAAAATAGCTGACACTGTGTGTGGGGGTGGCCTGGGGGGCGGTGTCGGGTGAATTGGGGGGAGGGCGGCTCGCAGACGAAGTCTAGGTCGTTGGTCGACTTCAGCGTGCTGGGTGAAGAGACCACGGAGGTCGTTCCGACCAAGGTCACTGGGGATACTTCTGGTAAGATGAAAGGGAAGGCTGCTGTTAAAGAAACTGACAAAGGTCACTCTAGTGATGGGAAAGATAAGCTGGAGCGCAACCTGATGTACATAGACGAGGTGTCAGGCAAGAAACGCTATGTGAAGAGGTCGGATTGTAGCTACAGATCTGCACCTATAGCTGTTTGTTTGCTGGAGGGGATGACGCTGGATGGTGATAGGAAAGATTTGGATTCCAAAGATCTGGATGCGAACCTAAGGGGGACGGACAAGGCATGGTGTTTGGTAAGTACCCCTTGTGTTATGCTTTGTTTGCATTGTTGTGCCTCGTGTTATTGACTGATACTGACGCGGTGTAATGTGCGTACTATTGTAGCTTATTGCTGGGTACCAAAAATTGAGAACGGCTGCTCAGTTCGCAGAGATAGAAAAAACTGAGGTCGAAGTTCTAAAGGACGAGCTCTCGACTCTCCGCGAAGTGGAGCAATCTAAGAAGAAAGAACTGGAAGATGTGAAGACGCAACTCACATCATTGACTTTGGAGAAGATGATAGCTGTTAACGAGTTGGTTGAGCTGAGGCATGAGGTGGACAACCTGAAGAAAAAGCTAGCCGCCGCAAATGCCTTTGCTAAACGGTGCAAAACTGCCACGCTACAGGCGAAGGATGCCTATTTTGCCATTTGCGCTGAGGTAGAGGAGCTGGAGAAGAAATGTGATGAGCTATAGGAGGAACATGAACGTGGGGCTTTGGGTGATCATAGGAACGAGACACTCGAAGATGCTAGTAATGCTCCTGAGGTCGTGCCTCCTTTTACTACTAGTGCACATTAGCTGATCCCTCGGAGGTTCCGATGGACCTGGACGTGGGTGCTACTAATGCGGCTATGGAGGCGTCCGACGAACCGAGCTCTTCTCCAATGTTGGATGTTCTCCTTACTGAAAGTCTGAATCGATTTGTTTAGGAACGGTGATTTAAATCTATGTTATTGTGTGGTCTTGGGCCTGAAACAATAGAGCTGGTTTCCTAGGTTAACCCAGGCAGTTCACTTTAAGTAGTAATTTTGTTTGAACGGTACTTGAACGACCTGGACCTTCGGATTGTTTTGGAGAGTTCGGGAAGTGATAACTGGTAACTAAGCGAGCTGGATTTCCTAAGTAAACTCAGCAGCCCAGTTGGTCTATTTAACCTGGGTCCTGGCGAGGACATTCGCTATTTTACTTGTCTTGAATGCATGCAATGGCCCTCCTTTTCTTAATTAGTTGGTGATTTGCATGTGATATGTCTGAGTACGCTTTGTAAATGTGTAGCTGTTGTTGCTACCTGTGGTAAGAATGAGATAGGCTAAATGGCCTGTAAGCTAGTTTACGCGTTATGCTTGTTATTCGTCTTTAGTATTAGAGGTCGCACGTATCTTAAGGACGCATGAGGCGTTCCCAGTTTGAGAGCAGTATTGGCTACCGTGCGTGCGTTGCACGTGTAGGAATGTGGGCGGTCAAGAGATATGCAATGATGGCTGCCAGGTGGCCTGACGTTTGGCGTCTCGATGTAATTATGATATGCCTTGGGAAGGAACGTTACTTGATGATAAATAGAATTGTTCCCCGAAGTCCAAAGGTATTTGCTCGTCTTCTTCTTCAAGCCTCTTTATCCTTTTCCAAGGCTCTTTCATTCACTCCTTTGTTGATCGTCTCAGGTATGCGTTATGTAATAACTGGTTTTACGTTTGAGCAAGAGATTGTTGTCCCTGTTTTAGGTTGCTGATCGTTGGTTTCTTTTGCAGATTTTATTATGGCTAGGCGACATGGAAATCTTTCTTTGGGGGCCGGGACGAAGCGAAACGCCTCTTGTGATGGAAGAGATTGAGTTTCACTCCTATTGTCATGGTGATCGTGGCAAGAGGAAGGTTGTTGCTGCTAAGGCCAAGAGCAACAAGTGATCCAAAAGGGTAGGTCGCTCAATTGGAGGCATTGTGTTTAGGTCTCCTGAACAGAGGGAGGAGCCCGACCTGGGTGCTGAGGAGCGCAGCGACTGGGGTCCGGACTACACTGCTGCTGGTGGTAGCTAGTCTAAGCGAGCTGAAGATGTAGAGAGTGAGTTCTTCTATGTGGGGAAGACGGGTAAGAAACGTGGTGTCAAACGGTCTAACTGTAGCTTCCACTCGGCACCCATAGCGACCAGTCTGCTAGAAGGTATAGTATTGGACGGTGACAAGGCAGAGGTCGATGATGAAGATATGGGGACGCTGCTAGATACCATGGATATGGCCTGCTGTCTGGTGAGTGCATCTGCTCTTATGCGTTCCTTTTGTTTGATGGGCGACTCTAACCTTGGTATTTCACTTGTAGTTCCTTGCTGGGTACGACAAGTTGAAGAGTACCATTAAGCGTTCTGACAACGATGACAGCGTTAAAGTCGAGCTGGGATGCATGCGAGCGGCTTGGGGAGCTGATAAGCAGAAACTGCAAGCGATGACGAAAAAGTATCGGGATGTTGCTGATGAGAAGTCGGTGTTGGTGAGTTCGATGAAAGATTTGCAAGGCAAGCTGGCTGAAGTGACTGAGTACACCAAGCGTTGCTAGGGGGTTGCTTACAAGGCTCAAGATGCATACACCGTGGCGTGTGCTGAATATGCCGAGCTGAATGAGAAATACCTACAACTGAAGGAGGCATGTGATCGTGGCACTTTGGGTACGAGTACGCGTGTCGTACCCAGAAATATGAGGCAAACTCCCTCAACTAGTGCTGCCCCTAAGGATAAACACGTTGCTACCGATCCTGGACAATAATTGTTGGTCTTGTGTGCTTGTAAGTGATGAAATCTTTTGTTTGTTTTGTTTGTTCTTCTCTGTGTAAGAGAGTTAAACACTAGAGCTGGTTTCTCAGGCCTGCCTGAGCAGTTCACCTTTTTGGTGTTGATACAAAATGAACTGATTTCTAGGAAAGTGGCAGTTTGATATTTTGCACACGTTGTAAGCCATACCGATCTGGATTTCCTAGGTAGACCCAGCAGATCGGTGGATTCGCGAACTGGTTTCCTAACTCTTGTTCAGGCAGTTCTTTTGATGAATGTGTATGGAATGCATGTGTTTTGCTTATTCTTGATTGTTTGTAGCTGGTGTTTTGTTTACGATGCTTATGGCGTGTAGATGCTAATAAGCCTGAGACTTAGCGTAAGGACGCGTTTTTGCCCGTAGATAACGTTCTCATATGTGCGTTGCCCACCGGGAAGAACTATATAGGTTGTGGAGTCTGGTAGTTTGGGTGAGCATGTTAGGCTAATATATTGTAGTGCTTGCGGAGAGCGTGTTCACTGAGTTGATCATGGAGAGGCTCTGGGCCAGTAAGCTCGAGAGAGCGTTCTGCTCGCGGAGAGTATGTTAGCTTATGAAAAAGTATTGCTCGTGGAAAGCGTTCCCACTGAGTTGATCCTAGATGTATAGGTCCTCAACTAGTGAGGATTGGAGAGCCTCTGGGCCTGTAAGCTCGAGAGAGCGTTCTGCTCGCAGAGAGCATGTTAGCTTATGAAAGTGTATTGCTCATGGAGAGCATTCCCACTGAGTTTATCCTAGAGGTATAGGTCCTCAACTAGTGAGAATTGGAGAGGCTCTGGGCCTGTAAGCTTGAGAGAGCGTTCTGCTCGTGGAGAGCGTGTTAGCTTATGAAAGCATATTGCTCATGGAGAGCGTTCCCACTGAGTTGATCCTAGAGGTATAGGTCCTCAACTAGTGAGAATTGGAGAGGCTCTGGGCCTATAAGCTCGAGAGAGCGTTCTGCTCGCGGAGAGCATATTAGCTTATGAAAGCGTATTGCTCATGGAGAGCGTTCCCACTAAGTTGATCCTAGAGGTATAGGTCCTCAACTAGTGAGAATTGGAGAGGCTCTGGGCATGTAAGCTTGAGAGAGCGTTCTACTCGCGGAGAGCGTGTTAGCTTATGAAAGCGTATTGCCCATGGAGAGCGTTGAAACTCATGGGAGTGTTGGAAGTGTGCGTATACCGGTGTTGCTTTCAGTGCAAGTTCAGTGTTTTGTTGGTAAGATTAAACGGAGAAGGTTGTACTGACAGCATAAGCAAACTAAACCTGAATAAAATAAAGAAAAACATGGAGTATACAATAATGCATTTTTATTGATAAAACTTCTTTAACAGATAAGTATTCCAGGGGCGTGGTAACGATTTTCTTTCTTGGGTCTTGATCCAGTACGCTCCATTGCCAACAACTCGTTCCACTATATACGGTCCTTCCCATGTTGGTGCTAGCTTGGAGTCATCTTGAGTCTTTTTCAGAACTAGGTCACAAAGTTGAAAAGATCGAGGATCTACTCTCTTGTTGTAGGACTTTTTCAGAGTTTGCTGATAAGATGCCACTCTGATGGCTGCTAGGTCGCGGCGTTCTTCCAGCAAGTCGACCTCTCGAGTTAGGACGGAGTCATTGCGTCCAGACTCGACGAGCTCTGATCGAGTCGTAGTGACTGTCAGCTCGGTAGGAATAACGGCTTCTGTGCCATAGCATAAGGAGAATGGCGACTCGCCTGTGCTGGAGCGAGCTGTGGTGCGATGAGCCCACAGAATGTTCTCTAACTTATTTGGCCATTGGCTCTTGCTCTTTTCAATCTTTTTCTTTAAATTTTCTAAGATTGTTTTGTTGCTGGCCTCTGCTTGGCCATTGCTTTGAGCGTATTGAGGAGTGGAGAACACATGGACGATCTTCCACTTGGCTAGAAATTCCTTGACTGTTTTTCCCTTGAACTGGGAACCATTGTCCATGACCAATGTATGTGGTAATCCAAATCTGGTAATGATGTGAGTCCATATGAAGTTTTTGACGTGTGATTCCTTGACATGAGCTAAAGGAATTGCTTCGACCCACTTAGTGAAGTAATCGGTTGCAGCTAAGATAAAATGGAAGCCGATACTTTTTTGTGGGATGAACGGTCCCATGATGTCCATGCCCCACATGTGAAATGGCCAAGGGCTCGCAATGCTGATCAACTCGCGAGCTGGTTGGATGATGTTGTGGCCATAGGTCTGGCATTTGATGCATTTGAGGACATATGTTTTGGCGTCGGTCTGCATTCGAGGCCAAAAGTATCCTTGGGAAATCACCTTGTGTGCCAAAGAGCGACCTCCAGCATGGTTCCCACATTCTCCCTTATGAATTTCAGCAAAAATTTGTTGACCTTGTTCTGGGCTTATGCACCTTAAGTGAGGTTCGCCAGTGGATTTTCTGAATAACTTGTTATTGACCAGGCAGTAACGGCGTGCCTGATATGGGACTTGTCTTGCTTTGGCACGCTCCTCTGGGAGTGTATCGTGCTGGATGTACTCTATAATGGGCCGCATCCATGTTTGGCTCATCTGATCATCAGAGAGTGGGCACAGGTCGCGGATTTCTAGGACGTGTTCGACTTGACCGACCTGCTAAACTGTCCGCATGACGATTCTCGTCGCGCAAAAAATAATGTACTGTGGCTTTCATGAAAGACGGAAGTAACTGATAAACAACTTGAAGGTATTTAGAAAGGTTACCTTCATGGGTAGTGTACTCTTTAGCAATCTGGTGAACGACCAGTTACGAGTCACTAAAGACCTGAAGTTCTTGTACACCGAGCTGTAACGCCATTCGAACCCCCATGATTAATGCCTCGTACTCCGCCTCGTTGTTAGAGGTCACAAAATCTATGCGAACATACTTCTCCAACATGGATCCATCTGGAGCTACTAAGATGACTCCAAGTCCACTCCCTCCCGTCTACAAAGAGAGACCAGACTGTCTTGTCTTACTTCATTATGGATGGGGTATCAGTTTCTGGTTCCCAGCTGGGGTCGTCAACTAGAAAGTCTGCTAGAAAATCTACGACGACCTGTCCTTTCTAAGAGGTGCGTGGGGCGAACTCGATGTGGTGCTCCCCTAGTTCTTCGGCCCATACTGCCATGCGAGTTGTCTTGTTCTCCTTGAGAAGGATTTTCTTCAATGGGAGGTCGGTGAGTACCTTGATTGGATGTGCTTGAAAGTAAAGCCTGAACTTCCTTGCAGAGTATAGTAATGCGAGTACTGCTCGTTTAATGTAAGAGTAGTTCTTTTCAGCTGGAGTTAATGTCTTGCTTGTAAAGTAGATCGGCTTCTTGGAGTTGTTGTCTTCTTTGAAGAGAACCGAATTGATAGCAAAATTTGAGACCGCTAGGTAAACCCCCAGCGTTTCTCCATCGGTTGGCTTTGCGAGGACGGGTGGTGTTGTCAGGTACTCCTTGAGGGTGGAAAATGCTTGGTGGCACTGGTCGTTCCATGAGAACTGCTCACCTTTTTTGAGAAGTTGCAGGAACGGTCGGCACTTGTCAGATGCTCGTGATATGAATCGGTTGAGCCCAGCAACCATTCCTGATAGCTTTTGTATTTGTTTCTTTGTCTTTGGATCGGGCATGTCCAGGAACGCTCGAATTTGGTCTGGGTTGGCTTCGATCCCTCGTTGTCATACTTGGTATCCTAGGAACTTCCCTGAGGACGCTCCAAAAAGACATTTTTCTGGATTTAGCTTCATCTGAGTTTGGCGTAATCTGTAGAACGCCTGCTCGAGGTGAGTAAGGTGGTCGCCTGCTTTCTTGCTCTTGGCGACCATGTCATCGATATAGACCTCCTGGTATCCCCTAGCATGTCCTGGAATATGTCAGTGACGAGCCGTTGATAAGTCGCTCCAGCATTCTTGAGGCCAAACGGGAGGACGTTGTAGCAGTAAATTCTTTGCTCTGTGATGAAGGATGTTTTCTCTTGGTCTTCTTCAGCGAGTGGAATCTGGTTGTATCCACTGTACGCATCCATAAATGACAGGAGCTCGTGGCCACAGGTCTGGTCCACAAGTCGGTCGATTCTAGGCAAGGGAAAACTGTCCTTGGGTGTTTCTTGGTTGACATTGGTGAAGTCAACACAAAGGCGAACTGTGCCATTCTTCTTTGGAACTACTACTGTATATGTTGGCGACCCAGTCTGGGTAATCGACTTTCCGGATGAAGACGACTTGTTTGAGCTTGTCGACCTCATCGTTAATTGCCTTTTGGAATCTTAAGGATAATCTCCTAGGTCGCTGACGAACTGGTCTAGCATTAGGATTGACGTTTAATCTATGGCATGCAACATTAGGGTCAATACCAGGCACATTGATATATGACCAAGCAAAAACATCTTTATTCATGGATAAAAAGTTTACAAGTTTGGTCTTAAGTGTAGGGTCAAGGTTAGCCCTTACATAGACGAACTTGGGATCGTCGTCTGTTCCTAAGTTCACTCGCTCCCTTTCGGTAGTCTGAACTACTGCGGGTGATGATGATGCGTCCTTAGGAGAACTGATCTCAGGTGGTGCTTGCTTGGTCGGAGGAGTGTAGGTCGTACCAACTGGAGTCGGAGTGGCCTCTATGGTTACAACAACAGGGGCTGGAGTGACCTCTGTGGTCATGACAACAAGGGCTGGAATGACCTCTGGATTATGTACTGATTGGCTAACACATGGTGGAGCAACCTCTGGGGTCATGACTGGTGGAGTGACAACTGCTGGAGTGGCCTCGGGGGTCCTAATTGACAGAGCGACCTCTGGGGTCTTTTTCAGACGAACAAACTTTCTTGCGAGAGCCCCCAGCATTCTATTATGATGTTTTGGCTCTGACTTCGTCGACTAAGTCTTTGGCCATTGTGTAGCTGGTGGGTTCGTTCCTTGTGCTAATGAGTGAATCAACGGTCTTGTTCGCTGACAGGATTTGGTTACAAGGATAAGCTTCGATCTGGTTGCTTCGAAGCTCCATCATTCCCCTAGGGACTGGAAATCGAAGAACTTGATGTAGTGTTGACAGTACAACTTGCATCTGATGAATCCAATGCCGTTCTAGGATGGCATTGTAGGACAATTTGATGTCCAAGACGCTGAAACGTGTATTGAAGCTGACCTTGTCTTCTCTGGATCCCATAGAAACTGGGAGTATGATATCCCCAATTGGGTCGGCTCTGGAGCCATTAAACCCGTAGAGGGGAGCGATTGGGTCTATGAAGACTGACTTGGGCAAGTTCATTTCTTGGATGGTATGGTAGAACACAATGTCGCACGAACTACCAGGATCTATCAGAATGCGCTTGACTGTCCAGTTGCTGATCTTGACATGGACTACTAGTGCGTCATTGTGTGGGAGGCAAACCTTGTTGAGGTCGGCCTCCGTGAAAGTGATGTCACCTGAGTTGCGACCTGAATTTCGCGGGGCAGGTGCTGCCTGTGAAGAAAATTGATAAACTTCTTGAAGGGCGCCAACGCGCCTTCTTTTCTCTCTGGAAGATGTCACTGAATCATCTGGGAAAGTGATCATGTGAATGGTTCTGGCGTTGTCCCGACCGGATGAGTTCTGACGTCGCTCATGGTGAGGTAGGGATCTACTGCGCTCTCTGCGAGCCATGAGTTTATGGCGCAAGTCGCCATCGGCAATGTTAGTGTACTGTTTGATGTGTCCTGCTTCGATGAGGTCTTGGAGGTAGTGTTTTAGCCCCCAGCATGCATCAGTCTCATGACACTTGGCGCGGTGAAAGGCGCAGTATAGTTGGTCAGGTCGGTCTGTTGGTTGTCGCACGTCGGGTCGGTAATATGTAACTCGCTTGATCTTCTCCAATATGTAACTGGGAGATCGTGTGAGAATAGCGAACTCTCTGTTGTTGTTTGCTCTGTTCCCCGACCTCTGTTCCTGCGGTCTGGGCCGCTTATTAGTAGGTGGGGCGGCGTCGGAGACCGCTGCTACTTCCTGTTCTTATGGTAGGCCTTGACACTTCAGGCCTTCCTGTAACTTAATGTACTTATCGACGCGAGCGTATAGCTCGAATAATGTCTCGGGGTGTTCCTTCATCAGTGACCTGGCGAGTGCCGTGTTGCGCACGCGGCAGACGTTGGAGAATGCCAAGGTGGCAAATGACTCTTTGAGACCAGTTTCCATGCATAGTAGTTCGGCTTTGAACCGACCTAGAAACTCGCAAATAGTTTTGTCTTCGCCAATTGAGAGTTGGAATAGCGAATCAAGATCAGCTTTTTTACGTCTGTTATGGACATACTGACTAGCAAACAGATCGGTGAGTTGCTCGAAGGTCTTTATCGAGTTTGGCTCAAGTGAAAAGAACCAATTGAGTGCGCCATCTTTGAGACTGGCGGGAAACAAACGACAATGAAGATGATCAATCTCCGGTGCACTATAGAGTGCAAGACTTTGAACGTAACGAGCATCGTGCTGACCAGGACACGTGGTGCCATCATACAGCGGAAAACGCGGTTGGACGAAATCTGAAGGGGAAGCTCTACTCAGTACATCCATAGTGAACGGTGACGTGCGGTATGTCTTCAACATTTTCTAGATGATCTGAGTAGCGTCCTTCTTAACTGCGCTTTGGTCAATCCGTTGTGACAGCTCGTTGATCTGTTGGTTAACTTCATTGATGACATCTTCTGGTAAGGTTCCTAGTTGATTTTGCATGTCGACTTGTGCACGTAGTGTGATGTTGTCCTGCCTGAGCAGTGTGATATGTTCACTCATCGTGCCTAACTGACCGGCTAAGCTCTAGATTTAAGCTTTGAGGCTTGCCATGCTTCGTGGGCTTAAGAGGTTGTTTTTATGGTTTTTGGATTTGTTTTAGTGGTTTCTCAAGAAATCGAGACCACAGACGGCACCAATGTAAAGGTGCGTTTGATTCTTCCTTTACATACAAGTTAAGGAGGGGAGAGGGTATTGATTATTGGAAAGACCGAGTTCGTTTGAAGAGCGAATTGCCTACGTATCTTTACTCTCGATTATGGGGGGAGAGAAGAATCAGGTCTGGCGTAGTTCATAGGAGATGTATTTATAGGTGGTAGAAGTGAATCTTAATTAACCCAACACGTGTAAAGTTCAACACTAATGTAGGGTGGAGATGGTGAAGACGTGTGAGAACTGTGCTCATAGGCCTGTCGCAATGATGAGGATTAGAAGCTGGGGTTAGTAGCTTGCGGCAGTAGTTAGTAGCTTGCGGCAATGATTTGTGTAAGTGTAGCTTTGGTCATGATTGCTTCTACAAGATAGGCTGAGTCATGTTATGAAACGATCTGAGTAGTGATACGATCTGTTCTAGAGCGATCTCGTAGCTCGTGTGCGCGAGCTAGTGACGTAGGTCGAAGAAGTAAGTCAGAAGTCGATGTAGTATTTCCACCATGTTGAGCACGTACTTGATATTCCTTTTAATCTAAAGGAAAGAGAATATCACTCCCTCACAGAAAACAAAGATTCAAGTTTAATAACTCAAAATCTTACAAAATCCAATAACCCCTATCAAATTTCAACAAATAACCAAAAAGTCCAGCTTCAATCTTTATCAATCAGTCACAAATATCAATAAATATGTTTGGAGCATGTCTTCTCAATTCAATTTTATGAATGGTGAATAAAAAGACTTTGCAACTGATTCGGATGGAGAAAGAGGGAAAGTAGAAGGGGCTGATTGCGATTTGGGAAAGTTATTGAGCAAAGAGTCACAATTTGACTTTGTCAAAAAACAGGCTTGCCATGTCGTTTGGTAGAATTTGCTGGTGCATGTTCTTAGTACGCATAGTATTACTCGAAATTAAACACCAATCAGTGATAGGACAAATCATTAAACGTGTTCTTTATTGAGAAAATGCCAATGATGGTTGTTGGGTGAAATTAAACACCGGTCATTTACACCATTTCCGAACATGAAAAGAGCCAAGGGAATTTTAGCTTCTCTCAGACTTGCTCACTCATATGGAGTGGGTGAAGACTGAAGAAACACTTGGGATAATGGACATTTGCGTTTGTCCAAGATTTTGCTTTTGATTCCTGTCCGAATTTTTTTTTATGAAGGTTTTAAAACATATAAAGTGAATTTAGAGAGAGAATTGAATAGATACCCGACCCATCAGCACCCTTAACGGAAGCTCTAGCATTGAAAGTTATTTAAATTCATGTTTGATGAAGATTTCTTAGATCTTACATGTTTGAACGATAATGAGACTATATTTTTATGAAAATTATTTATTTTTAAAACAGTTTTTGAATAAACATATTTAGTTGTGATTTTTCTTAAAAGCCTATTTTATCAAACTATATTTCGCACTATATTTCTCGACATATTTTGATATATCTCGGCATAAGATACTAAAGTCTAAAACGTCCGGGCAGTTCATTTGCCTTGAGCGCCCAAAGTGTTTCCATAAAAGAAAAATAGTTTTTTAACTTGAAAAACAAGTTTTACCTAATTATCATAAACAAGTTTTTTTTAGACCAAAAAGTGTTTTTTGGATGAAAAACTTTTTTTTTTAAAATAGAGAACAAACGCATTTATTTTTTTAAAAAATATTTTTTCACTAATAGACACTTTTTAGCACTAAATAAATAGGATCCAAACACCCCCTAATGTTAACCGCCCCGTATATCATAAATGGGATGTAGGACAATTATGATACGGATCTTAGTGCGGCTCTAGAGAGAATCATAAATTATAAACTTCACACAAATCAAACAAAACACGCATCTTAATACTAAATTGCCACAATATAGATCCGGATCCAAAAGAATATTCTTGACGACGTTGATGCAGCTCTATTGAGCAAACACTTCCGAAAAATCTTTAATATATAGAAAAATATGGGGTTGAGTGAACAGTAATGGTGTGTGGACGTAGGGGGATTTTTTGTCATTTTATAGGGGCAAAACCGTAATATTATAGTTTTTTTAGATTAATTTCTAATTATAGTGGGCCCTAAAGAGAGAGAGAGAGGGAAAAAAAGATATGAGAGAGAGCATAAAAGAAGAGAGAGAGAGAGATCATGTGGGAACCACGTGCTTCTAGCTAGTATAAAAAAAAATTGAAAACTCATAAAACTCACACTCCCGCACATTTTTTTCATTTTGTTTTCCCTCTTTTCTCGTCTGCGCAAAAAATGTCGTTCTTTGGTTTCCTTCAACACCTATTCCCGTTCCTCAATAGAGGCGATGGATTAACTAAGTTGTTTAGTAAAAAGCAAATTTCCGTTTCAATTATTCCAAAAATTGTCGGAAACAGCCCACCACCACCACAACAAACCAAATCAAATAAATTTTCTAAGGGAAATTTTATCAATTCATGTGGAAATGGTTTTGGTTTTGCTATTGGGTTAGGTCTTTTGTGTCTGGCTTTCAATTGGGTTAAAGAGCAACAAGCCAAAGCTAAATCTAAATCTCATATCGAGGATAAAGATGAAAAACCTAATTCGGATCGA
Organism: Coptis chinensis; assembly: GCF_015680905.1. Classification (NCBI taxonomy): domain Eukaryota; kingdom Viridiplantae; phylum Streptophyta; class Magnoliopsida; order Ranunculales; family Ranunculaceae; genus Coptis; species Coptis chinensis. The sequence continues at coordinate 89,864,852 of NC_141463.1, read as the reverse complement.
TTCTAATAATCCTCGGATCTATCTCGAATTACCGTGATTTGATTGTTAATTTTCGCTCATTCAATTTTAATACAGGTATTTTTAATTTTTTAGGGTTTCTTTATTTGTTTATTTAATTTTTCCTGAAAAATTGTGGTAATTGTTTCTAGGGAGTGGTGATGGATCCGATTCAAGCTCTGGACAACCATCGACTGTTAGAGTTGCCGAGGTTAGATTGATTATGACTTCTCATTGCGTTACTACCCCTGTTCGCTCTCTTTTTTTTGAATAAACCATTGTATCTTCTGTAAGTATGATGTTTTGAGTCTGCATGGAGTAGTTTTTTTATCATCTTTTGTATAATTGAGCATCCTATTTAGTGTATTTGACTGCAGGAACCAATTTCAAATGTCAGGTCAATAGGTCATCCACCTTTCACATTTTGCAATTATAAAATGTTGTCATTTTTAACCAGTGGCGTTTCTAACTGCTTACAGATATAGAGTCTTGCCCAGCAATTCGCAGCATCTTCTGATGTGGTGGCTTTTCTTGATGCTTTGAAGGTGCACCTTTTGAGTATTCTAATAATTGCAAATGGAAATGTTAAATTTTACTTATGAAACTCAGGTCCTCAGTTCTCGTATTTTAAAATAATTTGCATTTAAGGGATACAGTTGTTTTTCATTATTTTGGAATAAATTATGTTTGGAGTTACCGAAATTTTGAAATTATGTTGGAGCGACCTCTACCACAAACACACAATAAAGTAAATTACGAGGTTCAAATACTATTTTATAAAGCTGAAAAAAGTCAAATGAACTAGCTGCCCAAATGAAAACATCCAATTAAAAAAGTCATAGGCCGGTTACTTAATCAACTTTGTAAGAATGAGCTTTCTAATACATATGTCATCTTCATTTTTCCATTGTTATATATATATATATATTTTATTGGTAAGCCTGTTTTAAATGAGATCAGTAGCTCTTTGATGCTGGCGGGGTTCGAGCCCCAAACCTTTGGTATCATCACCCAAAGGTTTTACCAACTTTGCTAGTTGGCACCTGATATACCATTCACAATATCTTACATTAACTTATACATCAAATCCATATTCATGTATTTATTAGCACAAAACAACAAACAAAGTATTTATTTCATAATATGAATATTATATTTGATGCAACACAAAATTAATAGGTAAAATTTCAATCACATTATTTTATATTTTTTACGTTATTCAACCTTAATAACTACTTCGCAATATTGAATAGATTCATGTAAATAAATGTGAAATCATATTTAAAAATTTCATGATTATTATACAAACACTAATATTTAGCATTCCAAGTACCAATATAAAATGTACGTAATATATATTTATTTGTTTTTCTAAGTATTTAAACGTAATAAGAATCAACAACCAAATAATTGAAATTAACTAGTTAGTGAGGTTTACTCATCTATTGTTGTTGCAATCGAAAGAGCAATCATAGAAAATAAATCCACGCCATATAAAATTTATATCACCAAGCAATAATAAAAAAAAAAAAACTCTATTTCTTATTTCCTATTTCTTATTTTTATTTTATTTTTTATATATTTTTTTATATATATTTTTTTTGTTTTTTTCAAAGCAAACCATATGTTTTAGATCTAAGAAAAGTAAATAGTATTCCATAATTATAAAATCTCTATACCCATTTGCTCTCATATTATCTCACCTTAATAAATAAAATATTCATTCTAGCTCAAAAAAATTACATGTTAATAAAATCCCTACACCATATTTTAAAACTTAAAAACTTTTTTTATTAAACCCTTTTCAAACTAAACAAATTATTTTCTCCTGTTTTCAAAAAATCAAACATATTGCACTCAAATCAATTAACTATTTAAGACATAATAATAAATTATATATTACAAATTATAAAATAAATAATTTTGGATATTAAATCAAAACAAGAATATTACAAATACTCTAAATTAAATCTCTCTCCCCCACAAAAATTATGAAAACTGAAACTATATCTCTTTTTTAAAAAAAATCTCCCGAACTCTAAACCCTATTTTGTTTCAATATTTCCTCTCTCAAGAAAATAATTCACCCAAAGTAGTCACGAATCATTTTCAATCTCTCGATTACTCGATACCAAAGCTTTCCCTAAAAACAACAACAACTTCCGCAACTCAAACAAAACATGAATCTGTTATAAGCTCTCTACACCAAATATTTCTATTTCAAAATAAAGTGTTTACTTAAGTTAGTGCTAATTAGGCCCAACATTGTTAGCGCCTGGTTGGATCATGGGCTGGGCCCTAACTGGATCATGGGGTGGGCCGGACCTTTTTGTCTTATTTGTTCTATATAAACCCAAACCCAAACACGGCATTTATCTTTTGTTTAAAAAAAATTGCATGTAATCACCTTTAGGATTTAGCACTATCCTGTTTACGTCATTCAGACTTGGTGAATGGACCACGGAAAAAGCACACTCCACTTAGGCTCCTTTGACTTGAGTATTTCCAATTATCCATGCAACAAAAAGGGAAGAAGGTGTTCAATCTGAATCACTATTGGGGAAGGTCAATTTGAAGCGCCCTTAGTCGGCTCATATACTTGTCAGATGCTCAAAACCATCCATCTCACTTTGTTCAGGACTTCAGGCAACATGCTTATTGATGCAAATCATAGTTATTTCTCTTAATACCAGGCCAGTTCTCTTAAGCACTATCCACCTATTGTTCGTCCACCATTCACGCCTATATGTTAATAGTCCCATATAAATGTTTCTATTACTTTGCGTGGATTATGGTTTTTATTTAAAACGTTATATCCTTTCATTCAGGTTGCGAAATTTTTCCAGAAAATTCAAGAGATGGTGGAGGAAGAAAACAGCCTGGTATTCGTTCTGATTGGTGATGAGCTTAGTTTGTAAATGATTGAACATGCTTTCCATTTGGCTTCTAACTGTTACTCCCTTCCTATGTGGACTACTATTTTTTCATCCATCGATCATTGTCATACATTACGTACGGTACCAAATAAACTATTCTTGGGTGATCACTTCATCTATATATATTGGTTTATATGAGAAATCATACAAAAGAGTAAAAGTTCCAACATTTTCATTTTGGGACCAGACACTGAGGATTTACAAAGTCCAAAATTGGTAAAAACTGAAATTAAGACTGCAAATCTATGTGTTTGTGAGCAAGTAGTACACAGATAGCTATACATTTATGCAAGTAATTTATCTTTAAGCTCTAGTTGTTTTGATTGTGGGACCTTAATACGGAGATATCCGAAAATTTGTTTAATTGTTATCTTGTCTTCATGGAAAACTGAAACAACTGTACATAAACATAGATTGATATTTATCCTCAATGAAATACTGCTACAGATGAAGTTGAAAGCCTTGCTGCTGCAAGGAAGGCGGCCTTGTCTGGATCTGAGCCTTCTGACTCTATTCGGGTATTACGTAGTTGCGCTACTGCATATATCTAACATGTTGTAGTCCTTTCACATAAAAACTTGACCTAGAAGGTTAATGCTTCCTGAATATATCCTCGTGTCTTTTCAAGTCGTGAACGCTCTACTTACTCAGATGGACGAGTTAAAATCCTCACCTAATGTGATCATCTTAACAACGTCAAATATAACAGCTGCAATTGGTATGCCTAAGATATTACACTGTTTTGGTATTGCACTATAGTAACGTTTTTCTTCAATTATAATTTAGTTTGTATGAGTGCATGGGCCTTTGAAAGTTTGAAGTCAGATTTTTCTTAGGAATATACGCTACACCACCAGATCTATTGAAAAAAGACATGACAGATGCGTTGTTTTTCGGAAAAAAAACACTTTTGGGTGTTGTATGGTGACCCCTTTTTTTGCATTCGTTTTTTTTTCTACAACATTTGACATGTGTCGTTTTTCATTTTTTCACTTTTTAAAAAAAAAATAGTCAATCAGGATAAAAAAAACCCCTTGCCCAAAATCTACTGAATCATGGCCAAAAAAAGCCTGCCCAGTATAGGATAATTGGATCCATTCTTCCCTGGCCCAAAATCTCTTTAGAAACACAGCCATACCCAAATATACCTTCCATAAAAAAAGAAATAAACTACACAAAGTAAATAATGGGTCCATGCTCCCACAACCACTTAACAAGCCCAAAAGGCAAAATATTACTGTTTCTAGGAACATATTTATCACAATGCATTGAAGAAAATCAAAAGAGATAAACCTTTAATTTTCAGCGTGTCTCTTTATAATCATTCTCAAAATAACCTTTGTCACGGTCAGTTGTCTTCTCCTTATAGTCATCCCTCAGACGATGTCTGGCCTCATCATTGCGATCCGCTCCACTGGCCGGCTCGACTGTCACTAGCTTCGTCTACTTACGTCCCTTCAAACTTCATTTTGTTCTTCTTTTCGGTTAACATTTGAAATGCACTTGGCAAACTCATTTGCCCGCGACCAAATTAGTTAGTGGTGTCCCGAACTGGGAGTTTGGACGACTTGCAGTTCCTCCGTTGAGTAATCAATGGGAACCAAGGGGCCTCATTTTCTTGTCTTTATCCCCATCATCTTCACCTTCTTCATGGAATATAGAAGGTATAGCCATTCGTTTACGAACCCACTAGACCAGAATCGGTTTCTTAGTAGGAGCATTACTACTCGCACGGTATCACGGTAAAGGAACGGCAAAGACAGTTGAATCACCCCAAAATTTGTTTTTCATTATCACATCATCCGTGAAAAGTAAAGTTGAGATTATAAAACGGATAAGAAAAACAAAAGAGCAAAGGAACGTAAAAGCAAATAAAATAATTAAGGTAATCGTAACTAACACGAATGATTAAGTAACTCGAGAGACGCTCTCATAAGACTGTTCGGTAATCAATTTGGATCTAAAATCAGCGGTAGCTTCTTCTAGCAATGCTGATTTTTCATCTCCGCTACCTTGTTCTCCGCGACATTTCTTTGCAGCATACTATACATATTCCACTCCCTTCTCAAACTTTGACCGGTTATCAATTGGAACTCATGCATCACATAACAAAGAAAAATTAGAACAAAACTATGAAAGACCAAAAATACAGTTGAAATAAAAGCCCCCCTACTTATTCAAATAAATGAGTCCAGAAGAATGACATAATAGAAGAACACTCAAGTCGCTACATGAAAGGATAAAATATAGTACTTCTTCCGGGAAAAGAAAGGGGGAAGAAGGGGCAAGGCATCTTACAAAACTGCATCAAAAAGTAGAATCAAAGTCATCAACAACAAAGCAGATATATGGATATGTGCAGTCTTGTCTCTACTTCTGAACATATAATAATAGATGTTTTAGGGAGGAAATAAAGAAATCAAATTGAAGATGGATCACGCTTACGATGAAGAGGTAAGCCTAATGACCTTTTCGAGTCCAGATGAAAATTGATATGACTTGGAGATGCATAGACAGTCTTTACAACTGCGGTATATAAAACAAGATCATCGTGATCTTTGCAATCTTGCTAGTCAACTTGCAACTAAGTACTTAATGGATCTTGCATTATTCCCGAAGGATAATTCCCTAGCCCATGTGTATAGCATAAAATAATATAGCACAATGTAACATAGAATGTAAAACCAATAAATAGTCCAGCCTACCACCAACTCTTGCCCATCAATGTTAAATTTATTTTAGCATGTCGTAATGCCGCGAAGAAGACCTTCAGGGAGTCAAACTCACAAAACCCAAAGCCTCTTGGAGCTTCATTGCTTGGATCTTGGGGCGCGTTTCCAACTCTTTACAGGTCCACAAAGCTACATGAGAAATAAAGACAATAATATTTAACGGCAAAAATCTTCATTACATCAGGAGACATAAAAAATAAAATAAAAAGTAAAAACACCTACCCGAGAAGAGTGAGTATAAAGTCATTTTCTGAGTTGAAGCTATCTTGCCAACATAGACCGTAGTTTGTGGTTTCTCTGTTGGAGCAACAATAGGAATGACAGGCCTAACAACTGGTCCCTGGAATAGGAGGGCATAGACTAGTGGCCGAAGCATACCAATTGCTCGGGCATACGAGGTGGATAGGGCGAACCATAGGTGTATATAAGTAGTAGGATAGCGGTATTATTCTGCACCAATTCAAATAAAACCTAGCAAACTTGTCAAAAAAGGCTAAAAAACCAAGTAATAGAGTATCAAAGCAGTTCGAAAGCAAAATATTTTTACCCATAAAGTAAAGTACTTAAAGTAAATAACTTGATGGTGTTACCACAATATAACCATATCAGCAAAGGCATGGAAACTAGCACCAGATGCATAGACAACCTGAAGCGACATGGAGGAAAATAGCATCTAAAATTGGAAAACGTCGATATGTAAATCAACTTACCTTATATCTTGTTAAACAAGTCTTTGCAAGGTAACCACTAACCAGGCACTGAATTGTGAAATGGAGCAACAAAAGGCTTGCAACGTCTCACTCACATAATTTAATGGTACAACACTACATTTTACGATGTTGCATTATCTTTATAGGGCTCGAGATCTCTACAACCGGGTACAGAGATCATCTCTGTAACCATGTTATCTCGCCGTTGATCCGAATCCGAGATGTGTGTGTGTGCCTCGATATCTGAGTGTGTGCTCCGAGATGTGTGTGTGTGCGCCGAGATACAAGATGTGTGTGTGTGTGTGTGTGGTACAGAGATCAATCTCTGTACCCGGTTATAGAGGAACCGGACTCATCTTTATAAACCTTGCGGTGTTCTAAAAGACAACCTTAGCATTTTTACAGGATAACAAGAAAGAACTGAAAAGGTATGGCAAAGACAGGGAAGACTTGCCGAAAAAAATAAGTAGCAATACCTTGGGATAAAAGCGCAATGAGCAATCGCTAGTTCGCTTACATAGGTTCTGTTGTTGTGCAATTTCGAGAACAAATGAAAAGCAAAATGTAAAGTACCCATTCATCTACCAATCCATGGAACAACAACTAAAACTTTAAAACCTTTGGAAATTTACAATGGGAGAGTTAAAAATAAAGGTGGGTGGACTTGTTAAATTTACGGAGATATGTCTTTCTTATGCAAAATTTAATAAAACTAGGAGAAAATATATGCATACCAACTAGCTGTTGAAAAGCACATCTTTTAAGAACTGCGCCTACGCATCTTTTTCACCGTGATCAATCAAGACAACTGTAGGAGAAAACATCCTGTCATGGATACCACATGCATCCTGTCACAGTCGTTTATGGTCGAGTAGTGAAAGTACTGCCAGATACTTCGTCTTATCCACCTCGTCTTATTAAAAATGGTTCAATCATGTTTCTAATATAGGTCACTTTGTTGTTTGTAACAAAGTCCCACATACATCATTTTCCTGTGCATCCAAGAGACATGCAATTTTTAAACGATATGTAATTTTAAACGATATCTAAATGTATATAATTCATGATTTCAACACCATGCCACCAACGTTTATAGCATTTACAAACATAAGTAAATTTAGATAAAGGAACTAATATAAAGGGATAACAGTATCAAGCACAATATCAATGAGCACAGGTAAACACAATACCTGTATCTAACTCTTCTTAATTCTTCCATCAAGCACACAGATTCAATGAAACTAGCATATTCAATGAAACTTACATAGAATAAATTATTAAAGTATACCTCTATCATCTGAAGGTCTGCCATATCCTAAAGAAAACAAAAAAAATCACTTAGATACCACACAATGATATAGGACTAAAGAAAAAGTGAGATAGAACACTTTGCCAACCTGTACTCCATTAGATAAGTTATCAGTCACAATAGTCGCAAAAATGATAATTATGGGTTGGTAAGGACATGGAACAAACCTCCACAAGAAGATCAACGACCCGAGGTTACGTGCATTGTCTTTGCAACATTGTAAACCAAATATAAGTATAGAATTGTAATAGCTAGGCGTCTGTGTTGAAAGACAAAGAACTCATGATTATATCAACAAATAAAACATCAAGGAAACTGTGCTAGACATTCAAATACCTTGAAAGCCTACATGAATTAAGAGCCACGCCTTCATACTAAAAGAAACGATTTGTATCACAAGTCATCTACTGCCTTTCTAAAGCTACCAAATACAGGGGGAGTGATCCTCATCAACTCCCACATTACTAAGGCAATTTATCAAAAAAATACTCCAACTTTACAAAGATACAAATGCCTTCTGTTGATGGAGTATGATAAAGATAATTCTCGTTGTTAAAATCAACAGATTAAAAGTTACCAAACACAAAACTTTCACTTAATTTTTTTATTATTTAAAATAGATATTCCCCAGAGCTCCTATGTCAAGACACCAAACAAAAAAAAATTTCACCACTAAACACCATCAATAGCATCACAGCATTACAGAACATGATTGCCTAACAAATAATATTCAGCAATAGCATCACAATGTTGAATTTGGTAATTTTTAATTTCAAAACTTTTAATTATACATCTAGGTTTCATTACCAAAACGAAAACCAAACCGACAAATCAATGAATCACTAATTTGAATCTGATTACAATACTACTCTGTTTAAATAATTTTGAATCGATTACATGTTTGAAGATTATATGAATTAATTATTGACAGATTAAAAGCGTCAAAATCTAAACCAAATCGCTTAACCAGGACAGTTGAAATCAAATAATTGAAATTACCTGAAGAGATTGTAGATTTGATAAAGAGAGTGATTTGCTGAAGATATTTATTTGAGCATCGATCAAATGTTATGAAGATTTTGAGAGTGAGGGTTTTTTCTTATTTTTGTGAGAGAGAACGAAAGAGTGAAGAAACGGTTATTTTTTTGGGACCCTTTTTTTTTTCTATGGGTTGTGATAATGTGATCCGACGCTTACGGGGAGTTCAACGACGCGTGGTGGGTGTGCTCACAAAAGGACAAAACAAGAGCGTATGTAGTCTTGTCTTTTCTTTTTAAATCTGGTGTAGTGATAGCTTTCTTCTCGGTAGACATACAAGGCAGTGGGGGGTGAGCGGAGGTGGAGAAGAGAGAGGGAGATAGAGAGAGTTGGGTTTGGTTGAGAAGGAAGGAGGGAGAGAGAGAGGGAGAGGAAGACTGAAGGAGGGAGATTGAGGTTGTGTAAATCACTCTTAGATTGTGAGAACAGTTTGGAGGAGAGATTGGGAGAGGTTGGAGGCGAAGACATGAGAAAATGAGAGAAGGAGAGTACGGTCAGACACAAAGTAAGGGTTATTTGGGGGTACGGACAGACACCTGGAAGAGTGACACCTATGAAGTGGTTTTTTGTGAGAGTGTTAAATAGTAACCTCAAGAGTTCGCTCCCGCTCACCGATAATACTCAGTTCCTACAAGCACCTCTCCATAGGTAGTGAAGAATTTAGAATTTGAAAGCTTGCTGTCTCTAACTCTCTATATATCCTGTCATAAGCTTTTTACCGAGGAGAGTTGTTGCTTAAAAATCCAAGCATCTCTTCTTTTTAAGCTTAAGTCTTCACATGTCTCGAGTAGGATCATGAGTCCGCTTAATTTATTTCTTCTGATTTTGACACTCACCATCTTGCATACTTCGGATGTTGCTTTTGTTGATCGAAAGCGGATATTAAAGCGTATGTGGGCCTCCTTGTGCAAGCACGTTATGAAATATTGAGGGTCGTGTATACAGGGAACTTATCTTAACTGGAATTCTCATTTGGGGGGTACTTTTACCTCTTCGATGTTCAAAGACTTTTAAGTTCTACGGTCAATGAATAGTGGAGGTTTTAAGGGATTACCTAGGTTGAAATCCTAATATCGTTGCTTGAAATCCCTGCATTTATAGGATCGCCTATGCCTCCCAAATTATGAAAGCTTGAGACAAGAACTAAATGTTTGTGATAGACAAGAGCCTAACACTGCCCTTCATCTGCCTAAGCAATTACTTTGAAGCAAAGAGAAATTTGTGAGGTTAGAAACAGAGAACCTTAACAAGACCTAGCACTCTTTAAAGTATGATTGTCACTCACCTCTTTCGTCATGTGTTTGAATTATTATCCATTGAGTGGAAGGACTTTGAGAAAGCTTCCATTCTTAGCTCATGCAGCCATGCCCAACCCTTGCGGTTGTGATGCTAGCAAGTTCATGCACACGTTGATACATCTGACAAGAAGGGAGCTATCGAATTAGTTAGTTGAGCTCAGTTTTTCTATGATTTAGCGACCTCTCCAATGTAAGCATCACTTCAACCTTCACCACCACAAGTTTTACCGCTTGGTTTGCAAATTAGAAGAGTATGTTGTAATCATGGGAATTCTCAATTGTGTAAAGCAAGCTTCGAGTACATATTCGTGTGGTAAATTTAGTGGGTAAAACAATATCATGTCGACATATCTGACAAAATACAACCTCAACACCACATGGACACACCGAAACCATGTAGGAGAAGTGTTGCTTGCATTCAATGGAAGCAACTTCGGGTAAATGCATACTCACTCGGGAGCTATTGGCTATCATCTTGGACTGGAATGATGCATTATGAAAGGATTCAAGAAAGTGGTGGTGGCCTCGGACTCTTTACATGCGATCAAGTGCATTAACAAGATTGAGCCCCCTTGGTATCGCCTCAATCTTGTTTTGAGCATTCAATGCTTGTGTCCTCTTTTGAGATTATCTCTTTTATACATGTTTATAGGGAGACAAATAGGCTTGCGGATCATCTAGCTTCTGATAGGTAAGTGTTTAGAAGAGAATGTAGTGTATTTCGTACCTCCTCTTGATCTTCAAAGTGATATTATTGTAAAAGAGGAGGTAGCCAATAGGCTGTACACTAGGTTTGTTTCTTAATACAGGTGAGGGTCTGCCTAACCCTAGCTTAACCTTCAAAAAAAAAAATACAACCTCAACACCACATGGACACACCAGTCACGAGTTGAAGTATATCAAGAGTAGAGTAAACACTTGTCACTCGTGGTGTAATAGTTGGTCCTTTTGAGTTGTTTAGTGAAAGGAACTCCCCAAATCCTAACATATCAGGATTAGGGTCCTAGGGATTAGTCTCTTAGACGCAAGAAGCTTTTGAAAGGTTTCCTCTGTTGGTAATTTTCTGCAGTAGAATCATGTAAGACCATAGATCCCGATTGGGCTTTAAAGGCCACTCGATACAGCAATTGTATTTGGCCTCTTTGGAGAGGTTTCTTTGGCGTTTTTTCCTCCGAACTACTTAAAGATTTTAGAAATGTGATTCAAGTGGTGTAGAGATCAACTATGACAATGGAAAACATTCTTTACATCAAAATAATTATTTGATATGTTCATTTAGGATTTTGCTGATGACTTTGTTTTTGCCAATACTAATATCCATATTATCGGTTTGGCCTCTACTATATATATATATTTTGATGAACAACCCGGCTCTTAAACGGACGTCTATTTACGGACTTGTTATATAGTGTCTTGCGCAACTTATATAATAACTTGCACAGCTTATATAGTGTCATATATAAACATAAATTAAAAAGTTAATAAGTGTAAATTTAAAAAGTTATTCAAGACACTATATAAGTTGTTTACGAAACTATAAAACTGTTCAAGACACAAGTCCTATATAAGAGCCGGGCTGTATTGATGAAATCCTTCAGTTCATAAATTTAAGTCATAAAATTAATCCAAGTCATAATATTAATATCTATCCATTGGTGACTTCTGCTTGTATGAGTTTATCTCCAATTTTTGTGATATTAATGCATCTTCAGTCAGTTGTACACCGAGGAAATGTATATTTTCTTTTTTAAAGTAGTTATTTGATTTAGAATCTATAGAAATCTTGGAGCACTCGTGAGATTTTGAGCTAAAGACCTCTGGTGTCCGCTTACATCTGGATAATTCTAAGCACAACTGAATAATTCATAAGAAAATGTAATAAGTTATTTGATTCCTATATCAAGGCAATTTTTATCCTGAAAATATTGAGAACTTCTTAGTAAGCACCCTCTTTACACCCAAAAAAGCACTACAAGATGGTATTACACAAAACCACTCATATCTGCTAGAGAAGGTAAAAGGAGAAAAAAAAAAAAAAAGTGAAGAAGCTACAAGCTTGATTCTATTCAGAAGGTAGATCTACAGAGAGGGCAGGTACTGTGTTTGTGATCCAGCCACTTCTCCAGAGTCCAGACAACCTTTGTGAAAGAAATGCTTGCATGACAATTCACTCACTTCTTGGTGAGCTTCAAATTTATGAAGACAGACGCAACACTCCATTGGACACCAATGACTACAACTTCCTTGATCACCACTAGCACTTCTAGCACCAATCCTAGACCCATTGTTACAAAGAGATTTGAATAGAGTACTTGATATTCTACTTGAAGCCCCCAACGCACCATGTTCTTTATTATAGTGAGATTACTGTGTTCATTACTAGTACTGGAAGCATTCCTTCAGCTGCACTGGGGTAGTGTGAAAGCCCCATCTCTATTCAATCTTTCTACAAAACAATCCAACAATTTTGTAACTCTCTAACACTGGAAGGAAGGAAAGAAGTAGTTGTCCTTTTTAGGTATCCACTTACAAGGTTGGGAGCCAACAACTTGCCAGCGGAAAATAAATATAGGCACTGAAACTTAACCAGGAATCTTAGTGACCGAGGATAAGAAGCTAACGATGGTTGAGTTGGAGTCCCACGTATTGACACGTGTAGTAGTATTATGACTTGTGAGCTCCTGAATTGAAAAGGATAAATTCACTAGACCACGTGTAAGTTAGCAATTTGGCTTGATTACAATAAGGTGATGACACGTGGCAGGTGAAATGACCTTTCAGTGTCTAAGGAAGTTTCTTGATTCCTGAAGCGCGTAAGGTCACGAATTCATGATCTATTGGTGTTTGTTGAGCTGTACATACGTGGCATTCGTATAGATGACTATGCAGTTGATGTCCCATCTTGATGATAACTTTTTAGGATGTCTTTCACCTATTCTTCTCTTCCTAGAAGTTCTCCCCGGAGGAAAAACTACCTTTCGTCACTTCTACTAATTGTTCCAAGCTGCTACGACTATTATTAGTCCCCTTCAAAGTTCAAACTAGTTAGTTCCCAAAACTAAAATATTGCTGATATATATCTGATATATTGTTGATATATATTGGTATTTTGGTACACCGATATTGATATTTTTGATATATATGTAGTGAATATAGATTTTTTTTTTCTAAATATATATTAAAATTTTTTATATAAAATTTTATATTATCGATATAATCGATATATCCGATATTTATAATATATATCAATTAACTTTTTTACTATTTTTAAATATAAATTCAATATTTTTAATATATTTTTGATATTATATTTTCAATATATCTGATATTTTAAATAGTTTGGACTAATCACTAAAAAATAAATATATCTAATATATATCGGTTTTTAAATACACTAATATATTAATCGATATCGATATTTTAAGCCTTAGTTAACTTAAATTTACGAGAAAGTCTTCCAGGCGAAAAAGTACAATCCTAAAATGTAAACATCTTAGTCCGACTTTCAACCGGTTTGTTTTCTATTTTTATTGTATTATATTCTAGTAATTCTACTACCACAGTTGGAGGATAGAACAAAACAGGAAAATGATGTGACTGGGACACTGGGTACGAATTATTAAATGTGTAATGTGCTCCTTATAAAGAAATGTGGACCGATTAGACTGATGCTTCAAAACAGCTCATCCGATTGGACCCGTTGGTGCCTAAAAGTGATTCTTATTTGATTATACAAGTAATAACCTAAAAAGTGATTCTTATTTGATTAGACAAATAATAATATTTTATTTTATTAAAAAAATAATAATAATAATAATACAACATTAACCATGTGTACAATTGTACAAATAGCACAAAAGTCAATTATGGCCTTCATTTATGCCTTTGGTTACTAAACGTGGTCGTTCAGTTGCTAAGACATGCATTTGATGGTCAGCAAAAACTATGCAATTATTGGCGGCTCGGTGCCATGATCACCTCTAAATCACCAATCTGGCGTAAAATCAATAGAAGATTAGGCACTAAGCAATTTTTTTCCCTAAATGAATGGTTCTTGGTTTGAAGACTGTAATCACATTGCTGGATATAGACATTCAGACTTCAGAGGAAATAGTCTTTGTCAGTTTGTCTGAAGTGTTTGAGATGAACTGGTGAAAGCCGAGTCGTTAGGCTAACTCCAAAAGTAGGCTCACGCATACATGATCTTTTTACTCAATAAGTACCTCATCCGAGCCTTTTTATTTTCGATGGGAACATATGCTCGCTATATATTAACTTTCAAAATAAGTTGTACTTAACCATACACAATGCCCATTGAGCAATTGAGCAAGCCTCTCCATTCAAAGTTGTACTTAACCATACACAAAATACAGAACTTTGCAGAGAGCTTAGAATAGTTCTAGAGTTGCTAAGAATAGATGCGTTGATCCAATTCATTGATGCTTGGTCTTCATAGGGTTGAGCTGCCTGTAGGTATTGAATAACATATTTGTTATCACCTGACAATCTTGCATAGGCAGGCGCATAATTGGCTGCCAATTCAGCAGCTAGAAACTCTGCTTGCTGTGCATTGTATGCACTGAACTTTGTAAAAGCTGCACCAAGTATGTTGCCGTCTTCATTCTTGCATAAGACCCCCTGCTGCACCCTTTAGATTGCACCTGTCAAAGGCAGCGTCAAAGTGAAAATTGGGCATATGTCAGAATGAGAAAGAGTATTGTTAGTTAGTTGGAGAAGCTGCCATTTCTCTGATTTGGTCTTCCTCCTTATAAGCATCCAGAATATGGTGCCAAGAGGAAACGACATTTTTCCATACTTCCCTGTGAGATGCAGTACCATTTGAGAATTTGATATGATTTATGTGTTTCCAGATTTCATAAATGAGGACTATAGAATACAATCTTCTTTGAGATAGATCAGGATCACTATCTGAAAACCAGGCTATGAAGTAATCAATCCATTCTCTGCAACTGTATGCTAGTCATACATCAAGAATCTAATAAAGAGGATTTTCGATAATGGATGCAGACCATAAGAATATTGACATAAGAGGTCGGAGAATATCCCTTAATTCTGGTCTATTTCTCATAGCCATCATGAAGTTACTCCACACATTTTTTACCCCTTATTAGTAGCAGACTAGCAGGTGATCTGGAACCAAGTGACAAAACTAAGTCCACATATATTAAGTCATACGGCGTGATCATTCAAATCCAAATCTGTGCAAAAAAGATAGAGTTGCAAACTTGCAACATGACATATCAAACATGTTGTACGTAACCATTGAAGTTCAACATGCCAAAAGGTAAGGATCTAACCATATAGAGCGAGGGTTGCCTTCTCTTCAACAACCATAATATGCATGATATGCATCATCTACATGGTACTTGTGCGAGCAGTAGTTCAGAACAGTCACAATGACACACCGTTGCCTGAACAAAAGCACTAATTGCCACCTTAAACCCTGAAAACATTTCAACCTAAAACCATGAAAAAAGCCAAGGAAATTCTGGCTTCTCTCACACTTACTGACTCATTCCATCTTACTCCCTCTTCCCCAGCTCGGTCTCTTCACTCCCAGGTGACTCATTACACTCATCTTCGCAAAAAGTTTGTGTGTGTGTGTGGTCGGGGGGAGCTAACCCGCATTTTATCAATTTTTGAATACTTTTGGTTGTGTTTTCAAATTTTCCCAACGTTACAAAATTTTCATTAAAGTTTCTTAGTCCTCATCGGAAACATTGATCGAAAACGATATTTAGTTCCTTCAGAATAGGTTCCATAGAACAAATGAAAAATTAGAGATCTGTTATGAAAAATTTGTTCGTTGGCATTGTATTTGTTGAAATTTTGCCAGCATCAATTTTTTTCATTTCTTTCTAGTCGGCCCATACAATGGCTGGTATATTAAAAGTATATGCCAAGATTTCAACGGTTGGTTTTGAGACATGAATGTCCACGAACTCTGGTCCTACTCATCTAGAGTGTAACTTAAGGGGATCTGGGGTGGATCATCTGGAGATAATCAGATCAAGTCAAGCTCGATCACTAGACAGATTGGTTAACAGCTCCCACTGAACTTGTTCCATTCTCAAAGACTCAAAGTAAAGCTTTCCTTTCTCTCCGTTCTAGGCTTCTAGCAGTATGGTGTGTGGTTATCTAGACCACCACCCTATCTGTGTAAATGTACATCACAACTATTGTTGGGCTATGTAACAAATTAGTTTTCTTACCAACCAAAAACACAAACAAAACATATTCAATTAGTTTTCTTACCAACCAAAAACACAAACAAAACATATTAGGAGATTTACAGTATCACAATATTAACGCCTCACAGAAATGACCGAACACACGGTCTGTATCAATGTGCAAACGAGAAGAAAAAAGGCAGCACATAATGATCTAATCGTCCAAGGATTGTTGAGGTAATCCCTCCTCAGTTTTGCCATCCATTGATGACATCTGTAGTAATCATTTAGATCTTGCATAAGCGCACCGTAATAATGGGACTTTGATGGTGTTGCTATTACCCCGTTGTTGATATTGTTAATCATTTGCGCTACTTCCTCATTGCTGCCAAGCCCATTTTCAATAAATCCATTGAATTGGAGAAATGCAACATCATTGGCAGTATTGACTAGGGAATCCAATATATCGAAATAGTCACCTATGAAATTAGTAGTATCTTCTTGAGATTGCTCCATGGCGATCAAATTTCGGAACACCAATTCTGTTCCGTCATCAACTGTCATGGTTGGGATGTGTATCACCCCGTATGTAAATGTTATGTCTAAAAAGCAATTGGTTGTACCCGTATTAAATTTGACACCAGACTCATGAAGTGTAGTTGCACTCGGTATTGTTCTAACTTTTGCAGTTTCCGTGGTCTGTATTCTGGTTGTTGAGGGCACGAAATAAACTAGCAATATATCCAGGAGATGCTTTATATCGTCGCATGAGCTTCTGATGAAGTGATCTGGTTGACCCATTTTCAACAAATACTTCAAGTGACGTAACGTGAGCTGATGGAAGGAGAATATCGAGCAACGTTTTTCAGGACCATTTACTAGGTTATATAAATTATTAAGAACAAAATATGGAAGCTGATTTTCCAGTAGCAATATATCTCGATAAACGCTATCCCTGAGCGAACATGACCTCTTGACCGGGTCATATTTATCTTTAGGGAAAATAGCTTTAAGGAAAAACTCAATTATGAAGCAACCGTCCAATAACATCATTGTAACAAATTCGTCACTGCTATAGCAACAACTAAATTGATCTTCAAAATAAAATTACGAGCCCTTTCTTCCGATCCCCTCAAAAGTTTCACACAATCTTCCAAGCTTATGTTTGAATTTCTTTGAAGAAAGGAACTTAGATACCTTTTTTTGTGAGCTTCAAAGGGCTGCAATTTTTTTTCCTCGTGGTGTAGAGGCCCAATTGATATTACTATGGGCGTGTAGGCTTCCTCATTTACACTTCGCAAACACTCTGGAACCTTAAAAATACAACACTCTGTTGGCAACGGAGGCACTTTTCGTAACATCTCAACCACGGTAGTTGCCAATTGACTGTCTGCGCCAACTTGAATGCTTGGACCGGCCATTGTCTCTTTTCTTTGACTTGATCACTAAAAGAAATAAATAGACAAGCACATTAAGTGATTAGTGACGGGACATAATATTAACTAAAATTTAAATTTTACTCGGCAGAATAAAATTTAGCAGGAAGGCACGTACCTTGGAAAACAGAGAGTTGTTAGAGATATCGAACACCGTATTCTGCCTTTTCACTTAGTTTATCCAACCCCAGGGAAGAAGCTCAAGTTTGTAAGTCCGGTAGAAAATAATAGCGTGAAATTTGTGCAGTAGGAGATCAGGCCGTCCAACCACCATTTGTCAGCCTCATGTTTCTTAACAAGGGGACAAGTTCAAGTTGGGTAATTTAGGAGTCGATCGATGCAAAACTTCCCTGCACTATGTAAGAGAGGCGAATAGACTTGTCTGAGTGAAGAAATACTGGAAGGGTGTGGCACTAGCACTACACACACATACATATATACTAGATTGACAACTACCATCAGCAACTTTATGAAGCACGTGGCGGAGCCGGGTGGGGGGGGAGGACAATTAACATTGGTAAAAGTGTAAGTTTTCACTTTCCTCAAAGGCTTCAGCGTACCCATTATGTTTTGAATTGTCAATTATGCCTACAAATAGTAAAATATAATAAGTGTCTCTAGTTAGATAGGCTAAGGTTTTAAAAGTAATTTTGGAATTTATTAGTTGTTTGATTTGAATATGACGCATTTGAAACACAAGTGCACATGGGTTTCACACTTTCACGTACACTACTAAAAAGATGGTACTAGTGCTACTGTAAGCTTGTCATATAAATGTTTGCATGCTCCTCTAACCATCATAGACCATATGGCATTATATTTTGACAAAAGAACAACAAAAAATGAAAGTAAAAAAAGGAGTAAAAGAGTATAGACATTTAAATGCACCTTATCAATTAACAAAACAAATAATTTGATGAATTACCCTATGCAAATAATGATCTTGTTGTTTACTCTTTAGAAAGTATATTAGGTGTGAGTTACGATTGTTCTTTCAAATTAAAAAATTTTGTTACGTAAACTTTAATATGATTTTGAATTTGAAAATTGACAAACTAAACTAACAATATAATTGTTTTTTTGCATAAAAAAAAACTAAAAAGAAAATTTGACAAATATTAAACTAAAGCTAAGAAAAAAAGTAAAAAAGATATGTGTACACTCTAATTGAATTGTGTTGAAAATTTGTAGTGCTAATTGGCTCACCCTAGAATAAATTCCTGGCTTCGCCACTGACTACCATAAGATAACACAATATATGTCTTATACCATTGATACTTTATTAGACATTAAAACCTTGACTTTATTTGGTTTAGATACTGTGATAACTTAAATTGTTTTTTGGTAGTTCTATTTTATTTGATTTTTTTGGAAAAAGTTGACATGCTATACGAATAATCTGGACTTTATCGGGTTTATTAGTTGTTGTGTTTACTTGGTCTGTTTTTTGCAAGTCTTTTGGTGACGCCCAACAAAATATAGTCTCAAAACCAAACAATGTTTTGGCCTTTTTGGTAATAACGCGGATGTTTGTAGTGACAACACATGTCTTACTCTAAACACGTGTGACAGGTTTGTGTCTTGACTGTCTTCTCCCCTATGTCACATTCTCACCTCTCTGCTCTCTTCACACAAACGTTGGACTCTTCTTCGGCATTGCAGAGCAATCGAACAGCATATCAAAAACTCAATGTTAATTCTTTGCAATTCAACAAAAAAACCAATTAAACATTAGAAATTCGATCTGCTCCCTCCATCAAATCAATTAATACCATACTTCAATTCGACATATACTTCCCAGACAAACAATTTAGTGCTTCCTCCGGATGCAGTACGTGGCTTAACGTCTTTAAAGGAATGAGAGTGGGAGAGTGAAAATGAGAAATCAAAATTCAAGTCAAGGGGAGTCGGTGAGACAGGAAGATAGATATGTAAAAGGTATATAAATAGGGCTAAATTTGTAAATAAACAAAAGTTATAGGGGCAAAATACTCATGAGAAAAAGTGACGAAGTGATTGAGAGATACATTAAAAAAACAATATTTCACTATTGTCTGACTGTAGCAATTATTAAGAAAAAGTGACGAAGTGATTAAGAGATACATTAAAAAAACAATATTTCACTATTGTCTGACTGTAGCAATTATTAAGAAAAAGTGACGAAGTGATTGCTACAGTCAGGCAATATTTCACTATTGTCTGACTGTAGCAATTATTAAGAAAAAGTGACGAAGTGATTGAGAGATACATTAAAAAAACAATATTTCACTATTGTCTGACTGTAACAATATTTCACTATTGAGAGTCGCAATTATTAAATTAGTTTAGATGTTAGAATGGTGCACGTTTTTTTCTCTCCCCTCGTTCTGCCGAGGCCGCAATTATTAAAGTACTAGCCACTGTGCACGTAGTACCTACGTGGGTTCCACTGAGTTTTTTTTAAAAAATTATAAAGATTAAATTATTATTTTATCTCTCAAAAAAACAAAAAAAACTGAAAATTACCAAATTGCCCATGGGACGTACACCAAAACACTGTTCCCCCCCCCCCCCCCCCCACACACACACACACACACACACATTTTTCTATATATTAAAGAAAGATTTTAGATATAAGTCACCATGGACAGTTTGGGCACATCTTTATCTTGTAAACAAAACTCCCCCCGTAACAGTAGCTTTTTCCATCGATCGGATTTTTTTTTCTCGAATTTGTCCCTTACCAAATACCGATATTACTGTTCATGCCATCTTTGTTTTATCCTTGCCAAATACCGATATTACGGTTCATGCCATCACATTAGAATTTTTTGGACAAGTTTGACCCGATTAAGACAGTTGACCCGGTTTGGACAGTTGACCAAGTTTGACCAAAAAAAATAACATTCCAAAAACTTTCCAAAAAACACCAATAATATAGTTCCTGCCATTTTTTTGTTTTATTTATTTATTTTTATTTTTTTACAGTCCCGGCAAATTTAATATAATTAGTCTAAATTAGTGTGTTAGTAGGACTTCTTTACATCTATAGCAACAAATCGGGTTGGGAATTTAGATTTTTATGTTTGATTCGAAATTAAATTTTGGACTCGGAGTTTTTTATTATCCTGATTGATTTCAGTTTCGAAAATGTAGCATAAAATAATAGCAAAAAAAACATCGCATCATATTTTTTTTTTTTTTTTTTTTTTTAATTTATATAAGTGGAAATTTTATTGATAATGAATGATAACGAATTTTATAATTAATTATGACAAGCGTGCAACAAGCTGCGCCGCAAGTACTTTCTGAATAACAAGTTTTATCCTTCTAAAAACAAACTCGTTAAAACCAGCTGTCATAACATTACTATCCATAACTTTCTGAAGTCTCTTGAGTAGCTCAACAGACTGTTGTTCCAAGAATCCAAAAGTGTCGAAACTGAACGGAATAAAACAATGCTGATTAGCCCTACAAGCTTCCTCATGCTTTTCCATCTTTCCTGTTGCTGCCCTCTTAGCAGCTTCTCCTACCTCAAAGTCACAATTCCCCAACCCTACCAACGGAGAGACTCCAGTTACATCAACACATGCATGCTTTCCCGGGACCAATCAGAATCAAGACATCCGCGGGCCGGTGTCGATCGCCCTCATTCGGATCGGTGAGAAAGTTAACAGAGTCTCTTTCTTCACTTGTACCCCACCCCTCCAAAATGCATCACACAAAATGTCTCTAACATGATCATGTCGGTATGTAAAACCAGGGAAATGTCTATAATGTACTGCATGGTCCCCAAAAGCATCTAATCTACTTTTTTTTGCATACAGGGCAAAAACCCCCGTCAGAGTACAGAGAAATCATAAGACGGTACCTGAGAATAGTACGATACTCCACCTGTGACATACGTTGTCTAAGTCCCTCCATCGAAATAGCAAGTAGAAAATCTTTTGCATGTTCCGACTGCAAGCATCCCATGACTGCTTTCTGACGAGTGGAGAACTCAAACTCCCTCTCAAGACTAGCAACAATCTTACCGTAGAAAGCTTCCGCTAAAACTTTTTGTGGTTTTGAGGGGACGGTAGCATTCACAGCTAGAGAATCAAGGTCAAAATCGGGAAGACAGAGACGCAATGCACTAGTAGCATCACTAAGGATCTCACCCATAGGCACTGTACCACAACTCCTAAGAATGTGGTTTTGAAGCTCTAAAGTCTGAAAACGGGAGGCCACAAAAGCAAAAGCAGAGACATCAGAGGCACAATAGATACCTAACCCACTAAGGCGCAATGGAAGCGTCGCTAAACGCCACTGCAAATCACCGAAGCCAGGACCATCAGAAACTATAATGCCCTGCAGAACCATGCGAATGTGCTGATCAAAAGTCTAGCTGCCTCCCTAAAAAAAAGTGGTGGATAAGTACGAACTGCAAAAACCAACTTGGAGAGCCCAGCACAAGCTCGTAAAAGTTTGTGTTGGGCTCTCCAAGTTTAACATATTCAGTCTAAATTAGTGTGTTAGTGAGATCTCTTTACATCTAGAGCAACAAATCGGGTCGGAAATTTAAATTTTTATGATCGATTCAAATTTGAATTTTGGAATCAGGATTTTTTATTAACCCGATTGATTTCGGTTTCAGATAGTTAGCATAAACTAAACTAATGCGCCAAAAAGCAGAGCATTGCGCGTGCCAGAATAAATTTCACGCTTATCGTTTCGGATAGGTATTATAAAATAAGCACGAAAAACAAACATGCGCATCGCGTGTGCGTGCTAGAATAAATTTCATGCTCATCGAGCGTGCCCAAAATGCTAGTGGGTTGTAAAAGAAAGCATATGGTACATGGGCAGTGCTGTGGCGCTCATATTGTTCCCACTCCCACTCGACCGCTTTGACTAGACAAGGTTTTCGGTTAATATTTGGCAAGGACTTGCGAAACAACTGAAATTTGTTTATTTGGCAAAATTAGAAGTGAGATAATGCAATTAAGCTCTATCAATCAACCTATAGTAAGAATAAACTGTAATTAAAACATCTAAAGCTTCATGGGTGGCCATAATATTTTCAATTTTCATATTAAAACAGCTAAACTTCAAATGAATTTGATCCATTAGAGTATCATCAACGCAACACACTGCTAAAAATCGTTTCTAATAATCCTCCATATCGAAATCTCATATCGAGGATAAAGATGAAAAACCTAATTCTGGATCTGATTCTAATAATCCTCCATATTATCTATCTTTGAATTACCGTGGATTTGATCATTTATTTTTGCTCATGCAATTTTAATACATGTATTTTTAATTTTTAGGGTTTCTTTATTTGTTTATTTAATTTTTCCTAAAAATTGTAGTAATTGTTTCAAGGGAGTGGTGATGGATCCGATTCAAGCTCTGGACAACCATCGACTGTTAGAGTTGCCGAGGTTAGATTGATTATGACTTCTCATTGCGATACTATCCCTGTTTGCTCTTTTTTTTTTGAATAAACCATTGTATCTTCTGTAAGTATGATGTTTTGAGTCTGCATGGAGTAGTCTTTGATCATCTTTTGTATAATTGAGCATCCTATTTAGTGTATTTCACTGCAGGAACCAATTTCAAATGTCAGGTCAATAGGTCATCCACCTTTCACATTTTGCAATTATAAAAGGTACTTGTTACTGACGGACCCCAATTTGTGTTGGGCGGATTCCCACCAAAAAAACGATTATTACAAATGTGCCATTGGTTTCAAAAAATCTAAAAAAATAATAATTATTACAAGTATGCCATTGGTCCAAAAAAAAAATAGAATTCGAAACCCCAAACTTAAACGACCCGGCTAGGTCGTTTGGACTAAGTCACAAACGACTTGGCCACACCGTTTGGGACTTAGTCCAAATGACCTAGCCAGGTTGTTTTGACTAAGTCCTAAACGACTTGGCCACACCGTTAGGAACTTAGTCCAAACGACCCGGCCACACCGGTTAAGAGCCCAAAAAACAGAACTTTGAATTTTTTTTCAAAGTTCAAATCCCAAACGACATGACACACACACCGAATTTCGAGTCCAAAACGATGTGGCCATGTCGTTTGGGATTTAGACTTAGAAAAAAATGGCCACACCGTTTGGACTTAGAAAAATCCCAAACGACATAGTCCAAACGGTGTGGCCATGTTGTTTGGGATTTGAATTTTGAAAAAATATATAGTTCGTTTTTTTTTGGGCTCTTGACCGGTGTTCCGATCGTTTCGTTAAGTCTTAAACGACTAGCAACCGTTAGTTTCTTAGTCCAAACGACCGCGTCAAGTCGTTTAAGTCCCAATCGGTCCGCCAAGTCGTTTGGGAGGACTTAGTCCAAACGACCTAGCCGGGTCGTTTAAGTTTGGGGTTTCGAATTCAAATTTTTTTGGACTAATGGTATACTTGTAATAATTGTTTTTTTTTTGATTTTTTGAAACTAATGACAAACTTGTAATAATTGTTTTTTTGGTGGGAGTCCACCCAACACAAATTGGGGTCCGTCAGTAATAGGACCCTTATAAAATGTTGTCATTTTTAACCAGTGGCGTTTCTAACTGTTTACAGATACATAGTCTTGCCCAGCAATTCGCAGCATCTTCTGATGTGGTGGCTTTTCTTGGTGCTTTAAGGTGCACCTTTTGAGTATTCTAATAATTGCAAATGGAAATGTTAAATTTTACTTATAAAACTCAGGTACTCAGTTCTCGTATTTTAAAATAATTTGCATTTAAGGGATACATTTGTTTTTCATTATTTTGGAATAAATTATGTTTGGAGTTACCGAAATTTTGAAATTATGTTGGAGTGACCTCTACCACAAACCCACAATAAAGTAAATTACGAGGTTCAAATACTATTTTATAAAACTGAAAAAAGTCAAATGAACTAGCTGCCCAAATGAAAACATCCAATTAAAAAAGTAGTAGGCCGGTTACTTCATAAACTTTGTAAGAATGAGCTTTCTAATAACAAACAAAATATTTATTTCATAATATGAATATTATATTTGATGCAACACAAAATTAATAGGTAAAATTTCAATCACATTATTTTATATCTTTTACGTTATTCAACCTTAATAACTACTTCGCAATATTGAATAGATTCATGTAAATAAATGTGAAATTATATTTAAAAAATTTATGATTATTATACAAACACTAATATTTAGCGTTCCAAGTACCAATATATATAAAATATATGTAATATATATTTATTTGTTTTTCTAAGTATTTAAACGTAATAAGAATCAACAACCAAATAATTGAAATTAACTAGTTAGTGAGGTTTACTCATCTATTGTTGTTGCAATAGAAAGAGCAATCATAGAAAATAAATCCACGCCATATAAAATTTATATCACCAAGCAATAAAAAAAAAACTCTATTTCTTATTTCCTATTTATTATTTTTATTTTATTTTTTATATATTTTTTATATATATTTTTTTTTGTTTTTTTCAAAGCAAACCATATGTTTTAGATCTAAGAAAAGTAAATAGTATTCCATAATTATAAAATCTCTATACCCATTTGCTCTCATATTATCTCAACATTAATAAAGAAAATATTCATTCTAGTTCAAAAAAATTCTATCTTAATAAAATCCCTACACCATATTTTAAAACTTAAAATATTTTTTATTAAACCATTTTCAAACTAAACAAATTATTTTCTCCCGTTTTCAAAAAGTCAAACATATTGCACTCAAATCAATTAACTATTTAAGACATAATAATAAATAATATATTACAAATTATAAAATAAATAATTTTGGATATTAAATAAAAACATAGATATTACAAATACTCTAAATTAAATCTCTCTCCCCCACAAAAATTATGAAAACTGAAACTATATCTCTTTTTTTAAAAAAATCTCCCGAACTCTAAACCCTATTTTGTTTCAATATTTCCTCTCTCAAGAAAATAATTCACCCAAAGTAGTCACGAATCATTTTCAATCTCTCGATTACTCGATACCAAAGCTTTCCCTAAAAACAACAACAACTTCCGCAACTCAAACAAAACATGAATCTGTTATATAAGCTCTCTAAACCAAATATTTCTATTTCAAAATAAAGTGTTTACTTAAGTTACTGCTAATTAGGCCCAACATTGTTAGCGCCTGGTTGGATCATGGGCTGGGCCCTAACTGGATCATGGAATGGGCCGGACCTTTTTGTCTTAGTTGTTCTATATAAACCCAAACCCAAACCCAAACCCAAACACGGGCATTTATCTTTTGTTTCACACAAAAAAAAATCAAAAAACGAGGAGCAAGAAAAAAAATAAGCAATGGCGGCAACCGACGTAGAAGCAGTAGATTTCGAGTTAGAAGATGATGATTTAATGGACGAAGAAGGTGGTGCAGCAATAGACATAATCGATCCAACTACTACTACTACTAGTACAGCTAATATTTCTTCACAACAACAATTACCAAAGCTCAAATCTGCTATTACTGGTGGTAATAATAATAATAATAATAATAATAGTAATGTTGTTACTGCTCCTCCTCCTAGAAAGACTAAAGGGAGGGGATTTCGTGAAGAGATTAGTAACAATGCTGAGAGGAATAATCGATTTGGTGGTAAAGATTTCGATTCATTGTTCTCTGATGGTGCTCCTGGCCCACAACGTTGTATGCACTCTCACTCTTTATCTATTTATTATATTTTTGTCAACTGTTTAGTTTCTAGGGTTTCATTTGTTATGAATTAGTATTGGTTTATATTGAGAATTAGGGTTTGGGGATTTAAACTAACTTATGGAATGAATTGAAGTTTTATGAGTATGCCTTGTTTGGGTATTTGGATTGTTTGTCGAAATTTTGGATGTAATTGAAGAACTAAGATTTTCTTTTTGCTTTATGAATATGTGAAGCGATTGAGGGATGGATTATATTGGTAACTGGAGTGCATGAAGAAGCACAAGAGGATGATCTTCAAAACCATTTTGGTGAATATGGTGAAGTCAAGAATTTGCATCTGAATCTTGATCGGCGTACTGGGTTTGTTAAGGTAAGCAATTCCTTTTTGACGTTTTTTTTTAATAACTCTTATAGCATGGTATTTTACTCTTTTTAATATAGTGTGCATCTAGTAACTGTAAGGCACATGTTAAACTGATTATTTTTGTACGAAGAGGATTCCAGTTTTAAGAACTTGTCAGTCTGGACAATGTATTGGACCCTGTTGCGTGAACAAAGATTACTGTGGTCCACATACTTGACAATTTACTTGGTTTGATCTTTGTCTTGGGATTTTATCTCTAATGTAGTAATGTACCTATATAAATTTTCATTTGGTTTTGTTGTTTTTATCAGAGAATAATATATTACTCAATTAGACTGAAAGGGAGACACTGATTTCTCACTTATAAATGACTGCACAATATGAAACTAGGGATTCCTTTTTTATACTCTATTACAATTTTACCGTTACCTTTTTGCTTCCATTCTTTCCGGTAACGGATTCCTTTGTTTGATTCTCTGTTACAAATCATGTTGTGAAACTAGGGCTGCCACCGCGAAAAGGAGCTTGGGTTTTATATGAAATTAGCTTGCTTATTCCTTGCTCTTTAACTCAGTTCATTTTATGCTGTCCAGAGCCTCCTTCCGGCTTTATGGAACATTAGGGTACCCTAACCATCAACCATACAACTGATGACATTCATTTACAGTAATCATAATGAACTGATTTATCATGACGATTGTTTTGAAGCTTCATAAAGGTTACACAAAGCAGTCTTTCCTTCCCAATCAATAATTCCTATCAACAAAATATATTTTTTAAAAGTGAAGCCGCTTACTTGTTTTCCTACATATTTGCAAAATCTGATGCAGCATAGTATTCGGATATTATTGACAAAACAATTATTTAGTTTGAAAATGATGATGTTGGTTTGAAAATTTCTGCTGCCTATCCGTAAGCATTGTATTCTTAATGCCTTATGGAAAGATTGAAATTTGGTTTCTGTATTTTGCATGTTGTGGCCGAATACTCATTCTTCTAGACTATCGCTTGTGTGGGATTCTGTTGTAGAGTCCTGTTCAACCAGACAACTATTTTGAATGATATACTGTTTCTTTCTTTTTATTTCAAGCTCTGTATTGATTTTCTCTTGAGTGTGTTAGTAAGTTGGTTGGAAGTTCCAATTTGAACTCCATTCTGTTTTTTTTTTTTTCTACCAGGGTTATGCACTCATAGAGTATGAGAGGTTTGAGGAAGCCCAGACTGCAATATCTGAATCGAATGGTGTTGATCTTCTTGGCCAGACGCTCTCGGTTGACTGGGCTTTCAGCAATGGTCCCTTCTTCAAAAAGAGAAACATGAGGAGGAGGTCTGACATTTTTAACCGATCTTAGCGTATTTATTTTTCTGTTTAGGAAAAGTTGTCAATGTCAACATTTATATAACCCCTGCCGAATTATTTATTGATATCTGAGCTTATGATTATGGTCAATGTGTTTAGTTGTTCTAATGTGAATTGGACTTAGGACCTTACAATGTGCCTCCTTGCAAATAATTTGTTAATGAAACTTGCATATCATAGAGTTGGAACTTTGTTAATAAACTATTTTCTTAGTCTTTTATGGGATAGAAGAAACCCTAGTATTCACAACGCGTCCGTAAGTGTGTGTCCGACACTGATTATTTTAAGAATATGAAGTGTCTATGTTACTTGGAGTCTTACTTGTATCTTCAATGTATTCTTCTCTTTCTTTCCCTTCCTTTTCTGGTCTATTGCTCAGAGACGACTTTTTTTTTTGCTCGGTAAAGTTGAAATCTCATTAAAAGTGAAAAGAAATAAAGTAGGCCGAGAGAGCCTACTATTACAAAGAAACAAAATAAAACTAAAAACATAGCCAAAGGAGGCTAATCCAAGAACTACAAATTATTCTACTTCTAAATACAAAAGCCTATCCCACCTTAGACCACTGAAATAATAAAGCCTTGATAGATATGATCAGCTCTTGCTCATAGACGACTTTGTGAAGAGATGTGATTTTCTTACCATTTGAAAGACTTACAGGCAACGACTTTTACTGGATATGTCATCCATACTGTAATAGGGTACAACCCACTACATTAGCCCCACTGTCTTCATCCGTAACTGCATGTTAAAATGGATGTGGACGGATATCACTTCTGTGAGTTATAGCGGGCCTAATACTTTCGTGCTATGTAGATAGGATCGTTGTTGTACTTGGACGCCTGTTAGATAAAAAAATTCATTTGGGTACTTGTCTGTTGCAATGTTGTTTCTTTCCCATCCCTTGTACATCTATGTTACCTAAGTTGTGTTTTTTCTCAATGCAGATCACCACGTGGGCATCGTTCAAGGAGTCCCCCCAGGAGGAGGTACTGATTTGATGTTAATCTGCTATCAGATGATGTATGGGCATCAAATGTCAGATGTGAAATCAAAGTTTGTGTCATGGGATTTCGGTTTGGTTGGATTTTTTTAACCTCCGCTATTAGAAATGTATTTGATGCTCGGCCACTCCTATTTGCTCCTTCATATTTTGAAAGGTGTTCAACTCTGTAAGCTGAGTTTGTTTCCTTAGAATATGCAAACTATTTTGTCAACAATTAAGATGTGATATTTGAGATAGAAGAAATTGACTATGCTATTTGCTTTATCTGCTTGGCGTAGTCCACCATTGACGCCATGTTATTATACACCATTGACCCATTGGGTGACGAAGTTTACTGGGCAAATTTTACTGTCACGTTTTTAGCAAATGTCATTTTACGAACAATGCTTATTGGACGATATCTCCAAATCCTTTTTCCTCGAAGTAGCCTTTTTGGATTCTCACCTCTGGTTTGCTTGAAACCGATGCTAACGAGTTAGAAAGCTCTACTTGTATTCTAGTTCATAATTAAAGATGATATCGTTGTTGTGGATGATTTTGTAGTATTGTTAGTTGCTCCAACCCCAGCAAGTGTTAAACTTCACATGAAAAAGATGAGTTGCTAGTCCCGAAGTGTTAGGGCATAGAGAGACGTATTGGAATCAAATTTGGAAGTTACAACAACTTCAAGTCATGCGGTTGCGGTTGTGAACTTGTGGGAGTGGGTTACAGACATAACCTGATTAGACAGAAAAAACTTACGAACTTGTGGGAGTGCGTTACAGGCATAACCTGATTAGACAGAAAAGACTTAAGAGAAACTTGGCGCTCTCGATAGTTATGCACTTGCGCTGAATGTGAATGGTATGTTTAAGAGTCCCAAAAGTTAGTTTTTTTTTTTTTTTTTTTTGTGAAAAGGTTATGGAGTTGAGGCAGACCCCTACTTACCTATTGATTAAATTTCAAAGAATTACATACCTCTCTAAGAGTATGATATTAGAGGGAAAATCATCACTACAACAATACTAGGCTCTAAGCCTTACAATCATAAGAAACTCGTCAATATAGCCTACTCGAGTGCACACACAAAGAATTAACAACATAAAATTATCTAATGTCAGCCACTAAACAAAAGTTTTATCCCTTAAGACCAGATGATCATTCCTTAAATGTTTTTGTGCATACTCGGAATTATAGAAAAAAGTCTCACATTCACCGCAAGCGGATGTTAAACCAAGAGTATCATCCGAAATCTCCTTAATGCATCCATCAAAATTTTTACTTTTATATCTTGCCTTGGAAATTTGCTTAATCATAACTAAGGTCGGACTAATTTCACTGACTAAGTGCCCCTTGACCACACTTGGAGAGGGTTCTTTTCTAGTTCTCTTTGACCTAACCGTAGTCCATTCTTCATCAGCTTGAGTTTCCCTATGAACTCTCGACCTTGTACCAGATAGAGAGATATGTTATATTTTATATCTCATCTGCTGGTTCATTGGAGCACAAGCCTACTCACCAGTCAAGGGGTTCTAGGAATCATTTGTAACTACAACATCATGCATCCACTTGTATTAAAATAGTATCCACTTAAACCACAACATCCAAGTCAACATCTTGATGAGTATCTTTAGCTAATGTGGCATCTATATGTGTACCAACTACAACCTCAGCAACTAAAACTCTAACAGTATGAATATCGGTATATATATATATTGATAATTTGGTATATATGAAATGGACGAAGAGATTTAGAGTTACATTAAAAAAAAATACTATTTCACTATTGCTGCGGGACTGTACCTGAGGGTCGCAATCTTTATAATAGTTTAGATTTGTCGCAAACGAAACATCATAAAATGAATGGGTGATTTTAATTTAGACCTGTATATTATTTTCCAACTTCATTCAAGTATCAGGTACATTGAAGGAACCTCTTCACTTGCATTGGGTTCCACACTCCCACATTGTGAGATCAACAAGATATCTCCTATCTAGATATGTACGCGATAAACGAATCAAGCTGTTTAGTTGAGGTCCCTCCATCGGACACCGCTTGTCGAACAGACATACCCAGTTCTTTGGCTCGCTTCCTCATTTCCTGCCTTTCCTCGGACACCATCAACTCTCTTACTGAATTTTCAATCGCAGAAGAAGACAGTACCTTTTTTCGTTGTGACCACTCTCGAACAACCAGACCGACTTTTAGTACCTCAGTCACCAACATGGTATTCCTAGGTTGGTCTGAGTGCATTGGCCAAGCTCCAATAGGAACACCCATGCTTAAACTCTCCATGCATGAGTTCCAACCACAGTGACTCAAGAATCCCCCAGTTGAAGCATGGGCTAGTATCTCTAGTTGAGGAGCCCAATCCCTCACCACCATTCCTATTCCTTTCACCCTCTCCTCAAAACCATTTGGGAGTTCAATTTTCCTACCTTCCTTCTCTTCTGTGAAGATGTCACCTTTATCAGCCTCCCTCAATGCCCAAATAAACCTTTGTTCACTGCCTTCAAGTCCAACCGCTAGCTCAGTGATCTGTTCATCTGATATCGATGTCATTGTCCCAAACGAAATATAAAGAACTGAATTCTTAGGTTGTTTATCAAGCCAGTCCAGGCAACTGTGACGTTGTCGAGATTCATCTGCATGGATTGCTACTGGATTAAGTGGCCCAGTTTCCCATTGCTTCATATCTCCAAGTAGTCTTTCTTGTGCCAAAAGATCAATGAACCTACCTTCAATTGGTCGACATGTGTTATACAGGTGACCTCTAACAAATTTCATAAACATGTATTGTTCATCAACGAACTTGGCGAATCTTGCAGTAAAACAATCCTCGAGAGATATATAAGGAAGATCACTTGGAAATATAATCTCTCCAGATTTTCCATGCCTTTCCCATTGGAAAAAGAGGGCAGCGAAGGCGGAGACAGCGTGGAAGGCATACGCTTCACCGTTAGGAATTGAACATGCTTCTTGAGCGGCAAAGCACATAATTGAGTCGTGAACAACAACTACACGCCGAGCCTTAGCTGAAAGAGTATGAAGAAGTGCGACAAGGGGTTCACGTAGACTTGCTGTAGAATCAAATATAGGTTGAAAATGGGCGGGAAACTTGTTCGAAGCATGAGGATCGGGGGAAGGCATCATAATTGGTGGGAGTTGGATATCATGGAAATGGATATTTGATATGGTGGAAGGTTCCCAGCCATGAACACGTTGCTTTGCTTGACGATTGTGTGTGGCTGAACCAATGTAATGTACTGGTACCCCATGAACGGATACAAGCCTTGACAAGTTTAACAACTGATTTAGGTGGCCTTGTGCTGGTAAAGGAACCATCACCACCACTACTGGTAACTCTGTTTGTGAAGTATCCATTGAGAATAAGTGTCTTGATCTCAAAGGCATTGTACATGGATTTTATAGAGTTTTTAAAACTCATTGTCATTACCGCAATATATGCCAACAATTGTCCATTAGTGCCATGTCCTTATTCACATATAAATAGAAATATAAGATCGCCTACACTTTAACAATCCACATGGCACTAATTAAGCATGGCGCACTTCGCATATTGATGCTTCAAACAAATTCCAAAAGATTACTTGACTGTTTTTACTGACAAATCTAGGGAGTTTTATGTTGCAACTGAGCACTTGGGGGGCTGCATTGTACGTCAATTTGAGAACTTGAGAACTTGAGGCCGGATTTGTTTGTTTATTTGATTATTTTTTCTGTTTTCTTATATTTGTAAATTTTATAAAAATACGCATTTTTAGTTCTGCAGGCGCAAATCTAAAGGCCGTAAGCCACTTGTCGGCAATATTTTTATTATCTTGCCATGTTCTTTTGACTAGCTAAAAGAATCGCTTTAATTTTGTTGTTGATTTAACATGATTTGCACGTGTTGTCACCACAAGTTGGCCGCCCGGCCTACTCTAAGATCCTAAGATGGGGGCAACCGGGGTTAGGGCTATGCTAGCTAGGTGGCTAGCATGAATGTTTCAATGAGAAAGTCAACATTAGAACAATGCCAAGATTGTGGGAATAAGCTGCATATATATATATATATATATACACGGATAATGGTTGCCTTCGAAAATTATACTTACAAGTTACAAATTAAATCACCAATGTAGTATTTTATAAGGCACAAGGGTAAGCATGTGCCTACAGCCTGAGCCGCTACCCTCCAACGTTTGACACGCCTATTCCCTCACAACCATTTTTGTTTAAAATGATTCCATGCTTATGTTTCTAGGCTTATAAAAGTTTCTAGGCTTACAAGTTTAAAATGATTCCATGCTTATGGTTCAGTCTATTATTGATTTTTTTGTGTGGGATAAGCTAAGGTGAGAAAGACCTTTTAATTCACTCCAAAAAGGTTTTTTTAACTCACCCATCGTAATTTTTTAGTGGCTATAGTTAGGGAGTGTGCTGACCACATCTCACCTTATGATATGGAATATGTCCTTCCAATTCCTTTCAGACCTTTCTGATTTATTATTAGAATATCATAAGAAAGATTGTTTCCATTATATCTAGAACTCCAGAATAAAGTGGAACATGTTCTTTTTGGAAAATGCATCATATTCACCGAATCACTGCCCTTCGATTAGCTAACTAGTATGCATAAAGATGTGAGACAAAATGAAACAAAAGACAACATGCATCATGGTGATGTATTTTGAGATACTATTAACTCTTTTTTATTGACAAACATGTTTTAAATGAGATCAGTAACTTTTTTATGCTGGTGGGTTTGATCCCAAACCTCTAGTATCATCACCCAAATATTTTACTGACTTTGCTAATTGCACTTACCGATACAAGTAGTCAACTTGCCATAGTGATAAGTAGTTAAGCATACTGTTTTACTCTAAAAAGTAAAAACACTATATTAGACGAGTACCCTGTACCCATATTAGACATATTAGACATATACATTGTTGTGTTACAAGGCATTGCCGCATTGGTGGCTAGGGGCTACTTTCCTCAAGTTTTCCTTGACCTAAATATATTAGTATGAGTGTTTTCCGATGACATTCTTATCTGCGCTATATAACCAGAACACAAGGGTCATAATGTCTTGATCATACATTGGAGTATTGGACGATATCAATATTTGGGCTTATTATTAGCTCCAAAGAGTTGTGAATTGTGATGGTAAACAGGGATCAACTTAACATACTAACTTGCATCTACATGTCAATTGGCATCAGCCGGGATTGAGTGCTATGACTGTGACAGTGTTGACTACAATTTGTGGCGATATGAGAGCAGTCTTTATCTTTTTTGGTAAAGAGACCAGATTTTTATTTTTATTTAGGTAAGCAGGTTAATGGAAAAGATGCAACTGACGACATGGATTACGGCTCCTCTTGTTGTTGTATGATTGATTCAAAAATTCAAAGTTTCACGCGAATTCATTTGTGGTGGCTGTCGACAAATGAATGATTGTTCAAAACTTTCCGTTGTTGTTTCTTTGAAAAGTGGCTGTCGACCTAACTGAGATTATCTTATTTTATTATTAAGAACACTAAACACATGTTTAATTGTTGATTAACACATGTTTAATTGTTCATATCCAATTTTATGAGGTATTATTAGGGTGGTCATATACTCATATGCAATGCCCAAAATATCGCCGATATATCCAATATATCGTTGATATATATATAAATTTTTTTGGTACACCGATATAGATATATTCGATATATCTCAACCGAATATTGAATTTTTTTCTCCCAATATATATTGCAATTTCTGATATATCGACCGATATATACGATATAACTTGTTGACTTTGATCGATATTGTTGACTTTAACCGATATATTGACGATATTTCTGATATAATCGATGATATTTTCGATATATCTACATACAAAACAAAAATTTGACTGGCCAACAAAAAAATAGATATTTCCGATATATATATAAGTTTTTAGGTATATCAAAATATTAACCGAATTCGATATTTTGGGCCTTGCTCATATGTACACTACTTTTTCTAGGGCTGTCCACACACAATATCAAAACAAACAGGACTCAAATGCTCACAAGGCTGCCCATTTCTTTATCTATCTAGATATTCTCTTCCACCTTTCAACCTACCTCTGAATTGCTCCATCACTCAGTAATAGTACTGCACTACCATCTCCACCAGTCCACCCTCTATTGTAATCTCCTAGTTAGTTTTTGTATTAAATTAAAAGCAGTTTAACAGTATATAACTATTTGCTACTTGATCACATGTTGTCAAAAGAAACAAGAAAAGAGTAGTAGTGTTACACGAACCTACTATTGCGACTTACTATTTGGATAATATTGGTTTTCATTGCAATACACACATACACATATCTCTATGTAAATCAATGATTATGAATTTTGACACATCAATACGTCAAATAGTAGGTCAAATAAGTGGGTCGGTGTAACAGTACTGAGAAAGAGTCCAGAGGACCAATTTCAAGAAAAAATAACTCTAGAGGACACGGTTTTTTTTTAGTAACTCACAAGGACAAATTCTAGCATTAAGTAACTCATAAACCCACAATTTTAATTTTAGTAACATTCAAGAACAAAATAAGTTGGCTCGGCATTTTTTTTAAATACCAGTTTCATCCCTATATGTAATGTTTATAAAACAAAGAAATTTGGTGATTGTTCATATTCAAATAGGTGAACATATCTCATACATTATGTTAATATATGAACAATAATTGTTCATACTCCAAATATGTATGAACATTGATTGTTCATCCTCCAATAGGTGTATTTACTTTCATACATTATATTGAGGTACGAACAGTGATTATGCATAGCTCATGTTGAGGTATGAACATTGATTGTGCATAGCTCATGTTGAAGTATGAACAATGATTGTTCATACCTCATGTTTAAGATATGAACAGTGTTGATGTATGAACAGTGATTGCTCATACCCCAAATAGGCATGAACAATAATTGTTCATACTCCAATAGGTGTTTTTACTGATCATATATTATGTTGAAGTATGAACAGTGATTGTGCATAACTTATATTGAAGTATGAACAATGATTAATTATTCATACGAACAGTGATTGTGCATAGCTCATGTTGAAGTATGAACAATGATTGTTCATACCTCATGTTTAAGGTATGGACATTGTTGATGTATGAACAGTGATTGGTCATACCCCAAATATATAGGCATGAACAATAATTGTTTATACTCCAATATGTGTTCTTACTGATCATATATTTATGTTGAGGTATCCCAAATAGGTGTGAACACCGGGTCGTTTTGGTTGGGTTGGGTAGTTTATTATTTCATGTCAGGGGTATACTTGTCCTTTCATCTACCTGAATCATTTTTTATTTCGCGTCAAGGGTATACTTGACATTTCATCTATTTGGTCCCTATGAATGATTAAAAAAAAATGGTGTTGAGAGTTACTTTTTCAGCCGTTTTGTTCTTGAGAATTAGCCCATGCAAAAGAAAAGTCTTAAGTTGCAACACTAGGGATATATTTGTGTTATCCACAGAGTTCGGGATTTAGGAATTTTTCAAACAAGAAATTGGTCCCAAGGCTCATTTTCGAGTGAAAATCATTCTCAAAACCAACGATTTTTTTTAATCACTCTCAAGGACAAATTTCGGGATAAAATAACCCAGAAAACCAATTTTAGAGTGAAAATAACCCTTAAGGACAAATGACTTGGATTTTAAATAAATATTTTCCTATTTTACCCTTTCTGTCGTTTTACTATGAACAATGAGTGTCCATACCTTATGTTAATGTATGAACAATGATTGTTCATATACCCAAATAGGCGAACGTATAGTACCTCATATAATATGTTGAGGCATGAACATTAATTGTTCATACTCCAAATAGGCCGGTATGAATAATGATTGTTCATAGCTCATGTTGATATATGAATATTGATTGTTCATACTCCAATAGTGTTCTTATTGATCATCTTACATTATGTTGAGGTATGAACATTGATTGTTCATACTCCAATAGGTATTTTTATTGATCATACATTATGTTGAAGTATGAACAGTGATTGTTCATACCCCAAATAGGTATGAATAATCAATATATGAACAATGAGTGTTTATAGTTGTATAAACAGTGATTGTTCATACTATATACACCGGGTCGTTTCGGTTGGGCCGTTCTTTTTATTATTTTGTAACAGGGGTATACTTGACATTTTATCTACCTGAACCGTATTTAATTTCACGTCAAGAGTATACCGACTTTTTATTTACTCGGAAGTGATTAAGAAAAAAAATGTGTCCTCTAGAGTTATTTTTTCCCCCTGTCCGGGAGAGTTACTCCCTGATTGTCCAAAATATTGATTCTTAAGAGTCCAGAATATGTTGGTTTTGGTTATTCATTCTTCTATCTTCTGCTCTTTTATACTGCAAAAGTTCCTTTATGAATGAGTATTTAAACTTAGGGTTAACGAACATTACCCCCCACTAGATGAGCCAATTAGGATTGCCCACACACACACACACAAAGCACGATCAATCCAAATTGATTTTTGTGTGTGTGTGTGTATTTAGGGGGGAGACCCTAATTTTTTTGTGTGTATTGGCTCATTTAGGGGGGCATCTAGTAAGGAGGAAGACCCTAATTTTTTTGTGTGTATTGGCTCATTTGAGGGGGGGGAGGGGGTTTGTGTGTATTGGCTCATCTAGTGGGGGTCTAGTAAGGGGGGAGACCCTAATTTTTTTGTGTGTATTGGCTCATCTAGTGGGTGGGTGGGTAATACTAGTTAACCCTTAAACTTAACAACCACAAAACAAAATCAACAAATCTGCGGGGAACCAAACCATAAACTCTTTTCACCAAATTCCAAGAAAGCTTAGTTTAGTATGCAAAATGAATTTTTTTGTCCTTCTTTGTAATCTCTCTTATTTCGAACTTCCTGCCACAATGATTTGGATGAGGAGGTCCACTTTTAGGGGATTTGCATTAGTAGAATTAATAAGTTGATTTAGTACTTTCTTTTACTGAGTTTAATGCACCACTGCCACCGCTTCTGCAAACCACATCATCACCACCAATATTACGCCAAGTATTGTTATAGAAGAGCATTGTAGTACATGAGTGAGCCATGATATTACGCCTTACAAAACAACATTGTGTAGTAACCATAAAAGTTGTTACAGTTTCTGGTGTCCTCCTAGCAACTAACGAACTGGTTACTATCATCATTTAAGTCTTGAAAGAACATGGGAGGAATACTCTGTCTGTGCCGAAACACATTGTTAGGATCAATATAAGTCTTGGCACGAACAAGCCGGTTGTAATTTCCCAAGAAGTACCTCTCACCCCAAGCTCTTCCAAGATTTACATACTCGTCAGAGGAGATGCTATGATTATCCCAATCCATTACTCCAAGATCAAGATCCACTTCATTTACATAAGCAGCTCTAGGTCCCTTAGATACAAAGGGACTCATGTACTCGTGAACTCTTCGAATCCAATCCTTGTAAAGATCACTATTCTTATCATCTTCTTCTCCCCAACCAACAAGATACCCTACCGAGTAAAGGTTGCCGTTTCTATGAGGATGGGGAGACTTGTCGCTCCTTATCCTTGCAATCATTCCTTGCAGTGGGAATAGTTCAAGCTGGCCAGTGGCCTCTAGGTTCCTTCATCAACATCTCAAGGATCCCTTCAATCCCTTCAATGGAAACCGGTACCCTCACATAGTCACCTTTCCATTTATAATAATGATACTTTTGGTCAGACATCGCCCAAACCTTTCCTTTAAAGCATCGACTGTGAACCCTTTGGCGATGCCCGGCAAATAAGCCATTGCTTCAAGCCAACTCATCTCACTGCACTCACTTGCTACTAGCCTACTAGTTCTAGTTCAGGGTAAGCATTAGCTATAGAAGCCAGAGCTGAGTTTTTAAGCCCAAGGTAGAGACCTTGAAATGTTCATAGAACGCCAGTCTCAGACTCGCCAACTACTGAAGCCATTAAACTGAACTCATCCTCTAGACTAGGGGATACTACTTGCCACTTGTGTAACAATCTAGCAGCATCGGTTATTGATCCACGTCTAGAGATTTGAACTGCATGCAGTGACAATCACAGGCACATCTACTAGTTGAATCTTCCAACTATATATCGCTCCCCAACTTCCAGCACCACCTCCTCGAATAGCCCAAAACACATCTTCTCCCCTTGTTTTGCGGTCCAGTAATCTCCCCTTCGCACCAACAAGTAAAGCGTCGTCCACCACATTGTCAGAGGCAAGTCCGTACTTTCTGGACATCAAACCATAGCCACCGCCACCAACAGCTGGGCACAGACCAGCAGGGAAGCCAAGGCAATTGCCTGATCTTCCTATTGCATGGTATATTTCACCTAT
Organism: Coptis chinensis; assembly: GCF_015680905.1. Classification (NCBI taxonomy): domain Eukaryota; kingdom Viridiplantae; phylum Streptophyta; class Magnoliopsida; order Ranunculales; family Ranunculaceae; genus Coptis; species Coptis chinensis. The sequence continues at coordinate 89,825,463 of NC_141463.1, read as the reverse complement.
CGTTTCCCCTCCTTCATCCCATGCTGTCTTAGAATTCGCATCAACTGAAACGTTGTTAAAATTCATCAAGTCGATCATTGCAAAAGCTTGATCCTCTGCTGAGTATGTTAAGCCTTCAAAACTGTGACCTCCAATAAGCCTTCTAATTGCAAACAACCACGATGTCATCGGACAACATATTACTGTGGCAACTAATTATTCTTTGGTTTCAGGCAGGATGATCACTACTGGTTTACTTGAAGCAGACTTGGTTATAAGAAGAAAGATCGAAAATACTATCAAACGACAGTGTATTAGGCGTGGTGTAATTTACTTCTTCTAAGACAAGCATGAAGTAATACTGTGATCTACTCGAATACTAGCAACACAAGTTACATTATCACCAAAACGCGTCAGAATACTCGAATACTAGCAACACAAGTTACATTATCACCAAAACGCGTCAGAATATAGAGGATTAGCACTTAGAAGCACCAGATTTATTATTTCCTATTTCTATTCAATACTGTTCCCAAGACAGATATTTGACCTCTTTGGAAAGGGCAATTAGCAAATTTGAACTAGACTCTTTCATCATGTCTTGTATTCTTATGCATACGTATATGCGAAACATAAAAATATAAGCCTTTCTTTCTCTCCTTATCCTGATAATAACCAACACTGCCTTCATAAATAGTGCCTTGTAACCACGGCCGGCTTTAATTTGAATGTTGAATGCTTTTTAAAAAAAGTAGATGGTGAAACCTAATGAGAAAGTAAGAGACTACTAGGCAGGAACAAGAGAAGCACATTAAAAGATATTAGTAAAGGAAAAACAATAAGGACGCAACATGGAGAAGGTAATTCGAGATTTCTTCTAGTATGAGGACGGCTGCTCTACTTGGGCTACTATTGTCTACATCACTTGTCTCACACTTTGGGTGCTTGCACTTAAGCACGCAACTGATTAGCCAGACCTTCATAACGCCTGAACACCAAGTAATATTCATGTGCACCCTGGCACAACGTTATATCCCTAACACAGTTACTATATTCATTCTCAAAACTAGAGTACTCCTTCATTACTTATCCCAACAGTGAACGGTCACTGAGATGTACACTAAAGATTTAGACCAAAATTTCTAGATTATAATTCACAGCACACGACAGAAGATGTCTTGTCAAAAAACGTCAACCGAAAATTATATGCAACCGCTTGTAAAATGCAACGTGCACTTGAAACTTGAATGCTCTATGCAACACACTTTCATGATCTTCAATTGCCCATGTCTGAATTTGAAGAGGATTCCCTAGTCATCATCTCCGGTGAATACCATGTCATCCTTGAGACAACTCCTGTTGACATTGTGAAATACCTATCACAAATAAATGGATGCATGATTATACAGAAAGTCCAACAAACCTCAGATTTTTCGTGGATTAAACATTTCCGTGAATTTGCAGATAACCTAATATGCTTTTGAAAAGAGTAATAAACACTAATCTGAACTAACATAACATCAAAATCTTGCATCACCATGCTGCTCTAACTCAAATAGCCATGACTCCTTATGTAGAATCTCATTCCTAATTTTCAATGATCTCATGATTTTTCTTATTTCACCAATGTCAAAACTTTAGGAGTCATTTGACATCATCTTTCTTGGATGACCAGTGGCAGTAAGACAGATCTCAATAAGAGACAACTACAAAATAATCTCCATCAGAAAAGAATACAGCGTGATTTTGGATTAGCAATTACCCAGTTATGTAGGGATCTACACCAGGAGCATTTTATAATCCATCAAAAATATAAAACCAAGCTGGATTAACCAACCCTTTTTCCAATCCAACAGGGAACCTTAATGAAACTACTACAAAAAAAAAAATTCTGTCAGACTTTTTATCCTAAATAGAACAAAAACACTATCCAAGCATCAAATTTGATGCCAATCAAATACATGAAAACTTTTCCAAAACTGATAGTCAAACTTTATGCCAATCACACACATGAAAGCTTTCCAAAATAGATATTCACCCAGTACAAACAAAAACATACATGAAACAGTAGCTTTTACAGTAGAGGTCAATACCTCCTCTATAAGATATAGATGCTTCTTGATAGCATCAGAAACCGCCAATCATGGCTTCCTTCAAAGACTTCGAGCAACCTTTTCATATAAATCCCGAGGCCAGTTGCTAGTCATATTGTTTGCCACCAAATTTCCAATCTGCACATGGTCAGAAATAGTTCATGCATTATTTCATAAACCATAAGCACTGAGAAAGTGAGAAGTGACAACAAGTGGCGGGAAGCAAAAAAGCTTTCTAGAAATACAACAAAAACTTTAAGCCAATTATTGGCTACTAGTACTTCTTTCTTTTTGAAAGATTAGAGAACTGATCAGTGGTAATGAGCAGAAGTGGTAATTAAACCCTGTTCCATAACATCAATAAAATTACCATAGAAGTGTATTGGAAAAATTCAGTACTAATCCTACTAAAACAAAACTGCATGCTTGGCAGTAGAGTTTACACACAATTCTATACTACTTTCTCTATTTGGCAGATAATAGTTGGCCTCCTGCCATAACCTTGACAGGAGTCTAGTAAAATTATATTATTGCCAAGATGAAAGTTTAGAGAGAAAAGAGAAAGGAGTACGGCTTAACATATCCCATGTGTGACTAAACATCTCAACATGCCCCCTCATGTGTGGCATCACTAGAGCCTAACACGTGGACATACATACAATAGCCCGCTCTGATACCAAGTAAAATTATATTAATGTTAATGAAGAAGAAAGTTTAGAGAGAAAACATAAAGAAAAGGGAGTACGGCTTAACATATCCCATGTGGGACCTAAACATCTCAACAAGTCTTTTAAAACTTTTTACGAAAGTTGGCTCATAATATCTATGATAAGCTTCACTACTCTCTTTAGCTTCACGAACACCAAAAGTAAGGGGTACCTATAACCAAGCTGGCCCATTGAGACTAGGAAATCAACTTGGGTACTTAAATATACATTAAAATGACACCAATTCATATAACTACCTTAGTTCGCAAGGCACGAAGGACACCATCAGAATCGGTCATGTTGTCCAGACAACTCAGAGCAACCTTCAGAAGATCTGGCACACAAGCTTGGACATAAGGAGATAAACGTTGGAATTCATAAGTCATTATGTCGGGACCTCGTGGATCTAATGGAAGGAATGAGAGTTTGGTGACCTCCTTCAAAGCATCTGTACATTGACCTGCTCGGGCCAACTTGTGAATAGATAATATCGCTTCAAGTTGCCTCAACACAGTCTGATACTCCAAAATTTGCTCTCTTTCTTGGACACTGCAGATTTATATGCAAATGGTTACAACAACAGTAATTTGAAGTACAAATCATGACATTTATATATGAATGGCTTTCTAAAAATAAGGATAGCCTGGTATCAACTCCAAATTCAAGCACCAACTACCGAGTGTGTAATGCAAAGCAGATCCTTTAACTCAGAAACTCAGAAAAAAAAACAGAATAGGTCTATCCTCACCTATAAAGAACATACACACACACACAAATCGACCATTTTTCCCCCATAATCTGACAACAAACTTTCGGAAAAATCCGCCGTATAAGGATATGATAAAGTCTATAACTTTTCTACCAAACAATTTGGATTCACCGTATAAACCACTTCTACCAATTACATAGAGTGGACCCTTTTTTCCCTAAGAACCTATGTGCGGAGACATGCCCAGGCATCAGATACTAAAGCTCTAACATATTTCTCCAAAAAAAATATTGATCATAATGATCAAATATAGAAATTTAAAAGGCAGAAAAATTGAAGGATCTAGATGACCTGGCTTCACCAGAATATTTGTATGTTTCCAATATATCATTCCCAGAATGAATGAGGGCAGCAGTCTGACTTTCACCATCCACCTCTACCGGCAAGAGCACAAATAGCTTCTGATAGGTACTTATTAATTGTTTCCAATGCCATTGAAAATGCGCCGATTCTCTTGTGAAGTTCTACAGACTGAAAAAGAAGAGTTTTAAGAACAGAAGTTCAGCTTATCATAATAAATCGAAGAGAATAGATGACTAAAAGCAATATAATCACATGGAACCCATAACAAACAATAACCATTTATTTGAACTAAGCTAGCGATTGAGGGTTGTGGAAGTAGCAAGGGTTCTAGGTTGTGAGAGATAACTTTTCAAAAAATCATCTTAATATTCCCATAGTTGTTATGCTAGATGGCCTTTGCTTAAAGAGGTCTAGCAGGAAGTCGGCTCGAAGAAAAGCATCTTGCTTTCCAAACACAAGCTCCATGTGCATGATGCGCAGAGTGTAAGGTTGCATAAGGAGCTACCTAGGTCTGTACCTAACCCACCCAGCACACAGACACTAAATGGAAATTTGACATGCCAGGGAGGGGTGGGGAATGTTAAAAGACCCTTACATGAAAACCGAATACACGCAAGAACTAGAGACAATACCTTTTCAGAAAGACCAGCCTCCTGACATTGACGAGCGGCTTCAAGCAAAATTGCTGTTGATCTTTCCCATCGGTCAAAAATCTTCTGAGTTCACCTTCTTCTCCAGCACCTCTCAAACCAAGTAACAGAGAAACACACTTTATAAGTAACAACAACTCAGTAAGGAGTTGTTTAAGCATCGATAATTTCTGTCTTTGCTGATGTTTGTTGGTTTGTCCGGTCCATGATAACTGACCACCACCCATGGCAGCAGCAGCCTGTGCATAATATTCCAATGCCATTGCAAGATTACCGAGCGTAAGTATGCTGCACCATACTTCGTATAACAGCGAACTTCTGCAAAAGCATCCATCACTCCTAACTTGGGGCCAGACCCGGCACCTTCCATAAGTACTCCATAATCTGCTAGGACGATTGAAATGTGGGCCGGCATCAATATCAAATCCTTCATCTCTGGTTTCCTTCGATAAGTACAGGATTGCTGGCAGCAATTGATGCTCAGTAGCATGACATATGGGTACACCAAAGGGTCCCGCCATTTCGCGTGTAATATGAAGGCTCAAACTTATTTAAGTAAACCTGCAGGTCATCTAAAGTATATGGTACCATGCCCTCGCCCAGGACAAAGGATCCTCCACCTTGACTGTCTCGTACTGTTGCCAATTTGAACCACAGGAAATCCTCTATGGTATTGAAAAGTGTTGGTATATCCCCAAGTAGTCGATCAATCTGTCCACGCAGGAACCAGATATTATAGTATAAAGTAGCAACTTTTTTTTGTCATACCCAGATCGACCCACTTTCGATCACTCATCCTTAACATCTTTTCACACTCTTCTGAAGCAGCAGCTGCAGTCTCTGCTGACACCATACCTCCAGATGTAATCCACTGAAAGCTGCAAAAAGAGGGTACCACTCAACATACGAATTCAAAGGCATTCAGGTAAACGGAATAAACAAATAGTACCTGAGGAGCAAATTGTTGTGAAACACGAGATGACAGAGCAACATTCCTTGCTTCGTCGTAATAGCCAGTTCTCAAGCAAAAATAAATCTGTAAATAAGTTAAATGAGGTAATTTAGTAGCATGCTTTTAATCAAGCCCGGATAGAGAATTAACAAATAGGTAGCAAAGTGATAGAAGGGTGATTAATTGTTAAGAAAATCTATGGTGCATTTCTGCTATGCTGTGTTGCATGGGTATGGGACGGAGTGTCTGGTTTGGACACGGGTACGACGATTTGGACACGGCGAGATCTGAGAATTAGGGTCTGTTTTGCTTGTGTCCGGTGTCTGTACCAGTGTCCAAGAGAGGACACGGGCACGCGAACACGAGGAAATTAGGGAGGTACCCATGCAACAGAGTTGCTATGTACTCAAACCCAATAAAATATTCATCCATGCGAACTCTGTCTAAGTTATCTGGTATTTAGACATATACCTCCATCCTAAGTTCAAAAAATACAACAGGAAAAAGAAGATGCACAAACAGTGATAAGGTGATTCTCCAGAAAGATGTCTCTATCAGTCATACCAATAGTATTTAATCATCAAAATCTCTTTGAAAAACTTAGAGAAAATGAGGAAATCTCAGACATTCACATCGAGAGTTTTGTTTTTCCCCAATAAACAAACCCTATATATATAAACAGGTATGGAACCGCGTCTTGGCATCGGTGTTTTTTCAAGTCTTTTAAACCATTTGCTCTAACGTCTCTATAATAGCATGATTTCGAATTCTAATTTTGTCTAAAAATAATATAAAATATTAAAGGGTAGAATATAATTTCAATGCGTTAATAGAAGATTTAGAAATTATTTTAGAAGTAATTTAGAATAATTAAAGGGAGATGGTTCTAAAAATCTAAAATAGAAAAATTAAAATTCATTCTTTGTTCAGTAGCCCCTAGAGACTGGGTATCAAATTAGTCATATATTGCGAGAGATTAGATGCCCCTACCTTAAATAAATATTGTGAAATGTGAGTTTCAAAAGCAAGGTCCATCTTATTCCTTCTCAAAATTAAGAACTCCTCCTTAACCAAAATAAAATAAGAACAAATTGTCTTAGAAAAATTATTTATCCTCAACTAATTAGCAATCTAGGAAAGTCTTCTTTTATTATTTGTTTATTTCTACCAATATATTGTTTAAAACAAACAAACAAGCACAAAAACTTGTTCAACTAAAAGCCTAAAACCCTATACAAAACATCAACTAAATTACTCCACGCTTAAAAATTGTCTCCGTCAGTTATGACTTAACGCTACACCTTTCAAGTAATGTTAGAGTAAATTCAATTGTCAAAAACAAATGTTAGAGTAAAATAAATTAGAGATTATGATTGACCCGATAGTGAGCGACTTCACGTTAACAAAACATGCAAAACAATGATTCTAGTGAACGAGAATTGAAATTTTGTTTTGTTTTGTTTTGTTTATTTCTTTAACAAAGCTTTTCGTGGGGGAGGTTTGGGTTAAAAATGCTGATGCAAATGAATTAACATAAAATTAATCACCCTTTGTTCTCTATTTACGGTGGGGTCAGACTTTCAAGACACTCGTTATGCCTCCCAAGTACATTACTAACATATGTAAGAATTATCATTGATTTGAATTATCATGAACTTTGAATAATTCCAAATGAAGTACTGACCATATTAAGTACCCATGTAAAACTAAAGAGTTTTCCTAATTCAAATATGTGTTTCCTAACAAAAACACGTTTACTTGCTATGTAAGTGAAAAACCAACACCAAAGACTGATGCTATATAGAAGTAACAACGGTTGTAAACAAAAAATATATCCTTCTAACATCGAGATAGCGAGAAAAAAGATTAAATTTGCATAATTTGTTCTTCTTGAAGAGACAATTAAATCTGAGATCCTAACTAGAGTACCTCTTAAAAGTTTAATGAGGTTCAAGGTGGTTTGTCAAGATTGGAACAAGTTAATATCATCGATATCGTCTTCAAAGCTTCTCAATACCAAAGAAGCTTAGAAGTTCCATTGGCAATGATGTATGAAAAATGAAATAAAAATTAAAGCTTATTCTCCACCACAGGTGACAAAATTGGCTCAATCAAGACTCCATCGCTAAATTATATTTGTAGCTCCCGGCAAAGGTTACTTCGTCTCTTTGATATTCACGAGGTATATGCTTCTAGCAATGGCATTCTTTTGCGGCCTTTATATGAACTTTAAGCTTACTTCTTTTAATTTACTAACCCCATAACTAAAAGAGGGATATTTTTCCTAAGACTTAAGAGTATGTATCCGTTTTGGATTGGATTTTGATCCTTCGAGTGACAAACCACAATATACAATAGCCCTGCCCATATGTTTCCAAACGTGATGATGCTCAAAATGTCATGATTATAATGTTGATTGACATTGAGTTATAGAGTAGGTGTGAGAGTGTATTCACTTTTATGTGCAAACAAAACTGAGTATTATACTATACATTTAGAGCCTCAAACTTTTATAGTTCTCATGAAGACTTGAATTCATTCACACATTTGTCGTTGAGAAACAAATTGTTGTGTCTATTTGTTGGTGTTCAAATCTTTCATGTTTATTTGTCTATTACGATTCCATGTACTCCTAACTTGATATTGCATGTTAGATTGTTACTGCTAAACAAGATAATCAAAAATATCACAAAAAATAAAAATAAAAAATTCATAACTTGCACTACATACTAAAAAGATAAAATTAAAACAATTTCAAGTACCTGCTAGTTGCAATCACGCCATAATCCATACATTGTATAATCACCAGTAGCTCATCATTTGTGTATTGTTAGCTTTGCTTGATGTTTTAAACTGTTTTATAACCGGCTTTCATTTTTCTAAGATTAAAAAATGCCAGTTAACTATATAAAACACTTGTGACTGTTTTTGATGGGTATATTTTTGGTAATAAACAAAATGAATTCAACTTCCACAAAGGCAATAACGTCGATGGTGATACCACGTTCACTTTAGATTAAGTTTGTCAAGATGTCTAGTGGTTCTTTGACTTCCCAAAGGGAACCAATAACAACAATGCTTATATGGATATATTCTCCGCATCTATAGTCAGCCTTTCGCTCAAACTTCAAAGCAAACAACACGAAGTTGAGAAGAGAACTTTGCGCGCCTTTGACAAAGATCTCGTAAAGAAAGAAACATGAATGAAGAAGAAAAAGATAGAAAAAAGATCGAATTTCTTTTGAGAAAAAAATGGAAATGTCACTTTTGTCCCACCCCACTTTTTATTTGTTTGGTTTCCATACACTATTATCCGACATTAAATTATGTAAAATCTAACGATTGGGTAGGTATGTCAAGATAGTATGTTAGAATAATTATACAAAAGTAGCCGCCCAAGATATTATTATTATTATTATTATTAATACTAGCTTTTCCTATTTAAAAATCGAATGAAACATGCTTAAAAAATTTCTGAACATCATCCAAATTGCAATACAAGGTTTTTTTTTTTTTTTAACTTATTAAAAGAAATTACATGTTGGGTTGTCAACTAACAGTCTAAACGAGCTTACATATTGGGAAAAGAAACGGAAACAAAATGAGACCATCTATGCACTATAAATCCAAAACAATGTCATCTGCCATCTGTGTAAAGTCCTGCTCCTTATCTTCACCCAGCCAAAACAAAAGCCTCTTTTAATTAGATGGAATTGTAGCCAATTGAAGACATTGTCCAACATAATAAACAACAACAGAATCCTATAATTAATTAAAAAATATAATAATAGACAAAAATTACCCAACAGATAGAAATTCTCACCAAGTGCCAGTTTTGAACACAAGGAATTTGTTCCTAGAAATGAATTATAGGTTATTGCAAGTCCTTTGGTGCTGGAACTGCAAAACAATTTATCAATCAGCGGGGTACACACCTAGCAGTCTAAACAAAAATTGGTAGTAGCTAGCACAAAGTAATGAATTGAGGAGCCATTAGTGTTTATAAGCATATTAGTGTTTTATAAACCCTTTATACACTAATAATTCCATACACTATACATCAATTAAGTGCCTAGAAACTGTAGAGTTACTTACATGTCCAAACCAGAATGCACTGGTTTCTGGCATCTGTTGCTGAAATTAAGAAGCATGTGAACAAGCAAGAAATTTAGCTTATATAAACACCGCAGTGAAAAGCCAAGTAATCCTACTTTTATGCAAATCCATAAAAATTTTAGATAGTAACAATGGAATATCATTTGACAATCCTAATATCTATTTCCAAGTAATGAATCTTTTACATAGTTCACGCATGTAAGTTTCACTCTTATAATTATCTAAAGAAATTTACTTTCAACTGCTTCTTCTAATGAGACTTTAGACTGCAATAATTGTTGATAGTACATTCAAAATTCCTGCAAAACAGAGCATATTCAAATCAGCTAGCATAAATATTAAAAAAAAAATGCTCAAACGTTAAAAAATGGCCAAGTAATTAGCAAAGAAAGGTCTCGAGAACTACAACTACAGATCTAATTGATGGATAGGCTTGCACTGCCTCATCTCTTATTATTAGTTGACTATGGTTTAACTTATCTCAAATCTGTTCTAGTGGAATGTAAGTGAAAACTATTATAAATATAGTATTACCACTAGATAGTTAAATATGTTTAGCTAGTGGAATTACCACTAGCTAAGTTAAATATGTTGGCTAATTTACTGATTCTGCATCAACAAGCTATAATCCAGCACAGAATACTATGATACCATCTCAAAGTTAGCATCACCATGCCCAAGTGTATACTCAAACCATATTGAACTAATTGGCATTATTTTCATTTTTGTATCAAACTCAAAGCATAAAATTTGTATCATATATAGTCCACTAAGAATCAAATAATCAAATTAGCTAGGATAAAAAACCACAGCTAACTTCAACACACGCGAATTAGTGAGTAACATATATATAATTATATAACCACCTTCGCATGTCGTGGATGGCACATTCATGCAAAACTGATATACATTCAAAACTAGTGAGCCGATTTAGATATTGGGTGAGTAACTCCAAATATTTGTCCACGTCGCACGACATTTGTTAAACATAGACATATAGCCCAATTCGTGTTGAATTATTTAGAAACACTATTATTTCATCCACTCTTTCAAAGGAGAATATAAAGTATATTTCTAGTACAGATCATTCTCTGATCATATGTTGGAGCTTGTATTGTAATGTCTTGCGCTATAAGGAGTGTTCGATGTCACTATATAGTGTGACTACAAACATATGTGAACTAGCAGATATCACATTCATCCAAAAACTGGTTACATATTGAAAGCAATTAGTCCGAAAAGTTAAGAAGTTGCTAAAAAATTACCAATGTCTAAGCAAATGAGCCACACTACCATTCGTCGTCTCTTTGAATTAGCTGTTGCAATACAGGTTGAAATGTTGAATAAGGTTAGAAAACCCTATCATATATTATATCAGAAGTTCAAATTGAAGCTTAAAATTAGGTGGACGGTAAAATTTGATCACGAAATGATTTATTAAAAATTTGAAAATTTGAATAATAATACGTTTAAAAAAATTCCAAAAAGCGAAAAAATGTCAAACATACAATTCGTCTTTTATACACGATCCAATATGAAAAACTTCGGATACACTTTGTTGCATTATTACAAGTTTAGAATGTAATAATTTGTTAGAATTACTCATTAACTACACACATAACTCAATTTTTAATTTATATTTATTTGCTAATACTTTAGTTCTTGATATTCTTTAGGTATGAAAAGTTCTAACTTAAATGGATTTTCAAAACCTTCCATTTTGAAGTTGCATCATACCTTTTATAGTAAGTTTTTTTCATTTAAAAAATACGGACCTTATTATTCGGCAATTATAAGCCTGGATCATAGAATTCATGTATTAATCCCTAGGTTTGAAACGTTTGCCTTATTATTCATATTATACGTAAAAATATATAAAACGGGTATTAAACACGAATTTACTAGCTATGGCTGAATCTACATAACACATTTTATATTAATTTAATGAACCACATTTTTAACAAAAGGCTGGAAATTAGTGATCTATTCTTTTTTCTAATTTTGCGTTTAGATTTGCTTAATATAATGGACTACATTTTAAAAGAATGGTGTGGTTTATTGTTGAATGAACACACTTACAAAAGTGGTGTGGTATGGTTTAAATGCTAAATTTCAATATATAAGTTCAGGGCTAGCAAAATATATTTATCAGATAGATCACCATGATAGATCACCATTCCAAATAAAGTGTGATCCCAATTATTCTTGCGCGCTCTATTTTAATTTATGTAGTAGTGCCATGTTGGGCTAAACGTCTCAACACAAATGCTCACTGTTCTTGACACAAGCCACACCTCGAAGCCAACCTAATAACACCCTTTTGTTGAGCCCTAGCAACTTAATAAGCTTCCAACCCGTGGCTGCAACCCATGGATAATAATAGCTGAGTTTTTGTCGAGAAGTGAGTTGGTTAATTAGGAAAGAGCCTTAGTTGATTGTCTCGTACACGCGTTGAGGACGGTCACGTTTCTATATAAGAAAAATATGAGTTATGAATCAAGGTATGTAGAGTTTTTCAATGATCCTGTTATTGATGATGTTTTGAGGGCAAGTGGAAGCGGAGAAGATGAACGTATATAATAGGACTGAGGAGTATAGTTTGTATTGTAAGAAGGCTGTTGTTATTGCAGCTGGTTCTTGGAGTGGAACTTTGATGAAAAATGTTGTCGACAAGTCTGACATTGTTTTGGATGTGAAAGGGCCATATATGCTAGTGACTGAGAATTTTAACTCGATTAGGTGAAATATGATTGATGGAAGTAGGGATATACAACTGCAGTTCGAACACAATATATAAAAATCAATATGTATACCACATATTTTGCCGTAACCCGCACTAGAACAAAACATCCGATACAGAAATCTTGTGATCGACTTTGTGAGTACAATATGATATACTCTCTTGATCACATCCATCAAATTAACATTATACGAACATATACTAAGCTATTACAATGTTTTAATTTGCCCCGGCTTGACAAGACTACTTGCATAAAAAAATAAGAAACACCAAACCTTACCCTGTTGTTTATTTCAATACAAAAGCCTTCCTTGTTGTTTAAGTGAGCAATATTCTTGTACTGATGACTCTTCAAATCATAATAGAACAACTTATCTTCATATCGCATTACAATCTTCACAACGTCTGAGTAGTCAGTAGTACTGCTATCAATATCTCCTGTTGTGCCAACAAATTTGTAGCTGTCCAACCTTCTGATAGGTTGAGGTAAATTTGACAAGGATCCAACATTAGTGCTATAACATTTGGTCCAGCTAGTATTACCTTCTCTTTTTCTCAAAAGCAAATATTTGTAACACTCCTCCATTCTCACTTGCAAAGCATAGAGATCCTTTCACCTCAAATAAGGTATGGAATTCATTTCGATTGCATGAATGTTCTGGGATAACTGTATTCAGAAATTCCATTGTTACACCAATATTTACAGAGAGACGTGGAAACATTTGCGAGGATTATTACGCCAAACTGCTTGTCCATTTTCAGTTCCACTTTTCAGCCAGTGCACTTTTCTTTTCTACGTATATCAATTGGGATGTTGCACGCTCGTGTGGATAGGGATTTTCGTATCCGCTCCACTCCTTTGTCACCAACAGTAAGCACAACACACCTCGAATGAAAGCTTCCAAACACAACATATTTTCCAACAGAGTCGTTGTAAAACAAAGTCCATGAGTTATAACACCTAGGTGGATTGCACACTATAATCCGTTGTTTAGCCATAGAAGGAAGAACCACACATTGACGGGTGACAGGATTATAGACATAGAGCACCTCAAATGGGTTTTTCCGTGGGAGATCAACAACAATCCATTACAGGAAGCTTTCACGGTTGATTTCTTGCAAAGGAACCTGAAGAGGGGAACTTCATATTACAAATTGTTTCCACTTGCATAATACCATGTTTTTTGCTTAGTGATTGCAAACATCTCTAAATAATCATTATCGCGTTCCATCGAGTATATTTTTTAAGATTATCTCTGGTCGGGAACGAGAATGAGCAAGCTGGGAGTTCACAAAATTAGGATCAGAGATAATTGAGTGCCATAGCTTGCATACAACCTTAGCTCTTACGAGATCCTTTGCAGGAACTTTTAGCAATATCTGAAAGATTATATCCTGAGAGAAATAATTAACCATTGGGAATTCACACCTGTGACATATTACATAGGCACATAGTATTAGCTGTGAAAGTTACAGTATCAATTTGTACAAGGCAATAGTGTTAAAGTATCAAGTTTAAGATCCTTTGCAGGAATAATCTCTAATAACAGCGAAGAAGAACGATATGATTATACTTCCTAATAATTCCTACAAACAATTATACTTCATATTTACAAGAACAATGAAGACAATCATCGTCATGATAAGAACATAATAGTATTTACCTGTGGAAGGAAATAAAACTTGATGTGATGTGTCGATATATGCAATTCTTCTTCTCAATGGATTGAACAGTTTGATCTTATTAGGGAAAAAAAGGATCTTATGTAAAGAGTCATAGACTCATACCTCACCTACAACTCCTAACTCGAGTCATAGACTCATACCTCACCTACAACTCCTAACTCGTGTTTCTAAATTTTGCAAAAGTGTGATAGTCAGGCTAATGTGCTCACTGTCGCATGGCACTCTTTTATACGCACAACTGATTATCGGTCATATTTTATCTTGCCCAATTATCCTCCCATTGCTTCCTTTATCACTATATACTGTCACCATTTTTACTTTACAGCTTATAATTACTTAAACCCAAAATTGCTGTTACTAATTCGTTTGCTGACGTTAACTCATTGGTTACCTATACCTACTGTAGTGCACGTTGTAGCCCTTCCAAGCTTGAACACATTCGAATTTCAAACACGGTGCCTTACTGCCTTATACAGCAGTTTGTACTTGAGCAGATTCTAGAACGATATTTAGAGAGGGCCTTGGTGCTTTCTATGATCCGTTTGTACTTGAAATTCAGAACAGAGAAGAAGGCAGCGGCAAGTTTTTTTAAAGAAAAAAGAAGAAGAAGAAAGGAGTCAGTTTAGAAAGGAGTAAACAACAGAGAAAATCTAGGGTTTGGTGGTAATTGTTAAACATGAAAACAGTATTTTTAACCTCTTTTATATGCTTTTTTATCCTCAAATTTTCTATGGTAGATGCCATTTACAACAGTTTTATACTGCCACCAAAATTGCAGTTACTAGTTCGTTTGGTGACGTTTGATAAACAGAACTTTCAAGTTCTTTTGGGCTTAATGGCATGAATCCTTGACATGAGAGACATACATAACTCAATGGCTACCTACTGTGTTGCACGTTTTTTGCCCTTTCATGTTTCATCGGGCATCACCTCATACAGCAGTTTGTACTTGAGCAGATTCTAGAACGAGATTAGCGTATTTGTAAGTACGCAAAGAGAATGCCACAACCTCAACTCTCCTATCAATCATATCTTAAACAAAAACAACAATTAAACAAAGGCCCATTCCTAAAAACAAGAAATTAAAACAAAAAGATCAAACCTTGAGAGACATCTTCAGTTTTATAGAGAGATTTGTCAATGTCCATAGTGTAATCAACCATATTAGTTTTGTTAAGTAATTGGATTTTAGGATTTGGCCAGCTGGGTATAAACTACGTTCTTGTAGGAATTCGAGTAATGGGAGATTTGTGGATTTGGGTTATGGGCTTTGTTACAAGGCCCAGTACACTATATTTCACCATTCAAGCCTTTGATCAAAGTACCAAAGATTAGTCTCAATTTAGGGGTGTAAAACGGCCCTCAAGCCCTCGGGGTCCGCCTCGACCGACCCGCCCATAGACAAAAAAAAAAGCCCTCAAATTTAAGCTCGCATGCAATTTGAGGCCGCGGTCGCCCGACTCTCATGTTTTGAGGGAGGGTAAGGAGGCCTAGATATGGAAACATGAGGGCCCCCTGGCCTGGGCCCTCCCCAAGCCCTCACAAAGCCCCGTTAAGGCCCTCATTGATATTTAGATTTTCTAAACAAAATTACGATAATAATACCCTTAGGGTTTTAAGTTTTACTTATTATTACATAGGGATCAAACTCTGCTCAATCCTCGGGTGTGAAAGTATCAGATAAGGTGCAAGGTAGTTCTTCCCACCAAATTTCCAAATGAGGATTATTTTTTGGAATATTAGGGGGGTAGTGAAAATTAATGCTAGAGAGAGACTGAGGGAAATGATTTCTTCTCACAACCCAGACATAGTTTGCTTGGCTGAACCTTTAGTGAAGCCAGAAACTAGTTACCTGAATGATTTTAGAATGAACTATTTTGAAAGTAATATTGTTCATAATGACTCCTCAAGTAGACTGGGGAACATTTGGATTTTTACTAAGATTGGTATAAGCATGAGGGTGGTGTTCACCAACAACATATTTCGATCCTTGTTAATGACTGCATTTTGTCGGTGGTACACGCAAGTCGCTCCCCTTACTTTAAGAAGGAACTCGAGAGGAACTTAAGGGTATTAATACTACCCTACCATGGGGTCGCCATTGGTGACTTTAATGTAGTCTTCTTGAAAATGAAAAGAAAAAAGGAGTAAGACTACCCTAAGTAGCTATCTGGAGTTTAATAACTTTATGAATGAAACCGAGTTGATGGAAAGCAATTGGGGAGGCATTAAGTACACTTTTGGTGTAACAATCAAGTGGGGCACTAGAAGGGTTTTGAGCAGATTGGATAGAGTCCCATATAATGAAGCATGGAATCTTAAGTTTGCCGGATGGAAGTAGCTATCTTTGGAGCCGATATGCATCCGACCACTCTCCACTTCTTGGATCACATCCATATGTCCTAAAACCAATAAATATACCATTCAGTTTAATAAAATGTGGTGTACACACCCTACATTCCTTAATATGGTTAAGCCTTAACCGGGACCAGAATTTTGAAGGCTTTCTTCCACCTATTATCAAGGTCATAAGAAAACTACAAATGAAAAGGGGAAATCAAGAAGTGGAATACCGGAGGTTTTTGGATTGGTGGATGCAAATATCGAAAGGTCAAAATTTGAATTGCTTCGATTGCAAATGCTAGCGCATCAAAGTGACAATGAAGATGGAATACAAGTCGAAAATGATTCGGAAAAGAAGTAGAGTTGGATGCGACTAAGGATAATAGAGCATCTCTACCGAGACAAAAAGTAGAACCAAATTTGAGGAAGAAGGGACGAATTCTGCATACTTTCACAATATGTGTAAGATCCCATTAGGTGCCTCGATGATAACGAAATTATGCAAGAAGATGGCACTCTTTGATTGAACAAGAGCAAATAAAGCAACATGTGATCAGTTTCTATGAAGCTAAATACCGGAAAGGGGAAGTCACCAAGACCTTGGCTACTGAACATCATTCCCAAAGTTCTTGATGAGGATGACAATTACTTTCTCACAAAGATTCCCAACTATGACGAAATTCAGAAAACTGTTTTTTCTATGAAAGCAGATAGTTCTCCAGGGCCGGATGGATTTCAAGGGCATTTCTACTTCAAGTGTTGGGCAATCATCAAGCAAGATGTGTGTGCAGCTGTTCAATCATTCTTCATTCAAGGATGTTTACCTAATGGGTTAAATGCTAACTTCATTGCATTGATACCTAAGGACAAAGATGCAAAGAAACTCAGCCAATATAGGCCCATCTGCATGGGGAATTTTCTCTTCAAGATAATCACAAAGTTGCTACAAATAAGGCTAAACACTATGGCGCATTTAATCATCACTAAGGAGCGCATGCGTTTTGTTCCCTTAGAAGCTCTCAAGCTAGCATTGGGTTGGCCTCTGAACTGATGAATGAAATGAAAAATAAGAAGTATGGTGGTTCTGTGGTTCTAAAGCTAGATATATCTCAAGCCTATGATACTATGAATTGGGATTTTCTATTCCAAGTCATGCAAAGGTTGGGATTTTCGGAAACTTGGATCAAGTGGATTACAAAAATTGTGAACTCAGCTCACAGCTCTATCTTATTAAATGGTGGACCAGTCGGGTATTTTGCTATGAGGAGGGGTTTAAAGCAGGGAGACCCTTTATCTCCTCTTCTCTTTGCTCTTGCTGAAGACACCTTGAGTAGAGCATTGCATTATCTGAGGAGCATGAAGCATTTGATGCCTTTGACCACTATCAAGCGGTGGATGCACCTAGTCATTTGCTTTTTTTGGATGACATCATCATCTTTGCAAATGGAGGTATTAGGGGCATTAGAAAACTAAAGTGCGTTTGGAGAGGTATCGAGGCATCAGTCAAGACAAATCAACAAAACAAAGAGCAAAGTTTTCTTTGGTAGTTTCACGATGAAAGGAACAGCGAAGACTTGAGGAACCGGTATGGTGGAAGGGGGCTTACCTGAAAAATATCTTGGCATTCCGTTACATAAAGGAAGAATCACTAGGGCATGTGTTGCCCCTGTTCTTGATAAGGTAAAGAAAAAGCTTACTAGCTGGATTGGCAAGAGACTATCATTTCAAGGGAGAGTTACCTTGATTAAGTCTGTGTTGTGTAGTATCCCAATTTATAACATGGCAATTTTCAAATGGCCAATGTCTATAATTAGGGAAGCAGAAACTTTGATGAAGAATTTCCTTTGGTCTGGTGATCCTACCATTAGCAAAGGAGTAACCATTAGCTGGGATAGAGTGTGCAAGCCAATTGATGAAGGAGGTTTGGGTATACGAAGACTCAAAAGCATGAATACAGCAATGTAAATGAAATTGGCATGGGGTGTCCTTTGCTGGTGATAATGATCCGATGTATTCTTGAGAGCTAAGTATTTCCAAGAAAGATGGGAAATAATCACCTTTCACGGACCTACTTCTATATGGATTTGGTATTAAGGAGGCATTAGTTTGGAAGTAATCCCAAGAAGTCAATGGGTGGTAGCAGGATGGTGAGAATGTTGATCCGTGGAGAAGTAATTGGTTAGGGACAAAATCTCTACAAAAGTTGCTTAACATCAGTGAGAAGAATTGAAAGGGGTGTAGGCGAGAGTTTGTGACTTATTAAAGGATGATCAATGGTGCATTCTGACATCTTACAAGAGGTAATGGCTAGTGTGAATGTAGGACTCGATTCGATTACAAAAAGTGTGATTCAAGCTTGATTGATTATGTGGTGTGGTGTCGACATGAAAGGAAATTTCTACAAAGGTCGATATGAAGAAATCGGAACTAAGAAACAAGTTATTACAGGAGTAAATGTATTTGGAATAGTTACATACACCCAGGCCTGCGGCAATAAATGGAAGATTTTTTACAAAAAGGTGTTACTCTTACGATGAGAGGGTACAAAATTGGGAGTACACATGGCTTCTTGTTGCGGACTTTGTCGTGATGCCCGTGAAACACATGGTCACCTCTTTTTTGGTTGTGTTGCTTCTCTCAAAAGTTGTGGCAATGGATAGCGAAAAGCTTTAATACCAGTCATATAGTGTGTTTGGATGATGCTTTGAAGGTGAATAACCAATGGAGCCCTAGATTTGAAACAGTTATGGCATGCTTGTATAGTGATTTCTGTTGACAAGTATATGGAAGCGAGAGAAATTTGGTACATTTTGAAGGAAGAATGGAAACATTCAGCGGTAAGTATTACATTCGAACTTCGAATTGAAACTCTCGGGACACACGGCCAAACAACACAACTTCGGATCACAGATTGAAACAGGGTGTGATCAAATTCTGGATGTGGCATCGAAGATTAAGAATGCACCAACTGATTAGCGGTGTATTTGGATTCCACCGCTCCAAATATATTGAAGTTGAACAACGATGGGGCTTCTCTAGGTAACCCGGACCTGTTGGTATCGGATTTCGATATAGGGACAATATGGGTGGCTTCAAACTTACGGTGTGGAAGAGTATTGGTGTAGGTACCAATTTTTGGGAAGCGAGTGTATGGCCATTCTTGAGGGGTGGAGATTGCAATGTCTAAGGGATGGTACAAGCTATGGATCGAACCGATTCGAAGCAAATGCCTGAAAGCTTTAGGAGTGGAAATGTACCATGGACATTGCAAGCAAGATGGAACAATTATGCGCTTGCGGTTCAGATATTAAGATCACCAGCATCTTTAGAGAAGCTAACTATCTTCGCGAATAGGTTAGCCAAGGACCTGAGCTTTGTTGGTCGCTAATGAACGAAATGTGAAGGAAAACCGTGATCAAGCTAATATGAAATGGGAAGGCCCATACCGGACCTTCTATAGATTTCGGTGAATGTAAACTATTACTATTCTTATAAATGGTAATAGTCGATCGCTTTGAGTTGGCATGAACATTAGAGAATGCAACATGTTGCATCTCTAAATACCTTTTGTATTTTGTTACTTTTCTTTTAATACATTTTAACCCAAAGAAAAAAAAAAAAAATAGGGTAGAAATGTAAATTTCAAGTATAGTACTTGATATAATGAAGTCTTGTAATGAAGGTTCTCTCTCTTGTAATGAATATATTGTTAGAATATGTGAATATATTCTATAGGATACTGGTATATTATATGGATATATCTCTATCCCATAGAATATATTCATATATTCTATCAGATATGTTAATGAAGTTTGATAGGTTTTCAAAATTTTTTAATGAATATGTTAATCAGTTAATGAAATCGATAAAACCAAATATGTTAATGAAGTCTAAACAAGTTGTATTCAAGAGTTTTGAATAATTGACAAGTTGTACAGCCCGGCCCATAGACCCGGCCCTCAGGCCCGGCCCATAGTTTTCTAAAGGGGGTGAGGTGAGGGCAGCGGTCAGATAATTCAAGTGTTGGCCCTCACAGCCCGACCCTCATAAGATAAAGTTTCCTAGCCAACCCGGCCTCAAATCATATGGGCTTTATGATTTGAGGGCCGGGCTGGCCCGGCCCGGCCCATTTTACACCCCTAGTCTCATACCAAGCATACAAATAAATGAAAGATTGGGGGTGGCTACAAGACAATAGTGTTAAAGTATCAATTAAGTTTAAGATCCTTTGCAGGAATAATTCCTAATAACAACGAAGAAAGAACACAATCATGCCTAATAACAACGAATAATTCCTAATACTTCTTAATAATTACTACAAATAATTATACCTCATATTCACAAGAACAACCAAGACAATCATCGTCATAATAAGAAAATAATAGTATTTACCTGTGGAAGGAAACTTGGTGTGTGTCGATATATGAATGCTTAGCTTGCTCCCAATTGATCGAACACGTTGATCTTATGTAGTGGTGTCTGAGTCATAGACTCATCACCACCTACTCGAAAAATTTGACCGACTTCGAAACCAATGTTATCAGACCAAGCTCGGAGGTTAACTTCGGTGAAGAGACTGGGTCATTGGGTTAGTAATCAGTGGGTCACTGGTGGGACCAGTGGGTTATTGCTTGGTCCGCCATAAATATATATACAATGTATTTTTAAATTTTTATAGCAAAAGTTGATATTGTAGCCTAGTGGAATGTTGTCTATTAGTGATTTTAGAGGTCCTCGGTTCGAATGCACATTGGCAAGCCTGTACATTGATGACTTATTGACCCATGGTTCGAGTCCTCCCTCTTGAATTTATTTTTCAAAGTTACAAATTTCTCATGAACTCATGAACCAGTTCGGTTAAAACCTCCCCAATTTAACCGGTTTTACTGGATTAGGACTGGGTTAATTGCTGAAACAATCTACTTAATGACCCAACCTAGTTTGGAGACCTGGTCACTGGTTCACGGGTCAAACCACCAGGCCGGGTCTGATAACACTGCTTGAAACTCCTTAGATTGCCTCACACAGGCACACAGCACAAGCCTCAAGAACTCTGTGCAGCTTACTGGCTTGGGCTTGAAGTCTTGAACAAGTCTTCTTAAAATTTATGGTCCTACCCATTCCCAGTAGTTGAGGTGTCATATAGAGATTCTTCATATATACGTATAGCAATATTTTGTGGCATTTAGTGTTTGATTGTGCTTTGTAATTGTCACTACTGAGAGAGAAATTTTATGAAAAAACAAACTTAAGACTTTAAAAAAAATTTAACGTTAAAACTTAAAACTGATCAGCCTGATCTGACAAATAGTAATAGGCCGGCTGCTTAATACTAAGCTTTACAGATGATCTATTTATAAGAACTTCCATCGTCCCATTTTCAGCTTGCTGAGTAGCAACTTTCTCCAGTTACTTGGTATGTGCCATTTCAGGCACCCTAATAATTACTTCAAGTTATTAAAGAGAAGTAGCATACACATTGTACACAGAAGGAAGGGAGGAGAAGAATGTGCATTGGTTTCATTACCTTAAATCTGAATTGACATAACTTCCGGGTATGAACCTCCTCCAGTATCAAGAAAGTATAAACATGCAATCGCTCTTTTTGAATTCTTCAGTGATGAAACTTGAAGTACACTAGTATACCGCAACACGGTGTCCACCGACCTTAACTCAACAAGTGACTTGAAGAGACTAGGTAATTAGTAGTTGCTTTTGCATTGAGTTTGGTACTTAAATTAAGGAAATTAAAAAAATAAGGGAAATTCACATTCTTATTGCACCTAAAAATGAAATAGTTCCCTTAGTTATCTTCTTTTATGCACTACCTCTAGCCTGTTTATCCTATCCTCAACCATTGCGTAGAACCTACTTACATAATAAAGACCGTATGTGAACATAAAAATTTAGAAGGAATTAAAAACTCGGCACAAGATAATACCCTGACAAGCAAACTTATGCCAACAGGTAATAATCATATAAACAGAAATTGGTGAAAGTTTTTTGTGACTTTGAGAAAATATAGCATTACAGCAAATTACTTTAATCTGTACAATAGCAAATTACGTCTGAAACAGGGTGCGTATTCCAATTGTAATTGTCAGTTTTGTAATTTGTTTTCTTCACAATCAGATCTTCATTTTCAGCATAATCATGATGTCAACCACCGACTTAGCACATGTTAACACTTAATCTGTACAAGTGACTGAATTGTTCCAAAAATGGGTCACCACACCTGCACCACAAGAAAGAGTTTATTTGTAATGCATTAAGATTTGAAATGTGTGAAGAATAAGCAGGGGTGAAAATGAATAAGAATTTGAAAGGGTGACTAGAAGCCACCAAAGAATTTTGGAGCGTAAGCTTGTAATTTTATTTGATACAGTGTAGGACCAAATACTCATGGAAAAAAACCAAGGATTGACTTTTTAAAGTAGATCCTGCCAGCAAGTGATGGGAATCTTTCCTTCAGATTATGAATCTTTTCAATGAGACGTTGGCACTCTCTAATTCCCAGTGTATGTATGATTATAATTTAATTTATAATCAGTGAAGGCTGCTCATGTTCTTAATATTCATGACCAAGGGAGAAAAAAAAACTAAATCCTGCCCAACGAATATTTATTTTCATTACATGATTAGAAAGGTTCATTTTGAAGTAAAATAATTAGCGAAAGAATAGCAATGCCTCTCACCGTATGTAAACTTTAATGCCTAGTACTTGATCTAAGTTTTTTCATAGAAAAAATATATAAGGAGGCAACAAAACCTTAGTTCAGCAAAGAACATACACATATTTCTTTGGTCATCTGGTGCAATATATGCACTACGATCATACACCTAAACAAGTAGGTTTTAAGTGGAAGTATAAGTGTAAGGCAGTGGGAAAAAATAGTGCTAACGACAATTCAACTCAAAAGGCTTGAGAATACACTATCATGAGTGCAGCAAAGTACTACACGAAACCACTAATATAGGATTATAGGTTCAACCACACTATACTACTAGTAACTAGTAAGTTACTAATGCTACCCATATGGCATATAAATAGTATGTTACTAATGTTACCCATACGGCATACATACCAATAGCGGAAATATAGAGAATCAACTAATTTAAAGGCATTAAAAGAGAATATGGAGAACAATTCCTATATGGATTATACTAAAGAAATCCCCCATGGAAATGTTGAACAAGAAGGGTTTCAGTCAAGTGGCGAGTGCAGTGGGCAAGCCCTTATTCACTGACAAGTTAACTGAAACAATGTCAAGAACATCTTTTGCAAGTGTCTGTGTAGAGATTGACGCAAAATGTACTTACCCAAAAGAGGTCACTGTGGTGCTTGATTAGAAGAGGGCATTCAATATTCCAGTTGAGTACAATTGGAAGCCTATAAGGTGTGGTACCTGTGCAGTGTTTGGACACTCAGAGCAAAAATGCCCTAAGTGCATAAGGGAGGCAAATGATAAAGAAAAAAAATAAGCAGGGACTTTGGTTACAGAAAGCAGTGGAAGGAACAGAAAAGAATACAGATACAGAGGTACAAGAAGGCCAGGCTGTGGCTAGAGAGCAGAGGTGGGAATCACCTAAAAAGAAACATACATTCAGGCAGAGAGGTGCAAGCTCAGCAGAAGCTACCGAGGTGACTGGTACAAAGACAAGCAGTGAACAAGGTGGGACTACAACTGGTATAGGGATGACACACAGAGAAAAAGTACTGGGGAAGTAAGCTTGCCAGCGGCAACCAACAACAAGAAGCAAACCACTATGGTTTCACAGAATACACCAAAACAAGATGACCAGAACAATGGAACCAGTCAGCAGCATGGACAACAAGTTCAACATGGGAAAAGTTCTGGAACACGCAATACAACCAAAAAAGGCAAAGAAGTGGCTAGAACTAGCCACCAAAAACCAAACCCAAAGACTTAAATGATTAATACAACTTGCTGGAATGTGAGGGGCTTTAATAAAGCCTTTAAGCAGGTTGAAGTGAAAGAACTGATTAGGAAGTATGATATTAGCTTAATGGGTATTGTTGAAACTAGAGTAAAGGAAAGTAACATACAACAAGTACTGTGTAAGTGTTGCACAGGGTGGAAGATGATGAGCAATTATGAATACAGTGATTTGGGCAAAATTTGGATCTGCTGGGATCCAAATGTATGTGATGTGACTGTACTCAAGACAAAGTTACAAGTTATAACAGTAGAGGTTAGTACAAATAGGGGAGATAAATTCATCATGTCATGTATATATGGTAGTACTGATTATTTAGAGAGGAAAAACCTATGGCACAGTTTAGTGGACCTGTCATGCACCATACAGAAGCCGTGGATCACACTGGGGGACTTTAATTCTTTCATGAGTGCTCAAGAAAAAGTGGGAGGGCAACCAGTAAGACATCAACAGTTTGTGGACCTAGCTAACTGTGTATCGATGGCAGGACTTGTTGATATGAGATACAAGGGGAATTATCTCACATGGAGCAATAAGCAGGAAAACAGGATAGGTTGTAAGCTCGATAGAGTCATGATAAACTCAGACTGGATTGGAAAGTTTATGGATTATGAAGTGGAGTTCTTGAATGCAGGTGCAATCTCAGACCACACACCTATGGTGATCTACTCCTCAACACAGAGAAATCAATCAAGAAAAGCTTTTAGGTTTTTCAACTTTTGGGCAAGAGAACAGGGGTTCTTTGATATTATAGAGGAGGCATGGAAGAGCCAAGTTGTTGGAAACCTTATGTATATGTTTATGAAGAAATTGAAAATCACAAAAGCAAAATTCTAATTCAGTGGAACAAACAGAGGATTGGAAATGTGAATGTAAGAGTGCATGAGAGGCAATGGATACAAAGATAAAACAAACCTCTAGATAGACCCATTGAATCTGCAACCGATTGTACAAGAAAAGAGCAATCATCCGAGAGTTTGTACAAAGCTTCAAAGGCGTAGAAGAACCGGTGAGGCAAAAATCTAGAGACCAGGAAATTACTCAAGGCTTTATAAGCATAACCTCGCTGCGATTTCTTCAAATCATCCGTGCTAGAAGAATAATGAACAAAATCACTTGTTTGACAGATGACAATGGAAATACCATCCAAGATATAAGTGAGATTGGTGCTGAGTGTGTGGAATACTACAAGCAACTATACAGTCCAGATCTGATGCAAGATATAGACTTTGGTTTATTTGATTGCATGGCCCCAAAGCAAAGGATCTCTGAAGATATGGCAAATGAGATGCAAGGGGAGGTCACAAGAAATGAAATAATTGAAGCTCTATCAAACATAGGCAGTGACAAGGCACCTGGAAGTGATGGGTTCTCCTCATTATTTTTCAAAGTCACTTGGAGAATAATTGGAGATGATCTCATTAAAGCAATAAGAAACTTCTTCAATTCAAGTTGCATGCTCGTGGAGGTAAAATGCAGACATGTATCACTCTAGTACCTAAACCGCTTTCGATCTACATCGTTAAGAGACTATAGACCAATTGCATGCTGTGGAGTGGTATACAAAGTGATATCGAAGATTCTTACAAGTCGATTGAAGAAAGTGGTGCCTATGGCAGTTGCAAATAACCATTCAACTTTTATTGAGGGAAGAAGCATCCAAGATAACATAGTGTTGTCACAGGGGCTGCTACATAACTACCATAGAGATGTGGGGCCTCCGAGAAGTGCAGTAAAAATTGACCTAAAGAAGGCCTACGACTTTGTGCGGTGGGAATCAGTGGTGTTTGTTCTAGAGAGACTGGGTGTGCCTAGGAAGTTCATTAACTGGGTTAGAAAGTGTGTAGAGACACCTACATATTCCATTATGTTGAATGGGACACCCCATGGTTTCTTTCAAGGAAGAAGAGGGATTAGGCAGGGCGATCCCATATCCCCATATCTGTTTGTGATGGTGATGGACCTCTTTGCTGAATTAATGCTTCATAGTGTTAGTACTGGACAATACAAACTCCACCAAAAGTGCAGTGACCCTGTTATCACTCACCTATCCTTTGCTGACGACTTGATTGCTTTTATGGGAGGGGATGTTGGAACAGCAAAAACTTTGAAGAATAACCTAAGCTCCTTTACAGGATGTACTGGGTTAGAAGCCAACCTAAACAAGAGTACCATCTTCTTCTCTGGTGTTGATCAAGGTATATGTGGTGACATTGCTAGGGTGTTGGGTTTTCATATAGGAGAGCTGCATGTCAAATATCTCGGATTACCACTCATCACAACAAGACTTAAGGCTTCTGATTGTATGCCTCTGATTACCAAGGTTACAAATCGAGTACCAAATTGGAAGGGGAGACTGCTTACATATGGTGGGAGGTTACAGTTAGTTAGAGATGTACTCAATCAATTAAGTATGTACTGGTTTGCTGTGTTTATAATTCCTACAAGTACTATGAAAGAAATTAATAGGATATGCAGGAATTCCCCTCGGTGGGCTCGATCACGACCAATCTCATGCACTTATAAGTTGGGATGCAGTATGCACTTCTTACAGTGAAGGAGGCTTGGGCTTGAGAGAACTGGATAAAGTTAACACAGCTGCTATCATGAGGCAAATATGGAAGCTGCTGAACAAGAAAGATACGCTATGGGTAGAGTGGGTCCACAAGCATTTGATTAAAGAGAATAACTTCTGGCAACTGAAAGTACCACATGATCGCTCCCCGAACCTGGAGGAAATTTATCAACACAAGGAAAAGAAGCCCTCGAACATTGTCATGCACCAAATCGAACGGGAAAAATACTAGTTTTTGGCTCGATCCATGGCATCCTGTAGGAATATTGAAACGGTATTTCCCTCAAGTACTCATACATGACTCGACATGCCAAATGAACTCCACGGTCAATTTCATTTCAAGATGGCAAGCGGAACATCCCCATCGTGTTAGAAGACATCTACCTGATATCGTAATGCATATGGAGGAAATAGTGGGTATAGTGGGAGGAGAAGATGAACTGGTATGGACTGTTTTAGTAAAGGGAGACTACAGTTTGAAGGACATATATGAGAATATAAGAAACTTCGAAACAAAAGATAAATTGGTACCAAAGTGGTGTGGTTTACTAACAAGATACCAAGACATGCCTTCATCACTTGGTTAGCATTAAAGGGTGGTCTAAAAACAACAAGCAAACTGAAGGAACAGAAAATAGTCACCACAGATCTCTGTGCACTATGCTGGAGACACAAGGAAATAGAGGATCACCGTCTTTGAATGTAACTTTTATTGGATATATATGGGCTAAACTGTTAAGGTCTGGCCGGCTATAACCGCATAAATCATATAGCAACCGGCAACCGGAAATAGCATGGGTGGTACAAAGTGGCGAGGAAAGGGTGGGGAAACAGGATGCTATCAAACCACTACCGAATGGGTTTGTGTATTGGGTGTGGTTGGAGAGAAATGCAATAATTTTTTTAGAACAAACACAACAAATACTGACTACATTATTCAACGAAAGTACTACAAGATGTAAAGACAAAGCATCACTCTCCTCGAGCACGAAGATGGAACAAGGAGCAGAACTACAAGATTTTGTGTCAAGATGGAATGTCAATGTTAAGGTGATAACAAGAGAAACTAAGATATGCAAATGGGAAACAGTAGGAAGAGGGGTGTTCATTCTAAACACTGATGGAACGAACACTTCAAGGGGAGGAAGGAGGATGGGCTGCTGCCATAAGAGATGACAGTGGGGCAGTAATAGTAGCGGCACATGGAAAGTCTCACTATCACAGTATTGCTATGATCAAACTGCATGCAGTGGAACAAGGTATGAAACTGGCACATAAGCATAATGTGACACGGCTAGCAACACAAACAGACTCCAGCAATGTGGTATCCTTCATGCAGAGTGGAGGAAAGCACCCATGGGTAGCAAACAAGACCATGAGAAGCATTGAAGGAATGAAGGAATGAAGGGACAAATGTAGTATTTTACTATATGCCATATTTTTAGAAAAGCTAATAAGTCAGCGGATTTGTTAGCTTCACATATTCCAAATGTAAACTGGTTGAAAATAGAGCCTAGTTCTTTTTCTGAGGAACTCAGGGGGATTGTAACTGATGATGCATTAGGGAAAGAGTATGTGAGAGTGTAACAAGCTTAGTTCTTTTAAATTCAATAAAAAGGGGTAAGGGACCTCTATAAAAACCTCGCTTACCCACCAAAAAAAAAATTAAAAGAGAATGCATAATACCTTATATAGAATCAAGGTCGCGGTAAAAACAAAGTAGGGTTTCACTGTGATTGGGATACAATATCCATATATTGGCTGCAAATGCAAGTGTTCCTGAAGTATAGAGGTAACCTCACTTCTCTGGGTAGTAGTCGTCCCCCACCCATTAAAACTGGATCAAAAGAAGAAGCCACAGACACAAATCCAGATATTAAGGGACCAACAATATGTGGTTTGAGGTATCACAAGACTTTCCAATTCTTTCGGGCATGTCCTTAATCATACCCCACCATGTGTCCAGCAAGTCCTTTTCCAAGGTACCCAAGGCATAGTACAAAATATCGCGATATTTGGGGATATCTATTTAGAGAAAAATATATAAATATCACGATATGTTCATAGATATATACGACTGCAAATATTGGCAATATTTCAATGATATTTACGATATTTGTGATATTTGGAGATATTTGGGGGATATTTTGTGTATATAACAATTTTATTTAATATTTACCATTATATTTCAAATAAATATAAATAATATATCATGATATATCAAGAAATATCCACAATATCTATGATATTTATCGATATTTTAGATATATCTACGATATTTGCATGTGAAACAATGTCAAATATCCCCAAAGAGGGAGATATATGAATATATCCACAATACATACCGAGAAATTGAATATCGATAAATACCCATATCCTGATATTTTGTACTATGCCCCAAGGTACCCAAGAGGACATATATCATGCTTAAAATTGTTTTAAAAAAGAAAGAAAGGAAAACACAAATACCATAAGTGTATACAACACACTAAAAGGGAATTCTTATACCATAGTGATATTTTTTTATTTATGAACCGTGTAGTTTTACTAATAATATATAACTAAAGAAGGAAGGATACTACTAGATCAAAACACCTTATTTGGTGCGTGATTTTATCTTGACAAACAGTAATTTAACGGGCTATTTGTTTTTTTGGGTTGAGTTATAAGACATAGTCTTATAAGATGGTTTTATAAAGTAGTTTGTTTTTCATTTTAAGTTCCTTTTATAAGCACTTGTAAAAAAAACAAACAAACAAACAAATACACAACATACTATAGATGGTTATTTGACAAATATAATCTTGCTTTACTTCACATTTAACTTGAATATATTAATTTGAAACAAGCGTATATAATTTGATTTTCGGTTTCAAATCAATTTTGATAATTATAATATTGATTTTAGAAAATTACCTTAATAGCAAGGTGATGGCGGTGGTAGTGGCGGCGGTAGTGATAGTGGTCTTAATAGCACGATGGTGGTGGTGGTGGTGGTTTTAATAGTACTGTGGTGGTAGTGGTAGTGGTAGTAGTGGTGGTCTTAATAGTCTTTGTGGGTGGTGGTAGTGGTAGCAAAGGTGATGGTGGTGGTTAGAGCAATGGAGTTATTTAGAAAAGAAGATAGTGAAAATGGAAGAATAGAAAAATAGAGCTAGGGGCATATAGACGGAGGTGTTTGAGTCATTTTCCAAATTATAAGACTTATAGAATTGAAATAGATCTAATTTTGGTATTTATAGAATTGGTAAGAGGCAAAAAAAACAAACAAAAAAATATGCCACTGGTGTAACTATGACGAGGAAACATGGACTCCCACTTTCACACAGGGTATATGCCATCCACAGTTCCACACAGTCTGATTGGCTTCTGGACTTGAAATTCCTTCAAGTCACTAAATAGCCTAACATAGAATCCTAATTCCTAACAACTCTTCCACTATCCCCCACCCGACGCACAGAACATTGAGTTCTTCCGTAATAGCGCACTCAAACGTAGAAAAGAAACGTATGTTGTGTGCATTCCTTCTCACAACACATTTGTGTCTAAGGAACTGTATGTTGCTTTCACACAAACCTCAAGTCACAAAACACTCTCAATGCGCATTTCAAAAGCTACACTAATTAGCTGATAAAACTTCATGGGCCTTTAGAGAACCTGTGGTAGGTGCCTTTGCTGCATGACCCTTGAAATTTCCAGCAGCTTGTCCAGCAGAGTTCTTCATATTTACTGTGTCGGCTGATACCATTGACTTTTTGATCTGCCATGTAAAACAGAAGAATAATGCATCAACATTAATTCAAAGAACCAATGACTCGATACAAAAATAAAAAAGAAATAAAAATATAAAGAAATAGAACAACAACATTGAAATTGAAAGAAAATAAATTCCTGTGTTCAGCCTGGATGATGAAGGGTAGTACCAAGATGACAGCCATTGTAGAAGAGTGTGAAACCCCTCCACAAAGACTAACAAAATTTATGTTGCCAACCTTGATGTCTAAGATGATCAAGAATAGATAGATTTTAAATGGGAAGATTCATATGCATATGTGAAAGTCCTGACACCATATCAATAGAGGACAAGGCTCACGAAACTACTACTTCGATTTTCTTTGTTGGAGTTGAACTTCAAATCGTATTAGGCATTGTAGGGGAGCGATATCCTCATAGGGCATCGCACTCTCGAGGAGCATAAGCGAACTGAAGATATCGACCTCCAAGACAGACCTGAGAACAACGCTTCTAGCGGTACAACGAAAAGCGCGCGAGATAGATGAATCCAAGGCGACCTCCAAGACCGACCTGCGAGCAGCTCGAGTAGGTGGTGCAAACGAAGATATCTCAGTACGAACACTTCGCCAGATACAGAACGCTTCGGATAGAAACACACCCCACCAGGTGTAATGATTGCCAATATCTTAGTGGTAATCTCAACACCGGGAAATAGGGACTACCGCATCTACCCCCAACCATAACAGGGCATATCCCAAATCCAATTCAATACTCATACGCGATCTCCACCCTACATTTGTACAAAAGAATACACGTGTCAGAAGGATCTCCTCTCTCTGAACTCTATAAATACCACTCACCGAACTACGCCGGACGATTCTTCTCTCCCCCCAAAAAAAGGAAAAAGCGAGAGAAGATAATGGCGGTTTCGCTCCACAAATGAACCTCGGTCACATCCAAAATCCAAACCCTTCCCGTTCTTCCTTGTTGTAATTAGGAGAAGATCAGAACACACCTTTACATTGGCGCCGTCTGTGGTTTCGACATCGGAGAGCCACTTTAGATCGGGCCACCATCTCTAACTCTCCGACCCACCGCGCATGGTTAGCATAGAAGCTCAAGTTCAGAACCTTGCTCACCAGTTGGGAATAACGAATGAGAGCATTTCCTTGCTCAGGGAGGAAAATGCTACTTTACGTGCTCAGGTGGATAGTTACCAGCAACAACAAGTCGGCAACGGAGCCGAACACAGCATCAATGACGTTAATCAGCAGCTTAATGAGTTATCCCAAAGGATTGGCCAGACCGCTGCGAAGAAGGATTCGACACAGATTGTGCACAAGATGCTTAAGACGTATCGCGCATCTCCGTTCACCGCAGAGGTCCTCAGTAAATCCTCTCCACACGACTTTATCCAGCCACGCTTCCCCATGTACGATGGCGGCACATGCCCCGGTCGACATGTGGCTCGCTATATTCGAGTCGGCACTTTACACTCACCCGAAGTTTGATTATCTCCATTGCAGATTATTTCCAGCCCCTCCGAGGATGGCGCTCGATTGGTTCTTTTCAATCGAGTCCGATTCTATAAACACCTTCGAAAGCGACTTCATCGATTTGTTCGCCCGCCCGATCGTCCACAACAGCGGAAGAAGGCGATCTTGATTCTCTGTTTCAATTATCATTCAAGGAGGCGAAACTATTTGTGAATTCCTAGGGCGGTTCAAGGCGAATCTGGCGTGCATGGAAAGTGGCTTGAAAGAATCTTTTCGCCACACCGCCTTTTCCAATGCTTGCCGAGTGCGAAACAAATGACCTCGCTTAGGTCGTTGATGAAGGAACGCCAGAGACACCGTCCGAAGCTCTACGCCGCGCGTGGACAAAATTACATCAAGTTGCGAAAACTTTAAAACTCCATGGTTTAGCAGAGAACCACGAGGTCGCCGAAGTCTCGGATCGTTCCCCAGGCAAGAAGCGCGCTGGATCGCTTTTGCACCAGCGGCTTCGTGCGATCGGATAACAATGCCAGAGTTCACTGTCCCCGACATTCCCCCCAGTCACATACTGGATAAGATTAAGCGCGCCTCATTTTTCCGGCCAAACATCGGGCACCGCGGTCGACTGGCAAGCCTTTTTGTGCATTTCATAAAGCAAAGTGCCATGAAACTGATGCATGCTGGGGGCTCAAGCATTATCTCCAAGACCTGGTGGAAGCTGGTTATATCAAACATTACACTAGCATTCCTGATGGCGACCTGCGTCACAAGTTGATGGCTCGTCGTGTACGTAGTCGATCTCCACCTCACCGTCACCGCCAAGGGGTACAGGCTCGTCCTCACACGGTAGAGGGGCGGCTCCGTGATCGTTCTCGCCCACGAGAAGGCAAAGACTCGTCCGATCGTGACAATGCTCGCGACTATTCATGTGATTACCTTTCCGGACGATTCCGCGTGACCTCTTCCCGAGAAAAAGACGTCGGTGGGCTCTTCTTCAGAAGTCTATCATTTTATTTCACAGGCAGCTCACGCCGAAAGTGGTTCAGTCGCAATGTTGACGATATCACTTTCACGAGGCCGACTTTAAGCAAAGTCCGCCTTCCTCATAATGACGCATTGGTCGTTCATGTCAAAAATCAGCGACGGATACCGTCATCCCAGGCCCCGATCGACCACTGGCGGTTCTGCGACATCCTATTTTACCACACCATGCAAGAAATGAACCTCCCCAAGTCCGTTCTCGTAGACCCAATCGCCCCTTTACGGGTTCAATGGCTCCGTGAGCCGACCCCCATTGGTGACATTATCTTACCAAGATCGGTGGGATCTCGAGAGGATAAGATTACCTGTAATACTTTCGGTTCTCGTTCTGAGACAGAAGTCGCCATACAATGCCATCCTCGGACGACGCCGATTCATCGATCGCGGCGGTATGCATCACTTTACATCAAGTTCTCCGTTTCCCGTGCCCTCGAGGCATGATGGAACTTAGAAGCAATCAACTTGAAGCGTACCATCGTAACGAGTGTCAAATCCACGGATGAGACCGCTGTGAATTGCTTCCCACCATACAGGAACCCTCCAGCTACACAATGGCACGTGACTTAGTCGCAGAAGTCCAACCCCGAACTGCCAAGCAGAACGCTGGGGGCTCTTTACAAGCGAAGTTCTCTCGAATGCCGATACCCGCTTTTCGCTCCCGAAGTCCTCAATGCAACCGGCGAAGACCTCTAGCATTGACCCAACGACAATGGCCGTCGGGCTAAAGTTTCGAGATCGTCTCAGGTTATGTCGGGCCGCCAAGGCCAGCAAGCAAGCCGCGCCATCCATGTGTTTGCAGCCAGGTACCACTCCCCAGGTCGTGGATACCCACAGCGGCGTTACGCACGCAATTCGCTTCACCATCGTGACCGGTCGGATCGTCGTCCACCGATGGTTCACCCTTCTGCGAAGTGAAGTCGCCAAGCGATTAGCCACCACCATTGTAAAACCTCCGGAGCGAGAAAAAGAAAAAGTGAATCTTGGCACGTAAGACGCGACCGAAGTTTGTATATGTAGGGGCTAACCTCGACCCACCCTCGATCCCACCTTGTAAATTTCTTATCAATGAATAAAGATGTTTTTGCTTGGTCGATATATCGATGTGCGAATCGATCCTAACCTCGCTTTGCCACAAATTAAATGTGAACCCCAATGCTAGACCAACCGACAACGACCTGGAATTCCGACTATCCCTCAAGCGCTTTCAAAAGCCATCAATGACGAGGTCGAAAAACTCAAGCAAGTCGGTTTCATCCGAAGGTAGACTACCCCGAAAGTGGATTGCCAATATTGTCGCCCCCCCCAAAAGAATGGCACGGTTAAGCGATATCGTCGATTTCACAAATGTCAATCAAGCCACGCCAAAAGATAGCTTTCCTTGCCCTCGCGTTGACCAACCGGGTCGACCAAACCCGTGGTCATGAACTCCTCTCCTTTATGGATCGCATCACGGTGGGTACAAACCAAATCCCACTCGCCGAGGGAAGATCAAAAGAAGACTTCGTTCATTACGGAGCAAGGGATCTATTGTTACAACGTCCTCCCGTTCGGTCTGAAGAACGCTGGAGCGACATACCAACGCCTGGTCACGGACATGTTTCAAGACATGTTAGGCGACACCATGGAGGTCTACATTGACGACATGGTGGTCAAAAGCAAAAGTCGGTGATCACCTCACCCACCTCGAACAAGCGTTCTCCGGACTTCGCCCGATGGGGCATGAAGTTGAACCTTAAAAATGCCTCTTTTGGGCGCCCTCGACAAGTTTTTAGGTATCGTCGGTGTCGATGCGTGGGATCGAGGCAAATCCTGACCCGATCCGAAGTTCTTAGATATGCCCGATCCACGCACAAAGAAATAGATACGAAATTGTCGGGGAATGGTCGCGCGCAAACCAGTTCATATCAAGGGCCCGGATAAGTGTAGACCGCCTCCTGCAGCTCCTCAAAAGGCGAGCCGTTCTCATGGAAGCGATCAATGTCATCATGCATTAAGCTACTCTCAAAGAGTATCTCACCACGCCTCCGCCTTAGCCAAACCAAGTATATGGAGAGACACCGGGCTTTATCCGGCAGATCCGATTTATGCATCATTTCAGTTCTCTTTAAAGAGGAGAACACTTCAGAAAAGCCGATCTACTTCACGAGTAAGACACTCACGCCAGCCGAAAAGAATTACTCCTTCCTGGAACGAGGCGTACTTGCTCTATTGTATTCCGCACGGAAGTTCAGGCCGTACTTTCAAGTACATCAAATCAAGGTTCTTACCGACCTTCCATTGAAGAAAGTCCTTCACAAAGAAAACAAGACTACTTGAATGGCAGTTTGGGCCGAAGAACTCGGAGAACACCACATAGAGTTCGTCCCCCGCGACTTCTCGAAAAGTCGGTCGTCGCCGATTTCCTAGCAGATTTCGGTTGAGGACCCTAACCGAACAAGAAACGAGCTCCCGGACACAAAAAACGAGAGTCAAATCGCCCGGTCTCTCTTTGTGGATGGTTCGAGTAAAATCTCGGTGGAAGTGGCATCGAGTCGTCTTAGTTTCCCCGACGGAAATATGATTGAAAAGTCAGTCCGCATTGACTTTGCAACTTCCAACAATGAGGCGAGTACTGGCTAATTAGGGGACTAAGGATGGCCGCAAACTTCGGTGTCGAAGAGCTCAAGTCTTTAGTGACTCCTGGCCGTCGTTTAAGCCGGGTTGCAAAGAGTACACTACCCACGAAGGTAACCTTTCCAAGTATCTTCGGTCGTTCATCGGTTATTGCCTTCTTTTAAGCGGTACACCTACATCATTTCTTGCGTGAGGAGAACCGCCACGAGCGGTTTAGCTTACTTGGCTACCCGGACCCGAGCTGCGTTCCCGACAAGTTCTCATAGAAGTCGTCGATCAACCCGCAGATACCAAGTCGACCACACCTTTGATGATAAGCGACCTATTTCCTCATCCCCGGTCGGTTGAGCCAAACATGGATGCGACCCATCATCGATTATATCAAGCCGCGGCGCGCTCCCTCGAGGAGCGTACCAAGGCTAAAGGGTCTCATATCAAGCTCGGCGTTATTGTTTAGTCCAAAACAAGCTATTCAGGAAATCCGCTGGTGGCCCACACTTACGATGCATTACCCCAGAACAGGGTCAATTGATTTTTGCCGAAATCCACGAAGGCGAATGTGGAAATCACGCCGGCGGCCGCTCATTAGCTCACAAGGCCATCTCTCAAGGATATTTCTGGCCCCGGATGCAGATCGATGCTAAAGCATACGTCCTCAAATGTCTCAAATGCCAAACGTTCGGCCACAATATCATCCAACCTGCTCGCGAACTGATCAGCATAGCGAGCCCGTGGCCATTTCACATGTGGGGCATGGACATTATGGGACCATTCATCCCACAGAAGAGTACTGGCTTCCGCTTTGTCCTAGCTGCCACCGACTACTTCACCAAGTGGGTCGAGGCCATTCCTCTCGCACACGTCAAAGAGTCCCATGTCCGAAACTTCATCTGGACTCACATTATCACCAGATTTGGTTTACCACATACACTAGTAATGGACAATGGGCCTCAATTCAAAGGCCGAACAGTCAAAGAGTTCCTCGCAAAGTGGAAGATCATTCATGCGTTCTCTACTCCGCAATACGCTCAGAGTAATGGCCAAGCAGAAGCCAGTAACAAAGCAATCTTGGAAAATTTGAAGAAAAAGATTGAAAAGAATAAGAGCCAATGGCCAAATCAGTTGGAAAACATTCTATGGGCTCACCGCACCACGCGGCTTCCCTCGATCGGGCGAAGTCGCCATTCTCCTTATGTTATGGCACGTATTAATTCCCACCGAAATGACCGTCCACTACAACTTCGATCGAACTTGTCGAAGTCGGGGCATAACGACTCCGTTATTATCGCGAGGCGTCGACTGTTGGAAGAAAAGCGGGACTTAGTCTGCCGCCGAGTCGATCTTATCAGCAAACTCTGAAGAACTCCTACAACAAGCGAGTTCATCCTAGGTCTTTTCAACCTGGAGACCTAGTGCTCAAAAAGACGCAGGACGATTCCAAGTTAGCACCCACATGGGAAGGCCCCTACATCGTGGAACGCGTCGTCGGCAATGGAGCATATTGGATAAGAACCCAAGAGGGGAAGATGTTGCCTCGACCTTGGAATACTTCTCTACTGAAATTTTTTTACCAATAGCGCCATCCATGTTGTATACATTTTGGTTCACATTAATGTCAAATACGTTTCCTGTGTTATTTAATACAAGTTACTATCTTTATTTGTATTGGCAAGTCAACCAGTTTACACAGCATAGACGCTCAACACGTTTTACTTGGCTCGCCACCCTCAGCCAAAGATATAGATACTCGCTAACGAGAACGCTCCCCTCATGAGCACCGCGGCTCTCGAGCTCATCGGCTACATAGCCTCTCCAATTCTTGTTACGTCGAGGACCTATATTTCTAGGATCGACTACACGAGAACGCCCCCCATGAAACACACGACTCTCGAGCTCATCGGCTACATAGCCTCTCCAATTCTTGTTACGTCGAGGACCTATATTTCTAGGATCGACTACATGAGAACGCTTCCCCCGCGAGCACCGCACACTCTCTTCGAGCTCATCGGCTACATAGCCTCTCCAATTCTTGTTACGCCGAGGACCTATATTTCTAGGATTGACTACACGAGAACGCTCCCTCGCAGCAATACCTCTCTTCGGAGCTCACCGGGCTACATAGCCTCTCCAATTCTTGTTACGTCGAGGACCTATATTTCTAGGATCGACTACTACGAGAACGCTCCTCCGCTGGAAAGCACCGCGCTCTCGAGCTCACCGGCTACATAGC
Source organism: Coptis chinensis (assembly GCF_015680905.1). NCBI lineage: Eukaryota > Viridiplantae > Streptophyta > Magnoliopsida > Ranunculales > Ranunculaceae > Coptis > Coptis chinensis. The sequence goes on along the minus strand of NC_141463.1, from coordinate 89,787,476 downwards.
CTCTCCAATTCTTGTTACGTCAAGGACCTATATTTTTAGGATCGACTACACGAGAGCGCTCCCCGCGAGCACACAGCTCTCTGAAGCTCACTGGCTACATAGCCTCTCCAATTCTTGTTACGTCGAGAACCTATATTTCTAGGATCGACTACACGAGAACGCTCCCCGCGAGCACACAGCTCTCTGGAGCTCACTGGCTACATAGCCTTTCCAAGTCTTGTTACGTCGAGGCCCTATATTTCTAGCATCAACCACACGAGAATGCTCTCCTCGAGCAAACGCTCTCCGGAGCTCACAGGCATCGTAGCCCATCCAATTCCTGTCACATCAACGACCTATATTTCTAGGGTTGACTACATAACAGGACGCATATTTCTAAAATCAGAGTCAGGATGCTAGTTACACACAAGTACACAGAAGCATGCATACACATCCAAAATAACATTATATGACCATACGTCATAACAACTACATCCACCGATCTGCTGGGATTACCCAGGAAATCCAGATCGATGATCATTACAAAAATTCACCAAGTATTGAACTGCCACTTTCGTGGAAACCAGTTCTCCGAATGAAAATGCCGAACTGCTCAGGCAAGCCTGAAAACACAGCTCTATTGTTTACTCTCGTATAAGAGAGAGAAATGTAGACTACACTCACAACTCAAGACTAACAGAGTCAAATGACGTTCACCTTATCAATTCTCAATAATGACATGCTTGTCTTCCGGGGCTGCGCTGGTCGAAGCAGTATGCCGAGCTGACCTCAGCATCACACGCATCTCAGGCTTTCCTTCCTCGCCTGCAATCGTTTTCCTCAGCCTGTCATACTTTTCATCCAAATAGCGGCATAGGCGTCTATACAGCTTCAAATCGCGCTTTCTTCGCTTTTCCGGCGCCACCCGACATTTCTTCGCATAATGCAGATCCTGACCCAATTCCCTTTCTAGCTCGGTCATATCCGTCACTAGATACAAATAGTCTCCGGCATTCACGTTACGGTACTTGGTGGACATCACTTCTAGTTTCTTCTTGTCCACCCCCACGCATTTCGCGTCAACCCCGCTCCCACGTGCGGGTTACCACTAGTCTCGAGCGGCGCCGCGGCATCTTTCGGCTTTTATCATACCCCCGCAAGAAACCGCATGAGCACGGTTAGAGCACCGGACTCCCGAAGTCGGCACAACAAAATTTTAAGGTATCGAACTCACCAAACAAGCGGCCATATCCATCGTCCCCCGATGAGTGTCCCCATGTCCTCGTCCTCAACCTCTCTGCTTTATCACCATCTAGCACAATCCCTTCTTAACGCTTAGTCGCTATGGGGCCGAGTGGAAGCTTACAACCGATCCGGCGTTTCACCATCCGCTTCTTCCCCGTCTTCCCCAGGTAGTAGAATTCGCTCCCCACATCCTTACATGGCGGGGCCAAACTCTCACCAGAATCGGGCGACCTTGCCCTTTCGTTAGCTCGGCCCGAACGACCGATGGTTTCGCCCACTTCGGCACTGCGGCGACGAATCTGAATGCAATGCCGGCCGGGCGACTATCTCCTCGGTCGTTTATGACCCTTCGTTTCTCCATCCGCAACCTTTCTCTTCCCCCGATCGCCATGAACATGAGGCTCAAACTCCATTTCCTCCATTGATAGTGGTGACGTTTCTCTCACAAACGCACGACATCTAGCCATCCTAACCTAGCAGCAAAGTTACGGCGGCATGAGTTAAAGCTTACTCTAGGTATTTCTCAAACAGAATAACACGCGCAGATAAGAAACCACATACGATGAAGCGGCGAAATACGAGAGAAGCCAAGCCGGAAAGAGCGAGCAAAGATGATGAAGGGAAGCTTAGGCACAACAATGATAGAACCCCTTGATGATATTCGAGAAGCGGTTTATATTCCTTAGGAAACGTCTTTTCCTAAGTGCCTCATTATCACCTTGAGACGCCAAACGCCATCTGCCCGCCATCATTATGTCCCATGAACCGCTCATCTCGTCTCCTACACGTCATGCACGCAAGGGAACACCGCAGCGGTTAAGGCGTACCCCGAATCTGAGCAATTCGACTCGCATCTCGAGCGGACTCCAATGATCGATGCTCACGTTCAAGGCGTAGCATTTCGCAATCTAAAGCACTCCAACAACAGGACGCTCCTCCCATCTTACCAATCATAAGTAAGGAGGTTGTCACCACAATGTGCCTACCACGTTCCATTCTAAGCCGTATAATCCTACATAACTATGAGTCAGCAAGCGACTCAGACATACACACGCAAAACAAATATCTACCATCGCATGCAAACAAAGGAAGACCTGGTTTAACAGCTTTTTCATACTTTCAATCTTGAGCCGAAGTTCTTTGAGATTACTCGGAGAAATCCAACCCGCCCCACACGAAAGTTCATAACATTCGCTACTACCCCGATCGCCAAAGAGACACCCACTCGTTCAAGATTACGATTACCAAAAATACAAAATAGGAATCCGCCTGGTTACCCCTGTGAAACCAGGTTCTATTGTATCCAAAGATATAAGGCGATAAAAAGACAAGCAACAACTTTTACAACTCGTCATCTCCTACCACAGTAGCTACCCCTCCACGCTCAAAAGCTTCATCGACCTCAGCATCTCTCCCGTCCACAATAATCGCTATGCCATCCAACTCTAAGCTCATCACCGCTTCAGGTGCAACAGCTTCAGCTCGAGCCACCCCGGCTTCTGGCACGCTCACAGAAGAGGCAATCGCCCCACCGGCATCCCCTTGGACCTCCTCCACCGAGGGACGGGACGCACAGCGGGCGTGTTCCTCCTTCAAGCCATTGTAGTCAGCCTCCAGCTCAACGAAGTCTGCGTCCAGCGTGTCATAGGCCTGGTTAGCGTCCTGAGCAACCTTCTTGCAGTGCAAGGCATAATCGTTCAGCCTACTAATTTCCACGGTAGCTGCTCGGACATTATCTTCAGCTCCTTCTAGCTTTTGCCTCGACTCTTACGCCTCGTGATCTTTCAACATCTTGGCGGACTTCGGTGGCTTCATGAGCTTTCTTCAAATCTTCCAGTTCCTCGCGCTCCATCTGCGAGGCGTCCTGGACATTTTTCAGCTCATCACCCAGCTTCACCACCATTTCCCTATCTGATTCTGCGAACTGGGCGATCTCTTTCAACTTCTGGAATCCACTCACCAGCTGCACGAACTCACACATGGTTAGCACAACAACAATTTGCATAAGCAAACAAGTTACCTCAGATGAAACTACAGACATACCAAGCATTGCGCAATTTCCATTCGTTTCAAGTTGTCGGCCAACCCCTTCTCATCTAGCTCTCTGCGGTTGCCATCCAGAGCTATCTGTTCTAGCAAACAACCTGCTATCTTCTACGATCTCGAAGCAAAATCGCCGTTTCCGCGATTCATTTGCGCGCCCCATGCTCGTCGGATAGACAAAATGTCCCTCGGATCATCCGCAGACACAACCGCTTTTCCGGTCACCTTTACGGAGGAGCCTTGGCCTTTCACCGGATCGGATCGGCGTCCCCGGTCGAGGCGTCTTGAACTCCACTCCAAAAGTGGCCAAGTCCATGACTCGCTTTCAGTCGGGCCCCACTACGGCGAGATACCGCGGGCCCCGGCCGCATTCACCATCGAATCCGCCCCCCGCGCTAAGCGCCATCCCCAATGAAGTGTCGAGCGACTTTTTATGACTTCGTCCGGCTTGTTTTGCTTTCGAGAGCGTCGCGTTGCCTCTCCGGACGACCTTTAGCAAGACGGCGGTCAAAACCATCGGCTCCAACTCCACAGGAGCCTCGATCGAACCCCTATTCAGGCCGGCGCCCGATCCTCCAAAATCACGAAGCTTCCCCCTAACAGGGCGCCTTGCGCCCCATGCACCACTTTTCTCCTCCTCGTGTTACCAGTCAAACCGTTCGCGCCTCCATCACTCCTTGCCTTAGCGGGCTTTCGAGCCCGCTCTTTTTCGCTTTCCTTTTTCCCCGATTGCGGTCCACCCTTCTACAAAGAAATGTGCAACTTCGGGCAACTTTGCTTTGTTTTTCCGCCGACGACTCGGTAGAGCAAATCTTTCTATCTCCCCACGATCGGTTCGCGCTTCACGTAAAACTCGCAACCAAAGCAAAACAAAGACTGTTAGAACAACTATCAAACGTTAGAAGAATAACAACGAAAAGTGTTCCTACCCACCGGATATGTTACAAATCCTAGTTCGCGATATACACCCGCTCACACGCGGTAATTAATTGCCAACTAGCAACAACGGTCTTTAGTCCAGCCTCATTGCTTACTCCATCGATCACGCAAACAGCGCTGCCGCCATGGTTTGCAAGCTAAAGTTCATGTTCCCCGATCGACGTATCACATAGTGCTCCACTATGTCAGCTACCCTTATGTCATATTCCCCACTCGCGTTCAGCAGGTCGAACACCTTAAATAATCGCCAGGTGTTACCCACGAACTGACAGGGAGACTTCCAACAAAGCGCCAAGAAGTCGCATACCAGTTTCGAGAACGGTATATGCATATGCGCTCTCCTGACCGCCCTCACAGATTATAACTCCACCGTTCGGCGGGTTATACTCCTCACTACGAACATTTTCACTCAATCGTGGCTCGTATATCTCCAGGTCAGGGACCTTAATCCCATACGCTGCCCTCAGCTCGGGGAAAGAGTTAGCAGCACGACGGTTCACACTTCTAGGGGGCACATCGCTTGATGACGACCTCTTCCCCCGACCTGACGTACTGGCCACGTCATCTCCTGACCTAGATCGGGCATTACCCCCGCCTATCCTATCATCTTCTTCCAACTCAACCCCCACGCCGACACTTACTGATTCTTCATCCTCGTACTCTCCACAACTCAAAGATATCTCGGACCTCCTCGATCGAGTATCATCGAATCGACATTATAACAACTCTTTCTATCAAAATTCAGCCCTAAAACCCTATAGCCTTACAATAACCTACTTACTTAAAATAACGAGCGGACAGAGGAAAGCAAATGGAAATTGGAAGATAACAAAGAATGGAGCACTCACCGAGAAACCCTAGTCGGCGTTTTTGCGGAGGAAGGAAAAAACACGAAATAACTTTTGGTATCCCAAATCTGATTTTGTATAAACCGCCTGCTTCGAGTTACCAAGAAGTAATCATTGCGAGCCTCACGCTATAGCCCGCACATCGCGTGTTCCAAGGCACCGCCCTTTTCAGCCGAGCTCCGCATAACGCGGCGACACGCTTTCTCTCAACCGCTACGATTACATCGCGTGCAAGTAAGGTAAAACTACCTTTTTCCCCGCCAATTCACCGTGCCACGGCATTCAAAGTGAGTGGCGCCTACCCGGTCGGTTCATCCACTCTTGTTAAATGCTCCACCACGCCGTCCGACTCTTTCTCGCGAAATACAGATCCCCTTACATCAACGCCCTACATCGAGAGGGGTGTAGGGGAGCCGATATCCTCATAGGCATCGCGACTCGAGGAGCATAAGCGAACCAAGATATCGACCTCCAAGACGGACTGAGAACAAATTTAGCAGTACACGAGTCAAAGATATAGATGAATCCAAGGCGACCTCAAGACCGACTGCCGAAAGCATTTCGGTAGGTGGTGCAAACGAAGATATCTCAAGATTTAACACTTCGCCAGATCTGAACGCTTGGATAGAAACACACCCCACCAGGTGTAATGATTGCCAATATCTTAGTGGTAATCTCAACACCGGGAAATAGGGACTACCGCATCTACCCCCAACCATAACAGGGCATATCCCAAATCCAATTCAATACTCATACGCGATCTCCACCCTACATTTGTACAAAAGAATACACGTGTCAGAAGGATCTCCTCTCTCTGAACTCTATAAATACCACCTACTGGAACTACGTCAGACCTGATTCTTCTCTCCCCAAGAAAAGGAAAAATGAGAGAAGATACGTAGGCAGTTCGCTCACAGCGACCTCGGTCACATCCAAAATCCAAACCCTTCCCGTTCTTCCTTGTTGTAATTAGGAGAAGATCATAACACACCTTTACAGGCATTACAACACTGCCAATGTACAAAACATAAAAGATGACCCAAAACCATATGTCAGTCCTGTCAAATTGGTCCTTACCATTCTACCCATGCACTAATTTTAAAAGACCTAATCACAACAATAACAAAAATCAGGAAAAATGCCACTTCCCTATCACAACCATTTGTGCCTAATCTAACCAGTAGCTGACTTGACGTTTCTCTTTAAAAAATAAGTAGAGCAAAATTCACTGTTTTGACCCAGATATGATGGGCCACTCGTTAAAAAAAAATAAGGCTTGAAAAGGTGTCACGTGCAGTAGGCATCAATATGATTTTTAGGTCCAGTTGCACATCCCAAATTCATAGACTAAACTTCTACTAGTCTAAAACCACCTAGGAAATATAGAAGTGAAGCTATGAGAAGGTATAATAGTCTAAAACCTTTCGACAAATACCACACAAATTTCCAATAAACTTGTTCAATACATGTTCTCAAATAAAATACATAAGGAGGCAAAAATGATCTCACATTTACTTTCTGGCTTTTCCTTTTCCAAAACAAATAATTATAATAAGGGAGAATATAGATAATTGAAGCATACCACTGCAAGACGCTCCTTGTGAATGTCATTAGTATGCTGCACCATTTGTCCAAACCAATCAACAAAATAAGTAACGAGGGAGAAAAAAGTTTAATCTGGAGAAAGAGAAAAAGCATCCGACAGAGAACTATGCTCCTCAAGTAGGAACCTGCCTTTCCTACTAGTACTAGTTTATGCAACTAAATTAACGAAAAACTCTTAATTACCTGCTTCTTATAGGAATATAGCCTTTGATCTCATCTGCACCAAACCCAGGTAGAGTCATATGCCAATTTCTCTCTGCATCAAAAGATAAATCAATCAACATCAATAAAGTGATTTCACATAACACAATCAGGTTCTCCATTTCTAAAAAAGCTAACCTAAGCGTACAAGTATTTCTAAAAAAGCTAACCTAAGCGTAGAAGTATGTCCTTTGCTTCCAATGTAGTTGATTTTCGATGTTTAGCTAATGAGCAACCAACTGCTGTAATCTACTCAGAGGAAAATTTGAATGTTAGTATTTACTCTTATGGAAAATGAATATTAATCTACACAAGGATTTTAAAAAAATGTGCATAGGAACATTAACCAATACTCCAATAGCCATACGAAATTACGAACCACTACCCACTAATAGAATCACTAATAGAATGAATAACTTTCCAATACTAATACATTAGCAACAAAAAGAAGAACTCATGACAGAACGCGTCCGAGACAAAACAATATCAGTGAAGGTTTTTACAATTGAAAAACAAAAGCTACCATCACAAATTGCAATATTGGTGATCCTAATTCATAGTTCATACTATCAGATTGCACTTTCTCTTTCTTAGAAACCACTTAACCTAATTATTGATCAAACTAAGTCCAAATCAACAAGTGGATACATACGTCTAGACTACACAAGTTTTAAGATGCCAGTATAGAATTTTTCTATTTTCCCGGTGTTCAGTGCAGTGGACGTTTACTAAACTTTGTGCATATTGGTCAAAACTGTTTGGTAATTGTCGTGAATATTCCGCTATTCACAAAAAGTAGAGGTAACATTTACAACTCAAACACTTAAATGTTTGAAAATCAAAGTTCATAGAAGACGTTTAAATAAAGAATTGATCATAGAATAAATATATTGACACTTGGATGTCTACATGTGGATGACACAAAGCATGGACTCCTTCATCGTTCATATAGTCCATAGTATAAGATCCATGAAAAAGTGAGGACCTTTCATCATACTTGTTTGGTTCTCATGAATCTAACAACCGTAAAGAGTTCCATGCAACTCAAAGCTGTGAACCAGATGTCTTGAGTAACAGAAGAACGAGAGAGAAGAGTATCGAGGACACGAATTGCTTTGGACCAATTACGAGAGCTACAAAGTTTGGCAAGTTCTATTCTCTCTGATACAAAGCTTCACTCCATTTCCATTACTAGATCGGCTGACTCAATTCGGCTTGTTATATAGGTGTACATTAATAGATAAGAAGCAATATACATTAAAAATATATATATATGTTATTTTTTTCCCTATGTAACAAGGACATTTCATATTCTTAAAAAAATCCGTGTCTGACAGGCACTTGTCGGACACACAAACATGTTACGCATACGATTTTAAATTAGGATATCTTTTAAAAACCTAAAAGACTAATAACATAAATTATTAACATAGTTACAACTCCAAGATATGCCACTTTCATAGATAACTTATTTGTAAGGAGCAACTTTTTAAGGTCTTGAACCCAAGAAAAGTGATTGTCTTATTTTTTATTAGTTGTGTCCTCGTGTCCTACGTCTTATAGGTCTACGTGTCCGACACTCTATATCCGTATCGCACATGCGTACCCATGTCTATGTGACTTTTTTTTTTTTTTTTTTTTTTTTTTTTTTTTTTTTTTTTTTTTTTCTAAAAACTATATAAGTCAAGTGACCCTAGAGACACATCAATGTCACTGTACTTAGCTAGCCCATAAGATCCCTTGAGATGCTCTTTTCACTTCACCACTGTTTCAATACCTACCAAATATTGAACTATAAAAGCAATTGCAAACTCCACAAACAAACGGTTCAATAATAGACACAACAATAAGACCAAATATTTATGTGATATGCACCTCTGTTTTTCCATTGGTTCCTGCAAATGCCTTAACTTCTTCACTCCTGCAAGATATTCTATTGATATGTGTTCTAAATAAATATTGGGCATCCACAAACTAACAATTTTCAAATAAGTCTTTGGTTTGTTGTTTACGCAGGAGAAATAAACATAGGAGAAGAAGGAGGAGGGGTTGCAAGTAGGAGAAGAATTTGAAATTTGACATCCCACTAAAATGGCAACAGTATGAATTGAAAGCAAACAAACTGGGCATAAATCAAGACCAAAGCTTTTTTACATAATTCGAGAGCCATCGAGATAAGAATCAACATACAACTAAGTTCATCAGTTAGATAAAAAAAAAATCTTAAAATCGAAGTGAAAATTTAACATGAAGGGAATGAATCCAACATGAACACATTTCCTACCCGTGTCATTGATACGCACAATACAATGTGAGAGAATTTAAAAGGGATCGAAATCTAACATACAAAGATGCAACCTTTGGCCATTTTTTGGAACCGAGAGTGAGAAAATGAGATGAACCCTAAAAGTAAATGGAGGGAAAGTGGTGGAAGTTTCTTTTGAATGGTTTGAAATATCGGAGTGGTATCTGTTGAAATTGTGAACACTGTGTTACCAATTTGCCCATACAATTTAAATGTTTTATTTTAGAAAGTGTGGACATTTATGACAATTATATTTGACTTTGCTACGTAATTGTAATGCTTGATATTTGAGCTTGATCATGGTTTATTTTGTCGAAAAGATCTTAAGTAATTTTTTTTCACCTACTAATATAATCATCGAAATCTCTTTGAAAAGCTTAGAGAAAAAGGGGAAATTCATACATTCACCTTTAGAGTTTTGTTTTTCCCGAATAAACAAACATATATATATATATAAATAAGTATGCGAACCGTGGTACGCATCGGTGTTTTTTCAAGTCTTTAAATCTGCTATAACGTCTCTTGGATAGTATGATTTTTTGAATTCTAATTCTAATCTAAAAAATAATATAAAAATATTAAGAGGGGTTGAATATAATTTCAGTAATGCGAATGGGGTTTTCTAAATAATATAAAACTTATTCTAATTTCAGTAAAGTGAGGAGGTTTTTTGTAATTTGTTTAAAAATGAGATAGTTGATTAGAATAATTAAGGGAGATGGTTCTAAAATCTTAAAACAGAGAGATTAAAAATACGGTTGAGAAATATGCCTCCTACAGACCCGGGTATCATAGGCAGAGATTAGATACCCCTACTTTAAATAAATATTGTGAAATGTGAGTTTCAAAATTTTGTTCCACAAGGTCCATCTTATTCCTTCTCAAAATTAAGAATTCCTCACTTAACCAAAATAAATAATAACAATTTGTCTTAGAAAAATTATCTATCCTCAGCTAATTAGCCATTTAGGAAAGTCTTATTCTATTATTTGTTTATTTCTACCAATATATTGTTTAAAACAAACAAACAAGCACAAAACTTGTTCAACTAAAAGCCTAAAACCCCTATATAAAACATCAACTAAATTACCCACGTTTAAAAAATTGTTTATCTTCTTGACTTAACGTTACACCTTTCAAGTAATGTTAGAGTAAATTCACTGTCAAATACAAATATTATAGTAAATAAATTAGATATTATGATTGACTATAGTGAGCGACTTACGTGACCAAAACATGAAAACACAATGATTATAGTGGACGAGAATCGAATTTTTTGTTTTGTTTTGTTTTTTTCTTTTTAACAAAACTTTCAGTGGGGAGGTCGGGGTTTGGCATACCCCTATTTATTTATTAACCATACGAATATTGGTGGGGTAGGGTGGGGGTTGAAATTTTTGTTTTTTTTTTTGCTATATAAGTGAAAAACCAACACCATGGTGCTATATAGAAGTACGTACGACGAAGGTAAACAAAAAATATTTCTTCTAAGATCGAGATGGCGAGGAAAAAGATTAAATTTGCAGAATGTGTTCTTCTTGAAGAGATAATTAAATACGATATCCTACATAGGGTACCTCTTAAAAGTTTAATGAGGTTCAAGGTGGTTTGTCAAGATTGGAACAAGTTAATATCATTAGAACGATGTATGAAAAAGGGAATAAAAAATTAAGCTTATTCTCCACCACAGATGACAAATACTCGATCGGTACTCCATCGCTAAATTATATTGTAGCTCCTGGCAGTGACTCATCTCTTCATTGAGTTATAGAATAAGTGTGAGTGTGTTCACTTTTTGTGTGCAAACAAAACTGAGTGTTATACTATACATTTAGAGCCTCAAACTTTTATAGTTTTCATGAAGACTTAAATTCATTCACACATTTGTCGTTGAGAAACAAAATTGTTGTGTCTATTTGCTGGTGTTCAAATCTCTATGCTTATTTGTCTGTTACGATTTCATGTACTCCCCAACTTGATATTGCATGTTAGATTGTTACTGCTAACAAGAGAATCAAAATATCACAAAAATAAAAAAATGAATTTTTCATAACTTGTGCTACATACTAAAAAGATAAATTAAAACAATTTCAAATGCGTGCTTGTCTCCTATTTGGTAGCTTAGTGATTTAAGGTTTTATTGTATATGGTAAACGCAATCGCAATGACAGAGAAAGTAAGTTAGTTATTCTACTTTAATTTAGTTTTTTCTATTTGTATGTTGCATCCTTCAGTCTTGTTTTAAACTTTATATTTTAATTATTGAGTTGTTTTGCAGTGAAGTTCCAACTAATTTATGGATACATGTAAAAAAAATAAAATAATGGCCTACAAGTAGGGGTGTGCATGGGTACCCAATTACCTGAACCCGAACCGAAACCGGAACTATTTATAGCGGGTCTGGGTTTTAAAATGTTAGACCCATTTAAAGTGGGTCTTCAAGAACCGACCCGATAAAAAACCGAACCCGTTAGAACCGAATAGTAAAAAACCGATGGGTACCCGAACCAAAACCGGAACCGATTAGTTTGATTTTGATATATAGAATTTAGTATTATATTACACTAAATAAAAACAAACCCAAACATTATTATTATATATAGTATTATATATAGTCTATATTTGTTAGGTGTAAAATTATACTAAATATATATAACATTTAGCATAATAGTGAATGTGTGTTATTAAATGCATATTTTATAATATTACATTAAATATGTGCATTATAAATAATAATAATAATATTTACGTGTCTATGTCTATACGTATAGTCGTATACTATGAATTAACTTATGCACTGTCTATATTAACTAATACATGAACGTGTACGTGCTTGATATATTACATGTATATATATTAGATAATGAATACATGCAATGCTAACTAACAATTGTGGTACATGTGGTATTTATTCTATATATGATGCATTATGTATAGTATAATATACATATGTTCGATTTAAAATATACACATACATATAATGTATGAGAATGTATTTAAAATTTTTATATAACTTTCAAATATTATTATTGAATTTAGGACCATTACTTCTTATGAGAGGACAAAAATATCGATGACAAGTGTTATAGTCTATGTAAACCAACTTTTATATCGGTTATATAACTAAAAAAAATAATTTTAGCAATAAAAATGTATAACCCGATAAGGAACCGAAACCGGAACCGGAACCGACTTAATTAATGGGTATGGGTTCGGGTTTTCAAAATATAAAAAAAAGCCCGAAAGAACCGAACCCGATAGAAACCACTAAAAATAAACCCAGAATCGGAACCGGTAAGAACCGACCCAGAACTGACCCATGAACACCCCTACCTACAAGACATGATGAGTGATTACATTATGTATTCTAACCGGGTTCAGACTAGATTCAGTTATATGTGAAGGGCAGTCCAAATTCATAGTCATAGTTAGAATAAGAGAATGCAATCGATAAAGCCCAAGATGGGCTGTAGTTGATTCCATCCGTGAACCCGGTTCTACTAAATCATATCTCGAAAGCATATAAATAGCGTCAGCCTCAAAGTCTTATTTAGAGAAAAACGAGGAAAAACGAAAATATTTATTTGTATGGTCTGAAAAATGTCTGCGCGGATAGGAGGAATCGGTGGAGCAGCAACACTGACTCACCAACGATCCTTAATGACTCATTCACCCACTACTTCAACTCCAATTGTTTACTTAACTCGTTTCAACTCACTTAAAACTACTCACAAACATGTCACTCACTCTTCTCTCCAACTCAAACCAGAAACAACTCCCACTTCTTCTTCTTCTTCTTCAGGTAACACTAAATATATATACTTTCCAAGTTTACCCTTTGCTTAATGTGATTATATTATCTTTTTATTGTAGCTGGATATAAAGGAGTGGAGAATTTGGTAATTATTGGTTCGGGGCCAGCTGGATATACAGCAGCGATATATGCGGCGAGAGCGAATTTGAAGCCGGTTGTATTTGAAGGGTATCAAGTTGGGGGTGTACCTGGTGGACAATTAATGACAACTACTGAGGTTGAAAATTTCCCTGGCTTTCCTGATGGGATTACTGGTCCTGATTTAATGGATAGGTATATAATATCAAATTTTTAATCTTTGTTTGTTTTGGGTTATTAGTATTAATAAGTTTTGTTTATGTTTAGGATGCGTCGACAAGCGGAACGATGGGGTGCTGAGCTTTATCAAGAAGATGTGGAGTTTATTGATGTTAATAATAGTCCTTTTACTATAAGGAGTACCGACCGCGAGGTAATGTAGTATTGTAAGTTTTAAGTTTTGCAATGGTGCCCCCACGTTTTGGGGTTGATAGGATCAAGTTTATAGTTTTTGAAGTATATGTGTTTTGGTTTTGAGTCTTGATTGATAACTTGTTACAGTATGTGCAAATGTGGTTGAGATACGGAGTTTTTGACATTTATAAGTTTGTTCAGATTTGTACTTATTGTTAAAGAAAAGAAACAAAAATGTATATTGTGTTTAACAAATGACACTCACCTCATTTTACCCATTAACACCCTAAGTAACTGCGTATGGAAAGTGAAACACTATTACTAATCATGTACTGTAGCAGATTAACTGCCTGGGTCACAAAACCTTTTTGTGTTAATATAATTTCTTGCAACACGCATGAATTGCACAAGTAGGATATAAACAAAATCTCTTGTGGGAGAAGTGGAGGACCAAGAGTATAATATCAAGTCGTAACATAGTGATAGCGAGGTTAATAAATGGAAGGTAGGAAATAAATTAATGTATACCAAAGAATTTCTCAATTTGAAGAATAAAATGAAAGTGTATGATAAAAGTTGAAGAATGTCCAGACTCCTGATTTTAGTAAAGAGAAAGTTAGAACTGTCGCACAAGAGTTGATGTCGCGTCTGAGTAAAGTTCTGGTCATTTATTTGACATCCACCGTTGTGTTATGACTTATGGCATATAAAAACTATTTCTAGAGTGGAAGATGCTAGCTCGAATAAGTGAGGTTGCAGTTGGAAAGGGCAACAGTCACTTAGTGATGAACAGATTGGTGTACTTTTTCGTCTTCTTGAGAGCATACATCCCATCATCTCACAAGTGGGGGAACCCTGGCTGACCAGTGTTTTGACAAGGAGGACCAAAAGTAGGACTTTGGCATCCTGGATCAAATGAACCGATCTCATTTGCCTTTTATATCTTAATATTTGTCCCATATAAAAAATCTGACCAGGTATTATATATTGGTGAGTTAAAGCTCTAAAGAGATATCCTATATATAGTAACACCTTTTTAGTTGAAATCACTCACGACCTGGCAGGACTTTTTCTCCTCAACATGGAGAAGCTACACTTAGGAAAGAAATATTTACTATATCTCTATAAAGGTCATTACGGTGTTATGCGAGATCCAAGGGGTTGCATGTGGATCATCCTGAGTTATTCCTTTACTGCCTACTATTACTGAACTTACTTGTTCGAATGACCACGCCTGCTGAGCATCATGGACAAACAAATATGTCGTTAAGCTGATACAGAGAGTTATAACACCAAAAGGCTTTTAGGCACTAATGACATGATATATAAAATGCACTTACAAAAATTCTGAGTATGTAGATAACATAACATAGGATAGCAGTGTGTAGATTCTTGGCATGAAATTGACATTCAGACTGATTTCACTTCTTCATTTGTAAATTAATTAAATAGGAATAAAATGCCCACAGACATATCACAGACAATGGTAGATACTAGTCGAAAAGCATAATAGAAACAATGTCCATTTGAAATAAGAAACATCCGTGAGACATCTATGGATCTTTCAATCAGGGGATGAAGAAACTAATTGGAACAACAAATAAGTTTTGAAGTGGACTTGAGGATCTTTTGTCAGGCTGAGATAATCTTGGCGCACCCTTTTTAAGCTGTGATGAGATATTTGTATCCACGCATATTCCTCTCTGTGACCCACTGCCTCGCCAAGGAGGAACTTTATTATCACCAAAATATGTTATATGGATCACCAGGAAAAAAAAAAGAAGGTAAAAGAGAGTAAAATTGCAGCGATTTCACGAATGACAAAACCAAGTTTCAACTAGAATATGGTTTACAGTCATACACCAGTTGGTCTGGTCTTATATTCTTTCAAGTAAAATGGATTTGGCTCTGAAGGTTAACAATTTGCCTTCAACCGATAGTCCAATGTTGTAATAGAATTCTATATTATAGCCCGTATTCGCTTCACGTTGTTCTATTGAAACTCTGCGTGTTTAGTGTAAATTTGTCCAATGTGGGATAAAAAAGGTATGCTCGTTTGTTTTTATTTCAGAGCTTCTGTCAGAGCTCATGTAGCTCCATGAGTTATACCATTTTATTAACACATTTGGTTTTACTTACCAGATGAAGTGCCACGCTGTTATTGTGGCCACAGGAGCTACAGCAAAAAGGCTTCGGTTACCTCGCGAAGATGAATTTTGGAGTAGGGGAATTAGTGCTTGCGCAATTTGTGATGGGGCATCACCACTTTTTAAAGGGCAAGTTCTTGCTGTTGTTGGAGGAGGTGATACGGCTACAGAGGAAGCCCTCTATCTTACCAAATATGCTCGTCATGTACATCTACTTGTACGCAGGCAGCTAAGGGCGTCCAAAGCAATGCAAGATAGGTGAGTAAAGATGTCTTCTTTTTGGGTTCAACACCACACCTTACATTTTTTATCATATGTACGTATCGATTCAACTGATGAGAAAACAAATGTTTGTAATGATTAAATAAAATAATGGTTTATAAATTATAACTGCTAGCAAATGGGGATTCTTTGACTTAATTAATTTGTCTCGATATACAAGCAGCGTAGTTTTACAAACAAACCCTGATAGAGCACATTTAGTTTATAGGTCAATTCATTATGAGTACTTGTATATTAATATTTAAGAGATTGAGTTTCCTGAGCCCGAATCTACATATATATACATATGTCACGAGTCTTATTTCTTTATGAAAAAGTGTTATTTGTGACTAAACTCATAATTTTTACCATCTTCTCATCTTCTCATCTTCTCATGTAATATTGTAATGTGTTATTTTATTTTTGTTTTTTTAAACAATAATAATAATTTGGGTTAGGGCAGATTCTCGTGTAATGTTAAATTCATATTCCCTATGTTTGGTATAAGTTCTATAAAGTTCCCTGTAGTATTGAGTTTTTCCCAAAGTTCTCCTAGGAGTCCTAGCCAAAACAAAGTTCCTTGGGCAAATTTTCTTTTTAAGTTGTGTATCTAAGGTGGAGAAGGAGTTGCAACTAGGGCTGTCAATGGATTCTAGAAAATTCAACCCGAACCGATAAGATAATATTATATTTCATCCAAACCGAAATAACCGATAAGATATATTGCAAACCGAAACCGATTAATCAATTAAATCCTAAATTAAATCGATTAATTTCAGCCACACAATTGATAAAATGTATACAAAATTAATCATAAATATTACTAAAATGCCATCTTATTGGTTCGGGTTCATATCGGTTCAGTGGAGGGCAAAACCGAAACCAAACCAATATCTTATCGGAACTCAAAATTGAACCCATTACCGAACCGAAACCGAATTACCAAAACCCAAACCACTTTTTATCAGTTTGGTTCGGGTCGGTTATTGGGTTATTGAAACCCGTTGATAGCCCTTGTTGCAACCATGCTAAATGATGATACAGTTGTCTTGAAGTGTAACTTAGTTTTCTCTAGAAAGCCATCAAGTTAAATTCAGCACTAATGGATTATGTGTATGGTAAGTTTTCAACACCTTGAATGTCTTTTTAACAGGTTATTATGGCGCATGTTTCAGAATTATCAACAATCCAAATATCACCGTGCACTTCAATACCGAGACTGTGGATGTTGTGAGCAATAGCAAAGGGCAGATGTCTGGCATCTTGATAAAAAACTTGGATACAGGGGAGCAATCAGTACTTGAGGTGAAGGGCTTATTCTATGGCATAGGTCATACTCCAAACAGCCAGTTGTTGGAAGGACAAATTGAACTTGATACTGCGGGGTATATCTTAGTCAAAGAAGGGACTGCTGAAACTTCTACTGATGGGGTATTTGCAGCTGGAGATGTGCAGGTAATGCTCTCCAATTTTACTCAATCTCCTGCTTTGGTTTGACAATTGGCATTTAGTTTTAAATTATATATTTTAAAATAGGTTGGTTGATGTCCATCTTGGGGTAGATATGATCCATAGGATTTCCCATTAAGTCCATACACCAAGGCATGAAAACTGCACTGACTAATGACTCAGTATTTTGTTTAGCCATCTGAGCCGTTAATGTTTTATATTTTTGTTCGGTATCACTACTTTTACCAAGTGGACCCTGTGCAATCAATAAACACGTTGAATGTAAATCCTAGGCAAGCCAAGAGGCCCCTTACATTATAATTTTCATATCATTTTGATTAGGTTTTTGTTTCCAGTGAGTTAAACTACACCAAAAAGTCACTCTTCTTTATCTTTTATTTTATGGCAAGCCTGTTTTTAAACAAGATCAGTAACTCATTGATGCAGTGGGGTTCGAACCAGACCTCTGGTATCATCACCCAAAGGTTTTACCAACTTTGCTAGTTGGCATCTGCCATCTTCTTTATTTGTTATTTCCTTCTATTTGCTAATTTTTCTTATGAAATTTGAACCGTGTTTAGTTGGAAATATTAAAATTTACAATCTGTACTCTGTAGTATGTTCATGTATCTTTTTGGTTTTCTGTATAGGATCATGAATGGAGGCAAGCTGTGACTGCTGCTGGTTCAGGATGTTTAGCTGCTTTATCTGTTGAGAGATATCTTACGAGCAATAATCTCCTTGTTGAGTTTCACCAGGTAATTAACCTCTGTTTTCAGCTGTCTACCAAGATACCTTAAAAGTTGATCTTACAACAAGTAACAAACTGAAGAGTCGATCTTTTTCACTATGTCAATCTGAAGCCATCTTGGCTTGAGTAGCTTAAGAGTTGCAATCAGATCCTATATTGTGGCATGTGATAGAAATGCCATAGGTCGCGACTGTGATAACAATATCTTCCTTTGTGAAAATGCATGAACATTACATACATTAGAATTGGTCTCCCTAACGTGAATTCAGCTTGTTTCACAGAAGCTTGTGAGCATTTGTTCACTATCTTCAAATTCGCTGCATGTATACATTTTTCAGTTTATCCTCTCCATTTATAGATGTTCCCAAATTCCCAGGTGCTCCAAGTAAGCTTCACCTGATAAGACTGTAAGCTTAACAAACGCCTTTTCAAGATAATGAAATAGTATTTTGCATCAACACATTCAATCTCGAGCTAATTTATTCTGCAATGATTTCATATCTCCCTAAATTGAGATGGTTGGAGAAAGATAAGGGAGGCAATACCTTCAAACTTGAGTTATGAACTTAAGATGGTCGAAATCTGTGCTGCATTTTATAATGTAATTTGCTGAAGTGGCCATTGGCCCATTTGCATGATTATAAATTTTAGTAACACTATTATTGTGTACCTCATATTACTGTCATTAGTAATTGACCAAAAGTCCAAAACTTATTGTCTGTTGTGTGCACATTTTGAACTTGCCAACAGCCCAAAACCGAAGAGGTCAAGAAAGAACCATCAGACAGAGATGTCCAACAGGGTTTCGATATCACACTTACCAAGCATAAGGGTCAGGTATGCCTGTTTATGCAGTTCAACATTTGAAATTTTTATTGTGTGTATCTTACAAATCCATTCGTTCATGTAGAGTAGATAGTGTACTCACTTTATCTTCCATTCTAAGCTTGACTTGGTTTTTGCAGTATGCTCTAAGGAAGTTGTACCATGAGAGTCCAAGGATTATATGTGTGCTATATACATCACCAACATGTGGTCCATGTCGGACCCTGAAACCCATATTAAGCAAGGTATCTTTTTTTTTTGTCTATTTTTATTTATTTATTTTTTTTTAATCTGTAAACTTAATTATCTTTGATTACCATAACAATGGTTACATAGATTCACTTGACACTGCTCAAGCTCCTCACAACATACATAAAATCACAAAATACAAGTGCCCCAATTACACAACATCTAGATAGTTAACCCCTCAAATGTAGGACAAGCTCTTGCCCAAACCTAACCCATTTGAGCAAACTATCCTATGTATAAGAAATACATGTATTATATCATTCATTCAATTGGGAGTTGTCATATGTACACCACTAAGTTTGTGAAGGGCTGCCCAACAACACGAAGACAAACAAACCCTAATTAAGGGCTGCCAATTTTTCATTGCAAAATGCTTTTTTTTCCCAAAGTCTTCACCCAATTCATTTTGGCAATCGAGGTTGTAATACCATTAAACCAAGCATTATCTATATAATTACTCAATAGGCAAAGTGATCTATCAAAGACTACTCAAACCCAGATCCAGATCCAGATCCATCAATGAACATCGATTCATGTCTTACTTCAACTAAGTAAAGCCTGCACATGCATTGAGAGACCTTGGTAAAATTAGTTTGGGTAGAAAAAGTGGGCAGCCCTTATCACTTATCGGGCCTGTTTGTTTTCAGTTGGTTGTGGGCAGTCCTTGGTAAATTAGTGGTGTAGATATGACTCCACATTTATTTATGTCTGCATTTAAGCACACACTTGTCAACACGGATTTGCCCTCTACACAGTATATATTTTGAAGAATCCCCCAATAATAAAAAAAGGACATTTCAGAAGTTTCAAATATAAAAACAATCCCTTTTCGGCTTGGCTAGAAATTGGGAATGAGCTAATTTTGATGTCGATCTCCTTGATGTAGACGTCACTTTTCACTGAACTCAAGCATCGACTAGTCTCTATGTCTATCTATTTTGAAACTTGAGCATAAAGACATTTTAGGTGCTTAATGTAGTTTTAATATGCTTACATATGCTAGTATGTAACAATCAACAACTTGTAATATCTGTGATGAACAGGTAATAGATGAATACGACGAGAATGTACATTTTGTTGAAATTGACATCGAAGAAGATCCAGAAATTGCGGAGGCAGCAGATATCATGGGCACGCCGTGTGTTCAATTTTTCAAAAATAAGGAGATGATCAAGTAAGTTAAATGGCATTCCTTTTGTGCTTTTGATTCAAATCAGCCGTTGTACACTCATGAGTTAAACATTGAGGACTTGATAAAAAAAAAAGAAGCTTATAATTTCGTGATGAATGTGCAGGTCCGTATCAGGTGTTAAAATGAAGAAAGAGTATAGAGACTTTATTGAGGCAAACAAATGAGATCTATTATCTCGACAGCTTTGTGACTATGATTCAATTTCTTATTCGATTTTGTTCATCCAAACAGGCAAGTGAAATAATGCCATTTTGTTTTGTTGTACTACTATGATGAGCCTTTATACATCCTCTTGCATTGATGCATAAGTGGGGTGAAATGATTTTGTAATTACGACCCAAGTTTTCAGTTCGGCTAATTCAGCTGTAAAACATGGCACATTGTAGTTCTGCTGTTTGATCAACTTGCCATCGACCATTTGAATCTCCCCGCTCCCCTTGGTATTTGAAATACGACCTGCTGGTCAAGAGACCTTTTTTTGGGAGGGTCTTAAATAAGCGTATTGTCTGATTGTATCTTAGAATGGACACATTCCTCTTTCCAGCCGCAAATATATTGTGCATTTTTTTAATAAAAGAACTGAAGGCAAGGGAAATTTTCATTTGAAGTAGGGTGCAGGTTTAGACAGCCTCGCGCTTTTGCACCGTAATTATTTCAATTGAGATGTTATAACACTGCATGTTTTACCTAGCAACCGTCCCTGGATGCATTCACGTTCCTGGACTCGGTCAATTCTTTTGTTTCTTAAATAAAATTCCATGGCCATGTGTAGGTTGCATGTCTGGGAACATCATTCATATTTTTATTGTTGGTGTGTGCGTCAAGGATGTGTTCGAATGACTGTATTGTTCCGACGTCATTTGGAACAAAGGTTAACCTTCCTTTACATGTCGCGCAATGGGAAAGGAAAGTTTGGTTGGTGCAGACATTGGAATAAGATAACAATCAACCAGTCCAGAAAGCTCAGCTACCCACTTCTTCAAGGAAATCAGAACCTTCCAAACCGTCCACGTACTATGAACTTGTCGTTCTTGACTTGGGAGTTGGGACCTTCTTTTCTTCCTCTTTGAAGTCCAAATCTGTTGCTCAGAGCCTCAGAGTAACATGTGGTTCTTTAACATTGTGATTCCTACTTTCCTAATTTCAACGGTGGGAATTTTTCTCAAGGACTCAAGCCACCTTGGCTTGACCATTGGGCCGCTAAACACCTTTAGTTATCTCAGAAAAGTTTTGTATCAGAATTGTTTTGTCAAACTTCACGGCGAAAGGAATTTGAGACATAGGACCAGAAAATATGCATTTCGATGTATTATTTCTTTCTCTTGCAGTATACTTGCTTTGTCCACCTCCCAGGAGCATTGGACGCTCTACTTTTCTACCTGTAGTCCAGCCAGGAAGATAGATTTCCCACGTTATTCCCACACAGTCAAAACGTACCAGTAGTACAGTACAGTAGCTGAGCACAATACTTCACTCATTCCAGCCAAAAAAAATAAGCAATACTTCACTCATTGACGGATGATTGAATGATTTGCAGTTAAATTGTTAGTTCTATCTTGGGCTAAAAATCTCAAAATAGCCGGCCTTCTCCTTTGTTCTACCATGACTCAATTGAGTCAATTCAAAACCAAGCTACTCGAATTATCTTCCCAAAAGAAACATATGTATGACACTATGACGCGAACACTGAAAAATACTGTAAACAATGTAAGCAAGAACACCAAGAAAAATTTCATGATCTTGGCGTCGAGTACTAATGACAGCTTAGCATGTCATAATTTTAGAATGATTATGTGTTAAATTGCATTACACACGCAAGACGGAATTTGGGCCCAAATTGATTTCATAGCAATACGTGTGATCAGTAAACTTGATAAGTAAGACAACCAGTTGCTTAACTCATTAGAATTTCTGTAAGCTATTTTATGCACAAAATGTTGAAATAATGTTCAACGCATCACATCTTTTTATTCGTGTGGAGAATGTGCATTTTCTTCACGTATGTCGTCATGGCATCAACAATAAACTTGATATATTTTTGACGAGGCATAAGTCCACGTGTTCATTGAGTGTAGTACTTCTATAACTTGGCCCCTGCCATTTGACGAAAATGTACATGTTTTTTCGCATCTAGCATACATTTAGATGAAAATTAAGCCACGTCTTTACCCAATTTAGGTATTAGATTTACTTTAGTCGACGATCAGATTGATTATTAAGGGCATCACTTTGTATAATTGTCTATCAAACTGGGAAAATTTTAGAATTTCATGGTGTGAGACATTGAAGCTCATCTACGGCCAAAGGCTCAAGTTTGTAATCATATAAGCATTTTCTAACTCTAAGACAAAAGTGTGTCGCAAGTGTTGGCCAGAATGTGCATGTGACTCACAAGGTTTGTTTGCTGCTACTACTTGCTAGCATGCTAGCATAATAGTACTCGGATGAATCATGAATGTGACTTCATTTTTTTTTAAAGATCGAGTCATCCATGCTGTTGGGTTGTATTAGTACTGTTGTCAAAATCGATTAGACCTCGCATTAGGTCCATTTACAAAAGTATGTTTTGTTTCAATCCCAGCACCATGGTGTACCGTGTACGTGATTTGTCTTACCAAATAAAGAAAATTGTGTTTCATTGTTTCTCTAGTACATATATAAGAAGAGATAGGACATAAGAAGTACGTTTCTAGCTTCTACTCATTCACTCCATTTGCACGCTCTTGCAATTCTCATGAACTTTGGACCCGTGTTGGGATTCTATTGCTGGGGTTGGGAGTTCTTAACTGCCCTTCTTCTATTCTTTATTATTTCTTCTTAGTTTAGTCTCCATCTTCCTTATTTTTGTTGTTAATTAGCCATTTGTTTGTTAGAACTAACAAACAAAATAACAAGCTACAAAACTATGCCTCAGGCAATGACTATGGATCATGATCAATGTGACAAGGAACTCCTAGAGCATGTCAAGAAACCATCACCACCACCATTTCTATTGAAAACTTACATGCTTGTTGAAGATCCATCTACCGATGATGTAATCTCATGGAACAAAGATGGAACTGCCTTCGTCGTTTGGCATACTGCTGAGTTTTCAAGTGATCTTCTTCCAACCCTTTTCAAGCATAGCAACTTCTCAAGCTTTGTTAGGCAGCTCAATACTTATGTAAGTAGTAGCATATATATGTTGGAATTTAGTACACCACATACAACGTGTTCATTGATGAATTTGTATATTGTAATTTCTGAATACGTGAATTATATTGTTATATGAACAATCGGTGCTAAATACATGTATGAAGATATATGACCATTGTCAATGGTTGACTGGTTGTCCTTAATCAATTAGTTGCTATAGCTAACAAATCACCTACATACTTATTTGTGTGGTTTGTATGGTCTGTAGGGGTTTCGAAAAGTTGTAACAACTAGGTGGGAGTTCTACAACGACATGTTTCGAAGGGGGCAGCAGGATTTGCTATGTAATATCCATAGAAGAAAAGCATGGGAACGGAAGGGTCTTGTTTCCTCCGATAAACCAATCATATTAACTGCGCCAAAAGAAGAAGTTGACAATGAGCAAAAATCATCGCAGTCTACATCGTCCTCATCTTCATCATCTGGATATAACAGTCTCTTGGGCGAAAATAAGAGACTCAAAAAAGAGAATGGAGTCTTATTGTCTGAGCTAACAAGTATGAAGAACAAGTGCAAGGAACTTATTGATTTGGTGGCAGTTTACACTAACATGGAACAAGATGAAAGTCCTAAGCTCTTTGGAGTGAGGCTGGGTGCTCCAGGGGAGAAAAAGAGAAATAGATCAGCAGAGATCAGTGAGAAAATTCATGTTTTATTATCTCGATCCATAATCATGTAAACAAAACTAGTTAGTTTAAGTTGAAAGGACTTAGTCATACATGAACTGTATGCATCCCCAAAAACACCTTATAATCATCTAGCATCGATAATTATTGTTGATATTAAATCTTAGGCCGATACCGAGTTCAATGATATCCCTTTGGCCAACAGGCCAAGTGTCGGTTCTTCCTGAATCCTGATGTTCCGTTGCTAAAACCAAGTCGGACAAGGCTCGATCTCTTTATATGTTTTCGCTTCAACATATCTGAATTATGTATCTTCACGAGATTCTAGCTTGGAACTTCTGTATTTAGGGTCATACAAAACTATATTCCCTGCCGCACCTTATGATTGGAGACTTTGGAGCTTCCTTTGTAGGAAGTAAGGGCACCAAGGGACGTTTATAATAACCTAACTAATGTTCCACATTAAACTGCCTTGTCCAAGATTTTCTCACGCCATACTCTTTCATCACCCATTAGTATGGCTACGTACGCCTCACAACTGAGGCGTACACCTTAGGAACGCTTCAATGCCTCTGGAACGCCTCACACACTGAAGCTAGCGTACGCTTCCTATGCATATACGCATGACTCAACGCTTCTAGGGCGTTTTAGCCTTTAGGTACGCCTTGAGGCCTCAAACGCTTTTTAAAACATTGTCACCCATGCATCAAAATGATTCTTATGTCTACTGACCACACAAATGTAGCCATCTAATGTTGTGATATTCAAATAATAGGAATGTTGATCCTCGAACTTTTCATCACCCATATGAAAAGCTAGGATACAGTCTTTGTTGAATGTCAAGTGAATCTCTGACCAGTGAAATGCATGCACAATTAAGAATTTCTCCTGATCCAAAGATAATAATTAAGGAATGGCATGAATGCTTTTCCACGAGTCGTTCACACGTTCAAGAACCTGGCCTGATGAGCAGTTCACACGTTCAAGAATCCAACTTTTGATAATCAAGAATGCAACTTGGTTTGGTTGTTTACATCCATACATATGACTCCATGAGTCTCGATCTATTTCTTTTTTTACAAGTATCAGTAGAGCATCTTACTACTAAAAAAGAGGACGGTTCGATGAACATTAGCCGTTTCCCATTATACCCCTGTATAGTTCCAATTATTACACTTATAGTTAAAAAGGAGGTATGTAATAAAATATGTGATAAGAGGGTAAAATTGGTATTTGATCGGTAAAATTTAGACACCTCTCTTGATTGAGCAGCCCCTATATTAATTAATCAAGAAAAAGTCCGACCAATAATGTTTGACCAATAATGTTTTTGGGTTTTAATACCCCTGCATTGTTTTTATTGGCGTAATCATCATTCTTTTAATCGCTTCTAAATTTTATTGTTGGAGATTGACTAAGAAAATGTTAGATTAATTTTTTGCTATAGAGTATGTGTTTCTACTTTCATTCTTTTGTTAAAATTTTATTAGGTGTTGTATTGTTTAAATTTGTTAGTGTCTTTTCCGATTAAAGATGCTTATCGCTCTCAATTAGTTGTTTCTTCTTTGATATTTAAGTTTTACTAGTTTTAATTAATAAACTCTTTTCTATGTCAACATAATTTTATTCCTTTTAAAATATAGTTGTGTTACGGAGATTTTTGTAAGGATTGATGAATGGCTCCAATATTTTTTTTTTTAATTTTATTTAGTATAGCTTTTATTATTTTTATTATTATTTTTTATTATTAATTATTTCGGCATTAAATTTGTGACAATGACCAGATAACTAACATGTTTATATTTGATTCAATTTACATTACACAACAATTTTATATATCTTTTTTTTTTTGGTGCTGCAGTTTAATGTGAAAATCAGGCTGTCAATGGTTTCACACATTATGGATACACTTTAAGTTTACATTGAGTAGGATTCTATGGTTAGCGAAGTTAAATGCACATATATGAAAAATGGTGATGGGGATTTTGTAACCAAGTTTTTTATTGAGATGGGTTTAGTTGTAAACATAACTTTATATTTTTTCAAAGTTCAAATCCCAAACGGTGTGACCATATCGTTGGGGACTTAGTCCAAACGGTGTGGCCATATCGTTGGGAACTTAGTCCAAACGGTCACACCGTTTGGGATTTGAACTTTGAAAAAAATATAAAGTTCTGTTTTTTGGCCTCTTGACCGGTGTGGGCACATCGTTTGGACTAAGTCCCAAACGGTGTGGCTAAGTCGTTTAGGACTTAGTCCAAACGATGTGGCCATATCGTTGGAGACTTAGTCCAAACGGTGTGGCCATATCGTTGGGTTTGCACAATGAACAACCTAGTCGGGTCGTTTAAGCTTGAGGTTTTCGAATTCAATTTTTTGGGATCAATGACACACTTTTAATAATTGTATTTTTGGACTTTTTGGGACCAATGGCACACTTATAATAATTGTTTTTTTTTTTGTCTGCCCAACACAATATGGAGTCCATCACTAATAGGACTCTTTTATTATTGAGATGGGTTAAGTTGTAACCAAGCTTTTTATTGAGATGGATTCAGTTGGAGATGAGAATCAACTTGCTTTATGTACACTCTGCAGGTTGAATCTTTAGTGTTAAAAGAGCAATCAAAGAGTCATTAGTTTCAAATCATGTAACATGCACTTTGAAATGCACTACTGTTGCTTTGATTCACAAGAAGAGTGAATTTGGCGTTTGAATAGAATTTAGATTTTTAAATTGACAACTATATGTATTCATATTATATGACAAGAATAAGAAAGCAATATTACATCTCGACCTTTATGTTCGACTTTCAATCACTAGGATGGTTTATGGTTTAGGGGTTTCAGATTTAGTGTATTTGGGTTTAAGGTTCAGTGTCTAGGGGTTCAAGGATATGATTAAGGATTAGGGTGTAGTGTCTAGGGGTTTACGGTATAGTTTCAAGGAGTTACGGGTTCAATGATTAGGGACTACTTGTCGGGTATGGGTTTTCATTTCGTAGAATAGTATGAAGAAACTCCCAAAAGGTGCATGTATCTCAAAATAAGCTCATGTGGTGCTTATTGTTTTCTTCCGAACTTCATTGATTAGGTCATACAGTCCCTTGAGGGTGCATCCATATTCCCCAAATGAGCTACTTTCTGCATCTTCTTCTACTGGTATTTGAATCTTCTTTTGAACTTTGGATCATCTTCAAAATCAGAGTCACTGCTAAAATGAAATAAGAAATGAATTGCATTTTAAAATGTATAACAACAAATGAATCTCACTGCTAAAATGAAATAAGAAATGAATTGCATTTTAAAATGTATAACAACAAATGAATTTGTATTTCTAAATTTGGAGTACAGTCAATACAAGCTTAGGGATTTCACATTTTAAAATGTTGAATAATGATTGTGGAAATAAAAGAGAGTTAAATGGAAGCAAGATGCTATTCTAAGGGAGTTGAATTCAATAGTTAATGAATTTCTATATCTAATAATATTAATCTTTGTTAACACTAAAAAGAAATTTATTACATACCTTTGATTACGTTTCGGAATTGACGTCTTCCTCATTTTTCTCATTTTTGATTCCTTTACAAGCTTAATTTTAGTTCGAGAATTTAGTTGTTTAAATTTAGCAACTGTTCTTATCTCAAAAGGTTTCCTTTTTAGTTATGTAGAACCACTACATTTTGAGTAGCTAGTTGGTTTTTGTTGTTTGCAATATGAGGATATTTTCGTCTACTTCTTGTAAAATTGGGTGAACATGTGTTAGTTTCCTATTTTGGTCAAATTGAAGTATTAAATCCTAATTTTTTTAGAGACTACTAAATATTCTTAACTAACCCCTCTATAGTTGGAACTGGTGACCTATTATACAGGTAACACGCCATGGACACTGTATCTTCCTAATACTCTTTGCCTAGACTGGCAAACATCTTGCTCTTTCAAGCAAGGTTATATTCATCCTCTCTGCCATTCCATTCTGCTGAGGCGTGCCTCTGACTGTCCAGTGTCTGACAATTCCCTGTTGCGCACAAAACTCTTGAATTGGAAATGCCCATATATATATACTTAGTACCATTGTCAGACCTTAGTGTCTTGACCTTCCTATCTGTGCGATTCTCAACCCTTGCCTTCCACTTCTTAAATGTCTCAAATACTTCATCTTTCGTTTTTATCATATACACCCACACATAGCGAGTATGATCATCAATGAATGAGACATAATAGCGGTTACCTCCTTTAGAAGCCACTCTGGAGGGTCCCCAAACATCCGTATGCACATAGTCAAGGATGCATGTTGTCATGTGCTTGCTTGACTTGAATTTGACTCTGCACTGCTTCCTATATACGCAATGCTCACAGAACCCCATACTTGGCTTCTTCAAGTCCTTCAAGAACCCTCGCTTACACAACTCAGACAAACCCTTTTCACTCATATGCCCTAGTCGCATATGCCACATCTTAGTGCACTCAGAATCATCACTACATGCAACCACTGCTACATCGCCTATCACCGTACTACCTATCAAAATATACAAGGTTCCATGTCTTTGACCCTTCATAACAACTAATTAAAGAGCCACTGACAATCTTTAGGACTCCACCTTCCCCCACAAACTTGTGGCATTTGGAATCCAAGGTACCAAGAGAAATAAGGTTTTTCTTTAATTTAGTTCAGGAACATGCTCACATTGGTTAAAGTCCTCACTACACCATCATGCATCTTGACCCGTATAGTTCCAATTCCTACCGTCTTATAAGCAACGTCATTACTCATCAAAACGAAACCACCATCACTACTACAGAATGTCACATTTGCCACGGTAGGGGAGAAGTTTTATACCACTGTTCTACCAAAAACAGTGGCAACAATGTTTATACCACGGTAGAAATTTATATAGTTATTTGTTTATTAGTGTATGCCACAGTTTCGTGTAAACCGTGGGATCTAGTTTGCCATATGCCACAGTTCCAATTATTCATGTTTTTTAACCTACAGTACCCCACTGTTTCCCTCAAACAGTGGTTTATAACCTTTTTATTTTGGGGCAAAAAAATCTTATCTACCGTAGTACTGTGGCCTTTGAAATTTTACTCCAAAAACCCACACTCTCTCAAGAAAAAGGACTCCACGAACTCACTCAAAACTGTGCCGCGTTATTTGCTCTCCAACTTCTACCCTTCTTTTTAGAACCCTAACAATATTGACGACCATGTGAGCTTGTTCAATTTGTGAGCTTCTCTGTTCGTGTTTTAATTCACTTCATCTGGTAAGCATTTCTTGTTTCCAAATTCTTATTTGTTTTGTTTTTTTTAATTGTGATTATAAGTCTATCTCGCTCTTAAATTTATGAATTTTACTTCAAAATTCACGCTTATTTGCTCTTTGGAGGACACCTCATGAGGCTTCTTGGCAATTAAATTAACTAGGGTTGGACACTTAGAATGGGGTTTCTCTCTGTTCTTCTTTGTTGTTTTCTAGTGATTTATTTTAGTTCTACCGATCTACAAATTTGATTTTATGTTCTCTAAGTTGCTTGCCTTAAACTGTTTGATTGAACGAGTGTGTTGGTTGGATGGTGCGTTCTTGAAGCAGGTAGCAATGACCAAGTAGCAACTAATCTCTGTCTTTTCGGTTTATCGTCGATCTATAAAGTGTTTGATAAAATGTTGCACTAATGGGGATTTTATTATGGGTTAAGGTCTTTGATGAATCGTTGCAGCACAAATTTAGAACTAAAATTTATTGATGGTTTATGAAATATCTTTGGATATTGATGTGCTTCTTTGGAAACACCTTTACACAAAGCTAACCGATGCTACCGGGATTTTGAAAATCCAATTAGATGTTGAAAGGCAATCACTCTCTAGGCAAGTATTACTGCGTCATTATGTGTTTCTTTTTTATTAAACACTTCTATCTATGACGTTCTTAAGATTTCATACTGAGATGACCTTAAAGGCTTGACTGAGATATTAAAGTCAAGGATTGTTGTTCAGTCTGATGCCAATGAATGTGCGATTAGAAACTTCGGATACTACCGTAGGTCACGCGTAAGCTATTGATGCTTCATTGAGCCAGAAAAATATAAATATACTTGATGATGAAAAGAAAGTAGTCTACTTAAATAGAGTTCAGGAGAAATTCCAATGCTTTTTCCTCAACCAACTGTAACTAATACATCACTCTTGGTACACTGTTCTATACCTAGGTGCTTTTTGTGCATGCCCACTTGCCCTGTCTGTTCATACATGTCAGACCTGGTACTTAGAAGCATGAGTTCTCATTATTTTGTTTTTCCTGATTTTGTAGTCACTAGATCTAGTTTGTGCTTCACCAATAGATATTCCAAGAGCTTACATGGGTACTTGAACATCAAAGGTAGGCGTTGCTTCCCAAAGTAAAGAGAAATCAACTCCCCTACTTGCTAATGCTTTTCTATCGAAGACATCTATTCTGGAACTTACCCCAAAGTCATCATTATGTTTGGCTAATGCTACGGTTCAACAAAGTAATTCTTATTTAACACTAACAGATAGAGGCAGAGTTGGGGTTCAAAGTTTCCGTCCAACTCCTTATTCTAGAGCTGTTCATTCAAGATCTACTTCTAAGGTATTGTGAGTTTTAATTATGCCATTTTAGTCATTAAACGTAAGTCACACCTTGTTCAATCTTACATACACATGCTTATTATGCGACCCGGTTGGAAGGTGGTGGTGGCGGATCTCGTAACATCTATCTTGTCAACAAATAGGAGGCAATTGCAAACTTCTGTATATGGCGGTAGTCAGGTGAAGTACTCTCGTATAAGTGGTTAACAATTGGTTTTGCTATGACATCATGCAAGGAACAAAATCAATGTGATATTATTCTGCTTCTGAATGTAGTAACCATAGTTAGAAACATTGTTTAGTTGAGCTATTACCTTATATATTTAAAGCCCAATGGATGGACTCAATCATTGGCTAATAAGCTTATTTCTTCTTGAAATACTTCTAATTACAATTTTATTTTTCTGAAGTTATTATTGATCACATTATTTGTCATATGTGTTATGATTATCTTATTGTATATACTCATATTGAAATTATAATAATCAACTCAAGTGGTATTGCTCTATGTTTTTCTTCATTGTTTGTAAGATGTTTTTTTACTAATGTTATTGTTTTATATTTCAAGCAATCATAATAAGAAACGTTATTAGCTACTAACTGAAATGTTTCCATTTCCAACGGACGGAAGTAAAACTCATTCATTGGTTTAGCTTATTTATACTTGTAGTTATTTCTACTAATTAATTACGAGTATTTTTCAAATACAACCAAACCTCATTGCCTTTGGCATCTGACCAGAACCTCAATGCCTTAGGCATACGAGGATCTCATTTTAAACTCTTATACAACCATGGTTTACTTTGGTCTACCACTATGCCAAATAACTGCAAACTTTCATTTTGGTGTTATTTAATTTGTAAATATTAGGTGTTTAACTTTATTTATTATGAATGCTTTTTCTTTCTCCCTTTAGAATTCTTTATGACGAATTTGTGGGTTGCCTTGATGTCGTTGGATTTATAAACCTTCACTAGCCTTTAGTTGACGTTTTTATTACTACAATACATGTGTTACATTGTCATTTTTCACGTCTATATTTTTTTTACTACCTATGCATGATCTTTAACTAGTCTTGGACACCCTAGCACTAAATATTAAATATAAGATTTGCATTAATGCTCTCATAAGAAGTAAACCACTTTCTATTCGGGCACATATGGTAAGAACATCCAAAATCAAGAATCCACCTTTCGGTCATATAGTCTTGTATGGACACACAGAGACTCAACTCGTCCCCTTCAGAGCCTGAAGCATAACTTGCTTCAATTTTTGCCTTATCTTTCTTCTTTCCATCTCTCTTGTTCTCTTTCTTCGGGTGAGGACAATTACTTGCGTAATGTAGGGGTGGGAATTTGGCCCTAACAACCCTAACCCGGCACTGACCGACCCGACCCTAAGCCTTATATACAAAGCCCTCACAGAGTTTAGGGCAGGGCTAGGGCTAAGGTTCTGAAACATAGGCCCTATCCTAATTCAACCCTAACCAAGCTCTAGTTATAGTTTCACATTTTCACTATAAATACACGTACCATAATTGTCCAACTCTTTGTTAATTTTAAATTAAAATAATATTGTCATTTGTAATTTATCACTTACACCCAAGGGTACTTCCAATAACTTGTCTTATATAACAAAAACTTGTCAACCTATCTAGCAGCCATGAAGAACAATGAGCACTAGCCTAATAAAAATAAGACTTTATTCCTTTGATCATCAAATCAAAGTCTAGAACTTATTATTCTCAATTTATTTTCCCACTTACTTATAAAATTATATTTTTATTCACATCCAAGCCAAGTCTAGAACTAAAGGTTTCCGTCCATACCATTAAAGCGAAATCTGAGCGGACATTTGTAAATACGTAAAACCAAAAACAACCGTTGTCCTAAAAAATGACATTTGTAAAACGAAGAAAATATATAGGCCCGGCCCTAAAACCCGGCCCTAAAACCATTAAAGAGGGCTTAGGGTAGGGTCAGGGCTTTAGATTTAGACTTGTGACTGGCCGCCCGCCCGACCCTATCTTTGACTTTAGGGCGGCCGGCCTAATCCCCTTTAATATCTAAAGGGCTTTTAAATATTTAGTGCCGGGCTAGCCCGACCCGGCCCATTGCCCATCCCTAGTGTAATGTCCATTTTCATCGCAATTGTAGCACTTCACGTGTCAAAGGCTTCTTTGACTTGGACCTAAACTTCTCATTGCTTGTAGAAGCATTTTCATGCGACCTTCCTCTTGCCACTAGCCCCTGTCCTGCATCAATGTTATTATCTACACGTGTCTTCTTCATCAACTCATAAGAAAGAAGTGCACTTTGAACTTCGTCAAGATCAACATCTTCTCTGTTCATAAATATAGTCATTAGATGCTCATAGCTTTCTGGCAAAGAGAATATTAAACATGCCGTTTGATCCTCATCATGATTATTTTCCACACAGAGAGGTTCAATCAAACTGAAGGAAAATTTGACATTAGCATTTTGTGTATAGCGAGTAGCGACACATCTTTGGCACCAAAGAAGAGACCATAGAATGAGATAAGACGATAAAGACGCATTTTATCATTTTTTGAATGTTTTTTGTTTATTCATGAACTTCAATAATTTCATCACCAATAGCTACATGAAGAACATGTGTATTGACATCTGCAGTGCCAGAAGGAGCGCAAACGGCAGCATTGTTGCCATCCATGGTTTCAATTCCATCCGCTGATCTCTTGCCTGCGACATTATTACTTCCAACTGATAACCACTGGACTTGTAACTGTAACTGCTCAAATTTGTACATGAACTGTAAAGCAATTCTCATTCTCTTGTCTAGTTTCCTGGCAGGGCTTTGGAAAACATACTCTAGTGCCACACTTGGGAGTTCAGTCAGAAAGAGAGACACCTTGTCCACAAATAGTTGCTCCATTCGTTCATACAACTCTTTGAATGTTCCATGCCTTCCATCTTCAATAAAATCTTTTATGATTAGACGTTCATCTGAATCGAAAAAAAGAGCACAATTCAATAACTGTCCGATCTCTTTAATAACCTGTAGTGGATGATTTGGGACAAATTGCAAATGAGACTCCGCAGTATTGAAAGAAATATTCTTAACTTGGGGATACTTCAATTGCACAGGGTTGACTACTGTCTTTTGAAACCAATGATTACTGATGTCCCTAGTCATCCACAAATTCTTTGCTAGTCTTCTTTTGAATATATTAGAACCCATGGAATCCAATCTCTTGTCGAGAAAATAAATGATACTAAAAGCTTCATCTAAAGCTTCGACTAAGGGTGTGCTAAATTCCAATGGTAACAAAATATCTGACAGTCTTACAAGAATTACAAGTAAGAGACAATTGTTAGTTCCTTCGATAGAACGTGATTCTTGAGATGGATGACTTCTGGATAGGAGATGGATGAGGCGACGTGGTTCATCCTCCTGCCATTTTTTGCTCCAACTAGTCAAATCTGCAGTAGCATTCTCACCAAGATAATCAGTGCCATTTCTTTTGGAAATAAGTTTCCCCATTGCCCAAGTTAAAAATATAACTACTTTATTCGTCCAGGTGAGACCTACTGCTGTTGCAAACAATACTCGAATGACAGTATCTTCTACTTGGCATTTTTTCATGATACCAGAGTAAATTTTCCAATTTAATAGCAATTTGGAAAACACCTCGAAGGCCTTAAATTGGTCGCAACTCCATTCGTTCCATGATATATTTTCTTCAGGTGTGTAGTGGTTCATTTGGCTTGCGACGGAAAACCACCTAAAAGTGATGGCCAATGTACCCAACACTAGGGTGATAATTTGTGACACCACGACGATCAAAACTGACCATTTATAATCTGAAACTCCTTCGCAAAACCTCAAGTGCTTAAGAAAAAATGTCCGGAAAGCAACTTCTAGGAAAACCAGCGGGGATATTGTGCAAAGCAGGCCTACAGCAGGACAGTGGGCAATCGAGCAGACTCTTACTTGATAGTTATACATGGCAACATTTTCATAGATTAGCTCAAGTCGTCCTCTATAACTCAGTCCTACGTCATATCCTTTTCCCCAACGTCCTCTGAATCTCATTGCGCTGGCTAAAAAACTAGAGTAGAGGGTAAAATACCACAATATGATGAGTATTAGACACATTAAAATTAAAATGATGATATGTTCTATGAAGAAAACCGAAAAGATCAAGCCCGTAGCCATTTGTATGCAAGTATTAACAATAACAGTAACCACAAGAATAGTCAAGGAGGCCATATTAACAAACAATTCAGAACCTTCCATATCTAAGACGGAAGGCAAGAAAAATCCCATTGATATGCATATAAAAGTAGTACCACAAAGTTTAGATAGCTGATCCTGAGGACTAGGCATTGGGGTAGTGAGATCAAATGGGAGTTTTGTTGATATTGCAAGAAGAGACAGTGTCAAAGAATTGAGTGAAAAAAATTCACAAGGCAACCATGGTTTTTTTCGACGATAGCCATGAAACACATCACAGATCATTAACAGTAATAATACCAAAGTGGCTGTTGAGATGTATAAACCTATAACTGGCATTGGAGCAGCATACTTGGTATCTACTACCCCCCCTAGACACTGCTGTTTCTCCATTAGCCTTATGTGTGTTCAACCCAAGCCTCTTCTTCAGTTTCCTTTGGTATTTAAGCTGCTAATTAGCTTATCTGACTTGAGAATGTTGACACCGGTATAGGTTTTCCACTCTCAAAAAAGAGTCTTCTATGTTAATTTCAGCGTGGTAGACTTTTAGTGCACTGGTACTTTTCCCATAACCTCAGTCTTCCAGACAGTTCCAAAAGGCAGAGTTTGCAATTTACAAGGTCTTTTTATCAAAATTTAATGTGAAAAATCTTTCGTATGCTTCCAAGATGTCATGAAGATTTTTCACTAAGAGTATGTTAACCAGAGAAAAACAGATTACTTGACTTTGTGAGAAAAAGATGGGCAGACCTATTACAATTTTTTCCCTACCAAAATATTGTTCGAAGAGCAAAAAAATACTTGGATTTGCATTTCATACAAATGAAGCAATGTTTTGAAAACTGAACCAGTGATCGAACCGATTTTCTATTGAAATGGTTGGACCTGGTTCAACCAACGTTTGACCTGATTGAACCGATTTGCCTATATTTATAATCCTTTTTTATATAATATATACTTTATAATTGATTTTTCAATTAATGACATGCAACAAAATATTGAGTCGAATCACTTGCGGACGACACAATTATGCAGAATCAGATTACACTCATTTCTATATATATAAACTTGCAAAATATATAGGCATACATGTCAGAAAGTTCGGAGGAGGCTTCACTCCAGAGTCCAGGGGTTTTCTCTTTTTTGGATTTTAAGGAGTGATAAAATGAGAATCCAAAAATTGATCTCGGGTACATTAATTAGAAATCGGTTCATACCGGTTGGTTGGTTCACCGGTTCACCAGTTCAACCTTCGGTTTGATGTGAACCAAATAGTTCAACCATTTTCTCTATATATTACAACTTGACTAGGTAGGACGATTGTATACCTCTCAGTCGTCTAGACTTGGCCAGCTGGTTCAATAACTTCATAATTTTAGTGGACTCTCAACGACCAACAAGGTCAGAATCTTCCATCTCAGGATCCAAACAAGAAAAAAGAACGTACAAAATAGGCAATTATAGTTGAACACTTACGATAGGGTCGTCCAGTCTTCAATAACTTAACAAGCTCGTAATTAAGTCCTTGTAACTCGACCGGTATAGAGACACAAATAAAGTGGGTTTTCCATCCTGCATACACTGACGAGCCTAGTACAAAATATCGTGATATATTGTGACATATCGCGATATGTTTAGAGACTAGTATTTGTCTGTGTATTTGTCCGTGCCGTACGACACAGATATGCACGCTTTAAGCTCCCCCGATGTGCATCCGCCCCCGGTACGGTACATATATGTGCGCCTTCGGCTTCGGCACCCCCGACATACATCCACCCTTTACTCATGTTTCCAGAGTATGACACAGATACACGCGCCTTCGACGCCCCCGACGCTCATCCGCCCTTGGTACACCTTTGGCTTAGGCACCCCCGACGCACATCCGCCCCTTACTCATGTTTCCAGAGTACGACACAGATACGCGCGCCTTCGGCGCCCTCAAAGCACATCCGCCCCTTACTCATGTTTCTAGAGCCCAATAGCCCATAAAAGTTCAGCCCAAAAACAATACATACTTTTTTTAGATGGGGTAGGTAAGGTGAGAATTTTTTTTAAACTCACCCCAAAAAATTTGTTAACTCACCCCAAAAAGACAATCTAGTGACTATGATGAGGGGGTGGCACGACCAAATATCACCTTATGAGGTGGAATTTGTCTTCCCACTCCTCCCTTCTTTGTTATATAATATAGATATGCAAGCGCTTCAAATCCCATGAGTAAATATGTCTTACGCCAACAAAACCTGAATAGTTGTTAAGTCCCTTTATAACAATTAGAAAAATAAATAAAAAATCAATAGCAAACTCCTATAATCCAAAGTATATATTGATATCAATAAAAACCTAAAGCTCAAAAGTTATACAAACCCTGTTGTAACACTATTAGGCAAGGAGCGGAGGCGATCTTTGGGGTCTTGACAACAGAAGCTAAGGCGGCCTCTGTGGTCTTGTCAACAGGAGCTGGGGTGACCTTTGGGGTCTTGACAACAGGAGCGGAGGCAACCTCTGGGGCCTTGGATAACAGGAGCTGAGGCGACCTCTGGGGTCTTAACAACAGGAGCTGGGGAGACCTCTGGGGTCTTGATAACAGGAGCTGAGGCGACCTCTGGGGTCTTGACAATAGGAGCTGGGGCGACCTCTGGGGATGCAGTTGATAGCTAGCCTTGAATTGGCGTGACTATAGTTAGCCCCAACTTTGGAGCTGGATTGACTTGTAAAAGATGCGAGCTAGCACCAAAGAGTTAGTACGAACTAACAGTAGTAATTTTGGAGATGCATGGAGCATAATAACATAACTGAACATGGTTAGATGGCAGTAATGAGCCCCAGTCCGGAGATGGCTGTGGCTAGCTCCCAGCCCCTAGTTTGGAGCTTGATCGACCTGTAAAATATGTGAGCTAACACCATAGATGCGGTAGTAATTCTGGAAATGCATAGAGTTTAATAACTACACTATAGAGTGCAAGGCTCTGAATGTATTGAGCTACGTGTTGACTAGGACATGTGCTGCCATCGTACATTGCAAAGCGTGGATTTAAGCTTCAAGGCTTGCCATGCTTTGTGGGCTTGAGGATTTTTGTTTATGTAAAGTAGTTTCTCAAGAAATCGAGACCACATACGGCGCCAATGTAAAGATGTTTTTTAGATTGGTAAGACCGAGTTCATTCTGAGCGAACTGCCTACGTATCTATCTCTCATCCCTAGGGGGAGAGTAGAATCAGGTCTGACGTAGTTCATGTGGGAGGTATTTATAGTTGTTGAGCATGAAGATCTGCTTTACGCGTGTATTGACGAGTACATATGTGTGGTTGAGATCAGGAATGCGTGTAGGGCTGGTGTTGGTAGGAATTCCGTAATGATGGAGAGTGGTTGTAGTAGTTCATATATTGCGGTAATAGATTGTCCTGGTAATGATTGCATCTGGACAAAGGATGACGTCATGAGATAGAACGCTCTGGGTGAGGATAAAAACGATCTTGTAGCTCGGGTGTGTGAGCTGATAAAGTAGATCGCTCTGAAGGCAATTCAGGGAACGAAGTCAGAGGTCGGTATGGTATTTCTGTTATGCTTAACACGTGCTTGATATTTCTGAATGAGATTATCACTCCCTCACACTTCCCTTTGATCAATTCAAGTAAAATATTACAGCTTGGTATCAATGTTGTTAGAGACTTAGAGCAACAGGAGCTGCACAAATCTCAGGGGAAGGTTGATCTCCATTTACATTCATGTTTATGCGATAATGTTTATGCGATAATTTCGAAATTCTGACCTCGCAATAGCACTTCTTTGCAGCAAAGCTAAGTCCTACTGTCCTACTAGTGATAATATTTGGCCTCCTAACGGAAAATTTGATATGGGTCGTCCTTCAAACGGTTTCTCTTCCATTCCCGAGGCCATCGAAGAGATTCGTCAAGGCAAGGTTTGTAAGTTTCTAGTTAGAAAATTCAGAATTTCTTTGTTTATTACTAGCTTACCACTGACTCTGGTAAAACTATGCAGCTTTTGATCGTTGTGGATGATGAAGACAGAGAAAATGAGGGTGATTTGATCATAGCAGCATCCTTGGTGACACCAGAGGCCATTGCTTTTATGGTTAAGCATGGGACTGGAATCGTTTGTGCATGCATGAAAGCAGAACAACTGGAGAGCTTGCAACTTCCTTTGATGGTTAATGACAAGGATAATGAGGAGAAGCTTCGGACAGCATTTACAATTACTGTGGTAAGTAGTTTGCTCGACGATCAACAAGAATCACAGACTTGTCTGTAAAACTAGGCCGAGCAGAGCAGAAACCACTAAACGTCTTTGAGCAGAATGGGTTTTGTGAGTATTTTATAACCCCCATAATAAGCTAAACCTATTGTTTGGTGCATTTGAATTGTCACATCCTACGTATGCGATCTCTTCTTACTTACAATCAGCTTTAACAGGATGCCAAACATGGTACAACTACTGGAGTTTCAACACAAGACAGAACAACTACAATTTTGGCTCTAGCATCCAAGGATTCAAAGGCTGAGGATTTCAACCGGCAAGGTCATATATTTCCCTTGATGTATAGGGAAGGAGTTGTACTTACAAGACCTGGATACACTAAAGCTTCAGTTGATCTTGCACTATTGGCTGGATTGGATCTTGTGGCAGTCATTTGTGAGATTGTTGACGATGATGGTTCCATGGCCCGACTACCCAAACTTCTTGAATTTGCGAAAAAACATGGCTTGAAAATTATTTCTATTGCAGAACTGATCAAGTTTGTACACACACGTATATTGTAAATGTTAGTACAGATTATGGAAAGTGTTCGACAATACTGATGAAACTAGGCATTTGATGTCATTTACCTATCCTTCTCAATTTTAAGAATTCAATTATCTTTTTCCCAAATATGAACTCCACATATGGCTCATGTACATTTCTCAAAGAATGCATCACTTCATCAGCCTTTGAATCCTCATGATGGTTAACATTGTACTGACAAGCTGTGACATTTTCATAAACTTTTTCACCATACGATTTGGGAGATATTAGTCGAGTTATTGGCTAATCAACAAGATCACTTATAAGTATTAGTTTTTCAATTGAAGTATTAGTTTTTATTGTACCCCAGCAATGCTCAAAAAACGGTGGAGGAGAGTAAGGATTTCTGCTGGACCATTATCTGTGTCACAAACTCGCAATCTACACAAGTGAATGCTAAATAATCATTTTTTTTTAATGTGTGTGCCTCTCCTTTATGTGTGTATTAATGGAAATATTTTCTCCAAAAAAATTAAAGGGCAACATAAACTGCCAGTTCTAATGTTAGTTCTCTAATATGAGACTCACTTAAGTTCAAGATGTAATCAAAGCAAATTGATGTAAACAAGGAACAAGGATCATGTTTGAACATTAATGAAGTAATTCAGGGAGCTTAAACAGGATGAAATGGGCCTGATACGACAATCTACTTTGATAATAGCATATTTTGAAATCATAGTGCAAGTGGCAAGGGTAAACCTAAATAATTTTTTACCTAAAAGGCGCGCTTAAAGTATAAAGATGACAATGCCATCACAAAATTTTTGGTGCAAGTGTGCAACCGTACCAGGCAATGTCTTTCCTCATAAAATTTATCATTTTACAGAACTCCGGTCTATTTATCCATGAAAGAATGGTAATTCAACACTGACTGGAAATATGAAATAAATTAGTTACACTTACCCCAACTCAACCACAGTACACTGACGGAAACTCAAGAGATAAGCTTTGCTAACTTTACTTCTCATCGGAAACACCATTTTCGATTCTGCTATCGGAACTAAGGTATGGAACTTCAATCATGGGTCTGGGAAATGGACGGCCTTGCAAGTCTTTTGGAAAGTACTCAAAGTCAGGGCCGAAATTGAACTTGACCAAACAGTTTGGTTGATCGGGTAGCGTGTACATGGACGCAGCAGGGTAGTAGCTACCTCCATAGAGATCCTTGAAAGCAACACCTTGATAGATTCCATTTCTGAAGAAAGATATTTCGCTTCCTACAAAGCAAAGGAAATTTCTCAGTATATACAGTAGGAATCAGCAACAGTTTTTTTTAATGAAAGTGCGATGTTCCAGTTAAATACGAGAAACAATTAGGACAAATGATGCAAGCAACTATTCTTTTACTCTAAGTCAGCTGTGTGACATGGACTATTTATGGTCTGAACGTCAACCAGTGGCACGTAGATGTGTCTGTGTGTGTGGTGTTGGACTTCCTAACACTTCAACTTCCCACCATTACATATGCCTATATCCTCCAAATGTCACTCATGTTGGTAGAACATGAGGCCACACATCTCATGCATCAGCAAAACATTGTCATGGATCCACACAATATCCACTGATGCCAATCAACCAAATCCTCACATAGGAAATTAAGTATAAAGCAATACTCCTGTTGCCCAACACCATAGGGGCAACAAAGATGGACAAGGCATAAAATTGAGGGGATTTCCAAGGACATTAGAACTTAGTGCCCTTGGAGATACAACCTTTCCGACTAGCAAAGTTCCTCATGAGTGTTCCCTAATGAGGTCCAAAAATTAAGGCTTTAAAAGCTAATCATGATATATACAGCTGTGCATTACAATATTCTGCAGCTAGGTTGTCAAACCCGGTGCAAGGGTGCCCATGGCACCAACGCGGAAGTTTTAATAAAATGGTCGC
The DNA here is from genome assembly GCF_015680905.1 of Coptis chinensis. Classification (NCBI taxonomy): domain Eukaryota; kingdom Viridiplantae; phylum Streptophyta; class Magnoliopsida; order Ranunculales; family Ranunculaceae; genus Coptis; species Coptis chinensis. The sequence continues at coordinate 89,745,856 of NC_141463.1, read as the reverse complement.
AGTTTGTTGTCAAAGGCGGCCCAACATGACACTTGGGGAAACCCTAGCCCCAAGCACCTGACAACATAGCATCTATTGACAGTTCACTTCCCTACAAAGTGACGTTGGAGGGAATTTTCAACTTTAGGCAAGAAAATATGGATGATGACAGCCAGTGCATATTGCAAGGACTGCTTAACACAACAAACCAAATAAAATTTCCGAATAATTCATCAATAAGAATGTACTCATTCTTAAGCTGATATGATGTCTCAAAGGCACTTTTTGCACAGGTGGGAAGAACCCCAAGAAGGAAATGATAGTGCACACAACGGGTGCGACTGCACTCCCAAAAATTTGGAAAAAAAATCCAATACTACACTAGTCATTAACTGATGCATGTCCTACTATAACATTCACACCCATTTTTATTTTTATTTTGACTTTTTTTCCAAAGAGTTAAACCAGTGCACCCCCAACTTAGATTATAGGTTACAAGCACTCTCGCAGTCCTAATCTTAGGTCCCGCACAGGCTCAAAAAGTAGCGTAATACCACTCAACGAATTTCAATCACGCATTGAACATATGGCAGGAACTAAAGGGAAGAATATTCGTGAAACAAAATCAATATTATATTTCACGTAGACATTCTAATACATGATAGTGCAAACTTTCACAGTCACATCCTTAACTGATAGAAAGTTATATTTAACATGGAAACAATATGCTGTCGCAATGACACAATAGTACCCACACAAATACGCTGAAATTGAACGGTTACTATCTTTACGAGCAAACAAATAAATATGCAGTCAGATTAGGCAACACAGTAAACAAAAATTATCAAATGCCACGTATGAAATGTTAAATACTCTAATTTTATTCACGAATAAATTCGATTCACCTGGTACTACTTTTGGCAAGTCTTCCTTTCCATCAGTGGCACACATGTACTTTTGGCCCTTATGCCAAACAAAATGCGGGGGATTCGGCGCATAAAGAGCTCCGTCAGGTAGGTTTATGTAAAAGCCAATAACATCTCCTTCAACATACCCTTCTCCATATTTCTCTCTCATAGCCTTATAAAGCTTACTTCCATCTACATCCCTATATCCAAAACTGTTTCCATCATACCCAACCGGTGCTTGCAAATCGCCTTTCTCCATCGACCACCCAAGCCTACTATGCCCAGACTCCCCAAGCTTTTCAATCTTAATTTCAAAATACCAAGCTCCTTCCACAACACCTCTTGTCGCCCTCACCATTCTATACCCTTTAGAACTCCCTGCGCATAATCGATCATCACTAAGCTCGATTTTCTCAGCTTTATATACCTTAGAAAGACATATTTTCAATTCAGGCGAATCGTCACTCCTATCAGGAAATCGAGCAACAGGGGTTATGAAAACATTGTCTTCTGCATTACTAACATGGTTGTTATTCAATTTTTCTTCTTCTTCCCCTTTCGAGACACGGGTTTCGTCCAAACATCATTATTACTTTTCTTCTTGGGTTTCTTCAATGTAGTAGCAGTCACAGGCGTGTAGCTGTCATTGTCTCCATTCCCTCCACCGGCATTGTTTCAGAAATCACTAACGAAAGCGATTTCCTCTTTTTTTTTGACGAATTCTCCCCATCTTCCTCTGATTCCGATATGGTTTTTTGTTCTTCATAGTCTTCTTCATCGTCATCCTCCGAACCATCTTCCTCCGACATTTCATCAAACACTTGGTGCTCCTGTTCCAACGTAACGGGTTGTAATTCTTCACTGGCCTTTTCATCAAACAATTGGTCTTCAACTTGAATGTGGTTTATAGGATGTGTTTCTGAAGGAATAGTAAACGTGTGGATGTTTGTTTCTTCAATGTGAGTAGTAATAGATTGAAATTGTTCATGATCAATTACCCCGTTGCTCGTTTTGGCAATGACTACTTCTTCTTCTTCGCTGTGAGTTTTTTCTCTCAAAGATTCCATCTTTGAAAGAATGTATCTCACACTTGAGGTAATTATTTTCATTTATTAACTCTTTATTATCTAGTAATAATTTGTTGTCGAGGTAAAAAAATAGTCAAGGTAAATTTTTTTAGGGGTTTAGGGTTTTGACTTTTTGTCTTGGAAACAAGTCCCATAATATTTGGGCCGCGGTATTAGGGCACCCCTATATTTTATGGGTGTGTCAATACCGCCCCAATATTTTGGGACCACTAGTTTTGAAGGCTGACAGTTGGGTGCTAAAACTTAAGAAGGGCATGAGAAAAATGAGACAAAGGAAGTACCTGACATTGATAAAGTTATATTACAGAGTTAATGTGATTCTACATGTATTTGTAAGAATAAAATGTTAATTTTGAATACAAATTTTCTGATACTATTAGTTAGTCAGTTGTTGAACTTCCACAATCTGATGATCTTGCTGTTGTGTGTTGTGACTACCTTCTTCATTCCCACAGACAAACATGTGATGGGAGGTCGGAGGTGTTTCGGTATGCTATGTAAATGAGCATCTTCTGGAAGCTTTCTTGCTGGCTTCTTTTCAACAACAGAAGATCTATTCTTGGATGAAGCTGCTCTGGCAGCATCTTCACTGATCACGTAGCTGGAAAGAAGATCACCTGTGTTCTGGTTTAAAATACGAAGCACACCATCTATTCCTCCAGTAACTAATGATGAAGTGTCATTGTGCATGTGTTGGACAGAGTATATTACATTGGAACTGGCTCTTGTCTCCCATAATTGTTTCATTGTCCTAGAAGCCAACACATTAAACAAAATAAATTTGTGATAGAAATAAGAATAGGAAATTTATGATTGCTGTTGATTATGATTCATGAAACTGCATGTAAAAGGGTGTACACAAAACCTAAAAAGAACTCATCTGCAGGCAACAAACAGACACTCTAGTAGTCTAGTAATAAACAAACAATACCAATTGCAAGTTTGCAGCACAAAATAAATATACTAAGGAATAATTCTATCCACATGGAGCAACCCTAGCCTTTTTCTCCACACAAAACCCTTTCCACATTGAACTGACAGTAAAGGCATGAAACAGTTACCATGTTAGCAAGTGTCAACTGGAACAATGTGAACAACGACAATGTCTTAAGATGATCTTTGCATAAGTATGACTACTTGAGTATGACTTTTGGAAACCAACTTAAAGTCCTTTTGCTCAATCACTTTGGTGTAATACGACTGTAATAAAAGCTGGAGCCATTTCGTGATTAACTATAGCCACTTCGTTATTGGAGTCTTAAAAATATGATTTACTATGTGGAAATTCAACAATTCAAATGGAAATTACACTTATAATGACTTATTCTCAGTCTTAATACTAGTTTATCATACGCTTGCAATGGCACGTAAGACTTGAAATTATCCCTAGAGTGTCTCTTTGTATACTGTAGCATTAAGGTCAAATACTGTAGCAACACTGAAATCTGCTATCTAGCATTTACCTTACAAACTGTAGTGATTTGTATTTCTCACCTCAAGTCCCAACAATGCAAATATCCAGATGTTGATCCAGCAAATACTAAAGATGAACATGGATTAAAACACAGGCTCCTTATGCCTGTAAGAGTTCAAATCATAACAGTCATTCTAAGAGTGAAAATGTCCTTTACCCCATTAATCATGTCTAGCACAATCATTAGATATGTGATGTAGCGAATCAAACAAGAAGTACACACGACAATCAGAAGTTGATGATATGCACAGATAACTATTACTAGCATGTAATAGATAGATGGAAGAAAATACGGAACTTTTACAATCTTTTCCAATATCTGAAATTCTTCACCTTAATTCCTAAAATACAATTTTGCATGGAAAAGAAAACAAGAAGCCAACCCACAGGGTAGTTTTGATATCCTGTTTTTTCACCTTTTTCTGTTATTTATTCTTGTACTATCTTGAATTGATTTTATTTGACTTCACAGAATAAACCCTGACACCCCATGATATGGATAGAAAAGAAGCTGACCATGCTTTGCACCATTAACAATGAAACAAAAGGCCATTGAATTACACTCCAAGTAACTCTCAGAGAACAAGATATAAAGATAACCTGAGGAATCAGTTGACCTTAATGATGCAACCCTTTGATCAGATGAAAGACCAGCTACTTTAATACTTCCAAGGGAGGATCCACTGAGAATTAGTTGGTCATCAGTTAATGCCAAACATGTGACAGGCCCACCATGCATCCTGCAAGTATGAAGAAAGTATAAATTTTGTGCATGCACTTGTGAGACAGATTAGCTGTTCTACTCAAGCACTTGGAATAACAAGAACTTGCAGTGCTCAGCATGAACAAGGAGCAGTCAGTCAATCGTGTGTTATTAAACTGCAATTGTCAGTCAGATACATTTTGGCCTTTTGGGGTTACATTTAGAGTCGGTATCTTAGCTTGGGCTGAGAAGAAGATGTAGAGTACTATTTTCTTGTCTATCCTTTGGGGATTGGGGTGGGATTAGAATTAATGACATTTTTGAGTCTCACACATAGGATGTGCCACACCACACAGGGGACCATCAAACTCATTTGGAGTTTTGGTCTACCTAACAAAGAGATAGGAAGTCCACCTTTCTTGGGATACTTTATCATGGTCCAGAATGGCTTAATGTAATTCCGTCGCTCTGTTCTCTGTGTTATCTTTGTAGCTCTCTTCTATTATGATGCCTCATCCTACTCTGTGCCTTTTGCCATTTTAGATAAAAATTACTGGTCGAAATTTTTAGTTGTTTGACAGTACCCTTAATCAACCAGAACATTACATCTCACTGGGCAAAAAATTCTGAAAACGCATGAGGTGACATGAGTGGTTTATAAATTACCTAATGATCCGCGAACACTTTTTACTGTACATATCAAAGACACGAGCTGTCCCATCTCCACATCCAACAACAGCCTCTGGATCTATATATCTGCAAAGCAATCCAATAACCAAAGAATTAATCTAGGACTGAACCAGTGATATTAAATATTGCAGTGTACAAATTTGGTTTTTGGACATTGATTTACTTCAGTCTAGTTTTACGATATATGTTGAAATTGATACCACAGCTTAGTTCTCAGAATATAACCATGTTAACCCCTTTCACGGCTTCTATATAGTTGACCATCACATTTTGCTTATAGTCTAAAACTGGTCTCTTTAGATATTACGATTCCTGAATCACTAATTCTACATAGACCATTAAAGGTACATGTCGACCACATTATGTTCATTTCACAATCTATATTTAGACCAAAAAACTGGGGCAGATACTTACCGCATACACAATCCACTTGTCACTGTATCTTCATGTAAGGGAAATATGCTTCTTTTTCCATGACGCCTCCAGATGCATATACGTGTCCCAACCAGACCAACAACCTATGGGAGATAGAGGAATAGAAAGGTTTATAAATACTATAACTGTTTGATCACTTATTAGCTAATTGATAAAAGATCAAACAGTTTCAGACTATCACTCTGCCAAGCCACACAATAAGTAAACAAGGATTCTTAAGATGCTGTAATCATTTTTAAATACCTTGAGAAGTAACTTATATTGAGCATTAAACCACTAAAGGTGCGACATAATAGAACGAGCACTGAATGTATGAGGTGTGTTTGCATATACTATTCTTTTCTGAATATAAAATGAGATCTTTACATATTTAAGATACACTTTGACTAATAAATTCAAAGAAAAGGAGGAACAAAGTTTCTTTTGTCAACATTAATTAACAAGGTTGTATAAAGAGTGTTATTTCGCACACACCCATTGTGATGGTGCTTGCACTCACTACATGCAAACTTTTAATTTTAGGCTGACGAAGAATAATAAACCGTTCAATCAGGAAGAAAATAAAGAAATGTAAATAAATAATAAACCATTCAATCAGAAAGAAAAGAAAGATGTGTGTTTGCATACTGTTGGAGTATAGGTGTTAAAATATCGTAGCAGCATACAACAAGTTTATACATGAAAAGACCAATTTTGATATGATGTTAAGTCATTAACAGGAGAAAACAATCAAGTAACAATATACAAATTTCAGTCTCAGTATTACCTTGCTTTCATCAAAATCAAAATCAGCTAAAGGCACCATATCTGGAATTGGGTATTCTTCCAGACATTTGTAGCTTTTTAGTGACCAGATACGAGGCAACCTATAATGAAACTTTAGCCGAATCAATCGAGGATCATGCATCTCCCAATAGGAGACTAAACAGATACATCTAGGCCTCCAACCAATTTTAGAAATACATATATGTGAATTCAGAAGAAACGAGAGAGAGGTACCTTATCCCCAACACCAGTAAGAAGTAAGCCCATCTTCATTCGACACTGATCAACTCTAAGTATAAATTAAGTTAGCAAAAGGATTTACACAATTAGACAACTTAGATATAGACAAAGTTGAAGGCTCGATAACAAGGGTATACCTAGCAGAGTGACCATTCCACTGACAAATATCAACAGAATCACTTTGTAGAGACAATCTATGCTGCTCCATAGCAAGCTCTTTAAGAGATATTCTCAACGAAGTTCTCAAACTAGATGATGCACTAGAATGAACACGCTTGCAGTACTTCATCTTCAATAAATTAGATGTATGTATACAATCATACCTGTTGGAACATTTTAATCCATGAAACACCATGTGTACCAAAACAACATTACAATGCACTTAATATGAAGTTGGGACTAATTCAAATGTTAAAAATCAATTCTTTAAGTAAAACTCATTATTCCAATAACAAGTATACTACTCAAAATACAAAATGTTCAAATTGAGAGGGGAAAAAAAGAGACATACCATGATTTGCAGACAGAAGAGCAATGAACAATATCGAAGTGGTCGAGAGTAACGAATATCATGGACAGAATGTCATAATCAAGAGAGCCCATTGAAGCATTATTTGAGCTTCTCTTCTTTCTCTCTTCCATTTGTTGGTTGGAGCTAGATTTTGAGAGCCGATATGTATATCTGATATATATCGTTAGCCATATCGGTACCGATATTTTCTGATATAGCAGAAAAGTTTATGGGCCAAGTTCAACATTTTCGTAATGGTGGAATTTGAGCCGAGGGCTCGGAACTCGGCTCGAGCTCGCTCGTTTAACTATATGAGCCGAGATCGAGATCAAATTAAAGACCGTGTAACAAATGAGCTTGATGAAGCTCGGCTCGTTTAGCTCAAATAACATATTTATAGTGTAAAATAACCGGTTGGGCTCAGTTTGGGCTCGGTTCATTTAAGCTCGGCTTGAACTTGCTCATTTAACTATGAGCCGAGCTCGAGCTCAATTTAAAACTCATGTAATTAGCGAGCCGAGCTTGAGCATGGTAAAATTTGGCTTGTTTAGCTCAAATTCCACCCTTATTTGAAGCAACGATAAAATTAAGAGTGGAATTTGAGCTAAACAAGCCAAGCTTTACCATGCTCAAGCTCTCGCTAATTACACTAGTTTTAAATTGAGCTCGAGCTCGGCTCATATAGTTAAACCAGCGAGCTCGAGCCAAGCCCAAGCCGAGCCCAAGCCGCTCGGTTATTGTACACTATAAATATGCTATTTGAGCTAAACGAGCCGAGCTTCATCAAGCTCATTTGTTACACGAGTTTTAATTTGAGCTTGAGCTCGGCTCATATAGTTAAACGAGCGAGCTCGAATCGAGCCCAAGCCGAGCTCCGAGCCTCGGCTCAAATTCCACCCTTAGATAAAATATCCAATTTCGTTGATTTTAATTGTTTATTGTAACTGCATGCCATAAAATTTAGAAACCTTTTTTTTAATGTTGGTCATTAATTTGTTTTTACAGTTTAAAATCTTTTAATCATGAGTTAAGCTAGATGATAAGTTTTCCATTTCTTGAAGTGAAACTTGTAATGTTAAAAGCTGATCTTACGATTATTTTTCTTCCACAACCAAAAAGTTCGGAGAACCAAAAACCGAAAAAGGAGGGACAAATGGCTAACAAAACTTTCTCTTTTGTTTTATCCATTGTTCTTCTTATAGCCTCACAACATTTTTATGCAGTTGATGCTTATGTTTGTGAATATAAAGCACCACCTGGTTGTGCCTGGTATTACAAGACACGGCCCTTTTCTAATACACAATGTCATAAGGATTTTGACGCGGCAAAGGAGGCATGCTTAGCTTGTTGTATGAAAAATTTTCCGGGTGATTATTTTTTTCAAAAATTGAAACGAACAGAGTGCAATTTTATAGCGTACTGTTAAAATCTACCAATGCAAAGGGATGAGATAAATCTTTTTTCCCCCCTTCAATTAAAGAGGGATGAGAATCTTGAGATAAATAAATATATGTGGTAAGTAATATGATAAAATTTTATTTAGTGCACCTGCCAATAAATACTGAAAATAGAATATAGCTATTAACTATGACTCCTGATTCCTGAATAACCATTTCTTCATCCCATTACACTTACTGTTTATTTCCTATCATCAGTTTATAAAAATATATAGAAGTTATGCATATTTGTTGTTTTTGTGGTTCCATCACTTAATTTGTGGAAAATTGACTAGCCCAAATTGAACTCATGCTGGAGCTCATTGCTAGACAAAAAGCTTGACTATATACAGTTATACACTCATAATATAATGCAAACAGTACACATCGGAAAACTTTGAGATGGTACAGATATATAACTATTTTACAAATTAGATCCTAAGTAGGAAAATGCTGAGTTCGGGTCCACCCTTTCCGTCCGGGTTCATCATATAAAACGCTTCGGAGTCCCGATTACCCACAACCCGTTCGAACCTACCCCTCATGTACATTACCTCACCACCTTCCCATGACCCATTTTTCTTGCTCTTTGCATCCACCGGAATCACACCGGCTCCAGTGGATACCGTCTGTACTGTACTCAATACATGCCACTCGTACTCCCCACAAGCACGAGACATCGCATACCCAAATTTCTTACCATTAAAATACATTGTCCATATTGGCTCTTGAAACAGCTTCATGGGCCTGGTTCCAATCTTACACTCTAATGCAATCCTCACTAGCCCAGAAGACATCTCCTTAACCAAAGTGGCTGTTGTGGTAGCTAGTTCTAGTACGAAAACTGGATCGGATCTTGGATCCTCTTGCACTGTAAAGGTTACATGACCTTTTTTGTAACCAAAAAGTGTGCCAGTGACCTTACGACCTAAAGTAGGCTGTGATGGGATGAGTCCAGAAGGAGTCACAAACCAGCGACATGTTCGTAGTAAAGTTGGGAGTGAAATAATGCTGAGAAGTGATCGAGCGAGTTTCGTGATGGGTTTGGGTTTATTGGGCTGTGATAAACTTGTTTGGTTTTGGGTAGACAATATTTTTACCTGTGAGTCTGAAGTGAAGTCACTGTGGTTTGATGAGAGGATTTTGCTTATACTTCTACAGCTGCTGTTGGTCCTAGGTAAGATTTGTTCATCAAGTTTCATTGTAGATAATTTTCAGAAGAATGAGGGGAAAGTGAAGAGTAGAATGCAAATACAAGGGAATAATCAGAAAGATCTTATGAGAATGACTGTCTTTACTTACTTTGTAGCATGTGTGCAACTAAAATATACTTCATTTATAAGCAAAGTAACACACGCATGCCTGCTAGTGTCTACAACTCATATGTGGGAGAAAGAGTCCAATACTTGAATGAGTGTAGTGGTCCAATTAGACAAAAGTGGCAGGCAAACTAATGATGTTGTTGGCTAATGGCTGAAGAAAAAAGGGTGGTGATGGACGTTTGTGTTTAAGCCATTAAGTAATAAAACTACTTTAATTTGAGAGTGCCAAGTTTTGTGGAAAAAATTGGACTCTGTCTTGTATAAAGGTTAAATGTCCTGATGTCCATCTACTATATAGAAAAACCAACCTCTATCAAGATTATGAATCAGTTTATGTCACCACCCTATTTAACCTGAAAGCTTGCTTAGCAATTAATTAGCATGATCATACCACACAATATAATCATGTCCTATTTATTATTTGAAGTGGGTATACTTCGAAAATAAATTGTGTCAATTCTTAACAAATGAACTTCATCAGAACTCGGTCTTTGATAACTTGCGGAAGTACTGCCATTATTATATGGTAATGAATTAAATTACAGATACCTAAACTGGTTAACACGCATACATTATTAAAACAAAAAATCTATTTATACTCCCTTAATAACTTCCTTAATGAAACTTGACATAGACACAATAATGTGGAACGATTGAATTTTCCTTTTGTTTCCATATTAGAGTTGATAAATGGATGAAAGAAAACCTACACACCCCCATTTTTTTGGGACCTAAAAGTTGGACTTAAAAACAAAATACTATATGCAATATAGTTTTCCTAGCCTCCTAGGAACAAAAAGGTTTAAGAATCCAATAAAAGAAGAAAAAGTTTCTTTGCTTCTACTGTCGAGGGAGAGGTTTCCCATCAAGGAAGTACTTGATAAGTGTAAGTGCTCTGGTGGGTTGATAGCTTGGGACCTGATGACCAGCTCCTCGTACTGTAGCAAATGTTAAGTCACCCTTGTACACTATAGTGTATCCACCAACCTGTGTAGTAATGTAAGAAAAAAAACGAAGGATAAAACAACATGCTACATATTTGGTCAGGTTTTCAGTATATATGTCCCATTATAACAGTAGGTGTTGATGTATATATATTTCCGCTTTACGCATTTGCAGCTGCCTGGTGCAGTATATGCTTAAATCAAATATTAATATAAATAGATCGAGCCTGATGCAGTATATGCTTAAATCGAATATTAATAGAAATAGGTCTCTTTTCTTTATAGTATCAATACAACATAAACGACCCCAATTAAGAAATTTTTTAATGTTTTGACAACTTTTTTTTTTTGGCATGCAAGCCTGTTTTAAATGAGATTAGTAACTCTTTGATGCTGGGGTTCAATTCCCAGACCTCTAGTATCATCACCCAAAAATTTTACCAACTTTGCTAGTCGGCACCTGCTATTATGACAACTCTGATGTATGGGTAGATCTACATTTGAGTCCACACTCTAGAGTCTAGATAAACCCAAGTATTGGGGGAAACCCCAATTTCCCAATTTTTTTGGTTTTAAATCCACCCGGAATTTGAATTATAAATAAAAAATGCCGCCACTTATTAATAAATTTGGATTAACTACTTTTACCTAAATTTAATTTTGGCTCAAGGACATTGACCGGTTTTTATTTTTTTGAATATTCCAATTGTACCCTTCTCTCTTTAAATTACGGCTCAATGACATATGTAATTTTGGCTCAAGGCCGGACATATGTAAATTCATATTTACATAGAAAAATTCTTAATTAAGAACAAGCATGAAGAGAAAAAAAATAACCTTTGCAAATTTGTACTTACCTATGTAATTTTATATTTATATAGGAAAATTCTTAAACAAGAACAAGTCTAAAGAAAAAATAGCCTATGAAAATTCATACTTACATATGTAAATAAGTCATATTTAATTTACATAGGATAATTCTTTTTCCATAACAAGCTTGAAGAATAATAGACTATGAAAATTCATATTTACATAAGAATATTCATATTTACATAGGAAAACCATGAGCAACCATGAAGAAAAAATAGCTTATGTATCCAGAATTACACAATATTTACATACGAAAAAACAGATTTGCATATGTCAAAATTGTAAATTTCTTCATTTGTAGATTTCTTCCATTTGTTAATTTATTATTTTGTTTTGGTGATTCCACGACTTTCTTGTTTTGTTTTGTCATGTAATTTTGGATTTACAAATTACAATAGAAGAAATTTCATATATGGAAATAAAGATAGAAAAGGCATCAATGTTTATTAAGGGCTGTTTCAAAATTGAAATTATAGAGCAAATTATTGTCCTCGGGGTGTAATTCAGTTGTGGCATGGAGTTATTGCAAAACTATTGTTCAGCTTTGCCCTTGACTCCTTGAGCCATAATCTCTAACCTTTCCTTCATTATGGACAGTGTTATCAGACCCGGCCTAGCCCGGTGGATTGACCCGGACAACCCGATAAACCGGTCTCCTAACCGGGCTGGGTTGATAATTAGATCGTTTAAGCACTTAACTCAGTACTTAACCAACTAACTCAGGCGGTTTTCTATTGAACCCGCTAAACCAACTTAATTCAGGTTTTTATCATTGAACAATTACGATAAACCGTTATATATAAATAACTATATAGTCCAAATAGTTATCAACTCAACAATTCCAACCACTATTATTGGTTATATATAAATATATATACTATATAGTCCAAATAGTGACCCACTTGTCCAACCAAAACCAAAAATCAAGGTTTTGAACCAACCTTTACGGTCCAACCACTAACCCAGTAAATCTTTGTGTTGTGGTTTGCTTTTGAGTGAAATAGGCATCATTTGAGTTATCCGAGGCAGTCCTTCCCACTTTATTAAGAATCCAATCTCTTTATTGGGTTGATCTCCGGTTAATAGTTGTTTAGCCGGGATCCGATAACTATGATTATGGACCCCAAGTCTCTCAAATTATGGATCTAAGTCTCTCAATCTATCTATAACATCCCATCAAGTCATTTTAGGATGCCCATAACTCTATAACTGCTTAGAGCATTTTTAGGAGAGCAACCAAAAAAACACCAAAATTTTGAACAAAAAAAACACCAAACCAAAAAAACACCAAGCAACTTTAGGAGCAACATCAAAAAAACACCAAGCAAAAACCGCCATATAAATTCATGGGTTTTGGCAAAACCGCGCCACTAAAGCCCAACTAACAGGCCCAAGACCACGCGGTTTTGGCGGTGTTCTCAAAGCCACGTGCTACTATTATATAATCAGGACCAAAGCCGCGTGGTTCAATCACTTTCAACTCTTTTCTCAATTATAAACCCTCTCCTTATTTTTTTTTTTTTTTAAAAAAAAAAAAAAAAACCTACCTAAACTTTTGAAATTTTATATGGATCATTTTGAACCTTTCGACGGTGATGATTGACAGTACACAAATGACATTGGCGATGAGGGAGAAGAACCCGAGGAAGTACAATACGGTGGGGGAGAAGAACCCGAGGATGTCGTGCCGACTGATAGATATCTCTATGTATTGGAGTATCAAATGAACGACTTCGATTAGCAATTTGCACCTGGAGAAGCACTTGATATGGAAGTTGTGTCTTCTACACGTGACCCAAAACACGTGTCGAGTGCAGTGACTAATACTCGTAATTAATTAGTTTTGATTAAATATTTTGAATATTAATTAGTTGAGTTGGACCAATTAATTATTTATCTTATACGCATTTTTTTATTTATAATATCAGCATGTTATTGACTACCGAGTTAGATCGGCTTTACTTGGTGTTAGAGAGTGGTGGAAGGTTAAGTTATTAGGAGTTTAGATGAGTTTGTACATATTAGAGATAGTATTTTGTATACACCTTTGGGTATTTTGATTGATGCGGATTATGAGAAGGCTGATTGGGCAGTGGTCATAACTTTAGTAGAAAGATGGTAGAGTAGAACTCATACATTTCATTTCCCTTATGCGGAGTTAAGGTTCACACCACTAGATTTCACTATGATTTCTGGGTTGAGTATCGGTATAGGCCAACCGATACCTTTTCATACAAATTATGAGAATATGGATAGTATGCTTATGAGTTTTCCTCGTTTGGGTGCGGATGCTTATGATTCTTCTGGGATTAAGCTATCTCATATTAAGATTGCATATATGGAACCCCTCTTGCATCCTGATACACGAGCGGAGTTAGCTTTGACTGTTCTACCGGGTAGTGAGGGTGTTGATCAGTATGTTAGGGCTTTTTTGATGTTTTTTATTGGGCATGTTTTGTTTTCCAATGGTCATTCTACGGTACGACTGGGATATTATGCTTATGTATTTGATTTGCATACTATGAGAGATTATGACCGGTAGCTCAAGATATGCCACATTGATATCGGCGCTAGATAAAGCTTCACGCATATCTCGGAAGTAGTAGTTCTCGATTGCGTGATTCACGGGACTTTTAGAGATTTGGTTTTATGAGTACTTTCGATGTCTTTGTCCTAACATAGACATGATTACTGATACTCGCCCTAGATTTGCTAGTTAGTCAGGGCCTCACTTGACTCGTAACAGAGGGCAGATTAGGAATAATATCTGTATGGCTCGTGCTCAGATTGATATTAGATCATTGTCATCTATTGAGTGGAGACCTTGGCATTTGTATAACGCCTTTTACGATCCAACAGTACAACATGCTTGTGTGTTGTCACGCCACGAGTTGTTTTGCCGCGACGCGATCGCCGTTTGGTAATCGTTATGGCGGCAGATGTTGGAGGCGATGATTGGACGTTATGGAGTTCCATGTGCTCCCATGCCGATGTTAGTGATCTGCTGGTCGTGGGGTAGAACTCATATTCATGAAGTTCATGCTAGTTGTGGTCCTTGGCCGATGCATCTTCTTTTGTTGTTGAGCGCATTGTCGATCAAGATATAGATGGTGGAACCGTGTCTCCATGGGTCCATTGTTGCCTCCCTCGTTGGTCGGCTAGCAACTTCGAAGTTTGTGGGCCTGGAAGGGATGAGACATGAGCTACGATTCCTCATCCGCCACGTTCTGCTTACAACCCACAATCTCTCGAATGCATATCATCCAAATTCGTGGTTCCGCCAAGAATCCTCGATGTTTGCCGTGTGTGGACCTCGATGGGGAGCCTACTTATATTTCCATTCCCGAGGTGCCTCATGCTCATTTCTCCGAAGTTAGAGCCGCGATATTAATCAAGATACCATGGTGAGTTTAATTGTTTTATTTATCTTCTTCATTATATATATAATATGTACTCACAATCGTATTTTCTTGGATTTTTAGGTTGAGGTTCTAGAAAGATATGAGAACCGTGTTCTTATGTTTGATGGGATGAGGACTCGCCTCAGATCATTATAGCCAAGAAAGAGAGGAGGCATATTCTCGGACATATCAACAATCCCAAATAAGTATGTATGACGAGACTTCGAAAGCGTGATGAGGATATGCGAAATGTACACGCAAAGAACATCGTGGATATGAGGAACTTCAGTCAAGTAGTTAACCTCCTCTTCTTGACAAAAAGAAGATCATGATTCTCAGATTAGGAACTTAGAGGAGCAGCTTCGGAACGTCCAAATAGATAGAGGAGAGGGATCGAGTGGTAAGGGGCGTAAGAAGAGAGCTAAATAAATTTGATGTAATATGATAGGTTTTGGATTATTTTGGATATTATATGATTATATCATAATCATAGATTTTGGACTGCATAATCATAATTATAGGTTTTTAATTTCTTTAATTTTTTCAATTTTGAATTATAATTCTTAATTTCTTCAATTGCACAATTGTTAATTTCTTAACTTCTATGCACAACTCATAATTTTTCAAGTTCTATGCACCACAATTCTAATTTTCAGAAAAAACGCACGTGGTTTTGGCAAAACCGCGCCCATTGAAGCCCAAGCCCACGCGGTTTTGCCAAAACTGCGCCATAGAAGCCCATTTAGCAGCCCAAGCCCACGCGGTTCTGCCAAAACCACGCGGTGTTTATCAAACCGCGTAAGTGATTTGTTACAGCATCAAACCTGGAACAAAATATTGGTCGATTTGGTGTTTGGTTTGGTGTTTTTTTGTTGTTTTCATCAACATGTAGTTCTCCTGAAGTTGAAAAAACACCAAATTCTTGATGCTAGTTGAGAATTTGGTGTTTGATGCTAGGTTGATATCACTGCTAAAGATGCTCTTATTTATTTATTTTTATCCTCTAGGCTCTAGTCGCTAACTAAACAAATGGGCTTATTAGCTCATGCACCAATATACTAGATTACTAGTTCTAATACGTTTGGATCTCACAAATCGCATCATGTACCACTGTTACGTTCATTGTCTAGCTCTAGATAATCTAGACTAAGAGGAATCCTCTTTTTGTCTAGGGAAATAAATTCTCTTCATTCATTTGTCAATCTAAAATATAGTGGGATTTATTTATAAATGTCTGGCTCAAGACAAAGGGTATTAAGAAAATATCGTATACTCAATCTATAGCTAAATTAGAGCTGGAAATAGTACGGGATTCAATCCGAATCCGACCATATCCGAATCCATTTTAATGGATGTGGTTTCTATGTTTGTGACTAGAATCCGACCCGAAAATCCGAACCATTGTAACAAGATTTATATTTTGATACCTAAAAATTAATTTATATCTTACATTTATATATGAAAATCATTAAAATAGTATATTTTTTTGTGTTTTTTAAGGATATGGATATCCGAAATCCAACCCGAATCCGGATAGATCCTAATATGGTAAAGAGTTTTGAGTGAGAATCCGGAACCCACTCCATTTCCAGCACTAAGTTCAATGCGTCTAGAGACTGAAACAAAATTTCTTAAAAGTTGAGTAATTTTGGAGTCACTATAAGGTGGAGTTCATATATATATATATATATATATATATATATATATATATATATATATATATATATATATATATATATATATATATAATATATATATCCTTAAGAAAATAAATTAAAATTTATCTAGAAAATGAATTAAAATCTATTTTCTGGAGGATATGATATACTCACCATAAAGATCATCCCCACAAAATTCGAGCTCATTTGGAAATCTCTAATCTAGAAAGTTATTATAATTTTTTTTTTAAATATAACAGTTCATAAATGTCGAGTTTTTGCAATCATCTTTTGTCTAGGTTAGAGGTTTCCAAATTAGCTGAAATTTTGTAGAGATGATATTTATGGTAAATATATCATATCCTCCAAAAATTAGGTTTTAATTCATTTTTTAGGTAAAGTTTTACTTACATATTTATTTTAACTTAAAATAATTATGTACTTCTAAGAACGGGACTAGCCCGTAGGTCTATATATATATGGGTATGGGTTATGCTACGTTGACATCTTATTTTGACACCTTATTTTGACATCTACAACTTACACAATGAAATAAGGGCTGATTTTTTGGTAGAAAAGATCTTCTTACCGTGGATATAATCTCCACCAAAACTCGTCTAAATTGGATATGTCTAGCTTTATTAAAAATAGTGCTAAAATTGTGGACAGTTAGATAAATATCGAACTTAAACACAATTTTTGACAAGGTTAGACATGTTCAAATGTCTTGATATTTTGTGGAGATGATCTCTATTGTATAGAGAACATATTCCTATAAAATCAACTCTTAGTTCATTGCGTAAGTTGTGGATGTCAAAATAAGATGTCAACGTAGCTTGACCCATATAATACGAGCAGGTTCCGTTTACCACACTTTTAGTACCACATCCTCCTACAAGATGAGTTAACTGCTAATAATTTGTGGATATGATCTACTAACCATATATAACATCTCCACAAAAAATCATCTCATTTGGAAATCTCTAACCTAGTTAAAAATCGTTGTCAACTTTGAATTTTTTTTAATAGCTCAATTTTCGAATTTGCAATCATCTTTTGACATAGTTAAACATTATCAAATGAGTTGAAATTTTATAGAGGTGATCTTCATGGTTAGTTGAACACATCCACAAAAAATTAGGTTATAATTCACGTTTTAGGTAAAGTTATAGGACAAACTATGGTATAAAAAGTGTGGTAAACGGAACCTGCTCTATATATAGGGCTACAGAGCAAGTTGAGTTTTTCAACACTACATGAGAATCTAAAATTATTCTTATTTCATAGTGCCAAGGTTACTTTCATTGATGGCATGCACTGTCATGTTATCTCCTCGAGGTTCAACTAGAAACTTGGAAAGAGATGAAATAATATGCATTGTCTAGCTTATTTTTAATAATTGAAGAAAATTGCTGAGTTAAATGTTGACATATATGAGTGTCCCGAGCCTACTATAATATATTAATAGAATTGATTCTTCACATAAGTTCGAACTTATGGAGAAATTGACAATTTAACATTAAATGTCTTACCTCTCCTTTGACGAACCAAGGATGGAATTTAGTCTTTAAGGGAAGCTTTAGCTTATTCAACGAATACCTGGTTGAAGTAACTGGTACAATGCCATCTATATCACCACTGCATTCAAGGCCAAAGGATATTAATTAACATCGATAATCATAATCACATGAATCCAACCACCAAGTACATATACTTGACATTTTCACATACAACCCAATAGAATGTCTAACAACTGACTAGTCACCAAAGAAATGTTTGCAAAACGTTTGGCCCCTACGCACATAATCATGTTATTTTCCCATGAGTATGATTACAAACATGCAATAAACCAAGAATGACACTATGTTTCGAAGCATTTGGAACCCTAAGATTCTCCAAACTCCGTCCCCACACATTACAATACACTAGTCTGTGTGCACACACTACATGCGACTTTTTTCAGTCTGTATTTTATTTTAACAATTATATTTTCAATGATCTACATTTTACTCCTATTTTTATATTTTAATTAATTTCCTAAAATTAAATTGCAATAAAAACATGAAAATTAGGTGATGATAAGAAAAATCAGTTTTGCATACAAAAAATTGTGGGTGAAAAAAATGACTACATCAAAATATTGAAGTGGTTGATTCAAATAGTGGATGGGGGTCCTTAAAGATTTGGGCCAATGGCTAAAAATTCCATGTAGATATAACCCAACATTAGTTCATATTCTTATGAGTGACATGTATATAGTCAATTAGATTAGTAGGCCCTTATGAGAAAAAGAAGAGTTTTTTTTTTTTTTCCTGCTCACAGCTCTAACGCCCACATTGCCCACACCGGCGACATGTGTCCAATAAAACAAAAAAGACTACAAACAAAACAAAAGAGACTAACTCTTCTCTCATTACAAACTACCCACGTTTCCTCTCTCTCATTATCTTAAAACTTTACTCTCACAACATTCTCGACCAATCATATATATCCCGATCGACTACCAAATCTCGCCATCCAAACCGGCGATCAAACAACGGAAATTGTCCCACCGCTACCAAACCCATTAATTTGGATCCCTTTTTAGTTTATTATTTAGGTGTGGAAAAACTGAAAAAGTCATTGGCACTGAAATAAAGATGTCTACACACCTGATATCTAATATACCCAAAAAGACTCGAAAAAGAAGGGTAAAAAGAAAATATACAAATCGTACACTTGATATCTAATCTTCCACGTTTCAGTTTGTTTTGGATTGGTTGGACGCTTTTTAAACAGATGGGTCCCTTAAAAAAGAAAAGAAAAAAAACCAAAAATAGTGTATAGTTTCCAAATATATCCATAGAAACATATGATGAACTATAGTTAGACCCTGCGAAGTTATTGACAACTTGGGAAGCCGTTATTTGAGGCTATCAGTTGGAGCTACCAACAATTAGTTTTGTTTTTGTGTCATAAACAATTTATGGCCGGCTTATTTTCTTCCGGCGACTCCAAGGGGCCGGGGGGAAGCCTCATTAATATAGTAGATATAGAGATATGTTTATCGAGCTAAGTGTAGCTCTATACTCTTTATCTTAACTACTTTAAAAATTCCAGCTCCCACCTACATATCCGATATATATCGGTTTTTTGGTACACTGATATATATCGGATATATCTATTTTTTTTGGTGACCAGTCTTAACTATTTAAAATATCGAAATATTGGATATATTAGAAATATAATATCAGAAATAATGGAAATATATCAGAAATATATTGGAAATATTGGATTTATATTAAAAAATAGTCAAAAGGTCAACCGATATATATCATAAATATCGGATATATCAATTATATCAGCGATATAAAGTTTTATATCGGAAATTCCAATATATATCGGAAAAAAGGATTCTATATTCGGTAGATATATGTCGGAAATATCGATGTCGGTATACCAAAATACCGATATATATATCGGTGATATATCGGATTTATCGGTAATATTTTGGTCCTTGATCTTAACTACTTTAAAAATTCTAGCTCCTACCTACAGTACTGCAATCTTAACTATTTTAAAAATTCCAGCTCCCACCTACCTACTGCAATAGTACTATAACATTTTTTTTATATATGTGACCCTTGGTCCATTTTTTGTTACAATTTTGCCTAAACTTTTTTAATTTATTAATAACTATTTTTCCCTGATCTTCTTTTATAACTGTTTTGCGTCTCTATTGATCATTAAATTTTAGATGCGTGTGTTTAAGCCAGAGTTGTATAGCATTTGCATCAGACTAGTAGTGGTATAATATTTTTTTATGTGTGATTCTTTGTCCATTTTTTGTGATGATTTTGTCTCTAACTTTTTTAATTTAATAACGGTTTTGCCCTGATCTTCTTTTATGACTGTTTTACCCTTCTATTGATCATTAAATTTCAGTGATATCAAAAGGGCGTGTGTTTAACCCAGAGGTGCTACTTCAGACTAGTTTGATGTTTATTTCCCTAAATATTGACATATATTACTACATTAGTGGAGACGGAGACGTACATTACATACTAATACTAAGAGCAAATTTATTAATTATTGAATTCTTGTTCTGAACTAAAATAGGTAATAATGATGAGGAGTAGATGCAAATTACTGATGGAAGCAAACTGACCTGAACACCCACACACGAAGTCCATTGGCCATAAATTCCTGTAAGAGTGGAATTATTGTGGATGGTGCATGTTGCCACGCACTTATAACGTCACTGAGATTTTAAAAACTTGTCAAGTCACATAGGAAAGACGATAAAGCAAAGGTATATCATGCTTAATATTAAGGGTTATTAATTGGAGAAGTAGCAATTTGTATTGAGATTGTATACCTACAAGATTCCCAATCATAGTTAAGTTTTGTGACATTTGCATGAAGAGCTGTTTGTACCTCTGGTGTGTTGAGGTAAGCAGACACATAATTATCACTGCAAGGATCGATGGTTCCCTGCATAAAAACCGTAAGTGATCCATTTAGACTTCTAAAGATTATAGTTAGTTTGATGATAAAGGAAAGAGTGTAATCCAATCTATACCGATGCTTTCTTTGGCTTATCAGTGAGATTTTTCAAGTGACAGGTCGGTGCATAGATGTTGTAGATATCAATTAGATTGATGTTATTATTAGCTTCAATTATCGCGTCGGTGCATTGCTTGGGTTCATCAGCCTTGGTGGCATATCGAGGGAATTCAGAGAAATCACAGTATTTTTGCACAGCATGATTGGTTTCGTCAGACGAAAGAGCATGTGTCCAGAGGTATTCGTACATGCCTTTCTCATCAGTATTATCATTGATTAGAGCATTACCAATCTGCATCAAGGAATTACATGTTAACAGTGACTCCTAGAGTCCTCTAGTATTGTTGTAACACCGCAAGGAATAAAATATACATCAGTCAACAAAGTTGTTACTAACGCGCAAGTTTCCATGGCCAGAATCTAAATAATTAAACTTATTTAACAAAAATGAAAAATAAATTGAGATTAACAAACATGAAAAATAAATTGAGATTGAGTGTCATACGATGATCCCTTTGAGATTGATAGTAGTCTTGTTTTCCAGCTTGTTATGTCTCACGATGTTATGCGCAAGCTGAGGAACATAATGCCCGGCGTAACTCTCTCCCGAGATATAGAAATCCCTGTCTTTATATTCAGGAAATCTTTTAAGCCAATTCAGCAAGAAAACATAATTATCATCTGCGGTCATTTTATCCCCACTGTTTTTCAAATCGGATGTTGTATTCGTGTATGAGAAACCTACTCCAGCAGGGGACTCCAAGAACAAAACGTTTGCAACTAAAATCCCCGTATAACAAATAATTAGAGTTAGAAGTTCGTAATGAAACAGTGAAATTGTTTTGACTGAAAATCTAAATCAATATTCTAAACTTAAGAAAATTCTACCTTTATTCCATGCATAAGGATTCTGGTGAAGCGTTTTGCCATCGCTGGCCACTCGGAATGGTCCAAGCTCCTGCATTGCTCCAAAACCAAGAGAAGAGCAACCTGGGCCTGAATACACATAAACAAAAACAAGTCATTCTCATTAAGATCCTTATTGGTAAACAACATCAGATTACTATTAAGTACATTGAAGCAACATACTACAGCATTAGTGAGAATAAATCAGGCCGAGTCATGTACCTCCATTGAGCCAAAGAAGAAGAGGCTTAGATTCTTTTGAGTGCTCAGCCTCAGTAAAGTAGTAGTAGAAAGCGCGACCGGCCTTTTCATCAACCGTAACATAGCCTCCATACTGAGCAAAGTCCACATTGTGAGGTTGTCCAGGTAACTTCTCAATCCTATCATTTTCCTTCAACCCCTCTTGTGAAAGAACTCTAGTTTCATCAACAACTCGAAGTTCATCATAGAAGTTTGTGTCAATCTTCCTCTCTCTCTTCATTTTGTAAAGGCGAGTGAGAGCATCTCCTTGTCTAGCATGAATTTTTTGTGTAACAAAGAGTGAAAGTAGAAGAAAGGAGATAAGAAATTTGGCCCTCATGGTCGCTAGATATACAAGTTTTCAACAGAGGAAAAATGAACATGCAGTACTACTTTACTTGAACTTTGTTCTTATAAGATTTTTGTTGCTTTGAAATCCCAAAGAAGTTTCAAACTTTCAACATCTACAGAGCACGTTGTCGTATGATATGATTAGATAACTATATTAGCTAATACTCCAATCAATTGAAGGTTCGTTGTCGTATGGTATGATTAGATATCTATATTGGCTAATACTCCAAATCAATTGAAGGTTCACATGTAATTACACATCGAACCTAGATGGAATTATGTCCAGGATTATTGATTCGATCGACTAATGAATCTTGGCTATTGTACATGATTGGTACGTAGATATTTATATTTTTTTTTGGTAAAGACGTAGATATTTATATACTCGTTAGGATAATTAGTTGTCCTAACGAGTAAAGTGGCCAATCAATAATCTTATTCTTATCTAAAAAAATCAAATATAACCTTATATAATTAAGTAAGACATAATGACCTAAAAATACAACATACTTTGCAGTTTTTTACATTAAATACAATGTATTATTTTTCTTGCCTAAAAATACAACATACTTTCAATTTTTTACAATTGGTACTATCTATTAAATTGGATTTGACGGAGCTCGATTTAGCCGTTAAAAAGCAGTCACGTGACTTGCACAGTTGCACCCACCTCCCATTTTCTATTTTCATGTTTTGGAAAATTCAAAGAATGTTTAGGTGGACTTTATTACTTACGTGGCTAAGTCAAATGGTGGACTCAGTCATAACCTCTCTCAAAGAATTGAAGCACGTATCATAGAATGTTGTGATGAATGTTTCTCTGTTGAAGAACGCACCAAAAAACCAACAAAAACTCCATTACAGATGACCACCACAAAAAAAAACTTAAGAATGTCAACAGTTGACAATATATAACAAGATAATGTTCACTTCAACAAAATAATCAACCATCCAAACAGACCCAACAGAGTGGCCAATTTCAATAACTAGCAAATCTTTTTCAGTGCTTGTTCTCCAATTCCTCTTTTTTTTCTTCTCTTCTCCCAGCCTCCTCAACAACTCCAAGTCCCTTCTTTCAACACTAAAACACGTAAAAATCTAATTGGTTGTTCCAATGCCCTATTATGACATTGCAAATCATCCACCCTTGAATCGGCACTTAAAGATGCAGTGGGTCAATCCCCAAAAAAAAGTTACAAGAGTTTTCTCCAAATCCTTCCTTCACAACAGTGGGATGTCCACATTCACATTTGTATCCGAGTTGATTGAAGAGGAAGGCATAACTTACTAATTAGTGAGTTCTTTTGGTTTCGGATGAATTTGAGGCTATTAGAGGGCTAACTTATAACTAACCCTCACTTTTGGTGGGTATATATAGTTGGATGCAAAAACATGGAGAGTTGGAGGGAAGAAATTGGGGAAGAATTGAAATTGGGTTTCTGATTTGGGGAAAATGTTGAGGAGGGAAAACATTAGACCGAGGGAATGTCCGAGTCCACTATTTGACTTAGCCACGTAAGTAATACAGTCCACCTAAGCATTATTTGAATTTTCCAAAACATGAAAATCGAAAATAAGAGGTGGGTGCAAGTCACGTGACTGCTTTTTAACGGCTAAATCGAGCTCTCACAACCGATTTAACAGATAGTACCAATTGTAAAAAATTGAAAATATGTTGTATTTTTAGGCAAGAAAAATAATACATTGTATTTAATGTAAAAAACTGCAAAGTACGTTGTATTTTTAGGTCATTATGTCATTAAGTAATGGTCCGACTATTGCCAATTACTAAATTGTTTTTGGGCCTAATAAATGTTCGGCAAAATTGCCTTCGCCCTATAATCATAATTCATAAATCCACTACAATTCGTCTTCTCCAAACTTTCTTCCACTTCCATTCTTGAAAATCTTAATCCTTCTTAAATAAGCTCTATATTATAAAATTCTTAATAGGCAAAATGTACAACGTTTTATACAATTATATATATATATATATATATATATATATATATATATATATATATATATATATATATATATATATTATCGTTTTTTGGTACTGTAGTACATTGTACAATTAGGTTTATTGTACTTTGAGACTATGACTCAATTTTGGTCTGTCGATGCTGATGTGACCACCAGAATACACAACGTGTCCGTTCATTTTATTAGGTGGCACAAATAATGCACGTGATGTTGGTTTTTCTTTTTTTGTTTCTTTTTTCTAAAAACTAAAAATTAAATACCAAAATTCAAATCCAACACTCAAAACCACAACTTCTTCTTCTCTACAAAACCAAAAACCAGATCAACAATTTCTCAGGCGATAAAAAAAAAAACTAATTTTTGGAATGATACCTGGTCAACAAATTGGTGGGTGTTGAAATGGGGTTGGAATTATTATTTATAAGCTCTTTATACAATTTCTTGATTTCTAAAGGCTTATAAAGATGAGAAACTACGGCGCGATTAGCGGATTTGATGTGTTTGAGAAATGAATGGAGAATGGGAAGTTTGTAATTGAAGATAAGAAGATTCAAAAGATGAAATTGTAGTAAAAAGATAGGAAATTAGGTTTGGAGAATTGGAATTTGTTTGGTTTGGTGAGTGGAATTGGGTTTAATTACTGCAACTAACTCATTAGTTGTTATTGATAATTTCTTCTTCCGAAAGTGAAAGTGTTTGGAACTTGTTGTTTTCAAGTGATGATGATTCTTCTTCACCAAAGAATTTAATTTTTTCGGCTTTGAATGTTATGCCAAATGTTTGAGACATATTTGAAATTTGGGGAAAATGGGGAAGGAGAGTAAAATTGGGTCACGTGTCGCTCATGTGTTGTTTTTAGCTATTGTTGCATACCAAACAATGACATGATGCCACATTAGTAAACAAAAATGACATGTCAGCATTTTTTTACCAGAATTTGACCCATGGTTGTCACCTGAAAGAAAAATCATTATACAATGTACTAATAATAAAAAATAAAAATAAAAATAAATATCTAAATTGCAAAAAATTGTATAGTATGTTGTACATTTTTGCCCATTAAGTGATAGTAAAAACCGTCTCCATTTAAACTTTCATAGTACTTCATTTTTTTTTTCTATCTTTAATTGTCTTTTCCTCAATTTTTGAAAATCTATTCTGACAATGAACAATGTATAATCAAGAGGACTTCCTATATCCATACCTTATTAGTGAATAGAATAACTTCTTGTTCTCCCATGATCAAGTCAATAGCAGTAATTATTTGATCTCTTATATATATGTTAGTGTGAAAACTAGTTTTGCTATAATTTTGCAGCAAAAAACGACTAAAAAGGGTATCGAACTTTACAAGTTTTGACAATATGAGGACTAAATTTTTTTTTTTCGGTCAAATTGGGGACCAAACTTTTCAATTTTTGCAATGTGGGGACATGTGTAACATAGCATCTAAATTTCTCACAGTGTTTCACAATTGGAATTAATTTATATGGTCATGAGATTGTAGTATGGATGTACTTTGATAAGAAAGTGTATAACAATGTATGTAACTTGTGAATTATGAAACACCGTGTGAGAAATTTAGACTACATGTGTAACTAGTCCCCACATTACAAAAATTAAAAAGTTTGGTCCCCAATTTGACCGGAAAAAAAATTTAGTCTCCATATTGTCAAAACTTGTAAAGTTCGATACCCTTTTAATCGCTTTTCTTTTTAGATTTTTGAGTTATATATATATATATATATATATATATATATATATATATATATATATATATATATATATATTTTTTTTTTTTGGGGACAAAATCTTAACATGCTATTCATTTAAATGAAGGAAAAAAAAAAAAAATATATATATATATATATATATATATATATATATATATATATAATAGATAGATATTAAAAAATATATTTTGTTGGATTGAAATAGGTTAGCCACAATTTCAAGACAAACTTTTTCATATTGTGTTTTTCAAATATTTGCAAGCTTGTCTAGCAAGTAGTAGCAACTCCCACACAGAAGATACCTTCGGAAAAGAAATGTGGCAAGTCTGCCCACGATATGGCACGGAATAACAAGACCATGTAGCTAGTGTTCATCATGAGCAAGGAGGAGTCAGTCAATTGTGTGTTATTTACCTATAAGCTACAATATAATCATGCCCTATTTATTATTTGAAGTGGGTATAATTCGAAAATAAATTGTGTCAATTCTTAACAAATGAACTTTATCAGAACTCAGTCTTCGATAACTTGCGGAGCCACTGCATTATAAGGTAATGAAGAATTAAATTATAAATACCTAAACTGGTTAACACACACATTATTAAAAAGAAAAAAAAAAAAAAAATCTATTTAGACTCTCTTAATGAAACTTGACATGAACACAATAATGTGGAACGACTGAATTTTCCTTTTGTTTCCATATTAGAGTTGACAAATGGATGAAAGAAAACCTAATGACACTCCCCCATTTTTTTTGGGACCTAAAAGTTGGACTTAAAAACAAAATCCCATGTGCAATATGGTTTTCCTAGCCTCCTAGAAACAAAAAGGTTTAAATGAATCCAATAAAAGAAGAAAAAGTTTCTTTGCCTCTACTGTCGAGGGAGAGATTTCCCATCAAGGAAGTACTTGATAAGTGTAAGTGCTCTGGTGGGTTGATAGCTTGGGACCTGATGACCAGCTCCTCGTACTGTAGCAAATGTTAAGTCGCCCTTGTACACTATAGTGTATCCACCAACCTGTGTAGTAATGTAAGAAAAAAAAAAGAAGGATAAAACAACATGTTTTCAGCATATATGTCCCATTATAACAGTAGGCGTTGATGTATATATATTTCCGCTTTACACATTTGCAGCCGCTTGATGCAGTATATGCTTAAATCGAATATTAATAGAAATAGGTCGAGGGATCAAAATGAGCAAATCTCTTTTCTTTATAGTATCAATCAGTGCCGGCTCGTCCATAAGGCGAGTTAGGCAATTGCCTAAGGCCTCGAGTGAAAAAAGGCCTCAAATTTCCACAAAAATCGCACTATGCAACATAAAATTCCTACTAAATAGCCAATAAATCTTACTAAAAGATTTTTGGATGCTACAAAACATAATACATATCCCATACAAGTCTCCTAATAAAAGGTAATAATTCTCCTTCTCTTATGTTAAAAAGAATTTCCGAAAATATCTCAAATTTCAAATGGTTAAATTTTCAATTTTCCATCTCTATACTATATCTCCACAAATGATAAGTCTAACCTGCACCTATGAGAAACAAATTAATCAAAATAAGCATGAATTTCAATTCTATTAGGCAAAGAAAACTTGCTATGTAGTGTAGAATTGCAAACAAAAAAATGGAGTAACTGACTTAAAATTTGGTTTGGAAAAAGGCCCCAAGTTCCTAAAGTTTTTTTCACACTAGGGCGCCCCCGTATCAATACAACATAAACGACCCCAATTAAGAAAAAAATTCAATAGCTCTTGACTTACTGTAACACTCATGTTTTTTTAGTCTCATTTTTTTTAAGTGATGAAAACTTATTGTGACAACTCTGATGTATGGGTAGATCTACATATGAGTTCAGACTCTAGAGTCTAGATAAACCCAAGTATTGGGGGGAAACCCCAATTTCCTAATTTTTTTGGTCTTAAATCCATTCGGAATTTGAATTATAAATAAAAAATGCCATCACTTATTAATAAATTTGGAATAACTACTTTTACCTAAATTTAATTTTGGCTCAAGAACATTGACCAGTTTTAATTTTTTTTTTAATATTCCAATTGTACCCTTCACTCTTTAAATTATGGCTCAAGGCTGGACATATGTAAATTCATATTTACATAGAAAAATTCTTAATTAAGAACAAACATGAAGAAAAAAAAAACCTTTGCAAAATCGTACTTACCTATGTAATTTTATATTTATATAGGAAAATTCTTAAACAAGAACAAGTCTAAAGAAAAAATAGCCTATGAAAATTCATACTTACATATGTAAATAACTCATATTTAATTTACATAGGATAATTCTTTTTCCATAAGAAGCTTGAAGAAATAATAGACTATGAAAATTCATATTTACATAAGAATATTCATAATTACATAGGAAAACCATGAACAACTAGGAAGAAAAAATAGCTTATGTATCCAGAATTACATAATATTTACATATGAAAAAATAGATTTGCATATATGTCAAAATTGTAAATTTCTTCATTTGTAGATTTCTTCCATTTGTTAATTGATTATTTTGTTTTGGTGATTCCACGACTTTCTTGTTTTGTTTTGTCATGTAATTTTGGATTTACAAATTACAATAGAAGAAATTTCAGATATGGAAAAAAAGATAGAAGAGGCATCAATGTTTATTAAGGGAAGTTTCAGAATTGAAATTATAGGGAAAATTATTGTCCTTGGGGTGTAATTCAGTTGTGGCATGGAGTTATTGCCAAATTATTGTTCGGCTTTGTCCTTGAGCCATAATCTCTGACCTTTCCTTCATTATGGACCTAAGCGGCTAAGCCTCTGACCCATAAGTCAAGTCATTTAGGATTCCCATAAGTCTATAACTGCTTATTTATCTTTTTTTTATCCTCTGGGCTCTAGTCGCTAACTAAACAAATGGGTTTAAGAGCTCATTCACCAATATACTAGATTACTAGTTCTAAGGGCATCTTTAATGGAGAGTGGAAAAATCCACCTCCATATAGGCGCATTAGGATTATACACTCTATCTAAATCCCAAATACATAAAGTGTATATTTACTATTTGTGGCTATTCCAATGGTAGGTGGAAGAAAATGTGTAAAAATAGATAGTAACGGACTTAAACTGTCACAGCCCATTCAAAATAATGAAAAATAACGGATTTGGTCCGTCGCAAAAGCTTAAAACAAATAATGGTCCACTTTCATACATTATTCAAAGTAACATCCGTGTTTTGTAATAAGTTGTAAATCACTGAGCAACGGACTTAGACCGTCGCAAACAGAAAAATAAAGCTTCAAACGTGAGTTGAAGTGATGTCCGAGTTTTTAAGTTAAACAGACGTTACTTTAAGTGACGTCCGGGTTTTTTTTATTAACTAATAGTGGGATGGGGAATTCCCCACCCCATCTATTGACTAATAACTTATTACCTATGATATACAACCCCCATTGGAAGGAATTTTTTTAGTATTTGAAGTGTAAATTTTACACTTTATACTGTTTACACCCCCTATTGGAGATGCCCTAATATGTTTGGATCTCACAAATCGCATCATGTACCACTACTACGTTCATTGTCTAGCTCTAGACAGTCTAGACTAAGAGGAATCCTCTTTTTGTCTTGGGAAATTATCTTCATTCATTTGTCAATCTAAAATATAATGGGATTTATTTATAAATGTCTGGCTCAAGACAAAAGGTATTAAGAAAATATTGCATACTCAATCTATAGTTCAAATGTTCAATGCATCCATAGACTTGAGACAAAATTTCTTAAGAGTGGTGTAACTTTGGAGTCACTATAAGCTAAGCAGTTAAAATCGGTTTTCGAAACTAATCGGTCGAAGAGCGATATGCGGTTAATCGGTTATATCGGATGTATATATTTGACGTTTTCAAAATATATAATAGTATAATCATACCAAATATTTTAAACAGTGATCCGAGATACAACAAAAAATATCAAATTCTCATAATCACATCTAACTAACTCAATTTTAGAGTACTACAGATATGTCAAACACAAAAATTACGTTAAATATTTAAAGGAATAAGGGGATTGAGAAGCGATAATATTTATTAGAGAGATAATACAATAATTTGTATATTTAACTTTCGTTAAGGAGGGAAAAATAAGTAAACTCTTAGCTTTGTGTATTGATTGGGTTCTATTATTATTAATACGGTTTAAGAATCTAATTCGTTAATTTTACGTATTTTTTTTATGGAGAACCGATATTTTCAATAATTTTTTTTCTCGGTTTAGCGAGAAATTGGTCATCTCGACCGATTAATCGGTCAATTCGGTGATTAAATCGGTTCGGTGAGAAAAAGTTAAAAAATTGGTAAAAACTAATCGGTTTATGAGCGATACGCGATTAATCGGCCGATATATCCGATATTGATAGCATAGACTATAAGGTGGAGTTTATATAACCCTCCATATATATATATATATATATATATATATATATATATATATATATATATATATATAATCCTTCTCTAAAAAGCTAACTTAAAAATAAGTATGCAAGTAAAACTTCACTTAGAAAATGAATTCAACCCTAATATTTTGTGGTTATGAAGCACTCATCATCAAGATTATCTCCACAAAATTTTAACATATTTGGAAACCTCTAACATAGATAAAAATTGTTGTTATTTTTAAAAAGAAATCTAATAGTCTAGAAATGTTGAGTTTTTGCAATCATTTTTTCCCAATATTAGAGGTTTCCAAATTAGTTGAAATTTTGTGGAGATGATCTTAATGTTAAGTATGTCATATCCACAAAACATTAGGATTAAATTCATTTTCTAGGTGAAGTTTTTACTTACATACTTATTTTAAGTTAACTTAAGTAGCTACTTTTTAGAGAACATATATATATATATATATTAGAAGTACATACTTATTTTAAGGTAAAATAAGTACGTATTTACATAAGTAAAAATTTATCTAGAAAATAAATTAAAATCTATTTTCTGGAGGATATGATATACTCACCATAAATATCATCCCTATAAGTACGTATTTAGATAAGTAAAAATTTATCTAGAAAATAAATTAAAATCTATTTTCTGGAGGATATGATATACTCACCATAAATATCATCCCTAAAAAATTCGAACTCATTTGGAAACCTCTCTCTCTCTCTGAAGTACATACTTATTTAATACGTAAGTAAAAATTTATCTAGAAAATGAATTAAAATATATTTTTTGGAGGATATGAGATACTCACCATAAAGATCATCCCCACAAAATTCGAGCTCATTTGGAAACCTCTAACCTATAAAGTTGTTATAATTTTTTTTTAAATATAACAGTCCAGAAATGTCGAGTTTTTGCAATCATTTTTTGTTTAGGTTAGAGATTTCCAAATGACCTGAAATTTTGTGGAGATGATATTTATGGTAAGTATATCATATCCTCCAAAAATTAGGTTTTAATTCATTTTCTAGGTGAAGTTTTACTTACGTATTTATTTTAACTTAAAATAATTATGTACTTCTAAGAACAGGACTAGCCCGTAGGTCTATATATATATGGGTCAAACTACGTTGACATCTTATTTTTTATTTTGACATCCACAACTTACACAATGAACTAAGGGCTGATTTTTTGTAGAGAAGATATTACCATGGATATAATCTCCACCAAACTCGACTCAATTGGATATGTCTAGCTTTATTAAAAATAGTGTTAAAATTGTGGACCGTTAGATAAATATCGAACTTAAACACAATTTTTGACAAGGTTAGACATGTTCAAATGTCTTGATATTTTGTGGAGATGATCTCTATTTTATAGAGAACATATTCCTATAAAATCAGCACTTAGTTCATTGTGTAAGTTGTGGATGTCAAAATAAGATGTCAACGTAGCTTGACCCATATAATACGAGCAGGTTTTGTTTACCACACTTTTTATACCATGGTTTATACCACATCCCCTTACAAGATGAGTTAAATGCTAATAATTTGTGGATATGATCTACTAACCATAGATAATATCTCTACAAAAAATAATCTCATTTGGAAATCTCTAACCTAGTTAAAAATCGTTGTTAACTTTAAATTTTTTTTAACGGCTCAAAATTTTCTAATTTGCAACCATCTTTTGACATAATTAAACAATATCAAATGAGTTGAAAGTTTATAAAGGTGATCTTCATAGTTAGTTGAACACATCCACAAAAAATTAGGTTATAATTCACGTTCTAGGTAAAGTTGTAGGACATGG
Organism: Coptis chinensis; assembly: GCF_015680905.1. Lineage (NCBI taxonomy): Eukaryota > Viridiplantae > Streptophyta > Magnoliopsida > Ranunculales > Ranunculaceae > Coptis > Coptis chinensis. Next base: position 89,713,439 of record NC_141463.1, on the reverse strand, counting down.
TATAAACTATGATATTAAAAGTGTGGTAAACGGAACCTGCTCTATATATAGGGCTACAGAGCAAGTTGAGTTTTTCAACACTACATGAGAACCTAAAATTATTCATATTTCATAGTGCCAAGGTTACTTTCATTAATGGCATACACTGTCATGTTATCTCCTCGAGGTTCAACTAGAAACTTGGAAAGAGGTGAAATAATATGCATTGTCTAGCTTATTTTTAATAACTGAAGAAAATTGATGAGTTAAATGTTGACATATATGAGTTTCCCGAGCCTACTATAATATATTAATAGAATTGACTATTCACATAAGTTCAAGTTTATGGAGATATTGACAATTTAACATTAAATGTCTTACCTCTCCTTTGACGAACCAAGGATGAAATTTAGTCTTTAGGGGAAGCTTTAGCTTATTCAATGAATACCTGGTTGAAGTAACTGGTACAATGCCATCTATATCACCACTGCATTCAAGGCCAAAGGATATTAATTAACATCGATAGGTTCGAATTTACATGACAAAGATACGATTTTGGTTGAGTCACAAATGGATGCAGGTAAGTTGAAAGGAATAATCACAATCCATGAATCCCAACCACCAAGTACATATACTTGCCATTTTCACATACAACCCAATAGAATGTGTCTAACAACTGACTATTCACCACAGGAATGTTTGCAAAACGTTGGGCCATTTTCACATACAACCCAATAGAATGTGTCTAACAACTGACTATTCACCACAGGAATGTTTGCAAAACGTTTGGCCCCTACGAACATAATCATGTTATTTTCCCATGTGTATGATTACAAACATGCAATAAATCAAGAATGACACTATGTTACAAAGCATTTGGATCCCTAAGATTCTCCAAACTACGTGCCCACACATTACAATACCCTAGTCTGAGTGTGCACACACTACATGCGATTTTTTTCAGTCTGTATTTTATTTTAACAATTATATTTTCAATGATCTACATTTTACTCCTATTTTTATATTTTAATTAATTTTCTAAAAGTAAATTGCAATAAAAACATGAAAATTGGGTGATGATAAGAAAAATCAGTTTTGCATACAAAAAATTGTGGGTGAAAATAAATGACTACATCAAAATATTGAAGTGGTTGATTCAAATAGTGGATGGGGGTCCTTAAAGATTTGGGCCGATGGCTAATAAAGTCCATGTAGATATAACCCAACATTAGTTCATATTCTTATGAGTGACACAAGTGACACGTATATAGTCAATTAGGTTAGTGGGCCCTTAGGAGAAAAAGAAGAGTTTTTATTTTATTTTATTTTTTTCCCTCTCACAGCTTTGACGCCCACATTGCCCACAGGGGTGACATGTGTCCAATAAAACAAAAAAGACTACAAACAAAATAAAAGAGACTAACTCTTCTCTCTTTACAGGCTACCCACGTTTTCTCTCTCCCTCTCCCTCTTCCTCTCTCTCATTACTTTAAAACTTTACTCTCACAACATTCCCGACCGATCATATATATCCCGACCGACTACCAAATCTCACCATCCAAACCGGCTGATCAAACAACGAAAATTGTCCCACCACTACCAAACCCACTAATTTGGATCCCTTTTTAGTTTATTATTTAGGTGTGGAAAAAGTCATTGGCACTAAAATAAAGATGTCTAGATCAAGAGGAGGCTGTCGAACGAGAGTTCGGTGAGAATATTAAGCGGGTAATTTTTGTGTAAGGACCAACATGTTTTGTGTTATTTTTGTGTACTTGTAGAAAGGATACAGGGTACCTATTCAAGAACAAATGCAAACCATTGTCAAGAAACAATCTTCTAAAGACTATAATAAAAATGCAAACCATTTTTATTCTAAAGACCATTGTCAAAAATGCAAACCATTTTTGTGTAGTTGTTGGAATTTGAATTTGAGAGAGAGAGAAAGAGAGTTTATTGTATTTTTAGAGTTTTTATTGTATTTTTTTCATTGTTGAACTTTTTATTGAACTTTTTATTAGACACATGTTGCCCCTGTGAGCACTGAGGGCATCAGAGCTACTCGAAAAAGAAGGGTAAAAAGAAAATATACTAACCGTACACCTGATATCTAATCTTCCACCTTTCGGTTTGTTTTAGATTGGTTGGACACTTTTTAAACAGGTGGGTTCCTTAGAAAAGAAAACAAAAAATATTGTATAGTTTCCAAATATACCCTTAGAAACATATGATGAACGTATTTATGATTGAAGGATACAAATGTAGTTAGACCCTGCGAAGTTACTGACAACTTGGGAAGCCATTATTTGAGGCTATCAGTTGGAGCTACCAACAATTAGTTTTGTTTTTGTGTCAGAAACAATTTATGGCCGACTTATTTTCTTCCGACTTATTTTCTTCCGGTGACTTATTTATGATGAACTACTTTAAAATTTTTGGCTCCCATCTACATGCTCTTTATCTTAACTACTTAAAAAATTCTAGCTCCCACCTACAGTACTGCAATTTTAACTATTTTAAAATTTTCTACTGGAATAGTACTATAATATTTTTTTTTTATATGTGACTCTTGGTCCATTTTTTGTGGTAATTTTGCCCAAACTTTTTAAATTTAATAACTGTTTTGCCCTGATCTTCTTTTATAACTGTTTTGCCTCTCTATGGATCATTAAATTTTAGATGCGTGTGTTTAAGCCAGAGGTGTGTAGCAGCTGCATCAGACTAGTAGTGCTATAATATTTTTTTTATGTGTGATTCTTTGTCCATTTTTTGTGATGATTTTGTCTCTAACTTTTTTAATTTAATAACGATTTTGCCCTGATCTTTATGACTGTTTTACCCCTCTATTGATCTTTCGGTGATTTCAAATGTGTGTGTTTAACCCAGAGGTGCTACTTCAGACTAGTTTGATGTTTATTTCCCTGAGAGTTGCCTTTTCCTAAATATTGACATAGATTACTACATTAGAGAAGACGGAGACCTACATACTAATACTAAGAGCAAATTTATTAATTACAAGGGTATGCCCGTGCCTACGGCCCGCAGACCTCGACGCCATCGCAAGACTATCACTATCCCTTTAACAACTCGGTCTGAAACAACTTCGTCGCACCTTTAGCAATCCAAATAAAGGCAAGGCGGCCCAATTGCCCATTATCCGTAAGTCCAATAGTATTAATTCAATTGTGTAGTACCATGTCAAATTTGGAGGCCCAACCTTGACTTTTGGCTAATCCTATGGTATTGATTGTAGGGTTAACTAGTATTACACCCCCCCCAGATGAGTCAATTAGGATTTCCCCCCACTAGATGGAAAATTAGGGTCTCCCCCCTAAATACACACAAAAAAAAAGTCAACCTGCTCATCTAGTAGGGGGATAACACTAGTTCATCCTTGATTGTATTTAACAAAATTGCACAAACCCTCCAAACATTTGGATCTGCCAAATCATATTTTGATGAGAATGATTATGTACTATTGGATGGGGCTTTTTGGGCCCCACACTTCTCTATTTTGTTAGATAGAAAAGATTGAATTCTTGTTATGAACTAAAATAGGTAATAATGATGGAAGCAAACTGACCTGAACACCCACACACGAAGTCCATTGGCCATAAATTCCTGTAAGAGTGGAATTATTGTGGATGGGGCATGTTGCCACGTAGTTATAACGTCACTGAGATTTTAAAAACTTGTCAAGTCGCATAGGAAAGACGATAAAACAAAGGTATATCATGCTTAATATTAATGGTTATTAATTGGAGAAGTAGCAATTTGTATTGAGATTGTATACCTACAAGATTCCCAATCATAGTTAAGTTTTGTGACATTTGCATGAAGAGCTGTTTGTACCTCTGGTGTGTTGAGGTAAGCAGACACATAATTATCACTGCAAGGATCGATGGTTCCCTGCATAAAAACCGTAAGTGATCCATTTACACTTCTAAAGATTATAGTTAGTTTGATGATAAAGGAAAGAGTGTAATCCAATTGATTCTATACCGATGCTTTCTTTGGCTTATCAGTGAGATTTTTCAAGTGACAGGTCGGTGCATAGATGTTGTAGATATCAATTAGATTGATGTTATTATTAGCTTCAGTTATCGCGTCGGTGCATTGCTTGGGTTCATCAGCCTTCGGGGCATATGGAGAGAAATCAGAGAAATCACAGTATTTTTGCACAGCTTGATTGGTTTCGTCAGACAAAAGAGCATGTGTCCAGAGGTATTCGTACATGCCTTTCTCATCAGTATTATCATTGATTACAGCATTACCAATCTGCATCAAGGAATTACATGTTGACAGTGACTCCTAGAGTCCTAGTATTGTTGTAACACCGCAAGGAATAAAATATACATCAGTCAACAAAGTTGTTACTAACGCGCAAGTTTCCATGGTCAGAATCTAAATAATTAAACTTATTTAACAAACATGAAAAATAAATTGAGATTAAGTGTCATACGATGACCCCTTTGAGATTGATAGTAGTCTTGTTTTCCAGCTTGTTATGTCTCACGATGTTATGCGCAAGCTGAGGAACATAATGCCCGGCGTAACTCTCTCCCGAGATATAGAAATCCCTGTCTTTATATTCAGGAAATCTTTTAAGCCAATTCAGCAAGAAAACATAATTATCATCCGCGGTCATTTTATCTCCACTGTTTTTCAAATCGGATGTTGTATTCGTGTATGAGAAACCTACTCCAGCAGGGGACTCCAAGAACAAAACGTTTGCAACTAAAATCCCCATATAACAAATAATTAGAGTTAGAAGTCCGTAATGAAACAGTGAAATTGTTTTAACTGAAAATCTAAATCAATATTCTAAACTTAAGATAATTCTACCTTTATTCCATGCATAAGGATTCTGCTGAAGCGTTTTGCCATCGCTGGCCACTCGGAATGGTCCAAGCTCCTGCATTGCTCCATAAGCAAGAGAAGAGCAACCTGGGCCTGAATACACATAAACAAAAATAAGTCATTCTCATTAAGATCCTTATTGGTAAACAACATCAGATTACTATTAAGTACATTGAAGCAACATATTACAGCATTAGTGAGAATAAATCAGGCCAAATCATGTACCTCCATTGAGCCAAAGAAGAAGAGGCTTAGATTCTTTTGAGTGCTCAGCCTCAGTAAAGTAGTAGTAGAAAGCGCGACCAGCCTTTTCATCAACTGTAACATAGCCTCCATACTGAGCAAAGTCCACATTGTGAGGTTGTCCAGGTAACTTCTCAATCCTATCATTTTCCTTCAACCCCTCTTGTGAAAGAACTCTAGTTTCATCAACAACCTGAAGTTCATCATAGAAGTTTGTGTCAATTTTCCTCTCTCTCTTCATTTTGTAAAGGCGAGTGAGAGCAACTCCTTGTCTAGCATGAATTGTTTGTGTAACAAAGAGTGAAAGTAGAAGAAACGAGATAAGAAATTTGGCCCTCATGGTCGCTATATATAGAAGTTTTCAACAGAGGAAAAATGAACATGCAGTACTACTCTACTTGAACTTTGCTCTTATAAGATTTTTGTTGCTTTGAAATCCCAAAGAAGTTTCGAACTGTCAACATCTACAGAGCACGTTGTCGTATGATATGATTAGATAACTATATTGGCTAATACTCCACTCAATTGAAGGTTCGTTGTCGTATGCTATGATTAGATAATACTCCAATCAATTGAAGGTTTACATGTAATTACACATCGAACCTAGATGGAATCATGTCCAGGATTATTGATTTGACTAATGAATCTTGGCTATTGTATGTAATTACACATCGAACCTAGATGGAATCATGTCCAGAATTATTGATTGGACTAATGAATCTTGTACACGATTGGTATGTAGATATTTATATTTTTTTTCGGTAAAGAGGTAGATATTTATATACTCATTAGGATTATTAGTTGTCATGGGATCGGAAGATAAAGTGCCCAATCAATAATCTTATTCTTATCTAAAAAAATCAAATATAACCTTATATAATTAAGTAAGGGTCCGACTATTGCCAATTACTAAATTGTTTTTGGGCCTAATAAATGTTTGGCAAAATTGCCTTCGCCATATAATCATAATTTATAAATCCACTACAATTCGTCTTCTCCAAACTTTCTTCCAATTCTATTCTTGAAAATCTTAATCCTTCTTAAATAGGCTCTATATTATGATGTACAACGTTTTATACATTCATTAATCCTTTTTAAAATTCTTAATAGGTAAAAAGTATAATGTTTTATACATTCATTATGCGCACATTATAGCCACATTTTCGACATACAAATGAATTAAGGCCTAGTTTTTTGTGGAGATGATCTCCCCACCATGAAGATCATTCTCACAAAAAATCATAATATTTGGATATATCTAACCATGTTAAAATTAGTGTTCATTTTTGAATTTTTCATTTAACAGTCTAAAAGTTTTGTGAGCATGTTCTAATGTTAGACTTCTTTGAATGAGCTGAATTTTTGTGAGCATGTTCTCCATGGTAGGGAGATCATATCTACAAAAAATCAGTCCTTAATTCAACGACTTTTAAGTCCATGATTTTGCTTGGATTAATTTACAATGTGGCTATAATGTGTGCATAAGAATGTGCCTCTATCCCTTATATATACTAGCAAGATGCACGTGCTATGCACGCAATGTTAAACAAAACTTGCCAAAAAGTGTAAACATAATTTGGGTGAGCACACTTACAATTGATAGTATCTCTGAGCGCAGACATACTGGCAGGCTTTTAATTTTTGAAGTGAATGGAACTCCATTCTTATTTGATTACCAGACATACCTAAGCAATAAACTTTTAAGTATAGTTCCAAATAACATGTACTTTGAGCCTCTCATTCTAACAACTGCACGTTGCAAACGACAAATACAAAAGGTTAGTGCATCAAAAGCATCTATGTAACGCTATTGACTGATATCAGTATCCAACCCTTAGGTAAATTGGTCACACTGGATGAGCCTAAACTGTAGAGGTAGTCTTCAATAATTGCTTCTATTCAACTGAGGATATTGGCTCTGGTATTTCGCAATGTCGGTTGGCATGATGACATGTGCTGTAGAACGTAGACAATGAAAATTTTGAATATTTATACAAAAAAATTTACTTGTGTATCTCAAATACATGGTTGGAAATTAAAGAAAATGGTGATATACATGGTAAGAGAAAAAAGGGTTGAGCTATGATGTCAGAAGATAAAGGATTAAGCCTTGTGAACTGCATACTGCTTCAAGTTGGCAAATGCTCTGAGCAAGTAATATGGCACATGGATGTTGGAATAGTGTTCTATAGTAGAAGAACAAACTTATATACCTGACCATCACAATCCAATATGTTAAATATTTTACTTGCCAAAGCAACGACACCGATCCTAGATAGAAGAAGCACTAAGAGTCATGCAACTGAAATAACAATTGTTATTTTAATTTATACTCATATCCAAATATCTTCCATTTAATTGCGACGATTGTCACAATGATATTGAGTAAATGTTGAAACTGAAGCATGAAAGGTACTAAAATAGTAGATTTTATGAATGTCGTATGTGAAGAATTAGTGACCTGAACCAAACTCATTTGCTTTTGAGAGCACAACTAAACCGAGGCTTCATGCATAATACAACACCGAAGAACTGCCCTAAGGAATATCGAGTGCCGATGAAGATCCATGTCAAAATAATGACCCATGGTATTGTGAAGCAGTCCAGTAGAGTCACACTGGTTATAGAGTACTGGTATGACGTAATAATTGCATTAAATAATTAGTAGTTAATGAACACAACAACTGCTCCCAAGATGCAAATCCAGTGTCAGTTGGAGAGACAATTTCTAAGCACATGCACATTTATTTGATCTCTTCCTATCTCATTTCTAAAAATCTAAGCAAAAGTAAAATCCCTAATTTTCTACGTCCCCACCTGTTTGTTGTTTATGGAAAGTTCTACGTCCCCACCTATCTGTCATTAATGGAAATTCAAGGTACTTAAGATAGGCATCAATGTTGGCTAATTGAAGAAATCTGCAGACGCCTATTATGTTGGAGAATTGTTCCACTCTCAAGGCAATGACATACATTCAGCGTGTAAGTATGAAACCACTGGAGCAGTCACATCTGGAAATGTTATTTTTTGTAAGGTTAGTAAACATTACCTGAAGATTTTCAACTCTCAAGGAACAAAATGGAAATGCAAGGTACTTACGATAGGCATCAATGTTCAAGGAAGAGAGGTTTTTTAGCACAAAATCTAAAAGCACGAAATTTTTGGTCTTGTTGAAACACCCAGTAAAGTGTGGGAACCCCTAGACACAGAAAACTTTCAAAATTGATTAAAGAGGAGAAAAATATTGAGATCACACCTCCCAAGATGAAAATTTTAACATGAAACTGAATAAGTTGTACTGTGTTCTACCTTGAGCAAAATTGTGATAAAAGAAGTGGGACTCTTCAAGTATACGATGGAAGGGTAGACGATAAAGTGATGCACCTGTTAGTTAATTGATGAAAGCATGTAACAAATAAGATTATTCAAACACGGTGATTCATGAAAGCAAATCATGGCATACTATAGATTTGAATAGCCTCTACTTGTAGTATCCTGCTTTAACAACCATGTAACAACAACACTCTCAATTAACATTCTTTTATTTGTAGTATAATATATCCTTAATTGTATGCAAAAAAAAAGCTAAGCATTCTCAGTTCTCCGTTTTTTATTCTGGATTCTGAGAGAAGCCTTAGTTTTCTCCTTCGTAGGTTCACTTGTTCATATTGTAATAAGTAATATGTTATCAATATGGATGCACCAATGATGAGAGAAAATATTTGGTTATCAAAGCTTAGAGCGAGTCCAATGGAGAGCTCCCAAAATGAGCTGCTAAAGGGCATCACGTCAGCTAAATAGCAGGAGAGTCAAATTTGAAAGCAGTTAAACAGAAAAACCGTTCCAATGGATGGATGAAGATGAGGTGCTAAAGGGACGGCAGAAAAACCGTCTGTTAAAATTTAACACACGGACGGCAGAAATTGTGTCGTCCGTCTCCCGAAACTTATTATAACATCTGCTAGCGAAGGTCTTAACTTTGGTTGGGTTTATGGCTCCTTTCAAATAAATTTAGGAACCTTTTAGCAGCCCCATTAGAAACACATTTTGGTGGTTGGGATACTATATTTGCCTTTAGCAGCCCATATAGCCCCCATTGAAATTGCTCTTAGGAGAACATCACTGAGACCATTGTTTCTAAGGCTATCTTTTTTTTTAAACGATTATGGGGGTTAGGCGGACCCCAACCTGTATTAATTTAAACTCTTTGGTACATCTTACCTGTAGCATTTTCCTCCACTATTACATTCAGATCATACATGAGAGGAGGAAAGCTATAAAAGGTTTCTTCTGGATTTATAATTCTATCCACTGAAGCTGTCTTGTAAAAAGGTAGATTGCAACTCTTGCATTTCCAACTGCTAGCTAATTGCAAGTTCGTTTTGTGTCACATGTGTAAAGTAATTGTGTGCTCTCAAAGCAGGAGATACCTATATATAGTATATTATACTATACAAAACCTAAAACATATGAGACCCTTAATTCATCATTCTCGTATAAATTCAGAGTACATATAAGTATACAAGATCCCTCATTTCTCCTCTGTTTCACTTCCCCTACCACCTTCCTTATCTCCCACTGCTTTTTAATGATATTAACGAATGATTTGCAACCAATTACTCCTTGTATGAACATTCTAATAACTCCCTAGTCAAAAATCAAAATAAAAAAAATTAGGAGAACAAAAAACATAATCCACTGCGTATATGAGCCTTTGCTCTTTCCCGCCCTCCCTAGTCCTTCCCCTTTCATTCATTTTCGTACATCTTTATGTATTGATTCAATGGAAGATTCAACCTTTTTCCGGCACCTTCGCATTACCATTGTCAGAGTTATATAAGCCAATTTCCTCTGTATATCAACTCATCTCTCACTCGCACTGACAGTATCTTCCTCTGGGTAAACCTGCAGTAGGGAAGCATGCCCACACACATCAAACATGCCTTTTCGCATTAGGTTAATCACAAAGAAATATTGCATTCATTGACAAATTAAACTGACAGAGGGACCAACTGAGTATATCACACTCATAAAAAGTCTATAAAAGGCTCCTACCTGAAAGCGCCTCTCTTCATTAAAGCTTGAATTTCGCAGCTTAAGTTCTCCTCTACTTGTGGTAAGCTCATCCAATATCTCCGCGTCACACACCTCTGTTTACACTCCTCTACTTGTGGTAAGCTCATCCAATTTCGCAGCTTAGATGTTTCGCGTTCCTGTCAAGTGATTTTGCATAGGAAAGAGAGATTTATGTAATAAGTATATTGATGGTCTTGACATAATTAATGAGTAAGCTAAGACAGAGTTGGCATTCACACTTCTTAATACAATTACAACAAATACATGGGGCCTCCTATTATCCAAAAGATGACTGTTGAGTGTGTCAATATCATACCTAAAACATAAATTCTATTTGGTTACAGTTGTACACTTGTAATTTCCACAAAATCAGTAAAAGAAGTTACTCAAGATTCTTACCCTCTCCAAAGAAACCAGGCTTGTTTATGATTGGGTCCTACTTCTACTAAATTGTAAAGATTATCACCCCATAGATATGACCAATTTAATAATTGATACAAAGACACCTTGAATGAGAGGTCGAGACCGTGACGTGGTGCACCAACAATTTCCTCATACTCAGAAAGATCCAATTCCCACAGTGTTTCGGGTGAAACAACCTTCGAAGAATGTGCTCTCTTATGCTTATAAGAAGAAAAAATGGCAAAGGGAACAATATTCCAGCAATAGGTATCCATGTTATGCCAAAACACATGAGAAGGTATATCAACTGGAAGACTGTGAAGAGAGCAATATACTTAAAGGGCACCGACTCCACAAAAGAAGCATGGACCCTTCCGAACCCCTGCCAAAAAAGGAATTACACAAATGAAAAATGAAACACTAAAAGACTATTGACGCCATTGGAATCAATTTAAGAAATTTTTGAAAGCTAAAACCTACAACATAAACCACGAACGCAACACCTAATCAAACCACAAAACCTAATATGGGATGCCATCTTTCCACATGATTGAAGGATTACATACTTGTATTTCCCTCTTGGGGTAACAAAAGAAGTAACATCCCTTCCTTAACCGGGTTCCCCGGAAGGCTATCAATGGCCATATAAGCAAAATATCCCCAAATAACCGAGGTAGGTATCTTCCGATTCACAGTATAGCACACGGGGACACACCCACAAAGGACGGATCAGTAAGAGGTTGCTCACTCTTTGCTCATTGACCCAAACAGGTAGATAATCGCAGCATCAATGTGTTTATCCGGATCAAAATAACTCTTTGATTCCAGTCCTTCACTTCCACTTCTCATGACCGCATCCTTCGTGTCTTTTTAGGTCCTTAGTTACCAAATAGGCTACAATACAAAATTTCACAATCATTATACTGAGTTAAGAGAAGCTTAAAAGCAACAATACAAGCCATTGCTAACAAATAAATTACATGTTGTAATGTCATAGAACAAAATCTATGCCGCGAAAATGCAATCTATAGGACACTACTTCTTCACCCTTCCCACGTCAGTGAAATATGGGAATCCTTTCCAAATATGTATAGAAAAAGGGTAATAATATGTAAAGCTGATGCAGAAATTGACAAAAAGTTTTTATGTCGAATGTAACTTACAAATGAAGGGATTTGTCCATTTCTATGAATACAGACTTGCATCTTGACATACATTTACGTGTTGCTAGCTTTCGCTGCTTTATGCATTCTTTAGCACTCCATTACCATCTTCTTACTTAATCAACTGGGGACCATTAATGACATTAATTAGGCATTCAAATACTTGTTCTACCAGAAAAAATTGGTCAAGAGAATAATCTTCGTGAGTACTTCAATGTACCTCGCTTCTTAAGAACATCAAGGCTCTTAGTATACATGGGGATTGAGGGAGGACACCGCTTGAAGGAGGTAGACCAATCAACCCACAGAGCAAAACCTTGAATCATGAATTCCAAATTGCATATAGTTAACGATAAAAGAAGAGTGAGCCCTCAATGGAAAACAAACCAAAAGAAGAAATTGGTCATACCATTACTCCAAGCACTAAGATGTCGTTGGTGGTAAGCGTATGGTTTTAAGATTAAATCCTGGACTAAGATACACTAAGATATTGTATATATATCGGTGTTATCGATAATCTGTGGAAATAAAGACTAAACAATACAATGCTTACTTCCAATAGAATGAAGATGTTTATGTTGACCAGAAGAAAGAACATGCATACCAAGTATTAGGCATAATTAATCTCTTGACAAAGACTGATGAGAACACAAATTAAACAAATAACTAATTCCAGTAGAGAGAAATACAGTCATAGAACCACAACCACAAAACTGATTTCTAATGAAATTATCAATGGAAGCATGTGAAAATATTATAAAAGAATAGACAAAATAAAGTGAAGGCTAGTGAAATCCAATCCAAAAGCATTATGCATCTATATACACTATGACATAGCATTGAGAGTGATCTCGATTACTGACCATGAATTGTGTGAAATTGGCAAAAATTTAGCTAATTGCGAGCAACACAACATGTGCTAATCACCTGGTAAAATACAAAAAAAGTAATTATCTTAGAAAGTTGTACATGTAAATTTAAAAAAGGGTCTTAGACTATAGAAGCTTCATAAAAGAGAGATGAGGAAGTTGCCAAAAGACTGCAAAAGTGCAAATCTACTTGAAAGTTTGGCATACCTTATTCAACACACTACGAGTCCACTACAAACCCCATCCAACCTCTAGCAATGCATAAAATCATTCAGGATAAGGCAGTACTTATTATTAAAACAAACAATTATTTAAATAATTTTCTCTTTCATTTTTTCTCAAGTTCCTAAAGTTATATGACTTCGATAAGCATCCAACAATTTGTTGTATTTTAGCTGAAAGAATATAGCTCAATCAGTCTGTCAGTATCCACAACAAAAACAAATAATGATCCGTCAAGTTAATACCTACCAACTCCAAAAAAAATCCGCATAACCTCAAGAGGGATTCTCATAAATAATAATTAAAAAAAAAAATCAGAAGATTGAAAGAATAAATCAGCAAACATGAAGAATGATCGACAGGACAAACCGACGAACCTTCGATGGACTTCAATTATGAGATTGAACCAATCTTTAGTTGAAGTTTGGAAAATAACCGATCAGAGTGCTAATAAATATTTTGATTTTTTTAAGATAAAGAAAAGCTTCATATAGGTCTTCTCTGCGAATCAGGAATGGAACAAAAAAATAAAGAGAAGATAGAGAGAGAGGATTGGATAATCTAGATCGAATTTGGTGTAGGTCTTAATCTAGAATATTGGGGGTGTTCATGGTTTGTTCTTGATTGAGAAGGAGATAAGAAAGAGAGTTTGGGTTTCATACTCTCTCTCTTTGGTCTTTTCATTTTTTTCTTTAGCAGCCTAATTAAATGCCATTTAATAAGCAATTAGTTGCATTTATAGTGGCGTACAACTCAAAATGAGGCGTGGATTTTGTTTTTTAATTCATCATCACATGTAAAATGACCGATTCCTCTTATTTGAAGTGTTAAGTAATACTTTAATTTAAGGACAATATCGGTACTGAAAATTTATAAAGACATAAAAAGACAAAGTAGTCCTCATTAATAAATATGTAGACATCTGATTTTATTATTCATCAAGGGTATTATGCGTCAGAAAAAGACCCGGATGAATTTAAGAGGCCACGATCATTATAGACTATACTAGTAGTAGAGAGATATATATATATATATATCGCTCACATACGGACATCCGTAAAACGGACTTTGATGTAAATATTGAAATATCGCGATATATACTCTCAACAAACTTTAGTGCGTGGTCCCTCAAAACCCAAAATCTCTTTCTCTCTCTCTCTTCCATATCACTCCTCTCTCCCCTCTCTTCTCTGTCACGGGGTTTCTCTTTTGAGCTTTTTTTTCTAATTAAAATTCATGTCACTCAATATTTTGTAGATAGAATTTGGAATATGATTCTTCTTTCACTTGTATGACTACCAATATTTATGAAACAAGGCTACAAATTCGCATGAAGAAAGAAGAGTCAATCAATTGGGGTACTGCTTATGGTGCTGCTCGTGGGATCTGTATAGCTCGAAATAGGTTCATCGTAGCAATGGTTTTTGCAGTCGGTGATGGGGTTCTTGCTGATTGAAACATGATCAAAGTGTATACTTTTCTTGAAGGAAGTAATTCACTTTTCCATTTATATGATACCCAGACAGGGACACTGTATACAATGGGCCATACATAAAAGAAAACAATTGGAGTAGATTATCTGAGAAAGGGAACACCTAAACTTCGGCACCATACCACTTGCTGCATTTGCTGTTTTGTCATTCTTGTTTTGTTTTTGCATTTTTTCCTTGAAGTTCCTGCATAAGAGAACCTTGCACCCATTGGGTTCAGAACAAAGGCGGGAATGTAGTTCCAAGAGTTGCCACATTCTCTTGCAATGGATGCATCCCAGGGACTCTCAACTTGCAACCAACAAAGTGATTACATGCTGCAAAGTTGGTATGGCCGGACTCTCAACTGGCATCACTAGGAGTTGTTTCTATGGAGAAAGTTGGTAGCCCGTTTGCCCCAATGATGTATGAAGCAATTGGCTTGTAGGAAAGACGTGTGGTTTGCACTCTTCTCAGTCATCGGTTGGGATCGATAGTTGGTGTAGCGAATGTGTGAGGATTTATCAGAGTTCTGTAAAGGCTTCAAACTTGGTGATAGACTCTTGCGGCCATGAATGGTGAATGTGTTTACGGAACCAAGTCCAAGACGGGCAAAGCATATTTGTGATTGGGAGGTGGGAGAGCGTATTTGTTTTGCTACCATATCATTATTAATTTTATTTGTTTTGTTGAATATACCAAACTGTTATTCTGGAATCTGGATATTGGCACCTCTGTATTAACAAATTAACTTGGTACATTATTGCAAGGTACATATATTAGTGCATACTTGCTTCTGCAGGTTGAAGGTATTAAGACTCTAAGAGAGCCTTCATGTGTACACTACAAGCAACCATTTTCAATAATGATGGCTAGAAGTTTCTGTTAAGGTTTGGAAGAAGTATAAGTTTGAAGTTCATATAAAACAGTAACCCATAAACAAGTTCATAACTTGTGTTTGAAGTTCAAAAACAAGAACCTACTGAGGTTTGGAAGAACATGTTAGAAGTTCAAAATACATACAATAATAACCTATTAATCCTGAAAGACTTGGCGCCATATGATAAGTGGCGTGCACATGCACAACCAATGAATCTGGAACAAGTTTGGAAATTCATAAACAAGATGCACTTCTATAAAAATTGTCATTGTTCACTAGAAAATGTAAACACCATATACCAAGTCTGACACAAGAAAAAACTCTCGTCAACTATATATGCTTACAATACCTCTATTTGATCTAACTAGAGCTAACTAATTGTAGGAATTCATAAAAACTTAAGCACTAGATAGTTTGTTTCTTCAAATTGCAGTAACCTTTGAAATGCAACCTTTAGAATCCAATTATGTGGAACTCTCTTTAATCAAGCGACAATATTCCTACAACAAAAACATATGAATATTCAAAGCTTTGAAAATACAATAAACATACATACAAATAAATAATTAAAAATGCATATTTTACCCGGAGATGAACAACAATCATCATCTGTTAGGGGACCAAGTGCTCGACCAATCAGATAATATGGTCCACCACCCTAGAAGATATATACAAAAGGAAAAACCTGGTAAGAAAGGAATCAACGTCTACGCAAGACCCAAAAGAATGACCAGTACACTCAAAGGTGCAAGGAGGAAATTCTATTCATTATTGTTTCTCCAAGATTTTATTCCTTATACATTACATAAAAAGGCTTGAAGAGAACATCCACCATCCACCTGTCTCTCCAATGTTTTACTCCTTATACATACAACTCAACAGTCACGAAAAATTTCTATCAGAGAAGAAAAAAATTAAACATTCTCCTTCAAAACTTTTCTTATTGTGTGTCCAATGTCCAAGTCTTTCGTCCTCAACATACAGACATAAGTTATAGATATCCTCCTTATATTGTTTCTACATGTGTCTAATTTGTACACAATCACAGAAAGTCTGAATCCGTTACAAGTTACAACACAGGGAAGTATACTTTGGTGATTTCTAATTGTGCTTCATTACAACAGAATTTTACATAATTCAGTTACAATACTCTTTTCATACTAACACGAACTTGAGCAATAATAACTTATTCAAAAAAAAAAGTGGACAAGCAATAATCAATAAAATGATAAAATACATACAAAGTGCTAAAGATAATATGGATATTGATGTTAGGAAAAAAACATTAAACTTACGTGTAATCGAGATTCGCAAAGCTTATGTAAAGCCGCCTTTTGTTTAGACTTATAAGATGGGAAAGAGAGAAAAGAGAAACCCTTTGATAAAGAAAGAGAGTACCAAGAGGGAGAGAGTCGTGGTAATATTGAGAGAGAATAGGAGAGAAAGAGTCACTAATGAAGATATGGGAGAGAGAATAGGAGAGAGGGAATATGAGCCAAGTTGGGTTTTCTAAAACCCTTCGTGAGTATATTTCGTGAAATTTCACTTTTTAGTTAAGTCTGTAAAGTTTTACGGATGTCCGTCTGTGAGCGGGGCTATATATATATATATATATATATATATATATATATATATATATATATATATATATATATATATATATATATATATATATATACTGTACAATTAGGTTTATTGCACTTTGAGACTATGACTCAATTTTGGTAGGTCAATGCTGATGTGGCCACCAGAATACACAATGTGTCCGTTCATTTTATTAGGTGGCACAAATAATGCACATGATGTTGGTTTTTCTTTCTTTGTTTATTTTTTTCTAAAAACTAAAAATTAAATACCAAAATTCAAATCCAACACCCAAAACCAAAAACCACAACTTCTTCTTCTCTACAAAACCAAAAACCAATTCAACAATTTCTCCGGCGATAAAAAAAAAAAAAGAAAAACTACTTTTTGGAATGAGACATGGTCAACAAATTGGTGGGTGTTGAAATGGGGTTGGAATTATTATTTAAAAACTAGTTCAACAATTTCTCAGGCGATAAAAAAAAAAAAAAAACTACTTTTTGGAATGAGACCTGGTCAACAAATTGGTGGGTGTTGAAATGGGGTTGGAATTATTATTTAAAAGCTCTTTATACAATTTCTTGATTTCTGAAGGCTTCTGAAGATGAGAAACAGCGGTGCGATTAGCAGATTTAATGTTTTGAGGAATGAATGGAGAATGGGAAGTTTGTAATTGAAGATAAGAAGATTCAAAAGATGAAATTGTAGTAAAAAGAGAGGAAATTAGGTTTGGGGAATTGGGATTTGTTTGGTTTGGTGAGTGGAATTGGGTTTAATTACTGTAACTCATTAGTTGTTATTGATAATTTCTTCTTCCGAAAGTGAAAATGTTTGGAACTTGTTGTTTTCAAGTGATGATTTTTCTTCTTCAACAAAGAATTTAATTGTTTCGGCTTTGAATGTTATGCCAAATGTTTGAGACATTTGAAATTTAGGGAAAATGGGGAAGGAGAGTAAAATTGGGTCACGTGTCCCTCATGTGTTGTTTTTAGCTATTGTTGCATACCAAACAGTGACATGACGCCACATTAGCAAACAAAAATGACATGTCAGCATTTTTTGACCGGAATTTGGCCTATGGTCGTCACCTGAAAAAAAAATCATTGTACAATGTACAAAAAATAAATAAATAAATAAATAAATAATATATATATATATATATATAATATATATATATATATAATATATATATATATATATATATATATATATATATATATATATATATATATATATATATATATATATATATTGCAAAAAATTGTATAGTATGTTGATGTGATCTACTAACCATAGATAACATCTCTACAAAAATCATCTCATTTGGAAATTTCTAACCTAGTTAAAAATCGTTGTCATCAACTTTGAATTTTTTATAACTGCTCAAAATTTTCGAATTTGTAATCATCTTTTGACATAATTAAACATTATCAATTGAGTTGAAATTTTATAGATGTGATCTTCATGGTTAGTTGAACGCATCCACAAAAAATAAAGTTATAATTTACATTGTAGGTAAAATTGTAGGACATGGTATAAACTATGGTATAAAAAGTGTGGTAAACAAAACCTGCTCGTATATATATATATAAACTTTGATTACCCAAAAAAAAATTATGCAAAACTGGAAGATTAGAGGTTTTTGTTAGAAGAATGAATAAGAGAATACTTATTAAGTTATTTAAACAACCACCAAATACAATACAGTTCGGACATAAAAGTTTCACTATCATCCCAGAAGCATTTCACAGTCAACATTAGGAAGCATTAATTATTATTACGACTTAGTTTCCAGCCAAAAAAAAACATAGTGGTACTAAAGGAAAACAAAAAGGCAATACATAGCAAGCACACGGGAATTAGTATTGTAAATTTGTAATCAACAACATAAAAATGCGAGACTGCAACTGCAGCTGCTTCCACCACTCCACCGGTCAATCCCATCATCATGCAATATTATAATGGATTTGCACCAAAGAAATTAGTTGTGAATATTTTAATAAATAACTTGAACAAAAAAAGGAAAAAAAGGTAAAGTACATTACATGTTTCCCAAAACCTTTCGAGAAAATTGATGCCAGCAAGTTCACGACATAACAAGTCAATAGTGAAAGGAAAAGTATAGTGCAATTCCTTTTTTATATGTTGGAATGTTATGAATTGATCATGTGTAACAAAAAAATAATTGTTTCCCCATAAAAGATAATGATATGATAAAATTTAAAGAAAGAAGCTAATGAATGTGAAGTAAAAGACTTCACATTATAATTGTTTCCCCATAAAAGACTTGACCATGGTGGAAACCGCATCGCATGAAGTAATACAAAGTTCTAAAATCTGGATGCCCAAGGTCGGCATTATAACCCATAAATAGTTTAAAGTTTAAACAATAGTGATGGTTTTTCAGTATAGTACTTAAAGTCGAATTGGGGGTTATTATCATTAAGATTGTCCAACGCATCACGAGTTTGCTCCTTGGAAGTTGGGTGACTATTCAATTCGTCAAACTGAATTATAAATTTACGCCTTTTCTCGTTATCCCACAACCAATAATGGTTGAGAATGTGTTCTTCATACCTACATAGAAAATAAGTAAAATCCAACTTCACATTGTAACGAAATAGAAAACATTAAATTTGTTTGTTCCTTACTCTTGATCAGGTTGATTCAGTAGAGCTCGAAAGCTTAATATCTCTGAAGGGATTAGATCTTCTCCGATAACAAAATGTGCTTGAAACCTTCGAATGAGGGCATCTACTGCTATGTAATCATTCATCCATGCCAATCCATCTACATCATTGTTATTATCATCATTAAAAACCTCGTGATTAACAAAGAAATCAACAACTTTATAAAAATGTTTGTTCAACTTACCAGGATCATGTATAAGAGCATCATCTAGTGGAGACAAGTAAGCTTCTGTCAGATTACTCCCATAATCAAAGGAGATTGACTCTATCCCAATGTTACCAACCACCTTATTATTGTTATGGTGGAGACGAATTCCCATTAAAAAAAAATTAGTATTGATTGCAAGTTTAATTCTCTCAATCGACTCGTAGAGTTCTCTTTTACTACTTACTTCGTTGTCCGAGTTTCTTGGTGCTTTTGAAATGGTGTACTTGTAACCTTCATCAGATATTTTTTTATCTTATCAAAATCAACATGTCACTACTAAAAAAAACGTATATTTTATATCGGTTACAAAAATTGGTCTCAATCAGTTTTTAATATAACTGATCGATATAATATCTTCGGCCAAGGTTTCTTATATCGTTTTATATTTTATTATATCGGTTTCTTATATTGTTTGATTAGATATTATATCAGCTCAAAGTGGAATAACCGATATAACAAATATTTGTTATATCAGCTCAAAGCTAATAACCGATATTATAAATATTTGTTAAATCGGTTTTGTTGTTACTTATATTGGTTCTACAACAGTTTATGCTATAATTTTAGGTCTACAAGCTAGACATCAGTTTTCTAGTAACCGATATGTAAAACACATTTGTTATATCGGTTTCAGCCACTTTTTATATGGGGTACTTATATCGGTTCAAAGTGTGTTGCAAAATCGATATAATAGGTCTTTTATATCGGTTAAAAGGTTAAAAACTAATATATAATGCCTTTGTTTTTAGTAGTGTATTTTGCTTGAAGTGTAAGTTTTTTTTGCCTATTATTAAGTGATAGTAAAAACCGTCTCCATTTAAACTTTTATAGTACTTCATTTTTTTTTTATCTTTTTAATTGTATTTTCCTCAATTTTTGAAAATCTATTCAGACAATAATGAACAATGTATAATCAAGAGGACTTCCTATATCCATACCTTTTTAGTGAATAGATTAACTTCTTGTTCTCCCATGATCAAGTCAGTAGCAGTAATTATTTGATCTCATGATAGTTAAATATGTGAAAACCAGTTTTGCTATAATTACTTATTTGCAGGTTTTGAGTTATCTTTTGCAGGTTTAGATATTAGATATCTATATCTATATCTATCTAATATCTATATCTATATCTATATCTATATCTTATGAAAAAGTTATGAATCGTATGTCAAAATATTTAACATACTATTCATTTAAATGAAAAAAATATTAGATATAGATATTCATGACAAACTTTTTTATATTGTCTTTTTCAAATATATATTTGCCAGCGACGGGTGGAATTGTCTAGCAACTCCCACACAGAAGGTACCTTCGGAAAAAAAAATGATACAATCTGCCCACGATATGGCACTTAGAATAACAAGAACATGTAGTGTTCATCATTAGCAAGGAGGAGTCAGTCAATTGTGTGTTATTAACCTATAATCTACAATATAATCATGCCCTATTTATTATTTGAACTAGGTATAATTCGAAAATAAATTGTGTCAATTCTTAACAAATGAACTTTATCAGAACTCAGTCTTCGATAACTTGCGGAGGCACTGCATTATAAGGTAATGAAGAATTAAATTCCAAATACCTAAACTGGTTAACACACATTATTAAAAAGAAAAAAAAAATTCTTTTAGACTCTGTTAATGAAACTTGATATGGACACAATAATGTGGAACGATTGAATTTTCCTTTTGTTTCCATATTAGAGTTGACAAATGGATGAAAGAAAACCTAATGGCACTCCCCCATTATTTTTGGGACCTAAAAGTTGGACTGAAAAACAAAATCCTATGTGCAATATAGTTTTCCTAGCCTCCTAGAAACAAAAAGATTTAAATGAATCCAATAAAAGAAGAAAAAGTTTCTTTGCCTCTACTGTCGAGGGAGAGATTTCCCATCAAGGAAGTACTTGATAAGTGTAAGTGCTCTGGTGGGTTGATAGGTTGGGACTTGATGACCAGCTCCTCGTACTGTAGCAAATGTTAAGTCGCCCTTGTACACTACAGTGTATCCACCAACCTGTGTAGTAATGTAAGAAAAAACGAAGTATCAGTATATATAACAGTAGACGTTGATGTATATATATTTCCGCTTAACGCATTGTTTTTTTTTTTTTTTTTGGGTCACTCTGATGTATGGGTAGATCTACATATGTCATATGAGTCTAGACTCTAGATAATATTTCCTTCATTATGGACCTAAGCCTCTCGTGATCTGGCCCAATTTCAAGTCATTTTAGGATGCCCATAAGTCTATAAGTGCTTAGAGAAATCGGGCCCATAGGACATAATTGGGTGACAGGTGCGAGAATTATGGTTCAAGGACAAAAACGTAAAAAATAGTTTTGCCCCTCTAAGTGTTTTAATTTTTTTTTAAAAAATACATGTGTCACACATATATATAGTGTTGTTTGCATGTGTTGTATACATGCATAATGATGTTTACATGTGTGTTTACATGTGTGTTGTACATATGCATATTGGTGTGTGCATGTTCGTATATGCATGTGTGCACCATGGTCTTTGCATATGTATTGTACACATATACATAGTAGTCTTTGCATGTGTGTTGTACACAAATCAATTAGCTAAAAAATGAAAATAACTAGATCTCAAAAAAATTTACAAGTTTCTAGTTTGAGAGAAGATAGATGTTTTCTCATATCTTAACTCACTACTCACAAATTCACAATATACAAATCAACTAGCTCAAAAATGAAAACAACTAGATCTCAAAAATATTTTACAAGTTTCTAGTTGAAGTCTTTTTTGCTAGATAGAGAAAAAAGTCATAATTTGTATTAAAATAAAAATAAATTG
The DNA here is from genome assembly GCF_015680905.1 of Coptis chinensis. Classification (NCBI taxonomy): domain Eukaryota; kingdom Viridiplantae; phylum Streptophyta; class Magnoliopsida; order Ranunculales; family Ranunculaceae; genus Coptis; species Coptis chinensis. The sequence goes on along the minus strand of NC_141463.1, from coordinate 89,690,975 downwards.
TTGACATCAGCCCAAAAATGTTCTAAAACCGAAAATATTCTAAAACCGAAATTATTAATGATAGCGGCTGATGTTAACCTTTTTTTGTCCTAAAACCGAAATTACTATTCATCAGGGCCTAAAACCGATTTTTTTTGTCAATTTATATATTTGGGCCTAAATTTATGTAACTGCTTGTTTCTCTTTTTTGTCCTCTGGTCTGGTCTAGCTAACTAAGCAGATGGGCTTAAGAGCCCATTCACCACCATACTAGTTCTAATATGTTTGGACCTCACAAATCACATCATGTACCACTGCTACGTTCATTGTCTAGACTAGACTAAGAGGAATCCTCTTTTTGTCTATGGGAATTCTCTTCAGTTGCCAATCTTAAAAATAGTTGGATTTATTTATAAATGTCTGCCTCAAAACAAAAACAAAGGGTATTTAAGAAAAAATCGCATACTCAATCTATAGTTCTATGGGTCCCCCGTCCAGAGACTTAAGACAAAATTTCTGAATGTATATTTCTAGCTAGCTTGATAAGACTAGCTACGGGCTACGAGGGCAAGTTGAGTTTTTCAACACTACATGAGAACCTAAAATTATTCATATTTCATAGTGTCAAGTTTACTTTCATTGTCAACATGCACTGTCATGTTATCTCCTCGAGGGTCAGCTAAAAACTTAGAAAGAGATAAAATAATATGCATTGTCTTATTTTTAAACGAAGAAATTTGATGATTTAAATGTCTTACCTCTCCTTGAACGAACCAAGGATGAAATTTAGTCTTCAGGGGAAGCTTTAGCTTATTCAATGAATACCTGGTTGAAGTAACTGGTACCCTGCCATCTGTATCACCACTGCATTCAAGGCCAAAGGATATTAATTAACATCGACAGGTTAGAATTTACATTACAAAGATAAGATTTTGGTTGACTCACAAATGGATGCAGGTAAGTTGAAGGGAATAATCACAATCCATGAATCCAACTACCTAGTACATACACTTGACATTTTCACATACAGTCCAATAGAATGTGTTTGACAACTGACTGCGCGGAATGTTTGCAAATTAAAACGTTTGGTCCCTACTCCCTACGCACATAATCATGTATGATTACAAACAGGCAATAAACCAAGAATGACACTATGTTTCGAAGCATTTGGAATCAAACTTTCCCTATAATCCTCCAAGCTACGTGCCCACACGTTACAATACTTATGCTTATCTATGTGCATCTCCATGCTCTTTGATGCTTATTTCCCTAGGTATTGACATAGATTACTACATTAGTGAGGAGTGAGGAGACGTACATACTGAGAGCAAATTTATTTAATTATTCTTGTTCTGAACTAAATTAGGTGATAATGATGATGAGTAATGCAAATGATGGAAGCAAACTGACCTGAACACCCACACACGAAGTCCATTGGCCATAAATTCCTGTAAGAGTGGAATTACTGTGGATGGTGCATTTTGCCACGTAGTTATAATGTCACTGCGATTTAAAAAACTTGTCATGTCACATACGGAAGACAATAAAACAAAGGTATATGATGCCTAATATTGATTGGAGAAGTAGCAATTTGTATTGAGATTGTATACCTGCAAGGTTCCCAATCATAGTTAAGTTTTGTGACATTTGCATGAAGAGCTATCTGTACTTCTGGTGTGTTAAGGTAAGCATACACATAATTATCACTGCAAGGATCGATGGTTCCCTGCATAAACACCATAAGTGATCCATTTAGACTTAAAAAGATTAATATAAAGGTAATTTACTAAGTGAAAAAAAGATAGTCAATGCATGCGCAAAGAGTGTAATCCAATGGATCCTATACCGATGTTTTCTTTGGCTTATCAGTGAGATTTTTCAAGTGACAGGTCGGTGCATAAATGTTGTAGATATCAATTGGATTGATGTTATTATCAGCTTCAGTCATCGCGTCAGTGCATTGCTTGGGTTCATTAGCCGTGGTGGCATTTGGAGAGAAATCACAGTATTTTTGAACAGCAAGATTGCTTTCATCAGACAAAAGAGCATGTGTCCAGAAGTATTCGTACATGCCTTTCTCATCAGTAATATCATTGATTACAGCATTACCAATCTGCAACAAGGAATTACATGTTAACTGAAGTTGTTAATTATATCTTATAAACACTCTGGAAAAAGTTGTTTAGTAACTCGTTGAGTCCTAGTATTGTTGTAACACCGCAAGGAATAAATAAATATACATTAGTCAACAAAGTTGTTGTTTTTTTTTAGGTAAAGAAGTTGTTGTTACTAACGTGCAAGTTTCGAGAATTTAAATAATTAACTTATTTAACAAACATGAAAAATAAATTGAGATTGAGTGTCATACGATGATCCCTTTGAGATTGATAGCAGTCTTGTTTTCCAGTTTGTTATGGCTCACGATGTTATGCGCAAGCTGAGGAACATAATGCCCCGCGTAACTCTCTCCCGATATATAGAAATCCCTGTCTTTATATTCAGGAAATCTTTTAAGCCAATTCAGCAAGAAAACATAATTATCATCCGCGGTCATTTTATCCCCACTGTTTTTCAAATCGGATGTTGTATTCGTGTATGAGAAACCTACTCCGGCAGGGGACTCCAAGAACAAAACGTTTGCAACTAAAATCCCCATATAACAAATAATTAGAGTTAGAAGTTCGTAATGAAACACTAAAATTGTTTTGACTGAAAATCTAAATCAATATTCTAAACTTAAGATAATTCTACCTTTATTCCATGCATAAGGATTTTGGTAAAGCGTTTTGCCATCGCTGGCCACTCGGAATGGTCCAAGCTCCTGCATTGCTCCATAAGCAAGAGAAGAGCAACCTGGGCCTGAATACACATAAACAAAAACAAGTCGTCATTCTCATTAAGATCCTTATTGGTAAACAACATCACATTACTATTAAGTACATTGAAGCAACATATTACAGCATTAGTGAGAATAAATCAGGCCGGGTCATGTACCTCCATTGAGCCAAAGAAGAAGAGGCTTAGATTCTTTTGAGTGCTCAGCCTCAGTAAAGTAGTAGTAGAAAGCGCGACCGGCCTTTTCATCAACTGTAACATAGCCTCCATACTGAGCAAAGTCCACATTGTGAGGTTGTCCAGGCAACTTCTCAATCCTATCATTTTCCTTGAACCCCTCTTGTGAAAGAACTCTAGTTTCATCAACAACCCGAAGTTCATCATAGAAGTTTGTGTCAATCTTCCTCTCTCTCTTCATTTTGTAAAGGCGAGTAAGAGCATCTTCTTGTCTAGCATGGATTGTTTGTGTAACAAAGAGTGTAAGTAGAAGAAACGAGATAAGAACTTTGGCCCTCATGGTCGCTATACAAGTTTCAACAGAGGAAATGAACAGTACTACTCTACTTAAACTTTGTTCTCGTAAAATTTTTGTTGCTTTGGAATACTTAAAGAAGTTTCAAACTTTCAACATCTACAGAGTTGTAATATGATTAGAGAACTATATTGGCCAACACTCCAATCAATTGAAGGTTCACACGTAATTACATATCGAACCTAGATGGAATCATGTCCAGGGTTATTGATTTGACTAATGAATCTTGGCTATTGTACATGATTGGTACGTAGACATATACTCGATAGGATTAGTTGTCATGAGATCGGAAGATAAGGTGCCAATCAAATATAATCTTATTCTTATCGAAAAAAATCAAATATAATCTTATAATTAAGTAAAGTAAAACTATAACTATTACTTATCTACTCCAAAAAAATCGTGATGACCATTCTAACTAGTAAATATATAAAACATTCTACATTTGCCTAGTCCAGCAATTGTACATATTTTTTAGGTACCAATTAGGCAATTACAGCATATAAATTTGATATCAAATCTACGTATTCCTTATAGTATTTTGATCGGAATTAATCAACACGAGAACAAAATTTTCATTCCTGGACCAATCCACCTAACTCCACAAACTGAATCTGCAAGTCACTGAGAACTTTGAGTCAGTTACTCAGTCCAGAAGAGTTGTAATCTTATTATTGAATCTACAATCGTTTAAAAATGGGGCCATGCTTGTGATTGGAACTGAATTATTAGTAATCTGTAATCCAGCCGTATTATTCAAAGATAGTTGTTGACAAGAGAAAGTTGCAACATGGGCAACAAACTAAACTCATTTGATTATGTTTTGAGAGAAATGTTTCGGATCAGCGGATGCAATTCTTTATAGAGGTTGAACTGTCTTTGCGCCTTTTGTGGTGTCCGTTTGCGTGGAAACATGAATCCAAAGACGTACATGATTCTTCGATTTTTTTGGCTTTTCTATAGATGGCGCGGCCTCCGTTTGTCACGTCTTATAATATTGGTTTGGTACCCATACTGCAATAGTGCCATACTGGTTAGGGTGATAATCTACTCAGAGCGTAGTCACATACCTTTCACATCCATTAAGATATTGTGCACTTGTGCTTAGGCTAAGGCCAATGTTTTTGTGTGCCATCCCACTATAGCACAATAGTATGGGGATAGTGTTAGGGGAATGGTGTAAATCGAACCCAATGGTTTCTAAACCATCCGCCAGTGCTAAAGGGGTGAAGAAAATATTTGAATTTCTAGCCGCCTCTCCCAATAGTGTGTAGCCCAAAATCAAGCAGGTATTACCAAACGCGATTACCAGTAGTGTGCAAACACTTTAATTTCTACCCGTCATTTGTAGTGGTGTGCCAACAAAATATATTCTACCCGCCTTTTAGAGTGGCAGTAGACCATACGCCATTTCGCTAAACTCGTTTAGCGCTATGTATAGGTAAATTAATAGCGATAGTGTTAATGGGTTGGTGTTTTTGCGCACTATTGGATCACGATTTTGGTGGGATGACATTGGACTTAGCCTTATGTGACTATAATAACATTTTCCATCAGCGAATCACTAGAACATTTCAGAAATGGCGAGGGCATCAGTGCTACTATTTATTGAGGACTTTCCCAAAGCATACTAGTTTCGATTTGGCTCGATGCACAAGATTCCGGACAACCCAAATAGTTAGGATTTTGTTTGTACTGCCATTTGAACTAAAATTAAGTTAGCATCACTAAAAGAATTGTTTCGTTTGATTAGATCCACAACTTTCTAGCCAACCATATATAGGCATGTCTCAGGCTAAGCCTAATGGTGTGGCAAAATATCAGATATGATAGAAATTGTGATCCAATGGTGCGTCAAAATGCTAACCAGCCACCGCTATCGGTATAAGTTTATCTATCTATACCGCCAGTTTTAACAATATAGCGTATGGTTTGCACGCTTGTAGAAACGACAGTTAGAAAAGTTGTTTGACCAAATTTATTTTCAAAATCTTTAGTTTTGGTGAATTACCTTTATATCTTTATTATTTTGTATTTGTACACTAAAGAGAAAAGAGCTAGGGAGGGTTTTGTTTTTTGCACGTCATTAATGTCAAAGGCGGCTAGGGAGGTTTTTTTTGTTTTTTTTGTACCCAATTGGAGAAAACCATTGGGTCTTCAAACGCTATCCCATTAACCTTATACACTATTCTATTGTGGTTTGGTGCGATGGCGCCCCAAACCATTGGACTTAGCCTCATCCAACTCCCTCATTCAACTGTTGTTTACTTCATAAACGTAACTAACCATTCAATGCTAAGGCGGTGTTTGGATCATATTTATTTATTGCCAATAAATATTTATTAGTTAAAAAACGTTTTTTGAAAAAAAAAAAAAAAAACGTTTGGTCTCCATTTTTCTAAAAAATAATTTTTCACCCAAAAAAAAATTATTGGTTAGTTCGAAAAACTTGTTTTATAAAAACTAGCTAAAACTTGGTTTTTAAAATAAAAAACAATTTTTTTAGGATTTTTCACTTTGGGTGCTCAATGCAGATGGATTGCCAGTTGTATTAGTATTAAATGCCGCAATATGCTGAAATATTTTGAGAAATAACATGCGAAATATGTTGGTTTGTTAAAAATAGCTTTTAAGAAAAATTACAACCAAATATGTTTATTCAAAAATTGTTTTTAGAATAAATATTTTTTTTAGAAAAATACTTTTTTAGAAAAAATGAGATCCAAACACCCACTAAATTTTGCAATCATTTCTTAGGTTCAGAAACAAACAAAAACAACGAAAAATAGTTAGTAGTGAACACATTTGTTTTAACAATTCTTTTGCAATAGGTGCTTTGCATTGCATAATTTTGGCATGGAATGATGGAATTAGATTTTTCATCGGCGATATTTTGGGCCTTGGTGAAAAGGATTTGTTCATGAGTAGCTTGGTTGGAATGATGGAATTAGATTTTTATAAGCCCATGATAGTGAAGCCCCAATGGGGGGCTATAGAAGTGAACTTATATATGCCAAATAAAAGGTCCAAACCTATCCAAACACCACGGACCGAGAAAAGTAAACAAAAGTCAACTCCTAGTCAAACCATAAGTCAGGTGCTCTCAATTATCATTCCATCTTTTAGTACGTTTCGAGACACACCAAATAGAATGGCCAAACATCTAATTCAGAGCAACAAGCTAGGAGTTATGCCTAGGAGAAGTTCACACCTGGATCTGTGTTCCTTTTTGTTTATAGTGGAAAATCCTTATTCACTATATTAGAGAGGGATGAGTTCCCATCACTATTCATAGTCTCTGGACTATCAGCTAGGAACTTTCTTGGTGCAATACTAGGGCCAGTTCATGGTGACACGTACTCAAGGGTACGTCATGGATTCTCGACGACTCTATGACGACTCTAGAAACGTATCACTTTGGAGCATGCATACGTGGTACCGTTGAGAAAAGAGGTTGCCAATACCACGTCCTAGCGCATCGCGCTTCGCTGTGTTGTTTGGTCGTGGGAACATTTAGATACTCGTCCCAATAGTGTATTTAGCTATCCAGTCTCAACGATATGGGACATGTGTGCTTAGTCTCCTCTCAGATTCGAGGATTCTACTGTGTGGGCAAACGGGGTAATCCTAACTTTTGACTATCTGTGAGTTACTCGAGCACTAAATACTTATCAGACTTGTGCATGTACGCCACACGGACCCCTCTCAACACGTGATTCGGGGCGTGTCCGTGACACCCATGTCTTATGGACACTCAAGGGTTGTCCACTAAAATTTACAATACTAGAGGGTTTTATTTCCAAATTTACAATACGAGAAGGGTCCTTAAGAAAACAAAATGTAACTAAATTAACTACCATTTCTTCTTCTGTCTTCAAAGCTTAACATATGCCCAAGACAACAATGGCGGCGTTGAAGCTTGCAAGATGGAAAACGAGTAAAACACTCAAAACCCAATCTACAGCTTCAAATGAATCAGAGGTAAGCATTCATAAACCCTGACTTCATTTTTCTGTATTAAAAAACTGCCTTTATTTCAATGCAGAAGGCACATATTACGTAGAAAAGCCCGAGAAATTTATGCCACAGGTTCATACTTGAATTTCTTCAAGTGGTTATGTTCCAAAATTTTGACTCGTATATGCATTTAATGAATATATTTTGTCACTGAAGTTGGTATGCCAAGAAAGTGTGGAACTTGACATTGTTCTATGATGTCAACTGTATGCACAATGTAACCAAAACTTCTAAAAAGTAGGAAATCAAACGTGTTCAAGCATGTAAGCTTTGACAAGACTTGGTCAGTTTATCTATTTAGTCAAGAAAATTTATTTAGTGTGGGACCTTTGTATGTTGATTCTGTATTATTTAGAGATTATGTATGGAGTTTCAGTGGGACCTGTGTTTGATTTCGTTATGTAGAAATGTAGAATTGTGCTGCTTTCTGTTGTGGACTTTGACTACCATTATAAAGTCAATGCACTCTTCTCCTTCTTCTGTTCTTTTAATAGAAATAGAAATGAAGGAGTTCTGTGAAAGAGTTCTGATAAAGTCTTTTCCATGGGTAATTGCTTGGGTAAAAAAGGGATTTCAAGATTAGCTCATGCCTCTTCTGTTCCTTCTTCTGGCAAGTCCTTTTATTTTCATATCTTTCCTCTTAATAGATGCTGTGTTGTATTGAGTATATAGTTAAAACTGCTTAATTCAGCTAGGGTAAAGATAACATCCCCACTTTTTTCATTTATGAAGTATATTGGTTATGATCAGGTTTTATGTTTTGTTCTATTTGGTATTCAAAAATATTTGTTAATTCAGTTATGGAGTAGAGGCTTCCCTCCATTTTTCTTAATTATTATTACTTTTCGATGTCCGCCAAGTCAAGTTTAGTTCTGTTTCTGTTGGCTACTCATAACTTAAGCATATGTGTTAATTCCTTTATAGAAGGTTGCCCCTTTGAGAATTTTGCTCTTTTATTGAGATGCATCCTTCTAGTACGATAAGTGCAATTCTAGTAGTGCTTGGCTGCATAAGCAGATGCCTAGTGAATGCTAAGAAAATAGGCTATCCTAGTGAGCTACTTGTTTGCTTCAATTTAGCCATTTTAAATTGAACTTGATTGATTACAGCTGTTGCTACATAGACCGTTAAATTAACTTTAATCCTTTATATATATTTACCAACTTTTCATGATACTAGAGGGGAAAAAGGCACTGAAACAGCACTAGTTTTTTTTTTTTTGTGTGTATTTGGGGGGGGGGGTAACCCTTAATTTATATATCATGGATACAAATCATGAATTAACCAACGTATTTGATGATCTTTCAGATGTTCCAAGTGTTCCTCAAAATTCTACATCAAACTTGAAGGGGACCTCTAATGGTGAGAAGAAAACATCGTCGGCTGCATTGGATAATCATGTGCCAGTATCATGCAGTCTCAAGTCCTTCAGCTTCAATGATCTGAAGACTGCAACCAAGAACTTCCGTTCAGAGAGTTTTCTTGGTGAAGGAGGATTTGGTTGTGTTTTCAAAGGTTGGATTGATGAGAACACTTTTGCGCCCACGAAACCAGGAGTTGGGATTGTTGTGGCCATCAAGAAACTTAAGATAGAAAGCTACCAAGGTCACAAGGAATGGCTTGTAAGTAACATCAGCACACAATGTCACCAATTTCTGTTCCTTTGAGCCTTGACACTCACAGTGTGAAGACAATTTTTATTTCTGCAGGCCGAAGTTAATTATTTGGGTCAGCTTCGCCATGATAATCTTGTGAAACTCATTGGGTACTGCTGTGAATCTGATAATAGACTTCTAGTTTACGAATTCATGCCAAGGGGCAGCTTGGAGAATCATTTATTCAGAAGTAAGTTCATCACTGTCTCCTATTGTCTTTGCGGGTCTTCAGGTATTAAAATGCTAAAATATCGCTCTTGTGCATACCATCCTTGTCAGGTCTACTACATTGAATTGGGTTCTAACCATAATGTGTTCCACATTGCGATATATATGGGTTTTGAAGCAGTTACCTTCCCTATCATTATATGTGGGTTTCCAGTTGATGCCAAAACAAAGATCAGTTCTTTGCCGAACCCAGTTGTAGATAAAATCAAGAAGTAGTTTGCTGGGGGGAAGACTAAACCTCTTCCAATATTTGATTACCTATCACTTTCCCTTTTTGGGTTGGCAAAATCCATGTAGGGTATGATAAGTTGAGTTGTCTGGATAGGAAAGAGCCATGCCAGGTGACCGACTTTGGTGGACCTATGATTTTACTATCTCACATTCTCACTCCACTCACTTGGATATGCGTAATTTGATTCAACGTTCTTACTTTCATCAAGGTGCACTAACCTATAACACTAGTGTGTAGAATACTGTCTTCTGTTACCCCCTCACAGATCCTCTTTTATTTACATTTTGTGTAACGATTCTCCTCACATATCAAGGTGCAGTCCTGCTCACCTGTACATATATAACAAACCATACATTCTTTGTTAGCCCTTGGATTTTGAAGTTCTTTATTGGCTGTTCCTATGACATGTCCTTAATCAAGATAATAAGTAAAGTATATCTTGATATGGAGAGGCTCAATTGCTCAACCATTTCTATTCTGCAGGTGTTCAACCTATATCATGGACAACAAGGATGAAAATTGTCATTGATGTTGCTCGAGGAATATCCTTTTTACATAATTTAGACACACATGTTATATACCGCGATCTGAAGGCTTCCAATGTCCTCCTTGATTCGGTAAGCTAGTAGATAGAAACCAAGGAAGCTTTCAAGTAAATAAAGCATATGTCAAAAGAAAGAAAAGTTAGGGAATAGTGTACTTACTCTACTTTTTGGTTGGACTCTTATGTTTTTGGATACTGGATAACTATGCAGGAATTTAATGCAAAGCTTTCAGATTTCGGGTTAGCAAGAGATGGTCCTACTGGGGATAATACTCATGTTTCAACTAGGGTTGTTGGGACAGAGGGTTATGCTGCACCAGAATATGTAGCAACGGGTGATACTTCTATCTTCATTTTCTCACATTTTGTTTTTTTTGTTTTTGTTCTTTATCATCTAAACAATGCTAGGAAATTACCCTCGAAAGAACAGCATCATTACCACCCCTGTAAAAGACAAGGTTTTGTGTTGGATAGCATTCTGAAGTCCAGTTTTTGTAATTCAAACTCTAATACTGGGCATTGTTATTATTGTTTAAATCTTTAAGCTTGTGCTAACATAATGTTTTCTGGGTTCCAATATAGGGCACTTGACCACAAAGAGTGATGTCTACAGTTTTGGAGTTGTCTTGTTAGAGTTGTTATCAGGAAAACGGGCATTGGATGAAGACAGACCTGGTTTTCTAGACTCTTTGGTGGATTGGGCAAAGCCGTTTCTAAGTGACAACAGGAGAGTATTAAGAATCATGGATACAAGGTTGGGTGGTCAATATTCCAAAAAAGAAGCACAAACACTTGCAGCGCTAGTTCTTCAGTGCCTATATACAGACCCTAAGAACAGGCCACATATGAAAGATGTTCTTACAACATTAGAACAACTTCAGACACCAAACAACAATGTGAGGAGAACACATCATAGGATGGATCACCGTGTGGTAAAGCATACTAGTTATCATCACAAGGCAAAAGCACATATCTAAAAAAAAGCATTCACTCCTGAGCACAGCCCACCGTTATACCCCAGTTATATGGCGTCATAAAATGTACACATCGTATATCGTCGTTTTGGCTTGTTTGGAAGTAAAAGCTGTCGTTCATGTTTTGTTACTATACTATATCATTGTTGTTCCTGTGAAATTAAAGGGTTAATTAGGATATACATATATATATCCTTTGTACAAAGAATTTCATGTGTGAGTATTTTTTTATTCTATCCTTTTCTTCCTGTTAAAGAAATTTCTATATTTTTTATAGTACCGAGAAGCAATTCATTTTCTTGATCATGCTTACTGTTACTCGATCCCACTCCTAATGATACAAAGTTGAATCACCCATTGAATCCTGGAAAGCAGTAGATTTTATGGGATAGCCGGGTTTTGAGGAACCCACTCTCTGCTATCGAGTAGAGGCAACAAAAATTAGAAACCCCCTTTTATTAATAATTTAGAAGAATCTCCCTAATATAACTTAAATTATCAAGTGAGCGGAGGGGATCTGGGCAGAAAGGAAGGAGGTTATGTGGACAAAAACTAAGTTGGTTGGTTTATGTCTGTCCTCTCCTATCTCTCTTTCTCTGTCAGCCAGTGGCGGAGCCAGGAATTTGAGTGAGGGTGAGCCACCCAAACAACCAAACATACAAAAAAATAATTAATAATAACTAATTTCTTTTAACTAATAATTCAAACTTAACCCAACCACAAAATAACTATATTTCGAACATCAAATATCTTATAAAATGATACAATAGGAACATTGGATCAAGAGTCTCTAAAATGTAATGTCCAGAGAAGAGGGCAAGCCTGGGAGAAAGCGATGACACAACTAGACAACGAGGAATATTGAAGTGAGCGGGTGTTCATGCCAACGCTAAGGTATTTTATTTATAAACACTTTGTTCACAAAAGATCTCAATAGGAGCATTTTAACATTTTTAAACCCACCACCGAACAAATATATAATAAAAACGCTTAGTAGAACAAGATCTCCTTAACACCCTACGAGAAGCAACTACCAAACGTCCTATTAACCAAGATCACATACGGAGTTTACGGATTAACGAAAGTAATCGAGTCCATTTCTACAATCTTTGACCAAAAGTCATCATATCCACATACCACATAAAGACCTATTTACGGTCATTATTTTCCAACACCCTAGCATGGGTTGGAACATCTTCAATCTTCATAAGGAACACCAATATCTTTGGAATCTTGCATCCTAAAAACTCATCCCTAAGTCCCTAACACAACCTCTATTGACTAAAAAAAGTAAACTCCACCATTTAATTAAACACACCTCGAGGTCTCGATTTTGATCACAATAATAACAACCATAATTAACACTAGAACACATTGACTCTAAAAAAACTCTAAATACAACCCCTAAAATAGACAATGGACAAATTGCCCTTACAAATTGCAAACCTAAGTATTTAGTAAATTCACGACAAGAAATTAAGTAAGAGTTGCCATTAAATAATATGGTATAGGAATCGATTACAAAAAGATAAAAAGAAGACAAAAACTAAATAATGTGAGTATTACCTTATTCCACAAGAAGTCAAGAAGAGTAGAAACTTTTTAGTAGAATAATTGAGAAGGGAGTTAAGTAGGAGAAATGGAGTGCTTGAGGGGTTTATTTTGTTTGGGTTTATGGTGTTTTTTTTTCCCTTTTATTTGTTTTTTTTTTTTTTTTTGGTTTGAATGATAGTATATTTTTTTTCCTGAAAATTGAGGGGTGAGCTCCACAGGCCCCCTCCGCCCCTTTGTCCACCAAACCCTCCTCTCTCTCCTCCCTCTCATCTCTCCCTCTCTCTTTCCACCCTCCACTCCGCCTCCCACTGCTTAGCAGTTATCTAGTATAATTATTCTCCATTTTTCCCCCTGAATTTAGAACAAGTCCTCTTTTATTAATAATTTATAAAAAAATTTCTCTAATGTAACTTAAATAACATAATTATCCCTTTTATATTAAATTAAATATGCTTCCTCTCTGTAATTACAATTAGAATCCTAAAAAATCATGCTAATTATCGATCTCAAATGACGGGTTTCAAGAATTTAGCAAAAAAAAAACACTCTCCATGTTGTGTAACGTTTTGCATACTTGTCTACACATGACTCCATACTCCATACTCCATAGATATGGGCCGATATATTCAGGTCAAGTCAAAATTGGGAAAAAAAGAGTGTGATTTCCGGTCAACCCGATTGACTTAAATCAAGTGCATAGAAAAAAAAAAAAACAGAACGGGTCTACCAATTTGAATTCAAAAAAATACTTAACGTTACAATTCTTCTCCTCCAAACCTAAAACCAAGAAAACAAAAAAAATAAACCTTTCCTCATTTCTCAATCACATCTCTCTCTCTCTCTCTTGATTGGTTCATTGATGGAAGACTCTTCGTCAAGAATCCATTCAAGAAAAGCTGAAGAATCAGGTTTGCCCTATTTTTTTTCTTTATATATCTTCATTTCTTGATTCAAGGTTCATCTTGTTTATTTATTTGTTTGACAGCATTGAGGAGATATCAAGCATCAGCATGGTTAGAAAGCTTCTTAGAAAGATCAATAGGTTTATCAACACAACCAACAGAACAAGAATTTGTTTCTTGTTTAAGGAATGGTCTTATTCTTTGCAATGTTATTAATAAAATTCAACCTGGTTCTGTTCCTAAGGTACATTTTTTTTTTTTTTTTTTTTTTCTTGAATTGTTAAAGTTTTGATCTTTATGGTTGTTTTTTTTAAGTATTATAGGTTATTGAGAGTAGTAATACTTCTACATGGTCCATAACCTCGGAAGCTCAACCGTTACCTGCTTATCAGTATTTTGAGAATGTTAGGAATTTTTTAGTTGCTGTTGGGGAGTTGAATCTACCTGCATTTGAAGCATCAGATCTTGAAAGGGTAATGGTTTATTAATTTTTTCAAGTTGGAACTTGATTTGGATTACTATGGGGTTAAGTTAATTTGGTTGGTATTTGGATTTTAGGATTCTTTGGATGCGGGATCGACAGCTAAGATTGTGGATTGTATACTATCACTGAAGTCGTATCACGAATATAAACAATGGGGTGGTGTGATTAATGGATCTTCTAAACATTTGAGATCCCCAATGGTTAGCCGTACAGCTGGAAGGAACCAGTTGCGTGTTGCTCTGTCGAATTCGTCAGCTGAACCTTGTAGGCATTTGGATATGTCAGTTGGTAATGAAAAAACCTCTCTCCCAAGGAGAATGACAGTGGGAAACTTGAAGGTTTGATTGCTGTTGTTATTAGTTAGTAGATAATTTTTCATAATTTTGTGATTAGGAATATTGGAAAATTTTGTTGCCTATGGGCATGTGTGTGTTACAGAGTTCTGTTGTGTATTATGTAGATTCAATTGTTGAAGCCTTTGTTGAGTGTTTGCTCGAGTCAAAGGAGAATATCGATCAGAACCTTCTAGCATCCTTCCGTGATGGGACAAAGGTGATAAATTAGATACTTGCTTTGACTTATCAGTGAGATTCTATTTTATTGGATATAACTTATAAGCAATATCTCTGGTGCAGGATTCTATGAAGGTTTTCAGTAAGATAATGTCAAGTTGTTTGCAGGGACAACAACATGATCACTCTCCGGAGGTGAGTTTACTTTAAGTTTCAATCATATTTGTTTTATAAAAGACAATAACAGATAGAAATGATTTCCGCTGTAAGATGATGACTTTTTTTCCTCCTCTAGGTCAGTAATAAAGTATCCTCTAGCAAATTAGTATAGTCCACCAGTAGCATCCTAATAGTATGTTTTATAATTTACTACGTGGAAATAAAATTTTAGTGTGCATACCTCCATTTAAATCTGTATACTGTAATTGCTCATATTTTAAAAAAAAAAAAACGTACAAGAGTGGGAAAGAAATAGAGATGCATTGACTGTTAATAAAATAACAGCATTATGAGATTGTTACAAAAAATATATTCATAGTAGTCAATTCTGTTTGACTAGTAAATTTCTAGTTTAACAGAAGTTCTTTTACAGTGCCATAACAATCACCAGTTTTTTCTTGCACATGTTTAGAATCTGGAATGTATGAGGCAATTCTTTGTCCGGATTTGAAGTTAGACTGTATCTATCCCTCTTGTCTCAATTTCCTAATTCTTAAGTAATGAGCAATTGAGCACGTATTTATTCTTTGTTCTCATTAAATTGTAGTTCAAGTCAATCGGAAGAGAACCTTTACTAGATACAAGTTCAACAACGTCCACACTTACAGAGAGCTCATCTACAACTTCAAAATGTAAGGTATGTTATCATTTCCTTTATCATCCTAAAACCCTGCCTCTATTTTTTGGTTCTTTTGGGTGGATGAATGTTTTGGTCTTCTTGTTTTGAATACAAAACATTTAACAAATTGCATTTATTTGCAGTGAGCATTTAGTTTCATGTTCTGGTGTGATATTGCTAATGTCGTTTTGTTTGCAGCTGTTGTCTTGCTTGGGAAAGGGCAATTGCAACCATTGGCACATACTCAAAGTACAAGAGAAAGATCTTTCGGTGTGTTTCCTTTTCTTTATTATCTATGGATGAAGAGATTTTTATTGTTACATTTCTAATACTATGTTATTATACTATAAGCATATTAATAAGGAATTAATGATTAGTGATCATAGCTTAACGAAGTGAAATGCAACTTGCTGAATCTGTTTATGTCTGCAGGATCTCAAATTGTTGCTATCTACAACAAAGAGCGAATTTAAAGTCTTACAATCCCAATTGCATGATGATTTACAAGTACTAGGTATGTTCTCATTTGGAAAGAAGGTTTATGTGGAGAAATGGTGTATGTTCCTATTTGTTTGATTGCAAGTTTAATTTGTTATCTCCTGTTTTGATGCCTCAGACTGTGTCCCTAACTTTATAAGTTTATAAAGTGATCTCAATACTAACCCTGTTAGCAAAAAGGTATCTATGTGATTTTCCTGATACTGGGCTCTAGAGCAACCAGACCTTATATAGCCATTTACAGTACATAGGATGATGAACTTGTAATAATTGCTCATGTTCCTCCTTAGAAAGGCTTCAGTGTTCTCCACTATTGCAGGGGACAAGGTTCAAGAAATGTCAGTTGCTGCTCTTGGATATCAAAGAGTCGTAAAAGAAAATAGGGATCTTTATAATATGGTTCAGGATCTCAAAGGTTAATTTACTTTTGAAAATTTGATTATTGTCATTATTAAACTTTGAAGTAATAGGAATGAAAGGAGATTCTTGAATGTGTGCCTAATTAGCCTTTCCATTATAGGAAATATTCGAGTTTACTGCAGGATTCGACCAGCCTTTGGTACTGAAACAAGAAGTACTGTTGACCATATTGGGGATGATGGATCTCTTGTGGTGGTAGATCCATTGAAACCAAGCAAAGAAGTGCGGAAAATTTTCAACTTTAATCAGGTCTTTGGCCCAACGTCTACCCAAGGTACTTCTACATCCATACAGTCAATGCATTTTTTGGAATTCAACCTGCTTGCACATCTCACCTGATTTTTGTTTACTTTGCTAGATGAAGTGTATAAGGAAACCCAACCATTGATTAGATCTGTCATGGATGGTTATAACGTGTGCATATTTGCATATGGTCAGACAGGGTCTGGCAAAACACATACCATGGTGAGACATTGCTGAAAACATAGAAGCATTTATTCCTAATATATGTTCACTATGGACTTCTATACTACTTCAACTGTCTGAATTTTTGTCACTCTGCTTTCAGTGTGGTCCTTCAGGGGAATCATCCAAGGATATGGGGATCAATTATCTGGCTTTGAATGACCTCTTCCAGTTATCGTGTACCAGGAAGGATATTGTCGACTATGATATTCAAGTTCAGATGGTTGAAATTTATAATGAGCAAGTACGAGACCTTTTAACAGAAGAAGCATCAACAACAAAATATCCTTTCTTTTTTGTTTTACTCTTCGTTCTCTTCACAATACAAATTATGATAGTTCAGCCCTACTATGTTTATTGGAGTCCTTAATGATTGACAAGTTAGAGATACGGAGCTGCACAAGCAATGGTGGTTTGAGCCTTCCTGACGCTAAGATGTATGTTGTAAAATCCTCAGCGGATGTTCTAAGTTTAATGAAGCTAGGTGAACTGAACCGCTTTGTGAGCTCAACTGCAATGAACATACAAAGCAGTAGATCCCACAGGTCTGTACTTTTGGTTGTTTGCTTAGATTCTTGATAGATTATTTTTGAAGATGATAATGATGGACTATCCATTCGTGCCTGCAGTGTGTTGACTGTGCACGTGAATGGTAAAGATACTTCTGGAAGCATACTAAGGAGCTGCCTACATCTAGTGGACCTTGCTGGGAGTGAGAGGGTGGATAAGTCTGAAGTTACTGGAGACAGGCTTAAGGAAGCACAACATATAAATAAATCGCTCTCATGTTTGGGAGATGTGATCACTGCACTGGCTCAGAAGAACTCTCACATTCCCTACAGAAACAGCAAACTTACGCAACTCTTACAAGACTCTTTAGGTTGTAATGTGAAGTCAACTCTCTCCTCTGCCTTTTGTTATTATCATTATTTTTTATCTTTTTCAAGTCTAATTGATTTTGCACTTGAGTTGGATGATTAACAGTGTAACTGTGTTGACTCAATCATATGTGCATATTTGTAGGAGGGCATGCAAAAACATTAATGTTTGCTCATGTGAGCCCAGAAGCTGATTCTTATGGGGAAACAATCAGTACATTGAAATTTGCACAAAGGGTGTCAACTGTAGAACTAGGAGTTGCTCGTTTGAACAAAGAGAGCACAGAGGTCAAGGAACTTAAAGGAACAGGTGAACTTGCAAAATATGCTTCCCTTACTGTTTCTTTCTATTTATTTTAATTTAGACAAAATAGAGGCACATTTATGTTGGAACCAATAGTTGACTGTATATGAAGTGGATTTGGGCATGTGTTCTGCACGTCAAGTGGTAGTCAAATGGTTGAACAAAACAATGGGATACTTAACATTATTTATACCGAACTTATGTATATTTCAAATTAAGAAGCCAGGCAACCTGTTTCTTCTTATTCTTTTGGTTAGAAGAGGAACACATTTTTGATAGAAAAACTATTTCTTGTGTATGGAATGATTATAAGCATGGGTTGTGATTTTTTGTTGTTGATGTGCTAATTTGTGCAGGTTGAGACCCTAAAGAAAGCCTTATCAAGCAAAGAAGGACAAATTTTAAAGTCTCCTCGGGATACTGTAAAAATGTCTATGCGCACTCCTCCACGCCCTCGCCGGTTGAGCATAGAGAATTCTGCTGTGAAGACTGAGAAGGTGGTGAACCTGGACAACAGGAAGGTCTCAAAAACCTCTGTAGTTGAAGAAAAGTTCAGGGTAGAGGACATTCCAAGTCGTCCCCGAAGATTGAGCTTGGAAGGACCAAATTACGGAAAAGATCACTTGCAGATCAGAGGGTCAAAAAATGTAGACTCCTTGTAACTTAAATCATCAAAGTTCTGAAGTACTTCTGAAATTGGCACCATGTTTTTGACCTATTTAATTTGTCTTCAACTAGTTGCAGGTATCTGTGAATGGTGCTTATAGAGCAAGAGTAGATCAGTGTATCTCTCCTTACTCTCAATACAATTGCAACAATAGCAGCAGTGATTTTAGCAAATGTGAAAATGCAGAAGCCAGCAACAGCAGTAGAAATCACAGTGATGGCAGTTCAGTGGCAACGAGATATGACACTGCTCCTCGTAGTCCTACTTCAGCTTGCCATAGCAGAATAAGAGGAACAGAAAGTAGGATAAGAAGACCCATCCAATTACCGAAGACGCCTGAGCCTCCAACACTTCCCACAAAGGTGGTTGGGACAGTAACACCAAGTGAGTTCAGTCTTTCCAGGAAATCACAGACCCCTGGGGTCGCTATGAGCACCACGAAAAAAGGATCAATAAGGAAGTCACTCATGACCATAGGGAAGCTGATAAATGCCCCCGATAAAAGGTGAGCATACTACTGTACTCTTCATGCTCAAAACTAAAAGATCATGCAGTGTGGATTTTGGTCATAGAGAAATCTTATAATCTCAAGCATTGCGTACTTTCAGGAACCAGCAGCATCCAGTAGGGACTCTGTCCTATACCACAGTTAACGTTAATGATAAATCAACTCCCGCTGCTGATGCCAGAACTCTGAGGAGACAATCACTAACTGGTGGGCAAACTTCAGGGCTTTCTCGAAGAAGCTCTCTTGGGGGCAATGACTCTTGTGAGTATTATTTTCTGTTTCTTGTTACGGCTTTACTTCACCTGTATGGAAGCAGCTTTTCATCCTTGGCTTATATTCTTTTATAGGTTCAAAAGATAATCGAAATGCGAGGACACCTCCTCCAGTTCATCCATCAACGATTGAAGCGCGAAGGTGGTTTTAGACAACAAATGACAATGATGATCATGCTTGACTTGAAGCTTTTTAACAAGCTGACTTTTAACTCTAAAACACATTCCAACACTCGCTGGAAAGATTGCTAACTGAGATGACCACAATGAAACGTTCGACCCGAGGAAAAATCAACGTGGGAATGTACTGTACGTGAAGGTTTATTTTCGATTTGATCACTTGTCAGATAATCAGCTATGTTTCAATAGATTGAAGGGGGTCATACGTGTATGCCTGATTATATTCTTTTCAGTATCATCTAATGGAAAGGTAGGGATGTAAAATTTTGAATAATGATTTTTCATTTTCTGTCAATAATAAGTTTCTAAATTTTTTTAAGTGACTTCTTGTTTGTAGGCGTTATACATTGATAACCTTTCTTAAATGAAGAAAAATGACTACGCATTTGGTATTTAATCCAATATATACGAGGTGAACAACCATACTATGGCACAAAATCAGAGACTATAGTACCAGAAGTCCAGAAGATGACAAGATATTATTTGGTGTCATTTTTCTTTCAGTTCATAAGTTCAAGAACATGATTAGCAGTCCTCACGAAACTTTGTCGATAAACAGAATTCTCGTACAACAACTCTGAAATATACTTCAAATCTACGTGATACATACGAGCACAGAATTCATGCATGTTTTTGTACTGTAGGCTAAGAAAATGAGTAATCACAGCCATCAAAGCCACCAGACTCTAGAGTGAAGTGTGAACTTAGCTGTGGTAGGACTCCACGTGTTTGACACCACAGTGTCTCGATTCTCATGCAAATCCACACGTACAACGTTCATGCATCAGCATCAACATTGTATTCACTCCACAACGTTGTTATATATACGGGCCGCCCAAACTGCAACTCAAATCTTAGCTTGAGAATCCCAAGAACTGCTTCAAAGTTTCTTGAGAGAAAGAGAGTGGACAAGAAAACGAAGAGATCGAGAAAGAGCACCAAATCAAGCAAGAAGCAGGGGAGGAGCCTTTAATGTCCCTTAATCATGTATCTAGACTTTGCAGGTCTGTTAAGGATTCGTTGGATGTTTATGCCAAGGTTCTTGGCTTTGTGTTGATATATTAAACATAAAATACATGAAGAGGACGGTAGAAGACGAGCAGGGTACATCCATTGATCAATTGTTCTTCAATGACCCAGACGGTTTTATGATCGAAATATGTAGCTGTGAGAATCTTAAAGTTGTTCCTGCTGACTCTGTTGGACACATGCATAAGAGAGTAAGAGACTATGTCAGCAATACTATTCTCCAAAAAAAAAATCAAAATGTACAATAATAACACGTTTTATTTTCCTTTTCAAAACCTATTGCATTATTACAAAACATGCTACAAGTGGGAAACCATACCCTCTAAAAATAACACGTTTTATTTTCCTTTTCAAAACCTATTGCATTATTACAAAACATGCTTCAAGTGGGAAACCATACCCTCTAAAAACAAATTTATTAGAGCATTCCCAATGCAAGTACGTCACAAATATTCACCTCCATTATTCTCTTTTCCAACGTTTTAAAAACAGCTTAAAACAAAAAAAAAAAAAAAAAAGTCACAAATATTCACCTTCACGAGTTACTGAATCTCATTTAAAACAGGCTTACCAAACAAAAAAAAAAAAAAAAAAGTCACAAATATTCACCTTCACTTAGGCAGTATTTTCTCTCTTTTCCACCGTTTTGGTGAAAAACAAAGTGAGGCTGCCCAATGCAAAAATAAATGTTAATCTTGGACGGAATGTTGGATTCCGTCTGAATGTAAAAATCGAAAAAACGCGCCGGACGGAATGAAACATCCCGTCTAAAATTAAAAAAAAAAAAACCGAAAAAACACGCGAGACGGAATGAAATATTTCATCCGAAAAAAAACCGATTTTTTAAAAAAAAAACACACGAGACAGAATCCAACATCCCGTTTGAAATTCACAACTAAGCCACCATCTCAGTTGAAAATTTTACCTTCGTTTTTACTTGGAAAAATAGTCACCACCATATTCACCTTTGCATTGGGCAAATGATTTGAACCATAAAGAGATGAATAAAATCACATTCCCACAGTATCCACATGCATTTTGGATTTGCTACTAGCGCTTGTAGTCGTCATACTATTGGATTTGCTATTAGCGGTTGTAGTCGTCATACTATTGCATCAGTAGAATTTCACCGACTACCCATGCACTTGTGTGAATCAAGTTGATTTAGAGTGGAAGAGTTCTCCACGAAAAAAAAAAAAATTTTCTAAAATGCAGAATTAAACATTTATATTTTCAGTTGAGAAAATTCACGTACCATACAAATTATTCCAATCGACATCAATTTTCACTAGATTTTTGGAGAACCAGTTTTTAGTTAGAGTGTACTACTTTACATGTCTAAAGTCCATGGCCCCATTTCCAATTATCTTTAGTCAATTTTTCATTGCTTTCAAACATAGACAAGGCTTTCAAGCTAACTCTCATTTTCTTACTTCAACCAGCTTTATAGCAACACATACACATTCCCTCTCTCTTTGAGCAAACCAAGCATCATAGGTATGCTACTTTACTAGTCTTTCAACTTGTATGTTTCTTTCTTCATAGTTTTAGTTAAGTGAGTTCTAAGTAAATTTTTTCCCCCAGTGAACTTAGTGCATAATATTGCCTGTAGTAGTATGTTTTCATTCAGGAAAGTTTCATTTCTATTCAAAATCAGTTCAGGGTTGCTAAAGATTAACTCTTTATTAGCAAGAATGGATTAAAATGAGTTCTTTTTTGGCTTCTCCAATTACAGTGACTAGCCCTGCAAGTTAGAACATCTTTGCTATGCAAATTGAAAAAATTTGCATGTTAAAAATTGTAGAAATTAAGTAAGAGGAGTGCAGAAGGATAGTTTGATGACCTGAGACTTGTAATCATATGGTAAGAAGTCTCTCTAAACTCCAGTTTTCCAAGGATTAGTTAGTACCGACTACGGACGACATGGTGACAGTGATTAACTAATTAGAGCCCCTGCTTCAAAAATTTTGGACTGGGGGAGTTGAAATACAAGTGTAATTCAATGGTTTTGTTGCGTTGGGAAACAAACCTCAAGTAGTATATTACCATAA
This sequence comes from Coptis chinensis, assembly GCF_015680905.1. Classification (NCBI taxonomy): domain Eukaryota; kingdom Viridiplantae; phylum Streptophyta; class Magnoliopsida; order Ranunculales; family Ranunculaceae; genus Coptis; species Coptis chinensis. The sequence goes on along the minus strand of NC_141463.1, from coordinate 89,668,417 downwards.
AATGGACTCTTGTTTGATAATTGGTGTTAAGAAACTTTTGGTTTTGCCCAACATTTGGTATTTGAGGGGATTAAGGTGTAGTCATGGCTTTGTATATGCGTTATAGTGTTAGCCCATAGCCCAAACTGATTGCTTGAAGGCCGAATTCTTACTAATCTTTGCAGCCTGGTAGTCACCGTAAAGTTCTTATCGCATTTCCATCATCTTCAGTGGTGATTTGGTAGTAGTCAAAACAATGTTCTAGCTTGAATTCTCCCAGCAAAATTTTCTTAATCCTATTTGTCCATTAGATTAATCATGAGTCCTGTCTTCATCATCACTTTTCTTGCATGTCTCTGATATTATTTAGAAGGCAATTTAGAGTTTATTGGTTTCAATTGTGTCTATATTTATTGACATATTTGAATGAACTGCAGTTAATTGTATGCAGAAAATCATTGTTAGTGATGGAACTGCTCTTCTCCTGTTATGCTGAATCTTATCCTGTCCGATGCTCAAACTGGAATTTTGCTGAGAAAAGCCTACATACAAGTCGATCTAAGCTTTGTCTCACAAGAAGTGCTCAATTTGTATGTGGTAGATTAAATCCCAAAAGGGGTTCATTGCGATTCTGGGAACTTGACCATCAGAACTACTCCAAGAAAAAAAATTATAACCAACGTGAAGTGTCTAAATTATATGGATCAACTAACTCGGATGGGATTGTTGGGAATGAGGACATGGGAAATATTTGGGATAGGGAGGTATCGTACCCGAAGGTTCTAGTTCCCGGTCTGCCCGATGAAACCACTGGAGATAGTGGGTCTCCAGTCAGTAGTTGTTTTTGGGAATGGAAACCGAAGTTTAATGTGCATTATGAAAAATCAGGGTCTGAAAATGTTAATGCCCCATCAGTGCTCCTTCTTCCTGGTTTTGGTGTAGGTTCTTTTCATTATGAGAAGCAATTGAAGGATTTGGGTCGTGAATATAGAGTATGGGCAGTGGATTTTCTAGGACAAGGTATGTCGTTGCCTGTTGAAGACCCTGCCCCTTTGGCCAAGGATAGTGCTTCGGGAGAGATGGATTTGGTGTGGGGTTTTGGAGAACAAGCTGAGCCCTGGGCAAATGAGTTGGTGTACTCGATTGATCTGTGGAAGGACCAAGTTCGTCATTTCGTAGAAGAGGTACTTTTCTGGGTTTATATATCTACTATAATCTGGTATTGTTTCAATGCGATATTAGTGTCATGATCATCTATTGTTCTGTGGATCCTTTTTTTGGTATTTTTGTCATTCTTTGGAGAGTTGTTTCAAACTTTTACTGTGCAGTTGTGCCTACATACATACTTTATTTGAGACTCTTTATCGTGAATTTTATCACCATGAGGCGTTAAAACAAGTTTGTGTGATGTACTTACCAACAAGTATGATTGATGACTGTGGTTTGGTATTTTGTGCCATGGACGACAGATACTTCTCACTTTGTAGTTGTACCTGTTTCAAGAACTACATTTGTAAGCTCCCAAGAGAGTTTGTTCCATTTCATTAGAGCAAGGGTATCAAATCCATAAGAAAAAGAAGTCTGGACTCTGGACTTCTGAGAGCAGTGAATGTTGAGGCATTTCAAATTTCAATGCATAAGTGCAATGAGTTTAAGGGGCATGAACTGACCAATGGGCAAACCTTGTTTAGCACGATACTTCAGTTAAAATTCAAGCTTAACGTCATGACAATACATGTTTTCTGTGCTTCTGAATGGTCAAGATTGTTTAGCTTTCCTGCTCTTCAACGGTCAACGACTTCTGTAATAAAAAAATTTATCAATAGTTTCTTTTCGACTTTTGGTATGTGGTGAAAAGAAATGTGCAAAGGATGCATACTTGCTGATAATGTTTTTCTTTACGGCAACTGATCAGCAGTAGATATATATTTACTCCAGAACGTTAAAGATGTAATCTGTTCATTCTAGAATAGCGTGTTAATGTTTTAATTACTGCACGTGCCAGCATTACTGTAATGAAGCAATAAACTAAATGGCTTACTCGTGTTACAGGTTATAGGTGAGCCAGTTTATATAGTGGGGAACTCACTTGGAGGATTTGTTGCACTCTACTTTGCAGCATTCAACCCTCAGCTAGTGAAGGGTGTTACCCTGCTCAATGCAACACCTTTTTGGGGATTTCTTCCTAATCCCATAAGATCACCCAGATTGGCAAAGATTTTCCCATGGGCTGGCACCTTTCCTCTACCTGCCAGTGTCAGAAGGTTCACTGAAATCATGTATGTGCAAGCATTTTTTTTTGTTGTATATTTTCCAATTGACCAATTCTAAATTTCAATGTGAACTCGAGGGATCCATTTTCATCATTAACTTGGAATCTGCTATGATATGGATTTTTTTTTATCAAGAATAGACTCCGTATTCTTGAGAAATGAAGAGAGCAGAGAGCAATATGTTGGTTTGTTTCTCACTATGTGAACTGAAACAATGAGGCCAAACTGTATCATTTGCCATTTCATCTTAGTCACATAGAATAGGAATGCTGTGTCCTTTATTACCCCAGAATTTGTCGTTCTGTAGACGATAAATAACTGAATCATTTCTTGTTTGATTTTAGCTGGGAAAAGATTAGTGATCCCACAAGCATAGCAGAGGTGCTAAAGCAGGTTTATGCTGATCATTCAACAAGGGTCGACAAAGTCTTCTCTTGTATACTTGAAACAACAGAACACCCAGCAGCTGCTGCATCATTTGCCTCTATTATGTGCGCTCCCAAGGGACAACTCTCCTTTGAAGAAACTTTATCTAGGTAGGCATCACTTGAACCTGAATGGACTGATATGCTACTTGTTACATCCCTTGTTTTGGGCTAAGTGCAGTATTATTGCAGGTGCCAAATAAATGATATTCCCATATGTCTCGTGTATGGAAAAGAAGATCCATGGGTAAAGGCCATTTGGGGTCTTCAGGTAAAAAGGCAGGTACCTGAAGCTCCATATTATGAGATCAGCCCAGCTGGTCATTGTCCTCATGATGAGGTTCCAGAGGTATAGCTTCTTTCGCTGATAATTGTTCATTTGGTATACTATAACAAACGGCTTACTGTTGATGTCCTATAAAGGGAATAGTGGAATACACTTCAAATCTATTTCTATGCTTTCCCAGTTTTTGGGATATAATTTAGATAAAAATGTCAGTTACTGCGAAATCATGGGTTTCCTGTTTTCGTGATATCTAACCTGGATTTTCAACAGGTTGTGAACTATTTGCTTCGCGGGTGGATCAGAACACTAGAGTCCCAAGGTTCTGTTGCATTGCCTCTCATGGATGACCCCAAGCCTATTCAATATGGTGTCTCAAGGGATTTGGAATTTTTTAGAGATGGTTCACGAAAATCAGTGAAAGTACATATTTTTGGATCCAAATTTTCTGTATGGAAAAAGATAAGCTCTTACATTAGGTCTCGCGTGACAGAGTTAAAGTCGAGTTAATGGAAGAATTGTTTTCTTATGCTAATGTAACTGTTACAGTGTATAATATGTTGTCACCATGTATAAATACAATTGTTAGTCCAAATGTAACATATTGGTATACCTCAATGAAAAGTCCTTTTAACCATAAGTACGTTAGTCTTTTGTTTTTTCGATAAACATTGCATATATTGAAAGCTTATCACCCGAAAGGATTAGAGTTTGCATCCAGCATATACTTCGGAAGATGCTGCACCTCCAACTGATGACAAGTCCATCCAGCTAGTAGGTGTGCATCCCCATTTGAGAGTTTACTTATCCAGTTAAAATTACAGAACTCAAACAAACTAACTTGGTTCATTACAGATTTTTGTAAGGCTGCTAAAACCCACGAGCTATCTGTGCCCTTCAAGGCATTGATTACATTGGCGCAGTCCCCCTCCAACAAAACCTTAGTCCTCCTTAATCTTTTTGCCAGCAGTACAGCCACCTCTGCAGCCACCATCTCCGCTTCCTCTGGTTCTTGTGCCTTGAACCTACGAATTGCTGTGCCCACCAATTGCCCTTCGTCATCCCATGCCAGACATCCAGCTCCAGCCCATCCTGTGTCCCTATAAAACGAAGCATCAAATCTGATTACTAGACAGTCATTTGGCATAATGGGGAACAAAATATCTAAAGGATTTAAATTCAGAGGGTTGGGAGTATTTGTCTGTTGAGTTGATTCTTTGAATGCCATAAGGCATTTGTCTGCTGCCATGCTGCACCTCCTTAGCAAGCTTCCCCTATGGGCTGCCTTGTGCTCGAATTTGGTAGCATTTCTGGCCTCCCAGATGCCATGTAGTAGGAGACAGCTAAAGGTTCCAGCTCGCCTTACTGGTTCCTCATCCCTTGTGCACCAGTTCAAGAATTGCTGTACCCAGGCCCTGAGGCTACCTCCTTGAAGATTGTGGACCCTTAAGCTTAACTCAGAGTCGTACCAAGCTGCTCTTGACCAATTACAATCAAAAAACAAATGTTGATCAGACTCTGTGGTCCTTCCACAGAATGGGCAAGCAAAGTCTCCCACCATCTGCCTTTGTTCCAGCAATGATCCCAAAGGTAAAGCTTTCATATATAGTTTCCATAGAAACAACTTGATATTTGTAGGAAGCTGGGCTCTCCATATGTGATCCACAGTGCTCTAACTGTAACTGGATGAGCTGCCACTCCAATTGGCTTTATTGAGGTGTGTGTAGACTGACTTGACAGTCAAGTCTCCTTTCTTAGCGCCACACCACTTAATGACATCCTTCTGAGCTCCTTGTGGTCTCACCACCACCTCTTGAATCCTCTGGCTGATGAATGGATGGAATAACCCATCAAGTTTGCCAGTATCCCATCTATTGCCATTGGCAAGAAATAGGTCAGCCACTTTGAGCCCTTCAAGTACTGGGTCATCAACTCCCATTTCCTTGAGAGTGGCTGGCATATCATTCCTTCTGAGCCAAGGATCATTCAATAAAGAAGTGGTGGCACCACTTCCTATGCTCCATATAAGCCCACTACTTATTTTCGGGAAAATTTTATGTACGCTTTTCCAAAAGAAAGAGGCTAACTCTGGGGGTCTAGTAACATCTCCAATCCAAGTTTTCCTATAGATGCTATTGAAAGTTTTAGTCCATAGAGATTCCAAATCAGTAGCTGCTTTCCATGGTAGCTTGGACAGCATTGCAATGTTCATATCCCTTGCCTTCCTGAACACCAGCGCCACTAGAGCTTTTGGGTTTGCATAAGTGTTCCCACCCTATGGTGTGGACACTATTTGTTGAGGTAGTATCATTTCAGAAAAAGTCTCTGCATGCCTTGTCAATCTTATCACAGATGGACACAGACAGTAGATAGGTAGCCATGACATACAAATGTGTTGCTTGTGCCACAGATTGAATCAGAATTGCTCTCTCAGTCTGGGAGAGCACCTTGGCTTGCCACTCTTTAATTTTATTGTGAACTCTATCCACAAAATATTTAAAATCTTCTGTTTTTTTTTCTTGAAAGCATGACAGGAACCAAGATATTCAAAATCTTATGTTTTTTTTTTTGAAGTACGTTAGTCAGCCTGCGCAGGACTAAATATTTCAATATCTTAGTAAACATCACAATGCAAAAACGTGACTTTTGGTTCTTTCAATGTTTACATCATTGCACGTAACTTCTGAGAGCCAAAACTTTGCCATTATGTTGATATTTATTTATTTTCAAAAAATCTATTTAGACTTGCTTAATAACTGGGACTCTATATCTCACATGACATTCAAATTATATTTTTCTTTCTAATAATAATAATAATAAAAAAAAGTAAAATTAATTCTATTCAAATTATAGTTCTACTCATACTCCCTCAATAACTCTATTGGGACTCCATTTTTTATGTGGCATCAAAATCATTTTCGTTCTTTTCAAAATTCAAAAAACAATATATAAACAAATTAATAACAAATAACTTACCTAATTAATAACTAAAACAAAAAATAGTAAAAAAACAAATTACCAATATTTCGACAAACAAATCAGACAAATAAAGAAATAATAAGCCTTAAGACAAAAAAAAAAAAAAAAAAAAAAAAAACTAAATTAAATCATCATATTTTTTTGACATTTATATACACCATATATATTAACCATTTGTTCAAGTTAATTAATAGATAGAGAACCATATGATTTTTTTTTTTTCCATTCAAAATTAATATAAACTAAAATTATAAAAAGTGGGATGTGACAAAAAAAAAAGATCGAGAAAGGAAATTTAGAATGAAGAGGTGAAGTTTTTCCAATTTTTTATTTGTTTTTTTTCTTTTTTTGTTTGTGGAAATATGGGTAAGTTTTTTTTTTTGTTATTTATTTATTACTATTTTGGGCTTTAGTTATTTAATTGGGTAGGTTAGTAGTTGTTTATTTGTTTCTATTTTTGTTTTTTTATTTTTGGAAAGAAAAATATTATTTGTATGCCACATAAGATATGGAGTCCCAAAAGAGTTATTAAGGGAGTCTAAATAGATTTTTTGAATAAAAAAACAAAAAAATAACTAATAACTTATCAAATTAAATAAGTAACACCCGAAATAGTAACAAATAAATAACAAAAATCTTGCCTATATTTTAAGGGTGTGCATAAAACCGATGTATCCGACTAAATTGACCGACCCGACCCGAGCTATATGGGTCGGTTATCCGTTAAGGCGGTTCGGATAGGTTTGTTAAATGGCAAAACCGACAGGGTCAGTTCGGTGCTCGATTTGTATTTGATATAACCGAAAATAACCAACCCGATCCGCAATATCTTAATATACTACTACGAATGATTTTCAAGTTAAATATTGACTTCTGAGACTACTACACCAGAAAAGAGCTTCTATAAAAAAAAATTCCGGGTTCAAGTAGTGTTCCTCCAATATAGAAGTGTTTTACATAATAATTTCTATGCATTTGTATATCAAAAATACAATTCATTAACCTATTGTGCCTGCTAATGTGCTTGGCAGGTCCGAAATTGTGGCATTCCTATTTTGTTGGTAGGAAAAACAAATTATTTACCCAATTGTCTCTCTGAAAAAATTAATTTCTTTCTCAGATTTTGGTTTATCTGTGATGGAGCATCTTTTGGGTCTTCTCAAAATTCGTGTCCGTCGAGGCATTAATCTTGCTGTTCGTGATGTCTGAAGCAGTGATCCTTATGTTGTTTAGAGAGTTAGAGAGAGTTGCAAGCCAATTTGAAATTGGTCTTAAGTTGTTGTAGCTATTTAAACTTCTTCAGTATTATGGTGTTGGTATACTATCTGTTTTGCTCTCAATCTCTGTGGCTTGTTTACTAAATGATGGAAGAATTTCAGCTATTTGCTTTCGTGCGGTCCCTTTGCTTTCAGGAAATTGTGTTCCGGATTCAAGTTTACAGCAATTCAGCAGTCACATGATCCATAATTGTCTTGCAGGAAATTTCTTTTTCTTTTTCCTTCTGAGAAATGTAAGTGTAAAACAGCAGGTCACCTTTCCTGTAAACTGGCGATGCACATACTCCTATTGTAGATCTATTAGCAAACTATTTATGCAGTTGTAAAATGCTGATGTAAACCTGGTGTTAAAGTCTCTCTCTTTCGTAACCTTCGTTTGGAATTCTGTAGAAACTATTGGCTACCTGTTGATTTTGTAACCCACTATTTGTTTTGCAGGTTGCAATCAGCTGTATTAAGCACATGATTAAGAACAAATTCTTTCGTATAATATGATTGCAACATTCCCGTAAACGTGGCATTTAACTATTCAAAATTATAGATATATAGTTTCCAAAGTATACACTGAAAGCTGAACTATACCATATTGAAACATCACAATGCAAAATATTCAACAGAGAGTTAGAGACAAAAGACTGAGAAAGATATATATAAAGAGCTATATATTGATCTGTACAGAAAATTGGAAAATTACATTATTACTACAATAATAATGCACCCAAATTATATTTCTATTTCAAAAAATCAAAAAACAAAAATAAAAACAGATAAATAAGTAACAACTTACCCAATTAAATAACTAAACCCAAAATAGTAATAAATAAATAACAAAAACTTACCTATATTGCACGTAGAAATCAAACAAAAAACAAAAAACCAACGCCCCAAAAAAAGTTTCACTCCCTCTCTCTTTCTTTGTCAAAACCAACACCCTTAAAAAACCAACAGCCAAAAAACAAATCAAACACATCGTACCCCTCTTGAATGGAGAACAAAAAATCACACAATTCTATTAACTTAAACAAATATGTAGATGAACTAAACATGGAAGATAATGAATGATCTGAATATCAAAATGGTGTGACTGAAGATGAAGAATGTAAAATAGGATGATTTGTTTGCCACACCCAATTCAATTTTTTTATTTTTTATTTCTTTTTTTGTTTGTGGAAATATTAGTAAGCTTGTTGATTTATTTATTACTATTTTTAGTTTTAGTATTTAATTAAGTATGTTATTTGTTATTATTTTGTTTCTATGTTTAGTTTTTGATTTTTGGAAAGAGAAAGTGGGATTTAGATGCCACGTAGGAAATGGAGTCCCAAGGGAGTTATAGAGGGAGTCTGAGTAGAATCGCTCGATTTCCATAAACAAATTAAACAAAAAAAAAAAAAAAGATAAAGAAAAATAAAAAATAAAACCCAACGCCCTAAAAAAAAGTTAGGCGCCCAAAAAATTCACCTTCGTCATTCTCAATCCCCTCACTCTCTTTCTTGCCACAAAATTCCATATTTTATCACTTTAGTTTACATTAATTTTGAATAGAGAAAAAAAAAAAATCATATGATTATGTATCTATTGACTTAAACAAATGTTTGGATGATTATGTCAAAAAATATGATGATTTATATCACAAGTGCACCCAATTCATTTTTTTTTAGAGTTAATGTTTATTTTTCTTTATTTTTTGGTTGATTTGTTTGTGGAAATATTATTTATTTGTTATTTTGGTTTTAGTCATTTAATTAGGTATGTTATTTGGTATTAAATTATTTCTATGTTTGCTTTTTGAATTTTGGAAAGCGAATAGAATTTTGATGCCACGTAGGAAATGGAGTCCCAAGGGAGTTATTGAGGGAGTCTAAGTAGAACTATTCATTTATTTTAGATTCAAGGAGATATTCGAAGAAGAATATAACAAAATATTTTTTGTAAAAAAGTAAAACACAAGTGTTTTCACATCCAAAACTCAACCTCCTATTTGGCTTATGCATGTAACTCAAAACAATGCTGATATTTTCAAACATTATGTTTGAACTAGGCCAGAAAAGGTAATATATAGTGTTTAACTAACTCATCTACCAGTTTGGTATTTCTAAAATAGTAATAATAATGGATAGCTATTTACATACTAAAAAAATCTATCTAGACTCCCTTAATAACTTTATAGAGACTCCATATCTTACGTGACATCCAAATTATATTTCTCTTTCCAATAATAAAAAAAAAAATGTAAAAAAAAAATAACTAATAACTTACCCAATTAAATAACTAACACCCGAAATAGTAACAAATAAATAACAAAAATCTTGCCTATATTTTCACAAACAAATTAAATAAATAAAGAAAAGTAAAAAAATAAAACCCAACTCCTTAAAAAAGTTGGGTGCCCAAAAAATTCACCTTTGTAATTCTCAATCCCCTTACTATTTTTCTTGTCACAATTTTTTTTTTATCAGTTTAGTTTACATTAATTTTGAATAGAGAAAAAAAAATCCATATGATTATCTATCTATTGACTTAAACAAATGTTTGGATGATTCTGTTAAAAAATATAATGATTTATTTCACAAGTGCACCCAATTCATCTGTTTTTGGGAGTTAAAGTTTATTTTTCTTTATTTTATTTCTTTCTTTGGTTGATTTGTTTGTGGAAATATAGGCAAGTTTTTTTATTTATTTATTATTTTGGTTTTAATAATTTAATTAGATATGTTATTTGGTATTAATTTATTTTTATGTTTGTTTTTTGAATTTTGGAAAGAGAATAGCTAGGATATTGATGCCATGTAGAAAATTGAGTCCCAAGGGAATTATTGAGAGAGTCTGAGTAGAACTACTTTTTGCATACATCTTAGCGTTTAGGATATACACAAATGTTTTACCTTCTCAGCATAATCTATTTATACATTACTAGTAAACGGGCACGTGCGTTGCACGTGCTAGAAAAGAAAAATTGGGGTGGAGAAAATCAAAGAAATGAACGACATGTAAATTAGAAAAGAAAATTAAAAAATTCAATGAGGAAAAAACACTTTAATACGCTAGTTGTATTTTTGTTCGATTCGATTTTCGATACTCTGCCATGTTGCGAATATATATATTCAAAGAGGTATTTAACCGTCTATAATTTAGTCAATACATAATTATCAGTTCATTTCCCACAAACTAATTTAACAAAAAAACAGGTAATGAGAAAAATGATAGTGTTATTCATTAAAAAAAAATTGTTGGACTGGTATTAAAAACTCTAATATTGCTTGCAATAGACGGAACTTATGTAAGTCAGAGGTGCCATGTTGAATAAAAAACTCAACAACAAAATCAGGTTGGAGAAAATCAAAGGAATGAACGCATATAAATTAGAATAGTAACATATTACTTTTGTTTGAACGGATTATGTAAAATGTTTTAGATTAATACAGGCCGAGGTCTGACAAAAAACTTCAATAAGAAAAAACACTTCAATAAGCTGTTCAATTCGATTTTTGTTGATCAGCAATGTTGCGAATAAATATATTCGAAGGGGTATTTAACCACCTGTAATTTAGTCAAAATATAATTATTAGTACATATCATACAAACTAATTTACCAAAAAAAAAGGCATTATGTTAATGAAGTTAACCTGTGTGTTGCTAGTTGTGTAATTATCTTGTCGAACATTTATATGTGCTTGAGGAACATTATTGGATTCATATGAGTGTATTACTTGTAAGATATAAGAATATTATATCATGGTGTGCAACATACTTGTTATTATACACTGGAGAATAAAATATATAAAAAAAAATGCAAAAGATTAACCTGTTTTTTATCATTGTCTTCAAAATGATCTAGCTAATCCATCGTCAGTGTTTTTTTTTTTTTTTTTTTTTTTTTTGTCGGGTTAAATAAGTAGGTAGCTTGGACAGAGAAAGAATTTGTAGCTAGCTAACAAAAACAATATTTATTTATTTAGAAACAATTATATTGGGAAACAGTTAGAAAAAATGCATTGGACACTGTTAATATTTGTTCTATAGATCTATTAATTAGTCGGATATAATATGTGGAGTGAATTGAATGTGTAAATAATAGTTTTCGGGAAAATGGCTATGTGGCAAGATTACAATTTAAAAGCTTTCAATATAATGTGGATCTTATTTCATGTGTATGGAGATTGAATGATTCAAATGATGGAGTGATGATTTTTTCAAACTATCTTTATAGAGGCGACAAAATGAAGAAATTATGGATGCTAGCTAGTTGCATAGATCAATTCTTACATTGGTTATTGGTCCCATTCTAGAGATGTTATTAGCACTCAACTCCACATGCATAACTTTGAAAATGTTATTAACACAATGCAATGGAATGTTGGTTTTTGAGAGCCAAATTAAGTGTAATGATCGAGTATTTAGCAGCAGGTGCAGAGTGCACAGTGAAGAAGTGCAGAGGAATTATAAGCGTGATCCATTGTGCATACATAGAAGGGAAAAACGTTAGAGGTAAAAAACTACATAGAAATAAGCTACGTAGAAGAGTTTCATAATGTCATTTATAGCGAAGATATACATATAGAGTTTTATAGGGAAGATATACATATAGGGTTGGTAAGATGACTAAAAAGAAAAAAATATAACCTGATACTGTGTATTTTTTTTCCATCACATAATGTTCAATACAACTACAACAAATGAGTGATGGTGTAAAAGTATTTCCAAAGTCATTGTTTGGTTGATATTCCATGAAACCTCGTATTCAGATCCAAATGATAGAATTGAATGAAATGGAAGACCAAAATAATAAAAGATGAGTACATAACATGCATATGTGAAATGAGACCACTTATGCTTTCGATGACCAAATTAATATATCAAAGCTAATTTGTTATCGCATTACACCAAAAATGGATGAGCAAGATCAGTAAAGCCGAGGCAAATCGGCAAAATTGCATTCAGTCACCATATCATATCTTGTAGAGTTCCATGCATTAATCGCTAGTTGCATTAAATCAAAATCATGAAGTCACAATGAAATTCAGATCATTGATTGATGAAGTAAACTCAAAGATAAACAGTTTGAAAGAAAGAATATTAGACAATGAATTGGCGCTTTTAAATCAAGGTCCCAAGATGAGTAGCCACTAATACATTTGGTGAGTTATATCATAACATGCTATTTAAAAAGATGAAAAAAAAGTTGGATTGTACTCACAAATGTGAGGGTTGATCATCATCCCCGACATTACACCCGAATCTGTAAAAAAAGAAAACCCATTAATGCAACACTACTATATTATTGGGCAGTAAAGCTCGTAATACAATCATGTAAAAATATTTCACTGTTTTTAAAGCGTTACCTGTAGGCAAATTATTGAAAGCCTATCTCGAACAATATGTTTTGTAATTTGTATAACCCAGGTGGCTCACCACAAAGTGATTGATCAAAATTTTAAGTCCATCAACGCATCTATCGCCCTCAGTGATACAAATAATATAATATGACTTCTAGCTAAGCAATTAGTGTATGTATAACGACAAATAATCAAAGTCGATGTGCTTCCATTGGCCATTGCCCCATCCATGTAGTGTTTTGTACAACTGATGGGTTGAGTTTGTTCGTCTCCAACTCTTTGTTTCCATTTGCTCTTAGCTTTACTTTCTTATCTTTCCCAATCATCTAAGTGACAGAATAGGTACTTTTTTGTTCTTGCAATTCGCCCTTCTGTTCATCCTCAGACGTTTGATTGTCTAGCACTCCCGCACCTAAAGTATTGACGTCTGCTGCCACTTGCCTATCAAATGACTTTATTGATTCCTTGTACCTCCAAGAAATGACTGTGGACATGTATTTTTTTTTTGGAAGAGAGTAGGGGGTTATGGCTGACCCCAACCTGGCATTAGAATCTTAATTAAACCCTCTCATTCTTATCCTCCTCAATAATGTTCATGAGAGTTAAGGGGAGGTACAAAATAGTCAGTTACAAACTCATTTTCTTGAGCAGCAAGGAAGTCTGCTGCTCTATTAGATTCCCTAAATACATGTAGAAAATTAACAGTTAAAATACTTCTCAAAATGGCTTTAATAGCGCCACAGCCTAGTAAGTATGCACATTGCCAAGACGCTTCTTTGATCCTTCAATTTAATAGCCCTCATTGAATCTGATGGCACTATGATTTTCTGCACCGCAATGAGTTGACAACCTTTTAATCCCCCCATTACATATAGCTCCTCAGTTCTTGATATAAAACTGATCTTTGGCCACCACCTCTAGTGTACGCTAGTAGAACTTGCCCTTGATCATCTCTTATTGCTACTCCTATAAATTGAAGTGTTAAAACTTGAAAAATAACTGTTGACATGTATGTTATAGCTAAGTAGCAAGTAATCAAACAAACGACTATGGACTATGGACATTGATACTTGATATTTTGATAGCACCGCTACAAACAGAATGGTCCTGTATTTCTAACTTAGTTTCTACCGACGATAATAAAATCCATCGAATGTTTGTTCCAATGTTAATTTACAACCAGATCTATACATTATTAAAAATATCAATGCCAGTTTTCAGTCAAACAATGCTACAAACCCTTTTGCTTAAATCAAGCTTTATCTATACTTATTCACCACTCTTTAATTTATTCACACAGCAAAATGGCTTTGGGGTTCTTGAAAGCCTTATCCTTATTATTTTTCTTACTCTTTACAAAATCTTATGGTGAACTTATAACAGCACTCCCAGACCAACCAAGCAATGTTTCATTCAAACAAGACTGGGTATACAAAGAATCGATGCACAACATGGCCGAGCTTTGTTCTACTATTTCATTTTTCGATTCAACGATCCTCTTATTCGTCCCCTCACCTTGTGGCTTAATGGAGGTTGACTTCAACTATTACATTTTCATCTTGTTTGTGTGTGTGTTGGGGGGGGGAGTAGTTTTAGTACATTTGTTAGAAGAGTATGTCCAAGACTCTGTTTCTCTCTTAGAAACTTAGACGCAAATTCCTTTGCTTCTTGAAGAATCTGCTCTTTAGGAAATAGAACTTGAGAAGCTCCGTATAAGCTTAACATTTCTGTAATTCCTTGGCTTGTTTGTCCAACGAAACAAAAGAATTGACCGTCTCTCTCAAAATGTTGAAATGCATATGCAACAAATACAGAAATGCACAATGCAACAATGTACTTAATCGTAATTGCACAAATCAAAATAAAGTATTATTCTCTAATACTTATGAAAACTGTTTGTCAACTTACTTGCATTAACATCATTAAACAAAGACAATGTACAAAAGAAGCCTCGACCTCCGAAGCTGCAATTGAACTCAAAAAGCAAACTATGAATAGAAGTCATATTGATCTTGTTCAAATTTCAATTTAGAAACGACCGTCCCTGAACTAACGAATGAGATTATCGTACGATTTCCAATCAGCCAAATATCTATTCTCCACTTGCTAAGTGCATGTTTTCAAATGAATCATTATCCTCTTTGAATTTGAAATGCATCCTTTTTATTATGATTTCGAGGTTTGATCAACAACACTTCGAAGAAGGACCCATATTCCTATCTGGTTAACTTACAATATTTTTCTATAATTCTTTTATGGTTGGATGATCTAATAATTCACGTAATTAACAGTATGTCCTCCCTATATGAATTATCTAACGTTAAAGGAACATATTAGACAAAACAATTCGAGTGGAGCAGTGAAATTATGTACCTTCTAGTTAACAGCACATGCATTGTTCCCATTCTAATGTTCTGAAGAGGTAACCCACATATCATGCCTCTGCCCATCATTTACCTCGATTTTAATGGAACATTCCCTGCCACAATATTCAAAGTATAATGAGAATCACATTTATCCTAAAGCAAAAACGAAGAATCAACACTGATAGAATTGCAGATGGGAAAAGATATTCTACACACAAAAGTATGGCTATTCATTTTGAGAAATATGTACATTGCAACAATATGTTGTTAAGAAAACTTTGAAAGGAACAATTTCACACTGTCGTTAATGAAATTTTTTATGTATGATAAAGAAAAATTAAAGGGAAAAAGTAATAAAAATTTTAGCCGTTATGCACATATAACGTAATTCCCATCTCAGACTATTTTCTATCCTAAAAATATTAGAACTTCCTGGACCAAACCGCCAACAAATATTTGAGCATTTAATATATATATATATATATATATATATATATATATAAAAGTGAATAACTCATACCTATTTCAAGTTTCTCTTTGTCAAATTAACCACAGACCTACATTAGGCACCTCATTATTCCATTTTTATTTCCTTTTAACCACAACAAATCCAGTCCTTGAAGATGTCCATCCAATGACATCTCACGCTTTAATCCGGCCCAAACGATGGAGATACAACACTCTTATTGTCTTTCTCCTCCAAAAAAAAAAAAACAAAACCAAAATTGATCCTATTCTCGCCAAATTAGGTGGCTTACACACCATATGATCTAGCTAGTTTATGACTAAGATATAAAAAAATGGACAAATCAAATGGAAAATGCACCATTTGAATACTTGTGTTGTTATCTTAAACTAAATGTACACACGAAACTCTGCAACTAAGTCCCACCGAAAAATAGCATGTCAAACTTGTTCATACGCCCGAGTTGTGGTACATCATTGCGAGATATTCGATTTACTCTAACAAACACCAAATGGGCTCATATTCGTGAGTAGAAGACCAGAAATGAGCGATGCTTGAGACCTCGGCAACATGCCATGTTTTGAAAACCAGCCTTATGCATACTACACAAACGCGGAGGTTGAAAACTGTAATCTTGTAAGGCCCCAAGCTGAAACTTCGATTGGTTAGTAGGCATTTGACATGCCCGCCGCAATTTAAACAGTTCATTAATAACATGGCAAGTTGTAAATTCCGACTTAGAGATATAAGATATAAGTAATTACCTTCCATAATTACGGTCATAGTCCGGTCACTACGATCCTTTTCCCCTCTTTTGAAATTGCAACATATAAACGGACTTCGTAAGTATAGTATCAAAATTACCTCATTTAAATATTCCCATACCAAATCAGGCTGGTTTATGAAACCTTGGTCAGTAGCAAGAAGATAAAGTTTTCCCTTGAGTTGCAAGCAAAGTCATCATGTCAAAACCACATATATTTGTCAGGAAGAAAAGAAGAGAAAAAGAAGAATAAAGAAATCAACAATAGAAACTATAGCCAGTATAAGTAACCTTGAACATGGTGCTGAAATGATTGTTACGGAAGAAAACACAGAGCTCACGTTCCTTCAGACCTTCTAGTAAGCAAAATAATCTGAATAAGAAAAAGTTTGCCAAAAATCAAATTATTACCAAATTAAACACATGGGAAAATCCCAAAGACAGAAGAAATAGGACATTACAGTACCCATATATAGTTAACTGGCTACATTGTTTTTGAAAAAAATCCTAATTATTTCTCCTGCAGCAGATTTTGGAAAAAATAAAAGAGAGAAAAACCGGTGGTTAGAGAAAATATACGTCTAATTAGCCGCCAAAATTATGTACAGTTTACACCATCTTCATTGTTATCAAATAGAACCTTACCATTATGGTTAGTGACATCATTATTGGCATGAGACTCGCCTCAGGCCTTTTCCAAACTTTGTTCACCAAAATTACCTCTCCTTCATACATGGGCTCTTGATTCTGATAAGATAATAATCCTGAATGTAGTATCCGATCTTCTCCTTCATATATGGGCTCACCGCCATCGGGGCTTGAGGTGTCACTCTTGTGGACATCCATGTGATCTCTCATTCCACCGGATAAATCAGAATCGATTCAATTGCTGCGGATGTAGCGAGAAAGCGCTTTTTTCACAATCGGGGGGGAGCATAATATCGTTGACTATGGAAATGAATGCCCGCTACTAATTCTTCCTCGGCTACGGTAAATCAAAAGCGCCCGGGAGACAGAGTGAGAAATCAAGGCAGGTTCCAAAGCAACTTGCGTAACACAACCGAGCGAAAGCAACCGGTGAGCCCTAAAAGATAGACGGATTTATTGGATTTGAAGTTCAGTTCAACCGAAATGAAGTTGTCTTATCGCTTTTCCGCTCAAGCACGATTAGAGTTGAATCTTTTGATGCTATTAGTTAGCGGCTAAACCCAGCTAATGCAGAGGGAGGGCAGCTGCTACTAAAATAGGTGTACCTTAACGGGTTCCGATCTCTAAATGGATCTCTTTGTAGCTACTTCGATCTCGATCAAATGGCTTAGAATGCCTCTCTACATCCGGATCTCAGAATGATATGGAACTCAATATCGACTGAAACCGGAAGGGGTGCTCCATAGCTTCAACTGATATCGCTTCTAGCCTACATCAAAGAATGGATCACGCCCGTCATCATAAGGGCTTTTCCGTATGGGGTTCGATCATCGGCCCCCGTGATGGCTCCCGGCTAGGAGTTCTCACTTCAGCGGATATTCGAGAAATACAGTCCGCCACCAAGTTCTAGGTTTAAAATAGTTTTCATTCAAATCTTCTTCTACATTTGTATCTTTCTCGATTATCAATGAAAGTAGAGCTCGAGCCTTAGAGTTCTCATGGCCCCCACCTCCCCGAAGCAGTTGAATCAAATAGCTCGCCTTTTTTCATCTCGCCTGAACAAAGAAACATCCGTGCTCTTATTGGGGAGAAGGGAAGGTTTTTGTCTTAAATAGATTCTCCAACAGTGAGTTTCACCCAACAATCAAACTTTAAGAAATTGTTTATTCATAAATCTATTGCAAGCCAAAGCCTACCTCACAAATTGAGAACCATCCCCGCCAACAGAATTTAGCTTATCGACGTCACGTGGAATATTAAGCACACTCCTCAACTTCAAAGGTTCCATCCCGTAAATAGAAAAATGTAGAACCTATGCTTATACATATGAAGAGCTAAATACTCGGGCCAAGTGAATCTAGTTCGACTTTTAAATGTTAATGCATGTAGGAAAGACCGAAAGAGCTCAATCTTACAACTTAATATTGTTCTTTTCCCCCCTAATTTATAATTTTATTTGTAGTATACTATTATGTTGTCTGCTGATACAATAACCTTATTTAAAAGACAAATTCCTAATGCTCTTCAATTTCTTTATGTGAATAGTTCATGTACTCAAAATATATTAATGTGGCCTATGTTTTGTATTTCAAAAGTCTTGAGCAATTATTTAGCAATCCACCTAAAATATTGTACAAGATTTTCCAATTATCACTCATCGCCTAGGCTTTAAAAGATTCCTTACTCGAAGTTGTAATGGTCAATGTGTTCATTTTGTATTCTTCAAATACCAAAGAATGATCGGCGCATTACCCGAGCAAAACAGCCCATTAAAAAGGTGATGACATGAAGAGTATTTGCAGTCCCTGCAGCCAACATTGCTAATGTGTAAACCAAAGGCAATGCCATACACGCTCAAGCAAATGGTAATCCTAAATTTAGAAACACCAAAGTTCGATAGAGTTTAAAGTTTCTCTACGCTTCATATTGGTGAATACATTAAAGTTAGCGTAATAGTATAAACTTACCCAAATAAAGAAAGCATGAACATCTTCTTTGAAGGCTATAAAAGATGTGGTGGAGCTTTATCTCTATTGGACATTTAAAAAGAGAAAATATAATTGAAACAGTTTTACGCTAACACTAATCAAAGAGAAGCTAGAAGATGAATTAAGGAGTTGCCAAGTAGCTTAATTCACGCACCTTTTCGAACATGAAGGCAAAAGGGACTAAAAAGATCGTTGCAAACGCTTGTCTATAGAACACAAATACAAAGCTGTTCATCCCTCCATCCAGTGCAACCGTGGAGAGCAAAAACATGCTAGCATATATGGTTTGTATTATAACCAACCATAGATACCATTTTGATGTATATGGTCGAGAAGCCAAGTAGGAAAAACCAAGACGTAGGTGGTAGATTGAACGTACATATTTCTGCACATCCATAAAAATACAAATATAAGTAAGATATAAGTCTATATACAAATACATGCATGTAGGAACATAATCGTCAAACTTTGATTGTATTTTATTGAGTAGTGTTGCGCGCTGTTTTCTGCTTCGAGGAGAACAAATTCTTAAACCTTAATTCTTAATTCATGTAGTTACTGAATCCATACAGATAATGTGGCAGCCAATATCCACATAGCATCAGCTAGATCGGTTGTACATAGCATTACTTTTCCAGTGTCAAATATGGCATGCACACTCCTGCAAAAAAACAGAAAGATACGTTCTCAAAGCAAAATTCCAAGCAAGATGTAAACATTTCTAAAAAAGTAAAGAGTAAAACTGAATGAACTATTCATGTCTTTGTTTTTTGTTTTAGCTATTAGTCGTGTGATTCCGCCTTTGTACATCAAAGAACATAGAAAAGCATGTTTCCCCTCCTCCTTTATCTGGGCTTGGGACCAGCAATGCAAGAACGGATTTTGCATTAGCGGAGCTAAAATCTTTTTGATAATTATGGCGATAGTCATGGATTAAATGTTTTAAAAATGAGACGTATAGGAATAAATACATACAATCTACCACTGAGCGCACTACGTAAAAAAATTTAGGAAAATAAATAATAAAACTGGGAAAAATTAATAATGATACAAACTATCAGAGGAACTGCGAAGAAGTTCAATATTAAGCATTGCTAGTGTCATCATCTAAAAGCAGTACATCATGGGAAAATATATTATGTAGTCATGGGTTAAATCTAAAAGTTAAGAAGAAAGAATAAATTAAGTGAGAAACATAAACCATAAAAATCAAACTTAAATTACCTATTTGCATGCGATTGTTAGGAGTGTTTGTGTATCTAGCGTGTCCAGGGAAAGAAAGTTGATAAGACGCTGCACGCCAGTAGGATGTGTTTGTGTATAGGATGTTGAAACTGGAAAACAGTGATCGACACAAATCAATGCCAATAAACAAAGTATGAAGGAAGAACTAAAAGCCCCCGCCAAAAAAAAAGAGAAATTGCTAAAAAAAAAATGTTGTGTGAATACCTTTAGCAGAGAAGACGAATTTGGTGTTTGAAACCGCCTTTGATATCAATTTCTATCACTAATACTACGCGGATGCCTTCTTCGAGTTGTGTACACCCCATTGCCCAACTCTGTACAAACGCAAAAATGAAATAAAATAAAATTAGACGAAATGCACAAACTGAGAGATGAAGGGCAGTAAGCAATAGAAAGGAATAGAAGACATGGAAAAAGTAAAAGTTGTTCAAACTAACCTCATCCATTGCGTCAGTGCAATTCTAACAAAAAGGAGGGAGAGAAAATAGTGGAGTTTGGGGAATATAAAAAGCATACAAAGAGAAAGAGAAAAAATTCGAGTTTGAAATAGATTGGTGTTTGGAATAGAAGGAAACAGAAATAGAGAAGTCAGATAGATGGAAAATGGGGTCGAAACGGTGCCTTTTGAAAGCAGAATTTTACGTGTTTTTTATCCGTTTTTGGTTGAAGGACAAATTTACCCTTGCACATAAGTGTGCAAGGTTTGTGAAAATTTTGTGGGTGAAACTTTCGGGTACCCTTTTGATTTAAAAGATTGGTTTAAAACAGAAGATACGGACACTAATAAACGGCAGCTAGTTTTCCCATTATATATAAGACTAGATTTTGGACCCGGGCATACGCCCGGGATCTATTAAATATTTTGTTTGCTAAAAAGGCTTTACAAAATGTCTCACACAAATTTTCGAATCAAAATATATTTTTATTGATAATAAACCGAAATACGTTAATGAGCAGCGATTATGATGCATATATAAGTACTTGGAAACTAAGAGATCAAATTGAGATTGCATCTTCACTTTGTGGTTTAAGATATTAATCCATAATTTTCAAATAAAATTATCTTAAACTCGATTTAGCTTGTATAATAGTTTTTTTTAGATTTATGGTGATTTAGAGGCAAATTTTCGAATCAGAATATATTTTTATTGAAAATAAACCGAAATACGTTAATGAGCAGCGATTATGGTGTATAAGTACTTGAAAACTAAGGGATCAAATTGAGATAGTCTCTTCACTTTGTTGTTTAGGATATTAATCTGTAATTTTCAAATGAAATTATCTTAAACTCGATCTAGCTTGTATAATAGTTTTATTAGATTTATGATGATTCAGCGGTAAATCATCACCGCTCAGCATACGTACTAATGTGTACAAATAACTAAAACAGATTGATTGTTTCCATATCCTCAAATAATACACTACTCCCACTTGAAAATTTTTATCACATGAACATGTCCTACAAACGGGTGTCATTATATTAAATTATTTTAAAAAATATTAGCAACTATGCATAGCTATGAGATATGAAAATTATATTAATTACTCATTTAAATTTCTTGCACCACTCTCTATAAAAAGGAATCATCAAACCTTGATAAAACTTATCGATTTATTTTTATTGTTAGGTTTAACAATAGAAGTAGTTTGATTGAAGTTTTGTGAGAATGTCCAATGTGGCGAAGATAATATTGAAGCTACTTGAATAGCAAGGCATTTCCAATCATAATAAAAGAATTATGATAAACACTATTTAAAATGCAAAACTATATTTGTCGAGACATTTATTCTCCCTACATATAATACAAATATGTTTTAGGGTTATTAGTTCAATGCATTTGCATCAAGTTTCTGATTTTCCATTAATTATTCTTTGAGGTTAGTTTAATGTAGTACGTTGCATCTAGTTTTCAAATTCTCATTAATTATTCATTGAGGTTAGTTCAATGCAGTTGCATCAAGTTTCTAATTTCTCGTTCATTATTATTTGAGGTTAGTTCAGTGCAATTGCATCCACTTAATGATTTCCCGTTAGTTATTCATTAAGATTAATTCAATACAGTTACATCCAGTTTTTCATGTTTCATTAATTAGTATTTGAGATTAGTTCATTACATTTGCATCCAGGTTCCAATCTCCCGTTAATTACTCTTTGAGGTTAGTTCAATACATCTGCATTCAATTTTTGATTTTCCGTTAATTGTTTTTCTAGGTTAGTTCGATAGTTTACAATTTCTATACAATTTGCATATATGTAAGAGTCTATTTTTATAAACTCACTTTTGTTTTGGGTTCCTAATTACTTGTAATTACTCATGTGAGAAGGCTAAAAAAACGGACATTTATGCTTTGAGGTCAGTGCGATACAGTTACATCCGACTTTCGATTTTCAGTTAACTATTTTTTTAGATTATTTCAATGTATTTGCATCAAATTTCTGATTTCCAATGTATTTGCATCAAGCTTTCGATTTTTCATTAATTATTTTTAAGGTTAGTTCAATGCAATTACATCAAATTTATAATTTCCCGTTAATTATTCATTTAGGTTAGTTCAGTGTAGTTTCATCCACTTTTCAATGTTTGGCTAATTAGTCTTTGAGATTAGTTCATTGCATATGGATCCAGTTTCTGATTTCTCGTTAATAACTCTTTAAGATTAGTTCAATACATCTGCATCTTGTTTCTGATTATTTATGCTTTGAGGTTAATTTGTTGCAACTATATCTGGTTTTTTATTTCCCGTTAATTATTCTTTGAAATTATTTCAATGCATTTATATTTAATTTCCGATTTTCCACCAATTATTCTATGAGGTTAGTTCAATGCAGTTGCATCGGTTTTTGATTTTATGTCAATTATTTTTTGAGTTTAGTTCAATGCATTTGCACCCGGTTTTTGGTTTCCCATTAATTATTATCCGAGGTTTGTTTGATGTATTTGCATACTTGTTCCTATTTCTCGTTAAATATTTTTCAAAGATTTGCATCCAATTTCTAATTTCGTGTTAGTTATTATCTGACGTTAGTTTAATGCAATTGCACCCGGCCAGTTTTCAATTTCTAGTTAATTACTTTTTGAGTTTAGTTTATTGCATTTGTATAAAGTTTCCGATTTCCCGTTAATTACTCTTTAAGCTCAGTTATGTATTTGAATCCAATTTCCAATTTCTTTTTAATTATCCATTGTGGTGTGTAATACCAACGTCTACTGATCCATCTGTAGTGTCCTTGCAAACATAACATAAAAAGTAAATTATGCTTGATTTACTATATGTGGGATCATCGAAGATTATCCAGTTCTCGATTTCCCATTAATTATTTTTTAAATTATAAATGACTCACTATGTGGAATCTTCAAAGATTATCTACGAACGGGTGTTGTTATATTAATTATTCTGAAAAATATTTGCAAATATGCAGAACTATTATATATTAATATTATATTAATCACTCAACCAAATTTCTTATAACGTGAAAACCTCACTCTCCATTAGAAAAAAAGAACTTACCTTTGATAAAACCATTCAACTTCATTTTGTTGTTTAATAATAGAAGTTTGATTGAAGTTTTGTGAGATTGCCTAATAATGTGAAGTTCATATATATATTGAAGCTACTTGAATAGCAAGGAGTTCCCAATCATACGTAAAGAGATAAGATAAACATCATTTTAAATGCAAAACTATATTTATTGAGATATACCCACAACATATAACCCAACTATGTTTTGAGATTAGTTTAATGCATTTGCATCCAGTTTCTGATTTTTCGTTATTTATATTTGAGGTTACTTCAATGCAGTTGCATCCAATTTCCAATTACCGTTGTTTTTTTTAGATCAGTTCAATGCAGTTGTATCAAGTTTCTGATTTCTCATTAATTATTCTTTTCGATTAGTTTTATACATTTGCATCCAATTTCCAATTTCCTGTTAATTGTTCTTTGAGGTCAGTTCAATGTATTTGCATCTAGTTTCTGATTTCCTGTTAATTATTCTGTGAGATTAGTTTAATGTGTTTGCATCCAGTTTCCGATTTCTCGTTTATTATTTGATAAAGTTGCATTTGCATCTAGTTTCCGATGTCCCATTAATTATTGTTTGAGATTAGTTCAATGAATTTGCATCCAATTTTCGATTTTTCGTTAATTATTTCTTGAGGTTAGTTTAATACATTTGCATCCATTTTATTTTGTGAGATTAGTTCAGTACAATTGCATCCGATTTTCAATTTCCCGTTAATTATTTTTTAAGATTAGTTCAACGCATTTGCATCGTGTTTCCAATTTATAATTAATTTTTCTTTGTGGTTAGTTCAATGAATTTGCGTCCAGTTTCCGATTTCCCGTTAATTATTTTTTGAGGTTAGTTCAATACATTTGCATCCATTTTATTTTTTGAGATTAGTTCGGTCTTGCATTGCATCGGTTTTCGATCTCCGTTAATTATTTTTTAAGATTAGTTCCATGCATTTGTATCGTGTTTCAAATTTATAATTAATTTTTCTTTGAGGTTAGCTCAATACATTTGCATCCAGTTTCTGATTTTCCGACAATTATTTTTTTATGTTAGTTTGGTGTATTTGCATCCAAGTTTAGATTTTCCATTAATTATTATTTGAGGTTAGTTTAATGCAATTGTATCCATATTCTAATTTTCTATTAATTAATTTTTAAGATTATTTTAATGCTTGCATTTGCATCCAGTTTCTAATTTCCCATTAAATATTATTTGAGGTTAGTTCGATGTATTTGCATCTAGTTTTCGGTTCCCCATTAATTGTTTTTTGACGTTAGTTTCATTTAGTATTATATATTTTTTAAAATATTTGTCATTATTGCTTTGCCGTTATTTTATTTTTTTTCATTTTCTATTATATATTTTGTGAGGTTATTTTTTGTATAATTGTTTTTAACTATGTTTTGAGGCCGTGTTAAAGATATATTCGAAATAAGTCGGTGCTTTATTATAGACACTAAAATTGTATGATTTGTAATAGGAAATTAGTTTCTACAAATCACTTATTTTTTCAAAGAATTTTTTTATTTGATCAAATATATAAGAATTGGAACACTAAAAGTGTTTGATTCGTAATAGGAAATTACCTTTTACAAATCACCTATTTTTTAATAAATTGTTTTATTTGATCAAATATATAAGAATTGGAAATACAATCAAACTCTCTAAATATAAGAATTAGAAATACACTCAAACTCTCAAAAGAGGTTCAATGTGCGATGGGATTGTAAGCTATTAGAAAATATTATCTTTTCATATTATAGTGACACATAAGAGAGAAAAAAAACTAACTCTCATATTAGAGTGCCACATAGGAGAGAGAAAATCCTTCATTAGAGGTCTCTGCTTTAGTATATAGATAATAGATATATAAGATATATCCTGTAAATTCACATATGATGATCTTGTCCTTTGACAGAGCCGGTCCTGGGGCTATGTTGCGACGCCCAGTTTTAGAGAACTTGCATAGGCCCAGGGCCGGCCCTGTCCATTGACCGTACAAGGTAAAGCCATTTCCCTGGTCTCAGATTATGTGCATCGACGCAAAGTTCACAGGTTCGATTACAACATGCTCAATTATCAAAAAAAAACAGAACGTTACAATATTGCTTTGGTGGTCATATATCTATGCTGTACAGTGTTGCTGTTATATCCATGCTTCTCTAGTTTGCAAGTTGGCATTGCATATTGGCAAAGTCACAGTATGCATTTTGTTTCATAATACCAGCGCAGCCCAATGATTTGCGAGACATAGACTTGTTGGACTGTCGATAATGCGTGACCATGCCCATTGTATATCTTCTATTCTTGTTAGTTCTGCCAACTGCATTGGAGAAAGTGGTGTGAGCATTTTTCTTTTCTTCTCTTGTTCGAAACTTTAGTACTAAAAACTTTGCTTTGACATGTTTCCATATGCAAAATTCAATCCATGGACAACTATCCAAAATCATTTCCTTTTCACCCCATTTAAATGAAACAGCTCGTATGATTAACTTTTTGGACTGGTTTTGTAAAGGATTCTAATTAACTCCATAATATGAGATGGAAACCTTAAGCTACAAAAGTTCAGTTACTTACCCTTCCATCACGTAGTTCAAATATCAAGGAATCTTGAGAAAATAGAATTGGTCGAACTGATGCCACCTGCACAAGACTCAGAAACAATGGTTGTCAATATTTTATTATACGTTGTGTGCGCTGCCTGTGTGACTGAATGTAGATTGCTACTAACCTTGGTATCACAGTACCTATTGTGATCATTTACGTACTGTGCATTCCTCTCAATGCTGTCCAGGGCATCTTCGCCGGCACAATCCATTTGGTTTTTATCTTGCACTCCGGTTAAGGTTTGATCTAGGACAGAAGGGAAACCATAGCTTTTCCATTTCCATGTTCTCTGATCCGTATATCTAAGATATACTTCACCATCTGAACCAATCAAAAACAACTGATTGTACTCGACGCAAGGGCCTGGTGCACCAACAAAGGATACACCTTTATATGGGGTTCCATGCTCCACCCAATTCCATCCATCCATTGTGTTCCACTGATACTCAACGAGGCCACCATCTTCGGCAACCATGAATATAGAGCCTGTAAGTGATAGAGGCGACTGCCTCATGGAAGTTCCTGGAAATCTTGATAAGATCAAATGCGGAGACTGAAGGTGCTCATGCCATATTTCAGTGACTTTGTTATACTGATACAGTCTTCCATTCCTTCCGACTGTGAACACTATATTTGCTCTGAACATTTCCTGATCGACTATGTATGCAACTTTGGTGTTTGGTGGTTTTCTGCAATCTTTCCACTTGAACTTCCGCAATGCGACCTAAATGAGAAAAGGTTAAGTATCCATCTGAATCAATCAAAGATCATGCTCGGGTTATCTATCAGACGCACACGCTTGTTTGTGTATGCATCATATAGACATACTTAAAGAAATCAAGATCCATACTAGTTTTATGCTATTAGTTCAAGAATATGGTACTCATTTTGACTTGTTTGTTTTCAACTTACTGTAAATTGAATTAATCTTCCGGTCTTGCTCACAAAGAAGAGTGCATCCTCTGCAGTAACTTTCCAAGCTTTACCGGGCATTTTATCCCATGGAGGACCCCCAACAACTTGCCTTCCCTTCCTCAAAGCTGTGCCGTTTATCCATGTGAGTTCATTTTCTTCATTCCTTTCCCTGATAAGTACATTTCCATGTGTGTCAACAAGGAATAGACTCCCATTATAGTTTCCTAGTAAACCTTTCATCACTGTTGAGTGTTCATGCCTCAACCACAACCATATATTTTCTGTATAAATATATTCAAAGGTCGAGCCATTATCTGTAATCAAGAAATATGACCTTCCTTCTTGCATCACTCGCATACGGAAATTATTGTTGATCCCGTTTCTTAAGAAGTTGTTTTGGTCCCAAGATTTATCTGGGCTACTATGAACTGTACTTGGAGCAAGGTAACTTCTATGAGTTTGGCCTACTTTCCTCCTTTTTATTCCTGTACTAATACTCATTCCATTTGCTTCATCTCTCGTACCAGTGATGCAATTAAAGGGTCCACGTTCTTGCATGCAGTATTCTGCATTCCATCCTTCAGATTCCGGAGCATCCAAGATTGACCATTCATAATAAAATGCTGCTTTTTTCCGCACATTAATCTGAGTTGGAGGTGAACCTTCACCACCAATGCCAGATAAATGGAGTTCTGCAAGTCTACCGTCATCTAGGGAGAATAGTATCCTCCCAATTTGAATCTGCAGACCAGGAATTCCTCTTGAAGCTTTTGCTTGCAGTGGATGCATGTGATTCACCCATGCCTCTTTCACTTGCGTAGCTTGAGCTCCGCCTGTCTTTACACAAAACAACTATAAGCATTACTAACGTCTTGATGACTTTCATTATTTTAGGAAAACTTTTCATTTTGTGAACAAACAAAAAGCAATTACAAAATTTAAAAGAAGCTCACCTGAAGGCTTTGGTAATTGATACTCGAATACAGAACCAGTGGTTGTAGTGCAAAACAATGAGAAGATCCTGTCAGTTAACTCATCATGTACAACTGCTGTGATAGAAGCCAAGTGATAGTCTTCTGGACCACCATGAAATATCCATCTCCACTTCCTCTGGTGTAGTCGTCTCTCAAGCAAATAACCAGTCTGCGTATTCACAAAAGAATTGTAAGCCAAATAATATTGGGAAATAACTGCCATCATTAAGTCGATGATTGTCAAACTAATTCAGTAATGGAAGGTGGTAACTAATTTAGCTGGTAAAAGCCGTAGAAGTTGAAACCACAATAAATCTGCGAGGCTAGATTCCGAAGATGTACCTCAGTTAAGAGAAATAAGGATATAGAATGAACTCCAACCAAGTCAAACAGAATACATCCTTTAGATGGTGCCAGTGAAGTTTCTTTTGCAGAGCCTTTACCATGTATGTGTTTCTTCCAGGATGGCTTTGAGCTCTTATCAAATTCATAAAGTTTTCCAGAAGAACTGCACTGCATTATATCACTTTTAGCTACACTCAGTATCTATCAAACTTGAGATTTATTTAGACTTTCATATCATTAAGAGTTAACAATTATATATACTTCATTTAGCAAGACAAGAGGGAATGCATAGATTGATTAAAGAAAGTTTTATATGTTAACGTTCTTACAAAATGTTAAGGATAGGTTAGTTTGGTACATCAATACTATTTAAAGTTGATGTCTACTTACACTAAAAATAATTAAAAAAAAAAAAAAAAATCAAAAATCAAGATAATTGTGATGGTTTAAATTTTAAGCGATGGAGGCTTATGCCTCACTACTGAGGCGTCAGGCGTACCCCTAAACGCTTCAGGAACTCCTCACACTGAAGTGTAAGCTTCCATTGCATAAATGCCTTATTGAACGCGGCGTTTTAGGTACTCCTCTAACTCCTTTTAAAACAATGGTAATATGTTCGGAAGCTTTTATGAATTTATCATCTAGGATTGTAATAATTGAGATTCCTATTTACATACATATGTTGAACATGTATACGAAGGTGGTACTGTGCTTGTTAGTAGAGTACCTCACTGTGAATACTACATCTGGTCTTATACTGGACGCATCAGCAATGGCTACTACATCTCCACCAGGAGGGTGACCATGATATATCCACCTGTTTAGAAAAGTCAGTTTGGTATCCAAATATATAGAAGTAAATTTTAGTTCCCATTACCCTTACCTCTGGGATTCAATGTCACTGAGCTCCACTAGCGATCCATTCATCATGGCAAAAAATGCTCTCCTGATTGCTAAAATTTGTCAGCAAGGCTATTTCCAAAAGGAAGTTATCAATATTCCTATGAAGCATATCTCCTGCAGAGGTGATGTTAAGATAACAAACAAACTAAATCAACTTACTTACTCTCCATCATATGAAACAAAACCAGTCTTGATCTGAAATGGGAAGCTTGATTCTGTTTCCATACTAGGTCCATATATAGTTCCGAAATCAATCCAAGTTAGCTGAGAGCTTTCACTTACTTGCAACTGAAAAAACATACCAGAATAATAGCTGAACAAAGCACGAAGTTACGAAGATTTTGGACCTTGAAATTCAATTCTATGGAAAAACTACTACGTGCTAATTTAGCAGTCTGTTAGTGATCAATTCTGATTCATCAAAATAACATAGATAGCATATATAAATCTTGGACATGAAACAAACCAAATTATATTTCTTAATGCACAGCAAAAACCTGTTAACTTTCAAGTCATAGTGCCAAGGAAGATTGTTTGTATGGAGAGATAATGGCTCTGTTCAGGTAGCTATCTCCTAATAAAACTATATCTGTCACACTTTATTTTCATCAAACTCCATATATGAAATTTATCCACGTCAAAAATTATAACTACGAGTTTTCACCTTTACTGAAGGAGAAAGTGGACAACCTTATAGAGATACCCGGCTTCGGATAGTGCAAGAATTGTCTGGTTGATAAGAAAGACTGAAACTGCAGGACCTGCTGAAAGTGGTAAATCATGGGGAGCTATTACCCACTGCACACCATTCCAAAATCTCTCATAAATAGAGCCACTTTCCCCTGTCACCAATATAGATGTCTCTGACATTCGAGTTAACGAAATTCTCTTTCTGATGTTCAGAACCATATCAGAGCCTTCTTCTGATTCTGCTTTATTAGAATGCTTGCTTTTCGAATTCTCCCCATGTTCAGGTACAAAGCATCCTCCTTCCAGGCACTCTTCTTTCTTCTTTGGTGTCTGATCAATCGACGCAACTTTAGAACAATTTTCATTGACACAAGAAAGCAGAGCAAATGGTAAGTTCACTTCAACCCAGCTGTTAGACTTTTTATCTAACTCCCAGAATCTATCTGTTCTCTTTTCAAATATCTGTGTAGTCATGTGTGTTAAGTGATGTGGGCACCATGAAGAAGGATTGAGAGCAACTAAATGGTTAATCCTTAAGAAGACCAATATAAAGAATTTCAGATGGAACTCAACCATGTTGTTTCTAATCCTTTTTATCAAGGAAAACTTAAGAAGTACAAGGGAAAAATAACATTTCCAAGTACCTCTTTGTTTTCCTCTCTATATATATATATGCAACTTCTGATATTTTGATTTTTGATAGGGTCAGTTAAGGGTTGTTTGTTGGTTTGTTAGATTCCTAGATGGACCATAGAAGAAAAAGGTGAGAATGAGCTTATCAGCATATTATACTCAGAGAAGGACAACCTTGCCACAACTGGCAAAACAAGATTTCAGTTGTCTGTTGGTGGTCCTTCCATGTACTTGGGAGGAGGGAGAGGGATAGATTGGGTGCCAAGTTGATGAACCGAAGTTGGCTGCTACTTGCCTACTTGTTACTGCAAGTTGCAGCGTTTTTATTACATATATAAACCACCTTGGTGGTTGTGACTCCCTTCTCAACTCTTATAAAAGTCATGAGTCAGACTTTGTGGTTGTGACTCCTTCTCTCAACTCTTATGAGGTCATTACTCATGAGTAAGAACAACCTTAATCTTTCATTGGCTTGTTTTACAATTTTCAAATTGGCTATAATCATGTGGTTAGTTCTTCTTAGTAGTTAATGATGCATATCTTACTTAATAGATGGTGACTCCTACAAGAAATAGAAAAGGAACATATTCTTTTCTTATTATTCAAACCAAACTTTTGATTTATGTTCCTAGGAGAAGTCGTGCAAGGAGGCCTGGGCTTGTTTATTTGCACTTTAGCTAAAGTTTAACAGTATTTCTCACTGCATGTTTTGTATATTAGTGTTTGTCCATCCGTTGTATCAGGTAAGTAAGGAAGTATTGAGACATGGAAAGTGACACAGAACCAGGATATGTCAGCAATATATTGATTACATTATTCTATTTTTGGTGCATTCGGTTGCCAAGAATCCATATGTCATCGCCTAAACCCAGGGATGATATTTTGCTCACCTGCTCATTGTTGACAATATTACAATTTACAAATTTACAATAACTGGTAGGATACTACAGTCTTCACATGTTTCGCCCTCCAAATTTTTTGGGTTAGACAACAAAATGCGCACCTATGCTTGGCGATTATATGTAAGGTACTAGTCATTGTCTACCTTAGAGGCTTAGATACTTGATTACTACGGATCACCAATTTCGTCTCTTTGAACACATTGGACTTGCCCCCAGACCTAACGGACCAAGTTTACAGAATTGTGTGGACAGGTATGAATGAGAAGCCAGTGTGATACAGAATTGTGTGGACATGTCATTTTTCATTAACGAACTACATCTGCTAGTCTCAAGGATGAGGTGGTGAATCACCATACTATATAATTGTCCAGTTAGTTGAGAGAAAATAACAGCTCAACTTTTATCTGAAAGTTATATCACAAGGGGATTAGTTTCCAATCAATCTCTAAGTGGTTAAAATCAAATGAACCTCCAAGTTTATTTAAAGCGGCTTGCCTATGTCGCAACAGTTCAAGTGATCCTTCAGTATCTGCTTCCTTCAAGATATCATCAGTTTTCCTTTTGCGTGGCAATTTTCGGGAGCAGCTCTTCCACTTCGATTCCAACTCGCAAGCTAGAAATAAAAAGACAAAACAGTTCAGACACGCACTATTGCACTAAACCATTAATTAACCAATATAAAATCCTACACGCTCCATTTAATAAAGTAGATTTCTAATGCTGAGTCCAATGATGCATCCACCCTCTGTCTCTATTCTACCAAAAAATAGTATTTTGATAATAAGGAGTCAAATTTGGTGTCCAATAGTTCGGATCATTCTACGTTCTTGGATTGGTGGGGACACAAAATAATTTTGGTTATAATTAGTTTATGATTTGGTGGGGACTCCATTCTACGCCACTTCAAATGACGCCGTTTGGAATTTTACAAACCACACTATTTCAAGTGCGTAGAATGCACTCTCTATTCGTCAATAATACTTTCTATATATGGAGAATTATATTGAGATAGGAAGAAAAACCACCGCCACTCCCTCTCCTTTTGAGAGGATGGGCTCCCAGCCTAAAGTGCCACTCTGCGGGATGAAATAAACTTTAATTTTATAAGCACATGAAAACCAAATTATTTTTTTAACACTTGTTGCGTCTAGGATGAAGATGCGGAGAACATTTTCCAAACACCCCAAAAGCCTTTCTGTTTTGATGGTAGTACACCATTGTTGTAAAGCTAGCTAAGGTAATGCGAATTGAGAGATCCCACTTGAAGATTCAGGAGTCTGATGTGGTACCACTTGACTTGTCTCTTTCCCATCACTTCATCAGAATATCAGATAGATTGGACATGCATGTGCTGTCCACATGATTTTAAAGGTTATCAAAAGAGAGAGAAAAGTGCATCTAGTTCTGCATGGATTCCGTGAATGAATCTGAGCTCCTTCTACACGCGTGCGAATTTGTTGCAGACGGATTTATCTGGGTGTTTTGTTGACACTGCAGCTCATTTTCTTTTTAGCTTTTGGACTTTAGTAATAAAAATAAAACTACTAAAATTTAACCCATTCTGACCAAACTACCTTCATCTTCCACTTTGCAAATTCCATATCCAACTCTTCTCTCCCGGCGTCAGTGATTGCAGTTCAAGTACTTTGCAGCAACTAGAATTTGCATTGGGGAAGATGATAGTTGTTTCGTAAATTTTTAGTTCAAAATCTGAGTTAAAAAGGACTGATACTGGTCCAATGAGCTGCAGTGTCAACAAACACCCGGATAAATCTGTCTGCAACAAATTCGCAGTCCCTTCTACAAATCTACACTGCTAGTCATTCAAGCATTCTACCATTTTTTTGTCTTGAAGAACCGGATTTTACAAAATAACAAAGAACAACAGAAGTATGTACCTGTGTTTCCTGTTTTACAAAATAATAAGTGCAGTTTTTTTTGGCTAGATAATTAATGGACTTAGATTCATGTACAAAATCAGAGAACTGACATAGGAATAGAATTTGTTCACTGCGCAGTGCTTTGGACCTGAAACTTATGTTCACCTCTAAAGTAATATTGACATTAGCCATTGCAAATCACTATTTAGGGAAATTGAGAGTTTTCACTTTTTCTTGCCCAATGCAATGCAAGGGTGACAAATGTTATGTTATTAGAGTCTGATTGCAAGCCTAGTACATGAAGTCTTATCCAAATCGATTTTAGTTTTGATAACCATTAGTTCATGGAGTTGGTTATGTACTAGGACTCTATAAGTGGAGTTGGTTATCATAACCAACTACTACACATAATCCTTATCTCAATCAGTTTTAGTTTCCCTTTTGTTTTATGACTTGTATTGGATGGGAGTCTATAAATAGGACCCCATCCTTAGAGTTTTATAATCGCACATTAAAGAGAACCTTGAGAGCATAGATTACAAATTAGGTGAGCTATTTTGTGAGATTGATTGAGAGAGATATATTAGTGTTTGTAACTACTTCTTGATAATAGTGAATTGTGGTGCATTTGTGGATTAAAGCAATTGACTAACCACGTATATCTCTCTGTTCCTCTTCTTTGTTTTTTTATTCTGAGTTTTCTAGATTATAAATTCGTCGTGTTGGTTGGGGTAGATCCCTAACAACTGGTATCAGAGCGTAAAGTTTTACTGTAGATCTTGGGTATTGATTGTTCCTGTGTGAGCAATGGCGAATGACGAAGGAAAGCTGAAGATCGAAAAGTTTGACGGAATAAATTTTGGATTTTGGAAAATGCAAATTGAAGATCATCTATATCAGAAAGATCTATATCTTCCATTGATGGGATCCAAACCTGAAGTAATGGCTGTGGATGTTTGGAACCTGTTTGACAGAAAGGCACTTGGTACAATTCGGTTATCTCTGGGGAAGTCAGTAGTATTCAATATCAAGACTGAGAAGACCATTGTGGATCTCATGAATGCTCTCTCTGCTATGTATGAACAACCTTCTGCTGCTAATGAGGTACATCTTATTATAAAGCTCTTTACTTTAAGGATGGCTAAAGGAGATTCATTCAAGGATCATCTCAATAAGTTCAACGAGACCAGGGATCAGTTAGAGTCTGTTGAAATATCTTTTAGTGATGAAGTTAGAGCTTTGGCCATTCTTGGTCAGATGCCAGCAAGCTAGAAAACTACAGTTGCTGTCATCAATGGTTCTGTAGATAAAACTAAGTTAAAGTTCTATGATGTAGTTAGTATGATGCTGACCGAGGAGATCCGAAGTAAATCGGATGTTGCTTCAACTTTGAAAATAGAGTAGGAATTCATACAGGGATTATGATAAGAACATATCTAAATCCAAAGGAAAATCTCAAGTTGATATATCCGAGATAGATTGCTATAATTGTGGCAAGAAAGGACATTACTCTTATGATTGTCGGTTGCCCAAGAAGAAGAAAGGTAAAAAACATGGAAAGAAGAAATGTTAAGAAGCCAATGTGGCTGAGGTGTTAGATGATGCATTAATTTGTTCTATGGAGAGCAGAGACGACTCCTGGGTGCTGAACTCGGGTGCTTCATTCCATGCGACCTCAAATAAGGATATGATAGAAAGCTATGTTCCAAGTAATTTTGGTATAGTCTATATGGGTGATAACAAGCCTTGCAACATTGCTGGTAAAGGCAATGCACAGATCAAAATTGATGGGTCTGTATGGAAGCTAAAAGATGTAAGACATGTTCCGGATTTGAGGAGAAACCTAATCTCGAGAGGCGACTAGCAAGTGAAGGTTACACTACCCATTTTACAATGAAAGTTGGAAAGTAGCAAAAGGTGCATCGCTTATTGCACATAGAAAGAAAAATGATACTCTCTATTTAACCACCAGTGGTTGTGGTTATGTTGATGTTGCTGATGACAAAGAAGATCCAAACACATGGCTTCGCAGGCTTAGCCATATGAGTGAAAAAGGAATGCAAGTCCTTCATTCACAAGGAAAACTACCAGGTTTGAAGTCTACTGGGATAGACTTATATGAGAACTGCATATATGGGGAGCAGAAGCGTGTTAGCTTTTAGAAAGTGGGAAGAACTCCAAAGCAGCAGAAGCTTGAGTTGGTTCACATAGATGTCTGGGGTCCTTCATCTGTCTCTTCTCTTGGTGGTAAGTCATACTTTGTGACTTTCATTGATGACTCTACTAGAAAGGTATGTGTTTATTTCTTGAAGCAGAAATCTGAGGTTTTTGATGTATTCAAGAAGTGGAGAGCTATAGTTGAAAATGAGACAGGGTTGAAATTGAAGAATTTGAGATCTGATAATGGTGGAGAGTATAATGATACTGGTTTCAAGGAGTACTGTGCTGAAAATGGTATTCGAATGGAGAAGACATTGCCATGGACACACACCTCAACAGAATGGAGTGGCTGAGAGAATGAACAGGTCATTAACAGAGCGTGTACGGTGCATGCGTATACACGTAGGGTTACTGAAATTGTTTTGGGCCGAAGCAGTTAGTACAGTAGCTTACTTGATTAACCGTGGGCCATCAGTTCCATTAGATCACAGGTTACCTGAGGAGGTCTGGGGCGACAAGCAAGTAAGTCTCTCTTATTTGCGAGTGTTTGGATGTGTGTCATATGTGCATATTAGTGATCAGTCTAGGAGTAAACTTGACCCTAAATCACTGAAGTGTGTATTCAATTGGATATGGTGGTGATGAGTTTGGTTATCGATTTTGGGATTACCATAATCGAAAAATCATACGGAGTAGAGATGTGGTATTCAATGAGAATATAATGTACAAAGACAGAAATGTTACACATGTTAGTGGGACTAACTTTGTTGACTTGGAAGACACTGAAGTTAGTCATGGCACAATGCAACAACAGGTTACTGATGTTCCACAGTCAAACACAGAAAGTGATGATGAGGTTGCTACATCACAGACTCTAGCTTCGACCAATGATCTTAGGAAGACTTCTAGGCAACATGTGCCGAGTCAAAGTATCCCACATCCACTTATGTGACTTACTTGCTCCTTACTGATGGTGGTGAACCCCAGTGCTATGATAAAGCAATGAAGGTAGAGGATGCGAGTAAGTGGGAGCTTGCTATGAAGGATCTAGGTGCAGCTAAGCAAATTCTTGGGATGAGAATCAGTAAAGATAAGGAGAAGGGAACTTTGACATTGTCTCAGGTTGATTATGTTGAACGTGTCATTCGAAAGTTCAATATGAGTGATGCTAAACTTGTTAGCACACCCTTGGGTAGTCACTTTCGGTTATCTAAGGAACAATCTCCCAAGACCCAAAAAGACATAGATTTCATGGCTAAGGTACCATATGCCTTAGCCATTGGAAGTCTAATGTATGCAATAGTTTGCACGAGACCAGACATTGCTTAAGCAGTGGGAGTTGTGAGCAGATTTCTTAGTGATCCTGGAAAGTAACATTGGGAGGTAGTTAAGTGGATACTGCGCTACTTGAAAGGCACTACTAATGTCTGTTTGTGTTATCACAGAGGTGATATAAGACTGCAAGGTTATGTTGATGCAGACTTTGTAGAAGATATTGATCGCAGGAGGAGCACCACTGATTATGTGTTTACTATGGGTGCAACAATCGTTAGTTGGGTTTCACAATTATAGAAGATAGTTGCTTGGTCTACTACAGAAGCAGAGTATGTTGCAGTCACTGAGGCTAGCAAAGAGATGATATGGCTCCAAGGCTTGCTGGAAGAGTTAGATTTGATACAAGAAGAAAATGTGTTGCATTGTGACAGTCAAAGTGCAATACATCTAGAGAAGAATTCAGCATTCCATTCAAGGACTAAACATATTGATATATGCTACCATTTCATCAGGTCGCTTCTGGAAGATGAAGTAATAGTACTTAAGAAGATTCAAGGAAGTCGGAACCCAGCTGATATGTTGACTAAACTAGTGACTATTAAGAAACTGAAGCTCTGCTCAGCTTCGGTTGGTCTTCTAGCTTGAGGATCGTTGTTGAAGCACACCATGATGCACCAGTTATACAAGGAGAATCTGCTTACTTTGTTTTATCGGGCCTCCAAGTGGGAGATTGTTATGTTATTAGAGTCTAATTGCAACCGCCAGCACATGAAGCCTTATCCAAATCGGTTTTAGTTTTGATAAACATTAGTTCATGGAGTTGGTTATGTACTAGGACTCTATAAGTGGAGTTGGTTATCATAACCAACTACTACACATGATCCTTATCTCAATCAGTTTTAGTTTCCTTTTTGTTTTAGGACTTGTATTCGATGGAGTCTATAAATAAGACCCCATCTTTAGAGTTTTATAATCACACATTAGAGAGAAACTTGAGAGCATAGATTACAAATTAGATGAGCTATTTTGTGAGTGTTTTATGTGAGATTGATTGAGAGAGATATATTAATATTTGTAACTACTTCTTAATAATAGTGAATTGTAGTGCGTTTGTGGATTAAGGCAATTGCCTAACTACGTATATCTGTGTGTTCCTCTTTTTTGTTTTTTTCTTCTGAGTTTTCTAGATTCTAAATTCATCGTGGTTAGGGTAGATCCCTAACAACAAAGTCGGTGATTTGTAACTAAGTCACAACGAGGGTAGCACTTGCTACTGAAATTTTCACTGAGTTGTGAGTTTCGGACCATCCCGCGTGTTTTTTCGACTTTTGTTTGGGTTTTTTTTTTAATTTCGGATAGAATGAAACATCCCGTTCGAGGTGTTTTTTCGATTTTTATATTCAAACGGAATCAAATATTCCGTCTGAGGTCTGAGGTTTAAAGTCACCTCTGCATTGGACAACATTTTCTTATTTTTCACCACAAAGGTAGTAAAGAGGAGAAGTAGTCCTACATGGAGGTGAAAAAAAAGTTACTTGCATTGGGAATGCTCTTGAGTAGGCTGGTAGATAGACTTGGAGCAGGTTACTGTCATCACAGTCACAAAGATATTAAGCTCAAATTACAACTAGGAGGAGGTAAGCTTACAGCCTTCAATGCATTGTGAATATAACACCCACCAAAAAAAAATGAAATTTGTAAAAGCCAGAAATAAAATCCTGGTCCACGACACGCAAATACTTGAAGAATGAAGATGAATCTCAAAACTTTGCAATATGGCCAGGTCCAAAAATGACAAATTTCCTAGAAAATATCAAGTTTCTTAATGCACACAAGACTTATCTCTGAATTTATTAGTTACGTAAAATTTATGCAGTATTTTTAAAGAAGAAAATCCTTGATGATTTTGTCTTACTATTTTCCACTAGAAGCAAATTGCATTTTAAGAAACTGAAAAACAGAAGAAAAATAGACGGAACATATTGACACAAGAAGGCTATTACTATTGCCTCAAATTACCTTCACTATGGTTCTTGAATCCTTGAATGATGCATGCACAAATCCATGGCCTTCCAGCACGCGATGCTTTTGCTCCACCCTTAAGGTCGCCATTATGTTGTTTCAATCTAGAGATAAGCATAAAACTCTCAGTAAAATAATACAGAGATTAAAATAAGTGGAAAGGGAATGAATATGTACCGGCGGGGGAAGTCAGTGGTAACGCCAACGTATGTCTTTATAGGCTTGTTGGTAGAGAGGATGAGATACACAGACCATGATCTTGTTGATGATGATATCTTCAAAGTTGTTGTTGTTGTTGTGGTGTGGGGCTTTAGAGAACGGAAGGTTTTGGAGATAAGCCTCCTTGTCATTGTTTCTGTTTTATTCAACAAAGTTTTTGAACAAGAAAGTGAAATTGAGGATGAGCCTAATAATGATCATGGCGATGCTTTCATTCTCTGGTTTAGTTGGTTGGTCTGTTTGTTGGCATTTTAGATTTCAAAGTTTTTGACCGTTACAAGGACGATATATCGGGAAAATATCAGAAATGTTAAATTCGGGTCATGCTCCAGGTTGTTGGGGACTTGGGGTTTGGTCTTACATGGAATGTACGGGCTTTAATAGGCTTGTAAATAAAGAAACTATATCACTGAGTCCAATGGTTGAGAACTCCCAATCTATATTCCTCTAAAAAACATTGTTAGAGCATTTTTAGGAGAGATACTTTTCCTAGCATCAAACACCAAATTTTCATCTTTAGGAGAGTCACATGTTGATGAAAACACTAAAAAAACACCAAACCAAACACCAAATTGGCCAAAATTTGGTTCTAGCTTTAGTGTTGTATCAAATCTTTCACGCGGTTTTACCTTGCGGTTTTTCTAACACTGTATGAGCTTGGGTTTATAAGTGGGCTTATATAGTGCGGTTTTGAGAAAACCGCCTGAGAGATTGGAAAAGAAAAGAAAGAAGAAAGTTGATATGATAACAAGACCCGGTTTACGGAAAACATAATCCGGGGTTTTGACTTTTAAGATGGGCTTGAAAACTAGGGATTTGATCCAAACCGTGTGATTCTATATTTTGGTGGTTAGTTTATCCAAAACCATGTCATTTGATGTCAAAAATTTGATGTTTCTCCTAAAGATAGTTGGTTTTTTTTGGTTTAGTGTTTGGTTTGGTTCAAAATTTTAGTATTTTTTTGGTTTCTCTCCTAAAAATACTCTTATGGGGAATTGAGGATGCAAAGTAGTAATTGTTCAACTAATGGTGTGAAACATTCTACTCCACTCCAACTGGAGTAGAATACAAACAATACTATTCTACTTCAAATGGTGCTAAATGACATATTATTGTTTTTCTGTTGGCCATTTGTGTTTTTCCAAACCACTCTAATTCATCTCACGTAGAATGCACTTTACATTCCTCAAAATCACTCTATATATATAGAAAGTGAAATCCGGATGAGGAGTAAAAACCACTAGTTCCCACTCCACTTTTAAGGGGATATGGGGTCATTGGACTTAGCATTAGCATGAGCTGCTCATGGGTTCTTTGGCATTTCAGAATTCATTTGGTACCTAAACCTCTTTCTTTAAGGTTTTTTTTTGTGAATGTGTACAATGGACTATCTTGGTTGGGACCAATGTTCTAAAAGACATTAGGTGGTGGTCCGTCTTTTTTTTTCTAATAAATATATTATATTATAATATATAGTCGTGCACACACTATATATACTATATGAAAAATAAAGAAATCAAACATCTACCAAAATTTAAAAAATAAAAACACAAACAAAAATATTTATTACAAAAGGACAAACACAGTTGAAAAATGTAGCAAGTGATTTGCTGGAGTTGAATAGAGAGACCAAATAGCAACTTCGTATTAAAACACATTCTCTATTTTTAAGTAGAGAATTTCATAAAAAGAGCATATACAAATATACTTTTCACTGCATTCAATAGCTTTCAATAAAAACTCTTGTATAAAAGTTTCCCTGTGCTTTATGTATAATTCAACACTTGTTGTCGAATATCAAAGTCATCGTTCAAAACACAAAACAAGATCCATGATGAATATTGCTGGACATCACCAAAAGTTTTGAGACTAATATTCTTTAGAATCCAAAACACCATGTCTGTCTCATGACAAATCAATTCAAAAAATTCCTCTAGAATAAATAACGCAAGACTTGATAACCTTTTGAGATTCCACACCAAGAGCTTTAACGCGTCATTTTTCAATAGAATTTTCATGAGATTCTCAAGAACAAGGGGGTCAAGATTTTTCAATGTTGCATGTACATTATAGCATATCGGACTGCTATATTCAGGTCATGGGAACAGAGGGATTAAAATCAATGGATGTATAATATTATTATTAATGGTACCTGAATTTTCGATATATATTGTTGATTTAGAAGCACAGGGACATATACGGCCATCATCCATGGTTAAGTTCAGCGTACAAGTTTTCCAGATGCACGCAGACTGAGTACTGGGCAGTCCCTGGATTGGTCGAGGGCATCTAGTGCCAATTTAGTCAGGGTGGCTTAATTCTACTTCAGGGGTCTTGGGCTCTTGGCTAGTCTACTGATAATGAGTACTCTAGGAGTTAGACTAAATTTCCAGTTTGATGTACCAAAGATGTTTAAAGAGCCCTTGAATGATAAACAAATTTTGAGATAATTCTTACCTTTGGAACACGAAAATGACAGTTGCTAACTTGCTATTGGTTAGCTAGTTAATGGATAATTCTATTTTTTTTAAACAGAATGGTGGCTTCTCCCTGTTCACTAACACATATTTGGGGCAGGCCATGGCATTTCATCAGCCACCACCATCTGTATTCTTCAGTTCTTCCTGAAAAGACAGTATACAGATTTGCAAGTTGTTCTTCGTAGTGCCTGAAAGTTTTTCTTTTATACTAGACTAAACATATTTATTTGAAGTGGGTACCTTGGGTGAAAAAGGCTGAGAATAGGTTCACAATAAAGAGTATGCTATACATGCGGTTTCCAAAAAATGTACAACAATTTTCGTTCCTCCCATGCAATTTTTCCTTCTCAGTTTTACGGGGAAAAACAAACGCCAAGAGTCATAAACAAGTGGTTGCTACAGCGTAAAAAACACCAAGGTAAAAAGGATATGGCAGTGCACATTCTAGTTATAAAGATGAGATTGTCAATATAATGAGCAATGGTAGCATGGTTGGTGGAACTCAACTTCCATGATTTTAAATTGTAGACTCCTCTTAAAATTTTGCATATAACAATTTTTCTGGCCTAAAAGATCAATCAGCCTAGCACTGGGATGCACCTTTATAAGGCAGGGATGAAAAGCTCCCAAATCTTGCCCTGCAGTCTAGACACTTCATAGTAAGCATTACCCATGCTGCATCCATCTCATTTCTTTTATCATCCCTTCACTTGCAACATCGACCATGGAAAGAGAAAGGCACATAATTGATTTCCGAAGGGTTCCCAAACAACATGTTGAAAACCATTTCAGCAGTACCCAAAGCTAGAGTAAGCCCTGCTCCTTCATGTCCAGCTGCAACCAATACCTTGGGAACACCAGGAACAGGAGATATGATTGGTTTTCCATCAGGCATATAAGGACGCAGTCCTACTCTCACTTTCCGACTCTTGGAAAGCTCTTCAAGACCTACATCTCTTAAGCTCGGTATGAATTCCCCAGCTCGTTTCCATATTCGATCAACAATAGACTCATCCAAGTCTTTATTGAATCCAACAAACTGGCGACTACTCCCTAGGACAAGGTTTCCCGCTCCATCCAATGTAGCTGTCATTGATATGGACATGGTATGTGAATAATCAACAACTCCAGAATCTGAAGGAGCCACAACCTGATGATCCATATACCCTACTTCCATCAATCCATGGTTCAGCCTAATCGAGTTAAAATTCTCAATCACAAGCAAGTGACCCTTTCGTGGCTTTACAGGAACATCCAAAACAATGTCGAACTTCTCAACAACATTTTTCATCAAAGATCCACTCCAAGAACCAGCTGCAATAACAACAGCCTTCTTACAATACAAACTATTTTCTCAGTCCTAACACCTTCAACTTCTCCACTTCCACTTGATCTCAAAACATCAATAACAGGATCATTAAAAAACTCTACATACCTAGATCCATAACTCCTATTTTCCTTCTGAATAAACTCAACCGTCCTCAACGCGTCCAACTGACAATCATCATGTAAAAATGCAGCACCCCCTTCATTCCCAGCATCAACTAAAGGCTCTTTCTAACCAACTCACTTCTTGACAAAAACTCAGCTCTTAACCCAGCTTCAGAAAGAAGCTCAACTCTATCTTTCAACATACTTAACTCTTCTAAACTCCTACCAATCATTAAACTCCCAGTTTTCTTCCACCCCAGTTCTTGTAATGGACTAAAACCTTGTTCCTCAATACCCTTTGCTAAATTTTCCCATAACTGTTTACTTCTCATACCAAGTTCCCATAGCTCAGTTCCAGGTGTTTTACCTGCCATCCATATATACCCTTGCCCTGCACCTGTTGCCCCAGATGCACATGGTACACTTGCATCAACTACAGCAACTGATAATTTTGATTCTTTTAAAAACTGTCTTGCTATTGTTA
Organism: Coptis chinensis; assembly: GCF_015680905.1. NCBI lineage: Eukaryota > Viridiplantae > Streptophyta > Magnoliopsida > Ranunculales > Ranunculaceae > Coptis > Coptis chinensis. The sequence goes on along the minus strand of NC_141463.1, from coordinate 89,624,952 downwards.
ATCCTATTATTCCAGCTCCAACAATCACTACATCAAACTCCAACGCCAATGATGGCAATGAAGCTGAAACAATTGGGCTTAAAGTATAGTTATTTTTTCTAGTACTTGATTTGGTTGTGATCTTGTCCAATTTCAAAGTTTGTGGACATGTCAATGACTTGGAAAGGTGATGAGAAGAAAAAGGGGCTGAGTAAATGGAGTCATGTTTATGGATTGAAGCGTAATTGCCAATTGTTGTTGCCATTTTTTTTTTTTTACTAAAACTGTTTGATGAAATGGAGAGTGAACTTCAAAGCCTTTCTCTTGTTAAAAAATTAGAGCAATATGAATTTGTTGACGACTTGAGTCCGTTACTATATATTTTTTTTACACGTTTTTTATTGTCGGATTTGTTAGACATGAAATTATTTATTTTTACTATGCCACCCACCCAAGAGGTGTGTTTGGTTGTTGCGACTTGCGAGAAGCGTTTTTCGTGGAGAATCTAAGCTTAAACGACGACAAAGATTTTTCACTCAGAAGTGCCAACCATAACAAATTGCGCTTGTGGAATCAAGTACTATTTTCATTAGATATACAAAGAGCATACAAAATGGCTAGTGCTGTCCATGACATTGCACCAGTTACTCCGTTTTAACACCGTGCATTGGAATGAGTTCGTCATTTACAAAGAGTGCCAAGATTCTTTAGGTCTTCATCCTTGGCATACCAATTAGGTATCAGCCTTGATGCATATGGATAAAGGTCCTGGCAAGACTTCCTGATGGTGCTTTCCGCCACTGCAGTTGCTGTTGCAACATCTACATATATAAAACCCATTAGTTATTTATAAAGATTCTGTAACACAAATTACAATCCTAACGTGAGAGTGAGACAGTGAGGCAATGCTATTTGCATTCTTTGTGAGAACTTCAGATTGTAAACTCAAGCAACAAATATTGTGCAGCAAATGCAAACCTTTAAGGAACTGCCTGTTGTCAGAGAGCTGCGTAATCATGTAGATAACAGCTGCTGCCACTGAGGTGGGGTTCCTCCTGCAAAAATAAGAATTGAAAAGATTAGCGAACAGTTTGGTAAAATGGTAGAGATATAGTTTATATGACACCTTCAAAAGTGATAATGCCAAACCAACATGGTGCAAGTGTCTAACAACTTTAGACCACAAGTCTGTATCCAAGCAAGATGCCGTGATTAAAGTATAAGAGACGCTAGGCTACCTTATATCAAGCTCTTTTGAGTTCTGGACTGCTTCTTGTGCAGCTTTAATAGCTTGGTGATTCATGCCTAGACGGGAACAGAAGCGCCTCTGCAGATCAAGGAGGTTGGGATTAGTTTAAAACTTTAAATACTTGTACATAAAAATTCCAAATACATGAAACAGGTTAAATAGCCTCATAAGTAATACCTAAAGAAGCAACTAAAATAAACTGGTAATAAAGCAACAAAACTTAATCTCACCATAAAATCTCCAGCATCTGTTGCTCCGGTCTCCATTGATTCACCAATCTCTTTCAATTGTTTCTCAATGAAGAATGTGTTCCTGCCAATTTCCTTTATTGTGGCTCCATTGGCAATAGAGTGAATCTCTAGTTGACAGAAACCACATATGTCAGGAAACTAAATCACATTGAAAGTAAGATAAATAGAGAAGAAATCCACATATTAAGGAAGCTTAGCCTGTACCCTTTAGGGTGCGAGCCTTATGTTCTTGCTTACAAGCAACGAACAGACAAGCAGCCAAAAATGCATCTCGATTTCTTCCCCTCGTAGACTTATGGTCTGCTACTTTCTTATATATCTCATTCGCCAGATCCTGCACAAAGCCAATAACAATAATAGATGTAAATAAACACAGCATTATCATTCAACGAAAAATTGAACAACTACATGAACTACTTTCAAGAAATCATCCCCAAACAAGTACAAACGTTGATGTGCAGATGCAGGGTATCAACTAATCAATCCCTGTACCTACCTAGCATCTGAGATACATCCCCCAAGTTCACCAAGGTGTATACAAAGACATGCAGTGAATTGAAGCCAACTAATCACCTAGAGAATTTAATCTACTTGATGAGTGCAAGGACTAGTTCAATCACATATCAAGTTCTGCATTTTATTTATACCAAAATACAAATTTAGGCATGCTACTAGGTAACAATGAACAACCTCACAAAAAGTTTCTTTTTTAAGTCAGGTAAACATATTCATCAGGTAACCATACCAGATATAGTTGTCACTATACCATAATCAAGATAAACAATATATACCTTGATAGTGGCAACAAGGTCCAACCTATCACACATTTCGGCTATGCTTTTAAAGGCTTGGATAAGTGAACTATCAGGATCCTTATTAGAACCAACATTGTTCCATCCAAGAGACGTAACACCAGAAGGTTTGGATATAAGAGTGACAAGACCACCACCATTCTCAGCAAGAAGAGGGTTTACAGGACCCCCAACGCGATTCGGATCACTATTATTAGTATCATTCTCAAACGTTCTCCATTCAGATGTTTCGTCTATGTAACGTGCTTCAAGAACTAGACCACACTCGCAACATATTGTGTCACCACTTGAGTGATCCAATACTACCACTGTGGTCTTCTTGCAATCCGAACAATAATCTTCCATTATGTTTTTTGTTATTGTTAAATTTCCTGTTTATGTTTTTAAATTTTTTTGATTAGTTAATTTTACGTAAGTTGACTAATATGATCGCTGCACTTTTTTTTTTTTTTTTTTTTGCTCTCGTTGTGGAGGCAAATTGTGATGAGAAATTGAACCCCTAGCTTCTCTATTTATAGAGGTTGGTTGGGTTCTAATTTTGGGAACCGACTTCAATTCTACTTCTAATTGTACTTTAATTTGGACTCGTAAGACTTAGGTCCAAAGTCGTCGGGTATTTGAACTGGGTAGCGTGCATCGGTCCACCACGTGATCAACAGAAGAAGGCCCATTTATTACTTTCAAGTGGGGTTTGAACCAAGACGAAGAAAAGTTGTTGATTGATGATTGGCCTCGTTAGACTTGTTCCTTGACTCATCAATCAATCCTAGATATTTTCCGAATTTGGGTTGATTATAAAGTCTAAGAGCATTTTTAAGTGAGATACTATTCTAGCATCAAATACCAAATTTCTAATAATTTGGTGTTTTTTTTCATTATGGAGAGACACATGTTGATAAAAACACCAAACCAAACACCAAATCAACCAAAATTTGGTTCCAGCATTTCCAAAACCGCAGTTTTTAGATGGGCTTCAGTGGCGCGGTTTTGAGAAAGTGTTATATGTCATTTGATGTCAAATATTTGATGTTTCTCCTGAAGTTGGTTAGTGTTTTTTAGGTGTGTTTGGTTTGGTTCAAAAAATTTGGTGTTTTTTTTGTTTCTCTCCTAAATCCTAAAGATACTCTAAAATGATCTCACTAATGGTGAAAATGGTGAATTGGTGATCTCCATTTGATTAAGGGTGCAATCTTACAAGATCCTCTAAGGGTGCAATCTGCATTGCTCGCCTAATTGATTAAGGGTGCAATCTTACAAGATCTTTCTCTTTACACTAGGCATTGCTCCCTATATAGTGCTGCTAGTTAGTGCACCAACAGGAAACACTAGGGGTGCTTTGCAAGTTCTTTTAGATTTATAGGAGAGCTAATTCCACTCAAAAATCGTTTCATTGAGAAAAATTTTAATAATGATAAAATTTATAGTGCACGATTAGTCTTGTCCCGTTGCAGAGTCCATCCCTTGGTGCAATATTCCTAAGCAGCATTATAAGGCAGCCGACCTTCAATTGCAGATTAAAAGGTGGCAAGCTGGGGGATCTAGAGAATTAAGAAATTCACTTGGATAACGGAATCCATTGTTTTTAGAATTGTTAGCATCGTCGATGATTTTATCTGCCGCTAAGTAAGAAAGCGTTTCTCCAGGAAACAAATTTAGAGTTGCTTCGTTGATTAAACTGACATCGTCGTTTCGTGCAGAGAGTATAGTTCGTTCATTTAGAAAAGTTGGTGATGTTGTGCCCACCACATCCAAATTTGGATAAACTGAAGAAATGAGTTCTTCTTGATTTCCACACTTACGTATGCCTGTAGACAGATCGACCATTTCCGTAGGAGTCATTCATAGCTAAAAGTCAAGAAAAAAACAAAATTAGTTGTCACTCAACTTTGACTAAACATATATCTATAGTAAAGCACCATAACTAAACGTTTGAATTAACAACTAACCTCGACCAAGTAATTGGCAAAGTTTGTGTAACGCCCGTATTTAAAATACGTAATTATTTATTAATTAATTAATTAAATTATTTATATAAAATCTGTTGGATTGGATTTGGGATACGTGGGCCTGGTTTCTGGGCCCGAGTCTGTATTAGGCTTGGGTTTCAAACCCAAATATATAATCACATTGTTCTGGAGAATAGGGTTCTGAGAAAATAAAATAAAATAAAAATGGAGGCAGAGATAGAAGCTGGATTGCTAGAGGGTTGGAGCGCGACGAATCGAACTATGATGAATTCGTGGAGCTGTTAATACAGGTGAGTAGTTAGTTTTTCTACTTCACGTGTATACGGAAACAGCCTTAATGTTCAATGTTTTTCACTCATTTTTACTGTTCGTTCTTCCTCGTCGTGTGTCGTTATTGTTAAACTGATTACTGTTATATATGGTTTGTTGCTCTTAATTATTAAAATGATTGAACTGTCGAAGCTTCGAGAAGCTGTTAATGGCGGCGCAAGCCCCACAGCAAGATTTCGGCCTATGTTTCCTTTAAACTCTTTTTGTTTGTGGTTTTGAACTGTTATCTTGTGGGGTTGTGGTGGTACATTGTTAGAGAGCTGTTCAAGCTCTGAAGGGGCGTTACTGGCGTCGCCTTACCGGACCTTTTGATTTGAACCCTTGTCTTTATGACTTTTACTTTGTTGATTTGAGTTTGAGTATTGAGGTTGGAATGAGGGCTTGAATGGGTGCTGGAAAGGGGTAAGATTGAAGCTTGAAGCTTTGACAAGCGCTGATGGCGTCGCCAAGCCAAAGGAACCCAAATCGTCCTAATGGATTGTTTGAACTTCTTTGTGGTGATGTTAAATTGTTGGCTGTTGATGTTTGATTGAATTACTGGATTGGGTGGGGGCTGTCGGAGGTGGTAGAAGCCATTAATGGCGGCCATAAGTTTAAAATCTAGTTTTGGTGAAGATTGGGAATTCAAGAATTTGAGGGTTTCGATTTTGTTAAAGTAGTGGGGTTTTTTTTCCCTCATCATTTTCGATTATGGTTGGAGGGGTGGCAATTGGAATTTTGTGGTGGCCGATTTTGGTGGCTGGTGGTGGGAACTGATGGAGAAGATGACCGGCTGGGCCTTGGGCCAGTTTCAGTTTTTGGGCCTTAGCTTGTTAGTTGGGTTGAGCCAAAAAGTCTATTATTTTGTCTTGGGTTTTAGTTGGTTTTTGGGCCCGAATTTAGTTGTTTGGTTGGGCCAGTTCTATTTTTCTTTCTTTGGGCCGAACCACTTAACTGTTTTGGGCCAGTTTCTAATATTGTTTGGGGCCAGTCCATAGGACTTAATGGAGATCCAAATGGGTCTTTCAACATTTAAACTTTTGGGCTCTAAGGTTTGGGTTTGGGCTTGGCTAGTTGGGTCTGAATCATTACCTTAGTCATGAGCCCATGAGCCATGCACCTTTGCCCTTAGCCATGAACCATGGCTATGACTCTGAACCTGTTGAACATGGAAATGACAGTTTGACTTTGACAATGATGTGTTGACTTTGGCAATGACGTGTTGACTTTGACTTTGACCGTTGACCGTGGAATGTTGACTTTTTCCAGTTTTTCACATATTTAAGAATATGGACAAATGTAGTAATAAAATATTGTCGAAAATTGTATAACCTTATTTGTCATTATTTAATTAAGATTTGACGTGAGTAGTGTGTAAAGAATATAAGATTGGCACGTAACAAGCGGGGAATTTTTATAAGACTTAGATATATACGTTTTTATGATAATTAAATTATATACGGACTTAGATTCATGGACTTTAGTATTGGGCTTTTATGGTGACTTGAGTTCACATAAATATATTGAATAAATACATTACATGATTGATTGCTATTATGAGTTGCTACTTAAATGAATTGTAGTATGTATGAAGGCTTGATATATTCCATATGGGGTAGTGCAATATATGATTGGCACGTGAAATAATAAGTTTTGAGATTTGAAATAGAGATGCTTGGATATCGTGCAATGAATAGTATTGGCACGTGATAATGTGGATTGTATTATAACGAGAAACGTTTAGCTTCAGTACAATTAAGTATACTGGCATGAGATAGAATAAGAATTATTCTAAGATATAAATGTATGACACGTGAATAAATTACGTAACGAAAATCCTAGAACCTAACTACCACAACTCATGTGATTTGGCCCTTATGATGGGCGTATGTGATATGATTGGCCCTTCGGGCGTTTCGATCAGTGAATCTGAATGACCCTTCTGGCGTAAGTAATATGGATGGCCCTTCTGGCGTAGCCGAATGGTGGCTTGATTATTTCGTTCGCAAAATTAGAACGAGACGCGCGATATTTTATGCCGAATAGTGGCAGTACTTACATAATGGCTTTCGTGTGAGGGTTACCTAGTGTACGGCATCTCGCTTAAGGTAGTTACGCACGGAGTGGTTCATTATGTAAGGGGAGGCATATGGATGTACATGTTCGGCGTTGGAAAGCGATTGTGGTAGCTAGGGAAACTAGGTAAGACATAGATACGACGTGATTGTAGGGACACGCAAAGAAAGCCTTAAATAATATAATTATGGTAAATGTTGGTTAATGATATACCTTTAAAAATATGATTGTATATGGTTTTGCAGAAGGGTGGGTTAAACTAATTACTTGTGCAGAGACGACCCACTCTGTAATTGAGCATGAAATACGGTAAGTATAAAATATGCTTGGCTGGTTATTAGTTTAGTTAGAACCTAAGGCGCCTCGGTAGAGGAACTAACTGCCTTTGTATTATTGTTGAGAAGTTAAAGCGCCTCAGTGGAGGAACTACCTGCCTTAATTATTGTACTTAAGGATGTCGTATTAGTTGTTGGAAGTTAAGGCGCTTCGGTGGAGGAACTAACTGCCTTATGGATTGTGTATATATATGTATAAGTATATGTTGTATTTTAGAGCTACTCACACCAGCATTTTTATAATCTTGACCCGATTTGTTTGTTTGCTTATCGGGTGTGTTCATTAAATGAACATAGTTGATAAGTCTTGACGAGTTTAGTGTTGAAGAAGGGTTGGTTCTTTGCTTGTGGTTTTGCGTTAGCGCGTCAGATTCGGGATAATGTTTTGTTTTCCCTTGAGGTGAAATAGATTTTCAGTTGAGACAATGTTATTTGTATTTTCATTTGTAATTTTAAATAAAGAGTTATTGAAAAGAGATTTGTAACCTAATCTTATTTGGGAATTTTTGTAATTAAGAGGACTTTTGTTTAATTGAAAATTTTTATTGGTTTTTAATTATCCGCATATTTAAACTGCTTTATGGGTTTTGGGAGTTGAGAGTGTGTCACACCTCGAAGATCGAAGAGTCGGGAACAAATATTGTTTTTCCGAATTCTGTCGAAATTCGGGGTGTGACAGTTTGCATTATCAAGGTCTGACACATCAAGGCACATGTTTTTGGACCAAGTGCACAACATTCACATGCCGCCATAGCTGAGATCTCCTCAACGATGCACCTACAAATTGCTCCCGAACCCTTTTTGGTATAATAGGGAGGGTTTGTCTAAAATCACCTCCAAGAACAACAGTTATTCCACCGAAAGGATTTGAATTATCTCTAATATCTCGAAGCGTCCTTTCGACAACTTCAACACAGTGTCTATGTTGCATCGGCACTTCATCCCAAATTATTAAGCTTGTCTCTTTGAAAAGATCAGCATGTATTGAGTTTTTGGTAAAACTACAGAATGTTTCATCCATCACATTTAAAGGAATTTTAAAAGTTGAATGGGTTGTTCTTCCGGCAGATAACAACAACGCTGCAATTCCAGATGAAGCAACCATTATTACTATATGGCCAAGACTGCGGCAAGTTGCAGCAATTGTGTTGTACACAAATGTTTTACCAGTCCCTGCTGCTCCAACCAAGAAAAAACTTCTCCCCGGTTGTTTACCACTGAATTTGTTACCTTGGTATGGGCGTCACGTTGTTCGTCATTCAGACGCAATACATTCGAGGTGGCCTCTGCGTGGAGCCCATCATGTTGGAGCTGTCTTTGCTCCCAAATGAGTCTGTTTTCTGTAACTTCATCCCAGTTTCTTCTGGGTTTAGGCATGTCTGGGAAATCAGATAATGTTCTTCCTACTTCAAAAAGCAATTGGTTCAACAAATATAACCCATAATCAGCTACTTGTTCTTCGGTTGGGTAAGGAATTGGGAAGGTGTTACGTATTTTCATTGCAAGGTCATCACAAATACTTGTTGCAAATTCATTCCACAATAGCACAGGACTTGTTGGGGAACATTCCAAAAACATAATGTTGAACAACCTTCGTAGTTGGTAGCCAGTGTTGATTATAGACGCCTCTTGTAGACATTGCCTCCATTCATCGTCGTCTTCTAAAAGACCACGTGCAACACATGCCGCTTTAAATGTACTATATTCAGATCCGTTGACAGTACGAAGATTTGAAAAGGATGTAGGACCTCTGACTACTGTCAAGAGTAAGCGGAGGTAGAAACGTTCTCCAGCATTTGGATTTACAGAGTACATTATCCCAATAGCGCAACATTGGTCTCTCTTCTTCCAAATTTTTTTGTTTTTTTCAAACATAGTGCTGTGGGAATTCCTGATAAGTAAATGCACGGGCCTCTGTATCTCGAGTACACTATTCAAAAAAAGCTATCAGGGTTGATTTCTGTTTGTCTGCTCTAGCAAGAACTGCAGCCTTGGTGTCTTTTGCATTGAAAACGACATGATGCATTCCTTCAAGATGAACTGCTAATCTTTCAACTTTTGGGTACTCCTTGTGCAAAGGAAATTCAAGCAGACGCCATGCTGCCTCCGGTGGTCCCACATACCTTGCATTAATATACTGTTGAATCTTGTCATCAGTGCCAAGTATCACCATAGTTGCCCTGTCGTGGCCTTTGTAGATGTATTTGTGAATGTATTTAACGGCACGAACTGATGAACATACTTCAACGTTTATATGGCAATTGAACATTTCTGATAAGAATGGGTTGTAAGGCACTACATCCTTGTTATCAACTTGATAATCCCGAACTTCGTACTCCTTACCAGTATTGTGCCTATGGTAAATAGGATACCCAACTTGATCCATTGTTGTTTCATCGGTGAATGCACGTGGATAATGTTTGGTACACTTTCCATTCTCCATGCATGGGGCCTGCGGATTCTTGGCGCCACAGGGTCCATGAACCATACACCTCTTGACAGTTTTAAAAAGTTTTGGTTGGGAGACAGGGTCAGGGAATTCTGCGCACACTATCTTATCAACCTGTTTGAGAAAGATGAGGGCATGCATGTGTGGCAGACCTCGTTTCTGGAATATATTGTATATACATGTGCAACGGCTTCGCCGAACATACCATTTATGAGTATTTCTTCCATGATGGCTTTCCTTTTCAACTTGAATACACGTGCGACCACTTTTGGACGGTCCGAAGCAGTGTGGTGCTGCTTGAGTGCTCTTCTAATCTCTGGCCAGTTTGGGTTTGCCCTAGCAGTAAGAAACACATCCGGATGTTTATTGTAACGCGTTATGGCCATTGAGTCCTGGTAAATTTCGTACATTTGTCTTGGGCTCCCTGTATGACTCGACGGGAGAATGTAACGCTAGCCGATCTCTTCTAGAGGCAACCCTTCCATGGAAATGTCCGTCAAACACTTATACAAATCCGCACGAATGTGGTTTTGGTTCATCCGAACATAACGCAAATGGTTCTGTTCAGTTGCAACCCAGGCATCCACTATCCACTGTTAAAATAGAGAACCTCCCCTCAAAATAGATGAGTATTCTGTGGGGTAATCGAATAAACGATAAGCGTAATATTGCACTTTAGTCAAACGGGCTTCACCTGGACAATTGTTAGAAATATCCCATTGGCGCAGATCTGGTGCCCAACCAAGGTCTCCTCTAGGGAAAAGCAGCACATAATGTAGAGGTGAATATGTTGGGTGACACTCACTTATCCTTTGCACTCCACCTTCTTTACAATGCAGAATGATGTCTCGTAACATGTCACATTTACTTTCATCCCCAAGCAACACAACGGCAATTTCAGAAGTCGATGGAAGATTGCACCGACGTCGATCAGTACCAGGAGTGTATTGTATGTATGCAGGAATATTATTGTTTACAATTGCATTTGACCTAAGGATGTCACTTGCATTTTTGAAAAACTTGGACCATGCATTCGCTTGAATAAGCACCCCCTGAATAATACTTAACACCTCTGTTAACAAATGTGGATTGCGTTGCCTTCTATATTCCAGAGCGGCACTTGCATCATAAATGTACAGTTATGTGTATTTCGGGTCATTATCACTGTTTGGTAATAGTGAGCCAATTTTATGGCACAATTCTCCATGAATAGTGAATGCTTTTGGACCACGGCCTCTGAGGACACGATCATTTGCTTTGACACCCAGACTTGTAAAGGCATTGCATCGTTGTACCCTCGAATATTTTTATGAAAATATTTTGCTAGCCAATCACCACCTTCGAATAGTGATTCGAGGGGTTGGGGTAAAGGTTGAAGGCAAGGGACTTTTATTTTTCCTTATAGGCAACACGACCCAAATAAAGGCTTCTTCTTGGTAGACCTGGTCAATTGCTCAGCGCTCCAATGGAGGGCAGAGCAAGACTGACATTGGACGTTCATTTCACCAAGATCATGGCGCACATCTGGAACAACAGGCAAGGGCTCAAATGGGGGCCCAAACTCAAATACATCATAATCTTCTTCGTCAGACGTTTTTGCGTTGCCTTCAGAGGTTTGGTTAAAATCCACCTCCTTTTGAGAATGGGTTAAGCCTATATCAGACGTACTCATAAGAGTAGTATCACCTGGTCTGAAATTCAAAATAGAACTAATCAGATTTTATTGACCAGAAGACACCAAAAAAAGAGTTTCCAATAGTAATATATAATAGACTTACTGGCTATTAGGCAATGACGGAGATCCAAGTTGGAAAGGAGAAGCGAGATTACGTGTAGAATGCGGAGAATAATAACACATATTGTCGGCGCCAAAATGTGATGCAGACAATTGTTTGACAAATTGCTTATCATTTGGATGTTGTAAAATCTGTGTCTCGTCATCAACGACATTTTTTCCTTTGTCGCTCTAGCAAGATGGGGGCAATATAGAATGTTGGGAATCTTTGAACACATTGTTAGTAGTGGATGAATAAATAACACTTGCCACTTGAGAAATGCTCTGCAAGCGTGAAGTTCTTTCCCTCTCTCTACGCGCACGTTGAGCTAGTGCATACCGATTGGGTGGTTCAGTTATGTTTGAACGATTGACCATCATGACTTGATGAAGGCCTTGATGGTTTTCGTCACAATTCATATCTTTTGAGAATGTAAGTCTATCTCAGACGTACTCACAGGAGTAGTATTAGTTGATATGAAATTCAAAATAGAGGCACCAATGAGGTTTTAATCACAATAAAATTACAATATAAAAAGTTTATAGGAGTAATATTAGACTTACTGGCTACTTTGCAAGGGAGATGATCCAAGTTAGGGGCCGAAGGTAAAACTACGTACCGATTTTGGAGAATCGTGGGGCCAGTCTTCGCAGGTAGAATGTAATGCTAACAATTGATTGCCAAATTGCATCTCATTTGGACACTGTGATATCAGCATGGGGTCATGCATGTGTGGAACCTCCTTGAAACGTAGTTTGTAACTGACGAAGGAATAGAAGTTCCAATTGGAGAAGTTAGTTGCAATCGCAAAGCTCGTTCCCTTTCTCTACGCGAACGTTGAGCTAGTTCATAACGATTTGGTCATTCAATAACGGATGAACGATTAACGGTGACGACCTCAACTGGTTGTGGATGTTTTGTTGTTGGGCATAATGTTGGAGTTACAATCTTATCTGCTCTTTGACGTCGTATTTGCAATTGGGGTGTTTTACTATGACAAATTTGGTCGGAAATAGAACCATGACTAATCTGTAGTAGCAGTAGTTTTAAAACCAGTATGATTTTATTTCACATGAGTTGAAGTTATACAAAGTAAAACTAAATTTTGATAGCGGGTTGACCTCAACTTGTGCTGTTGTTTGTGTTCGAATGTTCACTTGCACTATTTCTGGATTCACTGGAGCTGGTGTTTCACAATCCATGTTTAACTTATGGAGTAAATTTGAATCAGTTTGTGTGCTTGTTTAAATCAGCATACTGAAAACAAATATAAGGTTATATTAGATATACATTGGAAGTTAGACTATATGTTGAGACGAAAACAATTAGAATTAAATAATGCATGGACATTGAGTCAAAGAATCTTACCACCGCCCGACCGACCGTCCTTGTTACCTTATACCTGAAACTAAATAAAGTCGTTATCTTGAAACTTTAAAACCAATCAAGGGAAAACATCATTTACTAAATCCGTCAAAGCCATTCTGTCTGAACTGAAAACTTTTTTAAAAAAGAAAAAACTTAACCTTGTATCTTCAATGGAAGACATCATCACCGAACAACACTGACGATCGTTGAGGCAATCAATTTTTCTTGGTTTCTCTATGAATTTTTGTGCAAGGAGAAATGACTTGTTATGCTGGAAGTTGAGGCGATGCGTAAGAAAATATTATTTGGTAAAGTAATGGATGTCATACCCGCTACAACAGAAGCAGTTATAGGAGAGAATCTAGACGCAAAAGTAGACATGTGATTGAGGTAGGGACTATGATGGGGTATATATACAATTTGAATAGAAACACATAAAAAAAAAAAAAGACCCATACAATTAGTTTTTTCTAATAACTTTCATTCGTAGAACTATGCATTGTGTATAAAATGGATGAAATGTCGCTAAAAACAGAATCATATGCATTGAAGAGCTATTGTTTGCTTTTATTTTAGGTGGCTTTATTGGGAGGAACATGGTGTCCGTGGAGTTCATACGGACGTGAGTTGTTTTATGCTTCGCACTGTAAAATAATATCTTTACACATTAACGACTGTTAGATGATATGACATTTGTTGTACAATACTTTCTATTTATATATATAAGTAACTGTATCATGATCTGACATTTGTTGCGCAGTGCAAATCATGCTGTGTTTTATTGTATAGATATCAAAGTCATCATTCAAAACACAAAACAACATCCACGATGAATATTGCTCAACATCACCAAAAGTTTTGAGACTAATATTCTTTAGAATCCAATACACCATGTCTGTCTCAATACGATGAATACGCAAGATTTTTTCTCATCCAAATTACTTGGTAACCTTTTGAGATTCCACACCAAGAGCTTTAACGCGTCATTTTTCAATAGAATTTTCATGAGATTCTCAAGAACAAGGGGGTCAAGATTTTTCAATGTTGGAGAACCAGAAAATCGATAGAAGCCATCCCAACCTCTTTGCTATTGTGACATAATAACTACACAATTGTCTCATTAATATTATTATTAATGGTACCTGAATTTTCGATATATATTGTTGATTTAGAAGCACTGGGACATATACGGCCATCATCCATGGTTAAGTTCCGCGTACAAGTTTTCCAGATGCACGCAGAATGAGTACTGGGCAGTCCCTGGATTGGTCGAGGGCATCTAGTGCCAATTTAGTCAGGGTGGCTTAATTCTACTTCAGGGGTCTTGATCTCTTGGCTAGTCTACTGATAATGAGTACTCTAGGAGTTTGACCAAATTTTCAGTTTGATGTACCAAAGATGTTTAAAGAGCCCTTGAATGATAAACAAATTTTGAGACAATTCTTACCTTTGGAACACGAAAATGGCAGTTGCTAACTTGCTATTGGTTAGCTAGTTAATGGATAATTCTATTTTTTTAAACAGAATGGTGGCTATAGTTATTGTCGGATTTGTTAGACATGAAATTATTTATTTTTACTATGCCACCCACCCACGAGGTGTGTTTGGTTGTTGCGACTTGCGAGAAGCGTTTCTTGTGAACACACTAAATGACGACAAAGATTTTTCACTCAAAAGTGACAGACCATGACAAATTGCGCTTGTGGAATCAAGTACTATTTTCATTTGATATACAAAGAGAATACAAAATGGCTAGTGTTGTCCACGACATTGCACCAGTTACTCCGTTTTAACACTGTGCATTGGAATGAGTTTGTCATTGACAAAGAGTGTCAAGATTCTTTAGGTCTTCATCCTTGGCATACCAATTAGGTATCAGCCTTGATGCATATGGATAAAGGTCCTTGCAAGACTTCTTGATGGTGTTTTCCGCCACTGCAGTTGCTATTGCAACATCTGCATATATAAAACCCGTTAGTTATTTATAAAGATTCTGTAACACAAATTCCAATCCTAACGTGAGAGTGAGACAGTGAGGCAATGCTATTTGCATTCCTTGTGAGAACTTCAGATTGTAAACTCAAGCAACAAATATTGTGCAGCAAATGCAAACCTTTAAGAAACTGCCTGTTGTCAGAGAGCTGCGTAATCATGTAGATAACAGCTGCTGCCACTGAGGTGGGGTTCCTCCTGCAAAAATAAGAATTGAAAAGATTAGCGAACAGTTTGGTAAAATGGTAGAGATATAGTTTATATGACACCTTCAAAAGTGATAATGCCAAACCAACATGGTGCAAGTGTCTAACAACTTTAGACTACAAGTCTGTATCCAAGCAAGATGCCGTGATTAAAGTATAAGAGACGGTAGGCTACCTTATATCAAGCTCTTTTGAGTTCTGGACTGCTTCTTGTGCAGCTTTAATAGCTTGGTGATTCATGCCTAGACGGGAACAGAAGCGCCTCTGCAGATCAAGGAGGTTGGGATTAGTTTAAAACTTTAAATACTTGTACATACAAATTCCAAATACATGAAACAGGTTAAATAGCCTCATAAGTAATACCTAAAGAAGCAACTAAAATAAACTGGTAATAAAGCAACAAAACTTAATCTCACCATAAAATCTCCAGCATCTGACGCTCCGGTCTCCATTGATTCACCAATCTCTTTCAATTGTTTCTCAATGAAGAATGTGTTCCTGCCAATTTCCTTTATTGTGGCTCCATTGGCAATAGAGTGAATCTCTAGTTGACAGAAGTCACATATGTCAGGAAACTAAATCACATTGAAAGTAAGATAAATACAGAAGAAATCCACATATTAAGGAAGCTTAGCCTGTACCCTTTAGGGTGCGAGCCTTATGTTCTTGCTTACAAGCAACGAACAGACAAGCAGCCAAAAATGCATCTCGATTTCTTCCCCTCGTAGACTTAAGGTCTGCTACTTTCTTATATATCTCATTCGCCAGATCCTGCACAAAGCCAATAACAATAATAGATGTAAATAAACACAGCATTATCATTCAACGAAAAATTGAACAACTACATGAACTACTTTCAAGAAATCATCCCCAAACAAGTATAAACAGTCGATGTGCAGATGCAGGGTATCAACTAATCAATCCCTGTACCTACCTAGCATCTGAGATACATCCCCCAAGTTCACCAAGGTGTATACAAAGACATGCAGTGAATTGAAGCCAACTAATCACCTAGAGAATTTAATCTACTTGATGAGTGCAAGGACTAGTTCAATCACATATCAAGTTCTGCATTTTATTTATACCAAAATACAAATTTAGGCATGCTACTAGGTAACAATGAACAACCTCACAAAAAGTTTCTTTTTTAAGTCAGGTAAACATATTCATCAAGTAGTGTTTTCTTTTACGTTAATTTTCTGATGAATACCGTCAAAAGAACATCAGGCATATACACAAATCCATAGCAGATATAGTTGTCACAATATATACCTTGATAGTGGCAACAAGGTCCAACCTATCACACATTGCAGCGATGCTTTTAAAGGCTTGGATAAGTGAACTATCAGGATCCTTATTAGAACCAACATGGTTCCATCCAAGAGACTTAACACCAGAAGGTTTGGATATAAGAGTGACAAGACCACCACCATTCTCAGCAAGAAGAGGGTTTACAGGACCCCCAACGCGATTCGGATCACTATTATTAGTATCATTCTCAAACGTTCTCCATTCAGATGTTTCGTCTATGTAACGTGCTTCAAGAACTAGACCACACTCGCAACATATTGTGTCACCACTTGAGTGATCCAATACTACCACTGTGGTCTTCTTGCAATCTGAACAATAATCTTCCATTATGTTTTTTGTTGTTGTTAAATTTCCTGTTTATGTTTTTAAATTTTTTTGATTAGTTAATTTTACGTAAGTTGACTAATATGATCGCTGCACTTTTTTTTTTTTTTTTGCTCTCGTTGTGGAGGCAAATTGTGATGAGAAATTGAACCCCTAGCTTCTCTATTTATAGAGGTTGGTTGGGTTCTAATTTTGGGAACCGACTTCAATTCTACTTCTAATTGTACTTTAATTTGGACTCGTAAGACTTAGGTCTAAAGTCGTCGGGTATTTGAACTGGGTAGCGTGCATCGGTCCACCGCGTGATCAACAGAAGAAGGCCCATTTATTACTTTCAAATGGGGTTTGAACTTTGAACCAAGACGAAGAAAAGTTGTTGATTGATGATTGGCCTCGTTAGACTTGTTCCTAGATTCATCAATCAATCCTAGATATTTTCCGAATTTGGGTTGATTATAAAGTCTAAGAGCATTTTTAAGTGAGATACTATTCTAGCATCAAATACCAAATTTATAATAATTTGGTGTTTTTTTTTATTATGGAGAGACACATGTTGATAAAAACACCAAACCAAACACCAAATTCAACCAAAAACCGGTTCCAATTTTCCAAAACACCTTAGGCTTTTAAGATGGGCTTCATGCACGCGGTTTTGAGAAAGTGTTATATGTCAAATATTTGATGTTTCTCCGAAGTTGGTTAGTGTTTTTAGGTGTGTTTGGTTTGGTTCAAAAAATTTGGTTTTTTTTTGTTTCTCTCCTAAATCCTAAAGATACTTTGATCTCACTAATGGTGAAAATGGTGAATTGGTGATCTCCATTTGATTAAGGGTGCAATCTTAAAAGATCTCACTAATGGTGCAATGCAATGGTGAATTGGTTGATTAAGGGTGCAATCTTACAAGATCCTCTAAGGGTGCAATCTTACAAGATCTTTCTCTTTACACTCGGCATTGCTCCCTATATAGTGCTGCTAGTTAGTGCACCAACAGGAAACACTAGGGGTGCTTTGCAAGTTCTTTTAGATTTATAGGAGAGCTAATTCCACTCAAAAATCGTTTCATTGAGAAAAATTTAATAATGATAAAATTTATAGTGCACGATTAGTCTTGTCCCGTTGCAGAGTCCATCCCTTGGTGCAATATTCCTAAGCAGCATTATAAGGCAGCCGACCTTCAATTGCAGATTAAAAGGTGGCAAGCTGGGGGATCTAGAGAATTAAGAAATTCACTTGGATAATGGGATCCATTGTTTTTAGAATTGTTAGCATCGTCGATGATTTTATCTGCCACTAAGTAAGAAAGCGTTTCTCTAGGAAACAAATTTAGAGTTGCTTCGTTGATTAAACTGACATCGTCGTTTCGTGCAGAGAGTATAGTTCGTTCATTTAGAAAAGTTGGTGATGTTGTGCCCGCCACATCCAAATTTGGATAAACTGAAGAAATGAGTTCTTCTTGATTTCCACACTTACGTATGCCTTTAGACAGATCGACCATTTCCGTAGGAGTCATTCCTAGCTAAAAGTCAAGAAAAAAACAAAATTAGCTATCACTCAACTTTGACTAAACATATATCTATAGTAAAGCACTATAACTAAACGTTTGAATTAACAACTAACCTCGACCAAGTAATTGGCAAAGTTTGCATTATCAGGGTCTGACACATCAAGGCACATGTTTTGGACCAAGTGCACAACATTCACATGCATATAGGTGAGATCTCCTCAATGATGCACCTACAAATTGCTCCCCGACCCCTTTTTGGTATAATAGGGAGGGTTTGTCTAAAATCACCTCCAAAAACAATAGTTATTCCACGAAAAGGATTTGAATTATCCACGATATCTCTCAAGGCGTCCTTTCGGCGGCTTCAACCACGGTGTCTATGTTGCATCGGCACTTCATCCCAAATTATTAAGCTTGTCTCTTTGAAAAGATCAGCATGTATTGAGTTTTTGGTAGAATATTTCATCCATCACATTTAAAGGAATTTTAAAAGTTGAATGGGCCGTTCTTCCGGCAGATAACAACAACGCTGCAATTCCAGATGAAGTAACCATTATTACTATATGGCCAAGTGATAAGTTCTCAAAAAGTGCAATTCAACCATCGATTATGCCTCTTGTTTAGCCATCTTAGTGGACTAATAGTGTTTGTAAGTTATGTTTTAAGATTCTACAAGTGAAAAAGTGAGTTTTGTGGAATATTAGAGAAAATGAGGTAAAACAGAGCAATTCGGAGCATTAAGGATCACATGGGAAGCCCGTGGACAATCATGGAGAAAGCCAAGGAATTGAAGCTATTAAAGATGCGACTTGGACCTATTTTAAAGCCTATTTGGAAGCCCAAGGCAAAAAATTCGTTACTTGGACCAAAACCCGCAAAAGAGGAAAGAAAGATGAAGCAAAAGTGGAAAAATAGAGTCTCGCGTTTGAGACACGACTATAGTGCGTCCAGACGCGACTCATGCATTTGGGATGCATGGATCGAGCATCCAGACGCATTGATCGCATCTGAGATGCATGAATAGTGCGTCTAGACGCATGAATCAACACTGTAGCCTATTCCTTCTCAGTTTTGGAGATGAAGTTGAACTCTGAAAGAGGTTGATTTGTATTAGGAAACAAATGACGGTTTGGAATGCTTCTAGAGCTCATTGTAACCCCTATAAATAGAGGACCTAAGTGTCTCATGTAATTTTCCAATTCACTTATATTCTTGTCTCCAGAACTTGAGGCAGAGAGAGATTAATAATAAAAGATCGGTTTTAACTAGCTGAATCTTAATAAATTAGTCTTTCTAGTCTTATGTTCTTCGACTCTTCTTCTTCTCGTTCTTCGTGTTCTTCCTTCTATATAGAAGGCTAATCTTCTGCTTCAAGGGAAGAGATGAAGCCGGTGCTTAAGGTTTAATGATTCTTCTGGTTCATGGTGTTCTTCAATCAGGTTAGTTCTTTATGTTTTTAGTTATTAGTTCCATTGCCCAGACCAGGGGATGGAAGTATTGATTAAAGTTTTTATTTATTGCAATCGAATATCATGCTAATTTAGGATTATATTTATTACAATTGAATATTTGCTAGTAACATACTTTTATTTATTGCAATTGAATATAATGCTAGAATAGAATTTTATTTATTATAATTGAATATTATACTATTATTCTCTACTTTTCTTCTAGTTGTGTAGTGTTTTAGAGTAAGGGAAGTATTCCTTGTATTTGCCTTAGATGGTGATTCATTGAATAGCTGCCCAAGCTCACATAAAAGAATATACTAGTAACATGAACATAGGAACAACCTTGAGTAGAGTTAATTGTTAATGATGTTTCATCCAAGAGGGCATCGGCACTCGCTCGATTGCCCGATTGTAGTCTACTTGGAGAACAACATGAAGCAAAAGGTCATTGAATCAAAAACATTGGTGGATTTGAATCTCTTGAATCTATCTCTCTTATATTCTCTCCCTATTTCCAATTCTTAGCTTTAGTATAAGTTTAGTTAGTTTAGTTTAGTTTAGCATTAGAATCTACAATATCTATAATCATAGTTTTTAATCCCTCAAACCCCCTTTCCAGTCATGTCCTTCATATAAACATACACTTAAAAGTGGAACGATACCATACTCATCATTTACTTATTGAGGGATAATTAGGTTTTGATACGCTTGTATTTGTTCAATGACCATCATCTATCTACATCCTCTATACACCATCTCATACACAAAAGGAGCGCGTGTAACGCCCGTATTTAAAATACGTATTTATTTATTAATTAATTTAATTATTTATTTAAAAATCGGTTGAATTGGATTTGGATATGTGGGCCTGGTTTTTGGGCCCGAGTCTGTGTTGGTCTTGGGTTTCAAACCCAAATATATAAACACATTGTTCTAAAGAATAGGGTTCTTGGAGAATAAAAAAATGATAAAAATGGAGGCGGAGATGAAAGCTCGTTGGCTAGAGCGTCGGAGTGCGACGACTCGGACTAGGAGGAATTCGTCGAGTTGTTCATTAAAGTGAGTAGATTAGTTTTCTATTTCACGTATAATTTTACTGTTCAAAGTTTTCGCTCATTCTTCGGTCATTATTGTTTGTCCTATCGTTGTTAAACACTTGTTAAAATGGTCGTTGTTAAATTTTGGTTAACTCTCGAAATACTGTTGAGGCTTATTGGGCTGTCAATGGAGGCGCGAGCCCCGAACCTCGTCCAGTCCCAAATACACTATGAACCGTGGTACTGTTGTGTGTGTGGGCTGTTAAAAGCTCCAAGAAGCCATTAATGGCGGATTGAACTAGATCTAGTTTTGAGGATGGGTTATCGAGTTAGTGAATGGAGTTTTTGCTTTTGTTAATGTGATAGGGTTTGTAACAAGGATTAAAACCGCAGGGTTGTATTGGGTGGTCGAGTCGAGGTCGACGGTGGTCGATCCGGTGGTGGCAGTTGGAGAAGATGACGACTTGGGCCTAGGGCTTGGGCCTGGGCCAAAGCCTTGGTTGTTTTGTTTGGGCCCGATTTGTTTTAGTTGTTTGGGCCAACCTTTTATTTGTTTGGATGGGCCGGATTCTATTTTAGTTGGTTTGGTCCATTTTCTTTTAAGTCTTTGGGCCAGAACTTAGATTGTTTTGTTGGGCGGTTTGGTTTAATTTTTTGAAAACTTCGGTTGTGTTTTGGGCCACTTCAATCTAAAGTTTTTGGGCGAGTTTCTAATATTGTTTGGGGCCAGCCCATAGGACTTAATAGAGATCCAAATGGGTCTTTCAATGTTTAGACTTCGGGTTTTAAGGTTTGGATAAATTTGGTTCATTATGTGTTTAATAATCATGAAATAAATATGTTTTCATACTTTTGCGGTATTTGCGATAAACATGGAAATATTGGTTAAACCTGCAATAAAAGCCACGAGGAACAGTATATATGAATTTTCTCAAATCCGTTTGAAGCATCAAACTTCCAAAGCTCCTACCTCTCGAACCCGGGACTCGAATCGACAAGAGAGCTGCTTTCGGACAATCGAGGCGATGAACTCTACATGCGTAAAGGGGAAGTTGTAAAAGCTGCCAAAAATACCGGGCCCCACTGGACTGCACATGGACCCACTATGTGGGGCCACAAGATTGGATGAGTCATCAATCATGGAGCATGTCAAGACAAAGATAACAAATTATTGGTGCAAAGTTGACACCTTGCATGTAATAAATTAGATTAGGTGTTAATAGTGAGAAAAAAAGGCAAGGTGTCACTTTGTTTTAATGTGGTAGATAAAAATGAATCAATGTGGTTTGATAATTCACGTGGGAGGAAATGAGATTTCTCTCAAATGGAGAAGAAATTAGACAAAGGTGGGGGATACTCCATTTACTCCCTTGACTTATTTTCCTCACATGGCATTATTTTAGTTCCTTAGTGAAAATGAGAAGTTAAGTTTTATTTTATTTTGCAAAAAGCTTGTAATAGTTTTAATGGAGGAACACTTGTTCTTCTAGTTCTTCTAGAAATATATAAGTGAGTTTGGTTTGGTTGTGGATCTCTCTCTTCTCTCTCTCTCTCTCTCTCTCTCTCTTTTCTCTTTTGAGTTTTTAGTAGTTCATAAGTCCTTGTCCCAAGGATCATGAGCTAACTTCCCTTTGGGGAGTTAATCCAACTCATGTGAGGGAAAAACATTGGTTGTGAGTTTGGTAGGTTTTAGGATAAACAACTAACACTACATCCTATCCCAAAATGATAGTTGGTGTAGTGTCTAGTTAGAAATCAAACAATGAGCTTAGAGATAAGTCATTGTTTGGTTTCACTTGCTAGCATGTATGAGCTCTTAAGTGAGCCATGCATGCTAGGGATCAATTATTTTTCCGTTAGGGACTTGTCTATGAGTTTAGGAAGAATAAAACCTATTTCAAATCAACACTAATGGTAGCTCACATGAGGGAGGATTAACTCTCCAACTTCTCTTCCAAATTTCTATTTTTAGTATCAAGTGCATGTTTTCAACTTAATGTTTTCTTAATGTTTAAGTAGGAATGATAAAAATCTAACATTTATAATAGACCCTTACTCCTTAGTTCCTTATTGTAACATCAATTTGTAGTTGTTCTATACTTTAGGTAGTTGAATCCTTATTCTAACTCTACTTTCAGCGAAGATCGTGAGTAAGGAACCTTGATTTCTTTTGCTTCAATTTAGAGTTCTAAACTCTAAGTGGTGTAAAAAAGCTAATATCAAATGGCGCATTTCTTGCTGTTCTAAAACCATAGAACTTGGGCTACAAAGCGAAAGTTGCATCAAGGGGAACCCCCATTCTCTTTCTTTCTTTCGTTTCATTTGTTTTTCGTTTTTTTTCATTTTTTTTCATTATTTTTTTGCCTCGTAAACAACCTGTAATCCAAAAAAATTTTCGTTCCACCTTCAGGTACCAAAAGTTAGGACTGGGAAACATCATTTCAGCAAATTATAAGACATCTGTGAAAATTCGAAGTCATTCTGAAAAAAAAAGACCGTCGTCTGGGTGGAGGAGCGTCTTGTGAGTGGGACCAGCGTCCTCGGGTGAATTTCTTACATTCTTGCTCATTTTCAGCCACCGGCATCTCTGATCCACCTTGATCCTTTTCGGGCCTAAATATTTGGTCCAAGATGCGGAAAAATTCGATAATCCTTTGGGATTAATTTCGTCGTCGCCGAATCGAAGCGTCTGTTTCATATCTTTGGCAGCGGGAAGCTCTGAGGTTCAATTTTGAGTATTATTGTAATTTATTTATATTATTATTAGTATGTTTTTCTGCATGAATGCCATGTATATAGTATTAGGAAAAATTTATGGATTATTATTTAAGTTTTAGCCTCGAATTATGCATGAATCAAATTAAGTATACGGTAAATATTTATATCACGATTACGGACATGAATTGCATATGAATGTATATTTACATATTAATGGTATTGTATTGCATGGGTATATGTCTTTCTCACGTTATAAATGTTGCTTGTTAAATGTTTGATATTTCTCTCATTATCATCGTCGCGGTATTGTATATTAAGTCGATTTTGTCAAGAAAGAGGAGAACATTCAATGAGGGTTAAAATCTTAGTTGGGTAAGTTGTTTCTAAACCCTACGGGGGTAAAAGCTGCTCTCTATAGGACATTAAATCTCAATGAGTATTGTCGAAATCGATTTATTATGCAATACAAAGTCGTATTTTAGTTTGGGTATAATACTTTGCATGTTTAGTTTTGTCATCTATTATTGCATTATGTATCTTGTATTAGGTATGCTAAGGTATTTAGATCATTATGAGTGATTCAAATTCACATTTCTTGTTGATATACATTTCGTAATATCGATTTACAAATTAAGCGTACATATCATTATTCTTGATGTATATTTGCATGCGTTATGGAAATATTTATCGATGACACAAGTTTGCCTATTAGGTATAGCTATCATTATGAGTAGAGTATCTTCACATGCTCTGCACCTAGTATTGTATGAGTAGATCGTATTTGTATGTTTGTATTTTAAACCTTGCATAAATCTTTAAAAAAAAAAAAAAAAAAAAAAAAATAAATAAATAAAAAATTAAATTAATTAAATTAAATTAAAATTAATTTAATACCACCTTTGCATAAATTTTAATTCCATAAATCTTAATCATATTCCAATGGTGTCTAGGAAACTTGAAAGATTGAGGTTACTTAATTAGAACCGTGCTTGCGGAAATCCTCCCTCATATCTATCTTGTGACACACGGTGTTGGTTTATGCACCGCGTATTCCTAGCTTCAACTGCTATGTTAGCGGCGGCTTAGGCATATGTTGTTCAACCACTAATGCTTAAGATAATAATAAAATTCGAGTCCTCATAATTCCTTACGTAAGTTAGATCTAATTTTATGCTTGCATGAGATTAAGGTGCAGTTCCACTAAAGAAATTGAACAAACCTATCGTCGAAAAAATCGATAAGCAATTCGTAAGTTCTCACATAAAAATTGTTCTTCTTACGCTAATTACCTTCATCACAATCCTTGCCGTTAAGCCATCAACTTACGTCATTATGGCCGGCGATCCTCCTCCGCCGAGAGAGAAGCCCCTCTCGGACTTCTATCTTTGCATTCTGGGAAGGACCTTCTTCACGCATCAAACTTGAGGACATTGTCGGTGATTTTAATTATCCCGCTAAGCGTTTTCGGTTTGTTACCAATATATCATGGTTTGGAGCCGCGAAAAACCGTTACAATCATCTTAAATGAACTTCAACAAGTGGCAACAACATTTCATCATCCGGTGATCTCTAAGGAACAACTCTTTGCCCATTTGTTTCCATTCACTTTAAGCGGAAAAAGCGTCAATCGGCTAGCGGGGACAACAATCACAATCCATAGACACATGGAATAAACTAGTTCAAGCTTTCATGCTTCAGTTTTACACTTTCGAAAAAAAAACAAGCGAAATGCTTGAGAAAATTCAATTCTTCCGTCAAAATCCTCATGAATCCTTTCACGGAAGCATGGAGTCGTTTTCTTGATCTTACGTTAGAATGTCCTCACCACCAACTAGAAAAAGCTGTCCTTGTTAGTTCATTCTTTAATGGTGCAATGCGATCATCAAAAGAAACTCTTGATATAATGGGAGCGGAGGTTGCTTCATGGACAAAGAACTCTTGAAGCTTATACTTTTCTTGAAAAACAAAGCGAAAAAAGGTACACCTTTGGGGTAACAGCGGAGCCGTCTAGATCATCAAAGGATCTTTACAAAAAGCACATCTATTTTTTGAGGTAAAACCGATCACGAAATAAAAATTTGATAGAATCCTAACTAAAAAAGTAGATGCACTTGCGGTTCAAGTAAGCGATCAACTACCAAAACCGGTCATGAGCGTTGACACCGCTCCTTGTGTCCTTTGTCTTAGTCACGATCATCGATGCATATTGTCCTTTGTTATATGTTTCCCTACTCAACAAGCGGAGGAGGCATGTGCATTCAACATTCCCGATGCACCATGGAGACAACATCCGAATTTAAACGGCGTCAAAATAACCAACAAATGGGGGCTCCTCACGGTTTTGGCTAATCCACTGTTCGACCTACCAATAATTTTATTCCATACCGCCAAGGAAATAATCAACAATACCAACAAGGTCATTTCAAAATAATTCTAATGCTAATTATCGGACCAACGCGACCTTGTTCGGCTAATCCAAATCCCACTATAAT
Source organism: Coptis chinensis (assembly GCF_015680905.1). Classification (NCBI taxonomy): domain Eukaryota; kingdom Viridiplantae; phylum Streptophyta; class Magnoliopsida; order Ranunculales; family Ranunculaceae; genus Coptis; species Coptis chinensis. Next base: position 89,599,347 of record NC_141463.1, on the reverse strand, counting down.
CAACAACTTCTAAGCAATAATCGAGAACTACTACATTTGCACAACTGCGCCAACCATTCTGGATAGGAACAAATGAGACTTTCTTGGCTTACATGAACCAGCGGTCTCAAATTTTAGCGTCTATCCAACAATCACTTCGACAATTTGGCGCAAGAAAAGAGTCGAGAAAAGTGTTTCCTCTGCCTGGCGGTTCAAACCCTAAACCGGCAAACCACGACCTTTGAACTCGCACAATGCCCACAGTACAAAGCACCCCAACCAAGGTGAGGTGCATGCAATCACTACTTTACGATCTGGAAAAACTGTAGACAATCGGATCATTATGCGGATGATCAACCAAAGAAAAAAAGGTTCAAGGATTCTAGTTCTAATAATGAACCTATGGAAGATTCCCACGATACAACAAAGTCAACACCTCGAGATGTAGGAAACAAGCAAGTAGACCCCTTTGCCAAATTTCGACCCTAAGGCACCGTTTCACCTTGCGGCAGCAAAGAATAAACGATGACAATTTTCTTTGAAATTCGAGACTTTTCAAAATTTAACAATCAACTTACCTTTTCTCGATGCCTTAAAATTATTACCAAAACATGCAAAATTTCTAAAAAGATATGTGCACCACAAAAGGAGAACTAATGTTCCTCGACAAAGCGTTCCTCATTTGAACAATTTCCCTCCATCACCGAACCAATGGTATTGTAAAATACAAGGACCACAGTGGACCAGCGGTTCCATGCACCTTAGGTGACAAATACCGCGCTCTTTGCTTATTAGACCTAGGGAGCTAAGCGTGAACTTACTTCCATATTATTTATTTAAACAATTAGGTCTTCATGAACTCAAACCTACCACCATGACTCTACGGTTAGCGGATCGTTCCATAAAGTATCCAAAGGAATTGTGGAAAGCGTCCTTGTAAAGTCAAGATTTCTTCTATCCACGTAGACTTTGTTATTTTGGATCTGAAGTTGCTTGTGATTCCATTCCTATCATTTTAGGGCGTCCGTTCCTTGCCCTTTGCTAATGCTCTTATTAAGCTGTCGAGATGGTTCCATGACCATGTCGCCGAAAATCTTTTCGTCGAGGTGAATGTGTTCAAGTTAATGAAACAAATTCGAGCGACATTGATGGTGAAGTCAGCGGGATTGATGACATTCCATGAAGTATTTCTCAAACTCTTTTCACGAGGATGAAGTGTACCAATTTCTTTCCTTTAGCGACTCGAGTTTGAGGGCGATGATTATACAAAGCGAAGTAAATGAGTTATTAGAGTCGATACCATTAATTGACCTACAACGGTGATGTCTAGTAACTTGGATGATCATCCCTCGTTTACTACATGGATGATGACCTTCCTCAAGAATCTTTAATACCCATCCGCCCCCCTGAATTAAAACCACTTCCTTGAATTAAAATCGTCTGACTTGATCTTTGATGGTGCGTCACCGGTTATTATTTCTTCACAATTAAGCGGCGATCGGGGAAGCTCGTTTAATTAATGTCATTCAACAACATCGTTACGCTATTGGATGGTCCCTCGATGACATTAAAGGCATTGAACCTAATGTGTGCACCCATCGCATACACGGAAGAAAATGCTAAGGCGTCGCGTGAACCACGGCGTCGCCTAAACCCTACCATGAAAGATGTGAATGCGAGAAGAAGTGTTAAAATTACTAGATCGCGGGTATTATTTACCCTATCTCGATAGTGTTTGGGTGAGTCTGTACCGTAGTTCAAAGAAATCGGCATTCTGGTTTATGCGAAATGATAAAGATGAATGCATTTCCTTTCGTATCGATAAAATGGCGAATATGCATTGACTATCGCCAAACTTAATGCCGTCACTTTCGTAAGGATCACTTTCCACTTCCATTCATCGATCGGATGCTTTCGAGCGTTTAGCGGTCATGCCTATTCTTGTTTTCTTGATGGTTATTCGGTTATTTTCAGATAGTCATAGATCCTGGCGATCAAGAAAAACAACGTTCACTGTCCATTTGGAACATTTGCATATAGGCGAATGCCTTTTCGGCCTTTGCAATGCACAGTACTTTCAATGGCTGCATGCTTCATATTTTTTCGGTGATATGGTTGAGCGGTTTATGGAGGTATTCATGGGCGACTTCTCAATTTATGGAGATTCTTTTCGATAGCTGTTTATCAAATCTTGAAAAGGTCTTTACGTTGTTGTGAAGAAAAACCTTGTTCTTAATTGGGAAAAATGCCATTTCATGGTTACTAAAGGAATAGTTTTAGGACATATCGTTTCAAAGGGCCGGAATCGAAGTAGACAAAGCTAAGATAGAAAAAATTGCTTCACTTCCTATACCAAAACTGTTGAGACATTAGCGCATTCTTAGGACATCACGAGGTTTCTATAGGAGATTTATTCAAGATTTCTCAAAGGTTGCTAGACCTTTAACCAATCTCTGCTTAAAGATGCGGCTTTTGATTTCAATTTCAGTTGCAAACAAGCCTTTGAGGTATTAAAACCGCATTAACTACGCTCCTATAATTCAACCACGATTGGTCTAAACCTTTTGAATTAATGTGTGGCCTTGGCGACTATGCTATTGGAGCTGTACTAGAACAGCGCCGAGAAGATAAGCCGGTTGTCATTTACTATCGCGAGTAAAACCCTTAATGAAGCTCAGCGTAACTATACCACCACTGAAAAGAGTTTCATTTGTTGTATATCGTTTAGATAAGTTTAGTCCCCTTACCTAGTGGGTTCTCCAACTATTGTCTACACCGACCATGCGGCGCCGTTATCTATTAGCGAAAAAGATGCAAAACAAAGGTTGATCCGATGGATTCTCCTTTTGCAAGAGTTTACTCTCGAAATTAGAGATAAAAAAAGGTAAGCGAAAATGTGGTTGCGGACCATTTATCAAGACTTGTCGGTGATGTTGATCGCGATCTTGAACCTATCTGTGATTCCTTTCGGATGAACACTTGTACTCTATTTTTTTAGTCCCTTGAGTACGCGGACATAGTAAAAATTACTTAGTTACCGAGGAAGTTCCTTTATCTTGGTCTCGTAATGACGGAAAAAGTTTTTATCCTTTGTGAAATTCTATTTACGGGATGATCCCTACCTCTTCAAGTATTGTTCGGACCAACTAATCCGCCGTTGCATTCCCGGTAGGAACACAGCGATGTGTTATCCTTCTGCCATGAACAATCTTGTGGTGGTCATTTTAGTGGTAAGAAAACTGCGGCCAAGGTTCTACAATGTGGTTTTTATTGGCCAACACTTTGTTTAGAGATGCACATGAGCATTGCAAAGCATGCAATCGTTGCCCGGCCAGTTAGGTCGCATTACTCAGCAGCGAATATGATGCCCTTAAATCCCATTCTAATTGTGGAAATCTTTGATGTATGGGGCATCGACTTCATGGGTCCATTTCCAAATTCTCATGGCTTCCTATACATACTTGTAGCGAGTTGACTATGTGTCAAAATGGATTGAGGCATTGGCATGTCGTGCTAACGATCATAAAAGCGGTAGTTTTGTTTGTAAAAGAAAATATTTTCTCTCGATTTGGTGTTCCAAAAGCTATAATTAGTGATGGGGGGGAAACATTTCTGCAATAAAATTTTGAATCATTAGTAAAGAAATATGGAGTCCGCACAAAGTGGCAACTCCGTATCATCCTCAAACCGATGGTCAAGTAGAAAGTCTCTAATCGAGAAATAAAATCCATTTTGGAAAAAAGCTGTCAATCCATCTAGGAAAGGCTGGTCTCTACGATTATCGATGCCTTGTGGGCATCTGAGCGACTTTTAAGACACTATAGGGATGTCTCCGTATCGCCTCGTTTTTGGAAAACCTTGTCATCTGCGGTTGAACTTGAGCACCGTGCCCATGGGCCATCAAAAGCCTCAATTATAACACTAGCGTGGCGGTGAAAAATTTGCGGTTAAATGAGCTTGAGGAAATTGAATTGATGCCTATGATCTCTCGAAATCCTATAAAGCCAACATGAAAAGTGTGCATGACAAGCACATATTGCGAAAAAAGTTTAAAATCGGTCAAAAAGTTTTGATGTACAACTCAAGATTACACATTTTTCGGAAAATTAAAACTTCGATGGTGCGGTCCTTTCACTTTGTCTCTGCTTTGTCACCCACTTATGGGGCTATCTCTGTGAAAAAATGTAAATGATGGTAGCGAATTCCAAGTAAATGGCGGTAGCCTTAAACATTATCATGAGTTAAGCGCTCTCCGGATGTCGAAGAGACTCTTCTCCGATGATCCGATCTACCGGACTAATAGATTATTTGGTGTACTTCTTTCCATGTATTTAAACGGGAAAAGTATGCCATTAGGGTAGCGGGGCCCTCTTCTATTTTCTTTTCTAAAATTCCCTAGAGTGTGTGGTTTGCAAAAGCGGAACCTTAGTCCACAAAACTCTAATTCAGAGCCGAGTATAAATGTCTTACGATAATCGAGCAAGCGTGCCTCGGAAAACAATGGGTACCAAAATTTCAACTCCTTCTTTCTCTTCCCTTTTCTATTCTCTTCCTCGCGAACTCCAACTCATCATTTGGTCCAAATCTCACCCATCTCGAATTGGTAATGGTGCGTAGTACTTTTGCTTTCAGCGGCGGGCGAAAAGGATGGGGTGGTGTATGGCGAAAAGGATGGGGTGGTGTATGATGAGCGTCAAACTCCTTTATCGACACCGGTCTTGATCTTTTATCGAGATGATGAGCGGTATAAAGGTATATTATTATGCGACACCGGCGTTACAAAGACTCAGCGGGATAAACTTCGAAAAAGGATAAACTTGAGGATTGGCGTCCAAAGACTGGGGATTAGCGTTTGGGATTAAAAGACTCATTGTCTTGAGGATCGGCGTTAAAAACTCACTTCACGTCGGCGTTAAAAGTCTTGAGGATCGGCGTTAAAAGACTCACATTAAGTCTTGAGGATCGGCGTTAAAAGACTCAACATGTATATACCGTTTTTGTTTTATTAGCACCCGGGTGGTGCCCAAAGAGTAGTCGTGATATGCACCATCGGATATTTCATAGTTAAATGCGGGCAATGGATTCCCCCCGGCCAACCCATTCAGTTTTCTATGTATGACTGTGTTTTGAGCGGTTTGAGGCTATACCATATGTACTAAGGGTAATATTATTATTAGACCATTGCACATTGGTTCAAGGATGAATGCCGATCTAAAACCACTAGGCCCCAAAACATAAAGGATAAACCCGCGATCACGGGATTGGGTTCACCGAGCCGACATGAAAGTTACTGAGTTAAAGGCTGTTTGTGATGTGTTGTTTTATTTGGATTTCGGTGTTGTTGACCGCGTTCTTCGACTTGTACATTTGTATATAAAGGATAAATAAATAAAACCAAAATTGTTAAAAAAAAAAAAAAAAAAAAAAAAAAATTTTTGAATGTGATTTTTCATATTCTAATGGATGGCATTTTAATCTTGATCGTTTTGATATCTCATCGGTTAAAATTCGGGTTGAAGCGAATCAATTTCCAAGTTTGAAGTTTGAACATTTAGGGACATAACGAGGAATTTCTGTAATTCATTTGTACTTGGGCCAAAATTTTGACCCGACCCAAAACCCAAGATCCGGGTTTTTTAAAGCCCGCGGGGGGCACCCAGCGTTCCCCCCCTATTTTCTTCTTCCACAAAAACCGGATCTTGGTCCCCTGACATACACCCCCGTAGCGACCCCTCCACCAGAAAAATCGACGCGCCGCGCGTCAACCTCCACCAAACTCCACCCCTTCCTCCAGCACCTCCTCCACCTCCTCTTACTATTTGCACTATCAAAATTCAATTTAAACGGCGCTATGGCAGCCGAAGGCGAATTACGATCGAGAGAAATTTGAAAATCTATATAATTCGGGATGTTTCACCCATTTTTTGATGAGGAAATTGAAAGTAGAGAATTGGGAATATCTTTTGCATCGAATCCCAGCTCAATATTCCGAAGATTTGGTGTTGAAATTTTATAACAATGGAGGTTTCGGGGTGGCAATTTTTGGATTCGGCGGATGGGATGGAGCGTGAACTCACGCTTTGGAGTTGATTTGAATACAGCGCGGAGATTCGGATTAACTTCGGATAGCCCGACCTGTTATTGTCGAGTATCCGACCACGAGGGATTTGATGTTTGACCGCTTCTCGAGGGAGTACAACACTGCTCTCGAATGCTGCGTGTACCGGCATTCGCTTCGGGCGTAACCAATTAGCCGTCACTTTCGATGGTTGGCGCCTGGCGTCATTGGAACTTCAAAGGCGTCGGCGTGAACAAGACTTTCTTGCACCTGCTTTGTGGATCCTACGGGAGAGGAAGCACACTTTTCGTATGGTCCATTTCACGGGCCATATTCTTACGACCCGCGTCAAATAGAATTGACTCCTCTTCTTTTTGTACTTGTTACTTTCGGCTTATGCTTAATTTAGGGTTCGATCTACTCGCCTTTCATTGAAACAAAGGGCTTTTCGAGAATTTTGGAATTTTTGAGACTTGTGTTTTGGACCATTGGGACCCGGTAGCTAGAGATGACATTGAGCATGATAGCGTATTACCTCCTCCTCCTCCTTCACCACCCGGTTTGTTTTAACGAAGATACCATCGCCCGAATAAATACTCCTATGGATGCCTTGAGGAACATGAATTCTAGTATCGCGGGATGTTTCTTCGCCCGAGGAAGAGATGATTACTTCCAGAATGAATTCCGGCAAGAAATGAGAAATCGCCAAGGCCAATTCGAGAGAATGATGATGGCTAATCGGCGGCAATTCAAGATCGGTTACTTCTGATCTATAGGCCACATTCACCCCGATCAACTTCGGCTGAAGTTAAATTAAATGGGCGAAGGCGTAGAAACCGGGTTCATCTTACGCTAACCGGAGGAGGATTCGATAGCTGTTTATTTTCTTTGGTTTAAAAATGACTATGTCATTTATTTCCCTAATGCATTGCATTTTATTTTTAGTGCTAAATTATTATATATCGGTTGATTTCTCATAATTTTGTATCTCGGACCGGTTTAAATGAGAAATTATTTATGTTATCACGAATATAGTACTTTCAAAATATGAGTTTGCTCCTTGATTCATTGGGCCTACTCTCAAAGCCCCAATGGTCGAACCCAATGGACTGATCAAAGCGGTCACATGCCCAACGGTCGTGAAACCAAGTTATAAATACAACTCTCCTTTCCTCTTTCACTCATTCCCTTCTCTCAATCTTCACAACTTCTTCTTCACAAATTTTCAATTTCTTGACAATAATGAATAAACTAGGCGATGGGAAAAGGAGCAACAGCGAATGGGCTATCACATTAATTGTGATGGCGGTGTTTATCATCATTCTCTTGTCACTCATGCATAACCGCGATCGGCATAACTAGATCTATGTAACCGTTTTTCTTTTTTTTGATTTTCATTTTGTATATTAGTATGGTGTGTTAAATAATTCTCACACATTTATGCGGGTTCATTATTAAATGGAGAAGTTCCATTATTAATTAGTTGTGTCTATTAGTTGTCTTTTTCGTCTCTAATATATATATATATATATATATATATATATATATAATAATAATAATAATAAAATAAAAAAAAAAAAAAAAAAAAAAAAAAAAAATAAAAAAAATAAAAAATATATATATATATATATATATATATATATAAATAATAATAATAAATAAATAAACAAAACCATAACAAACGAAAGGCCATCCAAAAATTCAACAAAATCATTAATGGATACACATGGTGTTCGGAGAAAATCCATGCGCTACAAGGTACACATAACACTTGTCCGCGGGATCGCATTTCGATTATTCTATCCATATTCTATTCTTGAGTTATGATCATCAATTCTGAAATTACGTGTAAGTTTAACTACCTGTGAAACTTTCCTCCGTATTTTCTAAACATTCAACAATCTCATTAATTATATTTGGATATCGACATGACAAAAGACTTCTTGTGGATCCCCTATGATCTTTGTTCATAATCACATGGGTCATTAACTACACTTGGACTCAGTTGGCTATAAATCTCTTCTTTTTTAAGCCATTCTTATTCATACAATTTTTCACTATCCTTCCCTCAATAATGGCTCAACCAAGAAAAATAGCGGCGAAAGACTACCTAAAATCTTTTCGAAGAGGGCGGTTTTCTCCTTATTTTGACACTTGAAATCATCGTCGGGATGGGCCTCTTCTATATCATTCATCACTAGTTATTCCCGAGAATTGGTTTTGATGTTCTACCAATTTAAGCGGTTATGAAGATGGAAGATTCTACTTCAATGCCTATGGACAACGTTTGGAATTGAATAAGGACATGATCTCAGACATACTTCAAATCCCAATAAATAACCGGGGAGTCCCTTTTTCAAGAGTCATCATTTGATTCATAAAAAAACTTTCTTTGCGAGCTACCGTATCTCATGGCGGCGTCGAAAATACACATCACATTGTTCTTCAACGCTCTTTTTGAAACGAGAATCAGCGTGTTGTGCTCCACTGGTTGGGACATAATGTGTTAGGTACATCACACCAATCTGAAGTCACAAAGCACCGGCTTCACCTACTTTGGATTTTGCAAACTCGGAGAGATGACTTTTTGTGTATGATCCAACACCTCACGAGCGTAATCACCAAAAAAACAAGAAGGTCGGCACTTTACCCACTTTGGTTCGCAGATTATGATCGTTGGGGTTATCGAAAATTTCTCGAGACACCCCTTCAAAGAGCATATATAAAGGTCTTTCAAACGGACTACTCTGTTGGTTTTGGACCCACAATACTCGATAGATGAAGCGAGAACACCCCAAAGCTCAAATTGACCATTTATTTGATGAAAATGCCATGGTGAATATTATTAATCCTATGGGCGGCATTAAACTCCTTCATCGGGGTTTGGGGAACTACTGCGCTCGTCGAATATCATCATCCACAACTCTTGAGTTTCCAAGATCGTCAAGCAACTCATGATGTTGAGCGCGGAGGAGAGATCTTGGAAACTCATTCTCAATCCTTGCAAAATCATGCTCTCTAATGGAAAATCAAAGCGTACTCTCTGCCCCCCAAGGGGACATTCGGATCGCATTTCGGCCAACAAATAGAAGACCTAAGCGATGCGGTGCAAAATATGCATCTCCTAGATCAATATCGAGAATCCATGATATTACTAAGTCAATAAGTATATAATCATATATGTTATTACGTTTTTTTCCGTCGTACTATGTATTTTATCTTATCCTTTTGTTTTATTTTGTATGAAATGCTTAGTAGGATTGTCATCATTTCCATTGTGACTAATATAATTTTAACATGTGCTTTCTGAGGAGGGTCTATTTTCTTACATACTCATTTTTCCATCCGGTTGCCGTTACCTAGTTTATTACTTCATCCACCATGGCATCTTCATCAAACCACAACATCTTCATCATCCATGGTCCCTCCCAAACTCATTCTGAGCAATCCTTTCGGTCTATGATGGATTCCAATGCCTATGGCCATCTTTTCCATGATTACATCACAAACATTGGGTGGTCTTCCCTAATTCTTCAACGACCAAACTTATTCTCCTAGTTTGGCTGCATACTTTATGCTAATATGGATGACACACCAGCATTCAACCATCGCATGGTTTCTACTTAGACGGGTTCACAATCCGAGTTGATGACACACCTCATATCTTTTACGAACAACAACTTGCTCTATCTTTGGACCTCCCATATCCGCGAACCCGGTTGCATCTTGGCGGTACATCTTTCATAATTCTTACCGTTCCTTTTCGGTGGCAAGCGTTTAGCGACTCTTATGGTGATGGTCTTGAGATCAAGCGGGAAGGAGATGGCCATGTGCCATGGCGAAACATCACCATTCCATTAGCAAGCATGACCATGAACATGGGGGACTGCCATGTTATTTGTACTCCTAAACATTATGGGAGATTGGCATTTTTCTCGCCAATGAGGGCTGCTTGCGTTGTATTGATTGCACTAGCTTCGAGGTCATGCATTATTTAACATTTTAGGTTGTGTTGTCTCCGGCTGAAGCGAGCTCGCGCTTTTCGGGATAAGTATATACTTTTACGATCCGCACCGCTTGCGAATCATGAAGACACATTTCCCACGGTTTGCGGCTACTTTTCATGGTAGGTCAAGGTGGATTCCATGTGCCCGACAAACGAGAATCATTAAGCTCATTGAGGTTTAAATCAATGGAAGTCGTCCCGCTTCGATACGAGGCATGTTGATGTTACCCAAAGGATGAAAAGATGAAGACCAATTTGAGAGAATCGGAGACAAAGAATGGGCAGAAATTTGGCGGACTATTATCTATTGGCGATGCTAAGGAAATGCATTTCCTTAAAGAGGGGCCTTGAGACCTTCCGTCTGGCTTGGATGGTAAACTTGAGTTTGCCATTGTACATATATCTAGCTAAACCTTTTGTTTGGTGTGCTATTGTTTTTTCATGTTTCATATCTTTGTGGTTTATTATATGGTGTGCTATGTTTAGTGTGCTATTGAACATTTTCTTGTTCTTTTCTGAATAATATATTATGATCTCCAACCTCTCGGTTCCGACAATCTAGCCCTAATTTTGCTCCACGCGGTTCTCGGTACTTTCTCTCTTTAATTATTGATCCTTGAGGACTAAGCATCATTTTGTTTGGGGGTGCTTTAAACCTATAGCAAAAAAATTAGGCATCTTGTAGCCTATATATAGTTTTTATTTTCATATTAATAATTGTACTTAGTGACAAAGTCTTGTTTCCTTTTCAATGATGAAAATTGTCTAGAAATCTCACATTAGTATCGAATTAGGATTTGTTTTAAGAAATTTTAGATAATCGTGTACGCAATAGTTTTATACATCTTTTCATGAATATTCATGTATGCTGAGTATCATTGATTGTACATAGCGGTAAGTTTACGGAAACAACGGTTAGTTACTTAAACTATAAACCCTGTGAGAATCTAACCAAAAAAACCTTGATATGAGTGATTTGTGTGTGATGACCGCGGAGGAGAGTAGTTTTTCGATTAGAGGAAATTACGCATCTACTTACTTGATCACCACCCGAACCCTAAAGAGAATTTAGGCCTTCTTTGGATCGACATAGCTAAAAATTCTTACATTACAAATATTACGCTAGTCACTCCATTTGAACCTTTCATCAAACCTTTCACTTTCACCAAAAATTCCTTACCCATCTATTAAACCAAATAAAAGAACCTACCTAAGTGATGAGTATGAAAATAGGATGAAATGTGGAAAGAATAAAGAGAAAGACTTGTCCCAAATATAAGTCGGTTACTTGCTTGAGGAAAGGAAAATAGAATCATGTTCTTAAGCCTTTATAAAAAAAAAAAAAAAAAATCCTTAGTATCCGGAGGCTTAAGAACAAGGTTGGAAAAACTTCGGTTAGAAGAAGGAAAGAAAAAAAAAAAAAAAAAAGATTTCTCTAGTATAAATATATGAAGACCCTATTCTCTCATACTTTCGTAAATTTTGATTATCCATTTCCATTTTCTTGTACACTATCACCTAAGCCCCACAATACCTAATAAAGACCTCTAGCTCAATTAGGAGTAGGGTGGTGTGATAATAAGTAGTAGACGTGATTGATCGACATCGGCTCCTCATTTGTCATTGAGATGTAAGGAAATGTGTGCCCACTGCCTGCTTTGGAGTTAACAAAACCTGAGTGGAAAAATTTTTGAGTGAATATGTGTTTCAACACATACACATGAGAACCCATTTAGGTATGCTCTCCAAGGATCCAGAAACAACCCTGCTAGTATATTTCAATGAAAAGTTCACTGCATGAATAATCATAAGTAGATGTTTTAATTATTGAATACATATTAACTTGAGTTTCAAAGAAATAAATCCTCGTTCCCTGCTAAGGAGATGTATGGATATCTGAGATTAATTTAGGAAACAAGTTTCTATCACTGAGTCGTTGTAGTATAAATGAAGTTTGTGAGTATCTTTTTTGAAAAACTCTCCGCGAGGCTATAACTTCGTCCACTAGGGAATTCCTAGTGGTTTAAAGCCTATTGCATTGCATATGGTCAATGCAATCGCACTCTGCTTGAAAGCGAGAATTAGTTTAGGACTACACATTTTTGGCCACTTATCTATTTTAGTGTCTCTTCTTTGCTTGAGGACAAGCAAAGTCTTTGTTTAGGGGGGGTAGTGTGATAAGCACCCAAAAGTGTATTATGAAACCCCATTGAGACATATAAATTTGGTTCATTATGTGTTTAATAATCATGAAATAAATATGTTTTCATACTTTTTTTTGGGTATTTGCGGTAAACATGGAAATATTGGTTAAACTGCAATAAAAGCCACGAGGAGCAGTATATATATGAATTTTCCCAAATCCACGTAGAAGCATCAAACTTCCAAAGCTCCTACCTCTCGAACCGGGACTCGAATCGACAAAGAGAGCTGCTTTCGGACAATCGAGGCGATGAACTCTACGCGTAGGGGGGGAAGTTGTAAAAGCGCCCAAAATACCCGGATTGCCATCTGGACTACACATGGACCCACTATCTTGGGGCCACAAGATTGGATGAGTCATCAATCATGGAGCATGTCAAGACAAAGATAACAAATTATTGGTGCAAAGTTGACACCTTGCATGTAATAAATTAGATTAGGTGTTAATAGTGAGAAAAAGGCAAGGTGTCACTTTGTTTTAATGTGGTAGATAAAATGAATCAATGTGGTTTGATAATTCACGTGGGAGGAAATGAGATTTCTCTCAAATGGAGAAGAAATTAGACAAAGGTGGGGGATACTCCATTTACTCCCTTGACTTATTTTCCTCACATGGCATTATTTTAGTTCCTTAGTGAAAATGAGAAGTAAGTTTTATTTTAATTTGCAAAAAGCTTGTAATAGTTTTAATGGAGGAACACTTGTTCTTCTAGTTCTTCTAGAAATATATAAGTGAGTTTGGTTGTGGATTCTCTCTCTCTCTCTCTCTCTCTCTCTCTCTCTTTCTCTTTTGAGTTTTTAGTAGTTCATAAGTCCTTGTCCCAAGGATCATGAGCTAACTTCCCTTTTGGGGAGTTAATCCAACTCATGTGAGGGAAAAACATTGGTTGTGAGTTTGGTAGGTTTTTAGGATAAACAACTAACACTACATCCTATCCCAAAATGATAGTTGGTGTAGTGTCTAGTTAGAAATCAAACAATGAGCTTAGAGATAAGTCATTGTTTGGTTTCACTTGCTAGCATGTATGAGCTCTTAAGTGAGCCATGCATGCTAGGGATCAATTATATTTTTCCGTTAGGGACTTGTCTATGAGTTTAGGAAGAATAAAACCTATTTCAAATCAACACTAATGGTAGCTCACATGAGGGAGGATTAACTCTCCAACTTCTCTTCCAAATTTCTATTTTTTAGTATCAAGTGCATGTTTTCAACTTAATGTTTTCTTAATGTTTAAGTAGGAATGATAAAAATCTAACATTTATAATAGACCCTTACTCCTTAGTTCCCTTATTGTAACATCCAATTTGTAGTTGTTCTATACTTTAGGTAGTTCGAATCCTTATTCTAACTCTACTCAGCGAAGATCGTGAGTAAGGAACCTTGATTTCTTTTGCTTCAATTTAGAGAGTTCTAAACTCGACATTATATAATATGTTGTGATATATATATTAAAGGCAATAGTTTTGGAGAAATAAATGTATAGACACTCTATTATTTTATCTATGAGGTAGTATAGTATGTGTAGATATTTTCCCACGGGATTATGGCTTAGTGCAATAATATATTGGTACGTGAAAGAATGAAAGTGGTTACGAGATATAATTAAGATATTTCTAAATATTGTGGCTTAGTGCAATAATGTATTTGACATGCACGTGATATAGTGGAATTATTATGAGTCATAGATGTATGACACCTGAATAAATTACGTAACGAAAATCTTAGAACCTAGCTACCGCAACTCATGTGATTTGCCCTGTGTGAGCGTATGTGATATGATTGGCCCTTCTGGCGTTTCAGTGAATCTGAATGGCCTTCGGGCGTAAGTAATGTGATTGGCCCTTCTGGCGTTTCAGTGAATCTGAATGGCCCTCCTGGCGTAGCCGAATAGTGGCTTGATTATTCCGTTCGCAAATATTGGAACGAGACGCGCGATATTTTATGCCGAATAGTGGCAGTACTTGTATAATAGCTTCCGTGTGAGGGTTAATTACCTGGTGTGCGGCATCCCGCTCAGGGTAGTTACGCACGGAGTGGTACATTATGTAAGGGGAGGCATGTGGATGTACATGTTCGGCGTTGGGTAGCAATTGTGGTAGCCAGGGAAACTAGGTAAGACATAGATACGACGTGATTTTTGGGACACGCAAAGAAAGCCTTAATTAATATAATTATGGTAATATGTTGGTAAATGATATATCTTTAGATAGATGATGGTATATGTTTGGCTGGTTAGTAGTTTAGTTAGAACCTAAGGCGCCTCGTGGAGGAACTAAATGCCTTTTTATTATACGTATGGTATGTTGTATTAGTTGTTGGAAGTTAAGGCGCCTCGTGGAGGAACTACCTGCCTTATTTATTGTAGTTAAGAATGTCGTATTAGTCGTTGAAAGTTAAGGCGCCTCGGTAGAGGAACTAACTGCCGTATGGATGGTGTGTATATATGTATAATTATATATATATATATATTATATTTTAGAGCTACTCACACCATCATTTTTATAATGCTGACCCGATTTGCATGTTTGCTTATCGGGTGTGTTTATTAAATGAACACAGTTGATAAGTCTTGACAGGTTTAGTGTTGAAGAAGATTGGTTGCTGCTTGTGGTTTGCGTTAGCGTCGCATTTCAAGATAGGCCTTGTTTTCGTTTGAGGTGATATAGATTTTCAATTGAGATAAAGTTATTTGCATTTTCATTTGTTAATTTTTGTAATGAAGAGGACTTTTGTTTAAGTTAAAAATTTTATTGGTTTTTAATTATACGCATATTTAAACTGTTTATGGGTTTTTGGAAGTTGAGAGTGCGTCACACCTTGGAGATCGAAGAGTCGGGAACAAATATTGTTTTTCCAAATTCTGTCGAAATTCGGGGTATGACAGCGCGTGTCACCAAGACTGCGGCAAGTTGCAGTAATTGTGTTGTACACAAATGTTTTACCAGTCCCTGCTGCTCCATCCAAGAAAAAAACTTCTCCCCGGTTGTTTACCACTGAATCTATTACCTTGGTATGGGCGTCACGTTGTTCATCATTCAGACACAATACATTCGAGGTGGCCTCTGCGTGGAGCCCATCATCTTTGGAGTCATCTTTGCTCCCAAATGAGTCTATTTTTGTAACTTCATCCCAATTTCTTCTGGGTTTAGGCATGTCTGGGAAATCAGATAATGTTCTTCCTACTTCAAAAAGCAATTGGTTCAACAAATATAACCCATAATCATCTACTTGTTCTTCGGTTGGGTAAGGAATTGGGAAGGTGTTACGTATTTTCATTGCAAGGTCATCACAGATACTTGTTGCAAATTCATTCCACAATAACACAAGACTTGTTGGGGAACATTCCAAAAGCATAATGCTGAACAACCTTCGCAGTTGGTAGCCAGTGTTGACTATAGACGCCTCTTGTAGACATTGCCTCTATTCATCGTCGTCTTCTAAAAGACCACGTGCAACACATGCCGCTTTAAATGTACTATATTCAGATCCGTTGACAGTACGAAGATCTGAAAAGGATGTAGGACCTCTGACTACTGTCAAGAGTAAGCGGAGGTAGAAACGTTCTCCAGCATTTGGATTTACAAAGTACATTCTCCTAATAGCGCAACATTGGTCTCTCTTCTTCCAAATTTTTATGTTTTTTTTTCCAAACATAGTGATGTGGGAATTCCTGATAAGTAAATGCACGGGCCTCTGCATCTCGAGTACACTATTCAAAAAAAGCTATCAGGGTTGATTTACTTTTGTCTCTAGCTTCTAGCTGCGAACCACCGTGTCTTTGCATTGAAAACGACATGATGCATTCCTTCAAGATGAACTGCTAATCTTTCAACTTTTGGGTACTCCTTGTGCAAAGGAAATTCAAGCAGACGCCATGCTGCCTCCAGTGGTCCCACATACCTTGCATTAATATACTGTTGAATCTTGTCATCAGTGCCAAGTACACCATAGTTCGATCTTTTGCACTTTTCGGTGTTTTTAGAAGTTGACTTTACTACGCTAAAACTCAATAATTCCTTACTCACTATTTTTTTTTTCTTTGAGAATGTCACTAGTTCGAGTAGGGATTTCGCTCCAACTTCTAAGACAAGAATTTAAATGATCACAACCGAATCTACACTTTGGAGAACTAAGTGAGAAGGATTTTATAGATAGATTTTTTTTACACAAGTTATCTAAAATTTGTAAGTTTGTTTATAGTTAAATGAAAGAGAGAGAGATAGGAAGGATTAATCCTACTCATGCAAGGCCTAGCTACAAGTCTTTTTAGAAACAGTCACTACCATCTCAAATCCCTAACATAATATACCTATCTCTAAACATATCATGCTAGCATGTAGAATTGAAATGATATTTTATCTCTCAAATATCATTCCAACTCCTAGTTCTACTTTTTACAACAATTGATCGATAATTGTCAATCTCTCGTCATTTTGGGACGGGGATGAAAAATAGAACCTAAGTCTTTTTAAGTAGTGATTTTGGAATCCTAAATTTGTAGCATGATCCTCACATGAGCATCATTAACCCTCCCCTTGGGAGAGTTTTAGCTCATGATCCTAGGATTGAATTAAACTACAAGAAGATATGTGAAATGAAAAAGAAAGAGAATGAAACAAAGAAAACTACAACCTTGTTTACCTAAATGAAGAAGAGTTTATTAAAAACTAGAGAGAGTTCCCCATTAACAAGTTACAAGCTTTTCTCTAAAAACTAAGAACTAAAAAAACAAAATTAAAGACATGGATGTAAATGAAAAAGTCAAAGTCAAAGAAGTAAAAGCCTCCAACTCCCAAAATCAGCCCCCCTTTACATAAGAGAGCATTTTTCTCTTCTCCCACGTGAAACACTCTCCTCTCATTTATTTCTCACTTATCCATAACTAACTCCCATTTGACACCTTTCATTTTTTTAGATAATCATCACCTAAATCCAACTAACTCATTAACTTCATGCAAGGTGTCAAAATTGCACCAATTATTTACACCTTTGTCTTGACTTGCATGATGACTCATCAAATCTTATGGGCCCGCCTAGTGGGTCCACGTCTGATCCCATGGCAGTCCGGTCTTTTGGCATTTTTACAACTTCCGCCTATTTGTAGAGTTCATCGCGACCGATCGTCGAACAGCTCACTCGTCGATTCGAGTCCCGGTTCAAGAGATATGAGCCGGAAGTTTGATGCTTACGCGTGTAATCCCGCTTCGATTGGATTCTCAGTACTATTTGAGTCTTTGGGCTTTAGTCCGAATTTGTTGGGCTTCACATGGGCTTGATCGGGAAGGCATGTGTATACTCCCTATTCCGTGCTTAAATCTTTGGCTTTATCATAATTTTTACATTAGTTGCTCCAACCTGCAAAAAGCACGAAGATCGCGATTATTTCATGATTATTAAGCACAAAATTGACCGAAATGTTATGTCTCTACGTGTTTTATAATACGAGTTTTGGGTGCTTATCGGTTGCCGTGGCCTTTGTAGATGTATTTGTGAATGTATTTAACGACGCGAGTGATGAACATACTTCAACGCGTTTATATGGCAATTGAACATTTCGATAAGAATGGGTTGTAAGGCACTACATCCCCACTTATCAACTTGATAATCCGAACTTCGTCCTTTACCATGATTGTGCCTATGGTAAATAGGATACCCAACTTGATCCATTGTTGTTTCATCGATGAATGCACGGGATAATGTTTGGTACACTTTCCATTCTCTATGCATGGGGCCTACTTGAGTTCTTGGCCCACGGGTCCGCGGAACCATACACCTCTTGACAGTTTCAAAAGTGTTGGTTGGGAGACGTGGTCGGGGAATTCTCGCGACACTATCTTATCAACCTGTTTTGCATTAAGTACACTTTATCACATGTTTGAGAAAGATGAGGGCATGCATGTGTGGCGAACTCGTTTCGAATCTATTGTATATACATGTGCAACGGCCGCCCGAACACACCATTTCGAGTATTTCTTCCATGATGGCTTTCCTTTTCAACTCGAATACACGCGTCGACCACTTCCTACGGGCGGCCGGGCAGTTTGGTGTTGCTTGAGTGCTCTTCTAATCTATGGCCAGTTTGGGTTTGCCGTAGCAGTAAGAAACACATCTGGATGTTTATTGTAACGCGTTATGGCCATTGAGTCCTGGTAAATTTCGTACATTTGTCTTGGGCTCCCTGTATGACTCGACGGGAGAATGTAACGCTGGCCGATCTCTTCTAGAGGCAACCCTTCCATGGAAATGTCCGTCAAACACTTATACAAATCCGCATGAATGTGGTTTTGGTTCATCCGAACATAACGCAAATGGTTCTGTTCAATTGCAGCCCAAGCATCCACTATCCACTGTTGAAATAGAGAACCTCCCCTCAAAATAGATGAGTATTCTGTGGGGCAATCGAATAAACGATAAGTGTAATATTGCACTTGAGTCAAACGGGCTTCACCTGGACAATTGTTAGAAATATCCCATTGGCGCAGATCTGGTGCCCAACCAAGGTCTCCTCTAGGGAAAAGTAGCACATAATGTAGAAGTGAATATGCTGGGTGACACTCACTTATCCTTTGCAGTCCACCTTCTTTATAATGCAGAATGATGTCTCGTAACATGTCACATTTACTTTCATCCCCAGGCAACACAACGGCAATTTCAGAAGTCGATGGAAGATTGCACCGACGTCGATCAGTACCAGGAGTGTATTGTATGTATACAAGAATATTATTGTTTACAATTGCATTTGACCTAAAAATGTCACTTGCATTTTTGAAAAACTTGGACCATGCATTCGCTTGAATAAGCACCCCCTGAATAATACTTAACACCTCTGTTAACAAATGTGGATTGCGTTGCCTTCTATATTCCAAAGTAGCACTTGCATCATAAATGTACAGTTGTGTGTATTTTGGGTCATTATCACTGTTTGGTAATAGTGAGCCAATTTTATGGCACAATTCTCCATGAATAGTGACTGCTTTTGGACCACGACCTCTGAGGACACGATCATTTGCTTTGACACCCAGACTTGTCAAGGCATTGCATGTGTTGTACCCTCGAATATTTTTACAAAAATCTTTTGCTAGCCAATCACCACCTTCGAATAGTGATTCGAGGGGTTGGGGTAAAGGTTGAAGGCAAGGGACTTTTATTTTTCCTTGTAGGCAACACGACCCAAATAAAGGCTTCTTCTTGGTAGACCTAGTCAATTGCTCAACGCTCCAATGGAGGGCAGAGCAAGACTGACATTGGACGATCATTTCACCAAGATCATGGCACACACCTGGAACAACAGGCAAGGGTTCAAATGGGGGCCCAAACTCAAATACATCATAATCTTCTTCGTCCGGGCGTTTAAGTTGCCTTTAGAGGTTTGGTTAAAATCCACCTCCTTTTGAGAATGGGTTAAGTCTATATCAGACGTACTCATAAGAGTAGTATCACCTGGTCTGAAATTCAAAATAGAACTAATCAGATTTTATTGACCAAAAGACACCAAAAAAAGAGTTTCCAATAGTAATATATAATAGACTACTGGCTATTAGGCAACGACGAAGATCCAAGTTGGAAAGGAGAAGTGAGATTACGTGTAGAATGCGGAGAATAATAACACATATTGTCGGCGCCAGAATGTGATGCAGACAATTGTCTGACAAATTGCCTATCATTTGGACGTTGTAAAATCTGTGTCTCGTCATCAACGACATTTTTTCCTTTGTCGCTCTGGCAAAACGGGGGCAATATAGAATGTTGGGAATCTCTGAACACATTGTTAGTAGTGGATGAAGAAATAACACTTGCCACTTAAGAAACGCTCTGCAATCGTGAAGTTCTTTCCCTCTCTCTACGCGCACGTTGAGCTAGTGCATACCGATTGGGTGGTTCAATTATGTTTGAACGATTGACTATCATGACTTGATGAAGGCCTTGATGGTTTTCGTCACAATTCATATCTTTTTGAGAATGTAAGTCTATCTCAGACGTACTCACAGGAGTAGTATTAACTAATATGGAATTCAAAATAGAGGCACCAATGAGGTTTTAATCACAATAAAATTACAATATAAAAAGTTTATAGGAGTAATATTAGACTTACTGACTACTTTGCAAGGGAGATTATCCAAGTTAGGGGCCGAAGGTAAAACTATGTACCGATTCTGGAGAATCGTGGGGCCAGTCTTCGCAGGTAGAATGTAATGTTGACAATTGATTGCCAAATTGCATCTCATTTGGACACTGTGATATCAGCACGGGATCATGTGTGGAACCTCCTTGAAACGTAGTTTGTAACTGACGAAGGAATAGAAGTTCCAACTGGAGAAGTTAGTTGCAATCACAAAGCTCGTTCCCTTTCTCTACGCGAATGTTGAGCTAGTTCATAACGATTTGGTCGTTCAATAACGGAAGAACGATTAACGGTGACGACCTCAACTGGTTGTGGATGTTCTGTTGTTGGGCATAATGTTGGAGTTACAATCTTATCTGCTCTTTGACGTTGTATTTGCAATTGGGGTGTTTTACTATGACAAATTTGGTCGGAAATAGAACCATGACGAATCTGTAGTAGCAATAGTTTTAAAACCAGTATGATTTTATTTCACATGAGTTGAAGTTATACAAAGTAAAACTAAATTTTGATAGTGGGTTGACCTCAACTTGTGCTGCTATTTGCGTTCGAATGTTCACTTGCACTATTTCTGGATTCACTGGAGCTGGTGTTTCACAATCCATGTTTAACTTATGGAGTAAATTTGAATCAGTTTGTGTGCTTGTTTAAATCAGCATACTGAAAACAAATATAAGGTTATATTAGATATACATTGGAAGTTAGACTATATGTTGAGACGAAAACAATCAGAATTAAATAATGCATGGACATTGAGTCGGAGAATCTTACCACCGCCCGACCGTCCTTATTACCTTATACCTGAAACTAAATAAAGTCGTTATCTTGAAACTTTAAAACCAATCAAGGGAAAACATCATTTACTAAATCCGTCAAAGCCATTCTGTCTGAACTGAAAACTTTTTAAAAAAAGAAAAAAACTAACCATGTATCTTCAATGGAAGACATCATCACCGAACAACACTGACGATCGTTGAGGCAATCAATTTTTCTTGGTTTCTCTATGAATTTTTGTGCAAGGGGAAATGACCTGTTATGCTGGAAGTTGAGGCGATACGTAAGAAAATATTGTTTGGTAAAATAATGGATGTCATACCCGCTACGACAGGAGCAGTTATAGGAGAGAATCTAGACGCAAAAGTAGACATGTGATTGAGGTAGGGACTATGGTAGGGACTATGATGGGTTATATATACAATTTGAATAGAAACACATTAAAAAAAAAAAAAAAAAAAAAAAAAAAAAAAAAAAAAAAAAAAAATGAAGAAGAAGCATACCCATACAATTAGTTTTTTCTAATAACTTTCATTCGTAGAACTATGCATTGTGTATAAAATGGATGAAATGTCGCTAAAAACAGAATCATATGCATTAAAGAGCCATTGTTTGTTTTTATTTTAGGTGGCTTTATTGGGAGGAACATGGTGTCCGTGGAGTTCATACGGACGTGAGTTGTTTTATGCTTCGCACTATAAAATAATTTCTTTACACATTACCGACTGTTAGATGATATGACATTTGTTGTACAGTACATTTTATATATATATGTATGATGATCTGACATTTGTTGCACAGTGCAAATCATGCTGTGTTTTGTTGTATAGATATCAAAGTCATCATTCAAAACACAAGACAACATCCATGATGAATATTGCTCAACATCACCAAAAGTTTTGAGACTAATATTCTTTAGAATCCAATACACCATGTCTGTCTCATGACAAATCAATTCAAAAAATTCCTCTAGAATAAATAACGCGAGATTTTTTCTCATCCAAATTACTTGGTAACCTTTTGAGATTCCACACCAAGAGCTTTAACGCGTCATTTTTCAATAGAATTTTCATGAGATTCTCAAGAACAAGGGTGGGTCAAGATTTTTCAATGTTGGAGAACCAGAAAATCGATAGAAGGCATCCCAACCTCTTTGCTATTGTGACATAATAACTACACAATTGTCTCATTAATATTATTGTTGATTTATATTGTTGATTTAGAAGCACTGGGACATATACGGCCATCATCCATGGTTAAGTTCAGCGTACAAGTTTTCCAGATGCACGCAGACTGAGTACTGGGCAGTCCCTGGATTGGTCGAGGGCATCTAGTGCCAATTTAGTCAGGGTGGCTTAATCCTACTTCAGGGGTCTTGGGCTCTTGGCTAGTCTACTGATAATGAGTACTCTAGGAGTTTGACTAAATTTCCAGTTTGATGTACCAAAGATGTTTAAAGAGCCCTTGAATGGTAAACAAATTTTGAGATAATTCTTACCTTTGGAACACGAAAATGGCAGTTGCTAACTTGCTATTTATTTTTTATAATGCCACCCACCCCACGAGGTGTGTTTGGTTGTTGCGACTTGCGAGAAGCGTTTCTTGTGAACACATTTTTTTGTGAAGAATCTAAGCTTAAATGACGACAAAGATTTTTCACTCAGAAGTGCCAGACCATAACAAATTGCGCTTGTGGAATCAAGTACTATTTTCATTAGATATACAAAGAGCATACAAAATGGCTAATGCTGTCCACGACATTGCACCAGTTACTCCGTTTTAACACTGTGCATTGGAATGAGTTTGTCATTGACAAAGAGTGTCAAGATTCTTTAGGTCTTCATCCTTGGCATACCAATTAGGTATCAGCCTTGATGCATATGGATAAAGGTCCTTGCAAGACTTCCTGATGGTACTTTCCGCCACTGCAGTTGCTGTTGCAACATCTGCATATATAAACCCGTTAGTTATTTATAAAGATTCTGTAACACAAATTCCAATCCTAACGTGAGAGTGAGACAGTGAGGCAATGCTATTTGCATTCCTTGTGAGAACTTCAGATTGTAAACTCAAGCAACAAATATTGTGCAGCAAATGCTAACCTTTAAGAAACTGCCTGTCGTCAGAGAGCTGCGTAATCATGTAGATAACAGCTGCTGCCACTGAGGTGGGGCTCCTCCTGCAAAAATAAGAATTGAAAAGATTAGCGAACAGTTTGGTAAAATGGTAGAGATATAGTTTATATGACACTTCAAAAGTAATAATGCCAAACCAACATGGTGCAAGTGTCTAACAACTTTAGACTACAAGTCTGTATCCAAGCAAGATGCCGTGATTAGACTACAAGTCTGTATCCAAGCAAGATGCCGTGATTAGACTACAAGTCTGTAGGCTACCTTATATCAAGCTCTTTTGAGTTCTGGACTGCTTCTTGTGCAGCTTTAATAGCTTGGTGATTCATGCCTAGACGGGAACAGAAGCGCCTCTGCAGATCAAGGAGGTTGGGATTAGTTTAAAACTTTAAATACTTGTACATACAAATTCCAAATACATGAAACAGGTTAAATAGCCTCATAAGTAATACCTAAAGAAGCAACTAAAATAAACTAGTAATAAAGCAACAGAACTTAATCTCACCATAAAATCTCCAGCATCTGACGCTCCGGTCTCCATTGATTCACCAATCTCTTTCAATTGTTTCTCAATGAAGAATGTGTTCCTGCCAATTTCCTTTATTGTGGCTCCATTGGCAATAGAGTGAATCTCTAGTTGACAGAAGTCACATATGTCAGGAAACTAAATCACATTGAAAGTAAGATAAATACAGAAGAAATCCACATATTAAGGAAGCTTAGCCTGTACCCTTTAGGGTGCGAGCCTTATGTTCTTGCTTACAAGCAACGAACAGACAAGCAGCCAAAAATGCATCTCGATTTCTTCCCCTCGTAGACTTAAGGTCTGCTACTTTCTTATATATCTCATTCGCCAGATCCTGCACAAAGCCAATAACAATAATAGATGTAAATAAACACAGCATTATCATTCAACGAAAAATTGAACAACTACATGAACTACTTTCAAGAAATCATCCCCAAACAAGTATAAACAGTCGATGTGCAGATGCAGGGTATCAACTAATCAATCCCTGTACCTACCTAGCATCTGAGATACATCCCCCAAGTTCACCAAGGTGTATACAAAGACATGCAGTGAATTGAAGCCAACTAATCACCTAGAGAATTTAATCTACTTGGTGAGTGGAAGGACTAGTTCAATCACATATCAAGTTCTGCATTTATTTATACCAAAATACAAATTTAGGCATGCTACTAGGTAACAATGAACAACCTCACGAAAAGTTTCTTTTTTAAGTCAGGTAAACATATTCATCAGGTAACCATAGCAGATATAGTTGTCACTATACCATAATCAAGATAAACAATATATACCTTGATAGTGGCAACAAGGTCCAACCTATCACACATTGCGGCGATGCTTTTAAAGGCTTGGATAAGTGAACTATCAGGATCCTTATTAGAACCAACATGGTTCCATCCAAGAGACTTAACACCAGAAGGTTTGGATATAAGAGTGACAAGACCACCACCATTCTCAGCAAGAAGAGGGTTTACAGGACCCCCAACGCGATTCGGATCACTATTATTAGTATCATTCTCAAACGTTCTCCATTCAGATGTTTCGTCTATGTAACGTGCTTCAAGAACTAGACCACACTCGCAACATATTGTGTCACCACTTGAGTGATCCAATACTACCACTGTGGTCTTCTCGCAATCTGAACAATAATCTTCCATTATGTTTTTTGTTGTTGTTAAATTTCCTGTTTATGTTTTTAAAATTTTTTGATTATTGGTTAATTTTACATAAGTTGACTAATATGATCGCTGCACTTTTTTTTTTTTTTGGCTCTCGTTGTGGAGGCAAATTGTGATGAGAAATTGAACCCCTAGCTTCTCTATTTATAGAGGTTGGTTGGGTTCTAATTTTGGGAACCGACTTCAATTCTACTTCTAATTGTACTTTAATTTGGACTCGTAAGACTTAGGTCCAAAGTCGGCGGGTATTTGAACTGGGTAGCGTGCATCGGTCCACCACGTGATCAACAGAAGAAGGCCCATTTATTACTTTCAAGTGGGGTTTGAACTTTGAACCAAGACGAAGAAAAGTTGTTGATTGATGATTGGCCTCGTTACACTTGTTCCTAGATTCATCAATCAATCCTAGATATTTTCCGAATTTGGGTTGATTATAAAGTCTAAGAGCATTTTTAAGTGAGATACTATTCTAACATCAAATACTAAATTTTTAATAATTTAGTGTTTTTTTTATTATGGAGAGACACATGTTGATAAAAACACCAAATCGGCTAAAATTTGGTTTCAGCATTTCCAAAACCGCGCAATTTTTAGAACACCTTTGGCTTTTAAGATGGGCTTCAGTGACGCGGTTTTGAGAAAGCGTTATATGTCATTTGATGTCGAATATTTGATGTTTCTCCTGAAGTTGGTTGGTGTTTTTTAGGTGTATTTGGTTTGGTTAAAAAATTTGGTGTTTTCTTGGTTTCTCTCCTAAATCCTAAAGATGCTCTAAAATGATCTCACTAATGGTGAAAATGGTGAATTGGTGATCTCCATTAGATTAAGGGTGCAATCTTACAAGATCTTTCTCTTTACACTCGACATTGCTCCCTATATAGAGCTGCTAGTTAGTGCACCAACAGGAAACACTAGGGGTGCTTTGCAAGTTCTTTTAGATTTATAGGAGAGCTAATTCCACTCAAAAATCGTTTCATTGAGAAAAATTTAATAATGATAAAATTGATAGTGCACGATTAGTCTTGTCCCGTTGTAGAGTTCATCCCTTGGTGCAATATTCCTAAGCAGCATTATAAGGCAACCGACCTTCAATTATAGATTAAAAGGTGGCAAGTCGGGGGTCTAGAGAATTAAGAAATTCACTTGGATAACGGGATCCATTGTTTTTAGAATTGTTAGCATCGTCAATGATTTTATCTGCCGCTAAGTAAGAAAGCGTTTCTCCAGGAAACAAATTTAGAGTTGCTTCGTTGATTAAACTGACGTCCTCGTTTCGTGCAGAGAGTATAGTTCGTTCATTTAGAAAAGCTGGTGATGTTGTGCCCGCCACATCCAAATTTGGATAAACTGAAGAAATGAGTTCTTCTTGATTTCCACACTTACGTATGCATGTAGACAGATCGACCGTTTCCATAGGAGTCATTCCTAGCTAAAAGTCAATAAAAAAACAAAATTAGCTGTCACTCAACTTTGACTAAACATATATCTATAGTAAAGCACCATAACTAAACGTTTGAATTAACAACTAACCTCGACCAAGTAATTGGCAAAGTTTGCATTATCAGGGTCTGACACATCAAGGCACATGTTTTGGACCAAGTTCACAACATTCACATGCCGCCATAGCTGAGATCTCCTCAACGATGCACCTACAAATTGCTCCCGAACCCCTTTTGGTATAATAGGGAGGGTTTGTCTAAAATCACCTCCAAGAACAACAGTTATTCCACCGAAAGGATTTGAATTATCCCTGATATCTCGAAGCGTCCTTTCGACAGCTTCAACACATGTGTCTATGTTGCATCGGCACTTCATCCCAAATTATTAAGCTTGTCTCTTTGAAAAGATCAGCATGTATTGAGTCTGTAGAATATTTCATCCATCACATTTAAAGGAATTTTAAAAGTTGAATGGGCCGTTCTTTCGGCAGATAACAACAACGCTGCAATTCCAGATGAAGCAACCATTATTACTATATGGCCAAGTGATAAGTTCTCAAAAAGTGCAATTCAACCATCGATTATGCCTATTGTTTAGTCATCTTAGTGGACTAATAGTGTTTGTAAGTTATGTTTTAAGATTCTACAAGTGAAAAAGTGAGTTTTGTGGAATATTAGAGAAAATGAGGTAAAACAAAGCAATTCGGAGCATTAAGGATCACATGGGAAGCCCGTGGACAATCATGGAGAAAGCCAAGGAATTGAAGCTATTAAAGATGCGACTTGGACCTATTTTAAAGCCTATTTGGAAGCTCAAGGCAAAAGAATTCGTTACTTGGACCAAAACCCGCAAAAGAGGAAAGAAAGATGAAACAAAAGTGGAAAAATAGAGTCTCGCGTTTGAGACACGACTATAGTGCGTCCAGACGCGACTCATGCGTTTGGGACGCATGGATGGAGCGTCCAGACGCATTGATCGCATCTGAGACGCATGAATAGTGCGTCCAGACGCATGAATCAACACTGTAGCTTATTCCTTCTCAGTTTTGGAGATGAAGTTGGACTCTGAAAGAGGTTGATTTGTATTAGGAAACAAATGACGGTTTGGAATGCTTCTAGAGCTCATTGTAACCCCTATAAATAGAGGACCTAAGTGCCTCATGTAATTTGCCAATTCACTTATATTCTTGTCTCCAGAACTTGAGGCAGAGAAAGATTAATAATAAAAGATCGGTTTTAACTAGCTGAGTCTTAATAAATTAGTCTTTCTAGTCTTATGTTCTTCGACTCTTCTTCTTCTCGTTCTTCGTGTTCTTCCTTCTATATAGAAAGCTAATCTTCTACTTCAAGGGAAGAGATGAAGCCGGTGCTTAAGGTTTAATGATTCTTCTGGTTTATGGTGTTCTTCAATCAGGTTAGTTCTTTATGTTCTTAGTTATTAGTTCCATTGCCCAGACCAGGGGATAGAAGTATAGATTAAGGTTTTTATTTATTGCAATCGAATATCATGCTAATTTAGGATTATATTTATTACAATTGAATATTTGCTAGTAACATGCTTTTATTTATTGCAATTGAATATAATGCTAGAATAGAATTTTATTTATTGTAATTGAATATTATACTATTATTCTCTACTTTTCTTCTAGTTGTGTAGTGTTTTAGAGTAAGGAAATTATTCCTTGTATTTGCCTTAGATGGTGATTCATTAAATAGCTTCCCAAGCTCACATAAAAGAAGATACTAGTAACATGAACATAGGAACAACCTTGAGTAGAGTTAATTGTTAATGATGTTTCATCCAAGAGGGCATCGGCACTCGCTCGATTGCCCGGATTGTAGTCTACTTGGAGAACAACATGAAGCAAAAGGTCATTGAATCAAAAGCATTGGTGGATTTGAATCTCTTGAATCTATCTCTCTTATATTCTCTCCCTATTTCCAATTCTTAGCTTTAGTATAAGTTTAGTTAGTTTAGTTTAGTTTAGCATTAGAATCTACAATATCTATAATCATAGTTTTTAATCCCTCAAACCCCCTTTCCAGTCATGTCCTTCATATAAATATACACTTAAAAGTGGAACAATACCCTACTCATCCTTTACTTATTGAGGGATAATTAGGTTTTGATACGCTTCTATTTGTTCAACGACCATCATCTATCTACATCCTCTATACACCATCTCATACACAAAAGGAGCGCGTGTAACGCCCGTATTTAAAATACATATTTATTTATTTATTTATTTATTAATTTAATTATTTATTTAAAAATCGATTGGATTGGATTTGGATATGTGGGCCTGGTTTCTGGGCCCGAGTCTGTGTTGGGCTTGGGTTTCAGACCCAAATATATAAACGCATTGTTCTAGAGAATAGGGTTCTTGGAGAATAAAAAAATGATAAAAATGGAGGCGGAGATGAAAGTTCGTTGGCTAGAGCGTCGGAGTGCGACGACTCGGACTAGGAGGAATTCGTCGAGCTGTTCATTAAAGTGAGTAGATTAGTTTTCTATTTCACGTATAATTTTATTGTTCAAAGTTTTCGCTCATTCTTCGGTCATTATTGTTTGTCCTATCGTTGTTAAACACTTGTTAAAATGGTCGTTGTTAAATTTTGGTTAACTGTAGAAATACTGTTGAGGCTTATTGGGCTGTCAATGGAGGCGCGAGCCCCGAACCTCGTCCAGTCCCAAATACACTATGAACCGTGGTACTGTTGTGTGTGTGGGCTGTTGAAAGCTCCAAGAAGCCATTAATGGCGGATTGAACTAGATCTAGTTTTGAGGATGGGTACGTTATCGAGTTAGTGAATGGAGTTTTTGCTTTTGTTAATGTGATAGGGTTTGTAACAAGGATTAAAACCACGGGGTTGTATTGGGTGGTCGAGTCGAGGTCGACGGTGGTCGATCCGGTGGTGGCAGTTGGAGAAGATGACGACTTGGGCCTAGGGCTTGGGCCTGGGCCAAAGCCTTGGTTGTTTTGTTTGGGCCCGATTTGTTTTCGTTGTTTGGGCCAACCTTTTATTTGTTTGGATGGGCCGGATTCTATTTTAGTTGGTTTGGTCCATTTTCTTTTAAGTCTTTGGGCCATAACTTGCTTGTTTTGTTGGGCCGGTTTCAGTTTAATTTTCGGGCCGAACTCAGTTGTGTTTTGGGCCAGTTCAATCTAAAGTTTTTGGGCCAGTTTCTAATATTGTTTGGGGCCAGCCCATAGGACTTAATAGAGATCCAAATGGGTCTTTCAATGTTTAGGCTTCCGGGTTTTAAGGTTTGGGCTTGGCCAGTTGGGTCCGAACCATTTCCTTAGTCATGAGCCCTTGAGTCATGCACTTTTGACCTTAGCTATGAACCATGGCTATGACTTTGAACCTGTTGAACATGGAAACGACAGTTTGACTTTGACAATGACAGTTTGACTTCAACCATGATGCGTTGACTTTGACCTTTGACCATTGACTTTGACATTTGACCGTTGACTTTGACCTTTGACCATTGACTTTGACCTTTGACCATTGACTTTTTTTCCAGTTTTTCATATATTTAAGACTATAGACAAATATAGTAATAAAATATTGTCAGAAATTATATAACGTTGTTTGTCATTATCTAATTAAGATTTGACGTGAGTAGTGCGTAAAACATATATATATATATATATAGGGGTGGGATAGAGACACAGTCACTGTAGCCACATTATAGGCACAGTTAATCTAATCCGTCGATCTGTTTCCAATCCTACGGTTGGATCAGTTAAAATCAAACACCGAAATATATCTAAACGCGAATGGTTTTCTCTCTTCTATTCTTCTCTCTCCAACAACACAAAATCAAACAACAACAAATTTAGCAAGCAACCAACTATTTTTTCGATTTTCAGCACCCAAATTTGAAGAATCCATCTCTGATTTGGGGTTTAAAATTCGATTTGAACCAATTCTCGATTCTTTTTTTTTTTTTTTTTCTTTTGATTGGTCTGGAGCAGTAAATTCGTTAAAATAGATATATATGATCGATCTCGATCTGTCGTGAAATAGTTCCCGTTGACCGATGCTTACCCAAGCTCCTTGCTTCTCTTTATCTTGGAAGTGAGGTCAAGCGCCTTTGGTGCATTGGAAAGCTAGCTTTGTTGAGTAAAACAAATGGTTTGGACATTTCGCTTGAGGAATTCAAGATACTCTTGTTTCTCTTGAGAGGAAAGAGACGACTCACTTTTTATCTTGGGTTCTTAAGGAGTTACCAAGTTCACATATTAAGTTTCTTCGATGATAGCCTTCGATTTTTATTTGAACCGATCGAACACACGTTTGAACTCCTCATCACCTGCTGCTTGTTTTTGGCTTGCACGTTCGTTTTAGCTGCTATTCGCCCCCCTTTCCTTGTTAGAAGTGAGTTTGCACAATGTTGTTTAGTTCTTCAAGACCATACCTAGGCTTAGAGAGTTAAGTTCCTTGAGACCTTGAAGTGTATAGTAAGCTTTCTAGACCTTGAAGCGAATAGTACGCTTTCTAGACCTAAGAAATAAGTTAGCAGCAGCGTAGTCGCTTCGCTCTAGTTGCTTCTTCGCTCTCACAAGGTATTGAACCCATTTTCAGTAAGTGTTTTTTTTTGTTTTTGTTTATGTAATAGTAAAATGTTGGTATTGTTAGTATTTTAATTGCTTTATGTTATTATTTGTTGAATTAGAGAATGCTATGGCAGAATTAGGGAGGCTACTTATATATGAAGCTTGTAGGGATTGGCTGGTGAGTTGATAAATTTTGTTCATGCGTGTCGTGGGTCGAATGTTTTATATTGTTATTTGTTTGGACTTTGGATTTACATTTTTAATGTTTGATTGTTTCTAGCCCTATCAGAATCGGGAAATTCAGTCACCTATGGGGTGGCTTCATTGAGTTTATTGATCCAAGAGGCGTTGAAGGGTTTGGAGTATCTTCACGGGCAAGGGTGTATACATCGAGATGTCAAGGCTGGAAACATCTTAGTCAACTCACATGGAGCAAGTAAGCTCGGAGATCTTGGTGTGTCTACTTCTCTTTTTTTATTCTGATGATTGGTGGCGCAAAAGAAATACAATAACAGGGACACCTTGCTGGATGGCGCCGGAGATCTTGGATATGGAAGAAGGGCATGGATACGACTTCAAAGCAGATATATGGTCCTTTGGCATCACAGCCATAGAGCTTGCCCACGGTCATGCTCCTTTCTCAGAGTATCCTCCTGTGAAACTGTTTCTTACAATCCTGATAGATGATCCACCGCGTTTAGATGATATAAAAGACCAGAAGTTCTCAAAGCAATTTAAACAGATGATTGCTAAGTGCTTAGTAAAAGATCCATCAAAAAGACCTTCAAAGAACAACACTTTTGAGGGATCGATTCTTTAAGAATCACAAGTTTAGTTATACGAATTTGTTGGAAAAAAGCCGAAAACAGTGAAGGTGAACGTAGAACATATGCAAGCACCTAGTAATATTCAGGATGTGCAAAAGGAGGAGATATATCGCATAATTAGTATGTAAGGGGAGTAAGCAACTGGAATTTTGATATCGAAGAACTAAAGGCACATGCAACCC
This sequence comes from Coptis chinensis, assembly GCF_015680905.1. NCBI lineage: Eukaryota > Viridiplantae > Streptophyta > Magnoliopsida > Ranunculales > Ranunculaceae > Coptis > Coptis chinensis. The sequence goes on along the minus strand of NC_141463.1, from coordinate 89,567,356 downwards.
TTATTGAGGACGAGGAGGAAAGTTTTTCTCTTTGAAGCATCTTCTAAAATGGCTAATTTAGGGAGACAAAGATATTAATGGCCAAAATCTCCAGCAAAAAGGGCGATCGATCAACGTGATATCAGAAAACGCCGACTTAGACAAGGTTTTTGGTTTTTGTAATTGAAAAAATAACTACGTGTTAGCTTGATCTTGTCAATGGGGCAAGGCTTTATGTCCCCCTATTCTGTGCAAATTTTTGAACATGTCTAATTTCCTTTCCACACTTCTCTTTTTTACACGAACAATACAAATATTTTTTGTGTGGGCTGCAAGTGATTCACATGAAGGTGTTCCCTGACAAAAAGGGTTTGTAATGTGAATTACTATAAATATAAAAAAACACTATTGATAATCATAACTGAGAAACTGACGTTGGGACCTTTGGATTAAAATCTTACGAAACAGTACCTATTACAACTAAACAAAAACTCTTCAAACTAAGCTGCAAATACTTCTGGCTACATTCTCATAAGTCTGAGGATCTTTAGAACAACACACTGCAACAGGTAACATAAACAAAACAAAGGCCATCCTCGAGCAGTGCAACCCTATAACAGTTCCCAACAATCATTTGGACTTCTTTCCTTGCTTCTTCTTGATGACTTCATCAACATACATGATACCTTTTGCCTTTATAAACCTCGGGAGGTTTACAACCGTGAAACGAGTAGCAACAAACTGGTGCACCCTCTCGCTTGTCCGTCGGTCGCGACAAAACTATGTTGGGTTTGAAACAAAACACGCGAATGGGTGGAACACTTAGTTCCACTTCATGGTTGTAACCCAATTTCAAATACAGTAAGCGGCCCTCTGACTCAGCTCTGGCTTTGAATCCAACCCCAACAATCTTTAGAAAGCGAAAGAATTTGGCTTCCATCTACAACTTTTGAACAGCACGCTTGCAACGTGCTGTACATGAAAAAGGGCGAAGGAAGAAAATATGTAGAAAATAAGCAAATTTAATAGTAAAACCAACGAAAAGGAAGAATGAAAGAGTGATATAACAAAATTCTTTACTTTATTGAGTCAACCACTTATCTATTTTTTTTATTTATCAACATTATTAGTAATATTACCTTAATCAGTAGAATTGGGTTTGATACCCACAAACCTCTCTCACTGAGACAGACTAGGAAATAAATGAGGTTAATTAAATTTAATAAAGACAAACTATCACTCATTTATTAGGTAGACGCCTACTTGGCAAGATTAGCTACTTCACGCTTGCTTGGCAAGATCAGCTGCTATTAGGTAGGCATCTACAACAACTAATAAAAAAAAAATGACATTCTTATCTACACTCTTCACTTGAGTTTCTCCACAACATTATTCACCTCTACATTTAGAGGAGGGGCAGAAAAAAGGTGCTAAAAAGCCCTGTGAGCTTTACTAGATTTTTTCTTTTTCTCACTACGTTAACAAAACTTCGAGAGTGGCTATGCTACAATATAAAGATATACCGAAAAGCTTCTAGGGAAATAAATAAACAAATTCAGACCAATCGTGACATCTAACCTAAGGAGATTCAATAACTAAAAATTTCTAAGTTTTAATCCTTGGGCACTAACTCTCAATTTTTTTTTTGTTTTTGTTTCTTTTTAGAAATCTTAAGTCTCTCGAACCCTATCTCTTGAGGAGTGGACTTCTTCGTCTCGACAATGTTTATATTAATGGCAGAGAAATATTGCTTACCACAATGACACATCACATAAGCAAAATGTGAAAGGGCACCTAGCATCCAACTTCAGTGGATACATTACTAGTTGGAATCCTCTAACGTTTTGCTACATAATATAATCTGATGGAAACCATCCAACTTTACCTTTGCATTCCCCTTCAGACCATCCCGATGGAGCCACCTAAAAAGATCAAGTTTCATGACATTAAACAAGAATCCTGGACCTCAATTCACAAACACTATGCATACAAAGAGAGCACATAACAAGAGAAATGGTCGCTATTAATCTCCTAGCGTTATAAACTATGATAGAAGCTATGAGTCTGACTTTCATGAATGAATATACAGACATCCAAAAGTAGAACAAACCTTATCTTTTTCTCCTGAAACTCAGTAGTAGGATTTCCATAGTGCCCATATTCCAAACTTGCATAACGTCCCATCGCTCGGTAAAGTTCCATTGTTTTGCAAAGAAGGAACCAACAGTTCAATACTACCCACGACATCGTTTTGCAACTTGACAGAAGAGAGCAAGCCCGATGGACCACTTCGAAAGGCCCAAACACTTTCATGTTTAATTTGTAACATTACTACCCCAATCTCGATAAGTTGTCAATGAGAACAACACCATCTACCTATGGAATCAGTCGACTAGGGAAAACGAAATTGTTGCAAATACCTGTCTTGAAGATTTACCTTGTCAACTTGGTATACGGTATATGGCTTCGGTACATTTAAAAACAATTAACAACCAAATTGAAAAAAATAATAAATAAATAAAAAATCAAGGTCTAAAATATAGTTAATTGATTAAAAATTATACTTGCAACTAAAAATAAAATAAAATAACAACCAAATCGAAAAAGTAAAAACATCGAGGTCTAAAAAATAGTTAATTGATTAAAAATCGAAAAAATAAATAAAAATAAAAATTATACTTGCAACGAAAACAAACAAAAACAATTCACAACTTGTTCTTCTACTATTACCGAACCCATTTCATTAAAATCGAAAATAAAAAATTGAAAATCAACAAAATACAAACCTTTTTCCAATTTGTGCTTGATTTTCTCAATTTGGAGAAAGGAGAAGGACAAATCTAGCTTTTCGGTTTGAATTTGGAGGTGTTTCGGTGTTGAATTTGGAGGTGTTGGTTTAGATTCGGAGAAATTTGGAGAGAGAAGAATAGGAGAGAGAAAACCCTTCGCGTTTAGATATATTTCGGTGTTTGATTTAAACTGATCCAACCGTAGGATTAGTAACAGATCGAGGGATTAGATTAACTGTGCCTAGAATGTGGCTACAGTGACTGTGCCTATATCCCACCCCATATATATATATATATATTGGGCTTTGATTGTGGACTGTGGACTGTTTAATTGTGCTTCATTTTATGTTGTAAATTGTATGGACAAATCAAATGCTAAAATGCTGTGGAAGCTTGTATGAATTTTGGTTGTCATTATCTAATTAAGATTTGACGTTGATATTGTGACATTATATAATATGTTGGGATATATATATTAAAGGCAATAGTTTTGGAGAAATAAATGTATAGACACTCTATTATTTTATCTATGAGGTAGTATAGTATGTGTGGATATTTTCCCACGGGATTATGGCTTAGTGCAATAATATATTGGCACGTGAAAGAATGAAAGTGGTTACGAGATATAATTAAGATATTTCTAAATATTGTGGCTTAGTGCAATAATGTATTTGACATGCACGTGATATAGTGGATTATTATGAGTCATAGATGTATGACACCTGAATAAATTACGTAACGAAAATCTTAGAACCTAGCTACCGCAACTCATGTGATTTGCCCTGTGTGGGCGTATGTGATATGATTGGCCCTTCTGGCGTTTCAGTGAATCTGAATGGCCTTCGGGCGTAAGTAATGTGATTGGCCTTTCTGACGTTTCAGTGAATCTGAATGGCCCTCCTGGCGTAGCCGAATAGTGGCTTGATTATTCCGTTCGCAAATATTGGAACGAGACACGCGATATTTTATGCCGAATAGTGGCAGTACTTGCATAATAGCTTCCGTGTGAGGGTTACCTGGTGTGCGGCATCCCGCTCAGGGTAGTTATGCACGGAGTGGTACATTATATAAGGGGAGGCATGTGGATGTACATGTTCAGCGTTGGGTAGCGATTGTGGTAGTCAGGGAAACTAGGTAAGACATAGATACAACGTGATTTTTGGGACACGCAAAGAAAGCCTTAATTAATATAATTATGGTAATATGTTGGTAAATGATATATCTTTAGATAGATGATGGTATATGTTTAGCTGGTTAGTAGTTTAGTTAGAACCTAAGGCGCCTCGTGGAGGAACTAAATGTCTTTTTATTATGCGTATGGTATGTTGTATTAGTTGTTGGAGGTTAAGGCGCCTCATGGAGGAACTACACCGCCTTATTTATTGTAGTTAAGACTGTCAGATTAGTCGTTGAAAGTTAAAGCTTTCGGTAGAGGAACTAACTTTGGATGGTGTATATATATGTATAATTATATGTTATATTTTAGAGCTACTCACACCAGCATTTTTATAATGCTGACCCGATTTGCATGTTTGCTTATCGGGTGTGTTCATTAAATGAACACAGTTGATAAGTCTTGACAGGTTTAATGTTGAAGAAGATTGGTTGCTGCTTGTGGTTTGCGTTAGCGTCACATTTCAAGATAGGCCTTGTTTTCCTTTGAGGTGATATAGATTTTCAATTGAGATAAAGTTATTTGCATTTTCATTTGTTAATTTTTGTAATGAAGAGGACTTTTGTTTAAGTTAAAAATTTTATTGGTTTTTAATTATCCGCATATTTAAACTGTTTATGGGTTTTTGGAAGTTGAGAGTGCGTCACACCTCGGAGATCGAAGAGTCGGGAACAAATATTGTTTTTCCTCAATTTCACCGAAATTCGGGTATGACGGCAGCGTGTCACCAGATCTATGACAGTTACTGAATTGTGTTGTACACAAATGTTTTACCGATCCCCTGCCGCTCCATCCAAGAAAAAAACTTCTCCCCGGTTGTTTACCACTGAATCTATTACCTTGGTATGGGCGTCACGTTGTTCATCATTCAGACGCAATACATTCGAGGTGGCCTCTGCGTGGAGCCCATCATGTTGGAGCTGTCTTTGCTCCCAAATGAGTCTATTTTTTGTAACTTCATCCCAATTTCTTCTGGGTTTAGGCATGTCTGGGAAATCAGATAATGTTCTTCCTACTTCAAAAAGCAATTGGTTCAACAAATATAACCCATAATCATCTACTTGTTCTTCGGTTGGGTAAGGAATTGGGAAGGTGTTACGTATTTTCATTGCAAGGTCATCACAGATACTTGTTGCAAATTCATTCCACAATAACACAAGACTTGTTGGGGAACATTCCAAAAGCATAATGCTGAACAACCTTCGCAGTTGGTAGCCAGTGTTGATTATAGACGCCTCTTGTAGACATTGCCTCTATTCATCGTCGTCTTCTAAAAGACCACGTGCAACACATGCCGCTTTAAATGTACTATATTCAGATCCGTTGACAGTACGAAGATCTGAAAAGGATGTAGGACCTATGACTATTGTCAAGAGTAAGCCGAGGTAGAAATGTTCTCCACCATTTGGATTTACAAAGTACATTCTCCCAATAGCGCAACATTGGTCTCTCTTCTTCCAAATTTTTATGTTTTTTTTTCCAAACATAGTCTTTGTGGAATTCCCTCGATAAGTAAATGCACGGCCTCTCGCATCTCGAAAGTACACGCATATTTCAAAAAAGCTATCAGGGTTGATTTCTGTTTGTCTACTTTAGCAAGAACTGCAGCCCTGGTGTCTTTTGCATTGAAAACGACATGATGCATTCCTTCAAGATGAACTGCTAATCTTTCAATTTTTGGGTACTCCTTGTGCAAAGGAAATTCAAGCAGACACCATGCTGCCTCCAGTGGTCCCACATACCTTGCATTAATATACTGTTGAATCTCGTCATCAGTGCCAAGTACACCATAGTTGCCCTGTCGTGGCCTTTGTAGATGTATTTGTGAATGTATTTAACGGCACAAGCTGATGAACATACTTCAACGTTTATATGGAAATTGAACATTTCTGATAAGAATGGGTTGTAACGCACTACATCCCTGTTATCAACTTGATAATCCCGAACTTCGTACTCCTTACCAGTATTGTGCCTATGGTAAATAGGATACCCAACTTGATCCATTGTTGTTTCATCGATGAATGCACGTGGATAATGTTTGGTACACTTTCCATTCTCTATGCATGGGGCCTACGGATTCTTGGCGCCACAGGGTCCGTGAACCATACACCTCTTGACAGTTTCAAAAAGTGTTGGTTGGGAGACAGGGTCAGGGAATTCTGCGCACACTATCTTATCAACCTGTTTTGCATTGCGTACCTTATCAGCCTGTTTGAGAAAGATGAGGGCATGCATGTGTGGCAGACCTCGTTTCTGGAATCTATTGTATATACATGTGCAACGACTTCGCCGAACACACCATTTATGAGTATTTCTTCCATGATGGCTTTCCTTTTCAACTCGAATACACGAGCGACCACTTCTGGACGGTCCGAAGCAGTTTGGTGCTGCTTGAGTGCTCTTCTAATCTCTGGCCAGTTTGGGTTTGCCGTAGCAGTAAGAAACACATCTGGATGTTTATTGTAATGCGTTATGGCCATTGAGTCCTGGTAAATTTCGTACATTTGTCTTGGGCTCCCTGTATGACTCGACGGGAGAATGTAACGCTGGCCGATCTCTTCTAGAGGCAACCCTTCCATGGAAATGTCCGTCAAACACTTATACAAATCCGCACGAATGTGGTTTTGGTTCATCCGAACATAACGCAAACGGTTCTGTTCAGTTGCAGCCCAAACATCCACTATCCACTGTTGAAATAGAGAACCTCCCCTCAAAATAGATGAGTATTCTGTGGGGCAATCGAATAAACGATAAGCGTAATATTGCACTTGAGTCAAACGGGCTTCACCTGGACAATTGTTAGAAATATCCCATTGGCGCAGATCTGGTGCCCAACCAAGGTCTCCTCTAGGGAAAAGTAGCACATAATGTAGAGGTGAATATGCTAGGTGACACTCACTTATCCTTTGCAGTCCACCTTCTTTATAATGCAGAATGATGTCTCGTAACATGTCACATTTACTTTCATCCCCAGGCAACACAACGGCAATTTCAGAAGTCGATGGAAGATTGCACCGACGTCGATCAGTACCAGGAGTGTATTGTATGTATGTAGGAATATTATTGTTTACAATTGCATTTGACCTAAAAATGTCACTTGCATTTTTGAAAAACTTGGACCATGCATTCGCTTGAATAATCACCCCCTGAATAATACTTAACACCTCTGTTAACAAATGTGGATTGCGTTGCCTTCTATATTCCAAAGTGGCACTTGCATCATAAATGTACAGTTGTGTGTATTTTGGGTCATTATCACTGTTTGGTAATAGTGAGCCAATTTTATGGCACAATTCTCCATGAATAGTGACTGCTTTTGGACCACGACCTCTGAGGACACGATCATTTGCTTTGACACCCAGACTTGTCAAGGCATTGCATGCGTTGTACCCTCGAATATTTTTACAAAAATCTTTTGCTAGCCAATCACCACCTTCGAATAGTGATTCGAGGGGTTGGGGTAAAGGTTGAAGGCAAGGGACTTTTATTTTTCCTTGTAGGCAACACGACCCAAATAAAGGCTTCTTCTTGGTAGACACGTCAATCAATTGCTCGGTAGCTCAATGGAGGGCAGAGCAAGACTGACATTGGACGTTCATTTCACCAAGATCATGGCACACATCTGGAACAACAGGCAAGGGTTCAAATGGGGGCCCAAACTCAAATACATCATAATCTTCTTCGTCAGACGTTTCTGCGTTGCCTTTAGAGGTTTGGTTAAAATCCACCTCCTTTTGAGAATGGGTTAAGTCTATATCAGACATACTCATAAGAGTAGTATCACCTGGTATGAAATTCAAAATATAACTAATCAGATTTTATTGACCAAATGACACCAAAAAAAGAGTTTCCAATAGTAATATATAATAGACTTACTGGCTATTAGGCAACGACGGAGATCCAAGTTGGAAAGGAGAAGTGATATTACGTGTAGAATGCGGAGAATAATAACACATATTGTCGGCGCCAGAATGTGATGCAAACAATTGTCTGACAAATTGCCTATCATTTGGACGTTGTAAAATCTGTGTCTCGTCATCAACGACATTTTTTCCTTTGTCGCTCTGGCAAAACGGGGGCAATATAGAATGTTGGGAATCTCTGAACACATTGTTAGTAGTGGATGAAGAAATAACACTTGCCACTTAAGAAACGCCTCGCAATCGCGGAAGTTCTTTCCCTCTCTCTCTGGCCAAGACGTTGAGCTAGTGCATACCGATTGGGTGGTTCAATTATGTTTGAACGATTGACTATCATGACTTGATGAAGGCCTTGATGGTTTTCGTCACAATTCATGTCTTTTTGAGAATGTAAGTCTATCTCAGACGTACTCACAGGAGTAGTATTAACTAATATGAAATTCAAAATAGAGGCACCAATGAGGTTTTAATCACAATAAAATTACAATATAAAAAGTTTATAGGAGTAATATTAGACTTACTGGCTACTTTGCAAGGGAGATTATCCAAGTTAGGGGCCGAAGGTAAAACTATGTACCGATTCTGGAGAATCATATCGTGGGGCCAGTCTTCGCAGGTAGAATGTAATGTTGACAATTGATTGCCAAATTGCATCTCATTTGGACACAGTGATATCAGCACGGGATCATGTGTGGAACCTCCTTGAAACGTAGTTTGTAACTGACGAAGGAATAGAAGTTCCAACTGGAGAAGTTAGTTGCAATCGCAAAGCTTGTTCCCTTTCTCTATGCGAATGTTGAGCTAGTTCATAATGATTTGGTCGTTCAATAACGGAAGAACGATTAACGGTGACGACCTCAAATGGTTGTGGATGTTCTGTTGTTGGGCATAATGTTGGAGTTACAATCTTATCTGCTCTTTGACGTTGTATTTGCAATTGGGGTGTTTTACTCTGACAAATTTGGTCGGAAATAGAACCATGACGAATCTGTAGTAGCAGTAGCTTTAAAACCAGTATGATTTTATTTCACATGAGTTGAAGTTATACAAAGTAAAACTAAGTTTTGATAGCGGGTTGACCTCAACTTATGCTGTTGTTTGCGTTCGAATGTTCACTTGCACTATTTCTGGATTCACTGGAGCTGGTGTTTCACAATCCATGTTTAACTTACGGAGTAAATTTGAATCAGTTTGTGTGCTTGTTTAAATCAGCATACTGAAAACAAATATAAGGTTATATTAGATATACATTGGAAGTTAGACTATATGTTGAGACGAAAACAATCAGAATTAAATAATGCATGGACATTGAATCGGAGAATCTTACCACCGCCCGACCGTCCTTGTTACCTTATACCTGAAACTAAATAAAGTCGTTATCTTGAAACTTTAAAACCAATCAAGGGAAAACATCATTTACTAAATCCGTCAAAGCCATTCTGTCTGAACTGAAAACTTTTTTAAAAAAGAAAAAAACTAACCTTGTATCTTCAATGGAAGACATCATCACCGAACAACACTGACGATCGTTGAGGCAATCCATTTTTCTTGGTTTCTCTATGAATTTTTGTGCAAGGGGAAATGACCTGTTATGCTGGAAGTTGAGGCGATGCGTAAGAAAATATTGTTTGGTAAAATAATGGATGTCATACCCGCTACGACAGAAGCATTTATAGGAGAGAATCTAGACGCAAAAGTAGACATGTGATTAAGGTAGGGACTATGATGGGGTATATATACAATTTGAATAGAAACACATAAAAAAAAAAAAAAAAAAAAACATACAATTAGTTTTTTCTAATAACTTTCATTCGTGGAACTATGCATTGTGTATAAAATGGATGAAATGTCGCTAAAAACATAATCATATGCATTGAAGAGCCATTGTTTGTTTTTATTTTAGGTGGCTTTATTGGGAGGAACATGGTGTCCGTGGAGTTCATACGGACGTGAGTTGTTTTATGCTTCACACTGTAAAATAATTTCTTTACACATTACCGACTGTTAGATGATATGACATTTGTTGTACAGTACATTTTATATATATATATATAACTAACTATATGATGATCTGACATTTGTTGCAGAGTACAAATCATGCTGTGTTTTGTTGTATAGATATCAAAGTCATCATTCAAAACACAAAACAACATCCATGATGAATATTGCTCAACATCACCAAAAGTTTTGAGACTAATATTCTTTAGAATCCAATACACCATGTCTGTCTCATGACAAATCAATTCAAAAAATTCCTCTAGAATAAATAACGTAAGATTTTTTCTCATCCAAATTATTTGGTAACCTTTTGAGATTCCACACCAAGAGCTTTAACGCGTCATTTTTCAATAGAATTTTCATGAGATTCTCAAGAACAAGGGTGGGTCAAGATTTTTCAATGTTGGAGAACCAGAAAATCGATAGAAGCCATCCCAACCTCTTTGCTATTGTGACATAATAACTACACAATTGTCTCATTAATATTATTATTAATGGTACCTGAATCTTCGATATATATTGTTGATTTAGAAGCACTGGGACATATACGGCCATCATCGATGGTTAAGTTCAGCGTACAAGTTTTCCAGATGCACGCAGACTGAGTACTGGGCAGTCCCTGGATTGGTCGAGGGCATCTAGTGCCAATTTAGTCAGGGTGGCTTAATCCTACTTCAGGGGTCTTGGGCAGTTGGGCTCTTGGCTAGTCTACTGATAATGAGTACTCTAGGAGTTTGACTAAATTTCCAGTTTGATGTACCAAAGATGTTTAAAGTGCCCTTGAATGATAAACAAATTTTGAGATAATTCTTACGTTTGGAACACGAAAATTGCAGTTGCTAACTTGCTATTTATTTTTACAATGCCACCCCACCCCACGAGGTGTGTTTGGTTGTTGCGACTTGCGAGAAGCGTTTCTTGTGAACACATTTTTTTGTGAAGAATCTAAGCTTAAATGACGACAAAGATTTTTCACTCAGAAGTGCCAGACCATAACAAATTGCGCTTGTGGAATCAAGTACTATTTTCATTAGATATACAAAGAGCATACAAAATGGATAGTGCTGTCCACGACATTGCACCAGTTACTCCGTTTTAACACTGTGCATTGGAATGAGTTCATCATTGACAAAGAGTGTCAAGATTCTTTAGGTCTTCATCCTTGGCATACCAATTAGGTATCAGCCTTGATGCATATGGATAAAGGTCCTTGCAAGACTTCTTGATGGTGTTTTCCGCCACTGCAGTTGCTATTGCAACATCTGCATATATAAAACCCGTTAGTTATTTATAAAGATTCTGTAACACAAATTCCAATCCTAACGTGGGAGTGAGACAGTGAGGCAATGCTATTTGCATTCCTTGTGAGAACTTCAGATTATAAACTCAAGTAACAAATATTGTGCAGCAAATGCTAACCTTTAAGAAACTGCCTGTCGTCAGAGAGCTGCGTAATCATGTAGATAACAGCTGCAGCCACTGAGGTGGGGTTCCTCCTGCAAAAATAAGAATTGAAAAGATTAGCTAACAGTTTGGTAAAATGGTAGAGATATAGTTTATATGACACCTTCAAAAGTGATAATGCCAAACCAACATGGTGCCAGTGTCTAACAACTTTAGAGTTTAGACTACAAGTCTGTATCCAAGCAAGATGCCGTGATTAAAGTATAAGAGACGCTAGGCTACCTTATATCAAGCTCTTTTGAGTTCTGGACTGCTTCTTGTGCAGCTTTCATAGCTTGGTGATTCATGCCTAGACGGGAACAGAAGCGCCTCTGCAGATCAAGGAGGTTGGGATTAGTTTAAAACTTTAAATACTTGTACATACAAATTCCAATTACATGAAAATAAACTGGTAATAAAGCAACAGAACTTAATCTCACCATAAAATCTCCAGCATCTGTCGCTCCGGTCTCCATTGATTCACCAATCTCTTTCAATTGTTTCTCAATGAAGAATGTGTTCCTGCCAATTTCCTTTATTGTGGCTCCATTGGCAATAGAGTGAATCTCTAGTTGACAGAAGTCACATATGTCAGGAAACTAAATCACATTGAAAGTAAGATAAATAGAGAAGAAATCCACATATTAAGGAAGCTTAGCCTGTACCCTTTAGGGTGCGAGCCTTATGTTCTTGCTTACAAGCAACAAACAGACAAGCAGCCAAAAATGCATCTCGATTTCTTCCCCTCGTAGACTTAAGGTCTGCTACTTTCTTATATATCTCATTCGCCAGATCCTGCACAAAGCCAATAACAATAATAGATGTAAATAAACACAGCATTATCATTCAACGAAAAATTGAACAACTACATGAACTACATTCAAGAAATCATCCCTAAACAAGTACAAACGTCGATGTGCAGATGCAGGGTATCAACTAATCAATCCCTGTACCTACCTAGCATCTGAGATACATCCCCCAAGTTCACCAAGGTGTATACAAAGACATGCAGTGAATTGAAGCCAACTAATCACCTAGAGAATTTAATCTACTTGATGAGTGCAAGGACTAGTTCAATCACATATCAAGTTCTACAACCTCACAAAAAGTTTCTTGTCAAGTTTCTTTTTTAAGTCAGGTAAACATATTCATCAAGTAGTGTTTCCTTTTACGTTAATTTTCTGATGAATACCGTCAAAAGAACATCAGGCATAATACACAAATCCATAGCAGATATAGTTGTCACAATATATACCTTGATAGTGGCAACAAGGTCCAACCTATCACACATTGCGGCGATGCTTTTAAAGGCTTGGATAAGTGAACTATCAGGATCCTTATTAGAACCAACATGGTTCCATCCAAGAGACTTAACACCAGAAGGTTTGGATATAAGAGTGACAAGACCACCACCATTCTCAGCAAGAAGAGGGTTTACAGGACCCCCAACGCGATTCGGATCACTATTATTAGTATCATTCTCAAACGTTCTCCATTCAGATGTTTCGTCTATGTAACGTGCTTCAAGAACTAGACCACACTCGCAACATATTGTGTCACCACTTGAGTGATCCAATACTACCACTGTGGTCTTCTTGCAATCTGAACAATAATCTTCCATTATGTTTTTTGTTGTTGTTAAATTTCCTGTTTATGTTTTTAAAATTTTTTGATTAGTTAATTTTACGTAAGTTGACTAATATGATCGCTGCACTTTTTTTTTTTTTTGGCTCTCGTTGTTGAGGCAAATTGTGATGAGAAGTGAAAAATTGACCCCCTAGCTTCTTTATTTATAGAGGTTGGTTGGGTTACCGACTTCAATTTGGACTCGTAAGACTTAAGTCGGCGGGTATTTACTGGGTAGCGTGCATCGGTCCACCACGTGATCAACAGAAGAAGGCCCATTTATTACTTTCAAGTGGGGTTTGAACCAAGACGAAGAAAAGTTGTTGATTGATGATTGGCCTCGTTAGACTTGTTCCTAGATTCATCAATCAATCCTAGATATTTTCCGAATTTGGGTTGATTATAAAGTCTAATAGCATTTTTAAGTGAGATCTACTATCTCTTTCCTATGTGGCACTCTAATACGAGAGAGTTAGTTTTTTCTCTCTCAGGCACTCTAATATGAAAGATAGTCTTTTCTAATAGTCTACAATCTCACATACATAGAACTTCTTAGGAGAGTTTGAGTGTATTTTTAATTATTATATTTGGAGAGTTTGAGTGTATTTTCATTCTTACATATTTGATCAAATAAAAAAAATTGCTAAAAAATAGGTGATTTGTAAAAGGTAATTTCCTATTATGAATCAAACACTTTTAGTGTTTCAATTCTTATATATTTGATCAAATAAAAAAAAAATATGTAATTTGTAGAATTCCTTATTACAAATCATACAATTTTAGTGTCTAAGATAAAACACCGACTTTCGAATATATTCTTAACACGGCCTCAAAACATAGTTAAAAACAATTATACAAAAAATAATATCACAAAATATATAATAGAAAATGAAAAAAAAAATAACGACAAAGCAATAATGACAAATATTTTTAAAAATTGCTAACAAATAGGTGATTTGTAAAAGGTAATTTTCTATTACGAATCAAACACTTTTAGTGTTCTAATTCTTATATATCTGATCAAATAAAAAAATTTGCTAAAAAATATGTAATTTGTATAAACTAATTCACTACTACAAATCATACAATTTTAGTATCTATGATAAAACACCGACTTATTTCAAATATATCATTAACACGGCCTCAAAACATAGTTAAAAACAATTATACAAAACATAACATCACAAAATATATAATTGGAAAAAAAAAAAAAAAATAATGACAAAATATTTTAAAATATATATAATACTTAATGAAACTAACGTAAAAAAACAATTAATGGGGAACCGAAAACTGGATGCAAATGTATCGAACTAACCTCAAATAATATTTAACGGAAAATCAGAAACTGGATACAAATGCAAACATTAAACTAATATTAAAGAGTAATTAATAGGAAATTGTAATATATATGGATACAACTGTATTAAACTAATCTCAAAGAATAATTAACGGAAAATCAAAACTTGGATGCAAATACATCAAACTAATATAAAAAAATAATTGTCGGTAAATTGAAAATTGGATGCAAATGCATTGAGCTAACCCTCAAAGATTAAATTAATAGGAAATCAGAAACTGGATGCAACTGTATTGAATTAACATCAAAGAAAAATTAATTATTAATTGGAAACATGATGCAAATGTGTGGAACTAATATTAAAAATAATTAATCGAAATCGAAACGGATGGAACCGCATTAACTAATCTCAAAAATAAACTTGATGCAAATGCATTGAAGTAACCTCAAGAAATAATTAATGGAAAATAGAAAACTGGATGCAAATTCATTGAACTAATCTCAAACAATAATTAATGAGAAATCGAAACTAGATGCAAATGTAACTTTATCAAATAATAAACGAGAAATCGAACCTGGATGCAAATGCATTAAACTAATCTCACGGAATAATTAATGAGAAATCGAAAACCCGATGCAAATGCATTGAACCCGACCTCAAAGAACAATTAACATGGAATTGGAAATTGGATGCAAATGTATTGAACTAATCGAAAAAGAATAATTAACGAGAAATCGAACCTGGATGCAACCGCATTGAACCGATCTCAAAAATAAATAACGGAATTGGAAATTGGATGCAAACAGATTGAACTAACCTCAAAATATAAATAACGGAAATCGAAACTGGATGCAAATGCATTGAACTAACCTCAAAACATAGTTGGGTTATATGTTGTGGGAATGTCTCGATAAGTATAGTTTTGCATTTAAAATGATGTTTACCTTATCTCTTTCCGTATGATTGGGAACTCTTTGTTATTCAAGTAGCTACAATATATATGAACTTCACCTTATTAGGCAATCTCACAAAACTTCAATCAAACTTCTATTATTAAATAACAAAATGAAGTTGAAGGGTTTTATTAAAGGTACATGAGTTATTTTTTTTAATGAAGAATGAGGTTTTCACGTTATAAGAAATTTGGTTGAGTGATCAATATAATATTAATATATAATAGTTTTGCATATTTGCAAATATTTTTCAAAATAATTAATATAACAACACCCGTTCGTAGATAGTCTTTGAAGATTCTACATAGTAAGTCATGCATAATTTAAATAATAATTAATGGGAAATCGAGAACTGGATAATCTTCAATGATCCCACATAGTAAATCAAACATAATTTACTTTTTATGTCATGTTTGCAAGGACACTACAGATGGATCAGTAGAAGTTGGTATTATACACCACATTGGATAATTAAAAGAAAATCGGAAATTGGATTCAAATGCATAACTGAGCTCAAAGAGTAATTAACGGGAAATTTGAAACTTTATGCAAATGCAATCAACTAAACTAAAAAAGTAATTAACTAGAAATTGAAAAATGGGTGCAATTGCATTAAACTAACGTTAGATAATAACTAAAGGGAAATTAGAAATTGTATCCAAATTCTTGAAAAATATTTAACGGAAAATCGAAAACGGTATGCAAATACATCAAACAAACCTCAGATAATAATTAATGGGCCTAGAAATCGGAAACTGGATGCAAATGCATTGAACTAAACTAAAAAAATAATTAACATAAAATAAAAAACCGAATGCAACTGCATTAAACTAACCTCATAGAATAATTAACAGAAAACCAAAAACTAGATGCAACTGCATTAAACTAAAATAAGATATTAACTAACGGGAAATCAAAAATTGGATGCAAATGCATTGAAATATCCTCAAAAAATAGTTAACTGGAAATCGAAAGTCGAATGTAATCAGATCATGACCGACCTCAAAGCATAAATGTCCGCTTTTTAGCCTTCTCACACGCAGTAATTACGAGTAATTAGGAACCCAAAATGAAAGTGAGTTTAAAAAAACAGACTCTTACATGTATGCAAACTGTATAGAAATTGTAAACTATCGAACTAACCTAGAAAATCAATTAATAGGAAATCAGAAACTGGATGCAGATATATTGAACTAACCTCAAAGAGTAATTAACGAGATATTAGAACCTAGATGCAAATGCAATAAACTAATCTCAAATACTAATTAACGAAACATCAAAAACTGGATGCAACTGTACTGAATTAACCTTAATGAATAAGTAACGGGATATCATAAAATGGATGCAATTGCACTAAACTAACCTTAAATAATAATTGATGGGAAATCGGAAACTTGATGCAACTGCATTGAACTAACCTCAAAGAATAATTAATGAGAATTTGGAAACTGGATGCAATGTACTACATTAAACTAACCTCAAAGAATAATTAATGAAAAATCATAAACTTGATGCAAATGCATTCAACTAATAACCCTAAAATATATTTGTATTATATGTAGGGAGAATAAATGTCTCGACAAATATAGTTTTGTATTTTAAGTAGTGTTTATCATACTTCTTTTATTGTGATTGGGAATGTCTTGCTATTCAAGTAGCTTCAATATTATCTTCACCAAATTGGACATTCTCAAAAAACTTCAATCAAACTTCTATTGTTAAAACTAACAATGAAAAGAAGTCGATGAGTTTTATCAAGGTTTGATGCTTCCTTTTTATAGAGAGTGGTACAAGAAATTTAATTGAGTAATTAATATAATTTTCATATCTCATAGCTATGCATAGTTGCTAATATTTTTTAGAATAATTTAATATAACGGCACCCATTCGTAAGACACGTTCATGTGATAAATCTTTTCAAGTGGGAGTAGTGTATTCTTTGAGGATATGGAAACAATCAATCTGTTTTAGTGATTTGTACACATTAGTACGTAAGCTGAGCGGTGATGATTTACCATAAATCTAATAAAACTATTATACAAGCTAGATCGAGTTTAAGATAATTTCATTTGAAAATTATGGATTAATATCCTAAACCACAAAGTGAAGAGGCTATCTCAATTTGATCCCTTAGTTTCCAAATACTTATACACCATAATCGCTGCTCGGCTATCTCAATTTGATCCCTTAGTTTCCAAGTACTTATGCACTATAATCGCTGCTCATTAACGTATTTCGGTTTATTTTCAATAAAAATATATTTTGATTCGAAAATTTGCTGCTAAATCACCATAAATCTAAAAAAACTATTATACAAGCTAGATCAAGTTTAAGATAATTTTATTTGAAAATTATGGATTAATATCCTAAACCATAAAGTGAAGATGCTATCTCAATTTGATCTCTTAGTTTCTAAGTACTTATGCACCATAATCACTGCTCATTAACATATTTCGATTTATTTTCAATAAAAATATATTTTGATTCGAAAATTTGTGTGAGACATTTTATAAAGCCTTTTCAGCACACAAAATATTTAATAGATCCCCTAGCTTCTTTATTTATAGAGGTTGGTTGGGTTACCGACTTCAATTTGGACTCGTAAGACTTAGGTCCAAAGTCGGCGGGTATTTGAACTGGGTAGCGTGCATCGGTCCACCACGTGATCAACAGAAGAAGGCCCATTTATTACTTTCGATTTTTGACAAAAGTCATCCCTGAACTTGCCCCGATAAGCAATTCCTAAACTTTTTTCTAAACGAAAAAAACCCTGAAATTCCTAATGCCAAACGCAACTATTAGTTTGCTTAACGCCGTTAGCAACATATGACGTATTTCGTTTTTAAATGAAGCCCATGAAGGGCAGAGCATAGGCACAATGCTGCATCGAAATCACTCAAATTACTTAAAAACAACAAACTAAACAAAGAACAATTATAAAATGAACTTAAAAACTAATAGTTGTGTTTGGCATTAGCAAATTCAGGGTTTTTTCACTAAAAAAAAATTTAAGGGTGTAACTGGTTATCGGGGACAAGTTCAGGGGTGACTTTTGTCAAAAATCCTTATAGCAATTATATATGACGTCATCTAAAAAATGAAATACGTTATATGTTGCTAACAGCGTCAAACAATCTAACAATTGCGTTTGGCATTAGCAACTTCAGGGTTTTTTTCACTTAGAAAAATATTTAGGGATGTAACTGGTTATCGGGGCAACTTCAGGGTGACTTTTGTCAAAAATCCTATTACTTTCAAGTGATTTTTCTAATGAATGTGAGACACTGAAAGATTGTTAATTAAGTTGTGGGTTCTGGTTGTTTGCTTCATAATTTCAGGTGGGGTTTGAACTTTGAACGAAGACTAAGAAAAGTTGTTGATTGATGATTGGCCTCATTAGACTTGTTCCTATATCATCAATCAATGATAGATATTTTCTGAATTTGGATTGATTATAAAGTCTAAAATGATCTCACTCATGGTGAATTGGTGATCTCCATTTGATTAAGGGTGCAAATAGGGGTGGAACATGGGTCGGGTTAGCCCAAGCCTGATGGACTAAAATCCGATTTTTGTTGGTCTTAGGCTAACATGTCAGATCCGTAGTCCGGACTTGGTTTTGTAAAATCAAAACCCGACTCGATTTTAGATTGGACTCGGGTTAGAATATCAAAAACGGAAAACCCAAATCCGTATACATATGTGTATGTATCTCTTTCAATCCTTCTATTCTTGTAGAAAATAAGATTTAGAATATCTATTTTAAAGAGAATAATGTAATCAACAAGGTTATTTTCTCTTTCAAATAATCAAATCTCTTTGATTTCATTTGAATATTTTAATTTCAATGTTTTTTACCTCTTAATTCAAAAAAAAACCCAAAAAGTTTGACCAACCTGACCCAACCCAAATTAGTTGGGCTAGGGCTTGGGTTCCAAATTAATTGGGCTAGGGCTTGGGTTGAAAATTTAAAAACAGACTAAGATTTGGTCCCGGACTCGGGTTGAAACATTTGAAACTCGGATTAGACTCGGGTTAGGCCTCACCCCACCCAAGGTTCCACCCCTAGGTGCAATCTTACAAGATCCTTCTCTTTGCTCGCCTATATAGGTGCAATCTTACAAGATCCTTCTCTTTGCTCGCGCTGCTAGTTAGTGCACCAACAGGCAAGTTCTTTTAGATTTATAGGAGAGCCAACCAGACAAAGTAATTCCACTAAAAAATCGTTTCATTGAGAAAAATTCAATAATGATAAAAGTATTCTCTTCGTTATAATTTAGCAAAAAAAGTCTGATATGGCTGCCGTTTAACAAGACATTATTCTCATTACTGTCTTTATCACTTGGTTGTTTATTTCAAGGACTACTGAGATTCTTGAGGTCTTCCTCCTTGGCATACCAACTAGGTATCAGCCTTGATACGTATGGATATAGGTCTTTGTACGAATTCCTGATTGTGCCTTCCGCTACTCCAGTTGCCAACGAGATATCTGCAGAGACAGGGAGATTTAAGCTATTTATCAAAGATTCTAAGACAAAAGATGTGTGCAAGTCAATGCTATGTACAATCCTGAGAAATGTGTATTTGTTATTAGATGTCTCTTCTCTTTAAATAGATTCTGCCTTCAGTATTTTTTGTAAAATAAGGTTAACCTTTGAGAAGCTTCCTTTCATCAGACAACTGAGATATAATGTAAATAATAGCTGCCGCCACTGATATAGGGCTCCTCCTGTAAACAAGAAAAGAAACAGATCAGCTTTACATTTGAGGCAAAACATTGGTTAAAAAACACACCAAGAACAGTTCAATAAAACGAGGCAAATAAGCAGATAAATGAAACCTACAAGGTGCAATAGATTTATTCCAGCCATCACATGTGAACCTAATATGCTGTGATTGGATGATTACTATTTGTCTCGAATTTCTACGAGAATGTAGACAAGTGTAGCTTAGCTCCGCCTACTTTTGTGATCCTGATTCTCTTATTAATATATTCTATTTACCAGTTATAAATAAAATAAAATAAGAAAAACCAGTGCTACCTTATATCAAGCTCCTCTGATTTCTGAACTGCTTCTTGAGCAGCTTTAACAGATTGATTTGCCATGCCAAGATGGGAACAGAAACGCCTCTGGAGATGAAGTGGGATTAGTTCTAAAGGCTGTCATTACAAACTTAAATTTCCATATTACAATAGAAAGCAAAGCATAAAAACAGGTATGATACGAACTAATAACTACAGAACAAACTGGAGAAAATTTCTTAATCTCACCAGAAAATCTCCAGCATGTATAGCTCCCATCTCGACTGATTGACCCATCTCAACCTCCAGTTGTTTCACAATATATTCTTTTGCTCGACCGACTTCTTTTTTTGTGGCTCCATTGGCAACAGAGCAGATCTCTACTTGACAGCCACACATTCAGGAAGCTCAGGGAATTGAGAAATAAAAATAGGTAAGCATCCATATTATAAGGAAGCTTAGTCTGTACCCTTAACAGTTCGAGGCTTGTCTTCTTGTCGACAAGCAATGTACAGGCAAGCAGCCAAAATTGCATCCTGATTTCTTCCCCTAATGGACTTCTGATCTTCTACTTTCTTATATATCTCATTGGCGCGATCCTTTAAGAAGAAAAATACAGACCTATTATTCAAGGACAAAACTCAAGCACTTGCTTGAAACACATGCAATGAACCATAATAATCACCACTAGAACTGATCTCTTCAACAAGTGCAAAGAACTGAAATTTATCAAATGCAGCTGCTAGTGAACAAAAAAATACACCAAAAGATGAAGAAATATAATTAACATAAAAGAAGAAATTTCATGCAAAGTAGAAATGCATCATAGAACAAATGCTGTCACAAGAAAATCTAGGAATGCATCACATAATGCGGTACCAAAGCAACCAACTACCAGTCCTATGATCCTCACTGTTGCAACAGTCCTTCTGCACAAGTCAGGCTTAACCATTTAGGTGTTTTTTTTTTGAACGAAAAATGAAGATAAAACAAGGGATACAAAGATTATAGGTTGAGTAACCTAACTCACAAGAAATGAATACCCCTATCACCTAAACTCATGTTCATGCAATCCCGTAGGCCCTTGCTTTCGAATGATCACATGGATGGACTCCTGCCAAAAGCCTGCCTTTGACATCTCTCCCATAATTCACTTTCCCTAAACTTCTTCCTCATCAATACTAGTAGTGTAAAGGTGCAGACACCAATGTTTGTAACGTGTAAGCACTTCTAAAACACTAAATGTAAATTATTCACTCTTCATGCTTCCTTAAGTCTTTAGAATAACTTTTAAAAAATTATCTCTTTAATGATGAAAAAACGAGACCTTGATGAACCAAATCATAATGCCTGCACCTTACATACATGACACATCTAGCACCTAAAACTTCAAAGCAGTTATTTTAAAGCTTATATCTTCCAACTTGTTATACTTTCAACAGCACTGTTAGTCTTATAGGTTCTCCCCACTTCTCCCATTCTCTAGAAAACCCTTGAACAATTTTACCAACATACAGTTTACTTTAAGTCCTCACCATTACCACACTACTTCCCCAACTAAATAGGCTCTACCTCCACATTACTCTCTTTTCCATACGCTACAACATTAAATCACACATAACAAACAATTGCATACCCACAAAAATCCAGTGTACCACAATATATCATCAATATCCATGATGTAAACTCTTGACTACGCATAAAATATTTAGTAATGCATTCCACTGTGAATCTGTAAGCAACCTCACTCAAGCAAAGTTCCTTCTACAGACTCAGCTTTAAACTGTTAAGTTTTTCGTTTATCTTTTTATGTGAAAATTGAAGATTATACAAAGAGAACAATAGATGAAGATAACCTAGCTCACAAGAAAGGAACGCGTCCATGCAATATTAAATTAAGAAGGATCTTACTTTTGAAGTCACTGTCCTTTAACTTCATCCTCACAAACACAGCTCTAAATGCAAAGACAACATTTTCCACAATACAAATTTTTATGCATTTTGACACCACTTCTTCATCTTATAGATTTGACAATTTAATTCCATTTCCTCCCGTTCCTTAAGAGTAACAAACCCCTTAACCATTTTGCCAATATATGACATAGTCCCTAATACTTCACAACATATATCATCAACATCCATACAAACAAATTAAACTCATAAACACAAATAGCCAATCATCATCACCGTTGAGATTTTACCTTAATGGTGGCAACAAGATTCAACCTGCAAAAACACAAAAACAAATCAAAACCCTAAAAATCAAATCTACACCACTAAAAAAAATTACAATACCAAATCACACCAAACCTATCAGACATAACAGCAATGGATTTAAAAGCCATAATCAAACTCCGATCAGGATTGGACCCACGATTCTGCCAACGACTAAGTGAAGAAGAAGACAAAAAATCACTAGAACCACCCCATTAGGTTTAGAAATCACAGTTGATAAACCACCATCAGTTAACAATGGATTACTTGGTCCACCCACACGATTTGGATCATTATCACCTGATTCATTTGCAAATGTTCTCCATTCTGATGTTTCATCTAT
Source organism: Coptis chinensis (assembly GCF_015680905.1). Taxonomy (NCBI): domain Eukaryota; kingdom Viridiplantae; phylum Streptophyta; class Magnoliopsida; order Ranunculales; family Ranunculaceae; genus Coptis; species Coptis chinensis. The sequence goes on along the minus strand of NC_141463.1, from coordinate 89,544,593 downwards.
TGAATGTGCTTCCAATACTAGTCCACATTCTGAACATACTGTGTCACCTGCTGAATGATCCATTACTACTTCCGTGTTTTTCTTGCAATCTGTACAATATGAATCCATTTTTTTTTTTAATTATTATTTTTGTTTTATTTTTATGTGATTTTTATTCTTTTTAAGTTTTTTTTTTTTGGGGGAGAGGGGGGGCGAAAGAAGGATGAAGAAAGGGAGGAAGGGGAGAATTTATAGAGAAGGATGGGTGGGTTTGTTGAGTTTGGGTAACCGACGATGACACGTGGAAGTAGTGACGTGGTTGTTTTTTGTTGTCCAAGCAAAGTTGTAAACTTGTAATGAGAGAAAAAGAGTTGCACGGATACTACTATGTTTGGTATGGAATTGGAGATTTTGCGAAAGTATACCTAGAAAACGGCTAATAAAATACCAATATTAGAGAAGAAAAAGAAAAACAAAGGTGATTTAATTGGGCACTCATCAAATTGGATTGGAGTATTGGACAACTCTAAAAAATATATATATTTATATATATATTACAAGTTTGTCATATTAAAAGCTTGTCATTAAAGCCCATGCCTAACAACCAATTCAACAGGTCTCGCCATAACGAAACTCTCTAGTTGTTTGAGTGTTCATTCAAACGGTCTCGCCATATTATCGTTTGAGTATACACTCAAACGATTTTGTCATAGTTTGTTTAATGGTTTGTCTTTCCAAACTATATGGTAAAAACGGGTCTTTCACGTGTCGTTTGAGACAAAATTCTTGGGTTTTTAGCTAGACAATATAGTGAGGTCATTTGAGCAGTCTCCAGGACAATATAGCGGAGTCATTTGGGGACTCTTGTGGGCAACATGGCTGGGTCGTTTGGACTTAAAAAATTCAATTTGTTTGTCACGAGTTCATTTTAAAAATCAACTTCCACTTAATCAAATCAAACTCGAAACGACATCATCAAGTTTGGGCAAACTCAAACTCAAATTTAATTAACCCAATCTTCCACCCAAACTCCAAAAACATCAAGTTTGAAGTCATCAAGTTTAATTAACCTAATCTTCTACCCAAACTCAAACTCATCAAGTTTGTATTGAAGTCATCATGTTTGTAATATTTGGGTTGAAATCATCCAAAAAAACACTTTGTATTGAGTTTGAAATCATCAAGTTTAATCAACCTAATCTTCCACCCAAACTTAAACTCAAAATTTGTATTAAAGTGGTTAGATTGGACAGCCAAACTCAAAATTCATTTGGATGCAAACTCAAAATTCTTGGATGCGAAACTCGAACTCGCGAGAGAGATGATACCGGTACAAGCGGTTACAAAACAAAACTTCCCATATGCGTTGAGGTGTGGGGGGATGTATTGGGCTGTTTCTGTTGGGCTTGGGTCGGAAACTGCTCAATGCAATTTCATAACTGCCCAATACAGGACCCATAAAAAGTTGTCGATAGATCAAAAGTTGTTGTTGGGGTTGGGGTTTAGCTGTTTAGGGCAGACATTTGTTTTTTTCGCTTCTTTATCGAAAGAGACCTTCTAACACCAGTCAATAAAATTAACTTCTTAATTCTTAAGTATTTTCTTGATATTTTAGCAAGATGTGACCAAAAATTTGGTTATTAGATTATTGACCAAAACAATTTTGACACCATTATTCCAGTAAGTAGCAAAGTTTCGTTACTTTCGTGGATTATGATTTGTAATTCAAGAGAAATTTTGATTTTTAGTTCTTACTCTAAAATTCTAAATTCTAAAATGCACAAGCTCATTAGGCTTGGATATGGGCTTTTGGGTTGGGTCACTTGAGCACGCGAAGAAAGTGTCATACAAAATTTTCTCCTAGAGCTTGGATTGTGTAAGACACTAGGACCAAATATTGAGCCTCCTGTGTTATTTTCATGCAAGTCCACCTACATTTAACATTTTGGTGCGCCATCAAAATGAACTGTTTTGTGGCAACACGCTGGACTGGAGGCTGGTCTACTAATTTGTGGTGCAGATGACCAAGTTCAACTAAAATAGCGGTTTCTGCATATGGTGCCAAATAAGTGCAGATTGAAAGATGCCCAGGTTTATATGGCTGCTCTTGCTCGTGAGCCAAACTGGATTACTCCACCACGAATAAGGCTACCGTGTACGTCACCCTCCTTCAAGTACCATTGATAGAGACGGTAAAGGCTTATGGCTTTTCAACGTGACCCCAAAGCATGCAAACACTCAATCTCGCATTTCATATGGCTTTAAGTAACAACTAACAACCACGTACACGCATGTACCATCCTTAATAAGAATTTATTATGTATTAATCAAATATCACAGCTTCAATCTTTAATAATATATAGAATTGTTAATCCAATTATTTCAATGAATTCCTTTCAAACCCAAGAGCCACAGCCACCTAGTTCATTGTCTATTGAGATTACTGAATCCTCCGTACAAAAGCTACTAAGAAAGTGGCAAAGAAGGGAGAGATGGCATCGTTGCTTCAATATAGATGACCAACAGAATGACCATCATAAAAGAGCACCATGGAGAATTCAGTTAGCCAATTTCCTTGAATCAACACCATTGCATGTTCTCGCTCTATTACTTCTCCTACTTGATCTTCTTTTCACTGTTCTAGACCTGTCTTCTTCATTACTATCTTGCTCTTCCAAGAAAAATGAGAAAGAGGGCATGTTATACCATTGGGGAGGGATCGCAATCTTAAGTGTCCTAACCACGAAAATGTTGGCTCTAGTTGTCGCATTAGGTAAAACATTTTTTAAACGCCCAGGTAGGGTAGTTGATGGCGTCGTAGTGAGTGGTGCGTTGGTGCTGGAGTCACTGTTGGAGACCAAAGGGGCAGGGCTAGTGGTGGTTGTCAGCTTGTGGCGCGTTGTTAGGATAATTGAAAGTGCTTTTGAGCTCAGTGATGAAGCTATTGAGGCACAAATTGAGGGTGTAGTTTGTCAATTTGAGGCGCTCCGTAATGAAAATCAACAACTTCAGGATATTATTGTTGAGAAGGATAAAATAATAGCTGAGCTTGAAGAAATTCTGCATCAAGCAGGGAAATATGTTAATATTGCATAGAACTATAGAAGGCTGGATTAAGATCGGCGTACGTCATTTTTGTTTGTAATAGAAATGGATTTGGACATAAATAATGCCGAGATAAAGTATTTACCAATTACCATATCATATTCTTAAGGGCATTTTCAATGGGGGGTGTAAACCGTATAGAGTGGAAATTTTACACTCCAAATATCAAAAAACTCTCTCCAATGGGGGTGCTTAAACCGTAGGTAATAGTGTATTGTAATAGAAATGAAATTCTCCTCCTCGCTATTAGTTAATAAAAAGGACGTGGACTTAAAATAATTTGTTTAACCGAGATAAAACACACGTTTGAAGCTTTATTTTTTAACCAATTACCATTATCATTTAAAATTCTTTTCATGGGATTAGGATCAAATCATACAATTAGAGGTGTAAAAATCCCAAAGAATTCCCCCCATACCCTAATTCGGATCAAATCATAAAGAATTCCCATACACTTTCATGTACAACTTTTAGGCAAAAACTACCTTTATCAGCTACGATATTCTGGAACTAAAGTAGACATAACAAGTTTGTGCTGCTAGGTTAGTAATTACGCATTTACGCTACCCGAGAATAGTAGGGACTCGAACCAATAAAATCAGTACTTGTTCCAATTCCCGGAGCTTTAGTTAAGCCTTTAATGATAGATCATAGAACTATATAACTGAAACAGTCAATTGTGTTGACGACATAGTGTACTGAACAAAAACAAGATCCCAATGTGACAATGTCTTGGTCTTGGCGATCAGTTATCTATGTTCTTTGGAACCAAGATGAGACTCGTAATCCAATAGGCTAAGACAAGCAACTTCTTTCAGGAAAAACGAAGATTTTATATACTGACCCACTTCCCTAGTTAGTGCAAAACACAATCCCATTGGCCTTTTTGACTGTTTGGTTTGACTACAAAAGTATAAAGTAACACCGAAAATATGGCAAATGATAAGGGCGCGACTACCACACATGACCTGTCACCACGGACAGTCAAAGTTTAAGAAGTTACTACTGATTGGTTGTCGTCTGTCCTGATTGGTTGTAGTTAGTGACGTCTCAATAAAAACAAAACTCACGAGAAAATAATCCCAAAAATCCAAAAGTGAACACTCAAACAAAAATTTCTCTCTAGTTCTTTTCTCACCACTTTTTTCTTCTTTAACTTCTGCAAATGGAAATAAAAAATAAATAAAAATAATAGAGAGAAAGAAACAAAACAGAAACTGCAATTGGAGAGTACAACATAAGTGATCTTTTTAGCAACTCAAAATTATTAAATTAATAAAATTTGATTGTGCTGAATTATAAATTTTAGAGACCTCTAAATTTTAATACAAAATCCGATCCTGCCTTGGTGTCAACTGGTGATTTTAATTTTAAGGGAACTCATATTTGTTAGTTTTGATTTTTGAGAGAAGGAGAAGAGAAAGAGAATAGGGTTGAGAGAGAAATATCTCGAGAGGGATTTCAGCTCATTTTCTCATGAGTTGTTATTTTATTCTTTTTAACACGTAATTCTATTTGCCCAATAAGAATTGATTTTGTAAGTTTTTTGTGTACTGGATCATGTGTTGTAGTCGCGCCCAAATGATAATAAGAGATTGATATCTCTTCATTTGGAGCGTACTCCACTCTAGGAACCATCGTAAGATTAGTGGTTTCTTATCCTGAGTTGAGACTTGGCAAAGTGAAATAGATAACGGCCCGTGGTAGAGACGATAGGGAGGGTCATGTTAATTTTCTTCATATGTTTTTATTTATGGTGTTTGGTTAAGGGTGTGTTTCGGTCGGATCGGATCGAAATATGGGTTTTTGGTTTCGAGTTTTTCAAAATATGATATGTTGTGCCAAATCTGATCTAATCCGATTTTTTTTTCAGAATTTTCAGGAATCGGATGAAAATCAGATAATTCGGATAAAAATTGAAAATTCAAATATCTTAATATTAAATCTATTTTATAACTTGTACAATAAATACTAATTTTAGGGTTTTTAGTTTGTTTATATTATATATTAATTAATACAAGTTAATCCACAATAAATGAGCAAAAAAAAGTGGGGTTATATTAAAACAATTCTAATTACATTAGAATTTTAGATATATATGTAATTTCAAATAATAATTTGGCAAAATCGGATCAGATAAACATCGACGGATTTGGATTGGAAAAAATCGAAAAATTGGAATTTCATAAATCATCCAAAACCGATCCGAATTTAAATCCAATTTTCGAAAATCATACAAGTAATATTGATGCCAAATATGAAAAAAAATCGGATCGAAATTCAGAAAAAATCAGGAAAAAGTGGCACCACTGTGTTTGGTGTTAGGTGACTTGGATTTGGTATATGATCGGTGATTGTGACGTGGTATAAAGTTCCATTTTGTATTATAATTTTGGTTTTGTGGATTAGTTAGGACTTCAAAGTTCCAGCAATGGAAGATATAATCTTAATGGCCACAAACTTCATGAGTTAACTTTGACAGTTGATTGAATGGTGCAAGAAAAATATTTTGGAGTGAGTTTTGAATTTTGGAAATTGACTTTTAAAGTATGTTTTAATGTTTTATCTAGAAAACAAAATATAAAGAAGTTGAAAATAGCTTTCAACCACAAGACAAGGGAAGAAGATGAGAAAATAAATAAATTTATTTTTTTTTTGGTTTAAAAGTCACTGTTAGTGTGTCTTTGGAAGATTATAACATTGCGCACAATACTTGTTGAAGAGATCGATCTCCTTTATAGGGACTCCGAAAATATTAGTATGAAATAAGTATGTAAACTGTGCTATACATTGGTTTTTTCATTCTTCAAACATGTTCATTGAGATCGATATGTAGTCTTTGTTGGATTCTAATTTTAATTCAAAAAGTAGTATAAAAACGTTAAGTGGCTAATTGTATAATTTCATTAACATTAGGGAAGCTATTCTAATTGTTTTAAAAATAGGAATTAATTATATAATTTCAGTGACCTAAAGGAGGCTCTTTTAAATTATTAATATAAGGGGAGTTTGTTTTAATTTTAGTGAGGGAGGTGTTGTATAAATATGGAACTTAAAATATGCATATTCGAATCGAGTGTGAGGGTGTTGGTGCGGGAAACCCGGCTATAGCTGTAGAGATATGTGGTTATATGATTCGTGTCTTTTGTAATAATGCATCTGTTGCGCCTGCACAAAATCTACCAGTTTGAAACTTTCAACCGATAAGTCAAGTTCAATTTAACACTGTTTTCCAACGGATTAGAGTAAGAATTAGCTGATCAAACTATTTGATTAGTATCAATTTTTTTTTTCCCAAATATTTTCATATTATTTTAACTAAATGGGGAGTGGACACACCCATACAGTCGAAAAAGAGATCTTTACAGATGATATCTGGAGGCCTGCCATGCCAACTCATGTGACGAGCTAAAGAAATGCCATACTATGCCAGTGTGTCAGCTGTTGCATTTCCTTCTCTGTATATGTAGATGATGGATATGTTTTCGAATAAGGAGAAAAGTTGACGTATATCCTCAATAATCCCAGCTGCCTCCTATGGACTATTCTTGTCTTCTCCCTTAATGCAATTGATCAAAGCCTGTGAGTCACTTTGGATATGTATGTGGGTGATGCCATAGGAGATTGCTAGGTATAGACCTAGTCTCATGGCCAAAGCTTCGGCCAGGAAAGATGTTCCGATAGGGACATAATCCATTGATGCAGCAACAAAACCCCCGTCATAATTCCTTAATACATATCCCAAACCCGCAGGGCCTGGATTTCCGTGACTTGCACCATCAATGTTTAGAGTAATGTATGGAGCTGAATGAGACTTCCAGCAGAGATGGAGGAGTTGTTTCGGTCTCTTGGGTTTAAAGAGTAGTGTCTGGGCATCCTTTGTGCATCTCTAAAAACAAGACTAGCTCTAATTATGCCTTGAGGGGTCACCCTTTTTTGTTCAAAAAGCATTTCATTTATGCTCTTCCAGATGTTCCAACAGATGATTGCAAAGAGTTCCATAATAAAGGGTATATAGCTCTGTTGATTTCTCAATAATTCTCGAGTCTTTGATATCTATCTCTACGGTGTGTCATTGAAAGGTGAGTTAGCAATTTGGGAGATTGGGCTGATTTTTCATATTGTATGAGTAAAAGAGCATTCTTTAAACAGGTGTTGTAAGGTATTTGGGTGGTTTTTACAGAAAATGCAGTCTGAGTTAAAATTTAAACCTATATTGAATAGGTTAGAGGATGAGTTTAGAGCATCAAGAGAGTCGGTTGATAACTTGATACTAATAAGTGGATTCGAAGATTGAGCAGCAAGCTTAATTGTCATTATTAGTATGAGATCAAGTTCAATAGAGGGCTATATGGGATGCTAAAGGTAAATATAGTACTCCAACCACAAAAATGTCATTCCAATAGGGTTGCTAAAAGGGTCTTAAATTTGAAAAAAGTAAAAAATCCAGTCAAACTTAAGACCTTCGCTAGCACCATGTATTAAATTTTCTCTGACGGCAGAAACTGTACCGTACGTTCAAAAAAAATTTAAAAAATAATGGACGGACGGCATAAACTATGCCGTTCGTATCATTTATCACTTCAAAACAAAAAATACAATTAGATTGGTTTTTGATTTTGGAGAGCCAAATTTAACTGGACAAACTAAAAAACCTATATAACATTTTTAGCAGCACAATTTAGCACCTCTCGATTAGAATTATTCTTAGCAATATACACTGGTGCATGAATTCTGCTTCATATGCACCATGCTCTATTAATAGACCGGTAAGGCAGTAACAAAAACAAAATAAAGAAGTAACCAACACATGAAACAGATATTTAAAGACCCACGTGCACACCTCATAGTAACATGAAATGTTTTTATGCTGCTTGGGATAAAGAACATGGGTGGGTGGTGCAATTTATAACTTTTTCCTAGTATAATGAATAGTAGGTTTGAAAAAACTGAGACAAACAGACAAATCCCTGCCATTTTCCATGTATCATTAACGTGATTTATGGAATTTATCACTTATCACGTATCATCTTTTTTTTTTCCAATATAAATATTGGTTCATTCCATAGTCCATACTCCATACACACATTCCATAGCTTGTGTTGAAATGGAGGTGGTATTAACTTTTTGCTACTTTGCTCCTCACTCTTCAGTATTCCTGCTTTTGCTGCTGAACTTCCATTAGATGGTAACATTCACATTCACCTCTGCACATTGTTTTATTTCAACTTTCTAGCTAGAATGTTTAGTTTGATACTTGTTCTGAGTAGTGAGTGTTTCAATGACTTGGGTGTTTTCTGTTTCTTCTCTTTGGTGCATTTTGGTATCCTAATATGTTTTCAAGTTGGGCTTTATCTTGTTTTCTCCTCACTCTTGTGTGCATTTAGCTCTTTTTTAGTGTTTGGATCTGTTTATAAAGTTCGGTATACTTAAAAGAACACATTTTTAGTGAGTGTTTCAAGGACTTGGGTGTTTTCTGTTTCTTCTCTTTGGTGCATTTTGGTATCCTAATCTGTTTTCAAGTGTTGGGCTTTATCTTGTTTTCCACTCACTCTTGTGTGCATTTAGCTATTTTGTAGTGTTTGGATCTGTTTATAAAGCTTAAAAGAACACATTTTTAAGGATGCATTGAATCAATGAATGTTCTAATCTGTTTTGAAAAGTTTGTGTTTTGCTTTTGTTAGTAGTGAATAGTGATACTGATGACAAACCCTTCTCTTCCTATTTGATTTATGCATTTAGGTGTTCTTTTAGTTGCTTCACTTTCAATTGTTTTGAGTGATATCGTAGTTGTCTCTCATTGTTCCTCATTTTGCATGTATCTTTTCAGGATTTCTCCCAAATGGTAACTTTGAACTAGGGCCTAAGCCATCTGACCTCAAGAAAACAGTTATTGTGGGAAAGAACTCGTTACCAAATTGGGAGATCAATGGCCTTGTTGAGTACATCCATGGAGGACCACAACCCGGGGGAATGTTTTTCGCCGTGGCACATGGTGTCCATGCTGTAAGGCTTGGGAATGAGGCCTCAGTTTCCCAAACCATATCAGTGAAACCAGGCTCCCTTTACTCCCTCACATTTGGTGCTTCAAGAACTTGTGCTCAGGATGAAGTGTTGAGAGTTTCTGTTCCTCCCCAATACGGAGATCTACCTCTTCAAACTCTCTATAGCACCAATGGTGGTGACCTTTATGCTTTTGGATTCAGGGCTACGTCTAAGTTCGCCAAGGTGACATTCCACAACCCAGGTGTTCAAGAGGATCCTGCTTGTGGTCCTCTCATTGATGTGGTTGCCATAAAAGAACTCTTCCCTCCCAGGCCAACAAGAGGTATAAATTTTACATTAAGTTGTTTACTTGTGAATTATTGATTGATCTCTGATCTAAAACTCCTAGTATTTCATCTGGGATCCTGAATATTAGCACGTCTGGATCCTAAATGATCATAAATTGGTTCCACATTGAAAACAACTATCTTTTAATGTTATGAACAACTTATATCTAGTTGACTGGTCTAGGTTCACCAAAGATTTGGATTATTCAGACTAAGTACACACTAAATGCCCAAATGGTAAACTATATACTAGCTGTTAGTGTTATATAGGGCCAAATATGGATTTGGAAAGGGATGTCCAAACTTGAGTTTTATTATGGAGGAAATAGGAATGATTGGGGGTGCTGGCCAAGGATGCTTATGTTCGGCAAAGATATGTTAAACTGTTAAATCCGTGGTTGGATCATTTAAGATGGTTTATGGACCATGTGACACATTAGGGTTAAACAAATGTAAATCCTGTCATTTTTAAAATTGTTAAATCCGTGGTTGGATCATTTAAGATGGTTTATGGACCATGTGATCTCTAATGAGAGAATAGGTTCTCAATGCTTCCCAAGATCTATACTCCCTGCTTTAAAGACTTCTGTGGTAGAGAATGTATACTACTGACTAGGGATGTCCAAACGGGTACCCGACCCGGCCCGAACCCGGTTTTTCAGGTTTTGAACGGGTATCGGGTTACCCGGGCCCGGCCCTATTCTTTGCGGGTCGGGTTCGGGTTCGGGTATTTGTTGGATACATGTGACCAAACCCTACCCTAACCCTATATTTTGGGTACCCGTCGGGTTCGGGTTCGGGTTTCGGGTATGGTAAAACCCGAAATATATGAAATAAAAGAATATTAAATCTCTTCATCAGGAACGCCATTTTCAGTTATTAGATCTCAAGAAAAAACCTCTTTTTCATCTAATTAATCAAAAGCCATCTTAACTTTTATTGGATTTGATCTCGTTTAACTTTTAACATCGTAAAGCCACCCAACAAATCATGAAAGATTCAAAACACACATGATTGCATTTTTGAAAAGCAAAAAAAAAAGTAGAAAGCAAAGCAATTCCATTCCAGACAATAACTCAATAAGATTGATGGTTTTGGGAGTTTAAAACTTCTTGTGGTGGTGTGAATCGACTGTTGATTTGACAATAAGATTGATGGCTTTTGGGAGTTTAGTTTCTTGTGGTGGTGTGAATCCGACTATTGATTTGCTTTCAGCCTTGGTGACCACATTTAGAAAGAGATATTTGAGGAGGTGCTGCAAATTTTCTGAGTGAATGCAAACTTAGCAGCACCATCAAACCCACCAATCTCTTCATCATGAACGTGTGATTGGGTTGTCTTGTTCTTGGAGAGTTGTTGGAGGGAAGAGAGAGAAGAGTAGTAAGGGTACGGTCAAAGGTAATTTGTCTTGAAGACCAAAAGTAAATAGTAATGAGCAAAAGACTAAAAGTTTGTTGAAGATAAATAGATAATAAATGAAAATATAGTTGTTGGGAATTATGGTCTGGTTCGGGTTCGGGTTTTGGTCGGGCATTTTTACCCTATATAACTGGGTTTTGGGTTCGGGTTCGGTCTGGATATGGTTTCGGGCTTTTTAACCCTTTTAACGGGTTTAGGGCCAAATTATCGGGTCGGGTTCGGGTCGGTCCGGGTTTAGATAGTGTGACCAAACCCGACCCTATGTATTTCGGTCTGGGTTCGGGTTCGGGTTTTGTCGGGCTCGGGCAGGGTTCGGTTTGGGTTTTTTTTCGGGTTTTGGGCGGGTTTCGGGTTTTGGGCAGAATGGACATCCCTACTACTGACATTGTTTAGTAAAAATGATTGGAAAAAATTGCATCTCTGTTGAGCATTATCCATAGTTTGATGTAAACCATTCTTTTGTGTCTACAGCTTCAGTTTCTGAATTTGAGTCCTATATATCAAAACATATTGCTTATTTTTGGTTTCTACCGTTCAAGAATCACAAGGTTTTTACTAGTTCTGATTAATAATTTTATTGCAGTTAACTTTATTAAGAATGGTGGTTTCGAAGAGGGTCCCCATCTATTCAAAAATGCGACCCAGGGCGTGCTCCTCCCACCAAAACAGGAGGACGTCACATCTCCCTTACCTGGTTGGATCATTGAGTCTCTGAAAGCTGTAAAATATGTCGACTCTAAGCACTTTAATGTCCCATTTGGACTTGCTGCCGTTGAACTTCTTGCTGGGAGAGAGAGTGCAATAGCTCAAGTTGTTAGGACAGTTCCCAACAAACTCTACAAGCTCACGTTCTCTGTAGGAGATGCAAAGAATGGGTGTCATGGTTCCATGATGGTAGAAGCATTTGCTGGTAGAGACACCCTAAAAGTCCCATTCACATCACAGGGAAAGGGTACATTCAAGACAGTTAACTTGAAGTTCAAAGCAACTTCAAGCAGAACAAGGATTACATTCTACAGTACATTTTACCACACAAAAGTTGATGACTTCGGTGCGCTCTGTGGTCCAATCTTAGATCAGGTTGTCTTATCTGTTTCTAGAAAATAAGCTGTATGGTCAGTTTGTCACCTAGTATTTGAACTATATAGGGTTCTTGCAATGAGTGTTTGTAAATTCGGCTGTAGGCATGGCCGCTGAGTTAAATTTGTCTTTAGAGTCTGAACCATTCGAGAACTATTATGTCCTGTAGTTATAGTTACTTCAAGTGCTCTAATCATGTATGGAGAGCTTTAATTTCACCTTGTTCTTTCACTTATAGAAAGCTTAAATCATTCTACGACAGTTGAGAATTATTTCAATGTTTTGTATCCAATGCTAGTAATAATATTGGATTGTTTTCTTTTTTATTTCTGTGCCGTGTGTTTTGTGCAATCAGTGAGAATGGAACTGGATTTATCTGACACGGCTACAGTAACCCCCAAGGTCTGTGGATGTTCTAAACACCCAAGCTCCCTAGTTATCATCTGCCTTGCATTGCCTTGGTAAGTTGGAGCAGGGCCTGCAGGGGTGCTGTTAACCATGTCGTAATCATCCCAAGTTTGACATTCAAGTCCAATATGCGTGGAGCTAGCTTGCTGCCATTACGATAGGTGGTTTAGAGATCAGTCAGTGCTTTTCTATGCAGTGGGTAGTAATCTGTGAAAAAGATACAGTTACGTTGACGACGAGATGAAAGAGTTATTGAATCCATCCCCTTGGTACAATGTAACTAGTGATCATCTGCCTTGCCTTAATGCCTTAATCAAGTAAGCGGAGCGAATGATGTTGGCAGAAGGGGGGTATGCGGACAAAAACCAAGTTGGTCTGTCTGTCCTCCACTTCTCTCTCATTTTTTCTTCGCCCCCAATACCCTTTCTCCTTCACCGATCTCTCTCTCCCCCGCATCACCCAACTCTCTCTCTCCCCGCAGCTCCGCTCACTCCCCACTGCCATGCAGTATACTAATAGTAAGTAGGTGCAGGCCGAGTAACTAGGTTGAAGAAACAATGTAACACTAAAACTAGTAGCTAACTAAGAGCATCTCTAGGTGGTGGTAGCATACTCTTCAAATTTGAAGAATGCTACCACAAAATCTGATAGCAAATTTCGACCAACTCTAGGTGGTTACGAAATTAAATGGTCATAAAATTCATTGGAGATGACCTGCTTGCGACATTAGTATTGGCACGCAGCGCCAAGATTATCGTTGTCGTAGCGACATTACAACTATTAAGCCCCAAGTTCAAAAAACTCACGCGACATTCCCAATCGGCGTCAAATTGAAAAAGTAAAAAAAAAAACTTGCGACATTAGTAGTGGTGGCGGCGCCCGATACTCTTGGCGTGGTGTTGGTCAAAGTCAAAAAAAACTTGGGCGACATTAGTACCGGCGCGACATTACTATTATTAAACTCCGCGTCCGCATCCAAACCTCAGATTCGCGAACAAGAATCTTTAACAGACGCGGTTATCACGACCACGAATCACGACCACCTAGAGTTGGAATTCCGGGAAATTCCGACGCATTTATTCAAATTTGAAGAATGCGACCACGGATACGTCCACCTAGAGATGCTCTAAACAGACCTTTATTATATATAAACTTATGAAATAAACCTAAATACATGTCAAGTATAGAAGAAGAATACCCAGGGGCAGTTTCGTCTGTTTGTAAAAATTTCTGAAGACAAAACGAGTTAAACCCTCAAAACTCTAAAACCCCAAACAATGAAGAAAAAAGCTAAAAAAGCCATGAAAGTAGACCAACAAGAAGAAGAAGAAGAAGAAGAAGAGAAGATGATTATTGAAGAAACTGCATTAGAAGAAAACAAAGATATTTGCCAAACCTTAATGGAACGTTACAACAAATCATCAGCTTCACAACACATTCATCTCTGTGCATCAGCAGCCGCCATGAAAACCATTCTACAAGAAGAAAATCTCCCATTCACACCACTTTCTTATTTTGCTGCAACAATCTCATCCATTAATGATGCTATTATAGACTACTCTTCTTCTACTTCTCAAACTTTACCAGACTTTGATTCAGTTTCACCTCTTGCTTCTTTTTTATCCATTTTACTTCCTCTTATTCCTAAAGAATCCTTACCGATGAATAAAGCGGCCGATGCTGTTGATGTTCTTGTTTTATTGATGAAGAAACAAGATGGGAATAATGCTACTTTAATAAGGTCTGTTATTAAGTGTTTAGGGAGTTTGGTTTTGTTTTGTGATTTGAAAGATTGGAGTAGGATAAAAGTGCCATTCGAGATCATATTGAGATTCTCGATTGATAAGCGCCCAAAGGTAACACATTTACTGGTTTTGGTAATTGGGAGAGCAATTAATTTGACTGGGTAATTATATTTAGTTTTCTTCATATTTGCAGGTTAGAAAATGTGCCCAAGTGTGTATTGAGATGGTCTTCAAGTTGTTTCCTGGTTCTGTTGTTAAGGAAGCAAGCAAACTGTTCCTATCTTTGTTCAAAAGTTATATGCCTCGTTTAATTGAGTTAAATGATTCAAGGTCTATACATGATGAAGTGCTTTCAGAACCTGGGCACTTGGAGATTTTTCATATGCTAAATGCAGTGAAGCTTATTGCCCCATACCTATCGAAGAAAACTAGTCAGATAATATTGTCTGATCTGTATAAGCTTTTGACATGCCAGTTCTCACCTGTCACAAGGCACATATTTAATATCCTTGAAGTGTTTTTTGAGTCTTCAAAAGTAGAAGTTATTGTTCCAGATGCAGACAAAATAATTGTCTCACTCGCATCATATGTGTCTTCCGGTCAGAAGAATCCCATGGACAGTGTCATGTTTGCGTCGAGGCTGTTGAAAGTTGTTATGAGTAAACTTCATGGTAGAGAACCAAGCGTGTGTATCAGGAATCTTCCTCTGGTATTTGTTTCCATAGCAGGTATGCTGTCTCTAATTTTCTATTGTAAAACCCGTAGATTGTCAAGTTTTTGGAATTTCCTTAATTGCACTGTTTATGAATATTATGAACATTACTGCACTGCTTGCGAGCATATTGAAATGTGCTATCTCTCTACAATCATGTCAAACAACTCTTATTATAGTGTAGCATTTTTTTTTATTTTTGGTAAAGAATAATATCTTTTGCAATCTTTTCATTCACCCAGTTGTTCCCACTTCATATTGATAGGTCTTCTGAGTTTTGATTCTGTTGCCTCACAAGCTGCGAGTATTTTGAAAGAAATGATCAACGAACATATGGATAGAAGTACTTTGAGCAGTGAGCATCAAGAACATGACGAGGAATTTATGACCACAGAAGAATCTCTGGCAATCAAGTCTACTTGCGCTGTGTTTGAAAAACATCTTTGTACATTGAACGGAGTTCCAAATGAGCAAATGTTAGCCGTCATATCGCTTTTGTTCCTCAAGCTTGGTATGTTATGATTGTTACCTCAACAATGCATAATTCCATTTTATTGATGTTGTAGCTTCTTCATTGATTGAAGTTCTCCTCTGTCTTCATTACTATTCTTTATGCTGTGATGATATGGAGAATATCAATGATACAAAGACTACTATTTGGAGCCTATGCCACGTGTGTGTGTGTGTTTCAATCATTTACTTTTAGTATTTTTTTTTTATGTGGGGGTGGGTGGGGTTATAGGTGAATCTCATCTCCTCCATTGGATCTTTCCATTGTGCTACCCCTTTACTCCCTCACATTTGGTGCTTCAAGAACTTGTGCTCAGGATGAAGTGTTGAGAGTCTCTGTTCCTCCCCAATCCGGAGATCTACCTCTTCAAACACTCTATAGCACCAATGGTGGTGACCTTTATGCTTTTGGATTCAGGGCTACGTCTAAGTTCGCCAAGGTGACATTCCACAACCCAGGTGTTCAAGAGGATCCTGCTTGTGGTCCTCTCATTGATGTGGTTGCCATAAAAGAACTCTTCCCTCCCAGGCCAACAAGAGGTATAAATTTTACATTAAGTTGTTTACTTGTGAATTATTGATTGATCTCTGATCTAAAACTCCTAGTATTTCATCTGGGATCCTGAATATTAGCACGTCTGGATCATAAATTGGTTCCACATTGAAAACAACTATCTTTTAATGTTATGAACAACTTATATCTAGTTGACTGGTCTAGGTTCACCAAAGATTTGGATTATTCAGACTAAGTACACACTAAATGCCCAAATGGTAAACTATATACTAGCTGTTAGTGTTATATAGGGCCAAATATGGATTTGGAAAGGGATGTCCAAACTTGAGTTTTATTATGGAGGAAATAGGAATGATTGGGGGTGCTGGCCAAGGATGCTTACGTTCGGCAAAGATATGTTAAACTGTTAAATCCGTGGTTGGATCATTTAAGATGGTTTATGGACCATGTGACACATTAGGGTTAAACAAATGTAAATCCTGTCATTTTTAAAATTGTTAAATCCGTGGTTGGATCATTTAAGATGGTTTATGGACCATGTGATCTCTAATGAGAGAATAGGCTCTCAATGCTGCCCAAGATTTAAGGATGCTTATAGATCTGGATGATGGATCTATACTCCCTGCTTTAAAGACTTCTGTGGTAGAGAATGTATACTACTGACATTGTTTAGTAAAAATGATTGGAAAAAATTGCATCTCTGTTGAGCATTATCCATAGTTTGATGTAAACCATTCTTTTGTGTCTACAGCTTCAGTTTCTGAATTTGAGTCCTATATATCAAAACATATTGCTTATTTTTGGTTTCTACCGTTCAAGAATCACAAGGTTTTTACTAGTTCTGATTAATAATTTTATTGCAGTTAACTTTATTAAGAATGGTGGTTTCGAAGAGGGTCCCCATCTATTCAAAAATGCCACCCAGGGCGTGCTCCTCCCACCAAAACAGGAGGGGCGTCACATCTCCCTTACCTGGTTGGATCATTGAGTCTCTGAAAGCTGTAAAATATGTCGACTCTAAGCACTTTAATGTCCCATTTGGACTTGCTGCCGTTGAACTTCTTGCTGGGAGAGAGAGTGCAATAGCTCAAGTTGTTAGGACAGTTCCCAACAAACTCTACAAGCTCACGTTCTCTGTAGGAGATGCAAAGAATGGGTGTCATGGTGCCATGATGGTAGAAGCATTTGCTGGTAGAGACACCCTAAAAGTCCCATTCACATCACAGGGAAAGGGTACATTCAAGACAGTTAACTTGAAGTTCAAAGCAACTTCAAGCAGAACAAGGATTACATTCTACAGTACATTTTACCACACAAAAGTTGATGACTTCGGTGCGCTCTGTGGTCCAATCTTAGATCAGGTTGTCTTATCTGTTTCTAGAAAATAAGCTGTATGGTCAGTTTGTCACCTAGTATTTGAACTATATAGGGTTCTTGCAACGAGTGTTTGTAAATTCGGCTGTAGGCATGGCCGCTGAGTTAAATTTGTCTTTAGAGTCTGAACCATTCGAGAACTATTATGTCCTTTAGTTATAGTTACTTCCAAGTGCTCTAATCATGTATGGAGAGCTTTAATTTCACCTTTGTTCCAAATTTTCACCTTGTTCTTTCACTTGTAGAAGCTTAAATCATTCTACGACAGTTGAGAATTATTTCAATGTTTTGTATCCAATGCTAGTAATAATATTGGATTGTTTTCTTTTTTATTTCTGTGCTGTGTGTTTTGTGCAATCAGTGAGAATGGAACTGGATTTATCTGACACGGCTGCAGTAACCCCCAACCAAAGGTCTGTGGATGTTTCTAAACATCCAAGCTCCCTAGTGATCATCTGCCTTGCATTGCCTTGGTAAGTTGGAGTTAGCCAAATTGCTGTTAACCATGTCGTAATCATCCCGAATTTGACATTCAAGTCCAATATGCGTGGAGCTAGCTTGCTGCCATTAGGATAGGTGGTTTAGAGATCAGTCAGTGCTTTTCTATGCAGTGGGTAGTAATCTGTGAAAAGATACAGTTATTGATATAGATGAAAGAGTTATTGAATCCATCCCCTTGGTACAGTGTAACTAGTGATCATCTGCCTTGCCTTAATGCCTTAATCAAGTATTAGCAAGCAAACGATGTTGGCGAAGGGGGTATCTTGGACAAAACCAAGTTGGTCTGTTTTCCTCCACTTCTCTCTCATTTTTTCTTAGGTAATACCCTTTCTCCTTCACCCATCTCTCTCTCCCCCATCACCCAACTCTCTCTCCCCGAAAACCAAGTTCCACTGCCATGCAGTATACTAGTAGTAAGTAGCTGCAGGCCGAGTAACTAGGTTGAAGAAACAATGTAACACTAAAACTAGTAGCTAACTAAACAGACCTTTATTATATATAAACTTATGAAATAAACCTAAATACATGTCAAGTATAGAAGAAGAATACCCAGGGGCAGTTTCGTCTGTTTGTAAAAATTTCTAAAGACAAAACGAGTTAAACCCTCAAAACTCTAAAACCCCAAACAATGAAGAAAAAAGCTAAAAAAACCATGAAAGTAGACCACCACCAACAACAACAAGAAGAAGAAGAAGAAGAGAAGATGATTATTGAAGAAACTACATTAGAAGAAAACAAAGATATTTGCCAAACCTTAATGGAACGTTACAACAAATCATCAGCTTCACAACACATTCATCTCTGTGCATCAGCAGCCGCCATGAAAACCATTCTACAAGAAGAAAAACTCCCATTCACACCACTTTCTTATTTCGCTGCAACAATCTCATCCATTAATGATGCTATTATAGACTACTCTTCTTCTACTTGTCAAACTTTACCAGGCTTTGATTCAGTTTCACCTCTTGCTTCTTTTTTATCCATTTTACTTCCTCTTATTCCTAAAGAAGCTTTACCGATGAATAAAGCGGCCAATGCTGTTGATGTTCTTGTTTTATTGATGAAGAAACAAGATGGGAATAATGCTACTTTAATAAGGTCTGTTATTAAGTGTTTAGGGAGTTTGGTTTTGTTTTGTGATTTGAAAGATTGGAGTAGGATAAAAGTGCCGTTCGATATCATATTGAGATTCTCGATTGATAAGCGCCCAAAGGTAACACATTTACTGGTTTTGGTAATTGGGAGAGCAATTAATTTGACTGGGTAATTATATTTAGTTTTCTTCATATTTGCAGGTTAGAAAATGTGCCCAAGTGTGTATTGAGATGGTCTTTAAGGCGTTTCCTGGTTCTGTTGTTAAGGAAGCAAGCAAACTGTTCCTATCTTTGTTCAAAAGTTATATGCCTCGTTTAATTGAGTTAAATGTAAAAAGGTCTATTGATGATGAAATGCTTTCAGAACCTGAGCACTTGGAGGTTTTTCATATGCTAAATTCAGTGAAGCTTATTGCCCCATACCTATCGAAGAAAACTAGTCAGATAATATTGTCTGATCTGTATAAGCTTTTGACATGCCAGTTCTCACCTGTCACAAGGCACATATTTAATATCCTTGAAGTGTTTTTTGAGTCTTCAAAAGTAGAAGTTATTGTTCCAGATGCAGACAAAATAATTGTCTCACTCGCATCATATGTGTCTTCCGGTCAGAAGAATCCCATGGACAGTGTCATGTTTGCGTCGAGGCTGTTGAAAGTTGTTATGAGTAAACTTCATGGTAGAGAACCAAGCGTGTGTATCAGGAATCTTCCTCTGGTATTTGTTTCCATAGCAGGTATGCTGTCTCTAATTTTCTATTGTAAAACCTGTAGATTGTCAAGTTTTTGGAATTTCCTTAAATGCACTGTTTATGAATATTATGAACATTGCTGCACTGCTTGCGAGCATATTGAAATGTGCTATCTGTCTACAATCAAGTCAAACAACTCTTATTATAGTGTAACATTTTTTTTATTTTTGGTAAAGAATAATATCTTTTGCAATCTTTTCATTCACCCACTTGTTCCCACTTCATATTGATAGGTCTTCTGAGTTTTGATTCTGTTGCCTCACAAGCTGCGAGTATTTTGAAAGAAATGGTCAACAAACATATGGATGGAAGTACTTTGAGCAGTGAGCATCAAGAACATGATGAGGAATTTATGACCACAGAAGAATCTCTGGCAATCAAGTCTACTTGTGCTGTGTTTGAAAAACATCTTTGTACATTGAATGGAGTTCCAAATGAGCACATGTTAGCCGTCATATCGCTTTTGTTCCTCAAGCTTGGTTTGTTATCTCAACAATGCATAATTCCATTTTATTGACATTGTAGCTTCTTCATTGATTGAAGTTCTCCTGTCTTCATTACTATTCTTTATGTTGTGATAAGAATATCAATGATACAAAGACTACTATTTGGAGCCTATGCCACGTGTGTGTGTTTCAATCATTTACTTTTAGTAGTTTTTCTTTGTGGGGGTGGGTGGGGCTATAGGTGAATCTCATCTCCTCCATTGGATCTTTCCATTGTAACTACCCTGCTTCTCTGCTATGGCAGGCTTCCGGATTATGGAAAAGAATCAAGGCCAGGGAGGGGGGTCTCATTCAGAGTGGTTTTCCTCATCTTTGGTGATTAACTGAACAAATAGGCCTATATCGGGTGTTGGAAAAGACTGCAATAGTAGACCCCCCCCCAAGGCAGTGGAGTTTTCCTGAAGATTTTTAAAATGTTTTCTTTGTACTTTTGGCCCAACAATTTTTTTCCCCTTATTTGGATGTGATAGCTAGATTTACTTTTGCTATCTTTATTATTTCCCCTTCGAAAGTAGACATCCTCTACCTCCTATTATCTCTTGATAACTATCATGGTAACCAGAAGAAAAAATGGTTAATCTGTTCTTCACATGTACGGCTGTAGGTTACTCAATCAATGTTGTTCTCCATTTAACAAGGTTGTCTGATGAATATTACTTGCTTTGCAGGAGAGCACTCTTGCATCTATATGAATGGTATTCTGCTTAAACTTGCGGGTTTGATGATGCTTGCAAAAAGAGATGTGATGGAAACAAAGCATGTAAGACCATTTTTCAGTGTGTTGATGAATAGTAATATATGTAAATAAAGTAAGAAAGATTTTTTTTTTTTTTTTTTTTTTGTGACTGTGTGCACTCAGATATTTTAATTAATTTTCATTCATGGGAAGTCATTGTGGAATAAAAAATTTCTCCTTTTATTGTTCTTCATCTTTTATATTAGCGCCACTTGTCCATTTCAAATGATACTATTAACTATTTTGCCTCTTTTTTTTTTCGTTGTCTTGATTCTGTATTTATTTTCAACCTTGTATTTGAAATATATTGTTTTGCAATTGGTGACAAATATTATGTGTCTTTCTATGCATTTAAAAATTTTGTACTATGCCTTTTCCCTGAACTCTTCATGCATCATGCATCACATTATATTCTATTTCTTTGGGACAGTTAAGGTTTACTTTGATTGGCATCTGCAGCTTGAAGAATGCATCGGGTCTGCTGTCGTGACTATAGGACCAGAGAAGACGCTGATCTTGATTCCTGTCTCTCTAGATCTAGAAAGGCTTACTTGTTCCAACATTTGGTTTGTACCAATTTTGAAGAAGTATGTGGCCGGAGCATCACTTGAATATTTTTTGGATAATATTGTGCCTCTAGTGCAGTCTCTCCAGCAAGCTCACCGAAAAGGTATCCACCTCAAACGTGAAAATGTCTTTTCTTCTGATTAGCTTCAGTATACCTCAGACCTATTGTATAACTTTATCCTTAATCATTTAATCATTTTCCTTCTTATTTTATTTCTTTTCGATTATCTTTCTCTTCTTTTATGCATTTAAAAAGTATATATGTCATGCAAAAGATGTTTACTTGTAAAAGGTGAACACAACAATAGTATAAGCTAGCCTTGCTTTATGTGAGATAAAATTGCCTTTTAGACTGTTTTGTTTTTATTTGATAATGGTTTCCTTGAGATAAAACTGCCTCCTTGGACTGTTTTGTTTTTATTTGTTCTTGTGAAATAATGGTTTTGAACCCAGGATATTTCCCAATATATGACAATTTTGACTTTGTTGGTACCACTCAACTGAAATTATTATGACCCATTTTGGTGTTATCTCTCCTAGAAACGGACTGGGACCTCTATAAATGTCCTAGAAATAGAGACAGTTTTAAATGGTAAGTTTGGCTGGGGCCAATATAGAGTCTGCCCAGTCCATATCAAGGTCCCATTGGTGATGCCCTAATGTTTAAAGGACTATGAAAATGTCATCAACACATCAACATATAAAATCAGAGCTTTAATTCTGGTCCCAATGTGTTTCAGAGATTTTCTGACACTCTTCATTCATTACGTTGCATACATGCTTGATCATGCTCTCAGAGACTGTTTTATGCCATAATTCAAACTTTAAGATGCAACCTTTCCTGAAAGCATAAAATAACTTATACCTGGTAGGGTTTCCAAATAAACTTTGTCATTCAAGAGATTTTGTTTTATTAGATCAGGAAGTTTTACTCTTAACATTTCTGCTTGAAGTAAAATTTATGCATTCTAGCATGCTTTGTGTGGATGACATTTTTCTTCTTTTGGGAGTATTGTGTATAATATTTGTGAAGTTGTTTATAATGTTAACTGGATGGTGCACCCTTGTAAGTTTGTTGGATTGTATCAGTATATGACTATTATAGGATGCACTTCATCTCCTACCCTTTTATTAGTTAGTTGTTTGCAATTTGGATGTGATTTTTTGGATCACATGTCAGAATATGCATGGAAATTACCATATCTGATATCTCAATGTGCTGTCTTCAGTTAAGAAGTCATCCCTTCGGAAAGATCTCCAGGCTTGTATCGGTAGTCTCTGGGACTTGCTTCCTGCATTCTGTCGCTATCCTACTGATACTCATCAATGTTTTGAAACTTTGTCCAAAGTTTTAAAGCTTTCCTCAAGGAGGATTGCCATATGCATGAAAATATAGCTTTAGCCTTGCAGGTATGTTGGTTTTACTGAACATATTTGGTAAAGGAAGTCGTGTTCTTATCTATAGTTCTGACTCGGTTTCTCCTCCGTTCTTTGTCATGATAATGCTCTGATCTTTATATCATCTTCCATCTCACAGTTCTGACTTTGTTATTATGTTTAGGAACTTGTGAATCAAAATACAAGTATACTTACATCTACCGAAAATGTAAGTGGTTGTATAAAGACTTCGGTTACCTTCACCGAAGAGGATCATAATGGAGAATTTAGAACTGTGCCCTCACACTACTCGAAAGAAATCGCAACCAGAAATATTCAGGCTTTGGCATCCTGTTCTGTGGACCTTCTCCAGGCCCTCACTGACGTATTCTTTAACTCACCTCCAAAGAACCGTAAATATTTAAAGGTTTGTGAGCAGTTTGGTTCCTGATTTGCATAATTCTTACTTTGTTGTGGATTCTGTTTCTAGTAAGGATATTTTGATATTCAAGTAGAAAATCATTTGCAATTTCTTCCTTTTCATTCCAGGAGGCTATTGGATGTTTGGCATCTATCACTGAGAGTTCCAAAGTGAAAAATCTTTTCATTTTATCATTGCAAAAGTTTAGAGTCATAGATATTGAGAGTGAATCTGAAAAAGTGGAGGGTGATGGTTGCACTTTGGTTGATAAAGATCTAGGTGGAAATGCAGAGAAAGAAGAGCAAGAAGGAAAGAGGTATAAGCGATTTTTTCCTGTAATTTTACAAGTTTTCTCGTCATTTGTGTTATTTTGTTATTCTTTTTGAGCTGTTTTGACAACTGTTTTAGTTGTTGAATTGTGAAACTGAAGTTTCAATTGTTTTTAATTTTTTTTTTAAATTCAGTAATATATTTTTCTATAAAAATATGAAGATAATAACTTTTGTGATGAAAGAAAAGAAGAAAGAGAAAGAAATAGATGTCCCTGAAAGAAAGGAGTAAAAAGAACCATGGAAGGATTAATTTTCAACCTCATTAAACTGCCATAAACTTCATTAAAGTCATGTCAACAGTCTTAAAACTTTAAACATAGTGCTGCCTATGAAGAGTTCAATAGTCATATCATGTATCTTCTCTGAGCAAGTTCTGCTCCATACAATGCCCAAAATCAAAATTTATTGGGGATCAATTTTCCCAAAGAACAACCATTCTTCCCAATTATATCCCTTTGAAACCCCTAAAAGTTACCAAATAAAAGAAAGAAAAGTTCCAAAGATCACTAGAAAAGTTGTAGTCTGAATACTATGATATATAGTTTATTCTTAGTTTTTCAATATGGTGCAAAAACATGTTGGAGAGAACATCTGACTGCTTATGTATGATAGTAAGGATCACGGGGATTGAAAAGTAGGATTCCATTAGTGGAGGAAATGAGATCCCAAATGCAATCAAGAATGCTTCATCCATTATCACTTATTTCCACCTAATCTTTGTAAGACTGAATGGAAAATGTAGTGTTTGAAGATTGTATGCACTATATGGAAGCCTATAAGATAATTTTTTTATCCAAGAGCTCCAACAACTCTACGCATTTTCAAAAAGGAAATTTAAGTTCCAAGGCCCAATTAGTAAGAAAATGCACAAGCTTTTCTAGTAATCATCAACAATGGACTGTGTAGAAACAAAATATATAACTTCCGTACATAGTTACATACTATATCATCTTGATTGATCTAAACTCATAGCATTCATTATGTCCTAATAAGACAATTATGAATAACAGAATTTCCACTCATCACAGGTTGATGATAATGGAGTTTGCACACTCGCTTATTGCAGGAGCTAAAGAAGATCTCATAGACACAATATTTAACTTTATTAAGCCCACATTGCAGGTAAGATGTGATCTGGCCTTCTCAATTCTTTCTTCTTCTTGAGGTCCTTTGTGTTATGGAGTGAGATCTCATGTTTGTTAGGCTTGAAGCCTGTTTATCTTGTAGTCAGCATGTGCCTCCCTTTAATGATCTAACTCTTAGGGAGGCTTTGTAAGGTTTAACATTTTGCAATAAAACAGGTTGGGGTCTGCCCGTTTCAAACAAACAAACAAATATATATAGTATGAAAGTTTAAGGATGAGGTATCCTATAAAATCAAGATTCAAGAGAAAAAAGAAAAGAAAACCAAATAATACAGAAAGTAACGGGAAAACCAAATAATACAGAAAGTAGTGGGGTATATCAAGTGTCCATATGAGATAATGAGAATGACCCAAAAGAGAGTCCCATATAAACAAAAATTACCAAAAGGAGTATCCCTCCCTCATCACAAATCAAATCCCAGCGAGCCACCAAACCTTTGATTGAAATGACTATCTGCTCCATAGTTAGGGCTTTATCCTCAAATTGTCTTCTATTCCTCTCTAGTCACAGACCCCATATAATCACAAAGGGTAGTATGTTCCACAGTTTGCACCACCTTGAAGAATGTACCCTCAAAAGGATGCCAAGAGATCTTTCACCAACCAGGGAGCAACCCAATTAACCCCAGTTTCATGAAAAAGATAACGGCAGACCTTCCAAGAGTAATCTCAGTGAATGAGGTTTTTAATTATGTGGTGGGCAACCTTGAACAAATAAACAAATAATATGTGATTAGAAAACAGACATGCTTATGAGTTATGAGTTATGAGTTATGAGTTATGACACTTGCCTCTTGTTTTCAGGCCACTACTGGAGTTGGTCAATCTGAAGCGTTCTTGATTTTGAGCAGAATTTTTGAGGTTTGTGTGGGCATTGTGATTACCATACTGTGTAATTTTTTTGTCAGGACATTGAACAAATACTTGACATTGAAATAGTATTTTCCAGGAACACGAGTGGTTTTATTCTTCACGATTTGATGAGATGATGGATTTATTGCATGGTGTAAAATCTCCTGTGGACATTATGACTTTAAGGTGTCAATTTTCATGCTTCCACAATTTATTGGTTTATATGTTGAAGGTCAGAATACTTCTCAATTTTATTTTCTATTTGTTTTATCCATTTTTAGGGATAGAATGTGAGGTTCTTTATAACTATTTCTGTGGTTGATTTTTTTTTTAAGAACAAAGAACTTTTTTCCCTAATCCCTTCCTTGGTGAAGGTGCAATCAACCCAAGACCTTGGGCCCAACCTCCCAAATCTTGACCAGTAGGCCATGGAGACCTTCAGTTTGTAGTTTGGGCAGTTAGATGGCAATTTCCGCTGTTAGGTTACAAGTACTGTAATTTATTTATGCTGTAGAAATGCTCTGAACTTTAGTCTCTTAGGGGAAAGCATCTGATTAGGTTACTCTCCCACTCTGGGCAAACACAGCATTGGTCTTTCAATGGATATCAAGCAATTAAAAAAAATATTTTATTATTATGTTTTGTGGTTGCACATTCGCTTCTAAGGAATGCAAACAATGCAAGGTTTCCCGCATATCACTACTTTTTCAAAGCAGTGTGCGGTCTTGGTGAAAGAAAAGGGTGGTGTAAGAACTCAAAATTTTGGGTTTTAGGCTTTGAGAGTTTGAAGATTGGTTGTACCATCTTGTTTTGGTTGGTATAGGATGACAAAGATTTGGTGACATGGGACTCCTCATTGTGGAATACCACATCACAACTAGTTTGGACCTGCTTACCCAATTGTCACATTTGACAGCTCAACTCCAGGATATCTCAAGCCCCTCTTTACTCTAATATTTACTGCAACCTTGTATAGTATTGTCATATGAGAACATTATTTAGGAAAAAATTTGCAGTGCACAAAGAGATGATATGCATCAAGAGGAACTGTTAATGATACATAATTTGTGCCTGCAGTCAAGCATGTAGCCATTTAGTTATTCATTACTTTTAAATATTTCGAAGAAAATATCTCATGCCATAAATGTATCCAGCCGCAGCACTATTGATGTTTCAGGCTCTTAACATTGATGTCATTGTGAATAGAGTACTTTGCTAGATTCAGGTGTTGTCTTAATTTTAACTACTCAAGGTTTTCTGCAGAGTGATCTGGAGGACAGAACTGCAAATGCTTTTCTTATTCTCAACGAGATTATACTGGCATTGAAGGATGTAAGTACTAAAAATTTTATATGATTTCTTTTCATTTTTCCTAGTTCTTTTATGTCTATGTTCTCTTAGTCTTTTGTGGGAGTGAAAAACTAGTTCATGTACTGTTTTCATAGCAGAAACTCTAATTTTCATAGCATGACACGGCTAGATCATGGCAACATACTACAGGAACACCTCCAAACAGCTTAATGAATTAGAAGAAACTACACAAAATTTTGTTTTCCATAAAAAGTAGAATTTGAAATGTATTTCTACTATGCAAACTATGAATTGCTTACTAGTTTTACTTTGTGTAACAAAATTCACATACAAGAAAATCACGTCAGCAACAAAACGTGGCGCCTGGCATCTTC
This sequence comes from Coptis chinensis, assembly GCF_015680905.1. Taxonomy (NCBI): domain Eukaryota; kingdom Viridiplantae; phylum Streptophyta; class Magnoliopsida; order Ranunculales; family Ranunculaceae; genus Coptis; species Coptis chinensis. The sequence continues at coordinate 89,517,448 of NC_141463.1, read as the reverse complement.
ATATAAATGCAATTTCGGTGAAAGGACTGATTTTAGCCTATTTTTGCACACATGAATTCCTGCTAAAAAGCTGATCAAACTAGAAGTGAAGTATATAATTATTTAAACCCTTCCAGTACATTGGAATTCTACGCCGTCTTTACTCTATTACCTAATTTCTGTTTACATAATTCTTCTGTTTTCTAATTACATCCTGCTCTCCTTTGCCCATCCTTTGGAGGACACGATCTACACTACCTAAATATCTTACTAGTTCTGACTTCCGCATTGATATAAATGTCCTTGCTCAAATTGATTTATCACACTAAATGATTTTACACTAATGAATTATACTATCATCCATTATATCCAACTTGATGAATCATGCTAAATGAGTTTTTACTAATGCTTTTATCTTGAGTTTGCAGTGCAATGAAGAGCCTAGAAAAGCGGCTTATGATGTACTTCTCAACATAAGTGATAGCTTGCACGCCTTGTCCTCGACCATATCTGGCTCACCTCATCAAGAATTGTTCAATATGGTATTTTACTGCTATTTGTTATTTATTATTTAAAAAACGTATGTGGTGATTTCTGGATATTTGATGTTTTATATGTTTGTGTCTCAATATTCTCAGAATACCATTCTAATATTTTGCCTTTCTTTAGATACTGGGCTATCTTTCTGAAGCACCTCCTCCCATTAAGAGTGCAGCAATTGCTGCACTTTCATTGTTGATTTACAAAAATAGTAGTTTCTGTTTCTTGGTACCAGAGCTGGTTCCATCTGTTTTGATTTTGTTGCAAAGCAAAGCAAAGGAAGTGATAAAAGTGAGTTCTCCAAGTTTTGGAATTTATTTTGTTATATACATGTTTCTTAGACACAATTTAAATGTTGTGTATCTTTGTGAAAGTTCTGTAACAATTTAAATGTTGGTACCAGGCTGTTTTGGGCTTTGTGAAAGTTCTTGTATCTTGTGTTCAAAGAAGTGACCTTCAAAATCTTCTTCCGGAAATTGTTAATGGAATTCTTCCATGGTCATCTGTCTCAAGAAATCATTTCAGATTGAAGGTATATATATGAAATAGTTGTAACAAAACTTTCTAAAGTTTGACAGGTTTTCAGTTTTGTTGTTGATTATATTGCATAATGCAGGTGACAACCATATTTGAAATTATCATAAGAAAATGTGGTTACGCTTCAGTTGGGTTACTTGTACCAGACCGATATAAAGGCTTTATGAAGACTGTCAAGGAGGTGACAACTTTTTCCCCTTATTCCAATATTTTAAAATATCAGCCTCAACGATAACTTGATTAAACACTTTTCTTAGCCCAAAGTTCAATGCTGATTCCTTATTGTGATTTGTGAATCTCTTTGTGTAGCAACGTCATAGCAAGATGAATTCTAAAGAAACTGAAACTTCTGATACCACGCCGAAACTAGCAGTTTCATTTGAGGAAAGGTCTGACATATTAGTTAATCCAAATTTTGGAGTGCCTAGTAATGTGTATCTAATTCTTGCTCAACTTATTTCTTGCACAGGGAGAAAAAGAGGAGGCATGAGATTGCTAACCAAGGCAAGGGAACCAATTCACCTGCAACCAACACAACTCGAACGGAGAGGATAAGCAAGAAACGCAAATTCAATAAGCGGACTGCGGATGAGCCCAACAAGTCCACTACTATTGCCAAGGGAAGGCAATTTGTGAGGAAAGCTAATATCCCACATTTGGGCACGCCAGAGGGCTGGCGGACAGGAGGCAGTAGAAAACCTTTAAATAGAAAGGACTGTAAAAGAGGACCCTCAACTGGTAGAAAAGATACCTTCAAGTCAAAATTCCACATACCTCGGAAGGGTGGATGAGTGAGAGCAAAGATTAGCCAGTGTATTATTTTGTACAATAAACTTTTGTAATCATTGGAGCACATGCTAGAGTTTTCTTCGTATGCTGGTGTGAGACTTGCTCTGTTCTAAGACTTTTAACCATGTACATCATTCACTGTATTGTGTAACCATCTTCCTATGGACAAGAGGAACTTCAAGTCTCTTATCTTCTAAAATGAACAAAACAAACTTTACAATTGTGTTCATGCATCAAAATATCCTCGGGATGAGTATCTAGAGTAGTAATTAATAAATCTAATTATACATCAATGATATGGTTGATTTAAATTTGCCGAATGAAACAGTATTTTCCAGATCATAGTATAGGCATAAAACTTGATAAGAAAGACACATACCAAAGAGAAGTTATTGTAATTACCAATAATGTGTTGGTTGATATGTACTGTATAAGATTGAGGTAGTAAAGAAGAATATGCCTGGCTCTATAATGAAATCCCTAATTCCTCATATAACTATTCTGATATGTTTTATGAGGCTAGAGAGTTTAGTTTTGAGGGGCATAAGAATCCATATACATACATTGACAAATTCATAGTACATAAAGTTAACATATTAAATAAAATAATTACTCTAAGATAATAAATAAAGTTGATGACATTAATTTTATAGAGAAATAAAATTTATTTCAACTTACCTCGTAAAACAATCTATGTACATTTAGTAAAACATGTTATTGTTGGAAAGTCAATGTACAATATATAGTTTATTTATGGAAAATAAAATAATTTTTATTGACATTACAAGCAATAAGGGATTTGGGACAACAAATTTCGTGTTCTGCTAAGGTTCCAAGTCTAGTTAAATTTCTTGAACATCGTTTACTACAAATCTACAAATATGTAATCGTTCTTACACCTTTATTTAAAAATGACAATCACATTCCTCCAATAGTGGTTAGGGTAACATCAAAAGTGCTTCAAATTAGACTTCAGTGAAGAGCTTGTTCAAAGGATCTATCACCGCAATTTTGTGGTAATTGTTTTGGACAACCGATTGATCCACTTCCCAGTTGTGGAGGGAAAGTATGTGCCAAAATCCTTCTACCTAGATGCTCAGTTCATTTTGATACATACAAGTTCTATGAGGATGTTCTTATGCTTGTAATATATTTTGATTGAATTTTGATATAAATGTTAAAGAATATATTGTCTAGTATGTGTTTGTAAATGCTCTTGGACTCATCTCCACTATTTGCCTTAGCTAGTTATTTAATGTTGTAGCTTGTTGGTTTGGACTTTAAATGACAATCTACACAACAGAAAATCTCGATAACTTAACACTTCTCGATATTGTAAGTACATTTGTAGGTTGGTTAACACACCTACCATGATGTTTCTTAACAGTGCTATTATATGTCATTTGTTATTCCATTTTACTGTTTAGAATTATAAAAATTAAAAAGGGTATGTTATTTTCTAGAATATTTCTTTTGCCAAAGTTACCCATTGTTGATATGTGGTATGTTGAGATTGTCTAATCATGTTGTTTACATTTTATCCTAATAAGGTAAGAAGAGACCCAATGCATACATCATTGCACTAATCGTTGCTGGGTCGACTGTTTTAATAATCACGGCGGTATGCTTTTTGGTTATATGTATGCATAAGCGAATAGGTAATTTGATTTTGAAACGTACTGGACAACTTGACTTAGTGAGTTATGTATGGTTTTCATTATTATCCATATGTTTTTTTAATTTTTTTATTTGGAGATTTTTATTATTATTATTATTTAATTAAAATCAATGATAAAATGGGAAGATTAACTTGGCAAAAGATACAACCCCAAATAGTAATTCATAACTACAATCATTAGACTTCAATGCAATTTCAATAGCTACAAAAAACTTCACTGAAAGACTTGGGCAATTCTATTTGGAGTTGTATCTTTAAGTTATTCAATTAAAGTCAATTCTATTTAAGTTATTAAACAATTTATTGATAAATTTAACGTATATTTCTTCGGATAAGCTATCTAACGGTTGAGAGATTGCAGTGAAGAGACCTTGTGAGGCTTATAGGATTTTGTATTGATAAAAAATAGAAGATGTTGTCCAATGGTCCCATTAGTTTACTAGTTTGCTAGTATATGTCTAATGAGTTACTTGTTTTGAATCACCAAGGGTCCCATTAGTTTGAATTAATATGTATAATATTGGCAAGTCCCATTATTTTTTAAATTAATAAACAAGTCTCGTGTCGAGCTTTTGGTAAAAACCAAACAGAAAACCACGTTAACAAAACTTTCTTCAGTTCATTAGTTGAAAAAGAAGAAGAAGAAGATCTAGAATGGGTTTCAAGACCTTGGTTTTCCTCATTTTTATAAGCTTCACTACCAGTTCAGCTTTCACATTCCAATGCTCTGAAGATTCCCCACCACAATACACCGTCAAAAGAGCAATCAACCTTGATACGCTTATTCTCGAAATCATTTTGCCCAACCTTTCAAGCTCGGGTTTTGCTTATGGTGCAAGAAGATATGGATCCAGTTTCACTATGAATGCAATCACCACCCCACTGCCGATCATGCATTCAGAAAGCAACTATTGCAATTCTGCGAAAGTGTTCACGTTCAGAATCCGAATCGATTTAGTACGAGGATTGCCTCATACAGTTTTCAAATCACAAAGAAATCCGTCGTCAAGAGGTAAAGTTGATAGATAAAACCGACATTATAGTAATTCAAGGACGGAGCCAAGATTCTAAGCCAAGGGGTGCGAGATTATGTGCACACCCCACCCCATCCCCAAAAAAAAAATATGCAAATTTTTTTTTTTTTTTTTTTGGTCAGAAGCTCTAAACAATAAAGATCAATAAAATTATGTATTTATTTCAATTCACAAAACTAGAGTGCGTTGACTACTAAGAATTTAATATAGACTGATGAAGTTAACTACTTAAACACTTAAGCCATTAATTGATACTACTATATCTATATGATCTAAGTGTCTATATAGTTATGTCGTTTTGATACATACAAGTTCTACGAGGATGTTTCTATGCTTCACATGAAAGGTAATAGATTTTGATTGAATTTTGATATAAATGTTAGAGAATATATTGTCTATTATGTGTTTGTAAATGCTGTTGAACTCATCCCCACTATTTGCATTAGCTAGTTATTTAATGTTAGTTGTAGAGGTGCCTCTTTCCAAATCGGACCAAAAGTTATTCGAAACCCGTTGGTTAGGTGACGCTGTTGGACAAAGATTGAAGGAAGAGATTCAAAAATCTCTAGCGATTCAAGTGGGAACATCTGCAACAACGGTAGGTTTGCTGGCTTTTTTTTCAATCGGATAATTTTCCGTGCTCGGTCAAACCTTATGCGTATGCATTTCTAGTTTTTGGAAAGTTACTGTATTGTCTGTTATTCGCAAAAATTATGCGGTCAATGTTAGCTCAGGGAGAGTTGCTGTACTTCAGACGCGCAGCGTAGTTAATGCAGTTCAAAAGGGAACTAGATGGTGGACTTGAAGCTGGTGGACTTGAAGCTGCAATAGTGGAGACCGATGTGTATGCTGATGTTTATAAGGGGAGAAAGAGGGGCGCATTCGACATGGTCCGAAGTAATTTACTGATTCTCTCTTTCTCTGTTTTCTTTACGTTTTCATTTGGAGTGATGTTGTTTCACTATCTTCTGGACAAGCCATGCATTTGAGAATGTGTCCACTATCTTCTGAAAAAGTCTTGAGAGAAATGTGTTTGAGAGTTTTAAGAGAATGTATTTAAGTTGTTTTGGAGAGTTTTAAGAGAGTTTAGGTCTTTTGGAGAGTTTTAAGAGAGTTTAGCTCTTTAAGAGTCTTTAGGAGAGTTTTAATTAATGTATTTAAGTTGTTTTAAAGGAGTTGCTTTGTTACTAAAAAAAAAAAAAAAATGTTAATTAGTTGTAGCTTGTTGGTTTGGATTTTAAATCACAATCTACACAACGGAAAATCTCGATAACACTTCTCGATATCATAAGTACATTTGTAGGTCAGTTGACACACCTACCATGATGTTTCTTAACAGTGCTATTATTATATGTCATTTGTTATTCCATTGTACTATTTAGAATTATAAAAATTAAAAAGGGTGTGTTATTTTCTAGAATATTTATTTTACCAAAGTTACCCATTGTTGATATGTCGTATGTTATTGAGATTGTCTAATCATGTTGTTTACATTTTATCCTAATAAGGTAAAAAGAGACCCAATGCATACATCATTGCATCAATCGTTGCTTGGTCGACTATTTAAATAGTCATGGTATGCTTTCTGGTTTTATGTATGCATAAGCAAAGAGGCAATTTGATTTTGCAACTAGACAACTTGACTTGTGAGTTATGTATGGTTATAAAAAATAGAAGATGTTGATGTATGAGTACATGTCTAACAAAAGTTGGAATGACGATACATATTAACATCACTAATTTTTTTTTTTTCAATAACGTCATGTGTAGAAACCTCTACTCTCATATAAATGTTGCATCATAATATGTTTAATTTATTTTCATACCACATACAAGATTTGCAATCAGAAGCAAAAGATTTATCATTGACAAATCCATAGTAATGTTAACATATTAAATAATTTTTTTTCTTCTTCGCTACAAATTAAATAAACTAATTACTCTAAGATAATAAATAAAGTTAATGACATTAATTTTATAGAGAAATAAAATTTATTTCAACTTACCTTGTAAAAATATGTTATTGTTGGAAAGTCAACATACGATATATAGTTTATTTTTGAAAAATAAAATAATTTTTATTGACATTACAAGCATTAAGGGATTCTGATAATTTTATCGTAAGTGCATTTGTAGGTCCGTTGACACACATACAATGATGATTCTTAACAGTGCTATTCTATGTCATTTGTTCATCCATTGTTCGGTTTAGAATTATAAAAATTAAAAAAGATATGTTCTTTTCTAGAATATTTCTTTTTACCAAAGTTAATTATCCGTTGTTGACATGTGGTATGTTGAGATTGTCTAATCATATTATTTACATTTTATCCTAATAAAGTAAGAAGAAACCTAATGCATTCATCATTACATCAATCGTTGTTGGTTGACTATTTTAATAGTCTTGATATGTTTTGTGGTTATATGTATAGTTTCTGGAGATGGCAAGATAACGAGTATGTTGGAAGTTGAAGATCCAGGCGACGTTCATGCAGTTAGGCAGTTCATAAGAAAGCATCTAGCTTTTGAACTGAAACCTGAACCCCTCAGCAAGATATGTAAATCATAATAGTGGTACAGATAAAATAATTTGTATAATGAAACTAAAAGACTATTTACTTTTTTCATTTTCATGTCTTTTATGCTTAATATGTATCCAACAATTGGTTTGATGTCTTATATGTATTAGGTTGAGAGTAAAAGAAGCACTGAAGCACATGTTTTCAACCGTCCTAGCACGTCCAGGCACACTCTTGGTAAGGAATATAGGTTTCTAAGTTTGAGGGGTATACATGCATTTATATATATATATATATATATATATATATATATATATATATATATATATATATATATATATATATATATATATATATATATATTTTTGTTTCTCTTCTTTATATTGTTTATCTCTGTAATTGTTTTTTGGCCATGCATAAAAAATGTCCAAATTAGTATTTAAATATGATGATGATTGTGTTACTTTCTAAAACCATGCAGTGATGGAAGATTTTTATGAGAGAATGAAACATATTGTAGTCGTTATTAAAGCAAGAACTCCTGAGAGTCGCCCAAACTATGGGACAGGATTCTGTTTGAAGAACATGATCCTAACCTGTGAACCATTGTTCTGTTTAGAATTATAAAAATTAAAAGATATATATTTTTTTTTAGAATATTTCTTTTTACCAAAGTTATCTGTTGTTGACATGTGGTATGTTGAGATTGTCTAATCATATTATTTACATTTTATCATAATAAGGTAAGAAGAAACCTAATGCATTCATCATTACATCAATCGTTGCTGGTTAACTATTTTAGTAGTCTTGATATGTTTTGTGGGTATATGTATAATAAGCAAAAATTGAGGTAATTTGTTTTTGCAACTAGACAATTTAACTTGTGATGAGTTTTGTAATTTCTTATCTGTGGTTTCTTATGCTTTTCTTTTTTTTCAAAGAGATTATAGAGAAAAATGGAGGGACGATCATTGAAAGCTAGCCGACCACTCTAAATGAAATTGGAAATCATAGCACACCGGGTTGAAAAAAAAATAAAACCATTCTCTAATTCTGAAAAAGTAGGGCCCACTCGTTTTTTTGGTTTTGGGGTCTTAATAATTTTGGGAACACAAATTTTCCACAAACGTTTTTAAACATTTTTTCAAAGTCTAAGTGGCAAAGGACATAAATATACCCATAAACAAGGCCCAATTTTTCCATATCGACTGATATATCATACCCAAAAAAACAATATATATCAGAATATGTTGGAAATATCAATCTTTTTGGTAAAACAGTGAAAATATTGACATATATTGTTATATATATCATAAATATCGCCGATATATAACGATATGTGTTGAAAATATCGGTAAACAATAAAAAAAAATCGGTCAAACAATAAAAAAATCAAGCCAAATCAATCGATATATACCACACATATAAGATATATTGGAATGGAAAATCCGATATATATATATATATCGGCTTAAAAAAGGTTGAATATTTGGCTTCGAAATATCAAACATATCTATATCATGTATAGGGTAAGGAATCGGGTTGGGTAGACCCGAATTCAAACCCGAACTGATTAATTTGAGTCGGGTTCGGGTCTATTTTCATATCCATTTTTGGATTCAGGTCGGATACATGTTCGGGGTAAATTTTCAAATTTTTAGTGTTATCTTATCGGATATCAACATCGAATTCGGATTCTGATAGAAATATTGGCGGAGCCAGGAATTTAAGTGAGGGTGAGCCACCCAGAAACCAAGCATAAAAAAAAAATACACTAATTTTTTTTAACTAAAAATTCAAATCTGATCACAAAACAAATATATTTCGAACATAAAAAAATTATATAAAATGATTGCAATAAATTTAATATAAAAAAATAAAAATAAATAAAAAATAATTCAATTTAAACAAGTATTTATTCATAGTTGTCCTTGGCGGCTTTCTTTTTTGTCATTCTTCCTCATCTTTTGAAAGCGTTGCAAGATCAACTCGGTATCAATGCTATCAAAAACTTCTTTTTCAATGTATGTTATTAAATAATCATTCAACCATTCATCCATCATCCAATTGCACAGACGATTTTTTATGATATTCATAGCATAAAATACATTTTCCATGGTAGCAGTAGCAACAGGTAAAATCAGCACCAACTTAATTAACAAATATACAAGTGGGTACACAATGTCTTTCTTTGTCTCAACCATTTTTTTGGCTAGGCACTAATTCCATTTACTTTACCAAACTTAATATCGAAACGCACATCAATGATATAATTCTTAAGCTGATCCGCTAATTCCATCTGATCTATCTATGAAAAATCATCGGGGTAATTGTGGCTTGATTTATACACGTTATGATGACAGTGTCATCAGCAAATTGGTAAATCAGGGGAGCCGGAATCCCCGGTTTTTTTAGTCCCATAAGTTTCCCCTATCCTATCGTTGTTCTTTCTTGAGGGCTCTGTTCAACATTTCGGCCACTAACTCCTTACGGGGATAACGGGCATCCTTGCCCCAGGCTCTTGGTAGCATGGATGAATCCCGCTCCCTGAAAAAAAGGGTTCAATAGATTGATTAGCTATGCATGCTCGATCCATTTTCGCGGGTTCAAGAAAGCCTATTTCTTTTCTCGCTTCATTTTTAAAAAGGTCGACTCAAATGCCGCCCATGTCGGGGTTTGATTAACATGGTTTTCTTCTCCCATAAAGTGAAAAGACTCCAAAGGGTGAATTGTAATAAGCGGATAATTAAATTAACTATATATAGTCAGGCGTTCTTAGCCATGGTTCTCAGGTAGTTGCTGACGCTGCCCTAACTATTAGTGAGAGCTAGACTCCGCTTGCTTACAATCCATCCAGTGAGGCACTTACTCATGCCTTCGCTTGAAGTTCTTCCTTTTCCCCTTTTCAATACCTAGTGCAGGAGAAATCGGTACAGAAAGGTCACTTTCAGTTCTGAAATACATGATAATTTTTTTTTTTGTTTTGGTGAAGTTGAGGGTACGCCAGGGTGTACCCTGGCCCCCTGGCTCCGCCACCACGACCCGAACCAGACCAATTCCCTGCCGTAATCAGACACCTCAAAAACCAATATATACAGGTGGTATATCGATATTGCAACTGATATTTTCAGTCTTGCCCGTAAGTATCGAAAATACGGAAATGTGGAAGCTGGGGCTCATGGAAAGATGTCGTCCATGATATTGAAAATACAGATATTTTCAAATGTTTTTTTACGTGCTCAAAGGTCACTGAGATGGATTAGGCACCTTGTGCATACTTGAATATGTTAGCTATAGCTAGGTTCAAAGTGTCTCAATTTTTTTCAACATATAAAAAAAAAATCCTACAAAAATCCGTCCTTTGTTGTTTCTTGCCGAATTATCCTTTTTGTATGACATGAGCTGAACCTTTTTGTATCTGTATATATACCATGTGTCATTGTGCCTTTTACATATCTGAGAATCCTTTTTACTGCTTGCAAATGTGTTGTCCTTGGTTGAGTCATGAACTGACAAACTTGGTTGATAGAATAACTTAGGCCTTGTCCATGACAAGTATTGTAAATATTGTAAATAAAGCTCCCACCAAAGACCTATACTCTGTAGGATCTTCTAGTATGTCACCTGAATTTGTGGTTGCACATTCGCTTCTAAGGAATGCAAACAATGCAAGGTTTCCCGCATATCACTACTTTTTCAAAGCAGTGTGCGGTCTTGGTGAAAGAAAAGGGTGGTGTAAGAACTCAAAATTTTAGGTTTTAGGCTTTGAGAGTTTGAAGATTGGTTGTACCATCTTATTTTGGTTGGTATAGGATGACAGAGATGTGGTGACATGGGATTCCTCATTGTAGAATACCACTAGATTTTGGACCCGGTCATACGCCCGGGATCTATTAAATATTTTGTGTGGTGAAAAGGCTTTACAAAATGTCTCAAACAAATTTTCGAATAAGAATATATTTTTATTGAAAATAAACCGAAATACGTTAATGACCAATAATTATGGTACATAAGTACTTTGAAACTAAATGATCAAATTGAGATAGCATCTTCACTTTGTGGTTTAAAATATTAATCTGTAATTTTCAAATAAAATTATCTTAAACTCAATCTAGCTTGTATAATAGTTTTATTAGATTTATGGTGATTTAGCGATAAATCATTACTGTTCGGCTTACGTACTAATGTGTACAAATCACTAAAACAGATTGATTGTTTTCATATCCTCAAATAATACATTACTCTCACTTGAAAAGATTTATCACATGAACATGTCCTACGAATGGGTGTCGTTATATTAAATTATTCTAAAAAATATTACCAACTATGCATAGCTATGAGATATGAAAATTATATTAATTACTCATTTAAATTTCTTGCACTACTCTCTATAAAAATGAAGCATCAAACCTTGATAAAACTCATCGACTTCTTTTTATTGTTAGGTTTAATAAAATAAGTTTGATTGAAGTTTTGTGATAATGCCCAATGTGCCGAAGATAATATTGAAGCTATTTGAATAGCAATGCATTCCCAATCACAATAAAAAATTTACAATAAACACTACTTGAAATACAAAACTATATTTGTCGAGACATTTATTACTCTACATATAATACAAATATGTTTTAGGGTTATTAGTTCGATCAATGCATTTGCATTAAGTTTTTGATTTTTCATTAATTATTCTTTGAAGTTAGTTTAATGTATTACGTTGCATCCAGTTTCCAATTTCTCATTAATTATTATTTGAGGTTAGTTCAATGCAGTTTCATCAAGTTTCCGATTTCCGGTTAATTATTATTTGAGGTTAGTTCAATGCAATTGCATCAACTTTATGATTTCCCTCTAGTTATTAATTAAGGTTAATTCAGTACAGTTGCATCTAGTTTTCGATGTTTTGTTAATTAGTCTCTGAGATTAGTTCATTGCATTTGCATCTAGGTTCCAATATTATGTTAATTACTCTTTGAGGTTAGTTCAATATATCTGCATCCAGTTTCTGATTTCCCATTAATTATTTTTCTAGGTTAGTTAGATAGTTTACAATTTCTATACAGTTTGCATACATGTAAGAGTCTGTTTTTATAAACTCACTTTCGTTTTGGATTCCTAATTATTCGTAATTACTCATGTGAGAAGGCTAAAATAGTGGACATTTATGCTTTGAGGTCAGTGCGATTCAGTTACATCCGACTTCCGATTTCTAGTTAACTATTTTTTGAGATTATTTCAATGCATTTGCATCCAATTTTTTATTTCCAGTTAGTTAATCTCTTATTTTAGTTTAATGCAGTTGCATCCAGTTTTTGGTTTTCCGTTAATTATTATTTAAGGTTAGTTCAATGCAGTTGCATCCAATTTCTGATTTTATGTTAATTGTTCTTTGATGTTAGTTCAATGCACTGCATCAAGTTTCTGATTTCCCGTTAATTATTTTTTGAAGTTAGTTCAATGCAGTTACATCAAATTTATAATTTTCCGTTAATTATTCATTTAGGTTAGTTCAGTGCAGTTTCATCCATTTTTTAATGTTTCGTTAATTAGTCTTTCAGATTAGTTTATTGCATTTGGAGCCAGTTTTCAATTTTCCATTAATAACTCTTTAAGGTTAGTTCAATACATCTGTATCTAGTTTTTTTATTATTTATGCTTTTAGGTTAGTTCGATACAATTATATCCGGTTTTTGATTTCCTGTTACCTATTCTTTGAGAATATTTCAATGCATTTGTATTTAGTTTCCGATTTTCCACCAATTATTCTATGAGGTTAGTTCAATGCATTTGCATTCGGTTTTTGATTTTATATTAATTATTTTTTTGAGTTTAGTTCAATGCAATTGCATCCAATTTCTGGTTTTCCATTAATTATTATTTGAGGTTTCTTTGATGTATTTGCATACCGTTTCTGATTTTCCATTAAATATTTTTCAAGGATTTGCATCCAATTTCTAATTTCCCGTTAGTTACTCTCTATAGTTAGTTTAATGCAATTTGCATAAAATTTCCGATTTCCCGTTAATTACTCTTTAAGCTCAGTTATGTATTTGAATCCAGTTTCCGATTTCCTTATAATTATCTAATGTGGTGTATAATACCAACTTCTACTGATCCATCTGTAATGTCCTTGCAAACATAACATAAAAAATAAATTATGCTTAATTTACTATGTGGGATCATCGAAAATTATCTAGTTCCCGATTTCCCATTAATTATTATTTAAATTATGCATAACTCACTATGTAGAATCTTCAAAGATTATCTACGAACGGGTGTTGTTATATTAATTATTCTGAAAAATATATGCAAATATGCAGAACTATTATATATTAATATTATATTGATCACTCAACCAAATTTTTTATAACGTGAAAATCTCACTCTCCATTAAAAAAAAAGAACTCACCTTTGATAAAACCCTTCAATTTCATTTTGTTGTTTAATAATAGAAGTTTGATTGAAGTTTTGTGAGATTGTCTAATAAGGCGAAGTTCATATATATATTGAACCTACTTAAATAGTAAGGAGTTCCTAATCATACGGAAGAGATAAGATAAACACTATTTTAAATGCAAAACTATACTTATTGAGACATTCTCACAACATATAACCCAACTATGTTTTGATGTTAGTTCAATGCATTTGCATCCAGTTTCTGATTTTCCGTTATTTATATTTTGAGGTTAGTTCAATACAGTTGCATCCAATTTTCAATTCCCGTTATTTATTTTTTGAGATCAGTTCAATGCAGTTGCATCTAGTTTCTGATTTCTCGTTAATTATTCTTTTCGGTTAGTTCAATATATTTGCATCCAATTTTCAATTTTCTGTTGTTAATTGTTATATTATTTGAGGTCAGTTCAATGCATTTGCATCCAGTTTATGATTTCCTGTTAATTATTATGTGAGATTAGTTTAATGCATTTGCATCCAGTTTCGGATTTCTTGTTTATTATTTGATAAAGTTACATTTTCATCTAGTTTCCGATTTCCCGTTAATTGTTGTTGGAGATTAGTTTAATGAGTTTGAATTCAGTTTCTGATTTCCCGTTAATTATTTTATAAGATTAGTTCCACACATTTGTTTTATGTTTCCAATTTATAATTAATTTTTCTTTGAGGTTAGTTCAATGCAGTTGCATCCAGTTTCTGATTTTTCGTTAATTTAATCTTTGAGGGTTAGCTTAATTTGCATCCAGTTTTCGATTTTTTGACAATTATTTTTTGATGTTAGTTTGATATATTGCATCCAAGTTTTAATTTTCCGTTAATTATTCTTTGAGGTTAGTTTAATGCAGTTCTATCCATATTTCGATTTTCTATTAATTGCTTTTTAAGATTAGTTTAATGCTTACATTTGCATCCAGTTTTCGATTTCCCGTTAAATATTATTTGAGGTTAGTTCGATGTATTTGCATCCAGTTTTCAGTTCCCCATTAATTGTTTTTTTTTTACGATAGTTTCAATCAGTATTATATATATTTTAAAATATTTTTCATTATTGTTTCGCCGTTATTTTTTTTTTTCATTTTCTATTATATATTTTGTGATGTTATTTTTTGTATAATTGTTTTTAACTATGTTTTGAGGTCGTGTTAAGGATATATTCGAAATAAGTCGGTGCTTTATCATAGACACTAAAACTAGATTTTGGACCCGGGCATACGCCCGGGATCTATTAAATATTTTGTGTGCTGAAAAGGCTTTATAAAATGTCTCACACAAATTTTCAAATCAGAATATATTTTTATTGAAAATAAATTGAAATATGTTAATGAGCAGCGATTATGGTGCATAAGTACTTAGAAATTAAGAGATCAAATTGAGATAGCATCTTCACTTTATGGTTTAGGATATTAATCCATAATTTTCAAATAAAATTATCTTAAACTCGATCTAGCTTGTATAATAGTTTTTTTAGATTTATGGTGATTTAGCAGCAAATTTTCAAATCAAAATATATTTTTATTGAAAATCAACCGAAATACGTTAATGAGCAGCGATTATGGTGCATAAGTACTTGGAAACTAAGGGATCAAATTGAGATAGCCGAGCAGCAATTATGGTGTATAAGTACTTGGAAACTAAGGGATCAAATTGAGATAGCCTCTTCACTTTGTGGTTTAGGATATTAATCCGTAATTTTCAAATAGAATTATCTTAAACTCGATCTAGCTTGTATAATAGTTTTATTAGATTTATGGTGATTTAACGGTAAATCATCACCGCTCAGCTTACGTACTAATGTGTACAAATCACTAAAATAGATTGATTGTTTCCATATCCTCAAAGAATACACTACTCCCACTTGAAAAGATTTATCACATGAACGTGTCCTACGAACGGGTGCCGTTATATTAAATTATTCTAAAAAATATTAGCAACTATGCATAGCTATGAGATATGAAAATTATATTAATTACTCAATTAAATTTTTGCACCACTCTCTATAAAAAGGAAGCATCAAACTTTGATAAAACTCATCGACTTCTTTTCATTGTTAGTTTTAACAATAGAAGTTTGATTGAAGTTTTTTGAGAATGTCCAATTTGGTGAAGATAATATTGAAGCTACTTGAATAGCAATGCATTCCCAATCACAATAAAAGAAGTATGATAAACATTACTTAAAATGCAAAACTATATTTGTCGATACATTTATTCCCCCTACATATAATACAAATATATTTTAGGGTTATTAGTTGAATGCATTTGCATCAAGTTTATGATTTTTCATTAATTATTCTTTGAGGTTAGTTTAATGTAGTACGTTGCATCCAGTTTCCAAATTCTCATTAATTATTCTTTGAGGTTAGTTAAATGCAGTTGCATTAA
Organism: Coptis chinensis; assembly: GCF_015680905.1. Classification (NCBI taxonomy): domain Eukaryota; kingdom Viridiplantae; phylum Streptophyta; class Magnoliopsida; order Ranunculales; family Ranunculaceae; genus Coptis; species Coptis chinensis. Next base: position 89,501,538 of record NC_141463.1, on the reverse strand, counting down.
GTTTCCGATTTCCATCAATTATTATTTAAGGTTAGTTCGATTGCAATTGCATCCATTTTATAATATCCGTTACTTATTCATTAAGGTTAATTCAAAGATGCAGTTGTATCCAGTTTTTATGTTTTCGTTAATTAGTATTTGAGATTACTTTATTGAATTTGCATCCGGTTCTAATCTCTCGTTAATTACTCTTTGAGGTTAGTTCAATACATCATGCATCCAATTTACGATTTCAATTAATTGTTTTTCTAGGTTAGTTCGATAGTTTACAATTTCTATACAGTTTGCATACATGTAAGAGTCTGTTTTTTTAAACTCACTTTCATTTTGGGTTCCTAATTACTCGTAATTACTCATGTGAGAAGGCTAAAAAAAAACGACATTTATGCTTTGAGGTTAGTCGCGATCTTGAGTTACATTCGACTTTCAATTTTTCAGTTAACTATTTTTTGAGGATATTTCAATGCATTTGCATCCAATTTCTTATTTCCCGTTAGTTAATATCTTATTTTAGTTTAATGCAGTTGCATCTAGTTTTTGGTTTTTTGTTAATTATTCTTTGAGGTTAGTTCAATGCAGTTGCATCCAATTTCCGAATTTATGTTAATTGTTCTTTGAGGTTAGTTCAATACATTTGCATCAAGTTTTCGATTTCCCGTTAATTATTTTTTTAGGTTAGTTCAATGCAGTTACATCACATTTATAATTTCCCGATAATTATTCATTTAGGTTAGTTCAGTGTAGTTTCATCCATTTTTCAATGTTTCGTTAATTAGTCTTTTTTTTATTAGTTCATTGCATTTGGATCTAGTTTTCGATTTCCCATTAATAACTCTTTAAGGTTAGTTTAATACATCTGCATCTAGTCTCTGATTATTTATGCTTTGAGGTTAGTTCGATGCAATTATATATGGTTTCTGATTTCCCGTTAATTATTTTTTGAGATTATTTCAATGCATTTGCATTTAGTTTCCGATTTCCCACCAATTATTCTATGAGGTTAGTTTAATGCAGTTGCATTCGGTTTTTTATTTTATGTTAATTATTTTTTGAGTTTAGTTCAATGTATTTGCATCCAGTTTCCGATTTCTCGGCCTATTAATTATTATCTGAGGTTTGTTTGATGTATTTGCATACCGTTTTCGATTTCCCATTAAATATTTTTCAAGGATTTGTATACAATTTCTAATTTCCCTTTAGTTATTATCTGACGTTAGTTTAATGCAATTGCACCCAGTTTTCAATTTCTAGTTAATTACTTTTTTAGTTTAGTTTATTGCATTTGCATAAAGTTTCCAATTTCCCGTTAATTACTCTTTGAGCTCAGTTATGCATTTGAATCCAATTTCCGATTTCCTTTTAATTATCCAATGTGGTGTATAATACCAACTTCTACTGATCCAATCAGTGTCCTTCCTTGCAAAACATGGCATAAAAAATAAATTATGTTTGATTTACTATGTGGGATCATTGAAGATTATCAGTTCCCGATTTCCCATTAATTATTCTTTAAATTATGCATGACTTACTATATAGAATCTTCAAAGATTATCTACGAACGGGTGTTGTTATATTAATTATTTTGAAAAATATTTGTAAATATGCAAGACTTTTATATATTAATATTATATTGATCACTCAACCAAATTTCTTATAACGTGAAAACCTTATTCTCCATTAAAAAAAAATAACTCATGTACTTTTAATAAAACTCTTCAACTTCATTTTGTTGTTTAATAATAGAAGTTTGATTGAAGTTTTGTGAGATTGCCTAATAAGGTGAAGTTCATATATATTGTAGCTACTTGAATAGCAAAGAGTTCCCAATCATACCGAAAGAGATAAGGTAAACATCATTTTAAATGTAAAACTATACTTATCGAGACATTCCCACAACATATAACCCAACTATGTTTTGAGGTTAGTTCAATGCATTTGCATCCAGTTTCTGATTTCCCGTTATTTATATTTTGAGGTTAGTTCAATACAGTTGCATCCAATTTCCAATTCCCGTTATTTATTTTTTGAGATCAGTTCAATGCAGTTGCATCCAGTTTCTGATTTCTCGTTAATTATTCTTTTCGATTAGTTCAATACATTTGCATCCAATTTCCAATTCCATGTTAATTGTTCTTTGAGGTCAGTTCAATGCATTTGCATCCAGTTTCTGATTTCTCATTAATTATTCCGTGAGATTAGTTTAATGCATTTGCATCCAGTTTCTGATTTCTCGTTTATTATTTGATAAAGTTACATTTGCATCTAGTTTCCGATTTCTCATTAATTATTGTTTGAGATTAGTTCAATGAATTTGCATCCAGTTTCCTATTTTCCATTAATTATTTCTTGAGGTTACTTCAATGCATTTGCATCAAGTTTATTTTTTGGGATTAGTTCAGTGCAGTTCCATCCGGTTTCCGATTTCCCATTAATTATTTTTTAATATTAGTTCCACACATTTGCATCATGTTTCCAATTAATAATTAATTTTTCTTTGATGTTAATTCAATGCAGTTGCATCCAGTTTCTGATTTCCTATTAATTTAATCTTTGAGGGTTAGCTCAATGCATTTGCATCCAATTTTCAATTTACCGACAATTATTTTTTTATATTAGTTTGATGTATTTGCATCCAAGTTTTGATTTTCCGTTAATTATTCTTTGAGGTTAGTTTAATACAGTTGTATCCATATATATTCCAATTTTCTATTAATTACTTTTTAAGATTAGTTTAATGTTTGCATTTGCATCCAGTTTTTGATTTTCCGTTAAATATTATTTGAGGTTAGTTCGATACATTTGCATCCAGTTTTCGGTTCCCCATTAATTGTTTTTTTTCGTTAGTTTCATTCAGTATTATATATATTTTAAAATATTTGTCATTATTGCTTTGCCGTTTTTTTTTATATTAAAATAAAAATTTATATTATATATTTTGTGATGTTATTTTTTGTATAATTGTTTTTAACTATGTTTTGAGGCCATGTTAAGGATATATTCGAAATAAGTCGGTGTTTTATTATAGACACTAAAATTGTATGATTTGTAGTAAAGAATTAGTTTATACTAATTACATATTTTTTAGCAATTTTTTTTATTTGATCAAATATATAAGAATTGGAACACTAAAAGTGTTTGATTTGTAATAGAAAATTACTTTTTACAAATCACCTATTTTTTAGCAATTTTTAAAAATATTTGTCATTATTGCTTTGCCGTTATTTTTTTTTTTTTTCATTTTCTATTATATATTTTGTGATGTTATTTTTTGTATAATTGTTTTTAACTATGTTTTAAGGCCGTGTTAAGAATATATTCGAAATAAATCGGTGTTTTATCATAAACACTAAAATTGTATGATTTGTAATAAGGAGTTCTACAAATTACCTATTTTTTTTTTATTTGATCAAATATATAAGAATCTTTATATATATATTATAGCTCTACCCTGTTCAATTGAGAAAGCGTTTCTAGAGTGTCCACGTGTCATGGCTAATTAAGAAAAAGTAGGAGATAAAATAGAAAACAAATATTTATCTTTATCTTTAGATATATATTATAGTTATACCCTTATAGAGACTCCAATTTTTCCTAAACTCTATTACTAAATATAAAAAAGTATGATATAAATAAGGAAACAATCCCATCTAGAGTTTCACAGACTCTTCAACTTTTCCTAAACTAATTACGAAAAAACAATCCCATCTAAAGTTTTACAAAATCTCCAACTTTTCCTAAACAATATAGCTAATTACGAAAAAAAAATAGGAGAGAAAAAATTAAATTGCTAAAAACAATAATTTCCACCGAAAATGATTTTCCTAAAACCCTTTCGATTTTATGCGCCATGTGATTTAGACATTTATTCAGTTAAAGATTCAAAAATCATAATTCACGGACATATTTCAATTCCTTAGATATATATTATAGTTATACCCCTCACCAATCTATTTTTTGAACACTCGCAGGCACTCCAGGTTTTTTAAACTCTATTATTTCTTATAAAAAAGTATAATATAAATAAGAAAACAATCGCATCTAAAGTTTTAGAGAGTCTCTAGCTTTTCATAAACACTATAACTAATTACAAAAAAATAATCTCATCTAGAGTTTCACAGAGTCTCCAACTTTTCCTAAATAATATAGCTAATTACGAAAAAAAAAAATATGAGACAAAAAACTAAATTGCTAAAAACAATAGTTTCCACCGAAAACGATTTTCCTAAACCCCTTTCGATTTGATCGCCATCCATAATGGGATTTAAACATTTATTCATAGTTAAGGATTCAAAAAATCACAATTAAATACAATAATTACGACATATTCCAATTAAATTTATAAATTTTCAACACTATATAAATTTTCATATATATATAATTCAAGGAATAACTTGAGATTCATTAAAAGTGTGGATGTTGGGCTTAAATAAATTATATACCAAACCAAAACAAATTACATGTGGAAAATTAAATTATACGAGAAAATAACATCACAAAATATATAATAGAAAATGAAGAAAAAAAAATGGCAAAGCAATAATGACAAATATTTTAAAACATATATAATATTGAATGAAACTAATGTCAAAGAACAATTAATGGGGAATCGAAAATTGGATGCAAATGCATCGAACTAACCTCAAAATAATATTTAACGGAAATCAAAAATCGGATGCAAATGCAAGCATTAAACTAATCTTAAAAAGTAATTAATAGAAAATCGAATATGGATACAACCTGCATTAAACTAACCTCAAAGAATAATTAACGGAAATCAAAACTTGAATGCAAATACATCAAACTAATATAAAAAATAATTGTCGAAATCGAAACCGGATGCAAATGCATTGAACTAACCCTCAAAGATTAAATTAATGGAAAATCGAAAACTGGATGCAACTACATTGAACTAATCTCAAAAGAAAAATTAATTATAAATTGGAAACATGATGCAAATCGTGGAACTAATCTTAAAGAATAATTAACCGGAAATCGAAACCGGATGCAAAAAATACTAAACTAATCTTAAAAATAAACGGGATGCAAATGCATTGAACTAACCCCAAGAAATAATTAACGGGAAATTGGAAACTGGATGCAAATTCATTGAATTAACCTCAAACAATAATTAACGGAAAATCGGAAAATAGATGCAAATGCAACCTTATCAAATAATAAATAAGAAATTAGAAACTGTATGCAAATGCATTAAACTAATCTCACCGAATAATTAATGGGAAATCAGAAACTGGATGCAAATGCATTGAGCTGGCCTCAAAGAACAATTAACAGGAAATTGAAAATTGGATACAAATGTATTGAACTAACTGCAAAGAATAATTAATGAGAAATCAGAAACTAGATGCAACCGCATTGAACTAACCTAAAAAAAAATGGGAATCGGAAATTGGATTCAACTGCATTGAACTAACCTCAAAATATAAATAACAGAAAATCAAAAATTGGATGCAAATGCATTGAAGTAATCTCAAAACATAGTTGAATTATATGTTGTGAGAATGTCTCGATAAATATAGTTTTGCATTTAAAATTGTGTTTATCTTATCTCTTTCCGTATGATTGGTAACTCCTTGCTATTAAAATAGCTTCAATATATATGAACTTCGCTTTATTAGGCAATCTCACAAAACTTCAATCAAACTTCTATTATTAAACAACAAAATGAAATTGAAGGGTTTTATCAAATGTGAGTTCTTTTTAAATGGAAAGTGAGGTTTTACATTATAAGAAATTTGGATGAGTGATCAATATAATATTAATATATAATAGTTATGCATATTTAATATAACAATACCCATTCGTAGATAATCTTTGCAGATTCCACATAATAAGTCATGCATAATTTAAAGAATAATTAATGGGAAATCGGGAACTGGATAATCTTTGATGATCCAACATAATAAATCAAATATAATTTATTTTTTATGTCATGTTTGCAAGAACACTACAGATGGATCAGTAGAAGTTGGTATTACACACCATAATAGATAATTAAAAAGAAATAGAAAACTGGATTCAAATACATAACTAAGCTCAAAGAGTAATTAACGGGAAATCGAAAACTTTATGCAAATACAATAAACTAAACTAAACTCAAAAAGTAATTAACTAGGAATCGGAAACTGGATGCAATTGCATTAAACTAACGACAGAGAATAACTAACGAAAAATTAGAAATTGGATGCAAATCCTTGAAAAATATTTAATGGGAAATCGTAAATGGTATGCAAATACATCAAACAAACCTCAAATAATAATTAATGGGAAACTGTAAACCGGATGCAAATGCATTGAACTAAACTTAAAAAATAATTAAAAGAAAATAAAAAATCGAATGCAACTGCATTGAGCTAACCTCAGAAAATAATTGGTGGGAAATCAGAAACTAAATGCAAATATGCATTGAAATAACCTCAAAGAATAGTTAATGGGAAATCAGAAACCGGATGTAATTGTATCGAACTAACCTCATCTCAATGCATAAATAATAAATTTGATACAAATGCATTGAACTAACCTCAAGAAATAATTAACGGAAATCGAAACCTGATGCAAATTCATTGAACTAACCTCAAACAATAATTAACTAGAAATCGAACTAGATGCAAATGCAATCTTACCAAATAATAAACGAGAAATTGGAAACTTGATGCAAATGCATTAAACTAATCTCACGACGAATAATTAATTGGAAATCGAACTGGATGCAAATGCATTAAACCCGACCTCAAAGAACAATTAACATGAAATTGAAAATTGGATACAAATGTATTGAACTAACCGCAAATAATAATTAACGAGAAATCGAAACCGGATGCAAAATCAGCATTGAACTAATCTCAAAAAATAAATAACGGAATATGAAATTGGATGCAATTGCATTCAACTAACCTCAAAATATAATAACGGAAAATTAGAAACTGGATCTGAGATGTATTGAACTAATCTCAAAAAAGTAATTAACGGAGATTGGAACTTGGATGCAAATGCATTGAACTAATCTCAAAGACTAATTAATGGAACATCAAAAACTGGATGCAACTATATTGAATTAACCTTAATGAATAACTAACGGGAAATTATAAAATGGATGCAATTGCACTGAACTAATCTCAAATAATAATTAACGGAAAATCGGAAACTTAATGCAACTACATTGAACTAACCTCAAAGAATAATTAATAAGAAATTGGAAACTGAATGTAATGTACTACATTGAACTAACCTCAAAGAATAATTAATGGAAAATCAGAAACTTGATGCAAATGCATTGAACTAATAACCCTAAAACATGTTTGTATTATATGTAGGGGGAATAAATGTCTCGACAAATATAGTTTTGCATTTTAAGTAATGTTTATCATAATTGTTTTATTATGATTAAGAATGTCATGCTATTCAAGTAGCTTCAATATTATCTTCGTCACATTAGGCATTCTCACAAAACTTCAATCAAACTTCTATTATTAAACCTAACAACAAAAAGAAGTTGATGTTTCCTTTTTATAGAGAGTGGTGCAAGAAATTTGAATGACTGACTAATATAATTTTCATATCTCATAGCTATGCATAGTTGCTAATATTTTTTACAATAATTTAATATAACGGCACCCGTTCGTAGGACGGGTTCGAAAGCTAGTTGGAACACTAAAAGTGTTTGATTCAAAATAGAAAATTACCTTTTACAAATCACCTATTTTTTAGCAATTTTTTTTATTTGATAAAATATGTAAGAATTGGAAATACACTCAAACTCTCCAAATATAATAATTAGAAATACACTCAAACTCTAGGTTCTATGTTTTCATATTAGAGTGTCACATAGGAGAGAGAAAAAACTAACTCTCTCATATTAGAGTGCCACATAGGAAAGAGAAAATCCTCAATTAGAGATCTCTGCTTTAGTATATAGATAGTAGATTGTATGATTTGTAATAGGGTTAATTTCTAAAAATCACCTATTTTTTAGCAATTTTTTTTTATATGATCAAATATATAAGAATTGAAACACTAAAAGTGTTTGATTCGTAATAGGAAATTATTTTCTACAAATCACCTATTTTTTAGCAATTTTTTTTTTATTTGATCAAATATATAAGAATTTGAAATACACTCAAACTCTCTAAATATAAAAATTAGAAATACACTCAAACTGTCCAAAGAGATTCAATGTACGTGGGATTATAGGCTATTAGAAAATATTATCTTTGATATTAAAATGCCACATAGGATAAAGAAAAGACTAACTCTCATATTAGAGTGCCACATAGGAGAGAGAAAATCCTCCTTTAAAAGTCTCTGCTTTAGTATATAGATAGTAGACATCACAACTAGTTTGGACCTGCTTACCCAATTGTCACATTTCACAGCTCAACTCCAGGATATCTCGAGCCCCTCTTTACTCTAATATTTACTGCAACCTTGTATAGTATTGTCATATGAGAACATTATTTAGGAAAAAATTTGCAGTGCACAAAGAGACGATATGCATCAAGAGGAACTGTTAATGATACATAATTTGTGCCTGCAGTCAAGCATGTAGCCATTTAGTTATTCATTACTTTTAAATATTTTGAGGAAAATATCTCATGCCATAAATGTATCTAGCCACAGCACTATTGATGTTTCAGGCTCTTAACATTGATGTCATTGTGAATAGAGTACATTGCTAGATTCAGGTGATGTCTTAAATTTAACTACTCAAGGTTTTCTGCAGAGTGATCTGGAGGATAGAACTGCAAAAGCTTTTCTTATTCTCAACGAGATTATACTGGCATTGAAGGATGTAAGTACTGAAATTTTTATATGATTTCTTTTCATTTTTCCTAGTTCTTTTATGTCTGTTCTCTTAGTCTTTCTTGGGAGTGAAAAACTAGTTCATGTACTGTTTTCATAGCAGAAACTCTAATTTTCATAGCATGACACAGCTAGATCATGGCAACACACTACAGGAACACACCGCCAAACAGCTTAATGAATTAGAAGAAACTACACAAAATTTTGTTTTCCATAAAAAGTAGAATTTGAAATGTATTTCTACTATGCAAATTATGAATTGCTTACTAGTTTTACTTTGTGTAACAAAATTCACATACAAGAAAATCATGTCAGCAACAAAACATGGCGCCTGGCATCTTCATATAAAGGCAATTTCGGTGAAAGGACTGATTTTAGCCTATTTTTGCACACAGGAATTCTTGCTAAAAAGCTGGTCAAACTAGAAGTGAAGTATATAATTATTTAAACCCTTCCAGTACATTGGAATTCTACGCCGTCTTTACTCTATTGCCTAATTTCTGTTTACGTAATTCTTCTGTTTCCTAATTACTTCCTGCTCTCCTTTGCCCGTCCTTTGGAGGAGGACATGATCTACACTTGCCTAAATATCTTACTACTTCCGACTTCCGCATTGATATAAATGTCCTTTCTCAAATTGCTTTATCACACTAAATGATTTTACACTAATGAATTATACTATCATCCATTATATCCAACTTGATGAATGATGAATCATGCTAAATGAGTTTTTACTAATGCCTTGAGTTTGCAGTGCAATGAAGAGCCCAGAAAAGCGGCTTATGATGTACTTCTCAACATAAGTGATAGCTTGCACGCCTTGTCCTCGACCATATCTGGCTCACCTCATCAAGAATTGTTCAATATGGTATTTTACTGCTATTTGTTATTTATTATTTAAAAAACGTATGTGGTGATTTCTGGATATTTGATGTTTTATACGTTTGTGTCTCAATATTCTCAGAATACCGTTCTAATATTTTGCCTTTCTTTAGATACTGGGCTATCTTTCTGAAGCACCTCCTCCCATTAAGAGTGCAGCAGTTGCTGCACTTTCATTGTTGATTTACAAAAATAGTAGTTTATGTTTCTTGGTACCAGAGCTGGTTCCATCTGTTTTGATTTTGTTGCAAAGCAAAGCAAAGGAAGTGATAAAAGTGAGTTCTCCAAGTTTTGGAATTTATTTTGTTATATACATGTTGCTTAGACACAATTTAAATGTTGTGTATCTTTGTGAAAGTTCTGTAACATTTGGGCACGCCAGAGGGCCGGCGGACAGGAGGCAGTAGAAAACCTTTAAATAGAAAGGACTGTAAAAGAGGACCCTCAACTGGTAGAAAAGATACCTTCAAGTCAAAATTCCACATACCTCGGCAGGGTGGATGAGTGAGAGCAAAGACTAGTCAGTGTATTATTTTGTACAATAAACTATACAATAAACTTTTTTTTTTCATTGGACCGCTAGCCCTCGGGGTTTCAAGTCAATTTAATGCTAGAGTTTTCTTCGTATGCTGGTGTGAGACTTGCTAACCATGTACATCATTCACTCTTATTGTGTAACCATCTTCCTATGGACAAGAGGAACTTCAAGTCTGTTATCTTCTAAAATGAACAAAATAAACTAACAATTGTGTTCATGCATCAAAATATCCTTGGTATGAGTATCCAGAGCATAAATTAATAAATCTAATAATTATACATCAGTGATATGGTTGATTTAAATTTGCCGAATGAAACAGTATTTTCCAGATCATAGTATAGGCATAATAAAGATGCAGTAGATAACAGTAATGGGATGATTAATTTGGCAAAAGATGCAACTCCAAATAGTAATTCATAACTACAATCATTAGACTTCAATGCAGTTTCAATAGCTACAAAAAACTTCAAGTAAAGACTTGGGCAAGGGTGATATGGTCATGTTTACAGGGTAACATCAATTCTACCAAGTAAAGTCAATTCTATTTAAATTATTCAACAATATATTGATAAATTTAGTTTATATTTCTTCAGATAAGCTATCTAACGGTTGAGAGATTGCAGTGAAGAGACCTTGTGAGGCTTCTAGGATTTTATATTGATAACGAATAGAAGATGTTGTTGTATGAGTACATGTCTAACAAAAGTTTGGATGGTGATACATATTAACATCACTAATTTTCTTTTTTAATTTTCTTTTTCAATAACGTTGCATGCAGAAACCTTTACTCTCATATAAATGTTGCATCATAATATGTTTAATTTATTTTCATACCACATATAAGATTTGCAATCAGGAAGCGAAAGATTTATCATTAACAAATCCATAGTAAAGTTAACTTATTAAATAAAGTTTTTTTTTCCGCTACAAATTAAATAAAGTAATTACTCTAAGATAATAAATAAAATTGATGACATTAATTTTATTGAGAAATAAAATTTATTTCAACTTACCTCGTAAAACAATCTATGTACATGTAGTAAAACATGTTATTGTTGGAAAGTCAACATACGATATATAGTTTATTTTTGGAAAATAAAATAATTTTTATTAACATTACAAACAATAAGGGATTTTTATAATTTTATCGTAAGTGCATTTGTGGGCCGGTTGGCACACCTACCATGATGATTCTTAACAATGCTATTCTATGTCATTTGTTCCTCTATTGTTTTGTTTAGAATTATAAAAATTAAAAGAGATGTGTTCTTTTCTGTAAAGAGGGTTTACTGTGAATAGTTGTGGTAACTGGGCTTATATTCCAAGTTTCTTGCTATATGTCTCAATATATTTGTCATTTGAAATAGCAACTTTTAGGAAACTAAACATGACCTCAGGAATATTATGGGGAATATGCTATGTATGTCGGTGCACATCTATGCTTTAACTTCTGGTGTTTTTCTTCCTTGAGAGCGAGGGATATTCTTGATCGCAATCAATTTTTCATTCTTTGTACATTGTATATTTTTATCTATGTGACTGTTTTTACTGCTTTCTGTTTCTTTTATTCATTCTTACGTTATTGTAATCAACATGAAAAAGATGACCAGCATGGTCTGCCTTATTGTGTGATGAAGGTAATTGTGTGATGAATTTAAATCATAATGTCACTATATAAGCACCATCAGTCGCACCCTTTCTGAGTCAAAAACAAATATTTTCAAAACACAAATGGCGGATCAAATTCCGGTCCCTGGCGCCGAGAGACCGTGGCTATGCGTAGTCTGTACCCAAACAAGACGTTTTGACTCCACAAATGATGTAGCCACTCACTCATCAACCGTTAGTCAACACTTTTTTTTTTAAAACTTTTTTTATTGTTTTTTTTAATATATATATATGTTTTTATTTTTATTTATTTTTTAAATTATTTTTGTTTTATTTGTGTAGATTCATCGGCATTTGGAATACAGATGCGTTTTCTGTAAAAACGCAGCGAACACAATAGCAGAAATTAGCGAGCATTGTTCTAAGTTCGGTCATAGATTTACCTATGAAAAGAATACAAATTGATTATGTTTTATTTCGATTAACACTGTTTTATTTCGATTAAAACTGCCTGCCTTAGTTATCATGCATGTATCATGCATGTCTATTTACAACTTAACAATAACAAAAATTCTATATGAACAAACTCTTTTGAACAAACTCTCTTGAACAAACTGATGTGGCACTCATCAAGCAAGGGTGCGTGTGTATTGCTCCAAGAAATACTGCAATCAAGGTCTCTCTGTTTGCCACGTCAGTTTGTTCTCTAGAGTTTGTTCAAAATAGTTTGTTCACGTAGAAAGATTCTAACAATAATCAATAAAATTTTACACAGTTTCCTCGCCACCCTTTTCTCATCCGTGCTCGCCTTCTTGTATTCTCAATGTCGAATCAAGACTTCTATTTATTGAGTAATACTATACGTACTAAAAAAAATGCACCAACAAGTTCTACCAAACAATGTCAATTCCTTGTTTAATTGAATATTTTTTTTTAAAGATGATTTTGTATTTAATTGTAAACAATTTTACAAGGTAAAAGAAGGGACCAAAAAACATTAGTTAGGAGGAAACAATAATGTGCACTTTTTGCATCACATCTCTATTAGTATAGTATACCATAATTAACATGGACCTTTAAATTAGACCAACCTTTTTTCTACCATGAAATGCCCTTAATCAAAAATTAAAATCAATTATTCAATGTCTCTGAACACTCTAGTTTAATTAACGTTTAAGTTCTCAAATGAACTAATGAGACCTGAACTGTGAAATGCGCCATCAAATTGTTGTTCACCTTACTGAAACATGGGCTGCAAAATATCCAACAACTGTAGGCCCATAAACTAATTGTTTAGGCCCCAATCGAACGGGTTTAGGCCCATATACGAGTTACAACGAGTCAACTCGCTATGTCAAACTGAGTCCACCATTGTTAAGAGCTTCTTCTTTCTTGTTGGATTTTTGGCTATGGCTATGTCAAACTGGGAGTTTTGTACTCTGAAGTCTGAACTAGCTTCCACTACGCAGTAGTGGCGGTACCAAAATCTGATGATATGGGTTGCTGGTACCTTTTTTTTCTTCTTCTAAATTTCGTTGTGGAACCTCGAATATTTCTTTGACTGCTACAGGAGCTCTAATTGTTAGAACTTAGAACTACTGATAGTGGACAGACAAAAAGATAAAACTTACTGGCACTCTAATAGTGTATGTTTGGATGGTGATTACATATTGAGCACTTGAGCAGTTGGTGCACAAGTGCACAACTTGTTTAGATTTTTGCCTGTATGTAATGTCTTTAACGTTTAGTACTGTGAACAGAGATGAATATATGAAAAATTGACTGCAGTTGTAGACCGGTATGACTGTGCATAACTGATTTAAAATGCAGTCTTCTAATAAAACCGCATTAGTTGTACTTAGCTAACTATTGCAGTCTGTGGAACTTGTAGTATCTGGTTGGATCATAATACTTACGAAAGCAGGGAACAAATAGAGTACTGATCTACTAGGGATGTTGTATATGGTTTTTTTTTTACTACCAATTATTTTATGTAATTAGATGTACATGATATGTCTGTCAATGATGCTTGTTCATGTGTAGCTAAGGAATCTGTTGTGGGCAACATCAAAGCATGATGCATACCTGATAGAGAACAACTCTGTCATGCATTGGTCATCTCTGCTCCGAAGTACTCAATGCAGCCGGACTGATTGTGCCCACCATGGTATGCAGGATCATATTACACTGGAATCTTCCTTTCTATTGAGACATCCATAAAGTGATTTGGTTAATGGTACTTCAACAGAGACGTGCTGGATCCATGGCTGTTAAGGATAATCTAATGGTGGCTCGTGGTTTCCACGGGGAACTTATTTATAATGTATTAGAATTTTCAGAATTCAATAATTTAGGCATGTATCAAGCTTACATTTTTTCTAGTTGTCGATTTATTATCTTTGCCAGTATCCTGGAGTTGCCTTCTGTACAAAAATTACTGATGGTGAGAATGTTGTCACTTTCGCGGGTGCCGACTAGCAAAGTCGGTAAAACTTTACCTTTGGGTGATGATACCAGAGGTCTGGGGCTCGAACCCACCCCAAAGAGTTACTGATCTCATTTAAAACAGGCTTGCCAATCAAAAAAAAAAAAACTGTCGCCAATGCTATTGACCTGTACCAAGCTGCGAAGTGAGAACATGTTCACCACCTCTCCTCTACCCCTCTCTAAGTTCCTCTTGCATGCACGGTATGCAAAATAGAACTTACTGCCATTATCTAACTTGTTTTCCTGCAGCGGCACAACAAGACTGATGATGGTAAACAATGATGCTGCTATGGGTCTTTGACACTGAAAATTTTGTTTGCCTTGGTCTGTTCACCTTCCCCTGGTCCGTGAATGTGAGTACACTGCAGCATCATCCACTTAAACACAATTTGTGGCAAGCAACTTGCTGTCATATTCACAATATTCTGCCAACTCTTTACTGTTTGCTGTAGAATACTTCTGTTAGCCCTGACGAAAAGCTGCTTGCTGTTCTTCGGTGACAACGTGAATTGCCTGATTGCTGATGCCCATTCGGGTAAAGGTTAGCGCAATACTTGCATAATCAGCTAGTATAATCTTAATTAGTATTTTTATGGTGGTATCCGAGAAAGTCGTTGCAGGTGGTTGAGAGTCTTAGAGGACATTTGGACTATTCCTTTGCCTCGGCTTGGCACCCGGTTGGCAGGATTATAGCTACTGGTAACCAGGACAGCACATGCAGTGGCTGATCGTACCAATGGAAGCCTTTTGGAGTATAACAGGAATAGTAGCAATCAAGATCTATACACTATCATCTGATTTAAGCTAATGCTAGCGGAACTTGTTCCAATCAGATCTTTAGTTTCTTTAAATGTTGAAACGGGCAATTTCAGAAGCACGATAATCCCACCAATTTGGGCGGATCCAATTCCAATGGTTCAAGAGCGTTGTCATCTCTTGACAGCTATTAAGGGGTCTCTGTGCCTCACAATTTTCTCGATGAACTAAAGATGCGTATTTTGTATTTAGAGGACAGAGACAATACCGATGAGTGGATTGACAGTTCTGATGAAGTAGAGCCTGATGACTTCTTATGGGAAAAACCTAGTACCTTTTTGGAGAACTTACAGTCCACGGACGTCTGCGTTATTGCACGATATAAATGCTAGTCTTGGAGATGAACTTTCTTGGAAAATGGGTAGCTAACGGTTTATTCCAACAATTTTGAATACAGAATAGTAGTTCTCAAGGGGGGGAAAAAAAGAAAAAAAATGGGAAGTTCGATGAATATGTGTGCAATTGCAAATTAGATTTCTCGTAGGAGTGTTGTTTGGGGCTTTGGGCAGCCAAAAGTGAAGATAGTTTTGTGTATATATGGTTTATGGGGGAGTTGTTTAAGGTTTGTAGTGAGAAATGTTCAGCTTTTTAGTCGAAAGGTGCACTATATATTGTTGAAAGTGGCTTCATTGAGTGTAACGCCTAAGAACTAGCTCGCAAGCATATTGCCCCTATTGCTCGACTAATTTAACAGCTGCTAATATGAACGGTATGTGCTGTAGGTGTATAATACGATAGAATGTAAATCGCAGCTGAAACAATTAGCTTGCTTTCAAAAAACAAACGGAAAGAAACACAGCTTGTAAGGTATGTGACTTTCACCTAGAGTGCGGCCTAAAGTTGCCCTGTGCCCCTGTTGTTTCACCATCACCGTGGGTCTATCCCCTGGCTTTCTGCCTCTGAACTCCAAAAAAGGGACAACAGTAACAAGGGAAATAAGAATATAGCACATAAACAACTGCTGAATAAGCTTGACAGCAAATTTATTTATATGTTGATTCGACAAAATTTGAACATGTCAAGGTCAAGATCCTTCGCGATCACTGCCATTAGCAAGAAACTTGAGAGCTTTTCGGAGTAAGTGGCCAAGGCTCTAACCATTCGTACTTGAACTGAAGTTGTTCAAAGCCATAAAACGGGCGATCCGGCTTGATTCTGCAGTCTTCGTGATCCTTAACGGTGATGACAGATTCGTCAATATCAATAATACTGGCAATCCAAGGGCAAGCAGCTGTGACGTTCAGTTGAGTACACCGACAATTGTTATTGATAGTCACCACGTAAACTACTGTCGTAACAGGACCCTTTTTTCTAGTTTCAGTTGGAGTTGTAGTAACCATAATGTCATTCACTGAGCATTGTGCGTAAATCCCTGCTTTTCAAGAAATTGGTATTATATTAGTAATCTTTAAGTGATCAAAAGAAGAAAGCTAGAGAATAGTGGCCGCGAACATATACCAAGTAAATCCCTGCATTAAATCAAGTATTACATTACTCAAGCGGTGAAGCATGCATACAATATGTCCACAAGTAACATGAACAATGTTGTATCTGACCTCGCCACGCTCCATTCGATCATTTGGTCTGCAAACAAGGCTCTCCCCCTGAAAGCACTCTAAATATAAACACGGATGGTGCTTGTAGAGGAAAACCAGGCTGGTTGGGGTGCTGTTTTTCGAGACAACATGGGTCTTGCGGTGGGCACACTGATGTCTAATAGGAGGTCTTGGAGTCTCGACAAATAACATTGCTACTTGCTAGTCAGTTGCTATAGTAGAGAACATAAGGAGAGCAATTGACATCGGCTGCTATTTGGTTGCAGTCAGAGTGTCAGACTCCTCGCTTTTCAAAGTGGCTTAGTTCATTAGTCAATCAAATCAAAATGAAACAAGGTCAAGCAAAAGGCTAACTGGATTATTGTATATCAAGCACATGGCAACAATGGTGGGAAATAACCTGATGTAACTTACTTTAGATTTACGCACTGGGGAGCTTTAGAAGAGTCTTTTTGAACAATTCTAACTCCAATTTTTTTACTTCATTGTAATCTTTTGCTATTAATTAATATAATTACCCTTTCACAAAAAAAATGTAAATAATTACGAGAATTGTACAATATATATTAACTATACTATCATGTCAATTGCATTGAAATAGTGATATAGAAAGACAAATGCAACTCTCTAAAAGCACCATCTCTTTTATATATCCATCTCGTCGTCATATTGTCAGAAAGCCCAAGAACTCATCTTTCAAAACGGGCTTGGTAGAGTTCATAAGTGCATACTTACAAGCCCATGCAAATGTGCAATGTGGAACTTCAACTATTATTCTTAGCAGCTACCAGTGTTCTAAAAATCGGTCTAGGCGGTGCGGTCTCTAGGCGGTGCTTAACCGACTCGCCTAGGTTCAAATCGTTTAAAAAATCGGTAGACCAATTAGACGGGTCTAGGCGGACTGATTAGGTGGGCTAGGCAGACTAATCAGTCTCTAGGTGGTCCAGTCAAGTTTTCTTTTTTTTGAATGATTAAATGTCGAAAATTAAATACTCGTATAGGTTTAAGATTTGAATGAATTTAAAAAACTTTAAGATTTGAATGAATTTAAAAAACTAAAGTCCAATATTTTTATATGAAATTGATCTTCTTCAACTATTACGTATTTTTGTAATAAGTATATTTGTTTGTGTTTATTTTTTGAATTGTGGAAAATGATTTTCTTCATTTCTTATAGTATAGATGTGTATTACTATATATATATTATAAGATATATTATGAAAAAAAACCGTTTAGTGCCTACCCCGTTTAGGCGCTGCCTAAAAGGCCTAGGTGCTCTCCCACCGCCCGACTATTGCCTAGTGTTTTTTAGAATATTGACAGCTACCTATTATTCTTATATATATCTATCTATATAACAAATTAGGGTGGTATGGGGCCCATAAACCAATCCTAACCTTTAGATCTAATTATAATATTTATGATGTGGCGGATATTAGGGGTTTATGGGGCGTGGACAGTATAATAACTGGCAACAAGAGTACTGGATTATTGTTTGAAGTCAACAAATGGCAGTAGAATTTTTGGGTGGGCAGTGGTCTGAAACAAAGATGGAATGACGATAAAGAAACAGACTGTATTTTGACTATTTTCAGGCCAGGGACAGACCCAGTAAGGGCTAAGGTCACACCTTGATACCGTTGAACGCCAAATATGTAGGCCCCCTAAGGCCCAATGTATCAACTTTATGATTTTGTAACTTTCGAAGAATCATTTTTTTTTTGAGTTGAGTTTATCGAAAAAAAAAAAAAAAAAAATTGGGTTGTTGACTTCTTTTCCCCTGAGTCTCTGTTCTGATTCTTGATACACACGCGTTGTTAAAACGTACTTAAAAAGACAAATCAAAAAATGGCTCATGGTTTAAAAAATTTAATATTAGCAGTCATAAGACAAAGAATTCAGACTTATTTTTTCGTCCATAGTTAAATTGATTTGTTGCGCCATAAAACCTCCAAATATAACAATATAAGAAAAGATAAAATTTACTACCTTGATTTGGGATATGTAAAATAGACTAAGAAAAAAGAGCATAATCACCTGTTGCCAAGACACTAAGTATGAAAATCGCATAGAAAGACTGAAGAGAAATTGCAATCGCCATTGCCATTGGAGAAAGTTCCACGAGATATCTAAAATTTATAGATTCTTGGGAACAGCTGTTAAGATTTTACGAGAAATCTAAGTATATAGAAGATATTTTTTTTGTTTTATTTAGTACTTTCCCATTGACGCTTTTAATTACCTTATATTTTCCTTTAGTTACCTATATTTTCCTTTAATTAATATATTTTCCTTTAGTTACCAGTAAATGTCTAAATTTACATCAAGAATTAGGAGTTAATTCTTAGCTTTTAGATATAGATAATCAAGAGGGGATGTTTTGAGTAGTATTAATGGCTGCTCTTCGTATGTAAGAAGATGCATACGTATCCAGCACTATGTCAGTAAATTTGAAAATCAAGCCACATGTAGCTATGAATGGTGGTTTTTATAGTCATTGAGGATGAGCATCGGGTGCAACATCGCGGTAATTGACGAAAATCTGGATGTCTGATTGAGATGGATGACATGCTTTATGAGGGCGTGGATAGCGATTAATAGGTCTATCTGAGTTGGCATAGGATGTAATAATAGTGTTTTCCGTAATGATAGTGTATGGCTGTAATGGTGCATGTATTACGGCTGGAAATGGGCTTAAGGATAAATTGGTAATGATGACAGTAGCAGGTGATGATGTCATGAGATAAAGTCGAGTGATGAGTCACCGATCTGCTGAAATATCACGAATGTTGCCGAAAGTGTCGCGGGTTCTCGCGAGTGTCGCGAAAAGTCGGGTGTGTTAAATATGTCTAGGGGGCGTGTTATGCTGGGGGAGTCGTTATGCGTGCCCATCACGTAACTAATGGGATGTCCCTTACAGAGCCCTCTCTCGTTAGCACACTCTTGAAAAGGGCGTGTTGACGAGAAAAAGAGAAAAAAAAAAAAAAGGTATAAATACCTGAAGGCACGTGATGCAACGGTTACGAAAACCAGCTATTGTTACAAGTGCAATATCTAGTAAGCAAGTCAACCCGATACTCATGTTTCTCCGTAACAACTTGAAACACGTGCTCATCTGACTTTGCCACAGTCACAGAACGAGCCTCCTCAACCCTCTCAGCCAATTTCACTTCCATTTTAGGACAAAAAATAGTTTTCCAATTCTTACACTCCATCCTCCGGTCCGATGCCATTTTCATCATCTTAATCCGAATTTCATCTAATATGGCTGTGATGGGCAGATGACGCTCTTTGTCTATCCAGCTATTGAAACACTCCGCCAAATAAAAGCACATCTCACCATACCGGGTACCACAGAAGTATGCATTAGCCCAATTATCATAAGGTGCCCTAGATAGAAAATTAGCTACTACATCGCCACCTATATTTAACAATTTAGCCATGTGCTCCTGAAAGTTCTCATGTGTGGCAACATAAACACATTTCTTAAATAAGGCCACCAACACTTTTGTAACACCACATGTCTTTGACAAAGTTGTTTTAAGGTTGTTCTCCATGTGCCACAAGTAGAAACTATGATATGAACCAGGAAATACAAGAAGAATGTTCACAAGCAAACCATGATATCTATCACTCAAAAAGGTATACCTTCTCTCATACCCAAAAGCCTTCTTAAACATATCGAGAAACCAAAACCAATTAGATTCATTTTCAATATCAACAACATCAACAACAAGAGGGAATAATCCTACAAAACAATAGAAAATAACCAAATATGAGATAACTGAAAAGGTATGAACAATACGTGTTCATACCCAAAACATATACTTGTGATTGTTCATACCTATTGGAGTATGAACACTCATTGTTCATACCTTTCAGCAGATATGAACAATACATGTTCAACAGTAAAACATCAAGTAAAATTAGGGGAACACTTTGATCTCCATTTTTTGCAGTAGCAGCCAACAAGCATCCTTTATACTCTGATCTCAAGAAGGTTCCATCTAAATACACCATCACTCGACAGTATTTAAAACCATTAATACTCGATTCAAAAGCAACAAACACCTTCTCAAACTTCCCACTCTATTCATTCACCTGAAGATCAACACAATTCCTAGGATCTCTTCTCTTCAAATCTTTCGTATAGCACAAAAGTTCATTATAGGATAAAACAACATCACCAACTCTGTCAATGCCAACTTCTTACCCGCATAACTCATATGTTTAGAACTTTTAAGCCCATACTCACGACTATAATAAGAAGTAATATCTCTCAATGACAAAGATGGGTTATCTCTAGCAAAATCCAAAATATGAGTCATTACAAGATAAGAAGTGAGAGGAGGATGGTTGTAGTCTTTAAATGCAAAACCATAAGTGTGTGTGAGATTAATTTTCTTAATTTCAAACTTCCATATGTATCGCAAGAGTGTATACACCATCCATAATTTCCCTCCTTCTTATTCTCACAAACCGCGGTCACTCTAAACTCGTCATTCTTTATTAATTCATATTTGTAACCGCTGACAATTGAATACTCAATCAATTTACAATGAAACTCAGGCGTACCTAAATCAAATCATTGTCCAACACCACCATCAAAGTTTTTTGCTCAAAAATCAGACTTGTAAGGTTTACGAACAACAACCACACCACCACCACCAACTGAAGAACTTGATAAGCTTAAATAACTTGCAAAATTAGAACCACTAGAGGTAATCAATAAACTCACACAAACAGCCACTTTGATCTCAACAATTGTAATCTTCTTTGCAAAACAATAACAACCAAAATAATGTAACTCCCCATCAGATTCAATCAAATTATCTTTCTCGTCACGGTTGAAACACATATTATAACATTTTAATCTCAAATCAGGCCATTTTCCATGTAACTCTTGTGTAACACCATCAATAGAAGAATTCAACCCAATACGAATGGAAAGACTGCTACCACTGTATCAAAAAACTTCAATCACACTATGATCCATATAAACTGCAAAATCATAGTAAAAATGCATCATCAAATGTATTTACAATACGGGTACAACACTGAGATCATTCAAAATACACAACAAGATATGAACAATCATTGTTCAAGCACAAACAACTATGAACATTGGTTGTTCATAACTGTTTGTGTACATACATCAAATATGTATGAACAATAATTGTCACACCCCGAATTTCGACAGAATTCAGAAAAACATCATTTGTTCCCGACTCTTCGATCTTCGAGGTGTGACGCACTCTCAACTCCCAAAAACCCATAAACAGTTTAAATATGCGGATAATAAAAAAACCAATAAAAATTTTAATTAAACAAAAGTCCTCTTCATTACAAAAATTCACAAATAAGATTAGGTTACAAATCTCTTTTCAATAACTCTTTATTTAAAATTACAAATGAAAATACAAATAACATTGTCTCAACTGAAAATCTATTTCACCTCAAGGGAAAACAAAACCTATCTTGAAATGCGACGCTAACGCAAACCACAAGCAGCAATCAACCTTCTTCAACACTAAACCTGTCAAGACTTATCAACTATGTTCATTTAATGAATATACCCGATAAGCAAACATGCAAATCGGGTCAGCATTATAAAAATGCTGGTGTGAGTAGCTCTAAAATACAACATATACTTATACATATACATACACAATCCATAAGGCAGTTAGTTCCTCCACCGAGACGCCTTAACTTCCAACAACTAATACAACATCCTTAAGTACAATAACTAAGGCAGGTAGTTCCTCCACTGAGGTGCCTTAGCTTCCCAACAATAATGCAACGGCATGTAGTTCCTCCACCGAGGCGCCTTAGGTTCTAACTAAACTACTAACCAGCCAAGCAAATTTTATACTTACCGCATTTCATGCTCAATTACAGAGTGGGTCGTCTCTGCACAAGTAATTAGTTTGACCCACCCTTCTGCAAAACCACATACAATCATCTATCTAAAGATATATCAATAACCCACATATTACCATAATTATATTATTTAAGGCTTTCTTTGCGTGTCCCTAAAATCACGTCGTATCTATGTCTTACCTAGTTTCCCTGGCTACCACAATCGCTACCCAACGCCGAATATGTACATCCACATGCCTCCCCTTACATAATGAACCACTCGCGTGTAACTACTGGCCGGGATGCCGCGACACCGTAACCCTCACACGAAAGCCATTATGTAAGTATCCCACTATTCGCATAAAATATCGCTACGTCTCATTCTAATTTTGCGAACGGAATAATCAAGCCATTATTCGACTCGCCCGGAAGGGCCATTCAGATTCAATTTGAAGCGCCCGGAAGGGCCAATCACATTACTTACTTACCGAAAGGGCCATTCAGATTCAATGAAACGCCCGAAGGGCCAATCATATCACATACGCCCATCTCAAGGGCCAAATCACATGAGTTGTGGTAGCTAGGTTCTAGGATTTTCGTTACGTAATTTATTCAAGTGTCATACATTTATATCTTGGAATAATTCTTATTCTATCTCATGTTAGTATACTTAATTGTACTGAAGCTCAACGTTTCTCGTTATAATACAATCCACATTATCACGTGCCAATACTATTCATTGCACGATATCCAAATATCTCTATATCAAATCTCGAAACTTATTATTTCACGTGTCAATTATATATTGCACTACACCATATGGAATATCTCAAGCCTTCATAAATACTACAATTCATTTAAGTAGCAACTCATAATAGTACTCAATCATGTAATGTATTCGTTCAATATATTTATGTGAACTCAAGTCACCATCAAAGCCTAATACTAAAGTCCATGAATCTAAGTCCGTATATAATTTAATTCTCATCAAAACGTATATATTTAAGTCTTATAAGAATTTCCCTTTTGTTACGTGCCAATATTATATTCTTTACACACTACTCACGTCAAATCTTAACTAGATAATGACAAACAAAGTTATACAATTTTCGACAATATTTTATTACTACATTTGTCTATATTCTTAAATATGTGAAAATCTGGAAAAATCAACATTCCACAGTCAACGGTCAATAGTCAATGGTCAGCAGTCAAAGTCAAAGTCAACCCATCATTGTCAAAGTCAAACTGTCGTTTCCATGTTCAACAAGTCCAAACTAGATCTGGATAAATTCCCGCCGCCATTAACAGCTTGTTCAAGAGCTCCCCCACTTCACAACACTCAGTCCCATCCCCTACAATCAATTCTCAACCAACCAAGGCAACTACAAAATGAATTGTATCGAACCCTTCCTCCACAGTGAATCGTCAGCCATTAACTTTCTTAAGTTTGACAGGTTTTCAGTTTTGTTGTTGATTATATTGCATAATGCAGGTGACAACCATATTTGAAATTATCATAAGAAAATGTGGTTATGCTTGGGTTGGGTTACTCGTACCAGACCGATATAAAGGCTTTATGAAGACTATCAAGGAGGTGACAACTTTTTTCCTTATTCCAATATTTGAAAACATCAGCCTCAACGATAACTTGATTAAACACTTTTCTTAGCCCAAAGTTCAATGCTGATTCCTTATTGTGAATCTCTTTGTGCAGCAACGTCATAGCAAGATGAATTCCAAAGAAACTGAAACTTCTGATACCACGCCGAAACTAGCAGTTTCATTTGAGGAAAGGTCTGACATATTAGTTAATCCAAATTTTGGAGTGCCTAGTAATATTCATTACTTTTAAATATTTTGAGGAAAATATCTCATGCCATAAATGTATCTAGCCACAGCACTATTGATGTTTCAGGCTCTTAACATTGATGTCATTGTGAATAGAGTACATTGCTAGATTCAGGTGATGTCTTAAATTTAACTACTCAAGGTTTTCTGCTTTTCTTATTCTCAACGAGATTATACTGGCATTGAAGGATGTAAGTACTGAAATTTTTATATGATTTCTTTTCATTTTTCCTAGTTCTTTTATGTCTGTTCTCTTAGTCTTTCTTGGGAGTGAAAAACTAGTTCATGTACTGTTTTCATAGCAGAAACTCTAATTTTCATAGCATGACACAGCTAGATCATGGCAACACACTACAGGAACACCGCCAAACAGCTTAATGAATTAGAAGAAACTACACAAAATTTTGTTTTCCATAAAAAGTAGAATTTGAAATGTATTTCTACTATGCAAATTATGAATTGCTTACTAGTTTTACTTTGTGTAACAAAATTCACATAGAAGAAAATCATGTCAGCAGCAAAACATGGCGCCTGGCATCTTCATATAAAGGCAATTTCGGTGAAAGGACTGATTTTAGCCTATTTTTGCACACAGGAATTCTTGCTAAAAAGCTGGTCAAACTGGAAGTGAAGTATATAATTATTTAAACCCTTCCAGTACATTGGAATTCTACGCCGTCTTTACTCTATTGCCTAATTTCTGTTTACGTAATTCTTCTGTTTCCTAATTACTTCCTGCTCTCCTTTGCCCGTCCTTTGGAGGAGGACATGATCTACACTTGCCTAAATATCTTACTAGTTCCGACTTCCGCATTGATATAAATGTCCTTTCTCAAATTGATTTATCACACTAAATGATTTTACACTAATGAATTATACTATCATCCATTATATCCAACTTGATGAATGATGAATCATGCTAAATGAGTTTTTACTAATGCTTTTATCTTGAGTTTGCAGTGCAATGAAGAGCCCAGAAAAGCGGCTTATGATGTACTTCTCAACATAAGTGATAGCTTGCACGCCTTGTCCTCGACCATATCTGGCTCACCTCATCAAGAATTGTTCAATATGGTATTTTACTGCTATTTGTTATTTATTATTTAAAAAACGTATGTGGTGATTTCTGGATATTTGATGTTTTATACGTTTGTGTCTCAATATTCTCAGAATACCGTTCTAATATTTTGCCTTTCTTTAGATACTGGGCTATCTTTCTGAAGCACCTCCTCCCATTAAGAGTGCAGCGGTTCTTTGCGTTTTTCATTGTTGATTTACAAAAATAGTAGTTTCTGTTTCTTGGTACCAGAGCTGGTTCCATACTCATGGCGGTATGCTTTCTGGTTATATGTATGCGTAAGCAAAGAGGCAATTTGATTTTGTAACTGGACAACTTGACTTGTGAATTATGTAATTTGTTATGTATGGTTTTCATTATTATCTGTATTTATTTTATTTTATTTTATTTGGAGATTTATTATTATTATTATTTAATTAAAATCAATGATAAAATGGGATGATTAATTTGGCAAAAGATGCAACTCCAAATAGTAATTCATAACTACAATCATTAGATTTCAATGCAGTTTCAATAGCTACAAAAAACTTCAAGGAAAGACTTGGGCAAGGGTGATATGGTCATGTTTACAGGGTAACATCAATTCTACCAAGTAAAGTCAATTCTATTTAAGTTATTCAACAATATATTGATAAATTTAGTGTATATTTCTTCAGATAAGCTATCTAACGGTTGAGAGATTGCAGTGAAGAGACCTTGTGAGGCTTCTAGGATTTTATATCTAATATAACAAGGGAGGGAAGTTTTATGACCTACGGCTGGGATTCAATATGAGCGGGTATAAATCGAGGGCCACCGTTCCGCCACGTGTTGGAGTTTGATGGTAATTAAGACTTCCCATTAATTTACCAAATCAAATAATAGTAATTAAGACTTCTATTTATTAAATCAATAAATAATGATAGTTAAAATTTGTTATTAATTAAGCAAATCAATAAATAATGGTTTAATTGGTAATTAAAACTTTTCATTAATTTATTAAATCAATAAATAATGATAGTTAATTTTTTTTATTAATTTTGCAAATCAATAAATAATGGTTTAATTAGGTAATTAAAAAATAATTTTCCAATAATATCAAATTAATTAATGCTTTTAGCAATATTTCAAAAATTAAAATAAATAACTCAGTTCAATCAAAATTTTCAATTTTTTTTTTTTATTATCTAAGTTGATATTTAAGGAATCAAAAATCCTACACATCGATTGTTCCCACATAGTCACCACAGTGTGAGGTTTTTTGACACCGACAACAAGTTTTCAGGAGGCCACCCATCCTATGACTACTCCTACATGAGCAAACTTCACTACATAGTTTCCATGAATCCATAAATCCGGAAAAAAAAAATCTCTATGTTGGGATTTGGCGGATGAATTACTTATGTCTCAGATCTCAAACAACTTCATAGATGCTAGAATTCATACATGAGGCGACCCTTGCCCCACAGGATAGACACCTTTCCAAGTACCTGTTTCAATCTCGCTTCACGGGCTAGGCGATGCAGTATATTCCCACACGGACCGGGGTATTACAGTATATGCCAAAAATTTAAACTATCTAAAATACTAAAATAAAATTAGCAAATTATTTAAGGTTTCTACCATTTTTCCAAAAGCAATTTATTAAAAGACAAGTCTACGAAAAAATCAAAATAAAAAATAACAAGTTTATTGAGAAGTTCTTATAGAGGTGATCAACAGTTCAATGAGGCTTTTTCATGGATATTTTAATTTCTTAATTGATAGCTTACAAGAATTTAAAAACGGATCGGAAAGTTATGACAAGTATGAATTGGATATTACTACAGAGTTAACTGGTTAAAATATAGGATGAGACATACTCTAAAATAGTTGGATTTCAATATCAATCAATAACATGCGAGACGTTAAAATATGAGGACGACAAAACCATTATGCAACACTTTAAAATGGATAGTTGGTTTACATCGTCTCGATGAACAGTTGGAATTATAGAAAAACTATGAGTTAACGAAAATGAAATAAACAAAAAAAACAATTCAAAACCATAAAATGAAATCAAATTATGAAATTTAGGAAAAGTACGTACCTCCAGTGCATGTAGTCACCGTTTATTATATATATATATATATATATATATATATATATATATATATATATATTTAAGTTTCTTTTGAACTACAAAATTTTATGTTCAGTCCGTTGAAGTATGTTCAAAATAATTTTTGTAGAGTGAATTT
Organism: Coptis chinensis; assembly: GCF_015680905.1. Lineage (NCBI taxonomy): Eukaryota > Viridiplantae > Streptophyta > Magnoliopsida > Ranunculales > Ranunculaceae > Coptis > Coptis chinensis. The sequence goes on along the minus strand of NC_141463.1, from coordinate 89,473,827 downwards.
GACACAAATCTTTTTATATTTTTTATTTCATGTCTTATACTTTATCGGTTACGCTGAAGTAAGAGATGAGTCAGGTGTGCCGTCATGAGTCGAACAAGAGCAAATTAACATTTGTTGATATACCTTACAATGTGCAAAGGATTGCTCAAAGTGTAGTTAACTGTTGCAGTGAATATTCTCAATTGTATAGTATGGTTCAATTACCTGCCCGGTAACTTTGGTATATTTGCAATTTGCATAGGTTTTTTGTTTACATTTTCAATGTCAACAGTGGTTGTGTTGCTTCAATATCCCAAAGTAACAAACACAAAGAAGGTTTTGCCAAAATTCTTTGTGACATGGTGTTCATAGACGTGTAGAGATAGCACCAAAGATAAAAGACGACAACATAATTTGTGCCTTCATGGCTAGCTGGAGCGTATATCATATTCATATTAAGTCTAACATTATAACATGCTTACAAAACTTTTAGACCGTTAGATGAAAAGTTCAAAAATAAACACAAATGAACACTAATTTTTACATGGTTAGACATATCCAAATATTATGATTTTTTGTGAGAACGATCTTCATGGTGGGGAGATCATCTCCACAAAAACTAGGCCTTAATTCATTTGTATGTCTAAAATGTAATATAATGTATAATACAATGAATGTGCCTCTATCCCTCCCCTATATATATATATATATATATATATATATATATATATATATATATATATATATATATATATATATATATATATATATTTTTTTTTTTTAGTTTATTTTATTTTTTAATATCGGAAACTAAATCATTTGGAGGGTGTATATACATGCTAGGGATGCATATTGCCAAAACATGTGTGATGTATAAAGTTTGTGGACAAGCACGTTTAATGTATCATATTAGTCAAAATTGTTTCGGTTGGATGAATTTTTCACAAGTACTTTTTGTTTTTGTTTTATTTCTTGAAATTGTGAAAAATACATGAATTAAAATATATATGTTCAAGACAAAAAAAATTGTACCAAAATCATAAAATAATGAATCAATAATTATTATTTAAATAAGAGACGAACATAGAGATGATGTTTGTTAAAACTGTGGCTAGGAGAAAATATTAGTGAATCTAAACAAGCAAAAATAATATTAAATAAATAAATAATATTAAAAAAAATCAATACAAATCAAGAAATTCAAAAACAATCCGTGCCAAAGGCACGGGCATTACCTAGTTGATAACGAATAGAAGATGTTGTTGTATGAGTACATGTTTAACAAAAGTTTGGATGGTGATACATATTAACATCACTAATTTTCTTTTTTAATTTTCTTTTTCAATAACGTTATGCAAAAACCTTTACTCTCATATAAATGTTGCATCATAATATGTTTAATTTATTTTCATACCACATATAAGATTTGCAATCAGAAAGCGAAAGATTTATCATTAACAAATCCATAGTAAAGTTAACTTATTAAATAAAGTTTTTTTTTCTGCTACAAATTAAATAAAGTAATTACTCTAAGATAATAAATAAAATTGATGACATTAATTTTATTGAGAAATAAAATTTATTTCAACTTACCTCGTAAAACAATCTATGTACATGTAGTAAAACATGTTATTGTTGGAAAGTCAACATACGATATATAGTTTATTTTTGGAAAATAAAATAATTTTTATTGACATTACAAACAATAAGGGATTTTTATAATTTTATCGTAAGTGCATTTGTGGGCCGGTTGGCACACCTACCATGATGATTCTTAACAATGCTATTCTATGTCATTTGTTCCTCTATTGTTTTGTTTAGAATTATAAAAATTAAAAGAGATGTGTTCTTTTCTAGAATAAGCGAAAAGGCAATTTGATTTTGCAAATGGACAACTTGACTTATGAGTTATGTAATTTGTTATGCATGGTTTTCATTATTATCTGTTTTATTTATTTATTTATTTATTTGGAGATTATTATTATTATTATTTTATTATTTAAATAAATGATAAAATGGGAGAATTAATAGGATTTTGTATTGATAAAGAATAGAAGATGCTGTTGTATTGGTACATGTCTAACAAAAGTTTGGATGATGATACATATTAACATCGCTAATTTTCTTTTTCAATAACGTTACATGCATAAACCTTTACTCTCATATAAATGTTGCATCATAATATGTTTAATTTATTTTCATACCACATACAAGATTTGCAATCAGAAACGAAACGAAAGATTTATCATTGACAAATCCATAGCAAAGTTAACATATTAAATAAAGGTTTTTTTTTCCTGCTACAAATTAAATAAAGTAATTACTTTAAGATAATAAATAAAATTGATGACATTAATTTTATTGAGAAATAAAATTTATTTCAACTTACCTCATAAAACAATCTATGTACATGTAGTAAAACATGTTATTGTTGGAAAGTCAACATACAATATATAGTTTATTTTTGGAAAATAAAATAATTTTTATTGACATTACAAACAATAAGGGGGATTCTGATCATTTTATCGTAAGTGCATTTGTGGGCCGGTTGACACACCTACCATGATAATTCTTAACAATGTTATTCTATGTCATCTGTTCCTCCAATGTTCAGTTTATAATTATAAAAATTAAAAGAGATGTGTTCTTTTCTAGAATATTTCATTTTACTAAAGTTATCCGTTGTTGATATGTGGTATGTTGAGATTGTGTAATCATGTTATTTACATTTTATCTTAATAACAAAAAATTTGATTTTTATCAAATGCCTATCATTTTACTAAATTTGATTTTCATCAAAAGGCTTTAAGACCTTGGTTTTCCTCATTTTTATAAGCTTCACTACTAGTTCAGCTTTCACATTCCAAGGACGGAGCCAGGATGAAGGTAATTGTGTGTGATGAAGGTAATTGTGTGATGAATTTAAATCATAACGTCACTATATAAGCACCATCAGTCGCACCCTTTCTGAGTCAAAAACAAATATTTTCAAAACACAAATGGCGGATCAAATTCCGGTCCCTGGCGCCGAGAAACTGTGGCTATGCGTAGTCTGTGCCCAAACAAAAAGTTTTGACTCCACAAATGATGTAGCCACTCACTCATCAACCGTTAGTCAACACTTTTTTTTTAAAACTTTTTTAATTGTTTTTTTATATATATATATATATATATATATATATTTTATATTTTTATTTTTATTTTATTTTATTTGTGCAGATTCATCGGAATTTGGAATACAGATGCGTTTTCTGTAAAAATGCAACGAACACAATAGCAGAAGTTAGCGAGCATTGTTCCAAGTTCGGCCATAGATTTACCTATGAAAAGAATACCAATTGATTATGTTTTATTTCGATTAACACTGTTTTATTTCGATTAAAACTCAGATATTGCCTGCCTTAGTTATCATGCATGTCTATTTACAACTTAACAATAATCAATAAAATTTTACAGAGTATCCTCGCCACCCTTTTCTCATCCGTGCTCGCCTTCTTGTATTCTCAATGTCGAATCAAGACTTCTATTTATTGAGTAATACTATAATGCACTAAAAATGCACCAACAAGTTCTACCAAACAATGTCAATTCCTTGTTTAATTGAATATATTTTTTTTAAAGATGATTTTGTATTTAATTGTAAACAATTTTACAAGGTAAAAGAAGGGACCAAAAAACAAAGGAAAAATTTTTAGTTAGGAGGAAACAATAATGTACACTTTTTGCATCACATCTCTATTAGTATAGTATACCATAATTAACATGGACCTTTAAATTAGACCAACCTTTTTTCTACCATGAAATGCCCTTAATCAAAAATTAAAATCAATTATTCAATGTCTCTGAACACTCTAGTTTAATTAACGTTTAAGTTCTCAAATGAACTAATGAGACCTGAACTGTGAAATGCGCCATCAAATTGTTGTTCACCTTACTGAAACATGGGCTGCAAAATATCCAACAACTGTAGGCCCATAAACTAATTGTTTAGGCCCCAATCGAACGGGTTTAGGCCCATATACGAGTTACAACGAGTCAACTCGCTATGTCAAACTGAGTCCACCATTGTTAAGAGCTTCTTCTTTCTTGTTGGATTTTTGGCTATGGTAGATAACTTGTTTCTAGGATTACCACCACCTTCTTCTTCTTTTTCTTCTTCTTCTTCATCCTTAATTCCAGAACAATGTTCAAACTACACAACAAATAAACAATGCACTCCAGCTCCAATTCTTAAAAGCTCTCTTAAACGGAAACAACCTCCAGTATGGAGTATTGTGGAATTATATATTTTTAATAACAGTTTGAAAGTTATAGACTTAGAACATTATGGAGCTTTAATGCTTTATCTACATATTAACATGGTGTTCAAACTAATGTGATATGATATAGATAGTGTTATCATCTGCATAATTGGTACTTTATATATCGTAGAGCTACAGCGGTGTTAGTTGTTGAGTCATTTGGCATTCTTTAATTGCAGAATAGAAGTACTGTCTCTTAGAATAGCGGATACTAAACCACCACATTTGTTCAATATCATAGATAAACCAAATTTTTGACTGAATCAATAAAATGAAGAGTCATCCCTTTTCCTGAAGATTGTCAATGTTGTCCCTTTTGGGTATCTCATCTTCTATCATTTTCCATTTTTAGTGTTGTGTATGGTACTCCCCCAAGGTACGAGCGAGAAGAATCACAAGTCGTCATATCTAATTATGGATTTGTTCTGCTGTTTATTCAGTTATTTGCTAAGTTACATTGACACGGATACAAAGTGTCTCACACGGCAAAATAGCAAAAAGTGAGGTACAATATGTTTGATATGTGTCCGACACATACACATGGATACGTACATGACACGGATTATTTTCAAAATATGGCGTGTCCATGTAACATAGTTTATTTGTAAAGTTTAAATAGTAAAATCGTTAGTTGTTGTTTTCAGAGGCAGCATCTACATCCCAAAAGGGGGTAAATTTCAAAACAACAGTTGAAGCATCCGAAACACAAGTGATTGAAGCGATGCAGAAGATTGCATCCCCACGAAGTTCAGCAAACCATCAAAGCTCGCTGTGCAGCTGATTCAGGCAGGCAGTGTTAAGCCAGGAACAGTTGATTACTTCTTTTACATACTGGAGAATGCAATGTCTTGGGCCACAGCTTGTACAGAGCCTTCACTAAGAGCAGATTATCATTCTCTGTTCACAGCCACCCAAGATGTCACTGATGCAAGGCTTCAAAACTTATGTATACATTTTTGACATTTCTTTGCAGAATTATAAATGTTTGATGGGATCTCTCCTACTTTATTTTATTGCAGTACTTCAGTAAGAAGCAGAAAAACCACTTAACTATGTGGAGGATTAGGGCTGTGGTGGGAAATGATCTATATACAGATGATAGCTTTGTGGTATGTGTATTCCAACTTGCTTTTGTTTTGATTGGTACAGCTTTGGGATGAGTGGTGTTTGTTGTCTGTCTCATTTTTTCTTTCCTTAGGGTTTTCATGCCTTTCTTTAAGTTAATAGTTTACAAAAAGATTCTTGCATGTAATTATTATTTTTGTTTTGAATGGCTGTGACCGCTGATGTCTCTTATTTGTGTTTGGTGTGATATGAGCATCTTCTAGTTTTCAAAAGCAGGTGGACAGATCAAAGAAACCATCTCTAGTCTTCCAGTTGCCACCAAGTTAGATGGTGTGGAGGAAGCTGAGATCCTGACAGATGAGAATGCAGTGGCATCTGCAGATGGTCATGATCAGGAAAATGTGCCCTCGGCTGGTTCAGCTCAGTCAAACGAGAAAGCAGAGCTTGATCCTTTTGGGCTAGATGCTCTACTTTCAGCCACATCAAAGAAAGACGAAAGACCAACAGAAAAAAAGGAATCATTTGGACTGAGGCAGAAGAAGAAGAGTCCAAGAGATTTCTCAGATCAAAGTGGGAAGCTTTAATTCTCTGTTGCCGCACGACGTTACAGAATCCCATGGTTAGATTTTCTGCCAAATCCCGTCACTCCACTTTTTGCGTTTTGTATCTTTCAGTATTTCGTGGTATCTTACACCTTTTTTTCTTCCCATTTTTTTAAATATATTTATTTATTTTGTACAGGTGCCAAACTGTCATAGATATCTTGGTGAGGCATGCTTTTGATAACATAGACAGGTTCACCACCCAACAGAGACGTGCCATTGAGAAACTTTGGGCATCTATACATGAACAACAAACTCGTAGGAGAAATGGGAAATTTGTAACTGGTAAACTTGACATGAATGGCTTTGAATGTGTTGTGAGATGTTAGGAGAATCACAACAACATCATAGTATCAAGATCAGAGGTGTTAGTGGATGGGATGAAGAAGAAGAAGAATGGAGAAAGGAAAATTAGGGTTAGAGTTCATAACTTATTCTACCCGACACTTATCTATATACTAGAATTTAACCCGTGGTTTTGCCACTCGAGTCATTATACACTAACCCCTGTTTTCCGACATTGAAATTGAACCTGTTTGTGTCATTATGATACCCTTAGCTAAATATGCAATAGAAAATCATCTTGGCTTACTATATGTACGTTTAAGAACAATTTGTTCGTCAGTAGTCTGCATGTCTTCTTCATAGCTTGGATGCCACTTAAGAATAATATTATATTAAGTTGAATTTGTTGTGCTACTTAGCTTCAATAATGTGTTTTTGCTAGCTCTTTTGATATTGTTGTGCATGCCATGACATTGAGAAACCACCAATCACTTAATCGGTTTTCCAGTAGTTGAATGGGAGTATGCAACCTTCTTCATATCGTGGATGTCACTTTGAAAACATTAATCTTCTAATAAGTTCAATTGTGGTACTACTTCAATGTGTTTTGATATTGATGTTCATACATTGCCGTTGAGAAATCACTTAATAGAGAATATGCATCTTTTTTTTTTTTTTTTTTTTTTTTGTTATGATAATGAGAATATGCATGTTACATGACTCCTTATGAGCATGTTTCTGGGAGCAATAGTAGAAATACGTACCATGATTCCATGATCTGTACATAATTAACGGAAGCATTTGTTAATTAGTTTCCTTGAAGGAAATAGACTCCTGATTGAAATCCGAAAAAAAATATACTTAGAAAAGGTTCAAACTCTTTTCCACTTTCAATTTTAATTAATCTATATTTTTCATTACATTTGATCTGACCTCCAAAACTTTTCCTACTACCTCATGCCTATAAAGTTTCATACACATGCATATATCAGATTTAACTGGCCAATAGAAACTACATCTTAAAGAGAATTGTGCATTGTATGAATTGGTTCACACTGTGTGGAAGTCTTACAATGGGATGCATGCGCTCCATTCCATAGGTGGATCACTTATTATCATTGAAACATTATTTTTCTCTCATAGTTTGGTGGTGGGAGAAATGCTTACCCTGGGACCAAGGGGTAATTGGTCATGTGAATCTCACTCCTCATCTGATGAAGATCAGTGTGATCTATGCCACAATAAAGAACCTTGAAAGTTAGATCCTCATGTCCTGTTTTCCTGATTTCACCGATATCGATGGACGTCAAAAGAAGAAAGAGAAATATATGCACAGAGTGGTGGATGCAAGCCTGGATGAGTATGGAGATAGAATTCCAGATGAGTCTCTTGCAGCCCAGCCTCTGACCCTTTTCTCCTCCATTTCCTTTTATGTTAGTACTGTAGGCCAAGATAGTCTCCACAAAGATCTTCAAAGCGGTCGTTTATATCTAATGCGATATCCCTTGTGTGATTTTTGAAGCCTTAATTAACTAGGTAGATGCCTGCTTTCTTAGTACATATTATATAACTGTTTTCAACTAACACCAATCATTTGGTTACTCTTGGAGCATTAAACATTTCTAAAGTTTGAAAAGTTGAATTCATAGAACTTGATCATATACTGGCATACTTTTTGAATATGCATGGTTGGATATTTCAATATAATCAGGTGGTGGTAAGTCAACATTGGTGGATCTATAGAAGAATGCACTTGATCAGGAAGGTGCTGGGTAACCAGTCTTGTATGGTAGCGCCATGGAAGAGGAAATAACTGTTTATCTTAATGGTTCATAGGTCACCCAAGTTGTCATAGTATGGGAGAATGTTACTCAAAATGGTTATAAGATCCAATATTTTTTAATGGAAGTTAGATCTTATTTGTAAGTCGACTCGAGACGAAAGCTATTTGTTATTTGCTGAACATGCATACAATTCCTCTAGTCCACACTGATAAAATGATAAAATGAGAAACTCCATTACGGTGCAGATATTGCATTGTAGAAGTTCGAATTGAATAGCTTAAACAATTTTTTGAACTCATTCGGTAGGCTTCCAACACTTAAAATGTCCCATTTATGATCAAGGCCTCGCATATTATAACCTCTATGATAGAAGGTCATGTAGAAACATGTATACATTTGCAACGAGCGAGAGATGGTGAGATTTTGTGAGCAAGGTGGAGATATCAAAGAAGGCCCCACTAAATTGGCCCCCCCATTGGCATCTAGGAGGTGTAATTTGTTAATCCTAATATTTATGACTAAAACAAAAAAATATTAATATAATAAAGTCGAATTATTTTAGTTATAAATATTAGGATTAATAACGAGTATCTAGGGGGTGTAATACACACTAATAGATTGGCTCATCTTGTGTGTGTGTTAATGGGAGTTATATATATATAATAATTTGGCTCATAAAAAGTAGCTACTTAATTTAACTTAAAATAAGTATATATCCCCATATGCGAAAAAACTTTTCACCTACAAAACACCTACAATTTCAAACCTAATTTTTTGTGGTTATGAAGCACTCACCATAATGATTATCTTTCCAAAATTTCAGCTCATTTGGAAACCGCTAACATAGATAAAAATTGTTGTCATCTTTAAAAAGAAATCTAACGGTCCAGAAATATTGAATTTTTGTAATTGTTTTTTGCCAATGTTAGAGGTTTCCAAATGAGCTGAAATTTTGTAGAGATGATCTTAATATTGAGTATATCATATCCACAAAAAAATAGGTTTAAATTCATTTTATAGGTGAAGTTTTATTTACGTACTTATTTTAAAGTTAACTTAAGTAGTTACTTTTAAGAGAAGGACTATACCTATATATATATAGGGCTAGAGCCATTCCCATTATAGCCACTCTATCGACTTACAAATTGAATTAAGACCTTATTTTTTGTGGATATGATCTTCTCACAATGGATAGCATGTTAGGAATATACAACTTAATTGTACTTACTCTTTACCAATTACCAAACGATACAAATCTTTTGTCTTGTAAGTGTCTTGTATTTCTTAATTAAATCCGAGCCTAGTGTAGATACACTATGTCCTTAAGACAGATTTTCCCCCTCACGGTGCTTGAAGCTTGATGGGAAACTGCCTCCCAAAATAGAAACGGATTTCCTTCTATAGAAAGCTAGCACTTCAATTCTATAGAATCAAATAACACAACATAGTATTTGACTAAGAACGGAGGGAAGAGAAATATCGAACTCTCGTGTGATCTCGGTGTATTTTTCTCTCCAAATTCATCCACTATTTATAGGTGAGTGGCATCTTCTTCAAACAACACAAATGACTCTTGGGAAAAAGTAAGCAACTCTTTGAAAAGTCACATGTTTCGAAAAGACACACCATTTCGGCATAAAGCACTGTTTCGAACCACTGCCTATTTCGAAAGGTCACACCACCTGTTTTTTTAGAGACTGTAAGAGAAACCCTACCACTAAAATATGGTACACATAAAAAAGTAAAGTACCGGCAGTTTTGGTTTTGGAGATGGAAAACATGGTGGGGCTTGGGCCAAAAGCCCAAAATCATAAACACAGATAATTACCACGTGCAAAAACATGTGCCTATTTGCTAGTGAAAATAACACAAGGACTTAACCAGAGTTGAACCTAAGAGACACAAACTTAAGGAATTTTATGCCCATGTCATACAACCTTCATGGGAACTAGTCTAACCTTCCCAAAACAACAAGTTGCCAGTACGCCCAACCGCTCCCTCCCACTCAGAAGAGCATCTGAAGAAACTATAAAGTACCCAAGGAGCATCTAAACTTGCATTCCCCCGAACCTCCCCTAAATGGCTAAATCTAATCCGTTTCACTCATGGATCAAGCCACTATGTATTATTAAACTATCTATTACATCATCACATACTAACACACATAAGAATATACCTACATACAATCCAGAAATATTTTAGATTGAAGTCCAATGCTACAACGAATATATAACAATTAACATATCAAATAATGCCATTAACCAATTAAAAATTTCTCATACATCTAACACCTTAGATATCAAACTAATTGGGACAATATTAATTGGTACACTGTGGGACGTTACATTACAACACTCGAATAATCTATATGGATTTATTAGCAAATGCCATAAGTTAAGGCTTTATTAACTAACTCAAAGTCAATAGGACAAATTTTCTCAATAGTACATGTCTCTAAATCGAAAACACCTTTATCATGGCCAGTGAAGAAGCTATCCATGTCGTCATCAGAAAAGTAAATGCAGTTTCTTTTACATCCATGAAAATCAGATGCAACTAAAGAGAAAGAGTTATTAAAGCCCCAACAACGCACAATCGCCTAGATCTTTAACCTCCACCCAATAGGGGCCACTAAAATCTAGCTTGACAACAGTGAATTTTTTAGTAAAACGATACTTTGTGTTTGATTTGTATTTCGGAAATTTTTGAGTTTGAAGTTTGACTTGTATTTTGTGATCCCCTTAGGTGAAAAATTCTACCTCAATTTCTCCCTCGACTAGGCAATGCAGAATTTCCGAACAATAGTCAGACTCTTGTATTCTAGTTTTTGGTTTGCGTATGTAGATTTCTCTTTAGTTGTTTAATTGATCGCTTAACATTTCCATTTGCATTGGTTATGCAGGGTTCCTAAATTACTAGTAAGCATTTGATTGTAGTAGGAGCCAACCTCAACGGATTTGAATGTCTCTAGAGATGGACTATAATGCTGAATTCATGCATCGATCCTTAAACTTAACGGGCTATTGTTTTTAACCTCCCCATGGTATAAAGATATTAGAAGCTAATGTATCTTGTGTTGTTTACAAGCTGGTATGCTCCAGATTGGAAGACTCTTAAAAGCTATCGGTGCTGGCTCAATTGGTAACGCTCTTAAAAGCTATCGGTGCTGGCTCAATTGGTAACGCTGTAGGAGTTGTGACCATAGACCTGGGTTCAAGTGTTCAACACCTTCCAAGATCATGTTAGGAGTCTACTACAAGTAAATGAAAAAAAATGAATTTCTATCTTTTTTGTAATAGGACTGCTTAAGGAAAATATCGCATGAAGTTGTATTGGATTATTATGAATATTTAAATTGTTACATAATATAAATGGTCATGAATTTCTTATATTGATTACTAATATGGTGTGATTAGTGATTACCTTCTTGCCATGTCTCCTACAGTCCTACCTAGTTTTGCTTTGTGGATTAAAGAATAACTTGAAAAGTAACGGAGTAAGAATTTGTTCTCTATAAGAAGGGCACTGTAAGTTTGTAACACTACAGGCTCTACACATTTCAAGACCTGATTGACTTTAAGGGTCTAAAGTCTAAACATGCCGAATGAAAATAAAAAAAAATAGATCACAAAAGAATGTTTATATTTCCTCACGGCTACAGCTCTACAATGGAGAAACGGGAAGAGGAAGTGTCCTTAAACTGGCATCCCCCTGATACATTGACCCACTATGTATCGATCATGAGACAATCTACTAGAACACAATTCCACAATGGAGGGTCAAAATAAAATGGTACGTACAAATACATCACCGAAAACAAAATAAAATTTCCTTCACATTTTACCCGTATCAATGTACAAAGATCGCTGAAAATAACAATACACCAAGTCTCTAAACCTATTAGGTATTTGTTGAATACCAATACACCAAGTCCCTAAACCTATTACCAAGTCCCTAAACCTATTAGGTATTTGTTAAATACCATAAAGGACGTGGACAAATACGTTGGGAATCAATTGTGCAAATTTTCTCAATAGTACATGTCTCTAAATCGAAAATACCTTTATCATGGCCAGTGAAGAAGCTATCCATGTCGTCATCAGCAAAGTAAATGCAGTTTCTTTTACATCCGGGAAAATCAGATGCAACAACAGAGAAAGAGTTATTAAAGCCCACAAACAACGCACAATCACCCAGATCTTTAACCTCCACCCAATTGGGACCACTAAAATCTAGCTTGAATACGGTAAATTTTTTAGTGAAACGATAAGTTTTGTCCTCTATAGGATTGAACATCCTTAATACATGCAACAATTCATTGGAAGATTCCACCAGATAATTGTTTAAAGTATGAAGGGCCGGTGCCGAAATAACAAAAGATGTAGTGGGTACACAAGGACCATCAGCATCATCAAGGCCCTTGATGACATCCACCTCTCCAGTGTACCTGACAGCATAAAATTCTTCTTTATAAACCGTAACATCGGAGTAAATAACAGTTTTACCTACTACTCTCTTCCACTTATTGTCTTTTCCCGGCCTACAAAAGTACAACTGCCTGTAAAGCGCTGGGATAGCGATGACTACAGTGGGTTGAGAAGAATTAGTAACTGCCTTGTATAAGTTAATATCACGCATGTATTCTGAGTCACACTCAGATATATTCTTAGTGTCATCGAGACCCTGCTGCATCAGATAAAGGAGGATGCCTTTTTCTTCCGAGAAACGAGTACCAATAGCGAAAGGAAACTTAGTAAGAGCAGGGAGTTGGACTACCTTTCTAGTGAACGGATGCAATAGCTGCATCTCTGAATTCCCGTGAACTGTAATAAACCAACCAAAAGCAGTTCCGCATATACGACGTCCAAGTAACTCCGGTATCTCAACTTTATATGTCAATCCATCCAAAATACTGAAAAACCCGAGGATACCATCACTACAACAATTCGTCTCTCTTCCTACATTGGGATCCACAAAAAAAGGAACTATTAGCCATGGTAGACGACCTTTGTGGCTGAGAAACGAGCCCGAAAGAGAATTCCAAGACGAGCATACACAACCAAATCGGATCAAATCAGCGAGGGTTAGACGTTTTTGGATCTCATCTATGAGATCACCAAGCAATTCACTCCAGCCGCTAAAATTATTCATTGTTGAAATTTCCATCGTCAGAGATATATAAGGAAAGACTTGACAAAGGGACTTTATATGAGTCCATTTTTGCTGCAATTTTTCTATGGTTAGTTTGCTTCCGGTCCAGTAAAAAGCCTCCACCTGTCAATAAAAACGGACCCAAAACTCATTCCGTTTTTCCCTCTTTACTCCACCCAAAAGTCAATTTTCCTTTATTCTTAGTACTGCGCCTGCTAGCCTATACTAGTATAGCACAACATGACAAAACTGAAAAAAAAACAAAATGAAATAAGACAAAACAAAAACTGAATGAGCTGGAAAGAGAATAGAAGGACTTAATTTTTTTTTTTTTGTATAACTAGCATTTCTGTTCTACAGTCCAAGGCCAAAAATATCGGCCGATATATATCGGTGATATTTTTTATATATATCATTACAAAATGATATTTTGACTGATTTACCAAAAAGAGAAATATCACATATATATCGATATGTACTGGTTTTTTGGGGTCCAATATTTCGCCCGACATGGAAATATTGGGCCATACTACAGTCTATAATAACATCATATATGCCAATGTGTTAAGGCCATAGTTAGTTATTTCAACGGAATCTCGAATTCAATTGAATATTTTGGTTTTGAAAAATTTAGAATTTTATATTAAGGGTCTAAAAATTGCATATTTCAAAATCTACTCTGGATATACTTTCGAATACCTTCCAAATCCGATTTTTGAAAATTTTGGAATTTCAGCAATTTCAAATATTGAACTATGTCTTAACCATGGTTTAAGATTTCAGAATTTATGGAATTCGACAACTTCAAAAACTATAGTCCCGATTTTTGAAAAAATTCAGAATTTCAACAATTCCGAAATATTGAACTATGCCTTAACCATAGTTTAAGAATTTCGACAACTTCAAAAACTATAGTCTCAAACTATTATAAGTGATACTACAAGAAAAAACTATTATAAGTGATACTACAAGAAAAAATTAATAATAATTAAGTATCAAAAATTGAAAATGGAGGCATGTAACAAGTCTCAAATTTTGACTCTCAACTAGGGTTGGTCAATTGGACTAGGACCTTTGGGCTTGGTTTGACCAATTTAACATTTTTTTTTTGCATTTTTTTTTTTTAATTAATATTATATTGATATATAATCAAATTACAACGAGAGAGGTGACAAGCGCGCTACAAAGTGCACTACGAGTTCCTTTGCAATTGCAAACCCTACTCTAAAAAACAAACTCATTTGCAAGAGTCCCTTTATTTAAGTTTTTTTTTAAAATAATAATATCCAACAAGTATCAGTATTATATTGTAATATCCGACTCGTTTGAGTTTGTGCTTGAACTCGAACTCGTAGTGCAAAACAACTCGAGCTTGAGCCCCATATTAAACTCGAAGTCAAGTTTGATATTCAATTGTTCATATCAAACTCAAATGAAAAAAAAGATGGTAAAAATTTTCGAATAAAAAATAATAAAGAAACGATATGATCATAGTTCTTGATTTCGAACGGAATCTCGGAATTCTGCCAAATATTTTGATTTTTAGAGATATCGAAAAATTAAGGTTACGGTCTAAAAATTCAAAATTCATATTCTGAATTTTTCTCATATATTTCAAAATCTACTCGGAATATACTCGATGACCCGATTAGAATTATAGTTTTTGAAGTTGTCGAAAATCTTAAACTATGGTCAAGGCATAGTTCAATATTTTGGAATTGCTGAAATTCCGAATTTTTCAAAAATCGGACTATAGTTAGGGATGTCCATTTTGCCCGAAACCCGCCCAAAACCCGAACAAAATACCCGCACCGAACCCTGCCCGAACCCGACAAAACCCAAATCCAAACCCAAACCGAAATACATAGGGTAGGGTCTGGTCACACTCTTTAAACCTAGACTGACCCGACCCCGACCCGATAATTTAGCCCTAAACCCGTTAAAAGGGCTAAAAAACCCAAAACCGAACCCGAACCCCAAATCCGGTTTCAATTACATACTACTAATTTCATATAAAAGAATGAGTTAGAGAAATATTTGGATTATGATCTCATTCATGTTTACAATGATGAGTTATTTAATATATTGGATTATGAAAAAAAATTATGTCGGGATTTCCAATTTTTTCAGTAATTGCACGTGATCACGTGTCTATAGTTCATTCCGAGTCTATCTATTTTTAAATCATATCAAATAATTATGTCTGAGTATAGATGATAATTACTTCCAAGTTCATTAGAAATTTTATTTTGTTTGAAGGATTGGTGGATAGCCGAAGAAGAAATAAATTGTAGATATATAAATAAAGTTTCTTATTGTTTTATTTATTCATTTATACCGGGCTTTATCCTATCTAAAATCCGAACCCGAGCCCGATGGATACCCGAAATATAGGGTTAGGATAGGGTTTGGTCACACTTCTTAACAAAATACCCGACTCCGAACCCGACCCGCTGAAAACCGGTATGGGTTCGGGTAACCCGATATCCGTTCAAAACCCGAAAAGTCAGATTTGGGCCGGGTCGGGTACCCATTTGGACATCCTTAACTATAGTTTTTGAAGTTGTCCGAATTCTTAAACTATGGTTAAGGCACAGTTCAATATTTCGGAATTGCTAAAATTCCAAATTTTTCAAAAACCGAGACTATAGTTTTTAAAGTTGTCAGAATTCCACAAATTCCGAAATTTTAAACCATGGTTAAGGTATAGTTAAATATTTCAGAATTGCTGAAATCCCAAATTTTTCAAAAACTGGGATTTCGGAAGGTATTCGAGTATATCCCGAGTAGATTTTGAAATATGCATTTTTTCGACCCTTAACATAAAATTTCAATTTTTTCAAAAACCAAAATATTCAATTGAATTCCGAGATTCCGTTAGAAATAACGAACTATGGCCTTAACACATTGGCATATATGATGTTATTATAGACTGTAGCATGGCCCAATATTTCCATATCGGGCAAAATATTGAACCAAAAAACCCATACATATATCGGTATATAGGAGATATTTCTCTTTTTGGTAAATCAGTCAAAATATCATTTTGTAATGATATATATCGAAAATATCACTGATATATATCGGCCGATATTTTTGGCCTTGAACTGTAGAACAGAAATGCTAGTTATATAAAAAAAAAATTAAGTCATTCTATTTTCTTTCCAACTCATTTATTTTTTGTTTTGTCTTATTTTATTTTGTTATGTTTCAGTTTTGTCATGTTGTGCTAGGCTAGTATAGGGTTATAGGGTAGCAGTGGGCAGTACTAAGAATAAAGGAAAATTGACTTTGGGTGGGAATAAAGAGTGAGAAACGGAATAGCTTTGGGTCCGTTTTTATTGACAGGTGGAGGTTTCTTACTGGACCGGAAGCAAACTAAGCATTGGAAAAATTGCAGCAAAAATGAACCCGACTTTATATACACCTCTGGCTCTGCTGCGTAACCTACTTGGTTTACAAGTCTTTACAAGTTTGGACTTGGGACTTATAACTCCATACGGACTTAATCCTCTAGATTCTATCATCGATAAACTTAATCCTCCCATGAGCTCATGGTGGATGCATGTAATATAGTAGCCCGTGATTGCTAAATTGCTATCACGAATGTACAAGAGTTAGTGTGGCTTAGGGCATCTTCAATGGGCGGTGTAAACTGTATAGAGTGGAAATTTTATACCCTAAATATCAAAAAACTCTTTTTCAGTGGGGGTGTTATATGGTAGGTAATAGTGTATTAGCTAATAGAGATGGTAGGGAATTTCCCCTCTCGCTATTAGTTAATAAAAAGTCCGGGCGACACTTGAACTGACGTCTGAGTGAAATAATTTTCGGACGTCACTTCGAGTAACGTCCATTTCTAATTATAAAGTAATTTTTTAACTCGGACCCACTCAGACGTCACTTTAAGTGACGTCCGAGTTTAATTTTTTTTTTTTTTTTTTTTATCCATTGGAGAATATAGAGTGTAGATATTTATAAACTATACAATAGTATACAATTAGAGGTGTAAAATCCTAATGGCACCTACGTGGAGCCTAAGTGGAGGTGTAATTTTACACCCCCCATTAGAAATGCCCTTATGCATTCTTAAGCAAAGGAAATATTGGTCTGAACTAGATTTTTAAAAGTACGTGGAATGGGTCGGATGGAATGAAGGACTTGGTTTCATCTTTAATAGATGATTAGGACATGTGTTTTAGGGTTTAAGACATATTATGCGAATCATAGTAAAGTTGATACGTTGTCTTACATAACCTTGCTGCCTAACTTTGTTTAGTGTAAACTAAAATCTTTCCTAAAAATATTGGTAAATGTAACTTATATGACATCAGCTGCAACTCTACATGAATATATCGTTTATTTTTGGATATTTGAATTGAATTTTGAGAATGTACATTACGCAATCTTACTCATGTTTCACTTACTGATTTTGTAGAATAAATTTTTGGTACTGAGTTGGTTTGCGTGTTTTGACACAAGGTCTTTATTGGAATGCTAGACTCAGGTGAACATATAAAATTATGAACATCATTTAAAATGAAATTTCCCAATATAAATCTATTCCAGCGAATTACAACGTAACACAATTTATTTATTTCTGATTATAATGGCTTTAGTTTGGTTTACATTTATATAATGTTTTGTCTATATTTACTTGCCAAATCACAAAAAGTAGCTATATAGAGAACTTTGTATTTCTTTCACTAATGTATATATAGTTTATATTCTGATTTTTGCACATCCCTTATTATTCATTAGTTTATGACTTCTCATTTAAATCTATATTTGAATAAGTTTTGTTACACACAAGAGTCCAACAAACTTAACCAGTCGACAATAAAATCGAGCTCAGTCTGATGATGCATGAAGATGATAATATATGAACAAGGTGTGTGCATTTACTTAGTATTGTTCTTAGATTATTCACATTTTTATGTTTTTTCAAAAAATCAAATCAAATCGGACTTTTATTGTTTATTGTCCATACTCCATACTGGGGTGCAAAGCTCTCTTTTGTTAGAAAATGATACTAAAACACGCCAACCTGGCTACCTCAACAGCTCAACTAAAACTTAATATTTCAAGGAGAACAGAGAGATAAACCGTCTAATTACTTTTGTCCCCCGGGCCTAAATGCAAATTTTAGTGAGAGTCCTTGATTCCATACGCAATGACTAAAATCATATCTTATTGTTTTATGCGGATCTCTTTCCGCCTCATATTTCACTATCAACCTGTATTACATAACAAATTGTAAAGCGAATAAGATATGCTTCTCTGAGTGAGACACAATCTAAGAACCACCCGATTTAGTACTATACAAAGTACATGGTGGTGTAGAGATTTAATTTTATTTTTTTTTTTTAAAAAAAAATGGTACTCAAATTTCTCTGTGATGGGTTAATTTAGAGAAAGAGATAACTGCAATAGTATAGATTACATTACTCTTACGAGAGCGTATATGGCATCTACAATATTACAGGGAGATTTGAGGCTTGCTTTTTCTTTTTTCTATTTTTTTTATCAAATCACTATCTTATTATATATGAAGGCACCATTTATGGAGATAGTGAAATGTCTTACACTTAGCTGGCGGTACTCATACTAATTCATAGCAATATATTAAGAGCTGGCAACCAACAGATGGTTTCTCAACTTTAGAGTTGAGGAAGTGCAGAATACGATACCAACTTATTGAAGTGGTCTGCGTCTATGAGAGAATAAAGCAAACAGTCGAGGTAGGTATGGTTTTTTTTTCTCATTTGTCTGAGAAACTTATTAAGGTGTGGTTTTGAGTTTTGACTTCCTGTTGGATAGTTGGGGTGTTTTGAAGTTTTGTTGTTTTAGAGATTCTATCGTAGATAGAAACTAGATTTTGGACCCGGACATACGCCCGGGATCTATTAAATATTTTGTGGGCTGAAAATGCTTTACAAAATGTCTCACACACATTTTCGAATCAGAATATATTTTTATTGAAAATAAACCGAAATACATTAATGACAAACGATTATGGTGCATAAGTACTTGTAAACTAATTAAGAGATCAAATTGAGATAGCCTTATCACTTTGTGGTTTAGAATATTAATCCGTAATTTTTAAATAGAATTATCTTAAACTCGATCTATCTTGTGTAATAGTTTTATTATATTTATGGTGATTTAGCGGCAAATTTTCGAATCAGAATATATTTTTATTAAAAATAAACCGAAATACGTTAATGAACAGCGATTATGGTGCATAAGTACTTGGAAACTAAGGGATCAAATTGAGATAGCCTATTCACTTTGTGGTTTAAGATATTAATCCATAATTTTCAAATAGAATTATATTAAACTCGATTTAGCTTGTATAATAGTTTTCTTAGATTTATGGTGATTTAGCGGCAAATTTTTGAATCAGAATATATTTTTATTGAAAATAAACCGAAATACGTTAATGAGCAGCGATTATGGTGCATAAGTACTTGGAAACTAAGGGATCAAATTGAGATAGTCTATTCACTTTGTGGTTTAGAATATTAATTTGTAATTTTCAAATAAAATTATTTTAAACTCGATCTAGCTTGTATAATAGTTTTATTAGATTTATGGTGATTTAGCGGTAAATCATCATCGTTCGGCTTACGTACTAATGTGTACAAATCACTAAAACAGATTGATTATTTCCATATCCTCAAATAATACACTACTCCCACTTGAAAAGATTTATCATATGAACGTGTCCTACGAACGGGTGCCGTTATATTAAATTATTTTAAATATTATTAGCAACTATGCATAGTTATGAGATATGAAAATTATATTAATTACTCATTTAAATTTCTTGCACCACTCTCTATAAAAAGGAAGCACCAAATCTTGATAAAACTAATCGACTTGTTTTTTATTGTTAGGTTTAATAATTGAAGTTTTGTGAGAATGCCCAATGCGGCGAAGATAATATTGAAGATACTTGAATAGCAAGGTATTCCCAATCACAATAAAAAGAATTATAATAAACACTACTTAAAATGCAAAACTATATTTGTCGAGACATTTATTCCCCCTACATAAAATACAAATATGTTTTAGGGTTATTAGTTCAATGCATTTGCACCAAGTTTATGATTTTCCATTAATTATTCTTTGAGGTTAGTTTAATATAGTATGTTGCATCCCGTTTCCAATTTCTCATTAATTATTCTTTGAGGTTAGTACAATGCAGTTGCATCAAGTTTTCAATTTCCCGTTAATTATTGTTTGAGGTTAGTACAGTGCAATTACATCCACTTTATGATTTCCCGTTAGTTATTCATTAAAGTTAATTCAGTACGTACAGTTGCATCCAGTTTTTGATGTTTCGTTAATTAGTCTTTGAGATTAGTTCATTACATTTGCATCCAGGTTCCAATCTCCTGTTAATTACTCTTTGAGGTTAGTTCAATATATTTGCATCCAGTTTCTGATTTCCTGTTAATTGTTTTTCTAGGTTAGTTCGATAGTTTACAATTTCTATACATTTTACATACATGTAAGAGTCTGTTTTTATAAACTCACTTTCGTTTTGGGTTCATAATTACTTGTAATTACTAATATGAGAAGGCTAAAAAAGTGAATATTTATGCCTTGAGGTCAGTGCGATGCAGTTACATCCGACTTTCGATTTCTAGTTAACCATTTTTTTATGTTATTTCAATGCATTTGCATCCAATTTTGATTTCTGTTAGTTAATCTCGATTTTAGTTTAATGTAGTTGCATCCAGTTTTTAGTTTTCCGTTAATTATTCTTTGAGGTTAGTTCAATGCAGTTGCATATAATTTTAGATTTTATGTTAATTGTTCTTTGAGGTTACTTGATGCATTTGCATCAAGTTTCGATTTCGGTTAATTATTTTTTGAGGTTAGTTCAATGCGGTTACATCAAATTTATAATTTTTCGTTAATTATTCATTTAGGTTAGTTTCAAGTCTGCGGTTTCATCCATTTTTAATGTTTCATTAATTAGTCTTTGAGATTAGTTCGTTGCATTTGGATCCAGGTTCACGATTTCACATTAATAACTCTTTAAGGTTAGTTCAATACATCCAAGATCTAGTTTACGATTATTTATGCTTTGAGGTTAGTTCGATATAATTATATCAAGTTTTTTATTTTCCGTTAACTATTCTTTGAGGTTATTTCAATGCATTTGCATTTAGTTTTCGATTTCCCACCAATTATTTTATGAGGTTAGTTCAATGCAGTTGCATTCGGTTTTTGATTTTATGTTAATTATTTTTTGAGTTAAGTTCAATGCATTCGCATCCAGTTTCCGGTTTTCCATTAATTATTATTTAAGGTTTGTTTGATGTATTTGCATACCGTTTCCGATTTTCCGATAAATATTTTTCAATGATTTGCATTCAATTTCTAATTATCCGTTAGTTACTCTCTGTCATTAGTTTAATGCAATTTGCATAAAGTTTATGATTTCCCATTAATTACTCCTTGAGCTCAGTTATGTATTTGAATCCAGTTTCCAATTTCCTTATAATTATCCAATGTGGTGTGTAATACCAACTTCTACTGATCCATCTGTAGTGTCCTTGAAAACATGACATAAAAAGTAAATTATGCTTAATTTACTATGTGGGATCATCGAAGATTATCTAGTTTTTGATTTCTCGTTAATTATTCTTTAAATTATGCATGACTCACTATGTGGAATCTTCAAAGATTATCTACAAACGGGTGTTGTTATATTAATTATTTTAAAAAATATTTGCAAATATGCATAACTATTATATATTAATATTATATTGATCACTCAACCAAATTTCTTATAACGTGAAAACCTCACTCTCCATTAAAAAAAAATAACTCACTTTTGATAAAATTCTTCAATTTCATTTTTTTGTTTAATAATAGAAGTTTGATTGAAATTTTGTGAGATCATCCAATTTCCAATTCTCATTATTTATTTTTTGAGATCAGTTCAATGCAGTTGCATCCAGTTTCTGATTGATCGTTAATTATTCTTTTCGGTTAGTTCAATACATTTGCATCAAATTCCCAATTTTCTATTAATTGTTCTTTGAGGTCAGTTTAATGCATTTGCATCCAACGATTTCCGTTAATTATTCTCGTGAGATTAGTTTAATGTATTGCATCAAGTTTTTCGATTTCGTGTTTATTATTTGATAAAGTTGCATTTGCATCTAGTTTCCGATTTCCCGTTAATTATTGTTTGAGGTTAGTTCAATGAGTTTGCATCCAGTTTCCGATTTTCCATTAATTATTTATTGAGGTTTTGCATCCAGTATATTTTTTGAGATTAGTTCAATGCAGTTGCATCCGGTTTACGATTTTCCGTTAATTATTTTTTAAGATTAGTTCCACGCATTTGCATTATGTTCCAAATTTATAATTAATTTTTCTTTGAGGTTAGTTTAATACAGTTGCATCCAGTTTTCGATTTTCCGTTAATTTAATCTTTGAGGGTTAGCTCAATGTATTTGCATCCAGTTTCTGATTTTCCGATAATTATTTTTTGATGTTAGTTTGATGTATTTGTATCCAAGTTTTGATTTTCTGTTAATTATTCTTTGAGATTAGTTTAATACAGTTGTATCTATATTCTGATTTTCTATTAATTACTTTTTAAGATTAGTTTAATGCTTGCATTTGCATCCAGTTTCCGATTTTCCGTTAAATATTATTTGAGGTTAGTTCGATGCATTTGCATCCAGTTTTCCGTTCCCCATTAATTGTTTTTTGTCGTTAGTTTCATTCAATATTATATATATTTTAAAATATTTGTCATTATTGTTTTGCCATTTTTTTTTTTCATTTTCTATTATATATTTTGTATAATTGTTTTTAACTATGTTTTGAAGCCATGTTAAGGATATATATATATTTTTTTTTTTGGTTGGCAAGCCTGTTTTAAATTAGATCAGTAACTCTTTGATGCTGGCGGGGTTCGAGCCCCAGACCTCTAGTATCATCACCCAAAGGTTTTACCGACTTTGCTAGTCGGCATATTCGAAATAAGTCGGTGTTTTATCATAGATACTAAAATTATATGATTTGTAATAGGGAATTAGTTTATACAAATCACCTATTTTTTAGCAATTTTTTTTATTTGATCAAATATAAATTAATTTTTACAAATCACCTATTTTTTAGCATTTTTTTTTTATTTTATCAAATATATAAGAATTGGAACACTAAAAGTGTTTGATTTGTATTTCTAAAAATCACTTATTTTTGTAGTAATTTTTTTTTATTTGATCAAATATATAAGAATTGGAAATACACTCAAACTCTCAAAATATAAAAATTAGAAATACACTCAAACTCTCCAAAGATGTTCCATGCACGTGGGAGACTATTAGAAAATATTATCTTTCATATTAGAGTGCCACATAACATAGAAAAAAAAACTAACTCTCATATTAGAGTGCCACATAGGAGAGAGAAAATCCTTCTTTAAAGGTCTCTGCTTTAGTATATAGATAGTAGATTAAACTGTATATTGAAAAATAAATGATGGACCTAGGTGCTCCAACATTTACCTTTATGGCTTTATTAACCGTAGATACCCAAAAATGTCTTGCATAACTCATTGAAATGTTAAAAAACAAATTGCTTGTATATTCATTACTCATATTGAGAAAGGTATTAAGTTGAACATTGATCTAATAAGGATAAACTTTTTATGACAATTGGGAGTTTTTTTTTGGATAAATCCCCTTTACGCAATTTTTTGTTTCTCTTTTTGGGAAATGGGCAACTTAAACAGTCGTCACACTGTGATCAACATTTTTTTAAGCTGCTTCTAACTTGCACTTGGTCTCTTACACTCAACCAATTTTTTTGATAACTTGGTAACTCTAATTTTCTTACACTCAACCAATTTTTTTGATAACTTGGTAACTCTAATTTTGGACCGGTTAAAAACTCAGATTGACTATATAGACCTGTGGCATCTATTGATATCTTCGTGTTTTCACTGGTTAAACTAAATTTATAACTTCCTGTGGATTCATCCTGCGACACGCATGTGAATTTTTAGACTGTTTCGATCTAATCATCCAAATTGACATCCTCAATTTCATGTAGTGTGATTAGCATCCTATAATGTATTGCAGTGTCATGGTGTTACCCCCATGATCATTCTGTTGAAACATACAAAAAGAAGAATTACAATCGATTGTATAGATTCAGATAGATCATATTGGGCAGACTTAGCCATTACAAATTATATAGTCAAAGAGTTGTAATGAAACATAGAATAAAATGTCTTATACATACATATTTGTTTTTTATTTGAAATATGTTTGATGCCAATAGCACTATAGCAGGACGTCGATAAAATTTAGATGAACATGTCCCTTTCATGGAAGAACTTAAATTTGTTCTTGAGAGATGGTTGAATCCTCTACATAAGACAAAGGGAAGGAAATCTTAACATAGCATAAGACAAAGGGAAGGAAATCTTAACATAGCAAGTGGTTTATTCTGCATTTGTTTGTGTGCAATAGGAGCATATGCTCGGTGGATTTTTGGTTATAGGAGTTTTAAGGTATTGGGCTCTTTCTTATTGTCAAAAGTTTATTGCAAATTCTAAGGTATTGCTTATCAGATAGCTCGAGGAACTGGTAGAGACTACCCTAATGTTAGACAAAGTTATATAGGCCTTTCTGACCAGAAATGTTTAGGTGCTTTACAAGTTGTAATTCACTACAAACTGACAGCCACAGCCCCCAGCCTTATCGACACGCACTCACGCACGCTACGCACACACATAGATGCCTAGAATAAACGCATAAATTTTAAAAAGATGAATAAATTACAAGATTAAGTGGAGTATCTACACCCTTGCCCTCATGCCGCCCACATCTATCCAACCACATGGGTGGATGAAAATCAGTAAGGCTAGGTAAAAGGGACACTGCGCAAGCAATCTCCCAATAATTAAAGTTTCAAATCAACCCGGGAATCTGAGATACCTCATAGAGGGAAGACACATAAAAGTGTTGGAATTCGGGATGCCAAAAATGAAGTATGATAATTAACTAACGAAATATAATAAGAGCCTAATACTGTTTAGATAAACCAAATAAGGGGCCGGGGTTCATGGATGTCATTGCGCAAGACAACTAACCTACCATAATATTTTACAGATAGAGCTGGTTATATTATTAAACTTCATTCCCATATTGTTAAGAAAATAGAAAACCATAAATTAATTACAGGTGAAAATTATGTAGGAGAGCTTCAATTGTATTTGTGGCAAGTAAGAAAACTAAATATATTAAAAGAAAGAAAATATAAACTTCTTTTTGAATATCTAACACAGTGTTTGCCAAAGTACAAATTCAAACAAGAACAGCTGAATGGTGTGGTATTTTAAAATCATAAATTAAAAAAAAAAATAGAAATGCAATAAAAAGCATATCAAGTAACACATCCAAATCAACCCCTCTAAAACTAAACTTCCTGCTGCACCAGCATCTACGTCTATATCTGACTGGATTAAATTAAACAAATTTGGGTCATATTTACTGTAGGAAACTGAAAAATACACATAAAATGGTAGTAATTACAGCTCACCATGATTGAAGATGAAGTTCGGTAAACCCTAACCCTAATACGCCCAAAGTTTTGTTTCAGTCTTTGCCGAACCTATGTATGTGATTTTATAGTATCAACTATCAATAGTTAAAATGTCGCAAAATCTACGAGGAAATCGATGTTCCGATATGCTTAGATATTTTGGTATGTGTTCAAAGACTAATATTTCCTCATATGATATTTTTTTATTTGGTTTGTTTTGGTTTTTTGTTTTAAATGAATATTAATTAAGTTTGGTTCATGTTGCATAATACATAATAGAATTGCAAGTTATGAAGATCAATATGACACATCTTTAATTAATAATTTGAAAAATCCAAAGAAAATGCAACTGACAAAGGGTTCACATAACATTGTTCACCTACCAAAATGAACTTACATGTTCCTAAAATACAACTGATATTGTGGTCGCATAAATTGATTTTCATTCAGAATAGAACATCTTCCACATTCCCTTCCACAGTCGTTCCCTCCTTCACGAAGACTGCCTTGCTCCAAATAATGAATTTTAGTTAAGTACAGTTATAAGGAAATTTGTAATATGTCACTATTTTTCCTCGAGTACAGTGTTGTAAACTGCCTTGAAGCTAGTTTATAAGTTGTAGCAATGTCTGGCAGATTAGAAAGAGTAAGGGCGTCACGAATCGTCACGAATAGATTTCTTTAAACCAGTAAGATAGCGACCAACACGCTGATCATTAGTCTCCTGAACTCCAGCACGAGAGCTTAAAAATTGAAATTGTTCAGTATACTCTTGGACAGTGCTCATCTGTTTTAATTCCTACGCCCTCATAAAAAGATCAGTTTGATAATCTTCTGGAACGAAATGAGACAACATCTCACATTTCATGGCTGCCCAAGTGCACACTCTGTGATAACCCTGAGACTCGCGAAAAATATCCAAATCATCCCAGCACAATAAGGCATTGTTGTTAATTGCACCTTCTTTCTATCGTCCAAATTCTTATAGGCAAAACATTTTTCAATTTCATTAATCTCAGATGTTTCACCACTATGGTATTCACCGTGTGATCTCTGAGCTGCCATTGCTTGAAGCTTGGCTGGAGGATGTCTTCCTTGAAAAGCATAGTTTATGCGATTATAGCAATCAATTGCTGAGTGTCCTGGTTTTGAACAGATTTGGAGTAAATTCTAGGGATTCTTTGAATTGTTGTTTGCTGAATTGTTTCGAGTATAACCACATATCCCTTACTTGAATATGAAGGATCATCCTCTTACTCTGGCCTGAAAAGCTTGAGTAGACGACTCTTAGTAATTCTCTGTCTATCAGTTATTGTGATCTCCTCACTCAGCAGTATTCCATGAAGTTCATCAAATGTAACATCTTCAGAACACACTCTAATAGATGTTCTTACTGGGATATATTCAATAAGGGTAGTGTGTGGGAGAGGAAGTATGGTTCCTCGCAACTGGAGAGTTTTACTCTGGAAGTTTGAACTTCCAATAGGCGGTAGTGCAGTGCCAAAAGCTGATGTGCTTACTATATCAATTTTATTGGTTGCATAGAATGCAAGACTCAATTTCTGAAAAACCATACTCACACAAGTAAAATGGGCGCACTGTAGTAAACTATCTCCAAAATATATTTGTTGCTAGGTAAACAAGAAATGGTTGATATAACAACTATACCCTCTTCACAAAAATGTTCGGTTCAACGAACAGACAGCCATTCAAAGAGAGCTCACTCAGTCATCTACTCATCTTCACAAGATTTGCCAGTATTATTGATATTGACGAATCTGTCATCACCGTTAAGGATCACGAAGACTGCAGAATCAAGCCGGATCGCCCGTTTTATGGCTTTGAACAACTTCAGTTCAAGTACGAATGGTTAGAGCCTTGGCCACTTACTCCGAAAAGCTCTCAAGTTTCTTGCTAATGGCAGTGATCGCGAAGGATCTTGACCTTGACATGTTCAAATTTTGTCGAATCCACATATAAATAAATTTGCTGTCAAGCTTATTCAGCAGTTGTTTATGTGCTATATTCTTATTTCCCTTGTTACTGTTGTCCCTTTTTTGGAGTTCAGAGGCAGAAGGCCAGGGGATAGACCCACGGTGATGGTGAAACAACAGGGGCACAGGGCAACTTTAGGCCGCACTCTAGGTGAAAGTCACATACCTTACAAGCTGTGTTTCTTTCCGTTTGTTTTTTGAAAGCAAGCTAATTGTTTCAGCTGCGATTTACATTCTATCGTATTATACACCTACAGCACATACCGTTCATATTAGCAGCTGTTAAATTAGTCGAGCAATAGGGGCAATATGCTTGCGAGCTAGTTCTTAGGCGTTACACTCAATGAAGCCACTTTCAACAATATATAGTGCACCTTTCGACTAAAAAGCTGAACATTTCTCACTACAAACCTTAAACAACTCCCCATAAACCATATATACACAAAACTATCTTCACTTTTGGCTGCCCAAAGCCCCAAACAACACTCCTACGAGAAATCTAATTTGCAATTGCACACATATTCATCGAACTTCCCATTTTTTTTTTTTTTTCCCCTTGAGAACTACTATTCTGTATTCAAAATTGTTGGAATAAACCGTTAGCTACCCATTTTCCAAGAAAGTTCATCTCCAAGACTAGCATTTATATCGTGCAATAACGCAGACGTCCGTGGACTGTAAGTTCTCCAAAAGGTACTAGGTTTTTCCCATAAGAAGTCATCAGGCTCTACTTCATCAGAACTGTCAATCCACTCATCGGTATTGTCTCTGTCCTCTAAATACAAAATACGCATCTTTAGTTCATCGAGAAAATTGTGAGGCACAGAGACCCTTAATAGCTGTCAAGAGATGACAACGCTCTTGAACCATTGGAATTGATCCGCCCAAATTGGTGGGATTATCGTGCTTCTGAAATTGCCCGTTTCAACATTTAAAGAAACTAAAGATCTGATTGGAACAAGTTCCGCTAGCATTAGCTTAAATCAGATGATAGTGTATAGATCTTGATTGCTACTATTCCTGTTATACTCCAAAAGGCTTCCATTGGTACGATCAGCCACTGCATGTGCTGTCCTGGTTACCAGTAGCTATAATCCTGCCAACCGGGTGCCAAGCCGAGGCAAAGGAATAGTCCAAATGTCCTCTAAGACTCTCAACCACCTGCAACGACTTTCTCGGATACCACCATAAAAATACTAATTAAGATTATACTAGCTGATTATGCAAGTATTGCGCTAACCTTTACCCGAATGGGCATCAGCAATCAGGCAATTCACGTTGTCACCGAGAACAGCAAGCAGCTTTTCGTCAGGGCTAACAGAAGTATTCTACAGCAAACAGTAAAGAGTTGGCAGAATATTGTGAATATGACAGCAAGTTGCTTGCCACAAATTGTGTTTAAGTGGATGATGCTGCAGTGTACTCACATTCACGGACCAGGGGAAGGTGAACAGACCAAGGCAAACAAAATTTTCAGTGTCAAAGACCCATAGCAGCATCATTGTTTACCATCATCAGTCTTGTTGTGCCGCTGCAGGAAAACAAGTTAGATAATGGCAGTAAGTTCTATTTTGCATACCGTGCATGCAAGAGGAACTTAGAGAGGGGTAGAGGAGAGGTGGTGAACATGTTCTCACTTCGCAGCTTGGTACAGGTCAACAGCATTGGCGACAGTTTTTTTTTTTTTGATTGGCAAGCCTGTTTTAAATGAGATCAGTAACTCTTTGGGGTGGGTTCGAGCCCCAGACCTCTGGTATCATCACCCAAAGGTAAAGTTTTACCGACTTTGCTAGTCGGCACCTGCGAGTGACAACATTCTCACCATCAGTAATTTTTTGTACAGAAGGCAACTCCAGGATACTGGCAAAGATAATAAATCGACAACTAGAAAAAATGTAAGCTTGATACATGCCTAAATTATTGAATTCTGAAAATTCTAAGACATTATAAATAAGTTCCCCGTGGAAACCACGAGCCACCATTAGATTATCCTTAACAGCCATGGATCCAGCACGTCTCTGTTGAAGTACCATTAACCAAATCACTTTATGGATGTCTCAATAGAAAGGAAGATTCCAGTGTAATATGATCCTGCATACCATGGTGGGCACAATCAGTCCGGCTGCATTGAGTACTTCGGAGCAGAGATGACCAATGCATGACAGAGTTGTTCTCTATCAGGTATGCATCATGCTTTGATGTTGCCCACAACAGATTCCTTAGCTACACATGAACAAGCATCATTGACAGACATATCATGTACATCTAATTACATAAAATAATTGGTAGTAAAAAAAAAACCATATACAACATCCCTAGTAGATCAGTACTCTATTTGTTCCCTGCTTTCGTAAGTATTATGATCCAACCAGATACTACAAGTTCCACAGACTGCAATAGTTAGCTAAGTACAACTAATGCGGTTTTATTAGAAGACTGCATTTTAAATCAGTTATGCACAGTCATACCGGTCTACAACTGCAGTCAATTTTTCATATATTCATCTCTGTTCACAGTACTAAACGTTAAAGACATTACATACAGGCAAAAATCTAAACAAGTTGTGCACTTGTGCACCAACTGCTCAAGTGCTCAATATGTAATCACCATCCAAACATACACTATTAGAGTGCCAGTAAGTTTTATCTTTTTGTCTGTCCACTATCAGTAGTTCTAAGTTCTAACAATTAGAGCTCCTGTAGCAGTCAAAGAAATATTCGAGGTTCCATATCATCAGAATTTTGGTACCGCCACTACTGCGTAGTGGAAGCTAGTTCAGACTTCAGAGTACAAAACTCCCAGTTTGACATAGCCATAGCCAAAACTACCATAGCTCTTAACAATGGTGGACTCAGTTTGACATAGCCAGTTGACTCGTTGTAACTCGTATATGGGCCTAAACCCGTTCGATTGGGGCCTAAACAATTAGTTTATGGGCCTACAGTTGTTGGGTATTTTGCAGCCCATGTTTCAGTAAGGTGAACAACAATTTGATGGCGCATTTCACAGTTCAGGTCTCATTATTTCAACGTTAATTAAACTAGAGTGTTCAGAGGCAAACGTTAATTAAATGTGATGCAAAAAGTGCACATTATTGTTTCCTCCTAACTAAAAAATTTTCCTTTGTTTTTGGTCCCTTCTTTTACCTTGTAAAATTGTTTACAATTAAATACAAAATCACCTTTAAAAAAAATATATTCAATTAAACAAGGAATTGACATTGTTTGGTAGAATTTGTTGGTGCATTTTTTTTAGTACGTATAGTATTACTCAATAAATAGAAGTCTTGATTCGACATTGAGAATACAAGAAGGCAAGCACGGATGAGAAAAGGGTGGCGAGGAAACTGTGTAAAATTTTATTGATTATTGTTAAGTTGTAAATAGACATGCATGATACATGCATGATAACTAAGGCAGGCAGTTTTAATCGAAATAAAACAGTGTTAATCGAAATAAAACATAATCAATTTGTATTCTTTTCATAGGTAAATCTATGACCGAACTTAGAACAATGCTCGCTAATTTCTGCTATTGTGTTCGCTGCGTTTTTACAGAAAACGCATCTGTATTCCAAATGCCGATGAATCTACACAAATAAAACAAAAATAATTTAAAAAATAAATAAAAATAAAAACATATATATATATATATTAAAAAACAATTAAAAAAGTTTAAAAAAAAAAAGTGTTGACTAACGGTTGATGAGTGAGTGGCTACATCATTTGTGGAGTCAAAACGTCTTGTTTGGGTACAGACTACGCATAGCCACGGTCTCTCGGCGCCAGGGACCGGAATTTGATCCGCCATTTGTGTTTTGAAAATATTTGTTTTTGACTCAGAAAGGGTGCGACTGATGGTGCTTATATAGTGACGTTATGATTTAAATTCATCACACAATTACCTTCATCACACAATAAGGCAGACCATGCTGGTCATCTTTTTCATGTTGATTACAATAACGAAAGAATGAATAAAAGAAACAGAAAGCAGTAAAAACAGTCACATGGATAAAAATATACAATGTACAAAGAATGAAAAATTGATTGCGATCAAGAATATCCCTCGCTCTCAAGGAAGAAAAACACCAGAAGTTAAAGCATAGATGTGCACCGACATCCATAGCATATTCCCCATAATATTCCTGAGGTCATGTTTAGTTTCCTAAAAGTTGCTATTTCAAATGACAAATATATTGAGACATATAGCAAGAAACTTGGAATATAAGCCCAGTTACCACAACTATTCACAGTAAAACCCTCTTTACAGAAAAAGAACACATCTCTTTTAATTTTTATAATTCTAAACAAAACAATAGAGGAACAAATGACATAGAATAGCATTGTTAAGAATCATCATGGTAGGTGTGCCAACCGGCCCACAAATGCACTTACGATAAAATTATAAAAATCCCTTATTATTTGTAATGTCAATAAAAATTATTTTATTTTCCAAAAATAAACTATATATCGTATGTTGACTTTCCAACAATAACATGTTTTACTACATGTACATAGATTGTTTTACGAGGTAAGTTGAAATAAATTTTATTTCTCAATAAAATTAATGTCATCAATTTTATTTATTATCTTAGAGTAATTACTTTATTTAATTTGTAGCGGAAAAAAAAACTTTATTTAATAAGTTAACTTTACTATGGATTTGTTAATGATAAATCTTTAAACTCCTGATTGCAAATCTTATATGTGGTATGAAAATAAATTAAACATATTATGATGCAACATTTATATGAGAGTAAAGGTTTCTGCATGCAACATTATTGAAAAAGAAAATTAAAAAAGAAAATTAGTGATGTTAATATGTATCACCATCCAAACTTTTGTTAGACATGTACTCATACAACAACATCTTCTATTCGTTATCAATATAAAATCCTAGAAGCCTCACAAGGTCTCTTCACTGCAATCTCTCAACCGTTAGATAGCTTATCTGAAGAAATATAAACTAAATTTATCAATATATTGTTGAATAACTTAAATAGAATTGACTTTACTTGGTAGAATTGATGTTACCCTGTAAACATGACCATATCACCCTTGCCCAAGTCTTTACTTGAAGTTTTTTGTAGCTATTGAAACTGCATTGAAGTCTAATGATTGTAGTTCTAAATTACTATTTGGAGCGGTAACTTTTGCCAAATTAATCTTCCCATTATATCATTGATTTTAATTAAATAATAATAATAAAAAAATCTCCAAATAAAAAAATTAAAAAAAAAATACGGATAACAATGAAAACCATACATAACTCACAAGTCAAGTTGTCTAGTTGCAAAATCAAATTGCCTCTTCGCTTATGCATACATAAAACCAGAAAGCATACCATGACTATTTAAATAGTCGACCAAGCAACGATTGATGCAATGATGTATGCATTGGGTCTCTTTTTACCTTATTAGGATAAAATGTAAACAACATGATTAGACAATCTCAATAACATACGACATATCAACAACGGGTAACTTTGGTAAAATAAATATTCTAGAAAATAACACACCCTTTTTAATTTTTATAATTCTAAACAGTACAATGGAATAACAAATGACATATAATAATAGCACTGTTAAGAAACATCATGGTAGGTGTGTCAACTGATCTACAAATGTACTTATGATATTGAGAAGTGTTATCGAGATTTTCCGTTGTGTAGATTGTGATTTAAAATCCAAACCAACAAGCTACAACTAACATTTTTTTTTTTTTAACAAAGCAACTCCTTAAAAACAACTTATATACATTAATTAAAACTCTCTTAAAACTCTCCAAAAGACCTAAACTCTCTTAAAACTCTCCAAAACAACTTAAATACATTCTCTTAAAACTCTCAAACACATTTCTCTCAAGACTTTTTCAGAAGATAGTGGACGCATTCTCAAACGCATGGCTTGTCCAGAAGATAGTGAAACAACATCACTCCAAATGAAAACGTAAAGAAAACAGAGAAAGAGAGAATCAGTAAATTACTTCGGACCATGTTGAATGCGCCTCTCTTTCTCCCCTTATAAACATCAGCATACACATCGGTCTCCACTATTGCAGCTTCAAGTCCACCATCTAGTCCACCATCTAGTTCCCTTTAATTATTAACTTGCACTAGCGTCTTGAAGTGAAATCTGACAACTCTCCCTGAGCTAACATTGACCGCATACTTTTTGCGAATAATAGACAATACAGTAACTTTCCAAAAACTAGAACTGCATACGCATAAGGTTTGACCGAGCACGGAAAATTATCCAATTGAAAAAAAAAAAAAAAGCCAGCAAACCTACCGTTGTTGCAGATGTTCCCACTTGAATCGCTAGAGATTTTTGAATCTCTTCCTTCAATCTTTGTCCAACAGCGTCACCTAACCAACGGGTTTCGAATAACTTTTGGTCCGATTTGGAAAGAGGCACCTCTACAACTAACATTAAATAACTAGCTAATGCAAATAGTGGGGATGAGTCCGACAGCATTTACAAACACATAATAGACAATATATTCTCTAACATTTATATCAAAATTCAATCAAAATCTATTACCTTTCATGTGAAGCATAGAAACATCCTCGTAGAACTTGTATGTATCAAAACGACATAACTATATAGACACTTAGATCATATAGATATAGTAGTATCAATTAATGGCTTAAGTGCTTAAGTAGTTAACTTCATCAGTCTATATTAAATTCTTAGTAGTCAACACACTCTAGTTTTGTGAATTGAAATAAATACATAATTTTATTGATCTTTATTGTTTAGAGCTTCTGACCAAAAAAAAAAAAAAAAAAAAAAAAAATTGCATATTTTTTTTTGGGATGGGGTGGGGTGTGCACATAATCTCGCACCCCTTGGCTTAGAATCCTGGCTCCGTCCTTGAATTACTATAATGTCGGTTTTATCTATCAACTTTACCTCTTGACGACGGATTTCTTTGTGATTTGAAAACTGTATGAGGCAATCCTCGTACTAAATCGATCCGGATTCTGAACGTGAACACTTTCGCAGAATTGCAATAGTTGGTTTCTGAATGCATGATCGGCAGTGGGGTGGTGATTGCATTCATAATGAAACTGGATCCATATCTTCTTGCACCAGAAGCAAAACCCGAGCTTGAAAGGTTGGGCAAAATGATTTCAAGAATAAGCGTATCAAGGTTGATTGCTCTTTTGACGGTGTATTGTGGTGGGGAATCTTCAGAGCATTGGAATGTGAAAGCTGAACTGGTAGTGAAGCTTATAAAAATGAGGAAAACCAAGGTCTTGAAACCCATTCTCGATCTTCTTCTTCTTCTTTTTCGACTAATGAACTGAAGAAAGTTTTATTAACGTGGTTTTCTGTTTGGTTTTTACCAAAAGCTCAAGACGAGACTTGTTTATTAATTTAAAAAATAATGGGACTTGCCAATATTACACATATTAATTCAAACTAATGGGACCCTTGGTGATTCAAAACAAGTAACTCATTAGACATATACTAGCAAACTAGTAAACTAATGGGACCATTGGACAACATCTTCTATTTTTTATCAATACAAAATCCTATAAGCCTCACAAGGTGTTACAGCCCGAATTTCTAAACAATTAAAAAATAAATATTTGAAATATAAATATCTCAAACATCACTCGGTTCAATTGTCTAAAAACCCAGGCTATGACGGGGTGGATACAACACATGTCAAAACCTAAAACTCACATCATAAAGAATTTTAACAACAAAAATAATCTCCAAAAACTTCTCTTTATTACTTTATGAAAGTCTATCTTCTATCCAAAAATCATCAATATAACATTCTAAGAATAATTGTCCTCAACATCGTATTCTCATGTCATATAAAAAGAAAACTATGTTATTACATACTTCCCAAAAGATTAGACCTAATAAAAATAAACTCCCGGATTGCTCCAGATCAAATCCAAATCAAACGCCGTAGTTCCACTGCCTTCCACCTATGTTCCCAAGAACACACACACGTTGCCAAAACAAAGCAAACATGGGTCAGCAAAATGGAATTTGCTGGTATGAGTAGGTTTATGAATAGGTGCAGAAATGGGAATGTTAGTTTGGTGTTGAGAATGTGCTATAGGCTGTTGAATATAATATCTGTCAAGTTTTGAGAAGAAGGAAATGGTATATACTCTGACGGGTTTTGTGGAGATGGAGATGGTATGTTTTTTGACAGGTTTTGTAGAGAAGATGGTATGTTTTCTGACAGGTTTTGTGGAGGAGGAGAAGGAGACTCATTACTTGAATATGAAGGATCAGTATCTAGATGTGAGTTTGAATGAGAAGAAGAATGATTGATTGAATGATTTTCTGAATTTTGAGAATTTGAATGATTATGCAGAACAGGGAGGAACCATAGTTGTCGAAGTTTTCGAAGGAAAAGAGTGTATTGAAGTAGGTGTTGATGCTCTAAAAGGGAAATGATTTTCTTTGAAAATGAATTCTCTGGTCCTACCTGTTGTAAGATCATAGCACTTGTACCCTTTTTGATCAAGGCTTAGGAATGGAGTGTTCTTGAACCATTGTTAAAACTTAAAACAGACAAAACAGAATGAGATGGTGTGACGATTCTCCTTATATCAAAATTACATGGAACGTTTAAGCTACGAGTAGCATGTAGTGTTTAATGGCATTGACTCTGTAGTCTTTAGTTTTGTATTGGTAGTGTCATTGTCACTTGGAGCTTCAATTTTTTTTTTATTGATAAAGTTGCTATTTCATATTAAGCAAAACACTTAGGAACATGAAGTATGTTATCCAATTTAAAGGATGAGGTAGCTGTATGAGGTAATGAATGACCAGTGTGAGAGATGTGCAAACCTTTTCCATCACCAACATACACTTCGTCTGAGCCAATGTAGTCGCCATGCATGGAGAGATTTTTCAGATCATTAGTAATGTGACTGGTAGCTCGTGTCTGCTATCCAGCTTGTATTTGGTGTACTGTTGCTGTACAATGCGGAGTTATTGTAAGAATCAGATGTTTCACCAGTATGGTATTCACCGTGTGATCTCTGAGCTTGCCATTGCATGAAGCTTGGCTGGAGGATGTCTTCCTTGAAAAGCATAGTTCATGCGATTATAGCAATCAATTGCTGAGTGTCCTGGTTTTGAACAGATTTGGAGTAAATTCTTGGTGCTGACACTGACGAGGGGTTCTTTGAATTGTTGTTTGCTGAATTGTTCCGAGTATAACCACATATTACTTGAATATGAAGGATCATCCTCTTACTCTGGCCTGAAAAGCTTGAGTAGACAACTCTTAGTAATTCTCTGTCTATCAGTTATTGTGATCTCCTCACTCAGCAGTATTCCATGAAGTTCATCAAATGTAACATCTTCAGAACACACTCTAATAGATGTTCTTACTGGGATATATTCAATAAGGGTAGTGTGTGGGAGAGGAAGTATGGTTCCTCGCAACTGGAGAGTTTTACTCTGGAAGTCTGAACTTCCAATAGGCGGTAGTGCAGTACCAAAAGCTGATGTGCATACTATATCAATTTTATTGGTTGCATAGAATGCAAGACTCAATTTCTGAAAAACCATACTCACACAAGTAAAATGGGCGCACTGTAGTAAACTATCTCCAAAATATATTTATGGCTAGGTAAACGAAGAAATGGTTGATATAACAACTATACCTCTTCACAAAAATGTTCAGTTCAACGAACAGACAAAGCCATTCAAAGAGAGCTCACTAAGTCATCTACTCATCTTGTTTACCAAAATTTACCAAGTTGGAAAACCTGCACGTCCAAATATGTATTGCCAATGATCAATCTCAATTGACAAAGCCATTCAAAGAGAGAGCTCACTAAGTCATCTTGTTTCTTAATCAAATACAATAAGAAAAAAATACAAATGTTCTCCATCAACAGTGGCATGTCCACGCTCGAATTAATACATTGCTTGCATTGAGAATGGGGCCAATCAAATCAAACATTAATATATTCTCTGCTCCAGTATGTTTCAATCACTAGAATATATGCAGGAATTACGTCATATTACTCAGATATTTGTGACACGGATGTTCAACTCGAATCACAATGCAGAATGAAAACAACAAATAATATACAACATTGCTCCAACTCTTCAGCTGGTACGTTGGATGATACCATTCTCCGCCAAGTATTCAACAAATTCATCAATCAAGTAAGGCCATGCACCCTGGGCATCATAGTTTGCTAAATTTGGATCTACCGTCTGTATGAACAAGAAAAGGACATATATCATGGCATTATAATATACAAACAACAAATATCAAGTTTTTCTGATCATGCAAGAGTATAAGAGTGATGTCCTTGCATTAAGCCCTAATACGAAAACAGCATTGAGCTTAAGTTCCTCGGAAGGTGATACTCATATTACCATTAATACTGTCTTACTAATTAATATGTGCAAAAAAGCTTTGCCAACATCATAGTGACGTCAAAGACAAGATGGAGTGGACATTATTGACGTATGAGATGTTAATATGTGATGAGTTTGTATGAGTATGGTGAATGTTTGATTTGCTTCATATCTTACCCTAGCAAATTCCAAAAGTTGAGACCAGGTATCCCTTGATATTGCCTTGTTATGCCGGGCCTAAGTTTAGAGGACATAAAAACAAACACAGTGAGAATAGATGTGAGAGATGGAAACAAAAGTAAGTTACAGCTCAGCTGAAGATATATTGTGTAGAAAGCGATAGCTATAAAATTATGCCCAATGCTTTTCAGTAAATCGCTTACGATTAACTTCCTCACCTGTAAGAATTGGCACCAATGGTCTACCAATGCCCAATGCTTTTCAGCAAATAGCAATTGCCACATCCCAATAGCTGTATCCAGTGCCAAAGACTTCTGGCCCTGCACTTAAAAACAAAATACAGTTCCTAAAGTTGCTGTTTAATAGCACTTCTTGTACTTTAAGTTCACTAATATGCTATAAATGTAATACTGATATACCTATCTTCTCAATAATGCATCTCTATCAAGCCTCTACATATATTTGGTAACCATTAATTATCACTTGATTGTCAGGAATTATTTGATTTGGACCTAATAACACGTGAATCATGCAATGAGTACCACTATGGACATGACAGGACAGAAATATGGTACACTAAGTGCCACTACAGACAATAGATATGTGATGGATACCGAAACAAAGTTACACTACATTTGCATTACTAATCCAAAACCAACTCAAAGTAATCTGTAATCTTTAATTTAGTAAGACGCTGGAAGGACAAAATTTCAGATATGATCAATAAAAGAAACTGACACCAGTAAAATGTTTGACCAATACAAACCTTTTCCTTAGCCCAGCCAAAAGCAAAGTTGTATATCTCGCGGAACTTTTCTGTACAATGACACAAAATAATCAGCAAT
The DNA here is from genome assembly GCF_015680905.1 of Coptis chinensis. Taxonomy (NCBI): domain Eukaryota; kingdom Viridiplantae; phylum Streptophyta; class Magnoliopsida; order Ranunculales; family Ranunculaceae; genus Coptis; species Coptis chinensis. The sequence continues at coordinate 89,434,700 of NC_141463.1, read as the reverse complement.
AATAATATAATATAACATCCTAGCACCACTATCTCAATATGTTGATCTGATCCAATTCGTTAGCTATAGGGTCAACTTGTTGGTTGGCACCACTTTCCTGAAATAATAAAAGTGAAAAACAATCCCGACCAAATTATTCACGTTGTCATGGTGTCAATTCTTTTTATGTAAAATGTTGCAGGTGTCTGTCCTTGTATGCCAAGGTGCCCTCTCGGGAAGCCCTACACCTCACCCCAATCCCGACAACATAACCAACCAAATCCTGAGTAGTATTTACACTTACGTTAAGGGGTAGGGGACCTCTAAAACAACCTCACTAACCAAAAAAAAAAAAAAAAAATTACACTTACGCTCATCTTTTAGTTCCGATCGCATATATTGTAACCTTTCACGGAACTTCTCAAGGGAATCCACCCTGACAGAAAGTTCATATACAAGTAAGAGTGATTTATAAAGATATTCAAAAAAATAAATGAAAAACACCGGCTACTTAATATTTACCCCAGTCCTTGTAATCCGCCCACAAATTCCTGCTTTGAAAATTCACACATAGTAGCAGCCTTCATATGCCAGGATACGACTAACTGCAAAAAAACTAAAATGTTCAGTAAAGTGGGCTAATCCAACCAATCTTGCTTGCATTAGAGACAGAGCTACTGAACTAATGGTTTATCTCTCCATCGAATTACATTACTGAAAGGTGCACAGTCATGAGCCCATACTAAAGGTTCAATTAATTCCAATGAAAAAATATAAAGACACAAAAACATTTTTTTAAATGGGAGGTTCCGGAGGGGAAAAAATTGAGTAATATTTGTGATATAGAAGCCTGTTAATGCATCACACAAATGTATGCGTAATAAGTGAATTAATTGATTTTAGATGTGGCATTAGATCAAAAGGCTAAAATGAGTGATCATGGACTCCTCAGACAAATATTATAACATGCCAACAGCCTTTCTACTTAGTGACTTACGCAACAAGCTACTATACATCTGAAAATGCCAAGACCACATAAATGGGCAGAACAAGACAGAACACCTAGAGATGCATTTACATCAAGAAGACAGAAGACACAGTTTGACAAAGATAAATTCCTTTGCCTGAAATACATGGATAAGTTAGAAAAGAAAAGGACGCCAATCAACTTCGCAGCCATGCATATTAAGCCAAAAGGAAATACAATATTACCACAAAATGATTTCTGAACTGAGTAGGGGGGCTAGCATAAGCGCTCAAGTAATATGTTCTTCAAGATTACTAGTACTTTATTTTTTTAAGGGTAGAATTGCCTGAATTACAGCTTAAGATGCCATGTTTAACATTTATAAAAAACAAGAACCACTAGTAATCTAGTAGGGTTGCTCGTTTTTGTATGAAATAATGAAATATTTATTCTAAAATGCTGCTGCTATGATTTTCCACAATTTTATTTGCTCATGACTTTAAGTCCTAGCTAAGAAACCAAACAAATAAACAAAAGTAACAATGAAATGTCTCTTGATTGTTAAATTCAGTTTACCTAATCATTTTTAACTCAAATAAAGATTTACTTATTCCTAGCAGGCTAGCATAAACTCCCATAAGAAGGGTTCCAATTACTTTCCTTGAAACCTACTAATAATGGAACCAAACATTAAGCTGATATCTCCAACGTATTACTTTGAACAGAAACTATTAAGCAAAAAGGAATCAATAAATATATAGAATAAGCACTTACCATAACTATATCTTGTGGGTCCACCTGCACAAGTAATGCCAATCATTGTTAAGAGAAAGGCACGCAGGGAAATATCTAAAGCAGAAACATCGAGTTGATCTATGTTAAGCATGTAACATAGAATAGAAACATGTACGCATGTTTGGCACTGATACCGTGTCAAACAGGGTGTGCATTTGATGGGGAGCAAACACTGATGCCTGACAGTCTGACACAGATCCATGCACATGCAATGTTTTTTGTTGCAAATATATCATGTTCCGAAAATCCAAATAAAGGCATAAAAATAAGAGAAGGGAAAACAAAGTAGTAAAATGTTTACCAAACAGACGAAAGGAGGTACCTGAAGGTCATTGCAGAGCAAACTGATGCCATCAGCCATAATCATATCAGCATATTGATCTACAACAATGAGACATACATCAGAATCTGGAATCTTAAGTCTTACAACATTTATATATCTTAAGCTGTTACATACAATTCACATGCCAACTAGAAAAGGAGAAATTTCAAATATTAAACATTTGCAAAATGAAAAAGGTTATTTGATAAATGTCTACGCTTGGTTGATAAGCTATAAAGGCCATCTAAAAGCTTAGATGTTTCGAGTCATGAATTTCTTCATTAATGGAAGGTTCTGGACAACATCTACTGACGAACATAGCCATTTTAAAATTGCTTCAGGGCTGGTGAATAATTTTTTTTTTGTTGGCATTAAAGATTTGGACAATACCTATTGATGTTCATTGGGCTGCTACAGAAACACTATTGAGGCACTACTACAATCTAATATAGGATTGTGTTGCTGACCCATTCTTCGGTTTGTTCTTATGAACTCATTCACTCGGTAATGCAATACTCAGTCCAGACTCCAGACAAGTACATGGTAATGTGGACAGCATATGGTGATGGGAACAAGATATGATAGACATCAGTGTCCCAATTAAAAACAACATACATAAAACAAAAAGGTCTTATATGTATTTGCAAAGAACTTTTGACGAAAAAAATAGGAAAATTACTGGAAAATGGTAGATATGAAGACTTCGTAAAACCCACTCAACAAGTTTGTAAAAAATGGTAGATGGAAAACGAGTAAACGACATGCATTAAGATGTATTTAAGAAAGTAAAACGAGAACACCAATCAGGCCTCTCAGGTCTACCAAAGTTTTAAAATTCACAACACACAACCATCAGCTAAAGAGACAACATGCTTATATATCAAATGAAGTAGTCACATTTTGAATTCCACTTACAACTCACGCATGTGTTTATATTGATAGATAGCCATATTTGGTGAAGAATTTTTCACTTTTTTTTTTAAAACTTTTAATTAAATTTCTAACATGATGTATTACAAATAGGGTGAACTAGTGTTACCCCCCACTAGATGAGCCAATTAGGGTCTCCCCCCTAAACACACGGGCAACTTGGTTTGACCGTTAACTTTCAAGTCAAACAACTGAAAATGACATAAATGCCCCCACCTAATTAAAATTAAACATTTTCTTTTTGAAAATAATGAGGGCATTTGTGTAATTTTCAATTGTTTGACTTGAAAGTTAACAGTCAAACCAAGTTGACCGTGTGTTTAGGGGGAAGACCCTAATTTCCCATCTAGTGGGGGGTAATACTAGTTAACCCTTACAAATATACAATATATTTGCCATGTAGCAATAGACTACCACCCTCCTCCCTAACTATTGATATTTCCCTATTTACTACTCAATTTAGTGCAACTACGTTTTAGCCTTGCAGGACAAGTGGCCCTTCATTATATCGGCCCGGCCTAGTGTGCGTGTGTGTGTGTGTGCAAATTGAATACTGAAGCTAAAGTTACACCTTTATATCTACTATAGAGCTCCTCAAGCTGCCTAGAATTAGTAGCTGATTTACTTTGTGGCTGGCTGTAAAATAAATCAAAAGCCCCTTCAAGTTGCCACCCACTATCTTTCAAAGATTGGAGAGCAGCTTTCTCACTGCACCAAATCATCACACAATGCAAAAATTATAATTAACAGGTGCCAACTTATATTACACAATAGGAGTGTGTATATATATACCTTGTTCCAGTGATTTGGACAAATTGTTGAACTTTGTCACGCTGCCCTCTATTCAATTTATGCTGTGCAATCAAAACATTTATAATAATAATAATAATAATAATAATAATAATAATATAAAAAATTGCAATTGATTATTGGATTAAATGAGAAAGTGACTAACCATTTTGGTAGAAATTAGGGTTTGGAAATTGGAACCCTCTCTTTGATGAGAGAGAGAGAGAGTGTGTGTTCAGAGGAGAAAGCAGCCAGCTTCGAACTGCTTTCTTAATTTAACGTTTGCTTGATCGAATTTTCTATCGAACACTTCGAACCGTGTGTGCACGTGTGTGTTGCGTGCTGGGCTTTTGATGCTGGTAATTTGTAGACCCAATATGGCAATATATAGTCCATGGACCTTTTACCTTCTTACTGTTGTCGATCTCTATGGTCATGTGGTGAAAGGGAGTTTTACCTATAAACCACTTACTAACTAGATAACTGTAAGCAGTGGGGGTGTGAGCGGAGGGTGGAGAAGAGAGAGGTATTATAAATGGTGTGAATTAGTCTGGAGGAGAAGGGGTTAGTAGATTGGAAAGACCGAGTTCGTTCGGAGCGAAATGCCTACGTATCAAGCTCTCACTTCTGGGGGGAGAGTTGAATCAGGTCTGGCGTAGTTCAAGCAGGGGGTATTTATAGTTGTGGAGTAAGAAGATTTGTGTAACACGTGTACTGGCCAATACAGATGTGTGGTTGAGATTTGGGATGCGTGTAGGGTTGGTGTTGGTAGGAGTCTTGCAATGATGGGGAGTGGTTGTAGTAGTTCGGATAATGCGGGTGAGGGGTCGTACAAGTATGGCTCTGGTAATGACTGCATCTGGATAATGGGTGATGTCACTAGATGAAACCTTCCATATGAGGGTATGCGAGCTTAGTTACTCTGGAGAGCGATCTCGTAGGACAAATATCTTAGATCGGGTGTGCGAGCTGATAATGTGAGTCGTTCTGAAACGAACTGAAGTCATGAGGTCGGTGTGGTATTTCTGTTTATGCTGGACATGTGTCTGATATCTCTGGATGATAATATTACTCCCTCACAAGAAGAAGAGATGGGTTTGAGGGTGAGGAGATAGAGAGAGTTGGGTTTGGCTGAGGAGGGCTGAACAAGTAAAGAAGAAGAAGAAGAAGAAAAAAAGGCTCCCTCACTAAATCGAGACGATGATAGACATTTAAACCTACCAAATTATATTTTGGTGGGCCACGTATTCGTACCCTCCCTCCCAAAAACATTAGCTCCGCTCACTTGATTAACTACTAGTTTATCGAAATCTTCATGAAAAGATTAACCTTAGAGTACTATAGTAGTGCAATAAGCTGGAAAGTTAATATAATATACCTAATTAACCATGGACTATAGGATCATCACCAATATACATATGTGTCACCTTGGGTATTGGAATATTGGTTAGGGTTTTTCAACCCATACAATTCTACACTATATAATAATAAATAGAGTGAATGCTGTTCTGTTATAAAAAGGTTTGTTGCTTATATCTAGAGATTCTTGGCAGTTGACACTTTTAAACAGAGAAGTGGTTATAACTTATGACTAGAGGTTTTTCTCTTAGCAAGGTCTTATAAAAGTACTGTATTGACAGGATAAGGTCCTACATCACTTGCAAGAAATAGGTTTATGCTAGTATGTTTTAGTTGGGTTTAAAGTTTGTTTCGAGTGTCATTACAGCACTACTACTTACTTTTTCTGTCACTTTTGGTCAAATTCAGTGGCTTCAAAGTGCTAATGTGATTTTGTCCTTTTTATGGGTGGTTTGTTTGGTTTTAACTAGTTTAGAGATTTCAGCATCTTAAGTTCCTCTTTTCCACTACTTTAACGAGTGTTGGCGGTTGCAATTCAATCGAGCTTGCTAGTTCTGTCAAATGGCAAGAAAAAGAATCAGAACCCAGTACAAGAAAAAGCTGCTGCAACCAAAGAATGAAGTGAAACCAGTGGAGTTTCCTTATTGTTCAACCCCTACAAGTTCAGAGAAGTTATCAAAAGTTGAAGAAAAAGACATGCATCACAGCAGCAAAGGTCTTGAGGTTTCTAGCAGTGTTTGTTCCACTCCAAAGGCTCAACGACACCGGATACCAACAAGAGTTTTATGTCCACCAGCGCCCAAGAAGCGAAGAATACTCTCACACTGTTCATCACAGAGGAAACCAATCTCTTTCTTTGCACCACCAGATATAGAACACTTCTTTTGCTTTGCTCTTCAGACCATAGTTTGAAACATGTTTTGCTGCTCCCAAGGTTATAGTTATATTTTGCATTTTCATTTATTTTCTTTGTTGTTTTCTCTTACAGTTGATTTGTTATTTAGTTTGGCACAGTGTGAGTAAGACTTAAACTGTGTTGGTTGTGTGTAACCTTAGAAAAATATTTAGGCAGACCACTTGCTAATTTAGTATAGGGATTTCTGATTTCGGGTATACAGTTAGTGATCGAGCTAAGCTGGTTTAGCTGGAGTTTGTATGAGCTAATTAATTTTAGCATTAATATGTAGCTTGGTATTGTTTTTGACATTTGAGGTATGGCACCTTGAAATTTAGATTTGAGTGAATGTAATTTGCATTGGTTTTGCAGCTTCCTTGTGTTAAGTCAACTTATGAAATTGGAAATCATAAATGTCCTTGAGTTTTTATTTAATCCTATGTTCATTATCTCTTCTTCCATTATTTCTGCTCTTGCCATATATGCCTATTGATATGTGTTGTGGATATGCAAATAGGTTCTTCGCAAAAGTAAATCCACAAATGATCCTAGAATTCCAGGAATTGGATACCATATTCAGTATTTTTTCAGTTCCATAGTCTGAGTTAAAAGTCATTAGTTAAAAGAGTAATTGCAGGTCTGCATATACAAACCGATATTGTAAGCAGCACTAATAATGCAAAAGATAACAGAGCAACTCAAACACAACTATGTTCTCATCAAGTGTTTTGAGGGGACTAGGTTGTACCTTTGTAATAAGCAGGCTCCTTGATGCAAAATTAAATGGGAAATCCTAACTACTATAGTAATGGATCGCTGGTTCTATTCAAGCACTCAATCATATCACCAATTGTCATTGTCGAATTTCACTAAGCCACCATCATTCCATGATTTCATTATACGCCATCTCTATCTATCTATTCCTTAAAAGGCGATTAGACTATATATTTTACTTCATGTACCATTTTGGATATTGTGGGAGAGGTTTTCAGGTAGAACAGAAATTTCAGCCATCGATTTTTGAGTTACGATTAAGCCTGGGCTACCACGAGAATATTTTTATATGGATGAGAGTTTCTTGGATGTGTGATCCAACGGTCCGAAAATCAAAAACAAATTTCCCCGTTGGATCACACATGCAACGGATCTCGTCGCTATTAGGATATGCTCGGGTAGACAAACTCGATTATGATTAATGTAAATTTTGACTTAGAGGTCGTCCATCAAGTTTTCATCACTTCAATACCATAGGGATCACTCATAAAGATGATACCACGTCTTATGTTTGAAATACAAAAGGTAGTTCCTTTGTTTATGAAATGATGGTGTCAGGTGGGTGTGGGTCATGTGTTGGTCCTGAGCCAACACTAATCAGAGAATCCAATGAAAGAACTCGTGCGGACTAGTGATCCTGCTGGTTACGTATCCAATTAATCATTCTAGTCAATAGATTTCTCGCATCCCAATTAATTGGATTCCTTGTAATTTGTCTGTCTTAAAGCAAGTTCTTCTTTTGTTTTGCTCTTAATACATTGCATGCATGTCATGAATTGGCGAATTGATAGACATTTTGCTCGAAATTCCCGTGGTTTTGAAACAATTGGAATAATGTAATGTGCCAAATAAAACTGCAGGACGGACGGTGGCAATGTGGCATTCGTGATATGTGTCAAAAATAGTTTAGAGTCCGAATTTGTGGTTAAATCTATTTTCGTTCAGTTTAACAGTTTTTTTGGGTAGTAATACAGTTTTTTTAGGCAGCCACTCTACCAATCAGAAACTGAAGTCTTGTTGACAGCAAACAATTATTTGTCCACAAACTTATTCTGAATAGTTTAATTAGATGAGCACCCCAAATGCACTTATATATCAACATGATACCCTCTTAATCGCATATAGCTACTCCAACAGCTAAAGTGTTGTTGATTTGGTTTGCATTTGCATCTGCATCTGCATCTGCATCGTCATTACAAATCTATATTATTATTATTATTATTATTTAACTGTTCAAGATGATTTCGACAAACGACATTGAGGAAATTCCTTTTAAAGAGTACGAAACGGAAAAGATTTGATAAGATTAGTGTGGACCAATCGAGCTTTTGTTTCATCCGTGGTGCAATTTGCAATTCAACAAAATTTAAGTCTTTCGATTGGCAAATCAACTGTGGCTAGGACTTCATTAGTTTTAACTAGAGTAGATGAATGGGGTCATTTATCCAGAGTGCACTGTTTTTGTTGTTGGTCTTTTTAAAAAGTTAAAAATTAAGGAAGCATTATGTGTTTATACATTTTTTGCTACTTTCAAGAAAAGTTTCTTGAAATGTTCCTAACTCAAAACTAGTCGAATAGGGTTTTCTTAAAAAAACAAACGTCTAGACTTGCATTTGGATTGATGACTTTTTTTTACTGAAGTGGGATGTTCTTTTTATCAGTTCAATGATGATTTTCATCTTACAAAGAACTAAGCATAACTTTATTTCATTTTTATAGAATCCAAGGCTGTCCCTCACTCCCTGTTTTTCCTTCCTAAATAATGTGATTCAACAGGTTTAGAACATTTCATTGATAATTAAACATGGTTCAAGATTTAAGTGTTCTCGAATCAGATTAGTAATCGTTTAAAAAAAAATAGGGCATGTTTGGTTTATTATTTTTATGTGGACAATTTTGAATTTTTTGAATAAATTGTTTTTGCATTTTTTGAAGACAAATTATATTTTTCACATTTTGATTGTCAGAGTGGGCTCTGAGTTTTGGGTGGCCCTAGGCGAGCTCCAAAAATGGGCTCGTGTCTCCCCAAAATAGTGTATGCTTTGTTTTTTTTGAAAAACACCGAAAATACTTGGGAAAAAGAATTGAAGAAGACGAGTGGTTTTGTTTATGTTTCGGGCTTAGTTAGTTGGGTTTTATTGATTGGGGTGAACATTTAATGTTTTAAGCAAAAAAACCATTGTGGGCTAGTAACTTAGTGGCCAGTGGCCATTCATTAATTGGGTCAAACTTTTAGTGTTTTAAGCCGAAAATAAAAATAAAAACTTGGGCTAGTGATATGATTGGTAGTGGGCATGGTCCAGTTTGGGGCCCTTACCCACCACCTATGATGACTATGGGTTAGGGCCGCCCCTGTTGATTGTTCAATTGTACATAGGCTGAAAATGATCTTGGTGAAAACTTTTATTCTTCCACCTCCTATAAAAATAAACATTTTCCTATTCCCCTCTCCTCCTCCCGAAGAAAGATTTATCATTGGAAAATGAAAAATATTTTTCCTTGTTAATAATATAATTTTTCCAAACATACCGCCCAACACAAAGTAACAAATCAAAACTTGTTTTCATGGGAAACCTTGTTTTATATCAAATGCCACGAATTGACATTTTTATATTTATGGTGTGAATTACCAAACACACGCTAACATATAATTTTTGAAATATTTTAATGGAAAATTTTCCCATGAAAATATTGATACATTATTTAGAGAGAAAAAAATCGAGTAATTAAACATTGTCTAAGGATATTTGAGTTCAAGACTTGCTCTTATTGAGTTCACCACAAGATTAAGGATAAAAGTCACCCCTAAACTTGTCCTTGATTGTCATTTAGACCCTCAAACTTTTTTTCTAAGCGAAAAAAACTCTGAAGTTGCAAGTAGCAAACACAACAGTTAGTTTCATAGATGACGTTAGATATATATGATGTTATTTTATTTGTTACGTACATGACGTCATCGATCATTTTATTTACCTTGTAATTTATTTTTCAAAGTGGCAGAAAATAAATGGATGATGTGGAAATCAATCAGTGAGTCAATTCCAACTGTATTGTCACCTATAATTGTATAAATTGATCATCTTCATCAGCAATTCCAACAGTCATAGTCATAAGAAAAAAAACCCTAGCTACCAAATTATTTTATTTATATTCAATTATACGAATAATTTAGGCATGTAATTAATAGGTATTATTATTAATGTTTCATTCATTGTTTGCAAATTCTAATCAATTTCTTTTTTGAATCCTTTTTCTTTTGGCAGAAATGTCACTTGCATCATATCAGTGAATTACAAAGTAAATAAAATGATTGATGATGTCATGTAAAAAAGAAAATGACATCATATATATCTAACACCATCTATGAAACTAACTATTGTACTTGTGTTTGGTACTTACAACTTCAAGGTTTTTTTTGTTTGGAAAAAAGTATAGGAGTGTTAGTGACAATCGGGTCAAGTTCAGGAGTGATTTTTGTCCTTAGTCCATTCACCACAGTCCACAGCTTACAATATTCTTGCTTAGAAAATAGCAGACTTATTATTGAAAACACAAAAGTAATTTTGCGATCTGCTCACAACATATTTATTGCCATAAAGCACATAATAGCAGTTGTCCCAAGTAGGGGTGATACCCGCCCCTCAAAATTGCATGATCAAACCTTCAAAAGTTGACCCTCACAGATTTAAGGGGCAGCCCGACCCTCATGCTTATAAGGGGTGGGCTAGGGCCTAGGTTCTCAAGCATGAGCCCGGCTCTCATTAAGCCCTCACTTAACCCCCATACGTTTTCTTGTTATTTTACATTATATTTATGTATTATATTTTAATTATCTAAGTTGTATAAAAAAAAATCACTAAATTAGTTTTCAATAGGGGATAGATTATAACATAACATATACGGTTTTTGTAATTGATTTAATGATAAGTATATAAGTCATATATAAAAGCAAATGTATGAAAAATGTAGATGTTTTAAGAATATCACTTCTTCTACCATCTCTATCTATTTTTTCTCTTTGTTTTTTTTTCAAAAGGCATAAGAATTAGTTTTGTATATTAAAATTGATATATATAATCAAAGTATGATAAAAATAAAAAAATCACAAAAATAAAATAAAAATAAACTAGTAGAGTATAATTAGATCGGGCCCGACCCGACCCTCATTTGGCCCTCAGAAATGGACGAGTTAAGGACTTGAATTTTCATATTTGACCCGACTCGACCCGGCCCTCAATACAAAATAGGGGAGAGCTGACCCAGCCCTCAATCATAAGGGCTTTTATGGTTTGATAGGCGGCCTTTTTATCATCCCTAGTCCAAAGGCATATCTATGGTTTCCGAAACGAATATGTTACTACTTACTAGTGCAATCTTTGGGTTTTTCTCTGGGTCCAATAACTAAAATTTCAACGAAATCGAAATGTTTGGCCGAGATTTCCAAATCTAAAAACAAAGTAAGACTTCTGGCTTCATTCTGAGCACAACACCTGTTCTATTTTAATCTCGCCACCCAATTTTCAGACAGACAACAAAAACATCCCTCCCTTTTTTTTCTCTCTCTTCACTCTCCACTTCTTCTCTGTACTACAAACACATGAGGTAACTAACTAACTAACTAACTCACTTTAAGTAAACCTCGTCAGTTAATAGTCAACAACCTTAAATTTCTATGTATGTTTGATGTACAACTTAATTTTGTCTTATTTGTACAAATAATAATTGAATTTGATATTAGATTTTGAACCAATCATTGATTGCCAACTGTGTTGTTATGTGAAACCCTAACCCTAGTGTAAAGGTAAGATTTGGTCAGACCTTATTATTATTGGATAATTGGGGAAGAAGGAGGTTTGATATGGATTTGACTGAGTTCGTTCTGGACGAACTGCCTACGTATCTAGCTCTCTCGGGGGCTAGAATCAAGTCAGACGTAGTTCACGATTTGGGATGAATGATTTGGTGTTGTCTCTTCTGGAGAGCCTAGGGGGAAGATGGAGTGGAGAAGAAGCATAGAATTCTCCCCTTTAGATCATGTCTCCTCTTGATTTTATAACCCATCCACTTAATGTGGTCTTGAATGCAATAAAGTACATGGTTGTTGTTACATAATTGTTGTAACGTCTGCCTTTTCATCTTTGAGCGTTACAAGACCTGGTTGTGGTCTTGGTATAAGCGACCTGGTTGCGGTCATGATATGAGCGACCTGGAAGGTCTTGATATAGTGAGGACTTGTGCTGGACACGTGTATAATATACGTTAGTTGTGTATATTAGTCCCTCACACCTAGACAAACTTGGTTAGCTCTACTGGATTTCTTTTGTGTAGAAGTTATTTGCCATGTTTCATTATTTGATTGAAGAGTTAATGAGTTTTTGATATATTTAGGTAAGCGTAGTTACGAGAATAAGTTTGATGCCTGTGTTCAAAATCTGAAAATATAAATCCATTTGACAGAAGTTCTCCTTCTTGTCAACCTTGGTGGCAGTCTGTTGGGTATAACTCTGAGCATTCAGTTGAAATGGGTGATTCTGTGTTAAAACCAGATGGTAGTATGGAGACCCAACGTAGCAAATCACAAAGCGATGGTGTTCGGGACGAAGGAGATATCGTTAGCAAAGAAGCGCAGACTACATCTGTACCAGAGTCAGGTAATTTTTCAATTAACGATATGCTGTTTTACTAGTACTGCTTTAAAGATTAGGTTGGCATATGGCTGTATACTCTGTCAAAACTCTAATGCGTATTGGCTCATGCCTTGAGGTTTTGATGGAAACATACGTGAAGGGTTTTTGTAGTATGGTATGTGTTGGCTGTATGTTGCCACAGTGACCAAGTGATACCAAGTGATGCTAAGTGACGTGTTAATATACAAATAATGCATTACTAAGATTGAGAAAATAGAGAAAATTATTACTATTCTGTAGACGTGTAACTAGGATCACGACCTTATGAAGTGGCTCCTTACAATTAAATATCAAAGTGGCATATCATGAAGTTCTAACTATGTTAATAAATTATTCTCTAAGTCTTTTAAGGTATAGAAGAAACCCTGGTTTGAAATGGTATGCACAACATGTCCATGAGTCTGTGTATCCGACACGGATTTTTTAAAGAATATGAAGCGTCCATGTTACTTAGTTTAGTAAATATTATCCTTGACGCATAAGAAGGGTTTATCTGAAAAGCGTATCATGCAATCGTTGTACCATATAAGTGTAGCAATGGGATGGCTACATTATTGTGTATATGCACAATACACTATTACATCCTTAATCAAAGTGATAGAAGCCGAGCGTTCAGATGTGGATTAATAATTTAATAAGAAACATGGTGTCAAATGCGCTGATGGTGCCACCGTTGAAAGCGCGCTCCGGGATTTGTGCAATTGTGCCTAGCAGACACATGATGTAATACCATCATAACTTTTGATATTAATTACTTATGGATGATTAACATAGGCCCATGTTGTGCGTATATATAATTGATCAAAGATGGATGAGAATAATTCCATAATGGTCATGGGAGGAAAGAAGTCTAAAATTATAGCAAAATCAGTGACAATATTATTTTCATCTTTTTGGAAACAATAACGATGGAATAAGTAACTGTTTGATCTAATTTACGTCTTGACATTGTGAAACTTATTTACAGTATTAAGTGCCATCCTGATGTGGAACACAGAGACTATGATTATTATCTAATTGTTTTTAGTAAATTCAAGTTTACTATAAACAAGTTATGTTCGTTTTTATTTTGTAAGCCTAATTTAGAAGTGTTTAGAAGTCTAGTTTATGAGTTCTAATAGTCTTTGAAGGTTACTATTATGATATAGATAGGTTAGGAAAATGTTTCTTAGTGTTTTAGTAGGTTTCTAAGATGATTTGATGGAGTTATCTATATAAAAAGTTTCATGGACGAAAATTGTAATCAATCATTCAATATTATCAATAAACTTATGATTCAATTTATTTGTTTTATATTCTTATGAACTTTATCGCTTCTGCTACGTCACATCTGGTAGTTATTTTTATCACTGAATACAGTCCTCATTTAGGGTCAGATGGAAGCTATGGTCCTGTCTACCAGCATCTGCAGTATGTTGCATCTACTACACCCACAACAGGTGGTGCTTACCTAGTCCCACACACGGAGCCTGAACTCGTTGGGCACTCAATTGTAACTGTTCTTACTTCTTCATCTTATCTTTTCTTAACTCAGAATTGTGAAGTGAGCTAGAAAGCTAGTTGCCTTGTGTGCAGAAGATAAATATTTAGAGTTAGAAAATATGATTTTTGTATCGTACATTTTTTTGTGCTGAAGGTGTCTCGTGTTATTTTTAAATCCTTTCAGGCTTGTGCACCTTATCCATATTCTGATCCGTATTATGGGGGGTTAATGAATGCTTATGGACCTCAGGCTCTGGTATGCAGCCCATTCATCTATTTTAGATATTTGTTAGTTACGATACCTCCCTGAGTATGTTGATATGTATAATAGTTACTGAGAAAGATATAAAAGCTAGAACAGTTCATATACTTGTAGACATTTTAGGACATTTGTTTAATTAGTTGTTGATTAAAGTCAATCCTACAGGCTACAGATAATAAGTAATAATTGGAAAATCCTCTCTCTCTCTCTCACGCACACACACAAGTGCTGCTAGTTGGTGTATTTTGTTTAATGGATCTGTAGGTCATTCCTGTGGTTGGTGATTGACATGAATTTGTTTTACTTTAGTTCTACCAAGTCGTTATTTGCAGAATGTATAAATTCTAGTTTACTTGGAATGCAGTCAATGCACCACAGTAGAATGCCTTTGCCTCTTGACATAACAGAAGAGCCTGTGTATGTGAATCCAAAGCAGTACAATGGTATTATGAGGCGAAGACAGTCCCGTGCCAAAGCAGAGCTCGAAAAGAAACTAATTAAAGTTAGAAAGGTAGATATACAAACACCTACTTGATTTCCATCAAAATACTTACTTAACTTGCTTGGTTATATACGTTATTTGCAGGTCTTTTACACTGTTCAAATGTAATGGATGGAATCAATATTTAAACAGATCGTCCTAGGGAAACCTCCTACCTACAAAAAATGTAAATGTTCCTATCAAGTTGGAAGTAATTATATGCGACTGATGATACTAAGTCTAGTCCTGTTTTTCGTAATTTTATTTGGGCATGCAGCCACTTTAGATAGTTGCTAGGTATATGGACCATCTGGAAGTTTCTCAGAATCTTAAGTTCTGGAGTTTGAATGCCTCGTATGTACGTTTTTCTCCCATCAAATGTTTGTTATAGGGGAGACTTTACATCCCGCTGCTTATTATATCCCCTTTTTTTTAAAAAAAAATTATTATTATTAAGGTGATATGCACTTGCTCACGTATTTTCTATCACATGAGATGTCACTTTTTTATTATGACCCTTCTAGTTATCCTTACTCAGTTTACCTTACTGTATGCAATAGCCATATCTTCATGAATCTCGGCACCAGCATGCTATAAAAAGGCAGAGGGGTTGTGGAGGTCGTTTTCTCAACACAAAGAAGGTTAACCATGAACCGAAATTGACACCTGAAGAAGGTATCAGATATAGCAATGCTCGAAGTACAGAGTCAGCAAGCCCAACAGCTTCTGCAACGACAACCCAAAGCACTGTGCAGTGTGATGCATCTCATGGCAAGGAAGATGTTGATGAACAGCTTATGAAGAGGGACATGACTGAACCGCATACATATTCCAAAGAAGACGGCATTGGAAATAGCTGCTACAAACAGCAGCAGGACTTCAGATTGTCAGCATTTCAGGCTCCTGCGGGCGAGAGGGGGGAGGAAGGAGACTGCTCAGGTCAACTAAGGGGAAGCATCTCAGTCAGGCCGGCCTCGCACAGGGCACTCACCATCCAATGAATCCCTGTGCATGAGCTCTTGATTAACCAGAGTGGGAAACCCCTGGTTATCAGATGTATTTCAGGCAATTCATTCTTGGCTTTGTATCTGTTTGTTGTGTTGTGGTTATGGCATTACTTACTTTTGCGTTTACTCCCTCTGTAAATACGTAGCGTGTGTTTTGTGGATTGAAGTAGGGGTGAGGGATCATTAGAGAACAAGCGTTGTTCACAATTGTATAAATTTGCTGGACTATTTTGTTGAACTTGGGCATGACTGTGAATCAAACATCATCATATAACTATGTAAAGACATAATTAAGATTTTCGTTTGTTGCCTTTATTTGACATTAATTTGCGTGTTATTATACGGTTGTGTTTTTTATTGACTTTGCTTGAATTATTTAACGAGTCAGCGGGAACTTCATGCTTTTCTCCCTTGGTCATTTTATTTTGCCCTTGGTCTTGAAATATACGAGCTGTTATTAAGAAAGTGAGATCACAGAGTTAAAGTTTCTTTTCTTCATCTCGTGAAGGCTTGCATGAAGCACATGAAATGCAATCATGCAAAGCCTTGTATTATCCCGTGTACTTGATCCTGCTTCTGGAATAACTCTGTATGATTTGCTCGCCTACGTTATTCTCATACTACATGCCTACGTTATTCTCACACTACATGTTTCAGGAAATTCTGTTGTGATTATAACCCTATGGAATCATACGGATGTGACGTTTCTTATAATAATAATCCAACTTATTCATATGCTGCTGGGTACCACGCATAACCCCTAGTTGCTAGTTTGATGCCATCACATATGCTGGGTACCACGCAGAACCCCTAGTTGCTAATTTGATGCCATCACAATTTCACATCATGGAAAAGCGTATTGAATAATGGGTGGTACCACTGGTACTGAAATAGAGTTTGTACAAGTCCCACTAGCACGACTCCGGGTCCCTTTGTGCCAGAAAGAGTTGGTCAACTTGCACTTTGCTCTTTTGTGATTTCAATGGTCAGTTTTCTTATTTCATATTCCCACGGAATGACACCAGGTAAAGTAGTTCAGAAGTTCTGATAGTATAATATATACCCGTGGAATGATTGAGACCAAAACTTTAAATATTTTTTTTTAAAACTAAAAAACTATTTTATGATTTTGGTCCTAGATAGGGCTGGAAATGGAGCGTTTATTTGGATTTTCATTCAAAAAAATTGAATACTATATTTGAATTCATCCGATTCGTTTGTTCATATCTATATATATTAAAAAATACTAAAAAAATATAATATTTTAATAATTTATATATATAAATATAAGATATAAATAAATTTTTAGGCATCAAAAAAAATATAAATCTTGTTAAAATGATTCGGGTTTTCAGATATTCGATTTGGATTATAGTCACAAACATAAAAATCATATCCATTTTAAAATGAATTCGGATATGGTCGGATTCGGGTCTCACCGTACCATTTCCATCTCGCTGAACTCTTCCTTCAAACTTTTCTAGACTAAAATCTAAAAAAACCAAAACCAAAAATTTGTGTTTATGCGATTTCTAATTGTGTTGGCGGTTTAGTTGTGGATTTGCTGAGAAGATTCGTGCACATGTACATTTAATGAGATATGGGCATTGGGTCCTTTAGGACTTCCACAAACATTAGGGTCTTCATGAAGTTAACCTTCTGAAATCTGAACTTGAGTCCCCAACTCATTTTGACACTTGCTTTGCCTTCACGTCTATTTCAGTTTCTTTTGACTGGACTTCTGTTTTGGACATTATGAGATTTCCATTGTTCAAAATTTCAAATAACAGGTTACCACATTGACTTGTATGATCTGTGATGGCTCCAACAAATAGAATCCTTTCTTGACTGCCACACGTAGTCTTCGCTTTAATGTCTTTGTACACGGAAAATCCTGGACTACATTTGGCATTTTGCTTTACAAAAATATTTTAAGTTAACTGCATTATAGATCTTTCTACAGATTTTACATAGTTAATCAAAATGCAGTTAAGCCACCTAAGCCTTGAGCAACCCAATACGAAATACAGCTGAATCAAGTCCCTCACCTCAGGTAAAATTGTAGGAACTTGCATTCGCATAAAAGAAAGAATGAATCACTGAAATCCCCTCTGAGCACTGAAATTATCAAGGCTGTTTTATTCTACTTTTGATAACAACGTATTATTGAAGGAATGAGATAAATGGAGTCATGAATAGGGCTGTGCTGAAAGGATTGGGAACTAAACCCAAAATGGGACCTCTGAATTAGTATCTATTAGTGGATTGATGCTCAACATGTCGGATTCACTATCTGTGCAACCCATTGAGACCGTTAGATGAATTGACCGAATACATGTTCATCCCTCTTGTCCTTCCAGGAGCACCTCCTTTCAATGAAGATGCATCGAGTACAAACCTGCTCAGTATGAGCGAAAAGGATCAGATCATATGCTTCATGAAGTGAGCTGTTGGAAATTTGGATTAGATTAAAAGACTCACGACTTATTTGATGCTTTTCCTAGTTCTGTGGTTCCACAGTGTATAAGTACTTTCTGATCAACTTTGGATATGGAATGATCCGCACGTAGTTGCCAATCCTCCATAACTAATGCACACAAGCAAAGTCTTCAGTAAAGTCATAGTTGTAGCTCAAGTAAGAACTAAGAAGAGAAAGAGAACATATGTTTGTGAAAAAGACTGAGGTGCTACTTACATGATTTATATGCAATCTCCGTCGTACTCTGCTTTAGACCCAATATTTCCTGCACATATTGAAGTGTTGTTATATTAGATAAACATTTGAAAGTTTGAATACTTGGTCATTCAGCATGACAATTAGTGGGTATAGAAGTGCAGATGCCCAGTGAAAAAGTATGGGGTACCTTAAGTTTCTGATAGCAAGTTTCGAGCTCATCGTTTACCAAAATTTGATCAAAGAGACCTGAAGACTTCCCTTCCTCAAGTTCTGCTATTGCATTCCGCAGTCGTTTTTGGACTTGTTCTTCTGTTTCAGTTCCCCTATTAATCCAAATAATATTTTAGTTGCATAGGCATATTCTAAGGCCTCAACACAAAAGTCTTGGGCTTTTGCTGTGTATAGTTACCGTGCTCGGAGTCGCTTCTCAAGCTCCTCAAATGACGGTGGACAGACAAAGATATATATTGCTTCAAGAGAATTAGCACGGACAGACCTGGCGCCTTGAACATCAATGTCAAGAATGCATCTCTGCACATGAAATTAACTCGAGCTTAAAAACCTGAACAAATACAAACCAATGCATCATTATTTTGTATGTATAGGTACAATGCAGGGAGCAAGTCGTTCTAGAATGATTGACTATGCTGTGCTTGCAATTCATCTCTCACAAACAAAGGTTCTTGTTCACATGGATAAGATTATTCAGCTGAAGTAATACCTAAGCTCTATAGGACTTTATAATGTCACAATCTATACTGTTGATAGTTAGACATGTAATCTTTTTACCCCTAACCCCCCGAGGTTTGACCAGTTTATACTGAAGATCATGCCAACCCATGTAACTAGTTTATATTGTTTATACAACACCACAAATTCAGAACTTGTACCATAGTTAACGTGACATTTTATTCACAACATATTACCTTTCCTGCATCCGATACCACATCAACTGCTTCGATACTTGTTCCATAAAGATTACCATGAACAGATGCAGATTCGAGGAACTTTCCATCTTGTATGTCCTTCTCCATTACCAATCTTTCGGTGAAGTGGTAATGGATTCCATGCTTCTCCTTGTTCCTTGGATCCCGAGTTGTGTGGCTTACAGAAAATCCAAACGTGGATGGGAATTCACTCATGAGTTTGGCAATTAACGTGCCTTTGCCTACTCCAGAGGGACCGCTAATAACAATTGGCTTCGGACCATCACCATTAGCCCCCTTGCTCCAAGCAACCACCTTGGTTCCCAGGATCTTCTTCTGCTCTCTAACATATGGGGTGTCCACCTACCAGTAATTAAACAAGAAAATTGACAGCTTAGATCAGTGGGCCATTTGTGTGCTTGGAGGCAAACCACAACATATGACTACTATTATTTCCACACATGCAAAACTGATGGATTTGATATATAGTATCTCGTCACTAACCTCAAGAAACCAGGTGCAATCATCTGGCGTGGAGTCACGTTTCAGAATTAAGATTCGATCATCATTTACAAGGGCTGCTGAGTGGCCTTTGCAAATCATGGGTTTCTTACCCAGTACTGCAGGCTCCTCCCTACCAAGATAATCATGTATCAGTAACCCTACTTCAAGATAAATAACCAAATGCAGTATGCAAAACACATACGAAATCTCACCATTTGCCTGATGCCTTATCAAAAATACGGACCCTGATTGTTGAGTCTGCTTCATCATCAGATCTCCCAGTCACATACTGAGAACAGTATGGAACTTATCAATAACTAATAATATAAACAACATACACTAGGAAAGATCAAATCTGGTATTGGTAAATTGTATTCACTTACGATCTTCTCACCAACAACTGTAGCTGTCTGGTAACTAGATTCCAAATCGATCTCAATCGGTAAACTCTCTTGCATTCCATCTACAAGGATCTCTTGAAGTTCACCCTGATTATAACAATATTACAAATGAAATCAGTACCTACCACTCATATGTCATTCTAAACAGACTAAATTGAAAATTCTTCTTATTTTGATAATGCAAGTTCCAATAGGGCAAAACAAGGAACAAAACAGATAAAATAGGCATCTTACCATAGAGATATCTCACTCTCTGACTCAAGTTTTACTCCTAACATGAAACAAAATATATAAACAACATAAGATCAACTACAAATAAACATTTATCAAAATAAAACTCCAAAACCAGCCATTTAAAACACAAAATTCATAATTCAAAAAAAAAACCCAATATGCTCATATGCCCATCCTCATAATAGACATTAAAAAAATTATTGGTCCACATAAATTTTTTTTTCCCCCAATAAGCAAAAAATCTACAAGAGAAGCTAAACTAGCACAGAAAAATGAGAGCCAAATGATTAGATATGTGTGAAAACTGGATCTTTAGATCCCATTGTAATACAGCTGAAATAATAAGAACAAGGTACAAGTAAAAGTTACCTGAAACTCAGAAAAATCAGTAAAAAATGAATCTTTATTCAACAAAATGAGGTGAGTTGACTCAAATATACAAACTTTGAGCTGTTTCCAAGTTGGGCATAAGAGAAAAGTATGAATGATGTTGGAAATGAAGTTTTGAGGAAGAATGAAGGCTCAAAGGGGGTTACTACCTATAATATATATAAGCAGAGAGAGAGATAGAAGCGGGTCCTTCTCAAAAAAGAAGCTATCTTGGCGTAGGATTCAGTAAATTTTAACACAAAACCAACCAGGAAACCGGCAATTTTTGTAGGATTTTGGTCTTCACGAGCAATTATTAGATTTAGGATTTAGGACCTGTTATTTTCTAGAACTTCATTTTTTCCTCTGACTACGACTTGTTGGTAACAAAAACAGGTCATAGTCTGAAAAACAATTGCAATGCAGAGGAATTAGTGGTGGCGAACTCATTGGCCTACCAAAGACAATTCCAAGGTCGCATACTTGGGTTGTCACAGCATCTTAAGGTCCTATGACCCGTTATGTATCCTTCTGGTAATGTAGCAAGACTTCATAATCATTTGACTGGTGGCGTTTTCTTAATCCTAATATGTTCAAATTGAGGTACTACTTGCTTTCAGGATTCTGTCCATTTGTAAAGTTGTTCACATTTTTAATTTCAGACTTGTTCATAGCCTACTGGTCAAAACAATTAAACAAGTGCCAAAACAACAAAGAAGAATACAGTGAAAAAAGTTTGAAAGCACAATGAAACACTCAGATTCTCACAATGAAAAATATACAGAATAGTTTTCAGGAAAAAAAATATTCTCCATATTTGGGCTTTACTATTTTAGATTTGGTTCCTACCACTTTTGGCTTCTCTAAATCGTTTGACTGCCGACATTATGTTGTTTCGTTCTTGCTTTGGAACCTTGATGCCGACTCCTCACAAGTCACATCCTTCAATTAAGATTTTAGGGGTGACCCCAATTCAAGCCTATTAAAAAAAAATGTTCATGTTTTGAGGTCGTAATCACAATTTCAAAATCACAAGAAAATGTTTAGGGAGTGAACTGTTGCTTCAAAAGGCTTACTTTGGTATTTTTCTTTGGGAGTCCGGCTACACGGTAACCAGTTACTGGATCAAATCCCAGCAACCATTACAAGTTGTTGTTGGATTGTCTCGACTATGGATCTCGGTACACATAGATCTCGGCACACACACACGGATCTCGGATCTAAATCAACAATGACTTGTAACGGTTGCTGGGATTTGATCCCAGTAATTACTAGAAAGTCCAATCCTTTCTTTGGTGTGCCTCTTGAATCTTGATACACATTGTATAGGCAGTTCTCTAAAGACAATGATGGTTCATTTTGGTATTTCACTAGTGGCAAAAACTATTATTAAGCCATTATCTTAGTTAGGTTAAGTTATATTTAGTTTTCTTTATACCTACTAAGGGATTATTGGTGGGGTTAAGAATACAAAGGTTGGTGTATGACTTGGGGTAACTAAGTCCAAGATATGTACAACCAAAAAGAAGATGACACAAACAAATTAATTTTTCTTTTTTTTTAGTGAATTGCAGATATTATTTGACATTTTTATTAAATGTTGGCATCCAACTTAAAATCTATTGGTGATAAGTAGAGAAGCTAAAAAATTTGACACTCCCTCATGTGTAGTGTATTCTTGAGAGCATAAGACGTAGACAATTTTAAAAATTATGCTCTGGTACCATATTGAATGTAAACATCCATTTATCAAACTTAAAACCAATTGGCAATAATTTATATATTTGATTGCAAGACTTTAGATATCCGATATGAAATTATAATCACAATACTATTATATTAATTAATGTCAATTTTAAAAAAAATACTAAATTGTTATCATTCAAAATAAAAAAAGATTTAAGAAATCTATAATATATTCAAGTTGATTGGTATTAAAATGTTAGTTGAAATTGTTATATGAAATCTCCGTACAAATCTTAATATAGTGGTGATAACAAAGTACCATGATGTTGTGAGACTTTCACCAGAGTTGGGTTGCACTCATTACCTTGAGATTAGATTAGAGTTGACTGCTGAGATACATGTGTTGACATATAATTCAGTACAAAATGTTTTGTCAATGATGCACCATTACAAGATTTTTATGGGTAAATTTCTAATTCGGCAATGATTATGTCATTTTGTTTTTAATCCGGCCATTGTCAGCAACTCAGTGCAAAAAATTGCTGACATTATTCCACTAGTTACTGACAAAATGCGTTGAGTTGCATTTTGTGGCCGAATTAGAAACACATTGAAATTATCATGGCCGAATTAAAAATTTATCCATTTTTATGACAAGATTTTTACTTAGTATATAAAATTTTCGCGGATTGGCGATTTTGGCAAGAGAGCGTACTGATTCTGGGATTCAAAAACTACACATTAACATCATGGGATCATCATTTGTTTTGTAATCAATTTTGAGGGTCCGATCACTATTCTGCTAGACAGACGCATTATCGAGTTCACAAGTTAATAATACAGCTATGCGCCAACAGATTGGTTGCAACCTGTTTCGTGAGAGCACGTTCCAAAAGGGTACAGGTGCATTTCGAAGCAAACTCTGCACATCTGCAACTCTAAATGGACAGAGTGTACGTTTTGCTTGGTTCTGCCGTGATCTAAAGTAAACAAATTCGTTTAAAACATAGCACGTGAAATGTTGCTTCCCATGCATTAAACTTGGAACAGAAAATAGCATGCTATTGAAAATCATTCAAGAAACATCACATATATTTTAGTATTTGACTTGGTTTGATTGAATTTTAAGCTAAACTAATACTTTATATAACTAGTAAAAATCACATCTGAAACTTCCTACTGAACCGTTATTTTCAAGTGTAGATCGAATTAGCATATATAGCAGTAACTACCCATAGTAAAACCAGAATACTTATACCCATATATCAATATCAACCAGAATTGATCGATTATCCTCCAAGAATGATTTTAGGTACGATATGAAATAAATAAAAGTATGCAATGCATAAGGCCTAACTGGCGACATCGATTATATTCCTTGATTTCCTTCCTCAATTACTCACTTGAATAAGGCATGAAGCGAATTCAGCATTGGGCCTCCAAAACTCCAATATTTAAAAAAAAAAAAATTAAAAAGAACAATTGAAGACATCAAATGGCATAAGCTTGGTGTTAGGATATAAAAAGGAACAATTAAGGACGTTTAATTTTCAATTAAACCATGCTTTCTGCTATCAAACTTTCTTTTTCTGATTTAAAGAACCTAATGTAAACACATGCAGGACTCCATGCGCTAGATGGTAACCAGTTGTCCATTTCAACATAGTACAGTCCACTTTAATTGTTTAAGACTCTCATTCACGAAATGATTGATGATTTTTTTTAATCTATAAATATAAATATTTTGTTGATAATCAAAAACAAATAGAAGTATAGAATCAAGAAAAAGAAGAGATATAGAAGATGATGAGTTGAACCACGTTATTTAATGGCTGCCTGCATATTCTGTGAAGAGGAATCAAACTTAAAACACAGCCCAACTATTATATTTATAATAATAGATTAGGTTTCTCAAATTATTTGTGAACTAAACAATTAGTGTTTTACTAGAAAACAATTTCTTGTTAACTCTTATCCAGAATCTTTCAGAAGCTAAACTTAAACATCAAGAAAACATGTTCAGGTTTGGGTTGGGAGTTGGGGCTTTGAAGTTAAACTCGGGGAGTTCCCAATTAGGAGTTGGCTCTCGGAACCTACAATTCAAACTAGCTCCAAAGACTTCCAAACCTCCAATCCGGAAATGAGTTAGTTAAGATTTGGACTTGAAGTGTGTTCTGGTATTTCTCTCCACACTAAGACCATATCCGAACCTTAATTAAGAAATGTTGTCATATACACATAAAACTTTTCCTGCCAAGTGGGATAATCCAACATACAAGCCCCACCCATAGACATACTGTTGTGATGTAATGTACAATTTATGTTCTTTAATTTAGATTGTGCTTATGTGAAAGGAAAAATCTCGCACTTTGGTAGGTGACTTGATCAATGTTTGTCCTCTAATTGGGTCCATCAGGTCCCTAACCTACTTTGGTTACTTGATCGAAGAGTTAAAAACACTCAGAATTTTGTATAAAATGATCAAGAAGAATATATACATTGAGTTACAAACTTACAACCCACATGTGAACAAAGTATCAAACAATCAAGGCCCCAGGTTCATCCGGACAACTTGGGATAACAGTTCCATTTTTACTCCATAACAGATTTATGCATGAAGCATTCACTTTCTCATCTCCCACTCCGACTAGATTAACATCTTGCATCAATATGTCTTTGCAAGGAAAATTCTTGCTGCAGTCAATTTTTATGGCAATATGTGAGGCACTTGTTCCTTTGATATTCTTATACACCACATCTTGTACTTGCACAGCTGATTTCTGTAAAAAGATAAATATGATTCAATGAAGGAAGATGAAGCGTTGTTATTGAATGTTATATTCGTATGTTGGTTTTGTTATTACCTGCTCTTTGCATGGATCATGTTGATCACAGTAGTCTTTGATCAATAATTATAGGATTGGTTACATTGTTCATGACTATATTTTGAAAAATGATGTTGGTTGCATTTCCTGACCCTCCCTGCAGGTTAAAGGAAAATGAATATGATGTCACCTTTGGCAGGCAAAATGAAAACGAACTACAAGACAGGCCCACAGGCCAGAACCTCAGTCGGTTGGAAAGGCCCATTAAACATCCAGGTAATTCAATAATGCACTTGTAAATCTAAAGGCCCAACATCCACGGAAGCCTGGAAGGGTGATGGGCCAAAAATTCTACTTTACGTTCTTACGTTATTTCAAATGGCTCGTGTAAACATTTGAGCTCACTATGGAGGTACCTGCCAAGTCTTGATTCTGACTCCATTTGTAGTCCCAATAAACTTTGCTCTATCTACTTTTACATCTGAGACATGAGATTCTGATTTAGCTTTTCCTAAGCTTCCAATGCTGAATCATTAGGGAAAAAAAAAGGCAGAGGAAAAGTAGTTTAGTTATGAAGTAGGAAGTTTGCAAAACTAATAGTCATAGAGCAGGTAAGAGTTAGGGGTTCAAACCTGATTCCATGTCCTGGTCCACATGTTATGTCCGTCGCTTGAACATTTCGTGCCCCATCTACTATTGAGATACAATCATCACCTGTAATGAAAATGCATTGTACATTATTCTCTAATTATTGAATAATGAAACAATATGTTTTATGGTTAAAAAAAAATGTTTTGGTGTCAAACTAGTGCAGATAATGTTTTATGGTTAAAGCATGCAAAAGAGTGTTGATGCCGGCACTTGTGGCCGAGCCAGTTGGCTAGGACAATTCTTCTGAAAATATGAAGCAACTGTCCCAAATTCTTATTGTGTACCTTTTGACTGAAGACATTTTTGATAAAATTTTAATAACCTGAACTTTCCCTATCCTGAATAGTTACTGGCTTACTCTGTTATACTTCAGCTTTATTAACCGTGAGTCCGTGAGTGCTATGTCACACAAGTAGTGTAACCATTCTGTTTTCGTACCAAGTTAACTACATTGGCATATTCAGCCAAAGGAAGATTTAAAAAGAAAGTTATATATTTTTTTTCTGTGTTTAATTGGCTAAAAAATTATAGTGCTAGCTATACCTGTTTTAATAACAGAACTCATGATTTGGATGTTTTGGGTATTTGTGATATGAATTCCATCTGTGTTGGGACTTTTCTCAGGTGCTGTTACCAAGAGATTGATAGCTTGAACATTAACACATTTCTGAAAAACTATGTGCATTTGCTGTGCATCTTTGATCCTGAGATTTTTCACTCTCAAATTTTTGCAGTCATTGAAAGTTATGGCCTGCTCAACACAAATACACCAAGTGAGTTTAAGGCTTTTAGCGCCTACGATGTTGATTTGGCATGGTATCTGAAGAAATTAAAGGTATAAAAGAAATGATCAAAATGTATTAGAAAAGTGGCCGGTACTAGAAATGATCAAAATGTACCGTTGGAGCGCGGACGCAAGGCTGAAGATCCACCAACAATTTGAACAAAGTTAGTCCTTTGAAGAGTATGTAGTTAAGATTATTGCAATTGATTATGAAGATGGTAAAGTACTTACAAGAGTTTTATTGATCTTACAGGAGTTTTTCCACCAAATCTCTCCATTACCATCAATGGTTCCACCACCGTCAACTATTAAATTATCAATGTTGTCGAATACAAGCCAATGTTGTCGGTCCTTTTTGTAGTCGCAGCGATCATCAGAAGCTGTAATTGTCCCTTGAATCTGTTACAGGAAGTTTTTAAACTTATATCACAAGCTAGAGTTTCTTGTTGCATCCAATAGGCAAAAATGACATTATTTATCTAATTAAGCTACCATATCATATATAATTTATGTATACCTGCACTGTAAGATCAGATTTGCAAGGGCCTCTAAATTTGATTGGCTTGAGAAGATAGTTCTTGTTCTTGGGCACAATAAGAACTGATCCAAAGGAAGAACATGCTTCCTTCCAAGCCTCCTCAAATGCCTGAATACAGTCGATGAATTCAGCACAACATAGAAACAAGTTAATACAAAAACTTGACATCTAAAACTGTAGCGCATGACCATGTAAGTTCTTAGGGAACAATTCATTTTTCCTAACTGGATACCTCTGAATCATCTGTTTTACCATCACCTTTAGCCCCAAAATCTTCCACATCAACAATTTTAGGTGAAGCTTTGGGACTATCTGCTTGATAAAACTCCCCAGCCCAAACCTTTCGTCCTCATAGTCGTCCGAGCGTGAGAGTTTTGAGTACTCCACCTCGCTTTCTAGCTCATCGATAAAACCGAAAAATGTCGGATAGGCTTGATTATCATAACTAGAGGCTTCCTTGAGATAATTATTTAGTGCGTCCTCCTGTGAATTGCTATAACATGAATAATAAGAACAAAACCATAGAATGAAAAGTGGCCTTAGATGTTTATGTAGACGCATTATAATCTCACTTGTAAAGACAGAACAAACTATAAGTATATGAGATATGAGTGTTACTTGAATGTTAAAGATAATGTATGACTTATGAAACATGTCATGATGAACTTGTATATTTATAGAAATGACAGGTTGTTTGATAAGCCATGAGTAAGCTAGAGAGATATCTAGCTAAAGAGAGATGAAAATAGAAAAGAAAGGAGAGCAGGGATGTCACTCAAAGTGCTTGGGTCTTGTGCTCTGTGACTCTTGAAGGTATGGACGGAGATAAGAGAGATTGAGACGAAAGGATCTTTTGGCTGGTAGCCCGACTGCTTCCTACATGCATTTTTCTATTCATCACGTATAGAACATGCTTGAAATACTTGCACAGTTTTACATACATGTACTCCAATACAAGCACATACAAATAATATTTATTTTGAATTGATATTTTGAGGTAGCTTACTAGCTTAGGCAGTACTTATTTATATATATATGAATATCCATACTTATTTCGTGTGCTTGCCCATCAAGCCAAAAGGCGGAACTCAACTTTGACTTGACTTAACTAATTCGATCAGAGACATGCCATTACATTACATACATGCAGCATGTTTATGTGCATGGATAACTTTCATATGAAATAAATGTACATACGCGACTTGCATTTCTATATTCTACATTTCTACATGTGAGATTTTGAAGGGTACTATATATTAAATTATTAGTAATATGATCTTATTGTCATGGATGAGTAGTAGCCCACGAACGTTTCCTACGTATATACACCCATGATTGTGTACATGATGTCATCAGGATGGAGGAATGTATGTTTTAGATAATTTCGCATACCTTATACCTAGGATAATTACCGGTGGGGAAAGGAAGAAGAAGGTGTGATTATGGTAAGAGAACAGAATTTGCGTGTACATTTGGAAAGGAAAACATTTTCATGATTATAGAGTACAGACTTGCCGAGGTTGTTTGGGCTAGGGAAGGGGAAAAAAATCTCTCTTCTTGCGTTTAGAAGTGAAAAATCTCCTAAGCACCCATCCACCACACATCTACCATTTTTTAACTAATAATGATTAATTCTAGTTAATT
Source organism: Coptis chinensis (assembly GCF_015680905.1). NCBI lineage: Eukaryota > Viridiplantae > Streptophyta > Magnoliopsida > Ranunculales > Ranunculaceae > Coptis > Coptis chinensis. The sequence continues at coordinate 89,405,732 of NC_141463.1, read as the reverse complement.
AAAAACTAACAAAATATTTATTTTATCCTCTCTTCAAATCATTTTTTTTTTTTCTACAAATCTTTCATTTCTTTGGTTTTCCACAAAAAAAACTCTACATGAGAAAATTTTGTCGATAAAATAAAAAAAAAAAAATAAAAAGAAATTTTTTTGTATAATAAAATAAAAACTACTCTAACACTTTTTTTTGTTTAGAAATTAGAACTGAACTGATTCAACTATGGTTTAGCTTAGACCGAGGGTCCAACCAAAAACTCTAGTTTTCACCAATCAGAATCGAAAATTCACGTTCAGGTCGGACCGATTCAACTACTGGTCCGGTCCGGTTTTCTAAACACTGGTATGTAGTACTAGAATCTGCTCAAAGTGACGTGGCGGAGGCTATACACCCATGCCTGGTAAACTTGGTTTTCTGGGGGCCAGGACAGTTGAACTCAGAGACCTCCCTGAAAGTGAGGTGCGCTAAATTTTACCAATCGGGTAAGTAAATAAATTATAAATAACAATGAGAATGATACACTCTTTGTTCTTACTGTCATAGTGTCATGTCAAACGAAGTGTATGTATATCGGAGTGTCTGTCTATAAATGTTAGCCTGTTAGGTTATTTGGACCTGAAGATGACCCACGAAGAAGACAAATGATCCATTAAGGGCGAGTTTCTAGTTCATACATTTTGCTTTGTACTTTAGGTCGCTTACAACATCATTTCCAAGTTCAAAAAAAGTAGTTAATTTGCACATGACATGAAGTGGTTTGATGTGAACATGACAAGTGATTCAATGAAGTTGTAACTTGCAACAGCGTTACCCTTGTCTTGTTCGGGAGATTATATATGAGGTCCACTCCATATCGCTTCTCTCAAAATCGGTGGGAGTTGCGGCGGTTTCCTCTCCTTATCCGTATTTATCTCTATATATAAAGAGTATTATTAAGGAATGGAAAATGCATTCCACGTGAGTTGAAATAGCGTAAATTGTAAAAACCCAAATAGCGCCATTGAATCAATGTTTTTATTATTATTTTTTTGTTTTCACTCTGCACTGGTCGAAGTGGCATAGGATTTTTCAGACCATTGATTCAGTAAACCTACTCTCTATCCGTATAACACTGTTTTTTTAGGAATAGGAATGGAGAGTGCAGAGTCATTAGACTCAACCTTATAGGAACCAAAGTTTCTCAATTGATAGTTATTTTGGCAAATCGAAACAATTTGATGAAATTCAGCTATCTTGAGATTTTTCCCCTTTATGATAAGATTCTTGTTCGATTTGAGACGTAGATAAAGCGTAACAGGAAACGGGATTGATTAGATAATTGAATCATTATTAGTGGAAAATTGATGATTCGATTATGCATATGTAAGACTTGATTAAAGCAAATGGTATGCATGTATAGGCAATGGAAATCGTGCCATAAATTTTATATCTTGATTTTTTTTTTGATTGATAAGCCTATTTTAAATGAGATCAATAACTTTTGATGCTGGTAGAGTTCGAGCCTCAGACTCTGGTATCATATATCACCCAAAATTTTTACCAGCTTTACTAGTTGACACCTGCATATCTTGAAAATTTACTTTCTTTGAAAACAACATTTGCTATAGTTTGTTTTTTGTGTACATTGTTGAAAACGTATTTCCATCAAAGCACACCATAATTTTTTTTTTTTTTAATCAACACACCATAAGGTTTGATCTTTTGGCCATTTACAATTTCTATGATAGCCGGACTTCTAGGAACACCTCCAACTATCGAAAATGACATTTTTGTTTTCCCTTATCTTACAATTTAGAAACATTTTTCTCATGTTACTGAAATTATATATAATCGCCACTTTTTGAAATTTAAAAGCACTTTCCTCACTATGTTGGAGCGATGGGTTTGAAGTTTTTTTAAAAAAATAATACGAGTGTAGCACAGTTCACGTACTTTTTTAATTTGTATAATGCATATTGTAAAGGGAGTAGTCCAAATAACTTTAGAGGTTCTTAATAGGCCTAAATATTTTTCCAGTGTAAATGTATATTTTTATCTCGGAGGATTAACAGGACATTACACCAAAGGTTTATGACTTAGCTCTAACTTATATTAGATGAAGAAAGGGGATGGTTTTGGTGAATAATAATGGCTACTCTTCATGAGTAAAAAGATGTCTACGTATCCAACACCTTGGAATGAGACTAGAAGTCAAGTGTGTTGGGATCAAGTGTGTTGGAATCAATCCAACGTAGTTCTGGAGGTGGCTTTTATAGGTGTTGTGAGCAAGTAGTTAGTAGGGCACGTGTGGTGGTATGGACATGTGTGTTACTTGGATGAACAACACATCCTCACAGGCTGCATGTGTGTGGTAGCTCCAGGTATTATATTGTTTGAGCTGTCATAGAAAAAGTGTGGTTAAGGATGTAATGATGATGAGAGTGTGGTTAAAGGTGTGATGATGGTAATGACTTGAGTGTTGTAGTGGGTAAAAGCCTAATGCTAATGATAGCAATGATGAGGGTGGCAGCTGATAACGTCACGAGATGAAGTTAAGTAACAAGTCATTGATGTTGGACCAATCTTGACGAGTGAGCGAGTGCTTATATTCTTGGAGTCGAGCAGGCGGAGTCGTTGTGTGTGGACTGCATGCACATGTAGGATGTCCCTTACATCCAGGTTGGCAAGTTCTATTTGCATGAGAGGCTTGATAGAGTCATGGTCCCTGTAAATGTCTAAAATTTTCCTAAAGAACTATTAGGATATTACACCAAATTAAGACTTAGCTCTTAGGAAAGAAGGGATAGTTGTTGTTGATGGAGGTGGTTGCTCTTCATGAGGATGAAGATGCCTACGTTTCCAGTCTGGGTATTGGAAGTGGTAGTAAAATTTGAGTTAATAACTTAGATTGGGAACAATAATCAAACTGGAATCAAGCCACAAGTAGTTCTTGGGGGGTGGCTTTTATTGGCATTGAAAGTGTATATCGGGTGCGACACGTGTACTGATGAGTACAGATGTGCAGTTGAGATGAGCAGCTAGTAGTCGTAGGTGTTCAGGCTTGTTTGAGCTGGCATATGGTGTAATGATGGTGAGTATTCCGTAATGATAGTGAATGACTGTAATGGTTCATGTATTACGACGACTTAAGGATAATGATAGTAATGATGTCCCGAGGTGAAGCCAAGTGACGAGTCGCTAGTGCTGACATGTATGTGAGTCTTTAAGTATGGCGAGTGTTCGAGTTGGCTTCGAGTGTCCGTGTATCTGAAGTCAAGCTATGCTGAAGGAGTCGTTGTATATGGGCCTTGTGCACATCACGTATCTAGTGAGATGTTCCTTACAAAGCCCTCTCTCGTTAGCACGTTGTTGAAAATGGTGTGTTGACGAGAAATCCAAAAAACTAAAGGCACGTGATGTGACGGTTACGTGGAGTAATGGTGATCGGCTGGAATAATAATTGTTGCGGTTATGATTGCTTTTGGAGGCGGTTGTGGAGCTCGAGGTGTATGCGCAGCGAAAAAGTGTTGGTGAAGTCTTTGCATGCACGCGAATAATAATTAGGGGGGATGGATGCATGGTTTGTGAGCCGTTGATTATGAAAAGTTGGTGCTCAAAAGCAATTAAGCGAAAAGTCGCATCTTGTGGAGTGTTGATGAGGCTATGGCGGTTTAGTACCTGACGGTTGGGTATTTTATGGCTGTAGTATATAAGTGAGAAGAGTTGGTAAAACAAAACTTTGTTTCTATATGTTGGAAGTTGAAGAGTGCTCCCAGAGTATTTGTAGGGAAAATTACGCTGAACGTCATCAGTGGAGGGTTGCTTGCACCGCAATCTGTGAAGGATGAGGTACATTTTTATTTATGTTCTTGATATTTTTCTTCGAGTTTTGTTTCTTTGTATCTTTTGGGGAGGGAAGGTTAGATTTTGTAATCTGTGATAGAGGTTGAATGGTTTTGTAGGTTGTAATCGTATGTAGGTATTGTTAGGATGGTAGATAGGTATGGTTGGATTTTTAGATGTGATGTAAATAGTGATAGTGATAGTTCTGATGATACTTATGTAGGAGAAAAAGAGTTTGTCAGTGAGGAAGAAAGTGTTTGGTTGGAAGTGGTGGTTTTTTGGTGTTGTTTGGAGTTAGCGGGTGTGTTAAAGCTAGAAATTTTGGATTTGGACGAATCGACATCGAATTAGGAAGAGGGTAGTGGGAGTAGTGATCGTGGTGCGGGCGACGAGTCTTGTAGGCAATCGGGTAGGGATGGGGGAGGTATAGGTACTTCATTGGCTGGGAAGATACATCGTGGTTCGAGGAGTGTGGAGTCGTTGGAGCAAGTAGCGAGGGACATTATGGGGCCGGGGTTGAAAAGTTGAAGTTTAGGGTGATTGCTTATTTGCAGGGGGATTCGCATGCGTGTAAAACTCCTGAGTACGAGTTGCCAATGTAGACCGTTGTGGTGAGTACAAGACAAATGCGGGCGGCCGGTTGAGGATACCGTTTTCAAAGTTGACGGTCGAGTTCTTGAATTTTTGTAAAAGAGTTCGTACCAATTTTCGAGTAACATTTAGAGGTATCTGAGAGTATTTGATATATTGAATGAGAAACAATGTTATGGGATTACTTTGAAGGATGTGCTAGAGTATATATATGTAAAGTCGACTTGGTCAAAAGAGAGGGATGTGATGATGTGTGCTTTGAGTTGGAGATCGGGTGTTGCAGAGCTAATGGAGTTGCCAAACCGGGTGTCGTAGTGGGAGCATATGGTCTTGATAACATATATGCTTATATTGTGAACCAGGTTGTACTTTGAATTGGTGTCGGTGTAATAATGAAAGTAAGAGTGGGTGAGGTTGATATTTGTACATGTTCTTGTTTTAAGTTGAAGGTTTCTGATGTAAGTTTATTTGTTTATGTTTTGCAGACGTTCCGAGTTCCAAGGTACATAGTGCTGTTTGCGGAACGGTGTGGCAAAATAGAGAGTTTTGCCAATTTAGGGAGGGAAGAAAAGAAAGGTTGTTAACATCAATTGTTGAGTATTTTTAAGGAGCGATGGTCGATTGTTGCTCGCGGAAGGAGAGACCGGAAAAAAGATCGGGATTCGCAGAAAATGTTCATCTAATATGTTGAGAGATTCTTCTGACGATATGGAGGGAGGTATCAGTGATAAGAGGAAGGGTGTGCCTGTTGTGGACTTGTCGAAGGGTAGTCAAAAGAAATTAAAGATAAGTTCTGTAGAGATTGAGTTTGCGAAGTTGGGGGGTAAGAGAGTTGCGAGCCGGTGGTGGATTTGACTGAGGGGAGTGCGTTGGGGAGGGCGTTGTTGGAAGGGAGGATGTGGCTAGGGGAATTGTTGTAAGTGGAAGCGAGGTGCTGGTGTCGGCCAACTGTAATTGTTGAACAAGTTGATCTAGCATCGAGTGGTGGTGGGGATGGTGCGAATGTAATAGTGGTTGTGCCATTGAAGAAGGTACTAGGTGGTCTGAGAGGGCGGCAGTGCCTAGTAAGGCACCGACAAGCAGACTAGAGAAAGATATATAGGGAGGAGAGTTATGTGGGGAAAACAACATACTTAGATTGCCAGACTTTGTGTCGGGTACGACATAGTACTGATGAAGCATATTATAACACACCATTTTTTCGAACAATTGAATATTCAGATAAAAGAGCTCGATCCAAATATTCAACAATTTAAAAAACCAAGATGTGAGCGGGTTGACTCACACGAGTCCAAACTAGAACTAAAGTATAAAACAACCTTTGAATATCGCATTCTAAAAATAATTCGACAGAGTTTCCTCTGTATTTTCAACATTTCATAATTTTAAAACTTGTCATAACCTGAAAATCAAATAATATATTTCAATTTAATATATTAAAACATCAACCGTAAACCCAACTACTAAAAAATATATTGATTCGTGGAACCGACTACTTAATTAACCATCTCGACAAATACCAGTTAAATCAAGTAGCTGTAGCACCCCGAAACTGATCTTTTACCCTAGATTGGTCTTTCACACTTGGAACGCTAATTAATTTCATAATTTCTAATTAATTGATGCATTTTAATATGGATTCATAATTAAAGACAAATAACATTATAACTAAATTATTACAAAATAACTTAAAATGAATCAATTTGAAAATAAAATGAATAGGCAAAAGAATCGTTGTATCAATAAGAGTGTGCTTCATTCACGTTAAATTGTTCTTAACCTGCACATACGCCTTTTACTGTCTTCTGGGAGCATGTTTTCACTGTCATTTAACACTTTCTAACACACAACGTTAAATGGTTAGTCAATATAAAATAATCAATGTGAATTACATTTATTAATAGCTTACAAGATTACTTAACGACTTATCTTTCAGCTACATCGCAATGCTTGGCTTACGGTTTTTCTTATAAAATTCCCCGTGTGTTTAATTAATTAACACATATTTAAGAAAACACTTAAACGATCAAAGTTAATAACTATTGTTTCCCATAGATTAATTTCGATCACCCATAGATTAATTCGGTCTTACTTAGTTGTTGCTTGGCTTGCTGAACACATGAGCAAAGTATATATACCATCTCATTTCCAATTTCAAACCCCACTTTCCGATTCGGCTTTTGGTATCGTTAGAGAAGAAGAGTCTGTTCCTAACCTCCTTTTTCCTTTTTCGTTCTTATCCTTTCTCCTTGTAGGAGTAAACCCAATATATATGAACAAGCCCATATAATAAAACAAACCCAATAATAGAACATGCTCAATATTAATATAGAAGGCCCAATAAAATAATAAACCAAATAACTATAGAGCAAACCCAATTAATATTATATGCTCACTAATAAAACAGGTCCAATATAATATAGCAAGTCTAATAATTTAATTGGCCCAATTTAATAGAATATGCACAGATATTTCTACCCAAGCCCACACAAAAACCCAATTCAAACAACTATCCAAATCCATATCAAAACTCATATCCAAATGTATAAATGTTAAACTTCGCCATATAGTATGTAATTACTTAGGGTGGCATTGAACTAACGCGCAAAATGACCGGTTTACCCGTAGGAAAAATTCCGGGTCATTACACGTATAATCGAGCACCAATAGATAAGGGCTTTGTGGACTCGATTATGCTGTAGTCGGACCGTAAGCTGGTGGAGAGGATGACTGCTGAAGAGTTACGGGAGCAAAATGTAGTAAGCGCCTATCGGGTAAGTATGAACCGTGTCGTTGTCGGATACTATTGCGGATGTGCGCATGTTGGTGATTGTAATTTATTCTGTTGTGCTTTGTAGAATATACTCTAAGTGCAGCAGTTGGAAGTGCTGGCTTTAGTGTTGGGCGCATCGAATATGGAGATGCAGTCGAAGCGAACTGAGATTACTGAACTGAGGTGTCATTTTAAAGAACTAGAAACGGTTAATAACACGGTTCGTGCAGACATTCATGTAGCTGAGGCAGTGAAGATGCAGGTGATGAAAGAAGTTGCTGACATTCGTTTTCAGCACAACACTGACAAGATGCTGCATGTCGAGCTAAAAAAGATGTACGAGTTGCTAGAGCGGGAGTTGGAGTTGGAGCGGTCGAAGGAGGACTCGGATCTGGCAAGGTTCGATGCAGACAACTATTAGAAACTGGCGGAGAGGCGTACATCTAAGTGGAACCGTCTGGCTGGCTTGCGGAAGGGAAGCTGGTGTTGGCTCCAGGTGTGGAGATTGAGGCAATTTCACAGAGTGAAGAAGATGCTAGTGTGGGTGACGTTGAGAAAGGCGAGCACGGTGGTGATGCGTATGTCTTCACCGCCTCTTTATGGGACGAAAATCTTTGCGGTGACGGATGCGGCGCTTGAATCAATCGGGGAGCGCAGTTGATCCTTATGTATGCTGGTGATGAGTGTTGGTGAGGATTTTACTTGAATGTTGTGGCTCTTAGTAGCCTGATACAATAGAGTGTGATGTGCACAGCTCGTCTTTTATTTTGTTATATCGTGTTGTTGTAGAAATATAAGTCGTTTTCCACTTGGGAAGACCCAGTGGGGATTGTTGTAGGATGTACTTGTGTCATGGAACGCATATCTGATTTGTGTATTGTCTTCATGTGATCTACATATCACTTGTTAAGTATGCATAAGGAATATTAGTATAGATTGGGACTTGGAATCTTGCTATATTTGTGTTGAATGTATCTGGACTTCTTGGAAATAATATTTTTTGGGAAGGGTAGCTATCTCTCGAAATTTGCAGGCTTTTAATGAACAAATCACGCGTGACCTGACTTATCAAACACACGTGAGAGGTGTCATCGAGGTGGTGGTGAGTTGTCATTGTGAAGTGAATAACCATAGATAGTATGTAGAGATGATATGAGAATCAAGATAGTGGGACAGGACATATGTGGTGTGAATTTTACATGGTTTTTGTAGTAATCGTGGCCCTTGATCCGGCTATAGATCGGATGGCTGTGGAGTCTAAGTCTTTTGCGTACTTGGGTAAACTTTGCCACAAATTGGTGCTGTCATATGTTTTTTTTTTGGTTTGTACCTTTGTTGAAGTATTTCTGGTTGTATTATGTGTTTGATTGATTATGAGTGTTGGAGTTTAATTAGTGTAGTTGTAGGTGTTTAGAAGTTGTAGTTGTAGTAAGTTCATGTGTATGAAAAGGAGTGACGAAGAGAAAAAGAAAATGGCGGCGTGGCTATGGTGGTGGGAAGTTGTATCAGTTGGTGGATGGTTGTCCAGATTTTAGGGAAATGGTGGTTTGCTCAGACAAGCTTGAACACCTACGACTATTAGCCACTCATTTCGACCACACATCTGTCACTTATCAGTACACGTGTCGCACCCGATGTACATTTTCTATGCCTATCAAAATCACCCCCAAGAACTACGTGTGGCTTGATTCCCGTCTGATTATTGCTCCCAATAAGAGTTATTAACTCAAGCTTCACTATCACTTCCAATACCAAAACGTAGGCATTTTCATCTTCATGAAGAGCAACCACCTCCATCAACAACAACCATCCCCTTCTTCCCTCTAACTTAAGAGCTAAGTCTTAATTTGGTGTAATGTCCTAATAGTCCTTCAAAATAAATTTAGACATTTACAGTCCCATTTACTGATGATCCAAGCTCAAAGATATCAAATCTAGTGATTCAAATCTAGTAATTAATCATCCGAGTTCTTTTAATTATGAATGTAAAACTTGTTTGCGTGTCTGGTATCCAGGTCGTGCTTCAGTATGTTCGAGTGTTAGGCTCCTTTTTTTGGCATTACGAGCGAGCATAAATAAATGTTATGAGCCCAAGTTGCTCAGCTTTTTCAAGCTCGATCAGCTCATATTCCAACAGTATAGTAGCTAGCGTCTAGCCTTGTTTGTAATAGATATGAGTTTTCATTTTACCAGCCATGATTGTGCATTAATCTGATCCGTTTCTATGCTAAGTTCCTCACTAGTTGTTTTTCCTCTTAAAATGCAAAGTAACAAATTAAACAACAATCTAGTAATCTACTTTCGTATTCTGAAAAGCACAAAATCTTTGTGGGTTATCAAAACTAACAAAATCCTGGATTTTCACAGTATAGTTTTTCCTTTATTTTCAAATGTAGATTACTTTTATTTTCAGATCCATCGTCCTAAATGTTATTTCATTTCAAAAGAATATTGCTCCTTAGTACTTCAGTCCTACAAAAGGAAATCTTGCATATATTTTTTCATGTAATTGCCAAGAATAAACCCAAAACCTTCCCTAATAAAAAATGGCAGAAAGCTCAAACATAAATCCAAAGAATAAATCAATGCATTGTTGATCATGGGCTCATGGCATGTATTTTTAAATTACAATATTAAGATGTGAAGTTTTACTGATGAAGTGTGTCACCATCCACAAGGACTTGTAACAAACACTCGGCAGAGCAGCTCCTCCTGCATAGCGACATGGCATAAAGTAAGGTGTGAATTCCGTTCTACGAATGATTCTCTTTTGTCATCAGTTGCAAGAAAAATGATTACTATCTTCAAACAGAATAAATAGTTTGCACCACACTTCTTAAAAAAAGAAAAATTAGTTGCACTATGACACCCCCACGAAATATGCTATGTAAACATCAAAAGTCCAAAACTAAAAGTATCAAACTTTGGTAGTGATTTGATAGTGATTTTAAATGGGGAATTTTGACTTAACCCCGCAAAAACTATGTAGCGTTTTAATTAAACCTTTTATTTTTAAAATCATTTGAGTTTGTCTTCCATTCCGTCAATTTTGTCTGTTAGCATTGAATTTGGTTGGTTTGGGTCGGTTAACATCAGTTAAACCATAACCTAATTGGTCCGGTTCAATTGGAAATTAGTTAAGTTCGGTCTGATTGATTCGGTTTCAAAAAAATATAAACCGATAGAATTGGTTCGGTTATCGATTTAGACCCAAACCCGACCCAAACCCAAACCCTATACGGGAGAAATATTTTTTTTCTCCTTAGTTTTTTTCTTTTCAATTTTGCTAATGGGGTATTGTGTGGGGGGTGGGGGTTATACAAAACTTACAAAACACTCAAGCCTATTGAACATGAACGACTCTATCTCATCATAAGGGCAAAATGACAATAGATAAAATACCAATGTCTATTATAGACAAAATTGACATAATGGGAGACAAACTCAAACGATTTTAAAAATGGAGGGTTTAGTCAAAATACTACATATAGTTCTGGGATTAAGTCAAAATTCTCCCTTTTCAATTTCAAAATGCCTACTCAATCTTAGCACACATATAACGGGGTTACACGGTGGTGCAACTCCATAAGGAAAAGGTTGTATCTAAACATCTCATTTTACATGTGGTACGTGGCATTTTCTATTCAAAAATGTCACCATTTTATCTATTTTTTGCTTCTTGGCATAAAACAGAGCACTTGAGAGAAACAGAGTATCTTCTTGTATAATGGCAGAAGACAAGGAGAGCTCAATTCCTGAAAATGGTATCACTGGAGGACTAGTTAAAATTGATCCAAAGCCTCAAAAGGGAATTTCTTCATGGTTTTTAGACTTGGTAGAGAAGTTGATAGTGAAGTTTATGTATGATGCAAGTAAACCTCATCATTGGTTAGCTGGAAATTTTGCTCCTGTTATTGATGAAACTCCTCCTTCTCATAATCTCCTTGTCAAAGGAGAACTTCCTGTAAGTAAGAAAAGAACGTTTTTTTTTCCTGATAAAGTTATGTACATCCTTATTATAGTTGTGACCAGTAGCCCAGAATGTAATTTTAAACCATAGTAATGAGATTGTACTTTATTGTCAAATCATATTCATTTGTTATTACTAACTGGAATGGAAAGACATGTTATTGACTGGGAGTTTTTTTTTTTTAATAAATAGGAATGCTTGAATGGGGAATTTGTTCGGGTTGGACCTAATCCTAAGTTCACTCCAGTGGCAGGATATCACTGGTACTACATTTAATCTTTGTTCTAATATATAAGAACCTCATTTAATCAGTGTTCCTAATTTGATGTTTGATCTTTATTTATTCTCTTGTGTGCAGGTTTGATGGCGATGGGTACGTGTTTTTATTCCTCTATTTAAAATGCACTGTCTATAAGCTTTATTTTCCATAAGAAGAATCTATTTTAACAGTGTGATTAGACTGATGTTTTATGTTGTGTTTAAGTTTTATAATTAAAAGATTTTGTAGCATGCCATAATAAAGATCTTGCATGATTTTTGACAGAATGGTTCATGCCATCCGTATCGAAGATGGAAAAGCAACCTATGTTTCACGTTATGTGAAGACATCACGTCTTAACCAAGAAGAATATGTTGGAGTTATGGTTATTACCAAATTGTAACTTTGGTAATTGGTTATTACCAAATGTTGATAAAACGGATAATATTTGTTATTTGATGCCCAACCAAACAAAAGAATTAAAATCAATCAACTAAAGGCTAAAGTAGTCAGGCTCTTCTTGAAAAAGACAAAAATATAGCTACGAGGATTTATGGTAGCTAATTACTATATTTCGGTGGACCAACTAATTTCCTTACTCTTTTCTCTCAGATTCACCGTGAGTGAGTTTGTAGGTAGCACACCACTTAGTGAAGTGATTGCTTATTTTTCTCCGTGTTTAGTACATTAATTTCGTAGGATTTGATTAATCAAAGTGTTAGCCATTTGAAATTAGTTAAATTTTAAATGTTTATTGTTTTGAAAAACAAGAAAATTATAGATATAAAATATTTAAAAAATAAAACTAAATTTAATTTATTTTCAGCTTTATATAAATAATAGCTTTAGGTTAATATTATGTTTTTATTTTACTATTATTATTTTTCAAAAATATTTAAAAAAAAAATAGGATGATATCAACTTAGATAAGGTTTAGGATAATACCAACTTTTTTCCTAAAGTGAAAAGTTACTTGCGTTTTGGTTGAAGTTTAATAGCTTACCAAGTGTTAGAAGTTTGATCAACTTGGACCATTTGGATGCGTGAGTCGAGTTGTGCAACAATACGCTCAGGCATCTCAAATTAACTTAAAGATTAAAATTCTAATCATTGACATTGTTCTTTTCATTAATCTTGTTAAGTAGTTAGTCTTTTATTTATATTGTGCAAGTTAAGCTCATAAAGGCAAAGTTGAAAATTATTGGCTGTGCTATATTTTCAACCCGACTTGTGGGTTTAGTTAGTCAAAATTTGTAACAGAACAAAATGCTCGAATGGTTGGGCTTGATTCTCCAATCACGCGCCAATCGACGTCGACTACACCTGAAACAGCGTGTAAGCTCGACTTGAGAGGTAAAACTCTCAACCTCCTCGCAACTCTTAGTCAGAGGATACTTGGTGTTTACATAAGCGTGTTTGTGTGACTTCGTGTTTAACTTCCACACTGTATTAATTTCACGCACATAAGGCTAAACCCGAGCCAACTAACTACCGTTGGGAAGTTGTTACCCAATGTAGATAAGTCGGATGATGTTTGTTACTTGAGGCCCAACCAATCAATTAAAGCCCAAACTACATTGGGAAGTTATTACCCAATGTAGATAAACCGGATGTTTTTTTTTTCTAGGGCTTCAAGAATCAAGCAACGTCCAATTTTATATACATTGGGGAATGAATTCCCAATGGTTGTTATGTGGCTTTGGTTCAGCTTTATGTGTAAATTTAAATTGCTGTGCGGAAATTAAATTTCGAACAATTTCGTAAGCGTGCTTGATCACACAAGGTATCCTTTTACATTGGCTTCGAGGAGGTTTAAAATTTACCTCTCAAGTCGTGCTTACACGTTGCTTGAGGGGAAGGTGACGTTTGTTGGGGCGTGAGCTGAGAATCAGGCCCAACTTATCGAATTTTTCCCTGATTTAGGTTACAATTAAAGTCTACTTAATAGAAAGGTCCACTATCCAGCCTTTTTAATTAAACAACTTTGGTTTAAAATTTACCTCTAAAGTTGTGCTTACACGTTGCTTGAGAGGAAGGTGACGTTGGTTGCCGCGTGATCTGAGAATCAGGCCCAACCGTTCGAATTTTACCTTGATTTAGGTTACAATTAAAGTCTACTTAATGGAAAGGTCCACAATCCGGCCTTTTTAATTAAACAACTTTGCCTTCAAGGGTCCAAAACATAAAAGGAACTATTATTAAACTAATATAATAGATTAACTAGTTAAGGTTGATTATCTAGATTAACTAGAGTTAAATGGACTGAGAGTGTTGATTACCAAGTTGATTCAATGTGTGTGAGCGATGATTCACGACTTGCCTCACACACTTGAACTTCCCAAGGTAATGAAAACTCTAATATCTTGGTATGTTTACAACTTCAACCAAGTTTCAACTCATGTTCATCCACAAAAATCAATCAAAAACCATTTTTTCTAAATCTTTTTCGTTTTTATTTTTATCTTTAACTATTACAAACAAGTTCCACTTATTTATCCTACTTTATTATAAAATCCAGGCTTTTAGTTCAACCCATCATTGAAAAACATCTGGATCTGGAAAAAAACTGGACTCGTATGTCGAAAGCGGGCGGGCGGTCGCGACACTACCTTTGCAGACGTCGTCGTCTGGGTCGCCACTCGGCTCCTCGCCAAGTTATGTAGTCTTCCGGCAGCAACTTCAGCTCCTCTCCATCTCTTGATTTCTGAACCTGGTATTGTAAAAAAGTAAGTTAGTAAAGAAAAAAAACTAAATAAATCAACGAAAATGAAAAAATAAGAAGTGAAAAGATGAGAAGGATGTTTCCCTCCTTAGATGCTCAACCAAGCATTCTTGCTTCTCCAATCTTTGGCAGCGGCGTCATTTGAAGTTGTAGTTGTGGTAAGGGGTTTCAAAGATGTTGAAGTGAGGTTCACCATAGATTGTTTAGAGGTTGAATGGTTGGGAGTTGAAGAAAGGAAAGTAGGATCTTTAGTTTAGGACAAGTTTTGTTTACTAGTTTATGAATAACATTGAAGAAAAGTTTAAATGGCTTTAATGATTGAAGAACATAAACTTGAAAGTAATGAAAGGAAATGATTGATTGAAGAGATAACAACAAGGAAGAAGATTGATTTATTAAAATATAAAAGCAAATAACAAGATTGAAATGAAGAACAATAAAGTAAATAACTTGAATGAAAAAAATACTAGAAATTAAATCCTACATGACACTAGATTAAGTCTAGGTTCATTCTCTCTCCCAAGTTTTTAGTTCTTATACCTCTACTTTATGCATTTGACTAATTTTCCCTTCTCCATTACATTTGAGACACCTCACTCTTTGTTTTATGCTTTTGTTTTTTTTTGTTTTTTTATTTCTTCTTGATTAAGATAGGTTTTAGAGAAAGCCATCTTTTGAGTTAAGGACATTTATCTCTGGTCTTCTGAGTTGAGGACTTGACTATCAGCTCTTTGGTTCTGAGTCTTTGACTTTTGACTTTTGACTTTGACTTTTCCAGCACTTTTTTATGGCAGCTTCGGATCTTCATAATAAGCGCAATTAATGCTATTTTGGGTGTTAAGATGCAATTTTCATGATAAGTGGTTTGAATTTCTCTATAATCTGAAAAATGCAATAAAAGTTATGAGTTGTCTTTTCATTATGTATAAGAAATGTTGTAATGCAATAATGTAAGGGTAATAAAATACACATTTGGAAGCTGATCAGTAGCACACCACTTGGTGAAGTGATTGCTTACTCTTCTGAGTCGTGTAGTAGATCCCCCTAGTTTCGCGCCCAACTGTTCATTTGAACAGGGCATAGTAATTTATAGACTAAGCAAAAAAATTTAAAACTCCATATTGCAAAAATGAATTTCGATTGTTTGAGCATTCACTGCATCGTTTGCGCATTTTTAGGTAGTTTTGCTTAGTCTTGGTAAAGTGCATGATACTGCGTTCAGGCACTACAATGTTTAGCGAGCATAAAACTTACTTACGTAAGAGAGCACGTCGTCTTAGACAATCCTATCTCTCGTCCCCTATTTTCTAAGATGGCTGACAAAGTCGTGCAAGTTGAAAAGCCTCTCCAACTTCTACACAATGTTACAAGATGGACCTTCAACTTGTATGTATATGACTAACATCGCTCAAGAGCGATTTTCGCATTCCACCGAACGTTTTCAATTTTCTACCCATCTTCCACGGATTTGAATACGAGTTACCGTACAAACATCTAAGCCGGATACATGAAGTATGTAGTGCTTTCCACCATCCTGGCGTCACCGCTGATCATGTGAAGCTACGAGTGTTTCCTTCCACTCTAGCTGGTAAAAGTCACGTATGGCTTCTTTCTCAGAAGCCAGATTCTTTCGATACCTGTGAAAATGTTGTGTTCTCCTTCATGAAGAAGTAATTCCCACCGAAGAAAACAGAAAAGATAAGACGCAAGATACAGTTCTTCAGACAGAATCCGAGTGAGACATTCTCCGAAGCATGGGATAGATTCTCTTACCTACTCCAGTCATGTCCTCACTATAAACTAGAAAAATTCATTCTTGTCCAATGTTTCTTCAAAGGTATTCTCTAAGAACACAGAGTAACTAACCCTCGACATCATGAGTAATGATAATTTTTTGGATAAAAGTGCAACTGAAGCTTTAACCTTTTTTTAAAACCAAGCTGAAAAGAGTACCCATTGGGGTGACATAAACAATTCCAGAACAACCCAACCCAGTACATCAAGGCTAGTGGTATTTTTGAGGTGAAATTCGATCCGAAATCAAAACATTAATTGAATCCCTCACAAGAAAGATACCAATTGTCTTTCACAAGAAAGATAGATGCCCTCACAACCAAACAAAAAGACCCAACTCCTCAACCTGTCATGAACATAAATACCTCGCCATGCAATTTCTGTCTCAGCCTAAATCATTTAGATACCAATTGACCCTTGCTTACCAACATATCATCACTTTAACCAGAAGAAGTATGTGTTTTCAATGTACCCAATGCGTCATGGATGCAACACCCAAATTTCACATGAACTACTAATCTACAAACCCAACCACCTCCAGGGTCACTAATCACATCAAACCACCAAATACATTCACACAATGACAAAGTACCTACAACAATCAGAACAGAGCATTGGTTCCATCCCATTTTAACTAGAACTACCAAAATCCACTAATTAACAACCAAAGAGACCTATTTTCAGTTACACAACCACGCGACCGCCCGACCTACCTTGTATCTCTCCCCGAAAATCAGCCACAAACACATCGAACCAAAGCGATCACAAGATACCAAACCTACGTCTGCCCCTCAATCCCTACCAAAATTAAATTTCTTCCGTCACCTTGCAGCAAATCTTCACCCTTTCTGAACCCAACCTTCAATTTAACAAAATCTCCACTCATGGCTGCCGATCGAACCATTGTACCCGAGATGGACTTTTCCTCTCTCTTCAATGCAGGGATTTATGATGTGTTCTACAAGGTGCAGATCTTAAGGAGAGGTTGGAAACCTCTAATGCTAGCCTTTACAGCTCATTACTCCCCCTCTCTCGTTCAAACTTTTTATCGTGGCTTAGCTTGCGATAACGAGGGAAGCGCGTACGTTATGGTTGGGGAGGAGATGTTTGAGTTCAACAAAGCAGTGGTTGGATGAGCGTCGGGTATTCCTACAAGGCACGAGATTCCAAAAACTCAGGAGTTCCACAGTTCGGTGTTTGATTTGATAACCGCTATGGTTATCGAGAGGCAATACTCCACTGGTTCTACATGTGCGAAACAGAGCTCTTTGAGGAAGAACCAGCTGGCAGTAGCTACGTGGATATCCCACAACTTGGTGGGAATGACGAAGCCTTCTGATATAAGTAAGTTGATTCTCCACATTCTTTGGATCTTACAGACCGGAAACAACGGGTTTTGTATTGTTACTTTTCTTTGGGACTAGCTCACGCAGTCTAGACAAAGTATTGCTCTCCTGCCCACCGTTGTTACCAAAATTATGTTTGCTTTGGGAGCAGCACTACCTACAGACTACGTGGCAGTCCGGACTGCCACAGTCACACTTATATACCGTCGATGTGTGGCGCTCGACTAGTTGCCAATAGAAGAACGTGCCGCAGAGCACGCAGTAAAGGATCTCCCGCCACCACCTCCGGTCAACTACTTCTCTTCTGGAGTGATTTCATAGTTTACGCGCCCGCTAGATGCGATTGCATTCATGTAGAAGGGTCAATGACGCCTACACCAACGTGTCCTCATCATGCAGGACGAGCAGCGCACTTCCAGGGAAGACCAGGACGTTTTTCAAGATCGCGTCCTGGTCTTTCATGGGAAGACCATGACGCTTTTTAGGGAAGACCAGGACATTTATCTCTTCATACTTTGAGGACAACATATTTCTATTTGGGGGTGATATAGTAATATTTTGCAAAAACTATTCATTTCTTAAAAAAAAATAAAAAAAAAATACCAAAAATATTTTTCTGTTTAGTACTAAAAGTCTTGTTTTCTTTTTCTATGAAGAATAAATAGTCTAGAAGTCTCATTATAGCAATAGAGCAAGGATTCGTTCTTCGAACTTAGACTAATATACGTACAATAGTTTTTGCATCTTTTCATGAATGACATGTATAAACATTTGATTGTATATAGCAGTTAGTTTCCGAGACCAATGTTAGAACAATTAAGTTCCATATCCTGTGAGAATCTAGCCAAAAATCTCATCTGAATGATTATTGAGTGATGACACAAAGAATGTCCGGATAGAAAAACCACTCGTGCACTTGTTTGATCACCACGTCATATCTTAGGAGAGAATTTAGGCCCTTTTTGGATCGATATAGCCAAATAAACGTTAAAAACCTAAAAAGATAGTTTTTCCTCTTGTTACCCCTTTTAAGCCTTCAAAAATTCTAAAAGCATTTTTATTCTTCGCCATTAATCCCTGACCCATTACAACACACAATAAAAAGTTTACATAGCTGACGAGTTGAGAATTGGATGAGTATCAGAAAAAGAAAAAAAAAATACTTTGTACAAAAACAAATCAGTTAGTTGCTTCGAAAAGAAAGACCTATCGAAAACTAAAACTCCAAAAAATTCAAAAGTGTTAAAGGAGTCAAAAATTGAATCTCTCAAAAATTCAAAATCAAAAGGAGTCGATAT
This sequence comes from Coptis chinensis, assembly GCF_015680905.1. Taxonomy (NCBI): domain Eukaryota; kingdom Viridiplantae; phylum Streptophyta; class Magnoliopsida; order Ranunculales; family Ranunculaceae; genus Coptis; species Coptis chinensis. Next base: position 89,387,159 of record NC_141463.1, on the reverse strand, counting down.
AAAAAAAAAAGTTAGAACTCCTAAAAATCAAAATCATATGGAGTTATAAAACCAAAGGGCTAAAGATTGAATCACAATTCGGAAGCATAGAACAAAATGAGGTTTTTCTCTAGTTACAAGTATCTTGAAGACCCAATTTCTGAACTTATCAGATTTTGTTTTCCCTTCATTTGTCTTTCTAAACCATCACGCTAGCCCCGTAACTCCTAATAAAAGACCTCTAGCTCGATTAGGAATAGATTGGTGTGATAGTAAGTGACAATTGTGATTAGTCGACCCCAGTTTTCTTTGGACATCATTCGTGTATGTGAGGAATATAAATGTCTGCTGCATTTGAGATAACGAAACTTGAGTGAATCTATCAGAGAATTTGTGTTTTAACACATCCTTGTGAGAACCCACCTTAAGGACGCGCTCCAAAAGTTTTGAAAACGACTCTGCTTTTGCATTTCATTGTTCATGTTTGTGTATTTATCTTTAGATGATTTAATTACTGTACATATGTTATTCTAAGTTCAAAGGAGCTTGTCTTTATTCTCTGCTAATGAGATGTATAGACTTCTGAGAATTTATAAGAAGACAAGACCCTTTGTACTAGATAGAGAAAGTTTGTGAGTACCTTTCTCCTCGAAAAATTCTCACGAGGGCTAAGCTCGGCCCATTAGGAATTCCTAGTGGTTTAAGGCCTTGTTGCATATGGTCAATGCAATCGCACTCCGCGAAACGAGATTTGGATAATAAATCACACATTTGTGATTTTAGTTTTCTCTCTCATCTTTGCTTGAGGACAAGCAAAATGTTGTTTCGGGGTTGTTGATCAGCTCCCAAATGTGCGTTTTATTACCTTTACATTACTGCATTACAGCCTTTCTTATGCATAATAAATAAATAATTCATAGCTTTTACTGCCTTTTGCAGGTTACATGCCTTTTCATACCACTTACCATAAAAGATGCATTTTAGCGCCAAAAGGAGCTATATTAACGCTTCTTATGAAAACTCGAGCATGTATGAAAAAGTGCTGGAAAAAAGCAAAGTCAAAGGTCAATGACTCAAACCCGTAAGACCTAAAAGTATGTCCTTAACTTTCGTAAGACTGGAGATGGATGGTCTTGACTCAAAAGTAGCCTTGCTAAAAAATCTAGCTTGCTTAAGAAGAAAGAGGAAAAACAAAAGCATAAAAGAAAAAGAAAAAGTAAAAGTAAAAAACAAATGTGTGAGGTGTCTCAATTGTAGAGAGAGAGAGCAAATCAGTCATTGTAAAAGTAGGAGTATAAAAACAAAAAGTAGGGAGAGAAAATATTATCCAATTTTTGGTTTGACAATCTAAACATTGAGATCAATTTTATCATGCTTTCTTAGGTAGATTTACATTATTACAATTTATTTTCTTGTCTTGTTATTTATTTATTTCAATCTATTTTGTTTTCATATTCTTCATTTCATTTCAATACTTGTTTTCAAATACTTGTTGTTTAATATTGTCATTCCAATCAACTTGGTTCTACGCTTCCTTGTCATTTAAGCTCAACACTAGTTGCACTCATTGAAGACATCAATGAGTGTAACTTTGTGATAAAGTTATCTCCTTTCCTCTCATTTTTCAATTCTTTTATGTTTTAATCTCACTCAACTTCATTGTATTCAATGTTTTTCTCTTTTAACAACTAGTCTTTGAATATTCTTTTAGATCTAATGAAAAAAATGAATAAGAAAAGTTAACAAGTTCTTGTTTCATTAATCACCATTCCTCACATTTTAAGATTTAGGATGAACTTCAAACTCCCAACTACCACCACTAAAACTAAAACTTCAGTTGTCCATTTAGACTATATGCTAGTTGGATGACAAGCAAGAGAAGCTTCCAGATAAAGTCTTATATAGAAGAACATCAATGTTCAAGGATATTTGATGTCCAGATTGCTAACTGTAAATGAATTTCTAGGATATATGGAGAGAAGATAGTGAAGCATCCTAAAATGAAATTGAAGGATTTGAAAGAGCATATTATGCACAAATTTAAGCTTAATATGACATTGTGTGTCAGTATAGCAGAGCTAAGCGCAAAGTTCTAGATGCAGTGGACAATAGATTGAGTTGCAGTTTGGGCGGCCCATATATATAACAAAGTTGTGGAGTGAATACCAAGCTGATGCTGATGCTGATGCTGATGTTGATGCATTAACGTTGTAGGTGTGGATTTGCATGAGAATCGAGACACTGTGGTGTCAAACACGTGGAGTCCTATCACAGCTAAGTTCACACTTCACTCTAGTAGTCTGGTGCTTTGATGGCAGTGATTACTCATTTTCTTAGCCTACAGTGCAAAAAACATGAATTCTGTGCTCGTATGTATCACGTATAGTTGAAGTATATTTCAGACTTTCAGAGTTGTTGTACGAAAATTCTGTTTATCGACAAAGTTTCGTGACGACTGCCAATCACGTTCTTGAACGTATAAACTGAAAGAAAAATGACACCAAATAATATCTTGTCATCTTCTGGTACTATAGTCTCTGATTTTGTGCCATATTATGGTTGTTCACCTCATATATATTGGATTAAATACCAAATGCGTAGTCATTTTTCTTCATTTAAGAAAGGTTATCGATGTGATCTATAACGCCTACAAACAAGAAGTCACTTAAAAATTTTTAGAAACTTATTATTGACAGAAAATGAAAAATCATTATTCAAATTTTTACATCCCTACCTTTCCATTAGATGATACTGAAAAGAATACAATCAGGCATACACGTATGACTCCCTTCAATCTATTGAAACAATAGCTGATTATCAGGCATACACGTATGTGTAATTTTTCCTCAGTCGAACGTTTCATTGTGGTCATCTTAGTTAGCAACCTTTCCAGCGAGTGTTGGAATGTGTTTTAGAGTTAAAAGTCAGCTTGTTAAAAAGCTTCGAGTCAAGCACGATCATCATTGTCATTTGTTGTCTAAAACCACCTTCGCGCTTCAATAGTTGATGGATGAACTTGGAGGAGGTGTCCTCGCAATTCGTTTATCTTTTGAACCTATAAAAGAATATAAGCCAAGGATGAAAAGCTGCTTCCATACAGGTGAAGTAAAACCGTAACAAGAAACAAAAAATAATACTCACAAGAGTCATTGCCCCCAAGAGAGCTTCTTCGAGAAAGCCCCAAAGTTTTCCCACCAGTTAGTGATTGTCTCCTCAGAGTTCTGGCATTAGCAGCAGGCGTTGATTTATCATTAACGTTAACTGTGGTATGGGACAGAGTCCATACTGGATGTTGCTGGTTCCTGAAAGTAAGCAATGCTTTCGATTATAAGATTTCTCTATGACCAAAATCCACATTGCATGATCTTTTAGTTTTGAGCATGAAGAGTACAATAGTATGCTCACCTTTTATCGGGGGCATTTATCAGCTTCCCTATGGTCATGAGTGACTTCCTTATTGATCATTTTTCCGTGGTACTCATAGCGACTCCAGGGGTCTGTGATTTCCTGGAAAGACTAAACTCACTTGGTGTTACTGTCCCAACCACCTTTGTGGGAAGTGTTGGAGGCTCAGGTGTCTTCGGTAATTGGATGGGTCTTCTTATCCTACTTTCTGTTCCTCTTATTCTGCTATGGCAAGCTGAAGTAGGACTACGAGGGAGCAGTGTCATATACCGTTGTCACTGAACTGCCATCACTGTGATTTCTACTGCTGTTGCTGGCTTCTGCATTTTCACATTTGCTAAAATCACTGCTGCTATTGTTGCAATTGTATTGAGAATAAGGAGAGATACACTGATCTACTCTTGCTCTATAAGCACCATTCACAGATACCTGCAACTAGTTGAAGACAACTTAAATATGTCAAAACATGGTGCCAATTCCAGAAGTACTTCAGAACTTTGATGATTTAAGTTGCAAGGAACCTACATTTTTTGACCCTCTGATCTGCGAGTGATCTTTTCCGTAATTTGGTCCTTCCAAGCTCAATCTTCGGGACAACTTGGAATGTCCTCTACCCTGAACTTTTCTTCAACTACAGGGGTTTTGAGACCTTCCTGTTGTCCAGGTTCACCACCTTCTCAGTCTTCACAACAGAATTCTCTATGCTCAATCGGCGAGGGCGTGGAGGAGTGTGCATAGACGTTTTTACATTATCCCGAGGAGACTTTAAAATTTGGCCTTCTTTGCTTGATAAGGCTTTCTTTAGGGTCTCAACCTGCACAAATTAGCACATCAACAAACAAAAAATCACAACCCATGCTTATAATCATTCCATATACAAGAAATAGTTTTTCTATAAAAAATGTGTTCCTCTTCTAACCAAGAGAATAAGAAGAAACAGGTTGCCCGGCTTCTTTATTTGAAATATACGTAAGTTCGGTATAAATAATGTTAAGCATCCCATTGTTTTGTTCAACCATTTGACTACCACTTGATGTGCAGAACACATCCCCAAATCCACCTCATATACAGTCAACTATTGGTTCCAACATAAATTTGCCTCTATTTTGTCTAAATTAAAATAAATAGTAAGAAACAGTAAGGGAAGCATATTTTGCAAGTTCACCTGTTCTTTAAGTTCCTTGACCTCTGTTCTCTCTTTGTTCAAATGTGTAAGTCCTAGTTCTACAGTTGACACCCTTTGTGCAAATTTCAATGTACTGATTGTTTCCCCATAAGAATCAGCTTCTGGGTTCACATGAGCAAACATTAATGTTTTTGCCTGCCCTCCTACAAATTTGCACATATGATTGAGTCAACACAGTTACACTGTTAATCATCCAACTCAAGTGCAAAATCAATTAGACTTGAAAAAGATAGAAAATAATGATAATAACAAGAGGCAGAGAGAGTTGACTTCACATTACATCCTAAAGAGTCTTGTAAGAGTTGCGTAGAGTTGCGTATGTTTGTTGTTTCTGTAGGGAATGTGAGAGTTCTTCTGAGCCAGTGCTGTGATCACATCTCCCAAACATGAGAGCGATTTATTTATATGTTGTGCTTCCTTAAGCCTGTCTCCTGTAACTTCAGACTTATCCACCCTCTCACTCCCAGCAAGGTCCACCAGATGTAGGTAGCTCCTTAGTATGCTTCCAGAAGTATCTTTACCATTCACGTGCACAGTCAACACACTGCAGGCACGAATGGATAATCCATCATTATCATCTTCAAAAATAATCTATCAAGAATCTAAGCAAACAACCAAAGGTACAGACCTGTGGGATCTACTGCTTTGTATGTTCATTGCAGTTGAGCTCACAAAGCGGTTCAGTTCACCTAGCTTCATTAAACTTAGAACATCTGTCGAGGATTTTACAACATACATCTTAGCGTCAGGAAGGCTCCATCCTTGAATGATTCCCCTGAAGGACCACACTGAAAGCAGAGTGACAAAAATTCAGACAGTTGAAGAAGTAATATAGAAGTCCATACTGAACATATCTTAGGAATAAATGGTTCTATGTTTTCAGCAATGTCTCACCATGGTATGTGTTTTGCCAGACCCTGTCTGACCATATGCAAATATGCACACGTTATAACCGTTCATGACAGATCTAATCAATGGTTGGGTTTCCTTATACACTTCATCTAGCAAAGTAAACAAAAATCAGGAGAGATGTGCAAGCAGGTTAAAATGCATTGACTATATGGATGTAGAAGTACCTTGGGTAGACGTTGGGCCAAAGACCCGATTAAAGTTGAAAATTTTCCGCGCATCTTTGCTTGGTTTCAATGGATCTACCACCACAAGAGATTCATCATCCCCAATATGGTCAACAGTACTTCTTGTTTCAGTACCAAAGGCTGGTCGAATCCTGCAGTAAACTCGAATATTTCCTATAATGGAAAGGCTAATTAGGCACACATTCAAGAATCTCCTTTGGTTCCTATTACTTCAAAGTTTAATAATGACAATAATCAAATTTTCAAAAGTAAATTAACCTTTGAGATCCTGGACCATATTATAAAGATCCCTATTTTCTTTTACAACTCTTTGATATCCAAGAGCAGCAACTGACATTTCTTGAACCTTGTCCCCTGCAATAGTGGAGAACACTGAAGCCTTTCTACAGAGGAACATGAGCGATTATTACAAGTTCATCATCCTATGTACTGGCTATATAAGGTCTGGTTGCGCTAGAGCTCAGTATCAGGAAATCACATAGATACCTTTTTGCTAATAGGGTTAGCGTTGGGATCACTTTATAAACTTATAAAGTTAGGGACACAGTCCGAGGCATCAAAACAGGAGATAACAAATTAAATTTGCAATCAAACAAATAGAAACATACACCATTTCTCCACATAAACCTTCTTTCCAAATGAAAACATACCTAGTACTTGTAAATCATCATGCAATTGGGATTGTAAGACTTTAAATTCACTCTTTGTTGTAGATAGCAACAATTTGAGATCCTGCAGACATAAACAGATTCAGCAAGTTGCATTTCACTTCGTTAAGCTATGATCTCTAATCATTAATTCCTTATTAATATGCTTATAGTATAGACGAAATAATCACTGTACTTGGCTTTGTACACTTACTGCAGTAAAAATAACTACGAAACTATTGTTTTCTATTTGGAGAGTTAAAATAAGTAAGACCTTATTCTTACTCTCTTTTCTTTTACTTTTTTTTTTTTTTTTAAATTTGCCCATTGTTGAATAACGTAGTATTAGAAATCTAACAATAAAAATCTCTTAATCCATAGATAATAAAGAAAAGGAAACACACCAAAAGATCTTTCTCTTGTACTTTGAGTATATGCCAATGGTTGCAATTGCCCTTTCCCAAGCAAGACATCAGCTGCAAACAAAACGACATTAGCAATATCACACCAGAACATGAAACTAAATGCTCACTGCAAATAAATGCAATTTGCAATCCTATTAAATGTTTTGTATTCAAAACAAGAAGACCAAAACATTCATCCACCCAAAAGAAACAAAAAATAGAGGCAGGGGTTTTAGGATGATAAAGGAAATGATAACATACCTTGCATTTTGAAGTTGTAGATGAGCTCTCAGCAAGTGTGGACGTTGTTGTACTTGTATCTAGTAAAGGTTCTCTTCCGATTGACTTGAACTACAATTTAATGAGAACAAAGAATAAATATGTGCTCAATTTCTCATTACTTAAAAATTAGGAAATTGAGACAAGAGGGATAGATACAGTCTTCAAATCCGGACAAAGAATTGCCTCATACATTCCAGATTCTAAACATGTGCAAGAAAAAACTGGTGATTGTTATGGCACTGTAAAAGAACTTCTGTTAACACTAGAAATTTACTAGTTAAACAGAATTGACTACTATGAATATCTTTTTCGTAACAATCTTTATAAACAGTCAATGCCTCTATATTTCTTTCCTACTCTTGTATGTTTTTTTTTTAAATATGAGTAATTACAGAATGGAGGTATGCACACTAAAATTTTATTTCCACATAGTAAATTATAAAACATAGTACTAGGATGCTACCAGTGGAGATACTTTATTACTGACCTAGAGGAGGGAAAAAAAAGTCATCATCTTACAGCAGAAATCATTTCTATCTGTTATTGTCTTTTATAAAACAAATATGATTGAAACTTAAAGCAAACTCTGTTGGGGATTACACCAATACCAATCGGTTCCCCACTACACTACATAATAACTCAGTATGAACACACTTCAACTCCTGACAAAATCTAAATATCAACTACAACCTATACTTAACATGCCCAACTCACTAAACAACTATCAACAACATATAATAATGTAAAGCGCTTAAACAACAAACCACAACACAAAAGATTTACCGGGTTCGCCAATGATGCCTACTTCCACAAGAGCCGTTCTTAATAAAATGGGAAGGAAGATTACAATCTCCTTTCGGTCTCACCTTACTAGATCACTTTATCTCTTTACGAGGGTTGTATCTCCGTAAAGGTTCTCTCTTTGTTTTAGTCCGATTCCAATCCTTCCGACTTGTTTGGTTCTCATTAGGTTAGGTTTTCCAAAACCTTGATTTTTGGTTTTATCTCCAAAACCAAATTCAGCGGATACCGTAAGCAAGCCCACGAAAAAATAGACTGAAGCGCGGCGCTCGCTCACTCGAGCGAAGTCGCTACCAAGACTGACATCGAGCTGGCGCTGGCACTTTGAGCTGGTCGCCTCTATGTTACTCGAGCTCGAAGGGGCGCCGCTTTCCGCGAGCGACTTCCTCGATGTCGAGATGTCGAAGTTTGTCCGCTTCGGTTTCTCTCCCTCATGTGAGGGATAACTCCATAATCTCCCCTCCCAACGATGGTGGGGGCTACCTCCATACAATTGCCAAATCAATGGGAGGAGTGTGGTCATCATTCCGCAAATAGCACAACAAACATCAAACTTACCTTTCGGTAAGACTTTGGTCATCATATCCGACCCGCTCTTGTCGGTATGGATCTTCTCGATACACAAATGCTTGTCTTCGAAGTACTTCTCTAATCCAATGATAACGCGACGTGTATGTGCTTGGATCTAGAATGAAAACTCGATTCTTGCTCAAGTGGATGGATGCGCCCGACCGTCACATAGAACTACAAACCGCTTTCTCGCTTTAGCCCTAGTTCGTCGAAGAACCTCTTCATCCATAGCAAACTCTTTGCAACACTTCGGTCGCAATATACTTTCGGGCTTCAGAAGTGGAGAGGGCAACACACTTTTGCAACTTAGATTGCCAAGAAACCGCCCCCCCGCAAAAGTAACCGGATAACCTGAGGTGGACTTCATCGAGTCAACATCACCGCCATGTCCGTCGATGTAGCCTTCAAGTAAGGGCTTACTTCCACCAAAGCACAAACATGATTTGGAAGTGCCTTTGAGATATCTCAATATCCACTTAACACCTTCCCAATGCTCTTTACCCGGATTTGACACAAATCGCTTACCACCCCAACGGCGAAAGCAATGTCCGGCCTAGTACACACCATGGCATACATCAAATCGCCCATCGCGGATGCATAAGGAATCTTTTCCATCCGACTCTTCTCATGCTCACCCTTTAGGACACATCTCTTTGGTCATGCGGAACCGCCACCAAGCGGACAACCGACCGGGTTTCGCAGCTTGATCCATGTCAATCTCTTCAACACCTTTCTCAATGTAGCTTTCTTGAGAAAGCCACAACTTTCCACTCTTTACATCACGAAAGATCCGCATCCCAAGTATCTGCTTTGCTTGACCCAAATCCTTCATCTCAAAGGACTTACTCAAGTCTTTCTTCAAATTTTGATATCTTGTTGATGTTTGGGCCAACTATCAACATATCATCCACATACAAAGAATAGACAATGAAATCTCCATCCGGAAATCTCAACAAACGCGACAATGATCTAAGCGGACTTCTTGTATCCTTGCTTCACCATAAAGGAGTCAAACTTTATGTACCATCGCCTCTTGCGGTGCTTGCTTTCAACCCATACAAGCTCTTTATCGGCTTGCATACTAGGTGCTCCTTGCCTTTGACCTCAAACCCCTCTGGTCGGGTCCATGTAGACATCTTCTTCAAGGTCTCCATGAAGAAAAGTCTGTCTTAACATCTAGTCGCTCAACCTCTAGGTTCATACTTGCGGCCATACCCAATACCACCCTGATAGAAGTCATCTTCACTACAGAGAGAAAATCTCATCAAAGTCAATCCCTTTCCTTTGACCGAATCCCTTCACAACAAGGCGAAGCTTTGTGCCTTGGGAGAGGATTGTTCTCCCCATGCTTGACTTTGTATATCCACTTATTCTTGAGAACTTTTCTCCCCGTGGGTTTCTCAACTAACTCATAAGTGTGATTCTTATGCAAAGAATCCATCTCGCCATGCATGGCCTTCAACCACTTTTCTTTGTCTGCAGACCTTCAAGTGCCTCTTGATAGTACATAGGTTCTCCACCATCCGATAGTAGCACGCATCGTATGTGGTGGATACCGTTGAAGCTATTCTCCTCTCGTCGGACCTCCTTGCCCCATCCGGCGGGTGCCCGGGAGGATACACTTCGCTTTGCTCGGGTGGTGGTTCATGCATCTCATCTGCATCTTCTATACCAATAGGTTCTATCCCATCATGAGCAATAGATTCTCATCACGAGCTTCAAAACTCATGGTTCTCTCAGATTCTCAATGCCTTCTCGCGACGCTCCACAAGTAGGAACTTCGGTTCTCAATCAACAAGATCATTGGTGAAAGCTTGTAGCTTCACCCTCCTCAAAGTCCGCTATGGTTTGGTCTTCTAGAAACACAACATCTCGACTTCGGATTACCTTCTTGTTAATCGGATCATGAGTTTGTAACCAAACTTTTCATCTCCATAACCCGAAAAAATGCACCGCTTGGCTTTGTCATCAAGCTTGAATCTCTCATCCTTCTGAATATGCACAAATGCCCGCACCCAAATACCCTCAAGTATCCATAATCAACATCTCTGCTGACCATACTCTCTCGGATAATCACTATTCGTAGGCTTTCTTTTCGGTGACAGTTGATCACATGCACGGTACCAGACGATTGCTTCTACCCAAGAGCTTCTAGGTAGCTTAGAGTGAGATAACATGCATCTTATCCTCTCTACAATGGTGCGGTTCATTCTCTCTCGCTATTCCATTCTGCATTTGCGGTGTCTTGGGAACGGTGCGCTTCATGACGAATCCCATGACTCGCAATACTCTTCAAATGGCCCAATGTACTCACCCCCATTATCCGAGCGAATACACTTCAACAACTTCCCAAATCTCTTTCCACCATGTCGTGGAATTTCTCAAACACGCCAAGTACTTCATCCTTGGTCTTCGACTATAGGCCCATATCTTTCTTGACGATCATCAATGAATGTCAAGAAGTACGAAACTCCCCCCGGGACTTCACTCTCATAGGACCACATAAGTCCGTGGTGCACTAGCTCAAGGACGATGTCCTTTCGTGAGATTTCGGAATCTTTGGAAAGACACCCCGTGTTGCTTTCCTACCAAACAATGAGTACATGTACTTCAATGTGTACCTTTAATGTCCGGCATGGCCTTTTGCTTAGCAAGAACTTCCATCCCTTTTATGCCCATGTGACCGCGGTCTCTTGTGCCACAGTTCGGATGAAGCTTCTTCTTCTGCCGCATTCGCTTCTGCTTTACACAAACTAGCCTGTGTTTTGTAAAGAGAGCAAGTTTTCTTTCCTCTGGCTGCTACAATGGAACCTCTGGTCAGTTTCCATACCCCGTTACCAAACGAGTTTACAAAGCCATCGTCATCTAATTTCCCAGCCGAAATTAAATTAGGCTTAACCGTATGTCAGGGACATGTCTTACATCCTTGAGTGTCAAGGTGTAGCCGACATTGGTTTCTATATGAACATCTCCAATGCCTATAATCTTCGAGACGCCACTGTTACCCATCCTCACTTCACCATATTCACCACAACTGTAGGTAGTGAAGAATCCCCGTCGCGGTTATTGGCGGATAGGATGCTCTCAGATCTATCACCCACTCAGATCCCTCGACATGAGGTACTTTCGGGCAAAGACACACCACAACTCGACACAATTCCCACTAGGTCATCGACTAGTGCGGTAGTATCTCTGCACAATTTCCGCCCTCCTCGCACCATGTCTTCATGTACACGCTTATTCTTCTCATCCCTCTTCAAAGGTCTCAGACTCATATCCGAAGGCCTTTGGTGGCACAATAGTAACATTGCCTCTCTCGCCTTAGGAGTTCTAGCTTCACCCCTAGATTTACTACGGCATCATCACCTCTAGAACGAGATGGTTTTCTCGCCCGACCTCTCCCCGTTTCTCTCGTGAAAAGGACCTCCGAGTTAGAAGAGCTTCTTTTGCACTCCTTCTAGTCTCCTCATTCAACAAAGATGTGGTAGCCATCTCCATGGTAACAATTCCATCCTTGGCGCTCCATGTAGAGAACTGCTAATGTCTCCCAACTTTCGGAAGAGAGCCTAATAGAAACAAAGCCTCAACTTCGCCTCCCAAATTGATCTTCATCAAATGCATCCGATTGATGATATTCTCAGACTTCATTAAGATGCTCGGACATTGAAGAACCTTCTTGGTACTTCGTGGTTCCGCAAACTTCTTAACGACTAGCACTTTGTTTCCACCCGACTTCCTCTCATAAAGGTCTTCGAAGTTTCTTCCATAGATCAAGGTCGTAGTCTCTTAGGCCACATGGTGAAAGACACCGCCGCTATCCATTGTCGAATGTACCCAATAGCTTTTCGTCAAGCTTTTTCCATTCAAATTTCATCGCTTTTTTTTCGGTTTTACTCCCTCATTCTCAATGGGAAGTGCTAAGTCCTTTTGCAGTATAGCAAGTCTTCCATCTTGGCTTTCCGGATGGTGTAGTTCTTCCTATTTAGACTCATCATACGAAAGTGTTCACGGAATGGTCCATCTCTACAAGTTATTTAACCTCAAATCTTCTCTCAGGAATTTCGTCAAACACCTTCTGACCAAGATTCGGATAACACCCTAGGCTATTCAAACCAAGGCTCTGATACCACTTGTTGGGGATTACACCAATACCAATCGGTTCCCCACTACACAGATAACTTGTATGAACACACTTCAACTCCGGACAAAATCTAAATATCAACTACAACCTATACTAACATGCCCAACTCACTAAACAACTATCAACAACATATAATAATGTAAAGCAGTTAAACAACAAACCACAACACAAAGATTTACCGTGGTTCGGCCAATGATGCCTACTTCCACAAGAGCCGCTTCTTAATAAAATGGGAAGGAAGATTACAATCTCTCCTTTCGGTCCTCTCACCTTACTAGATCACTCTTATCTCTTTACTGTGGTTGTATCTCCGTAAAGGTTCTCTTTTGTTTTAGTCCGATTCCAATCCTTTCCGACTTGTTTGGTTACTCAAGTTAGGTTAGGTTTTCCAAAACCTTGATTTTTGGTTTTATCTCCAAAACCAAATTCGCGGATACCGTAGCAAGCCCACGAAAAATAGACTGGTAGCGCTGGCGCTACACTCGAAAGCCGAAGTCGCTACAAGACTGACACCGAAGGGGTCGCCTATGTTATCGGAGCTCGAAGCGCCGGCGCTTCCTTCTTCTCGAGCGCTGGCGCTCGACTTCCGATGTCGAGTTTGCCCGTTTACCCCGCTCGGTTTCTCTCCTCATGTGAGGGATAACTCCAACAAACTCACCTCCCGAGAGTGATCATGTTGTTGTCCCCGCAAACAACTTGACATTATCTTCTTCAAAACCTTCATAGAATCCCGCACTTTTGAGAGATTGCTTATAAGTTATATCCCATAAAATAGAATGGAACTTGAAAAATTAATAAACCATTACCCTTTCAAGATCTTATGCTTCGCTTCATTATATCTCATTTTAATCACTTCGGTCTTGTGTGCCTCTAGAGATGCAATGTTCTTCTCCTGAAATCCTATGAAACATTCAGCCCAAGTGTATTTTTTATGCGTTCAATAGAGACTATACAACTTTAATTCACAAATTGATGTAACAAAATAATTAACTAAAACTAAATACTACATTGACTTTTAAATGTTCACTTGCACAAACTGTTTCCAGATATGGTTGTCCATGGTATTCCTCTAGCTCTAGTTGGGGAAATTGCTTTGTCCCAGTACAAACTCGCATTTGCAATGGGCAAATTGTTAGCCGTGATATAAATTGCAAAGTCTGCAACAACTTGCAATATTAGGCTCTCACTTGGAAGCAAATGAAGCATAATTCCAACCATTTTTAATTTTATTTATAAACTATATAGGCTAATGGCTATAGCATCCCCTGAATGAACTTGCATGATGCATGTACTAACAAATTCTGTCTCATGTTTATCGAAAACCAAAAAAAAAAAAAAAAACTGTCTCATGCTTGTTTGCCTTTTGCCAATTGTACATGTATTGCTTGCGTTGGAAGCTTCAGTCCAGGCCGGTTCTACCCTATAACAAAATAAGCGCACACCGTCTAAGGAGCCCAATATATCCTATTCCACCTACAGTCATAAGTCTATTATTGTTTTATTGTGAAAAAAAAAAGCTCACTATTTGTTTTTCATTTATTTTAATTTGTTAGATAAACGGTTTTACATTGGAAAATTGAAAATTAGAAAATCGCATTATACCTCTTCGTTTCCCTAGCATTTTCGCATAACTAATTAAACTTCTTCAACACCTATGACAATTTATCAAATTGAAACCAACACTTTAATATTATTTATATTATTCTTTTGTCTTATTTGGTTTTTCTATATTGTTTAATTTAGTGTAGAATCTCTTTCTCTCTCTCTCTCTTGTGTAATTCTTTGTTAAATAAATCTATTGAAATTTAAAGTTTGTGACATTGTTGTTTGGCCATGATTTGCTACGATGTTATAGGTGTAGGATATTTTTTTATTCTTCCACTCTTCGTCATGTATTTATGGTGTTTTGTCTTAGATCTCTCTGTATGTGAGGATCTCCCTCACAACACTCCTATGTTTCTACTTAACTTTATATTTTTGTTTTTTTTATTAATAAAATTCAATTAAAAAAAAAGTTTATGGAGACTATTCAAAAAAGAATAAAGAAAATGTTAGGATCAATTTTGACAATAATTGTTATCTTCTAAATTTTTTGTTATAAAAAAAAATGTTTGTGGGGGAGACTATTTAAGAAAAAAAAATGTCAGGATCGATTTTTACAATAATTGTTATCTTTTAAATATTTTGTTATATAAAAAAAAATGTTTGTGGGGGGGGAGAGACTATTTAAGAAAGAAAAAAGAAAATGTTAGGATCAATTTTTACAATATTTGTTATCTTCTAAATTTTTTGTTATATAAAAAAAATGTTATATAAGAAAATATTTTTTGTTAAAACAGATATATATGATCGATCTCTCGATCTGTCGTGAATTAGATGTGAGTTGAACGAAGGCGAATTTGGTTACTGTATAAGCATAAGAAATTCTGAGGGTTTAGAAATTGATGATTGTTTATTGAAACATAACATAATTGGAGATAATTTAACTCTTAAGCAAATTGGAAATAACATAACATAATTCAACTCGACTCTTAACTTCTTTAACCAAGAAACATAAGAGGAATCTTAAGACGAGACAGAAAAAAGTAAAAACCACACAAATAAAACTAATGTGTCACCACCCATTTCCTATACCATAGAACTCCAAAGTTCTTGCCATCTCAAGTTTTTCTCCGTTCCAAGTCACAAAAAAGTTCTCACCATCAACTCTTCCTGATTCACGGATTTTCTCGTGAAGCAGGAAAATGTTGTCTTTCTTGGACATAGTGATGTCTTCTGTTATACCATAACATTCAATTTCAAACCTAATTATATCTATTAGATTTTCGTCGACCGAAGATATCATAGTAACAATATCGCCATGCACACTGACAAGGTTTGCGAAGCAGTGGGAATGTTCACACGCTGCATAATTGCTTCTTTCAAATCTCCCACAGTAACATTAGTCGCAATTTCGAAACTGAACTCTATATTATCATATATTACAGTCATCTCAACTTGTGTTGAGAATAGCTTTGTGTACACTTGCATGTCATATCCCATGAAAATATTTGTGGCATCCGAATCTTCCATGATTTGATCATTTTGAATAATTATTTGTTGATCGAAAAAAAGAGAGTATTCATTGTGAATAAAGGTCTTTAAGGCTTTAAGGCTCCAATGTGTTGAATTCATTTACCAATTCATGTGTTTCATTATTACTCATAAATCTAATGGTGATATTGGCCATTGTGAAAGTGTTGGCTTTGGACATGTTTATATAGTTGGCCATCAAGACTGAAATTCGTAATTTGCATGAAAATTTCCTTCATATAATTATTGTTGACATTTCAAACTAATATTATGCATGGACTAAAATATCGCCGATATATCCGATATATATATATCGGTATTTTGGTACACCGATATCGATATTTCCGACATATATCCACCGAATATAGAACCTTTTTTTCCGATATATATCGGAATTTCCGATATGAAACTTTATATCGCCGATAATCGATATTTCCGATATAATCGATATATATCGGTTGACTTTTTGACTATTTTAAAACATAAATCCGATATTTCCAATATGTATCCGATATATCCGATATTATATTTCCGATATATCCGATATTTTCGATATTTTAAATAGTTTGGACTCGTTACCAAAAAAATGAATATATCCGAAATATCCGATATATCCGATATATATCGGTTTTTGGGTACACCAATATATTCATCGATATCGATATTTTGGGACTTGATATTATGTGCATGTTTAGTATGTTTCTTTGCATGAAAATTTGCTTAGCCAAGGGAGTTTGTATGTTTCACTTGTTGAGAGAACAAATCGCATGAAATCTCTTGTTGAGCTGCAAACCTCGTGGCTTACTCACTAGTTGGTACAACTGCAGTGCCAATTTGAAGAACACAAGAAAATAATTATGAATACCACATGACATAAGCTCGTGACCAAATCCATCAAATTCAATTATACAAGCAAATACTAAGCTATTTCAATGTCTTGTTCCGGCTTGACAAGACTACTTGCATAAAAAAGATGAGAAATATCAAGTCCTATGTGTGCAATACGAAGCTTCAGCTCGTTGCTTATGTGCGCAATATTCTTGTACTCCAGACGCTTCAAATCATAATAGAACAACTTATCTTCATGTTGGATCACAATCTTCACAACGTCTGAGTAGTCAGTAGTACTGCTATCAATATCTCCTCTTGTGCCAACAAATATGTAGCCGTTCAACTTTCTGATAGGTTGAGGTAAATTTGACAAGGATTCAAGATTAGTGCTATAACATTTGTTCCAGGTAGTATTACCTTCTCTTTTCTCAAAAACAAATATTTGTAACAAATATCGCTCCTCACTTGCAAAGCATAGAGATCCTTTCACCTCAAATAAGGTATGGAATCCATTGCATAGATGTTCTGGGAGAATGGTTCTTGTAAATTCCATTGTTGCACCAATATTTACTGAGACGTGGAAACACTTGCGAGGAATACTACAAATTAATCGCCTATTTTCAGTTTCACTTTTCAGCCAGTGCACTTTCTTTTCTACATATATCAATTGGGAAGGTGCAATAAGGGAACCGCATGGATAGGGATTTTGATATCTGCTCCACTCCTTGTCACCAACAGTGAGCACAACGCACCTCGAATGAAACGTTCCAAACACAACATATTTTCCAACAGAGTCGTTGTAAAACAAAGTCCAGGAGTAATAACACCTAGGTGGATTGCAATTAATATTGTGTGGTTCAATCATAGAAGGAAGAGCCACGTATTGACGGGTGACAGGATTATAGACATAGAGCGTCTCAAATGGGTGTTTGCCGTGGAAGATCAACAACAATCCATTACAGGAAGCTTTCACTGTTGATTCTGTGCAAGGAAACTGAAGAGGGGGGAACTTCATATCACAGATTTTTTCCACTTGCATAATACCATGTTTTTGCGTGGTGATTGTAAACATCTCGAAAATCACCTCGAAATAATCCGCTGAGTATATTTTCAAGATTATCTCTGGAGGTTGGGAACGAGAATGAGCAAGCTGGGAATTCACAAAATTAGGATCAGAGATAATTGAGTGCCATAGCTTGCATACAACCTTAGCTCTTAAGAGATCCTTTGCAGGAACTTTTACCAATATCTCAAACATTATATCTTTAGAGAAATATATAACCATTGGGAATTCACACCTGTGACATATCACATAGGCACATAGTATTAGCTGTGAAAGTTACAGTATCAATTTGTACAAGGCAATAGTGTTAAAGTATCAAGATCCTATGCAGGAATAATCCCTAATAACAACGAAGAAGAACGATATGATTATACTTCCTAATGATTCCTACAAACAATTATACTTCATATTTACAAGAACAACGAAGACAACCATGCGTCATAATAAGAACATAATAGTATTTACCTGTGGAAGGAAATTAATTAAACTTGATGTGTGTCGATATATGCAATTATTGGATTGAACAGTTTGATCTTATTATCGAAAAAAAAGCATCTTATGTAAAGAGTCATAGACCGACTCACCTACTCGAATAATTAGACCGACTCAACTCCTAACTCCTAAGATTGTGTTTCTAAATTTTGCAAACGTGTGATAGTCAGGCTAATGTGCTCACACAGTCGCATGGCACTCTTTTATACGTACAACTTATTATCTCATGGTGCACACATGCACTGATGCTTTGGTGGTCATATTTTTCCTTGCTCAATTATCCTCCCATTGCTTCCTTCATCACTATATACTGCCACCATTTTTACTTTACAGCTTATAATTAATTAAACCCAAAATTGCTGTTACTAATTCGTTTGCTGACGTTAAATAATCTGATGAATCCTTGAGGAATAACTCATTGTTTACCTATACCTACTGTAGTGCACGTTGTAGCCCTTCCAAGCTTGAACACATTCGAATTTCGAAGCTAATGAAATTTCGCGAACACGGTGCCTTACTGCCTTATACAGCAGTTTGTACTTGAGCAGATTCTAGAACGATATTTAGAGAGTCTAGACAAGATGTAAAACAAGATGAAACAAAAAACCAGAGTCTAGACGTCTAGTACAGTCTCAGATGAACCAACTGCTTCAACAGTTTGAATTTTTCTCTTGTTGGGGTGTAGCAAGTTTTGAAAAATTCCATCACTCGATAGACCTGAATAGGAATAGCAAAGCAAACAACCAAAATCCTTCGCAACAATTCTTTTAGGTTAAATAGCTAAACAAAGTAAACAAAAACAAACAAAATCATTCACAACAATTCTTTGGAGCTTTCAAGAAATTTTCGCAAACACGACACCTTATACAGCAGTTTGTACTTGAGCAGATTCTAGAACGAGATTAGCGTATTTGTAAGTACGCAAAGAGAGTGCCTTGGTGTTTTCAATAATCTGTTCGTACCTGCAAGTCAGATCAGAGAAGAAAGGGAGTGAGTTGGAAAGGGCTAGCCGACAAAGACGCAAATGAATGCTTAGCAGGAGGAACACCAGTTGAACACTTACACATTCACATGATTGGGTTCCATGACAACAGTTCCCGACTTGGAATCAATCTTTGCGTCAAGCTTTGAATTTCGCACAAGATTCACTATCCATCTTTCAGCCTCGTCATAAGTCATATTCAACTTTTCCGCAAGTGTTCTGTCAGATATAAATGAAAAGACAGATGAATGGACACTGAATTTCTGCACGTCACAAATTACTAGACGAACAAAGTGAAACTAATTTACATATAAAACTGATTCTTCAAGTCGCATTTAATTACCCTATATCAATGCACTGATGTATTTGCACTAAGTTTCAAATATGAAAAGACGGGCATTTTCGAGAAACTCATCCCTCAAAGGTACTGTAGTAAAGTTGCCTTCTTCAACACGTTTTCCCAAGAAAGGATCATTCAGTATAACCTGCACAGAGTCCAGAGATTCAAAGGCAGAAAAATATTTCAGAGACATGCAGAAAGCAGAAGCATAAAATGCAACGTGAAACAATCACAAACACATAAAATAGCATCAAGCTTATGTAAAGATCACAGATGCATATCTTCTCCCCCACCAAACAATTACTAAAAGCATAGGTACAAGTACGCACACCTAGAAGGTTTCAAGTGATGCAATCAGCTGTAACAGTGACAGTGTCGTATTCTACTGAAAACATCCCCGTCAAACAAGTAGTCATTCTATATGAACAACTTACACGAAAAGATGGCTAACTGGTTGTAGCAGAATCGCAACCCTACACACATCATGGACCATACAAGCAAACCACATAGCATGGTATACAGGATTTGTGTCAAGTATACACGTCATGGTAGACGGGACAATCTCAAGGAAAGCATTTGGTGCAGAGGCACAAGCGCTACTATAACTATCAAGTTGTCACATGTATTCCATGAGTTCTTGAATTGGATTGTACCTCAATTCTTTTTCAACTTTAACATTTTTCCTAAAATCATCACCAATGGGATAAATTATAAATTCAACTACAGCATGCTGTCGGGGGTTCCAGCTATGGCAACTTCCCTTAAAAGGAAAAAGTAAAAACTACTTATGGTAGAGCAGATATATATTTCAGAAGACAAAATATGTGTCATTGTAAGGACGTGTGGCACATAAAATATATAATGCAAATTTCAAAACTTACATCCTCACATTCTCACAGCTTTTGCTGTGCACCATCAAAGTCATAGTTCACATATAGACACTGCAAGAACTCTGTAATTGGGTCTTTGTAAGAGTACTGTTCCTGCTGGATTACTTTGATAAATTCTTTGAGCTGGGGCCTTCTCTTTTTGGTGATAATCAATGCGGTAGCTAGATATCGCAAAAGATGGGGTGCATTTGTCTGAATTGCATTAAGATACCTGAAATTATATTTGTCAACTTCATATGCATAAAAAAATACAGATTATTTTACTTTCAAGTTATGGTTTTTGTGTGGTCACTGACTCTACTCTTCTAACTTCCAACTAGAGTGTATTCTGAATGAGGGTGGAACAGCTCTTTCAGAAAATAGTGATAGACATAACAAAAACATCATACATTAAAAAGAAATTATATACCTGTCATAGAGGAAAAGATCTATTATCCCATTTCTGCCACCTTCATGGTTGAAAAATATGAAAAGGCTCCAATGCATTAGCCAAATTCTACTTTGCAGCTGATTGAGTGGAGTTTGAAAGTTCTGCAGCACAGATAGGGTGTAAGACATACATCAGAGATTGTGAGAAGTATACATATGCAGAGAAGTACTCATCACAAACCTTTGCATCAATTATCTCCCTCAAATGATTGAGCTCTTCAAGCGCAACAGCCCAGTTCTGCATCAGTATTTCAGCGGCAAGCTTTCCCCATAATGCACTCAAGTTCCTGTCACTGTTTGTGCATAAAGCCCGGTACTGATACAAAAAGTCAGCTGCACCAGGAGTAGTTTCCACATTCAAACTGAAACTTGGCATACTGATACAACACTTCAATCTGCTCTGGACCAATCTGCACACAAAAAATACCAAACCTTTCAAAACTTACAGGACAACAAGCCCACAAAACACATCTGTAACGCAACAATCAGTTCCAAAATTTTCACATAATACAAAACCCAAAAAGCCTAAGCATGCGTAGACTACTAAAGCCAATAGAGGAGACAGTGCTTTTGTATAGGTATAATTAAACCTAATCAGTATAAATAATAGAATAATAAATAACCTAAACACCACAATCCCCATATCGAATACCAAAATGGGGGAACCTTCAAGCACGTAAACCACTATAACTCATATTTACACACAGGGTACAAAACATTGTCTTAAAGGGTCTAATTATTACCCAGGGGCAAAAACCCTTACATCGAAGAACAAGGCGGATGAATCACAAAACTAACACTGCATTAACCATTAACAATTCTCCTTCCACCCTTAACATAAAAAACCTATACATTTCAATATTAGTCCAAACATTCCTTCTCATATCATTGACAAAACATTATCCAATACCTCAACAACAATAAAAACAAATTAATTATCCAGCAACATATGAAGATTATACTCCTTAATAGAGAGATTTGTGAATGTCCATAGTGTAATCAACCATATTAGTTTTGTTAAGTAATTGGATTTTAGGATTTGGCCAGCTGGGTATAAACTAAAATCTTAGAGAGATTTGTGGATTTGGGTTATGGGCTTTGTTACAAGGCCCAGTACACTATATTTCACCATTCAAGCCTTTGATCAAAGTAGCAAAGATTAGTCTTCATACCAAGCATACAAATAAATGAAAGATTGGGGGTGCTACAAGGATGTCTCTCTTATACAAAATATTATGATGATATCTGGTTGATGAAACACTGAAACAGTATGGCATCAAAGAGTCTTTGTTTGGAACGAGGGCATTATAACATAACACCTTTTATTTTACTTTAACTCTTTACTTTTTTTATTATAATTTATATTATTAGTAAATGAAGTTACATGACAAAGTTTTTTTTACTATTACTTTATTCAAGAGTTGCTCAATAAATCCGTTGAGTCGAATCGTGGGATCGGTAGATGTCAAAGATGATGAACCGATATATTTTTTACATCACTATAACTTTGTTTGTGCGTCTATAATGAAATGAATAATAAATTATAAATCAACAACTTTTCGATTGGATTGGGGCTTATTTTGTCAATTGGTCTTTTTCTTATCTTGTATTTCTCAAAATAGAAACTTAGGTAAAAGTTTGATGAGCATATGTATAAATAAAAAGTATCCCGTTTAGTTCCTTTATGCCTACTATAACTAGTTATTTCGGTTTTCTCTCTTGGCTTCAACTATAACCTCAGCTTTATTTATTGGTCCGAGCAAGATCGACTTATTTGAAATTGATTGAATGAACAATTCATAAATTTTAATCTTTTTTAAGATTCGGGTAGTCCATAGTTCCTTACTACGTAATATAAATTATAAATTCTTGGTTATTGAGATTCATGGGCGATTTGGATTAATATTTAGGGATAGATATTACCTCCCCCCTTTTACCCTTTCAAACAAATTGAAATGATTGAAGTTTTACTATTTGGAATCGTGTTAGGTTTAATTCCTATTACTTTGGCTGGATTATTAAGTAAATTAAATGGCGCATATTTGCAATACTGACGGCCAGGCGTCAGTTGGACCTTTGATTAAGTAACATCTGTTTTTAAATAATATCTCGTTTTTGATTGACCTCCTCCTTTCTTTAATCCGCGGGGAGGTCAAATTCAGGCATCTGCTCAAATTAGTAAAGTTATTTCATTGTAATTGACCTAAGAAGAACAGAATCACGCTCTGTAGGATTTGAACCCTCGACATTGGGTTTTGGAGACCAGCGTTCTACCGAACTGAACTAAGATCGCTTTCTTATCACAATATAAAATACCGTAAATAAAAATAAAAGGATTTTTTTTGTAACCCCTACGACCTTGCATGCATATGCATATAGTATAATAAAATATTATGTATGTTCAATTTTCATTGATCTCAATTGATCCTTCATTACTGCACATAGTAGAAGTAATAGATAGGGATGACAGATTTGAACCCATGACATTTTGTACCCAAAACAAACGCTACCAAGTTAAGCCTACATCCCTTTCAATTGGACTCTGATGTCATTGTAGAGAATTCCCGTCTTGTTTTCCACATCGTAATTTCCTCCATTGATATACAATTTATCTTGCTTGGCATTTATTCTTTTTCGTATCATATAACATATTCTCATACAACACATATAATATAAATAATAAATAAAATTATATCAGTAATGCCCAATTAAGGTGGCGTCTTTTTCTGTTGTAAAGAAAGGGAAATATCATCCACCGGGTCGTTATATATATCCATTTTAGTTAGGGATGCCACGTACAAATAAAAGTGATCCTTAACTACATATGTATCTGATCATATATGTATTACAATAAAAAAAAGGAGGATTTTCAATGCGAGACATAAAAACATATCTATCCGTGGCACTTTGTGTTAAGCACTCTATGGTTCGGTCTTTAGCGGTCTATTGATAGAGATCAATCGTTTATTCCCAGATGTGTTGACATTTCCATTTTTTTTCATTCTAGTTACGATGAAGAAGATTAGAGATACAATAAATTATCTCATGCTCCCCTTTCTTTGTTTTGTTCTTTGCTGTCATTTTTTAGGATAAAAAAGAAGGAAAGAGAAAGAATCAAAGAAGATTAACCAAGAACGAAATTCGGGTTCAGGCTGAATTAATAGGCAGAGAAACAGAAATGGAAATTAAGGGTCGAGGACAACAAAAGCATACAAGATACTTAAATGAAATACTATCTTGGTATTAGATTAGAACTAATTTATAGTTATAAATAATTGTATTACTTATTATTTCTCTATTCTCTATTGATGGCAATGAAATATTTCAGAATTGGATTTCTAATCGGCAACTTCTTTTTTCTTCCTTTCTCGGATTGAAAATAAAAGAGTTGAGTGAATCAAAAAGCAAAAGAAAGGAGGTTTATGGCCAAAGGCAAAGATGTCGAGTAAGAGTTATTTTGGAATGTAACGGTTGTGTCCTAAACGGTATTAATAAGGAATCGGGGTATTTCCAGATATATTACTCAAAAAGAATCGACACAATCGCCCTAATCGATTGGAATTGAGAAAATTTTGTCCCTGTTGTTACAAGCATACGATTCATGGGGAGATAAAGAAATAGATAAAGCGGAACGCGTGTATAACCTCTCCACTCCAAGGAACAGTAATAAATTAAAATTACATAATATATATATATATATATATCTTATATATAAAGCGGATACCAGATTTTCCAATTAGTTCCCGTATTCCCGGTTTTACACCAAAGTTTTAAATAGAAAGGGTACCGGAAAGTTAGACAGCCACATTTTTTTTTGCTATTCATGAAAAGGGTAAAATCGTATATACACTTCTCCCTTCCATCACTAAACTTATAACAGAAAAAAAAAACCCAAACAGACGCACCTTTCCATCTCTCCATAATTTACAACGAAAAAAAAAACGGCACACAAATTATCTTCAACGCTTTTTCATCGTCGACCCAACACTCCTCCTCATCCAAAACTCACTCACCCAAAAAAAAAATGTTTGGGCTTCTTCTCTGGGCAACGAATCTCCATCACTTCTCTTTCTCAACTCTCTTATTCTGACAAACAAATTTATCCACATTCCTTTTGATTTAGACACTCTACATCAGTCGCAATGTCAGAGGTACGTTTTTTATTCTTGGGTTGAATTAAATCAGTTTCTTTAAATCTTTTCACACTTCAATTCGTTTTTCTGTTTTACAGAACCCAAATCTTTCGCACGGAAACGGGCGAGAAGAAATGTTCCAAAAATGAACAAAAAAAGACGAATCGTTGTATTAATCATAGATAAATCGTTATCAAAGGCAGATCAATCAACAACAGTTATCTCCTTACGTTAATGAAGGTTTGTTTGAAACTTTATTCTTTGCCTCCGTTTGGTTGGCCATTTTAACTTACATTTTTTTTTTAATCAGAGTCCCATCAACAGTCTATTCCCACGAATATGCTAGAAACGGAAGCAAGAATATATGCCAGAATTCTTGATGTTCCTCACCATCGCGTAAACTTAGGTGACATTTACTGCCATTTTCATGGACACTTTTTTTATTATAATTTTGGTTATTTATTATCACGTACATTTAGCATGGAGAAGTTTTTAACTATATATGTATGCATATGATAATATATTTTACAACTCTGTTTAATGAACTATTCGATCGATTTCTTTTTTAAGTACACTTAACTTATTGTAACTGTACATCTCAATAAAGGACTGCTTTTTGCGAAATCTTTTTTCACAAAAAACGGCATCAGTGTTATTCTCATGAACTATAAGGTTTTATGCATTGAGATGGGATGAAGCTATCTATTTTTCCATGTCGGTTTACGCCTTTTAAGGTTAAGCTGTTGTGTTATTCTCCAACTTCTTTTACGTAAACATACATTGTTCATACACTTAGAATGTTTCTATTGGTATGCACATCTTTCTTATTCATAGTTGCTCTGGGCTCTGAAATCCAAATGTATGGTCCTCATCGATTTCATTAGTAAGTCAGAGTAAAGTATTGCAGTTGACAATGACAATCTGAAGTCAGAAAACCCTCAAAATCTCGAGCTTAGGTCCAACGTCAAAGCCATTTTTTTTTTCAATATCAAGTCATTGTTCCCGTGGATGCTGACAATTGAATACGCCTTCATGTGCATTTGATTTCATACTTGATATACGTCATATTAATATAAAAAAAATGTCCAATATCTCCTGGTTACGCCCGGTGTTCTCCTAAGTGTACAACTTTATGTTCAGCCTAAATCTGCAGATGACAGTCGGATATATACATCACTTTGTGCAAATGACATTTGTATATATATGCCACTTTGTAACAACGATGGTGATGCTCTTTTGTTTCAGTTATACCGTTCCAAGTCGATTTTGTTGCTGTCATTTCTATACATATCATAATCTACATTCTGTCCTTTGAGGTTGAGTTGTGAAATGTTAATAAAATGAGTTGTTCTTCTCTGGCGCATTTTCTGGAATTAGTTTGCTCTAATTGTGAAATTTGAAGACAATAATAAGTAATTTTTTCACCACTATCATTTGTTTCAGTTAATATAATAGGAGTAGCTGCAATTTCTGTAGGATAACATCTTTTTATTTCCTTAAAGTTTTTAATAATTGAGGAAAACAATTACATAGCATGTGTGTCAAACACTTTTTAGTATCTTCTACATTCATCTCTTTGATTGGCTTCCTTTTGTTTCACCAGCCCTTTTGACTGCTCATAACAAATTGATACTTAAGACTAAAAGCTTAAATAGATTATGCATCTTTACTCAATCTAACAATATGCTGGTTTCAGGGAGTAACAGATCCATCACGCATATAATGTTAACACCTCTTCCATCCACAAGATCGTCAAGGATAAGCACTGGATTTTACACATACTGCAAGCAAAGGGTTTTGTTATGGATCAAAACTTCGAGCCTTACATGTTGCCCGAACTCATAATTTGTGACAACTGTGGAGCTAAACAATTTAGTCAATGAGACCTCTAAGATATGTTTTATTTGAAGTTTTGTGTATATTTGACAGTTTTAGGGTGTGCTTCAATTCTGGGAAACATTTTTCTGAAATACATCAATTCAAAACTCAAAATATTGCTTTCAATATTCCAAAAAATAGATTTTCTAGCAGTATTTTCCATCAACCATAAGTGTATAAAGTCAAAATCAGTTGAGGTTCCTTGAGAATATCCTTGAAAGTGGAATTAAAAACTGCTTTGTGAAATACAAGGGGAGATTGCAAGACTGTTATGTTTGTTCAAATCAGCCCAAGTTTTGCAGACTCAGTAGAGACCCTCTGTTCACTGATCTTTGCGAGTTGAGTTCGAGGAGTTGAGCATGAACCTGCACATAAACAAGCAGGATACTCAGGAGTTGTTCAGGTACAAGCAGATGGTATGCTTCTCATATCTTTACACTAACAATATCAAAAGGGTTGTTCGTATCGAAGGTACTTATTCTTGATGGGAAGTAATGAAACTACAAAATAGCTTGCAATCATTGTAGGTGAGGTTTGCTGCTCGTGAACAACTCTGCAGAAGTCTTCAAGAGAAGGTAAAGATAACGACTTCAGAACATCAATGAAATTATTTTTTATTTGTGATCTAACTAAAAATTTAACTGCTGTTCTTGCATTTTTGACAGACACGGGATCTCGATAGTCAATTGGCTAAGGAGATGAAAGGTAGACTCCAACATGAAAATAGAGTTGCTGCTGCTTCATCTAAACCATCTTCTTCATTCGCATTTTCATACCAAAATCCGATAGTCTGGACACAGAAAAAAGCCGTCACTTGGACCCTCCAAGTTGAGGCCTCCATTGAAGGGCATAACTAACCTTCCTTCAATGCCTAAGATTGATCCCCTGTAAAACAGGCCCTGCCAATCGTACCTCACCATCAACAGATGAAAAGGAGAATATTTCTGGGACAGTGAGAACAAGCAACACCAAAACTCTGATGCAACCAAGGCGAGTCTCAATTTCAGTGCGGCCTCCTCAAGCTTCAACTCAGACACACATGTTATCTACAATGAAACTGGTTGATTATTCGACTATTCGGACCTTGATTCCCCAACCCAAAATGCGGGTCTCAATTATTGCTACCCTCTGCCCAGAGTCACACATGCCATCCACGGTGAAACCAATTGATTATGCAACTGTCCGGACTTTGATTCCACTGCGCAAAAGGCGGGTTTCTCTTGCTACTGAGCGTCCAGGGTCACAGTTATTCCCTACAATGTCACCACAGAACACCTTAAAATCTCATATTGATACTGGTGGTGTAAGGGGTCAACTATCATTTGCAAGGGAGTCAAGAAAGATATCAAAGCTATTCCCACCAATACCGGAGTTGAAGGCGACACCAGAGGGAGAGGTTACTCCTGTCACCAGCAGAGAAGCAAGTACTTAGAAAGTCCATCAATGCAAGTTGGCTCATGGAAACCAAAGCACCCAACAATGGTTGCATTGCACAGGAGACATTTCGTGTGGAGCCCTCTCAAGCAAATAAATCAAAAGAACAATAGGAAGTCAGGAAGTCATTGTTGTCTTTTAGAACCTCATATTACTAAATGTTGTTTGAAGTTTCGAACTGGTTTTCACATTCACCCACGCATGTAATTTATTGTCTTAAACAGGTAAAGCTCCTTTGCTACATTCTAACTTGAGTATGTACCTGAAAGTAATGTTCAACAGGTTTATCAACAGTATTAATTAATGCATAGTTCCTTGATGGTTGTTGAAATTTGATGCTTCTCAGGTCCAATGTTTTGGAAGCTAATTAATCTACGCATTTGTCTTTTGATAATCTAGGTGAAACTGAATGGATTGAATCTTCTCAGTTCAGGTTCTGAAAATAGAGGAACAAGAACCGCAACTATAGTATGCATACTCAAGTTGTACTGGGCCTACGAAACAATGACAGTTGACGTCTCCATACTATTCAAATATATTATTTATTTGAAACGTCAAACAGCAGCTAAACTCAAATTGATCGAAAAGGAAGCTCAACACTGGAAAATACACTTAGCGTATTGAAGTTGGTTTATGATGAATAAATTACATTTTTTTTTTAGTAACAAATTTGATAATAGTTATATCAATTTACACTTTCATTTCTTTTTTGAATCCCAATTGTTTCATAGAAGTAATGTTGTTTTAGATTTCTACTACAGAATTTATTGAACACAAATAGATGTAATATATATACAGACAAACAATGTCACTATTCCAATGTACTTGCGTTCCTTTTATTTTATCCACAACATTTCTTTAGAAAAAAAATTGTTTATCCCTTATATTTATTTCGTAGTTGCACGTGCCCATTAAAACCAGTAAAACATGCTCACATATTCCTATGAGAATAACATAAACTACCCAATAAAACATCATAACCTATGCAGAATAGAGTCGATAAATCTTTGCAAGATACCATGTATCCTTAAACCCATTCTTTTCATATAAAACCTCTACTTCTTGCCCTTCTTTAAACTCCATTCTCCTCCTTCACACTCACTCTCACAAACTTCTGCATAATCACACTGTACTTTACAAACTGAATTTTACTATTAGAATAAACAAAACCCTTTCTGGGATCATTTTATTTTATTGGTTTTAACTATTATTGTAGACTTTACATCCAGGACCATCCTAGAACCTCAGATGAGTATGGCAGTGGCTACGCTATAGACATCTTTGTTAAACTAGCATCTAAGTGAATCTATCCGTCAATCTCTTAAAAAACGGCCACACATGCCAAGTACAATTTTTCATCTTTGTATTATAGGAAGAACTATTCTGATTTCCACTGACTTTTGCGTTACCCATGTCATTTAATGGATGCTGGCATTCATGATTGTCTTCACTTGATTACAAATGGGCTTTTATTTAAAGTAAGATAATGAATGAATTGCTTACTTGCCATCTGTTGGATTTTGGTTCTCTAAACATATGTTCATCCTAACTAAAAAGTTGGTATATGATCTCATGACTAGGATCCTGCTAGGCTGAAAGCTAATGGAATAATTGTAGGATGGGGACAACAAAGATTGCTGGACTATGTAAAACTGAATTACAAAAATCCTGCAGCTATAATCCATGAAAATGGTAATACCATTAAACTTCCCCCACAACGTTTGAACCTTGAATTTTTTTTGCTTCAGCTTAATAACACTAACTAGCATGTGTCATGTGCTATGCATCAGTTCTCCAAGTTGTAAAGAACTAAAATGAAAATTGTTAAAAAAACTAAAGAGAAACAATTTTTTGTGAATCTCTCACTAAGAAAAGAGACAATTTTCTTAAAATGGAGAAGATATACAATTCATATACATAAATTTTAGCTTTTAAATTAAGAAGACTATCCTAAAATTATTGAAGAAGGAGGTGGTTCAATTTTAATAGAGATCAGGGAGCCAATTGTAATTAATAAATAGGAGAGATATAATTTAAATAAATGTAGGGAGGTAGTTCTAAAATCTTAAAATTGAGAGATTAGAAATACACTGTTCGGTTGAGAAGTGTGGTTCCTACAAACCCGGCTATCATATAGTGTAGAGATATGCTATGTGGATCCAGATTGAGTTTTCAAATGTTGCACCTTTTAATATTGCAGGACTTCCAATGACTAGCGATGACTCATGTAATCCAACAGCTTGCAATGACACTGTAAGAATTAAATTGTTACAGATATATAGAAAAAATAAAAATTTGCATCCATCCATAAGGTATAAATTTTGTTTTGCTACACACTAACACACCTACTCACTTCCTTTAAAAAAAAAATTGCCTTAGTTTATGTTTTATGGATGTTAGAGAGCTTGGAAGCATGGACAAAACTGAAGCATTATCCAGTACTACCCTTTTCCTAAGCATAAAATTTGGTACCTTGGTAGACTGCTGAAAGTCTGAAACATGAAGTTACAAACACGTCTTAATTGTTCACTAATCAAACCAAACCAAAATTTTCTTATAGCTTAGCATATTTATTCAATAAACTGTTGAGTTATTACCATTTTATACAAAGAGTTACATCTATTTAGTCAATAAAAAAAACATGTACCAAAGACATAATCCAAGACCTTCACGCTCTAATTTCTAAATTTTTATTGCAGGAATGGATCAAACCTCAGGGGATACTTTCGTGGTCCTTTCTTGATGTTTTTCAAGTAACGGGTGGTTACACTTCTCATTTCGGTCTTTATGGAGTAGACTTCCATGACAAGGAAAGAAGGAGGTACCCGAGGCAGTCAGTTGAATGGTATTCTACTTTGACATAAATTGCATTTCTTAAGAATGAAGTAGATTCATGATTCCATGAATCGAATATGTCCCCCATTGGTGAGCAATCTTTCAATAATGAGTTAGTACATAATGGCCCAAACCAACTAATTGTTTTACAATACTCAATCCCAGAACAATATATAAAATGGCCCAAACCAGTCCATCATGAAATGCTTAATATATGGTTGACCAACTGATTATTATTTTGAAAAAGTGCGTAAAATAGTTATTCAATCTAGGGACTAGGGAGGCATACAAATATACAAATGAAAACCGTTGACTATAGTTATTCATGAAATGCTCGAAATTGAGAAATCCACACAGATATTCACTTCTTGCTCTTTTTTCGATGGCTTTTTCTATTTGCTTACTATGCATCAGTTGTTCATCTACGAATAGTATAGCCACTTGACAAACTGCACTCCTTCAACATGCACTCTGCACCTTCTTCATTATCTTAATCAAGTGGAAACCCGAAACCTGCCAAAGTTATGCATGTACATCAAAGGAATGTGCAACTAATAATAGAGTGAGACAAATAAAATAACACTCCATCATTTTAATCATTCAATCTCCATACACATAAAATAAGTTATACATTATATGGATAGCTTTAAAATGGTTATCTTGCCACGTAGGCATCTCCAGGAGATCTATTATTTACACATTCAATTCACTCCACCTATTACATCAGACTTAATATATCTATAGAACAAATATTAACAGTGTCCAATATATTTTTTCTAATAATTATATATTGACTAAATTACAAGCAGTTAAATACATCTTGAATATATTTATTAAGAACATACAAGAGCATCAAATATCGAATCGTACAAATAATACAACTAGCGTATTGAAGTGTTTTTTACTTATTGCAATTTTTTGTTAGACCTTAACCTATATTAATCTAAACCCTATACATGCGTTCATTCTTTTAGTTTTCTCCACCCCAATTTTCCTTCCTAGCACGTGCAACGCACGTGCCCATTTACTAGTATATATAAACAAACTATAAAAATAAAACAATACTATTTCTATTTTGGTCGGATCCCCAATGAAATTAGAATTAATAAATAGGATTTTAAAGATAAGGAATAAACTATGGATAAATCCAAGCGATCTTTTCGTAGGCGTTTGCCCCCAATTGGGTCGGGGGATCAAATTAATTATAGAAACATGAGTTTAATTAGTCGATTTATTAGTGGACAAGGAAAAATATTATCTAGACGAGTGAATAGATTGACTTTGAAACAACAACGATTAATTACTAGTGCTATAAAACAAGCTCGTATTTTATCTTTGTTACCGTTTCTTAATAATGAGAAACAATTTGAGAGAACTGAGTCAACTCCTAGAACTGCGGGTTCTCGAACTAGAAATAAATAGATAGACCTATATCCTCAATTACAATTGAATAAAAATTCCATTCCGAACTCCAACTCCCAGATTGATTTTTTGTTCAAAAAATTAGAGAATCCAGATTTGATTGTCACGTCATAAGAAAAAATTAAAGTAAAAAAGATACCCCCCCTTTTTTTTTGAAACGTGCTCATTCATTTTTACTATTTTATCTTTATTATAATTATATTAAATAGTAATTTTTACTCTATCTTCCCGGAGCTCATTCTCCGGCCCCGTTTAAATCATTACAGTGTATTCCTTCCAATCTCCTTATTTAATGATCTTATTGGAAATCATGTAAAGACAATTCATATTTGATATGGCTATTTGTGCAAGTATTTTACGATTAAGAAGCAACTGCCTCTTAAGTCTCAAACGATGTGGCCAAGTCGTTTGGGACTCACCGTTTGAGACTTAGTCCAAACGGTGTGGCCAAATTGTTGGAGACTCAGTCCAAACGGTGTGGCCACATCGTTAGGTTTGCACAATGAACGACTTAGCCGGGTCGTTTAAGTTTGAAATTTTCGAATTCAATTTTTTGGGACCAATGACACATTTGTAATATTTGTTTTTTTTTTGAATTTTTGGGACCAATAGCACACTTGTAATAATTGTTTGTTTTGTTAGAGTCTGCCCAACACAATATGGGTCTGTCAATAACAAATACCATAAGAAATATGGCCAACAAGACATGACGAGTGATTACATTTTGTATTCTAACCGGGTTCAAACTAGATTCAGTTATATGTGGAGGCTGTCCAAATTCATAGTCATAGTTAGAATAAGATAATGCAATCGCAATTGATATATATATAACATGTAATGGGATGGTTGACTACTACTGAGGGTGAGAATTACCCTGGCTTTCCCGATGGGATTACTGGCCCTGATTTAATGGATAGGTATATAACATCAAAATAGAGCTTCGTAAGAGGGTGTCACCTCACCATACAGGCTTTTCAAGGCCATTCCAACGCACAATTCTTTGTTATCTCACTACGAGACTTATCAAGTTCAATGCTAAGGTGTTTGAGATTTGTCTAGCTAATATATGTAAAATAGGTAAAGAGAGAAATAAATTCAATTTCTCAAGTATTCCCGTGTGAATTTAGAATTGGATTTCAAATTATGGTGTTGTTTTTGGCTTAACATAGTTGTTTAAAAAAAAATAAGTTTTGTCAAACTCTCGGCAAGTCCATTAGTTTGAACTTCCATATATGTATGTGTCCAAGCTGTTAACTTCATCCACCTAGCATCAAAGCAATGTACAGAATCATAGAGCAATAATGAAGCATCCCAAAATGATAATACGCATATCTCTATAATAAGTATACCTTTTGTTTTTGGTAACTGATTATAAATATATCTTTTGTTTTGGTAACTGATTATAAATATACCTGATACGTTCCCAAATCGTATAAATGGATTAATTACTTTCCAAATTAACTCCTATCATACGTAGTTGGATATTTCCTTTTCAGTGGTATCACCTCCTATAAATAACTAAACAAAGAACACTCTACTTCATGTGCCATTGTTTAGTAAAGCTTTTTCTCTTCAACATAATGTAGTATTCTGTTGTCACTTGTAGAGCCCATCAAAACGATAAGTCTCATCTCCCTACAAGCAAAAACAAACGTGACCACTTCTCTCATTCTCGGCTCACAGAGCAAGACAACAATGAACAAGAGAGCCTCCAGCACTTCCATGATAGCATGGTTATGATGGTATTCATTTACAGTCGCTACAAATTGAAAACTATTCTCTAAGTAGTCTGAGTACTCTATTCGAGTTTCCTTTCCTTCTACTCTTTTTTTTTTTTTGGTTTTAGCCCATCAAAACGATAAGTCTCACCTCCCTACAAGCAAAAACAAACGTGACCACTTCCCTCATTCTCGGCTCACAGAGCAAGACAACAATGAACAAGAGAGCCTCCAGCACTTCCATGATAGTATGGTTATGATGGTATTCATTTACAGTCGCTACAAATTGAAAACTATTCTCTAAGTAGTCTGAGTACTCTATTCGAGTTTCCTTTCCTTGCTACTCTTTTTTTTTTTTTTGGTTTTATCAACCGACACACCCGGAATCTTCCTATTTGTAGCAATTTTTTTTATTTTGTTTTATCTAACACTGTTTGTTGCATTAATTTAATAAGTGGACAGGTGTTGATATATTTTTGTAAGGCGTAAAACCTTAACTTTTCCACCCATGCAGAGAAGATCTGGCCTCGTTTTTTAATACTCTTACAACATGGTTTCCAATGTCTTACAATCCGTTTTCTCTATCAATACCCCCATCAAATACTTCGATTGCAGTAGTATCACCTCCTATATATATGTAAGTGTTTTTGAATACTCTTACAACATGGTTTCCAATATGTCTTACCATTATATATTTTGTTATAATGATTTGTCCTCTCAAAAAGCTTGCCACTTAAAACACATACAGCAAAAAAAGGAGAATTATTAAAATCCAGGTAACTATGGAGTACAACTTTGTTTTAAAGAATGATTATTTAGTAGGAAGATCTTGCAAATTTTTATCTTGTTTTTTTTTTTTTTATTATGACGCAGAAACAAATGCTGTGGTAATAGCATTATCTCCTTGGAGATGCAAGCTAACACGTATGGTATGTCACCGAGTCCTGATTCCAAGGAGTCGGAAAGAGAAAGCCATCAACTACATGAAAGCGTATAATACACAACAGGTGAAAAGAAGTACAAGGTCTATGTGGAGAGTATAAGCTTACGAAGCTTAATTAGTTTGTTCACCTTTGGTCACAGATAAAGCTAGCAGCAGCCAGCCAGGCATTATATTTTAAATCCAAAAGAAGTTATACTATACTAGGTAAACTTTGTCTCTCATAATTGCAACTTGCAATCAATGGTACACTTTGTGATAAAAGATATGTCCCCGCGTTTCCCACTGCAATTGTTGATTGTCACTTGTGCTTCATCTAAAGAGGTGTGAACGAATGTTTCCTGTCGGGTAATGTAAATATGTAGTACATATACAAATAGAGCTATAGTCAGATTTCAGAGTTACTATATGCGGTTTATCTACCACTAAGAAAATTATATTTTCATGATGTATTGTGGTTGGAAGCTCGTATTTCATTTCAAGACAGTACAAATTTTAATATGAGTGGTCACTGGTCACCAACAACATTCAACTTAGCAGTAAATCCACATTTTTTCATCCTACTAAAACCCTTAGCAGGGACTCAAACAGAGATAAAGAATTGCAATATTAAGGAAGTCTGAAAATGCTTGCCAAAGTATCTTATTTTTTATCGGATTGATTACATTGACATCCAAGTAGCTTATATATAATGAATATTTACAAAACAGAACATATAAATATTTGGCTAATTGAGTTATGGCAGCACAGATGGTACTGTAAGCTGCCAATTACAAACACCATCAACTTGGACGTGTTCTGGATCAAAGCTTCGCTTGTTCTCGAAGTTGCTCCTGTTCAGAAGATAAAACCTAATCAGAAGTAGTTTTCCAATAAAAAAAAAAGAAAAAGAAAAAGGAAGAGAGTAATCCTAGTTTAGAAAGCAAACCACCAAACGCAAGAGAAACCAACTTAGATAGAATAATGCTCGAGTATTCAAGTCAAACATAGTTTGGACACTCAATGATCTGACTCGAGAACCTCCATGTTGAGCCATCTGAAGGACTTTCCAGGTAAGATAGTCATTTGAAACAACCAAGCTAAGATACTAACCTAATTAACTTTCCGTCTTCTCGTGTTAATAATAACATGCGATGCCCAAATACATTTTTGAGATATAAATGACGTGAATATTTCAATGGTCTGTTCTATATATCATTTAAGCAATGATTGTACTTATTTAGCCAAAAGAAAATGAAGAAATTGAACTTGATAATAGAAATGCCAATAGGTATGTTCATCATGCTACTTGAAATATTAATTTCCAAAAATTTCCATGAGTTTGTATCTGAACGCAAAAGAAAAGCGCATGCTTCAGTTTAATAAGATCAACTTGAATCCCCTGAAAATTAACTTTTATGGCAAATTTAGTATCGCCGTATTGGATGAAACTCTGTCATTTCTCCATTAAGGATGTAATTCCATTATTTCCATCATTACTCTCTTTTTAGCATCAATCAACCACCAAATTAAGGAAGATGGATACTGCATAAACTAACTAAAGTCACTAATACAAACCTCTGTTACAAAGAAAGCATGAAACCCATATGGAACTCTATTTGGAAGCTCAACGACAGCAACAGGATCTGGTGACATTGTTTTTGCATCAATGACATTTACAGAGGATTTTCTGCAGAGAAAAAAGTAAATGACATTAATGACATTTCATAAATTAATAAGCAAATGGTGAACTCTCTTTCTTCAACTATAACATGCAAAAACTTCTGTGAGTCAAGATTTTGATTCTTTCAGCCTGTTTTGTTCTAACTTCATCAGAATTCATCCACAAACAAACTTCCCCTTCAATTTCATAATGATCCAGGTGTGGTCCTTTTTGTGTCATAAATCAGTGTAGGGATATCCCAAGCACATAGGGATATTTTTATATCAGTATATCAACTTGACGTAATCAGGCCAAAAATCATTGTAACGTGGGTGTTTATATATATCCCAACTGTGACGATGCAAACACTTATCTGGTTTTTCTAAGTCATCACAACTCACTCAAGCTTATAACATATGTCCACGAGACTATGAATTTCTTAAACAAATTCAGGGGATTCTCTTTTCATCTGTAACAGACTATAAGATTCATGGAGATGAACTTTATACAACAATAAAAGAGAAACTTGAAGCTCTAGAACAATGTGAACAACTTTCCATACGTGAGCATGTGGATCTTTTTCTAAGGCAAGAAAGGTTATTGATTGAAAGGAAGATACCTCTGCAGTTGCCAATTAAACGCTTCTAATGATAATGATAACATTACTTTGACAGTGTTGTCATGATTACGGCATTTAGGAAGAGAAGTTACCCTATATTTTCATCATGGACTAAAAAATATTAAGTAGCCGTCATCCTCTTCAGACTTGACACCCGGCTCACGAGGGACGAAAATAGCTTCAGAACCAAATCTTGCAGGTCCTAAGTCATAGATTCCTCGAATATTTCCTCCAGCCTCTAGCATTGCTTTTCCAGCCTCCGGTTCAGCATGTAGATCAAATTTGATGATCCCTTTAACCTTTGCAATGCTGTCCAGTATGGTTCCATAGACAAACCTTTGTTTCCTATTCATGCAAAATAAGAGTTGATAAATCGATGTAAAGCGTAAATGAGTGAATTCAACATAACGGCAAAATGGTCAGAATCTCATGGCTTAAAGTGAAAGCAATCAAATATCATCCTCAATTTAGAATGAGAAAGTTATCGTAATTGATAATATAAATCCAAGTTCCAAAACGAAACTCATGTTCTAATGAATTGAAATCACTTCTGCAGACTAGTAAATTTATTGCCAAAACCACTATTTTTTGACATAAAATGTTATACAACTACCTTAAAAAGACAACACATTTTTATCAATGATATGAACTAAACCTTGGCAAACAGTGAGAAACAACAGGAAATGTACGTACAACAGATATAGCTGTCAGTTTAATTTGTAAGAATAGGGGAAGATGTGTAATGTAACGCTTAAGAGATATTTCCTTTGTGAAAGTTTAAAATATGGTAATATACAAAGATAGTTGGGCGGCTATTCAAGTATAAATTTAAGGATGAAGGACACAATTTGGTTTTAAGTATGAGGATCTATTCTAGTTGCTAAAAGCATGTCTACTCAAATATTTACTTATTAACTGTCTACATTCCAAAATTCATCAACATAACCAACGCAGGATGATATGACAATACCTGCCAGTGTAACTCTCATTCACCCTAGGAAAATCTACGGCAGACGCTGACAGTTTCTTCTGTGAAGCTAATCCAGTTTTCAAATTGAATCTCATCTCATATCTACCAAGGATCAAAAGAAGTTAGTAACATCCTGGAGAACAAATGAGGTAAAATATATTTAATGCAACAATCAGAATCACATACAGCTCGTTCCCAAAGTTTTCGAGCTTGTCTTTCACAGGTCCATTGACCATGTCCAAATCTGGCTTCTCAAGGCGGCAAGTTATCAAAACAATTTCATTTTCCTCCTCCCAAGCATTGGCTATCAATAGAAAGGCAATAAATATCATTATAGACATGCATTAAGCTGACGGGTAAATACGAGAAAACAATAATGATGTTGATGATACTAACTAAAACACATGTTTAGTACAAAAGCTCTGATTAATTCTGGTAGTATTTTCTACAGCAATGGTTGGTAAATATAAGGCATTGATCTACCCTGAATTCTAGATAGGCAAAGTAGGTTTCTTTAGATGCTAGGTTTTCCAAACCACAAAGAATACATCAGTTGACACAGCCATGTATGATTAGGTTGTACTCAAATATTGAAAGTCGAAAATATTTATAAAGGCAAGTAGGCAAATAGAAATCAGGGTTGAAATTTTAGAAAGTAATTTGTAAGTTTTTTTGTAAATCAGATTTTTCTCATATGACTCAAAAGAGTCTACATAATGAAAGGTTTAATCACCCATCCTGCAACAGAGAACTTCAATGTTTTCTTTTAAAATAGAAAAATAGGTGAGAAACAGCCATAACAGA
Source organism: Coptis chinensis (assembly GCF_015680905.1). Taxonomy (NCBI): domain Eukaryota; kingdom Viridiplantae; phylum Streptophyta; class Magnoliopsida; order Ranunculales; family Ranunculaceae; genus Coptis; species Coptis chinensis. The sequence goes on along the minus strand of NC_141463.1, from coordinate 89,348,153 downwards.
CTAACAGCAGAATCCAAATTGATATGTTCTTCTAAAGCGAGCTCATTTCCGTCGCTAAAGATACTTGCTATTCCCATTGATTGTTCAAAGTACATTGCAACGTGGGACTGCATGAGTAAACATTAAAAGAAACTGTTCAACCTATTTGATGATAAAACAAACAATAAATCGGTGCTCTAGATTGAAGACATATTGGAGGTGGAAACTGGAAACTGACCAATCAAAGGGATTATGCACTACTCTTTCAGTCTTTCTCAATAGGCTGCATTCCTATGCAGAAAACTTCAAAAGGTGCAACCATGAAGGAGCCTAAGAGGAAAAAATGTCTTACCATTGTGAAATATGAAGCAGTTCGGAAGCTCAAACCATCTGATCTGAAGTTCATCTTTTGCATATCGTGGTAGTATACCAAAGCGTGCCTTTTTTGTTTCATCAAATGTGAATATAAATTTCTTTTCCTTTACCATCTCCTGAAAGAAGTAAAACTTGATTTATATCGCTCAAAATATATCAAATATAGAGCCATATATTTTTCCAAATAGGAGTACAGCACCAACCATATAGTGTATACAGTGAGATACTATAAATAGTGAGACAAACTGTGGTAGCTTGGAGTAATATTTACTCTGGACAGTCAAATTATGTGTGACACTATCATTTAGCATGAGCAAGATTCAGGTACCTTCGGTCGGAAGTAAAGAGGTAGATCCATGAATACCGCATAGTTCTCCGTGATGGCAAAATCATGCATCATGACAGGGGCTGATACTGTTATTGGTACAGGATCATGCATGATACCATCCTTAGAAATGACTCTGTAAGTGCAATAGGGTGGTGCGTGTGAATAACCAAAGGTAAACATCTCTCCTGCATGGAAAGTTATTGTGAATCAGATTGGAGTACCAACTTACTAGCACTTAACCAAAATTGTTTTTGTAAAGATGTGTAATGAATTATACCAGTAAATGGGTCAACCTTTGGGTGAGCAGTGAAGGAATGTGTTAACCTCTTGTCATAATCCAACATCCCGAGGGTTTGCAGATCTCCATCTTCCAGAACTTGAAGGACATCTGCACGATTTAGTGCAGATGATTAGTAATATGACAGAAGAGAGAGACATCGATGAACTCTATCTTGACTAAATTAAATTGCTTCTTTTAATGAAGAATCAATTTTAGTAATATATTCCTGACCCAGATAGCATCATTTTCTAAAATATATTTAGATCTGTGTGGATTCATAGAAGACTTCAACATGAGAGAGATTTTTACATTTAAGCTACTTCTGCTTATTTCTGACATAAACAAATAGGAGTGATATATAGGAGATAAAAGATTTACAAAAATGAAAAATCTTACAAGGTTTATCTGCCTCTGACAGAGCCAAAAGTTTTCCATGGTGATATATGAGAGCTGTATTACCTGAAATGGAGACAATTGTTTAGTTTTCTTCTTGCATTACCAGTGGTCAAACTCGAAACAATACCAAAGAGATAATATCTCTTTTGAACCAATAAGATTACTTACTACAAAAAATTCACTAAAGATTCACAATACTATAGGAAAGGCAAGTTACATAAGCAGCAGCTTTTAGTACAGGTAAAACTCTACCTGTCCCAGTCCCATAAGAGACATCCAATACTTTCAGTTTTGCTCGAAGTATTTGCATGTTCACCATAAATAACCCAAAAAACCCTTTGAGGTCTCCAATCTACATATAACCAATTACCAAAGTTACAATTGTTTCAAAGCAAGACTTTGGGGACAAACAAATCCTTTCGAGGTTGCAGATAATCTGATCCCAGTACAATTCTCAGCTTTGCTACTGTCATTGAAAAACTTACTATTGTCTTCATATTAGTGAATTATTAGTAGAGAAAATGCTTGTATTGACCCTTACTCATTTTACAACTACATGACAATGACAACGATAACATATGCTTAATCCCAAATGAAGTGAGTTTTGTGCTAGGCACGGCAAAAAGCACTTGTCCGCCTGTGCTTGTCTTTTAGTGCCCCTCCCAAAACAAAAAAAAAAACTTTCGCCTCAACACCCCTCCATCCTTCTTCTTCCTCAAGACCTCACCCACTTCTTCCTTCTCCGCCGCCGCCGCCACTTTGTTCTTCCTTTATACTTAGTTCGCCCACCGGTTACCGGTATATTAGTAACCTCCAATATGATGATAAGCACGCACTACCATGGTTTATTTTCCTTGAGATTATTTATCTTCTTTGAGTGGAATTACATCTCACTTTTCATATTCCTCATTATCAGATCAATCAGAAAAAAACATGCCATCCTAAATCACTCAATGAGAACTGTTAGCAATTCTCAGATCAAACAAGATTCACACTATACCTTCATAAACTTCGCTCCTCCAACATATTCTTCTTGTTTAAGACGTGATGTCTTCACATAACGTGAAACATAGGTTGCTTTTCCATCTTTGATACGGATGGCATGAACCATTCTGTCAAAAATCATGCAAGATCTTTATTATGGCATGCTACAAAATCTTTTAATTATAAAACTTAAACACAACATAAAACATCAGTCTAATCACACCATTAAAATAGACTCTTCTTATGGAAAATAAAGCTTACAGACAGCACATTTCAAATAGAGGAATAAAAACACGTACCCATCGCCGTCGAACCTGCACACAAGAGAATAAATAAAGATCAAACATCAAATTAGGAACAATGATTAAATGAGGTTCTTATATATTAGAACAAAGATTAAATGTAGTACCAGTGATATCCTGCCACTGGAGTGAACTTAGGATTAGGTCCAACCCGAACAAATTCCCCATTCAAGCATTCCTATTTATAAAAAAAAAAAAACTCCCCAGTCAATAACATGTCTTTCCATTTCAGTTAATAATAACAAATGAATATGATTTGACAATAAAGTACAATCTCATTACTATGGTTTAAAATTACATTCTGGGCTACTGGTCACAACTATAATAAGGATGCACATAACTTTATAAGGAAAAAAAAAACGTTCTTTTCTTACTTACAGGAAGTTCTCCTTTGACAAGGAGATTATGAGAAGGAGGAGTTTCATCAATAACAGGAGCAAAATTTCCAGCTAACCAATGATGAGGTTTACTTGCATCATACATAAACTTCACTATCAACTTCTCTACCAAGTCTAAAAACCATGAAGAAACTCCCTTTTGAGGCTTTGGATCAATTTTAACTAGTCCTCCAGTGATACCCTTTTCAGGAATTGAGCTCTCCTTGTCTTCTGCCATTACACAAGAAGATACTCTGTTCTGCTTTGCTCTGTTTTTATCAAGTGCTCTGTTTTATGCCAAGAAGCAAAAAATAGATAAAATGGTGACATCTTTGAATTAGAAAATGCCACGTACCACATATGTAAAATGAGATGTTTAGACAACCCCTTATATGTGTCAGGCTAAGATTAAGATTGATTAGGCATTTTGAAATTAAAAATCACTTGCAAGTCTTTTAGTTTTCAGAATAAGTTTGTGGATATGCAACTGTTAGCTATCCACAAAACTTCAGTTGCTGATTGGTGGAGTGGCTGCTCGAAAAAACTGTTTTACTGCCCAAAAAAACAATTAAACTGTCCGAAAATTAATTTGACCAATAGAAACGTGTTGTTTGTGGACAAATCTGTCTACAAATTCAGACTCCTTAGTTTTTCAACTTTTGGTACTAGTATGATGTATGTGCTAACGCACATGTTGTTTTTATCCACAAATCAAATGATTAATACAATGAAAGTAATATTGTAAATATAGAAAAATAACATAGTGACATTATACGAGAAGATACTCTGTTTTTCTCAAGTGCTCTATTTTATGCAAAGAAGCAAAAAATATATAAAATGGTGACATCTTTGAATTAGATAATGCCACGTACCACATATGTAAAATGAGATGTTTAGATACAACATTTTCTTTATGGAGTTGCACAAGCCCTTATATGTGTCAGGTTAAGATTGATTAGGCATTTTGAAATTAAAAATCACTTGCAAATCTTTCACAACCGTTTATATAATGTCTCGAGATTTATACACAAATGTCCGTGTGTATTTCAATGCAAACCAACGGCACACACTGAGTCTGAATAGCTAGGACACAATATTTTAGTACAGCCAAAATCGGGAACTTTTGTTGGTATTTACATAGCATATTTCGTGGGGTGTCATAGTGCAACTAATTTTTCTTTTATTAAGAAGCGTGGTGCAAACATTTATTCTGTTTGAACTTTGAAGTAGAATAGTAATCATTTTTCTTGCAACTGATGACAAAAGAGAATCATTTGTAGACCGGAATTCACACCTTACTTTATGCCATGTCGCTATGCAGGAGGAGCTGCTCTGCCGAGTGTTTGTTACAAGTCTTTGTGGATGGTGAGTTGGTGACACACTTCATCAGTAAAACTTCACATCTTAATATTGTAATTAAAAAATACATGCCATGAGCCCATGATCAACAATGCATTGATTTATTCTTTGGATTTATGTTTGAGCTTTCTGCCATTTTTTATTAGGGAAGGTTTTGGGTTTATTCTTGGCAATTACATGAAAAAATATATGCAAGATTTCCTTTTGTAGGACTGAAGTACTAAAGAGCAATATTCTTTTGAAATGAAATAACATTTAGGACGATGGATCTGAAAATAAAAGTAATCTACATTTGAAAATAAAGGAAAAACTATACTGTGAAAATCCAGGATTTTGTTAGTTTTGATAACCCACAAAGATTTTGTGCTTTTCAGAATACGAAAGTAGATTACTAGATTGTTGTTTAATTTGTTACTTTGAATTTTAAGAGGAAAAACAACTAGCGAGGAACTTAGCATAGAAACGAATCAGATTAATGCACAATCATGGCTGGTAAAATGAAAACTCATATCTATTACAAACAAGGCTAGACGCTACAATACTGTTGGAATATGAGCTGATCGAGCTTGAAAAAACTAAGCAACTTGGGCTCATAACATTTATTTATGCTCGCTCGTAATGCCAAAAAAAGGAGCCTAACACTCGAACATACTGTTATGAGCCCAAGTTGCTTAGTTTTTTCAAGCTCCTTTATAATGCCAAAACTCATAACCAGAACATATTTATGAGCCCAAGTTACTTGCAAGTTCGATAATGAGCCCAAGAACATATTTATTCCCGTCTGATTATTGCTCCTTTATAAGAACTACGTGTGGCTTGATTCCCATCTGATTTATTTATGCTCGAACATGTACTGATAAGTGACAGATGTGCGGTCGAAATGAGTGGCTAATAGTCGTAGGTGTTCAAGCTTGTCTGAGCAAACCACCATTTCCCTAAAATCTGGACAACCATCCACCAACTGATACAACTTCCCACCACCATAGCCACGCCGCCATTTTCTTTTTCTCTTCGTCACTCCTTTTCATACACATGAACTTACTACAACTACAACTTTTAAACACCTACAACTACACTAATTAAACTCCAACACTCATAATCAATCAAACACATAATACAACCAGAAATACTTCAACAAAGGTACAAACCAAAAAAAAAAAATATGACAGCACCAATTTGTGGCAAAGTTTACCCAAGTACGCAAAAGACTTAGACTCCACAGCCATCCGATCTATAGCCGGATCAAGGGCCACAATTACTACAAAACCATGTAAAATCCACGCCACATATATCCTGTCCCACTATCTTGATTCTCATATCATCTCTACATACTATCTATGGTTATTCACTTCACAATGACAACTCACCACCACCTTGATGACACCTCTCACGTGTGTTTGATAAGTCAGGTCACGCGTGATTTGTTCATTAAAAGCCTGCAAGTTTCGAGAGATAGCTATCCTTCCCAAAAAATATTATTTCCAAGAAGTCCAGATACATTCAACACAAATATAGCAAGATTCCAAGTCCCAATCTATACTAATATTCCTTATGCATACTCAACAAGTGATATGTAGATCACATGAAGACAATACATAAATCAGATATGCATTCCATAACACAAGTACATCCTACAGCAATCCCCACTGGGTCTTCCCAAGTGGAAAACGACTCATATTTCTACAACAACACGATATAACAAAATAAAAGACGAGTTGCGCACGGCACACTCTATTGTATCAGGCTACTAAGAGCCACAACATTCAAGTAAAATCCTCACCAACACTCATCACCAGCATACATAAGGATCAACCGTGCTCCCCGATTGATTCAAGCACCGCATCCGTCACCGCAGCACTCGTCCCATAAAGAAGCATAGCTGAAGACACTTCTGCATCACCACCGCACTCGCCTTTCTCAAAGTCACCCACACTAGCATCTTCTTCACTCTGTGAAATTGCCTCAATCTCCGCACCTGGAGCCAACACCAGCTTCCCTTCCGCAAGCCAGCCAGACGTTTCCACTTAGATGTACGCCTCTCCGCCAGTTTCTGATACTTGTCTACATCGAACCTTGCCAGATCCGAGTCCTCCTCCGACCGCTCCAACTCCAACTCCCGCTCTAGCAACTCGTACATCTTTTTTAGCTCGATATGCAGCATCTTATCAGTGTTGTGCTTTGAAAACAAATGTCAGTAACTTCTTTCATCACCTGCATCTTCGCTGCCTCAGCTACATAAATGTCTGCACGAACCGTGTTATTAACCGTTTCTAGTTCTTTAAGACGACACCTTAGTTCAGTAATCTCAGTTCGCTTCGACTGCATTTCCATATCCGATGCGCCCAACACTAAAGCCAGCACTTCCAGCTGCTGCACATAGAGTATATTCTACAAAGCACAACATAATAAATTACAATCACCAACATGCGCACATCCGCAACAGTATCCGACAACGACACGGTTCATACTTACCCGATAGGCGCTTACAACATTTTGCTCCCGTAACTCTTCAGCAGTCATCCTCTCCACAAGCTTACGGTCCGACTACAGCATAATCGAGTCCACAAAGCCCTTATCTATTGGCGCTCGATTATACGTGTAATGACTCGGAATTTTTCCTACGGGTAAACCGGTCATTTTGCGTGTTAGTTCAATGCCACTCTAAGTAATTAATTACATACTATATGGCGAGGTTTAACATTTATACATTTGGATATGAGTTTTGATATGGATTTGGATAGTTGTTTGAATTGGGTTTTTGTGTGGGCTTGGGTAGAAATATATGTGCATATTCTATTAAATTGGGCCAATTAAATTATTAGACTTGCTATATTATATTGGACCTATTTTATTAGTGAGCATATAATATTAATTGGGTTTGCTCTATAATTATTTGGTTTGTTATTTTATTGGGCCTTCTATATTAATATTGAGCATGTTCTATTATTGGGTTTGTTTTATGGCTAAATCTATGGTGCGTCATTACATCTTGGCCACTCATACCAAGGGGTGCGTGTGTATTTAATGGCAAAAGTACTGATCCAAAGGCCCATATTACCTGCGCACCATACGACCTGCGCACTGAAGACATGCTCTTGTTTTATTATATGGGCTTGTTCATATATATTGGGTTTACTCCTACGGTCCTGAAATGAAAAGGAGATAGGATAAGGACGAAAAAGGAAAAGGGAGGTCAGGAACAGACTCTTCTTCTCTAACGATACCAAAAGCCGAATCAACCGTTTGGATTTAGAAAAATCCCCAACGATATGGCCACACCGTTTGGACTTAGTCCAAAATGATGTGGCCATGTCGTTTGGGATTTGAACTTTGAAAAAATATAAAGTTCTCGCTTTTTTGATCTTGATCGGTATGGCGGTGTCGTTTGGATCGAGTCCCAAACGGTGTGGCCAAGTCGTTTGGACTTAGTCCAAAACGACTAGCCGGTCGTTTAAGTTTGGGGTTTCGAATTCAATTTTTTGGGGACCAATGACATACTTATAATAATTGTTTTTTTTAAAGATTTTTTGAAACCAATGGCACACTTGTAATAATTGTTTTTTTTTGGAGTCTGCCCAACACAAATTGGGGTCCGGCAGTAATAGGACCCTATTTTTTTTATTTTTTTTTTCATGTATCCATAAATTAGTTGGAACTTCAACGTAAAACAACTCAATAATTAAAATAAGAAGTTTAAAACAAGATTGAAGGATGCAACATGCAAATAGAAACAACTAAATTAAAGTAGAATAACTAACTCACATTCTCAGTCATTGCGATTGCATTTACCATATGCAATAAAACCTTAAACCACTAAGCTACCAAAGATGAGATGAGTAAGCACTTGAAATTGTTTTAATTTTATCTTTTTAGTATGTAGCGCAATTTATGAAAAATTTGTTTTTTTATTTTTGTAATATTTTGATTCTCTTGTTAGCAGTAACAATATAACATGCAATATCAAGTTGGGGAGTACATGGAATCGTAACAGACAAATAAACATGAAGATTTGAACACCAACAAATAGACACAACAATTTGTTTCTCAACGACAAATGTGTGAATGAATTCAAGTCTTCATGAAAACTATAAAAGTTTGAGGCTCTAAATGTATAGTATAACACTCAGTTTTGTTTGCACAGAAAAAGTGAACACACTCACACTTATTCTATAACTCAATGTCAATCAACATTAGAATCATGACTACTGATACAGTAGCACAACTAAAAACCGAATAATTTCCTACAATTGCTGAGGTAAAATGGCATGTCCATGAAGCTTTCCACATCCCATTCAATGAACAAATTATCTTGCAAAGAGGACAACTAATGGATGATGTAGATTCCACGACTACTTTTGATGAAGAAATGCAAATATACACAAAAGTGAGGTCGACATTAAGGGAGGTCACAATTAGATTTGAAGGCACCAAGGGCTATCAACAACATGAAATAAGTTTAACACTTGACAGTGAAACAAGTGTTGAAGGTCTAAAGGACATGATTGCAGATAGGATGCAAATTCCTATGAGCCACCGAGGCTTATGGCTACATGACAAGGAAATAGAGAACTACCACATGTTAAGTGATTATTTAGTCGAAACAACCGAGGCAAACATCACATTAGTTGTAGAGCACAGTCATGCAAACGAAGAAGAAGATAAGGGGATTATTGTGGATAGACATAGCATATGGACCTGTTGTTTCCGAAGACAGAGAGATGTCCACGGACCACGGACGATACGATATCAAAGTTAATGGACGAGGCAAGAGAGGCCCGTGATCTTTCGAATATGGAATTCTATTTGAGCTTTAATGGCACAATTCTCAATGATGGTAATAGGAATTTAGGATACTACGGTATTTTGTGATGAATCTAAGATATATGTAAACATTACCTAAATTAGTGTGATTTTGTGGACATATCACAAGCTTTGTTAAAAAGAAAAAAAACAAAAAAAAAATTTCAACTCCCACCCCACCCCACCAATACTCGTATAGTTAATAAATAAGTAAGCACTACAAGAAAAAAGGCTTTATATCAATGCTAAAAACAATCACACAAATTTTGAAAGCTTTGTTAAAAAGAAAAAAACAAAACAAAACACAAATTTCAATTCTCGTCCACTAGAATCATTGTTTTGCATGTTTTGTTTACGTAAGTCGCTCACTATTGTCAATCATAATCTCTAATTTATTTACTCTAACATTTGTTTTTGACAGTGAATTTACTCTAACATTACTTGAAAGGTGTAACGTTAAGTCACGAAGATAGACAATTTTTTAAACGTGGGTAATTTAGTTGATGTTTTGTATAGGGGTTTTAGGCTTTTAGTTGAACAAGTTTTGTGATTGTTTGTTTGTTTTAAACAATATATTGGTAGAAATAAACAAATAATAAAAGAAGACTTTCTTAGATTGTTAATTAGTTGAGGATAGATAATTTTTATAGATAATTTGTTCTTATTTATTTTGGTTTAGTGAGGAATTCTTAATTTTGAGAAGGAATAAGATGGACCTCGAGAACAAATAATTGTGAAACTCACATTTCATAATATTTATTTAAGGTAGGGGCATCTATACGAGAGACGTTAGATCAACAGGTTTAAAGATTTGAAAAAACACCAATTCCTAGCACTGTTCGTATACTTGTTTATATGTATAGGTTTGTTTATTCGGGAAAAACAAAACTCTTTATGTGAATGTCTGAATTTCTCTTTTTTCCTCTAAGTTTTTCAAAGAGATTTCGATCATTATATTAGTAGGTGAAAAAAAATTACTTAAGATCTTTTCGACAAAATAAACCATGATCAAGCTCAAATATCAATCATTACAATTACGTAGCAAAGTCAAACATAATTGTCATAAATGTCCACACTTTCTAAAACAAAACATTTAAATTGTATGGGCAAATTGGTAACACAGTGTTCACAATTTCAACAAATACCGATATTTCAAACCATTAAAAAGAAACTTCCACTACTTTCCCTCCATTTATTTTTAGAGTTCATCTCATTTTCTCACTCTCGGTTCCAAAAAATGGCGAACGAAGCAGAAATGAGTAGCTGGACAGATTTACTTCACTCAACAAACAAACTTCTAGAAAAAACTTCTCCTTATCCTCAATTTCCACCTTTACAGGTCTCTCACTTCATTTCCACAGCTTTTTTGTGAAAAGAGTATGATTATAAAGAGTAGATTAACATAAAAAATTGATAGATTGCTTGTAAAGAAGTTGCTGAGTTAGAATATAGAGTGTGCTTTCCTTTTAATGACAATATGATATCTGATAGCGGCAACATTGTATTGTAGATCCCATTTGATGTTAACTGAATAATGAGTTTTTGCTCAAAAGACTGTATAGGCACGCTATTGTATCATGACATTTTATCTGTTCAATTATTGTTTTTCTGTTATCCTTTTTTATGCTTTTAAACATTTAGTTTAGTGATATTTGCTACTATTGCGTTTCTTATTTGTCTCCCATTGCACATTCTACGCCTTGTTGTTCATTAATTCTGTTTATGTCTCACCTATTGATCATCTCTTGTATATTTTGAAGACGACATTTGAGGATGTGTTCCCTGCCGAAGCCACAAGCGTTGAAGAATATCTTCAGCAGGTAATTTTAAACTTCAATATTTAAAGCAAAAGTTTAACTTTTCCTTTTGCCAATCCTCCTGTTAAATATTCAACCTATAAGAGTCAAGTTCTGCAGGAGAGAGTTTTTATATGCTAAACCTTATTGAAACTTGATGGTTCAGTATTTCAACAAATGAAAATAGAAACAAAGCACGAATATATACTGAAAGAACTAACCTACAATCCAATATCAATATTTTAAGCCCTACATTTTTGTCAATTTAACTTGAATCATTTTCAATCAAACAAATACATGGCCACTCTGTTGAAAACATCTAAACAATAAGCTAGAACTTTATTTAGAATTAAAACGAAGAAACAGCTGATGAAAAGGAAAGGTCTATCACTCTCTCCAATGGAAGCACAAGGAAGATAGCGAATAATATAAGCCTATAAAAATATCATAGCAATATCGTGGATACCCAACAAGTAGCTATATACAATTACAAAGACCTAACCCCTAGGAGTATATTAATCCAGTCAGAATCTACTATGCGATTAGGAGGATATTGATCAAGCATCCAGTACCAGCAGATTGTGACATCACAGTTGGCTGCATCAACAACTCTAAGTGTCCGTATCCGACACGGATACAAAGTGTCTGACACGGAAATATATAAAAAATTGAGTTATATTACACACGATATGTGTCCATGTGTGTCCGACACGGACATGTGGATACGTATCCGACACCGATTTTTTTTGAAATATGGCGTGTCCATGTAACATAGACTCTAACTAACTGCGTTGTATTGTAACTAACTAATTGAGTTAGGAGATTCTTCTAGAAGCTAACATCCGACATTGTAATCTATATATAGTCCTCAAATGTACATTGATCAACAAGAAACAAAATTTACTATTCCTATTTCCTCAAAAGGATACAGGGAATTTGAAATCCTTACTAATAGAAATTAAAGTTGAGATCCAAACACCCATCAGACCTTATTCCATTCACTTACACTGATACGCAAAGTGCACCCCACCTTTATGGGGCTATGGGTAGTCTGTTGCTAATGTCTTCCGGTTGATGTGATCATTTTGCTTTTTGGTTATATCAATGAATACAATTTCTTCTATCAATAATAATACTAATTATAATTGAGAATTATATAAAAAATAGAATACGCTTTGTTTCAAATTAATCTATTCAAGTTAAATGTGATGTAAAAGCAGGGTTGTATTTGTCAAATAACCATCTATAGGATGTTGTGTATTTGTTTTTGTTTGTTTTTTTTTTTTTTTTTTTTTCAAGTGCTTATAAAAGGAGCTTAAAATGAAAAAAAAAACCACTTTATAAAACCATCTTATAAGACCATGTCTTATAACTCAACCCAAAAACAAATTGCCCGTTAAACTACTGTTTGTCAAGATAAAATCACGCACCAAATAAGGTGTTCTGATCCAGTAGTATCCTTCTTTAGTTATATATTATTAGTAAAACTACACGGTTCATAAATAAAAAAAATCTCACTCTGGTATAAGAATTCCCTTTAGTGTATAGCCATATACACTTATGGTATTTGTGTTTTTCTTTCTTTCTTTTTTAAAACAATTTTAAGCATGATATATGTCCTCTTGGGTACCTTGGGGTACCTTGGAAAAGGACTTACTGGACACATGGTGGGGTATGATTAAGGACATGCCCTAAAGAATTGGAAAGTGGCTGAAGAGAGGATAAGGACCTGAAAGAAGACGGTAATTAAAGTCTTGTGATACCTCAAACCGCATATTGTTGGTCCCTTAATATCTGGATTTGTGTTTGTGGCTTCTTCTTTTGATCCAGTTTTAATGGGTGGGGGACGACTACTACCCAGAGAAGTGAGGTTACCTCTATACTTCAGGAACACTTGCATTTGCAGCCAATATCTGGATATTGTATCCCAATCACAGTGAAACCCTACTTTTGCTTTACCACGCACCTTCAGTTGTATATGAGGTATTATGCATTCTCTTTTAATGCCTTTAAATTAGTTGATTCTCTATATTTCTGCTATTGGTATATATGCTGTATGGGTAACATTAGTAACATACTATTTATATGCCATATGGGTAGCATTAGTAACTTACTAGTTACTAGTAGTGTAGTGTGGTTGAACCTATAATCCTATATTAGTGGTTTCGTGTAAGTACTTTGCTGCACTCATGATAGTGTATTCTCAAACCTTTTGAGTGGAATTGTCGTTAGCACTTTTTTTTCCACTGCCTTACACTTATACTTCCACATAAAACCTACTTGTTTAGGTGTATGATCCTAGTGCATATATTGCACCAGATGACCAAAGAAATATGTGTATGCTCTTTGCTGAACTAAGGTTTTGTTGCCTCCTTATATATTTTTTCTATGAAAAAACTTAAGTATTTGATGAAGTACTAGGCATTAAAGTTTACATACGGTGAGAGGCATTGCTATTCTTTCGCTAATTATTTTACTTAAAAATGAACCTTTCTAATCATGTAATGAAAATAAATATTCGTTGGGTAGGATTTAGTTTTTTTTTCCCCTTGGTCATGAATATTAAGAACATGAGCAGCCTTCACTGATTATAAATTAAATTATAATCATACGTACACTGGGAATTAGAGAGTGCCAACGTCTCATTGAAAAGATTCATAATCTGAAGGAAAGATTCCCATCACTTGCTGGCAGGATCTACTTTAAAAAGTCAGTCCTTGGTTTTTTTTCCATGAGTATTTGGTCCTACACTGTATCAAATAAAATTACAAGCTTACGCTCCAAAATTCTTTGGTGGCTTCTAGTCACCCTTTCAAATTCTTATTCATTTTCACCCCTGCTTATTCTTCACACATTTCAAATCTTAATGCATTACAAATAAACTCTTTCTTGTGGTGCAGGTGTGGTGACCCATTTTTGGAACAATTCAGTCACTTGTACAGATTAAGTGTTAACATGTGCTAAGTCGGTGGTTGACATCATGATTATGCTGAAAATGAAGATCTGATTGTGAAGAAAACAAATTACAAAACTGACAATTACAATTGGAATACGCACCCTGTTTCAGACGTAATTTGCTATTGTACAGATTAAAGTAATTTGCTGTAATGCTATATTTTCTCAAAGTCACAAAAAACTTTCACCAATTTCTGTTTATATGATTATTACCTGTTGGCATAAGTTTGCTTGTCAGGGTATTATCTTGTGCCGAGTTTTTAATTCCTTCTAAATTTTTATGTTCACATACGGTCTTTATTATGTAAGTAGGTTCTACGCAATGGTTGAGGATTGGATAAACAGGCTAGAGGTAGTGCATAAAAGAAGATAAGTAAGGGAACTATTTCATTTTTAGGTGCAATAAGAATGTGAATTTCCCTTCTTTTTTTAATTTCCTTAATTTACTAATTACCTAGTCTCTTCAAGTCACTTGTTGAGTTAAGGTCGGTGGACACCGTGTTGCGGTATACTAGTGTACTTCAAGTTTCATCACTGAAGAATTCAAAAAGAGCGATTGCATGTTTATACTTTCTTGATACTGGAGGAGGTTCATACCCGGAAGTTATGTCAATCCAGATTTAAGGTAATGAAACCAATGCACATTCTTCTCCTCCCTTCCTTCTGTGTACAATGTGTATGGTACTTCTCTTTAATAACTTGAAGTAATTATTAGGGTGCCTGAAATGGCACATACCAAGTAACTGGAGAAAGTTGCTACTCAGCAAGCTGAAAATGGGATGATGGAAGTTCTTATAAATAGATCATCTGTAAAGCTTAGTATTAAGCAGCCGGCCTATTACTATTTGTCAGATCAGGATGATCAGTTTTAAGTTTTAACGTTAATTTTTTTTTAAAGTCTTAAGTTTGTTTTTTCATAAAATTTCTCTCTCAGTAGTGACAATTACAAAGCACAATCAAACACTAAATGCCACAAAATATTGCTATACGTATATATGAAGAATCTCTATATGACACCTCAACTACTGGAGAATGGGTAGGACCATAAATTTTAAGAAGACTTGTTCAAGACTTCAAGCCCAAGCTAGTAAGCTGCACAGAGTTCTTGAGGCTTGTGCTGTGAGGCTTGCCAAGGTGCCAATTCACTTCTTGTGTGTTTGACTATTTGTGTTTGAAGTTAATTTTTAATATATTTACAAAACTTTTAAAGACAAATTATTTGTAAACTTTCAAAAGTATTCACTGTAATTCGAACCGAGGACCTCCAAAATCACTAATAGACAACATTTCACTAGACTACAATATCAACTTTTGCTATAAAAATTTAAAAAATACGTTGTATATATATTTATGGTGGACTAAGCAATGACCCACTAGTCCCACCAGTGACCCACTGATTGAACCACTAACCCAATGACCCAGTCTCTTCACCGGGTTAACCTCCGAACTACATAAGATCAACGTGTTCGATCAATTGGGAGCAAGCTAAGCATTCATATATCGACACACACCAAGTTTCCTTCCACATGTAAATACTATTATTTTCTTATTATGACGCATGATTGTCTTAGTTGTTCTTGTGAATATGAGGTATAATTATTTGTAGTAATTATTAAGAAGTATTAGGAATTATTCGTTGTTATTAGGCATGATTGTGTTCTTTCTTCGTTGTTATTAGGAATTATTCCTGCAAAGGATCTTAAACTTGATTGATACTTTAACACTATTGTCTTGTAGCCACCCCCAATCTTTCATTTATTTGTATGCTTGGTATGAAGACTAATCTTTGGTACTTTGATCAAAGGCTTGAATGGTGAAATATAGTGTACTGGGCCTTGTAACAAAGCCCATAACCCAAATCCACAAATCTCTCTAAGATTTTAGTTTATACCCAGCTGGCCAAATCCTAAAATCCAATTACAAGGCCCTGTTTGGTAGCCTGTATTGCCCAACCCATTCATGGGTTAGGGTGCACTATCCCGATTTTTATGTTTGGTTCCTATTTTTTGAGCCCAAGCCTGTAGACCTTAAGCTACTAGTTGGTTGGCCCAACCACAAAAGTATGAATAACGGTATCCATTGGAAAAGGTTGGATTTCAATCTACATCATACTAAATAAGAAAAGGACCGACAAATAAAAATAAAAAAATGAGAAAACACAGCCGTACTCTTCTTCTTCACCACTTCAACAATTTATTCCCCCACCCCACCACCACCACCACCACCATCTTCTCCACACCTTGTTTCTTACTTTAAACAAAAGTTAAAAAGTCAAGAATATCTCAAAAGAAAAACCCAATCGCTTTCATCACACAAAATCTCTATTTTCTCAAATTTGAACATCTCTCTACTCATATCATCTCTTGATTTCTCCAATTTACAAAATGAAACCCACTTGATTTTTGCGATTTCCAAATTGTTCTACTAAAGAAGTTTATGTAATATTTCTTTTTGTAAATTTCTTTCAAGAAAATAGAAATATATATGTGGTTGTTTTGGTATATTAATTTGGGAGTTTGATTAACAATATGTTTTAAGATTACATTGTATTGGGTTTTCTATTTGAAGTTTTTCATGATTATTTTGTGTGTTTCTGGTGCAATAAGTTTTGAGGAAGAGTAGGCAAGAACCAAACAACTTGTGTTATTGATCATCTCTGGGACATGAACCACGAGAATTGGATACTCCAAATTTGGCTAAGTACCACCTACTACAGCATAAGTTGTTACTGCCAAACAGAGCCTAACAAAACTAATATGGTTGATTACGCTATTCACATTCACAAATCTCTCTATAAAACTGAAGATGTCCCTCAAGGTTTGACCTTTTTGTTTTAATTTCTTGTTTTGAGGAATGGCTCTTTGTTTAATTGTTGTTTTTGTTTAAGATATGTTTTTGCGTGCAGATTGGTCCAGAGCAGATTGAAGCGTTGTATCAGTATGCCAAGTTCCTGGTGCAGCTGACTTTTTGTATCAGTGCCGGGCTTTATGCACAAACAGTGACAGGAACTTGAGTGCATTATGGGGAAAGCTTGCCGCTGAAATACTGATGCAGAACTGGGCTGTTGCGCTTGAAGAGCTCAATCATTTGAGGGAGATAATTGATGCAAAGGTTTGTGATGAGTACTTCTCTGCATATGTATACTTCTCACAATCTCTGATGTATGTCTTACACCCTATCTGTGCTGCAGAACTTTCAAACTCCACTCAATCAGCTGCAAAGTAGAATTTGGCTAATGCATTGGAGCCTTTTCATATTTTTCAACCATGAAGGTGGCAGAAATGGGATAATAGATCTTTTCCTCTATGACAGGTATATAATTTCTTTTTAATGTATGATGTTTTTGTTATGTCTATCACTATTTTCTGAAAGAGCTGTTCCACCCTCATTCAGAATACACTCTAGTTGGAAGTTAGAAGAGTAGAGTCAGTGACCACACAAAAACCATAACTTGAAAGTAAAATAATCTGTATTTTTTTATTCATATGAAGTTGACAAATATAATTTCAGGTATCTTAATGCAATTCAGACAAATGCACCCCATCTTTTGCGATATCTATCTACTGCATTGATTATCACCAAAAAGAGAAGGCCCCAGCTCAAAGAATTTATCAAAGTAATCCAGCAGGAACAGTACTCTTACAAAGACCTGATTACAGAGTTCTTGCAGTGTCTATATGTGAACTATGACTTTGATGGTGCACAGCAAAAGCTGCGAGAATGTGAGGATGTAAGTTTTGAAATTTGCATTATATATTTTATGTGCCACACGTCCTTACAATGACACATATTTTGTCTTCTGAAATATATATCTGCTCTACCATAAGTAGTTTTTACTTTTTCCTTTTAAGGGAAGTTGCCATAGCTGGAACCCACGACAGCATGCTATAGTTGAATTTATAATTTATCCCATTGATGATGGTTTTAGGAAAAAATGTTAAAGTTGAAAAAGAATTGAGGTACAATCCATTCCGAGAACTCATGGAATACATGTGACAACTAGATAGTTATAGTAGCACTTGTGCCTCTCGCACCAAATGCTTTCCTTGAGATTGTCCCGCCTACCATGACGGTATACTTGACACAAATCCCGTATACCATGCCATGTGGTTTTGCTTGTATGGTCCATGATGTGTGTAGGGTTGCGATTCTGCTACAACCAGTTAGCCATCTTTCCGTGTAAGTTGTTCATATAGAATGACTACTTGTTTGACAGAATGTTTTCGTGAGAATACGACACCGTCAATTATACAGGTGATTGCATCACTTGAAACCTTCTATGTGTGTGTACTTGTACCTATGCTTTTAGTAATTGTTTGGTGGGGAGAAGATATGCATCTCCTCGATCTTTACATAAGCTTGATGCTATTTTATGTGTTTGTGATTGTTTCATGTTGCATTTTATGCTTCGCTTTACGCTTTACATGTCTCCTCGAAATATTTTTCTGCCTTTGAATCTCCTCGGACTCGTGCGGCGGGTTATAATGAATGATCCTTTCTTGGGAAAACGTGTTGAAGAAGGCAACTTTACTACAGATACCTTTGAGGGATGAGTTTCTAAAAACCGCTTTTCATATTTGAAACTTAGTGCGAATACATCGATGCATTGATATAGGGTAATTAAATGCGACTTGAAGAATCAGTTTTATATGTAAATTAGTTTCACTTTGTTCGCCTAGTAATTTGTGACGTGCAGAAATTCAGTGTCCATTCATCTGCCTTTTCATTTATATCCGACATGAACACTTGCGGAAAAGTTGAATATGACTTATGACGAGGCTGAAATTCAAAGCTTGACGCAAAGATTGATTCCAAGTCGGAACTGTTGTCATGGAACCCAATCATGTGAATGTGTAAGTGTTCAACCGGTGTTCCTCCTAAGCATTCATTTGCGTCTTTGTCGGCTAGCCCTTTCCAACTCACTCCCTTTCTTCTCTGATCTGACTTGCAGGTACAACAGATTATTGAAAACACCAAGGCATTCTCTTTATGCCACAAAAACGCTAATCTCGTTCTAGAATCTGCTCAAGTACAAACTGCTGTATGAGGTGATGCCCGATGAAACATGAAAGGGCAAAAAACGTGCAACACAGTAGGTAGTAGCCATTGAGTTATGTATGTCTCTCATGTCAAGGATTCATGTCATTAAGCCCAAAAGAACTTGAAAGTTCTGTTTATCAAACGTCACCAAACGAACTAGTAACTGCAATTTTGGTGGCAGTATAAAACTGTTGTAAATGGCATCTACCATAGAAAATTTGAGGATAACAAAAGCATATAAAGAGGTTAAAAATACTGTTTTCATGTCTAACAATTACCACCAAACCCTAGATTTTCTTTGTTGTTTACTCCTTTCTAAACTGACTCCCTTTCTTCTTCTTCTATTTTTTCTTTAAAAAAAACTTGCCGCTGCCTTCTTCTCTGTTCTGAATTTCAAGTACAAACGGATCATAGAAAGCACCAAGGCCCTCTCTAAATATCGTTCTAGAATCTGCTCAAGTACAAACTGCTGTATAAGGCAGTAAGGCACCGTGTTTGAAATTCGAATGTGTTCAAGCTTGGAAGGGCTACAACGTGCACTACAGTAGGTATAGGTAACCAATGAGTTATTCCTCAAGGATTCATCTGATTATTTAACGTCAGCAAACGAATTAGTAACAGCAATTTTGGGTTTAATTAATTATAAGCTGTAAAGTAAAAATGGTGGCAGTATATAGTGATAAAGGAAGCAATGGGAGGATAATTGGGCAAGGAAAAATATGACCGATAATCAGTTGTGCGTATAAAAGAGTGCCATGCGACAGTGAGCACATTAGCCTGACTATCACACTTTTGCAAAATTTAGAAACACAATCTTAATTAGGAGTTAGGAGTTGTAGGTGAGGTATGAGTCTATGACTCTTTGACTATCACACTTTTGCAAAATTTAGAAACACAATCTTAGGAGTTAGGAGTTGTAGGTGAGGTATGAGTCTATGACTCTTTGACTATCACACTTTTGCAAAATTTAGAAACACAATCTTAGGAGTTAGGAGTTGTAGGTGAGGTATGAGTCTATGACTCTTTGACTATCACACTTTTGCAAAATTTAGAAACACAATCTTAGGAGTTAGGAGTTGTAGGTGAGGTATGAGTCTATGACTCCTTACATAAGATCCTTTTTTTTCCATAATAAGATCTGTTCAATCCATTGAGAAGAAGAATTGCATATATCGACACACATCACATCAAGTTTTATTTCCTTCCACAGGTAAATACTATTATGTTCTTATCATGACGCATGATTGTCTTCATTGTTCTTGTAAATATGAAGTTTCATTGTTCTTGTAAATATGAAGTATAATTGTTTGTAGGAATTATTAGGAAGTATAATCATATCGTTCTTCTTCGCTGTTATTAGAGATTATTCCTGCAAAGGATCTTAAATTTGATACTTTAACACTATTGCCTTGTACAAATTGATACTGTAACTTTCACAGCTAATACTATGTGCCTATGTAATATGTCACAGGTGTGAATTCCCAATGGTTATATATTTCTCTCAGGATATAATCTTTGAGATATTGCTAAAAGTTCCTGCAAAGGATCTCTTAAGAGCTAAGGTTGTATGCAAGCTATGGCACTCAATTATCTCTGATCCTAATTTTGTGAATTCCCAGCTTGCTCATTCTCGTTCCCGACCAGAGATAATCTTAAAAATATACTCGACGGAACGCGATAATGATTATTTAGAGATGTTTGCAATCACTAAGCAAAAACAAGTGGAAACAATTTGTAATATGAACTTCCCCCCTCTTCAGGTTCCTTGCAAGAAATCAACCGTGAAAGCTTCCTGTAATGGATTGTTGTTGATCTTCCACGGCAAACACCCATTTGAGGTGCTCTATGTCTATAATCCTGTCACCCGTCAATACGTGGTTCTTCCTTCTATGGCTGAACCATGCAATCCACCTAGGTGTTATTACTCATGGACTTTGTTTTACAACGACTCTGTTGGAAAATATGTTGTGTTTGGAAGCTTTTATTCGAGGTGTGTTGTGCTTACTGTTGGTGACAAGGAGTGGAGCAGATACGAAAATCCCTATCCACACGAGCCTGCAATATCCCAATTGATATACGGAGAAAAGAAAGTGCACTGGCTGAAAATTGGAACTGAAAATGGACAAGTAGTTGGGCGTAATAATCCTCACAAATGTTTCCACGTCTCTGTAAATATTGGTGCAACAATGGAATTTACGAAAACAGTTATCCCAGAATATTCATGTAGTCGAAATGGATTCCATACCTTATTTGAGGTGAAAGGATCTCTATGCTTTGCAAGTAAGAAGGGACGAGTGTTACAAATATTTGCTTTTGAGAAAAGAGAAGGTAATACTAGCTGGACCAAATGTTATAGCACAAATGTTAACTCCTTGTCAAATTTACCGGTACCTCAACCTGCTATCAGAAGCTACAAATTTGTTGGCACAACAGGAGATATTGATAGCAGTACTACTGACTACTCAGACGTTGTGAAGATTGTAATACGACATGAAGATAAGTTGTTCTATTATGATTTGAAGAGTCATCAGTACAAGAATATTGCACACTTAAACAACAACAACAAGACAAGGTCTGGTCTTTCTTATTTTTTTTATGCAAGTAGTCTTGTCAAGCCGGAGCAAATTAAAACATTGTAATAGCTTAGTATATGTTCGTATAATGTTAATTTGATGGATGTGATCACGAGAGTATATCATATTGTACTCACAAAGTCGATCACAGGATTTCTGGATCGGATGTTTTGTTCTAGTGCGGGTTACGGCAAAATATGTGGTATACATATTCATTTTATATATTGTGTTCGAACTGCAGTTGTATATCTCCACTTCCATCAATCATATTTCACCTAATCGAGTTAAAATTCTCAGTCACTAGCATATGGCCCTTTCACATCCAAAACAATGTCAGACTTGTCAACAACATTTTTGGAACAATTCAGTCACTAGCATATGGGTTGAATCAAAGAAGTTTAATGTTGGTTTTTGGCAAACAGTTGACTTGGGAAGAACACCAAAGTTTTGCATTCACTGCAAATCAGTTGGTCACTTAATGGCAGAGTGCTATGCTCTAAAAGACGATTTAGCTACCAACAAAGACAAAGAGCAAACGAGTACTGAGAATATAGAGAAGCCATCAAATGTAGAAACAATGTCAAAAAATCAGAAGAAAAGGTGGAAAAAGAAAAACAAAGATGGTGCAGGAACTGCGGGTACGAAACAATGCAATGAATGAAGCCCAAGACCCTAATAAAGAACAAATGGGGAAGGAGCAAGATAACAACCCAGAATCTGACACAACTTATGCTGCTGATGGAGGGGTAATAGAAATAATTGATGCGGACAACACACAGGGAAATCAAGAACCAATGAATGCTGATAACAATGAGCAAGACCTGGCTGTAGTAGCAGTTGTTTCTGCTAATGGGAACACTGAAGCACCCTGTCAAAGCTCTTTTGCTGTGCTAGATACTGAGCTGGTGGCTGCTGCTCAGTTGGAAGTGATTGATGCAGGAGACAACCATCTAGAAATTTACCATGATGCACAAGTGGAGACAGTTTCAGTTATACTAGAGAGTGAAACAGATGGCATTGAAAGGGACTCACTAACAGATGTAGTGTTAGCACTAGGTGCAACTGACTCTGTGGTGGACCACATTGAGGTGACTGAAAACCTTCCAGTTACTAAGGATCCTCTAATGGTTAGTAATCTTTTTCAGAGTTTAATTCGTGATGATGCAGTATTGGAGCTGAGTCCCCCCCTCATTCACATGTGGATAGAGAGGTGGTGTTGGTGACTACTAGGATGGCAGAGAATGCATCTGTCTCAGCTAACCAGAAGCCACAGACGACCAAGTATAAAGCACAACCTATCTCTCCACCTGGTACGAGGTCAAGAGTGCAGGTTCAGAACAAACCCCACTCCTCCAATTAATGAAGATTATCTTTTGGAATGTGAGAGGTATTAGTAAAGATAGTACTATTTCAAGAATTAAAGGCTTTCTGCAAAAATTTAATCCTCGAAGTTCTTTGTATAGTTTGAACCTAAGGTGAGACCCTGCAGTGATACTGATCTTGACTTTAGGTCTTGTTGCTTTAGATTACCAGTTTTTCCATAATGACACAAGTCTCTAAAAAGGGAACTTATGGGTTTTGTGGCGAAGAGGGATCAATGTAAGCCCGATACATGCGTCTTCCCAAAGAAGTATCGGTGCTAGTAGAAGATTGTGTGGTGACTGCAGTCCATGCAGCTAGCTTAATGGTGAATAGAAGAATACTTTGGAGTGAACTTGAGACTTTCAAGCCTGATTCACCTTGGTTGGTGATTGGGGATTTCAATGTAGTCTTGCGGAATGATGAGAAAAAGGTGGCCTTCCTCCGAAGAAATGCTACCGCAGAAGTTTTTTGAATTGGGTTAACACCGCGAGTTGCAAAGAAAGTGATCATGTGGGGTTGAATTATACATGGTGTAATAATCAGCATGGACATAATAGAATACTTGCTAGATTGGATAGAGCTTTCTACAATCAAGCATGGATTCAGAAGTTTGAAGGGTGGAGATACAAAGTAGGTACAAGGGAGGGTTCAGATCATGCTCCCTTGTCAGGGTGTGGTACACATTCCTAAGCCCTACAATGTACCTTTTAGATTCAATCAAGCCCGGATCAACATCGGGACTTCGGACTTCATGAGAATCAGTTGGCCTCATTATGTTGAGGGTACCCCTATCTTCGTGATTTAGTAAGAAACTAAAAATGATGAAAGAGGCTCTTAAGACGTGGAATGTTAATGTTTTGGGGATATTGAGCGGGGGTTATTAAGGCTCGTGCACTTTTAGAACTAGCTCAAGCCGATCATGGATTCTCACCCCTTAAAATGAACTGTATGTAACCTGAAATGGAAGAAAAAGAGGAGAGCTTGTTGCAAGCTATGAAGACAAAGAGCTCTTTTTGGAAGATGAAAAGCAAGGTATCTTGGTTAAATGATAATGAGAAAAATTCTGCCTACTTTCACAGGATTTGCCAAATCAAACAAACAAAGTCCTTTATCATGGAGTTAAAGACAGAAAATGATGTATTGCTGCAAAGACAAGAAGATATTTCTCAGTATATTATACAATATTATGCCGAGAAATTCAGTTTTAAAGAGGTCGACATGGATGCTGAACTCCTCAATTTAATTCCAAATAAAGTAACCGATGCAGGTAATAATATGCTCAGTGCAGTTCCCTCAGACGCTGAAATTTTGTTAGCAGTAACAGAGATGAATGCTACTAGTTCACCGGGCCCTGACGGGTATAATGGCCACTTTTATGTTAAGTGTTGGGATTTGGTCAAGAGAGATGTGAATTCAGCAGTCAAATCTTTCTTTAGGGAAGGAATAATTCCAAATGGGGCTAATGCAAGCTTCATCACACTGGTGCCAAAGGATAAAAGTGCAAGTAAGTTGTCCCAATACAGACCTATTTGTATGAGCAATTTTCTCATTAAAATATTCTCAAAAATCATGCAGCAAAGACTCA
Source organism: Coptis chinensis (assembly GCF_015680905.1). Classification (NCBI taxonomy): domain Eukaryota; kingdom Viridiplantae; phylum Streptophyta; class Magnoliopsida; order Ranunculales; family Ranunculaceae; genus Coptis; species Coptis chinensis. The sequence continues at coordinate 89,323,662 of NC_141463.1, read as the reverse complement.
ATACTATTATCGAGGACTTGGTGTCAAAAGAGCAAAGTGGTTTCATTAAAGGCAGATATTCTCAAGCTAGTATTGGTTTCAAGGCCGGAAATAGTGAATGAATTGGATACAAAGAGATATGGAGGCAAAGATCGCGATCAAAGTCGATATTACCCAAAGGCTTATGATACCATGAGTTGGAATTTCTTATTTGAGGTGTTGAAGAGGTTTGGGTTCTCGATCAATCGAACAAGCTTGTTCATGCACTTCTAAGCTCACTAGACTCTCGATTTTGCTCAATGGAGGCCCTATAGGCTATATTACACCGGAGAGAGGCTTGAGGCAGGGTGATCCTTTATCACCGCTCCTTTTTGCCCTGGCTGAAGATACTCTCGAGAGGGGTTAATGCTTTGATGGTAACAGGGTTAACTAAACCTTTAACTGTTGTCAAAGGCATGGCCAGTCCCACCCATCTTCTATATGCTGATGATGTGATCATTTTTAACAAAGGGGATGCAAGGAGTGTGAGAAACATTGCGGACTTATTGGAGAGATACCAAGCATCTTCTGGGCAGTCAGTGAACAAGAACAAGAGCAGAATGTTTGTCGGAGGCATGAGTATGGATAGAAGGCGTAACTTACAAAGAAATCCTAGGCATTCAAGTGGGTGTTTTTCCTGAAAAATATCTGGGGGTGCCTTTGATTAAGGGCAGGGTAACTAGAGCAGTCTTGACTCCATTACTTGATAGGATTAAGAAGAGAATTACATGTTGGAGGGGGAAGTTACTTTCTTTTCAAGGAAGAAGAGTTCTCATCAATTCTGTTCTCTCGAGCATCCCAGTTTACAATATGGGCGTTTACAAATGGCCAAGTAGCATAATTAAAAAGGCAGAATGCATTATGAGAAATTTCTTGTGGACTGGCAACCCTGCCACAAAGAAGCTTGTTACAGTGTCATGGGACAAAGTTTGTAAGCCACAAGAAGAAGGAGGTCTCGGAATTAGAAGACTTAAAGAACTAAACATGGCTCTTTTAATGAAGCTGGCATGGCACATACTTTACAAAGAGGATGACTATGCTAAATTCATGAAGCTAAAGTTTTTTACTAGAGATGGAGAGCTCATTGATTATTATACTAAATCCACAATCTGGTCTGGTGTTAAATGGGTGTTGCCTGAAGTGACTAGTAATTCTCGGTGGCTTCTTGGTACGGGGGAAAGGGTTGATTTATGGAGAGATGTGTGGATTGGAGAGCAGTCAATCAAACAAAAGCTCCAGCTGTTGCCACAACATCTAAAGGGGTGTAGGTCCAAAGTTAGTCACATTATCATTAATGGTGAATGGGCAATCCCCTTTAATTTGCGGCAATTAATGTTATATGCAGGGTACAATATGAATCAACTACCTACCATTGCAGGAGAGGACCATGGTATTTGGAAGCCAGATATGAAAGGGATTTTCTCCGTCAAGTCTGCTTTTGAGACCATTAGAAGGAAAAATGCAACTACATGGTGGAGCAAGAAAGTGTGGTGCAAATGGATTCATCCAAAGATAGCGGGTACTGGCTGGAAACTGGTGAGAAATTGTGCCGCTACTGATGAAGGGCTGCAAAAGAGAGGGTTTAGAATGGCTTCAAGGTGTTATAGGGGTTGTGAGGTATCCGAGACATTACAACATATATTGTGGGAATGCAAGGACTCTAAACTCTTGTGGGAATGGTCGGCAAGTCAGTTTGGTTTTAATACATCTTTCAACAACATGCCGATGCTCTTAGAGTGAATAGAGGGCATAGTCCTCTTATCAAGCAACCGTGGGAGGCAAAGATTAGTTGGTATGGTGATTAATTGGAAGCAGAGAAATAAATGGCTTTTTGAGGGCAAGAAGATCACTCTAACCCAATGCAAATGTCGATGAGAAGTCATATTCAGAATTCTTTTGGATGACTATTGGTTACATGAATAGAGGAGCTCATGATTCTCAAATTCTTAAGAAATGGGGTTACCGGATAAGCTTGGAAGGGCCAAATATTCAAGGATCAGAATGGTATCCCCGGATGGGATGTTATTAAAATGAATGTGGATGGTGCTTCTCAAGGAAACCCAGGCCCCTCGGGCTATGGAGTTGTGTTTAGGGATAGTAGGTGTCTTTTTGTTGCTTGTGGTATGCAGACACATAGACTTTGCCACAAATTATATAGTTGAATGCTTGGCTATACTTGAAGGTGTAGAATATGCGGTTCAAAGGAATTGAAGAAGTTATGGGTTGAATCGGACTTCGGCGGCTGCAGTCCATGCTTTTGGGAGTTCACAACTTCCATGGGGATGAAGCAAAGATGGGATAAATGTAAGGAAAAGCTAGAGTAATCTGCAAGATAACGCCTACATGGAGGGAATGCAACTTCTCCCAGAGATAAAGTGGCCAAATATGCAGCAGACTTACGTAACAAAGGAACAACTAGTTTTGATGTAAAACCACCATGGATTACCACATGGGAGGTTCCACAACAAGTTTACTTTAGATTTGACCAAAAAATCCTAGCAGTGCTACTGTTACAGTGGACTATAGGATACACATGTACCTTCTCCTCTTTTCTGTTTTTACTCTCATCAATACAATATTTGCTTACTTAGAAAAAAAAAAAAGTCACTTGTACAGATTAAGTGTTAACATGTGCTAAGTCGGTGGTTGACATCATGATTATGCTGAAAATGAAGATCCGATTGTGAAGAAAACAAATTACAAAACTGACAATTACAATTGGAATACGCATCCTGTTTCAGACGTAATTTGCTATTTGTACAGATTAAAGTAATTTGCTGTAATGCTATATTTTCTCAGAGTCACAAAAAACTTTTAACGAATTTCTGTTTATATGATTATTACCTGTTGGCATAAGTTTGCTTGTCAGGGTATTATCTTGTGCCGAGTTTTTAATTCCTTCTAAATTTTTATGTTCACATACGGTCTTTATTATGTAAGTAGGTTCTACGCAATGGTTGAGGATTGGATAAACAGGCTAGAGGTAGTGCATAAAAGAAGATAACTAAGGGAACTATTTCATTTTTAGGTGCAATAAGAATGTGAATTTCCCTTCTTCGTTTTTTAATTTCCTTAAAATATAAGTGGGACAACATCCAAGCGTTATTTCGCAATTTGAATTCTTGATGAAATACTTCAGCTGTTCACATGCAATATCACCGGGACACACTTGAATTGGGACAATCTCTGAAGTCATTGGAGGCTGAATGATTAATGGAGAGGTACTTCAGATGTGTGGATCTTTCAAGAAGTAATGCAATGAATTGCATCTCGAGGTCTGAATACTCAGTATATAGCTCCAAATACTTTAACTTTCTAACGCTTCAACTGCAAATTGAGTCCTTAAGGTTGAAGTTTTATAACCGCCGTAAATAGAAAGAGACCAAAATGGAAAGTTAAGTTCGGATCGGAATAGAAGTCCAAATTGGAAACCAATTAAATACAAAATTAACTATAAATATAGCGCCTGGTATCCAGCTTTTAGGCAGTTTGGGTATGGCGAATTATATTGAAATGGAAGATCTAATAGTGAAACAAACAATTTGCGGTATTCTAAGCCCAACCTCAGAAGAACCAAGCTGGGAGACCATTCAAGAGTGCATTAGAAAGATAGCGACACTACGAGCAATTGAAACAGGCGAGGACTTTGAAACAATACGCATAGTAACCCAGTTGTCAGTGGCTCATGCAATCGCGTACGAGCTTGAAAGGAGGACATTGTTGCCGGTTGTGATTGTAGATAGTGATATTTGTCCTATATGTCACGAAGATATGGAAGAAGGAGACGAAGCAGGATCTTTTGAATGTTTGCACACATTTCATCAGGAATGTATGCTTAAGTGGATAATCACAAAGCCCAATTGTCCTATTTGCAGGTTTGAGAGAGATGTAAATTGATATTCGATCTTGATCAATCACATAGAACGTAAACATATTTTGTAGATAATTTTTCATGCGCAGTTTAATATATATGGATTTATTTAGAGTATTTAACAATTTATTTTGTAGTTCTGCGGATTGTGGTTGATCTTTAGTGACTGTCTACGTAGTAGTCGAGCAATTAAGGGAACTCGACTTACTCAAATATCAACCAAGCTAAACGAACGTGTAGGAATAGGGTTAGTTAGGGATAGTGAGATACCTCCTCCCCTAGTTCACAATTAGGCCACCCACCCCCATATTAATAGTTGCAATTAGGGATACCACGCCGGGGGGTTTATAGCCCTGTTAGCCCTTCCTAGGTCTGCCCCTAATACCTCCAATTGCAAGATCCAACGGTAATGTTTCTTCATGTGAAAAAAGAATCATCTTGTAGTCGTTGGATCTTGCAACTTAGGGTATCCTTCAAATTTTAAAAAAAATGGGTGGTATTCCTAAGTAAGCATCTGACAGCAACTAGGCAAAACCGTAAAAGATGGTAATGTATAATTAGAACTTTAAATAATGTATTCATGGAATATGGCCTATTTTCAATCACAATCGATCGAATCACAATTTTCAAGTTTTACCAACTGTATATGTTCAAGATAAATTGGCATGGATTGATGGATATATGTTGGCAATAGTCCAATATCATGATATTTTTAATATGCATTTGACAAAAATGCTTACTATAAATTAGGCAGTAAAGTTTATAGATTATTTGAAGAATCAGTTATGAAAACCATCAGACTCTAAGAGGGCAGTTAATGTTATCTTAGGTGCTGATCGAAGAGAGTCCTTGGTATTCTTTAAATGTTACAGCCACTATTAACCATTTATTAGCTATGGATGAGCAGGTAACTAGAAGTAAGGCATGAGTATAGATAATGTAACCATATTGCAGACTATATTGCAAAGTCTAGTGTTGCAGACGGATATGTTTGGTATCCCTCCACATGTGTGAGAGATTTCATTCTAATGCAGGTTAGGGTCAGCCATAGCCCTTAAATGATTAAAAAAAAAAAAAAACCAAGGTCTTGATGTAGAGAATGAAGCTAAAAAGATCAAAGACAATTGGGTATGACAAAATTGCAATGAAAAAAAAATTGTATCGTCTTACGATATTGCAATGAAGGATGACCGTGCTACTTCTAAGTAGGAAGAAGACGGTTCATATATTGAGATTTTCCAATCATTTTGCTTTGAAACTTCATTAATGTCATGGGGAAAATGCATTGTTTAGGAGGCTCATCTAATTTGTTTTTAAAAAATTGAGGATAATTATGTGTTATTTCCTAATTTTTTTTTTTTTTTAAATTTGGTACTATTTCCTAATATCGGTCTAAAAGTTGTACCAAAATCTAAAACCCCTTATTAATAAAAAGAGGGTTTGTTCTAATTTTAGTTGGGAAAATGGGGATAATTATAATTTAAGTGATATTAGGGAAGTTCTTCTAAATTATTAATAGGGGGCTTGTTCTATCTTTTGTGAGGGAAGTGTTTCTAAATTGAGCAAATAAGAAGATCACAAATTGTCTATTCTATTCGATCTGGAGTGGAGGTTCTGAAAACTTCGGCTATCATATAGTGGAGAGACATCACATAAAATATGTTTAAGATCGATACCGTATCCTTGGTTGGACCCTAATTATTTCATCACGATCACTCTAAAGTTTTATTGAGATTATAAAACTCTTAAAAACGATGGCAATGCAAAAGGAATACACTTGTTGCTGTAATTGACATATCAAATTCTCAAATGTTACTGCCTCTCACAAGGAAGTTTGGAAAAATGTTCTTTCCTCTTGGCACCATATTCTAGATGCTTATACGGAGGAAGACCAAATCGGAGAAATCAGAGAAGAGACAGTTTCTCCAACTAACAATTCTCATTCTCATTCTCATGCCTGTTTAAATTGAAACTCTAATAATACAAACTCTAATACGAAGAGCATGGCAAGCCTCGGAGCTCAAATCCAGAGCTGAGCGAACCATCTTTTTATTCTTCTCTTCTCGCACGCCGACACATTTGCATCAACATGTGCTAATTCATCATTTGTCTAAAACCCACATCTCCAAAAAACAACAAGTCTTTCATGATTTTTGATGTGGATTCAATCGCTAATTACTTGAAAACCCAAACTTTGGGTAACGAATAAAAAGTCAAATTGAAGCTTCAGGATCTTAATGGGGACCATTCTTTTGGTCAAGAGTCGCCTGCTGATCCTAAAACCATTTCTCCCATTTCTTCATGCCTATTATACAAAAGTGTTTCCTTCTATTCAAGTGGAGAATCCTCAATTCGTTGATTGGTAAGAAATTGTTGCAGAGTTGCTCGATTTGGATCTTGAAGAAAATGAAAGCGATCTCACCTATGTCCTTCTCTGGATCTTGGATCCACTAGCTATGAGAAATCCACCGATCCGTCGTTGCCGATTAATCGATAAAGTCTATTTTATGCTTACTATTGTGTGAAGCACTTTACGGTTACATGCTGTGAATTCGGTATACTTTTATCTAGTTCAAGTCTATTTGAATTCAATATAACAAGACTCAACCTGGTGAACTTAAATTTATTTCAACCGTTTCATTAGTGAATTTATTCGTCTCGTTTTGGCATGGATGTCGCTTCATATTAGCGTTATCATTGCGTAGCCCCATGTTTATCATATCACGCTCCAAGTTGGGGGCTAGTCTACCATAACAATCTCCGAACTGGGGCTACTCACATTTTTACAGGGCAATTAAAACTTCAAAAATAAACTGGGGCTAGCTATTGATGACGATCTCCAAATCAGGATGCCCACAGAATCACTTGGGTCACAACACCCAGCTGAGTATAGCGCTCACTCGAGCTCAAACGCTACATAGCGTCACCACTCCGCCTCTGCTCTTGTTGTAAAGACTCCAGAGGTCACCCCAGCTCCTGTTATCAAGATCCCAGAGGTCGCCTCCGCTCCTGTTGTCAAGACCCCAGAGGTCGCCTCCGCTCTTGTTATCAAGACCCCAGAGGTCGCCCCAGCTTCTGTTATCAAGACCCCAGAGGTCGCCCTAGCTCCTGTTATCAAGACCCCAGAGGTCGCCCCAGCTCTTGTTGGCAAGATCTCCATTCCTCAGGTCGAGAAACAATCACCCGAGACCAGCTCCGCTAAGGTCACTTCATCTTCTACAACAGTTCAGCATGAGGAAACCACTCACAGCTCGTTTCTCTACAGAACAAAACACTCTCAGGAGTTCAAACGTGCTCAAGCACAAAACACTCTCTTGAGCTTACAGGCTTCATAGCCTCTCCAAGTCTCGCTAGTTGAGGACTTATATTTCTAGGATCAACTCAGTGAGAACGCTCTCCGTGAGCCATACGCTTTCTTAAGCTAACACGCTCTCAGCGGGCAACACGATCTTCAGGAGCAACACGCTTTCTTAAGCTAACACGCTCTCCGCGAGCAACACGCTCTCTTGAGCTTACAGGCTCCATAGCCTCTCCAATTCTCACTAGTTGAGGACCTACAATGGTAGGATCAACTCAGTGAGAAAGCTCTCAGTGAGCAGTACGCTTTCTTAAGCTAACACGCTCTCCGTGAGCAACACGCTCTCTTAAGCTCATAGGCGCCATAGCCTCTCCAATTCTCGCTAGTTGAAGACGACATCTCTAGGATCAACTCAGTGAGAATGCTCTCCATGAGCAATACACTTTCATAAGCTAACACGCTCTCCGTGAGCAGCACGCTCTCTTGAGCTTACAGGCTCCATAGCCTCTCCAATTCTCACTAGTTAAGGACCTACATCTCTATGATCAAGTCAGTGATAACGCTCTCCATGAGAAATACGCTTCCTTAAGCTAGCACGCTCTCCGCGAGTAGAACGCTTTCATAAGCGCTATAAGGTCCCTTGACCTACGCTCTCCGCGAGCAGAACACTTCCATAAGCGCTACAAGGTCCCTTAACCTATGCTCTCCGCGAGCAGAACGCTTCCACAAGCGCTACCAGGTCCCTTGACCTACGCTCTCCGCGAGCAGAATGCTTCCCCATAAGCGCTACAAGGTCCCTTGACCTACACTCTCCGCGAGCAGAACGCTTTCATAAGCGCTACAAGGTCCCTTGACCTACACTCCGCGAGCAAAACGCTTCCATAAGCGTACATGGTCCCTTGACCTACAGTCTGCGAGCAGAACATTTCCATAAGCGCTACAAGGTCCCTTGACCTACTGGAGCAACACGCTTACATATGCTAGAACACGCACTCGAGCTCTCTAAGGGTCCCTCGACCTACGCTCAACTCAGTGCGTAACGCTCTCTACGATCCAACCATTTATTCGAACTAAAAAACTCTTAGGAGTTCCAGCGTTCTCCATCACCATACACTTTCTTGAGCTCCAAGGCTACTTAGCTCTTGCGCGCACTCTCAAAAGATATGCTAAACACGTGGCACCATTCTTTCTCAGCAGATCACTTCTCCGTATAAAGCGACCTACTAAGAAGGGGCTGTGTGAGGGAGTAATATTCATATTTAATGAATATTAGACACGTGTCCAGCATAAACAGAAATACCACACCGACCTCATGTCAACGTCCTCCAAGCTCGCTTCATAAGCAGCTCGCCTCATGTAGGTGGTCTATTTCAGCTCGCTCCAAGATAACGCAGGTCGAACAAACGATCTCACGCAGAACACCTCGACTTATGACACCATCCCTTATTCATATGCAATCATTACCAGGGCCATACATGTACTACCAATCACCGTAATGTACGAATCACTACAACCACTCCCCATCATCACAGAATTCCTACCAAAACCAACCTAACACTCATCTTTGATCTCAACCACACATCTGTACATGTTAGTACATGTGTCTCGCCAGACCCTTCACGCCCATGGCTACAAATACCACCTACATGAACTACGGCAGACCTGATTCTTCTCTCCCTTCAGAATCAAGAGAAGATACGTAGGCAGCTCGCTCATCAGCGAACTCGGTCTTTCCTAAATTCAATCCCATTCTCCCTCTCTCCTTGTATGTAAAGGTAAACCAAAACGCTCATTCACGAGATTATAAAACTCTTAAAAACGATGGCAATGCAAAAGGAATACACTTGTTGCTGTAATCGACATATCAAATTCTCAAATGTTACTGCCTCTCACAAGGAAGTTTGGAAAAATGTTCTTTCCTCTTGGCACCATATTCTAGATGCTTATACGGAGGAAGACCAAATCGGAGAAATCAGAGAAGAGACAGTTTCTCCAACTAACAATTCTCATTCTCATTCTCATTCTGACATATGGCCAATTTTCACTTTTGACGCTGCTTTTGACAGGTGCAATCTAAAGGGTGCAACAGGGATCTTATGCAAGAATGAAGATGGCAACACACTTGGTGCAACTTTTACAAAGTTCAGAGCTTACAATGCCCAACAAGCAGAGTTTCTAGCCGATGAACTGGTCTGCAAACTTATAGCAAATTATGCTCCTACATATGCAAGATTGTCAGGTGATAACAAATTGGTTATTCAAGCTCTACAAGCAGCTCAACCCTCTGAAGACCAAGCATGATTGGATCAACTCATCTATTCTTACCAATTCTAGAAATATTCTAAGCTCTTCGCAAACTTCTGTATTTTGTGTATGGTTAAGTAGAACTTAAATAGAGAGGCGCACTCAATTGCTCAATGGGCAGCCACCTCTAAAAATTTTGGTCTGTAACCTCACTTATTTTGAAAGTTAATATATAGAGTATGTTCCCATCGAAACAGCCTATCCATATTATCATCTTTACTACCCGAATTACGAATTTTAAGAATGGGCCATTTCCCATAATTACAGCGACCAACCCAAGTCCACATTACAGTAAAGCCCGAATATCATAATGGCCTGGAATTGGTCGGCAGAATTCCAGCCCGTAACAAACTCTATTTTGTAATTTTTGTCCAAATTATAAACGAATTTCAAATCAAACGCGTTTTTGAAGGTTTACTTACTTGTTATTCAAGTAACAAAGCATTCCTATAAATACTTCCCTTTCTTCAGAAACAAAAGTGTCTCATACGATGGACTATTTGGATGATTTTTCTGATATAGAGCAACAAATAGTAAGAGAAACAGTTTGGTTTTTTCTCAGTTTTGCAACAGAAGGAGCAGACTTGATGACACTTCAGGAGAGAATTACATGGTTAGCGACATTACGAGCAGGTGAAACAGGCGACTTCAAGTCAATACGTGCAGAAACAGAGCGTTCAGTCTATGTTTCACTGGCTAGAGAGTTGGAGAGAACAAATTTGTTGTCAGTTACGATTTTAGACAGTGATGTGTGTGCTATTTGTCGTGAAGATATGGTAGAAGGAGAAGAAGCAGGATCGTTTGAATGTTTGCACATTTTTCATGTCAAGTGTATGCATGAATGGATAATGAAAAAGCCCAACTGTCCTATGTGCAGGTTTGAGAGAGAAGTAGCTTGATTGGTAATTACATTAGAAAATTCAGAGTAGTCATGAAAATATTGTAATGTAAATTATCTAATTATTGTTCTTGAAATCTTTTGTTTTTTCAAAATTTTTAATATAATTGTTCTTGAATCATATTACAAGCACTAGACGATTTATGTTCAACAGAGAACACTTGTATTCCTTATGGTATTTACTTTCGTAAAAGCACTGTCAGGCAAGGAAACTCAGATATCAGCCAAACAAGAGGTATCGCTAACGTTGCATCATATGAAAGTACACAACCTTGGAGGCCACGTTTACGAATAACAAACTCAATCTTTTTTTATTTTTTATGTCAGGATTTCAATGAATGTGCAACTGCCAAGTACTAAGTATCTGCCAAGCACGTACCTAATAGATGCAATTACAGGGCAACGTGAAATCATATTTTTTTTGCCCACCAAGTCTTGTGAGGTTAAATAATCTTAGCTAAAATTGAGTATGTATAGTTTGTAATTTTGTATAAGACCTGTGGAGTGTGGACAGTTAATTGGGATTGCCATAAATAAAGAGGAGCTACTTAATTGCGTTAAGCTGCAGTAATCCATAAAATCAACTACAGAAACGTCTTTTATCTTGGATAGATGGCCCTAGTTATTATCCTGGACTTCGAGGTCACCATTTTGATCCATTATAAAGCTACTTTCCATGATTGCAGATTTGCAAGAGGACCATCAGCATTTGGTGACATAGACAAGAATACATCGGTACAATTTATCAAATTGTTAAGTTAAAAAACTTAATATGCATAATCTGCTTCCAACAAAATCTAAATATATGCAAAGAACAGAGAATCCACTTCGAACAAAATCAAATTATGTCTGTGTACAACAATATATCACTAATAAGGCAGGACAAAAGACCAAGTTCAGCCTGCGACTATAGACGAGGGTGACTAACAAAAAAACAAAGTACAGAAAAACAAGAGAACCTCCGTGTATTTGGCAACTGACCGATGCAGAGGAAAATTCATTTGCCATATTCCAGAACAATATGAAGTTGAACTAAGCATGCACAAGCTGTATAAGCACATGCTACTGATGAAGGGCTGCAAAAGAGAGGGTTTAGAATGGCTTCAAGGTGTTATAGGGGTTGTGAGGTATCCGAGACATTACAACATATATTGTGGGAATGCAAGGACTCTAAACTCTTGTGGGAATGGACGGCAAGTCAGTTTGGTTTTAATACATCTTTCAACAACATGCCAGATGCTCTTAGAGTGAATAGAGGGCATAGTCCTCTTATCAAGCAACTGTGGGAGGCAGCAGTATTAGTTGGTATGGTGATTAATTGGAAGCAGAGAAATAAATGGCTTTTTGAGGGCAAGAAGATCACTCTAACCCAATGCAAATGTCAGATGAGAAGTCATATTCAGAATTCTTTTTGGATGACTATTGGTTACATGAATAGAGGAGCTCATGATTCTCAAATTCTTAAGAAATGGGGGTTACCGATAAGCTTGGAAGGGCCAATATTCAAGGATCAAATGGTATCCCCGGATGGGGATGTTATTAAAATGAATGTGGATGGTGCTTCTCAAGGAAACCCAGGCCCCTCAAAGCTATGGAGTTGTGTTTAGGGATAGTAGGTGTCTTTTGTTGCTGTGGTATGCAGACACATAGACTTTGCCACAAATTATATAGCTGAATGCTTGGCTATACTTGAAGGTGTAGAATATGCGGTTCAAAGGAATTGGAAGAAGTTATGGGTTGAATCGGACTTCGTGGCTGCAGTCCATGCTTTTGGGAGTTCACAACTTCCATGGGGATGAAGCAAAGATGGGATAAATGTAAGGAAAAGCTAGAGTACTTGCAAAGATAACGCCTACATGGAGGGAATGCAACTTCTCCGCAGATAAAGTGGCCAAATATGCAGCAGACTTACAGACAAAGGAACAACTAGTTTTTGATGTAAAACCACCATGGATTACCACATGGGAGGTTCCACAACAAGTTTACTTTAGATTTGACCAAAAATCCTAGCAGTGCTACTGGACTATAGGATACACATGTATCTTCTCCTCTTTTTTGTTTTTACTCTCATCAATACAATATTTGCTTACTTAGAAAAAAAAAAAAGTCACTTGTACAGATTAAGTGTTAACATGTGCTAAGTCGGTGGTTGACATCATGATTATGCTGAAAATGAAGATCCGATTGTGAAGAAAACAAATTACAAAACTGACAATTACAATTGGAATACGCATCCTGTTTCAGACGTAATTTGCTATTTGTACAGATTAAAGTAATTTGCTGTAATGCTATATTTTCTCAAAGTCACAAAAAACTTTTAACGAATTTCTGTTTATATGATTATTACCTGTTGGCATAAGTTTGCTTGTCAGGGTATTATCTTGTGCCGAGTTTTTAATTCCTTCTAAATTTTTATGTTCACATACGGTCTTTATTATGTAAGTAGGTTCTACGCAATGGTTGAGGATTGGATAAACAGGCTAGAGGTAGTGCATAAAAGAAGATAACTAAGGGAACTATTTCATTTTTAGGTGCAATAAGAATGTGAATTTCCCTTCTTCGTTTTTTAATTTCCTTAAAATATAAGTGGGACAACATCCAAGCGTTATTTCGCAATTTGAATTCTTGATGAAATACTTCAGCTGTTCACATGCAATATCACCGGGACACACTTGAATTGGGACAATCTCTGAAGTCATTGGAGGCTGAATGATTAATGGAGAGGTACTTCAGATGTGTGGATCTTTCAAGAAGTAATGCAATGAATTGCATCTCGAGGTTTGAATACTCAGTATATAGCTCCAAATACTTTAACTTGCTAACGCTTCAACTGCAAATTGAGTCCTTAAGGTTGAAGTTTTATAACCGCCGTAAATAGAAAAGACCAAAATGGAAAGTTAAGTTCGGATCGGAATAGAAGTCCAAATTGGAAACCAATTAAATACAAAATTAACTATAAATATAGCGCCTGGTGTCCAGCTTTTAGGCAGTTTGGGTATGGCGAATTATATTGAAATGGAAGATCTAATAGTGAAACAAACAATTTGCGGTATTCTAAGCCCAACCTCAGAAGAACCAAGCTGGGAGACCATTCAAGAGTGCATTAGAAAGATAGCGACACTACGAGCAATTGAAACAGGCGAGGACTTTGAAACAGTACGCATAGTAACCCAGTTGTCAGTCGCTCATGCAATCGCGTACGAGCTTGAAAGGAGGACATTGTTGCCGGTTGTGATTGTAGATAGTGATATTTGTCCTATATGTCGCGAAGATATGGAAGAAGGAGACGAAGCAGGATCTTTTGAATGTTTGCACACATTTCATCAGGAATGTATGCTTAAGTGGATAATCACAAAGCCCAATTGTCCTATTTGCAGGTTTGAGAGAGATGTAAATTGATATTCGATCTTGATCAATCACATAGAACGTAAACATATTTTGTAGATAATTTTTCATGCGCAGTTTTATTTAGAGTATTTAACAATTTATTTTGTAGTTCTGCGGATTGTGGTTGATCTTTAGTGACTGTCTACGTAGTAGTCGAGCAATTAAGGGAACTCGACTTACTTAAATATCAACCAAGCTAAACGAACGTGTAGGAATAGGGTTAGTTAGGGATAGTGAGATACCTCCTCCCCTAGTTCACAATTAGGCCACCCACCCCCATATTAATAGTTGCAATTAGGGATACCACGCCGGGGGGGGGGGGGTTGGGTTATATCCCTGTTAGCCCTTCCTAGGTCCGTCCGCCCATAATACCTCCAATTGCAAGATCCAACGGTAATGTTTCTTCGTGTGAAAAAAAAAATCATTTTGTAGTCATTAGATCTTGCAACTTAGGGTATTCTTCAAATTTTAAAAAAATGGGTGGTATTCCTAAGTAAGCATCTGACAGCACCTAGGCAAAACCGTAAAAGATGGTAATGTATAATTAGAACTTTAAATAATGTATTTGTGGAATACGGCCTATTTTCAATCACAATCGATCGAATCACAATTTTCAAGTTTTACCAACTGTATATGTTCAAGATAAATTGGCATGGATATATGTTGGCAATAGTCCAATATCATGATATTTTTAATATGCATTTGACAAAAATGCTTACTATAAATTAGGCAGTACAGTTTATAGATTATTTGAAGAATCAGTTATGAAAACCATCAGACTCTAAGAGGGCACAGTTAATGTTATCTTAGGTGCTGATCGAAGAGAGTCCTTGGTATTCTTTAAATGTTACAGCCACTATTAACCATTTATTAACTATGTATGAGCAAGTAACTAGAAGTAAGGCATGAGTATAGAGAATGTAACCATATTGCAGACTATATTGCAAAGTCTAGTGTTGCAGACGGATATGTTTGGTATCCCTCCACATGTGTGAGAGATTTCATTCTAATGCAGGTTAGGATCAGCCATAGCCCTTAAATGATTAAAAAAAAAAATGAAATCCAAGGTCTTGATGTAGAGAATGAAGCTAAAAGATCAAAGACAATTGGGTATGACAAAATTGCAATGAAAAAAAAATTGTATGCGTCTTACGATATTGCAATGAAGGATGACCGTGCGTTACGAAGTAGGAAGAAGACGGTTCATATATTGAGATTTTCCAATCATTTTGCTTTGAAACTTCATTAATGTCATGGGGAAAATGCATTGTTTAGGGAGGCTCATCTAATTTGTTTTAAAAAAATTGAGGATAATTATGTGTTATTTCCTAATTTTTTTGAAATTTGGTACTATTTCCTAATATCGGTCTAAAAAGTTGTACCAAAATCTAAAAACCCCTTATTAATAAAAGAGGGTTTGTTCTAATTTTAGTTGGGAAAATGGGGGATAATTATAATTTAAGTGATATTAGGGAAGTTCTTCTAAATTATTAATAGGGGGGCTTGTTCTATCTTTTGTGAGGGAAGTGTTTCTAAATTGAGCAAATAAGAAGATCACAAATTGTCTATTCTATTCGATAGGGAGTGGAGGTTCTGAAAACTCGGCTATCATATAGTGGAGAGACATCACATAAAATATGTTTAAGATCGATACCGTATCCTTGGTTGGACCCTAATTATTTCATCACGATCACTCTAAAGTTTTATTGAGATTATAAAACTCTTAAAAACGATGGCAATGCAAAAGGAATACACTTGTTGCTGTAATTGACATATCAAATTCTCAAATGTTACTGCCTCTCACAAGGAAGTTTGGAAAAATGTTCTTTCCTCTTGGCACCATATTCTAGATGCTTATACGGAGGAAGACCAAATCGGAGAAATCAGAGAAGAGACAGTTTCTCCAACTAACAATTCTCATTCTCATTCTCATTCTCATGCCTGTTTAAATTGAAACTCTAATAATACAAACTCTAATACGAAGAGCATGGCAAGCCTCGGAGCTCAAATCCAGAGCTGAGCGAACCATCTTTTTATTCTTCTCTTCTCGCACGCCGACACATTTGCATCAACATGTGCTAATTCATCATTTGTCTAAAACCCACATCTCCAAAAAACAACAAGTCTTTCATGATTTTTGATGTGGATTCAATCACTAATTACTTGAAAACCCAAACTTTGGGTAACGAATAAAAAGTCAAATTGAAGCTTTAGGATCTTAATGGGGACCATTCTTTTGGTCAAGAGTCGCCTGCTGATCCTAAAACCATTTCTCCCATTTCTTCATGCCTATTATACAAAAGTGTCTCCTTCTATTCAAGTGGAGAATCCTCAATTCGTTGATTGGTAAGAAATTGTTGCAGAGTTGCTCGATTTGGATCTTGAAGAAAATGAAAGCGATCTCACCTATGTCCTTCTCTGGATCTTGGATCCACCAGCTATGAGAAATCCACCGATCCGTCGTTGCCGACCAATCAGATAAGTCTATTTGCATTTACTATTGTGTGAAGCACTTTACGGTTACATGCTATGAATTCGGTATACTTTTATCTAGTTCAAGTCTATTTGAATTCAATATAACAAGACTCAACCTGGTGAACTTAAATTTATTTCAACCGTTTCATTAGTGAATTTATTCGTCTCGTTTTGGCATGGATGTTGCTTCATATTAGCGTTATCATTGCGTAGCCCCATGTTTATCATATCACGCTCCAAGTTGGGGGCTAGTCTACCATAACAATCTCCGAACTGGGGCTACTCACATTTTTACAGGGTAATTAAAACTTCAAAAATAAACTGGGGCTAGCTATTGATGACGATCTCCATAGTCCAGCTTGAGGGGGAGTGTTAGCAGGGCTATTATAGTATTTTTCCTATATTACCTTTGTAATTACTGTATTATCCTTTCTAGGGTTTCTATTATGATTCTATAAATATAAGTGATGAGCTTTCTCATTCACTTAACTTTTCCCTAAATTACTTTCTACAACTATTTCATTTTTAGGTGCAATAAGAATCTGCGGCGACAAGTGGGTTGACAAGTGGGTGACGTCATGGGCGATAAAAAGGGCGATTTTAAGGGCGATTCTATCACTTAAATTTCCCTCCCTTTTATGGCAAGTTTTTTTCTAGGTTTTACAGATCTATTTCACCGCATTCTTTTTCTTTGCCTTTTAAAGCCTTTTTTTTCCCGTTACTCCATTAAAGACGAACCCGATTCTACCTTCTACCAACCTGTTAGTTAAGCTAACAACGTGGGAGTGAGAATCCCTGCCATCTTTGTGAAGTAATACCCTTTCCCTAGCGAGAGAATCCCACATTTGTGCACAATTTCACATCTTCTTAGGTGTGAGTTCGGTACAAAGTGTTGTTCTCCTCGCTAGTACGATCGGATCTTTAAATGATCGGTTAGTTTAGTTGTAGTAGATATGATAGAGTCCTTGGTGAATCAAGCCGCCAGGGCTACCATAAAGCAATGCTCCACCCTCTTGGAGCTCGCTGTTTGGTTTACAGAGCCATGAATGCTCAGATAGCTCTCTAGAATGGATTGAGACGGATACTAATGCTGAAGTAGTAGACGTCCCGACAGATATTCTGGATGAGGGAGCAGAAATTTGGAAAGACCATTTGGTGGGGTTCTTTGTAGAAAAGAGACTACCATATCCTTTGGTAAAGCAGATGCTAGAAAAATCATGGAAAACAAAAGCTGATTATGAGATTTCTACAGATAAAGATGTGTTCTACTTTAAGTTTAGAGAAGAAGAGGATCGCCAAAAAGCTCTTGAGATGGGACCACTGTTCATTGCAGGGAGAGTTTTCATGGTGAAACCATGGACCGAAGAACTTGAAACGCAAAGGAAGAATATGAATACATTACCGATTTGGGTGAAACTCTGGGATATTCCAAAACAAATGTGGACAAAGAGAGGTATCAGCCTTATAGCAAGCAGGATAGGCAAACCACATTGTTGGGATGCTTTGAACTCAAAAGAAACAAAGATTGGACTATGCAAAGGTCTCAGATTGAGGTGCCAATTACTGCTAAATACCCTGATGTTCTAAGATTTAATATGAGGAATGGTAACATAGCAGAAGTTGGAGTAGAATATCTATGGATTCCTTCTACCTGCTCACTATGCAAAAGAAAGGGGCACAAAGACATAAATTGTCACTCCGTTACTACACAAACTACTACTGCGAAGGAGGATCAGATATATGGTCCTAGGAATGAAGTGAGACAACAAAGACAGCCAAGACAGAGTAATACAACTTGGGTAAGGAGAACCACAAATATTGTGGAACTGGAAGCTCAAGGTGAGAAACGGCCACTGGAAGGAGGTTTACCAGATGGAAATGAAAACAGTACCATGCTTGAGAACACAAATCAAAACCCTATAGAGAGTGTAGTGAATGTGAATCGAGGAGGGGATAACCTGAACTGAAAATAGATGTGAAGTCTTAATTTCAAACCAGTTCAAGCATTGTCTCTTGATGTAGAAGAAATGGAAGACCGGGATAGGGAGAATACCAATGCAGGAGAAACTACAAATGCTGCTGATTATACTCAAGAAACTCTAGTGGAAAGGGCTCAAAACAACCTGCAAATGTTCAAGTTACTCAAGTTACAAAGCGTGAACGCTACAATGCAAGGAATTCATAATGCATTAGTAACTTTTGTGGAGCCTTCCGCTTCCAGATTACTATAAATAGTGAGATTGATGCATCCCAAGCAACAATACTTGCCTTTATGCTTCGACGGAGGGGACTTGTCCGATGTGGCCACCCCCGCATATAGAAAACCTTCCACATATAGAATTTTCTGAAGGTGTAGACACTCAAGACTTTAGTGTTGATATTGACCCGATAACTTCGAAACAGGACTTCCTTGCAATGCAACATGACTTGTTAACTAACTTCGGTGTTAAAGGAGCCAACTATACAAGACACATCTAAGGAAGTGTTTGAGGACCATCTAGATGAGGAGATACTTGTCATTACTCCTATTGCAAAATCAGCTCCTACCTCAGAATCGAAACAAGGAGTAAAAAGATGAAATCGGTCTTGAACTTATACCCTCGATCAAAAGGCCACACGATTCCACAAAAAATAAACAACAAGTACCAACTCACAGTGAAAGGGGTGGTGGCAGAAGAGGAGGTAGAGCAAGAGGCTCAAGTAAGAAATAACTTCCATTGGTTCTTTAAATGTGTAGTTTAGGAGTATGGAATGTAAGAGGGATAAACGAAGCTGATAAGGCTAAGGAAGTGAATAAAGTAAGATTAGAGAATAAATTATGTATGTTTGGACTACTAGAAACCAAAGTGAGGCAAGGCAGATATGACTCGATCAGAAGCTTATGCTGCCCGTTTTGGGCTCACTTAAATAACTACTGCTCTGACCCGTCTGGAAGAGTATGGTTCTGTTGGGATACTGGGATGGTATCTGTTGTTCATCTGCAAACAACAGCCCAAATGATTCACTGCAAAGTCACTTGTCTTCCCACTAACAACAGTTTCTTTTTATCTATTGTCTATGCTAGCAACTCAAGGAGAGAAAGAAATGTTTTGTGGAGTGATCTCAAGTCATGTAGTTACACTATTAATGAACCTTGGTGCATCAGCGGTGATTTTAATAGTGTGCTTTCCTCATCCGAAAGATATGGAAGTTTAGTTCACCCAAGAGAAGTTGACGATTTCTTAGAATGTGTAAACACTCTTGAGGTGCATGATCTACAGTACACAGGAAGCTTCTTTACCTGGACTAACAATTCAGAGGGAAGAGAAAGAAGGAGCTCCAAAATCGACAGATGCCTAGTAAACCAAGAGTGGTACAACTCCTTCCCAGCTGCCCAGGCAAAGTTTCTACCCAAAGGAGTTTCTGATCACTCACCGATGGTACTAAATTGGTACGAAACCCCTAATTTTGTTTACCCTTTTAGGTTCTGCAATGCTTGGGTGCTTCACAAGTCTTTTATGCAAACTGTTTCTGAGGCCTGGAACATGCAAGTGACAGGCAATCCAGTCTATATCTTAGCTCAAAAGCAGAAAACTCTCAAGGGGATCCTAAAGAGTTGGTCAAGAGAAAACTTTTCAGATGTGGGGAAGAAAGCTGAAGAAGCCAGAATTAAGATGTTCAGTGTCCAAGAAAAACTACAAACTGACCAGGCGAATAATTCTCTTATTCAAGAAGAAAGGGCAGTAAGAGAGGTTTATATAGAGCTCATGAAGATGGAGTATGAGGAATTAAGACAGAGAGCAGGTTGTACGTGGATGGTTCAAGGTGACAGATGCACTGCTTTGTTTCATAACATTCTCAAGGAAAGGAAACAAAGGAATAAAGTCTGGACAATTTCTGATGGTGAAGGTCTATTGATCTCAGAACATGATAAAGTAGTGGATTTAATAGTCGAACACTATAAATCTCTACTAGGTGATACTTCTCAAGCTGATATTCGAGTTATTCAAGATATCACAAATGTGCCAACAGTAACTAAAGCTCAAGCTGCACAATTAGAAGTACAGATTGAAAAAGAAGAGATTAGAGAAGCACTCTTCTCGATGGACAACTATAAGGCCCCAGGGCCAGATGGATATAATGCCTTCTTCTATAAGAAGTGTTGGTCCATTGTTGGGGCAGATCTTATGAATGCAGTAAAGTTTGTACTGAGCTCTCACACCATGCCGAGTGGGTTTAACTCTACTTTTATATCGCTGGTTCCTAAAGTACCAAACCCTGGAAAGGTGAATGATTATAGGCCTATTGCCTGTTGCAATGTTACCTATAAATGTGTGGCAAAGGTCCTGGTCAACAGATTGAAGCCTATATTACCTGACCTTATTGGTTTCAACCAGTCAGCATTTGTACCTTCAAGATCTATACAAGACAATCTCCTCCTCTCTCATGAGTTGCTAAGAAACTATAAGAGAAGATATACATCACCAAGATGTGCTTTGAAGGTGGATATTAGTAAAGCCTATGACTCTGTTCATTGGGATGCTTTACATGTCATGCTTCAAAAGATGAGAATACCCCAACAAGTCATTTTATGGCTACAGTTATGCTACTCCACCCCTTTCTATTCTATCATCATCAATGGGAAGCCCGAGAGCTACTTTAAAGGAAAGAGGGGCCTCAGACAAGGAGACCCCTTGTCACCTTACTTGTTTGTTATAGTCATGGAAGGATTGAGCAAACTTTTATTGGAGGGATTAACTAATTCTTCTATAAAAGCTCACCCAAAATGTAAAAAGCTCAAGGTCGTGAACCTATGTTTTGCAGATGACCTGTTAGTTTTCTTTAAAGGTGATATGGAATCTGCATTAGCTGTAAAGGGTATCCTCATGAAATTTTCAGAAGGAACTGGCCTTATGGTAAACTTGCAGAAGACTTCCTTGATCAATTGGAGGTTTAACAATCGAAGAAGGAACACTCATGTCATCAAACTTGGGGAGTCAGTTAGCTCAAGAGCATATAACTTATCTTGGTCTCCCTCTCATTTCCTCAAGATTGGGGATTAAGGACTGCCAGCCTCTTATAGAGAGAATAACTACAAGAATCAAAAGTTGGAAAACAAGAGCTTTATCTCATGCGGGAAGGTTGCAATTGATTCACTCAGTTCTCTCCTCTTTCCATGTGTATTGGGCAAGAACTTTTGTCTTGCCAGAGACAGTTATATCTCAAGTTTCAAAAATGTGTGCGAAGTTTCTTTGGAGTGGCCCAGATATGGAAAGAAAAATGCATCACGCAAGTAAAGAATGTTTGGCACTAACAAAGAAAGAAGGTGGGTTGGGAATCATGAATCTAGGACTATGGAATAAGGCAGCCTATTGTGGGCTCATATTCAAGATAGTTACTAAAGAGGAAAGTTTATGGGTCAAATGGACTTGGAGTCACCACATTAAGGGTAAGAACTTCTGGTCAATGCCATGCCCAAAGGAGGGCTCGTGGGTGTGGAGGAACTTACTTGAGTTGAGAAAGGTGGCTTCAAAGTTCATTAAGTATAGTATTTCAACAGGTAATGAAACTTCTCTCTGGTATGACCTATGGTGCTCTACAACGCCTCTCATTGAAGACCTAAATGCCGGAATGAAATCCATCCGCCTTTGGAGTCCAAGGTAAGTGAGTTGATCATTTCGGGTACATGGAATGCTCTTGTGCATAATTTGCAAAATTCTGAACCGAAAACGAGAATCTTAAACATTGAGATCAACACATTCCTCGACTTTCGAGATAGAATTATCCGGGCCTTGAGATCCTAGAGGTACATACTGATTTCTATATCCGCCTACAATGCTTTGAGAGTCCCTAGGAGAGGGGTAAGATGGTATAATCTGGTTTGGGGAAAATGGTTATGCCTAAGCACTCGTTCTTGCATGGCAATTGTTTTTGGTAATTTACCGACTCAAGACCGAGACTTGTCAAGAAAAAGGTGTTGAATAACTCTTCATGTTGTTTGTGCAACAACTCGAGGGAGAATTCAAAGCATCTGTTCTTTGAATGTGTATATAGTAAAACCATTTGGGAGGAAGTAAAATTGCTACTAGGATGTCAACCTCTTTGCTTTGAGCTCAAAATGAAGAATGGTGGTACCTTATAGGTAACCGAGCACAATTCTTTACAAGCAGAGATCACCAAAATCTACATCTGTGCTACGATCTACTATGTGTGGATTGAGAGAAACCAGAGAAGATTCCAAAACAAAAGGCAACCAGCTCAGGTGGTAAAACAGAGGCTCCTTCAAGATATGAAAGTGTATGTACAAAGTCAATTGGATGAAGTCAAGAATATCTATAGTGATAGAATGTTCTTAGACAGACTTGGTATAATGGTGAGATACCGAAACTATGCTCAGAAGTTCTGCAAATGGTTAAAGCCAGAACAAGATATGTTCAAATTGAATACTGATGGTGCAGTGTCTGATGATCGGTGTGGAACAGGAGGAACAATAAGAGATTGTGAGGGAAATATCAAAATGTGCTTCTCGGGTTCAGGAGGGATGAAGTCTGTCTTATTTCAAGAACTAAAGGCAATATTGCAAGGTCTCTATGGTTGTCAGAGTATTAACATTCTGAAGGTGGAGGTAGCATCAGACTCTCTTAGGTCTATCAAGATTCTCTTGGGTAAGGAGAAAATACCATGGTACTGTGTCAATCTAGTCAAAGAGATTAAGGCAGTTTCTGCTAACTTTTCTGTCATTAGGTTCATACATGTCTATAGAGAATGTAATAGGGCAGCAGACTTTCTCGCAGCTCTTTCAAATGTAAATGAGGTTCTCTTTTTTGTTCCTCCTCTAGACAACAGACTGACATGTATTGTGGAGGAGGATAAAAGAGGTCAAGTTTATATAAGAGTTTAATGCAGGTAGGGGTCTGCCTAACCCCAAAAACTTATTCAAAAAAAAAAAAAATGTGAATTTCCCTTCTTCGTTTTTTAATTTCCTTAAAATATAAGTGGGACAACATCCAAGCGTTATTTCGCAATTTGAATTCTTGATGAAATACTTCAGCTGTTCACATGCAATATCACCGGGACACACTTGAATTGGGACAATCTCTGAAGTCATTGGAGGCTGAATGATTAATGGAGAGGTACTTCAGATGTGTGGATCTTTCAAGAAGTAATGCAATGAATTGCATCTCGAGGTCTGAATACTCAGTATATAGCTCCAAATACTTTAACTTGCTAACGCTTCAACTGCAAATTGAGTCCTTAAGGTTGAAGTTTTATAACCGCCGTAAATAGAAAGAGACCAAAATGGAAAGTTAAGTTCGGATCGGAATAGAAGTCCAAATTGGAAACCAATTAAATACAAAATTAACTATAAATATAGCGCCTGGTATCCAGTTTTTAGGCAGTTTGGCTATGGCGAATTATATTGAAATGGAAGATCTAATAGTGAAACAAACAATTTGCGGTATTCTAAGCCCAACCTCAGAAGAACCAAGCTGGGAGACCATTCAAGAGTGCATTAGAAAGATAGCGACACTACGAGCAATTGAAACAGGCGAGGACTTTGAAACAATACGCATAGTAACCCAGTTGTCAGTCGCTCATGCAATCGCGTACGAGCTTGAAAGGAGGACATTGTTGCCGGTTGTGATTGTAGATAGTGATATTTGTCCTATATGTCACGAAGATATGGAAGAAGGAGACGAAGCAGGATCTTTTGAATGTTTGCACACATTTCATCAGGAATGTATGCTTAAGTGGATAATCACAAAGCCCAATTGTCCTATTTGCAGGTTTGAGAGAGATGTAAATTGATATTCGATCTTGATCAATCACATAGAACGTAAACATATTTTGTAGATAATTTTTCATGCGCAGTTTAATATATATGGATTTATTTAGAGTATTTAACAATTTATTTTGTAGTTATGCTGATTGTGGTTGATCTTTAGTGACTGTCTACGTAGTAGTCGAGCAATTAAGGGAACTCGACTTACTTAAATATCAACCAAGCTAAACGAACGTGTAGGAATAGGGTTAGTTAGGGATAGTGAGATACCTCCTCCCCTAGTTCACAATTAGGCCACCCACCCCCATATTAATAGTTGCAATTAGGGATACCACGCCGGGGGGTTTATAGCCCTGTTAGCCCTTCCTAGGTCTGCCCCTAATACCTCCAATTGCAAGATCCAACGGTAATGTTTCTTCATGTGAAAAAAGAATCATCTTGTAGTCGTTGGATCTTGCAACTTAGGGTATCCTTCAAATTTTAAAAAAAATGGGTGGTATTCCTAAGTAAGCATCTGACAGCAACTAGGCAAAACCGTAAAAGATGGTAATGTTTAATTAGAACTTTAAATAATGTATTTGTGGAATACAGCCTATTTTCAATCACAATCGATCGAATCACAATTTTCAAGTTTTACCAACTGTATATGTTCAAGATAAATTGGCATGGATATATGTTGGCAATAGTCCAATATCATGATATTTTTAATATGCATTTGACAAAAATGCTTACTATAAATTAGGCAGTAAAGTTTATAGATTATTTGAAGAATCAGTTATGAAAACCATCAGACTCTAAGAGGGCAGTTAATGTTATCTTAGGTGCTGATCGAAGAGAGTCCTTGGTATTCTTTAAATGTTACAGCCACTATTAACCATTTATTAACTATGTATGAGCAGGTAACTAGAAGTAAGGCATGAGTATAGAGAATGTAACCATATTGCAGACTATATTGCAAAGTCTAGTGTTGCAGACGGATATGTTTGGTATCCCTCCACATGTGTGAGAGATTTCATTCTAATGCAGGTTAGGGTCAGCCATAGCCCTTAAATGATTAAAAAAAAAATGAAAACCAAGGTCTTGATGTAGAGAATGAAGCTAAAAGATCAAAGACAATTGGGTATGACAAAATTGCAATGAAAAAAAAATTGTATGCGTCTTACGATATTGCAATGAAGGATGACCGTGCGTTACGAAGTAGGAAGAAGACGGTTCATATATTGAGATATTCCAATCATTTTGCTTTGAAACTTCATTAATGTCATGGGGAAAATGCATTGTTTAGGGAGGCTCATCTAATTTGTTTTTAAAAAATTGAGGATAATTATGTGTTATTTCCTAATTTTTTTGAAATTTGGTACTATTTCCTAATATCGGCCTAAAAAGTTGTACCAAAATCTAAAAACCCCTTATTAATAAAAGAGGGTTTGTTCTAATTTTAGTTGGGAAAATGGGGGATAATTATAATTTAAGTGATATTAGGGAAGTTCTTCTAAATTATTAATAGGGGGGCTTGTTCTATCTTTTGTGAGGGAAGTGTTTCTAAATTGAGCAAATAAGAAGATCACAAATTGTCTATTCTATTCGATAGGGAGTAGAGGTTCTGAAAACTCGGCTATCATATAGTGGAGAGACATCACATAAAATATGTTTAATATCGATACCGTATCCTTGGTTGGACCCTAATTATTTCATCATGATCACTCTAAAGTTTTATTGAGATTATAAAACTCTTAAAAACGATGGCAATGCAAAAGGACTACACTTGTTGCTGTAATTGACATATCAAATTCTCAAATGTTATTGCCTCTCACAAGGAAGTTTGGAAAAATGTTCTTTCCTCTTGGCACCATATTCTAGATGCTTATCATAATGAGGAAGACCAAATCGAGAAATCGAGAAGAGACAGGTTTCTCCAACTAACAATTCTCATTCTCATTCTCATTCTCATGCCTGTTTAAATTGAAACTCTAATAATACAAACTCTAATACGAAGAGCATGGCAAGCCTCGGAGCTCAAATCCAGAGCTGAGCGAACCATCTTTTTATTCTTCTCTTCTCGCACGCCGACACATTTGCATCAACATGTGCTAATTCATCATTTGTCTAAAACCCACATCTCCAAAAAACAACAAGTCTTTCATGATTTTTGATGTGGATTCAATCGCTAATTACTTGAAAACCCAAACTTTGGGTAACAAATAAAAAGTCAAATTGAAGCTTCAGGATCTTAATGGGGACCATTCTTTTGGTCAAGAGTCGCCTGCTGATCCTAAAACCATTTCTCCCATTTCTTCATGCCTATTATACAAAAGTGTCTCCTTCTATTCAAGTGGAGAATCCTCGATTCGTTGATTGGTAAGAAATTGTTGCAGAGTTGCTCGATTTGGATCTTGAAGAAAATGAAAGCGATCTCACCTATGTCCTTCTCTGGATCTTGGATCCACCAGCTATGAGAAATCCACCGATCCGTCGTTGCCGACCAATCAGATAAGTCTATTTGCGTTTACTATTGTGTGAAGCACTTTACGGTTACATGCTATGAATTCGCATACTTTTATCTATTTCAAGTCTATTTGAATTCAATATAACAAGACTTCAACCTCGTGAACTTAAATTTATTTCAACCGTTTCATTAGTGAATTTATTCGCCTCGCTTTGGCATGGATGTCGCTTCATATTAGCGTTATCATTGCGTAGCCCCATGTTTATCATATCACGCTCCAAGTTGGGGGCTAGTCTACCATAACAATCTCCGAACTGGGGCTACTCACATTTTTACAGGGCAATTAAAACTTCAAAAATAAACTGGGGCTAGCTATTGATGACGATCTCCAAATCAGGATGCCCACAGAATCACTCGGGTCACAACACCTAGCTGAGTATAGCGCTCACTCGAGCTCAAACGCTACATAGCGTCACCACTCCGCCTCTGCTCTTGTTGTAAAGACTCCAGAGGTCACCCCAGCTCCTGTTATCAAGATCCCAGAGGTCGCCTCCGCTCCTGTTGTCAAGACCCCAGAGGTCGCCTCCGCTCTTGTTATCAAGACCCCAGAGGTCACCCCAGCTCCTGTTATCAAGACCCCAGAGGTCGCCCCAGCTTCTGTTATCAAGACCCCAGAGGTCGCCCCAGCTCTTGTTGGCAAGATCTCCATTCCTCAGGTCGAGAAACAATCACCCGAGACCAGCTCCGCTAAGGTCACTTCATCTTCTACAATAGTTCAGCATGAGGAAACCACTCACAGCTCGTTCTCTACAGAACAAAACACTCTCAGGAGTTCAAACGTGCTCAAGCACAAAACGCTCTCTTGAGCTTACAGGCTTCATAGCCTCTCCAAGTCTCGCTAGTTGAGGACTTATATTTCTAGGATCAACTCAGTGAGAACGCTCTCCGTGAGCCATACGCTTTCTTAAGCTAACACGCTCTCAGCGGGCAACACGATCTTCAGGAGCAACATGCTTTCTTAAGCTAACACGCTCTCCGCGAGCAACACGCTCTCTTGAGCTCACAGGCTCCATAGCCTCTCCAATTCTCACTAGTTGAGGACCTACAATGGTAGGATCAACTCGGTGAAAGCTCTCGATGAGCGATGCGGCTTTCTTAAGCTAACACGCTCTCCGTGAGCAACACGCTCTCTTAAGCTCATAGGCGCCATAGCCTCTCCAATTCTCGCTAGTTGAAGACGACATCTCTAGGATCAACTCAGTGAGAATGCTCTCCGTGAGCAATACACTTTCATAAGCTAACACGCTCTCCGTGAGCAGCACGCTCTCTTGAGCTTACATGCTTCATAGCCTCTCCAATTCTCACTAGTTAAGGACCTACATCTCTATGATCAAGTCAGTGATAATGCTCTCCATGAGCAATACGCTTCCTTAAGCTAGCGCGCTCTCCGCGAGTAGAACGCTTTCATAAGCGCTATAAGGTCCCTTGACCTACGCTCTCCGCAAGCAGAACACTTCCATAAGCGCTACAAGGTCCCTTAACCTATGCTCTCCGATCCGCGAGCAGAATGCTTCCACAAGCGCTACCAGGTCCCTTGACCTACTCTCTCCGCGAGCAGAATGCTTCCCCATAAGCGCTACAAGGTCCCTTGACCTACACTCTCCGCGAGCAGGACGCTTCCATAAGCGCTACAAGGTCCCTTGACCTACACTCCGCGAGCAGAATGCTTCCATAAGCGTACATGGTCCCTTGACCTACAGTCTGCGAGCAGAACATTTCCATAAGCGCTACAAGGTCCCTTGACCTACTGGAGCAACACGCTTACATACGCTAGAACACGCACTCGAGCTCTCTAAGGGTCCCTCGACCTACGCTCAACTCAGTGCATAACGCTCTTTACGATCCAACCATTTATTCGAACTAAAAAACTCTTAGGAGTTCCAGCGTTCTCCATCACCATACACTTTCTTGAGCTCCAAGGCTACTTAGCTCTTGCGCGCACTCTCAAAAGATATGCTAAACACGTGGCACCATTCTTTCTCAGCAGATCACTTCTCCGTATAAAGCGACCCTCCGAGAAGGGTAATGAGGGGGAGTAATATTCATATTTAATGAATATTAGACACGTGTCCAGCATAAACAGAAATACCACACCGACCTCATGTCAACGTCCTCCAAGCTCGCTTCATAAGCAGCTCGCCTCATGTAGGTGGTCTATTTCAGCTCGCTCCAAGATAACGCAGGTCAAACAAACGATCTCACGCAGAACACCTCGACTTATGACACTATCCCTTATTCATATGCAATCATTACCAGGGCCATACATGTACTACCAATCACCGTAATGTACGAATCACTACAACCACTCCCCATCATCACAGAATTTCTACCAAAACCAACCTAACACTCATCTTTGATCTCAACCACACATCTGTACATGTTAGTACATGTGTCTCGCAGACCTTCACGCTCCATGGCTACAAATACCACCTACATGAACTACGGCAGACCTGATTCTTCTCTCCCTTCAGAATCAAGAGAAGATACGTAGGCAGCTCGCTCATCAGCGAACTCGGTCTTTCCTAAATTCAATCCCATTCTCCCTCTCTCCTTGTATGTAAAGGTAAACCAAAACGCTCCTTCACAGAGATTATAAAACTCTTAAAAACGATGGCAATGCAAAAGGAATACACTTGTTGCTATAATCGACATATCAAATTCTCAAATGTTACTGCCTCTCACAAGGAAGTTTGGAAAAATGTTCTTTCCTCTTGGCACCATATTCTAGATGCTTATACGGAGGAAGACCAAATCGGAGAAATCAGAGAAGAGACAGTTTCTCCAACTAACAATTCTCATTCTCATTCTCATTCTGACATATGGCCAATTTTCACTTTTGACGCTGCTTTTGACAGGTGCAATCTAAAGGGTGCAACAATGAAGATCTTATGCAAGAATGAAGATGGCAACACACTTGGTGCAACTTTTACAAAGTTCAGAGCTTACAATGCCCAACAAGCAGAGTTTCTAGCTGATGAACTGGTCTGCAAACTTATAGCAAATTATGCTCCTACATATGCAAGATTGTCAAGTGATAACAAATTGGTTATTCAAGCTCTACAAGCAGCTCAACCCTCTGAAGACCCAGCATGATTGGATCAACTCATCTATTCTTACCAATTCTAGAAATATTCTAAGCTCTTTGCATACTTCTGTATTTTGTGTATGGTTAAGTAGAACTTAAATAGAGAGGCGCACTCAATTGCTCAATGGGCAGCCACCTCTAAAAATTTTGGTCTGTAACCCCACTTATTTTGAAAGTTAATATATAGAGTATGTTCCCATCGAAACAGCCTATCCATATTATCATCTTTACTACCCGAATTACGAATTTTAAGAATGGGCCATTTCCCATAATTACAGCGACCAACCCAAGTCCACATTACAGTAAAGACCAAATATCATAATGGACTGGAATTGGTCGGCAGAATTCCAGCCCGTAACAAACTCTATTTTGTAATTTTTGTCCAAATTATAAACGAATTTCAAATCAAACGCGTTTTTGAAGGTTTACTTACTTGTTATTCAAGTAACAAAGCATTCCTATAAATACTTCCCTTTCTTCAGAAACAAAAGTGTCTCATACGATGGACTATTTGGATGATTTTTCTGATATAGAGCAACAAATAGTAAGAGAAACAGTTTGGTTTTTTCTCAGTTTTGCAACAGAAGGAGCAGACTTGATGACACTTAAGGAGAGAATTACATGGTTAGCGACATTACGAGCAGGTGAAACAGGCGACTTCAAGTCAATACGTGCAGAAACAGAGCGTTCAGTCTATGTTTCACTGGCTAGAGAGTTGGAGAGAACAAATTTGTTGTCAGTTACGATTTTAGACAGTGATGTGTGTGCTATTTGTCATGAAGATATGGTAGAAGGAGAAGAAGCAGGATCGTTTGAATGTTTGCACGTTTTTCATGTCAAGTGTATGCATGAATGGATAATGAAAAAGCCCAACTGTCCTATGTGCAGGTTTGAGAGAGAAGTAGCTTGATTGGTAATTACATTAGAAAATTCAGAGTAGTCATGAAAATATTGTAATGTAAATTATCTAATTATTGTTCTTGAAATCTTTTGTTTTTTCAAAAATTTTAATATAATTGTTCTTGAATCATATTACAAATTCTAGACGATTTATGTTCAACAGAGAACACTTGTATTCCTTATGGTATTTACTTTCGTAAAAGCACTGTCAGGCAAGGAAACTCAGATATCAGCCAAACAAGAGGTATCCCTAACGTTGCATCATATGAAAGTACGCAACCTTGGAGGCCACGTTTACGAATAACAAACTCAATCTTTTTTTATTTTTTATGTCAGGATTTCAATGAATGTGCAACTGCCAAGTACTAAGTATCTGCCAAGCACGTACCTAATAGATGCAATTACAGGGCAACGTGAAATCAGTGGCGGAGCCAGGGGGGGCCCAGGGTACGCCCTGGCTCACCCTCAATTTCTTCCAAAAAAATGACTACTATATATATGAAAATGATTTTGTTACTAAACCCTCACTGTAACTGACCAAAAATAAAACCCCCTTCCCCTAACTAACATAAGAAAGCTCTCCATTTCTAATTTTATGTATTTTGAGAAACAACACTTTTGGCAAGTGTTTTTCCTTGTTTGGAAAAACAAAAAAGATGAAAGAGAAAAAAAGAGTAATAACATTCTCAAATCTCAGTCCCAATAATTCATATGTATGTTTATTGGTATGTTTTCTAAACCTTAATTCCCCAAACTCTTATTTTTTTAGTTTTTTTATAATAAATTTTATTACTTATAATTCAATTTTGTAATGCGTAATGAATTCAATCCATCGATTACTTGAGTCCATTACAATTTTAATTTATTGCATAAAATTGTAGTAAATTTACTTTTGAATCTACTTAAAGCATTGATTGGAATTTCGGGATTAAATGAAAACGAAAACGAAAACAATTAAAATAAATGCTAAAGTGACCACAAAAAAAATGTACTGGTGTCTAAACATGTATAGTTTAAAACAATGGTGGGATCATAAACCATGTTGGCGCAACAAGCTAGTTTGAAAATCCAAATTTTGCTTACCCACTATAGATTTTTGAGAAAGCGTAAACATGAGAATTATGTTCCCAATCCAGAATTTGTAAACGCTTTGTAAGTTTGTAACACCATTTTTTGTTATTAATATTAATTACCCTTTAGCCAAAAAAAAAAAAAATGTCTAAACATTGTATAATATTTTTTATTGCGCCTATGTGTTTATTTTTTTTCCCAATGCCTTTTGGACTATTTTCCTTACAGTTCTAAAGAATTCATTGTTTTTTTCATTTGTGGAATTTTAAAGTGGTTTCCATAAGCATATATATTTGTAGGCATTTTCTTCTTAAGTTCCTAATTTTCTAAAGCTAAATATCCGTGTAATTTTTTTTTCTCCTAAATCGATCTATTAAGCAATCTAGTCTTTTGTAATTCCAAAATTTACATATCTTTTGTGATGGGATTCGAATTGTGTTTTTTTCTTTTTTACTTTTAAAAAATATGCAAGGGAAAACAAAAATTCGACAAATTGGGTGTTATTTTATTTTAGTTTTTATATAGTGACTAGTTGTGGCTCACCCTCACCCAATTTCCTGGCTCCGCCACTGCGTGAAATCATATTTTTTTTGTCCACCAAGTCTTGTGAGGTTAAATAATCTTAGCTAAAATTGAGTATGCATAGTTTGTAATTTTGTATAAGACCTGTGGAGTGTGGACAGTTAATTGGGATTGCCATAAATAAAGAGGAGCTACTTAATTGCGTTAAGCTGCAGTAATCCATAAAATCAACTGCAGAAACGTCTTTTATCTTGGATAGATGGCCCTAGTTATTATCCTGGACTTCGAAGTCACCATTTTGATCCATTATAAAGCTACTTTCCTTGATTGCGGATTTGCAAGAGGACCATCAGCATTTGGTGACATAGACAAGAATACATCGGTACAATTTATCAAATTGTTAAGTTAAAAACCTTAATATGCATAATCTGCTTCCAACAAAATCTAAATATATGCAAAGAACAGAGAATCCACTTCGAACAAAATCAAATTATGTCTGTGTACAACAATATATCACTAATAAGGCAGGACAAAAGACCAAGTTCAGCCTGCGACTATAGACGAGGGTGACTAACAAAAAAACAAAGTACAGAAAAACAAGAGAACCGGCCTCCGTGTATTTGGCAACTGACCGATGCAGAGGAAAATTCATTTACCATATTCCAGAACAATATGAAGTTGAACTAAGCATGCACAAGCTGTATAAGCATATGACTAGAATGAAGCTGAGGATTGTGTCCAGTGCGAAGAGAAAAACTAAAAGACCATGAGCTGAGCTGAAATCAGATTAAAAGATTAAAAAGAGTTATAAGAAAAAAAAAAAAAAAAAAGAGAGAGAGAGATACAGTTTGTCAGAATTAGGGACATGCACCTTATGAAAAAATTCATCCTCAGGCTTAATATATACTAGAATGGTGCACGTGCTATGCACGTTTCTCTCTTTCCTCTCACCCAACCATATCTCTCTTTTTTATGCCCAACAACTTTTCTCTTTCTCTCTTTTAAATAGGGTAAATTAGGTAAATAATAAAAAAATAGAAGGACAAATAATAAATGACCAAATAACTAAGAGATACATTAAAAAATAATAAAATACTGTTGCCCCACTGTAGATGAAAGGCGTAATCTTTAAAGTATTTTAGATATTATTGGATCATCAGTAGAACCTTTTTGATCATTGTCCTTTACTGAAATCTCAATATTTATCATGATATATTGCGATATTTTATACTATGCTCCTCAGTCCTATTACGTTCATCTTCTCTGCTTCCACTTGACAGGATCATTAAAAAACTCTACATACCTTGATTCATAGCTCATATTTTTCTTATATAAAACGTGACCGTCCTTAACGCGTGTACGAGACAATCAACTAAGGCTCTTTCCTAATTAACCAACTCACTTCTCGACAAAAACTCAGCTCTTATTATCCATGGGTTGCAGCCACGGGTTGGAACCTTATCAAGTTGCTAGGGTTCAACAAAAGGGTGTTATTGTTGGTATACGGTTACCCACAGTTACCAAATTCATATTGGTTTTGGTTTTGGTTTCCTATTCTAAATAGGATTCTAATTTGATACCCACCTTTATAAATACAAGACCAGTTGGTGGGATTTGTAAGGCTAAAAATTTGTGAGAGATTGTACTCTATTTGTTTATCTCTTGATTAGTAAAATTCTTCTCTTTTGCTTGGTGGATTAGGCTAACGCCAAACCACGTAAATCTCGTCTCCACTTCTATTGGTTATTCGCTTTGCATTGGTAAGTGTTTTAATTGATTTGTTTTTTTTTTTGTCGATTTCTATCACTACATTCAATCTTCTTTGTCCAATTGTCACGCTTCCGCATTCGTTTACGTAACAAATTGGTATCGGAGCCAAGGTTCTACCTAGGGCTTCTTTTGTTGGTTTATTGATTGTTTTGTGGTATATGAAAATTTGAGAAAGTATGGCGACGGATCCTCCATCGGGTACTACTTCTACGACGTCTAAGAAGAAATCACCTCCTACGACTTTGAATATTAACCATGCAAGGATTGATGTGGAGAAATTCGATGGATCTAACAATTTTAGTATGTGGCGTTGTGAAGTTATAGATGCACTATACCAACAAGACTTGGATGATGTGTTAGACGAAAAACCATCGGATATAGAGGAGAGTGTTTGGGTTAAGAAAAATAGGCGAGCTTGTGGTATCATAAGATCGTGTTTGGCTAGGGATATGAAGTACCTTGTTCTCAATGAGACTTCGGCCAAGGAAATCTGGAGAATCCTTGAAGAGAAGTACTTAGATAAGACAATAGAAGGTCGTGTCTTTATGAAATCAAAGTTGTATGATATGAGAAAGAAAGAAGGTATTTCATTGTCCCAGCATATGAACGAGTTTAACAAGTTACTTACCGACTTGTTGAACATTGAAGAAGAAACGAAGGATGAAGACAAAGCTAGCTTTCCATTTGTTGAGATCTCTTCCCAAGGAGGAGTATGGGCATATAAAAACCACCATTATGTTCGGGAAGAAAGCTTTGAACTATTAGAGGTGCGATCTGCGTTGACAAGTTGGGATATGATGAACAACAATGAAAAGGAGTCAAGAGAGTCGCCGAAAGAACCGCTTTTGTGGTAAGAGGGAGGTCTAATGACCGCCCAAACTCTGGTGGTGGAAGAAGTAAATCTCGTTCCAAGTCGAGAGGGCGAAATCTAGCCCGTGATGAGTGTGCTTTTTGTCATGAGGTTGGACATTGGAAGAAGGACTGCAAGAAGTTGAAACACAAGCAGAAAGATACTGAGCAGAAACAGTCTAATGTCAACATTGCTCAAGGAGGTAATGATTCTGATAGTTCAAATTTCTCTTTTCCTGTTACATCGAGTATTTGTTTCATTGATTCCAATCATTGGATTTTGGATACGGGTGCTACCTATCATGTTTGTCCCATAAGGGAGTGGTTTACAAGTTTCAAAGGAGCTTGAAAGTGGTGATGTGTTGATGGGGAATGATCAACCCCAATCGCATTATGAGGATGGGGTAATATTAGATCTCAAGATGTATGATGAAACGGTTAAGGAAATCAAGGATGTTAAGCTATGTTCCCGCTTTGAAGAAGAATCTTATCTCTGTTGGTACTTTAGAAGCTAAGGGCTACAAGGTAGTCATTGACGGTGGTGTTCTAAAGATAGTTTAAGGAGCAATGGTTATCATGAAAGGCATCGTCGTCGAATAACTTGTACTATTTGAAGGGTGGTACAGTTAGTGTGGAGAAGTAGTCAAGCATTCGAGCATTCGAGAGACAGGTTGCTAAGGAGGCCACCGAGATTATGGCATATCGTCTTGCACATGCGGTGAGAAGTCCATGCAAACGTTAATAAAGCAAGGATTGTTGAAAGGTGCTAAGACCTGTAAGTTGGATTTTTGTGAGCATTGTGTTCGGGCAAAGCGGATAAAGGGTAAAGTTTGGCACCGCTATCCACCGTCTGACGTGGAACCCTTGATTATGTTCATTCGGATGTTTGGGGTCCTTCTAGGAATGCATCTCTTAGAGGGAACAAACATTATTATGTGACCTTTGTTGATGATTACTCTAGGCGTTTGTGGGTATATACCATGAGAAACAAGGATGAAGTCCTAGATATCTTTGTGAAGTGGAAGAAGTTGATTGAAACTCGACCGGCGAAAAGATCAAAAGACTCGAACCGATAATGGTGGTGAATATCACAGTGATCCATTCTTGCAAGTATGTCGAATGAGGGAATAGAGAGGCACTTCACTGCAATGAAAGGCACGCAGCAACGTAATGGGGTAGCCGAGCGTATGAATCGTACTCTAATGGAGAAAGTCGCGGTGTATGTTGTCCAATCTTTGGATTGGGCAAAGCGTTTTGGCCGAGGTTTGTGAGTTATGCATGCTACCTTGTTAACAGGTTGCCTTCGGCCGCAATTGGAGGTAAAACTCCTATGGAGGTTTGGTCCAGTAAACCCGCCGGGATTATGATTCCCTTCGTGTGTTTGGGTGTCCTGCTTACTTTCATGTCAAAGATGGTAAGTTGGATCCTAGAGCAAAGAAAGCTATCTTTGTGGGTCTGAAAAGTGGAGTTAAAGGTTATAAGCTATGGGATCCGAAAGATAAGAAATTCATTTTGAAAGCGAGAGATGACATTTTGATGAGGCTTCTATGTTGAAGTCTGGCGACTCTCGCCCAGTGGAGAGTATGGCCAAAGAGGTATTGCAGCAGGTGGAGATTGATGCGTCTTCACCTAGTCCAGATAGTTCTGTATCTAGTAGATTGGCAACCATGGATAGTCAGTCAGTTGATGTTCCATTTGAAGACACAGAAATAGTGATTACAGGTGATGGAACAAATGATGATGCAGAGGATATGGCTCCATTAGAGGAGCATATGAATGTTGGTCCTTTGGCTCCGATTCATGAGCCTATTGCAACTGGTAAATCTAATGTAAATGTTCCCCATTGTATTGGCTAAACGATTCGTTACCTATGCACTTCCTGTTATTGAAAGTCTTGATGAAGATGCTCCTTCCTCATATTATGGAGCAATTCGATTAACTCCAAGTCGAAAAGGTGGAAGACAGCTATGGATGAGGAGATGCAATCTCTTCATAAGAATGATACACAGGTGCTTGTAAAGTTACCTAAGGGCAAGAAGGCGACATGGAAATGGGTGTTTGCATTGAAAGAAGGATCTCTAAGTAATGAGTTACGTTACAAGGCAAGATGGGTAGCTAAAGGCTACGCTCAGAGGGAGGGGATTGACTATAATGAGGTGTTTTCTCCGGTTGTAAAGCACTCCTCCATACGCATCCTTTTGGCCTTGGTAGCTCAGTATGATTTGGAGCTAGCCCAGCTCGATGTAAAAACTGCTTTTTTACATGGTGATTTAGAAGAGGAGATCTATATGACTCAGCCAAGTGGGTTTAAAGTTGCAAGCAAAGAGGATTTGGTGTGTAAACTGAAAAAATCGCTATATGGTTTGAAACAGTCTCCCAGGCAGTGGTACAAGCGGTTTGATCGGTTTATGCTAGGGCTCAAGTACACAAGAAGTCACTATGATCATTGTGTCTATTTTCGCAAACTACATGATGGTTCTTTCATCTACTTGCTCTTGTATGTTGATGACATGCTTATAGCCTCAAGAAGCAAGACTGTGATTGATAAGCTTAAACGACTTTTCCCTCGAATTTGAGATGAAGGACTTGGGTGAAGCTAAGAAGATTCTTGGCATGGAGATTCAGAGAGATAGAGCAAAAGGCATAGTTTGTTTGTCTCAAAAGACATATTTGAAGAAGGTACTACAGAAGTTTGGTATTGATGGGAACACTAAGTCTGTAAGTACACCTCTTGCCCCTCATTTTAAACTTAGTGCTACTATGTCTCCGAGTTCCAATGAGGAGCGTGAGTACATGACTCATGTTCCATATGCAAGTGTTGTTGGTAGTTTGATGTATGCGATGGTGTGTACTAGGCCAGACATTTCACAGGCTGTTAGTAGATATATGCATAACCCTGGGAAGAAACATTGGCAAGCTATGAAATGGATTCTACGGTACATTCTTGGTACTGTAGATGTTGGTTTGATGTTTGAAAGGGATACTAGTAAGCTTTGTGTGGGTTATGTGGACTCTGACTATGCAGGTGATTTGGATAAGCGTCGGTCCACTACTGGGTATGTATTTACTTTAACTGGTGCTCCGGTAAGTTGGAGGTCTATTTTGCAGTCTACAGTTGCATTGTCTATGACAGAGGCAGAATATATGGCGGTGACTGAGGCTATGAAAGAGGCTATTTGGTTGCAGGGTTTGTTAGATGACTTGGGTATTGTGCAGGGTCAGCTTGAGATTCACTGTGATAGCATGAGTGCTATATATTTGGCCAAGAACCAAGTTCATCATGCCCATACGAAGCACATTGATGTGCGTTTTCACTTTGTCAGAGAAATTTTAGAGGAGGGTGATATCTTACTCACTAAGATAGACACCAAGGAGAACCCAGCTGATATGTTAACCAAAGTGGTTTCTGGAATCAAGTTTCAACATTGTTTGAATTTGATTCATATCCTTCATTTGAGATGATTTGGCTGTTAAGGGCATTGGTGAACTACGGTTGAAGCGATCCTTTAATAAGGGCACGAGGCGCCTACTATGTGCTACTGATCGTGTTTTGTCCTCCCGACATTTTGTTATTTGTTTGGTCCTTCTGGACATTTGTGCTTTGAAGAGGGATTTGCTATTCGTTGATCGGCTCAGATTTGGATAAATCTTCACCGAGGTGGAGAATTGTCGGTATACGGTTACCCACAGTTACCAAATTCATATTGGTTTTGGTTTTGGTTTCCTATTCTAAATAGGATTCTAATTTGATATCCACCTCTATAAATACAAGACCAGTTGGTGGGATTTGTAAGGCTAAAAATTTGTGAGAGATTGTACTCTATTTGTTTATCTCTTGATTAGTAAAATTCTTCTCTTTTGCTTGGTGGATTAGGCTAACGCCAAACCACGTAAATCTCGTCTCCACTTCTATTGGTTATTCGCTTTGCATTGGTAAGTGTTTTAATTGATTTTTTTTTTTTTTTTTTTTCGATTTCTATCACTACATTCAATCTTCTTTGTCCAATTGTCACGCTTCCGCATTCGTTTACGTAACAGTTATTAGGTTGGCTTTGAGGTGTGGCTTGTGTCAAGAACAGTGAGCATTTGTGTTGAGACGTTTAGCCCAACATGGCACTACTACAGTACTACATAAATTAAAATAAAGCGCGCAAGAATAATTGGGATCACACTTTATTTAGAATGGTGATCTATCTGATAAATATATTTTGCTGACCCTGAACTTATATTGAAATTTAGCATTTAAACCATACCACACCACTTTTGTAAGTGTGTTTCATTCAACAATAAACCACACCCTTCTTTTAAAATGTAGTCCATTATATTAAGCAAATTCAAACCTAAAATTAGAAAAGAGAATACACCACTAATTTCTAGCCTTTTTGTTAAAAATGTGGTCCATTAATATAAAAATGTGTTATGTAGATTCAGCCCGTTTTTCTGAAAACCATAGAG
This sequence comes from Coptis chinensis, assembly GCF_015680905.1. Taxonomy (NCBI): domain Eukaryota; kingdom Viridiplantae; phylum Streptophyta; class Magnoliopsida; order Ranunculales; family Ranunculaceae; genus Coptis; species Coptis chinensis. The sequence continues at coordinate 89,284,491 of NC_141463.1, read as the reverse complement.
CACATTTTCTATTAGAAACTGTGAACTAAATCTAAAATATCCCAGGTTCGAACCTCACGGACAGCCCCAAAATGTTTATTTTCCTTTGTTTTTTTTTTGATCTCTAACTCAATATGTAACCAGTTTTTGGATGAATGTGATATCTGCTAGTTCACATATGTTGTAGTCACACTATATAGTGACATCGAACACTCCTTATAGCGCAAGACATTACAATACAAGCTCCAATATATGATCAGAGAATGATCTGTACTAGAAATATACTTTATATTCTCCTTTGAAAGAGTGGATGAAATAATAGTGTTTCTAAATAATTCAACACGAATTGGGCTATATGTCTATATGCTTAACAAATGTCGTGCGACGTGGACAAATATTTGGAGTTACTCACTCAATATCTAAATCGGCTCACTAGTTTTGAATGTATATCTGTTTTGCATGAGTGTGCCATCCACGACATGCGAAGGTGGTTATATAATTATATATATGTTACTCACTAAATTGCGTATGTTGAAGTTAGCTGTGGTTTTTTTTATCCTAGCTAATTTGATTATTTGATTCTTATTAGTGGACTATATATGATACAAATTTTATGCTTTGAGTTTGATACAAAATGAAAATAATGCCAATTAGTTCAATATGGTTTGAGTATACACTTGGGCATGTTGATGCTAACTTAGAGATGGTATCATAGTATTCTGTGCTGGATTCTTGTTGATGCAGAATCAGTAAATTAGCCAACATATGTAACTTAGCTAGTGGTAATTCCACTAGCTAAACAATAATATATTTATAATAGTTTTCACTTACATTCCACTAGAACAGATATGAGATAAGTTAAACCATAGTCAACTAATAATAAGAGATGAGGCAGTGCAAGCCTACCCATCAATTAGATCTGTAGTTGTAGTTCTCGAGACCTTTCTTTGCTAATTACTTGGCCATTTTTTTACGTTTGAGCATTTTCTTTAATTAATATTTATGCTAGCTGATTTGAATATGCTCTGTTTTGCAGGAATTTTGAATGTACTATCAACAATTATTGCAGTCTAAAGTCTCATTAGAAGAAGCAGTTGAAAGTAAATTTCTTTAGATAATTATAAGAGTGAAACTTACATGCGTGAACTATGTAAAGATTCATTACTTGGAAATAGATATTAGGATTGTCAAATGATATCCCATTGTTACTATCTAAAATTTTATGGATTTGCATGAAGTAGGGATTACTTGGCTTTTCACTGAGGTGTTTATTTAAGCTAAATTTCTTGCTTGTTCACATGCTTCTTAATTTCAGCAACAGATGCCAGAAACCAGTGCATTCTGGTTTGGACATGTAAGTAACTCCACAGTTTCTAGGCACTTTGATGTATAGTGTACGGAATTATTAGTGTCTAAAGGGTTTATAAAAACACTACTGTGCTTATAAACACTAATGGCTCCTCAATTCATTACTTTGTGCCTAGCTAGTACCAATTTTTGTTTAGACTGCTAGGTGTGTATCCTGCTGATTGATAAATTGTTTTTGCAGTTGGTAAGCTAATTCTTCCAGCACCAAAGCTAGGACTTGCAATAACTTATAATTCATTTCTAGGAGCAAATTCCTTGTGTTTAAAACTGGCACTTGGTGAGAATTTCTATCTGTTGGAGCAATTTTTAGTCTATTATTATGTTTTTAATTAATTATAGGATTCTGTTGTTGTTTATTATGTTGGACAATGTCTTCAATTGGCCACAATTCCTTCTAATTAAAGAGGCTTTTGTTTTGGCAGGGTGAAGGTAAGGAGCAGGACTTTACACAGATGGCAGATGACATTGTTTTGGATTTATAGTGCATAGATGGTCTCATTTTGTTCCGTTTCTTTTCCCCAATATGTAAACTCGTTTAGACTGTTAGTTGACAACTTAACATGTAATTTCTTTTTAATAAGTTCAAAAAAAAAAAAAAAATCCTTGTGTTGCAATTTGGATGATGTTCAAAAAAATGTTAGCATGTTTCATTCAATTTTTAAATAGGAAAAGCTAGTAGTAGCTAGTATTAATAATAATTTTTTTTTAAAAAAAAAGAAAAGGAAAAGCGCACGATTTTAAGAATGAGGTACAAGGAGAAGATCACATTTCTTAATAGAAACTATGAACTATCTATCAAAGAGATAGACCGCCTTTTTCACTACCAATTGAAATAGAGCACAATTTTTCTACAAAATCATGGTCTAATCATTGTCTAATGGCTTAATAGAGCACGATTTTTAAGTACTAAAAACGTGTTCTTATGCCTCAAGTAAAAGACCACGCCATGGTAGAACACAGTCCTAAACTGACTTCAAAAGTGTGTTCTATTACATTTGATCACAGTTAAAAAATGTGATCTATTGGCTTTAATGTGGTAGTGGGGATATGTTAAGCCTTGCATTAAAATATATAAGTTCGTGGTGTTGACATATATGAGTGTTCCTGAGCCTCTTTTAATATATTAATAGAATTTACCCTCTACATAAGTTCGAAGTTATTGAGAAATTAACAATTTAATATGGTATCAAAGCCTCTGGTGGGTATTTCTCTATGGAGGAATATTGACATATATGAGTCTCTAATATATTTAAGGCAAATGATAAAGAGAGATCATTCTCTCTAAATTTTGGAGAGATCAAGGCAAATAGCTGTTGGATGGAGAAATTTCTTCTCAAGATCGAAGTTGTTGCATGGCCCACAACTGACAAACCATACCAAACCGTATGATCATATCATCCAACGGCCGATATGAAGTGCACACTAAATTTAGAGAGAATGATCTCTCCTTATCGGATCTCTATATTTAATAGAATTGACCTTTCACATAAATTCAGTTTATGGAGAAATTGACAATTTAACACTTGGGGTCTCTCCACTTATCACCAATTGGTATGGAGAAATTGACAATTTAACACTTGTGGTCTCTCCACTTATCACCGATTAGTTTTAAGTTAGGAAGCTTATATTCAATAATATTCTTGTTCCAGACCTCACTTGTATTTTGGCATGGCGCACGTAGCACCAGCGAGTATTTTGAAATAACAAACATATAATCTGGTAGAGTAACACTGTGAATACTCGACAGTTATGTTATTTCTGTAGAGATTGCACACTGAATACTCCTAGTACGAGAGTGAGTCAGATTTGCACATTAGAAACATCATCTTACATTATTGATTGTTGTGATCTTGTCCACCAAATTAGCTGATCCTAGAACCATTTACCATTTTATAGTTGTTTATCTGTTTGCTCTAACAACTGAGATCGTTAGGGGACGTAAGGCCTTGGAAGATCGGAGAACTATTTGTTCCGAAAACAGTAAAAACATAGATAAAAAAAAAAAAAAATATAATTATATCATTTTAGCTGTTTCTCATTTACAACCTACAATTAGTTCAACGAACAATAAATACACAATATTTAAACGTATCCATATCATCCCTTTATCCTATTTTGAACAACTCGCATCGCCTTGCATCTACCAAATCTGAATGTTTAATCTCCTGAGCCATATAGAATGCAATATCATGTGAAACACATCGAACCTCTTTGGTGGTTGGTTCAAAACAAAATGTCTCTTAACTGCCTTCCCTCCGTCCTTCAACATCATATACTCTTCTTCTGGTATTGCCTTCAATATCTGTTTCAAATTCGGTATGTCGGATACCTTGACCTGAACCGAAAATGTTTCCCACTTTAGGACATCACTAAATGGTAGAACATAGTGTTCTGATATAACAACTGGTACACACTCAGCGTAGATGGCCTCAACTATTCTTGGGCTAGCTACTTCATATCCACTTGGACATAAGCAAAATTTTGATTTGAGCATTATGGAATAGTAATTCATGTCCTTTGGGAGGTACTCGTATACGCGAAGATCTGGGTCCCGGTTCTTCCAATGTTGAAACAGGATGGGTCTTATTGGACCATGAAGGCCACCGGCAAAAAATCCAAGATGTGGTCGTGGAACATCATCCGAAGGGATTGAAATGAGGTCAGGCGACATGTTACCATCGTAGAGGTAGATTTCAGGTAGTGTCACATCTTTTCTTGGGTTAAACCCTTCAGAAGTGTTGGCATTGCATAACACCCTGATTGAGTTGTTGTAGAGCAAAGTGTTTCCTGCAGAGGCCTCCGGACCCTGTGGTAACATTCAGGATCAATTGGTTATGTAACTAGCTAAGACCCAGACTATAATTTAAATAACATTTTGAGGAAAAACATTCACATTTAAACCATGGACAAATGACAATCAGTAAACTACTCATACTTGGGTCCTTTCCTACACTATATAGGGTCCGAGTAGACTAGGCCCATATGAATCAAGAATATAACTAGCTTAGCCATGCCATTTGTGGTGAATTGCATACATACCACAGCACTAGAGGACACAAAATTTATGTGTCTCATTTATAACTATTTAAGGTACGGTGAAACTTATGCAACTCATCTCTGGCTTGATTTAGCAAGCAATACTTCATTAAGGCGTAACGAAAGTTATATGGGAGAGAGGGGGGCAAGAAAACTCACCCAATCATGGCAAGAGAGCATGAAGTGATCAGCACCTTGTGTTCTATTCCAGAAGGGGTACTTCGTAGAAATAACTCTAACATAATCAGAAACAAATTGTAGCAAAGAAGATTTATCCATGGAGTTAGGTTGGTACATGAACTGGACCATCATAGAAACACTGAATGGCATGAAATGAACGTGTGCACGCCGTGCATCTTTTGTTGTAAACCTAGTGTTTCTCAACTCCATTTCATGTATGAACCTTCCTTCTGATGTGTAGATATCCTTGCATGGTCCACCGTGAACAATGGGCCTGTTCCCTTCTTCGTACACATACACTTTAAATCGCTTCTCCATCTCCAAATAACTCCTGCAAGGAGAGATTCAACATTATAGTTTATCCAATTTAAGCATTGGGTTAAACACACAGACCCACAATTACACTGCACTGGACGAGTTTTATTAACAATGCTTAATTGATCAGAAATAACTTATTTAACTCAACAACCTTTTATCTGTTCCAAGTTAGCACCAATTACAGATGGTCCCTAATTAATTGACCACTCCAGAAATGTTAGGTGGTGCACACCGGTTTTTTGTAATAATAAGATTGATAGAGAAAGGCTTGTGCTGATCGGTTCTATAATCGAGTGCCCACTTCATACATGAGCACAAATATTGGAGATGTTACATGTGATCATGATACTATATGGCAACGAATGATGGTGAACAGAGGCATATTGTGGCTTAGAAGCCAAGAATAGAAGCCTAAAAGTTGCACAAGATAAAAGAACACATTCTCTTTATCTTTTTCTTGTGGAACTTTCTCCTATTTTACATATTCCGACTTACCTCCCTTGCCGAACAGTTTTATTCTTTACCCCCTCAATGATTTATAAATTTCTCATTTTCGATATGCTTGGTCTAAAGCAAAAAAATTCAGTCACTCGATGCTAGACAAAGGCCTAATCATCTTTGATCCTAACATCAGTTGTCCCAGTTCCCATCCTTATTTTTGACATGGACATTATTAAGTCAAACACAATAATGTGAGCAAGTTAATTTAGCTGTGTAATGATGAAAGCTAGGCTCATACCATACAACCATTATTAAGGCAACCAAAATGCTGTGAGCCAGTCTAGCTTGCTGCGGGCAAAGGCTATAAATTCATGGGATGCAGAGTATTTCAGGATCAAAGCCTCCAAAGCACTAGTCATCTAAAGGAGGCGTATTAAGTATGCTCTCATTATTTAGGGAGGCGAGTCACAAAATGGAAAGCCACATAACCGTGACCTATATAGGTCACAATTGCCGACTTTACTGTACACTAGAATTGATTATGGAACTAATTATTTGGAGGTTCCCATCGATAATGCAGCTCAATGTATAGCCAATGGTATGTACAGTCGCCCTTAACAAAATAAATTACATACCGAATAAATGATATACCAATGTTTACCTGGAAATTAAATCGAACCCGGAACTTTTGGCAGCAACCACAGGGAGGTCTGACCAGCTAAACTGCTGGCGGAACACCCTCAACGTGGCTGCCACCAAGGGGCAAATATAGATTATGATGAAAATCAGTATTTACGTACATTGATATCAGTTATCTTAACTTCTACTATATCGGCATGTTGTTGTTATTTTCAGAAACTAGAAGGCATATTTTCTGCTATTGCTGTCATAGTCGAAATTAAGTTCAGCAAGAGTTTATCCTTGTATGCGTTTTAGATTAAAGAACTTACTGATAAAAAGCGCCAGGGTTACGGTACACAGCGCCACTTGGTGCATCTTTATCAACTGAATCCGAAACATTGAGTTTCATTGCATGTCTAATTGCAACTCTGGCTCGAACAAGTCCAAATTCAAGCTTTTCTACTTCACTGAGATTCCCAACCGATCTTCTCTGTAAAGAACAAACAAAAAACAACTTCATGAGAATTTAAAGAATATATACCAATTGTTCATTACATTCAGAAAAACAAAGCAATGTATAACTTACAATGAGAGTAGAACTTCTAGACCGATTCACAACTGGCGAGACATCATCAGAACTTGTAACAAACTGAGTTTGCAACAACTCGGACTTGGAAATTCTGAGTTTGCTAAAAGAGAATACTGAGAAGGGATAGTAACAGAAGAGTGAGATAGACAAAAATAAGAACAAGAAGAGAGCAAAAACTCTCATTGCATGACTACTACACATCTCCGTGACTTCTCAATGCAAGTTCCGTTCGTTGGTTATAGTGCAAATAATTGTAAGGATGTAAGAGCATAGATTATAGAAGTGAGACCGAAAGGCTAAAACGGAAAAGGTTTGGAAACGTACATATGCAGCGAGAATGTAGTCGTTTCCAGTTTTAGACCAATGCAATCACTTCAGTTTCTACGCGTACTTTATGGAAAGGTGGTGGCCGTGTATAGAAAGTTGCATATTTATGTAGTGAACAAAATATTTGGTTTGGTTGCAGTACGTCATATATATACTTAGCAATTTCTTTCTATTTTTTCATTAAAAAAGAATTACAAAAATGTGTGTTTGTTGTGAAGGAAAACCTTTTTGACATGCTGACAATCCTGACATGCCCTACTATGTGCATCTCAAGGTGTATCGTGTGTGTTGTATCTGTTTTTTGAAGGAGAATATTATGATTTTAGAAAGTAGAAGTTGATTTGGAAGATTTCTTATTTAGGTGAAGAGTGGTTCTTAAGAATTCCAATTAACTTTTCAGTTTTAAACCTGCTCAACATAGAAATACGTGTATTATAATTAAGGAAGGTCGCATGTAGTGCCAATCATAATCCCTTCATTCCATATGCATGATTAGAGTACTAGTAATAATCAGAGTACTAGTAAGATGTTGGGAAATCAATTAGCTAACTTTGAAAATAATCCTATATTAAGCTTTACGAACCCAACGCCTTCAACCGTTCAACCACACGAAATGGTTGTCGTGGTCATAGTATAAAATATCGGGATATGGGTATTTATCGATACTCAATTTCTTGATATGTATTGTAGATATATCTTCTTTTTTAGAAATATTTTATATTGTTTTATATGCAAATATTGTAGATATATCTAAAATATCGACAAATATCGTAGATATTGTGGATATTTATTGATATATCATTTATATTTATTTGAAATATAATGATAAATATTAAATAAAATTGTTACATACACAAAATATAGCTAAATATTCTCATCGCTATATATATTCAAATATCGTAAATATCGTTGAAATATCACCAATATTTATAATCTTATATATTTCTAAATATATCGTGATATTTATATATAATTTACTGGAATCTCAATATTTATCGCAATATATCGCGATATTTTTGTACTATGGTTGTGGTCTTGTGGACAGTTGACATGTTTGTCATAGGGATGTAAATGGGGCGGGTTTGTCATCCCCATCTTCATCCCTGGCTTCGATTTTATTCCCCATACCCGCCCAATCTCCACTTGAGAGTAGTCGGGGATTTTCCATCCCTACTCAGTATGGGTACCGGGTCCCATACCCACCCCATTCCCCATTAACCAACTTTGAAACAAACAAAAAATATCATAGCTTTTACTCATCATACTGACTTAACTAACTAAGTGTATTCAAAACTTTTAATAAAAATTAATAAGACTTCACAGTAGTCTAGGTAGTAAATTAAATTTGCAAATACAAAAACTATAGTCTAGCTCAATAATATCTAAGTCTAAGTATCTAACAAATAATATCCTTCATATAGTATAAAGTGGCTTCGTTCTAGTGGTTTGAGGGTTACCTTTTCATGAGGGGTCTTGTGTTTGACTTGTATACAAGTGAAAAATCTTTAAAAGAAATAAATAAATAAAATTACATACATACATAATTGTGCCCCATACCCATTTAGTGCCCTCCGTACCCACACCCATACCCATTTAGTGCCCCCATACCCACCCCATGGAGCCTCGTACCCATAGGTAATATGTACATCAGTACATCCCTAGTTTGTCATGTTCATAGGTAAAAGAGCACACTAAAAAAAAGTAAACAAATTCTTGGTCCACAATATATCGATGTAAGGAACCAGATTCAGCCATTCAGGGGATCTAGCCATCTATGGTTTAGGGGTGTATCAAATGGGCCGGGCCGTCCTAGCCCAGTCCTCAAGTTCTTGTTTCGGTTGGTAAGGTTTGGGAAGAAATGATCGACCTTCTCATGCTGTCCATAATCTATTGTTTTTTTTTTTGATGACACCATAATCCATTATTTGTCTTTTCCAAGTCTCCTATCTTTTTGAACCACAATTAATGGAAGATTGTAATGCTAAGTCTAATTGTGTGGCAAAACACCATACCAAATCAGGAATTTGTAATCCAATAGTACGTCAAAACGCTAATCGGTATAAGTTTACATATCTATATTCTATACCGCCAGTTTTAACGATATAGCGTATGATATGCATGCTAATAGGAACGATGCCTAGAAAGAAAATTTGTTTGACCAAATTTATTTTCAAAATCTTTAGTTTTGATGAATTACTTTTGTATCCCTATTATTTTGTATTTGTACAATAAAGAAAAAGGGTAAAATGGGAAATAAATAAAAAATTATTTCCCATACACTTTTGGGAGTAGACTAGGACTAGGGAGTTGTGATTTTTATTTATTTATTTATTTTATTTTTACACCATGGTCAAAAACAGCTGGGGAGTTGTCATTACGTACAAAAAACCATTAGGTCTTCAAACACTATCCCACTAAACCTTATATGCTATTCTATTGTGGCATCGCACCAAACCATTGAACTTAGCCTAACCCCTTCTATGCAGTTGAAAATTCTAGTCTCGGAAAAGCTTGTCACAAAGAAAATAGGTAAGTGTGTGGTTTAGAGTTTAGACAAATTTGTAAACAAGAGTGTTGTAGCATACATACAATAAGAAATTGGTCTCAAGGCGCATTTCCGAGTGAAAATAACTCTCACAACCAGTGTTTTTTTTAATCACTCTCAAGAACAATATTCAGGTGAAAATAACCCTAAAACCAATTTTCAAGTGAAAATAACCTATAAGAACAAATAACCTGGATTTAAAATAAATATTTTTCGATTTTACTCTTTCTGTCATTTTACTATGAACAACAAGTGTTCATACTTTATGTTGATGTATAAACAATAATTGTTCATATCCAAATAGGTGAACGTGCCTCAGACAATATATATATTAATGTATGAACAATGATTGTTCATAACTCATGTTGAGGTATAAACAATGATTGTTTATATTCCAATTGGTGTTCTTACTAATCATACATTAATATTGAGGTATGAACATTGATTGTTTATATGAACAATAATTGTTCATAGCTCATGTTGAGGTATAAACAGTGTTCATACCCCAAATAGGTATGAATAATGATTGTTCCATATAAACAATGAGTGTTTATAGCTCATGTTAAGGTATGAACAACCCAAATAGATATGAACAATGATTGTTCATACTCCAATAAATATTATTATTGATCATATATATATTGAGGTATGAATATTGATTGTTCATACGAACAATGATTGTTCATAGCTTATGTTTAGGTATGAATAATGATTTGGGTACACTAGGTCGTTTTGGTTGGGTCAGGCCGTTTATTATTTCGCTCTAGGAGTATATTTGATTTTTCATCTACCCGAGCCATTTTTAATTTGGGACAACTACTTAATGAATAATGAAGTTATATGTATGCACATTAGTACATACATCTTATACTAGTATGCCTCCAACACATTTTCTTTGGTTAATAGGTCCACGGAAATTTTTGTTGTATAATCTTTGAAATTTGTTTGGACTGTGGATCATAACAAAATGAAGGGAGCAAATGCAGATTCGATTCTCATTGGGAGTTCTAGGCTGGTAATTGAGTGTAGTTACTCGAGCTCGGCGCAGGCTCCCACCTTTTATGCTCCATGGAAAATTAGCGTCTATCTATCATTGGCATGATCTACTAACCTAGGTCTGCTTGATCCTTACAAAACATCAGTCACCATGATACATATTGAATTGCATAACCTGATACGACTCTGTCGTCAAAAGCATGTTTACTCTCCAATGTGTACTAGCTTCGTGAAGAAAAAAACAAGAGAAAAAAATAAAAGACTAAGAATAATAAATCCGAAAAAGGTTCTTGTTTATTGAATCAAATTCGATTGCATATTAATAGAACAATAGGATTTGTTCCAGACCCACTTGATACATAAAGTCACATTTCTTCAGCAAGGCTATTACACTTATCCATGAAGTTGATAGTTGAGATAATTGGCCTATCTAATCCATATGTCCTGCCCAACCCAATGGATCTTCGGCGCTACTGCACTGAAATAATCAGAGAGTAGTACTCATATCTAGTCAACCCAGGAGTTCCGCAGAGTAGCTAGCACTGAATATTCCATTTTCAATAGAAAGAGCCCCATATTTGCTTATACTTGGATATCTATGGGCCATCTATACATCTCTTCTTCCGGAACTGGAATGGTGAAGGTCAGTAAGCCATTGGCAGAGTCATAATTGAAGTCTGTCATAGTTCCCCCAACAGTACATTTTAGAGGTGGCTGGGATGAATAGGCACCAAATCGGCCACATCCACGGACTTCTAGGAATATGGTTGCAGTTGGTGACCGACTCTTGCCGAGGGAACCTGTTAATTCTGATGAAACTTCGCCATCAAAGACTTCAGGCTTCTCCAAAGCAAGTTGGATGTCAAACCGCTCCACTGCACCGCTGGTGTTGAACATATCAAGCAGACCTATTGGTGCAAACGAGATATTGGATGCTATCTCCTGGAGCATAAGAAAAAGAAAAGTTAGCTCAAGTGCTCAACATGAAATATGACAATAGTTGGTGAATTATTTCCTTCCCTTTTGTGTGGCATGTGTGTGTGTGGTGAAGGTTGGGGGAAGAATCACTCTGGCAAATTGCAGACATTTAAGAAACAAATACTGAATTTTGGAGTTGCCAAAAAAATAAAAATAAAAAATATATGTACAATATAAGTCTATAAGTGCATAGCATTCAGGGTCTGCCCTGATAAACTGGCAATAAATTCCTAGTTAGGATTCCGCATCGTCTACATGTTGAACACTTCGTAATTTTCTTTAACAAAATATACTACACATGTTAAGGTCTCACCTTGAGAGGACAAAAGTGGAAAAGTTCGTACTGCAAAACTTTAAGGGTGATTGGCAGCGAAGCGCCCTTTGGTAGCCGAATAACCTCTCCTGCAAATTTCAAGTAGTGAGAAACCTAATGACAGGTTTGAACCTTCAAACTACAAGGTTCTCTTTTACGAGAAACTACCAAACCAAATTAGCAAGCTCACCTGATCTATGGGCATAAACGACAACTTCACCATTCCAGTCAGCTCCAGCAACTTGATCCATAAGATCAACATCAGTTGCACGGACGGAACCAGTAAGGGTGCCTGGCAAGGTATCATGTATTAGTGTCTTCTTGGCGACCTTGCACCACCCAGCACCTTGGCAGTTAAATACGCCCACCACACCAGAACATCTATTCGTATTCCATACTTTGAGCAAGCTGCACATTCGAAATATATTTGGCTTTAGTTAACTGCTATCAGGAAGAAATCTTCATAGATGTCTTGGAGCAGAATTAATCACTAGAAAGTAGAAGCTAAATGCCTAGACCGGAAAAATGAGTAAACGAACCTGGTTCCATCTCTAGCAGGATCAGCAAAGAGGCAATCACGTGTAGGTCTGCCAGGAAGTTTAGCACGGAGCACTGAACCGTCAGGAAGGACCAATTTCTTCAAGAGCTCAAAATTGTGGTTACCTGGCTTGTCACTAACAAAAGCAAAGAGATTGTGACTATTAATCACAAGGCATAAACATAAACAATACAAAATCCAATAAAAAATAAATACTTTGGCCCTTAAATGTTGCAATACCTGACATAAATAGGACATCCACCGACAGCTCGAGCGGCAGCATGATAATCAGCGGCTGGGTGTAGGCTCTACACAATAAACATTTTTCCATCAATATGTGATCTTCTAACAGTTTAAGGAAGACTATATTCTAACAGTTTACTGGATATAGAGTCTATATTCTTTTTGTTTTACGATAAATATCATCTGATGTATCGAAGAATACTTAAGCCATCTTGTTAGCTAGTACTACTTACGTGGAACATATCCCAGTCAGGTTGCATGAATTCACCAAGGAAAAGGGTGTTGTATGCCACAGACGATATGTGGATCGTATGTGAAGCTGGGTCACGAGGGTAGAAATCATCTGATGCTCTCACCACAGCAGTCTGCTTAGCACTGTACATTCCGTCTGTGTTGTGGCACATGCAGGCAATGCAACCATTGTCCGGGAAATTGCGAGAGATGGAGGCTTCAAGGGCCTGGTGGTAGCTCCGCGTAAGGGCGACGCGCCCACCATGGCCTTCACCAAGGGTCTCAATGATGTTCTGTACATCAACTTTTACCCCATCTACGCCACAAGAGGAGAGGTATGCATGGAGTTCGTTGTAGAAGTCAAATACTTTCTTAGGATGCACCAAACCAAGACCATGAACTGAAAGGCTGTCCATAACAATGTCTGGTTGGTTTCCCTTCACACCTGGTGACTGAACTGGGTACGCCAGTGCACTGTCGTAATGTTCCATGCCAGTAGCTGCGGGCTTTACACCTCCCCAATAACCGGCAAGAGCATGCCATACGTAAACAAACCTGCATCATGTATTGAAGATTATAACGCACTTCAAACAGTTCACTAGCACTTTCTCTCCCCTTGCAATAAGATCATAACACACTCCACTACCCTAAATTCTTGCAGAAGTACTACTATGTGGTAAGTAAATGTATATGATAACTTTCACTGTTGGGACGTAAGGCATCCCAGATCTTATAGAGCTCAACTCCAAATACAAGTTAATGACCGTTCAAATTTCCATTATACAGATTATCACCAACATTGAATTTCCAAATTTAACAGATTATCAAGGCTGTTTAGTTGCATCAGTTATTATTCTCACATCCCAGACTAAAAAAGGGAATTTTGAGGCGGTCAACAGCATTGTTAATTTGGCATTGCACCAGCTCACACCACTCAAATTCAGCAACAAAGGATATCTTGTGGATCTAATGTCTCATACAGCAGGTTGTTTCACACGCACACCATTCATGTGAAACCACCTATGGGAAAATTTTGTGAAAGGAAACAAAGAGAACTGAGAAGGTTGATGTATGATGACACCACTAATACTTACTTGACGTTATGATTCTGCTTGGCTTCTTCCACAACATGCTTTAACCCTGGGGCCTGATCATTATTCTTGCCATTCTTTTGGAACTTCTCATTTTCTCTTATTCCTGTAAGTCTGCTAGCGAATCTGGCGATAGATTACCAAAAAGATGCCATGTAAGTCCCAATAAAAAATTTTAAAAAAAAAAAAAGGGCCTCTCAATGGGATTCTAACAGGAACACATTGGGGAGGAAAGAGGGAACACTTATGTGCAATCAGTATTATATTCATGAATATTTAGTTCAGAGAAAGAATGGGCTTACTGTGCTCCTTCTTGAACAAGGCATTCCTCAGGCTCCTTGTTAGCTTCAACACCAATTTGTTGCCACCCATCATCAATGATCAAGAAGCGTGGTGGAGTGCCTCCCTCTGACAAGCTGGATCACCAGCAGACATATGTTTAGCTTAGAAAAATTACTATCCAGTATGTTTTGCTCTGACTACCAATATAAACTGTAGATCAAAAAATCCCCCCCCAAGTGAAACTTTTACCCACATCAGTAAATGCTCAAACTATTAAAAACTAAGTGTCAGGCCTACTTGCCTATTCTCACCTTTGGAGGCCTTCATCAACACCCTCGGCCGTGACGTCAGTATAAAAAGCATCCCATGTACACCAACCAAACCAGTCGAGAAATTGAGGCAACTGTAATTGAAATTGGAAGAACAACTTTCAGTAGAGTTTCTCAAAAGTAGGTAAGATTTTAGTTTATTTCCTTAAATGTAAAGAAAAAAGATGAGGCCTTTTACTCACTTTTTTCTTCTCCCGATGGTGGAATGTCTTCATGTGTTTTTCTACCCCCCTGTTTCACATGAAACAAATTTTATATCAATCTTCTTCATTACACTGTCTTGTCCTGAATTTAATTTAACAAAGAGTAAGCTACTGGAAAATAGTAGTATGGGAAATCATACTTCACAGCCTGGTTAATGACTTCAAAAGGATTGGTGCCAGCATGCATGTAGACCAGGTGAAGCCCTTGGTTGGTCTCAACAGCATTGTCGCCTGCAAAATAAATGAGCAAGACACACAAACACCAGTCATTTATATTTTTGCCAACTTGATGGCTTTTATATCATAAACTACATACATTTGATTTCACACCTCCAAATTCGAGATACTGTTTACAGAATAACAGTAATAAATTTCTCTTCCCAAGTTTGGCAGTTCGCCATTTGGGTGGAGCAATGTCTAGCTGTAAACAGCACAGGATTGAGGAGGTTTCATGGCAGTCGTGTGAATACAATTACTCACCGCTCTCAAGACATATCTCAACTTCATTCTTATTGTTTCCTTGAAGAACAGCACGAAACTGTCCCTCAAGGAGAGGAAGGAAGACGGTATAGATGGTTGAATCTTCTTCAGAACTATCATCTTTGCTCTCTACAAGCATAAATTGAGTCTCCAATGGAATGTCTTTCCCATACATCCCCATCCTTTGTGTCATCCACCACAACTTGAAGCGGAAGCAGCACATGAACCGCAAACCACTGTAACAAACCAAAATTTAGACCAGTCAAGAATTCAAGATCTCAACATTCCTTATCAAACGGATTAAAAAATACATGTATTTCAAATAAATACTTCCTATAAACTTCAAGAAGGTTCTAGGGATGCTATCATAGTAAACTAAGTCCATAACAGTTTGACATCAAATGTTCCTTAGTCAAACAATGTAGCAGCAGTTCCGTCTCTAAAAAGCAATCAAGTACTGTTAAGATATCAGCATATATTTAGTTTAAATCTTTTTCATCATTGCATAAATGTTGCATCAACATCTTGTAAATCACTTTCAAAAACAATCAATGTCATTGACACGCAATATAAATCTAAATTTTTATTTTCGATAAACAATTCTATTATAATTTGTTGCATAAAGTGCATTAAAAAATACTATGCTCTTAATAGGTGAAACAAAAGAACAAAAAGAAGAGTAACTTACTCCAGGGTGCCCACAGGAAATACATGGAGACTCTTGCTATCAGATGCTGTAGCACCAATGAACGCGCCAGCGTCAAGTCCTACTCCAGATCCCGGAGTCAAAACAATATTGTCAGGTACACCAGTCAATATAGTCTTCCCATGAACCACAAGATTTCCCTCATTAATCGAGATTTTTGGAGTAACTGTCATCTTTGATTCCTTCTACTGCCCTGCATAGAGTTCAGTTTAAGTCTCATTTTTAACATAAACATTTGTCACAAACAAATAACTCCATTCATACACTTCTATCATATATCATGGTTCATCATCAAAAGACAGTTTTTTTTTTCAAATTTTTTCTTTGTCCTGAGTCCTGAGTCCTTGCTTATTATGTTCAACTATATATATTCAGTAATTGAGGTCCTTAACAATTTCAAACCTTCAATAATATCAAGATCTCCATTTTTTAACATTTTTTCTTCCTGATCCACCAAATAATCAACATCAATCACATAACAAGGTGAAAAAAAACTCACATTTTCACAACAAGATATAATAACCTTCAAATTCTTGCAAAGACCAAACATTTTAACAAATTTCAAAAGAAATTTTACCTTTAAACTCTGAAAATGAAGCTCTGTATCACAAGAAAAAAAAAATAAAGAAAAATGAGGACACGACTAGACAAGAGACACAGTTTTCACTTGAGACTTTATTTAGTACAATAGCGCGGGACCAAAGGTTTATATACTACGTAACTCGTTAAAGGTCGAACAACTTTTGTTGAAAATCTAATTAGATGTTGACACGTGTGATTGAATTATTTCTTAGTCCATGTGGTCATAGTCACTATTGTCGTTAACTTCCAAAGTGTCATTTTTGTTTTTTTATGCAAAGTTACCTTGATCTGCTCTCCATTTTGTTAAAACTTTAAACAACTCTGTACACCTGTTTTTTTTTTTTTTTTTTTTTTTTTGAGTTTCGTGTACACGAGGATATCCTCGTAGAGACGAGATCTGAAACTGTTGGGTGTGTGTAATCCAACGGTTTGAAAATCAAAAACAAAAAAATATGAGAGAATATGATCGAGTTTGTTTTTGATTTTTAGACCGTTGGATCATATATCCAATAGTTTCGGATCTCGTCTATATGAGGATATTCTCAGAGTAGACAAACTCCAACCAAACTCACATTATATGTGATTGCTTTTATGTTTATCACATAAATCATGTGTATGACTGTAGAAGTACAAGAGTTGGCTTGAAACTATTTGTTTATGGCAAAAAAATCATTTTCATTTCGTGTAAGGAATAAAACTTTGATAAATAAATTGGGTTCATTTTGCGGCTCTGACGCAGCTACTCTCATAATTAACTGCCCAATTTAAGCATTGAATGACAAACACTGAAGACTCTGGCAAGAAAACCAGGGAGCAAAAACTCTTCCTGGTACCTTTAGAGCACAGGGTCTTCTGTTTGAAGTCTTCAATTTCAGCGGTTTAGCAAGTAATTTAGAGTTTAGACCCAAGTAAGAACTTAAGAAGTACCCTACGAGCATAAGATATGGACCTTGGTTGAGGCTTAATTACCACGTAAGTTGGTATGCATGCAACTTTCTACTCAATGATATCTCTTTGTTATACGTTTTAATCAAAACTTAATTTTAATAAATCTTTTGTTGTACATGAATTTCTGAAGAGCTCTCTTTAAACTTTTGGTGTCTGACGTATGCTCAAAAAGAGCACCATATTAAATGAAAATGAAATCGTATTCAAATTGATGATGTTATGTAACTTAGTGATATCCTATAATATTAAAAAAATATTATATATCACCATTGTATGAAATTTGATAATACGACTAGTCACTTAGAGATTATCGGAAAAAACAAAGATAATACGACTAGAGCTGACTGTAGTACACGTAGATGTCTCGACTCCCAACACCTTTCTCTATCAAGGTTCCCATAATTGAAGTTCAATTATAAGTATTTACCAAAAAAACAATACTTCAATCATGAGTAGATATTTTGGTTGCCTATTTTGGTTAACAGGTCATCATTTATCAGATTTACATCAGAAGGCAATCAGTTTCGTGACATTGATGATCATCTTTTGAGTGCTTACACAGGACACGGTGTATTGTAAGTGAATTTAGAGGGTTTCCCACCACCCATTGGGTATATATTATAGCATCGTCAAAGCGTTGGTATAATTTTTTGTGACACGTTAGAGCAACGCGTTGTTATAATTTTTTGTGACACGTTAGTTTTTTTTCGTTGATCAAAATTGTTAAAAAAATGTGTCAAGTACCAATGCATTTATATAAAATTTTGGGTTTCTATTTTGGATGGGAATAGTTGTCCCATTTCAATTTGGGTGAACTAGTGTTACCCTCCTATTAGATTAGCCAATTAGGATTTTCCCCCACTAGATGGGAAATTAGGGTCTCCCCCCTAAACACACGGTCAATTTGGTTTGACCATTAATTTTCAAGTCAAACAACTGAAAATGACATAAATGTCTCCACCTAATTAAAATTGAATATTTTCTTTTTGAAAACAATGAGGACATTTGTGTAATTTTTAATTATTTGACTTAAAAATTAATAGTCAAACTAAGTTAACCGTATGTTTAGGGGGGAGACCCTAATTTCCCATCTAGTGGGGGGAAAATCCTAATTAGCTCATCTAGTTGGGGGTAATACTAGTTAACCCTTCTTATTTTAGCGAGCCGTTTTAATTTGTTATTTTAATTTTTTATTAAAAAAAATTAAAAAAGTTTTGATGACAAAAATTGTCCCGTTTTCAATTTATTGGGCCCCACATCCAGAATCGAGTTGTCTTAATTTTTCAATAAAAAAAAAAAAAAAAAATACTGGACTGCAAAACTTGTCCCATCTCACTTTTGGACGGGACAACTTGTTCCGTGCGAGTCATTTCTATATTTCTGACAAATTTAGTTTCGGATTTGACAATTGTTAAATTAAAAACGATGTTTTGACAACACGTTGGTGACGAAAATTGCCAAATAAATTATCAACTATCACATTAGAAATCGATTATTGGACGGGACAACTTGTTCCGTGCGAGTCATTTCTATATTTCTGACGAATTTGGTTTGAGATTTGACAATTGTTAAATTAAAAACGATGTTTTGACAACACGTTGGTGACGAAAATTGCCAAATAAATTATCAACTATCACATTAGAAATCAATTATAGCAGCGTTGATGCTATTATTGTAGTCGAAATCAAATCTGATTTTAACAAAGTCACTTACAATACGAAGACATTGTGTTTTGTATGCTAGACCAGATCACTAGACTAGAAAGTTATCCACGTACTTCGTGAATTTACTAGTGAATTCTCACACTGGTAAGCGTATTAGATTGACTGCGCCATTTGTAAGTATGGGTAACTATCAGTGATTCAGAGATAGATAGAGGACCGTATAGAGTTATTTGACCAAGTTTCCTAGAATTCTAACACTGATGTCACTCTAAACGTAGTCATACTTGATCATGTGGCTTAGGAGATAAAGACCAAAAAATATCCAATACATATATAACCCTATTGGCCATGGAGGTGCTACTGGAACCATAAAATCAGGTTTCAACTTGGACTGATCAGACTCCAAATGATGGTGCACTGATTTTGTTCAAGATTGCTTTGTTTAGGTCAACAAAGTCGGATTCCACATGAACAAAAGGTTTACCATAAAAAAAAACACGTGAACAAAAGGTTGTGCGCAACTTTTAATGTGTAAGTTACACATTAAAACAGTGTAAGGCAACTTTTTATGTGTAGAAAACAGTTCGGCGCAAACTACATTAGTGATCCAGAAGGATTTGGTATGTTTGAACTTATTATTATGTGATAATAATCACGTGGTTATATCAATGTTATCTCGGTGGATAAAATATCATCATCAATTAGAATAGGACCATTAACAAGTGATTCGGACCTCTGCTATCCACCGACACTCTTTACGTGGGTATTTGAGAAACTTTTGTCTCTAACTTTTGATTTGGTGCCTAAATTTTCCTTTAGTTCTTTTTCTTAAAAAACAAAGAAATGCTTAAATAGCATCTGCTGCAAGCATCAAGTGTCATATTTGAGGCAACTATATGCAAACCATGACCAATTATAGATGGATGCAAAACGTATAGGAAATTTATTTTAAAAATATATTTATTGTTAATTAAATAATAAATCAAATTGATATATATTATAATAAAATAAAATGAGTAGACAAAGAGTGGTCGAGATTGTGTGGGATCTGAATTAGATGTGTGTAGGAATTTGCATAAAGAAGAGTTTTTAAATACAAATTCAATATATATATTAGATGCCTAATGTAATCAATATTTCAATTAATTAAAAATAATTTGTGTTCAATGCATACATTAAATTCCTAACCGTAATTAATAAAAATTTAATATAGAAAAAATATTTTGTGTTCAATTCATAGTTTCATACATTGAATGTTTTTTGACACCTATGGGATAATGTGGACATTTGAAAGGTCTCCTAAATAACATTTAAAGTATTTACTTAACATATTAAATACACTTTTGACAAGTCTTCATCTATATTATATATGATTTTGAAATATATCAAATTCCGATATGTAAATTTGAAATACACTCGAGTATTAACCAATTTAAGATTGGCAGTTTGTAACCATAGTGTGTAAAGTCTACTAAATTAGACTGCTGCCAATCTAATTTGTAAAGTCTACTAATATGAATTTTTATTTAAGAGATTCTAAGGTAACCACTACAACTTTATTACACATGTTCACATGATGTTCATATGAATTCTACTTAATCATTCTTTGTAATACGCATCAACAGGGTACTCACATCTACGTAATGCTGCTTAAACCGAAATTGAAAATAAAAACTAGGGCCTTACATCTCCCTCAACCCCAAAGGCCTTCCACCTTCATCTCTTTAGTTAAATTTATGCATAACAACCAGGGGCGGAACTAAGATCTTGTATAAGGGGGGCTACTTTGAAGTTAAACTTCAAGGATTTTTTTTTCTTTTAAAAAAAACCAAGCAATATTTATTGCACACAAACAAACAAGATGTTTTTTTTTTTAAGTTTTAATTTTTTTAATTTCCATTTTTGATATTTGAGAATGAATTTGGAGAATAAGAGAGTAAAAGAGATACTGGACTGTTAAATATATATTTACCGTGTGAGAATGTTATTCTTTTTTTTCCACTCTTGGAAAAAGTCAAGTTAGGAAAAATGAGACATACTAGCATATAAAGGTTTTTTGGTTTTTTCACTAGAAAACTGCCCATGTATTTTATTAGTACATACTACATAGGATATAGTATATATATTTCACAAACCCGAGGGGGCTGTTGGGCTATGGAAACACAAGAGGGCGGATGCACGTTGGGTTTGGCGCGCATATCTGTGCTGTACTTCAGTGGATGCGCGTCGGGAGCGCCAAAGGCGTATGTATTTGTGCCATACGGGGGGATGCCCCCGAAAGCGCACATATTTGTGCGGTAGGGGGGTGGATGCGTTTGGGGGCACCGAAGGCGCGCATATATGTGTGGGCAAATACTAGTATCTAGATAAATCAAAGTTAGAAACATTTAACTAGATATAACCAAGTACAGTAAACATTTTGATCCCAAATAGTTTCTTAGAAAAATGGGCAATATGAAGCGATTCTAGAATTTACAACTATATAACAACAACCTTCCATATTAAGCTCTCTGACCTGCTCTCTTCTGACCTCTCTTGTTATGGAAGTGCTATGTATGTATATAATCCATTCAACAGACACATTTGGTCCGTAATACAATCTTAAACTAGATCCTGACGGAAGATTGTGGGGAAGAAAAAAGAAGGAAAGAATTTTGTAAAACACAACAAAAGTAAGGGATTTTCTTCATATTCTAATTTCTTGATTTTTAGCGTTTCATCTTCCCTCATTGTTTAGCGTCAAAGATCCATCCTTCATCAATTTTAAACTGAGATTATTAAACCGGTCTCTTGAATACTGCCTTGATGCTTTTCTCCAATCTGTTCCTGCCTTCATCATTATGGTGAACTCCTCATAGCTTATTCGTCCATCCTGCAAGTTATGAAAATGGAGTCACTTTTACAAGGGTTTCAGTGGCTTTTGTCTGTTTTTCTTTTTACTTTGTTTTTTTTTCCTCTTCTTTTCGTCTTTTAATTACTAAAAGTGTATTTAGTTGATATCATGCTAGATGCTAGAACTGCAGACCAAGTTATTCCTCATCTATCCAAATATCACCTGTAACTAACTCGTTCCAACATTACTAAATACTAATAGTTAATTAGGCTGCTGCAGAGTTGATGTGAACTATGCATTTGGTTAGCAATGTGGAAAGGGCCAACAACAGGGGGTCCTCAAAGTGACGATGATTTCATTTAGTGAGTAAGCACGTCTTACTATCAGTGCATGCAATATAGAACACTAACCTTGTCGGTATCCACATCGTGAAGAATGGCATTAATAACTTCCTCATTGGTGGGCTCCACCTCAT
Organism: Coptis chinensis; assembly: GCF_015680905.1. Classification (NCBI taxonomy): domain Eukaryota; kingdom Viridiplantae; phylum Streptophyta; class Magnoliopsida; order Ranunculales; family Ranunculaceae; genus Coptis; species Coptis chinensis. The sequence continues at coordinate 89,262,195 of NC_141463.1, read as the reverse complement.
CATGCAAAGCATCACGTAACTCTTCAATTTCTATGTAACCACTCTTGTTCTTATCAAAATATGCGAAAGGCCTTGCGCAGATGCTCATCATTGCCCATTTTCCTAAGATGAACTGCAACTGCCACAAACTCTCCGTAGTCCAGAGTCCCATTACCGTCAACATCAGCCTGATAAAAATGTAAATTAGTATTTGATCCATGATAATTATACAAATAATTTAGTTAGAATAACATACCAAATAGTTATTAAAAGATTATATAGAAGTTACTTAAAAAGAGTGTCTAGGAATAAAAAGGCAATTAGTTTTAATAAATCTACCCATACATAATAGAAAATCATTCTAATCTAGTATCTAGATAGTCCCTCCCGTGGTCCAAACCTTGGATGTGGGATTGGCTCTATCTCCAAATCTCAAGTAACCAGCCAAATGCTCTCCTCGAAAGCCTGAGCTGTCAAGGAGCTAAATGCTACATTACTTGATCTAGATCTAGATCCTAATACAATGACAGGCTTGGCTAATGTATAAAGGAAGGGACTTGGTTGATATGTTCAAACATTTTTTTTAAAAAAAACAAACAGATAAACAGATATCTAAGGTCGTAAAAGAGCATCAAACATATACCTAATGCAGTCTTCAATGGGTTTTTTGTCCTGTCAAACACACAAACAAACACATGCAAAAAAACAGAGATTGCAACTTACAGCTTCCATTAGCATCTGGACGTCTGCATCAGCAATCTGCTGACCAATCTTATGAAGTCCAACTTTGAGCTCTGCAAGAGTAATTTTTCCATTGTTATTGATGTCCATCATCTGAAATGTATCCTTTATGCCAGCTACTTCCTCCACAGACAAATGGTCAGCCATCACCTGTTTAAAATTACATAACACAACCAGTTTAGTTGATTCTGCCGAAGGGGAACAAATTGTAATACATAATTCACAACGAACAGAACCATCGGGTTCTTTTATATTGACCATAACTAACAAGAAGTCCATATATTAAATTGCACATAATGCTTAGCATATACCCTCAAAGCTCTCTTTTTTAACTTGTTCATCACAGAGAACTGTTTGAGCCTTGCTTTCACAGTTTCACCAAGAGAAACATTTGGAGCTTTCTTAGCATTCTGTAACCAAGGATGATCTACATTGAAACAGTTAAAAAAATGGTCAGGATCTTTTGCTTTACTTCTCTTATAAGTTGTTTTTGATTGAATATAAATGTTTCATTCGCACTTTTGGTTGTGGATATGGTATTCAAATATTTCAGCTTTAGGGTTGAGCCCAGGCCCAGTTGGTCTGGTTCTCAGATTCTTGGCACATAGCCACTTCTCATTTGGCATCCTACTTGCTAAACACATTTTGTACCATAAAAACGCACCTAAAAGGTGGCAAACTGGCAACCAGTACAACTAAACAAAAATCACCAATTAAATAAATACAAACAAATATTACCAATGACTTCCTGAGCCGTCAGCCGCCTTTTTGGGTCTGGATCAAGCATCCTCCTTACAAGATCCTTGGCATTATCAGAAACTTTTGGCCACGGGTCTCTCTTAAAATCTATTATTGACCGAATAATTGCCTGTGCCACTCCTTGTTCAGTTTCTGCATTGAATATTACAGGATCAATTAATAAAAATAAACAAATAATAAAAAATGGAGGACATGCAGTCATCCAGAACATAAAACAACTCCGTCATGCACTTCTATCATTCTCAGTGAATATCTCTCAGAAAACAAGCAATGAACACCAGGTTCCCTTTGCAAATTCTACCGAAGGAAATTCTGAGCATTGTCAAATCCTCCTTTGGATTCTCCAAAAGCCCCAAAAGAGATTAGGTGGCACCATTATCTAGATCACATGCACAATAGAAAATTCTGAAATATAAGGCCAACAATAGTATAACAGCCAACCTGCCCAAAATGGTGGAACCCCACATAGAAGGATGTACAGAATGACCCCAGCACTCCAGACGTCAACCTCTGGGCCATAATTTCGTTTTAGCACTTCAGGAGCCATGTAGTAAGGACTCCCAACTATCTCAGTAAACCTCTCATCTGTACAAAAAGCCAAACCTTAAGATAGATACAAGAATAAAATGAAGATTATAAGTCAACGTAATTATAGTGACTTCTTGGAACACATGATAACAAAATTGGTAAAAAACAAATTGCACCAGGCATTACCAGGTTTGAAGAACACGGACAATCCAAAATCGATTGCTTTAAGGGGGGCTGTTTCCTTCTTGTTTGCAAACAAGAAATTCTCTGGTTTGAGGTCCCGATGCATAACCCCATGCTTGTGACACACCTGAAATGCAATAATATCAGGTTTAAATTTTTTTTGAACCATACGTCCAGCATGTACATGCAGATAGACAGTTGGCAGAAATAAGTACACGATTTTAGACTCAGGGTTAAGCAGTGGAAACTCAAAATACCCTTAATAGAAACTAACAAACTTCACTTGAGAATTGTGAGGATAGCCTTCTCACTATTTTACAAAGGATTAAGCGATATCACTTGGTAACTTTACAAGCTCTGATACTGCTCAAAACAGAAATAGAAATAACCAGATCTAGTGACTAGACCAAAAACTATGATAGCACACAGAAGTGACGCCCAAAAAACCTCTCAAAAGTATGTTGACAGACAGAGAAAAGGGAAGACATATTCTAAATCTTACACCGCCAATCAAGGATAATAAGGGAATATTAAATTACTAAAAATATAACACCAGATTACTAAAACTACAATACTATTACTACATGATATACAACAGATATTCTATGATAACTAATCATGCAGAATAGAAATTGATGTCTAGCGTGCATACACACTAGACTCGGAGTGTATCATCTGACACACTCTCCTATATGAGACAATAAACAGTAGATCTAACAATACTAGTGGATGCCCTGGTGGCTTCCACTTGAAAAAGATTTTGGTGGCTTCTGGCTCCTTGAGAGCTGTCCAAATCTTGGATAGAAAGGATAAACCTCCATGGTCCTGCCTAATTATCTCAATAGAGATAGCTAGTACCTTCACTTTTGTACGTTTTATACATGTCTATAGCGAATGTAACAAGGCAGCTGACTACTTGGCTAGTATAGACATGGATAACTATTTTGTACCTTCTCATGATGAGAAACTTAAGAAGATTGTAGAGAAGGACAAAGATGGTAAAGTTTATCTAAGGATCTAAGATACGTCGGGGTCTCTTTAAAAAAAATCCTTCTTTCTGAAAATAAATTACCAACGATAAAATTTCATCTCAAGTTCTCAAACCAGTAAGGCAATATTTATCAAATCCTCACCAAAAGTTCGAAGTAACTTTCTGGACTCAATAGTAACCAACCTTCATCTTAACATTTTAATTTTCCATCTAGGTTTTCAGTGCGCCTTAGCTTTTATCAAACAAATTGGACTGCAGTGAGATTATTAGAACAAGACCAACATCGGATATAATGCATGGACATAATTATTACAACTAGTTAGAGATTCTTTAGGTCATATTTCTTTTTATTTAGAGATAGAAGAAGACGGACTGCAGTGAGATCATTAGAACAAAACCAACATCGGTTATAATGCATGGACATACTTATTACAACTAGTTACAAATTCTTTAGGTCATAGTATCTAATCTGAATAGGATCCCATGATAATTTTATTTTTGTCTTCCCCATCTCAACTAGTATTATAATGCCTTAATGGTAATCAGACTACGACGCAGTTATTCCTAGCTATATTTCTGTCGTAATTTTCAAGTATGATGATGATAATGGGTATTTATTAGCAACACCTCAAAAGATATCCAGTTTATGTAACTACACTTCTGGTCGATACACATTTACATGCATTTCCGTAACAATAATAAATTGGTCAACAAACACTCAAGTATCTCTGCCCATTCACTACTATATTTATACTTTGTGATATGTCAAATACGAAAACAATAATACACAACACTTGCATGAGTCGAAAACCTTGAAAAGGATGCATTTGATTCATAAGCTAAAGGCCATCAAGATTCCAAGTTTATTACTCAATAACAAAGAAACATGATAATTTACGTAGGCATTTGATATGTGTGAGAAAGTAAAATTTCATTCGGCACACCAGGAAAGTAAGTTTTATATACTAGAAGGTGATGACATTTAAAATAAACAACTAAATAAATAGATATTAAAGGATCACATAATATTACTCAAAAAACAATATAGTTGGCAATTAAACTAAATCATCAAGATCCAAAATAACCTTATCAAGCAACAAATTAGCCAAACTTCAATTCAAAATCAATTAATATAGAAATGATCACATTCAATATTACGATTCAAGGCATTGACTAGTTATCCATTTAATGCAATAAGGGATCAAGTTATAACCTGAACAACATCGACAATAGTACGAGTAACAAACGCAGCAGCACGTTCCGTATAATGCCCCCTCGCAACAATCCGATCAAATAACTCACCACCTTCACACAATTCCATTACCAAATGAACAGCATTGTCATCTTCATAAGTATCTTTCAAGCTAACAATGTTTGGATGTTTAGGCATATGTCTCATTATAGCTACTTCTCTCCTTACATCTTCAATATCAATAGAAGTCCTTAATTTCTTCTTCGAAATCGACTTACAAGCAAAATTATCACCTGTTGATTTATCAATACACAAATATGTAACACCAAATTCTCCTCTACCTAATTCACGACCCAGCTCATAAGCAATCTCAATGTCGGTCCCAGTGGGATCGTTTAAGACCCTTAGCTTATAATTGCTTCCACCTGATCCTTGATTCACAGCATAATCAATTGAAAATGGGTTTGGTTTCTTTTTACCTCTTTTCTTCTCCACAGGTGACCCTGGTGGCCTTGCACAACAATTCCCCATACCTTAAACACCTTCAATTTGGATAAAAAACCAATCTTTTTGCAATATTTAAACGGTCAAATTCTTCAAAGTTACGAATCTTTTTATAAAATGAAGAAAAGGTGTGTTAGAATTGAGGTTAAATAATAAGAAAAGTGAATCAAAATATAAAATTTGTGAAGATTACAGAATCTGAACCAAGATTTGAGTTGTTAAAAATAGGAAAAAAAAAAAAAAAAAAAAAAAAAAAAAAAATCTTAAAGGGGAACACAAAGATTGTAATCTTTGGTGTGAATGTTAGTTACAAAACATTTTGATTATGATTGATGAAAAGTAGGAAGGGTCAAAACCCCCCTGCCTTTGCAAATTCTTTTCCTTTTTTTTTTCTCCTGTATTTGTTTTTATTTTATTTTCTTAATGTGGAGAGAGAGAGAGAAACAAGGAAAAGTTCATTTTTTATTTTTTTTTTAAATATTCTCTTATTAAACAAATATTATTTTCCCTGTAATAAAAGTCAAAAAAGTGGTATCTTGTTGCCATATATATGAGTGTCCCATATTGTTTCTTTTCTAGAAGGATAAATGCCCATTCCAAGCCACGCGTTTTGATCTTCATAATTTCATATGGTATATTGGTATGATGACATTGAGATTTTACCAATTTTATTGGTATTGAGACTTTACCAATTTTATGGAGATCTACTCGTAATAAAGATTTAGTCAAGTGAGCGGAGGTAACGATTTGGACAGAAAGGGTTATACCGACAAAAACTAAATTGGTTGGTTTCTGTCAGTCCTCACCTCTCTCTCTCTCTTTCTCTTTCTCTCTCAACCAAACCCTAACTCTCTCTCTCTCCACCCACAAACCCATCTCCACTCTCCGCTCACGCCCCCACTGCTTAGCAGTTATCTAGTTATATAGGACAGATCAATGATCAAAATATTGAATTCGGTGAATATATCGGTGTACCCAAAAACTGATATATATCGATATATCTAGTTTTTTTGTGACTAGTTTAAATTTTGTTTTGTATGTCGATATATCAAAAATATCATCAATTATATCAGAAATATCGTCAATTATATCATAAATATCGATAATATATTGGTCAAAATCAACAATATCGGTCAAAATAAACAATTTATATCGTATATATCGGTCGATATATATCGTTATATCATAAATTCTGATATATATCGAAAAAAAAATTCAATATTCAGTAGATATATATCGATATATCAATATCGGTGTACCAAAAAAATAATATATATCGGTGATATATCAAATATATCGGTGATATTTTGTTCCTTGGGACAGATGCATTGATGATATAGGGCACAATAACAAGTCAGTGATACATTACAGATATCTATGTACAACATGAATAGCAAAATGTTTGGGAATGCGCAAAATTACTTTAATGCATAAATTCCGAATAGCTAGCTACCTAGGAACTGAAAAGCCTTCCGTTTTGTTAAGCCGACTCTGTACCATATGCAAACGTTTCTTAAATCCGTCAAGAGCATTGTGATATTTCCCTGCTCGATAATATGCCAGAGCAAGGGCACTGTACGTATGCATTGCTGTTAGATTTTTTTACAGTCTTGATGCAATTGCTCCCAATTTTGAGGAAAGAGGCAAAAGTCACTGCCCTGGTCGACATGCAAAATAATAAATCGAAATAGTGACGGCGAAAGTGTAGGTTATAGAAGTGATAAATCGATAACTACTTATCAATCACATGTTACATGTGAGTAATCCAAACTTAAAACTAATCTGTTGTGGTACAACACATGATTGTTTTTACAAAACTCAATGGCACAGGTATACGTACAGCTCAATCGCATCAGAGTACAACCTTGATTGCACATCATTGTCACCCAGAGAAAGAACAACGACCTTTAATTGCATGTCTCCAACAGTTTCTTTGTATAGTTGATTTCAATCAAATTGGCGGACAATATAGCATAAGTACAACACCCGATATACTTACGAGCTTCCAAGTGTGCAATTACCCTACAGAATGAACAGGCTGAATTAGAATACCTTGTCATTCAACTATTTAAGCATATCCCAGCCAGGTCCAAAGTTAGAGGACTATAGCAGAACACGTCCCAAAGTAGTACTATCAATAAAATTATTGAACTAATACATACCTGGATTCCTGATACATAAATAAAATCCATTAATCCTTTTAGTCTCCGTAAACTAGGAAAATTTGAATGAAATTAGTTTGTAACACCAGTTAGAGTTGTGCCTTTGGAAGTGTGCTATATGCCTATATTTGAGACATAATGTCCTGATGAGTGATGATACTGCATTTAGCAGCAGTATTGCAGTAGTAGTAGTAATGGTAGCAGGTTGCCTTGCTTGTGCATCACTGATACTGCTAAGTGCGGTATTGAATAAGTGCGGACGCATTTATGCAACTTAACACTTTGCATAACTACATATTGAATAAGTGCGGACGCATCGTGCCTGTTCTAGTTGACATTCGATCAATCAGCGATACAAAAGTCACGCACATTTCCCTGTTCAAATTACCATGTTATGTCAGCAGTGCAATACTGATATTTTCAGCTAGTTAATTTGTCATAAACCAACAAAAGTTTGTGGTTTAATGGTAGCTCTAACTCTACTAATCTATCCAGAGACGAAGTAATTCAGTTTATAATTCGACCAGAAGAGATGGTTGGTGTAGTTGACAATATGAATGGCAATAAACAAGTACCAATGAACCAAAGATGAAATAGTCCCAGTTTTTAAGCAGCAATATATGTAGACACGCATCATTCTGCTAATTCCAAATTAAGCATTTTGCGTTAACCAAACTGGCATATCAGTTGCTTCAGTGTTTGAGCATTTCATGACCAGGGATATACTTCAGATGGTTTATGTGTGGTGCACTAGCGCTGGCGCAAAAATGCATATAACCTGTCCATAAATATTAAATGATCTTAATCTAAGAGATACACTTGTTAACTTGAAACTTGTACAGAATAGACGATTTTCTGTTGCTCGATAACAGGCATTCGTAGAACAATCTTCGCTTTAGTATTATACCTTATTGACCATCAATCGCTGGTTTTATTACAGTTAAGAACAATACGTTGTAAAAAACAGTCAAGGCAAGAAGCACCGCTGCAAAATAAGGCTCCGAAAATTCTGGCATATCCTCCTTCATTGTGGCCCTTGTGTCATCTGCCTCAGGTACTGTAGTCAGTTCAAAAATACTGCATGCATTAGTTCAAAAGTTATCTACACAAGTATCTTAGCTAGCTGAACTGCTGAACTCTTAAAAATCTACACTACAATGAAAGTTTATTGTGTTAGGCACATAGATGATAGATATAGTGTGAGTGTTTATTTCATCTACACTTCTACAACAATTGAAAACAAAATCAGTGGTACATGAAAATAACTAAAATGTATTCTAGATGGGCGCAATCTAGTGGTCATGGACTCATGGCATGTCTAAATAGTCGTCAAAAGATTGTTATTTGTGTGTTCGGGAGAGAGGAGTACCCATGTTGGAAGAAGCAACCTTTTTTCTTGGTTCAGTGACTTCTTTCTTGGATAGGGACTGAAGCTGTTGGTCTAGCTGTTGCAAGGCTTCTCTAGCCTTATCTCGATCAAGTTCAAAATCTGATTCTTTCTCAACAGCACAAAGGATAGAGTAATTATGTGTTACATTTCTCTTAAATTTGATGCCATTAAACAACGCAGAGATGGTTCTTTGTTTGATCTGAGGAAGAGAAATTAATGGAAGTTTTGAATAAGCATGACCACTCAATGTAACAAAATTATTGTGCAGTTCTTATCTACAAAATCTCAATTCGTTGCCTTGTTTTTCAATGAGCATGACTTTATATGACATACTAGCCCACCTATACATGGGCCGATACCAGGCCAGGGGTGGTTTTAATGGGTAAATTTGGAAAGGAAAAGCCCAAATAATGTTTGAATTCCGACATGAAAAAAATGTGAAATAAACCAAATTTCATACTGAAAATCAATTGAGTAAACTACGACTAATTTTTTTAATAGAACCAGTATCAATTGATCTATGTTTAATAAAATCAGTGAGAAAAAAATAATTGGATAATAATTGTCTTAGTTGCAAGTTGCAACCAAACATGGCCTTAGTGTAATGCTCCGACAGGTGACAACCAGCTCAACAACTTCTGTAATAACAAATTAAACTAGTTAAGCCATGCAATTCAACTTTCTGCTGACCTGGGAATTAAGAAAGCTTCACTGTGAAAATGATTATGTTAGTTAAAAGACTAGGGGATTTGACTAGGCATGAGATTAAGACGCCTAATCCTCTTTTTTGATATGGACACCTTACCTCAAATTTACTCTAGTCTAAAAGGATCAGGGATAAATCAATCAAAATCAAAATTAAAATGAAAGCACAAACACTTTTGCTTGCACTCACATTTTTATTTGAGATTCATATATACTTGCTTGATCTAACTACTCTAAAGAGAATTGTTCGGTGAATAGTAGATTTTTCTAATTATATTCCTATCCGGTTTCAATTATTACGATCATGGTCATAAAAACATTTTGTAATAATATAGATGAGGGATGGGTAAAACTATCATATAAAATTCAGACGCTTCTCCAATTCTCTCTATGTTTTACAAACATGTGTGATATTACTACTGATCGAAATTTAGATTTTTGTGTTGTCCGGCCCAAACCAACTTACTGCCTCTCCCTATTTTACGATACTGCTCTCTGTTTTACTGATGGAAAGTTAGATTTTTGTGTTGCCCGACCCAAAACAACTGACCGCACACATGGCGTAGATACGTGCCAGGAAACTAGTACCAAATAGTCACAAACGAAATTTCGCCGACACATTTGAGATATGGAAGGCCGACACACTGATCCCACTTTTCCTTCTAACACACAGTAGAGTGACAAAAGCACTGTTTAATATTTAATCAGCTCACTAAACTAAAACTAAACAGTATCACCAGTAGTAAATATAAATAAATAACTTTTATTTTTTCCGTTAATGAAAAAGAAAGATCTGAAAAATCAAACTCCAGCAACTACTACACTCATACACTCTTCATTTCCAGCCTTTTAATATATATATAATATATATAATATATAAACTTTAAAAAAATATAAAAAAAGCTGATTGATTGGGATTGGATTATTGTTATTAAACTTATAATTAGTTTTTTTTGTCTCTTTTCTTGTCATGTGTCGGTGAGATTAAAAAACTTCTCTCCTATTAAAACTTTTCATTTCCTTGTTTTTCAAAACAGACAGACAGACAGACAGAGAGAAATATTTTCCCTTTCCTCAAATCTTGATCGTGTTGATCATACATTCACTGTAATTGATCATTGTTTTGTGAAATTCATGTTCAAAGATTAAATCTTTGAGCTGTTTGGACTCAATAAGGTCGGGCAATGAGAGAAAGTTTAGTCAAAAAGGAGTAAAAGCTTTGCTTTCTGGAGGTAACTAGATCTGAATGTTTATTTTTAAAGTGATTCTGTAGCACGTTATGCATGTGGTGGAATAGAGTGACACTGATGTTAGTTTTTGTTAACTGTAGTTGTCACTGTGATTGAATTGGTATCTGGATCTGGTGTGATTGAACATTTGATTGGAAATGGAAGGGGAAGGAGAAGCTGGGGTTAGTAATACTGTTTTAAAGACACTTCATTTTTGAGTCAAATTTTATATATGTCGATTTTTGTGGAGTCAATTTTGTTTTTATTTGATTTTGTAGACCAAGTCATTGAAAGCATTTAGGAAGTCAGGTTTGCCAGATCTGTGGTGATAATGTCGGCACCACGGCGGATGGTGAACTGTTTGTTGCCTGTGATATTTGTCGATTTCCGGTTTGTAGACCTTGTTATGAGTATGAGAGGAAAGATGGGAATCAGACTTGCCCTCAATGCAAGACCAGATATAAGCGTCATAAAGGTTTGTAGGATTCGATTGTGGTGTTTTTTTTTTAGTGTAGTTTTGGAAGTTGGGTTCATTGAATGTTTTTTTTGTGTATTGTTGAATTGCAGGAAGCCCTCCGATTCATGACTATGAAGTGGAGGATACTGATGCTGATGATGTTGCCAGTGATTTCAATTATTCTTCTGGAAATCAAGACCAGAAGCAGAAGATCGCTGAGCGGATGCTGAGCTGGCACATGACTTATGGACGAGGGGAAGATGTCAGTGCACCTAACTTTGATAAGGAGGTTTCTCACAATCATCTTCCTTTGTTGACCAATGGACAGGCAGTATGTCATTTCTATTGCTTATTGATCTACTTTGTTATTCATCTTTTGTAATTGTTCAATGGAGTTAGTATTTCTTTGTCATGATGTTGTGCAGGTATCTGGTGAGTTCTCGTCAGCATCTCCTGAGCATATTTCCATGGCATCTCCTGAAGCTGGCCTTGGGAAGCGTGTGCATCCACTCCCATATGTGCCTAATACCAATCAATCGCGAAGTATGTTGTCCTTGAATCTTCCTCCTTTTCAATGTTTCTTATATCCTGCGCTCTTTTTAGTCAAATAAATGCAGATCTGCGGAAAATGTTACTTTGAATCTAATAATAGTTTTTCTAATCAAGGTCGGGAGTTTGGTTCGCCTGGATTGGGCAATGTAGCTTGGAAAGAAAGGGTTGAAGGATGGAAGGTGAAGCCAGAGAAAATTGTCGTTCCTATGAGCACCAGCCATGCACCTTCAGAAGGCAGGGGCGGTGTTGATATTGATGCCAGCACCGATGTGCTCATTGATGATTCTTTGTTGTATGTTTGCTCTGTGACTTACTTCAAAATGTTTTTGATACCCTGTTTCTGTAGTTTTTAATTAGGAACTACATTGATAACTTAATCTTATTTGCAGAAATGATGAAGCCCGGCAGCCTCTTTCAAGAAAAGTATCCATTCCTTCATCTAGGATAAACCCTTATAGGATGGTTATTGTAATCCGACTTGTTATTCTCTGCATTTTCTTGCACTACCGTATAACAAATCCAGTGCGCAATGCATATCCGCTGTGGTTGACATCTGTGATATGCGAGATATGGTTTGCAATATCCTGGATACTAGATCAGTTCCCGAAATGGCTTCCTGTAAACCGGGAGACCTATCTTGACAGACTTGCTTTAAGGTAAGAAGCACCGTTTGTTGTTTCTAGAGAGCATCAGTTGTACTTTACATCCTCAAGTTTCTTACACACTATACAGAGTTCAGTTCTAAAGCTTATATGGATAACAGATACGACCGGGAAGGAGAGCCATCACAACTCGCTGCTATTGACATCTTTGTCAGTACGGTTGATCCTTTAAAAGAGCCTCCTATTGTTACGGCCAATACTGTGCTATCTATTCTTGCTGTGGACTACCCAGTTGACAAAGTTTCATGCTATGTCTCTGATGATGGGGCGTCCATGTTGACATTTGAAGCTCTGTCTGAAACGTCTGAATTTGCTAGGAAGTGGGTCCCTTTTTGCAAGAAATATAGCATTGAACCCCGCGCTCCAGAATGGTACTTTGCGCAAAAAATTGACTATTTGAAAGATAAAGTGCAGCCATCTTTTGTCAAAGATCGCAGAGCAATGAAGGTTAGACTATATTTTATCTTCAGTTCAGCTGGTTAGTCCTCCATATTCTCATATTTCTACTGTCGTATAACACACTTTAACGTTGCAGAGAGAGTATGAAGAGTTTAAAATCCGCATCAACGTGCTTGTTGCAAAAGCAACAAAGGTTCCGGATGAAGGGTGGATCATGCAAGATGGTACACCATGGCCGGGAAACAACACCAGAGATCATCCTGGAATGATCCAGGTCGGTATATATGTTCTTTCAGCTGGGGAGGATAAATTTAGCTTTGTATGTTGTAGCTTGGATCCTATGTAATCTTATATTAGGGTTATGTACGTATATATGTAATATATATGCCTATTGCCCCTCCTTTCTTTTTTTGTGGGGTGTGTTCCTGTGAGTCTGCGCTTCTGGTTTTCATGTTTTATCCTTTCCCATGCAAGTTAGTCCCTTTCTTTACTATCGGTTTTTCCTTGTTTTTTCGTTTTTAACTCCCACCTCTTATATTCTTTCATTTACACCCATTAAATAGATTATAGTATTATACTGATTATGAGTCGGTTTCCAAAGCAGACCTGATTAGTATGAGTTTGTTGAAGTAATGTCTCTGTGCAATTTTGAACATATCTTCATGATTTACAGGTTTTTCTGGGCCATAGTGGTGGACTTGATACGGACGGAAACGAACTAGCACGTTTAGTATATGTGTCCCGTGAGAAGCGTCCTGGCTTCCAACATCACAAGAAGGCTGGTGCTATGAACGCACTTGTAAGTACTTGAGCAAGCACAATTGTGAAACTTATTCGTGTTTAGTCTATACTTGCTATAGAAGTCATACGAGTCTTTTTTTGGCAGGTTCGTGTTTCAGCAGTTCTTACAAATGGCCCCTTTATGTTGAATCTTGATTGTGATCACTACATAAACAATAGCAAGGCTTTGAGAGAAGCTATGTGTTTTTTGATGGATCCAAATCTCGGAAAATCTGTTTGTTATGTTCAGTTTCCTCAGAGGTTTGATGGTATTGATAGGAACGATCGTTATGCGAACCGCAATACTGTATTTTTTGATGTAAGTATTGCTTCTGTTTTAAAACTATTGATAGTTGTGTTTATGTTCGTCATGTGTTTTCGTGTGTAAAGTTTATGTTTTTCATCTTTTTCTTTTTTCTTTGTATTTTAGATTAATTTAAGAGGCTTAGATGGGATTCAAGGTCCTGTTTACGTGGGAACAGGATGTGTCTTCAACAGAACGGCTTTATATGGTTATGATCCCCCTCTCAAGCTTAAACATTCAAAAGCAGGTTTTATGTCCAAATGGTTTGGCGGGTCACAGAAGAAGAGTTCAAAGTCTAGTAAGAAGTCCTCAGACAAGAAAAGATCCAACAAGCACGTAGATTCAACTGTACCAATATTCAATCTAGAAGATATTGAAGAAGGAGTCGAAGGTACGGTTGTTATTGTCTGTCCATATTATTCCCCAAAAGTAGATTTCTTTTCGTCAGCACATTTAAAGCTGGTAACTTATTGTTAGTTCTGGATTTCTGGTGTAGTCATGTAGTAAATTCTGTGAAATTGATTGCCGCACCATAAAATGGCAATGAACATGATAGTTGTGTCTTTGACCCTCATCTTTTCACTATATTATGTCATTTAAATCTCAGTGGATTTGACCTCAATGGCTCAGAGAGGGGCAAAAATTAGTTTTTGTAGCATTAAAGATCTGAACTAATCATCCCCTGCATGTTATTTATTTTTTTATATTTTTTGCAATTGCTCACATTTCGAATCCTTAGCTTGTTTGCTTTTCTACATAGCTTTTTCAATAATACTGAGATGCTGAATGGATAGTCTTCTCTGCTATCATAATCAGGTGCTGGATTTGATGATGAGAAGTCACTGCTCATGTCACAGATGAGCCTGGAGAAAAGATTTGGCCAGTCTACTGTTTTTGTTGCATCGACACTTATGGAACATGGTGGTGTTCCTCAGTCAGCATCTCCTGAGACTCTCCTTAAAGAAGCTATCCATGTTATCAGCTGTGGTTATGAGGACAAGTCGGACTGGGGAAGGGAGGTATGCTGGCTTCAATGGCTTCATGTTTGGAGTTGATCTTGCTTAGTTCTTTCTTCATATGGAATATAAATTTATCCATGCTAAAAACATTTTGGTTCTCTATGTTCACTTAAATAGTTCTACTTTTAAAGTTTCTGATAACTTCTGGACTCTGCAGATTGGATGGATCTATGGTTCTGTTACAGAAGATATTCTAACAGGATTCAAAATGCATGCCCGTGGTTGGCGATCAATATACTGCATGCCTCATCCCCCAGCCTTTAAAGGGTCTGCTCCTATTAATCTTTCAGATCGTCTGAATCAAGTGCTTCGGTGGGCTCTGGGTTCTGTTGAAATTCTCCTCAGTCGACATTGCCCCATATGGTATGGTTATGGTGGAAGGTTGAAATGGCTCGAGAGATTTGCATATATCAACACCACCATTTACCCTATCACAGCCATTCCTCTACTTGCTTATTGTACTTTGCCAGCTGTGTGTCTGCTCACTGGGAAGTTCATCATTCCACAGGTAATGACGATTGTCCTCCCATATGATGTCTAGGGTCACCAGCAAGATGAATACCCTGTTTGAATACTTAAATGCTGAGTGTAGGAACTGGTATTCATTTCCAGCTGAATTCAGATTTTTTAAAGATTTTTGTCCCACAACAGTTTGTAAAAAGTTGGAGGTCTACCTCCATGATTTTGTAGGATTTGCAAAAGTGCGTAGTTTCATACCATGGAGTTGAAAGACATTTTTGCAGGACATGAAATGAAAAGAAAAGCTAAAATTTTGAAGACAGTCCCAATTGTTGACTGTTGGTTTTAAACACAGCCTTAGTTATTTATTGTTTGTCAGCTTCTGATTAATATGGCCATACAGCTGAATGCCCCTTTATTTATCCTTTGCTTTAAGCTATACCATAGGACGAGCTGTTTGACTGCTTTGACTTGAGTGGTACATGGTCTTAATATCTGATGATTTTTCCTCTTTGCAGATCAGTAACATTGCTAGCATTTGGTTTCTATCCCTCTTTTTGTCTATCTTTGCCACTGGTATTTTGGAGATGAGATGGAGCGGTGTAGGGATTGATGAGTGGTGGAGAAATGAACAGTTTTGGGTTATTGGAGGTGTTTCAGCCCATCTCTTTGCTGTCTTTCAAGGGCTGCTCAAAGTTCTTGCCGGGATTGACACTAATTTCACTGTCACCTCCAAGTCTTCTGATGAGGATGGAGATTATGCGGAGCTCTACATGTTCAAATGGACAACACTGTTGATACCACCGACAACGATCCTCATAATTAACTTAGTAGGAGTGGTTGCTGGAATCTCTTATGCCATTAACAGTGGATATGCTTCTTGGGGTCCCCTATTTGGGAAGCTATTCTTTGCTTTCTGGGTTATTGTTCACCTGTATCCCTTCCTTAAGGGTCTGATGGGACGCCAGAACCGGACACCTACCATTGTGGTTGTTTGGGCAATTCTCCTTGCTTCTATCTTTTCCCTGTTATGGGTCCGGGTTGATCCTTTCACTACCAGGGTTACTGGACCAGATATTCAAACGTGCGGTATCAACTGCTAGAAGCTGTTGGCAAAAGGAGATCAACACTAACACGGATGAAAACTGGACAAATTAATTCGGATGTCTTCATCAACTTGAGCGTAAGTTACGTGATTTTTTATTTGTTAAAATGTTTGTTGTTATGGAGATTGGGGATTTTACATAAATTATGATGTATAGTCAATATAATAGATGCTGTGTAATAGATTGTTTTATTCTTTTTTTGTTGAACTATTGTGTTAAATTCTGTTATTGGAGCTGAAGTTGTATTCTTCCAGTTGGCTATCTGAAGAAGCAAGAATTGAATCGCCTCTTTTGTTGTTGGTTATTTCTATTTTATTTGACCAAAGTGGAGAACTCGACAGTAAATGAGTAGGAGAAATACTAGGATGTTTATTCTAGTTATAGTTACTAGAAAATAGGCATGTGAATAAGCATTGGCTTTTTTGAAATTTACATTTTATTTAGAAAAAAAAAAGTCCGTTTTCAGCCAAAACTCGTTTGAATTTCATTCCTTTTGTTTTAATTTAGTTTTGAAATCCGTTTTAATTTCTTAATTGTGTTTTTAATGGATCCCGTTTTAATAATTTACTTAATTTAGAAATGTGATTTCCGTTTTAAAAAGAGAAAGATTCTTGTTTTAAATAAAAGTGCTAAAAATTCCTTTTTCAATAGGGAGAGGAGATGATGTGGAATTTTAATAGAACTCGAAAAATATATTGTGTGAATTTTAATATTAAGATTAGAAAATAGACTCGTACACCGACTCTTTTAAAAATTTGCTCAACAATTATAACTAGAACTATAAATTATACATATATAAATTTACCATCAAATTGTGAATTGTAATTAAGTTTTAAAAACCCGTTTTTTAAATTGGAAGAGAGATCACGTTTTAATAGTTGACTTAATTTAGAAGTATGATTTTCGTTTTAATAGGAGAAATATTTCTGTTTTAATTAGATATGCTATATTTTTTCTTTTTAATTGGGAGAATTCCAGTTTTGATTAGAAGTGATTTATTTTTTAATAAGAGAGGAATTCCTATTTTAATAAAAGATGATGATCTTGATTTTTTTGTTTTTTCGATAATCCCTATGATATGGAATTTTAATAGATATAGTTATAAATATAAATATAAATATATAGATAGCTTAGTCAATTGCTTTTAGGCAATAAAACTTGTATGTATATCGTAAACTATGCTAAAAAGAAAAATCTCGTGAATACTTCAATTAGTAAGTATGCACTTATCTTTACCAAAAAAAAATAATAATTGAAGTGCATACTTCACATCCAGTTAATAAATGTTATTATACAGCGTAACTTTCTCTATAAAGAGAATAAATTAATTATTTTGGATAGTAAACTTTCCAATCACAAGTGGATGAAGGCAATACCACTCGGAAGGCATAATTTGACTTCCTTTTGCAACAATTGTTGGTTTTCCATGTAATTCCTTTGTATCAAAACTCAAGTGCACAAAATTGGTCACGTTGAATCTGCAAATTGAACTGTTATAGAATTATGGGGAATATTATTCGGCCGTCTCGTAAGCACATCATCACAATTATAAAGAACAGTGAGCCATTGAGGTATAACTCACGCTAATAATCTTGATTGTTTACCTGAGTGTAATGTGTCTGCCTTTCGAAAAAAAAAAGAGTGTAATGTGTCTATGTGACCAACTGACCATATACTCAAATCTACAATCAATCCATCATATGCAACTCACCTGACACCTGAACCAGCATATCCATCATCGTATGCATGATGCATCTTACTATTAGGGAGACAATCAATAGGGCTTCTGATCCATTTCAGAGCAAATAAGTTTAAAACTAAAGACTACAAGGAGACGTGCAATAGCTTTCTACATTTTACAGAACAGGTAAGTCATAACTCGATCCTAACGACATATTGTTGCAGTGAATGAAACTTAAAAATAGACTCGTCTTTGCGTTAGGACTTGGGACTAAACAAACTAAAGTAGTGACAGATCTATAGTTCTATACATTCCCTACTATGATTCTTATACTTTTGATGCTTCAGTCGATGGCTTTGATACTTCTGAGGGGTGCGGTGCAGCCGGAACGCCAGCGTCGATACAACTGCGGCATTTCCTCTCTACCCATCCTTCAATATCATGCTCTCCACTTCCACCGAAATGCCGTCCACCACAAATACGAGCAATGATCCCCGCCACAACCGCAACAAGTGTAATCACTGCAAGAACAACCACCAATGTCTCAATGGATCGATCCGTGGAATGACTTGAGCTCATCGCCATTGGTGGCGCCTCTACTAGTGGTGGCAACTCACCATCCACTCTTGCAACCATAATGCACAAGGACACGACCATGATTTGCAACATGACAATGCTCTTGCTTTTAAACTGTACGTGCTCTCACTACTTCACTCTACAGTCACGTACTATTGATACATGTGAAACCATATGAGGCTGAAACCTGTAACACGGATATAGAGAGTACACAGAGAAAGACAACATTGGGAGTAGAATCTCTTTTGGACAAAGGCGATGATGGATTAAAATACTTAGAAAAGATGTGGTTAACTTTGAACTTTAGGTGCATTGGATTTCATGTGAGTGATTATTTCCCTGCCTTTGTTACTTTATTATCAAATTCGTATCTTTGTGTTATCGGATTTTGTGTCATCTTAATTAGGCTCGAGGCCTAACTTCCAAATCAGTATAGCCCATTATACCTTTTAAGTCCATACAGCATCCAGGCCCTTGGGATTTAACCCTTTGCATGTTAAATCTAAACCAATGCTAACGTGTCCCAAGTCCCAACAAATTAACTCACTATTATCATATTATGTGCGTACATTCGAGTCCGAATTTGTTCACCAGCCGTGTTTGATGGTGAAATCTATGAACACTATAAAGAGACCACTTGAAAACTAAAAAGAATGCTAATATTTTCTCCCAAAATAATATGTGTATTTCTCTCTCTACTTTTCTTCAACAAGTTTTTTCTTCTTCTATCCCTTGTAGTTCTTAAATGCTTATTGTATAAATTTTCAGCATGCCACACAAATATAAATGTTTATTATATCTCGTTTCCAAACCATTCAAATGTTCAATTAAACCAAATTAAAATAATTAAAATAAAACTAATTATAACTATTGTAATTTGATAATACAATAAAAATTTTCTATTTAATTTTGATTATAGTATTTTTTGGTATCATATCTAAATAAGATTTTTAAAAAAGATAAAAGAGTATAGAAGACGGATGGAAGAACGAAAGTTGGAGGGAAGTGGAGAGAGTAGCATAATACAAAATATCACTATATATCATGATATTTGTCGATATCTATTGAGATTTTAGAAAAAGATATATAAATATCATGATATGTTCAGAGATATATACGACTGCAAATATAAGTGATATTTCAATGATATTTACAATATTTACAATATTTTGTGATATTTGAGAATATTTAGCGATATTTTGTATATATAACAATTTTATTTAATATTTACCATTATATTTCAAATAAATATAAATAATGTATCATGATATATCAAAAATATCTATGTATCTATGATATTTATCGATATTTTGGATATATCTACGATATTTATATGTGAAATAATGTCAAATTTTCCCAAAAAGAGAGATATATCCACGATATATATCGAAAAATTGAGAATCGATAAATACTCATATCCTAATATTTTGTACTAAGACACAGTGAAGAGGAGGATTTTTTGCGTTCTTGCCTCCAAGGGCTCCAAGATATTTGGACACGATCACTAGTTCCACAAAAAAGGAAGCTACATTTCGTATAAGATTCTCAAAAGTTCTAATTTACATGTTTGTCCCTCCTCCTAACTTTACATGTATTCATATTTTATCAAATCCTAATCATCTTTGATAATCAAATATGCATTGTTACTATGTCAAACAACTAAGGAACAATATTTTGAAAAATGATGTTATTAATTACTATCAATAGGAAATTTGTAGGATCATTGTTTCTCATTCAAATACTAACTTTAAACCTTGACAAACTTTGGGTATATGTTTGTTTCACCTAAATAATACTCATGCATAGGAAGTTTTTTATGAGAGAGAAGTGTTAGTTTTGGATTGGATTAGAGAACTGGGAAATATGTATGGGAAAAAGATGAAGAGGTTCGATCTTTTTATCTTTTTGTTCAAATTCTTTAGATCGCCCCGTTTATTTTGTTTTCCTTTTTTTTTTTTTTAAGAAGGACAAATCAGTAAAACTGAAATTTTGATAATCTTAACTTCCCCTTTTTTTTGGAACTGGTGATACGTGTGTGGCTTGTAATTCGCTTGGAGCTCTTGGAGGCACGAACGCTGGGAGCAAAAAATCACTCAGTGAAGAGTAGCATGTTTTGGGTTTTCTGAATATATTATTTATTTAGTTTCTCTAAAAAAAAAAAAAATAAATTGGAGAGTTTTAGTAATTCACACCTTTACCTTTATAGTGTTGGTAGATGCTGGTGAACAAATTCGTACATTCCTCATACATGACATTTTATTTGCCGTAATGCCCATGCAAATAACGTAGCGGGTTTTATGGTCACATGGTCTCTGCCGGTATTTCCAACTCGAATTGATTCTCTCCATTTCTGTCGCCTGGTTTCTTTTGGTAGTAAAGAAGATACGGCAGGTATAAGTACGTGTGTATGAGTGATAGGTTTTTGATATAGGTGTGTTTTTTCAAATGGAGAATGCTGAAGCACCATTGTTGAAGAAGAACAAAGTGTACTATGAAAACTGTCCAGTTTGTAAGGTTGATCAACGTAAAGATTCCCTTGAAGGAATTCCAGTCAAAGAGTTGTTGTGTTGTCAAAGAATGGTATGCTCTTCTATACACTCTGAGTCTCTGACCATTATATTGGTTTATGAAATTGTTGTTCGTGTTTTTATGTATTACGTAAGTTACACTCTTTCCGTTTCTCTACTTCATATATGGTAAGCATAGTACAAACTTAAGCTTCAATTAAATGTTATTATCTGCCTATTTGTTTTCATTGAAAATAATCCTCTTTGTATCTGCGTGTCGTATGGTAATCTTTGTTTGTTGCTTTTATGTACACTAAAGATGGTTGATGGATTGGACTGGAAACTTTTGATTGTATAAAAGTGACATCTAACCCGAATTAGAATAGAAGTCATCACTTATATATGCAGCAAGGCTTTATTCAAAACCTTTTTCCAATGACAGAAATTTTCCTTGTAGGAAACGTTGCACATGAACCATAATGGAGAAGGTAACGACTCGTATGACGCATTGGAGGCGGCGTCAAATGGATGTAACCTGAAAGCAGATATACAAGAGAACGGCAAAGCCATCCAGATTCTAAGAAAAGTTTGTTAAAGAATTGGCCTTTAATGTCAGCAATAATTGTATACAGTGTTTTCTCACTTCATGATATGGCGTATTCAGATGCAGGTTCGTGTTGCTCAACACTGGTCTAGCTCAACTGCCCTTCTTTTTTTCTATATGTACTCCAATTGATAGTAACTTTTCACCCAATATTCTGTAACTTTTCACTTCTGTAGGCTTTTTCAAACTTAATACCAACGGATCTTCGTATAGTGAGAGATCATCATGGAGTTTTTCGTTTTGCATTTTCTTCTTTCTTTGGACGTGGTTCCAACACTAAGGCGGAGTTACTAGCTGTTTATGAAGGTTTGTAATTCTGTTTGGAGAAGAACTTCAAACTTCTCATTGTTGAGATTGACTCGCAAATCATCTTGGGTTGGTTCTATGGAGATTAACTCTTATCTTTTAAGATTTGTAGTGCTTTAAATGAGAAAATTCCGCAATCTCTGTTCAAAATTTTCTGTAAAATATTGCATCAAAATTCTCTGTTTAACTGAATTTAATGAACTATTGCATCGCTACATCTCTGTGAATACTATCACTGTGAAAGTGTGAAGTTTATTAATAGTGGCTTTTGTAGCTATATGTAGTTTTGTACATCTTGAATCCTTGAATCACAATTGTCTTTGTTACAAAAGCAATGCTAGAAGTTTATATAATATATGAGCAATTATATCTGCTTTTGAATACCAGTACTTAAATTCATCTATTCTACTTTGTATGTCTACATAGAGCACAATTGAGCAGTTGTACAATTTCTTTGTTCTTGAGGTCAATTTATTAACTTAATCAAGCATTAGGTGCGGGCCTTTTAGTCCTTCAAACTTCTCTATATCCATTGGTAGAGAAAATTATTGGTCCAGTCATGGTTTCTCACATTGCAGCGGTAGGGTATCAAGATTATGTTTCCATAATTTGATTTTATCTTTGACTTTCTTCTGTGATACTTGATTCAATTACCCCTTTATGTTTATATTTGAAGGGTTTAACTGTACCGGTGCTATCAAGTTACCCCTTGATAGCTCTGCTATCTGGGTTCAGCCTTTCACTTTTACAAACCTGTGTGTCTATGCTGATGAATTTCTTAACTGTAAGTATGAACTTAATGACGACGTCTTGGCCTTCCAGAAATCTTTCATGATCATCATCATCAATATTGCCAAGCCTTCCATCTTATGTTTTTTAAAGATGGAAAATGTTGTTGCCCCTAACAGGGCGTTTATCTCATTTTAATTTCTTCATCCAATTTATGATTGCCATATTGTTTTCCAGAAGTAGGGTCTATACAATGGTATATGTAAACTTGACGTTTGGTTTTGCAGAATTGCATCTGACTGATTTTGTTTTTCTCTTTAACCAGATAGTGATTGCTACTGGACTAACCGTACTACAGAATAATGCCGTGGTAATTTTTTCCTTTCATATTTGGATTGATTTCTGTTGGTTCTTGTGCACCATTTTACCAGTTAAGGATGCTTATTAATTACCATATGAACAGGACCAGCACCAAAGAGGAGCTGCAAATGGCATTGCTCTTACTGGAATGTCTCTCTTTAGAGGCTTTGGTCCAGCCATAGGAGGTGTTCTGTAAGTAATCCTGAGAAATGTTCTCTTACAGCGATGACATGTACTAATGTACTTGCACAGGAACACAATTTTCACTAATCATTCATCATATTATCAATTGTTTCATCTTCCATCTTCAAAAACAATCGTTGTCCTTGATGATGATGTCTCATACTCTCATTCATGCCATCATTTCTTTGTTTCCAAACCATTCAGTATTTTGTTGATTATCTTAAGGTGATTTGGTAGATAGAGAAATGAAATTTGGATGCATGTCTTCCAAATGTGCAGGATTTCTTGGGCACAAAAGCGCCAGGATACTTCTTTCCTCCCAGGTACGCAGCACTATTCTCTCAATAGACTGTCCTGTTCATAACCTGTTACTGATTCATAAGCATCTTAATCATTATCTGGCCAAGTCAGGTTTCATTGTAAATCAACAACACTTGGTATCTATCTCATAAAGTTCGAAAATATAGGGTAGGTTGATAGTTATTTATGATAATGATGGGGCAAAGTCTAGCTCTTTGATGTATTCATTTTTAGTTTGTGTTCACCTTTTTTGTAACGATTGATAGTTTGATACCAATTGACTTGTCCAATATCTCCGGGTCCCATATGATGTTCTTCATCCTAAATGTGATTCAGGTGATTGCACTGACAATGACCTTTAAACCATTTCTAGCAACACCCTCTCGTAGACAGCCATTACAATGACGACGTCGAGATAAATCACCTGTTATTGGTGCTATAAATAGTTATTCTTGTAATCTTCAATATAATTGTGCACTGAGATTTTTATATGTAACTTTGAACATGACATTCAATTACAGAAATCTACCAAGTTTTACGAGCAGGTTGATTATTTGTACTGCACTGTTATAACGCGTATGGGTCGGCCGTGTCGCACTGTCGCTTCATTTTAATTTAACAGTATGTGATCCGCAATGTGCAGTTTTTGTTTTTCAGTAGAAATGTAGAATGCAGTCAGATTTAAGCACTTACAGAAAAAACATAGTTTCCTTGACCACTTCATACGTAATTCACTAATCAGCTGCGATGTTACCGTATAGATGTTACAAAATGACAATCAGGTTACAAAAACACCATCTACTACTGAGTTAATGTTGTGAATAAATAACTTTAGAAATAACGTGCCCAAATGTAAATAGAGCGCGGGTCGCACCTTTCACACAAAAATGAGAAAACATCATTTTTCTCTACAGTTAATGACTGAAATACAGGCCGTCAGAGAGCATTTGACCCATAGGCATCACACGACAGTAGCAGAATGTTAAAACAACTAAAATGTTAACAAGCTGCTTTACTACCGATTCATTCAAATTATTCACGACTCATTCATTAGAATAGTGTCGGTAGTGCAAAAGTTAAATTTTAACTTTTATGGCAAACACTAAAATCATAGCAAATCACAATTCCCCGATTAAATGGAAGTGTCACTTCATTCTTTTTCTTTGGTAACTATCACGAATTATATATCATGTAGTCTCCTACTACATGAGGTGTATTTAAAACAATAAAAATCTTATTTCACACTCTCCTAGTCAGCTAGTCTCCTGTGGCAAAGATTGACGTGGACTAATCACTACCCACTAGTCTAACAATCTGTAATTTAATATATATATATATATATGAACGGTGTACTGCTAGTTTAGTCGTCAAAGATATAAATGTTGCAACTTGCATGTACATTCTGGCAATGTTAGATAAATTAATAAATGCAGCTACCAAAAACAATGTACATAAGGAGAAAGACCGAGAGATTTTGATAGAGGTGTTAGGTGTGTGTGTGTTTGTAATGGAGAATGCTAATAAAGGACCATTGTTGAAGAAAGTGTACTATGAAAACTGCCCAGGTTGTAAGGTTGATCAACGTAAGGATACTTTTAAAGGAGTTCCAATCAAAGAGCTATTCTATGCATGGGTTGTGGCTTTGTGTTCTTGTAAGCTCTAAACACTCTTACCATTGTTTTTAGACTTCAGGATTTTATTTAGTTTTTAAGCTCAACACTTGAATGAGCTATGGAACACATATTACATACTGCTGTTAGATGCTGTAGCGTTGTTGTCGATTTTTTTGTTTGTTATATATATATATATTATTTTCTCTTTGTGGTACATATATATAGCTGTAGATTCACGTTCACCTCTTTTTTTTTTTTTTCGATAAACATATTCCTTAAAGCCATAACGGTACAAAGTTTGCCTCTGTCATGCACCTTGGTAGATTTGACATAGGTAGCTGGTGGATTCCACTGAGCTAACTTATGAGCATCCATATTTACAGTCCGACTCACCCAACCCGAACATTACAGATTCTAGATTACTAAAAAAAGTTTTTCAAAAAGAAGTGCACTTAGATGCCATTTGCACCCTCCTCCATTGAGGGTGATCTTGTCCCTTTGGATCACATATTCATATTTTCCCGTAAAGGATCAAATCTCTATAAAATCAGTCCAAGCCATGCATCCAAAGACTTTCGCATCTTCAAAGTGGATCTTATTAGCTATTTATTACAAAAAAACCATTAATATGATTAATAAGGAGCTTCTCTGAAGGCCTTGTACTTTTCTTTTCCCTCGGGAGCCTTGCTGTTAAAACTTCACTTTTTCGAACTTCCCGGACTATAAAGTTGCAACTATATACTCCTCGCTTGAGTGATATGCTCCTCTCCACTAGAGCACCATATCAAAATTTATCACCTGCTTTACCACTATCTTAGTCCCAAGTTGTGAACCAAACATTTCCGGTCCACATCCAAAGAAAAGATTACATTTCTATGGTGCTCCAATGAAAACTCCCCATGCATATTTCAAAAGATTTAAGACGACTTTCTGAACAGGTTGTATATGGGGCTGGTAGCCTTGTTTTCCACGATAGAGATGGTTCTTTGGCTTAGAGTTTTATTTTGTGTTAAAAACTTATAGGTAGTCCTCAACATTTCTTATCTTTTTCGGATGGTCAACTACTTCTTGGATTTGTTGGCGATTAAATAGATGATTGAGCTTTACAATATCCCACCCATTGCCACGGAAGGAACAAATCATCTACATGAGCATTTTCAAGATCTTATCAACTCATTCTTGGAGGGTGATAGGTCTACCCTTGCAAAGCCGATCATATGCAGGTTAGGCCATTCCCATCCCAAATAAGACCCCCACTTATAAGGTTAAACACCTTATGAACTCCTTTCCGTACCTTTTTCAGAGGTTTGAGCACATCCCCAATCCAGTTTTTATCAGAATATCATCCCTCTAGTCCACAAGGACTCGTTTCTAACTTAGCAAGCATTGCTATGTTCATATCTCTAGCTTTTTGAAACCCTTTTACAGTTTAGGTTTACACAAGCTTCACCCAATAGTTAAGAAATATAGGACCCATTCGGAAGAAATCTCTACATGCTTTATCAATCTTGTCACATTAGAAAGAAGGTAAGAAGACATGGCATACAAAGGGTTGCACGGGCAACAAATTTTGTATAAGGGTTGCTCCCCTGCACTGGGGAAAGCACCTTAGCTTTTCAGCCCTTAATCTTGCCATGCACCTTATCCACAAGATAATCAAAATTTTCAGATTTTTTTCCTAGACAAAGATGATTGGGACCCCAAGATACTTATCCTTAGTCTCAAACATCTTCATTCTCCGACCTTTGTTGTTTAAACTTAAAAATCTAAATTTCTGCTAAAGAAAATGCTTGATTTGTCATAGTTAATCCCGTACGCTTGAGTCAATATTCAAGATAGTCTTGAGGTGGTTGTATCTTCGTAGTAGCTTTAGATAAAATAATCAAATCATCTCAAATAATATATGATAAGAGTTCCTTTTGATCTTAATCCCTTGGATCTTCCTCTTTCCTCGGCCCATCCTTGATAAGGCCTCGAAATAAAATGAAAGGGGATAAAGGATCTCCCTATCTAAGACCCCTTTCAGGAACAATTTTTTCAATGGGGGAACCATTCAAAAGAACCTTGAAGGAGACAGTTGTAAGGCATTGGAGTATCAAGTTCCTCCAAGGTTCACTAAACCCTAGTTTAGTAAAGATGTCATCAAGGAAAGACCACTCCACCCTATCATAGGCTTTCTTATAGAGCTATAAGTAATTGTTGTGACTAAAAAGTTATACCGTAGGTCTGTAGTACGTTTTTGTTTTTGTCACAGGAGTTGTAGTAGTGTTGTAGGTACTACATACCATAAGTGGATCAAATATAAAACTTCTATCTTCAGTGGATCATTAGCATTTATACGAAAAAAAAAATTAATAACAACTGTTCTTTGCTGTAAATGTTTTATCACTAAGTTGCACTAGTACAGCCTTTCTGAAAATCAAATTATCACCTGCTTCACTATTTAGTTTTTAGAATAAGTTTGTGGACATACTGCTATTTTTGATTGGTGGAGAGACTGCCCAGAAAAACTATTTATCTGGCCACTAAGTGTTTAGACTAATAAGAAACTACTGTTTGTGGACAAGTCTGTCCACAAATTTGCTCTTTTTAGTTTTTCCACATTTTAAAGTTCTTGAAAAACCTTGGCTCAAATTTACGTTTTGTACTGTTTTCAATTTCTTAGAGTTTACGCTGCAACATTTACTTGGATGCAATCTATAGTTGCTTAAAATTTGCTAGAACGCATTAATGTCAGTCTTACACTATTAATCTATTGTGAGACATATGCAGTCCAACTAACATCCTCTTATATTTGATCACCTTTTCAGCTTTGCCCGTATCATCCCTCTATCCGTTTCTTTACTTCATGGTGAGAATTTTACATAGCTGAAGCTTCATTTTAATGCTATTCTCTGCCAATTTTTTTCATCCCAATTTTATTTGTACGTACCTAATATTCGCAAACTACTAGTGCATAACTATTAAAAAACTGACCTGCAAAATCTAAATAGTCAATAGTGCTTGAGTGAATCTCCAATGTGGGGTGTAAGTGTGTAACCCGTATATATAAGATGTAAAGTTTACACCCCATACAAAAATACCCTCCCAATGGCGTAGATAATAATAGCTAACAAATAATAGACCGAATTGTGAATTCCCCATCACTGGATACAAGTTGGTAAAAGACCGGTGTTCAAACTTCAAAATAAGCTCGGGCCATCTGTCATCGCCCCAAATTTCATAATAACTGAATACCAAATACACGTGACATCTACAATCATTACGAAACTTGGGACGTGATATATACTAACCAAACAAAACCCAAACTATATAAAGACAGAAAAATCCTACAAAAATTTCGGCCGAGCTTTCTCTGTATTTTCAACATTTCATAAACTTAAATCCTGTCGCGCGTAACCTGGAAATCATAACAATATATATATATATATATATATATATATGGCTACTTAACTGTCTTGACGAATGCCAGAACAATTAAGTAACTCTTACGCCTCGAGACAATTTAGTTCCTTTCCACAAAAAACATTAGTTTTCCTAACGCGTCTAAAATATACTAAAAACATTATATAATTTACATTAGGACTGTTAGTTCATCTATAAGCGTCATTTTATCAAAATTAACCAACAAATAAAATAGATTTACATTGTTTAAAAAAAAATTATGGTAATCCACCCCTACAAGAAAGTTAGCATACTTACCATCCTGCAAATCATATTTTAAACGAGTGAAACTAATTAACATTTATAATAATTCAAATTTAACTACATATCTGAATTTATTATAATATTACACACAAATATCCCTAGCCACAACCACAACAGTCACTTCTACAACTGCCCACAAATATCCATTTGTGTCTCCTCGCATAACCAACACCCACTCTCAGTAACAGGTAACCATTTTAGTCGGGATATCGACTCAGGCTCACAGAACGTTGAGAGAGCTGGATCTATGCGTTCGTGCGCGCTATATATCATATCTCTCGCCTACTCTTGAAGTTGAGAATTAAAATAGCCACTCTTGGGCTAATGGGTTATACCTATCCACCTTGGTGATCAGTCAAGGAATTTTTCTAACATCTTGAATTTAACAAAGAATTTTCAACATGCATTCTCATTAATGCCAAGCCCAATAAAAAATATCATATCAAAACCAAGAGTCGTAGTGGACTAAGGACAACACACAACATACAATTTCTCATAAGTTATATAAAAAAAAGTTTACGTAAGAAAAATTATTCAACTTAAACAATACATTAAGTATGGGTCGCGGTATTAACACCCCCATAAATAGGACTAGCACCATTTTGACCAATTCAAAGGTACTAGCACCCTTCCATTAAATACACAAAAAACACTAACGACAAGCAGCCGCCGGATCACCATCCTATCCCACGGAAAGTGGTTGCCGTGGGGGTTTTTTTTTTTTTTTTTTAATTTTTTTTTAATAGCCACTGTAAAGAAAGTTAATTAGTTACCGCGAGATGATTTTGTTTACTAAAATGGAGTCTTTGCTTGTGTTAATTATCAAAACTCTTCTTCATTAATTTGATCACAAAATTTTCTTATAACATATAAAAATATTTGCCGTGAGATAACAAAATTATGGCTCAATTGTACATTTTTTTTGTCATGGTTTTGGTGTTGTTCTTGGAGTGTATAAATAAACTTTAAAGAAGAAAATGAGGTATCCATATGTTGTATGTGTTTAATACGGAAAATTTGAAGTGAAAAAAAACAAAAAACACAAAAAAAATATGTCGCGGCACCAGCAACCCGATGCCGTGGATTGTGCGATTTTCGGCAAAAGCTGCCGCCGTAGGATATGAGAGATCTCGATATATGTGCAAGTGTTTATGACATATAAGGAATAACCATTATTGTTTTACTTTTTGTCTAAAGGGTGCTAGTCCCATTTATGGGGTGCCAATACCGCGCCCCTTAAGTAAACCATCTATATCTTACAACACCAATGAACCAAATAATCAAATCATAACACAACTAGCTAGAAAGAATTCAAAACCAATACAATTACCGGCATCTTCAGGGCATATCTTACAATATCTATTTACCAATAACAAATTCAAGCTTCATCAAGCTTCCTCAGCTGGGCATACATTTCAATACCCATTGGTTAAATATACATATAAGCTTTATCCTTTTCAATTTGATATCAACTTTGGAACCCCTAGGTTCCCGAGGGTAACACCACCACCCAACACATATTCAATTTCCATTAAATTCGAATGTGATCACAATCACATATAAATATAATGCAACATGACCACCGTCTAGTTTAAACAATTCAAAAGAAAACAACAATACTATTTAACCCATACATACATCAAGACAAGTAGTTCCTCTTATTTTCCGAGACTCACAGGATAGTTTCTCGTTTAAGTAGAGACATATAGTTTTTTGACTTATACGTAAAACACAAATTCAATTACGGATACATCCATTGCACATATATATCGGCTACAAAAAGTAAATATATATAATATGTCTATAGTGGTTGCACCTTTATATAAGGTTGCCTACGCATCTAATCTTTCCATATTAGAATCAAGTCTTACGTAGCTCTTAACCAAAAACATAATTTCTATACAAAGTCGTGCTCAAAATAATCATTATTCTCACTTTATATACCCAGGGCATATCCAACACTAGCACAATGAAAACATTACCAATAAGTTCCATCAATAAGAGAACTTATCTAGAGCTCACCTTGGAACTCTAGGAGTACAAAACAGTCTCCATCCAATCATAAAATTTCTCTAGTAATAAAGCGAATCCGAAAGCAATATGTATAATTCTCATTATATTTACGAATAAGAAAAACAACGACTTAGATCATCTAGAAATAGGTATAACAAGTTTTAAATACTCCCACAATAATATATATAAAGTTTCAGCCCTAGTGATGCATAATGAACCTATTAATTCAAAATTGCTCAAAAACAAATTTTACTATACTTTTGGGTCTCCAAAAATTATCTTAAAATTCATGTCAGTTCCAAACAAAACAACCATTTAAAAGTATACTACAAACATTATACAAAACACTTAAGAAAAGTTTAAGAAACTCTTTGTTCATTACTAGAATATTTTTCCAAAATATGTTCATGCACATAAAAATAGAACACGGTAGGTTTTCTAGCCAACATACCAATATAATAATTTTTCCTATAGTCATCCAAATAATACACCACTTGATTATTTGAAAACTAGGATATATACACTTATTTTTTTCATGTAGAATTTGAAATCCCAATACCAGCCTATTGAGGATTAATTATAGCACGAACTTGGTAAAAATCATAATTTTCAGGAACTTAGAATTCTGATAGACTATTTTTGAGATAGCACAACTTTTTCCACAGGTATCCAAAACCAAGGGCTTTTTGCGTTGAAAAGCTAACACATAGAACTTACTTTCTTATGTTTTACAAAAATTCTCCATCTCATTCTAAATATGCAAAAACTGAATTTGAACATAGTGCGCATAAACTAATTTCCGACGCACTGTTTTCTGCCATCCAACTTCTAGACATCATAATTAATTCCATGGGCCTCGGAATGTGATAATGCCAATTGGAACCGAACACCTAACTCTCATCCCAACCATATAAAAACTTGACCTGCCAATACAGTGCACAAAAACTTTTCCTGAAGCGCAGACTTGTGGAGCTCATATTTTTCTCCACACACGCACCCAAATTGATTAAGGTTGCTACGTTGGATAGAAGACTCCCTAAGAGCATTTCCAATGCAAGCGAGAATTTTCACCTCCACGTAGGCTCAATTTTCTTTGTTTCCTACCATTTTGGTGAAAAGCAAGGTGAGGCTGTCCAATGCAAAGGTGAGTTTGAATTTCGAACGAAATGTTTGATTCCGTCTAGATGCATTTTGTTCAAAATGGAATGTAACATCCCGTCTAATATTTTGCCCAAAACGGAATGAAACATCTCGTCTGGTAAGTCTAATATAACAGACGCAAAACAACCCACTTTTAATTTCTTCCATTACGCTTCCATTACGATTTTCAGTCCTCCATTGCGATTTTTTTCAATTTCTTGAATTCCTAATGACTTCTCCACCCCCCAATTATTTCATTATTTTTGCGACCTTTTTCCTTTGTGGGGCGGCTTGACCTTGTATCAAAAATGCTACTCCACTTTGAATTATCCTTGAGTATAACATAGCAATGATCAAGTGAAAAATACGTTTTTCCTTGTTGTTGGTACGTCATCTTTGCCTCGGGCAACTAAAAAAAAAACAAGAATTAGACTAAGATAATCATAAATGAAATTTATAAATTGACAAATTGACGAAAATTGTAATTACTCGGCTTTGTATTGTAGTACCACTTGCATTTTGAGCCTCCACCACATTCATAATTGCAACAAACTTGTTCATCATTTTCGAAATATATTTTCATTTATTGCAAATTGAATCGGAAGACCCATCCGACCCACATGTTTGATTGAACTCGTTTGTTACACGATTCTAAAATCTTTTTGCATTTTGGAAAGCACCAATAACGGAGTCTTCACTAATTTTTATCCAAGCAAGACATAGAGCTTGATTTTTGGACATGCTAAAGTGAGTCGATGTCTTATTTGGTTTTGATTGAGTGCTACCACTTCCTTGAGTTGCTTGAGATGCTTGAGATGTCATTTGAAAATAATTCAAGTAATTCAACTGATTTTGAAGATTTTTTTTTTTTTTTTTTTTTTGAAGAATTGATTTTAAAGAAGAATAAATATGATTGTTGGAAGTGTAAGTTGAAATGGAACAAATATTGTATATATACTAAAGTTTTAATTTTTGATCGTTCTAACTTTCTGACCGTTGTTGGATATAGCCGTTAGGACTCCAGACTGGATGTTTGATTCCATCTGGAAAAAAAGAAATATATCGAGACGGGTTGTTCAATTCCGTTTGACGTGTTTTGTAATCCAGACGAAATCAAACATCCCGTCCGAAGTTCACAACTCAGCTATTTTGTCACCCAACTTTACTCTCGGTTTCATTGGTCAAATGTTTTTCAAAAAAAAAAATTGGGAATGCAAATGTTTTTTCTCAAAAAATGGTGAAAATTGTCAATTTCCCTCCATAGTGATGGTCATTGGGAATGCTCTAAGCTTTCATTCAGAGTTGGATTCAATAAAAAACAACAAATTCTCGATTTTATAAGGCAAAGGCAGTAACAGTTTTTGCACGATCCATCTTTTAACACCAAACCATGGCAACTCTCATTCAATTTGAATTCACAACGAAATAAATATGATTTTAAACAAGCTCAAACAGTTCATAAACTAATAAACCTAAGTCAATGAATTTACTCACTTGAAATATTGATTACTCTTTGATGGAATCGAATCCGAGCTTCATTGCCTCAATTCTTCCTGTCAATTTAGTTCTTTAATGGCCTAGCAGCGGCCTGGTTATAGTAACTCCATTTCAATACAAGGCCAAACCATAACCCACAACCCCAAAACCAACAGCAAGAATAGCGGGCCTAGAAATCAATCTTTCCCTTCCAAAACATGTAAGTACACCATCACTCCAAGTGACACCACTTATCAATGTGTGGATATCTTAACTCTATACATGCATTAGTGTATAGTGAGAGTTGTAAAACCTTAATGGCACCTATGTAATCCTAATGGCACATATGCCATTGGAGATTCCCAATTTTGGGAACCTTTATTGCCTGTTCACTATAGGTGGTTGAATAGTTGGCTTGTAAAAGAAATAAAGAGGACATCACCACTTAAGAGCGCTAGAATAAACTTGTAAACCTATTTTTAATCATACAAAAAAATTCCTTGAGTCCGGCCTTTTTGTGAAATATATATATGCATTGTGTTATTTTATCTTTGGGAGGTGATTGTGCTGTACATTACTATATATGAAGTCTATGATGCATTGCTGCTGTATATATTTTGTAGGTACGAGACTCCCATATTGCAAAAAGGGAAGAAGATATTGGATACTTTGCAGGTTTTGTGGGTAGGCATACTTATCCTCAGCCTGCTAGCTGCAACTCCAAAATAAGTGCACTTAATAATAATTCTCGTAGTAATGAACTTATGAGCTATGATGCAGTGTTTAAAATAAGTTTGATATGTTGAAGGTGCTGCATATATGTTTGGAAGGGCATTGACTTCTATTATGTGGGGAGTTATAGCTGATCGATATGGTCGGAAACCTGTGATATTGATCAGCGCTGCTTCAGTGTTAGTATTTCTAGGCATTATTTACTGTATGGCCTCACTTTCCAATTGTGAAAAAATAAAGTTCAGCTTGGAGCTTGGGGGCAATTTCCAATGCTCACTTTTATATTAGTTTGTTTCTATACTTTTCTGTTTCAGGGTCCTGTTCAACACTTTATTTGGCCTCAGTACAAGCTTTTGGATGGCAATTGTTACAAGGTTTCTTCTTGGAAGCATGAACGGACTTCTTGGAACAATTGTGGTATAATCTTGTTTGTGTGAGTGTGTGTTGAATTTTAAACTAAAATGCAGCATGCCCTTTCCTATTTCTTGCTGCTTTTGTCCACAATGTTTCCTACTTACACTCTGAACTTGTTATTCCTCTGGATTAAAAGGCATATGCTTCTGAAGTTTGTCGAGAAGAACATGAAGGTCTTGGACTGTCACTTGTAAGAAACGTTTCTGTATTTTTTGTCACAGATGTAGTTATTACCGCAACTCCGCTGTATCATTTGGTGTGAAAACTTCCAACCTAGCTAGCATTTTGTTTCAGGTGAGTATGGCGTGGGGTATAGCAATTATTATTGGTCCAGCTATTGGAGGTTTGCTTGCTCAGGTACTTTCAGACTATTAGATTTGTTTTTTCGTTTTCAAGAATTAACAGAAGGATGTGACAATAAAAAATGTAGGAAGATTGGACATTTTATTAAG
Organism: Coptis chinensis; assembly: GCF_015680905.1. Taxonomy (NCBI): domain Eukaryota; kingdom Viridiplantae; phylum Streptophyta; class Magnoliopsida; order Ranunculales; family Ranunculaceae; genus Coptis; species Coptis chinensis. The sequence continues at coordinate 89,227,300 of NC_141463.1, read as the reverse complement.
AAAGTGAAATGTTGATCGGAAACAGCCAATGAACATCTTTTAGCTGCTGGTCTCCTATCTACTGTATCACAAATTTCAAGTGAACACACAGGAAAGCGTACTATGATTCAATCTTCTAATGACTTTTTTTTGGTAATTTAATTGAATCTTCTAATTACTTGGTGTCTGTTTTGGAGGCAATTCCTCCTCATGTAACTGAATTTTCTCTGAAACATTGGTCATGAACTTTCTCAAGAACAAATAAATTGTATACTCTCAAGAGAAAGTTGAAGAAACCAATGAATGCCTTACTCATGAGTTCAAAAATCACCTCAACGAGGTAATATTCTTGATGAGTATTAAGAGTATAATGAAATGAACCTTTGAGGAGTGCGGATGAAGTTGAAGAGACTTAACAAGTTAGCATGGTGGTCTGAGTATGTTCTTTGACATAAACGGTACAGTGAAGCTGTCACAGATTCACAGCGACATCCCCCCCCCCACACACACACACATAGACACACCACATAAAAAAGAAAAGAAAAAGAATTATGTCTGTCTTCTGCTCCCTCAAGCAGTCCTTGGATGTCTGAAGAAACTACCCCAGTGAAGGGGCATTGCAGATCTTATGATCCCAATAGTAGTAGTTGTTTTCCTTGTCCTGCTTAATAATTGTTAGAGTTCTTTGTGAGTCATTAGAGCGGTGGGACACTTCGCCCACCTGAAGGCTCTCCCCCGGGTTGTGGGGGCACCTTAATCCCCACGACCTGGCATTGTTTGAGGTTTTCCATATTGTAAACATTCTTTTTTGCTATATAAGAAGTATGAGAGAAGGCCAAATCTAATTAAGACGTAGTCTCTCTTCTTTCTCATTCTTCTCTAAATTTTCTTCTTCATTAGCAATAATATAATTTCACTATAATGCGTCCTCAGTTTTCTTTATTTGAATGACTTTTCTTTGACTGAAAAACATTGTTTGCAATTTGATGGTGGGAACTGTTGTATTCAATGAAGGGAGACCTTTTAGTCAAATTTAAAAAATTATTTTGTTGTTTAGCTACATGGGCTAGGAGGTTGAAATTCTGCATGAGTTTGAGGACTCCTAAAGGTTACTGTAACCATTTACTCTCAAACAATGCCTTATCTTTGATCCACAATACTGTAGAGCTCATGACTTTAATGTATTTATTTTTTTAGCCAGCAGAGAAATTTCCAGATTTGTTTTCTCAAGATTCTGTATTTGGGAGGTGAGCAATACCATGTGCACTATCATTTATTTGTGTCATTTGATCATATTCATCTATTGTTAACCATGTGATACAAATGTTTCTACTGTAGGTATCCATACTTCTTGCCCTGCCTTTGCATATCAATCCTGATGGCAGCTGTGTTTGTTGCTTGTTTCTGGCTTCCAGTATGTTTCTTAAACATTTTCCAATTTATTTCCTTACTCTATTCTTTGAAAACCTGAATCCACTTTTGCCTTAATTTTTGTTTTGAATATACCACACCTAAACCGTTCGTATGATCAACTCTAACTAGGCTTATGCCTTGAAAGTTCAGTGGAACTTTACCTAAAATCCTAAATACATTGATATCTGAATACTTTTATTCAAAAGATGAGTCTTGTATAATCAGCATTATTGTCACTTATGCAGTTTACTTTTATACATAATTTAATTTTGAAGTCTAATCACTTTTACTTAATAGATGAGACTGGTAGAATAAAACCTATTATTATATTAGTTTTGCAATTTACACGTTGAAATCACTTGAATATTCTTGTTAATTGTTACTAAGGATTTCGATTGGATTGTCTATTCTCATAAAATATGAAGAATTTGGGTGGCAAGTAAACTTTTATGTGTTAAAATTTTGATCTTTCAACTTGTAACTTAGTCAGCCATATATGATACACCAAATTGTCTATGTACCAAAACTTTAGGTCTTCCATTTCTTGGATTGTAGGAAACCTTGCACATGAATCATCGAAACAATGGAGAAGGAGATGACAAAAGGCATTCAAAATCGAAGAAAAGTTTGTTAAAGAATTGGCCTTTAATGTCAGCAGTAATGGTGTATTCTGTCTTCTTATTTGGAGAGATGGCCTACTCAGAGGTACTCTTATTTTTATCTTGTGGTTTCTAGTTTCTACCTTAAGCTATGTGTGATTTCATTTATCTTATTTCATCTACTTACTTGTGCGATTCAACACACTAAAGAAAACTGATTCCTTGTCAAAGGTCTTAAACTGTTCTAGGCCAAACCTAAAGCACAGGCAAAAAGACTAAGGAGTGATCTAACTAATTACTCGGACCACACTTCAAGAAACTCTACGGTTGATTCCAGCAAAAAAAAAAGAAACTCTACAGTTGAGGTGAGACTACCGGTGGACAAAAAGTTTCATCATGAGAAGAGCTATCAAGCCTCAAACTTATGTGAGATTGACAGCCACCATCTCTACACCTGAACTTCCACCTTATATACATAAAAGTTTGCCCTTTCTACAAGTTTGACCTTTTAGAATAATCGGTGATATGACAAAGACTTAACACTGATGTAGGCAAAATGCCGTTCCCTGTGCATATTCGTTTTGTATGTTTTTTATTTGAAATCACTGCTCACCCAATAATATTATAACATGCAAATTTTACAGATATTTTTATTTGAAGTCACTATCTATATGATGGCTGAATTTTACAGATATTTTCTTTATGGGCTCTTAGTCCTAGAAAGTTTTGGGGATTGAACTTTTCAACTGATGAGGTTGGTGTTGTTCTTGCAATCTCAGGTATGTGGATACATACTTGTATTAACCGTTTTATTTTTACAATGATCTCCTAGAAATGCAATCTCGGGTGTTTTTCTTTCACTAGAAATGCATGTTTCAGCTAACTGGAAAAAGTAAAAATAAAACAAGTGCAGTCCAGCTTCTTGACAGCCCAACCTATTATACTGTTCTTCCACCTTAAGGACGAGTCTACCTGAAAAGGTGTCGGTGCTAAGTTTGAGTCCAGCACATCACTTATGAAACCCAGGTCTTGTGAAAGTACATTATGACTAAATTTCTTTCAAGATGTAAATTTATGAACTTCTATGGAACTTGACATTTTGTTTCTTTAGAAAATGCAATAAGTGTTTGGAATTTATGAGAATTTATGTTTGTCCAAATGCCATATATGTGCATAGACTCACACGATTAAGCGAACTTCTTGATAATCTCTTTTTGTGAGGTAAAGTTACTAACTCATTCAACAATTAGGTGTGGGCGTTTTAATCTTTCAAACCTTTCTATATCCATTGGCCGAGAGAACTCTTGGTCTAATCATGGTTACTCGGATTTCAATGGTAGGCTATCGGGATATTTTCTGCTCTTTCCTGATTTGGAGTTTATTTTTGAGTTACCTGGTGATACTTGATTGAATTACCTACTTTTATGCTTATATGTGGAGGTTTTGTCTGTACCGGTGCTGTCAAGTTACCCCTTCATAGCTATGCTATCTGGGACCGGGCTTTCTCTTTTACTAAATTGTGCATCTATTGCAAAGAATGTCTTATCAGTAAGTACAATCTTAATAATTAATGTTCTTTTTTGTATTTTCTGTTATCCTTCATGAAATTTAATGTATGGCTGAATTCAACCATACTGTTTTTAAGCTTGGACCCTTTAAGCTTCTCTGTTTTCCTGAGTTACTTTAAACTGAAGCATAAAGTATGTATTTTGTTGGAAGCACTGTGGTGCTCTCACAACATGGTACTCTCATGCTGTCAGTTATGACCTATGAGTTTTCCTGACAATTAGATGGCTTCGATGTATGTAAGTGTTGGAATGTCGAACAAAGAATATGTGCAAACTCATAGACATAATCTATAGATAGAATGAAGGTAAATTTTGGAGGCTATTGTTAATCTCTGGTTGAATACGCAGTCTCCTGACAATTTTTCTCTCTATCTTTAACCAGATATCAATTATTGCTGGACTACTCGTACTTCAGAACAATGCTGTGGTTAGTTTTCCCTCTCATGTGTGGTTTGAAATCTGTTGGTGCATATACGTATATGTATGCATGTATATCGACCATCAGAACTACTAATGGTTGGATGCTTATTTATTACATACGAACAGGAACAGCATGAAAGAGGAGCTGCAAATGGCATTTCTATGACTGGAATGTCTCTTTTTCAAGCTTTTGGTCCAGCCATAGGAGGTGTTTTGTAAGTAGTCCTGGCATGTCCTTGTACAGGATTCAATTTCCATCTTCAACAACAAGAAAATTTTAATTATTTACTGCATGGATCTTTGTGTCCGTCTGTCAGATCAATGTTTCTTCTCTTTAGTGCTACAGTCTATTAAACTATCCTGTACATAAGACCAATGTAAAATTCATGGAGGCTTCTTCTCAGAATAAATTTCACTGTGGAGTGATGTTTAGTGTGGGCCGTGCAGATAGCTTAGATCTGCAACTGCTTGGAATTAGATTAAATTTGATGACATTAGAATCATATGTGTACATCCTCGGCCTAATAGTAGAATGTGATGCAACCTAGCGTGTTCCATAGTCACATCAGTCATATGTTGTGATATGGATGGAACATTCAAAACTGGTGATACTCATACATTATCACACCTTATACTAACGGAAAGGCAGGTCGTTTGATCGCAATCACATTTTCAAGCTTGATTTAGTGCACTTGATGCTATCTTGGGAGTTCTCTGTCTCCGACTTCCCTTCGAAAGTTGGCTCTTTTGGATTAGCATTTCTAGAATAAGGATGTTTCCTATATGATCATTCTCCTTATATGTTAGTTATACCTTTATTTATTTGCTTCCCAAGCCAACCAATATTTCATTGAATATTTTGGTGATTTGGTGACATAAAATAAAGAATTGCAATTGCAAATCTTTTCTTGGTTACTCATGTCTTTATATATACAGATTTTCCTGGGCAGAAAAGCGTCAGGACACTTCTTTCCTCCCTGGTACGTAATACTCTACTCTAAATTGATGGTTCTGTTAACAATTTGTAACAACAATTATGGTTCAATGTCTCTAGCTGTCAGAGAATAGGTATGAACATCTTAACAATTACCAGGCCTAGTCTGATTCACATCAAGTCACCTACTTGGTGTTCATCTAATGTTAGGCTTCCTTTTAAATGCCTTCTCCAACACCAAAGACATAACACTGGAATCTGGAATGCCTTTATGCCAATGATGAAACTAATGACTTATTCATCTCTAAAATTTAACTGAATACTGGGTTCTCTTGTTTTTCGTCATAATCATTGTAAATATCTTTAGAGTTGACGTTAATCCAAACCATGTATCAACATTCTCTTTCCCACAGATAGAACTGTTAAGATGATAATCGCATCAAACCAAATTTACTAGATTCTAAGCATAACATAGTGCAGAGTGGGCTGTACAGAAATTGGAGTTGTTAGCCTGTGATAGGACCTCGCACACTTGCCAGGCTTGGAATAACTAGTACCGATATTGTCCCCCACTTAACTACCCATTGGGCTTGGGCCACATCTTGGCTATGGGTGTGGGGTTTTATCCGAAAAGGCCTCGATACTAGTTAGTGATCTTCCCACTTTATCAACCCACGGTGAACTAATTTCTTCTCCCATGTTCTCCCGTATGGGACTAGATTTCAGGTTCACAATACCCAACAGCCAACTGTAGTGAGCTTTCGATCTCTTGCTATAGTCTAGCTCTTTCTCAGATATTCCTATTGAAACCAGATATTACTTGCAGCTAATTAGCTTTTCGGAATGCAGGGTCTCATATGATCTTCTTCCTCCTTAATGTGATTCAAGTGATTGTGTTGATAATGACCTTTAAGCCATTTCTAGGTATGCCCCGACGTTGATGACAAGTGCATAAATTATTTGTTCATTTGAATAATTATAGAGGCATAAGAGCTACAAGATGTTACATCATGTTCAACTACTACACATTTATTGGTCTTATGAGCAGTTTCGATCCTTTGTAACTTGTAAGTGAAGCACAACTAATACAATCTTGGTTATATTGAGCATTATGGGATGACTCCTTTTATTCCTTTAAATTTGACAAAATTATTGACCATCTGCAGAAAAAACTTCTTTGTATCAAATGATCCTAGATTATATTGAAGGACGGTCATTACGAAATTTCGTATTTTGGATTCTCTTGTTGCAATGGATATAAATCACCAAGCATTTTCTCTGTTGGCAAAGTGATCCAAGTGATGGACACACTTTCTTTTTTTTTTCCCAAGAAAATTGTATCTTTTTTAAATCTATTATTTGTTATATTCAATCTTGGTCTTCTTCGTCTAATCAATATGAATTTCGATATAGGATTAAAACTCGGTATGTTTATCACAATCATAATTCCATTAAACATAGATGTTTAGTGGAATAAGCACATTTCTGCAAAATAAATATGCTAAAATAATATACAGGGATGGAAATGCCATGTGAAGTTGACGAAAAGGGCATGTAAGTTATGCCTTGCTTTTGAAATTGATCTTTCTAAGGCTAAGTCCAATGGTGCTGCAAATCATCAAATTTAACGTAAAATGTGATCCAATGGTACGTTAAAACGTTATACCGCCAACGATCTTCATAAATTTCTCTATTTTTGCATCAATTTTAACGTTATAGATAATTATCTCGGCTACTTGCAATCAAAAAATTTATTGGTCTTATGAGCAGTTTTAATTCAAATAATAAGTTACAAATAAGTTACACGCCACTCACAATGGCGTACAGAATTCATTTATGATTTTCCACCCGCCACTCACAATGGCGGTTAGAATTGATTCTTTTTTTTTTTTTTTTTAATAATTTAATTTGTGCAATTACCATTCTATCCTACTCTTTTAAATTTTTTTGATTTATTTGTATCTCTTTGTTATAATTTCAATTCAATGAGACATGGTCCAACCGTCCAACAGATGAGAAACTCTGATGGAACACGTATTTGCATCATTCGTGCACTGTGACGATTGTACCTGTTTCTTTCTGCTAACTTTCAAAGTTAATCTCTAATGGAGGGAAGATTCCTTTTTGTAGCGAATCAGAGTTATCTAGATCAAGATTTGAACCTTTGTCCTTTATATCAATCCAGCTCTTACCGGCAATCTTCTTGACCCCTCTATCTTTCATTAGCTTCAGTAAAGCTTCGGCATCATCCCATTGATTAAAAACTTTATAAACATTAGCCAAAAGAACATAACTTAAATGGTTTTCTGGTTCCAACTCCATCATTTTCTTAGCAACACGCCCAGCGACATTCAAGTTTGAATAGGATGTGCAAGCACCAAGAAGAGCTGCCAACAGCGACAGATCGTCTTTGAAAACCGACTTTTTTAGTAAGTCATCAGCTTCTTCTAGAAGCCCGGCTCGCCCAAGAAGGTCAACCATGCAGTTAACATGCTTGATTCCAGCATTTATCCTATAGAATTCACCCATCAGTTTAAAATACTCCCTCCCTTGATCAACTAATCGTGCATGGCTACAGGCAAAAAGCACTCCGATGAAAGTAATATAATCTGGCAAAGGTGATGGCGTACAAAAACTTGGTTTTTTGGTTTTTTTTTTTTTTTTTACACGCCACTGGTGATGGCGTACAAGGTTTTTTGGGGTTTTTTTTTAATTGGCATTAAAAAAACTATTTTTGGGTTTTTTTTTTTTTTTTTTTTTTTGTGTTATGGGTTTTTTTTTTAAAGGCAATATAGGAAGATAAATAACTACACGCCACTGGTGATGGCGCATAAAAAAGTGGTTTTTTTTTATTTCTTGCCCGCCATGGTGAAATAATATAAAAAGGATTTAATATTTTGTGTTGGACGCCATTGTCATGTGGGCATCTTTGGAAAAATAAACCATTGGATTTGATTTCGCTATCTCCCTAACTGTATCTACTGTGTTATTGTGGTTTGGTGTTTTGGCGCACCAAACCATTGGAGTTAGCCAAAATGGCTATTGTTTGTTACGTTTGGGTTTTTTTGTATCAAATATATGCAAGGGGTGCAAATACATATGAATTATTTGCATTATGCAAGGGGTGCAAATATTTGCATTATGAATTATTAAGTTTGTATGTTGGAAGTTGTTGAGACTTGAGAGTGAAGAATCCACGACTGAACACAAGCAAGATATGCTAATAGTGATCTTGAAGAAAAGTCCACTTCATTGAAATCGCTTATTACTTTATTGTACCATGTTATTTAAGCCAATACAATCTTCAGTGCAGGTCAGTGCCGGCCCTGAGATAAACCCACACAAGCAAACCGTTTGGGCCCCATTATTTTGACAAAATAAGGGGACACCAGTCCACCACTAGAGTCTACTGAAACAATTTAACGCCCAATTTGCAATATACACTTATTAATAAGAACAATACAGTTATAGGCTTAATTAAAATTTATATATGACTAATGAAATTATTAAATCCACTTGCTATTTTATATATTACGAAGTCAAACGATGTATAAAATCTTATTTGTTACATAAAACAATAAAACAAAAGAAATTCGATTAAAAAGATGAGATAACAAATAATAACGCTAGACAAAAAATGCATTGATTTTTGTTTTTGACATGTGAATTTACACATATAGAGCCACATTTTAAGAGTTGGTTTCAGGCCACAGGAAATTCAAGGCCGGCACTGACAATCTTAGTGTCATTTTGGCACAATTGAACCTTTTAGTGTACTACACCAGTCTTAATTTTAGTGGACTTAATTGGAATGGGTCGGGGTACATGGAGAGAATATTATTGGTTTTTATTTCATTTCTTTGCTTCTTTGAATGGTTTTATGATCTCATAGCATATTAGTGGATATGTTGATTCTTCATTGTTTTCTTTGATAGGTTTATTCACTCTTATTATGTGTTGAAAATTTCTCATCTAAGTGAATTTTGTTTTGCAGAGTTTTAATGCCTTGAATTAAAGGGCTGTTACAGTGGTAGTGACCAATTTAGAGGGATATAAAGGTTGTTTTATTCATGCTTTTTGCTTGATCCACCCACTAACCATGACACTCAGCCAAGAACCAAGGCAGACAACCTCCAGTCTTGGACATCTAAAAATTCCTCCATTCAAGTGAGTATACATTTCTAAAAGCTTATATCTAAATGCAAACCCGTTTTTGTACATTGATGAGCTCCTCTACCAGGCATTCATTCATAGGTTGAACAGGCATTACTACTCAATAGCAATCAATTACATGAATGAACTTGAGGAGAAGATGTTGCTCGAGATTCATAAAAAGTAGAGGACTGATGGGTTGAGGGATTTGATATCCATTCCAAAAGCAACCCAGCAGACCATCCATGCTATTGAATATTTAATCTCATTAATAAAGTCTTTTATCGTTAGTTTGATAAAGCGCAAACAGTCTTATGTAAGTCCTAAATAGAAATATTGTTTATGGTACAAGTGCAATATTCACTAAGCTTCATTGCAACAAATAATAAAGGGAGGAATTTTACTGAATTGGTAGTATATATATTTCAAACCGATTGTAATGGTTTGCTAGCAACTGTTCATTGCGTTCCAAATCCCCCACTTTTTATTTTATTACAGTCTTTTTTCATTAAAAGGGCTAAAGGCGTTTTGTGGGTTTTCTTTTCCATATTTTTTTTTTTTTCTTTTGTGAAACCAACAAATTTATCCTCATACCATGCTATTGAGGAATAAGAATAAAGGGTTTTGACCATTAGACTCGCCAAGTACAACAAAAATAAATTCTTTTACTTTGGTAGATAATTGTAATTTCATTGTGTTCCAAATCCCACTTTTTCAGTGTTTTTTTTCATTACTTTTGCTTTTCCATATTCTTTTGTGACAACAAATTTATTACATGCAATCTGTTTTCATTCATATTTAAATTTAAAGAGTAGTTCATTGTGCAGGCGCATCGCGCGGTGATTTCGGATCGGATTGACCTCTTTTGAAAAAAAATCCAAATATTTTCGGAACCCAATATGCGAGCTAAATCCGATCCAATTTTTTTTCGGAATCAAAATATTTGTCCAAATTCAAAAATTTCAAAATAACTTGTAAATTTCAAAATTTTTGGTAAATTTCATAGATCTCTTTACTTTATACTATTTTTGAAAAAGAAAATTTTACTAAACCAATTTAGAACTTCAAAAAACAAAAACTTTACCTATCAAAAACTTAAAAAGAAAAATTATAAAAAATGTTCTTATGAAAAGCTAATTTAAGAACTATACTTAACATGGTGAGGGAGAGAAGTGTTTGAGAGGAGTGGGAGAGAGAGGGAGTGAAGTAGCTGCTAAGATTTATTTAGTTGTTTGTTTTGTTTTGTTAGTGTAGAAAACTAGAAAATAAATGAATGGTCATAATCTTATCAAATGGACAATGAAGTTTTGTTATATTATAAGTACATGATTTTACAAAAAATTAGAAATAATGTCAGAAATTTCAGATTGGCTCCGTTTCAAAACTTTCAGATTGAATATTTGAGAGTTATATCCAAATCTGATCCAATTATTTTTTGGAATTATCGGAAATCAGAAAATCAGTTATCGGGCCGTGAAAATAGACCTAAAGCCATACCAATTTCTGGTCGGAATTCGGCAAAAAGAAACGCCCGTAAAGCCAAACAATGACTAGACGTTGAACTCGTGCAAAGCCAATCACTGTCAGTCGACAAACCATTCATAATACACTTGCTTAAATAAAGAATCGAGTTTAAGATTCGTGAGTAATTCAAAACGACAGTTCATTATCGGGCCCCCCCGTAATTTGTTGTCACTTTGCAAAAAATCTACTTTTTCGAGACGAGGAATCTTCTTACCAAAAAAGTTCACTAATCAGTGTCTAGGTCATATTCATTCACTGTATTATTTCTTTTCACACCATTTGTACTGTACTATCTTAGAAAAGGAAGAGACATAGGGACAAAGTCACATTATAGTCATATATTTTCGACATATAAATAAATTAAGATATAGTTTTTTTTAGAGATGATTTTTCCACCAATGAAGATAATTTTCACAAAAAATCATAATATTTGGATATGTCTAACTATGTAAAAATTAGTGTTCATTTGTATTTATTTTTGAATTTTTCGTCTAACTGTCTAAAAGTTTTGTGAACATGTTGAATGAGCTAAATTTTTATGAGCACGTTATGAGCAAGTTCTCCAAAAAATCATATCTACAAAAAAAATCAGTTCTTAATTCAACTTTTAAGTTTATGATTTTGTTTGGATTTATTTACAATATAATATGACTATTATGTTAATCTAAAAAAAATGAAAACCCTGAAAAGACCTAAGGATGTTCTAAAAAAAATTATATTTTTCTTCACTCTAAAGATTCAAGAAATAGCTTGGTGGTTTTAATCTTTTTTTAACTAGATTTTAATTTATATAAATTATGGGCAGCAATAACTTGTTCCACTCATCTCTCTCATAAATTACTGTGTGTTCAGTTACACAAGCATTAACCCTTGTTTCTTTTTCCACAAAAACAAGACAATCGATTTTAAAGGTATATCCAGTTTCCAATTTGCAACGTGACAGAACATTAGTGAGACCTGTCATGTATCTAGCTGTCCCGCCACCATTGTCGCATTAATATGGCATGGTATTTTTATTTTTTAAAGGCCTGTCAGCTTATGACTGATTTTTCTTAAATGCAAAACAAAGAAGAAGGCTGACAGACTGAAAACTCATTTTGATTTAGGCTCAAATGGAGAAAGCTACACCTGAGCCATTGTTGAAGAAAGTGTACTATGAAAACTGTCCAGGTTGTAAGGTTGATCGACGTAAAGATACACTTAGAGGAGTTCCAATCAAAGAGTTTTTCTATGTTTGGATTGTGGTACTATGTAATGGTAACCACTTTACACTCTATAGTCTATACAGTCTTATCATTGTTTTGATCCTTGAAACACTTTATGTTCTTACTTACTTTTTAAGCTCAGCATGCATGGAAATGAGATATTACTGGGGTTATTTGATCGAGAATTTTTCTTTTAACTATTTATGGACTTTTCCTTCATTTTTAAAGAGATTATGAGAATATGAGCTTGCTTGATTGTTGACTCTAATTAGTGACCTTGTTATGTTATATGTGTGTTTTATTGAAAAAGTTCAGTAGTCATTGTTTTCAAGTGATTGGCATGCATGAGGAACTAGAACTGAATTCTGTCTGTGTGAAGCCAAAATGAATATAGTAAATGTCAAATTTAAATTGGAAATATATAGCAATATGTATTGTTTCCTCTCTGCCATTTACTTGTTATGTTGCCATTTAAAATTGATTTTATATTTTAGTTTGGTTTATTAAGATGTTAAGAAATTGTTCAGTGGATCTGTTGGTGGTCCTGTTTTGATTGTGAAGAAATCTCACAAACAGGTACTGTTAAATGCAATTACACCATGGCATTTTTCGGTTTCTAAAAGAGATACCATACCTGGACCAAATATGAAAACAAAAATATCATAAAAATTTGTTGATATTATGCTCTCACATTTACTTTTGATCTATGGTAAAGTTGCCAAGAAGTATGTTTTAGTTTTTATTCTTACAAAATGTTTTTGTGAAATGCTTATAAGACCAATCCACTTGCAGTCTAACATCCTATTCTATTTTATCCCCTTTTCAGCTTTGCCAATATCATCCCTCTTTCCGTTTCTTTACTTCATGGTAAGAATGTTACAAACTGAAGCTTCATTTAAATGTCAATTTTAGTAAAATTTTGACAGATTCATGTTGATACTGTGCTATGAATTACTATGAAGTCTCTGTTTTTGATATCTTGTTTACTTTTGTAGGTAAGAGACACCCATATTGCGAAAAGGGAAGAAGATATTGGATTCTATGCAGGTTTTGTGGGTAAGCCATACTTTAATAACTTATACATATGGCACTGCAAAATGATGAGCACATAACAGTAGTACTTGAAGGTACAATGCACTGTTTAAAATATGTTTCATATGTTGAAGGCGCTGCATTTATGTTTGGAAGGGCATTGACTTCTATTATGTGGGGAGTTATTGCTGATCGATATGGTCGGAAACCTGTGATAATGATCGGAACTGCTTCAGTGTTAGTATTTCTAGGTTTTATAAACTGTGTGGTTCAACTTTAGTGTCAACTATCAAGAATGAACTTCAGCTTCTATCTTGTGGAGCTTGTTGTCAGGCTCACTTCGGTTTTGGCTTGTTACTTTTCTGTTTTAGGGTCCTGTTCAACACTTTATTTGGCCTCAGTACAAGCTTTTGGATGGCAATTTTTACAAGGTTTCTTCTTGGAACCATGAATGGACTTCTTGGTACAATTAAGGTATTGTTATGCTTGTGTGCTTGTGTGTTGAATTCTCAATAACGAAAACCAAGAATGTTGAGTTTATGTGTCCGCAGCAAGTGCAATTCCTGTTTTTGCTCCACTTTGTTCATACTTACATTATAAACTTAATAATCATCTATTTTAAAAGGCATACGCTTCTGAAGTTTGTCGGGCAGAACATCAAGCTCTTGGACTCTCACTTGTAAGAAATATTCTTATTTGTCATCACGAATGTAGTTTTGAGCTGAGTAATTCCATCATGTCAATTAGTGCTATTACTTCCAAGTTCCAACGTAGCATATTGTTTCAGGTCAGTACAGCATGGGGTATAGGATTGGTAGTTGGTCCAGCCATAGGAGGTTTCCTTGCACAGGTACTGTTCAACTGTCGAATTTATTTTTATTGTTTATGATGTTAAAATCAGTTCTATTTGGTAGAAGAGCAATTGTGGTGCAGGCATTTGGCATGAACAAAGCAAAATATTTAAGTACAGGTTTTATATGAAGGAAATATTTAAGTTGGAAATGGAACCATTTGTACTCCATATAATAGCATTATAGCACATCCTAAGTAGTGGAGGTTGAACCAGTGAACCTCACTTGTTCAAAATCTCCCTTTTTCGGGTTTTTCCCATTTTGTTTTTAACTAATGTTTCCTTAATCTTTTTTACATACCTTGTTTTTGATCTACAATGATGTCTAACTTAAAACAGCATCTTTGATGTACTTTCTTTCCAGCCTGCAGAGAAATTTCCAGATATAGTTTCGGAAGATTCTCTATTTGGAAGGTAGCCAACATGGTATCTATTATCCTGTATTTTTTGTTTCATTTCCTCATGTTCATTCTCTGCAGTTTAAAGTTAAGGAGATTTTTATGAACATTTCTTCTGTAGGTTTCCATACTTCTTGCCATGCCTTTGCATATCGATCGTGGCATTAGTTGTGTTTGTTGCTTGTTTCTGGCTTCCAGTATGTTCCTCAAACAATCTCCATTTTGAATTCCTTACTTCTTGTCTTCAAAAACCATAATGCTTTGGTCTTAAAGTATGGATTTGATTACTATCACGCACTAAAGCTTTCATATAATCAACTCTTTTGTCCTTCTAACTAGTCTTACTACTTGAAAGTTCAGAGGGATACCACCTTAAAACGTTGATCTCTATTATTTCAGTTAAAAGAATAGGCTGGTATAATCAGCTTTGTCCTCACTTTGGCAAGTTGCTTACTTGTGGAAAGCAGTTCAAGAGACAAAATTGACAAAAAAATAACCTTGTCACTTACGACTTTTGTATTGTTGATGCTTACAAATTGCAGAGAATCTAGGTGTTAATTAGAGTTTAGTGTGTGATAAAGTGATAAGTTGTTTGTGCTTGTAATTATTGTCCAGCTATATAAACCACTTGGATGTCTATTTATATGACTTGAGGTCTTCCATTTTTATATTGCAGGAAACATTGCACATGAACCATGAAAATGGAGAAGGAGACAACTCATATGAGGCGTTGGAGGCGCTGTCTGATGGATGCAACCTGAAAGCAGATATACAAGAGAATCAGAAAATCCATTCTGAATCTAAGAAAAGTTTGTTTACGAATTGGCCTCTAATGTCAGCGATAATTGTATATTGTGTTTTCTCACTTCATGATATGGCCTACTCAGAGGTAAGTTCATGTAGTTCAACACTAGTGTAGCTCAACTACGTTTCTTTTTCCCTATATACACTTTATTTGATCTCACTCTTCAATCAATATTATCATAACAAGTAATAGGTTCGTCTCTTACTTCAAGCTAGTAACCATCCTTCGCAATGTTATATATCTTCATGTAGTTCAATATATCTGATGGCTGAATTTTCTTCTGCAGATATTTTCCTTATGGGCTGTCAGTCCTAAAAAGTTTGGTGGATTGAGCTTTTCAACTGATGAGGTTGGCGTTGTTCTTGCAATAACTGGTGTGTTCGATACATATTTATTGTAGTTTTCATAGTTTTAATTATATTTCTTATCATTAGTGCTTTAGAAATTAGTAAAGATGAGAAGATTCTGCCCCGGATTAAATTGAATGAAGTATTGTTGCAGAATTTCAAGTTAATACTATATGTGTATACTATTAGCACTTCTTATTGCTTTCTTATTTATAGTTACTTAGTTAGGGATTTCAATGTATAGTAATTAAAACTTGTTCGAGATGCTCTGAATCATCCTTAAGTTCCTATGGAGATCAAAAACAATTCTTGTTGGAGAAGCATTGCTAGAAGCTTATTCCTTTAAATACCAGAACATCAATATTAATCCATCTTAATTTGTACTTCTATATGTACATAGAGAACTACAAAGTAGTTTAATGATTTTCTTTGTTCTTGCGGTAGATTTACTATTTTTTTTTTTTTTAGGTGTGGGCCTTTTAGTCTTTCAAACTTTTCTATATTCACCAGTAGAGAAACTACTTGGTCCAGTCGTGGTTTCTCGCATTGCAGCGGTAGGCTATGAAGATCTTCTTTTTCATGATTGAAGTTTATCTTTGAATTTCATATGTGATACTGGATTGAATTTTCTCCTTTTATGCTTATATGTGAAGGCTTTATCGGTACCGGTGCTATCAAGTTACCCCTTCATAGCTATGCTATCTGGGTTTGGCCTTTCAGTTTTACTCAATTGTGCATCTATAGTGAAGAATGTCTTATCAGTAAGTATGCTTTCAATGGTGTTCTCTCTTGACCTTTCAGAAAGCCTTCATCATCATCCTCGTCACCAAACCCTTATTGTTTAGTGTTCAAAGATGAAAATTTTTGTTCCCATTACAATGTTTATGTTGTAAAGGATACAATATGATATGCATATGCTTATGGTATATTTGTATCCTTAGCATGCGTCAATTGAATCTCGATCTTCATTCATTTTATAGTTGCTACTGTTTTTAAAGTAGGGCCTATACATTGATCTAACTTCAACACAAAGTTTCGATGCTTCTCCCCAGACCTCAAGTTATTTAAAGAGGAAGTGGATAATTTGGCAAAAGCACTGCTAAAATCTTCATTTCCTAGAGGTTTACAATACGATGCTTTCGCGCCATGTTACTTTCATGACCTCAGCTATGAGCCTATGAGTTCATTGACAATCAGACAACTAAAGTATTTGTAACTCTCAGGCTGTTGCATGAATAAACTTATCAAACTTGTGAACACAATTCCTGATTATATCATTGTAATGTGTCACATTCTGACAGTTATTTCTCTGAAACCAGATATTCATTGTCACTGGACTATTTGTACTACAAAACAATGCTGTGGTAATTTTCCCCTCTCAATTTGGGTTGATATCTTCTGGTGCGTGTGTGCACTCGATTCACCAGTACTACTAGTTTTTGGATGCTTATTTAGTACCATACAAACAGGACCAGGACAAAAGAGGAGCTGCAAATGGCATTGCTATGACTGGAATGTCTCTCTTTAGGGGTTTTGGTCCGGCCATGGGTGGTGTTCTGTAAGTACTCTGTGCTCCTGGGGATTGTTTTTTTTTTACAATGATTGCATGTACTTGCACAGGAATACAACGCAAGTGCTTCACCTTTAGGTGACCAAGAGTCCAAGACAGAGTCATATATGTAAATCCTTGGCTTATGTATATGACACATTACAGACCAGCTCAGTCATACCGTCTGATATATTAATCATTATATGGTTGACATGATAATGTTATATTAGTCACACCTTAGAATGCCATGTCCAAAATAAAGGGGGGTTGGTTGACCTCAGTTTTAATCTCATGTTGCCATATAGGTTGTAATTTTCCATATACAGTCGTTTTTCTTGATGTGGATAGCATTCATACCATCATTTTTTGTTGCCAAATCCATTTGATGTATTTGATAATTTAGGGTGATTTGGTTAATTATTAGTATAAAGAAACAAAGTTCAAATCTTTTTCCTTGGTTACTCATGTCTTATCTACATGCAGCTTTTCTTGGGCACAAAAGCGGCGTGATACTTCATTCCTCCCTGGTATGCAGCACTCTCTACTCTTAATAGACTGTCCTGTTTCTTAACATGTAACAACATTTATGGTTCTATCCAAAATGGCTGCCGATGAACTGTATATTAATCGTTAGCATGGAGTCAGATTTCAAAGTAAGTCACCCACACGGTATTCATCCAATATTATTGAAATTAGCTACCAAAGCATTCAAGTGGATCAAATTGTCCGACTTAAAGGTTTTAAGCATAAAATAATTGTATGAGAACGGAGCACAGAGCGAGCCAGCCAGCTATACTGATCTTATTTTCTGCCACACTCTAGCTCTTTAAATGTACTTGTTTTCCTGTTACATTTTTGTGGTCCTAAGTCAGTGTTAGTATCCTATTGAAATCTCTTATATGTGGCTAATTAAGCTTCTTGGAATGCAGGCTCCCATATGATCTTCTTCGTCTTAAATGTGATTGAAGTGATTGCATTGATTCTGACCTTTAAACCATTTCTAGCTATACGCACTCGGTAACATCAGCTACATGTATATATATATATATAAAAAATACCAAGATCGATAAATGACCTCTTTTAATGCGTGAGAAAATAATTCATGTCATGAGATTTGGGATATATTTGTAGAGCTACAACTCCTACAAGGAAACAAAGTTGGAACTCGGGACAGTATTCAATTACACCAATATCTGATTTTACAAGCAGGGTGATTATTTGTAATTATTCTACCAGTGCAACAACTATTGTATTGGTATAATGAGTGTAGCAATTAAGTTCACTTTTAAATTTTGACATCGTATGGTCTGTAACTCGGGCACTTTTTGAGTTATCATTAGAAATGGAGGGGTTCTAGGAACATATTTTATCTTAATATGTAAACAAATTTAAAATCATTAGGGTTTTTATAAATTTTGAATTAGGCTAATTTTTTGTAGATATGATTTTATAACTATTCTAAATATTATTACAAATAATCAAAAAAATTCTAAAATTGTCAAATGTGGTTAATAATTTACAAAATTTGGCTAATTGTATACCGTTTATTTTCACCATTTTGGATATTATATTTGGCAAGTTTATATTTGACAAGTTTAGAAATTTTTTATTTTTTTATTATTATTTGTGACAATATTTAGAATAGTTAGAAAATCATATCTACAAAAAATTAGTTTAATTCAAAATTTATAAATATCCTAACGATTTTAAGTTTGTGTAAGTATTAAGATAAAATATGTGAACCCTCCTTAGAAGGAATTTTTTTCTTTTTTTTTGGTGTATATGAAAGTGAAGTAGTGAACGGAACTCCAATTACTTATTTGTTTTTGCTGGCAAGTGGAAACCACCAAGTTTGAACGCCAATTATACTAAGCTAATAAAATTATGAGTTGAGGTCATGACGTATGTATTTTGGTACTTTTAAAAGTCCCGTACTTTATATATAGTAGAAGTTTAAAGCTGCAAGACACTTTTATTCGATCGCCACAAAGAATTGTTTTGCATTTGACTGACGCAATATTGAGAAACTTGACACTTCGTTCGATTAAATTATTGACTCTCAACTCTCAAGACACCTTGGGAAGAAAAATATAAAATGGTAGCCCCGGCATGGTCAATTAACTCATTCTTATCAAAATGGACTCTTGGAGAAGCCGCTATGAAATGGAGTACCAAAATTCCAAATGGAGTCCATTGTTGACTCCATTCTGTATTCCTACTGAGTTGGGTTGTTAATTAATGGACGGGGCATTAAGAATGTTTTGTCTTTTCATTTAATCTGATATTGACTCTGGCGGCTTGCGTTTTTTTAACAAAAATGGTCTATTAACTGATAAAAACATTTTAGGTGGTGATAGTATATTTTTAAATTTGAACAAAAAATTTAGAGAAACTGGTTGCAAATTTTGACTAATTCTAACTGGTTTGAGATTATGGGTAGGATTGGGTCGGGTTTGGATCGGATATGGTTATATTCGAATCCGAGAATCCGAACCTGATTATATCCAAAATTTAATATCTGAACCCGACCCAAATTTGAATAACCCGATCGGATAACACTAAAAATTAAAAAAACCCAAAAATTATATCCAAACCCGACATATCCGAATCCGACCCAAATATATAAACGGATATGAAAATCAACTCGAATTTGATGTATTCGGTAATCGGGGTTGGGTCGGATTCGGGTTTATCCGACCCGATTCCCTGCCCTATTTGCGATTGTAGACCCTACAACGCTATTTATACTTGATGTGGCGTCGCCAAGCCCGATTTATTATTGTCGCGGCGACATTACCACTGTCGCGACCAAGTTGAAAAAAAAACTCGTGCAATATTTCCACTAGTACTGGCGCGTAGTGCTAGTCAAAATAAAAAGAAAAAAAATTAGCGACATTTGCAATAGCACGCGACATGACCAATATCGCTCCCTATTCGCATCCAAATTGTTAAATTTGTGAACAATGATGCGAACGAACAGGTGATGCAACTGAATATACTAACCTAAAATTGGAATTCGGAAAAATTTCAAATTTTTTCTTCAAATTTGAAAGATTTTGACAGGAAATACTATCACCTAGAAATGCTATAATGTCTACTAACTGATTAGAGCCTGATTAGAGCTGCCATAGCAAACAATTACTAGTTCATAATAAATTTATAGACAGGTAACTATTTACTGAATGTATATAAAACCTCATATGGGTGGAGTGGCTGTCCGAAAAAACTGTTAAACTGTTCCAAAATAGATTTGACCAATAGAAAAATGTTGGTTGTGGACAAGTCTATCCACAAATCCGTTCTCTTCCCAGTTCTGTATTACTCGACGAGGAAATTGACTTTTGATCATATAGTAAGATGTCGTAATCCTTTTATAATAAATACTACGTCAAGTCTAGCCACAAAATTGCCTAATCACAAGATAGAGGTATGATGATGGAGACTTTTGGTCTGTAATGTTGTCAATCCGACAAAAGATATTTGGGTCAGAGATTCAGATCACTCAGATGTGTGTGGACGAGATTCTATATGGGCCCCATATCTGGGTCCTCAAGTCCTTTATGATAAATTACATGTCCAAAAGATTGCTTCATTGCTTACGTAAATACATAAAAGTAGAATTCTGTAAACTAACGTACCTCGCCAAGGACAGTGACATCGTTGGCAGGCCGCGAGGTTGGTCCTAATTATACATTTTGTTTTGTTCAAGTGCAGATATAATCTGTAATTCTGTATTCAAGTTTAAGCAACACAATGTTTGTTTTATGCATTTTTTATCTTTAAGAGTGTAATGTGTAATGCAATGTTTGCCCACATTGGTACTTGGCTTGCCACCGAACAGGACAAAGAGGTGGCATATGCAAAGACTCTTTACACTCTTTGTAGCAAAATTGAGTTTGCCTTTCAAATAGCAAACTGATCATAAGATTCATGTATTAAAATGCACTTTAATTCTTTTGGAAAATGCTGAACTTAGATGCATGGCACTTGGCAGTGTTGTAAACTTTACAACAATGGAGAAAGAAGGTGCAGAACCATTGTTGAAGAAAGTGTATTATGAGAACTGCCCTGGTTGTAAGTTGGATCAGCGTAAAGATACTTATACTGGAATTCCAATCAAAGAGTTCTTCTATGTATGGGTTGTTGTGTTAGGCAGTGGTAAGTACTAAACACCCTTACCATAGTTTTTTATTTATGAAACTGTTCAGTGTTCATTTTAGCTTTATATTGAAGGTTGAGATGAAACGTAGTATGATAAAAGACATTAGCTTTGATGTTTTTATGTACTGGGTATGAGTATTTTAATCAAAGAGTTTCCTTTAGCAAAAAAATCAAAGAGTTTCTTCTACCTGTGTGGCTGTGTTTTTATGAGCTTTATATTGATGGTTGGCTACTTGGATGATCCATAGTAACTTATTGTTAGCTTAGGCTTCTTTAATGATGAAAAACACAAGTTTTGTTGTTTTTACGAGATGGGAATGAGTAATTTCAATCAAAGAGTTTCTTTTGTTTATGATTCTTTTATGGTTTAAATTTTTGCCCCATTAATTATTTTATGCTTTATAGATGTTTAAACTTGCTTGAGAATTGAGTTATAACATGAAATTATACATTGTATAGGTTTGGCTCTGTATATTAGACATTGCTTTAAGAAATGTGCATTAGTAATTGCAACTCTTTATTATATTGTGCAAAGCCAAGATGATTATCGAATCAACATTTTTGTGAGCTTGGGATTTAGAGCTCTTTATTCAAAAGTCTAATTTGCTGGACAGTTTGTAAAACATTCGGTATAGCATGTTCAACTTAAAAGTCAATTGAATTTCTTAATCACGCCCCTGTGCCAACATTCGATCGGTGTTGTATTTCATTCATTTTATGCATTTAAGTTGTATCTCTTTCTTATAATTTATTTCCACCTGTGAGACCAATGCACTTGCAGCTAGCCTAACGCTTTCCTCTGTTAATTGGCCTTTTCAGCTTTGCCAATATCCTCACTTTTTCCGTTTCTGTACTTCATGGTAAGAATTTTACCAACTGAAGCTCCATTTGAACGTTTTGTTCTACCAGTTTGTTTTATATGAAGATTCTCTACATCGAAATCACCATTGAACGGCATCTTTCACACACTCACTCTCACAGACATGGATCATAGAAAAGGAGAGAAAGTTGGGGAACATAAGTGGAGACATCCAAATCTACAAGGCTTTCTTTAACTAAGCCAAGTCTTGCTAAGTAATCTATAAAGCCTTCTAACACCTGTTTACTTTTGTAGATAAGGGACACACATATTGCAAAAAGGGAAGATGATATTGGATTCTTTGCAGGTTTTGTGGGTGAGCATTCTACACTCTACAGCCTC
Source organism: Coptis chinensis (assembly GCF_015680905.1). Lineage (NCBI taxonomy): Eukaryota > Viridiplantae > Streptophyta > Magnoliopsida > Ranunculales > Ranunculaceae > Coptis > Coptis chinensis. Next base: position 89,205,163 of record NC_141463.1, on the reverse strand, counting down.
TGTTTATGTCACGTGAACTGATTTGCACTTGACTATAGTACTTATTAATTATTATAACCTGATTGTTTAAGATATATTCATTTCTTCAAGGTGCTTCATTTATGTTTGGAAGAGCATTGACATCTTACTTGTGGGGAGTTATAGCTGATCGTTATGGTCGAAAACCTGTGATAGTCATCGGCACTGCTTCAGTGTTAGTATTTCTAGGCCTTATTACATGTCAGATCCGACTTATTCTCAAGGATGAAGTTCAGCTTCTAACTTGTCGAGCATGTTCTCAAGGTCACTTTGGTTTTGGCTTGTTATTTCTGTTTCAGGGTCATCTTCAACACTTTGTTTGGCCTTAGTACAAGCTTTTGGATGGCAATTTCTATGAGGTTCCTTCTTGGGACCATGAATGGACTTCTCGGTCCAATTAAGGTATTATACGGCTGTGTGACTCTGTCTCTAAAGTTTGGACTTGAATTATTTAAATCTTATGAGTTCACGTGCCCATGCGTTATGTGAGTATGGGAAATCAGAAATTCATAATTTTTGCTGCTTTTGTTCCAATAGTTTCCAAGTTACAATTTGAATTTATCAGTTTTCCGTCTTGTAGGCATATGCATCTGAAATTTCTCGACCAGAACATCAAGCTCTAGGACTATCACTTGTAAGAAAGTTATTTTGTTTCTCATCATGTAAGAAGTTGTGTTTCCATTTGACCACTAGTGCTCTTACATTCAACCATGTGTTTCGTTTTAGGTGAGTACAGCATGGGGGATAGGATTGATTGTTGGTCCAGCTATTGGAGGTTTTCTTGCACAGGTACGATACTGTCAGTATAGTTTTTTGTTGCTTACTTGCAGGAGAATCAAGGCACTACCACCAAACTGATAAGTGTTACCCACTAGCAATTCTAGATTGTTTTGCATACCTTATATTTTATATGCCATGTAGTTCAACATACTTATTATCTTTTGATGAACTTTTATTTCTAGCCCGCAGAGAAATTTCCAAGTATAGTTTCTAACGAGTCTCTATTTGGGAGGTGAGCAAAACCATGTCCAGTATATCTAATTTTCTGTTAATTCATCATGTCCTTGTCTTGTTTTCACTTTAAGTTAGTGATACTATATAAACTATATCTGGTGTAGGTTTCCGTACTTGTTACCCTGCCTCTGCATATCAATCATAGCGCTGGTGGTACTCATTGCTTGTTTATGGCTTCCAGTATGTTTCTTGAACCAGAATATTGTTCATATTAATTTCCATTTCTTTAGTGCCTTAAAATATCTGAATTCACTTTATCTTGTGTTATGGCCTTACGGGCCATTACTAGCACACACTACTTTCTTATGATCCACTCCATTGTAATTCACTCATTCTAACTAATCTTACTCTGGAAAATGCAGAGCAATTATCAAGGAGTTTTTTTACTCATATAGCTCTGCTGTCACTTTGGAGAGTTTCATACATATGTCACTCGCTTAATTAGATAAATTTTGAACAAAAGGACTTGAGAAACCTTATAATTATAGATTTTTTTTAAGATTATTGCTGCTAAACAATTATTAAGATTGGGTAATTTTTGGATGATATATTGATATTTTTACTCAAAACTTATCTTCAGCTATATGAACACTTTGATGTCTAATTACCAAATTTTGATGTCTTCCATCATTTGGAATGTAGGAAACATTGCACATGAACCATGGAACCAAAGGAGGAGACAACTCATATGAGGGATTGGAAGCGTCATTGGATGGATTTGACAAGAAAGAAAATGTTGAAAAGAATGTGAAATGTCATTCAGAACCTAAGAGAAGTCTGTTAAAGAATTGGCCTTTGATGTCATCGATAATTTTGTATTCTGTTTTCTCTCTTCATGATATGGCCTACTCAGAGGTAATGTCATGTTAACTTATTCCACGCGCTTGTTTTAATATCTTGCAGACTTGCAATGACTAGTTGTTTACAACAACACCGTAGCTGTACTTTTCAAATGTGATAGCCTTGATTTTTTTACAATTTTACTTGTCATTTCTTGTTCACTGATGTCTAAATTTTCTTCTACAGATATTTTCCTTATGGGCTGTCAGTCCTAGGAAGCTAGGAGGATTGAGCTTTTCAACGGCTGATGTGGGCAATATTCTCTCAGTCTCAGGTCTCTTGCATAAGTGTTTTGATTTAGAACTAGTGTTGTCTTAGTTTACACTCTCATTTGAGAAGAAGAGCTTGTGAAATTAGTTTGCTTGAATATACTTCTCCAGCTTCTACTCAGAACTCTTTTTAAATTCTTCTGATGACTAGGTGCATGCTTGTTGGATATAACATGTGCAATGAGGAAGAGTTACTAATTCATTCATCTTTTAGGTGCGGGCCTTTTTATCTTTCAAACTTGTCTACTCAGAACTCTTTTTCAATCTAAATTCTTCTGATGACTAGGTGCATTCTTGTTGGATATAACATTCAAGGATAGTGCAATGAGGAAGAGTTACTAATTCATTCATCTTTTAGGTACATCAGGTTCAGGGGAATCCTTTTTATCTTTCAAACTTGTCTATATCCAATGGTTGAGTTTTCAAACCTAGATTAACTGGGCTTCTCTTGGTTGTTACTTGAGTTCTAACATAGTATTTGCATATACTATCAAGATCTCTTTGCTTGTTTCTTGTCTGTCTTTAATATTTGACCCTGATGTTTGATTAAAAGTGATTCTTCTTGTCTGTCTTATATGTGAAGGCTTTGTCTATACCGGTGCTTTCAAGTTACCCATTCATAGCAATGCTCTCAGGGTTCAGCCTTTTAATTCTACTAAATTGTGCATCAATTTTGAAGAATGTCTTCTCAGTAAGTATTGAGTTATAACACAAAGTAGTTAACTTGGTAAATTTACTGCTAGCTAGTAAGTTCATTTCGTAGACCTAGACGTTTACAATGTATACTGATGCTTCCACAGCATGGTTTCTCATCACCTCAGTTATGAGTTCTTCAATAATAAGACAACAAAATAGTTGTAGCTGGGAGTGTCCTGCATGAATTGAATCTCAGAAAAGCATGCAGCAGTGCACACACTTTAAATTCAAATCATATTTGGAGATATTCTTCTTACAGATTGTTTTTTCTCCAGATATCCATTGTCACTGGACTATTTGTTTTACAAAACAATGCCGTGGTAATGTATTCACCATATATTCTCTCTTAAATGTGTATTTATACATACTCCTCTTCCTTTCTACAAAGAAATAACTTGTAATTTGATGCTTATCTGCCTATATAAAACAGGACCAGGACCAAAGAGGAGCCGCAAATGGAATTTCTATGACATTGATGTCTCTTTTCAAAGCATTTGGCCCAGCCATGGGAGGTGTTCTGTAAGAACTCTTAACTCCTGAGAACTCTCTTTTACAATTTTAGCATGTGATTAAGCAGGAGTGTGATGTCTCTTTAAATTTCGAATTTAAATGATTATTTTGTCTCGTGTTCCATCTTTAAAGAGAAAGACAATTTGTTTATATTGATAACTGCTTGGACTAGATGATCAGACTGTTCTTTTTTTTTTGTATAGCTTATCAAATATTTCACACATCAAGCACATTAGATACTGTAACACCAAGTAAAACCTGTGGCCCTCCTCAAAGGATAAGTTTCATACTGGAGAGATGGCCTTTGGATCGTATAATTAAAATTGAATCCTAAGAAAATCCACAGGCGTAAAAGTCGAACACGATGCAACGTAGTCTGGTCCACTAGTCAGCTCAGGATCACGTTTGATATGGACAATGTTAAATTGCCAATTTTTCCATAAGCTCAAACTTATGTGAATTATCAATTCTATTAATATATTATTAGAGTAGGCTCGATGACACTCATATATGTCAACACTCCCCCTCAACGCTGGAAATACTGCGGTAGAAGAACTAGACATCTTCACCTGGCAAGAGTTGAACTGGAAATACACAGGTAGAAGGACTGGACATCTTCATCTGGTAGGAATTGAACCCAAGATCTCTCAGAAACCAGAGGCTCCGATACCATGTTAAATTGCCAATTTCTCCATAAGCTCGAACTTATGTGAATGGTCAATTCTATTAATATATTAGAGTAGGCTCTGTGACACTCGTATATGTCAACAAACAAAACCTTCAAAAATGGGTGACACCATTACATTGTTAAATCTTCACCTGAAATTTTTAAAAAAAAGAAGGAAGGATATGTTAAGTGCCGAATCCGTATGGAGTTTGATTGATCTTGATTCTGATATACATAGTATTGTGTCACTGCTAACCAATTTGTGGCTCCACTCTTTGTTTCTTGCTTTTTAAGTGGTTTTATTCTTTAGCATGTTATTCGTAGTTAGTACCTTTACTATTTTCCTAATTAGAGTTGGATACTTGTTAGACAAGTAATCCACAATTATGAATAAACCATTGAAGATTATTGTCTTCAGTTTCACTATTAATGAAAGCTTTTGCTTTGAGAATTGGAACTAACTTGGCGATTAGATTCAACCATATACTTATTGATTGGAAGTAATTTGTCATTCAGGAAATAACTGTGTTTATATTTCTTTACGCTTTCCCCAAATTATTGACATCACTGTAGACTACTTGTTGCCAGCATGGAAGTTTTATACAATCATTTTCCATTTTGATACTGGCTATCTCATTCATACACATATAGTTAGCTTATCAAGCCAATCAATATTTACTTGAATAATGAAGGTGATTTCTGTGAACTAAAGAAATGAAGTGTCAATCTCTTTTCATCAATTACTCATGCCTTCTTATATGTAGGTTTTCGTGGTCACAAAAGCGTCGGGATGCTTCTTTCCTCCCAGGTACGAACTACTCAACTCGATAAAGTAATGTCTCTTGTTTGTTAGAAGTTAGAACTAGGTGCATTCTAAAAGGTAAGTATAGAAGGAAAATTAATTCGAACTGATTTTAATACTTAAGATGTGATAAAATGTATGGAAATGTATTCATTTTAACTGAAACTTACTCTTTCTATAATTCTTTTCTTGCACTACTAGACTTTATTAAAGGCTACATTTTAGAAAAATAATACACTGATAGTCTGATATTCAATCATAATACGGTTCAGCAGAAGCAGTCATATATATTTTTGAGCTTGTAATATTATACTGTAGGTCTCTCAACGTTTTTTCCTCAACTGTTTTCTTTCTCGTAGCCAACCTTTATTGTGGTAATCTAGTGTATTATCTCTGTCTACTGAAATTTCCATTCCTTTTGAAAATTAAAATAAAGTCTTTAATATTTGTTTAGAAGATATTCATGCAATTTGCTTCTTGGTGTGCAGGTTCTCATATGATCTTTTTCGTCCTAAACGGGATCGAACTGCTTGGACTGATCATGACTTTTAAACCATTTCTAGCAACACCGTAATTGTGACAGCTGGAAAACAAGCCAAGCAAGAAACATGGAAGATAAATCACCTATTTTTGGTGCGCACGGAGAAAGTCTCCATTCATTTAAGTATCTATGGCATTACCTACGAATCATCATATCCAAGTTCACGAGTTGAGTGAAAGTATGAGCAGGGCGATTTTTTGCACTAGTTATAATCTAGATGAAATAACATACGACCAGACTATGCAAAGATTAGCATAGCATTATAAGGAATATCCTCATTGTTTCACTGGTCATTGTGACAGCACTCGACCCTGCAGGAGTGCATGACACAGTATTTTGTACAGAGTTATTGAAAGTGTAAACTAGTTATAAAAATTCAGACAGTTCTTCTTTGCACAATGGATGAGTAAATGAGTCTCTTTAGTCTTTACATTGTTACTTTCTCACATATAAACGTCAAGAAAAGCCCAAACAAATTAAGCATAAAAGTTCTCATAATCCGAGCATATCTAATGCAATGGCAATTGCAAAGAAACGAATTCTCAACTAAAATCAATTCAATTCAATTCAAAAAACTAACTATGGCCAAAGGCCTACAATTCCTTATATAGAACTAAAAATAAAACACTCTAAATTCGGAATTAAAATACTCTTATACTAAATAATCTCAAAATACTAATTAGACCCAATTCTAGTACTCTCTAATAAGATAGAAACTAATATAGGACTCAATTATCAATGTGAAATCCTAATTCACATCAATATCAAATATGTACTAGCCACCTCACTGAATCCTGCGAGGTGGCAGCTGAACTGGTTCTGGAATGCTTATGCAAAAAGAGGTAGCAGAGGACCTGACTCAATATGAACTCCTCCATCATCATTAATATCAGGAAGCTCGTTGAGGTCAAACACTGCTGTCTGACTATGTTCAACTACCTGCGACCTCACCAATACTGAGGAAACCCGGTGACATGTTTTGTGTCCACCTAGAGCTTGGCCTGTCTCGAATGTCTTGTTGCACATCGTGCACTGGTGACTGCCCTCGCCCTTCGATTTGCCCACTCGTTTCTCTTCTGCTGCTGATCCATTACCTATTGCAAAAATTTTGGTACTGAATATCTCTGACCAATCCTTCTTTCTCTTGTTATTATGGCTAGACATATGACCACCCAAGGCTTGGGAAGTAGGGAAGGACTTACCGCAGAAGTGACATTCTTTAACATTCTTTTGCTTGACATCCATCAGACTTGTACCTCCTTCTTCAACTGCTTCTGGATTTATCATGTTTTCATCCTGCTTCACCATGTTCACCTGTTTTTTATCCTCTTTTTCCTTATGATCCAAATTGCTGACAGAGGAATAGTGACGTTTGCGGCCTCTCTTTGCAGTCGGCCAGGTCTTTTGGATATACGAACAGAGATTTACAGACGGTGATGTTCCTTGATCACCAGTAGTGGCTTTCTTGGAAATATGAAGAACAGAATCTATTGATGAATCAGGTGAAGGAGTACAACTTCTTGAGTAAGATGAGCTATGTTTATCTGTCGTGCCAAAGGTTTTGGAAGTTGCAGTTCCCCTCAATTTTCTTTCAGGGTGGCTGTTCAGGTGGTCGTACTTCCTCTTCTTCACAGGGAGGTTGTTGTGGTTTCTTTCTGCTGCTTCTTCCTTATGAATATATGTCGGTGACAGCGGCTGCGCAGAAGAAGTGGTATTGCTATTTGTATTTGAGATTAGGACAATTTTTCTATCATCTCCAACACTAGTAGTACCACCAGTAATCTTCTTTGCTTCTTGTTTCCTCCCATCGCTACGGCTAGACATAGTGAACTTGATTCTGAAAGGGGATGTGCTATCGGACTTTGCCCATCTATAATAAGCCTTAGTTTCTTCACTATCATCATCTGCACTTGTTGTTTCTTCTTCTTCTTGTTTCGAGAACTGCAAAATCTGTTGATCCATGAGAGCAAAGTATAGAACAAAGTCTTCTATTGTTAATATATAGTGGAGTGGGATAGTGTTGTGAACAACATAGGAAACTTGGGGCAAAAGTAATAGGTTGTGAAGTGGAAGTCCGAAACTAATTAGATACCTTATTTGGATAGAATATGAACTAATTAGAAACCTTAGTGAAGTGTAATACCGAGTGAACTAATTAAGCTACTAATTTAGAGTGTAATTTGGTGGTCAAGTACCTAATCATGATTAATTTAACGGTTTAACCCAAGGCCCAAAATATGATATCGCCGATATATATCGTTTTTTTGGTACACCGATATTGAAATATTCGATATATCTCAACTGAATATTGAATCATTTTATTCCTAATATATATCACAATTTTCGATATAACGATATATATCAACCGATATATCATATATAAATTGTTGATTTTGACTGATATTGTTGACTTTAGGACCCAAAATATCATTGATATATCCGATATATTGTCGATATATATCTTTTTTTGGTACACCGACATCGATATATCCGATATATATATATATCCACCGAATATTGAACCTTTTTTTCCCGATATATATTGAAATTTCTTATATAATGATATATATCGACCGATATATACGATATATCCTATATAAATTGTTGACTTTGATCGATATTGTTGATTTTGACCAATATATTGACGATATTTTCGATATAATCGATAATATTTCTGATATATCGACATACAAAACAAAATTTTGAATGGTCAACAAAAAAAAAGATATCTCCGATATATTCGATATATATTGGTTTTTAAGTACACCGAAATATTCACCGTATTCAATATTTTGAGCCTTGGTTGACTTTGACCAAATATTATTGACTTTGATCGATATATTGATGATATTTCTGATATAATCAACTATATTTTTGATATATCGGCATACAAAACAAAATTTTGACTGGTCAACAAAAAAATAGATATTTTTTATATTTTTGATATATCTAATATATATCGATTTTTAGATATATATCGAAATATTCACCGAATTCGATATTTTGAGTCTTGGTTTAACCGCGACTCATTATATCGAAATTTGAAAATTTCTACATATACCAAAACACTTGTCAAAATCCGTGATATGTTTTGTGCCGAAACTCTGAGATACTAAATATTTCACCGAAAATTTCTTAGATACCCAATGATTAAAATGAGTGAGACATAAATACATAATAAATGCTTAGAAAGTTCTTAGAAGTTTCCCAAGGTAGAAAGAGTTACATAGGTTGAGAGTTGACAGTTGACAGTTGTTCTCTGAGACATCTTGGCTACACTATCATTATGAGTTTATGACATATATACTGACATGTAATAGAGTCACGTGCAAATTAAATAACGTATAAAAAGTTAGTTAACCTGGAGATATGCATGTTAGTTAGTTAGTTAGTTAGTTTATGAAAATGGAGAAAGAAGCATTGTTGATGAAGAAGGTGGTGTACTACGAAAACTGTCCGGGTTGTCAGTTGGATAAACGTAAGGAGACCCAGACTGGAATTCCAATCAAAGACTTCTTCTTTGTATGGATTGTTGCATTCAGCAACTGTAAGTACTACTAAACAGATGAGTTTTTGTTGTTTTAAGAATGGGCATACCCTTTTTTCTTATGCTCTCTGATTTTAAGTACATCCTCTTTAGAATGTGAGCTTGCTTAATTAAAATCTAGTTAGTACTGTTTCTTAAGTTTGTAACTTTGTTCATTGGGTCCAAATACCCAAGTTTGTGCCGGAACATATTGGTCTGTTTGTACTAGTTCGTTGGCAAAACCATCACAAAACTTTTTAATTAGTTTTCCAGTTTTAATGGAAAGTTTGTTAAATCTAAGCAGTGAGCACAGGAAAATGTATTTGTTAAAACACAGAAATAAGATCATGTTGTACGCATTCAGTTAATTGTCTAGTACTTATATTTTATATCTCTTTCTTTATGGTTTTATCATGTATAAGAATAAGACCAATGTACTTGCAGAGCCTAACATTTTCCATTATTCATTGCCATTTCAGCTTTGCCAATATCGTCTCTTTTTCCGTTTATTTACTTCATGGTAAGTAAGTAACAAACCCAAGATTTATATATTTTTTGCCAGTCTGTTTTATTTGAAAATAATTCCTATAATCCAATATGTTTTTGCACAACTATTATAAGATAGGGGATGGCTAGATTTACTCAAATATATTCACTAGTGGCTTCTTCTCTGAATGAATGTTTAATGGTTGAAAGGCAGAAGATTTCACTAATCCTAAATAGGATTAGAAGACCATGAGCTCTGTGGCCTAAAGCATTGTGGATCACAATATTTTCAAACTCTGGTTTCATGAGAAGCACCCTGTACAAGCATTCAGTTGCAGTATTTGCTTCTCAAAAGAAATTGAACTACTATTATGCAGAAATAGTATGGATGAATAATGGATAATGGATAATCTTATTCGTTCGAGAAAAGAGTGTTAAATTGCCAATTTCTCCTAAGTTCGAACTTATGTGAATAGTCAATTCTATTAATATATTAGAGGCTCATATATGTCAACACTCCCCAGGATTAGAAATACACAGGTAGAAAGTAAGAAGTTGAACCCGAGACCTCTAATAAACCAGTGGCTCTAATACCATGTTAAATTGTCAATTCTGTGAAGGGTTAATTCTATTAATATATTAGAGGCTCATATATGTCAACAAAGAGTTCTTTAATAAAGTATCTGATTGGGTGATTGGCAATTAGGGATAGTGTTAATTGATTTTGAGTCTTGGAATTTCTTCTGCCTATAGTGAATTTTGGCTGAGGTTCATGATAAAGTTTTTCTATACATTCGATGAAGTCTTTAAGTTTGTGTTTACCTTTGTAGGTAAGAGACACACGAGTTGCAAAGAGGGAAGTTGATATTGGATACTTTGCAGGTTTTGTGGGTGAGCATACTTTAGCCTCTAGCTGTACCACTTTTGTAGATTGGCACATAACTGCAGTACTTACAAACTTGTAGGGGCAGCATTCATGTTTGGAAGAGCATTGACTTCTTTTATGTGGGGAGTTATAGCTGATCGATATGGTCGAAAACCTGTGATAATGGTCTGCACTTTTTCAGTGTTAGTGTTCTAGACATCATTACCTGTCATATTCAACTGAATGTCAAGAATGAAGTTCAGGTTTGTACCCTTTCGTGCATGATCTCAGGTGCTTCGGCTTTGGCTTGTTAATTATCGTTTTCAGGGCTATATTCAACGCTTTATTTGGCCTCAGTACAACATTTTGGATGGCAGTTTCTACGAGGTTCCTTCTTGGGTCCATGAACGGACTTCCCGGTCCAATTACGGTATGATAATTTTGTGCATATGACTTTACTGAGTTTCACGAGTAGATGCGCCACACGTTATGGCACTGTGTTGCCTTGCTGTAATTAAATATATCTATCTTCTACATCATAGGCATATGCTTCTGAACTTTGTCGACAAGAATATCGAGCTCTGGCACTGTCACTTGTAAGAACTTCTAATGTGTTCGTCGTCATTAGTACAATCTTTATGGTACAACCTTAAACTAAGCATGTTCATTGCATAGTGTAATTACATTTCAATCCTCTATTTGGTTTCAGATGGGTACAGCATGGGCCATAGGAGTGCTTGTGGGTTCAGCAATTGGAGGTTTCTTTGCACAGGTGCAGATAATGCCAGAACATTTTTTATTTTATCAAATTTTTTTCTGATTGAGAAAAATCTATCTGGTAAATTAGATAAGTATGTAGACAATTGTCCACCTGAAATTGCAAATGCTACCTACTCTAAACTTGTTTATGAGGAGCTTTACAGCTCCTCTCTATTTCCTGTAAATTGTGCATGCCTTATCTTTTGGTCAACTTTTGTCTTTAGCCTGCAGAGAAATTTCCAAATGTAGTTTCTAAAGATTCTTTATTTGGGAGGTAAGCAAAACCATGTTCCCTTATGTCAAATTATCAGTCATTTCAACATGTTCTTTGTTTAGGGTAATTTAAGGTAATGATACAGATAATAATATATTGTTGCAGGTTTCCCTACTTCTTACCCTGCCTTTGCATATCAATCATAGAGTTGGTGGTGTTCGTTGCTTCTCTTTGGATCCCAGTATGCTGCCAGAACCTTGTTCATATTATATTCCATAGTTCTCAATTGTCTGTCTTAAATTGTGTGCTTTCACATGATCAACCTCATTGTCATTCTAACAGTGAATTCCTTGAAAATTTAGAAACATTTTTCATGGACTAAGAGTGTGGGTCATATAAATGTATAGTCAGCCACGTTGTTACTTTGGAGAGTTTCATGTTTGAAATGCCCAAACAACACGCAATGGAAATGCCCCAACCAACATAGCTTGCTACTTTGCTAGCTGAAGGAGTTTTCAGTCAGGTCAGCAATTTCCTTGTTCTTCTCTCCGACCTTCTCCTTTGGATCCTCGGCTTGGAGTTGGTCAATGTCAGCCTTGAAATGGGATGATAACAGAAAGAATTTTTATCCAAACATTAATTGGTCGTGTATTAGCAGACGCTAAATGAGATACGTTTTAGTTGTATACTAATGCCAAACCATAGTGGATAATTTTAATGGTAGGACTTTCTTGTATGATATATTGCTATGTTTATATTCACAACTTGTTAAAATTCATCTGTGTGTACTTTGATGTCTAGTTACCAAAATTTGGTGCCTTTCATAATTTGGAGTGCAGGAAACATTGCACATGAATCATAGAATCGAGGAAAAAGAAGACAACTCATATGCACCATTGGAAGCGTCCGTGAGTGAATGCAACAAGAAAGGGAATGTTCAAACTGATGGCAAAAGTCTTTCGGAACCTAATAAAAATTTATTAAAGAATTGGCCCTTAATGGCAGCGATAATTTTATACTGTGTTTTCTCACTTAATGATATGGCGTACACGCAGGTAATACCATCTTGATAACTTCACTGTAGGTTGGTGCATCTTTATCGTAATATATGTATGCACCATTTGGTAATTTTCCCTTCACCCATAAATACAATAGGAAAAGGGTTTTATTTTCAAGCTGGTAACTACTATTTTGAAATAATATAGCCATGATTTGTTGCAACTTTACTTATATGATGTGATGCCTGCATTTTTTTCCTACAGTTGTTTTCACTCTGGGCTGTCAGTCCTAGAAAGCTAGGAGGATTGAGTTTTTCAACCGATGAGGTTGGCGATGTTCTTGCATTTGCAGGTATCATGGATATTAGTTTAATTAAGAACTAGTGTAAGACCCACCCAGTACCATGGGGGGATACTGTCCCCACTTAGCCACAAAGGCTTAAATCCTGAACAGGCCTCTAGACATGTATTTGGTACATTATTACTATATTTCCAGGGTAAAAACTAGCTTCCAATGTGAGACTAAACAAAATGTGCTATCCCAGTCCCACCACCATAGAGAAGGAAGCCGTCCTCGATACAGAAATGACCAACTCTATAACACAGGTTGATATTTTTCTCAGAAAATCTCGCCGCATGTATGTGGTAACTATAGCAGGAGCTAGAACAACTTCGTATGAGATGTGGAATAAAATCCCCATGGAGCATAGGGCATTGCGATAGGTGTTTCCTTGGTTTACATCTCCTCTGACAGAACGTGTTTGCGAAATTAGTTTAAATGAAGATTTTCTCCAGCTTCTGCTCCAAATCTGAAAATCACATTTAGAATTGTTGAGATGTTTAGCATAGTCCGACATGGGATTATTAAAGCCTAGCAATATAGTATAAAAGTTCATAGATCTCTCCTCTCATCACCATTTGATTTTGAGTTAGATGCTCCAAAGTTTAAGAATATGTTCTCAAGAGGCGCTAAATTGATATTTGAACTTTGTGTGAAATGAAATTCAGTGTCTTTTACGGTTCAAAAGATAATCATACTAAATGTGAACTTACATTTGATCGATGTATTTTGCATATGTACACAGAGTCAAACAAATATGTGAATTTAGTGATGTCTCTTCTGCACGTGGTAGTGTTACTTACTTTTTCATCTTTTATTAGGTGCTGGACTTCTAATCTCTCAGACACTTCTATATCCAAGAGTTGAAAGAATTCTTGGTCCTCTTATGGTTACTCGCATAGCAGCAGTATGCTATCAAGATCTTTTTCTTTCTTGTTTTGAAGTTTGTCTTTAATTTCAACTGGGATAATTAAATGATTGAAATTGCTCGTTTTATGTTCTTGCATGAAGGCTTTAACTATACCGGTGCTAGCAAGTTACCCTTTCATAGCTAAGCTTTCTGGGTTCAGCCTTTCAGTTTTACTAAATTGTGCAACTTTTCTGAAATATGTCTTCCAAGTAAGTAGTATGGATTTGATCATGTTTTTCCTTGTCATTGCAGAATTCCTTCATCCTCATCATCATCATAAAAATCTTACTTGCATTTTAGGAAAAAAACTTTCTTACTTTTATTATGTGTTTTCGTACCAGGTATCCATTAGCACTGGACTATTAGTTATACAAAACAATGCTGTGGTAATATTTCCCAGATATGCTATAGTGCTATACATATTCCTCTTCATTTTTTTGAAAATAAGTTGGAATTTATCATAACTACTGGCTTTTGGATCCTCATTATCTCTCACTAAATGGACAGGACCAGCACCAAAGAGGAGCTGCAAATGGCATTTCCATGACTGGAATGTCTCTTTTTAAAGCTTTTGGTCCGGCCATAGGAGGTGTTTTGTAAGTACCCTGGGAACTGTTCTTTTACAATTACAACTTGTGCTAGCACAATAGTTACATGTTTCACTAATGTTCAGTGTGTAATCATATTTGATCTTCCATCGCCAAAATGAAGACAATAAATCCTAGATACGTTTTTTGCATGGCTGTCAATAATTGTAAGTTTCTTGGCTAAAGTTGATGCCTACAGCCCCCCAGTTCAGCACATCAAGCACAATCTATTCTACATTACCAAGTTAAACACATGGCCCTCATCTACACATTTGGATTGTATGATACAATAGAAATGGTTTATGAAATCCGGACCTAGATATTCAAACTCGATGCGATTTGGTTGGGTTGTAGTACCATTACACAGGTAGTTGCTCCTCTTGACATACGCCTTCTCTAATACCTCAAGCTTTTGCAGTAAATTGCAAACCTTCAATAACAAGTCCAGTAGGAATGGGGGGTTATGTTCAGCAGTAACAAATCTCAAGATCGAGTGATCTACTTGTTGCCTGCTTGGTAGCTCTTTTATTCTGTCATTGTTTCTAATGCTGAGTGTGTCATTCATAACTTGCATGCTTAATCTTGGTTGAAGAAAATTAAGAAACAAAGTTTCAATCTCACTTTTGAATTCAGTTACTAATGGCTTTTATGTACAGGCATTCTTGGGCACAAAGGCGTCTGGATGCTTCTTTCCTCCCAGGTACAAAGCACTATATCTTACATCTATTGAGCAATCCATCTTGTTTTTATAAGTAAAAAATGATGACGTGAGTTCGGTTTGGAACTTATGGCGAAATTAAAAATCAAAATGGACTTATAGCGAAATTATTATTAGGTTTTGTCCTTGGACCGTAATCTCACACTACTTTCTAGTATGTCTTATTTATATTCCACTGAAAGATTCTACTCTATTTGTCCATACATAAATAGGGCTGGGAATGGTACGGGATCAACCCGAATCCGACCCATATCCAAATTCATTTTTATCCGAATAGCCCGTATCCGAATCTAAATTATCCGACCCGAATATCCGAAAACCCGAACTATTTTAACAAGATTCATATTTTGATGCCTAAAAATAATTTATATCTTACATTTATATATGAAAATCATTAAAATAGTGTATTTTTTGTGTGTTTTTAGTGGATATGGATATCCGAATTCCGACCCGAATCCAGATGGATCCGGATATAGTAAAGAGATTTGAGTGAAAATCCGACCCGAACCCGCTCCATTTCCTGCCCTATACATAAATCTCCATTTCTTGTGAAAAATAGAAGAATATATTCTTTACCAGATTTTATATGCAGTTTGATTCATGTATGCAGGTTCTCACATGGTCTTCTTCGTCTTAAATGTGATTGAACTTATTGCATTTATAATGACTTTTCGACCTTTTCTTCCAATATCGTCGTATTGAGGACTGCCACATGAAGAGTGCGTCTTTTTCAGGCGTATGAATTGAAGTCTCCTTCATTCAAATATTTGTAGAGCTACAAGATGAATCATCATAGGCAATCACACTTAAATATTTTTCTGTTAATAATGATTTTGGTAAAAATGTTCATTGTTCCACTTATAATTTGACAGCACATATGCTCCAGTATGTGATGATATGGATGTATGACACGTTGAAAATAGAAAAATAGGTGTCATCACCATCACCATCACCAATAGAAAAAGTAGGTGTCAATGTGTCATCACCATCACCATCACCATCAGCATCACCATTACTTGATGGCATTGCACCACTTCAATCCACTGTCCCCCATTTTCAACCCAACAAAATAAAAACCAAATTGAACCAAAATAATAAAACTACAATCCCATCACTTTCTCCCCACGATCCCAGTGCCATCATTTGTGAGTTGGACCTAATGCTTACGATAATTTTGACAACCACAAAATAATGAAGAATATTTTAAAGTAATGAAATTGAGGAACAATTTAATGATTGTCCCATGTAATAAAATCAAGTTTTTGTTTGTGTTTTTCAATTGTTGTAATTTTCATCAAATTGGATGTGTGGACGAATTTGGATTTGAAGTTTATAAATCGGTTTAATTGGATTTGAATTTAGATAAAAAAAATTAAAAAAAATCACTTGATTTTGGAAAAAATTTGTGCCAGACTGCCAAGATAGGTCATATAAATCACTACCAAACGACCACAACATACTGCAGAAATTGGAAGCTGATCAAATTTCATAGATCAAATTTATGTAATTCTGATCAAATTGTGAGGCTTCAAACGACCTTTTGGTGTCGTTTGAGATCAATATACACGGCATGGCTGAGTTGTTTGAAACCTTGCACGTACATTAATTGGAACGGGCTCATGCTGCCATATGAAGTGAATTCTCACAATCTTCAAAGGTGGTTTGAAACGTTGCACATTGGAAATAGTTGAATACGACCCCTTACAGTCGTTTGTTTGTGATTCGAAGACGTTTGTTTGTGATTTGAATAAGCGATTGATCTATATGGGCCGTTTGGAATATCTAACTTAATAAATGAAATTAAATGCTTTCATTTTGTGTATGATGAACTTAGGGCATGGTTGTTCCGGAGGAAATGCTATAGAAAGGAAAGGAAAAGAAGTGTGGTCCACATTTTTCGTAGTTTTTTAGTTGTTTGCATGCCCATTGAAAGAAAGGTTGTTTTCCGTGCGGAAACAAAACTAGGGAAATGGAAATGGTTTTGAATCCATGCTCCACAACTAAAAATTTTAGGGAAAGGAAAAAAAAAGCAGGCACCATTTACTTTTATTTCTATAGTTTACCAAATAGACACAATTTTAAAACTATTTCTATTCCATTTTATTCCATTCCTTTCTCTAATTATTTCGTTTCCTTTCCATTAGTTAAAATTTAACAAATAGACCCTTATACTCTCACAACCAATCTGATGACCTCAAAAGTGAGAAAATATAGGAAATCATTGGTTATCTTAATTAGTGGATATTCAATTGCTTCTGATATCTTTCCTACATCAACCAAACCTTGCAACTTCGAATTATATAACTGAACAACCATTTGATGAAAGTTTTCAAACCAACTTTAACTAGTGAGAGTATCAAAATGTTTAAGAGAATATATAGAATGTTATTTGCTTGGGTGTGTTTGGATTTGTTGAATTTTGAAGGAAGAAAAGAGAGTATGAAGGTTGGAGACGATAGAATTAGGCTACTTGTTCTAACCAATTTCCCAATTTTTGTGCAAGCGGAGAATAGATTGTTCCCACCCACCCCAAAACTAGGTGAGTGCAGTTCATAAAAACTTTGGGTTTAAGTAAAAAAAGCCCTCTAAACCAGAGTGAAGTGTATTTTTTTTATAAAGTTTCCGATTAGAAGTTCCTTTATTTGTAACTAGGGGTTGCCCGTGCCTACGGCCCGACGATAAACAGTCAAGGCATAGACCCTTTAAGGCTTTTACCAAAGGCCAAAACCCAACAGTTTTTGTTGACTTGTAAGTCTGATCTAGTGTCACCTAGCAGCCTTTAGCTAACCATCACACTACTTGAGCTCATTTGAAAGTGTCATGTCACAACCTGTGAAATACAATATTAGTCGTCAAATGGGACCCTGTAGCCCCCACACCAAGCCTTTTTATTTGATAGAAGATACCGAGTGAACTAATTAAGAATACATGGGCTACAAATTTTGAGTGTGACTTGGTGGTGAAGTGCCAATAGACTAGCTTGTTTTCTCGAAATTTGAAAATTTTGAAATTTGCAAAAATTCGACATATGCCCAAAACACTTGTCGACCATCCCACTAAATATTTAACGAGAATTTCGTACGCAAATGTGTGTCTTGAAATGCGCACAGGTGTTAGAATTTTCCCATGGCAGAAGAAGAGTTACGTAGGCGACACTTGGTTGGTCTGAGACATCTTGAATATTCTTAGATACCCAATGATTCAAACAAGAAATTGGGCTAGAGAGTCTCATTTAAAAAAAAAAAAAAAAAAAGCCCCGACTAATAATTTTTTTGGGTTTTAATACTCCTGTATTGTTTTTATCCGCGTAAGTTTTTTTATAGGAAATCTGTAGAATCTAAGTTTTTGACTCGAGACCAGTCCGCCACCTGTTATTTTTTAATATAATTTATTCTCTTTTTCACCCTTGCAAAATAACTACCTATAGATAAGAAATTTCGAACCGCTTCTATATTTGTTTCCTTCTTTACATGCTATTTTTTTTTTATGCAATCATCATTCTCTTAATCACTTCTAAATTTTATTGTTGGAGATTGACTAAGAAAATTTTAGATTATTTTTTGCTATAGAGTATATGTTTCTATCTTCATTCTTTTGTTAAAATTTTATTAGGTGTTGTATTGTTTAGATTTGTTAGTGTATGTGTTGTATTGTTTAGATTTGTTAGTGTCTTTTCTGATAAAAGATGTTTATCACTCTCAATTAGATGTATTTGATGCAGCGATGATGAGTTCATTGGGACATTTTTTTTGTTCAAAATTGGTTTCCTTGCATTTCCATTACCTGTTTCTTTCCTAAGCTGCATAGTCATTTCAAATTTCCCAAGAGATCGATCTGCCAAAAGACCCGTAATTTATGATTGTTACACTGAATTTGGATCTTAGGAATCACACTTTCTTGTTGTATATTTCTCCAAGTCTATAAGCGGAAAGTTTGAATAAACATTTGTTTTGCTTTTCGCTACATGTATGTTCCATCTTCGTAAACTTAACCCAGTTATGTTGGATACGTACTATTTTCAGAGATACAAGGAAGCTGGGCAAGACATAGTACAAAATATCCCGATATATCGCGATATTTGGAGATATCTATCTAGATTTCAGAGAAAGATATATAAATATCACGATATATGTTCAGATATATATACGACTGCAAATATTAGCGATATTTCGAAGATATTTACGATATTTTGTGATATTTTGTGTATATAACAATTTTATTTAATATTTATCATTATATTTCAAATAAAAATAAATAATATATCATGATATATCAAGAAATATCCACAATATCCATGATATTTGTCGATATTTTGGATGTATCCATAATATTTGCATGTGAAACAATGTCAAATTAATATCCCCAAAGAGGGGGATATATCTACGATACATATCCAAAAATTGAACATCGATAAATACCCATATCTTGATATTTTGTACTATGGGGCAAGATACCATTATCTTGGCTAGGGCAAAATATGGAAGAGAATATGGAAGCTGAAGCTCTCGGGATTGGGCTGCTAAGGACCCAATGTTACATGTTAGTATGCATAAACCTTTACAAAATTTGTAATTATTATTTTATCATCTTGACGACAAATTCTCATTTATTTTCTGGTTTGTTTTGGTCGTTATCAGGGTGTAAAAGCAGTGATAGCCAAGAGGTTTGAGCGAATCTATAAGAGTAATTTGGTGGGTATGGGTACCATCCCTCTATGCTTCAAGGTTGGTGAAAATTGGGCTGTCAGTGGTTTCACACAGTATGGATACAATCATACACTTGAAGTTTGTATTGCGTAGGATTATATGGTTAGCGAAGTTAAACGCACACATGTGAAAAATGGCGTTGGGATTTTGTAACCAAGCTTTTTTTTGAGGTGGGAATCAACTTGTCTTACGTACACTGTTCAGGTTGAATCTTTAGTGTTAAAAGAGCAATCAATCTGCAACATGCACTTTGAAATGAACTATGTGTTCACTATTGTTGCTTTGATTCATAAGAAGAGTGGATTTTGCATTTGAATAGAATTTAGATTTATAAATAGTAAGACTAGTGTGTGCAGGAGAGAGAGTGGTGTATTGAATCTAAGCCACTCATAACAGCAAAATGTACTGGTGTATTGCTCCACAAAGTACTGTCCAAGGCCCTAGAAATACGCACACAAGTACACCCTGCGCACCCTAGACGTCCTCATTTATAAATTGACAGCTATATATATTCATATTATATGACAAGAATAAGATAGCAATGTTACATCTCGTCCTTTATGTTCGACTTTCAATCACTTGAGGGTGCATCCATATTCCCCAAATGAGCTACTTTATGCATATTTTTCTACTAATATTTGATTTTTTTTTTTTAACTCTCTATTTTGGATCATTTTCAAAATCAGAGCCACTGCTAAAATGAAATACGAACTGAATTGCATTTTAAAATGTATAACAACATATGAATTTGTATTTCTAAATTTTGAGTACGGCCAATACAAAGGATTTTACATTTTAAAATGTTGAATAATGATTTCACATTTTAAAATGTTGGCATACGCTATTCCTAAACAAAAATTGTAACATCTATTTACTCAATTACAAAGTAAGTAATGTTTGTAAATAATTAAGTTTCTTTTTCTGGTGGCTTAACGTAATAATTTTAACCAATTAAATAAAATATTTATAAGGAATGAGAGAAACATTTACCATAAGCTTAGAAATATTTTCCATAAAATATGAATTTTGATTATGGAAATGAAAGAGAATTAAATGGAAGATGTTATTCTAAGAATGTTGAATTCACTAGTTAATGAATTTCTATATCATATCTAATAATATTAATATGAGCGCTTCAACTCAAACTCCCTCGATCTATAACTCCATGGGGACTCCATCTATCCAAATCCCACTTCCTCTTTCCAAATTAAATAAAAAAAAAAAAAACAAACATTGAAACAAAATAATAACAAATAACTTACCTAATTAAATAACTAAAATCATAAATAGTAATAAGTAAATCAACAAACTTACCAATATTTATACAAAAAAATAATAAATAAATAAAATAAAGAAAGAAAAAATCTTAACGCCACAAAAAATTGAATCAAGTTTCATTAATTTTCTTTTCTACTGTATCTTCATCTTCAATCACACCAGTTTCATATTTAGACTATTCATTTGCCATGTCTAGTTCATCTTTCTCCAAATAATTGTTCAAGTTGATAGATAGAGAGCATACAGATTTTTTTCTCTGTTCAAAATTATTAATATACCTAACGTGATAAAAAGTGGAACTTTGTAACAAAAGAGAGAGAGAGAGAGAGAGAGAAGATAATGAAGAAGTTGATTTTTTTAGGTATTGGAATTTTATTTTTGTTGTTTGGGGAAATATAAGTAAATTTTTTGTTATTTATTTGTTATTATATTGGGTTTTAGCTATTTAATTGGATAAGTTATTAGTTATTTATTTGTTTCTATTTTTGTTTTTTATTTTTTAGAAAAAAAAATATAATTTGGATACCCCCTAAGATATGGAGTCCCTAGGGAGTTATCAAGGGAGTCTAAATAGATATTTTTTGTATTAATATTTGTTAAAACTGGAAATAAATTTATTACATACATTTGATCACGTTTCGTAATTGACGTCAATCTTTTCATTTTTTATTCCTTCACAAGCTTAATTTTAGTCGGAGAATTTAGTTGTCTAAATTTAGTAACTGTTCTTATATTAAAATGTTTCTTTTTTAGTTACGTAGAACCACTAGATTTTGAGTAGGTAGTCTGTTTTGATTGTTTGCAATATAAAGATTTTTCGTCACATGTGTCAGTTTCCTATTTTGGTCAAATTGAAGTATTAAATCCTAAATTTTTTTTACCCAAGTCTCAATACTACTAAATATTATTAACTAACCCCTCTAGCCTAATTTTCTGGTGATTTAAATGTGTGCTTTGAAATTTCTCAGAAAGAGTTGCATTGGTGGGGGCGGTTGGTCTGAGACATATTGGCCAAGAGATTGTGACATGTAACTGTGTCACGTTCAAATAATGTATAATAAGTTAGTTAAGCTGAGACATGCATGTTTTTTAGTTTATGAAAATGGAGAAAGAAGCATTGTTGGTGAAGAAGGTGGTGTACTATGAAAACTGTCCTGGTTGTCAGGTGGATAAACGTAAGGAGACCCAGACTGGAATTCCAATCAAAGACTTCTTCTTTGTATGGATTGTTGTATTCTGCAACTGTAAGTATTACTAAGTACTAATAAACTCTAGTACGTATCTTAGTTGTGTAACTTTAGGACAAAGTTATTTTTATATAAAGATTGAAGTAAGAGATGAAACAGATGAGTATTGTTGTTTTAAGAAATGGATATGATCTCAAACTACAGCTTAACATTTTCCTTTATTCATTGCCTTTTCAGCTTTGCCAATATCGTCTCTTTTTCCGTTTCTTTACTTCATGGTAAGTAAGTAACAAACCCAAGATTCATATATTTTGCCAGTTTGTTTTTGCAGAACTATTATAAGATAGGGGTTGGCTATATTTACTTAAATACACTAGTGGCTTCTTATCTGATAGAATTTTTTGATACATTCGATGAAGTCTTTAAGAATCGTGTTTACCTTTGTAGGTAAGAGACACACATGTTGCAAAGAGGGAAGTTGATATTGGGTATTATGCAGGTTTTGTGGGTGAGCATACTTCAGCCTCTAGCACTACCAGTTTTCTTGATTTACACATAACTGCAGTACTTATAACCTTATAAGCCATTGATTTAAGATACATTCATTTCTTGTAGGGGGTGCATTTATGTTTGGAAGAGCATTGACTTCTTTTATCTGGGGAGTTATCTCTGATCGATATGGTCGGAAACCTGTGATATTGGTCTGCACTTTTTCAGTGTTAGTATTCTAGACATCATTACCTATCAGATTCAACTAAATGTCAAGAATTAAGTTCAGGTTCTACCCTGTTTAGCGTGATCTGAGGTTCATCGGCTTTGGCTTGTTAATTATCTTTTTCAGAGCCATATTCAACGGTTTGTTTGGCCTCAGTACAACATTTTGGATGGCAATTTCTACAAGGTTCCTTCTTGGCTCGATGAATGGACTTCTTGGTCCAATTACGGTATTATAATTTCGTCTGTGAGACTGTGACCATATGTTTAAATTCCCAATAAGACTTTACCGAGTTTCACGAGTAGATGTGCCACATGTTATGGCATTACGGGAGATTAGAAAATCATACATCTTTGCACCTTGTTCTTCCAATGCTTTTCTTTGCTGTATTGATATTAATCTATCTTCTACAATATAGGCATATGCTTCTGAAATTTGTCGACAAGAATATCGAGCTCTGGCACTGTCAATTGTAAGAAAATCTAATGTGTTTGTCATCATTGGTACAATCTTTATGGTACAACTTAAAACTAACCATTTATATTGCATAGTGTAATTCTCTATTTCGTTTCAGATGGGTACAGCATGGGCCATAGGAGCGCTTGTCGGTTCAGCTATTGGAGGTTTCCTTGCACAGGTACAGAGATTGCCAGAATAACTTTTTTTTCTAATTAGGAAAAATTGATCTGGTAAATTTAGAAAAGTAATTGGACAATTCTCCACCTGAATTGTAAATGCTACCTACTATAAACTCGTTTATGAGGTGCTTTACAGCTCTTCTCTTATATCTGTAAACTGACGGAAATGATTCCAACGTTTTAAAGAAGAACTTCTATATTTGTGAGTTCTTATAGCTGATAACTATTTCCAATGATATCCTGTTCAGATGGGAATGGCAGCCATTTCTCACTTTAGTATCTTGCTGAAAAGTCCTCCCCTGCATCTTGCATTGTGTTGCTTTTAAAGGATGGTCATTAATTCTCAATAAGAGTGTCCATAAATTTCTCATGGTTAGTTAGGTTATAGCTTTTAGCCTTGAAGGGTGCTAGGAGGTAGGCTGGTGCATTGGAGCTTCATTTTGTTGTTGATGCCATTCTTCGTTTCTCTAATTTTTTACTCCTAAAGTAAAAGTAACCCATTAAAATGGACCCTAACAATATAATTGATGTTTATGTTTTTGATAAAGGTTATTATCATTATTGCTATTACTATTAGTATTAATTATTGTTACTAATATTTATATATATGATTTAGAAGAGACAATTAGTTTGTTAAAGGTCAGTTTACCTTTTATTAGCCAAATTTATGGATGTTCTTTTTATTTACACTGCACAGACTAGGTCGCAAATTTTGAGTTTGAGTAAAATTGGATTTGAGATTTTATATGTTCTTTTTCCCCATAGAGCTGTAGTACATTTTTTTTTCTTTTTCAATTTTGGTAGTTGTGTTTAGTATACTGTTTCCTGTAAATTCCGCATGCCTAATCTTTTGATTAATTTTTGTCTTTAGCCTGCAGAGAAATTTCCAAATGTAGTTTCTAAAGATTCTTTTTTTGGGAGGTAAGCAAATGTTCCCTTATCTCAAATTTCATGTCATTTCATCATGTTCTTTGTTTAGAGTAATTTAAATTAATGATATCGATATTAATATATTGTTGTAGGTTTCCCTACTTCTTACCCTGCCTCTGCATATCAATGATAGAGCTGGTGGTATTCGTTGCTTCTCTTTGGATCCCAGTATGGTTATTATCCCAGAACCTTGTTCATAGTAAATTCCATAGTTCTTAATTGTCTTGGAAGATCTCAATTCCCCTTTGTCTTAAATTGTGTGCTTTCACATGATCAACCTCATTGTCATTCTAACAGTGAATTCCTTGAAAGTTTAAAGACATTTTTTAAGGACTAAGACTGGCCCATATAAATGTATAGTCAGCTATGTTATCACTTTGGAGAGTTTCATATATGTTGAACCTGCTAAATGAGATAAGTTTTAGTTGTTTACCAATGCCAAATCATAGTGGATAATTTTGGTGGTGGGACTTTCTTGTACAAGATATTGCTAATTTGCTATGTGTATATTCAAAACTTAAAATTTCATCTGTGTGTACTTTGATGTCTAGTTACCAAAATTTGGTGCCTTTCATATTTTGGAGTGCAGGAAACATTGCACATGAATCATAGAATCGAGGAAAAAAGAAGACAACTCATATGGCATTGGAGGCAGTGAGTGGATGCAACAAGAAAGGGGATATTCAAACTGATTGCAAAAGTCTTTCGGAACCTAATAAAAGTTTATTTAAGAATTGGCCCTTAATGGCAGCGATAATTATATACTGTGTTTTCTCACTTAATGATATGGCGTACACAGAGGTAATTATAGACCATCTTGACAACTTCACTGTAGGTTAATTGATACATCTCTGTTGCATTATATGTATGCTCTATTTGGAAATATTCCCTTCACCTATTAATACAACAGGAAAAAGGTTTTCTTTCCAAGCTAGTAACTACTATTTTGAAATAATATAGCCATGATTTGTCATAACTTTACTTGTATGAAGTGATGCCTGCATTTTTTTCCTCCAGTTGTTTTCACTATGGGCTGTCAGTCCTAGAAAGCTAGGGGGATTGAGTTTTTCAACCGACGAGGTTGGTGATGTTCTTACAATCTCAGGTATCTTGATTATTAGTTTAATAAAGAACAAGTGTATAGACCTACCCCATATCGTGGGGGGGATACTGTCCCCACTTAGCCACAAAGGCTCAGAGGCTCAAAGCCTGAACAGGCCTCTAGACATGTATTTGGTAGATTATTACGACATATCAAGGGTAAAAAACGGCTTCCACTGTGAGACAAAACAAGATGTGCTATCCCAGTCCCACCAGCATGCAAAAGGGAGCCATCCTCGGTACAGATACCAAATTTGTAATGACCAACTCTATAACACAGGACGATGTTTTTCTCAAAAGATCTCGCTGCATGTATGTGGCAACTATATCCAGGAGCTAGAAAAACTTCGTATGAGATATGTTCTTAAGACAGAACTTGTTTGTGGAATTAGTCTTCTCCAGCTTCTACTCCAAATCTGGAAATCACATTTCGAATTCTTGAGATGTTTAGTGTAGTCCAACTGGGATATTAAAGCCTTCCAGTAAAGTATAAAATTCCATGGCCCTCTCCTCTCATCACCATTTGGTTTTGAGTTGGATGCTTTGAAGTTTAAGAATATGTTCTCAAGATGCACTAAATTGATCTTTGAACTTTGTGGAAAAATGAAATTTAATGCCTTTTACGGTGCAAAAAAAAAGTTGTACTAAATGAGAACTTATAATTCATCAATGTACTTTGCATATGTACAGAGAATCAAACAAATATGTGAATTTAGTGATATTTCTTGTGCACGTGGTAGTGTTACTTACTTATTTATCTAATTAGGTGTTGGACTTCTAATCTCTCAAACTCTTCTATATCCAAGAGTTGAAAGAATTCTTGGTCCTATCATGGTTGCTCGCATTGCAGCAGTATGTTATCAAGATCTTTTTCTTTCTTGTTTTGAAGTTTGTCTTTATTTTTAACATGGATAACTGATTTCAGTTGCTTGTTTCACGTTCCTATTGCATGAAGGTTTTGACTATACCGGTGCTAGCAAGTTACCCTTTCATAGCTAAGCTTTCTGGCTTCAATCTTTCACTTTTACTAAATTGCGTAACTTTTCTGAAGAATGTCTTCCAAGTACGTAGCATGGATTTCATAAATTTTTTCCTTGTCATTGCAGAAATCCTTCGTCCTCACTCCTCACCATCATAAAAAATTTACTTGTATTTTAGGATAAAAACATTTCTTACTTTTATCATGTGTTTTCTACCAGGTATCCATTACCACTGGACTATTAGTTCTGCAGAACAATGCTGTGGTAATATTTCCCACATATGTTATACACATCCTCTCCGTTTTCTGAAAATAAATTGTACATCATCATAACTACTGGTTTCTGGATGCACATATCTCACTATAAGGACAGGATCAGCACCAAAGAGGAGCTGCAAATGGCATTTCTATGACTGGAATGTCTCTTTTTAGAGCTTTTGGTCCGGCCATAGGAGGTGTTTTGTAAGTACCCTGGGAACTGTTTTACATTTCCGACTTGTGCTTCCACAGTAGTTGCATGTTTCGCTATTGTTCAGTGTGTCATGTTTCACTAATGTTCAGTGTGTAATCATATTTGATCTTTCATTGTCGAAATGATGAAGAAAATAAATCCTAGATATGTTTTGCATGGACGTCAATTTTAGTAAGTTTCTTGTCTAGATTGATGCCTATAGCCCCCCATTAAGTGTTCAGCACATTAAGCACATTCTATTCTACGTAACCAAGTAAAACAGACGGCCCTCATCTACACATAGGCTTCATAAATGGAGCGATGGCCTTTGGATTGCATAATACGATATAAATGTGTTTATGGAAATCCAGACCTAGAAATTCAAATTTGATGCGATTTGGTTGGTTTGGTCTTAGTACCATTTACACAGGCTATTGGATATTACTAGCTATGTCTTCCCCCAGGGTGTAGTTGCTCCTCTTGACATATGCCCTCTTAATAGCTCATGCTTTTGCAGTAAATTGCAAACCTTCAGTAACGAGTCCAGTAGGAAGGGGGGGTTACATTGAGCAGTAACAAATCTCAAGATCGATTGATCTACTTGTTGCCTGCTTGGTAGCTCTTTTATTCTATCATTCTTCGTAATGCTGAGTGTGTCATTCATAACTTGAATTCTTAATCAAGGTGTTCTTGGTTCAAGAAAACTAAGAAACAAAGTTTCAATATCGTTTTTTCAGTTACTAATGGCTTCAAATTTACAGACTTTCTTGGGCACAAGGGCGCCTGGATACTTCTTTCCTCCCAGGTACAAAGCTCTATACCATCAAATCATCTATTGAGTAATCCCTCCTGTTTGTTATAACTAAGGCATTCTCTATGCCAGTATCCGGTAGATCATATGCTAGACCTGTAATATATATATGACCATCTCACAAGCTGACAAAGACAAGGGTTAAGTTTGAAACATGCAATCTACTCATACTTAGGTCATATTTCATTTTTAATTAAGTCGCCTATGCAGTTTCTCATTACATGGTATAGGTTCTGTTGCACCGACTTCTTGATGTAAATAAAATTTTATATTCTGTCTTATAGGCCTTCAGTTTTGTCCTCCATATTTGTTGTAACTAATCTTATTAATATTCATTGAAATCTCTTCCAGTAATTCTGTTCTCTGTGTCTTCTTGTTAAAAATAGAAGTATATATTCTTTACCAGATTTTATATGCAGTTTGCTTCATGTATGCAGGTTCTCATATGGTCTTCTTCGTCTTAAATGTGATTGAAGTTATTGCACTTATAATGACTTTTCGACCTTTTCTTCCAATATCGTCGTACTGAGGGCTGCTACTTGAAATGACGTGACCTATGAAGTATCCTAACATTTGTGGAGCTACAAGATGAATCATCAGTCAATTGCATGAGGTATACTGACATTGAAGGCAGGCAGATCTTTGTACTTAGAAAGGGTTATGTGAAGCATACTACAAAATATTGGGATATGGTGAAATATCGATTTATAATTTATGGATATATCTCTCTATCGTTCTATATCGATAAATATCCACAAATATCAACAAATTATGTGTAAAATATTGACAAAATATCTACAAAAATGTACGCGTGTGGATATTTTTTGACTGCCAAATCATTGATATTTTTTTTAAATATAGTGATATTTTTAATAATAATTACTATATTGTTAAAAAATGTTAACTAATTTATTTGCACATATTCCTCGTTTTGCAATCAATTTTGATCGTCAACTCTCCTTTCAAATCGAGTTTCACTCTCCTCTACTTCTTTTTAAATCGATCAACTCCCACCATTTTTCTTTATTTTTTCAATATCCACCGTCACCACCACCATCCAATGTTATCAAACCCAACCCGACAAAAATATTGAGTCATTGAGTTAAATCGGGTTGGTGGTCCAAGTCTAATGGGAGAGGCTATATGGGCTGCTAAAGGCAAATAAAGCACTCCAACCACAAAAATGTTATTCCAATAGGGCTGCTAAAAGGGTCTTAAATTTGGAATTAGTCAAAAATCCAGCCAAAGTTAAGACCTTCGCTAGTAGCTGCTATAATAAGTTCGGGAGATGGACAACATAGTTTACGCGTCCGTCCGTTAAATTTCTTCGACGGATGAAAACCGAACCTGTCCGTCCAAAAAATTCAAAAAATAATAGACGGACGGTAGAAACTATGCCGTCCATATCATTTAGCACTTCAAAACAGAAAACATGATTATATTGGATTGGTTTTTTGATTTTGGAAAGCCAAATTTGGCTGGACAAGCTAAAATGCCTATGTGGCACTTTTAGCAACCCAATTTAACAGCTTTTCATTGGACTTGCTATTAGTAGGTGGCTAGTATAGTGGTAGGTGGGCACAGTGGAAGTTTAAAGGAATTAAAGATTTGAATCTATGCCAAAACAAAAAATGAATTTTCCATTTTGAATAAATATTGTGGATAGTGGATACTGACAAGAATATAGTCTATATATCGTGATAAATTCAATTGTGTGTTGATATATTATCATATCCACCATATTATTGATATTAGTTAACCCAATTTAATGTTGTCAAAATCTGTCTCTAGTTTCATCAGTGCCATGCTATCATGCATCAGGGTGAGTGAATAGTTTTAGGAATGGCATGCACTTCCAAATTGTACTACATGTACTGCAAGAGATAGTATCTCCTTTGCAGTTTTGCTCAAAGTTGGTAGCCCACTACTTCCTATTGTATTCCTATTGTACTGCATTTAAATAATTGAATGTGCTAGTTCAGCAAATTGTACTTCCTATTGTATTGCTAACTTGCTAAGTACAATGACATCCTTAATATATTGCTGTAATAAATTAAACTTGATGAATCGACTATATACAACACCAATCGTACGTTTTGCTACTGATCGACTATAATACAACGCCAATCTTTTGATACTGATCGACTATACAACACCAATCATCAGTACACTTCCTTTACATTACATTGAAAAACAATTGCCTTGAGTTCTAATTATAATTTTCACCCTTGGATTGCTTTGGCTGAGTTTAGAAAAGGTGACTGACTCAGACTTTCTGTGACTTGAAGGTCTAGGAAGGTTCTCTGGAACGATGATCTCCAATGAATTTATGTTCCATGCCGGGCATGCTCTTTTATCACTCCATTTTGTACCTTTTTTATTCGGTTCTTCGACATGTATCTGCAAATCCTCTGCAACAGCGCAACAATCACCTCCCAACAAAGGCATCATTTCAGAAGCCAATACCATGCATGTCATACCCACAAAGCATTGTTTTCTCCATGAACCCACCTTCACATCATGCCTAGATCAAAATGAGTAAAAAGTTAATAAAAAGCTCGCATATATATGTGCAATTTAAACATAGACTGCCAATATTAACCTTACCGTGAAAACTGATTAGGCTTTGATGAGTTGGCTTGAGCAATAGAAGTAGGAGAAGGAGGGATGAGGCAGCAAGTACTGGAACTGGCCATGATGTACATTCTTTTTCTCCTACCTCCTTTTTTTTATAAAAACTAAGCTTCCTCCCTCCTTTTGGTTAATTGAAAGTAGCGATGTTGTTTGAGCTTAAATAATAATAATGAAATGGGTGCATGGTTAGGTTGTTGGTCATACCACGATTACGGGACAAGGACCTGAAATGGTGTTGTTTTCTTTAACAGGCATGTGGGATGGTCCCTCACTCTCCAATAGTCAGGACATACTGTTGCTTGCCGTTTTAGAAATACTAATTTTGTCAACTCACAAGCTAACGTGTTTCGTTTTACAAGTGAACGCGCGAAACAGAGAATTGGACGATCATTCCCAATATAATTCTGGTTCCGTTCATAGTCTAGGAACTTTTTAGTGTGTACAACTTTGCATGCATCACGGGTAAAGTCAACAAGGTAACTAGAAGCTAAGCAATACAACACAAAAGTCACCAGAGAATTTAGTTTGGTATTGTACTATGAATTTACCATTAAGCTCTTTGTTTCATTTGTGGAAATCTGGTTCATGGACTCGTTCATAATTCAACCATATAACATATTTTCTTTCCTTTTGATCGAAGAACAACTATTATACGTCTTTCTTTTTCTCTATAACTATTAATTATTATTGGTTTTATGATTATTATTAAAATTGTTATTATTACTTGATTTCAAAAAAGTGACGATGACAGATATTAGGATTCATCAGCTCATGCAGGACTCTTGATCAATTTTTTATTAGGAGCGGCATTGGATATTTGGATGTCTCTTATTATTTTATTTTTTTTATTTTTTTTGGCAGTGAAGATATATTATTATTTGATTCTTGTAAGGTGAACAAGAAGAGAAAAACCACTTACACCTAAAGCCTAGTAGCAATCTCGCAATTGTATGTAAAATCAAAGGGAATACGGTTAGAGGTTTGGACAGGGCAACACATAAAGCCAAATTTCGGGCAGTGGCAATATCATAATTGCTTGTAAAATTGAAGGCAATGTGCTAAATTGAGAGAGAAACGTCTAAATTTCATTGTAGAAATTGACAATTTTACCCCTCCCTCACCTATGTTATTACATAATACCCTTTTAATCGTAATCGTAATAATTGGACCCATATAAAGGTATAACTGGAAAATGTCACTGTTCATCGAAGCATTCTCTTTATAGTAGTAAGATATCGTGATATATCCACACATATTGCCAATATATGCATTGGAATTTGTCCAATGGAATATTGTGATGTCTCTATATCTTTCTCGATATATATCGCAAAATATTGCGATATTTTTGTACTATAATGTGAAACACACCCATTTTTTTTGTTAATATGGAAGGATTTCATTGTTCCACTCATAGTTTGACAGCTCATATGTTCCAGTATGTGTATGGATGTAAATTTTGGGTATTTGTAATTATGTAAATGACAAGCCAACAATTTTCCACAAGCCAAATGTATGTTTGTTCCAACTTCCAACCTAGAAACTTTAGCAGCTCAAACTCTAAAAAATCGACGAGATAGGACATAGTACCCGACATAGCCTTCGTGTGACGGATGTATTAGTTATTAGGATAATAGTGTAATGGATGTAATAGTCAACCCTCCATTAACTGGTCAAATGTGTAGTCAACGTTTCCTTTTAATTACAGAGGGAAATATTTTTAACATATATATATATATATAGGGGAATAGCAAGCATTCTCTACAACTAAGAATATTGTCTTTGCTTGTCACAATTGTATCAGCAATTACTCGAATGAAAATTATTTGAACGGTTACTTTTTTACTTACCGTTTTCACTCTTTTTGTACAATTGTGATTCAATTACTGCTTACACAAACAACTGCTAGTTAGTACTGCTCATCCGGATAATAAGCTTACTTGGGATCTTTACACCAAAGTGCCATACGACACACACTGTGTCTAAGCTTGCCCGTGACACTTGGGCACCGTGGCGGAGCCAAGGGGCCCCAGGGTACACCCTGGCGGAGCCTCAACTAAAAAAAAAAAAAAAAGTTATGAGTTAGTTTGAAAAGGGCGCTAGTGAAGAAGAAAAAAAAATAGCGGTATGTGCTACTGATGTACTTGACTTAGAGAGGAAACAAACTAGTAGAAACGAAACAGAAGGGTCACGTGTTGTGCTGACGCGTGACGCGTGATGTACTTGAATACTTGATGTAGTGAACAATACCAAAAAGGCAAAAACAATAAAATAGAAACCCAACAATCACTCCACTGAAAAAACCCCAACCCAAATATAAACCCAACCAAAAAACCAAAAACACTCTATCGTATTAAAAAAAAAAAACACCTCGCGTACTTTACTTCTCCTCTCTTCCATTATCTATTACTCTATATTAAAATTTAAGTATTCTATTCTTCTACCCAAACAAGCACATTTATACCTACCAGTTTTGTGGAGGTAACTAGATAACCCTTATATTATTTAAATTTTTATTGTATTTTTGTACTGATTTATAAACCATATTATTTAGATTTTTACATGTTTGTAATTATTATTTTATTTTGTAGACATCATTGGTGGTTTATTTTAATTTGTGCAATTTCAATTAAATTGATTGGTAGTTTATTTTAATTGTTTAAATAGTTATGCTAAAGTATTTGATTAAAGAAAAATCGTTGCCTGCTCAACCAACTAGTAACACAGATCATGTTGTTAGTGTTGAAGTAGGATCCTCTTCAAAGCGAAGTCACCAAGAAATTGAGGATGGTGATGTTGAACAACCTACGTCAAAAGCGGGTTCAACATGAAAATCGTGAAGAACTTAATTGACTTTATCCCGATGATTTTTCAGAGATAGATCAGATGAAATTAGCAGATCAGCTTGCAAAATTATATTATTGATGTGCGTTCAAATACTAAATTTGGTCAAGTAAATGGAATTAGTAGCCTAGCCAAAAAAATGGTTAAGATGAAGAAATACCTTTTGTGCCAATTCCCTACGAGACATAGAGATTAAAATTCACTATGCTATGAGATAATTCACTACGAGACAGAGGGATTGAAGTTCTGTTATATTCATCGAACCAATAAAAGTTTGGAAGGTCATTGGGGAATTATCAACAAAGCTATAACTTTGTTTCGTGGTTATGTCCATCTAGCTGAATCATTTAACATTTATGGAGCAAACGATGCACATATTGTAAGTATTGATTGTAAATTCACTAGTATTGTTAAATTTAATTTGTATTTCATTTAATATTACAGTTTGTATAATTTTTCTTAACAAATGGCACAATCAAAACAGATGTATGTCGAAAGGTCAACGGGTCACAAGAATTTCACCATGGATCACGCATGAGAACTATTGAAAGACAACCAGAAATGAGCTCCACATGAAGTCTCACCGACACCTGACATCTCCATTAATAATATGAATTTCACATCACCTGCGTCAGTAAACATTGGTGTCAAGACTGGGGCAACACCTGATTCTGGTATGCTAGGAAATTATTTGTCGACAAGGGTACGTGGGTGAGACAAAGCAAAACAAGTTAAAAAAGCTGAATCACAAAATGCACCCAGTATGAAGAATATTGAAGAATACTCTCGACGAGCGATGGAGGCTATTGAAGACTTGCGTGACCGCGGGAAAAAAGCCTATGAAGTTTATGAATCCAGTGAAAAAAAAAATTCACGTGGTAAAAATAAAGAGAATGAGCCAACCCTCGCGAGATTGGAGTGGGAGTAAAAAATGATGACCACAAATACTTCATATATGACACCAGAAGGGAAAATGTATTATAAAGGGATGAAACGTCAAATTAACCTGGACATGCAAGCACGTATATTTGGTGTATCAAGGAACCTAGACTTCACCGAATGCGACGAAGATTCCGATTGAAATTGAATATCTTTTGGAAGTGTTGTGTTTATTTAATACCATTTTACTTTATGTGTGTTGTAATAATGGAATGTTTTTTTTTTATGTTATGCAATTTGTTTTATTTTATAATTGTCAATTAATTTGGAAAATTTTGTTTTAATTACGCAAAAACACAGCAAAATTAAATTAAATTGAGTAATAGGATACATCCATAATAAAATAGTAGTGGGGTTAGTGTAGTAATTCACTGTTATCATAATTATCATGTTATTCGGTGGGGACACTTTGCAAATCACTCCACTTCAAATGGCGCGGTTTGAAATTGCATTTTGCATTCCACGTCACTTCAAGTGGCGCCGTTTGGGTACTCCCTCCAGTTTTGAAGAAATGGGATGCCATTCCACCCAACCTAACAACTAATAATCTTTTCAGAAAAATGAATGTAAGTTAACTGCTTTCCATGTTGCATTTGAATCCAGAGTTTTGTTGACTGGGCCTCATATAAAATGAGAACCCAAATTAGATCTAGAAAAGCCCACAACTATTAAGATATACCATCACGCACCATCACCCCTAAAACCACATCTCATATCTCAAATCACTCTTTCTCTTCCAAATTTCGCCCAAAACCAAAAAAATAAACAAAAAACAAATAAACAAAAAAAAATAACAAAAAAAATAAATAAACAGACACACACACACCCCCGGCCCTAATAATACTTTTACTAAAACTAATTTTCCCTCTATTTCCAAATTATTCAAATTAAAAATTGAATGAGACCGGTTAACCCAAAACCAAACCACACGACCCAATGATGGCTTTTCACGTCGCTTGCCCAATCACCTGGTTCGCTCTTTTTAATCCCAATCTAATTTTATCATTTTTTTTTAATCTAATTATCTTGTTTTTTGATAATTGCAGTGAGAGAATATGTTATTGCCCATTAGGGTTTGGGAAAAAGATCATAAAGAAGTGTTTTTTAGATGATGTTTTTAAGGTTGAGCAGTTTTTTAATGATCCATGGTGTGTTAAAGTCAATAAAGATTCTCAAACTGTTCAAGTTTTGGTACCTAAGGTTGTTGTACCACCACCTGCCCCACTTCCAATTCATATTGGTAATAGTAATGCTGCTGTGGATGTGGTGGTGGTTAATAAAGAGGTTGTTGAGAGTGGTGGTGGTGGTGATGGAGAGAGGGAGGAGAAGGAGATGTTGTCGTTGCAGGCGAAGAGGATTGCGTTGCAGAAACAAGCATTTGAGGCTTCTATTGCTGCTGAGGAGTATGTTAGGAAGATTGAATCTGGTGTATTGATGGTTAGCATTTTTATATTGTGTTTAATTTTATGGTGAAATGAATATATGATAAATGAATGTTAGTACATATTCAGGATGATTCTGGAGAAGCGTTACCTGATCATTTCAGAGAAGATCAAGGTATGAAGGTGATGTGTAGGATATGCTTTGATGGTGAAAATGAGGGAAGTGAAAAAGCAAGTAGGATGCTTGCTTGCAAACTTTGCAACAAGAAGTATCACAGGAGCTGTTTGAAAAGTTGGGGTCTACATAGAGGTTCCTTGAGCACTGACTTAAATCTTTATTAAATGGACTATGTTATTATGCCTGTTTGTGTAATCTATTTGTGTATTGTGATGCAGATCTCTTTCACTTGAGTTCATGGGTCTGTTCATCATGCAGAACTTGTGAGGTTGGTCAAATAAAGACTTAATATCTTGATATTCTTGTGGTTTTACGTATTTTCTTTTCAGGGCATTGAAATATTTGCTTAACAAACATTATAGGAGTTAGAGATCTTGGCAACTTAAAATTTGTATAGAGGTAACCGTTCGTGCGACTAGAGAAACCGACATTTCCATGTGTTGATTATCCTCGTCAAACTTGGTTCAAACATGATGTTGTTCTTTTACTGGTACACATTGTTCTTAGCCTGGACCATAGTGGCAGCAGTATATCTAATGCATTTTCCTGTTCTAGGTATGCCGAAGAACTGGAAATCCAACTAAGTTCATGTTCTGTAAAAGGTGTGATGGTGCTCATCATTGTTACTGTCTGCAACATGCCCAGAAGGTGGGTTTTCCATATCTTGCTCATGACCTTTCTGCAAGTAGTCAAAATAACATATTCCGTCCTTTGTGGTGTGTTGCAGAACGTTTCTATTGGACCTTATTTATGCCCAAAGCATACCAAGTGTCATAGCTGTGCGTCCAATGTTTCTGGAAATGGCCCAAGTACCAAGTATGACTTTCGATTTCACATATCTTTTCAATTATATGTCTGTATACATGTTCTTTTTTTAATTTTTTTTTAAGTGTTATAAGCTTTAATAAGAGCCAATAAATAGGCAATCACAGTGTAGTGAACTGTATCAAATTGCTCCCACAATGAGGTATGGCAAACTTGTATATTATTCCAAAAGGTAATGGAATCCTCTGTGTCCTGCGTGAAACTAAAGCTCTTGGAAAATTAATTGCTCAATTATATCCCATACTGGTGGTGTGGTGTATTCATGTACCACTTACTCCTCCCCTTTTTTACCGGCATAGAAAGAGGGCCAAATCGATGAGTGTTTATCTCTGATTTTAAACTACAGTTTGTATGTCAGTTTCTGTTTTAAGCTAAGGTGATGATGAATGGTATTTTTCTACTCTTAAATCCTGCAGATGGTTTCTGGGGTATACCTTCTGCGATGCGTGTGGCCGATTATTTGTGAAGGGGAACTATTGCCCAGTCTGTTTGAAGGTACGCCTTTTCATACTGTCCTTGTATCCATCTATACATCAGAGGGAACTCTTAAAAAAAAAAAAAAAAAAAAAAGAATGAAAAACAAAGTCAGCATGAGGGTAGGTGAGAGTAACCTCTCATGAGCAAATAAGCAGAGTTCACCTTGAAACTCCCAAAAGACTAATCGCTCCTCTTATGTCCTTAGTAGCGCGCTTCATCCACTATAATATGCGTGTTTAGTCAACAGAGAAGATAAGAAAATAGTAACAATAAAAAATTAAAAAAAAATAACAATAATAGTAGTAGTAGCAGCGATAATAATAATAATAACATCAACAACAAGAAAAGGGAGAAAAAACAAGGAGAAAACTTACAGTATATGGTAGTCTCTTTCACTCTTCAGTCTTCCCCTTGTTAGTTGGTAGATTTTGTTGATTTTCTTATGAGGTTGTACCCTCGAATATGCGTATTTTTGTTTGATAGACTTTGCCTAACATTTGTAGGTCTATAGAGATACTGAACCAACGCCTATGGTCTGCTGTGATGTTTGCCAGCGCTGGGTGCACTGCCAATGTGATGGCATCAGGTTTGATTTTCTCTTGTTCTTAGTTTCAATTGCTTGTGTTTAGCTCGCTGCATTTTTTAGTTTTTGTGGTCATTCCTTTTCTTTTTCCTTTGTTGGTTTTTTCTGTCAACTTGTCCAATTAATCTTAAGCATCGTTGCCCATATTTCTAAAAGAATCCACCAGAATATTCACTTTACTGTATAAGTACTGGATTTTGGACACTGATACATGTTTATATCTCTTTGTTGTGTGAGTTATTCTTGACAGTTCTTTCCCAGAAAAAATGGTTATTCTTGATAGTGCCTGTGTGTGGTCTAATCCGCTGCTTATCTTACACACCAGACAGTTTTTTATCGTTAGTCCCATTGAATCTAGTGCTGGTTTATATAGTTTAAGTAAACCACAGAGATTCAGTAAAGTGTTGAAACTTTACAGCTTAAAAAATGGAACACCATCAGTCCGCATGATATCAACCACCAAAATGAACAAACTTACCTCCTTAGATGGCCATTGCTCTATGCTTGTGAGGTTGAATGCAAACCTCAGTTTTAAAGAAATTATTTGTTCTCAATGTTGCACTGATCCTTATTTAATGGTTCCAACGCTGAGGCAAAAAGGACCTTTTAAGAAATTTTCAAAATAACTTCTTTTGCAGCGATGATAAATATCTGCAGTTCCAAGCTGATGGAAATCTATATTACAAATGTGCTGCATGTCGTGGAGAGTGTTATAAGGTATGTTTAGTGTGAGGTGTGGCTCTGAGCAGAGAAGTTCTTGGATTAATTGCTAATTTTGAGACATTTTTACAATTGCCAGGTCACAGGTCCTGAAGATGCTGTTCAAGAGGTTTGGAGAAGGAGAGACAAAGCGGATCATGATCTAATTGCAAGCTTAAGGGATGCTGCTGGATTGCCCTCAGAAGAAGCATTTTCTGTATCAATTTATTCGGATGATGAAGATTACAACCCTACCGTATCAAAAAATGACCCTGGGGGTTCCTTAAAATTTTCAGTCAAAGGATCAGGTCTTAAAGGAACAAAGAAGAAGTCTTCAAAAAAAATTTATGGAAAGAAAAAAAGGATATCAAGTCTCGCGACCAGTGGAGAAGATGCTCATCACAGCTTTGATGGACACGCGATCAACGATCAATTGAGTTCAACTTGACTGATGAGAAGCAAGATGATATGACTTTATATAGAAGTGAAGGGATGGATATGTTATCATCTCCGACGGCAAGAAGTCCAGGCAACACAAGGGAGAAATGCTCTATTAATCAAGCCGGATTTATGAAGCATGATTTTGTTGAAGAGGTTCCAGCAAATAATGGGAAGAGGGTCCCCAAAGTTGCTCTGACAAAGAGTGGTAAATCACATGGTTCAGGCGGGTTTGGTTTTAAAAAAAGAAAAAATAATGAAAAGGAAAGAAGCTGGTGATACACATAGGTGCTAGGAACAAGAATGTGATTAACTCGCCTAGGTCTGAGGCATCGAGTTGTCACAGAGAGCAAGATATAACAGCTTCTAATGGTACGAAAAAATTTATTTTTATTTTATTTTTTAATTAAAAATCCTGTCCTCAAGTTTTTTCGCTCTTGTTTTTCAACACATTTTTTAATACCAAGAAAAGAGGTATTAGCCTAAGCAATAAGAAAGAGATCTTCTGCACATTAGTACTATTACTCTACCATTGACTTGTGAAACCTTGTGTAATTTTCATTTATGTAGACTCTTAGCCTTCTCTGCTACATTCTAGTGAATGTAATACTAGAATATAGGAGAGAAGGTCTTGAAGAAGAATGATTATATTATCAGAGCTTAAAGTCAATTTCTGAATCTACTTTCAAGAAAGATTACAAAATATAAATAGTTCTCCTAGTATAGTAAGATTTACAAATGATCACTGTTTTCATCTCTAAAAGGGTAATACCACTTTGGTTTTTGTGGCACTACTTCACAATTGTCGCCCTTGTATATTTTATACTTTTTGAAAGAGTGTTGTTCTTAATACCTGAGGTTTGTGCCCTGTTGCTCAGATGGTTGACAAGATTGTTTGCAATGTCTCTTTTTATGAATTATATCCTTTTAGACTTGGATTATTATGATTCTTTACTTTTATGAACAGGCAGTGAAGATACAAGCCACATAAAGGCCAAGAAAAAGTATGGAGTTGAGAGAAATGATGGAGCTGCTAGAATGTATGACGGTGAAGGTATTCACTAATTTTTGATAAAAGTAGGTCATGTTCACAATTGCATACTTGAATCCGAACTGGGTCTCACAATTTATTTCGGAGATCACGGTGCTTTAAATTCTTTATTAATTTAATTTTTTCTTTGGAACTTTTTTCTCCTGTGGATTAGTAGAGTGGCGGATTGTGCTGTCACACCAATTTTTTTCACCAATACCCATGACTCTTTATTGCAGATGGGAAATCTGAGAGTAAAGAGACATTGAAATATTCTAGAGTGCGGGAAGGTAGCTTACTAAAGTTGGGAAAAGTTAAGCCCGAGGTTTCAGAATTAAACTCTCAGAGTAAGGAAGGAAGGGTAGCTGTCCCAGAATCTGTTAAAGGAGCTCCCACATTAAGAACTGAAGAGGTGCCTCTGAGAAGGCATTCAAAAGGCCGATCTGAGATGCATAGTGAAACCCAAAATACCAACACGCAAGCTTCTGGTTTAGATTCTTTGCCGAAAGACCCTAAACCATTGCTGAAGCTCAAATTCAAGAATTCCAATCCTGATAAAGACCGTAAGTCACCGGTTCCTCAAGAGGAAGAGAAAAGTTCTGTTAAGGGTCAGAGATCAAAAAGAAAAAGACCTTCAGAGAAAAATGAAGTTAGAGAAGAAGAAAACAATACCCAATTGCATCAGGACAATCCTGTCAATGAAGTCATGGATGCCAATTGGGTACTGAAGAAGTTAGGTAAGGACGCGATTGGAAAGAGAGTTGAAGTCCACCATCCATCTGACGGTTCCTGGTGAGTCTGATTGTTTTTTATGTTCTTGAATCTTTCTTAATTAATGTAGTTTCTAATCTTTTATTTCTTTTTCACAATTTTTTGTGAATAAAGTCAAGAAACATTAAATAAAGAGTGTGGTTCTATGACTTCTATGCAATTGTGAACATTCAGTCCTGGACTAGTTTATCTTATACCTTGAGAAAGAAACTCACCTAAATTCCTATCTAAATGAACATTTGTTTCATGTAGGCACAAGGGCGTCGTGACTGATGTGATTGAAGGTACATCAACTTTGTCTGTTCGTCTAGATGAAGGCGGCAGAGATAGGAAATTGGAACTCGGAAAGCAAGCAATTCGATTTATATCTCAGAAGCAAAAACGAACAAAAGCTATCATGTTATAAAGTATGGGGTACCAGTTAGCTTGTTGTACCCGAAGAGTCTATGAGATCGGCGTTTGGGTTGGGGTATTGTTCATCTTACTGTAGTACTTTGTCTGATCAGAACTGTGAACAGACACAATCAGATTAAGATTAAATCCATGCTGCAGGAAGATCTTTTGCTACACCTTTTTCTTATATACTCTTTGCTGCTCATGTTATTAACGTCTCAGATGTCTCCTTTTTGAGACATCATGTGTATATAGGGTATAGTTCAGAAGGGAGGAAGGGACACCCCCATTTGCCTATTGTTGATGCAACTCTTGAGTTGATTGGAAGGTAAAATTGTTGGTGACTGCAGAAACATTGTTGAAGTTTTTCTCTTCAGAAGCAGCTGTTAATTATAAGAGAGGGATATTGTTTGTTTTTTGTATCGTTGGCTTCATTTTTTCCTTGGGTCTGACATTTACTACTGTGGTTGAATGAATTACCCCCCCCTCTCTAGCTCTCTAGTTGATCAGAACCAACATTTCAGGATTAGATGGTGTGTTACTTGTGTATTGTAGATGGAACAGCTTATTATGAGATTGAGCATCTGCACCTAACAGTTAATTATTTTGGTTGTAATACAGTTAATGTGATTTTATTTAGTAATAAAATTAGTCTCCTTTCAACTCTCGAGTTTGTGGTTTAATATTGTCAACTTATCCCATCGCCAATATCCGACAATAAGAAGCCCCTAAAAACGTCTTTCTATCTCCTCTCCTCTTGACTCTTAATCAAGTGGACGTTCTAGGGTATGTGGCTCAAAAAGTATTTTGGTGGGTTTCTGTTTGTCTTTATTTTCGAGCAATTTCTCTCT
Organism: Coptis chinensis; assembly: GCF_015680905.1. Taxonomy (NCBI): domain Eukaryota; kingdom Viridiplantae; phylum Streptophyta; class Magnoliopsida; order Ranunculales; family Ranunculaceae; genus Coptis; species Coptis chinensis. Next base: position 89,163,566 of record NC_141463.1, on the reverse strand, counting down.
CTCTCTCAACCAAACCCAACTCTCTCTCACCTCACCACAAACTAAGGGTGGAATTTGAGCCAAGGGCTCGGAGCTCGGCTCGAATTGAAGCTCGTTTAACTATATGAGCCGAGCTCGAATTCAAATTGAAGCTCGTGTAACAAATGAATTGATGAAGCTCGGCTCAGCTTGGGCTTGGCTCGTTTAAGTTCGGCTCGAGCTCGTTTTCAATTTAAAGCTCGTGTAATTAACGAGCCGAGCTTGAGCATGGTAAAGCTCGGCTTGTTTAGCTCGAATTCCACCCTTACGACAAACCCATCTCTCCCTCTCTCTTCTCCACCTCTGCTCACGCCCCCATTGTTTGCCAGTTATCTAGTAAGGTGGGATCCCAAAAATAGATAACAAAGTTTACTTGGGCCCAAGCCCATGGGCTCAAACCCTAACTACCCATAAAAAAAAACACTACTAGGGTTTACACTCTCTCTATATAAAGAAAACGTGTCTCTACTCTTCACACTCTCTCATTTTTTTTCTCACATCTCATTTTTTTCCCAAACCCCAAAACCAAACCCCAACCAATCATGGCAGAACGTGGCGGCGCAGGAGAACGTGGAGGATTCGGCCGAGGCTTCGGTGGAGGTGACCGTGGTGGTAGAGGTGGACGTGGAGGTGACCGTGGTGGACGTGGTGGACGTGGAGGCAGACGTGGAGGTCGTCGTGAAGAAGAATCGAAATGGGTACCTGTTACAAAACTAGGCCGGTTAGTCCAATCTGGAAAAATCCAATCTTTAGAACAAATTTATCTACACTCATTACCAGTCAAGGAATTCCAAATCATAGACCTTCTCCTTGGTGCACACATCTTAAAGATGAGGTAATGAAAATCATGCCTGTTCAGAAACAAACACGTGCTGGACAACGTACTCGTTTTAAGGCATTTGTTGTTGTTGGTGATAATAATGGTCATGTTGGTTTAGGTGTTAAGTGTAGTAAAGAAGTTGCTACTGCAATTCGTGGGGCTATTATTTTGGCTAAGTTGAGTGTTATTCCTGTTAGGAGAGGTTATTGGGGGAATAAGATTGGTAAACCACATACTGTTCCATGTAAGGTTACTGGGAAATGTGGCTCTGTTACTGTTAGAATGGTCCCTGCACCTAGGGGTAGTGGTATTGTTGCTGCTCGTGTTCCTAAGAAGGTTTTGCAGTTTGCTGGGATTGATGATGTTTTTACCTCGTCTCGTGGATCGACTAAGACTTTGGGAAATTTTGTCAAGGTATAATATTTTGATTTTTGGAATTATTTTGTATTGTTAATGTTGATGAAAATGTTTGATTGAATTGTATAGGATTATATGTTAGTTTGACAAGTTAGTGTTTGTGTGGTTGCAAGTTTTTGTTGTTGACATTTGTATCTTAGTTTGAAATGCTCAATTAAATTGCAAGTCATTTGTATTCTAGATATGAGTTCCGATACAAGTGTATTATGATATCACTAGTCTGGATTCGTTAGTGTTGGTTGGCTATTTCATGTGTTAAACTAGAGTGATTTTATAATTGTAGCTGTAACTCTAAAATGATGTGCTTAATAAACATTTGATTACATTCATTGGGCTGAAAATGTAGCCCAGTGATTTTCAATGAGAGCTATTTTCAATGATTTTTGTTCAGTTACCCATCTTTGGTTTGTTTTTATGGCTCAATGATTACATGCCTAATTGGCTATATACGCTATTCTGAGTGAGATATAATCACTGGGCTGAAAAATAATATTATGAGAGCTTAATAAACATTTGATTACATTCATTTATTCTTGGCATGAGCATTGTTGGAGAAATTTGCTTGGGTCATATTTTTAGTCGAACTCTTTTTTGGTATTTTCTTTTAAAAATGTCTTTTTCCTCTTTATATGAATCTAAATGTACATCCTTTTGGTTAATGTCTCTGTGCAATAGTTGTGGAATAAAACTTTGCTGTGATGAATTATGAAAATTTTCACATGTCAGACTTCAGAGATTTCTTTTGAAATCAATGAGAAGATATTTCATATTTCTGAGCTCAAATGTCGATGGCTATCTGGCGTTTATTTTATTTTGTTTTATTCTTTGTAATTTTAGTGGAACTACATATTCTGTGGTGATGAATCATGAAATATTCACATGTCAGACTTCAGAGGTTTCTCATAAGAAATCAGTGAGAAGATAATTCATTTTCCTGAGCAGAAATGATGTGTTTTTTGTGTAAATAGTTTTTTGCTATGATTGAGATTGATGGAAGATCTATGCATGAAAAATGCCATTTATAGCCTTCATTTTTCTGTGTTCTTTTGAAGTGTATTATTTGTAAGTAAGAAAATAGTAAAAAATACTGTTGCCTTGGATAAGGTGATTGAACATTGGTTTCTAACGTGGAAACAGGTTTGTTAAATGGAAGCTGTTTGTAATTTTTTAGTCCTTAGTTGTGCATTGTGGGTATTTGTTTTGATGTTTATGTAGATAGGCAACACATCTGTTGTTACTTTAATTCTTCTATTATATTGAAATCCCCTAGTGTTGCAGACTATCAATATAAACATATAGACTATCAAAAGTTGCCTATGATATCAGTAGCGAAGTCTTTTGGAAAGGATACCACTAGTTTATTACACTATCAGTGAAATGAATATGGATTTTCTAATTTACTGCCCATTTTTCTGTGTGCAGGCAACATTTGATTGTCTCCTCAAGACCTACGGGTTTCTGACACCAGATTTCTGGAGGGAGACTAAGTTCTCAAATTCACCTTTCCAGGAGTTCACCGACCTTTTGATGGCCAAACCTGTGAAGGCCCTGCTCCCTGAGGAAGCAGCAGAAAAAGTAGATGTTTAAGTTTATTATCAGTTTATTAGGGACTCAGCTGAGGAAGTTGTCTTCTCTTAGAAAACCAAGTTTTGGTTGTTTTATGTTTTTCAATTTAGTTTGTGGTTTGAATATTTGGATATAGACATATCAGCTTGAGATGTCAGTCAAGTTTGCTGAACATGCTTTCTTCCTTAATTCTGGTTATATGTTTGTTTTTTGAGACTATATTAATCCCTTTTTTTTTGTATATTTTGTTTCTCGCAAGTATATATGGTGTTTCTGAGGTATGTGGATGGTAGCGAAATATATTAAGTATGTGCTACTGTGTTAGGAGGTCTCTCTGTAGGTCTTCAATGACTGACCTCCGATAGCTTTAACCCATGTAGAGGTGTTCCAAGCACTTTATAAGGTACACTATATCGGAGTTGTGATTTTTATCATCAGTTCTGATCACTTCCGCAAATCTGCTGGGCGGTCTTTATTTTTTTTTTTTAGTTGGAATGTTATCTGCTCAATGCTACAAATAATTATAAAGTAAAATGATTTTTTAGCATGGCATGATGTGTCTGATACCCTGAATGTTGCAGTGCGTGTTAAAGGCATTGCAAATGCCTCAAGACTCGGGTGGTGTGTTGCGTTCTCAAGACGTATGAAATGTCTAAATCCCATATAAAAATATTAAAAATATGAGTAGCAACTAGGATAAGATCTTGCCCGGTCAGTTTTAAGAGAACCTGGTGATTGGTGGTGTACAATCGTGGGTAATTTTGTTATTAAGAAATGGAGGGTGAACAAGAAGGCCATTGAACTAGGGGTGGAACTCGGGTGGGTCGGGTCGGGTTGAGGTATAATCCGAGTCCATGCTAAGTTTCAAATGTTTCAACCCGAGTCCGGGACTAAACCCTAGTGGGTACTTAAATTTTCAGTCCAAGCTCTAGCCCAACCAATTTGGGTTGGGTCGGATTATGTCGGGTTGGTCAAACTTCTCGGGTTTTTTTTGGAATTAAAAAGTAAAAAACACCAAAATTAAAATCTTCTAATGAATTTGATTGTTTGAAAAGAAAAATAACCTTGTTAATTACATTATTCTCTCTAAAATATAGAGATTCTAAACCTTATTTTTTACAAGCATAAAAGAATTGAAAGATATATGTACATATATGCACATGGGCTTGAGTTTTTCGGTTTTTTGATATTCTAATCCGAACCCAACCCAAAACCAAATTGAGTTTTGATTTTACAAAATCAAGTCCAGACCACGGATTTAACAAAAATTGGATTTTGATCTATTGGCCTTGAGCTAACCCGACCCAAATTTCCACCCCTACATTGAACAGGCTGAAAAATGTAAAAGAAAGCCGTATTATTTTTCACGTATAGGCAGAGAGAATGGGTGCGCTGGTACAATCCACCCTTATTAAAGACTCTGCCATGCAATACACTCTCACCCTTTGCCTGGATGCACGAAAAAACAAATTGGTGCTCTCAAAAGTCAAAAGGGTAAGACGGTAAATTCGTGTGTGGGGGGTTTTATCGTTGCAAACCCCTCAGTTCAGTTGTAGAAAAAATATTCATGGAGAGTGTAGCAGCATTGAATCACACCCCATCACTGCTAATTGGAACGAAAACCAGGACGAGGAAGCTGCTACCTTCACGTCCTCCTCGTATGCAAATCAAGGTATATTTCTATTCACTAAAGGAACAACTTTGCCATCTGTGTTCTACTAGCCTTTCAGGTTATGAAACTTAAGTTGCAGACTTGCAGTAGTGTAATGGCCTTATAATAGATAATTTACTGATACCTGTCTTCTTTTTGGTTATTGGGAAGGGTCTTGGGCCATATCAAGGATCAAGTAATCTCCTTTTCAGGTGTAGATATGAGGGGCAGTATCCATTTCAGAATACTACTCCAATGGTAACTTGTGCTATAAATATGACTGAAGGAGACTCTACTGGCCCAAGGAGACTAAATTTGGACCATATCTTGTGTGAAATTAAAAAAGTTTGGAAAAGCTTACCTCAGCCAGTCAAGAGTTTTCCTTGGCCAGAAGCACTGGAGAATTTCCTTGAACTCATACTTGGCCTTGTATATGCTGTTGCCAAATACTTGTCTGTGCCGCTACTTGCATTTACCTCATTGAGTGAGTTGTCATACTGTGCACATGAAAGGAAAATGCGACTTGTACCCATTCCCCTACTTACTGGGATCGTCGTGGCTGGGATTTTCAAGGACGCAGCCCTTGAACTGTATCCACAACTCAAGGTTTGTGAACATACTTTTTATCATTGGGAATGTATATATATATCTGTATTTGGTTGGTAGCTGCTAGGGTAAATCTCTTACCATTTGGTGATCGAACCTAGGATATCCAATATTAAATCATTTCAATAAATTTGAGGCATTGTTATGTGTAAATTGTTCCGGGATCATTCACTATACTAAAATGAACTGTTAAAAAAGTTGGTTTCGTTACCTTACTGGCTTACTGGCTTGGTGAGGAGGAAACTAACCTATTGTTCCACCACTACTTGTCAGTCAAAGCCTACAGCCACCTGTCCCCACTTTTAATTAAAAAAGGTGTAGATTGAATTTATACATTTCATTTATTTATAATATTGCGATAAACTCACAGTTTACTTTCCATTATGTGATGATCAGGAAGGAGAGTTCCCTTGGCATCTGGTTTCTGTTGCATTCTTCCTTGTATTGCTCAAACTCCCAGGTCCATATTACCCGTACTGGGGGCGGATATTTATCCCACATTTTGCAAACGGTGGATTGCTGAGGACCTTATGGTCTGCTATTATATGGTATAAAAAGCCCCATGTGGCACCAGAAACAACCTTGCCGCAGAATTCAACACCTGATCATCAGTCTTAGTGAACCCTGATAATGCTGTTAGGGAGGCTTGGGAAGGCATTGCTCTGTCTCACTGCATGTATTCTGTTTTGCAGCAAGGTGCAAGCTTTGCCCGACTTGTAGTTTATGGAGGTATGGTTGTATTTAGTGAGTGTGTAATTGGTTAATGAGCAAATTTTGGTTACGATTGATCTGAATGTTGCTGTGGTTACTAAATGTTTTAGTTCGTAGTATTGCAATCTTATTGAAAGCATTTTATCGTAGGGACTAGGGACAGTTGAGATGAAGCACAATAAGTCCACAACACTGTCGCAGACTTAACAATCCACATGGGCTCAAAGCTCTGAACATCTTCCTGATGCTTCACTAGTTGTACTTGTATTATTGAAAATGATCGTGGGATCATCCTCTTTGCTAGGTGTAGTTTTTGCGGGTTGTAGTTGATGAAGGATCTGCCAACTAGGAATTGCTAGGTGAACTTTTAGTATTCTGGATAGTAACCATCCCTACCCAAACTGTCAGCCGTCAGTAATTCTGGTGTTTGAGGGAAGTCGGACGCTTTGAACAAGAACATAGATTAGGTAGACATATGGTAGAGAAAAGTTTGGGCAAGCTTAAGGAACTTTAAATTGGTGGATTTGAGGGATAAAAGCTTGAGATCACTTGACTAAGTAGGCAAGTAGGAGTAGCTGACTGAGGAAATGGTGCTGCAAAACTGCTGAGCATAGTGCTGGTACTAATCAGGTTTATAAAGTCTTCTGGGCATTAAAATTCTTCATAAAACTGTTTCAGTCACAAATTTTCTTGCTTTAATTGGCACGCGCCTTACTAATCTACTATGTTCCACAAACTACACTACGATTTACATGTAGTATCATAAGCTCTTCAATCTCACCAATTGCGTTCAAAACGTAGCTGGGAATGGTCCTTGTGACTTGTGCTTTGTGATACAATGTTATTACTGTGGTGGTTGTAAACTCGTAATGCCAATCTCTGAAAATTTGAGATATTCTGAATTTTTATATGTGGTATCTATTCAATGTGGGCATGCATATCAATGCACGATCGTGGCTCCAGGTTGATGCACCTATTTAGTGTGGGCATATTTACTTCTTCCTGGTTATGGTCCCCCTCAAACATGTCTAATTTGTTCTATTCTGAACATAGTCAACATACACGTGAGTTATACTTGCTTTTCTGAGGGCATTGCCATTCGCCAATGCTTCCGGGTTATCCTAATATTTTGAATTGCATTACCATATTCACGTATGACGCTCTTTGTAGTGGACCCATACATGGATATCAGATGGGTAGCAATTAACATCTGATGAAGCACATGAAAAGAATATTCGAACTTATTACAGTTTTAAGTTGTCTGCCTGAAAGCACCATTTACTTTTTTGCTTGTGACTCAAATTTTAAGCTGTTCAATTTCTATCACAAGCCTGGATTGATTGATTATGATACTCTCCTGCATCACATTTTTATATCAACACAAAAAGTGCTTCATCCTAGTGTTGTTAATTAAATAAACTTGTGCAAAATATTGTCCAAAACAAGCTTATCATTAGAATCATAATTAAGTTACGGTTCCTCTAAAGTTAATTACAACGATTTTTTTTGCTTTAACGGGCTTTGACATCAACTGCTCGAGAACCATTATAGGCTGCCCGTGATGTGAAAGTTCTCGTTTTGTGTTAGCATTAGTAGTAACTGTAAAGGTGTGGATTTGTATCCAAGACTTGATGTTGAGAACTTGAGATTGATAGGGAACGAATACACTCTTTCTTGGGGTTAAAAATTGCCTACGTATCAAGTTTTTTGGGTAAACTTGAATTAAATCTTACTTAGTTTATCTCTCTCTACTTATAGATGTTTGAGCTGACTTTTCTTATTTGTTCCAGGCCGTTGTCAAGTGTAGATCTATATTTTGTGCTATCTTGATGAGTCGTCATTACTTTTGATTTTACAAAGTAAATATCTCTTTGATTGGTGCATTGATTGAGCTTTAGGATTGCGGGAGATCATTTGCTTCCATATATGACTATATTTGATATTTGGGACGACCTGAGTTTGGGTCGTTGTTATGTCCTGGTGGCATGGTACGAGTTAGTGGTGTACGAGCTGTGAAGATACGACCTGGTGTGTGGACACGTATCCTGTAGTAATATGTTTAAGAACGAAGAGTACTTACAGTAACCATTTTTGAGTATATACATTTTGGTTACACACTGATAGACTGGTTACACACTGATAGACTGATACTGAGATGGATCAAGAGGCCGGTCACCTTCCCTTCTTGTTTTGGGTAAAGAGGATCAGCTTATTTGCCTTGATTATTTCTCCAAATGGAAAATCATATCAATAGTAAATAATGCCTTCATTTTCAAAACTAGGATGAAGAAGCATTTTTGATATTTGAATCTAAACATATCTATTTTTGGTTCGTACATACTTTCCTACTTTCAATCTTTCAGCATGCATTCCAAAACACAAAACTCCATTAATTAATCACAAAATCACAATTCTCACTCTTTTCTATAAAAACAAACAATAAACAAGCCGCATGTTGTATACTTGTTTGCATCCAATCCTCGAAAAATGATCAAAAGCTCTTCATTTCAAAAACAACCTTTTACACTTGACGAGGAACTACTTACTACTTAGCCTTTATTACCTACCCCTCTCCCTCTTTCTCTCTCACGTTCTTCTCTATCTAGCTAGTTTCTAGTCTTCTACTTCATTACCGTTGCATTTGAAATAACAAAACAAAACCCACTTTTCAGAAAAACCACTTTAAAACATAATATAACAGTTCAATGTCGACGATAAGAAGAGCAAGGTGGCATGCACCACCACCACCCACACCCAAAATACTCAATATACCAAGAAGACATCGTCGCAAAACAACAACCAAACAACTTCCTAGAAACAACAACCCACATTCAGATACTCAAAGAAGTACCTATAGAGGCAAGCTAGAATCTTTGTTTGATCAAGAACGTGTATTTTCAAGAACATCAGTTCCCATTGTGTTGTTGAACTCGTTTAATGACAGTGAACGAACTCAAAGAAGAGAAAGAGTTGAAGAAACTGAGTTTAAAGAGAACAATGAAGAAGAAGAGTTAGAGAAATGGAGATTCCAAGCTGAGATACTTCGAGCTGAATGCAACTTTCTTCGTATGGAACGCGACATTGCGTTAAAGAAACTTGAACTGAATCGTGTTCAAACTAAACGAACTCTTCGATCAGCTGTGGAAACTCTCGTTTCGGGGAAGGAGAAGATACATGAAGGAAAGAAAATGAGTTCAGTACTAGAAGAAGAGATAGAAGAACTTGAAGAAAAGATGAAAGAACTACAGAGAAGTTCTGGTGTTAGAGATTTTGAGTTTGGTAAATCTAGTAACTTTGATAAACAAGCAAATGTACTGCAAAGAAAGTTGGACAAGCTTGGTAGTAGTGAAGGACTATTGTTAAATGAAGATGAGAAATGTGTTAAAGAGATTCGAGACATGGCAGAATCAAGCTTAACGATTATAACTAGTCGGAATATCAATCAGTGTTCTGAGGATGATCAAGAAAATCGGTTCAAAGATGTAAGCATGGCCTTTTTTTTTCACTTACTAGACCTTCACATTTTCATTCTAATGGTAGAAGGTCAACGTGGTTTGACTTAGTCAATTGAGTTTTGAATTATTATTTTATTTTTTGTTATTTGGGAAAATAGGTGGAGGTATTGAGGAGAAAGATGGAGAAATTGTCAAAGGGGATGTTGGAAAGGATGGAAGAGGAATGTGGGTCAATGATATTTTCATGTGCAAGTAGTGCAACAAGTTCTGCATCTAATTCCAGGCGTATCGAATTTCCTCATTTGTCTTCTTCTGCTCAGGTTCAGGTTGTTCAACAACCTGTGCTACTTCACAAGGTAACTTGTTTTTGAAACATATATAATTATTTTTAGTACCACTAAAATGTAGGCAACTTTAATTATTTGAAGTTGGTAAGGTAAATTATTTGAAGGTCTGTGAGAAACTTAGATGAGACATGAGAGTTGGTTCACCAAGAAGCAACAACTAGTACTGTAAATGGGATGATAAGGTTCACAACACAACAAACAGATCAGTCACATTAATATTGGAGGTTCTTTTTGTTGCTATACTTGGCAGGACAGTCATTAGGTACTTGTGTCTCAAACTTTCAATAATGCTTGAATAAAATTCAAATTGATAACTGGCTATTCTGAGAATAAAATTAATATCTGTGGGTTTTCTTTGTTTTTTTTTTGGACTGACTGAGTAGTCAGGCAGATGCACGGATCGGAGTAGCCTGCAAACCATGTATATATATATGAGTATAGGTATCAGGCCAAGAGTAGTTGAACTTGGGCATTGTTATTTATTGCTGATGAACGTTATTTTATATGCTCCTTTGATTGGTTGGGTGATAATTTTAGTTTACAGATGATAGTATAACTACGAGTTTAGAGTAAGCTTGGGGCTAACCAAGTCCCATATGCTAGAAACAATGTTGCTCAAAGATCCTTCAATTTTGTGTATGCAGTTATGCACACATATTTTACTCATGAATACGTCCAATTAATACTTACAGAGTTCCAGTGAATTTGAAAGTGACTCAGATAACATGGTCCAGACTCCAGATATGGTAATCTCAATTGTCAGTTTGATAATGCCTGCTGCTGTCATTGGTACTTGGTTGTTAGAGAATTTGAACTAGGGGGGAATCTTTTAATTCTGTGTCTCTTCCTCGACCCCCGCGCATAACAGCGTACCTACTAGGCTACTATGAGCTTCACATATTAATTGTTTCTTAACATGCGTGTGAGGAGCAGTACTGAGGAATCGTTTTACTTCATTAATTAGTGGCTGTCAGGACTCAGGGTAACGGACTTTGTTAATCCTTCAGACTTTAATTGACTCCACAGTCTAGGCAGCTGCAGGTTGCACACTTCTTTAGTCTGAAACACTGAACATAGTGCCATTTCATACTTTTATGAGCACACTTAGCTCTGGTGTGTATGGTTGGCTTAGCTCAATGACCATATTTTACTTAGCCACCAGGCAAACATTGCCTACATATTGAGTCAAGTTTGCATCATACATGATACATTTGCTAAATAGCATGATTGATTGGGCTCGTGCCAATTGTTTATCTTGCAAGCAATGTTAAAGTATTTTACATCTTAATTTGGTACAAATTTTTGAACCTTTGATTCGTATAAATTAACTATCAGGAGAACATATTCCGTGAGGACAAAATGTGTTCAGGTAGATGCAAGAAAATCGTACGGAAGATTGTGGAGCAGGTAAGAGCAGAGATGGAGCAGTGGTCACAGATGCAAGAAATGCTGGAACGTGTGAGGGACGAGATGGAAGATTTGCAATGCTCCCGTGTTTTTTGGCAAGATAGAGCTCTTGATTCTGATGATCATGTTCAATCACTTCATTCCTCTGTAAGATCTTTTTCATGTGCTTTCTGTTATTTGAGTCAAATCATTTGTACCAATTTTTTTAGAAAGTACTAATGACTATCCTCTTTTACTTACTTGATTTTGTTGTCCAGTTCTAGTGACTAGAGCATCTTTGGGAGAGCAACAAACAAACACCAAAATTTTGAACCAAACCAATCACTAAATAAAAAAAACACCAACTATCTTTAGGAGCAACATCAAATAAAGCGGTTTTGGATAAACCGCGCGGTTTTTTTAACACCGTGCCAGTGAAGCCCATCTTAAAATCACAAGCCCACGCGGTTTTTGAAAAACCGCGCGATCAACTTTCTTATTTTTTTTCTTTCCCAATCTCTCGCGCGGTTTTAGCAAAACTGTTTGATTGAAGCCCACAATCAAGCCCACGTGGTGTTGGCAAAACCGCGCTGTTTTAGAAAAACCGCGTGAGTGATTTGATACAGTACCAAAGCTAGAACTAAAATATTAGCCGATTTGGTGTTTGGTTTGGTGTTTTTTTGGTGTTTTCATCAACAGTGACTCTCCACTCTCCTGAAATTGAAAAAACACCAAATTGTTGGAAATTTGGTGTTTGATGCTAGTTTGGTATCACTCCTAAAGATGCTCTTATGTGGATAGTTGTTCAACCTATTATTTGATTACTTAGTGAGATAGCTAAGATGTATGTTATAAACTTATAATTGTTACGTACATGATTTTAGGTGCAAGAGTGGAAGCATAAAGCTAATTCCTCCCAGACCAAAGTAACTCACCTAGAGAAAAAGATTAAGGAGCTTAACCTTGAGGTTGGAAGATTGAAGGATAAAAAGAAGGAGTGTACCAGAATACCACGAGAGACACAGAACGAGAAGGAGAAGCATGTGTTGATATGCAGGTTGAAAGAGAATCTTCACAGTGGCAACAAGAATAAAGATTACTGGGGTGGTGGTAATATTGAAAGGAGAAAACTGCATGTTTGTAGCAACAATAGTATTGCTCAAAAGAGATCACCTCTTCAGGACATTGGCAATTCTTCACCTTATTAATGTTCCCTTGAGCATTTTCATTCCCAGAACTCATATGCTGGTTGTTTAATTTACCTTTGTGAAAATATGTACGTCTCAAATAACATTGCTACTGTTGACAAAAGACGGCCTCAAAATTATTATAAAACTACGTACGTGCAAACAACCAAATTCAGTTTCGTTAATTGACTAAAAATGGCGTGGCCTGTTTTATATTCTTCTGCAGCAGGCGCGGAGTATAAAAATGGCAGGGGCTAGAAATAGACACAAAACAAAATAAAAACTAAAAAACAGGAGAGCAAAACGCGGAGACATGATAGATTGAAAGAGATCCTCCGCTGCTATTTTTTTCAGGCATTGTATTTATTTTTACAAGGCATTTCCGGCCTCCCGACCTGCTCTTTCAGGCGGTAGTAATCATTGTTATATTATATTATACTATTCATCAACCTATATATATTTAGTTGATATTTTAATCAGTTTTTTTTTGCATGTAGGCTGGTTCGGGATTGAGGAAAGATGGGCTTGATGTCGAGGAAAGTGTTGCCAGTTTGTGGGAGCTTATGTTTCTTTTGTCCTTCAATGCGTGCAAGATCTAGACAACCTGTGAAGCGATACAAGAAGCTTCTCACAGACATTTTTCCTCGTAGTCCGGTTAGTTTTTTCATTTTTTTTTTTGTATTATGTAGCTACATTGGTATAAAAATATGATTGTTGATATACATTTTCTAGGATGAAGAACCAAATGACAGGAAGATTAGTAAATTATGTGAGTATGCAGCGAAAAATCCTATGCGCATTCCAAAGGTAATATCGGATTCTTTCAATTATTACCTATGTGCCTTAATGCCTCATGCATTTTTCAAAGATCATTGTATTGCTTTACACTTATAGATGAATCTAGGGATTTGGATAAGTTACATAATGTATTAGTAATTTGCTAGAAAAATAACCAGATGACTATAAGGATTCGCACCCCCAAGTTCAATTACCTAGCTGCATATGCTCTTGCACCTCCAGACGTTGAATTCTGGTTCCGTCCCTGTTTACACTTGTACTTAATATGCATCTTTTTTCAAAATTATGTTTGTCTGTTTTGTTCAGCTAGTTCAACAAAAGGAAAGATTTTTGAATAAGACAAAAAAGAATTACAGGAAGTTACAAGAATGAAAGAGTAACGTGTAGTAGTTGTTTCACATTGGACACTTGACATCCCTGGTTGCTTCTATATTGCCACTCCTAAACCCAAACACTTATCAGCACATTCCTCCTAAAATAAATACTGAAAATGACTGAAATTATTGATGAAAGTTTGGAACTGATTATCAGATCTCAAATTATCTGGAGCAAAGGTGTTACAAGGAAGTAAGAAGTGAGCACTTTCATTTGGCAAAAGTTGTCATGTGCATCTACAGGAAATTGTTAATTTCTTGCAAGGAACAAATGTGAGTTTACCGAGGACGTTCTACTGATTTCTTTCCAAATGTCTGAATACATTCAATTTTTTTGCCTCTCTCTCTCTTTCTATTTACTTTCCTTTTAAATATAAATGTACTATGGGAAGTTGTACTTTCTGGATGCAAAATGATTTGCTACAATGGCCACATATTCTAATGTTTGTTTTGTTTTAGCCTTTTAGGTTTCATTGCTTGGTATGATCATCAATTGATATGTGTAATAAACCTACTGTGCACTAGTTGATGAAATAATACCCTTACATTTTTCTTTTCTTTTTTGAGAGACCAAATACAAGAGCTAACTGAATCTTAACATTGTGCTTACGAGTCGAATCTTATTGTGTAACAGTTATATCTGTCTTAGTTGTAAATTTATCTGAGTGTTGATATGTCACAGGTCCCTGTTTGCAAGTAGCTTACTTAGCATCATACAAATTCTGCTTGACCAAACACGGCAGGATGAAATACGTATTATTGGCTGTGAGACTCTATTTGACTTTGTTAATAGTCAGGTACGTCTTGTTGCCTGTTCTTTCTTATTCTCTATGTGCTTTTTAAGCAGGAAGTTTCTTTTGGGAGGAGATGTAAACTTATGGTATATCCCTGACTTTTGCCAGACAGATAGTACCTACATGTTCAACTTAGAAGGTCTAATCCCAAAGCTCTGTCAATTAGCGCAAGAAGTAGGGGAGGATGACAGGGCTCAACATCTGCGTTCGGCTGGGCTGCAAGCCCTTTCTTCAATGGTATTCTATCCCTCCTGAGTATATATAAACTGCTATTCTTCGTTGTCTGTGACTTTAGGTTTCTGACAAATACTGCGAAATCAACTCCTTTCACTTCATGTGTGTTGTTGCAATTTTTCCATGCGCCAAATGACATTTTTTTTTTGATTGGCAAGTTTGTTTTAAATGAGATCAGTAACTCTTTGATGCTGGCGGGGTTCGAGCCCCAGACCTCTGGTATCATCACCCAAAGGTTTTACCAACTTTGCTAGTTGGCACCTGCCCAAACGGCATATTTGCTTCTCTTATACCATTATTTCTGAAGTCATAGTGCATGGATACTTAAAAATGGATGTATTCTTGCCTATTGCAATTCTATTGCTTGTCATCTCCACTAAAAATTCCTTCTTTATTATTTTATACGCAGATCTGGTTCATGGGTGAATACTCTCATATTTCATCCGAGTTTGATAATGTAAGTGTTTTCAGTTTTCTTATAACTCAAGAGAGAACTCTTACTTTACATTTGTTGTTATATTTTCTATTTCAAAGTTTTCTGTTTCATCTCCAGTCCTTTGCTAATTCTTGTTTTGTATAATATTACAACGGAGGATAATTTTCCCTCTCAATTTCGTATAATTCCATTGAATTCTTCATTATCTACAGGTTGTATTAGTAGTCCTGGATAATTATGAAGATCATAAGAATAAGGCAGAAAATCTTGACCCTGAAACTCAAGGTACCCAAAGTCGGTGGGTGCAGGAAGTCCTTAAGGTTCAAGGCCATGTTTCTCCTTCACCTGATGTCATGACAAGAGTTCCTTCTTGGAGAAGTATTGTGAACGATAAAGGAGAAATAAATGTACCTATGTGAGTCCTTGCCTCAAATATTTTGCGATTGTTTTCTACATCTTGTGGATGAAGAACAATGTCATAATAGATTCTGTTACTATTCACAGGGAAGATACCAAGAACCCGAAATTTTGGTCTAGGGTATGCCTGCATAACATGGCCAAGCTGGCTAAGGTGGCTACAACGATACGGCGTGTCTTGGAGTCTCTGTTTCGCTACTTCGATAATGGTGATTTATGGACTCAACATGGATTAGCTCTTCCTGTTTTGTTGGACATGCAGTTGTTGATCGAAAATTCTGGTAAGAGTTTGTCAATTACTCAAGAACTGTGTTTCCATATCAACGGGAATTCCATCTTGCAAATAAGGCGCCTTGTCTGGGCAAATTTTTTGAATGAGACCTTTATTCGAGCTATTGTTTTGAGTAGTACTCTCCCTCATCTAATTCTCTTGCTGTCCTTATAGCCCCTGTCTTCTTATATTTCAATACCTCAATTTGCAGGTCAAAACATGCATTTGTTGTTGTCTATTTTAGTCAAGCACCTTGACCACAAGAATGTCATCAAACAACCTGATATGCAACTAAACATTGTTGAGGTTATCACTGCCCTTACTCAGCAATCTAAGGTTCAGGCTTCTGTAGCAGTTGTTAGTGCATTCACTGATCTCCTGCGACATTTGAGAAAAAGCATACACTGCTCACTGGAAGATTCAAGTCTGGGTGTTGATATAATTAAATGGAACAGAAATTTTCAAGCGGCGGTAGACGAGTGCCTTGTGCAGGTATCGAATAAGGTAGTCTTTTCTCTCCATGTTTCTCAGTATTCTCATCACTCTTCATGTTTGACAATATAAATGATTGGGAAGAAGTTTCTGGTATTTCTTTCTCCGTTTCCCTAAATACTCGAGACAAAGCTTTTGCCAAAACTCAGTAAATATGAAACTCAGATACTACGGTAAACAGGTTGGAGATGCAGGCCCTGTTCTTGATGTGATGACTGGGATGTTGGAGAATATCTCAACTGTTACAGTGATAGCCAGGACTACAGTATCTGCGGTTTATCGGGCTGCTCAGATAGTAGCATCTTTACCAAATGTATCGTATCAAAACAAGGCAAGTTAGGCTCATTCTTTAGTTAATTCTTTCTTCAATACCTCGTTTCCTGATGCCATATCGCCCTGACATGCTCCAAACATTATTTAGGCATTTCGAGGCATTATTTCATCAATTACTTCTAGCTATGGTCCATCAGGACCATGAAACACGCGGTGGGAGCTCACCGCATCTTTTCTGTTGTTCTTGTGCCGTCCTCTGTTTGCCCCACACCTTTTCAGTAACCTCTGACTCAAATAAGGCATATGACCTTCAAGGACCCTCTCTAGAACTGTTTCTGTTTTTCTTCTTCAGCTGCTCTTTTGAGAAGCTTACGAAAAGGACAAATTTTCTGTAATGAAAAAAATGCTTGTCAAGAAAATACTGATAATATGTCTGTAGATGGGGAAGTGAAAAGCAACAATGAGGGGATTCTGACAAGATTGCAATCATCTTATTCCCCGAGTTCATAGTGTGAATGGTTCCCCAATCCTTCAACTTCTGGCACATTCTCAGGAAGCAAATTACATAAAGAACTGGTATGTGCCATTGATCTCTGCTTCATCCAAACAATATTTTCAATGTCATTTTCTAAATGTTTATAAGACACTGATATACATTTTTTATTCACCGCCACCTGATATAGCCTTTTCTATTCGTTAAACCTCAGGATCCAATTTCCCTCAGGTTGAGTAGTTGTCAGGTTACTCTCCTGCTTTCATCTATATGGGCACAGTCCATCTCTCCTGAGAACACACCCAGAGACTATGAGGCAATAGCTCATACCTACAGCCTGCTGTTATTATTTTCTAGAATCAAGGTAATAATGTGTGTGATTGTGCGTGAGTGGTACCATTTGGATTGCAATCGAATTATTTTGTCGACACAATAGAGCTGTCATTTTGTTCTTGTTTTTGTTATTCATCCACTTCATCCACTTATGTGGTATCTATAATGTCTGTAGAGCTCTAATCATGAGGTTTTAACTCGAAGTTTCCAGCTCGCATTTTCCTTAAGGAGCCTTGCTCTTCGAGAAGGAGGTAGGTTACTATTTTATTTGTGTTTACTTCAATGATTTTTGTTTCCATGTTGACTGTTCTCATAGATGATTGATGCCAAGTTTGTTTAATTTTTTGCGCTGAATGAATGGTTTTTAGAGAGCATGCTATGTTGGACAAGGATGAAATAACGTTTTCCCCCTTCTTGCAGGTCCACTGCAACCATCACGCCGTCGATCTCTCTTTACCTTGGCAATTTCCATGATCATCTTCACATCAAAAGCCTACAATGTGTTACCACTTGTATCTCATGCCAAGGCATTGCTTACAGACAAAACTGTATGTAGTTTGTTGTTCCCGGTGTACTTTAGCATTCCACTTGCTTTGTCGTTAGTAATTCATTTTACAAGGAGGATTTTGCCTATCAATAGCTCCTAATGCAATGAGTGTAAAGTTCATTGTCAAAAACGTGTACCCTGTGTGTTCTACCTAACCTTTAAGTATGTCTTGTGAATTAGTGATTAACTTTCTGTCTGGACTATGCTTGGGTTTAGTAGGAATTAGGCCCAAGTTCATTCATTTACTTATCAAGCCTCAAATTAAGTCGTAAACTATTACCAACCTTACATACTGTCCAAGCCTGGTCTCTACTAAGTGGAACTTAAATTCCTTGGGTTTTTCTTGACTTGTCAATAATGTACCTGCAATATTTATATCTATTCAATTGTTATTGTTTTATCTTTATTGTTGATGAAGAGTCGATATTTTGCTCCTCTTTGAAGTTTGAGCTTGCATTGCATGCTTTTGTAGGCCGATCCTTTTCTACGTTTGGTAGACGATTGCAAACTAGAGGCAGTCAGTTCTGGTTCAGACCATCCCATAAAAGTTTATGGAACAGAAGAAGATGATAACACTGCTTTGAAGTCACTAATCTCAATTGAAATAACCGAGGATCAGTCAAAAGAATCCTTGGCTTCTACCGTTTTAATGAGTTTTTTAAATTTGGCAAATGTAAGAACTTTTATCACTTTCTAAGCATCTTATGGATCCTATCGATTTAGTTGGAGAGAGCGTTTGACTTTTGCATCTGTGTGGGTGCAGTCTGAGGCATCTAGTCTGAGGGAGCAGTTGCTAAATGAATTTGTGCCTGACGACGTATGTCCATTGGGATCTCAGATATTCATGGAAGCACCAAAACAGAACTCCCAATATTGTTCGCAAGACAATGAATCTGTTGATAAGGTAACTATATTCTTCTGATACTTCCTGGTGGTTTACGTAAGTTGGGCACAGTTGCTGTTGTTGGAATCCAACTAAGACTTGGAGTATATAAACCTGATTGTTGTAAAATACTAAAATCAAATCCTACAGAAGAGCTAATCATTGAACTGGTTAAACCTTTTTCCAACATTTTTATATTCTGTATTATATATCACACTTGAAAAAGAGAAGCATGTGTTAGGAGTAACTAGGTCGAGTTGACCAAGTTCTTAACCGAGACCCTGCTCATGTGGCAAACATTCTACCAAAGCTGAAGCATAGGTCAAAAAGATATCATCTCAAATCTGAAATAGAGTCAAGTTAAGCTCTTCGGTTTCAAGCTGCTCTCTCACATGTTACAGATATCTGCAAAAAAAATCTATATCACTATGTAACTTTGTTTATGATTGCAGGCCATGTATACTAGCTTTATAGAAGATGATGACATTGCTCCTGAAGCAGCTGAAAGTCATACAAAACCTAATATGCAGATGGTCATGGAATTTCCTGATCTTTTGAGTGTTAATCAACTTCTGGAATCGGTATGTTACTCCATTGATCTTCAAGAAAAAAAAAAAAATTAATCAAACTTATTATGGTTCTCTTTTTCATCCTAATTGAACGCTTTCTTGTTGAAGTACTTCAAGAGAAAAGCCAAGGTATACAAATATTTTAGTGTCAAATTTAGTCGGCCTAAAAGATATAACATCTAGCCAATGTTGTTTAAATTTTTGCTTTGTTCAACATTCTAGTATAATGTTCATCATTCATCACAACTTTGGTCAATGAGATGCACTATGTTTATTGTACTCAGTCTTAAACACATCTTGTGAGATGTTGGCTTTGTTGCAGTCACCATTGTTGTGTAATTAGAGCATCCAAACAGTTACATGTTTGTTTTCTCTTACATAGTGTTTCACTAATCCCGTCCTCGTGCCTAAGAAGTTGAAGTTTGCGCAGGTCCTTGAAACAGCATGTCAAGTTGGAAGGTTTTCAGTCTCAACTGCACCCGATGTTCCTTATAAGGAAATGGCCAGTCACTGTGAAGCCCTCTTGACGGGAAAGCAACAGAAGATGTCCTCTTTCATTCATGGTCAACAGAAACAAGAACATTTGATCAACACCTTTTCAGTAGATCGAAAGAGTGATGTGAAGGTGCTACCTGATTTGGGTCTCCAGGTAGTATACTACTTACATAGTTACATTGCCTTTGTATACCTAGTCAAATGCATTTGTTCTTTTATGCTTACATATTTCACATAAAAACACTTAAGTGTATATACACTGAAAGTTAAACAAAGGACCTGCTTATGGTTATGTTGGATGTATAATTAATGTTCTTCTGTTAAAGCTATTATCTGATACCAAATTGTATCTGAAACAGAAGAGTGGCAATCCTTTCATAGAGCTGCGAGTCAGTACAGATGTACAGAGACCATCTATTGGTGCTGGTTCAATGATCTGTGCAACTGAGTACCAGCAGCACCCTCACATCTTCCGGCTGCCAGCATCGAGTCCATATGATAACTTTCTAAAAGCAGCTGGCTGTTGACATGACAAATCTGGATAAGTCATCATGACCCTAAAATGGCCATTCCGGTTAGTGACTCTGAAGCCACCAGCAACAGCTGCAGATCCAAGCGTCAAGTATACTGTGACATCTGCAATGCTGCATCAAGATAAATCATATAAAACGCCCAAATTCATCATTTTCTTCGTAGATTAACATTGGATGTATAATATTACGTGCTAATTTAAAATAAACCACCCCCAAACAATTTTGAATTTTGAAGGGTGTGGTTCATTAAAAATGCAAGGCATATCTAATACAAATAAAATAAAAAAATGCTAAGGACTAATAATAATAATATATATATGATTTCTCATTCCATAAATATATATAATCATAGTGCGTACAAAATCGAGAAATCAACATACACACTGAAAAATAAAAGGGTAAATTCGTGATTCGGCCATGATGCCATTGTCAGCAACACTCTCTTAATCGAGAGGGTTAACAATCGATATCGTGGGGTTTCCCTTGCAAGTTATCCAATTTTACTGGAAAACAAACACTGTTACATCACCAAAGAAATGATGTGCGCTATTGGGTCTACGACACTATTGTCATGATTTTTAAAATCATAACTGAACATGCATATCTTCTGTTGAACAGAAAAATACATATTAACATTAGCAGTAGTTGTATACTGTATAGTTAAGTGAGCGGAGCAAACGTTCTGGGCCGAGGGGAGTATTTGTACAAAAGATAACTTGGTTAGTTTCTGTCTGTCTGTCCTCATTCATCATTTATTCTCTTCGTCTTTCTCTCTCCACACCCTTTCAATCTCTCTTCTCCACTCTTCCCTCTCTGTTCACGCCCCACTGCATAGCAGATATACTAAGATACACTTTTAGATAGGTACAGCCGGTACATGTGTACAGTAAAGGCAAGCCCAGATCCAACCCACCAAGAAGAAAATATTGATACCGTATAATATACCGATATTTAACTGTCGAAATTTATCCTACATATATATATTGAGTAATTGACACACTGTTCGGTAAATACTATTACATTTCCTCTCCAGAATTTCAGATCTATAAATCTCAATCTCAAACCAGTCTTTTCTCCATAATGGATTCATTCTTATCAGACAAATCCTCAAAAAATCTTCATAGCGGGACACAAAAAGGTTTAGTCGGTTCCTCAATAGTTAAAAAACTAACTGAATCCGGCTACACAAATCTCCTCCTCCGCACCCACTCAGAACTCGACCTCACCCGTCAAACCCAAGTGAAAACTTCTTCTCAACCCACAAGCCCAATTACGTAATTTTAGCAGCCGCAAAAGTAGGTGGCATACATGCAAACATCACGTACCCAGCTGACTTCATTTCAATAAATTTACTCATCCAAACCAACGTCATTCAATCATCTTACACCAACCACGTAAAAAAATACTATTCCTCGGTTCTTCATGCATTTATCCAAAGTACGCCATTCAACCTATTAAAGAAGACGCGTTACTTACAGGTCCTTTAGAACAAACAAACGAATGGTACGCGATTGCCAAAATAGCTGGGATCAAAATGTGTCAAGCATATAGGTTGCAGTATAACTGGGATGCTATATCGGGAATGCCAACGAATTTATACGGGCCGAATGATAACTTCCACCCTGAGAACTCGCATGTTTTGCCTGCGTTAATGAGAAGGTTTCATGAGGCGAAAGTTGGGAATGCTAAGGAGGTTGTGGTGTGGGGGAGTGGTTTGGCTTTAAGGGAGTTTTTACATGTGGATGATTTAGCTGATGCTGTTGTTTTTTTGATGGACAAGTATAGTGGATTGGAACATGTTAATATAGGGAGTGGGAAAGAGGTTAGTATTAAGGAACTAGCGGAGTTGGTTAAGGAAGTTGTTGGGTTTCAAGGGGAGTTGGTTTGGGATTTGAGTAAGTTGGATGGGACACCGAGGAAGCTTATGGATAGTTCGAAGCTTGCGGGGTTAGGATGGGTTCCGAAGATATCGCTTCGTGATGGACTTGTGGATACCTATAAATGGTATTTGGAGTATGTTAAGCAATAATGCAGGTGTGGTTGTTTATTATTATTTTTGTTTCAATTGTCCATGTTTTCTATTTGATGACATTCCATGTTTTATTTATTAGTATCATTAAACATGAGAGTTGGGATGGAATTTGTTTGAAATTTTATCAAGTCTAGTTTTACAATTGTTTTACAATTGTGAGTTTGTGATTATGCCATTCCCATCATAAAGCGTCTTGCTGAGCAATTTTTGCTCCGAGTGTGAGAGGTGGGATGGCAAATGATAAGTTGGTACAAGGTGTCAACCCGATGGGGATGTCTTAGCTGTGTATGGATGCCTGAGCACTGACTCCTATTAAAATTTCCACGATTACTTATGAAGTTTATTTACTTATAAGAAAGAGTCTTCGCCTTTTAGTAGTTGATACCCTCTTTTCTTATTCTCTTGTTAACATTGAGTATAATTCGCGTATTGGTGTTTTTGTAAGTTGTTTGTGGTAGGTGCTTGATTACCTTTTTCTTACAAAGAATCAGCTGGGAATCATACTTGTTAGAAAAGGAACATATTATTCTTTTCTAGAGGAAACAGTAACCATAGTGTCTATACTGCACGAAAATGACTCTGTTTTTCATGTCTAGCAGTGGTGGTAATACTAGTTGTGCTGGCCAGTCCTATTCCTCTAGAGGATTTTTCTGATTTGCTTTTAATATAAGTACTCCCCAACATGTTGGTTGTTAATTGGTCAACTACCTTATCTTGGAATTATGGGGTGATGATTTAAAAGGTACTTACACGCTCAGGTTTGAACAAGTTCTTCATGTTGCCTATTAATGGAATATGTATTTACCATAAAGTATGAATGAGTCGTGGGCATAATCTTCAAAAGTATCGGAGTTTATGTCCGTGTCATTATTTGAGGATATAGATTATGGAAGTCAAATGTGATTCTGTTTTTGCATGGTTAGGACTCGAGAAATGATAGATCTTTTAGGAAAAAAGAAAATTACAAACATGTTCTGAAACTTAAATTTGACGATTACATATATTATTAAAGTTTTACTCAATATGGTACACATTCTTCAAAGCTACCAAAAGTTTAGGTTTCTCCAAACAAGATAGAATACTTCTCTGAAAATGTAGATTTCATTCATATCAATATGTTTTATTTGCCCCATAGGACATAAACTTAATAAATAAAGCGAGCAGATGGATGCTAATCATAATCATATTTTTCATCGTGTCTTTAGTTTGTATTTCAAACCTCATTTCCCTAATGGAATCCAATGCCCACGTTAGGATGTGGACACGGGAAGACCTTTAGGCAGTTAAAAGGGACTCTGAACGTTCTTACATTTTACTTAAAATTAAAAACTTGTTTGCACTAGTGTTACATTCCTAGTTTGCCTTCTTCTGTATTTTGTTTTCGTTTTGCTTTGTTAATTCTGGTACAATAAGATAAGATCCTTTTAAATAGATGTCCACTTGCATAACGATCGTTAAATATGTGTATTACATTCTTTCTTTCTTTAAATAATTTCTAGTATAGTGAAAGGTCTAAACATTGATATTTTCCATCTTAAGTTGTGTTTAGTAAATGTTTGAGATCTGTAAGTCCCAAATCAGTGATGATAGCGATAGCCTTAGATATTATCTACCAATAATGTTTCGAGTTGGTGCAATAAAATGTTTTGGGTGGTCATTACCTGCCTTTGCAATATAAAATGAAGGTAAAAATTGACGAATATACCTTTTTGATATATTTGTTAGTGTTTTAGATTTGTATATGCATATTGCCTATGGATTAGGACCACCAATATGTATGTGGAAGTTTATGTAGTCTCAAATGTAGCTATATAGTGTCCGGCTTTGGTCGATAGCACGACAACAAAATAACTAGATAACTCCTTCCAAAGATCATTCCTATTCTTTCTTTTTTTATTGTTGTTTCCTCATGTCCAACTTTAGTGATATCCCTTTAAGTTTGGGTGATACGAGTCGTTACTAATCAACTTGTATTAAGTGATGTAGAAAAAGGAAGGAGTGGAGAAGGGAAGAGAAGAAGATGGCGAGAGGAGAAAGAGTTTAAATCAACTTGGAAGGTGTAGAAATTTATTCTCTTTGGGGCAGCAATCCTTTTTCTAAGCTAAAAATACAAGGATTACCTAAAGATCCTCATGGAATAAAGGAGTTGTCGATTAGACTCTTCCAGTTTTAGGCAAATAAATTGTTCGAAGTGGTCTTATACCTCCGGATGCTCCTCTTAGATGAATTGACAATTCTAAGTCTTTTAGGCGTTATTGCATTTCAATGCTAAATTGACAAGAAATACCAAGAATGTCCTGGAAGGGTTGCCAATTTGACTCTACTTTTCATTTAAGCAAGTAAAATTTTGAGAAGTGGTTCTTCCTCTATGCTCTTCTTGGGTGATTAAGTAACCTGGTATACTAAGTTCCTGCACCCCTATACATGAAGCCTTGGGGCACGTTGTCCCGTTGTGGAGGTGCCTGGCAAAGTCATTGAGGCTGTTGATTTTCAAGACTATATGAGGCTTCCACTCGAGAGTGTTACTAGATTCCTGATTCTTATTTAATTCTCGGTACCCTGACTCTTCAATAAAGTTGATATCTGATCAAAGAGATCATCCGAGCTGAATCAATTATTTTGTTCCTACATTTAACATGTCTTGGAACTTTACCGAAGTTGACTTTTATTGGAGCCAGAAAACTCAACTGGTTTCTTTCTGTTCTGTTCTACGAAAACTTTAACTTGTCATGTACTTCCAGCTGAATTAAGTGCTGCTCGGGGAACAATAATTAGGTTCTGGCCTGATACAGAAGGCATTTTATTTTATTTTCTTTCCTTCCGAAGTCACATGCTCAATACTGTGTTTGATACCAAAGGTTTCCAGTAGCCTACTGGTCAAGCCTTGGGAGGTTGGCCCAAGGTCTTGGGGATCAAATCCCATCTTCACCGGGAAAAGGGGGATTTAGGGGTTTCCGGTAATAGAGTAGTGACTAGAATAAAAAGTTCATCATCGATGTTATCAACCATATCAAGGTTTTCAGTACTTGTGTTATTTGATTTGTATTTGCAGTTTTTACTACTTCAGTCGAGTTTGACCACACCACAGTAGCAGGGCGAATCAGGGAACTTTCTTTTCTGAACCCCGAGGTAATGTTATACTTTTAAACTACAAACATCTTACACTTTTCAGTAGATAATTCCTACGAGGATCACATTCTGAATAACCCTTTTGGTTTCCTGTGTGCTTGATGTCAATCTGTGGTTCTAGTTTTGATGTAAGAACTGGGATCCTTATCCTTGAAGTTTGACCCTCAAGTTTCACTTTTGGAGCTTATTCTTAGGATGAAAAAGAATTTGAGTAGTAGGTCGAGAAAACCTAAAACAAGACCATAAAAAACAAGATTGCATTTAGAAACTTTTCGTGGAATATGTACGATGATTTGATGAATATGGCTTTCAAGGGTTGTGGGTTGCTGATGGTAGTTGCTCTTAGGTTGTGGATGAATATCCTTAATTTTCTTTACGTTTCCATGATGGAAGTGAAGAACCTCATTGGTTTAGGGTGCGGAGGAAAAAATAAGACAACAGAAGAGTTGAGAGGAGATGTTTGTTGTAACTCCTGTTTAACACCTTTATTTTTCCACTATGTTACATGGACTCACAATATTTCAAAAATAATCTGTATCGGACACATGGACACATATTGTATGTGAACCACAGTTTTCATATTTCACCGTGTCAAACACTTCGTATCCGTGTCAGTGTAATTAGTTTTTCCAATGGTTGTTGGCTTATCTGCGATGGAATGGAAATTTAAGAATACACAAATATCTGATTTGGTTTTATTCTATAAAATAGAAGAAAATGTGATAATATGTGGTGAGTTGGTCCATTTTTTTTAGTTAGTCTTATATTAGGTTTCAAATACCACCCCCCAAAAAAACAAATTCCCATCTTATTCTCTTATCTTTTCTATTTCCATTCTGCATTGACTCCCCTTTCAATTTATGTTTTGTACATCTGTTGCATGAAAAATTAGTTCTTTCCTTTAATCTGGGGGAATCATTTGTGGATGTTAAGGGCTGCTACGAGAATGATGAGTCTTTAAGGCATGAATGATAGACTCTACATTTCACACAATTTAAAATCCATTGCTTGAACTGATGAGCTACAATTAATAAAGGTGCCTTGAGCCTTTGGTTCTGTATTTTTTTTTAATATTATTCTTTTGGTTCTTGCTTTCTGTGCTTTCTTGTCAATTATATTGAGCATATAATTTCGCAATGCCAACTTTTATGATAGTGTATTAGTGTATACTCTTTGCTTGAGACTCCTTGTTGAGCTGTGAGGGTTTTTCTTAAAGTGCTTGACTAATCTTTTGCATGTTGTGTCATCCTTTTTTTGGGTTTTTCTTTCTGGTGGCTCTCTTCTGTACTTTTCAGCTTACCATCACTTTAAGAAAGGAGGACGATGATCCAGAGAAGACGCAACACAATGAGTACTATTATGCTGGTGGGTTGCTCGAGTATGTGAAATGGTTAAATTCTGATAAGGTATATAATTTGCGGCTCAAGTGTTATTTGTTTCCAGTGTCATTATGGTAATCAGTTCTGATGTGGAAGAAATTATTCACTAAACTTGTTAAATTAGGTTGTACCCAAAACCTTTCATTATATATTTTATTTTGGTGGGTTGGACCATTTCTCAATAGAAGGTCCGTGATGCAACAAATTTCTGTTTGTATATTCGATAAAGGAATTATGGTAAAAGATATAGAGAATGAACAAGATGCACATTTCCTATGCTTCAAACCTATGTTACATGGACACACCATATTTTGAGAATAATCCATGTCGGATACGTATTCCTGTGTCTGTGTCGAACACATATTGCACACATATTGCATGTGATATACCTCAATTTTTTATATTACACCAATATTTTCGCCGTGTCAAAGACTTGATTTCCGTGTTGGATACGGACACACATATCCGTGTCAATGTAACTTAGCTTCAAACAATATCCATAGGTACTATGGTTCCAATGTGTGTTGTAGAGCATTTAGCATTTAATCAAAGTTTTTGCCTCATGCCATGCTTACCTTTTTTTTTTTTTTTTTTTTTTTTGGCAAGCCTGTTTTTAAATGAGATCAGTAAATCTTTGATGCTGGCGGGGTTCGATCCCCAGACCTCTGGTATCATCAACCTTGACCGACTTTGCTAGTCGGCACCTGCTGCCATGCTTACCTCAATATGGCTAAATGGTGTTTTTTGTCCAAAAACCAATTCATGATACTGTTGGCTTCAGAAAAGAAGTAGAAGGCATCACAATCGATTTAGCTCTCCAATGGTAAGATATTTATATTCATCGTTCTAAGTTCCGATTTAGACTTTAAGTCCTCGTTACTCTATTGGAATGACATGTACATTCTAATAGAGTATAGACTATACGAACTGATGCTTCAATAGGGCAATTGCTAACTTGCTGTATTGTGTAAGTCAGCACTCAGCAGTGAGATGCTTATGCCAAATTACATTGCATTGAAGTCATATAAGTCATCCTCAAACTTGATGGAAGTATCTCATAGAATGTAGCACACACTCTTTCAAAATTACCTTACTATCACATACCAAACCTATTTTAGTGGTAGATAGAAAGGACAATGTTGTATTTGACCAAAGCTTCTCCATTGTCTATGGAATGGTGTGTCCATTTGAATTGTTAATTTTATTTTTTTAATTTTATTTCTTTTGTTGTTGTCATTTTTTAGGTGTTCAGATGCATATTCATATACAATGCTTGGATATGCTAATAGCATAAGAACAGTTGATGGTGGTACACATATCGATGGTGTCAAAGCTTCATTGACAAGAACACTCAATAACCTTGGGAAGAAGTCGAAACTTATCAAGGTACCCCCCTCAGTTTATATCTCCCAATCATCTTTTGTCAATAACTTTTTGATTACGGTCCCTATGCTATTTAAATTTGTCCACACCATGTTTCAACATATGTCTCCAAAACTCATTCTGCCCTTTATGTATGTATTCACTGTAAACTATAATTGAATCCCTTTATATTTCATTGGCCCAACCAGAATTTTGAGGCAGCTGTGGTTAATGATTGCATGATGTCACCATTTGTATTAATAGCCAAATACGATCAGTGATATGGACAGGGTTTTCTTTGTTGCAATCAGATTTTCTCAGTATTTAGGCAATCAAATGATGAGAGCTTCAACTTACATAAAGTGAATGTTGCGTGTCCCTGGGATGTCATAGACTCATAGCGAAGCAAATGGACTAATAAACTAAAATGGCAAGCGTAACATAAATTTTAGTATTCCTAGGCTAAGTACTGATTGAATTTGTTTTAATTTTTGAATTCCAGCCAAGGGGTCAATTAAAACTTCAGAAAAAACAAAAACTGAATAACTAATTTTATGTCTATCATCTTTCTCCGGTATGTTCTTGTGTACAATTAATGTTCTTGGTTTGTGGTTTGTACCATTCCAGGAAAAGGACATTAGCTTGTCTTCTGTTAAGATTTTATTTGGAGTTAGAGGTTCAACGTATTCAACTATATCGTTCTTGTCTTCTGTAGTTCATTTGTTGCACAAAAGTTTTAATTCAATTGAAGATTGAGGTTCAAGATTCTTATTTAGAGCCGCTAAATCTTGGGTTGTTATGGCGAGGTTTGATTTGTTTCCTTTCCAGTTCCAAATGATGTAGTAGTATTGCCGTCTACATAAAAGCATGAACTGTTAGTGTTTTATTGGTATCTTTGGGTTTGCTCTGAGCTCTGTGTTCTCTTTAGTTGAAGCACTAGAAACGATTGACAAAATGCCATCCTATCAACTTACTGGTGGCTTGAGAAAAACATTCAATTTTATGGAGTTGCAACTGTCCAAGAATTCCTATCCTTAAACTACCCCACTAGCGGACCTGTCTAGACCATCAAACAAATGGAAAAGGACATCACTACAAACTACGATTCGTATGGATGGGGGGCTCAGTGATCTAGTGTTATCCAGGAGGCTCAGTATAGTTGAACTGAGATGCACAACCCCATGTTTTCCAAATCAGACGAGGACAGAAGGTGCATAGCCGCCTTTAATGGTAGCTATTTACTTTATCGTTTGGGCACAGTTGAACTTGCTTGGCCAAGTCAATATCTTAATTTTGAACGTTTGTGATTTTTTAAGTTCCCATATAATTTGTGTACGTCAGACTACATTCCAATGTGGAATCAATTTCCTTCCTACATGGATAAAATTGTCGAATGCAGAATTTTGAGAAGATTTCATATTATACTTTTATTGATGCAGGCCGTTCTCCCATTACAAGGTAAAATTCTGAACATTGAAAGGAAGGACGAGGCAGTCATGTACAAAAATCAAGAAATTCAAAATCCTGTTCATTTCAGGGTGAAGATTTTAAGAAGGAAGCCCTTCGCTACCATAAGATCATCATCATGACTGAAGCTCTTGAGTTCTTTTATAGAATGTGTGAAACAAATACAAATCCAAATACAATCACGTTGTCTGGGGCCTTAGCAGCTTGTTCCCTGGTAAAGGATTTGAAATTAGGGAAGGAAATCCATGGGTTTGTTATTAGAAAACAGATCGAGTTGTCCACCGGTGTAGGAAGTGCTCTTATAACAATGTACTCGGGATGTGATCACATGGAATGGGCGTGCTCTGTGTTCAATGTGCTTTCCGATAAAGATGTAGTTGTTTCGAATTCAATTATTTCTGCTTGTGCTCAGCATGGACAAGGGGTTAGTGCTTTGAACTTTTTGAGAGGAATGCTCGACATTGAACCCAACAAGGTAACAATTGTCTCGGTTCTCCCTGCTTGTGCAAGATTGGCTGCACTGCGGCAGGGTAAAGAGATTCACCAGTTTAATATCAGGAGAGGGTTTGATATGCATATTGCAATATGGAATTTTAATAAGAACGAACCATTAGTCAAGCTGAAATTTTAGCCTGTGGCCTGTGGTGAGTGACAATCACTGGTGGGTTTTGTAACTGCACCTGGTTTTGGAAAACTACTGACTTGAGGCCATGCTTGGGACTAGTCAAGCTGCAATGTGTATGCAATATTGTACATTTTTTATCACATTTATAAGCTCGTGGAATATGTATTCTACTTGTTATGTTCATATTCATTGACCACCCATTGTAGATTACTCCAATGATTTGATCACATTTGTTCTCAAAAAACAGATACCCAACACTAGAGTTTACTACTTACTTCTATGCCAAAAAAAAAAAAAAAAAAAAACCAATTGTCGCATTTGATCAAACAAATTAATAACTACAACTCAAGTCACACAAACAAAACATTAATAACGACTAGAAAAAAAATGAATGGATTAGAGTTGTTAATTTTGCTGTTTAATATTGCAGTGGTATAAACGTAGAAGAACTCCAATGTCCAAACATTTTTGAGTTTTGAGTTTGTAAAACATCTTACGATTAGGGAAGAAAATGAGGTTACCAAAGAAAAAAAAAAAGAGGAATTGTCTTCGTCTTTGTAGAGAGTATGATAGACGGCAAGATTAATGAGATCTTTACTCATAAGCCAACAAATTTGAGGATTGACTCACGTCGCAAACGTAGAAGAACCGGAAACCAGTTTTGAGTTCTACTCGACATTAGATTGAAAATGACTCTGATTACCAAATTATTCTACACGGCAAGATTAATGGAGATCTTGACAGGCAAGAAAAAAATTGAATGCCGAAACGGATGATTTCAAAGGCAACATTAATGGAGATCTTGAGTAACTGAATAGGGGATGATTTCAAAGGCAACATTAATGGAGATCTTGACAAGCAATGCTCCTATATATTACTACACCACATACCTTTTAGTTTATACAATTCCCAAAGATGATTTCAAACCTGGCATTTACAGTTTTTAACTTTTACATCATCTTCCTACTCTTTAACCAGTTGATGTCCCAAACAAAACCTTGTATGGCCACCTCTGGAAATGAGACTGATCTTCACTCTCTGATCGCTATTAGAGATGAAATTCAAGGCGGCTTAAGCTCGTGGAACCAATCTGCTCATTTCTGTCAGTGGCAAGGCATTACATGCGGCAAGCGTCATCAAAGAGTCACAAGTTTGAATCTTTCCAGCCAGAGTTTGGTTGGATCGATATCGCCTCATATTGGAAACCTCACTTTCCTAAGGGACATCGACCTTAGGAACAATACATTCTACGGTGAGATCCCACAAGAAATTGGGTGGTTATTTCGTCTTCAAGCACTCAATCTGTCCAGTAACACTTTCGAAGGAGAAATTCCAGTCAATCTAACCCAATGTACTGAACTCAGGCTCCTTAATTTAGGTGAGAACTTATTGTCAGGGATTATTCCGGCAGAGCTTGGCTCATTGTCAAAGCTTGAATTCTTGAGTATTAGAAGAAACAAACTGAAAGGAGTGCTACCCTCTTCTTTAGGTAATCTTTCGTCGCTTCAAGTCTTCTCCACAGTTGATAATAAATTGGTTGGAAGTATTCCAGCCAGCTTTGGTAGACTGTCAAGCTTACAAAAATTCGGTGTTGGAGGTAATTTACTATCTGGTGAGGTCCCGTTAACAATTTTCAACATCTCATCCTTGAATATCTTAGTAATTACCGAAAACCAATTTAGTGGTAGTCTTCCACCAGACATGGGCATCACTCTTCCTAATCTCGTCGGTTTCTATGGTTTTGGAAATCAACTTTCTGGACTACTCCCAGTTTCATTAGCTAATGCTTCTAAACTTCAACTATTTGATATTGGAGAAAACAATTTCAAAGGACAAGTTCCTAAGGATTTTCAATTCCCTCAAACTATTGAACAGCTAAGTCTCGGAAGCAATCATCTAGGAACAGGAGAAGCTCATGATTTGAGTTTTATCACTTATTTGACCAACTCCAGTAATCTAAATTTCTTGGGCTTGGCCTATAACAATTTCGGAGGTGTTTTCCCGAATTCTATTACCAATCTCTCCAACCGAATGGAGAGGTTGTATCTAGGAGGCAATCAAATATCTGGAATTATCCCAGAAGGGATTGGGAACCTGGTCAATTTGTATAAATTAGATCTCCAGTATAATAACTTTTACGGTAGTATTCCATCTTCAATTGGAAAACTCCGTAGTTTACAGGGGTTAGATCTCTCCGGAAACAAATTATCTGGACCGATCCCATCTTCTCTAGAAAACAATACTAAATTGAGTGAATTGTGGTTAGGAAGCAATAGACTGGAAGGAAACATTCCTTCCGGTCTTGGTGCTCTTAGCCAATTGCAAAAACTGGATCTGGGACAAAACAACCTAAATGGTACCATACCTAAAGAGATCTTTAATATTCCCACTCTGCTTTATCTTAACTTTTCTAAGAACTCCTTAACTGGTTCCCTACCTTTAGAAGTAGGAAAACTAAAAAATCTTGTTGATATCCGGGCATCTGGAAATAAGCTGTTTGGTTTAATACCTAATACTCTTGGTGAGTGTTTGAGTTTGGAAATTTTATACTTGGACGGAAATTTGTTTGAAGGGACAGTTCCTCAATCTTTGAGTTCTTTAAAGAATGTCCAAGGGTTGGATCTATCAAGGAACAATTTGTCTGGTAGAATTCCAAAATATTGGGGGGACTTTCTGTATCTCCAGCTATTGAATCTATCCTTCAATAAATTTGAAGGTGAGGTACCAGTGAACGGAATTTTTAAAATTGCAGGCAATTTTTCAGTTGTTGGAAATTCCGATCTCTGTGGGGGTATACATGAACTGCAATTGCCACCATGCCGAATTAAGAAATCTGAAAAGCAAGGTGTAAAAAAGCATGGAAGGTGCGATCCTTCCAAAATGGCAATTATGATCAGTGTGTCCGTGTTTATTCTTTTGGCTTCATGTTCTCTAATATTTTACTTGAGGAGAAGAAATCAGTGCTTTGCTCTGTAATTTTTCCTTCATTTATGTCCTCTTCTCCTTCCATTTCTGAAGTTTGCATTTAACGGTCATTTGTTTGTGATTTCTTTCCTATGCTGAAAAAAATTGTTTGCTTTCTTTCTTTCTCTTTTAAAGAAAGTTGTTGATGAGACCAATCCTTCCATTTAGTAGTTAAAACACTTTTATGATTAAAATTGTATGAAACATTGATTGTAAATTTATGAAACATTAAAAAAATAGTACTTTTATTTATATTTTTTGTGAAGCTAATGGACTCTAATAATTCTTGGTTACCATGTGAGGTCAGCTCAAACTATTAATACTGTGTTAATTTGTTTCCCCAAAACAGGAGTTGCCACGTCGGTCTTATATAAATATCTGTGTCAATGTAACTTAGATTCAAACAATATACATAGGTCTCTCTCTTGATAGGTTAAGACACTATGGTTCTAACATGTGTTGTAGAGCATTCAACATTTTATCAAAGTTTTCGCCTCATGCCATGCTTACCTCAATATGACTAAATGGTGTTTTTTGTCCAGAAACCAATTCATGATACTGTTGGCTTCAGAAACGAAGCAGAAGGCATCACAATCGATTTAGCTTTCCAATGGTAAGATATTTATATCCATCGTTCTAAGGTCCGATTTAGACTTTAAGTCCTCATCACTCTATTGGAATGACATGTACATTCCAATAGAGTATAGACTATACGAACTGATACTTCAATAGGGCAATTGCTGACATAAGATTTTAAGAAGGAAGCCCTTCGCTGCCATAAGATCATCATCATGACTGATGCTGATGTGGATGGTGCTCACATCCGAACTCTTCTGTTGCCATTCTTTTATAGATATCAGGTAGAGCAAAGTCTTTCATTAATAATCATCAAGTACCAGTTGAAACAATGATTTAAGTTTTTCCTTGTAATGCAGAAAGCTCTATTTGATGAAGGCTGCATTTATGTAGGTGTTCCACCTCTGTATAAGGTCTGGTTTTCTTCATCTTTATTTTTTTGATATACTTGAATATCATCTCTAAATTCCTCATGTCTATACTGAGTGTATCAGGTTGAGAGGGGTAAACAGGCACACTATTGTTATGACAAGGCACAGCTTAAAACTCTCCAGAGTACTTTCCCTTCAAATGTGTCATATAACATCCAAAGGTTTAAAGGTTAGAAAACTTTCGAGGTTTAAAGTGAAGAAACATGCTTTGTCATTGAGTTTCATTTATTTCATGTATATGTACAATTGAATTTTGTTTATCTCCTATCTATACCCAATTGAGTTTTTTATCTCTTGTCTATGTGCAATAAAAAAGGCTTAGGGGAGATGATGCCTCTACAATTATGGGAAACGACAATGGATCCTGAGAAAAGGATGCTGAAGCAATTGGTTGTTGAAGATGCTGCAGAAGCAAATATGGTGTTCTCGTCTCTCATGGGGGAACGAGTAAGAAAAACCTTTTAGCTAACCTTTTACTAAACACAAAGTGCAAACAAATCTTTGATTCATATTGCTTCTTAAATAGCCAGCAACAGTCTGAATGCCTTGTACCTAATGACCTGTCTTTTTACAATTTTGAATCAGGTAAACGTTCGGAAGGAACTCAACGAAAGCTGCAAGCACGTTTAGTCTTGAGCAGCTGGACATTTGATATATTTGTTCAGACCCCATGATGTACACAGTTTCAGCAAACTGTTGCCCAAAACATCCGTGTCAAAATTTACCTCGAAGTGGGTTTGTGGATTGAAGGGGTCATATCATTTATGAAAGTTATCAATTAAGCGGTTTTCAATGGATAACTTGTATTCCTTCTGCTTCAGAGTATGCTGATGTTTTTGGGGGTTGGGAAATAGGTTGGGGGACTTGACTTCATTATGTATCCTGCTTTGGAAGGAATTTGAATGCTATGCATTTTGTTAATGAAAGCCTAATGTAAATTTTCTCATTTCATTTTATGTATCTGATCTCTACTTGCTTCTTATTCGAAAATAAATAAATTAAATGATTTTTTTTTAAATTTAAAACAAACTACATAAACCTATTGTTTGATGCACAACTTTGGGTACTCGTCGGAAATTCAATTCAATCAAACAAAAGGTTCTGATATCATGGAATTCCATGCTTGCCGGTTATGCACAGAAAGGTTGTCATGAAGAAACTTTTGAGCTTTTTAATGAGATGAAGTCTCTAGGTGTGGAGCCCGATGTTATTACATGGAATTGGCTGATCACAGGTTATACCCAGAACGGAGATGGGATAATGGCTCTTGAGTTCTTTTATAGAATGTGTGAAACAAATACAAATCCAAATACAATCACGTTGTCTGGGGCCTTAGCAGCTTGTTCCCTGGTAAAGGATTTGAAATTAGGGAAGGAAATCCATGGGTTTGTTATTAGAAAACAGATCGAGTTGTCCACCGGTGTAGGAAGTGCTCTTATGACATGTACTCGGGATGTGATCACATGGAATGGGCCTGCTCTGTGTTCAGTGTGCTTTCCGATAAAGATGTAGTTGTTTGGAATTCAATTATTTCTGCTTGTGCTCAGCATGGACAAGGGGTTAGTGCTTTGAACTTTTTGAGAGGAATGCTCGTAAGCAACATTGAACCCAACAAGGTAACAATTGTCTTGGTTCTCCCTGCTTGTGCAAGATTGGCTGCACCGCAGCAGGGTAAAGAGATTCACCAGTTTAATATCAGGAGAGGGTTTGATATGCATATTGCAATATGGAATGGTCTTATTGACATGTATGGAAGGTGTGGGTTGATAAAAAAAGCGCAAAGAGTTTTTTATCTCATTCCTGAAAGAGATACAGTCTCTTGGAACACGATGATTGCATGTTACGGGATGCATGGTTTTGGAATGGATGCTGTGAATCTTTTTCTCCATTTGAGATCATCTGAACTGAAGCCAAACCGTTTTACTTTCACAAATCTGTTGGCTGCTTGTAGTCACTCGGGATTGATTGATGAGGGATGGAAGTATTTTGAGATGATGAAATCAGAATATGCAAGGGGTCCTGCAATAGAACAGTATGCTTGCATGGTGGATCTACTGGCATGGACTGGTCAATTTGATGAAAGCCTGGAATTCATTAAGGAAATGCCATTTGAACCGAATGATGCTGTATGGGGGTCTTTGTCAGGTGCTTGTAGGATCCACTGCAACCCTGAGCTTGCAGAGTATGCTGCAGGATA
Source organism: Coptis chinensis (assembly GCF_015680905.1). Lineage (NCBI taxonomy): Eukaryota > Viridiplantae > Streptophyta > Magnoliopsida > Ranunculales > Ranunculaceae > Coptis > Coptis chinensis. The sequence goes on along the minus strand of NC_141463.1, from coordinate 89,127,298 downwards.
TCTTTTTGAACTGGAACCCACATATTCTGGGAACTACATACTCTTAGCAAACATTTATTCAGCAGCAGGAAGATGGGGAGATGCAGCAAGGATAAGAAGATTGATGAAGGCCAGAGGGGTGACAAAGCCTCCAGGTTGCAGTTGGAACCCCTTTGAGAATCATCAAGAACCTGAGAGTGTGTGGGGACTTCCACGAGGCAACCAAGTTCATATCCAAACTTACAGATAGAGAAATCATAATGAGGGACTGTTATCGCTTTCACCACTTTGTTGAAGCTTTCACCACTTTGTTGAAGGAGTGTGCTCCTGTGGCGATTACTGGTAAATGGTTGATTTGACTTTTGAGCATCAGTAAAAATCTCAAATCTGCAGGCAGGTTATAGAAAGGTTGAGTTTAATATCCAAATTTTTGGATTATGGGGAGATTAGGAAGAACTTCCTCTTTGCACAATTCCGTGGTCTCTCAGCTTCTTCTCAGAAGCGTGTTGTACAGATACGGGTGTTAGCCAAGATTAAGTTCTACCAAAGCCTCAAAGGCTCAAACAGTGTATAGCCAAGTAGCCTCCTTACATATCAGAAAATAATTTTAAGCCAATCAACTCCGTTCAAGGCTCTACATTAATAAGAACAAACCACTACTCAAGCTGAAATTTTAGTCTGTGGCCTGTGGTGAGTGACAATCACTGGGGTTTCGTAACTGCATCTGGTTTTGGAAAACTGCTGACTTGAGGCCATGCTTGGGACTAGTCAAGCTGCACTTGAGAAAATGGAAATTAGCCTCTTGAATTATGATCACTTCAATAATGCAATGTATGCAGCCCCTCAATATTGTACATTTTACCTTTTTTTTCTGACTTCAACAAACTGGACAATGTGTGATATAAGGCTTGAGTTCATTGTCTTGTAGTCATATGTATGGATTAAATACTTGTAGAGATTTCTTTATGGTAAATGTTGAGTTCCGATTTGTTCATGTCTTGAGGGAGTTGTTGTCGAACACCTTACCTTTGCGTTGATTTAGAGCTAAGATAGTTTATGCCTCCTGTTTGATATGGTCTTTGTCAGAACATGAAATAAAAGTTCAGTGAGTCTTCTGTGTAACACAGCCAACCCCACTCCATTTGGATGTTTGTGGAAGAAGATATGCACTCGATAGCGTTAGTTGTCAGAAAATTCTGCACGTCAGAAAACAGTTTCTGCAGCAGTGTTAGAGCTCAGTTTCTGTACATTTAGAATAAGAGTTAGGATCTTGATAAAACACGAAAAATCAAGTTCCATGAGTATCCTTTCCAACCCAATTGGCGTCGACACATTCAAAGTTTCCAACCCAATTAGCGTCGACACATTCAGAGTTCTGTGGAGATAGATACGGTATCGAAAAGTTTGGTTGGCCGAAAACACTGCATCAGAAATCAGGTCTGCGCACTGTATGCGAGCCTAGTTTTAGCATATTTAGAATGAGATTAAATTTTTTTGTAAAACATAAAGAAATAAGGTATGTGTGTTATCTTTACAACGCAAAAGACCTCGTTGTTTTTGGATACCTATGGAAAGAGTTGTGCTATTCGGAAGATAGCGTGTCAAAATTCTAGTTTGCTGCAAATTAGGATTTTTACTAAGTTTGAGCTATTTTTACTCCTTGTTAGGTTAAGATCGAGACTTCGAGTTCTACATAAAAAAGTAAGTTTACATATCCTAGTTTCTAAATAATCAAGTCACGTCTCATTTGGATAAATTTAAGAAAAGCGGTAACATTGGCAAGTTGGTTAGAAAACCTACCGTGTTCTCTTTTTATGTGCATGAATTTTTGGGAAATATTTCTAGTAATAAACAAAGAGTCTCTTTAAACTTTTCTAAGGAATACAAATATTTTAGTGTCAAATTTAGTCAGCCTAAAATATATAACATCTAGCCAATGTGTTTAAATTTTTGCTTTGTTCAACATTCTAGTATAATATTCATCATTCATCATTCATCACAACTTTGATCAATGAGATGCTATGATTATTGATTTTTGATTTTTGAGTGTACATAAATTTTTTGTTTATTGCAACAAGTTGTTTATATGCAGGAGGTGAAAATGAGGTTAAAGATGCTGCATTTATTCATGGGGCACCATCTCAAGATGATAATAAAGGCCCTCCACGGGTTGATTCCGAAGCTATAATCCTTCATGAGAAAGTGACTAAGAAAATTATCAAGGAAGGTCGTGGCGAGAAACCATCCAAGTATTCCACATGCTTTTGTAAGTATATTATCTTTATTTCCAATTCTACAGATCAAACATAAAGTTCAAAGGAATTGCATAACATGGGCGATAGTGCACTATAGAGCCTGGCACAAGTTTGAAGATACATGGCAGGAACAGAGACCAATAGAGATTGTTCTTGGAAAAGGTAATTGTGGTTAAACTATCAGTGGCCTTCATTTTAAGTCTATGAAAGAAGATTCTCAATTACTCAATAAACAACCACTTGACTTTTGTAAGAGTTGTGGTGTCAAGAACTCATTTTTTTCAGCCTTTTTTTTTTTTTCGGTTACTTATTTTTATGAAGCCCGGTTGTTTTGACAAAGTTAACTGAAAAGCAACTTTTGCTTGCATAATTATATGTATCTTTACTAAATTGCTATTATAGATTGTAAAAATTATGGGGGCTTTCATTACCACTTGCAGACTTAGAACATATATTAAGTGAGATGGTAAGGTAACGAGTACTGTTATAAGTTATAACAGACATCAAGGAAACCCATTTACATGTGTTTTGTTTACTCCATTGGAGAGTAAATTCTATGTAAACATTTGATTCTGCCATTTAGAGTTGTTCACAATTAGGGTTAGTATGTTCATAATAGCCAACTAAGTGCGACAGATTTATTAGGAGAAGTGCACTATCGTGTCTGCATTAAAGTTCTGAAGATGTCCAGACACAAAACTTTCAGGAAATGGACTGTTGCTGTAACTTATTGCTATTCCTTTAAAACATTGTTCTGTACATTCATTGTTTTTCTTTGTTCGTGGCAGAGAAAAATCAGATGACAGGATTGGCAATAGCTGTTGCAAGCATGAAGTCTGGTGAATGTGCTTTGCTGCATGTGGGTTGGGAGTTAGGCTATGGCAAGGAAGGAAGCTTTTCTTTCCCAAATGTTCCACCAATGGCAGATCTCATATATGAGGTTGAACTTATTGGTTTTGACGAAACCAAAGAAGTAAGTTGAGGCTATCCGAAGTTCTATACCAATGTACTTCTTGGTTCTTTAATTTGAATTAAGGCTCTAGCATCTTTGTCTTTAGTTTCTTTCCACTCATCAACTTCTTTCTCAATTCATCACCATCAGTTATTAGTGCGTCATTGATGAAATGTGTCTCATACATTTTCTAGGGGAAAGCTCGTGGTGACATGACTGTGGAGGAGAGGATTGGAGCAGCAAACATGAAATTTGACGTTTTTTTACACTATTGGGCTCCTGGGACTCAGAGCTTTGTGGCGACATTCGTCAATAATTTGCGGTTTGATTTCTCCATGACAAAGTTCTGAAAGTTCTGAAGAGTAATTTAGTCATCCACGTAACTCGCAAGTCGCAACTCTGCCTGTTTGGACTGGTATTGTATGTAAGAGATTTATCCTTACATCGTCTAATAATGCAAAATGTTCGGTCATATGAATTCCATCGTATATTTAGGCATCCATGAGACAGCATGCCACAAGAAGGGAACGATTGAAGGATGACAAGCCGGGAAGCATGAAACAGCTGACTTTAACACCTTCTCTTGGGTATGTTTCAAAATGCAAACAACTTTTAGTAGTTCAAACAATCCTTTCACCTTTAAAAATCCTGAAATGTTTGTGATTGTAATCTGCAGGGAGTGGCCAACCGTGGATGCTCAGTATATGTGGGGCATGTTACAGAGAAAGAAGGCAAAGGCGTGTATTCTCTCTTACTGCCATTAACCAGTAGGTTTCAAATGTATCATTTTCTATAAGGCAGAGGTGCGTTTCTCACCTTGAAGACGTTTATTGTAATTAGAGGTGTTATGTACATGCATCTAACATAAGGAGTTGCACATGAATAACCCACATTTTGATTGCTCTAATGAAAACCATATAGGAGAAGGAATAAATTGTACTGAATCCAAGCTTTTTGATATCCAATAATTTGCTATAGGCTGAATCACCCCCCATACGTAGCATTACTCTAGACTCATGAATGTCAGATAGTTAAAGTCTAGGAAATTTAGATTTTATTGCCAATAAGGCTTATTTGTAACCTTTTTGTCAATTCATTCGTCCTCCCCCCTCTCGCCTCTCTCAACAACAAAACAGAAATGGTTACTAGGCTCAAACCATTCTCTATTCGGTTCCTTAATTTCACTGCCTTATTGTCAATATGTTATCTTCTTATGGGTTTTTGCACAGATGGGAATACGTTACTGATTCGCAATCATCTTGAGCACTCCGACATCATTGATGAAAACACAATAAAGTAAGATCGGTTTAAATCAGTTTCTTGATTGAAGAGACCATTTGCAAAATCCAACAGGGATTTTTGAATTCAATTCTATTTATTTCCAACGTGTAGAATTTCTCCATTTATATATATGTTTCTTTGTTGGAACTCAAATACACGATAAACTCTTAATAAAAGGAAGCAGCTGATCGTCAAAATTAAAAACCTACATGAAGAAGGTGCTCTCCAAGCCTTCAATCTATTTGTTCTATAGGTTTTCTATGGTCCTGGATGAGCTTTGCGACCCAAGACCACGTATGCATCTGTTTCTTCCTCCTATCTTCTTCTAAATTCAATCTTGGGATAATTCGATTACACACTAAACTTTTATTGCCCTTAACAGTTTAGATGCAATATTGAGAGGGTCAAATTAAGTGATTAAATATTAGGACTTCCACGTTAAGTTCTCACATTCCACCATGAATTGTTTTTACCCTGGTTTGCAGATGGCAACATACTGTTATGTGCTTTTTATTCTATAATTTTCTGTGAACAGGCATTGGAAGTTACAGTTTGGCGTGATGGGATGGAATACCAACAGAAATATTCTCGTGGAAAACCGGTGACAGCTTTAACTTGTCATGTACTTCCAGCTGAATTAAGTGCTGCTCGGGGAACAAAAATTAGGTTCTGGCCTGATGCAGAAGGCATTTTATTTTATTTTCTTTCCTTCCGAATTCACATGCTCAATACTGTGTTTGATACCGGAGGTTTCCAGTAGCCTACTGGTCAAGCCTTGGGAGGTTGGCCCAAGGTCTTGGGGATCAAATCCCATCTTCACCGGGAAAAGGGGGATTTAAGGGTTTCCGGTAATAGAGTAGTGACTAGAATAAAAAGTTCATCATCGATGTTATCAACCATATCAAGGTTTTTGGTACTTGTGTTATTTGATTTGCATTTGCAGTGTTTACTACTTCAGTCAAGTTTGACCACACCACAGTAGCAGGGCGAATCAGGGAGCTTGCTTTTTTGAATCCCGAGGTAATGTTATACTTTTATACTACAAACATCTTACACTTTTCAGCAGATATTCCTACGAGGATCACATTCTGAATAACCCTTTTGGTTTCCTGTGTGCTTGATGTCAATCTGTGGTTCTAGTTTTGATGTAAGAACTGGGATCTTTATCTTTGAAGTTTGACCCTCAAGTTTCACTTTTGGAGCTTATTCTTAGGATGAAAAAGAATTTGAGTAGTAGGTCGAGAAAACCGAAAACAAGACAATAAAAAACAAGATTGCATTTAGAAACTTTTCATGGAATATGTACGATGATTTGATGAATATGGTTTTGAAGGGTTGTGGGTTGCTGATGGTAGTGGCTCTTAGGTTGTGGATGGATATCCTTAATTTTCTTTACGTTTCCATGTTGGAAGTGAAGAACCTCATTGGTTTAGGGTGCGGAGGAGAAATAAGACAACAGAAGAGTTGAGAGGAGATGTTTGTTGTAACTCCTGTTTAACACCTTTATTTTTCCACTATGTTACATGGACTCACAATATTTCAAAAATAATCTGTATCGGACACATGGACAGATATTGTATGTGAACCATAGTTTTAATATTTCACCGTGTCAGACACTTCGTATCCGTGTCAGTGTAACTTAGTTTTTCCGATGGTTGTTGGCTTATCTGCGAGGAATGGAAATTTAAGAATACACAAATATCCGATTTGGTTTTATTCTATAAAATAGAAGAAAATGTGATAATATGTGGTGATTTGGTCCCACACCCCCCCAAACAAACAAATTCCCATCTTATTCTCTTATCTTTTCTATTTCCATTCTGCATTGACTCCCCTTTCAATTTATGTTTTGTACATCTGTTGCATGAAAAATTTCCTCTAATCTAGGGGAATCATTTGTGGATGTTAAGGGCTGCTACGAGAATGATGAGTCTTTAAGGCATGAATGATAGACTCTACATTTCACACAATTTAAAATCCATTGCTTGAACTGATGAGCTACAATTAATAAAGGAGCCTTGAGCCTTCGGTTCTGTATCTTTTTATATATATATATTATTCTTTTGGTTCTTGCTTTCTGTGCTTTCTTGTCAATTATATTGAGCATATAATTTCGCAATTCCAACTTTTATGATAGTGTATTAGTGTATACTCTTTGCTTGAGACTCCTCGTTGATCTGTGAGGGTTTTTCTCAAAGTGCCTGACTAATCTTTTGCATGTTGTGTCATCCTTTTTTTGGGTTTTTCTTTCTGGTGGCTCTCTTCTGTACTTTTCAGCTTACCATCACTTTAAGAAAGGAGGACGATGATCCAGAGAAGTCGCAACACAATGAGTACTATTATGCTGGTGGGTTGCTCGAGTATGTGAAATGGTTAAATTCTGATAAGGTATATAATTTGCGGCTCAAGTGTTATTTGTTTCCAGTGTCATTATGGTAATCAGTTCTGATGTGGAAGAAATTATTCACCAAACTGGATCAAATCCCATCTTCACCGGGAAAAGGGGGATCTAAGGGTTTCCGGTAATAGAGTAGTGACTAGAATAAAAAGTTCATCATCGATGTTATCAACCATATCAAGGTTTTTGGTACTTGTGTTATTTGATTTGTATTTGCAGTTTTTACTACTTCAGTTGAGTTTGACCACACCACAGTAGCAGGGCGAATCAGGGAGCTTGCTTTTCTGAACCCCGAGGTAATGTTATACTTTTAAACTACAAACATCTTACACTTTTCAGTAGATAATTCCTACGAGGATCACATTCTGAATAACCATTTTGGTTTCCTGTGTGCTTGATGTCAATCTGTGGTTCTAGTTTTGATGTAAGAACTGGGAACTTTATCTTTGAAGTTTGACCCTCAAGTTTCACTTTTGGAGCTTATTCTTAGGATGAAAAAGAATTTGAGTAGTAGGTCGAGAAAACCGAAAACAAGACCATAAGAAACAAGATTGCATTTAGAAACTTTTCATGGAATATGTACAATGATTTGATGAATATGGGTTTCAAGGGTTGTGGGTTGCTGATGGTAGTTGCTCTTAGGTTGTGGATGGATATCCTTAATTTTCTTTACGTTTCCATGATGGAAGTGAAGAACCTCATTGGTTTAGGGTGCGGAGGAGAAAATAAGACAACAAAAGAGTTGAGAGGAGATGTTTGTTGTAACTCCTGTTTAACACCTTTATTTTTCCACTATGTTACATGGACTCACAATATTTCAAAAATAATCTGTATCGGACACATGGACACATATTGTATGTGAACCACAGTTTTAATATTTCACCGTGTTAGACACTTCGTATCCGTGTCAGTGTAACTTAGTTTTTCCGATGGTTGTTGGCTTATCTGCGATGGAATGGAAATTTAAGAATACACAAATATCCGATTTGGTTTTATTCTATAAAATAGAAGAAAATGTGATAATATGTGGTGATTTGGTCCATTTTTTTAGTTAGTCTTATATTAGGTTTCAAATTAACCCCCCCCCCCCCCCCCACACACACACACACACCCAAACAATTAAATTCCCATCTTATTCTCTTATCTTTTCTATTTCCACTGCATTGACTCCCCTTTCAATTTATGTTTTGTACATCTGTTGCATGAAAAATTAGTTCTTTCCTCTAATCTGGGGGAATCATTTGTGGATGTTAGGGGCTGCTACGAGAATGATGAGTCTTTAAGGCATGAATGATAGACTCTACATTTCACACAATTTAAAATCCATTTACATGTGTTTTGTTTACTCCATTGGAGAGTAAATTCTATGTAAATATTTGATTCTGCCATTTAGAGTTGTTCACAATTAGGGTTAGTATGTTCATAATAGCCAACTAAGTGCGACAGATTTATTAGGAGAAGTGCGCTATCGTGTCTGCATTAAAGTTCTGAAGATGTCCAGACACAAAACTTTCGGGAAATGGACTGTTGCTGTAACTTATTGCTATTCCTTTAAAACATTGTTCTGTACATTCATTGTTTTTCTTTGTTAAGTGGCAGAGAAAAATCAGATGACAGGATTGGCAATAGCTGTTGCAAGCATGAAGTCTGGTGAATGTGCTTTGCTGTATGTGGGTTGGGAGTTAGGCTATGGCAAGGAAGGAAGCTTTTCTTTCCCAAATGTTCCACCAATGGCAGATCTCATATATGAGGTTGAACTTATTGGTTTTGACGAAACCAAAGAAGTAAGTTGAGGCTATCCGAAGTTCTATACCAATGTACTTCTTGGTTCTTTAATTTGAATTAAGGCTCTAGCATCTTTGTCTTTAGTTTCTTTCCACTCATCAACTTCTTTCTCAATTCATCACCATCAGTTATTAGTGCATCATTGATGAAATGTGTCTCATACATTTTCTAGGGGAAAGCTCGTGGTGACATGACTGGAGGAGAGGATTGGAGCAGCAGATCGGAGAAAGATGGAAGGGAATGTTCTTTTTAAGGATGAAAAACTGGAGGAGGCTATGCAACAGTATGAAATGGTTACATAATATTTTCTTTAATCACTCTCTTTTTTCTTCATTTTATTTGAAGCCACTGCTATTTGTTAAGGAACACATGTGATGCGGTCACTGATGGCTCTTGATTTCTTCAGGCTATAGCCTACATGGGTGATGACTTTATGTTCCAGTTAATGGGAAAGTACCGTGACATGGCCTTGGCTGTGAAGAATCCATGCCACCTCAACATTGCAGCTTGTTTGATAAAGCTGAAACGCTACGAAGAAGCCATTCCCCAGTGCAGCATTGTATGTGTATTCATCAAAGCATTTGGCTTTTTGATATATACTGATTTTCAGCTAGCACAAGCAAACTAGTCAGAGTCTTTATCCGAGATTTTTTTTTTTAAAAAAAAGCCCAAATGTGTGTATTAGCCTTCAGATCTATAAAAAAAAAAAGCCCAAAACAAGCAAACTATGAATTTTGACGATTTGAAGTTGATCAAAAATTTCACTCCCGCCCCAAATGTGTGTGTATTAGCCTCCGGATCTATAAATTTTTCAACCTCATTTTTTTTAACCACGAGTTATCCTATGACACGCGTGAATTCCCCAAGGTCAAATTGCCAACAATCCTTAATTATCTTCATTGTTGCATCCATACAAGGTGATGTGTACAGTTATGGAATTCTAGTGTTGGAAATGTCCACAGGAAGGAGACCAACCGATGAGATGTTTACAAACGGTTTAAACCTCCATAACTATGCTAGCAACGGTTTGCAAGATCAACTTATAATAAAGATTGTGGATCCAATACTTCTATCTGAAGGAGATGACACTTTAGGAGATACTAATACCATGAGAATCAGCAGTCACAGAAGAACAAAACTGCTAGAGTGCATGACTGCAATAGTCAGAATTGGGGTTGCATGTTCTGTGGAATCACCGTCAGAGAGAATGGATATTAGAGATGTCAGTAGAGAATTGAATGCTATCAGAAAAACATTTCTTGGTGCTAGGATTCACGAAGAACGTAACTGACTCCAACGACGGTTTGAAAGGTAAAATCACATCTCTTACAAATAAATTAAATAATTGTTGAATGTGAAAGAGATAGATAGAAGAGAAGAAATCAGTGTTTTGCTCTGTAATTTTTCCTTCATTTATGTCCTCTTCTCCTTCCTTTACTGAAGTTTGCATTTAACGGTTGTTTGTTTGTGATTTCTTTCCTATGCTGAAAAAAATTGTTTGGTTTCTTTCTTTCTCTTTTAAAAAAAGTTGTTGATGAGATCAGTCCTTCCATTTAGTAGTTAAAACACTTTTATGATTAAAATTGTATGAAACATTGATTGTAAATTTATGAAACATTAAAAAAATAGTACTTTTATTTATATTTTTTGTGAAGCTAATGGACTCTAATAATTCTTGGTTACCATGTGAGGTCAGCTCAAACTGTTAATACTGTGTTAATTTGTTTCCCCAAAACAGGAGCTGCCACGTCGGTCTTATATATATATACATTTCATGACGACCTCGGGATATTTTCGCTAATCTAAACCATTGCAATTGATATTCCATAAATGCACATTCTAGGTTTGTCGAATCTATTGCTTCTAGATGCACATTCACTGTATTGAAATATATTCATTGGGTAAAAATTGCGTGACATCTGTAGTTAGCATTTGGGAGGTACATTCAGAATAGTTACATGTGATTCAGTATGTAATGTATTGCATTGTAGATTGTTGAGGCTAGATGTTAAGCACGTCAAAAAAACCTTGAACCAAGGACTTACAGTTGAGTAGAGAAAAGTGAAAAGGAGCTGCAAGAGGCTCATAATGGATGAAAAGATGCAAGTGAATCATTCATTCATTCTCTTGCAATTATCTTTTATGCTTTGGATGAGCCAATGACTTATTCAAAATGTATTTTACACTTATTGAGCTGATAAGGATTTTAGGGGCATTGCTTTGTGGTACTTTCAGTATTGTTATTAAATTTTAAGTCTATTTTAAATATTTTTGTGGTTGAATTTCTTATTCCCAAATTTTATTGATTCATTTGGATAGCTGAATTTTTCCTTTATATGTTTTCAACATTTCATGGTTGATATTGGAAGGCAATGTATGACCTCAGGTGTCCTTGGTCACTATCCGTGATTGACTTTTTAGCATAAGAGGCGTGTCGATCTTTGACATAAAATTCTGAAGTTTCAGGCAATTTTGTCGTAAACTTTGTTATCATTCAACTTAAATACACTAGAGGCCACCTCAGGGTATGTGTGTTCTTTGTTAAAGCTGTTGGTTGAATTTGATTTCATTTTCGAGTATTTGGGCATTTGAGGTGGATTATACCATCTCTTCGACATCTGAGAACTCATTTAATTGTTTCAGCTCCATCTGTCACGGTCTTTAAGAATTCCATAATTTATATCTCAGTTCTTAATTAATGAATTTGTGTTTTAGAATTTTAGAAGAGTGTAAAGTGCGAGGATTTTCATGTTGTTTTTTGCTCCACTTCGCAGTTTTCAACTCAGGCTCCAATTAGGCTCATTCAAGGGACTGTGATTTTGTAAACAAAACTCCTCTTTAAAGATCTCTTTACCTACAGACTGAGTTTTTGTTTTTTCTATGATGTCTTTACCTGGTTCCATGCTTCGTACTTTTGTATTATTGCTTACTCGGTGAATGTGTATTTCATCTTGTGCTTTAGTAGATTGGTTTGATATACTTGCTTCTCTTTGAATATAGTCGGGTCTCACATGATTTGTTAGAAGTCTTGAGTTGTTGGTGGATTAACAGAAAAGCTTTGATATACTTTCGCAATATTTTATTAAAGTAAAAAATTGTGAGCGTTTTATACAACATGTATTTAAAAAGTGAGATACTACGAAACTTTATCTCACAATTACTGGAATCATTTACATTAATTAACAAATCTAAATCAGCATAAGTAGCAAATTCATAGTAGTGAGATGGCCGAATATTATCTAAGTAGTTTTTATTGAAGTATATACTCCCTTGGGTGTTAGGCGGATTTGACATTACCTAAGTAGTAAGATCATGAATATTATTACAAGTTAATTTTATAGGTCAACTATTTAATTAAACTTATGTTTGAGAAAACTATGTAATTTAGGCCCATTGAGGGCCTAAATGCCTATGCATGTTTATCAACATCTCATGCCCCAAACAATTTCAATAATGTTGGACGAAAATGGACAACCTTAGAACCATGACTATTTTCTCTATTCAAAGATGTAAGAGCTTGTGACTAATTATTGCTTCCGAGTCATGCTTATCCTCATTCCTCATACGATGGTCTAGGACTAAAGACCTTTGACCTAAAACGTCATTATTGTTTCCCCAGCCAAAACATCTACAAATCTTTCAAGTAGCCACCTGATTGGTTATCATTTTCTACTCTTTATGTTTTTGGTTGTCTCACTCTTATGTTTGGCATTAGACATAATGGTTATCTAGAAAGAGTCTAAATGCCAGTTGCCAGTTGTTCAATACATATATTTAAACTACAGAGGATCAAGGTTAGTTTTTAGTTTTCCAATTGTTCTTAACCTTGTTTAGATAATTTAGCTGGGCATGTTCTTATATGGCAGTAGAAAGATTACTTAGATTTCACTAGTACGCTAGTGGCTAGCTTACTAGCACTTCACTGAATGGAGCAACAATTTCAGTCATTCAAACTATTTTATACTAAAGATCTATTGAGTCAAGTTGTACTCAGATACAATATTTTGATAATGCAAGTAATTGTAATTTTCTAGTTATCAAGAATGAAGAAAACATGACTCCATAAAAAAACGGTACTATAGATAGTTATAGATCATCTTGTGGAGCTTCTTTTTCTTTTTCTAAATGTGCGATTTTATGTTATACCATAGACACACCATATTTTGAGAATAATCCATGTCGGATACGTATTCACGTGTCCGTGTCGGACACATATTGCATGTGATATACCTCAATTTTGATATTACGCCAATATTTTCGCCGTATGCTTGCATGGTGGATCTACTGGCACGGGCTGGTCAATTTGATGAAAGCCCGGAATTCATTAAGGAAATGCCATTTGAACCGAATGCTGCTGTATGGGGTCTTTGTCAGGTGATTGTAGGATCCACTGCAACCCTGAGCTTGCAGAGTATGCTGCAGGATAACTTTTTGAACTGGAAGTCTGGAACCCACATATTCTGGGAACTACATACTCTTAGCAAACATTTATTCAGCAGCAGGAAGATGGGGAGATGCAGCAAGGATAAGAAGATTGATGAAGGCCAGAGGGGTGACAAAGCCTCCAGGTTGCAGTTGGATAGAGGTGAAACGTAGAGTTCACAGCTTCATTGTTGGAGACACTTCACACTCATTGGTAGATGAGATATCTGCTAAGATGAACAACTTGTATTCAGAAATAAAGGAGATTGGTTATGTCCCAGACACAAAGTACGTGTTGCAGAATTTGGAAGAAGACGAGAAGGAGGAGAGCCTCTGTGGACACAGCGAAAAGCTGGCCATAGCTTTTGGCCTAATCAGTACACCAAATGGAACCCCTTTGAGAATCATCAAGAACCTGAGAGTGTGTGGGGACTGCCACGAGGCAACCAAGTTCATATCCAAACTTACAGATAGAGAAATCATAATGAGGGACTGTTATCGCTTTCACCACTTTGTTGAAGGAGTGTCTCCTGTGGCGATTACTGGTAAATGGTTGATTTGACTTTTGAGCATCAGTAAAAATCTCAATTCTGCAGGCAGGTTATAGAAAGGTCGAGTACTCGAGTTTAATATCCAAAATTTTGGATTATGGGGAGATTAGGAAGAACTTCCTCTTTGCACAATTCCGTGGTCTCTCAGCTTCTTCTGAGAAGCGTGTATAGCCAAGTAGCCAACCTAACATTTCAGGAAATAATTTTAAGCCAATCAACTCCGTTCAAGGCTCTATATTAATAAGAATGAACCATTACTCAAGCTGAAATTTTAGTCTGTGGCCTGTGGTGAGTGACAATCACTGGGGTTTCGTAACTGCATCTGGTTTTGGAAAACTACTGACTTGAGGCCATGCTTGGGACTAGTCAAGCTGCACTTGAGAAAATGGAAATTAGCCTCTTGAATTATGATCACTTCAATAATGCAATGTATCCAGCTCCCTCAATACGGTACATTTTTACCTCATATTGTATCCAGCTCTTGATTTCTTCAGGCTATAGCCTACAAGGGTGATGACTTTATGTTCCAGTTAATGGGAAAGTACCGTGACATGGCCTTGGCTGTGAAGAATCCATGCCACCTCAACATTGCAGCTTGTTTGATAAAGCTGAAACGCTACGAAGAAGCCATTCCCCAGTGCAGCATTGTATGTGTATTCATCAAAGCATTTAGCTTTTTGATATATACTGATTTTCAACTAGCACAAGCAAACTAGTCAGAGTCTTTATCCGAGATTTTTTTTTTAAAAAAAAAAATGTGTGTGTATTAGCCTTCAGATCTATAAAAAAAAAAAGCCCAAAACAAGCAAACTATGAATTTTGACGATTTGAAGTTGATCAAAAATTTCACTCCCGCCCCAAATGTGTGTGTATTAGCCTCCGGATCTATAAATTTTTCAACCTCATTTTTTTTAACCACGCGTTATCCTATGACACACGTGAATTCCCCAAGGTCAAATTGCCAACAATCCTTAATTTTCTCCGGAAGAGGGCAAACTTTGGGCTGTCTTGGACACACCATGGTGGTGTCTCTGAAACACCAACAATTCGAATGTGCTCTTAGTAAACATTTATTCAGCAGCAGGAAGATGGGGAGATGCAGCAAGGATAAGAAGATTGATGAAGGCCAGAGGGTGACAAAGCCTCCAGGTTGCAGTTGGATAGAGGTGAAACGTAGAGTTCACAGCTTCATTGTTTAGATGAGACTAGCATCATGCACGTGCGATGCACGTGATATTAGTGCAAATTTGTAGAATAGGGTAAGACTTTTAAAAGGTTATGATTTCAACTTAACTCAGTTTACATCTAATTATTTTTTACATAGAAAGTTGCTATGTCAACTCAAGCATAATAAAAGTCGAATGTACGTGTTGCATAGTTGAGAGTTGAGACACAGGAATTTGAACCCCTTAACATGTTTGAAATCTTGAAATTGACTTTAAAATTGACTTTATTATGTGCTCTCCGAGTAAACTGCTGGCTATAGTCATTGTGTTCACGACCAAAGTGTACACAATATTTCAAAGAAAAAGATTATACAAACTGAACATGCATTGAAGTTATAGTTTTTTGTATGTTAGATTGGGTGTAGGGCGGTGGAAAGAGATAGATCATCCTTCTAGCTAGCAAAAAAAAAAAAAAAAAAAAAAAGAAAGCATGAGCTGTTTATCCATGTAACTACTAACTTGGATGTATTCATTGAGACATGTTATTTGATGGTCCCAATTGCAATGACTGGTTTATTTTTTTTTGATTGATAAAAATAATGGTTTAGTTATACTTTTGAGATCTTGTAATTCACCAATTATTTGATTGATATGTTATAGGTAGTAGTCTAGTAGAGAGCAGGTATAAGAGAACTGAAAATGGTGAGTGGTAGAATGTATAAGAACAGAAAAATCAACATTTGGACCTTAGTAAGGAGAATTCTTGCTACAAAATGTTTGTTATCTCAGTCAAATGTTTGTGCAACCTTGCAGCACCCTATAACAACTCATCCTTCAATAAATTGAAAAACTAATTAGAATAAAATCCTTCAGAAACTACATTCAATGAACTATGGATGGGATAGTTGCTTACTTGGTAACTAGAATAAGAGTAGCTGCTAGTGTTGGATTGTTTTTGTCTATCTTGAATAATGATCTTGGTGTGTCCATATCTTCCGGTCTCTCCCAGCAAGCACGGTCTTTGTTAGCATCACCAACTCGCCTAACAGAAGCTAGAACTTGAACATAAATGGTTCCAGGATGAGCAGTAGCTTTGAGAATATAATCGGTAGCCCAATGAAAAGCTTCTTTTGCATTCTGCAACTCACTCTTTATCAAACCCCCAAACTCAAGAACACTCCACGAAAGCATAGTAGTAGTAAAATCCATAGGGAAACCAAACTTCACATTATTCCTTGCTCGAACCTCAAAAAATTAGGTGGGAACAAAAATAGACTACATATGACTCTAAATTGCAATCCCACGCTTGGGACCTTGCAACAAATTCTCTCTTTTAATATGTGGTACAAACCAACAAAAGTTCTGCCGTTGGCCATATACATCCCACTTTCCACCAAGTCCACACACAAACTTTACATTTCTCTTCGACACAAAATTCAGTCACCAGAATTGGCGTTATTGCATTATGATGTTTTTGTAAGTATATCAAATCAATTGAGAAAATTATAGGACCTTACGATTCAAGAAAATTACCTTAACTCAGTCTGGCACTGAAAATTTTATCGGAGTCAATGGCCAACCGCACAAATTCAGTTTCATTGGATCGTTCTTTGTAAGCCTACATTTTGAAATGAAGATAGTGGCAGTGTAATTTAAACTACACAACTTTAATAGCTCAGCAGACCACTGCTTCAAGACAGCAACCTAGAGTGAGCTGCTCAGTTTTTTGCGCAGTTAATAAGAGAGTATTGATGTTCACAATTCATGCCCAAAAAAAATGCAATCAAATAATTAATTAAATATAATTAAACATTCAACTACACACTTAAACAAATGGATGATTAACTAATATAATAAAAAAAATAAGAGTACTTATTAACAACATTAAAAACAATGAAGAATCTCACTATTCTAAATAACCTGGGAAATCACTTTGTTGTTTGCCAGAGTTAGTGGCGTCAGTGAAATAAAGGGAATACCATTGCCCAAGTATAATTACGTTAAATTATATCCAAAGTTTAAATTCAAAACTACAAATTAAACCAAGTGTTTTCCATGAAGATCAAGAGAATGCATCCAATTAGATGAGTAAGTATAGATAAAACGAAAAAAAAATATGAAATCGAACCTCGAGAACAGTTGACAAAGTATACACAACTTTATATAGTGGTCCACACAATTGAGCAACAGACTTCTAATTCAAATTTAAAAAAAAAAAAAAAATCCACAACTTCATTAAAAAAAACAGCAGTGAGCGAAATGAAGAAGAGACATAGTGAGAGAGTGAGTAGAGAGATAGGGCGGAGAGAAAGGGTGGATGAAGGTCAAAGCTTCTGAAGAGAGCGAAACGGAGAGACAGAGAGGGAGAGAGGAAAAATCACATACGTGTGAATATATATCAAAGTATTGAGATTGAAGAAATCAATTACTATTCATGTACGTGTGAATAGTAGCGGTCGAAGATGGTGAACACCAAAGCGGGAGACGAACAATAAGAAATTGCAACAGTGAGGAATTCCAAGTGAGGAATATTCGAGAAATCTAGAGATAATACCTACAGATATGAAAAGATAAAATACCCTCACAATAGGTAGTGCAATGACCAAAATACCCAGGGGACGTACACCAAAACAACTGTTTCTCGACCCCCACATTTTTCTATATAGTAAAGATAGTAAGATAATACATGTTTTGGTTTGTATATGTATGGATATGCAGGACCTGTAAAGTTGAAATGGAGTTGCAATTATTATAGAGTAATTAGTTACATTATAGATTGTTTGTTTTGTTAACCTATCAAGAATTATTATCACACATACAGTATGGAAGCAATACCAAAAAGTGCCCCCACTCAGTCTTACTTCGTAGAACTTATTCATATTATACACAAACATTACCAATTTGTAGACAATATACTCTTCCTACACATTAATGAGAAAGAAAAAGACAATAGCTAGGAAATAGGATTAATAGCTAGAGTGGTGGCTATGTCAATCCTTCATTAACCCACATTCTTCATAGTCATCCCTTGTGTAACCCCTTGGCTAACAATGGGAAAACCAAATGAGACACTAATGGACAAAGGCTCGACTACTGACTTAATTTTTGGGACAACTGTGAAATCCCATTGATACAATTCTAAAAAAAAAAAAAAACAGGTTTATAAATTAAGGAAGTATAATACCTAAGAAGATACATACAATTAGCCATGAATTCACAAACCTAAAATTGATAAGAGCCAACAAAAAAAAAAAAGAATTTACAAATCTGAACCTGATGGAGAGCATGATACCATAGTTATCAAAAAAAAAAAAAAAACATTAGCACGCCTCATCTAAGACAAATCAAGGAATATACTTTAAAGGTCAAATTCTTCGGATAAGGAAGACCATGAGATATGTGCTGCTGTGTAGATGTTATTGAAGATGATTAATGTCGGCAGTAAGCGGGCATGTAAGTATGGCCCTATTTCCAATAACAAACTCTTAGAATTCAACCTGACACCAAAAAGGCGCACAATACTTTTAATAAGCCATTAAGTGTGATCAATAACATCTACATCTACATCTACATCAATTGATTATCCAATAGTAAAACCATACCACCTATGTCTTTGTACTTCACTGGCTCAAGATAAGTAAGTTTCCTTAAAAAGAAAATATATTGAGGTTGCAAAATGGGGCTAAGCTAATCATTTAAAGCAAAAGATATACATTTAAAGACATTTTCCTTATGGAATTCCTCTTATTGTGTACATTTAGATTAGATTGTCTAAATGTTTCAAAGTCTTAACCAAATTTTGAGAACACCACTGAAAGACCACAAATTGGAATTGAATTAAGTACAGAGAATCAACAATTTAATCCAAAGGCAGAGTTATCCCAAAACTAATGTATGACAATCTACTCGATGTAATATATGAATGAAATGAAACAATGAAAGATTTAATATAATGACCAAAACCATAACAGAAAAGCTTTTGCTAGTTTTGCGTTTACTATAACACGTACTACTATCCTAGTTCAGTTTCCACATGCATTTAAAACCCTAACCATGGCACTTTGAAATTCAATTTTGCGCTCTCGTTGTTAGTTTTTGTATCAAATTCCTCTTCTTATTTGTGCAGAAATAAAATGATGACCAACTCAAATTACAATGACTAACCACAAATAGTTGTAAGAGTCCAAGTGGATAAACAGTTTTATTTATTAAGAAAAAATATTGTAAGGAAATCATACCTTGCAATATAGTAATCACGTATGAAAGATTCTACAAACACCAAATGCCACATTCGGATGATTCTTTGTACTGAGGTCGAAAATTCAAAAATAATGAATTGAAATAATCGAGAGTGGGAGAGAAAAGGAGGAAAAGTTCTGTTGCATCCTATATTGGTGCAATAGATTGAGCAAATGTTAGAAAATTCAGTACGTAAAAGCTCAGAATCTCCAACATTGATTAATTTAATTCAATCCCATCTCAAAAAACACCAATTCAAACCAAACAAACAGATGAAAGTAACAGAAACTCAAAGGTAAACTTACTTCAAAATACCCATTTGTCCTTCAAAGTTTATTACTGCTGCTGTTATGCTTGTACTGCAACAAAAACCTTGAAGGCGTTAGCTTCATGATGACTGCCACAAAATCTTCAATTTTGACTAAGAAATTCGTGATGAGGTGGAGAGGCAACCATCAATTTCTAAACGATGATGGCAATTCGTTTTTGATGAGTGAAGAGTGTTTTTCTTTTTTGTGGTGAAGGAGGAGGCGATCTTTGAGAGGTGAAGTGTGTTATTCTTTTTTCAGGTGATGAAGGCGGTGGAAGTTAAGGCTGAAAAAGGTGTTTTGTTTTTTTAGTAGAAAAATGGAGTTCGAAGCTTGAAGAGAGAGAAAGAGTGGAGACGAAAATACTAGTTGGATACGAAACGACATTGCTTGATATTGCTGGTGCTATGGGTTACCCGATGAATTTGGCACAATCTTGGCCAGGAAATGATGCATGCCATGGTTGGACTTTTATTACTTGTGATTCACAGGGAAAGAATGTGACTGTTATTAATTTCTCAAAGCAGCATTTTGTGGGTACTATATCTCCGGCTTATGGAGATCTTGCTTCTTTGAGAAATTTGTTATTGAATGATAATAATCTTACTGGTAGTATACCGGATGGAATGATTGCGCTTCCACAGCTCCAAATATTAGATGTCTCGAACAATAATCTTACAGGAAAGATACCGAGTTTTCCTCCAAAAGTGAATGTTAAAACATCAGGTAATCTCCTTTTGGGTAGTGATACACCCACTGGAGGTGGCATTGATAATATAGTCATGGAGAGAAACAAAATATGAAAACTGAACTTGACTTGCTTCTTCTGTATTCTGTACCATAGTTATCGTGATTAAATTCTATGGTGAGCACTGAATTCAGAAAAAGGTGAAAGTGAAATTGAAAGAGAAAAAAAAATGTGTCGGAAGAAAGAAACACACCTGTTCTATTGTTGGAATATAATATTAAACAACAGAAAAGATCTACTTAAGCTTGCTAAAGTATCGGTTACACTTGGTCGTGTTAGTAAATTTAGTCCCACACTGGTCAATTATGTAAGATATTGTGCAAGTTGCCTTGAATCTTAGCTTCCACCTCCTTTTCCATTACTTGTTCTCGATCAATTTGTTTCAAGACCGGAAGGAGGAGATGCACCAAGTATTTGGAATAGTTATGTTCTCCATCTTTATTTAACTTCCTTTCTGACTTATGTTTCTCCTGAAATAAAAACCATTTGAAATGTACATGATATCACTACTGCAGTATGAAGAAGAAAATGGGAAAATGGGAAAATTGATTAAGAGTAATAAATTACGATGCTAAAAAAACCTTATAATTTCCATGTAATGCGCAAGCATTGTTTGCAATTGCAGTTTCAGACACAAACTGGGCAAGACTCAACAACTTCCGTGTGTGACAGGTGTGGATACCTACAATCAATAACAGTGAAGAGAAAGCATAACCATAAAAAACAGAGACTTTCAGATAGAACTCTTTTTGCAGCTACAGAAGTTAGTCTGAAATTGAAACACATGGACAAAGTATGAAGTATAACTAAATGTGGTATTAAATTGTAGCCATCTGTGATAAAATAGAGATTACTAATGCCGGAACAGAATGTGGTACATTAGAAATATTTGTTTCTTACTTTTTGATTGATCGGTAAAAATCATTTAATATCACTGATAGATAAATAACACCAGTGTTACAATAGTTTACAAAATTATGCCTCATAGGCTCGTAGCATGATTCTACTTGACCATCAAAAAGTGCTCTACACTTGTTCTCCCATTACGTACATGTCGCAGATATCGTTTTTCTAAGTTTATGTAACATGAAAGAGTAAATGAAAGCCTTACTCTTAGAAGATACTTCTTTCCAATTATTTTGGGATGTTAAACTTATGATATTCATCCAAACCCAATAAGCTTCATTGTTTCCAATATCTTAGCAATGATTTTCCTTTAAGTAATTTAAGGTTGAAATTTTGCAATAACACGGATTAAAAGGGTTCCCAAATTCATCAAAAAACAGTTATCCAAGTAAAAACTTAAAAAGCACAAAATCTCATTACCATAAAAGGAGAACTTAACAACCACAAAAAAGATTTAACATTTTAAGCATGAATGGCAATATCTTTTTGTTTTACATTCGTGCATCGGACAACTGGCCCTTTATCATTTCTTTGACATTGGTGGCACATAGTAGAATCTCCATAATCCTCTTTCTATTCATCCCAAAAAAAATATTATGTTCAACAATTTATTCGATCCAAAACACAAAATAGGAAAAGGACATGATACATTTTATTGATGAAAACAGATTATTAGTTTAGAATCTACATGAAGTAGAAATGTAAAACACTTACATGTAGTTGGTTTTTCCTTGTGACACCTCCCGATGGAGTAGGTTCCTTCAAACTGTTTTTAAACCTAGTCGATCTTACGCCCGACCTAGATCAGATTTTTCCTCCTCCTCGTCTCAACTTTCTCCACTAATTCCCCGGTCCCTTTTCACCACTTTTTCATCATTAGTCTTAGAGACTTTATCGCTTGTGCATGAACACGTTGGCCATGTCCAAGAGTTGCCAACTCAACATGTACTAATAACACCGACAAAAGTTATTTTATCCGGCCTTAATCCAGCCAACTTCATCGATTAAACCGATCCAAAGCTCCTCTCGAGCATCCGTTTTGAGCCCTACCCACTATAATCAGTATTGCACGCAATGACATTATGAGCAGGCATCCCCTCAAAACTTTCTCCCCATCACTCATATTTCCACATTTCATATACATATGAGCAAGTGAGCTTCCAACAACTAAATCAAAATCAATCCCGGACTTCATAACATACCCATGTATCTGCTGCCCCAAGTTTAACCTCCTTCGA
This sequence comes from Coptis chinensis, assembly GCF_015680905.1. Taxonomy (NCBI): domain Eukaryota; kingdom Viridiplantae; phylum Streptophyta; class Magnoliopsida; order Ranunculales; family Ranunculaceae; genus Coptis; species Coptis chinensis. Next base: position 89,105,070 of record NC_141463.1, on the reverse strand, counting down.
CCCCACACAACCCCTTAAAACACTCCCTAAAGTAAATTTATCAGGAAACAATCCCATCCCATGCATTTTCCCAAACAAACACATCCCCTCCTCATTAAACTCAAACTGTATCAACCCACCAACCATAACATTCCACGTCGCAAGGTTTCTTTCCGGCATTTCATCAAACAAAATCCTAGAACGCTATCCAAAATGAAGTGGCTAGAAGAAACAAAATAGTTATATGAAGCGACTGAATGGTAGGATTTGGGCCTTAGATTCACGATGGATGACCCTACTGTTCATGGGACACAAAGAGGCAACTCCTTTGATCTTTTTTAACTTTGCTATCAAAAGTGCGCCTATGTGGCTAGGCCCATGCCCTAGACTCTAGACTCACACTCGTAGTCTTCACGCCAAAGTCTGCCTAAGCTCATCTCTAGCAAGTAGCACTTAGCGAGCTAACTGCATTGTTGCCGATATATATTGAGTCTAAAAGTCGGTGAGAACTCTGTTATTGGCCACTTGTCGGTTAGCTTTATATTCTCAACCTGTTGAGAAAAGTGTGCCGATACATCCGCATGCTTCCGAATGTGCAATCGCGGTGTTTCATCTACAAAACCTAATCATGACATGTTAGTTGATGGTCCCGACTCACGGAAGACATGCCACATGGATGACATTGAGAGGACAGGTGTCTTATATTCTTATTGAGAGATGTCGAATGTTTACTTAGCAAGGTTCGATGCTTTCGGGCGACGCGCAAATTATAGTTAAATAAGGCTCATGTATATTTATTCTTTTTTCTTTTTGCTTACGTGTTTTCCCGTGTTAGTGGTAGTAGTAGAGGTGAGCAAAACCTGAGGCATATTTTCCTTGGTGGTACTTCCACAGCAGGTAATTTGATCTTCGGTTTTGAGAGTGGGTTTTAAGTCTTGATGCTAGAGCGTGGCTTGGCTTTAAATAGAAATGAAAACACTTACGAGTTGGTTTTTTCCTTGTGACACCTCCGATGGAGTAGGTTCCTTCAAACTGTTTTAAAACCTAGTCGATCTTACGCCCGCGACCTAGATCAGATTTTTCCTCCTCCTGCCTGCGCTCAACTTTCTCCACTAATTCACGGTCCCTTTTCACCACTTTTTCATCATTAGTCTTAGAGACTTTATCGCTTGTGCATGAACACATTGGCCATGTCCAAGAGTTGCCAACTCTCGAACATGTACTAATAACACTGACAAAAAGTTATTTTATCCGCCTTAATCCAACCAACTTCATTAGATTAAACTGATCCAAAGCTCCTCAGAGCATCCGTTTTGAGCCCCTACCCGCTATAATCGTTATTGCAAATGACATTATGAACAGGCATCCCTCAAAACTTTCTCCCCATCACTCATATTTCCACATTTCATATACATATGAGCAAGTGAGTTTCCAACAACTAAATCAAAATCAATCCCAGACTTCATAACATACCCATGTATCTGCTGCCCAAGTTTAACCTCCTTCGACCCCACACAACCCCTTAAAACACTCCCTAAAGTAAACTTATCAGGAAACAATCCCATCCCATGCATTTTCCCAAACAAACACATCCCCTCCTCATTAAACTCAAACTGTATCAACCCACCAACCATAGCATTCCACGTCGCAAGGTTTCTTTCCGGCATTTCATCAAACAAAATCTTAGCACTATCCAAATCCCCATTTTGAACAAACCCACCTATCAAAATATTATAAGACATAACATTCTTCCTTGGCAATACACTAAACAAAGTTATACCACTCTCTAAATCCTCACATTTGCAATACATATTAATTAAATGATTCATAACAAACTTTTCTAAACAACACCCAGATGTTATAACCATGGAATGTTTGGTATACATCCTTTAATAAGGTGAGAAGACAAATTTAAAACGCCTATTGTGAAAAAAAAAAAAAAAATTAAATCACTGGTCTGGCAAATTGTGAAAATAAATTTTGTTGATTTAATTTGTTGTTTTAGGCCAAAAATAAATAAATAGAGAAAATAAAAGTTACTTGAGTGTAAGTGTGAAACTCACCAAGATGTTAAGCTTCCCATTGAACACTGATGAGGTCTCTTCCATTAATTTCTCTCTTTGGGTTCGCACCGAGACATCACAAACTAATCCGGTTACTTTATATCCCAACTGGCTCCAGTAATGCGGATGGATTGATTGGACTGGGGTTTTGACGAAGAGTCTTTTGCTCAATTTCTTCTTTCATTTTTTTTTTTTTTTTTTAGGTTTGTTGAGAAGAAGAAGTCATTTTTTTTTTTTTGGAGGGCTTGAAGAATGACATTAGTTTAATTTTGGAAGAGGAATAAGAAAGAGGGTTTGAAGAGATGACTTTTTGTTTGGAGAGTCGGGAGTGTTTTGTATAATTGAAAAAAAAAAAATATAGAAAGAGATTTTTATCTATTTTGGGTTACGAACAATTGAAATCTGCAAAAAAGGGCGTATAATTCTTTTTTTTATGAAAAATCTGATAGTAAGATTTGTTGCTATATTTTCTATTTCAAAGCTAGTTTTCTGTTCATCTCCAGTCCTTTGCTAATTCTTGTTTTGTATAATATTAGAACGGAGGATAATTTTCCCTCTCAATTTCGTATAATTCCATTGAATTCTTCATTATCTTCAGGTTGTATTAGTAGTCCTGGATAATTATGAAGATCATAAGAATAAGGCAGAAAATCTTGACCCTGAAACTCAAGGTACCCAAAGTCGGTGGGTGCAGGAAGTCCTTAAGGTTCAAGGCCATGTTTCTCCTTCACCTGATGTCATGACAAGAGTTCCTTCTTGGAGAAGTATTGTGAACGATAAAGGAGAAATAAATGTACCTATGTGAGTCCTTGCCTCAAATATTTTGCGATTGTTTTCTACATCTTGTGGATGAAGAACAATGTCATAATAGATTCTGTTACTATTCACAGAGAAGATACCAAGAACCCGAAATTTTGGTCTAGGGTATGCCTGCATAACATGGCCAAGCTGGCTAAGGTGGCTACAACGATACGGCGTGTCTTGGAGTCTCTGTTTCGCTACTTCGATAATGGTGATTTATGGACTCAACATGGATTAGCTCTTCCTGTTTTGTTGGACATGCAGTTGTTGATCGAAAGTTCTGGTAAGAGTTTGTCAATTACTCAAGAACTGTGTTTCCATATCAACGGGAAATCCATCTTGCAAATAAGGCGCCTTGTCTGGGCAAATTTTTTGAATGATACCTTTATTCAAGCTATTGTTTTGAGTAGTACTCTCCCTCATCCAATTCTCTTGCTGTCCTTATAGCCCCCGTCTTCTTATATTTCAATACCTCAATTTGCAGGTCAAAACATGCATTTGTTGTTGTCTATTTTAGTCAAGCACCTTGACCACAAGAATGTCATCAAACAACCTGATATGCAACTAAACATTGTTGAGGTTATCACTGCCCTTGCTCAGCAATCTAAGGTTCAGGCTTCTGTAGCAGTTGTTAGTGCATTCACTGATCTCCTGCGACATTTGAGAAAAAGCATACACTGCTCACTGGAAGATTCAAGTCTGGGTATTGATATAATTAAATGGAACAGAAATTTTCAAGTGGCGATAGACGAGTGCCTTGTGCAGATATCGAATAAGGTAGTCTTTTCTCTCCATGTTTCTCAGTATTCTCATCACTCTTCATGTTTGACAGTATAAATGATTGGGAAGAAGTTTCTGGTATTTCTTTCTCCGTTTCCCTAAATACTCGAGACAAAGCTTTTGCCAAAACTCAGTAAATATGAAACTCAGATACTACGGTAAACAGGTTGGAGATGCAGGCCCTGTTCTTGATGTGATGACTGGGATGTTGGAGAATATCTCAACTGTTACAGTGATAGCCAGGACTACAGTATCTGCCGTTTATCGGGCTGCTCAGATAGTGGCATCTTTACCAAATTTGTCGTATCAAAACAAGGCAAGTCAGGCTGCCATCTATTGGTGCTGGTCCAATGATCTGTGCAACTGAGTACCAGCAGCACCCTCACATCTTCTGGCTGCCAGCATCGAGTCCATATGATAACTTTCTAAAAGCTGCTGGCTGTTGACATGACAAATCTGGATAAGTCATCATGACCCTAAAATGGCCATTCCGGTTAGTGACTCTGAAGCCACTAGCAACAGCTGCAGATCCAAGCGTCAAGTATACTGTGACATCTGCAATGCTGCATCAAGATAAATCATATAAAACGCCCAAATTCATCATTTTCTTCGTAGATTAACATTGGATGTATAATATTACGTGCTAATTTAAAATAAACCACCCCAAACAATTTTGAATTTTGAAGGGTGTGGTTCATTAAAATGCAAGGCATATCTAATACAAATAAAATAAAAAAAATACTAAGGACTAATAATAATAATATATATATGATTTCTCATTCCATAAATATATATAATCATAGTGCGTACAAAATCGAGAAATCAACATACACACTGAAAAATAAAAGGGTAAATTCGTGATTCGGCCATGATGCCATTGTCAGCAACTCAGTATGTAATACTTTTGGACTCTCTTAATTGAGAGGGTTAACAATCGATATCGTGGGGTTTCCCCTTGCAAGTTATCCAATTTTACTGGAAAACAAACACTGTTACATCACCAAAGAAATGATGTGCACTATTGGGTCTACGACACTATTGTCATGATTTTTAAAATCATAACTGAACATGCATATTTTCTGTTGAACAGCAAAATACATATTAACATTAGCAGTAGTTGTATACTGTATAGTTAAGTGAGCGGAGCAAACGTTCTGGGCCAAGGGGAGTATTTGTACAAAAGATAACTTGGTTAGTTTCTGTCTGTCTGTCCTCATTCCTCATTTCTTCTCTTCGTCTCTCTCTTCACACCCTTTTAATCTCTCTTCTCCACTCCTCTCTCTCCGCTCACGCCCCCACTGCATAGTAGCCGGTACATGTGTACAGTAAAGGCAAGCCCAGATCCAACCCACCAAAAAGAAAATATTGATACCGTATAATATACCGACATTTAACTGTCGAAATTTATCCTACATATATATATTGAGTAATTGACACACTGTTCGGTAAATACTATTACATTTCCCTCTCCAGAATTTCAGATCTGTAAATCTCAATCTCAAACCAGTCTCTCTCCATAATGGATTCATTCTTATCAGACAAATCCTCAAAAATCTTCATAGCCGGACACAAAGGTTTAGTCGGTTCCTCAATAGTTAAAAAACTAATTGAATCTGGCTACACAAATCTCCTCCTCCGCACCCACTCAGAACTCGACCTCACACGTCAAACCCAAGTCGAACACTTTTTCTCAACTCACAAGCCCAATTACGTAATTTTAGCAGCCGCAAAAGTGGGTGGCATACATGCAAACAACACGTACCCAGCTGACTTCATTTCAATAAATTTACTCATCCAAACCAACGTCATTCGATCATCTTACACCAACCACGTAAAAAAATTACTATTCCTCGGTTCTTCATGCATATATCCAAAGTACGCCATGCAACCTATTAAAGAAGACGCGTTACTTACAGGTTCTTTAGAACAAACAAACGAATGGTACGCGATTGCTAAAATAGCTGGGATCAAAATGTGCCAAGCATATAGGTTGCAGTATAACTGGGATGCTATATCGGGAATGCCAACGAATTTATACGGGCCGAATGATAACTTCCACCCTGAGAACTCGCATGTTTTGCCTGCGTTAATGAGACGGTTTCATGAGGCGAAAGTTGGGAATGATAAGGAGGTTGTGGTGTGGGGGAGTGGTTTGGCTTTAAGGGAGTTTTTACATGTGGATGATTTAGCTGATGCTGTTGTTTTTTTGATGGATAAGTATAGTGGATTGGAACATGTTAATATAGGGAGTGGGAAAGAGTGTAGTATTAAGGAACTAGCGGAGTTGGTTAAGGAAGTTGTTGGGTTTGAAGGGGAATTGGTTTGGGATTTGAGTAAGTTGGATGGGACACCGAGGAAGCTTATGGATAGTTCGAAGCTTGCGGGGTTAGGATGGGTTCCGAAGATATCGCTTCGTGATGGACTTGTGGATACCTATAAATGGTATTTGGAGTATGTTAAGCAATAATGCAGGTGTGGTTGGAACATGTTAATATAGGGAGTGGGAAAGAGTGTAGTATTAAGGAACTAGCGGAGTTGGTTAAGGAAGTTGTTGGGTTTGAAGGGGAATTGGTTTGGGATTTGAGTAAGTTGGATGGGACACCGAGGAAGCTTATGGATAGTTGAAGCTTGCTTGGGGGTTAGGATGGGTTCAAGATATAAACGCTTGTGATGGACTTGTGGATACCTATAAATGGTATTTGGAGTATGTTAAGCAATAATGCGGTGTGGTTGTTTATTATTATTTTTTGTTTCAATTGTCCATGTTTTCTATTTGATGACATTGCTGTTTATTTATTAGTATCATTAAACATGAGAGTTGGATGGAATTTGTTTGAAATTTTATCAAGTCTAATCGTGGCGTTTTACAATTGTGAGTTTGTGATTATGCTTTGACGCTTTGTATTTGTGAGAGGTGGGATGGCAAATGATAAGTTGGTAAAAGGTGTCAACCCTGTGGGGATGTCTTAGCTGTGTATGGATGCCTGAGCACTGACTCCTATTAAAATTTCCACGATTACTTATGAAGTTTATTTACTTATAAGAAAAAGTCTTAGCCTTTTAGTACTTGATACTCTCTATTCTTATTCTCTTGGTTAACATCGAGTATAATTAGTGTATTGGTGCTTTTGTAAAGTTGTTTGTGGTAGGTGCTTGATTACCTTTTTCTTACGAAGAATCAGCTGGGAATCATACTTGTTAGAAAAGGAACATATTATTCTTTTCTAGAGGAAACAGTAACCATAGTGTCTATACTGCACGAAAATGACTGTTTTTCATGTCTAGCAGTGGTGGTAATACTAGTTGTGCTGGCCAGTCCTATTCCTCTAGAGAATTTTTCTGATTTGCTTTTAATATAAGTACTCCCCAACATGTTGGTTGTTAATTGGTCAACCACCTTATCTTGGAATTATGGGGTGATGATTTAAAAGGTACTTACACGCTCAGGTTTGAACAAGTTCTTCATGTTGCCTATTAATGGAATATGTATTTACCATAAAGTATGAATGAGTCGTGGGCATAATCTTCAAAAGTATCGATCGTTAAATATGTGTATTACATTCTTTCTTTCTTTAAATAATTTCTAGTATAGTGAAAGGTCTAAACATTGATATTTTCCATCTTAAGTTGTGTTTAGTAAATGTTTGAGATCTCTAAGTCCCAAATCAGTGATGATAGAGATAGCCTTAGATATTATCTACCAATAATGTTTCGAGTTGGTGTAGTAAAATATTTTGGGTGGTCATTGCCTGCCTTTTGCAATAGAAAATGAAGGTAAAAATTGACAGTATACCTTCAATATATTTGTTAGTGTTTTAGATTTGTATATGCATATTGCCTATGGATTAGGACCGCCAATATGTATGTGGAGTTTATGTAGTCTCAACTGTAGCTATATAGTGTCTGGCTTTGGTCGATAGCACGACTCAGTAACTGGATAACTCCTTCCAGTATCATTCCGATTCTTTCTTTTCATTGTTGTTTCCTCATGTCCAACTTTGGTGATATCCCCTTTAAGTTTGGGTGATAATGAGTCAATAATCAACTTGGATTAAGTGGTGCAGAAAAAAGGAAGGAGTGGAGAAGGGAAAAGAAGAAGATGGCGAGAGGAGAAAGAGTTCGAATCAACTTGGAAGGTGTAGAAATTTATTCTCTTTGGGGCAGCAATCCTTCTACTTCTAAGCTAAAAATACAAGGATTACCTAAAGATCCTCATGGAATAAAGGAGTTGTCGATTAGACTCTTCTAGTCATTTAGGCAAATAAATTGTTCAAGTGGTCTTATACCTCTGGATGCTCCTCTCCGAGATGAATTGACAATTCTAAGTCTTTTAGAGGCGTTATTGCATTTCAATGCTAAATTGACAAGAAATACCAAGAATGTCCCGAAGGGTTGCCAATTTGACTCTACTTTTCATTTAAGCAAGTAAAATTTTGAGAAGTGGTCGATTGCCTCTGTGCTCTTCTTAGGTGATTAAGTAACCTGGTATACTAAGTTCCTGCACCCCTGTACATGAAGAAGCCTTGGGGCACGTTGTCTCCGTTCTTGAGGTGCCCGCAAAGTCATTGAGGTACCGTTGATTTTCAAGACTATATGAGACGGCTCGAGGCGTTCTTGGATTCCCCCGATTCTTATTTAATTCTCAGTGTCTTCTGTCATATGACTCTTCAATAAGGTTGATATCTGATCAAAGAGATCATCTGAGCTGAATCAATTATTTTGTTCCTACATTTAACATGTCTACAGAACTTTACCGAGTTGACTTTTATCGGAGCCAGAAAACTCAACTGGTTTCTTTCTGTTCTGTTCTATGAAAACTTTCTTTTGCTGATTAGTTAGGCATTGAGTTTTAGTTGCACAAAGTGTGAATATGCGTCAAGTCAAACTCGAGGAATTGAGAGCATGTAGAAAAGCTGATGTCGGTTAGATTTTAGAAGGTCCCTGCAACACATCTTTCTACTTCATAGATGTGTTCGTGTAGTCTTGACTCCATAACCGAAGCACGATTTTTTCAATTTGCGTTTAGTTTGGTGAAAAAGTGTTTATACCATCTGCCTTTTTCTTGCTTTATTTTGCATTATGCGTTCCCATTGTCAGAGGTCTCTTGTATTTCACCCTTTATTCAGTGAGTTTTACATGTGACTTTACAGTCCTTTGGTCTTTGCAATATATCTTACCAATATAAGCAATTCCTATATGAGCATGGGCCACCAGAAGTAGCGTCTCTGTGGGATCTGTAATGGTTCTCGAGATGACAAGCCGGGAAGCATGAAACAGCTGACTTTAACACCTTCTCTTGGGTATGTTTCAAAATGCAAACAACTTTTAGTAGTTCAAACGATCCTTTCACCTTTAAAAATCCTGAAATGTTTGTGATTGTAATCTGCAGGGAGTGGCCAACTGTGGATGCTCAGTACGTGTGGGGCGTGATACAGAGAAAGAAGGCAAAGGCGTGTATTCTCTCTTACTTCCATTAACCAGTAGGTTTCAAATGTATCATTTTCTATAAGGCAAAGGTGCGTTTCTCACCTTGAAGACCTTTATTGTAATTAGAGGTGTTATGTACATGCATCTAACATAAGGAGTTGCACATAAATAACCCACATTTTGATTGCTCTAATGAAAACCATATAGGAGAAGGAATAAATTGTACTGAATCCAAGCTTTTTGATATCCAATAATTTGCTATAGGCTGAATCACGCCCCACACATAGCATTACTCTAGACTCACGAATGTCAGATAGTTAAAGTCTAGGAAATTTACCTTTTTGTCAATTCATTCGTCCTCCCCCCTCTCTCAACAACAAAACAGAAATGGTTACTAGGCTCAAACCATTCTCTATTCGGTTCCTTAATTTCACTGCCTTATTGTCAATATGTTATCTTCTTATGGGTTTTTGCACAGATGGGAATAAGTTACTGATTCGCAATCATCTTGAGCACTCCGACGTCATTGATGAAAACACAATAAAGTAAGATTGGTTTAAATCACTTTCTTGATTGAAGAGACTATTTGCAAAATCCAACGGGGATTTTTGAATTCAATTCTATTTATTTCCAACATGTAGAATTTCTCCATTTATATATATGTTTCTTTGTCGGAATTCAAATACACGATAAACTCTTAATAAAAGGAAGCAGCTGATCGTCAAAATTAAAACCTACATGAAGAAGGTGCTCTCAAGCCTTCAATCTATTTGTTCTATAGGTTTTCTATGGTCCTGGATGAGCTTTGCGACCCAAGACCACGTATGCATCTGTTTCTTCCTCCTATCTTCTTCTAAATTCAATCTTGGGATAATTCGATTACACACTAAACTTTTATTGCCCTTAACAGTTTAGATGCAATATTGAGAGGGTCAAATTAAGTGATTAGATATTAGGACTTCCACGTTAAGTTCTCACATTCCACCATGAATTGTTTTTACCCTGGTTTGCAGATGGCAACTTACTGTTATGTGCTTTTTATTCTAATTGAGTAATTTTCTGTGAACAGGCATTGGAAGTTACAGTTTGGCGTGATGGGATGGAATACCAACAGAAATATTCTTGTGGAAAACCGGTGACAGCTTTAACTTGTCATGTACTTCCAGCTGAATTAAGTGCTGCTCGGGGAACAAAAGTTAGGTTCTGGCCTGATACAGAAGGCATTTTATTTTATTTTCTTTCCTTCCGAATTCACATGCTCAATACTGTGTTTGATACCGAAGGTTTCCAGTAGCATACTGGTCAAGCCTTGGGAGGCTGGCCCAAGGTCTTGGGGATCAAATCCCATTTTCACCGGGAAAAGGGGGATTTAAGGGTTTCCGGTAATAGAGTAGTGACTAGATTAAAAAGTTCATCATCAATGTTATCAACCATATCAAGGTTTTCAGTACTTGTGTTATTTGATTTGTATTTGCAGTTTTTACTACTTCAGTTGAGTTTGACCACACCACAGTAGCAGGGCCGAATCAGGAGCTTGCTTTTTCTGAATCCCAGGGTAATGTTATACTTTTAAACTACAAACATCTTACACTTTTCAGTAGATAATTCCTACGAGAATCACATTCTGAATAACCCTTTTGGTTTCCTGTGTGCTTGATGTTAATCTGTGGCTCTAGTTTTGATGTAAGAACTGGGATCTTTATCTTTGAAGTTTGACCCTCAAGTTTCACTTTTGGAGCTTATTCTTAGGATGAAAAAGAATTTGAGTAGTAGGTCAAGAAAACCTAAAACAAGACCATAAAAACAAGATTGCATTTAGAAACCTTTCGTGGAATATGTACGATGATTTGATGAATATGGTTTTCAAGGGTTGTAAGTTGCTGATGGTAGTTGCTCTTAGGTTGTGGATGGATATCCTTAATTTTCTTTACGTTTCCATGATGGAAGTGAAGAACCTCATTGGTTTAGGGTGCGGAGGAGAAAATAAGACAACAGAAGAGTTGAGAGGAGATGTTTGTTGTAACTCCTGTTTAACACCTTTATTTTTCCACTATGTTACATGGACTCACAATATTTCAAAAATAATCTGTATCGGACACATGGACACATATTGTATGTGAACCACAATTTTAATATTTCACCGTGTCAGACACTTCGTATCCGTGTCAGTGTAACTTAGTTTTTCCGATGGTCGTTGGCTTATCTGCGATGGAATGGAAATTTAAGAATATTCAAATATCCGATTTGGTTTTATTCTATAAAATAGAAGAAAATGTGATAATATGTGGTGATTTGGTCCATTTTTTTAGTTAGTCTTATATTAGGTTTCAAATACCCCCCCTCCCCAACAAACAAATTCCCATCTTATTCTCTTATCTTTTCTATTTCCATTCTGCATTGACTCCCCTTTCAATTTATGTTTTGTTCATCTGTATCCTGGGGGTTGGGAAATAGGTTGGGGGACTTGACTTCATTATGTATCCTGCTTTGGAAGGAATTTGAATGCTATGCATTTTGTTAATGAAAGCCTAATGTAAATTTTCTCATTTCATTTTATGTATCTGATCTCTACTTGCTTCTTATTCGAAAATAAATAAATTAAATGAATTTTTTTAAAATTTAAAACAAACTACATAAACCTATTACTTGCTTGTTTAGGAAAGTGCTGTATCCATTTTTTGCAGATTCAGCCCTTTCATCATATCCTGGAAGAATCAAGAGATTGTTTGATGCACAACTTTGGGTACTCGTTGGAAATTCAATTCAATCAAACAAAAGGTTCTGATATCATGGAATTCCATGCTTGCCGGTTATGCACAAACAAAAGGTTGTCGTGAAGAAATATTTGAGCTTTTTAATGAGATGAAGTCTCTAGGTGTATTCTTTGATGTTATTACATGGAATGGGCTGATCACAGGTTATACCCAGAACAGAGATGGGATAATGGCTCTTGAGTTCTTTTTATGAATAAACAAATACAATCATTTGTCTGGGGCCTTAACAGCTTGTTCCCTGGTAAAGGATTCCATGAGACTGAATAACTAATTTTGTGTTGTTCCTAAAGGATCTTTAAATCCATGGGTTTGTTATTAGAAAACAGGTCTTGTCCACGGTGTAGGAAGTGCTCTTATAACAATGTGTATGTGATCACATGGAATGGGCCTGCTCTGTGTTCAATGTGCTTTCCGATAAAGATGTAGTTGTTTGGAATTCAATTATTTCTGCTTGTGCTCAGCATGGACAAGGGGTTAGTGCTCGTAAGCGACATTGAACCCAACAAGGTAACAATTGTCTCGGTTCTCCCTGCTTGCGCAAGATTGGCTGCACTGCGGCAGGGTAAAGAGATTCACCAGTTTAATATCAGGAGAGGGTTTGATATGCATATTGCAATATGGAATTTTAATAAGAACGAACCATTAGTCAAGGTGAAATTTTAGCCTGTGGCCTGGGGTGAGTGACAATCACTGGGGTTTCGTAACTGCACCTGGTTTTGGAAAACTACTGACTTGAGGCTGCAATGTGTATGCAATATTGTACATTTTTTATCACATTTATAAGCTCGTGGAATATGTATTCTACTTGTTATGTTCATATTCATTGACCACCCATTGTAGATTACTCTAATGATTTAATCACATTTGTTCTCAAAAAACAGATACCCAACACTAGAGTTTACTACTTCTATGCCAAAAAAAACCAATTGACGCATTTGATCAAACAAATTAACATTAATAACCACTAGAAAAAAAAGTATGTTATGCACACATACAATGAATGGATTACAGTTGTAAATTTTGCTGTTTAATATTGCAGTGGTATAAACGTAGAAGAACTCCAATATCCAAACATTTTTGAGTTTTGAGTTTTGAGTTTGTAAAACATCTTAGATTAGGGAAGAAAATGAGGTTACCAAAAAAAGAAAGAAAATGAGGTTACCAAAAAAAGAAAGAAAGGGGGAATTGTCTTCGTCTTTGTAGAGAGTATGATAGACGGCAAGATTAATGAGATCTTGACTCATAAGCCAACAAATTTGAGGATTGACTCACGTCGCAAACGTAGAACAGAACCAGTTTTGAGTTCTACTCGACAGTTTTGAAAATGACTCTGATTACCAAATTATTCTACACGGCAAGATTAATGGAGATCTTGACAGGCAAGACCAAGTACACCTCGCAATGCTCCTAATTCTATAGATTGAAAATGACCAAATTATTCTACACGGCAAGACTAATGGGGATCTTGACAAGCAATGCTCCTATATATTACTACACCACATACCTTTTAGTTTATACAATTCCCAAAGATGATTTCAAACCTGGCATTTACAGTATTTAACTTTTACATCATCTTCCTACTCTTTAACCAGTTGATGTCCCAAACAAAACCTTCTATGGCCACCTCTGGAAATGAGACTGATCTTCACTCTCTGATCGCTATTAGAGATGGAATTCAAGGCGGCTTAACCTCGTGGAACCAATCTGCTCATTTCTGTCAGTGGCAAGGCATTACATGCGGCAAGCGTCATCAAAGAGTCGTAAGTTTGAATCTTTCCAGACAGAGTTTGGTTGGATCGTTATCGCCTCATATTGGAAACCTCACTTTCCTAAGGCGCATCAACCTTGGTAACAATGCATTCTACGGTGAGATTCCACAAGAAATTGGTCAGTTATTTCGTCTTCAAAGACTCAATCTATACAATAACACTTTCGAAGGAGAAATTCCAATCAATCTAACCCAATGTACTGAACTCAGGGGCATTAATTTAGGTAGGAACAAATTGTCAGGGAATATTCTGGCAAAGCTTGGTTCATTGTCAAAGCTTGAATTCTTGAGTATTGAAAAAAACAAACTGACAGGAGTGCTACCCTCTTCTTTAAGTAATCTTTCGTCGCTTCAAGTCTTCTCATCCTCTGATAATAAATTGGTTGGAAGTATTCCAGCCAGCTTTGGTAGACTGTCAAGCTTACAACAATTCGGTGTTGGAATTAATTTACTATCTGGTGAGGTCCCGTTAACAATTTTCAACATCTCATCCTTGAATTTCTTAGCAATTGCCGAAAACCAATTTAATGGTAGTCTTCCACCAGACATGGGCATCACTCTTCCTAATCTCGTCCGTTTCACTGGTTCAAATAATCAACTTTCTGGACTACTCCCAGTTTCATTAGCTAATGCTTCTAAACTTCAACTATTTGATATTATAGATAACAATTTCAAAGGTAAAGTTTCTAAAGATTTTCAATTCCCTCAAACTATTGAATGGCTAGGTCTTGGAGACAATTATCTAGGAACAGGAGAAGCTCATGATTTGAGTTTTATCACTTATTTGACCAACTCCAGTAATCTAAAGACATTGAGCTTGGACCAAAACAATTTCGGGGGTGTTTTCCCGAACTCTATTACCAATCTCTCCAACCGAATGGAGAGATTGTATCTAGGAGGCAATCAAATATCTGGAATTATCCCAGAAGGGATTGGGAACCTGGTCAGTTTGTTTAAATTAGGTCTCCAGTATAATAACTTTTACGGTAGTATTCCATCTTCAATTGGAAAACTCCGTAGTTTACAGGGGTTAGCTCTGTCCGAAAACAAATTATCTGGACCGATCCCATCTTCTCTCGCAAACAATACTAAATTGAGTCAGTTGTTCTTAGGAACGAACAGACTGGAAGGAAACATTCCTTCGGGTCTTAGTAATCTTAGCCAATTGCAAATACTGGATCTGGGACAAAACATCCTAAATGGTACCCTACCAAAAGAGATCTTTAATATTCCCACTCTGTTTCATCTTAACTTCTCTATGAACTCCTTAATTGGTTCCCTACCTTTAGAAGTAGGAAAACTAAAAAATCTTGTTGAAATTTCTGTGTCTGGAAATAAGTTGTCTGGTTTAATACCTAATACTCTTGGTGAGTGTTTGAGTTTGGAAATTTTATACTTGGAAGGAAATTTGTTTGAAGGGACAGTTCCTCAATCTTTGAGATTTTTAAAGAGTGTCCGAGGGTTGGATCTATCAAGGAACAACTTGTCTGGTGAAATTCCAAAATATTGGGGGGACTTTCTGTATCTCCAGCTATTGAATCTATCCTTCAATAAATTTGAAGGTGAGGTACCAGTGAACGGAATTTTTAAAATTGCAGGGCAATTTTTCAGTTGTTGGAAATTCGATCTCTGTGGGGGTATACATGAACTGCAATTGCCGCCATGCCGATTTAACAACTTTGAAAAGCAAGGTGTAAAAAGCATGGAAGGTCCCATCCTTCCAAAATGGCAATTATGATCGATTAGTGGCCGTGTTCATTCTTTTGGCTTCATGTTCTCTAATATTTTACTTGAGGAGAAAAAGTAAACTTAAAACGGCTTCTTTGCCATCATTTAGTGATCGGCATCTCAAGGTCTCATATGGAGATCTTTCTCAAAGCGGCGGTGGATGGATTTTCTCCAACTAATTTTGTTGGTTCAGTGGTTTTGGCAATCGTGTATAAGGGAATGCTTAACCAATCTGAAACCCGTTGTTCTTTCGTTAAGGTGTTCAAACTTCAATTGAGAGGAGCTTTAAAGAGTTTAGGTAGCGAGTGTGAATCATTAAGCGTAATATCCGCCATCGAAATCTTGTTAAGATTCTAACTTCTTGCTCTAGTGTGGATTACGAAGGAAATGAATTTAAAGCACTAGTCTTTGAGTTCATGCCAAATGGAGGTTTAGATAAGTGGTTGCATCAAGAGATTAGCGAACAAGATGAAGAATTGAATTTGAACTTACTTCAAAGACTAAATGTCGCCATTGATGTTGCTTAAAGCTTTGCTATCTTCATCCGCGAGTGCCCCGTTTTGGTTATTCATCGTGATCTAAAGCCAAACAATGTACTTCTTGATAATGATATGGTAGCCCATGTTGGTGATTTTGGTTTAGCAAAGCTTCTTCGGGATCAATAGAGAACTTGCATGATAATCAAAGTACCTCAACAAAAGGGATCTATTGGCTATGCCGCTCGGTTGGAATTTAAAGATTGACATAAGTTGATTTCAGTCCTTTTTCAATTCATAAATGCATGAATTTAATATATAGTATACCGCATCATTAGTTATAATTTTCTGTGCAGTCTCATTTTAGTGAAACTCAATTCTTTTTGCCTCTTTTTTCTCTAGTTAAGTTCGACGCCGTTAACACCCCAGTTACATGAGGGCCTTGGATAGTTGGATGTTTTAAGCTCCAAAGTTTATAGCATAGTTGTTTGGATAGTCAATCGAAAAAAAAATAGTTATGTAGATATCTTAAAAGAGGAAAAAGGATGTGGACTTTAGTGCAAATGAAAAGTTGTCAGAGAATCTATCAATTTGATCTAATTACTTTTCAGTCCATGTTAGTTGAATTAAAATTCAAAAGATCAATGATGAACAAACTATGAATGTGGTGGTAATTAAGCTAGTTTGGTTACTTTTATTAATATCTTAACTGACGATTGTGAGGACCTTTTTAATCTCTCTATAGTAGATTGGATATAAAACATTATGGTATTACTATTATATTTCTTTTTCTTTTTTTTTTGTTTTCTTTTTTATTTTTGCCAATGGCTCTTAATAATATATATATATATATATATATATATATATATATATTTTTCATTTAAATGGTTTACTAAAAACTAGTGATTGATGTATATATTGCAGAATATGGTATGGATGCTGATGCATCCATACAAAGATATGATGTCTGATTATGGAATTCTAGTGTTGGAAATGTCCACGGGAAGGAGACCAACCGATAAGATGTTTACAAACGGTTTAAACCTCCATAACTATGCTAGCAACGGTTTGCAAGATCAACTTATAAAGATTGTGGATCCAATACTTCTATCTGAAGGAGATGACACTTTAGGAGATACTAATACCATGAGAATCAGCAGTCCACGAGAAGAACAAAACTGCTAGAGTGCATGACTGCAATAGTTAGAATTGGGGTTGCATGTTACGTGGAATCACCGTCGAGAGAAGAATGGATATTAGAGATGTCAAGAGAGAATTGAACGCCATCGAGAAAAACATTTCTTGGTGCTAGTATTCATGAAGAACGTAATCTTGACTCCAACGACGGTTTGAAAGGTAAAATCACATCTCTTACAAATAAATTAAATAATTGTTGAATGTGAAAGAGATAGATAGAGGAGAAGAAATCAGTGTTTTTGCTCTGTAATTTTTCCTTCATTTATGTCCTCTTCTCCTTCCATTCTTGAAGTTTGCATTTAACGGTCGTTTGTTTGTGATTTCTTTCCTATGCTGAAAAAAAAAATTGTTTGGTTTCTTTCTTTCTCTTTTAAAAAAGTTGTTGATGAGATCAATCCTTTCATTTAGTAGTTAAAACACTTTTATGATTAAAATTGTATGAAACATTGATTGTAAAGTTATGAAACATTAAAAAAATAGTACTTTTATTTATATTTTTTGTGAAGCTAATGGACTCTAACAATGTTGTACTTGACCAAAGCTTTTCCATTGTCTATGTAATGGTGTGTTCATTTGAATTGTTAACTTAATTTTTTTAATTTTATTTCTTTTGTTGCTGTCATTTTTTAGGTGTTCAGATGCATATTCAGATACAGTGCTTGGATATGCTAGTAGCATAAGAACAGTTGATGGTGGTACACATATCGATGGTGTCAAAGCTTCATTGACAAAAACACTCAATTACCTTGGGAAGAAGTCAAAACTTATCAAGGTACCCCCCTCAGTTTATATCTCCTAATCATCTTTTGTCAATAATTTTTTGATTACGATCCCTATGCTTTTTAAATTTGTCCACCATGTTTCAACATGTCTCCAAGACTCATTCTGCCCTGTATGTATTTACTGTAAGCTATGACTGAATCCCTTTATATTTCATTGGCCCAACCAGAATTTTGAGGCAGCTGTGGTTAATGATTGCATGATGTCACCACTTGTATTAATAGCCAAATAAGATCAGTGATATGGACAGGGTTTTCTTTGTTGCAATCAGATTTTCTCAGTATTTAGGCAATCAAATGATGAGAGCTTCAACTTACATAAAGTGAATGTTTAGGTGTCCCTGGATGTCATAGACTCATAGCTTAAGCAGATGGACTAGTAAACTAAAATGGCAAGTGGTAACATAAATTTTAGTATTCCTAGGCTAAGTACTGATTGAATTTGTTTTAATTTTGAATTCCAGCTAAGGGGTTGATTAAAACTTCAGAAAAAGAAAAAACTGAATAACTAATTTTATGTCTATCACCTTTCTCCGGTATGTTCTTGAGTACAATAAATGTTTTGGTTTGTGGTTTGTACCATTCAAGAAAAAGGACATTAGCTTGAGTGGAGAACATGAAAGGGAGGGATTAACATGTGTAATCTCTCGTAAAGGTCCCAAACCCCGAGTTTGAAGGGCAAACAAAGGTGTGTGTTGTTTCATTCGTTTTATTCAATAGATTATTCATGCATATAATCTTCAACCAAAATGTGTATGCATTTCTTACATGGTGATGAAACTTCTCACTTGCTCGCTTGAGATCATCATTTCTTATTTGACTTTCCTTTTCTTTCGATTCAAAGACAAGGTTGGGTAATCCGTATGCGAAGTGGCCAATCAATCGGTACAAGAGTATCTCACCTAGTACTTAGAACTACATCCAGATGTACTGGATTTGATTCTCTCAATTCTTTAAATGCTCTTAAGGTAGATTTCTATAAAAGTGTTTTTACTAACTTTTGAAGCCCGATTAGCTTTATACCCTTTGTTTGATGCATTATATGTTGTTTCCTTATTTAGGCAGCTTTGGCAGCCAAGAGAGCAAGGGAATTGGTGAGACAAGAGAGTGTTCTAAAATCATCTTCTCTTTTTGGAAAGCTGGCTGATTGCTCAGCTACAGATCCTGCAGAATCTGGTATGCTCTGCTTCCTCTACTCTACTCGCTCATGATTACTGTTCTACGATGAGGATGATAAATGTGTAATAAATGTCAAGGATGGTTTGAACATTAATAGATTGACTAGGATGAGTGGTAATTATGACGATCAATCTGATTGGCTGAAAATTTTATTTCCTTCAGAAGTTGGATACATGAATATTATTTCCTTCATAAATGCCACAGGGGAAATTATTGGTATTAGAGTAAGCTATTTCAGTCTAACTCTGATGAAACAAATCATTCAACTGATGAATGATCATAAAATCATAACTACCTTTGTGCTTGTTAATCATGGGGTACTTGTTACATTTGATGGTGTCTTCTTATGAAAAATATATTTATAAATTGTCCATACATTCTAACACAGATCTTTATAGTTGAAGGCGATTCAGCTGGTGGTAGTGCAAAACAAGGTTAATTGATAGGCACTCCCAGGTGAACTCTCGGTTACTCTTTTGCAAGCGTCCCATAATTAATTGTTACCATCATCCTGCATTAGTGTAAAAATAAACCAGCGGACTTGACTTTGCTAGGCTCATTTGATGAAGCAAAACCTATTTTCGTGAAAAGAGTTGTCTTCGAAAGAACTGTATGTGCTTGGTAGCGGCAGACCCAGTACTGCCTGAAATCCTGTCTGGTGTAGCAAACCAACCCCCACTTCTACACACGCACACACACAAAATAATAATAATAATAAAATAAAAAAATGATAAGTTGGAATTATGAACTATTTGTGGATCTGTTCTTCTAACCCCACATTTTGAAACAAGGAGAGTAAGTTTAGCGTTTGATCCTTGTCTCCCTTTCTTCATCTCCTGTTTCTTATCGAACAGCCAATAGACAAACGTGCCTGGTTTAAGGATCTTCATTAGAACCCTTGCACCTTTTAGTGCTTCTTCTTCTAGTACACTGTTTGTTGTAGAAAATGTGTTTCGATTTTATGTGGGGTTAGAGGTTCAACGTATTCAACTATATCATTCTTGTCTTCTGTAGTTCATTTGTTGAACAAAGGTTTTAATTCAATTGAAGATTGAGGTTCAAGATTCTTATTTAGAGGTCACTAAATCTTTGGTTGTTATGGCGAGGTTTGATTTGTTTCCTTTCTAGTTCCAAACAATGTAGTAGTATTGCCGTCTACATAAAAGCATGAGCTGTTAGTGTTTTAATGTTTTATTGGTGTCTTTGAGGGTTGCTCTGAGCTCTGTGTTCTGTTTAGTTGAAGCACTAGAAGCAATTGACAAAATGCCAGACTATCAACTTACTGGTGGCTTGAGAAAAACATTCAATTTTAGGGAGTTGCAACTATCCAAGAATTCCTATCCTTAAACTACCCCACTAGCGGACCTGTCTAGATCGTCAAACAAATAGAAAAGAACATCACTATAAACTACGATTCGTGATGGATGGGGGGCTCAGTGGTCTAGTGTTATCCAGGAGGCTCAGTATAGTTGAACTGAGATGCACAACCCCATGTTTTCCAAATCAGACGAGGACATAAGGTGCATAGCCGCCTTTAATGGTAGCTATTTACTTTATTGTTTGGGCACAGTTGAACTTGCTTGGCCAAGTCAATATCTTAATTTTGAACGTCTGATTTTTTAAGTTCCACCATTTAATTTGTGTACGTGAGACTACATTCCAATGTGGAATCAATTTCCTTCCTACATGGATAAAATTGTCGAATGCAGAATTTTGAGAAGATTCCATATTATACTTTTATTGATGCAGGCCATTCTCCCATTACGAGGTAAAATTCTGAACATTGAAAGGAAGGATGAGGCAGTTATGTACAAAAAACAAGAAATTCAAAATCTTATTCTTGCCCTTGGACTTGGTGTGAAGGTTATCATAAACAATTTATTTGCTCCTAGAGTTGTTTTCCAGTTTCATCAACCTGTTTCTATTATATGTACTAAATGGTTTTACCCTTGTTCATTTCAGGGTGAAGATTTTAAGAAGGAAGCCCTTCGCTACCATAAGATCATCATCATGACTGATGCTGATGTGGATGGTGCTCACGTCCGAACTCTTCTGTTGACATTCTTTTATAGATATCAGGTAGAGCAAAGTCTTTCATTAATAATCATCAAGTACCAGTTGAAACAATGATTTAAGTTTTTCCTTGTAATGCAGAAAGCTCTATTTGATGAAGGCTGCATTTATGTAGGTGTTCCACCTGTGTATAAGGTCTGGTTTTCTTCATCTTTATTATTTTGATATACTTGAATATCATCTCTAAATTCCTCATGTCTATACTGAGTGTATCAGGTTGAGAGGGGTAAACAGGCACACTATTGTTATGACAAGGCATAGCTTAAAACTCTCCAGAGTACTTTCCCTTCAAATGCGTCATATAACATCCAAAGGTTTAAAGGTTAGAAAACTTTCGAGGTTTAAAGTGAAGAAACATGCTTTGTCATTGAGTTTCATGTAAATGTACAATTGAATTTTGTTTATCTCCTATCTATACCCAATTGAGTTTTTTATCTCTTGTCTATGTGCAATAAAAAAGGCTTAGGGGAGATGATGCCTCTACAATTATGGGAAACAACAATGGATCCTGAGAAAAGGATGCTGAAGCAATTGGTTGTTGAAGATGCTGCAGAAGCAAATATGGTGTTCTCGTCTCTCATGGGGGAACGAGTAAGAAAAACATTTTAGCTAACCTTTTACTAAACACAAAGTGCAAACAAATCTTTGATTCATATTGCTTCTTAAATAGCCAGCAACAGTCTGAATGCCTTGTACCTAATGACCTGTCTTTTTACAATTTTGAATCAGGTGGATGTTCGGAAGGAACTCATAACGAAAGCTGCAAGCACGTTTAGTCTTGAGCAGCTGGACATTTGATGCACACAGTTTCAACAAACTGTTGCCCAAAACATCCGAGTCAAAATTTACCTCGAAGTGGGTTTGTGGATTGAAGGGGTCATATCATTTATGAAAGTTATCTATTAAGCGGTTTTCAATGGATAACTTGTATTCCTTCTGCTTCAGAGTATGCTGACGTTTTTGGGGGTTGGGAAATAGGTTGGGGGACTTGACTTCATTATGTATCCTGCTTTGGAAGGAATTTGAATGCTATGCATTTTGTTAATGAAAGCCTAATGTAAATTTTCTCATTTCATTTTATGTATCTGATCTCTACTTGATTCTTATTCGAAAATAAATAAATTAAATGAAAAAATTTAAATTTAAAACAAACTACATAAACCTATTACTTGCTTGCTTAGGGAAGTGCTGTATCCATTTTTTGCAGATTCAGCCCTTTCATCATATCCTGGAAGAATCAAGAGATTGTTTGATGCACAACTTTGGGTACTCGTCGGAAATTCAATTCAATCAAACAAAAGGTTCTGATATCATGGAATTCCATGCTTGCCGGTTATGCACAGAAAGGTTGTCGTGAAGAAACTTTTGAGCTTTTTAATGAGATGAAGTCTCTAGGTGTGGAGCCCGATGTTATTACATGGAATGGGCTGATCACAGGTTATACCCAGAACGGAGATGGGATAATGGCTCTTGAGTTCTTTTATAGAATGTGTGAAACAAATACAAATCCAAATACAATCACGTTGTCTGGGGCCTTAGCAGCTTGTTCCCTGGTAAAGGATTTGAAATTAGGGAAGTGCTATTATAACAATGTACTCGGGATGTGATCACATGGAATGGGCCTGCTCTGTGTTCAATGTGCTTTCCGATAAAGATGTAGTTGTTTGGAATTCAATTATTTCTGCTTGTGCTCAGCATGGACAAGGGGTCAGTGCTTTGAACTTTTTTGAGAGGAATGCTCGTAAAGTTTACATTGAACCCAACAAGGTAACAATTGTCTCGGTTCTCCTGCTTGTGCAAGATTGGCTGCACTGCGGCAGGGTAAAGAGATTCACCCAGTTTAATATCAGGAGAGGGTTTGATATGCATATTGCAATATGGAATGGTCTTATTGACATGTATTGCAATATGGAATGCTTGGGACTAGTCAAGCTGCACTTGAGAAAATGGAAATTAGCCTCTTGAATTATGATCACTTCAATAATGCAATGTATGCAGCCCCTCAATATTGTACATTTTTACCTTTTTTTTCTGACTTCAACAAACTGGACAATGTGTGATATAAGGCTTGAGTTCATTGTCTTGCAGTCATATGTATGGATTAAATACTTGTAGAGACTTCTTTATGGTAAATGTTGAGTTCCGATTTGTTCATGTCTTGAGGGAGTTGTTGTCGAACACCTTACCTTTGCGTTGATTTAGAGCTAAGATAGTTTATGCCTCCTGTTTGATATGGTCTTTGTCAGAACATGAAATAAGTGAGTCTTCTGTGTAACACAGCCAACCCCACTCCATTTGGATGTTTGTGGAAGAAGTTATGCACTCGATAGCGTTAGTCGTCAGAAAATTCTGCACGTCAGAAAACAGTTTCTGCAGCCGTGTTAGAGCTCAGTTTCTGTACATTTAGAAGAAGAGTTAGGATTTTGATAAAACACGAAAAATCAAGTTCCATGAGTTTCCTTTCCAACCCAATTGGCGTCGACGCATTCAAAGTTTCCAACCCAATTAGCGTCGAAACATTCAGAGTTCTGTGGAGATAAAGTTTGGTTGGCAGAAAACAGTGAGTCAGAAATCAGTTTCTGCGTACTGTGTTCGAGCCTAGTTTTAGCATATTTAGAATGAGATTGAGAATTTTTGTAAAACATAAAGAAATAAGGTCTGTGTGTTATCTTTACAACGGAAAATGCCTCATTGCTTTTGGATACCTATGGAAAGAGTTTTAGCGCGTCAGAATTCTAATTTGTTGAAAATTAGGATTTTTACTAAGTTTGAGCTATTTTTACTCCTAGTTATAGGTTAAGATCAAGACTTCGAGTTCTACATGAAAAAGTAAGTTTACATATTCTAGTTTCTAAATAATCAAGTCAGGTCTCATTTGGATAAATTTAGGAAAAGTGGTAGCATTGACAAGTTTGTTAGAAAACCTACCCTGCATGAATTTTTAGGAAATGTTTCTAGTAATAAACAAAGAGTCTCTTAAACTTTTCTAAGGTATACAAATAAAGGCCCTCCACGGGTTGATTCCGAAGCTATAATCCTTCATGAGAAAGTGACTAAAGAAATTATCAAGGAAGGTCGTGGCGAGAAACCATCCAAGTATTCCACATGCTTTTTGTAAGTATATTATCTTTATTTCCAATTCTACATATCAAACATAAAGTTCAAAGGAATTGCATAACATGGGCTATATTGTTGTGATAGTGCACTATAGAGCCTGGACAGAAAGCACGCAGCACAAGTTTGAAGATACATGGCAGGAACAGAGACCAATAGAGATTGTTCTTGGAAAAGGTAATTGTGGTTAAACTATCAGTGACCTTCATTTTAAGTCTATGAAAGAAGATTCTCAATTATTCAATAAACAACCACTTGACTTTTGTAAGAGTTGTGGTGTCAAGAACTCATTTTTTTCAGCTTTTTTTTTCGATTACTTATTTTTATGATGCCCGGTTGTTTTGACAAAGTTAGCTGAAAAGCAACTTTTGCTTGCATAATTATATGTATGTTTACTAAATTACTATTATAGATTGTAAAAATTATGGGGGCTTTCATTACCACTTGCAGACTTAGAACATATATCAAGTGAGATGGTAAGGTAACGAGTACTGTTATAAGTTATAACAGACATCAAGGAAACCCATTTACATGTGTTTTGTTTACTCCATTGGAGAGTAAATTCTATGTAAACATTTGATTCTGCCATTTAGAGTTGTCACAATTAGGGTTAGTATGTTCATAATAGCCAACTAAGTGTGACAGATTTATTGGGAGAAGTGCACTATCGTGTCTGCATTAAAGTTCTGAAGATGTCCAGACACAAAACTTTGAGGAAATGGACTGTTGCTGTAACTTATTGCTATTCCTTTAAAACATTGTTCTGTACATTCATTGTTTTTCTTTGTTTGTGGCAGAGAAAAAATCAGATGACAGGAGGATTGGCAATAGCTGTTGCAAGCATGAAGTCTGGTGAATGTGCTTTGCTGCATGTGGGTTGGGAGTTAGGCTATGGCAAGGAAGGAAGTTTTTCTTTCCCAAATGTTCCACCAATGGCAGATCTCATATATGAGGTTGAACTTATTGGTGTTGACGAAACCAAAGAAGTAAGTTGAGGCTATCTGAAGTTCTATACCAATGTACTTCTTGGTTCTTTAATTTGAATTAAGGCTCTAGCCTCTTTAGTTTCTTTCCACTCCTCAACTTCTTTCTCAATTCATCACCATCAGTTATTAGTGCGTCATTGATGAAATGTGTCTCATACATTTTCTAGGGGAAAGCTCGTGGTGACATGACTGTGGAGGAGAGGATTGGAGCAGCAGATCGGAGAAAGATGGAAGGGAATGTTCTTTTTAAGGATGAAAAACTGGAGGAGGCTATGCAACAGTATGAAATGGTTTCATAATATTTTCTTTAATCACTCTTTTTTCTTCATTTTATTTTATTTGAAGTCACTGCTATTTGTTAAGGAACACATTTGATGCAGTCACTGATGGCTCTTGATTTCTTCAGGCTATAGCCTACATGGGTGACGACTTTATGTTCCAGTTAATGGGAAAGTACCGTGACATGGCCTTGGCTGTGAAGAATCCATGCCACCTCAACATTGCAGCTTGTTTGATAAAGCTGAAACGCTACGAAGAAGCCATTCCCCAGTGCAGCATTGTATGTGTATTCATCAAAGCATTTAGCTTTTTGATATATATTGATTTTCAACTAGCACAAGCAAACTAGTCAGAGTCTTTATCCGAGATTTTTTTTTTTTTTTTAAAAAAAGCCAAATGTGTGTGTATTAGCCTACAGATCTATAAAAAAAAGCCAAAACAAGCAAACTATGAATTTTGACGATTTGAAGTTGATCAAAATTTCACTCCCGCCCCTCCCAAATGTGTGTGTATTAGCCTCCGGATCTATAAATTTTTCAACCTCATTTTTTTTTTTTAACCACGAGTTATCCTATGACACACGTGAATTCCCCAAGGTCAAATTGCCAACAATCCTTAATTTTCTCCGGAATAGGGCAAACTTTGGGCTGCTCGGGGAACAAAAATTAGGTTCTGGCCTGATACAGAAGGCATTTTATTTTATTTTCTTTCCTTCCGAATTCACATGCTCAATACTGTGTTTGATACCGAAGGTTTCCAGTAGCCTACTGGTCAAGCCTTGGGAGGCTGGCCCAAGGTCTTGGGGATCAAATCCCATTTTCACCGGGAAAAGGGGGATTTAAGGGTTTCCGGTAATAGAGTAGTGACTAGAATAAAAAGTTCATCATCGATGTTATCAACCATATCAAGGTTTTCAGTACTTGTGTTATTTGATTTGTATTTGCAGTTTTTACTACTTCAGTTGAGTTTGACCACACCACAGTAGCAGGGCGAATCAGGGAGCTTGCTTTTCTGAACCCCGAGGTAATGTTATACTTTTAAACTACAAACATCTTACACTTTTCAGTAGATAATTCTTACGAGGATCACATTCTGAATAACCCTTTTGGTTTCCTGTGTGCTTGATGTCAATCTGTGGTTCTTGTTTTGATGTAAGAACTGGGATCTTTATCTTTGAAGTTTGACCCTCAAGTTTCACTTTTGGAGCTTATTCTTAGGATGAAAAAGAATTTGAGTAGTAGGTCAAGAAAACCTAAAACAAGACCATAAAAAACAAGATTGCATTTAGAAACTTTTTAGTGGAATATGTAATGATGATTTGATGAATATGGTTTTCAAGGGTTGTGGGTTGCTGATGGTAGTTGCTCTTAGGTTGTGGATGGATATCCTTAATTTTCTTCACGTTCCATGATGGAAGTGAAGAACCTCATTGGTTTAGGGGTGAGGAGGAGAAAATAAGACAACAGAAGAGTTGAGAGGAGATGTTTGTTGTAACTCCTGTTTAACACCTTTATTTTTCCAGTATGTTACATGGGCCTTTAATATTTCAAAAATAATCTGTATCGGACACACGGACACATATTGTATGTGAACCACAGTTTTAATGTTTCACCATGTCAGACACTTCGTATCCGTGTCAGTGTAACTTAGTTTTTCCGATGGTTGGCTTATCTGCGATGGAATGGAGATTTAAGAATACACAAATTTAATAAGACTGTCTCTAACTGCCTACTATACAATGGTGTGTTCTACTTCTAAATCTCCTGTAGTTCCTTTTTACTCCTCAGAAAGCTATTAGTGTCACAGATGAACACTTAAATGATCACAGCTTCTACTCCACTCTTATAAGATAGATCATTCTCTTTTGGTGTCGGAAGCCTGATTAGTAATTACGGTGGTCCACTTAACACTAAATGACATGGAATTAGTTAAAGTACACTAAGAATTAGTGCCTTGAATTTTCTCTAGAAGTGATACATAAGCAATAGAAAGAAGCCATGTAAATCCTTCCTTTGATATAGTCCGGCCCCGTGTGTAGGTAAGTTGTCGGAAAATAGTTGCCAGTAAATAGTTGGGTATCACAAGGTTGCCCCAGAGGCCCGGACTGTTTTGCACCTTCTAGATTAGTTATAGGACCCTCTATGCATTGTAAGAAATTTTCTTACTTGAGCCATTATTTAAAAACATTGGTAAGTGGTTCTGGTTGCCCGAAAAGCATTTTTAGGTAGGGGTAGCAGCATAACTCTCCTAGTTGGCTGTTCATTAGCATTCCTTTAGTTTTAAAAGTATTTTTAGAGTGAAGATGTTTTATTGGAACTATTGGATGTCATTACAACTTTATGTGTTTTGAGTAAATTCTTGTGTAAGAGTTTGTCTCACATAAACTCTTAGACAAGAATCACAAACTCTTAGACAAGAATTTGTTTTGACTTTGGGGTTCGTGAGTGAATTACCTCTTGATTTGAGGCTCATTTATTTTTGTTCTTTATTTGTGCAAATAAAAACTTGCAAAATTGACAAGCGAAGGTGGAGGAGTCATCACGAGATTACTTGAGAGACCAAGCGGGAGGACTCCATTAGGACAAGGATGGCTCATTACTGCTGCATCCTTTTTGGTAGAGGTGGTGGGTTGAGGTGCTGTGATTTGCCCTATAAGGGTGCAAAGAAGTATGTCTCTTAGCTAAAAGTTGTGAGATGGAGTTGTTGGATATAGGGAAAAAAAGAAAAGAAAGAAAGAAAACTATATATTTTTCCATAATGCATACGACTGAACACCCATAAAAGCGAGATTGCTTTGGGCCTTCCTTCTTTGAGAGGGCATTTTTTTTTTTGACATAAGACACTTTCATCAACATATAGCAAATAGGTTATGCAACTCGTTCTGGACTCTACTGAAACTTGCCCTAATAGACGTAAGCACCAAGCCATTACAAACTAATTAAACCTTAAAC
The DNA here is from genome assembly GCF_015680905.1 of Coptis chinensis. Classification (NCBI taxonomy): domain Eukaryota; kingdom Viridiplantae; phylum Streptophyta; class Magnoliopsida; order Ranunculales; family Ranunculaceae; genus Coptis; species Coptis chinensis. The sequence continues at coordinate 89,076,716 of NC_141463.1, read as the reverse complement.
TTGGCTGATTCGGCCATAAGATGTGCCATGAGGGATCAGCTCCCTGGGACAAAAGACAACCTTACAAAACCTAAAAGATTTCTGGAGATGTTGAACCTCCACCAAAAGACTTGACAGACTCCATGAGACTTCTAAAGCTCCTCCGTTCAACTCATTAACAATTGCTTTGTTGTCTGAGCATACCACCACTTTGTCAATTTTTGTTGCGATACATGTTGCAACCTTATTCTTAGCGCTAGCAATTCAGCTTCCTCTGCTGAATCTGCTTCGATGGGTTTGCTTCCTGCAATGGTTGCTCTTCAAAGTGTGAAGTTGTCAATCTGTCATCTATTAAGAGAAGCACAGTCTGGTGAGAGCTATGGTAGCTTTGTTCTTAGAGAAGATTAGAAGTTTAGGCTAGACCTCAACCTGTATTAGATTAATTGTGATACATGGTACCATTCCTATCTCCCAGTACTATAGTATTTATTCTGCAGTCTATATGGGGAGCAAAAAAAATTATAATATCATCTTGTGCATTACAGCACTTGACATGTAGTCAGCTGCCTGGTTTTGCTCCCTATAGGTGTGTGTTATAGTTAGCTCCGCTTCGATCTTCTGTAAAATTGAATTGCTGCTACTACATTACAACACTACCAGGGGTTCTCTCAGCCATTTAGTATATGTACTGCTCTCAAAGAGTCTGGCATAATCACTATTCTCCAGTCTCCATTTCTTTCACCCCCAACATGCTTCAATTGAATTTAGCTCCTGCCGAATCACCGAGTTACTTTTTGAACTGCCACAATAAGCAAAAATAACTTCTCCCTGTGCATTTCTGGTCAGTCCACTGAGCCATCAAAGTTTAGCATTACTTCACTTGCTTGAGGCTTAGTCCATTTGCACCCGTTAACAGGTGTCTACTTGAAATTCAGATTGATTCCTAGGTTTTCAACCAGAATTCTCATCTCTTATTTTAAAACTAGATAAGGCAATGGTATGGAAGTGTTTTGTTACACCCTTGTATGATACTACAAAACTTAGCTGCAGATTTTTCCATTTTCTTTTCTTCGACCGTTAGATTTATGAATATTGTTTTGGATATTTGATTGCAAAGTCCGCATAAATGTACATCAAATTTGTTGAAAATTTACCAGTCCTAAACTCCTAATTGCTATTTATGTGTATGAATATCTTTTCTACTTGATGGCAAGACATTGTAACATGAGGAAAGATATGCCTACTGTGACCCCTCTGCAGCATCACTTTATAATATATATATGCCACGAGTCACATTATCATGACTTTAATTGGTAGATAAAGTACTTAATAATTACTAGGTGCATGGCACATGTCATGTGATAGAAGTGATGAAACTGTGAAAGAGTTGGGACTTGCCTGTTTCTATGGCTCAGTTGAAGGCCAGCCAGTCCAGTTGAGAGTTGAGTCTATCAGTTGAGTCTGTCAGTTTATGAGTAATTTATTTTCAGTCTGTGTCCTTTTATTATTAGTCTGAAGCTATGAATAAATGCTTATGGCACTGTGGTCATTAAATTGAGGATTCATTACACTTGCAGAGTTGCAGTGATAATTGAGCTTTTAATGTCATAGAGTGCTTATTTTGCTCTCTTTATTTCTCTTTTTATTTGTTCCAGATATAAATGAATTTTGTATTGGTTCTATGGGAGAAGATATCAAGTACCAGTGTTCAAATTTTAAGAAGAAGATTCCAACCCAGTTAGGGCAAAGAAGGCAATGTGCCTAAGTTTTGATGACATCTCGAATCAGATACTAACCCAGTTTGGAGGCAAAAGTAGGAAATGCACCAAAGTTTTGATGGCATCGCTGGCTTGGTCGAGATGCCAGTTATTTTTTCGCTGTGAACACACCCAAAGAGATGCCAATTATTGATAGGAAAAATGCACCTGTAGTCCCTGTACACACTTTTAAGGGGTCACAAGTTGCGGATGGTTTGTACTTTGTACATTAGTATGGTGAGATGGGCGTGGCTGCCTAGACTTGTAGGCTTGTTCTAGGAACCGTAGTTTATGTCCCTGCTACCCTGCCCAGTGCTTTTTCTTTCAGCTACAAAGCGGTCATCCCTTGATCAAACGGTTCCTATATGCTCATTGCAACTCAGGATCTGGACCATATAACAAGACCAGAATTGGATAGGAATGACATAAAGGTGCTTTTCTTGTCTGGTTAACCTTTTCAAAATCATAGAGCAATCGATTGCAAGGTCGGCATGGTTCCTTGTTCTCCTGGCTTAATAATGCTTTAGACATCTTAAAATTTTTGAAGTTGTAAAGATGTCGAATAATTTTGTTTTTCTTTTCTTTTCATAAAGTTCAAACTTCTATGAGCTACTCAAATTAAAGTTGTTAACTAGTTGATCAATACTGAATCATTGTATCGCTACGATACGGGTTAGAAGGTTTAGCATTGCATATGTTTTCTATATTCTCTCAACTTTCATCATATGTTGGAATTGCGATCTTTATTTCGTTTCACTACTACTGTACGACATAGCGAATCTGCTTTGAAGACACTCCTATCCATGCCTTTTTCGTGTTGTGGTAGGTGGTTTTGCTTTGACTCATGCCAACTAAAGGCCTAATCACATTCACATCTATTTTCATACCTACGTGATGGGTGGTCGTCTCTTTGCCTACGTGCTTTAATAAAGGTCAACATGCAATATTTACCTAGTTCAAACCAGTCTCTCTCTATAACGGATTCATTCTTCTTAGACAAATCCTCAAAAATCTTGATAGCCGGACACAAAGGTTTAGTCGGTTCTGCAATAGTTAAAAAACTAAGTGAATCCGGCTATACAAATCTCCTCCTCCGCACCCACTCAGAACTCGACCTCACCCGTCAAGCTCAAGTCGAAAAATTCTTCTCAACCCACAAGCCCAATTACGTAATTTTAGCAGCTGCAAAAGTGGGTGGCATACATGCTAACAACACTTACCCTGCTGAATTCATTTCAATAAATTTACAAATCCAAACCAACGTCATTCACTCATCTTACACCAACCACGTAATAAAATTACTATTCCTCGGTTCTTCATGCATTTATCCAAAGTACGCTACGCAACCTATTAAAGAAGACGCGTTACTTACAGGTCCCTTAGAACAAACAAACGAATGGTACGCGATTGCCAAAATAGCTGGGATCAAAATGTGTCAAGCATATAGGTTGCAGTATAACTGGGATGCTATATCGGGAATGCCAACGAATTTATCTGGGCGAATGATAACTTCCACCCTGAGAACTCGCATGTTTTGCCTGCGTTAATGAGAAGGTTTCATGAGGCAAAGTTGGGAATGCTAAGGAGGTTGTGGTGTGGGGAGTGGTTTGGCTTTAAGGGAGTTTTTTACATGTGGATGATTTAGCTGATGCTGTTGTTTTTGATGGATAAGTATAGTGGATTGGAACATGTTAATATAGGGAGTGGGAAAAGAGGTTAGTATTAAGCAACTAGCGAATTGGTTAAGGAAGTTGTTGGGTTTGAAGGGGAGTTGGTTTGGGATTTGAGTAAGTTGGATGGGACACCGAGGAAGCTTATGGATAGTTCGAAGCTTGCTGGGTTAGGATGGGTTCAAAGATATCGCCGTGATGGACTTGTGGATACCTATAAATGGTATTTGGAGTATGTTAAGCAATAATGCAGGTGTGGTTGTTTATTATTATTTTTGTTTCAATTGTCCATGTTTTCTATTTGATGACATTCTTTTTTATTTATTAGTATCATTAAACATGAGAGTTGGATGGAATTTGTTTGAAATTTTATCAAGTCTAGTCGTGCGCGTTTACAATTGTGAGTTTGTGATTATGCCATTCCCATCATAAAGCGTCTTGCTGAGCAATTTTTGCTCTGAGTGTGAGAGGTGGGATGGCAAATGATAAGTTGGTACAAGGTGTCAACCCAGTGGGGATGTCTTAGCTGTGTATGGATGCCTGAGCACTGACTCCTATTAAAATTTCCACGATTACTTATGAAGTTTATTTACTTATAAGAAAGAGTCTTCGCCTTTTAGTAGTTGATACCCTCTTTTCTTATTCTCTTGTTAACATTGAGTATAATTCGCGTATTGGTGTTTTTGTAAGTTGTTTGTGGTAGGTGCTTGATTACCTTTTTCTTACAAAGAATCAGCTGGGAATCATACTTGTTAGAAAAGGAACATATTATTCTTTTCTAGAGGAAACGAAGTAACCATAGTGTCTATCTTGCCGAAAATGACTCTGTTTTTCATGTCTAGCAGTGGTGGTAATACTAGTTGTGCTGGCCAGTCCTATTCCTCTAGAGGATTTTCTGATTTGCTTTTAATATAAGTACTCCCAACATGTTGGTTGTTAATTGGTCAACTACCTTATCTTGGAATTATGGGGTGATGATTTAAAAGGTACTTTACACGCTTCGAGGTTTGAACAAGTTCTTCATGTTGCCTATTAATGGAATATGTATTTACCATAAAGTATGAATGAGTCGTGGGCATAATCTTCAAAAGTATCGGAGTTTATGTCCGTGTCATTATTTGAGGATATAGACACTTTGGAAGTCAAATGTGATTCTGTTTTTGCATGGTTAGGACTTCGAGAAATGATAGATCTTTTAGGAAAAGAAAAATTACAAACATGTTCTGGGACTTACAATTATCGATTACTTATATTATTAAAGTTTTACTTTTCAATATGGTGCAGCATTAAGGCTTGAAAGCTACCAAAGTTTAGGTCAGATAAACAAGATAGAATACTTCTCAAATTGTAGATTTCATTCATATCAATATGTTTTATTTGCCCCATAGGACGAGAAACTTAATAAATAAAGCGATGTGATGGATGCTAATCATCCTTGCATTTTTTCACTTTGTCTCCGTGGTTTGTATTTCAAACCTCAACTCCCTATGGAATCAATGCCCACGTTAGGATGTGGACCGGAAGACCTTTAGGCAGTTAAAAAGGGACTCCTGAACGTGCTTACATTTTACTTAAAATTAAAAAACTTGTTTGCACTAGTGTTACATTCCTAGTTTGCCTTACTGTGTGTATTTTGTTTTCGTTTTGCTTTGTTAATTCTGGTACAATAAGATAAGATCCTTTTAAATAGATGTCCACTTGCATAACGATCGTTAAATATGTGTATTACATTCTTTCTTTCTTTAAATAATTTCTAGTATAGTGAAAGGTCTAAACATTGATATTTTCCATCTTAAGTTGTGTTTAGTAAATGTTTGAGATCTGTAAGTCCCAAATCAGTGATGATAGCGATAGCCTTAGATATTATCTACCAATAATGTTTCGAGTTGGTGCAGTAAAATGTTTTGGGTGGTCATTACCTGCCTTTTGCAATAGAAAATGAAGGTAAAAATTGACAGTATACCTTCAATATATTTGTTAGTGTTTTAGATTTGTATATGCATATTGCCTATGGATTAGGACCGCCAATATGTATGTGGAGTTTATGTAGTCTCAAATGTAGCTATATAATTAATGCGGCTTTGGTCGATAGCACGACTCAGTAACTAGATAACTCCTTCCAGTATCATTCCGATTCTTTCTTTTTATTGTTGTTTCCTCATGTCCAACTTTAGTGATATCCCCTTTAAGTTTGGGTGATACGAGTCAGCGACTAATCAACTTGTATTAAGTGATGTAGAAAAAAGGAAGGAGTGGAGAAGGGAAGAGAAGAAGATGGCGAGAGGAGAAAGAGTTCGAATCAACTTGGAAGGTGTAGAAATTTATTCTCTTTGGGGCAGCAATCCTTCTACTTCTAAGCTAAAAATACAAGGATTACCTAAAGATCCTCATGGAATAAAGGAGTTGTCGATTAGACTCTTCCAGTCATTTAGGCAAATAAATTGTTCAGAAGTGGTCTTATACCTCTGGATGCTCCTCTTAGATGAATTGACAATTCTAAGTCTTTTAGGCGTTATTGCGTTTCAATGCTAAATTGACAAGAAATACCAAGAATGTCCTGGAAGGGTTGCCAATTTGACTCTACTTTTCATTTAAGCAAGTAAAATTTTGAGAAGTGGTCGACTGCCTCTATGCTCTTCTTGGGTGATTAAGTAACCTGGTATACTAAGTTCCTGCACCCCTATACATGAAGCCTTGGGGCATGTTGTCCCGTTGCGGAGGTGCCTGGCAAAGTCATTGAGGCTGTTGATTTTCAAGACTATATGAGACGGCTCTGAGAGTGTTACTAGATTCCTGATTCTTATTTAATTCTCAGTGTCTTCTGTCATATGACTCTTCAATAAAGTTGATATCTGATCAAAGAGATCATCATCGAGCTGAATCAATTATTTTGTTCCTACATTTAACATGTCTCTGAGAACTTTACGAGTTGACTTTTATTGGAGCCAGAAAACTCAACTGGTTTCTTTCTGTTCTGTTCTCTGAAAACTTTAACTTGTCATGTACTTCCAGCTGAATTAAGTGCTGCTTTCGGGGAACAATAATTAGGTTACGGTCTGATCTGATGAAGGCATTTTATTTTATTTTCTTTCCTTCGAAGTCACATGCTCAATACTGTGTTTGATACCAAAGGTTTCCAGTAGCCTACTGGTCAAGCCTTGGGAGGTTGGCCCAAGGTCTTGGGGATCAAATCCCATCTTCACCGGGAAAAGGGGGATTTAGGGGTTTCCGGTAATAGAGTAGTGACTAGAATAAAAAGTTCATCATCGATGTTATCAACCATATCAAGGTTTTCAGTACTTGTGTTATTTGATTTGTATTTGCAGTTTTTACTACTTCAGTCGAGTTTGACCACACCACAGTAGCAGGGCGAATCAGGGAACTTTCTTTTCTGAACCCCGAGGTAATGTTATACTTTTAAACTACAAACATCTTACACTTTTCAGTAGATAATTCCTACGAGGATCACATTCTGAATAACCCTTTTGGTTTCCTGTGTGCTTGATGTCAATCTGTGGTTCTAGTTTTGATGTAAGAACTGGGATCCTTATCCTTGAAGTTTGACCCTCAAGTTTCACTTTTGGAGCTTATTCTTAGGATGAAAAAGAATTTGAGTAGTAGGTCGAGAAAACCTAAAACAAGACCATAAAAAACAAGATTGCATTTAGAAACTTTTTAATGGAATATAATACGATGATTTGATGAATATGGCTTTCAAGGGTTGTGGGTTGCTGATGGTAGTTGCTCTTAGGTTGTGGATGAATATCCTTAATTTTCTTTACGTTTCCATGATGGAAGTGAAGAACCTCATTGGTTTAGGGTGCGGAGGAAAAAATAAGACAACATGAAAGAGTTGAGAGGAGATGTTTGTTGTAACTCCTGTTTAACACCTTTATTTTTCCACTATGTTACATGGACTCACAATATTTCAAAAATAATCATATCGGACACATGGACACATATTGTATGTGAACCACAGTTTTAATATTTCACATGTCGGAACACCGTTATCCGTGTCGGTGTAATTAGTTTTTCCAATGGTTGTTGGCTTATCTGCAAGATGGAATGGAAATTTAAGAATACACAAATATCTGATTTGGTTTTATTCTATAAAATAGAAGAAAATGTGATAATATGTGGTGATTTGGTCCATTTTTTTTAGTTAGTCTTATATTAGGTTTCAAATACCCCCCCAACAAACAAATTCCCATCTTATTCTCTTATCTTTTCTATTTCCATTCTGCATTGACTCCCCTTTCAATTTATGTTTTGTACATCTGTTGCATGAAAAATTAGTTCTTTCCTTTAATCTGGGGGAATCATTTGTGGATGTTAAGGGCTGCTACGAGAATGACGAGTCTTTAAGGCATGAATGATAGACTCTACATTTCACACAATTTAAAATCCATTGCTTGAACTGATGAGCTACAATTAATAAAGGTGCCTTGAGCCTTTGGTTCTGTATTTTTTTTTAATATTATTCTTTTGGTTCTTGCTTTCTGTGCTTTCTTGTCAATTATATTGAGCATATAATTTCCTGATAATGCCAACTTTTATGATAGTGTATTAGTGTATACTCTTTGCTTGAGACTCCTTGTTGAGCTGTGAGGGTTTTCTTAAAGTGCTTGACTAATCTTTTGCATGTTGTGTCATCCTTTTTTGGGTTTTCTTTCTGGTGGCTCTCTTCTGTACTTTTCAGCTTACCATCACTTTAAGAAAGGAGGGCGATGATCGAGAAGACGCAACACAATGAGTACTATTATCTTTGGTGGGTTGCTTTCGAGTATGTGAAATGGTTAAATTCTGATAAGGTATATAATTTTATGGCTCAAGTGTTATTTGTTTCCAGTGTCATTATGGTAATCAGTTCTGATGTGGAAGAAATTATTCACTAAACTTGTTAAATTAGGTTGTACCCAAAACCTTTCATTATATATTTTATTTTGGTGGGTTGGACCATTTCTCAATAGAAGGTCCGTGATGCAACAAATTTCTGTTTGTATATTCGATAAAGGAATTATGGTAAAAGATATAGAGAATGAACAAGATGCACATTTCCTATGCTTCAAACCTATGTTACATGGACACACCATATTTTGAGAATAATCCATGTCGGATCATTATTCACATTAATGCGTATCGAACACATATTGCACACATATTGCATGTGATATACCTCAATTTTTATATTACACCAATATTTTTAGCCGTGTCAAAGACTTGATTTCCGTGTTGGATCACGGACACACATATCGATGTCAATGTAACTTAGCTTCAAACAATATCCATAGGTACTATGGTTCCAATGTGTGTTGTAGAGCATTTAGCATTTAATCAAAGTTTTTGCCTCATGCCATGCTTACCTTTTTTTTTTTTTTTTTTTTTTTTGATTGGCAAGCCTGTTTTTAAATGAGATCAGTAAATCTTTGATGCTGGCGGGGTTCGATCCCGAGACCTCTGGTATCATCAACCTTGACCGACTTTGCTAGTCGGCACTGCTTACCATGCTTACCTCAATATGGCTAAATGGTGTTTTTGTCCAAAACCAATTCATGATCTTGTTGGCTTGAAAAAAGTAGAAGGCATCCTGTCGATTTAGCTCTCCAATGGTAAGATATTTATATTCATCGTTCTAAGTTCGATTTAGACTTTAAGTCCTCGTTACTCTATTGGAATGACATGTACATTCTAATAGAGTATAGACTATACGAACTGATGCTTCAATAGGGCAATTGCTAACTTGCTGTATTGTGTAAGTCAGCACTCAGCAGTGAGATGCTTATGCCAAATTACATTGCATTGAAGTCATATAAGTCATCCTCAAACTTGATGGAAGTATCTCATAGAATGTAGCACACACTCTTTCAAAATTACCTTACTATCACATACCAAACCTATTTTAGTGGTAGATAGAAAGGACAATGTTGTATTTGACCAAAGCTTCTCCATTGTCTATGGAATGGTGTGTCCATTTGAATTGTTAATTTTATTTCTTTTGTTGTTGTCATTTTTTAGGTGTTCAGATGCATATTCATATACAATGCTTGGATATGCTAATAGCATAAGAACAGTTGATGGTGGTACACATATCGATGGTGTCAAAGCTTCATTGACAAGAACACTCAATAACCTTGGGAAGAAGTCGAAACTTATCAAGGTACCCCCCTCAGTTTATATCTCCCAATCATCTTTTGTCAATAACTTTTTGATTACGGTCCCTATGCTATTTAAATTTGTCCACCATGTTTCAACATATGTCTCCAAAACTCATTCTGCCCTTTATGTATGTATTCACTGTAAACTATAATTGAATCCCTTTATATTTCATTGGCCCAACCAGAATTTTGAGGCAGCTGTGGTTAATGATTGCATGATGTCACCATTTGTATTAATAGCCAAATACGATCAGTGATATGGACAGGGTTTTCTTTGTTGCAATCAGATTTTCTCAGTATTTAGGCAATCAAATGATGAGAGCTTCAACTTACATAAAGTGAATGTTGCGTGTCCCTGGGATGTCATTGACTCATAGCGAAGCAAATGGACTAATAAACTAAAATGGCAAGCGTAACATAAATTTTAGTATTCCTAGGCTAAGTACTGATTGAATTTGTTTTAATTTTTGAATTCCAGCCAAGGGGTCAATTAAAACTTCAGAAAAAACAAAAACTGAATAACTAATTTTATGTCTATCATCTTTCTCCGGTATGTTCTTGTGTACAATTAATGTTCTTCGTTTGTGGTTTGTACCATTCGGGAAAAGGACATTAGCTTGTCTTACATTAAGATTTTATTTGGAGTTAGAGGTTCAACGTATTCAACTATATCGTTCTTGTCTTCTGTAGTTCATTTGTTGCACAAAAGTTTTAATTCAATTGAAGATTGAGGTTCAAGATTCTTATTTAGAGCCGCTAAATCTTGGGTTGTTATGGCGAGGTTTGATTTGTTTCCTTTCCAGTTCCAAATGATGTAGTAGTATTGCCGTCTACATAAAAGCATGAACTGTTAGTGTTTTATTGGTATCTTTGGGTTTGCTCTGAGCTCTGTGTTCTCTTTAGTTGAAGCACTAGAAACGATTGACAAAATGCCATCCTATCAACTTACTGGTGGCTTGAGAAAAACATTCAATTTTATGGAGTTGCAACTGTCCAAGAATTCCTATCCTTAAACTACCCCACTAGCGGACCTGTCTAGACCATCAAACAAATGGAAAAGGACATCACTACAAACTACGATTCGTATGGATGGGGGGCTCAGTGATCTAGTGTTATCCAGGAGGCTCAGTATAGTTGAACTGAGATGCACAACCCCATGTTTTCCAAATCAGACGAGGACAGAAGGTGCATAGCCGCCTTTAATGGTAGCTATTTACTTTATCGTTTGGGCACAGTTGAACTTGCTTGGCCAAGTCAATATCTTAATTTTGAACGTTTGTGATTTTTAAGTTCCCATATAATTTGTGTCACGTCAGACTACATTCCAATGTGGAATCAATTTCCTTCCTACATGGATAAAATTGTCGAATGCAGAATTTTGAGAAGATTTCATATTATACTTTTTATTGATGCAGGCCGTTCTCCCATTACAAGGTAAAATTCTGAACATTGAAAGGAAGGGCACGAGGCAGTCATGTACAAAAATCAAGAAATTCAAAATCCTGTTCATTCCAGGGGTGAAGATTTTAAGAAGGAAGCCCTTCGCTACCATAAGATCATCATCATGACTGAAGCTCTTGAGTTCTTTTTATAGAATGTGTGAAACAAATACAAATCCAAATACAATCACGTTGTCTGGGGGCCTTAGCAGCTTGTTCCCTGGTAAAAGGATTTGAAATTAGGAAGGAAATCCATGGGTTTGTTATTAGAAAACAGATCGAGTTGTCCACTGGTGTAGGAAGTGCTCTTATAACAATGTACTTTCGGGATGTGATCACATGGAATGGGCCTGCTCTGTGTTCAATGTGCTTTCCGATAAAGATGTAGTTGTTTGAATTCAATTATTTCTGCTTGTGCTCAGCATGGACAAGGGGTTAGTGCTTTGAACTTTTGAGAGGAATGCTCGGACATTGAACCCAACAAGGTAACAATTGTCTCCGGTTCTCCCTGCTTGTGCAAGATTGGCTGCACTGCGCAGGGTAAAGAGATTCACCAGTTTAATATCAGGAGAGGGTTTGATATGCATATTGCAATATGGAATTTTAATAAGAACGAACCATTAGTCAAGCTGAAATTTTAGCCTGTGGCCTGTGGTGAGTGACAATCACTGGTGGGTTTTGTAACTGCACCTGGTTTTGGAAAACTACTGACTTGAGGCCATGCTTGGGACTAGTCAAGCTGCAATGTGTATGCAATATTGTACATTTTTTATCACATTTATAAGCTCGTGGAATATGTATTCTACTTGTTATGTTCATATTCATTGACCACCCATTGTAGATTACTCCAGTGATTTGATCACATTTGTTCTCAAAAAACAGATAGCCAACACTAGAGTTTACTACTTACTTCTATGCCAAAAAAAAAAAAATTAACATTAATAACGACTAGAAAAAAAAGTATGTTATGCACACATACAATGAATGGATTACAGTTGTAAATTTTGCTGTGTAAACGTAGAAGAACTCCAATGTCCAAACATTTTTGAGTTTTGAGTTTTGAGTTTTGAGTTTGTAAAACATCTTAGATTAGGGAAGAAAATGAGGTTACCAAAAAAAAAAAAGGAGGAATTGTCTTCGTCTTTGTAGAGAGTATGATAGACGGCAAGATTAATGAGATCTTGACTCATAAGCCAACAAATTTGAGGATTGACTCACGTCGCAAACGTAGAAGAACAGGCAACCAGTTTTGAGTTCTACTCGACATTAGATTGAAAATGACTCTGATTACCAAATTATTCTACACGGCAAGATTAATGGAGATCTTGACAGGCAAGACCAAGTACACCTCGCAATGCTCCTAATTCTACAATTTGCAAAGATGATTTCAAAGGCAATATTAATGGAGATCTTGATAGGCAAGAAAAAAAAAATTGAAGACCAAGTACACGTCGCAATGCTACTATATATACTACACCACATACATTTTAGTTTATACAATTCGCAAAGATGATTTCAAGCCAGGCATTTACAGTATTTAACTTTTACATCATCTTCCTACTCTTTAACCAGTTGATGTCCCAAACAAAACCTTCTATGGCCACCTCTGGAAATGAGACTGATCTTCACTCTCTGATCGCTATTAGAGATGAAATTCAAGGCGGCTTAAGCTCGTGGAACCAATCTGCTCATTTCTGTCAGTGGCAAGGCATTACATGCGGCAAGCGTCATCAAAGAGTCATAAGTTTGAATCTTACCAGCCAGAGTTTGGTTGGATCGTTATCGCCTCAAATTGGAAACCTCACTTTCCTAAGGGACATCGACCTTAGTAACAATATATTCTACGGTGAGATCCCACAAGAAACTGGTCGGTTGTTTCGTCTTCGAGTACTCTATCTGTTCGGTAACACTTTCGAAGGAGAAATTCCAGTCAATCTAACCCAATGTACTGAACTCAGGTACATTAGTTTAAATCGGAACAAATTGTCAGGGATTATTCCGGCAGAGCTTGGCTCATTGTCAAAGCTTGAATTCTTGGTTATTGAAAAAAACAAACTGACAGGAGTGCTACCCTCTTCTTTAGGTAATCTTTCGTCGCTTCAAACCTTCTCCACAGTTGATAATAAATTGGTTGGAAGTATTCCAGCCAGCTTTGGTAGACTGTCAAGCTTAAAAACCTTCTTTGTTGGAAGTAATTTACTATCTGGTGAGGTCCCGTTAACAATTTTCAACATCTCATCCTTGAATTTTTTAGCAATTGAAGATAACCAATTTAGTGGTAGTCTTCCACCAGACATGGGCATCACTCTTCCTAATCTCGTCCGTTTCACTGGTGCAACAAATCAACTTTCTGGACTACTCCCAGTTTCATTAGCTAATGCTTCTAAACTTCAACTATTTGATATTGCAGAAAACAATTTTAAAGGACAAATTCCTAAGGATTTTCAATTCCCTCAAACTATTGAACAGCTAAATCTTGGACCTAATCATCTAGGAACAGGAGAAGCTCATGATTTGAGTTTTATCACTTATTTGACCAACTCCAGTAATCTAAAATTCTTGGGCTTGAACCAAAACAATTTCGGAGGTGTTTTCCCGAACTCTATTACCAATCTCTCCAACCGAATGGAGAGGTTGTATCTAAACAGCAATCAAATATCTGGAATTATCCCAGAAGGGATTGGGAACCTGGTCAATTTGTATATATTAGATCTCCAGTATAATAACTTTTACGGTAGTATTCCATCTTCAATTGGAAAACTCCGTAGTTTACAGGGGTTAGATCTCTCCGGAAACAAATTATCTGGACCGATCCCATCTTCTCTAGAAAACAATACTAAATTGAGTGAATTGTGGTTTAGGAAGCAATAGACTGGAAGGAAACATTCCTTCCTGGTCTTGGTGCTCTTAGCCAATTGCAAAAACTGGATCTGGGACAAAACAACCTAAATGGTACCATACCTAAAGAGATCTTTAATATTCCCACTCTGCTTTATCTTAACTTCTATGAACTCCTTAACTGGTTCCCTACCTTTAGAAGTAGGAAAACTAAAAATCTTGTTGATATCGAGGTGTCGAAATAAGTTAATGCAGTTTAATACCTAATACTCTTGGTGAGTGTTTGAGTTTGGAAATTTTATACTTGGACGGAAATTTGTTTGAAGGGACAGTTCCTCAATCTTTGAGTTCTTTAAAAAGTGTCCAAGAGTTAGATCTATCAAGCAACAATTTGCCAGGTGAAATTCCAAAATATTGGGGGGACTTTATGTATCTCCAGCTATTGAATCTATCCTTCAATAAATTTGAAGGTGAGGTACCAGATGAATCGGAATTTTTAAAATTGCGGGCAATTTTTCAGTTGTTGGAAATTCCGATCTCTGTGGGGGTATACATGAACTGCAATTGCCGCCATGCCGATTTAACAACTCCAAAAAAGCAAGGTGTAAAAGCATGGAAGGTCCGATCCTTCCAAAATGGCAATTATGATCGGTGTGTCCGTGTTTATTCTTTTGGCTTCATGTTCTCTAATATTTTTACTTGAGGAGAAAAGTAAACTTAAAACGGCTTCTTTGCCATCATTTAGTGATCGGCATCTCAAGGTCTCATATGGAGATCTTTCTCCCCGATTGGTGGATTTTCTCCGCCTAATTTTGTTAGTTCAGTGGTTTTGGCGGTGTGTATAAGGGAATGCTTAACCAATCTGAAAACCGTTGTTGTTTGTTAAGGTGTTCAAACTTCAATTGAGAGGAGCTTTAAAGAGTTTTGGCGGGCGAGTGTGAATCATTCGCGAATATCCATCGAAATCTTGTTAAGATTCTAACTTCTTTTCTCTAGAGTGTTACTTAAGGAAATGAATTTAAAGCACTAGTCTTTGAGTTCATGCCAAATGGAGGTTTAGATAAGTGGTTGCATCAAGAGATTAGTGAACATGATGAAGAATCGAATTTGAACCTACTTCAAAGACTAAATGTCGCCATTGATGTTGCTTCTGCGCTTATCTATCTTCATCACGAGTGCCACGTTTTGGTTATTCATCGTGATCTAAAGCCAAGCAATGTGCTTCTTGATAATGATATGGTAGCCCATGTTGGTGATTTTGGCTTAGCAAAGCTTCTTTCGGGATCAATAGAGAACTTGCATGATAATCAAAGTACCTCAACAGGGGTAAAGGGATCTATTGGCTATGCCGCTCCAGGTAGGAATTTAAAGATCGGGGAGTCAGTACTTTTTACAATTCATAAATGCATGAATTTAATATCTAGTATACTGCATCATTAGTTATAATTTTCTGTGCAGTCTCATTTTAGTGAAACTCAATTCTTTTTGTCTCTTTTTTCTCCAGTTAAGTTCGACGCCATTAACACCCCAGTTACAGGAGGGCCTTGGATAGTTGAATGTTTTAAGCTCCAAAATTTATAGCATAGTTGTTTAGATAGTCAATCGAAAAAAAATAGTTATGTAGATATCTTAAAAGGGGAAAAAGATCACTTGATCTAATTACTTTTCAGTCCATGTTAGTTGAATTAAAATTTAAAAGATCAATGATGAACAAACTATGGATGTGGTGGTAATTAAGCTAGTTTGGTTACTTTTATTAATATCTTAACTGACGATTGTGAGGACCTTTTTAATCTCTCTATAGTAGAATGGATATAAAACATTATGGTATTACTATTATATTTCTTTTTCTTTTTTTTGTTTTCTTTTTACTGGCCAATGGCTCTTAATATATATTCATTTAAATGGTTTACTAAAAACTAGTGATTGATGTATATATTGCAGAATATGGTATGGGTGCTGATGCATCCATACAAAGTGATGTGTGAGTTATGGAATTCTAGTGTTGGAAATGTCTACAGAAGGAGACCAACCGATGAGATGTTTACAAACGGTTTAAAACCTCCATAACTATGCTAGCAACGGTTTGCAAGATCAACTTATAAAGATTGTGGATCCAATACTTCTATCTCAAGGAGATGACACTTTAGGAGATACTATTACCATGAGAATTAGCAGTCCGTCAGAAGAACAAAACTGCTAGAGTGCATGACCGCAATAGTCAGAATTGGGGTTGCATGTTCTGTGGAATCACCGTCGAGAGAATGGATATTAGAGATGTCAAGAGAGAATTGAACGCCATCAGAAAAACATTTCTTGGTGCTAGGATTCACGAAGAACGAATCGACTCCAACGACGGTTTGACAGGTAAAATCACATCTCTTACAAATAAATTAAATAATTGTTGAATGTGAAAGAGATAGATAGAGGAGAAGAAATCAGTGTTTTTGCTCTGTAATTTTTCCTTCATTTATGTCCTCTTCTCCTTCCATTCTTGAAGTTTGCATTTAACGGTCGTTTGTTTGTGATTTCTTTCCTATGCTGAAAAAAACTGTTTGGTTTCTTTCTTTCTCTTTTAAAGAAAGTTGTTGATGAGATCAATCCTTCCATTTAGTAGTTAAAACACTTTTATGATTAAAATTGTATGAAACATTGATTGTAAATTTATGAAACATTAAAAAAATAGTACTTTTATTTATATTTTTTGTGAAGCTAATGAACTCTAACAATTCTTGGTTACCATGTGAGATCAGCTCAAACTGTTACTACTGTGTTAATTTGTTTCCCCAAAACAGGAGTTGCCACGTCGGTCTTATATAAATATCTGTGTCAATGTGACTTAGATTCAAACAATATACATAGGTCTCTCTCTTTTGATAGGTTAAGACACTATGGTTCCAACATGTGTTGTAGAGCATTCAACATTTTATCAAAGTTTTCGCCTCATGCCATGCTTACCTCAATATGGCTAAATGGTGTTTTTTGCCAGAAGCCAATTCATGATACTGTTGGCTTCAGAAACGAGAAGTAGAAGGCATCACAATCGATTTAGCTTCAATGGTAAGATATTTATATCCATCTGGCTAACAATGGGAAAACCAAATGAGACACTAATGGACAAAGGCTCGACTACTTCGACTTAATTTTGGGACAACTGTGAAATCCCATTGATACAATTCTAAACAAAAAAAAAAAAAAAAAAAAAAAAAAAAAACAGTTTATAAATTAAGGAAGTATAAGCCTAAGAAGATACATACAATTAGCCATGAATTCACAAACCTAAAATTGATAAGAGCCAACAAAAAAAAAAAATTTACAAACCAACCTGATGGAGAGCAAATGGTGATGATACCATAGTTATCAAAAAAAAAAAAACATTAGCACTTGCCTCATCTAAGACAAATCAAGGAATATACTTTAAAATTTCTTTTTCTTCGATAAGGAAGACCATGAGATATGTTTCATGTAGATGTTATTGAAGATGATTAATGTCGTGATGGCGGGCATGTAAGTATGGCCCTATTTCCAATAACAAACTCTTAGAATTCAACCGACACCAAAAAGGGCAATACTTTTAATAAGCCATTAAGTGTGATCAATAACATCTACATCTACATCTACATCAATTGATTATCCAATAGTAAAACCATACCACCTATGTCTTTGTACTTCATCGGCTCAAGATAAGTAAGTTTCCCTAAAAGAAAATATATTGAGGTTGCAAAATGGGGCTAAGCTAATCATTTAAAGCAAAAGATATACATTTAAAGACATTTTCCTTATGGAATTCCTCTTATTGTGTACATTTAGATTAGATTGTCTAAATGTTTCAAAGTCTTAACCAAATTTTGAGAACACCACTGAAAGACCACAAATTGGAATTGAATTAAGTACAGAGAATCAACAATTTAATCCAAAGGCAGAGTTATCCCAAAACTAATGTATGACAATCTACTCGATGTAATATATGAATGAAATGAAACAATGAAAGATTTAATATAATGACCAAAACCATAACAGAAAAGCTTTTGCTAGTTTTATGTTTACTATAACACGTACTACTATCCTAGTTCAGTTTCCACATGCATTTAAAACCCTAACCATGGCACTTTGAAATTCAATTTTGCGCTCTCGTTGTTAGTTTTTGTATCAAATTCCTCTTCTTATTTGTGCAGAAATAAAATGATGACCAACTCAAATTACAATGACTAACCACAAATAGTTGTAAGAGTCCAAGTGGATAAACAATTTTATTTATTAAGAAAAAATATTGTAAGGAAATCATACCTTGCAATATAGTAATCACGTATGAAAGATTCTACAAACACCAAATGCCACATTCGGATGATTCTTTGTACTGAGGTCGAAAATTCAAAAATAATGAATTGAAACATCCTATATTGGTGCAATAGATTGAGCAAATGTTAGAAAATTCAGTACGTAAAAGCTCAGAATCTCCAACATTGATTAATTTAATTCAATCCCATCTCAAAAAACACCAATTCAAACCAAACAAACAGATGAAAGTAACAGAAACCCAAAGGTAAACTTACTTCAAAATACCCATTTGTCCTTCAAAGTTTATTACTGCTGCTGTTATGCTTGTACTGCAACAAAAACCTTGAAGGCGTTAGCTTCATGATGACTGCCACAAAATCTTCAATTTTGACTAAGAAATTCGTGATGAGGTGGAGAGGCAACCATCAATTTCTAAATGATGATGGCAATTCGTTTTTTTGATGAGTGAAGAGTGTTTTTCTTTTTTGTGGTGAAGGAGGAGGCGATCTTTGAGAGGTGAAGTGTGTTATTCTTTTTTCAGGTGATGAAGGCGGTGGAAGTTAAGGCTGAAAAAGGTGTTTTGTTTTTTTAGTAGAAAAATGGAGTTGGAAGCTTGAAGAGAGAGAGAAAGAGTGGAGACGAAAATACTGAACAGAGAGAAAAAACGTAAAGCCTGTGCGAAATGACGAACTACCCAAGTTGTTAGATGTGAAAAGACAACAATAACCCTGTGACGTACGTGGTGAAAAAACTTTTCATTGACCCCCAGATATAGCCGGGCTTACCACATTAATAGTGGATGATCTTATGATTAAGCTAGTTGGATACGAAACGACATTGCTTGATATTGCTGGTGCTATGGGTTACCCGATGAATTTGACACAATCTTGGCCAGGAAATGATGCATGCCATGGTTGGACTTTTATTACTTGTGATTCACAAGGAAAGAATGTGACTGTTATTAATTTCTCAAAGCAGCATTTTCTGGGTACTATATCTCCGGCTTATGGAGATCTTGCTTCTTTGAGAAATTTGTTATTGAATGATAATAATCTTACTGGTAGTATACCGGATGGATTGATTGCGCTTCCACAGCTCCAAGTATTAGATGTCTCGAACAATAATCTTACAGGAAAGATACCGAGTTTTCCTCCAAAAGTGAATGTTAAAACTTCATTCAGTTCCATCCAATCAAAACATATAATCTCCTTTTGGGTAGTGATACACTCACTGGAGGTGGCACTGATAATATAGTCATGGAGAGAAACAAAATATGAAAACTGAATTTGACTTGCTTCTTCTGTATTCTGTACCATAGTTATCGTGATTAAATTCTATGGTGAGCACTGAATTCAGAAAAAGGTGAAAGTGAAATTGAAAGAGAAAAAAAAATGTGTCGGAAGAAAGAAACACACCTGTTCTATTGTTGGAATATAATATTAAACAACAGAAAAGATCTACTTAAGCTTGCTAAAGTATCGGTTACACTTGGTCGTGTTAGTAAATTTAGTCCCACCTCCTTTTCCATTACTTGTTCTCGATCAATTTGTTCCAAGACCGGAAGGAGTAGATGCACCAAGTATTTGGAATATTTATGTTCTCCATCTTTATTTAACTTCCTTTCTGACTTATGTTTCTCCTGAAATAAAAACCATTTGAAATGTACATGATATCACTACTGCAGTATGAAGAAGAAAATGGGAAAATGGGAAAATTGATTAAGAGTAATAAATTACGATGCTAAAAAAAAAAACCTTATAATTTCCATGTGTACGCTAAGCATTGTTTGCAATTGCAGTTTCGCGACAAACTGGGCAAGACTCAACAACTTCCGTGTGTGATGTGTGGATACCTACAATCAATAACAATGAAAAGAAAGCATAACCATAAAAAAGAGACTTTCGATAGAACCCTTTTTGCGACTACGAAGTTAGTCCAAATTGAAACACATGGACAAAGTATGAAGTATAACTAAATGTGGTATTAAATTGTAGCCATCTCGTGATAAAATAGAGATTACTAATGCCTTAAACGAATGTGGTACATTAGAAATATTTGTTTCTTACTTTTTGATTGATCGGTAAAAATCATTTAATATCACCGATAGATAAATAACATCGGTGTTACAATAGTTTACAAAATTATGCCTCATAGGCTCGTAGCATGATTCTACTTGACCATCAAAAGTGCTCTACACTTGTTCTCCCATTACGTACATGTCGCAGATATCGTTTTTCTAAGTTTATGTAACATGAAAGAGTAAATGAAAGCCTTACTCTTAGAAGATACTTCTTTCCAATTATTTTGGGATGTTAAACTTATGATATTCAAATTTGGCTGAATAAGCTTCATTGTTTCCAATATCTTAGCAATGATTTTCCTTGCGTAATTTAAGGTTGAAATTTTGCAATAACACGGAATTAAAAGGGTTCCCAAATTCATCAAAAAAGCAGTTATCCAAGTAAAAACTTAAAAAGCACAAAATCTCATTACCATAAAAGGAGAACTTAACAACCACAAAAAGATTTACCATTTTAAGCATGAATGGCAATATCTTTTGTTTTACATTTCGTGCATCGGACAACCGCCCCTTTATCATTTCTTTGACATTGGTGGCACATAGTAGAATCTCCATAATCCTCTTTTCTATTCATCCCAAAAAAATTTATGTTCAACAATTTATTCGATCCAAAACACAAAATAGGAAAAGGACATGATACATTTTATTGATGAAAACAGATTATTAGTTTAGAATCTACATGAAGTAGAAACAGAAAACACTTACATGGTTGGTTTTTCCTTGTGACACCTCCCCATGGAGTAGGTTCCTTCAAACTGTTTTTAAACCTAGTCGATCTTCTGCCACGACCTAGATCAGATTTTTCCTCCTCTGTCTGCTCAACTTTCTCCACTAATTCCTGGTCCCTTTTCACCACTTTTTCATCATTAGTCTTAGAGACTTTATCGCTTGTGCATGAACCTGTTGGCCATGTCCAAGAGTTGCCAACTCTGAACATGTACTAATAACACTGACAAAAGTTATTTTATCTGGCCTTAATCCAGCCAACTTCATCAGATTAAACTGATCCAAAGCTCCCTCAGAGCATCCGTTTTGAGCCCTACCCACTATAATCGTATTGCACGCAATGACATTATGAACAGGCATCCCCTCAAAAACTTTCTCCCCATCACTCATATTTTCACATTTCATATACATATGAGCAAGTGAGCTTCCAACAACTAAATCAAAATCAATCCCAGACTTCATAACATACCCATGTATCTGCTGCCCAAGTTTAACCTCCTTCGACCCCACACAACCCCCTTAAAACACTCCCTAAAAAGTAAACTTATCGAAACAATCCCATCCCATGCATTTTCCCAAACAAACACATCCCTCCTCATTAAACTCAAAATCAGTATCAACCCACCAACCATAACATTCCACGTCGCAAAGGTTTCTTTCCGGCATTTCATCAAACAAAATCCTAGAACGCTATCCAAAATGAAGTGGCTAGAAGAAACAAAATAGTTATATGAAGCGGTGAATGGTAGGATTTGGGCCTTAGATTCCGCGATGGATGACCCTACTTGTTCATGGGACACAAAAGAGGCAACTCCTTTGATCTTTTTAACTTTCTTTGTCAAAAGTGCGCCCTATGTGGCTAGGCCCATGCCCTAGACTCTAGACTCACACTCGTAGTCTTCACGCCAAAAGTCTGCCCTAGGCTCATCTCTAGCAAGTAGCACTTAAGCGAGCTAAGCTGCATTGCCGCCTGCGATATATATTGAGTCTAAAAGTCGGGAGAACTCGTTATTGGCCACTTGTCGGGTTAGCTTTATATTCTCAACTGTTGAGAAAAGTGCGCTTTACATCTGCATGCTTGAGAATGTGCACCAATCGGTGTTTTTCATCTACAAAACCTAATCATGACATGTTAGTTGATGGTCCCGACTCACGGAAGACATGCCACATGGATGACATTGAGAGGACGGTGTCTTATATTCTTATTGAGAGATGTCGGAATGTTTACTTAGCAAGGTTCCGATGCTCGACGCGTTAAAATTATAGTTAAATAAGGCTCATGTATATTTATTCTTTTTCTTTTTGCTTCGTGTTTTCCCGGTTAGTGGTAGTAGAGGTGAGCAAAACCTGAGGCATATTTTCCTTGGTGGTACTTCACAGCAGGTAATTTGATCTTCAGTTTTGAGAGTGGGTTTTAAGTCTTGATGCTAGAGCGTGGCTTGGCTTTAAATAGAAACAGAAAACACTTACAGTAGTTGGTTTTTTCCTTGTGACACCTCCCGATGGAGTAGGTTCCTTCAAACTGTTTTTAAACCTAGTCGATCTTCTGCCACGACCTAGATCAGATTTTTCCTCCTCTGTCTGCTCAACTTTCTCCACTAATTCCTGGTCCCTTTTCACCACTTTTTCATCATTAGTCTTAGAGACTTTATCGCTTGTGCATGAACCTGTTGGCCATGTCCAAGAGTTGCCAACTCTGAACATGTACTAATAACACTGACAAAAGTTATTTTATCTGGCCTTAATCCAACCAACTTCATTAGATTAAACTGATCCAAAGCTCCCTCAGAGCATCCGTTTTGAGCCCTACCCGCTATAATCGTATTGCACGCAATGACATTATGAACATGCATCCCCTCAAAAACTTTCTCCCCATCACTCATATTTCCACATTTCATATACATATGAGCAAGTGAGCTTCCAACAACTAAATCAAAATCAATCCCAGACTTCATAACATACCCATGTATCTGCTGCCCAAGTTTAACCTCCTCCTTCCCCCACACAACCCCTTAAAACACTAAAGTAAACTTATCAGGAAACAATCCCATCCCATGCATTTTCCCAAACAAACACATCCCTCCTCATTAAACTCAAACTGTATCAACTCACCAACCATAGCATTCCACGTCGCAAGGTTTCTTTCCGGCATTTCATCAAACAAAATCTTAGCACTATCCAAATCCCCATTTTGAACAAACCCACCTATCAAAATATTATAAGACATAACATTCTTCCTTGGCAATACACTAAACAAAGTTATACCACTCTCTAAATCCTCACATTTGCAATACATATTAATTAAATGATTCATAACAAACTTTTCTAAACAACACCCAGATGTTATAACCATGGAATGTTTGGTATACATCCTTTAATAAGGTGAGAAGACAAATTTAAACGCCTATTGTGAAAAAAAAAAAAAATTACAAATCACTGGTCTGGCAAATTGTGAAAATAAATTTTGTTGATTTAATTTGTTGTTTTAGGCCAAAAATAAATAAATAGAGAAAATAAAAAGTTATTTGAGTGTAAGTGTGAAACTCACCAAGATGTTAAGCTTCCCATTGAACACTGATGAGGTCTCTTCCATTAATTTCTCTCTTTGGGTTCGCACCGAGACATCACAAACTAATCCGGTTACTTTATATCCCAACTGGCTCCAGTAATGCGGATGGATTGATTGGACTGGGGTTTTGACGAAGAGTCTTTTGCTCAATTTCTTCTTTCATTTTTTTTTTTTTTTTTAGGTTTGGTGAGAAGAAGAAGTCCTTTTTTTTCTTTCTTTTGGAGGGCTTGAAGAATGACATTAGTTTAATTTTGGAAGAGGAATAAGAAAGAGGGTTTGAAGAGATGAATTTTTGTTTGGAGAGTCGGGAGTGTTTTGTATAATTGAAAAAAAAAATATAGAAAGAGGTTTTTATTTATTTTGGGTTACGAACAATTGAAATCTGCAAAAGGGCGTATAATTCTTTTTTTTATGAAAAATCTGATGTGTCAGTCTCAGAGAAAAAACAGGGTGGGTTACTGTGAGCATTCTCAACAACTCAGTATTAATACTTAATAGTCTTTGATAGTAAGATTTGTTGCTATATTTTCTATTTCAAAGCTAGTTTTCTGTTTCATCTCCAGTCCTTTGCTAATTCTTGTTTTGTATAATATTAGAACGGAGGATAATTTTCCCTCTCAATTTCGTATAATTCCATTGAATTCTTCATTATCTACAGGTTGTATTAGTAGTCCTGGATAATTATGAAGATCATAAGAATAAGGCAGAAAATCTTGACCCTGAAACTCAAGGTACCCAAAGTCGGTGGGTGCAGGAAGTCCTTAAGGTTCAAGGCCATGTTTCTCCTTCACCTGATGTCATGACAAGAGTTCCTTCTTGGAGAAGTATTGTGAACGATAAAGGAGAAATAAATGTACCTATGTGAGTCCTTGCCTCAAATATTCTGCGATTGTTTTCTACATCTTGTGGATGAAGAACAATGTCATAATAGATTCTGTTACTATTCACAGGGAAGATACCAAGAACCCGAAATTTTGGTCTAGGGTATGCCTGCATAACATGGCCAAGCTGGCTAAGGTGGCTACAACGATACGGCGTGTCTTGGAGTCTCTGTTTCGCTACTTCGATAATGGTGATTTATGGACTCAACATGGATTAGCTCTTCCTGTTTTGTTGGACATGCAGTTGTTGATCGAAAATTCTGGTAAGAGTTTGTCAATTACTCAAGAACTGTGTTTCCATATCAACGGGAATTCCATCTTGCAAATAAGGCGCCTTGTCTGGGCAAATTTTTTGAATGAGACCTTTATTCGAGCTATTGTTTTGAGTAGTACTCTCCCTCATCTATTTCTCTTGCTGTCCTTATAGCCCCTGTCTTCTTATATTTCAATACCTCAATTTGCAGGTCAAAACATGCATTTGTTGTTGTCTATTTTAGTCAAGCACCTTGACCACAAGAATGTCATCAAACAACCTGATATGCAACTAAACATTGTTGAGGTTATCACTGCCCTTACTCAGCAATCTAAGGTTCAGGCTTCTGTCGCAGTTGTTAGTGCATTCACTGATCTCCTGCGACATTTGAGAAAAAGCATACACTGCTCACTGGAAGATTCAAGTCTGGGTGTTGATATAATTAAATGGAACAGAAATTTTCAAGCGGCGGTAGACGAGTGCCTTGTGCAGATATCGAATAAGGTAGTCTTTTCTCTCCATGTTTCTCAGTATTCTCATCACTCTTCATGTTTGACAATATAAATGATTGGGAAGAAGTTTCTGGTATTTCTTTCTCCGTTTCCCTAAATACTCGAGACAAAGCTTTTGCCAAAACTCAGTAAATATGAAACTCAGATACTACGGTAAACAGGTTGGAGATGCAGGCCCTGTTCTTGATGTGATGACTGGGATGTTGGAGAATATCTCAACTGTTACAGTGATAGCCAGGACTACAGTATCTGCCGTTTATCGGGCTGCTCAGATAGTAGCATCTTTACCAAATGTATCATTATCAAAACAAGGCAAGTTAGGCTCATTCTTTAGTTAATTCTTTCTTCAATACCTCGTTTCCTGATGCCATATCGCCGACATGCTCCAAACATTATTTAGGCATTTCGAGGCATTATTTCATCAATTACTTCTAGCTATGGTCCATCAGGACCATGAAACACGATGGGAGCTCACCGCATCTTTTCTGTTGTTCTTGTGCCGTCCTCTGTTTGCCCCACACCTTTTTCAGTAACCTCTGACTCAAATAAGGCATATGACCTTCGAAGGACCCTCTCTAGAACTGTTTCTGTTTTTTCTTCTTCAGCTGCTCTTTTTGAGAAGCTACGAAAGGACAAATTTTCTGTGCGAGAAAATGCTTGTCAAGAAAATACTGATAATATGTCTGTAGATGGGGAAGTGAAAAGCAACAATGAGGGGATTCTGACAAGATTGCAATCATCTTATTCCCAAGTTCATAGTGTGAATGGTTCCCCCAATCTTTCAACTTCTGGCACATTCTCAGGAAGCAAATTACATAAAGAACTGGTATGTGCCATTGATCTCTGCTTCATCCAAACAATATTTTCAATGTCATTTTCTAAATGTTTATAAGACACTGATATACATTTTTTTTATTCACCGCCACCTGATATAGCCTTTTCTATTCGTTAAACCTCAGGATCCAATTTCCCTCAGGTTGAGTAGTTGTCAGGTTACTCTCCTGCTTTCATCTATATGGGCACAGTCCATCTCTCCTGAGAACACACCCAGAGACTATGAGGCAATAGCTCATACCTACAGCCTGCTGTTATTATTTTCTAGAATCAAGGTAATAATGTGTGTGATTGTGCGTGAGTGGTACCATTTGGATTGCAATCGTATTATTTTGTCGACACAATAGAGCTGTCATTTTGTTCTTGTTTTTGTTATTCATCCACTTATGTGGTATCTATAATGTCTGTAGAACTCTAATCATGAGGTTTTAACTCGAAGTTTCCAGCTCGCATTTTCCTTAAGGAGCCTTGCTCTTCGAGAAGGAGGTAGGTTACTATTTTATTTGTGTTTACTTCAATGATTTTTGTTTCCATGTTGACTGTTCTCATAGACTACAAAATCGAGAAATCAACCTACACACTGAAATAAAAGGATAAATTCCTGATTCGGCAATGATGCCATTGTCAGCAACTCAGTATGTAATACTTTTGGACTCTCTTAATCGAGAGGGTTAACAATCGATATCGTGGGGTTTCCCCTTGCAAGTTATCCAATTTTACTGGAAAACAAACACTGTTACATCACCAAAGAAATGATGTGCACTATTGGGTCTGACACTATTGTCATGATTTTTAAAATCATAACTGAACATGCATATCTTCTGTTGAACAGCAAAATACATATTAACATTAGCAGTAGTTGTATACTGTATAGTTAAGTGAGCGGAGCAAACGCTCGGGCTGAGGGGTTATTTTTACAAAATATAGGTTAGTTTAAATGCAATCTGTCCTCATTCCTCATTTTTCTCTTCGCTCTCTCTCCACACCCTTTCAATCTCTTCTCCACTCCTCCCTTTCCGCTCCGCCCCCACTGCATAGCAGTATACGAGTATACACCTTTAGATAGGTACAGCCAGTATATATGTACAGTAAAGCAAGCCCAGATCCAACCCACCAAGAAGAAAATATTGATACCGTATAATATACCGACATTTAACTGTCGAAATTTATCCTACATATATATATTGAGTAATTGACACACTGTTCGGTAAATACTATTACATTTCCCTCTCCAGAATTTCAGATCTGTAAATCTCAATCTCAAACCAGTCTCTCTCCATAATGGATTCATTCTTATCGGACAAATCCTCAAAAATCTTTATAAGCGGGACACAAAGGTTTAGTCGGTTCCTCAATAGTTAAAAACTAATTGAATCTGGCTACACAAATCTCCTCCTCCGCACCCACTCGAACTTCGACCTCACCCGTCAAACCCAAGTCGAAAACTTCTTCTCAACCCACAAGCCCAATTCGTAATTTTAGCAGCCGCAAAAGTAGGTGGCATACATGCAAACAACACGCACCCAGCTGACTTCATATCAATAAATTTACTCATCCAAACCAACGTCATTCAATCATCTTACACCAACCACGTAAAAAATTACTATTCCTCGGTTCTTCATGCATTTATCCAAAGTACGCCACGCAACCTATTAAAGAAGACGCTACGTTACTTACAGGTCCCTTAGAACAAACAAACGAATGGTACGCGATTGCTAAAATAGGCCGGGATCAAAATGTGTCAAGCATATAGGTTGCGGAGTATAATTGGGATGCTATATCGGAATGCCAACGAATTTATCACGGGCGAATGATAACTTCCACCACGAGAACTCGCATGTTTTGCCTGCGTTAATGAGAACGTTCAGGCTTAAAGTTGGGAATGCTAAGGAGGTTGTGGTGTGGGGAGTGGTTTGGCTTTAAGGGAGTTTTTACATGTGGATGATTTAGCTGATGCTTTTTGTTTTTTGATGGACAAGTATAGTGGATTGGAACATGTTAATATAGGGAGTGGGAAAGAGGTTAGTATTAAGGAACTAGCGGAGTTGGTTAAGGAAGTTGTTGGGTTTCAAGGGGAGTTGGTTTGGGATTTGAGTAAGTTGGATGGGACACCGAGGAAGCTTATGGATAGTTCGAAGCTTGTCGGTTAGGATGGGTTCGAAGATATCGCTTCGTGATGGACTTGTGGATACCTATAAATGGTATTTGGAGTATGTTAAGCAATAATGCAGGTGTGGTTGTTTATTATTATTTTTGTTTCAATTGTCCATGTTTTCTATTTGATGACATTGCTGTTTATTTATTAGTATCATTAAACATGAGAGTTGGATGGATTTGTTTGAAATTTTATCAAGTCTAGTCATGGCGTTTTACAATTGTGAGTTTGTGATTATGCTTTGACGCTTTGTATTTGTGCTGCCATTCCCATCATAAGCGTCTACACCTATTAATGGAATATGTATTTACCATAAAGTATGAATGAGTCGTGGGCATAATCTTCAAAAGTATCGGAGTTTATGTCTGTGTCATTATTTGAGGATATAGACACTGGAAGTCAAATGTGATTCTGTTTTTGCATGGTTAGGACTCAAGAAATGATAGATCTTTTAGGAAAAGAGAAAATTACAAACATGTTACAGACTTACAGGTATCTGATTACTTATATTATTAAAGTTTTACTCAATATGGTACAGTTAGGCTTGAAAGCTACCAAAGTTTAGGTCAGATAAACAAGATAGAATACTTCTTTGAATTGTAGATTTCATTCATATCAATATGTTGTATTTGCCCCATAGGACGAAAACTTAATAAATAAAGCAAAGGTGATGGATGCTAATCATAATTGTCTGCTTTTCACACTGTCTCCATAATTTGTATTTCAAACCTCAACTCCCTATGGAATCCAATGCCCACGGGATGTGGACATGGAAGACCTTTAGTCAGTAAAAAGGGACTCTGAACGTGCTTACATTTTACTTAAAATTTAAAAACTTGTTTGCACTAGTGTTACATTCCTAGTTTGCCTTTACTGTGTATTTTTGTTTTCATTTAAACTTTGTTAATTCATGTACAATAAGATAAGATCCTTTTAAATAGATGTCCACTTGCATAACGATCGTTAAATATGTGTATTACATTCTTTCTCTCTTTAAATAATTTCTAGTATAGTGAAAGGTCTAAACATTGATATTTTCCATCTTAAGTTGTGTTTAGTAAATGTTTGAGATCTCTAAGTCCCAAATCAGTGATGATAGAGATAGCCTTAGATATTATCTACCAATAATGTTTCGAGTTGGTGTAGTAAAATGTTTTGGGTGGTCATTGCCTGCCTTTTGCAATAGAAAATGAAGGTAAAAATTGACAGTATACCTTCAATATATTTGTTAGTGTTTTAGATTTGTATATGCATATTGCCTATGGATTAGGACCGCCAATATGTATGTGGAGTTTATGTAGTCTCAACTGTAGCTATATAGTGTCTGGCTTTGGTCAATAGCACGACTCAGTAACTGGATAACTCCTTCCAGTATCATTCCGATTCTTTCTTTTCATTGTTGTTTCCTCATGTCCAACTTTAGTGATATCCCCTTTAAGTTTGGGTGATACGAGTCAGCGACTAATCAACTTGGATTAAGTGATGTAGAAAAAAGGAAGGAGTGGAGAAGGGAAGAGAAGAAGATGGCGAGAGGAGAAAGAGTTCGAATCAACTTGGAAGGTGTAGAAATTTATTCTCTTTGGGGCAACAATCCTTCTACTTCTAAGCTAAAAATACAAGGATTACCTAAAGATCCTCATGGAATAAAGGAGTTGTCAATTAGACTCTTCCAAATATTTAGGCAAATAAATTGTTCGTAGTGGTCTTATACCTCCGGATGCTCCTCCGAGATGAATTGACAATTCTAAGTCTTTTAGGCGTTATTGCGTTTCAATGCTAAATTGACAAGAAATACCAAGATTGTCCCGGAAGGGTTGCCAATTTGACTCTACTTTTCATTTAAGCAAGTAACATCTTGATATGGCCCAATATCGTGTTTGATACGGAGGTTTCCAGTAGCCTACTGGTCAAGCCTTGGGAGGTTGGCCCAAAGGTCGCCTTGGGGATCAAATCCCATCTTGATATGGTTGATAACATCGATGATCAAATCCCATCTTCACCGGGAAAAGGGGGATTTAAGGGTTTCCGGTAATAGAGTAGTGACTAGAATAAAAAGTTCATCATCGATGTTATCAACCATATCAAGGTTTTTGGTACTTGTGTTATTTGATTTGTATTTGCAGTTTTACTACTTCAGTCAAGTTTGACCACACCACAGTAACAGGGCTTAATCAGGGGAGCTTGCTTTTTTGAACCCCGAGGTAATGCTATACTTTTAAACTACGAACATCTTACACTTTTCAGTAGATAATTCCTACGAGGATCACATTCTGAATAACCCATTTGGTTTCCTATGTGCTTGATGTCAATCTGTGGTTCTAGTTTTGATGTAAGAACTGGGATCTTTATCTTTGAAGTTTGACCCCCAAGTTTCACTTTTGGAGCTTATTCTTAGGATGAAAAAGAATTTGAGTAGTAGGTCGAGAAAACCGAAAACAAGACAATAAAAAACAAGATTGCATTTAGAAGGCATCACAATCGATTTAGCTCTCCAATGGTAAGATATTTATATCCATCGTTCTAAGTTCCGATTTAGACTTTAAGTCCTCGTCACTCAATTGGAATGACAAGTACATTCTAATAGAGTATAGACTATATGCAATGCTTCAATAGGGCAATTGCTAACTTGCTGTATTGGGTATGTCAGCACTCAGCAGTGAGATGCTTATGCCAAATTACATTGCATTGAAGTCATATAAGTCATCCTCAAACTTGATGGAAGTATCTCATAGAATGTAGCACACTCTTTCAAAATTACCATACTATCACATACCAAACCTATTTTAGTGGTAGATAGAAAGGACAATGTTGTACTTGACCAAAGCTTCTCCATTGTCTATGGAATGGTGTGTCCATTTGAATTGTTAATTTTATTTCTTTTGTTGTCGTCATTTTTTAGGTGTTCAGATGCATATTCAGATACAGTGCTTGGATATGCTAATAGCATAAGAACAGTTGATGGTGGTACACATATCGATGGTGTCAAAGCTTCACTGACAAGAACACTCAATAACCTTGGGAAGAAGTCGAAACTTATCAAGGTACCCCCCTTAGTTTATATCTCCCCGTCATCTTTTGTCAATAACTTTTTGATTACGATCCCTATGCTATTTAAATTTGTCCACCATGTTTCAACATATGTCTCCAAAACTCATTCTGCCCTTTATGTATGTATTCACTGTAAACTATGATTGAATCCCTTTATATTTCATTGGCCCAACCAGAATTTTGAGGCAGCTGTGGTTAATGATTGCATGATGTCACCACTTGTATGAATAGCCAAGTAAGATCAGTGATATGGACAGGGTTTTCTTTGTTGCAATCAGATGATAATTGGCTGGGTTTCTCTACCACATAATTTTCTCAGTATTTAGGCAATCAAATGATGAGAGCTTCAACTTACATAAAGTGAATGTTGCATGTCCCTAGGATGTCATAGACTCATAGCGAAACAGATGGACTAATAAACTAAAATGGCGAGACTAACATAAATTTTAGTATTCCTAGGCTAAGTACTGATTGAATTTGTTTTAATTTTTGAATTCCAGCTAAGGGGTCGATTAAAACTTCAGAAAAAACAAAAACTGAATAACTAATTTTATGTCTATCATCTTTCTGCGGTATGTTCTTGTGTACAATTAATGTTCTTGGTTTGTGGTTTGTACCATTCCAGGAAAAGGACATTAGCTTGAGTGGAGAACATGTAAGGGAGGGATTAACATGTGTAATCTCTGTAAAGGTCCCAAACTCGGAGTTCGAAGGGCAAACTAAGGTGCGTGTTGTTTCGTCGTTTTATTCAATAGATTATTCATGCATATAATCTTCAACCAAAATGTATTTTCATTTCTTACATGGTGATGAAACTTCTCACTTGCTTGCTTGAGATCATCATTTCTTATTTGACTTTCCTCTTCTATTTTCGATTCTGAAAGACAAGGTTGGGTAATCAAGTGCGAAGAGTGGTCGATCAATCGGTACAAGAGTATCTCACCGAGTGCTTAGAACTACATCCAGATGTACTTGATTTGATTCTCTCCAAATCTTTAAATGCTCTTAAGGTAGCTTTCTATAAAAGTGTTTTTACTAATTTTTTGAAGCTCGATTAGCGTACCCTTTCTTGATGGATTATATGTTGTTTCCTTATTTAGGCCGCTCTTAAGGGAATTGGTGAGACAAAAGTGTGTTCTAAAATCATCTTCTCTTCCTGGAAAGCTGGCTGATTGCTCAACTACAGATCCTGCAGAATCTGGTTGCTCTGCTTCCTCTACTCACTCATGGTTACTGTTCTACGATGAGGATGATGAATGTGTAATAAATGTCAAGGATGATTTGAACAGTTAATAGATTGACTAGGATGAGTGGTAAATTGGTAATTGTGATGATCAATCTGATTGGCTGAAAATTTTATTTCCTTCAGAAGTTGGATACATGAATATTATTTCCTTCATAAATGCCATAAGGGAAATTATTGGTATTAGAGTTAGCTATTTCAGTCTAAGTCTGACCAAACAAATCATTCAACTGATGAACGATCATAAAATCATAACTACCTTTGTGCTTGTTAATCATGGGGTACTTGTTACATTTGATGGTGTCTTCTTATGAAAAATATATTTATAAATTGTCCATACATTCTACCATAGATCTTTATAGTTGAAGGTGATTCAGCTAGTGGTAGTGCAAACAAGGTCGTGATAGGCTTCCAGGTGAACTCTCAGTTACTCTTTGCAAGTGTTCCATAATTAATTGTTACCATCATCCTGCATTAGTGTAAAAGTAAACTAGCGGACTTGATTTTGCTAGGTTCATTTGATGAAGCAAAACCTATTTTCGTGAAAAGAGTTGTCTTTGAAAGAACCGTATGTGCTTGGTAGCGGCAAACCCAGTACTGCTCGGAATCCT
This sequence comes from Coptis chinensis, assembly GCF_015680905.1. Taxonomy (NCBI): domain Eukaryota; kingdom Viridiplantae; phylum Streptophyta; class Magnoliopsida; order Ranunculales; family Ranunculaceae; genus Coptis; species Coptis chinensis. Next base: position 89,043,688 of record NC_141463.1, on the reverse strand, counting down.
ATCTGGTGTAACAAACCAACACTCCCCCCCCCAATACACACAAAATAAAATAATAAAAAATAGTAATAATTTTTTTTTTTTTTTAAATAATAAAATGATAAGTTGGAATTATGAACTATTTGTGGATCTGTTCTTCTTCTTCATCCCACATTTTGAAACAAGGAGAGTAAGTCCAGCGTTTGATCCGTATGCCTCCCTTTCTTCATCTCCTGTTTCTTATGGAACAGCCAATAGACAAATGTGCCTGGTTTGAGGATCTTACGTTGAACCCTTGCACCTTTCAGTGCTTCTTCTTCTAGTACACTGTTTGTTGTAGAAAATGTGTTAAGATTTTATTTGGGGTTAGAGGTTCAATGTATTCAACTATATCGTTCTTGTCTTTTGTAGTTCATTTGTTGCACAAAGGTTTTAATTCAATAGAAGATTAAGGTTCAAGATTCTTATTTAGAGGTCGCTAAATCTTGGGTTGTTATGGCGAGGTTTGATTTGTTTCCTTTCCAGTTCCAAACGATGTAGTAGTATTGCCGTCTACATAAAAGCATGAACTGTTAGTGTTTTAATGTTTTATTGGTATCTTTGAGGTTTGCTCTGAGCTCTGTGTTCTCTTTAGTTGAAGCACTATAGACTACTATGCCAGACTATCAACTTACTGGTGGCTTGAGAAAAACATTCAATTTTACGGAGTTGCAACTGTCCAAGAATTCCTATCCTTAAACTACCCCACTAGTGGACCTGTCTAGACCATCAAACAAATGGAAAAGAACATCACTATAGACTACGATTCGTATGGATGGGGGGCTCAGTGAACTAGTGTTATCTAGGAGGCTCAGTATAGTTGAACTGAGATGCACAACCCCATGTTTTCCAAATCAGACGCGGACATAAGGTGCATAGCCGCCTTTAATGGTAGCTATTCACTTTATCGTTTGGGCACAGTTGAACTTGCTTGGCCAAGTCAATATCTTAATTTTGAACGTTTGTGATTTTTTAAGTTCCCATATAATTTGTGTACATGAGACTACATTCCAATGTGGAATCAATTTCCTTCCTACATGGATAAAATTGTCGAATGCAGAATTTTGAGAAGATTTCATATTATACTTTTATTGATGCAGGACATTCTCCCACTACGAGGTAAAATTCTGAACATTGAAAGGAAGGACCAGGGCAGCCATGTACAAAAATCAAGAAATTCAAAATCCTGTTCATTTCAGGGTGAAGATTTTAAGAAGGAAACCCTTCGCTACCATAAGATCATCATCATGACTGATGCTAATGTGGATGGTGCTCACAAAGTACGTGTTGCAGAATTTGGAAGAAGACGAGAAGGAGGACAGCCTCTGTGGACACAGTGAAAAGTTGGCCATAGCTTTTGGCCTAATCAGTACACCAAATGGAACCCCTCTGAGAATCATCAAGAACCTGAGATTGTGTGGGGACTGCCACAAGGCACCCAAGTTCATATCCAAACTTTAGATAGAGAAATCATAATGAGGGACTGTTATCGCTCTCACCACTTTGTTGAAGGAGTGTGCTCGTGTGGCGATTACTTAAATGGTTGATTTGGCTTTTGAGCATCACTAAAAATCTCAAATCTGCATGCAGGTTATAGAAAGATCGAGTTTAATATCCAAATTATTGGATTCTGGGGAGATTAAGAACTTCCTCTTTGCACAATTCCCTGGTCTCTCAGCTTCTTCTGAGAAGCATATTGTACAGATACGGATGTTAGCCAAGATTAAGTTCTACCAAAGCCTCAAAGCCTCAAAGCTTCAAACAGTGTATAGCCAAGTAGCCAACCTAACATATCAGGAAATAATTTTAAGCCAATCAACTCCGTTCAAAGCTCTATATTAGTCAAGTTGAAATTTTAGTCTGTGGCCTGTGGTGAGTGTTTTCGTAACTGCATCTAGTTTTGGAAAACTACTGACTTGAGGCCATGCTTGGGACTAGTCAAGCTGCAATGTGTATGCAATATTGTACATTTTTTATCACATTTATAAGCTCGTGGAATATGTATTATCATATTTTATTGGTCTCGTCTCATGGGTAATTAGTTTCATCTCTATGTGACCACGACAAAAGAGAAGGGGCCTTCGATTTTAAACTTTGAGTATTACTTTTCCTCTCCAGAATCCAGATAAACCAGATTTGAGTTCTACTCGACATTAGATTGAAAATGACCAAATTTGAAGATTGAAACGGAGTATGTACACGTCGCAATACTCTTTCCTCTCGTTTCTCTATCCGTCCTCCAGATAAACCAGTTTTGAGTTCTACTCGACAATAGATTGAAAATGACCAAATTATTCTACACGGCAAGACTAATGGAGATCTTGACAAGCAATGCTCCTATATATTACTACACCACATACATTTTAGTTTATACAATTCCCAAAGATGATTTCAAACCTGGCATTTACAGTTTTTAACTTTTACATCGTCTTCCTACTCTTTAACCAGTTGATGTCCCAAACAAAACCTTGTATGGCCACCTCTGGAAATGAGACTGATCTTCACTCTCTGATCGCTATTAGAGATGGAATTCAAGGCGGCTTAAGCTCCTGGAACCAATCTGCTCATTTCTGTCAGTGGCAAGGCATTACATGCGGCAAGCGTCATCAAAGAGTCATAAGTTTGAATCTTTCCAGCCAGAGTTTGGTTGGATCGATATCGCCTCATATTGGAAACCTCACTTTCCTAAGGGTCATCAACCTAACACACAATATATTCTACGGTGAGATCCCACAAGAAATTGGTCGGTTGTTTCGTCTTCAAAAACTCAATCTAATCAATAACACTTTCGAAGGAGAAATTCCAATCAATCTAACCCAATGTACTGAACTCAGGTACATTGATTTAAGTATGAACAAATTGTCAGGGAATATTCTGGCAAAGCTTGGTTCATTGTCAAAGCTTGAATTCTTGATTATTCAAAGAAACAAACTGACAGGAGTGCTACCCTCTTCTTTAGGTAATCTTTCGTCGCTTCAAGTCTTCTCCACAGTTGATAATAAATTGGTTGGAAGTATTCCAGCCAGCTTTGGTAGACTGTCAAGCTTACAAATATTCGCTGTTGGAAGTAATTTACTATCTGGTGAGGTCCCGTTAACAATTTTCAACATTTCATCCTTGAATATCTTAGCAATTAACGATAACCAATTTAGTGGTAGTCTTCCATTAGACATGGGCATCACTCTTCCTAATCTCGTCGGTTTCTATGGTGGTAGAAATCAACTTTCTGGACTACTCCCAGTTTCATTAGCTAATGCTTCTAAACTTCAACTATTTGATATTTCTGAAAACAATTTCAAAGGACAAGTTCCTAAGGATTTTCAATTCCCTCAAACTATTGAACAGCTAAATCTTGGACATAATCATCTAGGAACAGGAGAAGCTCATGATTTGAGTTTTATCACTTATTTGACCAACTCCAGTAATCTAAAATTCTTGGGCTTGACCCAAAACAATTTTGGAGGTGTTTTCCAGAACTCTATTACCAATCTCTCCAACCGAATGGAGGTGTTGTTTCTAGGAGGCAATCAAATATCTGGAATTATCCCAGAAGGGATTGGGAACCTGGTCAAAATTTATAAATTAGGTCTCGAAGTCTAATAACTTTTACGGTAGTATTCCATCTTCAATTGGAAAACTCCGTAGTTTACAAGGGTTAGCTCTGTTCGAAAACAAATTATCTGGACCGATCCCATCTTCTCTCGCAAAACAATACTAAATTGAGTCAATTGTTTTTAGGAATGAACAGACTAGAAGGAAACATTCCTTCAGGTCTTGGTGCTCTTAGCCAATTGCAACAACTGGATCTGCAACAAAACAACCTAAATGGTACCCTACCTAAAGAGATCTTTAATATTCCCACTCTGCTTTATCTTAACTTCTCTATGAACTCCTTAACTGGTTCCCTACCTTTAGAAGTAGGAAAACTAAAAAATCTTGTTGATATCGATGCATCTGGAAATAAGTTGTCTGGTTTAATACCTAATACTCTTGGTGAGTGTCTGAGTTTGCAATTTCTTGACTTGAGCGAAAATTTGTTTGAAGGGATAGTTCCTCAATCTTTGAGTTCTTTAAAGAATGTCGAACAGTTGGATCTATCAAAGAACAACTTGTCTGGTGGAATTCCAAAATATTGGGGGGACTTTCGGTATCTCCAAATATTGAATCTATCCTTCAATAAATTTGAAGGTGAGGTACCAAATGAACGGAATTTTTAAAATTGCAGGCAATTTTTCAGTTGTTGGAAATTCGATCTCGTGGGGGTATACATGAACTGCAATTGCCGCCATGCCGATTTAACAACTCTGAAAAGCAAGGTGTAAAAAGCATAGAAGGTCCGATCCTTCCAAAATGGCAATTATGATCGGTGTGGCTGTGTTCATTCTTTTGGCTTCATGTTCTCTAATATTTTACTTGAGGAGAAAAAGTAAACTTAAACCGGCTTCTTTGCCATCATTTAGTGATCGGCATCTCAAGGTCTCATATGGAGATCTTTCTCAAGCGACTGGTGGATTTTCTCCAGCTAATTTTGTTGGTTTAGGTGGTTTTGGCAGTGTGTATAAGGGAATGCTTAACCAATACGAAACCGTTGTTGCTGTTAAGGTGTTCAAACTTCAATTGAGAGGAGCTTTAAAGAGTTTAGGGCAGAGTGTGAATCATTAGTAATATCCGCCATCGAAATCTTGTTAAGATTCTAACTTCTTGCTCTAGTGTGGATTACGAAGGAAATGAATTTAAAGCACTAGTCTTTGAGTTCATGCCAAATGGAGGTTTAGATAAGTGGTTGCATCAAGAGATTAGCAAACAAGATGAAGAATCGAATTTGAACCTACTTCAAAGACTAAATGTCGCCATTGATGTTGCTTCTGCGCTTATCTATCTTCATCACGAGTGCCACGTTTTGGTTATTCATCGTGATCTAAAGCCAAGCAATGTGCTTCTTGATGATGATATGGTAGCTCATGTTGGTGATTTTGGTTTAGCAAAGCTTCTTTCGGGATCAATAGAGAACTTGCATGATAATCAAAGTACCTCAGTAGGGGTAAAGGGATCTATTGGCTATGCCGCTCCAGGTTGGAATTTCAATATCGACATAAGTTGATTTCAGTCCTTTTTTCCAATTCATAAATGCATGAATTTAATATCTAGTATACCGCATCATTAGTTATAATTTTCTGTTTAGCCACATTTTAGTGAAACTCAATTCTTTTTGTCTCTTTTTTCTCTAGTTAAGTTCGACGCCATTAACACCCAAGTTACAGGAGGGCTTTTGATAGTTGGATGTTTTAGCTCCAAAGCTTATAGCATAGTTATTTAGATAGTCAATTAAAAAAAAAAAAATAGTTATGTAGATATCTTAAAAAAGGAAAAAGGAATTGGACGTTAGTGCAAATGAAATGCAGTGAGAGAATCTATTAACTTGATCTAATTACTTTTAAGTCCATGTTAGTTGAATTAAAATTCAAAAGATCGATGATGAAAGAAATGTGGTAGTAGTGGTAATTAAGCTAGTTTGTTTACTTCTATCAATATCTTAACTGACGATTGTGAGGAATTTTTCAATCTCTTTGTAGTCTAATGGCTCTAAAACATTACTATATTACTACTATATTTATTTTTCTTTTTTCATTTTCTCTTTGCTGGCAAATGGCTCTTAATCTTTTTTTTCTTTTTTTCTTTTTTTTCACATTTAAATGGTTATGGAAACTAGTGATTGATGTATATATTGCAGAATATGGTATGGGAGCTGATGCATCCATACAAGGTGACGTGTACAGTTATGGAATTTTGGTGTTAGAAATGTCCACAGGAAGGAGACCAACCGATGAGATGTTTAAAGACGGTTTATGTCTCCATAACTATGCTAGCAACGGTTTGCAAGCTCAATTTATAAAGATTGTAGATCCAATACTTTTATCTGAAGGAGATGACACTTTAGGAGAGACTAATAGCATGAGAATCGGCAATCATAGAAGAACAAAACTGCTAGAGTGCATGACAGCAATAGTCAATGGGGTTGCATGTTCGTGGAATCACCATCGAGAGAATGGATATTAGAGATGTCGTGAGGAATTGCACGCCATCGAGACACATTTCTAGGTACTACAATTAGGGTTTATCATGTGTTTTTTTTGGCAATTTTACATGACATTATATGTATGTTTCATTGCTTCTAATTCATTTTCTATCAAGAGTATGAGGTCCTTTGACGAAACAAAAAATCTTCATTATTTTGCACAAATAACTCTTTGATCTTTGCATCTGTGAAAACTAAATTTTTAGCCTATATAGAAAAATTATGCCTAGTAGATTCTGTGTTAGATTAGTGTTTTGCATTATGTTGTGAAGGAGGCCTTGCTACCAAATAACTCATGATTCGAGATCAAATGGTGTGTTTCATGCTATGACTTTGTGCCAGTGAGTTATTAAGATAACCAAATAGATCAATTTTTTTGAATTTGGGAATGTTTTGGGGGTTAAGACGACTGAGAATGGGGATAAAATTAGATCTATGTTCAATACTAGAGAGAAAAGGAGATGTGAAGATGTACTGGAAGAGGGATCGGGTTAGACAGCCGAGACTTTGAAGATATGGAGTCATGGAGGACGGGGAGGAGGATCATCATATTTACTTGAGTTTTTTGGATGAGTGGGACGTGGATGAGGAGGAGGATGACTAGTATGTCAGACTTGTGGTTTGGGTATGATATTTGCTCCTTCGAGCTGTTTTTGGGAGGGTCTTGTGTGTAGTGGTGTTCCCCTTCTATTCTCTTTTGTTTTCCTTTTATTTTTATGTGTTTTGTGTGTTTGGGTGTTCTGCACTTGTGTATTTAGGTATACAATGTTCATCGTTGCTTGTCCGAGGTTGATAGCCCGATGGGTGTATTTGGGCTTTGTGGTTAGGACAGAGTCATCTTGGTGGTGATTGTTAGTTTAACGATGTTTTCACAATAAGGCCAAAATTTCATGCCGTGATGAGACTCAGTATGGTGCATTTGGAGAGTAAGGAATAACATGACTTTCCAGGATACGCTCACAACATTGAAAAAGATGCTAGTTTTTTTTTATCAGATCATGAATAAGTTGTCTTAACCTAAAAGAGGGGGCAGGAGGTTTGAAGGGCTCATGTTCAATTGGGAAACTGTGATTAAAACCAGTTATCCAGAGCTCTTTATTAGGCTTGTATTCATATTCTTCCTTAGTTGTAGAGGATTTCCCTCTCGGTTTGCATTCTCTCCTCTCCTAAGCTGCCACCAACTGTAATCAAACTTGTTTGGCTATTAATAAAGTATTTTAACAATACAAAAAACGAGAAAATCTTTTTTCTATTGAAAATATGAAATTAAAGAGGTGTTGACAATCTTGGTGTTGGTCAGTTGGTCTTACGATTGGGATGGGGCGATACCCAAATACGTTACAGCTTAGTTTTATTGTGTTTTGGGACACTTGTAGCTGATAATCATGTAATACCTCGGCCATCAAAGTTCAGTTAAATAGATAATTCTGAAAGGTTTTTAGCTCCTTCATTTTGCTTCTCCACTAGTGTTTGCTACTGATGCTTTCACAAGATTATATTGTTGTCTGGTAGCCAAGAGAAATCGTACATGTCGTTGAATTCTGATACATATTAAGAACTGACGGTTTGGAGAAGTTGATATGTATAGCCACCAGTGCAGCTGAGATCCAGAGATAGGCCTTTTTACTTCTGTATACATTTCCTTTGTCTTTAGTTAATATATGATTTTGTGTATATTTGCGCAGTAGTAAGTGGTGAAGAAATAGAAGTTTTCAAGGAGTTGATCAATGATATACTTTTATTTTCTTGATAGATAAGTAAGTAAGGATATTGATGTTGCATTGTCTTCCTCCTACTCTTGCATATGAGAACTGAGCCTTAAGATAATGAAAAATATGGCTGATACATACACCAGTTCTTTATCTTGAAATCTAAGTTGCATTGACACGGATACGTGTGTCCGTTTCCGACACAGATACAAACTAAGTGTCTCACATGGCAAAATATCAAAAGTTGAGGTATATTACATACAATATGTGTCACACATGAATACATATCTGACATGGACTATTTTTAAAATATGGTGTGTCCATATAACATAGTTTTAAATTTTAGTGTCAGACTCTTTGTCCAGTCATGACATGGTCAAATGTTGCATGCAAGAACTGTAGGAAGACACTAAATAATTCGTTTTTTTTTTCATAAGTTGTAGGGGGAACAAAGATAATCGTTTTTCAAACTGAGTTCATGCTATTGCCAACCTAATGAACAGTGCCTGATGCTTTGTTATTCATCCGATGTCGATATTTGACAATAACTAACAAGTGTATTATATATGGTTTTCTTACAGGTCACACCTAATGCCCATTTCCAGAATGACCTTGGACTTGACAACCTCGACACTGTAGAGATTGTGATGGCTTTGGAGGAAGAGTTTGGGTTTGAGATCCCCGATAATGAAGCAGACAAGATCAATTCCATCGGTCTTGCTGTTGATTTCATTGCTTTAGGCAAAATAGAGCTAATACCCTCAGGCAAAATAGAGCTAATGGAGCTCCATTTGGTGTTGATTTCTTTCTCGTTATTAAGTTTCTCCTTGCTCTGCAATATTCCTGTCAGAACTCAACAGGCAACTCGAGTTTTTTGGTGTCATCATCCTTTGGATATGCAAGATGTTTCTTAAATTCTGGTCTATATAGAAATGTAGGCTTGGAATTTATTGTTATTTTCCTTTATCTTTCAGTAGAAGAAACTGCATGTCAGTCATTTGCTACAAAGCCTTTAAACTTGACTCTTATCTGTTGCAGTGGCTTTTTATCTGAATAAGACCACGAAGAAGCTTGGTTTAGCATTTCTCTCGTGTGACGAGAGAGTGTTTGTCCAACTTTTGATTCCAGGCTACTCCTTAGAAACCATTTTATTTTACTGGCGGAAGTTGTTAGACCCAAATTATGTAGAACCCCAATTTGTATGATGTATGAAGTCAGGCACCACCGAAGACAGTTTTCTTCCTAAAAGGGTCTGTGAGTGATTACTAAAACTGTGACAACAATATTCCGGAGTACATCTGAATAGATATTTCCAAAATTTCAATTTTAACTTATCCAGTAGGAAATGGTAAATTGGAAATTAATGTTAAAATGCACCACATTCTGCTTTGCGTGGAGTTTTGAACTAATAAGGAAGCACGGATTACAGAACGCATCCAGCCTTGCTCTACAAAGATGAATACATTCTCAAGCTTCCAGCTAAGAGATTTTGTCAGATGTATGATCAAATGACCAGAAGTCACAGTTTAGTTTGTGGCGAGTCTAACTATGAAAGGATCACATATCTCAATGGTTATACAACCGAAAAAATATGGCAAGTGACATTATTTAATTCGACCTTAAACAATTAATGGAGTTGAGCTAAACACATTTTTTCCCCTCCAATTTTTCTATGTTTAAGTGGAGTCTAAAGTCAAAAACATGCAGCAATATGCACGCAGTACAAGTAACACATTGTTCATGACTATGCTACAAGTCTAAAACCATCTGGCAATGTAAAGTCACGAGAACCATAAAATGGAAACATGGAGTCACAAGAATTGCAACTCGCGCTTCCAAGAAATGTTTATAAATGTCATGAAAGGCTCAACACTATGAACACAACCACAACCACAATGCAAACAGAGTAAGAAAGAAGAGAAGAATTCTCATGGAAGTAGTTAAGTTCTCAGTAATCATGGTAATAATAGTTGGACTGACCATAACTTTTTCCAACAACCAAGTTTTGGCACAGCAATGCGAAGGTGATATTCAGGGGTTAGCATGGGAGTGTGCAAAGTTTGTTCAGAGATCAGGAAAACTGACTCGACCATCACCGGGTTGTTGCAACATCCTTAAGAATGTTGATATTCCCTGCGCATGCAAACATGTAACTAAAATGGTTATGGTTATGTAACTAAAAACACTTAAGTGTATATACACTGAAAGTTCTTCTGTTAGAGGACCTGCTTATGGTTATGTTGAATGTATAATTAATGTTCTTCTGTTAAAGCTATCTGATACCAAATTGTATCTGAAACAGAAGAGTGGCAATCCTTTCATAGAGCAGCGAGTCAGTACAGATGTACAGAGACCATCTATTGGTGCTGGTCCAATGATCTGTGCAACTGAGTACCAGCAGCACCCTCACATCTTCTGGCTGCCAGCATCGAGTCCATATGATAATTTTCTAAAAGCTGCTGGCTGTTGACATGACAAATCTGGATAAGTCATCATGACCCTAAAATGGCCATTCCGGTTAGTGACTCTGAAGCCACTAGCAACAGCTGCAGATCCAAGTGTCAAGTATACTGTGACATCTGCAATGCTGCATCAAGATAAATCATATAAAACGCCCAAATTCATCATTTTCTTCGTAGATTAACATTGGATGTATAATATTACGTGCTAATTTAAAATAAACCACCCCAAACAATTTTGAATTTTGAAGGGTGTGGTTCATTAAAAATGCAAGGCATATCTAATACAAATAAAATAAAAAAAAATACTAAGGACTAATAATAATAATATATATATGATTTCTCATTCCATAAATATATATAATCATAGTGCGTACAAAATCGAGAAATCAACATACACACTGAAAAATAAAAGAGTAAATTCGTGATTCGGCCATGATGGCATTGTCAGCAACTCAGTATGTAATACTTTTGGACTCTCTTAATCGAGAGGGTTAACAATCGATATCGTGGGGTTTCCCCTTGCAAGTTATCCAATTTTACTGGAAAACAAACACTGTTACATCACCAAAGAAATGATGTGCACTATTGGGTCTACGACACTATTGTCATGATTTTTAAAATCATAACTGAACATGCATATCTTCTATTGAACAGCAAAATACATATTAACATTAACAGTAGTTGTATACTGTATAGTTAAGTGAGCGAGCAAACGTTCTGGGCCGAGGGGGGGTATTTGTACAAAAGATAACTTGGTTAGTTTCTGTCTGTCTGTCCTCATTCATCATTTATTCTCTTCGTCTTTCTCTCTCCACACCCTTTCAATCTCTCTTCTCCACTCTTCCCTCTCTGTTCACGCCCCCACTGCATAGCAGTATACTAGTATACACTTTTAGATAGGTACAGCCGGTACATGTGTACAGTAAAGGCAAGCCCAGATCCAACCCACCAAGAAGAAAATATTGATACCGTATAATATACCGATATTTAACTGTCGAAATTTATCCTACATATATATATTGAGTAATTGACACACTGTTCGGTAAATACTATTACATTTCCCTCTCCAGAATTTCAGATCTATAAATCTCAATCTCAAACCAGTCTTTCTCCATAATGGATTCATTCTTATCAGACAAATCCTCAAAAATCTTCATAGCGGGACACAAAGGTTTAGTCGGTTCCTCAATAGTTAAAAAACTAACTGAATCCGGCTACACAAATCTCCTCCTCCGCACCCACTCAGAACTCGACCTCACCCGTCAAACCCAAGTCGAAAACTTCTTCTCAACCCACAAGCCCAATTACGTAATTTTAGCAGCCGCAAAAGTAGGTGGCATACATGCAAACAACACGTACCCAGCTGACTTCATTTCAATAAATTTACTCATCCAAACCAACGTCATTCACTCATCTTACACCAACCACGTAAAAAAAATACTATTCCTCGGTTCTTCATGCATTTATCCAAAGTACGCCATGCAACCTATTAAAGAAGACGCGTTACTTACAGGTCCTTTAGAACAAACAAACGAATGGTACGCGATTGCTAAAATAGCTGGGATCAAAATGTGCCAAGCATATAGGTTGCAGTATAATTGGGATGCTATATCTGGAATGCCAACGAATTTATACGGGCCGAATGACAACTTCCACCCTGAGAACTCGCATGTTTTGCCTGCGTTAATGAGAAGGTTTCATGAGGCGAAAGTTGGGAATGCTAAGGAGGTTGTGGTGTGGGGGAGTGGTTTGGCTTTAAGGGAGTTTTTACATGTGGATGATTTAGCTGATGCTGTTGTTTTTTTGATGGACAAGTATAGTGGATTGGAACATGTTAATATAGGGAGTGGGAAAGAGTGTAGTATTAAGGAACTAGCGGAGTTGGTTAAGGAAGTTGTTGGGTTTGAAGGGAAGTTGGTTTGGGATTTGAGTAAGTTGGATGGGACACCGAGGAAGCTTATGGATAGTTCGAAGCTTGCTGGGTTAGGATGGGTTCCGAAGATATCGCTTCGTGATGGACTTGTGGATACCTATAAATGGTATTTGGAGTATGTTAAGCAATAATGCAGGTGTGGTTGTTTATTATTATTTTTGTTTCAATTGTCCATGTTTTCTATTTGATGACATTGCTGTTTATTTATTAGTATCATTAAACATGAGAGTTGGATGGAATTTGTTTGAAATTTTATCAAGTCTAGTCGTGGCGTTTTACAATTGTGAGTTTGTCATTATGCTTTGACGCTTTGTATTTGTGCTGCCATTCCCATCATAAGCGTCTTGCTGGGCAATTTTTGCTCTGAGTGTGAGAGGTGGGATGGCAAATGATAAGTTGGTACAAGGTGTCAACCCAGTGGGGATGTCTTAGCTGTGTATGGATGCCTGAGCACTGACTCCTATTAAAATTTCCACGATTACTTATGAAGTTTATTTACTTATAAGAAAAAGTCCTAGCCTTTTAGTACTTCATACTCTCTATTCTTATTCTCTGGTTAACATCGAGTATAATTTGTGTACTGGTGCTTTTGTAAGTTGTTTGTGGTAGGTGCTTGATTACCTTTTTCCTACGAAGAATCAGCTGAGAATCATACTTGTTAGAAAAGGAACATATTATTCTTTTCTAGATGAAACAGTAACCATAGTGTCTATACTGCACGAAAATGACTCTGTTTTTCATGTCTAGCAGTGGTGGTAATACTAGTTGTGATGGCCAGTCCTATTCCTCTAGAGAATTTTTCTGATTTGCTTTTAATATAAGTACTCCCCAACATGTTGGTTGTTAATTGCTCAACCACCTTATCTTGGAATTATGGGGTGATGATTTAAAAGGTACTTACACGCTCAGGTTTGAACAAGTTCTTCATGTTGCCTATTAATGGAATATGTATTTACCATAAAGTATGAATGAGTCGTGGGCATAATCTTCAAAAGTATCGGAGTTTATGTTTGTGTCATTATTTGAGGATATAGACACTGGAAGTCAAATGTGATTCTGTTTTTGCATGGTTAGGACTCAAGAAATGATAGATCTTTTAGGAAAAGAGAAAATTACAAACATGTTACAGACTTACAGGTATCTGATTACTTATATTATTAAAGTTTTACTCAATATGGTACGGTTAGGCTTGAAAGCTACCAAAGTTTAGGTCAGATAAACAAGATAGAATACTTCTCTGAATTGTAGATTTCATTCATATCAATATGTTTTATTTGCCCCATAGGACAGAAACTTAATAAATAAAGCAGTGTGATGGATGCTAATCATACTGTCTGTTTCACACTGTCTCCGCAGTTTGTATTTCAAACCTCAACTCCCTATGGAATCCAATGCCCACGTTAGGATGTGGACATGGAAGACCTTTAGGCAGTTAAAAAGGGACTCCTGAACGTGCTTACATTTTACTTAAAATTTAAAAACTTGTTTGCACTGGTGTTACATTCCTAGTTTGCCTTACTGTGTGTATTTTGTTTTCGTTTCGCTTTGTTAATTCTGGTACAATAAGATAAGATCCTTTTAAATAGATGTCCACTTGCATAACGATCGTTAAATATGTGTATTACATTCTTTCTTTCTTTAAATAATTTCTAGTATAGTGAAAGGTCTAAACATTGATATTTTCCATCTTAAGTTGTGTTTAGTAAATGTTTGAGATCTGTAAGTCCCAAATCAGTGATGATAGCGATAGCCTTAGATATTATCTACCAATAATGTTTCGAGTTGGTGTAGTAAAATATTTTGGGCGGTCATTGCCTGCCTTTTGCAATAGAAAATGAAGGTAAAAATTGACAGTATACCTTCAATATATTTGTTAGTGTTTTAGATTTGTATATGCATATTGCCTATGGATTAGGACCGCCAATATGTATGTGGAGTTTATGTAGTCTCAACTGTAGCTATATAGTGTCTGGCTTTGGTCGATAGCACGACTCGATGGCGGATAACTCCTTCCAAAGATCATTCCGATTCTTTCTTTTCATTGTTGTTTCCTCATGTCCAACTTTAGTGATATCCCCTTTAAGTTTGGGTGATACGAGTCAAAATACTAATCAACTTGGATTAAGTGATGCAGAAAAAAGGAAGGAGTGGAGAAGGGAAGAGAAGAATATGGCGAGAGGAGAAAGAGTTCGAATCAACTTGGAAGGTGTAGAAATTTATTCTCTTTGGGGCAGCAATCCTTCTACTTCTAAGCTAAAAATACAAGGATTACCTAAAGATCCTCATGGAATAAAGGAGTTGTCGATTAGACTCTTCCCGTCATTTAGGCAAATAAATTGTTCAGAAGTGGTCTTATACCTCTGGATGCTCCTCTGAGATGAATTGACAATTCTAAGTCTTTTAGGCGTTATTGCGTTTCAATGCTAAATTGACAAGAAATACCAAGAATATCCTGGAAAGGTTGCCAATTTGACTCTACTTTTCATTTAAGCAAGTAAAATTTTGAGAAGTGGTCGACTGCCTCTGTGCTCTTCTTAGGTGATTAACCTGGTATACTAAGTTCCTGCACCCCTATACATGAAGCCTTGGGGCACGTTGTCCCGTTGCGGAGGTGCCTGGCAAAGTCATTGAGGCTGTTGATTTTCAAGACTATATGATAAGGCTCTGAGAGTGTTACTAGATTCCTGATTCTTATTTAATTCTCAGTGTCTTCTGTCATATGACTCTTCAATAAGGTTGATATCTGATCAAAGAGATCATCTGAGCTGAATCAATTATTTTGTTCCTATATTTAACAAGTCTACAAAACTTTACCGAGTTGACTTTTATCGGAGCCAGAAAACTCAACTGGTTTCTTTCTGTTCTATTCTATGAAAGCTTTCTTTTGCTGATTAGTTAGGCATTGAGTTTTAGTTGCACAAAGTGTGAATATGCGTCAAGTCAAACTCGAGGAATTGATGTGTTCATGGAGTCTTGACTCCATTACCGAAGCACGATTTTTTCCATTTCTCCTCATTTCGCAATGTTACTGTTTCTACAAACTTTCTTTAGGTTATGCTTCCAGTGATTGAGACTGCAATTTGTTTCAGATTTGTTGGCTGTCTGCTGAAATGGAGGAATCAATGCAAATAGTAGTATATCCAGTGTTCGTGCCTTTCCTAGATTGTGAGTGAGGTGATCAAGAAACTAGAGCGCGTCTTTTTCTTCTCATTTTGTGTTAGTATGCGCTTATTGTAATCAAGTGGGGTGAATGCTACAGTTCGCCATGCCCTCTTGCAATAAGTTGTTTTCCAAATAGTATATCTCAATGATGCCAATGTTCCTGTATTGTTGTTATAGGTCCACTTCGTAGAAAATGTCCCGTTGGAGGGGTATAGCCGTGCTTTTTTGTGCCCCTGTTGATGTAAAATGTTGTCTAGAATCGATATCTTCCCTTGAAAATATGAAGAAAGTTGTAGCCGCTCTTCTTTTCCAATTTTTTCTTTTTTGGGTGATTGGAGGAAGGAAAGCTGTTCAAATAAACTTTAAAAGGGTGAAATGTGAACTTTAGTTGCACTTGTTAAGAATTATTGGAGGGGGGAATTAAATATGCCCGGACCAAAAGAGATGGGACTTGGAGTGGAAATGAAATTTTCATTTCTTTTGTATCATGTAAAGAACATCCAATAAAGAGAACGACGACTATCTATTGTGGCTACTTTCCGAACTTCAAAATCTCAAATATGATCATCTTCCTTTGAAGAGTGAAATCTTACCAGATTCTCGCTTTTTCTAGTTCCATTACATGATTTTGGTATCATCAATTACTACACGGTTATTTAGTTTTTGTGAGTTATCAGAATTATCGTCCAGACTACTCTGCAGAAGACTAGAGATGGAGAAACGATAGAGATCTTCCAAATTCCAATTTGTGTTTAGTTTGGTGAAAAAGTGTTTATACCATCTGCCTTTTTCTTGCTTTATTTTGCATTATGCGTTCCCATTGTCAGAGGTCTCTTGTATTTCACCATTTTATTCAGTGAGTTTTACATGTGACTTTACAGTCCTCTGGTCTTTGCAATATATCTTACCAATATAAGCAATTCCTATATGAGCATGGGCCACCAGAAGTAGCGTCTCTGTGGGATCTGTAATGGTTCTCGAGATGACAAGCCGGGAAGCATGAAACAGCTGACTTTAACACCTTCTCTTGGGTATGTTTCAAAATGCAAACAACTTTTAGTAGTTCAAACGATCCTTTCACCTTTAAAAATCCTGAAATGTTTGTGATTGTAATCTGCAGGGAGTGGCCAACTGTGGATGCTCAGTACGTGTGGGGCGTGATACAGAGATAGAAGGCAAAGGCGTGTATTCTCTCTTACTTCCATTAACCAGTAGGTTTCAAATGTATCATTTTCTAGAAGGCAAAGGTGCGTTTCTCACCTTGAAGACGTTTATTGTAATTAGAGGTGTTATGTACATGCATCTAACATAAGGAGTTGCACATAAATAACCCACATTTTGATTGCTCTAATGAAAACCATATAGGAGAAGGAATAAATTGTACTGAATCCAAGCTTTTTGATATCCAATAATTTGCTATAGGCTGAATCACGCCCCACACGTAGCATTACTCTAGACTCACGAATGTTAGATAGTTAAAGTCTAGGAAATTTAGATTTTATTGCCAATAAGGCTTATTTGTAACCTTTTTGTCAATTCATTCGTCCTCCCCCCTCTCGCCTCTCTAAAACAAAGCAGAAATGGTTACTAGGCTCAAACCATTCTCTATTCGGTTCTTTAATTTCACTGCCTTATTGTCCATATGTTATCTTCTTATGGGTTTTTGCACAGATATGAAGAAGTTACTGTTATGTGCTTTTTATTCTAATTGAGTAATTTTCTGTGAACAGGCATTGGAAGTTACAGTTTGGCGTGATGGGATGGAATACCAACAGAAATATTCTCGTGGAAAACCGGTGACAGCTTTAACTTGTCATGTACTTCCAGCTGAATTAAGTGCTGCTCGGGGAACAATAATTAGGTTCTGGCCTGATACAGAAGGCATTTTATTTTATTTTCTTTCCTTCCGAATTCACATGCTCAATATTGTGTTTGATACCAAAGGTTTCCAGTAGCCTACTGGTCAAGCCTTGGGAGGTTGGCCCAAGGTCGTCTTGGGGATCAAATCCCATCTTCACCGGGAAAAGGGGATTTAAGGGTTTCCGGTAATAGAGTAGTGACTAGAATAAAAAGTTCATGATCGATGTTATCAACCATATCAAGGTTTTCAGTACTTGTGTTATTTGATTTGTATTTGCAGTTTTTACTACTTCAGTCGAGTTTGACCACACCACAGTAGCAGGGCGAATCAGGGAACTTTCTTTTCTGAACCCCGAGGTAATGTTATACTTTTAAACTACAAACATCTTACACTTTTCAGTAGATAATTCCTACGAGGATCACATTCTGAATAAACTCCTATGTGCTTGATGTCAATCTGTGGTTCTAGTTTTGATGTAAGAACTGGGATCCTTATCCTTTAAGTTTGACCCTCAAGTTTCACTTTTGGATCTTATTCTTAGGATGAAAAAGAATTTGAGTAGTAGGTCGAGAAAACCTAAAACAAGACCATAAAAAACAAGATTGCATTTAGAAACTTTTCGTGGAATATGTACGATGATTTGATGAATATGGTTTTCAAGGGTTGTGGGTTGCTGATGGTAGTTGCTCTTAGGTTGTGGATGAATATCCTTAATTTTCTTTACGTTTCCATGATGGAAGTGAAGAACCTCATTGGTTTAGGGTGCGGAGGAAAAAATAAGACAACAGAAGAGTTGAGAGGGGATGTTTGTTGTAACTCCTGTTTAACACCTTTATTTTTCCACTATGTTACATGGACTCACAATATTTCAAAAATAATCTGTATCGGACACATGGACACATATTGTATGTGAACCACAGTTTTAATATTTCACCGTGTCGGACACTTTTCAGATCCGATCCGTCAGTGTAACTTAGTTTTTCCGATGGTTGTTGGCTTATCTGCGATGGAATGGAAATTTAAGAATGCACAAATATCTGGTTTGGTTTTATTCTATAAAATAGAAGAAAATGTGATAATATGTGGTGATTTGGTCCATTTTTTTAATTAGTCTTATATTAGGTTTCAAATACCCCCCCCCAAACAAACAAATTCCCATCTTATTCTCTTATCTTTTCTATTTCCATTCTGCATTGACTCCCCTTTCAATTTATGTTTTGTACATCTGTTGCATGAAAAATTAGTTCTTTCCTCTAATCTGGGGGAATCTTTTGTGGATGTTAAGGGCTGCTATGAGAATGATGAGTCTTTATGGCATGAATGATAGACTCTACATTTCACACAATTTAAAATCCATTGCTTGAACTGATGAGCTACAATTAATAAAGGTGCCTTGAGCCTTTGGTTCTGTATTTTTTTTTTTTTTATATTATTCTTTTGGTTCTTGCTTTCTGTGCTTTCTTGTCAATTATATTGAGCATATAATTTTGCAATGCGAACTTTTATGATAGTGTATTAGTGTATACTCTTTGCTTGAGACTCACCGTTGAGCTGTGAGGGTTTTTCTCAAAGTGCCTGACTAATCTTTTGCATGTTGTGTCATCCTTTTTTTGGGTTTTTCTTTCTGGTGGCTCTCTTCTGTATTTTTCAGCTTACCATCACTTTAAGAAAGGAGGACGATGATCCAGAGAAAATGCAACACAATGAGTACTATTATGCTGGTGGGTTGCTCGAGTATGTGAAATGGTTAAATTCTGATAAGGTATATAATTTGCGGCTCAAGTGTTATTTGTTTCCAGTGTCATTATGGTAATCTGTTCTGATGTGGAAGAAATTATTCACTAAACTTGTTAAATTAGGTTGTACCCAAAACCTTTCATTATATATTTTATTTTGGTGGGTTGGACCATTTCTCAATAGAAGGTCCATGATGCAACAAATTTCTGTTTGTATATTCGATAAAGGAATTATGGTAAAAGATATAGAGAATGAACAAGATGCACATTTCCTATGCTTCAAACCTATGTTACATGGACACACCATATTTTGAGAATAATCCATGTCGGATAGGTATTCATGTGTCTGTGTCGGACACATATTGCACATATAATGCATGTGATATACCTCAATTTTTTATATTACACCAATATTTTTGCCGGGTCAGAAACTTCATTTCCGTGTCGGATACGGACACACCTATCCGTGTCAATGTAACTTAGCTTCAAACAATATCCATAGGTTACTATGGTTCCAATGTGTGTTGTAGAGCATTAGTGTCCATACATTCTACTAGAGGTCTTTATAGTTGAAGGCGATTCAGGCTGGTGGTAGTGCAAAACAAGGTCGTGATAGGCGCTTCTAGGTGAACTCGCAGTTACTCTTTGCAAGTGTTCCATAATTAATTGTTACCATCATCCTGCATTAGTGTAAAAGTAAACCAGCGGACTTGACTTTGCTGGGTTCATTTGATGAAGCAAAACCTATTTTCATGAAAAGAGTTGTCTTCGAAAGAATTGTATGTGCTTGGTAGCGGCAGACCCTGTACTGCCCGGAATCCTGTCTGGTGTAATAAAATAATAAAAATAGTAATAAATTTTTTTAAAAAATAATAATAATAAAATGATAAGTTGGAATTATGAACTATTTGTGGATCTGTTCTTCTTCTTCATCCCACATTTTGAAACAAGGAGAGTAAGTCCAGCGTTTGATCTGGATGCCTCCCTTTCTTCATCTCCTGTTTCTTATGGAACAGCCAATAGATAAATGTGCCTGGTTTGAGGATCTTACTTAGAACCCTTGCGCCTTTCAGTGCTTCTTCTTCTAGTACGCTGTTTGGTGTAGAAAATGTGTTAAGATTTTATTTGGGGTTAGAGGTTCAACGTATTCAACTATATCGTTCTTGTCTTCTGTAGTTCATTTGTTGCACAAAGGTTTTAATTCAATTGAAGATTGAGGTTCAAGATTCTTATTTAGAGGTCGCTAAATCTTGGGTTGTTATGGCGAGGTTTGATTTGTTTCCTTTCCAGTTCCAAACGATGTAGTAGTATTGCCGTCTACATAAAAGCATGAACTGTTAGTGTTTTAATGTTTTATTGGTATCTTTGAGGTTTGCTCTGAGCTCTGTGTTCTCTTTAGTTGAAGCACTAGAAGCGATTGACAAAATGCCAGACTATCAACTTACTGGTGGCTTGAGAAAAACATTCAATTTTACGGAGTTGCAACTGTCCAAGAATTCCTATCCTTAAACTACCCCACTAGCGGACCTGTGTAGACCATCAAACAAATGGAAAAGGACATCACTACAGACTACGATTCGTATGGATGGGGGGCTCAGTGATCTAGTGTTATCCAGGAGGCTCAGTATAGTTGAACTGAGACCATGTTTTCCAAATCAGACGAGGACAGAAGGTGCATAGCCGCCTTTAATGGTAGCTATTTACTTTATCATTTGGGCACAGTTGAACATGCTTGGCCAAGTCAATACCTTAATTTTGAATGTTTGTGATTTTTTAAGTTCCCATATAATTTGTGTACGTGAGACTACATTCCAATGTGGAATCAATTTCCTTCCTACATTGATAAAATTGTCGAATGCAGAATTTTGAGAAGATTTCATATTATACTTTTATTGATGCAGGCCATTCTCCCATTACGAGGTAAAATTCTGAACATTGAAAGGAAGGACGAGGCAGCCATGTACAAAAATCAAGAAATTCAAAATCCTGTTCATTTCAAGGTGAAGATTTTAAGAAGGAAGCCCTTCACTACCATAAGATCATCATCATGACTGATGCTGATGTGGATGGTGCTCACATCCGAACTCTTCTGTTGACATTCTTTTATAGATATCAGGTAGAGCAAAGTCTTTCATTCATAATCATCAAGTACCAGTTGAAACAATGATTTAATCCCTCGTAATGCAGAAAGCTCTATTTGATGAAGGCTGTATTTATGTAGGTGTTCCACCTCTGTATAAGGTCGATCTGGTTTTCTTCATCTTTATTTTTTTGATATACTTGAATATCATCTCTAAATTCCTCATGTCAGTGTATCAGGTTGAGAGGGGTAAACAGGCACACTATTGTTATGACAAGGCACAGCTTAAAACTCTCCAGAGTACTTTCCCTTCAAATGCGTCATATAACATCCAAAGATTTAAAGGTTAGAAAACTTTCGAGGTTTAAAGTGAAGAAACTTGCTTTATCATTGAGTTTCATTTATTTCATGTATATGTACAATTGAATTTTGTTTATCTCCTATCTATACCCAATTGAGTTTTTTATCTCATCTATGTGCAATAAAAAAGGCTTAGGGGAGATGATGCCTCTACAATTATGGGAAACAACAATGGATCCTGAGAAAAGGATGCTGAAGCAATTGGTTGTTGAAGATGCTGCAGAAACAAATATGGTGTTCTCGTCTCTCATGGGGGAACGAGTAAGAAAAACCTTTTAGCTAACCTTTTACTAAACACAAAGTGCAAACAAATCTTTGATTCATATTGCTTCTTAAATAGCCAGCAACAGTCTGAATGCCTTGTACCTAATGACCTGTCTTTTTACAATTTTGAATCAGGTGGATGTTCGGAAGGAACTCATAACGAAAGCTGCAAGCACGTTTAGTCTTGAGCAGCTGGACATTTGATATATTTGTTCAGACCCCATGATGTACACAGTTTCAGCAAACTGTTGCCCAAACACATCCGTGCCAAAATTTACCTCGAAGTGGGTTTGTGGATTGAAGGGGTCATATCATTTATGAAAGTTATCTATTAAGCGGTTTTCAATGGATAACTTGTATTCCTTCTGCTTCAGAGTATGCTGACGTTTTTTGTTGCCCAAACACATCCGTGCCAAAATTTACCTCGAAGTGGATTTGTTGCATTGGTTGTTAATATCTTTGGATATCTAATTTGGAGGTTTCACCTGTAAGAATTTTGTTAGCCTTCACTGTTCCTGATACTTTTGTTTGTGGTGTCCCTGCAAATTTGGCTGAAGTTCACTTCCAAAATTAGTAGGAAGTCTGCTCTGAAGTTTAAAGATCTTTTCTGATAACAGAGCTTCCCTTGGGCCGGGTGAGTTTTAGCATCTGAAAAAGAGAATGCGAGTCTTGCAGAATATGCAAGGATACGTCTTCTATGAATATTTCTGCTGCTAAAAGTTCTTTGAATATATAATAGAAGTAGTCTTTTGGTCTGTTGTTTTGAGAGGAATGCTCGTAAGCGACATTGAACCCAACAAGGTAACAGTTGTCTCGGTTCTCCCTGCTTGTGCAAGATTGGCTGCACTGCGGCAGGGTAAAGAGATTCACCAGTTTAATATCAGGAGAGGGTTTGATATGCATATTGCAATATGGAATTTTAATAAGAACGAACCATTAGTCAAGCTGAAATTTTAGCCTGTGGCCTGTGGTGAGTGACAATCACTGGTGGGTTTTGTAACTGCAGCTGGTTTTGGAAAACTACTGACTTGAGGCCATGCTTGGGACTAGTCAAGCTGCAATGTGTATGCAATATTGTACATTTTTTTATCTCATTTATAAGCTCGTGGAATATGTATTCTACTTGTTATGTTCATATTCATTGACCACCCATTGTAGATTACTCCAATGATTTGATCACATTTGTTCTCAAGAAACACATACCCAACACTAGAGTTTACTATTTCTATGCCAAAAAAAAAAAAAAACCAATTGACGCATTTGATCAAACAAATTAATAACTACAACTCAAGTCACACAAACAAAACATTAATAACGACTAGAAAAAAAAAAAGTATGTTATGCACACATACAATGAATGGATTACAGTTGTAAATTTTGCTGTATAAACGTTACCAAAAAAACATCTTAGATTAGGGAAGAAAATCTTAGATTAGGGAAGAAAATGAGGTTACCAAAAAAAAAAAAGAAGAAGAAGAGGAAATGTCTTCGTCTTTGTAGAGAGTATGATAGACGGCAAGATTAATGAGATCTTGACTCATAAGCCAACAAATTTGAGGATTGACTCACGTCGCAAACGTAGAAGAACCGGAAACCAGTTTTGAAAATGACTCTGATTACCAAATTATTCTACACGGCAAGATTAATGGAGATCTTGACAGGCAAGACCAAGTACACCTCGCAATGCTCCTAATTCTACAATTTGCAAAGATGATTTCAAAGGCAATATTAATGGAGATCTTGACAGGCAAGAAAAAAATTGAAGGCCGAAACGGATGATTTCAAAGGCAACATTAATGGAGATCTTCACAAGCAATGCTCCTATATATTACTACACCACATACCTTTTAGTTTATACAATTCGCAAAGATGATTTCAAGCCAGGCATTTACAGTATTTAACTTTTACATCGTCTTCCTACTCTTTAACCAGTTGATGTCCCAAACAAAACCTTCTATGGCCACCTCTGGAAATGAGACTGATCTTCACTCTCTGATCGCTATTAGAGATGGAATTCAAGGCGGCTTAAGCTCCTGGAACCAATCTGCTCATTTCTGTCAGTGGCAAGGCATTACATGCGGCAAGCGTCATCAAAGAGTCATAAGTTTGAATCTTACCAGCCAGAGTTTGGTTGGATCCTTATCGCCTCATATTGGAAACCTCACTTTCCTAAGGCTCATCAGCCTTAAGAACAATAAATTCTATGGTGAGATTCCACAAGAAATTGGTCGGTTGTTTCGTCTTCAAGCACTCCATCTGCACTATAACACTTTCGATGGAGAAATTCCAGTCAATCTAACCCAATGTACTGAACTCAGGCTCTTTAATTTAGGTGAGAACTTATTGTCAGGGATTATTCCGGCAGAGCTTGGCTCATTGTCAAAGCTTGAAGTCTTGGTTATTGAAACAAACAAACTGACAGGAGTGCTACCCTCTTCTTTAGGTAATCTTTCGTCGCTTCAAGTCTTCTCCACAGTTTATAATAAATTGGTTGGAAGTATTCCAGCCAGCTTTGGTAGACTGTCAAGCTTACAACAATTCATTGTTGGAAGTAATTTACTATCTGGTGAGGTCCCGTTAACAATTTTCAACATCTCATCCTTGAAATTCTTAGCAATTGAAGGTAACCAATTTAGTGGTAGTCTTCCACCAGACATGGGCATCACTCTTCCTAATCTCGTCGGTTTCTATGGTGGTGGAAATACACTTTCTGGACTACTCCCAGTTTCATTAGCTAATGCTTCTAAACTTCAACTATTTGATGTTTTCCTAAACAATTTCAAAGGACAAGTTCCTGAGGATTTTCAATTCCCTCAAACTATTGAACAGCTAAATCTTGGACGTAATCATCTAGGAACAGGAGAAGCTCATGATTTGAGTTTTATCACTTATTTGACCAACTCCAGTAATCTAAAGGTATTGGGCTTGGACCAAAACAATTTCGGAGGTGTATTCCCAAACTCTATTACCAATCTCTCCAACCGAATGGAGAGGTTGTATCTAAACGGCAATCAAATATCTGGAATTATCCCAGAAGGGATTGGGAACCTGGTCAATTTGTATATATTAGTTCTCGATTTTAATAACTTTT
Organism: Coptis chinensis; assembly: GCF_015680905.1. NCBI lineage: Eukaryota > Viridiplantae > Streptophyta > Magnoliopsida > Ranunculales > Ranunculaceae > Coptis > Coptis chinensis. Next base: position 89,018,939 of record NC_141463.1, on the reverse strand, counting down.
CCGGTAGTATTCCATCTTCAATTGGAAAACTCCGTAGTTTACAGGGGTTAGGTCTGGCCGGAAACAAATTGTCTGGACCGATCCCATCTTCTCTAGCAAACAATACTAAATTGAGTGAATTGTTTTTAGGAATGAACAGACTGGAAGGAAACATTCCTTCAGGTCTTGGTGCTCTTAACCAAATGCAAACACTGGATCTGGGACAAAACAACCTAAATGGTACCCTACCTAAAGAGATCTTTAATATTCCCACTCTGCTTCATCTTAACTTCTCTATGAACTCCTTAATTGGTTCCCTACCTTTAGAAGTAGGAAAACTAAAAAATCTTGTTGATATCGAGGTGTCGAGAAATAAGTTGTCTGGTTTAATACCTAATACTCTTGGTGACTGTTTGAGTCTGGAAATTTTGTACTTGGACGGAAATTTGTTTGAAGGGACAGTTCCTCAATCTTTGAGTTTTTTAAAGAGTGTCCGAGGGTTGGATCTATCAAGGAACAACTTGTCTGGTGAAATTCCAAAATATTGGGGGGATTTTCTGTATCTCCAGCTATTGAATCTATCCTTCAATAAATTTGAAGGTGAGGTACCAGTGAACGGAATTTTTAAAATTGCAGGCAATTTTTCAGTTGTTGGAAATTCCGATCTCTGTGGGGGTATACATGAACTGCAATTGCCGCCATGCCGATTTAACAACTCTGAAAAACAAGGTGTAAAAAAGCATGGAAGGTCCGATCCTTCCAAAATGGCAATTATGATCAGTGTGGCCGTGTTCATTCTTTTGGCTTCATGTTCTCTAATATTTTACTTGAGGAGAAAAAGTAAACTTAAAACGGCTTATTTGCCATCATTTAGTGATCGGCATCTCAAGGTCTCATATGGAGATCTTTCTCAAGCGATCGGGTGGATTTTCTCCAAATAATTTTGTTGGTTCGTGGTTTTGGCAAAGGTGTATAAGGGAATGCTTAACCAATACTGAAACCGTTGTTGCTATTAAGGTGTTCAAACTTCAATTGAGGAGGAGCTTTAAAGAGTTTCGTGGCAGAGTGTGAATCATTGTGTAATATCCGCCATCGAAATATTGTTAAGATTCTAACTTCTTGCTCTAGTGTGGATTATGAAGGAAATGAATTTAAAGCACTAGTCTTTGAGTTCATGCCAAATGGAGGTTTAGATAAGTGGTTGCATCAAGAGATTAGCTTAACATGATGAAGAATCGAATTTGAACCTACTTCAAAGACTAAATGTCGCCATTGATGTTGCTTCAAGCTTATCTATCTTCATCATCACGAAAGTGCCACGCTTTTGGTTATTCATCGTGATCTAAAGCCAAGCAATGTGCTTCTTGATGATGATATGGTAGCTCATGTTGGTGATTTTGGTTTAGCAAAGCTTCTTTCGGAATCAATAGAGAACTTGCATGATAATCAAAGTATCTCAGTAGGAGTAAAGGGATCTATTGGCTATGCCGCCCAGGTTGGAATTTCAATATCGACATAAGTTGATTTTAGTCCTTTTTCCAATTCATAAATGCATGAATTTAATATCTAGTATACCGCGATCATTAGTTATAATTTTCTGTTTAGCCACATTTTAGCGAAACTCGATTCTTTTTGTCTCTTTTTTCTCTAGTTAAGTTCGACGCCATTAACACCCAAGTTACAGGAGGGCCTTGGATAGTTGGATGTTTTAAGCTCCAAAGCTTATAACATAGTTATTTAGATAGTCAATCGAACAAAAATAGTTACGTAGATATCTTAAAAGAGGAAAAAGGAATTGGACGTTAGTGCAAATGAAATGCAGTGAGAGAATCTATTAACTTGATCTAATTACTTTTAAGTCCATGTTAGTTGAATTAAAATTCAAAAGATCGATGATGAAAGAAATGTGGTAGTAGTGGTAATTAAGCTAGTTTGTTTACTTCTATCAATATCTTAACTGACGATTGTGAGGAATTTTTCAATCTCTTTGTAGTCTAATGGCTATAAAACATTACTATATTACTACTATATTTATTTTTCTTTTTTCATTTTCTCTTTACTGGCAAATGGCTCTTAATCTTTTTTTTTCTTTTTTTTCACATTTAAATGGTTATGGAAACGAGTGATTGATGTATCTATTGCAGAATATGGTATGGGAGCTGATGCATCCATACAAGGTGACGTGTACAGTTATGGAATTTTGGTGTTAGAAATGTCCACAGGAAGGAGACCAACCGATGAGATGTTTAAAGACGGTTTATGCCTCCATAACTATGCTAGCAACGGTTTGCAAGCTCAATTTATAAAGATTGTAGATCCAATACTTTTATCTGAAGGAGATGACACTTTAGGAGAGACTAATAGCATGACAATCGGCAGTCATAGAAGAACAAAACTGCTAGAGTGCATGACAGCAATAGTCAGAATTGGGGTTGCATGTTCTGTGGAATCACCATCAGAGAGAATGGATATTAGAGATGTCAGCAGGGAATTGCACGCTATCAGAGACACATTTCTAGGTACTACGATTAAGGTTTATCATGTGTTTTTTTTGGTAATTTTACATGACATTATATGTATGTTTCATTGCTTCTAATTCATTTTCTATCAAGAGTATGAGGTCCTTTGATGAAACAAAAATTCTTCATTATTTTGCACAAATAACTCTTTGATCTTTGCATCTGTGAAAACTAAATTTTTAGCCCATATAGAAAAATTATGCCTAGTAGATTCTCGTGTTTAGATTAGTGTTTTGCATTATGTTGTGAAGGAGGCCTTGCTACCAAATAACTCATGATTCGAGATCAAATGGTGTGTTTCATGCTATGACTTTGTGCCGGTGAGTTATTAAGATAACCAAATAGATCAAATTTTTGAGAATGTTTTGGGGGTTAAGACGACTGAGAATGGGGATAAAATTAGATCTATGTTCAATACTAGAGAGAAAAGGAGATGTGAAGATGTACTGGAAGAGGAATCGGGTTAGACAGTAGAGACTTTGAAGATATGGAGTCATGGAGGACGGGGAGGAGGATCATCATATTTACTTGAGTTTTTTGGATGAGTGGGACGTGGATGAGGAGGAGGATGACTAGTATGTCAGACTTGTGGTTTGGGTATGATATTTGCTCCTTCGAGCTGTTTTTGGGAGGGTCTTGTGTGTAGTGGTGTTCCCTTCTATTCTCTTTTGTTTTCCTTTTATTTTTATGTGTTTTGTGTGTTTGGGTGTTCTGCACTTGTGTATTTAGGTATACAATGTTCATCGTTGCTTGTCCGAGGTTGATAGCCCGATGGGTGTCTTGGGCTTTGTGGTTAGAACGAGTCATCTTGGTGGTGATTGTTAGTTTAACGATGTTTTCACAAAGAAGGCCAAAATTTCATGTCGTATGAGACTCTATGGTGCATTTGGAGAGTAAGGAATAACATGACTTTCCGTGATAATGCTCGTTCACAACATTGAAAAAGATGCTAGTTTTTTTTATCAGATCATGAATAAGTTGTCTTCACCTAAAAGACGGGGCAGGAGGTTTGAAGGGCTCATGTTCAATTGGGAAACTGTGATTAAAACCAGTTATCCAGAGCTCTTTATTAGGCTTGTATCCAGAGCCGAGTTGCCACCAACTGTAATCAAACTTGTTTGGCTATTAATAAAGTATTTTAACAATACAAAAAACGAGAAAATCTTTTTTCTATTGAAAATATGAAATTAAAGAGGTGTTGACAATCTTGGTGTTGGTCAGTTGGTCTTACAATGGGATGAGGCGTATACCCAGCGTTACAGCTTAGTTTTATCAGTGTTTTGGGACACTTGTAGCTGATAATCATGTAATACCTCGGCCATCAAAGTTCAGTTAAATAGATAATTCTGAAAGGTTTTTAGCTCCTTCATTTTGCTTCTCCACTAGTGTTTGCTACTGATGCTTTCACAAGATTATATTGTTGTCCGGTAGCCAAGAGAAATCGTTATATGTCGTTGAATTATGATACATATTAAGAACTCCGACGGTTTGGAGAAGTTGATATGTACAGCCACCAAAATTGAGATCCGAGATAGGCCTTTTACTTACGTATACATTTCCTTTGTCTTTAGTTGATATATGATTTTGTGTATATTTGCGCAGGTAGTAAGTGGTGAAGAAATACAAGTTTTCAAGGAGTTGATCAATGATATACTTTTATTTTCTTGATAGATAAGTAAGTAAGGATATTGATGTTGCATTGTCTTCCTCCTACTCTTGCATATGAGAACTGAGCCTTAAGATAATGAAAAATATGGCTGATACATACACCAGTTCTTTTATCTTGAAATCTAAGTTGCATTGACACGGATACGTGTGTCCGTTTCCGACCACTGATACAAACTAAGTGTCTCACATGGCAAAATATCAAAAGTTGAGGTATATTACATACAATATGTGTCACACATGAATACATATCTGACATGGACTATTTTTAAAATATGGTGTGTCCATATAACAATAGTTTTAAATTTTAGTGTCAGACTCTTTGTCCATGCCAGTCATGACATGGTCAAATGTTGCATGCAAGAACTGTAGGAAGACACTAAATAATTCGTTTTTTTTTCATAAGTTGTAGGGGGAACAAAGATAATCGTTTTTCAAACTGAGTTCATGCTATTGCCAACCTAATGAACAATGCTTGATGCTTTGTTATTCATCCGATGTCGATATTTGACAATAACTAACAAGTGTATTATATTTGGTTTTCTTACAGGTCACACCTAATGCCCATTTCCAGAATGACCTTGGACTTGACAGCCTCGACACTGTAGAGATTTTGATGGCTTTGGAGGAAGAGTTTGGGTTTGAGATCCCCGATAATGAAGCAGACAAGATCAATTCCATCTGTCTTGCTGTTGATTTCATTGCTTTAGGCAAAATAGAGCTAATACCCTCAGGCAAAATAGAGCTAATGGAGCTCCATTTGGTGTTGATTTCTTTCTCGTTATTAAGTTTCTCCTTGCTCTGCAATATTCCTGTCAGAACTCAACAGGCAACTCGAGTTTTTTGGTGTCATCATCCTTCGGATATGCAAGATGTTTCTTAAATTCTGGTCTATATAGAAATGTAGGCTTGGAATTTATTGTTATTTTCCTTTATCTTTCAGTAGAAGAAACTGCATGTCAGTCATTTGCTACAAAGCCTTTAAACTTGACTTTTATCTGTTGCAGTGGCTTTTTATCTGAATAAGACCACGAAAAAGCTTGGTTTCGTATATCTCTCGTGTGACGACAGAGTGTTTGTCCAACTTTTGATTCCAGGCTACTCCTTAGAAACCATTTTATTTTACTGGCAGAAGTTGTTAGACCCAAATTTTGTAGAACCCCAATTTGTATCATGTATGAAGTCAGGCACCACCAAAGACAGTTTTCTTCCTAGAAAGGTCTGAGTGATTACTAAAACTGTGACAACAATATTCAGGAGTACATCTGAATAGATATTTCCAAAATTTCAATTTTAACTTATCCAGTAGGAAATGGTAAATTGGAAATTAATGTTAAAATGCACCACATTCTGCTTTGCGTGGAGTTTTGAACTGATAAGGAAGCACGGATTACAGAACGCATCCAGCCTTGCTCTACAAAGATGAAAAAACTCTCAGGCTTCCAGCTAAGAGATTTTGTCAGATGTATGATCAAATGACCAGAAGTCACAGTTTACTTTGTCGCGAGTCTAACTATGAAAGGATCACATATTTCAATGGTTAACCGAAAAAATATGGCAAGTGACATTATTTAATTCGACCTTAAACAATGAATGGAGTTGAGCTAAACACATTTTTCTCCCTCCCAATTTTTCTATGTTTAAGTGGAGTCTAAAGTCAAAAACATGCAGCAATATGCACGCAGTACAAGTAACACATTGTTCATGGCTACGCTTCCAAGAAATGTTTATAAATGTCATGAAAGGCTCAACACTATGAACACAACCACAACCACAACGCAAACAGAGTAAGAAAGAAGAGAAGAATTCTCATGGAAGTAGTTAAGTTCTCAGTAATCATGGTAATAATAGTTGGACTGACCATAACTTTTTCCAACAACCAAGTTTTGGCACAGCAATGCGAAGGTGATATTCAGGGGTTAGCAAGGGAGTGTGCTAAGTTTGTTCAGAGATCAGGAAAACTGACTTCGACCATCACTGGGTTGTTGATCCTTAAGAATGTTGATATTCCCTATGCAAACATGTAACTAAAATGGTTATGGTTATGTAACTAAAAACACTTAAGTGTATATACACTGAAAGTTCTTCTGTTAAAGGACCTGCTTATGGTTATGTTCGATGTATAATTAATGTTCTTCTGTTAAAGCTATCTGATACCAAATTGTATCTGAAACAGAAGAGTTGCAATCCTTTCATAGAGCAGCGAGTCAGTACAGATGTACAGAGACCATCTATTGGTGCTGGTCCAATGATCTGTGCAACTGAGTACCAGCAGCACCCTCACATCTTCCGGCTGCCAGCATCGAGTCCATATGATATAACTTTCTAAAAGCTGCTGGCTGTTGACATGACAAATCTGGAGAAGTCATCATGACCCTAAAATGGCCATTCCGGTTAGTGACTAAAAGGTTTACCAATCTGAAGCCACTAGCAACAGCTGCAGATCCAAGCGTCAAGTATATTGTGACATCTGCAATGCTGCATCAAGATAAATCATATAAAACGCCCAAATTCATCATTTTCTTCGTAGATTAACATTGGATGTATAATATTACGTGCTAATTTAAAAGAAACCACCCCCAAACAATTTCGAAGGATGACAAGCCAGGAAGCATGAAACAGCTGACTTTAACACCTTCTCTTGGGTATGTTTCAAAATGCAAACAACTTTTAGTAGTTCAAACGATCCTTTCACCTTTAAAAATCCTGAAATGTTTGTGATTGTAATCTGCAGGGAGTGGCCAACCGTGGATGCTCAGTATATGTGGGGCATGTTACAGAGAAAGAAGGCAAAGGCGTGTATTCTCTCTTACTGCCATTAACCAGTAGGTTTCAAATGTATCATTTTCTATAAGGCAGAGGTGCGTTTCTCACCTTGAAGACGTTTATTGTAATTAGAGGTGTTATGTACATGCATCTAACATAAGGAGTTGCACATAAATAACCCACATTTTGATTGCTCTAATGAAAACCATATAGGAGAAGGAATAAATTGTACTGAATCCAAGCTTTTTGATATCCAATAATTTGCTATAGGCTGAATCACGCCCCACACGTAGCATTACTCTAGACTCACGAATGTCAGATAGTTGAAGTCTAGGAAATTTAGATTTATTGCCAATAAGGCTTATTTGTAACCTTTTTGTCAATTCATTCGTCCTCCCCCCTCTCGCCTCTCTCAACAACAAAACAGAAATGGTTACTAGGCTCAAACCATTCTCTATTCGGTTCCTTAATTTCACTGCCTTATTGTCAATATGTTATCTTCTTATGGGTTTTTGCACAGATGGGAATACGTTACTGATTCGCAATCATCTTGAGCACTCCGACATCATTGATGAAAACACAATAAAGTAAGATCGGTTTAAATCAGTTTCTTGATTGAAGAGACCATTTGCAAAATCCAACAGGGATTTTTGAATTCAATTCTATTTATTTCCAACATGTAGAATTTCTCCATTTATATATATGTTTCTTTGTCGGAATTCAAATACACGATAAACTCTTAATAAAAGGAAGCAGCTGATCGTCAAAATGAAAAACCTACATGAAGAAGGTGCTCTCCAAGCCTTCAATCTATTTGTTCTATAGGTTTTCTATGGTCCTGGATGAGCTTTGCGACCCAAGACCACGTATGCATCTGTTTCTTCCTCCTATCTTCTTCTAAATTCAATCTTGGGATAATTCGATTACACACTAAACTTTTATTGCCCTTAACAGTTTAGATGCAATATTGAGAGGGTCAAATTAAGTGATTAAATATTAGGACTTCCACGTTAAGTTCTCACATTCCATCTTGAATTGTTTTTACCCTGGTTTGCAGATGGCAACTTACTGTTATGTGTTTTTTATTCTAATTGAGTAATTTTCTGTGAACAGGCATTGGAAGTTACAGTTTGGCGTGATGGGATGGAATACCAACAGAAATATTCTCGTGGAAAACCAGTGACAGCTTTAACTTGTCATGTACTTCCAGCTGAATTAAGTGCTGCTCGGGGAACAAAAGTTAGGTTCTGGCCTGATACAGAAGGCATTTTATTTTATTTTCTTTCCTTCCGAATTCACATGCTCAATACTGTGTTTGATACCGAAGGTTTCCAATAGCCTACTGGTCAAGCCTTGGGAGGCTGGCCCAAGGTCTTGGGGATCAAATCCCATTTTCACCGGGAAAAGGGGGATTTAAGGGTTTCCGGTAATAGAGTAGTGACTAGATTAAAAAGTTCATCATCAATGTTATCAACCATATCAAGGTTTTCAGTACTTGTGTTATTTGATTTGTATTTGCAGTTTTTACTACTTCAGTTGAGTTTGACCACACCACAGTAGCAGGGCGAATCACGGAGCTTGCTTTTCTGAATCCCGAGGTAATGTTATACTTTTAAACTACAAACATCTTACACATTTCAGTAGATAATTCCTACGAGAATCACATTCTGAATAACCCTTTTGGTTTCCTGTGTGCTTGATGTTAATCTGTGGCTCTAGTTTTGATGTAAGAACTGGGATCTTTATCTTTGAAGTTTGACCCTCAAGTTTCACTTTTGGAGCTTCTTCTTAGGATGAAAAAGAATTTGAGTAGTAGGTCAAGAAAACCTAAAACAAGACCATAAAAACAAGATTGCATTTAGAAACCTTTCGTGGAATATGTACGATGATTTGATGAATATGGTTTTCAAGGGTTGTAAGTTGCTGATGGTAGTTGCTCTTAGGTTGTGGATGGATATCCTTAATTTTCTTTTACGTTTCCATGATGGAAGTGAAGAACCTCATTGGTTTAGGGGTGCGAGGAGAAAATAAGACAAATGTAAGAGTTGAGAGGAGATGTTTGTTGTAAGTCTTGTTTAACACCTTTATTTTTTCCACTATGTTACATGGACTCACAATATTTCAAAAATAATCAGATCGGACACATGGACACATATTGTATGTGAACCACAGTTTTAATATTTCACCGTCCATTAACACTTCAGATCCGTGTCGGTGTAACTTAGTTTTTCCGATGGTCGCTGGCTTATCTGCGATGGAATGGAAATTTAAGAATATTCAAATATCCGATTTGGTTTTATTCTATAAAATAGAAGAAAATGTGATAATATGTGGTGATTTGGTCCATTTTTTTAGTTAGTCTTATATTAGGTTTCAAATACCCCCCTCCCCAACAAACAAATTCCCATCTTATTCTCTTATCTTTTCTATTTCCATTCTGCATTGACTCCCCTTTCAATTTATGTTTTGTACATCTGTATCCTGGGGGTTGGGAAATAGGTTGGGGGACTTGACTTCATTATGTATCCTGCTTTGGAAGGAATTTTGAATGCTATGCATTTTGTTAATGAAAGCCTAATGTAAATTTTCTCATTTCATTTTATGTATCTGATCTCTACTTGCTTCTTATTCGAAAATAAATAAATTAAATGAATTTTTTTAAAATTTAAAACAAACTACATAAACCTATTACTTGCTTGTTTGGGAAAGTGCTGTATCCATTTTTTGCAGATTCAGCCCTTTCATCATATCCTGGAAGAATCAAGAGATTGTTTGATGCACAACTTTGGGTACTCGTTGGAAATTCAATTCAATCAAACAAAAGGTTCTGATATCATGGAATTCCATGCTTGCTGGTTATGCACAGAAAGGTTGTCGTGAAGAAACTTTTGAGCTTTTTAATGGGATGAAGTCTCTAGGTGTGGAGCCTGATGTTATTACATGGAATGGGCTGATCACAGGTTATACCCAGAACGGAGATGGGATAATGGCTCTTGAGTTCTTTTATAGAATGTGTGAAACAAATACAATCACGTTGTCTGGGGCCTTAACAGCTTGTTCCCTGGTAAAGGATTTGAAATTAGGGAAGGAAATCCATGGGTTTGTTATTAGAAAACAGATCGAGTTGTCCACCGGTGCAGGAAGTGCTCTTATAACAACAATGTACTCGGGATGTGATCACATGGAATGGGCCTGCTCTGTGTTCAATGTGCTTTCCGATAAAGATGTAGTTGTTCGGAATTCAATTATTTCTGCTTGTGCTCAGCATGGACAAGGGGTTAGTGCTTTGAACTTTTTGAGAGGAATGCTCGTAAGCGACATTGAACCCAACAAGGTAACAATTGTCTCGGTTCTCCCTGCTTGTGCAAGATTGGCTGCACTGCGGCAGGGTAAAGAGATTCACCAGTTTAATATCAGGAGAGGGTTTGATATGCATATTGCAATATGGAATTTTAATAAGAACGAACCATTAGTCAAGGTGAAATTTTAGCCTGTGGCCTGGGGTGAGTGACAATCACTGGGGTTTCGTAACTGCACCTGGTTTTGGAAAACTACTGACTTGAGGCTGCAATGTGTATGCAATATTGTACATTTTTTATCACATTTATAAGCTCGTGGAATATGTATTCTACTTGTTATGTTCATATTCATTGACCACCCATTGTAGATTACTCTAATGATTTAATCACATTTGTTCTCAAAAAACAGATACCCAACACTAGAGTTTACTACTTCTATGCCAAAAAAAAACCAATTGACGCATTTGATCAAACAAATTAACATTAATAACCACTAGAAAAAAAAGTATGTTATGCACACATACAAATGGATTACAGTTGTAAATTTTGCTGTTTAATATTGCAGTGGTATAAACGTAGAAGAACTCCAATATCCAAACATTTTTGAGTTTTGAGTTTTGAATTTTGCTGTTTAATATTGCAGTGGTATAAACGTAGAAGAACTCCAATATCCAAACATTTTTGAGTTTTGAGTTTTGAATTTTGCTGTTTAATATTGCAGTGGTATAAACGTAGAAGAACTCCAATATCCAAACATTTTTGAGTTTTGAGTTTTGAGTTTGTAAAACATCTTAGATTAGGGAAGAAAATGAGGTTACCAAAAAAAGAAAGAAAGGGGGAATTGTCTTCGTCTTTGTAGAGAGTATGATAGACGGCAAGATTAATGAGATCTTGACTCATAAGCCAACAAATTTGAGGATTGACTCACGTCGCAAACGTAGAAGAACCGGAAACCAGTTTTGAAAATGACTCTGATTACCAAATTATTCTACACGGCAAGATTAATGAGATGATTTCAAAGGCAATATTAATGGAGATCTTGACAGGCAAGAAAAAAATTGAAGGCCGAAACGGATGATTTCAAAGGCAACATTAATGGAGATCTTGAGTAACTAAATAGGGGATGATTTCAAAGGCAACATTAATGGAGATCTTGACAAGCAATGCTCCTATATATTACTACACCACATACCTTTTAGTTTATACAATTCCCAAAGATGATTTCAAACCTGGCATTTACAGTTTTTAACTTTTACATCATCTTCCTACTCTTTAACCAGTTGATGTCCCAAACAAAACCTTCTATGGCCACCTCTGGAAATGAGACTGATCTTCACTCTCTAATCGCTATTAGAGATGAAATTCAAGGCGGCTTAAGCTCGTGGAACCAATCTGCTCATTTCTGTCAGTGGCAAGGCATTACATGCGGCAAGCGTCATCAAAGAGTCATAAGTTTGAATCTTTCCAGCCAGAGTTTGGTTGGATCGTTATCGCCTCACATTGGAAACCTCACTTTCCTAAGGTTCATCCGCCTATGGGACAATCAACTCTACGGTGAGATTCCACAAGAAATTGGTCGGTTGTTTCGTCTTCAAAGACTCAATCTATACAATAACACTTTCGAAGGAGAAATTCCAATCAATCTAACCCAATGTACTGAACTCAGGGGCATTAATTTAGGTGGGAACAAATTGTCAGGGAATATTCTGGCAAAGCTTGGCTCATTGTCAAAGCTTGAAGTCTTGAATATTGAAACAAACAAACTGACAGGAGTGCTACCCTCTTCTTTAAGTAATCTTTCGTCGCTTCAAGTCTTCTCCACAGCTGAAAATAAATTGGTTGGAAATATTCCAGCCAGCTTTGGTAGACTGTCAAGCTTACAAAGATTCTTTGTTGGAGTTAATTTACTATCTGGTGAGGTCCCGTTAACAATTTTCAACATCTCATCCTTGAATATCTTAGTAATTGTCGATAACCAATTTAGTGGTAGTCTTCCACCAGACATGGGCATCACTCTTCCTAATCTCGTCGGTTTCTATGGTGGTGGAAATCAACTTTCTGGACTACTCCCAGTTTCATTAGCTAATGCTTCTAAACTTCAACTATTTGATATTTCAGGAAACAATTTCAAAGGTAAAGTTTCTAAAGATTTTCAATTCCCTCAAACTATCGAATGGCTAAATCTTGGACGTAATCATCTAGGAACAGGAGAAGCTCATGATTTGAGTTTTATCACTTATTTGACCAACTCCAGTAATCTAAAGATATTGGGCTTGGACCAAAACAATTTTGGAGGTGTATTCCCGAACTCTATTACCAATCTCTCCAACCGAATGGAGAGATTGTATCTAGGAAACAATCAAATATCTGGAATTATCCCAGAAGGGATCGGGAACCTGGTCAATTTGTATATATTAAGTCTCCGAAATAATAACTTTTACGGTAGTATTCCATCTTCAATTGGAAAACTCCGTAGTTTACAGGGGTTATATCTGTTCGGAAACAAATTATCTGGACCGATCCCATCTTCTCTCGCAAACAATACTAAATTGAGTCAATTGCTTTTAGGAAGGAACAGACTGGAAGGAAACATTCCTTCAGGTCTTGGTGCTCTTAGCCAATTGCAACAACTGGATCTGGGACAAAACAACCTAAATGGTACCCTACCAAAAGAGATCTTTAATATTCCCATTCTGCTTCATCTTAACTTCTCTATGAACTCCTTAATTGGTTCCCTACCTTTAGAAGTAGGAAAACTAAAAAATCTTGTTGATATCGAGGTGTCGAGAAATAAGTTGTCTGGTTTAATACCTAATACTCTTGGTGACTGTTTGAGTCTGGAAAAGTTGTACTTGGATGATAATTTGTTTGAAGGAACAGTTCCTCCATCTTTGAGTTCTTTAAAGAATGTCCAAGAGTTAGATCTATCAAGCAACAATTTGTCAGGCGAAATTCCAAAATATTGGGAGGACTTTCGTATCTCCAAATATTGAATCTATCCTTCAATAAATTTGAAGGTGAGGTACCGATGAATGGAATTTTTAGAATTGCGGGCAATTTTTCAAGAGTTGGGAATTCCGATATTTGTGGGGGTATACATGAACCGCAATTGCCGCCATGCCGCATTTAACAACTCAAAAGCAAGGTGTAAAAAGCATGGAAGGTCCCATCCTTCCAAAATGGCAATTATGATCGAGTGTGGCCGTGTTCATTCTTTTGGCTTCATGTTCTCTAATATTTTACTTGAGGAGAAAAAGTAAACTTAAAACGGCTTCTTTGCCATCATTTAGTGATCGCCATCTCAAGGTCTCATATGGAGATCTTTCTCAAGCGATCGTGGATTTTCTCCGGCTAATTTTGTTGGTTCGTGGTTTTGGCGGTGTGTATAAGGGAATGCTTAACCAATACTTAAACGGTTGTTGTTAAAGGTGTTCAAACTTCAATTGCGAGGATCTTTAAAGAGTTTCGTGGCAGAGTGTGAATCATTGCGTAATATCCGCCATCGAAATCTTGTTAAGATTCTAACTTCTTGCTCTAGTGTGGATTACGAAGGAAATGAATTTAAAGCACTAGTCTTTGAGTTCATGCCAAATGGAGGTTTAGATAAGTGGTTGCATCAAGAGATTAGCGAACATGATGAAGAATCGAATTTGAACCTACTTCAAAGACTAAATGTCGCCATTGATGTTGCTTCTGCGCTTATCTATCTTCATCACGAGTGCCACGTTTTGGTTATTCATCGTGATCTAAAGCCAAGCAATGTGCTTCTTGATAATGATATGGTAGCCCATGTTGGTGATTTTGGCTTAGCAAAGCTTCTTTTGGGATCAATAGAGAACTTGCATGATAATCAAAGTACCTCAACAGGGGTAAAGGGATCTATTGGCTATGCCGCTCCAGGTAGGAATTTAAAGATCGGGGAGTCAGTACTTTTTACAATTCATAAATGCATGAATTTAATATCTAGTATACTGCATCATTAGTTATAATTTTCTGTGCAGCCTCATTTTAGTGAAACTCAATTCTTTTTGTCTCTTTTTTCTCCAGTTAAGTTCGACGCCGTTAACACCCCAGTTACAGGAGGGCCTTGGATAGTTGAATGTTTTAAGCTCCAAAGTTTATAGCATAGTTGTTTAGATAGTCAATCGAAAAAAAATAGTTATGTAGATATCTTAAAAGGGGAAAAACATCACTTGATCTAATTACTTTTCAGTCCATGTTAGTTGAATTAAAATTTAAAAGATCAATGATGAACAAACTATGGATGTGGTGGTAATTAAGCTAGTTTGGTTACTTTTATTAATATCTTAACTGACGATTGTGAGGACCTTTTTAATCTCTCTATAGTGTAATGGATATAAAACATTATGGTATTACTATTATATTTCTTTTTTTTTTTTTTTTTTTGTTTTTTTCGCCAAATGGCTCTTAATATATATTCATTTAAATGGTTTACTAAAAACTAGTGATTGATGTATATATTGCAGAATATGGTATGGGTGCTGATGCATCCATACAAGGTGATGTGTACAGATTATGGAATTCTAGTGTTGGAAATGTCCACGGAAGGGAGACCAACCGATGAGATGTTTACAAACGGTTTAAACCTCCATAACTATGCTAGCAACGGTTTGCAAGATCAACTTATAAAGATTGTGGATCCAATACTTCTATCTCAAGGAGATGACACTTTAGGAGATACTATTACCATGAGAATCAGCCAGTCACGTAAGAACAAAACTGCTAGAGTGCATGACCGCAATAGTCGAAATTGGGGTTGCATGTTACGTGGAATCACCGTCCGAGAGAAATGGATATTAGAGATGTCGAGAGAAATTGAACGCCATCGAAAAAACATTTCTTGGTGCTAGTATTCATGAAGAACGTAACTGACTCCAACGACGGTTTGAAAGGTAAAATCACATCTCTTACAAATAAATTAAATAATTGTTGAATGTGAAAGAGATAGATAGAGGAGAACAAATCAGTGTTTTGCTCTGTAATTTTTCCTTCATTTATGTCCTCTTCTCCTTCCATTACTGAAGTTTGCATTTAACGGTCGTTTGTTTGTGATTTCTTTCCTATGCTGAAAAAAATTGTTTGGTTTCTTTCTTTCTCTTTTAAAAAAAGTTGTTGATGAGATCAATCCTTTCATTTAGTAATTAAAACACTTTTATGATTAAAATTGTATGAAACATTGATTGTAAATTTATGAAACATTAAAAAAAAAGTACTTTTATTTATATTTTTTGTGAAGCTAATGGACTCTAATAATTCTTGGTTACCATGTGAGGTCAGCTCTAATAATCCATGCAGGGATATGCGGAAATCATTCGGGTGGTCGAAGTTTGGCTCATAAGGCAATGACGCAAGGATATTGGTGGCCTCATATGCAATTGGATCTAAAAACATTTCCCGACATGTATTCCTTGTCGTAAACACTATCATTTGGGTACTCTTCCAACCAACTCGAGCTACACCCAATTTTCTCACCATGGCCATTTGCAAAATGGGGTTTAGACATCATTGGGCCCCTACCTAGAGCTCCGGGAATGTTCGCTTTCTCCTCATAGCTACTGATTACTTTACCAAGTGGGCGTAGTACAACCTTTGGTGCACATACAAGCTTCGGACGTCGACGGTTCCTATGGAAGGATATAATTTGCCGATTTGGTATCCCCTTTACCGAGCTAATATCGGACAATGGAAAGCAATTTGATGCGTAAGAAATACCGACGTGCTTTGTGCTAGTCTCCATATTCAAAGACAATTTTTCTGCACCCCCTATCACCCCCAAGCAAATGGGCAGGCCGGGTTTACAAATAAATCCATCTTAGCAATCCTCAAACGTCCGACTTAACTAAAGGCAAGTGGACAAGGGAGTTACCAGCCGTTCTATGGGCGTATAGAACAACTCCAAAGCGCTCGACAGGAATGTCACCATTTAACCTGGCGTATGGAGCAGAAGCGGTATTACCCACGGAAATTTTTGCTGAGACGACCCGCACCGCTGCCTTAAATGATGGCCATAATGACGAATTAGTAGCTCATTCAAAGGCCAATCTAGATGAAGTGCGCGAGGAAAGTATTGCTCGTCTCCTCCATTACCAAGCCGCAATGAAGAAGCAATATGACAAGAAGCTTCGCTTGAAAGTTTTTCATCCAGGCGACTGGGTCTTGTGTAGACAATCAAAGATCATCGAGGCAGGGAAGCTAGGCGAAAACTGGGAAGGACCTCTTATCATTGACCGTACTGCCTCTAAGGGCGCATATTTCCTTCGCACAATTTCGAACCCCTCCCGAAACCATGGAATCTTGCTCCATCTTAGGCGTTTTTATCGTTAAATTGGTTTCCCATTAGTACAAATTGGTAGCTTGAGGACAAATCTTAGTGTTTGTCCATGAGACGACTTAGCTATGTTGTTTCAAATTTTGAAATCATCAATAAAATTTCATTCTTCCATATTTGACTTCCATTCAAAGAAGACACGCATACGGTGTATATAAATTCCTCAAAAGCAATGTACAACAAAAGCACTCTAGTTCATCACCACCACCTTAGTTTAGGTGAGGTTGGTATTTAACCTACACAAATTCAAAGTCGTGGAGTTTTCGTTTGCAAAACCTTACTCCACGCATCAAAAAGTCGTGGAGTTTGCGTTTGCAAAACCTTACTCCACGCATCAAAAAGTCGTGGAGTTTGAGTTTGCAAAACCTTACTCCACGCATCAAAAAGTCGTGGAGTTTGCGTTTGCAAAACCTTACTCCACGCATCAAAAAGTCGTGGAGTTTGCGTTTGCAAAACCTTACTCCACGCATCAAAAAGTCGTGGAGTTTGCGTTTGCAAAACCTTACTCCACGCATCAAAAAGTCGTGGAGTTTGAGTTTGCAAAACCTTACTCCACGCATCAAAAAGTCGTGGAGTTTGCGTTTGCAAAACCTTACTCCACGCATCAAAAAGTCGTGGAGTTTGCGTTTGCAAAACCTTACTCCACGCATCAAAAAGTCGTGGAGTTGGCGTTTGCAAAACCTTACTCCACGATCAAAAGTTATTGGAGTTTGTGTTTGCAAAACCTTACTCCACGCATCACAAAGTCGTGGAGTTTGCGTCTGCAACACCTTACTCCACGCATCAAGAAGTCACGGGACTTGCATATGCAATATCTTGACCCACGCACCAGAAAATCGTGGGGTTAGCATTTACAATACCTTACCCCACTCATCACAAATCACATAGCAATCAAGCGGGAATGACTATATAAATGCAAACCGGTTTATCGTGTCTATCAACAAAATGAAATTTCTATTTCCCAAATTTTACATTACCACCTAGGTATTCTTCAGTATAAAAGAGGTTGTGCACGCATCGACACTTAATTCAAAGCATTCTAAGTTAAGTACCTTAACTAAGTTATTCGCGTGGCATCGCAGAAATTGTGACCACACTGTTTCATTCTTTTATAGTAATATGATGTCTATTCTTCACCCGTAAGGAACAATTCCATCCGCAAAAAGAGGGGCGTATGTACCACTGTACTTGTACCCTACCAACGACAATCATTGGGTACCACTATAAGAGCCGGCCACTAATGAGGCGGGCTTGCTAGCCCGCTACTGTGGCAGCCCCGCTTGTCTACTAATGTGGCATTCGGGCATGCCCTCTATTAAAGCAATGACACTGCCCACTAATATGACACCCAAGTTATATATAGCAGGTCCGGAGATATGTCAAGGGATTTTTTCCATATGAAGCTTTAGGAAAGATTTCATACAAAGAGGGAAATATCTCGTCAAATAAGGAAAGGGTATTTTTAGCAATAAGATTCCTATAAATACCCAACAATCATTTCAAACAAAGAACTACGTGCATTTTTGAGACTTGATTCCAGAGAACAATTTGGATACGTAGGCAGCCATTGGTGGTACAGTCTCTCTCACTCCATATCAACCTCTCCAACAAGATCATTAGTGTGTTTGCGTGAGTTCTCACCCAAACAGGTGGTACACATATCGATGGTGTCAAAGCTTCATTGACAAAAACACTCAATAACCTTGGGAAGAAGTCGAAACTTATCAAGGTACCCCCCTCAGTTTATATCTCCTAATCATCTTTTGTCAATAATTTTTTGATTACGATCCCTATGCTTTTTAAATTTGTCCACCATGTTTCAACATGTCTCCAAGACTCATTCTGCCCTGTATGTATTTACTGTAAGCTATGATTGAATCCCTTTATATTTCATTGGCCCAACCAGAATTTTGAGGCAGATGTGGTTAATGATTGCATGATGTCACCACTTGTATTAATAGCCAAATAAGATCAGTGATATGGACAGGGTTTTCTTTGTTGCAATCAGATTTTCTCAGTATTTAGGCAATCAAATGATGAGAGCTTCAACTTACATAAAGTGAATGTTGTGTGTCCCTGGGATGTCATAGACTCATAGCGAAGCAGATGGACTAATAAACTAAAATGGCAAGCGTAACATAAATTTTAGTATTCCTAGGCTAAGTACTGATTGAATTTGTTTTAATTTTTGAATTCCAGCTAAGGGGTTGATTAAAACTTCAGAAAAAAGAAAAACTGAATAACTAATTTTATGTCTATCACCTTTCTCCGGTATGTTCTTGAGTACAATAAATGTTTTTGGTTTGTGGTTTGTACCATTCAAGGAAAAGGACATTAGCTTGAGTGGAGAACATGAAAGGGAGGGATTAACATGTGTAATCTCTGTAAAGGTCCCAAACCCAGAGTTTGAAGGGCAAACAAAGGTGTGTGTTGTTTCGTCGTTTTATTCAATAGATTATTCATGCATATAATCTTCAACCAAAATGTATATGCATTTCTTACATGGTGATGAAACTTCTCACTTGCTCGCTTGAGATCATCATTTCTTATTTGACTTTCCTCTTCTTTTCGATTCTGAAAGACAAGGTTGGGTAATCCAGAAGTGCGAAGAGTGGCCAATCAATCGGTACAAGAGTATCTCACCTAGTACTTAGAACTACATCCAGATGTACTGGATTTGATTCTCTCCAAATCTTTAAATGCTCTTAAGGTAGATTTCTATAAAAGTGTTTTTACTAACTTTTTGAAGCTCGATTAGCCGTACCCTTTGTTTGATGCATTATATGTTGTTTCCTTATTTAGGCAGCTTTGGCAGCCAAGAGAGCAAGGGAATTGGTGAGACAAGAGAGTGTTCTAAAATCATCTTCTCTTTTTGGAAAGCTGGCTGATTGCTCAGCTACAGATCCTGCAGAATCTGGTATGCTCTGCTTCCTCTACTCGCTCATGATTACTGTTCTACGATGAGGATGATAAATGTGTAATAAATGTCAAGGATGGTTTGAACATTAATAGATTGACTAGGATGAGTGGTAATTATGACGATCAATCTGATTGGCTGAAAATTTTATTTCCTTCAGAAGTTGGATACATGAATATTATTTCCTTCATAAATGCCACAGGGGAAATTATTGGTATTAGAGTCAGCTATTTCAGTCTAAGTCTGATGAAACAAATCATTCAACTGATGAATGATCATAAAATCATAACTACCTTTGTGCTTGTTAATCATGGGGTACTTGTTACATTTGATGGTGTCTTCTTATGAAAAATATATTTATAAATTGTCCATACATTCTAACACAGATCTTTATAGTTGAAGGCGATTCAGCTGGTGGTAGTGCAAAACAAGGTCGTGATAGGCACTCCCAGGTGAACTCTCAGTTACTCTTTGAAAGCGTTCCATAATTAATTGTTACCATCATCCTGCATTAGTGTAAAAGTAAACCAGCGGACTTGACTTTGCTGGGCTCATTTGATGAAGCAAAACCTATTTTAGTGAAAAGAGTTGTCTTGAAAAAGAACCGTATGTGCTTGGTAGCGGCAGACCAAGATCTTGCCGAAATCTGTCTGTGTGTAGCAAAACCAACCCCCCACCTACACACGCACACACACAAAAAAAAAATAATAATAAAATAAAAAATGATAAGTTGGAATTATGAACTATTTGTGTATCTGTTCTTCTAACCCACATTTTGAAACAAGGAGAGTAAGTTTAGCGTTTGATCCTTCCTTTCTTCATCTCCTGTTTCTTTTGGAACATCCAATAGACAAACGTGCTTGGGTTAAGGATCTTCCGTAGAACCCTTGCACCTTCGATCTTCTTCTTCTAGTACACTGTTTGTTGTAGAAAATGTGTTTCGATTTTATTTGGGGTTAGAGGTTCAACGTATTCAACTATATCATTCTTGTCTTCTGTAGTTCATTTGTTGAACAAAGGTTTTAATTCAATTGAAGATTGAGGTTCAAGATTCTTATTTAGAGGTCACTAAATCTTTGGTTGTTATGGCGAGATTTGATTTGTTTCCTTTCTAGTTCCAAACAATGTAGTAGTATTGCCGTCTACATAAAAGCATGAGCTGTTAGTGTTTTAATGTTTTATTGGTGTCTTTGATGGTTGCTCGAAAGCTCGTGTTCTGTTTAGTTGAAGCACTAGAAGCAATTGACAAAATGCCAGACTATCAACTTACTGGTGGCTTGAGAAAAACATTCAATTTTACGGAGTTGCAACTATCCAAGAATTCCTATCCTTAAACTACCCCACTAGCGGACCTGTCTAGACCGTCAAACAAATGGAAAAGAACATCACTATAAACTACGATTCGTATGGATGGGGGGCTCAGTGGTCTAGTGTTATCCAGGAGGCTCAGTATAGTTGAACTGAGATGCATGTTTTCCAAATCAGACGAGGACATAAGGTGCATAGCCGCCTTTAATGGTAGCTAGTTACTTTATTGTTTGGACACAATTGAACTTGCTTGGCCAAGTCAATATCTTAATTTTGAACGTCTGATTTTTTAAGTTCCACCATTTAATTTGTGTACGTGAGA
This sequence comes from Coptis chinensis, assembly GCF_015680905.1. NCBI lineage: Eukaryota > Viridiplantae > Streptophyta > Magnoliopsida > Ranunculales > Ranunculaceae > Coptis > Coptis chinensis. The sequence continues at coordinate 88,997,815 of NC_141463.1, read as the reverse complement.
CTACATTCCAATGTGGAATCAATTTCCTTCCTACATGGATAAAATTGTCGAATGCAGAATTTTGAGAAGATTCCATATTATACTTTTATTGATGCAGGCCATTCTCCCATTACGAGGTAAAATTCTGAACATTGAAAGGAAGGATGAGGCAGTTATGTACAAAAAACAAGAAATTCAAAATCTTATTCTTACCCTTGGACTTGGTGTGAAGGTTACATAAACATTTTATTTGCTCCTATAGTTGTTTCCCAGTTTCATCAACCTGTTTCTATTATATGTACTAAATGGTTTTACCCTTGTTCATTTCAGGGTGAAGATTTTAAGAAGGAAGCCCTTCGCTACCATAAGATCATCATCATGACTGATGCTGATGTGGATGGTGCTCACATCCGAACTCTTCTGTTGACATTCTTTTATAGATATCAGGTAGAGCAAAGTCTTTCATTAGTAATCATCAAGTACCAGTTGAAACAATGATTTAAGTTTTTCCTTGTAATGCAGAAAGCTATATACCTCTGTATAAGGTCTGGTTTTCTTCATCTTTATTTTTTTGATATACTTGAACATCATCTCTAAATTCCTCATGTCTATACTGAGTGTATCAGGTTGGGAGGGGTAAACAGGCACACTATTGTTATGACAAGGCACAGCTTAAAACTCTCCAGAGTACTTTCCCTTCAAATGCGTCATATAACATCCAAAGGTTTAAAGGTTAGAAAACTTTCGAGGTTTAAAGTGAAGAAACATGCTTTGTCATTGAGTTTCATTTATTTCATGTATATGTACAATTGAATTTTGTTTATCTCCTATCTATACCCAATTGAGTTTTTTATCTCTTGTCTATGTGCAATAAAAAAGGCTTAGAGGAGATGATGCCTCTACAATTATGGGAAACAACAATGGATCCTGAGAAAAGGATGCTGAAGCAATTGGTTGTTGAAGATGCTGCAGAAGCAAATATGGTGTTCTCGTCTCTCATGGGGGAACGAGTAAGAAAAACCTTTTAGCTAACCTTTTACTAAACACAAAGTGCAAACAAATCTTTGATTCATATTGCTTCTTAAATAGCCAGCAACAGTCTGAATGCCTTGTACCTAATGACCTGTCTTTTTACAATTTTGAATCAGGTAAATGTTCGGAAGGAACTCATAACGAAAGCTGCAAGCACGTTTAGTCTTGAGCAGCTGGACATTTGATATATTTGTTCAGACCCCATGATGTACACAGTTTCAGCAAACTGTTGCCCAAAACATCCGTGTCAAAATTTACCTCGAAGTGGGTTTGTGGATTGAAGGGGTCATATCATTTATGAAAGTTATCTATTAAGCGGTTTTCAATGGATAACTTGTATTCCTTCTGCTTCAGAGTATGCTGACGTTTTTGGGGGTTGGGAAATAGGTTGGGGGACTTGACTTCATTATGTATCCTGCTTTGGAAGGAATTTGAATGCTATGCATTTTGTTAATGAAAGCCTAATGTAAATTTTCTCATTTCATTTTATGTATCTAATCTCTACTTGCTTCTTATTCGAAAATAAATAAATTAAATGAAAAAATTTTAAATTTTAAACAAACTACATAAACCTATTACTTGCTTGCCTAGGGAAGTGCTGTATCCATTTTTCGCAGATTCAGCCCTTTCATCATATCCTGGAAGAATCAAGAGATTGTTTGATGCACAACTTTGGGTACTCGTCGGAAATTCAATTCAATCAAACAAAAGGTTCTGATATCATGGAATTCCATGCTTGCCGGTTATGCACAGAAAGGTTGTCGTGAAGAAACTTTTGAGCTTTTTAATGAGATGAAGTCTCTAGGTGTGGAGCCCGATGTTATTACATGGAATGGGCTGATCACAGGTTATACCCAGAACGGAGATGGGATAATGGCTCTTGAGTTCTTTTATAGAATGTGTGAAACAAATACAAATCCAAATACAATCACGTTGTCTGGGGCCTTAGCAGCTTGTTCCCTGGTAAAGGATTTGAAATTAGGGAAGGAAATCCATGGGTTTGTTATTAGAAAACAGATCGAGTTGTCCACCGGTGTTGGAAGTGCTCTTATGACAATGTACTCGGGATGTGATCACATGGAATGGGCCTGCTCTGTGTTCAGTGTGCTTTCCGATAAAGATGTAGCTGTTTGGAATTCAATTATTTCTGCTTGTGCTCAGCATGGACAAGGGGTTAGTGCTTTGAACTTTTTGAGAGGAATGCTCGTAAGCAACATTGAACCCAACAAGGTAACAATTGTCTTGGTTCTCCCTGCTTGTGCAAGATTGGCTGCACCGCAGCAGGGTAAAGAGATTCACCAGTTTAATATCAGGAGAGGGTTTGATATGCATATTGCAATATGGAATGGTCTTATTGACATGTATGGAAGGTGTGGGTTGATAAAAAAAGCGCAAAGAGTCTCTTGTAACACGATGATTGCATGTTACGGGATGCATGGTTTTGGAATGGATGCTGTGAATCTTTTTCTCCATTTGAGATCATCTGAACTGAAGCCAAACCGTTTTACTTTCACAAATCTGTTGGCTGCTTGTAGTCACTCGGGATTGATTGATGAGGGATAGAAGTATTTTGAGATGATGAAATCAGAATATGCAAGGGGTCCTGCAATAGAACAGTATGCTTGTGGATCTACTGGCATGGACTGGTCAATTTGATGAAAGCCTGGAATTCATTAAGGAAATGCCATTTGAACCGAATGATGCTGTATGGGGGTCTTGGAATTTTTAACTTATTGAGAATCACTGATATATTGGAATTTTTAACTTATTGCTGAGCTCAAGCCTCAAGATGTGTTCTTGGAATTTTTAACTTATTGATATTTCAAACTGAAATATTGAGGTCTATGATAGTTTGAAAATATCGGATCCCATTCTACATTATACCAGTCGATAAATCAAGCATATTGGATGTTTTTGGATCATGCACCAGTCTTACGCAACTGATTGACCCGTGACCAACTACATTACCAAACAAAAAATATTTTTTGCCTCGTTTTAGTTTGAAGGTTTTCATGACTTCTCTTCCTTTCACATGTACAACTACGTAAATATACCACTGCTAATATATGACACATAGCAAAAAAGTGTGTTACATCTCTGACTAAGTTCTTTTATTCAACAACTTCTTATTCTCTCGGCATTGCTCTGAACTCCATCTGGTGACTGTTTGTTCCTCTACAGTATAGTGTTTTAAACATGAAGAGGAGACTGTGTCACAACCATTTTTCTCTATATGAAGAACTAACAATGTCTTGGCAACACCACATTCAAGGCGAACTGTGGCATGAAGGTCGGGCCATGCAAGCAAGCGAGCATTTCTACTACTATTACATTCTGATACAAGGACAGCATACTCAGAATGAACAAGAGAAGGATGATGACTATAGGCCACAAAGTTCACACCATCTTGAATTCTGACCTCACAAACCAATTTTTTGATCATGAGATGAGAATATGCCTTGTAAGAAATTGGAAATAGGGCTCTCTTTGACTTCATAAACTGCCATACTTTCTCAATATTTTGGAAGCAGTGATTCTTCCCAACAATATCAAGACATTTTAAAAAATGGCACAGGGTAAAAAGCTTCCTCCAAACTCAACTCATACCATTGACTATCTTCATTTATGCGTGATAATGGGATGACCAAAACAAACTCTATTAAGTAGATCGGCTTGTTCAATCCCCACTTGAAGAAGTACAGCAAGGCCAGCAAGCAATCCACATGCCTTTGACTGGGATAGAGAAGATTGAAGTTGTGCAACAATTTTTGACATAGGATTTGCAAGAGCAATAGCTTTTGAACCCTTCCCCTTCCATCTTGTGTTTAAATCCACCATCATTGGAGATGGGGAAGTAAGAGTTAGATTCTGACGAACTGAGAACTTGTTGAAATGATAATGAGGAGACCTTTGGACATGATGGATAGCATCACAGAAGGTCCTGTCCCAAAAATAGATTAGAACAAACATAAGGAAGATGCACCATAGTTATTTGATTTAAAAATCGATGCAATGCTTCTTAAATTAGACTTCCAGAAACTGTTTTACTTGGTAATTGACATAAAGTTTCCTATTGACTGACAGAAAACTGGCATAAATTATTTTCTAAATTACAGTACTTACTCAATTCCAGTATCTGAAGTTGTATGTTCCTCGTGACATTGCTCAGTTCCATCTAGCAATTATTTGTTCCTCGACAGTGTAATGCTTCGAAACATGAAGATGAGACCCTATCGTGAACATTATTGATGTGAAGAAGCAACAATGTTTTGGCAACACCATCTTCAAATTAAGTAATATGGCATGAAAAGAAGGCCAAGCCATCAAAGCGTGTTATATCCTCATTGCCTTTCAGTACAATCACAGCATATTCAGAGTGAACCAGAGAAGGATGATGATGGTATGCCACAAAATCCACTCCATATTTAATTTCAGATTTCACAACCCAGTTTTTTAAACTCTAAGATGAGAATAGGCCTTGTAGAAAATCGGAAACAGTTTTCTCCTTGATGTCATAAACTCCCATAGTTCATCATTCTCGAGACATTTATCTCTCCATACAACCTCAAGACACTTTAAAGAATGGCAAAGGTAAAAAGCTTCCTCCAAACTCAGCTCATAGTGTTTCTTATCCTTACAGGCTGTGACAATGTGACAACCAAAGCAGGCTTGATCAAGTAAATTAGCTTGTTCAAGCTCAACTTCGAGATGTACAGCACAATATCGATCACAGTGCACAACACGATCCAGGAGCAATCCAGATGCTTTTGATTCAGTTAGAGAATTTTGAAGCCTTGAAACTATTTTTGACATGGGATTTGTGAGCAAAAGCCTCGGAACCTTTTCCCTTCCATCTTGTCCCAAATACAACCATCGTGAAAGATAAAAATCTAGGGAAAATGTGTAAGAATTAATGTAATTTAACAAATGACATTTAATAATAGACAAAAAGAAAAACATCAAACCTGATAATTTAAAAAGTGACAAATAAAAGAGGTTGAAAGATGAAGAGCAGACAACAGTAAAATTTGTAAAGATTATCTAAGATCGATATGAACATACTAGATGTTAGAATGAAAGATGTTGTCTCAAAGAATGCATACTTGAAACCTACAAAAAGAGACCAATTTAGACAATTGAAAGGGCATACGGTAAAAAATTTAAAACCGAACTGGTTCCAAGAACAAAATAAAATAATGGCTGTTAAGAAAAAAATTTCTTGTGCTAACTTGTAAACGTAATTCAGTTGCACTGAATGTTATGAAGTCACACATCCGACAACTGGGTTCCTTGGGGATCGCGGCACAGTTGTGCGGTTGTACCCTAGTTGGTACTTGGTACAAGCCTACAAGGCAATCTTTTGCAGAACAAATAAGAGATTTCATTTGCAAATTGACTAAATTCTGTTTTGAAAGCGGGGTAAAAAAATCTGTGGATGAAGAATATCAGTTCCATTAGAACTTGGGGCACAGATTGACTGGTTCCAGGCTTCCAGCTATGGATAACGAGCTAACTCATTTCCTTCACTATGTTGTGTTGTGCTCAAAGAGATGGTATAATGCAGTTAAAGTGGATAATTCAGTTTTGGGTGTGATACCTTTGCAGCGTGACCAACAACAGCAGGAGTATTTGGCACCACCCTTATCAGACAACCATGACCTGCCCAATTCTGCGAAAATAGATATCCCACTGGAGTTATCTAGAGACACAAAAAAAAAGGTAACAAAATGAAAATTCAGCTTAATGCATATGCAGTAAGTGAGATTGTAGCAGAACAACATAACAGAAAAATAGGTAGAAAATGAAACTCACAAACTATTAGAGGACAAAAACAAAACTGCACATAATCTATGATACCAAAAGATCAAAACTACTGTGGCCCCGGCCTTGATGTAAAATGCCAAATGACATATTCATAATGCGCCATCAGCACACTTAAAGATCACATGGTGCACAAATAGAGTCTATAACAACAGTCAACAAACTATGAGAAGTTGATATGGGGTCCACTTGGACTAAATTCATATGCAAACCTGTCAATAAAGCAGTGGTATTCCAGCAGCAACAGACACTAAGGGGTTGTTTGTTTTTTGGGTTTTCAGCATTCAGAGGCGCTGAAACATAAGTTTTCAGCATTCAGTGATGCTGAGAGTTGTTTGTTTTTCTAATTGTCTTCAGCGTTCAGCGGTAGAACTCGTCTTCAGCGTTCCGCGGTAAAACCCACGCTGAATGCTGAAATTCTTTTCTTGTCGCAATATATGTCAAACATGCCCTTCATCTTCTCTTCCCTAACTTTTCAAAAAGAGCGAGAGAGTAGCCATTAGAGAAAAAAAAGAGACAAAGCCGAGAGAAAATAGAGAGTAGGAGATTTCTTTGAAACTAATCGGAGGCTTGGGTGAGTTGAAGACGAAGGAATTTTAAAAGATTTGATAGTGGTACCCATAGTACAAAATATCGGGGATATGGCAAAATATCGATTTCTGATTTATGGATATGTATGGTGGATGGATATATCCCCACAATGTGGGGATATATTACATTAGGGCATCTGCAAATATCGTGGATATATCGAGATATATCGATAAATATCGACAAATATCCACAGACTATATGTGGATATTTCTGACTGCAAATATCGTTGATATATTAGGATATATCGCGATATATCGACAAATATCGATAAATATCCACAAATCAACTATATTTTCTTTGAATGTGGTCATTGTAAAGGTTGAATTTGATTAGTCCTTACAAGTGTGAATAATGGGGAAGATTGTGATGGGTCGAAGTTTTGGTGAGCTCGCTTTGGGACAAGGTGCCCTACATTATCAAGTTTTTGTGATGAACTTGAATCAAGTCAGACGTAGTTCCTCTCCTCTATTTTATAGGTAAGTACCCAATGCTTCCCCCCTTTCCTCTGTCAGCTATATACACCACACCTTCACACTACTCACATCTAGAATTCGAAGTCCCAACCTCAGCCCATCTAGAAGAAAACTTAGGTTAAAAACGGTAAAAATCCTAAATTTCAACAAACTAGATTTCTGACGGGCTTTCTTTGGGATAGCACAACTCTTTCCACAGATATCCAAAAACAACGAGGCTTTTTGCGTTGTAAAGATAACACACAGACCTTACTTCTTTATGTTTTACAAAAATTCTCAATCTCATTCTAAATATACTAAAACTAGACTCGAACACAGTGCGCAGAAACTGATTTCTGACGCACTGTTTTCTGCCAACCAAACTTTGTGATACCATATCTATCTCCACAGGACTCGCAATGTGTCAAGGCCAATTGGGTTGGAAAGCTAACACACAGGTCTTACTTTTTCATGTTTTAGCATGGGTTTGAATCTCAACAAACTATGTGAAAACGTGGCTCCAAAACTGATGCAGATCCTGATTTTAAGAAGACAGGTTTCTGACGATGTATCTTATCGACTGCCTAACTTTTCACACTCGCAATCAAATAAAGAAAGAATTCTTGTAATAAAAAGCAGACCTAGCAAGGTCTAAAATAAAACTTGCCCAACACAAGAAATAAGCTCTAAGCCAGGGAAGTTCAAGCATGAACACAACCAATAGCCCTTGACCAAAAACATACAAAGCCACTATATAAACCACTAGACTACCAAGAAGTTATAGGCTGGCATTCATGGCAGGGTACAGCATCCTTTTTGGACACCAAATGTAAACACTCATTCTTTTATGTTAGTACATTATTAGTAATTCTACGTTTGCGAAGCGTATTAGATTTAGGTAACTCACACATAAGCTTAGGAACACCATCTATTTTTTGTGTGAACAAACTACAAAATAGATCATCTGCGAGAAGTCTGCTCCCATCATTTCCTGCCAAATACAGAGACCTCACAATTACAAGTAGACCTCACAATTACAAGTAATTGTATATTGATCACCACCAGAAACTACAAGGCTCTAGACTTGTAAATCCAAAAAGAGTTCTAAGAGTTGTGGTCACAACAAAACATTATCGAACATAACAAATAGCTACCAATTCAAATCGTTAAGAGCAATTAGATGCTTCACACTGATAGCATCTACTGCAAATATTGAACCGAAGTTGTATATAGCCCAAATGGTGTTTAGTGGGTCAGTGGGTGTGGAGGCAAGTGGATGATGTTTGATTGTGTTATGTGTGTTTCCGTTGTAATGCAAGAACCTACATACACCACATTAATGCAGAGCGTCCATACCGCTTTAGAGAGTTCACTGCCATTCTCTATGCTAACCTGACATATATCAACTATGTGGCAGAGAAGCCAGAGAGGACATCTTTGTTCAGATTACTCCTTAGTCCTTAGTCCTTAGTCCTTACTTCCTTAGTGATAAAAACTACTATAAATTATTACTGTTGCACTATAACTTGTAGATGTGTTGGTACTATTCATTGTGACAACTGACAAATACATATATCCCTTAATAATAATAAGTGTCAACGCAATAGTACAGAAACATAAGGGAAAAAAAAATTAAAATCAAATGCACGATTCGAAAAAAGAATGGACAAATAGGGCGAGAAAAACAGAATTTGCAGAAAAAATACCTGAAATCTTTGGAGCACTGGGCAAATATATTCACTGGCACACGCGCGAGAGTACACAATAACATCAGCTCCTCTTAAAGCTTCGAACATCAGCTCCTCTTAAAGTTTTGAATCATTTGTTGACTCGATCCTGCTTATTCCAAAACTTCCCACATTTCAATTGTCTTCTCATCTAGTTCTCATCTAGTTTTAAACTTTTCTCATCTAGTTTTAAACTTTTGTTATATCGTCGAAATATCGCGATATATCCACAAATATCGTCGATACTTACACTAGTATTTATCCAATTGAATATCGCGATATTTCTGTATCCATCTCTGATTTCTCGATATATATCGCGATATTTTGTACTATGATATGAGGAACATAGAGGATATTCAAGGATGTAAAGGAGTTGAAAAGAAATCATAATTTGTATACAGTTCTGTCAATTCATTTACACCCTACCTTCTGCCGACTCTCCTCTCTCTTAAAAGGTGTATATCGTTGTGTATTTTCACTGGTTCAAACTTGCATTTCTATTTTATGTACATGGATTGATTTTTCAAAAAAAAAAAAAAAAAAAGCTCTACGAAAGAAATCAGAACATCTATAATCTATAGATATATTATAGAGCATATGAAACTATCATCGAGTCTACGACAACATTTTCAATGTTTTGAACCAGCTTCCAGCTTCTCCAGTCATTTGTAGTCATCGTCACTTCAAATGAACCCTGATGAAACTTGCAATCCAAAGTCTCCAACACTTCAAATGACTGGAGAAACTGCAAAATTAGAAGTACAATCCTCAAAACGCAGGCCCAAAATGAGGCAATAATTATCAAAACAGAGTCTTTAAAAAAAAAAATCAATCCTAATATTCTCACTGTCATAAATGGTGACAGTGAGAAATTATTAGAATGGCGAATCACAAAATTGGAAACAAACATTAAATACTTCAAACTGAATTGCAGAGAATTGAATAACCATACCTGAGAGTAATTTGACAGACAATTGAAGTTAATATGAAAGAAAAGAAAATACTGAATTATGGCAATGTTAAACCAACGAAAAATAAATAAATAGAAGATCGACACACAACCCCGATAAGAAAACCAAAGAAAATAGTACCATACCAAAGTTGCAGAAGTAATGATTTTGGATTCCAAAAGAAATACAAAATTATCAAAGTTTGAAGGATGAATAATCAAAAAAGAAACAATGAATTATTTGCGTGTGAGAGAGTGAGATGATGAAGAGAATTAGAGATTTGTGAAAGAAAAAGCGGTAGAACAAAAAATAAGTGGCTGTCTAACTTTCCGGTACCCTTTTCATTTAAAATTTTGGCATAAAACCAGGAATACGGGAACTAATTGGAAAATCTGGTATCCGTTTTATATATAAGATAAGATAAGATAAAGCTGGTAAGGATTTTAGGGGCATTGCATTGTGGTACTTTCAGTATTGTTATTAAACTTGAAGTTTATTTTGAATATTTTTGTGGTTGAATTTCTTATTCCCAAATTTTATTGATTCAGCTGGATAGCTGAATTTTTCCTTTATATGTTTTCAACATTTCATGGTTGATATTGGAAGGCAATGTATGACCTGGGTGTCCTTGGTCACTATCCAGATTGACTTTTAGCATAAGAGGCATGTCATATGTATCGTCTTTGACATAAAATTCTGAAGTTTCAGGCAATTTTGTTGTAAACATTGTTATCATTCAACTTAAATGCACTATAGGCCACCTCAGGGTATGTGTGTTCTTTGTTAAAGCTGTTGGTTGAATTTGATTTCATTTTCGAGTATTTGGGCATTTGAGGTGGATTATACTATCTCTTCGACATCTGAGAACTCATTTAATTGTTTCAGCTCCATCTGTCATGGTCTTTAAGAATTCCATAATTTATATTTCAGTTCTTAATTAATGAATTTGTGTTTTAGAATTTTAGAAGATTGTAAAGTGTGAGGATTTTCATGTCGTTTTTTGCTCCACTTTGCAGTTTTCAACTCAGGCTCCAATTAGGCTCATTCCAGGGACTGTGATTTTGTAAACAAAACTCCTCTTTAAAGATCTCTTTACCTACAGATTGAGTTTTTGTTTTTTCTATGATGTCTTTATCTGGTTCCATGCTTATGTACTTTTGTATTATTGCTTACTCAGGGGCGAATGTGTATTTCATCTTGTGCTTTAGTAGATTGGTTTGATATACTTGCTTCTCTTTGATTATAGTCGGGTCTCACATGATTTGTTGGAAGTCTTCAGTCGTTGGTTAGTTAACAGGAAAGCTTTGATATACTCGCAATATTTTATTAAACTAAAAAATTGTGAGTGTTTTATACAACATGTATTTAAAAAATGAGATACTACCGAAACTTTATCTCACAATTACTGCAAAATCATTTACATTAATTAACAAATCTAAATCAACATAAGTAGCAAATTCATAGTAGTGAGATGACGAATATTATCTAAGTAGTTTTTATTGAAGTTTATACTCCCTTGGGTGTTAGGCGTGGATTTGACATACCTAAGTAGTAAGATCATGAATATCGTTACAAGTTAATTTTATAGGTCAACTATTTAATTAAACTTATGTTTGAGAAAACTATGTAATTTAGGCCCATTGCCTATGCATGTTTATCAACATCTCATGCCCCAAACAATTTCAATAATGTTGGACGAAAATGGACAACCGTAGAACCATGACTATTTTCTCTATACAAAGATGTAAGAGCTTGTGACTAATTATTGCTTCCGAGTCATGCTTATCCTCATTCCTCATACGATGGTCTAGGACTAAAGACCTTTGACCTAAAACCTCATTATTGTTTCCCCAGCCAAAACATCTACAAATCTTTCACGTAGCCACCTGATTGGTTATCATTTTCTACTCTTTATGTTTTTGGTTGTCTCACTCTTATGTTTGGCATTAGACATAATGGTTATCTAGAAAGAGGCTAAATGCCAGTTGCCAGTTGTTCAATACATATATTTGAACTACAGAGGACCAAGGTTAGTTTTTAGTTTTCCAATTGTTCTTAACCTTGTTTAGATAATTTAGCTGGGCGTGTTCTTATATGGCAGTAGAAAGCTTACTTAGATTTTACTAGTACGCTAGTGGCTAGCTTACTAGCACTTCATTGAATGGAGCAACAATTTCAGTCATTCAAACTATTTTATACTGAAGATCTATTGAGTCAAGTTGTACTCAGATACAATATTTTGATAATGTAGCTAATTGTAATTTTCTAGTTATCAAGAATGAAGAAAACATGACTCCATAAAAAACGGTACTATAGATAGTTATAGATCATCTTGTGGAGCTTCTTTTTATTTTTCTAAATGTGCGATTTTATGTTACACCATAGACACACCATATTTTGAGAATAATCCATGTCGGATACGTATTCACGTGTCCGTGTCGGACACATATTGCATATGATATACCTCAATTTTGATATTACGCCAATATTTTCGCCGTGACAAAGACTTTGTATCCGTGTCGGATACGGACATACCTATCTGTGTCAATATAACTTAGATTCAAACAGTATACATAGGTCTCTCTCTCTTGATAGGTTAAGACACTATGGTTCCAACATGTGTTGTAGAGCATTCAACATTTTATCAAAGTTTTCGCCTCATGCCATGCTTACCTCAATATGGCTACATGGTGTTTTTTGTCCAGAAACCAATTCATGATACTATTGCCTTCAGAAACGAAGTAGAAGGCATCACAATTGATTTAGCTCTCCAATGGTAAGATATTTATATCCATCGTTCTAAGGTCCGATATAGACTTTAAGTCCTCATCACTCCATTGGAATGACATGTACATTCCAATAGAGTATAGACTATACGAACTGATACTTCAATAGGGTAATTGCTGACTTGCTGTATTGTGTATGTCAGCACTCTGCAGTGAGATGCTTATGCCAAATTACATTGCATTGAAGTCTTATAAGTCATCCTCAAACTTGATGGAAGTATCTCATAGAATGTAGCGCACACTCTTTCAAAATTACCTTACTATCACATACCAAAACTATTTTAGTGGTAGATAGAAAGGACAATGTTGTACTTGACCAAAGCTTCTCCATTGTCTATGGAATGGTGAAGATTTTAAGAAGGAAGCCCTTCGCTACCATAAGATCATCATCATGATTGATGCTGATGTGAATGGTGCTCACATCCGAACTCTTCTGTTGACATTCTTTTATAGATATCAAGTAGAGCAAAGTCTTTCATTAATAATCATCAAGTACCAGTTGAAACAATGATTTAAGTTTTTCCTTGTACTGCAGAAAGCTCTATTTGATGAAGGCTGCATTTATGTGTCTGGTTTTCTTCATCTTTATTTTTTTGATATACTTGAATATCATCTCTAAATTCCTCATGTCTATACTGAGTGTATCAGGTTGAGAGGGGTAAACGGGCACACTATTGTTATGACAAGGCACAGCTTAAAACTCTCCAGAGTACTTTCCCTTCAAATGCGTCATATAACATCCAAAGGTTTAAAGGTTAGAAAACTTTCGAGGTTTAAAGTGAAGAAACATGCTTTGTCATTGAGTTTCATTTATTTCATGTATCTGTACAATTGAATTTTGTTTATCTCCTATCTATACCCAATTGAGTTTTTTATCTATACCCAATTGAGTTTTTTATCTCTTGTCTATGTGCAATAAAAAAGACTTAGGGGAGATGATGCCTCTACAATTATGGGAAACAACAATGGATCCTGAGAAAAGGATGCTGAAGCAATTGGTTGTTGAAGATGCTGCAGAAGAAAATATGGTTTTCTCGTCTCTCATGGGGGAACGAGTAAGAAAAACCTTTTAGCTAACCTTTTACTAAACACAAAGCGCAAACAAATCTTTGATTCATATTGCTTCTTAAATAGCCAGCAACAGTCTGAATGCCTTGTACCTAATGACCTGTCTTTTTACAATTTTGAATCAGGTGGATGTTCAGAAGGAACTCATAACGAAAGCTGCAAGCACGTTTAGTCTTGAGCAGCTGGACATTTGATATATTTGTTCAGACCCCATGATGTACACAGCTTCAGCAAACTGTTGCCCAAAACATCCGTGTCAAAATTTACCTCAAAGTGGGTTTGTGGATTGAAGGGGTCATATCATTTATGAAAGTTATCTATTAAGCGGTTTTCAATGGATAACTTGTATTCCTTCTGCTTCAGAGTATCCTGACGTTTTTGGGGGTTGGGAAATAGGTTGGGGGACTTGACTTCATTATGTATCCTGCTTTGGAAGGAATTTGAATGCTATGTATTTTGTTAATGAAAGCCTTATGTAAATTTTCTCATTTCATTTTATATATCTGATCTCTACTTGCTTCTTATTCGAAAATAAATAAATTAAATTAAAAAATTTTAAATTTAAAACAAACTACATAAACCTATTATAGGATTGTATTGTGAAGTAGGTGATTATGAGGAGACAATAAAATTGTTCTATTTAATGATAAAAGGAGTTCTGCCCGATTGTTTTATACTTCCAAAGGTTTATAAAGCGTGTTCGGAGTTGAAAAATTATACGGTAGGTAAGGATGTATATGATTATATGTTGAGTATTGGGTTTGAGGGAAATTCTTTTGTGAATATATGTGTTCTTGATATGTTTGTAAAATGTGGTAAGATGGAGAAGATGGAGGTTGCTAGGGAGTTCTTTGAGGAGATGGAATTCAAGGATGTTGTGGTGTGGAACATTATGATTTCAGGTTATGCGCTGAAAGGGGATTTAAACAGAGCTTTGAAGTATTTTAAGGGCATGGAGCTTGCTGGTGTACAACCTGACCGCGTTACATGGAACTCGATCATATCAGGGTACTCCCAAAAAGGGCAGTTCAAGGAGGCTTCCAATTTTTTCTTTAAGATGAGGGATTTAACAGAATTTAAGCCAAATGTGGTCTCTTGGACTGTGTTGATAACAGGAAATTAGCAGAATGGGTGTTCATATCAAGCATTGCAGGTTTTCAGTCAGATGATAATGGAGAGAGTAAAGCCTAACTCGATTACCATTGCTAGCGCTGTTTCAGCTTGTACGAATTTGTTGTTGCTTCAACATGGAAAGGAGATCCATGCATATTGTATAAAGACTGACGAGTTGGTCTCAGATTTGCTCGTTGCCAACTCGCTGGTAGATTTGTATGCTAAATGTCGAACTGTAGAGGGGTTGCTCGTCGGAAATTCAATTCAATCAAACAAAAGGTTCTGATATCATGGAATTCCATGCTTGTCGGTTATGCACAGAAAGGTTGTCGTGAGGAAACTTTTGAGCTTTTTAATGAGATGAAGTCTCTAGGTGTGGAGCCCGATGTTATTATATGGAATGGGCTGATCACAGGTTATACCCAGAACGAAGATGGGATAATGGCTCTTGAGTTCTTTTGTAGAATGTGTGAAACAAATACAAATCCAAATACAATCACGTTGTATGGGGCCTTAGCAGCTTGTTCCCTCGTAAAGGATTTGAAATTAGGGAAGGAAATCCATGGGTTTGTTATTAGAAAACAGATCGAGTTGTCCACCGGTGTAGGAAGTGCTCTTATGACAATGTACTCGGGATGTGATCATATGGAATGGGCTGATCACAGGTTATACCCAGAACGAAGATGGGATAATGGCTCTTGAGTTCTTTTGTAGAATGTGTGAAACAAATACAAATCCAAATACAATCACGTTGTATGGGGCCTTAGCAGCTTGTTCCCTGGTAAAGGATTTGAAATTAGGGAAGGAAATCCATGGGTTTGTTATTAGAAAACAGATCGAGTTGTCCACCGGTGTAGGAAGTGCTCTTATGACAATGTACTCGGGATGTGATCACATGGAATGGGCCTGCTCTGTGTTCAATGTGCTTTCCGATAAAGATGTAGTTGTTTGGAATTCAATTATTTCTGCTTGTGCTCAGCATGGACAAGGGGTTAGTGCTTTGAACTTTTTGAGAGGAATGCTCGTAAGCAACATTGAACCCAACAAGGTAACAATTGTCTCGGTTCTCCCTGCTTGTGCAAGATTGGCTGCACTGCGGCAGGGTAAAGAGATTCACCAGTTTAATATCAGGAGAGGGTTTGATATGCATATTGCAATATGGAATTTTAATAAGAACGAACCATTAGTCAAGCTGAAATTTTTGCCTGTGGCCTGTGGTGAGTGACAATCACTGGTGGGTTTTGTAACTGCACCTGGTTTTGGAAAACTACAGACTTGAGGCCATGCTTGGGACTAGTCAAGCTGCAATGTGTATGCAATATTGTACATTTTTTTATCTCATTTATAAGCTCGTGGAATATGTATTCTACTTGTTATGTTCATATTCATTGACCACCCATTGTAGATTACTCCAATGATTTGATCACATTTGTTCTCAAGATCCATTGTTTACTACTTACTTCTATGCCAAAAAAAAAAAAAAACCAATTGACGCATTTGATCAAACAAATTAATAACTACAACTCAAGTCACACAAACAAAACATTAATAACGACTAGAAAAAAAAAAAGTATGTTATGCACACATACAATGAATGGATTACAGTTGTAAATTTTGCTGTTTAATATTGCAGTGGTACCAAAAAAACATCTTAGATTAGGGAAGAAAATGAGGTTACCAAAAAAAAAAAAGAAGAAGAAGAGGAAATGTCTTCGTCTTTGTAGAGAGTATGATAGACGGCAAGATTAATGAGATCTTTACTCATAAGCCAACAAATTTGAGGATTGACTCACGTCGCAAACGTAGAAGAACCGGAAACCAGTTTTGAGTTGACATTAGATTGAAAATGACTCTGATTACCAAATTATTCTACACGGCAAGATTAATGGAGATCTTGACAGGCAAGACCAAGTACACCTCGCAATGCTCCTAATTCTACAATTTGCAAAGATGATTTCAAAGGCAATATTAATGGAGATCTTGACAGGCAAGAAAAAAATTGAAGGCCGAAACGGATGATTTCAAAGGCAACATTAATGGAGATCTTCACAAGCAATGCTCCTATATATTACTACACCACATACCTTTTAGTTTATACAATTCGCAAAGATGATTTCAAGCCAGGCATTTACAGTATTTAACTTTTACATCATCTTCCTACTCTTTAACCAGTTGATGTCCCAAACAAAACCTTCTATGGCCACCTCTGGAAATGAGACTGATCTTCACTCTCTAATCGCTATTAGAGATGGAATTCAAGGCGGCTTAAGCTCGTGGAACCAATCTGCTCATTTCTGTAAGTGGCAAGGCATTATATGCGGCAAGCGTCATCAAAGAGTCATAAGTTTGAAAGGTAAAATCACATTTCTTACAATAAATTAAATAATTGTTGAATGTGAAAGAGATAGATAGAGGAGAAGAAATCAGTGTTTTGCTCTGTAATTTTTCCTTCATTTATGTCCTCTTCTCCTTCCATTACTGAAGTTTGCATTTAACGGTCGTTTGTTTGTGATTTTTTTCCTATGCTGAAAAAAAATTGTTTGGTTTCTTTCTTTCCCTTTTAAAGAAAGTTGTTGATGAGATCAATCCTTCCATTTAGTAGTTAAAACACTTTTATGATTAAAATTGTATGAAACATTGATTGTAAATTTATGAAACATTAAAAAAATAGTACTTTTATTTATATTTTTTGTGAAGCTAATGGACTCTAATAATTCTTGGTTACCATGTGAGGTCAGCTCAAACTGTTAATACTGTGTTAATTTGTTTCCCCAAAACAGGAGTTGCCACGTCGGTCTTATATAAATATCTGTGTCAGTGTAACTTAGATTCAAACAATATACATAGGTCTCTCTCTCTTGATAGGTTAAGACACTATGGTTCCAACATGTGTTGTAGAGCATTCAACATTTTTCAAAGTTTTAAGCCTCATGCGTGCTTACCTCAATATGGCTAAATGGTGTTTTGGTCCAGAAACCAATTCATGACACTTGTTGGCTTCGAAAACGAAGTAGAAGGCATCACAATCGATTTAGCTCTCCAATGGTAAGATATTTATATCCATCATTCTAAGGTCCGATTTAGACTTTAAGTCCTCATCACTCTATTGGAATGACATGCACATTCCAATAGAGTATAGACTATACGAACTGATACTTCAATAGGGCAATTGCTGACTTGCTGTATTGTGTATGTCAGCACTCTGGAGTGAGATGCTTATGCCAAATTACATTGCATTGAAATCTGATAAGTCATCCTCAAACTTGATGGAAGTATCTCATAGAATGTAGCGCACACTCTTTCAAAATTACCTTACTATCACATACCAAAACTATTTTAGTGGTAGATAGAAAGGACAATGTTGTACTTGACCAAAGCTTCTCCATTGTGTATGTAATGGTGTGTTCATTTGAATTGTTAATTTAATTTTTTTTAATTTTATTTCTTTTGTTGCTGTCATTTTTTAGGTGTTGAGATGCATATTCAGATATAGTGCTTGGATATGCTAATAGCATAAGAACAGTTGATGGTGGTACACATATCGATGGTGTCAAAGCTTCATTGACAAAAACACTCAATAACCTTGGGAAGAAGTCGAAACTTATCAAGGTACCCCCCTCAGTTTATATCTCCTAATCATCTTTTGTCAATAATTTTTTGATTACGATCCCTATGCTTTTTAAATTTATCCACCATGTTTCAACATGTCTCCAAGACTCATTCTGCCCTGTATGTATTTACTGTAAGCTATGATTGGCACTACATGCGCCAAATGGCATTTTTTTTTTGATTGGCAAGCTTGTTTTAAATGAGATCAGTAACTCTTTGATGCTGGCGGGGTTCAAGCCCTAGACCTCTGGTATCATCACCCAAAGATTTTACCAACTTTGCTAGTTGGCACCTGCCCAAACGGCATATTTGCTTCTCTTATACCATTATTTCTGAAGTCATAGTGCATGGATACTTAAAAATGGATGTATTCTTGCCTATTGCGATTATGTTGCTTGTCATCTCCACTAAAAATTCCTTCTTTATTATTTTATACGCAGATCTGGTTCATGGGTGAATACTCTCATATTTCATCCGAGTTTGATAATGTAAGTGCTTTCAGTTTTCTTATAACTCAAGAGAGAACTCTTACTTTACATTTGTTGCTATATTTTCTATTTCAAAGTTTTCTGTTTCATCGTCAGTCCTTTGCTAATTCTTGTTTTGTATAATATGAGAACGGAGGATAATTTTCCCTCTCAATTTTGTATAATTCCATTGAATTCTTCATTATCTACAGGTTGTATTAGTAGTCCTGGATAATTATGAAGATCATAAGAATAAGGCAGAAAATCTTGACCCTGAAACTCAAGGTACCCAAAGTCGGTGGGTGCAGGAAGTCCTTAAGGTTCAAGGCCATGTTTCCCCTTCACCTGATGTCATGACAAGAGTTCCTTCTTGGAGAAGTATTGTGAACGATAAAGGTGAAATAAATGTACCTATGTGAGTCCTTGCCTCAAATATTTTTCGCGATTGTTTTCTACATCTTGTGGATGAAGAACAATGTCATAATATATTCTGTTACTATTCACAGGGAAGATACCAAGAATCCGAAATTTTGGTCTAGGGTATGCCTGCATAACATGGCCAAGCTGGCTAAGGTGGCTACAACAATACGGCGTGTCTTGGAGTCTCTGTTTCGCTACTTTGATAATGGTGATTTATGGACTCAACATGGATTAGCTCTTCCTGTTTTGTTGGACATGCAGTTGTTGATCGAAAGTTCTGGTAAGAGTTTGTCAATTACTCAAGAACTGTGTTTCCATATCAATGGGAATTCCATCTTGCAAATAAGTCGCCTTGTCTGGGCAAATTTTTTGAATGATACCTTTATTCGAGCTATTGTGTTGAGTAGTACTCTCCCTCATCTAATTCTCTTGCTGTCCTTATAGCCCCCGTCTTCTTATATTTCAATACCTCAATTTGCAGGTCAAAACATGCATTTGTTGTTGTCTATTTTAGTCAAGCACCTTGACCACAAGAATGTCATCAAACAACCTGATATGCAACTAAACATTGTTGAGGTTATCACTGCCCTTGCTCAGCAATCTAAGGTTCAGGCTTCTGTAGCAGTTGTTAGTGCATTCACTGATCTCCTGCGACATTTGAGAAAAAGCATACACTGCTCACTGGAAGATTCAAGTCTGGGTGTTGATATAATTAAATGGAACAGAAATTTTCAAGTGGCGGTAGACGAGTGCCTTGTGCAGATATTGAATAAGGTAGTCTTTTCTCTCCATGTTTCTCAGTATTCTCATCACTCTTCATGTTTGACAATATAAATGATTGGGAAGAAGTTTCTGGTATTTCTTTCTCCGTTTCCCTAAATACTTCGAGACAAAGCTTTTTGCCAAAACTCGGTAAATATGAAACTCAGATACTACACGGTAAACAGGTTGGAGATGCAGGCCCTGTTCTTGATGTGATGACTGGGATGTTGGAGAATATCTCAACTGTTACGTTGATAGCGGGGACTACTGATTCTGCCGTTTATCGGGCTGCTTTCGGATAGTAGCATCTTTACCAAATTTGTCGTATCAAAACAAGGCAAGTTAGGCTCATTCTTTAGTTAATTCCTTCTTCAATACCTCGTTTCCTGATGCCATATCGCCTGACATGCTCCAAACATTATTTAGGCATTTCCGGAGGCATTATTTCATCAATTACTTCTAGCTATGGTCCATCCGGACATGAAACACGTGTGGGAGCTCACCGCATCTTTTCTGTTGTTCTTGTGCCGTCCTAAATGAATATGACTTCGGCCTTACCTTATTTTGTGACAAGAGCTCCAACATACCCTCTAATTTGACATACGAAGTGTGTTGTGCACTAACAGTATATAGACTTATAGAGCAGCACTGTCAGGAGTTGCTTGTATACACAGGAAACTTATTGTTGCAAGACCTAATTTGTGGCATGCTGTCTCATTCAAATGACAGAAGATGGATGCCTAAACATACGATGGAATTCATATGACCGACCATTTTGCATTATTAGACGATGTAAGAGGATAAATCTCGTACATGTGATACCAGTCCAAGCCAAAATTCGGTTTATTAGGCAGAGTTTCGAGCTATGTGGATGACTAAATTTCTCTTCAGAACTTTGTCATGGAGGAGGAATGTCAGAAGCTTGAGTCTTGAGGGGGGCCCAATAGTGTAAAAAAAGCGTCAAATTTCATGTTTGCAGTTTTTTTTTTAGTGGAAATTTTATTCATAATGATAACGACTTTTACAAATAATTAGGACGTGCAACATTTGCTATTCAGAAAGGACTTGCGGCGCAGCTTGTTGTATGTTTGTCCTAATTATTTGTAAAACTTCGTTATCATTATGAATAAAATTTCCACTTAAAAAAAAAAATTGCAAACATGAAATTTGACGTTTTTACACTATTGAACTCTGACTTAGAAACTTTAATGGCGACATTAAATCAATAATTTGCAGTTTGATTTCTCCATGACAAAGTTAAGAGAAATTTAGCCATCCACGAGCTCTCAAATCCAACTCTCTTGTTTGGACTGGTATTGTATGTAAGAGATTTATCCTCTTACATCGTCTAATAATGCAAAATGTTCGGTAATATGAATTCCATCGTATATTTAGGCATCCATCTTCTATCATTTTAATGAGACAGCATGCCACAAGAAGGGAACGATTGAAGGATGACAAGCCGGGAAGCATGAAACAGCTGACTTTAACACCTTCTCTTGGGTATGTTTCAAAATGCAAACAACTTTTAGTAGTTCAAACGATCCTTTCACCTTTAAAAATCCTGAAATATTTGTGATTGTAATCTGCAGGGAGTGGCCAACCGTGGATGCTTTCGGTATATGTGGGGCATGTTCTGAGAGAAAAGAAGGCAAAGGCGTGTATTCTCTCTTCTTGCCATTAACCAAGATGGGTTTCAAATGTATCATTTTCTATAAAAGGCGAGGGAGTGCGTTTCTCACCTTGAAGACGTTTATTGTAATTAGAGGTGTTATGTACATGCATCTAACATAAGGAGTTGCACATAAATAACCCACATTTTGATTGCTCTAATGAAAACCATATAGGAGAAGGAATAAATTGTATTGAATCCAAGCTTTTTGATATCCAATAATTTGCTATAGGCTGAATCATTCCCCACACGTAGCATTACTCTAGACTCACGAATGTCAGATAGTTAAAGTCTAGGAAATTTAGATTTTATTGCCAAATAAGGCTTATTTGTAACCTTTTTGTCAATTCATTCGTCCTCCCCCCTCTCGCCACTCTCAACAACAAAGCAGAAATGGTTACTAGGCTCAAACCATTCTCTATTCGGTTCCTTAATTTCACTGCCGTATTGTCAATATGTTATCTTCTTATGGGTTTTTGCACAGATGGGAATACGTTACTGATTCGCAATCATCTTGAGCACTCCGACATCATTGATGAAAACACGATAAAGTAAGATTGGTTTAAATCACTTTCTTGATTGAAGAGACTATTTGCAAAATCCAACAGGGATTTTTGAATTCAATTCTATTTATTTCCAACATGTAGAATTTCTCCATTTATATATATGTTTCTTTGTCAGAATTCAAATACACGATAAACTCTTAATAAAAGGAAGCAGCTGATCGTCAAAATTAAAAACCTACATGAAGAAGGTGCTCTCCAAGCCTTCAATCTATTTGTTCTATAGGTTTTCTATGGTCCTGGATGAGCTTTATGACCCAAGACCACGTATGCATCTGTTTTTTCCTCCTATCTTCTTCTAAATTCAATCTTGGGATAATTCGATTACACACTAAACTTTTATTGCCCTTAACAGTTTAGATGCAATATTGAGAGGGTCAAATCAAGTGATTAAATATTAGGACTTCCGTTTAAGTTCTCACATTCCATCATGAATTGTTTTTACCCTGGTTTGCAGATGGCAACTTACTGTTATGTGTTTTTTATTCTAATTGAGTAATTTTCTGTGAACAGGCATTGGAAGTTACAGTTTGGCGTAATGGGATGGAATACCAACAGAAATATTCTCGTGGAAAACCAGTGACAGCTTTAACTTGTCATGTACTTCCAGCTGAATTAAGTGCTGCTCGGGGAACAAAAATTAGGTTCTGACTTGATACAGAAGGCATTTTATTTTATTTTCTTTCCTTCCGAATTCACATGCTCAATACTGTGTTTGATACCGAAGGTTTCCAGTGGCCTACTGGTCAAGCCTTGGGAGGTTGGCCCAAGGTCTTGGGGATCAAATCCCATCTTCACCGGGAAAAGGGGGATTTAAGGGTTTCCGGTAATAGAGTAGTGACTAGAATAAAAAGTTCATCATCGATGTTATCAACCATATCAAGGTTTTCAGTACTTGTGTTATTTGATTTGTATTTGCAGTTTTTACTACTTCAGTCGAGTTTGACCAAACCACAGTAGCAGGGCGAATCAGGGAGCTTGCTTTTCTGAACCCCGAGGTAATGTTATACTTTTAAACTACAAACATCTTACACTTTTCAGTAGATAATTCCTACGAGGATCACATTCTGAATAACCCTTTTGGTTTCACTTTTGGAGCTTATTCTTAGGATGAAAAAGAATTTGAGTAGTAGGTCAAGAAAACCTAAAACAAGACCATAAAAAACAAGATTGCATTTAGAAACTTTTCGTGGAATATGTACGATGATTTGATGAATATGGTTTTCAAGGGTTGTGGGTTGCTGATGGTAGTTGCTCTTAGGTTGTGGATGGATATCCTTAATTTTCTTTACGTTCCATGATGGAAGTGAAGAACCTCATTGGTTTAGGGTGCGGAGGAGAAAATAAGACAACAGAAGAGTTGAGAGGAGATGTTTGTTGTAACTCCTGTTTAACACCTTTATTTTTCCACTATGTTACATGGGCCACAATATTTCAAAAATAATTTGTATCGGACACACGGACCGCGTATTGTATGTGAACCACAGTTTTAATGTTTCACCATGTCCGGACACTTCATTATCCGTGTCGGTGTAACTTAGTTTTTCCGATGGTTGGCTTATCTGCGATGGAATGGAGATTTAAGAATACACAAATTTAATAAGACTGTCTCTAACTACCTACTATACCATGGTGTGTTCTACTTCTAAATCTCCCCAGTAGTTCCTTTTTACTCCTCGAAAGCTATTAGTGTCACAGATGAACACTTAAATGATCACAGCTTCTACTCCACTCTTATAAGATAGATCATTCTCTTTTGGTGTCGGAAGCCTGATTAGTAATTACGGTGGTCCACTTAACACTAAATGACATGGAATTAGTTAAAGTACACTAAGAATTAGTGCCTTGAATTTTCTCTAGAAGTGATACATAAGCAATAGAAAGAAGCCTGTAAATCCTTCCTTTGATATAGTCTGTCCTGTGTGTAGGTAAGTTGTCAGAAAATAGTTGCCAGTAAATAGTTGGGTATCACAAGGTTGCCCCAGAGGCCCAGACTGTTTTGCACCTTCTAGATTAGTTATACCCCTCTATGCATTGTAAGAAATTTTCTTACTTGAGCCATTATTTAAAAACACATTGGTAAGTGGTTACAGATTGCCTGAAAGCATTTTAGGTAGGGGTAGCAGCATAACTCTCCTAGTTGGCTGTTCATTAGCATTCCTTTAGTTTCGAGTATTTTAGAGTGAAGATGTTATATTGGAACTATTGGATGTCATTACAACTTTATGTGTTTTGAGTAAATTCTTGTGTAAGAGTTTGTCTACGCAAACTCTTAGACAAGAATCACAAACTCTTAGACAAGAATTTGTTTTTGACTTTGGGGTTCAGAGTGAATTACCTCTTGATTTGAGGCTCATTTATTTTTGTTCTTTATTTGTGCAAATAAAAAACTTGCAAAATTGACAAGCGAAGGTGGAGGAGTCATACGAGATTACTTGAGAGACCAAGCGGAGGACTCCATTAGGACAAGGATGGCTCGTACTGCTGCATCCTTTTTGGTAGAGGTGGTGGGTTGAGGTGCTGTGATTTGCCCTATAAGGGTGCAAAGAAGTATGTCTCTTAGCTAAAAGTTGTGAGATGGAGTTGTTGGATATAGGGAAAAAAAAAGAAAAAGAAAGAAAGAAACTATATATTTTTCCATGCATACGACTGAACACCCATAAAAGCGAGATTGCTTTGGGCCTTCCTTCTTTGAGAGGCATTTTTTTTTTTTTGACATAAGACACTTTCATCAACATATAGCAAATAGGTTATGCAACTTCGTTACGGACTCTACTGAAACTTGCCCTAATAGGCGTAAGCACCAAGCCATTACAAACTAATTAAACCTTAAACTTGGCTGATTAGGCCATAAGATGTGCCATGAGGGATCAGCTCCCAGGGACAAAAGACAACCTTACAAAACCTAAAAGATTTCTGGAGATGTTGAACCTCCACCAAAAGACTTGACAGACTCCATGAGACTTCTAAAGCTCCTCCGTTCAACTCATTAACAATTGCTTTGTTGTCTGAGCATACCACCACTTTGTCAATTTTTGTTCGCGATACATGTTGCAACCTTATTCTTAAGCTAGCAATTGACTTCCTCTGCTGAATCTGCTTGATGGGTTTGCTTCCTGCAATGGTTGCTCTTCAAAGTGTGAAGTTGTCAATCTGTCATCTATTAAGAGAAGCACAGTCTGGTGAGAGCTATGGTAGCTTTGTTCTTAGAGAAGATTAGAAGTTTAGGCTAGACCTCAACCTGTATTAGATTAATTGTGATACATGGTACCATTCCTATCTCCCAGTACTATAGTATTTTATTCTGCAGTCTATATGGGGAGCAAAAAAATTATAATATCATCTTGTGCATTACATCACTTGACATGTAGTCAGCTGCCTGGTTTTGCTCCCTATAGGTGTGTGTTATAGTTAGCTCCGCTTCGATCTTCTGTAAAATTGAATTGCTGCTACTACATTACAACACTACCAAGGGGGGGGTTCTCTCAGCTATTTAGTATATGTACTGCTCTCAAAGAGTCTGGCATAATCACTATTCTCCAGTCTCCATTTCTTTCACCCCCAACATGCTTCAATTGAATTTAGCTCCTGCCGAATCACCGAGTTACTTTTTGAACTGCCACAATAAGCAAAAATAACTTCTCCCTGTGCATTTCTGGTCAGTCCACTGAGCCATCAAAGTTTAGCATTACTTCACTTGCTTGAGGCTTAGTCCATTTGCAAGTGAACCAGTAATTGTTGATTTCAAGGAGTTATCTGCTTAATGCCATCACACTAGCAGCAGAAAATGTATATCTATTTTCTCAGAAAGTTCATTAGTCTTGGGACTCACCAAGGCACAGTGACCACACAGCACCTTCGCTGCACATTTTCTGAAACGGCAATAAAATTCACATTAGTGAGAATCAAGGCAATATTCCATTTGATCGATATTAGAACAATAGCCTTTTCTTTCCCTTGAAATGATTTGCGTCCAGTTTTTACGGTTTGATAAAACAACCATTAATATGGGATTCTTCTGTCAGGGTGGGGCTTGGATGTTGATGAACATACTTCTGATAGATTGGCATCTCTTAGATCGACATCACACTGAGAAAGTCCATCCTGGACCAACTATTTCTCTTTGATACATTAGCACAATAGCACTACACCAACTATTTCTCTTTGATACATTAGCACAATAGCACTACAAGATGTTTCTAAGCAAATGATAAATTGAATTCTAAGAAAATGCCAATGATTAGTCACTTAGTTGTTTAGTGCCACAGAGTCCTGAATATATATAGGATGAAAACTGTCGACATGCAAAGCGCTTACATGTATATGAATTTAACAATATAAATCAACTTGAATAATCTTACCAAAGGCTTAAGTTTGTTTTTTGAAACATGTCCTGCAAAACGAATAAATGAAATAAACAAATAAATGAACGAGATAAAGATAACATATTAAACTACTATTGATGCAAAATCTAATATCAATTGAATTCTATAACAATGGCTAGGAGTGAAGTGCTTAGTATCGGTAGAAGGTGAATATAAAAAGGAACAAAATATAAATTAACTTCTTTCTCTTAATTTTAGTGCTTTTATTATTACATCTTTTCTGTTTAGTCTTTAATCAACATACTCTCCCCAGTAAGTTTATCCCTTAATATATAACTATATTACAAGTCTGTTGAGAGTATTTGTCTCTATGCGTCAATGTGCTGTTATTACGTAGTATTACGATACTGGTTTGTGTTTTGCTTCTTGGCTCAGTATCACTGTCATTCTGACATATTCTTTTCTAGGGTTTACCCTTTGTCCTAGGATGTTTTTTCTTTGTCATTATATCTCTACGAATATCCACTTCAGTTTATGGGTTAAGTATAGATATCCAGCTATTGTATTATTATTAATTTTTATGTGAAGGCAAACATTTGTTGCTATCGTGATGAAATTGCTTCTTCTAATGTAACAAAATGTTGCAGTGGTGAGAAACCAAAAGCCAAGTGTGTTGCAGATGCCATTTCTGACAACCGGGCAGAGTTGGTGCATCTTCCTTCTGCTAATGATCTTAATGTGTCATTGCCTTTGAAAGATTGCTCAACATGTGATGGATCAGTAAGCTGTACTTTTTATGCTAATTGTGATTGCTTGATATTTTTAGTCGGATTCAAGTCTTAATGAATCCACAAGTTTACTTTTATCTTGGTTCTGTGTGCTTTGTCGGCTGAAACTGTCGTATGCGTTGTAGGGGTGCTACCGTAGTGTCAGATTTTGATCTGATTATTATGGTTCTTAGAATAGTTGTGTGTAGGGTTGCCTGTGGTTAGAAGATTTTTTTTTTTGGATGTGATCAGAGTCAAACTACATTCACACAGAATCTGGTCAATTTTAATAAGTCTTTTCTATTAGATCTGCTTTCACTCCCTTAAAATGGTTATTTCAATAGTCCCACTCAAAGTAGGAATACACACCAATGTCTGAATGCCATGCATTTGAGCTTCTTTAGTTCTCTCACTGTTGTACTGCTGAAGCTCTTGAAGACCAGTCAGCCATACATAATTGCTACTCCCATAAGCACTGGCTGGTATGTCGTCACCAACTGCAAAAGACCGCGTTAATGACATCGTATAAAACCATTCAATATCAGTGACATCTCCTTCCATAGACCAATCGGTCGCCTCCAGTAAGTAGTCACTTATTAGTCCTTTGAGTGCTTTCTTTTGCTCCAGCCCAACTCCAAATGTATTGTTGTTCACTTGAGTGTTGGGCTGTTTAGTGATAGTATCTTTGGTACCACAAAAATGGCCATCACCCCAAGCCAATACCAGTCCTCCATTAACATCCTTGGATTTTTGCCAGAAGATGGCGTAAGCCCACTGTTCAGGTCGGCTTTCGACAAAAAACTGGAGTGTTTGTTGGAGTGTTGATGATGTTTCTCGACAAGGTGAGTAGATTGAAGATGATGTCAATGAAGAAGTGCTCATCTTTCTATACTGTGAAAACACTTGGTAGTAATGGAATGTAATGTTATAAGCTAATATAAGCGTGGAAAGGATGGAGACGTCAATATAGTAACAATCGGGGATTTGTGGTTTGATATAGAAGTAATTTTAGGCAACAAAAAAAACAGAGATCAACAGCCTATGATAATGAAAGTGGGGTTTATTTGGTTCAATTAAGCGTGATGATCCTAATTTGGATGCAAATACAGGAAATTTTCTCATGTTGTCAGCAAACATGCGTCATACATAAACCAATCAGGCAAACAAAAGTACCCAATTAAAATGGCAAGAAATTCAGAAAGTAAAACACAGGATACATGTAATGCTCATGAGTGTGCCAAGATGAAGACAGTAGTAGCCCATCGATAGAAATTAACATATCAAGACATTTTGTACCTAAGTCACCATCCATGCGATTTTCTTAAAATAACACGTGCACTGGCTACTTTCGATAAACCAGTGCGAAGCACGGTTCGCATACTAGTATTTTTATGAAGCCCGGTTGTTTTGACAAAGTTAGCTGAAAAGTAACTTTTGCTTGCATAATTATATGTATCTTTACTAAATTGCTATTATAGATTGTAAAACTTTTGGGGGCTTTCATTACCACTTGCAGACTTGGAACATATATCAAGTGAGATGGTAAGGTAACGAGTACTGTTATAAGTTATAACAGACATCAAGGAAACCCATTTACATGTGTTTTGTTTACTCCATTGGAGAGTAAATTCTATGTAAACATTTGATTCTGCCATTTAGAGTTGTTCACAATTAGGGTTAGTATGTTCATTATAGCAAACTAAGTGCGACAGATTTATTAGGAGAAGTGCACTATCATGTATGCATTAAAGTTCTGAAGATGTCCAGACACAAAAATTTCAGGAAATGGACTGTTGCTGTAACTTATTGCTATTCCTTTAAAACATTGTTCTGTATGCAGTAAAACATTGTTCACTTTAAAACATTGTTCTGTTGCTGTAACTTATTGCTATGTAACTTATTGCTGTAACTTAAATGGTTGATTTGGCTTTTGATCATCAGTAAAAATCTCAAATCTGCATGCAGGTTATAGAAAGATCGAGTTTAATATCCAAAATTTTGGATTCTGGGGAGATTAAGAAGAACTTCCTCTTTGCACAATTCCGTGGTCTCTCAGCTTCTTCTGAGAAGCATGTTGTACAGATACGGATGTTAGCCAAGATTAAGTTCTACCAAAGGCTCAAACAGTGTATAGCCAAGTAGCCAACCTAACATATCAGGAAATAATTTTAAGCCAATCAACTCCGTTCAAAGCTCTATATTAGTCAAGTTGAAATTTTAGTCTGTGGCCTGTGGTGAGTGACATTCACTGGGGTTTCGTAACTGCATCTAGTTTTGGAAAACTACAGACTTGAGGCCATGCTTGGGACTAGTCAAGCTGCAATGTGTATGCAATATTGTACATTTTTTTATCACATTTATAAGCTCGTGGAATATGTATTATCATGTTTTATTGGTCTCGTCTCATGGGTAATTAGTTTCATCTCTATGTGACCACGACAAAAGAGAAGGGGCCTTTGATTTTAAACTTTGAGTATTACTTTTTGGTTTTAAATGAAATATGCTCACGTGGTTGATGTAAAATGATTTATTGAGAAAATATATGGAGCAAATTATTCTACACGGCAAGACTATTGGAGACCTTAGATTGAAAATGATTCTGATTACCAAATTATTCTACAAGGCAGCCAAATTATCCTACACGGCAAGACTAATGGAGATCTTGTCAAGCAATGCTCCGAGCTTTTTAAAAAGAGATCTTTAAAGGAGATCTCTTTTTAAAGTGGATCCGAGCTTTTTTAAAGTTTTGAAGACTGAAACGGAGGATTCACATTTGTACGGTCAATCAAGCAATGCTCCTATATATTACTACACCACATACCTTTTAGTTTATACAATTCGCAAAAATGATTTCAAACCTGGCATTTACAGTTTTTAACTTTTACATCATCTTCCTACTCTTTAACCAGTTGATGTCCCAAACAAAACCTTGTATGGCCACCTCTGGAAATGAGACTGATCTTCACTCTCTAATCGCTATTAGAGATGGAATTCAAGGCGGCTTAAACTCGTGGAACCAATCTGCTCATTTCTGTCAGTGGCAAGGCATTACATGCGGCAAGCGTCATCAAAGAGTCATAAGTTTGAATCTTTCCCGCCAGAGTTTGGTTGGATCATTATCGCCTCATATTGGAAACCTCACTTTCCTAAGGTTCATCGGCCTATGGGACAATCAACTCTACGGTGAGATTCCACAAGAAATTGGTCGGTTGTTTCGTCTTCAAAGACTCAATCTATACAATAACACTTTCGAAGGAGAAATTCCAATCAATCTAACACAATGTACTGAACTCAGGCACATTGATTTAAGTTGGAACAAATTGTCAGGGAATATTCCGGTAAAGATTGGCTCATTGTCAAAGCTTGAATACTTGGTTATTGAAAGAAACAAACTGACAGGAGTGCTACCCTCTTCTTTAGGTAATCTTTCGTCACTTCAAGTTTTCTCCACAGCTGATACTAAATTGGTTGGAACTATTCCAGCCAGCTTTGGTAGACTGTCAAGCTTACAACAATTCTTTGTTGGAGGTAATTTACTATCTGGTGAGGTCCCGTTAACAATTTTCAACATCTCATCCTTGAATATCTTAGCAATTGCCTTTAACCAATTTAGTGGTAGTCTTCCATTAGACATGGGCATCACTCTTCCTAATCTCGTCGGTTTCTATGGTGGTATAAATCAACTTTCTGGACTACTCCCAGTTTCATTAGCTAATGCTTCTAAACTTCAACTATTTGATATTCCAGAAAACAATTTTAAAGGACAAATTCCTAAGGATTTTCAATTCCCTCAAACTATCGAATGGCTAAATCTTGAACTTAATCATCTAGGAACAGGAGAAGCTCATGATTTGAGTTTTATCACTTATTTGACCAACTCCAGTAATCTAAACAATTTCGGAGGTGTTTTCCCGAACTCTATTACCAATCTCTCCAACCGAATGGAGAGGTTGTATCTAGGAGGCAATCAAATATCTGGAATTATCCCAGAAGGGATTGGGAACCTGGTCAATTTGTATGCATTAGGTCTCGAGTATAATAACTTTTACGGTAGTATTCCATCTTCTGTTGGAAAACTTCGTAGTTTACAGGGGTTATTTCTTTCCAAAAACAAAGTGTCTGGACCGATCCCATCTTCTCTAGCAAACAATACTAAATTGAATCAATTGCTTTTAGGAACGAACAGACTGGAAGGAAACATTCCTTTAGGTCTTGGTGCTCTTAGCCAATTGCAACAACTGGATCTGCAACAAAACAACCTAAATGGTATCCTACCTAAAGAGATATTTAATATTCCCACTCTGCTTTATCTTAACTTCTCTATGAACTCCTTAACTGGTTCCCTACCGTTAGAAGTAGGAAAACTAAAAAATCTTGTTGGTATCGAGGTGTCGAGAAATAAGTTGTCTGGTTTAATACCTAATACTCTTGGTGAGTGTTTGAGTTTGCAATTTCTTGACTTGAGCGAAAATTTGTTTGAAGGGACAGTTCCTCAATCTTTGAGTTTTTTAAAGAGTGTCCAACTGTTAGATCTATCAAGCAACAATTTGTCAGGTGAAATTCCAAAATATTGGGGGGATTTTCTGTATCTCCAGCTATTGAATCTATCCTTCAATAAATTTGAAGGTGAGGTACCAGTGAACGGAATTTTTAGAATTGCAGGCAATTTTTCAGTAGCGGGGAATTCTGATCTCTGTGGGGGTATACCTGAACTGCAATTGCCACCATGCCGAATTAAGAAATCTGAAAAGAAGGGTGCAAAAAAGCATGGAAGGTCCGATCCTTCCAAAATGGCAATTATGATCAGTGTGGCCGTGTTCATTCTTTTGGCTTCGTGTTCTCTAATATTTTACTTGAGGAGAAAAAGTAAACTTAAAACGGCTTATTTGCCATCATTTAGTGATCGGCATCTCAAGGTCTCATATGGAGATCTTTCTCAAGCGACTGGTGGATTTTCTCCAACTAATTTTGTTGGTTCAGGTGGTTTTGGCAGTGTGTATAAGGGAATGCTTAACCAATACGAAACCGTTGTTGCTATTAAGGTGTTCAAACTTCAATTGAGAGGAGCTTTAAAGAGTTTCGTGGCAGAGTGTGAATCATTGTGTAATATCCGCCATCGAAATATTGTTAAGATTCTAACTTCTTGCTCTAGTGTGGATTATGAAGGAAATGAATTTAAAGCACTAGTCTTTGAGTTCATGCCAAATGGAGGTTTAGATAAGTGGTTGCATCAAGAGATTAGCGAACATGATGAAGAATCGAATTTGAACCTACTTCAAAGACTAAATGTCGCCATTGATGTTGCTTCTGCGCTTAGCTATCTTCATCACGAGTGCCACGTTTTGGTTATTCATCGTGATCTAAAGCCAAGCAATGTGCTTCTTGATGATGATATGGTAGCTCATGTTGGTGATTTTGGTTTAGCAAAGCTTCTTTCGGAATCAATAGAGAACTTGCATGATAATCAAAGTATCTCAGTAGGAGTAAAGGGATCTATTGGCTATGCCGCTCCAGGTTGGAATTTCAATATCGACATAAGTTGATTTTAGTCCTTTTTTCCAATTCATAAATGCATGAATTTAATATCTAGTATACCGCATCATTAGTTATAATTTTCTGTTTAGCCACATTTTAGCGAAACTCAATTCTTTTTGTCTCTTTTTTCTCTAGTTAAGTTCGACGCCATTAACACCCAAGTTACAGGAGGGCCTTGGATAGTTGGATGTTTTAAGCTCCAAAGCTTATAACATAGTTATTTAGATAGTCAATCGAACAAAAATAGTTACGTAGATATCTTAAAAGAGGAAAAAGGAATTGGACGTTAGTGCAAATGAAATGCAGTGAGAGAATCTATTAACTTGATCTAATTACTTTTAAGTCCATGTTAGTTGAATTAAAATTCAAAAGATCGATGATGAAAGAAATGTGGTAGTAGTGGTAATTAAGCTAGTTTGTTTACTTCTATCAATATCTTAACTGACGATTGTGAGGAATTTTTCAATCTCTTTGTAGTCTAATGGCTATAAAACATTACTATATTACTACTATATTTATTTTTCTTTTTTCATTTTCTCTTTACTGGCAAATGGCTCTTAATCTTTTTTTTTCTTTTTTTTCACATTTAAATGGTTATGGAAACGAGTGATTGATGTATCTATTGCAGAATATGGTATGGGAGCTGATGCATCCATACAAGGTGACGATGTCTGATTATGGAATTTTGGTGTTAGAAATGTCCACAGGAAGGAGACCAACCGATGAGATGTTTAAAGACGGTTTATGCCTCCATAACTATGCTAGCAACGGTTTGCAAGCTCAATTTATAAAGATTGTAGATCCAATACTTTTATCCTGAAGGAGATGACACTTTAGGAGAGACTAATAGCATGACAATCGGCAGTCATAGAAGAACAAAACTGCTAGAGTGCATGACGACAATAGTCGAGAATTGGGGTTGCATGTTACGTGGAATCACCATCGAGAGAAATGGATATTAGAGATGTCGGCAGGAATTGCACGCCATCGAGACACATTTCTAGGTACTACGATTAAGGTTTATCATGTGTTTTTTGTAATTTTACATGACATTATATGTATGTTTCATTGCTTCTAATTCATTTTCTATCAAGAGTATGAGGTCCTTTGATGAAACAAAAATTCTTCATTATTTTGCACAAATAACTCTTTGATCTTTGCATCTGTGAAAAACTAAATTTTTAGCCCATATAGAAAAAATTATGCCTAGTAGATTCGTGTTAGATTAGTGTTTTGCATTATGTTGTGAAGGAGGCCTTGCTACCAAATAACTCATGATTCGAGATCAAATGGTGTGTTTCATGCTATGACTTTGTGCCGATGAGTTATTAAGATAACCAAATAGATCAAGTTTTTGAATTTGGGAATGTTTTGGGGGTTAAGACGATTGAGAATGGGGATAAAATTAGATCTATGTTCAATACTAGAGAGAAAAAGGAGATGTG
Source organism: Coptis chinensis (assembly GCF_015680905.1). Lineage (NCBI taxonomy): Eukaryota > Viridiplantae > Streptophyta > Magnoliopsida > Ranunculales > Ranunculaceae > Coptis > Coptis chinensis. The sequence goes on along the minus strand of NC_141463.1, from coordinate 88,963,731 downwards.
AAGATGTCTTGGAAGAGGGATCGGGTTAGACAGTAGAGACTTTGAAGATATGGAGTCATGGAGGACGGGGAGGAGGATCATCATATTTACTTGAGTTTTTTGGATGAGTGGGACGTGGATGAGGAGGAGGATGACTAGTATGTCAGACTTGTGGTTTGGGTATGATATTTGCTCCTTCGAGCTGTTTTTGGGAAGGCCTTGTGTGTAGTGGTGTTCCCCTTCTATTCTCTTTTGTTTTCCTTTTATTTTTATGTGTTTTGTGTGTTTGGGTGTTCTGCACTTGTGTATTTAGGTATACAATGTTCATCGTCGCTTGTCTGAGGTTGATAGCCTGATGGGTGTACTGGGCTTTGTGGTTAGGACAGAGTCATCTTGGTGGTGATTGTTAGTTTAACGATGTTTTCACAATAAGGCCAAAATTTCATCTTTGTATGAGACTCAGATGGTGCATTTGGAGAGTAAGGAATAACATGACTTTCCGGGATACATTCACAACATTGAAAAAAGATGCTAGTTTTTTTTATCAGATCATGAATAAGTTGTCTTCACCTAAAAGAGGGGGCAGGAGGTTTGAAGGGCTCATGTTCAATTGGGAAATTGTGATTAAAACCAATTATCCAGAGCTCTTTATTAGGCTTGTATTCATATTCTTCCTTAGTTGTAGAGGATTTCCCTCTCTGTTTCGGCATTCTCTCCTCTCCCGAGTTGCCACCAACTGTAATCAAACTTGTTTGGCTATTAATAAAGTATTTTAACAATACAAAAAACGAGAAAATCTTTTTTCTATTGAAAATATGAAATTAAAGAGGTGTTGACAATCTTGGTGTTGGTCAGTTGGTCTTACGATGGGATGAGGCGTATACCCAGCGTTACAGCTTAGTTTTATCAGTGTTTTGGGACACTTGTAGCCCATAATCATGTAATACCTCGGCCATCAAAGTTCAGTTAAATAGATAATTCTGAAAGGTTTTTAGCTCCTTCATTTTGCTTCTCCACTAGTGTTTGCTACTGATGCTTTCACAAGATTATATTGTTGTCTAGTAGCCAAGACAAATCGAACATGTCGTTGAATTCTGGTACATATTAAGAACTGATGGTTTGGAGAAGTTGATATGTATAGCCACCAGTGCAGCTGAGATTCAGAGATAGGCCTTTTTACTTCTGTATACATTTCCTTTGTCTTTAGTTGATATATGATTTTGTGTATATTTAGCGTAGTAAGTGGTGAAGAAATAGAAGTTTTCAAGGAGTTGATCAATGATATACTTTTATTTTCTTAATAGATAAGTAAGGATATTGATGTTGCATTGTCTTCCTCCTACTCTTGCATATGAGAACTGAGCCTTAAGATAATGAAAAATATGGCTGATACATACACCAGTTCTTTATTTTGAAATCTAAGTTGCATTGACACGGATACGTGTGTCCGTTTCCGACACAGATACAAACTAAGTGTCTCACATGGCAAAATATCAAAAGTTGAGGTATATTACATACAATATGTGTCACACATGAATACATATCTGACATGGACTATTTTTAAAATATGGTGTGACCATATAACATAGTTTTAAATTTTAGTGTCAGACTCTTTGTCCAGTCATGACATGGTCAAATGTTGCATGCAAGAACTGTAGGAAGACACTAAATAATTCGTTTTTTTTCATAAGTTGTAGGGGAACAAAGATAATCGTTTTTCAAACTGAGTTCATGCTATTGCCAACCTAATGAACAATGCTTGATGCTTTGTTATTCATCCGATGTCGATATTTGACAATAACTAACAAGTGTATTATATATGGTTTTCTTACAGGTCACACCTAATGCCCATTTCCAGAATGACCTTGGACTTGACAGCCTCGACACTGTAGAGATTGTGATGGCTTTGGAGGAAGAGTTTGGGTTTGAGATCCCCGATAATGAAGCAGACAAGATCAATTCCATCGGTCTTGCTATTGATTTCATTGCTTTAGGCAAAATAGAGCTAATACCCTCTGCTTGTATTCCTTCTGCTTCAGAGTATGCTGACGTTTTTGGGGGTTGGGAAATAGGTTGGGGGACTTGACTTCATTATGTATCCTGCTTTGGAAGGAATTTGAATGCTATGCATTTTGTTAATGAAAGCCTAATGTAAAATTTTCATTTCATTTTATGTATCTGATCGCTACTTGCTTCTTATTCGAAAATAAATAAATTAAATGAAATTTTTTTAAATTTAAAACAAACTACATAAACCTATTACTTGCTTGCTTAGGGAAGTGTTGTATCCATTTTTTGCAGATTCAGCCCTTTCATCATATCATGGAAGAATCAAGAGATTGTTTGATGCACAACTTTGGGTACTTTCGTCGGAAATTCAATTCAATCAAACAAAAGGTTCTGATATCATGGAATTCCATGCTTGCCGGTTATGCACGAGAAAGGTTGTCGTGAAGAAACTTTTGAGCTTTTAATGAGATGAAGTCTCTAGGTGTGGAGCCGATGTTATTACATGGAATGGGCTGATCACAGGTTATACCAGAACGGAGATGGGATAATGGCTCGAGTTCTTTTTATAGAATGTGTGAAACAAATACAATCCGTTGTCTGGGGCCTTAGCAGCTTGTTCCCTGGTAAAGGATTTGAAATTAGGGAAGGAAATCCATGGGTTTGTTATTAGAAAACAGATCGAGTTGTCCACGGTGTAGGAAGTGCTCTTATGACAATGTACTTTCGGGATGTGATCACATGGAATGGGCTTGCTCTGTGTTCAATGTGCTTTCCGATAAAGATGTAGTTGTTTGGAATTCAATTATTTCTGCTTGTGCTCAGCATGGACAAGGGGTTAGTGCTTTGAACTTTTTGAGAGGAATGCTCGTAAGCGACATTGATGTCTCGGTTCTCCCTGCTTGTGCAAGATTGGCTGCACTGCGGCAGGGTAAAGAGATTCACCAGTTTAATATCAGAAGAGGGTTTGATATGCATATTGCAATATGGAATGGTCTTATTGACATGTATGGAAGGTGTGGGTTGATAAAAAAAGCGCGAAGAGTTTTTTATCTCATTCCTGAAAGAGATATTGTCTCTTGGAATACGATGATTGCAGGTTACGGGATGCATGGTTTTGGAATGGATGCTGTGAATCTTTTTCTCCATTTGAGATCATCTGAACTGAAGCCAAACCATTTCACTTTCACAAATCTGTTGGCTGCTTGTAGTCACTCGGGATTGATTGATGAGGGATGGAAGTATTTTGAGATGATGAAATCAGAATATGCTAGGGGTCCTGCAATAGAACAGTATGCTTGCATGGTGGATCTACTGGCACGGGCTGGTCAATTTGATGAAAGCCTGGAATTCATTAAGGAAATGCCATTTGAACCGAATGCTGCTGTATGGGGGGCTAAATCTTGAACTTAATCATCTAGGAACAGGAGAAGCTCATGATTTGAGTTTTATCACTTATTTGACCAACTCCAGTAATCTAAATCTCTTGGGCTTGGAACAAAACAATTTCGGAGGTGTTTTCCCGAACTCTATTACCAATCTCTCCAACCGAATGGAGAGGTTGTCTCTAGGAGGCAATCAAATATCTGGAATTATCCCAGAAGGAATTGGGAACCTGGTCAGTTTGTATATATTAGGTCTCGAGGATAATAACTTTTACGGTAGTATTCCATCTTCTATTGGAAAACTCCGTAGTTTACAGGGGTTAAATCTGTTCATAAACAAATTGTCTGGACCGATCCCATCTTCTCTAGCAAACAATACTAAATTGAGTCAATTGTTTTTAGGAAGGAACAGACTCGAAGGAATCATTCCTTCAAGTCTTGGTGCTCTTAGCCAATTGCAACAACTGGATCTGCAACAAAACAACCTAAATGGTACCCTACCTAAAGAGATCTTTAATATTCCCACTCTGCTTTATCTTAACTTCTCTATGAATTCCTTAACTGGTTCCCTACCTTTAGAAGTAGGAAAACTAAAAAATCTTGTTGAAATGTATGTGTCTGGAAATAAGTTGTCTAGTTTAATACCTAGTACTCTTGGTGAGTGTTTGAGTCTGGAAAAGTTGTACTTGGATGATAATTTTTTTGAAGGAACAGTTCCTCCATCTTTGAGTTCTTTAAAGAATGTCCAAGAGTTAGATCTATCAAGCAACAATTTGTCAGGTGAAATTCCAAAATATTGGGAGGACTTTTCAGATCTCCGGCTATTGAATCTATCCTTGAATAAATTTGAAGGTGAGGTACCAGATGAATGGAATTTTTAAATTGCGAGGCAATTTTTCAAGAGCTGGGAATTCTGATCTCCGTGGGGGTATATACGAATCGCAATTGCCACCATGCCAAATTAAGAAATCTGAAAAGCAAGGTGTAAAAAAGCATGGAAGGTTCGATCCTTCCAAAATGGCAATTATGATCAGTGTGGCCGTGTTCATTCTTTTGGCTTCATGTTCTCTAATATTTTACTTGAGGAGAAAAAGTAAACTTAAAAGCGGCTTCTTTGCCATCATTTAGTGATCGGCATCTCAAGGTCTCATATGGAGATCTTTCTCAAGCGGGTGGATTTTCTCCAAATAATTTTGTTGGTTCGGTGGTTTTGGCGGTGTGTATAAGGGAATGCTTAACCAATACGAAAACCGTTGTTCTTTGTTAAGGTGTTCAAACTTCAATTGAGAGGAGCTTTAAAGAGTTTCGTGGCAGAGTGTGAATCATTGCGTAATATCCACCATCGAAATCTTGTTAAGATTCTAACTTCTTGCTCTAGTGTGGATTACGAAGGAAATGAATTTAAAGCACTAGTCTTTGAGTTCATGCCAAATGGAGGTTTAGATAAGTGGTTGCATCAAGAGATTAGCAAACAAGATGAAGAATCTGAAGAATCGAATTTGAACCTACTTCAAAGACTAAATGTCGCCATTGATGTTGCTTCTGCGCTTAGCTATCTTCATCACGAGTGCCACGTTTTGGTTATTCATCGTGATCTAAAGCCAAGCAATGTACTTCTTGATAATGATATGGTAGCCCATGTTGGTGATTTTGGCTTAGCAAAGCTTCTTTCGGGATCAATAGAGAACTTGCATGATAATCAAAGTACCTCAACAGGGATAAAGGGATCTATTGGCTATGCAGCTCCAGGTAGGAATTAAAAGATCGACGTATGTTGATTTCAGTCCTTTTTACAATTCATAAATGCATGAATTTAATATCTAGTATACTGCATCATTAGTTATAATTTTCTGTGCAGCCTCATTTTAGTGAAACTCAATTCTTTTTGCCTCTTTTTTCTCTAGTTAAGTTCGACGCCGTTAATACCCCAGTTACATGAGGGCCTTGGATAGTTGAATGTTTTAAGCTCCAAAATTTATAGCATAGTTGTTTAGATAGTCAATCGAAAAAAAATAGTTATGTAGATATCTTAAAAGAGGAAAAAGGATGTGGACTTTAGTGCAAATGAAAAGTTGTCAGAGAATCTATTAACTTGATCTAATTACTTTTCAGTTTATGTTAGTTGAATTAAAATTCAAAAGATCAATGATGAACAAACTATGGATGTGGTGGTAATTAAGCTAGTTTGGTTACTTTTATTAATATCTTAACTGACGATTGTGAGGACCTTTTTAATCTCTCTATAGTAGAATGGATATAAAACATTATGGTATTACTATTATATTTCTTTTTCTTTTTTTTGTTTTCTTTTTGCTGGCCAATGGATATATATATATATATATATATATATATATATATATATATATATATATATATATATATATATATATTCATTTAAATGGTTTACTAAAAACTAGTGATTGATGTATATATTGCAGAATATGGTATGGGTGTTGATGCATCCATACAAGGTGATGTGTACAGTTATGGAATTCTAGTGTTGGAAATGTCCACAGGAAGGAGACCAACCGATGAGATGTTTACAAACGGTTTAAACCTCCATAACTATGCTAGCAACGGTTTGCAATATCAACTTATAATAAAGATTGTGGATCCAATACTTCTATCTGAAGGAGATGACACTTTAGGAGATACTAATACCATGAGAATCAGCAGTCACAGAAGAACAAAACTGCTAGAGTGCATGACTGCAATAGTCAGAATTGGGGTTGCATGTTCTGTGGAATCACCGTTAGAGAGAATGGATATTAGAGATGTCAGTAGAGAATTGAATGCTATCAGAAAAACATTTCTTGGTGCTAGGATTCACGAAGAACGTAACTGACTCCAACGACGGTTTGAAAGGTAAAATCACATCTCTTACAAATAAATTAAATAATTGTTGAATGTGAAAGAGATAGATAGAAGAGAAGAAATCAGTGTTTTGCTCTGTAATTTTTCCTTCATTTATGTCCTCTTCTCCTTCCTTTACTGAAGTTTGCATTTAACGGTTGTTTGTTTGTGATTTCTTTCCTATGCTGAAAAAAATTGTTTGGTTTCTTTCTTTCTCTTTTTTAAAAAAAGTTGTTGATGAGATCAGTCCTTCCATTTAGTAGTTAAAACACTTTTATGATTAAAATTGTATGAAACATTGATTGTAAATTTATGAAACATTAAAAAAATAGTACTTTTATTTATATTTTTTGTGAAGCTAATGGACTCTAATAATTCTTGGTTACCATGTGAGGTCACTCAAACTGTTATCTTGTGTTAATTTGTTTCCCAAAACAGGAGCTGCCACGTCGGTCTTATATATATATATATATATATATATATATATATATATATACATTTCATGACGACCTCGGGATATTTTCGCTAATCTAAACCATTGCAATTGATATTCCATAAATGCACATTCTAGGTTTGTCGAATCTATTGCTTCTAGATGCACATTCACTGTATTGAAATATATTCATTGGGTAAAAATTGCGTGACATCTGTAGTTAGCATTTGGGAGGTACATTCAGAATAGTTACATGTGATTCAGTATGTAATGTATTGCATTGTAGATTGTTGAGGCGCTAGATGTTAAGCACGTCAAAAAAACCTTGAACCAAGGACTTACAGTTGAGTAGAGAAAAAGTGAAAAGGAGCTGCAAGAGGCTCATAATGGATGAAAAGATGCAAGTGAATCATTCATTCATTCTCTTGCAATTATCTTTTATGCTTTGGACTGAGCCAGCAGCTTATTCAAAATGTATTTTACACTTATTGAGCTGATAAGGATTTTAGGGGCATTGCTTTGTGGTACTTTCAGTATTGTTATTAAATTTTAAGTCTATTTTGAATATTTTTGTGGTTGAATTTCTTATTCCCAAATTTTATTGATTCAGCTGGATAGCTGAATTTTTCCTTTATATGTTTTCAACATTTCATGGTTGAAATTGGAAGGCAATGTATGACCTGGGTGTCCTTGGTCACTATCCAGATTGACTTTTAGCATAAGAGGCGTGTCATATGTATCGTCTTTATCATAAAATTCTGAAGTTTCAGGCAATTTTGTCGTAAACTTTGTTATCATTCAACTTAAATACACTAGAGGCCACCTCAGGGTATGTGTGTTCTTTGTTAAAGCTGTTGGTTGAATTTGATTTCATTTTCGAGTATTTGGGCATTTGAGGTGGATTATACCATCTCTTCGACATCTGAGAACTCATTTAATTGTTTCAGCTCCATCTGTCACGGTCTTTAAGAATTCCATAATTTATATCTCAGTTCTTAATTAATGAATTTGTGTTTTAGAATTTTAGAAGAGTGTAAAGTGCGAGGATTTTCATGTTGTTTTTTGCTCCACTTCGCAGTTTTCAACTCAGGCTCCAATTAGGCTCATTCAAGGGACTGTGATTTTGTAAACAAAACTCCTCTTTAAAGATCTCTTTACCTACAGACTGAGTTTTTGTTTTTTCTATGATGTCTTTACCTGGTTCCATGCTTCTGTACTTTTGTATTATTGCTTACTCAGGGGCGAATGTGTATTTCATCTTGTGCTTTAGTAGATTGGTTTGATATACTTGCTTCTCTTTGAATATAGTCGGGTCTCACATGATTTGTTAGAAGTCTTCAGTTGTTGGTCAGTTAACAGGAAAGCTTTGATATACTCGCAATATTTTATTAAAGTAAAAAATTGTGAGCGTTTTATACAACATGTATTTAAAAAGTGAGATACTACCGAAACTTTATCTCACAATTACTGCGGAATCATTTACATTAATTAACAAATCTAAATCAGCATAAGTAGCAAATTCATAGTAGTGAGATGACGAATATTATCTAAGTAGTTTTTATTGAAGTATATACTCCCTTGGGTGTTAGGCGTGGATTTGACATTACCTAAGTAGTAAGATCATGAATATTATTACAAGTTAATTTTATAGGTCAACTATTTAATTAAACTTATGTTTGAGAAAACTATGTAATTTAGGCCCATTGAGGGCCTAAATGCCTATGCATGTTTATCAACATCTCATGCCCCAAACAATTTCAATAATGTTGGATGAAAATGGACAACCTTAGAACCATGACTATTTTCTCTATTCAAAGATGTAAGAGCTTGTGACTAATTATTGCTTCCGAGTCATGCTTATCCTCATTCCTCATACGATGGTCTAGGACTAAAGACCTTTGACCTAAAACCTCATTATTGTTTCCCCAGCCAAAACATCCACAAATCTTTCATGTAGCCACCTGATTGGTTATCATTTTCTACTCTTTATGTTTTTGTTTGTCTCACTCTTATGTTTGGCATTAGACATAATGGTTATCTAGAAAGAGGCTAAATGCCAGTTGCCAGTTGTTCAATACATATATTTGAACTACAGAGGACCAAGGTTAGTTTTTAGTTTTCCAATTGTTCTTAACCTTGTTTAGATAATTTAGCTGGGCATGTTCTTATATGGCAGTAGAAAGATTACTTAGATTTTACTAGTACGCTAGTGGCTAGCTTACTAGCACTTCATTGAATGGAGCAACAATTTCAGTCATTCAAACTATTTTATACTGAAGATCTATTGAGTCAAGTTGTACTCGATACAATATTTTGATAATGTAGCTAATTGTAATTTTCTAGTTATCAAGAATGAAGAAACTTGCATTTTGAGCTAGTTATAGAGGAATAATTGCATTTTGAGCTTTCTCCTCTCTCAGTTTCCTTTGTGAGCAACTTGTAAGCTGATTTGACTGTGAGGTTTCCTTTACTATCTCTCCACCATATAATCCGATCCTGTGTATCTGGCCTCACTGACATGAGGTTGATGTGTTTCTTGATTGGCGTGGGAAACAATTCTCCCAGCCTTTCTTGGTTCCAATTTGTGTTGTCCTCTGCTACCAATTCCTTTACATATCCACTCTTGTCCACTGCTGAGAAGGAGAGGTCTGCTTTAACATGGTCGGAGAGTGTCGCTGGCTTGTTGTTTAGTATCATCCAAGGTTCAGTAAAAGTACTTATGCTGCTGCCATTGCCCATTGACCACACTAAGCCTTCCCAAACAGCTTCCAAGCTGTTCTTGACACCTTTCCAGAAATAAGATCTTGGTTCTTTCTTCTGAGTTGTCTTTGGAGCAAAACAGTCCCACCTGTACAGAGTTTTGAATGTTCTTGCCCATATTGACTCATCATCTTGTATCAATCTCCAGCTATGCTTGGCAAACATTGCTATGTTCATATCTCTAGTCTTTCTGAAACCTAATCCTCCATGTATCTTAACTCTACACAGTTTGTCCCAGCTGAGAGTGTGCCATGCATTGGAGTTTTCACTTCCATTCCACCAAAAATCCCTATTTATTTGGTCCAACTTCTCACATGTGCTTACTGGTAAAGAATAGATTCTCATGGCATATATTGGGACTGTCTGACCTACTTATTGTACCAGTGTAGTTCTACTGGCTTGGGAGAGTATCTTGGCCTTCCACCCAGTAACTTTATTCTACAGATTATCAACTAAATATTCAAAGTATTCCCCTTTCTTTTTACTCAGCAGTATAGGCACTCCCAAGTATTTCTCCTTGTCTAAGTAATCCTATATTGTCCCCAATGTATCTTCCTTCAACAAAAACTACTTGAAAATGTGAGATTATTTTGTAAAGGTGGATTTTTAATCTATTGGCAAGAATTTTTGAAATGTGATTTTGGGAATCAAGGTTCGAAATGATCCAACCCACCCAGAAGAAAATATTGATATAACAGATACCGACATTTAACTGTCGAAATTTATCCTATCCTATATATATTGAGTAATTTCAGATCTGCAATCTCAAACCAGTCTCTCTCCACAATGGATTCATTCCTCTCAGACAAATCCTCAAAAATCTTCATAGCCGGACACAAAGGTTTAGTCGGCTCCTCAATAGTTAAAAAATTAACTAAATCCGGCTACACAAATCTCCTCCTCCGCACCCACTCAGAACTCGACCTCACTCGTCAAACCCAAGTCGAACACTTTTTCTCAACCCACAAGCCCAATTACGTAATTTTAACAGCCGCAAAAGTAGGTGGCATACATGCAAACATCACGTACCCAGCTGACTTCATTTCAATAAATTTACTCATCCAAACCAACGTCATTCAATCATCTTACACCAACCACGTAAAAAATTACTATTCCTCGGTTCTTCATGCATATATCCAAAGTACGCTACGCAACCTATTAAAGAAGACGCGTTACTTACAGGTCCCTTAGAACAAACAAACGAATGGTACGCGATTGCTAAAATAGCTGGGATCAAAATGTGCCAAGCATATAGGTTGCAGTATAATTGGGATGCTATATCTGGAATGCCAACGAATTTATACGGGCCGAATGACAACTTCCACCCTGAGAACTCGCATGTTTTGCCTGCGTTAATGAGAAGGTTTCATGAGGCGAAAGTTGGGAATGCTAAGGAGGTTGTGGTGTGGGGGAGTGGTTTGGCTTTAAGGGAGTTTTTACATGTGGATGATTTAGCTGATGCTGTTGTTTTTTTGATGGATAAGTATAGTGGATTGGAACATGTTAATATAGGGAGTGGGAAAGAGGTTAGTATTAAGGAACTAGCGGAGTTGGTTAAGGAAGTTGTTGGGTTTCAAGGGGAGTTGGTTTGGGATTCGAAAGTAAGATGGGATGGGACCGAGGAAGCTTATGGATAGTTCAAGCTTGCTGGGTTAGGATGGGTTCCGAAGATATCGCTTCGTGATGGACTTGTGGATACCTATAAATGGTATTTGGAGTATGTTAAGCAATAATGCAGGTGTGGTTGTTTATTATTACAGATTGCACTACTTCTATGTCCATGTTTTCTATTTGATGACATTGCTGTTTATTTATTAGTATCAGTAAACATGAGAGTTGGATGGAATTTGTTTGAAATTTTATCAAGTCTAGCCGTGGCGTTTTACAATTGTGAGTTTGTGATTATGCTTTGACACTTTGTATTTGTGCTGCCATTCCCATCATAAGCGTCTTGCTGAGCAATTTTTGCTCTGAGTGTGAGAGGTGGGATGGCAAATGATAAGTTGGTACAAGGTGTCAACCCAGTGGGGATGTCTTAGCTGTGTATGGATGCCTGAGCACTGACTCCTATTAAAATTTCCACGATTACTTATGAAGTTTATTTACTTATAAACAAGTTCTTCATGTTGCCTATTAATGGAATATGTATTTACCATAAAGTATGAATGAGTCGTGGGCATAATCTTCAAAAGTATAGGAGTTTATGTCTGTGTCATTATTTGAGGATATAGACACTGGAAGTCAAATGTGATTCTGTTTTTGCATGGTTAGGACTCAAGAAATGATAGATCTTTTAGGAAAAGAGAAAATTACAAACATGTTACAGACTTATAGGTATCTGATTACTTATATTATTAAAGTTTTACTCAATATGGTACGGTTAGGCTTGAAAGCTATCAAAGTTTAGGTCAGATAAACAAGATAGAATACTTCTCTGAATTGTAGATTTCATTCATATCAATATGTTTTATTTGCCCCATAGGACGTAAACTTAATAAATAAAGCAATGTGATGGATGCTAATCATCTTGTCTGCTTTCACATTTGTCTCCAGTTTGTATTTCAAACCTCAACTCCCTATGGAATCCAATGCTCACGTTAGGATGTGGACACGGAAGACCTTTAGGCAGTTAAAAAGGGACTCCTGAACGTGCTTACATTTTACTTAAAATTTAAAAACTTGTTTGCACTGGTGTTACATTCCTAGTTTGCCTTACTGTGTGTATTTTGTTTTCGTTTCACTTTGTTAATTCTGGTACAATAAGATAAGATCCTTTTAAATAGATGTCCACTTGCATAACGATCGTTAAATATGTGTATTACATTCTTTCTTTCTTTAAATAATTTCTACTATAGTGAAAGGTCTAAACATTGATATTTTCCATCTTAAGTTGTGTTTAGTAAATGTTTGAGATCTGTAAGTCCCAAATCAGTGATGATAGAGATAGCCTTAGATATTATCTACCAATAATGTTTCGAGTTGGTGTAGTAAAATGTTTTGGGTGGTCAATGCCTGCCTTTTGCAATAGAAAATGAAGGTAAAAATTGACAAGATACCTTCAATATATTTGTTAGTGTTTTAGATTTGTATATGCATATTGCCTATGGATTAGGACCGCCAATATGTATGTGGAGTTTATGTAGTCTCAACTGTAGCTATATAGTGTCTGGCTTTGGTCGATAGCACGACTCAGTAACTGGATAATTCCTTCCAGTATCATTCCAATTCTTTCTTTTCATTGTTGTTTCCTCATGTCCAACTTTAGTGATATCCCCTTTAAGTTTGGGTGATACGAGTCAGCGACTAATCAACTTGGATTAAGTGATGTAGAAAAAAGGAAGGAGTGGAGAAGGGAAGAGAAGAAGATGGCGAGAGGAGAAAGAGTTCGAATCAACTTGGAAGGTGTAGAAATTTATTCTCTTTGGGGCAACAATCCTTCTACTTCTAAGCTAAAAATACAAGGATTACCTAAAGATCCTCATGGAATAAAGGAGTTGTCAATTAGACTCTTCCAAAATTTTAGGCAAATAAATTGTTCGAAGTGGTCTTATACCTCTGGATGCTCCTCCGAGATGAATTGACAATTCTAAGTCTTTTAGGCGTTATTAAGCTTTTCATGCTAAATTGACAAGAAATACCAAGATTGTCCCGGAAGGGTTGCCAATTTGACTCTACTTTTCATTTAAGCAAGTAACATCTTGATATGGCCCAATACTGTGTTTGATACGGAGGTTTCCAGTAGCCTACTGGTCAAGCCTTGGGAGGTTGGCCCAAGGTCGTCTTGGGGATCAAATCCCATCTTGATATGGTTGATAACATCGATGATCAAATCCCATCTTCACCGGGAAAAGGGGGATTTAAGGGTTTCCGGTAATAGAGTAGTGACTAGAATAAAAAGTTCATCATCCATGTTATCAACCATATCAAGGTTTTTGGTACTTCAGTCAACTTTGACCACACCACAGTAACAGGGCGAATCAGGGAGCTTGCTTTTTTGAACCCCGAGGTAATGTTATACTTTTAAACTACGAACATCTTACACTTTTCAGTAGATAATTCCTACGAGGATCACATTCAATAACCCTTTTTTGGTTTCCCTGTGGTGCTTGATGTCAATCTGTGGTTCTAGGTTTGATGTAAGAACTGGGATCTTTATCTTTGAAGTTTGACCCTCAAGTTTCACTTTTGGAGCTTATTCTTAGGATGAAAAAGAATTTGAGTAGTAGGTCGAGAAAACCGAAAACAAGACAATAAAAAACAAGATTACATTTAGAAACTTTTCATGGAATATGTACGATGATTTGATGAATATGGTTTTCAAGGGTTGTGGGTTGCTGATGGTAGTTGCTCTTAGGTTGTGGATGGATATCCTTAATTTTCTTTACGTTTCCATGTTGGAAGTGAAGAACCTCATTGGTTTAGGGTGCGGAGGAGAAAATAAGACAACATAAGAGTTGAGAGGAGATGTTTGTTGTAACTCCTGTTTAACACCTTTATTTTTCCACTATGTTACATGGACTCACAATATTTCAAAAATAATCTGTATCGGACACATGGACAGATATTGTATGTGAACCACAGTTTTAATATTTCACCGTGTCGGACACTTCAGATCCGTGTCGGTGTAACTTAGTTTTTCCGATGGTTGTTGGCTTATCTGCGATGGAATGGAAATTTAAGAATACACAAATATCCGATTTGGTTTTATTCTATAAAATAGAAGAAAATGTGATAATATGTGGTGATTTGGTCCATTTTTTTAGTTAGTCTTATATTAGGTTTCAAATACCCCCCCAAAACAAACAAATTCCCATCTTATTCTCTTATCTTTTCTATTTCCATTCTGCATTGACTCCCCTTTCAATTTATGTTTTGTACATCTGTTGCATGAAAAATTAGTTCTTTCCTCTAATCTGGGGGAATCTTTTGTGGATGTTAAGGGCTGCTATGAGAATGATGAGTCTTTATGGCATGAATGATAGACTCTACATTTCACACAATTTAAAATCCATTGCTTGAACTGATGAGCTACAATTAATAAAGGTGCCTTGAGCCTTTGGTTCTGTATTTTTTTTTTATATTATTCTTTTGGTTCTTGCTTTCTGTGCTTTCTTGTCAATTATATTGAGCATATAATTTCGCAATGCCAACTTTTATGATAGTGTATTAGTGTATACTCTTTGCTTGAGACTCATCGTTGAGCTGTGAGGGTTTTTCTCAAAGTGCCTGACTAATCTTTTGCATGTTGTGTCATCCTTTTTTTGGGTTTTTCTTTCTGGTGGCTCTCTTCTGTATTTTTCAGCTTACCATCACTTTAAGAAAGGAGGACGATGATCCAGAGAAAATGCAACACAATGAGTACTATTATGCTGGTGGGTTGCTCGAGTACGTGAAATGGTTAAATTCTGATAAGGTATATAATTTGCGGCTCAAGTGTTATTTGTTTCCAGTGTCATTATGGTAATCAGTTCTGATGTGGAAGAAATTATTCACTAAACTTGTTAAATTAGGTTGTACCCAAAACCTTTCATTATATATTTTATTTTGGTGGGTTGGACCATTTCTCAATAGAAGGTCCATGATGCAACAAATTTCTGTTTGTATATTCGATAAAGGAATTATGGTTAAAGATATAGAGAATGAACAAGATGCACATTTCCTATGCTTCAAACCTATGTTACATGGACACACCATATTTTGAGAATAATCCATGTCGGATAGGTATTCATGTGTCTGTGTCGGACACATATTGCACACATATTGCATGTGATATACCTCAATTTTTTATATTACACCAATATTTTTGCCGGGTCAGAAACTTCATTTCCGTGTCGGATACGGACACACCTATCCGTGTCAATGTAACTTAGCTTCAAACAATATCCATAGGTTAAGACACTATGGTTCCAATGTGTGTTGTAGAGCATTAGTGTCCATACATTCTACTAGAGGTCTTTATAGTTGAAGGCGATTCAGGCTGGTGGTAGTGCAAAACAAGGTCGTGATAGGCGCTTCTAGGTGAACTCGCAGTTACTCTTTGCAAGTGTTCCATAATTAATTGTTACCATCATCCTGCATTAGTGTAAAAGTAAACCAGCGGACTTGACTTTGCTGGGTTCATTTGATGAAGCAAAACCTATTTTCATGAAAAGAGTTGTCTTCGAAAGAACTGTATGTGCTTGGTAGCGGCAGACCCTGTACTGCCCGGAATCCTGTCTGGTGTAATAAAATAATAAAAAATAGTAATAAAATTTTTAAAATAATAATAATAATAAAATGATAAGTTGGAATTTTGAACTATTTGTGGATCTGTTCTTCTTCTTCATCCCACATTTTGAAACAAGGAGAGTAAGTCCAGCGTTTGATCCGTATGCCTCCCTTTCTTCATCTCCTGTTTCTTATGGAACAGCCAATAGACAAATGTGCCTGGTTTGAGGATCTTACTTAGAACCCTTGCGCCTTTCAGTGCTTCTTCTTCTAGTACGCTGTTTGGTGTAGAAAATGTGTTAAGATTTTATTTGGGGTTAGAGGTTCAACGTATTCAACTATATCGTTCTTGTCTTCTGTAGTTCATTTGTTGCACAAAGGTTTTAATTCAATTGAAGATTGAGGTTCAAGATTCTTATTTAGAGGTCGCTAAATCTTGGGTTGTTATGTATTGCCGTCTACATAAAAGCATGAACTGTTAGTGTTTTAATGTTTTATTGGTATCTTTGAGGTTTGCTCTGAGCTCTGTGTTCTCTTTAGTTGAAGCACTAGAAGCGATTGACAAAATGCCAGACTATCAACTTACTGGTGGCTTGAGAAAAACATTCAATTTTACGGAGTTGCAACTGTCCAAGAATTCCTATCCTTAAACTACCCCACTAGCGGACCTGTGTAGACCATCAAACAAATGGAAAAGGACATCACTACAGACTACGATTCGTATGGATGGGGGGCTCAGTGATCTAGTGTTGTCCAGGAGGCTCAGTATAGTTGAACTGAGACCATGTTTTCCAAATCAGACGAGGACAGAAGGTGCATAGCCGCCTTTAATGGTAGCTATTTACTTTATCGTTTGGGCACAGTTGAACATGCTTGGCCAAGTCAATACCTTAATTTTGAACGTTTGTGATTTTTTAAGTTCCCATATAATTTGTGTATGTGAGACTACATTCCAATGTGGAATCAATTTCCTTCCTACATTGATAAAATTGTCGAATGCAGAATTTTGAGAAGATTTCATATTATACTTTTATTGATGCAGGCCATTCTCCCATTACGAGGTAAAATTCTGAACATTGAAAGGAAGGACGAGGCAGCCATGTACAAAAATCAAGAAATTCAAAATCCTGTTCATTTCAAGGTGAAGATTTTAAGAAGGAAGCCCTTCACTACCATAAGATCATCATCATGACTGATGCTGATGTGGATGGTGCTCACATCCGAACTCTTCTGTTGACATTCTGTTGCCAATGATTAGTCACTTAGTTGTTTAGTGCCACAGAGTCACAGATATATATATAGGATGAAAACTGTCAGACATGCAAGCGCTTACATGTATATGAATTTAACAATATAAATCAACTTGAATAATCTTACCAAAGGCTTAAGTTTGTTTTTTGAAACATGTCCTGCAAAACGAATAAATGAAATAAACAAATAAATGAACGAGATAAAGATAACATATTAAACTACTATTGATGCAAAATCTAATATCAATTGAATTCTATAACAATGGCTAGGAGTGAAGTGCTTAGTATCGGTAGAAGGTGAATATAAAAAGGAACAAAATATAAATTAACTTCTTTCTCTTAATTTTAGTGCTTTTATTATTACATCTTTTCTGTTTAGTCTTTAATCAACATACTCTCCCCAGTAAGTTTATCCCTTAATATATAACTATATTACAAGTCTGTTGAGAGTATTTGTCTCTATGCGTCAATGTGCTGTTATGTATTATCATGGAATATGTATTATCATGTTTTATTGGTCTCGTCTCATGAGTAATTAGTTTCATCTCTATGTGACCACGACAAAAGAGAAGGGGCCTTTGATTTTAAACTTTGAGTATTACTTTTTGGTTTTAAATGAAATATGCTCAAGTGGTTGATGTAAAATGATTTATTGAGAAAATATATGGAGCAAATTATTCTACACGGCAAGACTATTGGAGACCTTAGATTGAAAATGATTCTAATTACCAAATTATTCTACAAGGCAGCCAAATTATTCTACACGGCAAGACTAAAGGAGATCTTAACAGGCAATATATGCTCCTATATATTAAGAAAATATATGGAGCAAAAACACCATATCGTCATCTCTGCTTGACTTTTTCCTCTCCAGAATCCAGATAAACCAGATTTGAGTTCTACTCGACATTAGATTGAAAATGACCAAATTTGAAGATTGAAACGGAGTATGTACACGTCGCAATACTCTTTCCTCTCGTTTCTCTATCCGTCCTCCAGATAAACCAGTTTTGAGTTCTACTCGACAATAGATTGAAAATGACCAAATTATTCTACACGGCAAGACTAATGGAGATCTTGACAAGCAATGCTCCTATATATTACTACACCACATACCTTTTAGATTATACAATTCCCAAAGATGATTTCAAACCTGGCATTTACAGTATTTAACTTTTACATCATCTTCCTACTCTTTAACCAGTTGATCTCACTAACAAAACCTTCTATGGCCACCTCTGGAAATGAGACTGATCTTCACTCTCTAATCGCTATTAGAGATGGAATTCAAGGCGGGTTAAGCTCGTGGAACCAATCTTTCCATTTCTGTCAGTGGCAAGGCATTACATGCGGCAAGCGTCATCAAAGAGTCATAAGTTTGAATCTTTCCAGCCAGAGTTTGGTTGGATCATTATCGCCTCATATTGGAAACCTCACTTTCCTAAGGTTCATCCGCCTATGGAACAATAAACTCTACGGTGAGATCCCACAAGAAATTGGTCGGTTATTTCGTCTTCAAAGACTCAGTCTATACAATAACACTTTCGAAGGAGAAATTCCAATCAATCTAACCCAATGTACTGAACTCAGGGGCATTAATTTAGGTGGGAACAAATTGTCAGGGAATATTCTGGCAGAGCTTGGCTCATTGTCAAAGCTTGAATACTTGAATATTAAAAGAAACAAACTGACAGGAGTGCTACCCTCTTCTTTAGGTAATCTTTCGTCGCTTCAAGTCTTCTCCACAGCTGGTAATAAATTGGTTGGAAGTATTCCAGCCAGCTTTGGTAGACTGTCAAGCTTACAAAAATTCATTGTTGAAAGTAATTTACTATCTGGTGAGGTCCCGTTAACAATTTTCAACATCTCATCCTTGAATATCTTAGCAATTATCGAAAACCAATTTAGTGGTAGTCTTCCACCAGACATGGGCATCACTCTTCCTAATCTCGTCCGTTTCTATGGTGGTGCAAATCAACTTTCTGGAGTACTCCCAGTTTCATTAGCTAATGCTTCTAAACTTCAACTATTTGATGTTTTCCAAAACAATTTCGAAGGACAAATTCCTAAGGATTTTCAATTCCCTCAAACTATTGAACAGCTAAATCTTGGATACAATCATCTAGGAACAGGAGAAGCTCATGATTTGAGTTTTATCACTTATTTGACCAACTCCAGTAATCTAAATTTCTTGGGCTTGGACCACAACAATTTCGGAGGTGTTTTCCCGAACTCTATTACCAATCTCTCCAACCGAATGGAGAGGTTGTTTCTAGGAGGCAATCAAATATCTGGAATTATCCCAGAAGGAATTGGAAACCTGGTCAATTTGTATATATTAGGTCTCGAGTATAATAACTTTTACGGTAGTATTCCATCTTCTATTGGAAAACTCCGTAGTTTACAGGGGTTAAGTCTGTTCAGAAACAAATTATCTGGACAGATCCCATCTTCTCTAGAAAACAATACTAAATTGAGTGAATTGTGGTTAGGAAGCAATAGACTGGAAGGAAACATTCCTTCCGGTCTTGGTGCTCTTAGCCAATTGCAAAAACTGGATCTGGGGCAAAACAACCTAAATGGTACCATACCTAAAGAGATCTTTAATATTCCCACTCTGCTTTATCTTAACTTCTCTATGAACTCCTTAACTGGTTCCCTACCTTTAGAAGTAGGAAAACTAAAAAATCTTGTTGATATCCGGGCATCTGGAAATAAGCTGTCTGGTTTAATACCTAATACTCTTGGTGAGTCTTTGAGTCTGGAAAAGTTGTACTTGGATGATAATTTGTTTGAAGGAACAGTTCCTCCATCTTTGAGTTCTTTAAAGAATGTCCAAGAGTTAGATCTATCAAGCAACAATTTGTCAGGCGAAATTCCAAAATATTGGGAGGACTTTTTGTATCTCCAGCTATTGAATCTATCCTTCAATAAATTTGAAGGTGAGGTACCAGTGAATGGAATTTTTAGAATTGCAGGCAATTTTTCAGTAGCTGGGAATTCTGATCTCTGTGGGGGTATACATGAACTGCAATTGCCGCCATGCCGATTTAACAACTCTGAAAAGCAAGGTGTAAAAAAGCATGGAAGGTCCCATCCTTCCAAAATGGCAATTATGATCAGTGTGGCCGTGTTCATTCTTTTGGCTTCATGTTCTCTAATATTTTACTTGAGGAGAAAAAGTAAACTTAAAACGGCTTCTTTGCCATCATTTAGTGATCGGCATCTCAAGGTCTCATATGGAGATCTTTCTCAAGCGACTGGTGGATTTTCTCCAGCTAATTTTGTTGGTTCAGGTGGTTTTGGCAGTGTGTATAAGGGAATGCTTAACCAATACGAAACGGTTGTTGCTGTTAAGGTGTTCAAACTTCAATTGCGAGGATCTTTAAAGAGTTTCGTGGCAGAGTGTGAATCATTGCGTAATATCCGCCATCGAAATCTTGTTAAGATTTTAACTTCTTGCTCTAGTGTAGATTACGAAGGAAATGAATTTAAAGCACTAGTCTTTGAGTTCATGCCAAATGGAGGTTTAGATAAGTGGTTGCATCAAGAGATTAGCGAACATGATGAAGAATCAAATTTGAACCTACTTCAAAGACTAAATGTCGCCATTGATGTTGCTTCAAGCTTTATCTATCTTCATCACGAGTGCCACGTTTTGGTTATTCATCGTGATCTAAAGCCAAGCAATGTGCTTCTTGATAATGATATGGTAGCCCATGTTGGTGATTTTGGCTTAGCAAAGCTTCTTTCGGGATCAATAGAGAACTTGCATGATAATCAAAGTACCTCAACAGGGGTAAAGGGATCTATTGGCTATGCCGCTCCAGGTAGGAATTTAAAGATCGACGTATGTTGATTTCAGTCCTTTTTACAATTCATAAATGCATGAATTTAATATCTAGTATACTGCATCATTAGTTATAATTTTCTGTGCAGCCTCATCTTAGTGAAACTCAATTCTTTTTGTCTCTTTTTTCTCCAGTTAAGTTCGACGCCGTTAACACCCCAGTTACAGGAGGGCCTTGGATAGTTGAATATTTTAAGCTCCAAAGTTTATAGCATAATTGTTTAGATAGTCAATCGAAAAAAAATAGTTATGTAGATATCTTAAAAGGGGAAAAAGATCACTTGATCTAATTACTTTTCAGTCCATGTTAGTTGAATTAAAATTCAAAAGATCAATGATGAACAAACTATGGATGTGGTGGTAATTAAGCTAGTTTGGTTACTTTTATTAATATCTTAACTGACGATTGTGAGGACCTTTTTAATCTCTCTATAGTAGAATGGATATAAAACATTATGGTATTACTATTATATTTCTTTTTCTTTTTTTTGTTTTCTTTTTACTGGCCAATGGCTCTTAATATATATTCATTTAAATGGTTTACTAAAAACTAGTGATTGATGTATATATTGCAGAATATGGTATGGGTGCTGATGCATCCATACAAGGTGATGTGTACAGTTATGGAATTCTAGTGTTGGAAATGTCCACAGGAAGGAGACCAACCGATGAGATGTTTACAAACGGTTTAAACCTCCATAACTATGCTAGCAACGGTTTGCAAGATCAACTTATAAAGATTGTGGATCCAATACTTCTATCTGAAGGAGATGACACTTTAGGAGATACTAATACCATGAGAATCAGCAGTCACAGAAGAACAAAACTGCTAGAGTGTATGAATGCAATAGTCAAAATTGGGGTTGCATGTTCTGTGGAATCACCGTCAGAGAGAATGGATATTAGAGATGTCAGTAGAGAATTGAACGCTATCAGAAAAACATTTCTTGGTGATAGGATTCACGAAGAACGTAATTGACTCCAACGACGGTTTGAAAGGTAAAATCACATCTCTTACAAATAAATTAAATAATTGTTGAATGTGAAAGAGATAGATAGAGGAGAAGAAATCAGTGTTTTGCTCTGTAATTTTTCCTTCATTTATGTCCTCTTCTCCTTCCATTACTGAAGTTTGCATTTAACGGTCGTTTGTTTGTGATTTTTTTCCCATGCTGAAAAAACTTGTTTGGTTTCTTTCTTTCTCTTTTAAACAAAGTTGTTGATGAGATCAATCCTTCCATTTAGTAGTTAAAACACTTTTATGATTAAAATTGTATGAAACATTGATTGTAAATTTATGAAACATTAAAAAAATAGTACTTTTATTTATATTTTTTGTGAAGCTAATGGACTTTAATAATTCTTGGTTACCATGTGAGGTCAACTCAAACTGTTAATACTGTGTTAATTTGTTTCCCCAAAACAGGAGTTGCCACGTCGGTCTTATATAAATATCTGTGTCAATGTAACTTAGATTCAAACAATATACATAGGTCTCTTTCTCTTGATAGGTTAAGACACTATGGTTCCAACATGAGTTGTAGAGTATTCAACATTTTATCAAAGTTTTTGCCTCATGCCGTGCTTACCTCAATATGGCTAAATGGTGTTTTTTGTCCAGAAACCAATTCATGACACTGTTGGCTTCAGAAACGAAGTAGAAGGCATCACAATCGATTTAGCTCTCCAATGGTAAGATATTTATATCCATCATTCTAAGATCCGATTTAGACTTTAAGTCCTCATCACTCTATTGGAATGACATGTACATTCCAATAGAGTATAGACTATACGAACTTATACTTCAATAGGGCAATTGCTGACTTGCTGTATGTGTATGTCAGCACTCTGCAGTGAGATGCTTATGCCAAATTACATTGCATTGAAATCTTATAAGTCATCCTCAAACTTGATGGAAGTATCTCATAGAATGTAGCGCACACTCTTTCAAAATTACCTTACTATCACATACCAAAACTATTTTAGTGGTAGATAGAAAGGACAATGTTGTACTTGACCAAAGCTTCTCCATTGTCTATGTAATGGTGTGTTCATTTGAATTGTTAATTTAATTTTATTAATTTTATTTCTTTTGTTGCTGTCATTTTTTAGGTGTTCAGATGCATATTCAGATACAGTGCTTGGATATGCTAATAGCATAAGAACAGTTGATGGTGGTACACATATTGATGGTGTCAAAGATTCATTGACAAAAACACTCAATAACCTTGGGAAGAAGTCGAAACTTATCAAGGTACCCCCCTCAGTTTATATCTCCTAATCATCTTTTGTCAATAATTTTTTGATTACGATCCCTATGCTTTTTAAATTTGTCCACCATGTTTCAACATGTCTCAAAGGCTCATTTTGCCCTGTATGTATTTACTGTAAGCTATGATTGAATCCCTTTATATTTCATTGGCCCAACCAGAATTTTGAGGCAGCTGTGGTTAATGATTGCATGATGTCACCACTTCTATTAATAGCCAAATAAGATCAGTGATATGGACAGGGTTTTCTTTGTTGCAATCAGATTTTCTCAGTATTTAGGCAATCAAATGATGAGAGCTTCAACTTACATAAAGTGAATGTTGCGTGGCCCTGGGATGTCATAGACTCATAGCGAAGCAGATGGACTAATAAACTAAAATGGCAAGTGTAACATAAATTTTAGTATTCCTAGGCTAAGTACTTATTGAATTTGTTTTAATTTTTGAATTCCAGCTAAGGGGTTGATTAAAACTTCAGAAAAAAGAACTGAATAACTAATTTTATGTCTATCACCTTTCTCCGGTATGTTCTTGAGTACAATTAATGTTTTTGGTTTGTGGTTTGTGGTTTGTACCATTCAAGGAAAAGGACATTAGCTTGAGTGGAGAACATGAAAGGGAGGGATTAACATGTGTAATATCTGTAAAGGTCCCAAACCCGGACTTTGAAGGGCAAACAAAGGTGTGTGTTGTTTCGTCGTTTTATTCAATAGATTATTCATGCATATAATCTTCAACCAAAATGTATATTCATTTCTTACATGGTGATGAAACTTCTCACTTGCTCGCTTGAGATCATCATTTCTTATTTGACTTTCCTCTTCTTTTCGATTCTGAAAGACAAGGTTGGGTAATCCAAAAGTGCGAAGAGTGGTCAATCAATCGGTACAAGAGTATCTCACCTAGTACTTAGAACTACATCCAGATGTACTGGATTTGATTCTCTCCAAATCTTTAAATGCTCTTAAGGTAGATTTCTATAAAAGTGTTTTTACTAACTTTTTGAAGCTCGATTAGCGGTACCCTTTGTTTGATGCATTATATGTTGTTTCCTTATTTAGGCAACTCTGGCAGCCAAGAGAGCAAGGGAATTGGTGAGACAAGAGAGTGTTCTAAAATCATCTTCTCTTCTTGGAAAGCTGGCTGATTGCTCAGCTACAGATCCTGCAGAATCTGGTATGCTCTGCTTCCTCTACTCTACTCGCTCATGATTACTGTTCTACGATGAGGATGATAAATGTGTAATAAATGTCAAGGATGGTTTGAACATTAATAGATTGACTAGGATGAGTGGTAATTATGACGATCAATCTGATTGGCTGAAAATTTTATTTCCTTCAGAAGTTGGATACATGAATATTATTTTCTTCATAAATGCCACAGGGGAAATTATTGGTATTAGAGTCAGCTATTTCAGTCTAAGTCTAATTAAACAAATCATTCAACTGATGAATGATCATAAAATCATAACTACCTTTGTGCTTGTTAATCATGGGGTACTTGTTACATTTGATGGTGTCTTCTTATGAAAAATATATTTATAAATTTGTCCATACATTCTAACAGAGATCTTTATAGTTGAAGGCAATTCAGCTGGTGGTAGTGCAAAACAAGGTCGTGATAGGCACTTCCAGGTGAACTCTCAGTTACTCTTTGCAAGCGTTCCATAATTAATTGTTACCATCATCCTGCATTAGTGTAAAAGTAAACCAGCGGACTTGACTTTGATGGGCTCATTTGATGAAGCAAAACCTATTTTCGTGAAAAGAGTTGTCTTCGAAAGAACCGTATGTGCTTGGTAGCGGCAGACCCAGTACTGCCCGAAATCCTGTCTGGTGTAGCAAACCAACCCCCCACACACGCACACACAAAAAAAAATAATAATAATAAAATAAAAAATGATAAGTTGGAATTATGAACTATTTGTGTATCTGTTCTTCTAACCCACATTTTGAAACAAGGAGAGTAAGTTTAGCGTTTGATCCTTCCTTTCTTCATCTCCTGTTTCTTTTGGAACAGCCAATAGACAAACGTGCTTGGGTTAAGGATCTTCCGTAGAACCCTTGCACCTTTCAGTGCTTCTTCTTCTAGTACACTGTTTGTTGTAGAAAATGTGTTTCGATTTTGTTTGGGGTTAGAGGTTCAACGTATTCAACTATATCATTCTTGTCTTCTGTAGTTCATTTGTTGAACAAAGGTTTTAATTCAATTGAAGATTGAGGTTCAAGATTCTTATTTAGAGGTCGCTAAATCTTTGGTTGTTATGGCGAGATTTGATTTGTTTCCTTTCTAGTTCCAAACAATGTAGTAGTATTGCTGTCTACATAAAAGCATGAGCTGTTAGTGTTTTAATGTTTTATTGGTGTCTTTGAGGGTTGCTATGAGCTCTGTGTTCTGTTTAGTTGAAGCACTAGAAGCAATTGACAAAATGCCAGACTATCAACTTACTGGTGGCTTGAGAAAAACATTCAATTTTACGGAGTTGCAACTATCCAAGAATTCCTATCCTTAAACTACCCCACTAGCGGACCTGCCTAGACCGTCAAACAAATGGAAAAGAACATCACTATAAACTACGATTCGTATGGATGGGGGGCTCAGTGGTCTAGTGTTATCCAGGAGGCTCAATATAGTTGAACTGAGATGCACAACCCCATGTTTTCCAAATCAGACGAGGACATAAGGTGCATAGCCGCCTTTAATGGTAGCTAGTTACTTTATTGTTTGGGCACAATTGAACTTGCTTGGCCAAGTCAATATCTTAATTTTGAACGTCTGATTTTTTAAGTTCCACCATTTAATTTGTGTACGTGAGACTACATTCCAATGTGGAATCAATTTCCTTCCTACATGGATAAAATTGTCAAATGCAGAATTTTGAGAAGATTCCATATTATACTTTTATTGATGCAGGCCATTCTCCCATTACGAGGTAAAATTCTGAACATTGAAAGGAAGGATGAGGCAGTTATGTACAAAAAACAAGAAATTCAAAATCTTATTCTTACCCTTGGACTTGGTGTGAAAGTTACATAAACATTTTATTTGCTCCTAGAGTTGTTTCCCAGTTTCATCAACCTGTTTCTATTATATGTACTAAATGGTTTTACCCTTGTTCATTTCAGGGTGAAGATTTTAAGAAGGAAGCCCTTCGCTACCATAAGATCATCATCATGACTGATGCTGATGTGGATGGTGCTCACATCCGAACTCTTCTGTTGACATTCTTTTATAGATATAAGGTAGAGCAAAGTCTTTCATTAGTAATCATCAAGTACCAGTTGAAACAATGATTTAAGTTTTTCCTTGTAATGCAGAAAGCTATATACCTCTGTATAAGGTCTGGTTTTCTTCATCTTTATATTTTTGATATACTTGAATATCATCTCTAAATTCCTCATGTCTATACTGAGTATATCAGGTTGAGAGGGGTAAACAGGCACACTATTGTTATGACAAGGCACAGCTTAAAACTCTCCAGAGTACTTTCCCTTCAAATGCGTCATATAACATCCAAAGGTTTAAAGGTTAGAAAACTTTCGAGGTTTAAAGTGAAGAAACATGCTTTGTCATTGAGTTTCATTTATTTCATGTATATGTACAATTGAATTTTGTTTATCTCCTATCTATACCCAATTGAGTTTTTTATCTCTTGTCTATGTGCAATAAAAAAGGCTTAGGGGAGATGATGCCTCTACAATTATGGGAAACAACAATGGATCCTGAGAAAAGGATGCTGAAGCAATTGGTTGTTGAAGATGTTGCAGAAACAAATATGGTGTTCTCGTCTCTCATGGGGGAACGAGTAAGAAAAACCTTTTAGCTAACCTTTTACTAAACACAAAGTGCAAACAAATCTTTGATTCATATTGCTTCTTAAATAGCCAGCAACAGTCTGAATGCCTTGTACCTAATGACCTGTCTTTTTACAATTTTGAATCAGGTAAATGTTCGGAAGGAACTCATAACGAAAGCTGCAAGCACGTTTAGTCTTGAGCAGCTCAGCTGGACATTTGATATATTTGTTCAGACCCCATGATGTACACACTTCTATGTACACAGTTTCAGCATACTGTTGCCCAAAACATCCGTGTCAAAATTTACCTCGAAGTGGGTTTGTGGATTGAAGGGGTCATATCATTTATGAAAGTTATCTATTAAGCGGTTTTCAATGGATAACTTGTATTCCTTCTGCTTCAGAGTATGCTGACGTTTTTTGGGGTTGGGAAATAGGTTGGGGGACTTCACTTCATTATGTATACTGCTTTGGAAGGAATTTGAATGCTATGTATTTTGTTAATGAAAGCCTTATGTAAATTTTCTCATTTCATTTTATATATCTGATCTCTACTTGCTTCTTATTCGAAAATAAATAAATTAAATGAATTTTTTAAAATTTAAAACAAACTACATAAACCTATTCAGCTTGTACGAATTTGTCGTTGCTTCAACATGGAAAGGAGATCCATGCATATTGGTCTCAGATTTGCACGTTGCCAACTCGCTGGTAGATTTGTATGCTAAATGTCGAACTGTAGAGAGGTTGCTCGTTGGAAATTCAATTCAATCAAACAAAAGGTTCTGATATCATGGAATTCCATGCTTGCCGGTTATGCACAGAAAGGTTGTCGTGAGGAAACTTTTGAGCTTTTTAATGAGATGAAGTCTCTAGGTGTGGAGCCCGATGTTATTACATGGAATGGGCTGATCACAGGTTATACCCAGAACGGAGATGGGATAATGGCTCTTGAGTTCTTTTATAGAATGTGTGAAACAAATACAAATCCAAATACAATCACGTTGTCTAGGGCCTTAGCAGCTTGTTCCCTGGTAAAGGATTTGAAATGGCTCTGTGTTCAATGTGCTTTCCGATAAAGATGTAGTTGTTTGGAATTCAATTATTTCTGCTTGTGCTCAGCATGGACAAGGGGTTAGTGCTTTGAACTTTTTGAGAGGAATGCTCGTAAGCGACATTGAACCCAACAAGGTAACAATTGTCTCGGTTCTCCCTGCTTGTGCAAGATTGGCTGCACCGCAGCAGGGTAAAGAGATTCACCAGTTTAATATCAGGAGAGGGTTTGATATGCATATTGCAATATGGAATGGTCTTATTGACATGTATGGAAGGTGTGGGTTGATAAAAAAAGCGCGAAGAGTTTTTTATCTCATTCCTGAAAGAGACACAGTCTCTTGGAACACGATGATTGCATGTTACGGGATGCATGGTTTTGGAATGGATGCTGTGAATCTTTTTCTCCATTTGAGATCATCTGAACTGAAGCCAAACCATTTTACTTTCACAAATCTGTTGGCTGCTTGTAGTCACTCGGGATTGATTGATGAGGGATGGAAGTATTTTGAGATGATGAAATCAGAATATGCAAGGGGTCCTGCAATAGAACAGTATGCTTGCATGGTGGATCTACTGTCACGGGCTGGTCAATTTGATGAAAACCTGAAATTCATTAAGGAAATGCCATTTGAACCGAATGCTGCTGTATGGGGGTCTTTGTCAGGTGCTTGTAGGATCCACTGCAACCCTGAGCTTGCAGAGTATGCTGCAGGATATCTTTTTGAACTGGAACCCACATATTCTGGGAACTACATACTCTTAGCAAACATTTATTCAGCAGCAGGAAGATGGGGAGATGCAGCAAGGATAAGAAGATTGATGAAGGCCAGAGGGGTGACAAAGCCTCCAGGTTGCAGTTGGAACCCCTTTGAGAATCATCAAGAACCTGAGAGTGTGTGGGGACTTCCACGAGGCAACCAAGTTCATATCCAAACTTACAGATAGAGAAATCATAATGAGGAACTGTTATCGCTTTCACCACTTTGTTGAAGGAGTGTGCTCTTGTGGCGATTACTGGTAAATGGTTGATTTGACTTTTGAGCATCAGTAAAAATCTCAAATCTGCAGGCAGGTTATAGAAAGGTCGAGTTTAATATCCAAATTTTTGGATTATGGGGAGATTAGGAAGAACTTCCTCTTTGCACAATTCCGTGGTCTCTCAGCTTCTTCTGAGAAGCATGTTGTACAGATACGGGTGTTAACCAAGATTAAGTTCTACCAAAGCCTCAAAGGCTCAAACAGTGTATAGCCAAGTAGCCAACCTAACATATCAGGAAATAATTTTAAGCCAATCAACTCCGTTCAAAGCTCTATATTAGTCAAGTTGAAATTTTAGTCTGTGGCCTGTGGTGAGTGACATTCACTGGGGTTTCGTAACTGCGTCTAGTTTTGGAAAACTACAGACTTGAGGTCATGCTTTATTGTGTATGCAATATTGTACATTATAAGCTCGTGGAATATGTATTATCATGTTTTATTGGTCTCGTCTCATGGGTAATTAATTTCATGTCTATGTGACGACGACAAAAGAGAAGGGGCCTTTGATTTTAAACTTTGAGTATTACTTTTTGGTTTTAAATGAAATATGCTCTCGTGGTTGATGTAAAATGATTTATTGAGAGAATATATTGAGAGAATATATTGGAGACTTTAGATTGAAAATGATTCTAATTACCAAATTATTCTACAAGGCAGCCAAATTATTCTACACGGCAAGACTAATGGAAATCCTATATATTAAGAAAATGATTTATTAAGAAAATATATGGAGCAAAAACACCATATCATCATCTCTGCTTGACTTTTTCCTCTCCAGAATCCAGATAAACCAGATTTGAGTTCTACTCGACATTAGATTGAAAATGACCAAATTTGAAGATTGAAACGGAGTATGTACAGTCGCAATACTCTTTCCTCTCGTTTCTCTATCCGTCCTCCAGATAAACCAGTTTTGAGTTCTACTCGACAATAGATTGAAAATGACCAAATTATTCTACACGGCAAGACTAATGGAGATCTTGACAAGCAATGCTCCTATATATTACTACACCACATACCTTTTAGTTTATACAATTCGTAAAGATGATTTCAAGCCAGGCATTTACAGTATTTAACTTTTACATCATCTTCCTACTCTTTAACCAGTTGATGTCCCAAACAAAACCTTCTATGGCCACCTCTGGAAATGAGACTGATCTTCACTCTCTGATCGCTATTAGAGATGGAATTCAAGGCGGCTTAAGCTCGTGGAACCAATCTGCTCATTTCTGTCAGTGGCAAGGCATTACATGCGGCAAGCGTCATCAAAGAGTCATAAGTTTGAATCTTTCCAGCCAGAGTTTGGTTGGATCCTTATCGCCTCATATTGGAAACCTCACTTTCCTAAGGCTCATCAACCTTAGGAACAATACATTCTACGGTGAGATCCCACAAGAAACTGGTCGGTTGTTTCGTCTTCAAAAACTCAGTCTGCACAATAACACTTTCGAAGGAGAAATTCCAGTCAATCTAACCCAATGTACTGAACTCAGGTACATTAATTTAGGTTGGAACAACTTGTCAGGGATTATTTCGGCAAAGCTTGGCTCATTGTCAAAGCTTGAATTCTTGATTATTCAAGCAAACAAACTGACAGGAGTGCTACCCTCTTCTTTAAGTAATCTTTCGTCGCTTCAAACCTTCTCCACAGTTGATAATAAATTGGTTGGAAGTATTCCAGCCAGCTTTGGTAGACTGTCAAGCTTACAAAAATTCGGTGTTGGAGTTAATTTACTATCTGGTGAGGTCCCGTTAACAATTTTCAACATCTCATCCTTGAATATCTTAGCAATTGCCTTTAACCAATTTAGTGGTAGTCTTCCATTAGACATGGGCATCACTCTTCCTAATCTCGTCGGTTTCTATGGTGGTATAAATCAACTTTCTGGACTACTCCCAGTTTCATTAGCTAATGCTTCTAAACTTCAACTATTTGATATTCCAGAAAACAATTTTAAAGGACAAATTCCTAAGGATTTTCAATTCCCTCAAACTATCGAATGGCTAAATCTTGAACTTAATCATCTAGGAACAGGAGAAGCTCATGATTTGAGTTTTATCACTTATTTGACCAACTCCAGTAATCTAAATCTCTTGGGCTTGGAACAAAACAATTTCGGAGGTGTTTTCCCGAACTCTATTACCAATCTCTCCAACCGAATGGAGAGGTTGGATCTAGGAGGCAATCAAATATCTGGAATTATCCCAGAAGGGATTGGGAACCTGGTCAATTTGTATTCATTAGGTCTCGAGTATAATAACTTTTACGGTAGTATTCCATCTTCTGTTGGAAAACTTCGTAGTTTACAGGGGTTAAGTCTGTCCGGAAACAAATTGTCTGGACCGATCCCATCTTCTCTAGCAAACAATACTAAATTGAATCAATTGTTTTTAAGAAGGAACAGACTGGAAGGAAACATTCCTTCAGGTCTTGGTGCTCTTAGCTCATTGCAAAAACTGGGTCTGGAACAGAACAGCCTAAATGGTACCCTACCAAAAGAGATCTTTAATATTCCCACTCTGCTTTCTCTTAACTTCTCTATGAACTCCTTAACTGGTTCCCTACCTTTAGAAGTAGGAAAACTAAAAAATCTTGTTGATATCGATGCATCTGGAAATAAGTTGTCTGGTTTAATACCTAATACTCTTGGTGAGTGTTTGAGTTTGCAATTTCTTGACTTGAGCGAAAATTTGTTTGAAGGGATAGTTCCTCAATCTTTGAGTTTTTTAAAGAATGTCCAAGAGTTAGATTTATCAAGCAACAATTTGTCAGGTGAAATTCCAAAATATTGGGGGGACTTTCTGTATCTCCAGCTATTGAATCTATCCTTCAATAAATTTGAAGGTGAGGTACCAGTGAACGGAATTTTTAAAATTGCAGGCAATTTTTCAGTTGTTGGAAATTCCGATCTCTGTGGGGGTATACATGAACTGCAATTGCCGCCATGCCGAATTAAGAAATCTGAAAAGCAAGGTGTAAAAAAGCATGGAAGGTCCGATCCTTCCAAAATGGCAATTATGATCAGTGTGGCCGTGTTCATTCTTTTGGCTTCATGTTCTTTAATATTTTACTTGAGGAGAAAAAGTAAACTTAAAACGGCTTCTTTGCCATCATTTAGCGATCGGCATCTCAAGGTCTCATATGGAGATCTTTCTCAAGCGACTGGTGGATTTTCTCCAGCTAATTTTGTTGGTTCAGGTGGTTTTGGCAGTGTGTATAAGGGAATGCTTAACCAATACGAAACCGTTGTTGCTGTTAAGGTGTTCAAACTTCAATTGAGAGGAGCTTTAAAGAGTTTCGTGGCAGAGTGTGAATCATTGCGTAATATCCGCCATCGAAATCTTGTTAAGATTCTAACTTCTTGCTCTAGTGTGGATTACGAAGGAAATGAATTTAAAGCACTAGTCTTTGAGTTCATGCCAAATGGAGGTTTAGATAAGTGGTTGCATCAAGAGATTAGCGAACATGATGAAGAATCGAATTTGAACCTACTTCAAAGACTAAATGTCGCCATTGATGTTGCTTCTGCGCTTATCTATCTTCATCACGAGTGCCACGTTTTGGTTATTCATCGTGATCTAAAGCCAAGCAATGTGCTTCTTGATGATGATATGGTAGCTCATGTTGGTGATTTTGGATTAGCAAAGCTTCTTTCAGGATCAATAGAGAACTTGCATGATAATCAAAGTACCTCAGTAGGGGTAAAGGGATCTATTGGCTATGCCGCTCCAGGTTGGAATTTCAATATCGACATAAGTTGATTTCAGTTCTTTTTTCCAATTCATAAATGCATGAATTTAATATCTAGTATACCGCATCATTAGTTATAATTTTCTGTTTAGCCACATTTTAGTGAAACCCAATTCTTTTTGTCTCTTTTTTCTCTAGTTAAGTTCGACGCCATTAACACCCAAGTTACAGGAGGGCCTTGGATAGTTGGATGTTTTAAGCTCCAAAGCTTATAGCATAGTTATTTAGATAGTCAATCGAAAAAAAATAGTTATGTAGATATCTTAAAAGAGGAAAAAGGAATTGGACGTTAGTGCAAATGAAATGCAGTGAGAGAATCTATTAACTTGATCTAATTACTTTTAAGTCCATGTTAGTTGAATTAAAATTCAAAAGATCGATGATGAAAGAAATGTGGTAGTAGTGGTAATTAAGCTAGTTTGTTTACTTCTATCAATATCTTAACTGACGATTGTGAGGAATTTTTCAATCTCTTTGTAGTCTAATGGCTATAAAACATTACTATATTACTACTATATTTATTTTTCTTTTTTCATTTTCTCTTTACTGGCAAATGGCTCTTAATCTTTTTTTTTCTTTTTTTTCACATTTAAATGGTTATGGAAACGAGTGATTGATGTATCTATTGCAGAATATGGTATGGGAGATGATGCATCCATACAAGGTGACGTGTACAGTTATGGAATTTTGGTGTTAGAAATGTCCACAGGAAGGAGACCAACCAATGAGATGTTTAAAGACGGTTTATGCCTCCATAACTATGCTAGCAACGGTTTGCAAGCTCAATTTATAAAGATTGTAGATCCAATACTTTTATCTGAAGGAGATGACACTTTAGGAGAGACTAATAGCATGAGAATCGGCAGTCATAGAAGAACAAAACTGCTAGAGTGCATGACAGCAATAGTCAGAATTGGGGTTGCATGTTCTGTGGAATCACCATCAGAGAGAATGGATATTAGAGATGTCAGCAGGGAATTGCACGCTATCAGAGACACATTTCTAGGTACTACGATTAGGGTTTATCATGTGTTTTTTTGGTAATTTTACATGACATTATATGTATGTTTCATTGCTTCTAATTCATTTTCTATCAAGAGTATGAGGTCCTTTGATGAAACAAAAATTCTTTATTATTTTGCACAAATAACTCTTTGATCTTTGCATCTGTGAAAACTATTTTTTGTTTGTGATTTTATTTATGCTGAATTTTTAGCCCATATAGAAAAATTATGCCTAGTAGATTCTGTGTTAGATTAGTGTTTTGCATTATGTTGTGAAGGAGGCCTTGCTACCAAATAACTCATGATTCGAGATCAAATGGTGTGTTTCATGCTATGACTTTGTGCCAGTGAGTTATTAAGATAACCAAATAGATCAAGTTTTTGAATTTGGGAATGTTTTGGCCAAAACAAGACGACCGAGAATGGGGATAAAATTAGATCTATGTTCAATACTAGAGAGAAAAGGAGATGTGAAGATGTACTGGAAGAGGGATTGGGTTAGACAGCCGAGACTTTGAAGATATGGAGTCATGGAGGACGGGGAGGAGGATCATCATATTTACTTGAGTTTTTTGGATGAGTGGGACGTGGATGAGGAGGAGGATGACTAGTATGTCAGACTTGTGGTTTGGGTATGATATTTGCTCCTTCGAGCTGTTTTTGGGAAGGCCTTGTGTGTAGTGGTGTTCCCCTTCTATTCTCTTTTGTTTTCCTTTTATTTTTATGTGTTTTGTGTGTTTGGGTGTTCTGCACTTGTGTATTTAGGTATACAATGTTCATCGTTAAAACTTGTCCGAGGTTGATAGCCTGATGGGTGTACTGGGCTTTGTGGTTAGGACAGAGTCATCTTGGTGGTGATTGTTAGTTTAACGATGTTTTCACAATAAGGCCAAATTTTCATGCTGTATGAGACTGTATGGTGCATTTGGAGAGTAAGGAATAACATGACTTTCCAGGATACGTTCACAACATTGAAAAAGATGCTAGTTTTTTTTATCAGATCATGAATAAGTTGTCTTCACCTAAAAGAGGGGGCAGGAGGTTTGAAGGGCTCATGTTCAATTGGGAAACTGTGATTAAAACCAATTATCCAGAGCTCTTTATTAGGCTTGTATTCATATTCTTTCTTAGTTGTAGAGGATTTCCCTCTCTGTTTTTAAATTCTCTCCTCTCGAGTTGCCACCAACTGTAATCAAACTTGTTTGGCTATTAATAAAGTATTTTAACAATACAAAAAACGAGAAAATCTTTTTTCTATTGAAAATATGAAATTAAAGAGGTGTTGACAATCTTGGTGTTGGTCAGTTGGTCTTACGATGGGATGAGGCGTATATCCAGCGTTACAGCTTAGTTTTATCAGTGTTTTGGGACACTTGTAGCCCATAATCATGTAATACCTCGGCCATCAAAGTTCAGTTAAATAGATAATTCTGAAAGGTTTTTAGCTCCTTCATTTTGCTTCTCCACTAGTGTTTGCTACTGATGCTTTCACAAGATTATATTGTTGTCTGGTAGCCAAGACAAATCGAACATGTCGTTGAATTCTGGTACATATTAAGAACTGATGGTTTGGAGAAGTTGATATGTATAGCCACCAGTGCAGCTGAGATTCAGAGATAGGCCTTTTTACTTCTGTATACATTTCCTTTGTCTTTAGTTGATATATGATTTTGTGTATATTTGCGCAGTAGTAAGTGGTGAAGAAATAGAAGTTTTCAAGGAGTTGATCAATGATATACTTTTATTTTCTTAATAGATAAGTAAGGATATTGATGTTGCATTGTCTTCCTCCTACTCTTGCATATGAGAACTGAGCCTTAAGATAATGAAAAATATGGCTGATACATACACCAGTTCTTTATTTTGAAATCTAAGTTGCATTGACACGGATACGTGTGTCCGTTTCCGACACAGATACAAACTAAGTGTCTCACATGGCAAAATATCAAAAGTTGAGGTATATTACATACAATATGTGTCACACATGAATACATATCTGACATGGACTATTTTTAAAATATGGTGTGACAATATAACATAGTTTTAAATTTTAGTGTCAGACTCTTTGTCCAGTCATGACATGGTCAAATGTTGCATGCAAGAACTGTAGGAAGACACTAAATAATTCGTTTTTTTTTTTTCATAAGTTGTAGGGGGAACAAAGATAATCGTTTTTCAAACTGAGTTCATGCTATTGCCAACCTAATGAACAATGCTTGATGCTTTGTTATTCATCCGATGTCGATATTTGACAATAACTAACAAGTGTATTATATATGGTTTT
Organism: Coptis chinensis; assembly: GCF_015680905.1. Taxonomy (NCBI): domain Eukaryota; kingdom Viridiplantae; phylum Streptophyta; class Magnoliopsida; order Ranunculales; family Ranunculaceae; genus Coptis; species Coptis chinensis. The sequence goes on along the minus strand of NC_141463.1, from coordinate 88,927,808 downwards.
CTTACAGGTCACACCTAATGCCCATTTCCAGAATTACCTTGGACTTGACAGCCTCGACACTGTAGAGATTGTGATGGCTTTGGAGGAAGAGTTTGGGTTTGAGATCCCCGATAATGAAGCAGACAAGATCAATTCCATCGGTCTTGCTGTTGATTTCATTGCTTTAGGCAAAATAGAGCTAATACCCTCTGCTTGTATTCCTTCTGCTTTAGAGTATGCTGACGTTTTTGGGGGTTGGGAAATAGGTTGGGGGACTTGACTTCATTATGTATCCTGCTTTGGAAGGAATTTGAATGCTATGCATTTTGTTAATGAAAGCCTAATGTAAAATTTTCATTTCATTTTATGTATCTGATAGCTACTTGCTTCTTATTCGAAAATAAATAAATTAAATGAAATTTTTTTAAATTTAAAACAAACTACATAAACCTATTACTTGCTTGCTTAGGGAAGTGTTGTATCCATTTTTTGCAGATTCAGCCCTTTCATCATATCATGGAAGAATCAAGAGATTGTTTGATGCACAACTTTGGGTACTCGTCGGAAATTCAATTCAATCAAACAAAAGGTTCTGATATCATGGAATTCCATGCTTGCCGGTTATGCACAGAAAGGTTGTCGTGAAGAAACTTTTGAGCTTTTTAATGAGATGAAGTCTCTAGGTGTGGAGCCCGATGTTATTACATGGAATGGGCTGATCACAGGTTATACCCAGAACGGAGATGGGATAATGGCTCGAGTTCTTTTATAGAATGTGTGAAACAAATACAATCACGTTGTCTGGGGCCTTAGCAGCTTGTTCCCTGGTAAAGGATTTGAAATTAGGGAAGGAAATCCATGGGTTTGTTATTAGAAAACAGATCGAGTTGTCCACCGGTGTAGGAAGTGCTCTTATGACAATGTACTCGGGATGTGATCACATGGAATGGGCTTGCTCTGTGTTCAATGTGCTTTCCGATAAAGATGTAGTTGTTTGGAATTCAATTATTTCTGCTTGTGCTCAGCATGGACAAGGGGTTAGTGCTTTGAACTTTTTGAGAGGAATGCTCGTAAGCGACATTGATGTCTCGGTTCTCCCTGCTTGTGCAAGATTGGCTGCACTGCGGCAGGGTAAAGAGATTCACCAGTTTAATATCAGAAGAGGGTTTGATATGCATATTGCAATATGGAATGGTCTTATTGACATGTATGGAAGGTGTGGGTTGATAAAAAAAGCGCGAAGAGTTTTTTATCTCATTCCTGAAAGAGATATTGTCTCTTGGAATACGATGATTGCAGGTTACGGGATGCATGGTTTTGGAATGGATGCTGTGAATCTTTTTCTCCATTTGAGATCATCTGAACTGAAGCCAAACCATTTCACTTTCACAAATCTGTTGGCTGCTTGTAGTCACTCGGGATTGATTGATGAGGGATGGAAGTATTTTGAGATGATGAAATCAGAATATGCTAGGGGTCCTGCAATAGAACAGTATGCTTGCATGGTGGATCTACTGGCACGGGCTGGTCAATTTGATGAAAGCCTGGAATTCATTAAGGAAATGCCATTTGAACCGAATGCTGCTGTATGGGGGTCTTTGTCAGGTGATTGTAGGATCCACTGCAACCCTGAGCTTGCAGAGTATGTTGCAGGATATCTTTTTGAACTGGAACTCACATATTATGGGAACTACATACTCTTAGCAAACATTTATTCAGCAGCAGGAAGATGGGGAGATGCAGCAAGGATAAGAAGATTGATGAAGGCCAGAGGGGTGACAAAGCCTCCAGGTTGCAGTTGGATAGAGGTGAAACGTAGAGTTCACAGCTTCATTGTTGGAGACACTTCACACTAATTGGTAGATGAGATATCTGCTAAGATGAACAATTTGTATTCAGAAATAAAGGAGATTGGTTATGTCCCAGACACAGAGTACGTGTTGCAGAATTTGGAAGAAGACAAGAAGGAGGACAACCTCTGTGGACACAGCGAAAAGTTGGCCATAGCTTTTGGCCTAATCTGTACACCAAATGGAACTCCTTTGAGAATCATCAAGAACCTGAGAGTGTGTGGGGACTTCCATGAGGCAACCAAGTTCATATCCAAACTTACAGATAGAGAAATCATAATGAGGGACTGTTATCGCTTTCACCACTTTGTTGAAGGAGTGTGCTCCTGTGGCGATTACTGGTAAATGGTTGATTTGACTTTTGAGCATCAGTAAAAATCTCAAATCTGCAGGCAGGTTATAGAAAGGTTGAGTTTAATATCCAAATTTTTGGATTATGGGGAGATTAGGAAGAACTTCCTCTTTGCACAATTCCGTGGTCTCTCAGCTTCTTCTCAGAAGCGTGTTGTACAGATACGGGTGTTAGCCAAGATATGTATAGGCAAGTAGCCAACCTAACATATCAGGAAATAATTTTAAGCCAATCAACTCCGTTCAAGGCTCTATGTTAATAAGAACGAACCATTACTCAAGCTGAAATTTTAGTCTGTGGCCTGTGGTGAGTGACAATCACTGGGGTTTCGTAACTGCATCTGGTTTTGGAAAACTACTGACTTGAGGCCATGCTTGGGACTAGTCAAGCTGCACTTGAGAAAATGGAAATTAGCCTCTTGAATTATGATCACTTCAATAATGCAATGTATGCAACTCCCTCAATATTGTACATTTTTACCTTTTTTTCTGACTTCAACAAACTGGACAATGTGGTATAAGGCTTGAGTTCACTGTCTTGTAGTCATATGTATGGATTAAATACTTGTAGAGATTTCTTTATGGTAAATGTTGAGTTCCGATTTGTTTATGTCTTGAGGGAGTTGTTGTCGAACACTTTACCTTTGCGTTGATTTAGAGCTAAGATAGTTTATGCCTCCTGTTTGATATGGCCTTTGTCAAAACATGAAATAAAAGTTCAGTGAGTCTTCTGTCTAACACAGCCAACCCCACTCCATTTGGATGTTTGTGGAAGAAGATATGCACTCGATAGCGTTAGTCGTCAGAAAATTCTGCACATCAGAAAACAGTTTCTGCAGCAGTGTTAGATCTCAGTTTCTGTACAGTTAGAAGAAGAGTTAGGATTTTGATAAAACACGAAAAATCAAGTTCCATGAGTATTCTTTCCAACCCAATTGGCATCGACACATTCAGAGTTTCCAACCCAATTAGCGTCGACACATTCAGAGTTCTGTGGAGATAGATATGGTATCGAAAAGTTTGGTTGGCAGAAAACAGTGTGTCAGAAATCAGTTTCTGCGCACTGTGTTCGAGCCTAGTTTTAGCATATTTAGAATGAGATTGAGAATTTTTGTAAAACATAAAGAAGTAAGGTCTGTGTGTTATCTTTACAACGCAAAAGGCCTCGTTGCTTTTGGATACCTATGGAAAGAGTAATAGCGCGTCAGAATTCTTGTTTGCTGAAAATTAGGATTTTTACTAAGTTTGAGCTATTTTTACTCCTAGTTATAGGTTAAGATCGAGACTTCGAGTTCTACATGAAAAAATAAATTTACATATCCTAGTTCTTTTTTATGTGCATGAATTTTTGGAAAATATTTCTAGTAACGAACAAAGAGTCTTCTTAAACTTTTCTAAGGTATACAAATATTTTAGTGTCAAATTTAGTTGGCCTAAAAGATATAACATCTAGCCAATGTGTTTAAATTTTTGCTTTGTTCAACATTCTAGTATAATATTCATCATTCATCATTCATCACAACTTTGATCAATGAGATGCACTATGTTTATTGTACTCAGTCTTAAACACATCTAGTGAGATGATGGACAAAACTATAGGATGGGCCGGGCCGGAGGCCCATAATAACAAAGAGCTAATAAATTTTGGTGGTAGTTGACTCCAACAGTAACAATTGCCGGCAAAGAATGGAAGATAATGAAGATGAACAAACTCATTCAACAACTGGTAATTTTTATTGATTTTTTTGAGTGTACATAAATTTTTTGTTTATTGCCAACAAGTTGTTATATGCAGGAGGTGAAAATGAGGTTAAAGATGCTGCATTTGTTCATGGGGAACCATCTCAAGATGATAATAAAGGTCCTCCACTGGTTGATTCCGAAGCTATAATCCTTCATGAGAAAGTGACTAAGAAAATTATCAAGGAAGGTCGTGGCGAGAAACCATCCAAGTATTCCACATGCTTTTGTAAGTATATTGTCTTTATTTCCAATTCTACAGATCAAACATAAAGTTCAAAGGAATTGCATAACATGGGCTATATTGTTGTGATAGTGCACTATAGAGCCTGGACGGAAAGCACGCAGCACAAATTTGAAGATACATGGCAGGAACAGAGACCAATAGAGATTGTTCTTGGAAAAGGTAATTGTGGTTAAACTATCAGTGGCCTTCATTTTAAGTCTATGAAAGAAGATTCTCAATTACTCAATAAACAACCACTTGACTTTTGTAAGAGTTGTGGTGTCAAGAACTCATTTTTTTCAGTTTTTTTTTTTCGTTTACTTATTTTTATGAAGCCCGGTTGTTTTGACAAAGTTAGCTGAAAAGCAACTTTTGCTTGCATAATTATATGTATCTTTACTAAATTGCTATTATAGATTGTAAAAATTATGGGGGCTTTCATTACCACTTGCAGACTTAGAATTATATTAAGTGAGATGGTAAGGTAACGAGTACTGTTATAAGTTATAACAGGCATCAAGGAAACCCATTGATAAAGCAGAATTACGCAAAATCTATTGGCATTCTTTTACATGTGTTTTGTTTACTCCATTGGAGAGTAAATTCTATGTAAACATTTGATTCTGCTATTTAGAGTTGTTCACAATTAGGGTTAGTATGTTTCTAATAGCCAACTAAGTGCGACAGATTTCTTAGGAGAAGTGGACTATCATGTCTGCATTAAGGTTCTGAAGATGTCCAGACACAAAACTTTTAGGAAATGGACTGTTGCTGTAACTTATTACTATTCCTTTAAAACATTGTTCTGTACATTCATTGTTTTTCTTTGTTCGTGGCAGAGAAAAATCAGATGACAGGATTGGCAATAGCTGTTGCAAGCATGAAGTCTGGTGAATGTGCTTTGCTGCATGTGGGTTGGGAGTTAGGCTATGGCAAGGAAGGAAGCTTTTCTTTCCCAAATGTTCCACCAATGGCAGATCTCATATATGAGGTTGAACTTATTGGTTTTGACGAAACCAAAGAAGTAAGTTGAGGCTATCGGAAGTTCTATACCAATGTACTTCTTGGTTCTTCAATTTGAATTAAGGCTCTAGCATCTTTGTCTTTAGTTTCTTTCCACTCATCAACTTCTTTCTCAATTCATCACCATCAGTTATTAGTGCGTCATTGATGAAATGTGTCTCATACATTTTCTAGGGGAAAGCTCGTGGTGACATGACTGTGGAGGAGAGGATTGGAGCAGCAGATCGGAGAAAGATGGAAGGGAATGTTCTTTTTAAGGATGAAAAACTGGAGGAGGCTATGCAACAGTATGAAATGGTTACATAATATTTTCTTTAATCACTCTCTTTTTTCTTCATTTTATTTGAAGTCAATGCTATTTGTTAAGGAACACATGTGATGCGGTCACTGATGGCTCTTGATTTCTTCAGGCTATAGCCTACATGGGTGACGACTTTATGTTCCAGTTAATGGGAAAGTACCGTGACATGGCCTTGGCTGTGAAGAATCCATGCCACCTCAACATTGCAGCTTGTTTGATAAAGCTGAAACGCTACGAAGAAGCCATTCCCCAGTGCAGCATTGTATGTGTATTCATCAAAGCATTTAGCTTTTTGATATATACTGATTTTCAACTAGCACAAGCAAACTAGTCAGAGTCTTTATCCGAGATTTTTTTTTTTTTTTTTTTAAAAAAAAAATGTGTGTATTAGCCTTCAGATCTATAAAAAAAAAAAAAAGCCCAAAACAGGCAAACTATGAATTTTGACGATTTGAAGTTGATCAAAAATTTCACTCCCGCCCCTCCCAAATGTGTGTATTAGCCTCCGGATCTATAAATTTTTCAACCTCATTTTTTTTTAACCACGAGTTATCCTATGACACACGTGAATTCCCCAAGGTCAAATTGCCAACAATCCTTAATTTTCTCCGGAAGAGGGCAAACTTTGGGCTGTCTTGGACATACCATGGTGGTGTCTCTGAAACACCAACAATTCAAATGCGCTCTGCATATATATATATATATATATGGACTAGGTTTCGGTTACAACACTTTTTATAAAACGTTTTATACAATACTCCCAACCGGACCCTTCAAGGTGTTTTAAGGGCTAATTTTTTGTGGATAAGATGTTCTCACCATGGATATGATATCCACAAAAAATCAGTCCTTTCAACATTTCTAAGTTTGCCAAAAAAAATGTTACAAAATCGATATTTCTGGACCGTCGATAAAAATTCATAGATTGAGAGCAATTTTCTCATGGTTATGAGTTTTCAAATGAGCTGAATTTTTGTAGAGACGATATCCATAGTGTGAAGATCATATCTACAAGAAATCAAGGCTTAAATCATATTTTCAAGGGGTATTGTATAAAATGTTGTATAAAAAGTGTTGTAAACGGAACCTACCCCTATATATATATATATAAGGTCTTATGATCCATTATGGAGGCCAATGTTTATACGGAGCTAATTAGATTGTTTGATGACCTCGTAGGTGTTGAGTGAAGATGAGAACAACGTCAAAGCTATGTTCAGACGAGGAAAAGCTAAGGCAGAACTTGGACAGACTGATGCAGCCAGGGAAGACTTTCTTAAGGCCCGTAAATATGCACCTGAAGATAAGGTGATTGTGAAGGAATTGCGTCTGCTTGATGAAGATGACAAGGCTGTTTATCAGAAGCAAAAGGAGATCTACAAGGGGATTTTTGGACCAAGACCTGAACCTAAACCCAAGCAGAAGAATTGGTTCATCTTCGTTTGGCAATGGCTTCTAGCCTTCTTCTATCGCCTTTTCAAACTAGAAAAGCAAAAAGTTAACTGATGATCTGGAGAGCTGGGAAGCACTGACCATCTTGTCGACTTGTCCCATTGTTGCTTGTTTGACCAAATGTCCTTTATAATGTACTCTATGATTAATAATATACTCAAATGATATTAATGTATTGTTGGATTCTCATTCATATCCTTATTACAGAATGTTGGTCTTTGCATGCTGCCTTACTGTAGAAGTGTAGATTGTTTTAGTGCCTCTATATATGCACTTGCATCATGCATGCTCTATAAAGAACCTAGACAAACGAACAAAAAAAGAAGACTAATTTCAATCTTGAGAGTCAAAAAAGTGAATTTGATATTGCTTCTTTTCCTTTCCATACTTTGCTTGTGATCAAGTTTTGTTATAGATTCTATCAGCACGCTAGTACTAGTTGACTTTGCAATGACTCTTTTAAACTTTGGGGAAACACAAAATAATATATAAAGAGACCTCAAGGGAGTAGGTCAGGTCACTTTCTTCTTAATATCAATTTTACCCTCCCCACTTGTCTGACGTCAGCATAATCACTTCCCCTGCTTTAACAAACCAAAAAACAGCTTCTTCCATTTTTTTTTTCCTCTTCAAAATGAAGCCCAGCTCCATTTCCACTCCAATCACTTGTGCACTCATTTCCACGTCCGGTTACGATTACCCAAGCTGGTAAATGTTCTCCCTTTTCAATTTCTCTTTAAAATTACGGTTTTTTCGTGTTGTAATTCGTTCAATTTGGTAAAAATTTGATCTTTATTGAGAAATACAAGGTTTTTTGCTACTGTTGTTGTAACTTTATGTTGTAAATTAGTTATAAAGTTGTGGAAATGAAGAGGTTGAGATCATATGGTGATGATTTAGATTCAGTTGGTGAGAAAGGTGGGGGGAGTAGTAGTTGTAAAGATTGGGAAAGAAGGGAGCGTGATAGAGATAGAGATAGAGAGAGAGAGAGAGATCTTGATCGTTCTTCGTCGAGGAGATTCTTTGGTGAAGGGGGTTCATCTAGATCTTCTAGGAAGAGATATGATTATGATGTAGATGGATTTGATAGGAGAAAGACTTCTGACCGGTATCGAGAGTCACTTGATAGAGGGGTTATAATGACTTCGCCTCGAAATGGGTATGTTAGTGAGAGGGAGAGGATACATCGTTCAGAAAGCTTTTGTAGTGTTAGGAGGGGAGAGGGAGAGGGAGAGGGAAAGGGAAAGGGAGTTTCCAAAGGGGTATGTTGCTTCTGAGAGGGAAAGAACTCGTCGAGAAGAGACTGTATCGTCGTGGAGGAGATTGTGTGTGAGCAAAGATACTGATGAAGAGTATAGGTCAAGTGCGGATAGAGGAAATCGAGTTTTAGTGGAGGATAGAATGAATGTAAGGTCACCACAGCAGGGTATAAGAGATTCTGTAAGGTCTCCGCAAAGTTTAAGAGATTTTGTAAGGTCTCCACAGGGTTCAAGAGATGTGGTAAGGTCGTCTCCCAGCTCCAAGGACTCTGGTGGTGAGCAGAGTAGGAGTGTTGAGGCTGTTCCAAGAGGTCTTGAGCTTGAGCTTGTACATGGGGAGAAAAAGTGCAAGAGTAGTGAGGTGAAGAAAAAGTGATGAAGTGCAGGGAGAGAGTGGTAGCAGCAGTGAGATGGAAGAAGGGGAGTTAGAACCTGAACCTGAAACTAAGTCGATAACAGACCCTGATAACGAAACCAAACTTCCATGTACAGAGAACTCTGAGAGTGAGCAGGTCGAGTCCGATAAGCAGATGAAATTGCCAACAGACTTGATTGTTGAAACTGAGTCATTACCTGAAAATAAGGTAGATCTTAAAACAGAAAGTATTTTTAATGAAATTGAGGGAGATAGAATGTTGGAGACAATCACATTTGTGTCGAAAGGAATTGTTGAGTTGCAAGAATGTCATGAAAAATTTGTCAATCAAACAAATAGTGGAAAAGAAACTGCAGCATTAGTTAAGGACAATGAAGCGAAAGAGGAAAATAACAGTGGAGATCATGACTCGTCATTCTTTCATGGCCGCATTCCGGAAGAGCAGTTGGAAGAGGAAGAGTTGAAGGATGACAACGCTGAGAAGTCAATGTATCTTGATGAGGGAACGAAAGAGAAAAATAATGTTGATCTGGTAGTTCAGGCTGACGAAATCAATTTTGTTGATACGAAGGAGCTTACCATGGAAGATAACAGGAAATCTCAGATGACGCTGAACCTCATGGCAGACACGCCCAATGGGAAGGACAAAGGGAAGAGTATAGCAGTGTCCCCCTTCTGTGAAGATAATTCGAGGGAAAATATTCGGTGGGTTGAAAACGACTTTCTGGCTTGCAGAGATAATGCTATGGAAGGACCGAGCAGTCGCGGCTTTGAGTTATTCTCTAGCTCCATTGTCACAAGACCTGAAAAGACCATTCATTCTGGTGTAAGTAATGATGGAAATCTTAAAAGTGAACCACTTGAGCTTTCTCTGTCCTTGCCAAATGTCTTACTACCTCTTCCTTCTCATGATCCAAAAGTTACTCCTAGCTCCCCTAGCCAGGCAAGGAGTGTGCAGTCCCTGCCTAACACATTTCGCACAAGCTCTGATGGATTTTCTGGCTCAATGTCTTTTTCTGGTTCTCAAACGTTTATTCACAATCCTAGCTGCTCTCTCACACAGAACTTATTTGAGAACTATGAGCAATCAGTTGGCAGCCATCCTTTATTTCAAGCAATTGATCAACAAGTTTCTCATGGTACTTGGCTAGGGCAGTCTTTAGATGAGCCCAAGCGTGTGGAATCCCCCAATTATCAGAGAATGCTGTATGGCAATGGCTCACATGCACCTCAAACATCACAGGCTTTTTTGTATACTCAAGCTATGCAAGGACAACCAATTAAAATTTCTGAAGGGAGCAGTGGAGTTCCAGGTGGCCCTGGTCGACAGCCAAGTCTTCATAGACAGCTTTCAGGAATACAGTCGAAAAAACCTATTGAAGTCAGGTCTCCTACAAACAGTGTTGGTTCCCATGAAACTAGATTGGAGTTTGGCAAGGAGAGGAACCGTGTAGTGAAAGAAAGAAATGGCACTCTGTTTCGGAGTAGTAGTCAGAGAGAGATGGACCAGCTTCTGATAGCTGGAACTGGTTTTACTGAGAGGATCATCAGCATGATTGTTTCGGAGCCCGTGCTAGTAATGTCGCGGAGAATTGAAGAAATGGCGGAACACTCCATAGCTTTATTAAAACAGAGTGCATGTGAGATATTGGAAAATAAAGATAAACGTGGACAATTACATGCTTTTCGTGAAGTGCTGCAGAACAGGTCTGACCTCACGGTGGAGATACTGTCAAAGTCCCATCGGGCTCAGCTTGAGATCTTGATAGCCTTCAAAACTGGTCTTCGAGAATTTCTTCAAAGGCCTAGCAGCAGACCTTTGTCAGAATTAGCTGAGATATATCTCAACTTGAGGTGTAGAAATATTACCTGCTTGAGTCTTTTGCCTGTCGATGAATGTGACTGCAAGGTTTGTGTGCAGAAGAATGGCTTCTGCAGTGCTTGCATGTGTCTTATTTGCTCAAACTTTGACATGGCGTTGAATACTTGTAGCTGGGTTGGCTGTGATGTCTGCCTTCATTGGTGCCATACAGAGTGTGGCTTACGGGAATCATATATAAGAAATGGGCGAAGTGTTGGTGAGGCTCAAGAAGAAACTGAGATGCAGTTTCAGTGTGTTGCCTGTAAACATCCTTCTGAAATGTTGGGGTTTGTAAAAGAAGTGTTTAAAACTTGTGCAAAGGATTGGAAAGTTGAAACTCTTTCCAAGGAACTTGAATATGTGAAGAGGATATTCTCTGCCAGCCATGACACAAAGGGGAGACAACTCCATGATTTTGCCGATCAGATGATTACAAGATTGGAAATGAAATCCAATCTTTCTGAGGTTTTCAATTACATCATGCAATTCCTGACTGGTGAGCATCTTTTTTTTTTTATTGATTCTTCATTTTTATTGTACAAGAGTTTCCCTGTATATCCATTCTATATAAGGTTCTTACATAGTTACATGAAACATATCCATTTCTGATATTACGTGCTTTATTTTCTTTAACTGTTACTCTTTTACATCCTTATTCTGTTTGTACAATTAACGTCTATAGTTAGGTAGGTGGTATGCTCTGCTTGACTTACTGTGGTCCAGTCTGAGGCATTGGCTGTTACATCTCTGTGAAATTGAATGTATACTTAACTCTATTGATATTGTTCAAATGAGAATTAGGAAAGCAAATAAAAATGAAGAAGTGAAGAATCACTTAGTTATGTTTCTACGGAGTACGGATCCTTTTTTTTTTTTTTTTTTTTTTGCAAGATAAACTGGGATTAGTGGATCGTTGACTTTAAGGAAATACTTCCTTCTATATAAGGTTCTTACATGGTCCTGTACACAGTTGAATGTATTTGAACGGCGCTGTTATGATCTAGGATTTCTCATATCCAGACTCATAATGAATAACAAAAGTATCCATTCACATTTACACATGGGAAAGACAAGAAAAAGATAGTAGGGGAATATACAAGACCAAGGTTACGTGTAGGTAGGAAGTGATAATTTGGCTTGCGAGTTATTATGCTTCTTATTATCTCGATTGAATGAAAATGTCTGTGGTATCTGATCGTTGGGTAATAAGTATTTTTACATACATGATATTATGCTTCTAACTATTTACTCCCCAACATGAAATTATACTTCTCACTATATTGTTCTTAGCTATCGTAATCTGATCCCTGGATTTAGTTCAGTCTCATTATCGAATCCATCTGTGAACCTAATTATCTTTGTCTTTTTTTTTTTTTTATGGTCACAGAGAGTAATATTGAGTTTGGAAACCCTTCCCAAAGTTCTTTGAAGGATTTACACCATAAAAATCAAGGAGAACAGAGCAATGGAATTTCTGGTAATCAAGTGGCTATTTGGCCGTTGTCTGCTTCTACAGAAAGTACTCCTCGCAGGGATAGTGCAAGTACTGCTCCTCCGAGATTGGATTGGGATCAGATAAATGGACGGCCTGGCGATCTAGAGTTGCAGGCTAGTGTAGGACAGCAGCCTGTTACTGATGAATTGGAGAGCATTGTCAGGATTAAACATGCGGAGGCTAAGATGTTCCAGTCACGAGCTGATGATGCAAGAAAAGAAGCTGAAGGCCTAAAGCGCATTGCAGTTGCTAAGAATGAAAAAATTGATGAGGAATATTTGAGTAGAGTCACAAAGTTACGTATGGCAGAGGCCGAGGAAAGACGCAAACAAAAACTGGACGAACTGAAAATTATGGAAAGAGAACATCGTGAGTACTTTAGTTTGAAAATGAGGATGGAATCAAACATCGGAGATCTGTTACTGAAAATGGAAGCTACAAAACAAAAGTTTAGTGCATAATATGGCTGCTGGAGATATCCAATCGTTCTTGTGGATTTCAATTGCCTCAGTTAACTGCCCTCTATAGGGTTGACATATTATAATCACTGTAGTTTCTGGTATCAGATTTAGTTAACCATTTATGTTGTTTTAGTGTAGGATTAGTATCTCAGGTTAGTTTCTTATCTTTTTGTCCAGCTAACCCAAGTTTGTACAGAATTTCAAGTATGTTACTAGTCAAGTGGTTTTCCCTTACAGAAGCAATTTGAATGGAAAAATCATTTAGCAGCATTTTATGTCAAGTTATGAGGCTTCACTTTAATAATTACAAGTTTAGCTTTCATGGTGATCTGAGCCTCGTTGTTTCCTTCTTGATTTATATTTAGTTTAATGTTGCTGAGTGAACATCATCCAGAAAATCTTTGGCTTGAGTGGCAATATAGTAGCCTGAGTGTTTCCTACTTGATATGTAAGACACGACTTCTACAAACTTTTTTTGTTCTGATAGATTATTTTTGCTATTTGGAATTAATTTCATGCAGAGATGACAAACTTTTGTAGAAAATATATATCACAAGAGGATTGGAATTCTACATAGTTACACAAGAACGTTAATTTCTTTAGCACTGCAACTTTGTAGATATGTCATATGTGGTGATCATTTTACTGATCATCCAAATTCCTTCTTGAAGTAAGGCCTGTGATTTTGCCACACTATCTGGAAGAAATTCAGAGTATAAAGACTGAAAATGAATCTGCTGGCTTTGAGCAGTTCTACAGTTGCATGTCTTTTGCCTTGAGCTCCACAAGCATGATTACTCTTTATGTACTCATGGGTAAAGACTAGAGGACTAGAGCAATTTGAAGACCATCGGAGACTTCAAACCCACTCCAATTCAATGCAATTGGTTATATTCGAATCAAAACCAACTGTTGTCAGTTCTTTCACTTGTTTTCAGCCAGTCTATAATATACACGAGCTGAAGCCCTTTGGAGTACAAACTTCATGTTTATAAAAATTATATAAACTGATTCGATTTTTTTTTTTTTTGGATGTCTAAATTAGCTATTTCTATAATTCTATGTCTAACATTACGACAGCATTATTATGTAGATAAATGTATATATTCACAAGAGGATTGGAATGATCACGATTATAGTGCAACTTTAAACTTTTTGTATCCAACATGGTTAGTTTAACACGCAACTTGTGTGGGACTGAAGCTGTGACTTTGGAGATGATGATCTCGGCCAAGGTCAACGATCAGAACTTGAAAGTGTTGATTTTGCATACAATCTTCACTTCGGAGAACAACGTTAAATAGTATATATGTTGTTAGGTGTTGAAGGCCCAGGTGCCAAACCACATAGGGGGATAAACTGTCAAAATCATCATTTTTAGGACAAAAACGAGAAGCCTCAAGGAGTCTAATTCTAAACAAGGAGACCAATTGAGACTTTAACTAAACCCACTCCAATTCACTTAAGTCTCTCATTATCTTCGAATCAAAACCTTTTATATATTGAGAGTTTCTTTCACGGTTGTTTTCACTCTTGTCTATAATATACTGCTAGCTAACTTGTTACTTTGGAATAAAATTTTGCATGTTTATAAAAATTATATAAACTGATTCGATTTGAAGCTTTTGTCTTTTGGATGTCTATGTTAGTGACTTAACTTAGTCTGATATTGTTAAAGAACAAAAGACTGACTAATCTTTTGAGCAAATCAGATTTTTATATATCTAAGTATCTAACATTCTAACTCCGTCTTGTCTTGTCTCGTTTTGTTTTGTTTTGTTTTGTTTTTTTAATGTATTTAGACGAAATGAAAATAATATTTTTTCCGAATAATATTAGGAATTGTACGTGAGTTGATTTTTAATAAAATGCACGTAGATTTAATTTTTTTTTTTTTTTTTTTTTTTTTAAAAAAATGAGGAGTTCAACATTAAGAAGCTTCAGGCTTGGCCAGTACAGCAGGAGCCCCCAGTGGTAATGAATCCTATCAGTCATCAGAATTTTATCGTGAAGTCTCGTTCTGATTATTGATTTTAATTGTTTCGTTACCAAGACAAAATAGTTTATTGGTTGTTTTAAGTTAATATGTACTGATGAAAAAATATAGGTCCTCTTTTCTTTTCTTTTTTTGCTTAAAAGCAAAAGAAGTTGTGATGTACAAAGAGAAATGCAAGGTATGTTAAGAACATACTCAAGCCAAAAAAAAAATAAAAAAAAAAATCAATGAACAAATATGTAGTAGGTTAGCTCCTGCTGTTCAGTTCTTTTGAGAAAATGTGGTGTTGCATTGATATTTCGAAGTCCTCAACGAACAAACGGTTGAGAAACATTGGATTTTTTTTTGTAAAAAGTTTGCCGGGTGTTTGTAGGGGCCGGGCCAGATTATTCTCCCAAGGCAAAAACAAAAGTATGCAATTTTATTATTTTATTTTATTTTATTGTCATAAACCTAAACTAAAAAACAAAAAATTATGCAATTTTTCATTTTATTTATTTATTTATATTTTTTTTTAAGTCATTAAGGTCTAAATGTCTATAAATGAATCAACAAAATTATGCAAATTTTATTTCATATTTATTAAACTAAAACCCTATTATCAACAATTTAACAAATTGTTAACTTCATATAATGTTATAATTCTATCTAACTCTACTATCACGTGGAGAAAAGTATAAAAGATTAACATTGAAAGTAAAAAATTACCTAGTTTTTTATTTTATTTTTTTTAAGTAGAAATTTTATTGATAATGATAACAAGTTTTATAAATAATTAGGACAAGTGTGCAACAAGCTACACCACAAGTCCTTTCTGAATTTGTTTTTTGTTTTTTGTTTTTTTTTTTCGTTGAAGTATTACGCTTGTTTAAGAATTGAGAGTGAAAGAAAAGAGAAATATACTGACCCGTTGAGCTTTGGGTCTTTGTTGTTTGGTTTAGTCTCATTAACCCATCAAACATTTAAAGACACATTTGTCCCTCTTTAATGGTTTTGGGGAAATAAAAAAAACGTTGGTTTATTGGAATGTTTTTTATTAGTCTTTTTTTTTATTATTATATTCTTACGTGAAAATTTTAAGTAGTGGAAATTTGCTAAAATAATTAAGGAATGCGAGTTTGAAGATTTTTCTAGGCAATTAGTTATGTGGTATAATTAGGGAATGCGAGTCCTTATAGTTTGAAGATTTTTCTAGGCAATTAGTTATGTGGTAATGGAGCTTTTCTAATCTCAGGAGTTGTGACCGCTTCCACACGCACCCCCTATATCCATCTTGCACACCACCATTCCTTTGCTCCTTTGCACATAAGTACTCCCTGCCCTGCCTTCTCGTCATCCCCGAAGTTCACCTCTCTCCAGTTTTAAGGTGATCATAAACCACTGCATCTGATTTTTTACTTTGTTCCACAACGCCTCACTTTCCAATGGACATGATCAACTTGAAAAACCTTCACAGCAGCCATGGAATCCGATTCGATCCATAATTTTGCCCATCCCATCTGTAGTGCCTTGTCTATACAGTTGACAATAGCTTGACACTCAGCCACAAAGCATGGTTCTATCCCAACCCCCGATATATACACGAACTGTTTTGCCATCACTATTTCTGTAGAGAACCCCCACCCAGGGCAGAGCCCGGATTTCCCCTTAAAGAGCCATCTGTATTGGCTTTAGTGATTCATGTAGGTGGTCTGCTCCAGTAGCATTCTAGTATCTTAGGCGCTTTTCTGGGTTTGCCTTGTAGTCGAAAAGAACTTAGAACAGGGAGGTCTTGAACTGAATTGTCCGTGATACCACTGGAAAGCTTGTGAGCTCTCTTCACTGCACTTGTGAACTGCAAACATATGAACCCAAAGTTGGACTTACCACCATCATAGTTAATCTTGTTTCTGTTCTTCCAAAGTTCCACAAGCAGTGTAATGGCAGCAGCACTCCACATGCCTTGAACTAGTTTGCTTCTACTTTTACAAAGAAGCATCATGTCAGTAAAAGAGGTCACCAATCCATGCACCTAAAATTTTGAGCATGCAAATTCCCAGCATTGGAGACCAAACGGGCAGCTGAAAAGAATGTGTGATTGTGTTTCAGCGTCAAGTTGACACACACCGAAACGACAGAGAAGCCCATCTTGCTTAGCCTATCATCAGTATGCATAGCACCATGAGCAATTTTCCAGCCAATTCCAATGGTTCTGGGATGAGCAGGAGCAGACCAAATGAACTGTGACCATGGCTTTATAGGTACTTTTTTCCAGATTGACTCATGTGCCGAAGAAACAGTGAATTTCCCATCCATGCTAGGATTCCATATTCTTAAGTCCTCATCAAGAACATTAGGTTGGGGAAGAGTTGTAAGGTCAACACCGGCTAAAGCAAGGACCTGCAAAATGTGTGGAGTGAAGTTCCAATGATTTCCATGTGTGCAACTGCTCAACTTGGACTGTATCAAGGTGCTATAGTCTGAGGGAAGCCCCAAAATTTCACAAATAGGTTTGTCTGAACACCAGCTATCACACCAAAGTCTAATAGTGCATGTGTCCGTTTCCAATAACACAACTTTGGGATTGAGTAATCTCCTTAAGACTCCATTTCAGTCCTGACCAAACCGAACAAGTCTTGTATTTTCCCTTCATGAAGAGTGCCCAATCTGAATTCTCAGTAAGTAAGCTCCAAGCAAGCTTCATAGCCATTGAAAGATTAATATCCTTCAATTTCCTTATCCCAAGTCCGCCTTCCTCTTTCGGTTTGCAAGTTTTTTCCCAAGATACTGTGACCAACTTCCTTGAATTTGTTTGCCCAGACCAAATAAAATTCCAAATGAGCTGCTCACATTCCTTGATAGCTGAGGTAGGCCACCTGTATATGGCCATGTTGTGGATAGGAATATTGTTAAGGACATTGGTTAGCCAGAACAATTCTCCCTTGAAAGGAAAGTAGTTTTCCAACCCAACTTGCAATTCTTCCTCTTATTTTGTCAATCAAAATAGCAATAGCTTGCTTGTTAACTCTGCCATGAAAAAGGAGGTACACCTAGGTACTTTTCAGGCAATGTGCCTTCAGCAATACCCAGAGTACTACAGATATCAAGTCTTCTTTCATTGGCCATGGGGGCTAAGGAATGCCTTTACACTTTTCTTTGTTAATTTCTTGTCCCGAGGTACCTTGATATTTCTCCAGAAACTCCACCAAATGTCTGAGGCACCTTTTGTTTGCGTTGCAGAACAAGAATATGTCATCGGCAAACATAAGGTGAGATGGACTAACATACTTGGTGTGGTAGATCATTCTCTTCACTTTGTTATTCAAGACCAACCAATCAATTGCCCTACTTAAACATTCCTCCGCAAAAGCAAAACGAAGAGGAGATAAGGCTGAAAAGAAGCCTCTTGGCCCTCCGTTAAACAGAATAGACAGGCTGTTATTGCAGAGAGCACCTTGAATCCACCCAATCTATTTGCTAGCAAAGCCAAATTGCTTTAACACTGCCCAAAGAAAAGCCATCTGGGCCAGGTGAGCTCTCTGAGTGAAGACCAAAAACAGCTTGCTTGATTTCAATGTCAGTGGGAGCTTTGGTGAGTTCAGTGTTGTCGTCTGCTGTGATAGAAGTTGGAATATGATTAATGAGGTTCATGTCCAACACATGGTTCTTCTTGGTAAATTTGTTGGTATACTGCTGCACTATATATTCCCCAATCTCTTCTTGAACTGTCAGATTTGTGCCATCATGAGTTTAGTATTACTTTGAATGAGTTTGTGCATTGGAACACCATGTGTCTAAACTCTCAGATGACTTGCTTCATTTCTCTACTAAAACTGCATTTTAACATGTGCAGTACTTCTGCCATTTGGCTACTGAGTACCAACTTCAGAAAGCAGTTAGCAGTGCATCCAAGAACTGAGAGTTTCTCATCTGTGTGTTCCTGGCGCCATGAGATAATACACGCCTCAGCTCGAGACATACTAAAACTCGACCAATTCAACACTAACCATAATGATATAGTCATACCCAGAAACTTCAATTGTTATATATCTTCAACATTTGATTTGTTTATGGTCGCTTGCTCTCCCCAACACGAAAAATTCCTAAAACTTCTGTTTTTATCCAATTTAAGCTACAAAATGGAAGGACCTATTGAAGAGAATAGCTGAAAAATAAACGGAGATATGTGGAATAAACAAAGTGCTCGAGTATGAAGAACACAATAGTAATTGAAAAGAATAACTCCTTTAATAGTTGCATAGAACTAAATGCATAATGGAACTAACTAATGAAACTGCAATATGATGAAAAATGAAAATTACAAAATCCTAGCCTCCTAAACGCGATGTCAAATTCTAGACCCCCTCTCTCGCTCTCACTTGATACACCGATTAAACTGGCAAGTCTTTGCGCCCCATACAATAGACTAGTACCATTGTTTTTCCTCGGTTGCTGCTGGTTCTCTCCCTTGGTAAAGTTCCCGATAATTAAAGCATCACTGCAACAAAAAAAATACAGATGGCCATTCGAGTCCAGATTCAATACAATGTCACAGCTAATACAATGCATGATTGTCTTCGTAGATCTCAAGGTTACCATCTTGTTGCATTCTCATTTGGAAATTTGATTTCCTAGAGACGAGCCTCTGCTCAGGTCTCAACTGTTGATCACCTAGAATCGTATCACTAGGAACATCAAAGCTTTGCCATACAACTTTTGAATCCCTACTAAACAACACAAAGTTACCATTATCTTGTACTAAAGCACGCCGGGGCGGATGTATTTACTCCACCTAGTAACGGCATCGCCTTCTTGCGTACTGATTCAATCATGAGCACACCATCACAAACAAAATAAATAGATGAGTAATATTCATTACCATGATCAACTGTCCATACAAGTGGTTTAGTGTTGATTCTGGTTAGCCATATGCCAATGGTGCAGTTCTGATGAGTTAGATCACTAGAGTTTGGATAGAAACTGTATGTACCAGTGTACTCGTACCCCTACGAACGACTATCATTGGGTACTACTATAAGAGCCGCCCGCTAATGAGGCGTGCTTGCTTGCCCGCTACTGTGGCAGTCCCGCTTGCCTACTAGTGTGGCATTCGGGCATGCCCCTTATTGGAGCAATGACACTGCCCACTAATATGACACCCAAGTTATATATAGCAGGTCCGGATATATGTCAAGGGATTTTTTCCATATGAAGCTTTGGGAAAGATTTCATACAAAGAGGGAAATATCTCATCAAATAAGGAAAGGGTATTTTAAGTAATAAGATTCCTATAAATACCCAACAATCATTTCGAACAAAGAACTACGTGCATTTTTTAGACTTGATTCCAGAGAACAATTTGGATACGTAGGCAGCCATTGGTGGTACAGTCTCTCTCACTCCATATCAACCTCTCCAACAAGATCATTGGTGTGTTTGCGTGAGCTCTCACCCAAACATAATTGGCGCCGTCTGCGGTTCTTATCAACGGGCCCTCTTCCACATTTTTTCTTCAAGCTCCATTAATGGCGACAACTACAAGATCTCAAGTAAACAATCAAAGAAGAACACAACAGTCCAATGGAAATAACTGAGCAAATCTTGAAGATCCAGTCAATCAAGTTTCACCATACCAAAAGGCTTCACCTTTGCAGCTTCAAATACCACAAAAGCCCAGATCTAAACTTCTACGGTCTCACTAGCCAGTATCTTCTCCTCATAATGGCACAATTTCACGAGATGCAGATTTAAAAAATATGGAGACAGATGATAAAAAAGCCCCGACTGGAAGTCTTTGCATCAAAGGTTCAGAAAAACAAAGAAACTTAACGACAACTTGTAGAAGCAACTAAACAAAAGGAGACCAATACAACTATCAACAATGGCAAAAACGCAAGAGAATTTCCACAAGTGCTCCAAGATGTTATCAGATCTCACACCCTTACAAAGAAGAATGCCGAAGTCAACCATGGCGAAAAGCGGAATGAAGAAGTTAAACAAACATTCAAATTTCAACTATCAGCCAAAATAGATCTACTACTTTTAAGTTCCATCAACGGTTGTTACTCGATATCAGACAAGCAGGCAAATAAGAGTTCATCAGTCTAACACAACAACTCGCTGGATCAAGAGACTCTATAAGCCAAAAGGCTCAATATTATTTTGCATCCTCTATCGCCTTCATCAAAGGCCACCACAATGCTTCAGCAATGGAAAACATAACTGCACACAAGACAATACCATCGTTACAGAGGAGACGCTACACTTCTGGGCATCACTAGTGAGCAACACTTTTGGGCACCAAAAGTGGGCAGCACTAATGAGTAACACTTCTAGGCAGCACTAGCGACAAGAAGAAGAAAACAACTTACCAAATCCTGAAGGTCCGATTAATCAGGCCGCGATGGATCAACTAGCCGCACTAGATCTGCAAGCTCAACCTTCACATCTCCAAGTACCACGACAACCCAGATCTAGACGTATACGACCGAAGGCTCCAACAGCTCATCTTCAAGATCTAGATGTTACAAATGCAAACTAAGTAGATCCAGAAAATATGGAGACAGAAGATGAAGACGTTATATTAGAAATGATGCGTCAAAGGCTCAGAAGAGAAAATGAACACAACAAGTCAACAACTACTTGCGTATAAAAATCGGACAAAGGGAAGCAAATACAAATGAATGACACTGATGCTACTTTTTCCACAACGGCAAGAGCCCCCAAATAGAGTGAAAATCGAAATGTATTCAACCGAATACAGGATAATAATGGCAGATTCCGTCCATTAGAACTTATCCCTGAAAATCGTCCAAATCACTCAAGGTTAAGCATACGTTCATCCCATTCGAGGAGGCAATCTAGATCTTGAAATAACAAGGACGATGGGTGTAGCAAGGGTCATAACACAAGGCATAAAGAACAACAAAACACGTTGTCAGGAAGACATCATACCTCCCACGAGATTCCAAAATCATCACGCGTTAATCACAACATGTCAAGAAGATTAGAAAGATGGACAACATCAACCATAAGAGGCGATGCCGGACGGCAAGGTCATGACCTCAGGCACGAATTGCAACACGACCTAAGACATGGTTTAAATACAGCAAACCGATATAGAAGGTTTAACAAAGATCACCCAGAATGTGGCCACACTGAAGAAACTACTCCCCAATTCGACAGTTTAGCCTATATTATCGGCACAGGTCTCGCAGTCCAAGAAACCAACAAAATTTGGAAGTACGCAACAACTGGGAGCGACCACACCATGAGATGCAGCATAGCGAAGTTACCCCTAAAATCAAAAATCAAAATTCATTTGGCGCACCATTCACAAAATAGCAAATCAAGGACATTATCAAAACAAAACAATGAGCAATGCGGTGTGCATTTGAAACACGATGGAAAGACCTTGCGGTAAATGAAGATGTCATTGGATGATTTTCTCTGAAGATACAAAATCTTTAACATCAAGAAAGATTCAAACCGGATACTCAAGAAATGCCGTCTCACCACCAATCTTGGCCACCATTTCAAGGCAACCTATTGGAGCTTACTTCGTCGCTACAGATACTGCAGTAAATGTAATACTGTTCGTCGATGGAGAAGACGGTCGTTCGATATTCTTCATTAGTAAGACACTAATGGGGGCGGAAACCAGATATTTGAGGAAAAATAAAAATAAAAATAATAAATCACTCTAGCATTAGTTCATGCTGCCAGGCGCCTTAAGCCATACTTCCATGGAAAACTGGTTAAAGTATATATGGAGTATCCTCTTTGCAAAGTTTTCCGAAGTGCTCAGGAATCAAGCAAACTCACAGAATGGGACATCTACTTGAGTACTTATAACATTACCTTCGAACCTCACATTTCAAAAAAGGGTCATGCACTTGCATCCCTAATGACAGATTTCCCTATCAACGATTTCATCCCCGAAATCAACTAAGACGAATGTATCTCTAGTGAATCGGCCACAGTTGGGGGCGAGGAATCCCCGCCAAAGCATACTGACTCTTCATCTGATTCATGGATTGTTTACATAGATGACTCACATAACAAATTTGGCTTTGGATTAGGATGTGTTTTTTATCAAGCCAGATAAGTCGACTATTGAGAGCTCAGTTCGTTTTAAGGCCTCTGACAATGTAGCAGAATATGAAGCCGTCCTTTACGCCATGCGCACAACTTTGGACTTAGCGGATTCAGTAAAGAAAGCTATCTATGTTTGGGCGAGTTCCAGCAAATGAACTGCGTCTAATTTTCTCACCTTGGCAGTTCGCAAAATGAGGTTTAGACATCATTGGGCCTTTCCCTAGAGCTTCAGGGAATGCCCATTTTTTGCTGGTTGCCACTGATTACTTTACCAAGTGGGCAGAGGTATAACCCTCAGTGCACATACAAGCTTTCGACGTGAAGCGGTTCCTATAGAAGGATATAGTGTGATATTTTGGTGTCCCTGCCGAGTTAATATCAGACAATGGAAAGCAGTTTGATGCAGAAGAAATACACAAGTTCTGTGCTAGTCTCCATATTCAACACAATTTTTCAACATCCTATCACCCTCAAACGAACGGGGAAGCCGAGGCGACAAACAAGTCAATCTTAGCAATCCTCAAATGTCGACTCGAGCAAGCTAAAGGAAAGCGGACAAGAGAGCTACCAGCCGTTCTACGGACATATAAAACCACTCCAAAGTGCTAAACAGGACTGTCACCATTTAACTTGACTTTTGGAGGAGAAGCCGTATTACCTACCGAAGTTTTTGCTGGGACAACCCGCACTGCTGCCTTAGACGATGGTCTTAATGACGAATTACTAGCTCATTCGAAAGCCAATGTAGATGAAGTACGTCAAGAAAGTATTGCTCGTCTGCTACATTCACAGACCAACAATCAAACATTATCAAGAAAACAATGAGCAATGCGAGTGTGGTGGAAACTCAATGGAAGGATTTTGCATACAAAATGCAGAACTGGGGGCGACCGTAAGAAATCGACGTCAAGAAGTTGTATAATCTGGCGTAAAACATTAAAGAACCCCACAAAGACTGGTCAAGAAGTCGTTCTTAAATAAAATTGAAGATTGCAGATCCCTCAGGGGAAAGATACAGAAGCTAGTTGAAAATGGACAGTTAGATGAGTTTTTACTTTCAAAGATTGTGAAGCAAAGTTTAGCAATGACGGGCGGGTGAGCTCTTTCAAAGTTTAGCAATGACGGGCGAAAAAAAATAACATATACAAATTCAAAAGTCATGGAGTTTGCGTTTGCAATACCTCTCTCCATGCACCCAAAAGTCGTGGAGTTTGCGTTTTCGACACCTCTCTTCACGCATCAAAAAGTCATGGAGTTTGCGTTTGCAAAACCTTACTTCACGCATCAAAAAGTCATGGAGTTTGCGTTTGCAAAATCTTACTCCACGCATCAAAAAGTCGTGGAGTTTTGCGTTTGCAAAACCCTACTCCACGCATCAAAAAGTCGTGGAGTTTGCGTTTGCAAAACCCTACTCCACGTATCAAAAAGTCGTGGAGTTTGCGTTTGCAAAACCTTACTCCATGCATCAAAAAGTCGTGGAGTTTGCGTTTGCAAAACCTTACTCCACGCATCAAAAAGTCATGAAGTTTGCGTTTGCAAAACCTTACTCAACGCATCAAAAAGTCGTGGAGTTTGCGTTTGCAAAACCTTACTCCACGCATCAAAAAGTCGTGGAGGTTGCGTTTGCAAAATCTTACTCCACGCATCAAAAAGTCGTGGAGTTTTGCGTTTGCAAAACCTTACTCCATGCATAAAAAAGCCATGAAGTTTGCGTCTGCAACACCTTACTCCACGCATCAAGAAGTCATGGGGTTTGCGTATGCAACATTTTGCCCCACGCACCAGAAAGTCGTGGAGTTTACGTTTTCAACACCTCTCCACGCACCAAAAAGTCATGCGGTTTGCGTTTTCAACACCTCTCTCCATGCACCAAAAAGTCATGGAGTTTGCATTTTCAACACCTCTCTCCATGCACCAAAAAGTCATGGAGTTTGCATTTTCAACACCTCTCTCCATGCACCAAAAAGACGTACCCCTACGAACGACCACCATTGGGTACTACTATCAGAGCCGCCCACTAATGAGGCGTGCTTGCTTGCCCACTCCACGACTTTTTTGGCATCAATACCAACACTAGCATTAACAGATGTCATGTCAAACAGGCGGTTGTTACCATCAACTTTGTCATGCACTTGCACCGCAGATATTTCAATCACACTATTCCATTCTTTTGTAGTAATATTACATTTATTCTTCGCCGCAAGGAACGAATTCCATCCGACGAAGAGGGGGCGGTGTATGTACCAGTGTACTCGTACCCCTACGAACGACTATCATTGGGTACTACTATAAGAGCCGCCCGCTAATGAGGCGTGCTTGCTTGCCCGCTACTGTGGCAGTCCCGCTTGCCTACTAGTGTGGCATTCGGGCATGCCCCTTATTGGAGCAATGACACTGCCCACTAATATGACACCCAAGTTATATATAGCAGGTCCGGATATATGTCAAGGGATTTTTTCCATATGAAGCTTTGGGAAAGATTTCATACAAAGAGGGAAATATCTCATCAAATAAGGAAAGGGTATTTTAAGTAATAAGATTCCTATAAATACCCAACAATCATTTCGAACAAAGAACTACGTGCATTTTTTAGACTTGATTCCAGAGAACAATTTGGATACGTAGGCAGCCATTGGTGGTACAGTCTCTCTCACTCCATATCAACCTCTCCAACAAGATCATTGGTGTGTTTGCGTGAGCTCTCACCCAAACAGAAACCAAAAGCAAAATTCTTTGATGGGGAGAGCCAGTAACTGTTGTTGTTTGGTAAAGTCGAAAGAAAGAAACCCGGAGGGATGTTGAAGGCATTGGAGGTTTCTGCAAAAGCTATGGCTACAATGAGAAAACAAAGGAGTAAACGAGAAGGGGTTCTTGCTCTATTAGTGTTAGTCATGGTGAAGATCTGCAGAGGGGTTTGATACTTTGTGTTATAATAAGAGTTCAATATATAGAGAGAGCTCTGGGAATTTTACCAACTTCCTAATTAAGGAACCAAGCCTGGTTTCTATATATATTTTTCCAGGCAATTTCCTTCGGGGTTCTAGGAACTCACTCACACTGGAAGCTATGTAATTAGAATGATGGTTATCCCATGGTTACACTCTTCACTGTGCAAGTGTGCATTGGGATCTTTCATTTTCTTTCCAGGAGCCTCACTTTGCGCACGTACCCCATACCTCTATCTTTTGATGCACCAGACTTTGTCATACATGTTGTTTTTCAATCACACACTGAAAACCTCTCCCTCTTATCACTCATTGACTCCTGTAACATCAAGGGGAAGCTTAATTTGCAAAATGCTCTCAGTTTCCTCCATTGCAAAATGCTCTCAGTTTCCTCCATTGAAACACCATGTGTCTCAAATGACTTGCTTCATTTTCTACTAAAACCAATATATGTGTCTGTTAAACTTGTGCAGTATTTCTTTCATTTGGCTACTGACTTTAGAAAGCAGTAAACAGCGCATCCAAGAACTGATAGAGTCCCTCATCTGCGTGTTCATGTCGCATCGAGATAAACCTTCAAAATGTGGACACACAGATGAAGGGTTCACTAAAATTCAATTGTTATCTTCAACCTTGATTATTTAAGGTCAATTGTTCTCCCCAACAATTCAACAAAAAACAATTCCTAAATTAAAAGTTCTATTTTTGTCCAATCTAAGCTACAAAATGAAAGGAAAAAACAATTTATATATATCAGTGTTCAAGTGCCTAGAGGAAAAGTAAAATGTTAAATTCAAGGATCAAATTTTTGTTCAGTCTCAAGTGGTACTCATTGTGATTTGCGAAAGGCTAATCTTATTTTTTATTTGCGAGATGTAAGTATTTTCTAAGTATGGGGGTTTCTTTTTTGTTTGTAGGGTCCATAAAATAATAAAAGAAAAATAAATATAGAAGAATAAAAAAGTATTAATATTATTTCATGTGCCTTGATTGATGGCTTGATTGGTCTCCATTTTATTTTTTATTCACTTATTAAAATAAATTAAAGACATTTTTTTTTATTTGTTTTTTGTTTTGTGGGGCCCACAAAATAATAAAAATAAAAAAAAAAAATATTAGAGAGTAAAAAGGTATTAATGTTATTTCATGTGTCTCTCTCTTTTTCTTTTTTTTTTTTTTTTTGACAAAAAAGTTAGTTGACCGTCAATTTGAAAAGGATGAATTCTAATTTCAATTTTTGTGGGGGGTGGTATAACCCAAATATATAAAGAAAAGAAACTATATAGTGCCTACCATCAATGTTTTCAAAGTACGTATGGATTAAATGATTGAAACGGTTGTCATCACTTATCAAGCACAATGGAAGCACCTGCTTGAAGAGCATGCAAAGCAACTTCATATTGTTTAAGCTTCATAGAAACAATATTGCAAAAAGAAAAAACTGCAATAAGATTGAGGAAGCAATAATGTGGACAGAGTGTGATTATCATGCTCCAATTGCCATAACCGAGACAGTACTTATCTCACCATTTTTGCAGGTATGCTTTAGCCAAGCGAGGATTCAATCGAATAACTCTATTCAAATCATCAAGTGCCTCTACACATGAACCAAAGAAATAGTCAAATCAAAATCGAAAAAAAAAGTAGTAGCCAACACACCACACACAAACAAATATAGAAACAGGCTAATGTAATAGGGTGTTTTTTCTATTTTTGATATCGAGAACTTATGGTTGCCTGGTGGGTTTGCTTTAATAAGGTTTTTCACTGTCTTTCTGTGTTTTTTTTTTAGGTAATTTCTCAATTAGACCATGATAATGTCAATTCCTTCTCAATTAGACCACGCCCACACATTTTGACTTATTCAAAGGTTTTTTTTACTGTTTTGCCCTTTGTTGTGTTTCGGGACAAAATCGGCATGGAACTGCAACACTCTCTGAACTACCTGGTAGTCTGGTACACGCAATCTCTGGGTGTACTTGGTGATTAATGACCCACGTTGAATTAGAAGTTCGATTAAATTTTGAATAAAAATATAAATGAAGTAGTCGAAGCTAAGTTGGATATATTATGTAGCAATTGTTATAATTACTATCAGCA
The DNA here is from genome assembly GCF_015680905.1 of Coptis chinensis. NCBI lineage: Eukaryota > Viridiplantae > Streptophyta > Magnoliopsida > Ranunculales > Ranunculaceae > Coptis > Coptis chinensis. Next base: position 88,900,317 of record NC_141463.1, on the reverse strand, counting down.
ACATTACTTATACCTATTACTTATTTTCGTTTCACAAAACTGGGAATAGTACCCTAACATGAACCTCGATATTCGGTCCAACCTTCAAAAATTTAGACAAGTATCACTTTTGTTTATGGTTTTCTTGGTTTTTTCTTCCTCCCTCTTGTTTGAAATGGAGGAGAACATCACACATTCACATAAAAAAGGTTTTGTTTTAACTTACCTTTTAAAAACTTATCTATCTCGTCTTGGATGTTGGGTTGTAGAGTTTAGTTTGTTGGATTTTGTTTCAAATGTAGTGTTGAGGTTCTATCGTTATTTTCAAGTAAATATTATTTGTTTCAATGGTTCTCGGGTTTCCATGTTGATTCTTTTGTTGTTGTTAAGGTTTTTATAGAATATTATTGTTATAAAAATGTAACATTATTAAATGCGATAACTTTTATATTGTATTCAATGTGAGAACTCTTATAGGTGCTTCCTTCCATGTTCTTCTTCATTATGATGGTGAGATGAAAGCAGACAAACATGGGTTGATGAAGTATGTCGGAGGTGAGGTGAAATTGAGAGTGTGTGATGTCGACATTTCTTATGAAAGATTCATTAGTCTTGTGAAAGCTGTAAGTTCGAGTAGGTGGTTGAGTTTCTCTTTGCGATACCTAATGAACAAGTGTCTTTGTCAAATCGACAAACAAACTGACTATGCCAACATGATTACGAGACAGAAGAAGAACCTGACCAAAGCTATGCGAGTTTGGGTTATCAAGGAAGCGTGTGTTGTAACACCACCTTCTTGAGGACCACGAAGAGCTACAACATCTACTCCTAGTCCACCGAGTATGAAAAAGAAAAAAGTAGCTATTCAGTTGTTTAAAGAACATATCCCTACAAGTGTTTCCCAGAAAGAAGCTATGAATGAAAATATTTCATATGAATGGAAAGAGATTCCTACAGGCCCTTCTCCGTGAAAACAAACTGTTTTGAAAGAAAAGATGTTAGCTCGTACTAAAACCTATGCCAAACCATTACAGCTTGTGGGCGAAGCAATAGGTTCATAATTCTATTTTTTTTATTGTATTTAGTGATAGTAAAGGACATGCTTGCTGATAGTTATGAACTAAATGTTCAGTTGACCATGTTATGCTCACCCGGATAATCCCTTTGAAGCAAATGAGACAAATGGTGTTCATCATGTGGAACATGATGAGATTCATGAAGTTGTTGAACCTCACAGCTTATCGACATTCAAAAAGATCATGGCAGGTGAGAGTTGGTCCAGATGTGCTTAAGGAACATATTGTTAATAATGGTATGTGTACTTACTGAGTATTGGTTGAAAGTTGAAACATAGATTTTTGGCCTGAGGAAGTGTCAACTGAAGCAGGAAGTTCACCGGAAACCTTTTCTGATAGAATAGGAGCAACTATACTTCCTGATTTGTTTGAAGGTACGTGGTTTCTATGTTTCAAGTATCATATAGTCTTGTTGCTGATATATTCTTCAATAATATATTGCAGCAAAATCCAATGCGGACTTTGGTGAAACTGGTGTTGGAGATCTTGATCAACTTGATTATGACGACTTTGATAGCCAAAATCCGTATGGAGATGCAGTGGTCGTTCCTAACTAATATAGAATTGCCACCAATTGAACTATTTATGAGATTGTGGGTGATGGAGATGAAGTTGAAATAATGCATGATGTTGAAATAGAATAAGAAGATGTTCAAATAGAAGAAGAAGATGTGGTAGTATTGGATGAACCTGTTGACGATGAAGGTGTCGTAGGTCAAGAAGGAATCATGGATGATGATGATGATGATAGTGAAGTCCACGTATTAGATGGAGATGGTGGTGATCGATGATCTATTTAGAACCGTGGTGAAGAATTTTTTGGGGGGGGCACGCTTTTGACAGTTACTAAGAATGGCAAAGGACAACAAAGTAAATTTGATTTTGATTTGGAGGGAATGGTTGATGTTGTGGTAGTTTCACCTATTGACTTGAAATCCGAGGACTTACATCAAGGATGTCAGAATCTCGACTCTTCCCATAGTCCGAAGACCCCTAATCGTACTTGTCTTGATGTTACTCATGCTCATTTGCAAGTGAAGTTTATCCCTCCTAAAGTTGAACAACACTACTCTACTCGAGATGATCTCATCAAAGACATGAAGTCGTATGCAATAGCAAACATGTTTGATTTGCGTCGTGCAAGTACTACTCCTGAAAGGGTGGCGATGAAATGTACATTTCATATGTATGCAAAACCAGCCACTAGTTCTGATATAAGGGTTATTATAACCTTGATAGAGGCGCACACTTGTCCACAAGATGAAGCTGTTGCAACTAATCCACAAGCAAATGTTAAGTGGGTTTCAGAAGTTATTAAGTCGAAACTGAATGACAACATGGAATTGGGTCCAAGACAGTTGCAGCTGGAGGTGAATAACTCACACCATACCAAAGTATCTTATAAAGTTGCATGGAAAAAGCCAAAGATATTACAATGCAGAAGGTATCAGATTTCAAACAATCAGCTAGTACTGAGTAGATATGTAGCAACAGATAACTTACATTGGTTTGCCTTGTTTTGGTGAAGATAAGGGAAGCTTCTCTCAGTCGTACCAAATGTTGCCAAATTACTGCAAAGAACTTAAAAGGGTTTATCCAAATTGTTACACCAAGCTATTGACGTCGTCATCTCCTAAGCACAGGTTTGAATGCATTTTCTTGTGTTATGGGGTAATTGTCCATGTTTATAAAGGATGTCTCCATAAATTGATTATGATTGATGGACATTCATGAAAGGTAGATACAAGTCAGTTATCCTCACCGCTCTATTAGCTGCTGATGGTGACAACCATTTTTTCCCAATTACAGTTGTCATAGTCCCGAAAGAAAATAATGAGCATTGGGATTGGTTTCTGGTGAAGTTGAGAGACCATGTCGTTGGGACAGAGGAGAAATTTGTGCTTATGTCTAATAGGCATCAAAGCATTCTTCAAGCCGTGCCTAAAATCCTTCCTAATGCTACACATTGTGTTTTGTGCACAACACATCTTAAACAATGTCGGTAAGGAAGACACAAAAGGAATGGTGTAGAGGGCGGCTAAAACTTATAAGAAAGCTGATTTTGTTAGAATCTTGAGCCACATATTCTGAAGCGATTTGAAGGGTTACGCAAAACTTGTTAAGATTCCAAAATAGTCATGGTCTTGTGCATTTGCTCCAATGAGAAGGTATGGTATTTGTTATACAAATCACATAGAGAACTGGAACAAGATGATATACTGCTAGAGCGAGCAATGTCTGTTACATCTCTTCTGAATGAAATTTAGATGAACATAATCAAACACTTCTATGCCTATAGGGTGATGACTTCAAAGCTTAAGAGCAAACTAACCAAATATGCGGAGGATGTGATTGTCAGTTCAAGATATGTTAGTCGTCCGTTCACAGCTTCGACGGCAACTGAGTCTGTTTACTCTATTGTAAGTATAGATTGTACTGACATTGTAAACCTATTTAACTAGTAAGACAAGAGCATATTCCTTTCAAAATGAGGGTCACTTATGGACTTACAGTTCCAAGACTGTTGAATTTTAATGAGGAGATTGGATCATATGTGTAGAGGGAAGAAAGAAAAATTTAAAAATCATTTTCCACCAAAGGAAGTTCACCAATTAAGCTGTAAAATTGAAACAAAATCCAGGCCGGGCCCCTGTGTCTTGAAAAGCAAGCAATTAGTTTGGGCTATGCAAATGGTTTATCTTGATCTCACGATTAAGCCTGTAAGTCCTGAATGTTGAGTCACTAAACAAAACGAATCCAAAACCAATAAGGAATCCAAGTGTGGGTAGGAGATCGACGAACTAGAATTGAATTTGCATTGTCCTAATTCTACTAGGATTCGGATCCAAGGTATCTCAGCCGACTCAGATCGTCTATTTAACCATCTCTCAAGTGTCGAACCTCCCATATCCTTTTTCTTCAAACCTCTCTTCAGTTTCTTCTTAACAATGAAAAAAGAGTCTCATCATCAGCGCTTTGATAAGGATTTTAGTTCGTTCCACTCCAGCAAACAAGAACAGCATATCACTGTGATGAGACATGGTGATCGGTTAGACTGTGAAGATCCACTTTGGAAATCAACAGCAGAACGACCATGGGATCCACCTCTGTCGGACACAGGTAAAGCTAGAGCTTTCGCCATGGGAAAACAATTCAAGGACAATCTTTCAGCACCAATCCACAGAGTTATTGTATCACCTTTCTTGCGTTGCGTACAAACGGCTTCACAGATTGTATCGGCACTATGTACCGTGGACAAAAACGCAAACTACATGGACGTCGATAATGAGGTCAAGGTAACGATCGAGTATGGATTGTGTGAGGTCTTCAATAGAAGAAACTTGGCTGGGGCTCCTGAACACGGGAAAAACATCGGATTTAATGTCTCGGAGCTTGAAGCTATGTTCCCAGATGGGACAGTGGAAACAATGGAACCTATATGCAACCAGTTGCCAGATTGGCATGAGCGACCTGAATCTGCAAAGCTTAGATATGCAACCGTTATTCGCTCGCTAGCAAAGAGGTTTCCATACGAAAACTTGCTACTCGTTACGCATAAAATGGGAGTCAAGACAGCCGTTTCTTCATTCAGGAAAGACAAGTATGTTTACGACGTAGATTATTGTGGATATTCACACTTAAAAAGAAGAATCTTTCGTAGTCCTAATAAAAAGTATCTTTTTACTGGAGTCTATGACGTGACTACCAAAAGTGGGGAATCTGGTGTTAAATTCTGCCCGCTCATTGACAAGGCCCTATATGTAAGCTGAATGGTTAAATCTCACATGCTCATGGAGGGAAACTAACTTAGTTTCAGATGCTTGCGCCAGATACGGAGCCAATCTAACAAAGGGCACCAAGCAATGGTGGGATGATAAACCACCTTTCATGCACCAGATAGAGAATCAACATCAGATAGTAAATCTTGTTAGGTTCAGTCTAAATGTAAACTTTGGAGAGACCTACACAAGGCTCTCAACTGATATAAATGTAATTTTTCCTTTGCTATTAATACAATTATGGCTTAGATGCTATAAGGTCCCAAATCGAGTTTCGACCGGTCTGGATTACCAAAGAATTGTAAATGCTTATTTCAAGATTATTGTATGGATCTCAATTCTTAATTTAATTGAAAATAAGAAATTTTAATACAGTTGTAATGTTTTGTTTTACATAATACACTGTTTTTGTTTTTCACTAATTTTTACTTGACACCGTTAAAGGTGCCGAATGTATCAGTGAGCCATAACAACATATAGATGTTCTTTCCTCGCGTTGTTGACTTAATTGAAAGAGATTGAGACCAAATCCACCAGCTGCGTACTCCTTTTGCTCTTGTGACAAGTTCATAGCTGGAAACTTTGAGGTAACAACAAAAGGTGGGATGAAACGAAAGGTGTGGTTCCCCCAGAGGGTAGTGAGTCGCCTTCAGGTGCTCAAGCTAGATTAATAATGATACCTCCTTACGAAAATTACTTTTAGAAGTAATGTTTATGAACGTGTATATAGAGACATACAAGGAGTTATGGAGTTCTTTTAAACCAAGGGATAAGATCATATCCTAATAAAGTAATAATCTCCTTGTTTGATGCAAAAAAGAGATCCCTACACCAGTACACCCTACTCAATGATGAGAAATATCAGGAGCAGTGGAAGCAATATATCATTTCCATGGTGATCTTAGGCAGAGTGAGAAGATCATTTAAGAAAAATGTGTCCAAATGAAGCATGTTGCTACACAAATAGTAGACACCCGTCTAGATCCAAATGAAAAATATTTCCGTTGAGAGAATGCTTGAAGAGACGGCTGGACGATAAGGTGGCATACACCTTTTCAATTGCAGGTCGTCCCACAGCCTTGAACTTAAGATTTAAGATCCATTCTTAGATACAACGAAAATCACAAAAATAAGAAATTAAAAAACAAAAAGCCCAGATTTAAAGAGTCGGGAAGAAAAAACAAGACGTAATGTTATACATTTTGATTAACTAAACAGAAGAAACCATCACGATTCCAGCAGTACAACACCACCTAAGGAGAACAAACCCATCTGATGTTCAAACAACCCCTATCCACAGAATGAAAGAAAATAAAATGAGTCATCATTAATCTTCATTATCTATATCTAGGCATCAAACTCAGAATCATCAGAACTGTCATCCGATTCACTTGAACTCAGCACTATTGCCGCTTTACGGTTGGCCCTCTGGGGTCTTGGCTTTGCAGCAACAACTTCATTTGCATCAACAGGGCTGCCAGAAGCTGAGGACGAACTACCAGACTGTTCTGTGTCACCAATCCTACCTAATACAGAGCTACTTTTTTTGTTAAATGGTGAAGGCCTTAGCTTCCTCACTTTCTTGTCTGGGGAACCCACTTCAGCAGGCTTCAGTACATCAGTTATTAGCTTCTGACTTAAGAGGGGTTTTTTCGCTGCAGGACCTCTTTTCCTTGTAGCTGCTGCAGGCTTAACTGTGTTTGCAGTTGCGGCAGGTTTCTTACCTCCTTTCTTCTTTCCTCCTTTCGGGTCCGCTACAAATTCTGTGTCTTTATCTGATTTCTCTACCATTGTCTCTTCTGAGATGGTTTCTTCAATTTCCATGGCTGTGGAAAAGAATAACACAAAGCCAGCTATAAGCTTAATAGCTCACAAGTAGCAGCAAAATACTAAGAGATATCAATGTTATGTGATGACAATACCTGCCGACGGCTCTGGAGAAGAATCAATATGATATGCTGCCAGACGTTCATTTAGCCCAAGCATTTCATTTTCATCATCTTCGTTATCAACCAAAACAACCTTTTCCTGTGATGAAGACCCAAAAGAAATTAACATATTTAAAACCCAAAGAATAGCTCCGCAAAAATATTATTATTGTATCAACAGAAGGGAAAACCTTTTAGCAGGAGCTTTTCTTGGTCCACCTCTGCCTTTGGGCTTTACTGCTTCCACAACATTCCCTAAATTAACAAGAAACAACACACCATGTCTAATGTTAAAACACATGAATGTAAAACTGTAAGCATTATAAATAAATTGTTACTTGTTCCGAATATTATACCTGTTTCAGTTGTAGAACTAACAGGATTTTCTCCAATTTCAGCAACAGAAGTGTTGACCTTCTTCGAATTATTCTTTTTTGGATTCTGGGTTGGTTTCTTTGAAGCCTTCTTGCCCCCTTTGTTATTCATCTCCACTATCGACTTCTCACTTGACGCAGCTTCTTCTTCATCGGCCTTATCTTGTTTCTGGAGAAATACAAAACAATCAGACAACAAACCTTAGGGATAAGGAAGGCAAGGGGGAAAAAGGTGATGGAACTTATACTGGTCATACATCAAGTTCCTTCTCAAGGGCATCAAGATCTTTCAACCACAAGGACTTTGAAGTTACTTTTTTATATTCCTCAATATCTTCAACCAGCCTATCCTTACTGGCAATTAGCTCTTGGACTTTCTCCAGTGTTAGTGTGCCAATTGACATTGACAATAAATAATCATAATCACTATCTCGCCCTCCTGTGCTGCCAGCAATCACTGAGTTGTCTTCATTTTCCTCTGCATCTCCAACTGCCCCAGCAAGAGCTGCTTCAACATTCTTAATCTTTTTAGGGAAAGGTGTGAAACCTTTCTGCTGCAACTCTAGTAATAGATCTTTTCTCTTTCTGTTGCTAACTATAATTTCTCCTCTCACCACTGCAAGAATGAACCGAACTTTGTTGTCAAGCTTCAACAGCTCTAGCTCATTCTTTTCCAACAAAAATTTCTGCAGAGTTAATTGATGGAATAATCAGTTATGTCTCAGTCATAAGTAGTTTGAAAAATGAAGCATTAGGCATATATTTTAACATACGCACCTTCCTTTTATCATAGAACTCTAGCCTCAAAGGAAAGAACTCCTCGAGAACTGCAACACAAACAAATTTTAAGTTCAAAGAACCCAGTGGGAAAAAAGGGATGCTATGACTAAATACTTACTCTGTTCTGGATTGACAAACTTCTTGATGGCCCCTTTTGGATCGAACAAATGCATGTTGCTCGTGCTGAATGAGGTTGTAAGACTAAATTTCTTCAACAGACCCTCTTGCTTAGCCATGTTCAACTTATTCTCCTCCATGAAAATTTCAAAGTGTACAGCTCGATCTTGATGCACATTATAATCCTACATTAATTTAGCAACACAGTGAGAATTTAGAGTCTTAAGGTCTTAGTGTATAGTGTAAAAAACATACTAACAAGTTTACCATAATGAAGGGTTCCTTGATTTTATCAGTCCCTGTCATTGCAGACTCCAAAAACGCCTTATAATCTTCAGTCCATCTACGGATGGGTAGCTCAGTAATCCGCAGGGTTGTACTGTTGACTTCTTCTATGATACCACTTACAGTATAGGTTACCCCACTTTCTTTTGTTGCTGTTTTCTCAATGGTTCCCATGAATCCTCTATACCATGGATCCATGGCCTCCATTGCCTCACCATTTAATAAGCGCCTAATATTTGCAACAATATCTCTAGGGTTGTAATTTGGGATATAAGTACTCCACCCCGTTCCGATTCCTTCGCTTCCATTGACAAGAACCAGCGGAATAATGGGCATGTACCTGTATCAGACAGTGTCTAGTTATACTTTAAAAAGAGAACAAAGTGAACAAACCATTCATTCCATTTCCTAGTGTGAGAAACTGAGAATTAAAAGAAAATAAATGTGCAACTGTTTCCTGCATCTTACCAAACTGGTTCAATGGGTTGCCCATCTTCATTCAAGTACTCCAGGAGGTCATCATCATCCTTGTGGAACAGGAACCTTGTAATCCCTGAGAGTTTAGTGAATATATACCTAGCACTTGCAGCATCTTTGCCTCCCTGGGAACAGGCAATCCAAAGAGTGTAAGTAACACAGCACAATGTATACTTAAGAAATTAAGATGGAGACATTAATAAGTCAAAACAGAATATTGAGTCCAGTAACACCAACCTTTATCCTGCTGCCAAACTGACCCTCTGGATTAAAGAGATTGATATTGTTGCTTCCTACAAAGTTTTGTGCTAATCCAATAATGGTACTTGCAAGACTCTGCTCACCGTGATGGTAAGCAGAATGCTCTGATACGTAACCAGAAAACTGAGAAATCTTTATACTCGAGACAAGATTCCGTTTGAAGGAACAGAAGAGAATCTTCCTTTGTCCAGGTTTGAGGCCATCAACCATAGATGGTATTGACCTTTGCAGATCTGCTATGGAAAACAGTATAAGCTCCTTGTTTACAAAGTCACCATACTTAATAAGCTTCTCCTTGGAGTCGAGGTAAGTGCCAGGCTACAATTTGAAGATTTTCCAACACTTCAGAAAGACTCAGAAGAAAACAAATACTATAAATCTGAAATAATTCAATAACACATTAGTTTCAACCTCAAATTGTCGAAGCCAATTCTTCCTTGCTTCAATCTTCTTCTTGCTGAATGCCATCTCAATTGCATCCCCATCTTCCTCATCCCCCCATACGAAATCTTTTTTGTGCCTGTCAAGATCATGAAAATACTCCTGACCTTCCACATTTGTGCTTGTTCCAAGCCCCTGTTTTACATATGGCCAAAAACAAATTATTTAATTGCCAAAGTCGACAGTAGGCTCCCAATCAACAACTCAAGCAGAATTGATACCACACATTCAGACCTTATAGTACTTGACACTCCAGCCACGGGTACTTCCCCCCAGACTTTCCTTCCATGATTCATATTCAGGCATAGAATAGAAAGATTTGACCTCTTGTTTATTGTTAGTTGTTTTGGCTGCTTTCACAATTGGCGTTATGAACTCAAGTAGGAAGGATGGAATCTTAAGCAATGATGGCCAGAATGAATGGATGAAATTTATGAGCAACCCCTTGATGTGGGAACCATCATGATCCTGTAAGGAGAAACCAGAACAACTGAAAATCTGAATTCATATGATGCATACTATCTCTACATTCATCTTGCAAACAATGACCATATTGTAGACATTTAGAGCCCGCAGAAACATCTTCCGATTAAAATTTTCAACAAAAAATAATAATAATTAGATGTTATAGTAGAGCCGAACCTGGTCAGTCATTATCATTAAATGGCCATATCGTAGTGATTTAACATTGTCATAAATCTTCCCCTGTTGCAATCCCAGAATCTGTTTGATATTCTGTATCTCAGCATTCTCCATGATCTGTTTATGGCTTGCTTCTCTTACATTCAGCAATTTACCTCTTAGAGGGAACACCCCATACCTATTACGTCCCACAACAGATATCCCTGCCAGCTGTAAAATAACAGTACTGTAAATTGCTTTCTCAATGCTTACTTGCACATAGACAGGCTAATTCACAGAATTCATTTACTTACAGCAAGAGATTTAGCTGAATCTCCTTCTGTCAAGATCAAGGTACATTCCTCAGAGTTCTTCCCACCAGCCTCGTTAGCATCATCAAGTTTAGCAAGTCCAGTGATCCTCCCTTTCCGTTTTCCATCTGTTTTCTTCAAATCTTTGGCTCGTTTGGCATCCGCCCAATCTTTTACGAGCACCTCTAGTCCAGACGTGGCCACTAAAATAAAATAAACATTAATTAGACAGTGAAACTGAAATGTTCCATATATCACCCACAGCCTGAATCCAAATATAGATTCAACATCTACATACCTTTATTCAAAAACTTCGTTGAGAGATCGCATTTTGATCCAAAACTGGTTTGGCGAATTGTCAGTGTCTCTTTGGTCTGAGAATCAAATGCCGGATTGTCAATGAGAGCATTGACAAAAATCCACATATGGCTCTTCACAGTGTGAGCCTTAACATTGATATTTTTGTTCTTATTGACTGAATTCATCACATGATTAGCAATCTGGTTTGTAACATAGTCGACATGAGTCCCACCCTTGATGGTGGCAATTGAATTCACAAAGCTGACCTGAGAAAAAAAAACCACACACTTCAGCGCTTGAACTTAACTGTTACGCAAGCTCATTATATTTCCAATGTGAAAAGAATAAAGCTCATAACTACTGTGTACACACCTGTTGAAACTGCCCTTCACTTAAACTTACACATATTTCCCACCTGTCATTAACTTTCTCCATAACCCTGAGAAAGAAAAAGAATAATCAGACAAGAGTTCATATATCCTAAAATGCATAAACCAGAGGACACAAAATTATAAGAACAAACCTCGGGAGTTTATCTTCATTATCTTTGTTGGCAGAATCAAGGTAAAGATCAACATAATCACTGAATGACTTCACTGGCACACGTTTCCCATTTAACTCCACCTTGACTGTTTTACCAAGACATCCAGCTATGTCGATAACTCGCTTCTTCATTAATGCAACCACATCATCTTCAAGATGATCCATTTTAAATTTGGCCAAGTCGGGTTTGAATGTAACTTTAGTCCAGTTCTCACCCTCCTTACATTTTGTGATGCTAGGCTCAGATTTTTTTCCCATGTTATTGCTAAACACCTTCACAACAAACAATATAAACCATAAACCCCAAACCAGATCAAAACAACAAGAAAAACTTAATTCCAAATAAGCCCAATGACATTAAATCAAAAGTTAACATCTTTATTACCTGTTTATACTTCTTCAGCCTTTTCCCATCAGCAGTCTCAATAACAAACTCAGTAGAAAAGATATTAGTTAATTTAGCTCCATACCCATTTCTCCCACCAGTAGTTTTCATCTCCGAATCATCGTAATTACTACTAGTCAATAACATACCAAAAATCATCTCAGGTACATAAACACCTTCTTCTTGATGTATCTCAACCGGTACACCATCTCCATTATTATAAACACTAATCACATTCTCCTCCGCATCGATAACAACTTTTACAGAGTCCATTTTCGGATCTCTTTGTTTGTTATCCGCTGCGTTTACTAGAATTTCATCAAAAATTTTGTATAAACCGGGGACGTATGAAATGGGCTTTTGAACCATTGTCTCGTTTTCGTATACCCATAGAGTCTGTGGGTGTTTTTCGACAGAACCGATGTATGTATCGGGTCGGAGAAGGATGTGTTCGAGTTGGGTTTTTTTCTGGTATGTTTCTTCGATTGTTTTTTTACCAGCTTTGATGTTGTTTGCATTGATGTTGGGTTGTAAAGGAAGGGTTTTGTCTATTGCCATTGTTGAAGAGAAGAGAAGAGAAGACACTGAGATTGTGTCAGTGGAGAAAAATGGATGAGGAAAAAAAATTGTTGTGGGTTTTTGAAGATGGTGAAGAGAGAGAAACGGTCGAAATTATTTGAATTTTGAAAATTTTGATTGAGCGGGAAATTAAATAGGTTGGGTTTTGGACTTTTGGGTTATTTGGATTGTTATCCATGGGCTAAGAATGTGAAAATTGTATTGGCCCACTGTTACAGAGAAAGGCCCACTATGAATATCTTTAAAAAAGGCCCAATATTTTGCAGTTTCTGCTTTCGGGTCAGGCAAACTTCCATAGCAAATCAAGAATAGATGGAGTAAATGCATAGCTGAGTTGTATCAGTTCATGATATCATCAACTTGGAGGGAGGCAAACTTCTCGGCAGACCAAGTGGCAAAAAAAACAACGACTATGTCTTCTGAAGAACCCTTTATGTATCAAGGTAAGCCCCCACCTACTAACACTACTAAAAGGTTGTCATTTATTGTGTGCTCAGCGCTCCACGTTCAAAAAGCAGTTATCCTACAAAATCGGAAAAAGCAGTTATCTTAAACCCAAAATAACACACGGTTAAAAAATCTCGAATAACTAGTGGTGTCAAATGGGTCGGGCGGCTGGCCTGGCCTTCAAACAATGATGCCCTCATGCTTTGAGGGTCGGGCCAGCCCTACCCTCATTTACCTCGAGGACCGGATCAGGTCGGGCCAATGCTTAATTCCCGAAGCCTTTACCCCCTCAACCCTCTCGATAGGGCTTGAAGGGCCGAGCTTGAGGGCCAAACATGAGGGCCGAATACTATGTTATACATTTGATTTACAAAATAAATTTATAAACATTAGTTAAAAATGATAAAATCGAATGCACTTTACAATTAAACCTTCAAACTACTAAAAAAACTTGTCAAAGTTGTATTAATCAATTAAGATCAGTTAAATTCATTTCATAAAATATTATAATGAAATTATAAAGTTGGCAAACTTAATAGATAAACGTTATTTTAAGTGATTTTTAACATATTAATGCTAAAATGAAATATATTGTAAAAAAAATTAGTAAAATATATGTAATAAATGTTGAGGGCCTAATGAGGGTCGGGCTTAAGTTTCAAAGTCTAGGCCCTTACCCTCCCCTCAAAGACTTGAGGGCCGGGTAGGCCCAGCCCACGAATGTGTGAGGGGTTCATTTTGAGGGCTTTATCGGCCCATGGACCAGGTTGGGGCGGGCAGGCTAAGGGTTTGAGGGCCATTTTGATACCCCTACGAATAACTAATCCATTTGATTTCACTTCTTTGTTCCCAAACGCTGCAACACTTCATTTTAAACTTACTCAGTCGCTTCATCAGTCTCTCTATATAAATGGTCATTCCTTCATCAGGTTTGCAGACTACAGCAGTTGTCATAAAAATTAGAAAAAGATAAACTCAAAATAGACAATCCAAAATGAATTCTTTTCATTTTTCACCTTTCTCACAGTTAGTTTATAAAACGTATACCCATTGTCAAAAAGCAAAATGCTTGATTCGATAGTTGTTACTCACTTTTCAATTGATTTTTCAAGCGATGGAGACCAGCGGCAACACCTCCAGAAAATCCTTAAAGAAAATTATGGATATGGTAAGGGGAGAAAAATCAATTGTTAGCCAAAGGAAAATGCAAGGTGCAATTTATAGTTTCGAATCAAAAGTTTCATAAGTTATATATAACATTGATCCTCTATGTTGGGCATGTGTAAACTGCGGGCAAAAAGTTGATGACAAATGGTATGAGAGATGCTATGATCTGGTTTCTCACACTACTCCAAGGTATTTTTATTCATTATCGTGTATTTTGGTTATTTGGTATAGAGTTATGTTTAGTATTATCTACATACAAACTTATACTTTTATGTACTCATGTTTTAATGATAATGTATGGCCTCTGTATTAAAGTAGAGGATCAAACATTTTCCTCATCAATTTTTCTTTTTGGCAATCAAGCTGAAAAGGTTATTTCGATCCCTTCATCGACGATTTATTTCAAATGAATCAAAAGGTTAGAATTTGCTTGCTCCATTTGCTTTTCCTGTTCACAATACCTTGATTGGTCGCACATTGTTTTTTTTCCATGACTTATTGATGTTACTTCATTTTAGGAAGGAGGTTCATAAGTCATAAGGACCATATTGGATGAGCTAATAGGATTATCATTTGTTTTCGAAGTTAAAACTGATGAATCCAGTTTGAGCCCAGACGAAACACTAATAGCCAACAATGTCTTCCTACTACATGATGATTGTACTTATTGTATGCAGCAAGAAAATGGTCATGTTTTAACAAATGCATACAATAAAGAAGGCTTTCCAGTTTATGGGCGCCAAAAGAATGTTGAAAGGGTTCCTTTCATGAACATTTACAAATTCCGGCTAAATTACATAAAGGCTAAGAGAAATTCGGATATACCAGAAGACTATGAACCATTTACCGCTGCAGATCGACTACCTTATGAAAAATGTGAACCATTTACAGCTATAGATCGACTTCCTTATGAAAACTTTGTCAAAACTTTTGATGCTTCGGAATGCATGGAGATGTTAAATGATCTTATCTCATGACTAATTCTATTATGTAATGGTTATGTATGACATTATTACTTTTAAGTTATCCATATAGTACTTATACTTAATGTTGTAATTTTTACTGTATGAATCTTCCATTGTAATTTAATTAATTTTCAACATTCATCATTTGCCTATTACTACGCTCACTGCTTTTTGAATTGTGCTTCCAGTTTTATAACTTATTCATTCACTTTGTAATTTATTTGGTTGTAGCATCTTAATTTTATTAATTTCAATTCTCGATTGCTTTTTCGCTTATACCTTCTGTATCTATTGTTCGATTAGTCAACTCTATAATAATCAAATGTTACATAAGTACATATAATGTTCAATAAGGGTGGGTTTGCCGGGCACAAAAACATCTATGTTTCTAAATACCACACAATAAAACCATGCAATTAAGATTTATAGTCTGAAAACCAAACACTAAAACGCTAGAACATGATTACCTATCTCTAATAGAGAGTTAACATGTATGTAAGGGATGATACTCAGTGGTTTTTGTCCTCCTTCCGTCTTCACTCTCTTTCCTCTTCTTCCTTCTCCCAAAATCCATAGTTGTTGACTTTGCAGGGGAATTTCAGAGATGCTCTTAAACATGAGCGTGTTCTCCAAGAAGAAAACATTTGTATCATCACAAATTTTAATGTAGGATTCGCGAAAAAGATTTTGTCCTCTGTTAACAATAATATACACAGGATATTCTTCAAATGGGATATAGTTGCTAAACTGATGAACGACCAATCCAACAACTTCCCAATGTATATGTTCTCTTTCAAGCCTTTCAATGCCATCAGTTCTGGCTATGAAGAAACTCATAATGCAACTGGTAATCACACATATGATGGAATTTCAGCATTACAAACTTATATAATGTATTCATTACCTTAAAACATTTTTTGCAATTGAATTACTGATGTCATTGGGATTCTAATATCTATGTCTAACATTAAGGAAGGCACAACAAGCGTTTCTAAGAGAAGGAATATTATCATACAAAATGAAAGGTAAACAAACTTCTAATAGACAGTGCTCATTTGTATATATAACATATAGAAAAATATAATAGAAAATGTGTTGTTATTTATGTAGAGGTCATCAATTGAAGATTACACTTTGGAAGAAAAAAAAGTCTTGAAATTGAAGAAGATAATATTTGAACATTTGCTATTGCTCCTGTTGTAGTTATTACATCCACAAGTGTGACCTTCTTCAATGGTACATATTTTACAAAAAAATGTGCTTTGAAATAATTAACTTCGGGTACAAAGTTATCAACATAATCAAATGTGTTCAAACAAGTGTATACACTATCATCTACAACTGCTTGATTTAGACATCCCAGAGGCACGTCCTATGGAATAAATTATCAGGTAATATATTGTGCTTCTAATAAATTTGAAAGCTACATCTCCCATGAGCAATTTACCAACATGCGTACTTATATACATTTTATAGATGCGAGGGGAAAAAGACTCAGTTGTTAACAATGCCATTTGTATCGTCTTACGACGATGATGTTTTGAATAATCTTGACATAAAAACATTGCGGGAGATGATAAATGCATTGGATCAAAAACCTTTTATGATAAGGAAATAACTTATACAATTTGTCTTCACCAACTCTTTTTTGTTCAACTCATTGAAAAATAATTACCATATAATTTTTTTTTTTGTTTCTTCACAAACACAGGGTACAATGTACACGTGCGAAGCAAAAAATTGTGAAGTGCTACATGATTTTAAGCCTTTTTATTATGGCTGCGGTAAATGTGTTAGAAGAGTGATACGCAAAGACAACAATGATTGGTGCGATGGTTGCCATACTTTTGTTACAGATGTGAAACCAAGGTTTGAGCTAAAACTGCTATTTTAAATCAATGTATCATATTTTATACTTAACAACTTTTTCCCTTTTTGAAAGGTATATGATTCGAATATGTACAAGTTGAAGACTCAACACATTCTATATCATTGGTGGTTTTTGACAAACTTGCTGAAAAGCTTATATTGAATCCTATTGAAAAATTGGTTGATATGGATAAACAGGTTAAAAGAAATGGTCAATGTTATTAGAATATTGTTTGTAACGAATGTGACGTTTATATTGTAGTTCTTACTTACTATATTGTTGCTATGTTTAGGATAATGGTTCTGAACTGATCAAAAAAGAATTGAAGAAACCGATAGGAGTATCTTTCACTTTTGAAATTAAAATAATTCCATTCAATTTGAAAGATCAGAATAAATCATTTAATCTTTCACATAGATCGGGATATTCAAATTGGTGGCATACATGAGAACGTCCAAAAGGTTTAGTATCCGACTCACTTACTATTATGCGTAAAAGGCAATTTTTCTTTGTAAAGTACACTTAATTGTTATTTATTGTAGGATCTAATAGTTATTGATCAACAAGACAATGATTGCTCGGAAGAAAGCATTTTGATTTCCAAGATGGTAACCTCAGACAAAACAAATACAAAGGTACCTTTTAACTTTACTTCTATGACACTTTAATATTATGATATGATTATCACATTTAAATTAAATGATTTCGATTTTTTTTTCATAGTCTGATACAAATGACACTCCTAATGATTGCTCAACCTTGAGCTACAAATCAAAGAGAATAAAGAGGACAACTTATAAAGTAAGTATGATATCAAATTTTTCAGGACCAACTACAACATAAACATATCATTTACTAAGCAAAATTGAATTGTTTTGTTTGCAGAAACAAAATTGATGATAGTCGAATAACTGTCGATGTTGGTCAGGAGTTTATTGTCGTATCTATATACGTTATTTTATTTTGACTTCCTTCAGTATAATATTTGTAATAATAGATGAACAACTCTCACTTATGAGATTGATTCGTTATGATTAAGATGTTGAGTTATCATACTATACAATTTATTCTTTTTCGTATTTCTATCTCCCCTATATATAGTACTAGGGGTGGCACGCATATGCTATTTAAATTGAAACTCTAATACAAACGGACTGAGATTCCCTTTTCATCCTGCCCATTTAGATCCGTGGCATGGACTCTAATATATGACACCCGTACGCGTAGGGCGTTAGGTTGCAGACTTGCAACTTGGGCTTAGGAGGTCATAATTATATTCGTGTTGTGTTTAAGGCAAACTGGCACCTTTTGTTTTTTGCAAAGTTTTGATATGAGCTTGGCTCCTTATCCTCTTCCCTTATTTTTAGAACAAATCATTAACATCCTCCTTTTCGAGAAAAAATTATATCTAACACAAACCAATATGAGCTTGGCTCCTTATCCTCTTCCCTTATTTTTAGAACAAATCATTATCATCCTCTTTGCAGTGCATTTCTATCTAACACAAACCAAACAACTCTACTGTTTAATGACAATATTTATTACCAAATCATAAACTAGAAATAACTTTGATCTCAAGCCATCATTTTGTTCGCCTCATACTTTCAACTGTGTTGTTTGCATTGTATAACATCCAAGTCTTTACTCAGTATAAAAAATTGACATATTGACTCAAACTTTAAGTTCAAATGGCTTAGTATGCAATATATACTTCATCTATGTTGCCTGTATACCATCCAATTCTTTACTCTGTACAAGAATTCAGATGGCTTAGTATGTAATATATACTTTTAGATACAATCATATCCATATTACTACACTTCTATATCTGTTGTTACTCTTATGTACTTCCTTAAATGTAAACTCTACCAATCCAAATAGATTAGCCTGTGTAACGCACAGGCCAAATAACTAGTGGTTATCTAAATTGGAGGCTTCAACTAGCTAGTACATATTTCAGATTTGACTAAGGGGAGAAGTACTGATGAAGTGATATACTGGAGGCCTACCTAGTAGGGTTGCAAGCTCACTTCGTCATTCTACTAAGCATATATTTTTCATTTTATTTATGTTTCTTTTATACTTTTATGTAACACCTTCTCCCTTTTCCTATACTTAATAATATTCACTTGAGCAAAAAAAAAAAAAGTTCCTTGATACAATTCAATCATTCATCTAAAAGTATTTATAGAGATCCATTTTCTCTCCATTTTGATTGTGTATTTATTGTTATTTTTTACATTATTTTATTGTGATATTGGTTATAGGGAGGGGTTTTAGGGACATATCTTATAAGAACACGTAAACAACTCAAAATCGTTATGACATTTATAAGTTTTAGATTATACTAAAATTTTATAGATATAAAAAAAAAAAAAAAAATTAAAAACAACTAAAATGGGTATCAAACTTTAAATATTGTTACAAATAATCAAAAAATTTTTTCTAAACTTGAAAGGAAAATGGAAGAAATACAAATATTTAGGGGACCAAACTTTTTTAGAGTTCATGGAGCATTGAAAGTATTTCAGGGTAAAATTCAGTTGAACACATTTTCCATCAGGTATGCAATTCATGAACTTATTAAGCTCTTTGAATGCAAATTTCACTTGGTAAGTGTTCGTTCTCGAGTTTGTAAAATGGACTTGAGGCAAGTGTTCTTGGCCAATCATTTTACAGTTTCACTACATCCATGCACTAGTCATTCCTTGATTGTTTTAATATCCTTCTTTAAAAAAGCTTAATAAGCAAGATATTAATCAATGAAGAAGACATTCATAGACTTTTGTGAATAAAACATTGACAAGGATTCACATGCACACTAACTCTGGCCATAGCAAGGCTGTCTGCTGAAGAAAAGAGTACTAAATTATGCTTATTGAAGCTCAGAATTTGTTTAGCCCACCACTTCACAAAAATAAATAATTGTTCCCCAATTTTATCGCATTCTCAATTGGAATTACATGTTAAGCACTCCTATTGTATTGTAAGCATTTTGGTCCCCATATTGTCAAAACGTGTAAAGTTTGATACCCTTTTTAATCGTTTTTCGTAGATATAATCTCTTAACTATTATAAATATTGTTACAAATAATCAAAAAAATTAAAATTTTCTAAACTTGCCAAATATAATATAAAAAATGGTGAAAATTAACGGTCCACAATTAACCAAATTTTGTAATTTGTTGATTATATTTGGCAAGTTTAGAAAATTTTAATTTTTTAATTATTTGCGACAATATTTAAAAGAATTAGAAAATCATATTTAAAAAAAATTAGCCTAATCTAAAACTTATAAATGTCCCGATTTTAAGCTTATTTAAGTATTTTTATAAAATATGTTCCCATAACTCCTTCCCTTGGTTCTATACACCAAGAATACAATAGGCATACCCCAACTTTCAAAATAAAATGTTTGAAAATCTTTTAATATATGTTGAAAAGATTTGGTCAAAGGGACCAGTTGTATGACCAATAGTAGCATAGCAATTCCGAAATCCATGCAAAGCAACCACTTAATAAGAAAGTTGGACTGTAGTCTATAGGTACCTTGCTCCCTAGGGGTGTCAAAATGGCCCTCAAACCCTGGGCCCGCCTGCCTGACCCGGCTCATGGGACGAAAAAGCCCTCAAAATAAGGCCCTCACACATTCGTGGGCTGGGCCGACCCGACTCTCAAGCCTTTGAAGGGAAGGTAAGGGCCTAGACTTTGAAACTTAAGCCCTCCCTTAAGCCCGACCCTCATTAGGCCCTCAACATTTATTACATATATTTTAATAATTTTTTTTACAATATATTTTATTTTAGCATTAGTATGCTAAAAATCACTTAAAAGAACGTTTATCTATTAAGTTTGACAACCTTATAATTTAATTATAATATTTTATGAAATGAATTTAACTGATCTTAGTTGATTAATACAACTTTAACAAGTTTTTTAATAGTTTGAAGGTTTAATTGTGAAGTGCATTTGATTTTATCATTTTTAACTAATGTTTCTAAATTTATTTTGTAAATCAAATGTGTAGTATAGTATCCGCCCCTCACGTTTGGCCCTCATCAAGCCCTCTCGAGAGGGTTGAGGGGCGGGTAAAGGCTTCGAGATTTAAGCATTGGCCCGATTTGACCCGGCCCTCGAGGTAAATGAGGGTAGGGCTGGCCCGACCCTCAAAGCATGAGGGTTTCATTGTTTGAGGGCCGTCGACACTCGACAGTCTTTTAACTTTTACGATCTTTATTATTTTTTAACTAACTCAATATATGGACTTGTTGTAGTGCATTCAGTGTGTACCGCGGCCTATGGCCCAGCCCATGATCAACAAAGGCTCAAAGTAGAGAGGAAGCCAGTGTTCTATCTTGATATCCACGAGACATTTATCCCCTTTTGGTGAAAAGCAAGGTGAAAAGTGACTTTGAATCTCGGTTTGGGTACCCGAAGTTAGTCAGTGTTTTCACATCCCTAACCTGTCTAGGCACAGTCTATCTCAGAATTAACGTCCATAACGTGGGCCGAGTTTAAAAGTACAGTTGGGCCTTGGGCCTTTTACAGACAAAAACGCGGGAAATAACTGACAATTGGCGGGAACCGTTTCACCTTCTATATATATAAAAAAAAAAAAACTTCCAACCTCTTTACTTCAATTTCAAACACACTCTCTTTCTTTCATTTCTCTCTCTTAGGGTTTCAAAAAAAAAAAAAAAAAAAAATGTTCTCCCAATTCGATGGAAACGTAGCTTTCTCAGGCGGTGGATTCATGCCTTCTCAATCACTTCAATCCACCGACCCCGGTTACTCTTCATCATCCAAGGTAACATTTCTCTCTCTCTCTCTCTCTCTCTCTCTCTCTCTCTTAGGGTTTTTAACTAATCTTGTTTTTTGTATACTACAGAATCGTGATTCGCAAGTCTTACTGCCGTTAACAGTGAAGCAAATCAAAGACGCGTCTAACCCAAATGATGAGAAATCTAATATAGTCGTTGACGGTGTTGATGTCAATAATGTAAATTTCTCAAACTCTATTTATTTTTATCACCCTTTATTTTTTGTTACTAATATATATATATATATATGTTATTAGATTAAGTTGGTTGGGATGGTTTCTGATAGAGTTGAAAGGGCTACAGATGTTTCTTTCTCTATTGATGATGGCACTGGGCGTCTCGTTTGCCACCGATGGTGAGTTTTCCTTAAGTAGATATAAGTAGATATAAATTTAAAAAAAAAAAAAAAATTTATTATTATTATTTTATTTGTATTTAGGTTGAATGAGAGCATTGATTCGAAGGAAATGGAAGAAATACAGTAAGTGGGTTCCTTATCAGTTTACTTTTAGAGTAATAATTTAATTACTTAATAGCCTTTTCTTTTGTTTGTATGTTGATCTTTAGAGATGGAATGTACGTTAGAGTTCATGGAGCATTGAAAGTATTTCAGGGTAAAATCCAGTTGAACACATTTTCCATCAGGTATGCAATTCATGAACTTATTAAGCTCTTTGAATGCAAATATTCACTTGGTAAGTATTCGTTCTCGAGTTTGTAAAATGGACTTGAGGCAAGTGTTCTTGGCCTATCATTTTACATCCATGCACTAGTCATTCCTTGATTGTTTAATATCCTTCTTTAAAGAGCTTAATAAGCAAGATATTAATCAATCAATGAAGAAGACATTCATAGACTTGAAGTGAATAGTTTGGATTTTGGACATTGACAGGGGAGGATTCACATGCACACTAACTCTGGCCATAGCAAGGCTGTCTGCTGAAGAAAAGAGTACTACCCCTGTTATGCTTATTGAAGCTCAGAATTTGTTTAGCCCACCACTTCACAAAAATAAATAATTGTTCCCCAATTTTATCGCATTCTCAATTGGAATTACATGTTAAGCACTCCTATTGTATGTGAACATATAGGTCTTACTCTTAATAGTTTTTATAGAGTTTATTTGGGGATGGGATTTTATGGGATATAAAGTACATCAAGATGTTAATTATATTTAAGTTTGATGTATTTTATAACTATGTTTAGAACCTCTTTCCAATTTTGCCTAAACTTAGATTGTTGGTAGATTATATCTTTACAACGGGCTTTAAGGGAAATCTGAAATATATTCACTCACTCTTAAGTCGCAACTTGGGAACTCCAGTGTTGTATGCGAGGGAGGATGCATCCTATTGGGGGAGGGACTTACTATCGATATGCTGCTAATTTGTTTAAAGGAAAATCTAGAGATTGAACATTCTTTTTCAGGCCTGTCACAAACTTCAATGAAATCGCTTACCACTTCATTGAGTGCATATATGTGCACCTCTACAACTCTAAATTACAGGTAATTGTCACTTATCTCGATGAATATGTCTATCTTTAACATAATTTTGTATGCTTTTGACGCCTCACATCTACATTTTTTTATTAATGTGGTGTGTTTCCGTTTAAACCAGATGAAAGGTAGTGCACAGACTCAACCCCTTGCGACCAATTCTTCCACAGGCAGGAACTTGTCAATGGGATATCAAGGAGCTGGGTCAACAGGATATCAAGGAGCTGTTCCAAATCAAGCAAGACATGAATTGGGTCTTACATTTCCTTCCAATTTCCATTCTTTTTCAAATGTATTTAATGGAATGTTTTCCAATCTGTAGGTTTCTGAGCAACAGTATAGCTGCGACGGAATCAGTGGGACATCTAAGATGGTGCTTGATTATTTGCAGCTCCCTGCAAACCTGTAAGTTAGGCGACAAAACTAACCCCTTTTATTTTTCTTTTCCTGCGGACAATTATAATGATCGTTGTGCACTAGATGTGTCTGGCACCCGGTGTGAATGGTCCTTGATAGTGCAGATTGTATATGTAGTGCTTTTCTAGATTTCTCCCAAGTGCCTAACTAATGAATTTTGGTCTGTTTGCATTTCTTTGCCTTAATTTCAGTGCTGGCGATGCGGGGGTACATATAAATGAACTTGCCCAGCATCTTAAAGTTCCATTACAGAAAATCAGGTATCTCCTCCTCCTCCTCCCCCCCCCCCCAACACACACACACACAGCTTTATGCTTTTTAGTCCTTCAGCTGTCAAAATTCAACATCTTCATCGATACTATCCAAGACAGGCATTTAAGCAAATGTTTGCCCCCTTTGGTATGTGTAGGGAATCTATCGGATTACTGGAAAATGAAGGCGTGATTTACACAACAATCGACGAGAACCACTATAAGTCTGCTTTAAATGGTTGAATGCGCTTTCTTTTCGAGTTCATCAGTGTTTGTGAGTTGGTTTTTCAATCCACTTTGTCATGCTGTAGTTTTGTCCCTTCTCTTATTTTAAGTTTTATTTTGTTCTCTAAAAGTTGTAGATCCTACTATTTTGAATGAGAAATCGATAGTTGACGAAAGGTTACAATATTTAATTAATTTACATAGCTGTTTAGTTTCTGTGCTTGTATTTATTTGTGGAATTAGCTTGATCGTTTTCCCTTGCTGTAATTCGTAATTCTCAACCTGTTTAAATTTTGCCCTTAGTGCTATGACTCTTTCCCGGACCCCATTGTTTAAAGTTTGATATATCGAGACAATAGAAACCGATGAGATGTCGCAGTTCAGTGACCACAGACGTATTGCTCCCTACTCATCTACAGTCTGTTTCTTCCTTTTACAAATCCTCACATATTCACATATTCATATCTATCCATAATCTATCTACTGGTACTTTGAAGAAGAGAAAAAAATGTCAGATAACATTCCTCCTGAGATCATGGAAAATATCATTTCAAGACTTCCCACCAAGTACATTCTACAGTGCAGGTGCGTATCTAAATTGTGGTGCACCATAACTAGCTCTCCTTTTATTTCTAACTTGCTTTTTCATGGATCAGCTGATCATGAAGAGAACAATACCGTCAAAATAAGAGTCATGCTTTCACATTATCGAAAGTTATATCTAGTTAAATGTATAGAAAATAGTAAATTTATAGGTGATCATCATTGGACTGATCGATATAATGTTAAAGAGATCAATCATACCTTTGAGAGGGAGAGATATAGTGTTAATATTTGGAGTTCGTGTAATGGATTGCTATTCCTAACTACTTATCCTATGAAAAATATGTACTTATGGAATACATATACCCGTGAGTATAAGAGAATACCAAATTCCAATTCTTCCACAAAGAACGTTAGGGCCGCCTTTGGTTTTGGTTACAACGATACCACTAAGGATTACCAAGTTGTGAGAATTGTGAGCTTCTGTGATGAGAACTGCCACTCAGAAGTCGAGGTTTACTCGTTAGGGGAAAACTTATGGAGAAGGATTGAAGACATTCCTTACAAGATTTCTGAGGAAAAGGTAACGGGGAAACTTGTTAGTGGTGCTGTTCACTGGATAGCTACTCGCTCTAATAAATCACTGAGAAGTCCAAGAATAGGCATTGCGTATGACATTAAGGGCGAGAAATTCCGCGAAGTGCCTCTGCCTTCGCCTCTGCCTGGTTATGAAAGTGCATGTTTGTTAAACATTAATATCACAACGCTTGAAGGGTGTCTTTGTGTACTTCTTCACTATAGTGGGTTCGTTCATGGGTGGATAATGGAGGATTATGGTAACTGGGGATCATGGAGTTTGCTGTTTCATATTGGAGCTCGAGCACCTTATAGATTTAACATCGATACAGATGTATTAGCACCCTTAAGTTTCAGGGTAGGAGCAATACTTCTAAGTGATCAAAATCATCTATATTTGTATGATAAAGTAAGTTATAGTGTCATACGGGTCAAGATTGAAAATTTGCCCAAAAGGCATTTACGAGCAGTGAAGCTGTAGAGAAACAACTGATATATATGGGATTAAGAACAAGGCAGAAACCATGGCAGCAGAAATGGGGCAGTAGATTTTGCAGTCCAACAGCATTGGAAGGAGGTCATCTTTGAAGGTGATGTAAAGAGGGTAATACAAGCCTGGGGAAACCCTGATGCAGCTTCTTCATGGACCTAGCATGTGACAACCAATGTTATTAAATATTTCTAGTAATTAATATTAGGAAGTTGAACTATGTTTTATCGATTTACTACTAGATTATGTCAATGGGAATGGAGTAGGCAACTCTCCTCTGAGCAGGTAGTATGTAATAGGTTTTTGGAATAGCTATTTATTAAGTAATGGATGAAAAAGCAGGTACCAGTGACTCTCACGGGTCCCAACTATCTAAAAAAAAGAACAAGAGGTACTCTGTACTGGTATGTTTTGTTTTCTTTCAACTGTATCTTTCCACGATTCCACCATTATACGTTCTATAAATAGCTCTGGTTCAAATATGCTATACGGCACCAGTGCACCACACCACATCGTAGTGTTTTTCAGGGTGCTACAGTGGATACATTCTGTGTTAAACTCGCTCTCTTTTCGGTCCAACGTATGAACCTCAGTATGATAGAACTACAGCATATGAGAAGAAAAGAAATCAGAAACTCCTAAAGCATTTCTAAATGCACCTTATTTGAGTTTCAGATTCCTGTGGCGGATTGTTATGAATACGGAACCTAGGCTTATAAACTCTGTCTACTCACGGTTCAATGATTTACCATTTAATTCCTATAAAGCAGCCAACTTGTTCCTAGCGAACCCAGCCTACAATCATATTTGACATTCCTGTGGGGATTGTTATGATCAAACCTATATGTACAGTTGTACACTATAGGCTTATAAACTCCGTCTACCAGACAACATAGATGTTACAAAAGAAAAAAATTGCATGGGTACAGTACACTAGATGGATAGTCACTCAAATATTGCAAATTTTTGTATAAAACAATGTTAACAAAGTTGTCACCGGAGTGTTCACGAAAAAATAATAATAATAATCATAGATGCAACGCAGTGCATATGCTGATAATTAAAACATTTTCATATCTAGTTTTTTTAGGAAGTCTCCTTGCTATATAAATAAAGACAAAAAGATTGAACGCTGCTACATCTCCAGGACCATTCCCATTTAAGTAGAACCTGAATACAACTGTTAGCATATTACATTGAAGCTGCCTGAAGTGATCTTCCAGAAGTCCAGAATGGTTCTCTTCACCAAAATTCATGATAGGACTGCCAAAATCCAAATCCGGGTAGTACAGTATACCAACTGTAAACAGGCTATAACTGGAAGTAGCAATCCATTAACTACAAACTTGTGGAAATTTAGCACCAATGTAATCTTTTGAACATAAGATTGTTCAATAACCTCAACGACCCCCATTTTACTCAAACTCTGTGGGATCAAACTAATAGTATGTTTGATAGGAGATTAGATATACCATGCAATACGAGCACCACACATTCGTATGTGTTTTCATATACTGCACTCTCCTTCAACCAATTAACCCATCCATAATTTCAAAACCTTGTCCCTGCCACCTGAGGCTACCTTCTCACCATCTGGACTCCAATCCACAGCAAAAACCTTATAAAATGAACAGAAAGAATATAAATGTCATGGAGAAGAGAGAGAGAGAGAACCTTATAAAATGAACAGAAAGAATATAAATGTCATGGAGAAGAGAGAGAGAGAGAGAGAGACCTCGTCAGCATGTCCTGGAAGGTCTTGTTTCAACTTTTGTTTATGGATATCCCAAACCTGGATGGTAAATTATAGGAAAATCAACAAAGCCACCACAACCAAAAAACAAAAAGAATGCGAGTTAAATTGGCAACCTGGCAAGGGCCCTTGTCCGGAACAAGCAGCAGAGTTGCTTGCATGGAAGAACAAGCTTACCTTCCAGGCATTATTGGTTTAGACAATGGAAACATATACCAAGAGAAGAATGAACAATAGAACTCACCTTCAGAGTAGAGTCCTTGCTCCCACTTAAGAGAAGCCTACTATCAGCCGACCAGCTGAAGAATAGGAAGGAGATGCTAAGATGAAGAAAGAAAGAAACAACCACCAAGTGAAACAGGAAATCAGTTCAAACCTTATCTGGTAAACAGGCCCAACATGCCCTCGGAAAGATGCAACAAATTTTCCTGTGACACCACTCCATAATTTGACAGACTTGTCAAAAGAAGCACTTGCTATCCATTGCCCATCAGGAGAGAAATAAACATGGTTCACCAGCTGTACATGAACATCAATTACTGTAATTTGGGGTGTTAACAGAATATCCGCTAATTGATTTTATATCTTGACGAAAAGTCAAAAACAACTCCAACGGCTTCATTATTTAACTTTCAACTATTAAAAGCCGTAAACAAAGGTTCAATTGAGGTATAAGAATTGACACTCTTTTCTATCTTTACCGATAAAAAAAATTAAAGAAATGACACTCTTTTTAGGCTTCTTTCATATTAAGGAACAATAACCACATTTAGAAGACGAGGATAGGCTACGATTTCTGTTTAAGAAAAATATATCCCCTGCTTCATGTTGTTAGAAAAAGCTTGCCTGTTGATGACCAGTCATTCGACATTTTGGCTGCTTGCTGATGTCAGGTTCCCAAAGGAACATAGTAAAGTCATCAGACCCTGAAACCAGCCTCTCTGGAGCATTTCCTCTCATTTTGGTGTACCTTGCTAGAGCTGCCTGATAACAAACAAATGAATGAACACGGCAGTCAATTAAGAAAAGACCAGATTAACTACAGATTGCGTCCAAATCAATTCCCTTAAACAAATAAAAGATACATACCAAATACTTAACAATAATGATGCAATTGTGGAATACTGCATTTTGCAATATCAGCAGTTTAACGGTGAAGCCAATCCTACGCAAATACAGAACATAACTATGTCCTTGGAATGAGTAACTGGGCAATTCATTTTGCTTCTTCTAACACTAAATTAAGTAACACAATCATGGTTTTAAATATTCAGCAAAATAAATCACATGCTGACAAAATACATTAATACAAGGAAGTTTGAATAGGTACTGATATCTCTAGTAAAGAAGCAATTTTTTGTTTAGCCAAGAACACAATAGCAGTTTTATTTATTCACTCAGTTAATTTTCTCTCTCCCAATTCTGCAAATTTTAGGAAATTCCAGGTCACTTAAAAACAGCTTCCTGTGGAAGAAATAAATCATTCAACATATTACGTACTAGCAGAACTTTGACATTTTTTATACCCCATTTTTCTCCACAGCCATATGACTATTAATAGAAATAAAAAGAACTTAGAATAATACAAGCATGCAGAGATGCAAATTATGCAGTTGCAACCAGCAAGCCAAGACCAGAAATCATCATTCTTGCTACAACAACAAGAGAAATTACTATTACCTCTTTCATTTCCTGGGGTGAAGAATAATGTTTTCCAGTATGATCAAATGCCCCTGTGCGAAGAACATATTCAGTGCTCAATGCAAGAGAGTTGACCCAATGCCCATGCCCCTGGAATCAAAAACAAGAGAGCGTGAATTTGGCAACCAAGGATATCCAAACACTAAAAAAAAGCAGAAATTTAGGAATTATCAATGTTTGACAATTTTACAAACCAAAAGCCCCCCAGTGAGTGTGAAATTATTTTTTCAGTACCACCAAGTATGAACATGAATTCCATTTTTATTTGGTGTGATTTCATAGAACACATTCACACTAAATATATATCAAGTTTAGGTGAGAAAACAAAGAAAAATGATGGACAGGCACCGGGTTGATCAATCAGAATTGGACCACGTAGCAAGTCCAAAAAAGTCAAACAAAGATTTCAGCACAAATTTCAAGCAAAAGGAGACAAATATTGGAATCGTCACGAAAGACTGAAAGTAAACACCTATGTGGCTATGCTGCAGTTCAGTAGAGGACAGGGAAAGCAAGTTGAATAGTGAAAATGGTCGGGAGCGCAAAATAAATGCATTACCTTTAATTCACGTATCAACTTTCCGTTCGTAGAGTTCCATACTTTGATGGTACAATCCTGAGAACTGTAAGAATATAGACAAATTTCAGTACTATCCTCTTTTCTGTCAATACTCAGTAATGCAATCGTACAAAGCATTGACAACAATGTTTTGACTGCAAGCTTGTGGAGTACATACAAACCAAATAAAGCCTACATCAAATACTCTTCCCTACTGGACATGAATTTCTCAACCATCTTTTTTTAAAATAGATAGAACTTCATTCCTCAAACCTTTATATTCCCCTTTCCAAAGTGAAGGTGGGAATTGAACCCAAGACCTTGATTCCAGCGACCCAAGTCTTGACCAACGGCCACTGGACACTTTCTCTCAACCATCAATGGATTCAGCCTATACACCAAAACCAGCTTATGTGGTGATTTCGGTGCATTCAAGTAATATTCTAATTAACCCAAAAAAAGGTGGTCTATACTTCATTATCAGCAATGCTCAAATTAAAAGGCAAGAAATCACCATCTTACTTTTGTTGTAGAACCACTGGAAACCAACCTAAAAAAGTGTAGTTACTAGCAAAGTTGCAAATTTGGCTAATAAGATCACCGGGAATATGGAAGAAATCATTTATCCTAGTGAGCCACATTGGTTCAAGGTACACATAAAAGAAAGCTTGACAACAAAGTAACATTTATGAGTTATTATTTCAGGACCCACTTTGTTTCCATCATCCTACGATAAAAAGGACACCATGATGTCAGGGTTCACCTCCCCTGGGTCATGCCGGTTGGGAAACCCTCAACTGCCCCAAATCACAAAAGTTTTTCGCAAACTTTGAGGGAAGCACAAAGTTGGACCACTCCGACACATAGGAATGACTGAATGAGTAAAGACATAATATGATGAAACCTAAAAACACAACGAGCACTATAGTTATTAATTACAGATTGAGATTGGTAACTTAGCGCAAGTAAATCATACTGCAGAAAATTAAAACACCTTAACACTTTCGAAATTTTATTTTGATAACGTCAAAAAAAAATTTAGTTATATGATTGAATGACTACACATCAGGGGATCAATATAAAATTTTGTGGGTGGCTCATGCAAGGAGTGCTCCATATCTACAGGGTCTTACTTTTTAAAACTATGTATTTAAACCTCTGCTTAATGAAGCCATCCCTACAACTAATTATAAAGTATATATTTTCTCATTTAACAATTATTGTTTGTAATCAGTTATCCATTCTCTTACTATCAGAAGAAACATAACTAACATATACAAAGCTGATAACTTATTTGAAACAAAGGAATTTACACTGACAACAAACATTCAAAGAACTAACATTCACATATCTTCAAATAACCATTAATACCTTGAATATATCACCCCATCTCCACCCCATTTCACACAAGTAACTGCAAGTGTGTGGCCAGTAAGACTTATAACACACTTCCTCAATGTAATGTCCCATATACGTGCATCTCCATCTTTACTAGAAGTTACAAAGCGACGGCATGGTGAATTTAGGTGTACAGGTTCCCATGAAATAGCAGTGATCCACTTCTTGTGACCCTGTGATGTGGTAAAGATCCAGTATCAGGATTTTTTTTTTTTTAAAATGAATTTTTATATGAAAGGATAAGAGATAATACTACATAGATATATTGAGCAAAAACACCTCACTTACAAGATTGATATTGAATACAATAAACTAGCTAATTCATAACTTACAACGAATGGGTTTCCTGAAGGCTTCCCAGTCTGTGGGTCCCAACTTAGAATCTCTCCAGCTTTGCTTCCACTCACAAGGTGCTTACCATCAGGTGACCACGCAATACAAAGAACCCAATTTTTATGCCCTGAACCAGTTAGAAGAACGTTTAACATCAAAGGACAAAAAATTTGGACGATTTGAAACACGGTTATAACCGTGTCCCTTCAGTGCTATTATACTTGTTTCCCTACTTTGGCTTTTACTAGCACTGAAATACCCAAAAAAAATGTCAATGTCTACAATAACTTGAGAATTTTGACTAAACAAATGCAAGCACAGCTTACAGCTACTCTGTGCGCAACTTAAATTATGCAGATGAAGCCATGGGAATAATAATTACCATTGACCTCCTTATAAGGTAAAATGTAAAATTTAAATTTATGCAAGATGGTACTCACTCCGTCACTCATCCACTATAAGGTAATGGTACACATCTAACCTGTACAAGTGTACAATGGAGTCTGCGTATTAAGGTCCCATAAGCGCACAGTGGTGTCACCAGAACCACTAGCTAAATGTCGCCCATCAGGGCTAAAGGATACACTTAGTACAGCTTCTGTATGACCTGCAGAGACAAGGATAACCAAAAGAAGTTTGGGAAGAGGTATTGCCAAAGAATGGAAACTTTTACAGGCAATAATATAACAAAAACTGCTACCTATACAAAATCAAATCGTATAAAA
The DNA here is from genome assembly GCF_015680905.1 of Coptis chinensis. Taxonomy (NCBI): domain Eukaryota; kingdom Viridiplantae; phylum Streptophyta; class Magnoliopsida; order Ranunculales; family Ranunculaceae; genus Coptis; species Coptis chinensis. The sequence continues at coordinate 88,868,343 of NC_141463.1, read as the reverse complement.
TATATCAATAAAATTGATTAAGATTGAATGATAACAACACAAAAAAACATATGTTAGAAGATTTTACTTCAACATAGCCAAACTCCAGTTTCACTAATATCAGAATTAGGAGTGAGGGCGCAATTTAAAGTGCTTAAAAGACTTGATGTACTATTCAATCTACAACATGTCAAAACTTCCAGGGCCATATGCAAAAATAACCATATTGGCTAGCAATTGATGTTTCCAACTCTTTCCCCACTTCAGAACTTTTATCAATAGAACATACCTAACATCCAGTTGCTGTACTCTCGAACTTAGGTTATACCTTACTTAGTTAGAGTAACACATAGCCTTACGTCCAACTAACTGAACACCGTCCTTCACTAGGGGTAGTTGTCCTATGTGCTTTAACAGACACGGATTTGAAAATCGAAACCCAAGTCTCAACATCAAAGGATACCATCTCATATAAACACATATTTTTTATATCAACAAAAGTAAAAACAATAATTAAATCCAATACCTGAAATAGTTGAAGAACACCTATTAACTGGACGAATACGAAAAATAGCTTGAGGTTGGTACACAATGCGCAACACCTTTTCCACAGAAACTACAATCCATAATCAATCAATCAATAAAAAAAATGCCCAACACCTCATTTCATCAAAATATTCAATATTTAAAATATACACACCTTTGTTTTTCTCTAAATAAGCCCCAAGCTGAACTACTAGCTCTTTATCGGATATGTAAAATGCATAAGGCAATTTCTCCTCCTATAAAGCAAAACAAATAACAGTTTAAAATGATGAAAAAAGGTTAGATATAAGTTTTGTTTGGGCTTATTACGTTGTTTAAGAGGTCATTGACAATTTGTTGAAGTTGAAGTGGACCAGCGATTTGAGGAACAGACATAGGTGCACCAAGTGTTGTTCCTTCTGGATCTGTTAACATACACATCACGTTCACGTTGTTGCCTATGTTTTCTTCTTCTTCTGTGTTCATCATCGTTTCTAGGCGGTGTCGTTCTTCTTCTTCTTGGATTGAAAGAAAATGAAACTCGGGGTTTTAGACTGAAGAAATTTTTAGAAAAGGGTTTTAGAGAGTTTGAAAAAGATCGGAACCGTTTATGTATTCCTCGAGATGTGAATCAAAGTTATATCTATGGAAACGGACGGTAGATGCAATATTGAGACAACATGAGTGTAGCAAGTATGTGGGCGGGTCTTGGTAAGTTGGTATTGGACCCCATTATATTTTTGAATGGCCCGTAAACCCATAATTGACTGTTGTGCCCAAGAGCCCAAAATTACTACACTATAGTGTAGTTTTTCTTCTCTAATTTCTACACTAGTATACTGCATAGGAATGGGGGCGTGAGTGGAGAGGGAGAGGGAGAGGGAGAGGGAGAGGGAGGAGGACGTGGAGAGTGGAGAGGGAGAGAGAGACGAAGAGAAAAAAGAAAAATGAGGACAGACAGAAATCAATCAAACACATTTTTGGACGCATACTCCCCATTTGGCTCAGAACGTTCGCTCCGCTCACTTGATTAAACTCTCCGACATGTTGTTATTCTTGCAACTATTGGGCCCCACCCATAACATGGTGACACGAGGCCCTCTAAAATTTATTATGGCCCCAACTATACCCTTTCTTTCTACCCCACTTATAGTTTTATGACTGGCATAAGTTATTATGGTCATAGTACGAAATATCAGGATATAAGTATTTATCGATACTCAATTTCTCGATATATATCGAAGATATATCCCCCTCTTTGGGATATTTGACATTGTTTCACATGCAAATATCGACAAATATCATGGATATTTATCGATATATTACATTGGTAATTATGTTCTTGGTGGGTCTCCACTAGTTCCTGGTTGACCTCCGCTTCTGATTCCTCAACTAAGTCCTCAACTGACTCTGGATCTATCTCAACTTCATCCTGGGCGGCAACGGCCTCAGCAACTTCCTTGTTACATTATTTATATTTATTTGAAATATAATGGTAAATATTAAATAAAATTATTATATACACAAAATATCTCCAAATATCACAAATATTATCGAAATATCATCGATATTTGCAGCCATATATATCTCTAAACATATCGTGATATTTATATATATTTATATGAAATTTCAATAGATATCGACAAATATCGCGATATACCGTGATCTTTTATACTATGATTATGGCAGTAGTTGAAGTGATACTTCTAGCCCCGATATTTCAAATCATGGAGAGTGAAGAGGGAAACGAAGAGAATAAAAAAAAATGAGAACAGACATAAACCAACCAAACACATTTTTGCCCGCATACTACGGTATAGTTTCATTTTTCCCATATTTTACAACAAGTATGCGAACCTATGTTTTAAAGTTTTTGAAGCCCTCTAAAATATAGGATATTGTTGAATAAAAGAGTTGCAAAAACATTGAGCTTTTTGAATTTTCAAATTCTTCAAATCAACCGATTAATAATAATTAACAAATTATTGTTTTTTTCCCAAGTTTCTATTACCTCACAATATATTCACAATGAAAAGATAAAAGGCGTACTCTCTCTCTCTCTCTCAAAAGATAAAACACATACTATACTCTCTCTCTCAAATAATTGATATAACTCAAATACATTGTTATCATGTGGGCTTGGGCCAAGCCACATCATGGTAATATTTGGCCAACCACGTATTATTATTTATTTAAATGATTGAAAAAAAAAATGAGTAAGGATCACATAATCACATAAGAAAACAAAATAACATTATGGTAATCTAAACATTCTGTTTCATCACCCACCCATCACCAAACTGGTTCTCACCTGCGCTCACCTGCTTGAGAGACTCGCCGCATGATGCCTTTCAGCATGCATCTTTAAAAGCTGGCGGAAGAAAACATTCATTGTAGTACAGTACTAAAAATCTGTGAGCATTAGCAAAACAGGAATGATTAGTATTCACGTAATGTGTATTTTAATTATGTTCATAGTAGCAGGCCCGCCTATCAAGTTATGCAGTTGTAGTTAAGGATCTCAACTTTTTAAGTCTATTGCTTCCGGATTGGCGGGATTGCTTATTTCGTAGAAGTTTTTATTTATTATTTTTTCTCCTTTTCTATGTCAATGGAATGGACGGAGTAATTACTGTCTTTCTTATTCAAATTTAGACAAAACAATTATTCTTTATTCCTTTGTTTACCATGTTACGTTGGGTCTTCAACTTCAACTAGAACTTATGACGGACCAATTGCAAAAAAAATTTCACTTTTCTTTTCAAGAGCATTGTACCTAAATGTGTTCCACACTTCTATAGTTGCACCTTTGAAACCATGTAACTTTTTTTTGTAAGATTATTAAAGTGGTGCTGACTTTGTGAACAAGTGATTACATCTAAAAATGTGCAGAGCACGTACATTTTGCTAGTTTATTTAAATGATTGAAAAAAAAGAGAGTAAGGATCACATAATCACATAAGAAAACAAAATAACATTATGGTAATCTAAATATTCTGTTTCATCACCCATCACCCAACTGGTTCTCACCTGCGCTCACCTGCTTGAGAGACTCCCCGCATTTCCTTCTTTTCACTAACTCTAACAAAATGCGGTAATTTTCCGACCACACATGCCTTACTATTTTGTCGGAAACTACAAAGATCAAGCTTAGAAAAACTAGTTAAGGGCTTTATTACATTGTCTATGACTACTATTTCTCTAATAATAATAAAAAAATCCCATCATGTCTATCAATAGTTATATGTTAAATTTGAGCTATTTGAAATTTAAGATTTTTCAAATTAACCTTAGCAATTTTGTTTTTGTTTTATAAGTTTCTATTACCTCGCAATATATGCACAATATATGAAAAGTGAGAGCATACACCTACTCTCTCTCTAACAAACTACAAATTGGTCTGCATTTTAATTGTCTTTCGCAAGTTCTCTAAAAAAAAAGTTGTGTTTTTATTTGGATCGTGTTTTCTTAAATATATATATTTTTTTGTTGGTTTTCTTTAAAGTTTATACTACCTCTAATATCCCACAAGAGTGGAAAAAAAAACTCTCTCTCTAAACAATTAAATTATTTGCGTCATGCTTCTCGCAAATTCTCACATAATATTTTATAAGAAGAATCAGTCCCGTGTAGTTATGGTTGGAGAGACTATATGTCTTATTGGACAAATTTACTTCATTTAATAATTGGGCATGTTAGCTGATTAGATTAACCAGACCGGCCGGCCAGCCACACACGGCAATCATCTGTCATCATTTACCCATTTAGTTAATTTGGATATTCTAAAATGAAGATTTGAATTTCAAATAAATTATCACTCATAAACAAATTTGAATAAAGGGATGAATATATGATATACCTCAACAGGATTGGGTAATCCAGTGCTTCTACGCTCATTCTACCCGTGTATCCTAGTGCTGCACTGCTGCCACGTTTACATCAGATATTGGATACTCACATCCATTAAAGTCAAAATTTGAGAATCAGTTGCAGTACGGTCTCTCTGTTTTATTGTCTGAGAATTGAGAAAATTCCCAAGTAAAGAAGTTGTGGACATCCAGGTTACAAGTACCTGTCAATGGAAAAGGATGTAAAGCCCTACAAAATATCAATTCCAATTCCATGTCCATGGACTCATTTAAAGGTACACATCTTAAAATCCTTAAGAGCAAATGTAGCCCCATAAAGAAAATCTGTCATCACCTTATTTCTCAATGCAACCTACTTAATTGGCTATACTGGGAATCCAATCAACCAATGAGAAGCCAATACACATCATCATAAGAGTCTCAAAGGATAGACAAATCATAACTATATTTATCAGAAAATGACAACAACACAATGTGTACTTGGAACCACAGCATTTTTTGTTTATCTCTTAAATTATACTTATAATTCAAAACACTAATCCCATGCAAATGCCAATAATTTCCAAACATATCAAGGAGTAGTGTTATTTGTAGGATTCATTTCATAACCATTTATCATTTTCCATATAGCTAAAAGTTAATTAGGCAAGCTGTTGTAACTTCTAATTTCATATGCTCCAAGCCTCCAATATAAGTAATTGAGTATACTGAATTGGTGTAAATCCAAACTGAATTTGTCTATCTGAAGATATTCTCATAGAGATGAGATCGTAGACCGTTAGATGTGTGATTTAATGGTCTCGAAACTCTCATCCCTATGAGTATATTCTCGTGGTAGCTTTAAAAATGCCTATTGCAATTTGACAAGGTGTGTGTGAATAAAAAAATCTGGAAAACTAAAAAAATTGTAAAAATAAAAACAGTGTCAATCATCCATGTTGTTTGTAATGCTGCCACGTGTACACCATTAACTGAAAAAAACTAGCACCTCACGACCACTTTCACTTCACTCCACACATTAACAATACATAAACTCACATCCATTCATCTTCCAATGAGAAGAAAAGAGTCTGATACTCTGATCACATTAGATAGAGAGAAACCTTTTTAATTTAGTTTTTCTCTCATCTCAAACTTTCAACTTATCTGTTTTTCAAAAACAGAGAAGAACTCTGTTTCACAAGTGTCATGGCTTCTTTAGTTTCATCACCATTCACTTTACCACATTCCAAAGCTGAAAACCTGTCTTCTCTATCTCAAAAACATTTCTTTCTGCATTCATTCTTACCCAAGAGACTAAATAATGGTGTTGGTAATGGTAGTGGTAATAAAGCTGGTTTAAGAGTGAAGTGTGCTGCAGTTGGCAATGGTTTGTTTACTCAAACTACACAAGAGGTACGTAGAATTGTTCCTGATAATAAAAATGGATTGCCCACTGTTAAGATTGTGTATGTAGTTCTTGAAGCTCAATACCAAGCTTCTCTTTCTGCTGCTGTTAGAAATCTTAACAGCATTGGGAAGAATGCTTCATATGAAGTTGTTGGATACTTAGTTGAAGAACTTAGAGATGAGACTAACTATAAAAACTTCTGTAAAGATCTTGAAGATGCTAATATCTTCATTGGGTCTCTAATATTTGTTGAAGAACTTGCGCAAAAAGTTAAGAAAGCAGTTGAGAAGGAAAGAGATAGACTTGATGCAGTTCTAGTGTTTCCCTCAATGCCTGAAGTTATGAGACTAAATAAGTTGGGTTCTTTTAGTATGTCTCAATTGGGGCAATCAAAGAGTCCATTTTTTCAACTTTTCAAGAAGAAGAAAGGAGGGGCTGCGTTCGCCGATAGTATGTTGAAGCTTGTGAGAACTTTGCCTAAGGTTCTCAAGTACTTACCAAGTGATAAGGCTCAAGATGCTAGGTTATATATATTGAGTTTGCAATTCTGGCTTGGTGGTTCACCAGATAATTTGCAGAATTTTGTGAAAATGATATCTGGGTCTTATGTTCCGGCATTGAAAGGGACGAAGATTGAGTATTCCGACCCAGTTTTGTATTTAGATACTGGAATTTGGCACCCTTTGGCACCATGTATGTATGATGATGTAAAGGAGTATTTGAATTGGTATGGTACTAGAAGGGATGCCAATGAGAAGCTCAAGGACCCCAATGCACCTGTGGTTGGTCTAGTTTTACAGAGAAGTCATATTGTTACTGGTGATGAGAGTCATTATGTGGCTGTGATCATGGAATTGGAGGCAAGAGGGGCTAAGGTGATTCCAATCTTTGCTGGTGGTCTTGACTTCTCTGGGCCAGTGGAGAGGTACTTGATCGATCCAATCACTAAAAAAACATTTGTGCACTCGGTGGTGTCTTTGACTGGTTTTGCTCTTGTTGGAGGGCCTGCAAGACAGGACCATCCCAGAGCAATTGAAGCATTGATGAAGCTCAATGTGCCGTATATTGTTGCATTGCCATTGGTCTTCCAGACAACAGAAGAGTGGCTCAATAGTACTTTGGGTTTGCACCCAATTCAGGTGGCCTTGCAGGTTGCTCTTCCTGAGCTAGATGGTGGGATGGAACCAATTGTTTTCTCTGGACGGGATCCAAGAACAGGTGAATAAAGCCTTTTCTCCTGTTATTCAATTCTTAGTTTTCTCTGCTTCTTTCATGCCTTTCCCACTTAATGCTTTGACGGTCAGCTTCACTTCGATGGGTTCTCCTATTAGGTTCTTAGATTATTTATCTACTTATGTGGTTGTTACTTTCTCTGGAGATTCATATTCTGAATTAAAAGTTGACGACCCTTTAGGCAAGCTTTAATTTTGGCTTGGGTCTGATGGCTGGTTGTGTTTGATGCATTGCAGGGAAATCACATGCTCTTCATAAAAGGGTGGAACAGCTTTGCACAAGGGCGATCCGATGGGGTGAACTGAAAAGAAAATCCAAGGTATTCTACTGTTTTTGAGCTGTTGTGTCAGTGTAACTTATACATAATTGATAATTTTATCTGTTGTATTATAAATGCTTTCTTAGAATCTCTTGGTGCTTGACTATAACTCATCGATGCAATAACTGAAATGAATTCTATTCGCTCCCAAGTTTAATTGTAGGTCATGATAAACCATTTATGGTAGGAGGTGAGGATATCAAACTAAATAGCTTAAGTATTGGCAAGGTGGATAAATATACAACTCAAAAAAGAAGTTTGCTTGTGGAGTAGTTCCTCAAGTAATTTAGTTAACCTCAACTTTTCTGAAATATATGGATGGTGAAGACTGATAATGAATAATGAAACTGTAATTCACTGACATCTATTTACAGTCATTTTGTGCAGAATCCTAAGAATCTTAAAGACCATGCATGTTGTAGTGACAACCACCATATTCGTGAATTTCTTGTTGCCACTGTGTCTGATTTGAGAGGGAATTTTTTCTTTCTCCTTGTCTTCACGTTGTTAATCACTCTCCACACAATTCATTTTATGTGATAAAAAGGTCTGATGCTCATTGGTGATAGCGAAATATACTTCTTACTAAACTTAGTATTGTACATCTCCCCGTTGTTCCGTTATTCTTAGGAGTTTCTGATTTATTTTTACTATCTTGTGCTTACTAAATATTCTTCTCACAAGGAAGAACTTTAAGTTTCACCTATACTTGGCTAACACTATGATGGTGAATGCAGACAGATAAGAGGCTCGCAATTACCGTTTTTAGCTTTCCTCCTGACAAAGGAAATGTGGGGACTGCTGCTTACCTCAATGTTTTCGCTTCAATCTTTTCTGTCTTGAAAGATCTCCAGAAGGATGGATACAGCATTGAGGGCCTTCCTGAGACCCCTGAAGCTCTTATTGAAGAAATCATTCATGACAAAGAAGCTAAATTCAGCAGTCCAAGCCTCAACGTCGCCTACAAGATGGGTGTGCGCGAGTACCAGAACCTCACTCCCTATGCTGGTGCATTGGAAGAGAATTGGGGAAAGCCACCCGGCAATCTGAACTCTGATGGTGAGAATCTGTTGGTGTATGGAAAGCAATATGGCAATGTTTTCATTGGGGTGCAACCCACATTCGGATATGAAGGTGACCCGATGCGTCTCCTTTTCTCCAAATCTGCTAGTCCACACCATGGTTTTGCAGCATACTACTCCTTTGTTGAGAAGATCTTCAAAGCTGATGCTGTCCTGCATTTTGGCACACACGGATCGCTTGAGTTCATGCCTGGGAAACAGGTTGGAATGAGCGATGCTTGCTTCCCTGACAGTTTAATCGGGAACATCCCTAATGTTTACTATTATGCTGCCAACAACCCATCCGAAGCCACTATTGCCAAGCGTCGTAGCTATGCCAACACCATTAGCTATCTGACACCACCAGCTGAGAATGCTGGACTTTACAAGGGTCTCAAGCAGCTTGGGGAGCTGATATCTTCTTACCAATCACTAAAAGACACCGGTCGTGGACCTCAAATTGTTAACTCCATAATCAGTACTGCTAAGCAATGCAACCTTGACAAGGATGTCAGCCTTCCAGAGGAAGGCCAAGATATCTCGGCCAAGGAGCGAGACCTTGTGGTAGGTAAAGTTTATTCCAAGATCATGGAGATTGAATCCAGGCTATTGCCATGTGGTCTCCATGTCATTGGAGAGCCACCATCAGCCATGGAAGCCGTCGCTACACTAGTCAACATTGCTGCGTTGGACCGTCCTGAGGAAGGAATTATCTCACTTCCTGCAATATTAGCTGAGACTTTAGGAAGGAAAATAGAGGATGTGTACAGAGGGAATGACAAAGGTATTTTGAAGGACGAGAATTGTTATGTCAGATAACCGAGGTTTCACGTGGATCTATATCCTCATTTGTGGAAAAAACTACAAATGACAAAGGTCAGGTGGTTGACGTGTCTGACAAGTTGAGCTCAATCCTTGGGTTTGGTGTGAACGAGCCATGGGTGCAGTATTTGTCGAACACTAAATTTCACAGGGCTGATAGAAACAAGCTTAGAACGTTGTTCTTGTATTTAGGTGAGTGCTTGAAGTTGGTGGTGGCTGATAATGAATTGGGAAGTCTAAAACAGGCGTTGGAGGGCAGTTATGTTGAACCAGGACCTGGTGGAGACCCAATCAGGAACCCAAAGGTATTACCAACTGGAAAGAACATTCATGCACTAGACCCACAGTCTATACCCACAGAAGCAGCACTCCAGAGTGCCAAGGTAGTGGTGGAAAGGTTGCTGGAAAGGCAGAAGGCTGACAACGGGGGAAAGTATCCTGAGACAGTTGCACTTGTCTTGTGGGGAACTGATAACATAAAGACTTACGGAGAGTCTTTGGCTCAAGTGCTATGGATGATTGGGGTGAAGCCAGTTGCAGATTCCGTTGGGCGTGTGAACAAAGTAGAGCCAGTCAGTCTTGAAGAGCTTGGACGGCCCAGGATTGATGTTGTTGTCAATTGCTCTGGAGTATTCAGAGACTTATTCATCAATCAGGTACTTCTCCAATTTCCTGTCTATAGTATGCTGCTCTCTTGGGCGTAAACTAAACAAGGCACAGAATACTAGTTTCTTAGGTACAAACAATCTAGTTCTGCATATTTTCCCTAACCTGATCATTTTGTTCTTTGAATCACCTTGTGTTTTTTGTAGATGAACCTCTTGGATAGTGCGGTGAAGATGGTGGCTGAACTAGATGAGCCAGAGGACCAGAATTATGTCAAGAAGCACGCTGTTGAACAAGCACAAGCTCTTGGTGTTGGGGTTCGTGAAGCTGCAACTCGTATCTTTTCAAACGCTTCAGGCTCCTACTCCTCCAACGTCAATCTTGCTATTGAAAACTCATCTTGGAATGATGAGAAGCAACTCCAAGACATGTACTTGAGCCGCAAGTCCTTTGCATTCGACTCTGATTCCCCTGGTGTAGGCATGACTGAGAAGCGGCAGGTCTTTGAGATGGCACTTAGCACGGCTGATGCCACATTCCAGAACCTCGACTCTTCTGAAATCTCGCTTACCGATGTCAGCCACTACTTTGATTCAGATCCCACCAACCTCGTACAGAACCTTAGGAAGGATGGTAAGAAGCCCAGTGCATACATTGCTGACACAACAACAGCCAATGCCCAGGTGCGGACATTGTCAGAGACCGTACGTCTTGATGCTCGCACCAAGTTGCTCAACCCTAAGTGGTATGAAGGTATGCTGTCAACTGGGTACGAAGGGGTGCGTGAAATCGAGAAGCGACTCACCAACACTGTTGGTTGGAGTGCTACTTCAGGCCAAGTAGACAATTGGGTGTATGAAGAGGCTAATACAACATTTATCCAAGACGAGGAGATGCTCAACAGGCTCATGAACACCAACCCTAACTCTTTCCGGAAGTTACTACAAACGTTCTTAGAGGCTAATGGACGTGGATACTGGGAGACATCTGAAGATAACATTGAGAAGCTAAGACAGCTTTACTCAGAAGTTGAAGACAAGATCGAAGGGATTGATCGGTAAATAGTTGTGATTGTCAATGATTCTTCAATAACAGTTTAATTGATTTATATCCATTCATGGGTCTGTCTCTGTTAATTTTGAGAGATAGGAAACTGTAAACTACTGGTCAGATGAAGGATGTTAATTTGTTACTCAGTTTTTTCAATTTGATGTGATTATGAATAATAGTATATATTGTCTTGTTCATTATACTGTTTTCGTTCGTCAACTTAATTGGCTACTTGTCTGGGTGTAGGGTCTGGTGTTACTGAAACATCCTTATTGACAAAATATACTGAAAACCCCAAATAAATCCATTTCGCTCAGAATATCAATGATCCTTTGGACTCAGTTTACAATCCTTGCTCTGTTATTTGGAGCATGAATATCCTTCCAAGAATATTCAGATTCATCTAAGCTCCTACTCAAACACATATACATTGATTACAAATTCAAATGCTTTATTGAATCACCTGAAACTTGCAATAGACGATCAGAATATCAGATCAAATCAAGTTGCTATAGCCGAATAGGGTTTAGATCCTCTCCTCTCTCTATTATACTTTTGGCTAAAAAAAGCAGACCATTAGTTCCATGTTTCTTTTTGGTTTGGAGCTTATTAAGTATATTTGTTCCAAAACAATGGACATAAAGAAAACGAGGAATTATAATCCTTTTGGGGAAAATTTCTACATATAAATGAATAAGAATACACCATGATCTACAAAAGAATAAACCCCTTTCCTTTGTAAAGAAAAAAACAAAAATTAGTGTGACAAAGTGGTACAAGTTTCTGTGACCAAAACAGTATCCCAGCTTAAGATTCAAACCAACTCCATTAGCAGAGGGTCACCTTCTGCCATGATTCTAACCAGCTTTATGAAATCAGGCTCATTAGCCACACTCCACGGATGCACAGCGGGTGCTAGAGCCGAATAAATGCTTGAAGAGTTTTTGGAAGGAATATCTGTCCGATAAATCATTTTATTGAACACGGAGTCAAAGTGAGGCGGTGAATCCATGGCCAAAAAGAACATGGGTATGGCAAACTTGTGATGGATCTCTAAATTTCCCACCAGACCAACCAGATCTTTGAAGTCCCCCAAAAAGCGCCGGGGAACATAGAAAACATCAGAACTGCAGAGAATTAGGCTGTTTTTGGCGGGGCCATTTTCCTTGTAACTGACCTGAAAATGAGCTGGCATTGTATTCACTACTTTCTTCACCATCTTTGCCTGACTTGAAAACCATGCTGAGTCGTTCCCTCTTGTAGGAACAGCGAACCAAGAGTTGGAGACCTGATAGAACAAAAAGTTAGATAAAAACTACTCATCGCATGTGTCACACCATTTAGTGTTTACTAAGAGTCTAAGACTTTAATACCTGGTCTGCAATCCATAGCTTATTCTTGTCCGCTGGTAGTAGATTCCAATAGTTAAGAATGGTGTCATCTTGGAGGAATAGAAATCCTTCTGCACTTGTATACCGGTCAAATATCTTGGGCAGATATCTGTAAGATCCAATAACAACTATGTCATTAGAAGAAAAGTAGCATTGGTGGAGTACTGAAGTCAAGTCAAACTGCCAACTTTATGCCACACTATGTATCACTCAGGCGCTTTGTTTTCAAGAAGTAAAGATTTCTAAAGATTTGGTGCATTACTAAATAAACAGATGGTGAGGGAGTTGTTCACACCTTCAGCCAAGAAAACAAGTATAAAGTAGCATTACACACACACACGCCCACAAACGCACTCAACCACACCCAAAACAGGCCCAGATCCCCCCCACAGTCCCACACACACACCCTAAACAGCACACAGCAAAAAAAGAAAAAGAAAAAGGAAAAAAATAAAGGAAAAAACTGAAGTGAAGCAGTACACTGAAGCCACCTTCGAAAAAATAACAGTAGCATTACATTCAGGTACATGTCCAAGAAATCCTCAATGTGTAAGAGTAACTATAACATAGCCATTTTATGTTATGCTTTTCACTTCTATCACTATCAAGTATCAGCAGTAAAGCATGTTGGAATTGGTTTGATAGGTTAGACATCATACAACACTACAGTAAACAGGCTATTAAACCGCACGCTAACAAGAATGAAAGACGGTCTGAAAGGTGGAATCTCTTGTGGTCGTTAAGTCAACCCACATAAAAAAGTACTTGCAATGAACTTAACATATGTCTCAGGCAAGCATAAACAACAAAAATAGATGAGAAGGCTAGGAGTAGGTGCTCTTTAATAGGTACTCCCTCTTTTACGAATGTAGTTTCTTGCCAAATCCCTCCACAACTGTGTGCAAAATGGATTTAAATCTACAGCAATCCACTTAAGGACAATCAAGCCTCAATGTTTGCCTATTAAGTGACCTCTACATAAACTTTCAGTTGGAGACTCACTTAACCTAATTCTATGTTATTCGATTGTAAAGCTTCTTTGGACCCTATGAAAAGATGCTTATACTGTAACTTCTAAATCTTAGCATCTGGTATTGGATCCAATCCCTTGTTCAAGGTTCATGTCTTGAGAGGGGGGTCTATAGGCTGGACTAAAACGGCTTGGTACCATGCATGGCCTTTGCACTAAATCAATGTGAGTACTGATAGGAGTACATATGAGTATAGGACTACCATCAGGTTAGCGTTGATACAGTCCTGTCAATGAGGAAGTCACGATGAAATGTTAGGATCCTAGGTTAAGTATTTAGCATTCTGCTTCTTTGACTATTTGGGCTTTTGAGGAATGACGAGTATTGGCTGGTTAATAAACACATAAAAGCACCTAAACTTTTCAAAATCAAAAGATCAGCAAGAAATAAGAGCACTACAATGTACAATCCTGAAAGAATAATGTAAGAGATTGTTCTAAGTCAAAACTTCCCAGAATTTGACTTATATTAAACCTAACTGAATAGTGTAGCCACTATTTTGATACTGTATATACACATCAAAGAACAAGTACTATAGTGAGAACTTACTTGTATGCTTGCTCCAATTGGCCACGCTCAACAGCAAGCTCTGAATTGCTCTGCTCAGATAGAATAATCACAGTTTTAAATATCCTGCCATAAAGTAGTCTCCACTCTAATGCAGTACGTTCCACGGGGCTGGTGCAGAACAAGATGAGCACAACATTCCCAAAGTTCTTCCTCCACTGAATCAGGTTCCCTATCTCATAATTCACAGTCCCTACTTCTTTGACTCCAAGATGTACAGATGGTAACTTTTGAGGCACAAACTCTTTCCGATCTCCATGACCAATAGTCGCCCGGGGCCTACCCAATTCCAATGTCATGAGTCTTGGTTGCTGGTACCCAACAGCTAGTAAATCCTGAAGCCAATCAGCAGTAAACTTCACATCCAGTTCAGTCCAAAAACCTTCCTCTGCCATTGCATAACTTAACTGCATTATCTTCTCGAACAACCTATGCTTTCCAGATCTCCATTGAACCAAAAACTTAATCAAACGACCCACATTAACATGAAGATCTTTCTCTTCTGAAAACGGGTAGGACTGTATGCTATCAAACCGATGAACCGTTGGGGGATAAACAACTACATGACCCCCAATCTCCCACAAAAGTCTCTGCCCCCAATAACCTCTCAAAACATCAGAAGCCATGGTACTAACCGAAACAGGAAGCATTAAAGCCCAAAATGCAGATGCATGGAAAAGTGTGTTAAAAGAATTCATGGGTACCATCATCCCTTGAGGCAATGCCACTTTTGGTGCATGCTCATCAAATTGAATATCAAACATTTCCAAACTAGACTTCCTAGTGAAATAAAACACTGAATCAACATCAGGCAGGCCGTTCGATATACCTTGTTGGATTAACTGCTTACCACCATATAATTCAGTATAAAACTCTTCATGTCCAACTTCCCCTACATTCTCTAGAGGCAAACCCCTAGGCCAAACGGATCGCTGCCCAAAATGTATATACGGATTCACTACTGTTTTATTAGGATTCTCATGACTATACTGCATAATCGGCTGCCGCCTAGCCTTCTCACCAATTAACTCCAAATCAAAATGCTTACCAAGATCTCCATCAATCACCTCACCTCGATCATCCGCATCAAAGATCTTTTTAGCTCCATGCTGAATAGCAAACAAATATCCAACACTCTTCCTAACATATGAATCATAAGGAAGATGATCTACTACCCGAAAATTCAAACTAGCCTGTTGATCTAGTGATAAAAATATTGCACCTTTTAAATTCCAATCTGAAGGGGTTTTAGAATTACCAATTGCAAGAACCTGCCAGCCTTTAATCTTCACAAGCCTACGCAACGAATTACTCGGATAATTCGAGACAGACACTACAATCCATCTCTCAGATTGAAACGAAGCATAAGGACTAGTTTTATCAACAATGGGCTTAATCAAATTCCACTCAACTTTGGGAAATGCAATCCTTTCCAGCTCAATTGCTCTAGTTTGTAAGCACATAAGCGCCCCGCTATTGCCCACATTTTTAAGGAAGAAAATTCCAGCTACTGAAACAATAAGAAGTGAAATTGCAATGATTTTGTAGAAATTCTCAGATAACCAAGATGAGAAATCTAAACTTTTAGTAGATGGATGTAAACGATCTGGATGTAGTTGTGGTAATGGTCTAATTTGTGGTTTTGGTGAAAAACGATCTTGAACAAACATTGTAAACTAAAAATTGAATTAAGCCCAAGCTTCAAAACATGAAAAAGATTTGAAATTTGTGTTCAGTTGTTGGAATTGGCTGCCGACAAAGTAAGAAGAAGGAAGAAGGTTGTTGAAATTTTATTAAAGGTGGAGAAAACAGTTGGTGGAATTGCTGGTGTGAGATTATTGAGAAAGTTAAGCAATCACTTTCAAAGAAATGAGGATTGGGAAGAAAGTAATATGAAACAGTGACACTCTTGGAGTGGTAGTGAAGAAGTCTTCTTCTTTTCAGAAAAAAAAAAAAAAAAAAAAAATGTGGATGTGTCTGCAAGGGGTAGTGTGACCGACTTGTGATGTAAGGTTGTTGGCTTGAAAAAAAAAGTTTAATGTTGGTTATTTTGGAACTACAACTAGATGATTTGTTTGATAGGGAATGACTGCAGTCTTATTATTGGATAAGAGTTTACTACGTATTAAGTTTCTCGGAGTAAACTTGAATCAAGCCTTACGGTAGTTCATCTCTTTCTATTTATAGATGTGTGTTTGAACCGTTATGGATTGCAGATCCACCTTGTATGCTATCTTGATGGTTTGCCATTAATGTGCTGTTACAAAGTTAATGTTTCCTTGATTGTGGTGTTGATTGAGCCAAAGATTGTCTTCTATTGATATCTTTCCATTTAATGACCAGAATGGCTTTGGTGACGACCTGGGTGTTGGGTCGTTAGTACGATATGATGTTGGGACGAGCTGAAATAAGACGTCCTGCCATGTAGACACGTGCTCTATAGTGTAGAACAGAGGGTAGTTACAATCCACATTTTTAACCTGTGTTCAGAGCAGATTTCAATTATCAGATGATGGGTACAAAGAAGCAGTTTGTTGAGATTTTGTGCAACCTAATGAATCAAAGTTTATCATTCTTCAAAATTTTAACTGTAACTCTGTAAGTGAACCATAGATATTTAACTGACTGAACCATGCCGTAGGATGTAATATGACGGCTTAGATACAACAAGATATGAATAATGAACACATGTGACAGACCATGAACATGTGGAGAAGAGGAGATTCAAGTCCCTTATCATCTTAAATGAACAAAACAAAATGTAGCATTGTCTTCATGCATGAATATCTTTTATGCAGTCACATGTTAACAGCCCACCATGACTAATTTATGTGCACCAACAAATAATTCTCCTACTCTTCCTTCAGTGCATATTTACTCAGTCCCAAAAATGTTATCAATTCGAACTCTACAACCAGTACTACCTTCATCATCTTCTGGTGCGCATAAATTTGGTCTTAGTTTAGTGTCAGAAGACTCCTTAACGATTGTTGCAGCTAAAGCAGTTGCTCTGGCGAATGCAGCTGCTCAAGCAGCTAGAGAAGCAATGATCTTACATTGTGAAGAAAACAAATTTGAATGTGAGAATGATGAAATAATGGAGTCATGTGACATGAGGCGTGTCTCAGCTGGAACGTGGAGAAAGAGGAGAAAACGGCGCGAGGAGAAATTTCCATGTAACGAATTGAACAGTGTTGGCAAAATCCTGCAGTTCCCACTCAGGAAATCACGTTCAGCACGTTTAACACCCAACGAAGAGGCAGAGTTCACTCTGCACCTCAAGGTATGTTGACATAACTAATGGTTGCAATGTTTATATTGAATTATGCCCCCATCTTGCCATTCAACCATGGATAACTCAAAACATTTCACAGTAACAAGCTTCAGTATATGAATCCATAAAGATGTCAAAGTGTTGATTTACTGGTTAGTTGAATCAGTAAGGAGTATTCAGTATCGAGTATATTATCCCTTACTTCAATAAGAAGAATTAACAGGAAGGTGCTAGGCTGGATGCAGCTAAGACAAGAGCTAGGGAGACAAGCCAATGCGCATTTACATCATCACAATGGGATGCGTCCACAGGGATGAAGCGAAGAAAGCTAGAAATGATCATGTGTAAAGCAAGGGAGTCGAGAGAACGGATCATTAGCAGCTACCGCAGATTTGTTGTTCTATTGCCAATGGCTATCAAGGAAAAGGATTAAGCCTAGAAGACCTCATTCAGGTCTCAGCTATTTGGCGATTCTCTTTCTCTTGTGTTTTTTCACCAAGTGTTGGTCTAAATAATGTCTGATCTGCATAGGAGGGGAGCATTGGGCTACTTCGAGGAGCAAAGAAATTCGAACCAAATAAAGGATTTAAGCTTTCAACATATGCGTATTGGTGGATCAAACAGGCTATCATTAGAGCCATAGCAAATAAGTCTAGAATAATCAGATTATCGGTATGGACCTGCATTTTATGATTAACATTTTCATGCTGTATTCCACCAAACAAATGAGAAAATCTAGTAGTATAATAGATTGAAATGCTGTTTATATATATTGAGTATTTATGTTTCACAGAATCACCTATTAGTTCAAAATGGTTAGCCTCTGTTTAGGTGGTAAGCTGGTAATTAGCTAGTGCATTATTAGCTTGTCATGTGTAGGGAAGCATGTGCGAAATGGTGCCAAAGATTGTAGAAGCGAACAAAGAATTAACCAGAAGACTAGGGAGAAATCCCACCAACGATGAGATTGCTGACAGTATCGGCATTAAAGTTTCAAGCATAACGCTCCTACAAAAGAGGAACAGACCTCCAATATCATTGGATCAAACCCCTGACAGAATGCATGACAATGCAGGTGCAGGAGCCTCTACAAATTCCTCAATTATACTTTTATTTATTCGTTTCTTGTTTTTTCTTCTTCTTAATTACATCGGGTACTTCATTCATTATTTATCTCCTTGAGCAAAACAACTGGCGCTTGGGCGGACATCCAAAAAAAAACTTGGCGTGGACGAAATATTCATGTATCAGTAGGCTCAAACAAGTGCCATTGTTGTTGTTGTTGTTGTTGTGTTGCGAATTCATTTGAATATTTGTCAATGGGTAATTTGTTGCAGGGAATTATACCTGGACCAGAGGAATTAAGACCAGAGAATATGTTGAAGAAAAAAGTGATCAAGAAAGAAGTAGATAGAGTACTCATGACACTGGATAGTAGGGAGGCACTTATTATGAGACTCTACTTTGGTCTCAATGGAGAGACCACTCGATCATGCGAGGAGATCGGGATGATATTAAACCTTTCAAGGGAGAGAGTTCGACAGATCCATGGAATAGCATTAGCAAAACTAAGACGTTCCAACAACATAGATAATATTCTCACTGTACATATTGAATAGGATTCTATTTGAATAAGAGGAGGTTTATTTGCTGTTGTAAATTTCAACTACTTCCTAAATGAACTTTGAAAGTTGATAATTGAAACCATTGAGAACAGAACTTTCAACTTGCCAAATTTTATGCATTTGGGCATACATTACTCTAGTAGGATTTTAAGTTCTCGTCCATAAGCATAGGCTAAGATAATGGACTCCTTAAAAAGTCTCGGCATGGAAGCTGATTTGAAACACAGATTGTCATGGCCAAGCAAAATGTGCAATACTACTAACTGTCAATTTAGAGCTTAAACAAACCAACATTATACCAGAATAACTACATTATTCAGTCAATGGGATCTGGGGAACTGGCATATATGGTCCTTTGTAAAGACAAACGTCAGCTCCCCATTCTTCATCAGGACCTTAAACGGGTGGGCGTTGAGTTGATCGCTGGGAAGTTCAACCATGGTGGTGAACTTCCTTGTACTCTCTTTATCATCATCAGTTTCTTCACTCTCTACTTCAATCACTAAGTTGTGCAAGACTTTGATTTCCACATCTTCTTTCTCCACTCCAGCGCGCCATGTTAATGTTCAAGACTTCAAGTAGACATATTCATCGTCTACTTTTGATTCCCAGACTGCATCCCTGTCTGTGTTGTTAAGTTCGACTTTGATCAGAAACGAAACTAATACAAAAATAACATGCAATGAACTCCTAGTGATTTAAAACTACAAGGCTTCAATTGTTGACTTTCATTCATTACCGAAAACTTCTGAAATTTTACGAAAATATCAGAAAAATATTTTTGAAATTGTTATAAAATAATGAACAAGTAATGAAACCAGAGAGATAGAAGAATTAGTCTCAAATTTGGGGTGAATTTATTATTCATTTGAGGTTTATTTATCGTTTACAAAGTAGAACTATTACACTCATGATTTCGTGTTTTGTGCATTGGTGTTGTACAATTACACTTAAGATATCATACATCACACATGATTATCGCCGGCCAGATATGATCAGAAAAACAGTTTCATTAAAGTTTTAATTGAAAAACTGAAATTGAAAGAGAAATGTACAATTTTCTTTTGTAGCATTCTTCTGAAAGCTTGATAAGCACCCAAAAATGCGTATAGGCCCCTAATAATAGCTCATTTAAACCAACAGTGTAAATAAATATTATTAATAAGTACTATTTCTTGCTTTTGTAGGTTTCATCACTTGTACATATATTGAATAAGAGGAGGTTTTTGCTATTGTAAATTTCAACTACTTCTCCTAAATGAACTTGTACATTGTCACATTTAGAGAATGACATCAATATATCGTTTGTCAATTTATTATGATATATGCTGCTATCTCAGTGTGATTGACGGACAGGTAAATATAGTACGAATTGCAATTTCTATTGAAATTTGGCCTACGAATTCAAGTTGCCCACTATTCAGTCTCACAGAAAATCATGTGTATATGAACATATTTCTTAATCACCCACCATATGCTGTCAAAAGTGAACAAGTCTCGTGTCGCATCTGATTTGCTTTATTTATCCTTCCACGATTCCAATGTCGGGCATGTTGGACGACAGAATAGGAGCTCAATAGTACAAGCCAGCTTATTCTTTGAAGATAATGCTCAGCGATTTGCTCTTCCAAATATTTTTAAGCAATCAACAAACACGGCCTTACTTATATAAAACAAATAAAAAAATCCAAAGAGTCCAACAACACCATCAATAAAAATTTAGGATAAAAAATAAATCATCTTCCTATCATACGCTATATCACACCAGAATGTGGAAACACCCCGGTACAAATAAAAGAATATATGACCTGCCTGCTGCCGCCGTCCTAAAACTACAATCCTTGCTCACTGCAATATAATTATATAAATAGCATCAGCAGTAGACAAAAAACACTCACAGGTACATAAGATCAACACTAAAACTAGCAAAAGCTAATTACTGTAATCATAGCTTTCACATAGCTATAAAATTTCTTTTTTTTATTCTAATTTCTTAGGCTTACTTGTTGTTTTTTCGGACTTTGGTAAGAGTGTGTTACTTCTGCACACTTACTACTTCCTCTTAGCTCTTAGCTAGATTGATCATAATGAATAACATCAATTTTTGGTACCCAAAAAAAAAGAATGATAACATCATACCTTGGCCTATGCATTGTAATAATTTAATAAGGCAGGGCAGCAACAATGTTAATAAACTTATGTGATCTTACATTTTAATATAGCTTTAACCCTTACAACACTTAGTATAAAATCAAATCTCAAGTGAAGCAACAATGGCTTTACAAAATCATATAGGAATAAAGGACTACCATGCCAGAACGTCAAAACATCCCCAAACCCTATTGTATAATCTTAAAATGAATTTTATCAATACCGCATCATATTCAATAAATTTCCCCCTACATGCTCTAAGAACAGTATGAAAAGTAGCAATATTAAGACATGTACCACCTTCTTCTAAAACTTTCAAAAATAAACAAACACCTAACGATACAATTTCTTTGCAAGAAACACAAACAATATACCATTCGAAGAATAGACATCAAATACAAAAATGAATGAAAGATTGATTACATACCTTCTTATTTACCGTTACGCAAATAAGCATCCATAAGCTAGAGTAACCAAAGTGTAGCTTATTAAAATAAAAAAACGAAAAAAACTAAGATGGCAGAGAGGGTACTGCAAACCTGAAGTTAGACAAAAAAAAAATAGAAGTACCCCTTTTAGACTGCCTCCCAACCACTCTAACTTCCTCCTAAGCCTCCTCGCCACATGATCCAAATAGCTTTAGAAGGAAAACTAAGATATTTGGAAAGGAAACGACTGAAAGCCACATTCAAGCACCTAATGCAAAGTCTCGATATTTCCAATTCCTACTCCAAAGACCTTTCTCTTACAAATGTTTTCCTAAGCCCCGAAGCCGCTTCAAGACACCCAAGAATAACACTCAACCACCTAAATTGGTCAACACCAATCCCTAAAAATGTATAGTTCCATTGGCAAACTAAACAGGGGAAATGAGCACGGTTTTTTCGACCAATTTTAGTAAACTTAGAAAGAAAGTAGACAAACCTAAGCAATGCGCATTCAAACCAATCATAGGCAGTTTTCCTACTCCGCCTTCTTTAACACATTCTTCACCAATACTCACTATATTCTCAAATCTTTTATCTACTATTGCCCCACAATTGTATCAAAAATAAAATTAATCAATTTCCAAAATCTACCCCAGAATAATTAAAAGAAAAAGAACAAAAAAAAATATACATGGATAATTTGGGGCGGTTACAGCAATGACATTAACAAACTATGAAAGTATCTAAGAATATAGCATGTGATTGTATCATGAGGCTTCAAACACCAATAACATTATATATACTAGTTTGATGCATGTGTGGTCTGCACATGTTTTTTTCTGCATAGCTAAATGACATATTTGTCCTTACTAATAATTCAAATTTACTTGAACTTTTTGATTTTGGCTTTTGTAATTTAATCAATTGTGTAAGGGCTTCCAGTAATTTACAACACCAAACAAAGAAGAAAACGACCCAGTAAAACAACTCAAGAAAGTTTCCAAGAAGGGGATTCCATAGCTTTTGTGGCTGGGAACTTAAAACTGAAAAAAAAATTGTACACTGAAGAGAATACAGTTGATAACAATAGCATACAATCAATTCAAACACATCACCTGAGAAGACTTAAGCCATCAAAGTGCTTTAAGAGGCCTCCTTCCAACCAGTCCCTGTTCCAAACTCAACCAAACACATGAAAATCAACCTTTCTTGAAAATATAACAATCATGGGAGAGTAAAAACACAAAATAATTGTCAGTAACATTTAGGGATAAGCTTAGAGCAAACTCAATTCATAGCATATAATCTGACTAGTATTAAAAGAATATTAGAAATAAACACTAACCTTTGTTGAAAGAGAAAGTGTACAAATGAGCATCTCTAATGATCTCTTGTGCTCCTTTCTTGCTAGTGTAACGTTGTTTCCTGCCTAGAGCAAACCAAAATGATGAATTCTCAGTCCCCTCCTTTGCAAGTTTTACGGCAACCTCTGGCTGAACCATCAGAAGATTTGAAGTTTTAAGTAACCAAACAAATATGAATTGCTCATAAAAGGAGTTTAAATTTTCAAATACTATAAAATCCATCGTATTCCTCAGAAAGATGCTTATACATCTCCTTTTTGTGCTAACTATTTGATGTTTATGAAAAACTACTAATAAGAACATTTTTTTTTTCTCTATATGACTAAATAAAACAGATGAATTATCTAATTCTCAGAATCTAGTTCTTTATAGGTGAGTAATGGAGCTGGCTAGTTTCGATAGCAGGTTCATGCTAAAAACTGATAACTCCAGCCAACTTTTCAACTAAGATATCTGGCAGCAAGTCGGTACTCTAATCTCCACAAAATTGTAACATTCATTTCTTTCTAGTAGAGAAGGTGATTATAGGTTTGGAGATGCTTACCTATATAACACGGTGGAACACATAAAAACAAAAGAAATCAAGAAACACCGAGTTATGAGGTTTGAAATATTACAAGAATTATAGATCCAGTTTGCAGAAGGAAACAATCATTAGAGCTCAAAGATGTCCTACCTGTATAAACATAATGAAAAAAGTATTCATAAAAAACACAGATTAAAATGAGAATGGATACTTAAATGAATCTAACCCAGAATCAGTTAGAAAGTACATTAAAAAAAATTCAATGTTATATCAGACAAATAAAAATCAAACTTTGAGTTGGAGCATCATTATTCATATAGTGGAAACACGGACAACAAAATTGCAGCATGTGAGATCTGCCTAAAATCTTAGGACTTGTAGAAGTTTGCCTGTCAAATAGATACATTCATCTCTTGTATAATTCAGATGCACTCAGTCTGCTTGCTAACCATCCATGATAGGACTAAAACCATTTCCCTCCACGTAAAGGAAAATAATAGTCTTATATTGAAAATATGGTTCAAATCTTATTGACATAATATTCCCATTATATCAATGAATACCTTTCATCTATCTTTGTTTTACGGAAAAAAAAATCAACACTATTCACTAACAAATATTTGAAAGTCTCATAACAATTGACTGTGTATTATTTATACATTAACTCTATAAACCATGCAATTCCCAGCCAACAATTCTGTAAAGAAATGGAAAAGAACACATACTGGATCAACTTCAATCGTTTTATTATCGTGCAAATATGTTCCAGAAATCCGAATAAGTGCAACACCGTCAGCAGTATAAGTGTCATCAGGTATACCTTTATCTGCTATAACTTTTTATAACCAGAGCTTATTGAATGACTACACATCAGGGGATCAATATAAAATTTTGTGGGTGGCTCATGCAAGGAGTGCTCCATATCTACAGGGTCTTACTTTTTAAACCTCTGCTTAATGAAGCCATCCCTACTACTAATTATAAAGTATATATTTTCTCATTTAACAATTATTGTCTGTAATCAGTTATCCATTCTCTTACTATCAGAAGAAACATAACTAACATATACGAAGCTGATAACTTGATATTTTTAATTTTATTTCATGTCACCTAATATGTTTTAACTTCTTAAAATCATTTCTAAACGTTGAGAAATATCACAATTTTAAGATGAAAATACCTGCCGGCTGATTTGAAGAAGAATCAATATGATATGCTGCCAGATGTTCATCAAACCCAAATTATCAACCAAAACAATCTTTTCTTGTGATTAAGACCAGACAGTATGGTGGAAGTCGAAACTAGTTGATTAACTTCCTAAAAGAAATTATGGAAGTTTGTTAAGACTATCCAAACATGACTCATTTTACAATACCCATGGATATCATGAGCCATCCAAAACCACATCCCATACTTCTGAAGAAGCCATTGTGCACCACAGTTACATAATGCAAAAGGGTCTGCTAAAATACCGTATGATTCTTATAACAAGAGCATATGATTATTGGTATGCATTTCATTCATTCATTAGTGGTACTTTATATCCAGGTCTAAGTTGTGTCTATAATGCCTTTGATAGTAGTATGATACTTTTTCAATATTTTTTCACTATATCCTTTTTTTTTTACAGTCTACGAATCTCTACTCTATTCCGCATGGCTTCAGCTACCCACTGAAGTCGACTCATATATGCCCACTCATATAAGATTCAACTTTTGCTTGGTATTAATAGTTCAAACAACAACAATGCCCACTCATATATGCTATGTCCAATTTTTCTGACCTTGGTTTTCTTCATCTGGGTCAGGCATTTTTAGGCCAGCACATAATTTTTATGAGAGAAAGATCAGACTGTTGTTACTATCATTTTGAAAATTATTACTGCACCAAAAAAACTACTATTGCTTCAGACTTTAACTCGACTATATCGATTAGCACAATGTTTTGGAAAACGCTTCAAGCCTCAAGGCAAAACTTGGAAGGTTTCCTTAAGGCTACCTATGCGGGTGTTTTTCCAAACAAAATTGTTGAAAAAGTATTCAAAAAACAGAAGTTAAATAAAGAAAAATAACAAACATCATGTCATTAGTAACACAAAGCCAAAAGTGCACTACCAAAAGTCTCAAAACAGAAAAAGAAAATTTAATCTCAGATATCTATACCATGGGGATTAGCTTATCATTAGTAAATTTAAAAGGATAAGTTTGCAGTGACACGAAGACATAGGAACCAGCAATTGTTCAGGTTGAAAAAGAGTAGTACAAGAGAGGGTAGTGGTACAAATTGGTATGAAACCATTGGCTGTGATCGGAGGGTGCTGGTGCAGCAATGGTGATAGAGAATAGTAGAGGAGAACGCAAGGGGTGGTGCGATCAAGGGAGAGAGCACCAATACCACCAAATCGTGAGAAAAAGGCAGTGGCTGATAGAAAAACAACAAAGAAGAAGATTTAGGTCGCAGGTCCAACTGATACCATGTAAGATTAGGAACTTATTTATACTCTTCTCTCAATGGAGTTATGTATATATACAAGTTTTTATCTTGGGGTACAAGGAAATATAAATTTATGGCGAGGAAATCAATAAAATAAAAACATGCACAAGACATGCTAAATCCTATCTGTGTCGTTAACACTGACCCTGATTTAAGTTTCTTTCTGTTCTTTTTTTTTTTCTTCTTTTTTTCCATTCAAAATCAAAAAAATTCTGAGATAGTGGACATCACAAAAGTCAGGCTGTATATATGGGAATATAATCTATTTACAATATTATTATCATTCAATAGGTATCATACTATGCAAATCTAGGAGACATGGAGTGAGTGGACGACATCTTATTCTCACTCTTCAGGACTAAAGCTTTGGAACAGCTCCAAAATGCGTAAGCTAATGAAAAAGGGTCAGCATTCAACAGCCACAAACCGCTTTTAAGAGTACAAAAAGTGGTATTAACTACTTACAATATGTCCACTCAGTAATTAACAAGAATGCTGTTTCTATACTCACCAGAAAGTATGACATCCTCCATGTTCACAGACTTGCGTGTTGTGCAAATAACTCTAGGTCCTTTCCCAACTGTTCAGCTATCTCAAAATGTTAGCACTATACTAGATCCATTCTTGCTTCCTAGCATTGTTTTAAGACAAGACAGTAGAGAAACCCAAATCCATGTCCTTCATACAAACGAAATCAAAGAGAAAACAAACAAGAAAGACATGATAGAGATCTGACATGGCCAAAGTAAAAGCTTCTGCTCAAAAGAGAGCAACAGCAAAATGTTTTCTGTACGTTTCAATATTTTATTCTTTTACAAACATATCATATGACCAACAGCCAACTAAAGGACCAGCTCAAATGGCTCTACAACTTCTCACATGTTCCCCAACATAAAAAGATCTCAAGGACTCCAATATGCATATAAGATCGCCATTGGAAGGGAATTAAGCATGTACTTCGATATCTCTAAGGAACTATTGAAATGGGCTTAGTTTACCCTAGTCATCAGAATTGCAGATGCTGAATATCTTTCAAATCCACATAGAGCTAGTTCACAAACAAGGTATATTTACACTTATGGTGATTCAACAATCTCTTGGAGATCTACCAAAAAAAAGATGGTTGCAAGATCTTCAAATCACTTGGAAATATTTGCATTACATGAAGCCAGTCGTTAATGTGTATCCCTCAGTTTCAGTATTGAGCATATCCAAAAACATGTGGACTTCATCCAATCACTAACGTCCCAACAATGTTGAATGAGGACAATACGGTGATCAAACAAAGCATGTTTTACCGAAGTTCTTTTACACTGATGAGCTCAAAAAAGAGTTTAAAATTGATATTCAGCAGACTGTACTATTTTCCTTCATTCAGGTTTTATCCCATTGGGTTTTACTAACGAGGCAGTTACTGATCATATGTGGCGATCACTCAAGGGGGAGTGTTATAAAATGAGCCGCAATGCTTGATTGACCACCGTGTCTATACATAGGGGCGGCAACCGAAAGCATTCATTAAATGTCAATAGTAATCAATAATAACTTACTATTCTCTCTGTATACTACTTTAAATATGTGCCATCAGGGAATGAGAAATCCATCCCAAGTTTGATATTATCCTATTTAGTTTCATTACTTTCATATCATGTGACACTTACTAACATATAAATTATATTGGATCAAAACTAATGTAGTGAGAAGCAAATGAAATACATGATTCTAACAATTGTCTGCAACACAGTAAACAAAAACAAAAGAATCGAACAAATAGTTGAAGAATTTATTAACCTGTTGAGAAATCTCCATATCGTTTTTCTTTGCTACAAATGTAATTGGATAGTTTTTTACCAAGAGTGTATCACCCAATTAGGTGTGCATTTTATGCTAAATTAATCTACAAAAAGAAGAAAGAAAAAGACTTTTCCACAACCTACTTATCTATCCATGCACCACGTCAAAGAACATCACTCTTAAAGTAGACTATGGTGCCATCCGATGATTGGATGTAAGAACACTGGTACTCTCCCCTACACTGAACACCCAACGCACTACATTAACTCACCGCGCATATAAGTAATTCACTAAAAAATAGTACCTCTACGGCTCTACACACTCTTCTAAACAACATTCAAAACAATAGATAGTGAAGGAAAGACACCATTTTTTCATCTTTCATTGATAAACTAACAAAAACATATTGAATAAAATCCAAAAGTGAGATTTAATAAGTATAAACCACAAAGCTAAAAACTTTGATGAACAGATGAACTTGAATCCCCACCAATTTTCCAGCGAGAAAGCCAGATATTGTGAAGAAGAGATGCTTTAAGGGCATCTCGAATGGGGGGTAAATTACACCTCTCTTAATTGTATATAGGTTAGCTCTTAATTGTATAATATTGTATATAGCTTATAAATATCCGCACTCTATACTCTCTAATGGAAAAGTGTAAAAAAAAATATATTTTAAACTCGGGTTACGTCTCTCTTTAATTTAAACTGGGACGTCCAAGTTAAAATATTACTTTAGAATTAGAAAAGGACGTTACTCCAAGTGACATTCGAAAATTATTTCACTAGACGTCAGTTAGAGTGTCACCCGAGCTTTTTATTAACTAATAGCGAGAGGGAGAATTCCCCTCCATCTCTATTAGCTAATACACTATTACCTACGGTATAATACTCCCATTGGAGAGAGTTTTTTTTTATATTTGTGGTGTAAAATTTTCACTCTATACGGTTTACACCTCTCATTGGAGATGCCCTTAAGTGTTGTTGCTGATATTGTTCTTCCTATTCACATTGTAAAAACCGATGGGCAAATATCATGACCCCGATATTTCAGACCGTAATACTGTTACTAAACCGATATATCGACAGTAATACTGTTACTACTTACTAAACCGAGATATTTCAGCCCGTAATACTGTTACTACTTACTAAACCAAGATGTCAATATCTCTCTTAAGTTTATATGGTGGATTCTTTCCCAGGATATCAACACAAGATTAGGAGAGAAAAGATCATTCCATTATTCTTTTATATTAAAGCATTAATGATAGACCGACACACTTATTTGACATACTATTTGGACCTACTGATGTGTCAAAAGTCATAATCATTGATTTACATAGAGATACGTGTCCGTGTGTATTGCAATGCAAACTAACGTTATCCAAATAGTGAGTCACAATAGTAGGTCTAAAAAGTAGGTCCGTGTAGCACTACTCATATTAAAGTCTTTGACCAATATTAAATTTTTGGGGCAATACTTACCCCACTCTTACAAATAATTAAAAAAAACAAAAAATATTAACCCAATTCACAATTAAAAAACCAACACTTTTATCTATATCTAAAAAAACAAATAAAACTTTTATGTCAAATAACAAAATCACTTCATTCGCTTTCTCTTGAATTATATTGAATAACACAAGTTAAAAAAATAAAAATAAAAATTGATAACATTAATGCATATAGAGCCACATTTTATTGTCTTGTAAATCACAAATCTTGCGTACGTGTAAACGCCTCGCGCACCGAACAACAAACACCCGACTTTTACCAAAAAAAAACAAGGGGTCACAAAAAACAAACACCCGAACAAACTTTTTACCCGAACAAAAAACAAACACCCGAACTCTGAGCTGTTTTGAGCAAGAGTTGTTCTTTAACAAAAGATGAAATAGATATTTTCAACTTCATCAGTCCAGCCGTTTCAACACTCTGGAGAGCCGAGATCCTGCAATCTAGATCATTTATGTCTTCGACACTTAAACCCTGAGAAAGATCCAAATTACGCTCATTGATCCAAAAATTTATTAAATTCCTTTCTTCTTCATTAACCACTAACTCTCGAATAGATATGGTAGTAATATCAGACGAAGTACTGAAAGTACTAGAAGAATTACCGCCTGGTCCATTACTAACATTGAATGAATTACCACCTGGTTCATTAGTAACAGGAGAATTATTGACTAAATTAACTTCATTAGTACCAGGCAAATGAGCTTCACTAGTACCAGCAGGAGAAAGAGGCAAAGGACTAGGAATAGTACAAGTGGTTGGAGTAGTCCTCTGTCTAGTACGAGTAGTAGCTGGATTCCTTCCGCTCGGGGTTGTTTGGTTTAGGTTTTTGCGTTTCAACCTAACTCTAACCTAACTCTAACTGCAGACCCTGCATAATAGTTTGGAGGATTATTCATTGGTCTCAAACCAAAACCTGGAACCGATTACCAGCATCACCAGCCGAAACCGGAGCAACATCCCCACCACCTCCCAAATCAGCACCACCAATCGGAACCGGAACAACAATCCTACCACCTCCCAAATCAGCACCAAGAGGAACCGGAGCAACATCCCCACCACCTCCCAAATCAGCACCACCAACCAGAGGAACCAGAGCAACATCCCCACCACCTCCCAAATCAGCACCACCAACTAGAACCGGAACAACAATCCCACCACCTCCCAAATCATCCCCACCACCAACCGGAACAAAACCCCCACCACCTCCCAAATCAGCACCACTCCCACTGAAATCACCCCAACCATCATCTTCATCTTCTGGAGGAATTGGAAGTCTTTGCATATATTTTTCCCTTACTATTGGGGATTACGAGTGATTTTGTTATTTCTCAGATGAGTTTTATTTGTGTTTTTAGATATAGATAAAAGTTTGGGGTTTTTAATTGTGAGTTAGTTTAGTGTTTTTTGTTTTTTGTAATTGTTTGTAACGAGCGGGGTAAGTATTGTTAAAAAGTTTAATAAATAGTTGGGTTTTCGGGGATTGCGAGTGATTTTGTTATTTGACAAAAGAGTTTTATCTGTTTTTTTAGATATAGATAAAAGTTTAGGTTTTTTAATTGTGAGTTGGTTTAATGTTTTTTGTTTTTTTTTAATTGTTTATAACGAGTAGGGTAAGTACTGCCCCCAAAGAGTTTAATAAGGAATTGGGTTATCGGGGATTGTGAGTGATTTTGTTATTTGGCAGAGGAGTTTTATTTGTTTTTTTAGATATAGATAAAAGTTTGGATTTTTTAATTGTGAGTTGGTTTAGTGATTTTTGTTTTTTTTAATTGTTTGTAACGAGTGGGAGTGTGTAAGTATTGCCAAAGAGTTTAATAAAGAGTTGGGTTATCGGGAATTGTGAGTGATTTTGTTATTTGGCAGATAAGTTTTATTTGTTTTTTTAGATATACATAAAAGTTTGGGTTTTTTAATTGTGTTTTGGTTTAATGTTTTTTGTTATTGTGTTTTGGTTTAATGTTTTTTATTTTTTTTAATTGTTTGTAACGAGTGGGGTAAGTATTGTCAAAGAGTTTAATAAGGGTTGGGTTCTGATTTTGTTATTTGACAGAAGAGTTTTATTTGTTTTTTAAGATATAGATAAAAATTTGAGTTTTTTAATTGTGAGTTGGTTTAATGTGTGTTTTTTTTTTTAATTGTTTGTAAGGAGTGGGGTAAGTATTGCCCAAAGAGTTTAATATAAAGAGTTGGTTCTCAGGTATTGAGAGATTAACTAAATTCGTGTGTTTAATATAAAGACTTGATGATGGAATTGCCAATTTTGCGGATATACCAAAGCTAGATGAAGAGCTTTCTGAGTATTTAGTATCTTATGAAGAACCACCACCTGACCATCATCCTCCCCAGTTAACACTTTTTGAAAGCCACTCTCCATGCATAAAAAATCCACCAATTCTTGAGGACTGCCCACCATTAAACCCTTTAAAAAAAAAGTTAACTAGTATTACCCCTCACTAGATGAGCCAATTGAAATTAGAGTCTTTCCCCAAATCGACAGTCAAATTAAACCTGACGCCTCAACATTGTTGTTGAGTTGGGAACTACCAACCTAGTCGAAGAGTACTATCAACCTGAAACAGACAGAGACATGATAATCCACCCTTACTTGAATAAAGCTACAAACCAAGTTTCACCCATACACTTTTCTAAATCAATAATCAAACTATCAATCAACCTACGTACAAACTAGCAAGCATAATATAACCTATCATGTTCAAATATTACATCTATAACAATCAAATAGCACTGAAATAATAACACAAACAGTTCATCAGTAGTAACACCAAAGCCAACAAACACACAGTTCATTGGTACTAACACCAAATTAAAGCCAACAAACCATATCAATCCTGTAACTTTCACCTTCCTTCCGAGGATTAAACTTTAAAGCGCAACTGCCATGTTTCCATCAAATTTAATCTTGTAGGGAGTTGGAGAGCGAGTAATCATGTTCATGCTTTTCTCCAACTATTTTGAGAATTGGTTCAACAGATATGTCAAGATTTTCCTGCCGCACACCAGGCATTTTGACAGTCACGCACAGGAGCATCATCGGTTAGTTCGGAGTCCCAGGTTACTCCTGTTTTTCATAAAAGAATTAACTGTCGAAACAAATACAAAAAGCCAACCTTTTACGAGAGGAGGAAGAGTAGGCTTAGTAGAGAAACAGCGGGTAGCAGAAGAAGAGTGACCACCACCAATCACAGCCCTCCTCAGAATCATCGACGACGCAGCAGCCATGCAAAATAAAGAGTGTTAGGTTTCGTTCGAAGGGGTACGCGTGGACCCTATGGGCCCTTCTATGAACTTCTAAGAGTTGGTTTATCACAATTGAGAGACCATGGCCGCCATTCTCAGGAGAAGTAGTAGTGTACTTCGGATGTTTGGAACTGTTGTTCATCGAACACGCTCCTTCTGTCACTCTTCTTCCTGCCAAATGTGGTACCTAGTAGTTTCTATATATCGATGAGTGTACTGTTAATTTCCTCATCTTATTACTAATTGTTTTATGGAACACAACTACAGGACCTATGGAGGAATGCATGTATGAGTGGGATAGGGACCAGAAATTTTGTTGCGCATTGAATTTCCTGGAGTGGGTAAGGAAGCTGTGAAGGTCTCTCTCCACCCTTTCTTAGTTATGGAAGGATATACAGTTACTAATTACGTTTATGACTACAACGTCGCTCTTGGAATTCCCAAAGAGCTTTGCAAGCTAGATCAAGCTAAAGTAGAGTTCAAGGATGGCTGGCTGAAATTGAAAATTCCTAAACTTAAACCAGAAGAAATGAAGGATCATGTTGACCAGCTCCAAATCGACTGACTCAGTATATTTTGGATTCTGTGATGGGAAGAATGTATTCTTGGTTGGGTTTGTTTGAACAAGTATGTCTTCAGGGATCATCCTCTGAACCAACCAAGCTATAAGTAAAAACTCAAATGTTGTTTTGTTGATGATTATCGATGCATATATGGTTTAATCTTTAGCTTAATGAATAATGTTCAACAAATCTCGTGTTCGAAAATGTTCTTTTCCACAATATTAAAAGTGACTCTAGAATTCAATTGTGGAGAATCTGTGTACAGGGAAATTAAAAGTCGTCTTTCTTAGTATTTCCTGTGGTTACAATTTTCAGCAAATTTCTTGTCTCAAAGCTGATGATAAAACGATATAAAACTACTCAAAAACAAGTCCATGAGATCTCCTCTCCAGTCCCCAGAAATTGAGATCCATTGAAAGTTCAAAATTGCAGCCTTATACTTAATATTCGCCTCTCCATTTAGTTTGAGATGTATCAATTCTTAAAGTAAAATGAAAAGGAAACTGCGTACAACCCCCGCTACAACCTCAAAACTCTCAGAGAAATATATCAGGAAATCAAGACCTGATACTCTAATCATCACAATCTGGCCATGAACTGGTCCCCAAAACATAGCACGATGGTAAAATTTGTTCAAAAAGCATGATGTTCACAAAAAGTGTACAATGATTGAAACACATGAAGTATTCTGAAAATGTTATAAAAATTATACAATATTCAAGGACCAGGACCAGAATACACAAGCCACGCCAGTATGAACTACAGTTAAATCCAGCATCTCTGTCCTCCACTTTTATGAGGATTTCTGGCCATAACCCATCGTTGCACAACAATAAAAAAATAAAAATAAAGAAGCCAATGCACTCTAAGAATCAAATTTCTCAAATCTTGGTAAGGAGCCGGTAAGGAAAACTTCAAAACAGGAGCGCAATTTTATTCACCAGTCTACTGAATGCCAATCCATCGAGCGTAATCCACCCACCTGTTAACAAACCAAACAAATATATTGACATTGCACAGGAACAATATATAGACAGCATACAAAACACAAGGTCGTCATGATTGTAATCCCAAGTAAGAGTTCGGATCTGAATCTTACAGCAATGAACCCAAGTATGTGTTGCCTGTACGGACAGCAAAGCAGAGTGCACTTAGTACAATCTTGTGCTGGTGTAGCAAGGGCTCCAAAACTCTTTGCTCAATTACACCTGCCAGTAATTGGTACCTGTTGACAAAATAAGACACTCTGAGCAATATTCTAATGCAAATGCACAAAGAAATCTGTTGTTGAAATGTTAACTTGTTTGTTGACAAGGGATGGAATCCGCTAGATGCAAATATGCAATGATCGAAACTTTGATTCTATATCAGCAAAAAAGGGATCTATTAAACAATCAAAGAATACCATCCCTCGTTTGTAAAATCCCACTACTAAACGTAAAAAATTAATCTCTCTATGTACATTACCTAACGACGTCATAATCATGAATATGTGTGTACAATTTGGATTTGATTAACAATAAGGCGTTTCCTCGTTTGTAAACAGACTGCCACAGGTGAATAATTTTTTTTTTCCATGTAAATGACCTATCGACTTCACAATCATAAATATGTGTACAAGGCATCAAGCTACCTCCAATTCCAGCATCTGTATCCTCGCATAAAAGTTTGTTAGATTGATTGTTCTTAAAGTTTATAGATTTTATAAATCACATAGATTATAGGTGAAACCTAAGAAAAGAACACCTTGCAAAAGCAGTAAAGCAAGAGAACAGAAAGAGGGAGGGGGCATGCTGGGAAAGCGAGTACACATACACCCCAAATAATAATAATAAAATAAAAATGACACATACCTAAGATTACTAGAAATTGCCATGTAGACACCATAGGCGACACTTGTTGATACTATAGGGAGTTCTTCAACTTCACCCACGAAAGACTTCTCAACTGTCTTTCTTGCTTTAATTAAGGCATTTGTTACACCTGTACCAACCTGGAAAACAGAAATTTTCATGATATACCAATTTCGACATTGACACCTCAACTGAAACCATGTCCACTACTTTCACAACTTCAAAGTGCACTTAAAGGGTATATTTACATACACTAGAAAAGACAGTTCTTTTACATAATTAGTAACATTATGCTATGACAGCAACAAGAAAAATTTCAAGGAGACTCACACTATTGTTTAATCTAGAAGTTTCAACTACAAAAGCCAACTGTCCTAGAATAAATTAGATTCATGATCAGAAATGCTGTTGTTTAGTGTATAACCACATAAGTACCATATTGTTTCTTCCTTTTATAGAAGACACTGAGAATACCTTTTGGCGAACTACTGCTAAGCCTAGGATAATCATAAAGTTCTTAGATAACTGGATACACAACCTACAAGGCTACAACCATATTAGGATGCCCATAATCTAAGGTAAGGAACATGTTGAGACATTCTAAAGTATTTTGCCTATATATGAATTGTTTTAATTCAGGAAAATAGAAGTATGCACTGTGCTTTTAAGGTGGGTTAGCAAAATACAGTATGACTGTATGACTGTTGCAATGTGATAAAGAGAAAATAGATATTCTTGATCAACCACATCGATATAAGCCTTGCATCTTAAGAACAATAGTTCATTCAAACAAGTCTCTTCGGCAGTGTACCATAAAGGCATAATAGCAATACAAGGTTTATGGGAAGGTGACTAGGTGAGAACATCATGACAACTTCTAGATTTGAAAAGATATGGGAGCAGTAAACAATAGAAAAATTAAAGGGCATATTGAATGGAAAAGAGACGGTATAATAAACAGCTTAAACTGAAGCAAAGAACATTATAAACAGAGAAAAGGATGTCCTACCAGAGAAGCACTTGTCCCAACTGCAAAGAGCTTGGCACCATTTCGCTGCAGAATGAATTCAGCCACAATATGATCAATGAATCTGGGAAGTAAATGAAACAGTATCTCATTTATTACAAATATATGACGATTAGTCCAAAACCCCCAACTTACAGCTATTGCACCTATTCTCTGTAAAAGTGAGTAAGAAATTCCACCCAAAGCAACCTGCCAACACACACAAAGACCAAATAATCTTAAGTAATCCATAATAAATATATAAGTAAACAGTTTAGGAGAAATTATGCAATGTTATGTTTGGTTGAAACTTGATGGGCTCAAACAGTAAACACTAACCTGAAAGGCATTATCCGGACAGCTGAAGAAGAACCTTGCAATGGGTCCAGCACTACCGGCAAGTGGTGGTCGAAGAGAAACAGTTGGAGCAGGAAGCCAGACAAGCATAAAATCAGCAACTATGGCCATTACCTAGAACCCAAAGGCTGTTAATGTTAATGTTCTAAACAGCTGCATTAAAATGCTAACGAATAAACAAATGAGTAACAGTGCCAATATCCAAGGATAAACCATGTATCTTATATCATCTTTCAAGGAGCCCATTTAAGAAAGTCTTCTCCGACATATACATTGCATTTTATGTGCATGCAATTCTCAAAATTCTGAGCTTATTATCTATTCCAGATTCGAGTAACAAGTAAAATCTCTTACTGGTCAAACTATGATGGTAATTTCCTTAGCACTCACTCCTTTTCTTTTTTGTTCCTTCGGAATGGTCAATGATTATAGCTTAGTTTCGTTTCTTAAAAATAATATCTGTGGTAATCTCTAAACTGATGTCGTAATTATGATTCAAGCTAAGCATACTTGTTTACGGTCCTCAAGAATGCTATATCTTTCATACCAGACGCACCAACACAAACACAAAGTCACAAACATATATGCACAAGCACAACTAAACAAGAACCATCCGGTGCAAATGTACATCAGGTTTAGTGTGAAGAGTCATACCACATCAGCTATAACAAAATCCAGCTCCTTCATAAAATTTTCTTTACGCTTTTCATACTCAGCAGCAGTCTAGAAAAAAAATACCAATAAGGATTAAGATTTCGTGCAGTTGATAAATGATTTATTCTGAACAAAAGACACTATACAAGAAGTTACTCTATCAGCATAAAAGAAAGACACATGAGAAAATCAGGACTTCATCTTATAGTTCATATACTATAGTAATAGT
Source organism: Coptis chinensis (assembly GCF_015680905.1). Lineage (NCBI taxonomy): Eukaryota > Viridiplantae > Streptophyta > Magnoliopsida > Ranunculales > Ranunculaceae > Coptis > Coptis chinensis. The sequence goes on along the minus strand of NC_141463.1, from coordinate 88,831,407 downwards.
GTAGACTCCGGATTAAATTTATACTAAATAAAAACATTTAAAAACCAATCCCAAAAGCGTCTAAATAAATAAAAAAGTAATCTACATAAAACAGATAAACAAAAAAAAGCACTTGAACAATGAAAGAAGCATATGATCTAACTAACTAAAGAAAAAACCAGATTTTTTTTTTGAACCAGCTACATTGTCATAAAAACATAGAAAAATTACCTTAGTAAAAATCCCAACACCACATTCCATAGAAATCTTTGCCAAGAATAAATCATCAGCTAATAACCTTTCTCTAAATCCACCAAACTGAAGTAACCATTTAAAAAAAGGAGACTTCTTTAATTCAAAATAGCGTTCCAAAATCGACACAGGAATTCTTCCAGACTCAACTGCCTTAACTAAATCGCTTGGTACATTCTCTAACGACCTCCCGAATTGAGCTAATGCTAATACCAACTCTCCTTTACTCTTATCACCTTCTCCTTCACCACCATTATCTCCTCCTCCTTCACCTCCCTTACTACCACCTCCATTGCTACCATTACTATTATTACTACCGTCCCCACTGGATAACCTAACGATCACACTACCTTTACTGTGGTGGTCAGAATGGAATTTGAGTAAAGAGATGGAGTGATTGTTAGTGGGGCGGGTGAAGAGTGATGATGTGGAGGAAAATGGACGGTGGTGATTGAGTTTAGGAAAAGATGGAAAACGAGTAGCCGTCTGATTTAAAGCAGCTGAGATCGCCATGTTGTTTTTGGGTTTTTACTTTTTTCAGACAAAAAAGTGTTTAGTTTACGTGTGATGAAATCTTAAGTCATCTGACATATTTGACTTTGGGGAATCTTAGATTCGGAATCTTACAGGTTTGACGTACAGAATCTTCTGATCAATGGTTGATATTCTTCTGGAGAAGTATCTAAACTTTCTACATCAGTCATCAGGTTTTCAGTGGGGCCGGTTACAGACTATATATTGGGCCTACTTATTGAGTGCCTTCGTTGGGTAGTTTGGGTTGTTGAAACATTAACTGTACCGCGGAAAGTAATGTCTTTGTTACCTGTTATTATCATGGACTTGTAGTCCAACAAACTCCTAACATGTTTAGGCGTTGTCACATAACAAATTGCCATTCAGATCGCAATGTTATGTGAAATAAAGTGCAATCGTTTGTCAATTTATATTCTTATATATGCTGCCTAAGAATTCACGTTGCCCTCGAACAACTATTCAGTCTCACAGAAAACCATGTGTATGTGAACACGTCTTGTACTCTTGTGTCGCATCTGGAATTGCTTTATTTATCTTCCACGATTCCAATGTCGCATGTCGGACGACAGAATACGAGCTCAATAGTAAATGTCAGCTTATTCTTAGAAGATACAATGCTCAGAGATTTGATCTTCCAAATACTTTTAAGCAATCAACAAACATAGCCCTACTTATATACAGTACCAATAGTAATATCAATTATTAGTTGTACATACAACATGTAATAGGAAAAAGACAATTTCAAGTTAGCGAGCCAACAACTGGGATAACACTGAAATGTGGAATTGACACACAGCAAAAGCTTCATTCCTTATGATTGAGGGAGTACAAGTTCAAAAGATATACACCCGAAAACAAATAAAAAACAAGAGTCCAACAACACCCTCAAACAAAAATTTTGGAATAAAAATAAATCATCTTCCTATCAGACGCTATATCACACAAGAAAGGGCGTCATGTGGAAACACCCCAGTACAAATAAAAGAATATATGAACTGCCTGCTGCCGTCCTAAAACTACAATCCTTGCTCGCTGCAATATAAATAGCATCAGCAGTAGACAAAAAACACTCACAGGTACATAAGATCAACACTAAAACTAGCAAAAGCTAGTTTCATCACCAGACAAACACCATGCACTAGTATGGCATCCGAGATACTTCACACTTCTTGATGGAAAAGAACAATATGAACAAAGAATTGGGGTAAAAACACTCCCTTGTTGATGATCCATGCTTTAAAAGAGATCAACCTTCTTCTTCTGCATGTCTTGCTTCCACCTTGGCTGCACATAAAATGCTTCTTTTGGCATCCCCATTACACTCTGGAACTCCTCATCAGACAGATAAGCCTGACGTGAAAACCAAAAAAACCAATAAATTAATAGTGAACGAGATCAAATGTGCTATTGTTATTGACCAAGTACTCTTTCCAATAATTTTCCGTGCAATCAGAATTTCTGAAGTGCGAAACAAATATGTTATCACAAACCCTTAGGAACCTAAAGCGTTCAGGTAAAGAAAGTATACAACTGTATTAATATTAACCTCTCTTCGTTTCAAGTCAATTCCACTGGCTGGGTTTGTTGATTTGGTCTTCAATTGGTCATAAGTGAAAATGCTTCCTTCACCAATTTCATTTTCTTGAGCTTCTTGACTCGCTCCTGAATCCTCCCCATTGGTCTCTGATATGGATTCAGCTTCTTCCACGCTTTCCTTCACTTCAATCTCTTGAGATTCCTCCACCTCGGAAGCATTTTCACTTTTCAGTTCATCTGCAAACAGGCATAGAATGTTCACTTTCAAATCAGAATAAGCAGTAAAGAAGCATGCCACCAGCAGGAGAACCAAGTACGACATTCTGTGGCATTTATAATGCTATTAATCTTAAAGAAGACAGAGCCAATTACATAAACGATATACTTAAAAAAATTATAACGATAAGTAATCATTTAAAGCTACAAGAGGGGGAAAATAAAGAAAAGAAAATGGGGTCAGAGAGAAATTTATTAATTAGATGACCATAAGAAAAAAATGATTTGCTTCTCCATGATTATTTTTTAAAGTTTTTAGTTTTGGCTTTTTGCTACTTTTAGGAACATCTCAATCATAATGTAATGACAATTAAACTGTCATGGTAGTTCAAACGACCATCAAAACTCTGAACCGAGACAATGGGTAAGTTCTACAGACAAGAAAGTGACAAATGGAAACATCATGCAGATAGAGAAACTTAATGCCAACTTAATCATTTAGCTAACAAACTTAATGATCAACATGAAAGTGACAAATGACAACGTCATGCAGATAAAGAAACTTAATGCCAACTTAATCTGCCTGTTAGGAGTAACAAATGGTGCAGCCGTTTCAAGGGAGGAAAAAAAGGAGAGAATCATTTTAAAACAGTTGTAGCTTCAGACTATGTTATTATAAATGAAATACTTTACACCATTTTTTCCACGTGCACAAATAACATCATCTGAAGCTGGAGAAAAAGGATTCAGGTGTTCCTCACCAGAAGTGCTCACTTCAGAAACAGAATTTCTGCTGGATTGGGGAGGAGAGGTATCAGGTGACCGCTTTTTCTTTTCAGCAGTCAGAACATTAGAGAGAGCAGCTACAGCTGCTGCTCTTTGTGATCCCTGGCCCGACAAGGATGGCTTTGCTGTTGCAGTTTTCGTGGCAGAAGATGGATTAAATGCAGAGGATAAGGCTGCCAAAGCTGAAGCCCTTTGCGTTGGTCCCCCTTGACTCGAGCCATTAGATTTAGACTTATCATGGTTCTGCACAGTAGGAAGTTAGACAATAAACCCCCTAACCATATAGCCTTACAAATGGGGTCAATGAATCTCATTCTAGTGTTCGAGTAAATGCTAACTATAATTTTTACTTGTTAAACAAGACAAAGATGTTCTGTTATGCTAAGTCTGATTAGTCTAGAGTCTGGAGATATTAAGTAGAACTTTATACAAATGGTTGCAACATTAAGTATTTGATGTACCATTACATGAATGTGATTGTAAATTTGTAATTATTGTATTTATCTTAGTAAAAGAAAGCTAAAATAGAAGCAAACATATGGGACATAATTTGTTTCCTCACTTTGAGAAAATGAAGGATCACATCCCCTTTTCTCATACCGGTGTCTACACCCTATCTTCGACTACATACAATCTAGCTCGTAAATTTCACATATAACCTTTGATTGCAAAATCTTATAGATAATTCTATGGAACACCTATGCATTGCATACAATTATTTAATAATCAAGCATATACCTCTGAAGCATGGATCCCAAAGAGCCACTGCACCTTCTTTTCAAATGAATTTCCATGAACCTGCATCCTCCCAGGAAATAAACCTTATGAGAATCATATATATCACACAACTAACAAGTAGCGGAATGCATATAAAATCAGATAAGAGAAATACTGTCACTAGGCATAAGATGGGGATCCAATTCACAATCACATACCATACCAGTTTAGGTCATCAACCTTTGTATCTCATGCACATTACCATTTTGAAAGGACTACAAGTATGAGAGTACTGTCATAAAAGTTTTATTTGAACAAGGATAGGACCTGGTGCATGTGGATAAGTTTCCATATACAGCTATGAATTTGTTGGACATCTGAGTATTTGACACTTACTACTTTATGAGCATGATGCATAATGCTATTACAGTATGAACCTGAATCATGGCCTTACATTATAATCATAATCACATAAATGTCTAAAGCAAAGTTGTCTTTCATTTTATTTTATTTTACTTTTTCTGTGTGTATGTGTGTGGGGAATGATACTTGAGTATCACAGTGTCACAGTGTCAATGGAGATTATCGTCCACTGCCAATTGCAAAATCAAGAAAGTGCAGTATTTTTTTCGTGTTTTTTATAAGTTTGATGTGACATTAGTTTACAGATTGAACCAGGTTCAAATCATGTAATAGCATCAGCTACTTTAGTGTAGCTCCTTCACTTTGGCATTAAGTAGAAGTGCTGATCAGAAGAATACTTCAGGATAAACAGAACAAGATTCTATCATCTCAGACATACAGTAGCTTTTGTAGGGTCCCATGAGAAGAATGTTGTGAAGAAGCATGGTTCGTTCCCTTCTGTGACCTTGTACAATGGTACATTTGGAGAAAGGCCTTCCAAAGCTGACGCCATTTCGATGTACTTCTGCAAACAGAAATAACGTTTGAGTACTCATTGGAAAAGCCAACAAGCTATGAAAATAGAAATAGAAAAAAGAGAAGAAAAATGAAGTCAAATTAAGCAATACTACCTGGCCAATTTCAAATGCCTTTTGCTTTTCCTTGGGGTCCACAGATTGACCAACCCAAACAAAGACCTCAGCATGTGTGTCAAGTATTAAAATGTCCTCCGTCAACAGATCATCCTGAGAAAAGTTGTAGACTTCGGACACCTGCTTGGGAAGAACTTGATATCATAAATCCAAAAGTTTTATGGGGAACAGATGAAATTTTACTTGGAGTGCTTTATGGCTGTTTGACAAACATTAGTTTGAAAACGTGTCTTTAGCATTAAGTTTTAAAAAAAACAGGGTAGCAACACCAAGAAGATTTCCCACAGGCAAAGAAACAGAAAAGTGAAAAACGTAAGTGTGAAATTTACCTCAAACTTTCCTGTGGACCAGCACGGAAACAATCATGGGAGAATAAAAACACAAAATTAGGATTATGTGTCAGTAACATTCAGGGATAAGCTTAGAGCAAACTCAATTCATAGCATATAATCTGACTAGTATTAAAAGAATATTAGAAACAAACACTAACCTTTGTTGAAAGAGAAAGTGTACAAATGAGCATCTCTAATGATCTCTTGTGCTCCTTTCTTGCTGGTGTAACTTTGTTTCCCGCCTAGAGCAAACCAAAATGATGAATTCTCAGTCCCCTCCTTTGCAAGTTTTACAGCAACCCCTGGCTGAACCATCAGAAGATTTGAAGTTTTAAGTAACCAAACAAATATGAATTGTCCATAAAATGAGTTTAAAATTTTCAAATACAATAAAATCCATGGGATTCCTCAGAAAGATGCTTATACAGCTCCTTTTTGTGGTAACTAGGTGACGTTTATGAAAAACTACTAATATGAACATTTTTTTTTCTCTCTATGACTAAATAAAACAGATGAATTATCTAATTCTCAGAATCTAGTTCTTTATAGGTGAGTAATGGAGCTGGCTAGTTTCGATTGCAGGTTCGCACTAACAACTGATAACTCCTACCAACTTTTCCAACTAAGATATCTGGGAAATTCCAGTCTATAGCCTACTAGCTCACTATCCAGATTAATTGGAGAAAGGGACAATAAAGTTATGAGCATGACTCTCTTTAAAACTGCAAATCTTATACAAGCCATTTTCTTAGGGAAGAAATAGACCAGAGAGGGCAGCAAGTCAATACTCCAATCTCCACAAAATTGTAACATTCATTTCTTTCTAGTAGAGAAGGTGAGTATGGTTCGGAGATGCTTACCCATATAACATGGTGGAAAACATAAAAACAAAAGAAATCAAGAAACAGCAAGTTATGAGGTTTGAAATGTTTCAAGAATTATAGATCTGAGTTTCCGGAAAAAGACCCAAGTGCAGCATATGATTACTTACACAGAAACAAGTGAAAAATGGAAATAGATAACTCTATATAAAAGGCTCATACTTTCAACAATTCCGCAACTTTTGCTGCTAACTGCTGCTGTTCAATCGTACTCTGATTTCCGTGCCACGTGAAAAGTGAAGATCCAGTTTGCAGAAGGAAACAATCATTAGAGCTCAAAGATGTCGCTACCTGTATAAACATAATGAAAAAATATTCATAAAAAACAGGGATTAAAATGAGAATGGATACTTAAATGAATCTAACCCAGAATCCGTTAGAAAGTACATTAAAAAAAATCCAATGTTATATCAGACAGATAAAAATCAAACTTTGAGTTGGAGCATCATTCTTCAAATAATGGAAACACAGACAACAAAATTGCAGCATGTGAGACCTGCCTAGAATCTTAGGACTCATAGAAGTTTGCCTGTCAAATAGATATATTCATCTCTTGTATAATTCAGATACACTCAGTCTGCTTGCTAACCATTTATGATAGGACTAAAACCATTTCCCTCCACGTAAAGGGAAAATACTAGTCTTACATTGAACATATGGTTCAAATCTTATTGATATAATATTTCCATTATATCGATGAATACCTTTCATCTATCTTTGTTTTACGGGAAAAAAAAAAATCAACACTGTCCACTAACAAATATTAGAAAGTCTCATAACACTTAACTGTGTATTATTTATACATCAACTCTATAAACCATGCAATTCCCAGCCAACAATTCTGTAAAGAAATGGAAAAGAACACATACTGGATCAACTTGAATCGTTTTATTATCATGCAAAGATGTTCCAGAAATCCGAATAAGCGCAACACCATCAGCAGTATAAGTGTCATCAGGTACACCTTTATCTGCTATAAACTTTTTGTAACCAGAGCTTATTCCACCCTAAATTTGTACACACAAAAGAGAAAAAATATCACTCTAGTTCTGAGAGAGTTATTTAAGAATTAAAATTTAACAAAACAACTTGGTCTGCAACTAAGTAATGCTATACCTTAAGGACAACCATTGGTTGAAATAGCGCAATAAACTGTGGTGGCTCTTTTCCTTGTATTATGCGTCCCTTCAAGATTGCCGACCAAGTTTCAGACATAAATAATCCATATACATTACATCCAGAAATCTGAAATTACATAATACCTGAACAGGTCGCCCTTTTAATGAATTTGTCATTGTATTAGTCAACCGAGTTGCCATCATTTGGTCATCCTTAAAAAGAAATGGATGTAACGCTTCATAAGTTTGTGAATCTTCCCAAAACAAACATATATTTAGCAGAAACAAAGATGTCCGAGTGACTATTAATCTACATGAGGGTCTTATAACAGACACATGGTAATGCTACAAATCCATTTCAGAACATAATACACTTTTTAATTAAAACTTATGAGTAAGTAATAGATACTGCTCCACCAATGAAATTCAGCAGTTATTCACATAAGGTTGATTGGCATTATAATATAATAAACTATAGACCTAACATGTGATGCATGCATATTCTGAACCAATGATGACGCAACAAAAAGAAAGAAAGCATATCGGGGTCAAGCTTGTAAGTGAGCTACACTAAGCCATAAAGAGTTAATGTCATAGACTCATAGGGTTTTTCAAAGTTTTAAGAAATACATTTAAAAATGGAAAAGGGGAACCAAGATAAACTAATCAGGAAGTAACAGCTAGTCACTGTTCGAAAAGTATGCCTTTCAGCTAATAATTTATGGCATTTGACTGCAAATACAGCAGTTAGCTTTTGAACAACCTCTTCCCAATGCCTAATTACCACAGGTGCCTCCACTTCCCTCTTTTTGTTACATTTAGTTTAAGCTACAAAGCAAACTGTAGTATATATTTAGACCAAGTAGTTACTCTGACACTGAAGTAAATCTGACCCCCTTCCCCAACACCAAGTTCCCTTGTTCACAAAATACAGTAACAATTAATGTGGATCTAATATTAGTTCAAAAGGTATGTGCATGTCTAGAGATAGTCCAAAGCTTCTAATTAAATACGTTATATCCAGATTAGATTTATTACAAGAGTTATTATTTTGTTCAATATTAAAAGAATATGTCCTCTATACTAAGATTAAATTCGAGAAGGCCCTGCCATAAAGAGATAGAATTGTCCTCATTATCAATAATCTCAACCATTTCACTCAAATCTTGACATACCTGGATACTATCCTTCCCTACCCAAATCGACAGGTAGTAATCTTCCTTCCTATCGCTTGAGTGGTACGTATAGAGGACAATATAACAATCCCCACTGTAAAATTTACCAGCGTCCTCTTTGGTTATTGGGGTCTTGGCACTACCATTAATGCACCACACCTGCGAAGTAATGGTATGTTGTCGTTTGTGGTCAATATGTCCAAATAAAGTTCATAAAATTCACAGGAAAAACATTCACATGAGAATGGTGCTGGCCATACCTCAACTTTTCCACCTGTTTCAAGCAAAGGTGGGATATCTTCGATTACAGGGGCACCTTTAGGTACTCCTTTGGCACCAACACCTTGTTGCTTCAGCAAAGCTAAGAGAATTGAAATCGTCTCCATAATTAAGACCATTAACGGAAAGTATCCAAAGTAGCTCATATAAGTAGAACTGGTTTATACCTGCTACTTTTCCTCGTCCATCCTCAGCGCCTGGAGTGGTTCCGCCCATTGGCCAAGAATCAAAGTTGGATTTGAATGAATGTGGCTCATACCCTTGCATAACCCGTGTTATGCGTGTCGATTTTGGTTTCTTTTGGTTAACAATGAATTCCTGGAAAAACAAAAAAAAATGAGAATCCCTCTTCTAACGATTAGATTAAGACCTGAATTAAAGACTACCTCAGCAGCTTGGCTGGCAGCTTTTCTATCCTCCACTTGAGTTACCCGACCAAACCAAACAACGACCTCAGCACCACAGTCCAGTAAATAGAATCTGTTGTTCTCCAATATGGATTTAGAAAGTGCACCTTCTACTGGTGTCACCTGACCATCAGAAATGCTGCAAAAACAAGTGTAAATTAGCATATTCTTTTAAAACAAGCGTACCTCACTTGATATATTATATTATAACAGATTTGATACAGATGGTCAGAGGAATAGCCATCGGAATTTTGGGTGAGATGATTACTCCAGGGGAACCATGCACAGTTTGTATCCTTGTTCTGTTAGATATGAAATATTATAACGGAAAAGGAAACAAATGGAACAAAGGCCTAGCTAGACCATGGGCCTAACTGATATCCACCCTAGTGTGGGGACCCAGTACCATCCATCAAGATCATTTACTAATATCTCCAAAGTCAGAATCATGAACATTATTGAAAAACTTCGAAGTAGCACAAAATGACTTATTACATGTTCTTTTAATCTTAGGTTTTTTTTAATATGTCATATCCGCACAGTTTAGAAAGACAGTAAGACCACACTACCTATAAAGTTTCCCAGGAGTGGTTTCAAGAGTAATGTCGTCTTCACTTGCAGCCTTTTTGCCAATTGGTGCATAACCACCAAAGATGACCCAAAATTCACCCGAATCAGACTCAGTCTGTAGTTTTCCGTCCTCTGGCACAATGCAAGCCCACCACAAATAAGAAAGGAATTAGTAAAATGGAGAGATATGAGGTGTAAAAAGATGTCAATAACATCGACTGCGCAGGACTAGAGGTTTTTGTGTGTGCCTTACCAACAATTGCAACTTCACTTTTCCCCTCATGGTACTGATCCTTGAGAAACTGAATCACTTCCAAAGCCTTTGCTCTTTCTTGTATGTTTGAGTTTGCACCATTAAACTGATAAATCTTATTCTCAGTGTCTAATATAAACACATCATCATGATTCAGGGACGAGCGAGCAAAAGGCACCTGCGGGACCATATATGAATTCTCTCAGAAGTCACAAAAATGAAGAGAGTTTTCATAATTAGTAGTTCAATAGTTTCAAAGTACCTGCTTCAATCTGACAACTCGTTTTCCTCGGCAAACGTAGAGCCGAATTTCAAACGCTTCTTCCTCCCATTTCTTGAATCCAGAAGCAACACCACCCTCCAAGGGAATAATGCATGGTTTAAAATATGACAAAAACTTGTCAGATTCATGCCCTTGAAGTTCCCGATGCTGCACTGCACGCCCTCCAAGGACTGCATCAAGCTCAATTGTCTTGATTGCAGCTGTTCCGGCTTCATCCTACAGGAATCATATAACTTATAATTTGCAACAAATTGGAAGCCTAGTATCAGGTTTTGTTGTAAAACGTTTCTTGAACTGCACCTGACTGGTATCTTTCCCTATCCAGAAGTGAATGTCATATAGATAAGCGCCTCCCTTGCCAGAAGTTGTCTGCAAAAGTTTGAAAAATATGAGCATAATAAACTACAAGGAGATATCTACTCCTTCCACACAAACAGGATCCCCCCCCTCTTTTTAACTTCTTTCCTTAAGCAATTGTACAGTTGCTGAACTTTCTGTTCACATGGCCAGAAAAAGCCACCATGTGTGCCAAGTTGGCATTGGTATAACAAGTCCTGATATGATTACAATTTATAAATAATGTCTATACAACGGTGTTCTTTTTATTAAAATACAGTATCACATGGTGACATGGAAAAGAATAACAAAAGAAAAGTCAGGAGGAATTCCTAGATGGTAACCCAACCCAACTATTTGGAGGTGATGAGCTTACGAGTATTTTAAAAAGTTTCTTTTTTAGAGTATAAGATCTAGGATATCTCATCACTTCTAGACTCTATGCCCTTGACGAGGTGCTCTGCTATGGTTTTGTATATTCTGCATATCTTGTCTTAGTGTATGTATGTATTTATTTATTAAATCAATTGGACTGAGAGAATGACTCTTCATCTACCTGAAGGTATAAGATATCTAGGAGATTGTTTCACCTAAGAACACCTTAAAACCCTTATAAAGAGCCATTAACCCTTCCAACCTACTTGAATGTAAAATACTGTTGTCCAAGAGTATCATCTATGTCGAACAACTATAATTGGTAAAAATGGCTGTAGTAGTATCGTCACTAATAAATTGACTATATCAATTACTGAAAAGAAAATTTAACTACCTGCAAAACAATGTAAGTGTCTCCCATGTAGAATTTTCCATGTTCAGACTTGGGCAGAGGAACCGGCTGGAAGTTCTCGATCCGCCAAATTTCAGTCCCTCTATTGGTAAATGTTAAGTACAAAACCTTATGCATTACCAATTTCTCATAGACTTGTGTACAGATCAAAATCTTGTTAACACTATTTCTAATTCACAAAAGAATGAGAAAAATATCGGTTGGTATAAATATTAAAAAAGAAAATCCTACTTTTTTTTTTTTCTCTACAATTAAGTTTTTCAAACGGTAAGCATCAAAAAACGGGGAAGGGGGAGTATCACATTCAGTTGTATAGTAAGGATACACTCTCTGACCAACTCCTTGAAATGCAGGATCCAGAATTTTCGTAGAACTAGCCATCTTTTGAGAATCTTCTCAATCAATCCCCTTCTTAAAACAAAGAATAAACAGAATGCCATTCAGATTTCTAGTAAGTAGTAACTTTTGAAATTTGACAGCCTAAATAATTACACAAATTGTAGCTAAAGAAACCAAAAGCACGAAACATATCTACATAAAAGTAATGATCATCAACGAGTGTGATTAAAATCTACACTCTTAAACTTATCCACGTTCAATTTCATATGATCTACTTGTCCACACTATACACAAACAACAATTCATAATCATTTTGAGTGATCAAATAGATCAAATCATAAAATTCAATCAGATACTAGATCAATTGAATTATGGATCAAAACAATACAAACAAATCAAGATCTACAACAACAATAACAATTAAAGTAAATAGAATTCAATATAGATACATTCAATAAAATAAAACAAACAAACAAACAAGTATCAAAGATCCAATCCGAATCGAATAACAAAAACATACCTCTTCTGATTTCTCTCTGTTTAATTTTAGGTAGAGTTTTTAGGAATGAGAAAAAAAAAAGGAAAGGGGGGACAAGGAGGAAGAGTGAAGGAGCTGGAAAAGGTTTCAAAAGTGAATAATTGCACTCACTGTCATCTCATTATCTAGGCCTCCTCACTTTTTATATATATATAAATAAATGAATAAATGACTTTTTTACTTTTTTTTTTCATTCCAAGGACAAGCCAATTTTTTTTTTTTTTTTTTTAACGGTTTTTAATTGGTCTAAAGTTAGGACATGAGGAATGGATAAAGAGAGATTATAGGAAAAGATCCGGTCAGAATGGTCACCGGCCATGCTGGACTTTTTACACATCATCTATAAAGTTACTTTATTATGTTTTTCTTTTTTCTTTTTTTGTTTTTTAAATAGAAATGGGCCTTTTTATTATAGTCATGCAACTAGCCGGCCTGGGTTTATGTGGGTCAGATCTAATTGGGCATCTATTGTCAACTTTTGCCCTTATGTCTTGGATGGACTGATTAATGATAGACTGATCTAAGAGCATCTCCAGGACTCCAGATGGTACTATAACCTGTTAAAAATTTTAAATTTGAAGAAAAATTTTGAAAATTTGAAGAATTCTATCTCTAGGTGGCCTCAAATTCGGCTGCATCACCTGCTTATTTGCAAATTTGACAATTTGGATGCGGATGCAGAGCGATTGCAAATGTCGTCCTAATTTTTTTTTTGACTTTGACTAGTGGTACTGTCGCGCACCACTACTGATGTCGTGTGGGGATTTTTTTTTTTACTTTTGGAATGGTTGCGCGCCACTCATAATGTCGCATGGGTTGTTTTGGAATTGTATATGGGACACTCCAACTATTGCGCGATAGTGATAATGTCGCGTGGGTTGTTTTTTGCTAATGGAATTTGCGACCACCTAGAGTTTGGTCGAAATTTGCGACCAGATTTTCCAAAAAATTTTTCAAATTTGAAAAATATACTACCACCACCTAGAATGCTCTGTAAGTGCATAGCTTGAAGAGCTTCTAGTGTACGAATTGTACTTGCGGAAACAGGAGCTAGAGTGGCACCATTGGTAGGAGAACTCAGTTACTAAGGTTAGATATTTTGATACGATTGTTATTTTGCAAAAAAAATATTAATGTATATTGATTCAACAGTTTGATTTTTTTTTTATTTATTTTTTTTTAATCCAGAGTTGCATAGACTGATAGACACAAAACATTTAGTCAGGAATTAAAATTTCTGCGTAAAATAGACAAGAAAAAAACATGTCTCTACTCTTTACGGCAACCAAGAAAATTAAGAATGAAAACCTACTAATTATGGGTTCATTTGTTTTGGGCAGTTTCTGAGTCTACCAATGTTTTGGGCTTTTGGTCGAGTTTTGAACGTTACAAATTTACAACCCCAAGGCCCAGGGCCTTGGGCCTTGGCAAAGTGTGAAACCTGACGTTTTGGCGCTAGAGGAACTCCCTAGTGTATTTTTATCTGTTGGACCTTACACAAACACATGAAAATGGTTGCTCATTTAGCGGCTGCATTGTATTTGTTCTTCAACTGCATTTTTATAGGCTCCAATGTTACTTCTACAGTTTTGTTTTGGCTCTTCGCTTGTATAATGAATGCTCCAAATTGTTTGATTTTAAATATTTTTCTTAAAAAGAAAGAAGACTAGAAGTAGAAAAATTAACTGAATTTCCATTTCATTCAAATAATTTTTTGGCCAGACATGCACGCACAGGCTAAACAATTCATAGTCAACCTCACCATTACAAATATGAAATCGTGCACTACAGTTAGCTCAATCATTTTCTTATTAAGAAGAAGAAAGAGGATTCTCATTGCGAATGCTTGGATTCCTTGGGGACATCACCAGTGGGAAATTTTGGGCCATGAAACTACATTTGTGTGAAATATAGGGACATATAGGGTTTGTGCTTTCATCATCGATATTTACTGCAAAGGCCAATGATCCTCTTACGCTTTCAGCAAGTGGTTGGTTGTTAAACTTGTTTAAGTAGTTACTGTGCAATTTATTAGTGTAATTACCATTGCTTTAGGAAATCAGATGGTAAAATGCAGCCTAGAGAACAGTTGGAACAGGTTGTGTTGGCTTGCTGCTAAGTGCTGACCATAATATTTGGGTAAGAATTAACGAACAGCCGATACCCCAAACAATGTGAATACTTAAGTTTGGTTAATAATTATTAGGGTGGATCAGCCGTTGTCTAAAAAGAAAAAGAAAAGGTATAAATATATTCCCCACATGATCATCAATTGACTAGCTAGTGACTGGTTAACGAATAACGAATGGCTGTCATCTATACTCACCAGTTACCATCATTCCTAACTCTTGATTAAAAATACCACAAATCATAATTATCTTTGTTTGATTTTCTCGTTACAATACAAATTAGACAGATTTGCACTTTAGATCGACTTCCTCATTTAAGGAACGATGGATGCCAAATCAAATTATGTCTTGGCGTTTTGATTTTAATCTTCTTAAACGAATAAGCACATTATGGTACTACAAAACGCCAACACATATACATATGGTACTACAAAAATGATTGGACCTAAAATGCAGCTCTTTCCTCCACCGGTGAATAAGCAAAAGTTCGCGCATAAGCACATCTCCCCAGTCCCCAACATACACGACGGCTAACTAATATAAACCTCGCGCATGTATGTATGCGTTTCTGTGCGTATGCTTGGTGCACCCGTACAAAGTGGTTGCAATGGTATATACTTTTGTATGTTGGATGATGATACTTGGTAGTTGGTAGTAGTGTAATACCCTATTACCCTATACCATTTGAGTTTTTGACTTTTTGCCAATCTATCACGACTAAATCTCTGTCTATAATTCCTGTCCAAATCGTATTAGCCTACTATAGCTAACTGTTACTCGCATATATGATCCTAAGTTCCTTAGTTACCGGATGTATCACCATTTACTAGTGCTACATTGCTACATACTGTTTGCAGTTTAGACAAACAGTATTACTTCTCTAAATTATGCCTTTTGCAGACTGCCATACTAACCTTGTCCACATGTGAAAATCCAAGATTACAGAGAGAGAAAGAGGTCAACAAAGGGTGAGGCCGTGAGGGAGAGAGTGGAGCCCAAGCTCTACTGGTAGGGTTTACTGGTCGCATATATAATGATTCCCACAACAGTACATACTCCATCCCCAATCGCCATCCTTGATGGATGGATTGTAGTTTGAAATGACATTTCACAATCTGTGTTTTGACTGATCCTCTCTCTCCCTTCCTTGCTGCAAGCCTGCAACACAGCTGCCACGGTTCTTTTCCATCTCTCCAACTTCATATACAAACTGTTATGATTATAACAATTCAAGCTATATGTTGTTAAGGAAGCAATTGATGGCTACTAGTGTGTTGTTCAATTGCTGCAGTTTTCTCGTTGTAATAGACGACTAATCATTTGATTTCGAACACATATCTAAGTCACAGCGACTGAATCTCAACCTGGGTATATGTTCCATCCATCAACAAACACAACTTTTCAACGCTAACAGCTAAGGGCATCATATGCACTCAAAAAAGCTGATGCATATATTTGTTGCAGGTGCATAAAAAGCCTTATCCAACTTCATCTGGAACCTATACTACTACTGCCCTTGTTATCAAGGCTGCAATTAAAAGAACCAAAAAGGAGGGATTGTTGAGAACAAAGGTTTGACACTTGTTAATAATACCCACATGACAGATGATCCACTACAACAGTTTGAAAAGTAAAAGGTATGCATATATATCTCCTGCAACTTTTTGAATCCATACCTCCTCCACTACACTAATGAATTATGGCATTGGGAATTGATGATTATATATATATATATATACGTAATGAGAATTTACATTCTTTTCTAGCAAATATACATTATATATGTATGTACATCAGAAAGGCTATAGGCTATAGCTACACTGACATATCTATATACAGAGTGCATGTCATCTTCAGTTCTTCTTGTGGAAATTCTACTGTTCTACACTTATACTAGGCTAGCTTCAAGTATGAGGAAATTTAGGATTATGAGTCATGATATCAGAAACTACATACAGAATATCATCATATATACTAGCAAAAAAAATGTTGAGAAAAAGTAATGCATTCATAGCAACATGGCCTAAAATACTGATTAATTAGTCATCTGTTTAGGACTCTGGCGTAAAAAAGAACAACGGGATACCCATAGAAAATACATGGTTTATCATGTAAAGCAGATGCGTCGTGATCTTACTCAGTAGCCACAGCTGTGTCAAGGTGAATATTAGCTTAGTAGAGTATACTTCATTCACCAAAGCTTGACCACTTTGTCTATGTGTACTAGTGTGAGGATTCGTTGTCTTGTTCGACTTCAGAGGCGATTTCATCGTCTTCTTCCATGTAATCTGCATTATAAGCTGAGTGTCCATCTCCGAAGGCCTTGATATGGTCTTTTAGAGACCTCTTGTGCTTAAAATCTGATCCACATGTGCAATACCACAATTTCCCACAATTCTTCTCATGTGTTCTCCAATCACCTCTCACTGCAAAGGCCTTACTGCATTTCCTACACATGAAAGGTTTAATTCCATGCTTTCTCTTGTAATGAGTTTGAAGTGTTCTAAAGTCCTTGAGTGGCTTCGCCCGTGGGTGGTCGATGTTGTTGCGGCATCCTGGTGCACAACAATAGCAAGGAAGTCTCAGCATTGCAGTTGGTTGAGTTCCCCTTAGAGACTCAGGCCCCTTCCTATACTGAGATCCATGGCCCCACATATGCATCTGTGAGATAACAAAATAGAAAGATGATTAAAAGAAGGAAGAATGTAAGACCAACATGGCTACATTAAATCTGCATAAAGTCTCAAAAAAGCAAATTTAAAAGTACTTCAGTGTATACTTGAAAATTGTCTTTAATCTTTAACAACCTACAGCTAGCATAGTTTGTTTCAACTTTCAAGCAATAATACTTTATCTTAAAATGGTTCGGTGCCTAATAAATGAATCACTCTCTTTGGTGTTACAATTCAAAATTTTATGAAGTTTTTTTAATTTTTTGCATAGTTACAACATTTCCAAATCCCCTTTCCATAATCAACTTTATGGAGTTTGTTTGTGAATGTTACAAGCTAAGGCTAAATGATGAAATTAAAATTTTCCCCAAAAGAATGATATGTAAAGGACACCTTTTTTTCTCCTTTCATTCAAATGGTGTATAAATATAATGTATAATGGTGTTCTTTCTTTTATCAAGCTACAAGGAAAAAAAAAGGAAGACAAGCATACGCTTAAAGAAGAAAAAATGCAGTGTACTGAGGGATTAGGTTAAATTGGAAAAGTATAATGACACATGATACAATTAGTATAAGCTTATGAGAGATGATATATATTTTATTGATTGGAAGCTACTCCAATTTAAAGTTATGGTCGCTGATGAAAATCATCTGAATTCAACTGACCAAATTTCAGTATAACACGCTTTCATGTGTAGAACACAAACTTCAAAGTATACTAAAAGCATAAGGAACATTGGCTGTGTTGTTCAATCACATAAAGAAAAGTAGTACTGATCAAATTTTCAGTTGGACCAGATACAAAGATATATATATATATATAGTATTCAAATCCCCAAAACTCACGCACATACCATGCAAATTAAATATACAAGATACATAGTTACATACAACATAATAAACAAACAAACAAACCAAAAAAAAAAATCAAAAAAAGGAAAAAGAGGAGAGAGAGAGATTGCATGACAATCCCTTCTTTTTATCCAATTAAGCAAAAAAAAAGTACAAAATGAACACACTGGTCGAGTTGGAATAAAATGGCTTTTTTTATTTAAAAAAAAAAAAGGAGATGTCCGATGAAGGATCGTGTCAATGAACAAACCTGCATGTTGTTGTATCTGTTGAAGGTTTTACAGCAAACAGGACATGAAAACTGTGTAGGACCAATAAGAATCTGAGAAGGGGTAGGGATCCAATATTGACCCTTGTTGAGTCTAGTTGTAGAATACCCAACAGATGAATCAACACTAACACCTTCTTTATCAATTATCTCTGTTGATGGACAAATCATAGATACTAAATCTTCAGAACTTGGACTTGGAAGTCCTATGTTTAGGGCAACAGTGACACTATCAACATCAGAAGTAGTGGTAATAGGAAAGAAGTTTCTTTCTTCTTTGTTTTTCTTTTGGTCTTCTTCTTCTTCTATTGCACTACAAGAGTGATCTTCTTGTTCTTCATGATGTCTTGTTGGACTTAAACTTAGTAAGGGAAGAGCTTCTCTTAAAGGAGGAGAAGGGGGTGGGGTTTGATAGTGATTACATGAGTGAAAACTGTTGTTGCTATTGTTCTTGTTGTAATTGGAGTAGAAGTTGTAGGAATAAGGAAGAGAAGATGGGTTGGTGGTGGTGGTGGTTGAAAATGAATTGTTGTGAAAGAGCGGGTGGGGGTTGTTGTTGTACCACCCAGTGAAGAAATTAGGATGGGGATCTGTCATGGTGATCAGTGAGAGAGGTGTGGGCTTTGAGTGCACAAAGCTAGTAGGTTATTATAGAGAGTATGGATGGAGTGAGAGTGAGTGAGTGAGTGTGAGAGATGTATAGAAAAATGACCACAACTCAAAACCCAAACTCCAAAAACATTTCTATGAAGGAGTGAAGAGGGAGGTGGGAGAAAAGAGTAGCATACATGTAAACCTCCATTTAAGAAGAAAGGAGAAAGAGAGAGAGAGAGAGAAGGTAGACCCAAAAGGAAAACAAAGATCACTCAAAAAGCAGCAAAGGGTGGAGAGAGTAAATAAGTCACCAAATTAAAAGCAAGGTACGAAGTAAAAAATCACCAAATCAGGTAGAATGATAATAGCTGACCCCATTCAAGAAAAGAAAGAGAGAGAGAGCCAGGGTCAGGGGAAGCTGGTATGTTAACTGTGTGTACACCTTTTAAGTCTTTAATACAAAACAGAGTAATTAAGTCTTTAATACAAAACACATAATAATTAAATTCAATCTTAGAATTGGGACTAGCCAACTTTAAAGGTAATAAATTGGGAAAGAAAAAACAAATGGGGGTTGGGATTCCATGGGTATCCTCCCTGAATCGTGTCTACTCTCTTAATCCATTTTTTTTAAGTTGGTTTGTACCCAAGAGCAAGTCTAATTGGAGGCTATATGGATCGCTAAAGGCAAATATAGTACTCCAACCACAAAAAATGTCGTTTCAATAGGACTGCTAAAAGGATCTTAAATTTGGAAGGAGTCAAAAACCCTGCCAAAATTAAGACCTTCGCTAGCAACTGCTATCATAAATTTGGAAGACGGACGACATAGTTTCTGTCTTCGTATGTTAAATTTCAATGGGCGGCAAAAACTGTGTCGTTCGTCCAAAAATAATTTCAAAAAAATAATAGACGGACGGCATAGTTGTTTTTTAGCACTTTAAAACATAAAACGCGATTAGATTAGTTTTTTTATTTTAGGAAGCTAAATTTGATTGGGCAAGCTAAAAAGCCTATGTGACACTTTTAGCAGCCCAATTTAACATTTCCATTGAACTTGCTCTAACTAATTGCATTAAAAACTTGAAATACATATAATAATTTTTGCACATCCTAAACGCAAAAGTTTCATAATTTGGACTTGTTGGAATCTTTAAAGTTTAAATATTCTTGACTTTGAAATCAAATAACACATTAAGTTAGATAATCTTTGAAAATACCATTAGATAATAAACAAATAAAAACTAAAGAAAGAAAGCAAAGAAAAAACAAAAAACAAGGAGTAAATAGTAAATACAAAGACGAAGCAAAGGGGGATGGGGGGAGAGTGGAAGAATGAGATAATCTTGGGACTTGAAAGAACAGACTTCTTGTTGGAGAATGTGTTCAAAACAAATAGCATTGCCCACTCCAAAAAAATCCCAAATACAGAAATAATCCGAAAATTTGAGGAAAAAAAGTAAAAAACTTAAGGGAGCTAGAAGAGAGTGAGGGGACAAGATAAGAGCGGGTGGGGTTTCTAAAAATCCAGTGTGTGTTGAAAAGCTCGAATATGTCTTAGAGAGAGAGAAAGGTGAGTTTGTACATGATCGAACCATACATACACATGTAATTTCATGTTTTACATTTTTTTTTTTTTTTTTTGAGGAGCATGTGCTTTCACTACAACCCAGCATTTGCTTTGGTGTAAGAGCTTTGGTCGGCTTGGCTCGATACGAGTTGAGAGACTGTCCTAAACACAGTAACACCATTTCATCATTGTCTTATACTCTTATCCACTTACTACATGTGTCTACGTCTGTAGTTCTGCTGTACAATCTTTACATCCAGTTTACTGTTCCTTATGTCACTCTCTCTTTCGTCTTCATCAGCCCCACTGAACATGACCATCTGCTTGGCTTTAAATTGCAATTCCATGCAAGTGTTTTAACATATATAAGTTATAACCTGTGTGTATTATGAACTTTTAGAAGTCATTTCATAGTTCTCAGATGACAAAAGTGCTATGGTTATCGAAAAAAAAAAGTGACAAAAGTGCTGGATCATACTTACACTGGAATATAATTACAGATTGAGGCCGTAAGGTTTAGCCAATTTCCTAGCATGCGTACAACGTACGAAAAGAAAATTAATACTGGGAAATTAAACCACTTTATGCAAACTCACTGGAAGGTTTAACCAATATATAATTTCCTAACACACCAGTCATTACCTAAAGGTGTGTGTAATTGTGTATAGCTGGTTGGTTCTTTGGGTATTTCGAGGGGTTGAGAAGGAATACATACAGATAATACATGAGCAGGCTTCATAGAAGAAAAGTACGTATAAAAGAAAATTAATACTGGGAAACCACTTTATTCAAACTCTGCCACTCGTACAGCAAATCATTGTACAAACTACAAAGTTTCACAATCAAAAGTCCCCTAGATCCTTAATTCCCTCTAGCCACAAAGAGGGGTGTGTGAGAGAGAGAGAGTTACATATTGATGTAATGGGACCTCCACTATGTGCTAGACTGCTAGTATCCTACTGATATGTTTGTAAATGGAATGGAATTAAGGGCCTTAACTCCTCAAGTATAGGGAACATTTTGGATGATTGGTAATTTCTGTGAAATGGATCAATAAGAATAATTGCATTGTCAACGTAGGCTCTACCGAAAATCAGTAACAAAAGTGCAGAGAGATATTGAATGCTCTTCCGATCCCTAGCTTATTTAGCTTATTTCTAAATCAATGAACACAAAGACAATAGTACGAGTAACACTATTCAAACTGTTGTAGGACATTTTGCTCATCTCACTCCTGCTGTACAGGAAGTCCTAGGCCCGACGGAACTGTTTCCCTTGTCAAATTATTGTCATATAGTACAATTACTCCGACGAATATTAAACGTATACAAGTTAATGCTCATGCCCGTCGGCACTCTAGACACAATGTTTATGTTTGTATCTTTGTCCGTGAAATAACTCCTAAAAGACCATCTCTATTGGTAGCATCTATTGGTAGCAGGGATAGATGCTATTACCCGTGTTCACGATTCCGGTCAGAATTTTATCGGATATTTCGATTTAAAAAAAATGGATAAAAACAATATAAAGCTGAAATATTGATGATTCCAAAATTAATGGAAGGGTTAATGAGTATTACCCCACTAGATAAGCCAATTAGATCCCTCCACTAGATGGAAAATTAGGGTCTCTTCCCCAAATACACAAAAAAAAAACTAGGGGGAAATTAGAATCTCCCCCCCCCTACACACAAAAAAGAAATCCTAATTTCCCATCTAGTGGGGGATGAGGAAATCCTAATTGGCTCATCTAGTGGGGGTAATACTCATTAACCCTTAATCGAAATCGAAATGACATGAGTTGAAATATTGTGAATTTCAATTTTCTAGATTTTTAGATTTTCAAAATCCCAAACTATGGTTATTACTTATTCCATGCATACTCAAGTGTGCTGGTGTTATCTCTCACGTAAGGAAGATTGGCAAAACAAGTATTGTTCATGTCAAGAGAAGAGGCCAGGTGCATGCATATATGGCAGGGAATGGGTTGGGTTCGAGTTGGATAAATCCAATCGTATTTGAATTCAATCCGAATCAAACCGAAATCAAACCGAAATATTCGAATCCACCAAACCCGACCGACCCGATAGGATAACACTAAAAAAAAAAAAAAAAACCCAAAAAATATATCCGAACCCGACCTGAATAAATAAACGGATATGAAAATCAACCCAAACCCGAACTATTTGGATTTGGGTTGGGTCGGATTCAAGTCAAACCCGACCTGATTCCCTGTCCCACATGTGTATGTCTTGCCCAAAAGGCGCAGCGCCCTTACCTAAAAAAAGAAGATAGTTTTTTTTTCTCCTCTTTGCGAAACAATGTTATTGGAATGTGATCAAGAAGGGCGCGCGTGCACTTTTCTATGCCTATTCCAAAGCGCCCACGCTCTTGCCTCTACATACCGAGTTTCAATATTTCACCATAAAATCGAGATCGTGTTTTTACACTAAAATTTTAGATTACTATTAAAACCAAAGTTAGGTTTTTAGTAATTAAGTCTTAGAATAGAAACCCAATTTTGTGAACAACCAAAATTGAGTGGAAACTCTTGCAAAGAGAAAATGCTTGTAAGGAGATAAGAGAAATCTAGTAAGTTGAAGAGACTTAAGAAAAATGATTGTAATCTTCCTTCCCATTTATAAAATTATTTGCTCTTGTGGAAGTAGACATCATTAGCCAAACCACGTTACATCTTTGTGTCTTATTGTGGTAAGTTACTTTACATTGTTATTATTTGTTTGTGATAGTTAATTACATAGCTTAGGTTATGGTTGTTGGTTGTAGTAAAATTTAGATTTTTTATTAAAGTAGTAGATTGTCTAAATACAAGTTATCTTAGTGGGGATCGATTGATATTGTTTTCCCTATATATCAAAGTAGGCTCTTATGGAAATCTTATATGTAAGCTTACAACGCTTATGAACAATGTACCAGATGACATAAATCACCCTCCCCCTTCTTCTCTCTCACTCACTCCCCATATAGCTATGATTTAATTTGTAGACCGATTTTAGAGAAAAAGTATATGGAAAGAATTGGGAAATAATAGGCCAACTCGTTCATACTTATCGGTAAGTAGATATGAACAGAGGTGGATATAGGGTTGTCACTCGAGGGGGGCTGCTCAAATAATAGAGCCACTCCCAAAATGTACAAAGCTATATCTAAAGTTGTCAATGGATCGGTTTGGGTCAAGTTCTGAAAAATCCAAACCTGAACCGATAAAAAAATTGGGAACCCGAAACCGACTCGAACCGATAATATTACATTTCATTCGAAACCGAACCGAATTGAAAAAATATATTGCAAACCAAAACCGAACCGACCTGAACCAAAAACTATAAAATCAATTAAATCCTAAATTAAATCAATTAATTCCACCACACAATTGACAAACATACACAAAATTAATCATAAATATTACTAAAATGTCATTTTATCTTTGGATTCATATCGGTTCGGTGTGGAGAGCAAACCCGAAACCAAACCAATATATTATCAGTTTAATTTTGGGTCGGTAGAGGGCAAGCCAAATTACCAAAACCCAAACCGTTTTTTATTAGTTTGGTTCGGGTCGGTTATCGAGTTATCGAAACTCATTGACAACCCCCTAACCATATCTCATCCTACCAGTTGAATTAAGGGTTGATATTTTGTAGATATGATATCCCCGCCATGCATAAATAACATACCTACTAAATTTTGGTTTATTCAAATATGTCTAACCTAATCAAATATTATTATGAAATCGGAAAATTTTTATCATTAGTTAAACGTTTAAAATTGAAAACTAGTTTTGCAACATTCAATATATCCAAATATGATTAAATTTTGTGAACATAGTATCTATTGTGAGAAGATCATATCTACAAAATGAAATCTTAATTCAATTTGTAACTCATGGAATAGCTCTATCCCTCCCATATGGTAAATTCTATACTATTAACACTATTTTTTTTTGTTTTGGCAAAGTTGGGGTGGGCTACAACCCCGGCTCCCTGGATCCGCCTCTGGATATGAAGAGAAATGATGCTCAGTTACCATCAAGAAATAGATCGATCATTAACACTTTTCCACTTGTCAAATTATTGTCATATAGTACAATTACTCCGACGAATACTAAACATATATATACAATACGTACATCAGTATAGTATCTCACTTGAATTCCAAACGGTCCTCTATAAACAGAAAAACTGCATCAAACGAAAATAAGCTGATCGACACATATCTCCGTGTGAACTTTCTAAACTGATGTGGTGTGTATTTTACCAAATCATGTAAAATTATAACCATGATCAATTGATCCACACATACTTGTAGGCATCAATCTTGCCATGCTGTACGTACATGATAACTAAAGGATTATGCCAAGAAAGAGTCATGCTCCCGCAAGTGTCAGACACTATATATCGATCTGTTTGCCATGTGTTGGGACTTCAAAGAAAATTTGTTGGCTTAGATTTGAAATAGATGGTTTTAAAAGTTTAAAATCTTTAAAATATATATACTCCCAAGAACCTGACCGAATTTAAATAGTTGCCTAAACTGCTGGATTTATCATGACTGTATCATAACTATTCATAAGAACCATCACAGCCTGAACAGTTTATGCTTCAAAGTTCAAACATACCAAATCCTCACTGGCACAATTGTAAATTATGTTCCGAAAAAATTTAGACTCCGGATCAGATGTTCCATCTCCATTACTTAGTAAATTGAACACGAGATGAAAAGATTGATGATTCCAGGCAAGGGGGGAGACAGAGCTGTCTCCCTTATGTTGGTATGTGACAAGAATGTATTTTGGGGATAAAAAATATTTCCTTTGAAAAGAGTGAAGGTTTCTTGGTCTCCTTGGGATTGACTTAGCTGCATGGAAAGGGAGCATGCCTAATTCTAATGTTCTGTATGCACGCACGTATGCACATATTAAATCAAAGTAATCAACCCAAGATTCAAGATCTGTTGACAGTTGTTTACAAAGTTGGAATGGGCTGTTGTGTTAGAAAAACACCCTATTTGGGTCTCATATTATGATATTTATTTATAGTTTCGTACGCTTATATCCTTTATCCTTGGAACATAGGCATTTTACTTACTTATTGTATTCGTACACCAATTATGATCATAATTGTGAAAAGTTTTGATAAGATGTTTGAAATTATATTATGTGCGATGGAAAAAAAATAGACCAAGAAATTAACAAAAGGATGCCACATTCTAGCATGATCGACCACAAGGAACACTCAAACACATTGTGTTGCTTACTGCTGAGTGCAAATGCAGCAATGGAAGTCGGACTCAAATTTAAGAACGCAAACTGAATTTGAACGTTTGTTTGTGTTGATAATAAGCAGAGAGATTTAGTGGAGCGGAATGGTCGGACGCACATGTGATCTATTAAAACAAAATTAGAAAAAGTTATGTTGCCGTGGATGGAAAGGTCTGTTGGCAGTGAATTGAAGCAGTTATTTTACTGTGAATCGAAGGAGTTATATATATGTTGCCATCAATGACAAAATTATGTACTGAAATCAGATTTTGGGATCAAATGATTGAATAGCATTCAAAACGGGCCCGCTGCTTTAAGTTTTCATTTCTAGTCTTATTTTGTATTTCCAACGTTGGGTGAGTTGGTAAATACAAGAACATGTTTTTATTTTTATTTTTTTTGTTCTTGTATTTACCATTTTTTTTTTCTAAACACTACTTAATAAGGTTAATGAGTAAGGTTAAATTGCATTTTACCTATATTGTGTAAACTGTTTTTGCTCAATACAATTTCCCCATAGCAAAAAAAAAAAGTTAATTAGGAAGAAAGGTTTCTGATATGATTGCTATATGCTGCAACTCTTGGTATTTAACTATTTACCAGGGATAGTAAATGAAGAGTGTAGAACCAGAGAATGAATCCAATTTTTCTGTCTCTGGATAGAGCCCATAATATCCCATCGTCAACAAGTACACAACTGACGTCGAACAACAAAACATTGAAAGGTAGGTAAGACTCAGACCTCTCCTAAATGCCGGCATTTAATAAACTGGCCCCCTAATGTAGTAATCTTCTAACACATTTCGCAATCAAAATTAGACAATATTTGCTTTAATGTAATCGGTGGTAAAATGCCGCTTTAGACGTTACACCCCTGGCGAATGCTTTCACAGTTTCACACTAAATACTACCGATCAGTTTAATGTTTCTCAAATATCTGACATAACGTTCACCTTGTGTACAAAAACTTATATTTGATAAATACGATTATGGGCGGCATCTAAATGTTTGGAAAATGCCAATTCATTTATGTCCAACAGTGTCCATATTATTCTCATTTCCCACAAAGATTGCTTTATTTATGAAGGGGGAGGATTCACTTTTGGTTTTTTTTTTCTTCTCCTCAATAATACAAGTAAACTTATTTGTCAAAATGAGAAGAGCACAGAACATGCATGATTTGGATTGAGTTACAAATCAATCCAAAAAAGTTCGAAAAAGATTTGGATTCATAGTTCCACCTTTAAAGTTTATAACAAAGTTTGAAAAAGATTTGGATTCATACTTCCTCTTTATTTGCGACATATTTTTTCTTCTCTTTTGCTTTTAGTGCATAAAGCTCCCCTCTTTGTTTTTTTTCTCCTCTTTTGAAGGAAAGGAAGGACTAGAAAGCATATAGCCCATTGATCTATTCATGAGATGTATATATTTCCTATATGACATGTTTGGAATTTGCATCACAAATCAGTATATCATTTTAATTTTTTGGTTTTTCTTTTGCTCTTGCACTCTGAAAAATATTGGGTTTATTTGATTTTGGCCCCATTTTTATGAGGGTATTTAGCATTTGGCTCCTATATGTAAGTCGTTTAATTTATTTTTGGCCTCAATTTTGTCAGTTGGATGGGTCAACTTTAACTGCACCGTATCATATTTTTAAAATGACAATTTTACCCTTCATGTGACTTGCGCGTGAATCTCGTAAATGCTAGTTTCGTAAAATTTTGATTTTGAAATCCAATACAAATTTTGTTTCGATGATATCGATTTAAAAGTCCAAGTGGCAAGTATCTATTTATCGTACAAACATCGACGCCTTGGATTAAAATGTTTAGGATTTCTACATATCAGGAGAATGTGGTGGGGAGAACGCGGGAAAACAACTTATCTTCTTTCTTAATGACTTGTTATCTCATTAACAAACTTGTTGTCTCTCTCATAAAACAAAAATTCTATATGAACAAACTCAACACATCAGGCAGGGTGCGTGTGTATTGCTCCAAAAATACTGCAATCAAGGTCTCTCTGCTTGCCACATCAGTTTGTTCACGTAGAAAGACTCCTCATAAAACCCACTCCAAAACCATACTCCTTTTCAAGTTATCATATCGCCTCATCAGCTCATCTCCTCTTCAATTCCATTTACATATATTTTTGTTTTTGGCCCATATTTCAAAAAACTTTTAAGCTTTTAGCGCCTTCTCTATTAATGGACTGTGGGATATTTTTCAAAGAAAATACAAACCTTTGCCCCCCGGGTTGAGAGCAACATTCAAAGCTCCACGGCTAGTAGCTAAGAAACCCTTGGATGCCAACCGTAAGATTTCGACATGTGTCATTTTGTTTCGTTTATTAAAAAAAAGTCACGTGTGGCACGTGTGCAAACCATACAATGGCAGTTAAAGTTAACCTAGTCAACTAACAGAGCTGGGCCAAAAACAAATTATGCAACTTACAGGAGCAAAACACTGAATACACCCAAAAAAAAAATTGGGGCCAAAATAGAATAAACCCAAAAAAAAAAAAAAAAAAAAAAAAAAATTAAATCATGCGTGTCACACAGCTCTAAAGCTTGAAAGAAATATCCGATCCTCATAAATACAATGTGTTGACATGTTCACGCAGCCATGCCATGATTTTGTCATGTATCTCGCTTATAGTTCTAGTTACCCGGATATCAAATGTTCTAGCACATGGAAGGTTCGCGGGGGTCAGGGGCGTTCCACATGTTGATGGAATCGTGAACTTAATATGGTTTAAGGATTATTATGCTTAATTGCTTATATCATTATCGAAAAGAAAGACTGATGTTTATATAAACTAAAAAGATATGTTTCGACTTTGATAGCAACAAAATCTTTTAAGTCTGGCCAATGAGATTGATAATAATTGGTAATTTCAGCTGCAATAAACATTAGAGACGTTCCTGAATGGATGCCATATAATCAGTAAAAGGACTGATTGACTGAAAGCTCATAAGACAAAGCTAAACTATGACATCTTGTAGATGTAGATTCTTTTTACACTGTGAAGTCGTTCAGATGTTACTTCTGTTTCTTCTTTTCAATAAAATTCTGCAATTCAAATCCAACTTGCATACAGAAAATATGATACTTTGATATTTTAATTATGTTAATGATATTATTATTATTATTTTTAGCTTGGTAACAGGAATAATGTATTAAAATTTACAATTGAGTTACAGAAGATGTGTGAACTGGTCATACAATGCATGTTGCATGTTTGTTCAGTTCAAAGCTAAATGGACACGAGAACATCAACATCTATAGTCTAACTACCAACATTACAATCAAACAAATCTTAAAAAGACCTCATATGGAGCCTCCCATCTTAGCAGCCATGGTGGCTTCCCCTCAAACACTTGACTCTCTCATTAAGTTGAAGCGCTACACCAGCGTTAGCAATTAAGTCAGCGACGACATTGCTCTCTCTCTCTCCAAATGGAGGTGATTCTGACATAATGTAAGTTACTGAGGCAAACTCTCCATCTAGGATGTAAGTCCCATGGGAGTTGTCCACCACCAAAGGCTTTGATTGCAGAAATAGTCATACTCGATCCATAGCAGCAACCATCCCCTTTGAATAGCAAGCTCGGTACCCTCTAAAATTGCTTTACATTCCGCTATAAAGTTAGTACGGTGATACCAATGTTTTTGCATGGTACCGACTTAAACATACCATAGCTATCTCTATAAGTTATGCCAATGCCAGAAGGGCCCGGATTTCCAGACAGAGCGCCGTCGGTGTTTAATTTTATGATATTAGGTTCAGGAGGGACCCAAGTCCAAGTGCGTTGTTTAGCGGTTGGAGCAGTTCTAGGTCTGTCGACAATGTTCCAAGCACTGTTAACAAAGAAATCTCTTGCAAATGAGTATTTCATTGTTTCAAAATAGACGCCACCAAGAACGATAGGGTCATAGGGTCTTGCACTAACTTGACTAAAAGATTATTAAGCAAACAACGTATAATATCACTGGGAAGTCCTTATCCAAGAACTGAAAAGCAAAGGGCATGCTACTTCAACCAAATTTATTTTTCTTTCAAAATTGCCAGTCTGTATACACATTAGCAAATCATCGCATCATCATGAAATACAAACACTGATCATCACATCAATATCTGGATCCGAATACATACAGTTTCAAATTCAGTAATGACGTGAAGGCCTGTTTCAAATCGCCATAAATCATTCATTATTTGTAACGTTTCAAGTTCCGCAAACGCTATTTTAAGGGAACCATGACATGCCGCGAACAAAGGTTCGTCCAACCTGTATACTTGGTCTTCAATCATTACTTTATAAACAGTGAATGTAGTATCATTCTAGAACCAATCATGCTCATTTGAGTCCAATATTGGATTCCACAATCTGCACAAAATAACATCATAAAGTAAATTAGAGGATATAGACATACTAATGAGGGACAAACACGATCTAAAAGAAACAAATAATTGTACAATGGAAGTCCTGCAAGCACTGTAAGCAATGCCAAGATTTTTTTTTTTTTTTGTGATGAATTTCATGTTAATACCATAACAAGCATGGAAGCAAGTAATGTTCTTCATAAATGAAAGGGGCAGTTCTCTTATTTTTCCTTGTACTCGCCCTTTCTTCTTCGTTGAATTTATACATGCATGATTGATCGCTATGTAAAAGCTGTAAGCCTGTAACACTTATGTCTATGTTGACTATTCATCACCCTAGAAGAAAAGTTCAACCAATTCTGGATCAGAATTAGATGATCTATGAACAACTGATTGCATTTTCTCTCCAATTTTTTAAAAATAATGTCCTCAGTATTCTGAAGAAAACTTTCTTACAAGTTAAGAACAATGTAACAAGGTATCTAAAGTCTCTATCTAAATAATGCCATTTCAGTTTACATTACTTCTTGAACTTGAATTTTCGTGTATTAATCATATGAGATAAGTGGTAACTTTTTTAGCATACGTAGCTTGTGTGACTTCCTACCCAAGTCGGATCTTTACACAAAGTACCATAAGCTATTCAGGAATGTAATACATTTATCTGCATCAATGGAGTCGGCCACTGATGCATGTCAGTTTAACAAAATATCCGATATGTAATAAAGCAAACGGCTATGAGGAACAACAACTAAGCTAGCCAGTGTACAACCTGAAAGACTAAAGATGTATAAAAAAGTTGTTACAGGAAGCACTTCAGTTGACAAGCATAAGAGAGCTTTCCAGAGGTACCCACCAAATGAGACAACGGCAACTTGTTTTTTTTTCTTATAACCAAAGAGGTCAGTTTATAACCAAAGAGCGAGCCAACCCTATGAATTTCCACAAATACAACTATACATATATGTGAGACCGATACTTTTTATGCAGATAAACTGAAAACACCGATAATGCACAGGGAGGAAGTGTTAGAGATTAAGAGATTACCTTGAGCATGAATTTTGTTTAAAATTGGCACTAGAAGTTACTCAGCACTTGAAATGGGATATTTTGATAAATAGTAACACCCTGCAAACAAACAATCATAGTCAGATAGGATAACGGATTGCTTGAGGATAAGCAGAACCACTGAATACCACCTAAGATTATTTCAATAAACGACGTCACCATCTCACCAGACACAGGTATGTAATACATGCTGAATCTAAATTCTGAGAGTATGCAAAACAATGGTCAACAATACCAAAGTCTGAATCGCAGTGGCATCTATGATAATAGCAGGGTTATGGAACCCATTGGATTCACATGATATAAAGAAAGGGAATTAAAATAAGATGGAGACTTTGAACTTACAGTTGAAAGTCTTAAACCAAGACCTGTTTCACCTCAGGCGCAAGTTGCTAAGGAAGTCAGACAGCCTGCATGAACCATAACATCTTACGTTAAATAAAGGAGAAGCCTCAAGCATAGACCATCAGAAAAGCCATTTCATCGAATAACACCACAATAACCAAAACTAAATAAGAAGACAAACCTAATGTCTTTTGCTATCACTGTGTTCCCATCTTCAGCTCCAAGATGCCGCAACGCTACCTCTTCAAGGCGACCATCGCGGTAAGCATGCTGCAACAACAGCAGATTCACAATAGCCAGTTACATATCTGACCCATATACAATTTGGATATTTAACACCCACTCACAACCCTCATCAGCTTTGTTGCTACAAAAATGTTATCCAACAAAGTTGAATGTTTGTTCAGCTTTAATTCACAGAGAGAGATAATACTACAGAACATTTCAATCATAATTTTCGAGGAGCAAAGTTAAAATTTTGAGCCAAATCAAGCTAGAAAAACTCTCTAAATCAACTTTGCAGATGCCTCTCAGTTAACCACAATTAGGAACAATCTTATCACTGTATTTATATATTTTCAACGGTACTGGAGTGTGGATGCTTGATCACTTGCCAGTCATACAATAAAGAAACAATAATATACGTAGTAATTTACATGGAGAAAATGTGAACTATGAAGTATGGTGAAATAAACGCTGGCAAGTTGATTATCAGTTATCACAACAACCAGGCAAATGAAGTCCATATTATAACCCAACACCTACTTTTTTTTTGTAAGATTCAAAATTAAAGAATTTATAGTTCATTGAGTACTTATAGACCTGCAATAAACACAACTGCCAAGTCTTATTTTGCATAAGTTTTGGAAAGAAATCAACAGCAAGATGCATTGACATGATACCAAATAGAGTACAGCATATCCCTAGAAAGGCAAACAATAGATATCCCACACACAAGAGAGAGAGAGAGAGACCTTGTAAAAACAACTGGTTCCAAACGGACATGACCCGTTCCCAAAGTCAAAGTACCGGCAATCGATAGAGCTGCACCAGGAAAATATGTCAGCCCCAAAAGGAATCACTTCTATTATTCACAAATCTGTAATTAAACTTCCACACTTAACCAAAACTAGCAATAATGGGAACAGGAAAGCAAATAACGCTGCAACAACAATTATGAAATAACAAGTGTAACTATCTAATGCCTGTCGGGGCATCTGAACTAAGTTTATCTGTCCATTTTAATCACACAGATATAGGTATTATACCCGAGTCGTGCTTTATAGTTGTCAACTATCTCCTGCTTCTCTTCCAGTGTGGAATACCAAATTACACTAGGAATGACAAAGTACGAAAGCTTGCGACAAATCGGGCAGGCCCTTAGAGCACTATTGACATCCATGCCAGAAGTTGGGGAATTGCTACGCCAATTCCTGATACATGAGATACAAAATGGATGATCACATTCAGAGAGCAATCCAAACTTGCGTTCAGCAGCTGAGGGCTTTGACAGTACACGGTCCAGGCAGACACTGCACTCTATTTCTTGACTATGTTTAAGTGCATCAAGGTGCTGTTTCTTCTTCCCACACATTATACTGTGCTCCTCCCTTTCATCAGGCCTATATGGATGCAAGCAATACTTCTCACATGTTGGGCATAGATCTCCATGAATGTGAGGGCATCTGTCTCCTCTAGGACAATTACCAGCAGCAGCAAATGAACATATCGGGCGGTCAACATCTCTCAAGTTGCCAACAATGTCATCATCTGGGAAATTTTGTTCACCAGAATCTTGTTTCCATGCTGGGGGAAAAAAAGGACTACTCAACGCCGATAGCTCCACATGAATGCTCAAATTTGCGTTCACTTCCGCACCCACTGATATCTTAGAAGGACAAGTAACTTCAACAGCTTTTGAACCTTTCTGTTGTATAGAATTTGTTGATGACGACGAGATGGTACCAATCTTTACATGCTCATACCTACATCGACTTCCATACGAGCAAACTCCTTTTTGATAAAAAGTGCATACCTGTGTTTTGGTTGATTTCAGAGTCAGCAAAAAATGAGACTGTAACATAATATAATTAAAAAAAAAAACAAACTTGAGTCATTACATTGTTTGATTGATCCTTCCAATCATGTGAAAACTCACAATGGTCTCCTTTTAAACATGCCCCGTGTGCAAAGAACTTGCACAGAACCCTTACACACAATCAATAAGAAAAAAGATAATAAGTATACACATCTAGCAATTCATTTAACAATTTTATCATTCCAAAAACAAATCAATACCCAAAACTCATCAGATTCAATCCATTCAACAAATATCAATAATAAAAACACAATGATTCAGAACAGATAATATATATATGATACAAAGATATAAAAAAGATTACCTTTTTGACATAATTTTTGAAAAAAATGAACCCAATTTCCTGAGCTCAGAGAAATTAATTTTGCAATTTCTAGGGTTTGTATTTTTTTTCCCCCTTTTGTTTCGGACCGATGAATGGTCTTAAGAATTGCTATAAATAATTGAACGGTGTAGATTGAAAGTGGATGTTATCTTGAGGATAACGATAATATCCAATGGTTTAGAGTTTAATCAGTTTAATATTTTTTTAATTAACGTTAATGATGGTTTTTAAAAGGGTACTATTGTAAATTTAGGAATGGTACGGATTTCAGACACAATTCTGTTATAGTGTTACAGGACCGACGCTTTTTTCGTGATTTCAGAGGTAAAATGTAATGGGCATTTTGGGTTGCAAAAATTGGACTTAAAATAAAGTCCAGTCTGTCTCAAGGCCCAGTATATTCGTTTAGTTTGATATTTGAAAAATAAAATGGTTAGTTTACTAAAACATATTCATGCTCAAAATCAAATGTTTTGAGAACAAAATGAGAGACAATAATAGGTATATTGATATTAGAAAAATTAACATTATCCAAGAAAAAAAAGTATATCTGAAATATTTGTATTGTGTTTTCAAATTTGTGATACATAAATTGATATAATTATCGATTATATCTGGTTGAACGTGCAGTGAAATCCAATGTAAATTGATAAAGTGTGATCTCATTTCTATTTTTTTTTTTTTAGCAAAGTTGATATGTTTACACTAGATACTACCAATCATTTTTTTTACGGTTACCCTTTACTTCTTTTGAATATTTCAATAGTATTTGCCAAATACCACACTAATAAATGTAGATTAGAGGGATGAAAAAGTAAATATGTATTTAGATAAGTAACCACTAACTACACATTTTAGTATAACCAACATACTTACCTAGCACTAGTATAACCAACATACTTACCTAGCACAGACCGCAATTTTTTTTTCCACATCAGCAACTTCACAAAAAAAATCTTCAACAAATTTTAAAAAAAAACAAAAAAAAAAACAAAAAACAAAAAACAAAACCCAAATGTGTGGTTCGAAGCCGCTTTGGACGCACTTGCGGCAACACACCCCAAAAAAACATCACAAAACTTAAAAATCTCAAATGCGCAAATGGTCAACTTTAAAGACTTGAGTTCAAGTGACTCTCGATTTTCCAAGAATCAACAGCAGGTACTAAATCTTTCAAGTGACTCTCGATTTCCCATCTCAAGCCTATCAATCTCTTGCCCTAAAACTTGTAGCATATTCTCATCTATGCGTTCATTATACCCTTTAACATGTTTATTTATTTATTTTTACAAAATCATCACGACATCTTATGGACATGGACACAATATGAAACCAGGCCCAATGTAATTGGAGAAAATTGGAGAGAATGAGAATTAAAACTAAAACTAAAAAAAATCTCCTCAAATCACAAGGGATAAAAGAACTAAAGTTGAACGTATAAAACATACCACAACCATATAGAATTACATGTTGCTCATTTGATGTAGTGGTCGGGTGTTTCCACTACTGTTGAACTTTGAAGAGGCCATAAACTTCACCTCTAATTTGCTAATATCTTCATTATATTATTTGTTGATTTTCTCTATTATGGCTTCACTTTGTTTTTTATTCTTTTTGAAATGTGAGGACAACACCAACCATCTATTACTTCGATGGAAGAACTAGTACTTTCAAACAAACTTATCTGTTGATTGGACCAGTTTTCCCACCAATTTAAACCACTTCGAGTTGAATGCATTAGATAATTTGAATTGGCCATGGTTTTGGTTTTAGAGTGACGGGAAGAGTGAAAGGAATTCGAAGGGTTTAGAGAAATGTTTTAGAAATTTGGGTTTGGAACAAGGTAAACCAACTAGACCCATACAAATATTTGGGTTGTGGGCTTTGGAACGAGACTCATACAAATATTTGGGCCCTCGGGGTTTTAACTTTATTATCTCATTTAACATAATTATATTTTTATTATTTTTTTATGATTTAAACTTCTTATAATGTTATAAGTCTATATAACTCCTTCGATGGAAGAACAGTTTTTCCCACCAATTTAAACTCCTTCGATTTGAAAGCATCAGATAATCTGAGTTGGCCACCCCACCTCACCCTAAAAAAAAAGTATGCGATTTTTATTTTTTTTTTGTCAGAAGGTCTAAACAATAAAGATCGACAAAATTATACATTTATTCCAATTTACAAAACTAGAGTACGTTGACTACTAAGAATTGAATATGGACCGACAAAATTAACTACTTAAGCCATTAATTGATACAATTATGTCTATATATATCTATATAATCTAGTCTACAAGTTTACAACAATTTAACAAATTGTTAACTTCCTATAATGCTATAAGTCTATATAACCATACTATCATGTTGAGAAAACAATAAAAGATTAACATTGAAAGTAAAAAATTATATTGTTTTGTTTGTTTGTTTTTTTTGTTTTTTTTCGTTTAAAGTATAAATTTTATTGATAATGATAACGAGTTTTACAAATAATTAGGACAAGCCTCAAGTTCTTTCTAAATTTGTTTTTTGTTTTTTTTTTTGTTAAGATCTGACGCTTGTTTACTTGTTTAAGAATTGAGAGTGAAAAAATAAGAGAGGTAATTAAGTTCGAAGCATTTTAACATTCTACTTAAAGCATTTTAATAATCTGTTATGTTATATCAATGAGCATTTAGTATTAGCTTTGGTATTATTATATCTTTGTGTATGAAAAACAAGGATTTTCTTTATTTCTGTACGCTTGAGCTCTCTCAAATGTTTGCCAATGAAAAAGCACAAGCTAAATTCCAATACGAAAAATGACTAAAAAGGGTATTGAACTTTACCAATTTTGACAATATGGGGACTAAACTTTTTTTTCTGTCAAATTGGAGACCAAACTTTTTAATTTTTGCAATGTGGGGATATGTATAACATGACATCTAAATTTCTCACACGGTGTTTCACAGTTTGAATTAATTTCTATGGTCATGAGGTTGTAACATGGATATACTTTGATAAGAAAGTGTATAACAATGTATATATATTTGTGAATTATGAAACAGCGAGTGAGAAATTTAGACTATATGTGTAACTAGTCCCCACATTGCAAAAATTAAAAAATTTGGTCCCCAATTTGACAGAAAAAAAAATTTAGTCCCCATATTGTAAAAACTTGTAAAGTTGGATACCTTTTTTAATCATTTTTCAATTCCAATATCATAACAAAGTAATAGAATTCAACAATCCTGGCTGAGGTGGATCACAATCTTTTTATCTCATTAGTTTGAGCACTTAAAATAAGACTCATAGCCAACTTCAGAAGCTAGATTTCATCTCTGAGAGTGATGATTTTTGGAGCAGGTACTTTGCAACAATTACAGGACGCATACATTAACTATTCCATTTTTTAAAACTAAACAAATAATTGAACTACATCGACCTAATATTGAGTGCATTGCCACTGAATACATCTACTGAATACTGCTACTCTCAGTAAGATATTGGAAAGGTATGCACCCTCAGGGTAAGATGGGTCATTAGGGTGACCACAAGCAGCTCCAGATTGCCTAAAAACTGTCACTTTTCTACCTGCCAATCTGCCATTGAGGCGGCACCCTGAAGAAAGATGTTTGCCAAAAAAACGTTATATCAGCTATACTTGAAGCAGTTTAAGAAAGTGAAAGTTCCTTGTAAATCAAAGAACTGAACTAAAAACTTGCCTGAAGAACACGCAAAAACATTCCACTTTGGGTCATAGCTCCTGAACATGAACAAGTCATGAGCAGTCCACCTCTCTTCGTTACTTGGATAGCTAATGAATTTAAGTTTCTATACATTCCGGACGCACCCTGTAGGTCCTATATAAGAAACAACAAACGAAACATGGAATTGTCACTCAACAATAAGTATGATGTTGGTAATAAGTTCCTGTAAGAGAGATATCTAATGAATATCAAGTCATGAACAATCAACCCATTCTGAAATCAAGCTACACTGGTTAATAATATGCATCATATAAAAAGAAAGTGACACAAACGATATTTTTTTAAACCAAACAGCACACATAATAAAATGTTCTGAATACATAAAGATACCTTTCTCCGAGGTGCCAGTTTTGGAGGGTTCAAAATCACAAAATCCCATCATTCTTGCCTAGAAACGGCCTCTTTCATAAACTCAGTTGCATCTTTTCTCAGAAAGGATATTCTCTCTGGATCTAGGTTGTTTAGACTTTAGAGCGATATTTTCCATTGCAAGCTCCAAAGCAGGCAATGAACTGTCGATGTCTGACAAGACATTTAGATATATTAGTCAAGCACATTAGAGAGAAGGACATACCTATTACCTTGGAGAAAGTTTTCAAGTTAGGAACAGGACTTCTCTATTAGCTGTCTTTTGGATGAGTTTTACATGTCTACTAGGCAGATAATTTTCAAAATAAGATAGCTTCTTAATATTTGAACTCCATAATTTGTTGTGATACCAGAAGCTGTTGATTTTTCATTGTGAATTACAGTCAACTAGATGAATGCTATCTTTCTGATTTTGAGTTAGTCGTCTCTCTGTTCAGAGAATTTTCATCCTATTCATATCTGTCTACAATTCTACATTTGAGTAAACAATGATAACTCGCCACATTGAAGAAATATGAAAACATGGAAGAACTAAAACTCAGCAATCTGTTACCAATGTCATTTGCAGCACCGCCACTTGCTATAATTTAGAGCAAACCCGCCACTGTAGCAGCACATGTCAAGGACATTCTGACCCTGCACAATTGAGGATATAAACTGACGGTTATCTCTCTGGTCAGCATAAAATCCAGTTTTCTGACCATCCAATGAGATTGAATATGATATTCCATTTTCCAGAACCTGGCAAAAGAATGGGACAATGCTTAGATTCATGTCATAATGACATGTCATGACACGAGTTGTTACCAAAAGTTAGGGGAGCCTAAAGATTACAAACGACAACTAGAAATTTGCAACTGATAATTATGTAAGAGGATTCCTACCTCTACTGTTTCTAGAGACAGAGACAAATGGGAGCCATCAAGGTCTGACAACTCTAATGCTTCTTCCTTTAGAATGTCAATTGACGGTTTCCATTTCACATGATTGATGCCATCGATTCAACTGATGCATGAAGTTATTACTGGTTTATATTTCTCAACCCAAGCAGTAGATGATGCTATAACATCTAAATCTTCAAAAACATCAACTATTAAACCTGAC
Source organism: Coptis chinensis (assembly GCF_015680905.1). Lineage (NCBI taxonomy): Eukaryota > Viridiplantae > Streptophyta > Magnoliopsida > Ranunculales > Ranunculaceae > Coptis > Coptis chinensis. Next base: position 88,792,223 of record NC_141463.1, on the reverse strand, counting down.
AGCCTGCAAGAAATCAATAAAACATAACCAAAATACAAGGAGGTTACCACAAATAATGGAGGGAAGAGAATGGATGCATATAAAGTCTGCAATAAAATTTATAATCCTTATGATAAACACTTTAAAAAAGAATACCATAACTGATGATGTTTTTTAATAGTTTCTGCAGCATGTCAGATGATGGGCCTAAAGATTCAGAAAACCGTCAAAACAAAAGCAGAGCTCATAGATTAAGAACTATAACCAAATTCAGGTTATGTGGATTGGGGAGTTTTTTATGGAATGAAAATGGAGAATATCTGCATTCACACAGAACATGTGACATTGTCACATTCAATAGCAGAAGCTGAATATAAAATTCACATCGAGGAAAACGCTATTTCTCCTTCCAATTAGATAGTAGAATTGAAAAAAAAGCATCAATTAGTCAACTGGGATCAGCCAGTGAATCAGTAACAGACCATTATGACCAAATTGACCATGAGCTTTTCGACGTTCACTTTTACAGGACTTGCAATCCCACATGCGAAAAATAATGTTTTAATTCTGATTTCTAGCCATTAGCTGATCGTTTTTTTTTCAACACTTGGAAAAGTTGGGAACTACCATACCCCCCTGCCCCTTCACACACACACACAAGTTTAGCATTATATATTAGTACGAGTTATGATCTTTCAGCCGAGTTATGATGTACTAAGTACTGATCTATACTTTCAATTGGACTCTACAGGAACTAGGTGGTAGAAACTATGTTATTGAATCAGGGTCGTTCCTGTGTAACACAAATATTATAAACAGATGTAAAGTTCATACGAAGCTGAAGTTACCATATGTGATTTCCAAATGATACAAGCTTCTGTTAAATGACAGTGGCAGACATAACCAATGTTAAAATTAAAGTAATTTTCTAGAATAGGAGTTGCTGTAGTATTTTGGTCTGGGCATTTGTTTTGTTATTGGTTCTGTCAAACTTGCACAGCACTCCAGTACTCCACCATCTAGAAAGAACCACCATTAAACCTCACTTGACCCTTCCTTTTCCTTAGAACAACAACCTTCTGTCATTTTCCAGATTATTCACCCACATGCTATAAATTCAGCTCAACTCAACCCTTCCAAAATCAATCCAATTCTCCTGTAGCCTCAAGTCCTTGTGCAAGTTTGAAGTTAGTTTCTGCCCATGTTTATGTAATACAATTTCTATTAGTAATACAATCAATCTTTTCTATCTTTAGTTGAGTTGTTGATCTTCTTCTTCTTCTTCTTCAGTTTTTTGGTTGTGAGTCTTGGGCTAGTGTAAATTGTTCACTTGCACTATCTAAGGAGCGAATCTAAGGAGCGAATTTACCGGAATTTGGAAATTCGTCTTTCTTTATAACCAATAAGTAAGGAATCTCCGGAAATCAGTAAGGAAGTTCACCTATCTCCTTCACTATTCACGAGACAATAAGCATTTGTGTGTGTGGAGGGAAGCCCCAAGAACCTACGTAATTCTATAGCAGCATCAATTCTAGTTTGGAGCAGCTGTTCCATGCTCAATGCCAATGATGGATCTCTGCACCAAAACTGGATTACGCATTTCATTTTAGGCATGATTCATTTTATGTCTTCCAGAATAAGATTATTACACTTGAAAGCCTCATGGAGGGGTATACCTTGCTGCATCACCTTCTAGCTGCATGAGGTGAACACAAAACATTGATACTGAATTATATACACCCCAACCAATGGGCTTTTCAGTTCCATCAGCTACTAGCACAACATCTCCAGTCTTGGGTGGTGGTCTCCCAATTATTCTATCAACCACACCACTGTAGACCATTGGGATTCTATCCTGAAACAGTTGTACCTTCCCCTTCTTCAAGACAACCTTTGCAACACCTTTCAGGTACAGCCAACAGTTAACACAAAAGATTTAATTTTAAGGGTATCATATAAAAAACACATTTTTAATATAAATAATCCAATACCAATTATACTAAACAGCACAAGAAATATAATAAAAGACACCCAAGTGAACTTAAGAGCTTGAAATTACTGAAAATAAGATAACTTTGAGATATAAACGATAACAAAAAAAAAACTTGATACCTTTGTGCCTGTTAGCAAGTTCTTGAAGGGAAGTGGTGGCAGCAGGAGAAGAGGGGTGAGATAATGATTTTGCTAAACGTACCCCAAACTGCATAATTAGGAAGTTTGTGTTATATACATGCCTCATGGTGATAAAATTCATGATAAAGGGTCTCAAATTAAGTATGTATGTAGGCACCACTGCACCGTAAAAGTTTGAAACAACTGTCCAAAGAGTGACAGAAATACCAAAAAAGGAACCACGGAACAATAGATGATCATGACACTAATATCACATTGAAACAATACCAAATTACAGTTAATTTATAAACCCAGAAAAGTACCTCTTCTACGAAATGATGAACTTGGTCCCTCCACAAATCAATCGAGTACACCAACTCATTTTCCCAGGGCTCAGCTTGTTCTCCAAAACCCCACACCAAATCCATCTCTCCCGAAGCACTATCCTCGGCCAAAGGGGCAGGGTCTTCAACAGGCAACGCCATACCTTGTCCTAGAAAATCCACTGCCCATACTCTATATTCACGACCAAAATCCTTCAAGTGCTTCTCATAATGAAAAGAACCTACACCAAAACCGGGAAGGAGCACTGACGATGCATTAACATTTTCAGACCCTGATTTTTCATAATGCACATTAAACTTCGGTTTCCATTCCCAAAAACAACTACTGACTGGACACCCACTATCTCCAGTGGTTTCATCGGGCAGACAAGGAACTAGAACCTTTGGGTACGATTCCTCCCTATCCAAAATATTTCCCATGTCCTCATTCCCAACAATCACATCCAAGTTAGTTGATCCATACAATTTAGACACTTCACGTTGGTTATAATTTTTTTTCTTGGAGTAATTCTGATGGTCAAGTTCCCAGAATCGCAATGAACCCCTTTTGGGATTTAATCTACCACATACAACTTGAACACTTCTTGTGAGACAGAAGTTAGATTGACTTGTATGTAGGCTTTTCTCAGTAAAATTCCAGTTTGAGCATCGAACAGGATAAGATTCAGCATAACAGGAGAAGAGAAGTTCCATCGCTAACAACAATTTTCTGTGTGCAAATAACTGCAATTCATTCAAATATGTCAATAAATATAGATACACATGAAACCAATAAACTCTAAATTGTCTTCTAAATAAAATCAGAGTCATGCAGGAAAAGTGATGGTGGAGACAATATTCACGATTAATCTAATGGATAACTAGAATAAAGCAAAAGTTTGCTGGGAACATTGTTTTGACTACTATCAAATCACCACTGAAGATAACGGAGATGCGATGAGAACTTTACTGTGACTACCAGGCTACAAAGACTCATTCAAATTTGGCCTTCAAGCAATCAATTTGGGCTAACAGCTAACGCTGTAACACCTATACAAAGACAAGACCACACCCTAATCCCCTCAAATACTAAATGTTGGACAAAACCAAAAGTTGCTTTGCTTAACACCAATTATCAAACAAGAGTTCATTTTATGTCTTTTGCCCAACGCAACAAAACCATCAAAGTACACTTCGACTTTCATTTCCCCCAGTCCAAAATTTTGAAGCAGGGGGTAATTAGTTAATCACTGTCACCATGTCGTCCGTAGTCGGCACTAACCGATCCTTTGGAAAACTGGAGTTCTTTCAGTAACTTCTAAGAATTAGAGAGACTTGCGAGGCCACCTCCCCACCTCCACCACTCTCTAAAGTTTTCAAATTGCATAGCAAGTTCTAACTTACAGGACTAGTCACTTCTCAGTCACTGTAATTGGAGAAGCCAAAAAAAGAACTCATTTTGATCCATTCTTGCTAATAAAGAGCTAAAATCTAGCACCCCGAACTGATTTTAAGATAGAAATGAAACTTTCCTGAATGAAAACATACTACAAGCGATATTATGCACTAAGTTCACTAAAAAAAAATCCTAAAAACTCACCAAACTAAAACTATAAAGAAAGAAACATGCAAGTGAAAAGACTAGTAAAGTAGCATACCTATGATGCTTGCTTTGCTCAAATAATGCTTACCTTGATCTCCATTAGTTTATCTATGCGGTTGCAAACATAACTTGGATAAGCATCTGGGGATATTTTAGTTCCGGACTGCATGTGTTCCAGAATATTCAGAAGGTGATCCCACTCTGCACTTAGAATGATCTGGTCTAAAGGATAAGCCCTTTCTGGTGTATCAGCGATTGTATCATGAGGCGGGATATTACGAGAATGAATTCCAATAGTAGTTTCTAGTGCCTTCTTATTTATTTTGACACCGTCAATTTTACCAATAACTACCTGGCCCTTGGGAGCACTTTTTTCTTTGATATCCCGCATGTTTTTTATCCTGTGGAAATCAATACAACCTACCTCCTGTCACATTACAAGTTTTATAAAGAATATCCAAGAGTAAAACATAAAGAAACATACAAGAAAAGGCTAAGCAGTCATATACATAATCAGAAGCCATAAACATAAATAACTAAAACATACAGAAAAAAAAATGACCAGACAGACAAAACTCCGTATTGGTAGTCTTGACGATAAAACCATTGCATCAATGAAATGTCCGTAGACTTAGACAAAACATACTTTCTAATACAAATCACATACCAGCTTTGGTCCTTTCTTCGAATCTTTTCTTTTTTACCACACTATATCATGTATCAGTTTCAGTTCTGAAAACTTTCCATATTACAATCTGCCGGGAACCCTCATAAGAATAAATTAACAACAATACCCTGGTGAACCTTGGTACCAGGACATGGGGATAGACAGACAAGAAGACAAGTATTATCTAGGTTTACGGTAAAGGTTTCTTCAATCTTTCCCACTCAGCTGGGCCTTTCTGGATGGACATTTACAAAATGTTTTACAAATTTTGCATCAGAAGTAGCAAGAATTGTACTCAAGGCCTTCCTAAAATTTTCTAAACTGTTCTCCCTAAGCCACATATACATCAAACATCATCTTAGCTTGATCTTCTCTATATCATAACATAAATAAAAATGTTGGGAATACCTCCAAAGATTGTAAAGGGTAACCCAAATCTTTCACTACATATTCTATCTTCATTTCAAGTAAATGCTCGGACAAGTTCAGTACAAATTTTCAAAACTACTTATCCAAAAACTTATCCAAAATTGAAAGGGGAAAGTCAATGGCTTCAACTGAGCTATATATACACACTAAAAGATCACCATTCAAATACTATATTCCTCAGCCCAAAACTTGATTTCACTCATACATACAAAATTTCATTCTAAGATATTGTTTGAAAAAAATAAATTAAAATAAAAAAGATTCAAGCAAAATGAAGCTAATCAATGTAAATAAAAAAAGGGCCAAAGTTTTGGTAGAATGGGCAGCACTAGATCATCACTTGTCCTTGGATCATACTCTAAGAAATGTGGACTGAAATATCTTTTATGACGTATGTTCCCATGACGATCCTTTGGCAAATCCCACAGTATGTCCTTATGGGATGTGCAAGTACGTTCACATTATTGGGCCAAAGCACTTTAAACAGAGAGGAAGTAGCAGAATCCATACAACGATTTACTTGTCATCTCTTTCTCACAAGTCTTGGATTAGGGAGCTATTTAAGCTCTGCACTTGTCAGCATCATCACAAAAATCACCACGATGTTGGATGGATACCTGATAACTTGAACCATGGCCATCTTGATTACTTCTTTTGGGTAAGCATTTTCAACTTTGTACTGTTCCTATTCATCTCCGAATGTGACACTTTGGCAAGGGAAACAACTGTGTGTGGGGTTCTAACAAGGTTTTTATTTTGGCATAGCACTCCTTTTTCTTTATTTTTGGTAACCAGCACTCCTTTTTATTATTTAAGGCTATACTCAGTTAACTTATTATAACTTAGCTTGCATGAGGAATGTACCTGATCCTTATCAAGATTGACATTGTTTATCCACTTCTAAATTTTAGGGTACTGTGGTTGGAAGTTGGAAATAAGAAATGAAGAGATTTTCATTTTACGTACTCATTTGGTGAAAAGAGGTTATGGTTTGATTTCCCTCAGATTTGTTGATTTTATTTTGTGGTGTTGTGAAGTTTAAGAACGTCATTCATAAAGGAACATTTGAAAGATAAAAGAGGGAGATAGATCATAGAAGAACCAACATATTCTGGACTGTGGGGATTGGGGAATCAACATTTTGGACAATTCAAAAATCCAGAACTATGTTCAACAGCACAAAAATATATCCCGTTATCAGAAATAAAATAAAAATTGTTTGTAGTCCAAAATAAAAGGTTGGTGTTGCCTCATTTCGATTATGATTTATGAACGAACGCCAACAGCAAAAGAAGAAGGATGAAAAATGTGCAAGCTACAAATCATAGGAAAAGCACGTTATATGCTCAAACACTTGTTTTGGAGCCAGACTTCCCATCTAATTGAAAATTGAAATACATGAGATTTCATTTTAAGTTCAATAAATAACTACTTAAATCCAATAATATCTCCCAAATTAATTTAGGGTATTTTTAATAAGGGCACAAGGATTAAAAAAAAGAAAGAAAAAAATAACACTTCTTTGGTATCCTTTTTGTTAGTGAAAGTTTCTTTAGGCATTCTTCTTCCCTCACTCTATTTTCTACACAAAGGTCCTGTTTGGTAGCCCATATAGCCCATCCTATTCATGGGTTAGGGTGCACTATCCATGTTATTCTATTTGGTTCTTATATTTTGGGCCCAAGTCTGTAGACCATATGCTAACTTGGTTTTACTTGATATTGGACAGATTGTTTGCAATGTCATGGGTTCTTTTAAGATGCTTACCACGACTTGTAGCTTGTTGCCAATTTTCAATCATTTTTTTTTGTTGGTAATTGGAAATTTTTATTATTATACAGTGCGATAGGTACAGGTTGCAGTTATATTTATGAAAAGTAAAACATTTATACAATCTGATGGTGTAGAGAACCATAAAGAAAGTTCCCTCCTATCTAAATTGGATAGACTTGCAGCCAGATTTGAACGAACAACTTCTGAATTACCCCACCAAGTTGAATCACTTGCTTGTTGTGATGCAAGTTTAGCCATTGCGTCTGCGACAAAATTACACTCCCTATACATCCATTTCAAGATATAAATTGGGTTCAAATTGAACAACTCTTTGATATCACCAATGACAACACGGAGCTCCCATACAACTTCGGAGCAGAAATAATACACTAGTATATATACTTGGAATCAGTCTCAAAGATCACGTTTGTAAGTCCCAGTCTCTACAACAGTTGCATACTAGTGCAAAGTGCAATCGATTTATATATTACCGGTTACAACTCAGGTATATTCTACTTTTTTATTATAGATTGAATATGTTGGATTGATCCTTATAGCTAGACATTTTAAATTTTTACTACGGATTAGAGTTGTAGAATTGTAATTTAGATGCTTAACTGTGGTTAATTATCTGTTCAAAAACTTTTACAGATTTTCTTTTTGTTCAGTGGAAGCATTGCTCTCTTTGAATTTTGAAGGAGCGTAGAATAAAAGGCAAAATCAGGTTTGTCTTTTCAGCATAACCATGCATGATTTCCTCGTTTCTTTTTGGTATATGTTAGTTGCTGGATTTTTGACTATCCATTTTCAATCAATTAGTTTTTTTCTTTTTTCTAAATATGACACGTTATCCAAAAGTTTGAAGGTCCTGTTAGAAATGTGAACATTGATGGATTAATTATATTGTTTTGGAACTATTAAGATCAAAGGTAACAGGAAATTTCCATTGAGGCAATTTGTTGAGCATAGACACGTAACGGTCGCACATGCCCAACCAAGGATACAAGGAGCTAAAATGGACAGTAAGTGGAGACTTTTGTAAACTCTAAGGACTTCCTATATACAGTAAGTAGAGGCCTAGAGGGCCTATGTAGTTTCGTTAGTAAAGTTTTTAATTTCAGTTCGGTTATACAACAAAAAGTAAAAGGAATGCTCTTCGGTCATGTATGCATGTCGTGTCACACAGGTATATATTTACGGTCTTTTTATAATTCTGAGTTGCGTTAAGTCCCCCATGCCCCCGCTTTATATAGGCTTTACACTTGTTTTGTTTCTAGTATTATAGCAACTTCAATAACTTTAATATCCTATTAACCAAGTATAGTAGTTAGTCCATGTTTGTTTGTGATAAAATGGATCCATAAGTTCAAAATGACTAGAGCATTCAAATTTTGAGAGGTTGATGGTTTGAATCCATTTAGATCCAATTATATTTTTGTTTTTGAATTTAAATATGTGCTTTTGTGAATCAAACACCCCTTTTTAAGTGATGTCAATAGGATTTTCTAACATCACTTCTCAAAAGTCAAATTGTTAGATATTACATTAGGTAAAAAGTGATTTCTATTCTTATAACATCACTTTTGTGCACCACTTTGAGAAGTGATGTTGTATCTTTATTTTTATGACATCTTTTAAAAAGTGATCTAAAATGAGACTCGAATCGACCATCATTTTGCACCACGTTACTGAACAATATAATATGTGAACTGAACTGAACAAAGTTATTCATAAATTCAAATAACATTTCATCCATTCATTGCAAGTATTTGAATACAAATTCCAACAACATTTCATTAATGAAACTCCACTACAACACTATTATAGTCACTTACAACACTCAATTATCACATTTTAGACTAAAGCTCCGTTACATCACTCCATTACAATCACTTAAACAAATAAAAACATATGAAACAAACAAGAATAACAATGATCATTTTTTTTCATTTCATTCGCCTTCTTCAGACTTGGCTCTCCAGTCTTTCTTTTTCCGTCTCAAGTGCTTTGATCTTTTCATTTTCCGGCCTGCTTATCTGCCCAAGTGAAGAATTCACACCTTTGTCAAAAATCCTACTATCCTCCAAAAAACAATAAGTAGCTTATTAAGTAAATACTTACCTAGCATTTGTGTGTTTGGAAGTGTGCGGCAACACACCCCAAAAAAACATCACAAAACTTAAAAATCCGAAATGCCCAAGCAGTCCAAAAAAGAATCGCCAATGTGTGATTCCCTAGGTAGCCTCATCCACTTTAAAATACTGGAGTTCAAGTGCACAAATCTCATCATCAACACCAGAAGTCCCCCATTCAGAATCTCGATTTCCCATCTCAAGCAAATCAATCTCTTGCCCTAAAATTTGTAGCATATTCTCATCTATGTGTTCATTATACCCTTTAACATGCTTATTTATTTTTTTTACAAAACATCTTATGGACACGGACACAATATGAAACCAGGCCCAATATAATTGGAGAAAATGAGAATTAAAACTAAAACTAAAAGAAATCTCCTCAAATCAAAGGGATAAAAGAACTAAAGCTGAACGTATAAAACGTACCACAACCATATAGAATTACACTTTGCTCATTTGATGTAGTGGTCGCATGTTTCCACTTGTTGTTGAACTTGGAAGAGGCCATAAACTTCACCTCTAATTTGCTGATATCTTTATTATATTCTTTGTTGATTTTCTCTATTATGGCTTCACTTTGTTTTCGATTTTTTTTGAAATGTGAAGACAACACCAACCATCCATTACTTCGATGGAAGAACCAGATCTTCCAAACAAACTTTTCTGGTGATCGGACGAGTTTTTCCCACCGGGAAGAGTGAAAGGAATTTGAAGGGTTTAGAGAAAGGTTTTAGAAATTTGGGTTTGGAACCAGGGGCGGCTCAAGGCAATCGGGGGCCTAAGCAAAGTTCCAATAAAATTGTTACATCTTATAGATTGATATGATTTGTTTATGTTATTTCATATAAATGCAATCACTTAGTTTATTTAACAAAAAATTTAAAAGATAACAATTATTGTCAAAATTTATCATAACATTTTATTTTTTCTTTCTTGAACAGTCTCCCCACAAACATTTTTTTTATAACAAAAATTTTAGAAAATAACAATTATTGTAAAAATTGATCATAATATTTTCTTTTTTTCTTTCTTAAATAGTCTCCCCCACAAACATTTTTTTTTATAACAAAAAATTTAGAAGATAACAATTATTGTAAAAATTGATCCTAACATTTTCTTTTTTCTTTCTTGAATAGTCTCCCCCACAAACATTTTTTTCTTTTTTTATAACAAAAAATTTAGAAGATAACAATTATTGTCAAAATTGATCCTAACATTTTCTTTATTCTTTATTGAATAGTCTCTTCACAAACTTTTTTTTAATTGAATTTGAATGATAAAAATAACATAAATACAAAGTGAAGTAGAATACATAGGAGTGTTGTGAGAGAGATCCTCACATACAGAGAGATCTAAGACAAAACACCATAAATACATAAGGAATAGTGGAAAAATAAAAAAATGTTCTACACCTATAACATCGTAGCAGATCATGGCCAAACAACAATGTCACAAACTTGAAATTTCAATAGATTTATTTAACAAAGAATTACACAAAAGAGAGAGAATTCTACACAAAATTAAACAATATAGAAAAAACAAATAAGGCAAAAGAATGATATAAATAATATTGAAGTGTTGGCTTCAATTTGATAAATTGTCATAGGGTGTTGAAGAAGTTTAATTAGTTATGGTGGCGTGCTTATTTATTTATTGGAGAAGGCGAAAACGCAAGTGAAACGAAGGGGTTTAATGCGATTTTCTAATTTCCAATTTTCCAATATAAAATCGTTTATCTAACGGATTAAAATAAATGAAAAACAAATAGTGAGTTTTTTTTTCACAATAAAACAATAATAGACTTAGGACTGTAGGTGGTCTAGGATATATTGGGTCCCTTGTACTGCGGACCCTAAACGGCTATTTATTTTGCTATAGGCAGTGTTCTAAAAAACGCTTAGGGCGTAGTCGGGGGGGAGGGAGATGCCTAGTGCCTAGGCTAGGCGGGCCTTTCTAAATTTGCTAAGTTTTTTTCCTAATATATATAGTAATATACACATATACTACAAAAAATAAAGAAAATCATTTACCATAATTCAAAAAATAAACACAAACAAAAATACTTATTACAAAAATGTGTAATAGTTGAAGAATATTGACTTCATATAAAAACATACTCTTTGTTATAGTGACATAATTTACATTAGACTTAAGTATTTTAAACTCATTTAAATCTTAAGCCTATACGGGCCTTTATTTTTCGACATTTAATCATTTAAAAAAAAAAAAAAAAAAAAAAAAAAACCGCCTAGAGGCCGCCTAGACCCGCTTTAGCCCGCTTTAATCGGTCCGTTAGACCCGCTTTATCGGTTCACCGATTTTTTAAACGACTAGGGCCTTGGCGAGTCGGTTGGGCACCGCCTAGCGCCTAGAGACCGCCTAGGCGGCCGCCTAGACCGATTTTTAGAACAGTGGCTATAGGGTAGAACCTGCCCTGTTTGGAACGAAGTAAACCAACTAGACCATACAAATATTTGGGTTGTGGGCTTTGGAACGAGACTCATACAAATATTTGGGCCCTCGGGGTTTTAGCTTAATTATCTCATTTAACATAATTTTATTTTTATTCTTTTTTTATGATTTAAAGGAGCGACTTGCTAGACTTGAAGCAACACCTGGTAGTAATAAGAATTGTAATAATTAAGTTCGAAGCATTTTAACATTCTACTTAAAACATTTTAATAATCTGTTCTGTTATATCAATGAGCATTTAGTATTAGCTTTGGTATTATTATATCTGTGTATGAAAAGCAAGGATTTTATTTATTTCTGTACGCTTGAGCTCTCTCAAATGTTTGCCAATGAAAAAGCACAAGCTAAATTCCAATATCATAACAAAGTAATAGAATTCAACAATCCTGGCTGAGGCGGATCACAATCTTTTTATCTCATTAGTTTGAGCACTTAAAATAAGACTCATAGCCAACTTCAGAAGCTAGATTTAATCTCTGAGAGTGATGATTTTTGGAGCAGGTACTTTGCGACAATTACAGGATGCATACATTAACTATTCCATTTTTCAAAACTAAACAAATAATTGAACTACATCGACACAATTGGTGAACCTAATATTGAGTGCACTGCTACTGAATACATCTCGATCTCATCTATACTACTCTCAGTAAGATATTGGAAAGGTCTGCACCCTCAGGGTAAGATGGGTCAATAGGGTGATCACAAGCAGCTCCAGATTGCCTAAAAACTGTCACTTTTCTAACTGCCATTGAGGCCGCACCCTGAAGAAAGATGGTTGCCAAAAAATCATTATATCAGCTATACTTGAAGCAGTTTAAGAAAGTGGTTGCCAAAAAATCATTATATCAGCTATACTTGAAGCAGTTTAAGAAAGTGAAAGTTCCTTGTAAATCAAAGAACTGAACTAAAAACTTGCCTGAAGAACACAGCAAAAACATTCCACTTTGGGTCATAGCTCCTGAACATGAACAAGTCATGAGCAGCCCACCTCTCTTCGTTACTTGGATAGCTAATGAATTTGAGTTTCTATACATTCCAGACGCACCCTGTAGGTTCTATATAAGAAACAAGAAACGAAACATGGAATTGTCACTCAGCAATAAGTATGATGTTGGTAATAAGTTCTTGTAAGAGAGATATCTAATGAATATCAAGTCATGAACAATCAACCCATTCTGAAATCAAGCTACACTGGTTAATAATATGCATCATATAAAAAGAAAGTGACAAACAATATTTTTTAAAACCAAACAACACACACAATAAAATGTTCTGAATACATAAAGATACCTTTCTCCGAGGTGCCAGTTTTGGAGGGTTCAAAATCACAAAATCCCATCATTCTTGCCTAGAAACGGCCTCTTTCATAAACTCAGTTGCATCTTTTCTCAAAAAAGATATTCTCTCTAGATCTAGGTTGTTTAGAGCGATATTTTCCTTTGCAAGCTCCAAAGCAGGCAATGAACTGTCGATGTCTGACAAGACATTTAGAGATATTAGTCAAGCACATTAGAGAGAAGGACATACCTATTATTACCTTGGAGAAAGTTTTCAAGTTATGAACAGGACTTCTCTATTAGCTGTCTTTTGGATGAGTTTTACATGTCTACTAGGTAGATAATTTTCCAAATAAGATAGCTTCTTAATATTTGAACTCCATAATTTGTTGTGAAGCCAGAAGCTGTTGATTTTTCATTGTGAATTACATTCAACTAGATGAATGCTATCTTTCCGATTTTGAGTTAGTCATCCCTCTGTTCTGAGAATTTTCATCCTATTCATATCTGTCTACAATTCTACATTTGAGTAAACATAACTCGCCACATTGAAGAAATATGAAAACATGGAAGAACTAAAACTCAGCAATCTGTTACCAATGTCATTTGCAGCACCGCCACTTGCAAAAATTAGAGCAAAACCGCCACTGTAGCAACACATGTCAAGGACATTCTGACCCTGCACAATTGAGGATATAAACTGACGGTTATCTCTCTGGTCAGCATAAAATCCAGTTTTCTGACCATCCAATGAGATTGAATATGATATTCCATTTTCCAGAACCTGGCGAAAGAATGGGACAATGCTTAGATTCATGTCATATTGACATGTCATGACACGAGTTGTTACCAAAAGTTAGGGGAGCCTAAAGATTACAAGCGACAACTAGAAATTTGCAACTGATAATTATGTAAGAGGATTCCTACCTCTACTGTTTCTAGAGACAGAGACAAATGGGAGCCATCAAGGTCTGACAACTCTAATCCTTCTTCCTTTAGACTGTCAATTGACGGTTTCCATTTCACATGATTGATGCCATCGATTCAACTGATGCATGAAGTTATTACTGGTTTATATTTCTCAACCCAAGCAGCAGATGATGCTATAACACCTTTCAGGTACAGCCAACAGTTAACAGAAAAGATTTCACTTTTAAGGGTATCATATAAAAAACACATTTTTAATATAAATAATCCAATACCAATTATACTAAACAGCACAAGAAGTATAATAAAAGACACCCAAGTGAACTTAAGGGCTTCAAATTACTGAAAATAAGATAACTTTGAGATATAAACGATAACAAAAAAAAACTTGATACCTTTGTGCTTGTTAGCAAGTTTTTTGAAGGGAAGTGGTGGCAGCAGGAGAAGAGGGGTGAGATAATGATTTTGCTATACGTACCCCAAACTGCATAATTAGGAAGTTTGTGTTCTCTACACGCCTCATGGTGATAAAATTCATGATAAAGGGTCTCAAATAAAGTATGTATGTAGGCACCACTGCACCGTAAAAGTTTGAAACAACTGTCCAAAGAGTGACAGAAATACCAAAAAAGGAACCACTGAACAATAAATGATCATGACACTAATATCACATTGAAACAATACCAAATTACAGTTAATTTATAAACCAAGAAAAGTACCTCTTCTACAAAATGATGAACTTGGTCCCTCCACAGATCAATCAAGTACACCAACTCATTTTCCCAGGGCTCAGCTTGTTCTCCAAAACCCCACACCAAATCCATCTCTCCCGAAGCACTATCCTCGGCCAAAGGGGCAGGGTCTTCAACAGGCAACGCCATACCTTGTCCTAGAAAAGCCACTGCCCATACTCTATATTCACGACCAAAATCCTTCAAGTGCTTCTCATAATGAAAAGAACCTACACCAAAACCGGGAAGGAGCACTGACGATGCATTAACATTTTCAGACCCTGATTTTTCATAATGCACATTAAACTTCGGTTTCCATTCCCAAAAACAGCTACTGACTGGACACCCACTATCTCCAGTGGTTTCATCAGGCAGACCAGGAACTAGAACCTTCGGGTACGATTCCTCCCTATCCAAAATATTTCCCATGTCCTCATTCCCAACAATCACATCCAAGTTAGTTGATCCATACAATTTAGACACTTCACGTTGGTTATAATTTTTTTTCTTGGAGTAATTCTGATGGTCAAGTTCCCAGAATCGCAATGAATCCCTTTTGGGATTTAATCTACCACATACAACTTGAGCACTACTTGTGAGACAGAACTTAGATTGACTTGTATGTAGGCTTTTCTCAGTAAAATTCCAGTTTGAGCATCGAACAGGATAAGATTCAGCATAACAGGAGAAGAGAAGTTCCATCGCTAACAACGATTTTCTGTGTGCAAATAAATGCAATTCATTCAAATATGTCAATAAATATAGATACACATGAAACTAATAAACTCTAAATTGTCTTCTAAATAAAATCAGAGTCATGCAGGAAAAGTGATGGTGGAGACAATATTCATGATTAATCTAATGGATAACTAGAATAAAGCAAAAGTTTGCTGGGAACATTGTTTTGACTACTATCAAATCACCACTGAAGATAACGGAGATGCGATGAGAACTTTACTGTGACTACCAGGCTACAAAGACTCATTCAAATTTGGCCTTCAAGCAATCAATTTGGGCTAACAGCTAACGCTGTAACACCTATACAAAGACAAGACCACACCCTAATCCCCTCAAATACCAAATGTTGAACAAAACCAAAAGTTGCTTTGCTTAACACCAATTATCAAACAAGAGTTCATTTTATGTCTTTTGCCCAACGCAACAAAACCATCAAAGTACACTTCGACTTTCATTTCCCCCACTCCAAAATTTTGAAGCAGGGGGTAATTAGTTAATCACTGTCACCATGTCGTCCGTAGTCGGCACTAACTGATCCTTTGGAAAACTGGAGTTCTTTCAGTAACTTCTAAGAATTAGAGAGACTTGCGAGGCCACCACCCCACCTCCACCACTCTCTAAAGTTTTCAAATTGCATAGCAAAGATGTTCTAACTTACAGGACTAGTCACTTCTCAGTCACTGTAATTGGAGAAGCCAAAAAAAGAACTCATTTTGATCCATTCTTGCTAATAAAGAGCTAAAATCTAGCACCCCCGAACTGATTTTAAGATAGAAATGAAACTTTCCTGAATGAAAACATACTACAAGCGATATTATGCACTAAGTTCACAAAAAAAAAATCCTAAAAACTCACTAAACTAAAACTATAAAGAAAGAAACATGCAAGTGAAAAGACTAGTAAAGTAGCATACCTATGATGCTTGCTTTGCTCAAATAATGCTTACCTTGATCTCCATTAGTTTATCTATGCGGTTGCAAACATAACTTGGATAAGCATCTGGGGATATTTTAGTTCCGGACTGCATGTGTTCCAGAATATTCAGAAGGTGATCCCACTCTGCATGTGTTCCAGAATATTAGAGCATTTGCAATGCAGGTGATAGAGAGGGGGTAGTGAAAACCAAGGCCCAAAATATCGATATCGATCAATATATCGGTGTACCCAAAAACCGATATATATCGGATATATCGGATATTTCGGATATATCCATTTTTTTGGTAACCAGTTCAAACTATTTAAAATATCGTAAATATCGGATATATCGGAAATATAATATCGGAAATATCGGATATATATCGGAAATATATTGGAAATATCGGATTTATATTTTAAAATGGTTAAAAAGTCAACCGATATATATCGATTATATCGGAAATATCGATTATATCGGCGATATAAAGTTTCATATCGGAAATTCCGATATATATCGGAAAAAAAGGTTCTATATTCGGTGGATATATGTCGGAAATATCGATGTCGGTGTACCAAAATACCGATATATATCGGCGATATATCGGATATATCGGCGATATTTTGGTCCATGGTGAAAACTATCACCTACTTGGGTCTAAAACTGCTGTGCAATGCAGGGTGATAATGAAGGTGATAATTTTCCCCGATTCAAAACAAGGTGAAACCTTCCAATCGAAGTTTTTCATCGACTTGTTAACCGGACGGGATGTTGGATTCGATGCGGATTACAAAAATCACCGACGGAATCCAACATCCGGTCCGAGTCCTAACGGCTAGTTTACCAACGGTCAAAAAGTCGAACGGTCAAAACGGTCAAAATAAAAAAACTTTGGTATATATACAACATTTGTTTCATTTCAACTCACACTTCCAACAATCATATATCATATTTCTTCTTCTTTAAAATCAGTTCTTAAAAAGCCAAATATCAAATGGCATCAACTCAAGCATCTCAAGCAAGTGGTAGCACTCAAGCAAAAGCGAGAGCTCACTTTAGCATGTCCGATGATCAAGCTCTATGTCTTGCTTGGATAAAAATTAGTGAAGACTCTATTGTTGGTGCTTTCCAAAATGCAAAAGGATTTTGGAATCGTGTAACAAACGAAGTTCAATCAAGCATGGGGTCGGATAGGTCTCCCGATTCAATTAGCGGAAGGTGGAAATATATTTCAAAATGATGAACAAATTTGTTGCAATTGTGAATGCGGTGGAGGCTCGACATGCAAGTGGTACAACAATACAAAGCCGGTAATTACAACGTTGTCAATTTGGAATTTATTGATTATCTTAGTCTTAGTCTAATTATTTCCGTCTTCGTCTAATTATCTTAGTGTATTTATTATTTCCATTTTAGTCTTAGTCTAATTATTATCTTAGTCTAATTATTATTGCAGTTTAATTATCTTAGTCCTAGTGATTATTTTAGTCTAATTACCACCCTTTTTTTTTAGTGTCCGAGGCAAGGATGACGTACCAACTACAAGAAAAAGCGGCTTTTTCACTTGATCATTGTTACGTTATACTCAAGGATAATCCAAAGTGGAGTAACGTTTTTGAGGCAAGGTCAAGCCGCCCCACAAAGGGAAAAGGTCGCAAAAATGATGGTGAAGATTCAACTTCTAATTCACCAAGTGTTGGTGGAGTTGAATTGGAGGGTTCTCAAGAAATAGAGCGTCCAAAAGAAATGGAGCGTCCTCTTGGATCGAAGAAAGCCAAGTCCAAAAGGAACCAAGAAAAATCAATTGGTATGTTGGAGGGTTACTTTACATCGTTTAGAGGATACATTTTCACAAGATGCAAATGAAACACAAAAATGCTTAGAACTTAGGGAAAGGGAACTTGCATATGGTCAAAGAACTGTGATGGCAAGAGAAGAAAAAATCGATTCAAGCAGAAAAAAATCAGGTTCAATTGGAAAAAAAAAAAGCTTCAAAAGATGCAATATGAAGCTAAGATTTTAGCGACGATACAAGTGTCCTCCATCCCGATACCGCTTTTATAATCGAGCAACAACAAGCTGAAATACGTGCTGAATGGGGAAGGGCTAGAGGTGGTTCTAGCTCTAACTAAGCTTATGTATTTTAATTAATGCACTATGTATTTTAATTTCACTGTCTTTTTAATTAATGCACTATGTATTTTAATTTCATTGTATTTTTAATTAATGAACTATGTATTTTTATCTAACTGTTTTTTTTAATTAATGCAC
Organism: Coptis chinensis; assembly: GCF_015680905.1. Lineage (NCBI taxonomy): Eukaryota > Viridiplantae > Streptophyta > Magnoliopsida > Ranunculales > Ranunculaceae > Coptis > Coptis chinensis. The sequence goes on along the minus strand of NC_141463.1, from coordinate 88,773,870 downwards.
TATGTATGTTCTGTCCAATATAATTATTTTCATAGAAATACAATTACCAATAAAATTAAAATACATTGTAATATAGTTCATTAAAACACAACTCATTAAATACGTTGGAACTACATAGGAAATACATTAGGAAATACATAGGAAATACGTTGGAACTTAATAGTTCACGTTAGGAAATACATAGGAAATACACTTTCATTTCCATTTTAATTTTAAGCCTCCTTCTCCCTCATCCGGATCCCACCAATTTGGATCATAAATTGGTACCGGATCTGCTTTTTTTCAATGCCACCAATTAAAAACATGTTCAACTAAGTCCTTTTGAAGATTAGTATGTGTAACTTCATTTCGATCTTATTTCTTGCTTCAATCATCCGATAGACAAAATGAAAACCATCATCTTCCGAAAGAGCGGTATTGTTTCTTTCCTCGACCTTTCAAATTCCAAACTCCACTTTCACGTTCATTCTCAACAATCATATTATGCATTATAATGCATGCCTTCATTATATCTCCAAGAACAACAACACTATGACAACGCCAAAAGCCTTAACAATATGCCATCGTGCTCGCAAAACTCAAACGCCCTTTCAACATCCTTTCTTGCGGCTTCTTGACGTTGAGTAAAGATCTTTTCATGCTTATTTCTTGGATAACGAATGACTTGAACAAATGTGCCCCATTTTGGGTAAATACCATCGCAAGATAATATCCCATATCATAGTCATTACCATTGACATTAAATGCAACAGCCGGGGAGCCTCACCTTGCTCTAATGATTCAAAAACATGAGAACGATGAAGCACGTTAATGTCATTATCGCTTAACCTGGTAGGCGAAGAAGCAATGCCGATCCAACAATGTTTGTCTCAAGCAACGGCTTCAAGTATCAAAGTTGGTTCCTTCTTGTACCCTACATGTGTTCCAAATTTCATCCACTTGGGCAATTCTTCCACACCCAATGCATACGGTCGATTGATCCAAGCATTCCCCGAAAAACCCTTTGCCGCATTTTCAGCTAATATCCTAGCGATTAATGCGCCTCACTGGTCGCCTCAAAAGTACTCTTCCTCAAACGCCGTGATAATTGCCTTGCACCAACGCTTCATAGATACATTTGCTTTGGGAATCTCCAATTTGTAAATACTCATCCGTTGAATCGGAAGAACAACCGGTTGCTAATTGTGCAACCGCAGCTAGTCCCTTTTGTAACCCGAAATGCTTGCCGACCCAATCCATCCACCTTGTCTTTAAAGTAATCGTCGAATGATGCAACAAGATGCAACATATACATAAAAAGCTCTCTTGTCATCCCAGTACCTTCGTCTAAACTTATGAGGAGGCCACCTACAAGGTGTTGTGAAGTAATCCCTCATTATCTTTTGTTTATTGAAATCACCACCATCTCTAAACATGTACTCTCTCGCCTTCACACGGATCCACCGCGTTTGTCCTGTAGATCCACATCTTCAATTTCAATGGTCGAGAGTCATTAATGCCCCAGCCAGTGGATAATAACCGCAACCTCCTCCTCCTCCTTCATCATCATATCATTATGCTCATCTCTTACTCTTTCCATGTAGTCATCTTCAGCAGAAGTACCATAAGACGACCCGGTGAAACCAGAAGACGAACTATTACTACTAGATCCTCCCCATAACCTTTGGTTATATGCAATTCTTTCTTCTCTAGACATTTTTCCTATTTTTAGCTTGGTTGTGGGGAAGAAGATGGCTGTGTTGTTTGTTTGATCTAAAAGAAAGAAGAGTAAAACGAAATATGAAAGGTAAGGTCACATATGATAAGGTCACATGTGATACTTCGATTTTGGTCCACTTACCAATTGACAACACATTTTATTAGATTTTTGTTCACTCTCCAAGTGACAACACATTGTATCCAAATGTCTATCCAAATGTACCCTCAATAATTCCAAATGGGCCACCATCCCCATCCATAATTGCATTGTTTGGAATAGTAAAATGTGCAGGGAGGAGGGCTTAAAAACCAGACGGGATGTTACATTCCATCTCGGTTTAAAAAACCCAGACGGGATGTTACATTCCGCCTCCTCGTATCCCCATACACTATTCCCCGGCTGTCGAAAACTGTCGAACTTCACCTTGTGCAAAAATGAGTGATATTCCAAACTAAAAATTTTCTCGTTTCAACAAAGACGAAATGAGTGAAACAAATGTGAAACGAGTGAAACGAATGTGAAACGAAATAAAACGAATGTTCCATTTTTGGAAACATACTGAACTTATAAATTTTTTAATTTTTTTGGCCATAACCTCATTTGTTTTATTGACATATTCATATCAAAACCTGCTAATATACTTTGAAAATAATAAATAAGACAAACAACAATCATGAACAACACCCAAGTCTAACACGTAAAACTTCGGTAAAAAACTAACTTATAATTTCTAAAAAAATTGGACATAACCTCCTTTGTTTAATGACATATTCATATCCAAAACTCATCAAAGAAAAAAACCTGCTAATCAAAAATTCATTACAAACAACAATCCCAAACGCCATAAGACAAGTAATGGCGCCACGGTTATTACAAACTACAAAAATATCTATCGAGACCTCCTCCCCTACGAAGGCTCGGTTGAAGAGCTCTCCCCCCTACGTCGTTGTCGCCTCTGCGGTTGAGCTTGAGCTTGAGGTACTCCACTTCTAGCATTCTCCAACTCTTGCACACGCCTCAAGCTGCAAAGTTCGACACGTTCTTCTTGTAAGTACTCAAAACTACTTAACGAGAGGACTCCATGAAGGACTCACGATGGCATAACCGAGAGAGTCAGAAGTTAAGAGCTCGACCTTACTTCATCCCGTTTAACAAAACAAATGCAAGTTAGGGGTTATAGTGAATACTAATAATAACAAATCATAAATAAATTCAAATCATACTAACCTCTCGCTAATCGCCGAATCAGATCGACAAATCTGCTACCATCAAGGCATCTACATCGGTGGAATAGGTATTCTCATATCTTGCCCCCGAAGTAATCATGCTCCAATGCCAAAGGTCATCATCATCAAATATCTGTGGAGTTCTTTCATGCATCCGAATATCATGAAACACCACCCTGGAATTGATCGTGGCAACTCCACTCCTCCGGGAAATGAATGTCGGCCCTCAATGCTCCGTATAACCCTTCAAAATTGGTGCCCCGGTATAACGCACCTAGCAAGAGACCTCGACCAACCCTCTTCCAATATAAGTCATAGTCGCCTCGTGAAACTGAAAGTCGATCGCCTCGCCACTCATTTGGGTTTGCTCTATAGTGTGAAAGAACAACAGAAGAATATCGAGGTCATCATATCTATAGGTGGTGGGTAAGGTATAACAATCTCTCCGTGATACTTGCCGCCAACATCCGTCCCCAAAAGGTACCATGCGTTGATCGACCCTATAAGTATCATTCACCGGTGAAAGAAACCTTGCTCTATGACACATATATGATAGTCTCACGGTACTCGGTGTTCTCTCGAACATCCGAATATCCGCATAAAGGGTCCGAAAGATGAAGGACTCGCCCGGGGTTGCCACTCAATTCGACTAGCTCCTAAAAGCTCAATCTGGCGACGAAAGTGTTATGAATATTATCGCGATAGGTCCCCATACCCCTCGCTTTACGATGAAGCCCCCATGCTTGAATACGTGGAATCAGGTCATGAGTCTCATCCTCTTCCAACCTCTTCAACACAGGATGCATCACACGGAAATGCTCGTATTACCCAATATCATCATCAATAGATAAAATACAATATCAATATATATATAAACATCTCAACATTAATAATTAGATAAATAAATGAAATGAAACAATAACTTAATAAATAAGACTTACCGGTATAATCCAAACAAAGCCGCTGGAAATTGCCTTTTAGCGGCTTTCGTCTCAACTCATGCGAGGTCTAGCCACCGTAAAGGTATGCCAAGATGGATTGACCCGGTCCATAATCCCACATCCTCTCTACGCCCGAGACAAATGCCATCCAATCCCGATCACGTAAATAACTATCAAGATATCCAAATAATACCGCACCAACAAAGTAGAAGAGGAAGGCACGTACATACTCGTGGATCGACTCCTCACCAATATGATAGTCTTTCGGCTTCTCCTTGAGTCTATTCAAATATCTCGAAGTAAACCAACTCATATTTATAGCTCCTCCCTTTAAACCGCTTTCACCGATAATCTCAAAAACTCGCCTTGCTCATCATCTTCAACCAAATCAAAACCTTCAAAGAAACTCATCGCCGTAGTAAAAACCTCTAAAGTTTCATCAAAAGGAACGGCATCTCCATAACCAATTGGGATACCCGTGAGCATTGTGAAATCAAGAGGGGTAATCCCAAGCTCACCCCATGGGAAATGGAATGTGTGGGTAGTTGGCCACCACCGCTCAACTATCCCAAACAACAACGCCGATCATTTTGTCCCAAATTAGAATTCAAAAACTCCCAAATGGTGTGGCGGATATAATATCGGTAACCGTGACAAAATTAGGATCCGTTTTGATTTCATACAACGCCACCACGACCTTAACATTTGAAAGTGCACAACGCACTTTCCATAAGTGTACTTCCTACATTCAACAAACACGCAATACGATATAATTACAACTATTTTTTTTAAAAATAATGCGACAAATTCAAACTAATTACACAACAACAAACTTGATATAAACTAACATAAATAATAATAATTAACATAAAAAAAAAAATCAAAACTTATTTGAGATTCCGCCACTCGATTTGCTACGTGTCGGACCGATGTTGACGCTTAATGGTGGGTGTTCCTCGATTTCATTAACGCGGTGGAAAATTAAACCCAAGTTCAATTTCGTCCTCCTCCTACCACATTACGCCGCTTCTCGACGACGATCCTTTTGCCCCTTTTTGGAAATTTTAACATTTCCAAACCATCTTAATGCTCTTCATGTGGTGAGGTTGGTGGGGATGGGTTGGGGGTGGAGAAGTCATTATGAATGGAAATTTGTGTTAAAAGGTTGTTAATGGAGGCTACAAAATCGAATTTTTGGTTGGAAATGAAGTGAAAATGGAGCCCGCTCGTCTGTTGGTATTGAGCCATCGACGGGATGTTACATCCCGCCTCGTTATAAAATATCGACGGGATGTTACATTCCGCCCTCAGATAAAACTCCGCACGGAATCTAACATTCCGTCCGAGATGTTTTTTATCACCTTTGCATTGCACAGCTTCACCTTGTTTATCACCGGGTTGGTGATAGAGGGGGTGAAAAGTGAGGAGGTGGCGGTGATAGAGGGGGTGACAACTATCACCTGCATTGCAAATGCTCTTAGAATGATCTGGTCTAAAGGATAAGCCCTTTCTGGTGTATCAGCGATTGTATCATGAGGCGGGATATTACGAGAATGAATTCCAATAGTAGTTTCTAGTGCCTTCTTATTTATTTTGACACCGTCAATTTTACCAATAACTACCTGGCCCTTGGGAGCACTTTTTTCTTTGATATCCCGCATGTTTTTTATCCTGTGGAAATCAATACAACCTACCTCCTGTCACATTACAAGTTTTATAAAGAATATCTAAGAGTAAAACATAAAGAAACATACAAGAAAAGGCTAAGCAGTCATATACATAATCAGAAGCCATAAACATAAGTAACTAAAACATACAGAAAAAAAAAATGACCAGACAGACAAGACCCCGTATTGGTAGTCTTGACGATAAAACCATTGCATCAATGAAATGTCCGTAGACTTAGACAAAACATACTTTCTAATACAAATCACATACCAGCTTTGGTCCTTTCTTCGAATCTTTTCTTTTTTACCACACTATATCATGTATCAGTTTCAGTTCTGAAAACTTTCCATATTACAATCTGCCGGGAACCCTCATAAGAATAAATTAACAACAATACCCTGGTGAACCTTGGTACCAGGACATGGGGATAGACAGAAAAGAAGACAAGTATTATCTAGGTTTACGGTAAAGGTTTCTTCAATCTTTCCCACTCAGCTGGGCCTTTCTGGATGGACATTTACAAAATGTTTTACAAATTTTGCATCAGAAGTAGCAAGAATTGTACTCAAGGCCTTCCTAAAATTTTCTAAACTGTTCTCCCTAAGCCACATATACATCGAATATCTTAGCTTGATCTTCTCTATATCATAACATAAATAAAAATGTTGGGAATACCTCCAAAGATTGTAAAGGGTAACCCAAATCTTTCACTACATATTCTATCTTCATTTCAAGTAAATGCTCAGACAAGTTCAGTACAAATTTTCAAAACTACTTATGTGGTAGCTCATTTTTCCCCTCTAAAAACTTATCCAAAATTGAAAGGGGAAAGTCAATGGCCTCTCCCCTCCCTTTTTCTTCTTCTACCTATCGACTTTCAGCTACTTATAAATCTCAAACTTCCTGCTTTTCTATGGATTCTCTCTTGTTTTGATTTTAACTAACTATTACCAGTTGCGATAATATTTCTGGGTGCAAACTAGATTGTAAGTAATATTATTATTATTTTTCCGCATTACTAAGTGTTTGTTCCGATCACTTGGCTAGATTTGATATTCGCTGGCTTTGAAAACCAAAAGTTCCAACTTTAGGCAGTTCCTTATGGACGCTGGCTGCGTTAGCCCACCAATTTTAAAAAGCTTAACTCTAACAACTAGTGATTACCACGACTTGTAGCCTGTTGTCGATTTATATATGGGAGGGTTTTAGGGACATATTTTATCTTAACACGTAAACAAATTCTTAGGATATTTATAAGTTTTGGATTATGCTAAATTTTTTGTAGATATTATCTCCTAACTATTCTAAACATTGTCACAAATAATAAAAAAAAATCAAAAAATTCTAAACTTACCAAATGTAATTAACAATTTATAAAATTTGGTTAATTGTAGACAGTTTATTTTCACCATTTTTGATATTATATTTGGCAATTTTATATATATATATATATATATATATATATATATATATATATATATATATATATTTTATTATTTGTGACAATGTTTAGAATAGTTACAAAATCACATCTACAAAAAAATTAGCCTAATCCAAAACTTATAAATGCCTTAACGATTTTTAGTTTGTTTACGTATTGATAAAATATGTTCCTAAAACCCCTCCCTTTATATATTACCAGTTACAACTCAGGTATATTCTACTTTTTTATTATAGATTGAATATGTTGGATTGATCCTTATAACTAGACATTTTAAATTTTTACTACGGATTAGAGTTGTAGAATTGTAATTTAGATGCTTAACTGTGGTTGATTATCTGTTCAAAATTTTTTACAGATTTTCTTTTTGTTCAGTAGAAGAATTGCTCTCTTTGAATTTTGAAGGAGCGTAGAGTAAAAGGCAAAATCAGGTCTGTCTTTTCAGCATAACCATGCATGATTTCCTTGTTTCTTCAAATTTTATTTTTGTTCTTGGGTTTTAGGGTTTGTTTGACTTTGAATCCCAATCCTGGCCCTTGTTTTAGTGTTGTCCTCAGATTTTTATCTTTTTGGTATATGTTAGTTGCTGGATTTTTTACTATCCACTTCCAATCAATTAGTTTTTTATTTTTTCTAAATCTAACACGTTACCCAAAAGTTTGAAGGTCCTGTTAGAAATGTGAACATTGATGGATTAACTATAGAGAACATCTAGGGTGCATCATGATGTATGTGTGCGTAGGATATCTAGCCGTTGACAGTATTTCTTTGTTGCAATACTCTCCTGCCTATATGAGTGGCCCAGAGGCCTGTGCATGGGTACACCCTGCACACACTAGCTTTTCGGTTAATTATATTGTTTTGAAACTATTAAGATTGAAGGTAACAGGAAATTTCCATTGAGGCAATTTGTTGAGCATAGACACGTAACGGTCGCACATGCCCAAGGATACAAGGAGCTAAAATGGACAGTAAGTGGAGACTTTTGTAAACTCTAAGGACTACCTATATACAGTAAGTAGAGGCCTAGAGGGCCTATGTAGTTTCGTTAGTAAAGTTTTTAATTTCAGTTCGGTTATACAACAAAAAGTAAAAGGAATGCTCTTTGGTCATGTATGCATGTCGTGTCACACAAGTATATATTTACGCTCTTTTCATAATTCTGAGTTGCGTTAAGTCCCCATGCCCGCTTTATATAGGCTTTACACTTGTTTTGTTTCTAGTATTATAGCAACTTCAATAACTTCAATATCCTATTAACCAAGTATTCTTATAGTATAGTAGTTAGTCTATGTTTGTTTGTGATAAAATGGATCCATAAGTTCAAAATGGCAAGAGCACTCAAATTTTGAGAGGTTGATGGTTCGAATCCATCTAAATCCAATTATATTTTTGTTTTTGAATTTAAATATGTAATTTTGTGAATCAAGCACCCCTTTTTAAGTGATGTCAATAGGATTTTCTAACGTCACTTCTCAAAAGTGATGTCAAATTGTTAGATATTACATTAGGTAAAAAGTGATTTCTATTCTTATAACATCACTTTTGTGCACCACTTTGAGAAATGATGTTGTATCTTTATTTTTATGACATCTTTTAAAAAGTAATCTAAAATGAGACTCGAATCGACCATCATTTTGCACCACGTTACTAAACAATATAATGTGGTGAACTGAACTGAACAAAGTTATTCACAAATTCAAATAACATTTCATCCATTCATTGCAAGTATTTGAATACAAATTCCAACATTTCATTAATGAAACTCCACTACAATACTATTATAGTCACTTACAACACTCAATTACCACATTTTAGACTAAAGCTCCGTTACATCACTCCATTACAATCACTTAAACAAATAAAAGCATATGAAACAAACAAGAATAACAATGATAATTTTTTTTCATTTCATTCGCCTTCTTCAGACTTGGCTCTCCAGTCTTTCCTTTTCCGTCTCAAGTGCTTTGATCTTTTCATTTTCCGGCCTGCTCATCCGCCCAAGTGAAGAATTCACACCTTTGTCAAAAATCCTACTATCCTCCAAAAAACAATAAGTAGCTTAAGTAAATACTTACCTAGCATTTGTGTGTTTGGAAGTGTGCGGCAACACACCCCAAAAAAACATCACAAAACTTAAAAATCCGAAATGCGCAAGCAGTCCAAAAGAGAATCACCAATGTGTGATTCCCTAGGTAGTCTCATCCACTTTAAAAGACTGGAGTTCAAGTGCACAAATCTCATCATCAACACCAGAAGTCCCCGCATCTTCAGAATCTCGATTTCCCATCTCAAGCAAATCAATCTCTTGCCCTAAAATTTGTAGTATATTCTCATCTATGCGTTCATTATACCCTTTAACATGCTTATTTTTTTTTTACAACATCTTATGGACACGGACACAATATGAAACCAGGCCCAATATAATTGGAGAAAATGAGAATTAAAACTAAAACTAAAAGAAATCTCCTCAAATCACAAGGGATAAAAGAAAAAGAACTAAAGCTGAACGTATAAAACGTACCACAACCATATAGAATTACACTTTGCTCATTTGATGTAGTGGTCGCATGTTTCCACTTGTTGTTGAACTTGGAAGAGACCATAAACTTCACCTCTAATTTGCTAATATCTTTATTATATTCTTTGTTGATTTTCTCAATTATGGCTTCACTTTGTTTTCGATTCTTTTTGAAATGTGAAGACAACACCAACCATCCATTACTTCGATGGAAGAACCAGTACTTCCAAACAAACTTTTCTGTTGATCGGACGAGTTTTTCCCACCGGGAAGAGTGAAAGGAATTCGAAGGGTTTAGAGAAAGGTTTTAGAAATTTGGGTTTCAACCATGGTTTTGGTTTTATCGGGGCCTAAACAAAGTTCCAATAGAATTGTTACATCTTATAGATCGATATGATTTGTTTATGTTATTTCATATGAATGCAATCGCTTAGTTTATTTAACAAAAAATTTAGAAGATAACAATTATTGTAAAAATTGATCCTAACATTTTATTTTTTTCTTTCTTGAACAGTCTCCCCCACAAATATTTTTTTTTTATAACAAAAAATTTAGAAAATAACAATTATTGTAAAAATTGATCATAATATTTTCTTTTTGTCTTTCTTAAATAGTCTCCCCCACAAACTTTTTTTTTTATAACAAAAAATTTAGAAGATAACAATTATTGTAAAAATTGATCCTAACATTTTCTTTTTTCTTTCTTGAATAGTCTCTCCCCCACAAACATTTTTTTCTTTAAACAATTATTGTCAAAATTGATCATAACATTTTCTTTATTCTTTCTTGAATAGTCTCTTCACAAACTTTTTTTTAATTGAATTTTATTGATAAAAATAACATAAATACAAAGTGAAGTAGAATACATAGGAGTGTTGTGAGGGAGATCCTCACATACAGAGAGATCTAAGACAAAACACCATAAATACATAAGGAATAGTGGAAGAATAAAAAAATGTTCTACACCTATAACATTGTAGCAGATCATGGCCAAACAACAACGTCACAAACTTGAAATTTCAATAGATTTATTTAACAAAGAATTACACAAGAGAGAGAGAGAGAATTCTACACCAAATTAAACAATATAGAAAAACCAAATAAGGCAAAAGAATGATATAAATAATATTGAAGTGTTGGCTTCAATTTGATAAATTGTCATAGAGTGTTGAAGAAGTTTAATTAGTTATGGTGGCGTGCCTATTTATTTATTGGAGAAGGCGAAAACGCAAGGGAAACAAAGGGGTTTAATGCGATTTTCTAATTTCCAATTTTCCAATGTAAAATCGTTTATCTAACGGATTAAAATAAATGAAAAATAAATAGCGAGTTTTTTTTTTTTTTGTGTCCACAATAAAACAATAATAGACTTAGGACAGTAGGTGGTCTAGAATATATTGGGCCCCTTGGACTGCGGGCCCTAAGCGGCTACTTATTTTGCTATAGGGTAGAACCTGCCCTGTTTGGAATGAGGTAAACCAACTAGACCCATACAAATATTTGGGTTGTGGGCTTTGGAACGAGACTCATACAAATATTTGGGCCCTCGGGGTTTTAACTTAATTATCTCATTTAACATAATTTTATTTTTATTCTTTTTTTATGATTTAAAGGAGCGACTTGCTAGACTTGAAGCAACACCTGGTAGTAATAAGAATTGTAATAATTAAGTTCAAAGCATTTTAACATTCTACTTAAAACATTTTAATAATCTGTTTTGTTATATCAAAGCATTTAGTATTATCTTTGGTATTATTATACCTTTGTGTATGAAAAACAAGGATTTTCTTTATTTCTGTACGCTTGACTCTCTCAAATGTTTGCCAATGAAAAAGCACAAGCTAAATTCCAATATCATAACAAAGTAATAGAATTCAACAATCCTAGCTGAGGTGGATCACAATCTTTTTATCTCATTAGTTTGAGCACTTAAAATAAGACTCATAGCCAACTTCAGAAGCTAGATTTAATCTCTGAGAGTGATGATTTTTGGAGCAGGTACTTTGCGACAATTATAGGATGCATACATTAACTATTCCATTTTTCAAAACTAAACAAATAATTGAACTACATCGACACAATTGGTGAACCTAATATTGAGTGCACTGCTACTGAATACATCTCGATCTCATCTATACTACTCTCAGTAAGATATTGGAAAGGTCTGCACCCTCAGGGTAAGATGGGTCAATAGGGTGATCACAAGCAGCTCCAGATTGCCTAAAAACTGTCACTTTTCTAACTGCCATTGAGGCCGCACCCTGAAGAAAGATGGTTGCCAAAAAATCATTATATCAGCTATACTTGAAGCAGTTTAAGAAAGTGAAAGTTCCTTGTAAATCAAAGAACTGAACTAAAAACTTGCCTGAAGAACACAGCAAAAACATTCCACTTTGGGTCATAGCTCCTGAACATGAACAAGTCATGAGCAGCCCACCTCTCTTCGTTACTTGGATAGCTAATGAATTTGAGTTTCTATACATTCCAGACGCACCCTGTAGGTTCTATATAAGAAACAACAAACGAAACATGGAATTGTCACTCAGCAATAAGTATGATGTTGGTAATAAGTTCTTGTAAGAGAGATATCTAATGAATATCAAGTCATGAACAATCAACCCATTCTGAAATCAAGCTACACTGGTTAATAATATGCATCATATAAAAAGAAAGTGACAAACAATATTTTTTAAAACCAAACAACACACACAATAAAATGTTCTGAATACAAAAAGATACCTTTCTCCAAGGTGCCAGTTTTGGAGGGTTCAAAATCACAAAATCCCATGATTCTTGCCTAGAAACGGCCTCTTTCATAAACTCAGTTGCATCTTTTCTCAAAAAAGATATTCTCTCTAGATCTAGGTTGTTTAGAGTGATATTTTCCTTTGCAAGCTCCAAAGCAGGCAATGAACTGTCGATGTCTGACAAGACATTTAGAGATATTAGTCAAGCACATTAGAGAGAAGGACATACCTATTATTACCTTGGAGAAAGTTTTCAAGTTATGAACAGGACTTCTCTATTAGCTGTCTTTTGGATGAGTTTTACATGTCTACTAGGTAGATAATTTTCAAAATAAGATAGCTTCTTAATATTTGAACTCCATAATTTGTTGTGAAACCAGAAGCTGTTGATTTTTCATTCTGAATTACATTCAACTAGATGAATGCTATCTTTCCGATTTTGAGTTAGTCATCCCTCTGTTCTGAGAATTTTCATCCTATTCATATCTGTCTACAATTCTACATTTGAGTAAACAATGATAACTCGCCACATTGAAGAAATATGAAAACATGGAAGAACTAAAACTCAGCAATCTGTTACCAATGTCATTTGCAGCACCGCCACTTGCTATAATTAGAGCAAAACCGCCACTGTAGCAGCACATGTCAAGGACATTCTGACCCTGCACAATTGAGGATATAAACTGACGGTTATCTCTCTGGTCAGCATAAAATCCAGTTTTCTGACCATCCAATGAGATTGAATATGATATTCCATTTTCCAGAACCTGGCGAAAGAATGGGACAATGCTTAGATTCATGTCATATTGACATGTCATGACTCGAGTTGTTACCAAAGTTAGGGGAGCCTAAAGATTACAAACGACAACTAGAAATTTGCAACTGATAATTATGTAAGAGGATTCCTACCTTTACTGTTTCTAGAGACAGAGACAAATGGGAGCCATCAAGGTCTGACAACTCTAATCCTTCTTCCTTTAGACTGTCAATTGACGGTCTCCATTTCACATGATTGATGCCATCGATTCAACTGATGCATGAAGTTATTACTGGTTTATATTTCTCAACCCAAGCAGCAGATGATGCTATAACAGCTAAATCTTCAAAAACATCAACTATTAAACCTGACAGCCTGAAAGAAATCAATAAAACATAACCAAAATACAAGGAGGTTACCACAAATAATGGAGGGAAGAGAATGGATGCATATAAAGTCTGCAATAAAATTTATAATCCTTATGATAAACATTTTTAAAAAGAATACCATAACTGATGATGTTTATTAATAGTTTCTGCAGCATGTCAGATGATGGGCCTAAAGATTCAGAAAACCGTCAAAACAAAAGAAGAGCTCATAGATTAAGAACTATAACCAAATTCAGGTTATGTGGATTGGGCAGTTTTTTATGGAATGAAAATGGAGAATATCTGCATTTATACAGAACATGTGGCATTGTCACATTCAATAGTAGAAACTGAATATGAAATTCACATCGAGGAAAACACTATTTCTCCTTCCAATTAGATAGTAGAATTGAAAAAGAGCATCATTTAGTCAACTGGGATCAGCCAGTGAATCAGTAACAGACCATTATGACCAAATTGACCATGAGCTTTTCAACGTTCACTTTTACAGGACTTGTAATCCCACATGCGAAAAATAATGTTTTAATTCTGATTTCTAGCCATTAGCTGATCGTTTTTTTTTTTCAACACTTGGAAAAGTTGGGAACTACCATACCCCCTGCCCCTTCACACACACACACACACACAAGTTTAGCATTATATATTAGTACGAGTTATGATCTTTCAGCCGAGTTATGACGTACTAAGTACTGATCTATACTTTCAATTGAACTCTACAGGAACTAGGTGGTAGAAACTATGTTATTGAATCAGGGTTGTTCCTGTGTAACACAAATATTATAAACAGATGTAAAGTTCATACGAAGCTGAAGTTACCATATGTGATTTCCAAATGATACAAGCTTCTGTTAAATGACAGTGGCAGACATAACCAATGTTAAAATTAAAGAAATTTTCTAGAATAGGAGTTGCTGTAGTATTTTGGTCTGGGCATTTGTTTTGTTATTGGTTCTGTCAAACTTGCACAGCACTCCAATACTCCACCATCTAGAAAGAACCACCATTAAACCTCACTTGACCCTTCCTTTTCCTTAGAACAACAACCTTCTGTCATTTTTCACATTATTCACCCACATGCTATAAATTCAGCTCAACTCCCAAAATCAATCCAATTCTCCTGTAGCCTCAAGTCCTTGTGCAAGTTTGAAGTTAGTTTCTGCCCATGTTTATGTAATACAATTTCTATTAGTAATACAATCAATCTTTTCTATCTTTAGTTGAGTTGTTGATCTTCTTCTTCTTCAGTTTTTTGGTTGTGAGTCTTGGGCTAGTGTAAATTGTTCACTTGCACTATCTAAGAAGCGAATTTACCGGAATTTGGAAAGTCGTCTTTCTTTATAACTAATAAGTAAGGAATCTCCGGAAATCAGTAAGGAAGTTCACCTATCTCCTTCACTATTCACGAGACAATAAGCATTTGTGTGTGTGGAGGGAAGCCCCAAGAACCTACGTAATTCTATAGCAGCATCAATTCTAGTTTGGAGCAGCTGTTCCATGCTCAATGCCGATGATGGATCTCTGCACCAAAACTGGATTATGCATTTCATTTTAGGCATGATTCATTTTATGTCTTCCAGAATAAGATTATTACACTTGAAAGCCTCATGGAGGGGTATACCTTGCTGCATCACCTTCTAGCTGCATGAGTTGAACACAAAACATCGATACTGAATTATATACACCCCAACCAATGGGCTTTTCAGTTCCATCAGCTACTAGCACAACATCTCCAGTCTTGGGTGGTGGTCTCCCAATTATTCTATCAACCGCACCGCTGTAGACCATTGGACTTCCATCCTGAAACAGTTGTACCTTCCCCTTCTTCAAGACAACCTTTGCAACACCTTTCAGGTACAGCCAACAGTTAACACAAAAGATTTAATTTTAAGGGTATCATATAAAAAACACATTTTTAATATAAATAATCCAATACCAATTATACTAAACAGCACAAGAAGTATAATAAAAGACACCCAAGTGAACTTAAGAGCTTCAAATTACTGAAAATAAGATAAGTTTGAGATATAAACGATAACAAAAAAAAAACTTGATACCTTTGTGCTTGTTAGCAAGTTCTTGAAGGGAAGTGGTGGCAGCAGGAGAAGAGGGGTGAGATAATGGTTTTGCTAAACGTACCCCAAACTGCATAATTAGGAAGTTTGTGTTATCTACACGCCTCATGGTGATAAAATTCATGATAAAGGGTCTCAGATAAAGTATGTATGTAGGCACCACTGCATCGTAAAAGTTTGAAACAACTGTCCAAAGAGTGACAGAAATACCAAAAAAGGAACCACTGAACAATAAATGATCATGACACTAATATCACATTGAAACAATACTAAATTACAGTAAATTTATAAACCCAGAAAAGTACCTCTTCTACAAAATGATGAACTTGGTCCCTCCACAGATCAATCGAGTACACCAACTCATTTTCCCAGGGCTCAGCTTGTTCTCCAAAACCCCACACCAAATCCATCTCTCCCGAAGCACTATCCTTGGCCAAAGGGGCAGGGTCTTCAACAGGCAACGCCATACCTTGTCCTAGAAAATCCACTGCCCATACTCTATATTCACGACCAAAATCCTTCAAGTGCTTCTCATAATGAAAAGAACCTACACCAAAACCGGGAAGGAGCACTGACGATGCATTAACATTTTCAGACCCTGATTTTTCATAATGCACATTAAACTTCGGTTTCCATTCCCAAAAACAACTACTGACTGGACACCCACTATCTCCAGCGGTTTCATCGGGCAGACCAGGAACTAGAACCTTCGGGTACGATTCCTCCCTATCCAAAATATTTCCCATGTCCTCATTCCCAACAATCACATCCAAGTTAGTTGATCCATACAATTTAGACACTTCACGTGGTTATAATTTTTTTTCTTGGAGTAATTCTGATGGTCAAGTTCCCAGAATCGCAATGAATCCCTTTTGGGATTTAATCTACCACATACAACTTGAGCACTACTTGTGAGACAGAACTTAGATTGACTTGTATGTAGGCTTTTCTCAGTAAAATTCCAGTTTGAGCATCGAACAGGATAAGATTCAGCATAACAGGAGAAGAGAAGTTCCATCGCTAACAACGATTTTCTGTGTGCAAATAACTGCAATTCATTCAAATATGTCAATAAATATAGATACACATGAAACCAATAAACTCTAAATTGCCTTCTAAATAAAATCAGAGTCATGCAGGAAAAGTGATGGTGGAGACAATATTCATGATTAATCTAATGGATAACTAGAATAAAGCAAAAGTTTGCTGGGAACATTGTTTTGTCTACTATCAAATCACCACTGAAGATAACGGAGATGCGATGAGAACTTTACTGTGACTACCAGGCTACAAAGACTCGTTCAAACTTGGCCTTCAAGCAATCAATTTGGGCTAACGGCTAACGCTGTAACACCTAAACAAAGACATGACAACACCCTAATCCCCTCAAATACCAAATGTTGGACAAAACCAAAAGTTGCTTTGCTTAACACCAATTATCAAACAAGAGTTCATTTTATGCCTTTTGCCCAACGCAACAAAACCATCAAAGTACACTTTGTCTTTCATTTCCCCCAGTCCAAAATTTTGAAGCAGGGGCTAATTAGTTAATCACTGTCACCATGTCATCCGTAGTCGGCACTAACCAATCCTTTGGAAAACTGGAGTTCTTTCAGTAACTTCTGAGAATTAGAGAGACTTGCGAGGCCACCGCCCCACCTCCACCACTCTCTAAAGTTTTCAAATTGCATAGCAAAGATGTTCCAACTTACAGGGACTAGTCACTTCTCAGTCACTGTAATTGGAGAAGCCAAAAAAAGAACTCATTTTGATCCATTCTTGCTAATAAAGAACTAAAATCTAGCACCCCCGAACTGATTTTAAGATAGAAATGAAACGTTCTTGAATGAAAACATACTACAAGCGATATTATGCACTAAGTTCACTGAAAAAAACATACTAAAAACTCACTAAACTAAAACTATAAAGAAAGAAACATGCAAGTGGAAAGACTAGTAAAGTAGCATACCTATGATGCTTGCTTTGCTCAAAGAGAGCGGGAATGTGTATCTGTTGCCTTTAAAGCTGGTGAGACTTGAGAGAGAGACAATAATGCAAAGGTTTTGGAAAGAAAAAGAAAACGTGTTAGTAACTTATTATTGTAAAATTTGTTTTTTTTTGGAGAAAAGTATTGCTGACATATATAGTCTCTTAAAATCAAAATATTTTTTTTTTAGATGAAATCTTGAAGGCAAAATATATAATCCTTAGATTTAAGAGAAATGGCTGAAAATACTCAAAATTGGAAAAATATGGTTCCCACTTTAAAAAAATATTAGGTAAAATACCATAATTACAATTTTAACATTTTCAACCATGCAAATTACTAACTTTATATTGTTATGGTGATGTAGTTTTAAGAGAAGAGTGAGGATAAAATCGAAAACTATTGTCTATTGTAATATGTCCAATTGAATATGGATATTTTAGGAACTAATTTATTTAATTTTGTTTTAGTCGGAAATTTAAAATAGCAGATCCATTGTGTTTTGAGTAATTGTATGTTCATGCCCGTTATATGAACTCCATTTATACCATGAAAAGCAATAAATTAGAAGCTGATTTTTGGTGGAGATGTTCTCCTCACAATATAGATTATCCTTAAAAAAAATCAGCCCACATTTGAAATTTGAAGATGTCTAAACGTATCAAAATTTACTTATAATGTTATAAAATTATTAGACAATCTAGATATTTCAAATTTCAAAACAACTTTTGATAATGTTAAATATTTTTGTTTGGGCTGATTTTTTTAGGAAGATTCTACATTACCAAAAAATTATTTTCACAAAAAATTAGCTCTCAATTAATCTTATAAATCTATTTTTAGTGGTGGAGTTTATTTAACAGATTGGATGTATGTTATAAAAAAAAAGAGGTCAATATTGGGAAGAAAAATCTAAGCGAAGTATAATATCTTTAATATTTTAACTATTTTAAAAATCCTGGCTCCTACCCATAGCTAGTAATCTATTTTTATAAGGTTTTGAAAAAAATAATTATCGAATTTTTGAATGATACGGTTTAATTCAGCGAATTAGTTGGGTCGGGCTTATAATTGCGTAATTATTCCACTAATTATAAGGTTTGGCAAATAAAAATGACATTTGATATTTTTTTTCATTAATAAAATTGTAAAAATAAAAATAAAAACGCTATATAGTTATATATCAAAATTTTAAATGTAAAATATATAAAAATTTTAAAAGAAATATATTCAGATATACCCTTTAAAACACGATATCTTTTTTACCGCTACCGCTTTATTGGACCGATATTTAAAAGTATTATTGTTGAAAATTTCGGCGTATCGAATTTTTTCCGTCCACGAATTTACTAGCTATGCTCCTACCTACGTTACTTTTTTTTTTCCTCTAAACAAATGCAACGGAATCTAAGGTTTAGATTTCGTCTCGAATGTACTATTTCCACTTTTTCTGCATGGAATCTTACACGACTCTTATATCCTATGCAATTCTGCCACATGGGCATACTATACACCCACCAAGTTGGAAAGACAACATTTGGTAGGAGAAAAGTGTACAGATGGTAGAGCAGAAGCCAAGTTATAAGTGAATAGCTTACAAGGAGTGATTTGGACCTCATAAAAATGTCTGGTCAGTGTTGACAGACCCTCAAAACCCTCTAAGTATCTTCTTTCATTGAAAAAAATAAAGAATATCCCTCTTCATTTCTGCCTATTCACTCTGTCTTTGAATCTGGTTGAATATTTGGTATCAAGGTGGTAATATTCGGTTTTCTTCAATAGCTGTTACTTATTTTCAAATTTTACCAAGAGGGTATCTCTTATTTTTCTGTAGTTTACTGTGTTGAAGAAGAAGTTTTGGTGAAGTTTGGAAAGAATCTGTGTGTGAGAGCTAAGAAGATGGTGGGGGCTATATCACTTATAGGTTCATCAGTTGTGGACTCACACACTTGCCCATGTCTTTGTTTGGATGCCCTTTCATCATCTACTATGAGTTTCAAGAGTAAAAAGCAATTGAAGCGAACAGAACAATTGGAATTGAGTAGTTCATTTGTTGATTCTTGGCATGAGTGGCGCCTTTCGGCGAAAGTGCTCTCTGGGATTGTCAATGGATATTCTAAGAAGAGGCAACGGAAGGTTCGAAGTCTTGTGATCGTCAATGAACTGGCTGGTCAGTATGAAGACAACTTTGACGACGTAAAACGGGTTAGGGAACTGATCTCATTTAAATAATTTGTATGTATAATTTTGTTCTAATGCTGAAAACATGAATTTGTTCACCTAAACTGTGCAGCTCATATGTGGTCTAGAATTACGTTTTAAGATCTAGAATTATATATCCTTGTGCAACTGCTTTGAGTTTGTGCAAGGCCAACTCTTTACTTTCTTCTGCAGTTGTAATTTGCATTTAGTATGTCTCAGCTAATTGGTATTTCTCTTGATTTCATCACCAGAAATGTTCTGCTTTTTATTTCCCTTGTTTGTGTGTTTGAAAAGCATCTCTAAAATCAATGAACACTGTTATCTGCTTTATACTCTTGCAGGTGCAAATGCAAGCACAAATGTGCTTTTCTAATAACAATTAGCATAGCTATATTTCTCATATTAGCTCCTTCGACATTTAGCAGAAACCTGTAAGCAGGTTGATTCTAACAGTTTAAAATTTAATTATGTTAGTTTATCTTTTATTGGAAAGCGATATATATTGCATTGAGACAGATTAGGATCTTGATTAAAACTCTTTCCAATTGCAGCAAATAGTCAACTATTTTACATACAAAGCAGTAAGGACTGTACTTAACCAGCTTTATGAGATGAACCCAACAAACTACCGATGGTTTTACGAGTAAGAGGATTTAATCAAGCTCTTATTTATTTGTGACAAACTTAATACAGAGCTTAAACCTAATTCTTGCATTGTTCACTTTGACAGCTTTATAGTGACAAACAAGCCAGGGGATGGGAAGCGTTTCCTTCGTATCCTTAATAAGGTAGGCTGCAGAAGCTGAGATAACAGCATGACAGTAAGTGTTGCACATTTGACAATATGTACCATATTTTTCTACAGGAGAGGCAAGATCTTGCTGAAAGAGTGATGGTAACTCGGCTGCACTTATATGGAAAGTGGATTAAGGTAAAATGCTATTTGATTAGCAGACTTCAATTCAACTAATCCTTGTGTTGTGTAACACACAGTTGGTATCATATTTCACTTACAAACTTTTCTTGCTTGTCATGACGGTTCAGAAATGTGATCATGCTGCAATGTATGAAGAAATCTCTAAACAGAATGTGGAATTGATGCGTGAGCGGCTTATGGAGACTGTCATATGGCCATCTGATGACACAAACACAGAGAAAATTGGGTGATTGATTACACTTGCCTTGGATAGATGTGTTCATCTTTCGTTTCTTGTCTTGTCGTATGAATCTAGTTTATCTTGTTATAATTACAGAAGATTAAATTCATTTACTTCAGCAACATAATAAGAAATGGTGCCCAGCACAATGTCATGTCAATTTCATTCTGATTAGAAAAGTTTCAAAATTAACAAAACTGGAATACCTTACAGTCGGATTGGGATGCTGTTCAGTTCTTTTCCTGGTTTCTTGACAAATAGCTCCTCATTGTGAACTCGTTTGGATGTTATTCGTCTATATTGAAGTGAACTAATTTAAAACCGGATGCATGAATGCTTATTGATGTTAGTTAAGCATCACTCTGCATAGATAGTGTATGACGTGTTTTGTTGTTATGTTAGCTGAGCATCACCATAAATTAGTGTTTGAATCTTAATTTTGATGTTAGTTGAGCATTTGAGCATCACGTACTGCAAGATGCAATGTGTTTTTTTTTACAGTATACGAGTATTTAACTATTTATATAGCAACTAACAGTCATTGAATTATTAAGTTTTTAAACAAAAGCTTACATTACGATAAAACTTAGCAAAAGTTTGTTGGTCAAAACAGATGCTGATGGCTGAAGTCGTACCTTTTCAGAGTTTTGCTTGTAGTAATCATTAGTCTAAAAAATGGAGCAGACATCACTAAAACAAGAATCTTAGGATTTCACATCCATAGTTAACCACTTCACTCAAAAGCTGAGAGCTGATTCAGAGAAGCAGAACAATGTGCCTCAAATCCTCAATGAGTCGTGCACCATTGCACACATGCGGCAAGTTGGAATTGCCATCAAAACTTACTAGCTTTGCCTAGAAAGTTTTCACTAGTGTACTTAGCTAAACGTACTCCTAAAGCCACGTAGACATGTAGTCCATCGCCTCCACATTGCGCAAAGAACTGCCCCCAATTTCCTTTTTCCCTCTCACAACATTTCATGATTGAGTTGGCAAGGTTGCCATCACATGTTTTGTTGAACACTATCTCCAACTGAAAACCGTCCAGATTGCAAATTCCATGACTGTAAAGGAGTGTCTTAGTTATCCCTTACAAATGTGGGGGGAGAAGAGATTGGGTTTGGAAATGGGGAAGACCGAGTTCGTTGTTGAGCGAACTGCCTACGTATCTATCTCTCGATTATGGGGGAGAGAAGAATTAGGTCCGGCGTAGTTCATATAGGGGGTATTTATAGATGGTGAACGTGGATATCTACCCAACACATGTATTGACAAACACAAATGTATGGTCAAGATTGATAAAGAGTGTTGAAATGGTGGTGGTAGGAACTCTGTAATGATGAGGAGTGGTTACGGTGGTTCGTAATTTGCGGAAATAGAATGTGTAAGTAAGGCTCTAGCAATGATTGCTTCTAGAAGATAGGCTGAGTCATGAGATAAAACGCTCTATGTGAAGATATGCGAGTCGATCCCTTCTGGAGCGATCTTGTAGCTCGAGGGTGTGAGTCGATGATGTAGGTCGCTCTGAAGGCAGTTCAGGAAACTGGGTCAGAGGTTGGTGTGGTATTTCCGCTATCTTTAATGCGCTTGATATTCCCGGATGAGGATATCACCTCCTCACGCCCTCCCCTCTCGTACGGGAGAAGCTTTTGACCGAGAGAAAACGGTGAAAGCGGTGGCGGTTGAGCATGAGTGAAGAAGCGAGCTGGCGTGAAAGGAAATACCCACCGCGCTATGGAAGTCAGTTCTTGTTGCATGACGAACTGATGTAGGGTGATAGTTGGCGCGTGACTGGCACATGAGAGAATCTGGGCAGTTGGTAAGGAAACGTGTCACCGCTTTTTCCAGACTTTTGAAAAGACAGGTCTTTGGTATACGTGTGTGGGCTAGGGTTTAGGTTGTAATCATGATGCATTGATTTTAGATCTAGTTTGAAGAAGAGTGTTGATTTACTGATATTAGAGATTTTAGCTTTTATTAAAGTTGTGGGGTTTCTCATCCTCACCAATATCGGTTTGATGAAGTGAGGGGTGGTGGCCGATTTTTGGGTGGCCGGTTTTGGTGGTGACTGTTGGAGAAGATGACATTGTTCCATCTATTGGGCTTGGGCCTGGACTTTGCCTTTTGGTTTCGGTTTGGGCCTTAGCTTGTTAGAGGGTTGTTGGGCCGAAATGTTTAAGTGTTTGGTTGGGCTGGACCAGTTCAATTAAGCTTGGGCCATTTTGATTTAGTTTGGTTGGGCCGGACCATATCAGTTTTTGGGTTGGACTAGATTCATTTCTATTTTTCCGTTTTGGACCAGTTTAATTAAGTTTTGTTTGGGCTTCTAATTAGTTTTGGGCGGTTTAATATTATTTGCCACCCCTGACTTAAAATAGATCTTTTAGGTCTTTAAATGTTCGACTTTCGGGTTCTAAGGTTTGGGGAACATTTAGTTGGGTCCTAACCACTACCTTAGTCATGAGCCCATGAGCCACGATTTTGACCTTTTGCCACGAACCATGGCTATGACCCTGAACCTGTCGACAGTTTGACTTTGACCATGGCATGTTGACTTTGACTTTGACCATGGCATGTTGACTTTGACTTTGACCATGACATGTTGACTTTGACCATGACATGTTGACTTTGACCTTTGACCAGTTGACCCAATTTGACCTTTTAACTCGGATTATGATTCGGTCTATTAGGATAGGTCTAGGGCTATTAGCATGCTTGGCTTTAGGCTAAGTCTTTTCTATATATACATGTGTACGTGTATTAACTACTATGTGATTTTGCAGTATTTTATGATACGCAACATTATGACACTTAGACATTCATAAAACTAATAACGCGTAAACCAAAAAATACATTTATCAAGATACTCATTCGCTCTCCTCAAAATGATATATACAATAAAGTTCAATAATGCGTAAACAATTTACCGCAACCTTTAGAACTCTCCACTTAAAATTTTGAATTGAGTTTTACGACCGTTGATGTCATATGTTAGGTGGGCATTTATTGAATGTGCCATAAATGGCCCGTTAAGCGTTATCTATGGGTATTCATCAATGTCTTGTGCCATGAATGACCGATTCTTTCGGACCGCCCTGTAGAGGAACTAAGGTATTCGGCCATGGTAGTTGTATTATTTGATTATGCGAGTGTTTGGGTTTACTTTTGAATACCTAATATAATATCTACATATCTTTAATATATAGAAAAACCAGAAGTCGAGTGAATAGTGAATGTGTGTGGACGTAGAGGCATTTTGGTCATTTCACATTTTTTTAATTATTTTTTTAATTTTTAAAGAGTAAAATAGTAATTTAATATTTATAAATTTTAAAAAAAAAATCTGTGAATCTCACGTGGCTACCACGTGCACAGTAGCTAGTGTTATATAGAAGTTATAACTTTCTTTTGTAGGAGGGTAGGACTTAATAACATTTTGTGCAGGGACGCGGTCCTACCCTTATACATCAGTGGATATTGGTAAGTTTTAATTCAATGGTTTAGATATTAAAACGAGTTATGATAATGAGTTATATAATGGAAGTCTTGCTTGGGAAGAAATTATGCCGGTGAAAATGACGGAACTACCTGTCTTCCAAGCTGAGAATGATTAAGTTATGGGAAAATATAAAGTAATTGTTTGGATAATTAAAGTATGATAATGTTTATCTGTGGTTAGTCTACTCATACCAGCAAATTCCATTTTGTTTTCACCCATGTTTGCTTTGTTTTGGTAACGTGGGTGTGTTCTTAGGAACACAGTGGAAGGCAAAGAACCGCTGGCGTGATTTGGATTCTCGCCCTGGAGCAGCCTCAGAGTTTAGTTTATTAGGTTTGATCTTTTGGAAGTATGTAATAACGTAGTTTTCTTTTCATATGACATGAGAATCCGATGTTGAAGACATGTTATTCTTAGAGTGGTTTGATATTTTATTGGGATGGAAGAAAGTCTTTTAATAAAGTGATGGTTGAGGAATTTTGGAGATTTTTGTTGTTAAGATTCTTTATGATGTGGTTTTAGGTTTTGACATCGATTGATCCACCTGGCCATAGCCCGGGTTTTAGACAATTGAATATAGTGATGTTTGAGATATTTATATTTCAAATATTCATTTTTTTTAATGGTTTAGAAATTCGGGCTGTGACAACCCCCAAACAACATTTTATTTATCCTTAAACAAAGATGAGAAATTAAAACATATAAGTAGCCGAAAATGTAATCTTAACTAATCTGGTTTCGCAGAGTGCGATTGCATTGACCATATGCAATAAGGCCTTAAACCACTAGAAATTCCCTAGTAGACGAGTTATAGCCTCGTGAGAGTTTTTTAGAGAAGATACTCACAAACTTCATCTATATTACAACGACTAAGAAATAAAAGTTTGTTCCCTAATTTATCTCATAAATCTATAAATCTCACTAGCAATGAATAAAGAATGATCATTTTAAAACCTAAGTAATTAATACATGCATAATAATCAAATCATCTAAGGATAAACATACATGCAATGAACTATGCTATGAAATGCAATGGCAGGTCCATTCTTGAAACTTTTGGAATAACGTCTTTAAGTAGGTTCTCACAAGAAATGTGTCAAGACGCAAATTACTCTGATTTTTCCACTCAAGTTCGATCACTCCAGTGTGCAGTGGGCACACTATTTCTCACAATCTCAATGATAATCAGAAGGAGCCGAGGTCGATCAAACACAACTACCACTTACTATCACAACAACCTATTTCCAATTGAACTAGAAGTCTTTATTAGGTGTTATGGGGATTAGGTGGTGGTTTAAGAAAGAATGAAATAGATATTCATATAAACAAGTTCAACAAAAGTGACATTTTCAATCACGTTGAACCCATGTTGCTCATTTAAAATTTTCACTTCGTGTAAACTAAAATTTTCACCCATTTAAACGTTTTAATTTTGAATTTGATTTTTTTTGGCATGCCTGTTTTTAAAAGAGATTAGTAACTCGGATACATACTGGCGGATGTGATGTTTGTACTCAAAACATCTGGTAACCTCTTCTTTGTGGACATAGACACCCATCATTGCCAAACCATGTAACTGCTACCATATCACCTATGAAGGACTGGCATGGCCCGAAAAGTTTTATATAGCATATCAAGGTTAAGAAAGAGAATTCACTTGGGAATATAGCATAACAGAGAACTTCATAATTATTATGGTATGATTGTTATAGAATCTAAACGACAAAAAACGAGGACTATATATAACAAAAGGGTGGAAGTTTTTGATATCTCAGATCTTATCTTGACTTGAGGAGAATCTCCTTCACAAATGTACTCGATTTCTTATCACAAAATGGTGTTGACTGCATGCGAGGCTGTAAATATATTAGGGTCCTTTACTCCTTTAAATTCGATAAGATGATAGAGGACAGGTCCCTGCCGCCTTATTTCAGTCGATGTTGTGTAAAGCTATATTTCACAGGTACTGTTGTGTAAAGCTATATTTCAGCCGCTGATCATTCTAAATAATCAGTCATGAGAGTTGTGTAATTTCTAACCGTTTTAGGCAAAATAGTATACAATTTCAGCTAGCTTAAGCTTAACCAACCTCAACTTCCTTTGCATCAAGTTAAAACAATCGGGCTAAACATGTCAAACACAGCAACCTGCAAAAATTACCTCAAAAATAGTGCGTCTAATACTTATTTAATAAATAAAAAAAATAGCACTTCAAATTTTGTCATTGAGGCAGAGATATTGCCATCATTTGATATTTGGTTAGTTTGAGAAAGTTATGTAGCACCAAAGAAGATATAATATATCATGGAACCCATATATCTTTTACAAGTGTTGAAAAGCAGTACAATACCTATCTAAATTTAAAGAGCAGTGTTGTAGAACAAATCTAAATTCAATGGTAGAGTAACTCTTATGACGATGAAATCGAAGATTGTGAAGGTGGATGAAGAAAAGGATTTGGAGGCATTTTTAAATCTTCATTGTTTCCTTCTAACATATCTACCACCTTAGTCATTGAAGGCCGATCTGTTGGGTGTGTCTGTATGCACCAAAGAGCCACTACGATCATCCTTTTGGTTGTTTCCTCTTCAAATATCTCACACGATCCTTCCACATTGAAATCTGGTTTAAGATGATTATATATCCACTGGGGAAAATATATCTCACTCATGTTCTCCACTGCCACATCAATGTTCTTTCTTCCCCCAATCATTTCTAACACCATCATTCCATAACTATAAACGTCTGACTTGTGAGACACCCCTCCAAAGTTTCTACAACATACTTCAGGGGCAATATAACCGATAGTTCCTCGAGCTCCAACCATTGACACAACACTAATATCTCTTGTTGGACAGAGTTTAGCCATCCCAAAGTCCGAGATTTTGGGACACAAGTCTTGGTCTAGAAGGATATTGTGAGGTTTAATGTCGAAATGCAAAATGCGTGTGTTACAACCACGATGCAAGTATTCCAACCCTCTAGCAATGCCAAGTGCTATTTGGTAAAGTTTTTCCCATCCCAAAATAGGCATGGTGCTTGACTCCTTCTTCTCATTGTAAATAAACCTTTCAAGTGACCCGTTCGGCATAAACTCATACACAAGGGCTCGTTTGGTTTTCTCGGCACAAAACCCAAGAAGACTGACCACATTGACATGGTTTGTTCCGCCAATGGTGGCAACTTCATTGACAAAATCTTCACCATTACCCTTGGATTCATTCAATACCTTGACTGCCACTAAACGGCCATCGCGAAGCTTTCCTTTGAACACACAGCCATATCCTCCTTTCCCTAATGTGTCCTTAAAGGAATTGGTCATCTTCTTGACACTTGAATATTTGTATCTTTGTAGAGCACGACATCCATAACTCTGTAAGAACTCTTCCACATTTATTAAAGTTTCCGTTTTATTCCTCCCACGCGAGCATAATGAGGAAATAATCTTCCTATAAATAACTAGTAAGGTTAGAAGTACTAGTCCTCCAACTCCAGTGGATACACCTATAAAGTGTAAACAAAGAGATAACCTTCCAATTTAGTCTAAAAACTGTATAAATTTCTATAAACAGCTGATCAAGTAATATGTAGTATATATAACTCACCAATTTTGATCTTTTGTCCAGTACTTAAGTCTGCAATGCAAACATGTGATTCTCGTTAACATATATACATGCATGACCATAGTTACAAACTCATATTATTAGCCGAAGTGATAGTTTAGCTTCGGCCATGTTTAATTTGAATTTATGGAAACAAAAATCGCAACTACAATATTGTAATTTTCCCTATGGGATCAGAAACTTTGCGAAAAACTTATCCAGTTGGAATGTTGGATATTGTATCTAGGATTGCATTAGAAACACAAGAGATCTATGAATTCAATTGAGCAAGAGATTAAAGAGAGAGAAATTAGAAACTTACGAGATGGACAAACTCTATCCTCAATATTATCAAGAAAACCGCATACGCATCGAGGAACACTTGTAGTAGTATTGTACAGGCACATACCCCCAGATTTCTCGCAGTCCTGACATTCAGTAGGCGTAGACCAAAAGAGCTCAAACCCCAACAATTTATAAGCTCGTGAGAAATTTCGATCTACGCGAAAGTAAGGTGCTACCACACTCTCCGAACAGGTTCTATACCCGTCAAATCCTTTTGGGATTGAATCTTGATCGAAAGCATAAGAACGTTCATTTGTATTACTGTTGTTGTAGTTGTCTAGACAAGGGAGAAGCTGCGCAACACTATAATTATGGTTATTGTTGGTACAATTGTAGAAGAAGATAGCTTTGTTAAAATTATAATGGAGTCGTAAATACGGTGTTGAGTCGGATAAGGAGAAATTTCTTCGTGGTTGAGGACAATCTTGTCCTTCTATATCCGCGTCTACTATTGTTACAATTTGCAAGTCGTATCTTATTTCTTGCACAAGATAGAGGTGGTTGGAGATATTTATGAACGGACGGCTATCTAAACATTTGATCATTAATCCTGGATGTCCCTCTCCCCATCTCCTACTGAAATTCCTGTCCTCGTAATTAAACGGGTATTGAATATTAGGGTAGCCGTACGGACAATAAATGGAAGACACTGGAAGAATTTTATTCAAGCTGATGACGATGAAAGAAAGGAGTAGAAGCAATTGAAACATGACTGCTTGATTCCTGTACCCACACTCCACTTCTTCCGTTGATCACCAAAGCATCACTCTGAGCAACGAGAAGAACAACCGTGATAAAATCTCAATTCCCAAGTTAAAGGTCCCAGTATGTAACCTCAATTCTTCATTAGGTAGCTTACAGTATGAGTTGAAGGTTGCACACTAGCTGCAAACACTAGCTAGGGTGTTCTTATAATTCAATGATCACGACCAAACACGATCTATCACTAAATGTGTGGTTAGTCTAGATATTGCGTTCATAACACGTCCACGAAGATGCACATTGTGTTGAGGTCCAACTTCAATGTAAACGAGTTGTTTAAAGGAACTTAAGAGTTAAGACGTAGAAGATATTTATTGCTAACTCTATCCCCATCATTCATTAATTATCACATATACTATTGATACAAAAAATTCCAAAATGACAAAGAAGCCTGACTGATACTTTCAAACAAACGCAGGTTCCAGGAACCGTTATCTTACATTTTTCCAGACTGAGTGTCCCACGACAGGACATACGGGGATTCGAGGTGTAATTGATCTTCTGCAACTTAATACATTAGAAAAGTTCAACTACCTTTGCAAATAAGAACAATGAAAATCAATATTTTGAAAAATTGAAATAGAAAGTGTTGAATTTTAACATTCTTTGGGCCAACTGCAAGTGACCTCAGTAAGTGCAGTCCCACACTCTGATCTAGCATCAATACAGAGAAGAGACTAGCATCATGATCGTCACAACTTATCTACCAAGTGAGACGGCTCAGCCCCCAAGAAAAGAACAAAAGATAAAACATGTACCAATATAATTCAGCTAATGAGAACTATTTCATCATTTAGTGTCGTCTATATTCGAAAATATTATTTACATAAGATAATTAACCGAGACCCTCTTCAAGTTTTATTACCTGCTTTCCAAGAGACTCCCCATGGCCATACCCGGGTATTTATTTCCTCTGGAAGGGTTACAGGGGAGCAACAAGGATTAGTATTGTCTTACTTTACAAAACTAACATCCCTGAGTAGAGAGTTTCTGTTAACACTGAAACAATAATCAACATGAGCAGTGAAACACGTACCACATTGCTGAAACACTTTATTTTCTTTACTAGTTTCGGGACACCACCAATGTCAGTTGTCCAGGTTCTCCCATTGCTTGAGATATACATTTTGTCCGTCATATTGATCCCCGGGGCCTGAAGAATGGTGTAAATGTGTAATAGATGTATTAGTCAACCACCATAGAACTATTCTTGGTGATGATCATGCAAATGAAGACAATAGAGAATTCTTTGAAAATCTTAGAGTAGATTCAAAGATGACTAGATTAGTAATGAAGAAGCAACTCTTCTTACATCAGCATTTTTTTTTTTTTGGTTGGCAAGCGGGGTTTTTAACGAGGTCCCCTACCCCTTTATTTATAAAAATAAAGCTTGGAGTCAATTACATCTCATATACTGTTTTCCACTAGCATCCTCATATACAATTTTCCTAATATCTTCTGAGAATGAACTAGGGATCAGTTCAATAAAACTCACATTGGGCACATTTGCCGCTAATGCATCAGCTAATTTATTACTCTCCCTATACACATGTACTATTTCAAACTTTTCTAACTCTTGTATAATGTGCTTCACTTCCTTGATGATGTATCTCACCTGCCACGGATGTGTCCCTTTTAGAAATGATATAACATTTTTTGAAATCAATGCACAAGCACCCTTTTTTGATATTTTGTCTCTTCGCCAGCTTTTTAATCCTTCTTGCAATCCCTCAGTAGCTCAATCATTGCTATCTCACAAAATGACGATTTTCCATGTCTTTGCCGCAACCACTTCTCCTCGCCTCGCTTCTAATCACAAAGAGCCCACCCTCCAATCTGTCCCTTGCAATGTTCCATCGAATTTAGATTGTACATACATTCTCCTCCTCTTTCCCACACACACATCCTTCTTGTCTCCCTCTTTATTCCGTGTTCACGCTCCATTTTTCCATAAACCTTTGACGCCTCGCCCTTCTTCCATTTTATAGTTCAATAACTCAAATTTTTATCTTTACATCTCCAAGCATCCGCCTGTGAATGAGGTCTTGCGGTTCTCAGGCTGATTTTCAAGATTCTCTTGTTTCGTTCCATCCATATCCAGTAAAAGAACGCATTGACAATGAGCTTCAGCGCATCTTTCTTCCCTCCATTACCTTTACTCTCCTGCAACACCCATTCACACTCAGCTTCCCACGTCATGGCCAGCTGCCTTGAGTACCCTGCATAAGTAATCAGTTGTATCCATATATATTTGGAATAGTTACAGTGAAAAAACAAGTGTTTCTCCGTCTCATCTTCCCTCCAACACAGCACACACATTTTCGATTGCACTACTCTCCAGTCATACATCTTACTTAGTGTTTTTAGCGCTCCTTTCATTACCATCCACCCAATGAACGAGTGCCTCGGATGTTATTCAAAACCATATTGTTCTCAGTACCAATCATTATTCTCAGATCTTTCTCCTCATCGCCTAATAAGTTTCTTTCAGCTGGAACTCACCATATAGCGCATCACTCCACACTACCTCATCTGCTCCCACCTTTATTGTTACTCCCTCTTTCATCTCCTTCACTATCTCTGGACATTCTCTCCCTAGCCTATTTGTTATACTCCATTCTCCATTATTAATAAAGTTCGCAACTGGTGCATTCATATGACAACTTGTGTCATATGTGAATGTTTGTGGGAACACATTCTTTAAAATACCTCTTGGATGCCAAGGGTCCCGCCGAAAGAGTGTATCTCGCCATCTCCTATCGATGTCGCGACTATAAGTTTTGCATCATCCCTACTATTCAAAATAGCTCACCAGCTATATGAGCAATCATTCGGAATCTTCATGCTCGGAAGTTCTTAGTTCTGATGAGATTCTTCCAAATCCAAACAACCCATAAGTTATCCTTTTTACTAACCAAATTCCACACATGACGCATAATGGCAGCTTTGTTCACAGTATTAACATTCCGTATTCCCAGCCCACCTTCTTCATATGGATAACACACTTCATCCCACCCAATCAGTGCATGAGACGGTAAACAATCTGTCCCAGTCCAGAGAAAATTTCTACATAACTTATTTATCTCATCCAAGATGCTTTGAGGCATTATGTACGTTGCAAACCAGTATACACTCAAGTTGCTGAGTACCGACTTAATGAGTTGCACTCTACCAGCATAAGACAGCATCTTACCTCGCCAACTCTGTATTCTCTTTCCCACTTTATCTATCAACGGCAAAGCATCCGTATGTGTGAGTCTAGTCGTTATTAAAGGCAATCCTAGATATTTTACAGCAAACTCCCCTAGCAAATTGCATAGAATTGGTTATAGAATCACATAGCTCCTCATTCATCCCTGCAAAGAAAATTTGGCTTTTCTCGCACATTCACATCCAACCCCGTGACTTTGCTTGAACGGTAGAAGAAGTTATTCTTTAAGCATTCTCATTGTTTCAAAGTCACCATACATGAATGCTATCGTCATCATCGGCAAACGATAAATGTGTGATGATAGGATCCTTGCATCTATAATGAAGTTTGAATTTTCCTTCCCTGACACTATGATGCATAAGCTCTGTTAGTAGCTCCATAACCATAACAAACAAATAGGGAGACATAGGATCACCTTGCCTGATACCTCTTTTGCCTTGAAAGTACCCATAAGGTGCCCCATTCACCATTATAGAGTATATCGGAGTTTCTATACATACTTGTACCCATGCTATGGACTCCTCTGGCATTCCATATCTTCTCAGTGCAAACACCACTGTTTCCCACCTCACCGTATCATAGGCTTTCCTCAGATCAATTTTTGCCGCACATCTAGGAGGTGCTTCATTCCTATGATAGTTGTGTAGTAGCTCATGTGATAATAAGATGTTGTCCTGTATCCTTCTGCCTGTGATGAAAGCTGACTGGTTATTAGAAACAATACAGTTAATTACCCCTTTCATTCTAGCAGTAAGAATCTTTGTAATACATTTGTATACCACACTGCAACATGCAATTGGTCTGTAATCCCCCAGAGAGGTAGGGCTTTTTACTTTTGGTATCAAAGCTATGCATGTAGAATTCACCTCCCCTAACATCCTCTTAGATCTGAAAAACCCCTGTATTGCCTTCACAAAATCATCTCCTATAACACTCCAGGCAGATTTGAAAAAATGAGCAGAGTAGCCATCATTCCCCGAGCCTTTTCACTATCAATATCAGCTAAAGCTTGCACAATCTCATCCCTTGTTACTGATTTCTTCATCTCATCTTTCTCATCTTGTGTTACCTGATATCTAGGCTGCATATTGCCATATACCTCAAAGCTTATGTCTGGCAAACTATCGGGCCTGTATACTCTTTCATAATACTTCACACATTCTGCTCCTATCAGGTCTCCCTCTTCAATCACACTACCATCATTCTCAAAAAGACAAGTTATTCTATTTCTACTTTGTCTCGCTTGCACTGACTTAAAGAAATAAGCCGTATTATTATCTCCGCCTACTATAACTTGGTCCTTTGATTTCTACCTGTGGAAATCTTCCTCCACTATAGCTGCATGGACATGTCTCCGAGTAGCTACCCTTTCCTCCTTTATAAGCCCATTATTCAAAGGGTCAACTTGTAGCATCGTCGTACCTCGCCCGGATCCTTTCTAGTGGTATCAGCCTCTAGTAATAACATTACCCACTCTAGTTTTATTCCACTCAATCAACTCACCTTTTAACTGTTTCAGTTTCCTCATGAGTTTATACATTGATTCCTCTCAAATTCAGTTGCCCAAGCATGTTTGACAACTTCCATATAACCCTCTTCCTTCACCCAAAAATTAAAAAATCGAAAAAGACTCTTTCTTTTGATGTCTCTCTGCTTAAGTGGATATACAATTATGATAGAATGATCGGGCAATTCCTGGATTGAGAAACTCTGCTTCATGTTCTTCAAACTCATCATACCATCTAGCATTGACCATAACTCACAAGCTTCCTCCATGCCCTTATCTCTCTTTATTACTCCACATAAGTGTATTTCCTTTAGACTTTAGATCCATCACCTTAAGGTTACACAATCGTAAAAGGTCTCGCAAAGTGTTCATGGGCCTTGTCTATGCACCACCAACTCTCTCATACGAATGTAACACTGAATTAAAATCGCCCATTACCATCCAAGGTTGCTGATTGATATAAGAGAAGTTGATTAGCTCATCCCATAACTGTTGCCTTATGTATAAATCAGTGCTCCCATATACCACAGTTAGTACAAACATACTTCCATTCTGTAGCCTCACCTCCATAGTTATGTATTGTAGCCCCTTCTTAACCATCAAAACTGAGTATACTTGCGGATCCCATACCACCCATATTCTGCCCTTATCACTATTTTCATAGTTATGACATATATGCCATCCAGCGAAACATTTATTCACTATATAATTCATTTTTTCCTCTTTAACTTTCGTCTCCACTAACCCTACTAAACTTAAATGAAACTTTCTGATCAATTCCTTTACTTCATTATGCTTGAAATTCATATTGAAGCCTCTCATATTCCAACATGCTGTACTCGTCATTTAATATTGGGCTGTTTAAGGGTGCCACCCTTAGTGAAAACTTTCTTGCCTTTGCTGCTTGTTTGCCCACCACCTCTTTTTTACCGCGACTCGTCGACCTCCACTTTGCAATGCAAAGACCATTTTTTCCGAACTCTCCTTAATCATGCTAACCCTCGCTCTCTTCTCACCCTCTTTTATTTTCTCTTGATTACTATTCTCTAACGATCTCTCCTTTTCAATCCTCCTCAACAAGGTCCCTTGTATTGTGTTCTCAATGCTGTATCTTTTCAATTCAATTCCATCTTCTTGCTGTTTCTCTTTCCCTTTCAAAACTGTTTCCTCATTTCCTCGTTTTTCCTTTCCCTCAATGGTGCTTTGTTTCCTCGCTCTAATTGTATGTTTTCTGCCTGGTGATTCCCATTTTCCCTCCTCCTCTACATTGTGCACTTCTTGAACCTCCTCTATCTGTTTTGCCTCCTCACTCTGTGTTGCCTCCTCCAAGCCTTTCTCAATTTGAACAGCCTCCTCCAAGCCTTTCTCAGTTTGAACATCCTCATTCACCTTGACTTGCTCAACTTTACTATCCTTTTTCAACCATATAGCCTCACCTTGTTCATTTTTCTCCTTAATCTTCCTCGGACAATTTTGCTCATTATGACCAAACACCTCACATTGTAAGCATCGTGAGGGTTTCCAATTGTATTCAAACGATACCTTATATGCCCGCCTTTGGTCCAGCACCATTGGTATACTCTCTGGATATACACAGTTGGTATCAACTTCCACGCAAACTCTTGCAAAGGCTGTCCTCGACATGGATTCTGTTAGTTTATCAGTGAACATGGGTATACCAACTGCACTCGATACTTTGCTGAATCCAACTCTATTCCACATCTCCATCGGAAGTCCTTTCACAACCACCCAAATAGGTATTGTCTTCAGCTCTCGTGTCTCGGCTTCAACAAACAGCTTCCATGGTCGTACTACAAATAAATGGCTTGCTATGTGAAAAGAACCAATGTCTAACACTGCCCTCCTTTCTTCTTCCTTTTCGAACTTGAAAGTAAACATATTATCACCATATGGTTTCATTATAAAGCTTTTGATCCCCCATGTACGAGTAACTATCTCCTTGACATAATTATAACTTATTCTTTTTCCCACAAACGATCCAACCACCAGATTCTCAAACTTCTTGTTATAATCAGAAAAATTTTCACTTTTAACACGTATCACTTGCTTACCATTCACCATTGTCGGAGGTATGTAAGAAAGTTCCTCTCTACCTACTGACTTTCTGCCAAGAATCTCAGCCCACGAGTTCTTCAGCACTTGTGGTGGTTGCACGAATGAACTCTTTACTTTGGTCAGATCCGAAATAATCGGATCCACTTCTTTGCCTTTCTTCTCTCCCATGTCTGCAGTTACTTTCTTGAAGATGAAGTCTCCATCTTCTCCCTCACCATTAATTCTCGATACCCCCTGTGTTTCTGCTGTTTTTGTTGAAAGATTTATGTGCTGCACAGAATCACTATTCTCTTCAAACTCCTCGACTTCTTTCACCGCATCCAGCAATCTCTTGGCCACTCTTAGTAAGTCTTCTTTACTTGTAAGAGTCTCTGATGCTTCCTCACACAAACGACTCGGTTTCAGATTCATTCCAAACTCCTCAAACAACTTTCTTCTATATTTCTCAACTGATCCCTCACCATATCTAGCCTTTATTTCACTCTCAAAGCTATCCACATCCGACTCTGCCTGATCTGGTGATGATTTCCCTGGACTCCCAGCTGGTGTGCTAGGGTTTCCTAAATCTAAAACTCTCAACTCTCGTGTGTTTTGCATATTTTTTCCGGATAGAACTAACCCACATGGTCCAGCACAGAAAAAACCTCCGAAGTCAATTCTGATTGGTGTATTGTTTTAAAATAATGAGTTAAATTCTCTCTCTTCTCTCTCCTCTCTCCTCACCAGCCAATCACAGCTGACTTCTGAAGTCTTTTTCTGTGCTGGGCCATGTGTGACAGTCGCGCCCATTTTTTCCTAAAATTTTGTAAAATATCCTAAATACCCCTAAGGTTAATAATCACCCCTTAGAGGCCACCATTAACAACTAACTCAAGCTTTTTCAGTCCATGTTAGTTGAGTTAAAATTCAAAAGATCGAGGATGAACGAACTGTGGTGGTAATTAAGCTAGTTTGGTTACTTTTATTAATATCTTAACTGACGATTGTGAGGACCTTTTCAATTTTTGTATAGTATAATGGATGTAAAGCATTACGGTATTACTAATATATTTCTTTTTCTTTTTTCGTTTTCTTTTTCTTACTTACATCAGCATTCACTGAAGATGAGATCAAATTAAGAAGCTCTTTTGAGATGGATAGCTATAAAACCCCAAGCCCAGATGGATACACAGCTCAATTCGTCAAGTTCAGTTGGTTTGTGATTAGGGAGGATTTATGTATATATGATACATGTACTCCCTAAAGGTATCAACTCCACTTTCATGTGTTTAATAACTGAAATTCCTAATCCTTCAAAGGCAGCAGACTACAGACTTAATCATCAGCTTGAATCAAGCTGCCTTCATACCAAAAATATTCAACAAAGACAATATGCTTATTTCATATGAGCTCATGTGAAAAAACATGATAGAAAGGGTATCTCCCTTAGATGTTAATTGAAGGTTACCATTTGTAAAAGTTTTGATACTATGTCAGGTTGGACTTCTATTGAAAGCCTCCTCCTCCTCTCTCTCACTTTTTTCCATCGTATGTAACCTCAATTCTTCATTCGGTAGCTTATAGTATGAGTTGAAGGTTGCACACTACAAACACTAGCTAGGGTGTTCTTAGCATTCAATGATCACCAAACACGATCTATCACTAAATGTGTGGTTAGGAGTCTAGATATTGCGCTCATAACACGCCCACGAAGATGCAACTTGTGTTGAGGTCCAACACGGGCGGCTGAAACCAACTTCAATGTAGACAAGTTGTTTAAAGGTACTTGATAATACTGCTCGATGTGAGTATTTATTAGGCTTTTGACACTTTATGCAGGGAAAATCTTAATCAAGTCCAGAAAAGAGTTTTAGAATCATGGTATTCTAAAAGCTCAAGTAGTCGCTCTTGAGCTTGTAGGCTAGTAGCTATCTTTAAAGTTCCGCTATAAACCTAAATGGCCATTATAAGAATCCCACGTTAATTGTTATTGTAAATTGCGTTATGGGGATGCTGTTTCCATGTGTTCAGTTAAACCAAAATAATTCCTCAGTGAACAAAATTTTCCCATGTTTCCATGCTGCCCTGTGAACAAATTTTTTAATGGTGTGAATAATTCCTCTGGCAAATTAAATGGAGTCCTTTTAAAGGCAGTTTGTCTCAATTTCCTAATTATGAGTAGCTTAAAAATGCATGTATTTGTGAAGCTTTTGTCTCACATGTGCCATTTTTAATCTATATATACAAGCAGAGGAACAGAAAATCGAAATGATTCTGCTGTGGATTCTTTGGAGGCTGGACAAGAAAATTTTGAAAAGCCGAAGAAGAAGAAAAAGAAAGAAAGAACTAAAGAGGGGAAAAGTGGCGGAGATAGGGACGATAGCATAAATGATGACCAGAAAGAAGATAATGCTCAAACCGAGGAAGGAAATACTGATGTCATCAAGAGGGTGCCTG
The DNA here is from genome assembly GCF_015680905.1 of Coptis chinensis. Lineage (NCBI taxonomy): Eukaryota > Viridiplantae > Streptophyta > Magnoliopsida > Ranunculales > Ranunculaceae > Coptis > Coptis chinensis. Next base: position 88,735,625 of record NC_141463.1, on the reverse strand, counting down.
TCTATTATGAAGCAGATGACAAAGCATCCAACAACAAGTGAGAATCTTATTTAGCATCTTATGCACTTTAGTTTTCCTCATCTTTATCTGTTTCAAATGTTCCTTTCAAGAGAAAAAGGAGAGAGTTTCGGAATTTTAAGAGATTGATTGACCATAATATAGTCTGGTTTTGTTGCTTTGGAAGTCTTCTTATACTATTAAAAGAATAAAAACACTGTCACCTTGACTTGAATTCTGATAACTGGGGACGCCATATTGCTACTTCTGTCACCTTTACCCTTTCTTTCCTTGTTTGTTAGAATGTTTCGATTGGTCTCTATTGAACAAGTCATAACTGAAAGTAATATATATCACCATGTGGCTTTCTTTCTTTGTTTTCACAGGAATTTGAAATCTCATGGCAATGGAGTTTCTGATGAAGATACTACTACTGGAAAAAAGAAGAAGAAGAAGAATAAGACACCAGAGAGTGACAAAAGTGCAACTGCAGACGAAGCTAATAAAGGGTCTGTAGTGGAAATTGAGGACAAGAAAGCAGAACTGAAGGCAACACAAGCAAGAAATTACCCCAACGGCCTTGTTGTTGAGGAGATAAAAATGGGCAAACCAGATGGAAAAAAAGCGTCTCCTGGAAAGACGGTAGCTACTTCCATACTTAATGGGTTTAGTATTATGTTCTAGGCTTTTAGCCAGTGCTACATGTTGTTATGGTTATGAAGAAATTGGTTAATAAACATTTAAGTGATGTTGTCAATTGTTGGTTTCAGGTATATGTTCATTATATTGGGAAGTTGAAGAAAAATGACAAAATTTTCGATTCTAAACGTAGGGAGAGTACCTTTCAAGTTCCGTCTAGGTACTGATTCACTTTTTTGGTTAGCTAGTGTGTTTCTTAATGTTTATCCTATATATTTTTTTTTTCTGTTGGTCTTTGAGTGATTCTAAAATCTGATTTTCTTTTTGCAGGTGTGGGACAAGTTATTAAGGGGTGGGATGTTGGTGTTAATGGTACTAATTCCAGAGCATCAATAGACACCCATTACATTGAGCAAAGTGACTAAATGGTTTACAAATGTTTTACATTCATAAATACACAACTGTTTTACATTCATAAAACCACAACAATTTCAACAATGGAAATACTTAATAGCATAGCAACAATACAATGCAAATAAATTCACATCACTCGCATAGTAACGCCTCTGCAGTCTCCTTGAACTCTTCTGCAGTCTCGCATTGTAGTCTCCCTGAAGTCATCTTTCTTTTTTCTCTTGTAGCATCACACACCAGTAGCACACTAAAGCCAACAGTCACACACTAGCATGCTTGTTTTTAAAAGAGATTAGTAACTCGGATACATACTGTCGGATGTGAAGTTTGTACTCAAAACATCTGGTAACCTCTTCTTTGTGGACATAGACACCCATCATTGCCAAACCATGTAACTGCTACCATATCACCTATGAAAGACTGGCATGGCCCGAAAAGTTTTATATAGCATATCAAGGTTAAGAAAGAGAGTTCACCTGGGAATATAGCATAACAGAGAACTTCATAATTATTATGGTATGATTGTTATAGAATCTAAACGACAAAAAACGAGGACTATATATCACAAAAGGGTGGAAAGTTTTTTGATATCTCAGATCTTATCTTGACTTGAGGAGAATCTCCTTCACAAACGTACTCGATTTCTTATCACAAAAGGGTGTTAACTGTTAACTACATGCAAGGCCCTAAATATATTAGGGTCCTTTAATTGGTGAGCATAATGAGGAAATAATCTTCCTATAAATAACGAGTAAGGTTAGAAAGACTAGTCCTCCAACTCCAGTGGATACACCTATAAAGTGTAAACAAAGAGATAACCTTTTAATTTAGTCTAAAAACTGTATAAATTTCTATAAAGAGTTGATCAAGTAATATGTAGTATATATAGCTCACCAATTATGATCTTTTGTCCAGTACTTGAGTCAATACTTAAGTTAGTACTTGAGTCAGTACTTGAGTCAGTACTTGATTCTGCAATGCAAACATGTGATTCTCGTTAACATATATACATGCATGACCATAGTTACAAGCTCATATTATTGAATTGTGCCTTTTTCTTAGAAATTTGAAATGTGCATTACTCTATCTCCATTTATAATACCAACTATATTTGAAGTGTTGTCTGAAAAATAATTTTGCATAGATTCTAAAATCGGGCTTCTAAATTTACACTTATGAGTTCATAGATCATCTTTAGGTGGTGGCAAACAACTGTTTTTGGTAAAAAAAATAAAAATAAAATAAAAAAAACTCTAGGTGGTGTCAAGTTTGCGGATAGGGCGCTGCACTCAATCTGGAGCACGCCATTTCATTTGCCTCATGACTGTTTTGTTGGTCAAAATTAGCAGAAGTGATAGTTTAGCTTCGGGCATGTTTAATTTGAATTCATGATATATTCTAGAGAATGTAAAAGAAATTTATGGAAACAAAATCGCAACTACAATATTGTAATTTTCCCTACGGGATCGGAAACTTTGCGAAAAACTTATCCAGTTGGAATGTTGGATATTGTATCTAGGATTGCATTAGAAACACAAGAGATCTATGAATTCAATTGAGCAAGAGATTAAAGAGAGAGAAATTAGAAACTTACGAGATGGACACACTCTATCCTCCAAAAAAACATGGCATACGCATCGAGGAACACTTGTAGTAGTATTGTACAGGCACATACCCCCAGATTTCTCGCAGTCCTGACATTCAGTAGGCGTAGACCAATAGAGCACAAACCCCAATTTAAAATCTCGTGAGATATTTCGACCTTCGGAGAAACTGTAAGGTGCTACCACACTCTCCGAACAGGTTATATAACAGAAGAGGGTGAAATATCAAATTTTGCAGAAAATGAGGATGAGCCCATTAGCCCATGCACAACTAGTTCAAACCACTGACGAACTGCCACAGTAATGCAAAAGAGTTCTGCAGATTCAACAACCAAATACCAAATGAGAAGTCACATATATTGAAATCCAAGTATTTGCTTTGTGCCTGAGGTATCAATGAATGAGAAGGTTAGAGTTTAATGAGATAATTACTAGACTAGACTCTTTCCTTCACATCAAACCCTAACAAGGTATCGTCCCTTCACATCAAACTCTAATAAGGTATTGAGAATTCGACCTTTTCCCAAGATCCTCTTAACACAACAGAAAATAAAAGACTGACATAAACTGTTTGAGTTCTCAATAAGAGAATTACAAGAAGACACTATATCCATCACTCAGACTTATGTTGCCATCCTGCATCTTCTCCATTGTTCCTCAGCAGTTGCATAAGATATCTACTATCTCCCAAAATAAGTGTCTGATTAGGCTGATACTTCTTCAGCAGATTACATGCCAATTCAGCTCCAGCTACTTCTGCCTCTAACGCATTTAGCCGCCCTGAACTTTCTGTAAATCTTATATATAAAGCGGATACCAGATTTCCCAATTAGTTGCCGTATTCCCGATTTTACACCAAAGTTTTTAATGGGAAGGGTACCGGAAATTTAGACAGCCACTTATTTTTTGTTCTTCATTAAAAGGGTAAATTTGTCATTTAAAGTATTCCCATAACTATAAATGTCAACTTCTTCGGCAAACAGAGACAGATACACCGTTTCGACGGGTTCACAATTAAAAAAAAAAAAAAAAACGGTCGTCTTCTTCGTTCCTGGCCAATACCCATATTAACTTTCAAATCGAAACTTGCTCTCCATCAGAACGATTTCTATTGAACCAATAGCCAATCATTTTAAAGGTTAGTATGCTTTTTCCTCTCTTGATTCTTCTTTTCACTTCAAACTGAATTCTATGGGAAGTCTTAATTTTAATTTCAGTTTCTTATTTTTTATTGCAAAACTGAACTCTTAAATGCAAAAATTTCAGTGCCGCTTTGCTTCAGTGTTTTAAATTTTATTTTTTGGTTTGTTGTTGTGTAGAGCGCGCATCAATTCACTGTGTGCTCCTCGTCTGCAAAAATACGTTCTCTAATAGATAGGTATGCACGGAATTCAGTTTAATTGATAATTATTCGTTTTTTTGTTAGAAAGCCCACTATTATGATGAAACTTACTTGATGATGAAATATATTGTATATCTGCGTCTGGCAGCTTTTTTGCAGATGATGAAGAGGACAAGGAGGAGTATTTTTTCAACGAAAATTTTGTATTTCTAAGTAACGAGTTCAGATTTGGTCCTAATCTCTGTTGCCTAATCTCTATTTTCGTATTGTTCTATTTCTTACTTTTTCCTTTTCTATTTTTTTTTTTGTTCCAGTCACAGAATGGTGCCTTTATCATTCAGGACTTTTTTACCCAATTTCCCGCTTCAAACTTAAAGGTATGGTCTTCTAATCTGTTGCCCCATTTTCTTATACCAAGTTTTTAGTTATTTTTTTCCCCAACCAACCGTTTCGATACTTTCCCAAAGAAAAAGTTCGTATTCAACAATCTCTCTTCTTCATCTTGAAAATTCCTCTCCACATGGAAGAGGTTGGATTATTATTTTATAAGAGTAACAATGCTTTCTTTGAGAGATCAACTTTCTTTATCTGCTCTTCATCTCCACACGGAAGATTGGGTATGTTTATTGTATGCTCTTCATATTCTTCATCTTTCAGCTTCGTTTAGTTGTTACTCATTTAATTGTCAGGTTTGAAGTTATACCTTCCATTATTAAGAGTCCTTTTAATAAATTGCTTTAAAAAAATTACAAACTTTTCTCTTAGTAATAAAAGGAAGTGCATTATTTGAATTCGGGAAACACACTTAATTTCGTTTTATTTCTTCATTAAAAGTCAAGTGAGTATTTCTTAAAGTGAAGAAAAAAAAATAATATCAAGATCCCTGTAGTTTTAGGGATTTGTAAGTGATTTCTTTTTCTTTGGTTATGTTGTCTATGCAGAATTTGTTTTGTTAGGATAAGGTTCCTGTTTTTCAAAATTATGGTAAACGTCAATTTTGTTGTTCTTTTATTTGCCTTGACCAAGTTGTTGCTTTCGTGCTTTGAGGGAAACTACTGTGAATTGAATTTTGGGTTTTAAAGTCTTAACATTTTACTCGGTCCTTCGTTTTTTTCTTCTTTAGTTGTTATTTATCTATACGACAAATGTCGCAAGTTTTCTTACATAGAATGTCTTATAAGATAAAGAAATGAAAACTGGTACAAGGCACGTTTAATTACAATGGTGTTGTTCAAAATTTGCAAATGCTCATCTCCGAAATCCATTTGACAGAGTTTGCAGTTTAATAAAAGTCCTCATAGCATTTCCCTTTTTTTTTCGGAATGATTTCATAGTGCTTTATAAAATTTTGTTCTCTGGATTATTTGTTTACAATAATATTAATCTTTAGTTGGGTGTTTGCTACCAATATTTTGTGGCTCTTTATGCATCTTACGTGTTGACTCACAATGTAATAAGACATTACATTCATCTTAAAAAAAAGATTCTTGCACTTTGGATGCATTGCTTTTGACATTATCTCAGTTTACCATTGTTAAATGCAGCGTTGCCAAAAACTTCTCCCTTTCTTTACCTTTTAGTACGTAGCCTATTTAACTTTTTATTCGTTTATGGCCCTTCACTTTTAAGTTTATATATTGTCCACACTAAATTGTTAACTCATGATTACTTAGTGTATTCTTGCTATGTGGATTTGGTTTTGGTTTACTCTATATATTTGCACAACGCTTTTGTATAATGGAAAGGGTATTGCGAGTGGATGTTATAATCAATTCTTTAGGGAATACATGGACATATTATCTATTGATTTACTTTTTTTTGGTGTTACACATTTTACAGAGGCTACATTACACCAACACGGCAACACTGCTGCTATGTAGATCTGAAATTATGTCCCAGAGGGTAAACAAATGTGACCATTACTTGATTAAGCCAACCATTGTAATGTCATGTGAGCAAGGTTGCATCGTTTGAGCAGTTTATTCCGCATGACTTTGATGCACGTGATGAGTTTTCCTGTTGCCGCTGTCTTAAGGGGTATTGCGTGCGATTTTTATTCCTAAAGATTGTTTGAATGTAAGGTTTCACTGAATCAGTGTGATTTGACTTATTTCTATTTTTCAATATTAAAACACCAAATCAATCAAATGACTTTATTATCTTAATGAAATGGAGATACGTGACCAATGTTCTCTTCCAGGTCCCTCTCTCGGTTTGCTGACATTGTCTCTCTCTGTATTCAGGTGAGGTCAATCAAAAATTCAAACACCTTTTATATGTATTTCAGATATGCATTCAGTTGCATTACTTTGTAATTTCAGAAATTAGCATATCATTTTGTCTCTGCAATGCCAACAGACTGAGCTAGAGTTCAGGCCAACAATGTCCGATATTGTGGAATCTCTTGAGCTCCTGAACGATAGGAGTTCGGCAGATGGTATTGAAGGGGAGTCCTTTGATTTGTCTCTTCAAACAACTAATACTCGCTTCATATCCTCTCCTGTTACTAGCTAAGCCTCTGTGAATGTACAACAATTTTTGCGAGAAAACAATCTTGAGTCATATCGGCAGGAATGAGTCACTATGGAAGTGTGTAAACCCATTATACTGGCAGGAATGAATCACTATGGAAGTGTGTAAACCCATTAGGTAGTGATACCACGCTATACACAGAACCAATATGGGATTAAATCTACACTTTTCTAAATACTCCTATTGGACGGAATGATTTGGGTGCATCTCGTTGCAGGTATGTTTTTCTTTTCTTCTAAGTATTACATTTTGATTTGTTCCCTAAGATTGTGTTTCTGAATTGAAAGGTCTATCATTTTATATTAGGTATGAAGCTGCTATCACATTGAAGAATTCTTGCTTGAGCTTGAAAGATGTAGCTTTGGGTGACATACTTCAGATTTTTAATATTGTAGTTACTTTAAAGAAGTGGAATGTAGTTCATGCAAATGACTGGCAGCCGATCACTATTACCGTTGGGTATGGCGGAGGGGTACTTCATTTCCGTCAAAAGTTAGTTAAGGTAAGAGAAGAGATCCTGGAGTCATAAATAGAGTGGAAGTTGACAACGAAATCTGAGGAAGGAGGATCTCTTTTCAAATTTAGGTTAGTGTGGTAAAATATGGTTTTTAAATTGCTTTAGGAAGTTAAAGGTATTGGGTTATGCTTTCAACATGGCCAACGGTAAATTCCTTCAAGGATATTATTAGATATTGGTAAGTAATACTCAGTTGTGCAAGGTTGGGTTGACATGTATCATTACTTGAGATTAGTGTCCACAAGATAGTACCTGGAAGTTGCTTTTCCTTATGGCTTGATGATGCAGTCGTAGGCTCCTTTTTGCACGATATGTTCACTTTCCTCAGCCGTTATTTGCTAATTAGAACTTCGCTCACGGGTTAACCTTTGCTGACTCTCTTTGTGGCTTTAAAAGACATTCAATGAGCAAAATCTCAATATGATATCTTTGCAATTTGTTTGGACTAGATTATGAAGCTAAGAAGAATTAAATCGAGTCTTATATATAAAGCCGATACTTGCTTCTTAACTTGGTTGCAATCAAGTCTTATATATTAAATCAAGTCTTACTGTTCTATTCTAATATATTGGTTGCAATTAGTTTTTTGGTATTAGTTTTGTTGTGCTTTGAATTCGTTCTCATAAAAGTTTGGCTTTCTTATTAATAGAGTACCAGAGAACAAGAAATAAGCAAAAGCAGACGTCGATAACGAACGATGCATGATGCTCAACAAGAACAGAATCGTAGGGGATAATCACCATTAAAGAAGAACCTATCAATACGTTGCCAATGATTGTCTCAGGAACATGTTGCAAACCATCAGAATATAAATCTAGCTGATGTGAGTTCTTAGGGTCAACTTCCTTCACAGGCTCTGAGGCGAAGACTTTATCCATCCGTGCTTGGAGAGGTTGCAGAAATTAGAAGCCCTGGTGATTGAACCCGACCAATAAACCCGTTGTAATTCCTCCAGAGAAAGACATCATGCTCCTTGAATCAATGAATCGCATCAAATCTATAGAATATGACTTGCAAAAGACAAGAAAAGTAAGGATTTTCCTCTTTTCCATTCACAGTTTTTAATGGCCATTTTATCACTAATTGTGGCTGGTTTGGCCTTTTTACTTAATATTAATTATTTATATGTAGGCATTGCATGCAACGGCTTCAAAACAAATGCAGCTTGCAGAGTCTTTGGAGAATTTAAAAGGAACCAACTTAAGTGTAAGTTTCAGCTCCTGTTGAAAGAAAGCTGGTGAACATCCAGTAATCATGGCCTTTACTTTTGCTTGAGGAATTGTCACACTTGATGATTTCATATAGAACATATAGAATGATTTTTATTTATTTTTTTCAAAATTAGATAATACTAAAAATTCTCATAGAAAAATATGGATATGATGAAATCAAAGATGAGTAGCAAAAAAGGACATTGGAAATGGTTCTGTAGGCGATAATGAACTGCATGATATTTAGTTACAACAGTGTTAGTAATGTTGTCTGTAAATAAGCTGATAGTAGATTTTGTTGATTGCAGAGGAAAAGATCTTACTGGAAAGGAGATTGAGGATCCATTACCAGAGAATTCAAACTACAGTTTTACAACCCCACAAATTTGGGTTTTAGGACTCGCAGCCTTGAGCTGTTGGTGCAAGTGCATGTACCTCTCAAAGCTGGAGCATCTTCGTTCTGTTTCTCTTTCCGATTTCCCATAGAAGGGGCATGTGCGGCAGGTCCCAATACCTTATACACACCATACGGAAGAATAATGGGGATTTCCTTCGAAGTGGTACGACAACACTATTGTTGTAAACTGGCTTGCAACTTGCTCCTCAAGGACACATTCCCAAGCTGTGTACATAAATCATACTGAGTTCATTTGTTTCATATTTCAATCATATACAATAAACATTCATTTTATACAAATAAAGTTAATCAATCTCCAGTGGAAGGAAAGTATGTACAAATTTTCTCACCTTATCAGTACTTTTAGTTTAACTTCTTGGTTTTTTTCATTTCATAAACAAATTCAAGGGTATACTGCCCATGCGAAGACTGATTCAGTAGATGATTACGAAAGAAAAATGAGTTAGTAGTGACTACTTAGATTGTGGCAATTGACAATCAGGGAAGGACAAACGACTCTATTATCTATAATCTCATTTTTAATATTCATCACATGCGTTGCACTCTGGTTCGGATCCAGTTAAAGAACTTACCTGATTGCCATGTGTAGAGAAGTTTTACAACAATCCGTAGGATCCCATTTCTTCTGGTAACCGATTAATTGCTCTTGATATGGTAATCAGAATTACATTTTTTCGTTTTAATGTATACGAATCACTCTAAATTTTAATATGTCTACAGGAATTACTTATATGACACTGAGGGTTGCTAGGTACTCACTCAGGGTTACTTATATGAAGCTTCAAGGAGAATCCGTCCTATCTTGGATTCTATCAACTTTAGAGGAAAATTTTAACTTACTTGGAATGGAATGGAAAGGAAATAATTTTAAGTGGTATGTGTTTGGTAAACTTTGGGGAAAGGAAAGAAAAAAAGGGGAAAGGAATAATCATGTTTGTTTTTTTGGTATTGTTGGGTCATAGGTGTATTAGTAGTAAGTCCCATCTATTTATTTTCTTTCCTTTCCTTTCCACAAAAATTTCGTTAGCTAATAGGGACACAAAACCTTTTCCATTTCAATAATTTTGTTTTCCATATGGAAAAGCCCATTTCCTTTCCATAGATAAACAAACACCTTATAAACTATGGAAAAGGTGGACCACTCTTATTTTCCTTTCCTTTCCATAGTGTTTCCATCATAACAAACACACACTTAAGTGCTGAAACTTTTAGTTTTGTACATATTAAGCAATGTCACAAGAAAACCGGGTTAGCTTCTTCATTTTAAGGCAGATCAAGGAATTCATTGTAGTTTTTAAGAACTCGATTAGGAACTTACTTGAGCATACTTGATTTCTATGTAAACAAATCTTTCAATTTTATGCAACAAATGCAAATCTTTGCAAGTATTTTCTAAAGCAGTAAATTATATGATTTTTCTTGAATTTTTCTAGATCATTCTAGATTTTATCTTCCCAAATAAAAAGTCATTATCTTTGTAACACGTGTATCGGCGGTTTCCCAATTAAAAAAAAATAAACCGATCGTTCGTCCTTCTGCGTTCCTGATATTCCCAATTAAAACCCGTTAAGTTCGAAAGTTCAAATCAAACACTTTGCAACCAACGAACATAAATTTAAACCCTGTTTTCCATTTTCAGGATCAAAGGTAATACTTTCTTTCATTTTCGTTTTCTAATATTCTTTAATCTTGATTTCTTTTCTTTGGTTTTTATTTGCTTAGTACCCTGATGTCTGTTGACCTTCAAAAACCATTTCTGAAACGGACATTTGGATTAATTCAATTTTGTTTTCTCCTCCATCCACTCTATCTTAGAACGTTGCGCCACTTCAATCATTATCATTACATCTTCTACCAACTCATCAAGCAGGTGTTTACTTTAAGGATATTATTAGATATTGGTAAGTAATACTCAGTTGTGCAAGGTTGGGTTGACATGTATCATTACTTGAGATTAGTGTCCACAAGATAGTACCTGGAAGTTGCTTTTCCTTATGGCTTGATGATGCAGTCGTAGGCTCCTTTTTTGCACGATATGTTCACTTTCCTCAGCGTATATCTACATTTGGATTATGAAGTATCTGTTTGGATCATCCAATAGATCCTTATGGTTTTGTCAGGGGTTACATGTTTGGATTCAGCCCTTAACCTGCTTTGAATCAGTAAACGTGATTTCAAAAAATTACATGAAACATCACTTTTTCTGTATATGGATTTATATACTTTTACGCGAGTCAACATAAAGCTTCTTTCACGATCTACAACAATGGTATTCTGTAAATTTGTTCCGCTCCAGGTTAATGGAGAAGCTCTATTGAAAGCGATGCCAATATGTGGTATTCATATCAGTTTCTCATGCATGATACAATTGATAATATACTGATGGAGAGACTCGGATTAAGTAGCATTTTACTAAGAGAAAAAGGTAAAGAGCGAATCAGAATACGTTGAAATCAGTACATTGGTAATTGAAGCCAATCAGTCTCTATAAATCAGTATCAGATACGGAATTTTGAATTGGGACTGGGTTCTTACTGAGCAGAATTAACATCAAGCAACCACCGTACAACATGTTGTAGGTTGCAGAAGGGGGACTAGCAGAAGGGAGACTAGAGTAAGTTCATATATTTTGTTTGGAATATGGATGTAGTTGCAATCGTTAAAAACCGCAAAGGAATGCTGACGGCAGCTGAATGACTTGGTACATCATATCTGTGTATTGGGTTTCTTTTATGGAGATGGTATGCCCTTACTACTTTTATTTTTCGTCTAGAATCAAGCGTCTGTCGAATTTTCTTTTATATTTAGTAATGTGTATCTTTATATTTAAAATTACTAGATGCTTCTGCTGTCAGGAAAACTGAGTTCAAATAAACTGTTGATGATTTCCTATCTATATTTCTGTTTTGCTGTCAAATCCCACTTAGTTTGTAGTTGGAGATAATTGTCAGTGGACATAAATATATGTTTGTTTACAATTCCTGAAAGGGTTAAAGAGAACATTGTGGTATTTGTTTGGTAATCCAGATATAATATCTTCCTCTGTCAGAGCATCTTAAGCAGTGCCTGAGAAACCCCAAAGTGTATACATTTGTTTCCCCATCTGCCCCTTCAAAAAGCAAATTGCTAGAATAGAAGGGTAAAACCCAATATTGTCAATTAGTATACGAAGTGGACTACATATTGGCCTGATCTCTAATTATATACCTTTGATCACAATAAATTCACAGATGCAATGAATTAAACAATCCCGGCCCAAAATGGCTATTCTATTGGGTTTTACTTTCTAAAATGAAAACTGCCTCGCCAAATAGACACACTGTTTCGGCTTATTTTCCAAATTAAAAAGGGAAAAAATGAGCGTATACGACACTTTTATTGTTTTCCAGAGTTTGGGTGTTGTCTGGATATTGAATTTTTTTTTTACATAAGGTGTTCAATGATTTGGGGTGTTGATGGTTTACTCATTTTTCAGTGCATTTTGATGGCATCATTTCACTCTCTTCCTAATTTTCCGTTACGTGGAATTACGACTGAGCGTATACTGTACTTTTTTTTTTTTTTCCAGAGTTTGGGTATTCTCTAGATATTGATTTTTTTAAGAAGGTGTTCAATGATTTGGGGTGTTGATGGTTTACTCGTGGATTTCTTCCTAAATCATATTGTCATTATCGGATACAATCATTAGTTTTGGTACCAATCAATTTTGAATAGTGGTTACCGTTATATGAACATCTTTTTCCAAGGTTTGACACAATTCTGGTGACCCTATTATTGTCATAATAACTCTTCCTTTAATTGTTTATTTTTCTGGCTTTTTTTGTCTTCTCCATTTTCTTGGTCAAGTGGAGATTCTTCATTGTATCTCACGGCTTTTCTCTCGTTTTTTATGTTTTTATTATTACTTTGTGAGTCAACACGTAAGATGCACAATGGATCACGCTTTTAACGTCTCTCAACTCTTTCATTATGCACTCTGTCAAAGTACCACATGTGGAGTTGGGTGATAATAGCATTTTCAGAATGGGGACCAATAACTAATGCAAGAATTGATCAAAGGATTGTGCGACTGACGACAGGGTGAAACAGATATAATTCCGCGATGTGACTAGCATCCATAATTTCTTCTTTTTTTCGCCTCCATGCAGATGATTTGAAAAAATTACCACTCCGTCATTTGAATCATTCAATCTCCATAAACATGAAATGAGATCAACAATATATTGAAAGTTTTAAATGGTAATCACATAGAAATCTTCCAGAAAGCTTTTACTTACACATTCAATTCACTCTACATATTATATCCGACTTAATAGCTCTAACATATTATATCCGACTTAATAGCTCTATAGAACAACTATCAACAATGTCCAATGTATTTTTTTTAATTGTTACTTAATGTGATCATTTCTAAATATAAAAATAAATAAATAAAAAATGACATTTGTTAGCTAGCTAGAACTTCTTTCTCTGTCCAAGCTACATGCTTATTTAAACCGACCAAAATATATTATATTTAAAGCTTTTAAATGGTAATCTTGCCACATAGTCATCTTCCAGAAAACTTTTATTTACACATTCAATTCCCTCCACATATTATATCTGCCTTAATAGATCTATATATATAACAAATATTTATAGTGTCCAATGTATTTTTCCCAATTGTTTCTCAATGTGATCGTTTCTAAATAAATAAATAAACAATTGCTTTTGTTAGCTAGCTACAGTTTCTTTTTCTGTCCAAGCTACATACTTATTTAAACCGACCAAAATATTTAAAACGACAACAAAAGAGAGCTGATGGATTCGCTAGATCATTCTGAAAACAATCATAAAAAAAAAAATTATTCTTCTTGCATTTTTTTTGAGATATTTTATTCTCCAGTATAGAATAACAATTATGTTGCACACCATGATATAATATTCTTATATCTTATATATAGTATACTCATATAAATCCAACAATGTTCCTTAATCACATATAAATGCTCGATAAGATAATTACACAACCAGCAGCATAAATGTTAACTTTATCAACATAATACATATTTTTTTAGTAAAGTAATTTGTGGCATATGCACTAATATTGACTAAATTACAGGCGGTTAAATACATCTTCGAATATATTTATTCGCACTGTGGCAGAGCAGCAAAAATTGAATCGGACAAAGAACACAACTAGCGTATTGAAGTGTTATTTTTTTATTGAAGTTTTTTGTTAGACCTCGACCTGTATTAATCTAAAACATATTACATAATATATCTATTCAAACAAATGTAATATGTTATTATTCTAATTTACATGCATTTATTCCTTTGATTTTCTCCGCCCCAATTTCCTTTCCTAGAACGTGCAACGCACGTACCCGTTTACTAGTATTCTTAATCAGCCTAAAGGAAATTCTAAATTTCTAAATTGATACTAATATATAGACAAATGGAATTTCCAGAGCATCAATAGACACCCATTACATTGAGCGAAGTGACTAAATGGCTTACAAATGTTTTACATTCATAAATACACAACTGTTTTACATTCATAAAACCACAACAATTTCAACAATGGAAATACTTAATAGCATAGCAACAATACAATGCAAATAAATTCACATCACTCGCATAGTAACGCTTCTGCAGTCTCCTTGAACTGCAGTCTCGCATTGTAGTCTCCCTGAAGTCATCTTTCTTTTTTCTCTTGTAGCATCACACACCAGTAGCACACTACAGCCAACTTTTTAAAAGAGATTAGTAACTCGGATACATACTGTCGGATGTGAAGTTTGTACTCAAAACATCTGGTAACCTCTTCTTTGTGGACATAGACACCCATCATTGCCAAACCATGTAACTGCTACCATATCACCTATGAAAGACTGGCATGGCCCGAAAAGTTTTATATAGCATATCAAGGTTAAGAAAGAGAGTTCACCTGGGAATATAGCATAACAGAGAACTTCATAATTATTATGGTATGGTTGTTATAGAATCTAAACGACAAAAAACGAGGACTATATATCACAAAAGGGTGGAAAGTTTTTTGATATCTCAGATCTTATCTTGACTTGAGGAGAATCTCCTTCACAAACGTACTCGATTTCTTATCACAAAAGGGTGTTAACTGTTAACTACATGCGAGGCCCTAAATATATTAGGGTCCTGTACTCCTTTAAATTCGATAAGATGATAGAGGAGTCGATGTCCCTGTAAAGCTATATTTCAGTCGATGTTGTGTAAAGCTATATTTGATCATTCTAAATAATCAGTCATGACAGTTGTGTAATTTCTAACCGTTTGAGGCAAAATAGTATACAATTTCAGCTAGCTTAAGCTTAACCAACCTCAACTTCCTTTGCATCAAGTTAAAACAATCGCACTAAACATGTCTAACACAGCAACCTGCAAAAATTACCTCAAAAATAGTGAGACTAATACTTATTTAATAAATAAAAAAAAAATAGCACTTCTAATTTTGTCATTGACGCAGAGATATTGCCATCATTCGATATTTGGTTAGTTTGAGAAAGCTATGTAGCACCAAAGAGTCATATGGAGCATGAATATCGATCTTGCCATTGGAGGATAATATGTGAAAAAAAGAAGATATAATATATCATGGAACCCATATATCTTTTACAAGTGTTGAAAAGCAGTACAATACCTATCTAAATTTAAAGAGCAGTGTTGTAGAACAAATCCAAATTCGATGGTAGAGTAACTCTTATGACGATGAAATCGAAGATTGTGAAGGTGGATGAAGAAAAGGATTTGGAGGCATTTTTAAATCTTCATTGTTTCCTTCTAACATATCTACCACCTTAGTCATTGAAGGCCGATCTGTTGGGTGTGTCTGTATGCACCAAAGAGCCACTACGATCATCCTTTTGGTTGTTTCCTCTTCAAATATCTCACACGATCCTTCCACATTGAAATCTGGTTTAAGATGATTATATATCCACTGGGGAAAATATATCTCACTCATGTTCTCCACTGCCACATCAATATTCTTTCTTCCCCCAATCATTTCTAACACCATCATTCCATAACTATAAACGCGTCGACTTGTGAGACACCCTCCAAAGTTTCTACAACATACTTCAGGGGCAATATAACCTATAGTTCCTCGAGCTCCAACCATTGACACAACACTAATATCTCTTGTTGGACAGAGTTTAGCCATCCCAAAGTCCGAGATTTTGGGACACAAGTCTTCGTCTAGAAGGATATTGTGAGGTTTAATGTCAAAATGCAAAATGCGTGTGTTACAACCACGATGCAAGTATTCCAACCCTCTAGCAATGCCAAGTGCTATTTGGTAAAGCTTTTCCCATCCCAAAATAGGCATGGTGCTTGACTCCTTCTCATGGTAAATAAACCTTTCAAGTGACCCGTTCGGCATAAACTCATACACAAGGGCTCGTTTGGTTTTCTCGGCACAAAACCCAAGAAGGCTGACCACATTGACATGGTTTGTCCCGCCAATGGTGGCAACTTCATTGACAAAATCTTCACCATTACCCTTGGATTCATTCAATACCTTGACTGCCACTAAACGGCCATCGCGAAGCTTTCCTTTGAACACACAGCCATATCCTCCTTTCCCTAATGTGTCCTTAAAGGAATTGGTCATCTTCTTGACACTTGAATATTTGTATCTTTGTAGAGCACGACATCCATAACTCTGTAAGAACTCTTCCACATTTATTAAAGTTTCCGTTTTATTCCTCCCACGCGAGCATAATGAGGAAATAATCTTCCTATAAATAACGAGTAAGGTTAGAAGTACTAGTCCTCCAACTCCAGTGGATACACCTATAAAGTGTAAACAAAGAGATAACCTTTCAATTTAGTCTAAAAACTGTATAAATTTCTATAAAGAGTTGATCAAATAATAAGTAGTATATATAACTCACCAATTATGATCTTTTGTCCAGTACTTAAGTCTGCAATGCAAACATGTGATTCTCGTTAACATATATACATGCATGACCATAGTTACAAGCTCATACTATTGAATTGTACTGTATAATGATTCTCTTGTGCCTTTTTCTTAGAAATTTGAATGTGCATTACTCTATCTCCATTTATAATACCAACTATATTTGAAGTGTTGTCTGAAAAATAATTTTGCATAGATTCTAAAATCGGGCTTCTAAATTTATACTTATGAGTTCATAGATCATCTTTAGGTGGTGGCAAACAACTGCTTTTGGTAATAAAAAGAAAAATAAAAATAAAATAAAAATAAATCTCTAGGTGGTGTCAAGTTTGCGGATACGGCGCTACACTCAATCTGGAGCACGCCATTTCATTTGCCTCCTGACTGTTTTGTTGACTTTTTCAACGCGCCACTTCACTGGCGCGTGTGTAGGGCCCTATCAATATTTGCTACCTTGCACCTAGAGTTGGCACTGTTTTGCAACCCAAGTTTGTCAAATTTGTTTGCAAAGTTCGACAATTTACTACCACCACCAAGATATGCTCTTAGATGGTATGCAATTTTGTTGAGTTCTTAGATGGTAGGCAATTTCGTATAATGTAAAAAAAAAAAACCAAAGGAAAAAGCACTTTGCAATCCCAGCAATACGAAATGCAGCCTAGCTAAGTTCAAGTTGGTCAAAATTAGCCGAAGTGATAGTTTAGCTTCGGGCATGTTTAATTTGAATTCATGATATATTCTAGAGAATGTAAAAGAAATTTATGGAAACAAAAATCGCAACTACAATATTGTAATTTTCCCTATGGGATCGGAAACTTTGCGAAAAACTTATCCAGTTAGAATGTTGGATATTGTATCTAGGATTGCATTAGAAACACGAGATCTATGAATTCAATTGAGCAAGAGATTAAAGAGAGAGAAATTAGAAACTTACGAAATGGACAAACTCTATCCTCAAGATTAAAAAAATCGCATACGCATCGAGGAACACTTGTAGCAGTATTGTACAGGCACCTACCCCCAGATTTCTCCGAACAGGTTCTATACCCGTCAAATCCTTCTGGGATTGAATCTTGATCGAAAGCATAAGAACGTTCATTTGTATTACTGTTGTTGTAGTTGTCTAGACAAGGGAGAAGCTGCGCAACACTATAATTAGGGTTATTGTTGGTACAATTGTAGAAGAAGATAGCGTTGTGAAAATCATCATAGCTTAAATACGGTGTTGAGTCGGATAAGGAGAAATTTCTTCGTGGTTGAGGACAATCTTGTCCTTCTATATCCGCGTCTACTATTGTTACAACTTTACTGTAGTAGCTTATTTCTTGCACAAGATAGAGCTGGTTGGAGATATTTATTAACGGACGGTTATCTAAACATTTCATCATTAATCCTGGATATTCAATAATAGAGTCGTACGGACAAACCATGGAAGACACTGGAAGAATTTTATTCAAGCTGATGACGATGAAAGAAAGGAGTAGAAGCAATTGAAACATGACCGCTTGAATCCTACGCCCACACTCTACTTCTTCCGTTGATCACCAAAGCATCACTCTAAGCAACGAGAAGAACAACCGTGATAAAATCTCAATTCCCAAGTTAAAGGTCCCAGTATGCAACCTCAATTCTTCATTCGGTAGCTTACAGTATGAGTTGAAGGTTGCACACTGCAAACACTAGCTTGGGTGTTCTTATAATTCAATGATCACGACCAAACACGATCTATCACTAAATGTGTGGTTAGTCTAGATATTGCGTTCATAACACGTTCACGAAGATGCACATTGTGTGTTCCAAGTTGCACATTGTGTTGAGGTCCAACTTCAATGTAAACGAGTTGTTTAAAGGAACTTAAGAGTTAAGACGTAGAAGATATTTATTGCTAACTCTATCCCCATCATTCATTAATTATCACATATACTATTGATACAAAAAATTCCAAAATGACAAAGAAGCCTGACTGATACTTTCAAACAAACGCAGGTTCCAGGAACCGTTATCTTACATTTTTCCAGACTGAGTGTCCCACGACAGGACATACGGGGATTCGAGGTGTAATTGATCTTCTGCAACTTAATACATTAGAAAAGTTCAACTACCTTTGCAAATAAGAACAATGAAAATCAATATTTTGAAAAATTGAAATAGAAAGTGTTGAATTTTAACATTCTTTGGGCCAACTGCAAGTGACCTCAGTAAGTGCAGTCCCACACTCTCATCTAGCATCAATACAGAGAAGAGTTTGACTAGCATCATGATCGTCACAACTTATCTACCAAGTGAGACGGCTCAGCCCCCAAGAAAAGAACAAAAAAGATAAAACATGTACCAATATAATTCAGCTAATGAGAACTATTTCATCATTTAGTGTCGTCTATATTCGAAAATATTATTTACATAAGATAATTAACCGAGACCCTCTTCAAGTTTTATTACCTGCTTTCCAAGAGACTCCCCATGGCCATACCGGGTATTTATTTCCTCTGGAAGGGTTACAGGGGAGCAACAAGGATTAGTATTGTCTTACTTTACAAAACTAACATCCCTGAGTAGAGAGTTTCTGTTAACACTGAAACAATAATCAACATGAGCAGTGAAACACGTACCACATTGCTGAAACACTTTATTTTCTTTACTAGTTTGGGACACCACCAATGTCAGTTGTCCAGGTTCTCCCATTGCTTGAGATATACATTTTGTCCGTCATATTGATCCCCTCGGGCCTGAAGAATGGTGTAAATGTGTAATAGATGTATTAGTCAACCACCATAGAACTATTCTTGGTGATGATCATGCAAATGAAGACAATAGAGAATTCTTTGAAAATCTTAGAGTAGATTCAAAGATGACTAGATTAGTAATGAAGAAGCAACTCTTCTTACATCAGCATTTTTTTTTTTTTTTGGTTGGCAAGCGGGGTTTTTAACGAGGTCCCCTACCCCTTTATTTATAAAAATAAAGCTTGGAGTCAATTACATCTCATATACTGTTTTCCACTAGCATCCTCATATACAATTTTCCTAATATCTTCTGAGAATGAACTAGGGATCAGTTCAATAAAACTCACATTGGGCACATTTGCCGCTAATGCATCAGCTAATTTATTACTCTCCCTATACACATGTACTATTTCAAACTTTTCTAACTCTTGTATAATGTGGTTCACTTCCTTGATGATGTATCTCACCTGCCACGGATGTGTCCCCTTTAGAAATGATATAACATTTTTTGAATCTGTCTGCGCGCGCACCCTTTTGATATTTTGTCTCTTCGCCAGCTTTAATCCTTCTTGCAATCCCTGTAGCTCAATCATTGCTATCTCACAAAATGACGATTTTCCATGTGCTGCCGCAACCACTTCTCCTGTCTCGCTTCTAATCACAGCAGCCCACCCTCCAATCTGTCCTTGCAATGTTCCATCAGAATTTAGATTGTACATACCTTCTCCTCCTCTTTCCCACACACACATCCTTCTTGTCTCCCTCTTTATTCTGGTGTTCACGTTCCATTTTTCCATAAACCTTTGACGCTCTGGCCCTTCTTCCATTTTATAGTTCGCTGAACTCAGCTTTATCTTTACATCTCCAAGCATCCTGTGAATGAGGTCTTGCGAAGTTCTGTGCTGATTTTCGAAGATTCTCTTGTTTCGTTCCATCCATATCCAGTAAAAGAACGCATTGACAATGAGCTTCAGCGCATCTTTCTTCCCTCCATTACCTTTACTCTCCTGCAACACCCATTCACACTCAGCTTCCCACGTCATGGCCAGCTGCCTTGAGTACCCTGCATAAGTAATCAGTTGTATCCATATATATTTGGAATAGTTACAGTGAAAAAACAAGTGTTTCTCCGTCTCATCTTCCCTCCAACACAGCACACACATTTTCGATTGCACTACTCTCCAGTCATACATCTTACTTAGTGTTTTTAGCGCTCCTTTCATTACCATCCACCCAATGAACGAGTGCCTCGGGATGTTATTCCGAAACCATATTGTTCTGTACCAATCATTATTCTGTATCTTTCTCCTCATCGTCTAATAAGTTTCTTTCAGCTGGAACTCACCATATAGCGCATCAGTCCACACTACCTCATCTGCTCCCACCTTTATTGTTACTCCCTCTTTCATCTCCTTCACTATCTCTGGACAATCTCTCCCTAGCCTATTTGTTATACTCCATTCTCCATTATTAATAAAGTTCGCAACTGGTGCATTCATATGACAACTTGTGTCATATGTGAATGTTTGTGGGAACACATTCTTTAAAATACCTCTTGGATGCCAAGGGTCCTGCCAGAAGAGTGTATCTCTGCCATCTCCTATCTGATGTCGCACTATAAGTTTTGCATCATCCCTACTATTCAAAATAGCTCGCCAGCTATATGAGCAATCATTCGGAATCTTCATGCTCCAGAAGTTCTTAGTTCTGATGAGATTCTTCCAAATCCAAACAACCCATAAGTTATCCTTTTTACTAACCAAATTCCACACATGACGCATAATGGCAGCTTTGTTCACAGTATTAACATTCCGTATTCCCAGCCCACCTTCTTCATATGGATAACACACTTCATCCCACCCAATCGATTGCATGAGGCGGTAAACAATCTCCCGATCCGGAGAAAATTTCTACATAACTTATTTATCTCATCCAAGATGCTTTGAGGCATTATGTACGTTGCAAACCAGTATACACTCAAGTTGCTGAGTACCGACTTAATGAGTTGCACTCTACCAGCATAAGACAGCATCTTACCTCGCCAACTCTGTATTCTCTTTCCCACTTTATCTATCAACGGCAAAGCATCCGTATGTGTGAGTCTAGTCGTTATTAAAGGCAATCCTAGATATTTTACAGGCAAACTCCCCTAGCAAATTGCATAGAATTGGTTATAGAATCACATAGCTCCTCATTCATCCCCTCTGCAAAAGAAAATTTGGCTTTTACGCACATTCACATCCAACCCGTACTTTGCTTGAACGGTAGAAGGTTATTCTTTAAGCGATTCTGTTGTTTCAAAGTCACCATACATGAATGCTATCAGGTCATCGGCAAACGATAAATGTGTGATGATAGGATCCTTGCATCTATAATGAAGTTTGAATTTTCCTTCCCTGACACTATGATGCATAAGCTCTGTTAGTAGCTCCATAACCATAACAAACAAATAGGGAGACATAGGATCACCTTGCCTGATACCTCTTTTGCCTTGAAAGTACCCATAAGGTGCCCCATTCACCATTATAGAGTATATCGGAGTTTCTATACATACTTGTACCCATGCTATGAACTCCTCTGGCATTCCATATCTTCTCAGTGCAAACACCACTGTTTCCCACCTCACCGTATCATAGGCTTTCCTCAGATCAATTTTTGCCGCACATCTAGGAGGTGCTTCATTCCTATGATAGTTGTGTAGTAGCTTATGTGATAATAAGATGTTGTCCTGTATCCTTCTGCCTGTGATGAAAGCTGACTGGTTATTAGAAACAATACAGTTAATTACCCCTTTCATTCTAGCAGTAAGAATCTTTGTAATACATTTGTATACCACACTGCAACATGCAATTGGTCTGTAATCCCCCAGAGAGGTAGGGCTTTTTACTTTTGGTATCAAAGCTATGCATGTAGAATTCACCTCCCCTAACATCCTCTTAGATCTGAAAAACCCCTGTATTGCCTTCACAAAATCATCTCCTATAACACTCCAGGCAGATTTGAAAAAATGAGCAGAGTAGCCATCATTCCCCGGAGCCTTTTCACTATCAATATCAGCTAAAGCTTGCACAATCTCATCCCTTGTTACTGATTTCTTCATCTCATCTTCTCATCTTGTGTTACCTGATATCTAGGCTGCATATTGCCATATACCTCAAAGCTTATGTCTAGCAAACTATCGGGCCTGTATACTCTTTCATAATACTTCACACATTCTGCTCCTATCAGGTCTCCCTCTTCAATCACACTACCATCATTCTCAAAAAGACAAGTTATTCTATTTCTACTTTTTGTCTGCTTGCACCGACTTAAAGAAATAAGCCGTATTATTATCTCCGCCTACTATAACTTGGTCCCTTGATTTACTGTGGGAAATCTTCCTCCACTATAGCTTGCATGGACATGTCTCCGAGTAGCTACCCTTTCCTCCTTTATAAGCCCATTATTCAAAGGGTCAACTTGTAGCATCGTCTGTACCCTGTCCAGATCCTTTCTAGTGGTATCAGCTCTAGTAATAACATTACCCACTCTAGTTTTATTCCACTCAATCAACTCACCTTTTAATCTGTTTCGGTTTCCTCATGAGTTTATACATTGGATTCCTCCAAATTCAGTTGCCCAAGAAGCATGTTTGGCGACTTCCATATAACCCTCTTCCTTCACCCAAAAATTAAAAAATCGAAAAGACCTCTTCTTTTGATGTCTCTGCTTAAGTGGATATACAATTTTGATAGAATGATCAGAAGCAATTCCTGGATTGAGAAACTCTGCTTCATGTTCTTCAAACTCATCATACCATCTAGCATTGACCATAACTCTGTCAAGCTTCCTCCATGCCCTTATCTCTCTCTTATTACTCCACATAAGTGTATTTCCTTTAGACTTTAGATCCATCAGCCCTGTTAAGGTTACACACTGTAAAAGGTCTGCAAAGTGTTGCGGCCTTGTCTATGCACCACCAACTCTCTCATACGAATGTAACACTGAATTAAAATCGCCCATTACCATCCAAGGTTGCTGATTGATATAAGAGAAGTTGATTGGCTCATCCCATAACTGTTGCCTTATGTATAAATCAGTGCTCCCATATACCACAGTTAGTACAAACATACTTCCATTCTGTAGCCTCACCTCCATAGTTATGTATTGTAGCCCCTTCTTAACCATCAAAACTGAGTATACTTGCGGATCCCATACCACCCATATTCTGCCCTTATCACTATTTTCATAGTTATGACATATATGCCATCCAGCGAAACATTTATTCACTATATAATTCATTTTTTCCTCTTTAACTTTCGTCTCCACTAACCCTACTAAACTTAAATGAAACTTTCTGATCAACTCCTTTACTTCATTATGCTTGAAATTCATATTGAAGCCTCTCATATTCCAACATGCTGTACTCGTCATTTAATATTGGGCTGTTTAAGGGTGCCACCCTTAGTGAAAACTTTCTTGCCTTTGCTGCTTGTTTGCCCACCGACCTCTTTTACCGCGACTCGTCGACCTCCACTTTGCAATCGCGGCACCATTTTTCGAACTCTCCTTAATCATGCTAACCCTCGTTCTCTTCTCACCCTCTTTTATTTTCTCTTGATTACTATTCTCTACTGATCTCTCCTTTTCAATCCTCCTCGAGCAGGTCCCTTGTATTGTGTTCTCAATCTTTGTATCTTTTCAATTCAATTCCATCTTCTTGTTTGTTTCTCTTTCCCTTTCAAAACTGTTTCCTCATTTCCTCGTTTTTCCTTTCCCTCAATGGTGCTTTGTTTCCTCGCTCTAATTGTATGTTTTTCTGCTGGTGATTCCCATTTTCCCTCCTCCTCTACATTGTGCACTTCTTGAACCTCCTCTATCTGTTTTGCCTCCTCACTCTGTGTTTGCCTCCTCCAAGCCTTTCTCAATTTGAACGGCCCTCCTCCAAGCCTTTCTCGGTTTGAACATCCTCATTCACCTTGACTTGCTCAACTTTACTATCCTTTTTCAACCATATAGCCTCACCTTGTTCATTTTTCTCCTTAATCTTCCTCGGACAATTTTGCTCATTATGACCAAACACCTCACATTGTAAGCATCGTGAGGGTTTCCAATTGTATTCAAACGATACCTTATATGCCCGCCTTTGGTCCAAAGACCACCGGTATACTCTCTGG
Organism: Coptis chinensis; assembly: GCF_015680905.1. NCBI lineage: Eukaryota > Viridiplantae > Streptophyta > Magnoliopsida > Ranunculales > Ranunculaceae > Coptis > Coptis chinensis. Next base: position 88,711,136 of record NC_141463.1, on the reverse strand, counting down.
ATATACCGCGGTTGGTATCAACTTCCACACAAACTCTTGCAAAGTGTCCCTCGACATGGATTCTCAAGTTTATCGCTGAACATGGGTATACCAACTGCACTTTCGATACTTTGCTTTGAATCCAACTCTATTCCACATCTCCATCGGAAGTCCTTTCACAACCACCCAAATAGGTATTGTCTTCAGCTCTCGTGTCTCGGCTTCAACAAAGCGGCTTCCATGGTCGCATTTCTACAAATAAATGGCTTGCTATGTGAAAAGAACCAATGTCTAACACTGCCCTCCTTTCTTCTTCCTTTTCGAACTTGAAAGTAAACATATTATCACCATATGGTTTCATTATAAAGCTTTTGATCCCCCATGTACGAGTAACTATCTCCTTGACATAATTATAACTGATTCTTTTTCCCACAAACGATCCAACCACCAGATTCTCAAACTTCTTGTTATAATCAGAAAATTTTTCACTTTTAACATGTATCACTTGCTTACCATTCACCATTGTCGGAGGTATGTAAGAAAGTTCCTCTCTACCTACTGACTTTCTGCCAAGAATCTCAGCTCACGAGTTCTTCAGCACTTGTGGTGGTTGCACGAATGAACTCTTTACTTTGGTCAGATCCGAAATAATCGGATCCACTTCTTTGCCTTTCTTCTCTCCCATGTCTGCAGTTACTTTCTTGAAGATGAAGTCTCCATCTTCTCCCTCACCATTAATTCTCGATACCCCCTGTGTTTCTGCTGTTTTTGTTGAAAGATTTATGTGCTGCACAGAATCACTATTCTCTTCAAACTCCTTGACTTCTTTCACCGCATCCAGCAATCTCTTGGCCTCTCTTAGTAAGTCTTCTTTACTTGTAAGAGTCTCTGATGCTTCCTCACACAAACGACTCGGTTTCAGATTCATTCCAAACTCCTCAAACAACTTTCTTCTATATTTCTCAACTGATCCCTCACCATATCTAGCCTTTATTTCACTCTCAAAGCTATCCACATCCGACTCTGCCTGATCTGGTGATGATTTCCCTGGACTCCCAGCTGGTGTGCTAGGGTTTCCTAAATCTAAAACTCTCAACTCTCGTGTGTTTTGCATATTTTTTCCTAAAATTTTGTAAAATGTCCTAAATACCCCTAAGGTTAATAATCACCCCCTTAGAGGCCACCATTAACAACTAACTCAAGCTTTTTCAGTCCATGTTAGTCGAGTTAAAATTCAAAAGATCGAGGATGAACGAACTGTGGATGTGGTGGTAATTAAGCTAGTTTGGTTACTTTCATTAATATCTTAACTGACGATTGTGAGGACCTTTTCAATTTTTGTATAGTATAATGGATGTAAAGCATTACGGTATTATTAATATATTTCTTTTTCTTTTTTCGTTTTCTTTTTCTTACTTACATCAGCATTCACTGAAGATGAGATCAAATTAAGAAGCTCTTTTGAGATGGATAGCTATAAAACCCCAAGTCCGGATGGATACACACTCAATTCGTCAAGTTCGGTTGGTTTGTGATTAGGGAGGATTTATGTATATATGATACATACTACTCCCTAAAGGTATCAACTCCACTTTCATGTGTTTAATAACTGAAATTCCTAATCCTTCAAAGGCAGCAGACTACGGACTTAATCATCGGCTTGAATCAAAGTTGCCTTCATACCAAAAAATATTCAACAAAGACAATATGCTTATTTCATATGAGCTCATGTGAAAAAACATGATAGAAAGGGTATCTCCCTTAGATGTTAATTGAAGGTTACCATTTGTAAAAGTTTTGATACTATGTCAGTTGGACTTCTATTGAAAGCCTCCTCCTCTGTCTCACTTTTTCCCATCATTATGTAACCTCAATTCTTCATTCGGTAGCTTATAGTATGAGTTGAAGGTTGCACACTACAAACACTAGCTAGGGTGTTCTTAGCATTCAATGATCACCAAACACGATCTATCACTAAATGTGTGGTTAGGAGTCTAGATATTAAGGTCCATAACACGTCCACGAAGATGCAACTTGTGTTGAGGTCCAACACGGGCGGCTGAAACCAACTTCAAAATGTAGACAAGTTGTTTAAAGGTACTTGATAATACTGCTTTCGATGTGAGTATTTATTAGGCTTTTGACACTTGCGAGGAAAATCTTAAGCAAGTCCAGAAAAGAGTTTTAGAATCATGGTATTCTAAAAGCTCAAGTAGTTAACTCTTGAGCTTGTAGGCTAGTAGCTATCTTTAAAGTTCGCTATAAACCTAAATGGCCATTATAAGAATCCCATGTTAATTGTTATTGTAAATTGCGTTATGGGGATGCTATTTCCATGTGTTCGATTAAACCAAAATAATTCCTCTCCAGAACAAAATTTTCCCATGTTTCCATGTCTTGCCACGTGAACAAATTTTTAATGGTGTGAATAATTCCTCTGGCAAATTAAATGGAGTCCTTTTAAAGGCAGTTTGTCTCAATTTCCTAATTATGAGTAGCTTAAAAATGCATGTATTGTCATTTGTTGTCATTTGTTGTCATTTGTTGGTTTCAGGTATATGTTCATTATATTGGGAAGTTGAAGAAAAATGACAAAATTTTCGATTCTAAACGTAGGGAGAGTACCTTTCAAGTTCCGTCGAGGTACTGATTCACTTTTTTGGTTAGCTAGTGTGTTTCTTAATGTTATCCTATATATTTTTTTTTTCTGTTCTTTGAGTGATTCTAAAATCTGATTTTCTTTTTGCAGGTGTGGGACAAGTTATTAAGGGGTGGGATGTTGGTGTTAATGGTACTAATTCTTGTTGACTATTTAAACAAACTTGTTATGCGGATTGGTGACAAGAGAAGGCTGACAATTCCACCATCAATGGGGTATGTATTTATCTGACTTTTTTAGTTTTTCTTCTTGTTATATTTGTTCATATAGCTCGACGCTAAATATCCCACGTTATCCTCTCCGTGATGCATACAAATCGCAGGGATCACCTCCTACAATACCACCAAATCGTGGCTTTTGTTTGATGTTGAGTTGGTGAATGTTTGTTAGTGTTTACTGGAGTCGTTATACTATATCTTGTTTATACAAGTATAAATGTTATTTTCGCACAGATCATCGAACGGTGAACGGTAGTTTCATGGCACGAGAATATTCAGCATTCACATGGGAATTTTTCTTCTCTCCAAACTGGGAACATAGTTGAGTTTTAGGTGTATAAACTTTGTCAAGATCCACCCATTTACTGAAAAAATTTAAACACAATTGTTTAGTGCACAAACTCACAGATCTAGATAGGCCTTGCAATCGACTAAGTTGCCAAAATTAATAGATCTACTTCAAGCTTATGCTAAATGCCTTGCACCAAAACAGAATTTGTTCGAAACATCCAAGTCGGTGAAGCTTTCAAATGAAACCAGTTGAACTGGAGTGTTATATTTTATTTTCCGGTGGACTATAGTGTATTGCAATTTTTTAGCAAACATAACAGATTGTAGTCGTACTTTCGGACCCAATGGGCCAGCCATTACCAATCCGAACAAAGTCATATAACGAAGAGGGGGTGAAATATCAAATTTTGCAGAAAATGAGGATGAGCCCATCAGCCCGCCATGCAATGCTAGTTCAAACCAGCGATTTAACTGCCACGGTAATGCAAAAGAGTTCTGCAGATTAAACAACCAAATACCAAATGAGAAGTCACATATATTGAAATCCAAGTATTTGCTTTGTGCCCCGAGGTATCAATGAATGAGAAGGTTAGAGTTTAATGAGATAATTACTATACTAGACACTTTCCTTCACATCAAACCCTAACAAGGTATCGTCCCTTCACATCAAACTCTAATAAGGTATTGAGAATTCGACCTTTTCCCAAGATCCTCTTAACACAACAGAAAATAAAAGACTGACATAAACCTGTTTGAGTTCTCAATAAGAGAATTACAAGAAGACACTATATCCATCACTTTCGGACTTATGTTGCCATCCTGCATCTTCTCCATTGTTCCTCGGCAGGTTGCATAAGATATCTACTATCTCCCAAAATAAAGTGTCGATTAGGGTCGATACTTCTTCAAAAAGATTACATGCCAATTCAGCTCCAAATATACGCCTCTAACGATTTAGCATACGAACTTTTCTCAGAATATTCTTAATCAGCCTAAAATTTCTAAAATGATACTAATATATAGACAAATGGAATTTCCAGAGCATCAATAGACACCCATTACATTGAGCAAAGTGACTAAATGGTTTACAAATGTTTTACATTCATAAATACACAACCTGTTTTTTACATTCATAAAACCACAACAATTTCAACAATGGAAATACTTAATAGCATAGCAACAATACAATGCAAATAAATTCACATCACTCGCATAGTAACGCCTCTGCAGTCTCCTTGAACTCTTCTGCAGTCATCTTTCTTTTTTCTCTTGTAGCATCACACCAAGAGTACACACTAAAGCCAACAAATCACACACTAGCATGCTTGTTTTAAAAGAGATTAGTAATTCGGATACATACCGTCGGATGTGAAGTTTGTACTCAAAACATCTGGTAACCTCTTCTTTGTGGACATAGACACCCATCATTGCCAAACCATGTAACTGCTACCATATCACCTATGAAAGATCGGGCATGGCCCAAAAGTTTTATATAGCATATCAAGGTTAAGAAAGAGAGTTCACACAGGAATATAGCATAACAGAGAACTTCATAATTATTATGGTATGATTGTTATAGAATCTAAACGACAAAAAACGAGGACTATATATCACAAGAGGGTGGAAAGTTTTTGATATCTCGAATCTTATCTTGACTTGAGGAGAATCTCCTTCACAAACGTACTCGATTTCTTATCACAAAAGGGTGTTAACTGTTAACCACATGCGAGGCCCTAAATATATTAGGGTCCTTTACTCAATTAAATTCGATAAGATGATAGAGGACAAGTCCCTGCCGCCTTATTTCAGTCGATGTTGTGTAAAACTATATTTGATCATTCTAAATAATTAGTCATGAAAGTTGTGTAATTTCTAACCATTTGATGCAAAATAGTATACAATTTCAGCTAGCTTAAGCTTAACCAACCTCAACTTCCTTTGCATCAAGTTAAAACAATCGGGCTAAACATGTCAAACACAGCAACCTGCAAAAATTACCTCAAAAATAGTGAGACTAATACTTATTTAATAAATTTAAAAAAAATAGCACTTCTAATTTTGTCATTGACGCAGAGATATTGCCATCATTCGATATTTGGTTAGTTTGAGAAAGCTATGTAGCACCAAAGAGTCATATGGAGCATGAATATCGATCTTGCCATTGGAGGATAATATGTGAAAAAAAGAAGATATAATACATCATGGAACCCATATATCTTTTACAAGTGTTGAAAAGCAGTACAATACCTATCTAAATTTAAAGAGCAGTGTTGTAGAACAAATCCAAATTTGATGGTAGAGTAACTCTTATGACGATGAAATCGAAGATTGTGAAGGTGGATGAAGAAAAGGATTTGGAGGCATTTTTAAATCTTCATTGTTTCCTTCTAACATATCTACCACCTTAGTCATTGAAGGCCGATCTGTTGGGTGTGTCTCAGATGCACCAAAGAGCCACTCACGATCATCCTTTTGGTTGTTTCCTCTTCAAATATCTCACACGAACCTTCCACATTGAAATCTGGTTTAAGATGACTATATATCCACTGGGAAAATATATCTCACTCATGTTCTCCACTGCCACATCAATATTCTTTCTTCCCCCAATCATTTCTAACACCATCATTCCATAACTATAAACGTCTGACTTGTGAGACACCCCTCCAAAGTTTCTACAACATACTTCGGGGGCAATATAACCTATAGTTCCTCGAGCTCCAACCATTGACACAACACTAATATCTCTTGTTGGACAGAGTTTAGCCATCCCAAAGTCCGAGATTTTGGGACACAAGTCTTGGTCTAGAAGGATATTGTGAGGTTTAATGTCAAAATGCAAAATGCGTGTGTTACAACCACGATGCAAGTATTCCAACCCTCTAGCAATGCCAAGTGCTATTTGGTAAAGCTTTTCCCATCCCAAAATAGGCATGGTGCTTGACTCCTTCTCATGGTAAATAAACCTTTCAAGTGACCCGTTCGGCATAAACTCATACACAAGGGCTCGTTTGGTTTTCTCGGCACAAAACCCAAGAAGGTTGACCACATTGACATGGTTTGTCCCGCCAATGGTGGCAACTTCATTGACAAAATCTTCACCATTACCCTTGGATTCATTCAATACCTTGACTGCCACTAAACGGCCATGTGAAGCTTTCCTTTGAACACACACCATATCCTCCTTTCCCTAATGTGTCCTTAAAGGAATTGGTCATCTTCTTGACACTTGAATATTTGTATCTTTGTAGAGCACGACATCCATAACTCTGTAAGAACTCTTCCACATTTATTAAAGTTTCCGTTTTATTCCTCCCACGCAGCATAGCATAATGAAATAATCTTCCTATAAATAACGAGTAAGGTTAGAAGTACTAGTCCTCCAACTCCAGTGGATACACCTATAAAGTGTAAACAAAGAGATAACTTTTCAATTTAGTCTAAAAACTGTATAAATTTCTATAAACAGTTGATCAAGTAATATGTAGTATATATAACTCACCAATTATGATCTTTTGTCCAGTACTTAAGTCTGCAATGCAAACATGTGATTCTCGTTAACATATATACATGCATGACCATAGTTACAAACTCATATTATTAGCCGAAGTGATAGTTTAGCTTCGGCCATGTTTAATTTGAATTTATGGAAACAAAAATCGCAACTACAATATTGTAATTTTCCCTATGGGATCGGAAACTTTGCGAAAAACTTATCCAGTTGGAATGTTGGATATTGTATCTAGGATTGCATTAGAAACACAAGAGATCTAGGATTGAGCAAGAGATTAAAGAGAGAGAAATTAGAAACTTACGAGATGGACACACTCTATCCTCCAAAAAAACATGGCATACGCATCGAGGAACACTTGTAGTAGTATTGTACAGGCACATACCCCCAGATTTCTCGCAGTCCTGACATTCAGTAGGCGTAGACCAAGAGAGGTCAAACCCCAATTTATAAAATTGTGAGAAAGTTAGACCTCTGGGAAAGTAAGGTGCTACCACACTCTCCGAACAGGTTCTATACCCGTCAAATCCTTTTGGGATTGAATCTTGATTGAAAGCATAAGAACGTTCATTTGTATTACTGTTGTTGTAGTTGTCTAGACAAGGGAGAAGCTGCGCAACACTATAATTATGGTTATTGTTGGTACAATTGTAGAAGAAGATAGCGTTGTAAAAATCTTCATAGCGTAAATACGGTGTTGAGTCGGATAAGGAGAAATTTCTTTGTGGTTGAGGACAATCTTGTCCTTCTATATCCGCGTCTACTATTGTTACAGCGTTACTGTCGTAGGTTATTTCTTGCACAAGATAGAGGTGGTTGGAGATATTTATGAACGGACGGTTATCTAAACATTTGATCATTAATCCTGGATATCCCTCTCCCCATCCCAAACTGAAATTCCTGTTCTCGTAATTAAACGGGTATTTAATATTAGCGTTGTCGTACGGGCAAATAATGGAAGACACTGGAAGAATTTTATTCAAGCTGATGACGATGAGAGAAAGGAGTAGAAGCAATTGAAACATGACCGCTTGATTCCTATACCCACACTCTACTTCTTCCGTTGATCACCAAAGCATCACTCTGAGCAACGAGAAGAACAACCGTGATAAAATCTCAATTCCCAAGTTAAAGGTCCCAGTATGCAACCTCAATTCTTCATTCGGTAGCTTACAGTATGAGTTGAAGGTTGCACACTGCAAACACTAGCTAGGGTGTTCTTATAATTCAATGATCACGACCAAACACGATCTATCACTAAATGTGTGGTTAGGAGTCTAGATATTGCATTCATAACACGTCCACGAAGATGCAACTTGTGTTGAGGTCCAACTTCATGTAAACGAGTTGTTTAAAGGAACTTAAGAGTTAAGACGTAGAAGACATTTATTGCTAACTCTATCCCCATCATTCATTAATTATCACACATACTATTGATACAAAAAATTCCAAAATGACAAAGAAGCCTGACTGATACTTTCAAACAAACGCAGGTTCCAGGAACCGTTATCTTACATCTTTCCACACTGAGTGTCCCACGACAGGACATACGGGGATTCGGGGTGTAATTGATCTTCTGCAACTTAATGCATTAGAAAAGTTCAGCTACCTTTGCAAATAAGAACAATGAAAATCAATATTTTGAAAAAATGAAATAGAAAGTGTTGAATTTTAACATTCTTTGGGCCAACTGCAAGTGACCTCAGTAAGTGCAGTCCCACACTCTCATCTAGCATCAATACAGAGAAGAGACTAGCATCATGATCGTCAAAACTTATCTACCAAGTGAGACGGCTCAGCCCCCAAGAAAAGAACAAAAGATGAAACATTTCAGCTAATGAGAACTATATAATTCAGCTAATGAGAACTATTTCATCATTTAGTGTCGTCTATATTCGAAAATATTATTTACATAAGATAATTAACCGAGACCCTCTTCAAGTTTTATTACCTGCTTTCCAAGAGACTCCCCATGGCCATACCCGGGTATTTATTTCCTCTGGAAGGGTTACAGGGGAGCAACAAGGATTAGTATTGTCTTACTTTACAAAACTAACATCCCTGAGTAGAGAGTTTCTGTTAACACTGAAACAATAATCAACATGAGCAGTGAAACACATACCACATTGCTGAAACACTTTATTTTCTTTACTAGTTTCGGGACACCACCAATGTCACTTGTCCAGGTTCTCCCATTGCTTGAGATATACATTTTGTCCGTCATATTGATCCCCCGGGGCTGAAGAATAGTGTAAATGTGTAATAGATGTATTAGTCAACCACCATAGAACTATTCTTGGTGATAATCGTGCAAATGAAGACAATAGAGAATTCTTTGAAAATTTTAGAGTAGATTCAAAGATTACTAGATTAGTAATGAAGAAGCAACTCTTCTTTGTAAGGAATTTATATTTTCTTTCCTTCCTCTAAATATGGTCATTATAGGAAATTCAATATTTTAGGATATATGTTAAATATTGGTTTCTATCTTGCACAAAATTGTGCAATATCCTCTGCCTTGATGTACGGCTGAAACTAAGGAAATCCTAATTGGTAGAATCGGTCCTCTCTCCACCTATAAGTAAAAGGTTTTTGTTCATCACAAAACTTAACTTCACAAAATTCAACACATTAAGATTTGTAGCAAGAGAGAAAATAGATCTATTCTCTGGCGACAAAGCATTCAATCAATAACAACATCGGGCAAGGCAGGATCGACAAGCTCTCTCGCATCGGGGATGTCCGAGGTAACATTTAAATTGTTTTTTGATTAATCCTATATGTGATTATTATGTAGTTCACGATCTTAGGATTCATGTTAAGAAATATCTAACATGTGGTATCAGGAGCTTTGTTTTAGAACACATGATAGTCCATTAATTAGGATTACTCTGTTTTGGAGTAATTTATCGATCCAACTATTATGGTTTGCATAAATGGTTTATGTTTAATTTATTCCGCAATTTTAATTAATGCACGACTGTTTGATCGTGAGAAATTAATGTAATAGTTAAATATATTTGTTATATTTACTGTGTTGGTCTTATTCGCCTTCACGGGTTTGCAATGATAACAAATAGTTTTTTCGTTCACATCATGTATTTATTTGGCATGGGATGATGTATTTTTTTGGCATGGGCAAAAGGCTAAGGCATCGTCTGGATATTTTTCATCTCATATTGTCAGATAATTAGCATAATACGTTTTCTATATCACTATTTGGATCTATATAAGTATCACTATTTGGATCTATATAAGTGGTAGCAACGGTTACATAGTGATCATTATGACTGACAAAAAGTATGGGACCATCTTGTTGTAAACCCAAAGCAACATCATAGGTCATTCCTTGACAGCATACATTACATGGTTTACGTGGTAGATTACTCTGCGACAGTTCTTAGGACAGGGGATCAATGTTAACTTTTTGGAGTTTTGTACGGTATTGGTTGCCCAATTCGCTGCTCCATAGATAACGACAATCTCTGTTTGTTGTTTGTTCACAGAAATAGAACTTCAAGTGCTTAAAATGGTCAAGCTGTTACGGTTAGGTTTCACCACAGTGACCCTAACTATTAAACACTGGTTTTGGCCCTACTAGTACCATCATGATGTTTAAACTACATATTATTCAAACGCATGAAGCTTTTAATCGCCCACAGACGGATTATATTCATACGTCCAAACATTAATTAAGGAGCACCTAATTAGATGGTATAATGTGTAAAAATTATGGTGACTACCCACAGGAGCACCTAAATTTTATGTCGTATATATTCATACTCGTGTTGTTTTAATTCAAAGCCTTATTATATCTCTATTTGCAGTTATCATACCTACCAATCTAAATTCGCATGCTACCTCTGTCACTAAGCTCAATGGAACCAACTTCTTAGAATGGAAAGAGCAAGTTGAGTTCACATTGGGGGTACTTGAACTGGATATGGCTCTTCTTAATGATAAGCCACCTCCACTTACTGCCGAAAGTACTGCTGAGGAAAAGAATCTCCTTAATACTTGGGAGAGGTCTGACAGACTAAGCATTATGTTTTTTTGGCGAATGACTATTGCTACCAACATCAAAACATCCCTTCCTAAATCAGAATGCTAAGGACTACATGCAGTCCATTCAAGATAGGTTTAAGATCTGAGACAAATCCCTTCTTTGGGAAACTAATGGCGAGATCTTACAACCATGAAGTTTGATGGCACTTCGCTCAATGCATGAGCATGTCATTGAGATGACCAACCTTGCAGCAAAACTAAAGAATTTGGGACTATCAGTGGATGAGGCTTTTCTCGTCCAATTTATCCTGAATAGTTTACCTCCTCCGTACGGGCCTTTCCAAATTCATTACAACACTATTACAGACAAGTGGACAATGAATGAATTAGCTAACAAACTAGTTCAAGAGGAGGCCAGGCTGAATCAACAAGGTATTAAAGTAGCTCATCTCGTTCACGGAGCTGGACACAAAGCTGGGAGAAAGCATAATTCAGGCCATAAAAGGGCACCACCCAGATCTAATGAGGCTAGTCAAAACCCCAAGAAGACAAAGAAGGAAGACGATGCAAATTTTGCAAGAAACCCTAACACTTTCGGCAGATCGCACTAAACGCAAAAGAATGGTTCGAAAAAAAGGTAACCCCATGGGTTTCATAAGTTATTTCAATCAAATCTTACTTATGCTTCTTCGATGCTTGGTGGATTGACACCGGTGCTAATGTTCATGTTTCCAACTCAATACAGGGATTCCTTATGATCCAAACCACAAACCCAAGCGAGAACTTCCTCTTCATGGGAAATAAAGACAAAGCTCCAAATTGAAGCTATTGGAGCGTTTAAGTCTTGTTTTAGATAGCGGTTATCAGTTAGACTTATGTCAAACTCTTTATGTTCCGATCTATTTCCGTAATTTGGTTTCGATAAAGTGCACTTGATAAAGTTGGTTATTCGTTTGAAGTAGAAAATGGTATTTTCAGCTTATTCAAAAATTCTAGTCGAATTGGTTCGGAATTTTGATTGAAGGTCTATACAAGTTTCATCTTGATAATCAAATTGCTGAAACCCATCTTACCCCATTCTAAGGAAACAAAACAAGAGTCATCTTCAAATGACTCTTATTTCTTGTAATGGCATAAAAGACTGGGTCACATATCCGAAAGAAAGAATCAAACGATTAGTAAAGATGGTGTCCTTCCGAGCTAAATTTTACTAATATTAAAGTATGTGTGGATTGTATTAAAAGAAAAACAACAAAACACACAAAGAAAGGAGCCACAAGAAGTACCCGACTTCTTGAAATAATTCATCTGATATTTGCGGACCTTTTGACGTTCCAACCTTTGGGAGAAAAAATATTTCATTACCTTTATTGATGATTACTCACGCTCTTGTTATCTATACTTGTTGCATGACAAATCTCATCAGTAGATCTTTGTACAAGTGTTCATTATCTTGAAGTCGAGCGGCAACTAGACGTAAAAGTGAAAAATCATACACGATTATGCGATAGAGGTGGTGAGTTTTATGGAAGGTATGATGAAAACAGGACAACATCCCGGACCTTTTGCAAAACTACTCCAAAAGCTTGGAATTGTTGCCCAATACACAACACACAGTTCCCCATGGCGAGAATGGGTGTAGTAGGCCGAAAAGCGAAATCGTACATATATGGATATGGTTAGATCCATGACGAGCCATGCTAACTTACCTATATCCTTGTGGATGGATGCTCTACGCACAGCTGTTTATATCTTGAACAGGGTTCCCAGTAAGGTAGTTCCAAACACACCTTTTGAACTATGGAAAGGATGGAAACCTAGTTTAAGACATCTCCAAGTATGGGGTTGTCCAGCTGAGGCTAGAATCTACAATCCACATGAAAAGAAATTGGACTTTAAAATGATTAGTGGTTACTTTATAGGTTACCCAGAAAAGTCCAAAGGATTTAGGTTCCTCTTTGTCCTAACCATAGTACGAGAATTGTTGAAACCAATAATGCCAAATTCTTTGAGAATGGCGAAATTAGTGGGAGTAATAAAACTCAAGATGTGATCATTCAGGAAATAAGGGTACCTATTAATTTTCCCTCTATTCCGAAAGATATTGGAAACCCTCCCGTTGTTGAACATTTTCACAATGAGGAAAACCCAATAAATGATCAACAACTCCATAATGATATTATCGCCAACCAACACATGGATGAAGCACCAGAGGAACCAGCATTAAGAAGGTCTCAAAGAGAAAAGAGATCCGCTATTTCCAATGATTATATGCTTTACCACGTTGAATCTAAAGAATGGACAATTAAAGACCCGGTTTCTTATTCACAAGCTATTAAGGATGTTAATTCTAGTAAATGGATTGATGCCATGAAAGATGAACTGAAATCTATGGATGAAAATAAAGTATGGAAAGTTGTTCAATTGCCTCCAGGACACAAACCAGTTGGCAGTAAATGGGTCTTCAAGACCAAACGCGACTGTAAAGGCAATATTGAACGATATAAAGCTAGACTTGTTGCCAAAGGTTTCAATCAGAAAGAAGGCATTGATTATACTGAGACATTTTCCCCTGTGTCCAAGAAGGATTCTCTTAGAATCATCATGGCATTAGTAGCTCACTATGACCTCGAGTTACATCAAATGGATGTGAAGACCGCCTTTCTTAATGGAAACTTAGACGAAGAAGTCTACATGAGTCAACCTGAAGGCTTCAAAATTGAAGGTCAGGAAGACATGGTCTGCAAACTTAAGAAATCAATATATGGACTGAAACAAGCTTCGAGGCAGTGGTATCTAAAGTTTCATGAAATCATTACGCAATTCGATTTCAAAGAAAACATAGTTGACCCTTGCATATATCTCAAGATCAGTGGGAGTAAGTTTATATTTTTGGTTATGTATGTTGATGACATATTACTGGCTAGTAGCGACCTTGGTTTATTACATGCTACAAAGGATTATCTCTTTAAGAACTTTGAAATGAAAGATATGGGTGAGGCTTCTTATGTGATAGGAATAGAAATATTCCGTGACAGGTCACTTGGTATTTTGGGATTGTCTCAGAAAGCATATATTGACAAAGTTCTAGAGCGATTTGGCATGATGACATGTTCCTCTAGCCCTGTTCCATTGCATAAAGGGAGACAAGCTTGATCTTGAGCAAAGTCCACAGGGACCCTTTGGAACGTAAAGAAATGGAAAAATATCCTTATGCTTCTCTTTGTAGGGAGTTTGATGTATGCACAGTGTCCATACAAGACTGACATTAGTCATCTTGTTGGCATCTTTGGGTAGATTTCGAGTAACCCAGAATTGCTCATTGGAAAGTCTGCAAAGAAAGTCTTTGAGATACCTCAAGAGAACAAGAAATTATATGCTCACATACAAAAATCAAATCACCTACAATTGATTGGTTATTCAGTCCAGATTTTGGCCGGATGTCCCGACACTAGACTTTGCACTCTTGGCTATGTGTATCTCTTATGTGGAGGTGCGATATCATGGAAAAGCCAGAAATCTGAGTTGCTTTACACATCCACCATGATGGTTGAATACGTGGCATGTTATGAGGCTACAATTTAGGGAACATGGTTGCGCAATTTTGTCTCTCAATTCGACGCTTTGAGTTTCATCTCTAAGCCATTAACACTCTATTGTGACAATGAAGCTGCAACCTTCTTCTCCAAGCATGACAGGATATCTAAGGGAGCCAAACACATGGACCTTAAATATCTATCACTGAAGCAAGATGTTAAATTAAAGAAAATTGTCATTGAGTCTATAATGACAGATACATGGTCGCAGATATATTCAACGAAAGGACTACCTCCAAAGACATTTCGAGGGGACATACTGAAAAGCATGGGTCTTGAAGATAGTTCTTAGTTAACATTTTACTGCTTTTATTTCTGTACTTGTATTTGACATTTATTGAGCTCTTAAAGCAATTTTACATATGCTATTTCTGTTTTCCATTGTGCACACATTTACGTTTGGATGAATGATAACAGAAATAGTCTTTAAACAAAGACATTATGAGACCATTACGTAAATCTCCTATTACGGTCTAACTATGAAAGTTGTAAATGGCGCGAGTACATGGAAGTAAGCATGTTACAAAATAATGTGTGCACGCCATGACTCCCATTGACAACCGAATTAGCCACGACACTTATGATAACCAACTAAAGAGGTGTTTAACATATAATGCGCGCCTTATGATTCCTAAAATGAAATCACTGATGGATCTTCCTGTCGACCAAGTGGGAGACCCAAAAATTTATATTTTCTTTCCTTCCTCTAAATATGGTCATTATAGGAAATCCAATATTTTAGGATATATGTTAAATATTGGTTTCTATCTTGCACAAGATTGTGCAATATCCTCTGCCTTGATGGACGACTGAAATTAAGGAAATCCTAATTGGTAGAATCGGTCCTCTCTCCACCTATAAGTAAAAAGTTTTTGTTCATCACAAAAACTTGACTTCACAAAATTCAACACATTAAGATTTGTAGGCAAGGAGAGAGAAATAGATCTATTCTCTGGCGATTAAAGCATTCAATCAATAACAACATCGGGGGCGGCCAGGGGATCGACAAGAATTAAGAAGCTCTTTAGAGATGGATAGCTATAAAACCCCAAGCCCAGATAGATACACAGCTCAATTCGTCAAGTTCAGTTGGTTTGTGATTAGAGGATTTATGTATATATGATACATGTACTCCCTAAAGGTATCAACTCCACTTTCATGTGTTTAATAACTAAAATTCCTAATCCTTCAAAGGCAGCAGACTACAGACTTAATCATCAGCTTGAATCAAGCTGCCTTCATACCAAAAATATTCAACAAAGACAATATGCTTATTTCACATGAGCTCATGTGAAAAAACATGATAGAAAGGGTATCTCCCCTAGATGTTAATTGAAGGTTATGCCATGACGATGAAAGAATTTTAAAAGTTTTAGAAGCAATTGAAACATGACCGTCTCAATTTTTTCCCATCTATTCTTGCATTGATTAAGAAGCATCAATCTATACCATAAGAACAACCTAATAAAATCTCAATTCCCAGGACTAAAGGTCCCAAAGATAAATGGTTCTTCCCAGGACTACTTCAAAGGAAAGAGAGGATTGAGACAAGGAGGCTCTATGTTCCCTTAATTCTTTATGGTTATTGTCATACAATTGTAGAAAAAGATAGCGTTGAAACGATATTGCTTATTTCTTGCACAAGATAGAGCTGGTTGGAGATATTTATGAACGGATGGTTATCTAAACATTTTATCATTAATCCTGGATATCCCTCCCCCATCATTCATTAATTAAATACTATTGTACCTCGTAATTTCAAAATGACAAAGAATATTAGCGATACGTTCAAATAAATGGAAGCCACTGGAAGGAATTTTATTTTTTCAAGATGATGACGATGAAAGAAAGGGGATTAGAACGAAGTAATTGAAACATGACCGCTTGAATCCTGTAAAGTTCACTCTACTTCTTCCGTTGATCAATGAAAATCAATCTAAGCAACGAGAAATAGACAACCGTTGAATTTTAACTTCAATTCCCAAGTTAAAGTTCCCAGTATGTAACCTCAATTCTTCATTCGGTAGCTTATAGTATGAGTTGAAGGGTGCACACTGCAAACACTAGCTAGCTAGGGTGTTCTTAGCATTCAATGATCACGACCAAACACAATCTATCACTAAATGTGTGGTTAGGAGTCTAGATATTGCGTTCATAACACGTCCACAAAGATGCAACTTGTGTTGAGGTCCAACACGGCGGCTGAAACCAACTTCAATATAATGTAGACAGGTTGTTTAAAGACATCCCCATTTTCCCGCTGGAAACATTTTCCCACAAAACAATATTTATTTTCCGCTTTAACAAAACTTGATGCCATATAAGGGTTTTGGCAAATGTAAAACAATAAAAAAAAAAGCTAGGTCACCACATTGCTGGATATATTAGGCTTATGACACTTGCGAGGAAAATCTTAAGCAAGTCCAGAAAAGATTTTAGAATCATGTCCTCGTAATTAAAAGGGTATTGAATATTAGCGTAGTTGACGGACAATAAATGGAAGACACTGGAAGAATTTTTATTCAAGTTCGGACGATGAAAGAAAATGGCCATTATTGAAAATGACCGCTTGAATCCTTACCCACAATCTGCTTCTTCCGTTGATCACCAAAGCATCCTCTAAGTGTTCAGAAGAACAACCGTGATAAAGTCTTAATTCCCAAAATTTTCCCAGTATGTAACCTCAATTCTTCATTCGGTAGCTTATAGTATGAGTTGAAGGTTGCACACTAGCTGCAAACACTAGCTAGCAGCTTAAAAATTTCCTCAATGGTTGTCTCAATTTCCTAATTATGAGTAGCTTAAAAATGCATGTATTTGTGAAGCTTTTGTCTCACATGTGCCATTTTTAATCTATATATACAAGCAGAGGAACAGAAAATCGAAATGATTCTGCTGTGGATTCTTTGGAGGCTGGACAAGAAAATTTTGAAAAGCCGAAGAAGAAGAAAAAGAAAGAAAGAACTAAAGAGGGGAAAAGTGGCGGAGATAGGGACGATAGCATAAATGATGACCAGAAAGAAGATAATGCTCAAACCGAGGAAGGAAATACTGATGTCATCAAGAGGGTGCCTGTCTATCATGAAGCAGATGACAAAGCATCCAACAACAAGTGAGAATCTTATTTAGCATCTTATGCACTTTAGTTTTCCTCATCTTTACCCTTTCTTTCTTTGTTTGTTAGAATGTTTCGATTGGTATCTATTGAACAAGTCATAACTGAAAGTAATATATATCACCATGTGGCTTTCTTTCTTTGTTTTCACAGGAATTTGAAATCTCATGGCAATGGAGTTTCTGATGAAGATACTACTACTGGAAAAAAGAAAAAGAAGAAGAAGAAGAAGAATAAGAATAAGACACCAGAGAGTGACAAAAGTGCAATTGCAGACGAAGCTAATAAAGGGTCTGTAGTGGAAATTGAGGACAAGAAAGCAGAACTGAAGGCAACACAAGCAAGGAATTACCCCAACGGCCTTGTTGTTGAGGAGATAAAAATGGGCAAACCAGATGGAAAAAAAGCGTCTCCTGGAAAGACGGTAGCTACTTCCATACTTAATGGGTTTAGTATTATGTTCTAGGCTTTTAGCCAGTGCTACATGTTGTTATGGTTATGAAGAAATTGGTTAATAAACATTTAAGTGATGTTGTCATTTGTTGGTTTCAGGTATATGTTCATTATATTGGGAAGTTGAAGAAAAATGACAAAATTTTCGATTCTAACGTAGGGAGAGTACCTTTCAAGTTCCGTTTAGGTACTGATTCACTTTTTTGGTTAGCTAGTGCGTTTCTTAATGTTATCCTATATTTTTTTTTTTTTTTTTGTTGGTGTTTGAGTGATTCTAAAATCTGATTTTCTTTTTGCAGGTGTGGGACAAGTTATTAAGGGGTGGGATGTTGGTGTTAATGGTACTAATTCTTGTTGACTATTTAAACAAACTTGTTATGCGGATTGGTGACAAGAGAAGGCTGACAATTCCACCATCAATGGGGTATGTATTTATCTGACTTTTTTAGTTTTTCTTCTTGTTATATTTGTTCATATAGCTCGACGCTAAATATCCCACGTTATCCTCTCCGTGATGCAGATACGAATCGCAGGGATCACCTCCTACAATACCACCAAATGCGTGGCTTTTGTTTGATGTTGAGTTGGTGAATGTTTGTTAGTGTTTACTGGAGTGCGTTATACTATATCTTGTTTATACAAGTATAAATGTTATTTTTCGGCACAGATTATCTGAACTGGCAAACCGTAGTTTCAGGGCACGAGAATATTCAGCATTCACATGGGAATTTTTCTTCTCTCCAAACTGGGAACATAGTTGAGTTTTAGGTGTATAAACTTTGTCAAGATCCACCCATTTACTGAAAAAATTTAAACACAATTGTTTAGTGCACAAACTCACAGATCTAGATAGGCCTTGCACTGACTAAGTTGCCAAAATTAATAGATCTACTTCATGCTTATGCTAAATGCCTTGCACCAAAACAGAATTTGTTCTGGAAACATCCAGGTCAGGCGGCTTCAGTCAGAACCAGTGAACTGGAGTGTTATATTTTATTTTCCAGGTGGACTATAGTGTATTGCAATTTTTTTAGCAAACATAACAGTGTAGTCTGTACTCAGCACCCAGGAGGCCAGCCATTACCAATCCGAACAAAGTCATATAACAGAAGAGGGTGAAATATCAAATTTTGCAGAAAATGAGGATGAGCCCATCAGCCCGGCCATGCACAACTAGTTCAAACCACTGACGAACTGCCATAGTAATGCAAAAGAGTTCTGCAGATTCAACAACCAAATACCAAATGAGAAGTCCACATATATTGAAATCCAAGCATTTGCTTTGTGCCTGAGGTATCAATGAATGAGAAGGTTAGAGTTTAATGAGATAATTACTAGACTAGACACTTTCCTTCACATCAAACCCTAACAAGGTATCGTCCCTTCACATCAAACTCTAATAAGGTATTGAGAATTCGACCTTTTCCCAAGATCCTCTTAACACAACAGAAAATAAAAGACTGACAAACTGTTTGAGTTCTCAATAAGAGAATTACAAGAAGACACTATATCCATCACTCTGACTTATGTTGCCATCCTGCATCTTCTCCATTGTTCCTCAGCAGTTGCATAAGATATCTACTATCTCCCAAAATAAGTGTCTGATTAGGCTGATACTTCTTCAGCAGATTACATGCCAATTCAGCTCCAGCTACTTCTGCCTCTAACGCATTTAGCCGCCCTGAACTTTCTGTAAATATTCTTAATCAGCCTAAAGGAAATTCTAAATTTCTAAATTGATACTAATATATAGACAAATGGAATTTCCAGAGCATCAATAGACACCCATTACATTGAGCCAAGTGACTAAATGGCTTACAAATGTTTTACATTCATAAATACACAACTGTTTTACATTCATAAAACCACAACAATTTCAACAATGGAAATACTTAATAGCATAGCAACAATACAATGCAAATAAATTCACATCACTCGCATAGTAACGCTTCTGCAGTCTCCTTGAACTCTTCTGCAGTCTCGCATTGTAGTCTCCCTGAAGTCATCTTTCTTTTTTCTCTTGTAGCATCACACACCAGTAGCACACTACAGCCAACTTTTTAAAAGAGATTAGTAACTCGGATACATACTGTCGGATGTGAAGTTTGTACTCAAAACATCTGGTAACCTCTTCTTTGTGGACATAGACACCCATCATTGCCAAACCATGTAACTGCTACCATATCACCTATGAAAGACTGGCATGGCCAAAAAAGTTTTATATAGCATATCAAGGTTAAGAAAGAGAGTTCACCTGGGAATATAGCATAACAGAGAACTTCATAATTATTATGGTATGATTGTTATAGAATCTAAACGACAAAAAACGAGGACTATATATCACAAAAGGGTGGAAAGTTTTTTGATATCTCAGATCTTATCTTGACTTGAGGAGAATCTCCTTCACAAATGTACTCGATTTCTTATCAGAAAAGGGTGTTAACTGTTAACTACATGTGAGGCTGTAAATATATTAGGGTCCTTTACTCCTTTAAATTCGATAAGATGATAGAGGACAGGTCCCTGCCGCCTTATTTCAGTCGATGTTGTGTAAAGCTATATTTGATCATTCTAAATAATCAGTCATGACAGTTGTGTATTTTCTAACCGTTTGAGGCAAAATAGTATACAACTTCAGCTAGCTTAAGCTTAACTAACCTCAACTTCCTTTGCATCAAGTTAAAACAATCGGACTAAACATGTCAAACACAGCAACCTGCAAAAATTACCTCAAAAATAATGAGACTAATACTTATTTAATAAATAAATAAAAAATAGCACTTCTAATTTTGTCATTGGCGCGGAGATATTGCCATCATTCGATATTTGGTTAGTTTGAGAAAGCTATGTAGCACCAAAGAGTCATATGGAGCATGAATATCGATCTTGCCATTGGAGGATAATATGTGAAAAAAAGAAGATATAATATATCATGGAACCCATATATCTTTTACAAGTGTTGAAAAGCAGTACAATACCTATCTAAATTTAAAGAGCAGTGTTGTAGAACAAATCCAAATTCGATGGTAGAGTAACTCTTATGACGATGAAATCGAAGATTGTGAAGGTGGATGAAGAAAAGGATTTGGAGGCATTTTTAAATCTTCATTGTTTCCTTCTAACATATCTACCACCTTAGTCATTGAAGGCCGATCTGTTGGGTGTGTCTGTATACACCAAAGAGCCACTACGATCATCCTTTTGGTTGTTTCCTCTTCAAATATCTCACACGATCCTTCCACATTGAAATCTGGTTTAAGATGATTATATATCCACTGGGGAAAATATATCTCACTCATGTTCTCCACTGCCACATCAATGTTCTTTCTTCCCCCAATCATTTCTAACACCATCATTCCATAACTATAAACGTCTGACTTGTGAGACACCCCTCCAAAGTTTCTACAACATACTTCAGGAGCAATATAACCTATAGTTCCTCGAGCTCCAACCATTGACACAACACTAATATCTCTTGTTGGATGAGGTTTAGCCATCCCAAAGTCCGAGATTTTGGGACACAAGTCTTCGCCTAGAAGGATATTGTGAGGTTTAATGTCGAAATGCAAAATGCTTGTGTTACAACCACGATGCAAGTATTCCAACCCTTTAGCAATGCCAAGTGCTATTTGGTAAAAGCTTTTCCCATCCCAAAAGAGGCATGGTGCTTGACTCCTTCTCATTGTAAATAAACCTTTCAAGTGATCCGTTCGGCATGAACTCATACACAAGGGCTCGTTTGGTTTTCTCGGCACAAAACCCAAGAAGACTTACCACATTAACATGGTTTGTCCCGCCAATGGTGGCAACTTCATTGACAAAATCTTCACCATTACCCTTGGATTCATTCAATACCTTGACTGCTACTAAACGGCCATCGCGAAGCTTTCCTTTGAACACACAGCCATATCCTCCTTTCCCTAATGTGTCCTTAAAGGAATTGGTCATCTTCTTGACACTTGAATATTTGTATCTTTGTAGAGCACGACATCCATAATTCTGTAAGAACTCTTCCACATTTGTTAAAGTTTTTGTTTTATTCCTCCCACGCGAGCATAATGAGGAAATAATCTTCCTATAAATAACGAGTAAGGTTAGAAGTACTAGTCCTCCAACTCCAGTGGATACACCTATAAAGTGTAAACAAAGAGATAACCTTTTAATTTAGTCTAAAAATGTATAAATTTCTATAAACAGTTGATCAAGTAATATGTAGTATATATAGCTCACCAATTTTGATCTTTTGTCCAGTACTTAAGTCTGCAATGCAAACATGTGATTCTCGTTAACATATATACATGCATGACCATAGTTACAAACTCATATTATTGAATTCTACTGTATAATGATTCTCTTGTGCCTTTTTCTTAGAAATTTGAATGTGCATTACTCTATCTCCATTTATAATACCAACTATATTTGAAGTGTTGTCTGAAAAATAATTTTGCATAGATTCTAAAATCGGGCTTCTAAATTTACACTTATGAGTTCATAGATCATCTTTAGGTGGTGGCAAACAATTGCTTTTGGTTAAAAAAAATATAAAAATAAAAATAAAAATAAAAATAAAATAAAAAAATCTCTAGGTGGTGTCAAGTTTCCGGATACGGCGCTGCACTCAATCTAGAGCACGCCATTTCATTTGCCTCCCGACTGTTTTGTTGACTTTTTCAACGCGCCACTTCACTGGCGCGTGTGTAGGGCCCTATCAATATTTGCTACCATGCACCTAGAGTTGGCACTGTTTTGCAACCCAAGTTTGTCAAATTTGTTTGCAAAGTTCGACAATTTACTACCACCACCAAGATATGCTCTTAGATAGTATGCAATTTTGTTGAGTTCTTAGATATTAGGCAATTTCGTATAATGTAAAAAAAAAAAAAAACAAAGGAAAAAGCACTTTACAATCCCAGCAATACGAAGTGCAGCCTAGCTAAGTTCAGGTTGGTCAAAATTAGCCGAAAAGATAGCTTAGCTTCAGGCATGTTTAATATTAATTCATGATATATTCTAGAGAATGTAAAAGAAATTTATGGAAACAAAAATCGCAACTACAATATTGTAATTTTCCCTATGGGATCGGAAACTTTGCGAAAAACTTATCCAGTTGGAATGTTGGATATTGTATCTAGGATTGCATTAGAAACACAAGAGATCTATGAATTCAATTGAGCAAGAGATTAAAGAGAGAGAAATTAGAAACTTACGAGATGGACAAACTCCATAATGATCGCATAAGATTAGTATGCATAGAGGAACACTTGTAGTAGTATTGTACAGGCACATACCCCCAGATTTCTCGCAGTCCTGACATTCAGTAGGCGTAGACCAAGAGAGCTCAAACCCCAATTTAAAAACTTGTGAGAAATTTCGATCTCGGGAGAAAGAGTTAGGTGCTACCACACTCTCCGAACAGGTTCTATACCCGTCAAATCCTTCTGGGATTGAATCTTGATAGAAAGCATAAGAACGTTCATTTGTATTACTGTTGTTGTAGTTGTCTAGACAAGGGAGAAGCTGCGCACCACTATAATTGTTGGTACAATTGTAGAAAAAGATAGCGTTGGTGCCAAAATCATCATAGCGTAAATACGGTGTTGAGTCGGATAAGGAGAAATTTCTTCGTGGTTGAGGACAATCTTGTCCTTCTATATCCGCGTCTACTATTGTTACAATTTGCCGGTCGTAGCTTATTTCTTGCACAAGATAGAGGTGGTTGGAGATATTTATGAACGGACGGCTATCTAAACATTTGATCATTAATCCTGGATATCCCTCTTCCTCTCCCCTACTTAAATACCTTTCCTTGTAATTAAACGGGTATCTAATATTAATATTATAGTAGTCGTACGAACAATAAAAGGAAGACACTGGAAGAATTTTATTCAAGCTGATGACGATGAAAGAAAGGAGTAGAAGCAATTGAAACATGACCGCTTGATTCCTACACCCACACTCTACTTCTTCCGTTGATCACCAAAGCATCACTCTGAGCAACGAGAAGAACAACCGTGATAAAATCTCAATTCCCAAGTTAAAGGTCCCAGTATGTAACCTCAATTCTTCATTCGGTAGCTTATAGTATGAGTTGAATGTTGCACACTGCAAACACTAGATAGGGTGTTCTTATAATTCAATGATCACGACCAAACACGTCCACGAAGATGCAACTTGTGTGGTCCAAGTTGCACATGGTGTGTTGAGGTCCAACTTCAATGTAAACGAGTTGAATTTTAACATTCTTTGGGCCAACTGCAAGTGACCTCAGTAAGTGCAGTCCCACTCTGATCTAGCATCAATGATCGTCAAAACTTATCTACCAAGTGAGACGGCTCAGCCCCCAAGAAAAGAACAAAAGATGAAACATGTACCAATATAATTCAGCTAATGAGAACTATTTCATCATTTAGTGTCGTCTATATTCGAAAATATTATTTACATAAGATAATTAACCGAGACCCTCTTCAAGTTTTATTACCTGCTTTCCAAGAGACTCCCCATGGCATACCCGGGTATTTATTTCCTCTGGAAGGGTTACAGGGGAGCAACAAGGATTAGTATTGTCTTACTTTACAAAACTAACATCCCTGAGTAGAGAGTTTCTGTTAACACTTAAACGATAATCAACATGAGCAGTGAAACACCACATTGCTGAAACACTTTATTTTCTTTACTAGTTTCGGGACACCCCCAATGTCAGTTGTCCAGGTTCTCCCATTGCTTGAGATATACATTTTGTCCGTCATATTGATCCCCCAGGGCCTGAAGAATAGTGTAAATGTGTAATGGATGTGTTAGTCAACCACCATAGAACTATTCTTGGTGATGATCATGCAAATGAAGACAATAGAGAATTCTTTGAAAATCTTAGAGTAGATTCAAAGATTAGTAATGAAGAAGCAACTCTTCTTACATCAGCATTCACTGGAGATGAGATCAAATTAAGAAGCTCTTTTGAGATGGATAGCTATAAAACCCCAAGCCCAGATAGATACACAGCTCAATTCGTCAAGTTCAGTTGGTTTGTGATTAGGGAGGATTTATGTATATATGATACATGTACTCCCTAAAGGTATCAACTTCACTTTCCTGTGTTTAATAACTAAAATTCCTAATCCTTCAAAGGCAGCAGACTACAGACTTAATCATCAGCTTGAATCAAGCTGCCTTCATACCAAAAATATTCAACAAAGACAATATGCTTATTTCACATGAGCTCATGTGAAAAAACATGATAAAAAGGGTATCTCCCCTAGATGTTAATTGAAGGTTGCCATTAGTAAAAGTTTTGATACTATGTCAGTTGGACTTCTATTGAAAGCCTCCTCCTCTGTCTCACTTTTTCCCATCTATAGTGCATTGGATTAAGATGTGTTAATCCACACCATAATACTCTATCCTAATAAATGGTTCTCCCCAGGACTACTTCAAAGGAAAGAGAGGATTGAGACAAGGAGGCTCTATGTCCCCTTATCTCTTTATGGTTATTGTCGGTACAATTGTAGAAGAAGATAGCGTTGAAACGACTATTGCTTATTTCTTGCACAAGATAGAGGTGGTTGGAGATATTTATGAACGGATGGTTATCTAAACATTTGATCATTAATCTGAAATTCCTGTCCTCGTAATTAAACGGGTATTGAATATTAGCGTAGTCGTACGGACAATAAATGGAAGACACTGGAAGAATTTTATTCAAACTGATGACGATGAAAGAAAGGAGTAGAAGCAATTGAAACATGACCGCTTGAATCCTACACCCACACTCTACTTCTTCCGTTGATCACCAAAGCATCACTCTAAGCAACGAGAAGAACAACCGTGATAAAATCTCAATTCCCAAGTTAAAGGTCCCAGTATGTAACCTCAATTCTTCATTCGGTAGCTTATTTGAAGGTTGCACACTGCAAACACTAGCTAGCTAGGGTGTTCTTAGCATTCAATGATCACGACCAAACACGATCTATCACTAAATGTGTGGTTAGGAGTCTAGATATTGCGTCCATAACACGTCCACGAAGATGCAACTTGTGTTGAGGTCCAACACGGTGGCTGAAACCAACTTTATGTCTACCCCGGCGTAGTTGGGGTATTTATAGATGGTGAACATGGATATCTACCCAACACGTGTATTGACAAACACAAATGTATGGTCGAGATTGATAAAAAGTGTTGAATTGGTGGTGGTAGGAACTCTGTAATAATGAGGAGTGGTTACGGTGGTTCGTAATTTGCGGAAATAGAATGTGTAAGTAAGGCTCTAGCAATGATTGCTTCTAGAAGATAGGTTGAGTCATGAGATAGAACACTCTATGTGAAGATGTGCGAGTCAATCCCTTCTGGAGCGATCTCGTAGCTCGAGGGTGTGAGTCGATGATGTAGGTCGCTCTGAAGACAGTTCGGGAAACTGGGCCAGAGGTCGGTGTGGTATTTCCGCTATGCTAGATACGTGCTTGATATTCCTGAATGAGAATATCACTCCCTCACAATGACGATACCAAACATGGAAGAAATGTGAAAACGGCAGTTGTTAGTTGTGGATCATTTTAAACATCCCAGATCTCCATAATAAGCACACGCCATCGAGTATAGGAAATCTTGGTGCCTAATTCTATTTGAAAGTGCATTCCGTGTTAATTATTTATGGAAATATCCACAGCTATTTAGGTTGTCGAGGTTTAATCCCATTGCAAGTAAAAAAAATCCCACAGGCCAACCGCCAATGTTTCTTTAACCTTCGTAAACAAGTTGACCGTTTAGTGAACAGAAAGATCATCATTATCTACTTACAACTTACAACTTCAATTCCATGCATCAAAAGCCACGTGCATCTTTAGTTGATGACATTTTGATTGACGATGGACACGTATTGCCTCAGTATCACAAATACACCGTCACACACACCTTGAAAAAACCCCGTCCTCTTTCTCATCCATACAGAAAACATCACCCGCCAAAACAGAAGAAAAAAAACATTGCGACATGGTTTTCACTGAAGAACCCATTGTGTCTCGCCTCGACCGCCTTGATGTCATGGTAGTTCTTCACTCTTTACATCTCCTTCATAGCATTTTTCGTTTCTCAAATGTTGATTACTATTGTATTGATGACTGTTTGCGTTTCTGCGTTGTTGGATGTGATTAGTTAAAGCACTTGGAGGAACTTAGAAGAATCAACAGGTCGCCGAGGAGTTCATATGCATCGACACCATCAACAAGGACCCACGCAAGTGATGAAGGATTGTCATCAGTTGATTCGTCACCCAAGAGTCTAGAAAAATCTTGTCGGCCTATCGATATTGTTCTGAGGGAGACTGAGATCAAAGGAAATCTCATTGACAGGCTTCTCATAGTAGAAGACCGTTTACTAAAGCTGTGCATAGAGTTAGAGCAAGATATGAAAGCGAAGAAGAAAGAAGAGGAAGACGGAGACGATATGGAGAAGAAGAAAGAACACAAGAAGGGTTTGAAGAGCTTGGTGAAATCTTGTGTTACAGGGAAGTCACCAAAGTCATCACCCAAGTCGAAACACAAGTGATCCATAGTTTAAGTTTCAAGTTTTCAACTAGCTTGCTATATGACTTCTATGTATGTAAAAGAAGATAGCATGTTCATACATATTTGATATCACATAGGTGTTGAAGTTTTTCTTCTTTATGTGGAGTTGCGGACATACATTGTGCTGAAACTAGAGTTGTTTTTCAAGGGAAGCAAGGCCCTTGTCGTTCAATAAATGGGATACCATGTCGATATGTCGTTCAGTAAATGTGACCCCTTCATCCCTCAAAATCTATATAAAAATTTGGGCAAGACCGTGATAAGGGAAAACTCTTGCAAAAATCAGAACATGCAAAACTTTTATGTGATTCTGAAAAAGCTACATGATTACCAAACAAGCAAAGAAAGGCATGAACGAAAGAATGCAATTTCTGTAACAAAGTGACTGAGAAATGCTTATTTACCAATTGACTATGCTCAAATGTTTAAAGGCGCGATGAGTGATTTATCGGGAGTAGTAAAGGTGTTGTAAACATTTGGGGCAAGAGTTTCTCTTCAGATTTGTATGAATCATTAGCAATCTAAGATATATCTTGGGTCTTGGGTTTGTAAGACCCGGTTCCCGTATAGCGTTCCCCCTTGATTCAAACAGGTTACAACACAATGTCGAGAGCAACAACCAAAATAGTAACCAACACTTCTTCACTCAACTGGAGGCTCTTCTATTTTACAAGTCAGGTGCGTTGCAGGATTCTACATACGTATGTTTACCTAGTACAACCGCAACACTCGTAATTACATACAACAATATGATTGTCATAATAAAACAAAATTCAGGATGATGGGTCAGAAATGGCTAAATGGTGATCAAACCTTTAGATCATCGTGAAAGTCGAAAGTGCACACCAATGATTGCAAAAATGCCTGCCCCAGTATGAGGGGTATGGTGCAGATGATGACAGAAATGACGGGGGTGCAACAGGTCTTGTGAAGTCTTTTTATCTTCATCGTGGCAATAAAAGTTGTCTGTCAAAGTAGGATGTGCCTTATCCTTTAAGCCAGAGATAAGATGCAGTGAAACACAATGACTCCACCTGTTCACTGGCTCCAACCTACTTCCTCTTCAACGTTTTGGAGCAGTAAGGAATATAAAGGATCATGCTGCAGCATCGCTGAAAACTGTGCACTGTTCAAGTACCGTTTTTACTCGAAACTGCAAGACAACATGTTGTATTATAGTTCTTAGTACTGAAATAATACATGAAGAATGATGAATAGATTTCAAGACATGTACTATGACAACCTTTGCGTCTAAGCAAGGATCATTAACCATGCTCTTTACTTGAGAGATTATGCCGTAATCACGTAGTCTGGTAACTCTAGCAGACGAACCAGGACTTCCTGGATAAGTAAGATTTACAACACACCAGATGGTAGCAACACGTAGCTGATTGTCACTACACTGCAGGAACTTCATTATTACAGATTGAGCGCCTCCATCTGCTTCAGGTAGTAGTTGGTGCATTACTGCCTCTTTATGCAGCTCGCTCCCAGTTGAGATATTACTGAACACGTACATTCCCTAAAATTAGATTAGATAATCAGTCAGATTTAAAAGAGCCAACATACCCTATTACTGAAGAAGACTTTCCTTTGATCAGTTCTATATAAAAAACTTGTATGGCAAAGTTTTGACCTGAATGCACACTTCTGATTTTGAAGCACTCCGAACTTGCCTTCCAACCGCATTTACAACAACACCCCCTTCAATAAACACATGCTCAATGGAATTGATACCTCCATCAACCAGATTACGGACCAGGGCAAGGGCTTGCTCTTGGACAAAAGGCTCTGGGTCTGCAATATATATAAACAAAAGGTGGTCAAGATTGGATAGATATTTACATTCAGCCAGGAACAATGAATGAGCATGATATTTACCACAAATGAGACTTGTTAATGTTGATGCTGTTAGCTCCAACAAAATACGTTCTTTATTACTATTTTCAGTAAGGAACATCAAGTTCCTCAATGCCCATACTGAGTTTAGCCTGAGAGTTGAATCCATCGATTTTGATAGCTGAACAAGCTCTTTCAAACCTCCGCACTGAATGAAGATAGATTTACGGTTTGTAAAATTAACCACTACGTTACTGATAGTTTTGAGAGCTGCGACCTGAAAAAGAACATCATGGAATCACATAAAGGTCTCCAAAAGTTGCAAAATGTTCTTCAACTACAATGAAAATGTTAGATATCAATATTGTAGACTCGAGAGCTAAAAGATTGTAGAAGACCAGACAGACACAAATAGAAAGGATACCTGCAACGAAATAGGCGGGCCGTGCAAAAGCTGGACCAAGGGGGTGACCATTGTATCAGTCAAAAAATGACCTGCACTCAGATTCTGAAAACAATTTATAAGAAAAAACTCTAGAAGAAATAATTAACATTTCAATATCAGCAAAAAATCAATAATTATTGCGAACCTTCACTGACCGAGTGACGCTTTGCATACAGATGCAAGCTGCAGTTCGCACTTCAGCACAATCATGTGTAAGCGTGGATGTCACCAACTTCAGGGCCTACACAATACACCATTACGTCATTATTAGGCCTTCCACCCAAACAACGATATGCTAGTAAAGAACATAAATTATGTGACTTTGCAAGATGTATGAATGTCTTCTGCTTCCAAGCATATTTCTCAAAGCAACTGGACATCATCTTCCTGCTAATGTAGCAGGTAGTGTTTGTTTGAGTTCTGGGCAGATGGGACAATTTTTTATGTTTCAACGACGTAAACCCCTACTATTTTCCTATATAAAGATGTGTGAGAAAAGGCTAAAACTAATTAAGGTCATACAGTGTTTTCTCTCTTCTTCGCTGAAACTAATTTAGGCCGTATAGTCTATAGTGTTTTCTCTCTTCTTCTCCAGACATTTCCTTCTTCTTCTTCTTCTTCTCATATTCAATAGCCTGAATATAATTTTACCGTGCATCTACGCATATTTATGACATTACATTGGAAACAACAAGTAGGGAAAGCACTCGTGGGGATGATCTATGACAAGCACCATATCCGTAACTATTCTTAAATCATTTAGGCAGTAAGTAGTACAGTTCAAAATCTCAAAATGCTTGGCAATAACGTCCGGCTTCCATCCTATTGAAAGTTTGAAACAGTATAATACCATCTCAAACAGCTTAAAGCAATTCAGAACTCATTTTCTCGACAAGATTTGCTTTATAATCTAGGAAACCTAAAATATCGAAAAATCAAAAGCTCAAGTCTTCATCTTTCCTAGTCTGGGCAAGTCTCATATGAAAAAAGGTAGAACAAGTTGCCAATTATAGTAACAGAAGACGAACCTGCAATGACAAGAACCTTTCCCTGCAGATTTCCAACCTCGAGCAAAGTTCAGCTATTGCCAACAATAGTCCCTCCAACTGCTTGGCAAGTATCATGTCTCTGTGCAAGAAGTTGCAAAGCTTATCAAGAGCATTCACCTCAAATGCTAATTTTTGGAGATCTTCATTGTCAGCAATTAAACCTGCCAGTGCAAATGGAACTTCATCCCCAACTCGACCGGGCTCTTCAAGAAGCTCAATCAGTAACATTATCAATTTGGTTCTTAATCCAATATCTTGCAGGTAGCAAGGGGATGTGCGGCCTATAACAATCAAGCAAACACTGGCAAGTAATCTAGTACGAGGATATCTATCCTTCATTAACTCAGTTACTGATTTCAAAGCTCTTCCGCTATCAAGGCCCACAAACTTTGAAATGACTTCAGGGTTGTTTTTGATAATTGCTGCTAGAGAATCTAAACTAGCCTCTCTTTGATTAAGAGATCCTTCAAGCAACATAACAAGCCTCCTTAAAGTGCCGGCTTCGCACAAGGCTTTTTGTTCTCCACTTGTCTCACAAGAGTGAGTTATGATACTTGCACCGAGTTCCGTAACATTTTCATTCTCACTATTCAAGAGTGAAAGAAGAAATGTCATGTTTTCATCTTTGTGGAAATCATATTTAGGGGCTAATTTAGATTGAAATATCATCTTGAGAGAACGGGCCCCCGCATCCACAACCTGGAAACAAATACATTGTGAGAATTTGACCAGTACAGTAAATCATTATGAGAATGTATGTAAAAACTGTTCAATGAAGTAAACAAAGACAACATCTTTTATATCCAATTACAACAAAAGAGCGGCAAGATATCTTTCCAAATTCTAGGCAGTAGCAATATAACTTAGCACCACACCACACCACACCACACCACATCACATCACTAGAAATTAAGCATGTATTATTAATATTATATACCTTATCATCAGAATGAGAAAGTAAGCGAATCAAATGAGGAAAAGCCCCAGAATCAAGAACAGCTTTAACACCAGCATCGACCCCACAAGCAAAGCTACCAATAGTAGCTGCAGATTGCACAAGAATTGACAAGTCAGAATCATGAGCCGAAGCTAGAATTTCAACAATTTTGGGAACTGCACCAAGTTTGATGTAGGAAATTTTCTTTGTCCTGTTTCCAATGATTTGATTCTTCACTTCTCTTAAGGTTTTAAGTTTCACTTCTCCTTGTTGTTCTGATTTCAGATATGAGATTAGAAACTCCGGTCGATTTGCTGTTGCTGCTGGTGTTGATGCTGATGATGATGTTGGCATGGTTTGTCGATATTTTCGCGGAATTTTGAGAGATGAGGATGGGTTTGTTTTTGTGTAAAGGTAATGCGGCGTTTTGAGGATGATTGATTTAAATAGGAGAAGATCAGTTGTAAAAAAATTTTGAATATATATTAAAGTCGTTAAATTCAAAAAACGAAAAATAGCAAATAATAATTTGTCTACGTGGGTGGCCACTTGAAAACAAAATAATATTATGTCGACATTATATGCCACCTGTATTGAGTTATTGCAATCAAATAAAAGTTTGACAACAATTATAGGTGGATGCTATATTATGATGTCCAAAGAAAGTAGGACATCAAGGCATTGACTACGGATCTGCTATATTAGTTGATATACAAGTATTCAAACCGTACTAGGCATCTAGGTTTTTTTTTTTTTTTCCTCCTGAATTCTTGAAACCCATTATTCGAGATCGATAATTAGCATGGTTTTTGTAATTACATAGAGGAGAATTTAATATAAAGAATAATTATACTAGATAACTGTAAGGCAGTGAGGCGTGAGCGGAGGTGGAGAAGAGAGAGGGAGAGATGAGTTTGTGGTAGGGGTGATAAAAGGGCGGGGCGGCCCGCCCTCAAACCATAAAAGCCCGTGATTGAGATTGGGGTCGGTCCCTTCTTTTGATATTGAGGGCGGGTCGAAAGTAGGGTCAAGTGAAAACTCAGCCCTTAACCCCCCTCGACCCTCATTTTTTAGGGCCCAAATAAAAGGGCGGTCGGGCCGGTCTAATTATACTTCACTAGTTTACTATTTTTTTTGTTTTTTTTTTTTTAAAAATTGATTTAATGATATGTATATAAGTATACAAAACTAATTCTTATATCTTTAGAAAAAAATAGATAGAGATGGTAGAAGAGATGATATTCTTAAAACATCTACATTTTTCATACTTAACTATGTTGTTAGGTTGGATTTGCTTTATGTATGACTTATATACATATCATTAAATCAATTACAAAAGTGCATATATTGTATTATGTTATAATTTATTCCCTATTGAAAACAAATTTAATGATTTTTTTATACAATTTAGATAATTATATTATAATACATAAATATATATTATAATACATAAATTATCACTCCTATTTTGGGTTTACACAAAATAATCATAGTTCACTTTTCTTTTTATATTTGACCTCTTTTACTCAAATTACAAAATACCTCATATGATATGTGGTAAACTACTATTATTAAACATCATTTTGTAGTGAAAATATTTAGTTCAAATAGAGATAATTGTGGTACTACATATATAATGTAAAAAAATAAAATATATCTTATCGAAAAAAAAAAAAAAAAAAAAAGGGGCCAAGTGAGGGGGGAAGAAGGAGACCAAATCTTGGGGCAACCCCTGCCTATGCTCCGAACCCTAGACCCTAGCCTGGCCTAACAAGCATGAGGGTCGGGTAGGCCACTCCAATCAAATCTGGAGGGCCAACTTTTGAGGGTTTTGACGCGCATTTTTGAGGGCCGGGTTGAGGGCCGGGTTGAGGGTCGGAGGGCCAAATTATCACCCCTAGTTTGTGGTGGGGAGAGAGAGAGCTGGGTTTGGTTGAGAATGAAGGAGGAAGAGGGAGAGGGAGAAGAAGAGTGAAGGAGAGATTGAGATTGTGTAAATCACTCTTGGGTGTGAAAACAGTTTTTAAGGAGGGATTAGGGGAGAGGTCGGAGGCTGACGGAAAAAATGAGAGAATAAAGGAGGATGGTAAAAACACAAAATAAATGTTATTTAGGGTATGGACAAACACATGGGAGAGTAGGGTGGCGTTTTGTACCAAACCCCGCTAACCGGCCTGAATCAAACCACGAAATTAAGCGGGTTTGGGTTGGTTTGGGTTGGAAAAAGGCTTTTGGTCATTTAAGGGTTGACCCGCCAAACCCGTCAAATAAATGGGTTGGGTTAGGGTCACACATGTTAACCCGGGTAACCCGTTAGTATACCCGATTAGTTTCCTTGTCCAATGGGTCGGCTCATCAACCCGTGACCTGTATGACCTGTTTTAAGTCCTTAAACATATATGTTTCCGAATTTTATTAAATCTCATATTCCCAATTACCTAAAAGAAAATATTAAACAGAAAATGATCAACTAGATTTAGAAAGATAAGCCGGCAATCCAACATATAGAATATTATAGATTCATTCAATAAATATATTATCACATATATTAACATTGAATCCTTACCCTAGTCTCAATTATATAAAGAGAACAATGAAACCGTCGAAGTCACAATAAAATTTGCATTTATTTAATAATAGGTTTGCCCACGAGGTAGCAAAGTGAATAAACTGGACATGCATAGTTGTTGTTTCTAGTTTGGTTGTATTTTTTGTTTGGCTAACAGGTTGTTTCACTTATTTGGTTCAGGCGTTCATGCATGTGCTTCAACAACTCTGAGCACTTTTGCAAGTTCTTTTATTATTTAGATTAATAAATATTCTTTATCCAAAAAAAAATAGAACTTACGGGTTATCTGTTAACCCGATCCGAAATTGACCCGCTAGCTTAGCGGGTCACCCGTTGGATAACCCGTTACATATGCGGATTGGGTTTGGGTTTGACAAACTTGACACGATTAGTAATTGGGTCGGGTTTGGGTTTGCTCTCCTAACACGTGACCCGAGTATGACACGACACGAACCCGACCCAACACGACCCATTGCCACCCCTATGGGAGAGTGACACGTATAAAGTGGTTTTTTGTGAGAATGTTGAATAGGAAAAAAAATAAAAAATAATTATATAATTTAAGTTACATTAGGAGGATTCTTCTAAATTATTAATAAAAAGGGGGTTTTCTAATTTTTGTGAAAGGAGTGTTTATAAATTGAACAAATAGGGAGATTTCAATTTGCCTACTCGATAGTAGAGAGTGGATTTCTCAAAACCTAACTATCATATAGTGTAGAGATTTGGGTGCATTGGTTCAAAACTCAAACTATTCGAGTGACTCTAATAAAAGAAAGTAAGAAACAGAATGATCGAAACGAGTTCTCCCAATGCGCCAGCTGAAAGTAAATAGAAACAACCATCAAACCAATCACTGTTTGTGGAACGCATCTTTGACATCAAAATTTAGAATACAAGTTTGAGACTAAACAGTACCGTTCTTTCCATGGTAAAAACTAATGTTTCAAATAAACCTCCTGGAAGTAAAGAATCAAAAGAGCAAAAAGACTAAACAGTGTCTCAATTGATACAAAAAAGAAATTAAGTGGCCCGTCCATGGAGGTGTATAGCATCACAACCCAGAAAAGTTGCAGTTGTGACACACACAGGTAATCTTATACTGCATCTCACCACAAACCAATGAACTTCCACCACGCCCCTCCGACACCAAGCCAAATGAGTATGTTAACTACAGAGATGATGAATCCATAGCCCCACCACTGGGCCAGCGGCACATAATTGGCGCCGTAGAAAACTGGGGCAGACCCAATACCATAGTGGGTAAGTCCACCCATGAGGTTTGAGAGGAAAGATAGTACCATGGCCCCAAAGAGTGGTGGAGTGCCCAGAGCACTTGCTACAGAAAGGAATGCTGTGAACATAGCACCGATATGGGCAGCACCACTAGCAAAGAAGTAATGCGAGTAGAAGTAAAGCAGAACTAGAATTCCGAATGACAACTGCCATGAAAGACCAAGCCCACCAACAACCTGCAAACAAGTAGATAATTGTGTTACTGATAATGGTTTCACTGGAGTTACCTAATTAATACAAATCATTTTGATAAAAAGAACAATTTAACAATGGCTCTTGAATACATAATATTTGTCTACTGAGGTCTCCTTGTAAAAAGAGTTACATCTTAGATATTACAATGTGTTGATACCCAAAATTAAACAATTAGAAAGGCAGAGAGAAAGGGGGAGGGGAAGGCGGCGGGTTCCAGTACATGAAACAGACAATGGGTACTACAGTACAATATTTGTCATCTAACAAGCTGGATATGGATCAACACTTTCATAATTGCTATTGATATTGAACATATTATTAAAAAACATAATTGTATATCACAGATCACAAGTTTGAGACAGTATTTTTAATGGATAAGCATCAATTGAAACGTTTTTAGATTGGAGACCTTCTCAAATGTGATGCAAACACCACGAGATGTAAGGAGCTTCAACAAGTATAGCATATTAATAATGCATCGCAAACAATGAGGAAAAGTGTAGGGCTTCCCCTAGGAGGAGAAAAACATAACGAACCTTAACTACAGTCTCGCTGAACCACGATATGAGACCGTATTTGTTGAGATATCCAGCCATGGCAATGAGTGCAGCAAACCAAGTGAGGGTGTCCCAGGCAACTGCTTCACCCAAGCATTCCTTCCAAGTAACAACTCCAGTTATGAGAAGGACGGACAATCCAAGAATTGCAGCAGTGACAGCATCCACTTTCAGCGCTCCTCCAAAAATCCAAAGACCAACCTGAACAGATCCGAAACATCACTTGACTGTAGTTAATAGAGCCTAATAGAGCCTAAGCACGACTATCACTCAACCGGCATTTACCATATATATACTTATGGTGTCTGTATTTGATTTCAAATATTCACTTTGAAACACTCTACATATATATGAATCATGAAAAACAATTTTTTACAAACAAGACAAAAAAAAAGTCATGAAACAAGGGAAAAACGTTTGGACATTTCGATCAGTAGCATTCTACTTCTTCTGGACTGAAGTATCTAAGACCGTAAACACACCAAAGCAATCAATACATATTAAAAGTGAAATGAAAGAATACAAGTATTATTTCCATCTAAGATTATATTTATTAATACTTTAATCAAATATCACTCAACACAAAAAGGCTAAAATGTAGCGCGCGTACAAACTCGGAATTCAGGGGAAAAAACTCCTTTGTAAAGACTGCTTGGTTAAAACGGTATCTACCTAAGGAATTTTAAGGATCCTGCACTCATTCAAATCAATATGAAAGGATTGTAAGTGTCTCAGGTGGCACTTGCGTTGTTGCTTCACTCGCTTGGTCTCTCAAGATCAACAACCCATGAATGTTTTTGCTCGAA
This sequence comes from Coptis chinensis, assembly GCF_015680905.1. Classification (NCBI taxonomy): domain Eukaryota; kingdom Viridiplantae; phylum Streptophyta; class Magnoliopsida; order Ranunculales; family Ranunculaceae; genus Coptis; species Coptis chinensis. Next base: position 88,674,062 of record NC_141463.1, on the reverse strand, counting down.
GGGTTTTACTATAGTAAATTTCCACGGAAACAGATTTGATGAGGTAAACCTCTATCACATCTATCTATATAACACTACAGATGAAGCAATATACAGACAACGATCCATTCAAACAATACCAGACATCCTAGAAAACGGACATGATATTCTTAATGTTAGGATAATATCAAGGTTTTGAAACCTCATTGTTTATTGCTCATGATCACAGATTCCACCATTTTGGCATGCTTTGCTTTCTTCTGTTTGCTTTACACTAATAATGACAACTATTAACAAATAACAATAAACTAAAGGATGAACAGAGGATTGCATATATTTCAGGGAAAATAAATATAAATCATAAAGTGAAGTTATAAGCTATCCTTTTGAATTATAATCATAGCAAACACTGAAGCATGATTAACATATAAAACATAAATACATAACTAGGATTGTAAAACTTTGCAATTTTACAACCAGCTCAATCAGGTCAGTATCTCCACGAGCAGGTATCCTCCGCCTTGTAATATTACAACCAACTCAATCAATCAAGAACACTAAATATCATGAATATATCAATATCTAAACAGCAAACAGAGAAATGAAGAACAATGTGAACACAAGAAACTAAGTACAAAGTGTATCAAAATGTATACCGTGAGAAGAAGAGTAACAGCCATTATCGACTCATTCTTGGACATTGGCCCCATCTTCTCCAACTTCTCCTTTGCAAGTTTAGGCGCATCAGGGCTAGTCTTCACAGTTGGTGGATAAATCAAATATAAAATAAATGGAACCACAACTAACGACACCAAACCCGGTACAATCGCAGCCTTAGCCCAAAGTGTCCAACTAATATTCTGTTGTATTGTATTAAACGTCAAATTCGCACTCAATGGATTAGCAGCCATAGCTGTTAAAAACATCGAAGACGAAATAACTGATGTCTGAAAACAAGTCAACATCAACCAAGACCCTAATTTCCTCTCCGTCCCGTCTCCAACATTACTACCACAAGCAACACATAGTGACTTAACAAGTGGGAGAAAAATCCCACCAGCTCTAGCTGACACAGACGGTATCGCCGGAGCTAATAACGCTTCACTAAACACTAAACTATACCCTAATCCTAACGAAGAACTACCAAAAATTGACACAAACTGATAAGCAATTCTATTACCAAGTCCAGTTTTAATAAACCCACGTGCAAAAAAGAAAGCCAGAGCAATTAACCAAGGTATAGGATCACCAAATGCCGAAAAAGCCGCCCCAAATGTTAACGTTTTGGTTAAAACTGATGCACCCAATCCCATTAAAGCCACTGCACCTAATGGTAATGGTTGTGTAATAATTCCAACTATTGTAGCTAAAAATATGGCCAGTAATTGCCATGCATTTTTTGTTACCCCAGCTGGCACTGGAATGAACCATAGTATTACTCCTGTTGCTATTGATGCTATTAATGGTTTTTGATGCTCCTTGCCATGGCTCTTTTTTAGGTGGTTGTGGTACTAGTACTGTGGCGGATGATTTTACAATGAAAGGAGTTCGATTTGAGGATGGGCTTATTTTTAACAGTTTTGAGGAAAGGTTTGAGGGGAGGATTGGTAAGTGGGATTTTCTAAGTGATGGGAATTGAAGGGACGATATATTGGATCTGATTAAAGAACGAGATTTTGAAGTTGGGATTGATCGAAATATTGGATTATAGGATGATGAAATAGTTAAGTTTAGAGAGGCCATCTGAAATGGCGCAATTTTGAGGATGAAGAAAAAAAAATGACACGATTTGTTCGAGGAGTATTTATATATGGAAGAATTTGTAACCGTGGATTTGGAACACGTGGCAGAATTTTAATGACTTTGTGACTTCCGTTGGAGAGTTGCTAAGTCCGTCATGGCAGGAATCTAGATTTGCAGAGCAGAGCAGGGCTTATTTTGGAGTGGGTTTTAGAAAGGTATGGTGGTATTTACCACAGAAATACACGTGCTCTGACACGGAACTTACTAAACAACAAAAAATCACAATGCAAGGACCAGAAGAATTCAGAGCAGAAGGAGATCAGTATCATTTTGAAAGTCCACACTCCACAGTACTGCAGTACAAGGTGGGGCAGTAAAATATTGCGGCTGAAATTTTGAGAATTCTGTACGATATTTTAAATTGTCAACATGATCATCAGTAACTTTTAGTCCAATGGAAAGCTGCCAAAATGAGGTGCTAAAGGGCGCAACGTCAGGTAAATAGCAGGAGAGTCAAATTTGAAAGCAGCTAAATAGAAAAACAGTTCTAATGGAGGGATGAAGATAAAATGTTAAAAGGATACGGACGGTATAGTTGGCACAGTTTCTTCCGTCCATCAAAATTTAACACACGAACAACTAGAAACTGTATCGTCCGTCTCTCAAAACTTATTATAACAGCTGCTAGTAAAGGTCTTAATTTTGACAGGATTTATGGCTCATTCCAAATTTAAGAGCCTTTTAGCAGCCCCATTGGAAACACATTTTGGTGGTTAGGGTACTATATTTGCCTTTTATGGCAGCCCATATAGCTTTCCATTGGACTTGCTTTGTCAGGCCAATATTTCGGTATGCTGAGATTTAAAAGGTCGGCGGCGCTGGGTCTGTTTGTTGACTTGTTCTGTTTGAGGCTTTGAGCATATTTCCACTTTCTTTTACCCTTAAAAGACTCGTTTTCTCGGATTCTTTCAAAGCAGCTAGTAAGTAAAAAGTAAAAATGCAGATACTTTTAGTCGAATGATCAGAAACAGCATTTGTCTAAAACACAATCTTTTCACGATCTTCAACTTCGGATACATTCCCTGTTTTACAATTGTCAATTACCAGCCAAACTGGTGGGATGTAAGTGATGTATGTTAAAAAGCTCCAATTAGAATCCACAATATGTTTTTTCTACATGTAAACAATATTTCTTATAAATTGATTGTGAATTTGTGATACAAGGGATACAGATTTGTACAGCAACTTTGCAAAACAAATAACTGTTGCTCACCCAATTATATTTTATTCCTTTATCTGTTCAACAGGTTATACATTGGCAGATCTTTCACACTAGATACATCCTCAAGCGCAAGTTCCCGTTCCAATTGTATTCTCGTGGATTTCAGAACTTCCTGGGAAATAGAATGATGGAAGAAACGATTAAAAAAGAAGACCATCATATGAGCTGTAGTCCTTGCCAGTAAAAGAAAAGGCAGATTAAGTTGGCAGATATATTACATTGAATTGCATGTAAGAAGCATGCTTGGCAAGCCACTGAGCATCCATCATTCGAAATGCTACACAATACAGGTCATCAAAGGCCATTTCATCTTCTTCTCTCAGGAACTCTAAGAACCGAATTCCCCCCTCAGTGGAAGGTTTACCTGCAAGAAGATGAAAATAAATTGTTAGAAAGTTTTCTGGGTAGCACACAATCTTGGTCAGTTGGTTGCAAGGTCTAATTGCTATGCAGACCACTCATAATCAAAATTCCAGGTGATTTGATTAAACCACATATACGAAATATCATTACATATCACTATGTTTGTTGCTACCGTTACTCAATAGTTCGCAGATTATCAAACAAAATATTCTTTCACTATAGGAGCGGATATCAAAACTATCAAAGAAGCTCTGACATGCATCCATTGACAAGGCTTGAAAGTTTTATGTCAAGACACTGGTGAGGATTTTCGAACAGTAAGAAAATCTCAACTTAGTGGGAAGAGGCTACATGACTTTCTGAATTATTAGAGTTGTCTAAACATTCCAACACACCTGTGGTGATATTGGTCGATCTGATAACAGACTCCAATTGCAGTTCTGAGACCCTTGCTAAATTTTATATTTTCTATGGTACGGTCCGTTACTAAGAATGGTTTTTGAAGCCAAAATGGTTGCTTTATAGCTTTCTTCTTTATAATTAAGTATTCATTACCTAAATTATATGAAAATTAATACAAAGATAGGTCCTAAAGACAAGGTTGATTTGGCATAATTTTTACCATGCGTGTTTCATAACCCAACAAGTGTTTTTCATTGTAACATGCATCACGGGTCCACACTGTCAACAAATGAACAATGGTACTAAGCAAAAACAATAAAACCCATGTATGGGGCTTCCGGTATATTAATTCACCTGAATGTAGATCCAACATCTGAACCAACATAAAAGATATGTTGATGCTAGCTACAGCAAAGGGATATTCCCACTCTGATCTATTTCCATCTTGTTTGTGCAACAATCTTTGGAATGATTCCTGAAATAAGCATATAAATAAATAAGATATATACCCTTCAATAAACTTTTATGAATTGCTAATAGACTGTTAATCAAATAATGTGGTCTACATGTCAAGAGGACGAACCGGATATTTCTTGGCGAAAAATATAAGATTCTCCAGTGATATTAGTCCACCACCTCTGATATTAAGGCAAACAAAAATATTTTATTCAAATTTATTTTAAGTGGGGGATCGAGAATAAATAGCATTTCTCAGACCTCTATACCTAAAATCTGTTGAAGGGTCATTTCCCTGCCAACCCATCTCCTTCCAAAGTTCTGACTTAAGAGGTGGGAGTTCTCTACCTGGATAGGCTAACCTCCATAGCTGCATAAGCGCATCCTGAAATAATATTCACATTTAATATAGGTCCATAGCACATTCTATGAACGACTTCAAGAATATAGCACAAATAGAAGAATATAACATTCAGAAATCGACTCTAAGTTTTGAATGAAGGCTTACTTGGTGTTCAAGAAGATTACCATCAAAGGGGACTTTCAACCTGAGTTGCAGATTTCTCAATCTCTCTTCCTAGAAGTGCACCAAATCAAAGCATCAAAGATATTGTTTTGCATGCTAGAAACTAAACTTTTCACTCAAAATGAAACATGGATTGATACAAAAATCAGAAGCAATGGCCAGAACATTTTCCAATTGAGTGCAGATTGTGACATTTCCAGTGCGACTGGTATTTTGACGTTGTATTATTATATTATACCAGACACTACTAACAATACCCTTGCCCTCAAATGCAGGAAATGGAGAGTCACAACCATCTTTACCGTAACAATATTGGTACCGCCACCCATAGAAATGTTAACATATGAGCAAGTGAGCAACCAACAATGAAGTCACTTTGGTATCAGAAGCTTATATAGTTCAACAGTTTGAGTTTCTCATCCATAAACACATAAATTTAAGCTTAAATAACAGCACAAGATCAAAACTCATTCAATACTTGGCCTAAGAAGTGAACATTTCCTAATGAGACCTCTACTAGAACATGAAAGTGGGATTCTATGTCACGAGTCATCTTATTGAGGTCATAACAAACATTTTACCTGTAAAGGATTAAGGTGAAGTGACATGCTCTTTCTGTTCAGTCCATTATGAGTGGCAAATGGATGAGGTAAAAGCCTTCCAAGAAGCGATCCAGATCCAAGGATGATATTTGCTACAAAGACCAAAGTAAAAATTATTCACACTAGTTGTTTCTCACAAATCACAATTTAGATTAAGTGGGCAAAACGAATCGCATTAACAATAAGTGGTATAAATAGAACCAAAAGTACAATTACTAAATTAAAAAACTTTAACTACTTACCCAACCATTGTGCCCATTGAGCAATTAAGTTCGAGAATAAAAATGTCCAATGAAGACGTTCCTTTTTCCTATCATCATCACGAATATCTCCATCTCCATGACTGTACCCCTGCAAATTTTAAAACTTTAGTAACAAAAAGCTCCAACCAGAATCCACAACAAATGCATTGAATGAGTAAGCATTTTACATTTGAGTGAGTCTCGTTTTGTTCATAAACACCTAATAAAGGTTCATTCAAGCTCTCCAAATTCTCATGGCGTTTTCCATCCAATTCTCCATGATGTGGCCTTCTTCGTAAAGTTCTTGATGTCATAAGGTAAGTCTGCAAAGCATTGATTACTTCTGTGAGTTGTTGTTATACATTGCACATGAAAAGAGTACGCGATTATACAACAGATTAAGGTATTGGGTTTACTTGAGGGTGAAGAAATACTTTACTTCAAAACCAAATAATTAAAAACAAATGCTTTCAATTGAACAAAAAATGGGATGCAAGAGAAAGAAACAAATATATATATATTGAAAACAAGTACCGTTGAAAAATTGAGGAGATCCAATTTTTGCAGCGGTTTAGTGTCGTGAGCTAGTTGCGCTCACGACAGAGAATTGGATCGGGTCAATTTTTTTTTTTTTTTTTGCCAATGGCCCTTTTTTTTTATTTATTTATTTAAATGTATTGGAGGCCCAATCTGTCAACCTGAGAATATGCCCATAATATGCCCATAGGAGAGAATTAGGAATGTTAATTCATCTTGCCTATTTTTGAAAATTGATTATTAGGTTAGGTAACAAATATTTTGTATTTTGAAAGGGTTGGACTACAACTCAGAGGTACTATATAGTTTCTATGATCAAAAAGAATTCTATGACCAAATAAGATCATTAGTTGTGTAGGTTAGTTCAATATATTGTTTGTTTTATGAATTAATATTGTTTCTACAAATAAGAGCATCTCTAGGTGGCCGCATCACCTGTAGATTTGCTTACAATTCTCGGATTTTTGGTGGATTCCAATTCTAGGTGAAAACATTCACAGTCACATCACTTGCTTAGTCGCATCTTTGGATGTAAAATTGCGATTTCGGATGCAGATGCGGTGCGACAGTGGTAATGTCGTGCGTCATTGCAAATATTGTATGTGTGTGTGTTTTTTTTATAAACTTAGGGCGACATTGGGAGTGTCGCGCGACAGTACCAATAGCACGTGGGGTGAAAGTTGCTGCCACCTAGAGTTGGTCAAATTTTGAGGAAAGTTTTGTCAAATTTTAGAAGCAAATCTGCAGGTGATACTACCACCACCTAAAGATGCTCTAACGTGTCTAATTGTATAATTGTATGTACTTTTTATTTATCTCTTATTTATATTTTTTTTCTATAATAAAAAAGTACATGTGGAATGTCAAATAGTCTTAATAAATGTCACATGGCTTATATTAATTAGAGGAGTATGCATTACCCATGAAGTTAATTTTCTTTTTAGTTGAAGTGGACCCATCAAATGCATGATGTTCAAGTGAAATAGCTACCAAAGCACCAAATTACAAATAGATCTATAGTAGTCCTAACTCCTAAATACTTCCCCCCTTAACACTATAAGCAAAATTGACAATTTAGGGAATAGTCAAACCCTTGAGATACATGGAAAATTTCAGTTTTGCCTAGACTAATACTTACTTTTTGTGCAAGAATTCAAGGTGAGTCAGGACGTACTTTGGGCCCTCCTGGCTCCGTCACTGTGTGATATACACATACATAATAGTGTGTGCATATTAGTATACACATGGACAGTGCATATCATAAATGCATAGTGGTGTTTGCATGTATATTAGAAGATATTATAATTGGTATTAATAAAAAATAAATTGCTTATGTCAACCCGAAAATGTCACAATAGCAAAATTATTAATGATAGATGTTGATGGATCACCCTTTTTTTGTCCTAAAACCGTAATTATCAACCAGGCCTAAAACCGAAATTATTGGTCAATCAATTTACGTGTTTTGACATAAATTTATGTTACCCAGGGCCCAGGCCCAATCTATTTAGACTTGACGAACTTTAGCTCTGCGGTCTAATTTGGTCATCTCTAAAAATCAGCTCACAGCTCAAAATTGATCATTCTTCAATATGCTTACGTGCTGTTCAACAAAATGCCCCATAAACAAAATTTTATAGATAGTAAAACTATATGGCGTATCGTCTCTTTCGAAGTCTACGTAAAGCTTCTTCTATTGTCCATTTCTCCCTTTCCAAGTCTCAATCTATCATTTGTTCAACAAATAGTTTTAGTTTAGTTAAACTTAATGAATGTAACAATTTGTGGAGTTGTAGAAATTATAGTCATGGGCTAGTAAACTTGGTTATATCAGAAGGAAAACCCAAGTTTGAAACACATATAACTGAGCCACCAAAGAAGGAGAAATGGAAAACAAAGAAGAGACTGAAGATGCAGAGGAAGAGAGAGAAATGGAAGAGACAATCAGCTAATAAAAGAGACCCAAGGTGTCTTGGTGTCAAAGGGAAAAAAAGAAGCACAAGTTTCAGAATGCTGAAGACAGGATCAAGTACAAGATTGAACAGGTCTGTAAATGTGTTTTGCCTATGTTTATACAATTGAAGGCCCTTCTTTTTGAGCCATGAGAAATGAGAAAGATAACTTTTTTTTTATTCCTTGTTGCAGGCCAAAATCAAGGAAGCCTTACTGATTGAAAGACTGAAGAAGTATGAAGTTCGTAGAAGTGAAGGTCCTGTTGTTGAGCCGGAACACCTTAGCGGTGAGGAAAGGTTCTACATGAAAAAAATGGCACAGAAAAGGTCCAACTATGTACCAGTTGGCCGAAGAGGAGTGTTTGGTGGTGTTGTTCTTAATATGCATTTGCACTGGAAGAGACATGAAACTGTCAAGGTCATCTGCAAACCTTGTAAACCTGGTCAAGTACATCAATATGCAGAAGAGATTGCTAGACTGAGTGGAGGAACTCCAATTCAGATTATTGGGAATGATACGATTATCTTTTACCGAGGGAAGAATTATGTTCAGCCTAATATTATGTCCCCTATTGACACTTTGTCTAAGAAGAAGGTATGGTTTCCATCTTGTTTAATTTTTCCTGCCAAAGATTTCGTCATTTTAACTTATGCGTGCACTTGGTAGATGTCTCTCATTGCATGTTGGCCCATGTTAATCTTCAATTTCCAATTTGAAAACGCATGGGCTTTGTACAGCATGTGAAAACGAAAATATGATCTGCACCCCATGTAAAATATGATTTTGTTAGATAGATTAGATCATTATTTGCAGTGTTGGAGTTCCTCAGTTGCGAACACATCATTTTCTGGTATTCAAATATTTCTCAGGTCATATTTTATTCACTCTTACTTTTCCTCTGTCATTCCATACATTCTTTTTACATTAGTATGTGAAAAGACTAAGTTGCCTTTGGTTCATGTACAATCAAGTGAGCAGTTTTTCCACAATTCCACATCATCATGCACCACTGCTCAGAGACGCTGTATCGTGTCTGTATACTTTATTGAGCTTGTTAGTTGTCTCACAGCACTTCTCCGTACATGTGACCTTCAAACCGAAGTCTTGGTTAACATCCTTGTTCTATACATTATACCAGTGTTTTGTTTTGATCCTGATCTTTAATGTTACCCACATGTCAGACCCAAATTTATCTACAAACACCAGGTGCCTCCTCCAGCCAACAATTATGGATGGAAATCGTGGCATTAGCTGATTAAGTGATCAACAGGATATGGTGCAGTTGTATACAAACTTTTTCTTCAATTTTATTGAATTTGCAAATCAAGGCTGTTTTCCTTACTTGATAGACCTCTTTTGATCACTTCATGGTTAACAGCCTCTGCATCGGCTCTATGTTCTATCGTACTATGAACTACCCCTTCCATGTTATTTAAGGTAGGCCTTGCTGCCACAGCTGCAAAGGCCTTTCTCAAGTACCTCAAGCCTTGTCTACGCAGCTGACCTTGAATAGCTCGAGGGAGGAAGATAATCATTAGGCAAACACGCCTCTTTTTGTTTTGGCAAGTATTTCTGCTAAAGAATAGCAGTTTCCTGAGGACAATTTCCCAACTTGCGGTCCATGGAGTTTGTGCAGCACATGCTGAAACAGTAACACCTCCTCAAAATGAAGGATCACTTTTCCTTCCGGAACCGAATATTCTACCTCGTTCAAGGACCTCAAAGGTGACGACTGGTTTTCATCTTTTCGATCATTAGATTTCATGTTGATAAAGGATGGAGTGATCCTTCATCAACTCACAGCAAGCATTGACCACCTCTCTGTGGAGTTGGCACTTGGCAGCACAATCAATTCGTCCTGTTCTTACCCCAACATAATGTCTCTTATTTGTTTCGAGCCACATGGCCTCTGTGTATATCTCATTGGGAAACTGAATAATTTTCTGTATTATCCTTTTTTTTTGCCCTTATTGTCTGAATAACTCTCTTGCATGATCTCATAAACTCTTGTTAGTTTGCGTTCAAAAATCTTGTTGAACAACTGAATCTTGTTACCGAACATTTTTATCATTTGGACGTAATTTTTTTTTTATGTCGTATATCTTATGAAACGGTTTGATGTTTTCTAGGCATTGGAAAAATCCAAGTATGAGCAATCACTTGAATCTGTGCGGCGCTTCATTGCTATAGCGGAAAAGGAATTAGAACTTTATTATAGGCATATCGCGCTTTATGGTGACCCAAATGAGCGTTCTGCATATACAGCTTCTACCAGTGTGATAAAAGGTTTTACCAAACCACAAAATCTGGGTTTATTCACGGAAAGCGTCAATTCAACTAGCGATGGTTCCTTATCAGAACTTTCTGATGTGGAATTCTATTCTAAAGAACAGCATACAGGAGTTGATTCTGAAGATGGTGACTTGTCTGGAACTGGAAGTGATCTTGAGAATGCAAGTTCATCAAGTTCTTATGTTCATTCCGATGATGAAGAAAGCACCACCGAATTACATGAGAGTTCTAGCATAGATTCACCATCAGTGGTGAGGTAGATCGCATTATGATTATTAAGATTCATTAGGTGCCGGAGATGTAAAATGAAGAGATGTGATTGATTATTTCTGAAAACATTTCCTTCCACACAAGAAATCCTATAGAACCTCCTTAACGAAAAGTTGATATAAACCATTAATTCACCGATCAAAAGGGGAAAAAGAGGATACCACAATGTGTACTTCAGGATTCTACCAACTTGATGAGGGTACGACGCTTCAAAATGTTACTTCCTGTCCACAAAGGTCAGTACTAAAAAGTATGAATTTTATGAACATGAAATACATGAAACAGTCAAACATAAATTTTTGATTATTTTTTTCAATAATAAATATAAATTTGAAATTTTAGGTGCACCAAAAATGTTAAAAGTATTTTTCTCTAGAGAAATACAATCACCACAAGGAAGTGTTGTTTGTTACAAACAACAATCAAACGATAAAGCTCTATATTAAGGACGGGTCATCTCCTCTCTCTGATTGTTGCTCATGCAGTCACTTAGTCGTTATGGCTTTAGTGAAATCATAGAACTTTTGATGACCAGTCTAAAGGTGTCTATGTCTAGCTCATGGTTAAATGCAAGTTATTTATGTGGGATTGGGTGTTGTAGACTTGTAGTTACCAAGGGGATTAAAACGGGAAGATCTTGTATTTAGATGGGATGGGCCGTGATTGAGACTTAGCTTTTGTATGTTTGGAACTTGGCTATAACACTACATCACTATGATTATTAATAGAATATTGTTTTCCTGATTAAAAAACAAAAGAGAAAGCCTCTATATTGGTGATTGGTCGAATTATAACCATTAAAGTAACAGTGATAGAATGAGACGTGAAGGGTTTGTAATTCGGTAATACAGTTGGGCCTTAGGTGTTTAGTATAGGTGGGCCTGGAAAGAATCCGAAATACTGTGACCCGGTTGTTCTTATCCATTTTGTGGACCATAATTAATACGCAGAATATCTCTGGAGCTTTCTCCTTCCCAATACATTCAAGGTTCCAACTCCCAACAAGGACTTGTTTGTCATCTTAGTTTCTAACTTTCTAAGAAGTTCTTAAAAAAAATCATAGAGATCTGTCTATTCAATAGATTAAGAGCAATATGTTACTCAATTCTACACTGTTAATTAATTTAAACCACTGACTCAAACTAGTCAGATCTTCATATATAAAATGTTAAATTGAATTCTCATATTTTTTATATTGGTTTTGATTTATATTTCCATTTGGTAACAAGTCTTTATCACATAAGTCTATATTGGAGCTGTTGAGTGATTTTGAGCCTTATTATTGTTGAACCATGCTAGTCAATACTTGGTTGAGTATGACTGATATGTATGCATGTCTGGTACATCCGAAACTGCATCTTGAAAACATATTTACATTTTTAGGATGTTTCATATTGCCAATACAGGGGAATGTATTAGCTGGGGGTGTTTGTCTGACAGGATTTTTGGAATATTAAGAGCATTTTTAGGAGTGATACCAACCTAGCATCAAACACCAAATTTCCAATAATTTGGTGTTTTTTCAATTTCAGGAGAGTCACATGTTGATGAAAACACCAAACCAAACATCAAATCGGCCAATATTTGGTTTCAGCTTTGGTGTTGTATCAAATCTCTCACGCGATTTTGGAGAAACTGTGCGGTTTTTCTAACACCGCATGGGCTTGGGCTTGGGCTTTTACGGCGCGGTTTTGTCAAAACCGAAACCGCGTGAGATTGGTGAAAGAAAAAAAAAAAAAGAAATATTGATGTCGTCATTTGATATTAAAAACCGAAAATTTTGATGTTCATTCTAAAAGATGGTTGGTGTTTTTTTAGTTTGGTGTTTGGTTTGGTTCAAAATTTTGGTATTTTTTTGGTTGCTCTCCTAAAAATACTAAAAATACTCTAAGTTGCAATTCTTGTTACATTTGCATAGCGTCTTTCAAATTTCTTGTGACCTTTTGACATGGAGGCTTTGGGTCTGAATTATGGAAATAGTCTTCTCGCATGCAGCTTCCAGACTCAAGAGTCAAGACTATGTAAGCCTTTGTCTTTATCCGCTCACCGGGAGGAATACACACAGCTAGCGCCTTTGTCTCTCAAACCCAAATTGTTATTGTTACTATTCTCATTATTATTTTTAGAAGTAGGACCAAAATTCTCTAGTGCGTCGCAGTAGCCATTTGGCATCGTGATTCGTGAATGTTCATTGAAGCAAAGTTACTTTTATCGGACCCTACTTTTATATTGTTAGGTGAAACATGGTCCAAACTCCATCCACCCCACCCCACCATTGTACCAACAAATGCAGCTAGTAATTCTCGTGTATTAAGCAACCTTCATTAGCCAGTGAGAGGAAGGAAGGTGGGGGTAGGGGTGGGGGTGGGAAGAATGATGGAATTATGATTAAACTATTCAAGTAACTCAAGTGGTTGACATATGTAATCTCGTGCTATGTGATATATGTATAAAATAAATTAAATCAAATTAATTCTCACTTAATACAAGAATGAATTGTTATGTTAATTATACATTTATTTTGAAAAGTGTGATTATATTATATATTTTGCAACCAGTATCATGTGGGGTTTGATAAAAGTATAAAACCATGGATGTGACCCACCAGATAAAATGAAATACCATGGGCGCGCGTGCCTTCATGACTTCAACCTCCATTTTCCTTAGAAAATAGGCTTAATTTTACCCAAAACTTTCAAACCGGTTTTCCTGGGTTTCACAGGAAATTTTAGGTTTAGTATATATATAAAAAAGGCAAGGCTCCTTTGTGATCAATGTATAAGATGAGCACATAAATATTATAATTATTTCTATAATAATAATAATATTGTATTTATTGCTTTGAAACGTAAGCGATGGTGATCTTCGACACACTCATAAAAACACTCCCATGTCCCATAGCTAACTAAAAGGTCTTGTCATATTCCAACCCAACAACTCTCTCAATCTAATAATATTTTCCAAATTCAAGTGAAGGGGATTTTGGACACTCATAAAAACACTCCTATGTCCCATAGGCCATAGCTAACTAAAAGGTCTTGTCATATTCCAATCCAACCCAACAACTTTCTCAATCTAATAATATTTTCCAAATTCATTTGGAGTATTTCCAAAAAAAACAAACAAACGACTTTGTAATTTTGCATTTTATAATTCAAAATCATTAGTTGTTGATCAAGACTTAGGCTGGACAAAAAACGTAGATATTTGTACTTGTCTATTATAGTAATCCAAAGTACAATAATCCTTTGAGTTCTCCTATTAATCAAATTTTGATTTTGATTTTTTTTTATTTATCCTCATTACTTTTGAGTAGATGCTTATGTTTATTGGTAAGAGAAATGTTGCTAGAGAGGTAAATTATTAGAGAATAAATTAATAACACTTTTTATTTTTATTTTCTTTAGTTTCAAGCAGTGTTCACAATCCCAAACGGAATATCAAAATTCCGTTGGGATGTTTCGTTTAAAAAAAAATGGAAAAAACAACGTAGGGTCGTCGAAATATTGATGATTCCAAAATTAGTCGAAATCAAAATATGACATGGATCGGAATATTGTGAATTTCGGTTTCCCATAATTCTGATAATTCTGAAAGCCCGAACTATGGTTTCAAGTGAAGAACGTAGAGTATTTAGGATTTAGTATACGGTACTTAATAGTCACACGATGTATATTCTAATAAATGATTTGTTTTATTTTGGGTGCGCCTAATAAAACAATTGTAATTTAGAAATCTAAACGTTTCTAAAATAAATTTATTTATTTATTTTAAAATTGAGGTACATGAGTGTTTTTATAGGTGTGTCCAAGATCACTCTTAATAAATAGACTCCCAAGCCTTCAATTTATTCATTCATTTATGTCGGTTTTTCTCAAATGTCTATAGAAAAATATTTGAGATTATTATTATTATTATTTTTTGTTTTTACTTATGGCAAACTTATTTTAAATTTGATATGGCGGGGTTCGATCCATAGACCTTTAGTATTATCACCCAAAGGTTTTACGAACTTTGCTGAGACTTCATCAAACATTAAGTGCAATTTTCTGCTGGCAACACTTCGTAGGCACAGTATACTCTAGCTCGTTGATTGAGCTTGATTTTGCAACTTAATATGTTTTAATGTTTTCATTAGTTGTTAATTTGTGTAAGAACTGAGATCATCAAATAGTCCTATGCATAGTATAAAATATCGCGATATATACGATATATATATCCATATTTCAACAAAAGATAAGTAAATATCGCGATATGTTTAGAGATATTTACAACTGTAAATATATGTGATATTTCGATGATATTATCGATATTTTAGGATATATTGCGATATTTGTGGATATTTTGTGTATGTAACAATTTTATTTATTTTTAAGTCTGGTCTTTTTCTTTTCTTTTATCTATTTTTAGTTCGTAAACATATCTTGGAGGAAAGATTGCTTTTATTGGCAACTTTGACCGATGCCCTCTAGAGGGAGCCAACCGTTGACTTGCTAACAGAAGTAACATGGGCGAGGTGGGGAGCATAGATCCACCGGCTATCCTCAATTCTGAGGTGGTGGTGGCAGATCGAGCAGCTACACAACTTGCAAATCCTAACCCTTATGGTTTTAGGTTGTGGAGCTCTTTATTCAACACTAGCAAGAATTCTAAGCTTCAACCTAACCTAAAGAAGGTATTCCCTAAGTTTACTAATGGCATAGCTGAAGTTCCTCCTGAAACAATGGAAGAAGGGGTTAGTATTTGGAAGGAATATATGGTTGGGTATTTTGTGGAGAAAAGATTATCCTATCCATTTGTTAAGGAGGCTGTGAGCAAACAGTGGAAATTAAAGGGTAGTTTTGATATGCTTGCTGATAGAGAACTATTTTAATTTACTTCAAGTTCATCAATGATGAAGATCGTCAGTTTGTTATTGAACATGGTCCTCTATTCTTAGCTGGTAGAATTTTTGTTGTAAGACCGTGGTCGGAGTCCATTGAACTACACAGAAAAACAATCAACTCCGTCCCAATTTGGGTTAAGGTTGACTTCCCAAAACAGTTGTGGACTGACAATGGTA
The DNA here is from genome assembly GCF_015680905.1 of Coptis chinensis. Taxonomy (NCBI): domain Eukaryota; kingdom Viridiplantae; phylum Streptophyta; class Magnoliopsida; order Ranunculales; family Ranunculaceae; genus Coptis; species Coptis chinensis. Next base: position 88,658,353 of record NC_141463.1, on the reverse strand, counting down.
TTGGATTTATCTCAAGTATAATTGGGGAACCCATTTGCACAGATGATGCTATAGCAAACAGGGTAAGGTTAAACTATACTCGTTTTTGTGTTGTCGTCAATACTGACTTTAAATTCCCCGCGTCAATTACGGTCAATATGGGGAATGGAAATAATGCTGATATTAGCTTAGACTATGATTGGATTCCATTAGTTTGCAAGCACTGTAATACATTTGGTCATACTGATGCAAAATGCTCGAGGAAGGAGGAACAAGGATGTACAACCCACTAAAAAAGCCCCACTAATCAAGACAAAAAAGAAACCACAGCAGAGATGGACACCTAATAAGTACATGTAGCAAGGTCAATCTAGCTATGTGAGAAGTGCCGAAGGTATCCCACTACAAGATGGTGAGGAAGAAAATCCTGTCATAGTGGTTGATGACCAGCAAGCCGTAGAAATACAAGCTGAAAAGGGCACTGAAGAGACTGAAAATGCAGTACTTACGGAACAAGACGCTCTTGGGTTGGTGGTTCATAGTGATGAACCTCTTCTCCAAGGGGATGTGAACCTTGATATTGGCGCTCATGGTGTCCCCCATATTGAAGACCAAGATGGTACTATTCAACCATCTCTTGTTGAGGAACCCATCAACTTGATAACGTCCACTATTGATCCTCCTTGCTCAAGATTCGAAGCTATCAGGGAAGAGGAGCAAAGAGAATTCACTCCGGTATTGAGCAAAAAGAATGCAAAGGCTAAGAGAGCTAGTGGGTGGAAACAATCTCATATTTCTCCACCAATTACTAGAAGCAAGTCTTGTATCAGCAACAACACGACAACAATTTATTCTGCAACTCTAGTCGAGGAAACGACTACGGTAACTAAAGAACCCCCTCCGAATGCGGTTAGGGGGTGCTTACCTGGTGAAATTAGTCCTACTCTAGCTATGATGAAGCAAGCATCCAAGGGAAAATACAAAGGTAAAAACCTTGATGGATACATTAAGGAGATTTGGGATGACACTCTTGGTTTAACATATGCTTGTTGTGAATGTGGGAATTTTTCTATGATTTTGAGAATGCACAGAAACATCTAAGGAAAGATCATCCGGTTTTAAATGACAAACTTCTGTTTGGTGGTAGATAGATATTTGTGTTGTTACACTTATGTGCACCCTAGTGGGTTATGTTTATGAGTGTTTCAGGATTGTATGGCTTATGACCTTAATCTTTGGGATCTGTAGTTCTCTTAGGTAGGAGATGTATCCCTTTAAAGATCATGCTCTTTGGGGATCTTGCAAGCTTTATGTCTTTGGTTCTATATATAGGTGGGGGTCTGGTTTAACTCCATAATCTTTAAAAAAAAAACAATTTTATTTAATATTTATCATTATATTTCAAATAAATGTATATCATGATGTATCAAGAAATATTCACAATATCTACAATATTTGTCGATATTTTAGATATATCTACGATATTTGTATATGAAACAATGTCAAATATCCCCAAAAAGAGAAATATATCCATGATACATATCCATAAATCAGGGATTAATATTTTACCATATCCTGATATTTTGTACTATGGTCCTATGACCAAACACTAACTTGGCTTTTATTGAGATAACATATCAGATGTCTGCTGAAATAGTGGTTTATTGACACTATTTATTAGTCATGACCAATTGGATGTTGAAGATCATTTTTGGTGCGCAATTATAAATTTGAATTGATTAATTTCACGATACATTTGAGTGTTGACAAATAAAATGATATAAATTTTAATTCCATTAAAAATCAGTTGACAAGTCTTGTAGTAGTATTAATTCCTTGCACTGGTTATGGGAGGTACATTTTCGTTTTTGGTAATGAGAAAAATTCCAATCTCAAATTCAATCTGTCGGATCGGTTTGTATTTATCCATTTGAAAAGACTACATTCATATGGCAACTAAGATTCTTCACCTCAATGATGAGGAACCTAAAGATTAGGCCTGCACTACCACGAGAATAGAGTACATCTATCCCGAGGATATTCTCATAGAGACGAGATCCGAGACCGTTGGATGTGTGATTCAACGGTCTGAAAATAAAAAACAAAAAACAAAATAAAAAACAAACTCACAATTTTTCTCTTTTTTTTTGTTTTTGATTTTCGGAACGTTGGATCACACATCCAACGGTCTCGGAACCTTTATTCCTATGAAGATATTATTCTGAATTCTTCTTAAAAATGAAAATCAATGAGAATATCTTCATAGGGATGAAAGTTCCAAGACTATTGGATGTGTGATCCAACGTACTAAAATCAAAAACAAACTAACGTTACCAAAACACAACAATGATAAACATAGAAAGTAAAACTGTACGCACAAATGCAATATTACAAAGTTATTATAAAATTAAGCCAACATGCACCTACCAATTATGACTCTCTCCCTTCACCAATTCCTCTCTGGATCCAAAAAAGTCTATAAAAAGTTACTTTCAAGTTTCAACTCTCTCTCCCCAAACTTCTAAAACTTCATTTCTATCTCTTTTCTCCCTTCATGGCTTCGAACAACGGTGACTTAAAACATGATAGTTCAAGTGGTCTGATAGTAAGTTTTGGAGAGATGCTCATAGACTTTGTACCAACTGTTTCTGGAGTTTCATTAGCAGAAGCACCAGGATTTTTAAAAGCACCTGGTGGTGCACCAGCTAATGTTGCTATTGCTGTGGCTCGACTAGGTGGTCGATCTGCTTTCGTCGGTAAATTAGGTGATGATGAATTTGGTCATATGTTAGCAAGTATTTTGAAAGATAATGGTGTCAACGGTGATGGGATCTTATTCGATAAAGGCGCCAGAACTGCGCTTGCTTTTGTCACTTTGAGATCTGATGGTGATCGTGAATTCATGTTCTATAGGAACCCAAGTGCTGATATGCTCTTAACTGAAGCTGAACTCAATGTCCAGTTGATTTCAAAGGTAAGTTACTGTGTGACATTTCCTATCTTATTATTCTCATATAATCTTATAGCAATTTTACTAGTAGCTAGTCTTGGTTAAGTTATGGATTATAAAGTTTGTTTATTTCGGCTTTAATTGGTTAAAATCAAATATACTCAAGTCATTTTAAATCTCTTTATTTAACAAATTTCTGTATATGATGTCGACCATTGAAAGACCATTTATAATCGGGAATTGTAATGTGGTTCCATTTAAAGACGGGTCACACAACCTGCTTACAGTTAGATCACTGGAAAAATATGCCATGTGGCTTTTTTTGGTGGCGCTTTGATGCTTTTAACTATATTAGTTTTGCACATAAATTGCATTAGTTAAACATTGGTGAGAATAATGAAATCTGATATTTTTTTGTGTGACTTAAATAAAATTAGGCCAAGATTTTTCACTATGGATCGATAAGTTTGATTACGGAGCCATGTCGATCAGCACATTTACGAGCCATGGAAATAGCTAAGGAAGCAGGTGCACTACTCTCCTATGACCCAAATTTAAGATTGCCACTGTGGCCATCGCCTGAGGAGGCTCGCGAGCAGATCATGAGCATTTGGGAAAAGGCAGATTTGATCAAGGTCAGTGATAATGAACTAGAGTTCTTGACAAATCGAGAGGTGGATGATGAAGCAGCATTGTCGTTATGGCATCCAGGACTAAAGCTTTTGCTTGTAACCCTTGGTGAAAAGGGTTGCAAATACTATACCAAGGTATACTAAACCCTCTTTTGATCCATGGTAGACTCTTTGGACTTTGAAATCAAGCACAATCCATAACCCAATGGATGATTTACAGGCTTGACCATGAGATTTCTATAACTGGCTTTATCCAAGCCCATGTTTCACAGAACCATCCAATTTATTTTTTGATAAAAGTAGGACCATCTAATTGTTACTGCAACCATTGATTAATCAAGCACTTTCGTGGTCTGTGCATCGGATAAACAGCATTTTCGTGGAGCTGTTGAAGCATTTGTTGTCAAGACAGTGGATACTACTGGAGCAGGAGACGCTTTCATTGGCTCTCTACTACGCAAGATTGTTGATGATCATTCTATTATTGAGGTAATGGTATTATCACTGGTACCTTTGTAACATAAAACATTGAGGCAAATAAAATGACTCACTTCTAATATGGTTTTACGATTACAAGTTTTAAGGAGCAATACCGTAACATTTTACCAACTATTAACACATTTAATGAGGCCCATTTTTATGTTAACAAGACTCGCCATTTTCACTAATTTCTTATTAGAGGACTATGATTGCTTCTTAAGTAGTGTTTTGTGATAATTGTTTGCAGGATGAAATAACGCTGAGGGAAGTACTAAAATTTGCAAATGCATGTGGAGCAATTACTACCACAAAAAAAGGGGCCATCCCTGCTCTCCCAAGTGAAGCAGAAGTGATCAAACTTATTCAAGGAGCATAAGCAATTAATGAAAGAGCCATTTTGTTTTCTTTTTAAAGTTTTGATTAATCTCTTCAAAATAAGATATATTTGTGCAGCTCTTGGCTCAAAAATATGTATTGTATCTGGTTATTTGGTTAACTCTATCCTTTTCCTACATTATGATGGAAGATTTGTGTGCATGAGCATTGGCTTCAGTAGCAGGAGTGTACTTGAAATTAAGTTGGTCAGGGTTGCTTTTATGTGGGGGAGGTGGGGATTTGGGGTTATAGCTAGGTAGATATCAAATTTTCTGCAAAATGGTTTATTTAGTCAATGATGTACTGGCATCCGATTTGGAAGTTCCATATCTAAGAACTATTCCTCCATATATTCTCACAGGTTGTCCCCGGCACCCCTTCATCATCATCTTCTTCTTTCTTCAAGCTCTATCTCGGGGGAAATCACGGCACACGGCACACCTTTCACCATCATCCCGTCTCTAACTGCACTACTATTTGGTGCGTGCATCCCCTAAAAAATTGGCTCAATAGAGCGTGCTTCAACGGTAATTCCGTTCCACCTTGACCATACAACTAATGAACATCCAGCACACCAAACAATTTTTATTATGCTAAGAGATTATGTAAGTGAACAAGTTTCATTCACATGACAATACAAAACAATCAATGTACCAACTCCCAAATCATCCCATTCAATATATGAGCGTGACTATAATCCCGGTAGTTTTTTCCATGAGGCAGTATTTGTTGAATATAGAGAATAAACAATTGTTCCAGAATAAAACTTACAAGTTGGAAGAGCGCGAAGCCAAAGGCAGACGTCTTGTTTAGCTTTTGCAGAGCCACTCGTTTACGGATAGACTTCAACTCCTAAACAAACCTTGACAACATCAACACTTTCCCTGCTGGCCAGTATTTCATCCGGTACTAAGTCTTTGGGTGCAAACAAAGCTCTTTCAAGAGCCACGCCCCATTAGCTGAAATTTGCATATGAACGAAAACAAAGATTAACAGCAATCCAAATGAAGCACAAATGCACAATACAAGTAAAACCCAATGATACACTTTCTAGATTGTGAACTCAAAACCCAAGGAAAAAAAGAAATACAGGATTAACATAAGGAAAAGGTTTACATTATCCATTTCCCGAAGGATTTTTTAATTAGCAAAATCAAACAAACACAACCAAAAGTGCATTCTAAAAGAAAAAACAGTAGAACTGATGTAGACTGCACTGATATTCAAAGTCCATGCAGCCAAGTGATCTGCAACATTTCAAAAATCACCCAGCATGAAGCTCTGAGCTGTAAAATTCACAAATACTCTGAGCATGAAACAAAGATTAACAACAATCCAAATGAAGCACAAATGCACAATAGAAGTAAAATCCAATGATATATTTTCTGGATTGTGAACTCAAAAACCGAAGGAAAAAAAAATAAAAGACAAGATTAACGAAGGAAAAGGTTTACATTATTCATTTCCCGAAGGATTTTTTAATTAGCAAAATCAAACAAACACAACCAAAAGTGCATTCTAAGAAGAAAAAACAGTAGAACTGATGTATGTAGACAACACTGATATCGAAAGTCCATACAGCCAAGTGATCTGCAACATTTCAAAAATCACCCAGCATGAGACTCTGAGCTGTAAAATTCACAAATACTTAAAATTGAGCCTTCCAAAGGGCTATTTGTCTACCAAAATTTAGCAAAGAGTATCCAAAGTTCATTATAAGGAAAAATGAAAATCACACTTGCATCCAAAGTCTATTAGTGAAAATCCCATTCTAGATGAAGACATGTGGAAAATATACCATTCTAGTTGGTTGAATAAATTTTGAAAAAGTTGTCAGTTGCTCGGCAAGGTAAGGTAATAAGTAGGGAAAGGTGCCTTGCTTCCCTGGCTCAACAGGAGAAGCCGGAAATGAACAAGAAATTCACTCCAGCTAGAAGAGATCGCTTGCTAGCAGCTCCCTCCCCAAAAGGCTAGACGCAACTGTTTAAAGACAGGTGGTTTCCAATTTATACGAACCTGAGATAGAGATTGTGGTTCTGCAATTGGTTCATTTGCCTTATGGACGTGAGGGGTAGGAAGCTGGAGGATTCTAGGATCGAGATCTGTACGGAGTTGAGGCCCTCTTAGAATCGGGGATCCAGAAGGAGGGCTACTTTAATTATTTCACGGATGGAATCATTAGACTAGTCTTACCTGACTAGATACTCAACTTTGACAATTGAGACTACATCACGGAACCAGTATAGGAACAGTCTGTATGGGCGTTCCATATTTGATGAATGACAATGCAGCGGCTTCCAGCAATTTCATGCCGGAAGCAGGATCCTCACTGTATGGTATCTCCGGGCGATGGCATTAGATTAAAGTCTCGATGGCCAACCCTTGGGACAACGAGCCGGTATCAAAGGCCGAACCACGATTGCGCGTCCGAAAGTGAAGCGCTAATAGAAGTGGATGGCTGAGAACTGTGAGCACACCATCTGTGCTAAAAAACTAGCCTGCCTTAATCTCATTATTTGTCACTATTCAAAATATGACCAACCGGAAACCGATTGCATCAGCTTGACTAAGTGCAACAGAACAACCACTCTTATTCGGGTCCACGAATCGTGAGCGAATGAGCATCTAAACAGATCTGCATACCTTGTATTTCTGACAATGCGGATTCCCATGAGAATTTTGTAGTGGGGAATGGTGAGCCTTCGGATTTTCACTCTATCATAAAAGAGGTTATCCATTCTGGACCCATCAAACCCCTACTGATCACAGGTCCACCTCCCCCCTACGAGAAAAAAGCGATGAAAGACGTGCTCTAGTCCCCCTTTGAAGGTGTCTTATAGCTGTGTGGCAAGAGCTCTCTCTTCTAGAGCCCTTCTCGAGTGGGGAACATGACAGATATAGGAACTACCGAAGGTACTAAAAGAAACAAGAACTTAGAATTGAAACAATCGACAAAGAAATGTGAGTTAATATATGTCCTAAAGTAAAAAGTATTATAAAAAATTCCATACCAAATGCTTCAAATAATGTGCCAGGAATGATGTGCGAGCTTACAATTTGGAGTTTGCATGGGGCACCTTAGAAGCCTCACCAGTAAGGGTTCAACACCATAGCCATAATCGTTCTAATTATGATAGTCCCTACTATCTTTCCTGCTTCAGTTCTACCAGTTGTGTCTTTTTAGTATATGCAATAGGCATGGGCCGATGTTCAAACACTTCATTTCATGGTCCCAAACCAAAACAATTGACATCAAGATTGAGATATGGTGGAAGTCATTTCCAAAAAAGAGGCATTCTAATTATATAATCCTATATCCCCAGTTCGGGAGATTTAATAATATGAAGATACCAATGACATAGTGGCATTTTACACTACGAATTAAAGCCATTGTCCCCGTGTACTTTAATGGCAGATGCTATTAGAAGGTGCAGGGGAGAATCCTAGAAAAGTGGAATCCAATATTAGCACAGGCGGCCACATTATTATGTCTAAGGAGGTCCCTGCCCCTGCTTGGAAGAAGCATTGCAAGGATTTTGAGAAGTAGGCCTATAGATGGGAGGAAGCTCTCAACCTTTAAGTGAAACCACAAGGACGAGGAAAGCCACCAGAGAGTACCTGGAGGGCAGGCCGAGATCTGGCTTGCCAGTCCAAAGGAAAGGGATTACCTAGACAAGGCAGGTCCTTGTATTAAAATAATAGGAGAAAGTTAGCCAACAAAATCTTGGGGTGGTGTTACTTTTAGTGTGATGGAGAGACTGGTCAAACGAAGGACAACATGTTACTTTCTGATGCACCAAGAGCTAAGCTCTCCCCCAAGAAGCACATAAACTAGTAGCATATTTTTGTTTTTTTTCAAGTTTGTCACTGGCACAACACAGCCCACTCAACATCAGAGTAAACACTTCTAAAGATGAAGTGGAAGAATAAAAAAAGACTCGGAAAAAAGTCCAATATAGCAGTGGATGATGAGAAAACAACAGCCTACTGAACAGAGCTACAATGGCTATAAACCAAACTACCAACAACTGCGACGCAGAGTGAGTTAGTCAAAGACTCTGATACCATGTTATATAGGAGTGGAGTTTAACTAATTGAGGAAAAAAGATAAGAAACACCCTCATTAAATTAGTAAAGAGCGTGACCAACTCTATAATATAAGCCTCAAGGATAAAAAGGAAAGAGAGGGAGGGGTGTTGGTACATAAAGTGAACATTACAATATTCAATATTTAATCAAATCTCACAAAGGTGTAAAACATTACTCAGAGTCGGTATTGCCAACTCGGGAAGCCTAGTCCGCACTACTTGCCACTACCACTACCATTGTCCATCAACAAATTTCCAAGTTTGTCCCCATCCACCGTGATTTGAAAATATATAGTTTCACGGGACCAAAAGGTGAAAATATTAGGCAAACGCCACCGACGGAAAAATAAAATAACGAACGAATACCCTAACACACTTTTACATATTGAAAGGATGTGATCTATTTAACTACCAATGCAAAAGTCAACCATTTAGATGAGAGGTGTATCTTGCGTAGTGACAAGGAGAATAAAATATAACATTTGTAAGGAGTTCATTAAGGGTTTTGCCAATAAGAGTAGTGTAAAATAAAAAGAGTAATCGCTTATTAAAAACCATACCCATTATCTCTAATGCATCTTTATTTCGTTCATATCTAGCAGGCTTTCATCTAGCATTTGGGAGATTCTCTTTTATCGTTCAACGAGGCTTGGAGTCATAGTAAAGCATGCCGAAAGGACATGTTAATCTCTCACGATCTCTCCCACTCACCCCTCTCTCACCCGCGGGGCAAGTGGTTGGCATAACACATTTCCTAAACTACTTTTTGGGCTATTTTGTAGGAAATGAATAGGAAGGTGTTAGATCATGAGGCTATGGGCCTAAATCTCCTAATTGTTTATGTCAGCTACTCTTAGAATGGGAAACAGGAAAGTCTTCACTAAGCGGATGACTTTCCAAGACTATGGAATTGGGATTCTATTTTGATGTAACTTCTAATAACTTGTCGGGGCTTCCAACTCACTAGCTTCAATTTCGAGCTAGTTTCTTGTTAGGGAGGCACACTAGGATGTCTTTGTATTCTTTGTACACAAACAACAAGTCTAAGACTCTTTGCAAGCAGAGAAAAACAAAAAAATAAAATAAAAATTAGACTAAAATATAGTCCCACTTCTTATTCATCTGTATTTTTTTAGTTGATTAATCACCACGGTCGAATCAAACCCCAAACCCCAAGCCACAAAACACAAGAAACTCAATCTCAGTTATTGTTTGGCAAATGATTTTGCCTAGATAATCATAAATTATTTTTTTATATCAAGCTTATGTGTCAAAAACAGTTTGAAAATTAAGAAACGAGATAGTGTCATACCACACAAGTTGTACTATTAGCTGCACCCTTTCCTCTGTCGATTGAGACTAAACTATCATTGTAGATGGCAACCTTGTAAACAATATCACTGCCCCAAGTTTCTTGGACTGGATACATTATGTTTTGGGTAAGAAAGTTGTAGATGCAAGGCTTGAACTCAGTTGTTAAGAAAAAATTATCTCCATTTCTCGAAAGCCCTATCGGACTAGATCTTACAAATGGTCCAACCTTGTACAGTTTAGTCCAAGATTCTTTGACGCCGTATTCATTCAACACCCAGACTTCAAAGTGGTTAGTACACATTTCATGGCTAAAGTCCACTTTATTGATTAATGCAAGATTATCCCTTAAAATAGCCAACTGTGGATAGGTATCAAACTTGACACCATCAACTTCCGGCAATGACATAGTTCCAAATACCTTGCTGCTAAAGTCGAATGAAAGAATAAAAGGATTGAATATCTCCCCATTGTCTGATTCGATAGGAAGACCTGTACTTGCAAACCAGCAATAAGAGCCATTACGGTACGGAGCTTTAGGATCACTACCGATATAATCAACACATAAAACACCAGTGTCTATAGTTGTCCAAGAATCGGTACTTAAATTGTACATTTCAGCTAGGGTTACACCAGGAGAATAAGGCAAAAGGAAAAACCTTACCACCATGTAATCATTGGTTTTAACATCAAAACCAAATCCAATACCGGAATACTTGAATTCATTTAGTGGTGGAGGAGGGAGTGGTGATTGTGGGAGAGCTGTACATTGTTTGGTTGCAGGGTTCCACAGAGAAACATTCATAATAAATTTACTATAAGTGCTGTCTGTGCCTTTAATATGTAGACAAACAATGCCGTTACATGCCACTATGTTTATCCTATAATGGTATAACACATGCAAGCATGGTAAATCCACTTGAGCAGTGACCTCAAACCGGTCACCAGAGCGCAAGTACAGGTTAATACCTCCACGGTTACGAGAAAAAGGACTCGATGTTACGAAATTGTAGTTGCTATACTGATGACTATGATGATTGAGATGTTGGTCGATAAAATTAGAGCTTTCAATGAGAATGCGCCAGGACTTACAGACAAATTTGAATCGCAAAAGAGACATCACAGGGAGACATACTAGAATTTGAAACACGACATCTTCAGGCAAAACATTATCATCATCACGACTCGACCTTGTTTCTCCTTCCATCATATTTCAATTATAATCCAATCCTTTGCCCAATTGAAAGGAATACAGTGATCTGCTCCGAGCCTCCGACCGATTTAGCAAAGCTGGTTTTTAAGATGGTACTCCCATCTAAAAAAGGCCCAAGTTTTGCTTTTATGCCGGCCCAAATTGTTGGCCCAAGCCCTAGTTCGTTGGCATTGTAACAACAAGAAAATGGGGCCAAAATCACTGTAGAGGACAGGGTTTTTAGAAACAACTCACAAAACCAAATTCCACGTTTTAATAACGAGAATTGCTAGCGTCCTGACCCTATAAAGGGGTAGGACCATTCTCACCCACTAAAAGACAAAATGAAAGACATGTTTACCTATTCGATATGTTTTATAATTTTGGTCGTCTTCTCAGGACTTCAACCAAAAACAAAGCCTCAATTTTTATACTTTCTCGATCTCCTTCTTTTCTCTCTCTTTTTCATTGGTATACATTGTAGAAAGATTTATGTGGTAGTTTCACTTCGGATCGTTACGGCACAAGTGCGAGTTGGTTGTCAAACTAAAGCAATCCCAGCAAGCACCACTTACAAAGATGAAAAAATAGAGGAGAGAAATTGAACATTTTATATTCCAGCATGATGCTAATCATATTCCAATTCGCAGCAAAGTAAACGCTTTTAACAAAGTCACAATAACCCAAAATGTTTCTTTACTAAAAAAAAGTATCAAATTTGAGAAATTTTTTCTCTATAAGTATTAATTTTGGGGGGTTTTCAAAGCTATGAGGAGAAGAAATGAATATGATAGTTGCCGAGATTTATTTCGTCACAAATGGGTTTCCGACCCATTTTTGGATCGAGTTTTGGAGAAACTAAAAGAGGAATGAAGAAGATACCGAGACTGCATAACTCTGTTTTCCCTCTATTCGATTTCTTTTCTTTTTTGTTTAAAGTTTGGAAAGATTGAACCGGTTGAACCATTACCCTCGTTTCCTTTCTCGTCTTTTAGCGGGTGAGAATGGTCCTATCCCTATATAGGGTCAGGACGCTAGTAATTCTCTTTAATAACCCACGGATTAAGGTAACAAACATATGCGTATATAATAAAAAAAAAAAAAAAAAAAAAAAAATTGGAGTTGGATATTTGATTATTTTATACATCAAAGCTTGAAATTATCACTTGAATGATAAATTTTGTAACGTGTGTGATTGATATATGTTCATGGAAATATAAAGATAATTGTTGTCACGTCACTAATTATATATGAAATATTATTATGCAAGAAAAGAAAAAAAAAATGAGTTTTAGTATTTAATAAATGATTAAAATTATTTAATAATCATAATAAATAAATAAATAACCGAAACCGTTTAAAAACTGTGGGTTTTAATGATTTTGGGTTGGTTTTTTTAAATCCCACACTAAAATCATTGAGAACCAATAGAACTGCAAATAGTAAAATTGAAACTGCTAAAACCCAACCTAGAACCGACCCGTTGGCACCCCTATGGGTGAGGACACTAGCAATCCTCATACTTTTTAGGTCTCCATTTTTATTTAATTACATAAGAACTCTTTCGATTTTCATTTTCATTGTTGTTGTTGTTGTTGTTGTTGTTGTTGTTGTTGTTGTTGTTAACAAATGGAAATTTTATTGATAACAAATTTCACAAATAATTAAGACAAACATGCAACAAGCTGCACCGCAAGTTTTTTATGAATGATAAATCCCAACTCCTTAAAAACAAACTCGTTAGAACCAGCTATTATTATGAAATTGTTCATTATTTTCTACAATCTCTTAAAGAACTCAATAGACTGTTTTTGTTTTTTTTTAAAAAAAAACACATTATGATTGATTGAAAAGAGTTTCAGAGTTTTTTAAGGAAGAAAAAAACACACACATTTGGGTAGAATTGAAAGATTTTATTTATTTATTTTTAGAATTTTAGGTCTTTCTTTGTAAGTTTCTAGGGTTTAATTAGTTGAGACTAGTATTCTAGCACGTGCCCACAACACGTTTTTTTTTAAAACAAAACAGGGAAAGTGGTGCTAAGGGTTTGACTTTAACAAAACGTTTTTATCGTTTTGTGCGAACGGTATTTTCTACGCCTCTTTAATAGTGTAGAATAGTTGAGATGTAGTTACTTAGTTAGTTGTGTCGCTATTGATAAATTTGTGGTGTCAATATGATTGTAAATCACCTTATCATGCCGCCCCAAAAAAGATATGATGGCTTCTACGTCGTCCCAACCAACATTAAGTTCCATTTATGTATGAAGCTTTATGATCAGAATCGATAGAATCAACAGGCAAAACAACATGTATAGCTCCAAGAATCTGTATTTAAGATGTAAATTTTAACCCGGCTCTCATCAAGAAAACCAAGCAAAATGAAAAATCTTACCACATTGTTGTAATATATAATTGGCTTTAAAATCATAGCCAAATCCAAGACACATGGAAAGAAATTCACCAGCTGGTGTGTAGAAGAGGGAAAAGTGACGATTCACCAAGAACTCCCCACTGTTTGGTTGCAAGATTCCACCGAGAAACTTTCAGAATACATACTCCAACTTTGTAGTTTAACTTATATATAACTAGGTATAACATGTGCCTTCGGCACAAATGTAATTATTTTCTTATCAAATAGCTTGCCTCCGCAACCTATATTTCTAATGCCAGACCCCGCTTGTAGCATAGTATATGCTAACATAAAACGAGGTCACAAATTCCCAACAATCGCAAAAAAAGAACAAAAAAAATATGCAAAAGTAGAGAAAAATGACAAAAATGTTCGTCAATAGTCCAAACTGATTCAATTGACACACTTAAATTCATTTTCTGCCCATTTTCTAGACGTTATTTACTTTTTTGTACATCAAGGGGCTTAGGACTCCTAAAATAAACACATCTGTAGTACTTGCAATAAGAAAAATATTCTGCATTGCTTTCATATATATATATATATATATATAGACAAATTCTACAGTACGCATGCTGTACGGGTACTCTGTCATCTGGGCTCTCCATCACACAGGGGATTCGTGTGCATTGCATGGCAGAGTCTTTATTCAAGGCTCTAGATGCCAGCGCAGCCATACAGCAGGTGCACTCTAGAACTGCTAATTTCTAACAAATAATATTACAGCTAGGGTTTCGTGTTATACTTTGGAATGCTTTACAATGATAGTGATTTATGTTGTTCCATTGCCTTTATCCAATCATCTTCAACGAAATGAATAAACCCTCCCTCAAGTTGATCTGACAAGTTGATTACCTGTTATCAATAAAAAAACCTGAGTACGAAGAAATTTGCAATACCATTTGGATGAAGAAAGCTTATGGTGTAGAGTCTGGATTCAGAGAGGTTAACCGCACAAGGTAAATTGTGTGGTTGCCACTCAATCGAGTTAGATCTTTTTCGGGATTTAGATTAGATAACGACTCACCCTGTTTTCTTCCTTGTCAGATCACCGAAAATATAGCAATCCCAATATTTTATTTTGGAAACTAAACTAAACAGTGACGGACAATGATCCAAATTCTTTTTAAAATTGTATCTGGTTAACTCTATCCTTTTCCTACATTATGATGGAAGATTTGTGTGCATGAGCACTGGCTTCAGTAGCAGGAGTGTACTTGAAATTAAGTTGGTCAGGGGGAGGTGGGGATTTGGGGTTATAGCTAGGTAGATATCAAATTGTCTGGAATGGCAATAAATTGTTTTGATTTTTCAACAATCAGATTCGACCATAATATTACTTCAAACTTTCTAAGTAGCAAAAGGTTTCAAAGAACACTGCAAATGTATTGGTCTAAATGTCATATCATCATACTATATTCCAAGGTTTGAAACACACCTTAAAGATATCTAAAAAGGAAGAAAAAAGATCACAATTCAAATTAAAAGAACAACAAACGTACGGGGAGGTCACATTCTCTTCTTCACTTCTTTTTCACCATCATTTAGCCCTGCTCAAACTTCTACTGATTCAAATCACAATGACATTGACTTAACACCAAACTACCCCTTATTAGAAGTTAATATGGTGCAACTGTGGTGGCCTGGACAGAATGATACTAACTTCTTCTAAGTTTACTTATGCAAGTGATCGACTTATCAAGCGATTCCTTCCATCTATTTAGTCAATGATGTATTGGCATCCGATTTGGAAGTTCCATATCTAAGAACTATTCCTCCATATATTCTCACAGGTTGTCCCCGGCACCCCTTCATCATGATCTTCTTCTTTCTTCAAGCTCTATCTCGGGGGAAATCACGTCCTCTAATGGCACATGGCACACCTTTCACCATCATCCCGTCTCTAACTGCACTACTATTTGGTGCGTGCATCCCCTAAAAACTTGGCTCAATAGAGCGTGCTTCAACGGTAATTCTGTTCCACCTTGACCATACAACTAATGAACATCCAGCCCACCAAACAATTTTTATTATGCTATGAGATTATGTAAGTGAACAAGTTTCATTCACATGACAATACAACACAATCAATGTACCAACTCCCAAATCATCCCATCCAATATATGGGCGTGACTATAATCCCGGTGGTTTTATCCATGAGGCAGTATTTGTTGAATATAGAGAATAAACAATTGTTCCAGAATAAAAACTTACAAGTTGGAAGAGCACGAAGCCAAAGGCAGACGTCTTATTTAGCTTTTGCAGAGCCACTCATTTACTGATAGACTTCAACTCCTAAGCAAACCTTGACAACATCAACACTTTCCCTGCTGGCCACTATTTCATCCAGTACTAAGTCTTTGGGTGCAAACAAAGCTCTTTCAAGAGCCACGCCCCATTATCTGAAATTTGCATATGAACGAAACAAAGATTAACAGCAATCCAAATGAAGCACAAATGCACAATAGAAGTAAAACCCAATGATACACTTCCTAGATTGTGAACTCAAAAACCCAAGGAAAAAAGAAATACAGGATTAACATAAGGAAAAGGTTTACATTATCCATTTCCCGAAGGATTTTTTAATTAGCAAAATCAAACAAAAACAACCAAAAGTGCATTCTAAAAGAAAAAACAGTAGAACTGAAGTATGTAGACTGCACTGATATTCAAAGTCCATGCAGCCAAGTGATCTGCAACATTTCAAAAATCACCCAGCATGAAACTCTGAGCTGTAAAATTCACAAATACTCTGAGCATGAAACAAAGATTAACAACAATCCAAATGAAGCACAAATGCACAATAGAAGTAAAATCCAATGATATACTTTCTGGATTGTGAACTCAAAAACCGAAGGAAAAAAGAAATATAAGATTAACATAAGAAAAAGGTTTACATTATTCATTTCCCGAAGGATTTTTTAATTAGCAAAATCAAACAAACACAACCAAAAGTGCATTCTAAGAAGAAAAAACAGTAGAACTGAAGTACGTAGACAACATTGATATCCAAAGTCCATACAGCCAAGTGATCTGCAACATTTCAAAAATCACCCAGCATGAAACTCTGAGCTGTAATCACAAATACTTAAAATTGAGCCTTCCAAAGGGCTATTTGTCTACCAAAATTTAGCAAAGAGTATCCAAAGTTCATTATAAGGAAAAATGAAAATCACACTTGCATCCAAAGTCTATTAGTGAAAATCCCATTCAAGATGAAGACATGTGGAAAATATCCCATTCTAGTTGGTTGAATAAATTTTGAAAAAGTTGTCAGTTGCTCGGCAAGGTAAGGTAATAAGTAGGGAAAGGTGCCTTGCTTCCCTGGCTCAACAGGAGAAGCCGGAAATGAACCAGAAATTCACTCCAGCTAGAAGAGATTGCTTGCTAGCAGCTCCCTCCCCAAAAGGCTAGACGTAACTGTTTAAAGACAGGTGGTTTCCAATTTATACGAACCTGAGATAGAGATTGTGGTTCTGCAATTGGTTCATTTGCCTTATGGACGTGAGGGGTAGGAAGCTAGAGGATTCTAGGATCGAGATCTGTACGAAGTTGAGGCCCTCTTAGAATCGGGGATCCAGAAAGATTATTTCACGGATGGAATCATAAGACTAGTCTTACCTGACTAGACACTCAACTTTGACAATTGAGACTACATCACGGAACCAGTATAGGAACATTCTGTATGGGAGTTCCATATTTGATGAATGGCAATGCAGCGGCTTCCAACAATTTCATGCCGGAAGCAGGATCCGCGCTGTATGGTATCTCCAGCGATGGCATTAGATTAAAGTCTCGATGGCCAACCCTTGGGACAATGAGCCAGTATCAAAGGCTGAACCACGATTGCGCGTCCGAAAGTGAAGCGCTAATAGAAGTGGATGGCTGAGAACTGCGAGCACACCATCTGTGCTCAAAAACTAGCCTGCCTTAATCTCATTATTTGTCACTATTTCAAAATATGACCGACCGGAAACCGATTGCATCAACTCGACTAAGTGCAACAGAACAACCACTTTATTCGGGTCCATGAATCGTGAGCGAATGAGCATCTAAACAGATCTGCATACCTCGTATTTCTGACAATGCGGATTCCCACGAGAATTTTGTAGTGGGGAATGGTGAGCCTTCGGATTTTCACTCTATCATAAAAGAGGTTATCCATTCTGGACCCATCAAACCCCTACTGATCACAGGTCCACCTCCCCCCTACGAGAAAAAAGCGATGAAAGACGTGCTCTAGTCCCCCTTTCAAGGTGTCTTATAGCTGTGTGGCAAGAGCTCTCTCTTCTAGAGCCCTTCTCGAGTGGGGAACATGATAGGTATAGGAACTACCGAAGGTACTAAAAGAAACAAGAACTTAGAATTGAAACAATCGACAAAGAAATGTGAGTTAATATATGTCCTAAAGTAAAAAGTATCATAAAAAATCCCATACCAAATGCTTCAAATAATGGACAGGGAATGATGTGCGAGCTTACAATTTGGAATTTGCACGGGACACCTTAGAAGCCTCACTAGTAAGGGTTCAACACCATAGCCATAATCGTTCTAATAATGACAGTCTCTACTATCTTTCCTGCTTCAGTTTCACTAGTTGTGTCTTTTTAGTATATGCAATAGGCATGGGCCGATGTTCAAACACTTCATTTTCATGGTCCCAAACCAAAACCAAAACCAAAACAATTGACATCAAGATTGAGATATGGTGGAAGTCATTTCCAAAAAAGAGGCATTCTAATTATATAATCCTATATCCCCAGTTCGGTAGATTTTAATAATATGAAGATCCCAATGACAGTGGCATTTTACACTACGAATTAGAGCTATTGTCCCCGTGTACTTTAATGGCAGATGCTATTAGAAGGTGCAGGGGAGAATCCTAGAAAAGTGGAATCCAATATTAGCACAGGCGGCCACATTATTATGTCTAAAGAGGTCCCTGCCCCTGCTTGGAAGAAGCATTGCAAGGATTTTGAGAAGTAGGCCTATAGATGGGAGGAAGCTCTTAACCTTTAAGTGAAACCACAAGGACGAGGAAAGCCACCAGAGAGTACCTGGAGGGCAGGCCGAGATCTGGCTTGCCATTCCAAAGAAAAGGGATTACCTAGGCAAGGCAGGTCCTTGTATTAAAATAATAGGAGAAAGTTAGCGAACAAAATCTTGGGGTGGTGTTACTTTTAGTGTGATGGAGAGACTGGTCGAACGAAGGACAACATGTTACTTTCTGATACACCATGAGCTAAGCTCTCCCCCAAGAAGCACATAAACTAATAGTAGATTTTTGTTTTTTTTCAGGTTTGTCATTGGCACAACACAGCCCACTCAACATCAGAGTAAACACTTCTAAAGATGAAGTGGAAGAATAAAAAAAGACTCGGAAAAAAGTCCAATATAGCATTGGATGATGAGAAAACAATAGCCTACTAAACAGAGCTACAATGGCTATAAACCAGACTACCAACAACTGCGATGCAGAGTGAGTTAGTCAAAGACTCTGATACCATGTTATATAGGAGTGGAGTTTAACTAATTGAGGAAAAAAGATAAGAAACACCCTCATTAAATTAGTAAAGAGAGTGACCAACTCTATAATATAAGCCTTAAGGATAAGAGGGGAAAGAAAGGTGGTACATAAAGCGAACATTACAATATTCAATATTTAATCAAAGCTCACAAAGGTGTAAAACATTACTCTGTAGTCGGTATTACCAACTCGGAAGCCTAGTCTGCACTACTTGCCACTACCACTACCATTGTCCATCAACAAATTTCCAGGTTTGTCCCCATCCACCTGCATTTGAAAAGATATAGTTTCACGGACCAAAAGGTGAAAACGTTAGGCAAATGCCGCTGACGGAAAAATAAAATAAAGAACAGAATACCCGGACACACTTTTACATATTGAAAGGATGTGATCTATTTAACTACCAATGCAAAAAGTCAACCATTTAGATGAGAGGTGTATCTTGCGTATGACAAGGAGAATAAACTATAACATTTGTAAGGAGTTCATTAAGGGTTTTGCCAATAAGAGTAGTGTAAAATAAAAGAGTATCATTATATTAAAAAACCATACCCATTATCTCTAATGCATCTTTATTTCGTTCATATCTAGCATGCTTTCATCTAGCATTTGGGAGATTCTCTTTCATCGTTCAACAAGGCTTGGAGTCATAGTAAAGCATGCCGAAAGGACATGTTAATCTCTCACGATCTCTCCCACCCACCCCCTCTCTCACCCGCGGGGTAAGTGGTTGGCATAACACATTTCCTAAAACTACTTTTTGGGCTATTTGGTAGGAAATGAATAGGAAGGTGTTAGATCATGAGGCTATGGGCTTAAATCTCCTAATTGTTGATGTCACTACTCTTAGAATGGAGCCTTGATGAAAGTCTTCACTAAAGCGGATGACTTTCCAGACTATGGAATTGGATTCTATTTTGATGTAACTTCTAATAACTTGTCGGGTTTCCAACTCACTAGCTTCAATTTCGAGCTAGTTTCTTGTTAGGGAGGCACACTAGGATGTCTTTGTATTCTTTGTACACAAACAACAAGTCTAAGACTCTTTGCAAGCAGAGAGAAAACAAAAAATAAAATAAAAATTAGACTAAAATGTAGTCCCACTTCTTATTCATCCATATTTTTTTAGCTGATTAATCACCACGGTCGAATCAAACCCCAAACCCCAAGCCACAAAACACAAGAAACTCAATCTCAGTTATTGTTTGGCAAATGATTTTGCCTAGATAATCATAAATTATTTTTTTATATCAAGCTTATGTGTCAAAAACAGTTCGAAAATTAAGAAACGAGATAGTGTCATACCACACAAGTTGTACTATTAGCTGCACCCTTTCCTCTGTCGATTGAGACTAAACTATCTTTGTAGATGGCAACCTTGTAAACAATATCACTGCCCCAAGTTTCTTGGACTGGATACATTATGTTTTGGGTAAGAAAGTTGTAGATGCAAGGCTTGAACTCAGTTGTTAAGAAAAAATTATCTCCATTTCTCGAAAGCCCTATCGGACTAGATCTTACAAATGGTCCAACCTTGTACAGTTTAGTCCAAGATTCTTTGACGCCGTATTCATTCAACACCCAGACTTCAAAGTGGTTAGTACACGTTTCATGGCTAAAGTCCACTTTATTGATTAATGCAAGATTATCCCTTAAAATAGTCAACTGTGGATAGGTATCAAACTTGACACCATCAACTTCCGGCAATGACATAGTTCCAAATACCTTGCTGCTAAAGTCGAATGAAAGAATAAAAGGATTGAATATCTTCCCATTGTCTGATTCGATAGGAAAACCTGTACTTGCAAACCAGCAATAAGAGCCATTACGGCACGGAGCTTTAGGATCACTACCGATATAATTAACACGTAAAACACCAGTGTCTATAGTTGTCCAAGAATCGGTACTTAAGTTGTACATTTCAGCTAGGATTACACCAGGAGAATCATGCAAAATGAAAAACCTTACCACCATGTAATCATTGGTTTTAACATCAAAACCAAATCCAATACCGGAATACTTGAATTCATTTAGTGGTGGAGGAGGGAATGGTGATTGTGGGAGAGCTGTACATTGTTTGGTTGCAGGGTTCCACAGATAAACATTCATAATAAATTTACTATAAGTGCTGTCTGTGCCTTTAATATGTAGACAAACAATGCCGTTACATGCCACTATGTTTATCCTATAATGGTATAACACATGTAAGCATGGTAAATCCACTTGAGCAGTGACCTCAAACCGGTCACCAGAGCGCAAGCAGAGGTTAATACCTCTACGGATAGGATAAAAAGGACTCAATGTTACGAAATTGTAGTTGCTATACTGATGACTATGATGATTGAGATGTTGCTCGATAAAATTAGAGCTTTCAATGAGAATGCGCCAGGACTTACAGACAAATTTGAATCGCAAAAGAGACATCACAGGGAGACATACTAGAATTTGAAACACGGCATCTTCAGGCAAAACATTATCATCATCACGACTCGACCTTGTTTCTCCTTCCATCATATTTCAATTATAATCCAATCCTTTGCCCAATTGAAAGGAATACAGTGATGTGCTCCGAGCCTCCGACCGATTTTTTGGGAGTGCCACTTCGCAAAGCTGGTTTTTAAGATGGTACTCCCATTTAAAAAAGGCCTCAAGTTTTAGTTTTATGCCGGCCCAACTTGTTGGCCCAAGCTCTAGTTCGTTGGCAGTGTAACAACTAGAAAATGGGATCCAAATTCTTTTTAAAATTTTGATTAATCTCTTCAAAATAAGATATATGTGCAGCTCTTGGCTCATAAATATGTATTGTATCTGGTTAACTCTATCTTTTTCCTACATTATATGATGGAAGATTTGTGTGCATGAGCACTGGCTTCAGTAGCAGGAGTGTACTTGAAATTAAGTTGGTCAGGGTTGCGTTTATGTGTGGTAGGTGGGGATTTGGGGTTATAGACTTATAGCTAGGTAGATATCAAATTGTCTGGAATGGCAATAAATTGTTTTGATTTTTCAACAATCAGATTCGACCATAATATTACTTCAAACTTTCTAAGTATCAAAAGGTTTCAAAGAACACTGCAAATGTATTGGTCTAAATGTCATATCATCATACTATATTCCAAGGTTTGAAACACACCTTAATGATATATCTAAAAAGGAAGAAAAAAGATCACAAATTAAAAGAACAACAAATGTATGGGGATGTCACATTCTCTTCTTCACTTCTTTTTCACCATCATTTAGCCCGGCCTGCTCAAACTTCTACTGATTCAAATCACAATGACATTGACTTAAAACCATACTACCCCTTATTAGAAGTTAATATGGTGCAAGTGTACGTGGTGGCCTGGACAGAATGATACTAACTTCTTCCAAGTCTAATACTGAGATGAGAATAAATTCATGATACAATTAGTAAGACAGGCATGTCATTTAGAAGCATTTGAAAGAGACCTAAAACAAATACCGTGTTCATAATTTCATATTTAGGGCTACGAGAGTAAAGAATATTATTAAGTTTCGTTTCTGTTTCTATGTGAGCATTATCTCTCATTTCATCACTGATAGAAAATGTTACTACTAAAATCTCAATAGTGATTGGATCAAAGTCATCAAACAGATTTGTCTTCTAATCTAGTAGTCTAAAACCTTTGTTTTGCATCTCAAAAGCGGAATGGGTGGATGGATGTAATTTTCATCGACTTAGGTGAGGGAGGGCTCTATCAGTATAAATGTTCTCTTTCTTTGTATTTTCTATTTTCGTCAGTAACCATTATTACTCGAAACTAGTTTAAGTAAATACGCTTATAGCACATAGGAATCTCTTTTTATATAGCATAAAGAAATCAGTTTGTTCTATGATATAGATTATTTGACAATGTGGAGCCAGTTCAATGAGCATAACATATTAACATCGGACTATTGGAGTCAGGTTGACAACTTGACATGCATTCGCGCGTACATGCATGGGTACATGCATGGAGTAGTATAAATACTGCCTTTGGTTTGGTGAGACTGTCAGTGTGCAAATTTTTATTTTGAGTGAATCACATGGATTCTCATAAAATCATTCTCCTTTGTTTCTTGATCACCTTTTCAATACCATTTTCCTCTTCCCAGACAAAATTACTTCCTAATAAGCGAACCACAGATCACTTCTTGCTTGCATTGCAATGGGGGCCATCCATGGCTCCAAGACGTCCAGGGGCACCAGCCAATCCAGCAATGTACACAATCCACGGACTGTGGCCCGGAGACAGTACCAATCCAGTTCCCCTAGCGAATTGTGATACTATTTTAAAGGACCATTTTGACGTTAAAAATGTAAGACGAGCTTTAATTTCATGTATCTGCTTACGTTTCATATTTTTGTTTCTTTTGAACTTTGGGTTATTTAGACATAGACCCCCAATTGGGGTGGTCATTTGATATAGACCCCAATTTTTCATACATTATTGAGTCAACTCACTCATCATCTTCCCCAATAGAAACCCAAAAACAGCCCATTAGTAGGGTATCTAAACACCCATAATCAGCGCTTATAGCTTCAAAATAACTGTGTAGATAAAAACTAATAACTTTTGACAATCAAAAGGGCATCAAAACAACACCGTTCACTATTGAATGGCCAAAAAATAGATGGAAAATAGCTTCAATAAATAGATGCTTGAGATACCATTACCATGAATGTAAAGGCTGTTTACAATACAATTTGTAATGGAGTGTGACTCACGTACTCACACTCTGTTTTGAATCCTGACTTGTAGTCGAGCATGTAGTTTGAAATATTTAAAGCTAGCTTGAACCACATATCTATGGGGAAGGGCACATTATCTTTTTAACCTATCTCCAGCCATGCTTTCTTGTTGAATCGTCATACTAATTGATGGACCATGAGTTCTAGGTGTTTCTACCTTCTTGTGTTGTACCTGGGGAATAATCCAGCCAATTGGACCTGTAGACATTGTTTAGGCATCACTAGGGAAGCTAATGCATCACAAGTGCAGGTTCAAGATTAAGTTGTCGATCTGTTATTGAACGATGACTCCTAATGAGGTTTGTTTAGCAATCAAATCGACATCAAAAGTTTCAAAACAATACCAATCACTATCGAATCGGCCAAAAAATAGAAAAAATATATGGAAAGTTAAGGGTTTACGAAAATAAACGTTGTTCATAATGAATTTTCAAGACATAATTTTGCTGAAAATTCTTTATTCTTTGAATCAGTATTGTAATATAGCAATATTAAGTTATGTTTAGAAATTCGGCTTAATTGATGATTGGTTCAAGATATAAACAGCTGGTGGGGTATTTTTGTTTACGTTTCATATTTTTGTTTCTTTTGAACTTTTTGATATATATGATACTTTTATTACTGTTTGATTTACTAATAATTTGAATACTTTGGCAGCTTCAACCTAGAATGACGGACATGCAAAAGTATTGGCCTAGTCTTACTTCGAGAACAGATGAATGGTTCTGGGAACATGAGTGGGATAAGCACGGTACTTGTAGCGGTCTGTCACAACTCGAATACTTCAGTTTGGCATTAGATCTGACTTTGGGTGAACTTCACCTTCAGCCCAGCCTAGATGCTATAGGTATATATGCAGGGGGATCATATCCATTGTCCAATATATTAAATTTATTCCACAACCAGTATGGGTATTACCCAAGTATACAATGCGGCGGCGCTAATCCCATTCAACTGGTAGAAATGCGATTCAATTATACTTATTCTACATTTCACCAAGATGTAATCCCAAACAAAAGAACTGTAAGGTGTCCAGCACTTGGGTCCTCAATTCACATCCCCAACTAGATTATATGTTGTTTATAATAAAGGTTTCGTTATTATATGTTGTTCATGGATGCATTCAGTCGTTATGTATGGGTTTTTCCTCTCACAAATCGTTCAGATGCTCTTAAAACATTTTTTATTTTCAAAGCTTAAATTGAAAATCATTTTGACCGAAAAATAAAATGTTTTCAATCTGATAATGCTGCTGAGTACCGCAAGTTCACAAATGTGTTAGCCATCTATGGCATTGAACATCGTTTTTCCTGCCCACATACACCCCAGCAAAATGGGATTGCTGAACGGCGTCACAAGCTAACATGTTGTCGAAACTGGTCTAGCTCTTTTACATGGTACACATGTTCCACAATCTTATTGGTACGACACGTTTAATACATCTTGTTATCTTGTTAACCGTTTGCCATCTCCAGTTTTACAAAATAGAAGTCCTTTACAAAACACCTCCAGAATACACTCACGTGTTTTCGGTTGCGAGTGTTATCCCTATCTACGTCCCTACAACAATCACAAGTTACAACCTCACACTCTACCATGCATCTAGTCCACAACATAAAGGTTACAAGTGTCTTCATTTACCAACCAAACACATTTACATCAGTCATCATGTCATATTCAATGAAGGGTCATTTCCATTTGCCGCCATACAAAACCACTCTCAACCACGCGATACTTGCTCCTCACCTCAGGTAAACTCACACCCTATTTTCCCCCTTTCTCCATTACCACCTCTTCTTCCTACTCCTCCATCGTCATCAAATCAGAACACCTTGCTCAATTCCACCACAATGTCAACTCCACCGCGTTCTAGATCACAACCATTGCCAAGCGCACCACTAGACACATCACCATTACCAACTCCACCTTCAAACAATCTACACTCACCACAATTTGGCTTACCATCATTACCTCCTTGGCTCCTTCCCCCTTAAATCCTCCACCAGTCGCACCACCTAAGGAAAAAAGAAATACAAGATTAACATAAGGAAAAGGTTTACATTATCCATTTCCCGAAGGATTTTTTAATTAGCAAAATCAAACAAACACAACCAAAAGTGCATTCTAAGAAGAAAAAACAGTAGAACTGAAGTATGTAGACAACACTGATATCCAAAGTCCATACAGCCAAGTGATCTGCATCATTTCAAAAATCACTCAGCATGAAAGTCTGAGCTGTAAAATTCACAAATACTTAAAATTGCGCCTTCCAAAGGGCTATTTGTCTACCAAAATTTAGCAAAGAGTATCCAAAGTTCATTATAAGGAAAAATGAAAATCACACTTGCATCCAAAGTCTATTAGCGAAAATCCCATTCTAGATGAAGACATGTGGAAAATATCCCATTCTAGTTGGTTGAATAAATTTTGAAAAAGTTGTCAGCTGCTCTGCAAGGTAAGGTAATAAGTAGGGAAAGGTGCCTTGCTTCCCTGGCTCAACAGGAGAAGCCGGAAATGAACCAGAAATCCACTCCAGCTAGAAGAGATCGCTTGCTAGCAGCTCCCTCCCCAAAAGGCTAGACGCAACTGTTTAAAGACAGGTGGTTTCCAATTTATACGAACCTGAGATAGAGATTGTGGTTCTGCAATTGGTTCATTTGCCCTATGGACGTGAGGGGTAGGAAGCTAGAGGATTCTAGCATCAAGATCTGTACGGAGTTGAGGCCCTCTTAGAATCGGGGATCCAGAAGGAGGGCTACTTTAATTAATTCACGGATGGAATCATAAGACTAGTCTTACCTGACTAGACACTCAACTTTGACAATTGAGACTACATCACGGAACCAGTATAGGAACAGTCTGTATGGGCGTTCCATATTTGATGAATGACAATGCAGCGGCTTCCAACAATTTCATGCCGGAAGCAGGATCTGCGCTGTATGGTATCTCCGGCAATGGCATTAGATTAAAGTCTCGATGGCCAACCCTTGGGACAACAAGCCGGTATCAAAGGCCGAACCACGACTGCGCGTCCGAAAGGGAAGCACTAATAGAAGTGGATGCTGAGAACTGGCGAGCACACCATCTGTGCTCAAAAACTAGCCCAGCTTAATCTCATTATTTGTCACTACTCAAAATATGACCGACCGGAAACTGATTGCATCAACTTGACTAAGTGCAACAAAACGCCCACTCTTATTCAGGTCCATGAATCGTGAGTGAATGAGCATCTAAACAGATCTGCATACCTCGTATTTCTGACAAAGCGGATTCCCACGAGAATTTTGTAGTGGGGAATGGTGAGCCTTGGGATTTCCACTCTATCATAAAAGAGGTTATCCATCCTGGACCCATCAAACCACTACTGATACAGATCACAGGTCCACCTCCCCCCTATGAGAAAAAAGTGATAAAAAGACGTGCTCTAGTCCCCCTTTCAAGCTGTCTTATAGCTGTGTGGCAAGAGCCCTTCTCGAGTGGGGAACATGACAGGTATAGGAACTACCGAAGGTACTAAAAGAAACAAGAACTTAGAATTGAAACAATCGACAAAGAAATGTGAGTTAATATATGTTCTAAAGTAAAAAGTATCATAAAAAATCCTAAAAAAGGAATGTCCTCCAACAATGGAATATAAACTCGGAATTTATAGATACTCCCGACACATTCTCCTCCACCCCCAACCCACCATACCAAATGCTTCAAATAATGGAGTGGGAATGATGTGCGAGCGTACAATTTGGAATTTGCATGGGGCACCTTAGAAGCCTCACCAATAAGGGTTCAACACCATAGCCATAATCGTTCTAATTATGATAGTCTCTAGTATCTTTCCTGCTTCACTTCCACCAGTTGTGTCTTTTTAGTATATGCAATAGGCATGGGCCGATGTTCAAACACTTCATTTTCATGGTCCCAAACCAAAACCAAAAAAATTGACATCAAGATTGAGATATGGTGGAAGCCATTTCCATAAAAGAGGCATTCTAATTATATAATCCTATATCTCCAATTCGGGAGATTTTAATAATATGAAGATACCAATGACATAGTGGCAGTTTACACTACGAATTAGAGCTATCGTCCCCGTGTAGTTTAATGGCAGATGCTATTAGAAGGTGCAGGGGAGAATCCTAGACAAGTGGAATCCAATATTAGCACAGGCGGCCACATTATTATGTCTAAAGAGGTCCCTGCCCCTGCTTAGAAGAAGCATTGCAAGGATTTTGAGAAGTAGGCCTATAGATGGGAGGAAGCTCTCAACCTTTAAGTGAAACCATAAGGACGAGGAAAGCCACCAGAGAGTACCTGGAGGGTAGGCTGAGATCTGGCCCGCCATTCCAAAGGAAAGGGATTACCTAGACAAGGCAGGTCCTTGTATTAAAATAATAGGGGAAAGTTAGCCAATGAAATCTTGGGGTGGGGTTACTTTTAGTGTGATGGAGAGACTGGTCGAACGAAGGACAACATATTACTTTCTGATGCACCAAGAGCCAAGCTCTCCCCCAAAAAGTATAGAAACCAGTAGCCATTTATTTATTTATTTTTATTTTTTTGTCACTGACACAAAAGTCCACTCAACATCAGAGTAAACACTTCTAAAGATAAAGTGGAAGAATAAAAAAAGACTCGGAAAAAAGTCAAATATAACAGTGGATGATGCGAAAACAGCAACCTACTGAACAGAGGTACAGTGGCCATAAACCGATTGACAATGTGAACCACATACGTGATGTCTTGACGAGTTATGGTGTGAAAAACCAAACTACTAACAACTGCGATGCAGAGTGAAGACTTTGATATCATGTTATATAGGAGTGGAGTTTAACTAATGGAGGAAAAAAGATAAGAAGCACCCTCATTAAATTAGTAAAGAAAGTGGCCAATTCTACAATATAAGCCTCAAGGATATAAGAGAGGGGGGGGGGTACATAAAACGAACATTACAATATTTAATGAAAGCTCGCAAAGGTATAAAACATTACTCTGTAGTCGGTATTAACAACTCGGAAACCTAGTCTGCACTACCCACCACTACCACTACCATTGTCCATCAACAAATTTCCAGGTTTGTCCCCATCCACCTGCATTTGAAAAGATATAGTTTCACGGACCAAAAGGTGAAAACGTTAGGCAAACGCCACTGACGGTAAAATAAAATAAAGAACAGAATACCCGGGCACACTTTTACATATTGAAGGATGTGATCTATTTAACTACCAATGTAAAAGTCAACCATTTAGATGAGAGGTGTATCTTGTAGAAGTGACAAGGAGAATAATATATAACATTCGTAAGGAGTTCATTAAGGGTTTTGCCAATAAGAGTACTGTAAAATAAAAAGAGTATTGTTATTAAAAAAAACCCCATACCCATTATCTCTCTAATGCATCTTTATTTCGTTCAAAAATCATCCCTGGATTTTATATTAGTATGTTTGCACGAATTTGTCAAGTTTTCAACACAAATGTGGCAGGTCTAATGATTCTAATCCATGTAGAACAGACACTTACTACACAACCCCTATGGCGCCCTCTTGTTAGCAAAACCCTTACTGTTTATTTCAATAATAAGAATGATACATAAAAATAGGCTTTCTCCAAAGCAACTAAAAGTTTAATTCAGTTTCCATATTCCTGGGCAATCATTCGTTGATTTAGTTTTCATATCTAGCAGGCTTTCATGCAGCATTTGGGAGATTCTCTTTCATTGTTCAACAAGGCTTGGAATCATAGTAAAGCATGCCGAAAGGACATGTTAATCTCTCGCGATTTCTCCCACCCACCCCCTCTCTCACCCGCGGGCCAAGTGGTTGGCGGAACACATTTCCTAAAACCACTTTTTGGGCTATTTGGTAGGAAATGAATAGGAAGATGTTAGATCATGAAGCTATGGGCTTAAATCTCCTAGTTGTTGATGTCAGCTACTCTTAGAATGGACAATAGGAAAGCCTTCACTAAGCGGATGACTTTCCAGGACTATGGAATTGGGATTCTATTTTGATATAACTTCTAATAACTTGTCAGTTTCCAACTCACTAGCTTCAATTTCTGAGCTAGTTTCTTGTTAGGGAGGCACACTAGGATGTCTTTGTATTCTTTGGACAATTGTACACAAACAACAAGTCTTTGCAAGCACTCTTTGCAAAAAAAAAAAACCAAAATGTAGTCCCACTTCTTATTCATCCGTGTTTTTTTAGTTGATTACTCACCACGGTCGAATCAAACCCCAACCCACAAAACACAAGAAACTCAATCTCAGTTATTGTTTGGCAAATGCTTTTGCCTAGATAATCAGAAATTATTTTTTTATATCAAGCTTACGTATCCAAAACAATTCGAAAATTAAGAAACAAGATAGTGTCATACCACACAAGTTGTACTATTAGCTGCACCATTTCCTCTGTCGATTGAGACTAAACTATCATTGTAGACAGCAACCTTGTAAACAGTATCATCGGCCCAAGTTTCTTGGACTGGATACATTATGCTTTGGGTAAGAAAGTTGTAGATGCAAGGCTTGAACTCAGTTGTTAAGAAAAAATTATCTCCATTTCTCGAAAGCCCTATCGGACTAGATCTTACAAATGGTCCAACCTTGTACAGTTTAGTCCAAGATTCTTTGACGCCGTATTCATTCAACACCCAGATTTCAAAGTTGTTGGTACACATTTCATAGCTAAAGTCCACCGTATTGATTAATGCAAGGTTATCCCTTAAAATAGCCAACTGTGGACAGACATCAAACTTGACACTATCAACTTCCGGCAATGACATAGTTCCAAATACCTTGCTGCTAAAGTCGAATGAAAGAATAAAATGATTATGATTGAATATCTCCCCATTTTCTGATTCGGTTGGACGGCCTTTACTTGCCAACCAGCAATAAGAGCCATTACGGTACGGAGCTTTAGGATCACTACCGATATAATCAACAGGTAAAACAGCAGTGTCTATAGTTGTCCAAGAATCAGTACTTAAGTTGTACATTTCAGCTAGGGTTACACCAGGAGAATCAGACAAAATGAAAAACCTTACCACCTTGTAATCATTGGTTTTAACATCAAAACCAAATCCAATACCGAAATAGTTGAAGTCATTTAGTGGTGGAGGAGGGAATGGTGATTGTGGGAGAGCTCTATATTGTTTGGTTGCAGGGTTCCACAGAGAAGCATGCATAATACATTTTCTATAAGTGTAGTCTACGTCTTTAATATTTAGACAAACAATGCCGTTACATGCCACTGTGTTTATCCTATAATGGTATACTTCACGTAAGCATGGTAAATCTACTTGAGCAGTGACCTCAAACCGGTCACCAGAGCGCAAGCAGAGGTTAATACCTCTACGGTTAGGAGGGGGGCCATAGTGGCGAAGAGGACTCAATGTTACGAAATTGTAGTTGCTATACTGATGACTATGATGATTGAGGTGTTGCTCGATAAAATTAGAGCTTTCAATGAGAATGCGCCAGGACTTACAGACAGATTTGAATCGGAAAAGAGACATCACAGGGAGACATACTAGAATTTGAAACACGACATCTTCAGGCAAAACATTATCACCATCACGACTCGAGCTTGTTTCTCCTTCCATCATTCCTTTCATATTTCAATTATAATCCAATCCTGCCCATTAAAGATGGCAAATAAATTATGTTGATATACTCCGATTGACCAAATTCATAAACTCAATATATTATATATGTATTAAGAATTAGAAAACATAATAAATTAATAACAATCAGTTATTACTGAAATATAGGATTTATATAATTTAACCTACCTTGCCCAGTTGAAAGAAATAGAGGCAGTGATTTTTTGAGCGCATTTCACAAAGCTGGTTTTTGAGGTTTTGGGTCCTCTTAAGATGGAGCTCAAAAGGCCCAAGTTCTAGTTTTATGCAGATTCTAATGCCCGTCCAACTTTTTTGGCCCAAGCTATATATAGTTCGTTGCATTGTAACTTAATCACTGAGGCCCTGTTTGGCAGCTTGGATTAAGAGACTATCTATTCTATTCTACATTGTAATGAGGCGAGTGAGCCGTGGAAAATACCGTTTGCACACTTTTATAGGTTTAACACGTGTTTTTTTTAAATGGTGATCTCTAAAAAGTCAAACCCTTCGCACCACTTCTTTGGCTTTTTGGTTTTGTGTTTTAAAAAAAAAATGAATACTTCAGCAATTCTTTTATTTTGTTCCGTTTTGTTTTTTTATAAGCTCGGGCCCACGGCCCACCTAAATACTACATTTCATCAATTTGTTTTGTTGTTTTTTCTTTCTGTTTTTTATTTTTTGTTTTCCTTAAATCGTGCGTAGCACATGCAGAAATCTAGTATACATGAATAGGAAAAAGTAAATACTTTAATACCGTATGGACCCGTTGAAACATAAAAGTGAGGATATTGAAATCCAATTGGATATGAGAGATACGGTAAAACACGTTTCTAAGTTATGAGAGACAAAGAGAAAATATGGTTTTCTGGTGAAAACCATGAAACCCTATAGACCTGTCCAAAACAGAAGGTTTAGCAGTTTGAGATCCTCCACTAGATGTGCATCTACAATTCTGATCCCCAGCATTCCTTGTAGATGATGGTGGCTTCACCTAGTGAGACAAGCTTGTATCAATAGCCTCTTTTCTATATGTATTTTATGTGCCTGTGTAAACGACATACGAACGCGCAGAACTACCACTTTCATTCTGCTCAAGAGATTCACTTTGACTATCAACTTCTTCATGGTTGTAGTAACTGTCTTCTTTCAGTGCCATCAACTGAGATAAATTGTGAATGGGTATCCTATAATGGTAGAGTTGGTATCCAGGAAAATGGGGTGTTTCAGCCGGAAGCGAATGAAGATGAGTTTTAGCTATATTCTAATTTATGAGTCTTACCTTTTTAATTTATGAAAATGAATTTGAAGTTTGTTTTCTTAGTGCATGCACTCAAAAAATTAATGGAAGTTTTTTTTTTATTATTATTATCTTTTTTTGCAATGTTTAATAGTTTTTTGTACATTTTGGAATTTGTTGGGAAGATGGAAATGTTGTATGCGTGGCGCAGTCATGTAAAATTTTGTTATGCAGGTTCGGTTTTTAAGTGGAAGACTGTTACTAGCATTATTATTATTATTATTATTATATATATATATATATATATATATATACCATGGTTTGGCATAAACCGTAGTGTTTAGTATAACTATATACCACGGTATTATAACACATACACTAATATAAACCACGGTTTCAATAGCTTATATGCCACGGTTCTGTTGACAACCGTGGTATATCATGGGCATACAAACCACGGTTCTTTGAAAAACCATGGTATCCGTTAAACTTATATACCACAGTTTTGCTATTATTATATATCACACCACCTATTGTCACGGTTGCATAACAGTGGTAAATATATTTATACCACACTTAAAAACAGTGGTATAAGTGTCATTATGTAGTAGTGTATAAACAATGATTGTTCATACTCCAATAGATGTCCTTACTGATCATACATTATGTTGAAGTATGTACTAAATACACCGGGTCGTCACCGGGTAGTTTCGGTTGGGCTGAGCCGTTTATTATTTCGTGTTAAAGGTATACTTGAACTTTCATCTACTGGAGCTATTTTTTATTTCGCATCAAGGGTATACTTGACCTTTCATCCACCCGGTCCTTATGAGTGATTAAAAAAAAAATGTGTCAAAGTTACTCTTTCGGCATTTTTGTCCTTGAGAGTCACTCTCTGAATGTACAAACCTATTATTATGTCATGACTTGTTCTTGGATCATCCTAATGTATAGTACCAACACAGACTTTGCTGCCCTTTCCAAAGCAATTCGTTATGCATTACAAATAGGAAATTATGTACCGCAAGAACAATCAAGCCTTGCCATTACAAATCTTACGTAATGTTGAATCCCATCCTCCTAGTTGTACCCTGAAACAATTTGGACACTTCATGTAAAAAAACATATTGCAGCTTACAATGTATATGTATATAAGTTTAGACATAAGTCAAAAGGATAAATTTGTGATGGCCAGAGTTAATGCAGAACCTCTGATTTGGAACAATAAATTTGTGATCATCGTGTATAAAATGTTGGAACAACAAAAGGTGAGATAAATTACCATTGATAAAGTGATGAAGAGTTTATACATTGGAGTGAATCTCCCTGCCGAAGTGATAAAGGCGTTGTAAATGGCCGCTCTATCTCTATCATTATCAAGTTGAGAGTTTGGAAACAGTAAAACACTAAACTGAGAAGTAGAATTGATTGAATTAAAAAATAGTAGGACTGGTGAGAGGGGCGTATCTATAAATATAAATATTTGAAGAAGTTTTATAATTTCAAAAATAGGAGAGAGGTAAGTCTAAATTGTGAAACAAAAGGAGATTTAAAATACACTACTCGAGGGGGTGGTTCATGGAAACTCGGCTATCGTATATAGATTTATAGTGTAGAGATAATCTTAGGGCTTCTCCAATGGAAGGTGTAAACCGTATAGAGTATAAAGTTTACACTCTAAATGTCAAAAAATTCTTTCCAATGGGGTGATATACCTTATATAATAGAATATTAGTTGATGGAGGAGGTGGGGAATTTTCCATCTCGCTATCAGTTGATAAATAGCTCGGGCGACACTTTAACCAACGTCCGAACAAAAAAAATTTCGGACGTCACTTCAAGTAACGTCCCTTTCTAATTCTAAAGTAATTTTTTTAACTCGGACGTCCCATATAAAATTAAAGAGAGACGCCCGAGTTTAAAATCCAATTTTTTTTACCCTTTTCTATTGGGGAGTATAGAGTGTGGATATTTATAGACTATACAATAGTATGTAATTAGAGTTATAAAATCCTAATAGCACCTAGAACCTAGGTGGAGGTGTAATTTTAAACAAAATATAGTGTCACTTTTTTTCTGTTTTTTTTTCTTTTTCTTTTCTGGATAAGCAAAACTTTATTAATAATGCTGAGAAAGGGTTACATATAAACCATATTTCCAGTGGCTAAGTAGGTACACTTGACAGGACTCATACCACACAAGCCACACTATTAGCGGCATTATATTCTCTTTTGATTGAAACTAGGCTCTCTTTGTACATGACAACTCGGAATACATTATTACTAATTTACTACCACCGCGACTCAATTGGACTGGGAGATTCTTTACTTCTTGAGTAGCAACTGCAACTCGTGTTTTGGCAGACATCACTACCAACATAGCGCTCTGATTTTGAGCTAATATAGACATATAGTTCTCGCCAATCTATAAGAATATGTGGAGCAAACTAGATCTCGGTGCCTAAAAAGAGCCCTCATAGATACAGCGCCTCTGAACCTAAAGGATTAAACACGACACAATAAAAAAAAAGGTGAAAATTCCAAACTCAAAAGTCAACACCAGTTGTACTTCCAAAACCCTGAAAACACTTCAATTTTACAAACATTAATAACTAACTCAAATCCCAATAGGGCACTAGGGCCATTAGGCATTGCTGAAATACATAAGCTGTTTGAGTTGAATGTTATTCCCACACAACAATAACATATTCAGTTGTCCTTGTTGCCCAAGTATTCATAATGAATCAATTAATAATATACACTTTGTAAAGAAAACCAAAAAAAAAAAAGGGTTTAAGCAAGTAGTAACTAGTAAGTGTGATTGTTCAACTTTTTATAGTTCAAACTTCAAACTAGTTTAAAGTGTCAGTACACAGTAACGCCAAATGAGACATTAACCCCAAAACAATATACTACCTTAAATGCTTAAACCCTTCTTAAACCTTGGAACAAAATTAAATAATAAAGAGATAGAAATAAACAAGAAAGAAGAGGGGAAGAAGCATACTACATTACTACATACCTGTTTGGTTCTTGCAAATGTGGAATGCCTAGAAGAGTTAAAGAAGTAGATTTTTTATCTTTTGGTGAAGTGTTGAAGAAGAGCTCATGGCCACTATAGAACAACAAGCTTGCAAGGAATACGCAAACAGTGGCGGAGCCAGGAATTTGAGTGAGGGTGAGCCACCCAAACAACCAAACATACAAAAAAATAATTAATAATAACAAATTTCTTTTAACTAATAATTCAAACTTAACCCAACCACAAAATAACTATATTTCGAACATCAAATATCTTATAAAATAATACAATAGGAATATTGGATCAAGAGTCTCTAAACTGTAATGTCCAGAGAAGAGGGCAAGAGCCGGTAGAAAACAGTAGACAACTAGACAACGAGGAATATTGAAGTGAGCGGGTAAATGCCAACGCTTAAGGTATACAACCCTTTGCGAAACTTGAGGCGTGGACCTGCAAGCGAGTATTGTTATGAGAGTAAAAGATCTCAATAGGAGCATTTAACATTTTAAAACCCACCACCTAACAAATATATAATGAAAACGCTTAGTAGAACAAGATCACGGTGCAAAATTCCTTCTTGAACACCTATAGAAGCAGCCTACCAAACGTCCCATTAACCAAGATCACATAATGGAGTTTACCAAATTTCACTAACGAGTAACGAGTCCATTTCCACAATCTTTGACCAAAAGTCATCATATCCACATACCACATAAAGACCTATTTACAGTCATTATTTTCCAACACCCTAGCGTGGGTTGGAACATTTTCAATCTTCATAAGGAACAACAATATGTTGGGATCTTGCATCTGGCATAAAAACTCGTCCCTAAGTCCCTAACACAACCTCTATTGACTAAAAAAAGTAAACTCCACCATTTAATTAAGCACACCTCAGGTCTCAGTCGGCAGTCACAATAATGACAACCATAATTAACACTAGAACACATTGACTCCCCTAAAAAACTCCTAAATACAACCAGAAATAGACCTAAAATAGACAACATACAAATTGCCCTTACAGTTGCAAACCTAAGTATTTAGTAAATTCACGACAAGAAATTAAGTAAGAGTTGCCATTAAATAATATGGTATAGGAATCAGTACAAAAAGATCAAAAAGAAGACAAGAAACTAAATAATGTGAGTCTTACCTAGTTACTCCACAAGAAGTCAAGAAGAGTAGAAACTTTTTAGTAGAATAATTGAGAAGGGAGTTAAGGAGGAGAAGTAGAGTGCCTGAGGGGTTTATTTTGTTTGGGTTTATGGTGTTTTTTTTTCCCCTTTTATTTTGTTTGTTTGTTTGTTTTTTTTTTTTTTTTTTTGGTTCGACTGATAGTATATTTTTTTTTCCGGAAAATTGAGGGTGAGCCAGGGCGTACCCTGGCCCCTGGCTCCGCCACTGTACGCAAATACATACACATCAGCAAAGTCTGGTGCTGGTCAAGTCAACAGAACAGACTTTTGGATTTCAGGGCCCCACATAACAAAGTAAGTTCCTAGTTCCTATTTTTATTCTTTTTCTTTTTTTTTTCTTTTTTTTTACCATGATTTTTTAACTACTACTCAAGGAATATACTTGTTTCTTAACATTTCTAGCTTGGATCTTTTTTTTGGGTGAATTACAAATAGCAAAGTTATTATTGAAAAATTAGAAGGAATATATTTATATATATTGCTTATTACAATGAAGTTAATATTTGCTGATATAACATCTGGCAGCGCAAATAAGACGAGATTACAAAGATTGTGTACAAAAAGAGATTACACAAGTTCAGTATGAAGCGTTAATTAGCTAGAGTATTTCTCACATGAAGAACAAAAGAATGTGTACAAAGAGAAATGTGATCAAAATCTAAACAATACAGATCGAAGATAAATGTTTAACTAAGCCATCTTCAATCAAGACAAAGAACAAGCTGCTTTTATAACCGAGAAATCGATGATCCGACTGGGAAGTAGGACACCGTAATGGGAGCTCTACTCTTGGACACTTTCAAATTAACTGATTTTTTTGAGTTTGATTTACTAATTTCGGAGCTAACCTTCTCCTCGGACGACGAGACTCGATTAGAACCACCCAAACAACTGAAGAAGCTAAATGAGAAGGCCATGTATATATACTTTTTTAAAGCTGAAAAGGTTGAGAACAAAGAGTAGGTTTAGCTGAACAAGAACAAGATCAACTGCGCTAGTTCATATATGTATATATATATATATATGTCCAAAGGAAGTATGTTCCTTGGCTGCCAAGTAAAATGGAGTTGAATTTTCAAAATGAAAGGCTGAAGTTTCTTGACTATAATAAAGTCCACAACTATTTTTATTACTTTCCTCCACATTTCTTTTCGTTAAACGAACGTGTCTATATGATGCACCTGATTTTAGACAATATCAGTAACTATCATATGGACGTAGTGGAGATCGAGACTTCCTTGTTTCTAATTGGCATATATACATGAATTTTAACATGATATTGCGCGCTGTCTTATTGCGTGGATTATATATTTTATGACTTCACCCTGGACCATATTATCATCAAGAAGACTTTGTTAAACTATTACGAAAAAAGAAAGAAAATAAGTAATAATGAAATTGTTAGAAATGGTTGGATAATGCAGAAGTGCCCAATATAAAAGTTATGTCAAAGTTTTATATTAACATAATTCAAGGTTAATCAGCCATGGTTTGATCAAGCTGGTTATGTCTCATATATGCTACATGCTTTGACATGTTCGGGTTGAGTACTAGAACAACTTATAAACACTTAAAACCTGCTTATTTTAGTAACTTATGGGGTTTTGAGTCATGAAGACTAAAAAAAATAAAAATAAAAAAGTAAACAAATGAGTATTTTTACTTGTAATTTTTCTGCTCTAAATTTTATATATATATATATCCTTCTTGGTCATTTCATTCAGAAGTTCTACGGGAGGCTGGTGATATCTGTCCACAAAGGTTGACTGCCGCACATGGCAATTTCTAATTGGTACGGTGACTTCATCAAAATCATCCACATTTCTTGATAGTGATGGGGAACATCTCTGGTCATGCACTTTTCGTCAAGAATTCTATTATATTAGAAATTAGCTCAAGCCTAAGCAAATCCGGAATTGTCCTTCATTGATGGCTAATTGTGTGGACCTTCATAAATGGTCAACATGGCTTTACCTGATCCTCCTCATTTGTGGCCTCATTGGATCGACTTGTGTAGTGAGACATCCAACTCGATGGAATGCTCAGTAGCACAATGCCTCTATGGACCAGCTGGGCATGATCTCTGGACATGACACCTAGACTGGACCCTTCATATCTGTGGCCTAGCCCTGGTTCGTAGCCAGGGCCCAACATGGCATGTGGGCCAAGCCTCATTATAAGCCCGTAATCAGATGAAAACAAGGCCCAGTCGGATCTGGCAGAGTCTGGAGATTTGGACTCTATCCAATGTAATTGAAAATTAAGGATAAGGATCTATATCCAGAGATTCTCTATCCAATGTAACTGAAAACTAGGATAAGGATCCATATCCAGGGATTCTCTAGTTTTCCGGACTGTTATATAATGAAGAGTTTTCAGCAGCAGAACTACAGGGAAGGGAAAAACTCTATACTCCGGAGATTTTCAGAGACTTGATCCCTCTGGGGTATGTACGCAGCCACTGAACTAAAAAGTGGTTCAGTCTCAACAACAAGAACATTTTTTCCCAAGCAACAAGTTCAACAAGGTGCGCGAAGTTCGAAATTGTTTCTACGTAAGGTGGTGATATTGAGGTCGTCGGTTTTACGTTTTAAGAGTGTCCGGGTAGATCGGTTTTGCCCCGACATCTTTTGGCCGTCGTGGGGAATCAACCCACCTTCGTTCTTCTCTTTTATTATATTGAATATCACAATCAATGGGCTTTGGTAGACCCAAAAGAAATCAAAAGGTGGGTGACACTAGTCAAGTTCCGAATTGCACAAAACCCGCCTCCCATATCTTTGAGACAGGACAACACATAGTTGTTGACGAGGTTCATGCTCAGAAGAAATATACACGTCAGATTCCCTCACAAAATCTGGACGCCCAGCATGAAGAAGAAGATTTGGTGGAGACCCTGCGAATTACTGTTCCAGCAGGGGAACAAGATGCAACTAGGGATACTCGAGTCGTCACACACAGAGACGGATTTGCATCTATTGGGGAAAGACCGTCAATGCTGCCTCAGCGTCTGCAGCAATGCCTTGGGCCTAGGTCGGGTGCTATTTCCACCCAATCTGGACCGTCCATATTGCCTAGGCGTTTGCAAGGCCGCCTTGGGCCTGGATCGGGCCCTCAGGATCTAAGCCACAATGCTCACCCATCTGATGAAGAAACTCTAATGTCTATGTTGCTTAAGCTGACCA
Source organism: Coptis chinensis (assembly GCF_015680905.1). Classification (NCBI taxonomy): domain Eukaryota; kingdom Viridiplantae; phylum Streptophyta; class Magnoliopsida; order Ranunculales; family Ranunculaceae; genus Coptis; species Coptis chinensis. The sequence goes on along the minus strand of NC_141463.1, from coordinate 88,618,399 downwards.
GAGAAAACAATCAGCTTAGGAGAAATGACGACAAAAGGCCTAGGGAAGAAAACTCTCAGCAGGAATCTTCCGCACCAAAGGAGAGCAGGTCTCAAAAGAGGAGGCATCATCCAAGGAGCCATGCCTCCAGCAGCACCCAAAACCACAGAACTCCAATTGTGGAACGTTTAGGTGGTGGCCGACAGATTCTAGGACGGGTTAAGTAGCCTAGCGTCACCGGGCGGTCGTGTCAAGACGTTCCCAGTACCCCAAGGAACAATCAATGTCAGTTTCCGGATATTCCTCTGCGGCTTACTTCAATCTAGAGTGTGACGTGCAACGCTCTCGCAGTCCGGTACTACAAAGAGGACAATATAGACCAGCTCGAGGTAACAGAAGATTTGATCGTAGTCCTGAAGGTTCAGATTCCTCAGAATCAGGATACAATGGTTCGAGGAACACTCGCCGGAGGACTAATGGAGGTTATCAGATGGTTGGAGATAGAAGGGGTAGCCAACAATGGGCTAGAAGCCACAGAACTGGAGCCCTCCACAATTCTGTGGGTGGTTACGCTCGAACCAGAGAGCTAAACCCACGCATGGCTGAAGTAAATTTCAGGCAACATAGGCAAGACTCTGCTAAGCCTGGCTGGAGCCCTGAAAGGAGAAATCTTACCTACAGAGTCGGCACGAACAATGTCGCTCTGCAGGAAAATAGTGACAGCTTGAATGAGCAGCGAGTCCAAGAACTCATTAGAACTGCTATGGATTCCAAAGCTACTCCGGAAAAAAAAACAACATAAACTGACAATCAAAGGACACGAAGAATCTCCTTTTATAGATGAAATCGAGATTACATTTCCCCGGTTCTTTCAAACAACCTTCAAATTCCCAACCTACGATGATGTAGATGGTTGTCCAGATAAGCACTTGATGAAGTACAGATCGTCTATGGCTCTTTTTAATAACAATGATGCGTTGATGTGCATAATGTTCCAAGCTACCCTTAGCGGAGAAGCTTTGACATGGTTTAAGGAGCTCCATCCTCATTCAATCCATACATTTCCGCAGCTCGCCGACAAGTTCTCAAAACATTATCGCTACAATAGGAAGACCATAAAAGGTTCTGGAACTCTTTTCAACCTCCACCTGGAGAAAGGAGAAAGCATTCGAGACCTTGTCAGAAAACTCAAAGTGCTGCTCAAGGAGGTCAGCAATGTCCCAGATGACGTTGTTGCGCAAGCTTTCAAAAATGCTCTTCCTTTTGATAAGTCTGGTCTATACAACTCACTAACTCTGAAGCCTCCAAAAACAGTTTAGGATTTGCTGGTGCGAGCAGAAAGGTATGCTACTGTTCAGGAAGATTCAAAGTACAAGCAGCAAGGAGATTTTTCAAGTGATAGAGGAAAGCAGGAACAACAGCAGCATGACAAAGATAGAAAGAAACATAACAAAGATGCCAAAATTGGCGTCTCACAGAGTCAGAAACAAGATGGCCGCCCGAGCAAAGATCTTACTCTTCCAGAGCTCAGCGTCAGTCTCTCAGAATTGTATGACAAGCTCAAAGGAAAACTCTCCAGGCCGTTCCCTATGAAACCCGATCGAGGGAAGGAGAGATAAGTCAAAGAAATGCAAGTGTCACAATGATTTCGCCATACTTTGAATGATCTTTATGCATTCAAGAAGGAGATCTCGAGAATGGCGGATGGGGGCAACCAAGGAGTATCTAAAGGGGTACTCAAAAGTCTCGCTCATGTAAATCGATCGAAAGCACGATGTGATAGCTGTATGTCATGCTCAAAGCGGTCGCTTTTGCTCATCCAACCGTGAAAGAAAATGGAGCATGAAGCACAAGATTCAAAAAATTGGTAGTTGGAATCACGTAAACAGTATCAACTTTAAATCTGGGTTCTATGCTGAGACTATTGTAGAAGGAGGACTAACTTTTACTGAAGAAGATGAGCGAGGAGTCTACTATCCTCACAATGATGCTGTGGTGATTACAGCATGGGTTGGCATCCGCAAAGTCCAAAGAATTCTGATAGACACTGGCAGGTCTGCCTGTATCCTATTCTTTGGATGCTATTCTATCATGAATCTCGACGATGATCTTATTCAGGAAGATGATACTCCAATTATCGGCTTTAATGGGGCTCCAGCTAAAAAGGTTGGTAAAATTAATTTGCCCATCCGCGAGGGTCCCCTAAGGTTGTAGGAGTTGACTTTGTTCTGGTAGACTGCCCATCCACATATAATGTTATTTTAGGCAGAGATTGGCTTCATGCAATGCATGCAGTGGTGTCCACTTATCACCAAGCTATTAAGTTTCCAACATCAAAGGGAACTTGTAAGATCCGAAGTGACCAGATTGCATCCCTGAAATGCCATGAGCATGCGATGGATGATTATAAAAAGTCTGAGGTCAGAGGACACACCATTCTCAACACCGAAAGCGAAATAGCAATTACAAAAGGGGTTGGACCAGAGCACCAATGAGGACAGCCAAAAGCACCTGGGGAGGCACCAACCAAGGGACCTCCAACGAATCGATAAAATTTAAGAAGTGCAGATAGGAGAAGAAGAAAGTCAGACCACTTTCATCTCTGAAGAACTTTCTGAAACAGAGAAAGAAGCTTTGGTGGCCTTATTGAAAAGTAACAGAGTTATCTTTGCTTGGAATCCAACAGATATGCCCGGAATTGACCCAGCGTCACTTGTCACAGATTAGACATCGACTCAAAAGTCAAACTGGTAAGGCAGAAACCGCGGAGAATGGCCCCAGACAAGAAAATCTTAGTGAACAAGGAGATTGACAAGTTATTGGAGGCTGGATTTATTCGACCAGTTGAATACCCAACTTGGGTTTCCAATATTGTAGCAGTACCAAAGAAGAATGGGAAGCTCAGAATTTGTGTCGACTTCACAGACATGAATGAAGTTTGCCCACCTGCATCCTTATCATATACCCGCATTTCAGATATGGTGGATCGCGACATATGGCTTCAATAAACTATCTTTTATGGATGCAAGCTCGGGGATATTATCGATTATAATCGCACTATGATGACCAGGAGTATACAACATTCATCACGCATGCAGGGCCTATATTGCTATGTTGTTATGCCATTCGGCCTAAAGAATGCTGGGGTCACATACCAAAAGCTTGTTAATACTATCTTTGCTGATCTTATTGGGGTTATTATGGAGGTTTATATTGACGACATGGTTGTGAAGTCAAGCGAAGAATGCGATCATCTTGCGACCAAGAAAAGTATTTGATCGACTAAAGAAATACAAAATGAGGCTTAACCCCGCCAAATGTTCATTTGGCCTATCTTCAGGCAAATTCTTAGGGTTCATGATGACCCACAGGGGAATTGAAGCTAACCCGGAGCAAATTCGAGCTATTCTCGACATGCCACCCCCTACCTGCATAAAGGAAGTACAGAGGCTCTTAGGTCGTCTTGCGGCTCTCGGTCGTTTCATATCTCGATACTCTGATAAATGTAGGCCGTTCTTTCAGATTTTGAAAGTTGCATCCACCTGGAATGAAGACTGTGAAAAGGCTTTCTCTGTAGTCAAAGCCTACCTTACCTCTCCCCCAGTTTTGGTTAGTCCAAAGGCTGGAGAGCCTGTAGGAATTTATCTTGCTGCAACTGACTCTGCAGCCAGTGCAGTCATTTTTGTTGATGATTCTGAGGAAAAGCCGGTTCATTTTGTTAGCAAAACACTAACCGCAGCAGAAAGTCGTTACTCCAAAATTGAGAAAGTCGCGTTGGCCTTAGTACATCAAAATTCGGCGGTTGAAGCCGTATTTTCGGGGAGAACGGTGAGGGTTTATACTGAGTATCCTCTGCGAAAGACCTCGGCAAACACGAGGAATCAAATAGGTCGATTGAATGGTCGAGTTACCTCGGTAAGATATGATATTGTTTATGAGCCAAGGACCGCGAGAAAAGGGGCATGCTCGCCTCTTTATGGCAGATTTTCCCGTGGATGACATCCAACCGAGTCCGAAATTAGCCGAAATAGAACAACTTCGATCATTCATTCCGTTTCCCCCGCCTAAACCGAGGAATTCTCACCCAGTACATCCGATTCTGGGGGTGAGCGCATTCTTGACAGTAATCAAGCTCTGTGGACCATCTTCACCGACGGTTCAAAAAATGCATCCGGATCTGGTCTAGGTTGTGTACTTCCGACCCGGCGACGAAAATTGAAAGGTCGGGTCGGACTAGGCTTTTCGCCTCTAATAATGAAGCCGAATATGAAGTCATTATCTATGGTATAAATGCCGCGACTTAAGCCGGGGAGCAAAGAACATTCAAATGCTAACGTGATTCTCGCTTGGTGGCTAATCAATTTGGTGGTACTTTTCAAGCAAAAGATGAAAGGATGGCAGCATATTTGATGACCATTCACCAATTGGTCGTGCAATTCGACAAAAATCTCCATCACCAAAGGCCAAGGAATGAAATCGCATCCGATGCACTAGCTTACCTCTCCGGTATGTCCAACTAGATGAACCAAGAGAAATCCAGATTGATTTCCGGCAAAGAGCCGAGCATCAATTTTAAACCAATGAGACTTCATGAGGCATATGTTATAGAGTGTAACGCATTGCAAGTCTGTGTTGTTAACACTCGACGAAGAAAAAGAGAACAGGTGGATCGGGCATCTTCAGAATCTATAGATCCAAATGATCTTTGAGGATCGTCGGACTTTGGCATCCTTACGCAAAACAACTCAAAAGAAAGCATCCCACATTAAATGATTCAGGATCAAGGAATGAACCCCGGTGACCTTGGCGATTGGGGGCGACCATGAAGATACTGGGGGCGACATCATCCCCAATCGAAAGCGAAAAGTCTGAATTTGAAGTAGAATCAAGAGGAAACTCTTGATGATTTGGAGATAAGGGACTTAGAAATCTTGGCACTAGAACAACTGATTGAGGTCAGCCTTCATTGAGTATCCGAACTCGAAATCTCCCCATGAGAAAGCTTTATCTCGTAGGTTAAAGCGAGAGGCATGGAAATTCGCAGATTGTTCACACTAAAGAAAGAGTCGCCGACTTTACAAAAAGACCAATGGGGTTCGGCCACGCTTAAGATGTCTTACCTAAGAGTAAAGCGAAATGATACTTAAAGAAATTCATGCGGTGTTTGTGGGAATCACTTTCGGGAGGTCGTAGTCTTGCCCACAAGGCTTTAACGCAGGGTTATTGGTGGCAGATATGCAAAGAGAGACCATAAAACGAATCACTTAAATTTGTGTGCCGTGCGTAAACACGCTAAAGTTGGAAAACTACCCGATACCAATGCAACCCGCACCCAATTCCCCTTGGCCTTTCTCAAAATGGGGGCTCGACATCGTGGGACCTTTGTCTAGGGCACCTGGAAGAGTTCGTTTTTTGTTAGTGGCTACCGACTACTTCACAAAGTCGGTCAAAGCCACAGCTTTGGCTTCAATAACTACTGCTGATGTAAAGCGATTTCTGTGGCGTGATATTATCCGGGTTGTTCGTGAGTACCTTCTAATTAGTATCGGATAACGGTTCCCAATTTGGCTCCACAGAGATGCAACAATTTGTGGGTCTATGAGCATAAAGCACAATTTTTCTGCTCCTTACCATCCCGGCTAAAATGCCAAGCAGGGCTACTAATAGGGCGGATTCGGATACCCTTAAGAAAAGGCTTATTGGAGCTAAAGGCAACTGGGTTCGCCAGCTGCCTGCTGTCCTATGGGCATATAGGACTACTCCTAGAAGGTCCACAGGTTTTTCACCACACTCTTTAGCATATGGTGCGTAAGCGATACTCTAACAAATCATGGCAAATGAATAGAAATGAAGCAATAAAATCCAGGGTTGAAGATGAAGTCTTAGCTTACGACAAAGCTCTTATTGATGAACGCCGGGATATAGCTCTTCAGCAATTAGCCAAATATCAAGAAAACATGAAGCGCAGTCATGATAGAAAACTCAAAGAACGTGTCTTCAAACCTGGTGACTAGGTCCTCAGAAAAGCCAAAAATTTTGATAACCCAGGCGTGGGTAAGTTTTCTGAAAATTGGGAGGGGCCATTCATTGTGGATAGGTTGGCCTCTAAAGGTTCTTATTACTTAAAATCTTTAGCCGGCGATGTCATGAGTAAAGCATGGAATGCTTCTCATCTTAGGAAGTTTTTTAAATAAATGATGCACTGAAATCATTTAATAATGCCGTGAAAATCTTTCGCTGGCAATGTCACGAGTAAAGCATGGTTTCTCATTTTAGAAAGTTTTTCTTTACATCATGTACAGAGTCGTTGAATAACACTAAGTCAAATGATCATTTGCTGTCATTCCTTATTTGCCTCATTGGAAGTTAATGTAATACTCTTATTAACAGTGCTATGAATTTTTAGCACAGCTGCACTACAGAAATCCAGGTTCAAGCGCCCCTCCAACTAGACACACCGTAGGTTCAAACCTAAGAGGACCTAGTTGGTATAGACGACTTCATATCAAATCTCTATCAGCTTTAAAAAACCCGGTTCAAATGCTCAGCATGCCCGGTCAAGTGAAAAAGCCTCATTTTTGCTTGCAAAAATTCCAAGCTCCAACATTTTTTGCACTTGGAAGTGCATTGAATACTAGATGCACACTCTGAAGCCCAGTTGAATGGCATCAATTGTCTAGCTTGGTACAGACCAGAGCGTCCCTCTCGCCTGTTCAAATCCTTATAATTGACTGAGGCCAGTGATAAGGCAAGTGCTGTGAGTGCGCCAGGCTTGAAAAATGTCCCGTACGACTAAAGTATCGGGTCCAAGTATATGGCTTTGACCCTCTTGCCTGGCTTCGACGTGAAACACAAATCCCCGAAGTTCAAAAAGCCAACATACATAAGTGCACTGTGTGTTGGTCCGAGTAAATGGCGTCGACCCTCTGGCTCGGTCCTATTTGTGAACTGGGTAACTCCGAACTTTTAGGACTTTAAAAACCCAGGTGCTGGATGCAATCTATCCCTTGGAGGCGCCGCCAAGTTTGGATAGAGAACATCGCTTGGTACGGTTGAATGACATTGATCCTCTCAACCGAAAACAATATGCATAGAATCGACTGCGGCATTAACGCCGTCATCTCGAAGTTTCATAGCAAAATTTCGGCCCTTTTCTTCGGGCTAATCGATAATCTTTTTCTCTCAAACCGCCCAAGATAACACCTTCAAAGGTTTGACTATATGGACTTATTTATATCTGAGCATTACTACAAAATTGCTCAGTCCGATTACACTTCAATCGGGTTATTCTATAAATGCAGCACAATATCGTTCGATGTATATTCTGAGTATGGCGACATGCTCAGCCCGGTTGTATTTGTTCAACCGAGTTATTCTACAATGGAATTCTATTGGTGAATTGCCAAACGTCAATTCCTTATCAATTCTATTTTCTTTTCACATTATGCTGGTGAAAATCCCCAGTTTTACCAGTATACACAGTAACTTTCTTATTCAACACTACACGTGAATCGTATCCACATGTAGTGTTGGGGAAAACGTAGTATATATATCTTTGCTAATATTCAGGCCAATACTTTTCAAGTTCTATTTTATTGCCAAGCCGCTATTGAAGATTTTTCATTTCAGAAAAGTCCATGGCTTCAAAATATTCTTACAGGACACATCATGGTAATTCAAGATAACTAAAGTGCAGGAGCCTTCAGAATATCCTTACAGGCCACATCACGGTAATTCAAGATAACTAAAGTGTAGGAGCCTTCAAAATGTCCGAACTACAAATGGAAGATACATAATAAGAAAAGCAAAATGTCAAGGCGGGCTAGTCCAGAACCACGATTCTTGAAAGCAGTACTCCTCCTCAACTAGATGCGGTTTTCCCGCACCACACGACTGTATTTCTCCTCACTCGCATCGGCGATCACTTTCCATAGCTCGTACAACATTCTGGGAGTCCCTGAGCTTATCAGCTAAAGTAATCAGTTCTAAGTCTTTTGACGCAATCATCTCATCACGAGCAGACATTGTTTCTTTAAGTCGACGACATTCCTCTAACAAAGTGGTAACGTGGTCTCGTGAACGTTGAGATTCTAGCTCACCGGCACAAGCCTCACGAAAAAGGGTGGAGGACTTAAGCAAGACCTCCTCGGCATGCTGAAAAGATAGTGAAAATGGTACCGAACTGGAACAAGGGTCTTTTCTAACTCTTTTAGCAGAGCAATTATTTGTAGACTTGTCTCTCACTCTGTGGTTCCCGGAGTGACTAGAGACATGGACAGAGTGAGCCGACTGTACATCATCCGCATTATCAGGAATAACATAACGAGTACCCCTTCCATTCACATCGGCACTAACATGGTTCTGCTCAGCGACGACACCAGAGGCGGTGACCTCAACAACACCCTCAGCATGTGGATGTTCTCTAGAGCCTCGCATAACAACTGGAGAAGGTGGAATAGAAGTAGACTTGGAAATGGTGGCTCGTGGAAAATGCAAACCCGAGCTGCGGGATCTCAAGCTAGGATCAGGATGCCTCGTGATAGTCGGTGGAACATCATCTTCGTTAGAAGAATAATAGATGTAACACCGACGCGCGAGTGATTCTTCTACCCTATCACCTATGTCAATTCTCGAAATATCATCACCCAATGAGCCAGGGAGGATAATATCTGAAGGAGCAATACGTGGAAGCCTCCTCGATGCCATAGGTTTAACACGAACTTCATTTCCCTTTTCTGAAGCTCCAGTAGTGTCAGGCATCACAGACTGAAGAGGATGAACGAGGTATGCGGAAGCCCATGCAACGATTGTATCAGGGTAACTCAAGTCCCTAATAATCTCTGGGAGACCAAACAAGGTTTGAAGGTTATGCTGAACTGCATTCTCATCAACTTCACTCACCACAGCATCAGAAATCCAGGTATCTGTTAGAGAAAGAACTAAATTGAGCTGCAAAACAAAGAAAACTGTAGACGAAGAAAATAAATTCTTAAGGAGCTCACCTGAGAAATTATTTGGAACATCCATTCCATGGCCCCCCCGAAATTTGAACTCTGTAGGCTGGTGTATGCCATGTTAAGTAATGAGTATGGGGATGGATGAACTTCCTATCCGAAGAGACAAAGTCGACTGTGAAGAAATCTGGAACTACGGGTATATCAGCATTGGAATGCTTGTTCGGGAAAAACGTTATCAGATTCTCTTTCTCTTCTCTGCCACGTGGCTGCTCCGCGTGACGGAGAGGGGGCGATGTGTGGACCCTCATAAATGGTCCACATGGCTTTACCTGATCCTCCTCATTTGTGGCCTCATTGGATCGACTTGTGTAGTGAGACATCCAACTCGATGGAATGCTCAGTAACACAATGCCTCTATGGACCAGCTGGGCATGATCTCTGGAAATGACACCCAGACTAAACCCTTCATATCTGTAGGCCTAGCCCTGGTTCGTAGCCAGGGCCCAACATGGCATGTGGGCCAAGCCACACTATAAGCCCGTAATCAGATGAAAACAAGGCCCAGCCGAATCTGGCAGAATCTGGAGATTTGGACTCTATCCAATGTAATTGAAAATTAAGGATAAGGATCTATATCCAGAGATTCTCTATCCAATGTAACTGAAAACTAGGATAAGGATCCATATCCAGGGATTCTCTAGTTTTCCGGACTGTTACATAATGAAGAGTTTTCAGCAGCAGAACTATAGGGAAAAACTCTATACTCCGGAGATTTTCAGAGACTTGATCCCTCTGGGGTATGTAGGCAGCCACTGAACTAAAAAGTGGTTCAGTCTCAACAACAAGAACATTTTTTCCTAAGCAACAAGTTCAACAAGGTGCGCGAGTTCTGGAAATTGTTTTACAGAAGGTGGTGATATTCAGAAGGTCAGTTTCTGTTTTAAGAGTGTCTGGGTAGATCAGTTTTTGCCCTGACACTACTAATATTGCCTAGGATCTGCTCCTCACTTAATGCAACGTAAAAGAAGAAATGGTGAGGAAACTCATGTGACTGAATAATAGACCACCAAGTGACGAAAATTTAGTCAATAAAAGCCACTCTCTATTTCAAATTTTATTACGAATTTTACTTGGCAACCAAGAAAACATAGAAATGTAGTGCTATATATATCGACTTTTGTGTCTATTGAAAGGGCAAGAACACAGTTGATCATACTTAATTAGTAAATAAACTAATCTTTCTCAGCTCTCTCAAGCTAATCTCAATGGCCATTTCCTCTAGTTTATTGAGCTGCTTTATTGGTTCTAGCCGAATCTCGTCAGAAGAGAAAGTTAGCACCCAGGTGAATAAATCAAATGGAAGTGAAGTTATAAATTCCACAAATGAATTGAAGAAGGTCAAAAGTAAAGCTCCCATTCTGGTGTCCTACTTCCCAATTGGATCATCACTTTCACGTTTATAGTAATAAGCAATCACGCAATCAAGCGAGACAGTTTTTCTTTATTGCATTTGCAGATTGAAATTCCCCATGGATGCTCATATTTCTTGAATTTTAGACTAGAAAGTGGTGTTCTTTCATATGGAAATCACTCCCATGCTACTTTTTCATACTTAATCTATATTATTTTTCTGCCCGTTCAATGGACCATTTTTGTTTTTTACTTTTTTTTTTGTAATTAATTTATATATCCTAAATATGTATCAATTGTGATTGTTGAACGTGAAGTAGTCCAAAACAGAGTGTTATTGTTGAATGCTACTATGTCAGTCAATGGCTAAAAATATTTGATAATACAGGCATATAGCCTAGTCACTCAGTCGCTCTACAAAGGCGCTGCAAAGGAGTTCTTAGTGCAAAACTGCAAATACAACCATCTTTTCATGCAAAATGACTATTGCTGTGTAATCGAGCAATGATTTCAATGTTGCCCGTTTTTTCCGTATTCAGATCAAGATAGGAGATCGTCTGCCGATTTACTCGTAAAAATATTGTTCCTATCCCTCAATTAGCCCTAGCAACTCCTGTTTTGTCAAGCTACAAAAACAGGATCCAACCAACATTCTGCCTATTTAGGCCAAGCAAAGCTCGGGCTGATCTGGTCTAGGTTTCATGAAAATTTATTGAAACTGCAGTAGTTTTACTAGTATTAACTTACCATTGCCTGCTTGAACTCCACTTTTCCAATAGGCCCGATAACCTTGTTTCTCTAGGTGACCAGTGTATTCCATGGTTCCCCACCATAAAAAAGAAGAAGAGATAACCTTGTTTCTCTAGCCCCGGAACACCTGATAAAAGAAAACACGAATTTAAAAGGGTACCCAATTTAAAATTGTAACATTGACTTTTGTGTTATGTATAATCTTCAGCATTCCATATTCTTAATGATGTTTAACCGCACCAAACTGCAGCTTCTGTTTAGGACTCTAAGCAATTTTGGAAGACTAGACATGACTGCGAAGATATTAGCATTGTGTAGTCAATATATCACTGCCAGCTTTACCAAAAAAAACAGTAATTGGGTCTAAGAATCAGAAATTTGATTATAGTACTCAAATTGGCTGTTATCGTATAACCTAAACCTTATGGTTGTTTTTTCAATCAACTGAGTGCTAGGCCGGCCACTCGGCCAGCTCTTGTACAGCAATTAAGAGATGTCCTGTAAATGCCATTTGTGAGTTCTAGTCTTTGGAAACGGTCTCGAGAACTCAGGCACTCCTTTATGAAACATTAAAACACATCAATCCAGAGAACATACAACGAAATGTAAAGGATGCTCATATATACAAGGCGAATACCATACAAGGTTCACTGGGGAGAGCAACTTAGCCAGCACTCAGCAGCACATCAAATTCAGCAGGTTTAGAACAAATACAGTAATTTGTCTTTCACTGTAAGACTCCTGCTATCTTCCAGGCCTTATACCGTGGTTATCTGCTCTACTTGCAAGGAAATACATGAGCAATCATATGATTGACATTCATCATGTTTGGATTGTTTTAAATCAACACCCACCATTACCCAAGATTCGAAATTCTAATTAATTCCCAAATATGTAAATCGCAGAAATAACCTGCAATCGAAATCATTGTCCTGTCAAAGAAACGCGAAAGAAAAGATGACAGGACCAATAGTGCACAAAGAAAAAGGTTGTCAAACGAATTCACGGTACAATAAATGGGATGACTATGGTCATGAAAGTATTATAATCGAGTGTTGCTGATCCAGTGTAATGCGTATCTTTCTCCTTAAACTTCTCTGTCAAACCCTGTAAGAACACAAGAAGGTAACGACCGTTAACAGTTGTACAGTAGCCCTACGTATGTAAGAAATATAGTCCCTAACACTCATTTCAAAAAGTTGTTGTTTATACAAATTTATTGTTTCACCTTTACAATCATCCCACATTCCCACACCTGTACATCCAAACAAAATATATCAACAAAGCAGTCACATAAAAAGTGTTGCTAAATTTTATGCACTACAAGAACAGGATAACTGTCAAAATTTAGTTCACCCCTCCTGCCACTTCCATCATCGTACTTCGATATCAGAACTTGGAGGACAGAATGTGGTACTGCATATCCTAAACTGTAAAGAGCATCCCGCAGTTCCATTGTGTCGATTTTTCCACTGCGGTCTTTGTCAAATCTCTCGAATATGGCCTAAGAAAGTGAACAGATTAAAATAGTGAATACCAAATATCATAAGAGTACACTTTCAACAGAGCAAATTAATAGGAAGGGTGGCCAGGAGGTTGCACACATCAGTTTATAATTTATGCTATAACCCTATATTAAGATGTTCAAGATAGAATTGCTCCTAAAAATTCTTTTAGTTGGAAAAGTTTAGATATCTATCTAATCAGAATTCAGAAGGATAACGATCACGTTACCGTTTGCAAATAAAGATACCTTGGATTAGGAATATCACTTGTTTGAGCCTACTGATACATGCACTAGCTAATTACCAGCTTACCACCTAAACAGAGGCTAACCATTTTGAACTACGGATAGGAGGGGGGTCAATCCTGGATCATCCTAATGTACCAACACAGACTTTGCTGCCCTTTTCAAAGCAATTCGCTATGCATTTTAAATAAGAAATTATGTACCGCAAGAACAATCAAGCCTTGCCATTACAAATCTTACGTAATGTTGAATCCCATCCTCCTAGTCGTACCCTGAAAGAACTTGGACATTTCATGTAAAAAAACATATTGCAGCTTACGATGTATATAAGTTTAGACATAAGTCCAAAGGATAAATTTGTGATGGCCAGAGTTAATGCAGAACCTCTGATTTGGAACAATAAATTTGTGATCATCGTGTATAAAATGTTGGAACAACAAAAGGTGAGATGAATTACCATTGATAAAGTGATGAAGAGTTTATACATTGGAGTGAATCTCCATGCGGAAGTGATGAAGGCATTGTAAATGGCCGCTCTATCTCTATCTCAATCGTTATCAAGTTGAGAGTTTGGAAACAGTGAAACACTAAACTGAGAAGCAGAGTTGATTGAATTAAAAAATAGTAGGACTGGTGAGACTTGAGAGGGGCGTATCTATAAATATTTGAAGAAGTTTTATAATTTCAAAAACAGGAAGGGAGGTAAGTCTAAATTGTGAAACAAAGGAGATTTAAAATACACTACTCGATGGGGGAGGTGGTTCATGGAAACTCGGCTATCATATATAGTGAAGAGATAATCTTAGGGCATCTCCCAGGGAAGGTGTAAACCGTATAGAGTATAAAGTTTACACTTCAAATGTCAAAAAATTCTTTCCAATGGGAGTGGTATACCGTAGATAATAGAGTATTAGTTGGTAGAGGAGGTGGAGAATTCATCATCTCGCTATCAGTTGATAAATAGTTCGGGCGACACTTTAACCAACGTCCGAACAAAAAAAAATTCGGACGTCACTTCAAATAACGTCCCTTTCTAATCCTAAAGTAATTTTTTAACTTGAACATCACTTAAGTGACGGTCCTAATTTAAATTAAAGAGAGACATCATTTTAAATGACGTTCGAGTTTAAAATCCAATTTTTTTTTACCCTTTTCCATTGGGGAGTATAGAGTGTGGATATTTATAGGTTATACAATAATATATAATTATAGTTATAAAATCCTAATGGCACCTACATAGACCCTAAGTGGAGATGTAATTTTACACCCCTATTGGAAATGCCCTTAGTAAGGCAGTCTAGAAGACAGAATAAATATAGTTTGAAACAAAATGTAGTGTCACTTTTTTCTGGATAAGCAAAACTTTATTAATGCTGAGAAAGGGTTACATATAAACTATATTTCCAGTCACTAAGTAGGTACTCGTGACAGGACTCATACAGTCATACCACACAAGCCACACTATTAGCGGCATTATATTCTCTTTTGATTGAAACTAGGCTCTCTTTGTACATGACAACTCGGAATAAATTACTTCTACAACCGCGACTCCCTTGGACTGGGAGATTCTTTACTTCTTGAGTAGCAAGGTCGTAGCTGCATAGTTGAAATTCCATTGTTAACAAAAGAGTATCTCCATTCTCCGAAAGCACAAACGGACGAGGTCTTGGGAAGGGTCCAATATTATAAAGTTTAACCCACGATTCTCTGACTCCGTATTCTTTCAACACCCAGATTTCACATTGCAAAGTGCCCGTTTCATCAGATGAACGAGTCGCCCTATTAATGCATGCAATGTTATCCCTTAGAATGGCTAATATTGGCCAGCAATTGAACTTGAAACTATCAACATCTGGCAGTGCCATTGTTCCGAAGACCTCATTACCAAAGTCGAATGAAAGAATCAAATGGTTGTATATCACATTGCCATTTTCCAAAAATATAGGGGGGCCTTTACGTCCCAACCAACAATAAGTCCCATTACGGTATGGAGCTTTAGGATCAGAGTCGTCGATAAAATCAAGAGGCAAATCTGTGTCCATGGCTCTCCAAGAATTAGTATTTAATCTGTGTCCATGAAATAACGCTGAGGGAAGTACTAAAATTTGCAAATGCATGTGGAGCAATTACTACCACAAAAAAAGGGGCCATCCCTGCTCTCCCAAGTGAAGCAGAAGTGATCAAACTTATTCAAGGAGCTTAAGCAATTAATGAAAGAACCATTTTGTTTTCTTTTTAAAGTTTTGATTAATCTCTTCAAAATAAGATATATATGTGCAGCTCTTGGCTCAAAAATATGTATTGTATCTGGCTATTTGGTTAACTCTATCCTTTTCCTACATTATGATGGAAGATTTGTGTGCATGAGCACTGGCTTCTGTAGCAGGAGTGTACTTGAAATTAAGTTGGTCAGGGTTGCGTTTATGTGGGGGAGGTGGGGATTTGGGGTTATAGCTAGGTAGATATCAAATTGTCTGCAAAATGGTTTATTTAGGCTAAGTCCAATGGTGCGGCAAAACATCAACTATCACGAAAATTGTTATCCAATGATGTGTCAAAACGCTATCAGTATAAGTTTCGCTATGCATACCGCCAACTTTAACGATATAGCGTAGGCTTTGCACACCAGAACGAGTGACGGCCAGAAAAATAAATCTACCCGCTTCTGTGTGTAGCGGCTAGAATTTCCAAATAAATCTACACGCCTATCACTGTGGCGGCTAGAATCGAAAAATCGAAAAAAAGACTAAAAATAGAAAGTGTTTTGCACCCGCCATTGCCAATGGCGGCTAGAATCGAAAAAAAAAAAAATTGTTTTGCTGTTTACGCTAAAACCCATTGGGCACCTAAACACCATCCCTCTTAACCTATCTACTGTACTATTGTAATTTGGTGTTTTCAGACACCAAACCATTGGACTCAGCCTTAGTCAATGATGTACTAGCATCCGATTTGGAAATTCCATATCTAAGAACTATTCCTCCATATATTCTGACTAGGTTGTCCCCGGCACCCCTTCATCATCATCTTCTTCTTCTTTCTTCAAGCTCTATCTCGGGGGAAATCACGTCCTCTAATGGCACACGGCACACCTTTCACCATCATCCCGTCTCTAACTGCACTACTATTTGGTGCGTGCATCCCCTAAAAAATTGGCTCAATAGAGCGTGCTTCAACGGTAATTCCGTTCCACCTTGACCATACAACTAATGAACATCCAGCACACCAAACAATTTTTATTATGCTAAGAGATTATGTAAGTGAACAAGTTTCATTCACATGACAATACAAAACAATCAATGTACCAACTCCCAAATCATCCCATCCAATATATGAGTGTGACTATAATCCCGGTAGTTTTTTCCATGAGGCAGTATTTGTTGAATATAGAGAATAAACAATTGTTACAGAATAAAAACTTACAAGTTGGAAGAGTGCGAAGCCAAAGGCAGACGTCTTGTTTAGCTTTTGCAGAGCCACTCGTTTACAGATAGACTTCAACTCCTAAACAAACCTTGACAACATCAACACTTTCCCTGCTGGCCACTATTTCATCCGGTACTAAGTCTTTGGGTGCACACAAAGCTCTTTCAAGAGACACGCCCCATTATCTGAAATTTGCATATGAACGAAACAAAGATTAACAGCAATCCAAATGAAGCACAAATGCACAATAGAAGTAAAACCCAATGATACACTTTATAGATTGTGAACTCAAAAACCCAAGGAAAAAAGAAATACAGGATTAACATAAGGAAAAAGTTTACATTATCCATTTCCTGAAGGATTTTTTAATTAGCAAAATCAAACAAACACAACCAAAAGTGCATTCTAAAAGAAAAGACAGTAGAACTGAAGTATGTAGACTGCACTGATATTCAAAGTCCATGCAGCCAAGTGATCTGCAACATTTCAAAAATCACCCAGCATGAAACTCTGAGCTGTAAAATTCACAAATACTCTGAGCATGAAAAACAAAGATTAACAACAATCCAAATGAAGCACATATGCACAATAGAAGTAAAATCAAATGATATACTTTCTGGATTGTGAACTCAAAAACCGAAGAAAAAAAGAAATACAAGATTAACATAAGGAAAAGGTTTAGATTATTCATTTCCCGAAGGATTTTTTAATTAGCAAAATCTAACAAACACAACCAAAAGTGCATTCTAAGAAGAAAAAACAGTAGAACTGAAGTATGTAGACAACACTGATATCCAAAGTCCATACAGCCAAGTGATCTGCAACATTTCAAAAATCAGCCAGCACGAAACTCAGAGCTGTAAAATTCACAAATACTTAAAATTGAGCCTTCCAAAGGGCTATTTGTCTACCAAAAGTTAGCAAAGAGTATCCAAAGTTCATTATAAGGGAAAATGAAAATCACACTTGCATCCAAAGTCTATTAGTGAAAATCCCATTCTAGATGAAGACATGTGGAAAATATCCCATTCTAGTTGGTTGAATAAATTTTGAAAAAGTTGTCAGTTGCTCGGCAAGGTAAGGTAATAAGTAGGGAAAGGTGCCTCACTTCCCTGGCTCAACAGGAGAAGCCGGAAATGAACCAGAAATTCACTCCAGCTAGAAGAGATCGCTTGCTAGCAGCTCCCTCCCCAAAAGGCTAGACGCACCTGTTTAAACACAGGTGGTTTCCAATTTATACGAACCTGAGATAGAGATTGTGGTTCTGCAATTGGTTCATTTGCCTTATGGACATGAGGGGTAGGAAGCTAGAGGATTCTAGGATCGAGATCGGTACGGAGTTGAGGCCCTCTTAGAATCGGGGATCCAGAAGGAGAGCTACTTTAATTATTTCACGGATGGAACATAAGACTAGTCTTACCTGACTAGACACTCAAATTTGACAATTGAGACTACATCACGGAACCAGTATAGGAACAGGCTGTATGGGTGTTCCATATTTAATGAATGACAATGCAGCGGCTTCCAACAATTTCATGCTGGAAGCAGGATCCACGCTGTATGGTATCTCCGGCGATGGCATTAGATTAAAGTCTCGATGGCCAACCCTTGGGACAACGAGCCGGTATCAAAGGCCGGACCACGATTGCGCGTCCGAAAGTGAAGCGCTAATAGAAGTGGATGGCTGAGAACTGCGAGCACACCATCTGTGCTCAAAAACTAGTCTGCCTTAATCTCATTATTTGTCACTATTCAAAATATGACCGACCGGAAACCGAATGCATCAACTCGACTAAGTGCAACAGAACAACCACTCTTATTCGGGTCCATGAATCGTGAGCGAATGAGCATCTAAACAGATCTGCATACCTCGTATTTCTGACAATGCGGATTCCCACGAGAATTTTGTAGTGGGGAATGGTGAGCCTTCGGATTTTTCACTCTATCATAAAAGAGGTTATCCATTCTGGACCCATCAAACCCCTACTGATCACAGGTCCACCTCCCCCCTACGAGAAAAAAGCGATGAAAGGCATGCTCTAGTCCCCCTTTCAAGGTATCTTATAGCTGTGTGGCAAGAGCTCTCTCTTCTAGAGCCCTTCTCGAGTGGGGAACATGACAGGTATAGGAACTACCGAAGGTACTAAAAGAAACAAGAACTTAGAATTGAAACAATCGACAAAGAAATGTGAGTTAATATATGTCCTAAAGTAAAAAGTATCACAAAAAATCCTAAAAAAGAGATGTCCTCCAACAATGGAATATAAACCCAGAATTTATAGATACTTCCGACACATTCTCCTCCACCCCCAGGCCCCAACCCAGTGACCCACCATACCAAATGCTTCAAATAATAGACCGGGAATGATGTGCGAGCTTACAATTTGGAATTTGCATGGGGCACCTTAGAAGCCTCATCAGTAAGGGTTCAACACCATAGCCATAATCGTTCTAATTATGATAGTCTCTACTATCTTTCCTGCTTCAGTTCCACTAGTTGTGTCTTTTTAGTATACGCAATAGGCATGGGGCCAATGCTCAAACACTTCATTTTCATGGTCCCAAACCAAAACCAAAACCAAAACAATTGACATCAAGATTGAGATATGGTGGAAGTCATTTCCAAAAAAGAGGCATTCTAATTATATAATCCTATATCCCCAGTTCGGGAGATTTTAATAATATGAAGATACCAATGACATAGTGGCATTTTACACTACGAATTAGAGCTATTGTCCCCGTGTACTTTAATGACAGATGCTATTAGAAGGTGCAGGGGAGAATCCTAGAAAAGTGGAATCCAATATTAGCACAGGCGGCCACATTATTATGTCTAAGGAGGTCCCTGCCCCTGCTTGGAAGAAGCATTGCAAGGATTTTGAGGAGTAGGCCTATGGATAGGAGGAAGCTCTCAACCTTTAAGTGAAACCACAAGGACGAGGAAAGCCACCAGAGAGTACCTGGAGGGCAGGCCGAGATTTGGCTTGCCATTCCAAAGGAAAGGGATTACCTAGACAAGGCAGGTCCTTGTATTAAAATAATAGGAGAAAGTTAGCCAACAGAATTTTGGGGTGGTGTTACTTTTAGTGTGATGGAGAGACTGGTCGAACGAAGGACAACATGTTACTTTCTGATGCACCAAGAGCTAAGCTCTCCTCATAAACTAGTAGCAGATTTTTGTTTTTTTTCAGGTTTGTCAATGGCACAACACAGCCCACTCAACATCAGAGTAAACACTTCTAAAGATGAAGTGGAAGAATAAAAAAAGACTCGAAAAAAAGTCGAATATAGCAGTGGATGATGAGAAAACAATAGCCTACTTAACAGAGCTACAATGGCTATAAACCAAACTACCAACAACTGCGACGCAGAGTGAGTTAGTCAAAGACTCTGATACCATGTTATATAGGAGTGGAGTTTAACTAATTGAGTGTAAAACATTACTCTGTAGTCGGTATTACCAACTCGGAAGCCTAGTCTGCACTACTTGCCACTACCACTACCATTGTCCATCAACAAATTTCCAGGTTTGTCCCCATCCACCTGCATTTGAAAATATATAGTTTCACAGACCAAAAGGTGAAAACGTTAGACAAACGCTGCTGACGGAAAAATAAAATAAAGAACAGAATACCCGGACACACTTTTACATATTGAAAGGATGTGATCTATTTAACTACCAATGCAAAAGTCAACCATTTAGACGAGAGGTGTATC
The DNA here is from genome assembly GCF_015680905.1 of Coptis chinensis. Lineage (NCBI taxonomy): Eukaryota > Viridiplantae > Streptophyta > Magnoliopsida > Ranunculales > Ranunculaceae > Coptis > Coptis chinensis. Next base: position 88,598,410 of record NC_141463.1, on the reverse strand, counting down.
TTGCAGAAGTGACAAGGAGAATAAAATATAACATTTGTAAGGAGTTCATTAAGGGTTTTGCCAATAAGAGTAGTGTTATATAAAAAGAGTATTGTTATTAAAAAAAACCATACCCATTATCTCTCTAATGCATCTTTATTTCATTCAAAAATCATCCCTCGATTTTATATTAGTATGTTTGCACGAATTTGTCAAGTTTTCAACACAAATGTGGCAGATCTAATGATTCTAATCCATGTAGAACAGGCACTTACTACACATCCCCCATGGCGCCCTCTTGTTAGCAAAACCCTTAACTGTTTATTTCAATAATAAGAATGATACATAAAAATAGGCTTTCTCCAAAGCAACTAAAAGTTTAATTCAGTTTCCATATTCCTGAGCAATCATTCGTTGGTTTAGTTTTCATATCTAGCAGGCTTTCATGTAGCATTTGGGAGATTCTCTTTCATTGTTCAACAAGGCTTGGAATCATAGTAAAGCATGCCGAAAGGACATGTTAATCTTTCACGATCTCTCCCACCCACCCCCTCTCTCACCCGCGGGGAAAGTGGTTGGCATAACACATTTCCTAAAACTACTTTTTGGGCTATTTGGTAGGAAATGAATAGGAAGGTGTTAGATCATGAGGCTATGGGCTTAAATATCTTAATTGTTGATGTCAGCTACTCTTAGAATGGACAACAGGAAAGCCTTCACTAAGCGGATGACTTTCCAGGACTATGGAATTGGGATTCTATTTTGATGTAACTTCTAATAACTTGTCAGTTTCCAACTCACTAGCTTCAATTTCTGAGCTAGTTTCTTGTTAGGGAGGCACACTAGGATGTCTTTGTATTCTTTGTACACAAACAACAAGTCTAAGACCCTTTGCAAGCAGAGAGAGAGAAAAAAAAAAAGAAAAAAAGACTAAAATGTAGTCCCACTTCTTATTCATCCGTGTTTTTTTAGTTAATTACTCACCACGGTGGAATCAAACCCCAAGCCACAAAACACAAGAAACTCAATCTCAGATATTGTTTGGCAAATGCTTTTGCCTAGATATATCAAGCTTATGTGTCAAAAACAGTTCGAAAATTAAGAAACGAGATAGTGTCATACCACACAAGTTGCACTATTAGCTGCACCCTTTCCTCTGTCGATTGAGACTAAACTATCATTGTAGATGGCAACCTTGTAAAAAGTATCATATCCCCAAGTTTCTTGGACTGTATACATTATGTTTTGGGTAAGAAAGTTGTAGATGCAAGGCTTGAACTTAGTTGTTAAGAAAAAATTATCTCCATTTCTCGAAAGCCCTATCGGAATAGATACTAAAAATGGTCCAACCTTGTACAGTTTAGTCCAAGATTCTTTGACGCCGTATTCATTCAACACCCAGATTTCAAAGTGGGTAGTATCCATTTCATAGCTAAAGACCACCTTAGTGATTAATGCAAGGTTATCCCTTAAAATAGCCAACTGTGGACAGGGATCAAACTTGATACTATCAACTTCCGGCAATGACATAGTTCCAAATACCTCGCTGCTAAAGTCGAATGAAAGAATAAAATGATTGTATATCTCCCCAATTTCTGCTTCGATAGCACGACCTTTACTTGCCAACCAGCAATAAGAGCCATTACGGTACGGAGCTTTAGGATCACTACCGATATAATCAACACGTAAAACACCAGTGTCTATAGTTCTCCAAGAATCAGTACTTAAGTTGTACATTTCAGCTAGGGTTACACCAGGAGAATCAAACAAAATGAAAAACCTTACCACCTTGTAATCATTGGTTGTAACATCAAAACCAAATCCAATACCGAAATCGTTGAAATCATTTCGTCGTGGAGGAGGGAATGGTGATTGTGGGAGAGCTCTATATTGTTTGGTTGCAGGGTTCCACAGAGAAACATTCATAATACATTTACTATAAGTGCGGTCTGTGCCTTTAATATGTATACAAACAATGCCGTTACATGCCACCATGTTTATGTTATAATGGTATAACACACGTAAGCATGGTAAATTCACTTGAGCAGTGACCTCAAACCGGTCACCAGAGCGCAAGGAGAGGTTAATACCTTTACGGATAGTAGAAATATGACTCCATGTTACGAAATTGTAGTTGCTATACTGATGACTATGATGATTGAGGTGTTGCTCGATAAAATTAGAGCTTTGGATGAGAATGCGCCAGGACTTACAGACAGATTTGAATCGCAAAAGAAACATCACAGGGAGACATACTAGAATTTGAAACACAACATCTTCAGGCAAAACATTATCACCATCACGACTCGAGCTTTTTTTTTCCCGATAATCACGACTCGAGCTTGTTTCTCCTTCCATCATTCTTTTCATATTTCAATTATAATCCAATCCTGCCCATTAAAGATGGCAAATAAATTATGTTGATATACTCCGACTGAAAAAACTGGTTTTTGAGATGGAGCTCAAAAGGCCCAAGTTCTAGTTTTATGCAGATTCTAATGCCCGTCCAACTTTTTGGCCCAAGCTATATATAGTTCGTTGCATTGTAACTTAATCACTGAATGTGTTTCCTAGACTAGGAATTCAGGACACAATCACCAATAAAAGATTTCTTATTTGGTGAAATGAAACAAGCAACAACATGGACAGGTTATTGTCGAGGGATGCATCAATGAAACTGAAGAAGATATAGCCAAGTGATCTGCAATATCTCATCATAGATTACCATGGTAATTAGTTTGATGCATATTGGTATCATTGGAATAATATCAAACTATGGAATCATCTAATAATTATTCATTAAATAAATTTCTAACTAATATCAAGTTATCAACTATTCTGTTTGAACTTAGAGATTTAAGCTGACCAAGAATAGAAATTGTGGTAATTGGGTTAGGTAGGTTTCCTTTCAAAATTAAGTTTAATTTGTTGTTAGCTTTTAGTTAAAACATGCTCTTGGAAACTAAGTCATGTTTTTTGAGAGGGCTATAAAATGGCTAGCTTGGTTCCCTTTCAAAATTAAGTTTAATTTGTTGTTAGCTTTTAGTTAAAACATGCTATTGGAAAATAAGTCATGTTTTTTGAAAGGCCCATTTTTTAAACCAAATTTAATGATTTGTGTTACTATAAAATCCGTGACAAGTGACAAAGACATATATAGACTAGACTGCTACAATGGCTCATTCTATCATTCCCAGTGGCGGAGCCAGGGGGTCCAGGGTACACCCTGGCTCACCCTCGGTTTTGGTAGAAAAAACATTTAGTCTTGGTAAAATTGTAAATTTCACTTTCCTTAAGGGCTTTATCAAATCCATTATGTTTTGAATTGTCAATTATGCCTATAAAACCTAAAATAGAGTAAGTGTGTCCAGTTAGATCTGCTAAGGTTTTGAAAGTAATTTTGGAATTTATTAGTTGGTTTGACTTGAACACGGACGCATTTGAAACAACAAGTGCACATAGCTTCCACGTACACTTCAACTGAAAAGATGGTAGTGCGTAGTAAGTTTGTCACATGAATGTTTGTATGCTCCTCTAAGTGTCATAAGCCATATGGCATTATAGTTTGAACAAAGAAGAACAAAAAAAAAAGTGAAAGAGTATACACTTTTAAATGGCTTTTATCTATAGAAATTATCAATTAAGAAAACAAACAATTTAATGAACTAACCTACACAATTAATAATCTTGTTTCCTCCTTATTAAATATAATGTGAGTTATGATTGTTCTTTCAAATAAAAAAATTTCATTACAAAAACTTTAATATGTTTTGATTTTGAAAAATTTATAGACTAAATTAACAATTGTATGTTTGCATAAAAAAAATGGGATAGATTGACAAATATTAAAGTAAAGAGAAAAGTAAGAAATATGTGTACACTCTAATTGAATTGCGCTGCAAATTTGTAGTGCTAATCGGCTCACTCTAGAATAAATTTAAATTCCGCCTGATCGATCGTTCTGCAACAAAAATTAATGACTGTTTGATGGTCCACGCACTCACTTCTTGTAGGGCAATAAAAAGTTGTCTGTTGTTTTAGGCAAGGTAATTTGTTGCACGGTACTGGAAATGAAACAAAGTGGAGCTTTGGAAAAGAGTGCGCCAGATTTGAATCTCAAAAGAAACATCACACAAGCAGACATACCAGAAGTTGAAACACCACGTCTTCAGGCGACCTCGATATAAAAACTTTGATATTTCAAGCCTTTCCTCTGTCGGCATTTTACAATTATTTCGGAATCCGAGATTGAATTGAATATTCCGTGAAATTGAGATCAGCTCCTTTTGAGATTAAGGAAGAAGAAAGAAAAAACGAGAGCGGAGAAAAATATGATCCAATGGAATGTTCTTGAATTCGTTCTTTGTTTTACTTTACTGTTGGTGATTACCTCACAGCAGCTTAACACGAAAGATTGCGAGAATCTAGGATTTACTGGTCTTGCTCTTTGTTCTGATTGCAACACTTTTGCTGAATATGTTAAGAACGAAGGTTGGCCCCGGGCTTTATCATTACCTATTTGATTATCTGTGTATATATTGTTGTTATGGATTCATTATCATTGATTTCAATTTCTTCATGCAATTATTTTTTAGATTTTTTAGTATTGGTTTGGATTGGAAGTTTAAGTGGTGTATTTGCAAATATTGTTTAACTACTGATTGCAGAATTAGTGTCGGATTGTCGGAAGTGTTGCACGGAGGATTCTGATGATTCTATGAGCAAGGTATGGCGCCTGTATGCTTCATTTCTCTATAAAAATATCATCTTGATCACGGCCCCTGTCACCACTTGTTGCTTGATGTTGTGGCAGATTACATATTCCGGTGCGGTATTAGAGGTGTGCTCCAGAAAACTTGTTTTCTATCCTGAAGTAGTTGGCTTTATCGAGGAGGAGAAAGATCAATTCCCATCCGTGAGAATCCAATATGTATTCAATTCTCCACCCAAGCTAGTCATGTTGGATAATGACGGTCAATACAAGGAAACTATAAGGTCGTTATTCTTTTCTTGTTATTGTTCATACACTTATGTTTACAAGTAGTTGGCAATTATCTGTTATACGTGCCATTTGTATAAGCATGGCAACGGATGTCATTGCTGTATATAAAGAAACTAGCAAGGAACTTACTGTTTGATTCATTGTTGTTCACTTGTTCCTCAATAGGACCTCCTAGTGCCTTGAGAAGTTCTGAGCTGATTATTTTTTTTGCTAAAGGATAATTGATTAATAAATAAAATGAAAAGGTTACAAAGATTGACTTACATTCCATACTAGGCTAGTAGCATTATCATCGCTATTACACCCTTTAAAACCAACTAATGCACAAATCTGAAATACGAGGTGTGAGGGTTTTTAATCCTATGTAAGAAGTCAGGCTTCCCATCACACCACATGTTTGTATTGTTAGGAAGAGTTGCACCAAACTTGGAGAGGCAATCAGCACCAAAGTTTGTCTCTCTCCAAGTAGATGTAACATTGATCCTCTCTGCATGCTCCTTTGGTCATTCCATAGTGCCTTGAGCTTCCAGTGCACCCTGTGTTAGACTGAAATGCAAGTGCCACTGAAGATGAGTCAATTTCAACCCATATTCTAGTCCATCCTAGTTCTAAAGCTTTTTTGACCCCCTCAATAACAGCATGAGTTTCTGCCATAAAGTTTGTTGTTATGCCCATACCCCCCGCAGCCACTCCCACCACCAAACCATCACAGTTCCTAAGTAGAGTGCCCCAACCAGATCTACTAGGGTTACCAAGAGAGCACCCGTTAGAGTTAACCTTATGTATGCCAACTGGAGGAGCTAACCAGAACCTCTCAAGTATTTGGGGAGCTCTCCTAAGCTTGTTCTGAGCTGATTATATTTACCTCTGAATCTAAGTTTTTCATGATATGGTTGCAACTCTCAAACTAAGGAAATGGATTCTAAATAGAATCCAATTCCAGGTTTTTTTTTTGTCTTCTTATCTGTTTCGGGGGTTTTTTTATTTATTTATTTATTTATTTTTGATATATGGGGTTTAACCCAAATTATTGATGGGGGTTCTTATTTTCTTATTTTGTGTGTCAGTTCTTTTAAGAAAGTGGAACAACATCCATGATGAAAATAAGTATGGGAATGGTGGAGAAATTTACTGACCAGTCCAAGTGATTGATACTAGGGACTCAGTTGTTTGTTGGATTATTTATGTTGGTGAGAAGAGCAAAAATAAAAGAAAAAACAACATCACTATTAGTTTTGTTGGTCCTTGTTATTGTTGTGCTTATTTAAGCTTAACTCGGGTGATGGAAAAAGCTTTGTATTATTTTTTAGTCTCGGAATTAAATATCCAAAGCCAGAACCATTAATGGCTTTTAGCGCATGTAATTTTGGTTTGTGCCAAAATGAACTACCCTTAGGGTATTTGTGTCACCTTGATTAACTTCAGTGACTGTAAGGTATAGGCAAAAGATCGAAAGTTGGTAGACTAAGCTTTTTTTGGGTACAATAGATTCCTTCTTTGTTTGTTATTAGGTTTTACATGCAAACGCGTTGTCATTGGATGACACCCATTTTAATTGCTATTGAGAATGCATTTAAGAACCAAGTGAAACTCTTATTAGTTTTGTGTTTCTATGGTTCAATGTACGTTTACAATTTTTATGACCGGAGCTTACCTAAATCACGTGTAACAAAATAATGTGTAGTATAATCCGCTTGGAATTATATGTTGATTTCTTCGGTAAAAAATCCAATTCCAGTTTGCATTCTTCCTAAGTTGTGGTTCTTGCGTTTACCTGGCCCCCCTGTTAACCTTTATATATTTAATATTTTTGGGTTAACTAGTATTAACCCCCCACTAGATGAGCCAATTAGGGTCTCCCCTCACTATATTTTTCTGTACAAATTTGTGAATTTAAGTCCTTGTGTTTTTTTCCACTGCAGAATTGACAACTGGAAACGAGAACATTTGCTGCAGTTCCTGACAGAGAAGGTCAAGCGCACTTCATCAGCAATCTAAGACACGTGGGTTTGAGATTGAGAATTGACAATTGCTTCTGGTGTTCAATGTTGTTTCATATTGCTGTGACATTATGCATTGCGCCATTGCCAGTAGGATATTTATTTATTTTGGGGAATAGCAAGGATGTTGATTCCTTTTTTATTGGAGTATTTGAACTGAACATAAATCTTTCTTTTATGTTTTAATTAGGGAACAACAACTAAGATGAATTCCTTTTGTATAATTGGAGTATTGGAAATGAACACAAATCTTTTTTCTAACTGAAATATGAAAATTGGTGTGGCACCTTGTTCTTGTAATGCTCCTAGAAACTTAACGACATGCCTGTCACGTTTAGCGTGGCAAAGGAAAGAACTTAAATGCAGGTAGCTCCACGAGAGTGGCTAAGTGACCATGACTTCCCTTATATGTGATCATTTGACAGTGTAAACGTGATGACTCGGTTCAAATCAAAATCAGGTTTGGTTTCCACCTTTTTTGTCTCAATTTGTTTCTTTTCTTTTATTTTGTCAAGTTCAGTTGGTCTGAATGTTATGCTAGCGGTACTTCAACATATGGTTCACGCATTTTGGAATGGCAGAACTATGTTAGTAGTTGCAGACTTTCAGGTGATCAGGTCGACTGAGTAGTCCTTATGACAGGGAATGCATGGCTAATCACTGGAAACATGGGAATGAAACAAAAGTCCTGATAAATTGAGTCTGCTTCTGCTCTTGGTTGGCCTTCCTTTGAAAAATTCTAAATGAAGACTTAAAGAATCGTATGTCTTTTTCTGACATGGAAACAAAGCTTGCACAGGGCTTTGGTGTAACTTTAAGAGGTTGTAAGGTTGTTGCCTTGTTGGTCACTTGGTTTAACAAAATTTCGGGGTCTAAGGAATTCGCCACAACATAACTTAGGAAGTTATACTGTAAAACTTATTTCGGGTTTTCCACGTGCTCACTGAAATCTGCTAAAAAATCTCATAAGTTTCTGCTAAAATTTTGAATTTTGACTAGGGCTGGAACTTGAGTCGGCTTAGTCCAAGCCCGATGCCCCGATAGACTAAAATCCAATCTTTGTTGATTATGGGCTAACATGTCAGAACCGTGTGTATATATGTACAAATATCTTTCAATCTTTCTATTATTATAAAAAATAAGGTTGAAAATATTAGAGAATAATATAATCAACAAGGTTAGCTTCCCTTTCAAACAATCAAATCTCTTTGATTTCATTTAGAAAATTTTAATTTCGGTGTTTTTTTTATCTCTTAATTAAGAAAAAACCCCGAAAAGCTTTACCAACCCAACATAACCCGAATTGGTCGAGCTAGGACTTAGACTAAAAATTGAAGGACCAATTAGGGCTTGGTCCCGGGCTCGGGTTGAATTATTTGAAACTTGGGTTGGGGTTGGGTTGAGGCCCGAGTTGAATTATTTGAAACTTGGGTTGGGATCGGGTTATGCCTCAACCCAACCTAACCCGTCCAAGTTCCACTCCTAATTTTGACTTGTCGAGACTCTTACCTAGGGCTGTGGATCAGTTTGGGTCAGGTTTTGGAAAATCCAAACCCGAACTGATAAGATAATTGGGTACCTGAAACCGAACCGAAAATATTATATTTCATCCGAAACCGAACCGATAAGATATATTGCAAACCGAACCCAAATTGACCCGAACCGAAAATTATAAAATCAATTAAATCTTAAATCAAATTGATTAATTTTAACAACATAATTATAATTGATAAAACTTATACAAAATTAATGATAATAAATATTACTAAATTGTTATCTTATGGGCTTGGATTCATATCGGTTCGGTAGAGGGCAAATCTGAAATCAAACCAATATCGTATTGGTTCAGTTCGATAGAGTACAAACCAAATTACCAAAACCCAAACTGTTTTTTATCGGTTGGTTCGAGTCCGTTATCAGGTTATCGAAGACCATTGATAGCATATCTTTCTATATTTCATTATTTTTTGTCCAATATGAATATTTCCAATATTTACACCTTTTCCTTCGACTCAATATGTCACTCCATTGTTTCCCTAAAACGGTTAAATGATAATGGAAAACCACGGGTACGGTCCAATATACAATTCTGCCTTGTTTCACATATATGCTCCATACTTCCATTACAAGACAGTTCACATATACGGTACTATTGAATCTATATTTACGATAATCAGGACAAATATTACATTTTTTCCCTCTTTCAAATCAATGAACATATGACATATGCCGACATGCGTATACCCAAAATGCAGCTCTCATGATAGGTAATTACCACCAACTGCAATTCGTTGTGCATGGAAACTTTGCTTTACTGACCATTTCTTTCTAACCCCTAATTTAAGTTTTTAACTCTTGTTGTGGCAAATGGAGACAACAGATACTTGCGAGATAATTCATTCGGCTGGCTTCTTTTTTACTTTATTTGCCGTTTCAGGTAATCCATATATCATCTATATATGGCCATATTGATCGCCTCACTTCTACTCAGACTCCTTCTATGAGTTTTTTGGGACTTCATTCCGTGACATCCAAATTTCATTTTCTCTTTCCAAAAATCAAAAAACAAATATAGAAACAAAATAATAACAAATAATTTATCTAATTAAATAATTAAAGCCATAAATAGTAACAAATAAATCAACAGACTTACTAATATTTCTACAAAAAAATAAAAAATAAAAAATAAAGAATAAAGAGAGAGAATTTTAACGCCAAAAAAAAAGTTGAATCAAGTTTCATTAATTTTCTTTTCTACTGCCATCTTCATCTTCAGTGACACCATTTTCATATTTAGACCATTCATCTTCTATGTCTAGTTTATCTTTCTCCAAACATTTGTTCAAATCAATAGATAGAGATTGCACATACAATTTTTTTTTTCTCTATTCAAAATGAATATAAACTAGAGTGATAAAAAGTGGAACTTTGTAACAAAAGAGAGAGTGAAAGGGGATAATGAAGAAGTTTAATTTTTTGGGGTGGGGTGTTGTTTTTTTTTCTGTGTGGAAATATAAGTAAGTTTTTTGTTATTTATTTGTTACTATATTGGGTTGTTTTAGCTATTTAATTAGATCAGTTATTAGTTATTTATTTGTTTCTATTTTTGGTTTTTATTTTTGGAAAGAGAAATATAATTTGGATGCATATGCCACCTAAGAGCATCTTTAGAAGAGCTACCTAAAAAACACAAAAATTTTGAACAAAAAAAACACCAAACAACTTTATGAGCAACATCAAATTTTGGTTTTGAGAAAACCGCGCTATGTATCGCACATAAACTTTTTTTTTTTTTTTTATTTCCCAATCTCTGGTGCGGTTTTCAACCGCACGATTTTCACAAAACCGCGTTATATAAGCCCAATTAGAAGCCCAAGCCCACGCGGTTTTGGCAAAACCGCGTGAGTGATTTGATACAGCACCAAACCTAGAACCAAATATTGGCCGATTTGGTGTTTTTTTGGTGTTTTCATCAACATGTGACTCTCCTGAAGTTGAAAAAACACCAAATTATTGGAAATTTGGTGTTTGATGCTAGGTTGATATCACTCCTAAAAATGCTCTAACTGACCTAAGATATAGAGTTACTAGAGAGTTATTAAGAAAGTCTAAATAGATATTCTGTTGTTCGATTATTCAATTGGGATTGATGATACCATGGTCATATCACCCATATATGGAAATCAATTTTGTAAGTGAAGATTAAACTTGTAATGCATTATGACATTATCAAGTAATAAAATGTTAATGTCTTTACTACCAAGGCTCTTGATTGGACAGAAATAAATGGAGTGTATTTGGAGGTTGTACGCTAATCAATGAACTTTATTAGCTGGATTAATTGATTAATTTTTCCAACTCTAGTTTGTAGTTTTAATTTGTACGACCCCAATAGAAACAAACAATGAGTGAATGTAAAGAGAAGTGAGTACTCCATTTCGAGACTCTCGAATGAACAAAATGAGTACAAGTGGTACACTTTTGCCCCAACTTCAATTCCTTTGTTGTCTTTAGTACTCTAACCTTAAGGTGAACGTGTGAAATATACTACACATGAGCAGAAAAGAATAGCGGTCACCTTTTGCTAGTTTTGTTTATATGAAAAGAGAGAGGGAGTGCAGTTATTTAATATGGAGTAGCCTTTCATAATAGAAAGGAGGAGGAGAGAGAGTGTGTGTTATTATGTGAACTTGAAGCAAATATCTTACTTGGTTATAAAACAAACTCGTCTGTGTTGAAGCAAATATCTTACTTGGTTATTAAACAACTTCTGCTCAAACAAAACTATGGTGTCAACACAAGTGTCAAACTATTGTATACAGCCATACAGGACACTTGGATTTAGACTATGATCTATATTTCACGATGGTGAATCTGATGATTATAATCATGAATGTAAACCGCACGGTATTTCAACCAAATGGGCAAAAATAATGAAAATCATAGAAAGCTACATACATATGAGTATATGACATATATTTGATGAGGCTAATAATAATCTATGTATTCCTATACGAAGATGAGATCAGCATCCCCTCCAAAGCTCAATGGTTGGATACGATTTCGTCAAACCTCATTGGATAATATAAATCCTCATTTCTGTATTCTGTTTCTCAATTCTCCCTGTATTGTACACAAAATTTATAATTACCTTGTGAGTGAAGTATTCAATGGAAAAAGACGAGGTATGGAGTCAAAGACAAGAAGACCATCCATCCATCTCAATTCTTTAAGGTCCCCCTCCAAACCGTTTCCACTTGACTCATCAACCAACATTTTAATCCCCCCTTTCTCCTCTCCTATCTCTTCTCCATATTCTAAGCAAACCCCACAACCATCTCCATCATCATTATCATCATTCCCACTCCATGAAGCCTTCTCTTCTCTTTTCTTCTTATAAAGCTTTACCTTCCCTACATCAATCAGTTGGGAAAAAAAATAAAGGTACTTCTTCAAAAGGGTTGAATAGGAAGGTTACTGAGATCATAATGAGGAAGCCTGATCCCCCAGGGAAAAACAACATGAACAGTATTAATAATGTCAAGCTTAGGAAGGGCTTGTGGTCACCAGAAGAGGACGACAAGCTCATGAATTATATGTTGAGTAATGGGCAAGGTTGCTGGAGTGATGTTGCAAGAAATGCTGGTTTGCAGAGATGTGGCAAGAGTTGTCGACTCCGTTGGATTAATTACTTAAGGCCTGATCTCAAACGAGGCGCATTCTCGTCACAAGAAGAAGAGCTTATCATCCATTTGCATTCTGTTCTTGGAAACAGGTATTGTGCGTCGTTACCAATTTCTCTCAAATACACAGATAAACATGGCTAGCTAATTAAGACGATGAATGTGGAACACTTAGTGAAGTAATTAAGTCTTGTATTGATTGATGCATATATGTGTGCATGCGAATATTGTTTTTGCGCATTTTATTATGATCAATGCAGCCTGTACCTTGTGTGCATGCATTCACTGAACTAATTTAGAGATCTGTCTAAATACACTCCAGCATGTTGTTCAAGCATGATCAGAAATCCAGGTAAGAAGCATTATCAGTCGTTATTTAGTTACAAGCTAGCTTACAATGTGAGCTAATGCTAACATGGGGGACTATGGGAGTATGGGACTGAATTTTTGTAAACACGCATGTTGGTCATGATTGTGATTTGTGAGTAGTTTGTTTTTAGATGAGAATATTGAGTATGCTTTATTAAGTGTAGCCTGCTTGTATATATCTGGAGAACGACCATAAGTAAGACCAATGTTCTAGGCTTCTAGCTGGACTACATCTGCGCGCACTTCTAGTCGAAGACCCTGCGCTACCTAATTCATTTTATAGTTTAGACATTAAGCAAGCATCGATCCATCCATGCATTAACAACAATATATATATGAAGTTCAATATATCCTTCAGTTGATTTTCTTTGAAGTAATAAGCTTATTATTTTTTTCAAATGTTTCAGGTGGTCACAGATTGCAGCACGCTTGCCTGGACGCACCGACAATGAAATAAAGAATTTCTGGAATTCCACAATAAAGAAGAGGCTGAAGAACACATCAGCATCACCCTCACCAAACAAAAGCAATGCATCAGATCCTACAGATGTCATATTCTCCATGAATGAACATGACATTATGAACTTGTGCATGGACTCATCATCATCGTCATCTTCATCCATGCAAGCAATGGTGATGAGAAACAGATTTGATCCATTGCCTATGCTTGAGAATAAATATGATCATATGTCTAGTGCAGCTGCAGCTGCAGGGTACTTCAATATATCAGCTTGCATGACGCAGGTTGGTATAGGTGAAGGGTTCTATGGAAGTCATGGGATCATTGGGAGTAGTGGCAACATAGGGGTAGATCAGAGTGAACTATTCATTCCTTCTTTGGAGAGTATAAGCATAGAAGAGAATAATGTCACTAACAATACCTTTGAGAAAACAAACAATAACAACCTCATCAATAATATCAACATCATCAACAACAACCATAACAATATAGATCACAACATTGTGGAAAGAGGGACTTACTGGGAAGAAGAAAACTTAAGAATGGGGGAATGGGATATGGAGGATCTATTGGAAGATGTCTCTTCATTTCCTTTCCTTGATTTCCAAGTTGAATAATTGCTCTCTTTTTCTCTCACTGTCTGCTTTTCTCGTTTTGCCCCTTCGAGTACAAGTGTTAAAAGTTAAAACCCCTTTTTCCTTAAGTTTCATAAAACTACTAAAACCCGGCCCATGTCATAGAAATGCTGAGTTTGGAAAGCATAGCAGGCTCGCTCTTAAACCTTTGGTTTTCTTAGGTGCATATTGGTCTCTAATTTTGCCATGAAACCTATACACAAATACTTTGACGATGATGTGGGAAAGGGAGGTAATAAAGGTCACATGCAAATAGTGTATTTAGGTGACCAACACTTCTTGTATGTATGTATGTCCCTAGCTTGTTTACATGTATGTATGGGCAATTTCGTCATTTCACGGATCTCAAAACTTTGATGTAATAATATTTGTGAAGAGAATTGTGAATAGATAGTGATGATGTTCAATATATAGAGAAAAAGACTTAGTTGTAAGTTTTAGTCATAATGTAAAGTACAAAAGGGACAATGTGGTGGTGGAAGTTGTTATTAGTGGAGACAAATCACATTGATGAGCATGTTGAACAATTTTTCTCTCTCTTTTTCTCCCTATCTATCTAAATCTCTCAATAAAATATTTTATCTGTGAAAACATGGTTTGAAAATTTACCAAATCAAAATTAAACACATTTAAAGGATGATGTAATTTTCATAATGTCTTCATTTAAGCTTCAATGGTTGGAAGCGAAATGTAATTAACAAATTCCACTCAAATTGGTCTAAAGAAAGACTCTAGAACATTTATGCTATGATTATGTTTAGTTGACTGACGCATAAGGAATAATTGTTACTTTTTGCTTCTACTAAAGTCCATAACTAACTTAGGAATGATTTGCAGATTGAAAGGTGAATAGTAAACTATTATCTCTAAATGATGCTTATTTGTCTCAAGTAGTGGCATGTAGGACTTTGGTAGTTTTGCGTGATTCCGTGTGCGGCGTGCAACTTAGGTGCCCGGGCTGAAATGATGGCTGAATCCGAGCCTAATGTGGGTTTTGGCTGGGTGATTGGGCAAGTCCAATGGATAAGCTATAATGGGCTGCCAAAAGGTACCACATAGGCCCTTTAGCAGTCCCAGTTAAATTTGGAAGCCCAAATTCAAAAAACTAGTACAGTGGAGACTTTTAGCCGTTGTTAAGTTTGGGATACGATCGGGAGAGTTTTTACCGTCTGTACGTTAAATTGCAACGGATAGTATAAACTATGTCGCCCGTCTTTCGGAATTTATTATGGCAACTGTTAGCGAAAGTTTTAACTTTGACTGGATTTTTGACTCCTTCCAAATTTAAAACCCTTTTAACAGTTCCATTGGAATTACATTTTTGCGGTTGGAGTGCTATATTTGTCTTTAATAGTCTATATAGCCTCCATTGGACTTGCTCTTAGAAAGTCGAGTTTTCTAACTTGAAAGTATTAATGGGCCGAACTTAGACTTAGCGTTCTCTATCAAATTAACGGTGTAAACAGAATCTAATATTCTAATCCAAGACCAAAACTTACAAAAAGGCCGACAAGACGTAGGTCTTTTCAAAACGAACACTATCAGCTGATTGCTGATTCCATTATTCGAGGACCATTCTTTACAGCACCTCGTTGTATAAGGCTATAAGCAAAAGAAGTTGACGAATCTCTTAGGAACGTAGACCATGCCATCTATTAGATGATCCATGTGTTCAGCGTCAGGGATGAGAGAACTAATCTTGGAATCAGCTAACATATGTCCGGTCACTAGCTGTAGTGACGATGCTTGATAAAAGACTTGAAGTAGTGATGTTTGATATAAATAGGTAAGTATATAACGCAACAATTAAAGGGCAAATGTTTAGCAGTAAGTAAGCCTGACAAAAATACTAGAGTAAAAACAGCATGCTTAATCCCATTCTCTAAATAATAATAAGACAATAAAGGTAATTATATTAGAAAGGACGGTCGTCTAAATCAAGATCACCCAAGATCACCAGTTCTTATAATTTTGAGCTTATATCAACTTATTAGAGTTTAGCTTGAACAAATTTTGTTAACTGTACCAAAGTGACATTTTATTCTTTATCCCAGCATTTTTAGGTGGTAGTATAACCTGTCAAAATCTTCAAATTTGAAGAAATACTTCGAAATTTTTCGGAATTCCAACTCTAGGTGGTCTCAAATTCGGTCGTATCGCTGTTCGTTTCGCGATTATTGTTATAAAATTTGGCAATTTGGATCTCAGGATCTTGCGGGGCGATTATTAGTAATGTCGCCGCGCCATTACAAATGTCGCCGATTTTTTTTTTACTTTGACCGGCAAGACCACGCCCGTGGTCTTGTCATACCCACCACTCTAATGTCGTGTGGGGGTTTTTTTTTTTTTTTGGAATTGTTGCGCGCCACTCCTAATGTCGTGTGGGTTGTTTTGGAATTGTACATGCGACACTCTAACTGTCGCGGCGACAGTGGTAATATCGCGTGGGTTGTTTTTTGCTAATGGAATTTGCGACCAGATTCTTCAAATTTGAAGAGTAAACTACCACCACTAATACAAAAATACGCACATTTCACATTTCTCCACCACTTTTTCTGCAGTACAAAAGCCCAAAGCCCTTTATATCTTCAATTGAGAGACGTTAGATATTCGAAAATTCAAAAAAGTCAAGCCTATAAACACTTCATTTTGGTGCGAAAGACAAAAAAAAAAAAAAAAAAAACTCTCCATTCGCCCCATCTCTTTTCCTCTCCGCCATAATAAAAAGAGTAAACCCCTAATTTCACATCTCAGTTTCTTTTCTTATCTCTAAAAAAAACCTAATTTTTTGTTTGAACAGAGTCACGTGTTGGAGAATTGAACTACACGACGAAATAAAGTTGCCTTTTTTGTTGTTTCGTTTGTTTTGTACTTTTGATTCAATAATTGATTTGTCTTTTTTGTTCATAAGTTTGAAAGTTTGTTCTGCTTTTGTTGCTTTTAGGGTGAAGAAGATGAAGCTGTTTGAAGGATTAGAGAAGGTAAATTCATTTCTTTGTTTATTTTTATGTAAAAGATTCAATTTTTAAATGTATTTCATTTTAAAAGTTGAATTTGTTGCTTTAGAGAAGAAAAAATAGCTCACTTTTTCACTGAAAGCTTCATTTTATTTATTTATTTATTTTTTGATTGGCAAGCCTGTTTTAAATGAGATCAGTAACTCTTTGATGCTGGCGGGGTTCGAGCCCCAGACCTCTGGTATCATCACCCAAAGGTTTAACCGACTTTGCTAGTCAACACCTGCTCATTTTATTTAATGAACAGAAGTTTCGTTGATGATTACTTGAAACTTAGAGCTTGTTTGGATAACCTTGTTTTTATGTGGAAATTAAACAAGCGAAGATAGAAGTTGTAAAGTGTTAGCATTTCTTGTTGTTTTTTTTTTAAATTTTTAATTTTTTCGTTTGATGATATAGATGTTGAAGTTTCAAGACAAGGAAATAGGAGTGAATGGGAAACATGATCTTAAGGCTCCTCTACTGCAACCTACGGAGAGTGTTGCAGTTACAGTTTCTCAACCAGATCATAAAGAACATAAAAAAAGTAGGACGGTTATGTTTAAAGTCGGAGGAATGAAGTGTGCTTCTTGTGCAGTATCAATAGAATCAGTTCTTGGAAAGCGTAATGGTATCGAGAGTGTAGTGGTGTCACCACTCCAAGGCCAGGCAGTAATTCGATTTATACCAGAGTTGATCACTGTAAGTTAATATTTTGAAATCTTTGTTTTGGACATGTTTTCTGTCATTGCAATTTACGCTATGTTTGGTAAGCAAAAGATTGCACATCCCTCGCTCAAAGTGATGTACCGATGCCTTAGAGTACGAATTCTCAACTTGTCTTGTCCTGACATATGCCTCGCTCAAAGTCATGCCCCAGACGACTTTGATCGACTTTTATAATTTGGTACAGGAAGGAAAGGCTGAGTTCACAGCATTTTGACGGTGAGGTGTTACGGGGACCACCTACCGAGACAAAACGAAAGCTTTCAAAGTCACATTGTTGATTAATAAATTTCCCAACGATTCTTTTACTTAAAAATTTCTCATACCGAGAACAACCATAACGGCATCTTATAAGCACTAAAACAATATGTAGAACCTACCACCACTGGGTTACGCACCTCGTGCCGAAAGGATCTTAGATCCTCCTCAAGACACATCTTATCTTTCTGTAGGCTAAGACTTTGAGTCCAAATTCCATGCGTATGTGGAAGCTCATTCCTGTTAGAAAGAAATATTGTTCTGTGTTATTTGTAAATAATTCTTGAACGTTTTTAACTGTTGACATTTTGAAATTTAATGGTCCGCCTTCTGATGATATGACCTTGAGAATGTTACAAGCCATTGCATTTCTATCAGACGACTTAGTTTCAAATTTATATATACTCTAGGGTTTTGATACCGACAATAACTAGAAAGTAGAAATTTAGAATATTTTTGTTTTTTTCCACTTAGGTGCAAGCAATAAAAGAGACCATTGAAGATCTCGGTTATCTGGCTAATGAGATCCAGGAGCAAGACATAGCCGTATGCAGGCTCCGAATTAAAGGAATGGCATGCACCAGCTGCTCTGAGTCTATAGAGCGTGCCCTTTTAATGGTTGATGGAGTAAAGAAAGTGGTGGTTGGCCTAGCCCTAGAAGAAGCAAAGATCCATTTTGACCCAACTCTCATTGATTCTGACCAGCTCATTGAAGCCGTTGAAGATGCTGGGTTTGGAGCTGATCTTATAAGCTCCGGGGATAACATTAACAAAGTACACTTAAAGCTCGAGGGTATTAATTCTCCTGATGATTTGAATATCATCCAGTCTGCCCTAGGGTCAAATGAAGGTGTGAACCATTTTGAGATGGATGCTTCAGGAAAGAAAGTGACTATTGTCTATGATCCAGATCTCACCGGTCCAAGGTCTCTCATAGAATGCATCCAAGAAGCTGGACAAAGCCCCAGCCTTTACCACGCGACCTTGTATGTTCCTCCAAGACGAGGAGAAGCAGAACGCCAGCATGAGATACAAGGCTATCGGAATCAGTTCCTTTGGAGCTGCCTCTTTTCCATCCCAGTGTTTACCTTCTCCATGATACTACCTATGCTTCCTCCTTATGGGAATTGGTTGTCCCATAAGCTTCACAACATGTTCACCATTGGAATGCTTCTGAGGTGGCTCCTTTGCACACCAGTACAGTTCATTGTCGGCCGAAGGTACATATTTATATCAGTTGAGAATAGTTCATTACCTCTATTTATGTGATGCCTATGCCTGTGTGGGAAACCCTGTACCTTTATTTATTGTTGATGTTTCAGGTTTTACATCGGAGCCTACCATGCATTGAAAAGAGGATCCACCAATATGGATGTCCTGGTTTCATTGGGAACTAATGCTGCTTACTTTTACTCTGTTTATAGTTTAGTGAAAGCATTAAGTTCGAATTCTTTCGAGGGGCAGGATTTCTTTGAGACCAGTACAATGTTGATATCATTTATTCTCTTGGGGAAGTATTTGGAGGTGGTGGCCAAGGGAAAGACTTCAGAAGCTCTAGCAAAGCTCACAGATCTTACTCCAGAAACAGCGTTTCTGCTGTCTTTGGATGGGAATGGAAATGTGATATCAGAAAATGAGATAAGTACTCAACTAATACAAAGAAACGATATAATAAAAATTGTTCCAGGGTCTAAGGTTCCCATCGATGGGATTGTTGTAAGGGGTCAGAGCCATGTCAATGAGAGCATGATCACTGGAGAAGCCAGGCCCATTGCCAAAAGGCCAGGGGACAAGGTTGGTTTTTCATTCTGTTTTATGTTGTTTCCATAGCATATTTCAATATGCCTCCTTTTCATTCTTAAGATTTTAATCGAAGTGCAATCTCTTCTTTATTACATACGACTTCACCAGTTCACCTACTTCCGTTGTGGGTGTTCTTACAGGTTATTGGTGGAACCATGAATGAGAATGGATGCTTACTAGTAAAGGCTACGCATGTTGGATCAGAGACTGCATTGTCGCAAATAGTTCAGCTAGTTGAAGCAGCTCAGCTTGCTAGAGCTCCCGTTCAGAAACTAGCGGACCAGATCTCCAAGTTCTTCGTTCCTACAGTAAGTTCATTCCGCAAGTCTGGATTGTCTGATATTTTTGTTGGCTTAGTGATGTATATAGTAGGCAGAAGCTTCAACAAATAAGAACAGGAATATAATATTAATTCTCCTGCATCACTTAGTTTTATGCATTAACATATTTTACCCTATCTTTTAGTGATTGAATTTTTTATCACGAATTTGGGAAATACACAAGCGAAGCTTAAATAAATTAAGGAATTGTAATACTGGTTTGGAGACACTGGTTGTTAATTATCAGGTTTAAACAATATTTACATTGTAACCTCTGGTCTATCTCTTTTGCACTTAGACATGAAGTGATGCTGAGTTGTTGACTATTTGAAACATATGTAACCTTCACGATATCCCCAAGTCACTTGGCGTGTTTAGCGTAAAAATTTCTCGATATGCTCTTGGTTCAGTTCTGCTTTTTGACCTTCAGAATGTAGAGACCTTCACTATGACAGTAAACAGTCTCTTTATACACTGTGTGTGGAATGTCTCAATCTCTGGGGTGGGTCTGGCGACTGGGAGAGGCTGTTAAGGCACCATGATAATAGGATATCATTATGGCATCATTTCATTGTAGTTAAGTTTATGATTGATCGGTTGATTGAATCGTAAAATTCAAGTCTGCATGGCACTACCAGGGGTATGAAAAACTCCAGCACAAGTCTGAAAGATAGTTATGTAGTTTGTCCATAAGTTATTGCTGCATTTGAGTAATCAATTTGCTTTGCTTTATTGGTGGTCAACTTTCATTTTAATCAATACGAATTTCAAATTAGCAACTCAGATGCTAAACTGACCTCATTTAAAACAGGCTTGCCAATCCAAAAAAAAAAAAAAAAAAAAGAAATTAGCAGCAATTTGTGCATTTCTGTACTATTTTCAGATGTAAATTTGGTTCAATGTTTATAGTTGCTGCTTCATTAGCTGATTTATCATTTTGCCTCCATTTTTCACAGGTTGTTGTGGCAGCACTCATGACATGGTTGGGCTGGTTCGTTTTTGGAGAAGCCGGTGTTTACCCTAAACGTTGGATTCCAAAAGCTATGGATGGATTTGAACTGGCACTGCAGTTTGGTATTTCGGTACTGGTAGTTGCCTGCCCATGTGCACTGGGTTTAGCTACCCCAACAGCTGTCATGGTTTCCACAGGAATAGGTGCTTCCCAAGGCGTTCTCATCAAGGGTGGAAATGCTCTTGAAAAAGCACACAAGGCAAGAAACTGTATCTAATATCTGTTAATAAACATTCAAAACTGTTCTATGGAACTTTTTATATCTTCTATTTTGTCTTTGATTCTAAACACATTATGTTGACTAAATGCATAGAAAGATGATTCATTGGATTTCAACATTTTGGCTTCAGGTGAAATGTGTTGTGTTTGATAAGACTGGAACTCTTACAATAGGGAAGCCTTTGGTAGTTAGTACAATGCTGTTTTCAGACATGGCTATTCAAGAATTTTGTGATATGGCTGCTATTGCAGAGGTAGTCTCTGTTTCTAGCTACTACTTCTCTTATCATTACGTGCTTTGTAAGGGAAAGGGGAATAGTTGTTTTGGATTACCATTTATTTGTTTTTATTTTTCTTTAATTTTCAAGGCAAACAGTGAGCATCCTATTGCAAAAGCTATAGTGGCACATGCTAAGAAGCTGCATCAGCAGTATGGATCCAGTATCGAACACGTAAATGAAGTTAAAGACTTCGAGGTGTACCCAGGGTCTGGGGTGGGCGGCATGGTTAGTGAGAAAATGGTATTGGTTGGTAACAAGAGGCTCATGAAGGCTCACAACATCCCAGTGAACCCGGAGGTTCAGGAGTACATGTCAGAGAGTGAGCAGCTTGCTCGCACTTGCGTGTTGGTTGCTGTGGATGGCATGGTTTCTGGAGCATTTGCAGTGACAGATCCTGTAAAGCCAGAAGCTGAGCGTGTAATTTCATTTCTTCGATCCATGGGCATCACAAGCATCATGGTAACTGGTGACAACTGGGCTACGGCAACTGCCATAGCCAAGGAGGTGGGAATACACACAGTTTTTGCTGAGACAGACCCACTAGGAAAAGCAGATAAAATCAAAGAGTTGCAGGTAAACATGTTCTTCCCTCTTTACTGTTAAAAGAAAAAAAAATGAAAGATTACTCTTGAACAAGTTACTAAGTTTGCAATACTTAACAGACCTTTCCTTTAGTAAGTTCACCCAACATTTTATTAGTCGAGCTAGTGACATACATGGTTATAAAACCTAGCAGATTCATGACCAGGCAAAATCATCCATGTGCAATAGATTCCTCCTTCGACATCCTTCATTGTGTGTGTGTGTGTGGGAGATAGCTCTTTGATGGTGAAGAAAGCAATTACTTTAGAATCATTTTGTCAGGTATTTTGTGCTTATAGAACTGTGTGCTCATATGGGGCCTTAGATGAAAGGGGATGCTGTGGCGATGGTGGGTGATGGAATCAACGATTCACCGGCTCTAGTTGCAGCTGATGTTGGAATGGCGATTGGTGCAGGTACTGATGTCGCTATTGAAGCTGCTGATGTAGTTCTCATCAAAAGCAACTTGGAAGATGTGGTAACTGCCATTGATCTCTCCAGAAAGACTCTCTCCCGCATAAGACTCAACTATGTTTGGGCTCTTGGCTACAATGTACTTGCCATGCCAATTGCTGCTGGAATCTTATTCCCTTTCACTGGAATCCGCTTACCACCTTGGCTCGCTGGCGCCTGCATGGCTGCTTCGTCACTAAGTGTTGTCTGCTCCTCCCTCTTGTTACAGTCTTATAAGAAGCCTTTACATGTACTAGAAGATGGTCGAGGATCCATTGATTTCCCTAATCTAGTTTGAGGTGCTGATGCGTGTGATATTTTAGGCATTCAAATTTGCATTCCTAATATTTGGGTAGCACTGAGATGAATTTTTTTGTATGAATGTCTACATAGGAACAGTTGTGACCCTATAAACTCTACCAATGTTGTACTCATTAACACTAATAATAAATGGAATGTTAAGCTTTTGAGCTCCTTTTCCAAGAAAATGTGGCGAGAATTTTTACTTTGCTTAAGTTCATGTTTCTGGTAAATTACATGTGAATAATATAATTTTTTGTGAAACATTCATGACGATAAGGTGTAAACAAAGAACACATGCAGGGTCGCAGGGAGCAGGCATTCACCATAATTAGACTGGGAAATTCCCTCTCAGTTAAAACCAAGTTTCGGTCGGCCCAAAATGTAACTTCAAGCACCAGCCAAATTTGAACAATGACACAGTGGCCACATGCCCACATCCCAGTCAAAGTTGGGTCGAATCCATTGAACTAATATTAAGCACGTGATATGGGAGTTTCAAGAGAAATGCTGGTATGAATAGACTAACAACAAAATATATATAATAATTTTCAAATTAATAAATATAACATTACCAACTATTTCAACTTTCAGATATATCACGATTCACGTAGCTTGGCCTACAATTTATTCCAATTTCTTAACATTTTGCACTTATGAGGGACTAATACCCACATTCTATGAGTATTATACACGTGTTCAGCAAAAGTGAAGCCACCAGCCGATCTCCACCAAGCACCCTCCAGGTCGCTTTATTGCACCACGCGCATCCAGATCGCCTCATAGCAGCTCGAACCAAACGTCCCACCAGTTCAATTACTACAACGACCTCTAGAAGGTCCACACTTGCTCATGCAACAACGGATAGTAATGGACGCCACAGCTGTCACCATCAAGACCGGAGCTCTAGGTGCGCGCACCACAAACTCACTCGTTAAATGACCTCAAGTCCTGAACTTGACCTGACACGGTCAACACTAGTATTTGGTTTGTAAACCATGGGCTTGGCCAGAGTCTCGGGCTCCATACTCATTTACATGGAAGGTTCTTTAAAATTAATTTTGGTCCATGTTTATACCACCTTACCACATCTGATCAAATCACTACTAAAAAAGATGAGATCAAAATGGATGGACATTTTAAGAAACCATTTAACACATAAAAATCTTCCAGTCCATCGAATCATTTCTCATCAGTCTTTATAAACACCTTTAAAAAAAAAACCTAGTACTCATTCATTCACTGGCCTTTGGTTTCCTCGTAAAAGTGAGAGGCTGTCAGCAACACACACATTATACATACAGACTGACACATTTTTAAGGTTAAACTGATTCAACACGTTTTCTTTTTGAACGTTCCATCGTTTTGTTCGGAGTCTCTGTTGTTTTTTTGTTGTTGTTGTGATTGTCCAGTTTTATAGCCGTTTTTTTTGTTATATGTTTGTGTTTATATATTTGTCTCATTTTTCTTCTTTCTGTTTTTTTTATTTGTTTATTGTTTTTCGTTTCTACTCTGTTAATGATAACTTGATCAAAAAGATATACAAGCAGGTTTGTTTAACCATTTATGCTAAAACTTGTTTTACGTTGTTAGTAGGCCATGTTTTACTATTAGATTGATTTGTTTAAGTTTTTTTTTCTGATTCTATGATATTATTTTTGTGTTTGAGAATCTTTTTTAATGGTTTTATAATGTGGACAACCTCATTTGTCCACATTATATGAGAAAATTTGTCTTGTTTAGAATTATTTGTGATGCGTTACTTGTACTGATGTTTATACAATCTCGATGATCAAATTGAGTTTTCTTGGAAATGGTCGTTGAAAGAAACCGTTTTTATGTGTGCCTTTTTGGTTAAAATGGTATGTGTTTGATTGCAGATCTTTCAGATTGTAACAAACAATGGCTGATCAGTCTCAAATTCCTTCTGTGTACCAAAAGCTAACTGGGCAGTTTAATCTCAGAACTAGTTCCCAGGTTGTACCGGCACGCAATGGTGGCCTCAGTAGGCCTTACATGCATCAATCACACATTGCCTATGGAAATTATAGCAATGGGGGATTGAACCGGGTATGCCAAGTTACCCAAGATCTCCCAATGGTTAACTATGCTGCCTCACCTGTTTTTGTTCAAGCACCCTCAGAGAAAGGCGTTGCCGGCTTTGCTATCGATTTTCTTATGGGTGGTGTCTCTGCTGCTGTATCAAAAACAGCTGCTGCTCCCATTGAGCGTGTGAAGCTCTTGATCCAGAATCAGGATGAGATGATTAAGACAGGAAGGCTTTCTGAACCCTATAAGGGTATTGGAGAGTGTTTCAGCCGAACAATTAAGGAGGAAGGGTTTGGTTCACTGTGGAGAGGAAACACAGCAAATGTGATCCGTTACTTCCCTACTCAGGTTGCTTATCTTTAGTCTTGTAAATGCTTTTTTGTTTGGAATTTCTTCATTTGCTTTGATGTAGGTGTAGTGGTGTACTAATACTGCATTGTGAATTGTTTGCTAGGCCTTGAACTTTGCATTCAAGGATTACTTCAAGAGGCTGTTTAATTTCAAGAAAGATAGGGATGGTTACTGGAAATGGTTTGCTGGTAACTTGGGATCTGGTGGTGCTGCTGGTGCTTCATCTCTTCTGTTTGTCTATTCACTTGATTATGCTCGGACTCGTCTGGCTAATGATGCTAAGGCTGCAAAGAAGGGAGGGGAGAGACAATTCAATGGAATGGTTGATGTTTACAAAAAGACCCTTAAGACAGATGGCATTGCTGGGCTATACCGTGGTTTCAATATCTCGTGTGTTGGCATCATCGTTTACCGAGGTCTCTATTTTGGAATGTATGATTCTCTGAAGCCAGTGCTCTTGACTGGAAATATGCAGGTTAGTGTGAAACACTTTGTGTTTTCTTGTAGTACATCATCATATAGTTGTTTTAAATTAGCATCATTTTCAAATTATTTGTTTTTATCATTTCAGGATAGTTTCTTTGCTAGTTTTGCCTTGGGTTGGTTGATTACAAATGGCGCTGGCCTTGCATCCTATCCAATCGACACCGTCCGTAGAAGAATGATGATGACATCTGGTGAAGCTGTGAAGTACAAGAGTTCGTTGGATGCATTTTCTCAGATCTTGAAAAATGAGGGTGCTAAGTCTCTGTTCAAGGGTGCGGGTGCTAACATCCCACGTGCAGTTGCTGGTGCTGGTGTTCTTGCTGGTTATGACAAGCTACAGCTGATTGTGTTCGGGAAGAAGTATGGCTCTGGTGGTGCCTAAGTGAATTACTGGCTACCATGATATTGATGAAAGCTTATAATTGTCCAATTGTTTAGTTATGTTGAGGAATTTTAATAACAAATAATAGTAGGCTCGGAGGGAGTTTCTCCCAAACTTTTTGGATGGTTTCTGGTGAGACTATGAGAGTGAAAAACCAATTTTAATGGACTGGGTTAAATCCAGTATTGGCTATAATGGATTTATGCATCAGGATTAATGGTATATCTCGTCTTTTGTCATATGGATGGTCCTCAGATTTGGCTATAAGTACAGTAATATGCAGTATGCACTTGTGAACTGCAGGATGAATGTTCTGGCATCAGTTTTTTGGAGTTTTAATCCAGTATTTAGTAAGCCTGCCCTCAAGAGTCGACATCCTTGTCACCATTTTCCTGTAAAATATACAAAACGCTGAAAGAAGATAAATTTACTAAGAAGCACTGTTTTAGTGTCAGCAAAGTCCCCTAAACTTTTAACTGGAACTGTGCTTATTGGGTTAGAGCGTCTATTATTGTCTAACTTGGTTGTGTGTCTCTAAGTTAACTAGTAACAGTAAACTAGATGAAGGGGCGGAACTTACTGTGTTTTTGCCACTATCAAATTCTGCTGCTCCACCTTTCATCTAATAAGAAAGTAAATTTGATCTCTCCATTTATAGAGGAAGTTGTTTTCCACATCTCGGTCCCTTCTTTGTTAGTAGTAACTCGGTCTACAATCGTGAACCCAGGGATATCCGATTACACACAGATCTCCAAAAGGCTAGCTACGTGAAAAACAGTTGAAAACCAATAGTCTGTTGGTGCTGCCAGACTGCCAGAGTATTTTTTTTAGTGTATCATTATCATTCGAAGAGTGATTGAGTGATGGCCCGAAAATGCAATGGGATTTATCATTCGAGTTGAGTAAGGGCCTGAAAATGCAATGGGCGTTATCATTTTGTAGTGAACTAGTGATGGCCTGAAAATGCAGTGGACTGCTTTGTTGGCAAAAGGGAACTATGTCAAATGATAAGGCCTGTATTTGGTATTTGATGGTGCCAAATTCAGCGTGTGTAGGGACGCGCGTGTTTGGTTGGGGCCTTGGGGGTTCAAAAATCTGGCTTAGTGTACTTGTCATTATTAGATGATCACTTCAGTAGTTTAATTAGTCCAAAAAACAATGCTTGTAATGGTTATATATGAACAGTGATCTTTACTGATCCTAAATTAGTGAATTGAATTCTAAGTTATTAGGCAACTAAAAGTAATAATCTGTTGCTGATATCTGGATATTAAAGACAATGCTTGTAATGGTTATATATGAACAGTGATCTTTACTGATCCTCACTCACGCGCACCAGTCACCACATGTCCAGCTAAAAAAAAAAAAAGAAAAGGAGTGGAGAATATGAGTGATCCCTTGCTTACAATCTAGGCTATCTTCACGAGTATCTTCCCTATTATATACAACACTACACTGCTTTTGAAGCTTTAAATGAATCTGATTTAGGTAAGACTGTTAATCTAACAGACCAAAAGATGGAAAATTTTAGTTTGCAGTAGTTGCTTTCCCTTTGCCTTATCATTTATTAAGAGCTCATTGGCTTGAGAAAGAAGGTCGTAGTCAAACTATATCCAGCCAAACAAAACCAAAACCATACTTCTTAGGATCCTTCAGTAGATAAGATGGTAAACAAAACACTTTTGTGGATTTGAGGGGGGGCCAACCCCAACAAATCTCAACCGACAGTAGTACTACAATATTTGTAGGTCAGAGTGGCTGACCAGTTGGGGGACCATTCAATTCCTAGACTTCTTGTCCAACAAATCACAACCACTTGATCCAATAATTCCGCATTTTTGTTCGTTCCTTACTTCCATGCTGGCCTAAAAATCCGACATTACTATTCTTCGCTGGTGTGCCTCTTCAAAGTAACTAATTAAAAGGAGCTATTCACTAATGCGCCTAAATTGTAGAAAGATGTCCATATTGCCCGAAACTCGCCCAAAACCCAATCCGATAAAATCTAAACCCGAACCGAAATACATAGGATAGGATTTGGTCGCACTCTCTAAATCCGGACCGACCCGATAATTTAGCTCTAAACCCGTTAAAAGAGCTAAAAAACTCGAAACCGAATCCCAAATCCGGTTTCAATTGCATACTAGTAATCTCATATAAAAGAATTAGCTAGATAAATATTTGGATTATGATCTCATTCATGTTTACAATGATGAGTTATTTAATATATTGGATTATGAAAAAAATTATGTCGGGATTTCTAATTTTTTCAGTAATTGCACGTGATCATATGTGTCTATAGTTCATTCCGAGTCCATTTATTTTTAAATCATATAAAATAATTATATCCGAGTATAGGTGATAATTACTTTCAAATTCATTAGAAGTTTTATTTTGTTTGAAGAATTGGTAGATAACCGAAGAAGAAATAAAATGTAGATATATATTTCAAATAAAATTTTTTATTGTCTTATTTCTTCATTTATATCGGGTTTTATCCTACCTGAAATATAGAGTTAGGATAAGGTCTGGTCACACGTCTCAACAAAATACCTAACTCTAAACCCAACCCGTTGAAAACCGTGGTCCGGATTTGGATAACCCAATACCCATTCAAAACCTGAAAAGTCCGGTTCAGATCGGGTACCCGTTTGGACATCCCTAACACACATTAGGCGTGTATAACCTAAACGCATGGAAGTTGCACAGTGCAACTATTGGACAGAAAGCAGAGTGCATCTTTGGATTCCTAACTGTTACATAAACGAAGACTTGTAAAGAAAGCATAAATACGTCAGACGGTCAGACACTATATATATATATACATTATTAACACATGCTCATCATCAGTTGTTGTTCACTTCACTTATTTATTATAAATAAATAATATTTTCTCATTCACAAACTATAAAACTCTTTGTTTCTTTCTTTCACAAACTGAATTTTTCATTCAATGTGAAGCCAATCCTCATTCTTTTTATTCTCTCTCTCTCTCTCTCTCTCTCTCTCTCTCTCTCTCATTTTAGACTAGTTTTCATTTGGAGTATTTGAAAGAGAGATCTTAAATGGCTTCTTCTCGTTCTTGAATCTAGAGTGTTAAAACAAGGTAAATTTTTATGACGTAATATTTTATTGCCTTTATTATTGTAATTGAGATACATCCTTGTTTCTGGATTCATTTTGTCAAAAGTTGAGTAGACTGGAGTTGATTGTAAGAAATCATCAGAATGTGGTGCTGTAGATTTACATGTTTTTCATGAAAAGTAGTTGTTGTTCCAAAAAAAACATAAAAGTGCAAGATATGATTGACTAGGTCCCATTCCCGTGGTGGTGTTGTTGACTTGTTGTTGTTGGTGCCTGTTGGAATTAATGATTGTTTGTTGCAGTTGATGTTTATGAAATTAATGCCAAACTGATTCTTAAAATCTGCAGATACTTCACAATGAACGGGAACCGACAGGTGGAGCTGCATTACATTAATACTGGATTTCCTTATACAGTTACGGAAAGTTTTATGAATTTGTTCGAAGGTCTTACTTACGGACATGTAGACGGTCCTTTTGCTGCACCAGTTGATGAATTTGAGGTATTGAATCTGGAAGTTCGGAGGTGTTATATTGTTATATTCATGGATATTAGTTATTCCATTTAGTGATGTTTCTGAAAAACATGTTGAAAATGCGCCAACGACTGTTTTCCGTATGTACTCATGCTCTCTTGTGTACTTACCACAGGAGAATGCATATTGGCAGATGCATACGAATTCACAAAAATATGCTCCGTGGGGTACTTCCTATTATGGTCGAACTCATGCTCTTGATGTAGATGACCATCTGTCCAGAATGGACGGAAGCAGGAGGACTATTGAGAACTCTTCATTGATGAATAACAGAGAGTCATCACCATTGACTGTTCATGGAGGAAGTTCCAGCACAGCTACGCTTGACAGTCCTGAGGAATGTAAGTCTTACCCGATTTGAGTTATTGCTCGGACACACCATAATTTTGTCGAAAGGTTGCTCAGACACACTACAATCTTAATCCTGGTTAAGAGGCAGCGAACAACGCTAGGCCTTGGAGAACAGTTAAAAAGATCAGATTATTTTACACTATTTATTTTTTCTGTCTGAATTTTGACACAAGTGTCTAGAATGTACTCCATCCTTTATCAAGGATAATGTTAACTTTTCTCTTTCAAAAATTTCAGGCATTCGAAGTTATCATGACGATGGCAACAGTTCTCAGGTATTTATCTTGATGTATTTGAATCATGTGCCTGTACATAAAAGTGACCATTATCATTATTCCAAAGATGAACATAGAAACAAGAGTTGAAAAAAAAAATCTATTACTAACTATACTAGACAAGTCACAACATTTTACTTCACCGGTAAAATTACAATGACAAGTCACGACATTTCCATTGTGAAATGTAGTACAAGCCACATGATGACATTTACCTAATTCTTATTTCATGTTATAAACTGCTGAAGAATTTTAATGAGGGTACTTGAAACTGCTATTGTTTCTGGTTCATTAAGGTTTGCGGATGTTGAACGATTTCAACTATGTTTTTATTCCATGGTTTAAAAAATATTGCAATGAGATTAAAAAAAGTGATTATCTTTATCCTTATTCCTGAATTTGCATCTAAGTTGAATGAGGAGAATAGATGAAAATTATGTAAAAGTAACAGGCTACTCTAATTGCTTCCATCAGTTATGTTTTTAAGGATATTCAATGATTTCTACTATGTCTGTTTTTCAAATTCATGGAATTTAATTTATGGCAATTAGTGTAAGAAAAGTGAAGTGACCTGCATCTTTTAGTCTGCTAGTATTAATGTGGAAATGAGATGAAAATAAATCAGACTCTAAGCTATTAAACTTCTGCTGAGGCTGTTCATGGATCTGGATCAAAATCCTACTCAATTAAGGACATCTAGATATGTTGCAGAGGTCCAACCTGTGCAGAGATATCACTGGGGTCGTAGTTTTACTGTTTTCTGCTTGATATGCTGTAGTTAGGATTTCATTAATGTTATCTTTTGCAAGAGAAACTTATTTGCTTTATGTATATTTCCCAGGTTGTTTGGCAAGACAACATTGACCCAGACAATATGACTTATGAGGTATACTCACTGTCTCCTTTTGTTGTGAGCCAATGTTTACCTACTCTTACATAATCTAATAAGCTAATGCTAGTTATTAATGAACTATTTCCGATTACTCTTGTAATGGAGAGTAGGTCTTCCTTATTTCTGTAATTTCGTTTGTGTTGGTGTCTTAGTCTGTAGAGAGAAACTCTCTTCCAAAAGATTAGGATCTAGTTCATAATCTACAAAGTAGAATGTGGAGAACTGATCTTGTTGCCGTCATATTGCATTGGAGTTTAACATCCAAAAGTTATTGGGGTTAGAGTTGGTCCTTTTTTTCACAATCTGAATTAATGTCCTCACAGCTCTTGTTGAAATATCTTGTAACCATGTTTTCATCTACAGGAGTTACTTGATTTAGGTGAGGCAGTTGGGTCTCATAGCCGAGGCCTTTCTAAAGAACTTATTGAATTGCTTCCAGTGTCCAAGTACAAGAGTGGCTCCTTTTTCTCAAGAAAAAGTTCCCGAAATGAAAGGTAAAATTCAAATTAACATGTTACTCCTTATTTAAAAATACTAGCTTGTTTCTTTCAGTTCTGGTTGGAGCATGTTATTAATGTAATGAACATCTTGTTTTCTTTGAACTCGTTTGACTAGTATATGTGACAATTTTCAATTCACCTGACGTAGACAGAAAGAGTGGGGTTTTTCTTTGGGACATGATGTTCTATGTTGATATGATGGTAAAAAAATGTTAGACAAATAAAGTGGTTCACATACAAACCTGTAAGCTGAATGGAACAAATTACCTTGTCCTTATTTTCATGTGATGCATATATTTGTTTTGTCGTTAGGAGTAGATTATCAGTCGATGGTTCTTTTCTCTTTTTCATTGTTTGGAGAAAGGAAGCCATGAAGTTTTTTTCAGTGTCAAGAATAAAGACAAGTTTTTGATAGAATATGCTAGCTGCAGTGAACCTGTGATGTAGAGCTGGTGCTTGGGTTATTCGAAGCTTATTGTATTGCATCATGTTTGTTGGTTAGATCTAAACATGTATAGACAAGATTAATTTGCAGAAGTAGATGAACGACAACTTGTGCTTGTAATTTCTGTTGCATACAATGAAGAACTTACAATGTGGTAGTATTCATGAACTGAAACTAAAAAGACTAAAAGAGTATCTTTTTCCTATTTGACGTCGTGGTTTAATGAAAGATTTGGTGATCTATGAGGCAACTTGGACATTCCTAACACAGATATTTCCCTTCTATTTTTTTCTTTTTGTGATTCTTTAGAGTATGCGTGCTTACTGTATAGTTGTTGTTAAGTGTAGTTTTTATTTGCTGTTTATGTATGCTGCATTTCCCAGTAAACTTGAAATGTTATTCGCCTTGACCTAACGCTCTTCTGTTCCACTAAGAAAATAAATGTTTCTGCAATTCACAACAAGACATTTAATATTGTTGCTATCAGGTGTGTGATTTGCCAAATGAAATATAAAAGACGGGAGCGGCAGATTACTCTACCCTGCAAACATGTCTACCACACAGATTGTGGAACAAAATGGCTTAGTATCAACAAGGTCAGCTAATCAGAGCCCCTCCTGTTTGCTGAATATCTCATACTAAATTACCATGTTGCTTTTTGTTCACCACTAAACGTGTATTGTCCTTCTCAGGCCTGTCCAATTTGCTATACTGAGGTGTTTGGCGATAGTTCTACAAAGTAAAACCCAGTGAACAACAAATGGAAGGCCATCTTCAAGTTATTTCAGATGCAGCGGTGATGCTTACTCTCCTTGAGGGTTTTTCTCTTCCTATATAGAGCTAGATAGACTAGAGCTTTATTAGAAGAATCTTTTCTTTGTAGATGTGGAATAGTCATCATAGGCTAGTGATAAGCGAATGTAATGGATTACAGGGACACGAATGTAATGGATTGCTGGGACAAGATCTCTCTGCTCCACAGATGTGCAGAAAAGTTGCAGTTACATTTTTGTTATCTTTCAGTCTCATTGTTATACAGCTTTACTAGACAAACTATGGATTGAATTGCTCAGGTGTTGAATAGACAGTGATAAATCTGCGTGTACCTAGGCAAAGACATTTCAGGACTAACGAACATGTACTCCCCTCGCCTTCACTACCAATCAATCTCTACACTAATTGAGTATTACAGGATGGCGTAAAGCCACACAATTGAACCCGGAAGTTCTATCTCGATTAAGTTTTTCTAGTCGTAAATCAGTACTACTCTTGGAAGGGATAACACTGACTCCTTTGCACTTGTCACATGCAAATAACTTGACTTACTTCCTTGCATAAAACTAGTTGTGTTCGCTGTTTAATTAAGCCAATTGTGTAAACACCAGAATAAGCCTTGTCTAAAATTTAGATAAACGGAAATTAAATGTGCCTTGTGCCCTTGTGTGCCTTGAAAAAAAAATAACTTGGTCTAAGAGCATCTTTACTAGAGAAAACACCAAAATTTTTAACCAAACCAAAGGCCCAAACCAAAAAAACACCAGCCAACATCAAGAGAAACATCCAATATTCGACATCAAATTACGCGATTTTGGATAAACTGCGCCATATAACCCACACGGTTTTCTCAAAACCGCGCTACTAAAGCCCATCTTAAAAGCCCAAGCCCACGCGGTTTTCCAGAAACCGCGCTATGTGTCTCACATCAACTTTCTTCTTTCTTTACCACGTAATTAAAGCCCACAGTTTAGCCCAAGCCCATGCGGTTTTGGAAAAACCTAAAACCGCGAGAGAGATTTGATACAACACTAAAGCTGAAACCAAATTTTGGCCGATTTAATGTTTGGTATTTTCATCAACATGTGTTTTTCCTAAAGATGAAAAAACACCAAATTATTAAAAATTTGGTATTTGATAGTAAGATAGTATCTCACCTAAAGATGCTCTAAATCAACTAATTAAGACAATTATACAAACGC
The DNA here is from genome assembly GCF_015680905.1 of Coptis chinensis. Classification (NCBI taxonomy): domain Eukaryota; kingdom Viridiplantae; phylum Streptophyta; class Magnoliopsida; order Ranunculales; family Ranunculaceae; genus Coptis; species Coptis chinensis. The sequence continues at coordinate 88,564,506 of NC_141463.1, read as the reverse complement.
CAATTCTTCCTACGTGAGCGAAAGTATGCATTGACTTGTAGTTAAAGAGAAAACAATAAAGAAAGAAAAAATCTCCAACGGTCAGAAAAGAACTCAAAACTTGGAGCCTTTTTGTAACGTTACAAAACTACTATTCCCCACACATCAACAACGAAAGCCCTTCTTCCTCTCTGCATCTTTTTATTCAACAAAGCTTCTCTCTATAATTCATTAAACAATTTCAAACTTTTTTCTTCTCCCTCTCTTTTTTTTTCTTTTCTTTGCTCTGTTTCCATTAATTTCTTCTTCTTGTTATTTGTAGATATTATATACTTCTTCATGGAACCAGCCAACATTGATTGGAACAACCTTGAATGGACATTCATCGAAGATGACTTATACGAGCACATCAATGCTCCAAAATGGTTTGATTTCTCCGCTCCAGATGACTTTGATGCCCATGACGAAGCTTGGTTCTGTAAAGATGGTAACTTGTTGTGGGCTTCTTTAATTCAAGTTCATCAACTTTTCTTGAAATTTTCAACTGAGTTGTTATCTGTTTTCTGTTGTTAGAGTGTCGGCATCCAAAGATAGCTGAAGATTTTGTTAGATCAAATTCTAAGTTTACTTCTAAGGTATTCAAATTTGGAAACTTTACTTAATAATTTATAGTAACTATATCTGTTTATTGATTGGATTTCTGTTTTTAGCAGGTGAAGCAACATTTGAGATCAATTAGTGCTTCTGAAACTCTTCCTTCTCGAGATCGTAATCTCAGGTACTCTACTAATTCATTCTTGATTTTAGGCTTTGATTAATTCGTGTTTGGTCTGGCTAATTTGTTGTTGTTGTTGTTGTTGTTGTAGAGGAAGGTTTATGTCATCGACAACGGCATCGATGAATCGGAGAGTGAACAAATGGAAAACATTTACGCCTCCTCATGATAGAGTACAAGAAGATCAGGAGAATGAGAATCCTAATTTGTCAACTCCTTCAAAGAACAAAAACATGAAATTAACAGAGAAGAAGAAAGTTTTGGAGAAATCTCCTTTAGATTTGATTCAAGAAGAGCGGAAAGGGAAGTTAAAGAGTACGCTTTCGGCGAGTAATTTGTTTGCTGGGAGAGAGATTTTCAATCAGATTACTGAGTTTTGTCACGAGTTGAAGAAAATGGTGATGAAGAGAAAGGAAGGAGAGAGTTCTAAGACATTGTATGAGAGAGAGAACTCTGAGGAGAGTTTGGAAGATGTGAAGAAACTTGAGGCTGTGGAAGAAAATAGGCCTTTGCTTAAGGTGGAGAAAGGGAAATCTGAAGCAGTGGACATGAACATTAATGAGAAGAAGCAGAGGAAACTGTAAGTGTTCATTATTAGTACCAATGTTGCATATTTGGGCCATTGCCTTGTACTAATTTGCACAATTGCACTGAATGTTTAGTCTAATTATTTGCTTCTATAATAGGAAAAGGGATGAGAAGGAGAACAAGCCAATTACAGTTGATTTGAAGGTAACTAGGCATGGCCAAGAGAACCTGTTGCAAGTCAGAACAAACCCTCCTTCCCCTCAGTGCTTTTCTACTGATCGTGAGCCTCTTTGTCGAGCCAAAAAAGGCAACACGCCTCTCAAGCCCTCCAAGTTCATCCCAGTGGTAAGTTACCTTCTTCACTATCAATTCTGATGCTATATTCCCACTATGATTTTCAGAAAAGTTGTTTGATTATTGCACGACAATTATCTAATTTCAGATCATTTGTTTTGTTTGACAATTGGTATTCACAGGAGAAGGGTGTTGTTCTTCAGGAAGCAGAGCAAAATAACAGGGGGGAGATAGTGGAGCAGCAATTTACAGATAAAGGGACTAACCAGAGTATATCTGTAGCTGGTAAAGAGGCAAGATCAATTGAAATGTTCTGGATATTAAAGCCTTGCCTAGCTAAGTAAAAGAGTAAAATAAGCCTTACCTAGCCAAAGATCTAGAGTTATTTTTTCTTATATTCTTTCATTTTTTAAGGCCCCATTGGTCTTGTATATGAACTTCATTAAGGATATATTTTTTTTCATGCAACTCTGTCGCAGACAAGTGTTAATAAGAATGTCTACAGAATAGTTGAAGTAAATACAAACAGCCATGTATATTGTTGCTCAAAATCATTGATAAAGAACAGAAGAAGTGATGATACGAATAGCCTTGTAATTTGTAGAGTCCATCAATTTGTAATACTCCCAACTTCCACTGATCCCTCGAAATCTTCCAAGCTCTCCAATTATGGAAGTTGCTTGTAGACATTTAGGATAGAATCCATAAACAAAGATTATGGCAATTTCTCACATATTGTTCCAAAAAAAGTGAAGTTTCTTAACATGAAATGAAACCTTGGTGGCTCAAGTTCATAAAATGAAACCGGGCAGAACCATGATGTTAACACTCTAGTCTTCTTCTTCTTCTTTTTTTTGTGAGCAAAAGGGAGTTAGCCCCTAAAAAGGAGCCGGCTCCCAACACTCTAGTCAGTAGTCACTGTAATTGGTGCACCTAAATATATCTTAATTTGTGAAAAGAAATTATTAGAAATGTTATCTGAATTGCAAAACAAACAGTTCTTAATAAGAACTGCTGTACAGGGGGCTGAAACCCCTTCAGAAGAACAAAAAGCGCTATTGCAATAAGAAAAGGAGCAGTATATCTTCTGAATAGTGAAAAATAAAACATAGCCATGTTCGCTGAGCTAACGAATTTGCTGATAGTACCAAAGATAGGACAGAAGAAAATTTATTTTAGTAATCAGCATTTCAGCACAAAGACCGCCATAAGCTATGCTGGCATATATAAGTACTGAGGTCCTTGCATCCAATAGAGTGTAAGTGCTATCTAATACAAACTCAAGTACAGGATGCTACTACAAAAATGGGAGTTGGGTATGCAAGACCGAAATATAGCTCTCTGTTTCCTGTGATTCATGCATAAGCAATTACCATTCGCCACGAAAAACGAAATCCAAATTTTGAATTTATTGAAAGGGCGCTTGTGGCTGGGTAGGACGTAGGAATTAGTGACACTCCTAATCTAGCAGGAATAAAACACGCCATCTAGGAAGTCTCAACCCTTAAGATTATGATGTCAACAGTGAGAATCCTCCTACTTAACTAGGGTCTAGGCACACAAAGAAGGAATGGACAAAAGATGTGTGTGATTTTGTTCCAAATCAGCTTTGCTGGATGTCCTGTCACTCACCAAGAGGTAGGCATTGTAGAACCACCTTAGGCATCGAAGTTTACCTTCTTGTCGGATGGTAATAAACGACTTCAACATCCCACCTATCCACTCCTTCCTCTTCTATTCAGAAGTTGTACACAGAAATCACAGATAAGCTGATCAAACTTATTTCCACTTCATTGACATTAACATTTGTTTCCCGTTGCTGTGTGGATATCACTAAAATCTTATTTTTAAGGTGAAGGTTCCATCAATGATCAATGGAATCCCCTCTGTCAGTCACCAAGTGGCCTCAAACTCAACTGGAGAGGCTTTTTCTCCATTTCGCTAGTCCTTTCCAAACCCGAACTCTGGCAAGCATTTCTCACTTGGAAGTAACAACTTCCCTTAACTTGGTTTCTGTTGTAAGAACAACCCTCCAGTAATTTAAATAACCAGATAGAGTCACACTGTCACCATTATTCACCAGCAATCAGACAATCTTAACTGTTATTTCCAAATTGTCTCAAACTCGACGGAAGAGGATTCTCCCCACATAACAAGTCCTTTCAGAACCGAATCATACTAGCATTTCCCACTTGTTGCAAGATCCACCTCTCAAGCAATTAAAGCGACTAACTAAAGCCACATTATCTTCCAGGAAATCAAACAACATTATATCCAAAGTATTGCTCTTCTCTACTCACTAGTTCAAATGACAGTCACTTCTCACTTTCAAACCACTAAAATACCTTTCCTCCATAATAGAAGCATTTCTAATGGCATATATCATGATTCTCATCATATGGTCGCTGTACCAAACTCTAGAGGTCAAAGTGGTTCTTGTACACCCTTTCCAAAAATCACTCCGATGTTTTCAAAACTATTCCCCGCAACTTCAATCTTAAACAAGGATGTATATCACCTTAAATACTTGCTAGCAAACCCTTGAGAAATAAGATCCTCTTGGCAACGGGTAACATATTTTCTTACATGATAAAAAAAAATCATTCTACTTCAGTGTAAGATCTATTTACTGGAGATAGTGTACATTGCAATGAGAAAACTAAACAAGATATCTCCCCAAAAAAATGTGTATTTAAATCAATATTTCCTTATGTTGTATCATATATGAGCCCAAGAAACATCACAGACTCCAAACACTAGTCACAGCATCAGCCGAAAAAGACTATCAAATTTTTTTCTATTCATCATTCATTCGTTCCAATATCACTGGACACCTCCAAAGTGAAGCTGAGTAATGGTAAACCTATAAGTCAAGCTATGTTTCTAACAACACTCAAAGACAATGTTCATCAATTACAATGGACTACAATTTTGCCAACTAGAATTTGAGTGCGTAAATATCCTCTGAGGAATCTAAGTACATGTCAAAATTGTAATCAATAAATTAATCACTTCAGCTAAAACAAACACAAAAGCCAATCTGCATATGTTCATTTCTTCCATATATATAGAGCAATGCATTATATATAGAGCAATGCTAAAACAATGCATCATATATAGAGCAAAAACATTACTTAAAAGTCGAAATTATCCAATTCCAACAAGTTAAAACTTATTAAAGACTACATTTTTAACAGAAATTCACATGCCCCATTTCACATACCAACCCAAATGTCTCAAAAACAACAAAACATAAAATCCAACCCATCCGAATCGCAAATTACCCGGATTCGTCAGCAGTAATCTTCTGATTCTCAAGGGCTTTCTGACTCTCAAGACGTTCAAGAGCTTTCTTATGAGCCCAAGTTTCAATAGTGAAATCAGGCTTAGCATTAAGACCAACCCCTAAAATGACAATTGCTAAAAAACTAGTAATGTAACAAGGCAATTCCCAATCTTCCCATTTTCTTGATTGGCCTGGTGGTGGTGGGGTTCGGTTAAAGAGGTAACCATTTGGTTTTTCTTGGTGACCTTGAGTTGACCACCGGCTCGGTCCTTCACCACCACTTCTAGTTCGAATTGATGATTTGAGACGGTTCCTTAACATGCCTGATGCTGCAGATATGGATTTCGGTGTTGACATGGTTTTTGGGAGGAGTGAGAATTTTTTTTTTCAGGAGTGAGATCAACGAAGAGAGAAAATAGATTGTGTTCACTGTATTAGAAAGAAGGTAGAGCCCAATGGGCTTGGCCTTGGGTTGTTTGGTTCGATGTATTTACATTGCAATTGCACCTATTTGGCACTGTTCTAAAAATCGGTCTAGGCGGCCTCCTAGGCGGTGCCCAACCGACTCGCCTAGGCCCTAGTCGTTTAAAAAATCGGTGAACCGACTAGGCGGGTCTGCAAGGACCGACCGACAGGCGCGGTCTAAAGGTCTCTAGTCAGTCAAGTTTTTTTTTTTTTTTTTTTAATGATTAAATGTCTAAAAATAAAGGCCCGTGTAGGCTTAAGATTTAAATGAGTTTAAAATACTTAAGTCTAATGTAAATTATGTCACTGTAACAAAAAGTATGTTTTTATATGAAGTCAATATTCTTCAACTATTACACATTTTTGTAATAAGTATTTTTGTTTGTGTTTATTTTTTGAATTATGGTAAATGATTTTATTTATTTCTTGTAGTATATGTGTATATTACTATATATATTAGGAAAAAAACGCTTTACCTTCCTGCGCAGCATCAGCTGCCTTGCCTGCCCTAGGCACTAAAGCTCCTCCCACCTCCTCCCACTACCGCTTCTAGCGTTTTTAGAACACTGCCTATTTCCATGTAACCACCCACAAAACAGTGTTTGGTAGCAAAATGCAAATAGACGGTTGATGCAACAAATTGCAATTATATGCACTATATAAGTAGTTTCTATGACATCCACTTGCAACCAAAAAAGTTGTGTAAATAGATACAAACACAAGAGAGGTGGTTTCTCTTATATAAGATGTGAAAAAAAGTAGTGAGATAATGTAACCAACTTTACATCTTTTTGCCTTAGGTTTACCAAGCATAAGTAAGTTGGATGCAATGCAATCAGATGCAATACAATCACATGCCATTTGCAACTATTTGTAATTTAACAGAGCACTGAGAATGTTTTTAATGATATATCAATTTATAGCAAGTACTTGGGGTGACTAATTTGATCAGTGTTTGAATAGTAACCAGGTTATATTAGCACTACTGCTTAATGCAAGACAGTAAATTGAACAAAGTTGAATGAACAACTATGCAAACAAGAAAAGCTGTCCAGTGGTACACATCAATTGTATGTACAGTTTTCCCTCCGTGTTTGAAGGAGATGTTCCTTAATGGAAATGTTTGCCTGATATAGATAAACATAAAGACTGGAAATGGAAAATGACCATTTCTATTTTCATTAAAAAAAAAAGAGAGATTTACAAGAGCTGGTCGCAGTGGCTCTTTCTCTGTAGTCTGTACCCTGTGTCCCTGTCACGCGTAGATACCCGAGTGGAAGCTAAGCAGGGAAATATTGTTTACTGTTGAAGGATTGAAGTCTAAAGGGTTATTCCACCCTTTTAACTGTTTATCTGACCACTTCATGTTCACATTTTTAACCTCTAAACCCTCAATATTCTCCATAACAATGCCTGCCATACTGTGATTAACTAGTCCTCGACAACCTGGCCGGTAATCAACCATCCCATCTGCAAAATGTGTCCATCTTCTGTAATTGAAGTTCACATTGATAAACTTCAAGTTGCTCAGAAGCCCACCTTTGCATCCTGATAAGAAAACTCCATTTTCTGAATCTGATGTAATGTTCACAAACAATATATTGGATATGGAACCTGCATTTGAATTTGAATGTCGTCGACAAGTTGTCACATATATGGGTTCTGCTCTCCCCCACCACGACGGGTCGTAGTACCTAGTACTGACATTTATATTTGAAAAAGTGACGTCGGTTGCATTTCCTGAGTGAGCAAATTAATTACATTAGCTTAAAACAATGAACCAGAATCAAATGCAGAATCTATAGGAAGCAGAATTGACATGTCTTGAAGGTAAAATGTTTACAGGCATTAGCTATATGAATGTGCTGATTGAAAATAAATGAGTAATATTTGTCCATTACCTCCATCACGTAGTTGAAATGCGAGTCCTCTGTGAGAATCAACAATTGTGATGTTGTCAAATACAAGGCCCTTAAAATCATACCAAGTAGCACTCCCAAGTTTGATTGCAGATGATTTTGTTCGAATCCAACAATCCTTTGCCGTTAAGTTATAGAGGGGACCTGTATAAGTCTTTGGACATATAGCATCATCCCCTGTATCGATAATACATCTTGTGATAACTGTGTTATTAGAATCTTCTATATCTATCCCATCGTTGTTTGGAGTGTTGAAGTCCCCATATATTGATACCTTGTCAATTAATGTGTTATCACACCTAACAATGTGCAAACTGCAGAAACACAATTTGATTCTTAGTATTATAGTTTTAGACGGACATTAGATCAGCTGACAGTACTCATAAAATATTTGCAAATATCTACACTATATGATAGCTGGGTCTTCCAGAATACCCTTCTCAATATCGAGTAGGCAATTTAAGATCTCTTTATTTACTTAATTTAGAAACACCTCTCTCACTAAATTTAGAATAAACTTCACTTTTATTAATATAATTTGAACAAGATCCATTTTTTATTAATAATTTAGAAACACCTTTCTAATGTCACTTAAATTAAATAATTACTCACCATTTTCTATATTGAAATTAAAACAATCTCTATTTTATTATTAATAATTTAAAAGAATCTCTCTAATATCACTTAAATAATATAATTATTTTCTATTTTATTTTAAAAAAATAAATAGACGAGTCTTTTCTATATAATTACAATTACCATTACCATACTAACTATCGATCTCGAGGGACGGGTTTCAAGACTTAAAAAAACCAATGCGTAAGAAGGTTTGCATACTTGTGGAACTAGATAAGATAAGATGTCATGTTCACTTACCACCAATAAGCAGGTTGCGTCAAATTAACGTTCAAAACTTTGACATTTCGACAATTAAGAAACCCAACGAGCCTTGGTCGACACTCATCTCCATAACAAGCACCACTACTATTCCAACTCACCATCACATTCTTCTTCTCATCCAACTTCTCTACAAACTTCAACCCCTGACCATCGATCACTCCATCACCAATGATCCCAACGTCTGTAACATTCTCAGCTAACACTACGTACCATCTCTTCGACTCAACTGGATAATCAACCAATCTTGGCCCACCTAAAATTCTAGCTCCTTTTTCAATCTCCAACGTTACACCTGACTTTAGATATATTGTTGCTGTTAAGTAATCTTTGCCAGCTGGAAATATGACGTTCCCGCCACCTGCAGCAGAGCATGCATCGATAGCTGCTTGGATATGAGACGTGTCGTAGGTTGTTCCGTCTCCGATGGCGCGATAGTCAGTTACAGAGAAGGTGGTGGAGTGTAGATTTAAGGATGTGGCGGGATTGGATTGGAAGGATGTGAAAATTGAGAAAAAAAGTGCATAGTGTTGGATAAGAGGAGTCCTCATTTCGGCTATTTTTATCTTATTATAATTTTGGGGTGAGGGCTATTTATTGGCTTTTGGGACTATTTATTTAAAGGGCACTTAACTCCAATCTCGCACAAGATTCTCACTTGTTTGTCCTATCATCAAAGCTTATTTAATCGGTTACTCATCAAATTTCATTGGGCAGCCTCCAGCTCAAACCCGACAACTAAGTTTAACAACAATAGTCCAATACACTTCCCCACACCTCAACGCATACCGGGTGCCATTTCTTTCAAACCTTTTATAGCCGGTATCATCTCTCTCGCGAGACTGAACCCAAACAAAAAAAAACTTCGAGTTTTTTATTGTGTTCATACTTCGAGTCGTGTCCCGTTTGAGTATATACTCAAACTTGATTGGGTTGATTAAACTTGATTGGGGTGGAAGATTGGGTTGATTAAACTTGATGATTTCAAACTTGATGTTTTTTTGGAGTTTGGATGGAAGATTGTGTTGATTAAACTTGAGTTCAAGTTTGCCCAAACTTGATGAAGTCGTTTTCGAGTTTGGGTTGATTAAGTGGAAGTTAATTTTTAAAATGAACATTGTGACAAACAAACCGAATTTTTTAAGTCCAAACGACCCAGCCATGTCGCCCAAGAGAGTCTCCAAACGATCCCGCCATGTCGTCCAAGATAGTCCCCAAACGACCCCGCTATGTCGCCCAAGAGAGTCCCCAAACGATCCCGCCATGTCGTTTAGCAAAAAACCAAGAGTTTTGTCTCAAACGACACGCGTAGACCACTTGAGTGTACACTTAAACTACATGATGAGATCGTTTAAGTGAGGTCGTTTGAGTGTACGCTCAAATTACATGGTGAGATCATTTGAGTGTACACTCAAATGACATGGCGAGACCGTTTGAGTGTACACTCAAACGACCCAAGGGGTTCGTTATGGTGAGACCGGTTAGATTGATTGTTGGGCCTGGGCTTTGATGACAAACTTTTAATATATATTTTTTTGGGGGGTTGCCCAATCCAATTTGATGACTGCCCACCCTTATCAAAAACTTAATTTATTAAGGCTCAATCATGACAGTATATATGTTCAATTGTCACTTAGAGCATTTTATTGGAACGTCACCAATCAAATGAAATGACATTTACTATCCTAGAAGAATCAAATGAAGAGAGCAACTGGTTTTTGTCGGGAAGAAGATGAAGAGAGAAGGAATACACATTATATTCTTTAATTTACTTGGCTTTCTTTTTCCTTCGTTTTATATTTTTATATATATATATTTTTTGGTGACAAGAGACAAATAAGAAAAATCAAAAAATTTGACAATCTTATGCTACTTGGTTGATAATATCCTTAGAGTGTTTGGAGGAGCTAACGCTGGGAGCAAAAAATCACTCATTTATTGGACGATTTTTAAGTATTTTGCCTCCCAGAAGTGCGTTTGCCAACTGAAATTGGAAATTAATCAAGAATGGAATGAAGTTGGAAACATTTGAATAGAATCCACTAAAATAGAATTTGATTCCAACTTATAACATGTGTGTTTGGCAAACATTTATAAATCATCGGAATTCAATTTCTATTTAAATTTTTGTGTTTGGTTGTCGATCGTATATAATCCTCAAATATGCAGACTCCAACTTTTGTTTTATTTTTACTATTTTTAGATTAGAAATAAGAAACCGATTCCCATAGTCTAGAATTTCATTGGATTATCAGGGGTTTCTCAAAGACTTAATAAAAGGAGGTGGAATTCGTTTAGAGTGATTCCATGCCTCCCAAACAGGCCAAAATTAAGTGGGTGGTACACCAAGGATCCCAGTTAATTCCACTCTCAAGTTCAATTTCTAGTAAACAAACACACTATAGTAAGAATTAATTGGGAATTACTTATCTTGGAGTATTGGTATAAAATATAAAATAGGGAGGGATGACGGTCCTATGAGCATTCCCAATGCACATTGTTAAAGGCTTTTTGCTGAAGTTCTAATACTTGTGTTCGTGCTGATAACTTGATTGTATTTCTTGATTAAAAAAACACGGTGGATTGGACTTTGTAGTGACTTTAGGAGTTGATCCGATATTCCGATCCGATCCTGATAAAATTCTACTATTTAAGTACATGTTATTAGGATTATGATCAAACTTAGGACTGGAAGTCTGGAAACATATTTTACTTTCAAATTCTAAGCATAGGAAGTTGAGACTTGAGAGGCATACGCATATTCCAATAGGTAGTTTAAAAATGAACTAATCTCCTAACATAGGCATAAATAGTCAAAAGTTACACAAGTCGTTTGATATTCTCAGGGAGGTTGTGGCTCGATCCCTCCCCCCCTTCCCTTAGTTCTGGCCGTCAGGCCTTGCAAGCATGGCTAGTTAAGTTGCTCTATCATGCTTTGAGCTGGAGAATGAATTGTTAATGGGAATTACTATAAACAAAACTCGAAAATCTATAGGCACCAATTTACGCTAATAAGAAACATTTCACTCTTACCTAGTTACTAATATAAGAACAACTTTTTCTCTTTTTCCAGAGTTGAGCTCTTAACTAGTCGATTTGGGCGGCTCACCACAGATTCATTTTTTCCAATTGCTTAGAATAACACATTGCTCCGATCCCATGCTTTGACCACATGCTTTGATGCATAAGAATCCATTGGCCATGAAATGAGTTGTGTATACAGTATACATGATCGATACAAACAAATAAGACGTCGTAGCATATAAGACAGATAAAGAGAATCCAAACAAAATATAACAAATAATTAACTAGGCTTCTTTTATTGCATTCCAATGGTATTCATTGATTAAAAATGTAGACAAGATAACAATTCAACGAAAAATTAATAAATCAACATTTTTTCAGCTTATTTTGGATTTGATATATCTTCCCTTCGTGTATATTTACTGCAAGTAGAAGGCCAAGAAAGACATAAGTGAGGCACCAATCAATGAAACTCCAATAGCTGAATCAGCGCTGTTGGATGCTGCAGGTGCTGGTCCTGGTGCAGGTGACTCGGCAGCCATTACCGCACTCATGGAAGCAGCGGCAACAACGAGAACTGCACAAGAGATCTTCTTCATGTCCATGATGGATGATCGGTGAAATTCTCAACAAAGAAAATTGTCACCGAAACACAAGTGTTCTTCTTCGTGCAGTCCTGAGGAATTTGAATTGGGTTCTATGTGGTCATTTATAGGGAGCCATAGGTGTTATTTTTGGAATGGAACAGTTTCTATGAGCTAGCAATTCTCTTGGGATGAAAACATGCAACCAATGTCTTGAACTCTTGACCGGTTCTTGTGTTGTATACAAGGCCTAGAAATGGTCGTTACAACAGTACTCTAAATGGCTATTAGTGAATTACCAAATGTTCCTGTAAGGGGCAGGGCACATGTTTCGGTTTCAGGTGTTACCCACTTGCCCAGTGTTTTTGATGAGAAACATAAGGACTTAGAGCATCTCTATCTAATTTTCTATTTACTATTAAAGCCCATTAAGGACCTAACATCTATCCCAAATTCCCAATCACCAGTCTGTAAAATCCATCATGTTTCACCTAATCTAAAAGAATGAATGAAAGCCCATGGAGGGTAAAAGCACCAAAAAATCAAACTGTAAGATCAAGGCAACCGTGTTTAGCGCTTCGAGTATATGTTTCGGTTGAGCAACACTATTGTTATTGGTTTCTTTTTCGAATGAGTCTAAGAACATGTTCAAATTGGGCTCATATTACAGTACTATTCTAGACTCAGATAGCTTGCTGGTCTAAGCTTGAGCAAGCCAAAAATGCAAAGAGCCCAAACCTAATATCTCAGGGCCAATAGCACTTTTCAAGATCCAGCCCTACCCAGTACCCACTAGTAAAATGTCCATCTGGGCAAGCTAAGAAAAGCAGTGTTTTACAAAAAAACAAGCAGTTCAATTGCACTCCATCATAACTCTACTTTGAAAGTTCAGATAGGCCAGCAATTTCTCCTCATCTTACTCCAGCAGTCCAGCTAAACGCTTGCTAGACACCTGTTTTAGCTCAACGGTCTAATATAAAACATTACATCATGCCAACAGATCATCTGTCCAAAGCAAAAGTTGTAAATAGCCGTTCATGGACCCATATCAGAACATGAAGCTAAGCTGTCTACTTCTTTTACAGGTCCCACAAATCGTAACGTTAAAGGCACACTAACTAAAAACATTTTTCTATATAAATTCACCACATTCATCCCAACTCTCAAACTCAGTACACTTAAATTCATCTAAGTTGCAGCTCTCTAACATTCTTCAATCCTGCATTGTTGTTTAGAAATGGCTTCAAGAGCAGCTGTTGTTATTGTCTTTTTCTTCATTGCTTTGTTTTCTGTTGCTGTTGTTAAGGCACAAGATAGTGGAGCTATATCACCTTCACCTTCAATGGACACTGGGGCTGCTTTCTCTCTGCAAGAATGTGTGGTTGCTATTTGTGCATCTCTATTTTTCTCTCTTATTGCCCTTCTCTGGCAGTAGATCGAGTGATTATTTACATGCTATATTTATTGAGGGAGGAATATAGAGTGAGTGTGTATGACTGTATGTATCTATTTGTTATGAGAATTTTTTTGTGAAATTCTTTTTACATTTTTTGCACTATAATCTCACTCTCTCAATAATTAGTTTTCTGCTTTTGAGCAGTACGTATTATGTTTCTAGATGTGAGAAGGAACTTGATTCTTTTTACTTACTTTATTCTGCGTGGTTGTATCTTGTATGATTGTGTCTCAAATTTTACTTCCAATTCGAATACCTGTAATTAACAGTAAGTTTTGGGTGTCCAGCCAGAATTTCAGATCATATTTTCGTTCAATTGAAAACTGGGCCTACTATGCACTTCTCAATATAAACCTCTATCTCCATGATCCTACCTAGCATAAAAAAATGTATCTCCATAATCTTAAGCCAAAAAGCTCTCTTAGAGAATTAATGAACATAGTGTATCGAAACAAAAACAAAAATGAGCACCTAGAAAGGATCTCAAACAAAATTTCAACTGGGAGATCATTTATTCCTTATTCTCCTTCTTACAAACGTGGACATCTTGTTCAAGTTGTCTTCTCAATCTCTTTAGCTCGTTAGTACAGATACCACTTTAGTACTCTTCCCTGTGTCTTTTCAAATCACTTCCACAACGCAGCAACGCCATTGCTCGCAACAAAGGGGAAGGTTCACCTTAAAACTAAAATCATGTCTATAAATATACTGGAAAATCTTGTTTGGACCGGCAATTAAGGTCCAACCAATTCTAAAACAAAATTATGAGTTCCAACCAATTCTTTTGTTTGAGCTAACAAGATCCGAAAAATAACAGAGAGAGTACCTTTCTTGGTCGTATATGACATTATTATTAGTTTTTCTTGCTTGGTAAGAGGAATAGTATATTAAAATTTACAAAGAGTTACAAAAGTTATGTGAAAAGGTCATATACATGCATGCATGTTCAGTTCAAAGCTAGATGGACACAAGAACATGTTCAGTTCAAAGCTAAATGGGCACAGTGCACTACACCAGAACAGTTGAAAAAAGACATCAAAGAGCCGTCGTTTTTTAAAAAAAACGACACTTTAAAGTGTCGGATGGTGACCCGTTTTTTTAGCAGTCGATTTTTTTATTTCACACTAAAGGTGCGTCGTTTATCAAATTTTCATGTTTTTTTTTAAACGTTGAATGAGCTAAAAGAAGCCCATTCTACATAGAGAAAACCAAACAAAATGGACATTTCTTCCTAAACAGACCCATCTTCATACAACAATAACAACGGAAGCCAAATATAAGTAAATTCAAATTCTTTTCCATTTCCACACCTACTAAATAATACAGTCATACCACTCAACAAAATTCTAAACTTAAAATTTCAATTCATACACTTACAATTATCTAAATTGTACAAAAATCTAAATACTCTAAAAATCTCATGCAGAGAACTTTCAGTTTAACTTCGAAGTGAGATTTCAACATGAGGTTCTAATGAACTGAATTTAAGCCTATAGCAAATATCTCCTTCTAAACATAACATTACGGTCATGTCAATCAATCGACAAAGAATGCTCCTTCTAAAGATGTGACAAGTTGAGGGGCTTAAGGAAGACTTGACCTTCCAACACAGCAATTACAAACCACTTCAGCTAATCCTTAGTCCACAGCAAAGCAGCTAATCATCAATACATTCATTTGCTTGTCAAAAGCCGCAAAACAGTTATCTTGCATATTGGCAATAGACTATGATTTCTTCGTATCTTGTCAAAATGAATCTAATTGTCTCAACAAGATTAGTAAATATATAATGGCGTCAGCATGGCTCAGTTTTCCTTTATTCCTACTTCTGTACAATTTTAGTCAGCATGGCTTATTATGCAACTTTATTCCTTTATTCATTTTCCACCTAACCCAAACACCATTAAGGAAAGAATGAAACAAAACGTGGGGGGAAACTTGCATAATGACAAGGTAAATTATGGGAGAAACGACGACAACAAAAGCACTATATACAAAGTATTGTAAAGAGTCTGAACTCTGAACTCTGAACACTAAACAGCAAAATGAAGAGAACCCAACTAAATGTTCTTCGTTTCGCTACCAAACCAAACAAACAGTTTATTTAAACAATACATAATATTGGTCCATGAAAGAAGGCTAAACCCTGGACTTTATCAGCTCCTCCCTAATTAGTTGTCAGTCACATCGAAGTTAAACCGACCATATATCCGTATATCTTGATCAAGATCCAAATAAATTTGCATTGTTTTTTAGAGTATAAAGGCGACTTAATATAAAAGCACAACATGTGCATATTTCTTTCAGTTTTTTATCCCCTCCCATGTCCAACCTCTAAAATTTAGTCATTCAGATATATGAAGCAAGCCACATTGATTTCAGACCAACATAACCTTAAAATCTCAAATCTGCGGACAGTTTGATGCAAATATATACAAGATTTCTTATTATTGAATTCAGACTAGCTGGTCAAACTCAAAGGTGAACAACTTGAAAAGATCTGCAATGTTCTCTCTTCTTTATCTGACTAAGTGAGATAACGATAAGGATTTTAAATATTGAGGTTAATCAACCGACAAAATTCCAGATCTTTGTACATTGTCACCACTTTCTTTTAGTAAACATTTTCCTACTCGTCGGTGCCCCTAGAGAAAATTTCTAGCGGAAAAATGGTACTTATTTTTCCTCATCAATACCAAAAATTTGCAAAGATAAACCAAAGAAAGAAACAAATGAAACATTGTTGGTAACAACAGTAGCTTTCCCTAGCCAAACATACACACATAAACAACAATAGTAGATACAATCTATATTACATTATTGCTCGGTGTCAGAGGGAAGTTATTTAAAAAATTAAAAATTGTGTGCACATAAAGGGTGGTTGATAAAAATAGACTTGAGAGATCTAAGGTAGTAAAAATTTGATCAATAAGGAAACCTATTTAAGAAGAATTCTGTTAAGAAACATGCTACACGTCTTAAGCAAACATGCAATCCTTTAATTCATTATGTATAAAGTTTCTTAATCAGGACAGTTTCTTATATCAATTGAATCCTCTCTAAAATACCATTCCCTTGAAAATTTAACGTTACCTCCCCTACCCTACGTTCAAAAAGAGACAAACATATGCTCCAAAAAGAGAAACATGTGCTCCGAATATGAGTTCAAAGATATAAAAAAGAGAGACAAACATGTTCTCTGGATATAAGTTCAAACATGGCATGAGTGACGTAGTCACAGGTTATAACTAGTAACAGTAACAACACACCTCAACATTTACCTCAAGAAGCCTGCCGAGAAAAGAAACTCGAAAAATCACATTTGAAAAACTGCTTTTATTTAAAACTTAAAAGTTTAAAGGAAGAACAAAACTTACTTGATTGGGAGAAGTATCAACACCACTCTCAAATGGTTTATTGATATAAAATGTTGGAAAAGTGTCTGAACACTCTCAAGCAAGCCACAGAGAATGGTGGAAAAGTGTTATAGAAAGGGGAAACAAACTCGAGTATGGAACTTGATACTTGAAGTGTCCTGTCTTACACCATAAATGAAACAGAACGACAAAGGGGAAAGACACGAGGCTCCAGTTAACCCAAGCTTGAAAAATCTACTATTTCCCCCAAGACAAACATAAAAGAATAAAAGCAATAAATGAACATAAAGCAACTGAAAAGAGGATAGGCAGTCACCTGTAGAGGTGTTCTAGTGAGAAATCTGTGAGCACTTTGGTAGTGCTTAAGGTCAGCATTCAGCTTGCACGAAGCATTTTTTATTCGATGGCCCTCGTCAATTATAATATAGTGCCAATTAATTTTGCTAAGTTTTGGTCGATCATGTTTGTTCATCAAATACTCGTACGTTGTCAGGACACTAAATTTCTGTTGCACGATTCTTTCCCAGTTTCCTGCGGGATCAAATTGCGGCCGACGAGTCACCTCCACATGACAAAACTAAATGAGACTACAAGTTCCTTACTAATAAAATGACATGTATTTTATTTTGTAGGTATGAAACATGTCATTACTTGAATAGTCTCTGACGTTCTTCGAGGGAGCGAAATATGCAATCGTGATTATACGGGGGCCCAAAAGTTAAGTTAAATCACCCAACCTGGTAGAACTGATGGCCGGAACTACCACCAAAAAGGGACCTCTATCATTTTTGCTTCCATTAGGTAACAGATTAGAGAAATAACCTTGTAAAAGGCAGAATTATCGGTCATTTATCCGAATCACAAGTTACCATATCTTTCTCAATCACAAGTTACCAATTTTCTCATTTCTCAATGCTCATACCTGAACAGTTTTGCCAAGACCCATTTCATCATCGGCATCCCAGTCAAATGATTGTTGTAAAGTGACACCAACCAACGCAAACCATTCATTTGGTACCTATATAAGAAAATGAAATATTACGAAAAGAAGAATGTATAATAATAGCGAAGATGAGACTAGGGTGAGATCCAATGTTATACTAGGGTGGATCAATGTTATACTAGGACTTGGGGTAATAGGCTACTTGTGTGGCACATGTAGGGCTGTTTTGTGCATTTTCGTGTTCCTGTGCTCATAGGCTTTCTCAACCTGCTTTGCTTCTTTTATTAATGAAATTCTATTTTACCAGGAAAAAGTTAAAATAATATATACTATAGGATAACTTATCATCAGCAAGATCATCCACATTTCTCTAGTTTTATAGGTTTATAAAGAAAAAATGATAACAAGAATGGAACTTATGGAAGCATCAAGTTAGTAAGCTAAACATGCAAAGGTTAATCAAATGAGAGCTGAAGTGCTAATTGCTAAACCATATCATCATTTCACTAAAACTAAAAAATAAATTAAATTAAATATCATCATTTCACTTACAAAACTGCTTGTCATTCAACTTCAGAAATCGGACAAGAAATTGTGCTTACCACCCGGTTCCCCTTTCAAGTATGGTGGGTCATTGGTTTAACTAAACTAGGACAACCATTTTCAAGTTTCGACTTCAAGTCCTCAGCTCTTTCCATCACAGGGGTTGACCCTAGAATCGTCAATTTGTTTCTATCACATGGTTGACCCTAGATTCCTCTGAATACTCTCTGTTGACAATCCGATTTGATAAATTAAGTACATTACACATTATATCCCATCAGACAATCTTCTAAATACATATACGTAACCACAAACCTCGTAGGACTTTCTTCGATAACAGTGGGATCCTGAAAAATGAACATTTGGGGGTAAGTGAACTTCAAAATGCAATGTGGATATAAAGGGAGTAACTTGGGTCGAAGAGAAAATGACTCACTTCTTTGTATACTGGATGATCTTCTTTCTCCAGAAATGTGTTTGGAGATTTCATGCCTTGGTTTGTATCTAACACTGAATCAGTAGTAAATGGAAATCATCTTTTGCAATTTCCTTATAAATGGCTGTCTCTTTTATATTTCTAAACAGGTTTCATAAGCCAGGGAAATGAGTTCTCATACTATATGTTTATTCTAAACCAGTAAGAAGTTTGTGATTTTTTTAAAACAAAAAATATCTCCTTTGTATGCATCTTCTATATTTACATGGATTCCACTTTCTTTAAAACTGTTATTTTCTCTGTCTCTCTCTCTCCCCCCTGTAGCACTGAAACTGTTATTCAGACGAACAGCTTGAGAGAGGCACAACAATGTATATGAAAAGGACTGGTTGTTTAACTTGAGGCAAACACACTAGTGGCTTTACTAAGAGACACTCACATAAGGACAACCAGCTCCTAGTGGCTTTACTACGAGATGCTTGCAGATCATCTCATATTGAAATGGAATATGTAAATTATAACATAAGATTTTAGTTTCCTTTTTTTAAATAAAAATGAAACTTATTAATTTTTCTTCGTATGATAGAAGGCATTTTTAAAAACTTATTTTACAAGTCATTTATTCTTTAGCTGGTTAACTTGCACTCCTTTGGTGTATGTCCTTGTAACCTAGTCTAATACATCTTCACATTTTTTTTTTATTCTGTTGTTAATAAAGAATTTTAACATACACGTAAACATAAGAGCCCAGGATAGTAACTTTTGACTTACTTTTGTGAACAGTGCCGGCATTACTGAAGGGTTTTCTATGTGTGGTGGGGACTTTGTTGAAGTATACAGTGATTCAAACCAGGAAGGTATGCCACATGATGTCGTCTTTTTCTTAATTTTGTAATATATTGCGGTATTGCCTATGGAAGCTGTTATTTTTTTTTTGTTTGATATGTAATTTTGTAATATATTGCCTATTCAAACTGTTAGGAATTTTTGAGCACTATGAAAATCCAATGTGGCCAACCTATCCTGATTTCACCTCTGCAGTTATCTCTTAATACATGTCATTAACTTACATTTTGTCTAAACTAAATGTTTAAATTAGTGAGATATTGGTGAGGCGCTCCTAAATCCTATGAAACTAGGTCAATGGGACTAACTCACGGACCCCTCTCAGCTGATGCTTCTTTACTTCACTATATGAACTTTGAAAGAACACAAACATCAGTTTTTGTCTGGATGGTTTAAGACTAATGATGAGTCCTAGAATGACTTTTTTTGAATTCCGTGAATCGAACAGTCTGTACCCTGCAACACTGCCTCTGGGTGGATAGATGACGTATCTGAACTTGGTTACTGTTTTCCAGTGGTGTGTGCCATGGGCATAACTTGATCCCACTTAAGGTATCATGAATGTGGTGAGGTGTGTACTTAGTACCAACCATCAGTTTGACCAATGATCTATCATCAGTTAGAACGACTGGTTCCCAACATGGTATCAAAGCGGTTTGAACCTAGGAGGTTTCAAGTTCAAGTCTGCCAAGTAGTTTTTACTAATCAGAAGTTTATTCAGCGGGATCTCTTGTGGGGGGGGGTTCCCCATTTGTTGGTAAAATACCTATGGTATGTGTGACATTATGACCTGTGGTCCAAGCGAAGGGGGAGTTCCATTGAACAAGTGTCCACCCCCATGTCTGCTTTAAGGAGTGTACCTGCTATCAGTTTGACCAATGATCTTTTAAATACATAGTTGGTGCCTCTCCCTATAAGTTCGATCTTTCTGAGCAATTGTTTCTCATCAATTACTAGAGTCGAGATTGCTGAATTGGAAAGTAATGTCTGACTAACATGTCCTCAATTGTAAGATAATTTACACATCTCACGCGTGCTTATATTATCAAACTGGATTTTTTTTTTATACACTTTCTGGGATATATCGCAGGAGCTTGGGATGCCGTGGTTACCTGTTTCTTCCTGGACACAGCACACAACATTGTAGAATACATTGAAATCATATCAAGAATTCTCAAGGATGGTGGTGTAAGTATTATTCTGTTGGAAGATTAACAAGTCCTGTCTTGCTATATGCATGCTGTTACCTTGGTTAAGAAATTACCTTGTGCGTATAATGTATGTAATATAGGTGTGGATAAACTTGGGACCCTTACTTTATCACTTTGCGGATGCATATGGAACGGAAGATGTAACTCTCTCTCTCTCTCTTCCCGGTAACATATATATGCACACACTCATTGAAAGACCTCTTACCAGACATGCACAAACTCATTGAACGATGGTTTGGTTTTAGTGGCTCAGTTTTTTTCTGGTTTCTTGGCTCAGGAGATGTCCATTGAACTTAGTTTGGAAGATGTGATGAGAGTGGCTTTCGACTATGGATTTCATTTGGAGGTACCATAATGTAAATTCTTGTTTTTTAGCTAGTCAGAAACTATATATAAGTATATAACCTTGCTGAAATGCTGACTGTGTTCTACTAATTTCCTGTGACAGCATGAGAAGATAGTTGAGACAACTTACACTGCAAATCCTCAGGCTATGATGCAAGTAAGGCTGTTTATATATGTGTGCTTGTTTAGAAAGGGTTGTGTAGGAAGCATGCTTTTGTATTCATAATGGTTCAATCAGATTTATTTTACCTGCACAAACCGCATCTAGCAGCCTTATTGGCTCATTTTACATTTTACTTACTTTTTGTGCTTCGATATGACTGATAGTTTACCTAAAAAAATTTAGGCTCCAGGTGGAAATCTTCTAGTCTCTTCACAGAATTCATTTTTCCCAAACATTTCTTCGAACTGTCTAACCATGAATGTTTAATAGCTAA
The DNA here is from genome assembly GCF_015680905.1 of Coptis chinensis. Classification (NCBI taxonomy): domain Eukaryota; kingdom Viridiplantae; phylum Streptophyta; class Magnoliopsida; order Ranunculales; family Ranunculaceae; genus Coptis; species Coptis chinensis. Next base: position 88,543,161 of record NC_141463.1, on the reverse strand, counting down.
AGGACCTTGTGCAATTCTCTTCTATGTATTGCAGAATCGATATAATGCTGCTTTTGGACAATGACGAAGAAGGGAATGCAGTAAGTTCTTCCAAGCTGTGCTACAGGATTGCCGTCTTTTATTCTGCCCCATTTACTTATCAACACAAGGAAGCCGTGTTTCTTGGTTTGATACTCGAGAATCAGGAGTTGCTAAATGGGTTAAAATGCTTTGTAATCGTGATATATCAGTGCCATTTTACCATCGGCTTTTCAGTTTTCATTTTTTTCCTTTGTATAAAACTCCTCAAGAATAGTTACAATTGGATCTGTGGTGGTCATTAATTTGTAGACTGGTTCATAAATGTTGGTTACTTCTCTATTATTCTGTACTCATCAATAAAATTATAATGGATTAGGACTCTTAATTTTTATCGCCGTATTTTACTTCTAACTTTACTATTACGGAGTACTTTTGTAAAACTGGACATTACATATTTACATTTAGAGTCGTGGAGATGAAAAACAGTCACAAAATTGAAAATTGGTCTATCACGTTGGACCCAAAAGTCCAAATTATCTACTTGGAATATTCCACTCGACCACTCCAAGTAGAAGTTTTAAATCCTAATTGTCATCTAGGGAGAATTCGAGCATCATCAGGGACAACGAATTTTAATCAGTGTATAATCCTGTTAAAACTAGGACGTACACCCCTTATGTCTATATAAATACAAGCTTCACCCTCTACCGTACCAATATTAAATCTTAGTTCAATTATGGCGAAGACAAGTTTAGTTCTCTTTTTGGTTCTGTCAAGTTTTTTTATTGCCCTTCTTCAATGTGATGCCGAAGACCAGATAGATTTAGCTAGATATCCACGTACCCACAGATCAAGACCACAGCCACGCCCCCTTAGACCACAACCAGAACCACAAAGATGCAAGTACGATGGGATTTTTCAGTTTGGCGACTCAATTTCAGATACTGGAAATCAGATCCTTGAGCCTGCTGGTCCACGCTCTCCTTGCGCCCACAACCCTTACGGTCAGAAACTTATTGGTGAACCCACTGGTCGATGCTCCAATGGTCGTCTTATGATTGATTTTATTGGTAAGTGTATGTTTATTTAAAATTTCCTTTTTAACATGTTGCATGCATGGTATACTCTTGGGTTTGTGAACTGCCATGCGTGGTGAGTATGTTGACTGTTGTCGTAACCTTTTCATAATCATAATCATAAGAAAGTGGGTCTGTTTTTTAATTACAAGCCTAGCAAAAGAATTCAAAACCGGACGTTAGGACAAAAACCGATACCTGAGGGGAGTCATAAGATAAAAGTTAGGACAAAAACCGATACCTGAGGGGAGTCATAAGATAAAGCTAATGGGAGAATTTGTATATGTGTGCTGTTTTAAATAAATTTGGGTTTAATAGTATTTGGATGGATTGGATTAAAGTAGCTCTCACAAACATCAACGTCTCTATTCTTTGGAGGCTTTTGGTACACGAACCTCCCAAGAATACTGGCACCCATAACTGAACTACCACAAGATGGATTTCCCTAAGACACTTATTAATCGTTTGTTGATATATCATTGGGTACCTTATATTGTAGATACAGTTTAGTCATTATCGTGTGTGTTAATTTGATGATTTTGCAGCACAAGCACTTGGTTTACCTACTCGAAGCCCGTTACCTGGAACTTGGTTTACCTACTCCGAATCCGTACCTGGAACCTGGTGAACCTGCTGTTTCATTCAATCACGGAGTGAATTTTGCGGTAGCAGGATCAACAGCACTTAACACTTCAGTCTTGCTTCAGAACGGAATTCTTTCACCAGTCACCAATAGCTCTCTTCTTGTTCAACTGGATTGGTTCTTGGCCTATTACCAGAACCTCTGTGAGACTGCCAAAAGTAATGAGATTTATCATACTATTGAATTTTATATGAACTTTGAATACTTGTACAGTCTCATAACTAATTTATTTCTTTTATTGGTTATTTGTAGATTGCGAGACATATAACATACTCAAAGGGTCTCTCTTCATGGTGGGCGAAACTGGAGGTAATGATTACAACTATGCCTTTTTACAAGGTAAAAGCATCGAGGATGCCACTGCTTTAGTGCCTCTTGTGGTTAACAACATCAGAGACGTTGCCAAGGTAAGATTTAGTTATATATATCAATAATATTGTTTGGAGATATATGTATTGCTGATTTACTACGTATAATTAATTTAAGCTAGCATGCAAAAGACTAACTGAAATTGCTTTGATATTGGGTCTTTGGATCGTAAACCCGATTGACCTTGGAGCTACTCGATTAGTTGTTCCCGGAATTTTCCAATTGGATGCTCACCTATGTACCTTACGCTCTTTAAAACAACGATTCAACTTCTTCACGATGACAAAGGTTGTTTGAAGGGTCTTAACACTTTTGCCGTATCATCAATCAAGATCTACAAAATGCCTTGCAACAGTTAAAGGTTAGAGTACCCTAATGTGGCAATAGTGTATCTTGATTACTATCAAAGTTGGCTGAATGGGTTCTTACCAATGCTCCACAACTTGGTAAGTTTATACACCTAATATGTCCGAAGCAATGTCAAGTACTAATGAATTAATTCTAATATTAACCGTTTCTTTTTTTTCTGAATTTTAGGATTTGAAACAAAGTCTATTCTAAAAGTATGTTCTGGAACTGAGGTGACTACAACTTTAGTTTGATGAGTATGTCTTGGGATGGAAGGAGTTTTTGCATGTTCGATCCGGATCAATATATAAATTGGGATGGAGTTCACTTGACGAAAAAGCATATCGAGTATGGTTGATTGGCTTATTAAAAGTCAAGTATTCGAGTGCATTGTTTAGGACTTCAAGTTACAAAGATTTAGTCCTTTGTTTATGGTTTTAGACAATATTTAATTTACTTGTCGTGTTAGGTTTTAAGTAGGAGCTCATAGTAGTTTGCTTCGATTTAGGCAATGATGTTTCAACCCCTGTCTACTGATTTGTTAAGGATATTTAAGACCTTCAAATTGTTTGATCTATTTTAAGAACGTATGGTTTTACATTATTATTAGTGATTTATATGATTTACATGAATGCATTAGTAACTCTTTATGATCTTAGAGGGGTACCTTAATTGAATTAAGGAGATGAACTTTATGTTCGCAAGATTTCACAGTTCGAAACACATTTCTTGTCGAAAACCATAGAACGCACTCAAAATTTCAAATCAAAGCCTAAAACCCATATGAAGTACAAATCGACGAAAAAAAAGATTGAAGTTTTAAACAACAAAACAACAACAAAAACGTTACCCTTTACATAAATAGCTCTCTCTCGAGAATGGAGTGTTGCTGCTGGAGTTGGTCACTTGGTTGTTGAAGAGAGTTATAGAGTGAGAGTGAGAGAATTGTTTGGTGAGTGGGTTAAGCACCAAATTTAGAAAAGAATTTGAATTTGAATTTGAATTTAGCAGACCTTACAATTTTGGTAAATGTGAGTTCCAAACTAGTTACAATTCTCTCAGAGCAAGCAATAAGATATAAAATCAAAATAAACTATAACTTTGTATTCACCTGTATACACGTGTATGCTGAAGGTATTCACCTGAATACCCTCAAAATTTGGTAGGAAAAAAATCGATATATGTTGACATTTCAAACTTTATCCACTAGCTTATGTTCTTATTACATTTAGTAGCTTGATGGAGTTGATGCTCATAAATGCATAAATGCATGTATACAGAACTTTTATGCTTCTTAAATCATGGACCAAAATATTGCCGATATATCACCGATATATCACCGATATATATCGGTATTTTGGTACACCGACATCGATATTTTCGATATATATCCACCGAATATAGAATTATTTTTTTCCCGATATATATCGGAATTTCCGATATAACGATATATATCGACCGATATATCCGATATAAATTGTTGACTTTGGCCGATATTGTTGACTTTGACTAAATATTGTTGATTTTGACCGATATATTGTCGATATTTCCGATATAATAGACGATATTTCCGATATAATCAACGATATTTCCGATATATCGATATACAAAATAAAATTTTGACTAGTCACAAAAAAAAATAGATATATCCGATATTTCCGATATATCCGATATATATCGGTTTTTGGATACACCGATATATTCATCGATATCGATATTTTGGGCCTTGTCTTAAATTAACTTGATTCTTAAATTTAAGTTAATTTAGTCATAAATGCATGTATAATTTAAGAACTATTGGGGAGGGGATACTATTTAGTTTTTTCCCAAGTAAGATTTCATCCATAATATATAATTCCAAGAATCTTATATAACAGTGCTCATCATTTCCATTTTCCAAAATAACTCGCAACATAAATACTACATACATTTCACTTATTAAATGCACATATGATAACCTAATTAAATATGAGTTTGATACACCTTAAATTACCTTTAAGCTAACACGTCGTTTTATGGTAGAATATATTTACGTCTAATTGATACAATCTGGTTCGTCCCGCATATTCGGGAAATACCACTTATCATAATACTTATATCAAGGGTAGTCATTCACATGACATCATTACGTCATAAAGTTTCTGCGTGCATAACCATAGATCTCAGACTATCACAAGTCATTAATATTTTTGTAATAACATATCAAGTTATAGTCATTTCGCAATTACATAAAATATCACAAGCATTTACTAATATTATTCACAGTCACATTTCACATCCATAACATCACACAAATTCACATATTTTTAGTTCATTCAATTCCACAATGTATCTTGTTTATTAATCACTTATTTATTGACCTCATCTTTAATTCGTACTCCACGATTTGCACTTCATATGCCAAATCACACACCGAGTACCACTACAAGACATATGTCTCAAGCGGGGATATCGCCTCCAAGAACATATTTACATCTTGCGAACTCGTAACTTGTGAGTTACAGCCATCTATGGGCTTTCAATATCTTAGGTCATTCATGGCACATTCAATGAATACCTTGGGTCATCCCGCCACATTCAAGGAATACCCATCATACACTAATAAGTCATTCATAGCACATTCAATTAATACCTTGGGTTATTCCCGCCACATTCAAAGAATACTCATCATAACACTAACAGGTCGTTCATGACACATTCAATAAATATCTTCCTATCACATGACATCTCAAGTCATAATATATCATGACCAAATCCTGAGGCGTGGAGAGTTCTAAAGGTGTGGTTGACTCGTTGAAAATATTATTCTCAGCTCACTTATCATTGTACTAGCATTAATCATATCATGCACAACAATTGATCACACGGCAGAAAGTTATTTTCACGCATCAATGCAAATCAATCACGCATTTGAATATCATTGAATGCAACACGAATGATCATCAATCAAATACAATTCAAACAGCCACAATCTAGTACACATTTAAATACTATCATTATACACATATAGTAATCATAAAAACTACTATATAATATATAATATAGTGGCTGCACTTTTGCTCAAAACTGTCTACATATCCAAATCTTTCAAGATTGGAATCAAGCCTTACGTAGCTCTTAACCAATAAATATCAACATCCTTGTATGTACCTTTAAGGAAAACAACAATTTATACTATATAGAATCACATACAATAAGTTTCAATTATTCTCACAATCATATATGTAAAGTTTCATACCCAAAGATACACTATGAACATTTAAATCTAAAAACTCACAAATTGATATTTCTCTACTTTTGATTCTAAAAAAAAAACGATCTTATGAACCATGCCGGTTCTAAATAAAACCACAGTCTAAAAATAGGCTACAAACACTATATAAAACACCTAAGAAGAGTTTAAGAAACTCTTAGTTCATTACTAGACATATTTCCCAAAATAGGTTCATGCACATAATATAAAGTATAACATTGTAGGTTTTCTAGCCAACTTGTCAATACTATAGTTTTTCCTACATTCATCCAAATAAAATGTAACTTAATTATTTAGAAACTAGGGTATGTAGACCTACTTTTTCATGTAGAACTCAAAGTCCCAACCTCAGCCCATCTAGAAGAAAACTTAGGTCGAAAACGGTAAAAATCCTAATTTTCAGCAACTAGATTTCTAACGGACTATCTTTCGAATGGCTCAACTCTTTCCACAGGTGTCCAAACGAAACAAGGCTTTTTGCATTGAAAAGAAGACTCAGAAATTACTTGTTTATGTATTACAAAAATTCTAACTTGTAACGCCCCGAGACCCATCACACATCCCGAGGACGTGGAGATGAATCTCGAGGCAGTCACTATCCCAATTCTATTGAAATTTCGGCAGAGTTTCCTTTGTTTTATCGACGTTTCGTATACGAAAAACCTGTCATAAAACCTGAACATCGCTACATTCTTCCAACAACCATATATATCCAACAACCATATATATACTACTCTTAACTTTAGATACTACAGGGATATGACTATATATCTACAAAACAATGAGAACCGTTGCCAAATACATCAATTATTACATTAAAATGAACGGAGCTCTCTCTATACAACCAAAAGATACTATACTCCCGCTATACAACAAAATGAGCTAAATTCAACCTATACGACAAAATAACTTGACTCTGTCCCCCTTCAAGCATAGGGGAAACCACCCAAATCCTTATAACCATCATCACTAGGGTTAGGGAAAGCCTCCTCCGCAACTGGCTCGGCTGAAATGTTAATGTAGGATGAACAAACAACTATTCCCAGTAGAAACGCACATAGCCAATAAATAGTCTACTTATAGCAAAACATTTAAAACATGCAGGGTTTCCATAAAAGTATTCAAATATCGTGACTATATATATACATCACTAACTAGCAGAAATCATTTCGACATGCTTCATTGACATACAAAATAGAGTTTTTCACAATCATCATACAACTATTGTGGCCGCTGCATCCTATTAGAATGGTGAGGGGTACGACCGGTAACTTCGGCCCGATCCGCGGGCATCTCTCGGTTCAGTACTTTCCAGTGTGAACCATGCACCGTTGTTTTCCTGATTTTACCGGCAGAGAGCTGAAATGTCGTTGTTGTGTTCGTACACACAAAATCCCCAAAGCTTTTAGCGCTCAGGTGGGCCCTGTGACCACGACCCCCATACGGGCTGTCACCTAACTTACGGTGGTCAACCGTTCGACGACTGCAGACTACTCAGGATCCTGACACACATCCAGGAGTGGACTGATAACTATAAAATGAGTAGTTTACCTACGAAATGAACTACGAATCCAAAACGTAAGTAAACTAAACTTATCCTTTTACGTGTCTATTATCAAAGCTTCAACTCTCAATGCGAATTGCACTAAATGGAGTATGAAGTTCGTTCCACTCCTAGTTCCCTAGCATGGATTGTTTTCTAAGTCTAACTAGTCGCTCTTAAGTCAATGAGAGCTTTACGAAGGGTGTTATACTACGATGAAACTAAAATGAGTCTACGTTGAATTTAACTACGAATACTATGGAAATATGCTTGTTTTTGAATCTAGATAAAGGATTAGAGGGGAATTGAATCCACCTCGAATCCAACTTAATAACCTAGTATAGATTCTTGTATCTCGATTCTCACGTTCTTACTGCAAGAAAATTCGAGTTCTAATCCCTAGTGTTCATGGCATTTCTACCGAAAGTACTAACTAGCATGTGAAGTCGTCCACCCATTCTCATGGCTTAAACACGACTTTCTAGAGTGGAATAGATTCTACAACCAATTCTATACTAACCACTAAGTTTTCATCAAGGCTTCATCAAACCCTCTAATGGAGGATTTAGCCTTGATTCATCAAACTAACAATTCCCATTAAATCTAAACTAAACATAATATAAAGATTCTAACTTTATGAAATTTAACTAATCTAAATTAAACAATAACAAAAATCTAATTAACAACTAAGCATTGAATAACAAGTAGTAAATGAAATTAGATCTAACAATTGTAATTGACAAATCGAAATTGAATCAAGAACAACTATTTTATTATCTAATTCAAGGGAGAACACTCATTCAATACTAAATTTAAAACAAGAATAAAACTAATTACTTTAATATAAAAACTAGATCTAGAACTAAGGTTTAATGGAGGCTAACTAATCTAATTTATTTTCTAACCTAACTATCTACCATTAACAATGAACTAAGCTTTTGTTCTTATACATTCAGATCCAAAATTCGTGCATGGGCTTGGAGCCATGGGTTGGGCCAGAGAATCAGGCCCAAAACCCAATTCTTTCAGTCCAAAAAGGCCTCTTCAGCTGCAGTTGACTTCCACAGACTTTTCGTCCACTTCTGCTCCTCTGATTGGGTCAAGGCTTGGACCATTACAAAGCTCTTTCCGAGCCGGTCGTTTTGACATAAGGTATGCCCAATTCAGGTCCGAGTCCAAAGATACGGCTTTCGGAAGTTCTCACGACTTTTGCTCCTCAGATCTCGCTAAAGTGGTACATTTCTCGCACATAATGGACTTTGAAGCCCGAAATGCATAAAAAACGCGTGTCGGTGTTAACTCTTACTTATTATTCACATAATTGGTCTAACAAGATGATTATTAAAGGGTTAAAACTACGTTTTGGGCTCTTATCAAACCACCCCCCTTAAACAAAGATTTTGCTTGTCCTCAAGCAAATATGAGAAATTAGAATAAGTGACCAAAAATGGAGTTCTAACTACTCTCGTTTACTGAGTGCGATTGCATTGACCATATGAAACAAGGCCTTAAACCACTAGGAATTCCCTAGTGGGCCGACGAAGTTATAGCCTCGTGAGAGTTTTCCGATGAAGGTACTCACAAACTTCATCTATACTACAACGACTAAGAAAATAAAACTATTGTTTCCTTATTCATGCTCAACTATCTATACATCTCTCTAGCAATTACATAAGAATAACCAACCAAAACCCTAAGTTAATATATGCATAATAATCAATCATCTACAATAAACATATATACAATGATAGTAGTACTATCAAATGTTTAGCGGGGTTTGTTTCGAGAACTTCGGAATAGCGTCCCTTAAATAGGTTCTCACAATAATAGTCAAGAAACAACACTCGATTTTTGCACTCAAGTTTAAGCTACTCCGATTAATGCAATGGGCACACTTTACCTTACAATCTCAATGACAACAAGGAAGCGGGTCGATCAAACACATCCGCCACTTACTATCACACTAACCTATTCCTAATTGAGCTAGAGGTCTTTTATTAGGTGTTACGGGGATTAGGAGATGGTTTAAGAAGGAAGGAAATGGATATTCAAAGGACAAGTCCGAGATAATAATAGTCTTCATTATTATGTAACTTAGAAAACCTTGTTATTTTCTTTTTGCTTCTATACTTTGTTTCCATCCTTAGCCATATTTTTTCTTTTTTTTTCTTTGGCTTTTGACTCCCTTTTATTCTATTTTTTTTTTTTTTGGGAGTTTTTATTTTATTTCTATTTTTCTTTTCTTTGGATGGAAACTTCTTTTCTTTATTTTCTGAAGCAACTAACAATTTTTTTTTTTTACAGGTTTTTTCTCTTCTTCTTTCTTCACTCATTCTATTCTCAGACTTATTCTAAATTGGGTAGGTTGATTTATTCTCTTTTTTTTTTTTTTTTTGTTTTGTAAGGGGTAAAGGAATTGTGGTTTATGGAAGGGCTAATGAAAGGCTCGAGTGGCGACTAGCGGAAAATAATTCATAGGTTTGAATTTCTGGCTATATCGATCCAAAGAGCGGCCTAAATTCTCACTTAGGATATGGTTTAGTGATCAAGCAAGTGGGCGTGTGATTTCTCTATCCGATTTTACTTCTCCCTTGTGTCATTTCTCAAATGTTTCGCCATATAAGGCTTTAGGCTATATTCTCACAGGATTTGTAGAATAAGTACTCTAGCCTAGATTTGAAAACTTCTCGCTAACAATCATAGATACTCATGTAATATATTTATAGATAGATGCAAAGATTATTACCTACGTATTAACCTAAGTTTCTAACAATTATTCTGATGCAACAACTATGTGAGACTTCTAGATTGTTAAGAGCATGGAGAAAGAAAACAATACCAATATTCCTAAGTGTATAGCATAAACTTATTTATTTATATTTTTAAATTTTTGAAATTTTAACTAGAAAACAAATGCATATTATATATATCTATATCCTAACAGATGTCTTAATTACACGTGATTCTATGCCCCCCCCAAACAAAAAGCATGCTTTGTCCTCAAAGCATTTAAATAAAGAGGGTAGGAAAAATACCATTGAAGCGCGTGAAATTCAGAAACATCTGCAAAACAAGGTTAGAACGTACTAATATAGGAAATAAAAACTGACGCAACGCTATAAGAGTTCCACCCATTATGGGGTTAACAGAATGAAATTGCTTGGGACATAAGCAGACACTAACAGAAACTAAAACTTACCTCCACTCCCGGACATGCATATTATCTACCCAATAGCATCATGGGTCTTGTATTTCAGCGGGCATGGCAAGTCCAAGAACAATTGCTAGCAAGACCCATAAGCGGTTCCTAGCCTACGTGTGTGATCACCTCGCGAAACCAAGCACCATAAGTAGTGCTTTGGAACAAATCTTTGAAAGACTGTTCTGGTATTATTATAGGAGATGTCATCTCAAAATTACGCTCTGGAATAGCTATGAATGATCTGGAAACTACCCGTAGAAAACTGGAATTTTTTTTTTGGTTCTGGTCCATGGAAGTCCAGTAGGCGCTGCATATAGAGCGCGAGTCGCTCTCAATTTTTTAGAATTCCAGTGTTTTTAGCGGGTCAGCTTAACTCGAAGCCTTGGCGCTTCTGGAGTCCGATAGATGATGAGATGGTCAGCTCGGCTTGAAGCTGGCCTCGAGCAAAATTCAGAACAAAAATATCTGAGCCTTGAAAGCGCCCCTGTAGAACGAACGAAAAGCGCCGGAGTTGCTGAAAATTGAAAAATGAGACGAAACGTGGGAGTGAAAGGTGAGTGATGGAAGTTAGGTGTAGTGTGGGTTGTGAGTGTAGAATGAATGAAGTTTATATAAAATCATCTTTGGAATAGATAACACCACCCCCAAACAGTTTGGGAAGGTGGGATCAACATTAACTAATCACGCTCAATGAAAATAACGACATTATATTCATATTGTCATTCAAACAACATTTCACTACAAAAGTCAAAATTAACTACTGAATTTAACAACGTAACATCCTATCTACTAAAAATAATAAAAGACAACATCAAAACAACAAACAAGTAGAAATCTAGCTACTCTTCAAGGGAGCGAGGTGGGGGTAAGAATAGGAATTTGAGTGATCAAGAATGGAAAAACCAAACACCCCATTTTGAAAACAAATTTTTGAAAACAGGTTTGTAAAAATTTGTTTTAAAACGTGGGTCTTTTAAAGTCAGATTCCCGAGACTTGCTAGATTATTATTTTTATATATCTTTACACTTTTTTACTTTTTATGAATTAGGTTTAATATAAAGGAAAACAATAAGCGAGAAAGACATAATTCACACCATAGAAAACATGACTCAAAACCGAAAAACATGCAAGAGTGGAAAAACGTGAATTATGTGAAGCGTGGACTTAGGATCCGGTACTTCAGCCACACACTCCATAGGGAGGGCCGGTTACCTGAATGGTGCACTCACCAATATATGGAAATGAAAGGAAATGCACCAAACACAAAAATTGAGTCATTTATAGTCGATACTCGAGACTTTATCTAAATATATGTATGAATATGCAGGTTTATCATATATCAACAACCTAAAATAGTTGTGGATCGCTCCATAAATAAATATCACAGAAAAAACATATCCAAACACAATCAAGCACCAAGATTTCCTACGACGCAGCCTAGTGGAATGAAAGCGAAGTCGGATAGACCTATAACATAACCGAGTAGGCACCTTATGTTTCATCTTTGAACGAGAGGGTGTCCTAGTGAATAAGTGTGGAACAGTGAATGGTTGTGGAAGATATGGTGGATTGGGATAAGTTTTAGAGGGAGAGCATGGAAAAAATGAGGATGTGGGTTTAGCACAAAACTCATTCATGGTGTAGTTAGGGGACCGCCTCAAGTCCGAAAATGAAAGTGTCAAGTGGTTTATCCTTGGGAAGTATTTGTTTACTAGGTGGATTTAAAAAATCATGAAGCACGGGAGAAAACTAAAGGATCGAGTGCAAACTTCGAGGTTCCTTTGAAAAGGTGGAGGTGGGGAATATTGGTGATGGAAGGTGAATGATTCTCAAATAAGCGCTCTCAAGTCCATATCATCGAAATCTTGATATATGCAAGACATTCCTCAATAGGTGGGTCAAAAGGATCACTGGATAAAGATTGAAAAATTCATCTTCCGTCATAGCATCAAGGGATGAATGGTTGTTGGCAAGGGGGGACTCGCGAAGTGGTAAAGAAGTGGTGCAAAAGAGTTGCAGGAATTCTTCTTCGATTTCGTCTACTACCAGGGAGTCATTGTTAAAGTCGGAATTTCCGAAGGAAAGGAATTTGTTAAGCTGTTTCTCCGGAAACATGTTTTTGAAGTAATCTTGAGCTAAGCTCTCGATCATGCTAACCTCTCCATGTGTAGATGAATCAGGATACTGTGTCCTAGTTTTAAAAACATTTACCTCAACAGAAAGATGGCCAAAGGACAAGGACATCGAACCATCGCGGCAGTTTATGAGCGCGTTGGCAGTAGCCAAGAAGGGACGCCCTAAAATGATAGGTACAGAGTCGTTAGTGACTTCTGTGTCTAGGACAACGAAGTCGGCTGGGTAGTAAAAATTTTGGACTTTAACTAGCACGTTTTCAACCACCCCCTTAGGATACTTAATAGACCGATCAGCTAATTGCAATGTCATTTTAGTAGGTTGCATCTCCTCTAGGCCTATTTGTTTATACAAATAAAACGGGAGTAAGTTAACACTAGCCCCCAGGTCTAATAGCGCGGTCGTCGTGTGAGAATCTCCTAAGGTGCATTGTACAGTAGGACGACCAGGGTCCTTGTACTTAACAATTCCATTATTTTCGGATAAAGTTGGAACCGCTCAGCTTAGAAAGGCGTCTTTAGGTATGTTGGTCTTACGCCTAGTAGTGCACAACTCCTTAAGAAACTTAGCATGGTTAGGTAGCTTTTTATAGCTTCGAAAAGGAAGGTTTATCGTTAGATTTTTAAAAACGCGTTCTAATCTCCTCAAAGTTAGTATCCCCCGGGTTAGCATGGCTAATTTCGAGGAACGGTGGGTTTCGCTTCTATACTTAGCGATGGCCTCGACTTGATGTGTAACCTTGGCTTTCGTTTCTTAGGTTGTGGTTTAACCGGGTACCTCTACGGTTGTAGGCTCTTTCAGTTTCTATTTCGGTATCTAGTTCGATATCCGTTGTAGGAGTATCTTGATGGGGTAACTATAGGCATAGTTACTTTGTTATCAACCACTCTTCCGAACGGAGAGTGGTGATGGCATTTAGCTTCACCTACATTTGTAGTTTCGTTACTAGTATTACCGTTTACCTCAAAAGCGCGTGTTTGTTGTTCTAGGGTTGGGGATCGCTTGGCACGAAACACACCTTTGGGTTGGGCTTTCTCTTGGGCTAACCGTTGGTTTAAATTATTAACAGATTGTAGAATGTGTTGGTTAGATTGAGCCATGGTTTGGAAAAGTTGTTGGCTCACTTGTATGAAGGTGTCAAGACGATCCGGTTGTGTGGGTGTAATAGTCACGGGTGGTGATTTGGAACTATGTCGCGTTGATTATTTATAGCGGATTGTGATAGTTTATTTACCGAACGATACCTCTATTAGCATTATAATTATTATAACTATATTGACCTTGTGCTTGACCTTGTCGAGGTTGTGCTTGGTTGTTATAATTATTATAATTACCCCGACTCTATCCCCTGTCCTGGAGGAGCTTGGTTATAACCGTGTGTTGGCCTAACATATTGATTATTGTACCACTGGAGGTGTGACTTGTTGGTTATTTCTCCAACCGAAGTTGGGATTTTGTCTCCCGCGGCGTTAGGTTCACTATTAATAGAACAAGAATGTTCATAGGCTATAGGGGATTGGAGCCGGATGCTCGGGACTCCAACAAAACTACATGGATTTGAATTTACATTCATGGCGGGGATAGGCTTTTGTTGTACGTAAATGGCCTCAACCTTTTAGTTAGAGATTCGATTAAATTTTTAAGTTCTAGATCGGGTTTAACCTCAAACATATCGGTAGCCTTAAACGTGGAAGAAGAACTAGCGAGCTGGAGTAATCGTCACTACCCCGGTTGTTATTTCGCTTAGTTTGATCCTCTAAAAATTTTGTAAGCCTCATTGCTCCTTTTACTTAGGAAACTACCCCATTCATTATGTCAAGGACTTCTTTATGGTGGTGTAGAAGTCCTTTGAAAAAGGCACGAACTAACGTGTCTTTAGCTAAGCATGGTGTGGACACTCTATAAGCATCGGTGAAAGCGATTCCAAGCCTCGAAAAAATGATTCATGAGGGTTACGTGGAAGAAATGAATCTTGGAAAGCATTTCATCCGTCTTTTAGGGAGGGTAAAATGTTCCATAAACAAACAAACAAGTTTAGCCCACGAGTCCACGTAATTAGCGCTTTGGGCGCTTAACCAAGACGCCAGCCTTATCGGCTAATGTGAAAGGAAATACCCTTAGTTTAATCTGTTTCCGCACTAACCGCGTAGGATGATGGAATGTTGTAAGGACTTGTTCAATCCTACGCGTGTGTTGGTAAGGTTTTTCATGGTCTAGACCATGGAAAACGGGTAACAATTAAATATGTTTGGGGAATTCGAAAATCCCCAATCGGTCTCGCTAGAACGATGCAAGACTTAGGGCTATCGCTCAAAGCTTTGTAGAAGTCTGGAGAGGAGTCTCTTTCTTCACCCATTATGTCGTATGGTTTGTGTGATAGTAGTTAGAGGTGTAGAGTGGGTGGTGTACTAGATAGACTTGTTTGTTGTGGTGTAATTACGTTTGTTGTTTTGTTCGACCGGACCTTTAATCTCATGCAAGACTAAGTTGAGCTTAACTAACATGCAACACTCCAAACAATTCGATATACTAGTATAAAACCTCTAACCGGAAAAAATGCGAGGTATGGAAGAAAGGAATACCGATAAGCGTCCTTGCTTTCGCTTTTATGAATAGCGTCTTGTGTATGCGCGTGTTCAAAGTGTAATAAGATATTAGAACACCGAAAAACTTGACAACTCGAAGTTCAAACAAGCCGTGGAAATCCTCGTATTTTCGTGAGAGAGGCGGCGCCTTTATCTTATGTATGGGCCAAAGGTAAAGTCGACCTCCAATGAAGATAGCTGGTCGCTTCTTTCTTTGAAGCCGCCGATGTATAAGCGAAGTCCAAGAAGATAGCGGGTCGCGCTCTTTTGGCGTGAAGCGGCCAAGTCGCGTTTTCTCGCGGGATTTTTCCAAAACTGAAACGGCAACCACAGTATGAATCAAACAAGGGTGGGTGGGTGAAATGGGACTTAAAAATAACTAATTATATTATGAAAACAATGCTAAAGTGCAACTAAGATGGCAGCGGCGCCATTTGATAACTATAAAATGAGTAGTTTACCTACGAAATGAACTACGAATCCAAAACGTAAGTAAACTAAACTTATCCTTTTACGTGTCTATTATCAAAGCTTCAACTCTCAATTGCGCGAATTGCACTAAATGGAGTATGAAGTTCGCTCCACTCCTAGTTCCCTAGCATGGATTGTTTTCTAAGTCTAACTAGTCGCCTCTTAAGTCAATGAGAGCTTTACGAAGGGTGTTATACTACGATGAAACTAAAATGAGTCTACGTTGAATTTAACTACTTAATACTATGGAAATATGCTTGTTTTTGAATCTAGATAAAGGATTAGAGGGGAATTGAATCCACCTCGAATCCAACTTAATAACCTAGTATAGATTCTTGTATCTCGATTCTCATGTTCTTACGGCAAGAAATTCGAGTTCTAATCCCTAGTGTTCATGGCATTTCTACCGAGTACTAACTAGCATGTGAAGTCGTCCACCCATTCTCATGGCGAAACACGACTTTCTAGAGTGGAATAGATTCTACAACCAATTCTATACTAACCACTAAGTTTTCATCAAGGCTTCATCAAACCCTCTAATGGAGGATTTAGCCTTGATTCATCAAACTAACAATTCCCATTAAATCTAAACTAAACATAATATAAAGATTCTAACTTTATGAAATTTAACTAATCTAAATTAAACAATAACAAAAATCTAATTAACAACTAAGCATTGAATAACAAGTAGTAAATGAAATTAGATCTAACAATTGTAATTGACAAATCGAAATTGAATCAAGAACAACTATTTTATTATCTAATTCAAGGAGAACACTCATTCAATACTAAATTTAAAACAAGAATAAAACTAATTACTTTAATATAAAAAACTAGATCTAGAACTAAGGTTTAATGGAGGCTAACTAATCTAATTTATTTTCTAACCTAACTATCTACCATTAACAATGAACTAAGCTTTTGTTCTTATACATTCAGATCCAAAATTCGTGCATGGGCTTGGAGCCATGGGTTGGGCGGAGAATCGGGCCCAAAACCCAATTCTTTCGAATCAAAAGGCCTCTTCAGCTGCAGTTGACTTCCACAGACTTTTCGTCCACTTCTGCTCCTCTGATTGGGTCAAGGCTTGGACCATTACAAAGCTCTTTCCGAGCCGGTCGTTTTGACATAAGGTATGCCCAATTCGGTGGTCTGAGTCCAAAGATACGGCTTTTCGAAGTTCTCACGACTTTTGCTCAGATCTCGCTAAAGTGGTACATTTCTCGCACATAATGGACTTTGAAGCCCGAAATGCATAAAAACGCGTGTCGATGTTAACTCTTACTTATTATTCACATAATTGGTCTAACAGTATGATTATTAAAGGGTTAAAACTACAGTTTTGGGCTCTTATCATGGACTAAACTCTCACTCCTCGCATCTAAACCTCATCGAGGTAACATGTAACATCACACAAGCTAAGCACCATACAGCGTGACACGTACAAGCATGGTTATCTAGAAAAGTAGAAAAGGAATTCCCGAACTACATCCAGTGATGCATCCCTTTAAAGGTGGCTCACCACCTCGAAAGGTGTACACCATAGTTGGAATCCTAGAGCGAACTGCCGTCTCCAGAAATGCGACAATAGTCCCTTCTTTATAGGAATTCACTAATTCTTTTCCAAATCCCCTCGTGATAAGCATAGTAATATATATACTCATATTACTGATTATTTCCAAATACTATAGTTACATATTTAGTTTTGTTTTCCTTTAAAATTGTTGGTTCTGTATGTGTGAGTTCCTGGATTTCCAACAATCGAGTAATGCAACCTATGACTCCCAAACGGGCCAGTCATAGTAAATGACAACCGATGATTCCCAAACGGCGAATCATCGTAAATAACAACAAACCATCTGTGGAACAATCCAGAACCTCACACATAGTTACAAACAACCAGGTAATCCTTACCTGCATTATAAAATCCATCTCTCTGTCTCCTTACTCAGACAAGAGACGAGAACCCTTCCCAAAACCAATTTTGCTCTTTTAACAAAGAAAATAAATCCCCCCTACCCAGATTTCGCAAAACCATTTCACACGAAAGCTATTCATATATTTAGTTTTTATCGAGGAAATACAATGCAAAACATGAATATCACATATACATGTATAGTTGATATGCAAACTATCTTTCCCAATTTAAAACAATCAAATCATGCATGAAAATAAGCATGCTATATATCGGTATGTAAGTTCCTACCTTAGCAAGCTCCGTTTTTCCTCAATCCCAACCAGCAAATAACCTTATCCAACTCCTATAAAATCATATAAGCCTAACCATAAATCTATTAGAACCCAAAGAAAACTAACTAATATTTCCTTTCAACTTAAGTCGAAAGAAATAATTAATCGTTGACTATATTAACTACTAATGTAATTACTACGTACTACCCTTCTAGTTACCAAAAGTTTTGTTCTAGACTGCTATAGGTCACCACAAACCGCTACAGAACACTGACAGGCTGCTGCCAGGCCGTCTGACGACAGGCCATTTTCAGTTCTTACGTATATATTATTAGTAGCTTAAACAATTCAGATGCTTCACACCTTCCTCCGATCCCAACACCAATTCCATTTGTAATAAACTCCCAATCCCAGCCCAAATTTCAACACTCTCCAACCATAATAACTTCATCAATGAATGCATGGGTGCGAATTTACTCTAATACATATAAACTTAGAATCATTGCTTTTTTTATAATTCCCAAGCATATGAAACAAAGTATAGAACTAGAGGATATAAAAGTCTCTTACCAAATCAGTAAGAATTCTTCATTTAGCTTTCTTCTCGGCTGATTTTATTAAGTCATTACCTCTCAAAATAGCTACTGTCGAATTATACAACTACCCCATTCAAATATCTTCAGTAACACATCAAATCCATTGAAATGAGTTTAAATATTTATTTGAAACGAAATTAACTCACCTTTCGCGAGAATACGATGAAATTCCAATTAATTTTTGAATCCCCACACTCGCATTTAGTGTTGTTAGGGATTGGGTGTTTGAATTGAGGTTTTAATCGATTGAATTTGGGCGAATCGGTTTTCTCTATCCTAGGTTTTCAGTGTTGGGCGAAATTGGAGAATTGGGTGTGATTTTTGGTTGTTTTGGTGCGATACGTTTTTGTTCTATTTTTGTCTTTTCTTGTTTAGTTAGTTAAGGCCCAAGCCCAAATGTCCAAATTAGGCCCAAATTCATACTTGAACTCCTAACCTCTAACTAATTTGACTTAGCATCGTAATTATTTTTCCGGCCCAACCAGCTTAATTTAATCTCCTACATTCTATCCCACCGCAAGCTATAATGATAACCCACTCATGCATGTAAGATGTTAACTCGTGCCAACTTCGAATGCAGAAAGTTGCTAACCGACATTTTGTCAAATTTTTCTCATATGATTTGCTTATCTAACGTGGCTTATGAGTTTGAGTTAAGTTTCATTAAGTTACGTAAGTTTGAAATGTAAACCCGACCGACCAATTACCTAAATGTCCCTAGGTTAAATATAAAATTTATGAAAATACCCTTAACAAGAATTTGAGTCTTTACATAGCTCTCACTTTAACTATATTAAAACTGGACTTGAACACAGTGCGCAGAAACTGATTTCTGGCGCACTATTTTCTGTCAACCAAACTTCCAGACATTATATCTACCTCTATAGAACTCAGAATGTGACGAGGCCAATTGAGTTAGAAAAAAGACTCATAAAACTCACCTTTTCATGTTTTACAAAAACTATAACTATCCCCCTAGTTTTATGGAATTTGTGATCAAACCCTATGCAGAAAACTATTTTCGGACGAATAGAATTGTCGAGGTCATATCTTTTCCATCACTCATCCAAATTAAGTGAGGATCACTGAGTCAGATAAAAGACTCTCTAAGGTTTCATTAGGTTTTGGTTTCACACAAATCTACAAAGTATAGTGTCCTATACACTTCCTACAATGCAACATGTCCAGAATATGTGCACAAACAGTCATCATATATTGAAGTCAGTTTTCATAATCTTAAACATGAGTATTAACTCGGGTCAAAGTATGAGGTTGTATCTCTGTAAATCTAGATTCTAATGGTTTTGGAATAAACACAAAAGAGTAAATGTTTGATTTTATATGATTTTATTACTGCAGACTGCTCAGTTTCAGTCCCAGTTTCTGCGGCAGACTTCAACTTCAATTTCAGTATGCAAAATGACTAGATATGAAATTTTACAACATACGAAAGTTGTAGATATTCGTGTCTACAGTAAACAGGCGTTGAATTCATATCAAAAATATCAAAAACGAATTTTCTATGCTTAAATTACCAAGAATAGTTCTGAAATTTTGAAAATCAAAACCCTATAACATGAATCGAATGACTTCACATCATTCAAAACAATTACCGGCCTATATAATACTACCAATCAATCAATAAACACATGGTTTACTCACTATCGTATACAAATACTCCTCAACACGACAACACCTATATATCAAAGCTAAACTTTTGGTGCCAGTAACTCAGCATACCGAAAGTCTTTGATTAAACAAATAATTTCGATCTCAAAGTTACATTATAGATAATTAAATACACAGCTAATCGAAACCATAGTAATAAATCAATTATATAGAAAACAAGGTTTAGACTACTCACCCGGTTAATCAGCAAAGCAAAGCGTTAAAAAGCAAAATAACGCTGAACTTCGAAAACCGCCAAAATAACCAAAGGAACTCTCTCTCTCTCTCTCTCTCTCTCTCTCTCTCTCTCTCTCTCTCTCTCTCTCTCTCTCTCTCTCTCTCTCTCTCTCTCTCTCTCTCTCTCTCTCTCTCTCTCTCTCTCTCTCTAACAAAGAGGGAGGGTTCGGTTGTAACCAAACCCCTCTATCTCTCCCATGTTTTTATCTTATTTTATATTATCTTTATCTTTTTATTTTATTTTATTTTATTTTTATATTATTATTAATTTATAAACCCTAATAATAGGGGAAAATATAAATAAAAGAAACGGGGTGTTATAACATGAGTACCCTCTAAAAAAATCCTGGCTTCATCTCTGCATAACAAACCTTCTCCCTCCTTTATTTCACTCTCAAGCGTCATACCTCAACCCAAAAAAAAAACAAAAAACAAAAGATAAATTAGGAAAGGATTTGCGGTGCAGTTTGTTGCACGTTTGTCCTAATTATTTGTAAAACCCGTTATCATTATCAATAAAATTTTCACTTAAAAAAAACAAACCAAAACAAAAAAGATAATTTTTTACATTCTAATCATTTATAATTTTCTCCACATGATAGTAGGGTTATATAGACTTATCTTCCTTCATCATATGATAGTAGGGCTATATAGACTGATAGTCAAGGTAAATCATATGATGATGGTTATCAGAGACACCGTTTCTGATGCACGATTACAGAGAAGGACCTTGTCCAAGACATAGACACATAAGGCTATAACTTTGTTTGGTGCTCGTATGACTGCAGATGGAGACAAGTAACGGTGTGGTTCCGAGGAACGAGGGTATGATCGCATTTCATCCCAGGGTTCCCGCACTAATTCACCTTGATCTATAATGCCAAGTAGGGCTGCAAATTCCTCCACGGTTGGGACAAGTTCGGAGTCTCCGAATTGGAAAGTATGAGAGGAAGAATTCCAGTACTTTAAAGCTAGCTTCATTGTGACCCAGTCAAGTTCAAAGGGCAGTAATCCGAGGGCATTTCCTAGGTTATACCCGGCGAAAGTATGCATCTCGCTGTCATTAAAGTTCTCTGCTATCCAGCAAGGTATGTCTACCTCTCCGGTAATAAGGTTTCCTACAACAAAGGGAAAGGAAAAGGTAAGATTTCTCTACTCATAAATAGATGTGTCAGTAATACAGGCTAATTTGCATGGTATATTTGAGTCCTCATTACGTAGGCCTGCAGGTTGTACAGATCGTTTGCATGTAGTTTGGAATTCACGCATATGTAAGAATATTCATAGTCAGCATGTTGTCAATCAGAAAATTGGGTATAGGTACACAGCCGCAAATTTCTTAAGTTAAAAGGAAATAGCAAACAAAAATTTCGTTTTTCCTCCATAAAAACTGAAATTTGACATCTGTCTCAAATTTCAGACTGAATTTTATAATTTTGACCTTTATTATTAGTCCCAACTAAAAAAAAAAAGACTACGAAACTAAATCAGTTACCAGAGAGTAGTGGATTAATCAAAATAACTAAAATTCATTCGAAATCTACAAAATTTCAATTAAAAGTGAGATGAATTTCTGGGAGACCAAAACAATGTGGAAAACATAACTTCAAAAATGAAAAAAATATATTTTGATTACAACTAATTTCAATACAGCTTTAGCAATTTAAAATGCATCTCTGATAATTTTGAATAGCATGTTTAAGCTTTGTTTGATGTAATTCATCTACAGCTTCCTATAACATCCGCATTGATGAGATACTTGACTACGATAGTCCGCTTTATGATGGAGATGGAACGCTAGGAGATGTCGAGCTTGGTGATATCATCAGTTGGTCAAGTTTGTATGTACTTATTTCTTAATTAAGCCCCTTGAAGCTCTTGCCATAGAAGCGAATTTATTTGGTGTTTTTTTGTTATTTTTGAGACGTCAAATACATAGGATAACTATGGTCTTGTGAAGGAATGAAGTATAGATGTGGTGCTATGAAACTTATATACGTAAAGCTATCACTTTAGAGACTAAATAACTACTAGCTAGATCTCTATTTTTTGCTATCAAGCTTTTGTAAACTTCAACTTATATATATATATATATATATATATATATATATATATATATATATATATATATATATATATATATATATATATATATATATAAGTTTTGGGAAAAATTAATATGTTGTGAAGTTGTTTTATAGGTGATTTTCTACCGCAGGTATACCTATCAGATTTGTTCAAAAATTTGTTGAAAAAGAATTTTTTAATTAAAAATAATAATTATTATAGAAAAGGACGGCCAATAGCAGCTGTTTCCCAAGTTTTAAATAACTTTTCCTATAAATAAAAATACAGTAAACAACGGCCACTAACCGTCGAAGATATCTCTAAACCCACGGTCCTCAACAATTGTATAGATTAATGTTAACTATGGCCCATAGTCATGGTTTATTAACTACGACCAATAGCTGTGGTTATGTTTAGATAATACTACGGTTAGTAGCCGTTGTATTTAGAAACAACTTCGATTTTACGGATGGCCTGTGTGACGGACAATGGCCATTGTTTTAGGCACAATACAACAGCCAATAGCCGTCCATATACTGTTATTTTGACGTAGTGCACCCTTCTTGATATCCTGAAGCTTACCTTTGAGCTGAATAACATGCGCTCTAGAAAGAGTTGAGAATCTTGCTTCCAGAGTTAACCACAGTTCTCTTGATGATTGTATACCCACAACATATGGTAGTAATTCAACACTTAAAGTAGCATTTAACCAAATGAGCAACATCAGATCTCTTTTCATCCAATTGACATAATGTGGATTGATTTGAGATGCAACATGTCCAGAGCTATCTAATAAAAAATGAGGTGGACTAGAATCAGTACCTTCAATCATGCCATGTAGATCATAAGTTCTAAATATAGGTAGAAAGAACTGCTGGGGAAAACGATACCAATCGATCCCTACTAAGATAGCTTGCACTTGGACACTCTAAACTCCTATCGAAAAATCTAAACTTTCACTACAACCAACAACCAAACCAACTTCCTAAGTAATCAACAACTATCACAAACAAGTAATAATAAAGCAAAGAAAGTAAAACATACCACAACACAATATATACCGTGGTTTGGCTAATGATGCATACTTCCACAAGAGCTAATTTTTTTATAAGTATGGGAAGGAAGATTACAATCACTCCTCTCAAGTCTCTCTAAACTTACTAGATCTCTCTTCTCTCCTTACAAGTTTTTCTCTTTGCAAGGGTTTCCTCTCAATTTTGATTGCTCTCAAAATTGGGTTTCTCTCAAAGACTTATGTTATTCAAAACCTAACTTTGATTTTATAGTATTCTGAAATTTCAGAATATTTTGACAAAACGGATCTCGGTCGGTTCAACTGGGTCGTCCACACTTCTTAAAGTTGGTCAGACCAGACTGACTTCGAAACAGTATCAAAGTAGAAACTTAAGAAGTGAGACGGTTCTGATGAGCTGTCCATGAGTGGGAAAGTTGGTAGGACCAAGCCGACCATATTTCACAATGTCATCCACTCTCCCAATACAACCTAGCTTCTTGTTTTGTCAATCTTCCTCATGTGAGGGATAACACCCAACAAGAACTGCTTCCATATGAGATAATTTTCTGGCGTAAGTTTCACTGGAACCATATTAGAAATATTCTTGAATGAATAAGAAGTATTATGTGGTGGTACTGCCATCGGCATTGTGCATATTGAAGGAATTTGTGTTTGTTGTTAATGAAGCTTAGTGAAATGTGGTTGTTGTGAAGGCATCAAACCTTGATTTGATTGTTGTGAAGGCATGAAACCTTGATTTTGTTGTTGTGAAGGCATGAAGCCCTGAATTTGTTGTTATGAAGGCATGAAACCTTGATATGGTTGTTGTGAAGGCATGAAGCGTTGATTTGGTTGCTGTGATGATACGAAACCTTGATTTTGTTGCTGTTGTGAAGTCATGAAACCTTGATATTGAATTTGTTGATTTGAGCTCAGATTTTGATGATTAAAATCTTATGTTTGTTGATTCATTCTTTGAATCTGATTGACTTGACTTTGATCATTGATAGAAGAAAGATTATGATTGAGTAAAGAGCTTGAAACTTCAATTCTGGTAGCAGATGGATTAAATGCAACATCTGGTAGATTTGTTGGTGGATTAGCTGGAATTTGAACATCAGCAGTTGAGTTGAGTTGATTTACTAGAATTTGAGTTTCAGTAATCACGTTTAGATTTTGATTATTTGTAGAAGGTTGATTGTTCTGAGTTGTTCTTGCCATTGAAGACGATTTGGAATTCAAGAAATGAGATGAGAGCTCGAATGAGTTTTAATGGAGGAACGATTTGCACATTTCGGTGACGATGCTCTGATACCAAAATAGAAACCCCATAAACTTATCTGAAAATGAAAAATGATTTACTTAACTTCTAAGTATTACACAGAGCTACTTATATACATGTTTACTTTTGTATTACAAGTGTAACAACATCTTGATAACTGTCACTGCTATAACTGCTTGTAGAAGCTTATGAAGAATGACTTGACTTCTGATTGACTATCACTAGTATATACTTCCCTCGTATAAATACTCTGGGCAAACTCACAACCTTTTGACCCAACACACTTTGTAATTCTTTTCTATAAGCTGAATCTATCGATATCTCTCTCTCGTCTACCTGATATCTAAACCCTCTTAAAATCATCCTAACAATATAACAATCTTCATACGTCCTGTTTGGGTAATGATTCACCTGAACACACTAATGAAGTTGTAAGGGGTGTTGATTGTGGTAGAGGAGAGACTGAACCAAGTGGCTGCCTACGTATCTAGAGTGTTTTCCATAATCAAGTCTCCATGTGCATAGTTCTTTGCTTCAAAGGAATGGGGTATTTATTGGATAATAATGAGAAATATCATTTCCTTAATTGCTAGAAAATCTTATGTAATTATCTAAAGTCTTAATATATAAGCATATCTTGCCAAATATGTTTTCTAAATCTGAACCTGCCATATCTAGCTTATGGTGTCATAATTTTGGGCAGGGCAAGCGCGCCATAATTTTGGGCAGGGGCAGGCATGCCATAAATTTGGGCAGGACAGGCACGCCATAATTTTGGGTAGAGCACGTCATAATTTTGGACAGCGCATGTCTGCCATAATTATGGGCGGCACTGGCCTGCCATAATTTTGGGCATCGTACCTAGTAGTGAGTGGCGCTATAGTGGTACTCGACAAATTATGTTTGTAGGGGTACGAATATAGTGGTACATACATGTCCTACGTATTCCACGTAAACTAGTAAAATACACTGCAATTCTATCTTCTTTACCAGGTAATCGAATCCAAGTATTCGAAGAGCTAATTTATTTTGAGTGATTAAATTTGAATTGTTTTGAAGTCGAAGATCGTTTAAGCTTGGTATCTTTATTTTTCTTTCTAGATAAAGCTGCTGCTTCAAATGAATTGCATAATTTTTTTACATTTCCTGGAGTAAAATTGTTTTCTATTAAAATTGGTTTCTTCACCGAGGCGAAACGATCAAGGTGGGGTTTCTTCGTGGTAATTTCTTGATTGGAATTAGAAGAGAAGGAAAACGATCAGTTGAATAATCGATTGAAGATTGATTTGGGTAGTGAATTATTGAAATAGTTGGAAGTTTCCATGATGAAATGAAAATGAATGTTGAATTGGAAGTCAATTTCATTTTTTTTTTTTTTTTTGGAGAGGGAGAGAGAATTTCGAGGAAATGACTGTGTTGGGTTTTTTGTTTTTTATTGTTTTTTTTTTATGACGATGAAAGTGACCATCGGCTATATTTACCTCCCGATCGAGTTGTTGCTTTTGAAACTGGCAATTCACATTATAATAACTAAAATAGCATCTATTGGTTCTAAGAATGCACGTAGAATACTAAAGGGGGTTATTCATGTTCAAGTAAGATTCAATAATACCATTGTGAGTTTGTGACTGTTACATATGTCTAACTACTATGAATTTGCTGCAAAGTTTCCATCAACATATATAAGAGATCTCTAGGTGGTGGTAGTATCACCTCCAAATTTGAAAGCGAAATTTGAAAAAATTGGACACAAATTTTGACCAACTCTAGGTGGCCGCAAATTTCATCCTATGTGTCATTGGTACTGTCGCGCGACACTCCCAATGTCACCCCAAGTTGAAAAAAGTTTAAAAAAAAATCCCCATGCGACATTTCCACTATCATGCGAAATTGAAAAAGTAAAAAAAAAAAAAAAAAAAACACGACATTACCACCGTCGCATCCGCATCCGAAATCCGAAATTTGCTTCCAAGGATGCGGCTAGACAGGTGATGCGACTAAATTTGCTTCCATCTAGAATTGAATTTCCACGAAATTTCAAATTTTAAAAGCAAATTTGGAGAATTTGAAAGGTGATACTACCACCTAGAGATGCTCTAAATCTAGCACAACCAACATCCTCGCTACATAAATCCCCCAAAAAAAGTTAAAAAAACTACAAGTTATTCCAAATTTCCAATCATCGGTGAAAATGAACATACCACAAAAGTGGGCTTCTCAACACCATGTCCATATATTGGGCCCGCCCAACATAGGGTCCAATTTAAGTTCGCATAAATAATCTTAATCGGGAACTTTGGATACGGCGGGAACAAAGAAAAAATCAGCAAAATATTGGCGGGAAGAATTAATTGTCACGTATAAAAATTAATAAAAAACAAGCCCTGTTTTTTATACTCTCATTTCTAGACCATGGGTAAGAAGAGTAAATCTAGGGTTAGGGTTTCTATAGAAGAAGAAGAAATAGAAGAAGAACAGCAGAATCAAGAAGATCCAAGTGAATCATCGACCAAAAATCAAAGCTTGTACGAGGTAATTTCTATTTAACCTCTTCAATCAATTCAATTTATTCTATTGGAAACCTGTTTTTAAAGTGTGGGCAAGCCTGTTTTTAAAGAGATCAGTAACTCAATTGTGTGTAGCGGGGTTCGAACCCCAGACCTCTGGTATCATCACTCAAAGGTTTTACCAACTAAGCTAGAAGGCACTTACACCTTATGCATTTATGCGAGATAGTGTCTTATAAAGTTTCTACAAGACCAATTCGTTTCGACATATATTACCTCATGAAATGATTTCAAATTGGAAGATTGTACTTGTTCTACACCTTTAGATTTGTGTCGTAACACTCGGGGTGCTAGGAGTAAAGCATTGGAGATGGATATGGGACTTAGGAGTAAAGCTTCTTGGTTCGACCTATATTGTTAGACTTTTTGCTATATGGAACTACTTATTTGCCTTGTTCTATTGAGCCTTTAAAGAATAAATAACTGTTTGGAAAGGGTTCTCATGGAAGAAATGTATAGTAAGTGTACCATAATGTCTTTTCAACATAACAATTCCTGTGTAGATTCTTGGTGTGGAGCAAACAGCAACTCAGCAGGAGGTGAAGAAGGCATACTACAAATTGGCATTGCGTCTTCATCCAGACAAGAATCCTGGTGATGAGGTAAATGTCTTTATTTTGTGATAAGAATTGAAGCAAAAATGACTCTCTTAGTATATCTTGTTTAATTGTGATATATTAGGAAGCCAAAGAGAAGTTTCAGCAACTTCAGAAGGTGATATCGGTACTCGGAGATGAGGAGAAAAGGGCACTATATGATCAGACTGGTTGTGTGGATGATGCTGTAAGTGGCTTCCAAATTTAATATCATGCGGCATGCACATCTTTGCTGTTGTATGTGTTGATTGATGTACGCATTCTGTGCTTTTTTTATAATCACAGGACCTTGTAGGAGAAGTTGGTCAGAATCTGAGTGAGTACTTCAGAACATTGTACAAAAAGGTATCACAATTTTCCTGAGCTCCATAAAAACTTCATTATCAGTATCCTGGTGTTGTTGTTCTGTGAAGGGAACACTTTTATGCCCATCTCAGGTGACAGAGGCTGATATTGAAGAGTTTGAAGCCAACTATCGAGGATCTGATTCAGAGAAGAATGATTTGATGGATTTATTTAAGAAGTGCAAGGGCAATATGGACAGGTATAAGGATCAATTTTTATTTCAGTAAGCTATCTACTGGGATGCTGGTTATTGATAATTGAATTTGTTTCCCTAGGCTTTTCTGTTCAATGCTCTGTTCTGATACTAAGCTGGATTCACACCGTTTCAAGGACATTATCGATGAGGCAATATCTGGGGGTATGTGATCTATCTCTCATAAAAGTTGGTTTAGCATATTTATGATGTCTAGAGTGACAATATCTGGTATAGGCCGATTTGTTTATTCAATTTACTGTGAAAGTCAAATATAATTATTTATTTCTGTACAGGAGAGCTAAAGGAAACTAAAGCATATCGTCAATGGGCAAAGCAAATTTCTGAGACTAAGCCACCTACTGATCCTCTTAAAAGGAAGTCCAAGTAAGTCGTTGTGCAGTTGGTTACCTATTTAAATTATCTATTTTCATAACTTTTAACTGTTTGTTCCGAATTGCAGATCGAGCAAAAAGTCAGATGTAGATTTACTTGCAGTCATTTCACAACGTCGTGACAAGAGGAAAGAACAGTTTGATTCTATGTTCACATCCATCGTAGCAAAATGTAATGGGAAAAAGTCGGGCCCTGAACCATCCGAAGAAGAGTTCGAAGCTGCACGAAAAAGACTTGAAAGCAGTAAGCAAACCAAAAAAGGAAAAAGAAAGTGAAAAGCCCTCGTCCCCTATAGAATTTGTAATGCCTCTGCTTCCTGTGAGAAAGATGATTTCCATTGTTTTTTTTCCCCTTAATGGTCTGCATTTGGGAATTAGTCCTGAGCTTTGTTGTTCATCTTCTTTATGTTTGATTTATGTCTGTGGCGGTATGCACTCAATTTATACCTAAAACATTTCATGTCCTTAGTGTCATTTGTTATGTTCTTTTGACAGCTGAAAACTAGGTGAGTTCTCGTGGATAGATTTTTTTCACATACAGCGAACTCTAGTGTCTAGCAATTGGGGTTGGGTTGTTGCACAATTGCCTTCTCTGTGCATTCTCTGTGCACCTGGTCTGCACATGGACAACAATAAAACTTATATTTATTCGAAATAAGTTGGTGTTTTATTATAGACACTAAAATTGTATGATTTGTAATAGAGAATTAGTTTCTACAAATCACCCATATTTTATCAATTTTTTTTATTTGATCCAATATATAAGAATTAGAACATAGGAAATTATTTTTTTACAAATTACCTATTTTTTAGCAATTTTTTTTATTTGATCAAATTTATAAAAATTTGAAATACACTAGTAGAGA
Organism: Coptis chinensis; assembly: GCF_015680905.1. NCBI lineage: Eukaryota > Viridiplantae > Streptophyta > Magnoliopsida > Ranunculales > Ranunculaceae > Coptis > Coptis chinensis. Next base: position 88,513,499 of record NC_141463.1, on the reverse strand, counting down.
AAAAAAACTAACTCTTATATTATAGTGCTACATAGGAGAGAAAAGCATAGTAGATGAGATATTTTGTTAGTTTATTTTAGTTGTCACTTTGTAAACAAATTATCATACATGCTCCTTTTAATACATTAAATTTGTCATCCACGGTGTTCATACGTGCTTTTTGCTAGTGTACATAAAGAATGTCAAAAAATGGTGTGTGAAAGACCCAAAAAAAATAAAAAAATAAAAAAAATTAATTGATGTACTTTATGTAGATTAGGCCTTCCTGTTCTGTGATCTCTGTTTGCATCTCTATAAACATCCAGGATGGCTTTTGACTAGATTAGTGTAACAGACAGTCTTTCCTTTTTGCTTTCAGAAACATCCATCCTCAAAGCTCGGTCGTTTTTTATTATTACAATTCTTATTATATTTTTTCATCGTGTATGCATGTAGATTACGAATATCGGATTAATGCATCTCGTCTGGTTGTTATTCTTTTTTACCTTCGTTTTTCAGCTTCCTTTTGTCTGTCGGGACAAACTTCAGATGGGGAGATGCATGAAGTTTTATTTAGGCTATTCACCGATTCCTGCTCATGGCTTGTCAACGTTTGTGAAACTAAGTCTTGTTACTTACGTATTTCGTTACTTTGTGTATGGATGTTGGACTGAGACTTGGTTTAAACAGGAACATAGATATATTTCGAGTTCATATTCCACGTAAGATACTAAAGAGTATACACAAAGCTCAAGCTACTCATCCATGTATATTGCGTCCAGTTGCATTTCCTAGATGAATCAAGGCTGCCTCATTTCCTAGATGAATCCTTTTGTAGGACACTTGATTTTCTCAGTTATCATCTCACCTTGCTAGTATCATTGCTTGACGAGGGATGCATAATGCAACAAATTCAGCGTTCAACGTCACAATCATGCATCTTGCTTAACCATTAATCATGTATCTTGCTTAACCATAATCTTGATTCGGAGACACACATGACCTCGACATCCTCAAATGTCAGTCGAACATGCTGTGCGTACTTGGATTAATTCATCAAGTGATGAAATGAGGCAGTGAACTACCCTGACAATATCTTTTCACTTGTACATGTTAGTCCGTCCCCGCATGAGGGGTGCCGGGTGCGTGCAACTCTTCAACGTGGTAATTTCTTGCTGGTTAGGAATATAGTACCACTTTTACCACTGGCGATGAGGTAACTTTTATTGATAGAGTGCTTCTTTGGCAAACCTGTGTTGGGAAAATCCCGTGCAAATTATTGAATGCCTCTGTTACTGATTCTTTTAACTTTTTAAGCTAATGCGTAACTTCACTAAGCATTACATGCGCTCCGCAAAACAAAGAAGAGTTTGATGCGTCGGAGCACCTATAAATCTCATTGAAAAAACCTATTTATCTGGAAGTCTAGATAAAAATGACAGTAACGTTCTTGATGTTTATCGGAATTTCAGGACTATAGAATTCAACTACTTTCTGTTCCAGGACTATTTGAAGTTTCTCCTTTATTTTAGAAAAAGATTAAGGATAAAATTTACTTCTTCCTCTTTTTAGTTCTAGCACCAGAATTCACAATGCTGTTTCACTCTCTGGTTCGTTGGTTATGTAAAAGAAGTCTTAGATGAATTTGATACTTGTAAAAGAACGAAAACATTCTAGGGTATAACACGCCAAGGGTTTTCGTTAATTAGCCTAGTGACTTGGTTCCAAAACATGCAAGAAAAGTAGAAAACAACCACTGGTGTCCACTTCAGATTCCTGGAAGTTCAAGTTAATGTGAACTCATGTTGCTTGGCATTTTTAGTTAGAGCCAAAGAATTTGGAGATCAATAATATTTGGAGGAGTTGGAGGCGCTACTCCAGGGAATCACCACTCTGATGAAAATCAATGCAAAGTGATCAACGTTATTGACTTATTAGCATGCTGCTACTTAGTTAGTTGGTTGAAAATCAATACTGTTGCGGCTCAAAAGTAATCATTCTTCTTGCCTTAGGGGCGTGCAACATTTTCAGGAGTGTTCTGGCTTGAATGTTCTTCCAAATGGATTTTCATCAAATCATCTCACATCTGCAATACAAGTCATCTGCAACAGGACAGCAGTCAATTTCCTGTTTCGATGGAACAAAAAAGTTGACACACCTCTCAGATCAAACTTTGCATATAAATGTACTTGGATCAAGAACAATGCTTAGTAAATTGATGTGCATAAATCATAACGCAAAAGAGTACCCTTTACTCTAGAACATACTATATATACTACTTGGAACAAGAACAATCCTTAGTCAATTTCCTGAATACTTCTGCCACATGTCGAGCAACAGTGTGTGTAGCGCCATGCTGAAAACTTAAAGCTATCCCAGCGTCTATCACAGTGTCTGACCTGAACATTTGGAGCAATTCTGTGAACTCCAAAATCTGTCCATCAGGGAGGCAGAAAGCACCGCACTTTAAACACTTCATTTCCTATTTCCTAACCATAACTTGTATCACGCCCCACTTTATAAACCTTCAACCATAGATTGTAAACGTCATCCTTAAGTTTGAAAATATCCTATCGAAAAAAAAAACAAAATACACTTTGAAGATGAAGTTCAGGTAAAAAATATCCCTCGTCTACATTAGTTTTCACTTCATTGCAAACCGTCCTATTCGTATCCATATCTCAGGCTCTACGTTTGAAAACTAAGTTACCAAAATACTCCTACCGGCGACCACGACTCTAATTGACTGGACGGTGGGGTCTTACTTTCTCGTATATGGTGAGTGCTTGTTCCATAACATGAGCTTGAGACAATAAGTTTGCTCTTTCCTCAAAAGATAGATGTTCATCATGATCTTCTTGTTTCAAATCAGGATACTTTGAACTGAGTTTCCACCAATATTCTGGTGCTGCTCGAGGATTATATCCTGCTGAAGCCATCAATAGTAGCCCAATGTAATCTGCTTCCAATTCCTGCTTACGACGAATTGATAAACTTCTTGGGGATTCAAAGATATGTCGAGCTACAACATGCGCAACTTCATGGCCAATGATTGCTGCCACATCACCATCGGTAAGCACTTCTAGCGTTCCACTAAAAATAAAAATAGTTCCACCAGCCATAGCGAATGCATTAATCTCTAACTCATCCACTACTAATATATTCCAATTAAATTCATCATAATGATTAAACCCCGAAGCAGTACTATTTGGATTACGCTTCACCTCTCTTTCTAATCCTTGAATAATATTTTTCAGTATCAACTTTGCCCTCACACTATGAGGATCCTTCTCATCTAAGAGCTTTCCTTTATATTTAGTCTTCCCCTTTTCCAACGAAGAATTTGCTAGTAGTTTCTCCTGCATAGGGGAACAAACAACGATATGTTTCCGATTTGTATATGGAACATTTTCAATACGTACCCCAAGGCGAAAAAAAACAAAACCAGCCCATAAACCAGTACCAACAATAGCTAAAACAGACAATTGGTATAATCTCTTTGCCCCTATATCTTGATTTCGTTCTACATTGTAATATCTTTGAAAACTAGTAGTAGGAGGCTTACAAGTAGGAACAATAGTGTTACCATAAAGTTGAAAACTAGAATTAGGAATCTTTCGATGAAGTTGGGCAGTTGAATTAGTGAGATTGTGAAATGAGGTGATTCCAAGCTTTGCTCTCCTGTACCAACTCATGATTCTGATGTTTAAAACTTGTTTGGGTATTAAGGGTTTTGGAAATATGTTTGTGGAGTTGGTGAGAGGGTGTTTTTGTGCCGGGATTGAGTCTGAAAAGTGAAACCAGTTTTAACTATAGAATATTTTTTTAAAATAATTTTTAAATTTAATTTCCTTAGATATATATTATAGCTATAATCTCATGGCTCTATTTTTTAGAGCCTTCATATGGAATCCAATATTTTCACAACACTTAAACTAATTACAAAAATTTAAGAAAAACCTTAACACTATCTCAAACTAGAAAAGAAAAATTCTCCCTATTACCAAGTTCTCTTAAACCTCACCAAGAGAAGTCAATATACTTCCATCATTATTCTCTCTATTACCAAGTTCTCTTAAATCTCACTGAGGGACTCTCCAATGGAGGGTGTAAAATTACACCTCCACATAGGCGCCACCTAGGTGCCATTAGAATTTTACAACTTCAATTATAAATTAGTGTAGAGTCCATAAATATCCACTCTATTGTTTCCAATGGAGAAGTGTAAAAAAGTTCAATTTTAAACTTGGACGTCACTTCAAGTGACGTCCGAGTTTAAAATTTTCAAATTGTGACTTTAGAAATAGATATGGATGACACTCCAAATGACATCCCTAATGTTTTTTTTTCTCGACGCGATGCTTTAAGAAGTGTCGCCTGGCTTTTATTAGCTGATAACGAGAGGGGAAATTCCCCACCCTCTCTATCAACTAATACTTTATTACCTACGGTATAACACTCCTATTGAAAAGAGTTTTTTGATATTTGGGGTGTAAAATTTCCACTCTATATGGTTTACACCCCCCCCCCATTGGAGATGCCCTAAGAGGAGTCAATATACTTTCATCATTATTCAATACCGAAAAAGTAAAAAAATAATAAATAATAAATAAATAAATAAACAAAATTTAGCAAGTTTGGTTAAGATATCATATCAAATCGTATACAACTAGAGCTTCATCATGTGTTTGTGTCTTCTGAGAACTTGATAGATGGTGAAGTTTTCTATTATCAAATTGTCTATGGGACTATGATTATTGTTTGTAATTGCAAATTTTGGATGGTTACCTTCTTCTCCGACGTTACGACACTTCAAATCAAACTACGAACTCTTATGGGAGCAATAGAGTGACTTCCGCTTCTTACGTGCTTTAAAATTAAAGTTACAAGTTATTAAAAGAGGTAGTGGAACCTGAAATTGTAAATGTATTGCTAACTCTTAACTTTCAATCAACTTGCTTAAAGAGTTAACGCTTAATCACAATTTGGATCGTTACATATTTTTGAACTCTTTTATTAAATGGATAGTTGGATGCATTATAGACCAATTAGGTAATTAGGTAGAATTTGTAAAGTATTTAGTAGTAAATAATCACTAGAGAAAACATTGTGGTAGTAAACACTCTCAGACATATATGTAGGTTTATGTTTTAGGAAATTGGTCTACAAGAGACACGCAAACCACAAATGAGATGTAGGACCAAAAAAAATATAGGCTATGAATAAGTGTATAGGTAAGGGATGTTAGACGCTAACAGGTGACTAATTCTTAATTTCTATTTTCATATGCAATACTATATCTATAGTGTAGACTCCATATAGTTCAGTTCAATAAGAAATGGAAGGAGCCAAAAAGAAAAAGGAAATTAGTTGACTTGAGGCGAGTTTTAAGTATGGGGTAAGATGCATGTATGTTGTATAATATTAAACTTTTAAACATGATGTAGGTGAATGAAAAAAATCCAAAGAAAATCAAGATAACACAAAGAATAAGTTATTACTGCTTATTTCATTTATATGGATTCATTAAGAATGATGTCACAATTACTAAGATCACGACAATATTGTAAATCTCAATGCAAAGTTGCTTGAGAAGGAGGAACACAAAACAATTTTTATCTACGTGCACTGTGTTACTATTGCGCATTCAAAACCAAAAATGAAATTGGGATTTCCCTTGCTTTAGAGTTGACTCCACTATTTTACCATACCAATATTTTGAGTTGCATTCTATCGTAAACTCATGATCCATGTACTCTGTCTCAATTGGTCTAGATTTTACCAAGAGCATTCAAAATTCACCATTGCTATTTGATGGATTTATTATCTACTTTGAGGAAAAGACGCAACTATGTATATTGTCAGAATTATCCATTTTAACTATTAAATAAAAAGTATCTAATGCAGTCAATTCTTTGTTATATTCATAGCAATCAATTACAACTTTTTTTAAAAACAAATGCAGTTAGAATTTCCTAATGATCCCACACACTAAATCATGTATATATAGCAAACCTCAAAGAATAATTAACGTAAAATTGGAAACTGAATGCAAATGCATCGAACTAACATCAAAGAATAATTAGCGGAAAATCAGAAACTGGGAATATGTAGTGAGAATGTCTCGACAAATATAGTTTTGCAATTAAAGTGGTATTTATCATATCTCTTTTCGTATAATGGGAATGTATTTCTATTCAAGTAGCTTCAATATCTTTTTGGCTTTATGTGGGCATTCTCAAATTGTGGGGTTTTTATTTACATTGCAAGAAATTTAGATGAGTGATCAATATAATATTCATATCTCATTGCTTTGTACAATGCTAATATTTTTTAGAATAATTTAATATAACGGCACCCATTCGTAGGATGAGTTCGAAAGCTAGTTTGAATTATTATGTACCAAAAAGTTTTAACTATAGAATACTATAATGATTCAAATTTTGATGAAAACACAAATTTATAGAAATATTCAATGAGTCCATTTTTTTTTTGTTTGGCTATTATTTCCCTTTTTAATTTTTCGTTTTCTTTTCCCTCTGGTTTTGTTTGAGCTGTCTGTGCTACCGGAAGAAGAAATGAAACCCAAGATAGAGATGGGATGTATTTCTTATAATGCAAATAGGGTAATGTTGATACTATAAATTACTATCTATTTTTTATTCCATTTTGGTTTGTCTAATTCTATTACTCGCTATGTATTCCGTTGTTCTTCCCGCTTTGTATTCCCTTTTTTTTGTTTGATAAAGTATATTTTTTTTTTTGTTAAAAGGCTCAATTATTTGTAATTAAAGCATAGCATAAGCATGTCTTTAAAAAAAAAATCAAACAACATAATTCTAAGCACGTTAATATTAATAGGTTCAACCTTCTCCAAAAGTCATATTTTTTTGAAGACAATGAATGTCTCTTTGATAATCAAAATTAATTATGTTTTTTTTATTATTATTATTACTCAAAAATAAAAAAAGCCGTGTTGATACTACCATATAGCGGATGAATGATTTTAGGTATTTCATCATAATTAACATTCTAAGTAAATCATCATGGTTGATATTTTCTATCAGTTTAAAACTTGTGCAACCTGCAAAATCTCTTAATCTTGCAGTCAAAAAAGGTTTTCTTGAGTTAACATTCTCCAGTAGAAAATTATGATTAGTACAATAATTGTTATGAGAACTCTCTCTAAAAAAAAAATGTAACTCTTAATTTGGCAATTTACTAATGCCAAGACCAACCCAAACATAATCCCACTTTAAAAGGGCCGAGTGAACAAAAGATTATTGATTCCCAACAAAAAGGGTAAGGAACTCCCAGCTACAACAATGAACTTAAGTCTTGATCATCAAACCACATTTCCCACGCCCAAAGTTTAGCATGATACAGAAAGAGGAATTTAAACAGCTTTCCATCATCAAGCTTGGAAACATTGATGAGTAATTGTTAATATGTCCTTGGAAAAAGCTCATCTCATCGCCACCCGGGAAGTCTAGCAGAGTATAATCATTAAGGTCATTGGCGCTTGAGGAGTCAGATCAAGCAGCTACACCATCCTTGTATCTATATACAATATCTAACTAATATATCAAAATATAACTAATAATTTTATTGAGCTCAACTTCAACATGTAAGAAATTATTCCGCAAATCAAAGGAAAATGACAATTAAGAGAATACGTGCAACAACCTCGCCACAAAAAATGACCAAAAAAGAAAACATGTGACTATTGGTATTATCTGCGCGGGTGGGTGAAAAAAATAGTGAATGAAGCGCAGTGATTACGTGGAGATAGTTTTGGTTATTCTTTGGACACTATGCTAAGACTGTCTGAACTAATAGGCAGCATGCTACAACTGTATGAACTGATAGACACCATAATAACATGAAATAAATATCGTATCAACGTTTCCAAAGTTATTTTTACACATTTCCATGGAAGAAACCCCATAATCATATCAACATTTATAAAATGAAAAAAACAAAAAACCAGAAATACCAAGAATGTTCCTTCTAATTCTTGAAGCCTCTTGTTAGTAGTTTATCTATTCAGCTCAACTAACCCATTCAGGTTTTCATTGTCATACCAAGGAATTATTTCCTCCGCCTTAAGTTTTGTACTTCTCTAAATATAACCGGCCATTGCTACTTGAATCAACCATTGGACCGAAAATCACAACATGTCCTATAATTACTTCCACAACGACCGTACATCCTATCATTTGGAAACATTTTGTTCAGATACGCTGGAGTGGGGCCAATGTCAGCAGTTTTCTTGGCTATTGTAGACCCTATAGTTAAAATCAAGGAATAGTATGTCAAATGAGATTTCACACTCAAACACGACAACACCAGTTTATGAAACATCTCAAACAATATAGCAATTTGATAGCTAGTTAATTAACATTAAAGCTAGAAATGATGAAGGAACAATGCGCTTACCATGAGATTCAGAAGTAGGTAAATATTCTTCTGCAGTTGGCATGTCAAAAAATAGGGGTGCTACTTGTGGCAGGTCTATGTCTCCCATTAATACAATATGTGTAATCTAATTAATTGAGGTATAGGTGCGACTTCGTCTTATAAAAATTGAATTTGGGGTCGTAATATTTGGAAGTAGGGATGCCTCCACATTTGAAACCCACTCACTCCTAAGGCCCGTTTAAGTTCAGAGTTGAGTCTGGCTGGCTTGGTTACAACTGCATTAATTACTTATTCCACTGGCACTTTCTTTGACATTTCCATAATTCCATTAAGCACTTCAACTGACAAAGCTGGATAATCAACAGTATTTCATAATGCAACCAAAACAACATATATGCAAAATTTGAGTTTCTTAATGCGACCAACAAAACCGTTTTGTATTTCATACACACAAAATTTCACATAGAGAAGAATATGCATACCTTGAGTTGAAGATCATGGATTGCTTGTTGGAGTTTTGGAAACTTGATTTGGATTTAGGCGTTGAAGAATAGAGCTCTATGGCCTAGGTAATATCCATTTGGGTAGAGTATATATATAAAGAAACAATTAACCATAATTTTAGATAATTGATAGTCCATCGCCGAGGCATCCCTCCGGCCTGAATTGTACCGTCTTCAATATTGGCTTAGACATTTTTTATGGTGTCCACTATAATTATAATTCCACCACTGCACCTACAAACGATAAGAAAAATACAAGAGTAGAAATATACCAGGCCAAGTAAGTAGAATGAGTTGCATAAACAATTGAAATGCTTAGACTACCATTTAAAAATTGAGAGCAGAAATTACATATATGATTTTTGAATGTTAAGAAAATTTCAGCATACCTTATCTAAGAAGGAAAAAATTGTCTCCCTTTGACGTGAAAAAATAGAAGAGGTTTAATATGAATATAAAATTCTTAAGTCTATACAGCCTGGCCATCAATATTCATGTGTAACATGACATTTAAGAAATTGATCTAAACCTCGAACAATGGCAATTTACGGTACTTCTTTTGAGGATTCTTGGGCATTTTTGAGATTAACAATGGCAACGTACGTCAACTACATATGATAATACGCCTCCCACATATAAAAGCACGGAGTGTTACATAAGTCAAGGCCACTAAAGCCAAAACTGAAATATGAAAATCTAGTAAAGTTTAACACATTTTGTATGAGTTCACATTTAAATGTTCGATGTGGGAATTTATTTATAACAACAACAAAATATTTAAGAATTGAACAATCATAATAATAGGCATAGCCATCAATGCATAGAGCCTATAAAGTATTTTTCTTGCTTTTTCATACATTTGTTTTTGTGTATCTAAACCTCTTGTTTTCCATTGTTAAGGCAACTTACATTTATACTAAGCAATAGTACTATTAAGATGGAGACTATGTTGGTGTGTATCTAAATTATTTGTGTTTTAGTTACAAAGATTAAGAGGTGTATAGAAAAGACAAACCAATGAGAACGGTTGCTATGCTCAATTGCATTGGTTGCACCAACATCCCTTAAGTTGCTACCTGTTTGTAACACTTCCCAGACTTCATTCATGTTGTTCACATGGGCTTCAACCAATCCTAGAACATGATGGACTCCATCTGTCACTTGTCTAATTTCAAGCCTAAACACAAATAGATGAGGGAGATCCAGGCACAAGAAGGTCTCACTATGGACTTCTGAGACACCCACAGAAACTTCATAGTGGTATAGTCCCTGAAGATATATCTCTCATGCATGGTGCAAAACAACTCCTCAAGAGTTATGTAATTTACACCAAGGGATTTGGCTGGACAACTAAGTCCAAATTTAGGTGCTTCAGCTAGGCAAGCATTGATAGTCTCGATGACAGCCTCCAATAGGCCGATATTATCAGATCTTGAAAGAGATTCGACATCTTCTTCGGCAACAATCGATACATTGCATAGCTACTCCCAAAGCACTCAGAAAGTACCCAGCTAACAGTTGCTTTTGACACTCCAAATCTTTTAAATAAACAAAATCAGATACGTTTAAACAGTACGTGAAAATCAGGCTTTCATAAGTCTCTGTATAAATGACATGGACCTACATAAACCTGATAGACAAATTCTTTAGAAGCTTGTTAGTGCATTTGAAACGCAGGGTACAAAATAGTATGAAAACAACACTTTTCATTATGAACATTAAGGCAAGTCAACAATGATATAGACATTTTGAGGAAGAAGTTAAACTGATAAGTTCACACCCTCAATGCTTTAAGTTTCCAGAGACCGTTATTATTCATGGTAATATACTTGTGCATGTTTGTTCATCTTACCATGAATCATGTTCAGTTGATGGTTATCATGAGTGAGACATTGTAGGCATCTACCACAGATGTGGCAAACGGGGCTATGTCTTCAAACACATAAGCTAATCAACCAAGCACGAAGAAAAACAAATATTAATTAGTTGGAGAAATTTAAGAAACAACGTATCTAATTGAAGTGATCATCAACATACTAATGTAGTTGTGCTTCTCCCATTACCCTAGTCTGCTTGTGGGAAAAACAGTGAGTCAAATTTATAGACCTTCTTGGGTGCTCCATTTGCTTTCACCATAAGTTCACCATCCTTTGTCGATTCGAAGTCAGTTGCCATTGAAGCTCCGATAGCAATTTCTTCTAAGTTTAAAGGTCTGCATCTGCAAAAGACTCTCTTATATTCCCTACGAAAAAAAGGAAAAAAATAAACAAACAACAATTTTAATTCGCATTTGCCTAAATTTGTTTGTATATTAGATGTTACCAGTATATTCAATCATATCATCAGTATGCATAAATGATTTTACGACATAAATAAAAATCCCAATAAGATTTACACAACACTAATCTAGTAGTCTGAACTCTGAAACATATTTTCTTTCTCTTTCTTAGTCAGTTTAGCAATCTACAGATAGAAAAACATACTTACCTAAACGACAATCCACAAACTGAACTGAAACGAAGTTGTTTTCAAACCTACTCGATCAAGTCACTGTAGTTACTATTTGATTGTTCTTTGGGGACTGAATTCAAGATGAATCTTGGATGCTACACCTTTTACCAAAAAAAAAAGGAATATAAAGAACTTCTTTCTCTATCAATTCCTTTTACAATCACTTGACTGCAGCAGAACCAACCAATGGAGCTATAATAACTAAAAGTCTAAACTATTGCATCCATGTTATATAGTTAATAATGCCAAACTGCCAACATAGTAAAAAAAAACTAAGAACAAAACATATGAACAATATTATTACCTGACACCGGCATCACCAACAATACCAATAGCCATACCAGCAGATAAACCAGCGAGACCACAAGAAAGTCCACTCGAAAGATGTGCATACCCATGTCATTTTCTAAAGGCGGAATTAACTAACATTTCAGCTCAAGAACGTTATGTACAACTCTTTTCTTTCTTTGGACCCTTTAATGAATCTGAGCTCAAGATCCTTGTGTTCCCTTTCAAACGCTATATTTTGGTTAAATACAAAAAAATTATAAAAACTTAACAAAAAACTCAAAGACGATTCGAAAACACATACTAAATATAAACAAACAATCTGACTACAATTCTAAGAATTTACTTGACAAATAATCCCACAAAAAATTGGATTTCAATTCGCTGAACAACTGAATAAGGATATGAAAGAGATGATGAAGACAAATCTATAAATAAAAATATAACAGTATACCTCTTCCATGGCGTGTGTCCGTGTGATGGATACAAAGAGATTGCAGAGTGAGTGAACAAAACATAGTTTGGTTTCAATGAAAATAATGGTTTTGGGTTTCTATCCCTTCGTATTCTCTCCTAAGAGTTTTCATTTTCTATTTTTCTTTAACGTCTAATTAAATTGCCCCATTATTGATTATTGCTAATTAAATGCCATTTATGGGGTGGCATACAATTCAAAATTGTGTGGATTTGGTTTTTTAATTCACCACCACACGAAAGGACCGATTACTCCTTATTCAAAAGTGTTAAGCAACAATTATGTAAGGACAATATCGATACTAAGAGTTTACAAAAGCGCAAAAAGACCAAGTGGTCCTTATTAATAAATATCTAGGTATTTGATTTAATTATTTATTCAAGGACATTATGCGTAAGAAAAAAACCCAGATGAATTTAAGAGGCCATGATCATTATAGAATATGCTACTAGTAGAGATGGTATTGCCATAAGCTCTCGTTGTTCTACCAAATCCAGTATCAAAAATGTTACTGAACTTAATCAAAACTTTGCACTTATTTATCTTCTAAACCGTGACTTTGGAGTGAGATTTATTACACTTCCTCCCGATTAACCTCTGGGATCTGTCTACATGCTATCCCTTGAAATCTTTAAATATTGGCACGTATATTGAAAAACTTTGAAGATGCTTCGGAAGATTACAACCGGTGAAATTTTGTAGATATTCTCTGAAAAGTCGGTAAATTAGCATATTATTATCCAGCCCCTTCAGGGATGTCTAAACGGGTACCCTACCCGGCTCAAACCCGACTTTTTGGGTTTTGAATGGGGTATCAGATTACCCGAATCTGGACCGGTTTTCAGCGGGTCGGGTTCAGAGTCGGATATTTTGTTGAGAAGTATGACCAAACCCTATCTTAACCCTATATTTCGGGTATCCATCGGGCTCGGATTCGGATTTCGATTAGGATAAAACCTGGTATAAATGAAGAAATAAGACAATAAGAAACTTTATTTGAAATATATATCTACATTTTATTCCTTTTTCGGCTATCCATCATTCCTTCAAACAAAATAAAATTTACAATGAATTTAAAAGTAATACTCAGACATAATTATTTGATATGATTTAAAAATAGATGGACTCGGAATGAACTATAAATACATGATCACGTGCAATTATTGAAAAATTTAGAAATCCCGACATAAATTTTTCCATAATCCAATATAATAAATAACTCATCATTGTAAACATGAATGAAATCATAATCAAAATATTTATCTAACTAATTATTTTATATGAGATTAGTAGTATGCAATTGAAACCGGATTTGGGATTCGATTTTGGTCCAAGTTCGGTTTCAGATTTTTTAGCTCTTTTAACGGGTTTAGGGGTAAATTATCAAGTCGGGCTCGGGTTTAGAGAGTGTGACCTACCCTATGTATTTCGGTCTGGTTCGGATTCGGACCGGGTTTGGTGCAAGTTTTTTGTTCGGGTTTTGGGCGGGTTTCAGGCAAGATGGACATCCCTACTTTTATCCATTAATTATTCTGACACCAGCCTTTAGATTAGCAATTTAGATTCCAAAGTACACTCTAAGTAGGACTACTAGATTCACCTGAAGTACCACGATCTTTCTAATAAAGTGCACGACCAATCAATCCATAACCTCGTATCCTTGCTAAAATTTCCACCAAGAAGAAAAATTACAAGACTAGTTTCTTGCGTTTGATTACAATGGAGTGGGAACTAACTATATGGATATTTAACTTCTTATGTGTCATTGCTCTTCTCGTCCTCAATGGTTTTCAGGTTCTTCCTCATTACTTTTGCTATTCATGTTTTATTTCAAACATCTAGAATAGCTGTTTTCTGAATAATTGTCAACTGCTGGTGCAGTTTATTTGCTTATCAGATTTAGAGTCGGACCAAAGCAACCCTTATGATACAGCATCTCATGTTAACGCATGCGTCATACCGGAGTTTGTGATTCAAGGAACATTATGTGTTATTTTCCTCTTGATGGGGCACTGGGTCTTGTTGCTACTTTCAGTGCCCCTAACTTTATACCATATCAGACTGTAAGTATGTAGAATTTCTTTACTGATCTTATGTTATTAATTCGTTATTTATTGGTTTTCATCTTCCATGCATACATATAGCTAGCTTATACAATTTTGCCGTTTATGAATGAAAAATACGTACAGAGGTTCTAGCCATATAATTCATGGTTGATTTAGCTTGTTTACATGCATTGAATTTCTAGGCGCAGAGAGTAATAAGGTGGTTTAGAAAACTGAGACACCCTGTTTTCATAGGAGCATGCTTTTTGCGGTTAGAAGTAGTGTGGCTTTCAGGCAGATTCCCTCCAAATTTGTGGAACAAGGGTGTGCTCTTGGTTACTACTTACTATGCTTAGGCCTAGCATAGATGATAATAGTAAAGATAAATTTTGCTTCTGAGCATGACATTGACAATACTTCAGACTAACTTTGCTATTGAGCATAATATCAGGTGTTTGGCTCGCCCTTAAGCTAGAGTGTACTGACTTTGTGTATTTTGGAATATACAAGAAGGAACATGATAAATTAAGCACTATCTAGCTTCCAACACTTACCCCTCACAATTCGTGCTTTTAGCTTTATGGTGGCGGCGAAACTTGATTAATATTTATAGAATTTTGTTCTGTAACTTAGTCAGCCACATTTAAGCCAATACCATCTTTACATGGTTGAATTTGCTGTATAACATACATACAGTATTTCAAATTGAATGTTGCCATTATATGTTTTTTTCACAGCTGTGATTGTGTAAAGAATTTCTACATTTACTGTGAAATTAACTCTTTCATGATATTTCAGGTATAGGGGCAGGAAACATCTTATTGACGTGACAGAGATCTATAGGTCCCTTAATGAAGACAAGAGAGATCGATTAGTCAAATTCGGCTTTTATGCGGTTCTCTTCTTCAATTGCTTGATCAGGTATGCTTCTTGCTTTTATTTAGTTACCGTGATCTATCAGTTAATATGCACTAATTGAAGGCATCCCTTGATGGTTATGGACATAATATTGTACTTATTTGCAAGTGCTTCTTTTCTTGCTATGGAAGTAATCGCAAATTATAATTTGGCGGTTTGTGCCACATTTAACTAGTTTTGCAACCTTGTAATGAAGTTTCTTAGCTGCTATCTGTATTCTTATCTGTTCTTATTTCTCAACTATCTAGAACTTCACTTGGATAACAATGACTAAAGGTAGTGTATGTGAACAAACTAATTTATCACCTGGCATCCCTTTATGTTAGGACTTCATACTTGATGCAGAATTGATTTGGCTGGGTTTTCTTCCAATCCTCCAATACTATTTTCCACATATCAAATGCAGTAGTAGCTTCTGCAATACTCCAACTACTAGCTAGGGTAGATGGGTATTTGTAGCATTCCTAAAACCAAGGCATGTTGTACACAAACCTCACTATATAGTTAGCCAACTGTTGCTGCCACTTGACTATAGCCACCATAACCAGCACCGTCACTCCTCCTCCATCCTTGCCATGATCACAGCCACCGTCAAAGCTGACACCTGACTCCACCACCAATGTTACCATTACTATCTTCGCTACCAGCAGCATGGTCGGTAGTCAGCACAGCCATCAATCATGTCAAACCATCTCCACCACAATCAGCAATAACACTGCTGAAGCACGCTACCTCTACTACTAACTCCATAAGTCACAATCACCATGAACAAAATCAACAAATTCTAAACTCTAATATTCCACCACCTTCAACTCATGCTGACAACCTCCAAAACAGTCATTGCCACGAGCACCATACCCATAGCCACTAGCACCTAAATCCTAGCTGCCACTAAGGCCAATATCACTATGTCTGAATGTCACACTATTTTAAGTATCAGTAGTACCACCACCGTCAACTTACTATCTTTTGAGTTTTCTAATACGGTATTCATTTAAAATTTTCTTTTCTAGATTACTTCATCTCTTGTAGCGTTTGCATCCAAACAACATCCAATTGTGAACAGTTGTTATGTACCTTGTATGTGTGCCTCCCTTTAGTGGTAACTCTTAGGGAGGATTTATAGTACACTAGCCTTAATTCCACAACTTAATTAAAAAGAAAGAACAAATATTAAAAGGAGAAACTGCGTCCTAGAGACATTGTGGCAGCAAAATAATATAGGGAGGTGAGTTTTCCTTGGAACAAATGAATATCTACACTTTTAAGTTGAAACAAGCTATAGTACTGGATACTTTAAAACATCTGCTGTTTTGTGTCGGCTATACTAGTTTTCAAGTGTATAATGACGCATCCACGCAATGTCAGTGTCGTATGTGTGTAGGTCACATAGGAACAATTTAGTAGGTCACCACAACTAACAAAAACGTGGTTGAGCTGCTTACCATGTGGGACTACAGGCAATGATGTACTGATGTAGACCTGACATTGAACTGAAATGTTCGATGGCTATTGTTGTTTTATATCTTTAGGACAAGAACATGTTGAGGACATAAGAAATAAGTAAATAAATAGATGTCATATTCAGCTCACAGTTAGTAGCCAATCTGGTTTGAGGTTTTTGTGTTTGGTTTTACACAGTATTGATGTTTAAACATGCATGTGTCTTTCTTTTCCTTATGCGTGTGAAAATATCTGGTTGCAGGATAATTCAGGCAGCTGTTGAGCAATTTGAAGAGGGCAGTTCATTTGAGTCTGGCTTATTTTAAATGTTTTGCCTCCATTTCTTGTTCTCCTCTTCCTACTTAAAAATGCTTCTGAGCTTTACTCGTTCCCAACATGAACTTTTGGACTAAGCTTCTTAGTTTTGGAATGACTGAAAGATTAAAACTTGAGGTTGGACATAGAACCACAACAATCTTTGTCTCAAACGAGTTTCTGGTTTGGATTTTACAAGTTGAAGAAAGAGCTGATTTGGTCATTGTTGTGAGCAGTACTGTGTCTCTTCGTTCTACATATTCTTCTGCAAGTGCTCACTAATGAAAACTGTAATGTGAGTACGAATCGGAAGTAGGTTTTATATCCTTCTCTTAGTTGGAATTGGTTAATATGAATTTTCCGAAGCAGAATGCCTTATTTTTCACATGCTGTAGTTCATTGTATATCTTGGAATTTAGTGTGCCGATTGATCAAATAGTTTGATTGCTTTTAGGCTTTCTCTTTGCTCTTTCCATTTCTCACTCACATTTCAAGTAGGCCACTGGCATTGTTTTTCTCTTCTCTTTTCAAAAACTACTTGGTTATTCAGCATGGTGAGCTTGGGCCTCTGCTTCACTTTGCTTCCTATCACCATTTTGCTTCGGTCAGTTCATTTTTTATTGCTATATAGAAATGCTATTACCTTCTAAGAGCATTCCCAATGCAAGTCAGTGTTTTTCACCTCTACATAGGCTCAATTTCCCCTCTTTGCTACCGTTTTGGTGAAAAGCAAAGTGAGGGTGCCCAATGCTGAGGTGACTTTGAATCTCGGACGGGATGTTTGATTCGGTCTAAATGTAAAAATTGAAAAAACGCACTGGACGGAATGAACATCCCGTCTGAAGTTTTTAGAAAAAAAATCGAAAAAACACACGAGACAGAATGAGTCCGGAAAAAAAACCCGAAAAAATTAAAAAAACACACGAGACGGAATAAAACATTCCATCCGAAGTTCACAACTCAGTGAAAATCTCAGTAGCAGGTGCTACCCTCGTTGTGACTTAGTTACAAGTCACCGACTTTGCCACCCTTGCATTGGGCAAGGGTTTTTTGGTATTCAAAGGTGAAAACTCTCAATTTCACCTCATAGTGACTAGTGACTGCATTGGGAATGCTCTAAGGATAGTAAGAAACAAGGATGTTGGAAATATCTATCCTTCGGAAAACTGAACAGTGAAATTTCTTATCTTGAAATCACAGTAACCTTGGGGAAGAACTCTTTCGCATATGGTTTTCTCCGAAACACTATTTAGTTGCAAATGATACGGACATTTCATTCCTTGATGGCTTGATTTGATTAACTTTGACTCCGTCCTGTTCTCTCTTAAGCACACTTCTGTTTAACTACGAACCATAATATTCAATCAGTTTTTTAAGACTTTTATTTGTTGTTTTTAGTAACTTTTAGGGTGTCAAATGGACGTAAGTAGGGATTTATGAAAGCCTCATACTAAGGCTGTGTTTGATAGCCTTATTTGCCATGGCAAATGCAAATAAATATCACTATTCATTTGTTTCCCACTGTTTGATGTGTTTTTTGACCCATCGCAAATAATTTTTGGATTTGCCGCAAATCGTGCGGCAAATCCAAAAATTATTTGCCATGATTTTGATGGCAAAATTGGGGGGGGGACCAAAAAACAAAAAACAAAAGCCCGAGAACATCTCACCGTCTCTCCCTTCGCTCTTTCATATCTTGGTGAAGAACAACAATGGAGTCGCCCCCAACCTGGTTTGCCGGTCGCTCTCCTTCTCTTCTTCTCATTCTCCTACGCTGATTTGGAATTGGTAATTATCCAATCAGTGAGACTTGATAATTTGAAGAGCGGTATAGAGAATACGTTGGCGATCTTGTTGCTCCAATTGACACTCTTAGTCAAGACCAGGTGATAAAACAAAGATACTCTTTCGAGTTTTCTTACTTCAGTTGTTTCTAACGATATTTCTTTGTTGGTAATATAACAACATACCCCTTTGATTGAATTTCATCATATTAGTATTCATATAAGAATTGGTAATTTTGGTAAGAATGGAGTTTCTGTTTTCTTGGTATCGAATTATTTCTTTTGGGTTAAATTACAGAGCATAGAAATTTGAGAAGAGTTTTTATCTTCTTTGTAGGTTGTGGGTATATCTGTTGCCGTATTGTTGAGTTTGCTTTGAAATTGGGTTCATAACTGTGATAGGGGAAACATTCTTTGTGGGTGATTGTTACCTGTAAAATTTCTTTGTAGTTGTTAGCTGTAACATTTCTTTGTTATTGATGGAAATTTGGTTGTGTGTGAGTGTGGTGCTGCTGCTGCTATAGTGTGGTGTGTGTGCTGTGGTAGTGTGGACTGGTGCTGCAGGTAGTGCTGCTGCTGGTGGTTCTAGGTGCTGCTGCTGGTGGTGGCTTCTGCTGCTTGTGGCTGTTGCTGCTGCTACTTCCATGTGCGCTGTTGGTGCAGTAAGTAGTGTGTGTGCATGCGCTGTGATTTTATGTGCGTGTGTGTGCTGCTGTGATTTTTGGTGGAGTGTGGTGTAGGTGTGCGTGTGTGTGTGTGGTGGAAGACAAATAGGAAGCCGTGGAAACAGTTTGGGTACTGGCAGTGAGGAGACTATGGGAGAAGCAGAGAGCTCCACTCCAGTTGAAAAAAGAGGGCAAAGAGCAAACAATCCGTGTCCTGATATTGAGGCTTTGTCCTCTGAACGCATTTTGACTATAGCTGATCTTACGGATGATGATGTGGATAATGCACTTGTTATAGTTTTAAAGGCTGGGTGTAGATTCCCTCGACCTCGCTGGTGGAAACCTGGGGGTTATGGAAAATCAGACAAGTAGCACACAATCAAGTGAAGAATTAAGTTGGTGAAGTTGTACAACCGAAGAAATGTAAAGAACAGAAATCAAAGAAGTTAGGACTGTTATTTTGGTAGTTTGTTTTGAAGTTAAAAATGAAGTAGGTTGAAATTGGAAGTACTTGATGATTGGATGCTAAGGGAACTTCCAATTTTTTTTGGGTGTATATAAGGTGGTAGTATAGTCATGGAAGTTGGAAGGTTAAAGAAAGTGATGAAGGTACGTTTGTCCTGAGAGCTATGAGTTCCTTTTTTATATTGGAATCTCAATGATTGGCAAGTTTGTTGGTTCTGTTGCCTTGCATTTTGACATGTTTCAGAAAGCTAATTCAATTGAATGATGTAAATGGTCTTCTGTAAGTTCTGAGATTCTCATGTAGCCTGACCTCTACTGTTTTTTTAATCTTGTGAGTGGATAGTGTGTTGTAGCTTTTGTAGGCTCTTGTAATGGAAAATCTCGGTGTCTTACATGTTGGAACGATCATTTTGTTAGTTTGATGGAAGTTAAAGATGAAGTGGGTAAGCTGAAAATCCTTGGAAGTTTTAAACAAAATTTTTTGAAATGGATTTTGAAAATCAGGGAACTCAGTTCAGGTATTACAGTTTGATTTTATGAATTCACAATTAAAGAACATTTCACTTGCATCAATACTCATCACTTTGTTCTCAATATCAAGTAACCTGACGAACGAGGTATCTTGAAGGAAGTCTAAATCGTTGGAGTCCAAATCCCAATTTGGTAGGATCCAACTTATATCATGAACAGAGGAGCGTTTAGTGTTGCTTCTGGTCTTGCAACCTATAATACATACTTGAGTAGTTGACCCTGAAAAGATAATCCAATAACTAATATTGCAGTAGATATTAGAGTAATAACTTTTGAACCTGATGCTTCAGTCTCCAGTCGTACAGTCTCCAGTCGTATTTCAAGCTTAAGATTCTCAAGGCAAAGATGTTTTGCTTCAAGACGCAGAAATTCCTCTAGACTCTCAATTAATAATTTCTCGAATAGGAAAACTTCTTCCCATGCATCCTTGTAACCATAGCACCCTCAGCTCGAAAATTCAACTCATTTACAATACATGAGATTTGAATTTGGTGAAGTTAGGAGAGTGACTATAATTTTTAAATCTTAAATATTTTATAAGTATAAAAAATAAAAAAAAATAAAATATTTGCCGTAACAAATTTGGACAATCAACAATAAATGGTTGCAAATCAGGGCAAATGATATTTACAACAGTATCATCAAATAGTGACAAATTAAATTTAATTTGCCACAAATTATTTGCAATTGTCACATGGCAAATTTGCCAGTGGTAAATGGTGACAAAATTTACATTTGCCACAGCTCCTATCAAACATAGCCTAGAAGTAATAAAGCTGTGATCAAAGCAAAGGACATTTTGGGGACAAGTATCCAGGCTTTCAAATGTAGTACCAACCGACTGCCAGTCTGCAACCACAGGTTTCAGTGGGTTTGAAGGGAAGAGAAAAGACATAAATAAAATAAGTTGAAATGCTTGTAGAGCTGACTAGCTGAGGCAGAGCCATAGAGGGATGAAATGATGTCCTTATTACTGAATTTTTCCCCTCTTTTCTTTTCTTTGTATCAGTACGCAACTGACAACTTATTAGAGAGGAGTACAACTGACAACTTTATTGTCCACCATTTCTCCTTTCCTTTGTGCTGCACAAACTAAAGTTTTGATTTAACACTCGTGTCATGAATCTGCAATGCATCGTAATGGCCAAAGCCGTGATATAGAACTCTAATCGGATCATCCTTCCCGTATTCTTGACCATACTCAGCAATAGTTATCAAACCACCGGCGTTCTTGTCATACATATACACTGTGATTGGCATCCTGCAGACATATAGAACACAATGATTCTCACTCAGTCACTCTTTTGTTTTTGAATTTACATTCTCACCGTACAGTTAAAGAAGAAAGTAAAGATACAAAAACAAAACAATCTGCAGTTCGAAGAAGAATAAATAGAAGTAAAGAAACATAAACTGCAGACAAAAACTTTAGATATAAGAATAATATTCCATAGCTTGCAAAATGAATTGCCACCATCATACTAGAGAAAATACCAGACTCGTACCTAAATGTATAGACTTCTAATAGTGGTTTCCTATTACCAAAACAAATCAAATCCGTAGCACAAAGCTGGGCTGGGCTGTAACTTGCAAAATCTTTGCTCCCTCAAGGGGTTGTATATATTAGGTACAAACACATGAAACTCTCTCAACAAAAAAATATAGAAGGTGCATCCACAAGCAACTGGTCATAGAAGAAGACACTTACTGGAGCACATGGGAAGACATGAACAGTTCGGGCTCACCACCCCATACATGTGGTTTTCTAATCTGTGAAACATATGAATCAAAATCACCCTCAACGAACCTGTGCACATAATGATTCCAACCATTAGTACTACCTCCATATATGTTTTAGCTGCTAATACAAGACAATTCCATCATTAGTCCACCCAACTGCTCATTATAGCAACAGGTAGATACACTTTGTTTTAGTTAGCTTATCTAATCCTATGTACATTAACAGAAAAATAAGCAAACTCACCATTCTGTTTCTTCTCGTCTTTTAATAAACTCATCCGCAACCTGAAAAGATTACGCTATAAAAGAATAAGGTTACAGACAAGCAGTTCAATTCTTTGAAAGAGAGCGCCTACAAAAAAAAAATGAAGTCCATAGACAACGTTTCTTATAACTAAAACAAAATAAATAAATAAATAAGATAAGATAAGATAAGCAAGAGAAGATGTACTTTAGCTCGCAATTCATCCGCTAGTTCTCTCTGGAGACTCTCACTAGGAGAGGGTTTTCCAGATCGTAGACAAGCTCCATGAGCCACAGAGCGGAACATGCATCTCCCATCTCCTGGTATTCCTGCAAGATAGAAGCAATGAATTAAGAGAGCATTTGACGGAAATGAACCACCTCAAACAGTCAGTTTCAACTAAAGAAAGTTGCATGACTGTAGAATGGGGTATATACAGCACAGATTCACCCATCAAAACATAAGTTACTGCTCACCAGTTATGGAATAATTAGTGTGAACTTTCTTCCCATGGACAGAACCAACTGATGATGAATCATGATCACAGTTATCACTGGTTTTCCCACTGTTTGCCTCACAAAATGCTGGCTTAGAACTTGAAAAACAAATTGACAGCCCCAAAAATAAGCCTAAAGAAGCATTTCCTTGTAGCCAAGATGCTGTATTCCACCTAACTCTACTAACCATATCTTTATTTGGCGATGAAAGCCTCAACCTCGTACTTTGGCTTGGCAAAGAACTTCCAAGATGTCTTGCTCGGTGTCCTATTGGGCATACTATGTTTTTCATCATATATGAAGAGTTACTTCTTTGTTTGGAGAAACATCGCTGGAATACTTGGTATCCAGTGGCAGATATATTGAAAGATCTCCTAGAGATGGTCAAGGCAACATTTCTAGGTTGAAACTCCCCTGTCTGAACAGCTTAATCTGTGAGATTTAGATGGTAACATGACACAGCATCATAGGTATGGCTAGACATTTTCCTTCCAACATGCCCACAGATGTAGACGGCTTGTTTCACAGGCGTAGTGATTGGAGAGAAGCCTCTCATAGTGGCATAGCTTCAAGTACAGACACCGAAATCTGCATACAGATACACCAAAAGTCACTACACCATATAAATTTTAGGAACTATGCATTTTGATGTATCTGTGTTTCTCCACATTTTTTGCTTATTAAGTTATTAGTATTCACCTACCAATCTGCTTCCCTGTCCCCTTCCTCCAACAACAAAAGGCAAAGAGAATAGGCATAACTATATACAGATGATTTGTAATTTAAACTTAAATACACAATCCATTTTTTTAAGAGTAATTCTAGGTGGCCCAACCAATTGCACGCCACTGATTGAGCATCTGTAACTGTACACAATAAATGTCTCATAATCGTTAATCCATTTTTGTTCATATCAAAGGGGGCCATTCATTGATACTCCATAAATGCAAAAACAATGAAGCCTAATATCATGAATAAGTAAAGTAAAACGAAAAAAATGTATACTTGTTTAGTTCTTAAATACAAAAAGTCCATAAAGATAAGTACTTGTTACTGTTTCACATGGCTTCGTAGATTGCAAAATGCAATAAGAGTTTTAATATAAGTAAAACTACCCAGCTGAATTATGAACATTGGAAAAAGAGAATGAGAAGAACTTACAAGAATGAAAAAAATGGAGATGGCGTGGAAGCAATTCAACAAAAATGAGAGAGAAGGAAGGAATAGTTGGCAAAGAAGAGAAACTGTTTTGAGTGATGAGTGAGAGAAGAACAAAGGGTTTTTAGCTTGTGCTTTAAACTGAGGTTTTGGTAACTTTGGCAACACAACAACAGATATGAAGATCAGGGATTACGGCCCAAGGAGAAAGTCCAATAATAGTTTCGCCTCAAGTCCACTTTAAATTTTAATTAACTAGTATCTATGTTGCATGACCGCGGATGTGGACAATGACGCGGCGATTCGGTTATATCTTAAAAAAAATAGGACGCGACCCGGTAAAAGACGCGAAAATTAATTAATATTTATAATTTTATTTTATATAAATTAAATATTAAAAACTAAATTAAATGTATCAATATTCATAAATTCAAAACTATTAAAGATAAATAGTCACAAAATTAAGTTTAATATTTCCTAATCAAACATTAAAAACATGTTATAAGTCTTAACAAAATGAAAAAATGAAAAAATTGAGTTTTTTAATATTATTTTGATTTATTTTTTATTTTTTTAGGTCAAAATCCGCATCATGACTGTGTCTTGACCCGCGTCCGGTTTAACTGACTGCGTCTTGACTATGTTGACCAAGGTCCGATCGCCGCCCACGCCATCAAGATCCGCGACGCGTGTCGACGCTGACACCGCCTACCTATTAAGGTGCGTCCGTGCTTTGGAGACTAGTGTACTGCTAAGCAGTTGGGGGCGTGAGCGGAGTGGGAGGAGTGGAGAGGAAGAGGGAGAGGGAGGAGTGGAAATTGAGAGTGCGTAGAAAGGAAAAGAAAGAGGATGAAGAGAATATAAGAGATGAGGACAGACAGACAGAAACCAACCAAACACATTTTTGTCTGCGTACCCCCTTCTGCCCAGAACGTTCGCTCCGCTCACTTGATTAAAACCGAGTTAACGTCATAATTTTTTTGACCTATTGTAAATTTAAATGTGTTTTTATTCTTAAATCCGTAATTAAAATTCTTAGTGGCTTACTGGCTTTGGAGTGAAAAAAATTGGAAAATTGGGCTCTCTTCCCAATTACTTGTATGAAGATTGCAAACTATTGAGCCCAAGTCCAACAGGAGCGTTACCCAAAAAAATGAAATGCTTAAAAGAGTACAAAAGCCCATAATGTTGATACTGGTTGAAATTTTGTTCTCTTAAATATCAGTTGATATTGTTAGTATTTTGACTGCTATCACAAACAATTGATGGGAACTACGATAAACCAATTCTCATTGTGTAAAATGATTTTTAACTTGAAAGTGTTTAAATGGTTGTTTAAAAATGAAAATAGTTTTCTATATGGACAAAGGATGTGAAAGAATGTAATAAGTCTTGAATACGAATGGTTCTTGTCTTGGAAATCCAGGGAAATTTGGAATTGGTAAAGTTATTAGAGATCATTTTGGTAGAGTTGTTGCATGATTTAGTTTCTATATGGGTGTTGGAACAAATAATATAGCTGAAGCACTTGCTATTTTATTTGGACTTAACCTTGCTAGTAAATTGTAGCTTCAGAATTTGTAGATTCAAATGGATTCCCATGTGGTGCTATAGAGTTTGGAGAAGACAACTTCGGAGGATTGGAAGTTGAATTCGATCCTATCAAAATGCATAAATGGGCTCAAGAACTTCTCCATGGTTTAGATGAGGCAAATGCAGTAGCAGACAATGCAAGCGGGCGGTGATGGGCTCTAGAGATTAGGCCACTGTTTTGTTTTTACCTAATGATGAACTAAAAAAAACTTGTCTTTGAAGATACCATTGGGAAACGTCAGTGTATATGTAATGACGATATTCCATTATAAATAAATTAAAATCTTTATTTAAAAAAAATTAAAATAGTTTTACGCATTTTTTAACTCAATTAGTTCTAACTACCTACTACTTCAAAAAATAGGACTCCACCAGCTTTGCATTATCTTCATTTAAACCAATAGGAAGCCAACACCATTTATTTACACAACCCATTTGTAGTGCTCTAATCCTACAACAAACAAACATATAAGGGCATCTCCAATGGGAGGTGTAAAACACCTAGGCTCCACGTAGGTGCCGTTAGGATTTTACACCTCTAATTGTATACTATTGTATAGTTTATAAATATCAACACTCTATACTCCCCAATGGAGAAGTGTAAAAAAAATAGATTTTAAACTCGGACGTCACTTTAAGTGACGTTTCTCTTTAATTTAAATTGGGACGTCACTTAAAGTGACGTCCGAGTTAAAAAAATACTTTAAAATTAGAAAGGGACGTTACTCTAAGTGACGTCCGAAAATTATTTCACTCAGACATCAGTTCAAGTGTCGCCCTGGCTTTTTATTAACTAATAGCGAGAGGGGAAATTCCTCACCCTCTTTATTAGCTAATACACTATTACCTACGGTATAGCACTCCCATTGGAAAGAATTTTTTTATATTTGGGGTGTAAAATTTCCACTCTATAGGGTTTACACCCCCATTGGAGATGCCCTAAGTGATAAAACTAACATATGGAAGAACATATATAATGATGACTTTTGCAGGAACTCAGGAAGGGTGCAACTGATTCAATCAGTTTTACAGTAATTTCTTACCTATTGGGCTAAGACCTTTATCATGTCAATAGGTGTTGTGAAGAAGATATCACAAATCTCTAACAAGTTCTTGTGGTCAGGGGCTTCTATGACTATAAAGTTTCATAGAGGAAGTCATGAGACTATCAAAGTGCAACAAAATGGAGGGATGACTCGATATAGTTGATCCTCTCACTTGGAATGTGGCAGCATATTGTGGACTCATTTTTAAAGTGGTAAGCAAATAAGACTCGCTATGGACAAAATGGATTTGGGAGTATCAATTGAAAAGGAAACGTTTTTGGACTCTTAAGGAACTAGTCGACTACTCATGGGTATGGAGAACGGTTCTCAAGTATAGGAATAAGGTAATCAAGTTCATTAGTTACTTGATAGCAAATGGTCATAGTATTAGCTTATGGCACCACCCATGGTGCTCAAGTGAATGTTTCCATCTCAATGTTGAAGGTCGACAACTCATTCAATTAGTTACCAGAGGAAGCGACGACTGCATACCTCATACATAAAGGACAGTGGAATGCAGATAAGATCACCAGACTACCAGAAGGAGAACTAAAAAGTTGTATCATGAGTGTAGAAATTCATAATCACTTAGAGGAAGATAAAATAGTCTGGAATGCCACCTCATCAGGTCAATATAACACTAAGTTAGCCTACATGGGACTGAAAAACACCAGAGAGAAGGTGAAGTGGACAAGCTGATTTATGGGAAACTTTGTGTGCATAAACATTCTTTTATTGCGTGGTAGTTCTTTAGTGGCAGCTTGTCAATGCAAGATAAACTGATCAAAAAGAACATTCTAACCCATTATGAGTTTATGTTTTGCAGGAATACGAGGGAAAATTCACACCATTTGTACTTTGATTGCCCGTATACAAAGGAGGGTGGAAGGGAGTAAAGAGTATAATGGGGTTGACTAACAATGTTCTACAATCTAGCTAACCATGAATGGTATAGTATCTTCATATGACTAGGAAGAGCACCAATGAATCTGAGGTCATAAAGGCAATGGCTTGTGTTGTGATCTATGTGGTGTGGAATGAAAGGAATAGCCAAAGGTTCAAGAATAAATTTCACTCTTCTTCTCTGGTTCTAAATGATATTATGAAGAAGATGCAACTGTATATGCAACAAACCATCAAAGAAGTAGAAAACATAGGAGCAGCAAGACATATATTGGAGAGGCTTGGAATACATGCTTAATTAGTGATAAGGTGGAAAAGCAAAGTGCAGTTGAAGAAACCAACTGCAAACATGACTATGCTTAACACTTACGGCATGCTACAAATACTCAGAGCTAAGTATCAAGGTTTTTTTAGGGATGCAGATGGAAGAGTCTTGCTCTTGTACTGTGGTGCCTCTAAGAGTAAATCCATTTTGTTCCTGGAGTTACAAGGCATTGAGGTTGGATTGAGCATTGCACTTAAAATGGGGTACAAGCATCTGATGGTTAATTCTGACTCTGAAAGTGTAGTGAACATTGTGAATGGCACTGAACACCTCCTTGGTACTACTTGAACCCTGTTCAAGCTATAAAGGCACATTGACATCACATGACTACCTTTCTAGTGGAACATATCTACAGAGAGGGAAATAGAGCTGCTGAGTTTGTAGCAAAAAATGCAAATGGAAATGATATAGCTGTATTATGTACGTAGTATATATAGGACCTTTAGAGGAGAAACTATATGTAATTGTTCATGAGGATTATATTCAAGTGGATGTATTTACAAAAGATTTTAATGAATACATGTAGGGGTCAACCTAACCCCTAACTTCTTCTTCTTCTTAAAAAAAAAAACGCATGTAGAATTTGCCAAAGGATGCGTGATTTGACAATCCAAAAACATTTACGAAGATGTTAGTCTTTAGTTTGTGAAATGTTTTTTTAAAGGAATCCATCATATTAGTCTAGTGTTCGTAGTGTATCGTGTGGTAGGGCTACTAGGCTAGAATCAAATGAAGTTCGTAGAAGAGGTAGGCCATTGATTGTCATTAAGGTAATCAGGTCACTGTCTCACTGGATGTTTCTTGACCGTGTTGATTTGGGGATGTGTTTAAAACTAAGTTACATTGACACGGACACGTGTGTCCGTATCCGACACAGATATGAAGTGTCGGACACAGTGAAATGTCAAAAATTGAAATATGTTACATACAATATGTGTCCGACACGGACACATGAATATGTATCCGACACAGATTATTTTTAAAATATGACGTGTCCATGTAACATAGGTTTAAAAACATCTAGTAATTTGATTGAGGAGCATCCTACGCACGTTAAAGTCAACACGGTCAAGAACATCTAGTAACTTGATTGAGGAGCATGCTTAATTTTGAAGGAAAAATAAAATAAGTGTTATTTATGTCTAATCCCCGTAGTAGCTTGAGGTTAAATTTGTTTTGGTTCTAGCTTAGGGCTTAACTGGTTTAAGTGTAAAAAGTAAACATTGTTACTTTGTTATTTCTAACCTTCTAGGTGCCGACATAAACAAGTCACCCACCAACTGTTGGTTTAACAACAACACCTCCAGTCGTTGATCATTTGATCATTACACATCACAAGGAAATAACGGTAGCATTTTCCCAATCCAACGTCCCAAAAGTTAAAAACTCAATAGTCCCTGTCCCACTAAATCACTATCGTAATATTCCAATATTTTAATATTTTGAAAATTGAAATTCACCGTTATCCCGCTCAAACTCAAATTAAATTACAATTAAAATTCAATCCAAAAACAAAACAAAAAATCTACCATTCTTGGCTAAATAAATTTCAATTTTAATTTTAATTTTCAGCTTTGACCGCCCGTTATAATTTTGAAAATTTTCACAAATTCCATTTACTTATTCTCACTCCTCAAAACTAAAAAAACACAGAAGCTTTCTTCTTAAAATTTCAGCAAGAAAAATTTCAGCACATGTAAAGAACCCATTGCCCCATTTCTCTCTAAAACAAGAATCAAAGGTAAAAATATAATCTTTTTCAGTAACTAAACAAATGGGCATGTCTCATTTCTTCCATTTATTTTACTTTTAATGATAAAAATATAATCTTTTTCAGAAACTAAACAAATGGACCTGGTCTCATTTCTTTCATTTATTTTACTTTTAATGATTTCTTGCCTGGAATCTTGATTTTGTTAATGGTGTAACAGGGAAATGCCGGAATCAAGAGAAAGATTGGTGAGAAGCCAAGATTCATTGACAGTAACACCATTACGAAGAAGACCAGTTGGGGGTGTTTGGATGGATAATGAAGCTTTACAAGAAATGAGGGGTGTCCATAATAGTGAAAGAAGAAGAAGTGACATGTTTGGAAGCCCATTAGCAGCATCAGCTCCTTCACCAACAGGAAGAGTTGGGTATCTTGGTACTCCATATGTGTACAAGAATCGTTCTTTATCACTTGGGAAAGAGAATCGAGCTCCATATTCAATGTCGAGAAGGCGTGTTTCGAGGAATAGGATTACTCAATCTAATTCTGTTTTACCTTCTTGGTATCCTCGAAGGCCTCTTCAAGATATCACTACTGTTGTTAGGGTATGCATTTTTTTCCTGCTTTAAAGGCTTTTCTTATTCAGTGTTTGAATTGTTTATGTTTGTGATTCTTCAAAGGAAGTTTTGAGGCTTTGTATAAATTGGTGGAAAGTGTTTTGCTTGTTGTTTATGCATTGGTTTTTTTTTAGCATGATTGTCATTTATTAGGTATTGCTCTCTTAAGTGTATAATTTGTCTGATAATATGTTTGATTTTGATTGTATGAAATTGTGCAGAGATCTAGGCATTGGCATAATAGTGTCAGCATATCATGTGGCTAGCTGGTCTTGGATTTATGAAACTAAATGGAACATTCCAGTTTTTAGTGCCCAATTACACTCAAATTAAGTAATTCACTTGGATGTTATATGATTGCTATGAACATGTTTTGGTATGGTGCAAAGATTGTCAGTTGAGTAATTGAACTTGATACTTGTGTTGTCGTATTTCCATTTTAGTACAAGGAACTGTATATGATTCTATGTGTACCTAACTACTCTGCTGGGTTCCCATCAATAAAATTGCATATTGTTAGTTAAAATTTGATTGTAATTTGAGTTAAGTCTTATATTTATAGCATGTTGCTAATGTTACTCTTCATTGCTATAAATATATTGGCCCCCTTAAAGTGTATGTTGAGTGAAGTTGTGGTAGGGATATACTCATTGTGTCTGAAGTCAGAACTTCTATGAGCACCTAACTGTTCTGTCTGTTTTTCGCATATTGTTAGTTAAAAGTTGATTATAACTGTGCTTGGGTTAAGTCTTTTTTAGAATGTTGCTAATGTTACTCTTTAATTCTAAAAATGTATTGTCGGTTGAAGTTGTGGTAGAGATATACTCATACCGTGTCTGAACTTCTGAATTGCAATACATATGGTTGCTTTGATGTTTGATGAACTATTTGCAGTTCTGCATTTGCTATGAATCTTGAACGTGGGATTTGTTTTTATATATGTTTAGGCCATTGAAAGGAGAAGAGCTCGCTTGAGAGAGGCTGGCCCTGACAGGCTTGCCAGTCCTTTGCAGCCGGAATTAAGTGCTCCTGCTCCTGACCTACCTATGGCAGTATTAAATCCCCTTGAGCACAGCACCTGTCTGGCCACCCCTACTCCAAGAGCTACAACGAAGAGATATATAATTCCAGTCTATGATGAGACAAGGGCATTGCTTGACAAACAGTCTGAAGGAGAGTCTGGTTTCATGACCCCGCAGAAGAAACTGTTGAGCTCGATTGAGCAAGTTGAGAAGGTTGTGAGGGAGGAAATTAAGAGAATGAAGAGAACTCCTACTGCTAAGAGAGCAGACAGAGAAATGAAAGTTCGGACATTGATGTCTATGAGATGATTGAAACAGTTTGTTCGACTTCACAAGATAGATATTGAAGACTGAAAGGGATTAATGAGATGGAAGGACAGCAACATAGGTAATCATCCTCTGATGATTTGCATTTGGTTCAGTTGTAGGTTTGTTTGTATGCTTTTATACTTTTCTTGTTAACGTCTTCTGCTGAAGGTCTTGGTATAAGATTAGTAAGCATTCTTTGTTTCTTACTGTAATTTGCTGAGGGTCTCGATGTAAGACTAGTAGGCAGTGTTTCTTTCTTTTTGTCATTTCCTGAGGGTCTCGAGTTTAGGACTAGTCAGCATTCTTTGCTTCTTAATGTCATTTGCTGAATGTCTTTAGGACTAGTAGGCATATTTTTTGTAACCAATGTACAGAAAGTGGCATTGTTGTTGGTCTGTAACTTGAGAAGGTGTAAAGCCTTGTATTACTTCAATGCAATAAGAAAGGATTGGTTTTGCCCAGTTCTATTTTTTTTTCAAGCTTGTACTGTTGATATTATAACTATTGTTACAGTATTTTATTGTTTCGAGTATTGAATCAGATTATATATGTTGTGAATTTTAGCTGTCTTTCTAAATCATCTGAATGATCTGATACTCTAATGTCAAACCCTCCTTATATCTGATAATGTTAAACGCTCTCCTTGATTGTTTTCAACTTTTCGTTCCTCTTTGTAGTCATGTTTTACTGAAAGAAAGTTTCACCTTTTAGCTGGACGTGTTGGGTACATTTTACTTTTGGGGACAGAACAGCACTGTCTTAAGACATTTTACTTACAAAAGAACGAAGTATATCAAGAACATTATGATATGAACACCACTGTCCTAAGGCATTTCACTTACAAAAGAACGAAGTATATCAAGAACATTATGATATGGTGCTTCAGACGAAACTTGAACTCTAATATTAGGTTGCAAGGTCAGAACCATTAACCTAGCGTCCTATCACAAAATTGGCCTTATTGATACTCCTGCTTATAATATCTTGAACCTTGTATGTGAAAGAAGTAAGAGTTGGCGGCCGTCAGTGAACTTTTTCAGGACAGACAGGAAACCTCCATTTCTCAAACTACATATCTCAACAATTGGTTCTCTATATTCTTTAAAGAAATTGACATCATTAAAGTATTAAATTAATTCTAGACTTCTAGAGCCTCAACAGTACTCTAAAATGCGCTTTCTCACGTATTTTAGTTGCCAAATGTTCATTTTTCTTTTATACTTCACTCCATGGCATTTGGAAGTAGTCGATGAAATTTGAGATTGCTATACGTCTCACTTAACTGCTTTTAAGTTTCAACAGTCTCTTGAGCACTTGGAGCAAAATAACTGTGGCATCCAAAGTTTTCTGGAATGGCTTTTAATTAATAATTAAGTAGCTCTTCATCATCATTATTTTTTTTGATGAAAATTTTCAGTTTATTATATATTCAATAACAAAAACTACCCCTTACAATAAAGTCAATTACATAAAGACTCAATGAGATACCTAGCGGGAATACTGAAGAATGTATGTGGTTGCTGAATGAAGTCTGTTCACCCATATCAAGATTTCATATTTCAATGCATTGCCGGATTCCTTTGGTTAACCATTTCTTTTTTGAGCCTTTGGTTCAGCTTATTCTTACGTAAGTTTCATACTTGAGTAAGGTGGAGAATTAGATATTTAGAATACTAAAATCAATTAATATTAATTCATGTGCCTCTATTACAATCAAATATCACGAGAAAACAGAAGAGATAAACCAAATAACATAGTTCGACACAAGCTAGTCGAAGATATCTGATTTATTCTCTTATTAGCAGCTTCACTAGCAATCACATTAACGACTAACTACTACACTCTGCAAGCTTTATTCATGCCAGCTTCTTCCCTGACTATTTTCTGATATCACCTGCAATGGAAAAAATAGAATAACTTCAATGTTATTGGTGAGCGATAAAAAATGCAAGCGAAAAAAAAGAAAGCATAAACGATTTACTATCCCATGAACAACACATCATAACTGATTTGAAAACGAAATAAATGTTGACATTTGGAAGAAACGTTACATGGAGCGAAATTGGCCGTGCATTTTGATGGGAGTTGCATGGCCATGTTGCGATCAACGCCAGATATTGGTGGTCCATTCACAAGCACGCAGAGGCATGGCTGTCCAAGTGTCCTGACAGCATTACAGCAGGCTTCACTGGGAGGGATGGGACTGAATGGGGTAACTGCAGGCCGACATGGTATCAGCTGAACAAGGGAGGAGAAGAAAGTGGTGCCGCACCCTTGGGCCTCCCCATGTTTCACCATGCTTCCCATAATCACAAAGATAACTAACCATGCCACAAACTTAGTATTAGCACCAACCTTCATGTTTGAAGCCTTCCTACTCTCTTAACGTTGGATAATCCTACATAGCTGGATCGGTTGTATGGCTGCATATATAGACACAGTTGACATCCCATCATTCATTGCACACTTTCATCCTACCCCCAGATTACCATCACTCATACAGTCTTTATGCTTAGACCGTCTTCGGAGCTAATATTTGCAGACGTCCAGATATGCTAAGCGTGGAATGCATATTGCATGGCATCTTAACCGTTTTTGAACTAAAATTTTGTGACTTCGAAGCTAACCTCTTTACACCCGTGCTGGGGCGTGAACATGGCAAGAACCCCTGGTGTAAAGATCAGATTTGTGGTAGGATATTGTACCATTTTTTTTACTACCAACCACTTCACTTGGATGGCTGATGCGACCCTACTTGGTTGTACTGGACTACTCGAAAACCATTACAAAATTACATCAGAATCGAATTTGAATAACACCAAACTTTGTCATGTCTTTGGACCAAGCCGAGTCAGAAAAAAAATTATTTCATCAAACCAAAAGATTTTTTCACATTAGGATTTGGATAAACCCGCGAATGAGATGTCCTATCACTGTTTAATATAAAGTGAACGTGAATCATTGACTTGGGGCGGAAGCAAGTGACAATCTGATAATAATATTCAAAGAATGTTTTCAGTATAGATCAATACAAACACACTTAAAACAAAATGTTTTCTCATGCTTCCACCTCATGCATGGCAAAGGAAAAGCCTTTACTTCATCCTGGATTTGTTTGCCATAATGGATTCGCCTTCCGATTTCCCTTTCAAATTGATCACTGCAAGTTCTAGCTCGACAAACTCTCCTGCAGATATGGATGGGTAATTGGTCGCTACTGGGAACTCCGCAAAGTGGCCTAGGGGCTTCAGCACAGAATCGGAAGCAACATGTGCAAACAGCTGAGTACATCAGAATAAACACAAGTCAGTTGCCTATAAAGTAATATGTGTCAAGTATTATATAAAGATTGAGCAAATTGGCTTCACTCACTGTTGAAGAAACTCTCCACAAGCTGCGATTTTGCTGCTTTGCTGATTCTATTGCTTCAATCGTTCTATTAGTCACAACAACCTCGTGCATTCCAGCTAAACATTCTCCTGCTGTTAACCATTCTAGCTGCAAGCAAAAGTTGAGAGGTATTTTGTTTTAGGCTTTCGGTAAAAAACCAACCACGAAATGTCAAGAATATGTAAGCACAAAATTCTCCATTCTATTAATAACATGCTCATATCCAGAAGAGTAAAATACATTTAAGAACATAGAAGGATTTACGAAAGACTACTTGAAGGCCTTATCCAGAGTCCAGACTATGCTCTACGGCAGTAGAGAATTTCAGTAAGTAAGAAAAGGTTTCTAAAATCTCATGTCATGTCTCCTTTTTTGTATAATGCACTAGGTATGCACGCTATTTATGCTCCATCTCATTTTGGAACTAAAGGTATAATTCATCGTTCAGCTTCTAGATCTTGACTTAAGCTAGTATACCCTATCATATTAATTAATTTTCACTCTGTTATTTTTTTCCCCCTTCCTCGTGATTACAAGCAGATGATGGTACCTGCTTTCCCGTCTGAATAAGGAGGCAACCCACAGGAACCTTCACTTCTACCTTCTGCCCATTACTCAGCCAGATGTTCAGACCAGGGAATCTGCTCCTGCCGTGTATTGTTAGGAAGTTCAGATCATAGTGATAACCAGCAAAGACAGTGCCAAGCTGACCATATTTTTGAAGATTGCTTCCAGTTGGAGCAAGCAGATGAGGGCCCTGGAATTTCAAATTAACTCATTCTGTAAAGGGAATTGCATAACTTACTTTCTGAAAGAAGATGGTTTATTCATTTAGGAAAATTGATAAATAAGCATGTAAATAGATAATACTACAAAAAGGAAAATCAGACATCTAGAAAAAATTGAGTTGATATGTAAACAAGGGTTTGTTCTTTTTCCAATCATATAACATGCACAACATTCACAATTGTTAGAAAAATAATTGAGATAATAAACATTAGATACAGAACTTTTTCAGAATTGTATACTCAACTTGAAATTAGTGTTACAGATCTATCTGACACATTGAATAATAAGAGAGGAATGGCCTTTCTTCCCAGTAAAGAGAAGACACTGGCATGAGTAACAGACTGTACAACTAATCTTTCCTGAAGGAATGATGTATGCCAATGAGCTTATGATCTGTTGGTAGAGGCAAATATATCATACAAATCTGACGCTAACTACTTTTGTTTTCAAGAATATATTTAAACGAAAAGATCTCTCTGTCAATCAATTACACCATTAAGTTATATTCGTGAATATAACAAGCATGAGCAGCTCTTGTAACCACTTACTATGCTTCCGACAGGTCGCGTGATTTAAGAAGAAGACATTTTAAATTTCTTCTAGGTACAGTTTTGGAAAAATAAAGCGATAACCATGCCATATTCACCTTAATTTCAGGAAAATAAGTAGCAGATCAGACTGATTCTACATAACTTAACTAGCGATTTGGTTTTATTACTTTCACACCATACTTCCCAAGCATGAATAAAAAAAATTCTTATTGAAGATATGCATATGTCCATTGGGATGTTCACATAGTCCTACTAAGGGTACAAGGAAGAACATAGTTAAAAGGTCAGCAGCTACCATCTTCATAAGTGATGTAAACGCATCCTTCTCTAGACCAAACCCGATTGCCGCCATTTCAGCAACAGCCTGCACAAAGTTCCAAAGTATTTTCAGTATGAATGATAACCTAGAAACTGAATAATAGCCTTAAAGGCAAAAGAAACAACACATGAAGAATAATGTGCCATCATCTTTATGAGTAAAAACTGTTGCTGCAGTGCCTGTTAGATATCGTTCCCTCTATAAACCGTTTTGGATTCTGAACTTTGTTGGTGAGGTTACTCCATTACATACCTCAATTGCGGAGACCATTTTGTATCCCCAAGAGTCCATCGCTTCTTTCCATTCAGGGAAACCTTCTGGTATAACAGGTTCTGAATTCAATTCCTACACATAAAAGCTGTCCACATCACCACGGTTTCATAATCTAAATCACAACATATAAGAAAAGCCCCAAAAGAGAAGGACCTGGAAACGGGTGTTTGAAGGCCTTGAACCTATCCTCCACATGTAACGCCACTTGGGATCTGGTCCAACAGGCAGAGATGGTTGAGACTCCTCTGGCAACATTCTTAACTTTTGTTGCATTTCCTCATCCACCAGACTCCGCGGTACCTCAACCCCTTCTGGGGTAACACCAACCTGTATTTCCATTAATCTAAAACATTATAACCTGTCTCTCATAAATCGATACGTAATCAACACAATGCCAATAAAAATGTGTTCTTTTTGTCAATACTAGATATGCCCCCAGTATTATGCAGCATAAATAAAGCACAAACTTTTTTTTATAATTCAATAACAGCAATGAACAAACAATCAAACCCATAACAAATAGCATTTAATCAATAGCAAGAAATCAAGCAATGGGGCTTGAAAAAGTGGGATTGGCTAAAAGCCTAAAACAACCTGATAGTGTAAATGAGAACGTTGTTGAAGGCACTTAAATTCATCAGGCTTCTCAAAATAACTCTCCATCATATCTAGAAACCGATCATTGTCTTCAGCAGAACATCTTGGATCCTTGACAAGAAGTGCTCCTGTTTCTCTTAAAGTTTTACTCACCTCAAAGCATAGATTTTTAATCTCTTTTTCGGAAAAGTTATTTGTTTGGGATTGTAATAAGTATGGGGTCAGATCTACCACAGGTAGTTCCATTGAGTGTTGGCTTGTTAGAATTGAGGAAATGAATCAGTGTCTGTGTTTTTTTTTTTATAATGGCGGGAGGAGTAATTATTTTCTCATAATGTGATTTTAAATTATAACTTTATAAGTTACTTTGTTATTTTTCTTCTAAATAATGATAATTTTGTACTGTTAATTTTTAGTAACATGTAAAACAAGACATTGTACGCATGACAGTAGGGCTGTCAATGGGTTTCGATAACCCGATAACCGATCCGAACCAAACCGAGAAAAAACGGTTTAGGTTGGGATAATTTGATTTATTTTTTACCGACTCTAAACTGAACCGAACTGATAAGATATTGGTTTGGTTTCGGGTTTGCCCTCCCACCGAACCGATATGAACCCAAACCGATAAGATGACATTTTAGTAATATTTATGATTAATTTTGTATAT
This sequence comes from Coptis chinensis, assembly GCF_015680905.1. Lineage (NCBI taxonomy): Eukaryota > Viridiplantae > Streptophyta > Magnoliopsida > Ranunculales > Ranunculaceae > Coptis > Coptis chinensis. The sequence continues at coordinate 88,475,402 of NC_141463.1, read as the reverse complement.
GTTTATAAATTATGTGATTGAAATTAATTGATTTAATTTAAGATTTAATTGATTTTATAGTTTTCGGTTCGGATCGGTTCGGGTTCAGTTTGCAATATTTTTTATCGGTTTGGTTTCGGATTCTCAATTTTCTTATCGGTTCGGTTCGGTTTCGAGTTCCTAACTTTCTTATCAGTTCAGGTTCGGATTTTCCAGAACCCTACCCAAACCGATCCATTGACAGCTTTATGCATGAGTGCATGACTACAAGTCTACAACTTTACCAGGGGCGTCTCAAGCCATTTGGGGGCCTAAACGAAGTTGGAAAAGCAGCCTTCTACTATTGATTACACTCATTTTTCTATTGTTTATACCTCTAATATTTTGTTCATAAATCTAGTGTGTGGACATCCTGATACTTCAGGGTAAATAATTGCTACAAACAGAGCCAAAATAAATAAAGAAATTGTTTCTTTTTCGGTTTATTAACGAATAACCATTTATTACTTTAGTGCTCTTATATTACTCAGGAAAATGAAAAGTTTTTTGTTGGAAAAGTAAGGGAAACGAGGGGTTTGTATTGAAAATGTAATTGTAATTTCTTGTGTTCAATGCATTAATGGGTTTTTCCTGTGTTTAACTATTATAAAATAATTAAAAAATAATAAGAAAAAAATTAAAATCCAAAAAAATTATTAATGGGCTGAACTGAGGGCTTTTGGACTGCTGGGCCGTAATCAGCTGTCTATTCTGCTGTAGGGTAGAGCCGGCCCTGAACTTTACAAGAGTATATTCCTAAGAAATTTCCACCAATTTTACCTATCTATATGTGCATATAAAGATAAGGACATGCCAGTTGGAGTAGATAAGTGACATGTATTGACTTTTGCTCTCATTTTGGTTTTACCATCACACATCTTGTAGTTGCGTTTCAACTTTATGTTGATCATGGAATTAGTTTTTGTTTGGTAGAGAAATATTTCAATTCTTTCATGTTCATGATGTTTCCCTTATGAAGAATTCAGTTGCTGTGTATTTATTTCTAGCTCTCCACTCTCTTTCTTTGTATGATGGAAAGGTCATATGGGAGAAAACGTGATTGTAAGAAGGAGACGGACATAGAAGTACTTGAAAACGATGATCTACTGCAAGAGATACTGTTTCATATCCCACCAGTATATGTACAGAGACTCAAGTGTGTTTGCAAAAGATGGCACAAACTCATATCAAGTTCCTCTTTCCGTCGACTTCACACTGTTTATGTTCTTCGAGACTACTGCAGTGGCCCAGGACAGCTCCTCCCTAGTATCTTTATGCAGTCTCATTGTAACCGAAGGGAACACTTAGTTCTTGTCCTCCTCAACGCTGATGGATTGGCTGCACTAAAAGAGGATCCTGATCTATCCTTTTCATTTATATTTCACAATTATCCCGATGTCATGTCACTTGAAAGTAGACATTGCTTCAAAACTTTAGATTCTTCTAATGGTCTCCTCTTACTTGCCTCATTTAACAAAGGACATGGGAAACAAAACCATGTTTTTGTATGCAATCCATTGACCAAAGATTACATCAAATTACCACCAATCATTAGTCCCAGCGCAGCAGCAAGGTCATCAGGGGGATCAGTTGTTGCGACAAAGTTACTAGGTATGAATCTAGTCTTTGATCCCTTGAAATCGTTTCATTACAAAGTTGTTGGTATTTGTGGCGTGAAGCACTCTATGAAAGAAGGAAATCGGTGCTCAACCTATCGAATTCATATCTACTCCTCGGAGAGCCATAGGTGGGAAGTCTCTAAAGATTTTGATGTTTGCCCAGATATCATGGCCGGAATTGCTAAATGTGTAGTAATGAATGGTGTGTTATATTGGCCTCCATGTCAAGGAGGGGAAACCATACTCAGTTTTGATTCGGAAACACTATGTTTACGACAGTTGTCCCTGCCTCCACAGACGCCCTGTAATATAAATCGATCGTGGGATTATTTTGGAGAATCTAGAGGACATCTCTATCTTCTAGAGAAATGTTTTAGTTATGATACTTATAATGAACAACCTTTTGGTTACAATATATGGGAGATGAAAAATGAAGACTGCTCTGGCGCTTGGAAGTTGGTAATTTACTTTAAATTTGAATGCCTGTCTGAGACATTGTACATTCAAAGTAGAGGTGAGGAAGAATTGCAGCTGTTCTTGGTTATGGGGTACTTTGTTCACTCGCTCAATCTCCGAAGTGTTAATAAAGATCCCTATAGCATACAAAGCGAATGGAAGTACATTGGCGTGTTCTCGCGTCTGGCGCGTCTAAACAGATATTCAGATGTCGAACGACCTCTTTATCCTTGCGACATCATCCCATACACAAACACTTTGTATCCTCTTGTATGAGATTATTTCCTTCAAATCAGAGCAGTTCCTATTATGAATTATGCACACAGCTACCAACGAAAAAGAGGTAAAATAAAATGTTTTACTTGCATAATCACATCACAAGCCACTACTTCATCCGGTACTAAGTCTTTGGGTGCAAACAAAGCTCTTTCAAGAACCACACCCCATTATCTGAAATTTGCATATGAACGAAACAAAGATTAACAGCAATCCAAATGAAGCACAAATGCACAATAGAAGTAAAACCCAATGATACACTTTCTGGATTGTGAACTCAAAACCGAAGGACAAAAAGAAATACAAGATTAACATAAGGAAAAGGTTTACATTATCCATTTCCCCACGGATTTTTTAATTAGCAAAATCAAACAAACACAACCAAAAGTGCATTCTAAGAAGAAAAAACAGTACAACTGAAGTATGTAGACTGCACTGATATCGAAAGTCCATACAGCCAAGTGATCTGCAACATTTCAAAAATCACCCAGCATGAAACTCTGAGCTGTAAAATTCACAAATACTTAAAATTGAGCCTTCCAAAGGGCTATTTGTCTACCAAAATTTAGCAAAAGAGTATCCAAAGTTCATTATAAGGAAAAATGAAAATCACACTTGCATCCAAAGTCTATTAGCTTAAAATCCCATTCTAGATGAAGACATGTGGAAAATATCCCATTCTAGTTGGTTGAATAAATTTTGAAAAAAAGTTGTCAGTTGCTCGGCAAGGTAAGGTAATAAGTAGGGAAAGGTGCCTTGCTTCCCTGGCTCAACTGGAGAAGCCGGAAATGAACCAGAAATTCACTCCAGCTAGAAGAGATCACTTGCTAGCAGCTCACTCCCCAAAAAGGCTAGGCGCAACTGTTTAAAGACAGGTGGTTTCCAATTTATCTGAACCTGAGATAGAGATTGTGGTTCTGCAATTGGTTCATTTGCCCTATGGACGTGAAGGGTAGGAAGCTAGAGGATTCTAGGATCGAGATCTGTCGGAGTTGAGGCCCTCTTAGAATCGGGATCCAGAAGGAGAGCTACTTTAATTAATTCACGGATGGAATCATAAGACTAGTCTTACCTGACTAGACACTCAACTTTGACAATTGAGACTACATCCGCGGAACCAGTATAGGAACAATCTGTATGGGCATTCCATATTTGATGAATGACAATGCAGCGGCTTCCAACAATTTCATGCGGAAGTAGGATCCGCTGTATGGTATCTCTGGCGATGGCATTAGATTAAAGTCTCGATGGCCAACCCTTGGGACAACGAGCGGTATCAAAGGCTGAACCCACGACGGCGCGTCGAAAGGGAAGCGCTAATAGAAGTGGATGGCTGAGAACTGGCGAGCACACCATCTGTGCTAAAAACTAGCCCGGCTTAATCTCATTATTTGTCACTACTCAAAATATGACCGACCGGAACCGATTGCATCAACTCGACTAAGTGCAACAGAGCGACCACTCTTATTCTGGTCCATGAATGGATGGCGAATGAGCATCTAAACAGATCTGCATACCTCGTTATTTCTGACAATCGCGGTTCCCACGAAATTTTGTAGTGGGGAATGGTGAGCCTTGGGATTTTAAACTCTATCATAAAAGAGGTTATCCATTCTGGACCCATCAAACCACTACTGATACAGGTCACAGGTCCACCTCCCCCCCTATGAGAAAAAAACGATGAAAGACGTGCTCTAGTCCCCCTTTCAAGGTGTCTTATAGCTGTGTGGCAAGAGCTCTCTCTTCTAGAGCCCGTCTCGAGTGGGGAACGTGACAGGTATAGGAACTACCGAAGGTACTAAAAGAAACAAGAACTTAGAATTGAAACAATCGACAAAGAAATGTGAGTTAATATATGTTCTAAAGTAAAAGTATCATACAAAATCCTAAAAAGGGATGTCCTCCAACAATGGAATATAAACCGGAATTTATAGATACTCCGACACATTCTCCTCCACCCCAACCCACAATACCAAATGCTTCAAATAATAGACCGGGAATGATGTGCGAGCTTACAATTTGGAATTTGCATGGGGCACCTTAGAGGCCTCACCAATAAGGGTTCAACACCATAGCCATCATCGTTCTAATTATGATAGTCTCTAGTATCTTTCCTGTTTCACTTCCACCAGTTGTGTCTTTTTAGTATATGCAATATGCAATAGTATATTCAAACACTTCATTTTCATTTTCGGTGAGATAAGAACTTACCATTGTTAATCAATCTAGCAATATTGTTAGCTCTACTGAATCTAATGATCAAGGATTTTTCACAACTTGAGGATCCTTAGCCACCGGTTACCTTTAAGAGCAAGCCTTGGTTCATTGCTTCACTCCGTCAAACAGCTACTGTTGGCCCTCCCTTATGACGTTTTCACGGACTGACTTCAAGGAAGGGAGAGAAGAGTTGCGACAAAACAGAAAGAAATGATCGATTAAGAAGAAAGGGGCTGCTAGTTGTCAAAAGCTTTGGCAAATCATCCAGCAGGAGAAGTTTGTACATTTACAGGATGATGGGTTGTATAACAGCTCATTGTCTATAGATTATTGATGGAACTAGGTCATAGATAACAGCTCATTGTCTACAGGATGATGAGTTGTTATCTTTCCTATCCCATTAAATGAAAAACTGTCACTGCCCCCGAACACACCCGCCTCGGCCAATACACGATCACTGTCGTGGGAACCCCCTCCCTACAATCGGATCTGTACGGAAACCCTTTTTTCTGGCTGACCCGCGAGGGATGCGGTTGACGAGGGTAGGATTGATTGGCTCTCTATGGGGTTAAGCCGTAACAAGATATCCTGTAGGGGACAGAAGGAAAGCCAGATTAATGGTTTAAACGGTTATTTCTAGTTTGACGTTTCATACTTGGATCTAAAATTCCGTCAGTGTAGCCATAGTTTAGCTAATGGCGTGCCCTCGGCTTTCATTGACATACTATACTTCTATAGCTACTATGGCGCACTCTGGAGCAAGTGACCACACTACTTTAGTAGGCCCGGGGAACGTGAGGCCGAGCAAGAGGGTCAAACGCTTAACAACCCGTTATGTTAGCTGATGTTGATTGTTTTTTCTCTTATCTAATTAATATCGCTTTATAGTGCATAGCGAATCTCTTGGATTCAGATTCAATCGCGTCATTTCATAGTCGCTCTTGTGCGCAAGAGTCAAAAGAGAAGAAAGCATCGTCCAGTAGTACCTTACTAGGTGTAACCGGTGGCTATCTCTAGACGCTTTCGAACAAGACTTACTTCTTATTTTTTTCTAATCACTTGAATCTAATCGCTTTAACTTCTCTTGACTCGCTGACACAGTGCAAAGGGAGGATGTGCAACAGATGCCATAATCTGAGGGTCTCATTTATCAGAATCAGCTACTCCTGCCCTCCGGAGAAGAATCTATATGTTGCCTTGAAATGCCTCCAATTCATTTATCATATAATGAATGATGCCCGAAAGCACAGATGTTAATAATCATCGGTCGGAAAGTCATTTAGACCCTTTTTTCCTCTATTATCTTATGTTGAGGTCCCGGTATCCAATCTCATAGGGTACAGGTTCTGGTCTAAGCCTGAACTGATTAATCCCACGGGAGAGAGTATGTGCATGAGTTTAAGGTACTTCATCCTCACAGGACACACTCTTCGTATCCCTCTTATTGAGTGAGGGGAACTGACCAATGACGAGAGCTTAACGAAGGACTCATTTCCATGGTGGGAGCGTACGCGAGGAGCTAATCACAAGAGGCGGCGGGTGGTATCGATATCATCAGTTTCGTATGGATATGGTTCATTTGGCAAAGTCACTAAATCTTCAACTACACAGAACAAGAAGAGTCTATCGGTCAGGGTTTTTTAGGGTATATCCTTGCCCCGTCCCTTTTCAACCCATGATAGCTATCACGAAATATTCAAAGGCTCTGCAAAGAGGTTCCACTCCGCATCCTAACGGAAGCCCTTCCTTATTTCGATTAAACCAATAGATTCAAGAGCGATGGAAACGGGCGAGCCCACCTATGTAGCCACACTAAGAGAGAGAGCCCCAATGATGCTGATCAGGGCCCTATCCCGAGTCTATACTTCAAGTTTTTGATAAGTTCCAAGATGTTATGTCCAAGGAGCTCCCCAAGTCTTTGCCGCCGCGTCGAGATGTCGATCATGAGATCGAGCTGGTGCCTGGAGCCAAACCGCCGCTAGAGCACCCTATCGCATGGCACCATCCGAGCTTGCAGAATGGAGGAAGCAATTGGGCGAGCTGTTCAGGGTTGATTATGAGACTAAGAGCGAGCTCAGTGGAACTTTACTTTAATGGCATTTCGGTCTTCTAAGACTCATCATAGGAATAGCCGTAGTGTCGCATGATCGAACACAACTCTCGCACGATCGAACTCAGGTCTCGGACAAGACAACATTAATTCGAATCTATTATAAAATGGAAGTCAAATTCCGCCTTCACTTCTAGAAAGGCTCTTTCTCAGAATCAATCTCGAAGCTGGTGACAAGAAACCACTTTCTTCTTTGAGATCGAATGAAGAGAAAGACTGACTTTGTGTTTATCATCATCACGCACTACCTTTGACTCTACTTTCACTGGACCCAGTCGAGATTCAATTCCTGATCTATGTGCCTCAAGAGAAAGATTTCTTTCAGATGTTGAGAGGTGAGACTGGTTGATAGATAGAATCATGTAGTCAGTCAACCTAATAGAATCTCCTGTGCAGGAGACTCTCTTTCGGGGGAGGTCTAAAGCCAAAAGTCCCTGTGGGAGTTCCATAGCCTATAGATCAAAAGCCATCACCCCGCCTAGATCCGGGGGTTCATACCCTCAAGTAGCAGAGGCAATAGAAGCCGAGGTGGTAGATCCATCATATCCAGATGAAGAACCAGCACAGGTAGCAGTGTATCTTATCGAGTTTCCCCTTTTTAAGCTATATCGCCCAGCATATCTGCGGGAACAGGAGCATATCCAGTCCCATATGAAGTTGATTCAGATCTAGCAGCTCACTACCGGGCGAAGGAAGGGCTGAAAGTCATTCACTTATTGGCTGAATTTCTCGTGCTATGGGGCCGCCTCATATGGTTGGTGAGTGCAATAGCTTCCCATGATTGACTAGATATCGAGCTTACCGGGAAAGAACCCATATCTAGGAACTTTAGTTGCTTTCGACCTACAGCGGGAAGAACAGCCGGGTAACAACCCTTAGAATCTGAAGATCAGAAGGAGGCAGATGGAATTCATTATGTAGTTCAGGGGCAACGACAACAACCCCTGCTCACGAAGGCTAGGGATCTGCTTGAACAACTAAGCCATTGACTAATTGAAGACCAATGCAACAAACACCTATCTGATTTCATACACATGCGGCTCCAGAGCAGGGGTAGCAGGTGCATAAGCAAGGGTCTAGCTAGTTGGGAACATATACAGATTCCGCGAGATTATGCTAGCTATTCTTACTATGACTATGGCTCCGTTTACCGGGTATAACGGTGGCACTAGTAACAGAAGCATAGGCTTTGTGGGTACCCGGCTTTAGAGGATAGGGGGCAAGGCGGCTTGAGGGCAACTAGGTGGTGAGGAACCAGAGCCAGCAGCAGCCCCTATAGAGTAAGGGGCTATTAAGCACCGCTAGAAGCATAACCGGATCCTTTTTCGAGGTCAGAGCCTGGCCGGCGGAATTTCACTGAGTAGTAGATTCTGATGAATAAGCAGTTGAGCTAGTCGATCAAATCTCATTATCGAACCACCAGCAGTAGTAGATCCTACAGAGCCGGTTTAAGCATCACATTAATCAACAGAATCATAGTCAACTTCGCTCTCTTGCATCTCTGTCAGCCGGCTAAATAAAGTGGCTAGTCAGGGCCTACTGAAACAGAATCTTCAGTTTAGTAGTTCCCTATCTTTTTAGTGGAGTTGTAGAGTGTGATAATATCTTTGGTGTAAACTGTAAACCATACCACGTTTACACCAAAGATATCTTTAACATTAGATCAAGGAATTCAAAATCCAGTACCAGAATATGGTTTTACTCCAAGAGTCACAGGCTAGAGTCTTAAACTAGAATGTTAAAAGTTCCAATCTATCGGCATTTCACACTCTACAACTCCACTAAAAAGATAGGGAACTACAACAAAGGGATTTTGAAGCACCACAGTAACCAAACCACACATCTCTGAATTAAAGTTCCACATGCAGACTACCAAATAATCCCACCTCTAAATAAAAGCGTGACCAACCAAAACCCCACATCAATCAAACAGTACAAACTACATAAAAGTCGTAACATATTCCGTTGTAAAAACGACTGAGTACATAAAAGTCGTAACATATTCCGTTAAGTACATAAAACGTAAACCAATCCCCAGGTCCTATGATATATAACACAAAAGACAGACAAATCCCAATTCAAAAGCAGTAGTATCCTAGAATGGAAATAACAATCACCTATGATAGGCATCCCTTCCTAATATCCATTCAAACACAAAAACCATCACACACCCGTGACATACCCATTCTTCAATCTTAACTAATTATCATAAAGATAATTTTTTTATCATTATTTGAACATGAAAAATCCAAAAAACTAACAGAAATAGTGAAAGAAGAAATAAAACAATATACCCAGCACTCCATTAGTGATTTAGCAGCTTTGAGTCTCCATAATACTCTTGACTTTAGGAGCATAAAGTGAGTAAACAATAGCTTGTCTTTTAGCAACTTCAAATTGAGACTTGGCATCAGTGAAAGCAGATGAAACTAATGAAGGGTCGGAAAGTTTCCTGTTTTCATGAAACCCATCTATTGTTCTCCTCTTTGCGTATTCTCTTATGTTGTAATCTGGAAACTTCTTTGCTGTTCGTAGTAGAGCTCGAAACAGTGTTAAGAATCTCAGCTCTTGATGGTGTCGACATCGTTCGAGGTCTGTTTTGGGGCTTTGTGGTGAACAGAATCGAGGAAGAGGCAACCCTTGTGTAGCGGCAAAATTGGCCGAAGGAAATAGGCCGGCCCGTATGGTTTTAAATGGGATTTTTTAAAGTCAGTATCAAACATTAGACGACGCTAGTTTAGCGTTTTGAGTGGTAGACTGGTATGTAGTAGTTCTTGAGTGAAACTTGAGAAAAGTTATGGACGATACGTCATGGCGGTAATGTTAACAATTTGTTTTTAGTAAGATATGATTTCTATTGATTGAAAGAACTTGCGGTGCGAAACTTATTGCGTTTACTTTAATTATTTATAAAATTAAGTTATTATTATCGATAAAATTTACTTATATATATAATTATAAAAACCCAACCTTTTAACTTTATTGAGAAGGTATATCTTAAAAAAAAAAAAAAAAAAAAAAACTTTTTATTGAAAGAGTATATACTACCAAAAAAAAAACCTAATATTTTATTTTATTCGAAGAGTATATACAAAAAAAAAACATTTTCTTTTATTCGAAGAGTATATATATATATAAAAACATTTTCTTTTATTCGAAGAGTAATAACAACAAAAAAAAAATTAAAAAATAATAATGTCGCTAGTAGAGTATTCTTCAGAAAGCCTTCATTGGGTGCTTGCAATCAGAACATGCAAATAATTTTCTATTTGCTATTTCGATTGAGGGACTTGGACAGCATATGTCACAGGAGGAATATCGTGCCATTCTTCGGTATCGTCTTATGATTACTCTGTACCATGATGGTAGTCTTTCCCCTTTTTGCAAGAAGAGTAGATTAGACGCTTTTGGGGACCATGCAACACATTGTACACATTTTCCTAGGTTTAAATACTGACATGATCATGTTAGAGACATTTTGTGTGATGCATTTTGGAAGGCTGGGGTACAAGTGAAGAAATAAGCTCCTGTTAACTTTCTCAGCGATCCGAATGAGGGGCGGTCGACACCCTAAGCCGGATGTCTTGATTCTGATTGGTTTAAGGAAAACATGCATGTGTTAATGTAACGAGGGAGTCTCTCCATTGGTAGGGTTAGGGAATAGTGACTTTGAAGTAAGAGAAGTAGCTAAGAGAGCAGCGACAGGGAAGATGGAGAAACATGAGGGAGCTTGCAGGCTAAACAGCATTGTTTCATTCCGTTCAGTTTCAAAACATTCGGTTTCTTGGAACAACAATCTGTTCCTCTCCTTAAGAGACTTTAGAAAGTTATGGACAGTAACGTCATGACAGCTGGTTCTAACGAGTTTGTTTTTAGAAGGATATGATTTGCTATTCAGAAAGGACTTGTGGCGCAGCTTGTTGCACGTTTGCCCTAATTATTTATAAAATTCGTTATTATTATCAATAAAATTTCTACTTATATATATAATTATAAAAACCCAACCTTTTCTTTTATTCAAAGAGTATATGCTACAAAAAAAAAAAAAAAAAAAACCAACATTTTCTTTTTATTGAAGAGTATATATATATATATAAAACATTTTTCTTTTATTAAGTAGAGATATACTTAAAAAAAAAAAAAAAAAACAACATTTTCTTTTATTGAAGAGTATATACTACAAAAACAAATTTTTAAAAATGTAAAAGCGATGGGAATATATAGTTTAGAAAGCGGATCGATGGATGCTTCGGTCGAACATGCAAATGATTTTCTATTTGTTATTTCGATGGAGGGACTTTGACAGCATATGTCACAGGTGGAATATCGTGCTATTATTAAGTGCAGATCTTATGATTCCTCTCGTACCACGATGGTGGTCTTTGCCCTATTTGCAAGAAAAGTAGATTAGATATTTTTGGGGACCATGCAGCACATTGTAGACATTTTTCTGGGTTTAAATACCGACATGATCATGTTAGAGACATTTTGTGTGATGCATTTTGGAGGGCTGGGATACAAGTGAAGAAAGAAGCTTCAGTTATCTTTCTCACTGATCCGAATGAGGGCAGATTGACACCCTCTGAGGATGTCTTGATTCTGATTAGTTTAAGGGAAAACATGCATGTGTTGATGTAACTGGAGTCTCTCCATTGGTATGGTTTGGGAATGGTGACTTTGAGGTGGGAGAAGTAGCTAAGAGAGCAACAATAGGGAAGATGGAGAAGCATGAGGAAGCTTGCAGGGCTAACCAACATTGTTTCATTCCGTTCAATTTAGACACTTCGGTTTCTTGGAACAACCCGATGCATTGCTCTCCTCAAGAGACTTTAGAAAGTTATGGACAGTAACGTCATGACAGCTGGTTCTAACGAGTTTGTTTTTAGAAGGATATGGTTTGCTATTCAGAAAGGACTTGCGGCGCAGCTTGTTGCATGTTTGCCCTAATAATTTATAAAATTCGTTATCATTATCAATAAAATTTCCACTTATATATATATAATTATAAAAAACCAACATTTTCTTTTATTAGAAGAGTATATACTACCAAAAAAAGAAAAAAAAAACTAACATTTTCTTTTATTCGAAAAGTATATACTACGAAAAAAAAAAACCCAATATTTTCTTTAAATCGAAGAGTATATACTACAAAAAAAAAACATTTTCTTTTATTCGAATAGTATATACAAAAAAAAAAAAACAATAAACTCAACATTTTCTTTTATTCGGAGTGTATATACTACCAAAAAAAAAACCAACATTTTCTTTTATTCGACGAGTATATACTACAAAAAAAAAAAAAAAAAAAAAAAAACACAATAAACTTAACATTTTCTATTATTCGAATAGTATATACTAGGGGTGGGAATTTGGCCCTAACGACCCTAACCCATTACTAACCGACCCGACCTAAAGCCTATAAAGCCCTCCATGACTAAAGCCTCACAAAGTTTAGGGGCGAGGGGCGACCCGACCCTAATGCCCTTCTAAGGCGGTCGGTGAACTAAGGTTACGAAACATAGGCCGACCCTAACCAAGCCCTAGTTATAATTTCACTATAAAATACACAACTAAAACTATCCAACTCCTTGTTACATATTTTCAATTAAAATAACAACATCATTTGTAATTTATCACTTACCGTATGGGTACTTCTAATAACTTGTCTTTTATCATAAAAACTTGTAAACCTAATTGTTTCTATCTCACAACTCACATACACCTCACAACTCCCCCCAGTACCTAATGGCCCAAACAATAATGAGCGGCACTAGCCTAATGAAAAATAGGTTGGCGTCGATAAAAACTCATTCCATACTCTTATTTGTCTTTGTATTCTTCAATGTTAAATGTAATTTTCTTTGAGATTTGAGTACAAGAAATAGCGGTTATGTCGATTGAAAACTTCGTTCAAAATGTGTCTTGTGCATTTTAAGCTGTAATTTTGAAATATAAATATGAGTCTCTATGTGCTTGGTTTATTAGATTGTGGATATGCATTTTAAATTGTTGGACTTATCAAAATTATTACTAGATTGGTTGTTATTCAAATTTCAAAGTGGTGGGACTTTGAGTTTGCAAATCTTTGCAATTTTTGTAATATAAATGAGTTTAAAAGCCGTCACGATTAAAAAGAAAATATATAGGCGGCCTGACCCCTAAACTATTAAAAGGGGCTTAGGGTAGGGTTAGAGTTGAAAATTTAGACTTATGACTGACCCCTATGGGGACTTTAGAAATTTGGTAACCATAATAAGCGAAAGGCTTTAAATGTTTAGGGCGGGCTAGCCCGGTAAGGCCCGTTGCCCACCTAGTATATACTAACAAAAAAAACCAACATTTTCTTTTATTGAAGAGTATATACTACAAAAATAATAATAATAAAATAAACAACATTTTCTTTTATTGAAGAGTATATGCTACCAAAATAAAAACTAATAAAAAAAATATACAATAGAGTATCGTTCAAAAGCCGTCATTGGATGCTTCGGTCGAGGAATATGCAAATGATTTCCTATTTGCTATTCCGATGGAGGGACTTGGACAGCATATGTCACAGGTGGAATATCGTGTCATTCTTGATGCAGATCTTATGATTCATACGTACCTTGATGGTGGACTTTGCCTTTTGCAAGAAGAGTAGATTAGATGTTTTGGGGACCACAGCTTGGCACATTGTAGACATTTTCCTGGATTTAAATACCGACATGATCAAGTTAGAGACATTTTGTGTAATGCATTTTGGAGGCTTTGGGATACAAGTGAAGAAAAGAAACTCTGTTATCTTTCTCATTTGATCGAATGAAGGCGGACGACAACGCCTGCGGATGTCTTGATTCTGATTGGTTTAAGGAAAACATCTTGTTGTTGTTTATGTGGAGTCCTCTCCATTGGTAGGGTTAGGGGGTTGTGTGACTTTGTGGTAGGGAAAGCGACTAAAGCGCGATAGGGAAGATGGAAGCATGAGGAAGCTGCGGGGCTAAGTAATGCGTTGTTTCATTCCAGTTCAGTTTGGTCCCTTTCGGTTTCTTGGAACAACAGTCTGTTGTGCTCCATAAGAGACCTCGAAGTTATGAGCGATAGCGTCATGATAGCTAGTTCCTAACGAGTTTGTTTTAGAATGATATGATTTACTATTGAGAGAAAGGACTTGCGGCTCGGCTTGTTGTCGTTTGCCCTAATTATTTATAAAAATTAGTTATCATTATCATTAAAATTTTCACTATATATATAATTATAAAAAAAACCATAATTTTCTTTTATTGGAGAGTATATACTATAAAAAAATTAAAAAAAAACCAACATTTTACTTTTATTAGAAGGTATATACTACCAAAAAAAAAAACTAACATTTTCTTTTATTGAAGAGTATATACTACAAAAAAATACATTTTCTTTTTATTCAAAAGAGTATATATATATAAAAAAACATTCTCTTTTATTGAGGAGGTATATACTACAAAAAAAAACCCGACATTTTCTTTTATTCGAAGGTATATACTATCGAAAAAATAAAAAATAAAAAAAAGATCTCGGTGGAGTATTGTTGAGGAAAACGTCATTGGATGCTACTTGCGGTCAATGCAAATTATTTTCTATTTGCTATTCGATGGAGGGACTTGGACAACATCGTCCTGGGTGGAATATCGTGCCATTCTTGAATCTTAGTCTTATGATTTCATACGTACCACTTAATGGTGGTCTTTGCCACCTTTTTGCAAAAGTAGATTAGATGCTTTTAGGGACCATGTAGCACATTGAAGAACTTTTCCTGGGTTTAAATACCAACATGATCATGTTAGGGACATTTTGGGTGATGCATTTAGGAGAGGTACAAGTGAAGAAAGAAGCTCCTGTTAACTTTCTCGATCGAATGAGGGCGGTCGACATTTAAAACTGCGGATGTCTTGATTCTGAGTTGGTCTAAGGGGAAAACATGTATATGTTGATCTAACTGGAGTCTCTCCATTGGTGGGGTTAGGGAATATGGTGACTTTGAGGGTAGGAGGAAGGCGCTAAGAGGCTTGACGGCGGGGAAGATGGAGAAGCATGAGGAAGCTTGCGGGGCTAACCCGGCGTTGTTTCATTCCGTTTAGTTTTGACCTTTTGGTTTCTTGGAACAACGGTCACAGGTTCGCTACTCAAGAGACTTTAGAAAGTTATGGACATCAGCGTATGACCCATTTGGTTCTAATAGGTTTGTTTTAGAAGGATATTATTTGCTATTGAAAAAAGACTTTGGTAGCGACTTTATTTACCGTTTTCCACTTTAATCATTTTATAAAATTCTTTATCATTATCAATAAAATTTCCACTTGTATATATATAATTATAAAAAAACAAATATTTTCTTTTATTCGAAGAGTATATACTACCAAAAAAAAAAAACAATAAACTCAACATTTTCTTTTATTGAAGAGTATGTACTACCAAAAAAAAAACCAACATTTTTCTTTGTTGAAAGGTATATACTACAAAAATTAAAAAAAATACCCAACATTTTCTTTTATTCGAAGAGTATATACTACAAAAAAAAAAAGTCATCGGTGATATGGATTGGCCCGAAAAGCCAGATTGGATGCTTTGCGGTTGAACATGAAAATGATTTCCTATTTGCTCTATTCGATGGAAGGACTTGGGCGACATATGTCATGGGTGGAATATCGTGCCATTCTTGATGCAGATCTTATGATTCCTCTCTACCTTGATGGTGGTTTTGCCCCTGTTTGCCCAAGAAGAGTAGATTTGATGCTTTGGGGGACCATCACCTGACACATTGTGGCCTTATTTTCCTCGGTTTAAATGCCGACATGATCATGTTAGAGACATTTTGTTTGCCAATGCGCATTTTTGGTCAATTTGGGATCTGAAGTGAAGAAAGCTCCTGGTATCTTTTGTCGAGATCCGAATGAGGCGGTCGACAACCCGTACGCCACATATCTTGACTTCTGGGTTGGACTTAAGAAAACATGCGTGTGTTGTTAGTGTAACTCGATCCTCTCCATTGGTAGGGTTTGGGAATGGTGACTTTGAGGGAGAAAGCTGTAAGAAGCGTGTAGCGGGGAAGATGGAAGCATGAGAAGCTTACTTTAGGGGCTAACAACATTGTTTCATTATCCAGGTTTTGACACTTCGTTTTCTTTGAACAACGATGGGTTTCGCGGTCCTAGAGACTTTAGAAAGTTATGAACATGACGTCATGACGGCCCGGTTCCTAGCGAGTTTGTTTTTAGGAGGATCTGATTTGCTATTGAGAAAGGACTTACAGCCTTGACTTGTTGCGTTTGCCTAATCATTTATAAAATTCTTGCCGTATCGATTAAGAATTTCCACTTATATATATATGATTATAAAAACCAACATTTTTCTTTTATTGAAGAGTATATACTAAAAAAAACAAAAAAAACAAAAAAAAACTCATGCGATTCGAGAACATGCAAATAATTTTCTATTTGCTATTCCGATGGAGGGACTTGGACAGCTTATCGTAACAAGTGGAATATAGGTACTTATTCTTAAGAATGCTGTATGCATAGTCCTCTGTACCTTGATGGTGGTCTTTGCCTGTTCTTGAAGAGTTGATTTGATGTTTTACGGGACCATGCATCACATTTAGACATTTTCACGGGTTTAAAAATCTTACGACATGATCTTGTTAGAGACATTTTAAGGTGTGATGCATTTTGATGGTTTGGGATACAAGTGAAGAAAGAAGCCTCCGCTATCTTCTCACCGAACCAACGAGGGCGACATCACACCAGCCCTGCATGTCTTGATTTACTGTTAAGGAAACACATGCGTGTTGTTGTAATTGAGTCTCCATTGGTAGGGTTAAGGAATGGTGGTGGTAGAAGTAGCTAAGAGAGCAATGGCAGTGGAAGATGGAGAAGCATGAGGAAGCTTAGGTGGCTAACCAAAGATTGTTTCATTCCGCTCAGCTTTGACACTTTCGATTTCTTGAACAATACCGCCCCAAGAGGCTTTAGAAAGTTATGGACAAGAACGCCATGACCGCTGGTTCTAACGAGTTTGTTTTAGAATGATATGATTTTATTCATAAAGGACTTGTGGCGCAGTTGCACGCTTGCCTTAATAATTTATAAAATTAGTTATCATTATCAATAAAATTTCCACCTATATATATATAATTATAAAATCCAACATTTTCTTTTATTAGAAGTTATATATATCACCAAAAAAATCAACATTTTCTTTAATTCAAAAGTATATACTACCAAAACCCCCAACATTTTTCTTATTCCAAGAAAAGTATACTACAAAAAATAAAAACATTTTCTTTATTCAAGTATATATATAAAACATTTTCTTTTTTTCAAGAGTATATACTACAAAAAAAAAACCAAACTTTTTCTTTTATTCAAGATTATATACTACCAAAATAAAAAATAAACAAAAATAATGTCACAGAGTATCGCTCAAAGCCGCCATTGATGCCAGCTGTAGAACATAAATGATTTTCTATTTGCTATTCGATGAAGCGGACTTGGACAACATATGTCACAGTTGGAATATCGCCATTCTTCGTACCGCCTTATGATTCCTCTATACCCGATGGTGGTCTTTGCCTGCTTGCAAGAAAAGTAGATTAGACGCTGGGGACCACATGCCATATCGCGCATACATTTTCCTGGGTTTAAATAATTCTACGATCATGTTACATTTTGTGTGATGCATTTTGGAGGGTTGGGGTACAAGTAAAGAAAGACTCCCCTGCTAACTTCTCTCACCGAACGAATGAGGGCAGATCGACCACTTCCGCCTCTACGATGCTTCTGACGGCACCGGGTTCAAGGGAAAACATGTAATGTTACGGAACGCAATCTCTTCATTGATAGGGTTAGGGAATGATGACTTTGAGGTGGGAGAAGCAGCCAAGAGAGCAGCAAGTGAAGATGGAGAAGCATGAGGAAGCTTGGTGGCTAACCAAAGATTATTCATTCCAGCGACACTTCGTTTCTTCGACACCGCGCCTCCAGACTTTTTAGAAAGGGACAAGATCACTCACACCGTTCTAACGTTGTTTTAAAAGGATATGATTTGCAATTAAGAAGTGCGACTACGCGCAGTTGTTGCATCGCCGCCTACCCATTTATTTATAAAATTCGTTATCATTATCAATAAAATTTCCACTTATATATGTAATAAATAGATTTTTTTTGTACTATTCAATAATAAAATTGTTTGTTTATATAATAAAAACAAACATTTTCTTTCATTCGAATAATATATACTACAAAAAAAAAATACCAATATTCTTATTTATTTGAAGAGTATATACTACAAAAAAAAACCAACATTTTCTTTAATTCGAAGAGTATATACTACAAAAAAACAAAAAAAATATTTTTTTTATTCGAAGAGTATATATATAAAAAAAACATTTTCTTTTATTCGTATAACAAAAAATTAATAATAAAACACAATATTTTTTTTTATTCAAGAGTATATATACCAAAATTAAAAAAATAAAAACGTTCAGGGTATCCCGCAACCCTACTTGGATGCCGCAACGAACATGCATGTACCATTTTCTATTTGCTATTCGGCGGAGGGACTTTAACGATCAGTGGAACATCAGCCGCACCGCCTTATAATTCCTCCACCTTGATGGTGGTCTTTTCCCTCGCTTTGCAAGAAGAGATTAGATTCACTATGCATTATCAGGTGACATTTTCTTCACGATTTCAAACCGATTTTACAAACAGCCTGGAGCTCGTCCCTAAGCGATTCAAATCTTTGTCCTGTCAACTCAATCTGTGGTGTATTTTACAATTTTAACATCACTGATTACGGGTTGTGTCCGGACACATCATGTTTGGAGTTATGTATTATTACGAAGGCCTTGATCTAATATAGCATGACAAAAACCTAACAATGAATTCAAGTAAACAAGCTAAAGAATACAACTTACCATCCTTGCTGTGAATCATCATTGGTAGAATGGAAATCAAAGTATACATATGTCCCTTGTTCATATTCATCATTGGTGACTTTGGGCTCTTCATGTCGCTGGAACCATGTATTATATTTCCTGTGGTATCTCCATGACTGCTTTTTCAACTCTCTTGCAGCCAAATATTGCTGGTAAGTATTCTGCAAACATATTAGCAAGTATAAATTATTGAATCAACAAACGTGCATTCTGAAATAAGAAATACAGTTAAGTATGGTCATAACAGTACCTGCTGATAGTAAAACGCAAAGAACAGCGTATCAGTTCCCCAACTTTCCATACCAAGTTTTTCCCAAAAGGCAGGATTATCGATCAGTGGTAACTGAATTTGAGGATAACTTGAAGGTGTTGCAACAGGATGTCTCTGTAAATGATGCAGAAAAATCACAGGATCAGCAATATGGATTCAAGTCAACTTAAATAAGGATTAACCAGTAAACTACATACTGGAATATAGCTTTTGGCACGCTCTGAGTCTTTCGGTTGAGGAAGCTTGTAATAAGCAGCTTCAAGCATCTGTAGATTGTACATTTGATGGGTGTACTCCTGCTTGGGAGGTAGATCCGTGATGTTATCACCAATGGCACCAAGGTCTGGAACACTTCTTCGACCAATAACACCCAAATTTGCTGAAGGCTGACTTTGTTGTAAAGGTTGTCCTGGAGAGAGATCAATATCTCTTGGCATCTGGGAAGTTTCTGTCAAAGGGCCTGATAATCCAGCCTACCACAAAACAATATTTTGCTAAAGATACAGAAGATACAGAATCTTAATATATATAGACAAACAAAGAAACTATCAAGCAAACAAAAAACGGAAATAGAACAGAAAACTGTGATGTGGAAAAAATAATAATTTCAGGGAAACCAGGAATGTGCAATATATGGATTGACTACTTCAGTTGGAGCACAACATGAGTTTCGTGTAAAAACATAACACATCCTGGCATCTGCAGCAGAGCAGTCATGTAACAATAATGCACAGACATCAACGAAACCCCAGGTCCGTCAAATTTTTTGACAGTCCTCTAAAACAAGCACACGGGACAGAGCCGATGCCTCTCATGTAAAAACATCCGAGTCAGATCTTTAGCTGATGTGATGTGCTTCAAAGGACCAACAAGATTTTACATGGGCCTTAAATCAGCAGACCACGTTAAAAGTGACACATCTTGCCATGTCAGAGTCCTTCTACGCCCAGTGTAGAAAGGTAAAACTCATCTCTAAGGTGCCATTGCCTCTAGGAAATACTTTCTTGGCGTGGGAACAAAAAGGAAAACACAAGGAAAAACTGGTAGGAAATAAGTTTTAAATTTTTTTGCAAAATACATTATGCAGGCCATGAAGAAAGAGTGAGTAAATTGTTTAGGAAACATGTTTAGCTAGCAACTTGGGTAGAACTTTCAGGCCAGGAAAAACACAAGCTTTATATTAGAGTTCGGTGGGACATTAGATTTGGTGTTTTACATATTGTAATCCGACTATTTTTCATATATAAAAACTATGAGAGAAGGCCGGAACTAATTAAGATATACTCTCTTTTCTCCCAAAACTTTTCTCTTTTTACTAGCTATAATAAAATTTTACTGTTTAAAAAACACACTGAGGCTTAAGCTTCAACACACGCCTTATGCCTTTTATGAGTTTAGGCATTCAGCGTCATGAGGCTTAAGCCTTGCAAGTTTATATATATCAACTCATTTGGAAACCTCTGGCCTACATAAAAATTATTGTCATCTTTAGAAAGAAATCTC
This sequence comes from Coptis chinensis, assembly GCF_015680905.1. Classification (NCBI taxonomy): domain Eukaryota; kingdom Viridiplantae; phylum Streptophyta; class Magnoliopsida; order Ranunculales; family Ranunculaceae; genus Coptis; species Coptis chinensis. Next base: position 88,454,979 of record NC_141463.1, on the reverse strand, counting down.
TCTCTCTCTCTAGCCCTAGTAGCGTGGGAAATAAGCAAACAGCCCTAAGAGATTTGTTTCACTTGTATAAGAATTTCTTTGACAAAGGGTGTTGGAGACTCCATGATTTGCTTGGACAAGGTTACTTGCTGGAGAAAAGCTTAAAGGGTCTGGTTTGACACTCATGTAGGCTAAATAGTCCATTAACAGACAAACTTGGAACAATTTAAGAGATAATGGGTTTGAAGTAATGTTCATGCTATCACGTTTATTGTTATTAAATTCAAGCTTCCTGTAGCTAGATTGTCAGATAGTTGTACTGTCCTTGATAACTTCATAATGACACTTTATTAAGCATTGTTCCTTGAGTTCTAGTTAGGATCATATGCATTAGTTAGTTGACAACCCTAACTTTATTTCTGTGGACATTAATCCACACCCAATTAGTAATGGGTATATTTCAAAACATGAAATTTCAAGGAAATGGGATATAGATCAAAACAGCTTAACTAGTGCATTCAAGATGCAAGAAAGATATGGGTATTGAGATTCAAGATGAAATGGGTAACAAAACATGAACTACATGCAAAGAAAGAGATGGGTATTGAGATTCAAGATGAAATTTTTCTTCGACTTCAGTTCTTCTAATCGGCGGCTTCGATCCATTGTTGAGTATGGGGAGTTTCAGTTATTTACTGTACTTGTTCTATCCATCGCCTCCAGAGCAGGAAGAATGAGAAAGACTAGAAATGGGTAGTTCGGATACTAAAAACAGCAAATGACGTTTTTGCCCTTTTATTTACCCTTCTTATTAGAGAGTAAGATCTGTCCATTCGATTCTGTGAAATCCAACAGCTTTGCACATCTGTCAAAATAGGATATCAAAATAAGCTGTCAAGGTAGCCTGCCCCATATAGATGGCTACATCGACAGACAGAAATGACATACGCAATCCTACCTATCTACGCAATGAACTAAGAGCTGATCTTTTGGAGATGTGATCTCCTCAACATTGGAGATCACCAATCAGTTCCTTTGAACATGTCTAACCCTACCAAAAGTTGAGCTCAAGTTTGATATTTATCAGACGGTCCAGAATTTTAAGCTGATTTTTTGTGGAGATACTATCCATGGTAGGGAGGTAATATCTACCAAAAATAAGCCCTTAGAGCAATGTGCAAGTCCGTTTTGGATTGCCTATGTCATTTAATTATGTCGACGTAGCCAGTCTATGCCTACTTAACCCCCTTGTAACTTCTTTACAGATTAAGTAACTTGGCATGGAATTGTGAGATGAGTAGGTATTTGTAATTTAGGGAACTTGGGCCTTGGGGTGCTTGTGTGAAAAAAAAACCGGATAATCTGGTAATTCATTATTTCATTGTTTTAGAATCAATATATAGAAAATTTTACCAATCATCTTTAAAGATTAAAACTCCCTATGAGGGTTATGTTTTGAGCATCAAAACACCTCATTCTATTAGAAATCATAAATTTCCATCATCAAACCACATTTTTCCACGTTCTCTTTTATGTTATTTTTGTTGAGGCTTGAGTCCCAAGCTCAACCCAAGAACCAAGCTAGAGCCTGCGCAGCTGATAGTTCACTGGGAAAGGTTCCCAGTTAAATGCTTCAACCGAATCTCATCCAATTGATATGAATGTTTGCACTTGTAAATCCTATTCCTTCTTCTTTAGAAAATAATTATCCAAATCCACCCCAATCTGATGAGTAACAACACTAAAAACACCAACAGAATTTTCGTTTGTGCTAAGGGGAAACAGTGATGTAGGAAAGTCCTATATCATATCTTTACTTAGATGATTCTTTTTCTGGTCTCCTCTAGAACATCTAATGGCATATATGAGTTCAACAGGATCTCCCTCTCTTGATCACTTGGCGTACTTACACTTTCAGTTGAAAATAAATAATTTTGGAAAAACAACAAATAACAGTGCTCGCCAACAACAGCAGTATGTATTTCAAAATTAAACACTCTTCATGGAATAGAAAACAAACACACTTACAGGTTTATCAACAGCATATGCAGTCTTTAGATCATCCTCCGTCAGAACATTCTTGTTAAGCCCAGAACTCATCACAGGTTCCACGCTTGAATCTTCAGATTGATTTTGCTGCTGATGCTGGTCCTCAACGTTCACATGGCTAATGTCTGCATCATTGACAAATCAAAATGTGTATATAATCAATAATCATTTACATTTGCAATTTTTAACAGCACAATTTCCTGTTTGCATAACAGATACACCCACGTTTAAAAGTACCTGAATCTTTTGGTCCAGTAGAAATTAAGGAATGCTGAGTAGATTGTTGATGGATAGAACTTGGCTGCTGGAGAGAGGCAGATGTAACACTATTCAAACCTGATGATTGAACTCCAAGTCCAAGTCCAGCTTGAGGAGATAAAGACGAAGCTTTGAGCATTGAACTGCACACGTCCATAAAAGCTCGTTCAGATATGATTAGAAAGGCCAACATTAAGAGTTAGATATGAGGGACGAAAAGCCCTGACAACAAAAATAAAATTGGTTGACCAAAGCTGTAAGGTCACACGGACGAACCAAATACAAAGTAATTAAGATATCAAGAGTAAATATGCATAAACAAATAAAAACATAGATAACCACGGTAATTTAATTTAACAAAAAATATAATAATAACAAAGGGCTACAGGGGAAAGGGAGTTCTAACTATCAAAAGCAAAAAAGTAAATAAATAACGGAAAAATACTTGAAAACAAAAAATAGGAGGTATTAGGAGTGTCGTGATCCCACACAATCATAAAAAACAGATAGCATAAAGTCTATAAGTAAGATGATGATCACAATGCCACTAACTTTCTTTGTTTATCAAACTGATCATGCTGATCATAACTCCTATATGAGGAGATATTTCTCCTGACCCTTCAAAATAGGAAATTACTCATAATTCAAACATAACAATTTGGCCCAAGTAACATCGACACTATCTTTTCGAAAACAATCCGTGTTGAATAGACAGATATGTTTATATGTCGCATACAACACACGGACATATTGAAGGTTATATACCTCAATATTTGGTACTTCGCCGTGTCTTATACTTGGTACCAGTGTCAAATAACTATACATAATTTTCTTTAACAGAGCTGTTATTGAAAGAAAATATAGTAATTCCCAAAAATCAAGATTCCTGTGCTTTAAAAAATCCATAAGAATCCATTGCATCCACATTAAACTCACTTGACTGAACATTAAACTTTTGAAAGGCTTCTTTAATTCCACCAAAAACCCTTACAAGCTTACAAACGGTTCTTTCCTATCAAGGTAAACAAAACATTCAGTAGTATATTGTTCGTTTTTAAAATCCTTTTTAACAAGACGGTCTCTCTCTTCTTTCATTTTCCAACCATGGAAATTGACGAAAGAGAACCCTAAGGAAGAACCAAAGGTATTGGTCCACGGATAATCCCTTTCAAGACAGAAAAGGGATCTCATTTTTCGACCACAACGTAATACAAGAAGCTTCATCCCTTTCTTGTTACTCCAGGCAATCAACTACACTTTCTAGTGGTATTCTTCGCGCTTTCTTTCCCTTCTTCCTATTTAGGGTTTCTGCTGAAAGAATAATGGGGTAAACCGATTTGACTTTCCACTTGAAAATTTGAGTTGATCTGTATCATGCATATGACAAAGATCCATCCACTATTATTCAGTTGAAAATTTGAACCGGGAGCCGAACCAATATTCCAGTACTAAATTGTACAATTTTTAAAAGGAGCAACTTTACAGCCTAACACATTCACAACTATCCTAATGGTTTTCTACCACAATAGGACAAGCACTTTCTCACATCTAAAACAGAAACCATGTGTTGATCTCAAGCAATCAAATACAATGAACCAAGGAAAAATATTCATCTGTATGGACCAAAGAGCATGTATAAGAATGGCCTGACATTAGTACATAACAACACTGTATGGACTAGAGGGAAAAAAAGTACCTGCTGTAAAAGTGAGTTTTGTTGTTGTGTGGATAACTGCTTTGCTCGTTCTAGATGAGATACTCCAAGGATGTTATTACTATGGTTTTGCTGGACCTGTTGGAGCCGCTGTAGAAATTTCTCCCTTTGATCAGGTGTAATCTCAGTTCTTCCACGTAACTGACCCTGTAAAATATTACAACACATGCATCATGTAAAGCATTTTTTTGTTTTTTTTTTTGCATCACGAAAAAGCTTTCAAATCACAATAACCTAATCAAATTTAATAGATTCCTAGTTTAATTGTTAACCGATGATTTTAAAAAATCAAAGAACACATCAACAACTAAAATGAATTCAAATAAATCAAAGGCATGGAGACGACAAATAGTTCAATTAGATAATACATCCTATTACTACGTATTAACCAGGGTCTTATAATGCTTTAGATAGTGCAAAATTCTATAAAACGGTTCAGATGCCAAAGATGCATAATCTAACTTCCAATTGACAATATTTTTAATATGAAGTTCAAATGCCACCAAACAATCTACAGTTAATTCAGACAAGCCACTGTTCATTAATCACTTGAACACTTGAACCAATGAAATAAAAGCTTATAAGTAACATAAGTAACCTACTGCTTCATTTGGATTCTGGAAAGAGTTTCCGCCTTTGAGGCCTCCATTGTACACCAGGAACCATAGAAGGGGAAAAGGCTCTTCCACCTAAAACAGCTGCTGGCTCACCAACACTGTTTGAATCAGTGGAATTTGTTGCTTCGCTAGACTTGGAAATCTGTGGCAATAGAACTCTATTACTCAGAGGGGATGCCAGTGGTTGCCCAATTCCACCACTTCCAATCCTTTCATCAACCGCCGAATTGCTTCTTTTTGCCAAGTCAGCCACGGCAGGAACTGGTCCAAGGGAACTGGGGCTCGGAACTCCACTCCCAGAACTTAAAGGAACACTGTTCAATGATAGGCTGGATATACCTCCAACCACAGCACTCCTACTCACTCCTCTTCCTAATCCAGATTCAGCAAGTGAAGGAGATGAGCGTCTGATCTCTTCCTCCTTTGCCGCACCAGGTATATTAATTGGAGTTGAAACAACAGCAGCAGTCGAGTTATCTGGGACACCCCGAACAGATCCTGAACCTGAAGGAATTGCTGATGCCGCTGATCCACCAGCTAAAGTACGCGCTGGCATGTTAACAGGAACAGCGGGAGCAGGATTTCCAGCCGTTGTGGAAGACACTGATGTACTCAGTACACCATTCTTAGAAGTTGGGGTTCTTGGAGGAATCTCTGAATTACTATCCTGTGAATCTGCTTCTTCCACTTGTTCTGGAGTTGAATTACCCTGTTAAACAACAAACAGTGATGTTGTCTATAACAGAAGAGAATAAAATCAATAAATAAACTGGTCTAGAACTGAAGGAGTATATACCTGTGTTTGAATCGGTGAAGCTGCAATAGAGCTTTTTAAACTTAAAACTGCACTTGCTGCTCCTACACCCTGTTGTTAATAAAAACTTCCGCAATCAAATTATGTAGCATATGTATAAAAAGCAGTCAATAATACCTTTAACACCGTAGTTTAGAACGGTCCTTTTTCTCAAATCAGATCCTATTATGGGTGTATTATGAAAAAACAGGACCTTCACTTGGACATAATCAAAAAGAATGGAAGACTATATTTAGAGTATTGTTTAAACCAACCTGCAGAAGGAAACAGTGTTCTCCTTTACTATTTCGTTTTTTGAACAACATACTGAACAAATTTTACTTGAGGAAATCCCATAACTTATACTTTTTCCTTCTTTAGCTTTTCGAACACACATGCATGTACTATTCTTTCAATTGAAGGCTAGTCAGTCTATATATACTCCTTTAGTATTAGACTAGTGTACAAAGGAAGGCCAAGGAATTTAGTGTGCTTCAACATTTTGAACGTAGTGACCTCAATATTTGATAGTCGAACCAGCTTAAATCTTTGCTTTTGTCTGTATCTTACCTGTTAAGCTCTTTGCTTATACTATTCCATGAATTCATCTTAAAGCTTAGACTTCACATGATGGTGGGTGTTACAATTTCATCTTTTAACTTGTAATTGTAACTTTAAATGTCTGCTAATGTACATATCTTACCCGTCATGCAGCTTATAAAACTGCATTAGAATGTGTCAAAAATTACACTTCTATTAACAACTTCTCAATCAATCAGACTTTTCTTCCTCCTTGGTAGTATCATTTTGCACAAGTGATAGATATTCCCTAATTGTATAGACAGAATTTGATCCAGAATTAATATTTAGTGTTTTACTGGTACAAGTATTACTTCATTTTTAATAGGTGCAAAACTGCCATTAAGAATATCATAAATATTACTCAAGGTAAATGGAGGTGTTATCAAGGCATGTAAATGGAACTTAGGCACGAATAAGACCAAGACCCCTTAGCCCAATCATTATTATTTACGTCTCGAAAAAGCACCCACAGCCATTCTCCTTTCAAGATGCTAAGGAAGGAAGTGGCACGCTATATTAAAACACAAACTAACATGTATTGTAGTTAAATTATAGCACCCCAACAAAGTCATCACAACCCAACCTACAAACTACACAACTAATTAATCTCAGTCAAACAAAAAGTCTTGGATTCTAGATTTCATAGAACCAAGCTATTCCGTAAAGCGAAATAAACCTAGCAATCTTTGATCCGCATGAGAAAAATAATGATAACGATTAAACATAATACCTAGTATTAATATTCATTTAACATGCATCTTAACTGACTCACAGAAAAATTCAAATTGAGGAGAATAAAGCGTGATTAAGCCATTGAATTTTTCCTTGACATCCATTAAGAACTGGGCCAATAGTTCATGCAATCAATAGTCCAGTAACATATATGAAACATATGTGCCGTCATAGCGTGTGTGAATTTGTGATATAAAGGATATACAAAGATCAATCCATCATATGAATAACAAAGCACTCATTAAACGAATAACATTGCCAGTTATTGAAAGTGTGATAAATGGCCAAAGGAGCATTCACCTTAACAAGACTAGGAGGACCAATTGTAACAAGATCCTCAAGCGATTCCACCTTGTCTAATGGTAAAGAACTATAGAGCTCGTCAACATCACTAAATTCATCAAAATCATCCTGGCAAAAGAAATTCAAGACAGAGAAATGTAAATCAAGCAATAACTAAAACCAAAAAAGAAAAGTGTAGGTCAGCAACTTTATTGGGGGAAAGAGCAGAATTTAAACACTTCAGTGTCGATAACACAGGAAAAACTAATCAGTTAGTTAAACCAATAAAGGAAGAGAAATAATTAGGTATGCTTACTTGATTGCGCTCAACATAGTCTTCTAGGAAATCTCTGACATCATTAACCTGCTCCGGACTCAACTCATCATTATCTAACAATCTTAAAATCAGCTCTAACTTCATTATGTGAGCTTTGTGCCGAGCAATGGATGTCTCCAAATGTGTCTGTAAATAAAAGTATATTCATCAATACAAATGGATACCCAACAATATAAACACGATAAAAATGATGGATACAGTATTAGTAAGGAAATGGTCTTCCATCTCTCTTACCAGTCTAGGTGGCCTTGTCTTTCCTTTCTTTACGGAGAGTCCTTCAATCTCAGCTTCAAAGGAGTCAACTTCGGACTCTAGCTCTGACACCTATTAAAGCACAGATGATAGGTCTAAGTCTGTAAGAGTGGCATGTGAAAATCATGTTTAAACTACATGGTCCAAGTGAAAGCAACTTTAGAGCACAAAACAAGGGTCTTCAAATGTATGTGTTCTTGGGTGGGTATGCAATGTATCAGCCACATTAAGTAATTTTACTAGATGACAGAAAATAATGTGTGTACACAAACTATTCTTCCCATACACACCCACCCTGTCAGTCAAGTCAAACCATCAGGTCTTTGAGATATGTATTTTCTCAAATCTTGATGAGGATGATGTCAAAACGCCAATTACTCCAGAAACTCAAACTTGTAGAGAAATCAGACTTTTATGCTAACAAAGAGGAGGCCCAGGGATAGAACACGCCTAGAAATGGGGTGTAATAATCTCAACAGTTGAAGCCAACCTAGCAATTTCAGTTCCCATGTGCCATTGACAGAACACTAACAATTTCCAGTCTGAAATGTTCGGGACCCCCTCTTGTTGTATAAACACACAACTCAGTGTCAGACGCATGTCAGTCAGAATCCCAAAGATGGTTATATTTGATGCATAAATTAAGTTGGGATTTTGGATGCGCTAAGTACGAGTTCAGAATACCAAATAATGAAACCATATAAACTGATAACTATGAATTCAACATGCCATATAACGCAACAGTGAACAATAAGACGAACTACAATAACAATGTAAGGCCATAATCGAAAGGCAAGTCTTAATAACCGTTTAAATCACGCTTAAACCACTAGTTCATTACAATTCAATAAGTAAAAGTTTATTTTTATTGCTCGGAATAATTATTTGTATTATATTCATAATTATCAAATCGTATATCATATCATAATATCATTTTTCACTTTTGGCTTATCGAGTATCAGATTGTATCATGTATCGTATGCTACGCTCAAACTATATTTTTATAAAATTGTGTGTGGTTGTGCATGTGTATTTTAAGTTTCATCCGCAAAAACAAACAAACAAACAAACAAACAAACAAACAAACAAACAAACAGAGTTTTATCATGTACAATACAATAAATGTACGGTAAAAGATGCCATCATTTGCAACCACTGGGCCCAAATTAAGATTATACATAAAGGGTTAAACCTGCTCTTGATTGAGTAACTAAATATTGGTTTGGACTAGGCTTGTTATTTATTAAAAGTAAAACCTAAGATGGCTTTCAAAGCTTAGAAAAAAGAAGGAAAAGATAAATGACTCATTATATATGTTGGGAAAAGGGGTTTCCAATACCATTCCATTTCCATCTTTTATATCATGTGTTCTGGATCTTAAAACTATTTATGATAGGGGTCCAGATCCAAGGAGTCTCCTGATTCTCCCGTTCTGAAAACATGTTGATCACACTCTTCGCATCCCCTTCAAACAGGACATTCTCCAAGTGAAGGTCAATCATGAGGTCCACAGCAACTTCTGCAGCCTTCAACTCAGGCTCCTCACTAGATCTGACTAAGAAAGGCTTAGCTCTAGCCACCTGATACAAGATGTATCACGTATTGTATCGTATGATACGCCATCCGTATCATGTGATACATAAGATATTTTATACAATATTGTGACATTATCATATAACGTCGATATTGAAAACTATGATTATATTGATAATATGAAAAGTTTAAGATTGAGGTATCCTATATACATCAAGAGAAAAAGGAAAAGAAAAACAACCAACACAAAAGCACAAAAGTAGCGGGGGAACATCAAGTGTCCGCATGACAGCACCCCAAAAGAGTCCCATCTAAACACAAAACTACCAAAAGGAGTATATCCCTCCACTCCTCCCAAATCAAAGCACATTGAGCCACCAAACCTTTGATCAAAATGACTATGTCCATAAACCCAATCACACTCGCATGCGCAATCGCACATTCACACATAAACATATGTATTGCAAAACCAAAATAAAATAAAATAACAAAGAAATAAAGAAACCAGAAGAAAAAAAAAAAAACTACTCAACTAGTCCAGCCAAATTTACACTTGCAATTACATGCATATCCTCACACAAAATGAGCACATAATCTTGTTGTGAAGCAAGATCAATTAATTCAGTTGGAAAGACTTCAAAAATAAACCAAAAAATTTACATGTTACATCACATTTCATAGTGAAAGTGCAAACTGAGCAAGCAAAGAGATAAATCTCATACCACATTATTCAACCAATCCCTTGTCTCTGATTTCGCCTTCTCTCTCGGATCCTATCACGGAAAATAAAAATAATAAATATAAGCACCAACTTCTGCAAAACTTAAATCAAAATACAATCACTATTTATTTTCTATCAAAAAAGTCTAGTTTCATTAATATATGTGTAAACAAGGATACAATAGGATGAGATATCCTACAATACAGTACCATAAGAAGAGATAAAGAAAAAATATAAAACAAAATACAAAAAGCAACTTCAATCAGCTCATAATGGACTCCCACCTAAACACAAACGCCTCAAATGGTATGTCTCGGGCCTCATTATGCACTTTTAATAATACACTTACTATTTTCAATCGATGTTCTCGTGACCTCTATCATATGAACTAAGAAAGGTAATTCATTAATAGAAAAAGTTTCAAACAATGAAAACTAGATAAAAAGGATTAGTAGTTCCAGTCTTCCAGACTATCAGAAAAAATAAAAATTAAAAGAATGAGATCTTGGCATTAGAGAAAGTGGGGAAACCATGAGAAGATAAGTTGACCATTGTAAAATCCCCGGAGTAATCACATGTTAATTAGATCCTGAAGAATGAGTAAAATATGATTACTCCGAGTCTTTGATAAATAGATGTCTGCTTTCACTGAAAACAGATATTACTATGGATCCAGTTAAAACAAAATATTTCAGTCAGCTAATTCCAATTGACAGACTACAATAGACAACCTTCTATCAGCAGCTTGCATCCTTTGTCTACTTTCTGCAACCATGACATGAAAAGAGGTTGAACAGCACTTACCGTTTTCGGTTGTTGACCTAGCCCTTCTTTCGAAAAGGCTTTTGTTTTCGTCTCCTTTTCACAGACTTTAAATCTTTCCATTTCACGCTCGATTAGCTTCCGAGCATCGACCAGAGCCTGCTCATAAGACGCACTAACCTATTTCAACATATACCAAAAATACAAATGTTAACCCCTGAATAATGAATTCCACAATTGTAGAATATCATCGACACATAAGCTTCATTTGGTCAAGTTAGCCAGTTAAAAAACAAATACATAACCTTCAACTGGTGGATAGTTAACCTATGGTACAAAACTAATAAAAGTTACATAATGATGCAATAGAACACGAGGTTACATAATATGCGAAGAGAAAGGACACCACATAAGCACAGAGTTTACAGACAGTTGAGCAAATGACCACAATCAGTTTACACTTCTATCAATGGTTGACATACATGCTTGTTGTTGGGTACTTTAGTGTTTTTGGTTTGGAAAAATTGTCAGGGTGTCCGATGATGTGTTATGCCGTCAAAGGCATTGTATGGAACTGGATGTTTATGATTTCTATCATGAGAGAGGTCAGTTTTGATGCATTTATGATAAGAAACATTGTAATGCAAATCAATGAGATGTATGTATCGGTTTGGGTGTAGCCTTTTTAATATAATAAAAAATAAATGACAACTTCTTCTCGTATCGATTAATGACACTTAGTAACTAAACAACATTACTCCTCTCTTTGGGCAGTAAAACCCAAACTATTATTTCCTCCAATGAACATAAATGGAACCCCTACTTGTTCCTCTCCATTTCAATCTGCATTCTACTTAACCACCTTCTAGCACAACCCCTCCTCTATTTAAACTACAAAGAAGAAAATATTTTTAAAAAAAAAGACCTTTTTATCCTTGATTTCACTTGATTGTATCCATGTCTTAATCTGATCTCTATATCTCTGAAGCTTCTTAATCTCCTTCTTCAAATCCGCTTCAAATTTCTCTTTCTGATTCGCATTATCCGTATCATAAACCTTCACACAAAAACCCCATCAAAATCAAACAATATATAAATAAATAAATAAACCATAACTTAAAACACAAACCTTGTTCCAAATACTATCGAACACGTCAACACCCTCCTGAACTTTCTTCAACACTCGGTCAATCTCTCCTTGTAATTTCCGACTAGCTCCCATTTTGTAGAACAACAATAATGAGTGAAGTTATTATCATTCAATGTTAGGGTTTTCGTTTTTTAGGTCTGTTTTTTCTGTTTTTTCAGTGTTGAGGATGATCAGAATGGACCCACTCACTATTTTTCTTGTTTATCCAAATGTTTTGTTTCACCACTTTTCTTATTGGCTACTCCAATCACTATTACTTGTGGGCCCACGGTTTTAAATACCGATATCTCGGATTCCTTGATTTTCTGAAATATGTTTATGATATATTGCTGGTATATAAAAAATTAAAATCATAATGGTTATATCCGTTAGCTTACCATCTTGTTATGTACATCTGGAAACGACGACGATCAATCGCACTTCCAATTCAGCGTTCGACCAAAAATAAAAGGCATAAGCAGTTGATGAAGATCAGAGTTTTTATTGCACGTATCAAACTAGTCTATGTATTTTTTAAGTTTTAGAAGAGCATTTATGTCATTATTATGAAACTGTCCTCAGACTTAATTTTACAAAACCAGTTAGAGTAACATTCGCGTTGAGAAGAATTAACGCAGTATTCTTCTGAAAGATAATAATACTATACTACTGTATACGAGAAGAAACAAATGATCGCCATGACGCCATGCATTTCACTGTTGTAAAAAACTGAAAATTGCTTGTATCCCATCTTTTCACTCTTGTATATATAGTAACTTTCAAATACGAAGTCATACAGTCAGTAGTATATCCCTATCACCCTATGTGTTTATGTTGCACGATCAATATACTAAAACACATTTTACATGATCAGAACAAAAATGAACTAGCTAACTATTGCGCAATGTATGGGCGGCGCCACAGTGCAACCTTTGAATAATTGAATCCCAAAACTGTCGAATCAAACTTGAGATCTCTGCAGCTCTTGAATGCGGCTGGGCACGGTTGAATCAAAGTGTCGACTCTGTGGATTTTCTGCATAGGCAACATGGTAGGCGGATACACATGCTTGAGGCCACGACATTGCAATCCTAACCTGCATTTCCAGCCATGATAATAATCTGATTAGCATGAGTACGACTGGGCTATAAATTTCAAAACATCTTGCGCAAACTAACTAAAGGTTGGGTTGAGCAGGTTGGACTGGCTTAAATTGGGCCCAAGAGACTCACCATGAAGTAGCCACTTAGGAAGGCATAGACAGAGACAATGGTTGCATAGTCTTTCTCCACAGCAAGGGTCCAGGACCCAGCCACAAGTGTACAAAGTGATCCTCCAGCAACTCCACACAGGAAGCAAAATGACCCGGTGAGATCCAAGTCAATCAACGATTTCATCCCAGTACGCTCAAACATTTCCCATGTATCAGCAGATGCATGTAGAAATCCTTTACCATACACACCCATATGCACAAATCCCCACCGGTTTCCATACGCCACAAGCCTATCAGCAAGACCCGCATAACAACTCGCACATGAGAACATGAACTCATCCGTATCACCAGCAATTGAACTCATAACTCTAGCCAATCCCCGAATAACTTCAAATACCGGTGCGACAATTGACCCAACGCAAATGCTACCCATAGATCGCCTCACTGTGTGATCAAAAACCACACTTGTGTCAACATCCGTCACACGCGTGAAATACATGAACACGGGTCGTGAGATTGCCACATGTAAAGTATTCCTAATCACATGCATTGTCCATGCAATACTCAATAGGATCACAACTATGAAAAGCGGGTCGAACCGGGTATGGGCTTGGACAACACCACCTAAACCGGATACTGATAAGGAGTTGTGAATTGCCCCTATAACAAGTGATATAGTGAGCAACTTTGTAGCATTTGAAGTGGGTGCAGATAGAGACACTGAGAGGATCCGGGTTGCATGGTAAAATCTGGGCACCACCCAACATCCATAAAGTGATTGAATGAGTGCAAAAATGAGAAAAAATGCTGCAGCAACAAAACCTCCGGCTGTACCAATAGAAAGGAACAGTACACCAGCGCCACAGGTTAGCAATGGGCTGATCCAAAATGCGTGTCTCAAGGTTCTTGTTGGTGTTTTACGTACTGACACTTGGCATAAAAAGGCGATAAGAGCAGCGATTATTGATGAACTGAGAAGTGGTAAATACCAGTGAAGAAGAAGTTTGTTACGGTGGGAATCAGTGGCTGAGATGATGCCACGTATAGTGAGGAATGTGATTAAGATTGAAAGTAAGAGAAGGTGTAGGTAGAAGAGTAGTACAAAAATTTTACTAGATAACTTTCCAGCCGTTGATTCCATTTGAGTTGTGGGCCCTTCCATCTACAGAACAGCAAAACATCAAGTTTATCAAGACAACAAAATATCAATAAAACTTTTGCCAATTGCCATGCAAATTAAAATTGAAAATCCCCAAATTTAAAGACTTGAAAATCAATCATTAAAGAAATGTACATGATAGATGGAATGTGTTAATTAACATGGATATAATGAAGTTCAATATGAATTAAAGAAATGGTGGGGTTTCTCTATAGTGTTCATATTCAAGAAGAAAGAAAACTCAATTACAAACTGAGGGGATGAGAGCATACCTTGATATTATGTTCTTGTTGCATCCGATCACTTGGTTGATGGACTTGAGAAATGGGGTCTTTGAATCTTGTCATGAAATGCTGAAATATTCTTGTTTCTCTTCTCTTCAGAGAACTTGAGCTTATTTCTTGGTGACCACGCTTCTTGAAGAAACAATAATATCCAGCTAGTTTTTCAATTTTAATTATATATATGAGTAAGTTTTATACCAGGTCCACTTTCTCCTTGCAAACTTCTCTAACAAGCTAACAACTTCATTCACGAAAATGACGAAATAGTAAAAACTTTTACACACATGTCACGGGCAGTGGTCTATTGAGTTAGTTGGAATCTTCCCCGGGAAATTTGGTTGCCTTTTTAAGTAAAAGGTACTTGAAAAGTGACTGGCATTTGATTTTGTCACATTATCTTTTCTTCCACTATTAACTGAATTTGTTTTTTATTCCAATCCTTCCTCATGTTTGTTTCTTGTAAAATAATTTTCTTTGGAATTTTTTTAACTTTTCCTGGGAAATATATAATTGAACTAAATTGAGAATGTTTGTGCCAGGACTACTAGTGACGACATGGGATCTAGTGTACATTTCACAGAATGGGGGGATTCTGGGGTTTTCAGGTTTAGTTAGGCATAATCAATTATTGGATGTGGCTGGTCATAATGATCGAGCTTCATGTATTTTTAGACACGGTTGGTCTCGATGGAGCGAGATAACTCGAACTCATAAATGCAACTTTGTAAAATGATTTGAGGTCGCGATACATCATACATCCTACTCGCTACTGTGTCTTACTTTTGCCAAACAACAATAATTTGAATCCAAGACGTATAAGAAATCAAAACTCACGACAATGACCATAGCCAAATTAAAAGGGTTGTTGAATTATACTGGGAGAATGTAACTGGCTTTCACTGATCAAGGGTTAATATTTAGCCAGCTTCTAGACGAAGTTATAACTTCTTTTGGAGTTCTGATTTGACATTAAACAGTTCTATGCATAGTGTACCTCCTATTAATGTTCATGTTCCTACAATTTTGATTTCTCCTCAGAATATTCCCCCTATTATTAATGTTCTATGCTAAAAGGATAAAACTTCTACGTTACTACTAAAATCATGAAACTAACACCATGTAAAATGCGTTTCACATTCAACTCATAGAGCATCAACACAGAGCCTAACATATGGTCTTCTGGTTCTCAGTTCTAACCGACTGGATCCAGTTGTCTACCCGGTTTTGTCGGGCAATGGCATGAAGCTGTTAGTTATATATCGCACATATATTGGCTTTAACCTTAGGAGTACAGACATTCTAATCCTCACAACTCTTCCTCTAGAATCACACTGATCAGAGATGAACATGATTCTTTTGATTGGAAGGTAGTTTTGGCTTGTATCAAGCTAATCTTAGCTAGTTTTGATTTCCTTTATGGTATCCTGCAGATTTACTTAAAGCCTAGTATGCTAAATACATTTTTGAACAGCTAGCGCGCAATATATCCACCTGTTGATCCTAATGATTAATGAACAACAAGAAACATGAGTATACATTTGCAACTGAATGTGCGACGCATTTTTGTATGAAATACACATTGGATACTTATCAAGGGATAAACTGCCAAGTGAAACCTCTCTTAGACCCCCCTTCAAAACAATATAGAAGAGTCAGAAATCAGAATATGATGGAATGATGTCAATTCAAGTGAAAGCGGCCTTTTAACCTACTTAATTTGAGCTGATTTTTCATTTGTGGCAATTGACTTTTGTGAGACTTCTATCTTCATGCCTTGGACATGTTGCAGAAATTTAGTGTTTTAATGAACAGTACAATCTTTAGAGTCTAACTTGATTTTACAGATGCTTCAAGACATGATATTCATTTTTAGCTTACCGTGTTGCCGCAAGAGTAATATGTGCATGAGTACGTGTATTGTTCCTGCTCACAGTTCTAGATCGATAACATACATTTCACTTAGCTAATAAGCACATTCAAACTAGTGACTTAGCTTACATGAGATTACATTTTGAATGTAGAGAATACATTTAATCAGAAAGGCAAGGATGTTACTTTTAGTGCTATCTAACTATCAAAAGAACAGATCAACATACCATTTTTCCATCCTGAAAGACCAAACTTGGGTAGCTATGATATCTGGTCTGTCTCAAAATGGACTTGAAAGAGAAGCTCTTAATCTCTTTTGTCGAATGCAAGAATCAGGTATTATCTGAGGCATTGCACAAGGGAAGGCAGTTCCACTGTTACGCAATTAAAGCAGGAGTTTCTTCTGATATGATCATTGAAGGTTCGTTGCTAGACTTTTATGTTAAATGCTCTGATGTTGCTACTACCCGTGTACGTTCAATACTACAAAGTACAAACAAAGAAAATGTGGTTCTAGGGACTGTGATACGTGTGGCTTATGGGAAGTTGGGGTAATATGGTAGATTCTTTTGAGGTGTTCTCCCAAATGCAAATAGCAGGGGTTCAAGTGTCCAACCTAATGAATGCACATACAGACATACCCGGGTATATTAAGAACATGTACGTTTTTGGGAGCTCTGGATCTTGGAGAGCAGATCCGTACCCTAACCATAAAGACTGGAGCTTTGATCATAATGTCTATGGAAGACTGGAGCTTGCTTGGGAAATTCTTGGAAAACTCATGGAGGAAGATGTAGTCTCATGGACGGCCACGATTTATGGCTATGTGCAACAAGAGATGTCTTTAGAAGATCTTAAACTCTTTGAAGAGATGCCGATCCGAGGCATTCAATCAGACAATATAGGGGTCTCTAATGCACTAAGTGCATATGCCGACTGTTGGAGTTATCCCTCACAAGAGGACGAGGAAGAATATGGGAGAAAGCAGTATTGTTCGTGTGAAGAGGTCTGAGCGCGCGCACCAGCGCCCTTGCCGTGAAAAAGAAGATAGTTTTTTTTTTTTCAGCCTCTCATGAAACAAAATTACTGGACTTTTGAGGGCGCGCGCGCTCATATTGGCCTTGCCCAAGGCGCGCCCTCGCCCATGCCTAAACTTGCAGTTTCTATTTCTACAGTAACCGCGAAATTGCAAAGTTGAGTATAAACAAAACAATGTTTTGGAAAACCTAAGTCTTGAATAGAAACCCAATTTTGAGAGCTATCAAAATTGAGAGAGAACATTTGCAAAGAGAAAAGTTTGTAAGGAGAGAGGAGTGATCTAGTAAGGTGGAGAGACTTGAGAGGAGTGATTGTAATCTTCTTTCCTACACTTATAAAAGGATGAGCTCTTGTGGAAGTAGGCATCACTGGCCGAACCACGTTACATCTTGTGTTGTGGTATGTTTTACTTTCTTTGTATTATTATTATTTGTTTGTGATAGTTGTTTAGAGAGTTGGGCATGCTAGGTTGGTTGTAGTGAAATTTTAGATTTTTGTCTGGAAATTGTATTTGGTCCAAGTGCAACTTATCTTAGTAGTGGGGATCGATTGGTATTGTTGTCCCCAACACCACATACAAGCTAGCTCTAAACTAATGGAGGCAAATCCATGCTCAAGCATGTATTTTTTATTATTCGATGGATCTTTCAATAGGGAATGCACTCATCAGCCTTTATGCTATATGTGGCAGGGTGGATGAAGCTTATTTAGCATTTGGGATGATTCATAGTGATCAAATATCATGGAACGGATTGATATCGGGATTTGCACAAAGTGGGCACTGTGAAGAGGCCCCTTGAAAGTATTTACTCGATCTGATATGGATGAGTCAGATAGCGCCAACACCTAATTAACTTGTTCACGTTTTGTTTAACTATCGTCAGCGCATCTACAAATGTACCAAATATTCAAAAAGGGGAAGCGGATCCATGCTAGGGTGATAAAAACTGTATATGATTCACAGATTGAGGCTAGCAGTGTACTGATCATGTTGTATGCAAAGTGCGGAAGCATTGATGATGCCAAGAGACAGTTCTGTGAAATGCATGAGAGAAATGACGAATCATGTTAGAAAATGTGATTGCCGCTGCACCACCTGCACCATCCCCAGGGTCATCCCCTCCACCATTGACAACTGAACAGTATAGTCGTCTCCTCACCATGTTGTCAAATGACGAATCTGCAATGCCCATGGCAAATCTAGCAGGTTCGATTCTTCCTTTTTCCTCTTCGTCATGGATTATTGACTCGGGAGCATCTAATCATATTTGTTTTAATCTAGCTTTATTTAAATCATATATCATTGCACCAAAGAATTTTTCAGTTCAATTGCAAGGTGGAACTCACTCATTAATACATCACATTGGTACTGTTGTCTTTTCACCAACTCTTATATTTGAGAATGTATTTCACATACATTCTTTCAAATTTAATCTTTTATCAATATCTCAACTAACACATTCTCTTAGTTGTGATGTTATTTTCTCACAATCTCAATGTATATTTCAGGACCAACGGACTTTGAAACAGATTGGTTGGGGTGGTTCTCGAGATGGCCTATATTATCTAAATAAAGCTTCTGCATTCTTCGTTCTTGGCAAAAACAAGTTTGATCTTTGGCATTAATTGGCGCCTCGGTCACCCATCTATGTCTCGTTTTAAATTTTTAGTTAAAACATTTGAACCAATTAAATCTGATTTTGAATGTTCTTGTAATGTTTGCTCACTAGCAAAGCAAACTCGTTTACCTTTTAATAAAAGTATTACTTCTAGTACTAATCCTTTTGAATTAATTCACTGTGATATTTGGGGGCCATTCTCTATGCCCTCTCATAGTGGTGATCATTTTTTTCTCACTATAGTAGATGATTATTCACGTTGCACTTGGATTTATTTAATGAAAGCAAAATCAGAAACCATGAAATTACTGCTTTATTTTTTTAATCTTGTAAATAGGCAGTTCAATAAAAAGATCAATAATATTCATTCTGGAGGTGGTGATACTTTTCTCCCCCAACTCCAACAATTTCGGTCAGATAATGGAACCGAATTTTTATCCACACCTCTTCAATCATGGTTTCAACTAAATGACATAATACACCAACGTAGCTACGTTGCGACCCCTCAACAAAATGGAATTGTTGGGCGAAAACATCGCCATCTTCTTGATGTAGCCCGCACTCTCAGATTCCAAGCGCATCTGCCTTTAGAATTTTTGAGAGAATGCATATTAACAGCTGCATATTTAATAAATAAAATGCCTACTCCTATCCTAGGTCACAAATCTCCACACCAAATTTTGTTTGGTGCTCCTCCTTTTTACTCCTCTTTGCGAGTTTTCGAATGCTTATGTTTCAGCAAGAGCATGAATATCAAAAATAAATTTGATGCGCGTGCCAAACCAGGCATTTTCATAGGATATCCATATGGCCAAAAAAGTTATCGCATCTATGATATCACAACTCGTAAAATATATACATCTCGTGATGTTATTTTTTACGAGGACAAATTCCCTTATCAGGAGATCCCCACCAAATCTGTGGATTCACATGTGTTTGTCAAACCAATACTTGATGACACATCATATGATCTTCCATTATCACAAAGTCCTTCTCCACTCAGTTTTATTACACCTGAGTTACCTCAACAAAATACTTCACTCGGTTCTCTAATTTCCGAATTGTCCTCCTCAAACTCTCAAGCTTCTACAGATGAACCAACACCACCAACATCTCCCATAATTGATCAAGCTTCTACAGATGAACCAACACCAACATCTCCCATGATTGATGCTACTCTTCCTCCACGAGTTCGACGCCCTCCTATTAAGTTAGGAGATTATGTTTGTTCATCTACATCACGTGTAACAAATTTTCCCATTGCAAATTATTTTTCTCTTTCTCATTTTAAACAACACCATCGTGTGTTTCTCACAAACATTTTAACTAAAGAGGAACCAACCTCTTTTACTCAAGCAATGAAAATTCCAGAATGACGTGACACCATGGCTACAGAAATCAAAGCTTTAGAAGATAATAACACTTGGTCTTTGTGCATTTTACTAGCCGGAAAACAAGCAATAGGTTGTAAATGGATTTTTAAAATCAAATACCGCTCTGACGGTTCCATTGAAAGATTCAAAGCATGACTAGTTGCAAAAGGATATACCCAAATTCAGGGTATCGACTATCATGATACGTTTGCACCTGTTGCAAAGTTAGTGACAGTTCGTCTTCTTCTCTCTATTGCAGCCATCAAGGGTTGGTCTCTTCATCAACTAGATGTCAACAACGCATTTCTTCAAGGAGATCTTAATGAAGAAGTGTACATGAAATTACCTCCCGGGTTCTCTAGTAAAGGGGAGACCTGCGTTTGCAAACTAAGCAAATCCTCATATGGTCTTAAACAGGCTTCTCGACAATGGTTCTCTAAATTCTCCTCAACACTCATTAGAAAGGGAGTCACTCAATCCATTGCAGACTATAGTCTCTTCACATACATTAAGGGAAATATATCTCTTTTTGTTCTTGTTTATGTTGATGACATAATCATCACTTAATAATGATGCAATTTTCAATCTCAAATCATTTCTAGAAAAATCATTCTTCATAAAGGATCTTGGTAAATTACAATATTTTCTAGGCATTGAAGTTTCTTGCTTAAAACGTGGAATTTTTCTATGCCAACGAAAATATACACTTGATATTTTAAAAGATGATGGAATGACTGGAGCATGAGTCACTAGTTTTCCAATGGAACAACAACTCCAGTTACATCCTACTGATGGAGAACCTCTTGTTGATCCAACATCTTATCGCCGTAAACAATAGATGACTTCTTTATCTCACGCGGATGACACGACCCGGACATTCAAAGATGCCGTCAACACATTAAGTCAATTCATGCAAACCCCTCATACCATTTATTTTGATGCTGCCAATCGCATTCTTCGTTATCTCAAGGGTTCTGTTGGCAAAGGCATACTCTTATCCGCATCAAGTTCACTCCACCTTAGTGGATATACTGATTCTGATTGGGCGAGTTGCCCAACTACCTGTCGTTCCACCACAGGTTATTTCACAATGCTGGGTTATAGTTCAATCTCTTGGACAACCAAGAAGCAACCCACGGTATCTCGGTCTTCAGCTGAAGCTAAATACCGTGCCCTCGCTACTCTATCATGTGAATTACAATGGCTCAAATCTCTCCTCACTGATCTTGGCATAGATCACCCATGACCGAACCGATTCACATCAAGGCCGGTCAAATGCTATTCATATAGCAGAAAATCCTGTGTTTCACGAACGAACAAAACATATTGAACTTGATTGTCATTTTGTTCGTGAGAAAATCACCTCTGGCTTGATAGAACCTTGCTACATTCGGTTCCGTGACCAAGTTGCAGACATATTTACCAAACCACTTGGAGCTGAGGCCTTTCAACGCCTATCTAGCAAGTTGGGTGTCGTTGATCTCTCAACACCTACTCCAACTTGAGGGGGAGTCTAAAGATATTGTATGTGCATATTTATGCAACATACCATATCCCACATATCAAGAGTTTCTATACTTATAGATTCTTAGTTAGGATAGATTTTATCTCCACATATGTAATAGTTGTATGGAGAGAATAACGTAGGATTTCCTTGATTTTAGGTTCCTTGATTGTAGGTTATATCCTTGTATAGTTGTATATTCAAATTTCGAATTTACTTCCTTGTAATATATGTAAATGATCTATAAATAAATATTTTCTTCTTAGTCTTCTTAAGGAAGCCAACCAAATCAATTCTCAATTCTATAGATGTGGTAATGAAGCTTTGATTTTCTTTGAGGAGAGGAAACAACAGGGCTTAACAACAGGGCTTGACACCAAACAAAGTGGCCTTTGTGGGTGTGTTGTCAGCTTGTAGCCGCGTCGGCTTGGTAAACAAAGGGCTGAGCTACTTGAAATCCATGAGCATAGAACATGGCATAGTTCCAGGACCAGAGCATTATGCTGGTGTTGTGGATGTTCTTGGACGTGCTGCCATGCTGGGTTCCTCAAACTTGCAAAAGGATTCGTAGAGGAGATGCCAATAGAACAAGATGCAAGGACCCAGCATCTAAGCGCCTGTCCAGTTCATAAGGATGTGGATATTGCGATATTGGGCTGCAAGTCTTTCCTATTATAGAGACTTGTAATTATAGGAAGTGCTATATTGTAGGATCTACTCATAGGGATCCTACACTATATATGTAGGTGTTCTCAGTGTAAATATATTACTATGAATGAATGAATGAAAGAACCTTAATATTCAACATGGTATCAAGAGTGAGGTTCTAAAACCCCTAGCCGCACTCTCGAATCAGTGTTGCTAGGGTTTGATTACCAATATCCCACCACCACCACCGCACATCCTAACCCACCAAAATTCCTATATAGTTCGTCATGGCAAAGGATGACACCAAATCCATTATTGTTCAATCCGAAGGGTCAGTATTCAATGCAGGAATCACCCTCACCGAATCAAACTACGATTTATGGTTTCAAATCATTGAGATGCATATCGCAGAATGTGAAAAACTCTCGTATATTTGTGGCAACACCACGCAGCCCGCAGAATCAGATGAAGGGTACGGCAAATGGTATGCGGAAAACCAAAAAGTCAAGCTATGGTTGTTGATGTCAATAAGTCCTGAAATCATGAAGCGATACATCCGCCTACCCACTGCTAGAGAGATATGGGATGCCCTCTCAAAGGCATTCTATGATGGAAGCGATGAATTGCAGGTTTATACCTTGAATCAAAAGGCCTTTGCGACCAAACAAAATGGAAAAACTCTCTCTGTTTATTATGGAGAGTTAACTGAAATTTTTCGGGAGTTGGATCACCATGATAAGGTGGTTATGAAGCATCTTGATGATGTTGCAGCATATCGGAAGGCGATTGAACGGCTAAGAGTGCATATATTCCTTGCCGGATTGGATGGTGAGTTCGAACAGATTCGTGGCGAAATTTTTCACAAGGAGCCTATGCCTGAATTAAAAGAATGTTATGCACTGAATCGCCGTGAGTCTATTCGACGCACAACAATGAATGGAGAGGCTGAAAATACTGAAGCTTCAGCCATGGTGGCCCGCAACCGCCCTCCTCAAAAGCAGCAAGACCGCACCAAGCTGAGCAATCATAATGGTGCCGACAAGTCCACCTACAAATGCACTCATTGTGAACAAATTGGTCACACCAAAAGTTGATGTTTTGAACTTGTGGGGTATCCAGAATGGTGGGATCATAACCGTGATCCACGGAAGCCGAAGTCCACGTGGATATCCACTGTTGCAATTGTTGAAACAAAGACAGAGGAGGCGAATGTCACTGGAAAGGCCTCTTCTATCTTAGCAGCTGCAGGTAATGGTGGTAAGGTTTTACATACGTCTGCATCTGTTTCTAATAGTACGTGCGTGGATAATTGATTTCGATGCCACAGACCACATGACATTTGATTCTAGACAGGTCTCATTTTTTTAAACCATCCTCCCAAAAGTTTGTTTCCACTGCCAATAATGGTACTCCAGCCCTGATTATTGGGGAAGGATCCTTGCCTCTCACCATCACTTTAAACTTAGATTCTGTTTTAGTTGTTCCATCTTTGGATTATAATCTCTTGTCAGTTTCCCAACTAACCACTGCCTTACATTGTGTTGTAATTTTTTTGCCTGAATTTTGTGTGTTTAAGGACATCCGAACGAGGCAAACGATTGGTTGTGGTGTTAGGCGAAGGAAGTTGTATTACTTACACTTGGTGTCAACAAGTTCAAACAAGTTGCGTCAAGCCTTAGTAGTGGAGAACTCTGAGGGGAAGAAGACGCAATCTGACATCTGGTTATGGCATCGACGTCTGGGTCATGCTTCCTTTGGTTATCTGAAGAAATTATTTCCTAGTTTATTTGAAAAAATTGATGTTTCTAGTTTCCGTTGCAATGTTTGTGAACTTGCAAAGAGCCATCGTGCTTCTTTTCCATTAACTTTGAATAAAAGTCCAGTTCCTTTTATGGTCATACATTCTGATGTTTGGGGTCCATCCAAAGTGCCTAGCTTGAGTGGATCAAGATGGTTTGTTACTTTCATTGATGACTGTACTAGGATGACGTGGGTGTGCTTGATGAAGTCCAAAAGAGAGGTGAACTTGTTATTTCAAAATTTTCATAAAATGGTTTGTACTCAGTACAATGCACTGGTTCAGGTTCTCCGTAGTGACAATGGAGGTGAATATTTAAGTTCTGAGTTTCAGCAGTATTTGGAAGCCCACGGAACTATCCATCAAACTAGTTGTTCCACTACACCTCAACAGAATGGGGTGGCCGAGAAAAAAAATAAACACCTATTGGAGGTTGTCCGGGCTTCGTTGATAGAAGCCCATATGCCCTCATCTTACTGGGGAGAAGCTCTTACCTCTGCAGGGTATTTGATCAACCGAGTACCCTCCAGCACTATTGATTTCCAGACACCATCCCATGCTCTCACTAAAGCTGTTGTTGCTCCAGCTATCCCAAACTTACCACCTCAAGTCTTTGGTTGTGTAGCCTTCATACACCTTCATAAACATCAGCGCAACAAGTTAACTCCTCGAGCAGTGGGATGTGTCTTTCTAGGATATGCGACTTATCAAAATTAAGGGGAACCAATGCTATCATCCTCCAACCCAAAAAATGTTTATTACATTGGATCTAGTTTTTCATGAAGATTCGATGTATTTTTCCTCTGAGCCTGAACGTTAGGGGGAGTACTAGAAGGAAGTTCAGACTCTAGACTATGAGGTTCGCATCTTTGAAGAAGTGAATGAATGAGATTTGAATAGTAGAACTAGTGCTGATGAGGTTCAAGCAACTGAAGTTGAACATCCATCTCTGTCCGACTCTTTCACACCTCATGCAGCTGATACACCAAACCAATCGCTTACCGAGGATGTTCCTGAACTATCTATAAAACAACTACCACAACGTCACAACAAAGGTATCCCTAAATCCACATATGAACCCGAAATCTCTAGTAAAGTTAAATATCCCATGAGTCATTATGTGTCTACCCATCGTTTGTCCGAATCAAACCAGTCATTTGTAAATCAATTATCTACTGTATCTATTCCTAACAATGTGCAGGAAGCCTTAGCTGACCCAAGGTGGAAAGCCGCTATGAATGAGGAGATGAAATCCTTGCAGAAAAATAACACTTGGGAACTCGTTGACCGTCCACCAAGCAAGAAACCAGTTGGATGCAAGTGGGTTTATACTGTGAAGTACAAAGTTGATGGTACAATTGAACGCTTTAAAGCGAGACTGGTGGCAAAAGGGTACACTCAAACCTATGGGATCGATTATACAGAGACATTTGCACCTGCAGCTAAAATGAACATAGTTCGAGTCTTATTGTCTCTTGCTGTGAACTTGGATTGGCCATTGCAACAGTTTGATGTGAAAAACGCCCTTCTACATGGCGAGTTATCAGAAGAAGTTTACATGGATCTCCCGCTAGGATGCATGATAGCAGAAATGCATAGTCGGAAGGTGTGCAGATTGAAGAAATCATTGTATGGATTGAAACAATCTCTGAGAGCTTGGTTCGGAAGGTTCACGAAATCTATGATAGCCTTCGGTTACTGTCAGAGCAATTCAGACCACACTTTATTTCCGAAGAAACAACATGGTAAGATCACTGCACTTATTGTCTATGTAGATGACATGGTGGTTACAGGGAATGATCCTGAGGAAAGGCAGGCCTTACAGAGTTACTTGTCCAGCGAATTCGAAATGAAAGACCTCGGTTCCTTGAAACATTTTCTTGGGATCGAAGTGTTGAGATCTGATAAAGGGATCTTCCTGTCTCAAAGAAAATATGCCTTAGATTTGTTACAGGAAACTGGTATGTCGGCATGTCAACCAGCTGATACACCAATGGAAGAAGGATTGAAGTTATGTGTTGAATCTAATTAGGTACCAATTGATAAAGGACGTTACCAGAGACTCGTAGGGAGACTGATGTACTTAGCACATACACGACCGGAACTTGCTTATGCATTGAGTATTGTCAGCCAGTTTATGCATAATCCTGGTGAGCAACATATGAATGCGCTTATCGACTTTTAGATATTTGAAGTCCGCCTCTCACGAAAGGGACTCTTGTTCACTAAACATGGAGATCATCAAATCGTGGATGCATATACTGATGTTGATTGGGCTGGAGCAGTCGATGATAGGCGATCTACTTCAGGTTACTTCACCTTCATAGGTGGTAATCTTGCTACATGGAGAAGTAAAAAATAGAATGTTGTTGCACGTTCAAGTGCAGAAGCTGAATATAGAGGTATGGAACTTGGAGTTTGTGAAGTTCTATGGCTAAGCCTTATCTTGAGGGATTTGGGCTATCTGCCTAAGCAGCCGATTCGATTATATTGTGACAATAAAGCAGCACGTGATATTGCTTATAATCCGGTTCAACATGATCGTACCAAGCATGGGGAAGTATATAGATTCTTCATCAAGGAGAAGTTGGATGAGAACATTGTGGAATTGCCTACGATTCGATCAGAGGATCAGTTGGCCGATATTCTCACCAAAGTAGTTTCAAGTCAAGTATTCTTCAAGTTTTTGGGCAAGTTGGGCATGTGTGACATCTATGCACCAACTTGAGGGGGAGTATTGCGATATTGGGCTGCAAGTCTTTCCTATTATAGAGACTTGTAATTATAGGAAGTGCTATATTGTAGGATCTACTACGAGTAGATCCTACAATATAGCACTTCCTATAATTACAAGTCTCTATAATAGGAGGGATCCTACACTATATATGTAGGTGTTCTCAGTGTAAATATATTACTATGAATGAATGAATAAAAGAACCCTAATATTCAACAGTGGACATTGGCGAGCTTGCAGCTCGTCATCTTGTGTACTTGGAACCACAAGACTCGGCTACTTATGTTCTCCTATCAAATATAAACCCAGTGGCTAAAAAATGGGATTGCAAGGATCAGATAATGAAAGGCAGGGGAGTAAAGAAGGAAACTGGACGTAGCTGGATCGAGGTCAAAATCTCTGTTCATGCGCTATTTGATCGAGGTCAAAATCTCTGTTCATGCGCTATTTGTTGGAGACCGGTTGCATTCTGTCTAAAATTGGAACACACAAGATCAAAAACAGTTTATTACACGATATCAATCATGGGCAAAACATACCCGTCTGTATGGGCGTATGGGTGTGCATGGGTATCTGATTATCCGAAACATAAATCATTTATAGTGGTTATACGTACTAAAATGTTACAACAATTAAAAGTGGGTCTTCAATAACCGAACCGATAAAGAACCAAATAGTAAAAACTAGTGAGTACCCGAACCGAAACCGATTAATATGATTTTGTTATATAAAGTTTTGTATTATATTACACTAAGCAAAAACAAACTCTCTTTTTTCGATGATAAATGATAGAGTCAAATTCAAACATTATAACATATAATATAATTTGTATCTTTTATGTGTAAAAGTCTACTAAATATATATAACATACTAGTTAGTGAATGTGTATTATAAATGTTAATAATAATATCAACGCATACTGTGAATTAACTGTGTCATGCTTCTATTTAAGAATTGCAAGACTAGTAAAAATACCTTTTAATGAAGTTTTTGGTTCAACACAGTAATGGCTTTGTGTAAATTGCAATATATTTGCTTTAATGTGTACCTACTTAATTTTCACAATTTTGTCAAACCACAGTTTTGATGGCAACTTCCGAGATATTTAGGTAGATTCCGGTAAAAATGTGTTCTATATGATGTACGTATAGTATACTGTATACCTCATATCGCATACTTTATGAGTATCCGAAATTGTGGTTGACATTTCGTGATTTGAAACGAAATTGATGTCAATAGGCAATTAGGCATGCCAGACAATCAGACATTCAGGATTTTGCAAATTTGATGTAAATGGGAGGTTTTTTTGTTGAGTGTTGAGTCCAGTCCAGAATCTTGACCCATGATAGCATATGTGTATTTCCTTTTACATGCATGAGTGTCACATTGTCACGTCCATATTAAAAGGCATCAAAAAGAAAATGTCGCATCCCTATGTTCTCTTTGTCTTCGTCATGATTGATGTGGATAGGAGTGAAAGGAAATGTGTTTTTGTACGGCAATGATTTTGTGGGCTCCTTGCAGAAAGGACGTGAGATCAAAACCGGTGGGGTACGGTGTGCATATTAAAAAGGGGGCGACCACACCACATGGACCAGTACAAAAAAAAACCATCTGAAGTCGGCTGTAATTGGCTGGTGTTGAGAGAGAAAATAGAAAATAGGAAAGAGGAGATAGAGAGAGAGTTTGATTTGTTATTTTATTTTTACCTACCAATCACAGTCGACTTCGGACGTTTCTTTTGTGCTGGGCCATGCATTTTAGTTCTATCCTATTGGATTCCAATCCAAAACAAATTGATTGTTATTTGAGTGGAGATTCTTTGTGGCATCCACTTTGTTATCAAAATAAGTTTAGATTGTGAATATTGGCTACATGGCCTTGTGTTCTTCACAAATCACAATGGGGATATCATTTTATCAAAAATATCGTTTTAAAATTTTAATTCTTCTCAAATTTGATTTGCATTTCTTAGTAATTTTTGACCGTCAAGGTTAATGTTTTGAGGTGAAAATTTTGGAAACAACTCTCCTCAAACAAGTCGAATGACTTCTAGAGCACGGAAATCATCTTGTAAATTATTTGTTGTAATTATTTCTTATAAGCATTGGTCAATGCTTTTTATAGAATAAGTGATCGACCATAGATTTAATTTGGTTCAATTCTTCAATACTTTATGGTGTAACTTTGGTTTCCTAAGAAATTTCCAAAAAGAATATATAAATAAATAACTCAAACACCATTTTATTGTGAAGAAGTTATTTAAAATCTTTTGAAATCTTAGGAGTGTTTGGATCCTATTTATTTATTGCTAAAAAAATGTTTATTAGTGAAAAAATATTTTTTGAAAAAATAAATGCGTTTGGTCTATTGTTTTTTAAAAAATAGTTTTTCATCCAAAAAACATTTTTTGGTTCCAAAAACATTTTTTGGTTCCAAAAACTCGTTTTATGATAATTAGGTAAAACTTGTTTTTCAAGTTAAAAAAATATTTTTCTTTGAGAGAAACACTTTGGGCGCTCAAGGCAAATGAACTGCCATGATTTAGACTTTAGTATTTTATGCTGCGATATGCCGAAATATGTCGAGAAATATAGTGCGAAATCTAGTTTGATAAAATAGCTTTTAAGAAAAATCACAAACAAACATGTTTATTCAAAAACTGTTTTTAGAATAAATATATTTTTTTTCATAAAAATGTTTTTTAAGAAAAAATGATTTTTTGAAAAAATGAGACCCAAACACCCACTTATACTACATCAGTTAAAATTTCAAGTTTATGCCAAGGTCTAAGGTGTTGTGGATCATTGCGGACTATAATTGATTCATTCCATTGGCCGGTGGATGATGGAATTGGAATTAACTTTCTTTTAAATTTTAAGAAACTTGATTTATGTTATTTTGCGTGAAGTTTTTTGTCGCATGTAAATGTATTATGTTCATATATATATATATAGGGGTAGGTTCCGTTTACAACACTTTTTATATAACGTTTTAATATATATATAAAAGGGATCTGTTGCAGTGCACCCTTTTGCAGTGCCCCAAAATCGTTGGTAAAGGACATCAATTGCCACGTCTTCCAGTGTCGCAAAGCGTTTTGGCATGGCCTTAATTGTGAGAGCGCTTATGGCATGGCAAATGGTCTCATTATATTTTTTGAAAAGAAGAATAAATATATTTTTTGAGGAAATTAACCTTATGCAACGCTGTTGCCGCTGCTACAATAGAAGTAATTAATTAGTAGCAACGCATTGTCCGTAGGCAACAAGTTTTTCAATTCATACAGCAGATGCCTTGTTATACCCTTGTAGCGATGACAACTTTTCATTTTGGCAACCAAATTTTTTGGCGGACCTATTTTTATTCTTGGCTCAAACTACAAAAATATCAAACTAGAAAACCCAAAAGTTAAAGTTTTGCAAGCCTATTCTCCTTCCGAGCCGACCCATTTTCCTTCTTCACTTAAAGTTTCGCAAGACTTAGTCCTCCTTCCTCCCCTTTTCTCTCTCTCTCTCTCTCCAGCCACCCCATTTTCTTTTCGTTTCTTTAATTAAAGTTTTGCAAGCCTTACTCCTCTTTCCTCCACCACCACAAAACTATGGTACGCTCTTTGTTTCTCTCTCTATTAAAGTTTAAGTCTTTAATTTCAGTTTTGCTTTTGGGTTAATCCTCCACTACCACCCCCAAAGCTTTGACTTTGGGGTTTTGGGGCTTAACTAGTTTTGGGTCAATATGTGTTTTAGGTCTTTAGTTGTTGGATTTTGGCTTGACTAGTATTGGTTTGGCCTAGCATCGATGTGATTAGTTCTTTGCATTGATTCCTATTTGCACCGATTCAAGTAAGTTTGTAAGTTTTATTCCATTGATTTGGAATTGAAGACTATGGTATGATAATGTTTTCTCTAAAACATGCTTCAGGTCCTCAAATCACCACTACGCAGCAAGGAAATAGGTCACAATTCATGTTTCAATATTGGTTCTTCTGAAAAATGTTATAGCGGCTTCAAGGATCGAGGCTTGGGTGTCGGCATATGTATGTCATGTACTAAGAGGACAACTATTACTAGCGTTGCATGGAGCCATTTATAAATCCTTTGGATAAATCTGTGTGGAAGAAAGGTTCTTTCTTTGTTCCTCTAGGTTTTTAAATCAATTAGTTTTGATCCCTTGCTTTTAATTTCATTGTTGACACTTACTTATACATTTGCTGGTGACTGAAATCAATTACACACCCACACATATAATTGATGGACGGTTTCGTGTATTGACGACTCCTTTTTAAGGCTAAGAAGTTTTAAATATTGTATACACACACACACACACACACACATATATATAATTGATGGACTCTTTCTTTGCTATTTTATCGGATGTTCATAAGAGGTGGTCAAAAGTTTCTATGGGTTGATTCAAATTGATACATGGTTTGCATATTCCTGGTCTGGAACAAAGTTGCTTTGTAAGTTGCCTCCATTGACCATTCCATTCTACTGCAGTCTTTTTTGGTTCTAAGACTTATTGTAGTCTCTATGCTTGACTTGTTGCAGCCTAGTGAACAAGTAGCAGGCTTGAACAAGCAACATGAGAATAAGATCTAGTTGTCTCTAACGCCATAGGGGTATGACTTTTGTATATTTTTAGAAGGAAAATGGGTTGTGAAGATGGGTTCTAATACATGCGCATAGTCACACTCATGAGAGTCTATGTTAGCTGGGCTTGCTCCTCTGCTGGATCTAGTTCAGAGTAGCCTAGTTCTTTTCTTGCTTCTGGTCGTAGTGCAGTAAGAAACTAGCTAGCGGCAGAATAGCTTTACCAAATCCGAAACGATACAAAGACCTCTTCGTACTATTTTGAAAACGGACTAACCTTCACGAGCGGGATCACGTCCTCCATTACGGATAGAAAATATTGCGGTCAGGAGTTACCCCGATAGATATTCTATGGACGATATCATGTTTAGAAACACAATTAAAATTTTGTTTCTCATTAGAACATGAAAAATACTGCAGCATTGATTTTCATTTGTGTTTTTAACTTATGTAGCAGTAAGATCTAGTGCAGTTGGTTGTCCTTTCTACTGTAGATTGTCTTGTAGATTTCTTCTTGTATCTTTTGGTCAACAACTATGCATTGCATGCTACAATGTGGAGATTTTATGCCTAGTCCACTAGTATGTACTGTGCATGATCTACAATATCTTTTCTGAGGAGATTAGTGTATACTACAAATGTAATGGCCTTAAAGTAATGATCCATAGGACATCTGTGTTTCTATGTGAGGTACTTGTGTTTTAGTCATTGCTTGCTTACTTGTTTCAAGATGGTAGTCTGACACAATTATGAATAAATATTATTAATATGTACATCTTATAAATTTTTCAATCCAAAGCATTGATGAACATAGCAGGCAAATTACAATCTCTAGCGTGCTTCGTGTTCTCATTGTTTATTTCTCTTACCCGTAATTTTGTTTTGTTCAATTCAAACTCTATTGATTATTGATTATTGTCTGTTTTCTTTCTTTCTTTCTTTCTTTCTTCTTATAAGTTTTTCATACTATAAAAGGCTGGGAATTTTAACAAGGGAGGGGTTCTAGGGACATATCTTATCTTAACACGTAAACAAACTCAAAATCGTTAGGACATTTATAAGTTTTGGATTAGGCTAATATTTTGTAGATATGATTTCCTAACTATTCTAAATATTTTCACAAATAATAAAAATAATAAAAAATTTCTAAACTTGCCAAATATAGTATCCAAAATGGTGAAAATGAACGATCTACAATTAGCTAAATTTTATAAATTGTTAACTACATTTGGAAAGTTTGGAGTTTTTTGAGTTTTTTTTATTATTTGTGGCAATGTTTAGAATAGTTAGGAAATCATATCTACAAAAAAATTAGCCTAATCCAAAACTTATAAATGCCCTAACGATTTTGAGTTTGTTTACGTGTTAAGATAAAATATGTCCCTAGAACTCCTCCCTTTTAACAATTGTTGCAAGTTGTAGTAGGCTTTACTTCCTAGGTCCATACAATTAACTTGGAAAAAATATTTTCACATTTAATGCTTACTTGAATGCATTTTTTACTTTGTTAATGTTTCAGATAGATAAGTTTACTTATACGTCTTTTTCTTAATTTGATTTTTGTACCAGATTGACTGATCACTTGCCAGTAGACTAACGAAGAAACTTACGTTGATGGATCTTATTCAAACGACAATCTACAGATATTTGGGAATTTTGCTAAAAATCTAGTTTTGACGATTATGTAATACGATGTATTGGCAAACAGTAATTGTGTGGATGTTTCAAATATTTTTTGTAATGGATGATGTTAATGAATAAATTATATTTTGTTACGACTCAATGTGCATTGAAATGGGGTTATTATTATCTACATAAATTGAATTGGGATAATTTTGCAAATTCATATTAATCAAAATATTTTGTATAATTCAGGTGCTGACCATTGAAAGAAGCAAGACATTTCAAACTGGTTTAAACAATTAGCAACACATCTAGTGTAGCAATTAGGTAATTTATAGCGACGCTGAAAAGTGCAGCTAAAAAGTTAACTTATAGCAACGCCAAATGGTGCAATTTAACATCCATCTTATTGCAACGCCAAAAAGTGCTGCCAAAAGTAGTTTTTAGCGACGCAAGTCATTGCAAATAGTTTAAAACCCAATTAAATTGTGAAAAATGAAATAGTGACGCACATATACTATTAGCAATGAAATGTGGTGGCATCACATTTAGCTTTAGTGACCTACTTTTTTGTAGCACCTTTGCGACGCCATGTTTGGCGTTGCAATTGATCAGTTGCGACACTTTTGGAACTTTTAGTGATGGGCCGGGTATGGCGTTGCAAATGAGCTTGTCTATTGTAGTGATATATATATACTAGCATTGAGCATGTGTTACACACGTGGGCCAGAGAGACAAAACCAATATTAAAACTGAAAAAGACAAAAAAAAAAAAATAAATAACAAAAAAACAAAGCAGAAAGAAACAAAAAGTGCGGACACCATGACAACTTATCCGGCTGGCTCGGCAAAGCCTCTTTATATATATATATATATATATATATATATATATATATATATATATCGGTTTGGCTATAGTGACACTCTTAGGGTGACATCCCTATCTTACACCTCTCCTGAACCGTCGGATTACATCATGATCTTAAACAACCTAAAGGCTAAAAACCTTTGGCCCAATACAAAAACAAGTGGGGGTATATCGGTCATTTTGTACCAAAATCGAAAATCCAAAATTTTGGTCGACTTCTTCTCCAATAACCCCTTCTTTCTCTCCAGCAAACCTGATCTCCACTTAAACAAACCTGATCTCCACTTACTAGTTAGCTCAAAACGTTTCTTCTCAAAGCCAAAATTAGATCGACTTTTTCTCCAGCAAACCTGATCGAAAATTTGAAGAACCGATTTATTTATCAAAATTTTTAGGGATTAATGGAAACAAGAGAAGTAACTCTTAATTATCACAAAACAATAGAAACAAGATAAGTAACTCTTAATATTATTAACTCAAACCAAAACTGAAAACCCTAATACAGACTACCAGCCTTTATATAGGCAAAATAACCTAATTACCACAAAACTCAAAATTTTCCAAAAATGGAAAGTTTTGGGATAACCAAATAAAACTACTAATCAAAATAGAACTAACCCAACTGACCAAATAAAAAACGGACTCTCCTATCAAAAGATATAGCAAAAACAAAACTTTCCTAAAACGGCAAAAATGTGATTTTGAAGACCTAAACGATGGATTTAGGGCCCAAGAGGGTGGTGCCCACTGTGGGTTATGCTTATTTTGATGTTTCCAATCAAATATGGCCGCCTCCATGTCTTTCCGACTTTGTTGCCCGCTTTTCCAGTTCATTGACATATGCCAAGTTCATTGACATATGCATCATATGCCAAGTTCATTGACATATGCATCATATGCCAAGTTCATTGACATATGCAATGACAAACTGTACTGTATCAACTATGAACACTGAATGTTCATAGTCCAACAAGAGTATGAACATTCAATGTTCATAGTCCACTAGGAGTATGAACACTGAATGTTCATGGGTTAATTCCCCTTGTTTGAGAGTATGAGCATTCTGTGTTCATAGTCCACTAGGAGTATGAACACTGAATGTTCATAGTTCACTATGTAGTATGGAGGACAATAGAGTAGCATTGAAGATAAGATAAGAGGTGAAGATAAGATAAGGGACTATTTTGAGAGTGAATAGATAAGGGAGAGAGTCATTCTTGAGTGGTATTCCATCTCCTTGTCTCTACCATTAACCCAACATAATATTGTTCAATACAACATCAAGCAAGACTAACATGACCCTGTCTAAAATTCAAAAGGCAAAACTAAAAAACGAAAAGCGCAAATTCTCACTAAAACCCAATTCCATCACTCGAGAGAGAGCTCTCTTGATGCCATTAATGACCACCTGGGCTATAGTGACAGCAGTCAACCAATGACCAAACCCCACCGAAACCGCTCAGTTTTAATCCCCAACAAAAACCCAACATTATGGTATAACCAAAACTCGATTTCTCCACTCCTCACAAATCACGATTTGACTCTATAACTACCTTTCACTCTCTCTCTCTCTCGAGTTGCAATTAAGGTATGCTGAGCAGAAATCATACCTTAATTGCAACTCGAGAGAGAGAGAGTGAAAGGCAGTAATGGAGTCAAATTGCCGACTTCATGTTTATTAAAAACAATGAATTGGTCTTGAGGCCCATTTTCGAGTAAAAATCACTCTTAAAACCAGCGTTTTTTTTAATCACTCTCAATGATATTTTTCGGATTCGGATGAAAATAACCCTGAAAACTAATTTTCGAGGGAAAATAACCAGTAAGGACAAATAGCCCGGATTTGAAATAAATGTTTTTCGATTTTACCTTTTCTGTCATTTTGCTATGAACAATGAGTGTTCGTACCTTATGTTGATGTATGAACAATGATTGTTCATACTCAAATAGGTGAACATACCTCATACAATATATTAATATATGAACAATCCTCAACATGAGGTATGAACAATCATTATTCATACTCCGATATGTTGTAAACGACCCACCCCCATCCTACCACATCAATACTGTCCCCATTTAGTCACTGCAGACATCCGACAGTGTTCGGACTCTAGATAATAGCTTTCCAGGAGGTCACCCATCCTTGGACTACTCCTGCCTGAGCACGCTTAACTGTGGAATTCTCACCAATCCTACAGCCAAATGATCCAGAAAAAGCCTCGATGTTAGGATTTGGTGGATCAATTACTTATAGTTAGGATCTTTGGACAGCTACTTAAGTGGGATCACACCATAGTGCAACCGTCGCCCATACCCAGGCTAGGCGCCTTTCCATCATACCCTTCCTCGGGCCACGCCCAGGGGTATCACATATGTGTTATTACTGATCATGCATTATGTTGATATATGAACAGTGATTGTTCATACCCCAAATAAGTATAAACAATGAGTGTTCACAGCTCATATTAAGGTTTGAACAACCCAAATAGGTATGTATGAACAATAATTGTTCATAACTTATGTTGAGGTATAAACAGTGATTGTTTATATTATATACATCGGGTTGTTTCGGTTGGACCAGGCCGTTTATTATTTCGTGTCAAGAGTATACTTGACTTTTCATCTACCCGAGTTGTTCTTAATTTCGTGTCAAGGGTATACTTGACCTTTCATCTATCCGGTCGTTGTGAGTGATTACAAAAAAAGTTGGTTCATAGAGTTACTTTTTCCCTCGATATGTTCTGGAGAGTCACTCTTTGTATTAAAAATGTCTTGTCATGATTTTGATAAGGGTGAAAAGGTTGGTACCTGATAAGCACCCAAAAGTATAGTTTAAACCCCTTAATAGTATTATATTTAGGCCAATTATGTTTATAATAAATAAGAATTAGTATTGTTTACGTGTTTTTGTGTATTTCAAGTCTTGAAGCTGTTTATGTACTTAAAGATGCCATTTTGCGTGGAAAACGAGTCAAGATGATTGCTAGAAAAGTTCTATGTTTAAAGCCCAAGAATCAAGAAGAAAAATCATTTTCAAGCCCAATCAAAGCTGGAAAGTTAAAGTCAATTCAGGTAGAAAAAGAACATAAAAGTCAACAGAACTTCAAATTGGCGTATCTTTGGACTTAGGCCTACTTTATGTCAAGACGACCAGATCGTAATAAGCTTTCCAATGAACCCAGCTTTGCCCCAATCAAAGCTATAAAAGTAGATGAAACGAGCATTAAAGTAATTTCCAACAGAATTGGCCCTTTTAGACTTAACCATTTCAGAGGCCCAAATTCCCCCTTTTTGGCCCATGCATGAAAATGTAACCCTAACCCTCTCATATATAAAGAGGGTTAAGGCTAAAAAAAACTTTGCTACTCCCCTCTTTAGTTTAGTTGTAATTTAGGGTTCTCTCTATCTCCCTCTTTAGTTTAGTTAGGTTTAGGTTTAGTTAGAATAATTTAGTTTGTAGCCACCATTAATTCCCATCAATAAAAAGCTTAGTTCTTTAATTTTAATTATTGTTTTTTCAATTATGTCTCTATTTAATTGTTTAGTTAGTATGATTCCAATGATACAAAGTTAAACCTCCATTAGAGGAGGTTTATGAAACCATGTGAGGATGATTAACCACTAGTTTAGTATTATTTGCAATAAGAACGTCAAGTTCTTTGTTATGAGTGTCTAGAGATAGAGCTCATAACAGAGAACAAGAGTTTAGAGCCACCACCAAAGAGATTTGTGGTGGAGCTGAACTCTCATGCTAGTGAAACCTCGATCCGAGAGGACTTGGTGTTCACTAGGGATTAAAACAAGCGATTCGATACTAACTAATAGTCAATCGAATTATGTGGCGGATTAAACCCCTTCTAATATCTTTCCTCATAATTTAATTCACTGTTTATCTACTATTTTCACATCATATTACTCTCACTAGTAAAAGCACAAGTCCAATCTAAATTTGCATTCAAGTAGTGTACGTACGGCTAGAGTGCTACGAACACGACTACTCCTCCCTCTATCACATGATTTAGAGAGTTTCATATCTTGATAAGTATTGTTTCTAGATCTTCATATCAAATGTTCATCTATCTATCATAATTATTTACCATATCAATGGCGCCACTTGCCATCTAGTTCGTTTACATTATGCATGTTTAGGCAGAAAACTGTTTTTACTATTTAAGAAAAAACACTGTAATTCACTGTTCGCAATTTCTCCAAATTTTTCTGCTACTGTTCTAGAGCATACGAGTTGTGTACCAATTTATGTATATCGTTGGTGTGTAATCCAATATACATAACATCTCTCTGTATGCATCATTGGAGTTTGATCCAGTGTATACATGTACACCGTTGGAGTGTGATCCAGTGTGCATACCACACATCGTTGGTGTTTTATCCTATGTGATGGTAGAGAGCTTGTATACAACATTAGTGTGTGAACCAGTGTATACTTGCATATTGTTGGTGTGTGAGCCAGTGTGCATGCCTCACATTGTAGGTGTTTGATCTTATGTGATGGTGGACATAGTGTAGGTCGTTGATGATATGAATCAGCCTATACATTTTATATATTCATTTTCGAACATGTGGTGTTCGTGAGACACTGAGAGAAATGTTGATATATTTTTAAACACCAAGATGGTGGATGAAACATATGAGTTTTTAAACGAATAGTTTTGACAGGGAAGATCGTTGAAAAGGAAATTATTATATGTATATTTATTGTTAAATGCCTTGGATTAGTTGGGAAATACTAAGAGTGGAACTAACTGCCTCGGTGTGAGAGGAACTACCGTGCCTTCTTAGTATGATTTAACTCGAAGAATATGAGTTTTGCTAAATTGAGAAATAATGAGTTTACTTAAGTGTTGGCAATTGAAGAAACTAATTACGTTTATTCTTCTGAGTTGTGTATGCTAGCGTATACACGTATTTATTGGGTTCTATACGTATATGGACACACTTTCAAAGTATGTGATTTGCATATTAGTATGCCTATCTATATGATATTGTATATGTGTATTCCTTTTAAGGTGTGTATACTTGCGTATACACGTATGTCTCATTTCTGATATTGGTTTACTATGATCATTGGGTGCAAGCTGTAAATGATGTGTTTAATTTAATCTCCCTGCTGACATGCTCTACATTATTACTTAAAGTTTAGTTGTTGGGATATAATATGTTAACTTTATACTCTATAAAGATTTATTGTTTGACGTATTGTTTGTTTGGTTAATTTACACTCTACCTTGAATCTCGGGACGAGGTCCTTTTAAGGTGTGTATATTATAACACCTCGTGTTTTTCTTTTACTTTTCCTAGTACCATAATAATAATAATAGATAAAACAAAAATAGGATAGATATTAGTTAAGGATAGGAAACCCCGTAGGTAAAAAGATAAATCTTCATCCTTGTTTTCGGGGGGTTTTCAAAACAAAAAGGAGTTCACACGTAGAGTTTATTTTTTTTCACAGAGAAGAAAAAATATAAAGAGTTTTTCAAATAGAGGAGAGGAGAGGAGAGATTTCTTGTTGGAGATTTACTGATAGCTGATATCAGCGGATAGCAGGAGCGTATCACGAGTGAGTAGATGTTTTATGGATTTTCATAAAAAATTTCTTTTTACTGTTGATTTCACGATGCTGACAATGGTCTGTGCTCATACTGTGTTTTGTTTCAGTTTTAGTACTGTATTCAATTTAATGTTAAGTGTGTGTATATCTCGTTTATGGATTGAAGAGTAAACTTTGTCTCCAGAAAACCTGCCCCGATCCATTGAAACAAAACGAGTAAATAAATTGATTAATGGTTACTGTAAATGTCGTGGTCGAAATAGGTAATTATATGTGCATTTTTTTATTTGAATTGATTGTGATTGTTTGGTTTATGGGTGATGTCGGGTGTAGAATCGGTGGTTGGGTGAACTGTGATGGTTGAATGTTGGTTTGGTTGTGTAATGGAGGTTGGCAGAGGGGTTGTTGAAGCTTTGAAACAGGTTGTTAATGGCGGCGCAAGGAAATCACCCAGTAGATTATGTGAACTTTTGTTGATTTGGTTTTTGATTGCTGCTTGAATGATGATTGATGTCTGGGGAGTAAAGGTTTGATGGTTGGGTTGATGTATATGGTTTGGGGTGCTATTGGGAGCTTTGGAAGGGCATTAATGGCGGTCAAGATCTAGATTTGGGAGTGATCTCGACAGTGGATAAAAGGGAGTGGCGTGTGTATTAAAGATGGTTGGTTTTTTATGGGGAGTCAAACCGATGTGATGAGGAAGGGAGGAGAGGTGGTTGGAAATCGAGCTGATGTGGTGGAGGCGATGACTGCGATTTGGATCCAGTGCTCCCCATCTCACCAGTGAAATTATATTTCGGTTGGGTTTGGGGCTTGGGCCTTAGATTGTTTTGTTTGGGCCAATTCATTTCTTTAGTTCTTTGGGCCGGTTTCAGTTTATTTCTTTGGCCCGGTTTTCATTTTTGTGGGCTGGTTTTATAAATCCAAGTGGGTCAGGTTATAAATCTATGGGCTTAAGTTTAGATTGGGCTTGGGAAAGGCTAAAGGCTTTGGGCCTTAGTCTTTGGGTTTTGGTTAGAGGGAGTTTAGGACTGGTTGACTTTGACTGTTGACTAGGGTTGACTTTGACCAGTTGACCAAGTTTGACCTTTGACTTGGCTAAGATTAGGTCTATTATAATAGGTCTAGGGCTATTAGCGTGTTTGGCTTTAGGTTAAGACTTTATATATATACGTGTGTAGGTGTATTAACTACTATGTGATATTTCAGTCTTTTATGATATACGACGCTATGACACTTAGACATCGATATATTAATAACGCGTAAACAATAATACAAAAAACAAGATACTCCTCCGTTCTCTGAAATAATATATGCAATAAAGTTCAATAATGTGTAAACAAATTTACCACACCCTTTTAGAACTCTCCACGCCTCAAGTTTTGGAAATGAGATTTTATTACTGCAGATGTCATGTGATAAGTGGGCATTTATTAAATGTGTCATAAATAGCACGTTAGCGTTATAACTGGATGGGTATTCATTAACTGTGCCATGAATGACCCGGGCATTCATTTGAATATGGCGGGAATGACCTAAGGTACATAGGTACTAAAGGGTTGGTGTATATGAAAAGTAATCGATTATTAATAAGAGAAATTGATTTGATTGTGTGGGTGTGCTTGGACTTGCATTTGAATACTTATAGGATATCTACATATGTTATTTAGAATTTCTAACTTCCGTTTACAAGAGGGTAGGACTTAATAATATTTTGTGCAGGGACACTGTCCTACCCTTACACAGAAGTGGATATCGGTAAGATTTAATTCAATTACTAAGTTATTAAGGTGAGTTATTATAATGAGTTAATAGAATGGAAGTCTTGCTTGGGAAGAAACTATGCCGGTTGAAATGACGGAACTACCTGTCTTCCAAGCTAAGAATGATGAAGTTATGGGTACATATAAAGTGTGGTTTGGATAATTAAAGTCTGGAAATGTTTTTATGTTGTTAGTCTACTCATACCAGCAAATTCTATTTTGCTGACCTATGTTTGCTTTGTTTTGGCAACGTGGGTGTGTTCTTGGGAACATAGGTGGAAGGAAGTGGAACCACGACATTTGATTTGGATTCTTTCCTGGAGCAGTTCGTTAGTTCTTTCATTAGGTCCAATTCTTTTTGGAAGTATGTAATAACGTAGTTTCATTTTCATATGACATGAGAATACGATGTTGGAGACTTTCTTTCTTAGAATTTGTTTTGATGATTTTTGGACGGAAGATAGTCTTTTAATAAAGTGATGGTTGAGAAATTTTGGGGATATTTTGTTGTTAAGTTGATTCTTTATGATGTGGGTTTTCCCATCGGTTTTGGCATGAGTTGTATCCACCCCGTCATAGCCTGAGTTTTTAGACAATTGAACATTGTGAGGTTTGACATAGTGAGGTTTGAGATATTTATATTTCAAATATTCACTTTGTAATTGTTTAGAAATTCGGGTCGTGACAAACATTGTTCGGTTTTCTCCGGATTGTTAAACCTATATGCAACCATGGTTTCAGATTTTTATCAAAGTATTCAATCCAATCAATATATGGACATAAGAGGATGTAGATATTTTACTTGCTCAATTTTTTGCAAACATGACACCATGTTGCCATGGGTAACCAACTTATGTTAGCCATCTTTGCCCCGCACTATTGACATCAATTAGAGAACAATAATAACATACACAAATGAAAATTTTAATTGGAAGTACGTATTTCCACTTGTTACTTACCACCAGTGCTTTATAGGAAGCTCTACAGTAGGTATGGGCCTCCCTCATAGCTTTGGCACCTTGATCGACAGTACTCTTTACATCAGCTGGTTTAGGAATTCATTTAGGGTCTCATGATCAAAGGCCGAAATATTCCTTTGACACAATCTGTACATAGCAATATCTTGAGTGATTATTGCTTCTACCCCGAGGACATTTAATTTGTGTTTTCAGATGTGAACTTCATGAAGTTCATCAACCAATCATTTAGAAGCCAAAAAATCGTTCCAAAAATTATATAAAAACCATTATCAGCAAATGAGCTGAATAAGTTCATACACCATGTATGTTAGAAATTACTACACTGAGTTGCATGTGAATCGAATAAAGCACATGAAAGTAATCAAATATAGTGCAAATTACAACTGAGAATCTAAAGTTGATTAATTTAATAACAGTGAACAATATTAGAGCACTTTTGAGCATTATCAGCAAATGCAAAAAGTTAAAGCCCTAGATATTGGATGTGGATGATAAGGTTATGGTCAGATCAAAAGTGTGTTCAACAGTTGATTAAAACCAAATGACTACATTGGCATAGACATGTTGCTACTATCGGCATGGAAAAGCCACCTAGTTATAAAAGTAATAAAATGGGCGGCAGAAACTTATAGTAAACCAATTCGCAAGAACAAAAGAAGCTTCACATAAACCTGAAACTAATTCCAAGTGTCTGAATTCTCCTCTAAAACTGGCCTCTTGATATGCTACCACTCCTGTGTATACAAAGAAACTGATATCAATTGGAGTAAAATTTATAGTATAAGAGGGTTTTCTACTTGTTAGTGGTGAGCTTGAGTGATCATGGATTATAGATAAGACATGACCTTCAGGACAAACTTTTATTTAAATTTCAAATTAAAAAAAGTCACAACTGAGAACCCACTAAATGTGGTGCCTCATCTAAATAAAAATAACAATAAAATAAATTAGTGTACACCTCAAGATCAATATTAATGTATAAGAACCATTTTCACCAAAAAAATTCGTAGGCCAATAAACCCTGTATACATAAATGACAAAAATGTCTACCAGCATTCAAAGTTTGATTAACAAAAGAATCCTTTAAAAGATATACATACATCAGCAAAGTTAGCATGTCAGGTATGCATTTGAGCATCTTTGCGTGCTCAGTATCATTCGTTTTTCAATCATAGTCATACA
Source organism: Coptis chinensis (assembly GCF_015680905.1). Taxonomy (NCBI): domain Eukaryota; kingdom Viridiplantae; phylum Streptophyta; class Magnoliopsida; order Ranunculales; family Ranunculaceae; genus Coptis; species Coptis chinensis. Next base: position 88,411,417 of record NC_141463.1, on the reverse strand, counting down.
TAAAGCTTAGAAAGTATCCAACGAATACAATAGGAGAGTGAAAAGCTCATAAAGTATCCAACGAATACAAAGCTAATTTGATGAACTCCAAGCAACAAAACATGGGATATTCATTTCCAAAAAATAAAACAAAAATATCGATTAAATGTTAGGCATGAAACAATGAATACTCAAAAGTTCATACATCACAGGTACATTTTAAAAACAAAACTAAAACCGAGATTGAAAAGTAGATACCCAAGTTAATTAAGGACGCCGAATCATGTTGGATATGAGAAGACCCCTACCCCTACGAATATGAAATAGATAATAACCTAACAAAAAATAAACACAAAGTAATTAAATAGATCTTACAAAGAGATTGAGTGGTTAAATAGATCAAGGGGAAAATGAAAAATCAAAGAGATTGAGTTATAAGAGAAAAGAGGTAACCTGTTTGATAAAGCAATGAAATTACTCAAATTAGATCACATGTTCAACCCCAAATTACTCCATCCGAAGCTCTAAAGAGAAAATAACCTATATATATATATATATATATATATATATATATATATATATAGAGAGAGAGAGAGAGAGAGAGAGAGAGAGAGAGAGAGAGAGAGAGAGAGAGAGAGAGAGCATTATAGGCACATTTTCAACATACAAATGAATTAAGGTTTTTTGTGGAGATGATCTCCCCACCATGAAGATCATTCTCACATTTTTTTTTTAATATTTGGATATGTCTAACCATGCAAAAATTAGTGTTCATTTTTGAACTTTTCATCTAATGGTCTAAATTTTTTGTGAGCATGTTCTAAGATTAGACTTCTTTGAATGAGTTGAATTTTTGTGAGCATGTTCTCCATGGTGGAGAGATCACTGTAGCAACATTCGAGCCACATTGTAAATGAATCAAAACAAAATCGTGGACTTAAAAGTTGAATTAAATGCTGAATTTTTGTAAATATTCAAGGCCGATCTTAGAAATACATACTTATTTTAACTTAAAATAAGTATGTAAGTAAAACTTTACTTAGAAAATGAATTCAAATGTAATTTTTTGTGGATATGACATATTCACCATAAAGATCATCTCCACAAAATTTCTAACCTAGATAAAAATTGATGTCATTTTTAAGAAGAAATCTAACGGTCCAGAAATGTTGAGTTTTTGTAATCATATTTTATCTAAGTTAGAGGTTTCCAAATGAGCTAAAATTTTGTGGAGATGACCTTAATGGTGAATATATCATATCCACAAAATATTACGTTTGAATTCATTGTCTAGATGAAGTTTTACTTACGTACTTACTTTTAACTTAAAGTAAATATGTACTTCTAAGATCGGCCCTGATTATATAGTATGGTGATATATATATCGGGGTGGCTACATCGACATACTATTCTAACATACTATCTTGACATACCCAGCCAACCGTCAGATCTTGCATAATCTAACGTCCAAATATACTTCTAAAAAACCAAGCAAATAAAAGAAAATAGGCCACAAAAAACGGGGTTAAATATATAATTTTCTTTTAGAAAAAAAGATAAACCCTTTCTTCTTCTTGATTCACATTGTTTTTTCACAAAAAAAACACTCGGTCTTTCTTATTCACGATTTTTTTTTCTCCGCCGAAAACAAGAGAAAGAACGATTAATGTGAAGGAAACCAATCAATTGTTTTTTTTAAACATGAATGATTCAATAATTTTGCAGACGAATATATAAACAATCTATGTTACTAGCAAGAAGACCAACAACCACGTCTCATGATTTTTAACATACCGAACAAAACATCTAAATACTCCCAAATCATGCAACAAACTCTAGGAAGCTTAGTTACAATAAAGGGAGGAAAGACAACTATTAGTCTTTTACATTCACAATAAACCTAAGAAGTCTCCTCTCTCCAGCTACATATTGGAGGTTGAGAGTTCCAGAGCTTGAGCGTGATGGCGGATATGATCATCGATGAATGTCGTAATGAAGTAGTAGGAGTGATCATATCCGGGCTGTACACACAAGAGGAGAGGCACCCCTGCACTTCGGCATGCCTCCTCAAACTTGTGGGGTAGCAGCTGATTCTTTAAGAAACCATCAGCCTCCCCCTGATCAATCAGGATAGTAGCTGAAAGATTGTTGTACTTGGAAATCAAGCAAGTGGCATCATATTCCTCCCAGTCAGATTCATTGCCACCTAAATAGTTTGAGAAAGTCTTCTGACCCCATGGACACTTTATTGGATTAGAAATTGGTGCAAAGGCAGAAACACACTTCTACTTGTCAAGGTTTTTTAGGTATTAGATTGTCAAAGCACCATGGCCACCCATTGAATGACCAGAAATAGATGCACATGATGTATCAAGCTGCACAAAATTCTCAGATAAAACTTTTGGCAATTCCTTAACGACATAGTTATACATGCGCCAGTTCTTCCACTTCTCTTGTGTAGCATTGAGATAAAATCCAGCACCTACTCCAAAGTCCCAGCTGTCTGCCTCTCCTTCCACATTAAGGCTTCTGGGAGATGTATCAGGAGCAACTAGTGCAACACCCTCGCTGGAAGCAACACGCTGGGCTCCAGATTTCTGAATGAAATTCTCGTCTATGTACGTGAGACCTGAGAGCCAATAAAGTACAGGGAACTTGTGGGAAGGAGAAAGGGAAGGAGGGAAGTAAATGGAGAATGTCATGGAGCAACCCAAAACAGGACTATAATGTTTATATCTTTTGTTATAACCTTCAAACATCTTTGAACTACTAATCTCATTTAATTTTTGATCCTCCATCTCTTTCTTTAACTGATCTAAAACAAGAGAAACAATGGTTATCGAAAGTAAAAAAGAAGGAAATGGGAAAAATCAAAATGTTTGTTTTCTCATTTTTTTTTAGTAGTAGTGACTACCAGAAAATATCAGTGCCCTCTCTTGAGTCCTGACGAATATTTTCGGCAGTTATCGCTATGAGTGGCGCTACTTTGTGAAACTGGTTATGAGCCAAAGACGAATATTCAGAAAGCTCCCTTATGAGCCAAAGAAGAATATCATGTGATTTCTTTGTCTGAAGAGTGCCACTAACAACCCAAGTGTTCGCTACAATTAAAGCTTACACTATTGGATTTTGAAATTGGATGACTGTGTCATCTATTATAATAAAACAAAATAGATAGACAAAAGGTGGTGGGGATCTTTTCGAGATCTGAGTTAGATGTGTTTGGGGATTTGCATAGCCTTTATTAATGAGAGGATTTTTTAATACAAATTCAATACATACATTCGTTTAATCAAATTTTCAATTAATTTAAAATTAATGGGCTAATACAAATTCAATACATGCATTGGTTTAATCAAATTTTCAATTAATAAAAAATTAATGGGCTAAAACGTAAGCATTGGAAATTAAACAATCTATTAATACATTGTGTTCAATGCAAACATGCATTGGCTACATTAAAAATGTTTGTATGTAACGCTCTATTAAAAGTTGTTAAGTTATAAAAATAATTGGGCTCCAGACGTGGGATTAAATAAATGCAGTGCTAATTTGACACCCTGTTTTAGGTTACTCCCCCCCTTTGTATTTCTAAAGAGTAAAGAATGTGACTTTCAAGCAATTAATCCCCATAAAAGCATGCATATACGTTCACTCTACGTCCTTAAACCAAATCGTTTCTCTTCCTAATGAAATGGTTACATTAATGCAATATCATAATGGAACTTTATAGTCCAAATTCCCAAACGTCGTCACATACAATTAAACTTTGCAGGTCGGAGGTCTCCTTCTCGTCGCATCGCAGGTATGTCTATTTTGTTTTTCCTTTCTCCTTCATTAAAGTATAATATTTATTGAAGAAATAATGTTTTTAAGCTTATGTAATTGATAAAATATTCAAATGTATCATTAGAGTTTCCCTTGGATTAAATCACATCTTCAGTTTCTAATTTGAGGTCAATCTGTTCTACCACCATAGACGGAATGACAGCTTCAGTTTCCCTCTTTCCTCTATTTACGTGTTTTAATTTTGTAGGGTACATGCATACTAGTTCTTTTGCGAATTACATTATATATACATATGCATTCTTTTAAGAAATGCCAGTTATAAATTTCTAACTTGAGTTTCAATGTTGTGTACATTATTTTCAAATTGGTGTTTGAACGAGTGTTCTTTTTCTGTTTGTCTTCTCTTCTCAGGCCTTTTTGGTTGATAACTCTGGCATCACCAATCACAAATTGTTGCTCTCCCTCCCTTCTCCGTCTCTACATTTGAGGAGGGCAGTGTAATGAGCCATACATACAAACACAGAACCTTGGTTGATAAACTCTTACATCGTGAGTTTATCAACTACCCCAACTTTGTTTTGTAGTGCAGGTTTCACTTAACAGGTTAGTGCTTCTCTCTTAACCAAAAAAACTAATATCTAACTTACTAGAAATTAGAACTTTTTTTGTGTTTGTCTGATATTATTTATCTTTATTGATGTTTGCATCATTTGATTGCATTGTTGTAGAAATCATCTCCTCTTAGGGATCTTTGTTCAAGGAATCAAATGAATAAGTAACAGTGCGTATGACAATACGTGGTAACGAACTTTTTCTTTTCCTTATATGTTTTATGATCAGAATCATCCTAATTGTTTAAGAAATAAAATCCAATAGTTGTGTTAAAACGTCTAGGATTATATATTTCGCATTACGAGCGAGATTGATTATTAAATGGTATGGCATATGCTATTTGTGTTTTTATCCTATGTTTCTCTTTTGATAATAATTTCACAATGAAAAATATGTTGCATTGGCAATATCCAATGGTTCTTTGTAGCAAATGGACTGCTTCAATTATTTTTCCAAGCTAAGACGCCCATTATTTTCGAACATGCATTGATGCATGAATTAAGCATCTATGGAATATAAGTTCACACAAAATAGAATAAAAATAAATAATGTTATGGCTATCATTATACAGAATATTGTTGTCAACTATTTTTTAGTTTCTTTTTAGTGCATTGGTTGGCTTTGCTCATGGTGTAGTGGCGCAAAGAAAGTTTTAACCATGTAATTGTATGTTCCAATATTATACTACAATATTGGATTTTTTTTTCCAATCAATAATTACTTTTTGGTGCACTTATTATGGTGTAATTGTTTTGTAAGAAAAATATATTTGCATTCACTCATCTTTCCCTTTTATTACTGTTGTTGCCAAGAATATAAATGAAATCCAGGTGCGCTTCTTAGTTTTGTCTGGAATTGGATATCCCATTCATTGGTTCAAATAAAAAGAACAACAAAAAAAAAAAAAAAAAAAAAACAAAAACAAAAAGCAAATGAAATTTGCCACCCACTATTGTTAGCTGCTTCATTTGCACAGTGTAGATGATATATGTAATTGAAGTTGCATGCTAGAGGCATTGCTCACATGATGGTTATTGAGTTTGATATGGAAGTTGTAGTAGGTAACTCTGTATAATCTAACGACAAGCTAAGTAGCTATTCAAGTTTTGTTTTGGTTTTAAAATGGTTTTGGGTTTTTTTTTTTAATTTTTAGAATTTATATTCCCAGTGCCCCTTAAATCATATTTCCCTGATAAAGGTAGGAATCGAACCTATTGATAGCTATTCAAGTTTTGTTACAATTTCAATCTATTGTTTTTTGTTTAAGCGGTGAAGGTATTAAAGGTGATTTTTTCAACAAAATGTAGGAACTATGCATGGAGGAGGATAAATTTTGGATACTAGGCCTCCCACGATCAATCAACTGATGAATTAGAGGTTAGCCTTTACTTACTTTATACATATTAATCATAGGTGTGCCCAAAAATAGTATATATGATCAAACAAGCTTCCTGGTGATGTCATCTTTTACGTCATAAGTTTACCATTTGATGATAAGTGCTACATCCATATAAGTATATGCCAAAAAAACAACACCACACCTCTCTCTTCCCCCTCTTTTTGTTATGTGGTTTTTGTTTACCAGCGCATAGGTGGTCTGAGTTTACATGACCGACTATTTGTGGCCCCTATGGTCAGCTCACATGAATATCTTATTAAAATGTTTTCGTAACAGGTCGAATGGTGGGAAGGAGATTTGAACATCTTTACCAGTTTTCGCTTCACTTCGATTTTTTTTTTTTACATTAATTGATAATTTTGATGGCGAACTTCTTCTAAAAATTAATATCAGTTGATAACCTTACACCTTCCATACGAAATGCATGTAGGCGGGGTGACTTTATTTCTAGAAATATCCTTGCACGTACCTTCGTTGAAAGAACTAAATTTTTTGTTGTGATATGGGTATGGTTTTTTTGACATACTCTTAAGCCTTTTGAGTTGCTCAATTATTCATTTTACAAGCCAGATACAACACCCCACCCCACCCATATATATAATAAAAACAATACTAATAATGCATTCAAAAGAATAAAAATAAAATAAAAGCGAGTCTAATGGTTAGTTTTTTTCATCAAAATGTATGCAATTTGAAGGGATGGATTCTTATTACATGTTTTTATTTTATTTTCATCTTTTTCCATCAAAATATACGGGATTCGGTATTTTATTTGTGTGTCTGGATTAAGTAACACCTTAGTTCTTTACATGTTGCTTGAAACTTATATAGTGTCGTATTCAACTTTGGTAATCCATTGGAAGGTTTACCAACTATTTAGAAGTGGCTACGGATCAACCTTTACAATGAAGTGGCCATGTATCAATTGTATTTGTTTGTAATACAATGATAGGATGTCCATCTTTCGTTGTGTCACACAAACCAGTTACAATGTAGCAATCAATTACATTTAATGTGTTGTAATCAACATTCGGAGTCTCTATTAGATTGGCTTTTCCAACTGTATAATATAGCCAATTATTGTGTTCATCCTTGAAGAATTTTGTTACTTCAAAAAAATATTCATATTAACAACATTTAAGCAAGGGTGGTTGAATACATTGTATAAAAGTGGCACACTAAAGAAGCTCCAGTATCAGTGCATGGTATTGGTGAGAAACAAATGAATTTCACTATATTTAATACTATTTGTTTTTCTACCACAAATGCAAAACAAAACTCAAAGATCTCTCTCTCTCCTAATCACTTGGTTGGTATTTTGTCTCTACACAGTGTGCATTTTTTGTTTGGTCATTTGCTGAGAAGTGAATTGTGAATTGTGAATTGTGAATTGGGGTTCATTTGATTTAGTTTGTTTCCTTGAATTCTAAATCCAAGATACATCACCACTTTCAAAGGTAACCTCTGTCCTCTTACTTTCAAGGAAATCTTTGATTTCCTTAAGGTTTCTAAAAACTAATGGAATTGGAATATGCAATTCAAGTTAATGTTATGCTTGAATTATTATTTTATTTCTATGTGTGCAGGAAAGCCATTTAATGCTTAAGATGTTGCAATACTTTCAGGCTTTCTGCAAATATGATGTGTTTGTGTGTGTGATGAATGCCCAAGTAAAGGATGTTGCTATTGAAGATTACTTGAAGGTTTGAAGCCAACAGACGTGCAAGCGACAAGCATTATGGACATGCAGGCCGGTTAAGGGTGAGCTGAAGAACATTAAGCTAGGAAATGGTTGGTGTCAAGCAACCACAAGCTTTTATGGACAGTTGAAACATCAAGTGAAGATGCAAACTATTGCAAGACGTCAAACTGGTGAAATTTGATTCGTCATACCAATGATTCCAATCATTCTCTATTTCCATTTTTCGACTATTATTTCTTATTTTCTTACATTGTTTGTCACATTGGTATTTTTATTTATTCACATATAGATAGATGAACGCCGCTAAACTCCACTAGAATGCTATGTAGATCCCCATTTTATGCTGATTAATTGTGTATTTGTGAGTATTCCATTCTCTGATTATTATCACAAGAATACAGGTTACTCCACCTAAACTACAAAGACAATGTCTTAGTCTTACTAACATCATTGTTTTCTACTAGCTTCAAATCACATTTGATTGTTTCATGTAACCATTGATGAACTCTTTTGAAGTTTTACACAGTGAATTTGGGTTGCTTTTTACTTTGTCCCATCTATTTGTGTTTTGTTTTGCTAAATGTACTAAATTTGTGGCTAAGGTTAAATGGCTAGACCGATGCATTATCACTTTTCCAAATAGTAAATGACTAAAAAAATATTGAAAGGGGAGTCTCGAGATCTTCTCATGCTTTTCTTTTCTTTAGCAGTGCAACTATTTTGCTAACTTCACCGCATTCATAGAATGTTAGTACTCGAGGTCCGATGGGTATGGGGGTGTGGCTCATAATTATTTCGAAAGGTAATTATGTTATCAAATCAGCTACGCAGAAGCACATGTATTTACTAGTGGTACCGATTCAAAATAAAATGTCTACAAATTCCCATGTATGCCACACATGAAAATATTATAGTGTACCAAAATTAATGTAACAAACATGCACCTAATATCAAACTGTGCCGTAGGCACGGGTAATACCTAGTCCTTAAATATGTTAACGAGCTTTTGAAAACAGGAAGAAAACAAATGGTGTTTTGGATGAGGTAAGCACACACAATATATTTTTGTACGTTAGTATAATCCATCTTTCATGAAGTTATCATATCTTCATCTAGAAATATAATATGGTCATCATGTCAGGATTAAACTTTGCTTGTTATAATCATCGAAAATAAAAAATGAATACCAAGCAAAAGTTTAAAAAAAACCCCTTAAATTAGGTTCTTTGCGCACCAGTTCGAGTGAGAGAGAAGTAGAGAACTAGAGCGAACTCTTTTTATCTAGCGAACTCTTTGTGTCTTGCTCTTGCTCTTGGTAGGAAAAAGGAAAGTGGATGAAGAAGAATGTGAAAAGCCACGTAAGTTATTATTTTTGTGAAAAATATGAAATGTCAGTTTTGTCCCTCTTTTTTACTTGTCTGGTTTGTTAATTAGAAACAAAGATCTGGACGTTAGATTATGCAAGATCTGATGGTTGGCTGAGTATGTCAAGATAGTATGTTTGAATAGTATGTCGACGTAGCTGCCCGTATATATATATATATATATATATATATATATATATATATATATATATATATATATATATATATATATATATATATATATATATATCGATCGATCCTTATTTTGTTAGTCACTTTTTGACATTGAATTCTTAAACCCGATCACTTTGATTATTTTTGTATATATATATATATATATATATATACAAAAAATAATCAAAGTGATCGGGTTTAAGAATTCAATGTGAAAAAAGTGACTAACAAAATAAGGATCGATCGAACTATCACATGTTTTAGTCAAGTGCTCTAGCTTTGGAGCGGCGGGGAAGAGGAAAGGGGGATAGCAAAATGATGTTTTAGGTTTGAGGAGAGAATATTAAGATCCGAAGGACTGTCATCTGTTTTAGTAAAGCAGCATACTCCCTAACAACACTACATACTGCCATGTCACAACTTATGAAATGCAATGGTAGCTGTCGGATCGGACCCTATGGGCCCCACACCATCTTTTTTTATTAGATAGATTGATTGGGTATTTGGTTATACCTATCCTTCATTCCCTCCCCACTGGAGCATTTTTTCAACTTAATTCCATTTTTAAATGTAATATTTACAAAAAAAAAAAAAAAAAAAAAAAAAAGGAACAAACAATTCCTCTTCGATCAATGGACGACGTGCAAGACAAAATGAATGACTTCATTAAAAAAAAAAGTCAACAACCCTTTATCCTTTTCCTAAGATTGAGTAATCCCAAGATTAGAGTAACCATTGTTAACGTTGCTGGCCGGTGGTGTTAATTGAGTTGTTGGAATGTGTTTGGTTTAATTATAAGAAGAAAATGGGGAGATATGGGCTATGTTTTCATATGTGCCAACATAATAAGAATGTCTTTGATTAAAACATTTCGTGCTTGAAGAAATTCTCTTGAGAATGATATGAAACACAATCTTGAAGACTAATTCTTGAGCGGGGGAGATGAAGATGAAATTTTGAGCGGAGAAGGAGATGAAACCAAAATTGGTTCTAGCCAGTTTTCTTGGTTTCTTTTGGTCTGGGCTATTTAGAGTGGGTGGTGTACTAGATCGTGTGTAGTGCCCAACACAATTGCAGACCCCAATTTGGGTGGGGGTTTGCCCAACACAAAATGGCATCTGTCAATAACAGGACCCACTAACATTTGATGTCATGCTTCAATTTGGCAATTGCAGGGGAAATGTGAGTTCAAATGCATTATTGGTGGTGCCTATAGTGATTTACTGATGTACCCATTTTGATTTGAATACATGTGATTACTCATGTTTAAGAATTTGAGGAATTTCGACAAATCAAAACTCAAAACCCACAATTTTGATCGTATCTTCTGAGATATTTAGGTAGATTTTGGTAAGGTGTTACCATATGATTCATAGATTTCTTGTTAATTATTCTTTGCATTTAGTTTAATGCATTTGCATCCAATTTCCAGCTAATTGTTCTTCGAGCTCAGTTCAATGCATTTGCATCCAGTTACCGATTTCCTGTTAATCATTTTTTGAGATTAGTTTAATACATTTGCATTTAGTTTCCGATTTCTCGTTTATTATTCGATGAGGTTGCATTTGCATCTATTTTTTGATTTCCCGTTAATTAATGTTTGAGGTTAGTTCAATGAATTTGCATCCAGTTTTCAATTTTTCCGTTAATTATTTCTTGAGGTTAGTTCAATGCATTTGCATCCAATTTAGTTTTGGAAATTAGTTTACTATAGTTGCATCCGGTTTCCGATTTTCTGTTAATTATTTTTAAAGATTAGTTTCACGCATTTGCATCCTGTTTCCAATTTATAGTTATTTTTTTTAGGTTAGTTCAATACAGTTGCATCAAGTTTCCAATTTCCCATTAATTTAAACTATGAGGGTCAGTTCAATGCATTTGCATCCAGTTTCCGATTTCCTGACAATTATTTTTTGGTGTTAGTTCGATGTATTTACATCCAAGTTTTGATTTCCCGTTAATTATTCTTTGATGTTAGTTTAATGCAGTTGTATCAATATTCCGATTGTCCATTAATTAATTTTTAAGATTAGTTTAATGCTTGCATGTGCATCCAATTTTCGATTTCCCATTAAATATTATTTGAGGTTAGTTCGATACATTTGCATCTAGTTTTCTGTTTCTCGTTAATTGTTCTTTGACGTTAGTTTCATGCAGTATTATATATTTTTTTAAATATTTGTCATTATTGGGTTTTTTTTTTTTCCATTTGCTATTATATATTTTGTGATGTTATTTTTTGTATAATTTAATTTTCCATATGTAACTTGTTTTGATTTGGTTTGGTATATAATTTATTTAAGCCCAACGTCCACTTTAACTAAATTAATAGTTATATAATTTATTTAAGCCAACGTCCGTTTTAACTGAATCTCGTTATTCCGTTAAAATTGGAAATTATAAAATTATAAAATTAATTAGAATATGTCGTAATTATTGTGGCCTGTGGTTTTTAAAATCCTTAACTATGACTAAATGTCTAAATCCCACAGTGGATGACACCTCAAATTGATCCAACTTTATTTGTTAGGGACATATATATAGTGCATATAATACAATTTTATTTGTTTTGGGTGTACACTATTACTTATTTTATAATTAGTTTACTTTTTTTCTCTTTTTTCCCAATCACATGTGTGGTTAACAAATGTATAAAGTAAATGTTCAAGCAACTCAATTCATTTTTTCCTTTGTTCTTTCATAGTTTCATTATCATTTTCTAGAAAGAAACTTTGTTATGTTAAATTTCACCTGAGATTAGTGTGGAAACTATTCTTTGTGGCGTAAGGGTTTTAGGAAAATCGTTTTTAGTTGAAAATATTATTTTTTGGAATTTAGTTTTTATTTTTTTTATTTTTTATTTTATTTTTCATAATTAGTTATATTGTTTATGAAAAGTTGGAGACTTTGTGAAACTCTAGATGAGATTGTTTCTTTATTTATATCCTACTTTTTCATAATTAGTAATAGAGTTTAGAAAAAATTGAAGTCTCTGTGAGTGCTCCAAAAAATAGATTGGTGAGGGTATAAATGTAATATATATCTAAGGATTTGGAATTCATTTTTTTTTGTAATTAGTATTAGAGTTTATAAAAAGTTGGAGACTTTGTGAAGCCTTGAAAAATAGAGGCCAAGAGGGAGCTATAATATACTAGCCATACAGCCCAACCAGTGGCCGGGCCTGCTATTTCAAAACCCATTATGTTTGGCCTGTTAATTTTTAGAGTTTTAATTTTGGTTGATGTGCTTAATGCATAAGCCCATTTGTATAGTGAACACGTGGTAACATTTTCACCATTTGTTTTATTCGACAGAATAACAAATCTACCTGCCGATGGCTAGGCTTGCTATACATTTCTTGTTAAATTAGTAATAATTAGTAACAAATAATAACACACCATCATTAACGCCAAGTGTAAACATTTATCTATTTAATTATTTTTATAACGCTCGCCCGTGTCTGGTTCTATACCCATCCATATGCAAACATAATTTTCAATGAAAATAACAATAATAACATAATTCTATAATGTATGGTAACAATAATAACACTTCACTACTAATGATATGGTAAGTATAGTACTCTTGGACTCTAGAGTCTAGATCATTACATATTAATTAGTAGGCCAACACTCTAAGCTTGAAGTGGGTTGCTGACAGCCACTTAACAACTTCGAATTCTCATTCTCAACTGAAGATCCACATTCATACATAGCTTCATTTGCTCACCAGCTTCAAAATTTCCAATTCGCTACGTCAAGAACTTGCAAACCTAAAAAATCCATTAATTGGAAGTCTGAAACTGTCATAGATTTAGATTGTAGAAACTAAGATGTCAGCTAGTGGAGAAATGACCACTAGGAAACAATGGAAAATGACCTACATTTATGTCATTCGCAAGAAAAAGAATATCTTGCATATTGAGTCCCATACTCTCTTATCTACTCCGGTTCAACTCTGGGAGCTCCGGTAGAGAAGCCTTAATACCATCAATATATTATCTTGTGAGATCTATTTTTGGAAGGCCTGGTTCCAGAAAACATCAATAATCAGCCAAGCCTTCTTTCTTCCTCATCGTAACATTTTTCTGAACAATACGTACACCATAATTGATTGAGAAATAAGTAGTCATTAGTATTAAAGATGCGAGAGTAGGTTCATGCAATGTCACTTTACCAAGGAAAAAAAAAAGAAAATAATATTATTCTTCTATTCATATAAAAACTGAGACATATTTAAGTTAAGAGTTCATGAAATCCAATTAAGCTTCTAAACACCCGGCCTTAGTTTAGGCCACTTCTATCAAGGTCCTTCCTAAAGCCTCCGCTGCCATTGCTCAATCACGTTTGTCAATCGCCTGTTTCTCTCTTTCATAAAGTTCCATAAATAGGCGCTATTGTTTCTAAAGAATGTATACACCGGCAAGGCAACTCTATTGAAACTATAGCTGCTCTGAACTTCAACATGGGTGGGCAAGATTAGATTCGTTTGTGCTTTTAACAACTCGACAATATGCGACTCCCCAAAACTTCTTTGATTAAATATCTTGGTTTTGGTATACACTAACAAAATTATCCATTGTACTGGCCTTTAGTGGAGTCTGATGACTATGACACGTACCCGAGCTCTTATATAACTCCTACTAAGCAATAAGACATGATTGGACCTACCTCATTGAAGAATTGATACTTGAATAGATATGCAAATAAAAGTTGCCAAGTCTCTTCCAACCCCTCAATTTAATTTAGTACGTAAAGATCCAACAGTTTTTGGCCATTATATTTCCTTATCCCAGCTTTATTAACATAGTAGACTCAAAATATTTACATGGAAAACATAGATTAAATCCCGAATAGAGATAATTAAATTTTACTTAATAAGGTAGTTTCATAGGGAAATATATTTCACTGATGCAATTTTTTCTATGGCCTTTAGCCTTAGTCACTAACTTCAAACTTCAAGGGCTATCGACCAGACAATAACTAACCACCAAGTAATTTTACAGTACAAAAGCCACCAAGTCCCCTTTGTCTACAATGCTTTGTTTCAAAGTTCTATGGCCATTACATCAATGTTCAGCTTGGCATATTTCAATGTGAACTTAGCGGCCGGTATGAGATTGGCATATATCAAAAGCTCATTGAGCAACCGAGAGGTAGCAGGACAAAAAACTCTATTGATCAGTTAAAAAGAAAAAGAAAATAAAACCATCGACTGGAATAATTTCCCTTCACAATAAACTTCTTGTGGGCATAAACTACATCAAGCTTGATCCTAACCAAAGTTTTTTTTTCGTAAAATAGACATGATCATGTATAACAGAAAGTCATAAAATACAACAACTTGATTGTGAAGATTGCAACATAACTTAAATGAGAAAATACATGCTAATTTAAAATAACAACATGGAGAAGGCGTATAGAGGCCCAACGAATTTGATGTAGTACCTTGTATTTCCTACATGCATCTCCTGCTTCAGAAATACATCAAGTTGCAATTCCTGAAAACTCAATATCATAAAGAAAATTGAAAATTTCAAACACACAACTTGGCACTAAAAATTGCAAAGAAATCCCCAAATCACACTCTCAGAGAACTCAAACCCCGTGAAAATATTTCAGAGAACCATAAAAAATCCCAAAACAAATATATTAAAATAGGGGAAGATAAGAAATGGCTCAAGGTTACTGAATGAACCTTTAAACTGGATGTGAGACTTCTAAAAATAAGAATTGCTAGCAATGTAGACATTCTTTATTGATTTATTTCAAGTAGGTACAATATATGACTAAGCAAAAATGAGAAGTATGTAGTTATTTGAACTGATGACTTATTGCTAAAAGTAATGAAGCACTGAAACCGTCTTCTTAAAGAAAAGAACAAAAGAAGAAACAACAATAATTAGACAAAACAATATTGGATAACCTCAAATGGGGATCGCATAAGTGATTCACAGCTATAAGGAATCACTGAAAGGTTTGTTTTATCCATGTGTAGAGGAGAAATCATTTATAATTGGCCATGAAATTGCGAATAGAACAAACTCATTAACAGGTCGCAGATTCCTTATTAATTGTATAAGATTTTCAATGTAATAGAAATGAAATGAGCTTATATAACAATGTAAGTAACCTGAATCTTTCTAACTAATCAGAAATGATGTAAATTTCATCAAATGTTGATTAGGGAAACCTAATACCAAAATACAAACAAATTCTAGGAATCCGACAAAAGAACGCCAACTAAATCCAATGCAACTCCACCAACTGGCATTTCCTTCAACTCAAACTCAATACCTACAAACACAACAACGAAGTTAATAAAGAAGCCCAAATGGCATGAACTTAATTATTATTATTATTATTAATTACCTTGTTGAGAAGCAGCAAGAGTGAGAACTTTTTTAGCGACAGAAATAACTTCAGGACTAATGCCATCACCCAGAAGCAAAGTAATATTATACTCCCTATTATGTTTCAGTGATGAGCACCGGATTTTAGACCACTTGATTGATTTTGAATTAATATTTGTGTTGACTTTCAGACTCAGTGGATTATTATTAATCGCCTGACGAATACGTTGTGAGGGAGTTTTTTTTTTTTTTTTTTTTTTTTATTGAAGTGGGGTGTTTCACGAAGAGCGAGGTTTTGTTTCTATCAAGAAGAAGAAGAATGCGGTTAGGTTACGCTTAACGAAGGGTTGGGTTCTTTTTTTATTTGATAATTACTAAAATAGCCCATGCGAATAATTGAAATAACGGGCATAGAATTGAAATAACGGACGTAGTTTTATTTTATTTTTTTCCAACACACATGAAAAGACAATTTTGACTTATATTAAATTAGAGAGGACACCAAATTCATAATTATTTTGGTAAGAAAAAAAATAATTAATTTTCAAGTAGGGATTATTTTAAAAACTTTGCTGACCTGGCTCACTA
Organism: Coptis chinensis; assembly: GCF_015680905.1. Lineage (NCBI taxonomy): Eukaryota > Viridiplantae > Streptophyta > Magnoliopsida > Ranunculales > Ranunculaceae > Coptis > Coptis chinensis. The sequence continues at coordinate 88,395,458 of NC_141463.1, read as the reverse complement.
TGAGCAATCCGGAGAGAACGGATATTAATGTAGGTAGGATATCTAAGGATTTGCCTATTTGGTGTGACTTTCTGAGTATCCGAAATTTTGGTTGAAATTTCGTGATTTTGAACGAAACTGTTGTCAGTAACTCGATATGCTTATATGCTTGCGAGAAGGAAAAAAAAAAGACTCAATATGCTCGTGCGTATGAGACCGCATTATTATGTATGTATGTAAGCGTAAGTCTAGGGGTGTTCATGGGTCGGTTCTGGGTCGGTTCTTACCGGTTTCGGTTGTGGGTCTATTTTTAGTGGTTCTTATCGGGTTCGGTTCTTTTGGGTTTTTTCTTATATTTTGAAAACCCAGACCCATACCCATTAATTAAGTCGGTTCCGGTTTCAGTTTCGGTTTCTTATCGGGTTATACATTTTTATTGCTAAAATTATTATTTTTAGTTATATAACCGATATAAAAGTTGGTTTATGGTGACTATAACACTTGTCATCGATATTTTTGTCCTCTCATAAGAAGTAATGGTCATAAATTCAATAATAATATTTGAAAGTTATCTAAAAATTTTAAATACATTCTCATACATTATATGTATGTGTATGTTTTAAATCGAATATATGTATATTATACTATACGTAATGCGTCATATATAGAATAAATACCACATATACCACAATTGTTAGTTAGCATTGCACGTATTCGTTATCTAATATATATACATGTAATATATCAAGCACGTACACGTTCATGCATTAGTTAATATAGACAGTGCATAAGTTAATTCATAGTATAGGACTATACGTATAGACGTAGACACGTAAACATTATTATTAATATTTATAATACACATATTTAATATAATATTATAAAATATACATTTAATAACACACATTCACTATTATGCTAAATGTTATATATATTTTAGTATAATTTTACACCTAACAAATATAGACTATATATAATACTATATATAATAATAATGTTTGGGTTTGTTTTTATTTAGTATAATATAATACTAAATTCTATATATCAAAATCAAACTAATCGGTTCTGATTTCGGTTCGGGTACCCATCGGTTTTTATTTACTATTCGGTTCTAACGGTTTCGGTTCTTTATCGGGTCGGTTCTTGAAGACCCACTTTAAATGGGTCTAACATTTTAGGACCCAGACCCGCTATAAATAGTTTCGGTTCGGGTTCGGGTAATTGGGTACCCATGCACACCCCTAATCGTAGACATGCAAAATTTTGCAAATTGAACCAAATGTAGGCTAACCCGTATATTGATCAATACTCCACATTTACATGACAATGTCACGTCCACCAAGGGTACCATATTCTAAAGAAAATAAAAGGAAAATGTAGGTTTCTTTGTCTTGTATTGACGTGGACAGCAGTGACGGGGAAATGTGCTTTTGTACGGCAATGATTTTGTGGGCTCCATGTAGAAAGATCAAAGGTGTGCATAACTGCATATTGTTTGTGGCACCCACTTTGTTGACTACAGCCTAGGCATCAATTAGGGGTGTTCATGGGTCGGTTCTGGTTTAGTTTTTATCCGTTTTGGATTCGGTTCTGGTTTTTTTTTACTCAACATTAATATAGAGAGAGGCGATATAGATATTAAAGCTCTCATTTTATTTTATTTTTATTTATTTAGAAAACCCAAAACCATACCCATTAATTAAGTCGGTTCCGGTTTGGATTTTGGTTCTTTTTCGGATTATACATTATTATTACTAAAATTATGTTTTTAATTCAAGAAATTGGGTTACAAAAAGACCCGAAAGTATTATTTTTGGGTTTTAATACCATTTTGGTTATTGTCATTGCTAAAAGTCGTTATTTTTTAAAATGTTTTCGAATTTGGGGATATGATTCGAGACCGCTAGCGAAACCTTTTTTTCCAAAAAAATTTGTCTTCTCTTTTTACCCTTTAACTGTTTTCATATAAAAAAAAAAATTAACAGTTTCTGTGATTCATATTTTTCACCTGCTTCAATGGGTCAATCACTAATATCCGCAAAACAACCTACCCAAGTTGTGAAAACTGTTGACACTCAATCTGTTCTTAAAAGGTATATTTAACTTTTCAATGCGGACAAACTATTTGTATAAATTACTCTTTTGGGATTTCTTTAATTATGTGTTTCGAGGCTTTCTTTGGGGTTGTATAGTTTCTTGAGTTTGATTCATTGTCACTCATTTCTAGTTGTTTGGTATAAAATTTGGTCAGAATCAGCGCAAAATTTAAGTTTGAGTCTTGATTGTAATTGTGATGTTTTTTGCTATTTGGAACAGGTTGCAATCTGAACTCATGTCTTTAACGGTAATAATGGATTACTTTTTTTGCCCATTTTTAACAATTTTCTTTTGGTACTAGTGGTGATTTAATGATCTTTATTGGATACCATTTTCTTGGTTTATTACAGATGAGTGGCGATCTTGGCATATGGCTTTTCTAGAAGAGGACAACATATTTTGATGGAAAGGAACAATCAATGGCAGCAAAGAAACTGTGTTCGAAGGAACTGAGTACAAGCTCTCGCTAACCTTTCCAACAGATCATCCATTCAAGTCTCCAAAAGTTAAATTTGACACTACCTGTTTTCATCCGAATGTGGACGTTATAAACTTATACATTTTAAAATGCAGATGCACTATGTTATAAACTTATATATTTTAAAATGCAGATGCACCATGTTATAAACTTATATATTTTAAAATGCATACACACCATGCATTTTAAAATGCAGATACAAAATGCATTTGATTATTTATTTTGTGGGTTTGATTAACTACTATTAAATGAAACGGGTTGGTTTAGGATTTAATGTTTAGAAATTTAGGATATAGGGGTTAGTGTCTTAAGGTTTAGGGTTTAGGCTTAGGGTCTAGTTTATAGGGGTTAGGGTTTAGTGTCTTAAGGTTTAGGGTTTAGGCTTAGGGTCTAGTTTATAAAGATTTTGGGTTTAGTGTCTAGTGGTTTGGGGTTTAGACTTAACGACTAGTGTCAAATGCCTCCACAAAATATTGGAGGCATAATATTTTTAGTTTTTTCATTACCGAAAAGCTAGTGTGCGCAGGGTGTACTCAGTGTATAGCATCTGGGCCACTCATATAGGCACAAGTACTGGTGTATTGCAACAAAGAAGTACTGTTCAAGGGCCCTCATTCCTGCGCACTCATACACTCTGATGCACCCTAGATGCCCTCTTTTCATTATATGCATTTTTAAATATAAAGGCAGGTAGTTATAAGTGAAATTTTTGAGTGAAATTCAAAATTTTGTTTTGCATCCCACTACATTACTGGGTAGATAGTCGGTTATGCTTGTTTCCAAGTGAGGATATTTTCGTTTATTTCTGGTAAAGTTGGGTAACCGGTGGTCAGTTTCATATTCTGGTCAAATTGGGGTATTAAATTCTAAATTTTTTTAAGAGGAGGCTTAGGACTACTAAATATTTATAACTAACTCCTCTAGACTAATTTTCTAGTTTTTAGTTATATAACCGATATAAAAATTGGTTTTTAGTGCGATAATAACACTTGTAATAGTCTTTGATTCAATAATCTTTGAAAGTTTTATAAAAATTTTAAATACATCTAGGGCTGGTCATCGAGCTACCCGAGTCGAGTTTTGCTATACTTGAGCTTGACTCGCATATGCAGAACCTCAACTCGAACTCGCATTCGAGCTTAATATTGAAGCTCAAGCTTGACTCGTCTAGTTATACTAATAGCTCGAGCTCGACTCGACTCGTTTTACAATTCGAGCTCGAGCTCAGGTTCGAACTCGAGTTTAGTTATGTTCGTTTGAACTTGAACTCGAGCTCAAACTCGAAAAAAAATGTATATAAAAAATTAAAACTAGTATAAATTGTAAATTATAGTTAGGTATAAAGTATAAAATGACATATAAATTATAAATTATATACTACGTATGGGCTTATAAAACGAGTAGCTTGCGAGCTACTCGAGCTCGAGCTCGACTCGAGTAACTCGCGAGCTACTCGAACTTGAACTACTCGCTATCTTGAATGAGCTTTAAATTAAGCTCAAGATCGACTCATACTTTTGTGCGGACGAGTTTGAGTCAAGCCTTCGACGAGCCGAGCTCGAGTTACTCACGAACAGCTCGACTCGATGACCAGCCCTAAATACATCTCATAAATTGTACGTGCGCGTGTATTAACTTGCATTCCAAATCGAATACGTGTACATTATATTATATGTACATAGTTACGTCCTATATAAATATATATCACACACTAAATTTTAACAGGCATGTAGAATAAGTACATGTACTACAATTGTTAGCATTACATACATATAAATATTTTCGTGTACACGTTTATTAATTAATGTATAGTGTATTAATTAATTAATAATATACGTGTGTATAGTCGTTGACATTATTATTATTATTAATATTTATAATATACATGTTCAATGTAATGGTACAAAACATACATTTAATAACATACATTTATTAGTATGTTGTCCTTATATATTTAGTAGACTTTTACACCTAAAAAAAACTATATATTATAATATTTGGGTTTGCATTTATTTAGTGTAATATAATACTAAACTTTATATATCAAAATCATAATAATCGGTTCCGATACCCACTGGTTTTTTACTATTTGGTTCTAACGGGTTCGGTTTTTTATCGGTTAGGTTCTTAAAAACCCATTTTTAATGGGTCTAATATTTTAAGACTCAGAACCGCTATAAACAGTTCCGGTTCCAATTCGGTTCTGGGTAATCGAATACCATGCACACCCCAGGACACCATGGATATCATTTTACATTTTTACCCAAATAATCTGATTTCGGGATATTTGTTCTTATCAAATTTGCTTAACATTTTTCAGTAGCTTTCAATTTTTAGACCGTCATTTACGTGAAATCTTCAATAAATAATGATCAAGTTCTAGTACAGCCAGTGTTCGTGATTCCGAACAAAACCTCGGAATTCAGAATATAGAGTCGAAATACTGATTATTCCGAAATTAATCGAAATTCCGAATAAAATAGGGGTCGAAATTTGATGAATTTCGGTTTTTGGATTTGTTAGAATTCCGAGAATTCCGAAATCCCGAACTATGATTACAGCATGAATGGAATTCTTGGGAATGATGATGTAATAATGGGAAGTGGAATAAACTTTTGTTCAATATTCGCGTGGTCCTTTTGGTCTCGTGTACATGTATGCGGTATGCCTGCCAATACACGATATAATATTAAAGGGTTATTTAGGTTTTGGTCCTCCTAAATAATAGGTATTTGGGGTTTGATCCGCATTAATCAGTTTATTAGCTTTTGGTCCTCCTAAATCCTCTTGACCGATGAGTCAACCAAAGTCCACCAAGTTGATCGTCTGTATTTTCATAATACCCATCATACCCTTGGGTGTGCGAGGCACGTGGGTCAAGCTCGAGTCAAATGTTGGTCAAGTTGATCTTATTCAGGACTCAACTTCACCACAATCTGACGGCAACTGATGAGACACGTGTATCATCAGAATCTCGAAGATATGTTAGGAAGAAAAGCGGGAAACTTACTAAAATCCCTCCACTCTCTCTCTCTCTCTCTCAAACGTAAAGGAGCTTGATTGGCTTGCTTGGTTAGGTATGACATGATTTAATCAGTGAATGCATGCTTTTATGAACTTTTTTGAACGTTGTTTTGTATGCTTGCATATTTTGATTCTTTATTAATATTAGAATTAAAAATTAGGGTTTTAAACAGTAAAAAATTAGGTAGGTTTGATTGTTTATTGCTATTGCATGTTATTGAATAAAAAAATAGGGTTTTTGGATGTTGACCATGTACTTAGATAATCTACATAGTAATTGTTTATTTTAAATTAGGGATTTTGTGTTTGACATTTCGATTTCATAATTAATTGTTTACACGATTTGGTACATTATTTGATGGTAATGTTTACATGATTTATTGTGTTCGACATTTCGATTTCAATTTCATGTTATTTTATTAGTGATGTGGTTTGGCAAAAGGAAGTTTGTTGTTCATTTGGGTGGTTTATAGAAGGATGTTACACCTGGTTTGATATGTTTGGCTGACTACTCTGCTGGATTGAGGAGAATATTAACTCTAGAAGGTGATGAGTTGAATTGGATAGATTTTATCAAGGAAGTTCAAATGTTTATGCCTAGGAAGAAGGTGTTATCTGTCCAGTGTATCTTAGCAGGGCATTTGTGTGTACTTGGGACTAACCAACAACTTATGTTGATGTGGGAGAACATTATAGTAGAAAGTGATTATAGATTCCATTTGTTTGTTTCTTATGACCACCAGATAGTGCAGGGGACCACTGATAATTGGGAGAAAGACTCTTGGATCATGGGTATAGTGCCCACACCTGACTCCAATCCAATGCCCACTCCTCAGTCCAATCCAATGCCCACACCACAGTCCAATCCAATGCCCACATTTCAGTCCAATCCAATACCCACACCTCAGTCCAATCCAATGCACTCACCTCAGTCCAATCCAATGCTCACACCACAGTCCAATCCAATGCCCACATTTCAGTTCAATCCAATGTCCTCACCTGACTCCAATCTAATGCACTCACCTGACTCAAGTCCAGTTAACATTTTTGACTTGACTAAGCCAATTAATGAGTCAACTCTAGATGATTATGTAGACTTAACCAAAGAGATTCCTAAAAAGCCAAAGAGAAAGAGAAAGCCTTATAAGAAGAAATGGTGTAATGTGAAAGACTTTGAAAGTCAAAGTGAAGATGAATATATTGTGGAGCTGATAACCTTTAAATGAGTAGTTTACCTACGAAATGAACTACGAATCCAAAACGTAAGTAAACTAAACTTTAACTTTTACGTGTCTATTATCAAATCTTCTACTCTCAATGCGAATTGCACTAAATGGAGTACGGTTCGCTCCACTCCTAGTTCCCTAGCATGGATTGTTTTCTAAGTCTAACTAGTCGCCTTAAGTCAATGAGAGCTTTTACGAAGGGTGTTATACTACGATGAAACTAAAATGAGTCTACGTTGAATTTAACTACTTAATACTATGGAAATATGCTTGTTTTGAATCTAGATAAAGGATTAGGGGGATTGAATCCACCTCGAATCCAACTTAATAACCTAGTATAGATTCTTGTATCTCGATTCTCACGTTCTTCTGCAAAGAAATTCGAGTTCTAATCCCTAGTGTTCATGGCATTTCTACCGAGTACTAACTAGCATGTGAAGTCGCCCACCCATTCTCATGGCTTAAACACGACTTTCTAGAGTGGAATAGATTCTACAACCAATTCTATACTAACCACTAAGTTTTCATCAAGGCTTCCTCAACCCCTCTAATGGAGGATTTAGCCTTGATTCATCAAACTAACAATTCCCATTAAATCTAAACTAAACATAATGAAAAGATTCTAACTTTATGCGATTTCACTAAACAATAATCGAATCTAATTAATAACTATGAAATGATAACAAACAATAATGGAATTTAGATCTATAAATCGAAATTGACAAAATAACTATTTTTATTATCTAATCAATCAAGAACAATAATTTGAGAGTTTAATCTAAAACAAGAATTGAAATGAAATTAAACTTAATTAATCTAATGAAAACTAGATCTAGAATTAAGGTTTAATGGAGGCTAACTAATCTAATTTTTTTCTAACCTAACTATCTACCCTATCTACCATTAACAATGAACTAAGCTTTTGTTTTTATACATTCAGATCCAAAAATCGTGCATGGGCTTGGAGCCATGTTTTGGGCCAGAGAATCAGGCCCAAAACCCAATTCTTTCAAATTCAAAAGGCCTCTTCAGCTGCAGTTGACTTCCACAGACTTTTCGTCCACTTCTGCTCCTCTGATTGGGTCAAGGCTTGGACCATTGCAAAGCTCCTTCCGAGCCGGTCGTTTTGACATAAGGTAGGCCTCAATCCGAGGTCCGAGTCCAAAGATATGGCTTTCGAAGTTCTCACGACTTTTTTGCTCCTTTATCTCGCTAAAAGTGGTACATTTCTCGCACATAATGGACTTTGAAGCCCTGAAATGCATAAAAACGCGTAAATCGATGTTAACTCTTACTTATTATTCACATAATTGGTCTAACAAAGATGATTATTAAGGGGTTAAAACTACAGCTTTGGGCTCTTATCAAACCACCCCCAAACAAAGATTTTGCTTGTCCTCAAGCAAATATGAGAAATTAGAATAAGTGACCAAAAATGGAGTTCTAACTACTCTCGTTTCGCTGAGTGCGATTGCATTGACCATATGCAACAAGGCCTTAAACCACTAGGAATTCCCTAGTGGACGAGTTATAGCCTCGTGAGAGTTTTCCAAAGGAGGTACTCACAAACTTCATCTATACTACAAATCGACTAAGAAAATAAAACTATTGTTTCCTTTATTCATGCTCAACTATCTATACATCTCTCTAGCAATTACATAAGAATAACCAAATAAAATCCTAAGTTAATATATGCATAATAATCAATCATCTACAATAAACATATATACAATGAGTAGTACTATCAAATGTTTAGCAGGTTTGTTTCTGAGAACTCGGAATAGCGTCCTTAAATAGGTTCTCACAATAATAGTCAAGAAACAACACTCTGATTTTTGCACTCAAGTTTCGCTACTCCAGTGTACAGTGGGCACACTTTACCTTACAATCTCAATGACAACAAGGAAGCCGGGGTCGATCAAATACATCTCGCCACTTTACTATCACACTAACCTATTCCTAATTGAGCTAGAGGTCTTTATTAGGTGTTACGGGGATTAGGAGATGGTTTAAGAAGGAAGGAAATGGATATTCAAAAGGACAAGTCCGAGATAATAGAGTCTTCAGATTATGTAACTTAGAAAACCTTGTTATTTTCTTTTGCTTCTATACTTTGTTTCCATCCCAAGCCATTTTTTTTCTTTTTCTTTTCTTTGGCTTTTGACTCCTTTTTATTCTTTTTTTTTTTTGAGTTTTTATTTTATTTCTATTTTTCTTTTCTTTGGATGGAAACTTCTTTTTTTTTTTTTATTTTTTTTTCAAGTAACAATTTTTGTTTTACACGTGTTTTTTTCTTCTTTTCTTTCTTCATTTCTATTCTCGGACTTATTCTAAATTGGGTAGGTTGATTTATTCTTTTTTTTTTTTTTTTTGTTTTTGTTTTTTTGTTTTTGTTTTGGGTAAAGGAATTGTGGTGTATGGAAGGCTAAAGAAAAAGGCTCGAGTGGCGACTAATTAGCGAAAAATAATTCTTAGGTTTGAATTTACGGCTATATCGATCCAAAGAGAAATGCCTAAATTCTCGCTTAGGATATGGCATAGTGATCAAGCAAGTGGACGTGTGATTTCTCTATCCGGATTTTACTTCTCCCTTTGTGTCATTTCTCAAATGTTTCACTCATCATATAAGGCTTTAGGCTATATTCTCACAGGATTTGTAGAATAAGTACTCTAGCCTAGATTTTAAAACTTACTGCTAACAATCATAGATACTCATGTAATATATTTATAGATAGATGCAAAGATTATTACCTACGTATTAACCTAAGTTTCTAACAATTATTCTGATGCAACAGCTATGTGAGACTTCTAGATTGTTAAAAACATGGAGAAAGAACAATACCAATATTCCTAAGTGTATAGCATACTTTTTATTTATATTTTTGAGTTTTTGAAATTTTAACTAGAAAACAAGTGCATATTATACATATCTATATCCTAACAGATGACTTAATTACACGTGTTTCTATGCCCCCCCCAAACAAAAAGCATGCTTTGTCCTCAAAGCATTTAAATAGAGAGGGTAGGAAAAATACCATTGAAGCGCGTGAAATTCAGGAACATCTGTAAAACAAGGTTAGAACGTACTAATATAGGAAATAAAAAATTGACGCAACTCTATAAGAGTTCCACCCATTATGGGGTTAACAGAATGAAATTGCTTGGGACATAAGCAGACACTAACAGAAACTAAAACTTACCTCCACTCCCGGACATGCATATTATCTACCCAATAGCATCATGGGTCTTGTATTTCAGCGGGCATGGCAAGTCCAAGAACAATTGCTAGCAAGACCCATAAGCGGTTCCTAGCCTACGTGTGTGATCACCTCGCGAAACCAAGCACCATAAGTAGTGCTTGGGAACAAATCTTTGAAAGACTGTTCTGGTATTATTATAGGAGATGTCATCTCACAATTACGCTCTGGAATAGCTATGAATGATCTGGAAACTACCCGTAGAAAACTGGAATTTTTCTGGTCCACGGAAGTCAGGGCGCGGGCGCGCTCGTATAGGGCGCGAGTCGCGCTCTGAAATTTTTAGAATTCCAGTGTTTTAGCGCGGGTCGCGCTCAACTTGGGCGCGGGCGCGCTCTGAGCAAAATTCAGAACAAAAATATACAGAGCGAAAAGCGCCTCTGTAGAAACGCTTGAAGTCCGGAGTTCTTGAAAATTGAAAAATGAGACGAAACGTGGGAGTGAAAGGTGAGTGATGGAAGTTAGGTGTAGTGTGGGTTGTGAGTGTAGAATGAATGAAGTTTATATAAAATCATGCTGGAATAGATAACACCACCCCCAAACAGTTTGGGAAGGTGGGATCAACATTAACTAATCACGCACAATGAAAATAACGACATTATATTCATATTGTCATTCAAACAACATTTCACTACAAAAGTCAAAATTAACTACGGAATTTAACAACGTAACATCCTATCTACTAAAAATAATAAAAGACAACATCAAAACAACAAACAAGTAGAAATCTAGCTACTCTTCAAGGGAGCGAGGTGGGGGTAAGAATAGGAATTTGAGTGATCAAGAATGGAAAAACCAAACACCCCACCCCCAAACAAATTTTTGAAAACAGGTTTGTAAAAATTTGTTTTAAAACGGGGGTCTTTTAAAGTCAGATTCCCGAGACTTGCTAGATTACTATTTTTCTATATCTTTAAACTTTTTTTTCTTTTTATGAATTAGGTTTAATATAAAGGAAAACAATAAGCGATAAAGACATAATTCACACCATAGAGAAACATGACTCAAAAACCGAGAAAACATGCAAGAGTGGAAAACGTGAATTATGTGAAACGTGGACTTAGGATCCGGTACTTACAGCCACACACTCCATAGGGAGGGCCCGGTTACCTGAATGGTGCACTCAATAATATATTGAAATGAAAGGAAGTGCACCAAACACAGAAATTGAGTCGTTTATAGTCGATACTGAGACTTTATCTAAACATATGTATGAATATGCAGTTTATCATATATCAACAACCTAAATAGTTGTGGATCGCTCCATAAATAAATATCACAGAAAAAATATCCAAACACAATCAAGCACCAAGATTTCCTACGGCCTGACCTAGTGGAATGAAAGCCGGTCGAATAGACCTATAACATAACCGAGCATGCACCTTATGTTTCATCTTTGAACGAGAGGGTGTCCTAGTGAATAAGTGTGGCAAAGTGAATGGTTGTGGAAGATATGGTGGATTGGGATAAGTTTTAAAGGGAAAGCATGGAAAAAATGAGGATGTGGGTTTAGCACAAAACTCATTCATGGTGTAGTTAGGGACTGTCTCAAGTCTAAAAATGAAGGTGTCTAGTGGTTTATCCTTGGGAAGTATTTGTTTAATAGGTGGATTTAAAAAATCATGAAGCACAGGAGAAACTAAATGATCGAGTGCAAACTCGAGGTTCCTTTGAAAAGGTGGAGGGTGGGGAATATTGGTGATGGAAGGTGAATGATTCTCAGCTAGCGCTCTCAAGTCCATATCATCAGAAATCTTGATATATGCAAGACATTCCTCAATAGGTGGGTCAAAAGGATCACTGGGATAAAGATTGAAAAATTCATCTTCCGTCATAGCATCAAGGGATGAATGGTTGTTGGCAAGGGGGGACTCGCGAAGTGGTAAAGAAGCGTGCAAAAAGAGTTGCGAGAATTCTTCTTCTATTTCGCCTACTACCGTGGAGTCATTGTTAAAGTCGAATTTCGAAGGAAAGGAATTTGTTAATCTGTTTCTCTGAAACATGTTTTTTTAAGTAATCTTGAGCTAAGCTCCGATCATGCTAACCTCTCCATTTGTAGATGAATCGATACCGTGGTCCTAGTTTTGAAAACATTTACCTCAACGAGGAAAGATGGCCAAAGGACAAGGACATCGAACCATCGCGGCAGTTTATGAGCGTTGGCGTAGCCAAGAAGGGGGCCCTAAAAATGATAGGTACAGAGTCGTTAGTGAGTTTCGCGGTTCAGGACAACGAAGTCGGCCGGGTAGTAAAAATTTTGGACTTTAACCAAAGACGCTTCTCAACCACACCCTTAGGATACTTAATAGACCGGGTCGACCTAATTGCAACGCCATTTTAGTAGGTTGCATCTCCTCTAGACCTATTTGTTTATAAAAATAAAATGGGAGTAAGTTAACACTAGCCCCCGTGTCTAATAATACGGTCGTCGTGGTGAGAATCTCCTAAGGTGCATTATCAGATAAAGAGACCGGGGGTCCTTGTACTTAACAATTCCATTATTTTCGGATAAGCGTTGGGAATTGTTCCTTAAAAAGGCGTTTTTGGTATATTGGTCTTACGCCTAGTAGTACACAACTCCTTAAGAAACTTAGCATGGTGTGGTAGCTTTTAATAGCTTCTTCGAGAAAAGGAAGGTTTATAGTTAGATTTTTGAAAACGCGTTCCTAATCTCCTCATAATTTGTATCCCTAGTTAACATGGCTAATTTTTGGGGAAACGGTGTTTTCTCTCTATAATTAGCATATGGATCAACAGGATGTTTAACCTTGGCTTTTGTTTCTTAGGTTGTGGTTTAACCGGTACCTCTACAGTTGTAGGTTCTTCGCCTTCTATTTCGCATCTAGTTCAATATCCGGTGTAGGGGAATGAGTATGGGGTAACTATAGGCATAGTTACTTTGTTATCAACCACTCTTCCGAGCGGAGAGTGGTGATGGCATTTAGCTCACCCACGCTTGTAGTTTCCGTACTAGTATTACCGTTTACCTCAAAGGCCGTGGTTTGTTGCTCTAGGGTTGGGTATCGGCCCGAAACACGCCTTTTGGTTGGGCTTTCTCTTGGGCTAACTTGTTGGTTTAAATTATTAACAGATTGTAGAATGTGTTGGTTAGATTGAGCCATGGTTTGGAAAAGTTGTTGGCTCACTTGTATGAAGGTGTCAAGACGATCCGGTTGTGTGGGTGTAATAGTCACGGGTGGTGTGGACTGAACTATGTCGCGTTGATTATTTATAGGCGGATTGTGATAGTTATTATTTACCTTAACGATACCTCTATTAGCATTATAATTATTATAACTATATTGACCTTGTGCTTGACCTTGTCGAGGTTGTGCTTGGTTGTTATAATTATTATAATTACCCGACCGCCCTTGTCTCGTGTAGCTTGGTTTAACCGTGTGGTGGCCTAACATATTGATTATTGTACCACCCGGAGGTGTGACTTGTTGGTTATTTCTCCAACCGGTCGATTTTGTCTCCAAAGGGCGTTAGGTTCACTATTAATAGAACAAGAATGTTCATAGGCTATAGGACCGGAGCCGGATGCTCGTGACTCAAATTCTAAACTACATGGATTTGAATTTACATTCATGACGGGATAGGCTTTTGTTGTGCAGAAATGGCCTCAACCTTTTTAGTTAGAGATTCGATTAAATTTTTAAGTTCTAGATCGGGTTTAACCTCAAACATACCGGGTAGCCTTTAATCGTGGAAGAAGAACTAGCGGAGCGGAGTAATCGTCCACTACCCCCAGTTGTTATTTTTCGCTTTAGTTTGATCCTCTAAAAATTTGTAAGCCTCATTGGCTCCTTTACTTAGGAAACTACCCCATTCATTATGTCAAGGACTTCTTTATGGTGGTGTAGAAGTCCTTTTTGAAAAGGCAATGAACTAACGGTCTTTAGCTAAGTTATGGTGTGTGGACACTCTATAAGCGGTCGGGTGAAAGCGATTCCAAGCCTCGAAAAATGATTCATGAGGATTTTGTCGGAAAAATGAATCTTGGAAAGCATCTCATCCGCCTTTAGGGGGTAAAAATGTTCCATAAACAACAACAAGTTTGGCCCACGAAGTCCATTGCATTAGGCTTTTGACAGCTTAACCAAGACGCCGCCTTATCGGCTAAGGTGAAGGGAAATACCCTCGGTTTAATCCGTTCCACTCAACGGTAGGATGATGGAATGTTGTAAGGACTTGTTCAATCCTACGTGTTGGTAAGGTTTTTCATGGTCTAGACCATGGAAAACGGTAACAATTAAATATGTTTGGGGAATTCGAAAATCCCCGTTGGTCCGCTAGAACGATGCAAGATTTAGGGCTATCGCCAAAGCTTTATAAAAGTCGAGAGAGAGAGTCTCTCTTTCTTCACCATAATATCGGGTGTAGTGTGTGAAATTCTAGATAGGCGTGTTGTATTTATTTCACTAAAAACAAGCCCGATTATACTAGAATTAAAACTCCTCCGACGAGAAGATCAGGAGTGGAAGAAAGGAATACCGATAAGCGTCCTTGCTTCGCTTTATGAATAGCGTCTTGTTTACGCTGCGTGTTCGTGTAAATAAGAGATTAGAACACCAAAAACTTGACAACTCGAAGTTCAAATCAAACCGTGGAAATCCCGGAATTTCGTGAGAAGGCGCGCTGGCGCTTATCTTAGCGCTGGGCCAAGGCAAAGTCGAAGCTCCGAAAAGATAAGCTGGTCGCTCTCTTTGAAGCGTGGCTGCCTTCGATGTATAAGCGAAGTCCAAGAAGATAGCGGGTCGCTTTCTTTTGAAGCTGGCCATAATTTCTCGTGAATTTTTCCAAAACTGAAAAACGGCAACCACAAAGATGAATCAAACAAGGGTGGGTGGGTTTAATGGGACTTAAAAATAACTACTTCTACAAAGAAAACAATGCTAAAGTGCAACTAAGATGGCGCCGGCATTTGATAACCTTTAAATGAATAGTTTACCTACGAAATGAACTACGAATCCAAAACGTAAGTAAACTAAACTTTAACTTTTACGTGTCTATTATCAAATCTTCTACTCTCAATGCGAATTGCACTAAATGGAGTCTGAAGTTCGCTTCACTCCTAGTTCCCTAGCATGGATTGTTTTCTAAGTCTAACTAGTCGCTCTTAAGTCAATGAGAGCTTTAACGAAGGGTGTTATACTACGATGAAACTAAAATGAGTCTACGTTGAATTTAACTACTTAATACTATGGAAATATGCTTGTTTTGAATCTAGATAAAGGATTAGGGGGAATTGAATCCACCTCGAATCCAACTTAATAACCTAGTATAGATTCTTGTATCTCGATTCTCACGCTCTTACGGCAAGAAATTCGAAGTTCTAATCCCTAGTGTTCATGGCATTTCTACCGAGTACTAACTAGCATGTGAAGTCGTCCACCCATTCTCATGGCGAAACACGACTTTCTAGAGTGGAATAGATTCTACAACCAATTCTATACTAACCACTAAGTTTTCATCAAGGCTTCCTCAACCCCTCTAATGGAGGATTTAGCCTTGATTCATCAAACTAACAATTCCCATTAAATCTAAACTAAACATAATGAAAAGATTCTAACTTTATGCGATTTCACTAAACAATAATCGAAATCTAATTAATAACTATGAAATGATAACAAACAATAATGGAATTTAGATCTATAAATCGAAATTGACAAAATAACTATTTTTATTATCTAATCAATCAAGAACAATAATTTGAGAGTTTAATCTAAAACAAGAATTGAAATGAAATTAAACTTAATTAATCTAATGAAAACTAGATCTAGAATTAAGGTTTAATGGAGGCTAACTAATCTAATTTTTTTCTAACCTAACTATCTACCCTATCTACCATTAACAATGAACTAAGCTTTTGTTTTTATACATTCAGATCCAAAAATCGTGCATGGGCTTGGAGCCATGTTTTGGGCCAGAGAATCAGGCCCAAAACCCAATTCTTTCAGTCCAAAAAGGCCTCTTCAGCTGCAGTTGACTTCCACAGACTTTTCGTCCACTTCTGCTCCTCTGATTGGGTCAAGGCTTGGACCATTGCAAAGCTCCTTCCGAGCCGGTCGTTTTGACATAAGGTAGGCCTCAATCCGAGGTCTGAGTCCAAAGATATGGCTTTCGGAAGTTCTGCTGACTTTTGCTCCTTTATCTCGCTAAAAGTGGTACATTTCTCACATAATGGACTTTGAAGCCTGAAATGCATAAAAACGCGTAATCAGTGTTAACTCTTACTTATTATTCACATAATTGGTCTAACAGTATGATTATTAAGGGGTTAAAACTACAGTTTTGGGCTCTTATCAGGAGCCAACCATGGATCCACATTTGGAATCAACTGGTGAAGTATATGTTATTGATATTGATGATGAAACAATTCATGTTGAAGAAGAGATTGAGTTTCAAGGTCAAAGTGAAGATACACATTATATAGGAGCAAATGATGTTGATGTTGATAAAGTAATTGATGTTGATAGAGAAATAACATTTGAACATGATATAGTGGATAATGATGGTGGCTGCAATATATTTCATAATGATGCCATGGATGATGCCACTGATGATGAGCATGATAGATGTTTTGATATGAGTAATGGTGTTGGGCCCTATATGACTCAGGAAACATGTTATGTGAGTAAGAAAGAATCTGATGAAGAAGATGAGGACTGGGATTATGATGAGGAAGAAACTAGTGATGATGATATTTCAAAACTTGAACTAGTGTCAGAGGGTGAGATGGATGTAGATATTCAGATAGATGAGTTTGTGAAATCTACTGGAAACTTGTATGAAGTTGAAGATAGTGAGAGGATTGAAGATCCAGCATTAGGTACAACAAACTTCAGCCTTACAAAAGATATGACCTGGAGAACTATTTTGGAGTGTAGGAAGTTTATGAAAGACATGGCAATTGCTCAGAAGTTTAGTTTCAAACAGAAGAAGAATGATAAGACAAGATATAAGTTGGTTTGTAAGGACCCTGAATGCAAGTGGTTTGTGAACTGCAGTAGAAAAGTTGATGGGCATACATTGAAGCTAAAGTTATTTAATCCCACTCATACCTGTGAAGGTGATAAGAATAACAAGAATGTGCAAGCCAAAGCTCCTTGGGTTGCAAATGAACTAGAAGACTTTGCTAGGGCTCATCCAACTTTTGCACCAGTAGACTTGCATAATGAGATCTATAATGAGTATGGTGTACTTATATCTTACTGGACTGCTTGGAGAACTAGAGTTTTGTTGCTAGAGAGAATCAATGGTAATTATGAAGAGAGCTACATGGTGGTGTCAGAATTGAAGAATCAAATTTTGAAAAGGATCGGAATCCAGGAAGCATTGTCAAATGGTATAAGGATTCAGTAGATGAGTTTGTGGGTTTCTTTGTTACATTCAAGCAATCATTGGATGGGTTTGTGAATGGGTGTAGGCCAATCATTGGACTTGATGGTTGTTTCCTTAAAGGCAAGTATGGAGGATGTTGTCTTAGTGCTATTGGACTTGATGCTATGAATGGTATTTTCCTTCTTGCTATCTTCATTTGTAGGGGTGAGGATAAATACACTTGGCATAAGATGTTGGAGTTGTTGAAGCCTCACTTGAACAAGCCATCCATCGGGCGGTGACATTCATATCTGACAGGCCGAAGGGTCTCATTGAGGCAGTAAGCAATAACTTCCCATATGCTCACCACAGGTAAAATTAACTTGTTTATTTTGAATTACATTTGTAAATTATACTTATTATCTTTTAACATGTTATACCCTATTTTTTACAGGTTTTGCTTTAAACATATGTACAAGAACTTTAAAAGTGTTTTTAAGGGTGATTACTTGGAGAGTCTATGTTGGGGGGCAGCTAAAGCTTACATGATAAGTACACATGAAATCTGTATGGAAACACTAGAGCATGATGAGAAGAATGCCAAAATATGGTTAGAGAAGCAACCTAAGAGGACATGGGCTAGGGCATATTTTGATCTAACATCAAAGTGTGATGCTGTCACTAGTAATTTTAGTGAATCCTTTAATGCTTGGATCCTAAAGATAAGAGACAAGCTTCTATTTCAGTTTGTGGATAAGTACACTCTCATTGTTATGGCACTTATGCATGATAGAAGAGAACTAGGTTTGGAATTAACTGATGGTGATTTGGTATCAGCTGTAACAGATGTAATTAAAAGGTTGGAAAAGAAGTACCATAAGTATAAGGTTTCAGGGGTTGGACCAAATCAATTCTTGTCAACCAATACCAAAAATGGTAAAGGTTTATTGTGGACTTAAATCTTTTAACTTGTGAATGCATTGTGTGGCAGATGACAGGGATACCTTGTGTCCATGCTATATCTGTCATAAGGCCAAGAAGGCCTAATAGGGAGAGTTGGGCCAAGTGAGTTGTTACTTTGTTGCTTAATTTATTGTGACTTATAAATTTTACTTTCCTGTCACTTATTGATTTTTATTTTTTTTCACTTAATTTGTAGATATTGCAGTCACTACTACACTGTGGAGTCATTTGGAGCAACCTACGCAGGTTATATCTATCCAGTAGCCAACCAAGATGATTGGGACAAGGTCAATTCCTTTTACCCTTATATATATATTAATTTGATTCCAATTTCTTTCTCATTTAATTTGATTCCAATGTCTTCTTTGTGATCAGATTAAACCTACAAATGTTGTATTACCTCCCAATAACAAAAATCCTGGAAGACCAAAGAAACAAAGAATAAGAGGAAGAGATGAAGAAAAATCAAGTGGCAAAAGGAAATGCAGGAGATGTGGTCAGGTAGGACATAACACAAGGACTTGTAAGCAAGAAGTAGGGGAAACAAGCTCAGCACCACCAAATAACATAGGTAACCATTTTGTTTGTATTCAATAATGCTGTGTTTTGACTAGCTAGAGCACATTGACTGACTGAAGCACATACATTGGCTGTTGTTTGCATTCAATAATGCTGCACTTTCCAAGTACAATTTTGTTTGTATTGTAAATGTGTTTTCAACTCAATTATTAAATATTTTGACTGTGATTCAGTCATGCTTTAAATGGTACAACACCCCTACTAATTTCTTATCTGCATGTTTTTGCTATAAAAGCAACACATCTCTGCACTCATCTCCCACACAACAGACATATCTTTGCACTCATCTCTTTTTTACACTTATTTCTTCAGTCAAATTAAATGGGGAGGGGTATTAGATATCCTAGACATATTTGGAGTTTAGTGCGAAAGGGATATAATAATTTTTCTAAAAAAGAAAGGGAGGTTGTCATGGCCTATTTTGATCAACATAGTAATGCAAGTTATGCTGAATGTATAGAATATTTGCAAGAATGGAGGTATCTTACAGGAAGGGGTGTTGGAGGTTCTTCAACTCATGCTGGGGAGGAAAGTGATGATTCCATTGTGGACTTAACTGGGGAGGTTTCTGACAATTCAATTGAAGTACAAACTGGGGAGGGAAGTAACAGTTTAACTCAAGCACAAACTAGAGAGGTAGTGCAAGCACTAATGTGTACTGATAGCTTTAAGGCTTTG
The DNA here is from genome assembly GCF_015680905.1 of Coptis chinensis. Lineage (NCBI taxonomy): Eukaryota > Viridiplantae > Streptophyta > Magnoliopsida > Ranunculales > Ranunculaceae > Coptis > Coptis chinensis. The sequence goes on along the minus strand of NC_141463.1, from coordinate 88,375,851 downwards.
CAGATTTCTCTGAATAATAAGACAAAGGATAACAAAAAGAAAAATAAGAATATATAAGAAAACTTTTGTGTTTGTTGCTATTTTTATGTTTATGTGTTTGTCATTTGTCTTTGTTTAGGGTCTATGCTTCTGTTTTTGTCTTTGTTTATGGTCTTTGTCTATTAATAAAAATGTTGGCTTTATTATGTTTCAACTAACTTGTTTATAAATTTTTATATTTGTTTTGCTTTGCTTTGTCTTCCCTACTATTATATATATTGGGTGGCTCTGCCAAAGAAATGGAGCAAGATAGCCATGGTCAGCAGCAAGGGCATCAACCTCAGTAGCAAGGGCAACAACAAGGGCATCAACCTCAACAGCATCAAAGGCATCAACCTCAGCAGCAGCAACAAGGGCATCAACCTCAGCAGCAGCAAAACCATGTGAATGATGCAGATCAACACCAAGTGCCACGAGCTAGAAGAGGAGGAAGAGCAACAAGGGGAGCAATATGAGGACGCACCCCAAGGGGAGAAAGGAACAATAATGGGTTTCAATATTGGCTTGGATTTGGTGCTAATGATGGTGTTGATACACCAAGTACCCCAACAATTTCAGCAGTTGCACCTTGCTTAAGTCAGTCTTTAACTCAGACCCAGTGAATACATTGGTGCTATGGTTTTTTTTTGTTATTTTGTGGATAGTCATGTTTTTTGGGGAGCCATTTTGGATGACAATGCTATAGTTTAGGAGTGCTAGTTTGTAATGACATTATGTAATGACAGTGCTAATATAGTTGTTATGACAAGTGCTATGTAATGCAGTTCTACTTACCAAATTATTATTTCTTCATACAATACTTGATAAACATAGCACTAATCAGGCACATCTCGCACAACTGTCAGAACAACAATTTCTCTCATCTCACACTATTCTCACCACTCTTCTCACTCTTCTCACAAATAGTTGAAAGATGGCAGCCCTTGCATAAGCCACAACCTTCATAGACTGGTTGTCTACTTTTTTGTCAAAGTATAACCAAGTCACAGCACTACAACCTTCTCTAGAACACTCGAGGTACTTGGATTGTAAAGTACCTTATTCCATATGACCTAGAACGACTCTCATAAATCCACAACACCAAGTATGAGGGCAGTGAATACCAAGATATTGACATCTTGAAGCATAGTGACCCTCTTCATAGCATAATTGGCAAACCTGCAATAGAATATACAAACACCGCATAATTTAAATTAAGGGTTTAGTCCCACTGTAATTACTTTCGTTTCAGACTTGGTCCTTCTAAATAATATTTAATTAGGTTTTGGCCCTTTCGCCATTACAGACAAAATTAAACTTAAACCAGTTACCTTTGGCGCAGCAACAATTACAAGATGACAACTTCCACCCATTATACTCTTCTCTTTCTTTATCTTCTTTCTTTCAAATTTCTATTTTGTATAGCCAGCCAGCAACAACACCAATATTTATAGGGTATGTACCAATAGTTTTGACCATTGGGGTTTTGAACTACCAACGGATATATCACACTAACCGTTGATTTGAAGTGTGGAGATCTTGACACATGTCCTGAATAAGATCAACTTGACCAACATTTGACTCTTAACCCACGCGCCTCGCACACCCAAGGGTATGATGGGTATTATGAAAATACAGACGGTCAACTTGGTGGACTTTGGTTGACTCACCGGTCAAGAGGATTTAGGAGGACCAAAAGCTAGTAAACCGATTAGTGCGGACCAAACCCCAAATACCTATTTAGGAGGACCAAAACCTAAATAACCCAATATTAAATGGTCGATATTTTTACCATCAGCATTTTGAAATTTGGCATGACTTTGTAAATAAGTAAACAGAGGGAAACGGAGTAAAAAAAAGTCGTGGTGGGCTGTTTTATTGGTTCATTAGCAGCTGTAAAAGTAGGACGCAAAAAAACAAAAAAAAATTGTGTCGTAGAGAAACAGAGAGAGGACACGTGGTGGTTTTCTATTTGTGCATTGCCACTCAAAAAGAAGCGAGGGAAATTTTTTCGGTATTAAGTAGTGAAACAGAGAGAGAAGAGTGTGTGTTGGTTGTGCAAGAAGCCAAGAATCATCCATCTTTCACCTCATTTCATCATCATCTCCTTTCCCTTTACTAGTACTTCACCCTTCTTCGTCATCAATGGCTCCACAAGTGACTCAACAAATGGAAATAAGGTGAGTGAGTTTGTGAAAATAATATGTGGGTTTTCTTGTTCATAGGTTTTTTTTTTTTATTTTTATTAATGGTGACATTTTATTGTTTTTAGGAGATTGAAAAACCAGGTGGAATCATTGACTAGAGCTGTAGCTGCACAGAGACAGAGTGACCGTAATATTCAACATGTGAGCATGAAGTAAGCAGAGCTAGTTATCAGTTTGAGTTTATTAGTAATATTTATTTTCAGTTTTTGTTTGAATATATATTGGGTTTTGATGAGCTTTTTGTTTGTAGGATGTTGAAAATGAACAAGACTCTCAAGTCATTTACAAGAGCTCTTGGTGCTAAACGAAAAAGAGAGTTTCAACTTCTGAGGATGAAGTGAGTTTTGTTTGATTATTATTGATTGGGTTTCTTTTACAAATGTCTTTGTTATAAATGTAAAACTTCTGAGATTATTGCTTGTGTTTGGCGTGGTTTTGGTCGTATTGTGGTTTTTTTTGTCTTTTTCCTTGGTGGTTGTTTTTAAAGGGTTGCATTGATGATGATGTAATTTAATTTAGATATCAATGGAAATAAATGATATTTGGTATTAGAGGTGGATGAAAGGGTTTGTATGTTGTTGTGATCGATAGGCATCGTTTAGTGGTTTTGCAGTGTTTTTTATTTAGGATTTGCAGAGTGGGACATGGATGGTTGATGATGTAATTATTTAGGTTTTCACTGGATGATTAGTATGTCACTCCAATATGTTCTTATGAGAGTTGTGTCATGGTTTGTAACATCTGGTCTTTTAAATTTGGTATTTGCAGGCGGGATTTGGAAGAATTTGTATCTGCAAAAGTTGAATCCCAAAGGACTAGTTTTGAAGCTGAAATTCGACAAGCCGTTTTGCTTTTTAAGGTTGGAAAACTCTGATTTCTTCGATGCAAGTGGTAGATTTGACAAATATTTTGACCACAATACACTAATGTTCTCTTCGGTACTGACGTGGTAGATGTGACACTTATTTTTATAAACCCACTTGGCTTGGGAAGACGCTTAATATTATATGGTGTTTGGACGGGTCACTGTAGGAAGATAAGCTCTCTGTTGGAAATCAGCATTAAACTGAGACTAGAATGTGCAGTTTGTTTTCGCTAATGCACCATCGTAAAATTTCCAACCAGTGCCTTGAACTCTAGGATCGGAGGGACCTTAGCAGACCATAAAATTTGGACAAGTTAGAAGTTCGTGCTTTAATTTGTTAAGTGGCTTCATGAGCTGAAGCAACAAAGAACATCCCATTAGGAAAAGCAAGCCATACTCTTGTGTCCTTTGCACTAGAATCATGTCGAGCATGAAGCTTACTTTTTAAATCCCTTTTTTTTTTTTTGATATTGGGACCCATGAGAATCAGGGGTTCCTATTTATTCCTTACTTAACAGAAGTTGGTCCAAAAACCCATTACAGACTTCCTGCTCAGAGGAGAGATTTCTAGTCCATGCCCATTTGGCTAGTTTGTGAGCTGACTCATTACATATTCTAGGAGTAAATCTAAATAACACAGAGTTTAAACTCCTAATTTACTAGATATATTTAAACACATTGGTTGCCAAGACCATAAAGAAACTGCATCAAGATTCTCACATGCTTGTATAACCCTCTTTGCATCTCCTTCAAAGATGACCTCCTTCCAATGTTGTTGAACTGCAAACTCTACTGCCAGTTCTGCTGCCAAGGCTTCAGCTTCCCCAGGTGTGGAGGCTCTGACCTTGCTGACTTTTCCTTTGAGATATTCACCATCACTGTTCCTGCCAATCACAGCTATATTAGCATAAGAACTTCTTTTCTGAAAACTGGCATCAAAGTTAATCTTACACCATCCAGGAGGTGGCATAATCCAATGTTGTTCAGGTGGAAGGAGGGTATTTTCCACTACATCTTGTCCTTCATGCTCTAAGACAACAGGGTCAAAAGCTTTATACCAATCACTACAACTTCTATATGCATATTTCAACACAGCTTGTTGACTAGGCCTGACATTATTAAACCTCGTGTTGTTCCTCGCTTGCCAAATGGCATCCATAAGAGCGCAAAAAAGAGTAGATTGGCAAAATGACTCAACATCAGGTGATTCTTCCATTCTGAAACATAACAGTAACCATTCTAAAGCTTCAAAATCCTCTGCATCAGTTCTTATACAGAAGTTGGAGAGAAACCATACACCTCTTGTCCAGGGACAGAGGAAAAAAAAGATGGTAAAGATCCTCTAAAACATTGTTGCAGAAACAACATATGGGGTCAATGTTCAAATGATGTCTAATTAAGACATCACATGTTGGAAGGATATTTTGTGAAGCTTTCCAGATAAAAGTTTGGACTCTTGCAGGGATATTGAGCTTCCAAATAAGGGGGAATAGAGAGTGATTAGGGGAGCTAGAGGATGCATTGTTTGATTCCATAGAGACACTGCTGTATGGTATGCAAACTTTACAGAAAACTCCCCTTTCCTTGTGGGATGCCATATCAGTTTGTCTGGAATGTTTGGTCTGGCTTTAATGGAGGTTATGGCATAGAAAAGGGGCATGGGTAAAAAACTTAAGAGGTTTTCATTCCATCTACCTTCAGATAAAAGGGCATCTTGAACTGTTACTATGCTGAGGTTTGGATTGTCCACCAAACACTTTAAAGGTTTGTATTCTCCCATAAAAGGCACCCATGGATCTTTCCAGAAATTAATCTGACAGCCATCTCCTACTTGCCATAACATACCTCTTGCCACTATATTTTTAGCCTTTGAAATGCTTCTGAACATAAAGGAGGCTTCTGAAGGTTTTCCTGCATCATCTAACATAGGGTTAAGAAAACTTCCATATTTGGCCCTCATTATAGTTTTCCATAAAGCTATAATGACTCAAAGTGCTGTCAAGATTTGAAATAGTAAAAGTATTTTGCTTGTTAATGTCTGGAACTAGGAATCAACAACTGCAAGGTAGTTTTTTTTATAACTATCACTCCATGGTAGCTTTCAAGCTTTTTAAAATAGGAGTATATTTTGCCTATTAAGTTTTGGAGCTCAAATTTCAAAGTACATGTATGTTATGTGGCAGCTCTTCGGGACAAAAGCAACGTCGATGAGATGGAAGATCTAGAGAAGAAAAAGGAGAAAGTTGTGGAACGAGTTGATGCATGTCACAACTCCATTGCCTCTAGTATCTTAGGAGCAACGGAGGCATTAACTATTTTTGTTACTTTCTATGCTTTTCTTTTTCCCAAGGGTCTGACCCTATGCATTGAGTGGGACAATTTTATTGCCCTACTATGTTTGATTTGCATTAAGGTTGGATTGTGGCTCAAAATCACGGTTCAAAATGTAAATCGAGATTTTGAAAGGCTTGGTGACTTGGAGGAGGAAGATGGGAAACTTGATGAAGCTTCCGAAAAGATCATTATAAAAATTGGAGAGCAAGTTCCTCCAAGGGTAGCATCTTTTAAAGCTAAACTACGCACCCCCCTGAGGTCTAAACCAAACAAATGGTTCTTGTATGCGTTCTTTCTCATCCCCTATATTGGGTTCTTGGTCATGGGAATTTGCAACAGCTGGATAGGGAAAAAAGAGTGTAAGTAGTACCTCAAAAGTTTACACCATTGTTGTTTGCACTTTTTTGTTTTATGAGGCTTATTTGCACTTTTTTCTTTTTCTTTTAATAGGTAAGAAAACCACCCAGGATTGCCTCTCGTTGATCCGTATGTGGGGTTCATTGCAATAGCAATCCAGTATTCAGCTCTCCTTAGTTTTCCCTGCAAACCCATGCCATGGATGAAGTCAGGTTCTTGAATAGTCAACGGAGTAGTCCACAACTCCATATGCCCTTTAGATTGGTTGTAAGCTCTGGGGATAGCGTGATAGCAAGTGAAGAAAGTTGTTTAGTTGAGCACCAGTGCAAATGAAGAAATTTTAGCAGTACGGCATAGATTGTTTATGTTGATAATTTTAAGTTTTTACAAGGCTACATGCCAGCATCTGTTTATTTTTAGAACCTAAATTAGTTGAAATGTTATTGGATTAGGGTCACCCCAAGTTCAATCAGAACATGAAATAGTGTATTAAAGACCATCAAAAGATGACATACCAATATCGCCACAATCTCACTTATGAAGTTATGAACCGAAAACATTCCCTCCCTACTTAATAAATATAAATAGGTCAACAATCATTCTTTACATGTTACGAAGCAAAAGTAAAAATGCCCTAATAATTCTCCGAAATGCTGCTTAGGGGGGCTTTTTAGTGAACAATGTCGTCAGTACGCAAAGTAGCAAGACTATCTCTATGCTCGACAAAGTAGAATATATTGCCTTCGTCTTGCGGCTTTCGCATTTTTAATTTCCTCAAGGAATTTGACTGTAGATTGAGACGAATTAAAGTCCAATTCCATACCAATAACAATTCATCGTTGTCAATATCAGGTGCACTTCTAATATACTGTAGCTCGGGCCTGCGACATGGGAGTATAAGTTCAAGATTTAGAACATGTGTTTTTGTCCAAACCTCTTCTGCATAGTCTTGAAGGACCCAAAAATCCATACCACGATAGGATGAAGTGTCAAAAAAACATAAACACTCTTCCTTCTTCAACAGGTGCACGTAAGAATTATCTGCTCGCTTACCATATTTGTCTCCCGGGCACGACATTGTATGGAGAGTCTCAGTGTCCATATCAAATGATATTATGGATTCAGCACACAGCAGAAAGCGACTATTTGCACGCTTGTACCGTTCGTTATCAACCAACCAGTGCAACGTACTCTTCAAGATTACCGGGGCATCAAACCATGGAGGGTGAGATAATGTGGTAGTCTTTCTGGTGTGTCTTAGCAAACCATATGTCATTAGGTGAAAGCCGGAGTCTACGTGACGCCAAAAAAGTACTATGTATTCCCTTGTCTTTGGGTCGAAGAAAAATCCGCATGTCGAAACTGAATCGGGTTTGTTCACAATAATCTGTTCTTGTGTTATTGGGTTCCATATAATAACAATAACATGGTTAGAAAACAGAAGCAACCCATTGCATGAACCAATAAGAGTAAGCTGGGTGTAACCCGTACAGGAGTGACTGACGCGCATGTTTTTTGGAATTCTCTCCTTAGTTTTATCATCAATGAAATACAGTGGAACTTCATCCTCATAGATACCATTTCGACAGCTGTAACTTTTACGCCAGGGATCGCGCTGGATCACAACTACTGAAGTTGCTCGTTTGAGGTGTATACTGACAAAAGTTGGTGATGAAGTCAATGTACGAATCATACGACAGCTATGGCAACACTGGAAGATCAACTGAGCGGGAAGTCTACTAAATATGTCGATGATAATATCATATGGGAGATCAACTGCCTCGGTTTGAGTAAACAAGCTCAATATACGCCCCCAAATAAAAGGAGCCCATCTCATGCAAGGTACACTTATACCCATAATATCTGTGATGAAAACTAGTTAGGTATAACAGCAAAAAACTCGGATAATTTGTAAAAATATCTAGAAAAAGATAATAATATATGTTCTAATGAATTTGTATTTAGAAAGGACTTGCAGGCTGCAGCACAATTTGTAGCGCTCTTGTCCTCTCACGTATAATTTACTATATTTCAATCAAATATTAGTTTCCTCTGAATAAATACTAACAATCATAATAGTAATAGTTAAAGGACGAGTTATGATACAAAGTATATGATAGCATGTAATTTAGTAACTAAAACATGGCATATGATCCCAACTGTACTTCGACCTAAAAATTCCTCAATTACAGTCACCATGACTGTCTCTGTTGATGCATGCACTCTAGCAGTATTTGAAATAGTGGTTCTTGAAACTCTACCTTAATAGTCAAAGATTGAATACTTTCAAGAAATTCAAATTCTTTGTAAGCATATAAGGGACTCACATAACTAGAAATCCCTTTTCATCGGACATCAATTTTTCTTCTCCTAATTATTCAAATTATCATCTAAGAATAATAATAATAAAAAAAAACAGTGTTAGGCACTTAGGCATTAACAACATCCATACATGTTTGTTACCAAAGAAGTCTCTTCATCATGTGATATATCTACCGGAAATGTCGAGCTAAATAGCACCCCTTATCTTCTAACACTATAGAAAGTAGAAATGAAGGTGTACACGAGTTTCACAGATTCAATCATGACCCGATACGTCCTATATATCAGCATCTCGAACAGGGCTGTAAATTTTCATCTCTACTTACACACCACCTGGGTGCCAGTAGCATTTATGCACTATACATGAGTGGATACCTCTCACACACTGTGAGCTGATGCGCTTACACACTGTGAGCTTAAGCAATTGGAAGACACTGTAACTGTTTTCTAGCCATATGAAAAATAGACAAGCCACTTCAAGGGGAGCTCGACCATATATAAACAGAAATTGATGCAGACAGCAACAAAAAACTGAGATAGACAGCTTGTTTCTGCTTCAGCTTCAATGACCATGGCTGTTGGCGAATGCAAAAGAGATTTTTGAAACAGGTGGATATAAAAATGACACACCTTAAAAATAGCATTTTTCTAAATGTCCCAACAAAAACATACTGTCTTTTTCACAATGTGATCTCTCGAGCCTCCCATGATAACATTCTTATCTGTGTTTTCCTTTTTTATTTAAAACCTTGCATCCCAAAAAATAAAAACAAAGCACTTTCTTTAAGTACTCTAGTTTTGAACCTTGCTCCAAACCTAATAAAATCTCTTTTGCAACCAAAAAGGACAAAATCTCTTCGGTTCTGTTTGGCGAAGAATGTTCAATGTATTTTATGAGTAGGTTTTATGACTTTATCTTATTCAGATACTTATAATATATAAAAGAAAATATTACTGTTTATGACCCGAGAGCTATGATTTATTCCGAATCTTAGCATGTTATGTTATGACTAAGATTCAATCTACGTCTCTACGAGTCCACATCATCAATTGGGATGCCCTCAGTAGTCATATTTATATATCACAGATTAAGCCAAGCCAATCTGGGAGTTTTACAGATGAGCAACGGGAGGTATATGTGGGCATGTGGCAACCTAATTGAGAACTAGCATCCTATTAAGATGCATACATTAGTTCAAAGAAAACGATGACATTGTTGGTAAGACTTAAAAAAAATTTAACTGGATTGATTCCTTGTGATACTGAGCCCCACTTCGTTCAACCATACTACAGGAAACATATTGTACTATACCGAACCCAATAGTCCAATAGTCCAACTCAATCCTAAAAGCCATTTTGTTACATATTTAACATCAACATCAACTCATTAATTATTTTGGTCAGTGTAGTTGTCCTAGATGCAAGGGTGCAGTATGAGCAACCTGAAGGTGTCTTTACACCACAGAACAGATTGATGGAAATTGTTGTCACTGGATTCACCTTAACTAACAACAATAACTCCAGTATTATATATATACAGGAACAAATTGAAGCAAACCCAGATCAAAACTCAACAGCAACAGCCAAAGCAAATTTTCACAATGAAAGTGGTCTAATCTAAAGCACAAAACATACCTGGTCTTATTCTTCTGCTGATTTCCATCTTCTCCGGTATTGCATAGATGAGAGTACGGTTTCTCCACAGGAAGACGTGGCACAGTGTCTGGTTAGATATGTTGTACTTTCTAAAGTTCCCCACCCTCACGTGTAATGATGTCAGGCCTGACAACGAACGCACTTTTTGATCTAATTAAGATTCTCTGTGTACTCGAGTTCGTGCACAACACAAACCGGACTCAGCGTGGGCTGGGCCGGATTGAGAAATAGTCATGGGCTAAAGTTACATTTATACGGACCAGCACTGAGCTGACCCGAATTCTTCAAAATATTTGTTTGGTCGTTGACTCATTGCTAGTTGCAACTTTCGACCTTCGGTCACTGCTTGCGTTGCGTGGTTGCCATTCCTGAAAGCTGAAACCGGCCAAAAGGTTGACCAAATTTCTTACGAAAAAACCCTCGAGTTATCTTATGCAATCATCCTAAAAGACGTGTAGTTCTAACTATTCACTTGTGGAGTTAAATTCCGTTACATGCCCAGCCAAGTCCAAACATAAATAATGTACCGAAAAGCTAGTGTGCGCAGGCTGCATGGGTGTGCTGGCGCTTAAGAGACACTCATTAGACAGGAGTGAGGGTGTATTGCACCAAAACGTACAGCCATCAATGTCTCTTAAGCCAGCCATCAATATCTCTTAAGCCAGCGCACCATACACCACCACCCTGCGCACACTAGATGCCATCAATGTCTCTTAATGTAACGTGTCAATCTTACACAATAGTTTTCGTACCTTATGTACAATCCTATATAAACGTCTAGCTATGTTTCTTAACAAAACTCAGTTCTAAACACCATCCAACTTGCTCATGGCTGAACCCAGTTCCAACCAATCTACAGCTACCTCTGAATGGCCGTGTCGCCATCGTTACTGGTGCCTCACGAGGCATTGGTCGTGCCATAGCTCTCCACCTTGCATCCATCGGTGCAAAATTAGTAATCAATTACGCCTCTAGTCCAACTAAAATAATTTGTCTATTTATTATTATTATTAAATGTTTTTTAATTTTTATTTTTTTATGTGTGATATGTAGATTGTAGTGGGTGGGAGGAATAAGTATCTTATAAATGGGCGGCTTGCGCAGCCGAAGCAAGTGCAGAATTTATTTCATTCGGTGCAGCTTAATGTGAACAATCCACATTTTCTTACAATGCAAGGGAGGATAACTAAGGTTTTGAATATGAAACCACCTGAAATTTTGTCAATGCTTGAAGAGGCAGCTGGGACTAGAATGTACGAGACGAAAAAGGAGGATGCGTTGAAGACACTTGAGAAGAAGCAGAGTAAGGTTGATGAAATTGATAAGCTTCTTGATCAGGAGATTCTACCTGCTTTGGAGAAACTGAGGAGAGAGAAGATGCAGTATATGAAGTGGGCTAATGGGAACACGGAGTTGGACAGACTTAAAAGGTTTTGTGTTGCTTTTGAGTTTGTCGAGGCGGAGAAGAAAAGAGACAATTCTTTAAATGGAGTGGAACAAGTCAAGGCTAAGATTGCTGAGATAGATAATGACGCAGCAAGGATGCAGGGAGAGATTCAGGATTTGGAAACAAAGATAACTGTTTTGACAATTGAAAAAGATAAGATGGCGGGTGGCGAGGTGAAAACACTATCGGAGAAAGTAGATTCTCTTGCTCGTGATCTTGTAAAAGAAACATCTGTACTGACAAATCAGGAAGATTCATTGAAGACTGAACAAAAGAAAGCTGAAAAGGCAAGGCTGTTCTTATTATTTGTTTCCATGTTGATTTAATTTGGTGTTCTGTAATGCTGTTTTCCTTATGTACTTTTTAGCCAGTAGTAGGGGATACAGATTTGATAATTACAATTTTCTGTGCTCATACCTGCTGTATTTACAGGCTGCTAAAAATATTAAAGACATTGAAACATCTATTGAAGAGAGGAATGCTGCTGTTCAAAAATCTGAGGATGGAGCAGCTGATCTGAAAAAGAGAATCGACGATCTCTCCAAGAGTTTAGAAGAGTATGAAAAACAATACCTGGTGAGTCTTTTCAATATGTTGCTACAATGTAAGTTATATTATCTTTCATATCTTGCATGTACAATGGTGCAATACTATGATGGAACTACCTTCGGAGGAAATGACGTTAATAATGTTTACTACTGAAAGGGTATCTTAGCTGGTAAGAGCAGCGGGGATGATGAGAAGTTCCTTGAAGATCAACTTGGTGATGCAAAAGCTGCAGTTGGGAGTGCTGAAACTGAACTGAAGCAGCTTAAAATAAAAATAAGCCACTGTGAAAAGGAGTTATCAGAGAAAAAGAAACAGTTGATGTCAAAGCGTGAAGAAGCCGTGTCGGTTGAGAACGAGCTTAATATTAGAAGAAAGGCTGTGGAGGATGTTAAAGTTTCCCTAACATCTGTTCCTTATGAAGAGGGTCAGCTGGAAGCTCTTCAAAAGGTTAATTTCTTTCTTACTAAATATGCTCCAATCACACAAATTTTATGGAAACATTTGTTAATATGTATTTGGAGTAGGTCATCTGAACTTAGCTCTTTGTAATCTATCTCAGGATTGTGAAGCAGAGTCAAAGGTGGTGGAGAAGTTGACGGATGAAGTTCCTTCTCTTTCTGGAGAGTTGCGAAATGTAAAGTTCAGATACCGAGATCCTGTTGACAATTTTGATAGGTCAAAAGTGAAGGGTGTGGTGGCAAAACTCATCAAAGTAAAGGATAGTTCCACAACAACAGCTTTGGAGGTTTGTCTTGCGGATGATCCTAGTCTTCTTTTTCGTCTGCCATTTCGTCTTTCTAGTTTCACCAAAAGATTTGATTGCGACACTTGTTTGCCTCACCCCTAAATTCTTGGCAGGTTACTGCCGGAGGCAAGTTATATGACGTTGTTGTAGACTCGGAACTTACTGGAAAGCAACTTCTCAGAAGTGGAGAACTTGAGAGAAGAGTGACATTAATACCATTGAACAAAATCCAATCTCATACCGTTCCACCAAGAGTTCAACAAGCTGCTGACAGATTGGTAAGTGTTATTTCATCTCCTGTTTTTCACTATATAATCTTGCCTTCTTGCTGAAATCTATGCCTGTTTTCAGGTTGGTGATGGTAATGCAGAACTGGCACTTTCTTTGGTTGGTTATGAGGAAGATGTGAAGGTAGCTTGCACTTTATTTGGTTTTCAATTATCGATTCAACTCGCTTCTGATTTTTATTTTTAATTAGTTGATAAAAAATAGGTAAAGATTACATCATTCAGCCAGTAACTAAGGAGAAAGGCCTACAACCCCTTACATCCATAGTCATGTAATTTTAAAGTTTGGATAATAAAAAAGCGTCAGCCCTACCCCATACCATCCCCTTTAAAGACAAATCCTGCCTATCTAAGGCCTACCCCATCCATATAGTGCTTGTCATCTAAACCCACTAATGCTCGCTTCGATGATTCAAAACTTATTAATTGAAAAACAAAAAGGCTCTATTTTGTTATGGCTCAACCCTCTTTTGGCATAACTAGTGACTATAGAGTGGAACTATGTGTCATTATGATTTACATGGTGGGGCGATCATCTTCAACTAGGATTATAATTTGGCTCATCTGTAATGGACACCAGGAAGATGGTTTTTACTTTTTAGAACTCAAACTAGTTTGTCACTGATCCCTCCCACTTATTCTTCTTTGATTCTTTATGTATATATGCATGATATGCGATATTAGTTGTTTTCTGTATGAGATAATGTTTGTCTCCTAGTAAATCTTCTGAATGCTTATGTTCATCCTTGATTTCCTACATTGTGCACTGTGAAGTGTAGGTGGTCTAATGAAGATAATTATGCACACTTATAATAATTTCTTTTCTGACTAGAAGCAATTCATTTTGCAGGAGGCAATGAAGTGTGTATTCGGTTCAACCTTTATTTGCAGAAGCACCGACGCTGCAAAAGAGGTATACTTTGGTATAAATGAATGTTTATTTTGAGATTCATTCACACGCGACTTATTATTTATTTCTTTTCCTTTTTCTATAATTGTTCCTTAGATGGATCTGGGATAATGTTTTTGGATTATCTGGATTGCAATATTTTCTTTTTCTGTAAAATCTTCCAAGGAAATTTGTTTTGGGTCCATAATTAGGTTCTCTTTTTTCTTTTTAGATTTTGGTTTGATAGATTGCTAAAGCTGCTTCTTGACAGCTATCAGGGAAGCCACTATTCATTCCAAACAAAATTAGAAGCCTTTTTGTGTTGTTATAATTTGTGTTGAATGATTTGAATCACAATAATAGGTTTCTAGTGGCTTGATTTGAAAGACGTAATCCAGCTTAGGAATTTTCCCTAGTGATGCGTATTTGGAATCTGTGACCTCTAGTTTACATGAAACTATGGGATGGTTTGTTGACTGAAATAAATTTTGAATGGTGTCAATGTGTCCTTAAAACTTAGAATTAGCCAATTATCACAGCCATTAATTTGTTTTGAGTACTCATAACTTATGTTTCAACTGTTTTTTGTTGTTATGAAATTTGGTATGGTTTTTATTCTTTTTAACATGGACACTTCATATGCTTGATATTAAACTTTGAGAGCATCCAACTCATCCAATTGGTGATGAGCGGAGAGGCCTTATAACTTACCTACTGTACACTGTATTGCAAAGCTTTAAACATCCCATGTAGGTGTATGCTAAACACCCCGTGTCTCCCTCATATGTGGCATTACTTGGGACAACACACTTGGGGATGCGGAATAAACGGGCTTTTTGGGCCAAACACAATAGCCTGGTCTGATACCATCTTAACCTTTGTGAGCATCCAACTCAAAACCGATTGGTGAAGAGTGGAGCAGGAACTTATATACTATATTGCAAAGTTTTAAACATCCGAAGTGGGATACTAAACATCTCAACACTTGAAAAGTTCCATTTAGACAAACTGACGCCTGTATTAGATACACGGACAACCCTTATTTAAACAATTTCTGGATAGATATGTATGCATTACTTAATCTATTTATATACGCACCAAATTGCTCTTTGGATGCAATGTCGGGCAACGATGCAAATACTCATGTCAAGGTCACTTGGTTACCAGTATTACATTGTTTCCTGTTAGTATATTTTAGGCAGATAATAATTACACTAGAGATAAATCCCAACCCATGGTTCAAGTAGAATAAATGCTTATGTTTGAGATATACATCTCATAGCTATATGGATTGTGGACTTGTCGAAGTTAGTCCAAAATTGAATTTTGAAGATTAAAGTTCTTGAGAGTGTGAGGGGGAGCACAAGAAAGTTTTCATGCTCATCATGTTTTTTTTTTGTTTATATCATACTATTATTTTTACTTTGGGTAAAGAGTAAACAAATTATTTTCTCATCAACAGCCTTGTATGTGATATCATCATGGTTACCATCTTGGAGAAGGTTAGGAAATGATTAACTTGCACTACTGTATTATCTAATTATCATTCTGTTAAACTATGCACAGGTTGCTTTTAGTAGGGAAGTCCGTACACCAAGTGTAACTCTTGAAGGTGATAAATTTCAGCCTAGTGGTCTCCTCACTGGTGGTAGTCGCAAGTAAGCCTTATTAGCACTTATTATCTGTATAAGTCATGTTATTATCTGGTTTTATTTTTGTGATACATTCTTACAGTTTGGTAAGAAGTTTTTATTGCTTTACTCTTTTGATTTGAGCACTTCTGTCCATAGAGGTGGCGGAGAATTGTTAAGGAAACTCCATGTGTTGTCAGAGTCTGAATCTAAGCTTTCCGTCCACGAATCAAGATTACGAGAAATTAAAAACAAGGTAGAGATATTTTCTCAAATCCCTCCTTACATATTTGAACCCAAGAAATGAGTCTCTCATACTTCTCACCAATTCATACACCTTTTATTTGTACATCTTAGCATTAGTCTATTTGTTGCAACCATCTTTTGATAACTGATAAGGTTGATTTGCTACTTGTAATACATTTTCTATTTTTCCTTGGCTTTTTATATATTTGCAGTTCATGAATGATGAAGGGACATTTCACAAGGGGGCTTCTAGGATGTAAACCCAACTACTTTCCTATATAAAGATATGTGAGAGAAGGCCGAAACTAATGAAGGCCGTATACTCTTTTCTCTAGACTTTCTTCTTCATCTTGTATTCAATAGCAATAAGAAATTTATGGTGATGTAGATATAACCCCTATTACTAGTAGCAATTAGACATGACACCCAGACTGAAACATTATCATCTTGGATAAGGCTGTTGGGACAGTGCAAAATAGCCTTATCGGAGTGTAATTACTCAAAAGACCCCCTTCGCAAGACCAGGGCTAGGACACATGTCACCATCTTAAGAAATGCATTTAACAATCATGGAAGTTGGGGTCAACCTTATATTCTTACCTACACTGGGGGATTTGTCTAATCATTTTTATCCATGACTCTTCAAACATTAGATACTCAAACTCCATTCAAAATCTGCGGCATTGTTCATTTCACACTAAGAGTAAAAGCTTTAGTTGACTAATTTCCTCATTTTTTTAGTATAATCAGTGTTTCTTCAAATCAACAAGTTCAAAACTCTAATTTTTATGAATTACTTCAGATCTTGCGATTTCAGTTCAAATCCAAGTCAAAATGGTTCTCAGAATGGGTGTGAGTTCGAGTTCAGAAGTTCAACCTAGATTTCACTGTTATTGTTTTAATTTGAGTTTTAATTTGAAATTCGACTGTAAATTTAAAGGTTTGAGTTTGTTTTTTAATGATTTGGCAGTGGTGGTGTTTGTTTGGAGGAGGCGGTGGTTGAATATAGGCAGAAGATAAACAACAACTGTCGCTTCACTTAATCTTGATGACCCAGGTTTCTAATGGTGACACGTGTCAAATGTGGGAAACAAGCAAATACAAGTTAAAATTAGAAATAACCCCTTACTGATATAAGTATATAATCAGACATATCCTCCCACTGTTGGACAAGATGAAGTCTGGGTTTTTAACGGATTAGATACATATCTCTACACTATATGATAGCCGGGTATTTAGGAACCCCTCTCTACTGTCGAGTAGGCAATTTGTAATCTCCATAGTTGCTCAATTTCAAAACACCTCCCTCACAAAAATTAGAACAAACCTCCTATTTATTAATAATTTAGAAAAACCTCCCTAATATTATTTAAATTATATAATTATCTCCAATTTCCCTCGCTAATATTAGAATAAGCTCTCTTTTATTAATAATTTAGAAAAACCTTTCTAATGTCACTTAAATAACATAATTATTCCCTATAAAAAAAAAATAGATGAGTCTTTCCTACATAATTACAATTACCAATTACAATTATAATCCAAAAATCATGTTAACTATCGAACTCGAGGGACAGGTTTCAAGACTTTAATACTTTAGAAAAAAAAAAAAAAAAAAAACCAATGCGGCAGCATGGTTTGCATACTTGTCATTATATGGTGACATGTCCTAGTGTACACGCCGATAAGGGTATGAGACATTTCATCTGCCTTGACCTGGAAGATGACGGTTAAGGTGAGTTGACTTGGATGGCCAATCTGAAAGGCCTTGTCTAAGGTTTTTTTGAAAACGAGGGGTCATGTCTAGTTGCTACTAGTAAGGGAGTTATCTCTACATAACCCTATAATTTATTGGTATGTACTTAACTAAGTAACATGAACACTTCATACGCTTAAACAAATCACGCACATACGATTTCAAACTAGGGTTTCTCCTATACCCAAGAAAATAATCTATTAACATAGTTACAACTCCATGATTTACCACTTTCATAGTTATCTATTTGTAAGGTGGCGCTTTAAGGTCTTGAGCCCCGTAATTCGTTGTCTAAATAGAGAACAGTAATAGCCTTTTAGATATTTAGTTGTGTCCTGGTGTCCTACTTCATATAGGTGGCTGTGTCGGACACTCTGTACCCTTTCGGACACCAACAGGCGTGTCAATGTTTTAGGAATGAAACAATAGATACTAGGTGGAGGCAATCCTAGCGGTTTTGGCACTCATTCACATATCTTCCTCATGTTTTTAATGGGTAGGATTCTCTTAAGATAGGAGAAAGCTTATGGATGCTTTATTATATTACTTTTGATGTATGAATTTAATTGGTTTACATTTTATGAATGAGTTTAGGGGAAAATCCAGTTTTTAGTTAAATAATATTTGATAAGTAATAACGGTAAAAACATTGAGAACATCGCTAAAATACGGGTTTCAATTATGAATTTATACTAGAGCTATCATTTTTAAAAGCATATTGAACACAGTGAAATTTATTAATTAAGTCATATGTGAGGTATCTTAGGCTTGATTCTTGCTTGTAGCCATTTTTATCTGTTTGCATCACCTATCTTGACGTAATAATTTTAACTCTATTTCATAATTTTATGTGTATCTTTTTGTCTTACTTCTATATACTGTGCATAGAGAAAGGAAATTTAACGATACTGGAATATTAGAGTTAGATCTTTAATAGTAAATTCCTATCATTAACACACTCCCTCTGTATATTTTGCTTAACTTCTATTACTACCAGATGCATGATCTTCTGTGGGAGGCTCTTTAACAAAATGCAAAAAAAAAGGATTAGTCCTCTTCAATTTTGTTTTCCATAATATGCTTCTTTTGTGGGTCAACTTTGCAGATTACTCAACTCCTTCCTGTTCAAAGGAACTTTATGGAGCTCAAATCACAGCTGGAACTCAAGTCTTATGATCTCTCGCTGTTCCAGAGCAGGGCTGAGCAAAATGAGCATCATAAGTTTCTACTGACTTTTTAAACTTTCGTAGCATATCGACTTTTTAAACCTTCCAGTACATTGATACTTGGAGTTCTCATTCTCTAGTCTATTGATTTTAATTTGGATGCTATGCTCTAATGTTTGTTACTTTCCCTGTTTAATGTAGCTAGGGGAGCTGGTTAAAAAGATCGAGCAGGACCTTAAAAATGCAAAACAGGATGAAAAAGAAAAGCAGCATTTTTATCAAAATTGTATTTCTACTGTGAAATTGCTTGAAAAATCTGTCAAAGAGCATGGTAATACCCGAGAGGGCAGGCTAACAGATCTGGACAATAAAATTAAGAAAACAAGAGCGCACATGCAATCATCTTTAACAGAACTCAAGGTCAGTGTTTCCTTTCTATGTAAATTGTGTTTTCCTTGGTTTGTTAAATCCGAGTCAGACCTTTCTCTACTCCTTCAACTCATTTTTTGGCCTCCGTTTTGAGAGGAACTGGGTGTTTTTGGTGGGATTATAAGTGATGTTTTTTTTGTTATAGTAAGCTCTGACCCACATGATGTCAAAAATAGTGATAAGATTATTTCCTGCTGTTGGAGAAGTTAAAGAGAAGCAACCTTTTTAACCGTCTGATCCAATTTGTTTTCTCCTTCCATTACCTGTCCATCCTAATATAGGGACATGAAAATAAAAGGGACAGGCTTTTTATGGAAAAGGAAGCTATCATTCAAGAACATGCTTCCATGGAAAATCAGTTGTCTTCATTTGAAACACAGATTAATGCTCTCAAAGCCGAAGTGGATGAACTTAAAGTCAAGGTAGACTTTGACGTTTCCAACAGTACATGGAAGTGGTTGGAACTTTAACCTTTTTCTGTATTCTTGTGCAGGTTAGTAACTTAAAGAATGATCATGATCAAGCTGAATCTGAATTCAGATTGATCCGTTCAAAGATAAAAGAATGTGATTCTGAAATAAACATCATTTTCAAGGAGCAACAGAAGCTTCAGCGTAAAATAGGCGAAGAAAATCTTGAGAAGAAAAAAATGGAAAATGAGGTTCTGTTGTAATTATTTTGTCTATTATTTTTAGGTTTAGAAATAAAAATGGATGCGTTTAAATTTTTTCTCTAACTTCCCTAGATTATTTTCTTTTTGTTGCATTTTACAGGTAAAATGGATGGAGATGGAACAGAAAGACTGTTCTTTTAAGGTAGATAAGCTACTTGAGAAGCATACCTGGATCGCAAGTGAGAAACAATTGTTTGGAAAAAGTGGAACTGATTATGATTTCTCATCCTGCAACCCTCATGAGGCAAGGGGAAAACTGGAAATTTTGCAAGCTGAGCAATCAGAGTATGTGTGTTCATTACTTTGACTGTGTTTCAGCTTTTTATGAAGAGTTAGCTTTTCTATTTCCATGTATTCAATGAATAATAGGCATTGGGGTTTTGTTTGAAAGACAAGTCAAAACTCAGGAAGGTGATTGAAGAGCTAGATGAGAAAAAAAAGGAAACACTACACGTTACATGGGTCAAAGTTAACAAGTAAGTTATGTCTGCACTCTTTGCTTTCAATTTGTTTAATTTCTCTTGGTGTGAGTATTATTATTGTATTATATATTGCTATTTGTTTTGTTAAGCTTGATCTACTTACAATTTTATTTGTGCTCCTATGTAGTGATTTTGGGTCTATCTTCTCTACCCTATTACCGGGTACAATGGCAAAGCTAGAGCAGCCTGAAGGATGTAGCTTCTTAGATGGTCTTGAGGTCCGTGTTGCATTTGGTAGCGTGTGGAAGCAATCTTTGTCAGAACTTAGTGGAGGGCAGTGATCTCTTCTTGCACTTTCTCTTATCTTGGCTTTGCTTCTCTTTAAACCAGCACCACTTTATATTCTTGATGAGGTATGAAGTGTATAGACATTTGTGTTACACTAGCCTTTGAAAGCATTCCTGGAACTTTAAATGAATGATATCCTTTGACAATGTTATTCTAAATTTAGTGGTAATTGTCTGGCTGCCTGACCTAATTGTTAGGGTTTGGGCCTTTATATATTGTCTGTAACAATACAGACTTGAATTTGAGAGCTCTGTGTCACACTTCGATGCGGTTGACCTTTTGCAGTTTCCCTCTTTTCTGTCTTGACCTGGAAATTTTGATGATTGCATCTTAGACTTGTTCTGTTGTGCACACTTGCCTCTTTGGTATATTACTCCTGTACAAAGCGTTCAATGGAAGCTTTATGAGTACATCTAACAAGTTAGATTTGTTTTCCTATGGATGCCACTTTTAGAATGAATACATTCTCAACATCAGCGAACATGTTTTTAACCGTCCTTCAGCTCTTGAATAATACATTCTTGACATACAAAAGCTCGCCAACTTCCTGTGTGTTTAGGATGTAGGATATAGCAACTTTTAAATGCTTCCTGTGTCCTTCAGTTCACTGGAGTAGGTTTCACAAACCACATCCATGGTGTAGACAATGCTATTTTGAACAGAGGTATTTCAGTTATGTATATTTTTTCCGGAATGTTTGACAATAAGGGTGAATACGGTTATGGATGAACTGGCATCAAGTTTGCAACCATAGCTTTTCTCTTAATTTTGATTGTGCTATTATGCACAGAACTGGCATCAAATTTGTATTGCAATTGAATATGTTTAATTTTTTTTGTCTTAAGTTCCTTGTCTTGCCTGGTTCTTTTTCGCAGGTAGATGCAGCTCTTGATCTAAGCCATACACAAAACATTGGAAGGATGATCAAAAGTCACTTTCCACATTCTCAGGTTCGACAATTATGTCTGTTGAATGTGAAGCTGGATTCTTAGGTTTCTGAATCATATTTACGGAGTCTGGTTGAGTTTCTTAGAGGGCAGATGCCCTGTTTTCAAAATATTTAAAGCCTATAAGTACAATAATTGCTTTCTTTAGATGCGTGATTGAAATATTTAAAATGTAAGAAGAGTTTGGCCTTCTTACTCCTGGGTTTGCTGCACAGATTTAGCATGCCCAGTAGTATGCAAATGGTGTATGGATATTATTTCAGCCAATAGCAAGAACCCTAGGATTACTGTATCCATCGATTTCTCTGTTAAAGTTTGGAGCATCCAACTCAAAACCAATTGGTGACGAATGGAGAGGCCCATGAATTTTTAAACCGTATTCCAAGGCTTCTCACATCCCATGTGGGACTAAACTAAAAATCTGGACATGCCCTCTCATGTGTCCGACTTCATATAGGTCGCCGTTTCGGACTCTCCGTACTTGTTTGACTGTGTCAATGTGACTTGGTATACGGATGTCGTAGACCGTTGTATACTAATACTTTGATATTTAACTATACAACCTGGTGTTTATGAGAGTATTATTAGAGATGAAGTATCATGTGATAGTCTTGCCTCATGTTCTGTTTTCTGGTGGTGCAGTTTATTGTGGTCTCTCTCAAGGAAGGGATGTTTAATAATGCCAATGTTCTTTTCCGGACCAAATTTGTAGACGGCGTGTCTACTGTCCAAAGAAGTGTTGCTTCTAAGTAGGATTGGTGATGACTTGTTTTCTGGAAGTTCAAACTACTTACTTGAGCCAAAGTTTAGTTTGATGAAAATTTTCAAATAGGAAGTTTGTAAATACTTACCAAGTAACTAGTGATCTAACACAGCACAGTTGGTCCAACCAGCATAATCATGTATTTGCTTCCAGTAATCATTAGTTCTATGTATGTATACGGGCTGAACAAAAGCTGCCTTTGAATACATAAGACTACAGTCTTACCATGTTGCATGACTAGGCTGAGTGTGATAGACAGTCATTATGATGCACACTACACATTCCGAATCTTAATGATTTAGAGAAAATTGGCTTTTATCAACCGTAGCCGTTTATTATTATTCACTGTTATACTGGGAACAAGAACATATTATGAAGAAATGTATGAATTGGTGAACCTGTAGTTATCTTTGATGTGAATAATGTCTGTTCAAGTATGCTTGTGATGAATTGGTGTTATGTCTGCGGTTAGGAGTTCCTGGGTTGCTATTTTAGCATTATCGGCCCAAGTGTTTCTTCGGAAGTAGACTGTTCAGAGTTCCGGTTCTTTTGGTCTGCCAGTGTTTCTTACTGCTGTTGATGTGTGCAATGCTATCAGGCAAGTTTACGTATAGAGGATTTATTTTTTTGCTTTTTTTTTTGGCGTGGTAAAGTTCTGGTTAAAATTTTGCTGGAAAAATTCAGAAGATATGTAGTATGGGAAATTTCGAACCAACAGATGAATGGTTAGAATGGCATCTGTGTACCAAATTCACTTCAAAGTGGTGCCTTACAATGCCCCGTTTGGTAATCCACTTAGAACACTTTATCATTTATGCCATGATGGAGGGTTTAGAACTCTCTTTTTCTACCAGTGTACTCTATGAACCTAAGGTTAGTAGGTTAAAGATATGGTAACTGTGAATTTCATTTTGTGCCTGCTAAAGGTCTCTAGTGTATAAGATCTTAATTAAAGTTTCTGGTTGTTAGAAAGGCATACCTTTGAAAGAAGTTTCTCATTATTTCTGAAACGTGGGTTAGTTAGAGTCTACCTTCCCCCTTTTAAACATTATATAATCCAGAAAAGATTTATTTACTGTCAATGTTGTCTGGCTGAGATTGTAGAAAAAAATGTATCATTTGTTGAATGACCTCAATGAGTTGTTCCTGAAGTCTGTAAAATAATTACATGATGCCTTTCAATGAGATCAAAGAATCCTTTCTCTGGTTGGATTTGTACTTTTGTCTGCCTTGAATATAAGGACTAAAGAGTGTGATTAAGGGTTATGAATTTTTAATTCGCTTTTCTGGTTGACCATAAAAATTAGTTGTTTATTCACTTAAAAATTTCAATTGGCCAATTAATAAACTGGCAAACCTACCAGTTGATTTTAAATTGAAAACAGCCTACATGAAAAATCGAACTGAAAGGAAAAATAATATGGATACTACCACTCATTGTACCACAGGTTGTTCTGCTATGGAAGCAACAGTATTCGCAGCATTCTACCTACATCCGTATCACCCTCTCTCCTTATCAGAAAAAGAAAAAAAGAGAAAAATAAATCATGGTGTGAGCTTTAATTTGGATGACACCCGAGACATATCTTGCACCTTTCTCCATTCTTTTCCAGTTCTACACTTGTATATTATACCACAACTAAACGGATCATGGTTTATTTTGCTGATGCTTCGTCATACCACAGCAATTAGTTGCCTGCTTATTGTGGAGACTCCTCACGATGAGTCTAGTTAGTAAAACATTTCTAGCGTTGTACAAAGAGGATTTTCAAATAGGGAGTCTATTAGAAGAAGTTGTTCTTCACGTCATAGTGTAGAGCGCGCCTGTACATAGCACAATTAGAGCGCACCCGCGCCTAGTGCATAACAATTGTCCAGTAGATATAGCGAGCTCGCCCTCAACCAGAGCGTGCCCGCGCCTCGAGTCAATTATGTGCACCGCTTGTCTTTGTTCATATATTTAGAAACTTGTAATCTCTATAAAAACAATTGTAATCTCCTTAGGAATTAATCAAGTAAATATTTTCAAATCTGTCTCTAATTTATCATGGTATCAGCCTAATTTCGATCCAAATTCTAACCCTAACCACTCTAAGCTTCCGCCTCCTCTCAATTCTCAATGGTCGACGCCTCAAACACCAATAATGAGTCTCCTCCAGGTTCTGATGATCCTTTCTTTGTCCACCACTCAGATAGCCCCACGGCTATTCTCGTATCTCCTCTGTTATCCGGTGACAATTATCCGACTTGATTACGGTCTATCTCTAGAGCCCTTCGAGCAAAGAATAAGTTTGGTTTTGTAGATGACTCTGTCACACCTCCTAGCACTCCTAAAGAAAAATCCAAGTGGTCGCAATGTGATGACCTCGTTGCTTCATGGATTCTCAATTCTGTTTCTCCAGTTATTAGTGGAAGCATCCTCTATGCCGACTTTGAATCTGAAATCTGGAAAGATCTAGGTGATCGTTTTTCACAAACTAATGCACCCAAGGTTTTTCAAATGAAAGATTCCGTCACCCTTCTCAAGCAAGACAATCGTCCGGTATCTGTTTATTTCACTTTGCTTAAATCTTTCTGGGATGAATTAAGTTATTTGTCTACTATGCCTGTTTGTACTTGTGGTCATGCATCTATTTTTGCTAAAGAGGTTGAAGACGATTGTTCTATGAAATTCATGCAAGACCTAGATGCTCGTTTTCAATCCATCCGCAGTCAAATTCTCTTAATGTATCATTTCCCTCGTATGTCCAAGATTTATTATTTAATCCGACAGGAGGAGAAACAACAAGAGATTCATGCACTCTCTCTTCCTTCTGCTCCAGACGCTGCTGCCCTGAGTACTCACTTTCAAAAGACCAACTGGGCTTCTTCTTCGAAATCAAGCCTGTCTAAACCTCCATGATATAACAATGGTTAAGCCTCGAAAGAGCACGCCTCGATCTGAGGGCAACGAGCGGCCATCCATTCTGCAACCATCAGAACCGAAGTTGGACATTATATTGGTACATGTTACAAACTGCATGGTTATCCACCCAAGCCTGCTCAAGCCAATTCAGTTGCTCCAGGCTCCACTTCTCCTGTTTTCTCCACAGAACAATACAACCAACTTCTCAGTTTGCTTAATTCAGCTAGACCACTTCACAGGCAAATCTGACAGGTATATCTCTCTCGTGTTTTTCTAAATCCATATGGATCATTGACTCTGGTGCTACCAATCATGTCTGTTCATCATTACATCTGTTTTCTCATTATCATACTTGTTTAACATATTCTATTATTAAACTTCCGGATGGAACAGACTATTTAATTACTCATGTTGGTAGTGTTATTCTCTCTCCTCTATTGCGTCTTGACAATGTTCTGTTTGTTCCCACATTTCATTTTAACTTGCTTTTCATTAGTGAACTAGTCAAATCTCACCCTATCTCTGTCACGTTCACTAATGATTCTTGCCTTTTTTAGGACCAGTTATCGAAGAAGAAGATTGGATTGGGACGGCTTAATGGGGGACTCTACCATCTCCAACTAGCTTCCGTTTGCTCATCCCACAACTCCACCACCAATAATTTATGGCATTATTGCTTAGGACATCTCTCTTCCACGCCTTTGCATATTTTAGCTAAGCAATTTTCTTTCATTTCTAGTTCCAATAATGCTACTTGCAATGTATGTCCGCAAGCTAAGCAAACACGTTTATCTTTTTCTCATAATTCAATAAAAACTATTAGACCTTTCCAAATGATTTATTGTGACATTTGGGGTCCTTTTAATTTACCATCCTATTCCAATGCTCATTTTTTCTTAATAACTATTGTCGATGATTTTAGTCGTGCTACATGGATTTATCTTATGACTATCAAATCTGAAACTGTCATGCATTTACAATCTTTTTTTTTTGCCATGGTTCATACTCAATTTCACTCTACAATACATTCACTCATATTTTTCCATAGCAACTGATAGTTAGTAAATTGATTCTTAATTATCTATAGATGAATATAAACAACTAATGATCAACTACCTTATCAATATTATTCCTACTCTCAATTCATTATGCAATATAAAGAGTCATGATTCGTTCGACTCTTAAACTACCAAGACTAAATAGAATCCAATTAATCAAACACAAAGAGACAATGGTGAGAGTAATATTATGTTGAGAATTTATACTACGAGATAATACTATCAATTGATCTTATACTAATATTAACTAAAGTAATTATTTATAGGTGAATCAAATATGGAGAAAACTAGAGAGAGATTGAAATCAACTTTTAATTTCTTAACATGCTAGAATAGATTTGTATAGAAAACCCTAGTCTAGATATTTTCACACAAGGTTAAAATATAAAGACTAGACCTTTAATGATCCTTAATTACTTTATACTATCTCTAGTCATAAACTAATTAGCATAAGAGAAAGCTTGTTCCCATTCTCATGGCAAACTCATTATTCTCTAGTTTATGTTAAACTCTTCTTATATCTAAGTCAAGAAAAACCTAAACTTAAATCCCTAAACAACAAATTTATACTAACAAATCAAGTCCTCTTAAAGCTTCATTCAAACTCCCTCTAATGAGAGTTTAGCTTTGATTCATAGGACTATCATGAACATAATAATAAATAGAATACGATATCATGAAGAACTACTTTATTAAAGATACCTAAATTGAATAAACTAAAGCTTTTATTAAAAGGTTCTAATGGAGACTACCAACTAAACTAATTAACTAAACCTAACTTAAACTAAAGAGGAAGAGAGAGAGAACCCTAATTTAAAACTAAACTAAAGAGGAGAGTAGCCAAGTTTTGTTTAGCCTTAAACTCTTTATATAGGAGAGGGTTAGGTTTACAATTTCGTGCATGGGCTTTAGAGCCATGTTTTGGGCCATGAAATCAAGCCCAAAACCTAATTACATATGTCCAAAAAGGGTTTCTCTGCACGAAATTACTTCAACACCCCTTTCATATATTTTTACTGCTTTGATTGGGTCAAGGCTTGGACCATTAGAAATCTTTTTCCGAGCCAGTTGTTTTGACATATAATAGGTCCAATTCCAAGGTCTGAGTCCAAAGATACGGCCTGCGGAAGTTCTATTGACTTTTCTGCTCTTTTTCTACCCGCGTTGACTTTGACTTTTCAGCTTTGACTAGACTTTAAAAAGACTTTTTCTTCTTGAAACTTGGGCTTTAACCATAGAACTTCTTAGCAACCAATCTTTTCTCTTTTATCTTGCAAAAGTGACATATTTCTTCACATATTTGACTCCAAGACCTGAAATACACAAAAGCACGTAAATAATATTAACTCTTATTTATTATACACATAATTGGTCTAAATGTAATATTATTAAGGGGTTAAAACTACAGTTTTGGACTCTTATCAGCAACATTGATGACCATTTTCATGAAATCCAAGTCCTTCGATCCGACAATGGATCCGAATTTATATCCCATAACATGCAATAATTTTTTTCAAAACATGGGGTTATCCACCAACATAGTTGCGTTGCTACTCCCCAACAAAACGCTGTTGTTGAAAGAAAATATCGTCACTTATTCAACGTTGCATGAGCGTTACATTTTCAAGCTCATCTCCTATTATCCTTCTGTGGTGAATGCATTCTCACCGCAGGCTATCTCATTAACAAAATTCCTAGCATCTTGTTAAATGACAAATCACCTCACGAGCTTTTATTTACAACACCTCCCACTCTTGTCTGTCTTCGTGTTTTTGGTTGTTTATGTTTTGTTCACAACACTTCCATTAAAAATAAGTTTGATCACCGCGGGAAACCTAGCATCTTCACTGGTTATCCTTATGCTCAGAAAGTCTATCGTATTTATGATTTATCTTCCAAGAAAATTTATACTTCCCGTGATGTGATTTTCCATGAAAATGTCTTCCCCTATCAAAATTTATCTTCCCCACCATCCTATTTGCCAATTTATCCTTTACCCATCCCCGACAATGAGATATTCGACCTTCAATCATCTCATGTAACTCCAGTAGACGGAGCACGCCCGCGCCCTCAGCCACCACAAATCGAGCGCGCTCGCGTCCTCAACCACCACAAATCGAGCTCGCCTGCGCCTTCCCTACTGACACTCTTCCAACTCAGATAGCCCTGACACCTGCAATTTTGGAACTCCCTCAGCCACCACAACCTAACCCTCTTACCTCACCTCGATCTACTAAAGTACGAAACCCCCCACCACTTCTCATCAAAGATTATCACTGTCCTACTCTCACCAAGGCACCTACAGTCCCTCGTTCGGCCAACCTCATCCACTCGGACTCTAAGGTAACACGGTCTTCCACTCCATATCCTATGACTTTCTATGTTTCTGACACTAACTTTTCTACTTGTCATAAAGTTTTTTTGTCTAAAGTGTCTTCTTCAGTTGTTCCTACATCTTTTTCTCAAGCTGTCAAAATTCCAGAATGGAGAGCTGCTATGGCTACTGAAATTGCAACTTTGGAACAAAATAACACATGGACTCTTATTCCGTCATCCTCTCATCATAAGCCTATTGGTTGTAAATGGGTTTTCAAGATTAAATATCATTCAGATGGTTCTATTAAATGTTACAAAGCTCGTCTTGTTGCCAAGGGTTACAATCAGATTGAAGGCCAAGACTATCATGACACTTTTGCACCCGTTGCCAAATTAGTCATTGTTCGATTACTTCTCTCCATTGTTGCTATCACACATTGGACTCTTCATCAGCTGGATGTCCACAATGCCTTTCTCCAAGGCGATTTGGATGAAACTGTTTATATGACCTTACCTCCTGGATTCGCCAAACAGGGGGAGCACAGGATATGTCGCCTCAATAAGTCCTTATATGGCATCAAGCAGGCTTCTCGGCAATGGTTTGCCAAACTCTCTACCACTTTTATCACTGCCGGCTTCACTCAGTCTAAGTCTGATTATTCTCTATTCACTAATATTTGTGGTTCTGATTCTATATTTGTCATTGTGTATGTGGATGACATCACTACAACAGAAGGGGTTTTCAGCAACGCACCCTTTTGCAACACCAAAAAATTGTTGCTAAAAGGTCACCAATTGCAACGCCGTATGGGGCTGCTAAAAGTTTGGTGTGCTATTGTATAGGTTGTGCATGAATTTATCTATTGCGGCGCCTCTTTTGTGGCAAATGGATGTAAATATATTTTTGAAAAAAAAGAAAATGTAATTTTTCGGGAGAGGCTTTATCATTTACAATGCTATTGGCGCGGGTAAAGTGAATTTGACCTTTTGCGACGTCACTTGCGTTGTAACAAATGTTTTACGAATGATTTATATTATTTAGTATAGCCTTTGTTGCGATGAGATTGGTGTTGCTAATGGGCTTCTTTAGGCGGGTCTTATTATTTTTGGAATTAGAACTGATGGGCGGGCCTATTTTTTACGTTAGCGCTCGAACTAAAATCTAAAATGTGAAAGCCCTAAAAGACTTTCTCTTTCTTTAACTTTCCCTTGAACCACCGCCAACTTCCCATCTCCCACCGGCAACGTATCTAACCACTCTCTCTCACAACAATGCAACCATCGGCAATAAGCTTTAACTTTTGGTTACTCCTCCACATCCGACCGAGCTTTGATTTTCAAGGTTGGTTCTCCTGCTTAATTAGTTTTCTTTTTGTTCTCTGTGGTGTTTACTCTACAAGCTAATTCTCTCAATTAATTTTCTCGGTTGATTTAAAGCTGGAACTACTAGACAAAGAAAAATTGAATCTTTAAATTTTAAGGTTGGGTGTTTTTGTTTTTTTTTCCCTTTAGTACTCATTTAGATTTCAGGTTGGTTTTCTTTAGTTTGTTTGAATTGTTTACTTTAATTTGGTTTGAGGAAATGAAATAAAGTTTGGTTTAGGTGTTGGGTTAGTCAAAGCTTCAACTTTTGGTTAATCTCCCCCTCACGTTGGTTAGTTTTCTTAAGGGATTAATATAATTAATCGACTGTTTGGAATCTAATTCTTATATATATATATATGTCTGTTTAGGTCTTTTGTTGTTGGATTTTGGCTACATCGACCTCGACAAGTGATTCAATTATTATTCCTGTTTATTTGTTTCTTTTGTAATTACTGTATATTTCGAATTCTATTGCATATTGAAAATTTTAATCTTTTATTTTCTTATCTGGAACTTGTGTAATGGGATGTGCTAGATATATATGTAAGGGGGTGTGAAAAGTTCAATCAATCCCATTACGTTTACTGACAGCTGAGGTGGTTGTTTTCTCTCATGCATCCCCTTTATCATAGAAATCTTGTATCATGATGCAGTGTAAAGTTTATGATTCTAGTCTTGCAAGTGTCAGTTGATAGTTTGTTAATTCGTTTATGATTTCCTTGGCAGAATAAAGAATTGTTTGAAAGCCTTAAAGCTACTGTTTCACTTGGTCAGGTCTATTCAAATTTATGCTCTTCTTTTTCGTCTTTTGGATTCTATGTGTTTGTGAGTTTGCACGCATGTTAGCTTGTGACTATAGTTTACGAAGTGACCGGACTTCATTTTGAGAATCTCTTTGATTAAGCTAGGTAGCTCGATCTGTAATTGATTGGAATTGTAAATAGGAATGTATCTTTTATGAAATAGTTACATATACTTTGCCACTTGGGCATCTCAATACAACATTTTTTATTGGTTCTCTAGACTATTTAAACCTGACACACAAACTTTAACTTGGTACTTGGTGGCTAACAGCTTAGCACAATGGAACAAACGTGCATGGCTTTCATTCAGTAGGACCAAGTTTCGAAGTTTGTCTTTGTGACCAGCTGGGCACATTTGCAATTCTTATGTTATGTGAAATCTTTGTGGTAAGGTTGAGGTTGCTGCTAAGGGGTTAAAGTTACATAATTTTTTTTGTTAATGTTAAAGTGCTTTTTAGACTCCCTTTCAAACTTTGTGGAGAGATTTTTTACGTCCATGCATTTTCCTTTCTACTTTTTTTTTGGGACCAATAATTTCCTTTGTACTTTGAAGA
This sequence comes from Coptis chinensis, assembly GCF_015680905.1. Lineage (NCBI taxonomy): Eukaryota > Viridiplantae > Streptophyta > Magnoliopsida > Ranunculales > Ranunculaceae > Coptis > Coptis chinensis. The sequence continues at coordinate 88,344,793 of NC_141463.1, read as the reverse complement.
TATTTGTTTCTTTTCCGTGTTTTATTAGCAAACATTTGAAGCTAAAGCTTCCCACCTAAGGAGGGATATACATTTTGTACAAGTACTGAGCATGATCAATCTACAATATGTGTCCAGGTTAGTGTATATTACAAATGTAGTGTTATTCAAATAGTTCATGCTTATCTTATGTTTTAACAGTTCCTTGTTTCTTATATTTTCACATAGAGAAACGTCCAGTCTCATCTTATGTTTGCCCGCTACACCTGATCTGTTTACTTACTTACTCTTACGCCGCTAACTCGCCCCTTTGTCAAACAGAAAATTTGTGATTAATGTTTTTCCAAGAGAGATTTGTTTCATGGGATTTAATCAATTTCGAGATAACTATATGATCGATGGAAAAGAACTCTTCTTACCGTTCTTGGATGAGATATCACCGTGAAGTGAAAACCCGAAACTAGGCCTTCTAAACAAGAACTAACATGTTAAAGCTAAGTTACACATTCTATTGGGGATCAGAAATGACTTGGGAATGGAAAGGAAAATGAAAGAGAGAAGTTGAAGAATTGAATTGGCTACCTTGCTGCCTTTACCGATTTATAGGCATTATTAAGAAATTACCGAGAAACGCCGACCGGGTGAAAGTTCTAACAAGATGAGATAGTCATTTTAGTTGTGATGTTGTAAAGGAATTTATAGAAAATTAGGTGACAAATTGTGGGACTAGGTTCGTTTTATGGAATGAATTAAAAAGTGGGTCGAAAACACGCCAATGGAAGCCATTATTTTAAGTACATTAGCCCATTTTAGGCATTTGTTAAATTATATGTTTGTTCACAAAGGCTTTTGATTTCACGCAGCCTTGCCTAGTTCCTGATTTGACAAGGCTTGGAGATCTTCTCAAGGTGAGTATCAATGCTAGATTTGTAGGCCTCATTTTCGAATTGCCAAACTATTTTTTTTTTGTTTAACTTCCCCCAATAAAGAATCAAGTAGAAGCAGATTTTAAGTAGTAGCTAATCCATAACCCCAAAGTCCCAATCACGGACTTGGTATTCTCGGTTGTTTTTTAGAAATGTTGGGATAGTTACCGTAAAAGAGATGGTTGAAGATAGAATCAGTGCTCTAATCCATTGCCATCTTCTCTTCCAGCTTTCTTTGAAATAGACGGAGATATATCTGGGTATCTAATCTTTATATTAACCTGAAGCATAATAAGGATGATAACGATTTGTGGCAGGTGTAGATGATGTTGTTCATGATAAGTACTAGCAAGAAGCAAGAGAAAAAATATATGGCTATTTTTCACAACGAATCTTTCTATAAATTTGTCCCACAAGGCATACAACGTTGTTTGCATTCGCGTCGGAACGAAATTCCATCTGTCAAAAATGAGCACAACACTCTTTTCTATGCGGATCGATTTACTGAATCGAGTGAATTGTCATCACATAAGAAATTTCTGCATGATGAAAGTAATTGTACTGTAGAAGTGGAGGCAAAGTTGTGCATTTGCTTCGATTTTGATTATGGTAGTAAAAGCAGTAAAATGAGGTATTTGAGTTCTGTTTTCCCAGCAAAGTTGTGCAGTTTGATTGAACACTCAAGACATTAGTTTTCTACTTTGGCAGAGCTCCAAATGGGATGAAGAGTGGTTGGGTCATGCATGAATTCCGCCTTGAGAATCTGCATATGCCTCCTAAGGTATGATTTTCCGTTGTTTCTTTTCCGTTTTTGTATGTATACATCAAACACTACACAAGAGATACTAAGCACGCAGTGTGCTATGTTTGTAAATGCACATTGGGATCTTGCTTTTCTACTTTCTAATATGAATGTATACACTGACAGGAAGAGTGGGTGCTATGTAGAGTCTTTCACAAAGGCAAGGAAGACCTGAGCTCGAAAAAGTGTCTAGAATATGACACTGACGATGCAATAATAGGTACCTCTTCTCCAAATTATTCTTCGTCTCCTCCTGCGGACAAAGTGATGCCACCGGATCTCGGCAGATCAACTCGAATCCCACAATGCTTATATCGTATTTTTGTTTTATATCCTTAAAAGGATGTTGCCCATTGCCCTTAATTAACTAGTCACATTTGTTAAGGTCGATCAAACCTTCACCGGATTGAAGCCAAGTAATAAGAAAAGTTGAATAAAGACGTGTGGGAACGTCTTGATTGCATTCTCGTTAAATTGGCACTCGGGCCAATATTACAAAGAATGCAATCCTAAGCACATTTTCCTCCATACCGGGTCCCATTAATAACATTAATATAGGTCTTAAATGCCGATGATGCCAAAGAACCGACCGAAATTATTATGGTTTTATGAATGTAGACGAGAGAGATACAACAATGTATTGAGAATTGTGACCAATTCGTTATATTACAAATTGGGAGAGAGTCGGCCGACGCCAATACATTACATGAGAAGAAAGAAGTAGTAGCAGCAGCAGGGAAATAGAAGCAGCAAACAGAGGTTGAGCACTCCAAAGAAAGATGCAACGGGAGGTGGTAGCAGTGGAAGAAAGCTTGGCAGCGGTCAATTTGGGGCATCTTTGGTGGCGGCAACTTTTAACAAGGGAGCAGGGAGTCCCGAACATTCCTAAAGTTTCTAAGTTCAGCTTGAAATCCCTTCCGGGTAAGATATGCCCCCTCTAAACCTCGATATTGATGTGCGATAAAAAACAATTATTTCAAAAAGACCGACAAGCAAAACTCGTACCTAGCTATCTCAAAATGCTATTAGGTATTTGCAAAGATCATTACCAGTCGACAATTGCATAATGTTTAGGAGCACGCACGCTCTGTAAAATGACTGTCACCACGATCTGCAGTGATGAAACTTTTATCAATATAGGCTGCTTATTAGCATTTCCCAACACGGGGCGGATCAAACATTAGCCCCACCATCCCCATTCCCCACTAAAAAGCTAGTTAGAAAACCATGTGGTTTTGTATAGCTTTTGTACAAAAGCATGTTATTACAACTTCCGGGCAACCCTTTGTTCTTGATACACAAAGTAATGGACTACTTGAGTATAGAACAGTGTCTCTGATGTATATGTTTTCTGTAGAAGGTGAGAATGATGGGAACCTAGGGCTTCTGGGACGTGTTTTCCGACAAAGGTTGCCAGAATGGATAGCAGATGTTGAATATTACAATTGCAAGGAGTATCCACGACTTAATGATGCCTTGCATTATAATGTTCGTGGGTCATTGGCATTACCAGTCTTTGAACCATAAAAAAAGTCATGTCTTGGTGTTGTTAAGCTTATAATGATGTCGCAGCAGACAAACTTCGGTCCTGAGGTTGATAAAGTCTGTAAAGCTCTTGAGGTTGGTTTTACTCTATCTATCTATTTTACTAGTGTTTCAGTGTGTTCATCTGGAGAATGCATAATTTATTTTATCCGATGATTGTTTCTTGCTCTGGCATTGCGCATTACTTTTGAGTGACCCAAGTTCAGTTCTTTCAAGCCTTTGTAAATCAAGAGTTCTCAATTGTTGGATCACCCAAGCTTTGAAGTTAGATGCCATTGTATTCTAAATACTTATTTTCCTCTCTGCAACTGCTACTCACAGGTATATGCATTAAAAGCAGATCTGCAATGGTGTGCGTCAAAATGCCCTTGTGGAAATCTTTCAAATATTGACCATGGTATGCGAGACCCATAAATTAGCTTTAACTCAAACCTGGGTTCCATGCAAGCATCGCAGGGTTTTAGCCGACGGTGGTGGTGGTGTGAAGAAGAGCTGCAGAAGCTTTGATGGAAGCTGTATGGGGCAAGTTTGCATGTGAACAACTGATGTAGTAGATGCTGACATGTGGGGTTTTGGCGACGCCTGGTCAGAGCATCACTTACAGAAGGGGCAGGGGGTTGGTGGGAGGGCATTTTCATCAAAAAGCTCGTGTTTTACAGGAGAGACTTTCTAAAGTCCCTCAAAGGGAGCAAATCAAAGGCGATTTACGGATCTGCCAGGTCCTTCAACCGACCCCTTTTTCTTGTTAGGCTTGTACTAATGAGTGGTAGTTCCTTCTCGTACTCGTGAATGTCTATCCCGTCTAGAGCTTGGCTAGACACGGACTAGACTTAGCTCTTGCTTGTGATGTACCTTGAATACCTAGGGGAGCCCGTATCCAAGCTCGTGGCTAGTCAAGTTTCTAGGAGTAGGGGAGACCACACCGACATGATGTTCGGTAAAACTTCCAAAGTAGATTCCCCGCCCATGTCAAGTATGTCGACGGGACGGAATTCTACCGAAAAGGGGACCGGAAAGAATGTGAGTGACGCTCATGTTCGTGGTTACCTCTTTGGGCTAATCTACCCTCGACCTTGCCTCGAGAGCCGAGCAGGTCTTCGTTCGATCACGCTCATACGGGAGAAACGGACTATCATGATTGGGTCGACCAGGCCAGATCATGACATTGGGGACCATTATGGGCGGAGTAGGATACTCTACTGGGTGGAAAGAAAGATGGAGGGCTTGTCGCCTGCGGGTGTCAGCTGGTGCGACGTGGATCGTTCCGAAAGTGGTGATTCTCCCAGATTCAATAAAGAAGCAATAGAGGAAGAGCCCAAGCAAGGGGAGTCCTATCTTACTTCTTCGACGGTGGAAGAATCCTTCTTAGTTGTTTTTCCTTTCCCAACTAAACAAAGGATCGATATCGCGTGCCCTTGTCTACAAAGATCTAGAACAATAGCAAGGCATATTTTAGATAATAGCTTCTTGCCAAAACCCTTCTATCCCCATTCCTAGCCACACCGTCCTCAGATGATCCCCAAAGCTACCTGACCCGATAAGTTTCCCTTCATCAAACCCTCTAGTATCCTTTGAGAGTTCTTTATAAGTGATTCCGGGAAGTTGAATTTCAGTTCGGCTACCGACATGCTAAACAACCCATCTTTCTTGGTGGAAATTATTCCTTTGTTGTATCGATGTCCAATCCAACAAAATATGGTAAATTAATAGTAACATCTGCCTGTTCTTTGAAAGTAATATCTCAAGTGTCTAAGGGTTGAATACTATGTATGCTGGTCTTCTGGTACAATTTAAGGATGAATGATCTAGGAAAATGCACTTTTATCCACTCTGGGAAAAAATCTTACGGATTTACCTACTATGCCTTGCTTTTTTTTGAGAATATGTCTAAGTTATTGTGATTTTTAAGTTCAGTATAAACAAACCCTGGCACAAAATGCTTGATACATGACGTAAAACGTATTACGACGCCCACCGGCCCGATCGGCCTTTGCATTTTGTCATCATCACTTACCATATATAATTTACCAGGGTATCAAGCATTGCTCTTTAATTAAGTGTAATGCACTGTTTTGTGGACCATATTATATTCAACTTGGGTTTCTGCCAAGAGATATTACAAAGTGGGTAGCTCCATTATGTGATGTTGGTTTTTTTTGTTTCTCTGCGTATATATATCTAAAAGTAGTACTTGCAGCTGCTTTGGAAGGAAGCAACAACAAAGTACAACTGATAATGTATGTCTCACAGGCATGTCCTATATCCAATGGGACCCCAGTTTGACCACATAAAAATATTTCCCATGCATTGATTACTTGCATTTTTGCTTCAATCTTATTTTAATTTGGATAATTATACTTACTAATGTCTCTTTTCTTTTCCAATTTGTTGTTTGTATTAGATTGGCAGATTGGTTGGCGGTATATTGATAAAGAAAACTTGGGTGGATGTTGTTCGAATCGGCAGATTATGGGAATTTGGCCAAAATCTTATTTTTTGAAGAACTAATATTATTTAGTTGATGGCTTTGAAGATTTTGTAATTCAGTATATTGGAAGAGACTAATTGTATGGATGCTCAAATAATGATTTTGGATGATCTTAATTAGTGAAATATATTTTGCTATAATTTATTGTGAATGAATACATATGATCGGTGTTTTTAGTTTAATCATAAATTGTATTGGGCAGGTTTATATAAATTGAAATGATTCAAAATAATGCGTAATTCCTATTATATATATGAGTAAACCCATTTGCAATGCCGAGCTCGTTGTAAAAGAATTAGGGTGCTGCAAATGTGTTTAAACAATTACCAACACATATATTTGGTGCGGCTAAAACCACTAGCAGGGGTAGCTAAAAACACACTTTTGGCAACGCCTTTGGCGCAAAATAATGGTTTAAACCTTTTATGACAAAGACCTAGGGGCAGCTAAAAACACACTTTTGGCAACGCCCTTGGCGCAGCTAATGGTTTAAACCTTTTGTGACAAAGACCTGTAGCTAATGCTTTGCTTCTTTTGTGACGCCAGAGGGTGCAACTAAAAGTAACCCTTTTGCAACGCTAGCAGGTGCAGCTAAAAAGAACATTTTGCAACGCCAATCGCTGCAAATAGTTTAAATATTTTAAAAATCATTTTAGTTTGACAAAATACTTTAGCAACACTAATAAAGTAATAACAATGGGACAAGGCGTTGCAATAACCTTCAAGCTTTTGCAAACGCCAATTGTTGCGTCTTCATTTAGCTTTTGTGACCCAATTTTTTGCAGCGCCTTTGTGACGCCCACATTGGCGTTGCCATTTATCATTGGCAGCGCTTTTTCGTACTTGTAGCGACACCAGATGGCGTTGCAATTGAGCCTTTCTATTGTAGTGCATTCTGATCACAGGCAACAATCCATCTCTCATTCAGAACTTGAAGCAATTTTTAGAAGCAAAGTTCTATATCAAGGACTTGGGACGTCTAAAATATTTCTTGGGTATTGAGGTTGCTCGTTCCAAAGAAGGATTATTTCTTACACAGCGCAAATGTCTTTTGGACATTCTGTCTGATTGTGGTACCACTGGTGGTCGTATTTCTGAGTTCCCTACGGAACAAAACATCAACCTCCATATCGCTGATGGCACATTACTTCAGGATTCTACTGTCTATCGTCGGTTGATTGGGCGTCTCTTATATCTCATAGTTACACATCCATATATCAATTATTCTGTTAATTATCTCAACCGTTTCATGCAGTCCCCACGGACTCCACATCTAGATGCTGCTCATCGTATACTCCGCTATCTTAAAGGTTCGATCAACAAAGGGATTCTCTTATCCGCTAATAGTTCTTTACACATCTCTGGTTTCTGTGACTCTGATTGGGCTGGCTGCCTTGTCACTCGTCGTTCTACTAGTGGTTATTGCACTTTCCTTGGTTCTAGCCCTATATCCTGGAAAACAAAGAAACAGAGCATCAGATCCCGCTCTTCCGGCCGGGCCAATATCGTTCCATGGCTACTCTGGCGTGTGAACTTCAATGGTTGAAGTATCTTCTCTTTGACTTAGGCATTTCTCATCCTTCTCCGATTGACATGTTCTGTGACAATCAAGCCGCTCTTCATCTATATCAAAATTCAGTTTTTCATGAACGAACGAAGCACATCGAATTGGACTGTCATTTCTTACGCGACAAGATACAGGCCAAGTTACTATCTCCTACGTTCGTTCCATCCTCAGATCAGGTGGCTGATGCCTTCACTAAACCTCTCGGCAAGGACACCTTTCTAAGATTTATTCGCAAGTTGGGAGTTTTTGACATTCACTCTCCAACTTGAGAGAGAGTATTAGAAGTTGTTCTTCACGTCATAGTGTAGAGCGCGCCCGAGCTCGTATATAACACAATTAGAGCGCGCCCGCGCCTCGTGCATAATAATTGTCCAGTAGCTATAGCGCGCCCGCGTCTCGAGTCAATTATGTGCACCGCTTGTCTTTGTTCATATATTTAGAAACTTGTAATCTTTATAAAAACAATTGTAATCTCCTTAGAAATTAATCAAGTAAATATTCTCAAATCTCTCTCTCTAATTTATCAGAGTCTGTATATAATATTATAATTATTGTCCATTTTCGCAAACTGAGAACTTCAGATTCTACACCAGCTGAACATCAACCGAAGAGTGCGACCAGTGAGTAAAATCAGGGAAGTGTCTTGGATCCCTCCTGATATAGGGGTAGTCAAGGCTAACACGATGGTTCGCATTCAAAATCCGTGAAATGGGGGTGCGGGAGTCATTTTAGGAGCTATAATGGGTGAAGTTCTCGGGTACATTGGTACAAGGTCTAGGGGTCACTACAAACTATGAGGCTGAAAGTTTGGCAGATGGTATTGGCGGCCTAAACAAATGGTGGAAAAAAGGATGGCAGAAAATCTGGATAGAGAGTGACTCTATGGCGCTTGTTTTAGCATTCCAAAAGGAGAAGTCCCATGGTGGCCGAGCACGGTGGTATAGAGCATCAAGGATTACCGACCGGAAAATCTCACATACACTCGGAGAGAAGCAAACTTTGGGGCAGAATCTGGTACGCAAAACATGGTTCAACTTTGCAAAAGGAGAGATCTATCGAGTCCCAATAGACCCCCTTCATTAGGTCCCTAGAATGTCCTCACCGGACTTACTACAGATTTGATTTTTAGAGTCTGTTGTAAATCCATTTTGACTGAGTTGTATTCTTTTTTACCAATTAATAAAACATCCTACTTGCATGCAAAAAAAAAAAAAAAACTGAGAACTTCCACGTTCATTTTCCAAGTTTGGTTTAATACAAATTGAGATATGAACCCTAACAACTTTGCCAATTAGACTTCCACCCCTAGTTATTTCATTATTAGACTTCCACCCCTAACTTCACACCAAGATACATTCCATCTGTTTGCTGCATGTGCAAGTACACATCTATCCTTCACTAGGTAAAATGACCAATAAGCTTTTTGACTCTCCCAAGACCGAAACCCATCCAATTGCCATGTGGCGTCCTCACAACCCATTTAATCCAACGAATATAATTTTTTCTCCTAAATGACGTCAACTACCCCTGCCCACCTAAAATACCCAAACTAACTTCACTCATGTTTGCCTCAATCTCCACGTGTCATCATCCTAACTAAAATTCTTGCTCTTATTTTTCTGCTCATGGTATGCACCCAGAAGACTTGATTATGTGGGTACGTCACTAATCACAAGCTTTCTCAACATACAAACTGAGCTCAACCGGTACTAAGTTCCATTTCCTGCTCCCTCCATCTTTATTATCTTGACATGATCTTTGATAGCTTCAGATATTAAGATTCTAAGAGAGGGAATTCTTTAAAATAACCAACATTACAGATCTTTCTCGTACAAATGAAACTCGGTGTACCAAGATACAAATACACATGTACATTTCTACAACCAGCATTCAAGTATCCAAGTGGGAATTAAAACCTCAAATCACGGTTTGTATTGGTCTATTTGGCTATACACTATTATTACTATGTTAAGATATTGAGCTTCTTCTCATAAAGTTTAGCTCGCCGAAAAGCGTCCAAAGCCTCAGCTTGCTCCTGCTTTTTTCAAGTTCACTGCCTTCACTTTCTCTATTTTGATTCGTTCTTCCAGGTGACTTTTCTCTTCGCTGGAGGTAGCACTACTATCTGTTGGGGTTAATACCGATACCAATCGATCCCCACTACACAGATAACTTGTACTAGGACCAATAACAATTTTCAGACTAAAATCTAAACTTTCACTACAACCAACCTAGCATGCCCAACTCTCTAAACAACTATCAACAACAAATAATAATGCAAAAAAAGTAAAACATACCACAACATAAGATGTAACGTAGTTCGGCCAATAATGCCTACTTCCACAAGAGCTAATCCTTTTATAAAGTGGGAAAGACGATTACAATCACTCATTTCAGCCTCTCATCTTATTAGATCACTCATTTCTCTTTATAGGCTTTTCTCTCTACAAAGGTTATCTCTCAATTTTGATAGCTCTCAAAATTTGGTTTTCTCTCTCTTGTGTTAACTTAGTTCGTCCTTAGGTTTTGAAAAAAACCCCTTTCTTATGCTGCAACCTCGCGGTTATCAAAAATAGAAAGTCTGACGAAAATAGATATGGGTGCGGGCGTGCTCTTGGCAAGGCCAATTTCGAGCCAGCATACTCAAGTGCCTGTTCGCGTTTTCCAAGAACAAGGGCACGGGCGCCATGCTTAGACTAACTGGAATCTACCGGGACCTCTTCACGTGAACATAACTGATTTTTCTCTTCTTCCTCATTCTCATGTGAGGGATAACTCCAACAATCTTCCCCTCCCGAACAGTGAGGGGGGTTACCTCCATGCAATTTCCAAATCAACAGGAGGAGTGTACTACCATTCCGGCGGTAGCACAACAAACATCAAACTTACCTTTTGGTAATACCTTGGTCATCATATCCGACCCATTTCTGTCGGTATGGATCTTCTCAATGCACAAATGCTTGTCTTCGAGTACTTCTCTAATCCAATGATAACACACGTATATGTGCTTAGATCTAGACTGAAAACTCGGATTCTTGCTCAAATAGATGGCGCTTTGACTGTCACATATAACTACAAACTGTTTCTGTTTTACTTCTAATTCATTGAAGAACCTCTTCATCCATATCATCTCTTTGCAACACTCAGTGGCTGCAATATACTAGGCTTCTGTAGTGGAGAGGGCAACACACTTTTGCAACTTAGATTGCCAAGAAACTGCCTCCCTACAAAAGTAACCAGATAACCGGAGGTGGACTTCATCGAGTCAACATCACCTGCCATGTCTGCATCAGTGTAGCCTTCAAGTAAGGGCCTACTTCCACCAAAACACAAATACGATTTGGAAGTGCCCTTGAGATATCTCAATATCCACTTAACACCTTCCCAATGCTCCTTCCCCGGATTTGACAGAAATTGACTTACAACACCAACGGCGAAAGTAATATCCAGTCTTGTACACACCATTGCATACATCAAGCTGCCCATTGTGGATGCATAAGGAATTTTTCCCATCTGACTCTGATCATGCTCACCCTTTGGACACATCTCTTTGGTCATGCGAAACTGGCCACCAAACGAACAACTGACTGGTTTCGCTTGATCCATGTTGAATCTTTTCAACACCTTCTCAATGTAGTTTTAATTTGTTGAGAAAGCCACAACTTCCTACTCTTTCCGTCACGAGTGATCCGCATCCTATGTATCTGCTTTGCTTGACCCAAATCCTTCATCTCAAAGACTTACTCAAGTCTTTCACATACAACAAGAGCACTATGAAATCCCCATCTGGAAATTTCTGAACAAACACACAATGATCGGAAGCAGACTTCTTGTATCCATGTTTCACCATAAAGGAATCAAACTTTATATACCACTGCCTTGGTGCCTGCTTTAACCCATACAAGCTCTTTATCAGCTTGCATACTAGGTGCTCATTGCCTTTAACCTCAAACCCCTCTGGTTGGTCCATGTAGACATCTTCTTCAAGGTCTCCATGAAGAAAAGCTGTCTTGACATCTAGTTGCTCAACCTCTAGGTTTATACTTGTGGTCATACCCAACACCACCCTGATAGAAGTCATCTTAACTACAGGAGCGAAAATTTCATCAAAGTCAATAACTTTCCTTTGACCGAATCCCTTAACAATAAGGCGAGCTTTGTGCCTTGGGTGTGGATTATTCTCCTCATGCTTGACTTTGTAGATCCATTTATTCTTGAGAATTTTCTTTCTTGTCGGTTTCTCAACTAATTCATAAGTATGATTCTTATGCAAATAATCAATCTCATCATGCATGCCTTTCAACCACTTCTTTTTGTATGTACCTTCAAGAGCCTCTTGATAGTACATAGGTTCTCCACCATCCGATAGTAGAACATACGTATGTGGTGGATACCTGGTTGAAGCTTGTCTCTTTCTGTCTGACCTCCTTGCCCCATCTGCTTGTGCCTCAGGAGGATGTACTTCTGCTTGCTCAGGTGGTGGTTTATACCGGGAGCACTAAAATCCAGCTTGAAGACTCTAAATTGTTTAGTAGAACATAATTCAACACAATCATCATCATCATCATCACCCACCCAATCATTATAATCCCTTAAAATCTGCAAAAGATCTGTTGCTGTTTCGATCAGATAGTTGAGTGCATTACAGCCCTCGTACAGCTCACGTCTTTGTACCAACATAGGCGAGCGAATGGAGGAGAAGATCCATTGCCGTCACCGCCTTCTACTACAGCAATGTCTCCGTTCTGTTATCGTCAACAGCATAAAAGTCCCCTTTGTAATATGTGAAGTCGGTGTAATTAGCATGATGGCCCTACACTATGGTCCAACAGTCGTCCTTTCCTGGCCTAAAGTAGTACATCGTCCTGCGATGGTTCTCCATAATAATGACTAAAGGAGAATGAGAAGAATCGGGGTCTGGATTTGAAGAAGTAATTGCCTTATATAAGAGAGCATCACGCATTCGGTCGGGAGACCAGTCGGATATATACATGTCCATTCTTTGATCAGCCTGAGAGAGGAAACCATGCTCGTTCCCTATTTGACCGACCCGATATGAGAGGACACCATTCTCGTCGGTTCGAGTACCAAACACATAGGGTAACTTGGTGAGAGTAGGAAGATGAATTACTTTGTTGGTGAAGGGATGGATTAGTTGCATCTCTGAATTCTCATGAACAGTAATTAACCATCCAAAAGAAGATCCGCATGCACGACGTCCCAATAAGTCCGGTATCTCAACTTTATAAGTCAATCCATCCAAAATACTGAATAACCCAAGGACACCGTCAAAGGAATAGTTTGCAGTAAGACTGGTGTTGTCTGCAGCGACATAGGGAACAATTAACCATGGAAACCGACTTGTGCGACGGAGTCCCGTGCCCCAAAGAGATCCCCACGATTTGCAGACCCAATTAAAACGCATCAAGTCAATAAGAGGGAGTGGTTTTCTAATTAAATTAAGCAGATCAGGAAGCAATTCACTCCAGGGTCGATAATCCATTGTTGCTGCCCATCTCCATTGATTTCTTGGCAGAGCGGCTGACCTCACACAGGATATACAACACTAGAATACCGATATTACTTTCATATATATATGGGTGCAGAGAGCTAAAATTTTAGAAGCCCCAAAAATGGTAGTATAGGGGCAGGACTCCACCAAGATTAGGAAATCTTATTAGCATAGTCACCAGTTACCAAAACAGAATATCTATATAATTAGCCTCTGGCACAGGGGCTTTATAAATTTTATTGGATTGCCTACTTGAGTGCACATTAAAATAACAAAGCCCTCTGCGAGAAAAAATTGGCTCCTAATCGCCTACAAGCAAAAAGCCTCCTAACCGCATCTCCATTTCACATCCACAATTTAATTATTATTGATTAACTAGAGTTAATTAAAATCTAACTAAATATTCTCTTTCCAAAACATTCCACTTTTTTCTCCACAAAAGTTTTCTATATTTGTGTTTCCATAAAAAAAAAATTACACTAATATATGAAAATTGAATTCGTGACTCTCCTCCAAATGTACTATTCGCCTATTTTTTCCCCTCCCCTCCGATTATTCTTTGGGCGGTAAAACCCAAAAAGAAATGAAAAGAAAAAATCCTTATATAATAGAATGAATAAACCAACATTTATGATAAAAAATTCCAAAACAAAATAGTAAATCCTTGTTTCATTGGAGAGAGTAGTTAAAAAATTATTTACATCACTAATGTCAAGTAAGAAAAGTTTCTCAACCCCCCTCCATTATTTATTGCTAGTTTTGATTTGTTTATTTTTAATCCAGTGTAACTGCACTTGATTAACCGTGTCTGTACTTGTTTCATTAGATCCAAGTGACCACATTTTCATATTGGACTCGAGTTCAAGTGAGGATGATGAGCCGAATGTAGACGATCACCCCGAAACGATAGACGACGATGACATGGAGCTGTTATGGGGTGAAGAACCGAAAATTGGTATGTTATTCTTATCAACAAGTGAAGCTTATGATTTTTACAATGCATATGCTAGACGCAAGGGGTTTAGCATTAGGATAAACAATACTTCTACTTCACGTAAATATAAGAAAATTTTACATAGGGAAATATGTTGCTCGAAGGAAGGTACTCGTAGAAAGCATTCCCGTGAGAGTTCACCAAAAAAACCTTGACCCTTAACCCGAGTTGGTTGTAAAGCATGTTTTGTAATTAAATTACAAGATGATGCAAAATATAAATTGATGAAATTTGAAGAAGTGCATAACCATGATCTTGCAAAACACTATGAAGTTCATAAGTTGAGGTCTCAACGGAAAGTAACATATGCTCAGGGTTATTAGTAGTATGTATGAAGCTAGAATAGGAGCATAAAAAATACATTCATATATGCGTAAAGAAGCTGGAGGATACCAAAACATTAATTTCACCAAAATAGATTGCAATAACTATACACAAAGACATCGTAGGAAAATTTACAAGAAAGGAGATGCACAAAATTTGGTTAACTACTTCTGAGCCATGAAAACTAAGAACCCATCTTTTTTCTATTCGACAAAAACTAATGAGAAAGACCAGCTATCATGTTGTTTTTGGTCTGACGCGAGGTCACGGTTGGACTTCAGTTTCTTTGATGATGTTATGTGTTTCGACACCACGTACAGAACAAATGGGTATGACTTACCATATGCTCTTTTTGTTGGAATTAACCATCATGGGCAATCTGTGTTATTTGGTTGTGGATTACTCTTAGATGAAACTACCAAGTCGTTTATATGGTTATTCGAGGCATTTATGGAAGCAATGAACGGTAAACATCCCAAGACTATTTTCACTGATCAAGCTCAAGCTATAGCAAATGCAATTGAATATGTATTTCGAAATGCGAACCATCGCCTTTGCTTGTGGCACATTTATTTAAATTCCAGTAAACATCTTTCTCATGTTTTTGACAAGTTTTTTTTTCTTTTGTGACAAGCTTCAAGGATTGTATATATAATAATGAGACAGTGGAAGAATTTGAACTTTGTTGGGATCTATTGCTTAAAGAATACAATTTGGAGGAAAATAAGTGGCTACTAAATTTATTTGAGTTGAAAACAAAGTGGGCGCTTGTATATGGGCGGGAATACTTTTGTGCAGGTATCACAACTACCCAAAGAAGAGAGAGTATGAATAGCTAATTCAAGAAGTATTTAAAAAAAAAAAACTACGCCTTTATATGAATTTGCTATTAAATATGGGGAAGCATTATTAGATAGGCCTGAGCAGGAGATTTTTGAAGATTTTGCTTCAAGACAAACAAAACCAATACTGAAATCAAGGTGGAAGGTTGAAAAGGAAGCAAGTGAAAAGTTTACAAGAGCAATCTTCAAGCGTTTCTAGGAACAAGTTCTCGAGTGTTTGAATATTTTTGGACAACCCATAGAGGATAATGGAACACTATCAAGATATAAGATTTCATCTTATTATGGACGCCATTTTCATGTCCGTAGTGTTACATTTAACTCCTTGGATAATTTAGTTCATTGTAGTTGCAAAATGTTTGAACTTACTGGTATTTTGTGCTCACATACTTTTAAAGTGTTGCAGAATAAATAAGTGTCTACTCTCCCGTCGAAATATTATTTACATATGTGGATGATAAGCACCCAAAACTGTAATATAAACTATGTAGAGACATTACATATTGGTTAATTATGTGTGTAATAAATATGAATTAATTGTATTTCCATGCTTTTGCAGGTTTCGACACGTAAACGATGAAATTTCAACAAAACCGGCATTTTGACATGGAAATAAGGTGAATATGCTAATTGAAAACAAAGCCTTTTTATCAAGTCCAAAAGAAGCCCATTGGAAGCTGAAAAAGATCATAATCAAGCCCATGAAGCATGGTCAAAATAGTTAATTCCGGGTTAACCCTGGTCAAATCTTGCAGAAAAGTCAACGAAACTTCAGAAAATCATATCTTTTGACTCCGAACTACATTTTGGGCGTGTGACCTGTCAAAACGATCAGTGTAACAAGCTGTACACAATGGTATATAGGTTCTATCAATTTACTGGACTGAGAATTAAAATAGGTCCGAACCAAGACAAAGTAAAAAAATCCAATTACTATTCATCATGATGTCATTAAGTGGAAGCTTATGTAATCACCCACTTTCTCCATTTAATAAGTGTACAAACCACTCCTAATTATTTATCTTGTAATGGGAATTACTATTTACCCACTTTCTCCACTTAGATTAAATAAATTCCATTATAAAAGTAGATTAATTTGTAACCTTTGGATTGAAAATGTAAGGTGTAATCTTCGCCACCCATATCACTCATTTGAAACTATAAATAGGAGGGGTGGTGCTCTAATTAATAAACTTGCCAATTTACTTGTGATTTGTGGTCTTGCAGCCCTTCACTCTCTTTTTTTTCTTCTTCTCTCAATCTCTAGTTCTTCTTAAGTATCTCTTGTAAGTAGTTCATAGGTCCTAGGATCATGAGCTAAAACCTTTCTTTGTGGAGGGTTGATGATGCTCATGTGAGGAGAAGCTCTATTAATGGAGTCTTTCATTGCTTTAATTTTTCACAAACTTGTTATCAACATCAACTCCAAAATAGTTTATGTTAATAATAAGCTAGTACTTGTTAGGGAATTCTAGAGATAGAGTACCATAATAAGTCTTCATGTTAGTAGGTTGTCTTAGAGATAAGATAAATTCACTAGGGATCAAACTTGGTATTATTCTTGGGTTTGTCTATGAACCTAATAATGATTATAGTTCTTGTAATGAATTGATTAAAAATGGTAGTTATCATTGTATGAGTGGAGTTAATCCTCCACATATAACTCTCCACAACTTTCTCTCTCTTCTATCTTCTCTAAGTAATTTTAGAATAAATTTGTTATTGTAATTTGAAAGTGAATTTAAAGTAAGTGTAGTGTAAAACTTCCACCTAAAGCCTTTTCTCATTTAAAGTTTCTCTTGAGTAGTCTAGCTAAGTTGTGAACAAGTGCTTCAATGTTAGGCATGAGATGATATCTTTATTCGAACTATATTTCAATATGAATCAAGAGTAAGGTAGTTGATATAAGTGTGAGTTGGAGTAACATCCAATTTAATTCTTATCAAATGGCACCGCTGCCATCCTAACATCTACCAAAGCACAACAACGGAGCTTTTCTACATCACGGGGAATCCCCCCCTCTTCTCTTCCTTCCATTTTTTCTCTTTATTTTTATTTATTTATTTTTGTCTAATGTTATATTTTAACTTTTGTTTTGTTTTTTTTGGTCACAGGTTCTCATATCTGGCACTAGATTCCAGTCGCGGGATGTAACTAAAAAGGTAGCGTGAGCGAGTCCCCCAGTTTAACAGTGTCGGTACACGACTTGTGGTTGTTTTTAAGCCACGCCTGCTACTGTTATGGGGAATTGAATTAGATTCTCACGTTTGAACTTCAAGTCCTCCAAAATCCATATGATATCACTGCCTACCTGAGGTAGTAAAACCTGTTCCTGGAAGGGATATTAGTGTTCCATATCTTGCGAGGAAGTTCCGAAATCATTTATATATATATATAAGGTGGAGTTGCGGGATGCTTTTCAGGTTCCGTTTTCTACCACTACTCGACTCACTTGCTAGAGGAGTAACTTCTTGCATGATATAACCTGTTTAGACCTTGTATACGTATAATAATGTGTATTATAGTATTTGTAAAAAAAAACAAAAAAATCATAAAATATTTCATATTCAAACAGTGTCTAGGAAGCTTGCAAAAATTGAGGTTCTCAATTTGTCAAGTGACCTGGATGTTTGTCTATGCCAACGTAATCCTTATTCAACTGTTATCATTAGCAGATGCTCAAGCTTACGTTGGACGTCCATCTTCATCCTCACGTAATTGAATTAATCACGTAAAAATTCATTCCTTGTATGCCTTAACTAATTTTATGCTTGCATGAGATTAAAGTCTGGTACTAATAAGGAACTTGAACACACATATCATAGAAGAAAATACGATAAGTAATTACGTAAATTATCGCCTCAAACAAGCTACTCCTCTTACACTAAACCTCAAAAAGCGAATCCATTGCCATTAACTCCTCTAGTTATGGCTAAAACGACTACTATAGTCGAGAAGCTCCTTTCGGACTTCTACACTGCTTTAAAGGAAGGACCTTCTTCCTGTATCAAACTTGCAGACCTTAATGTGGATTTTCGAATCCCACCAAACGTCTTCAATTTGTTACCTGTTTACCATGGTTTGGAACATGAGAAACCATATCATCATCTTCGTCGGATCCAGATAGTCCTAAATACTTTCCATCATCCCAACATTTATGATGAACAAGTCTTGCTACGGTTGTTTCCTTTCACCTTAGCCGGTAAAGCTTCAGTCTGGCTAGCAGGAGAACTGCCTCATTCTTACGACATATGGAAAAAACTAGTGCAATCATTCATGATAAAATTCTACACTCAGAAGAAAACTAAAGAGATGCTTCAAAAGATTCAATTTTTTCGACAACATCCTCAGGAATCCTTTACGGAAGCCTGGGAAAGATTCAATGATCTACTTCTCGAATGTCCTCATCTCCAACTCGACACTAGTGTCCTCGTCCGTTCTTTCTTTAATGGTTTATCCGAACATCACCAAGAAACGCTCGACATCATGAACAGCGGGTATTTCCTAGATAAAGGCGCTACTGAAGCATTCCAATTTTTGGAAAAGCAAGAATCAAGAAGTACTCTTGGGGAAGAACTGATTCTTCCCACTCATTGCACGTCACTCATCTAAAAGCCACATCTATGTTTGAAGTCAAACCTGATCCAGAATTAAAAACTTTGATCGAGTCCCTAACCAAGAAGGTAGATGCTCTTTCCGTGCAAGTGAATGATAAAAAACCGCAACAAGTCATGAACGTCAGCAGTTCCCCATGTTATCTTTGTCAGAGCCTAAACCATACTGAACTCTCTTGTCCGTTGCTCTATGAATCCACATCATATCAACCTGAAGAAGTTTGTGCCTTCAACATTCCTAATGCACTGTGGCGACAATATCTAAATTTTTCTTGGCGTAACAACTAACAACAGCAAAGACCTCCAGGTTTTGCCAATCAACCCGTTAGGCCATCTCCAAACTTCAATTCATATCAGCAAGGATATAATCAGCAATTCCAGCAAGGACAAACCCAGTTTTCGAGTTCTTCTAACTCTAATTTCAACTGCAACCTTGTGCCTATAAATCCCAATTTCTCAGATCAACAACCCATCAATAACTATCGTGACCTCGTTCCTACAGCACCACCTGTGCATCCTTCAGCAAACAAGACAAGTGAGACTTTTCTGGCTTACATGCAACAACAATCTCAAATATTGACATCCATTCAACAATCCCTTCAGCTGTTAGCCTAAGACAAAACTCTAAAAGGCGTGTTTCCTGGACAAGCGGTTCCAAATCCGAAACCCACAAACATAGCCTTTGAAGTTACCAATCCTCCAGGTACCTGTAATCCAAATCAGGGTGAGGTGAACGTAGTCACCACTCTTCGTTCTAGTAGAACTGTTGACAATTAAATCTGTATGCCAGAAGTTCAACCTTTTGAAGCTGAGATAGAACATGTACCTACATCTACCGAGGAGCTGACAACTGAAGCGACAGATCTCACTGAGTCTCAATCCCAGCATAAGGAGAAAGAGCAAGTTGATCCATTTGAAAGATACAAACCAAAAGCACCATTTCCAGCACAATTGGCCAAGAACAAACCTAATGAAAATTTTGATGAAATTCGAGAAACCTTCAAAAATTTGACAATAAATCTTCCATTTCTCGATGCTCTCAAACATTTGCCACGACATGCTAAGTTTCTTAAAGACATGTGCACTACCAAAAGGCGAACGCATGTTCCTCAACAAGTGTTTCTCACAGAACAATTTTCTTCTATCACCGAATTCAATGGAATAGTAAAATATAAGGACCCTGGCCGTCCTACAATTCCATGCACCTTAGGAGACAAATATACAGCTACTGCACTGTTAGACTTGGGAGCAAGTGTCAACTTACTTCCCTACTACCTTTTCAAACAGCTGGGTATCCATGAACTCAAACCTACAACCATGACGTTGCAATTAGCTGATCGTTCCATCAAGCATCCCAAGGGCATTGTAGAAAATGTCCTAGTAAAGGTCCAATTTTTTTACTATCCCATTGATTTTGTTATTTTGGACACGGAAGTTGCATACGACTCCATTCCTATCATCCTAGGGCGTCCATTTCTTACAACTGCAAATGCCCTCATCAACTATCATGATGGTTCTATGACTATGTCCTTTGGAAATCTCACTGTGGAAATAAATGTTTTCAAATTGATGCCACAAACTATGGATGGTGAGATCAACATGATCACCAGTTCGAATGATGTCATACATTCCTTACTAGTTTCAACACTAATGGTGGAAGAAAATAAGGATCACAATTTTTATGAAGACATGACAGAGGAGGAATTTCTAAACCTCTATCCAATTGATCCTTCTGATCCAACAATTGAAAATTGTATCGAGTATCTGTCAGTTTCTACTGATATGTTACTCCAGGAACTAGCTAAATGCCATTCCAGCACGTTACCATCTCTAGAAACTCTCCAGTTTTCTACCACCAAGATTTTCCATCCTCCGCCGTTTAAAAAGAACGTTACGTTTGCACTCGACTTTCTCGCATTTCCCGTACTTCACGAGTTTTTCAATCCTTCTAGTGAGAACGTTTTACCCAAGAACGAACCACGGGAGCATTTCATTTTTAAATGCAAAATAGTAGAGACTCACTCCTTCAATGAGTTTAGTGCTAATCAATGAGTTTAGTGCTAAACCCACTTTCTCATACTTTTCGTCTCCACTTTATAAAAAATATCTACCTCTTGAATGTTCTTTTCGACCATCCTTTTTCTCACCATCATCTACATGGATCCCATTGCGTTTGAGAAAAACAAAAGTGCACGCTCGTTTAGGTTCTCGGTTTACTAAATTTCGAGGCAATAAATCTTGGTGTCTGAATCTGTTTGGGGGTGAAAAATGTGTTAGTTGGACAGACCCACAACTTTTTCGGTTGTTGATATATGATAAGTTGTGTAGACCCCCACACATTGAATCATCGTCTTAGGGATTTGACGATAAACGACCTATTTTCTGAGATCCAAGGTAGAAAATACATGTTGGTCTAACTTCATTGTGACACCTTCCTCCATTTTTTCTAATATTTTTACACAACTTGTTCTTCGTCTTGGGAATCTGACGTTAAAATACCCACTTTGAAAACTACTCACTTTCATATGAATGCCACGTCAGAGTATTCAGACAAAAACACATGATGATCCTAGATTGGATGCGCCATGAATTTACATGTTGGGCTGTATATATGTATTTGGTATGCTCTTCCCTTTTTGTTTTGTAATATTTGTTTGTTTTTTTGTATGTTGTTTGTTTTCTTTGCTTAGTGTGATAATTTCAGTTTTCTTTTGGTATATTGTATATTGTGCTCGAATAACATTTTGTTGCAGTTTGTTCGCTAAATCTTTGCTCAAGCTTCTCAGGTATCTTCTTTCTTTCTCTTACACTTTGAGGACAAAGTGTCCTTCTGTTTGGGGGTGGTTAGAACATTTTTTGCAAAAAAATTAGCGTATTATTAGCTTGTTTATAGTATTATTATTATTATTATTATTTTCAACGTATTTAGTGGCAGAGTCTTGTTTCATTTTCTATGATGAAAATTGTCTAGAAATCTCACCTTAGCACTAGGATGAGAATTTGTTCCTTGAAACTTAGGTTAATACGTAGGCAATAGTTTTTACATCTTTTCATGAACATTCATGCAATGAGTATTATTGACTGTACTTAGCAGTAAGTTTCTAGGACCCACGGTTAGACTACTTAATTTCAAATCCAGTGAGAATCTAGCCTAAAAGTCTCGACAGGA
This sequence comes from Coptis chinensis, assembly GCF_015680905.1. Classification (NCBI taxonomy): domain Eukaryota; kingdom Viridiplantae; phylum Streptophyta; class Magnoliopsida; order Ranunculales; family Ranunculaceae; genus Coptis; species Coptis chinensis. Next base: position 88,323,031 of record NC_141463.1, on the reverse strand, counting down.
GTGATTTATGAGTAATGACATAGAAGAGTAGTTATTTCGCATTCATGCAATGAGTATTATTGACTGTACTTAGCAGTAAGTTTCTAGGACCCACGGTTAGACTACTTAATTTCAAATCCAGTGAGAATCTAGCCTAAAAGTCTCGACAGGAGTGATTTATGAGTAATGACATAGAAGAGTAGTTATTTCGAGTAGAGAAATCACACGTCTACTTACTTAATCACCATCCGAATCCTAGAAGAGAATTTAGGCTTTTTTTGGATCGATATAGCCATAAATACATATACCTGTACAAATTTTACCGCTAGTCGCCCCTATTGAACCTTTCATTTAGCCATTTTCATTTTCACCAATATTTCCTTACCCATTTATTAACCCCTAAATAAAGTAAACCCACCTATTTGATGAGTATGAGAAATAGGATGAACGCAAAAAAGTGAAGAGAAAGACTTGTCCAAAAAAAAATCAGTTACTTGCTTCAGAAAAGAAAAGAAAAATAGAAATAAGTTTCCAAAAAGAAAAGAAAAAGAAAGTTAGAACCCTCCAAGTCAAATCAAAATGAGTCACAAGCCAAAAAGGGCTGAGAATGGAAACATAAGTTAGAAGCAGAAAGACCAAAGGATTTCTCTAGTGTTAAAATTTGAAGACCCTATTCTCTCATACTTATCATATTTTTGAGTTTCCATTTCATTTTCTTCTACATTACCACCTAAGCCCCATAATACCTAATAAAGACCTCTAGCTCAACTAGGAATAGGGTAGTGTGATAATAAGTAGTAGTTGTGATCAATCGACCTCGGCTCTTCTGAATATCATTGAGTATGTGAGGAAACGTGTGCGCAGTACACACTAAAGTTAGCGAAACTTGAGTAGAAAAATTATGAGAGAATTTGTATTTCGACACATACTTGTAAGAACCTACTTAAGGACGCTCTCCAAAGGATCCAGAAACTGCCCTACTTGTACAGTTCATTGTAAAAATTCACTACATACATGATCATATGTAGATGTTTACATTATTGTGAATTTATTAACTTAAGTTTCATAGGAATTAGTTCTTGTTCCCCGCTAATGAGATGTATAGATATCTGCGATCAATTAAAGGAACAAGCCCTTATTACTGAGTCATTGTAGTATAGGTGAAGTTTGTGAGTATCTTCTCTGGAAAACTCTCACGAGGCTATAACTCGTCCACTAGGGAATTCCTAGTGGTTTAAGGCCTTGTTGCATATGGTCAATGCAATTGCACTCTGCGAAACGAGAATTAGCTTAGATTACACATTTTTGGCTACTTATCTGTTTAGTGTCTCTTCTTTACTTGAGGACAAGCAAAATGCTGTTTGGGGGGTGGTGTGATAAGCACCTAAAACTGTAATATAAACCCTGAAGAGACATTACATATTAGTTAATTATGTGTGTAATTGATATATGCTTGTTACTACTACTTAGAGTTTTGATCTCTAAGAATTGATGCAAAAGCACTCACGGTTCCTTACTCACGATCTTCATTTCGTAGAGTTGGAATAAAGATTCGAACTAAACTAAAGCTTAGAACAACTACAAATTGGAATTTACAATTAAGGGAACCTAAGGAGTAAGGTCATAATATAAATGCTAGATTTTTCCTTCCTACATAAACATTAAGTAAACATTAACGTTGAAAACATTCACTTAATACCGAAATAGAGATTTGAAAGAGAAGGTGGAGAGTTAATCCTCCTCATGTGAAACTATCATTAGTGTTGATTTGAAAAAGGTTTTGATTCTTTCTAGACTCATAGACAAGTCCCTAACGGAAAAATAGATTTGATCCCTAGCATGCATGGCTCACTAAAGAGCTCATACATGCTAGCAAGTGAAACCAAACAATGACTTATCTCTAAGCTCATTGCTTGATTCCTAACTAAACTCTACACCAACTACCATTTTGGGATAGGATGTAGAGTTAGTTGTTCTTCCTAAACCTACCAAACCAACAACAATTTGTTTACCCTCACATGAGTTGGATTAACTCCCCAAAAGGGAAGTTAGCTCATGATCCTTAGGACAAGGATTTATAAACTAAGAAAAACACAAAAGAGAGAGAGAGAGAGAGAGAGGAGAAAGATGAACAATCAAACTCACTTCTATTTATTTTCTAGAAGAAACAAGTGTTCCTCCATTAAAACTATTACAAGCTTTTTAATAAAAACTAAAAACTAACTTAACATTTCTTTCACTAAGGAATTGAACTAAAATAATGCCATGTGAGGAAAATAAGTCAAGGGAGTAAATGGGGTGTCCCCCACCCTTGTCTAATTTCTTCTCCATTTGAGAGAAATCTCATTTCCTCTCACGTGAATTATCAAACCACATTAATGAATTTTTATCCACTACATTAAAACAAAGTGACACCTTGCCTTTTTTTTTCACTATTAACACCTAATCTAATTTATTACATGCAAGGTGTCAACTTTGCACCAATAATTTGTTATTTTTGTCTTGACATGCTCCATGATTGATGACTCATCCAATCTTGTGGCCCCGTATAGTGGGTCCATGTGCAGTCCAGTGGCGGTCCGATATTTTGGGCAGTGTTACAATTTCCCGCCTATGCGTAGAGTTCATCGCCCTGATTGTCTGAGCATCTCTCGTGGTCGCATTCGAGTCCCGGTTCGAGAGGTAGGAGCTTTGAAAGTTTGATGCTTCGCGGGATTTGGGAGAATTCAGATATACTGCCTCCTTCCTTGTGCTTTATTTCAGTTTAACCAATATTTCCATGTTTACCGCAAATACCGCAAAAGTATGAAAACATATTTATTTCATGATTATTAAACACATAATTAACCAAATTTATATGTCTCAATGGGGTTTCATAATACACTTTTGGGTGCTTATCACATTACCCCCTTAAACAAAGACTTTGCTTGTCCTCAAGCAAAGAAGAGACACTAAAATAGATAAGTGGCCAAAAAATTTGTAGTCCTAAACTAATTCTCGCTTTCAGAGAGCGCGGTTGCATTGACCATATGCAACAAGGCCTTTAAACCACTAGGAATTCCCTAGTGGACGAAGTTATAGCCTCGTGAGAGTTTTCCGTAAAAGATACTCACAAACTTCATTTATACTACAACTACTCAAAATGATTTAAACTCGCTTTTCCTAAATTAATCTCGTGATATCCATACATCTCCTTAGCAGGAAACGAGGATTGATTTCTTTGAAACTCAAGTTAATATGTATTCAATAATTAAAACATCTACATATGATTATTCATGCAGTGAACTTTTCATTGAAATATACTAGTAGGGTTGTTTCTCGATCCCTTGGAGAGCTGCATCTAAATGGGTTCTCACAGTGTATGTGTCAAACACAATTCCACTCAAAATTTTACCACTGTGTTTTGTTAACTCCAGCCAGTGTGCAAGCACACGCTTCCTTACATCTCAATGACAAATGAGGAGCCGATGTCGATCAATCACGCCTACTACTTATTATCACACCACCCTACTCCTAATTGAGCTAGAGGTCTTTATTAGGTATCAGGGGGCTTAGGTGATAGTGTACAAGAAAATGGAAATGGATAATCAAAATTTACGAAGTATGAGAGAATAGGTTCTTCATATATTTACACTAGAGAAATCCTTGTTTCCTTTCCTTCTTCTAACTGAAGTTTTTCCAACCTTGTTCTTAAGCCTCCTCGATACTAAGGATTTATACATATATATATATATATATATATATATATATAAAAATATATATATATATGGCTTAAGAACATGATTCTATTTTCCTTTTTCCCCCTCAAGCAAGTAACCTGACTTTTATATTTGGGACAAGTTTTTCTTTTATTCTTTCCACATTTCATCCTATTTCATACTCATCACTTAGGTAGGTTCTTTTATTTGGTTTAATAAATGGGTAAGGAATTTTTGTGAAAGTGAAAGGTTTGATGAACGGTTCAAAGGGAGTGACTAGCGGTAAAATTTGTAATGTAAGAATTTTTAGCTATGTCGATCCAAAGAAGGCCTAAATTCTCGCCTAGGGTTCGGTGGTGATCAAGTAAGTAGATGCTGAATTTCCTCTAATCGAAAAAACTACTCCTCCGTGTCATCACACACAAATCACTCATATCAAGGCTTTTGGTTAGATTCTCACAGATTTATAGTTTAAGTAACTAACCGCTGGTTCCGAAACTTACCGCTATGTACAATCAATGATACTCAAGACATGAATATTCATGAAAAGATGTATAAACTATTGCATAATGATTATCTAAAGTTTCTTAAAACAAATCCTAATTCGATACTAATGTGAGATTTCTAGACAATTTTCATCATTGAAAAGGAAACAAGACTTTGTCACTAAGTACAATTATTAATATGAAAATAAAAACTATATATAGGCTACAAGATGCCTAATTTTTGCTACAGGTTTAAAGCACCCCAAAACGTAATGATGCTTAGTCCTCGGCTGGATCAATAATTAAAGAGAGAAAGTACCGAGAACCGCGAGCAAAATTAGGGCTAGATTGTCGAACAGAGGTTGGATCATCATAATATATTATTCAGAAAGAACAAGAAAATGTTCAATAGCACACTAAACATAGCACACCCATACATAGCACACCTAAATAATGAACCATAAAGATACCTAAACATGAAAACAATAGCACACCAAACATAAGGTTTAGCTAGATATATGTACAATGGCAAACTCAAGTTTACCATCCAAATAGACGGAAGGTATCGGCGCCCTCTTTAAGGAAATGCATTTCCATAGCATCGCGCCAATAGATAATAGTCTCCGCCAAATTTCTGCCCATTCTTTGTCTCCTGATTCCCTCAAATTGGTCTTCATCTTTTCGCCCTTTGGGTAACATCAAACATGCCTCGTATCGAAATGACGCTTCCATTGACGTAAACCTCAATGAGCGTATGATTCTCGCTTTGTCGGGCACATGGAATCTACCTTGACCCACCATGAAAAGTGGCTGCAAACCGTGGGAAATGTGTCTTCATGATCCGCAAGCGTGATCGGTAAAAGTATATACCGATCCCGAAAAGCGCGAGCTCGCTTCAGCCGAGATAACACAACCTAAAATGTTAAATAATGCATGACCCTCGAAGCTAGTGCACTCAATACAACGCAAGCGTTCTGGCAAGGCGAAAAATGCCAATCTCCCATAATGTTTAGGAGTACAAATAACATTGCAGTCCCCATGTTCATGGTCATGCTTTGCTAATGGAATGGTGATGTTGCTTTATGGCACATGGCCATCTCCTTTCTCGCTTGATCTCAAGACCATCACCATAAGAGTCGCTAAACGCTTGCCACCGAAAGGAACGGTAAGAATTATGATAGATGTACCGCCAAGATGCAAATGGGTTCGTGGTATGGAAGGTCCAAAGATAGGGCAAGTTGTTGTTCGAAAAAGATATGAGGTGTGTCACCAACTCGATTGTGAACCCGCTCTAAGTAGAAAACCATGCGATGGTTGAATGTCGGTGTGTCATCCATATTAGCATAAAGTATGCAGCCAAACTCGAGAATAAGTTTGGTCGTTGAAGAATTAGGGAAGACCACCCAATGTTTGTGATGTAATCATGGAAGAGATGGCCATAGGCATTGGAATCCATCATAGACTGAAAGGATTGCTCAGAATGAGTTTGGGAGGTACCATGGATGATGAAGATGCAATGTTTGATGAAGATGCCATGGTGGATGAAGTAAAGAAACGGGTAACGATACAGTGCAAACGGATGGAAAAATGAGTATGTAAGAAAATAGACCTCCCAGAAAGACATGTTAAAATTATATTAGTCACAATGGAAATGATGACAATCCTATTAAGCATTGCATACAAAAAAAAAAACAAAAAAAAAAATAAGACAAAATACATAGTAAGACGGAAAAACGTAATAACATAGATGATTATATACTTATTGACTTAGTAATATCATGGATTCTTATATTGCTCTTGGAGATGCATATTTTGCACCAAACCGCTTTAGGTCTTCTATTTGTCGGCCGAAATGCATCCGAATGTCCCTCAATCGGGCAGAGAGTACAGCTTTGATTTTCCATTAGAGAGCTGATTTTGCAAGAATTGAGAATGATTTTCCAAGATCTCCTCCCTGCTCAACATCATGCTGCTTTGACGATCTTGGAAATCCCAAAGAGTTGTGATGATGATATTCTCGACGAGCGTAGTTCCCTCAAACCCCGATGAAGAAGTTTAATGCCTTCCATGGGATTAATAATATTCAAAGATGGCATTTTCATCAAATAAATGGTCAAATTTGAGCTTGGGGTGTTCTCGCTTCATCTATCGAGTATCGTGGGTCCAAAACCAACGGAGTAGTCCGTTTGAAGTACCTTTATATATGCTCTTTGAAGGGGTGTCTCGAGAAATTATTGATAACCCCAACGATCATAATCTGCGAACCAAAGTGGGTAGAGCTGCCGACCTTCTTGTTTTCTTGGTGATTACGCTCCGCAGTGTTGATCGCACAAAAATCATCTCTTTGAGTTTGCAAAATCCAAAGTAGGTGAAGTCGGTGCTTTGTGACTTCAGATTGGTGTGATGTACCTACCACATTATGTCCCAACCAAAGGAGCACAACACGCTGATTCTCGCTTCAAAGAGCGCGCCAAGAACCATGTGATGTGTATTTTCGACGCCGCCATGAGATACCGGTAGCTCGCAAAAAGTTTTTGCGAATCGAATGATGACTCTTGAACAAGGGACTCCCCGGTTTTATTGGGATTTGAAGTATGTCGGAGATCATTTCCTTATTCAATTCCAATCGCTGTCCATAGGCATTGAAGTAGAATTTTCCATCTTCATATCCGCTTAAATTGGTAGAACATCAAAACCAATTCTCGAATAACTAGTCAATGATGATATAGAAGAGGCATCCATCCGCGACGATGATTTCGTGTCAAAATAAGGAGAAAACCGCCCTTCTTCGAAAAGTTTTAGGTAGTTTTTCTCGCCGCTATTTTTCTTGGTTGAGCCATTATCGAGGGAAGGATAGTGAAAATTGTATGAATAAGAATGGCTTAAAAAGAAGAGATTTATAGGCAATCTATGAGGCTATACCAACTGAGTCCAAGTGTATTTAATGACCCATGTGATTATGAACAAAGATCATAGGGGATCCACAAGAAGTCTTTGTCATGTCGATATCCAAATACAATTAATGAGATGGTTTAATGTTTAGAAAATACGGAGGAAAGTTTCACAGGGTAGTTAAACTTACACGCATTTCAGAAATGATGATCATAACTCAAGAATAGAATATGGATAGAATAATCGAAATGCATGTGTGACAAGTGTTATGTGTACCTTGTAGCGCATACATTTTCTCCAACACTATGTGTATCCATTAATTATTTTGGTGAGTTTTGATGGCCTTTGTTATTTTGTTTATTTATTTGTTTATTTATTTTATTTATTATTATTATTATTATTATTTTTTTTTTATTATTTTATATATATATATATATATATATATATATATATATATATATATATATTTAGAGAGGAAAAGACAACTAATATACACAAATATTTAATAATGAACTTCTCCATTTAATACGAACCCGCATAAATGTGTGAGAATTATTTAACACACCATACTAATATACAAAAAAATGAAAATCAAAAAAAAAAAAAAAAAAAAAAAAAAAAAAAAAAAAAAAAAAAACGGTTACATAGATCTAGATGTTCGATCATGTTGTGCATGAGTGACAAGAGAATAATGATAAACACCGTTATCACAATTAATGTGATAGCCCATTCAAGGCTTCTTCCTTTTCCCATCGCCTATTTTATTCATTATGTTCAAGAAATTGAAAATTTGTGAAGAAGAATGTGTGAAGAGCGAGAGAAGGGAATGAGTGAAAGTGGAAAGGAGAGTTGTATTTATAACTTGATTTCGACCGCAAGCATCCGAATCGCTTGGATCAGTCCATTGGTTCTCGACCGCTGGGCTTTGAGAGTAGGCCCAATGAATCAAGGAGCAAACTCATATTTTTGAAAGTACTATATTCGCGATAACATAAATAATTTCTCATTCAAACCGTCTCGAGATACAAAATTATGAGAAATCAACCGATATATAATAATTTAGCACTAAAAAATAAAAAAATGCAATGCATAAGGGAAATAAATGACATAGTCATTTCTAAACCAAAGGAAATAAACAACCATCGTGGAATCCTCCGGTTAGCGTAAGATGAACCCGGTTTCTACGCCTTCGCCACGCACGAACTTCAGCCGAAATGACCGGTCCGAATGTGGCCTATAGATCAGAAAGTAACCGATCTTGAATTGCCGCTGATTTGCCATCATCATTCTCCTGAATTGGCCTTGGCGATTTCTCATTTCTTGCGGAAGTCATTCTAGGAAGTAATCATCTCTTCCCGCGGCGAAGAAACATCCTCGCGATACTAGAATTCATGTTCCTCAAGGCATCCATAGGAGTATTGATTCGGGCGATGGTATCTTCATTAAAACAAATCCGCGGGTGAAGGAGGAGGAGGAGGTACGCTATCATGCTCAATGTCATCTCTAGCTACCGGGTCCCAATGGTCTAAAACACAAGTCTCAAAAATTCCAAAATTCTCGAAAGACCTTGTTTCAATGAAAGGAGTAGCAGACCGAACCCTAAGTTAAGCATAAGCCGAAAGTAACAAGTACAAAGAAGAGGAGCTGACCCGCTTGACGCTGTCGAAGAATATGGCCCAAGAAATGGACCATACAGAAAGTGTGCTTCCTCTCCCCGTAGATCCACAGCAGGTGCAAGAAAGTCTTGTTCACGCCGACGCCTTTGAAGTTCCAATGACGCTGACGCCAACCATCGAAAGTGACGGCTAATTGGTTACGCCTCGAAATAATGCCGGTACACGCAGTTCGAGCCGAGCCGTTGTTGTACCCCTCGAGAAGCATGTCAAAAACATCAAATCCCTCGTGGTCGGATACTTCGATAACAATGGGTCGGGCTATCGAGTTAATCGAATCCGCGCAGATTCATTCAAATCAACTCCAGATGAGTTCACGCTCCAACCCATCCGGCCGTAATCCAAAATTCGCCACCCCGAAACCTCCATTGTTGTAAAATTTCAACACCAATTCTTCGAATATTGAGCTGGAATTCGATGCAATAGATATTCCCACTCTCTACTAGCAATTTCCTCATCGAAAAATGGGTGAAACATCCCGAATTGTAGAGATTTGTGAAATTTCTCTCAACCGTGATTCTCCTTCGCGCTGCCATAGCGCTGTGTAGATTAACTTTTGATGGTGCAAATAGCAAGAGGAGGTGGAGGAGGTGGTGCCGAGGAAGCGGGGTTGAGGTTGGTGGAGTTTGGCCGCTGCGGCGCTGGTCTAATTCATCGGTGGTAGGGTCGCCGCGAAAGTGGATTGTGGGGGACCAAGATCCGATTTTTGTGGAAGAAGAAATGAGGGGGGACGCTGGGGTGCCCGCTGCGGGCTTTGTAAAAATTCCGATTTTTGATTTTGGGTCGGGTCAAAATTTTGGCCCAAGTACAAATGAATTACAGAAATTCCCCTTATGTCCCGGAAATGTTCAAATTTCAAACGGGAAATTCGATTCGCTTCAACCCAAATTGAACGGATGAGATATCAAAACGATCAAGATTAAAAATGCCATCCACTAGAATATGAAAAAAATCACATTCAAACATTTTTTTTTTTTAACAATCTTTGGTTTTTATTTATTTACACTTTTATATACAAATGTACAAGTCGAGAAGAACGCGTCAACAACACCGAAATCCAAATAAAACAACACATCACAACAGCCTTAACTCGTAACTTTCATGTCGGCTCGGCGAACCCAATCCAGCCCGATCGCGGGCTTATCCTTTATGTTTTGGGGCCTAGGTTCGTGATCGGTATTCATCCTTGACCAATGTGCAATGGTCTAATAATAATATTACCCTTAGTACATATGGTATAGCTCAAACCGCCTCAAAAGTCACATAGAAAACCGATCGGGTTGGCCTCGGTGGAATCCATTGCCTGCATTTAACCAGGAAATTCCGATGGTGCATATCACGACTTCTTTTGGGCACCATTCCGGTGCTAAAAAAAACGAATATACATACATTGAGTCTTTTATGCCGATCCTCAAGACGAAAGTTTTTAACGCCGATCCTCAAGACGAATGTGAGTCTTTTAACGCCGATCCTCAAGACGCCGATCCTCAAGACGAGTCCTTTAACGCCGATCCTCAAGACGAATCCCAACCCGCGGGGAATAACGGACGACGATGAAGTTTATCCCGGCTGAGCTGGTGTCGATAATAATATACCTTATACCGCTCATCTCGATAAAAGATCAAGACCGACAGAAAGGAGTTTGATAGCCATACACCACCCCATCCTTTTCGCCGCCGCTTCGAAAGCAAAAGTACTACCACCATTACCAATTCGAGATGGGTGAGATTTGGACCAAATGATGAGTTGGAGTTCGCGAGGAAGAGAATAGAAAAGGGAGGAGAAAGAAGGAGTTGAAATTTTGGTACCCATTGTTTTCCGAGGCACGCTTTGCTCGACATCGTAAGACATTTATACTCACCAAAATAGAGTTTTGTGGACTAAGGTTCCGCGCTTGCAACCACACACTCTAGGGATTTTTAGAAAAGAAAATAGAAGAGGGCCCGGCTACCTTAATGGCATACTTTTCCCCGCTTAAAATACATGGAAAGAAGTACACCAAATAATCTATTAGTCCGTAGACCGGATCATTTAGAAGAGTCTCTTCGACATCCGAGAGCGCAACTCATGATAATGTTTAAGGCTACCGCCATTTACTTGAAATTCGCTACCATCATTTACGCTTTTCACGAGATAGCCCCATAAGGTGACAAACAGAGAGAAAGGAAAAGGACTGCACCATCGAAGTTTTAATTTTCCTCGAAAAATGTGTAATCTCGAAGTTGTACATCAAAACTTTTGACCGACTTTGAACTCTTTTCGCAATATGTGCTTGTCATGCACTCTTTTCATGTTGGCTTTATAGGATTTCGAGAGATCATAGGCATCAATCCAAATTTCCTCAAGCTCATTTAACCGCAATTTTCTTTTCACCGCCACGCTAGTGTTATAATCGAGGCTTTTGATGGCCCATGAGCACGGTGCTCAAGTTCAACCGCAGATGACAAGGTTTTCCAAAAACGAGGCGATACGGAGACATCCCTATAGGTGTCTTAAAAGTCGCTCAGATGCCCACAAGGCATCGATAATCGTAGACCAGCCTTTTCCTAGATGGATTGACACGCTTTTTCCAAAATGGATTTTATTTCTCGACAGAGACTTCTACTTGACCAATCGGTTTGAGGATGATACGGAGTTGCCACTTTGTGCGCGACTCCATATTTCTTTACTAATGATTCAAAATTTTATTGCAGAAATGTTTTCCCCGCCACTAATTATAGCTTTTGGAACACCAAATCGAGAGAAAATATTTTCTTTTACAAACAAAACGACCGCTTTATGATCGTTAGCACGACATGCCAATGCCTCAATCCATTTTGACACATAGTCAACTGCTACAAGTATGTATAGGAAGCCATGAGAATTTGAAATGGACCCATGAAGTCGATGCCCCATACATCAAAGATTTCCACAATTAGAATGGGATTTAAGGGCATCATATTGCGCTGAGTAATGCGACCTAATCACCGGGCAGCGATTGATGCTTTGCAATGCTCATGTGCATCTCTAAACAAGTGTCACCAATAAAACCACATTGTAGAACCTTGGCCGCAGTTTTTTACCACTAAAATGACCACCACAAGATTGTTCATGGCGTATGATAACACATCGCTGTTCCCACCGGAATGCAACGGCGGATTAGTTGGTCCGAACAATACTTGAAAAGGTAGGGATCATCCCGTAAAATAGAATTTCACAAAGATAAAAAACTTTTTCCGGTCATTACGAGACCAAGATAAAGGAACTTCCTCGGAACTAAGTAATTTACTATGTCCAAGCACTCAAGGGACGAAAAAATAGAGTACAAGTGTTCATCCGAAAGGAATCACGATAGGTTCGCATCGCGATCAACATCACCGACAAGTCTTGATAAATGGTCTGCAACCACATTTTCGCTTACCTTTTTATCTCTAATTTCGAGAGTAAACTCTTGCAAAAGGAGAATCCATCGGATCAACCTTTGTTTTGCATCTTTTTTCGCTAATAGATAACGGCGCCGCATGGTCGCAGTAGACAATAGTTGGAGAACCCACTAGGTAAGGACGAAACTTATCTAACGATATACAACGGCGGTGAAACTCTTTCTCGCGGGTGGTATAGTTACGCTGAGCTTCATTAAGGGTTTTACTCGCGATAGTAAATGACAACCGGCTTTATCTTCTCGGCGCTGTTCTAGTACAGCCCAATAGCATAGTCGCCAAGGCCACACATTAATTCAAAAGGTTTAGACCAATCGTGGTTGAATTATGGGAGCGTAGTTAATGCGTTTTAATACCTCAAAGGCTTGTTTGCAACCAAACTGAAATCAAAAGCGCATCTTTAAGCAGAGATTGGTTAAAGGTCTAGCAACCTTTGAGAAATCTTGAATAAATCTCCTATAGAAACCTCATGGTCCTAAGAATGCCCAATGTCTCGAACTGTTTTGGTATAGGAAGTGAAGCAATTTTTTCTATCTTAGCTTTGTCGACTTCGATTCCGGCCCTTTGAAACGATATGTCCTAAAACTATTCCTTTAGTAACCATGAAATGGCATTTTTCCCAATTAAGAACAAGGTTTTTCTTTCACAACGCAAAGACCTTTTCAAGATTTGATAGACAAATATCGAAAAGAATCTCCATAAATTGAGAAGTCGCCCATGAATACTTCCATAAACCGCTCAACCATATCAATCCGAAAAATATGAAGCATGCAAATTGAAAAGTACCGTGTGCATTGCAAAGGCCAAAAGGCATTCGCCTATATGCAAATGTACCAAATGGACAGTGAACGCTTGTCTTTTTTGATCGCCAGGTCGATTTACTATCCGAAAATAACCCGAATAACCATCAAGAAAGCAAGTAATAGGCATGACCGCTAAACGCTCGAAAGCATCCGATCGATGAATGGAAGTGGAAAGTGATCCTTACGAAAGTGACGCATTAAGTTTGGCGATAGTCAATGCATATTCGCCATTTTATCGATACGAAAGCGAAATGCATTCATCTTTATCATTTCGCACAACCGAATGCCGATTTCTTTGGAACCACGGTAGACTCACCCAAACACTATCGAGATAGGGTAAATAATACCCGCGATCTAGTAATTTTTTAACACTTCCTCCCCTAATTCACATCTTTCATGGTAGGTTTAGGCGACGCCGGGTTCACGCCGACGCCTTAGCATTTTCTTCCGTGTGTATGCGACGGGTGCACACATTAGGTTCAATGCCTTTAATGTCATCGAGGGACCATCCAATAGCGTAACGATGTTGTTGAATGACATTAATTAAACGAGCTTCCCCGATCGCCGCTTAATTGTGAAGAAATAATAACCGGGTGACGCACCATCGCAAGATCAAGTCAGACGATTTTAATTCAAGGAAGAAGTGGTTTTAATTCAGGGGCGGGCGGAGCGGGTATTAAAGATTCTTGAGGAAGGTCATCATCCATGTAGTAAACAGATTGATGATCATCCAAGTTACTTGACATCACCGCTGTAGGGTCAAATAATGGTAATCGACTCTAATAACTCATTTACTTTTTGTGTAAATCATCGCCCCTCAAATTCAGATTCGCTAAAGGAAAGAAATTGGTACACTTCATCTTCGTGAAAAGAGTTTGTGAAATACTCTTCATGAATGTCATTAACCCTGACCTCACCATCAATGTCGCTCGAAGTTGTTTCATCAACTTGAACACATTCACCTCGACCGAAAAGATTTCCGGCGACATGGTCATGGAACCATCTCGACAGCTTAATAAGAGCATTAGCAAAGGCATGGAAACGGACGCCCTAAGATGATCGGAATGGAATCACATGCAACTTCAGATCCAAAATAACAAAGTCTACAAGATAGAAGAAATCTTGACTTTTACAAGGACGCTTTTCCACAATTCCTTTGATACTTTTATGGAACGATCGCTAACCGTAGAGTCATGGTGGTAGGTTTGAGCTCATGAAGACCTAGTTGTTTAAATAAATAATATGGAAGTAAGTTCACACTAGCTCCTAGGTCTAGTAGGCAAGAGTCGCGGTATTTGTCACCTAAGGTGCATGGAACCGCTGGTCTACCAGTGGTCCTTGTATTTTACTATACCATCAGGTTCGGTGATGGAGGAAACCGCTCAAAATGAGGAACGCTTTGTCGAGGAACATTAGTTCTCCTTTTGTGGTGCACATATCTTCAGAAATTTTGCATGTTTTGGTAATAATTTTAAGGCATCGAAAAAGGTAAGTTGATTGTTAAATTTTGAAAAGTCTCTCGAATTTCAAAGAAAAATTCTCATCGTTTATTCTTTGCCAAGCCGCGGTGAAATGGTGCCTTAGGGCGAATTTGGCAAAAGGGTCTACTTGCTTGTTTCCTACATTCGAGGTGTCGACTTTGTGAATCGGGAATCTTCCGTAGGTTCATTATTAGAAATAGATTCCTTGAACCCTTTTTTCTTTTGGTCGATCATCCGCATAATGATCCGATTGTCTACGCTTTTCCAGATCGTAGAGTAGTGATTGCATGCACCTCACCTTGGTCAGGTGCTTGTACCAGTGGGCATTGGTCAGTTCAAAGGTCGTGGTTTGTCGGGTTTAGGGTTTGAACCGCCAGGCAGAAACACGCCTTTCTCGACTTTTTCTTGCCAATTGCTGAAGTGATTGTTGATAGACGCTAAAATTTGAGACCCGCTGGTTCATGTAAGCCAAGAAAGTCTCATTTGTCCTATCCGTAATGGTTGGCGCAGTTGTGCAAAATGTAGTAGTTCTCGATTATTGCTTAGAAGTTGTTGATTATAGTCGATCCGATTAGCCGAACAAGGTCAGCGTTGGTTTGATAATTAGCATTGGAATTATTTGAAATTGACCTTGTTGGTATTGTTGATTATTTCCTTGGCGGTATGGAATAAAATTGTTGGTAGGGCTTAACAGTGGATTAGCTTAAACCCGAGGAGCCCCCATTTGTCGGTTATTTTGGCGCCAAACCGAAATTCGATGTTGTCTCCACGGCGCATCGAATGTTGAATGCACATGCCTCCTCCGATTGTTGAGTAGGGAAGCATATAACAAGGGACAATATGCATCGATGGTCGACTAAGACAAAGGACACAAGGGCGCGTCAACGCTCATGACCGGTTTTGGTAGTTGATCGCTTACTTGAACCGCAAGGGCATCTACTTTTTAGTTAGGATTCTATCAAATTTTTATTTCGATCGGTTTTACCTCAAAAATAGATGTGGCCTTTGTAACATTGTCCTTTTGATGACCTAGACGACTCAAGTTGTTACCCCAAGCAGGTACCCTTTTTTTTTGTTTTTCAAGAAAAAAGTATAAGCTTCAAGAGTCTTTTGTCCATGAAGCAACCGCCGCTCATTATATCAAGAGTTTCTTTTGATGATCGAAAGACCATTAAAGAATGAACTAACAAGGACAAATTTTTCCAGTTTGGTGATGAGGACATTCTAACGTAAGATCAAGAAAACGACTCCATGCTTCCGAAAGGATTCATGAGGATTTTGACGAAAAGAATTGAATTTTCTCAAGCATTTCAGCTTTTTTTTCTCGAAGTGTAAAACCGGGCATGAAAGCCCTGAACTAGTTTATTCCATGTGTCTATGGATTGTGATTGTTGTCCCGCTAGCCGATTGACGCTTTTTCCGCTTAAAGTGAATGGAAACAAATAAGCAAGAGTTGTTCCTTAGAGATCACCGGATGATGAAATGTTGTTGCCACTTGTTGAAGCCTCACGAAGATGATTGTACGGTTTTTCGTGGCTCCAAACCATGATATATTGGTAACAAACCGAAAACGCTTTGCGGGATAATGAAAATCACCGACAATGTCCTCAAGTTTGATGCAGAAGAAGGTCCTTCCCAGAATGCAAAGATAGAAGTCCGAGAGGGGCTTCTCTCGTCATGGAGGATCGCCGGCCATAATGACGTAAGTTGATGGCTTAATGGCGATTGTGATGAAGGTAATTAGCGTAAGAAGAACAATTTTTATGTGAGAACTTACGCAATTGCTTATCGATTTTTTCGACGATAGGTATGTTCAATTTCTTTAGTGGAACCAGACCTTTAATCTCATGCAAGCATAAAATTAATTTAGTAGGACTCAAATTTTATTTATTATTATCTTAAGCATTATATTTTAACAACATATGCCTAAGCCGCCGCTAACGAGCAGTGAAGCTAGAATACGCGGTGCATAAACCAAAAACCAGTGTCACAAGAGAGATATGAGGAGGCTTTCCGCGCAAGCACGGTTCTAATTAAGTAACCCTAATCTTTCAAGTTTCCTAGACACCATTGAATATGATTTAAGATTTATGGAATTAAAATTTATGCAAAGGTGGTATTAATTTTAATTTAATTTTATTTAATTTTTAATTTTTTTTTTTTTTTTTTTTAAGATTTATGCAAGGGTTAAAATACAAACATGCAAATACGATCTACTCATACAATACTAAGTGCAAGAGCATGTGAAGATACTCTACTCATAATGATAGCTATACCTAATAGGCAAGCTTGTGTCATCGATAAATATTTCCATACGCATGCAAATATATACATCAAGAATAATATATGTACGCTTAATTTGTAAATCGATATTACGTGAAACGATATCAACAAGAATAGCTTAATTTGAATCACTCATAATGATCTAAATACATTAGCATACCTAATACAAGATACATAATGCTAATAGACGACAAAACTAAACATGCAAAGTATTATACCTAAACTAAAATATTTAACTTTGTATTGCATAATAAATCGATTTCGACAATACTCATTGAGATTGCTAATGTCCTATAGAGAGCAGCTTTTACCCCGTAGGGTTTAGAAACAACTTACCCAACTCATTTTAACCCTCGCTGAATGTTCTCCTTTTCTTGACAAAATCGAATTTATTAGACAATACCGCGGTAATATAATGTAGAGAAATATCAAACATGTAACAAGAAACATTTATACGTAGAAAGACATATACCCATGCAAAACAGTACCATTAATATGTAAATATACATTAATATGCAAATCATGTCCAAGTAATCGTATATAAATATTTACCGGTATACGAACTTGATTCATACATAATTCGAGGCTAAAACTTAAATAATAATCCATAAATATTTCCTAATACTATATACATGGCATACATGCAGAAAAAAATATAAAAAAAAAATTACAATAATACTCAAAAATTGAACCCAGAAGCTTCCCGCTGCCTTTGAAACAAAACAAACGCTTCAATTGCCGACGCCGATTAATCCCAAAGGATTATCGAATTTTTCGGCACAGGACCAGATATTTAGGCCCGAAAATGGATCAAGGTAGATCCGAGATGCCGGTGGTTGAACAGAGCAACAAAAAGAAAAATTCACTCGCTGACGCTGGTCCACACAAGGCTACGCTGACACACACACAAGACGCCAGGGTCCAAGTAATCCACAATACTTTCAAATTTTTATGGAAGTCTTATAATCTCCTCAAGATTTATGTTTCCCAAATCCTAACTTTTGGTACCGAAAGTGGAACGAAATTTTTTATTAACAGTCTATCATCGCGAGGCAAAAAATAAAAAACTAAAAAACGCAAAAACCAACGAAAAGGAAAGGAATGAAGAGAATGGGGGTTCCCCTCGATGCAACTTCCAATCTTTAGCACAAGTTCTATGGCTTTAGAACAAGAGCGCCCATTTGATATATGCTTGTTACTACTACTTAGAGTTTTGATCTCTAAAATTGATGCAAAAGCACTCAAGGTTCCTTACTCACGATCTTCGCTTCAGAGTTGAATAAAGATTCGAACTAAACTAAAGCTTAGAACAACTACAAATTGAATTTACAATTAAGGGAAACTAAGGAGTAAGGTCATAATATAAATGCTAGATTTTTCCTTCCTACATAAACATTAAGAAAAACATTAACGCTTGAAAACATTCACTTAATACCTAAAATAGATTTTTGAAAGAGAAGGTGGAGAGTTAATCCTCCTCATGTGAAACTATCATTAGTGTTGATTTGAAAAAGGTTTTGATTCTTCCTAGACTCATAGACAAGTCCCTAACGGAAAAATAGATTTGATCCCTAGCATGCATGGCTCACTAAAGAGCTCATACATGCTAGCAAGTGAAACCAAACAATGACTTATCTCTAAGCTCATTGTTTGATTCCTATCTAAACTCTACACCAACTACCATTTTGGGATAGGATGTAGAGTTAGTTGTTCTTCCTAAACCTACCAAACCAACAACAATTGGTTTACCCTCACATGAGTTGGATTAACTCCCCAAAAGGGAAGTTAGCTCATGATCCTTGGGACAAGGATTTATAAACTAAGAAAAACACAAAAGAGAGAGAGAGAGAGAGAGGAGAAAGATGAACAATCAAACTCACTTCTATTTATTTTCTAGAAGAAACAAGTGTTCCTCCATTAAAACTATTACAAGCTTTTTAATAAAAACTAAAACTAACTTTACATTTCTTTCACTAAGGAACTAAAATAATGCCATGTGAGGAAAATAAGTCAAGGGAGTAAATGGAGTGTCCCCCACCCTTGTCTAATTTCTTCTCCATTTGAGAGAAATCTCATTTCCTCCCACGTGAATTATCAAACCACATTAATGAATTTTTATCCACCACATTAAAACAAAGTGACACCTTGCCTTTTTTTTCACTATTAACACCTAATCTAATTTATTACATGCAAGGTGTCAACTTTGCACCAATAATTTGTTATCTTTGTCTTGACATGCTCCATGATTGATGACTCATCCAATCTTGTGGCCCCGTGATAAATGGGTCCATGTGCGCCCAAGTGGCGGTCCGGGTATTTTGGGGCGTTGTTACAATTTCCGCCATGCTGTAGAGTTCATCGCCTGATTGTCCGAGCATCTCTCGTGGTCGCATTCGAGTCCCGGTTCGAGAGGTAGGAGCTTTGGAAGTTTGATGCTTCGTGGGATTTGGGAGAATTCAGATATACCGCTCCTCGTGGTTTTATTTCGTGTTTAACCAATATTTCCATGTTTATCGAAACAAAGCCTTTTATCAAGTCCAAAAGAAGCCCAATTGAAGCTGAAAAGATCATAATCAAGCCCATGAAGCCTGGTCAAAATAGTCAATTCCGGGTCAACCTTGGTCAAATTTGTAGAAAAGTCAACTAAACTTTAAAATCATATCTTTTTTGACTCCTAACCCGCTTTTGTATGTGTGACCTATCAAAATGATCAGCTGTAACAAGATCTACACAATGGTATATAAGTTCTATCAATTTACTAGACTGGGAATTAAAATAGGTTCGAACCAAAATAAAATAAAAATCCAATTACTATTCATCATGATGTCATTAAGTGGGAAGCTTATGTAATCACCCACTTTCTCCACTTAATAAGTGCACAAACCACTCCTAATTATTTATCTTCTAATGGGAATTATTATTCACATACTTTCTCCACTTAGATTAAATAAATTTTATTATAAAAGTAGATTAATTTGTAACCTTTGGATTGAAAATGTAAGGTGTAATCTTTTCCACCCATTTCACTCTCATTTGAAACTATAAATAGGAGGGGGGTGGTGCTCTAAATAAACTTCCCAATTTACTTGTGATTTGTGGGTCTTGTAGCCTTTCACTCTCTTCTTCTTCAATCTTTTATTTATTTATTTATTTTTAAGATCAACACTTAAACTTTTTTTTTTTTTTTTTTTTTTGGTTATGGTCGGCCTCAACATGTATTAAGATAATCTCGGCACATAGTTCCTTTCGTGGTCCTCTTCTACAATGAGAGTGTAACTTAAAGTCCAAAGGAGGGAGAAGGAAATAACCCCGATCAACTAATGATCTATACAACTTTGAAAGGTAATCACCACCGATTACCTCTCTATATACATGCTTAAAGATACAATCCACAAAAGAACTTTTTAAGGCTATTATCCGGACCACTATATTGGAGCAATACCATGGACTTCGAAAGGCCATTGATGATGTTAATAGCACCTGAGAGTCAGAATTTATTTCCCAGTTTTTGTTATACTTAAGGATCGGGCTTGCTTAAGGCCCACCGCAATAACAAAGAGTTCTTGGAAGATGACTGTAGCTTTGAAGAACTTCTCAAAAATCCCATAAGGACATTCCTCGGTAGTCTCCTCGATAGTACCTCCATACCCATTACTTGATTGTCGCGACCGATCCATCCGTGTTGAACATATAATACTCTTCATCCGGGCTCTTCCATGTGCAACCGATTTGCTCGTGAATAGTGTAGTTAAGATCTAGTCCTAGTCTAGCCTACCAAAGCTTTATTCACATGAAGTCATTCACCGGACAGTTCCGTGAAGATAGATCTTCATATAGACACATGATCTTAAAAACCAGTTGTTGTTTTGTGAGCTCCATGTTCTTTTTCTTCCTTCTATTTCTTTCTACCATACCACGCACTGCGGGGTTCCAACAAAAGCTTTGTAAATCCCCACACCAAGAAGTATGCCTAATAATCCTAAAGATCTTGTACCATTCTTCCGGGAGTTCTTTTACAATACTAGAAATACCAATGTTGCTTTTGACCATTTCCCAAACTTTTTTCGAGTACTTTACAGTTGAAGAAAAGATGTTTGAGTGCTCATGAAGAATTACATAAGCTGGCCAATGTAGAATGATGCAAAACTTTATTCCGATCAATCTATCTTGAAAGGGGGCAGATATTTAGCAAGAAGTTGCCCGCGAGTGAAGGAGTGTTTAGAATGGACAACTTTACCCCATACAACTTCTTTTGTACCATTTGACCTTTAGATGAACTCTCTTGAGGATCTGCATAGGCAGACTTAACCGAGAAATCACTAGAGCTACTTGGCAACGCATTAACCTCATCTTTATCTAGATATCTATTCACTCTCATCCATAATTGATTTCTGATGTTACCATCCGGAAGCGGTGGTAATTAAATGCCACCATTCTCCATGCTCTAGAATATCACTAACCTTTGCATCATCTTAAAGGTTAATGAGATTTCTTGCTTGAAGGTTCCCCATAAAGAAGTGGTAATGCACTGTGGATCATGCCGTAAGAGTCTTTAAACCCTTAGCAATGACATACTTGATATATTTTCTTATCAGATTGCTTGAGTACCCCCTCCATACCCAAGAGCAACTCGAGGGAATTTTCATAGTCCGTATGGTGCTTCTTTATCCTACGCTCCATGTCCAATCAACCCATAACAAATCCTCTTTACTAGCAATTATATATACAAATCCACAGAGACAGCCCTGTTCCAAGTTATAGCATCCGTCATACCTAGCCCTCCTTGTTCTTTAGAATACCTTAATGTTTCATGACTTGCATGGTGCATTTTGGGTGTCATGTTAGGCCCGCATAAGAAAAACGACAGATATCTTAGAAAACCTTGTCAAGAACCTTTTCGAGCACAAAGGTTTTAGACCAATAAGTTTGGAAGGAGGATAGACCAAATCCTAATGAGTTCTAATCTTCCTCGCTCTTGACAAACTTATATTTTTCCAGTTTGAGATTCTAGAAGTCAATCTTTCCACCAAGGGAAGACAATCTTTTATTCCTAGTCTGATGAAGGTGAGAGGAAGACCAAGATAGACAATAGGTGGAGAAATGAGAGAAATCCCCATGGCATTTGCTAGATCCAATCATACTTCTTTAGACATACACCCAAATTAGAAAGAGTAGATTTGGCCGGGTTGATATTCAAACCTATAACCTTCTCGATAATTTCAAAAGATATCTTTAATAGCCAAATTGAATCCATATCACCTTTGAAAAGGAGTGCATCATCCAAAACAAATGAGAAATGCCCATTTTCTTGCATTTGGAATGAAGTTTAATCTATCTTCATGGGAAGAGCATGATTTAGAAGTCCCGAGAGAATTTCCATCACTGTAACAAAAGAGGTAAAGGGAGATAGGATCACCCCGCCTAAGCCCCTTTTTCTCCCTTCAAAGTAGCCTTCACCGCTTGCCATTAATAATGATAGAGAGCAAAAGCACATTTTGAGCGGCCTATAAAGAGAGGTGGAAACCCATATCTCTACGTAATCAAACCATAGAGTGCCGGTTGACCGAATCAAAAGCTTTTTAATATCAATCTTGATGGCACAATTCCTAGTGCCATGTTTCCTTGAATATCCCCTTAAGTTCATGAGCAAGAATAAGATTGTTTTGAATATTCCCGCCTCGGTACAAAGGCGTATTTGGCCCCGAGATCAAAAGAGAGATGCAATCCTTTATCCCCGCTTGTTAGTATCTTGGCAACGATTTGTAAACGGGATTACAACAAGCTAGTTCAAATTCTTCTACCTTGGAAGGAGAAGAATTTTTGGGAATTAAGCATAAAAGTATGAGCAAACATATGCTTAACCGCCAGGGGAAGTCTTCACCTACAATATCCCAAGCTTTATTGAAGAAGAAAGAATTAAAACCATCCGGGCCGTGGGTTTTATTGTCGGCATAGAAGACAAATTTTCCTTGATTTCAAGATCATCGATATCCATAATCAAACTATCTCCGCCATCTCGAGGGAGTAGATATTATTCGAGATCGAGATGGTCCAAAACTATAAAGTGTAATTAACTATATTGTTTAGAAAAAAATTGGAGTCTCTGTGAAACTCTAGAAAGGATTGATGGGATTGTTTTTTTATTTATATCATACTTTTTCGTAATTAGTAATAGAGTTTAGAAAAACCTGAGTCTACGTAGTCTTGCTCCAAAAATAGATTGGTGAGGGTATAACTATAATATATATCTTGTTAGAATTAAACTGATTTAGAGAGAACACCACACTAAATTAACACTAACTTAACATGTATTGAATCATTGAGAGAATGAGATAGAGAGAATTCTTATTCATTAAGGTGAGTCTTAATGGGAGGAGGTTACCTTTATATACAACTAGGTAACCTCATTTCCAAGATAAAGGATTACCAGGATAAACACCAAGATAGAGGATTATTATGATAAACACCAAGATATAAGATTATCAGGATAAATACATATCAATGGTGGGCATCCATATAAGCCCATGGATTTCATAACACTCCCCCTTGGATGTCCAGCATTCATGTGGAAATTATGGTGGACGCATCTTTTGTAGCATTCTTCTGGATGCTCTATAACTATCCAATGACAGTTGCCTTATTAAAACCTTGCTAAGAAAAACCCAATGGGAAAAACCAAAGAGAAGGGAAAAAGAGTACAACATTACATAGAATCATTGTGACTTACTTTATACTGCCTCATTAAAACCTTTACTAGGAAAACCTAGTGGGATAAAACCTAGATAAGGGAAAAGAGTACAGTCATATGTCCTGACACATTCTTCGTGATGCTCCCCGCTCTATTACTCCCCTGATAAAGACAAGTCGTTATATGGCTTGGTGGTGAACTCTCATCTTAGATCCCATATACAAGCTTTTGAAATGTTTGTTTCCGGTAGTGATTTAGTGAAGAGATCGCCAAGGTTGTCACCGGAACGAACTTGTTCGACCTTAATATGCTTCTTCTTCCGGGTGATGAGTGTAAAAGAATTTTGATGCAATATGTTTTGTCTGTCTCCCTTTATAAATCCTTCTTGAATCTGGCTATACAAGTTTCATTATCCTCATAAATAATGCTTTGAACACACTTTATAGAAGATAATTGGACAAGAACTACTTAATATGCCCAATTAATAACCTTAGCCATACACATTCACGACTAGCTTCATGAAAAGCTAAAATTTCATAGTGGTTAGAGGAAGTTGCCACTAAAGTTTGTTTAGTGCAATGCCAACAAATGGCAGCATTACCACTAAGAAATACATACCTATTTGGGAGTGACACTTGTGAGGATCTGACAAAAATCCTAAATCTGCATATCCCACAAACTTAGAACCTTTAGAATCCTTTGAGTAAAACAAACCTAAATCCGTGGTTCCACGTAGATATCTTAAGACATGTTTTACACCATTCCAGTGTCTTTTAGTATCTTACCGAAATCAGTACTGCTAACAAATTCTGAGAAAAAAGAAATGTCCTGGTCTAGTGCATTGTGCTAGATACATTAATGCACCAATTGCACTCAAGTATGGTACCCAGACCCAATACTTTTTAGTTTCTTCTTTGGGGCTTATATGGGTCTTTCTCTCAGATTTCGACCGGACGGCCATTGGGGTACTTAATGGATGTGCCTTGTCCATATGAAAATGTTTCAAAACATTCTCGGTGTAATTAGTCTGGTGGACTAATACACCACTAGAACTTCTCTTGATCTGCAAGCCGAGACAAAGTCTTGTTTCCCCAAGGTCTGTCATCTAAAATTCCTTTTTTAGGTATTGAGTAGTTATCTCGAGCTCTTCCAGAGTTCCAATCAAATTTATGTCATCTACATAATCGGCTAGTATGGCAAATCCATTTAAGGATTTCTTTATGAAGACACATGGGAAAATTTCATTGTTTGCATACCCTTCCCTAGACAAATATTCACTAAGACGATGTACCACAATCTTCCGGATTGTTTCAAACCATACAATGAACGTCTTAGTTTAATTAAGTACGTACTCCTTGATTTTGCTTTAGGCAAACCAAATCCTTCAGGGATTTTCAAGGTAAATATCTTTGTCTATGTCCCCATACAAGTAGGCAGTCACTACATCCATGAGTCTCATATCTAAGCTTTCGAAAACTGCTAAACTTATTAGATATCTGAAAGTTGTAGCGTCCATAACAAGAGAGTATGTTTCTTCATAATTAATCCTAGGTTTTTGCATAAAATCTTGTGCCACAAGACGTGCCTTATATCAAGAAATTTCATTTTTCTCATTTCGTTTTTGAACAAACACCCATTTGTAACCTCCCATGAGGTTAACACCTTTCCGGGTTTGTACTATAGGTCCAAATACACCACGTTTATTGAGAGACTCTAATTCAGCTTTGATAGCAACTTCCCATTTTGGCCAATCGGATCTTTGTCGACATTCTTTATACTACACGTGGTTCAATATCGCCATTGCCCTTGATATTTCAAGAGCTACCGATATGTAAATACATCATTGATAGTCATATCCTTTCGCCCACACTTCTCTCGAATACGCATGGAATATTGAGATCTCATCATTTTTACTCGTACCAGCCTCTTCGTGGGTTTCCATAGTTAATTAGTTCATAACCTCTTACGGGGTTTTAGAGGAAGTGGGTGTTTCTGTGGCATAACCTCTTACGGAGTGTTGTGCCAACTTCTTCTAGAGTATTATTGGGGCATAATTTTTCAATGGACCTCCTCTTACGGGGAGCCGAAGTCTTTGGAGCCTATGGAGTGCGCCCGTTTCTCCATCCGGTGTCTGCAATGCATTCATTTGCAGCTATATTTAAATTTTGTCCCACGGGGACATTACTCTTAGCAAGTGTATTTATAGCTGGAACATGTGACCTAGTCACTTTTTCTGCATCATTGAATGCATAAGGCAATTTATTTGCAATTTCTTGTAGATGTAATATTCTCCTAACCTCATATTCACACTGAGGAGTTCTGGGATTTAGATGAGACAGAGTGGGAGTATTCCACTTCAATTCTCGTCGTTCTTCTAGAACAGGTTGTCCTGCTAGGACAAGGCGTTCTTCAAGAACTTTATTATCTCCCCCTAATGGCTGGAATACTGTCTCATCAAAATGGCAATCTGCAAAGCGTGCAGTAAACACATCTCCGGTCATTGGTTCTAGTACCGAATAATAGAGGGCGAGTCAAAACCAACATAAATCCCCAACATTCGTTGGGGGCCATCTTAGTGCGCTGAGGTGGTGGGATGGGGACTTGAACTGCACATCCAAACTTGGCGCAAGTATGAGATATTCGATGGGATTATCCGCGGACAAGTTGTGTAGGAGAAAATTTGTGATAGGCTGTAGGCCTAATCCTTATTAACATTGATGCATGCATGATAGCATGTCCCCATGCACTAATTGGTAATCTAGATTGCATAAGTAGTGGTCTTGCTATAAGTTGAAGGCTCTTAATGAGAGATTCAGCCAAACCATTCTGTGTGTGCACATGTGGAACAGGATGCTCAACATCTATCCCTATGGATGAACAATAGTTATCAAAAACTTGAGAAGTAAACTTCGTGACATTATCAAGCCTTAAAAACTTAATAGATTGGTCGGAAAATGAGCTCTAAGTTTAATGATTTGGGCCAATAGGCCGAAAAACCATATTTCTAGAAGAAAGAAGGCTAACATATGTCCAACGTGTGGAAGCATCAATGAGGACCATGAAATACCGAAAAGGTCCATTGTGAGGATTTATAGGTCCACAAATGTCACCTTGCATCCTTTGAAGAAAAGTTGGTGATTCTAAAGTTATCTTAGTGAAAGAAGGTCTCCGTGATGAGTTTACCTTGTGAACATTGTGTACTGAGAAAAATCCATTTGGAAAAATTAACGATGGTTTGCTAAAGAATGCCGTTAGAGTTATCTATTATTTTCTTTAACATATTCATCCTGTGGTGCCCTAACCTATCATGCCAAAGAGTCAACAAGTCTCGTGATGAGTTTACCTTGTGAACATGGTGTACAGAAAAATCCATTTGGAAAAATTAAGCGATGGTTTGCTAAAGAATGCCCGTTAGAGTTATCTATTATTTTCTTTAACACATTCATCCCAGGGTGCCCTAACCTATCATGCCAAAGAGTCAACGCTTTAGTATCACTAAGTTTCTGACTTAGCTTGAGTTTCTGACCAGATTTGAGCTTAAACTCATGACGGAGTGTGATTCCACATATAATATTTTGTTATAGTATAATCCCAGGAGAAAGCACGTAGTTTTTCAAGTGTAAGCTTCTGACTTCCCACACTAGTGATGATGCATAAATATTCATTGTTTTCTTCACTTATGGTTTCCATATGGTACCCATTCATTCTGATGTCTTTAAAGCTAAGTAAGTTTCTTCTGGAACTACTTGAAAACAATGCTTCTTTGATGAATATATGAGTATCATTTGGTAACATAATATGGGCTCTGCCGGAGCCTTCAATAATTTGTACCGGTCCCGCTATAGTGGATATATTTTGTGGATTAAAAACCAACTCTGAGAAAAACTTTTGGTTTTTCAGTATTGTGTGTGTTGTGGCACTGTCGACTAGACATAAGTTATTATCACAATCATGCATTCCACGATCCATACCTTTAATCCAAAGCTAGAGACTATCGTGCTGATAACGTGTTAGAATTAAACCGATTTGGAGAGAACACCACACTAACTTAACATGTATTGAATCATTGAGAGAATAAGATAGAGAGAATTCTTATTCATTGAGGTGAGTCTTAATGGGAGGATGTTACCTTTATATACAACTAGGTAACCTCATTTCCAAGATAAAGGATTACCAGGATAAACACCAAGATAGAGGATTATCATGATAAACACCAAGATATAAGATTATCAGGATAAACACATATCAATGGTGGGCATCCATATAAGCCCACAGATTTCATAACATATCTAATGGTTTAGAATTCTTTTTATTTCATAATTAGTATTAGAGTTTACAAAAAATTGGAGACTCTGTGAAGCCTTGAAAAATAGAGCCAAGATGGTATAACTATAATATATATCTAAGGATGAGATTGTTTTTTTTTTTTTTTTTTTTATTTATATCCTAATTTTTCGTAATTAATTGATAATAGAGTTTAGAAAAAATTGGAGTCTCTGTGAGTGCTCCAAAAAATAGATTGGTGAGGGTATAACTATAATATATATCTAATAATTTGGAAATTCTTTTCTTTCATAATTAGTATTAGAGTTTACAAAAAATTGGAAACTCTGTGAAGCCTTGAAAAATAGAGCCAAGAGGGTATTGCTATAATATACTATCCATTGGACCGGCCCATGGCCGGATTGTTACAATATTATATGTTTTGGTATAATCAATATTGAATTATTATCGGAAAAAAAAAATCAATATTGAATAAAAAAACACACGTATTCAATGAGCGGTATTGGCCGATCTTTTGATTCCTTCATATTCGTTCTCAGGAGACACCTTGTTTGATGCGGACACTGTACATCGCATCATGATGAACTACTTGGAGTATGAAATGGATGGAACTCGATTGTGCTTCTCTGCAGAAGATCGAATTTGTCTCTCCTCCTCTCGATTGATATGGAGAGGGTTGGGAAGCTAATGGAGACCTATCTTCTTTGAAATAGCGTCTCACCACAACTTATCCGTTTTCGAGATTTATTAGCCTTCTTTGAAACCCATCCCGAGCAGGGCAAGAATAAATCCCCTGATCCTCAAGACTTCCACCTGCAACTATACTTCCACATACAATTCATCCACTTTGAGCATTGCCAGACACACTCATTGCATTGCATTTATTGATTCTTCCATAGGACCTATATAAAAAAAAAATTGCATGTATAATTGTACCTGTTAAATTTTCATTTAAGGGTGTGTTTGTTAACTGGCAAATGGGGGTGGCTAATTGTATTTTCCCACTAGAAGCACCATTTGCCAGTGTTTGGGTGTATTTAAGGGCCCTAGCAAATACTATTTGGAATTAGCCGGCAAATCAAATTATCCCACTAGAAGTGGGAAAATAGAAAACACCTCCCCCCAAAGTTGAATTAGTCACCCGGTATTTTCCCACTATGATAGGAAAATAGAAACAACTCTCCCTCTCGATCTCTCCTCTCTTTCTCACTGCAAATAGAAACAACTTTCCCACTCGATCTCTCTTCTCTCTCTCTCACTGCCGCCTCTCATCAACTCGCTATCTTTTCAGGTATACTCTCTCGCTCTCATCTCTTATCTCTCTTCTCTCTTATCTCAATCTTTTTTTTCACTATTACTGTCAAATCTCTCTGCTTTGGGTAAATTTTCTACATAAGGCACGCCAAGCGTTACAAGTATCGGTGAGATGATTTTATCTGCCTTGTATTTTTAGAAAATTCAATCATGATTACTATCTTTTACAACGTGATTGATTGACGAGTATTAGATGTATATGGACTCGTGTTCTCTCATTAAAAATTAGAAACTAGCAAAGGTGATTTAGGCCCTTCTTCAGACTTCAGAGGTCGGTTTGATGCCTTGAGATTTGAATACTGGTTCTGGTATATTATTTTTCTTCTACGTATACTAATATGTGAATATTAAAACTTGACGTGTGGGCATAAGTCCGTAACTACAGCTTAATCATCTACCGCTCTATTTCTCTCAAAGCTTAATTTAAATTGGATTATTCAACATCTTTTGGCCTATGATGCGTAATTACACATGTTAGGTGATTGAGAAATGGATGTTTGTTTTTAAAGGAAAAAAAATAGAAGAAAAATAAACTTATTAGTCTTGGTATTTGTTATTCCTAAAGTATTGCCTATCCTCACCATTTGTTTACGAGAAAGGTAATCAATATTGATGTGAGCCAATATTTCATGTTTTTCTGCCTGCGTGCTTCATTTGGTGCGAGGTCTGGACTACTTCCATCAAAGGCATACCTTAGACAATGCCTTTACTGGAGGTTTAAATCTGTAGTTTTAAATCGGTCAGGAAAACTAAAGCAGGCCTAATACGCCACGCCAACCAAATAATTCTTAGAAAAACACTATGCACATCAAAGCTACTTCACCTTTTATTACTTCGAGATATACTATGGTGCGCTCAATGCAGCATGAAGGGTGGACGATAAGATGTGACGATCTTCTTAAACTACTGCATCCGCTCATCTAGTTGGGAGTGCAGATTGCTTGATTTCCTACTGAGAAGCATACTTATTACTTAGTTTTCCTTTATGTGACTGTATTCTAATGTATGTACAATTTTTTTTTATCAGTTGTGGTGGTCTAATTCTTGTAGGAGTTTAGGGAATGCCCTTTTAAATATTGTCTGTGTAGAACCTGGTGAACCATAGTCTTTGTTTCAAATCTTCTCTTATTATATGGTTTTAGCTACTTTGCTTATTTTTGAACTGGGTATGGTTTGGTGTACGTAGTATGTCTTTGTCTTTGTCTTTGTTATTTTGTCATTTTTTCTGTTTGGTGAGCTTCCTCTACATTGTTCATGCATGTATGTTTGTATCAATTTGTATGTTTTGTTAATTGAGTACATGAATTTGTATACTTTATTATTTTTTTTTTCTTTTTGAGATATTGTAGAATGATTACCAAACGTCAGCGTAGGTTAGTGGCATTTCTACTTATAGTTATAAGTGCATATATAATGATGACATGGTGGTATAGGAGAATGTATATTGGGAGGTATAGGCCTAGGCGTAGGGCTCCCCATTTCTTATTAGAGGTCCTCGTAGGAATTGGGATCAAGTCGCGGAGAACTGATTGGGGGATGTATACAAGCACCTATTGCATTTTGCCACGAGCAATTAAGGATGAGGCGATCAATGTTTCGTTGCTTGTGCACTCGTTTGCATGGTCATGGTCTACGTGAAAGCAGACATGTTACATTGGAAGAGCAAGTTGCCCTATTTCTCAACACTGTTGGGCATGACATGCGTAATCGGAATGAAACATTTCAATTCTTCTTCGCTTGAGAAACAGTTCACCGTTATTTCCATCTTGTGTTGGATGCAACCCTTTGTTTATTCAGAGAGTTAGTAACAAATGCTACCGCTGATAACTCCCCTCGCGAGTGTACCAACACACATCATTGGCATTGTTATTTCAAGGTCAGTCAACATTTTGGAAAATGGATAGGATCATTCTGATTTCAATGTTTAATAGTTCAATAAATATTTATGAAGTTTTTTATGTTAGGATGCTGTGGGTGCGGTTGATGGTACACACTTTCCAATCAATTTACCACTAGCGCAACAGGCTAGGTATCGTAACAGGAAAGGTGTCGTGACCCAAAATGTGTTAGTAGCTTGCACATTTGACATGAGGTTCACATACGTGCTAGTAGGGTGGGAGGGATCGGCACACGATGGACGGTTGTTGAGGAGTGTTGTGGCTCGTCCTGGGCATAAGCTTACTGTTCCAAATGGCAAGTACTATCTTAGGGATGCTGGATTTGCTTTAGTGCCAGGGTTCCTCACGCCTTACCGTGGTGTACGGTACCATCTTAGAGAGATCGGTGAAGTTCAACCTTAAAATCATAAAGAACAATATAATTTTAAGCCATTCATCTTTTATCTTGTTGTTGAAAGGACAATCGGTCTCTTGAAGAAGCGATTTGCCTATCTAAGGCATGCAGTTTTCCACGATGTCAAAACACACACAAAGGTTATCCTTGCATGTTGTGCATTGCACAACTTCTTGCGAGAAGAAGATCCTGATAATACATTGAGTGATGAGGAGCTCACTGATGATGAGGAAGAGGCTGACAACTCTCTGAATGCTCCAAATATAAATATTGATATGCAGCCAAGCATTGGGTGGACTAATTTTAGGGATGAGTTGTCAATTGCAATGTGGGCAGATAACGAGTGATGTAATAGATATTATGATTTTATGAGTGATGTTTTTGTAGTAGACTTATGATTTTATTAGATTGTTTTTGTAATAGACACTATTATGTTTCAACTACTTATAATGTTTTATTCACATGCAATCTTTCTTATTTGTTACCTTGATATGTTACTATGCTATGTTCTTTGTTGGTCATTGCTTCAAACTAGGTATGGCTGGAAAACAGAAAAAAGTTGTGAAAACAAGATCGCCCCAAATTAGATGGTATCCCAACATGGAAGCCATCTTGGTAGAGGTGTTGTTAGAGGAGTTAGCTACTGGGGCAAGAGGGCAGATAATGGGTGGAGGAAAAAGAGCTTGAAGCGTACTGCTGATGAGACCAATACGTGACTTGGAATGAATTGTGTTTCAGACAATGTCAGGTCGAGGTTGAAAACAATGAGACTTGCTTGGCAAGTTACGAAACATGCAGTTGATGCTAGTGGGTTTGGTTTGTCTTTCAACAAAAGGACCAAGAGAATTGATGCAGATGAGAATGCATGGGAGAGTTATGTAAAGGTAATAAAATAATCTCATTTTTTTTTATAGGCTTTGGTTTTGGATGCCATATTAATTGG
Source organism: Coptis chinensis (assembly GCF_015680905.1). NCBI lineage: Eukaryota > Viridiplantae > Streptophyta > Magnoliopsida > Ranunculales > Ranunculaceae > Coptis > Coptis chinensis. Next base: position 88,290,797 of record NC_141463.1, on the reverse strand, counting down.
TATATTGTGGGATTTAGGCTCATCCGTTGGCAAACACTCTCAGGCAGAAATCATTTCCTTACTATGACGAATGTTGTCTCATTTTTGGGAATGATTATGCAACTAGAGAAGGGGGCAATAGTGGGTTCGATGATGACATGGTGGATGGAGGTAAGTTGATTAGATGTAAATAGAGTTGAATTTTGTGTGTCTAACTAGTTTTGAAATTAACTTTTTGTTTCAACTTCTTGTTTAGATGATTCTAGGCAAACCCAAGGAGATGGGGGTGACGATTCTGATGCTAGTGAGTCCTCAGCTTTTGGTGCTCCCTCAGATACTGGTGGGGATACTTCTCAAACTGAGAGTGGTCCTAGAAGCACTACACCTACTTCTAAGAAGACTAGGAAGTCTCGATTCTTTGAGGATATACACGACCTTCGTTTAAGGTGTTAACTGAAGCGGTGGCAAAAATTGCCGAGGCCCTCAAACCAGAACCACAAGAAGAAGAAGTAGACCAAATAGATTTGTTGAAGGATTCTTTGCAGTCTCTTCCTAATATGAATCCTAAGCTGTTCTTAAGGTCGCTTGACTTGCTGGTCGAGAATGATAGGCTTATTAAGGTCTTCTTGGGCCTTAAAGAGGATATCAAGGCTTCATGGTTGTTTAGGAAGCTAGAACAAGCTGGACGTTGATTCAACCTTGTTTTTTGGTTTATTTCTATGTTTGAACTATATGTTTTTGTGGGATTGTTGTTAAGTGGTGGACCGATATATTATTGTTAAGTGACATTGATGTTACTTTTGGATATTTTATTGTGTGTTCTTGTTGAGTCTTTGTGTGCGTGTAGTGGATACTATTAAAGTTGAGTTGTATTGTATTTTATTTTATTTAATTTGTATTTTATTTAATTTTTTGTTATACTTCATTGAGTTTGAAAACCAAAAAAAATATCTCCAAAAATTGAAATATCATTTGCCACCGGAGAAAAACCATGTAAACAAACACCGCAAAATCCCGACAAATCTTATATTTTCCCACTATAAATTTTTTTGCAACAAACACGGCAAACTAAAATTTTCCCACTATAGATTTATCCGCAAATTTATAGTGGGAAAACACTGGCAAATCTTATATTTTCCCACTAGAAGTTTGCCAGTTAACAAACACACCCTAAGTAGTAAAAATTTGCATGTAACATCTATAAATCCACAACTACCATAAATTACTGAATATCAAACTAATACTGCATAAAAAAGAAACTACTGATGCAATTGTTTGGAAAGACCTAAGACACAAAGCACATGCTATTTAACAAAATGATGTAGACATATAGAGCAAATCAAGAAAGGACTAACGAACAGTATGTGTTAGTAGGGGCTTTGGCATCTCATCTCGTCGGGTACGGTACCCCACCTTCGTACCTTGATTCAAAAGCGAGAAATGATGTCTCGACCAATTACTTTGATTCTCGCTGCAACAACTGGCGGAAGAATTCAGGAATGTGAATAACCATTACCAAAAATTTGAATGGAGATAATATATTAAGCATTTCAGTTAGGAGAGATTGAGTACACATGACTGTTATGACCATCTCATGTTCAAATTACTCAAAAACAACTTACCCATATCGATTATCGGTTTCAAGCTACACAACTTAACACCTATTCAACCACTTAAGAATCTGTCTCTATATAGCCACGTACTCTTTATGACTCGATCCACAACTCTAGGGAATATGTGTGATTCCGGTACATTGCTCTCCAACCATATGCATGCAGTTTCGTTCTTAATTCACTAAATCTGAGAGAGGAAGGAGAAATATCCTTGTATACATAGGCACAATACAACCTGCACCAAAGAAAAATTGAAATTGAAATGACCTCAAAGTCACATTGACTATCCTTGCCTTTCTACCAATATTGCAAATAAACATTTATTCTCCTATTGTGAAAGCGAAAATATTGGTTCCTCTATTAAAATTTTGAAAAAAAAAACATCAATTTGTATCCGCGTTATCAATTGTGGCCCCAATTAATTTGGGACTCAAATTTATGTCGACCGGTATCTAGAATGGTTAATAGTCTAGTCGATAGTGGCATAATGCTAATTGTGATTATATTTTATAGTAACGACTCAACCTCATATATTAAAGATCTATCTCACAGACCAAAAGACATTATATTGTAAGGGGTTTTTAGGTTTTAGTCCTACTTATAATAGCGATATTAGGCTTTGATACATTTATACTTGAAAATTAGACTTTAGTCCAACTTTTGTCTTGTATTTTGCTTAATACCTAGAATACCCTTACACGAGCATCTCACATGTTTGATTAATTTTAGGACCAAAGCCTAATATCGCTACTATAAATAGGACCAAAACCTAAATACCCCTAATTTCAGGCAGATAAAAGGAATCGATTTCCACTATCTTTTGTTGTTGCTGCAGCACAAGCAGCAGTCACTGTTGTTAGACTTACAAGCCATGGAAGAGGTACTATGTTTGGTGGAAGTGGAGAAAGATGGGCTGCTATGAAGATTTAAACTATATTTAGAGGATTCTTGGTATTATTTTCTTGATGTTTTAGTGTTTAGTTCATCTCATTCCATTCTACTTGTTCACTTTCTTCATGGGTGTTTGTGACTTTTGATTGGTGATGAATATTTAGTCATAGATTGCTTTTCATTAGTTTGTTTAATTTTCTCTATTATGCATCTGTCACAGATAGCTTTTTGGTTTAGTTCTGATTGGTGTCCTTTAATTTCTCTATTTTTAGTCTGATTTAAATTGTGTTTCAGGCAAGAAAAGCTCATAGAGCTTTAAAAGGACTAGCGCTTGTAAGAGGTTATCTTGTGAGGAAACAAGCTACTATAGCCCAAAGATAGTGGAAATCGATACTTGCAGGCCTAAATCACGGTCAAGAAGAACCAACACCGACACTTCAATGTTGGAATCCATCATTGAAGATCCATCATATTAAACGATCTCCTCTCCACTTCCATGCCAGATACCAGCTCGTCTATCAATAGCCGAAGGCTAACATTATCATCAACACTTCGATTGGGGATTTACTGGGGATGAATGTAGGTTCTCAACTGCACAAAGCACACCGCGGTTTAGGAATTCTACTAGTTCTCAATTGCACAAAGCACACCGCCAATGCTGAAGGCTATGATCAAGCATAGATAGGCAAAAAAAGAGTTAGACAAATAAAACAAGAGCATGTGAACAGAGAAAATCAAGAGCTAGGAGGACCTTATCAGAGTAAACTTTCCAGTTTCGGATAAGTACGGATAGCATAGCACCAAGTAATCCAAACAGAGCACCATTAAATGCTTGGTGGGTTGTTCTTGATAAAAAGTGCAGCCGTCAAACTACCAACAAAGGCAGAGACTATGTAGACAAGCCCAATCCCCCCTACAAAACAGAAAGAAATAAGAAATTGTAAGCATCAACCATAGCCATATAAGAATTCTGGCCAAGTATTCCTTTGTTTCGGAAAATGATAAGCAACTCACATGACCTAAACTCTTGCTCCAAACAAACTCCAACAAATATTACACTTGAGAGCCTAATATCGCTACTGATAAATTCTCATGCAAGAAAAGGGCAATCGAAAGGGAAAAATTAGAATTAATTCCTTTTGTGTTAATCCCTTTTGTCTATCTGAAATTAGGGATATTTAGGCTTTGGTCCTATTTATAATAGCGATATTAGGCTTTGGTCCTAAAATTCATCAAACATGTGAGACGCACGTGTAAGGGTATTCTAGGTGTTAAGCAAAATACAAGGCAAAAGTTGGACTAAAGTCTAATTTTCAAGTATAAATGTATCAAAGCCTAATATCGCTATTATAAGTAGGACTAAAACCTAAAAACCCCATATTGTAATGAGAACAATTAACCTTCTACACTAAATACGAAAGTCTAGCAGATTTCTAGAACATATTTCCTGCAACAGTATTTGTATTTGTGAATTTCAAATAAGAAAATTTTACTAAGTTTGTATTTATTAGCTTTCCCTTTTCCAGACTGCCCAGTAACCCTATAATGAGATCTATATACAATTTAAAAGCCAAAGATTACTTCATTTGGTTCTTGATTATATCTTAATTGTTATGGAGTTAGCAACAAAAATTCACCTGCCATGTTATGCCCAACAATGCTTATCATAAAAGGTTTAGCTCCAAGCTTTGAGCATTCGGCAACATTCCTTGCTACTCCTCCTGCCACATAGTATGCCTGAACAGGAAAGTTCGAATTGATAAATAAAGAAAACAGGAAAATAAATAGAAGGGACAGAGTAACATTTAGTCTTATTAATAAGGATCACGTTTCTTTTCTTTTTCTTTTTTAATTAGTTTTGCTTGGAAGGTCAGCCTATATATGAAAAAAAAAAAAAAAAGTTTATTCAGACACAGGTGTCATCCCACACAAAGACAGAGTGGCAAACTCATGTATATCTCCTCTCCAATCTCAATATCAAGCTCCTCTCTCACACTATAACGTTTCCTATAAGCTCCTACCGGTCTTCCTAACCCCGTCAATAGTTGTACATACTTCTCCAAACTGCCAGACACACACTGACTTGCTACCAACAAAATAAAATGGCAAGTAAGACGCACATTCATTGAACCCAAACAGATCAAGATCCTTGATAATAAATGAATTGGGATAGGAAAGGCCTCAACTTAAAAGAAAGTTCAGTAAGAACCAAGCACTATTCCTTCAATTAAGGCAAATAAATAAAACCTTAAAAAATTATGATAATGCATGTCACTTATCGGGCTACACTATAAACACAACATATAACTATAGCTGAATAAAAAAACCAATTTACTTACCCTTCATTGAGCTGAGTTGAGCTATTGATATAGATATGGCTTGAGGGCATCCTCAAGAAACGGGGTCCTCCTTGATATCGAAAGAATGTAGCTCTCCGAAGACAAAAGGCCGATTTTCAAAAGGTTTGAGGTACATAAATAACACCTTTGCTTAGGATTATGTCATGTAAATGTGATCGCTCGTCATGCCTAAAAACATGGTGGCATTGTGTTATCTGCAACATATAGTTAGGATTCAGTGAATTGTCTCTCAGTTATATAGATTGTCTTAGAGCCTATTCCTAGATCTTCTTGATGTCCTCGTTTCATTGGACAATGTAGATGGAAATTATATCCAAGCTGCCAGCAAGTGCATAGTAATTCATCGACTACAATTTTCTTCACTTGGACCAAACAATATATATGTATCATTCATTCCTAAAACTATAGATTTATGATAAATAAAGCAATAATCATAACTATGTGACTGGAAGTACTATTGAATGCAATCCTTAGAAAAAGTACAGAATCACTTAATAGGGAATTAGACGGTGGTGGTTGTAGAATGTGGCGTATGCACTCATAGCCTCATACAACAACCAATATCACCCAATCTATAGATTATAAAAAATGGATAAACAAATTAATTTGGTAAATCATGACATGGTCCTGTAAAATTGAAGAAAACTTATCTCTTCTTGCTTAATTGACCGAATCATCGAACCATCATTATCTTTATCGATGCATCGAAAGATAAGAATCAATATCCTTATAGAACCCGTGAAATAAAAGCCAACAAAATATTTGTTTTCTGCAACGAAGAGAGGGGTTGGGTGGGGAATCAATTGACTCGTACTCTTCATTTTGTTGAGGTTGAGAACTCATGAGTTTTGGCTTTTGGGTGTTTTATTTTTTTATGGTTAATAGTAGTTGAAGGTGTTTTGGGTTTTTAGGATTCCTAATTGAAGTTGAAGGTTTTTTTTTTAGATTCAAATTTTATGTTTGAATGATTCGTAGTTATCGCGAATTGGTTTAAAGATGGGGCGTGTAATTGTTTTGTTCTTATTATATGTATCTCGAGAACATCAATCCAATCTCCAATAAATCCAACGTCTGATGTATTTTGTAGTAGGGACCGACTCGCAAATAATCAAAATATTGGCCTGCCTATTAATTAACTTTGTGTCCATACTTAAAAATTGTGCTGACGTGGCCTCCTGAAAACACATATGAGCATTTTCGCCCACTGTGCAATAATAGATTTAGATATCTAAGGATAAAGATTAAAAAACATACACCTTCTCAGTCAGTCACAAAATCCCAAGGATGCTTTCTTGTCTGAGAAATTAAACCACTAAGGTATTATACATGCAACATGTTATACTTTCTCAAAACCCTATAACCAGAACTTTAGACCTTTACTGCTGAAAATTGAATGAATCGTCCATGAGAGGCTTGTTCAGAGGACATAGTATGATCAGAAGATTACTTCTTATAGCTTCCTTTTGCCACCTTGAACTTCCTGTCAGACATTAACTTCTATCAGAATTTTTTAGATACGAAAAACCTAGAAAAGTTGATTTAGATACGAAAAACTAAAGTTAGAGTGAAAGTAGTGTATCATTGATCAGTACTCAGTAGTACAGAAATCCAAACTGAACAGAGAAATACTTACAAGGACGTAGAACAAATATGTAACAAGTTTTGGGAAGAGGGACTCAAACAGCAGCTCAATGTCTTCCCATTTGTAGTAAACATACTCATCGACCTATACGATTGAAAATATATTGTTAATCAACACTAGTAAAACAAAAGTGGTACCAAACAAATAAATTCCTAGTAAGAAGACAAGAAAAGTTTAAAATTAACCTTTTTTATTGACCAAACCTTCCACTTGTTCTTCATTTCCATTGTAGCAGACCTTAAAAAGATCATTAATGTGCTCAAAAGAATCTCTGATGAATTTAATGAGCCCATAGATACTGGTAGAGTAGGGCTTTTTATTATTAAATTGAGCATAGTCCAATCTCCTCTTTAGCTGAGGGTGTTGCTCGACCTGCGCAATCCAGTTGTCTGAAACAACATCTGTGAACCCTTGTACAGCCTCCTTATCAAAGATCAATGTACTGAAGCGAATATGATTTCTCGCTTCCACAATGTAATCTAGCCTTTTTCGTGGCTTCCACATTACTGGATGGCAGACAAGGTTTTGGACGGGTCTATTGAAATAAAACAGTATATAAAAATACGTTAATTTATTACTAAAGCATCACAAAGGAAGCTACACTAAGTGATATATTCCTGCATAAGGATATTCCTAGTAAGCAGGGAAACATTCCATTGGTGGAACTTACATCGGTTTAGTTGTCAGCAATTCCAGAAAGTTACTTACTTCCTCCGAAATTCCATTAACTCCATGCATACTAATTATATGTTCAACCATGCATTTCAAGTCTCTAAACACATCCTCTGGTCTGAATGTGCCTGAAACATTACCTCTAGTTAGATACATTTAAAAAAAGTAGGAAAATCAAAACAACTTTTACCACTGAAGCTATAGATATGCCTTAGCTTTGGATCTCTAAGTCCAATGTCATTCTCCAAGAAAACAACACGGTCCAGCGTCAATTCATACGGAATTTGATGCTCATTCAGAAATATTAAGCCCTCCAAGACTTTCCTGCATATAAAACTTATGTAAAATACTTTAAAAAAATAATAAATTAACTGTACTTGTTTTTCCTAAGTACTGATTCAAAAGTCAAAAACTGTACCTGAGCATCCTTTGAAAGGTGGGGCTCATTCTGCATGTCGACCAAGCTTTGAATAGGTGTACACGTATCCAAAATTGATCTGCTGTCTTGGTTTCGAGCAGATTACTCAAGCTTGATCCGTAGCGTTCCATTACAAAATATGAAGTTCTACCGGGGCCATTATCAAAGACACGCACCAACCTAACTATTTGGGAACTTTCTTTGGTTTTAGTTAGGTTCTTCGAGTATTGGAGAACAGAGCTTTCATCAAGTAACTCCTCAATGCTGATGTCGATCCAAGCTCCTCGTGGAAAGATTGAATTTTCCTTTGTCTGCGAAGAATGGATGTACTTTGAGCTTTGAAAAGCCTACAACCTCTCCATCAACCTCGAGGAGATTGTAGCTATAGTACTATGACATATTGAATTTACTGTCAGAAGAGGTACATTTACTGAATGAATAGCAGTGAAGTAATATATAACATACTGCTTGCTCTACCGAATTGCGGAAAACATTTTTTTCAATCTCTTTCCCCTTCAACCCATGCTCTTCGATAACTGATATTGTTTCCTACACAAAAAAAATCGCTTACTCGATCTATATCCATTCACCCACCAGCAAACAAACAGAGTTGATGCAAAAGGGCTATAGAACTAACAAAATATACACTTGAGTAATCCTTTTATATATCATCAGGGGCGGCTCAAGACATTTGGGGGCCCTAAGCAAAATCCGAATACTAATAGATGCGAAGAGTTTTTTTGTTGGAGAACGGCAGGAAAACGCAGGATAGAGCGAGTGAAACGAAGGGTTTTAGAACTAATTTAATTTTATAATTTCCAATTTAAAATGTTATAAACCATTAAAATAATGGGCTGAAAAACAATAATAGGCTAAATTATTTTGGGGCCCTTAGGCTACGGGGCCCAAGCAGTTGCTTATTTGGCTAAAGAGTAGAGCCGGCCCTGTATATCATCACCAATTTAATGTGCAAAACCTAAAGATAGACAAAAGACTTTAATTTGCTTCCTACTACCAAAATCAAGTCCTGCATGTTTTTAACTCTCCTAGGAATGGATAGACACAAAACCAGAAACCACTCGTAAACATCCTAGGAATAGTATAATAGATACAAGTAGATGGTATATTATATCACAACTAAATAGTCACCACTTAGCTAATAGTATAACTATTACAAAATAAGTAATTACCTGAGGAATCACATCTCTTTCTCCTTCGTCGCTTCCACGATCATCCGACTGCTCCGCCACACCCACTAGGAGTAATTCTAAATCTTTACTTTGAGTATTTCCCGATTCCATCTCAGTGATGATTCTTTCCCATTCTTGAATTTGGGCTAGTTTCAATTCAATGCGCCATCGACGCTCTCAACCACTATGCTCCTGCCGGAGCAGGAGCCCTTTAAGCTCATCTTTAACAATGTCAACAACAATCATATTCTTTCTTACTTTATTGACATAGTTCATTTCCAAGAAGTTAGCAATGTCTTCGAAATCCGAGTATGAACTGTAAGGTACCTTTTCCATAATGTGGAGATAGCCTTTTAACACATGTTTCAGCTTTCTATTTACTTCAGTGTCTTCAGGTGTTAGCTCACTTCCTAAAGTCCGTAAGCGCTCCATGAGGATCAGTGCCGGCCCTGAGGCAAAGCAACCCAAGTAGTTGCTTTGGGCCACTAAACCAAAACAAAAAATAGGGGTCACACTATTATCGGCACAAAACAATAAACTTTCTAATAAAGAGTTTAGTTAGTTGCCACTTATTTAGGACAAAAAATAAACCAACCATATTTAAGAAAAAAAAATAAACACACGATTTCAATTAATCCCTCAATACCTGAGAACCCAACTCTTTATATTAAACTCTTTGGGAATACTTACCCCACTCGTTACAAACAATTAAAAAAAACAAAAAACACTAAATAACCAACTCACAATTAAAAAACCTAAACTTTTATCTATATCTAAAAAAACAAATAAAACTCTTCTGTCAAATAACAAAATCACTTACAATCCCCGAGAATACTTACCCCACTCGTTACAAACAATACAAAAAAAAAAAAAAAAACCAACTTACAATTAAAAAAAACCCAAACTGTTATCTATATATAAAAAAACAAATAAAACTAATCTGCCAAATAACAAAATCACTCACAATCCCCAAGAACCCAACTCCTTATTAAACTCTTTGGCAATACTTACCCCACTCTCACTCGTTACAAACAATTAAAAAAAACAAAAAACACTAAGCCAACTCACAATTAAAAAATCTGAACTTTTTTCTATATCTAAAAAACAAATAAAACTCTTCTGCCAAATAACAAAATCACTCACAATTCCCGAGAACCCAACTCCTTATTAAACTCTTTGACAATACTTACCCCACTCGTTACAAACAATTAAAAAAAACAAAAAACACTAAATCAACTCACAATTAAAAAAACCCAAACTTTTATCTATATCTAAAAAAACAAATAAAACTCTTCTGTCAAATAACAAAATCACTCACAATCCCCGAGAACCTAACTCCTTATTAAACTATTTGACAATACTTACCCCACTCGTTACAAACAATACAAAAAAAATAAAATAAAATAACAATAAACCAACTCACAATTAAAAAACCCAAACTATTATCTATATCTAAAAAAACAAATAAAATTAATATGCCAAATAACAAAATCACTCACAATCCCCGAGAACCCAACTCCTTAATAAACTCTTTGGCAATACTTACCACACTTCCACTTGTTACAAATAATTAAAAAAAACACTAAACCAACTCACAATTAAAAAATCCAAACTTTTATCTATATTTAAAAAAACAAATAAAACTCTTCTGTCAAATAACAAAATCACTCACAATCCCCGAGAACCCAACTCCTTATTAAACTTTTTGGCAATACTTACCCCACTCGTTACAAACAATTAAAAAAAACAAAAAGTATTTAACCAACTCACAATTAAAAACCTAAACTTTTATCTATATCCTAAAACAAATAAAACTCTTACGTCAAATAACAAAATCACTTCACTCTCTCTTGGATTATATTGAATAACACAGGTTAAAAAAAAATCGATAATATTAACACATATAGGGCCACATTCTATTGTCTTGCTTTAGGCCACCAAAATGTCAGGGCTGACACTGATGAGGATGTTAAAAGCTAGTAAGTCCTTCTTGTCATTCTCTTCTTTCTCTCTTTCTTTCTTTTGTGAATTCTTGATCTTTTGCTTTTTATCGCCCATTTTCAAGAAAGTAAGATTTCTTTATACTTGTGGATAAATTAGAGAAAATGAATACGAAAAACAATAACCTAAGAATGAAATGCAGGTTTGTTGGGGTTTTTTTGTGGAGAAGAAGAGTGCTGAGGCTTTGGCTTGTTCTGGGCGAGAGAGAGAAGAGACGAGAGCCTATTTTGGTCTAACTGTATTATATATACTAGCTTTTGTATGTGTCTTCGCCCATGTAATCAATCCCAACAATTTCCAAAAAAAATAATTCCGCCTGGTGGACCCCACCGAATTTAGTTTTATTTTTCTTTAATAATTTATGGCTGTGAAAGTATAATTTGACCCCTTCAAAAAAGACAAAATAAAAATAAAATAAAATGGTATGAACTGTAATATTGCCATTTGGCAAGGGGCAAAATAGGAAAGAAAAATTAATGACGTGATGAATTTTACTGTAGATCCCCTGTTTTCTTTAGAGAAGTAAGATGAGGATACTCTCGGAACAATTATATATATATATATATATATATATATATATATATATATATATATATATATATATATATATCACTTGGGCCCCAAACGAGTGGGTCGGGGTGAGGTCCACAAACTCGGTTTTCTTCTCCGTCTGGCTGCATATGGTGTGCCAATTTCTTACATCGTAGAAATTCTCGAAATTTAATGATATACTTACTATACACTAGAAAAGTCGAAAGTATGCACGTGCATATGTACCGGCTCTTTTAAAAACTTCATTAACAATCATGCATAACTATACATATATAAATTTTCTAACATAAATCGTGATTTCTGTTTTCATCGCTAACCCGTTTTAATTTCCTAGTAAATTATTTTAATTAAGTTTTAAAAAACCCAGGAGAGGGATCCCGTTTTAATAGTAAACTTAATTTAGAAAGGTGATTCACGTTTTAATAGGAGAAAGACGCTCATTTTAATTGCATAAGCTAGACTTTTCCTTTTCAATAAGGGAGGAATTCGTGTTTTAATACGAGAATGATTCCTATTTTAACTAGAAGTGCTAGATTTTTTTTTTTTTTTTTTTTTTTTAATAATAAGAAAGGAATTCCCGTTTTAATAGGAGATGACATGGAGTTTTAATATAAAGTAGGCTTGTGAAAACTTGCTAAACAATCATAACTGTTTAATCATGATTCTCATTTTAGTCGCTAACCCGTTTTAATTTCCTAACTAATAGTTTTAAGGGTAATACAAGTTAACCCCTAGTTTTAATTAAGTTTAAAAAATCCATTTTTTAATTGGATGAGGATCCCGTTTTAATTTAGAATTGTAATTCACGTTGTTAATAGGAGAATGATTCACATTTAAATTTCAAGTGCTAGATTTTTCTTTCTCAATAGGAGAGAAATTCTCATTATAATAGGAGAATGATTCTCGTTTTTCAATTGGAGGGGGATCCCATTTTAATTTAGAAATGTGATTCCCGTTTTTAAAAGAAGAAGGATTTCCGTTTTAATTAGAAGTGCTAGATTTTTCTTTTTCAATAGGAGAGCTAGGAAGCCCATTATAATAGGAGAATGATTCATGTTTTTTAATTGGACGAGGGATCCAATTGTAATTTAGAAGTGTGATTCCCGTTTTTAATAGAAGAAGAATTTTCATTTTAATTAAAAGTGCTAGAATTTTCTTTTGCAATAATAGAGGAATTCTCATTATAATAGGAGAATGATTCTCATTTTAATTAGAAGTGCTAGATTTTTTTTTCAATAGTAGAGGAACTCCCATTTTAATAGGAGTTGATGACGTGAAATTTTAATATATCTAAAAAATACCCTTGTGGGAGCTTTAATATTAATATATATATTTAGATTTAGATACAATTTTTAACAATGGGGATGGTTATATGAACTCCACTTAAAGTGACTCCAAAAAAACTCCACCACTAAATACAATAAATTGGAAGCTAATTTTTGGTGGAGATGTTCTTCATACAATAAAGATCATCCTTACAAAAAATAAATTCATTTGAAGATGTACAACTTCGTAAAAAAACTGTTTATAATGTTATGAAATTATCCAATTGTCCATATTTTTTAAATTTTGGTACAACTTTTGACAAAGTTAAAACATATTCATTTGAGTTGATTTGTTGTGGGGGCGTTCTTCATCGCGTTATGTATATATCTACAAAAATAATTAGCTCTCAATTCATCTTATAAGTCCACTATTAGGAGTGGAGTAACTTTTGAGTCACTATAAGGTGGAGTTTGTATAACCATCCCCTTTAATATATATATATACTAGGTATTACCCGTGCCTACGACACAGTTGGTTATGATGTGTTTATTATGTTGTTTGTAGCATTAATCTTAGTACACCGTAGTTTGAAACACGAAAGACAAATAAACGTAGTGTTGATGATGTTTTTTTCACAATTTAGTCTCTTATTGAAAAATACAAATGGGCATTTTTTGGTGTTGCCATAATAACGTTTAGTAACTAAAAACTTGTATTTATGCATTCTTGAGATTTGACTTTGACTTATTACATCTATTAAACAAAAGTTTTTTGATGTTTCCATCTTATAAGTTGAACTTTCATGTCAATACATACTCACGATTGAACCACCGAATCTATAACGACAATGCAACTGCATTAATAATAGTCTCAAGTCAAGCTGGCAGTAAAACTTCTGAAGTCTAGATCGATGGTAGTAAAATTGTCCATCGGTTTAAGCTTTTTTCCCTTGCCACTTTCTCCCAAACAAATCCAATTTACCTTGTACTGGACCATATCCTCCTGCAATGTTGTGTACTTTTACAATAGAAAATGAAATGCTATCTCGGGTAAATTATACTGAAGCATAAAATAAAAATTAAATACTATGAAAAATATGATAACAACAAAATCTAGCTTCAAAGGGATATATAGGAAAACCTTCTCAGTGCTAATTAAGGAAGTCTTATTTAGTGGGCATTAAAATAGTGAAGAGACGACCCTTAATATATATGATAGCAAATAGGATGCCACTATAAGTTTGAAAAGAATCACATGTACTCAAGAAGTTATTTGTTAAAGTTTACCATTGAACCTACCATTGTAATCTCCATACACAATAATGAATTCCTCACTAAACAACTTCCATAAAATGAAGTACTCATTCCCTATCTCAAGCACATACCCCATGGGAAAACCTAGTACCAATAAGATTACAAATCCAAATTTTTAATGAAGCATGTCTATGCCTTCGGCGAAGAGTCAGTAACAAAATTTGCACTAATTAAAATAGACAAAATGTGCAAGAAGGGGCTAAAAGGCTTGCACTACGAAAGTTGTTTTTAAATGGTTACATTATGAAATTACCTTTTTCCCATTATATATATATATATTTTTTTTAAGAGAAGGACTATATATATATATATATATATATATAGTCCTTCTCTTAAAAGTAGTTACTTAAGTTAACTTTAAAATAAGTACGTAAGTAAAACTTCACCTACAAAATGAATTTAAACCATTTTTTTTGTAGATATGATATACTCAATATTAAGATCATTTCTACAAAATTTCAGCTCATTTGGAAACCTCTAACATTGGCAAAAAACGATTACAAAAATTCAACATTTATGAACCGTTAGATTTCTTTTTAAAGATGACAACAATTTTTATCTATGTTAGATGTTTCCAAATGAGCTAAAATTTTGGGAAGATAATCATTATGGTGAGTGCTTCATAACCACAAAAAATTAGTTTGAATTCATTTTGTAGGTGAATTTTTACGTACGTACTTATTTTAAGTTAACTTAAGTAGCTACTTTTTAGAGAATTATTATATATTCAATAAACACTTGCGTAACTGATCTGCTAACTTACACTTTTGGTTGAAACTAATTAGGATGTATGCACAGTGCACTATCTCTCAATTTATACACCAAAGAAGAGGCGGTAACATATGTTGAATCTTCTATGCATGGAAACTCCTTCCAACTCTTTTCCACCTCCATTGAAGTTGATCTCCATAGATTATTGTACCCCTGCAAAAGCAAGCACTGTACCCACTAATAATTTATTAACCATACTTTATGTCATCTGTTATATCATTTTAATAAGCAAGACATGCAGTACCAACCTCTTGGTTTATGAATATTTCTCTTGCTTCACCTTCACTATGGTATCATTTATCCTTTAAGACAGCCCATATGTATAATGTTCTCGAACTTTCAGGTGTATCCAATGACCCATGAGAAAAAAAGTCAGATCAATAAAACTGAAAATCTCATTACAACACAATACCTCATTAGAAATAAGGTAAGAGATCACAAAGTTTAACCTATAAGAGAATCAGAGAAAGTATCGAACCAAGTTCCATCATCCATGTGCAAGAAATTGTCATTATGCACATGCAATCAAGATTGTCATGCAATCCAATACTGCTCTTATGCAAGTTTCTGACATGTACCAATAGGAAGTGGAAACACTATGACTAACTTCTGAGGGCTCACACCAAAGCTTGTTAGCCAATTTCAATTAGTGGAGGATTACTGATCACAACACAAACCGGCCTGCTCACCGATCAAATATCCGAAAATTCCAAGACATTCATAGTCATAAATTCTATAAAATATTTAATCCAAACAAACATTTCAAAACGATAGTCCCTATCCATAATTAAACGCCAGAGCCTTACTTCTTGGACTGAGATTCTTGGAATGCAATTTCAACATAAACGTTAACAACAAATTTTCAAAGATAATCCAGTTTGAGAATTTGAGATTCTTGAGTTTATTTACAAATGACCTTGCTAACAAAAATGACACGACAAAAGGTAAGCACTCTTAATCCACAGATTTCTATGGAGGATTGAAATAACATAAGAGAGTCGAAGTCACAAAAAAGTGAGATGGTGTTATCATGTACATAGCCATTTAAACAGTCAACTAAATCAAGTTCCTAGTTGTCATACTGCCTACTTGCGAATGAAAATAACCAGCTAGTACAGAAGATTATTGTGTGAGTTCAAGGCAAGTATTATCAAAGGGAGAAACAATATTGTTCCAATGAAAGTTCCTAATTCAGAGAAAGTTCTCTACTTCCACTAAATTGTTAACCCTCCGAAACTAATGCTTTAAGAGTTCATCAGATAAATAAGAAAGTAAAAAAAAAAATATTTTCCTCGACCTCAAGTAAACCAAACTTTATATGCATTTTCTTATTGCATTAAGACCTTTGAGTTCGCGTTAAGGCTCCAAATTGTGATTTATCTCTTATGACTTAGTTTCTAATTCTACTGCTTCTTTTTTGTTGTAATCGATGCAAAAGAAATAATCCTAGAATACTTCCACAACAGTAAGACAATCATTTTTTCCCTAGTTTTGTTCTCTGGAAACCCAAAAAAAATCGGTCATAGAGAACACCACAACATTATTTCTATAATGTACGTTGATTCCTACAACTCCATCCAAAGTGCATCAACTCCATCTTCCATGTCCACTCCTTATTCGTCATCAACACTCCATTTTTATTTTTTTTAAAATTTTGTGTAGTAACTTCATAAAAGTTGACATCATTCAAAGAATCACATATTTTTTTTATTCTTACATTCTATTTAAAGAACAAAAAAGATACGCTAACCATAAACGCAAATGCTTAAAGGAAAACAGAAAAAACAAACCTAGATTTGGGAGTTAAGTGATTTTTTACTTTTCAGTAATTTGAAACATTTCGACGTTGGACTTCCAACCAAGGAACATGTACTTGAGTTCTTATACAAAAATAAGTATGTATAATAGTACATATGCTCATTTTAGAATGATGATTATGAAGAACATGAAATTCAGTCATGTTTTAATTGTTGCAGTAGATGGAGGTGAAATGTAACTTCCACATAAAATAGGCATAACATGTGTAAGGATGTATGTGCAATTATAAGAAGTCCGTAGTTCAAAATCTTAATTACAATCCTTAAAACATCAGCATATTTCAGTATCATGCATGTATCACCACTACCAGGGACGGAGCCAGGAATCTTACCTAGCGGGGGCGAGTGTATACGCATAATCAAAATACGAAATTCCACGAGAGGGTCTTAAGTCTTAACATCCTCGATTTCACGTAACAAAGTGCTTGAACATGTCATATGGAACATCATGGTTCCCTAAACAAGTTTAAGCGTCAATTACCAAGCTAAAAATAAGTTCTTACATGAGCCAGAGGCACACCGACAACTTTGACAAATAAAAGAGTTAGTGCAGAGGATAATTTGGCACGGAATCATGAGGCTCATCAACTCCTGACCAACAATGCAGAAAAATGGAAAATCGATGGTGTTTCATAGCAAGGATGCGGGTGGTTACGTGATGTGCTCTCGGACTCCATGAACTTGGAGCTATAATATTTTTGGAAAGAACCATCTACTAGAACATATCTACTCATTTTTTGAAGGCCAGAAAATATAGGAAAACTCACTTATTTTAACTATCACTTATGCAAAGATGGGCAACCACAATTATGTTCGACCAACACATGTGCCAAAGCAACAAATATTTTAGAGTTCCACATAACAATCAAGAAATTAACGATAAAGGCGAGGGAACAAACTTCTTTTTAACTTGTTTGAAACAATGTTTTTTAGTTTACGAGCTCATATCTACAACAAAGAGTAAATTAAATGAGAAGGAAAACACGGGATCCTTTTAGCCATCTCCCTTGGGTATAACAGGTGACATCTTTGGATGGTAATGCACGTCCTTTGCATCGAAAAGCTAGAACAAAGGCAGTTAAAACATCACACAAATTGAATATATCATTCTTATAACTTTTACAATTAATCTTTATACCACGAATCACGGTTCTTGCAAGTACTGGCCCACAAAGCTTCTGGGAGAAGACATCAAATAATTGTGGATGTAACTGAAGTTATACAAGGGAACACAACTGCATAAAGAAAAACTTAATTAGCAAACTAGATTTAACACTCAAAATCCAACAAAAACGTCCATGCATACCTTTACAGAAACAAAATGACTTCAAATAAACAATAGGTTGAAAAGGAAAAGGAGGATATAGCCTTATGTCAAGCACGTCAAGGATAGAACTTAATAGAATAATAGGTACTGACAACACAATAAGCAAAACACGAAATTATAAACTCAAGTCAGTAGAGATCACCTTATTGTTCAGCTTCCATACATCTTGTCGCTCGCATTGGGAGCTATATTGACGGTCCGGCAAATGCCACGAGTTACAAGGCTTGAAAACAAAAATTAATAAACAATTTAGCACCACTTCTATTTTTTCATTCTTCGAGTACAAATTCACTCACACTATACTATAGTCCAACATATAAATTAAGAACCAGAAAATAACTTATACACCGACAATATAAGTAAACAATAATCACACACACCACATTTGGATTGACAGCTTCTGCATACATATATTTGTCATCAAAAAGTATTATTACAAAATCAAAGAGAATATACAATTAATCATGATCACTTGTATCTACAGACCACATTTACAAACAAAAAGGAGCTATTAGTCTATTAGCCTATATCCTCCTATACAAAAAGATCGAACAAGGAGCTCAAGTAGTCAAGTCAGGCATTTGAAGTCGCTCTCGCCGAGTTTTCTTCAAGACATCAAAAGCATCTATGATAGAATCTGTATCAAATTGTCTAGTAATATCTTTCTCAATAAACACGAGCAAAGAATTTGCTAGATAATCATCTTCCATCCTATTATGCAGCCTAGTCTTTACAATCCTCATTGCTGAAAATGCACGTTCCGATGTAGCAGTTGAAACAGGTAAAGTCAACACAAGACGAATCAGTTTATCTATAAGATGATAAATTGTTGACTTTCCTGTTTCTACCAAAACTTGACACATCTTGGAAATGGTTGACAAATTTTGAAACTTAGAGTGTACGAGAATGTCATTCTCATAGTTTTGCAATTGGTATCTCAAGTGGAACTTTTCTTGCTCGGTGAAATCCATCGGATAATAATTATTTGCAAGCTCGCAAATATCATTAATTTTGAATGATCTATAATTGTTCCTGGGATCTAAAGCCAAGCTAAGAACAAGCAATCTCATTACATCTTCCTTAAACCTGTGATTTAATTCTTGCAGCTGTGAATCAATTGTACCCATGAAAATTTCAACTCGAAAATGATGCCCATTGGTAAGGGAATCTTGAGTACGACCTCGTCCTCGACCTCCCATGTAAATACCAGCCATATCAGGAATGAGAATGTGATGATCTCTACAAAACAACTCAACTTTCGCTAAAAAAGTAACCCAACCATCAGCTCGTAATTTTTGAATAAGTGTTTTGGTTGAGGACACCAAGTGCATTGCATTTAATATATCTTGTGACTTGCGTTGCAAAGCTTGGCAAAGGTCATCAGTAATCTCCATGATTTCCCTCATAAGATGGAGGATAAATACAAACTCAAAAGTAGTAATTACATCATACACTCCATCTGCCTCTGCACGTTGACTTGCTGTCGCTCCATCATTAATTACCTGACTTAAGACCGTACATGTTAAGCTAAACAACGTTATCAAACTGGAAATGGAACCCAAATGCGAACCCCATCGAAAGTATCTCCTGATCTTTTCAAAGTCGTTACTTTCGGTTTTTCCTTTCCGGTTTCAAACTCATCATTAATAGCAAGCAAGTGTGCAATTTCAGCAACTTTAGCATCTCTCAACCGATCATTTCTTTTGCGGGGAGGCACCAACTACATTGACTACAACATGCAAGTGGGAAAAAAATGCCAAATAGGTTTAACATCTTTAGCTACCGCAATTAGTGCTAGCTGGAGGCGGTGAGCAAAACAATGGACATAGTACGCAAAAAGGACACTCAATAGAGAATAAAGCTTGCAACCCAACCACTTCACCACACGCCGTATTACTTTCGCCCGTCATATCCTTGCCCACCTAATATTTTGCACACTAAGTTCATGGCGAAAAGGACTTTGCATATTGCTTCTTTCAAAGTTGCCCGACATGGTATCTTTCACATGAACTATATCAAAGAAATGCTCCCGCACTAAACCATGTTTATCGACGAATCTCAAAACAATTGCCATCTGCTCCCTTTTTTATTCATCTCGAGCTTCATCCACTATAATACAAAACTTCTCATCACTAATCTCCTCACGAATAAACTTGCGTATTTTGTCTGACAAAACGGTAAGAATCTGCCTTTGAGTTGTAGGAGAAGTATAGGTACAATTTTTAGGAGCATTATCCAAAACTGTAGCATCAACATCTTTGTTATACGAAGCCAATAACTTTATCATTTCAAGAAGGTTCCCTCGGTTGTTAGAAGTTTTGCTTTCATCGCGGCCTCTAAGAGCAGAACCTTGGAGTGTAAGATATCTAACCACATCCGTCGTTGTTCCAAGCCGCAATCGAGTACTAGCAATCTGCTTAGAAGTTTGTTTTTCAACAATATTCTCAATATGTTGCTTTTGTTTCATTAGGCTATAGCAACACCCAATAGCAACTCTATGTATCGAGTTCGGACCCTTTCCGACATGAGATAAAAGAGCACAATTCTGGCCATCATTGACTTTTTTCCACGAAGAAAATCCGCCAACCATGAACACACTAGCTCCAGGGCGTTGAGATGGCTTTGTGAAGAGGAAGCATGGAAGGCAAAAGGCCGCGATTTTTAAATTCAGAGTACTCAACCAATCTGGAAATGATTTGTACCAACTTTCTTGAAAGCAACGATGATTCTTATCATGAAGAAAATGCTGATTTGTTGGAGGCTTAGGTTGACATGGTCCAAATGATATAAGCTTACGCCTAATCTCATCACGTTGAGAACTTGGATAATCCCATATTTGTTTTCTCAACCCGGATCCCTTACTAAAGAAGTGTCAACTTCTTGAGAGTCCACTCTACGAGTTCGGAAGGACCCGGCTTCTTGGATAAAACTCTAGAAGCTTCCAGTGCGCACCAACTTCTTGAGATTCAACGCAAGTTGCTATGGAAGGTCCAACAATTTCAGGTTCAACTCTAGGAGCATTGGAAGAGCCACCTTCTTCGGTTCAACTCTTGGAGCATTGGAAAAGCCACCTTCTTCGGGTTCAACTCTAGGAGCTTTAGAAGGGCGCCGAGTAAAGTCTCTAATCAAGTGTATTTTTCCTCATGAATAACAAGTCCAAATACAGAGGGAACTCCCACAAGTTTTCTACACTTGGTCAATTTGCTCAACTAGTCATTTGTTAAGCGAAAAAACACAAATTGACAAACATCAAAACATAAATACCCAAATGACATATTCTTTGGGCGCCTAGACTTCCAAGCCAATATCGATTATATCACATCAACTCGCCATCGAAGTCACCAATGTAAATTTGTAATTAATTAAAAGATTATAATACAACACCGTCAACGCGTAACGCCAAAAATCGGAGTAAGTTAAATATCAATTTCATTTTTAATAATTAATATAGTACGCTTAAATAAATAAAATTACAACCGTAAGCTAGGAAGGTTAAAAACAAAAGAAAACTTACAAAGTGACGAGAGTAACCGAGTAAGTGAAGCCTAACTTTTGGAATAGTCCCATTCGAAAAGTCGCATGAGTCGTGGCTCGGGGCTGACGAGAGAGAAATTAAGTAAAGACCGAACTTTGCTTTCAAGTGTTTCTAAGCGTTTTTTGGCGGCAAAGTCGCCAAAGATGATCACAAAATTCACAATTCTCCACGGAGATAAATGTTATGTAAAGTGTGCACTACGCCACTAGCCCACTACCTGTTGGGCCAAATACAGTGAGGCCCATGAAACTTGAGTCTCTCATTGGGTCTGGGCTGCTATAGTTTAGCCCATAATTGGACTCTTTACAGCTTTACTGGTAGCGTACAAAAGTCAAATAGGAAAAATGTTCCTGGCTTACATTTAAACCTTGACCTGTTATTTTGAGGGGGGCGAGCCTCTATGTATTCAGAAATTTTCATACTGATAATACATAAAATATAATGGTTCTTCAAAACCTTTGAGGGGGCGACTGCCCCCCTCCCCCCCCCTGTCTCCATCTATGACCACTACAAGGCTAAAATGTTGACATCCTGATAAAATCAACAATGTAAAAATGTCTTAGATCGAGTGAAACTCACTGATTTGTGTAGAACGTTATGCACATCTTTTCCATTATTCTTAAGTGCGTTCACAGATACGGACTTGAGGGTTCCAAGTAGAATGTGGACTAGTCTGTTTGATGTATTGCTCGAACTCCAGTTGAACTTCCTGCAAAACAAATGATTGGGATATTTTCTCAAAGATCGTTCCCATATTAGGACATATACTGCAATCAATATTGTTAGGACAAATTCATACACGTCGGAGAGTATGTGACAATGGATCGGATCCAATTGGATTCCATTGCAGTAGTCACAAAATTGCGTAATTGATGATCGGTTGTGTCATTGTTGTTTAAGGATCACATTTACGAATTAAGTGTTACGTTGGTGGAAGAGCTATATATCTAGTTCTTGGGGTGTTAAAGGTCTAGAGAGTTTTGTGCTAATGGTTTGCACTTTGTTCTTTATTCCATGGAGGAAATGAACTTTATTGTATGGTGCCGTAACCCCCCAACCTTTAATCGTAAAAAAATAGCAATCTTTCATTAATTATTAATTAGAGAAGATATTTACAAGGAATGATATTAATTTATTTTTGGAAATGCATTATCATTCTACTGTACAACTTTTGGGTGATGATACCAAAAGGTATGGGGCTCGAAACCACCAGCATCAATAAATTACTGATCTCATTTAAACTAGACATATCAAAAAAATAAAAGTAAAAAAAAAATGTAAGTACGTGATAAGTTTTACCTTGAATTATGACTTGTGTCAATAAGGCTATTACTGATGAAATCACTGACAAAGGCAATTCTTTGCTCTCTAGAATTATTTTCAAAGTGAGAGAATATTGCTTTTACAAACATTGCAGTTTTGGTCCATGCCAGCCTCTCAGTTGATCTTTCTGGCTCAAATATGCTTGCTGCTGCGACAAAATATGTCCGGAGAAGTGTGGTATCATTTAGGCCACATTCTCCTAGACTGCAGTCATTGTACCACCTGCATGCTGTCCATCTTAAGTCATGATTTTGATCTTCATTGGAGGAAAAATAAATCTCATTTTTTCAATTAGTTACGGTTAAAAAAATAATAGTCATTCACTCAATATTGAAATTACAATTACAATTCAAAACCAAGTAATCACTTACTTTTGGATGTTATCCCATTCACTTTGATGCACAGCTTGACAATCGTTGAAGTCCAACTTTGCAAATTCAAGATAGGCGTCGTTGTTGACATTTGACATCCTAAGGGACCAATATATCAGTAGTTTACGAATTAAGAACTCAACTTCTATAAAAATGCTTCGGTGAGTACAAAGCAAAGATGCTCAACTGCTGAATCATGTGGAAATTATATGGCTGCATGCATTTTTGGAAAGATTATTCTTGAAAACATGAGTACCAATGGCTGCTTCAACATCAAATTGTCAAAAATATTACAATTCAATCATATATTGACGGATTATAAGGTATATCCATACCAACAAAAATATATGAAGTTGAACTACAAAGAAAGTATATCCAGATTGAAACAGCATTTAAGGGTCAATGAATGAGAACCTGTAAAGTATTTTCCCGATCCAAATGTCGTCCTTCCCACCATATTGTTGCAAATAGAATCGCGCTTATATGCGAGGTAAGCTAGCATACCATGGTATGTCAAGGGCATACCCTACCTAGATAGTATAGCTCGGAATCTTCAGTTTTTATACTCGATGGAAAATTCAATTTAACTCGAGCCAAAGTTAAAATTCGATCTATTTTAGCTAGTAATGTATATTGATTATAGTGTACCTCTCCTGGCAAATCCTTTGTTATTATCCACTTATCAAGAAGTTGATTAGATGCTTGCTTTTTGTGAAGAAACTTATATGCGAAGTCCTTAGCTTCTTGGAGATTCGTCTCTTCAGGGAACAACACTTGAGCTGCTCTATAAAGATTGAATAATCCAGTGACAGCAGTAGTTGATTGTCCAGGTACGCAAAAGAACTCTCCACCTTTCTGTAGAACTTGAGGATTCAATTGAAATCAGTTGTATATTTACTTGATTGAATTCTAAAGTGGTTACAAGTGTTTATATAGAGGTTACAAAACAAAGAAACAAAACAGTCGGTGGCTTGAGAAACACGAGAATTGCTGGTCTGCTTTTAGACTTGGAGATGGCGGGGTCGCGCTCTAGCTCTTGGACATCGGTAATGCCTCGAAAGTAAGTCGCCCTCTTCTTCAAGTTTATCTTGAGCGCAGGTCGCGCTCTATACAAGAAAAGCTATATACAGCTTTCTACACTCCCCCTCAAGTTGGTGTATAGATGTCAATCATGCCCAACTTGTCAACTGAGCTGTCAAACACCTTGTGAGATACACCTTTGGTAAGAACATCAGCTAATTGCTCCTCTGAGGTTACGAACGGAAAACGAATAACCTTCCTGTCAAGATTTTCTTTAATAAAATGACGATCAACCTCCACATGCTTTGTTCGATCATGTTGAACTGGGTTATGTGCAATTTGAATGGTGGCTTGATTATCACAATGTAAATCCATAGGCTTTTGAAACTTGAAGCCCAATTCCATCAAGACAGTACGGATCCATAACAATTCACATACTCCCTGTGCCATACCTCGAAATTCAGCTTCTGCACTCGATCTGGCAACAACTTTCTGCTTCTTACTACGCCAAGTTACAAGATTTCCACCGACAAAAGTGAAATATCTTGATGTAGAACGTCTATCAATTTTATCACAAGCCCAATCTGCATCTGTGTATCCGACAATATCCAATACATCATACTTTCCAAACAGTAAACCATTTCCAGGTGCCTTCTTCAAATACTTCAAGATACGAGAGACTGCATCCATATGTTCTTCACTAAGACAATGCATAAACTGACTAACCACACTCACAGCATAAGCAATATCAGGTCTAGTATGAGAGAGATAAATTAACCTTCCTATAAGACGCTAATACCTTCTTTTATCAGTAGGAACTTGATCAGGATGAATTGCGAGTCCATGATTCATCTCAATGGGTGTCTCCATTGGTTTGCAATCCAACATTCCTGTTTCATCAAGCAAATCTAGAACATACTTCCTCTGTGAGAGT
The DNA here is from genome assembly GCF_015680905.1 of Coptis chinensis. Classification (NCBI taxonomy): domain Eukaryota; kingdom Viridiplantae; phylum Streptophyta; class Magnoliopsida; order Ranunculales; family Ranunculaceae; genus Coptis; species Coptis chinensis. The sequence continues at coordinate 88,265,802 of NC_141463.1, read as the reverse complement.
GAAATCCCTTTTTTAGACCTTGCAACTTCAATACCCAGAAAATACTTCAGTTGTCCTAGATCCTTCATTTCAAATTCTTCAGACAAATACTTCTGAAATTCATTTATTTCCTTCGGATTATCCTCTGTAACGATCATGTCATCAACATACACAATTAGAGCTGTAATCTTACCATCCTTGTGTTTGATAAACAAGGTATGGTCAGAATTGCTCTGTTTGTACCCAAAAACTCTCATTGGCTGTATAAGTCTTCCAAACCAAGCTCTTGGAGACTGTTTCAGGCCATACAAAGCCTTCTTCAGTTTACACACCTTCCTAACATCTTTAGGATGGTTCTTCACACCGGGAGGCATATCCATGTATACTTCTTCCTCCAAATTCCCATTTAGGAATGCATTCTTCACATCAAGCTGGTGCAAGGGCCAATCTTTATTTGCTACAGGCAAAATTAAAATTCGGACCGTATTGATTTTTGCCACAGGTGCGAAAGTCTCCTCATAATCAATTCCATAACACTGTGTGTATCCCTTGGCAACCAATCTCGCCTTATATCTATTAATAGTTACATCTGCATTAAGCTTCACAGTCACCCAACGACATCCAACAGTCTTTATTCCAACAGACATATATATTAACTACCTCCTATGTTACATTCTTTTGAAGGGCTTCCAATTTTTCATTCATTGCTTTATTCCATTTTGGATCTTTCAAAGCATCCTGCACATTACTAGGAATAGATACAGTAGATAATTGATTTATGACAAGTACATGTGACTCAGAAATGCTATGGTTAGACATAGAGTTAGCTATAGGATATTTGGCATTGGCTTTGATGTCTGGTTCATATTATTTCTTAGGAACTCCCTTACTAGCTCTTTGTGATTGTCTAGGTTCAAGACTTTCTAACCCAATAGATTCATTAGCGGTTATAGGAGGTACCTGAGGTGGATCATGCTGATCGAGATCTTCAGTTATTGATGTAGAAGGGGAAATGTCGTGTACTACCATTTCAGATACATCCGGCTTGTGTGCTACAATTTCAGATACATCCGGATCATGTGCTTCTGTCTCTATTGCTACAGGATCAATTTCTGCTTCAGGAACTTCAAATAGTTCCTCCAAGTGTTCCAATTCCCCAAAGACATTAGGATTCCTTTCACCGTCACTCTCCCCCTGAAGGAAGACTGGGAAACTCCCCCTGAGTAATACGGGTCGGATTCATGAAATGAGACATCAAGAGATATATGCATCTTGTCAGTAATGGAATCATAACACTTATACCCTTTTTGAAACTCAGCATAACCCACAAAAATATACTTCTTCGCATGAGGATCAAGTTTACTTCGTTCTGATTATGGGATATGGACATAAGTTATACATCCAAACACCCGAGGCTCCAAGTTAGGCATGGATGGGATGGACAAAAGTGTATGGAGTTTCTGATAAGGATTCTGGAACTCAATTACCCGTGAGGGAGTACGGTTTATAACATAGGCTGCTGATTTCACTGTTTCACCCCAATAGGATCGAGGTACATTCATGCCAAACAAGGAGATTACAAAACAAAGAAACAAAACAGTAGGTGGCTTGAGAAACACGGGGCGCGGGTCGCACTCTGCTTGCACTAGAGACGAGCGCGGGTCGCGCTCTAGCTACTAGACATCGGTAATGCCTGAGGCGCAGGTCGCACTCCTTCAGGCTTTATCTTGAGCGCAGGCCACACTCTATACAAGAAAAATTATATACATCTTTCTACACTTTCTCTCAATGTCAAAATACATCTGCAACAAATGTTTCAAGCATTAAGTATACTACGTACGTCCTGTACTGATTCGTTAAACAGATTCATAATGTTTGTATTAATCTACCAGGGGAAACGTCGTGACCATGTAATCTTAAGAGCCTAAAACCCATGGATGTGTCATCGATGTCAAACATTTGTATTTCTAGCCCAAGCAATTCCATCATCGGTCCAATATCTAGCAAGAGATGATTTGAAAATTCAAAATTGTACTTGAAAAAATTTGTGGGTTAACTAGTATTAACCCCCCCCCCAATAATGAGCCAATTAGGATTTCCCCCCACTAGATGGCCAATTAGGGTCTCCCCCCTAAACACATGGTCAACTTGGATTGGCTAAATAGAAATATTATTAAAGAGTTTAAACTACAGTTTTGGGCTCTTATCAAGATGCTCATTACTAAGATTGGTTGGTTGTTATGCAAGAAGAGATGGAATCTCTTGATAAAAATCACACATAGGACCTAGTTTTATTGCTAAAGGGCAAAAAGACTATCGGCAGTAAATGGGTGTTTAGAAAGAAAGAGGTCCTTCCTGAGTTTGACAGTACTGGGTACAAGGCAAGAGTGGTAGCAAAGGGTTTCTCACAGAAGGAAGGAGTCGACTACAATGAGATATTTCCCTCGGTGGTCAAACATACTTCCAATCGTGTGTTATTGAATTTAGTTGCTCACTTCGACTTGGAGTTAGAGCAACTTGATGTGAAAACTGCTTTCTTGCATGGGGACTTAGAGGAAGAGATCTATATGAGACAACCTGAGGGTTTTGTTGTTGCTAAGAAAGAAGATTATGTGTGCAAGTTGAATCGGTCACTGTATGGTTTAAAGTAATCGCCAAGACAATGGTACAAGCGCTTTGACACATTCATGATGCAACATGAGTACACCCGAAGTAAGTATGACTGTTGTGTTTACTTTCGTAGGCTTCATGGTAATGACTTCATCTATCTCCTGCTTTATGTGGATGACATGCTTATTGCTTCCAAAAGCATGGTGGAGATAGACAAGTTGAAATCTCAACTTAGCTCTGAGTTTAAGATGAAAGACTTAGGTGGAGCCAGGAAGATATTGGGCATGAAGATGGACAGAGATAGGAAGAAGTGACGGATAGTTGTATCTCAGAAGAAATACCTTCAGAAAATAATTTCTTGTTTTGGTATGGAGAATGCAAAGTCGGTTTCTACACCTTTATCTGGCCATTTTAGGCTTTTAGCTAAGTTCTCTCCTAGTTCGGTGGAGGAACAAAAGCATATGGCTAATGTTCCTTATGCAACTGTAGTGGGCAGTTTGATGTATGCTATGGTGTGCACACGCCCAGATATTTCACAGGCAGTTAGTGTTGTAAGCTAGTATAAGGCAAATCCTGGGAAGCAGCATTGGGAAGCAGTGAAATGGGTATTGAGGTACTTGAAGGGTACCTTGGATGTGGGATTAGTTTATGATGGAGGCACTTGTTATGTCACTAGGTATGTGGATTCAGATTATGCAGATGATCTAGATAGACGACGATCGACTACTGGTTATGCGTTTATGATGCATGGTTCACTGGTTAGTTGGAGGTCTATGTTACAGGCTACAGTTGCTCTATCTACTACTGAGGCAGAGTATTTAGCAGTGAAAGAGGCATTATGGCTTCGAGGTCTTCTAGATGATATGGGTATTGAGCAGAACAGTGTTGCTTTGTATTGTGATAGTCAGAGTGCTATTCATTTGGCGAAGAACCAAGTTCATCATGCTCGGACCAAGCATATTGATGTCCGTTATCACTTTATACATGATGTCGTTGAGGATGGTAATGTAGCACTTGAGAAAGTGGACACCCATGACAATCCTGCTGATATGCTGACTATGATTGTCACCAGAGTTAAGTTCTAACACTGTTTGGACTTGCTCCAAATCCTACATGCTTGAAAGAGCCCTTTGTGGGCATGGCCCTCTGGGGCAGTTGACTGCGATTTTCGGGGACTAGTACTTCTTGCTGGATGTGTTCGGCTCGGTTTTATGTGTTAAAATCTCACCGAGGTGAAGAATATAGAGAAAAAAGACGTTTTTTCTCTCTTTGGTGTTAGGCGCGCCCGCGCTCTATGCATGCCTGGACAAGGGCGCGCACCCGTTCCTTTTTTTGGCAACTTCCAGTACTTTAGGCACGCCCGCGCTTGACTTTTGCCTGGCCAAGGGGACGCCCGCGCTCCACTGTTTTTCAGCACGAATTCGACTGTTTTCGGAAGTTTTTAGAAACAGTATAATATAAGTTTTTTCTGTAAAAACTTAACCTAACCAAAACCAAGAAAGAGAGAGATTGTAAGAGAGCAATCTTAGTGAGTTGAGTGTTCATTCTTTGTGAGTGAATTGAGATATCTTATAATCTGTTACTCTGGACATCTAGTAAAGCTAGGAACTCGTAGTGTGGACGTAGGCAAATTGCCAAACCACGATATATTCGTGTCTTGTGGTTTGTTCTCCTTTACATTAATTGTTTTACTTTATATGCTTGTTATTTGATATTGAGAAGTGTTGGGATATTATTTGGAGGGTGTTGAAGTCTTGTCTAGTGAGAAGGATCGATCTTTGTGTATGATTGATCTATTTGTAGTAGATAACGTTGTTTCTGCATTGTTTTATTCTTAATAATTATAAACTCATACATGGACACAAGATGAGATCCACAAAATAAGAAAAATTGTACATATACAATGGATCTAGATAACAGATTCACCATTGACCCTTATGATTTGCCCATTAATCCATTCACCAGCATCACTAGCTAGAAAACCAACCAAAGGTGCAATATCATTAGTTTCACCAATTCTACTTAGGGCATCTCCAATGGAGAGTGAAAAAATCAACCTCCACATAGGCGCCATTAGGATTATACACTCTAGAGAAATTTCAAATACATAAAGTGTATATTTACTATTTGTGGCTATTCCAATGGTAGGTGGAGGCAAATGTGTAAAAATAGATAGCAACGGACTTAAACCGTCGGCCATTCAAAATAATGTAAAATAACGGATTTGGTCCGTCCGCAAAAAGCTTAAAACAAATAGTGGTCCACTTTCAAACGTCATTCAAAGCAACGTCCGTGTTTTTAACAGTTATAAATCACTGAGTGACGGACTTAGACCGTCGCAAACAGAAAAATAAAGCTTCAAACGTGTGTTGAAGTGACGTCCGAGTTTTTAAGTTAAACAGACGTTATTTTAAGTGACGTCCGGGCTTTTTATTAACTAATAGCGAGAGGGGGAATTCCCCACCCTCTCTATTAGCTAATACATTATTACCTACGGTATAGCACCCCCATTGGAGAGAGTTTTTTTTATATTTGGAGTGTAAAATTTCCACTCTATACGGTTTACACCCCCCATTGGAGATGCCCTTAGAGGACAACCATCAGCCACTCTCTTAATCATTTCTTCAGTCTTACCAGCATAAAACAGTTCAGTTGCTACATGCCCCGTGTAATACAATTAGCGATAATACCGGTTCCTTAAGTTCCTTGGCCAGAATTTTGATCATAGTCTCAACAAATGCTTTTGATGCCGTAAGCACTATATCCCGGATAAAGTGATCCCACCAAAGATGATGTAATTGTCATAATCCGTCCACCACCACCACGTGTCAATCGAATAGCGACCTCTCGACAACATAAGAATGCATCTCTTGTATTGACACTAAAAGTCGTGGTCCCAATCTTCTACTTGTTGTATTGGCTAATGTAGGATACTTAGAATCTAGGACACCTGCAATTTACTAGAATGTATGTTTGTGTACCAAATGCCTTTTCGGCTTGGTCGAATAAGGACTTGACTTGATCTGGATTTGAAACATTGGCTTGAATCGCAATCGCTTGAGGGTCTGGGTTAGAGGATGAAGAATTAATCTCGGAAGCTACGCGATCCGCTTCAGTTGGACTAGAGGCGTAATTGATTACTAATTTTGCACCGATGGATGCAAGGTGGAGAGCTATGGAACGACTAATGCCTCGTGAGTAACGGTGGCGACACGGCCATTCAAAGGTATCATTGTAGATTGGTTGGAACTAGGTTCAGCCATGAGCAAGTTGGATGGTGTTTAGAACTGAGTTTATATAGGATTTTATTTTTTATTTGTATATAAGGTATCTACTATCAACTATCTACTAGCTTTTGAACCTGTCCTACGAACGGGTGTTGTTATATTAAATTATTCAAAAATATATTAACATTGTGCAAAGCAATGAAAATGCCCACATAAAGCCAAAAAGATATTGAAGCTACTTGAATAGAAAGACATTCCCATTATACTAAAAGAGAGATGATAAACACCACTTTAATTGCAAAACTATATTTGTCGAGTCATTCTCACTACATATAATACAATTATGTTTTGAGGCTAGTTCGACGCATTTGCATATAGTTTCAAATTTACCGTTAATTATTATTTGAGTTTAGTTCAATGCAGTTGCATCTAGTTTTCGATTTTCCGTTAATTATTCTTTGAGATTAGTTCAATGCATTTGCATCTAGTTTTTAATTTGCCATTAAATATTCTTTAGGTTATTTCAATGCAATTGCATACAGTTTTTGAATTCCCGTGAATTATTATTTGAGGTTAGTTCAATGTATTTGCATACAGTTAGTTTCTGATTTCATATTAATTATCCAAAGTGATGTGTAATACCAACTTTTATTGATCATTATGTAATGTCCTTACAAACATGACATAAAAGTAATTATATATGATACATTATATAGGGTCATCAAAGATTATCAAGTTTTTTATTTCCCGTTAGTTAATTATTCTTTAAGGATAGTTATTCAATATATTTACATCCAGTTTCCGATTTTCCGTTAATTATTCTTTGAAGTTAGTTCAATGCATTTGCATCTAGTTTCTGATTTCCCGGTTAATTATTCTTTGAGATTAGTTCTAGTTTCCGATTTCCTGTTAATTATTCTTTGAGGTTAGTTCAATGCATTTTCATCCAGTTTCTAATTTTTCATTAATTATTTTATGAGGTTAGTTCAATGCAGTTGTATCCGGTTTCCGATTTCTCCCGTTAATTATTTTTTTAGGCTAGTTCAATGCAGTTGCATCCAGTTTTCCATTTATCGTTAATTATTCTTTGAGGATTACGATTTCTCGTTAATTATTTTTTAAGGTTAGTTTGATGCAATTGCATTCAGTTTCTAATTTCATGTTAACTATTCATTGAGGTTATTTTTATACAGTTGCGTCCAGTTACCGATTTTCTGTTAACTATTTTTTAAGGTTACTTTAATGCATTTGCATCCAGTTTCCGATTTCCCGTTAATTAGTCTTTGAGTTTAGTTCAATGCATTTGCATCTAGTTTTTGATTTCCCGTTAATTAGTCTTTGAGGATAGCTTAATGTTGTTGCATCCAGTTTCCAATTTCTCGTTAATTATTCTTTGAGGTTAGTTTCATGCATTTGCATCTAGTGTCCTATTTTCCATTAATTATTTTTTTGAGCTTAGTTCAATGTAGTTGTATCTAGTTTCCGATTTTCCGATAATTATTCTCTGAGGCTAGTTCAACGTTTTTGCATCCCGGTGCCGATTTCCTTTTAATTATTCTTTTACATTAATTCGATGCATTTGCATCCAATTTTCGATTTCCCGTTAGTTCTTCTTTGAGGTCAGTTCAATGTAGTTGCATTTAGTTTTCAATCTCCCATTAATTATTCTTTGAGATTAGATCAATGCATGTATTAGCATCCAATTTCAAACTTCTCGTTAATTATTCTTTGAGGTTAGTTTAATGCATTTGTATCAAGTTTCCGATTTTCCATTCATTATTCTTTGAGATTAGTTCAATGCATTCACATTTGCATCCCGTTTTCGATTTCCTGTTAATTATTATTTGAGATTAGTTAAATGCATTTGCCTCCAGTTGCTAATTTCCCGTTAATTATTTTTTTAGGTTAGCTCGATGCATTTGCATCAAGTTTTCGATTCTTTGAGGTTAGTTCAACGCATTTGCATCCAATTTCTGATTTTTCATTAATTATTCTATGGGGTTACTTCAATGCAGTTGCATCCAATTTCCAGATAGTTTTTTTTCTTTTTTTAAGGTTAGTTCAATGCATTTGCCTCCAGTTTCTAATTTTCCAATTAATAATTCTTTGAGGTTAGTTTGATACATTTGTATTTAGTTTTTATATTTCTCGTTAATTATTCTCCGAGGTTAAGTTTCCGATTTCTCGATAATCATTTTTTGAAGTTAAATGCATCTAGTTTCCAATTTCTTGTTAATTATTCTTTGAGGTTACTTCCATGCAGTTGCGTCTAATTTTTTTATTTAATTAATGTTAATTATTTTTTTAGGTTAGTTCAAAGCATTTGCATTCAATTTCCGATTTTCCATTAAATATTTTTTTAGGTTAGTTTAATGCATTAGCATCTAGTTTCCGATTTTTCGTTAATTATTCTTTGTGGTTGGTTCAATGTAGGGGTGCAAGTGGATATCCAAATATTCGAATTCGTATTCGAAAAATTTGATACTATCCAAAAATTTCGGATATCGGATTCAGATTAGGATAATTTTTTATGTCCGAACCGGTTTCGGATACGGATTCGAATACTGCCATATCTGCATCCGAAAATATCTTATCCGATTTAAAAAATTAATAGTTATTATATATAACCTATTTATTTATTTATTATTGTATACAATATTATATAAAATCATAAACTAATAATATAAAACTATAATAACAAAATAATAATAATAAATGACAAATATAAATATTTATAATAGTTTTTATAGTGGTAAATAAATGAATTATTCAAAGCAAATAAAATTTTAATTAATATTAATTTTTGGATCGGATATTTATCCGATATCCGATTCGGATATCCGAAATCGGATTCGGATAATTTTTTTAATATCCATCGGATTCGGATTCGGATATCGATATAAATTTTCGGATTCGGATACAGGCATATCCGAATCCGAACCTATCCGTTTGCACCCCTAGTTCCATGCATTTGCGTCCAAATTCTGATTTCCTGTTAATTATTTTTTGAGGTTAGTTCTATGTAGTTTCTGATTTCTCGTTAATTATTCTTTGAGGTTAGTTCAATGCATTTGCATCATGTTTTCGGTTTTCCATTAATTATTCTTTGAGGTTGGTTCATTACATTTGCATCCTATTTCCGATTTCTAGTTAATTATTCTTTGAGGTTAGTTTGATGCAGTTGCATCTGTCTAGTTTTCAATTTTCCGTTAATTATTCTTTGAGGTTAGTTCATTGCAGTTTATTCAAGTTTCCGATTTTTTGCTAATTATTTTTTAGGTTAGTTTGATGTTACATCCAGTTTCTGATTTCCCGTTAATTATAATTTGAGGTTAGTTCAATGCAGTTGCATACAACTTCCGATTTCCTGTTACTTATTATTTCGGAATAGTTCAATAATGCAGTTGCAAACTGTTTTCGATTTCATATTAATTATTCTTTAAGGGAATTGAGGCTAGTTCAATGCATTTGCATGCAATTACATCCAGTTTCCGATTTTCCATTTATTATTCTTTTAGGCTAGTTTAATACATTTGCATCCAGTTTCTGATTTTTTCGTTAATTATTCTTTGAGGTTAGTTCAATGCTGTTGTATCGAGTTTCTGATTTTCCATTAATTATTCTTTGAGGTTAGTTCAATGCTGTTGTATCGAGTTTCTGATTTTCCATTAATTATTCCTTGAGGTTAGTTTGATTCATTTGCATCCAGTTTCCAGTTTCCAATTTTCTATTAATTATTATTTGTGGTTAGTTCAATGCAGTTGCATCTAGTTTCCGATTTCCCGTTAATTATTCTTTGAGGTTAGTTCAATTCATTTGCATCCAGTTTTCAATTTCCAATTTCCAATTAATTATTCATTGTGGTTAGTTAAATGCATTTGCATCCAGTTTCTGATTTCCCGCTAATTATTCTTTGAAGTTAGTTCGATGCATTTGTATTCAGTTTCCGATTTTACGTTTATTATTCTTTGAGGTTTCCTATATATACATGATTCACTGTGTGGGATCATCAGAAAATTCTAACTGCATTTGTTTTTTTTAAAAAAATTGTAATTGATTCCTATGAATATAACTAAGAATTGACTGCATTATTAGATATTTTTTATTTAATGGTTAAAAGGGATAATTCTTACAATTTACATAGTTGAATATTTTCCTCAAAGTAGATAATAAATCCATCAAATAGCAATGGTGAATTTTGAATGCTCTTGGTAAAATCTAGACCAATTGAGATAGAGTACATGGATCATGAGTTTACGTTAGAATGCAACTCAAATATTGGTACGGTAAAATAGTGGAGTCAACTCTAAAGTAAGGGAAATCCCAATTTCATTTTGGGTTTTGAATGCGCAATAGTAACACAATGCACGTTAGATAAAAATTGCTTCGTGTCCCTCCTTATCAAGCAACTTTGCATTGAGATTTACTCTGTTGCCAGTCTTAGTAATCGTGACATCTTTCTTAATGAATCCCTTGTGAACGAAATAAGTAGTAATAACTTCTTCTTTGTGTTATCTTGATTTTGCTGGATTTTTCATTCACTTACATCATGTTTAAAAGTTTAATATAAGTATACAACATACATCTTACCCCATACTTAAAACTCGCCTCAAGTCAATTGATTTCCTTTTTCTTTTGCCTCCTTCCATTTCCTATTAAATTGAACTATATGGACTATACTCTAGATATAGTAGTGCATATGAAAATAGAAATTGAGAATTAGTCACCTGTTAGCGTCTAACAAACCTTACCTATACACTTATCCATAGCCTATATTTCTTTTGGTCTTACATCTCATTTGTGGTCTGCGTGTCCCTTGTAGACCAATTTCCTAAAACATAAACCTACATATATGTTTTGAGAGTATTTACAACCACAATGTTTTTTTCTCTAGTGATTATTTACTGCTAAGTACTTTACAGATTCTACATAATTACCTAACTGGTCTATAATGCATCCAACTATCCATTTAATAAAAGAGTTCAAGAATATGTAACGATCCAAATTGTGATTAAGCGTCAACTCTCTAAGCAAGTTGATTAAAAGTTGCTGGCAAAAAATGACATTGGATAAAAATTGAGCTTGATGTATAAACTATCAGCCAAAATCATCAAAACATGTTAAGAGTTAGCAACACATTTACAATTTCAGGTTCCACTACCTCTTTTAATAACTTGTAACTTTAAAGCACGTAAGAAACGGAAGTCACTATACTGCATAAGTGTAGTTTGATTTGAAGTGTCGCAACGTCGGAGAAGAAGGTAACCATCCAAAATTTGCAATTACAAACAATAATTATAGTCTCATAGACAATTTGATAATAGAAAGCTTCACCATCTATCAAGTTCTCCGAAGACACAAACACATGAAGAAGCTCAAGCTATATATGATCTGATCTGATATCTTAACCAAACTTGCTAAATTTTGTTTATTTATTTTTTTTACTTTTTGGTATTGAATAATGATGGAAGTATATTGACTCCTCTTGGTGAGGTTTAAGAGAACTTGGTAATAGGGAGAATAATGATGGAAGTATATTGACTTTTCTTGATGAGGTTAAAGAGAACTTGGTAATAATGAGAAGCTTTCCTTTCTAGTTTGAGACAACGCAAGGTTTTTCCTAAATTTTGTAATTAATTTAAGTGTTGTGAAAATATTAGAGTCTCTGTGAAGGCTCTAAAAAATAAAGTCAAGAGGGTATGACTATAATATATATCTAAGGATTAAGTATTAAGTATAACCATCCACTAAGTGGTTGAATCATATCCCCTCAAAGCTTGCATAATTTTTCGTACATAGGTTTTATCACTTGGTTGTTTTGGGTTGGATTTGGAGTCAACTCAATAGCAACCCATATATACATCTAGCTTGGGCACAAGATGAGCCTATAAAAGTTGTAAGGTAAATCTAACACAAAATACAAATTTCTTATACAACCCATATTGTAGCATTCATGGACATGTACTAAATTTGGTTGTTCTATCAATGTCTCAGTCATTCTGTTCTACACCAAGACCAAACAATGAGTCATAAACCTAGAAGCTAAACTGATCCAAGAAAAAGATAATAAATGTCCAACAAATAAGCTGTCAATCCTTTATTTGTCTGATTTTTCTTAGTGTTAATTCCTTATTTGTCAGATTTTTTCTTAAATGTCTTATATTTTTTTTTAGAATTAGCCTAAGTGTTTAGCAAATATTGGAGACTCTGTGAAGTCTCAAAAAATAGAGCCAAGAGGGTATAGCTATAATATATATCTAAAGATATACTAAAGCAGAGAATTTTAAATAAAGATTTTCTCTCTCTCCTATGTGGCACTCTAATATAAGAGTTAGTCTTTTCTCTATCCTATGTGACACTCTAATATAAAAGATAGTATTTTCTAATAGCCTACAATCCCACGTACATGAATCTCTTTAGAGAGTTTGAGTGTATTTCTAATTTTTATATTTGAAGAGTTTGAGTGTATTTCCAATTCTTATATATTTGATCAAATAAAAAAAATGCTAAAAAATAGGTGATTTGTAGAAAGTAATTTCCTATTACGAATCAAACACTTTTAGTGTTCCAATTATTATATATTTGATCAAATAAAAAATATTACTAAAAAATAGGTGATTTGTATAAACTAATTCCCTATTACAAATCATACAATTTTAATGTCTATGATAAAGCACCGATTTATTTCGAATATCCTTAACACGGCCTCAAAATATAGTTAAAAACAATTATACAAAAAATAACATCACAAAATATTTAATAGAAAAAAAAATGGCAAAGCAATAATAACAAATATTTTAAAATATATATAATACTAAATGAAATTAACGTAAAAAAACAATTAATGGAGAACCGAAAACTGGATGCACATGTATCGAACTAATCTCAAATAATATTTAACGGGAAATCGAAAACTGGATGCAAATGCAATCATTAAACTAATTTTAAAAAGTAATTAATAGAAAATCAGAATATGGATACAACTACATTAAACTAACCTCAAAGAATAATTGATGGAAAATCAAAACTTGGATGCAAATACATCAAACAAACATCAAAAAATAATTTTCGGAAAATCAGAAACTAGATGCAAATGCATTGAGCTAACCCTCAAAGATTAAATTAATGGGAAATCAGAAACTGGATGCAACTGCATTGAACTAATCTCATAAAAAAATTAATTATAAATTGGAAACATAATGCAAATGCGTGGAACTAATCTCAAAACATAATTAACGGGAAATTAGAATCCGGATGCAATTGCATTGAACTAATCTAAAAAAATAGACTGTATGCAAAACCTCAAAAAATAATTAATGGAAAATCGGAAACTGGTTGCAAATTCATTTAACTAACCTAAAACAATAATTAATGGAAAATCAGAAACTATATGGAAATGCAACTTTATCAAATAATAAACAAGAAATCGGAAACTTGATGCAAATGCATTAAACTAATCTCACAGAATAATTAACGGGAAATCAGAAATTGGATGCAAATGCATTGAACTGACCTCGGAGAACAATTAACAAGAAATTGGAAATTAGATGCAAATGTATTGAACTAACCGAAAAGAATAATTAACGAGAAATCAGAAACTGGATGCAACTGCATTGAACTGATCTAAAAAAATAAATAACGGGAATTGAAAATTTGATGCAACTGCATTGAACTAACCTCAAAATATAAATAACGGAAAATCAGAAACTGGATGCAAATGCATTGAACTAACTTCAAAATATAGTTGGGTTATATGTTGTGGGAATATCTCGATAAGTATAGTTTTGCATTTAAAATGGTGTTTATCTTATCTCTTTCCGTATGACTGGGAGCTCCTTGCTATTCAAGTAGCTTCAATATATATGAACTTCGTCTTATTAGGCAATCTCACAAAACTTCAATCAAACTTCTATTATTAAACAACAAAATGAAGTTGTCGGATTTTATCAAAAGTGAGTTATTTTTTTTAATGGAGAGTGAGATTTTCACATTATAAGAAATTTGGTTGAGTGATCAATATAATATTAATATATAATAGTTCTGCATATTTGCAAATATTTTTCAGAATAATTAAAATAACGAACAACACCCGTTCGTAGATAATCTTTGAAGATTCCACATAGTGAGTCATGCATAATTTAAAGAATAATTAACGGGAAATCGGGAACTGGATAATCTTCGATGATCCCACATAGTAAATTAAGCATAATTTACTTTTTATGTCATGTTTGCAAGGACACTACTGATGGATCAGTAGAAGTTGGTATTACACACCACATTGGATAATTATAAAGAAATCGCAAACTGGATTCAAATACATAACTGAGCTCAAAGAGTAATTAACAGAAAATCAAAAACTTTTTATGCAAATTGAATTAAACTAACGATAGAGAATAACTAATGGGAAATTAGAAATTGGATGCAAGTCTTTGAAAAATATTTAACAGAAAATCGGAAACGGTATGCAAATACATCAAACAAACCTAAAATAATAATTAATGTGAAACCGGAAACTGTATGCACATGCATTGAACTTAACTCAAAGATTAATTAATAGAAAATCAAAAACCGGATGCAACTGCATTGTACTGACCTCATGGAATAATTGGTGGGAAATCGGAAACTAAATGCAAATGCATTGAAATAACCTCAAAGAATAGTTAACGGGAAATCATAAACTGGATATAATTGTATCAAAATAAAATCAAAGCATAAATAATCAGAAACTAGATGCAGATGTATTGAACTAACCTTAAAGAGTTATTAACGGGAAATCGGAAACTGGATCCAAATGCAATGAACAAATCTCAAAAACTAATTAAGGAAACATTGAAAAATGAATGAAACAACACTGAACTAACCTAAATGAATAATTAAAGGGAAATTATAAATTTGACGTAACTGCATTGAACTAACTTCAAAAAATAATTATCGGGAAACTTGATGCAAATGCATTGAACTAACCTCAAAGAACAATTAACATAAAATCGGAAATTGGATGCAACTGCATTTAACTAACCTCAAAAAATAATTAACAGAAAACCAAAAACTGGATACAATTGCATTAAACTAAAATCAGAGATTAACTAACGGGAAATCTGAAATTGGATGCAAATGCATTGAAATAACCTAAAAAAATAGTTAACTAGAAATCGAAAGTCGGATGTAACTGCATCACACTGACCTCAAAGCATAAATGTCCGCTTTTTAGCCTTCTCACATGAGTAATTAGGAACCCAAAATGAAAATGAGTTTATAAAAATAGACTCTTACATGTATGCAAACTGTATAGAAATTGTAAACTATCGAACTAACCTAGAAAAACAATTAACGGGAAATCAGAAACTGGATGCAGATGTATTAAACTAACCTCAAAGAGTAATTAACGAGAGATTGGAACTTGGATGCAAATACAATGAACTAATCTCAAAGGCTAATTAACGACACATCGACAACTGGATGCAACTGTACTGAATTAACTTTAATGAATAACTAACGGAAAATCATAAAGTGAATGCAATTGCACAGAACTAACCTCAAATAATAATTAATGGGAAATCAGAAACTTGATGCAACTGCATTGAACTAAACTCAAAGAATAATTAATGAGAAATTGGGAATTGGATGTAACGTACTACATTAAACTAACCTCAAAGAATAATTAATGGAAAATCAGAAACTTGATGCAAATACATTGAACTAATAACCCTAAAACATATTTGTATTATATGTAGGGGGAATAAATGTCTCGACAAATATAGTTTTGCATTTTAAATAGTGTTTATTATAATTATTTTATTGTGATTGGGAATGTCTTGCTATTCAAATAGCTTCAATATTATCTTCGCTGCATTGGGCATTCCCACAAAATTTCAATCAAACTTTAATTATTAAACCTAACAATAAAAATAAGTCAATAAGTTTTATCAAGGTTTGGTACTTCCTTTTTATAAATAGTGGTACAAGAAATTTAAATAAGTAATTAATATAATTTTTCATATTTCATAGCTATGCATAGTTGCTAATATTTTTTAGAATAATTTAATATAATGACACCCATTCGTAGAACATGTTTATGTGATAAATCTTTTCAAGTGGGAGTAGTATATTCTTTGAGGATATGGAAACAATTAATCTATTTTAGTCATTTGTACACATTAGTACGTAAGCCGAACTGTGATGATTTACCGCTAAATCACCATAAATCTAATAAAACTATTATACAAGCTAGATCGAGTTTAAGATAATTCCATTTGAAAATTACAGATTAATATTCTAAACCACAAAGTGAAGAGGCTATCCCAATTTGATCCATTAGTTTACAAGTACTTATGCACTATTATCGCTGCTCATTAACGTAGTTCAGTTTATTTTCAATAAAAATATATTCTGATTCGAAAATTTTCAGCTAAATCACCATAAATCTAAGAAAAATATTATACAAGCTAGATCGAGTTTAAGATAATTATATTTGAAAATTATAGATTAATATCCTAAACCACAAAGTGAATAGGCTATCTCAATTTGATCCCTTAGTTTCCAAGTACTTATGCACCATAATTGCTGCTCATTAACGTATTTCGGTTTATTTTTAATAAAAATATATTCTGATTCGAAAATTTGCTGCTAAATCACTATAAATCTAAGAAAACTATTATACAAGCTAGATCGAGTTTAAGATAATTATATTTGAAAATTACGTATTAATATCCTAAACCATAAAGTGAAGAGACTATCTCAATTTGATCCCTTAGTTTCTAAGTACTTATGTACCATAATCGCTGGTCATTAACGTATTTCGACTTATTTTCAATAAAAATATATTCTAATTCGAAAATTTGTGTGAGACATTTTGTAAAGTCTTTGCAACATACAAAATATTTAATAGATCCCAAGCGTATGCCTGCGCCGGGTTCAAAATCTAGTCTATATACTAAAGTAGAGAGTTTTAAAGGAGGATTTTCTCTCTTCTATGTGGCACTCTAATATGGGAGTTAGACTTTTTCCTATTCTATGTGGCACTCTAATATAAAAGATAGTATTTTCTAATAGCCTACAATCCCACGTACATGAAAACTCTTTGAAGAGTTTAATTGTATTTCCAATTCTTATATATTTGATCAAATAAAAAAAAAATTGCTAAAAAATAGGTGATTTGTAGAAGGTAATTTTCTATTATGAATTAAACACTTTTAGTGTTTCAATTCTTATTTATTTGATCAAATAAAAAAAATGCTAAAAAATAGGTGATTTGTAGAAACTAATTCTCTATTATAAATCATACAATTTTAGTGTCTATGATAAAGCACCAACTTATTTCGAATATATCCTTAACACGGCCTCAAAACATAGTTAAAAACAATTATACAAAAAATAACATATCAAAATATATAATAGAAAATGAATAAAATAAAAAATAACGGCAAAGCAATAATGACAAATATTTTAAAATATGAATAATACTGAATGAAACTAACGTCAAAAAATAATTAATGGGGAACCGAAAATTGGATGCAAATGTATTGAACTAACCTCAAATAATATTTAACGGGAAATCAGAAACTGAATACAAATGCAAGCATTAAACTAATCTTAAAAAGTAATTAATAGAAAATCGGAATATGGATACAACTGTATTAAACTAACCTCAAAGAATAATTAACGGAAAATCAAAACTTGCTTGGATGCAAATACATCAAACTAACATCAAAAAATAATTGTTGGAAAATCGAGAACTGGATGCAAATGCATTGAGCTAACCCTCAAAGATTAAATTAACGGGAAATCGAAAACTGGATGCAACTGCATTGAACTAACCTCAAAGAAAAATTAATTATAAATTGGAAACATAATGCAAATGCGTGGAAGTAATCTTAGAAAATAATTATCAGGAAATTGGAAACCGGATGCAACTACACTGAACTAATCTCAAAAAATACACTAGATGCAAAACCTCAAGAAGTAATTAACGGGAAATCGGAAACTGGTTGCAAATTCATTAAACTAACCTCAAACAATAACCAACCTCAAGCAATAATTTGCATTTCTTGAATTTGGATTAATACAATAATTAACTGGATGCAAATGCATTGAACTGACCTCGAATAACAATTAACAGGAAATTGGAAATTGGATGCAAATGTATTGAACTAACCGAAAAGAATAATTAACAAGAAATCATAAATTTGATGCAACTGCATTGAACTGATCTAAAAAAATAAATAACGGGAATTGGAAATTGGATACAACTGCATTGAACTAACATCAAAATATAAATAACGAAAAATCAAAAACTTGATGCAAATGCATTGAACTAACCTCAAAACCTAGTTGGGTTATATGTTGTGGAAATGTCTCGATAAGTATAGTTTTGTATTTAAAATGGTATTTATCTTATCTATTTCCGTATGATTGGGATCTCCTTACTATTTAAGTGGCTTCAATATATATGAATTTCTCCTTATTAGGTAATCTTACAAAACTTCAATCAAACTTCTATTATTAAACAATAAAATAAAGTTGAAGTGTTTTATCAAAGGTGAGTCATTTTTTTTAATGGAGAGTGAGGTTTTCACGTTATAAGAAATTTGGTTGAGTGATCAATATAATATTAATATATAATAGTTCTGCATATTTGCAAATATTTTTCAGAATAATTAATATAACAACACCCGTTTGTAGATAATCTTTGAAGATTTCATATAATGAGCCATGCATAATTTAAAGAATAATTAATGAAAAATCGGAAACTGGATAATCTTCAATGATCCCACATAGTAAATTAAGCATAATTTAATTTTTATGTCATGTTTGCAAGGACACTACATATGGATTAGTATAAGTTGGTATTACACACCACATTGGATAATTATAAGGAAATTATAAACTGGATTCAAATACATAACTGAGCTCAAAGAGTAATTAACGGGAAATCAGAAACTTTATGCAAATGCAATAAACTAAACTCAAAAAGTAATTAACTAGAAATCGAAAACTAGATGCAATTGCATTAAACTAACATCAGAAAATAACTAACGAGAAATTAGAAATTGAATGCAAATCCTTGAAAAATATTTAACGGAAAATCGGAAACGGTATGCAAATACATCAAACAAACCTAAAATAATAATTAATGTGAAACCGGAAACTGTATGCACATGCATTGAACTTAACTCAAAAAATAATTAACAGAAAATTAAAAACCGAATGCAACTGCATTGAACTAACTCATGGAATAACTGGTGAGAAATCGGAAACTAAATGCAAATGCATTGAAATAACCTCAAAGAATAGTTAACAGGAAATCAGAAACCGGATATAATTGTATCGAACTAACCTCAAAACATAAATAATCAGAAACTAGATGCAGATGTATTGAACTAACCTTAAAAAATTATTAACGGGAAATTGGAAACTATATCCAAATGCAATGAACTAATCTCAAAGACTAATTAACGAAACATTGAAAAATGGATGAAACTACATTGAACTAACCTAAATGAATAATTAACAGGAAATTATAAATTTGATGTAACTACATTGAACTAACCTCAAAAAATGATTAATAGTGTAGTTGTAGTATCGGGGGCCCAAAGAGTCAAGGAGAGGATGCACCCGAGTTATCGGAAGATATCATACCGCGGCGTATGGGATAGAAGCTAGGTCACGTGGTCGCAGTACGGAAACCCTACACGCGTAGAGAATGGGACCGCGAGATGGGGGGACAGGTGGAGGGCCCGGATGGAGAAAGGAGAAGGATATAAAGAGAAAGAGAGGAGAAGGAAAGGGGGAGGCCATCAAGAGAAAAAGAGGGGATAGGGTCCAAAGGAGAGAGGGCGAGAGAAGAAAGGAAAGGAACTGTAACAAGGGTGGAGGGGACCGGCAGTGTGTCGAGGGATTAAAGGGGTCAGTTCTTGTAACATAAAAGAGTTGTAACATTTGGCTTGCGTCTGTGGGGACAAACGAAAAATGGCACCAAAGAAGGCGCGTGGGGTAGACCTCGGAAAGCAAAAGAGTCATAGAGCAGATGCCGAAGCGGTGGGAAGAAGGGGAAGAGCGAGGGAAGGAAGGGGAGAAGAAGAAATTCGACTTATGCGGAGGAGATTGAAAGGTCGAGGGAAGAAAATGAGGGGCTGAGGAGAGAAAGAGAAAGGAGTGAGGAGGAGTCCCCTGATGAGACGAGGGAGGAATCGAGAACGAAAGGGTGGAAGAGGAGGAGGAAACGGGTCCCGACTGGTAGACAACCCGTGGCGTGGTTGACGATGGAGCAAGTTCAACAAATGATTAACAACGACCGGGGAGGCGAATCTGCCGCAAACGAAAAGTCCAGACGGGCTGCCCCGTAGTGGCGGATCGAACCGCGAACCCGGCAGACGCGATATGGACTTTTGAGGTGCCAAAACGTTTCAATCAGCCAAGGTTTGAGAGATATGACGGAACGGGAGACCCGGCAGATCACATTCATCATTTTCGACAACAGATGCCTCTCTGGCAAGAGGCCAAGTACGACGGTCTGCGGTGTATGATGTTCCCGGCCAGTCTTAAAGGAGGGGCTTCCGACTGGTACTATCGGTTGCCGTCAAGGAGCTAGCATAACCAATTTCCAAGGGCTGGAGCAAGCCTTTGTTGATTACTTTATACATCAGAAGCAGAGGGTGGTAGACATCGCGGCCTTATTCAACGTCAGACAAAGGTCCGCCGAATCTGTCAGGGAGTACCTGTGTCGCTTCAAGGCAGAAACACTCAAAGTGGAAAATCTGGATGAGAGGACGGCGGTGATAGCGTTCGAGAGGGGGCTGGCCGCATACATTTTACATCACGATCCGTAGCAAAGAATGAGATTGCGACATTGCACGAGCTCTATCCGCGTGTAGAGAAGTATATCAGATATGAGGACACTATGCAGAAGGACTCAAAGAGGGGAGCTAAGGCAGTTACAGCGGTAGAAAAAGGGAGGGAGAGCGGGAAGACAGAGCGAGAAGACAGAGGTGGGGAAAGGTATCGCGGCAAGACACCGCGGCTGGAGAGGGGGAGAGAAGTGGCACGCAGAGAGCAGAGGGAGAGAAAGCCATACCGCGAGGTGGAGCAAGTGCCCCTGGCGAGACCGTTGAGCGAGATACTGCCGTTGATAAAGAATGTGCCGGGATATGAAGGTCCGCGAACATTTCCTGCCGAAATGCCTAATAAACCCTACTGCGAATATCACCATGTACACAATCATGGAACAGACGACTGCTATGCTTTAAAATGGTTGGTCCAGAGGTTAGTTGAGAAAGGAGTGATGAGGGAGTTTGTAGCGGAACCTCGTAATCGAGGGAGCCGGTGCCCAATGCGGGGAGAATATTGGGAACCATAAACGCGTTATCTTCGATGGGAGGCACTCGAGCCACAATGACCACCGGATAAGGTCCGAGGACAGCGAGCATCCAACAAGTTAATGAGTCCCAACGAGGGCAGAGTTACGGCACGGGAATGAGGAAAGGGGAAGAGGGGATTACCTTCTCCAATGCGGATCTCCGAACTGTGGATACTCCGCATGAAGATGCGCTAGTCATCACGGTGGCAATGGGTAATTATGTGGTCAAAAGAGTCCTGATTGACTGTGGCAGCACCGTGGATTTGCTGTTTAAGGGAGCTCTGGAGGAGATAAGGATGGACCCGGGGAAACTGAGGCCCCCGCGGACCAGCTTGTATGGGTTCAATGGGAGCGTCACGGAGCCTATGGGGGAACTCTTGTTGCCAGTGACAGCGGGGCCGGTGACGGTGTTCTCGAGGTTTATGGTGGTGGACTCCCAATCCCAATATAACGCGATCCTAGGGAGGAGATGGATACATGAGATGAGAGCGGTGCCCTCGACTTATTATCAGGTCATACGTTTCCCTACCCCTATGGGAACATACGAGGTCCGGGGAGATCAGGTGGCCTCCAAGAACAGCCACCAGAACACAATTAAGAGGATGTCCCGGGAGCCGGGGAATGGGTCGGCGAACCCGAGGAAGAGGGCGGCATAGCAATTACAAGCAGGGGCCGTGGAGGGGTCAAGAGTCCGCTGGCGTTCCAAAGACTTTGGATGAAACAGAAGTTGTGGATCTGGGAGAGGGCGGAGAGGGGAAGTTGACGTCGATTGGATCGAGGCTGTCAAGCAAGTGGAAGGCCAAGTTGATGCAATGTTTGGCGGAGAACAAGGACGTGTTCGCATGGGGAATAGAGGATGTTACGGGCTTGGATCCGGGATTCGCATGTCATCGCCTACATATGAGGGAGGACGCGAAGCCGGTGAGACAGAAGATGAGGGGAATGAGGGCTAAATACGCGGAAGGGATCCGGGAAGAGGTTGCTAGACTAAAGAATGCCGGGATCATAAGAGAGGTGGAGTTCACGGAGTGGCTGTCCAACATAGTGGCTGTCCCAAAGAAAAATGGAAGGGTGCGGATGTGTGTCGACTTCACGGACGTAAACCTGGAATGTCCGAAGGATAGTTATCCTATGCCGCGAGTGGACGAATTGGTAGACAGCGGGGGCGGGGCTTCAGAGAATATTCTCATTTATGGATGCGTCCATGGGATACAACCAGGTCGCGATGTACGGGCCTGATCAGGAGAAGACATCATTTGTGGTGGAAGGGGGCACATACTGCTATACAAGGATGCCATTCGGATTGAAAAATGCAGGGGCTACGTTCCAGCGGTTGGGAGAGAAAATGTTCGAGGGCAAGATCCGGCGGGGCATTGAAATATACATTGATGATATGGTGGAGAAAAGCATGTCAGAATTAGAGCACCTGGAGGGGTTGAGGGAGACGTTCCAGATACTGCGGGCCCACAACCTGAAACTTAACCCGGAGAAATGCACATTTGGAGTCACCACGGGGAAATTTCTGGGATACATCGTGACACAGCGGGGAATAGAGGCAAACCCCGAACAGATAAGGTCGCTGGTGGAAATGCCGTCTCCACAGACAGTGAAGGAGGTGCAGCGGTTGGTAGGTAGAGTCGCAGCTCTCAACAGGTTTATCTCAAAGTCATCCGACAAATGTAGGCCGCTGTATCGACTGTTGAGGAACACCACGGACTTCAGATGGACAGCGGAGTGCGAAGAGGCGTTTCGGGGGCTTAAGAGTTATTTAGAAGAGACACCGTTGTTGTCGCGGCCCGAAGTGGGAGAGAAGTTGTTTTTATACTTGGGGGTCACAGATTACGCCATCAGCTCAGTCCTCGTTCGGGTAGTAGATAAAATAGAAAGACCAGTGTACTTCCAGAGCAAAACCTTATTGGACGCAGAGACTAGGTATAGTCGAGTAGAGAAGTACGCCCTAGCCCTTGTATTCTCGGCCCTGAAGCTGAGGCCATATTTCGAAGCTCACGCATGTCGTCGTGGTGACCCCCCTCAAGCGGTGCTCTCGAGGGGCTGAAAAATCAGGGAGGATGCTGAAATGGGCCGTAATGCTTAGCTCATACGAGATTCGATTCAAGTCGACAAATGAGAAGGCTCAGCGGTGGCGAATTTCTTGGCGGAGTTCCCTGCAGAGGATCCAACATGGGGGGAGGAGATGGTTTTGGAGCCTGAGGGAGAGGAGGAACTGGATTGTCTGAACCCCTGGGATGCAAGGAATGGATGGAGGGTGTTCGCGGACGGATCAAATGACATGAATCTTGGCGTGGAATAGAGTGGTACTGGTCACTCCGGAGAACAATAGGTTGGAGCAAACAATGAGATTGGGCTTTGCAGCATCAAATAACGAGGCGGAGTATGAGGTTGTGATCGCGGGCATGAGAATGGCAATAGAATTGGGCGTG
This sequence comes from Coptis chinensis, assembly GCF_015680905.1. NCBI lineage: Eukaryota > Viridiplantae > Streptophyta > Magnoliopsida > Ranunculales > Ranunculaceae > Coptis > Coptis chinensis. The sequence goes on along the minus strand of NC_141463.1, from coordinate 88,242,190 downwards.
AGGGAACTCACCGTATACTCCGACTCTAATTTGGTAGTATGCCAGGCGAATGGAGGGTTCGTGGCTCGATGTCCTAGAATGGCAAGGTATTTGGGGGTCCTGCGGGCTTGGGCCTCGAAGTTTAACCAAATCCGATTCATCCATCTGAACCGTGGGGAGAACCGCCACGCCGATGCTCTGGCTTACGTAGCTGCCGCCATACCAGGATCTGAGGAAAGGACAATTGAGATAAGGAAATTGAGCAAACCGAGTACCGAGGACAAGCTAGAGGTAATGAACACGACGGAGGGTGATGATGGATGGATGGGTCCGTTCAAATAGTTCTTGGAGGGGATAGAGGTGAAAGACCTTAAAGAAAGACGTAGATTGGAACAGGCGGCGCGGAGGTACACACTGATTAGAGGAGAATTATATAGAAGGAACTTCAACGGGCCTCTATTGAAATGTTTGGGGCCAAAGCTGGCTCAAGAGGTGCTCAGTGAGCTTCACGAGGGGGACTGCGGAAGCCATTCCGCGGGCCGTACAATGGTACACTGATTGTTGACGCAGGGTTACTTTTGGCCGCATATGAAAAGAGACGCTGTGGAGTTCTCCAGGAAGTGTGAGAAATGTCAAAGATTCTCTCAGCTGATATGGGCCCCAGCCGAGCCGCTGCACTGTGTATCAAGTCCGTGGCCCTTTGCAATGTGGGCCCTCGACATAGTGGGGCCGCTGCCAATGGCCCGCGGAAAGAGGAGATTTCTGTTGGTCGCAACAGACTACTTTACGAAGTGGATTGAGGCCGTCCCCTTGCAAGTGGTAAAGGAAGCCCAAGTAATTAAGTTCTTGTGGGAGAACATCATTTGTCGTTTCGGATTGCCGTATGCTATCGTTGCAGATAATGGAGCGCAGTTCACGGGAGCGAGAGTTAAGAGCTTTCTGCAGGCCTATCATGTGAAGCAGGGGTTTTCAGCCCCATACAACCCCGAGGGCAATGGGCAAGCGGAGTCCTCCAACAAGACCATCCTAAACAACCTCAAGAGAAAGTTGGAAAGCAAGAAAGGATCCTGGGCCGACGAGCTCAACCATGTATTATGGGCATACCGAACCACGCCGCGGACTACTACAAAGGAGACCCCCTTTTCTTTAGCATATGGTGTTGAGGCCGTGATACCAACAGAACTGGTGGCAGCTACTACTAGGATCGGCCATCCATCGAGGACGGCTCAAACTGGGGCATCTTAGCCAGAGATATGAATCTAGCTGAAGAGAGAAGAGACACCGCGCGCATCCGACTAGAAGAGTACCATCGCCGCCTCCAACGGCAATACAACAAGAGGGTGAAGCCGAGGAGCTTTAAGGTGGGAGACCGGGTACTGAGGCGAGTAACCCCCAACACCAAGAAGGTGAGCGAGGGCAAGCTGGGTCCAACCTGGGAGGGGCCTTATGTAGTGATTGAGGTGGGAGGCTCAGGCACCTACAGGTTGCAAACCATGGAGGGAAGAGTTGTTGAGAAACCTTGGAATGTACGGTTGTTAAAAAAGTTTCATGAGTAAATGTAATGGGTAGTGGATGTAAACCGCATGAGCTAGTTGTACATATATAAAACTTTAGCACTTTTGAGGTGGTTAAGGTTGCGTGAAATGTTACTGCCTTCAGAGTAGAGGGAACGGAAGGGGAGAGCCTTCCGAGGACGAGAAGTCCGAAACTCCGTCGGGGCAAAAAGAGTTTCCCCGACGGGTGCGAGATCTCAGGAGAGCCGGGGCGAAGGGAGGCACCCTGGACCCGAGATGAGATGCCGGCAAGGGGAGGCAAAGAGGCCTCCTCTGACCGCGGACAAGGGGTCCGACATGAGCACAGGTCCAAGGTGTTGTCCCGACCTGAACCGGGGCAAAGGGAGCGAGGCTCCCAGCCAGACTGGTGAAGATGAGGATAGAGGATCCTTACCATTAAAATCATGCAAATATCGGATACCGCCAAGGACACGTGGGATTTACAAAAACAAAATATTCGACATATCTATAATCAGTTAACCTCAATCGGGGAGAGTAAAAATGAAACAAAAGTTAACAGAAATACTACACAGAGTAACAAAGAAGCCTGGCCAGGGCACAAAACAGGCCATTTCAAACAAAGCACTCTTAAACACTCTCCTGAATCACTGACTCGGCGGCCTCCTCGAGGGCGGCGCGCCAGATAAAGATCTATCACCCCGCCACTATCACAAATGCCGCATCACCGCGGCGGGATCGATGTCGGCAGGGGTCCGCCACCACCGAAGGGGGGCGGCTCGGGGGCCGGAGAAGTCGCCTCTTTGACAAGCCGCCGTGCTCCTCCTTAATCTTTTGGCCACCCTCTTGTCGGCTGAAAGCACGAAAGTGATCCCGAGCTCATCCATGTCCGCGTCATGTTTGCTTGAGGAGCCGCCGCCCGCTCCCGGGTGCTTCTGGAGAGGGAGGCCAGGCGGCGTATGGGCCAAGAAGGGTTTCCCCTGATTACTCAGCGGTCATTAACCTTATCCATATATGCCAAAGGTGGGCGGCCTCAGCAGCCTTCACCGCCCGGGCCCCGAAGCTTCCATCTCCGTAGCCTCATTCTTTTGCTCCAGCGGGCCACGCCGTCGCCGCCGTCCGGTGGTCGATCCGGCCCTCGCCCCAAAAGGCCCCGGATCATATAAGAGATGTCCAGCTCATCCGAAAAGAAACAAAGAGGTTAGAGAGCATTCAAAGGGGAGGAAGGGGAAAGACAAAGTAAAATAGAGAGAGTACCTTCTCCCAAACCGTGCAAAGTGTAAAGGAGGTCCGGTGAGAGTCGAACGCCCCTCCGGCAAGATAGGCCATGTCCCCGGTAGATGAGACCCATAGAACAGAGACGAGGCCACGGCCGCGTTGTCCCAAGGCCGAAGTCGCGATATTGAGAGAGCGCGTTCCGGACCTTGAAGGTGGGGCGTATGGGAATGGCTTTCGAGCCCCTCTTTCGTGAGCGGAGGCAACTTCCTTCCCAGGCCACGCCGCCGCGGGGGGAGCAAGAGGGGATTCCGCTGGATCGTTGGGTGGGTTCTCTTCAGATATAGACGTCCCGCTGACGCCTTGGAAGTCGGAGGAGGGGAGGGAGCGCAGTCGGGGAACGACAGAGGACATCCTCGCCATCGAGTCATCACCAAAAAGCTTGCGCTTGTGGGCACCCATGTCGGGATGAGGGGACGAAGTGGAAAGTGAATGAGGGGAAGAGTATTGGTCTTCCCAAGAGGTCAGAGATCGGTAAGGGTGTGGGTCAGCGGAATGAGGTGGGGAGACGGAGGATGACTGAGGAGGACGGCGAGTTGGTCGGTGTCGGGGGGAAGCTTTCTTGGTGTGGCTCTTCTTTTTGGGAGGAGGTGAATCCCGAGGTTTCCTCTCTTTGGGTGGGGGGGCGGTAAAAAGGGGAACATTATTTCCCAATAAACTTCAGCTGGGGGTCGGAGAGGAGGGGGAGCGGGCAAAGCGATGGGTCAATTCCTATACCGCAAACTGGGCGGTCCCCTGTGTCGCGAATCTTCTTGAACGTGGAGGAAAAGAAATTATCGTAGGGCTGCGACTTAGAGTCCGGGCGCCAACCTGAAAAAGAAAGCAGTCAAAAAGTCAGAAGGGGGAGCAAAGAAAGCCTACACCAAGGGATTAGTAAAGAGGCAAACTCACCGGTGGGGAGAAAGGCCAGATGATTAAGGCTCAAGTTGGGAGGGAGATCCGCGGAGAGGAAGTTCCCGGAGATGTAAAGGGGGTAATGATGCCACAACTTGTCCGAGGAGGTGACACGGAGTATAAAGTGTTGTTTCTAGGTCGAACACGTATGAGTGGTATCCCACGCTAACATCCTTGGTGCTCTTTTTATATAAAATGGGCGGTCATGTCGCTGGATGTTATTTTGGGGACTTCGACCGGTTATAGTGGTTCATGGCAAACATAACCCTCCGTGGTTGCCGATGCCTTGGCAAGGAGGGATGTTGAAGTGATTGCATACCTCGTCGCCGGTACGGTAAGTGGCAAACGGAGGCCGGCTACAATCTGCCACCGTGGCAACTAGACGACGGCCCGGCTTATAGGGAACCAAAGAGGGTAGTAGGTTAGGGGCGGGACATGCTCGGTATGACGCCGCCAGGTATGCCATAGGTCACTTTGATGCCTCGAGATTAGGTCGGCCGGCTCGCGGGGTGGGGGCTGAGGAAGGGCAAAGGGGCCGGGAAGTGGAAGGAGCCCGATCCGATCGGTGTGAGGGGGAGGCGGCACCACCTGACGGGAGGAGGATGAGGTGTCGGATCGAGAGCCGACGATCGAGGTCGAGGGAGAAGGTAAAAGACAAAGACCGGATGGAGAGAGAAGAAGTTGGATAGTCACGCGAATTCAAGAGAGAAACTTCGAAATATAGCAAATAATGGATTAAGAAGGAAAGGGACCAACCCGAGGGAAGAGAGGAGCGGCGAGGAACGAAATCCTCCACAAAGTAAAAGCAGAAAACCGCCCACACCGTGACCGAGCAGCGATTAGCCAAGGAGAAGAGTAGAAAAAGGGAAGAGCAGCTAGAAGGAAAATGAGGAACCGAATGGAAGAAGAAAAGAATCGAAATGGGCTTTTTATAAGAGGAAAGGGCAAAAGAGTAATTGGGAGGGGCTGAAATCGAGGCGACACTAAAAGGGATCAGTCGGGGAGTGACGCGTGGACGCGCAAGAAACGAGGGGTTGCAGGCTATAATGGTGATGGGACTCGTGAGTACAGCAAGGAAAAAGGATCGTGGGGAACCGCGGAGGGAAACGTGATATCAGGGACTCTCGACCCCTCGATCACCAAATGGTCGCGGACTCGAGAGGGGGCATCTGTAGTGGTAGTATCGGGGGCCCAAAGAGTCAAGGAGAGGATGCACCCGAGTTATCGGAAGATATCATACCGCGGCGTATGGGATAGAAGCTAGGTCACGTGGTCGCAGTACGGAAACCCTACACGCGTAGAGAATGGGACCGCGAGATGGGGGGACAGGTGGAGGGCCCGGATGGAGAAAGGAGAAGGATATAAAGAGAAAGAGAGGAGAAGGAAAGGGGGAGGCCATCAAGAGAAAAAGAGGGGATAGGGTCCAAAGGAGAGAGGGGGAGAGAAGAAAGGAAAGGAACTGTAACAAGGGTGGAGGGGGACTGTAGCAAGTGTCAGGGGATTAAGGGGTCAGTTCTTGTAACATAAAAAGAGTTGTAACAAATAGAAAATTGGAAACTTGATGCAAATGCATTAAACTAACCTCAAAGAACAATTAACATAAAATCGGAAATTGGATGCAACTGCATTGAACTAACCTCAAAGAATAATTAACGGAAACCAAAAACTGGATGCAACTGTATTAAACTAAAATCAGAGATTAACTAATGGGAAATCAGAAATTGGATGCAAATGCATTGAAATAACCTCAAAAAATAGTTAACTAGAAATCGGAAGTCGGATGTAACTGTATCGCACTCACCTTAAAGCATAAATGTCCACTTTCTTAGCCTTCTCACATGAGTAATTACGAGTAATTAGGAACCCATAATGAAAGTGAGTTTATAAAAACAGACTCTTACATGTATGCAAACTGTATAGAAATTGTAAACTATCGAACTAACCTAGAAAAATAATAAACGAGAAATCAGAAACTGGATGCAGATGTATTGAACTAACCTCAAAGAGTAATTAACGGGAGATTGGAACCTGGATGCAAATGCAATGAACTAATATCAAAGATTAATTAACGAAGCATCGAAAACTGGATGCAACTGTACTGAAATACTGAATTAACCTTAATGAATAACTAACAGGAAATCATAAAGTGGATGTTATTGCACTGAGCTAACCTCAAATAATAATTAACGGGAAATCGGAAACTTATGCAACTGCATTGAACTAACCTAAAAGAATAATTAATGAGAAATTGAAAACTGGATGCAACGTACTACATTAAACTAACCTCAAAGAATAATTAATGGAAAATCTGAAACTTGATGCAAATGCATTGAACTAATAACCCTAAAATATATTTGTATTATATGTAGGGGGAATAAATGTCTCGACAAATATAGTTTTGCATTTTAAATAGTATTTATTATAATTTTTTTATTGTGATTGGGAATGCCTTGCTATTCAAGTAGCTTTAATATTATCTTCGCCACATTGGGCAATTTTCACAAAACTTCAATCAAACTTATATTATTAAATCTAACAATAAAAGAAGTCGATGAGTTTTATCAAGGTTTGGCGTTTCCTTTTTATAGAGAGTGGTGCAAGAAATTTAAATGAGTAATTAATATAATTTTCATATCTCATAGCTATGCATAGTTGCTAATATTTTTTAGAATAATTTAATATAATGACACCCGTTCGTAGGACACGTTCATGTGATAAATCTTTGCAAGTGAGAGTAGTGTATTCTTTGAGGATATGGAAACAATCAATTTGTTTTAGTTATTTGTACACATTAGTACGTAAGCCGAACGGTGATGATTTACCGCTAAATCACCATAAATCTAATAAAACTATTATACAAGCTAGATCGAGTTTAAGATAATTCTATTTGAAAATTATGGATTAATATCCTAAACCACAAAGTGAAGATACTATCTCAATTTGATCCCTTAGTTTCCAAATACTTAGAGCATCTTTAAGAGAGCTACCAATAAAACACCAAAATTTTGAACCAAAAAAACACCAAGCAACTTTAGGAGCAACATCAAATTTTTGATATCAAACTACGCGGTTTTGGATAAACCACGCCATATAGCCCACGCGGTTTTTCCAAAACCGCGCCACTAAAGTCCAACTAACAGGCCTAAGCCCACGCGATTTTGAGAAAACCGCGCCATGTATCGCACATAAACTTTTTTCTTTTTTTTCTTTCCCAATCTCTGGCGCGGGTAATTTACAAACAAAGTCTGGTCTATCCTTGTCTATGAAACCTGGTCGTTGTGCCATATGCACCTCCTCTTTAAGTGTTCCATGCAAGAATGCATTACTGACATCAAGTTGCTTGATGCTCCAATCATTATGCACTGTAATTGTTAAGATTAATCTTATAGTAGCAGCTTTAGCAACTAGACTGAAAGTCTCTGTGTAGGTCACCCCTTCTTGTTGACTGTAACCTTTATCCACAAGTCTTGCCTTGAATTTGTCAATGTCACCATTAGCCTTTTGTTTAAGTCGGAATAACTATTTGTTTCCTACAATTACTTGATTAGTATAAGGTACAAAAATTCAAGTATTTGTCTTACATGCAAACATTGAACTCCTTTTGCATTGCTTTCCTCCGGTTTTCATCTTTAACTTGACTTGAAACATGTAGGAACCTCTGGTAATGGTGTTGCTGTTGTGTTGACTGAATAACATGCCGGAAGTGGATGTTTGGTAGCACAACATGAGACAATAATCTTCTTTTTCACAACTCCACATTTTCCTCTTGTGTTCATGATATGAGAGTTAAGATTGTTATCTTGAGGATTTTGAATAACTGGTTATTCAATGATAGATTGATGATGTGAGGGGTTTGAAGTTGTGATAGAAGGAGTATTTGAATTAGATGAGATATCAGTTGACACATCAGGAGTGATTGAGTTATGATGTGATGGAGTCTTAGATGATGAGATTGAGGTAGCAAATGTTATGAGGACTTGTAGCAGAGAAGTAGAAGTGTGTTGAAAGTGATATGTGTTGGTAAATGTTCTAAAGAAGTAGGATGTGAAAGAGTAGTATTTGGATTTAAAGATGAGTGAAAGATGTCAAAGGAAGATTAACAAAATTTGACTCAAGATGCGTGGTTTTCTTTGAAACACTTTTTGAAATGGTTTTGAAAGGGAAGTCAGTTTCATTAAAAACAACAATCTGGACACATACACTCTTCCAGTACAGGGGTCAAGACATCTATAACCTTTGTGGTTTAAACTATAACTAATGAAGATACATTCCTTACTTCTAGCTTGAAACTTATTTGTGGTATATGGTTTTAACCAGGGGTAGCAAGCAAAACCATAAGATTTGAGGTAGGTGTAGTTTGCATTGGTGGTTTTTTAAACAGTTTTTCATAAGGAGACATGAAGTGGTGTTGTTTAGCGGGAAGTCTGTTGATAAGAAAGATGGCAATTTGAAAGACATCAAGCTAATAGGCATAGGGTATAGAACTTTGACAAAATAAAGTTCTACCAAGGTCTGTTATATGTATATGTTTTCTCTCTACTACTCCATTTTTTTGTGGAGTGTAGGGACAAGAAAATTGGTGAATAATACCAGATTCAAGTAAAACGTTTCAAAGGAGTCACTGACAAATTCTCCACCAGCATCACTTCTAAATATTTTGATTTTTCTATCCAACAAGTTTCTATTTGAGATTTATAATGTTCGAACACAGTATAAAAGTTAGACTTGAGATAAAGTGGAAAAATCTAACAATAACTTGTATAGTCATCAACAATACTTGCATAATACTTGAATCTAGAAATAGAAACAAAGGGTGAAGGTCCCCACAAATCTGCATGAAGAAGTTGCAGAGGACCACTCGTTTTTGAACTAGAAAGTTTAAAAGGCAACCTACTACTCTTGCCAAATTGGCAGTTATTACAAAAAGTGTCATATGACTCTTTATTCAAAGGAAGGTTGAACTGGTGAAGTACTTTGCTGAAGATAGAAGAAGCTGGATGACCTAGCCTTTAGTGCCAGATCGCAGGTACTGCTCTCTCACCAATGAAGGATGATGGTGATGGATGAGTGCTGGTGAGAGTGATAGGATAGAGGCCATGTTTATGAGGTCCCTGAAAAAGGATCCTCTGTGTTTTGTTGTCCTTTACAATAAAATGAGATGATGTAAAAGTTAGAGAACAATCATTGTCTTTTGTAGACTTATGAACTGACATCAAGTTTTGTGAAATTTTTGGGACATGTAAAACATCTTTAAGTAGGAAATTTAAATTTGACTGAGGAGGTTTAAGAAGCATATTACCAGTGGTGGCAATATTCAATTGCTTGGCCATCTCCCCATATCACTTGATCAGATCCATGATATGCATGTGGGAAGCTCAGATTTTCGTAGTTTGCAGTCATATGATTTGTTGCTCCACTATCAGCATACCACTGTGTATTAGACCTTGATGTTAAAGCTTCACTTTTGTTTGCAACCGTAGCTTTCAAAGTCCTTGGTGGAATCTTTCCCTGATAGGCAAAATTCATCCTATCATAACAGTCTATTGCATAGTGTCCAGTTTAAATCTGACAAATTGGCATGTTGCCATTATTGAACCCGTGACCACTTTGTGATCCATTAGCTGGTCCAGAATTTACACCTTTGTTGTTGTCATTTCCATTTCCAGAGTTCTGTTGATGATAATTTCCTTGATATCCATTGCTTCTACCTCCATATCTTCCACGGGCATTTCCTCTTCCTCTGTATCCTTGAGTAGAACCACCTCTACTAGTACTTCCTTGATGACCAGAGTAATTATTTTGATTCCAAGTTCCATAGTTATTTCCTATTCCAGGTACAAATGTATGTGTAACATTTTCAGTTTGAACCAAGGTAGTATGCTGTTCATGAAGCATTATTTCTTCACTTAGAAGCAGTCTATGTAATTCATCGAGAGTGACATCTTCTTTTCTTGTTCGGATTGATGTACAAAAGGCTTTGTACTCAGTAGGTAATCCAGTAAATATGGTTATTAATAAATCTCTATCATCAACAATAACCCTAGCAGTAAAAAGTTGATCTGTAACTTCTTTAACTTGATATAGAAAATCAGCCATATTTTGATTTCCTTTCTTCAATGATTGTAGCCTGAGTTTCAGCTGATGAATATGAGATCTTGAGACAAACGAGAACCTCTTTTCAAGTGTTTCCCACAAATCTTTAGAGGTTTTAGCACCAACCACATACGCAAGCAACCCTTCAGAAATGAGTAAGTTTTGATCCTTCTTGATCCAATCACTATACTCAGGATTGATAGTTTCTGCTCCATTTTCATCAACAACAAACTTCACTGGACATGGTGTATTACCATCAATGAACCCTAACAGCTCATAACTTCGAAGAATTGGTAAGAATAATGACTTCCAAAGCACATAATTGTCTTTGGTAAGTTTGATAGTGACTAAATTTCCAATGTTAGTTACTGAATGAATAGGTAGTCATCTTGTTTTTTATAATGAATTTGATATAAAATCGATACTAAATGAGTTTTGATTGAATTTGAAATCAAATGCTTGATTTCATCAAATATTTGTGACTATTAATATGAATTTGACGAAACTTATATTTGAATTGAAAATTGAATCACTTGATAGAAACAAAATGAAGAATAACAGAAGATTCTTGAATACTCATTGAAGAAGAAGGTTGCTTCACCATTAATGGAGCTTTATGCAGAAGAAGAAGACTCGTTATTTTGAGTTTCGAGGATTAGGAACTTCACCAATTAGAAGCCTAAACCCATGCGGTGTTGGCAAAACCGCGCGGTTTTGGCAAAACCGCGTGAGTGATTTGATACAACACCAAACCTGGAACCAAATATTGTTTGATTTGGTGTTTTTTTAGTGTTTTCATCAATATGTGACTCTCTTGAAGTTAAAAAAACACCAAATTACTGGAAATTTGGTGTTTGATGCTAGGTTGATATCACTCCTAAAGATGCTCTTATGCACCATAATCGTTGGTCATTAACGTATTTCGGTTTATTTTCAATAAAAATATATTCTGATTTGAAAATTTGTGTGAGACATTTTCAACACACAAAATATTTAATAGATCCCGGGCGTATGCCTGAGTCTAAAATCTAGTGAAAACTATAGTAGAAGATTGACACATTACATTATTTATTTATGTTGGACCTGGCTGGACATGTAACGAAATTTAATTCCACGAGTGAATAGTTAGAACTACACGTCCTTTAGGATGATTGCATAAGATAACTCGAGGGTTTTTTCGTAAGAAATTTGGTCAACCTTTTGGCCGGTTTCAGCTTTCAGGAATGGCAACCACGCACCGCAAGCAGTGACGGAAGGTCGAAAGTTGCAACTAGCAATGAGTCAACGACCAAACAAATATTTTGAAGAATTCGGGTCAGCTCAGCATAAATGTAACTTTTAGCCCCCATGACTATTTCTCAAAGGGCTTTAGTACAACACATGGCCCAGTAGATAAATTTTTTGCGAAGTCCCACTTGATTGGCTTAGGATCATGTAAGATCATGATGTGGCAATAAAGAGAAACTAATATCTCGCCAGTGAATGAGCCGAATGTTAAGGGAAAAAAACAGTAAAGTTCATCGTGTTTCCATTCTTTTTCCTCTCGAGGGAAAACATTTTTCTTTTCAGCCACTACAACGGTCTTGCTTTCAGGTTCTTGAAAAGGGTTTAGTTGAGATGGTGGCAATGACAAAGGAGAGGGAGGGGGAGCAGAAGGTCTGGTCTTTGGAGATTCTGGTGGAGTCTTCGTTGAAGACAACTTCATATTCTGGAAATATTCGCCTTCAGCTTCTGATTTTGGGACTACTGGGGATGTTGGGATTGATGATTTAGGTGGTGGTGATGATTTAGGTGGTGAATGAGTTTTTGGTTTTGGAGAAGTTGGAACTGATGTTCTGGATGGTGTTGATGGTTTAGGGGGTGAATAACTTTTTGGCTGTGGAGATGTTGGCACTGATATTTTGGGTTGTGTGGGGGAAGTTTTTGAAATTGGAGATGTAGGTAGTAATAAACAAATGACAGAGAGGATAGTGAAAGAGAAAGCCATCAGATTCTACAGCACAGAAAGCAAGATTGGTATCAATGGAGATTTTACCCCCACTTCTATCTCTCTCCTTCTCGAGCATGTTAAAGGGATGAAAGTTTTACGGTTGTTGTCTGCGTCTTCGTTCTGATGTATCTGAGAAGTCTAAGAAGGAGAACAGTGGAAGAGAAGAGAGAGACTCTTATTTTACTTTACTATTTTTTCCCTTAATATTCGTGAGATATTAGTTTCTCTTTATTGCCACGTCATGATCCCAAACCAATCAGGTGAGACTTCGTAAAAAATTTATGTACTGGCCAATGTGTAAATCCGGCCCAGAGCCTACACTCAGTCCGGTTTATGTTGTGCACGAACTCGAGTACCCAGAGAATCTTAAAAGCGTTCGTTGTCAGGCCTGACATCATTACACGTGAGGGTGGGAACTTTAGAAAGTACAACACATTTAACCAGACTCTGTGCCACACTGCCACGTCTTCCTGTGGAGAAACCGTAATTTTATCTATGCGATACTGGAGAAGATGGAAATCAGCAGAAGAATAAGATCAGGTGTGTTTTGTGCTTTAGAACGTTAGACCACTTTCATTGAGAAAATTTGCTTTGACTGTTGCTGTTGGATTTTGATCTGGGTTTGCTTCAATTTGGTCCTGTGTATATAATACTGGAGTTATTGTTGTTAGTTAAGGTAAATCCAGTGCCAACAATTTCCATCAATCTGTTCTGTGGTGTAAAGACACCTTCAGGTTGCTCATACTGCACCCTTGCATCTAGGACAACTACACCGAACAAATTAATTAATGAGTTGATGTTGATGTTAAATATGTAACAAAATGGCTTTTAAGATTGAGTTGGACTATTGGGTTCGGTATAGTACAATATATTTCCTGTAATATGGTTGAACGAAGTAGGGCTCAGTACCACAAGGAATTAGTCCAGTTTAAAAACTTTCAAGTCTTACCAACAATGTCATCTTTTTCTTAGGACTAATGTATGCATCTTAATAGGATGCTAGTTCTCAATTAGGTTGCCACATGCCGACATATACCTCCCGTTACTCATCTGTAAAACTCCCATATTGGCTTGGCTTAATCTGTGATATATAAATATGACGTAGATTGAATCTTAGTCATAACATACTGAGATTCAGAATAAATCATATCTCGTGTCTTAAGTAGTAATATTTTCTTTTATGTATTATAAGATTCAGGATAAATCATATCTCGTGTGTGAGAGATTTCCACTCATGTATAGTGCATAAATGCTGCTGGCACCCAGGTGGTGTGTAAGTAGAGATGTAATGTAAATTTACAGCCCCGTTCGAGATGCTGATATATAGGACGTACCGGGTCATGATTGAATCTGTGAAACTCGTGTACAGTACACCTTCGTTTGTACTTTCTATAGTGTTAGAAGATAAGGGGTGCTATTTAGCTGGACATTTCTGGTAGATATGTCAAATGATGAAGAGACTTCTTTGGTAACAAATATGTATATTTAATGCCCAAGTGCTATTTAATGCCCAAGTGCGTAACACTGTTTTATTTATTATTATTATTATTATTATTATTCTTAGACTTTAATTTGGTGTCTATAGAGAAAAAGGGCGTTTTTTTTCTCTTTCATGTCTAGATGCTAGCGCCTCAGATGGCGCTGAATTCTCTCAGGTGTTTTGAAGCACCAGCTGATGAAGCGCGACCAGCGCCCAACCAATTCGATCCGAAATTCAATCGTTTCGAAGCTTTTCCGAAATAATATAAAAATAGGTTTTTCCGTAGAAACCTAACTTTTCCGAAAACCAAGAAATAGAGATTATAAAGAGAGCAATTCTTTGTGAGTTGAGTATTCATTCTTTGTGAGTGAATTGAGAGACTTGTAATCTGTTACTCCTGGACATCTAGTAAAGCTTGGAACTTCGCGATGTGGGCGTAGGCAAATTCTGCCGAACCACGATATATCTCGTCTTGTGGTTTGTTCTTCTTTTACATTAATTGCTTTACTTTATATGCTTATTATTTGATATTGAGAAGTGTTAAGATATTGCTTAGAGGGTGTTGAAGTCTTGTCTATTGAGAAGGATCGATCCTTGTGTTGGATTGATCCGTTTGTTGTGGGTAACGTTGTTTCCGCAGTCATATATTCACAACAATTGGTATCGGAGCGTAGGTATACGATCTAGGATTTTGAGTTTAGTGCTCGAAATTTGTGTAGACAAGGTGTTCGATTAAATTCCGAGGTGAAATTTTTTTTTGGTTATTGTGTGTAACTTGAAACATGGCTCCCAAGATGTCAAACGCAAGGTTTGAAGTAGAGAAGTTTAATGGGAAGAATAACTTTGGGATTTGGCAAGTCCAAGTAAAGGACATCCTCATCCAAAAGGTTTGTACAAGGCTTTAAAGGGGATTAAATCTAAAGTATGAGTATGAGTAATGATGATTGGGAAAAGTTCGATCTTGGGCTTGTTCATCAATCCGGTTATGTCTTGCTAATGAGGTCATGTATAGTGTGATGGAAGAAAATACCGCATTGCCGGTATTTGGCTCAAACTAGAGTCTATGTATATGACCAAGAGCATGATCGAACAAGATGTACCTTAAGAAGCGTCTTTATTGGTACATGATGGTCGATGGTTCAACGATGCAATAGCACGTTAGTGAGTTCCGTCGACGTCTAGCGGATTATTTGAATGTTGGTATGAAGATGGATGATGAGGATCAAGCGGCATGTTTAATATTCTCCTTGCCGAAAGCTATGAGCATCTAATGACTACATTCATGAACGAGAAGTCGCCGATCTTGACAAAGTTCAGAGTGCACTTCTTTCTTATGAGTTGATGAATAAAACACGCGGTAGAATAGCATTGATGCGAGTCGGGGGATAGTGGCAAGAGGAAAATTCATATGAACAAAATTATTCAAGTAATGAGAATTCTAGGTCCAAGTCAAAGAAGCCTTTAAAACATGTACGATCTTTACAATTGCAATGAAAAGGGACATTACGCGAAGTAATTGTCCTCACCAAGAAAGAGAACAAGAGATGATGGTCAAGAAAGGTAAGGCAAAAATTGAGGCAAATTATGCTTGTGCTCACGAAGAGGATGAGTTCGGTCTACGTGTGTCCACACAAGACTATATGACCGAAAGGTGGATTCTTGATTCCGGATGTTCCTATCATATGTGCCCGAATAGAAAGTGGTTTACTTCTTATGAGAGCATTGATGGTGGTTCCGTTTTAATGGGTAATGGCGTTGCTTGTAAGAGGATAGGAATTGGAACTATACGGGTCAAGATGTATGATGGTGTAGTGAGGACTTCAAACGATGTGAGACATGTTCCTGAGCTAAAGAAAAGTCTTATTTCTCTTGGTACCTTGGACTCCAAAGGCCACAAGTTTGTGGGCGAAAGTGGAGTCCTAAATATTGTTAATGGCTCTTTAGTTGTTATGAAGGGTAAAAAATATGGAACCTTGTATACTCTGATAGGTAGTACGGTGATAGGCGATGTAGCAGTGGGTGCATGTAGTAATGATTCCGAAAGTGTAAGATATGGCATATCGTTTAGGGCATATGAGTGAAAAGGGTTTGTCCGAGTTGTGCAAAGCGAGGTTCTTGAAGAACTTGAAGAAGCCAAGTATGGGGTTCTGTGAGCATTGCGTCTATGGGAAGCGGTCAGAGTCAAGTTCAAGTCGAAGCAAGCACACGACAACAGCATCCTTGACTATGTGCATAATGGATGTTTAGGGGACCCTCCGTGGTGGTTTCCAAAGGAGGTAACCGCTATTATGTCTCATTCATTGATGATTATACTGCTATGTGTGGGTGTATATGATGAAATCGAAAAGATGAAGTGTTTGAGACATTTAAGAAGTGGAAGGCAAGGGTTGAGAATCGCATTGATAGGAAGGTAAAGACATTACGGTCTGACAATGGTACTGAGTATACCTATGGACCTTTCCAAGAGTTCGTCTTGCGACGAATTACCCGGTTTCTTTGAGACCCGATCGATACACGCCACGCCAGCAGAATGGAATGGCAGAGAGGATGAATAGAACTTTGCTTGAAAGAGCAAGATGTTTATTGTCTAATGCCGGTCCCAGGCAAAGAGTATTGGGCGGAATCAAAGGTCCATGGCGTGTTACCTGTATAATAGGTCACCAGTACCAGCTATAGATTGCAGGACACCTTATGAGGTGTGGTCAAGTAACCCAGTTGATTATAGTATTTTGCGAGTGTTTGGATCGATAGCTTACTACCATGTGAGGGACAACAAGCTAGATCCTAGAGCTAAGAAGGCCATATTCTTAGGCTTCGCAAATGGGGTAAAGGGATATAGATTGTGGTGTCTAGAAGACCACAAGTTCCCCGGGTCGCCAGAGATGTTACCTTTGATGAGACTTTCGTTTATCTTTCATGAAGTTTCCGGTAGCTAGGCGTAATGGTGAGTCTATAGAAGTTCAAACTCTTGAGCTTGAGTTGTCCGATGCGCCAGATGATGACTGGTTAGATCATGATGAGGTACCAAATCATGGAACCACACAAAGAACAGGGAAGAAGAGGAAGAGCATCCGCAACTTGTAGTGGGCGACCACTAGCCACGAGAGACAAGTTAAAGAAGTGCACAAGTATGGGCACGAAGCCGGTGAAACACCATGGTCGGTGGATTTAGTGGCATATGTCTTCGAATATCGAAGATGATGAGCGATAGCTTCAAGGAAGGCATTAGAGATGCTCATTACAGAGATTGGGTGGTAGCTATGCAAGCGAGATGGAATCTCTTGATAAAAATCACACATGGGACCTAGTTTTATTACCCGAAGGGCAAAAGGACTATCGGCAATAAATGGGTGTTCGAAAAGAAAGAGGTCATTCCGAGTCCGACAAAGATCGGGTCTTGGGCAAAGAGTGGTAGCAAAAGGGTTTTCCGCGAGGAAGGAAGGAGTCGACTACAATGAGGTATTTTCCCGGTGGTCAAACATCGCCCATTAAATGTGTTATTGAGTTTAGTTGCTCACTTCAACTTGGAGTTAGAGCAACTTGATGTGGAAAACTGCTTTCTTGCATGGGGACTTGGAAGAAGAGATTTATATGAGACAACCTGAAGGGTTTGTCGTTGCTGAGAAAGAAGATTATGTATGCAAATTGAATCGGTCACTGTACGGATTAAAGCAATCACCCAGGCAATGGTACAAGTACTTTGACATATTCATGATGCAACATGAGTACACCCGAAGTAAGTATGACTGCTGTGTCTACTTTATAAGGCTTCGTGGTAATGACTTCATCTATCTCCTGCTTTATGTGGATGACATGCTTATTGCTTTCAAAAGCATGGTGGAGATAGACAAGTTAAAATCTCAACTTAGCTCTGAGTTTGAGATGAAAGACTTAGGTGGAGCCAAGAAGATACTGGGCATGGAGATTGACAGAGATAGGAAGAAGCGACGGATAGTTGTATCTCAGAAGAAATACCTTCAGAAAGTAATTTCACGATTTGGTATGGAGAATGCAAAGTCGGTTTCTACACCTTTAGCTGGGCATTTTAGGCTTTCAGCTACGTTCTCTCCCTAGTTCGATTGGAGGAACAAAAGCATATGGCTAATGTTCCTTATGCAAGTGCCGTGGGTAGTTTGATGTATGCTATGGTGTGCACACGCCCAGACATTTCACAGGCAGTTAGTGTTGTAAGCAGGTATATGGCAAAAGCCTAGGAAGCGACATTGGGGAGGCGATGAAATGGTACTAAAGTACTTGAAGGGTACCTTGGATGTGGGATTAACTTATGGTGGAGGCACTTGTTATGTCGATTGGGTTTGTGGATTCGATTATGCGGTGATCTAGATAGACGACGATCGACTCACCGGTTATGTGTTTATGATGCATGGTGCACGGTTAGTTGGAGGTCTATGCTACATTTCTGATTGCTCTATCTACTACCGGGCGAGTATATGGCGTGGCAGAGGCGATTGAAAAGAGGCACTATGGCCGGTGGTCTTCTAGATGATATGGGTATTGAAGCGAAACGGTGTTGCTTTGTATTGTGATAGTCAGAGTGCTATTCATTTGGCGAAGAACCAAGTTATCATGCTCGGACCAAGCATATTGATGTCCGTTATCACTTTATTACGGGATGTCATTGAGGATGGTGATGTAGCACTTGAGAAAGTGGACACCCATGACAATCCTGCTGATATGCTAACGAAAGTTGTCACCGGAGTTAAGTTCCAACACTGTTTGGACTTGCTTCAAATCTTACATGTTTGAAAGATCCCTGTGTGGGCATAGCCCTTCGGGGAAGTTGACTACGAGTCTTCCTTGCTGGATGTGTTCCTACTGGATGTATTATTGCTGGATGTGTTCGGTTTGGTTTTATGTGTTAAAACCTCACCGAGGTGGAGAATGTAGAGAAAAAGGGCGTTTTTTTTCTCTTTCATGTCTAGAGCGCACCTGCGCCTCCGACATTGTCACCAAATACGGGTTTAAAACGCGTTTAAAACCCGAGATATTGCCAAGGCGTCTGGTTCCAGTTTAAAACCCGGGTTTTTCAACAAAATGCGTTTTAAACGTTTTAAACCCGTTTTAAACGATTTAAACCCGTTTTAAACGTTTAAAACCCGAGATTTTGAAAATCTCCCGTTTAAAACTTTTTTTTTTTTTTTTTTTAAAAAAACGCTAGAAAAGAAAAGGGTTTTGGAGTTTACCTTTTTGAAGAGTGGGCGTTAGATTGACTTATTGAGACCGTTCTATTTTGCTTTAGACTATTAATAATTAATTGAAAATTTTAAAGTTATTAACTTATTTGTAGTACTTAATTATGCCATTATGGTTGGTAATTAGTAGTATCTTATTTTGAATAGTGTTTTGGCACTGAATCTAAAACTTCTAGTATTTAGATGAGTAATGATAATTTGATACTTTCATGTATTTGAATTTTCTTTCATTTGTATTATTGTTATTTTATGTGTCTATTTTTTTTTCCCACTTTTATAGAAAATCAAACTCCTTATCTATTATATTATTTATCATCGGTTTTTACCGTTTCTTTTTACGTATATTATCGTTATTATCGTTTTAAACCCGTTTTACCGTTTTAAACCCGTTTTTTTTATGCCCCACGTTTTTTTTTTTTTTTTTCCGTTTTTTTCTTGAGACGTTCCGTTTAAAACACGAACTAAGTTTTTTTCAAGTATACCGTTTTAAACCCGTACCGTACTTGGTGACAATGGCCTCCGATGGGCGCGACCCTCCAGTGTTTTGAAGCACCACGCTCTGATGGCGACCACCAGCTCCAACCAATTTCAGCCCGAAATTCACTGTTTCGGAAGCTTTTCTGAAATAGTATAAAAATAGGTTTTTTCTGTAGAAACCTAACTTTTCCGAAAACCAAGAAAGAGAGAGATTATAAGAGAGCAATTCTTTGTGAGTTGAGTATTCATTCTTTGTGAGTGAATTGAGAGACTTGTAATCTGTTACTCCGGACATCTAGTAAAGCTTGGAACTTCGCGAAGTGGACGTGAGGGGCAAATTGCCGAACCACGATATATCTCGTCTTGTGGTTTGTTCTTCTTTTACATTAATTGCTTTACTTTATATGCTTATTATTTGATATTGAGAAGTGTTGGGATATTGCTTGGAGGGTGTTGAAGTCTTGTCTATTGAGAAGGATCGATCCTTGTGTTGGATTGATCTGTTTGTTGTGGGTAACGTTGTTTCCGCAGTCATATATTCACAACAGTGTCCAATGAAAAGGGATTTCTAGTTATGTGAGTCTCTGATAGGCTTACAAAGAATTTGAATTGCTGGAAAGTATTCTATCTTTCACTATTAAGGTTGAGTTTCAAGAGCCACTATTTCAAATGTTGCTAGAGTGCATGCATCAACAGAGATCGTCATCGTGACTACTGTAATTGAGGAAATTTTTGGTCGAAGTGCAGTTGGGATCATATGCCATGTTTTAGTTACTAAATCACATACTATGACTTTGTTAGGCACTCTGTACCATAACCCTTCCTTTTACTATTACTATTAAGGTTGTTAGTATTTATTCCGAGGAAACTAATATATGACTAAGCTATAGTAAATTATACGGAAAAGGACAAGAGCTATGCTCTAATGAATTTTTATTATAGGATTTGCATTCAGAAAAGACTTGCGGCACAATTTGTAGCGCTATATATTTTAAATTATTATCTTTTTCTAGATATTTTTACAAATTATCTTATTTTTTCACAATATACCTAACTTCAGTTTTTATCACAGATATTATGGGTATAAATGTACCTTGCATGAGTTGGGCCCTTTTAATTTGGGGGCGTATATTAAGCTTGTTTACTCAAACCGAGGCAGTTGATCTCCCATATGATATTATCATCGACATATTTAGTAGACTTCCCGCTCAGTTGATCTTCCAGTGTTGCCATGAGTAATACTATACACACCAACAGTTTTACCAACAAACAACACTAACTGAAGTGGTTACCCCAATTTGACTAAATTTTTGCTGATTAGGATTTCCACTAACAACAAAACAAAGCTAAGTAATTCTCCTCTCTATTCACTCCGAATTCCATTTTCCCTCCACTGCGTTTTATTTTCCTTCTGGCTCCAGCAAAGTATGATTAACGACAGTAAAATTTTCTCCAAGAATACTATTTTCTCCAGCCAAAAATTCTAGGTCAGTTTATAATTTTTTATTTCTCTTATAGATGAGTGTGCTATGTTCATGTTCATTTTTTTTCCTCTTAACTTTCATCTCCATTCTACTTAGTTTTAAAAACACACAAAATTTGTTTTCACCATTATTTTGTAGTACCTTTTCTAAAATTGTTTTTCATTTTTTATTTTCCAGTGTAGTGTTCGTTCATTTTTTGGTGCCGTTAGAACAACAATGGAAGAAGTACCAGATAATTTTTCAAATAAAGAGGTGATGGGAGAAACCGAAGGGAATGAAGTGGATAAAACAATTAATGTAGAACTCACAGTTAAGAAGCCTGCAGTGGGAATGTCGTTTAGCTCCATTAATGACCTTCTTGAATTTTATACAAGATACGAAAAAGAGTTGGGATTTGGTATTTGTAAAAGAAGCAACACCAAAGATGATAATGGGGATGTGAAGTATTTGACGATAGTTTGTTCGCGTGAAGGAAAGGTTCGGCGCACATCAAAAAGTCTAGTTAATATGCGCCCAATATCAAAAACAGATTGCAAAGCTAGAATTACAGCAGCTCTTCGCCTTGATGGAAAGTGGATAATAACCTCTGCAATACTTGGACATTACCATGGTTTAAGTCCGAGCAAATCCAGGTTTTATAGATGCAATAGGAAACTTACACCAAAAGTGAAGAGAAGGCTTGAAACCAATGACGAATCCGGCATCCGTCTGAATAAGAGTATCAATTCATTTGTTTTTGAAGCAAAAGGTCATGAGAACTTGTCATATTTAGAGAAAGACTGTAGAAATTATGTTGAAAAGTTTCGTCGTTTGCAACTTGGAGAAGGAGATGCTAATGCTATGCACAGTTACTTTTTAAAAATGCAAACTGAGAATTCTGAGTTTTTTCACACGATGGATTTAGACGATGAAGGTCGATTGAGGAATGTGTTTTGGGTAGATGGTAGGTGTAGGGCAGCTTGCAAAGAGTTTGGCGATGTTATTACATTTGATGCAACATACTTAACAAATAAGTACGACATGCCATTCGCTCCTTTCGTGGGGGTGAACCACCATGGTCAATCAGTGTTGTTAGGTTGTGGTCTTATCTCAAGGGAAGATACCAAGACATATGAATGGCTATTTAAATCTTGGCTAGCATGTATGCATGGATGTCCTCCAAGTGCAATAATTACAGATCAAGATAGAGCAATGCAAAACACCATAGCTATTGTTTTTCCTAATGCGCGACATCGGTGGTGCTTGTGGCATATCATGAAAAAATTGCCCGAAAAATTGAGAGGATATAATGAGTATGAATCAATCAAATTTTGTATGCAAGTTGCAGTCTATGATTCTTTAACAAAAGAAGAATTTGAAGAAAACTGGTGCGGATTCATTTTAAAGTACAATCTCGAAAGCAATGAATGGTTAGGAGGGTTGTACAAGGAAAGAGATCGTTGGGTGCCTGCATTAGTGAAAGACAACTTTTGGGCTGGAATGTCAACCACACAACGAAGCGAGAGCATGAATGCTTTCTTTGATGGTTATGTTAATTCAAAAACTACTCTCACGCAGTTTGTTGGACAATATGAAAATGCTTTGCGAAGTAAGGTGGAAAAAGAAAATCAAGAAGATTTTAATTCTTTTAAATCGAGGCTCCCTTGTATAAGTCCTTATGATATGGAGAAGCAATTTCAAGGTGCTTATACGATGACAAAATTTCTAGAGTTCCAAGAAGAGTTGAGAGGGAAAATTTGTTGTGATTTATCTATGTGTAAAGAAGATGAAGAATACGAAGTAAATGAAGATGTACCATTTGGAGCTAGCCTTCGCAGAGCCACATTTAAGGTTAGGTTTAATGGGGATCTCAAAGAAGTTGATTGCAATTGTCGGTTGTTTCAATTTAGGGGGATAGTATGCAGACATTCTATTATGGTTTTACTACACAAGAAGATTTACCAAGTACCAGATAAGTACATCTTACGAAGGTGGAATAAAAATATCAAACGGAGACACACCAAAATTAAGATTAGTTATGACGAACGGTCCGCCAAACCTGAATCACGTCGTTTTGATGAATTGTGTTGTGCTTTTGAAGAGGTTGCGGATATGGTAGTAGATTGTGAAGACAGGTATAAGGAATTGGTGGTGCATGTACATACTTTAAAAGAGAACTTTAGTCATGATAATGGTGCTTGTGGGGGCTAAGCTTTGTTTAGAAAAGAAGAACACCGTTTCACCAGCATATGGAGATGGTCAAAATATTCTTACTCCTTTGGCTGTTCGGTGCAAGGGGCGAGGACCATTTAAAAAGAAACAAACTAATCTCGAAAAAATTGTTCAGAGACTAAACAAAGGGAAAAATAATATGAAGACTTTACCTAGCAAGGAAAATGCAAGGAAGGTAGTAGTGTTCACTTGTCCTGTTTAATTTCATAGTTCTCTTACTTTATAGATGATTTTTTTTTTCCCAAAGCTAAGAACTTATTGTTACTTTACTTTTTTCTAGGATTTTCACTCGTTAAATTTTGAGGAAGGGAGAAATATGCTTAATGCAAGCAATGCCCCTGCATATGATCATCTGACAATACAAGAGAGTATAACCTCAAAGGTAAATCAAGAGATGGTTAATTTGTTTAGCTTCTTCATTATGGGTTGCCACTTAAATATTTGAATTGACTTGTTTGGTTGCAGGGTTATGCAACGCAACATTGGATTACATAACCTATTTTTGAACAACCAAATACACTCCAAGAGTTTAACAATATTTGCAACACAATATAACCGCAGAAGATGCGAGGCTTTAACATGAAAAATTCTGCTCAACCAAGTTTCGCTGAAGGAATTCAGAAAACTATACATAAAAAGGTATGTTTGTGTATATAGTATGTAGTAACTTCTTTCTTAAAGCATCATGTGAGTAGATGTTATTTTATGTTTTCCTAAGCTAATAATTGATTGATGCTTTGTGATTTCTTATACATAATTTTTCGTTTGTGTTCCAGAATGTACTACCAGATCTAAATGGCTCGATATATGACTCCAACATATATAACATACAACAAAATTTTCAAAATATGGTATGCAATGTTGTTATCTTCTTATCTAGTGTTGCTGTAGGTATTATTATTTTATATTTTTTTATTGACCTAATGTTTGGAATAGGAGCAATGCAATCCTTTAGGTTCATTGATGCTCAACCAACCAAGATTTGGAGAATTTCATTCACTACTCATGGTTTGATAAACACACAGACATTTTTTGTGTACTTATTTATTTGTAATTTTTTTATTTGTTCTAATTTCTTAACTGGTTCACTTATTTCAATTTTTTAACGTATCGGAAGCAGGGGCACTTCACACCTCAACAGTTAAGTGATCATGGACATCTTGGATCTCACCACCTAGTTCGTCAGTTTGGTGCTTGTACACCACCATCTATGTTTCATACTAGTAATGAAATCCAATCTAAAAAGCTAAACGTTTTTCTCAATAAAGACTCATCAAGGGAACCAAGACAGTTGCGTTAGCTACTGGTGCAATAGTTTGAACCACTCTTGGCGTCTCTGAAGTTTTGAACTAGTGGATTGTAAATGGATTACTTGTAGGTTGATGGCAAATTGGTGTTTGTTTTGTGTTAGCTACTGGTGTCTATTTTGTGTTAGGCTGCAATAGTTTGAACCACTCTTGGTGTCTCTGAAATTTTGAACCAGTGGATTGTAAATGGATTACATGTAGGTTGATGGCAAATTGGTGTTTGTTTTGTGTTAGCTACTGGTGTCTATTGTGTTAGGCTGTTAGCTACTGGTGCAAAAGTTGAGTTAATTTTGGTGTTATTTTGATGAATTTGTATCTCTCTCTCTAATCTTCTTAGTTAAGAGTTTCATGTTTTTTTTGCCTGTTAGTGGAAATCACGATGGGTGGAGGGAAAATAAAATTGGAAATGAAACAGGAGTACTCGTGAAACAGAGCGGAGGCAAAAATTATTTAGGCTTTGTTTTGTTACTAGAAATCCTAGTCAGTAAAAATTTAGTCAAATTGGGGTAACCACGTCAGTTAGTGTTGTTTGTTGGTAAAACTGTTGGTGTGTATAGTATTACTCGTGTTGCCATAGCTGTTGTATGATTCGTGCATTGACTTCATCACCAACTTTTGTCAGTATACACCTCAAACGAGCAACCCAATGTTGTGAATTTGTGATCCAAATAGCGATCCCCACAGTGAAAGTTCTGGGCATAGATGTAGGAGGGGGAGGGGGGAGCGATCGCCCCCAAAGGTTTTGAAGAACCATTATATTTTATGTATTATCGGTATGAAAATTTTCTGAATACATAGAGGCTCGCCCCCCTCAAAATAACAGGTCAAGGTTTAAAATGTAAGCCGGGAACATTTTTCCTATTTGACTTTTTTTGCACGCTACCAGTAAAGCTATAAAGAGTCCAATTATGGGCTAAACTATAGCAGCCCGGACCCAATAAGAGACTCAAGTTTCATGGGCCTCATCGTATTTGGCCCAACAGGTAGTGGGCTAGTGGCGAGTGCAGTGCACACTTTACATAACATTTATCTCTGTGGAGAATTGTGAATTTGTGATCATCTTTGCGACTTTGCCCAAAAAACGCTAGAAACACTTGAAAGCAAAGTTCGGTCTTTACTTAATTTATCTCTCTCGCAGAGCCCTCGACTCGTAGCTTTTGAATGGGACTATTCCAAAAGTTGGGCTTCACTTACTCGATTACTCTCGCCACTTTGTAAGTTTTCTTTTGTTTTAACCTTCCTAGCTTACGGTTGTAATTTTATTTATTTAACCTGTACTATATTAATTATTAAAAATGAAATTGATATTTAACTTACTCTGATTTTGGCGTTACTTTCGTTGACGGTGTTGTATTATAATCTTTTAATTAATTACAAATTTACATTGGTGACTTCGAAAAAACGAGTTGATGTGATATAATCGATATTGGCTTGGAAGTCCGGGCGTCCGATAATATGTCATTTGGGTATTTATGTTTTGATGTTTGTCAATTTGTGTCTGCGTTTTCGCTTAACGATCGACTAGTTGAGTGGCTTAACGATCGACTAGTTGAGCAAATTGACCAAGTGTAGAAAACCTATGGGAGTTCCTCTCGTATTTGGACTTGTTATTCATGAGGAAAAATACACTTGATTCAGACTTTACTCGGCGCCCTTCTAAAGCTCCTAGAGTTGAACTGAAGAAGGTGGCTTTTCCAATGCTCCAAGAGTTGAACTCGAAGAAGGTGGCTCTTCCAATGCTCCTAGAGTTGAACCTGAAATTGTTGGACCTTCCATAGCAACATCGTTGAATCTCAAGAAGTTGGTCCGCCTGAAGCTTCCGGAGTTTTATCCGAAGAAGCCGGGTCCTTCGGAACTCGTAGAGTGGACTCTCAAGAAGTTGACACTTCTTTAGTAAGGGATCCGGGGTTGAGAAAACAAATATGGGATTATCCAAGTTCTCAACGTGATGAGATTAGACGCTTATATCATTCTTTGGACCATGTCAACCTAAGCCTCCAACAAATCAGCATTTTCTTCATGATAAGAATCATCGTTGCTTTCAAGAAAGTTGGTACAAATCATTTCCGTGATTGGTTGGAGTACTCTGAATTTAAAAATCGTGCCTTTTGCCTTCCCTGCTTCCTCTTCACAAAGCCATCTCAACGCCTCGAGCTAGTGTGTTCATGGTTGGCGGATTTTCTTCGTGGAAAAAAAAAAAGATGATGGCCAGAATTGTGCTCTTTTATCTCATGTCGGAAAGGGTCCGAACTCGATACATAGAGTTGCTATTGGGTGTTGATATAGCCTAATGAAACAAAAGCAACATATTGAGAATATTGTTGAAAAACAAACTTCTAAGCAGATTGCTAGTACTTTCGATTAGGGCTTGGAACAACGACGGATGTGGTTAGATATCTTACACTCCAAGGTTCTGCTCTTAGAGGCCGCGATGAAAGCAAAATTTCTAACAACCGAGGGAACCTTCTTGAAATGATAAAGTTATTGGCTTCGTATAACAAAGATGTTGATGCTACAGTTTTGGATAATGCTCCTAAAAATTGTACCTATACTTCTCCTACAACTCAAAGGCAGATTCTTACCGCTTTGTCGGACAAAATACGCAAGTTTATTCGTGAGGAGATTAGTGATGAGAAGTTTTGTATTATAGTGGATGAAGCTTCGAGATGAATCAAAAAGGAGCAGATGGCAATTGTTTTGAGATTAGCCGATAAACATGGTTTAGTCGCGGAGCAGATTCTTTGATATAGTTCATGTGAAAGATACCATGTCGGCAACTTTGAAAGAAGCAATATGCAAAGTCCTTTCTCGCCATGAACTTAGTGTGCAAAATATTCGTGGGCAAGGATATGACGGTGCGAGTAATATGCGTGGTGAAGTGGCTGGGTTGCAAGCTTTATTCTCTATTGAGTGTCCTTTTTATGTACTATGTCCATTGTTTTGCTCACCGCCTCCAAATAGCACTAATTGCAGTAGCTAAAGATGTTAAACCTATTTGGCAATTTTTTTCCCCACTTGCATGTTGTAGTCAATGTAGTTGGTGCCTCCTGCAAAAGAAATGATCAGTTGAGAGATGCTAGAGCTGCTGAAATTGCACACTTGCTTGCTATTAATGATGAGTTTGAAACCGCGATTAGGAAAAACCAAGTAACGACTTTGAAAAGATCGGGGATACTCAATGGGGTTCGCATTTGGGTTCCATTTCCAGTTTGATAACGTTGTTTAGCTTAACATGTACGTCTTAAGTCGGTAATTAATGATGGAGCGACAGCAAGTCAACGTGCAGAGGCAGATGGAGTGTATGATGTAATTACTACTTTTGAGTTTGTATTTATCCTCCATCTTATGAGGGAAATCATGGAGATTACTGATGACCTTTGCCAAGCTTTGCAACACAAGTCACAAGATATATTAAATGCAATGCACTTGGTGTCCTCAACCAAAACACTTATTCAAAAATTACGAGCTGATGGTTGGGTTACTTTTTTAGCGAAAGTTGAGTTGTTTTGTAGAGATCATCACATTCTCATTCCTGATATGGTTGGTATTTACATGGGAGGTCGAGGACGAGGTCGTACTCAAGATTCCCTTACCAATGGGCATCATTTTCGAGTTGAAATTTTCATGGGTACAATTGATTCACAGCTGCAAGAATTAAATCATAGGTTTAAGGAGGATGTAATGAGATTGCTTGTTCTTAGCTCGGCTTTAGATCCCAGGAACAATTATAGATCATTCAAAATTAATGATATTTGCGAGCTTGCAAATAATTATTATCCTATGGATTTCACCGAGCAAGAAAAGTTCCACTTGAGATACCAATTGCAAAACTATGAGAATGACATTCTCGTACACTCTAAGTTTCAAAATTTGTCAACCATTTCCAAGCTGTGTCAAGTTTTGGTAGAAACAGGAAAGTCAACAATTTATCATCTTATAGATAGACTGATTCGTCTTGTGTTGACTTTACCTGTTTCAACTGCTACATCGGAACGTGCATTTTCAGCAATGAGGATTGTAAAGACTAGGCTGCGTAATAGGATGGAAGATGATTATCTAGCAAATTCTTTGCTCGTGTTTATTGAGAAAGATATTGCTAGACAATTTGATACAGATTCTATCATAGATGCTTTTGATGTCTTGAAGAAAACTCGGCGAGAGCGACTTCAAATGCCTGACTTGACTACTTGAGCTCCTTGTTCGATCTTTTTGTATAGGAGGATATAGGCTAATAGACTAATAGCTCCTTTTTGTTTGTAAATGTGGTCTGTAGATACAAGTGATCATGATTAATTGTATATCCTCTTTGATTTTGTAATAATACTTTTTGATGACAAATATATGTATGCAGAAGCTGTCAATCCAAATGTGGTGTGTGTGATTATTGTTTACTTATATTGTCGGTGTATAAGTTATTTTCTGGTTCTTAATTTATATGTTGGACTATAGTATAGTGTGAGTGAATTTGTACTCGAAGAATGAAAAAATAGAAGTGGTGCTAAATTGTTTATTAATTTTTGTTTTCAAGCCTTGTAACTCGTGGCATTTGCCGGACCGTCAATATAGCTCCCAATCACGGCGACAAGATGTATGGAAGTGAACAATAAGGTGATCTCTACCGAACTTGAGTTTATAATTTCGTGTTTTGCTTATTGTGTTGTCAGTACCTATTATTCTATTAAGTTCTATCCTTGACGTGCTTGACATAAGGCTATATCCTCCTTTTCCTTTTCAACCTATTGTTTATTTGCAGTCATTTTGTTTCTGTAAAGGTATGCATGGACGTTTTTGTTGGATTTTGAGTGTTAAATCTAGTTTGCTAATTAAGTTTTTCTTTATGCAGTTGTGTTCCCTTGTATAACTTCAGTTACATCCACAATTATTTGATGTCTTCTCCTTGCTTTGTGGATGTGTACTTGCAAGAACTCTGTATCTTTGTGGTATAAAGATTAATTGTAAAAAGTTATAAGAATGATATATTCAATTTGTGTGATGTTTTAACTGCCTTTGTTCTAGCTTTCTCGATGCAAAGGACGTGCATTACCATCCAAAGATGTCACTTGTTATACCCAAGGGCAGATGGCGAAAAGGATCCAAGGTTTTCCTTCTCATTTAATTTACTCTTTGTTGTAGATATGAGCTCAGAAACTAAAAAACATTGTTTCAAACAAGTTAAAAAAAGAAGTTTGTTCCTCTGCCTTATCGTTAATTTCTTGATTGTTATGTGGAACTCTAAAATATTTGTTGCTTTGGCACATGTGTTGGTCAGAACATAATTGTGGTTGCCCATCTTTGCATAAGTGATAGTTAAAATAAGTGAGTTTTCCTATATTTTCTGGCCTTCGTCGAAATGAGTAGATATGCTCTAGTAGATGGTTCTTTCCAGAAAAACATTATAGCTCCAAGTTCATGGAGTCTGAGAGAACACATCACAAAACCACCTGGCATCCTTGCTATGAAACACCATCGATTTTCCATTTTTCTGCATTGTTGGTCAGGAGTTGATGAGCCTACTGCATGCCGTGCCAAATTATCCTCTGCACTAACTCTTTTATTTGTCAAAGTTGTCAGTGTGCCTCTGGCTCATGTAAGAACTTATTTTTAGCTTGGTAATTGACGCTTAAACTTGTTTAGGGAACCATGATGTTCCATATGACATGTTCAAGCACTTTGTTACGTGAAATCGAGAATGTTAAGACTTAAGACCCTCTCGTGGAATTTCGTATTTTGATTATCCGTATACACTCGCCCCCCTAGGTAAGATTCCTGGCTCCGTCCCTGTTCATACCTGACATAGCATATCTAGTCTTAGTTTTTAAAGAGTTAATTTTCTCTAAAGCATCTTCATCTGTCCTAGTATATATATTCACTAATTCACTTGCATTTTTTGAGTGACTACCCCTTCATGTCGATTGCTGGTATCTTTGCTTTTTGGGGCTTTGAGCTTCGATTAAGAGATCAAGCTCCAACTGATTGTCACGAAGGACTTTAATAAGCACTTCTGCTTTTCGTCCTTTATTGTCCTTGAACAAAAGTTGCTTCAGAATTATTATTCACATGTTCTTTTGGTCGTGGTTACCATAAATCAATCCACTGTTGGCATTTGTTCTTTTCGACTGTGTTAATGATGCAACCATACCTCAAAGGGATATTATGTGGAATGGAGAAAATTTTCAAGAGATAGTCATGAGCTAAAGTTGTTCACTTCATACTAAAACTCGCCGAGACTTTTATGCCAGGCCAGTCCACCAGCCTAATCACCAGTCACAAACCATTTGTAGCGACCCCATCCTCTCGTTCATCAGTATGTGGGTTCATTCCAATAGCAATCCAGTATTCAGCTCTCCTTAGTTTTTTCCCTGCAAAGTCATGTCATGGATGAAGTCAGGTTCTTGAACAGTCAACAATGTAGTCACACATTGACACATATGTTAACCTCTAACGCCGATAAACTCCCTCCACGTTCTGAGTGGCTTACACTGCCACCATGTTGGCTGATGGACGTATTGGAGGTCGAGAGAGTAAATATTCTTCTGCAAGTATTATATATAAATAAACAGGTTGATTATCAAAAAAAAAACGGTGTAGTCAACAACTCCATATGTACTTTAGAATGGTTGTAAGCTCTGTGCACAGCGTGATAGTAAGTGAAGAAAGTTGTTTAGTTGAGATTCTTGAGAACCAGTGCAACTGAAGAAGTTTTAGCAGTACGGCGTAAATTTTGTTGCAAAGATTGTTAAGGCCACATGCTAGCATCTGTTTAATTTTAGATCCAAAATTAGTTGAAATGTAATTGGGATTAGCCGATTAGGCTCACCCCAAGTTCAATCTAAACATGAAATAGTGTATTAAACTATTAAAGACCATGAAAAGATGACATACCAATATCGCCACAATGCACTTATGCACCGAAAATATTCCCTCCCTACTTAATAAATAAATAGGTCCACAATCATTCTATACATGTTACGAAGCAAAAGTAAAAATGCCCTAAAAATTCTCCGATCGAAATGCTGCTTAGGGATGGCTTTTTAGTGAACAATGTCGTCAGTAAGCAAAGTAGTAAGACTATCTCTAAGCTCAACAAAGTAGAATAAATAGCGTTCGTCTTGCGGCTTTCACATTTTTAATTTCCTCAAGGAATTTGACTGTAGATTGAGACGAAATAAAGTCCAATCCCATTGTCACACTCCAAATTTCCAGACAATATTTAAAACAATTATATTCAATTATTTGGAAACCCAGGGTGAAACAAAATCCAAAATCTTGTTATCAAACACGATATCTACTATCTACTATCTATATACTAAAGCAGAGACCTTTAAAGGGGGATTTTCTCTCTCCTATGTGGCACTCTAATATGAGAGTTAACCTTTTTTCTATCATATGTGACACTCTAATATGAAAGATAGTATTTTTTAATAGCCTACAATCCCACGCACATGTAACCTCTTTGGAGAGTTTGAGTGTATTTTTAATTCCTATATTTGGAGAGTTTGGGTGCTCAAAGAATAATTAATGGAAAATCAGAAACTTGATGCAAATGCATTGAACTAATAACTCGAAAACATATTTGTATTTTATGTATGGGGAATAAATGTCTCGACAAATATAGTTTTGCATTTTAAGTAGTGTTTATTATAATTCTTTTTATTGTGATTGGGAATACCTTGCTATTCAAGTAGCTTCAATATTATCTTCGCCACATTAGGCATTCTCACAAAACTTCAATCAAACTTCTATTATTAAACCTAACAATAAAAAAAAAAAAAATCGAATAGTTTTATCAAGGTTTGGTGCTTCCTTTTTATAGAGAGTGGTGCAAGAAATTTAAATGAGTAATTAATATAATTTTCATATTTCATAACTATGGATAGTTGCTAATATTTTTTAGAATAATTTAATATAACGACACCCGTTCGTAGGACACGTGCATATGATAAATCTTTTCAAGTGGGAGTAGTATATTCTTTGAGGATATGGAAACAATCAATCTGTTTTAGTGATTTGTACACATTAGTACGTAAGCCGAACGGTGATGATTTACCGCTAAATCACCATAAATCTAATAAAACTATTATACAAGCTAGATCGAGTTTAAAATAATTCCATTTGAAAATTACAGATTAATATTCTAAACCACAAAGTGAATAGGCTATCTCAATTTGATCCCTTAGTTTCCAAGTACTTATGCACCATAATCGCTGCTCATTAACGTATTTCGGTTTATTTTCAATAAAAATATATTCTGATTCAAAAATTTGCCGCTAAATCACCATAAATCTAAGAAAACTATTATACAAGCTAGATCGAGTTTAATATAATTCTATTTGAAAATTATGGATTAATATCCTAAACCACAAAGTGAATGGGCTATCTCAATTTGATCAATTAGTTTCCAAGTACTTATACACCATAACCACTGCTCATTAACGTATTTCGGTTTATTTTTAATAAAAATATATTCTGATTCGAAAATTTGCCACTAAATCACCATAAATATAATAAAACAATTATATAAGCTAGATCGAGTTTAAGATAATTCTATTTGAAAATTACGGATTAATATCCTAAACCACAAAGTGAAGAGGCTATCTCAATTTGATTCCTTAATTAGTTTCCAAATACTTATGCACCATAATCGTTGGTTATTAACATATTTCGGTTTATTTTCAATAAAAATATATTCTGTTTCGGAAATTTGTGTGAGACATTTTGTAAAGCATTTTCAGCACACAAAATATTTAATAGATCCCGGGCGTATGTCCGGGTCCAAAATCTAGTCTATATACTAAAACAAAGACCTCTAATGGAGGATTTTCTCTCTCCTATGTGGCATGGGAACCTCTTCGGAGAGTTTGAGTGTATTTCTAATTTTTATATTTAGAGAGTTTGATTGTATTTCCAATTCTTATATATTTGATCAAATAAAAAAAATTGTTAAAAAATAGGTGATTTGTAAAAGATAATTTTCTATAACGAATCAAACACTTTTAGTGTTCCAATTTTTATATATTTGATCAAATAAAAAAATTGTTAAAACATAGGTGATTTGTAAAAACTAATTCTTTATTACAAATCATACAATTTTAGTGTCTATGATAAAACACCGACTTATTTCGAATATGTCCTTAACACGGCCTCAAAACATAGTTAAAAACAATTATACAAAAAATAACATCGCAAAATATATAATAGAAAATGAAAAAAAAAATAACAGCAAAGCAATAATGAAAAATATTTTAAAAAATATATAATACTGAATGAAACTAACGTTAAAAAACAATTAATAGGGAACCAAAAACTGGATGCAAATGCATCGAACTAACCTCAAGTAATATTTAACGGGAAATCAGAAACTGGATACAAATGCAAGCATTAAACTAATCTTAAAAAGTAATTAATAGAAAATTAGAATATGGATACAACTGCATTAAACTAACCTCAAATAATAATTAACGAAAAATCAAAATTTGGATGCAAATACATCAAACTAACATAAAAAAAATAATTGTCGGAAAATCGAAAACTAGATGCAAATGCATTGAGCTAACCCTCAAAGATTAAATTAACTGGAAATCGGAAACTAGATGCAATTGCATTGAACTAACCTAAAAAAAAAATTATAAATTGGAAATATGATGCAAATGTGTGGAATTAATCTTAAAAAATAATTAACGGGAAATCGAAAACCGGATGCAACTGCACTGAACTAATCTTAAAAAATAAAATGGATGTAAATGCATTGAACTAACCTCAAGAAATAATTAAAGGGAAATCGAAAACTGGATACAAATTCACTGAACTAAGCTCAAACAATAATTAACGGGAAATCGGAAACTAGATGCAAATACAACTTTATCAAATAATAAACGAGAAATCAGAAACTGGATGCAAATACATTAAACTAATCTCACAAAATAAGTAACAGGAAATCAGAAACTAGATGCAAATGCATTGAATTGACCTCAAAGAACAATTAACATGAAATTGGAAATTGGATGCAAATGTATTGAACTAATCAAAAAGAATAATTAACAAAAAATCAGAAACTGGATACAACTACATTGAACTGATCTAAAATAATAAATAACGGGAATTGGAAATTGGATGCAACTGCATTGAACTAACCTCAAAATATAAATAATGGAAAATCAGAAACTAGATGCAAATGCATTAAACTAATCTCAAAATATAGTTGGGTTATATGTTGTGAGAATGTCTCGATAAGTATAATTTTGCATTTAAAATGATGTTTATCTTATCTCTTACCGTATGATTGGGAACTCCTTGTTATTCAAGTAGCTTCAATATATATATATGAACTTCACCTTATTAGGCAATCTCACAAAACTTCAATCAAACTTCTATTATTAAACAACAAAATGAAGTTGAAGGGTTTTATCAAAGGCAAGTTCTTTTTTTCTAATGGAAAGTGAGGTTTTCACGTTATAAGAAATTTGGTTAAGTGATCAATATAATATTAATATATAATAGTTCTGCATATTTGCAAATATTTTTCAGAATAATTAATATAACAACACCCATTCGTAGATAATCTTTGAAGATTCCACATAGTGAGTCATGCATAATTTAAAGAATAATTAATGGGAAATCGGGAACTGGATAATCTTCAATGATCCCACATATAGTAAATCAAGCATAATTTACTTTTTATGTCATGTTTGCAAGGACACTACAGATGGATTAGTAGACGTTGGTATTACACACCACAATGGATAATTAAAAGGAAATCAAAAATTGAATTCAAATATATAACTGAGCTCAAAGAGTAATTAACGGGAAATCGGAAACTTTATGCAAATGCAATAAACTAAACTCAAAAAGTAATTAACTATAAATCGGAAACTGAGTGCAATTGCATTAAACTAACGTCAGATAATAACTAACGGAAAATTAGAAATTGGATGCAAATCCTTTAAAAATATTTAATGAGAAATAGGAAACGGTATGCAAATACATCAAACAAACCTTAGATAATAATTAATGGGAAACCGGAAACTGGATACAAATGCATTGAACTAAACTCAAAAAATAATTAACATAAAATCAAAAATCGAATGCAACTGCATTGAACTAATCTCATAGAATAATTGGTGGAAAATCGGAAACTAAATGCAAATGCATTGAAATAATCTCAAAGAATAATTAACGGGAAATAAGAAATCGGATATTGTTGCATCGAATTAATCTCAAAACATAAATAATCAGAAACTAGATGCAGATGTATTGAACTAACCTTAAAGATTTATTAATGAAAAATCGAAAACTGGATCCAGATGCAATGAACTAATCTCAAAGACTAATTAGCGAAACATTGAAAAATAGATGAAACTGCACTGAACTAACCTAAATAAATAATTAACGGGAAATTATAAATTTGATGTAACTGCATTAAACTAATCTCAAAAAATAATTAACGGGAAATCGAAAGCTTGATGTAAATGCATTAAACTAACCTAAAAGAACAATTAACATAAAATCAGAAATTGAATGCAATTACATTGAACTAACCTCAAAGAATAATTAACGAAAAACCAAAAACTGGATGTAACTGCATTAAACTAAAATCAGAGATTAACTAACGGGAAATCAGAAATTTGATGCAAATATATTGAAATAATCTCAAAAAATAGTTAACTGGAAATCAGAAGTCGGATGTAACTGTATCGCATTGACCTCAAAACATAAATGTCCGCTTTTTTAGCCTTCTCACATGAGTAATTACGAGTAATTAGGAACCCAAAACAAAAATGAGTTTATAAAAACAGACTCTTACATGTATGCAAATTGTATAGCAATTGTAAACTATATATCGAACTAACCTAGAAAAACAATTAACGGAAAATCAGAAACTGAATGCAGATGTATTGAACTACCCTCAAAGAGTAATTAACGGGAGACTGGAACCTGGATGCAAATGTAATGAACTAATCTCAAATACTAATTAACGAAACATGGACAACTGGATGCAACTGTACTGAATTAATCTTAATGAATAACTAACGGAAAATCATAAAGTGGATGCAATTGCAGTGAACTAACCTCAAATAATAATGAATGGGAAATTGGAAACTTGATGCAACTGCATTGAACTAACCTCAAAGAATAATTAATGAGAATTTGGAAACTGGATGCAACGTACTACATTAAACTAACCTCAAAAAATAATTAATGGAAAATCAGAAACTTGATGCAAATGCATTGAACTAATAACCCTAAAACATATTTGTATTATATGTAGGGGGAATAAATGTCTCGACAAATATAGTTTTGCATTTTAAGTAGTGTTTATTATAATTCTTTTATTATGATAGGAAATGTCTTGTTATTCAAGTAGCTTCAATATTATCTTCGCCACATTGGACATTCTCACAAAACTTCAATCAAACTTACTTCTATTGTTAAACATAACAATAAAAAGAAGTCGATGAATTTTATCAAGGTTTGATGATTCCTTTTTATAGAGAGTGGTGCAAGAAATTTAAATGAGTAATTAATATATATAATTTTCATATCTCATAGCTATGCATAGTTGCTATTATTTTTTAGAATAATTTAATATAACGGCACCCGTTTGTAGGACACGTTCATGTGATAAATATTTTCAAGTGGGAGTAGTGTATTATTTGAGAATATGGAAACAATCAATCTGTTTTAGTGATTTGTACACATTAGTACGTATGCTGAGCGGTGATGATTTACCGCTAAATCACCATAAATCTAATAAAACTATTATACAAGCTAGATCGAGTTTAAGATAATTTCATTTGAAAATTACGGATTAATATCCTAAACAACAAAGTGAATAGGCTATCACAATTTGATCCCTTAGTTTTCAAGTACTTATACACCATAATCGCTGCTCATTAACGTATTTCGGTTTATTTTCAATAAAAAGATATTCTGATTCGAAAATTTGCTGCTAAATCACCATAAATCTAAGAAAACTATTATACAAGCTAGATCGTGTTTAAGATAATTCTATTTGAAAATTATGGATTAATATCCTAAACTACAAAGTGAAGAGGCAATCTCAATTTGATCTTAGTTTCTAAGTACTTATGCACCATAATCGTTGCTCATTAACATATTTCGGTTTATTTTCAATAAAAATATGTTCTGATTCGAAAATATATGTGAGACATTTTGTAAAGCCTTTTCAACATACAAAATATTTAATAGATCCCGAGCGTAAGCCCGGGTCCAAAATCTAGTAAACAAAACTGAAACAAAGAAAACTAAAATGAACAAATCCTTAAATCACATTATTAAACTGCAAAGAAACTAACCAACTCTATTACATCTATCTCAAAACAAAACCGCATCCCTTCGTAAAAATCTTAAACCGTAAGACTCCAAGAGCAACTCCAAATCACGTGTCCTTATCCACTGCACTCCACCATCTATGTTCCCAAGAACACACCCATGTTGCAAAACAAAGCAAACATAGGTCAGCAAATTGAATTTGCTGGTATGAGTAGACTAACAGCAAAATATATATAATAATCTTTCAAATTAATAAAATATAATATTACCAACTATTTCAACTTGAAAGACAATATAGTTCTGTTTTCCAAAACAGCGTGTAGTTTCTTCCCAAGTAAGATTTCACCCCCAATATACAAATTCCAAGAATCTCATATAACAGTACTCATTATTCCCACTTTCCAAAATAACTCACAACATAAATACCACTTACATTCCATTTATTAAATGCACATATGATAACCTAATTAAATCTGAGTTTGATATACCTTATCTTTAAGCCAACACGTCGTCTTAGGGTAGAATATTTACGTCCCTGCAGAAAAGATTAATAGATCCTACCCTCCCCGCAAAAAACGAGTTAGACATCACAATAAAATGATTTATCTCAGCCACTCAAATTTCCATTTATAACCAAACCTCATTTAAGACATTTAAGTCTAATTGATATGACCTGGTTCGTCCCGCATATTCGGAAAATACCACTTATCATAATACCTATTTCAAGGGTAGTCATTCATATGATATCATTACGTCATAAGGTTTCTGCGTGCATAACCATAGATCTCAGACTATCACAAGTCATTAATATTTTCGTAATAACATATCAAGTTATAGTTATTTCACAGTCACATAGAAATCACAATCATTTACTAATATTATTCACAGTCACACTTTACATCCATAACATCACACAATTCATATACTTTTACTTAAAAACCACTCGTCTACTTATGAGAACGGGGAAATATCACACCCAAGGAGTACATTCATCCCTTGTGAGTATCAACTCATACAAACCACATATATATTTCTCATAAGAAATCATATACATCACATATAATAACTCCATCACACGTAAAATCAATGTTTTTACTTTGTTTATTAATTATCTTGTTGACTCATTTATTCAAAGACACAGCCCAACCTTTAGTTCCTACTCCACGATTTGCACTACACACATTTGCCAAATCACACATATCCGTGTGCCTCACTCACACCGAGTACCACTACAAGACATATATCCCAAGCGGGATATCGCCTCGAGGAAACATACTTTCATCTTGTAAATTCGTAACTTATGAGTCACAGCCATCTCTGGGCTTTCCATACACATAATCACAACCTCTTTGGCCATAAAATCTCAGGTCATTCATGGCACATTCAATGAATACCTTGGGTCATTCCCACCACATTCAAGGAATACCCATCATAACATTAACGGGCCATTCATGGCACATTCAATAAATACCCTGAGTAATTCCCGCCACATTCAAGGAATACCCAAACCTACATTCCTGTACATTCAAGGAATACAACCAACCCGTAAGGCGAATACCTTAGTTCATCTCTAGGGCAGTCCAAACTATTGGGTCATTCATGGCACATTCAATGAATACCCGGGTCATTCATGACACATTCAATGAATACCCATCTATCACATGACATCACAAGTCATAATATCTCATTACCAAATCCTAAGGCGTGGAGAGTTCTAAAGATGTGGGCGACACATTAAAACATTATTATCAATTATAATTATACTAGCATTACTCATGTCAAAACAGACCATACATGCAGAGATTCATTTTCGCGCGTCAAGGCAAATCAAACACTTAAATATCATTGAATGTAAACAGACTTATAATCAAACAAATACAATTTACATAACCACAC
Organism: Coptis chinensis; assembly: GCF_015680905.1. Taxonomy (NCBI): domain Eukaryota; kingdom Viridiplantae; phylum Streptophyta; class Magnoliopsida; order Ranunculales; family Ranunculaceae; genus Coptis; species Coptis chinensis. The sequence continues at coordinate 88,203,090 of NC_141463.1, read as the reverse complement.
TTATATACACAATATCGTAAACAAATAGTTCATTAGCCCAAATTCAAGTCCACACACACTAATGTCCAAAACATATCCACATATACTAAAGTCTATATTCATATACAACTTCTATCTCACACATATATATTTATGTAGTCTCAAAATAACAGTAATTTCTAACACAATCACATAGTTATCACACAAACTAATATATATATTATAGATATAGTGGCTGCACTTTTGTTCAAAACTGCCTACATATCCAAATCTTTTAAGATTGGAATCAAGCCTTCGTAGTTCTTATCAGCCACATAGTTAAAATCAAAATCCATCAATGCCAATATATATAATTGCATAAAACCACGTCAAAGCTTTATTAGATAATTACAAACATGTTTATGCAAGTTTCGACAACATCCTATTATTAGATTTGTCCACAAAATTTACTATGTCAAAAGTCCGAAAAGTCAACATTCAAAAATCAACGGTCAACAAGTCAAAGGTCAACGATCAACAAGTCAAAGGGTCAAGCCCAACAGTCAACAGTCAACAGTCCTAAACCAGTGGTTATCCAAACAGGTCCTAACCCAAACCCATACTTAAAACAGTTCAACCCATGGTCCTAACCCAACTAACAAAAAACAAAACCAAAGCATAGCATGGGCCCAAGCCCAAAAGTCTAAACCAATCTATTTACTCCACCCGACCCACTTGAAAACATAAGGACCAACCCACATAAAATTAAAACTTGCCCAAAGAAACAAAAGCTAAAATACCGGCCCAAGCCCAACTAAAAGAACTAAAGCCCAGCCAATTAATAACTAGGCACAAGCCCAACTCAAAGGATTTTAGAGCTTGGTCCACCTCCCAAGCCCAACTAAAAGACTTTATAGCCCAAGCATAATTAAAAGACTTTATAGCCCAAGCCCAACATCACATCAGGTCGTCTTCTACCTCTTTCTTCCTCGACATCTCGATCAAACTTCCACCGATCAGCGACCACCAATCTCACTCCAAACACCACCAAAAGGTTCGGTTTTGCTCCCCATAAAAAACCCAACCTTTTGGTATAAACAAAACTCAAATCCCCCACTTCTCTAAAACCGTCTGGACGCATTAACCACCGCCGATCGCTTCTTCCGATCTCCAAATAAACCACCAACCTCTACCCATCACTCGATATCAGCTGACAACCCCTTCAACCTGTGTTGCATGGGTACGGGACGAAGTGTCTGGTTTGGACACGGGTACGACGATTTGGACATGGCGAGATATGAGAATTAGCTAAGGTATTGTTTTGCTTGTGTCTAGGTGTCCGTGTCCAGACCGTGTCGCAGGTGCGCGCGATCGAGGGAATTAGGGCTGCACTACCCAACAGAGAGCCTTCAACCAACCAAAAAGGGTTGGTTCTCATAACCAAAACAACCGACAGTATAAAACATGCGAAAAACTCAATCACTATAATCTAACAATTTTCGACAGTATGTAATCATGTGATTAGAGTCAATAATTCGAATTATTATAAATACACTTTGTTCAATCAGTGCGCAAACAAATTGTAGACAATTTTTCTGTTGTTAAACCATCTAGCTGCATACAAGTTTATGGCGCATAAAGTTTTTCTGTTATTCAATCACCTCTGACAAGTTTACTGAGCATGCATAGAATCCACCGTAACGAGCAAATGACGTGGCTTCGTAAAAATTTAAAAAGACAATAGTAACGAAGAAAATCTATGAGTTAAACAAAAATATATACTCACCCGTGATACGCTCCGGTAACTATCTATCAATAGATTTCCAACAAGAATCCTCTTTCTCCTTTATGTGAAAAACTCTTTCTCTCCCTATTTAAAACTCTCCGTGTAAACTCCTGTGTAAACACTTTTTTTTTTTCAAAAACCCCTTCCAATAGGGAATGAGATTTATCTTCTTTACCTTATCTCTTTCTAATATTTATAATTTTATTTTATTTTATCTCTTATTATTATTTTTATTATTATTATTATTTATTGTACTAGAAAAATATTAAATAAAAACAGGGAGTGTTATAAATTCCATACCAATAACAATTCATCGTTGTCAATATCAGTGCACTTATAATATAATGTAGCTTCGGACCTGCAACATGGGAGTATAGGTTCAAGATTTAGAACATGTGTTTTGTCCAAACCTCTTTCTCGCATAGTCTTGAAGGACCCAAAATCCATACCACGATAGGATGAAGTGTCAAAAAACATAAACACTCTTCCTTCTTCAACAGGTGCACGTAAGAATTATCGCTTTCGCTTACCATATTTGTCTCCGTGGCCACGACATTGTATAGATAGTCCGAGTGTCCATATCAAATGACATTATGGATTCAAAGACACGAGAGAGCTTAATTATTTGCACGCTGGTACCATTCTTTATCTACCATCCATTACAACGTACTCTTCAAGATTACCGGGATTTATGCCATGGAGGGTGAGATAATGTGGTAGTCTTTTCTGAGTGTCCGGTTAACAAACCATATGTCATTAGGTGAAATCCGAGTCTACGTGGCGCCAAAAAGTACTATGTATTCCCTTGTCTTTGGGTCGAAGAAAATCCACGTGTCGAAACTGAATCGGGTTTGTTCACAATAATCTGTTCTTGTGTTATTGCCTATTGGTTCCATATAATAATAATAACACGGTTAGAAAACAGAAGTAACCCATTGCATGAACCGATAAGAGTAAGCATGGTGTAACCTGTACAGGAGTGACTGACGTGCATGCTTTTTGGAATTCTCTCCTTAGTTTTATCATCAATGAAATACAGTGGAACTTCATCCTCATAGATACCATTTCGACACCTGTAATCAGGGACGGAGCCAGGAATCTTACCTAGGGGGCGAGTGTATACGCATAATCAAAATACGAAATTCCACGAGAGGGTCTTAAGTCTTAACATCCTCGATTTCACGTAACAAAGTGCTTGAACATGTCATATGGAACATCATGGTTCCCTAAACAAATTTAAGCGTCAATTACCAAGCTAAAAATAAGTTCTTACATGAGCCGAGGCACACCGACAACTTTGACAAAATAAAAGAGTTAGTCACAGAGGATAATTTGGCACGAATGCAAGAGGCTCATCAACTCCTGACCAACAATGCAGAAAAATGGAAAATCGATGGTGTTTCATAGCAAGGATGCCAGGTGGTTTTGTGATGTGTGCTCTCAGACTCCATGAACTTGGAGCTATAATGTTTTTCTGGAAAGAACCATCTACTAGAGCATATCTACTCATTTCGACGAAGGCCAGAAAATATAGGAAAACTCACTTATTTTAACTATCACTTATGCAAAGATGGGCAACCACAATTATGTTCTGACCAACACATGTGCCAAAGCAACAAATATTTTAGAGTTCCACATAACAATCAAGAAATTAACGATAAGGCAGAGGAACAAACTTCTTTTTTTAACTTGTTTGAAACAATGTTTTTTAGTTTCTGAGCTCATATCTACAACAAAGAGTAAATTAAATGAGAAGGAAAACATTGGATCCTTTTCGCCATCTGCCCTTGGGTATAACAGGTGACATCTTTGGATGGTAATGCACGTCCTTTGCATCGAGAAAGCTAGAACAAAGGCAGTTAAAACATCATACAAATTGAATATATCATTCTTATAACTTTTACAATTAATCTTTATACCACAAAGATACAGTTCTTGCAAGTACATCATCCACAAAGCTTCGGGAGAAGACATCAAATAATTGTGGATGTAACCGGTTATACAAGGGAACACAACTGCATAAAGAAAAACTTAATTAGCAAACTAGATTTAACACTCAAAATCCAACAAAAACGTCCATGCATACCTTTACAGAAACAAAATGACTGCAAATAAACAATAGGTTGAAAAGGAAAAGGAGGATATAGCCTTATGTCAAGCACGTCAAGGATAGAACTTAATAGAATAATAGGTACTGACAACACAATAAGCAAAACACGAAATTATAAACTCAAGTCAGTAGAGATCACCTTATTGTTCAGCTTCCATACATCTTGTCGCCGCGCATTGGGAGCTATATTATTGATCGGGTCCCAAATGCCACGAAGTTACAAGGCTTGAAAACAAAATTAATAAACAATTTAGCACCACTTCTATTTTTTCATTCTTCGAGTACAAATTCACTCACACTATACTATAGTCCAACATATAAATTAAGAACCAGAAAATAACTTATACACCGACAATATAAGTAAACAATAATCACACACACCACATTTGGATTGGCCGGCTTAAACTCATACATATATTTGTCATCAAAAAGTATTATTACAAAATCAAAGAGGATATACAATTAATCATGATCACTTGTATCTACGTGCACCACATTTACAAACAAAAAGGAGCTATTAGTCTATTAGCCTATATCCTCCTATACAAAAAGATGGAACAAGGAGCTCAAGTAGTCAAGTCAGGCATTTGAAGTCGCTCTCGCCGAGTTTTCTTCAAGACATCAAAAGCATCTATGATAGAATCTGTATCAAATTGTCTAGCAATATCTTTCTCAATAAACACGAGCAAAGAATTTGCTAGATAATCATCTTCCATCCTATTACGCAACCTAGTCTTTACAATCCTCATTGCTGAAAATGCATCGCGTTCCGATGTAGCGGTTGAAAACAGTAAAGTCAACACAAGACGAATCGATCTATCTATAAGATGATAAATTGTTGACTTTCCTGTTTCTACCAAAAAACTTGACACAGCTTGGAAATGGTTGACAAATTTTGAAACTTAGAGTGTAATGAGAATGTCATTCTCATAGTTTTGCAATTGGTATCTCAAGTGGAACTTTTCTTGCTTTCGGTGAAATCCATAGGATAATAATTATTTGCAAGCTCGCAAATATCATTAATTTTGAATGATCTATAATTGTTCCCGGATCTAAAGCCGAAAGCTAAGAACAAGCAATCTCATTACATCCTCCTTAAACCTGTGATTTAATTCTTGCAAATTTGAATCAATTGTACCCATGAAAATTTCAACTCGAAAATGATGCCCATTGGTAAGGGAATCTTGAGTACGACCTCGCCCTCGACCTCCCATGTAAATACCAACCATATCGGGAATGAGAATGTGATGATCTCTACAAAACAACTCAACTTTAAGCTAAAAAGTAACCCAACCATCACTTTCGTAATTTTTGAATAAGTGTTTTGGTTGAGGACACCAAGTGCATTGCATTTAATATATCTTGTGACTTGCGTTGCAAAGCTTGGCAAAGGTCATCAGTAATCTCCATGATTTCCCTCATAAGATGGAGGATAAATACAAACTCAAAAGTAGTAATTACATCATACACTCCATCTGCCTTCCTTTTTGACTTGCTTTGTCGCTCCATCATTAATTACCCGACTTAAGATCAGTACATGTTGCGCTAAACAACGTTATCAAACTGGAAATGGAACCCAAATGCGAACCCCATCGAGTATCTCCTGATCTTTTCAAAGTCGTTACTTGGTTTTTCCCACTGCCAGTTTCAAACTCATCATTAATAGCAAGCAAGTGTGCAATTTCAGCAGCTCTAGCATCTCTCAACTGATCATTTCTTTTGCGGGGCCTAATTCCAACTACATTGACTACAACATGCAAGTGGGAAAAAAATTGCCAAATAGGTTTAACATCTTTAGCTACTGCAATTAGTGCTAGCTGGAGACGGTGAGCAAAACAATGGACATAGTACACAAAAGGACACTCAATAGAGAATAAAGCTTGCAACCCAGCCACTTCACCACGCATATTACTCGCACCGTCATATCCTTGCCCACGAATATTTTGCACACTAAGTTCATGGCGAGAAAGGACTTTGCATATTGCTTCTTTCAAAGTTGCCGACATAGTATCTTTCACATGAACTATATCAAAGAAATGCTCCCGCACTAAACCATGTTTATCGACGAATCTCAAAACAATTGCCATCTGCTCCCTTTTTGATTCATCTCGAGCTTCATCCACTATAATACAAAACTTCTCATCACTAATCTCCTCACGAATAAACTTGCGTATTTTGTCTGACAAAACGGTAAGAATCTGCCTTTGAGTTGTAGGAGAAGTATAGGTACAATTTTTAGGAGCATTATCCAAAACTGTAGCATCAACATCTTTGTTATACGAAGCCAATAACTTTATCATTTCAAGAAGGTTCCCTCGGTTGTTAGAAGTTTTGCTTTCATCATGCCTCTAAGAGCGTAACCTTGGAGTGTAAGATATCTAACCACATCCGTCGTTGTTCCAAGCCGCAATCGAGTACTAGCAATCTGCTTAGAAGTTTGTTTTTCAACAATATTCTCAATATGTTGCTTTTGTTTCAATAGGCTATATCAACACCCAATAGCAACTCTATGTATCGAGTTCGGACCCTTTCCGACATGAGATAAAAGAGCACAATTCTGGCCATCATTGACTTTTTTCCACGAAGAAAATCCGCCAACCATGAACACACTAGCTCCAGGGCGTTGAGATGGCTTTGTGAAGAGGAAGCATGGAAGGCAAAAGGCACGATTTTTAAATTCAGAGTACTCCAACCAATCTGGAAATGATTTGTACCAACTTTCTTGAAAGCAACGATGATTCTTATCATGAAGAAAATGCTGATTTGTTGGAGGCTTAGGTTGACATGGTCCAAAGAATGATATAAGCACGTCTAATCTCATCACGTTGAGAACTTGGATAATCCCATATTTGTTTTCTCAACCCTGGATCCCTTACTAAAGAAGTGTCAACTTCTTGAGAGTCCACTCTACGAGTTCGGAAGGACCCGACTTCTTCGGATAAAACTCCGAAGCTTCCCCGCAGACCAACTTCTTGAGATTCAACGCAAGTTGCTATGGAAGGTCCAATAATTTCAGGTTCAACTCTAGGAGCATCGGAAAGAGCCACCTTCTTCGGTTCAACTCTTGGAGCATTGGAAAAGCCACCTTCTTCGGGTTCAACTCTAGGAGCTTTAGAAGGGCGTCGAGTAAAAGTATCTGAATCAAGTGTATTTTTCCCTCATGAATAACAAGTCCAAATACGAGGGAACTCCCACGGGTTTTTCTACACTTGGTCAATTTGCTCAACTAGTCGACCGTTAGCGAAAAAAAATACACAAATTGACAAACATCAAAACATAAATACCCAAATGACATATTATCGGGCGCCCGGACTTCCAAGCCAATATCGATATATCACATCAACTCGATTACTCGAAGTCACCAATGTAAATTTGTAATTAATTAAAAGATTATAATACAACACTGTCAACGCGTAACGCCAAAATCGTGAGTAAGTTAAATATCAATTTCATTTTTAATAATTAATATAGTACAGTTAAATAAATAAAATTACAACCGTAAGCTAGGAAGGTTAAAAACAAAAGAAAAACTTACAAAGTGACGAGAGTAACCGGAAAGTAAGTGAAGCCTAACTTTTGGAATAGTCCCATTCAAAAGCTACGAGTCGGAGGCTCTGCGAGAGAGAGAAAATTAAGTAAAGACCGAACTTTGCTTTCAAGTGTTTCTAAGCGTTTTTTGGCGCAAAGTCGCAAAGATTATCACAAATTCACAATTCTCCACGGAGATAAATGTTATGTAAAGTGTGCACTACGCCACTAGCCCACTACCCGTTGGGCCAAATACAGATGAGGCCCATGAAACTTGAGTCTCTTATTGGAGTCCGGGCTGCTATAGTTTAGCCCATAATTGGACTCTTTATAGCTTTACTGGTAGCGTACAAAAGTTAAATAGGAAAAATGTTCCTGGCTTACATTTAAACCTTGACCTGTTATTTTGAGGGGGGCGAGCCTCTATGTATTCAGAAATTTTCATACTGATAATACATAAAATATAATGGTTCTTCAAAACCTTTGGGGGGGGCGACTGCCCCCTCCGCCCCCCCTTGTCTCCATCTATGGGTATGAAGGCCTTCAGATTGCAATGTTACAAAGCTCTTAAGATGTAGGTACTTAACGTACATTTAGCTCATGAAGTCGTGATCATGAATATTTGCTTCTAAATATGCCCTGCTCCTTGCCTTTCCTAAATTTGGGGGCATAGGTTTAAATGTGGACAATGACACTAATAAACGGTCAGTGATATACCTAGAAAGGCTAGAAAAGAGTTATGTAAAACCCGTAAAACCTCGTCCACTAATATAGGGGGATGCGGTATTTACACCCCAACTTATGGGATTGGCACCAATTTGACCAATTTTAAGGTATTGGCACCCATCCATTAATCATATACATTGTTGTACACTTCTCATTTTTTTTATCAAACAAGTACCCTTTTGCTAAAAAATCACACAGGACAGGAAGTTACTGCTAAAAGGTAATGCCCACAACAAAGAGTTGTCGCGAGATGACAAATTTATGGAAGGTTGTTGCATGCCGTGGGGTTTGTTTGTTTTTTTTTTTTTGTTTTAAATTTTTTTTGATAGAGATGGTTATGTTCATCAAAATAGAATCTTTGCTTGTATTAATTATCAAAACTCTTATTCATCAACTTGATCACAAGTTTTTCTTATTAGAGCGTATGAAAAAGTTTGTCACGAGATAGTAAGACTATGCCTCGATTGTAATTTTTTTATGGGTTTGGTGTTGTTCTTAGAGCGTATAAACAAACTCTAAAACATAATAAGAGATATTCATATGTCGTATATGTTCAAAATTTGAAGTGAAAAAAAAAAAAAAAAAAAACAAACAAACAAACAAACAAACAAAACAAAACAAAAAAACAAAAAAATCTTATGCGGCAACTCAATGTCGTTGAATGTGGATCTCGCAACAACCCGGTGTCATGGATTGTGTATTTTTTTGTATGGGTTTGGCGTTGTTCTTAGAGCGTATGAACAAACTCTAAAACATAATAAGAGATATTCATATGTCGTGTGTGTTCAAAATTTGAAATAAAATAATAATAATAATAATAATAATAATAATAATAAAACACAAACAAACAAACAAACAAACAAACAAACAAACAAACAAAAAAACAAACAAACAAACAAACAAACAAACAAAAAAACAAAAAAAATCTTATGTGGCAACTCAATGTCGTTGAATGTGGGATCTCGCGACAACCCGATGTCATGAATTGTGAGATCTCGCAGCAACTCACTGTCGTTAAACTATCAGGCATGTGAAGTGTAAAAAGACATATAAAGAATAATCATTATTATTCTACTATTTTGCCAAAGAGGTGCCAATCTCATAAAGTGGGGTGTAAATACCATGCCCCATATGCAAAAGCTCAATAACTTAAAAAATGAATATGTGAAACTTGAAAAAGCTTCTCAGACTATCATTGAAACTATAGGAGAGGGATATCTAAAGGTGGCATCCTTTACAGAAAAACTACGCTCTCCCATAAATCCCAAACCAAGCCAATGGTACGGTTGTGTACTGTTTCTGATTCCCTACTATGGGTTCTTGGCCTTGGGGATTTTCAATGTCATCCATGGGAAAACAGAGTGTAAGAAACACTTTCAAATGTTTATACCATAGTTGTTCCTTAATTATTAGTAGTTGTAAGCCTTATTTACACTTTTTTGTTTATCTTTTAATAGGTAAGAACATCGAGGCCCTGCCCACGTCATCTCCAGGGCTGGCTCTACCCTAGCTTACAACAAAATATGTAGTTGTTTAGGCCCCAACAGTCCAAAATGCCCCCGATTAAGCCCACTGATAATTTATTTAGACTCTATTTTTTTTTAATATTTTTTAATTATTTTATAATAGTTAAGAACTTATAATAACATTTGAAAAAATATTAATGCATTTAACATGTAAAGTCCTGAATTATTATTAAGGGTATTTTTGTAAATTTCATATCAACTCTAGGGTCGTTATGTAAATTGGTCGTCGGGTTTATTTTTCAAACGTACGTAACTGGATGAAACTTAACTCCGACTCATAAGTCACGTTAGGTAAGCGACCATAGGCGAAAATTTGGCAAAAATGTCGGTTAGCGGCTTTTTCGCGTCGAAGCTGGCACGAGTTAACAACTTACACGCATGAGTAGGTTATTGTCATAGCCTGCGGTGAGATAGAATATAGAAGATTAAATTTAGCGGGATGGGCCGGAAAAATGATTACGACGCGACGTCAAACGAGTTGGTGGTTAGGAGTATTAGGACCTTAAGCCTAATTGGAATATATTGGGCTTGGGCCTAAACATATCGGCCCAACTAGAAAAAAAACAGAAATCGCGAAAACAGAAAATCGCACTCTTCTTCCCCTTCCCCACACCTTTTTAACCTAGGAGAGAGAAACTCTAAATCGCCCAAATTTCCATCGATTCAACCTCAATTCCTCACACCCAAACCTTGTCAACACTAAACGCGAGAGTGGGGATTCGAAATTTCTGGAAATCGCGTCGTGTCGAGGTAAAAGGTGAGTCGCGATTTCAAATATCTATTTGATAATTTGATTTAAATATTGATGGAATTGGATATATCGATTATGGCCGAAAGTGTATTGGGGGTGTTGAAGGTCGGCAAGAGCTTGATTGGAAGAGTGGAGTGGAGTGAAACGATGGTGGAGCCGAAAATTCTTGGAGTCGTCCGGTTTTCGCGAAAAGGTTAGTGAATTTAAGCCTACAAATCGATAGTGCAAACTTCGATTCGAGTTAATTAGTGGTATTGGATGAAAGATAATTGAATGGGGTGGTTGTTATGTCGACAAAGTAATGGGTGGCGACAAAAGTGGAGCGATTTTTGGTGGAGCGACAAGCTAGGAGGCGATTTTGCTTGCGACTTCGGTAAGAATTGCTATATTCACTTTAATTTAAAGAAGTTATGTTAGTCTAAACTTGTTTAGGATTTGATTCATAATGCACCGATTGATAAGGAACACGACGATAATTGTTATTAGATTTAATATGAACCGAAAGGTGTGGAATGGGTTGTAGTGGAAATTTGGACTTGGATTGGGATCTTATTACAAATGGAAATTTGTGTGGGATGGGAGGAGAGTGAATACGAAGCATCTAAAGGGGTTAAGTTACTGAGAAAATATATGTAAGAACCTGAAATGGCACGTAGTCGATCGCCGCCGACGACTGTCGGTGTTCACAACGGTTTGTGGTGGCCTATAGCAGTCTAGAACAAAACTTTTGGTAACTAGAAGGGTAGTACGTTAATAATTAAGTTAGTGGTTAATATAATCAACGAGTAATTATTTCTTTCGACTTATGTTGAAAGGAAATATTAATTGTCTTCTTCGGGTTCTAATAGATTTACGATTGGGCTTATATGATTTTATAGGAGTTGGATTCGGTTAAGCGGGCTGGATTTAGTTAAGTGGGCTTGAGGAGAACGGAGCTTGCTAAGGTAGGAACCTACATACCAATATATAGTCTGCTTATTTTCATGCATGATTGGAATTGTTTAAATAGGAAATAGATAGTTAATTATCAACCATGCATGTATATATGATATTCATGTTTTACCTTTGTATTTCCTCGCTATAAACTATATATATAGATAGCTTTAAAATGTGAAATGGGTTTTCTGTAAAATCGGGATAGCGAGGGATTGTTTTCTTTGTTAAAAGTGAAAAACTGGTTTTGGGAAAGGTTCGCGTCTCTTGTCTCAGTAAGGAGACAGAGAGATGAATTTTGTATTGCGGATAAGGATTACCCGGTTGTTTGTAACTAGGTGGGAGGTTCTGGATGGTTCCCGGGATGGTTGTGTTATTTACGATGATTCGCCGTTTGGGAATCATCGGTTGTTATTTACTATGACTGGCCCGTTTGGGAGTCATAGGTTGTTTATACTCGATTATGGGAAATCCAGGAACTCATACCTACAGATTCAACAGTTTTAAAAGAAAAACTAAATATGTAACTAGAGTATTTGAAATCAATCGGAAATATGAGTATATATATAGATATTACTATGTTTATCACGAGGGGATTTAGAAAAGGAATTGTGAATTCCTATAAAGAAGGAACCGCTGTCGTCAATTCGGAGGCAGTTAAACTCTCTAGATTCAACCGTGGTGTACACCTTTCGGGTGGTGGGCCACCTTTAAAGGGATGCATCACTTTGGATGTAGTCCGGAATTCCTTTTCTACTTTTCTAGATAACCAATGCTTGTACGCGTGTCACTGTATGGTGATTAGCTTGTGTGGGGTTACATGCTACCTCGATGAGGTTTTAGACGCCGAGGTGAGAGTTTAGTCCACTCCTGGATGTGTCGATCCCTGAGTAGTCTGCGGTCGTCGAACGGTTGACCACCGTAAGTTAGGTGGACGGCCGTATGGGAATTATTGGTCACAGGCCCACCGAGCCCTAAAAGCTTTGGGGATTTTGTGTGTACAAACACAACAACGGCATTTCAAATCCCCTGCCGGTAAAATCGGGAAAAAAACGGTGCATGGTTCACCTTTGGAAAGTCTTGAACCGAGATTGCCTCAGGATCGGTACTAGTACTACCCTCACCATTCTAATAGGATCAATGACCACAATAGTTGTATGATGATTGTGAAAACTCTATTTTGTATATCAATGAAGCATGTCGAGATGATTTCTACTAGTTAGTGATGTATATATACATAGTCACAATATTTGAATACTATTATAGAAACCCTGCATGTTTTAAATGTTTTCTATAAGTAGACTATTTATTGGTTATGTGTGTTTCTACTGGGCATAGTTGTTGCTCATCCTACTTAACATTTCAGACGAGCCAGTTGCGGAGGAGGTTTTCCCTAACCCCAATGATGACGGTTATGGTGATTTGGGAGGATTTCCTTATGCTTGACGAGGACAGAGTCAAGTTCATACTTTTGGATGTATAGAGATAGTTTAGTCATTTTGGTTGTATATATATAGAGCTCCGCTCATTTTGATGTAATATTTGATGTATTTAAGTAGCAGTTACACTTACATAGTTGGTGGATGGGATTTGATGTTGTTTAGAAGGTTGGTTTGTATATATATGGTTGTTGGAAGGTTGTAGTTTAGGATTTCCAGGTTATGACAGGTTTATGACAGGTTTTAGGGTTTACGAACGTCGATTAAACAAAGGAAACTCTGCCGAAATTTCGGTAGAATCGGGGTGGTGTCGGCCTCGAGATTCATTCCACGTCCTCGGGATGTGTGTGTTGGGTCTCGAGGCGTGACATAACACAAGAAAGTACGATTACATTTTCAATAAAACAAATCCCTCTTTCCCCCTCACTTCTCTAACAAAAAACTTTTATTTTTTCTTATTAATTAATAAGAGTACTCAAGTAATAAATAGTTCTTCACTATAATGAACAACAAAAATAAACAATTTCTTTATTTATTGTGGCACTATTTGTAGCAATTATGTATCCTGCAATAGGACGTCAACACACATGCAATAGATATATAAATAAAATATTAGAAGTATAAACAAGAGAAAAGTGAGTGTAATCGATGGTAGAAAGCCACTTTTCGAACTTCGCTTAGGGCCCCCAAATAGCTTGAGTCGCCCTTGGTCATCTCTTAAATGGTCCATCATGAAAGTTAATTAATAATTTATTTCACTCGTTTTTTTAAGAACAATACTTAATCAACAAAATCTTGTAACTAATCTGTAAATGGTTTGTGTTGGCTATAAGATTTGTAACTCGCACTTTAAATAGGCATAACCCCCTCTCTTTCTGGTTTCTATTTTTTATACAATGGCTGTAGCGCAGGGAATTGGGTCGGGTAGACCCGAATTCGAATCCGAACCCGGGTCTATTTTTATATCTGTTTTTGCATTTGGGTTGGATACGAATACGAGTAATTCGGATACGATATAGATTCGGATATTTGTTTTGGGTAAATTATTAAAAAAATTCAAATTTTTAGTATTACCCGATCGAATATTATCGGATATTAGGTTCAGATTCAGATAGAAATATTTTAAGAAATTCGGATTCAGATTCGAATTGGGATACATGGGAACAATTAGGATATGGATTCGGATACAACCATATTCAACCCAAACCCAACCCGTTTCCTGCCCTAAATGGTGGACTATTGAAAACACTACTCTTTTGTTTTGTGTAGTTCTACTTACAAAGCTAGAAGGCTTTAAGTGCCATCTTAGAAAAGATTTGGCTCATATTCTGATCCTGACTGCAATCTGTAATAGTACAACAGATCGAGAAATATTACTTCAGATCGAGTTCCCTGCATTTATCATACTAAGGGCATCTCCAATGGGGGGTGTAAACCATATAGAGTGGAAATTTTACACCTCAAATATCAAAAAACTCTCTCCAATGGGGGTGCTAAACCGTAGGTAATAGTGTATTAGCTAATAGAGAGGGTGGGGAATTCCCCCTCTCGCTATTAGTTAATAAAAAGCACGGACGTCACTTAAAATAACGTTTGTTTAACTTAAAAACTCGGACGTCACTTCAACACATGTTTGAAGCTTTATTTTTTAACTCGGACGTCACTCCAAGTGACGTCCCAGTTTAAATTAAAGAGGGACGTCACTTGGAGTGACGTCCGAGTTTAAAATCTATTTTTTTTTACACTCTTCCATTGGAGAGTATAGAGTGTGGATATTTAGGGCATCTCCAATGGGGGGTGTAAACCGTATAGAGTGGAAATTTTACACTCCAAATATCAAAAAACTCTCTCCAATGGGGATGCTATACCGTAGGTAATAGTGTATTAGCTAATAGAGAGGGTGGGGAATTCCCCTCTCGCTATTAGTTAATAAAAACCAAAGCGCGACACTTTCGAACGACGTCCGAGTGAAAATAATTTTTCGGACGTCACTTGGAGTAACGTCCCTTTCTAATTCTAAAGTAATTTTTTAACTCGGACGTCACTCCAAGTGACGTCCCAGTTTAAATTAAAGAGGGACGTCACTTGGAGTGACGTCCGAGTTTAAAATCTATTTTTTTTTACACTCTTCCATTGGAGAGTATAGAGTGTGGATATTTATAAGCTATACAATACTATACAATTAGAGGTGTAAAATCCTAATGGCACCTACGTGGAGCCTAGGTGGAGGTGTAATTTTACACCCCCCATTGGAGATGCCCTTATGAGTTATACAATACTATACAATTAGAAGTGTAAAATCCTAATGGCACCTAGGTGGAGGTGTAATTTTACACCATTAAAGAGGGACGTCACTTGGAGTGACGTCCGAGTTTAAAATCTATTTTTTTTTACACTCTTCTATTGGAGAGTATAGAGTGTGGATATTTATAAGCTATACAATACTATACAATTAGAGGTGTAAAATCCTAATGGCACCTACGTGGAGCCTAGGTGGAGGTGTAATTTTACACCCCCCATTGGAGATGCCCTTATGAGTTATACAATACTATACAATTAGAAGTGTAAAATCCTAATGGCACCTAGGTGGAGGTGTAATTTTACACCCCCCATTGGAGATGCCCTAATGATAACAAATGAAGAAGTTAATGTATCCCATGGTGTAAATACCGCTCCCCCTAAGGGCATCTCCAATGGGGGTGTAAAATTACACCTCCACCTGGCTCCATGTAGGTGCCATTAGGATTTTACACCTCTAATTGTATAGTATTGTATAACTCATAAATATCCACACTCTATACTTTCCAATGGAAGAGTGTAAAAAATAGATTTTAAACTTCGGACGTCCACTCCAAGTGACGCCCCTCTTTAATTTAAACCTGACGCGTCACTTGGAGTGACGTTCGAAGTTAAAAAATAAAGCTTCAAACGTGTGTTAAAGTGGCGTCCGAAGTTTTTAAGTTAAAATGACGTTATTTTTAAGTGACGTCCGGGCTTTTTATTAACTAATAGCGAGAGGGGGAATTCCCCACCCTCTCTATTAGCTAATACACTATTACCTACGGTTTAACACCCCCATTGGAGAGAGTTTTTTTATATTTGAGGTGTAAAATTTCCACTCTATAAGGTTTACACCCCCCATTGGAGATGCCCTTATATATACCACGTAACCGTCAATTAAAATGTGCGCTGGCAGTATAAAAAGAGAAGTGTAAATACTATGATGAAATAAAAAACAGCGGGCAATGATGAATCATAAATAGAGTTTAGGTTCGAATTTTTGAAAATGCAAGTAGACAAGTAGTACCAACAAAATTGACTGCTCACTTCGATTTCTTATTGAATTAACCGGCCCACTTGGTATCGTTCGTAAAATCACGTCTCTCTGCTCTACCTCCATAGCTCCTACTTTCGCTCTCTCTCTTCCTCCCTCACCTCACACAGACAGGTAGAACAAGTCAAAGTTAAGACTTATAATTTTCTCCAAGCTGTAACCAATTGAAACATCTCTTTGATTTTGTTTTGTTAAGTTTGTCCAGAGACCTTAGCATATAGAGATAGTGCCTACTATTCATCTAAAGGATTGAAGGAAGATGAAACCATAAATAATCTGGTGGGTATAGTAGTCTAGCTAATGCAAGCTCATCAAATAGTGGGAGAACACTTGAGCCAAACTAATCCCATTATTTGCAACACCATTAATCAATACTCTTATAATTATCTAACACGCATGTCTGAAGTTTTTATTTGTTTTATAGGTTTCATGTCTTTCATCTTATTATTATTGACAAATTTTGTTTTTCATGATTGAATTTTGGCTTACTTCCTTATTTAAGGCTTACTCCCTTATTGAATTAAGGAGCCAATTAAAAACAGGTTATCATTCAAAGGTAGTTCTCCTGGTGCTTCATGTACAAGCATGCATAGCGAGGGATACACCTCAATTACTCCATCTTGTTGTTCTCCTAGTGCATAAATTCATCCATAGGCTTTTGACTGTTCACTCCCTGTTCTGTCAAGCTATCTTGTTGACTGTATATACCCCCACCCATTTCATCCATAGGTCTTAGCAGTCCTTCCCTGTTGGACTTTCTTGCTTCAAATTTTACTTTATTCTTGAGTGTCCGATGCAAGCAAATGAACATCTGCCAGTTGGCAGCAAGGTCAAGTTTCCAAATTCTTTTAATAGATTCGAATTTCGTTTTATTCTCAGGAAGAAAAATGTTTGTCAAAGACCGGCCAAGTGCTCTTTTGCTGAAGACCAAGCTCTCCTGCTTTAGGTAAGTCAATCTTTATATATATATTCTTTTTATGTTGCTTTTTTAATTGATAGAAAAAATTTGGGTTTTGATGTGTTAGTTCCATTGTATTTAATAGTTCCATTAGCGTTATTTGTTGTTGTAATGGTTTGATTTGTCAATGGGTTATATAAATATTTTAAAGCATGAGTTACGTAACTAGGACGTTATAGGTAAAAGAATGGATAAAAAAGCTTGGATGTTACAAAGAGAACTAGGATTTTATTTTCCTACATGATATTTTTTTTCTACGTGCTATTTGGGGAACTTGCTTTGGTCCCTTATTTTGAGTTATCTTTAGTGATTGTCTTTTATCATGCGGGGTTGAAAGCTCCTCATGTGGTTGCTATGTTTCTGTTTAGGGTTCTAGCTATAGGTGCCTTAAATACTGCGAGTTTTTCCTTAGTAATTCTTGTAGTGTTCTATGTCATTGTAAAAGGAATTTGTTGTGGTCAATGGTTTGTCATGGATAATTTTCTTCTCTCTGTACTTAACTGTAATTCTATATTTAGGGCCTCGTATTTGTAGTAACGTGATGTTCACAAGTCATGTGGGATTTATTGATTTATTGATGGCCAGTTTTGGGTGTTGGTATCTTGTCTATTTGTTAGTTCATTCTTTTTGGTGTTCTCCTCACACTAAAATCCCCAGTTCTAACATTTTTTCTATTGCTGGATTTATTTAGAGTAGTTACTAGTGTTAGTTTGATTGTATTCTTATAGGTGGAGCAGAATGTATGTGTAGATAGTATCACTAATTGGTATGTGGAATTATTAATGCTAGATCACAAGTAAAAGCATTAGTACTTGAATTATTTGAATTGATTATGGTGGGTATGGAACTGATTCTTCAAGTATATGGATATGGTGGTACGCTGCTTTGGAAACATCTTTATTTACAGTGTTTTAGGAAGCAAAGGGAGAAAGAGGTCTATGTCAGTATAAAGAGTGAGCACTCGCAGCGCGTGCGCGCGTGTGTGTCATATTTGGTGTAGAACAAACTCGATCTCTCTTATTCCTGTTTTACTGGAGAAAATCTGAAGAAGAACATCACCAGGTATGCTTTGTTATTAGTTGTTTTGGTGTATTGTTGTTGTTACAAGTTAGAACACGAAACATTGATGACCACTGATTATTATCAAATGAGTGCTCTGAAGGAAGACTTTTATTCTGAAATTTTGATCTAAGTTTGTTTCGATTTCTTCCTTTAATAGTTATATTCATGTAATTATTATTGTTGTTGAGTCACCATTAGAAACTTTTGGTATCGCAAAAGTGTTGATCATCTTCTTAGCAAGTTCTCTTGGGGAAAAAATTGTCCCGTTCCCTGTCTTCATGTGTGTCTGCCTTTTTTTCCCCCTCTACCTCTCCTTGTTACGGGGTTTAGCGATCCTTCTTACTCTCCCTCTTTTTTCTCTGCCTTCAACAACTTCTACGTCATCAACCCCACTCTGATTTTCTTTAAAACTCCATTTTTAATTTCTTCAAAGATTAAGGTCTGAACTTTCGCTCGTTCCACATATGGTTGGGAGGTCTTCTTGAGTCAGGTCACCAGAAAAAGCTTTTGTCATTGTATACGATCCATGTCTGGTTTTCAATTTCCTTCCCCTCTCTACACTTTCTCTCTTCAAAAATTTCACCCAGAATCGGCTCAAATCTTTATCTTCCCATTCTGATTTTCTTTTTTTTCACCCCAAATTTTATCTTCTCTATTTCATATTTCCTTGGGTGATGTTTGTCATCTGCCTCGAATACAGTCAGTCCACATTGTTAGTTTTAGATCTTTGGCGAGCATAATCCCTACATATGAGTGGCATCACAATGATGCTTATTCTTTATTAGGTTTCCACATATACTTCCCGCCACTCACTTATACAACTCCCAGATCGGCCTAATCCCTGACACCTAAAAATTGACTGTTGGGGGTATCCCAAGCTAATCCTTGCTAACGTTTTTTTTTTTGAAAAGTTAAGTTGGGGTTAAGGCTGACCCCCACCTGTTTTATTGATAATCAACTTGTTACATATGGAGTTCATGAGGCATCATCCTCATACATACCTTCCCTAAGAGTATAGTCATTAGAAGGAGGTTCGACAAAAACACAAGTTCTAAGGCCTCAAGCCTAACACCAAATCTATTCAAAGTACACCATTACTAGAAGTACCTCATTCCACCTACTTTCCTTTTCGAATTGTATTGTCAAGGCTGGGTGATCTTTCGAAACATGCTTTTGGGCCTTACCAAACTCTCGGAAGAAGGTTCCACAATGGATGCAAGCAAATGTCTGACCCATTCGCTCATCCCAAATCTCTTTAATATAACCATCAAGATGCTTAACCTTTTTCCTTGCTAACGTTAAACCATGGCTTGGATGGTAGAGTAGAATTTAAGTCTTGCACTATATGCTGTTGGAAGATCTCCTTAGGATGAATGTAGATCAGGTTGTACTGGTCGAGAGTAGAGGAATGCCTTGCCGCTCAGTTATCCTTCTAGTGTCTCATATATGCAGTAAGCTTCGTAGGTTGACTTCATCACAACCTGTCTACATTATACACCTCAATCGAGCAACTTCAGTGATTGCTTGATTGCTCATAACTGCACCATGTATCTAGGACAACTATGCCTTGTTATGAAAATCTACAGAACTTTGGGTGAAAGAAGCCTTTAGAAACTATAAATTTGCTAGAAATGCATCCTGAGGGCTTTAGAGGTTGAACTATTGAATAATTTCTATACGTATATACGTGGATTGAATTGTTTACTTATTCATCTGCTTGCTCCTTGCTGTAATCCTGAGCATTTGCTATTGTTCTCTACTTATTCGTTGGACGCTTTTACTGGCCAATGAGGCAACAAGCCAATAAGGGAGAGGCCACTCATTAAAAGGCAAGGCAAACTGGTTAGAGTTAACTAAAGTGAAAATTAGGACAGGTAAACTGAGAAATGAAAAAGAAAAGAAAAGAAAACATGTTTAAGTGTTAACCAGTGTTAAAAAATAAACGCTTAACTGTGTCAAGGTACAGTTGGTACTTGGTACTCAAATCACTTCTGTCCCAATCTCTCTTAGGAACATATGCTCTGCTTTAGTTAGGCAATCACCTTTTGTTATTCTTTCCCTTTGTGGCTCTGTCTCTAACTATGTACTTGTTTTCTTCTTTAGATTTTTCTAAAACAAAATCAGGTTTGTTTTGCTATTATACGTAACGTCATCTTTTCATCACAGATATTATGCATATAACTGCCCGTGTCAAGGTACAGTTGGTACTTGGTACTCAAATCACTTCTGTCCCAATCTCTCTTAGGAACATATGCTCTGCTTTATTTAGGCAATCACCTTTTGTTATTCTTTCCCTTTGTGACTCTGTCTCTAACTATGTACTTGTTTTCTTCTTTAGATTTTTCTAAAACAAAATCAGGTTTGTTTTGCTATTATACGTAACGTCATCTTTTCATCACAGATATTATGCATATAACTGCCCCTTGCATGACATGGCTTGCTATTCTTTGGGGCCATATGTTCAGCTTATTTACTCAAATCGAGGCAGTCGATCTCCTAATGAAATTATCATGGACATATTTAGTAGACTTCCTGCTCGTTTAATCTTCCAGTGCCGTCATATCAGTGCTACGCTTCAGACATTGACTTCATCACAATCTTTTGTTAATATGCACCTTGATCGAAAGCAACTTTAGTAATTGCGATCCATCGCCGTCCATTTCAGTATTAGCTACAGCAGTCAAAATGGTATCTACAAGGATAAAGTTTTAATGTATTTCATTGATGGCAAAAATAAGGAGATAGTTCCAAAAAGCATGCACATTAGTTTCAGCTATACGGGGTACTCAATGCTTTTTCTTTATGGTTCCTACAATGGGTTGCTTCTGTTTGAAAACTCCATCATTTATATTTTGTGGAACCCAGTAACAGAAGAACAGACTATTGTGAAGAAACCGAGTACAGTCTCGACTCGTGGATTTTTCTTCAACCCAAAGACAAGGGAATACAAAGTTCTTTATGTGGAGCTCCTCCTAGGTTTAAGCTTCCAGTTTACGTTATATAGTTTGGCTACCAGGTGCTCAGGGAAAATTGCCAAATGTTCTCACCCTCCATGGGTTAAAGCCCCGGTAATCCTGAATGGTGCTTTGCATTGGGTAGTGGATAGATTTTATTACGAGCGTCTATATCGTCGCTCCCTGTTGTTTTCTGAATCCATTCTATTGTTTGATATGAATACTGAGACTATCCGTACAATGGCCCGACCAGGAGATCAATATGGTACCAGAGTAGATAATACATACGTGCACCTCTTGAAGAAGGAAGGTTCTTTATGTTTTTGTGACACTTCATCGTATCCGAGTACGAATTTTTGGGTCCTTGAAGACTATGCAGAAGAGGTTTGGATAAAAACACATGCAATCAATCTTGAACCATTACGCCCATGTAGTTCGGATAAGCCATATTATCTTCGAAGTGCTCCAAATATTGAGAATGATGAATTGTTATTGATATGGGGATGGTTTTTGTTTCGTTACAATCTGAAATTTAATGTGTTTAAGAAATTTAAAATGGGAGATGAGGAGAAGGAAGGTGTAATATTCAACTTTGTCGAACATAGAAATAGTCTTGTTACCTTGCGTACTGACTAAAAAAAACTGTTTCCTTGAAAATTCAATCCGAGAATGATTGTGGTAATTTTATTCTACATCTTTTTGTTTGTGATATGTAAGGAAAGATAGAGATCAATCTATTCCATAGGAAGGGAATTCTATATGTTTTACTCTCAATAACTCTAGCTTTGGAGACCGGCAATATTTTACAGGATTTTATTTTATAGTTTATTAAGTTCCAATTTATGTGTTTTTCCAGCAACTCTGATCATCAGTAGAACCCGTTAACTTAAAGCATTCTTTCCGATATGTAGACAACTAGAAAGAGTTTCACGATGTTATAGACACGTTTCAGAATCTGAAATAATAGCAACTAAGAACAAAATAATGAAGCTAGAGGCAAATGGTGCTGTGGATGTAGGCGTGTAGCTAGCCAATAATATGGTTTCATGATGATAGAGACAGATTCCTAGACCTGATACTCAGGTATAAGTCGACTTGACTACTAGAGAACCTTGATTCAACTTTCAGATTCAACTACTTTAAAAAGGAACTCACTGCTAATGCAGATTAATATTCGATTCTGTATTTAGTTGATTGTGTGATTATGTCATGTGAAACTTCCAACACATGATACGTTCTATGTTGAAACTAACCATTACAACAATAAACCGCCATGCAAGGCTCAATTCAGTAATTCAGAAGATACTCTGTCAACAGTCAAGCATAGTGCATGCATGAAATTATTTTACAATGAAATTGTTCTCCCCTGCTTCATAAGCAAATCTGCATAACATAGTAAAGTTCACAGTCAGTCATTGTTAAAAGAAATAAAATAGGTAGAATGACAATTGGCAATGTAGAATCCCCTACCGAAGGACGCCCATGATATTTAGCTGACGTTTATGAATAGTTTCTCAATGTTCTTACCTATTCAAATAAATAACGCAAGCTTCATAAATTTTTGACTTATAAATGAAAAAAGAAAGAAGAAATTTTAAAGCAACGTTGTCTCACATTGTTTTTGTCCCTGGTAGCTGTGGTAAGCACTGATTGTGATGAACCCAAAGACCGGGAGCAAAGAAAAAAAGAGATACCACCACTTCTTGCACTCGGTTGCTATTGTAGACTCAATTTCAATTCTAGCATTGTCTAATCGCTTATTCCCTTAAGATTCGTTGTTTAAGCGTTCAGTGGTATCTGGTGGAATACTGTAGATACAGTTTTGGAAAGTTTCATAAAGCAGGTATGGTGAACCAAATCCATTTCTACCTCCACAAATACTAGGAACATTATCTAGACGAAGTTATACATTCACCTTCACCGCAGAAACTAAAGCCTTTTGGAAACAGATAACTATATAAAGCAAGTGAAGCTAATCTGTCCCATAGATAGATATAGGGGGTGCGTAAAAACCTACCTTCAAAGTTTTTTGACAATCTTGAGAAATTAAACAAACTGATTATTTTTGACGCGACAAATATAATATGCTTGTGAGGCTCCAATGTTTTATTACTGCAAAAATTTCATTTCTAGTAATAGTTACCTGATCAATTGTCTCATACTTGGAAGGTGGTGTTCTATAACTTCTCTTTAATCTTTCCATTGGAGGAGCTGTATACACTCTACTCATCTTATTCTTCAAAACAGTATAGAGTTGTTTTTCTGTAGTCCATGAACCTGGTTTAACATTCTCAGGCTCTGAAAAGGAGAACCAGCCCAATGCTTCGGGTTTCATTGTTTCGACAGGAGACAACAATTCAAAGCGCGAAGATAAGGGCGGGTGAATGCAGTAGGAACAACCTTTAAATCCTCTAATGGCTGACCCACCTCTGCCTTTAAATTTCAAATAACTTAACATTACACTAGTTAGATTCACAGCCTTCTTTCCATTGTTCTTCACTATGACTGCTGTTGCCATGCTTAGAGGATAAAGTGAGACAATGTAGGTTACATCAAGAGTTCCACATGTGCAGTTGAGTTCAACCTACAAAAGCAGGACCAAGAGAAACTGATCCATAAAAATTCTCCTTTAAGCACTCAACTATTTACCAACTAAACTTCTAGAGATATGAAGCAATACCTGAAGAGCATCAATGGAATCTGCGTCGACATCTGCAACAATCCAGTCCGACGTACATACCGGAGTTCCTTTCGAATTGGTTTCGGAAACTTCATTAAGGACTAAACCAATCCCGCCTTTCATAGAATCTAATTCACCAGGGACAGTATATAGAACTTCTTCAAACTCGTCGTCTTGCCAGTAAACTTTGGGTTTGTAGGAGGTAACATGGCCATTGGATATCTGAAGAGAAAGGGAACTTCCATTTCTAACTGTCATTTCTACATTGCCGGAGTCAGTAAATTTGATGCCTTTACGACCGAACTTCTCGTCGAGTGTCTGTGTAGTGAACTGTGTTGGCGCTGTTGTTGTAGATGAAGAAGCCTTAATTGAATTAAGCTTGGGGTTGGGGAGAGGGAAAGATAGGAGTGAAGCCATTGGAAGTCCTCTGTTTTCAGAGTCCACACATTGCTCTTACTCATCCTCACTATCTTGTTTGGTAGCAGTACTTGGTTTAAAAGTTTAAATTTATTTTCTATATTTCTTACGCACCCCCCTCCTCCTCTGTTTCTTACTTAAACCTTCGGTATAGAACCAAGTCAAGCCATATGAACATTTTATGAACTCACTGGCCATACGTTATCACCCTCCACTTGTTGGACCTAGTCACTTAGACAAGAAAAATGTATCAATTAGATGTAGTATCAAACGATAATGTAGCGGTTAGATCAAGGACTGATAATATCAAAAACAACCTAGCCATTGCAACTCGTAAAATTATGACAAATTTCGTATGTGTTGATTACTGATTTTAACAAAAGGTTTTCATGACATTGTGGTACTCATTTTCCCTGAAAACCATGTGGCCGATAGGGCATTGGAGAAGGAAAGTGTAGCCATTCCAATTCTTAAAAATTTGACTACTTTGATCTGATAACATGTTACATGGTAGCATTATGGCACACATTTTCCCTGAAAATTTGTTTCCATTCAAGTTTAAGATGAATGTACTATGGAAATTACATTTTTCCTGTTGCTTTTTGGCACTTTCTGGACAAAGAATTAGTGGCTGGGCCAAGTGAACGAGACATGTAACTTCCTGGCTATATTATGGCATGACATTAACTCAAATAAAAATCATAATTCTACCTTATCATTGCAAAAAATGGTAAGACTATTAGTTTTTCTTTCGTATAAATAGAAGAACAATTGAACTTCATCGACTTTAGCTGGAGATTCTTTAGTGGTTGCACGTTGCTTTCATCGGTCTCTGCCTGCTTACGGGGTATTTTGATTATACAAAATAACTTTTTTTCTTATCTCAATTACTTAATACGTACTTCTATGATATCAATGCAAAAAATGGTAGGAGAGGTGGTTTTTTTCTTTTCTAAGAGTAGGAGGAGAAATTAACTTCACCTTACTTTAGCTAGAGAGATTGTTTACGCGTTGTTGCATATAGCTTTCATTGGTGTCTGCTTGGTTTTTGTTTATTTTGATTATAAAAGATGCCTTTATTTTCTTTTCATATTTACATGCATTCAGTAATATCATACTTCAACAGCAGTAAACGAGGGGCCTATATATAAGAGTAATGTGTTTCAGAATTCTCTCCATCCCCACATTTCTACTCTAAAGCACCGAATGGCTTCTTTCAATCTCCTCCACCTTGCATTATGTTTCTCTTACTTTATGTTGTTCACCTTTGTGTCAGCTGATGATCACAATAATGTCTCTGCTCTCAACTTTGTGTCACCTGCTGCTGATAGTAACGTCTCTGCTCCCACTTATGTGTCCCCTGATGCTTACAAAAATCTCTCTGTTCCTACCAAGTATTATGAACCCCTTGCACCCTCACCTAGTTCTTTTGACTACTATATCTTTGCTCTTCAATGGGGGGTCAGTGTATGCAACGCAGCAGGAACACATTGCCTTCGAAAAGACCGTGGACATCCCATGTTTACAATCCACGGTCTCTGGCCCTCAAAGCTTAAAGGAGCTCCTAAGTGTGACCAAAGCGATATATTTGACCTTAAGCTGGTAAATTATTTATTTGTCAATGAATTTGATGATGTAAATCTTACTAGTACAAATGGTAATCAATTTCTTGTACAGGTTAAAGATTTGCAGGGAAAGTTGGATATCGCCTGGCCCGACGTACAAAATCTTGACAATGCCAAATTTTGGGGCGAGCAGTGGAAGAAACACGGGACTTGTTCGGGGCTAAAGCAGCATGAGTATTTTGAAAAAGCTTTGACTTTGTTTGATAATATTAACCTTCGCGACCGTTTATTCCAACTTAAGCCTGTGTTGGGGAACTTCGGGGAAAATACAACTTACAGTCTCTGCTGAATGCTTACGATAAAACTTATAATGTGAAACCACGCATTTTGTGCAATACCAACTCAGTCGGCAAGCAGCAGATACAAGAGTTCCGACTGAACATAAGTACCAATGAGGTTGAATTAACGATAAACAATGAAGAACTCAAGAATTGTCCCAAGCCGGATGCTGATCTCCCACGTTGAAGTGTGGATAAATGATTTAGTGAACTGTGTATCAAATTATGTTTTAATAAGAACTGTTATGAGGTGTTTTACAATTGGCAAGTTTCTTTCACTCAGTTTCTAATTGGAATGTCACTTGGCTTTCTGAAGAATCTTATAGTGCACCCTGAACTAGTACCTCCCTCCAAGAGTCAGTCTCCACGGCACCTCAAACACCTTCTATAGACACCTCTGAAGGGAGTCTTCTTATCAATAAACATCTTGAGCTGATAGCCAGAGTTCAAGGACCTTGGCATGCCCGCCATTTAAAACAGGCTTGCCAATGAAAAAAAAGGAACCTTGGCATGCAGTTTGGCCCTCGTAGGTAAAACTAGGCAACACATTTGGAATACAACAAACTTACTCAAATTCACCCACGCCAAAATGTCAGCAGCCATCATGATGTTTTAGCAACTTTTGCCCCCCAAATCAAGATTGTTTAAGATCAGACTCAAATCATTAGTCAGGCTCCAAGTACCTACCAAGTGACTACAATAGTAATCAAATATGAAAAAACTCAACAGAGGTAACATCATACTAGCAGTGGGATGGTGCATCGGCAAGTTGTGTACACAGATGACCAATAATATTACTACGCCATCGATTGCTACGTTACTTTCAAAAGCACACGAAGATGGAAAACGAAACAAACAATATCAAAGGGTACGAAGGTATCTTGGGTCATATCTTAGTATGGCACCCTTCGTCTATTCCGCCTGCTTTGCAAGCTACTCATCCACTCCCTTTACTTGTCTCTGAGTCATTTCATCTATTGCATCTCGTCTGCCTTCATCGTAATTTACTTTGGGTAGGAAAAAAACTTTAAAACATTATTCCAACCATATTCATATCTGCCAGCAGCCAAATCTGAAACAGGGTTTCGTCAGTATTCTCTGGAAACCCAGCTGTCAGTGGATTGCTAGAAGGCGCTGACCGCCATTCGTTCGTCCAATCATGCCACCTGATATGCTTTAATTAAACATTCAAAAGAAATACTAATAATTCCAATAACAATGTTTTAACCCGCTACTGTTTTCGAAGAACTAAAGAAATTGTAGTTTTCTTTGTATCACAAAATATCTGTCAATAGACCTACACTTAATTTATCATGCCATTCAAAGTAAAACCAAATAATAACCCTCCCATGGCTTCAGAATTCCCTATACATTCAAAAACGAGGTAATTACGCACATTTTGGCATCTGAGCGCTTAACATTGAAGCTGAACATATGAACCTGATTAAACAAATCTGCCTACCAAGAGTACCAACCATAAACAATAATATATTGTGAAATTTTCAGTACAGAAATAGACGCACAGTAACTTGAACACAACAGCCATCCTAGCTACAGAAAAAACTAAAGGCACTCACAATATAACATATATGATTCAGACAGACATGAGACTAAACAATCTAAACACCGGACAGCGATATAAGGCCTGCTAGGCCAGTACCATATGCTAGTAAGCAAACAGCACGAGTAGCTTTGAACCATCTTTTCCTCTTCCATCAAAAAGATTTTGTTGCTCTAGGATTCTACACAATTAGATTCTGGATTTGGATCGTGCAAAGGCTAACGCTGACCAGTGTTCTACCTAATCAATAATTAGAAGTTTAGTTAATGAAATCTAAATGTTAAAATCCATCAGAAACCATGCAGGTAAAAGTGCATGGGAATCAATAATAACAAATTAAATGAAGAGTACAAAAGCGAAAGGCACGTTTTTTTCCTCTAACAAGAGATAGGCACTTGGACCATGGCAGATACCTTATTCCGACACAGACCAATAACCATTCTCAAAAGCAGGTCGAAAGCCATACAACCCCAACAACAAAATAAAAGGCATGCTATTGATATCTGGCTACCTCACCCAAACCAATAAACCAATCCTTTTAAAATAAGAAGAACCTGCAAAACCTAAAATACACTCCAACAGTCATAAATAATGCCAAAACCTAAACCATGCCTATCATATACCAAAACCTAAACCATGCTTCCATCCATTTCTAATACCAAATAACCTGGTCCATAACCACTGCTATTTTTTATTTTTTATTTTATTTTTTTTCCTGTTTCCTTTATTGATGAATGATAATTTCATTCATATGAAAATTAATTTCATCAACCCCTTAAACCATCGGCAAGAAGCTAACTGAAAGATGTCAAAACCCAAATACACCCCAATCCCCAACCAACCTATCTCCGACTCTTGACCTCCGAAGAGATCTCCAAAACAACACCTTCCGTCAAAGCTTTGTTGTGACTGGCGCTTCACCTCCAGTACTCTCTCTGTTTCCTCCTCCCCTAATCTCTCTCCCTGTCTTTGCTTTCCCCACATTAAACATCCTTTCCCACCACCTCACTGAACAGTCTTTTGTATACAATGTAGAAAACCAAATTAAGGTCATAGAGTAAGAAACTTAGAAACAAACCAAAACCGAAAAATTTACATGAAAAAACCAAAAGGCTCTAATAAAATGTATTCACCCTAGATAATCCAAATATATTTCTTTGAGAGAACGCGATGAAGCGAATTGAAGAGAAGACGGCGTCACAAGTCATCAACATCAAGAAAACATAAAAAATCCATGCACCAATAAGTCCCATGCGTCCAAGAGCCAACGAACGTCTACTTTGTTCATTTTGATCGTAGTTTTATACAATTGTTGCTCTAGCTTATGAAGCAAAAAATAGCAGATTCCTAGTCTACTAGGTTGGTTGCTAAGCAAGCAATCCACCTCTAACATATAAAGGCTTGCAGTTGCAGACCTGTTGTATTTAGTTCTAGCAATGCCTAATCATTTTGGAGAGACTACTTTTTATCAATTAAGAAAGATTAAATTTGGTTTCTCTAAAGAATTTGTTTTTCGATGAATCAAGAATTTAATCGAGAGATTTAGGGTTTATTAAGCAAAAACCTATCCCTAGTATTTAACCATGTGAGTCGACAAGATTGCATTAGATCAAAGCAAAATAACAGCACAGGGAAATTTTAAGAACAGAATATTGAGTGGTACAAAGTGTGCATTAGTTTGAGATAAATCAGATAATAGCCAAGAAGTATCAAGTTTGGCCACAAAGACATGAAAGATTTTGTTTAGGAATACAGAAGCAATAAAAGGTTGAGACTCGCAAACATAAAACAACAATTTAAAAAGATTACAGCAGTAGTGGCAGTAGTTATGGATTCACAAACTGAATATAAAAATGTAAATCATACAGCCTAAAAAAACAATATACTGGCAAATAAATTAGTAAAATTCACAAACACCAAATCCTCATCCTATGCCATAAATCATAAGATGTGTTTGTAAGTTTAGAATATGAAGAATGTCAAAAGGTGAAGAGAACATGAGAGACCTGGTAAACAATTTTTTAGATTGCTTGCAGTACAAAATAAAGAATTAGGAACTAAAGGAGGACCCGATTTCTTATTCATTCAAATTTATCATCTTCTCATAATCACAAACATCCAGTCAAGCCATAAAAAGCCAAAATATACAAGAAAGTCAAGATATCAATTAGTGCAAAAAGTTAATTTCTTACTTGTTCGTCCAGATAAGCAGAATATATTATCTGAACAAAGCCTACTTGATTGATAGAGGTCAAAAGTAAGAGAATAGTGTCATACCGCATAAGTCTCCCTATCAGCTGCATTACTTCCTCCTTTGATTGAGACTAGGCTCTCTTTGTATGCAGCAACCTCTAAATAAATAGGATTCCTTAAATCACTATGCACATCAACTTTTTATTTTCTTCGTAACAAGGTTGTATGTGCATATCTGTTGATTCCAGACTATCAGAAAAAACTCTCCATTCATTGAAAGCCCTATCTTTCTAGCAGCATATGGAATATGTCTAGATATTGTAAAGGGCCCAACGGTGTACAATTTAGTCCAGGAATCTTTGACACCGTATTCATTCAACACCCATATTTCACACTCCCAAGGCCTCCAGTCATCAGTGAAATCACAAAAAGCTTCCACATTATAAATGCAAGCAAGGTTTTCCCTTAAGATAACTAAACATGGAAAATCAACAGTCTCAACATCCGGTAATGGTAGAGACCCAAACACCACGTTTCTAAAATCAAATGTGAGAACGTATTTTTCAGGTAACCTCTTATGTTGTGGAAAATCATCATTTACTACCAACCAGCAATATGTTCCATTCCTGTATGGTGCTTTCGGATCAGAAAGGATAGCAATAACAGGTGAAACCGCGTCTATAATATTCCACGAATCAGTACTCAAGTTGTATGCCTCAGCTGGGCTCTGTGTCCGGACATCGGGTTGTTTACACAAACTGAAAAACCTCACCACCTTGTAATCATTACTTTTATCATCGAAACCAAATCCAATGCAGATGTCTAGACTGAAGTAACCATCTTCTGGTTGATAAGGGAATGGGGATTTTGATAGAAGTCTCACATGTTTCGTTGCAGGATTCCATAGAAAAATATCACTTGAAAATCTATTATATAGGCAAACAATGCCGTTACAAGAAGCCACTATACTTAGGCCGATATTGCCGAATGTTCTGTTACAATTAGGGGGATGATTAATGCTATCATTATACAAGTTGACATTACAACAGTCTGGTAAATCCAGTTTTACGGACGCCTCTAATGAGTTACCAGAAAGTAAGGAAACATAAAGATCGGGATTAGGAGAAGGTCTACCAAACGCGCTAGGGGGGTCCATAACAATGAAACTGTAGTTATTATAGTCATCCTTGAAATGATGTTGATTAACAAAACTAGAGCTCTCAATGAGAGCGCGCCACGACTTGCAGACCGACTTGAATCTCAAAAGAGACGCAACGGGTAGACATAACAGAATGTAAAACACCACATCCTCTGGCAAAACAACGTTGCTCGTCGTTATTATTGCCATTCACTCTCTAATTACTCTTAAAAAAGAGATAATATAATAATAACAATAATGAAACGCTAAGCCAGAGTCAAATTGTACCTGGGAAAGACACTCTGATTTTGCAAATTGAGATTCTCTGCCTCTGGTATATAATTATATATATAGTCAGCGATTACGTGTCAGAACTCAGAAGTCTTAGTTAGTATTCGGATGGGTTTTTATATTGAAATCCAAGCCCAACTTATGTTTTTGCTTGAGCCCAGTAGCCCGAGTTGCTTGTATAGTTGTATTCCAAGTGTGTGGAGTTTGAGTGTACGACTGTACGTTAATGTGGATATGTTTTTTTTTTCGATGTTAACTTACCCATATTATAGCTACTAGCATCATGCACATGCGATGCACGTGTTCACATTATACGCTTATCACATTGGTGAGAAATTCAAGAGCTTTAGGTATTATGGGAAAAAGATGGCTTAGCATTATCACAGGGAAACACCTATGTTGTGACTGAATTATTGAGCAGGACGGTTCTTACCTTCAGCACAATGACAAATATCATTATTGTGAACAGACCATTTGATATTTTTCTTTTACATGAACAGCTAGTTTTTATACAATAATTGTTGACCTACTAAGTAGCAGCACACCTAAAATGGTGCAAGTCCTGAGAAACCTCCAATAAATCTGTATGTATTGATGATTTTGTAGATGTAAGCAACTCATTCACTTTTAATTGCTCTGACTGTTTGCTTCTAAATAACATTAGTTAGACCATAATAAATAAAACCATATAGTGTTTTAATGAATAAATTCCTATGTCACACACATGAGTATAGTAGTGTTATGTTCTTCTGTATCGATCTCGGTGCTATACTGCTATGTCACAGTGCTTCCCATGTTTTCCCTATGCAAAAAGAGTTGACACACATGGCTTCTATTGAAATTAATTATTCTCAAAGACAAAAACACACTTGGGTCGCAGAGTATTGACATATGCCATGTACCATTTCAGTTGTGCAGTGGTTAACACAGGAGCAAGGGCATATTCATGTTTATATGGACACTCACAATGTGGCGACTGGCGATCTCTTTGATCATCTGACTTGTCAATCATAATGTATACCAGTTCGACCTTAACTGCGATGTACCTGGTTAATGATCGATGAGCGCCTTAAATTCAACTATGAAGATCAACATTTACACATTGTTCATGCGGGAAGATCTGCATAGAAAATTGATGTTAACATGTAAGCTCCCCAAGCAACCTTGATCATATACATTCACATTTCAGTAAGTAACATCTATTATTAGTGAATGGAGTAACAGCAGTAGAAAAAAATATAAGAAAAAAATAGAAAAATCAAAGTAGAATTAATAAATCGAAGCTTCATTGTCAAAATAATCGACACTGTCGCCATGAACAACAATACAATCCATGATCTTTGAAACAATGTCTTTTGATTGACTGAGAACCCTAATACTCTTGTTCAACTTTTCACGCCTTGACGCCAGAAAAGGTGATTCTTCAAGCAACCTTTCAATGCTTCCACTGTGATTAGATCCATCATCTCATTTATAATTTCCGTCTCCATTTCTTTGTTAACCAAATTTTGTACATTGAAGAGAAGGTGAAGTGCCAAATTATCAAGCATCCTTTTCAAAACAATCTTCCAGTAGGCAATTATTCTCATTCTCATGTCAAAAGCTTGCTCTACAATCAATGGATACCCTTTCAGATGCCCAATCCCAATCCCAACCTCTCCATATCCATTTATATCAAATTCGTTGCCATATCCTAACGATAGTTTCCTGACAGCAGTAATAAAGTTATCTTGTTGTGCCATCAGTAAATTCCAACTTGACATGTACTCTGGATCGCAAGTATAGTCTGCAAGCTTCTCCATTTCAACCATCTCCTTTACTCAATCGACCGACCTATCCTTTATCTTCAATATCAGGTTATGTGAAGCTCTTCTAAAAGAATGGAATGTCACCACGCGCACAACACGTTTTCAACTAATTCAATTGGAGTTCCTGATTTTTTTTCAGTTTCCTTTGTAAGATGGCGAGAAAAGCTGTTCGAGGGAGAAAGTTTGGGAGTCCAATCAACTTAGTCAATTTCCTCCATTAAAAACTTATCTCAGCCATCCTAACATCCTAACAGTACAGTGCATCTGTGTAGCATCTAGATATTAGTCAAACTCTCCTCTCACAAGGATATTAGGGGCCTTAGCGGTCGAAAGCCGGAGACGAAGAAGGAGAGGAATATTCTAGAAAAGTCGAGATAATATATTTAGAAGTAAAATACGAAAGTACCCCACAATAGATAGTGAAATTACTAAAATACCCATGTAACTTAAAAATTACTGTTCATCGACCTTATATTTTCCTAATATAGTAAGTTATGCTTAGAATATCAAAGGCGGTATATTCTACTCCATCATACACTTCGGAAGATAGCTCAAGCTTAATTGTTGGATAGTCTAGCCTGCTAAGTCATGAGCATCCCCATTGTAAATCCTACTTATCCAAAAGAACCAATAAAACTGCAAGGAAGCTACAAGATTGTTTATCGAGTCTCTCAAGCTTTCCAACACCCAGTGACAACTTGGACTTGTGATAGCTTTAATCACCTCAGCACAACCTCCTTGGAAAATGACTTTCTGCCAGCCTGCTGTTATGATCATTCTAGTTGCCACTTCTGCTGCCAACATCTCGGCTTCTTCCGCAAACCTTGCCTTAAACCTCCTTGTTGCAGCTCCCACAATTCTGCCTTCATCATTAGTTGCAGTGCATCCAAATTTGCCCATCCAAATCTCTTTTGTTGAACGCGAAGATCAAACCTAATAACCACACATTCATTAGGGATATCAGCAAAAGCATTTGGATAAACATTCAATTGCATATCTAGATTAGGGTCAGCAGAAACTCCCTCCTCCTTGAAAGCTTGGATGCATTTCAAAGCCTCCACAGAGCTTCTCCTTAGCACTCTATCCCTATTAGCTTGCTTTTGTTCAAACTTGATCTCATTTCTGATTCTCCACATGTTGTTGAGAATGCAACAAGCCATCACTCCAGCATAAGATATTTCCTCCTAGGAACTATGGCTCCAGGACATGAATTTCTCCACCCAGCTTTTTATGGTTCCCTTTTCAGGTCCAACCATCCTTAACCCCAAGTCAGATGCAAACCATAGAGCTCTCGACCATTCACATTCAAAGAACAAGTGAATATTAGTCTCTATGGTCTTGTAGCAGAAAGGGCATGATTAGTCCCCTGGAACCTTCTTAGGGGCCAATTTGTCCCCCATAGGTAGTCCCATCATATACAACTTTCAGATGAATAAAAGGGTGTTGGCTGGGAGCTTAGCCTTCCAGATGTGAGCAATTGTCTTTGAGCTATAACTGGAAGACTGTCCCTCCCATTTGCTATGGTTCAGCATGGAATAAACAGACTTCACAATTAAGCTCCCAGACCTATCCTCACACCAAATCATCTTGTCCTTGCTAGCCCCAAAGGCCTCACAACCACCTCTAGAATCTTTTGCCTTATGAAAGGCTCAAAGTGAGGAGCTAACAGCTCAGGGTCCCAGCAAGACCCATCACTTTTGAAAAGGCCAGACACATTCATGTTCTCAAGTTCAGGGTTAATCACACCCAGCTCTTTAAGGGTCCTTGGTTTCCCATTGCAAATCAGCCAAGGATCCTTCATAACTGAAATGGATTGCCCATTATGGATATTCCACAGAACCCCCTCACTGATAGTATTGAACACCCTATGTATACCCTTCCAGAAGAAAGAGGCATATTCAGGGGGCTTTTCAACATCACCAATCCAATTTTTGCTATATATACTATAAAGAATTTTGGTCCACATGGACTCCACATTAGTGGCAGCCTTCCATGGCAACTTTGCCAACATGGCCACATTCATCTCCCTTGATTTTCTAAAACCCAACCCTTCATATTTTTTAGGTTTACACATGTGTTCCCACCCAATGGTGTGTACACTTTTTGATGTTTCTGTCCCATTCCAGAAGAAATCCCTACATACCTTGTCAATTTTTTCACAAGTCGAAACAGGCAACATGTAGGTAGACATGGCATACATAGGTGTTGTTTGGGCCATAGAGCTTATAAGAGTAGCTCTTCCAGCCTGAGACAACACTTTGACTTTCCAGCCCTTAATCTTTTTGTGAACATTATTCACCAGGAACTCAAAATCCTCAGCTTTTCTTTGGGATAACATAACTGGAATCCCCAGATATTTCTCTCTGGATTCAAACTGGCTCATTTTCCAGAATCTTTTCAGTCTAAGTTTGTTTCTGAATCTCACATTCTTACTAAAAAACATACTGGACTTATCAAAATTGATTTTCTGTTCAGATGCCTCACAGTAATCATCAAAAATCTGTCTGAGATGCCCCCCATCAGAAGTGTTGGCCTTAGTAAAAATGATCAAATCATCTACATACAACAGATGAGTGATGGGGAGAGATATATTTTTTATTTTGATACCATGTATCAGCCCCTCTTGTTCTTTTCTAGCTATAAGCCTAGACAGAGCCTCAGAAACCAGGATAAAGAGATAAGGGGATAAAGGGTCCCCTTGTCTTAACCCTCTTTCAGGTTTGAACTTTTTCAGAAGAGACCCCTTAAGTAACACTTGAAAAGTGACAGATGTCAAACATTGCTGGATCATACCTCTCCATTTCTCATTGAAGCCAAGCTTCTCAAAAATGCTATCCAAGAAAGACCATTCCACCCTATCATAGGCCTTAGCCATGTCCATCTTTAGGGCCACCTAACCATCCCCCTTAGTTTTCATGTTTTTCATATTGTGAAAAATTAAGCTCACAAGCCAACCCAGTATTGTCCCCAATACTCCTACCCTTGATGAATGCCCCTTGAAAAGGGGACACAATCTTATTAATATGACATTTCAGCCTGTTAGCCAAGATCTTAGAGATAATCTTGTAACAGAAGTTACAGAGGCTCATAACTAATTGCCTAGAAAAATCTTCAAACTATAAGTACTCGCACCCCCAAAAAATTTACAACTATAGTGAGAATATAATCAACAAAAAAAATAATATGAAAAAAAAATTAATAAAAAATATTCCAATAAACCAATTTTTTTTTACTTCTCTTTTTGCCCTTACAAAATTATCATTTATCATTTATTTTGAGTCTAAAACCATTAAAGAGAGACAAATGTGTTTTCGAATATTTGATTAGTTAATGATACTAAAACAAATAACCAAATGCCCAAAACCCAACTAGCCAATTCACATAATTCTAATCACCCATAACAAATCTGTAAGCTCTTTCTCATTTCTTTCACTCTAAGCGTATGACCTCAACCCAAACCAAAAACCAAAAACAAAAAACAAATTCAGAAAAGACTTGTGGCGCAACTTGTTGCACGCTTGTCCTAATTATTTGTAAAACTTATTATCATTATCAATAAAATTTTCACTTAAAAAAAACAAAAAAAAAACAAAAAAGGTAATTTTTTTATATCTAATGTTAATATTTTATAGTTTTCTCCACATGATAGTAGAGTTATATAAACTTATAACATTATAAGAAGTTAACAATTTGTTAAATCATTGTAGACTTGTAGACTAAATTATGTAGGTATATGTAGACATAGTAGTATCAATTAATGGCTTAAGTGCTTAAATAGTTAACTTCATCAATCGATATTAAATTCTTAGTAGTCAACACACTATAGTTTTGTGAATTAAAATAAATGCATAAGTTTGTTGATTTTTATTGTTTATACTTTCTAACAAAAATAAATAAATAAATAATTGCATACTTTTTATTTTTGGGGTGGGGTGGGGTGGGGTGTGCACATAATCTCGCACACATTGACTTATAATCCTAGCTCCGTCCCTGGTTTGTCCCTCAAACCAGATAGAAGCACAACAATAGAAGTTCAGTGTGCAGCTGCTTGTTCAATGATACTTTTTTTCTTGTTTTCAAAAGATTCTACTTCTAACTTAAATCTACCCTAAATGTAAAAACGAAACAACATAGTCAGTGTTTAATATTAAATCCAAAACACAGTATGTATCGTATGGTCATATTAGGATTTGTACCTCTTCTGAAAATCTTCAATACTTTTATCCTTTTCAGCAATTACTTCATCAAAAGTCTTCAATATATTGTGCTCTTCTAACACGTTTACCCTGATTTAAAAGATAACAAGATAGTCAGATCTTACTCCTAGATGCACAAATATAAATTGTATGATCACATTTGGATTCATACCTCTTCTTCTTTATATATATATAATAGCAGTCCATTTTTGGGCTCATTGGGGTAGTCCACGTAACCAGGGGGATTAAGAAAAAATAGGAAGAAAAAAAATAGTAACTAAGAGTCCCAATTAATTATGTTTTCTTTATAAACTAAATCTTTTCTCTTTTCAAGAGTCATAATTAATTATGTTATGTTTTCTTTATAAACTAAATCTTTTCTCTTTTCAAGAGTCATAATTAATTATGTTTCCTTTATATACTAAATCTCTTTTCAAGAGTCCTAATTAATTATGTTTCATATTTCGTAATCTATACACATCCAAACGAAGAATAATAAGGATTACAGGAGAGACTCTCTTCTTGAAGGGTCCTAATTAATTATGTTTCATGTTCCTAATCTATACACATCCAAATAAAAAATAATAAAGATTACAGGAGAGACTCTATTCAAATTAGGAGAAAAAAATTGCTGATAAAAAAGTTAAAGAAACAAGTTGCGAGAAAAAAACTAAATAGGAACTAAAAGTCCCAATTCTTGAACTTCTAAGTATCCCATATTTTCGAGTTCTTCAATTTACAACTATTGTCACTAGTACAAAAAAAGGTTTTTGTGACTGTTTTAAAATGTTATTTGTGACTGTTCTGTTTGTAACGGTCACAAATAGTATAAAAAGGTTTAAGTGAAGTTTCTAAAAGAGTTTTAGTCACTCCTGTATTCTTTTTTTTCGATAATACCTTATATATTCATAAAAACCACTAAACCAGTACAGGGGTAATCTTGCTTGTCAGGATGCATTGTGGTAGCTAATCCCTTTGTTGCAGTTGGGAGGCCCATTTTGCTAACTGATGAGCCTCACCATTAGACCTCCTGTTTATCCACTTAAACTTACAAAACTCAAAATCAGAGCTTAACTTAACAACATAATCTCTCAAGCTCTTATACAACGAACAATACTGGCTATTTAAAGCCTTTATAACCTCTGAACAGTCCCATTCTATGTACACTGCAGTCCACCCAAAAGCAAGAGCAAGTCCTATAGCCACCTCAGCTGCAACCATTTCTGTTTCCTCTGCTGACCTGGCTTGGAACTTTCTAGTGCCTGCCCCTATCACTCTACCTTCCGAGTCCCAAGCTATTGTTCCAGCTGCTGCCTCTCCTGAGGTATAACCTGAAAAGCAGCGTCAAACCTTATGTTAACACAATCATTAGGAATCTCAGGGAACATAGAGTCTAAATCATATTTAAACTGATCAGGGGGGTTAGAGGTCTCATTCTGATTATTGCTTTCTGCAAAGCCATTGTTACATTTGCAGGCCTCCAGCTCACTTTTTCTAAGAGTTCTTTCCCTGTTTGGAACCCTATATTCAAACTTGGCTTCATTTCTTATTTTCCAGATGTTGTATAGTAGATAGCAAGCCTGAACTCCTGCCTGAGATATCTGTTGGCTCTTGCTATTGCACCAACTAAGAAATTTTGTAATCCATTCTTTGGCATTATTACTACCTTTGTTTTCCATTCTCAGACCTAAGCCTGATGAGAACCACAGAAGTCTGGACCATTCACACTCAAAAAACAGATGACTATCTGTTTCCATACTCTTGTAGCACAAGGGACAGGAGAAGTCCCCCACCATTTTCCTAGAATCCAGCCTTTCCCCCATTGGCAAAGCATACATGTACACTTTCCAAAGGAACATCTGGAGATTGGCTGGTATTCTAGCTTTCCAAATGTGCTTCACAGTATGTTTATTAAAGCTAGAACTCTGCCCTATATCATTATCCATCGATATGTGTTTGTAAGCAGATTTCACTGTGAATCTCCCTGACTTCTCCTCACTCCAAACCATCTTATCCTTCCCTAGACCCAAAGGTCTGATTATAACTTCCTGAATTCTTGCAACTAGGAAAGGAGGAAAGAAAGTTGTGAGCTTGGCTTCATCCCATCCGGACCTATCCTTATGGAACAGGTCAGCCACATGGAGATCTTCAAGTCTGGGATCCTCCACCCCTAGTTCTCTCAGAGTCTTGGGTTTCCCATTACAGAGCACCCAAGGGTCATCCAGAACAGATGTGGAAGTACCACTATGGACCCCCCATACCAAACCTCCATTAATAAGATTGAAAGTTTTGTGTATGCCTTTCCAAAAGAAGGAGGCATACCCAGGTGGTTTCCACACTTCTCCAATCCAATTCTTTCCATATATACTAGCAAGGGTCTTTGTCCATATAGATTCAATATCAGTAGTAGCTTTCCAAGGAAGTTTGGCTAGCATAGCTACATTTATATCTCTCATATTTCTAAACCCCAATCCTCCTGCAGACTTGGGTTTACATAAGTTGTCCCACCCAATGGTATGGACACTTTTTGAATTTTCAGAACCATGCCAAAAGAACTCTCTACATGCTTTGTCTATTTTGTCACAGGTAGACTTGGGAAGCATATAAGTGGACATAGCATAGAGAGGAGTGGCTTGTACCACAGACTGGATTAGGGTAGCCCTGCCAGCCTGTGAGAGCACCTTAGCCTTCCAGCCTTTAATCTTATTGTGGATCTTGTCCACTAAGAAGTCAAAATCCTCTGCCTTCCTTTGAGAAAGCATAATAGGGATCCCTAAATACTTTTCCTTTGGATCAAAAAGTCTCATTTTCCAGAACTTTTTTAACTTTATTTTGTTTCTAAACTTAATGTTTTTACTAAAGAAAATGAACAGGATTAAGTCATCAGCATAGAGAAGGTGGGATATGGGAGGAGAAGCTCTCCTGATCTTAATCCCATGGACTTTCTCCTCATCCTCAGCTTTGGTAATCATCCTTGATAGAGCCTCAGACATAATGATAAATAGATAGGGGGATAGAGGATCCCCCTGTCTGAGGCCTCTTTCAGGGATGATCTTATTGAGAGGACTCCTATTCAAAAGGACTTGGAAGGAAACAGTAGATATACATTGTTTAATCAAATTCCTCCATCTTTGGCTAAACCCCAACCTATCAAAGATGTTATCCACTAGAGACCATTCCACTCGATCATAGGCTTTTGCCATATTCATCTTTAAAGCAATCCACCCATGATTATGTCTTTCATGTTTTTCATGTGATGAAAAAGCTCACAAACCAAACCAGTATTATCCTCTATATTTCTCCCTTTTATGAAAGCCCCTTAAAAGGGAGAAATAATTTTATTTAGGTGTCTCTTTAACCTATTAGCTAAAATCTTATAAATGACTTTGTAACAGAAATTGCAAAGACTGATAGGCTTAAAATAGGCCTAAAATTTGTCACTCCTGTACTAAATTGTAACAAGTATTCTTTTACCACTTGTTGTATATGCGAACAGCTTATATGTGATGTGACGTTTTGAAGGGAAACAGTTACATAAGCCTTGATTTTTATGTTACTGTTTAAGAAGCCTTCACTAACTACCCGATCTTTTACCAAAAAAAAAAACTAACTACCTAATATATCTTTTTTTTGGTGCTGCCACGACTCCACTTCTTTTAAACAAGAGAAAAAAGAAAAAAGAAAAAAGAAAACAGGAAAAAAAGAAAAGAACCCCACGTTTATTATTCTCCCACTTTAAAAAATGGATATCATCTCTCTCTCCGGCCTCTATCTCACGGCTCTCTTACGGTTGGGTCTTTGAAATTGTTTTGGTGAATCTTACTTAAATTGGTTTTAAATGCCACTGTTGGTTCTCGTCCGGGGCTCAAGTTTCAGTTGTAATTGAATTCGCCTCGGTTGGGTAAATGGGGCTTAACTCCGGTGTTGATTAATTTGTATTATTGTGGTTGGGGATTTGAAAATCCGAGTCGATGAACTCGATTGTGGTTGGGGTGGTTTTTGTGTTAAATGAACTTGATTTTGCTCACGCGGCAACCCATCTCTTCCCTTTCCCTTAATTGTGGTTGGGCCATCAAATTTCAGCTTTAGGTTGTGGCGGCTTCTTAGTTGTGAACAAATTTCATTTTGCTATGCATATTTTCTCGCCCCTTAATTTCCTATTTTATTTTATTTTATTTTTATATTTAAGGTAACCTTGAACGTGTCAAAAGAAAAGTTGATGATTTTTTAGTTATATGTTTATTTTTCTTCGGGTTTTTTTTACTCTACAGAAAGGGATCAAACCAAATACATGCACACTCTACTTAACTCGAGCAAGGTAGATGATACGGTTTTCAAATAGTTTGTTTCCTTCTACTCTGAAGTTCTGTTTTTTTTTTAAGTTGTAACTGAAATATATGCTTTATTCCTGGTATTATCTGGTTTGTGCTTAAATGATAAAAGTCTGAAGTTTGTACTAATTTAGGAGGTTCCCCAGCAACCCAAAACTGGCATAGCAACTTCATGGTTTTTTTCTTTTAAACTTCTATGTACACGTACTTAATCAATGTGATTATGTGAAAATGCACAAGCATCAGAGTTGCACTTTGATAGCCTTTGTGAACCTGAACTTACTTGTAGTCGATTTGCATAACAACCTTTCATAGGGACACTTCCATGACCAGGTGTTATAAATCTTCACATGAATTAATCCAAGGTATGGGTTTGTCTTGATTTCTATTTCTATAAAAGGGCAAAATATTCAGAACTCTTAATTCAAATTCAATCTCTTGCAGTCTTTTGACATTGAACTGTCATTGTTCCAAATATGGATGTTGAGACGAAAAAAAGGTTGGTGCCTAGAGCCTACCCATCCATGTTGAAGGGAATTCATACATCTCTTTAATAGCAGGTATCCATTCATTTCCTTGATCCTTTATGTATGTAAGATATACTACATCTTCCTACTTGCTTATATGTAGGTCAATCCGTCAATCTATTGGACTATATACTCATTAAATATTAGGAATGTTTACATGTAAACTGCCTATTATGAGGTTTTCTTGATTAGAGAGTTTCTTGTTATTTAGCACTAGTAAAATAAAGGCTATTTGGAATGGATGTGAAGCTCATGACGGAACTTTATGGATGTAGAAAGAATCAGACCTCATGCAGGTTACTTTGTAATATATCCTTTGATCCTGGGTCACTTTGCAATCCTTTGATCTTGGCTTGAGAAGTAATGATTGTTAATTGTGGGGTGCAGAGTAGCATAGAGATGATGTTCTTGAATATATAGTATTGATGTCGATATCTCCATAGATTTGTCTAGTTAGCTTTTTCAGTTTTTTGGAACTGCAGACATACACGATTACACACACACACACACACACATACATGATTACACGCGCAAACAACCACACACAAGCAATGCCCTCAAAGCTACAACAGTCCTTATATGTTTATTGGAAGAACTATTGCCTTTACTTCAGCTGAACACTTTAATTAGTAGATGTTTTATTTGGACCGTCACTCACCTGAATAGGTGCATCGGACTTCCTGTGTTGTTTGCAGTCTCTATATTAAGAGCATTGTTACATTCTCAACTGCATTTGTTTAATGTCATGTTCAATATGCCACATAACACAAAAGAAGTTATGATTGTATAGTGTAGTAGCTGTATTATTATGCGTTGGTTTAATTTGCTTAAGGAAATTAGTTATCAAAGTAAATGATTATGTTTTTTTTTTCAAGAAGAAGAACAACAATTATTATTGTACTTTTAGTGACTATCCGAAGGTATATTTTCCTTAAACTTCTCTTAGTCGTTTAAATTACTTTTTGTTTAGTCTATAAGTTGAAACTTGCACTTGTTATATTTTTAAGCTTGCAGTTTCTTCAAACCTTGATGGAATTTGCATATGTTATATGACTTGTATCAAATACCGGGGATTCTAAGTTTAACCAAGTACTCAATTGGTCACCTCACATTACATTTAATATAACTTGAGTTTTAGATGATCTATATAGAACTATACTTCCAATTACGTGATCGGATTGAGAATGTGTGTCATGTAAGACAATGCTATATGTTCTGCTTTGAATGCATTTAGAGGCATATTATAAATTTGAGAATGCATTCTTGCTTTGGAAATTGTAAATTGTTACATATGTATTTAAATTTGTACTACTGGTCCTTAGTCATTTCTTAATTCAGGGAACACCTTCAATTCCAGTGTTAGATATATCGTAGTTCCTATTCTATTATATTCGTTTTTCCTACTGCAAGGTGCTGAAGTCTTGTTTGCTATATCCACATTGGCATAACAATTTTTTTGCTGGGTAACATATTGGTATTCGTACAACCTCTTCAAGAGCTTATAATTTCTTTAGATTCTTCTACCACGATTCAAGGTACTGCCTTGTACTTTCCACAAATGGAAGCTTATCCAAATTAAACATGTTGTAACTTCGCACTTATATTTATTTGAATCTCTGTGACTTTAATCATGTTTCTTGGCTGGTGGTGAATTAAAGAAGTCATGAGTAATAGGCTTCTCTTAGTTGTGGGGCTTTTGACTAAGTTGCAATGCGTCTTTCTGTTGAAGACTCGCGATTATTTTTTGAAGTAGAAGCATAAGATGATCCTTTGATTACTAGCGGGGTGCTCAACGTTCCAGATTTGTATGTGTTCATTTGGTGAAGTAGAGCCCAAGCCTTGTTTTATTATTATATATTATATTGTTTTAAACATTAACGATCTTGTTTTATCTCTCTTTTAGATCGTTCTGATGGGGCATGAGAGTACTTGAAGCGAAGACAACCAGTATGTGAAAACCTTTCTTACTTACAAAAAAGTGGTTTGACTTAGGATCAACAAGTCTGAGTTTGACAGAGTGACTAGGCACCATAAAGCAAGCATGACGGGATCTTAACAGATAAGAGCTGCCCAAGAATCTTTTTCGCAAGAGACATACACATCCTCCAGTGTAGATTAAGTTTGAATTGAGTTCAGTTTATTAGAACTGTCTTCCAGGCTACGTTCAAGACTATTCACAAGTGTCTATGTGAATGTAAATGTGTGTACGTATATTTATTAGCTTAAATCTTATATATGTTTTTGCTTGTGGATTCAGATATTTGTATGGAATTATTTATTGGAATAAATTTGTTTGGAATGGAATGTGTTCTCTTACTTGGAGTATGTGAAGTTACACTAGGTGAAGCTACCTGGATGTTTGTTTGGAATATATTCACTATTTTTTTATTGTTTTTTTTAATTATTTATCACCGTTTTAATCAAAATGGCATGATTAGTTGTCTTTTTTGTGATGGTTACAAGATGATTACATTACTATTTCGTCAAAACCGTCACAAACGATATAATTATTTGTGACGCTTTTTAAGTATTTGTTACTGTTTTATATGGTGGATACAGACTTGTCTAGAGGAAATATTTGTGACGGTTTTGGGGAAAAAAAAATAACCCCCACTCCGTCACGGTTTTGGAAAAAAAAAACAGTGACAAAAGACTTTTTATCACTGTTTTTAACAGTGATATAAAGCCTTTTTTCTTGTAGTGTGTGCTGATTTCAAAACTCTTCTTTCTACAAGTCTTCTTTCTCTACCTCCCCAGTATGTGTTGATTTCAAAAGTCTTTTTTCTTTTGATTTGTGTTTACCATAAAGTTTGGAGTGTTAAGAGAGAAGGTAATGCAGGTCTAACATTAGACGTTTGACTGTGACTT
Organism: Coptis chinensis; assembly: GCF_015680905.1. NCBI lineage: Eukaryota > Viridiplantae > Streptophyta > Magnoliopsida > Ranunculales > Ranunculaceae > Coptis > Coptis chinensis. The sequence continues at coordinate 88,158,112 of NC_141463.1, read as the reverse complement.
CCGAGATTGACAAACCGTACATTTTATGTATATATACCAACACTAATTGTTTATCAACTCAATCTAATTCCTCATCTAGGGAGAAGGTTAAGTTATTTATTTTAGTCGTCACTATCTATATATTATCTACATATTTTAATATGTTCCATAAGAACGTTAGTAAGTGGATCTAAAGCTTTAAACCTTATATGTATAGTTTTGGAGCTTTAAACTTTTCTTTTATATGAGTACTTCCTTATCAATAAAAATTTTCAAGTAACTATTTTCACTCACCTAATCCTCATCTACTAGCTGTATTTTATATAATGTGTTTAAGACTTATATTTCCTTTTTATATAGTTATTAACATGCCCCATCCATGCTAACGGATAAACTTCTTTTGACATAATAATAAGATTTCAGTGCATCCTAAAGATGTAAATGTAGTTACTTATTGATGGATCTGATAACCAAGTGTTTTTTTTTCCCATATTCTATATTGTTTTTATTTGTTTCAATATGTGGTTGTTATTTTTTATTCTTCACTCTTAATTTCCTAAGAGCATTTCTAGACCAATTTGTGCATGAGTAGACATCAATTATTCTATCCAAAATATCTTTAGAAGTTGACTCCACTTACTTGGTTGTTATTTGTTTATATTTACATAATATGATAAGTTCATGGTCGTTGTTTAAATTTTGAATAGGGTTCTTGGTGTTAGTAGTGTACTCAGGTGAGAATGAATTACTTTGTACATGTTTAAGGTTTGTGTGTTAGTAGTTTGCATGCCGATGATATTTTGGAGTAGATAAATTTCTCAGGGAGTGTTAGTGGCGCTACCAGAAATAGAAGATTCTTACATGGAAACACAAATAGGAGATTATTCAACAGAAAGTGAGTTAGTAGACTAAATGAGGTTTTTTTATTTTTTAGGGTATGTTTTGCTGAATAATATATATATATATATATATATATATATATATATATATATATATATATATATAAAACTTCATAAAATCTAATACTGATATAACTGAGTTAGGTTGTATTTTGTGAAGTTGTTGGACTATGTATTCAAAACTTGAAACTATACTTCTAAATTATATGGCCGCCTAATTTTATTGTATACATATGTTTATGTTGGAATATTTGTGCCGTCTAGACTACCATTCTTCAGATGCATACTTAAAATAAAATGATGTAAACCTACATGATAATATAGATACTTGAGGGAAACCAAAAGGTTCCATGATCATGTACCATAATAGTTGAGTAATATGCTTATATGGATTTATTTTCTTAAAATTGAAATTCAGACACACAACATAATTCATATTTAATATTTCTTAACTTTTGTTGGAGTCGGTTTCCCTGAATTTTCAGTTCTCAAGTTAACGTTTAATGTATCTTAAAGTTAAAGCAATCAGTATTGCGTTTTTCGACCCAGTTGGGTACGTTTGATTGATTTTCTAACCTGATTATTTTGTATTAGATTCAGGTGTGCTATTAATCTAATATAATGCTGATTTTCTTTCATATGCGTTGTTTTACTATATTTTTTGTTAGCCTTAAGCTACTTCATTGATACTTTCGTCCCACTTACAATTACAAAAGGAAGGATTTCTTAGCACTTGGTTTCTTTTGCAGTAAATTGAAGACGAAGAATCTAAAAAAGCATCACATTTTGGTTATGAATTTGAAGGTCTTGGTTCTCCAAGTCATGGCTCAGTCTTGAAGGTTGGACGACTCATGGATTCTTATCTAGCGGAAATTGCGCCTGATCGATCCATATCTAGATCTACGGAAATTCATTGCTATCATTGAAATCTTGCTTGACTATGCCCAAGTTATTGATGATGGACTCTACAGAGCAGCTGATATATATTTAAAGGCAACTTATCCAACTTTTTGTTTTTGTTAGTGTTGCAGTCTGAATTCATTTATAATATAGAGTGATGCTGTGATTTAGTGTTAATTCGACACTTTCTTATGCTTTACTTCACTTTAATTTGTGATGGGGTTCTAATTAATAGATTTCTTTCGTAGAACAAAATTGAAATTTTTATCACAGGTTTGTTTTGAAATTTTCATGTTTTTAAAAGTGATTTTGTTTTGTAATTGCACTATTAGTAAATTAAGTATATATTTGCCTTCTACCACATACCACATTCCACATTTGTCTATGATGGTTTTCAAATATTAAACCATAAAGAGGAGTACCTGAGTTTTTTGGAAAAAAAGTCACTGAATCAATACACATATCAATGCTCATGCTTTTTACGTGCTAACATGAATTAGCAAACGATGAACATTATTATTATTTGCTTTGAGGACTGTATATAACGATAAATAGAAGTTGGTATTACACACCAACTTTGATAATTATCAGAAAATCAGAAACTGGACACAAATGCATTGAACCAACCCCAAAAAATAATTAACGGGAAATAGGATAATGATGAGAAATCGCAAGTTGGATGCAACAACATTGAACTAACCTCAAAGAATAATTAAAGAGAAATCAGAAAATGGATGCAATACTGTATTGAACTAACTCAGAATAATTAACGGGAAATAGGAAAATGGATGCAATACTGCATTGAACAAACCTCATAGAAAAATTAATGGGTAATCGGAAAATGGATGTGAGTGCATCGAACTAACCTTAAAGAATAATTAACGAGTACTGGAAATAGGAAACTGGATGTAAATGCATCGAACTAATTTCAAATAGTTATTAATGTAAAATCGGAAAATTGGATGCAAATGCATTGAACCAGCCAACGTCAAAGAATATTAATGGGAAATCGAAAACTTGATGCAAATGCATTGAAGAAATCTCAAAGAATAGTTAACGGGAAATCGGAAATTGGATATCACATTGCATTGAACTAACCTAAAAGAATAATTAATGGGAAATCGAAAATTTGATGCAAATGCATTGAACTAACCTCAAAGAATAATTAGTGGAAAATTGGAAACTGGATGCAACTGTATTGAACTAACGCCAAAGAAAAGTTAACGAGAAATAAAAATCTGGATAAAAATGCATTGAACTAACCTCAAAGAATAATTAACAGGAAATCAAAAACTAGATGCAACTGCATAAACTAACCTCAAAGAAATAATTAACGGGAAATAAAAAATTGGATGCAAATGCATCAAACTATCCTCAAAGAATAATTGACGTGAAATTGGAAACTGGATCCAAATGAATTTAACTAACCTCAAAGAATAATTAACGGGAAATTAGAAGTTGGATGCAACTGCACTAAACCAAAGAATAATTAACATGACATCGGAAACTGGATGCAAGTCCAGCTAACTAACCTTAAAGAATAATTAATGGGAAATAGGAAACCGGATACAAATGCATCGACTAACCTCAAAGAATAATTAACATAAAATTAGAAACTTGATACAAATGCATTGAGCTAATCTCAAAAAATAATTAGTGGGATGAAAATTGAAAAAATGGATGCAAATGTAATGAACTAACCTCAAAGAATAATTAACGGTCAATCGGAAACTGGATGCAACACTGCAATGAACTAATCTCATAGAATAATTAACGGGAAATCAAAAACTAGATGTAACACTGCAATGAACTAACCTCAAAAAATAATTAACGGGAAACTAGAAACTGGATACAAGTGCATTGAACTAATTAACCTCAAAGAATAATTGACAGACAATCGGAAACTGGATGCAAATGCATTCAACAAATCTCAAAGAATAATTAACGGGAACTCGGAAACTGGATACAAATGCATCAAACTAACCTCAAAAAATAATTAACGGGTAATCGGAAACAACATGAAATTGCATCAAACTAACCTCAAAGAAAAATTAACATAAAACCGGAAAGTGGATGCAACTGCATCAAACTAACCTCAAAGAATAATTAATGGAAAATTGAAAACTGGATGCAACTGCAAGGAACTAACTTTAAAGAATAATTAACAGAAAATCAGAAACTGGATGCAAATGAATGGAACTAACTTCAAGGAATAATTAACGACAAATCGGAAACAAGATGCCAATGCATGGAACTAATCTCAAAGAATCATTCAGGTGTAATCGAAAACTGGATGCGAATGCATCAAACTAACGTCAAAAAATAATTAACTGGAAATCGAAAACTAGATGTAAATGTATTGAACTAACCTAAAAAATAATTAACGGAAAATCGGAAACTGGATGTAAATGCATTGAACTAATTAAACTCAAATGATAATTAACTTGAAATATGAAACTTAATGCAAATGTATTGATCTAACCTCATAGAGTTATTAACGCACAATCCAAAACTAAGTGCAAATTCATGGAACTAATCTCAAAGAATAATTAACAAAAATTGAAAAACTGGAAATCAGAAACTGGATGTAATTGCCTTAAACTAACCTCAAAGATGAATTAACAGAAAATTAGAAACTTGATACAAATGCATTGAGCTAATCTCAAAAAATAATTAGTGGGATGAAAATTGAAAAATGGATGCAGATGTAATTAATTAACCTCAAAGAATAATTAACGGTCAATCGGAAACTGGATGCAACACTGCAATGAACTAATCTCATTGAATAACTAATGGGAAATCAAAAACTAGATGTAACACTGCAATGAACTAACCTCGAAAAATAATTAACGGGAAACTAGGAACTGGATACAAGTGCATTAAACTAATTAACCTCAAAGAATAATTGACAGACAATCGGAAACTGAATGCAAATGCATTCAACAAATCTCAAAGAATAATTAACGTGAACTTGAAAACTGGATACAAATGCATCAAACTAACCTCAAAGAATAATTAACGGGTAATCGGAAACAACATGAAATTACATCAAACTAACCTCAAAGAAAAATTAACATAAAACCGGAAAGTGAATGCAACTGCATCAAACTAACCTCAAAGAATAATTAATGGAAAATTGAAAACTGCATGCAACTGCAAGGAACTAATTTTAAAGAATAATTAACAGAAAATCAGAAACTGGATGCAAATGAATGGAACTAACTTCAAGGAATAATTAACGACAAATCGGAAACAGGATGCCAATGCATAGAACTAATTTCAAAGAATCATTCAGTGTAATCGAAACCGGATCTTAATGCATCAAACTAACGTCAAAAAATAATTAACCGGAAATCAAAACTAGATGTAAATGTATTGAACTAACCTAAAAAATAATTAACGGAAAATCGAAACCGATGTAAATGTATTGAACTAATTAAACTCAAATGATAATTAACTTGAAATATGAAACTTAATGCAAATGTATTGATCTAACCTCATAGAGTTATTAACGCCAATCCAAAACTAAGTGCAAATTCATGGAACGAATCTCAAAGAATAATTAACAAAAATTGAAATACCGAAATCGAACCTGATGTAATTGCATTAAACTAACCTCAAAGATGAATTAATGAAAATCAAAAACTGGATACAAATGCAATGAACTCGATCTCAAAAAATATTTAACAGAAAATCAGAAATTAAATACTAATGTATTGAACAAATCTCAAAACATCGTTGTTTTATGTGTAGTGGAAATGTCTCGATAAGTATATGATTGGGAATGACTTGCTATTCAAGTATATTCAATATGAATTTCGTCTCATTGGGCATTCTCACAAAAATTTTATCAAACTTCTATTATTAAACAACAAAAAGAACTCGAAGGGTTTTTATAAAAGTGCATTATTATGATTATTATTATTATTTTCTGGAGTATGGTTTTCATGTTGCAAGAAATTTGGATGAGTGACCAATGTAATATTCATATATCATAAATAGATCTATCTACATACTTCAAATATTTTTTAGAATAATTTAATATAATGGTACCGAAAGCTAGTTAGATCTTCAATAGTTTCATCCTTTGCAGTAACTATCTTATCGAACTAGCCTATGAAAATTTAAATGTAAAGTCAGTTCAATACAAACGGTATGAAATTGACCAATTAAATTTTATAATTTGATGAAGTTTTATAACAGAAGACGTCAAGACCTCAATAATAATTAGCACTGAAGACCTTATAATAAAGTAGCTAAGTTCTAAGTTCAGTGCTAAGTTCAACTGCACACCGAACTTCTATTGTGATGAATGGGATACTAGAAGGCACTGAAATTACAGTTAAAGGACTTGAACTTAGAACTCAGCACACCCTTCTAATTACAGTTAAAGGACAATTATCATGAACACAGTCAGAAGGGATACTAGAAGCCCACTAATAATAATTAGCACTGAAGACCTTATAATACTGCACAAATGGAAGCTGCATACTAGACCCCGAGGAGGCCCTCCTGTTATTTGTTACCATTCCCAATGGATGCTGATGGGGGCAGCAGATCTACTCCACGGATAGCTGATTAGGCGTGGGACCAGAACATAAAAGAGGGAGAGGTGGAAACACAAGTGACCAACTTAAGTTTGGATCAAACTCGACACCTTATGGGAATTCACCAAACTGATAGGTGGCAACAAACAAGAAGGAGAAACTTCCATGTTTCGGGACCTTTCTCTGTTACAAAGAAAGGGAAGGAAAACAAAAAGAAAACAGTAAAAAGGATATAAGAGATAGCTGCTACCAGTAAGTTCTTGGTCAATCCTGTATTAGCACAACTCACAACGCGAGCCAGATACATTTCCTTTTTACTGATAAAATTCAATATAAATGAATCAATTTTGAAATTACATGTCACAAATACAATAAAGTGATCCTAAGTAGCAAGATACTAGATCATACCCGAGGATACGTTCCCTCAGATCACATGAGTGCCCTATATACAAAGAACATCAACACAACCCACTCCTCAAATGTAACTCAGATACCGATAGAAAGATTTGGAGGTTTAGTTTCCAATGCCAAAAAACTCTTCGAAAACAGGAAGTGTCTTGTTTGTAGGTGCCTGTGTGGAATCAGAATATCAGAATCTACCGCAGCAGTTCAAGCTGTTCAAAGAGACCACGCACTGGGTGCCAAGGCAACCTTGGACAAGCTAAAGCATTAAGTTATTTTGTTAATTGTCTGCACAACTTTTACAAAGGTTGACACTCAAGCAGATTGTTGTGCTAGGAAGGGAGCTACGCTGTCTAAAGGACTTTAGAAATGGTGGAGCTGTAAGCCAGCATTCCTTACCTCCATATATATAACCTACTTACACTTACCAAATGACATAAAATGGCTATCATTAGTTGACCAATGTGGATGCCGACCCAGTTGGGATATCCTCATGTCCCCTGACCAATGTGAAGCAATTTTCTCACTTCTACTGTACTCGATAGTCCTTCCGACTTTGTAATCAAGGCAAGATGACGAGTTACTTAGCCCATGCCCTCCCTTCTCACTTTTCTCTCAACTAACTAACACATAGTAAAGTGGCCTATCTTCTTATTTAAAGCTTAAACTTAGGGGATTTTGAGAACATCGTAACTACATTGAACGTTTTAGCAGTGATGACAGTCAAAGTCGACTACGGAATGTAGTGGGCAAATATAGTACTTTTAGATATTTTATTTGACATTTCAAAATTCGAGATATTGACATAAAGATCAATATCTCGGTATGTTTGGTGATTATTTCAAATATTGGAGCGGGAAAAGAAGGAAAAAGACAATGGACATGTGTTGGGTCAAAGCTAATTGAAGAGACTATATAAAGACTGAAAGAATATAAAAAATATTCATTCCCACAAAAATTGTTAGAAAACAGGAGAGAGAAACAGAACAATTGTAAAACTTCCATTATTGATCAATAAAAAGCTTCGTTTCACTTCAGTTCATTTCATTCATTCAAACTATTACTAAGGCTATGTTTGATAGGAGCTGTGGCAAATGCAAATTTTGTCACCATTTGCCACTGACAAATTTACTATGTGACAATTGCAAATATCTTGTGGCAAATTTAAATTGCCACTGTTTGATGATATTGTAGTAAATATCATTTGCCCTGATTTGCAACAATTTGTTGCTGTTTGATTGTCCAAATTTGCCGCGGTAAATATTTCATTTCTTCATTTTTTGTGTTTTTAAAATATTTAAGATGTGTTTGTTTACTGGCAAACCTCTGGTGAGAAAATTTGAGATTTGTCAGTGTTTTCTCACTAATTAATGTATTTTAAGGAGCTTAACAAAAGGTTTTGTTTGTTGGAATCGAAAACAAGCATATATGGAAACAAGTGACTTCCCAAAATTGGAAAGCGGGGGTTCCTCCGTTGTTTCCGAAATACATTTTACTTAAGAGCACCAGCCCGGTTGTAAAAAGAGTTGGTCATTTAACTAGGCAATTGAAAGTATTGTCCACATTCACTAGAGAACACAAACATCCTCCTTTTTCTCGACCTCACTCAATCTTTGGATTGCTTCTAAAAAAATAAATTGTGAAGAAATTAATTTTCAAATAAGTAAGGAGATGGACTCGGACAATGCGTGGTTTTCCAATTCAAATTTCAACATAATAGCCTCATCCTCAGACAATAACTTACGACTTCATTGTGAATAGTAGTGAACTTAAAACATTAATTAGATAAACATGATTCACATGTCAATGTCCGATACATGGCTTATTCTCCATCTTGGCACGAGAACAATAAACCATCATCTGGTCAAATTATTTGCCAATCTACAAGTTGGATTTTTCTTGGCTCGGCGATTCTTTAAATTAAGCGGAATAGTTTCCCTTAATTTGCATTCACCTACTCATTTCTTTGGGCTCTACAAAGTGTGACATTTCCATAAGCCAAAAGGATAGACAAACAGCCATTACAATCGAGACCACTTTCAACGTAATCAAGAACCCGTGAATCCTTCATGGCATCGATGCTTGATCTTGAGGCCTGCGAACCCAAAGATATTAGAATAGGAAACAGGGAAATGAAGTAGTCAAACAAATTAATATAAGGTTCAAAATATGACTAACGGACTAACCAACTTAAACTTCTTCGGGGCTATCTTGCACTTTCGGTTTATCTTTGCCGCGGAGGAAGAAGCCGATATACCCCTCCCCGGTACTTGCAAAGAAATCTGAATCACCAGAGTAGCGCGGCCAGCTGAAGCACCTGGAACCATCATCACCAGCAGCGGCAGCAGCAACAACAACAATCCACCGCACTACCAAATACACCATACACACCACCACCCATCGCCTACCAGTCACACCACACCACCACACCACCCACACACACTAGTCATTACACCACCGCCACCACCAAAGACGCACTCACCACATTACCACCACACACTCACACACACAACACCATAAATTTACACTCACCACACTACCACCACCAAAGACACACTCACCACACCACCACCACAATAAGATGCCTCCACACATCACCTTTTTGCCTCTTTTCTTAGTGACAATGAAAACTTACTTTACCCTCCCTACCTGTTGTATTCTCGAGATCATACTAAACCATTGCCTAGCATTCTCTGATATACCTTGTACTCTAAAGATCGAGTTTTAGTGTTTGGGTCCAAAAGTTGGCTGTGTAAGGGACATTTGTCCTTTAATGTAAAGAACTTAAAACTTCTTAAACGAATCCTTTTAGCGCGTGAAACTTCATAATCGTTGATTCGTCGCCCTAATAATGTTTTTATCAATCTGTTGAAGATGAAATAAAGTGACAACAACCGGTCAAATCTCACATGAGTTGAAGGCCTATGGCCATTCAATGGCAGTGAGCACCTTATGTTTGTCAGCGATGCCAAAGTTCCGAACTAGATTGGTTTCAACTTTCAAGCGAAAGAATTCAGCCTTATATAGTTTCTCATCTCTAGATTTCAAAGACATTATACAAGTCTCGGGTTGTAAAATATCTCCGGCTTCAGTTTTCCATGTATTGAAGATTTGTAGTACAATCCACTCAATCCGGATGAATGGTCCGATTATCGATTGACTAGCAACTCACAAAACATTGCATATTAATAAGGATAAGAAAACAACCACCTAGACATGAAGTATCAATCAATTGTACAATGACTAGAATCAATAAAATTATTTCTTTTATTTCTTTCTCAATTGAGAGAGTTGATGAACAAGAATAACCAATTCTTAAAACAATTTACACAATTAAGGGGATTAACGATTAACAAGAGTTCTACAAACAAAAACGCCTAAACAGAGATAAAGAACCACATACTAGTAGCAATACTCCATTCACACTAATGAAGGTTGCTTGCATTTGCCAACTTCTAAGTAGCTTAGCACTCAAGAACAAGAACTCGGGCCAACGGCAATCCGTTTTCATTGCAATCCAAGCATCTCGTCAACCCGCCTGCTTCCTCGAGAAACACCTTTCGACTTCCACTACAACTCGAACATGGAACAAACCTTGCATCACCACAGTTTCCACAAACAAAACCAGGCTCCAGTGAGAGTTTTTTTTTTTTTTTTTTTTTTTTTTTTTTTTTTTTTGTGGCAAATCCACTTATTTCGGTGACAAATTTGTGCACACAAATTTGTCGTGGTAAAATTTACTCAGCTCCCCCCAAAGTAAATTTTGCCACCAAAATCATGGCAAATGACAACTTGTGGCAAATCCAAAAAAAATTTGCCATGACTCAAAAAACACATCAAACAGTGGCAAACAAGTGAATAGTGCTTTTTATTTGCATTTGCCATGACAAATGGGGCTATCAAACACAGCCTAAATCTTAGTGATCTTAGAACAATCAAGTAAAGTTGTTCTTAGACATCACAGGGAATAGTCCAAGTTTGGCTTGGCTTGTACAGCTAGTAAAACATATTTATCTCAACGTTTGGAAACTATAACAAAATTGTCTTAACATAACCATTTTCCATTATACCCAAAGCTCTCAAACACAAGGTTATGGGAATAGAATCACGAACGCTTGAAGAAGGTGGTTACTCTCACTGCTCTAAAATTCTCCCATCTCTAGAGGTCGCGCGATTTCCTACCCTTTTACATTGTGAGACCAAGAGCAGTCCTGTAGTGATGCAACAAGCATGAAAGAACAGGAAAACTACTTGAAGCCTTGTCATACCTAGCACTAATTTCTTCAACTTTATTTCTGATTGCTTCGTCGGCTGTCTTGAACCTAAAGGCAAAATGGAAGTTAACATATGATTTTGTTATTTGCCAAGATTTTGGGCATACACAACACAAGAAAACCTGAAAATAGAAAAAACAGAGTTCATTTCTCTTTCTTATGGGCAAAAAAAAATTGCCTTCTTTTGGCAAACCATTCCATGATGTTCAGTTGTATACCTTGTAAAGATGGCAAACCTACTAGACGTCTAAATGCCCACTTGAACTTTCTCCTTGCATGTTCTAGTTTGATCTCTATTTGCCAAAACGGCGTGGGACTAGTCTTTCTAGAATGAGGTGCCTAGTCGAGTTCCCATTACGAACATGAACATACACCAAGTTATGATTGGTGTGAATTGCAACATGAGGACTACTTTTAAAGATTAAATGTGTTCTTTAAGGTGCATACACAACTGAAAGTCACTATCAAGGTTTGATATGAAATATAAGTTCTGAAGAGAAAATGAAGTTTCAATGTTTACTCTCTGCGATAGAGCTTGCAGTCTCAAAACTCTTAATTCTCCAATAGTCCAATTGTTTGTTCCCTTTTTTAAAAAAAAAACACAACCGCCAAGTAAAAAGACAAAAAAACCCCAATACGACCCAAACCAAGCCAAACACAAGCAATAATATAAGGGGGCGACTACAACACATGGCCCAACACAAAAAAACCATCCGAAGTCGACTGTGATTGGCTGGTTTAGAGAGAGAAAACAGGAGAGAGGAGATAGAAAGAGAGTTTGAGTTGTTATTTTATTTTTATCAACCAATGACTTCGAACGTTTTTTTTGTGCTGGGCCATGCGTTTTAGTTCTATCCATAATATAAGAAGTTTTACATTTATTAGTTAACTGGCACGTGTCAACCCCACGTGTGCGGTCAGTAGCTTTGGGTCGGGCAGCACAAAAATCTAATTTTCGATCATTGGTAATGTCACAAATGTTTGTAAAACGGAGGGTAATAGCGTAAAATAGGGAGATGCGGTCAGTTGGTTTGGGCCGCGCTGCAAAAAGATCTAAATTTCAGTCAGTGGTAATATCGCAAATGTTTGTAGAACTTAAAGCAATGTCATAAAATCAGAGAGAAGCATCTGAATTTTACATGACAGTTTTACCCCTCCCTCTCACCTATGTTATTACAAATATCTTTATGACCATAATCATAATAATTGAAACTGGATAGGGGTATAATTGGAAAGATTCACTATTCATAGACCAATTCTCTTTAAAGTATTTAGATAACAAAGACATTTGTGAAAGAAACCCAATCAATAATAATCAAACAAAACCCACTGAAACTTTCTCCAAGGACTCACTTCATGCTCAGAAGTTGAAACTCTCTTTGTCGTTTAGCACCAAGAGCTCTTGTAAATGACTTGAGAGTCTTGTTCATTTTCAACATCCTATAAACAAAAAGCTCGTCAAAACCCAATATATTGAAACAAAAACTGATAATAAATATCACTAATAAACTCAAACCAATCACTAGCTTACTTCATGCTTACATGCATAGATAGATATAGGGGGTGCGTGTGGGGGCGGTTGCACCTCGTGAGATTAGAAAAATCTTCAAACTATACAAACTCGCACCCTCCAATTATTTTAGCAAACTTCTACTACTGCACCTTCAAGATTTTCACAGCTATATAGTGAGAATATAATCAACAAAAAAAAAATAGTGTGAAAAAAAAAAACTAATAAAAAACATTCCAATAAACCAAAGTTTTTTTTTACTTCTCTTTTTGCCATTACAAAATTATTATTTATCATTTATTTTGAGTCCAAAACCATTAAAGATATGATGGACAAATGTGTCTTTGAATATTTTATGGATTAATAAAACTAAAACAAATATACAAAATCTCAAAGCCCCAACCGGTCAGTTTGTATAATTCTAATCACCCATAACAAACCCGTAAAGCTCTCTATCCTTTCTTTCACTCTCAAACGTCATATCTCAACCAAAACAAAAAACAAAAAATAAATTCAGAAAGGACTTGTCGTGCTGCTTGTTACACGCTTGTCCTAATTATTTGTAAAAGTTATTATCAATAAAATTTCCACTTTAAAAAAAAAAAAAAAAACAAAAAAAACAAAACAAGGTAATTAATTTTTTATTTTCAATGTTAATATTTTATAGTTTTCTTCACATGATAGTAGGGTTATATAGACTTATAGCATTATAGGAAGTTAACAATTTGTTGAATTGTTGTAGACTAGATTATCTAGATATATATAGACATAGTAGTATTAATTAATGGCTTAAGTGCCTAAGTAGTTAACTTCATCAGTCCATATTAAATTCTTAGTAGTCAACGCATATATATCTAGTTTTGTGAATTGAAATAAATGCAAAATTTTGTTGATATTTATTGTTTAGACCTTCTAACAAAAATAAATAAAAATAAATTACATGCTTTTTTTTGGGGGGTAGGATGGGGTGTTCACATAATCTCGCACCCCTTGGCTTAGAATCCTGGCTTCGTCCCTGCTCACATGTTGAATATTACGGTCACTCTATCTTTGTGCAGCTACAGCTCTAGTCAATGATTCCACCTGGTTTAATTTTCAACCTCCTAAAAACAATAAAATGTCACCATTAATATAAAAAAAAAACTTATGAACAAGAAAACCCACATATTATTTTCACAAACTCACTCACCTTATTTCCATTTGTTCAGTCACTTGTGGAGCCATTGATGACGAAGAAGGGTGAAGTAGTAGTAAAACGAGATGAAAGATGGATGATGATGAAATGAGGTGAAAGATGGATGATTCTTACACAACCAACACTCTCTCTATCTCTCTTAGTACTTAATAAAATACAAAAAAAAATCCCCTCTCCATTTCTTTTTTAGGGCAATGCACAAATAGAAAACCACCACGTGTCTTCTCTCTGTTTCTCTACGCCACAAATTTTTTTGTTTTTTTGCGTCCTACTTTTACAGCTAATGAACCAATAAAACAGCACCACATGTTTGTTTGTTTTTTTTTTTTTTAATTCTGTTTCCCTTTGTTTACTTATTTACTAAATCTTGCCAAATTTCAAAATGCTGATGATAAAAATATCGACCATTTACTATATCGTGTATTGGCATGCATACACATACACGAGATCAAAAAGACCACACGAAGATTGAACAAAAGTTTATTCCACTTCCCATTATTACGTCATTCCCAAGAGTTCCATTCATGCTGTACTAGAAGTTGATCATTATTTATTTAAGATTTCACGTAAATGACGGTCAAAAAATTGAAAGCTACTAAAAAATGTTAAGTAAATTTGACAAGAACAAATATTCCAGATTATTTGGGTAAAAAAGTAAAATGATATCCATGGTGTTATGGGGTGTGCATGGGTATCCGATTACCCGGAACTGAATAGGAACCGGAACTGTTTATAGTGGTTATGAGTCTTAAAATATTAGACCCATTAAAAGTGGGTTTTCAAAAACCGAATCGATAAAAAATCGAATCCGTTAGAATCGAATAGTAAAAAACCAGTGGGTATTGGAACCGATTATTATGATTTTGATATATAAAATTTAGTATTATATTACACTAAATAAATACAAACCCAAACATTATAATATATAGTTTTTTTTATGTGTAAAAGTCTACTAAATATATAGGGGTAGCATACTAATGAATATATGTTATTAAATGCATGTTTTGTACCATTACAATATTGAAATGTGTATTATAAATATTAATAATAATAATGTCAACGATATGTACACACGTATATTATTAATTAATTAATACACTGTATATATTAATTAATAAATGTGTACATGATAATATTTATATGTGTGCAATGTTAACAATTGTAGTACATGTACTTATTTTACATGCATGTTAAAATTTAGCGATATATATTTATATAGGATGTAACTATTAAACTATGTACGTATAATATAATATATAATATAATGTGCACTTATTCGATTTGAAATACAAGTTGATCTTTGAAAGTTTTATAAAAAATTTAAATATATCTTTATAAATTGTACATGTGTGCAATGTTAACAATTGTAGTACATGTACTTATTTTACATGCATGTTAAAATTTAGCGATATATATTTATATAGGATGTAACTATTAAACTATGTACGTATAATATAATATATAATATAATGTGCACTTATTCGATTTGAAATACAAGTTGATCTTTGAAAGTTTTATAAAAAATTTAAATATATCTTTATAAATTGTACATGTGTGCAATGTTAACAATTGTAGTACATGTACTTATTTTACATGCATGTTAAAATTTAGCGATATATATTTATATAGGATGTAACTATGTACGCATAATATAATATATAATATAATGTACACTTATTCGATTTGAAATACAAGTTGATGTTTGAAAGTTTTATAAAAATTTTAAATATATCTTATAAATTGTACATGTGCATGTACAATTTATAAGATATATTTAAAATTTTTATAAAACTTTCAAAGATATGTACAATTTATAAGATATATTTAAAATTTTAATAAAACTTTCAAAGATTATTGAATTAAGGACCATTACAAGTGTTATTATCGCATTAAAACCAACTTTTATATTGGTTATGTAATTAAAAACATAATTTTAGTAATAATAATGTATAACCCAAGAAGGAACCAAAATTCAAATCGGAACCAACTTAATTAATGTCGACTTAATTAATGTGTATGGTTCCGGATTTTCTTTAGTTCAGGATGGTAATTTTTCTGCGGTGGTTACTGAGGTTAACTTGGTGAGTAACATGACTGACTGGTGGGTAGACACTGGGGCTACCAAACACATCTGTGGCACTAAAAGTGCATTTGGGTCCTTCACTCCTCTGGGAAAAGGAGAAAGTCTGTTCATGGGTAACTCATCTGCTTTTAGAGTTGAAGGAAAAGAGACTGTTAATTTGAAGTTCACTTCTGGAAATGTTCTTAATTTGAAGGACGTTCTTTATGTTTCTGATATTAGGAAAATCTGGTTTCTCGTTCCCTTTTAAGTAAGAAGGGTTTCAAACTTGTCTTTGAGTCAGACGAATTTGTTTTCAAACCATAATTTTCAAACCAATTACTCATGGTAATTCTCTTTTCCTTCTCCAACTTCACATGAATAATTTCATCAGCCAAAGTTTTCAAACCATAATTTTCATACTTGGGCAAATTTAGTTTCAATACAGCTAAAAATCGGAGGTCCAGTTGATTAGTTACTTCTAATCCATAGCCATCCTCGAGCAATTGTGCATCACTTGCAATATCCACTCCAACAAAAGTGTTGCGAGTATGTTTAAGAAACTCTACAAGTGGCTGGGGAATATGGTTTGTTTTCTGGAGTTGGTATATGATGCAAGTTGTGCCAATGCAAAGTTGTAAAGTTGCACAGCGCACTTTGCGATCTTTATTTGTAAAGTAATCCTCAGTGTCTAGACCAACATAGACAGTGTCTCGTCTATGACAACAGTGTTTTTTAACATACCGAATCCACTCTGCCGCATTATTCCCTTTATATGTGACTGTAGTTCGGATGGTTATCCCATTGAACTCAACGAATTGCACCCTTTCTGATGGTCTAGACTCGATATTTTTTTGCTGCTGCCATGGAATGGCAAGTAGCATTAGCATCATCCACGTTTTCAGCTGGTCTGGACTCTTTTTGCTGCTTGCTTCTGACAGCTGCCATAGGTTCTGATGGGTTGAATTGGCGATGATGCTAGAGAGAGGATCGGAAGAAACAACTACTCCTTTATATATAGGAAGCTAAGAGTGGAGTATGTATAGTAGGTGCTAGCTAGGAAGTGTAGTTGCAATGACAATATACTGATGCCTCTCTTGTGGTGTGTTTATATAACATCCTTAGGAGTTGCAGAGTTGAAGATGACATTGTAGGAACTAGCTAGAATTAGGGGGGGGGGGGGGATGTGAATCTTCGACATTTCATTTGATAATACCAACTTGCCAAGAAAGTCGAAGAGTATGATTACCTTACCATATTAAAAGATTTCTCCGGGCGACGAAATATTCACATCTATTATTCAAATTACACAATTGTCGAATTTAGCACAACGTGGTAATACGCTTTCCATCTTAAGACGCTCTTGAATACTAACATTCCACAAATGAATTTTTTTGAAGAAGTTTGGTCTTTCGGGATGGAAAAATGATATGTTGATCTGTTCTTTTGATAGTTAGATAACACTTAAAGTAACATCCTTGCCTTTCTGATTAAATGTGTTCTCTACATTCAAAATGTAATCTCATGTAAGCTAAGTCACTAGTTTGAATGTGCTTATTAGCTAAGTGAAATGTATGTTATCGATCTACAACTGTGAGCAGGAACAATACACTCATGCACATATTACTCTTGCGGCGACACGGTAAGCTAAAATTGAATATCGTGTCTTGAAGCATCTGTAAAATCAAGTTAGACTCTAAAGATTGTACTGTTCATTAGAACACTAAATTTCTGCAACATGTCCAAGGCATGAAGATGGAAGTCTCACAAAAGTCAATTGCCACAAATGAAAAATCAGCTCAAATTAAGTATGTTAAAAGGCAGCTTTCACTTGAATTGACATCATTCCATCATATTCTGATTTCTAACTCTTCTATGTTGTTTTGAAGGGGGTCTAAGAGAGGTTTCACTTGGCAGTTTATCCCTTGATAAGTATCCAATGTGTATTTCATACAAAAATGCGTCGCACATTCAGTTGCAAATGCATACTCATATTTCTTGTTGTTCATTAATCATTAGGATCAACAGGTGGATATATTGCGCGCTGTTCAAAAATGTATTTAGCATACGAGGCTTTAAGTAAATCTGCAGGATACCATAAAGTAAATCAAAACTAGCTAAGATTAGCTTGATACAAGCCAAAACTACCTTCCAATCAAAAGAAGCATGTTCATCTCTGATCAGTGTGATTCTAGAGGAAGAGTTGTGAGGATTAGAATGTCTGTACTCCTAAGGTTAAAGCCAATATATGTGCGATATATAACTAACAGCTTCATGCCATTGCCCGACAAAACCGGGTAGACAACTGGATCCAGTCGGTTAGAACTGAGAACCAGAAGACCATATGTTATGCTCTGTGTTGATGCTCTATGAGTTGAATGTGAAACGCATTTTACATGGTGTTAGTTTCATGATTTTAGTAGTAACGTAGAAGTTTTATCCTTTTAGCATAGAACATTAATAATAGGGGGAATATTATGAGGAGAAATCAAAATTGTAGGAACATGAACATTAATAGGAGGTACACTATGCATAGAACTGTTTAATATCAAATCAGAACTCCAAAATAAGTTATAACTTCGTCAAGAAGCTGGCTAAATATTAACCCTTGATCAGTGAAAGCCACTTACATTCTCCCAATATAATTCAACAACCCTTTTAATTTGGCTATGGTCATGGTCGTGTGTTTTGATTTCTTATACGTTTTGGATTCAAATTATTGTTGTTTGGCAAAAGTAAGACACAATAGCAAGTAGGATGTATGATGTATCGCGACCTTAAATCATTTAACAAAGTTGCATTTATGAGTTCGAGTTATCTCCCTCAAGACCAACCGTGTCTAATACATGAAGCTCGATCATTATGACCAACCACATCCAATAATTGATTATGCCTAATTAAACCTGAAAACCCCAGAATCCCCCCATTCTGTGAAATGTACACTAGATCCCATGTCGTCACTAGTGGTCCTGGCATAAACATTCTCAATTTAGTTCAATTATATATTTCCCAGTAAAAGTTAAAAAAATTCCAAAAAAAATTATTTTACAAGAAACAAACATGAGGAAGGATTGGAATAAAAAACAAATTCAGTTAATAGTGGAAGAAAAGATAATGTGACAAAATCAAATGCCAGTCACTTTTCAAGTACCTTTTACTTAAAAAGGCAACCAAATTTCCCGGGGAAGATTCCAACTAACTCAATAGACCACTGCCCGTGACATGTCTGCAAAAGTTTTTACTATTTCGTCATTTTCGTGAATGAAGTTGTTAGCTTGTTAGAGAAGTTTGCAAGGAGAAAGTGGACCTGGTATAAAACTTACTCATATATATAATTAAAATTGAAAAACTAGCTGGATATTATTGTTTCTTCAAGAAGCGTGGTCACCAAGAAATAAGCTCAAGTTCTCTGAAGAGAAGAGAAACAAGAATATTTCAGCATTTCATGACAAGATTCAAAGACCCCATTTCTCAAGTCCATCAACCAAGTGATCGGATGCAACAAGAACATAATATCAAGGTATGCTCTCATCCCCTCAGTTTGTAATTGAGTTTTCTTTCTTCTTGAATATGAACACTATAGAGAAACCCCATTTCTTTAGTTCATATTGAACTTCATTATATCCATGTTAATTAACATCATTCCATCTATCATGTACATTTCTTTAATGATTGATTTTCAAGTCTTTAAATTTGGGGATTTTCAATTTTAATTTGCATGGCAATTGGCAAAAGTTTTATTGATATTTTGTTGTCTTGATAAACTTGATGTTTTGCTGTTCTGTAGATGGAAGGGCCCACAACTCAAATGGAATCAACGGCTGGAAAGTTATCTAGTAAAATTTTTGTACTACTCTTCTACATACACCTTCTCTTACTTTCAATCTTAATCACATTCCTCACTATACGTGGCATCATCTCAGCCACTGATTCCCACCGTAACAAACTTCTTCTTCACTGGTATTTACCACTTCTCAGTTCATCAATAATTGCTGCTCTTATCGCCTTTTTATGCCAAGTGTCAGTACGTAAAACACCAACAAGAACCTTGAGACACGCATTTTGGATCAGCCCATTGCTAACCTGTGGCGCTGGTGTACTGTTCCTTTCTATTGGTACAGCCGGAGGTTTTGTTGCTGCAGCATTTTTTCTCATTTTCGCACTCATTCAATCACTTTATGGATGTTGGGTGGTGCCCAGATTTTATCATGCAACCCGGATCCTCTCAGTGTCTCTATCTGCACCCACTTCAAATGCTACAAAGTTGCTCACTATATCACTTGTTATAGGGGCAATTCACAACTCCTTATCAGTATCCGGTTTAGGTGGTGTTGTCCAAGCCCATACCCGGTTCGACCCGCTTTTCATAGTTGTGATCCTATTGAGTATTGCATGGACAATGCATGTGATTAGGAATACTTTACATGTGGCAATCTCACGACCCGTGTTCATGTATTTCACGCGTGTGACGGATGTTGACACAAGTGTGGTTTTTGATCACACAGTGAGGCGATCTATGGGTAGCATTTGCGTTGGGTCAATTGTCGCACCGGTATTTGAAGTTATTCGGGGATTGGCTAGAGTTATGAGTTCAATTGCTGGTGATACGGATGAGTTCATGTTCTCATGTGCGAGTTGTTATGCGGGTCTTGCTGATAGGCTTGTGGCGTATGGAAACCGGTGGGGATTTGTGCATATGGGTGTGTATGGTAAAGGATTTCTACATGCATCTGCTGATACATGGGAAATGTTTGAGCGTACTGGGATGAAATCGTTGATTGACTTGGATCTCACCGGGTCATTTTGCTTCCTGTGTGGAGTTGCTGGAGGATCACTTTGTACACTTGTGGCTGGGTCCTGGACCCTTGCTGTGGAGAAAGACTATGCAACCATTGTCTCTGTCTATGCCTTCCTAAGTGGCTACTTCATGGTGAGTCTCTTGGGCCCAATTTAAGCTAGTCCAACCTGCTCAACCCAACCTTTAGTTAGTTTGCGCAAGATGTTTTGTAATTTATAGCC
Source organism: Coptis chinensis (assembly GCF_015680905.1). Lineage (NCBI taxonomy): Eukaryota > Viridiplantae > Streptophyta > Magnoliopsida > Ranunculales > Ranunculaceae > Coptis > Coptis chinensis. The sequence goes on along the minus strand of NC_141463.1, from coordinate 88,137,328 downwards.
CAGTCGTACTCATGCTAATCAGATTATTATCATGGCTGGAAATGCAGGTTAGGATTGCAATGTCGTGGCCTCAAGCATGTGTATCCGCCTACCATGTTGCCTATGCAGAAAATCCACAGAGTCGACACTTTGATTCAACCGTCCCCAGCCGCATTCAAGAGCTGCAGAGATCTCAAGTTTGATTCGACAGTTTTGGGATTCAATTATTCAAAGGTTGCACTGTGGCGCCGCCTATACATTGCGCAATAGTTAGCTAGTTCATTTTTGTTCTGATCATGTAAAATGTGTTTTAGTATATTGATCGTGCAACATAAACACATAGGGTGATAGGGATATACTACTGACTGTATGACTTCGTATTTGAAAGTTACTATATATACAAGAGTGAAAAGATGGGATACAAGCAATTTTCAGTTTTTTACAACAGTGAAATGCATGGCTTTCTTCTCGTATACAGTAGTATAGTACTAGTATCTTTCAGAAGAATACTGCGTTAATTCTTCTCAACGCGAATGTTACTCTAACTGGTTTTGTAAAATTAAGTCTGAGGACAGTTTCATAATAATGACATAAATGCTCTTCTAAAACTTAAAAAATACATAGACTAGTTTGATACGTGCAATAAAAACTCAGATCTTCATCAACTGCTTATGTCTTTTATTTTTGGTCGAACGCTGAATTGGAGGTGCGATTGATCGTCGTCGTTTCCAGATGTACATAACAAGATGGTAAGCAAACGGATATAACCATTATGATTTTAATTTTTTATATACCAGCAATATATCATAAACATATTTCAGAAAATCAAGGAATCCGAGATATCGGTATTTAAAAATGTGGGCCCACAAGTAATAGTGATTGGAGTAGCCAATAAGAAAAGAGGTGAAACAAAACATTTGGATAAACAAGAAAAATAGTGAGTGGGTCCACTCTGATCATCCTCAACACTGAAAAAACAGAAAAAACAGACCTAAAAAACGAAAACCCTAACATTGAATGATAATAACTTCACTCATTATTGTTGTTCTACAAAATGGGAGCTAGTCGGAAATTACAAGGAGAGATTGACCGAGTGCTGAAGAAAGTTCAGGAGGGTGTTGACGTGTTCGATAGTATTTGGAACAAGGTTTGTGTTTTAAGTTATTGTTTATTTATTTATTTATATATTGTTTGATTTTGATGGGGTTTTTGTGTGAAGGTTTATGATACGGATAATGCGAATCAGAAAGAGAAATTTGAAGCGGATTTGAAGAAGGAGATTAAGAAGCTTCAGAGATATAGAGATCAGATTAAGACATGGATACAATCAAGTGAAATCAAGGATAAAAAGGTCTTTTTTTTTAAAAACATTTTCTTCTTTGTAGTTTAAATAGAGGAGGGGTTGTGCTAGAAGGTGGTTAAGTAGAATGCAGATTGAAATGGAGAGGAACAAGTAGGGGTTCCATTTATGTTCATTGGAGGAAATAATAGTTTGGGTTTTACTGCCCAAAGAGAGGAGTAATGTTGTTTAGTTACTAAGTGTCATTAATCGATACGAGAAGAAGTTGTCATTTATTTTTTATTATATTAAAAAGGCTACACCCAAACCGATACATACATCTCATTGATTTGCATTACAATGTTTCTTATCATAAATGCATCAAAACTGACCTCTCTCATGATAGAAATCATAAACATCCAGTTCCATACAATGCCTTTGATGGCATAACACATCATCGGACACCCTGACAATTTTTTCAAACCAAAAACACTAAAGTACCCAACAACAAGCATGTATGTCAACCATTGATAGAAGTGTAAACTGATTGTGGTCATTTGCTCAACTGTCTGTAAACTCTGTGCTTATGTGGCATCCTTTCTCTTCGCATATTATGTAACCTCGTGTTCTATTGCATCATTATGTAACTTTTATTAGTTTTGTACCACAGGTTAACTATCCACCAGTTGAAGGTTATGTATTTGTTTTTTAACTGGCTAACTTGACCAAATGAAGCTTATGTGTTGATGATATTACAATTGTGGAATTCATTGTTCAGGGGTTAACATTTGTATTTTTGGTATATGTTGAAATAGGTTAGTGCGTCTTATGAGCAGGCTCTGGTCGATGCTCGGAAGCTAATCGAGCGTGAAATGGAAAGATTTAAAGTCTGTGAAAAGGAGACGAAAACAAAAGCCTTTTCGAAAGAAGGGTTAGGTCAACAACCGAAAACAGTAAGTGCTGTTCAACCTCTTTTCATGTCATGGTTGCAGAAAGTAGACAAAGGATGCAAGCTGCTGATAGAAGGTTGTCTATTGTAGTCTGTCAATTGGAATTAGCTGACTGAAATATTTTGTTTTAACTGGATCCATAGTAATATCTGTTTTCAGTGAAAGCAGACATCTATTTATCAAAGACTCGGAGTAATCATATTTTACTTATTCTTCAGGATTAACATGTGATTACTCCGGGGATTTTACAATGGTCAACTTATCTTCTCATGGTTTCCCCACTTTCTCTAATGCCAAGATCTCATTCTTTTAATTTTTATTTTTTCTGATAGTCTGGAAGACTGGAACTACTAATCCTTTTTATCTAGTTTTCATTGTTTGAAACTTTTTCTATTAATGAATTATCTTTCTTAGTTCATATGATAGAGGTCACGAGAACGTCGATTGAAAATAGTAAATGTATTATTAAAAGTGCATAATGAGGCCTGAGACATACCATTTGAGGCGTTTGTGTTTAGGTGGGAGTCCATTATGAGCTGATTGAAGTTGCTTTTTGTATTTTGTTTTATATTTTTTCTTTATCTCTTCTTATGGTACTGTATTGTAGGATATCTCATCCTATTGTATCCTTGTTTTCACATATATTAATGAAACTAGACTTTTTTGATAGAAAATAAATAGTGATTGTATTTTGATTTAAGTTTTGCAGAAGTTGGTGCTTATATTTATTATTTTTATTTTCCGTGATAGGATCCGAGAGAGAAGGCGAAATCAGAGACAAGGGATTGGTTGAATAATGTGGTATGAGATTTATCTCTTTGCTTGCTCAGTTTGCACTTTCACTATGAAATGTGATGTAACATGTAAACTTTTTGGTTTATTTTTGAAGTCTTTCCAACTGAATTAATTGATCTTGCTTCACAACAAGATTATGTGCTCATTTTGTGTGAGGATATGCATGTAATAGCAAGTGTAAATTTGGCTGGACTAGTTGAGTAGTTTTTTTTTTTCTTCTGGTTTCTTTACTTCTTTGTTATTTTATTTTATTTTGGTTTTGCAATACATATGTTTATGTGTGAATGTGCGATTGCGCATGCGAGTGTGATTGGGTTTATGGACATAGTCATTTTGATCAAAGGTTTGGTGGCTCAATGTGCTTTGATTTGGGAGGAGTGGAGGGATATACTCCTTTTGGTAGTTTTGTGTTTAGATGGGACTCTTTTGGGGTGCTGTCATGCGGACACTTGATGTTCCCCGTTACTTTTTGTGCTTTTTGTGTTGGTTGTTTTTCTTTTTCCTTTTTCTCTTGATGTATATAGGATACCTCAATCTTAAACTTTTCATATTATCAATATAATCATAGTTTTCAATATCGTACGTTATATGATACGTGTCACAATATTGTATAAAATATCTTATGTATCACATGATACGGATGGCGTATCATACGATACAATACGTGATACATCTTGTATCAGGTGGCTAGAGCTAAGCCTTTCTTAGTCAGATCTAGTGAGGAGCCTGAGTTGAAGGCTGCAGAAGTTGCTGTGGACCTCATGATTGACCTTCACTTGGAGAATGTCCTGTTTGAAGGGGATGCGAAGAGTGTGAACAACATGTTTTCAGAACGGGAGAATCAGGGGACTCCTTGGATCTGGACCCCTATCATAAATAGTTTTAAGATCCAGAACACATGATATAAAAGATGGAAATGGAATGGTATTGGAAACCTCTTTTCCCAACATATATAATGAGTCATTTATCTTTTCCTTCTTTTTTCTAAGCTTTGAAAGCCATCTTAGGTTTTACTTTTAATAAATAACAAGCCTAGTCCAAACCAATATTTAGTTACTCAATCAAGAGCAGGTTTAACCCTTTATGTATAATATTAATTTGGGCCCAGTGGTTGCAAATGATGGCATCTTTTACCGTACATTTATTGTATTGTACATGATAAAACTCTGTTTGTTTGTTTGTTTGTTTGTTTGTTTGTTTTTGCGGATGAAACTTAAAATACACATGCACAACCACACACAATTTTATAAAAATATAGTTTGAGCGTAGCATACGATACATGATACAATCTGATACTCGATAAGCCAAAAGTGAAAAATGATATTATGATATGATATACGATTTGATAATTATGAATATAATACAAATAATTATTCCGAGCAATAAAAATAAACTCTTACTTATTGAATTGTAATGAACTAGTGGTTTAAGTGTGATTTAAACGGTTATTAAGACTTGCCTTTCGATTATGGCCTTACATTGTTATTGTAGTTCGTCTTATTGTTCACTGTTGCGTTATATGGCATGTTGAATTCATAGTTATCAGTTTATATGGTTTCATTATTTGGTATTCTGAACTCGTACTTAGCGCATCCAAAATCCCAACTTAATTTATGCATCAAATATAACCATCTTTGGGATTCTGACTGACATGCGTCTGACACTGAGTTGTGTGTTTATACAACAAGAGGGGGTCCCGAACATTTCAGACTGGAAATTGTTAGTGTTTTGTCAATGGCACATGGGAACTGAAATTGCTAGGTTGGCTTCAACTGTTGAGATTATTACACCCCATTTCTAGGCGTGTTCTATCCCTGGGCCTCCTCTTTGTTAACATAAAAGTCTGATTTCTCTACAAGTTTGAGTTTCTGGAGTAATTGGCGTTTTGACATCATCCTCATCAAGATTTGAGAAAATACATATCTCAAAGACCTGATGGTTTGACTTGACTGACAGGGTGGGTGTGTATGGGAAGAATAGTTTGTGTACACACATTATTTTCTGTCATCTAGTAAAATTACGAATGTGGCTGATACATTGCATACCCACCCAAGAACACATACATTTGAAGACCCTTGTTTTGTGCTCTAAAGTTGCTTTCACTTGGACCATGTAGTTTAAACATGATTTTCACATGCCACTCTTACAGACTTAGACCTATCATCTGTGCTTTAATAGGTGTCAGAGCTAGAGTCCGAAGTTGACTCCTTTGAAGCTGAGATTGAAGGACTCTCCGTAAAGAAAGGAAAGACAAGGCCACCTAGACTGGTAAGAGAGATGGAAGACCATTTCCTTACTAATACTGTATCCATCATTTTTATCGTGTTTATATTGTTGGGTATCCATTTGTATTGATGAATATACTTTTATTTACAGACACATTTGGAGACATCCATTGCTTTCGCACAAAGCTCACATAATGAAGTTAGAGCTGATTTTAAGATTGTTAGATAATGATGAGTTGAGTCCGAGCAGGTTAATGATGTCAGAGATTTCCTAGAAGACTATGTTGAGCAATCAAGTAAGCATACCTAATTATTTCTCTTCCTTTATTGGTTTAACTAACTGATTAGTTTTTCCTGTGTTATCGACACTGAAGTGTTTAAATTCTGCTCTTTCCCCAATAAAGTTGCTGACCTACACTTTTCTTTTTGGTTTTAGTTATTGCTTGATTTACATTTCTCTGTCTTGAATTTCTTTTGCCAGGATGATTTTGATGAATTTAGTGATGTTGACGAGCTCTATAGTTCTTTACCATTAGACAAGGTGGAATCGCTTGAGGATCTTGTTACAATTGGTCCTCCTAGTCTTGTTAAGGTGAATGCTCCTTTGGCCATTTATCACACTTTCAATAACTGGCAATGTTATTCGTTTAATGAGTGCTTTGTATTCATATGATGGATTGATCTTTGTATATCCTTTATATCACAAATTCACACACGCTATGACGGCACATATGTTTCATATATGTTACTGGACTATTGATTGCATGAACTATTGGCCCAGTTCTTAATGGATGTCAAGGAAAAATTCAATGGCGAATACGCTTTATTCTCCTCAATTTGAATTTTTCTGTGAGTCAGTTAAGATGCCGGCGTTAAATGAATATTAATACTAGGTATTATGTTTAATCGTTATCATTATTTTTCTCATGCGGATCAAAGATTGCTAGGTTTATTTCGCTTTACGGAATAGCTTGGTTCTATGAAATCTAGAATCCAAGACTTTTTGTTTGACTGAGATTAATTAGTTGTGTAGTTTGTAGGTTGGGCTGTGATGACTTTGTTGGGGGTGCTATAATTTAACTACAATACATGTTAGTTTGTGTTTTAATATAGCGTGCCACTTCCTTCCTTAGCATCTTGAAAGGAGAATGGCTGTGGGTGCTTTTTCGAGACGTGGGGCCAATAATGATTGGGCTAAGGGGTCTTGGTCTTATTCGTGCCTAAGTTCCATTTACATGCCTTGATAACACCTCCATTTACCTTGAGTAATATTTATGATATTCTTAATGGTAGTTTTGCACCTATTAAAAATGAAGTAATACTTGTACCAGTAAAACACTAAACATTAATTCTGGATCAAATTCTGTCTATACAATTAGGGAATATCTATCACTTGTGCAAAATGATACTACCAAGGAGGAAGAAAAGTCTGATTGATTGAGAAGTTGTTAATAGAAGTGTAATTTTTGACACATTCTAAAGCAGTTTTATAAGCTGCATGACGGGTAAGATATGTACATTAGCAGACATTTAAAGTTACAATTACAAGTTAAAAGATGAAATTGTAACACCCACCATCATGTGAAGTCTAAGCTTTAAGATGAATTCATGGAATAGTATAAGCAAAGAGCTTAACAGGTAAGATACAGACAAAAGCAAAGATTTAAGCTGGTTCGACTATCAAATATTGAGGTCACTACGTTCAAAATGTTGAAGCACACTAAATTCCTTGGCCTTCCTTTGTACCCTAGTCTAATACTAAAGGAGTATATATAGACTGACTAGCCTTCAATTGAAAGAATAGTACATGCATGTGTGTTCGAAAAGCTAAAGAAGGAAAAAGTATAAGTTATGGGATTTCCTCAAGTAAAATTTGTTCAGTATGTTGTTCAAAAAACCAAATAGTAAAGGAGAACACTGTTTCCTTCTGCAGGTTGGTTTAAACAATACTCTAAATATAGTCTTCCATTCTTTTTGATTATGTCCAAGTGAAGGTCCTGTTTTTTCATAATACACCCATAATAGGATCTGATTTGAGAAAAAGGACCGTTCTAAACTACGGTGTTAAAGGTATTATTGACTGCTTTTTATACATATGCTACATAATTTGATTGCGGAAGTTTTTATTAACAACAGGGTGTAGGAGCAGCAAGTGCAGTTTTAAGTTTAAAAAGCTCTATTGCAGCTTCACCGATTCAAACACAGGTATATACTCCTTCAGTTCTAGACCAGTTTATTTATTGATTTTATTCTCTTCTGTTATAGACAACATCACTGTTTGTTGTTTAACAGGGTAATTCAACTCCAGAACAAGTGGAAGAAGCAGATTCACAGGATAGTAATTCAGAGATTCCTCTAAGAACCCCAACTTCTAAGAATGGTGTACTGAGTACATCAGTGTCATCCACAATGGCTGGAAATCCTGCTCCCGTTGTTCCTGTTAACACGCCAGCGTGTTCTTTAGCTGGTGGATCAGCAGCATCAGCAATTCCTTCAGGTTCAGGATCTGTTCGGGGTGTCCCAGATAACTCGACTGCTGCTGTTGTTTCAACTCCAATTAATATACCTGGTGCGGCAAAGGAGGAAGAGATCAGGCGCTCATCTCCTTCACTTGCTGAATCTGGATTAGGAAGAGGAGTGAGTAGGAGTGCTGTGGTTGGAGGTATATCCAGCCTATCATTGAACAGTGTTCCTTTAAGTTCTGGGAGTGGAGTTCCGAGCCCCAGTTCCCTTGGACCAGTTCCTGCCGTGGCTGACTTGGCAAAAAGAAGCAATTCGGCGGTTGATGAAAGGATTGGAAGTGGTGGAATTGGGCAACCACTGGCATCCCCTCTGAGTAATAGAGTTCTATTGCCACAGATTTCCAAGTCTAGCGAAGCAACAAATTCCACTGATTCAAACAGTGTTGGTGAGCCAGCAGCTGTTTTAGGTGGAAGAGCCTTTTCCCCTTCTATGGTTCCTGGTGTACAATGGAGGCCTCAAGGCGGAAACTCTTTCCAGAATCCAAATGAAGCAGTAGGTTACTTATGTTACTTATAAGCTTTATTTCATTGGTTCAAGTGTTCAAGTGATTAATGAACAGTGGCTTGTCTGAATTAACTGTAGATTGTTTGGTGGCATTTGAACTTCATATTAAAATATTGTCAATTGGAAGTTAGATTATGCATCTTTGGCATCTGAACCGTTTTATAGAATTTTGCACTATCTAAAGCATTATAAGACCCTGGTTAATACGTAGTAATAGGATGTATTATCTAATTGAACTATTTGTCGTCTCCATGCCTTTGATTTATTTGAATTCATTTTAGTTGTTGATGTGTTCTTTGATTTTTTAAAATCATCGGTTAACAATTAAACTAGGAATCTATTAAATTTGATTAGGTTATTGTGATTTGAAAGCTTTTTCGTGATGCAAAAAAAAAAAACAAAAAAAATGCTTTACATGATGCATGTGTTGTAATATTTTACAGGGTCAGTTACGTGGAAGAACTGAGATTACACCTGATCAAAGGGAGAAATTTCTACAGCGGCTCCAACAGGTCCAGCAAAACCATAGTAATAACATCCTTGGAGTATCTCATCTAGAACGAGCAAAGCAGTTATCCACACAACAACAAAACTCACTTTTACAGCAGGTACTTTTTCCCTCTAGTCCATACAGTGTTGTTATGTACTAATGTCAGGCCATTCTTATACATGCTCTTTGGTCCATACAGATGAATATTTTTCCTTGGTTCATTGTATTTGATTGCTTGAGATCAACACATGGTTTCTGTTTTAGATGTGAGAAAGTGCTTGTCCTATTGTGGTAGAAAACCATTAGGATAGTTGTGAATGTGTTAGGCTGTAAAGTTGCTCCTTTTAAAAATTGTACAATTTAGTACTGGAATATTGGTTCGGCTCCCGGTTCAAATTTTCAACTGAATAATAGTGGATGGATCTTTGTCATATGCATGATACAGATCAACTCAAATTTTCAAGTGGAAAGTCAAATCGGTTTACCCCATTATTCTTTCAGCAGAAACCCTAAATAGGAAGAAGGGAAAGAAAGCCCGAAGAATACCACTAGAAAGTGTAGTTGATTGCCTGGAGTAACAAGAAAGGGATGAAGCTTCTTGTATTACGTTGTGGTCGAAAAATGAGATCCCTTTTCTGTCTTGAAAGGGATTATCCGTGGACCAATACCTTTGGTTCTTCCTTAGGGTTCTCTTTCGTCAATTTCCATGGTTGGAAAATGAAAGAAGAGAGAGACCGTCTTGTTAAAAAGGATTTTAAAAACGAACAATATACTACTGAATGTTTTGTTTACCTTGATAGGAAAGAACCGTTTGTAAGCTTGTAAGGGTTTTTGGTGGAATTAAAGAAGCCTTTCAAAAGCGAATGTTCAGTCAAGTGAGTTTAATGTGGATGCAATGGATTCTTATGGATTTTTTAAAGCACAGGAATCTTGATTTTTGGGAATTACTATATTTTCTTTCAATAACAGCTCTGTTAAAGAAAATTATGTATAGTTATTTGACACTGGTACCAAGTATAAGACACGGCGAAGTACCAAATATTGAGGTATATAACCTTCAATATGTCCGTGTGTTGTATGCGACATATAAACATATCTGTCTATTCAACACGGATTGTTTTCGAAAAGATAGTGTCGATGTTACTTGGGCCAAATTGTTATGTTTGAATTATGAGTAATTTCCTATTTTGAAGGGTCAGGAGAAATATCTCCTCATATAGGAGTTATGATCAGCATGATCAGTTTGATAAACAAAGAAAGTTAGTGGCATTGTGATCATCATCTTACTTATAGACTTTATGCTATCTGTTTTTTATGATTGTGTGGGATCACGACACTCCTAATACCTCCTATTTTTTGTTTTCAAGTATTTTTCCGTTATTTATTTACTTTTTTGCTTTTGATAGTTAGAACTCCCTTTCCCCTGTAGCCCTTTGTTATTATTATATTTTTGTTAAATTAAATTACCGTGGTTATCTATGTTTTTATTTGTTTATGCATATTTACTCTTGATATCTTAATTACTTTGTATTTGGTTCGTCCGTGTGACCTTACAGCTTTGGTCAACCAATTTTTATTTTTGTTGTCAGGGCTTTTCGTCCCTCATATCTAACTCTTAATGTTGGCCTTTCTAATCATATCTGAACGAGCTTTTTATGGACGTGTGCAGTTCAATGCTCAAAGCTCGTCTTTATCTCCTCAAGCTGGACTTGGACTTGGAGTTCAATCATCAGGTTTGAATAGTGTTACATCTGCCTCTCTCCAGCAGCCAAGTTCTATCCATCAACAATCTACTCAGCATTCCTTAATTTCTACTGGACCAAAAGATTCAGGTACTTTAAACGTGGGTGTATCTGTTATGCAAACAGGAAATTGTGCTGTTAAAAATTGCAAATGTAAATGATTATTGATTATATACACATTTTGATTTGTCAATGATGCAGACATTAGCCATGTGAACGTTGAGGACCAGCATCAGCAGCAAAATCAATCTGAAGATTCAAGCGTGGAACCTGTGATGAGTTCTGGGCTTAACAAGAATGTTCTGACGGAGGATGATCTAAAGACTGCATATGCTGTTGATAAACCTGTAAGTGTGTTTGTTTTCTATTCCATGAAGAGTGTTTAATTTTGAAATACATACTGCTGTTGTTGGCGAGCACTGTTATTTGTTGTTTTTCCAAAATTATTTATTTTCAACTGAAAGTGTAAATAAGTGCATGAAGTGATCAAGAGAGGGAGATCCTGTTGAACTCATATATGCCATTAGATGTTCTAGAGGAGACCAGAAAAAGAATCATCTAAGTAAAGATATGATATAGGACTTTCCTACATCACTGTTTCCCCTTAGCACAAACGAAAATTCTGTTGGTGTTTTTAGTGTTGTTACTCATCAGATTGGGGTGGATTTGGATAATTATTTTCTAAAGAAGAAGGAATAGGATTTACAAGTGCAAACATTCATATCAATTGGATGAGATTCGGTTGAAGCATTTAACTGGGAACCTTTCCCAGTGAACTATCAGCTCGCGCAGGCTCTAGCTTGGTTCTTGGGTTGAGCTTGGGACTCAAGCCTCAACAAAAATAACATAAAAGAGAACGTGGAAAAATGTGGTTTGATGATGGAAATTTATGATTTCTAATAGAATGAGGTGTTTTGATGCTCAAAACATAACCTCATAGGGAGTTTTTAATCTTTAAAGATGATTGGTAAAATTTTCTATATATTGATTCTAAAACAATGAAATAATGAATTACCAGATTATCCGGTCTTTTTTTCACACAAGCACCCCAAGGCCCAAGTTCCCTAAATTACAAATACCTACTCATCTCACAATTCCATGCCAAGTTACTTAATCTGTAAAGAAGTTACAAGGGGTTAAGTAGGCATAGACTGGCTACGTCGACATACCGAAATGACATAGGCAATCCAAAAACGGACTTGCACATTGCTCTAAGGGCTTATTTTTGGTAGATATTACCTCCCTACCATGGATAGTATCTCCACAAAAAATCAGCTTAAAATTCTGGACCGTCTGATAAATATCAAACTTGAGCTCAACTTTTGGTAGGGTTAGACATGTTCAAAGGAACTGATTGGTGATCTCCAATGTTGAGGAGATCACATCTCCAAAAGATCAGCTCTTAGTTCATTGCGTAGATAGGTAGGATTGCGTATGTCATTTCTGTCTGTCGATGTAGCCATCTATATGGGGCAGGCTACCTTGACAGCTTATTTTGATATCCTATTTTGACAGATGTGCAAAGCTGTTGGATTTCACAGAATCGAATGGACAGATCTTACTCTCTAATAAGAAGGGTAAATAAAAGGGCAAAAACGTCATTTGCTGTTTTTAGTATCCGAACTACCCATTTCTAGTCTTTCTCATTCTTCCTGCTCTGGAGGCGATGGATAGAACAAGTACAGTAAATAACTGAAACTCCCCATACTCAACAATGGATCGAAGCCGTCGATTAGAAGAACTGAAGTCGAAGAAAAATTTCATCTTGAATCTCAATACCCATCTCTTTCTTGCATGTAGTTCATGTTTTGTTACCCATTTCATCTTGAATCTCAATACCCATATCTTTCTTGCATCTTGAATGCACTAGTTAAGCTGTTTTGATCTATATCCCATTTCCTTGAAATTTCATGTTTTTGAAATATACCCATTACTAATTGGGTGTGGATTAATGTCCACAGAAATAAAGTTGGGGTTGTCAACTAACTAATGCATATGATCCGAACTAGAACTCAAGGAACAATGCTTAATAAAGTGTCATTATGAAGTTATCAAGGACAGTACAACTATCTGACAATCTAGCTAGGAAGCTTGAATTTAATAACAATAAACGTGATAGCATGAACATTACTTCAAACCCATTATCTGCGAAATTGTTCAAGTTTGTCTGTTAATGGACTATTTAGCCTACATGAGTGTCAAACCAGACCCTTTAAGCTTTTCTCCAGCAAGTAACCTTGTCCAAGCAAATCATGGAGTCTCCAACACCCTTTGTCAAAGAAATTCTTATACAAGTGAAACAAATCTCTTAGGGCTGTTTGCTTATTTCCCACGCTACTAGGGCTAGAGAGAGAGAGAGATTTCTTTCTAAAGATGACAATAATTTTTATGTAGGCCAGAGGTTTCCAAATGAGTTGATATATATAAACTTGCAAGGCTTAAGCCTCATGACGCTGAATGCCTAAACTCATAAAAGGCATAAGGCGTGTGTTGAAGCTTAAGCCTCAGTGTGTTTTTTAAACAGTAAAATTTTATTATAGCTAGTAAAAAGAGAAAAGTTTTGGGAGAAAAGAGAGTATATCTTAATTAGTTCCGGCCTTCTCTCATAGTTTTTATATATGAAAAATAGTCGGATTACAATATGTAAAACACCAAATCTAATGTCCCACTTCGAACTCTAATATAAAGCTTGTGTTTTTCCGTCTGAAAGTTCTACCCAAGTTGCTAGCTAAACATGTTTCCTAAACAATTTACTCACTCTTTCTTCATGGCCTGCATATGTATTTTGGTAAAAAATTTAAAACTTATTTCCTACCAGTTTTTCCTTGTGTTTTCCTTTTGTTTCCCACGTCAAGAAAGTATTTCCTAGAGGCAATGGCACCTTAGAGATGAGTTTTACCTTTCTACACTGCGTAGAAGGGACTCTGACATGGCAAGATGTGTCACTTTTTAACGTGGTCTGCTGATTTAAGGCCCATGTAAAATCTTGTTGGTCCTTTGAAGCACATCACATCAGCTAAAGATCTGACTCGGATGTTTTTACATGAGAGGCATCGGCTCTGTCCCGTGTGCTTGTTTTAGAGGACTGTCAAAAAATTTGACGGACCTGGGGTTTCGTTGATGTCTGTGCATTATTGTTACATGACTGCTCTGCTGCAGATGCCAGGATGTGTTATGTTTTTACACGAAACTCATGTTGTGCTCCAACTGAAGTAGTCAATCCATATATTGCACATTCCTGGTTTCCCTGAAATTATTATTTTTTCCACATCACAGTTTTCTGTTCTATTTCCGTTTTTTGTTTGCTTGATAGTTTCTTTGTTTGTCTATATATATTAAGATTCTGTATCTTCTGTATCTTTAGCAAAATATTGTTTTGTGGTAGGCTGGATTATCAGGCCCTTTGACAGAAACTTCCCAGATGCCAAGAGATATTGATCTCTCTCCAGGACAACCTTTACAACAAAGTCAGCCTTCAGCAAATTTGGGTGTTATTGGTCGAAGAAGTGTTCCAGACCTTGGTGCCATTGGTGATAACATCACCGGATCTACCTCCGCAGGAGTACACGATCAAATGTACAATCTACAGATGCTTGAAGCTGCTTATTACAAGCTTCCTCAACCGAAAGACTCAGAGCGTGCCAAAAGCTATATTCCAGTATGTAGTTTACTGGTTAATCCTTATTTAAGTTGACTTGAATCCATATTGCTGATCCTGTGATTTTTCTGCATCATTTACAGAGACATCCTGTTGCAACACCTTCAAGTTATCCTCAAATTCAGTTACCACTGATCGATAATCCTGCCTTTTGGGAAAAACTTGGTATGGAAAGTTGGGGAACTGATACGCTGTTCTTTGCGTTTTACTATCAGCAGGTACTGTTATGACCATACTTAACTGTATTTCTTATTTCAGAATGCACGTTTGTTGATTCAATAATTTATACTTGCTAATATGTTTGCAGAATACTTACCAGCAATATTTGGCTGCAAGAGAGTTGAAAAAGCAGTCATGGAGATACCACAGGAAATATAATACATGGTTCCAGCGACATGAAGAGCCCAAAGTCACCAATGATGAATATGAACAAGGGACATATGTATACTTTGATTTCCATTCTACCAATGATGATTCACAGCAAGGATGGTAAGTTGTATTCTTTAGCTTGTTTACTTGAATTCATTGTTAGGTTTTGTCATGCTATATTAGATCAAGGCCTTCGTAATACATAACTCCAACATGATGTGTCTGACACAACCCGTAATCAGTGATGTTAAAATTGTAAAATACACCACAGATTGAGTTGACAGGACAAAGATTTGAATCGCAGGGATGAGTCGGCTGTTTGTAAAATCGGTTTGAAATCGTGATCTGAATTATAGAACACTTAGGAATCGGTATGAATCGGAAGGAATCACGCTATACGCATTTCTTATCTTTTAATATCTTTCTCAATTTGTTTTTTGAAAGCAATCAAGTAAGAGGATGATGAGTTGATTCAGAGTTTCGAACTGTGCTTCTCCTTCGGTTGAACAAATTCTTGTTTTCTCTTTCCCTTTTGAACTGATTTCTGCTTCTTCCATTGCGGCTGCTCTTACACGTCCATTTAGGGTTTCTAATAAGGAAAACTTATTAGAACTCCAATATGGGCTGGCCGCCGGCCTTGTTTATTATAATTCAGGCCCAAAAGCTGGACTGTATTAAAAAAAGTATAACTTGGCCCATTGTGTTTATAAAACTGAGCTGTCTTATTTTAAATAGTACTTAGACACGTTCTATATGGTTTAGTGTGAAAATGGTAGCTGTGCATCTATAGCATCCATTCTTGTGATGGACTAATGGGTAAACTGAGCTGGTGCATTAACATACCTATTGAATTGGCTCTTTTTTTTTATCAATAATGAGTTGGCTCTTGTTTGCTTTAAGGCGCGATTAAAATTGAACTTCAGTCCATTTTCGTTCTAATATTTTGGATTTATCCTGGTTGAGCCTGAGTCCACCCCATGTCACGATATAAGTTACATTACACGGATATGAAGAGTCGGACATGGTGAATTTTCAAAAATTGAGGTATATCACATACAATATGTGTCCGACAAAGACACATGGATACGTATCCGACACGGATTATTTTCAATATATGGCGTGTCCATGTAACTTAGGTTACGATCTATTCGCTGTTGCAAAGGGCTAGACTATTAAGCGACTGCTGTCTTGAAAGCTTGCTAGTTAGTCATTTGGTTGCTGGTCCTGGTGTCCTTTCGATTCTTAGTAGCTAAACATTGGGCTCAGATTAATTGTCAAAGTTTTGTAAATTCTGTGGTCTTATCCATATATAGTTGACATCTTTCTTCTTTTGTCCTTTGGAACATCTGCAAGTCAGTAAAATTAATGTTGTTCTGTTACCAAATTTGCTTTATTTC
This sequence comes from Coptis chinensis, assembly GCF_015680905.1. NCBI lineage: Eukaryota > Viridiplantae > Streptophyta > Magnoliopsida > Ranunculales > Ranunculaceae > Coptis > Coptis chinensis. The sequence continues at coordinate 88,121,417 of NC_141463.1, read as the reverse complement.
TTCTTCTTCTTCTCCTCCTTTTATTTAATAATATATTATTATTATTATTTTATATTTTGATATCTTATATTATTTTAAATTAGATAATAATATACCCCTGCTGCTGCAACTACAGGGTCCAAAGAATCAAGACCGAGTTCACTTTTGAATACAGCTATCTCGAAGATGAACTGGTTGTCTAGATTATGTGAAGAAGACTGAAAGATCCTTGACTCAGTTTGTCAACTTCTAGGTAACTCACAGCTTTTCTAGTTTACTTCATTTTTTTTTGGAACACAAGTAAGACTGCAGACCTGATACATAGTACAGATATATCATATATGTGCCAGTGGTAGATGTATTTGTGAATGGATTTGTATCTTGGGACTCAAATGGTCTACTCAAAAGCACACCTCCGAGATCCCTTCGAGTGTTAATATCTGCCACTGCTAATATTATGAGTTATCTTGTGCATGGACACATTTTTTTCATCGTTATTTGGACACACTCATTATGTGCTTTTGAGTGTTTGCACTTCTCCCAAGATTGGTTATGTTTGCATTGGGGTGTCTTTCTATTGTATCTGTGAAACGTCGTCTTGTTTGATAGTAATTGATGCCCCTTAAATGTGATTTAAAAAAATAAAATAAAAATGTCTATTGCTTTTGCTGCTTCTGTTACCTGCTGACCAAAATTTGTGTCGAACTAAATCCAGAACACATTTTACTTTTCAACAAAGCAAAAGTGCAAAACAAATTATAACATATTATTTGCGTATCCACAAAATTGTTTGCCTTTTTTATTAATTAAAAATTTTAATTCATCATTGAGAGGTGTTCGTCCTTTTCTCTTTGTGCACATCAATGCTATGGAATTGGTATAAATTATTTTAAATAGTTTGACATGCATTTAAAACTGGGTTATCAAATTGCTGATGATGGTGATGCATGCTTATGTTCATGAACAGGATGTTCTTGGGTGAAGACTTGGGAAGCAGAAACTCTAACCACATGGACATCTTCCCTTTTACTGTAGTAGCGTTCTTAAATGTCTTTACTTAAATGAACAACTTCATTAAAAATAGAATTATGCTTTTTTGTTCTCAATTATATTTTTAGCTGATTTTCCAACCCAATTAGGGATTATTTTTTTCTATAGTATATTATTTTTTTGAAAACTCCTTCACACACACACACACACACACACACACACGTACTATCAGCATGTTTGCCGCAGCAATTTGATAAATTTCCTGGTGGCCTTTAGATTTCTCCAATTTGACAGACACCTACAGATTATGCTTGACTCGTACTTGGAAAAGATAGCAGGTAGATCAGTGGGAGACAACTCTTCTATAGATTGAGACTGCAGAGATATTATACATTTGTCTGTACTTCTTTAGAACTTTTCTAAGGTAGAGTCTGGATTCCAAGTGTTACCACGATTCCGATCCAACCAAAACGGATGCAATTCCAGTCGAAACTGCATAGTTAGATCTGTAATGGTTACCTTTTTGGTGGGATTTTGGTTGTGGAAAGACCTATTAAGTTCGTGAATCATCCCCAATATTAGTTGTAGTGAGATCTTGAAACACCCCTTGCACTGGCAAGTTTTGCTTAGACAGATTTTGAAGGAGTGAAGATGGAGTATTCTTAAGTTATGCCCCGTTAGTTTTACAAGAGTTGGTAAATTCTTCTTTATGATCTCTAGTGGGTTCCAATGCCGTGAAACACCTTGTAAGAACATTTGAGAGCTTGCGCCACAAATTAAGTAAAACTATTTATCAGAAATTCAGTGTACTGTTTCTCTGCTGCCCACGGTTCCACGAATGGAAGAGCATTAGAGCACTAACTTTGGATCTGTTTGTTTGCCTCGAAATTTGTCCATTAATTTTGAGCGTATATGGATGTAAAATAGGAATGTTTCAATATGTTGATAGGTGTTTGTACCTCCAAAAATGATGTGAATAAGTTTAAAATCTTCCAAGAGGTGTTTAGTCTTTATACCACGTTCGAATTGTCCGACAGTTGATATATCAAATAAACAATGTGATGGTTATGCTCTTCAGAAGGATGATCACTTTACTAAATTCAAAATTTCTGACCCTGCTATGGAAGATCGATGATTGCAATATAGTCAGCCCAAAAGTGTTTATTTATTGGAATTTTAGAACGAGCTTAATTCTAATATGATGGTCTCCCTGATTCCAACATCATATACACTAAGAAGCGCAACGTACTCCATACTGTTTGTCTAACACGTTTTTGTCTCCCATCAATACGGTTTGTTTGTGAAATTTTCTGGAAAGGTTAATTCAACATGATCATTTAGACATCACCTGAGCTTTATATATTAAAAACATATTTCGATGCGATATTCGATTTCTTGGGCTTAATGATCTCCACGTGGTGATCTCCATCTCCACCACATGGAAATCAAACTCTCCCAAATAATGTGAACTAAAATCAGTGTCCTTTCTTATGTGTAATTTTGCCTAATTTTGAACCCTCGTTGAATACGTTTGAGCGTGTAGACCTTCGATAGTTATTTTGAACCAGATCTTCTCCGCCCGGGTGGAAAAGTTAAGCTTTCACACCTTATTTTTATAAATGGACACCTGTCCACTTATTTCACACCCAAAGCGAAAATCACTACAAATTAAGAAGATTCCGTGAGTGGGTATATAAAACCAACCGGGAGAAACTCTCTAGGACAGACCAGGGGAGAAAGTAACTCGTAAAGGCATTTTTTTTTTTGTTTTTGGAATCAAAACTTTGAAAAACGGTCGGATAGATAGAAAAGTCATATATTTTCGAATAAATTGGCAATAATATCTTTGACATCGGATCGGAAAATTAAAAATCCGATCCAATTTTTTTCGTTTTTCGATGAAATGTCAAAATCGTATACCCCTAATGCAAAATAATTAGCGGCCCAAGAGACCCCCTAATGTAACTAAAATCGTATGAATTTTGCCTAATTTTGAACCCTCGTTGTTCATTTGAACTATTTTTTGAACCCATCTGTATATACTTTCATCATAAGTTTTATAAATGGACACCTGTCCAACAATCATTGTTTCCGTGAGTGGGTATATAAAACCAACCGGAGAAACTACCTATTTTTTTTTCTAATCACTTTGAAAGACTGGATAGATGAAAAGTCAAGTTTCTTGAACAATCAAGGTAGATGAAATGTCAAGTATACCCTAATGTTTAGTGTATATACCTCAGATAATATATGATATATATGATCAGTAAGAACACCTATTAGAGTATGATTGATTGTTCATACTTCAACATGAGCAATGAACACTCATTGTTGGGGTATGAACAATCAATATTCATACCTCACAATAATGTATGATCAGTAAGAACACTTATTGGAGTATGAACAATCGTGTTCTTACTGATTATACATTATGTTGAGGTATGAACAATGATTGTTCATACTGTTCATACCTCAACATAATGTATGATCAGTAAGAATATTTATTGGAGTATGAACAATGATTGTTTATACCTATTTGGTGTATGAACAATGACTGTTTATACCTCAATATGAGCTATGAACACTCATTGCTCATATCTATTTAGGGTATGAACAATTAATGTTCATACCTCAATATAATGTATAATTATAAAGAACACCTATTAAAGTATAATTGATTGTTTATACCTATTGTTCATACTTTAACATGAGCTATAAACACAAGGTAGGAACAATCAATATTCATACCTCAATATAATATATGATCAGTAAGAACACATATAGGAGTATGAACAATCATGTTCTTACTGATCATATATTATGTTAAGGTATGAACAATATGAACAATTACATTATGTTGAGGTATGATCAGTAATATAATTATTCATACTGTAATTGTTCATATTGTTCATACCTTAACATAATGAATGATCAATAAGAATATTTATTGGAGTATGAACAATGATTGTTCATACCTATTTGGAGTATGAACAATCACTGTTTATATCTCAATATGAGCTATGAACACTCATTGTTCATATGAACAATTATTGTTTATATCTATTTAGGGTATGAACAATCAATGTTCATACCTCAATATAATGTATGATCAGTAAGAACACCTATTGGAGTATGAACAATTATTGTTCATATCTATTTGGTGTATGAATAATGATTGTTCATATCTCAACATGAGCTATGAACAATCATTGTTCTTACTGATCATACATTATGTGATGTATGAACACTTATTGGAGTATGAACAATCATTGTTCATACCTCAACATGAGCTATGAACACTCATTGTTTATATTGTCCATACATCAACATAATATATGATCAGTAAGAACACTTATTGGAGTATGAACAATCATTGTTCATACATATTTGGGGTATGAACACCTTAACATGAGCTATGAATACTCATTGTTCATATGAACAATCACTGTTCATATTTATTTAGGGTATGAACAATCACTGTTCACACCTCAACGTAATGTATGATTAGTAAGAACACCTATTGGAGTATGGACAATCATTGTTCATACTTATTTGGAGTATGAATAATCACTGTTCATACTAACATGAGCTATGAACAATCATTGTTCATACCTCAACATATTGCATGAGGTATGTTAACGTATTTGGGTATGAACAATCAATATTCATACATCAACATAAGGTATAAACACTTATTGTTCATAGCAAAACGACTGAAAGGGTAAAATTGGAAAATATTTATTTCAAATCCGGACTATTTGATAGTCAAATGCAGTTAATGTCATTTCATGTGCTTTGACTGGTCAAAGGATGGAAAAAGTTAGTTGACTGTGTTTGACCGTCAATTTGGGGGGAATCACTAATTTAAGTTTATAATGGAGGTAATCCTAATTGCAACTACTGGTGGGCCGATCTTAGAAGTACATACTTATTTTAAGTTAGAGTAAGTACGCTAGTAAAACTTTACTTAGACAATGAATTCATACGTAATATTTTCTGGATATGATATATTCACCATAAAGATCATCTCCATAAAATTTCAGCTCATTTGGAAACCTCTAACCTAGATAAAAATTTCAGATCTTAGAAGTACATACTTTTTAAATAAGTACGTAAGTAAAACATCACCTAGAAAATGAATTCAACTCTAATATTTTGTGGGTATTACCTACATATCATAAAGATCATCTTCACAAAAAAACTTATTTTAACTTTAAAATAAGTATGTACTTCTAAGATCTGAAATTTTTATCTATGTTAGAGGTTTCCAAATGAACTGAAATTTTATGGAGATGATCTTTATGGTGAATATATCATATCCACAAAACCTCTTCCCACGAAAACCTCTTCTAAGATCTTTATGGTGAAATCTAACGGTCCGCAAAAACCTCTTCCCACGTTCTCTACCTCTCCACCCGTTACTTCAGTATTCACCGCAGTTCTCGGCAGTTAGGTTTTTGCGGCTCTGATCCGCTGCATCCTGCCTTCTATTCACTATTCTGCATACGGCCCACTCGCCACCAATGACATCTTATGTCATGAATATGACCACTAGAGATGCCCTCTCTCGGTCCCATTGATAGTCAGCGGACATACAATGGGGCCGAGACCTAGCTTTCTCCATTCGCGGTATATCCTTATTATTTTAAGCTGTTCCATCTGTTGCGTGGCATGTGTTCCATCTTTATCGCCACATGGGAACGGCGCATGCGCATCTGAACCTGGCTTTTCGATTTTCGAGACCCCACGCGTCACATTCCCCCTGGTCCCTTTCTTGGTAATTATCCTTTTACCCCTGTATTTTCAAATCCAGCTCAAACCTCTCACTTCCCTCAAAACCCAAAACCCTTCGTTCATTTTTTTTCATTCATCACCTTTTGTCTTCTTCAACTTCTTCAACTTGTTCTCTACTGTTCCTCAATCTCGTGGATCCTTCCAGCACCGCTCGCGTTTCCCTTTTAGTTACTCCGTCGCCTTGGCTACTTTGCACTTCAAGTTTGTTCTCCACCCTCTCTCTTCCCCTCGTTTATTTGCTATACTCAATTTTTGGTACTGTTCCGCACTCTTTCCTTCTTTCATAGCTTGTACTCTCCCACATTGCTTCAAGTTACCAATCTTAGTGTCGATTGTAGCATGTCGGGATCGAAATCGGTGGATACCTCCGCCACTAGATCCGATGGATCTGAGTCCTCTACATCCAAATTTAGCCGCCACTCCACCGCGGATAGATCGGAATCTCCGGCTTCAGGCTCTGCCAGTCCGGTCGCTGTACCATCTACCTCAGGGAGGAAGGCTTCTCTTCCTCCCCACCATCATATTACTACAGACCTAATTTAGTTGCAGTTAAATAAGCATCCGAGATGATGTGGTATTAGAGCACGTGTCTGGCATCACCCATTTTCCACACTTGGTAAAACCGCAGCCATGATGTCTTGTCGCGACCGTTGGCCAGATAGCGGCCGGTTTGCGTTTTCCCTTAACTCTTCTCGACTTCGAGGTATGCAACCATTTCAACATTCCGCCATGTCAAGGCATAGGTAACTTCTGGCGTGTTATGTATGCCACTCCTAAAATCCAACTCCGTGACATAATCACTCATTATTATATGAAAAAGAGCACCAAATTCGGAAGTGGAGGATATCTGTCCTTCTGTACTCGTTCGCGGAAGAAGTCTTTTGTTCTCCACATTACAACTTCTGACAAGGTGTGGCACCACTATCCATTGTATGTGTCTGAAAGTTTTATTTCTGCGGACCTCCCTTCAGAAGTTTCTCTAAGGCACCTCAATTTCCTTAAAAGTGGTAAGTAAAACCCTTTGATCCGCAGTGCTTTTGTATAACTTTGTTCTTAATTTGTCTTTCTTTCTGAACCCAGGCTGGAAACCAGATTCGCGATCTCAACTCTATGTCGGCATCTCCTCTGAAATTTTCCAAGGGATCCGTGATCTAGGGAGTGACTAGTGTGAGGTTCTCGGCATAAACCCCGAAAAAGGCAACCCTATTTTGCTTGACCCCTCTCTAAAAAACGTAGGTAAGTACCAAGGTCCCCTATATCGTTTGCCGTCACCCAAAGAACGAAAACCAAAATCCTCTCCACCTCCCAAAAGAAAACGTAAAGCCCACAAGTCATTCGGATACACCACCAAGATTTACCACTCGCAAGTCGTCGCCCAACGAGCCACCACTCAATCCCACACTACTACTATAGATACCGCCCCCTCTTCGTATTCTACTTTAGCGGACTGGGAAGATGATTTTGCCCACCCTTCCTCTCCTATTCCTGCCCTTATCATGGCCACCAACAAACTCAAACTATGGGAAAGCGACTCAGATGGTGATGAGCCCACTGAAGTTGCGGCGAAGAGCCCCCCAGCAAAAAAGGCCAGGATCGCCCCGAACCACATGTTGACTCGATGTGGCCCTTGGCTCTAGCTCGCCCTTGGGAAGGACCCCCACTCGTCTGGCTCCCTTTCCTCTGGTGCCGTGGAAATCTGGCACCCCCAATTCAAGGCCAGAGACCGCGATATAACTACCCGCAATTCGGCCCTGGACAACCCAGCTATCGCGACGTCTTTGTTTTTCAGCTCTCATCTTCCCAGAGACCAAGCATACGACGACTCTGGCTTGTTTGCCTCTCACAGAGCATCCATCTATACCGGCTGGGAAAAGGTGTGTTTTACTTTCCTCTTTTCCCTTCTTTTCCCTTATAATCCTTTCTAACAAATATTTTTCTTCAGTTGAGTCTGGACATCGGCTATGTGGTGCGCGGACTGACCAACACCCTGGAATCTCTAGAGGTCGTAAAACAGGAGATTAACGACCCTGATGGTTGAAAAGGCAAGCATGCCAAGCTGGAGAAGGACCGGGACGATCTTCGAATCGTTGCTGTGAAGTCCCAAAAAGCTCTCTAGCAAGCTGAGGACAAGCACCGCGACTATGTAGTGGGGGTCACCTCCAAAATGGAGAGCCAAAAGGAGATAGATAAACTTGCCACTCAGGCTATTGTGGACAAGGCTGTGAAGGACGCCGCGGATAGATTCGAGAGCCTAGCTGAGAAAAAGATTGCCCGCGAACTTAAGCAACAGCTTGAAGAGCTTACTGCAGCCGGTCATCTACTTCCCATTCCGCCTATAGTCCCTGATACTCAAACTTCATCGCCATCCCCGGTTGTTCTTGAGGCTGCTACACCAGTGTTACCCCTAGGTACTCCCAATGCGGTCACCTCCCCGATTGAGGTGGATGATGATCTTACCACAGCTGCGGAAGTGGCTGAGGTTTCCTCCCAGAAGGACGCGGCCGAAGGACAGCAGTGAAGCATTGAAATTTGTACTTTTGTTCTTTTGAAGTTCACCACTCCAACATTGCACTTTTATGTATACTTATATTTTAAAGCCTGGTTTTCTGGGTATGCCCAGCAGGTCATTAACCAAAATTTATTTTGCCTTTCAATTTTTACTCCACCTCCCCCAGTTTCATAATGTGAGATCACCACTGCATTAGCCGTGCAAGCGGTCATAACGCACCTCCACTTCCAATTGCTCAACCTTAAATTTATGCACATGACATGTTTTAGAATTAATGAGGTATTAGCCCGCAATTATTTCATCCCATTGCTGTCTATGGTTAGCTGTGAAGCCTGGTGGGGGCAACTCAAGTTGCTCCCAAGTTGATTTGGACCTATAGTCCGCGAAAGGCTCATCCCCCATTGTCTTTAGTCAGCTGTGAAGCCTGGTGGTGGCAACTCAAGTTGCTCCCAAGTTGATTTGAACTTATAGTCTACAAAAGGCTCACCCCGTCTTGGGTCACCAAAGCTGGTGGGGGCAGCTCAGTTTGCCCCCAAGTTGATATGGACATATAGTCTGCGAAGGGATCATCCCCCTCCCCCGCTGTCATCTTTCCTTATTCAATACACATGATACTATTGGAAGAAATGCGTTCTTTATTTCAGGGATATAATAATCAAAGTACAAGATATCATTCCTTGGCTCACATAACTCTATTTAAAAGCAAGTCTTTTCTCCCTTAATTGAAAAACTAAACAAGGCTTCCGCTATGGAATTTTTTCAACATTCATATGTTCCATGGTTTATCTATCTTTTCCCCTGCTGAAGTATGTAACATGTAAGTTCCAGAAGTACCCTTCTCCGTCACGACATATGGTCCCTCCCAGTTGGGACCCAGTTTACCTTCATTCTCTTTCTTGGTGGCTGGTGTAACCCGTCGCAGCACCAAATCCCCAACCTTGAAAGTTTGCGGCTTCACTCGCTTATCATATTGTCTCTGCAACTTCCGATGATACTCCTCCAGCCGTATGTATGCGCTATTTCTCTTCTTTCCTCTATGAGATTCAACTAAGTGGCTAAGATCCTCTCATTCATTCCCAATTCCACAGCTCTAGTTCTTGTCGTTTTCTCTATCATCTCCACTGGTATTACTGCCTCTACCCCATATGCCATTGCGAATGGTGATTCATTTGTGGAGGTTCACGGTGTTGTGCGATAAGCCCATAGTACGTGATTCAGTTCGTCAGCCCATGCTCCTTTCCGCTCCTCCAGTTTTCTCTTGAGATTATCCATTATGATTTTATTTGACGGCTCTGCTTGTCCATTTCCTTTAGGGTTGTAGGGGGCTGAGAACCCTTACTTCACTTTGAACGCCTGAAGAAATTCTCGAACCTTTCCCCAAGTAAATTGAATTCTATTATCCACGATGATCATATGTGGCAATCTAAACCTACATATGATATTCTCCCACAAAAACTTCTTCACATTTTCTTCCTTAACTTGTTGTAATGCCACTCCTTCAACCCACTTGGTAAAATAGTCGGTAGCGGCCAACATAAATCTCCTTTTACCGCTTGCCATGGGCAGAGATCCAACTATATCCATTGCCCACATGGCGAATGGCCAAGAGCTGAACACATTATGTATCAACTGTGCAAATCTCTGGAATTTCTCACATCTCTTGGCATACTCTGTGGCATCTCTCTTCATATGTGGCCAAAAATACCCATGCGATGTCAATCTGTGTGTGGTTGTTCGCCCAGCTGAGTGACTTCCACAATCACCTTTGTGTACCTCGGCCAAAATTTCTTGAACCTGCTGCGGCCCTATGCACTTTAACATTAGTCCGCTTAAATTTCTCCTATACATATCCCCATATAGTAAGGTGTATCTTTGACTCACCTATTCCATTTTTCATCTCTCCTGTTTGTTTTCTATCTTTACTCCCATCAGAAAAGTTTTTATGGGTGTCATCCAACCTGGATCCTTCTCAGTGGTAAACCAAACACCTTCCTCCTCTGAGGTACTTGGTTTACTCAATACCCTCACTTCAATAGACCGACCCTCTGTCCCTAGCAGTACTGCAGCCACATAAGCCAATGCGTCGGCATGTCTATTCTCTCCACGGCCCAAGTGGGCAAACTTAATCTTATTGAACTTGCTTGCTTTTCTTTGTAAAACCTCCAAGTATCTCGCCATCCTTGGGCAGCGGGCCACAAACCCCCCATTCACTTGACAAATTACCAAGTTAGAATCAGAGTAAACAGACAATTCGCTCACCCCCAGATCTTGTGCCAAATCCAATCCTGCTATCACTGCTTCATATTCAGACTCATTATTAGAAGCCGCAAATCCCAGTTTCATCGATAACTTTAGCCTAGTGTTCTCAGGAGTTACCAGGATGACGCCTATTCCGTTCCCTGTATCTGTAGCGGAGCCATCCGCAAAAACTCTCCACCCGTTCCACGTATCCCAAGGATCCAAGGGATAGCGATTAGGTTCCCCTTCTTGTTCCATGACCATTTCCTCTCCCCATGTTGGGTCCTCGGCTGGGAACTCTGCCAGAAACTCTGCCATTGCTTGTGCCTTTTCTGCCATTCGGATCTAGTACTGAATCTCATAACAACTGAGCATCACCGCCTATTTTAGCATTCTGCCTGACTTCTCTGCTTTCAACGCTTGCTTGAGGGACAGAAATTTGTTATTACCACCAATGAATGAGCCTCGAAATAAGGCTTCAACTTTAAAGCAGAAAATACCAAAGCCAAAGCGTATTTCTCAATCTTGTTGTATCAGGTCTCCACGTCCAGCATGGTTTTACTCTGAAAGTAAACTAGCTTTTCTACTTTTTCAACGACTCGCACCAGGACTGAGCTTACTGCGTATTCCGAAACTCCCAAATATAACTACAGTTTCTCCCCTTGTTCCGGTCGTGACAGTAAAAGTGCCTTTCCTAAATAACGTTTCAACTCCTGGAAGGCTTCTTCACACTCGGCAGTCCATTGGAAGTTCGGCGTTTTCCTCAACAAACGATACAGCGGTCGGCATTTGTCCGATGATTTGGAAATAAACCTGTTAAGTGCTGCGACCCTCCCAATCAACATTTGCACTTCTTTCACATTTTGAGGGGACGACATTTCTATCAGTGATCTGATCTATTTGGGATTCGCCTCTATTCCACGGTGCGTGACTATGTAACCCAAGAACTTTCCAAAAGTTACCCCAAAGCTGCATTTCTCGGGATTGAGTTTTAGCTTATGCATCCGCAGTATGTGAAAAGTCTCCTGGAGACCTTCTAAGTGTTCCTCTTCTGACATGCTCTTTTCCACCATATAGTCAATGTATATCTCCATCCCCTTCCGAATCTTGCCTTCAAACATTTTTTCTCCTAATCGCTGAAATATAGCCCCAGCATTTTTTAAACCAAAGGGCATCCTGGTGTAACAGTAGGTACCACCCTCCACCACGAAGGTTGTCTTTTCCTGATCTGGGCCGAACATTGCGACCTGATTGTACCCCATGGACGCGTCCATGAAAGAAAACACTTTGAAACTTGCAATTCTGCCTACTAACTCATCTACCCGCAGCATAGGGTAACAATCTTTCGGACACTCTTTGTTCACGTCCGTAAAGTCAGCGCATATTCTGACCTTGCCGTTCTTTTTTGGAACTGCGATCACATTGGACAGCCATTCCATGAATTCTACCTCCCTTATTATCCCATCCCCCTTCAGTCGTATAACCTCTTCGCGAATCCCCTCAGCGTACTTTGGTCTCATGTTTCTCATCTTTTGTCTTACAGGCTTAGCATCTTCATTCATATGCAAGTGATGATAGGCAAACTCTGGGTCTAACCCCGTGATATCCTCAATCACCCATGCAAATATATCTGATATTCTCTGCCAAAAACTGCACTAGCTTACTTTTCCATTCCTCCGGCAAGTCAAACCCAATCGATGTAAACTTCTCCTCGTCTCCCACCCCCAAGTTCACTGCCCCAATTTCATCCAAAGTTTTCGGTCCGAGCGGAAGCTCGTACACTTCTGTCGCCACCTCCTCCTGTAATTGCTATACTGATCCTTGTTCATGTGGCGACCCCTTCCCTTTCGTTCCTCGGACCATACTCTTTACAGTTACCTGATGGATGTTCTGCACTGCCACTTGATCCCCCCTTATTTCATACATCCCCCCATTCGTGGGGAAGTGGATCACTTGGTAATATGTCAATGGAATGGCCTTCATTTCATGGACCCATCTTCTCCCTAGAATTGCATTATATTGGGAACTAGTGTCCACCACCATAAACCAAGTGAATACAGTCACCGGACCTGCTGTTACTGGTAGCACCAACTCTTCCATGGGATCTGTCATACTGCCGTTGAACCCATACAAATTGGTTTGATGAGCTTTTAACTGGTCTCTGTCGATGTTCATCTCCTCCATGACCCCTTTAAATAGCAAATCCAATTAACTGCCGCAGTCTATCAACACCCTCTTTACCAGATAGTTACCCATCGCTATAGTAATTACCAATGCATCCTCATGCAGTGAAATTACTGACTCTAAGTCTTTTGGGGTGAACATTATGTTTTCCTCATCTATCGCGGTTCCACAAACTAACCGCGGTATGCTCACCACCTCATTCACCTGTTGTAAACTCGTTTTCTTTCTTATCTTGTCTCTATATGCATTCTTTCCCAGTGTTTCTCCACTAAAGATGACATTGATAGTACCTAAAATTCTAGCCGGAGCTGGCACTCTCTCGGCTTGACGAACCTCCACGACAAACTCCCTGAGCATCCCCTTTTTAATCATTCTTTCCACTAACCACTTCAAGACATAACATTCATTAGTGGCATGATTCCTGATTTGATGATACGGGCAAAATGGTTTCCCCTCTATCTCCCCTGGTGTACTCCGCGGACCCTCATAATATTGTTGCCCCTTAATTAGAGACAAGATTTCCTCTAAAGGCCTGTTAAGAGGAGTCTGTTCTATTTCACGGTATGACTTCCTCTCTCGGATATCCCTTCTGCCTCGATCCCCCGTCCTCTCTGGACCTCGGTTCTCCCCTCTGTATGATCCTCTCTCTCTTTTTACTCTATCCTACCTTTACCTTTTCGGTCATCTCTATCGATAGCTTGCACTGCATTCCCTGACTTCTTCTGTTCCTTCGCATTCCTCTGCATTATATCCTCATATCATATGTATTTTTCTACCTTTGGGTACAGAGCATGCAAAGTAGTGATTTCGATTTTGGAAACCGACTCATGAACTCTTGTCACACCCCGAATTTCGATAAATCAGATAATATAAATGATATCCGACTCCTCGATATCCGAGATGTGACACCAACCTCAAAACCCAATCTATATCATAACCCTTAATGAATAATAATACATGCGGAAAACAAATACAATAAAATACTCAAAACAATCCACTCATCATTATGAATAATGGTGGTCAGAATAAGTTACAAACTTCTTCACTTAATAATTCGGAAAAAAAATAAATTAAACATATGTCTCCAACAAATTCCACTACATCTCTGAGGAAAAATGAAACAACATCTTATTGAAAATAAATGCTAACATCAATCACGAGCAGCCCGCCACCTTCCTTCGAACATCGCCTAACCCCCGTCGGTGATCGACTATGTTCATATAAGAACACACCCGATTAGCAAACATGCAAATCGGGTCAACATTATAAATAATGTTGGTATGAGTAGCCTTAGAAAAACCATTTAGACATACATAAAATTTCATTCTTTACATGGCAGGTAGTTCCTCACCGAGGCGCCTTAGCTTAAGGTAGTTAGTTCCTTCATAAAGGCACCTTAGCTTCTAACTATGAATAAATAACTTATGGCATCCTAGTACTTACCTTTATGCATGCTCTATCGCAGAGTGGGTCCTCTCTGCAAGAATAATTAGTTTAACCCACTCTCCTGCAAAACAATTTGTGATAATCATATTATAAATTGAAACTTAACTTGCTAACCACACCAAAGGGAAAAGTAATATATCGGAACATTTATCAAGTGTCCCTAATAATACGCGTCTCTATGTTTTACCTAGTTTTCCGGCTACCACAATCGCTACCCAACCAACGCCGAACATGTACATCTACATGCCTCCCCTTACATAATGAACCACTCCGCGGCGTAACTACCCCGAGGGATGCCGCACACCGGGTAAATCCTCACATGGAAGCAATTATGTAAGTAATGCCACTATTCGCATAAAATATTATGCATCATCGCTTATATTTTGCGAACGGAATAATCAAGCCACTATTCGGGTTTTCGAGGGCCATTCAAATTTTTCAAACGCCGGAAAGGCCAATCACATTACTTACCAAGGCCATTCAGATTAACTCAAAACGCCGGAAGGGCCAATCACATGAGTTGTGGTAGCTAGGTTCTAGGATTTTCGCTTCGTAATTTATTCGAGTGTATATATCTATGCATCTTAAGATTTCTCTATTTTCACGTGTCAATATTTACACCAGATCAACGTCAAATCTATATTAGATACTGACAAACAAGTTTATACAAGAGTCACCCACATCCTATCATCGGATGGGTCCATAAATTCCATCTATAATATTTTTGGAAAAAATCAACGGGTCAACAGTCAACCCAACAGTCACGGTCCTAACCGGTGGTCATTTCACCCGGTCCTCGCCCAAATCCATATTTAAAAGAGTTCAAACCCCTGGTCCTACGCGGCTAAGGCTAAACCGACCGGTTTTAACCCGCCCATAAACTAATCCGCCCCAACCGAAATTTCAAAACTAACTAGATCCCATGCATTCCAATTCAAATTTTAGGACCACCCACATAAACCTTTTTAAACCGCCCAAAACCAAAACTAATATGGTCCGCCCAACTTAATTAGACACAAGTCAAAACTAAACAAATACACGAGCTTAGATCGCCTCCACGATCATCCCTTCCCAAGCAGAGACATTCCTCCTTCCAGCCACCTCCAAAACCTTCACACACCCCCCATCAATAACCCCAAATTTAGGTGGGTGAAAAACCCCACGACTTTACTTCACCACTCAACCACCAATTTTCAGTTTTCGTAATCTCCCTCAAATCCCAGATCCGACCACCATTACTGTTCTTGGGAGTTTTCGAACCCCCACAAACTCTCTACCACCACCATACCTCATACCAACAACCCTCCATACAAAACAGCTCAATCACGCAAATAAATAAATACACAAACAAAATTCCTCAGGGAACACAAGACAATGGCGAAATGGCGTTTTTGGACAGAGGAGGAGGTTAGGGGCTCCCCTCCTTCACCACCACCTAATGGTGTAGGCAGTACTAACCATTCCTCGAGAGTATCAAACATGTACTCCATGGTTGATCGAACAAAAACGACATGAAAAGTAATTAAAAGGTGGTTCTTCAAGAACGAAATGTGGTCTGCATTATGCGTGTCTAGATCGCGAAAACAATCAAGAATAACCACTCACAATAAGAATAATCTTTGAAGAGAAAAGAGCGACAATGAAGGATGAACAAAACATGGTTTTAAAGTCCAGCCATCGTGTCTATATAACGGAAAAATCGAAAAAGATAAACTACTCACCTTATGTGTTAACAAAGAATGTAAAAATATCGGCGAAAAAATATGAAAGATCCAATCCCAAATAGCTCGCGAAAACTGTGTTCTTCTCCTTTGTTGGCTTGTGTGTTGTTGTGTGAGGTTTTTCCAGAAAAACAAGTTCCTACTGAAGACAACCTATATTCTCCTTAACTTCCAAATTACTAAATATTCTTATATCCTAACTATGGAAATATTATTTCTATTAAAAGGATTATATATATGTTACTTAGGTTAATAACTTGTTTCCTTTTTATTTAAAGCTTTCCAAAAATTAAAGATAAATTACCCACATTCAAAATTCAAATACTAGTTTCATTTATTAACATTATTCGAAATTACTATTTGGTATTTCACACGCTAGCACGTTGACCAGAAAAATACAGTCAAATACAAAAATATTAAATATTGTTACGCAGATAATGTAAATATAAAATAGGGGTCTTACAACTCTAGTTCCCGACCTCAAGCCGTGCTGGAAAGCTATGACCGCTGTATGTTCATCCAGATTTTCCACTCTCAGTGTCTCCTCCTTGAATCTGCACAAAAACTCCCTTAATGCTTCTGCAGACCTTTGTTTGATGTTGAACAGAGCCGCGATATCAACCACCCTTCTTTTTTGGTGTATGAGTGATCAACAAATGTGCGCTCCAGCTCTTCAAACCTTTTGATGCTCCACGAAGCCAACCTATAATACCAATCTGAGGCTCCCCCCTTAAGACTGGCGGAGAACATCATACAGCGGAGTCCATCATACTTACTCTCCTGCCATAACGGCATATGTTGCCGAAAATGGTGCAAATGATCAGTCAGGTCTCCTTTCCCATCATACCTCTCAAACCAGGGTTGGGAGAACCTCTTAGGCACTTCCGAATTCCATATCAAATCTTACAGCAGATTTTTATTGAGGCTCGCAACCTCCTTCTGCACTAGAGCTCTGGTTCGCTCTTTCTGCTACGTGGTTCATTTCCCTATCTTTCTCAATCATAGCCTGTACTACATCCAAAGTGATCCCCGCCGTTTGTTCTGCGCTCGGTGGCGGGTACTCATCATTCTCCCCCTCCATTTCACTGCCCCGAGGATCCCCCCACTCCGTTTCACCACGTGTAGTCTCCCTCTCCTTTCTCAACTCGCCATTCTCATTCTTTAGCCTCACTATCTCCTCCTGAAGAAGTCTGGTAGCATCTGTCACCACGCCTAATATTTCTTTCTCTCCTACCCCTTCCATCTCAACGCTTTCTGTTTCCTCGACCGCTTCTCTAACTGCTACTTTTTTAGGTCTTCCTACTTCTCTTTTCGCTACAGTGGTCATTTTCTTACTGTTCCCCACAGACGGCGCCAAATGTATTGTCTCTTATTACAACCTATAAGATACTAGTATTACCTCACTTCTCTTCTCTTGATCCTTTTTTTTTTTTTTTCTACCTCTTTTTCTTTATAATCTCCTCTTTTTCTCCTCTTCTCTTTTGGTTCGTTGATCTCTTCTTATCCCACGTTCTCTACCTCTCCACCCGTTATTTCGGTATTCACCGCAGTTCTCGGCAGTTAGGTTTCCGCGGCTCTAATCCGCTGCATCCTGTCTTCTATTCACTATTCTGTATACGGCCCACTCGCCACCAATGACATCTTATGTCACGAATATGACCACTACATAATACCCAAACAAGTCTACTGAAATAATTAGAAAAAGGCAAGAGAAAATCATAATCAAAGCATAACCAACATGATATTTGAAAGTGGAGAGAAAACACCCAAAACAATAGCTCTCCAGTGAATCATTGATGGATGCTTCTCGTAGATCCAACCCCCTTGTATATACCTTGCTCATGTACTCTGCAAGCCCAGCAACAACTAAGTAAGACTGAGAAGCACACTAATTGGTACGACCAGCCACTAGCAAAAAAAATACACGCTAATTCTTAGATGATTTTCGCTCGAGCAATTTCAAGCAAAATTGTTAAGACGAGTTGGATAGAGAGAGTTGGGGTTTTCAATTGTTTTCTAATTCGTGCCCTATGTACTAGGGTTTTTTTTTTTTCTAACCGCCAGCTCATCCTAAAGTCAAAGGAGGAGGTGTCCTCCCCAAATTAATGTCTATCCTATTTTTTAAGAAATCATGTTCCCTGACTAGCTCATGGTTAATTCTCAATCCATGAGGTGTCTCCACCCTTAACTTCTCGAGCATGTCTTCAGTGCGTAGGTAATTATGGGCCTTTGGATCAGTACTTTTGCCATTAAATACACACGCACCCTTGGTATGAGTGGCCGAGATGTAATGGCGCACCATACATCTCGCGCACCATAGATTTAGCCTAACTTCTCACCAAATCATGCGATTAATCTAAGAATAAGTCCAAAATATTGGAGCAGGCCCAATATACAATAGGCTAAGTGCAATATAACCTAATTTAACCGGCCCAATTTAATAGAATATGCACAGATATTTCTACCCAAGCCCACACAAAAGCCCAATTCAAACAACTATCCACATTCATATCAAAATTCATACCCAACCCCACTAAATATATAAATGTTACACCTCCATCAACCGGATTCCAATTAATAGTATAAATAATAAATTCACCCTAGATAGTAACTACACATCAACTAATTGTGTAACCACTTAACAATTTATTCGTGTCAAATACAACTACGCCAGTCCACATCAAATTAATTACAACAAGACAAGTCAAACGTGTAATTTCTTACATAAATATTGAAATAGAATGAAAATGACCAGAATACCCGTTATTAAAATCCGGGTCATTACATCAATATAGTTTTTTTTTTTTTTTTTTTTTTTTTTTTTTTTTTTTTTTTCAAAAAATCTAATTAGACTCTCTTTATAACTCGATAGGGACTCCATATCTTATGTGGCATCCAAATTATATTTCTCTTTCCAATAATAAAAAAACAAAAATAGAAGCAAAAAAATAACTAATAGCGTATCTAATTAAATAACTAACACCCGAAATAGTAACAAATAAATAACAAAAAGATTGCCTATATTTCTACAAATAAATTAAACAAAAAAAAAAGATAAAGAAAAAAAAAAAAAAAAAAAAAAAAAAAAAAACCCAATGCTCTAAAAAAAGTTGGACGCCCAAAAAATTCACCGTCGTCATTCTCAATCCCCTCACTCTCTTTCTTGTCACAAATTTTTTTTTTTTTAATCACTTTAGTTACATTAGTATTTAATGGAGAAAAAAAAATTCATATGATTATATATCTATTGACTTAAAACAAATGTTTGGATGATTATGTCAAAAAATATGATGATTTGTTTCACAAGTGCACCCAATTCATTGTTTTTTGGAAGTTAAGGTTTATTTTTCTTTATTTTCTTTCTTTCTTTGGTTGATATATTTATGGAAATACAGACAAGTTTTTTATTTACTATTTGATTTATTTGTTATTTTGGTTTTAGTCATTTAATTTGGTATGTTATTTAGTATATATTAATTTATTTCTATGTTTGCTTTTTAAGTTTTGGAAAGAGAATAGAATTTTGATGCCGTGTAAGAAATGGAGTCACAATGGAGTTATCTAGGGAGCTTGAGTAGAACTACTTTTTTTTTCACCAAGACCTGGGGAAATATTGCATATCATTTTTGATTTTCTGCCACTTTATTAGCACTATATATACCGCACTAAAACCTATCTGATCTTATTATGGCAGAGAATGCTATTAAAGAATCCAATCAATTGTGTTCTCCACAAAAGAAATTTTGATTCAAGTTTTACATATGTATCCGATCTTTACATACAGGGATAGTGGCATAAATGAGTGGGTATGTGCTATGAACAACCAATTGAGTCGCCCAGATATAGACAATGTTAATATATCATATCATTAGTTTGGCATATTAAAATGAAATTAATTTGAATACAAATTACCAATTGTACGCAACTATACATGTATATAATAGTGTAGGATATATGAATTAGGCACAGTAAGGTCTTCTCTCAAGTCTCAAAAAGTCCCATGGAGCTCTGTTTCAACAATCTCACATTTCTTATAGTGCTTGTTGCACTTTGGGGGTGTTCAACTGTTAGTGCAAACGACTATCCTTGGGATAAAACATATGTGTATTTGAGAAACGAGATTGGAAAGGATGTAACTTTGAACTATCGTTGCCAATCCAAAGACGACGATCTTGGTACACGCACACTGGCTTTCAACAAAACGTGGAGTTGGGGGTTCAAGCCAAACTATTTTGGTAGAACACTATTTTGGTGCTCGATGAAGTGGTGGGATAACAAAAACAAAGTCCAAATTGAAGGAAGCTTTGATATATACAGGGGAAAAAGAGATGACTCAATGTGTGGGAGCAACTGCACTCGGATTGCAAAACATGATGCTGTATATGCCAATGAAAAGGACAACGCCTTTCTATATATATTGTATAGATGGCCTCGATAGAAAATGATATGAGAGAACAAAATAAAGCCTTAATGGATACAAACGTGTTGATGAGTGCACCATGTGGGTAGAAAAAATGTATGTAATTTTGTTGATGTTATGGTGAACTAATTACTAGTATTCCTTGGAATATAATAAAATTTTATAGGTTTTACCTGCCTTTTTCTATCACATGATGTATAAGGGTTTGCAAGAAGCTCTCGTTTTATCACTAAACCTCGATAACAACAACTATATCCCCTGCCCCCGTTACGTCTGGAGATGTGCATATCATTGTTGTGATGTAGAAGGCCTATACAGTATGGATGCTACGTTTCATAATGATGCTAAAATGCAGTATCACTTGGAGTGCATCTCCTTTCTTTTCCTTGTTTTTCCCCTAGCTATCTTTTGTATCCCCTTTTCTTATTCTTTAATATATTTTCTCAGCCCACTTAGCAAAAAGGAAATGATATATGTATAGAGTTAAAAGTTAGGAATTAAAACAATTTCAACTCCATAATTTGTGAATGTTTAAGGACTCAATAAGAAAGATCTTGGATACACCCATAAAAACACTCTCATACTCCAATTTTAAAATAAATAAATAATTAAAATTGTTTTAGACATATTTATGTTCCTATATTGCTATTTTTTTATTAGGCGCATTCCAAGACAAAACAATTCATTTATTAGAATATATACATCGTGGGACTATTAAGGACCCAATACTAAACCCTAAATACTCTAAGTTTTTCACTTGTAATTGAAAAAGAACAAGAACGTGTTATTCTTTTATAAAAAAAATGATCTTAATTTCTTCTCCAATAACGTCTTATTTACCAACATTTCTCTCACTAATAAATATGCAAAATACCCACTTTTGATTTGAATCAACCATACAAAAGTAATGATGATGAATAACAACATAATGAGGATGAAAAAAAAATCGAAATCAAATTTTGACAAATGGGGGAAGAAGAAGATTGCAGAAGAAAAAAAAAAAAAGTGTGTGTGTTGTTGTTGTTGTGTGTTTTTTTTTGGCCTCTATTGGAAAGACTCCAAATTAATTTGGGAGATATTATTAGATTGAGGCGGTTGTTGGGGTATGACAAAAAATCTAAGACCATTAATACTCAGTAGTTGAGAATGCTCCCAGGCACCCACGTCAGCTCCTCTTTTTTCTCTCACACTGACACATCAGATTTTATCTAAAAAAATGAATTCTACGCCTTTTTTACGCCCTTTTTTTGCGATTTCAATTGTTCGATAGATAAGTAGATAAAAACCTTTCTTAAATCTTATCTCAATTCTTAAATTTTATCTCCATTCTTACTCCGTTCTTAAATCTTATCTCCAAAAAATAATTCTACGCCCTTTTTTTTGTCAATTTCAATTGTTCGTTGTTCAAAATAGCTAAAAACCTCTTTCCATACTCTACAAAACACCTCCAACTCTACAAAGAAAAATTCATCTCTTCAAACCCTCATAATAATAGAAGAGAAATCATCTTTTCCATAAAAAGCATCAACAGAGTCTCATTAAACTAAGAAATTGTTCAAGATATGCGAGCCAAGAGGATTACAGAAGTTGAGATGGACTTGACATTGGTAAAGAGTCAGGGGTATCTAAGGAGCAAACCTAAAAGTGGTACGAGACAAAATTAAGCTTCTTGCTGTTATTGGAGTTTATACTGGTTTTATGAAAAATAATGGAGAAACATTAAGGGAAGCTTAGAGACACAACTCGAGTGTTGTATTGGCGAGACTAGCTCGGTTGATTTTCAGTTGGGTAAAGCTCCTCAAGGCTCTCTGCCTACTTTTGACGCAGTCCCCAATCTGCTGTAACACAGATTGAAATCACAGCTTTCCTCGAAAAACAACTCGAATAAGAACTCCCACCTTAACCGGAAGTAGTGGGCCAACTGGTTGTGAATATATAAGTCGGAAACAACGTTACCCGCAACAAACGGATCAATCCTACACAAAGATCGATCCTTCACACTAGACAAGACTTCAACACCCTCCAAGTAATATCCCAACGCTTCCATTAACAATTTAACAAGCATATAAAGTAAATATAATAATGCAAAAGAGAACCAACCACAAGACAAGGATATATCGTGGTTCGCAATTTGCCTACGCCCACACTTTGGCGAGATCCAAGCTTTACTAGAAGTCCAGAGTAACAGTTACAAGAGCTCTCAATTCACTCACAAAGAATGAACACTCAACTCACTAAGAATTTCTCTTACAATCTCTCTTTCTTTCTTTTTGGGAAAAGTTAGGTTTTCCAAAAACTGATTTTGTTTTATACCAAAACCAAAAATCGCGATTCTTGTAGCGAGGCCCGCAAAAGACTGAAGGCTGGCGCGCTTCTATCTGGCCATGCTGGCGCCGCCTAAAGATCCGAGCGCTGGCGCTTTTTCTTTGAGCGCTGGCGCTTAAATCATCGGAATAGTGAGCCGAAGTCGCTTTTACTCGAGCGCGCGCCGCTCGACCGCGGAGAAACAGAAATTTTCTCTACATTCTCCACCTCGGTGAGGTTTTAACACATAAAACCAAGCCGAACACATCTAGCAAGAACACATCCATCCAGAACTCGCAGTCAACCGCCCCGAAGGGGCCATGCCCACAAAGGGCCACCCACAAAGAGTGTCATGCTCACCAAGAGCCACCCACAAAGAGTGTCATGCTCACAAAGAGCCACCCACAAAGAGTGTCATGCTCACCAAGAGCCACCCACAAAGAGTGTCTTGCTCACAAAGAGCTATCTTCACAGAGAGTCATGCTCACAAAGAGCAATCACGCCCACAAAGGGCCATGCCCACAAAGGGCATCAATCAACAATGCATGAGCCTCCACCATTTGTGGAGTACCCCCAACCAATGTTGAAACTCAACGCCATAGAGAACTTTCTACAACCCAAAACCCTTTTGCCCTTAGGCAATGGAACAAATTCCCAAGTACAAAACTTGTCACGAGCCTCCACCATTTTCTGCATATCCACCGACCAATCTCTGTAATGAGCATCTCTAATAGCTTCCTTGAAGCTATCTGGCTCATCATCTTCAATATTCAGTGCGTAGGCAACCGAGTCCGGTTGACCATAATGCTTCACTGGTTTATCATGTCCGTACTTCATAACTTGTTTCACACTTCTCTTTGGCTTTGATCTAGCCAAAGTTTGTCGCTTCGGTTGTTGTAACTCTACTTTTGTTGAATAGTTCTTTCACTAAGAACCTCACTCTTTTAGCATCCTCGACGCTTCTATCTCAATCACTTGAGATTGTATAGAATCACCGGTATTTCCGGCCTTCTCCGCCTGCTAAAAATAGCACCGGTCTCATCAAAGGTAACCTCACTCACGACCCGGAACTTGTGGTTCTCTAGACACCACAACCAGATCCCTTTCCTCCCTTTGCATAGCCCAAGAATATTGCTTTCTTAGCTTTAGAATCAAGTTTACTATCATTCATGTGGTAGTAAGCACTAGATCCAAACACTTTCGCAAAAGTACCATAATCACCGGTTTCCCCGTCCACACCTCATAAGGTGTTTTGCGATCTATCGCGGAACCGGGTGATCTATTATACAAGTAACACGCCATGGCCAATCGTGATCGCCTGGAACTCTTTGCCAAGATTGGCATTGGAAAGCAAACACCTAGCTTTCTTAAGCAACGCGTCGCGATTCATTCTCTCTCGCTAACCCATTCTGGCGTGGCGTGCCCCTCACATCCGATTCATGCGGCAATTCCCCTTTAGCACAAAACTCTTGGAAAGGCCTATAGGTATACTCGAAGCACCATTGTCGACCGTAGAGTCTTCACCTTCCTATCCGTAAGCGATTCTCAACCCTTGCCTTCCACTTCTTAAATGTCTCGAAAACTTCATCCTTGGACTTCAAGATATATACCCACACATACGTGTATAATCATCAATGAAAGAGACATAATACCGGTTTACCTCCCTTAGAAGCCACTCTAGAAGGTCCCCAAACATCCGTATGCACATAATCCGGATGCCTCTCGTCTTGTGCTTGCTTGTACCGAACTTGACTCTGCTTGCCGCTTGCCATATGTACAATACTCATGAGAATTCCATACTTGGTTTCTCCAAGTCTTTCAGTAGCCCTCGCTTGCACAACTCAGACAATCCCTTTTGGCTCATATGCCCAAGGCGCATATGCCACAATTTTGTGTACTCAGAATCATCACTACATGTACTCACTGCTACATCACCTATCACTGTACTACCCAACAAAGTATACAAGTTTCCATGTCTTTGACCCTTCATAATGACTAAGGAGCCACTAAGGATCTTTAGGACTCCACCATTTCCCACAAAATTGTGGCCTTTGGAATCCAAGGTACCAAGAGAAATAAGGTTCTTCTTTAACTCAGGAACGTGCCTCACATCGGTTAAAGTCCTCACTACACCATCATGCATCTTGACCCGTATAGTTCCAATCCCAACCGTCTTACAAGCAACGTCATTGCCCATCAAAACGGAACCTCCACTCAAGTTCTCATAGGTAGCAAACCACTTCCTATTTGGACACATGTGGTAGGAACACCCTAATCAAGAATCCACGATCGGGTCATGTGGTCGTCTTGTGTAGACACCGAAAAGACTTACATCATCCCTTATCAAAGCCGGAAGCAAGACTTGCTTCACTAACATCCTCATTCTCAAACTTACCACTCATCTTGTTACTTTTTTTCGGCTAGAGCAATCACATAGATAATGCCCCTTTTTTCTTTGCAATTGTAGCATCGCACATGTTTTTTAAGGCTTCTTCAACTACCCTTCCACTTGCTTGTGGAAGTCATCTCATTCGACATCACCCTCACGCCATCTTTTCTTTTGCTTCTTTATCAAACTTCTACTTTAAATCTAGCATTTGACATCTTGGGAGCCCCTTTTTCAAGTCACACACAATAACCCAAAAAAAATTATCTCACTCAGGAATTTTATCAAACACCTTGTCTACATAAATTTCGAGCACTATGGTTCTTTACCAAAACTCAAAATCCTAGTCGATATACCTCGCCTCGATACCAATTGTTGTGAATATATAAGTGCGGAAACAACGTTACCCACAACAAACGGATCAATCCTACACAAAGATCGATCCTTCACACTAGACAAGACTTCAACACCCTCCAAGTAATATCCCAACGCTTCTCATTAACAATTTAACAAGCATATAAAGTAAATATAATAATGCAAAAGAGAACCAACCACAAGACAAGGATATATCGTGGTTCGGCAATTTGCCTACGTCCACACCGGGCGAGATCCAAGCTTTACTAGAAGTCCAGAGTAACAGACACAAGAGCTCTCAATTCACTCACAAAGAATGAACACTCAACTCACTAAGAATTCTCTCTTACAATCTCTCTTTTCTTTCTTTTTGGAAAAGTTAGGTTTTCCAAAACTGATTTTGTTTTTATACCAAAAAACCAAAAAATCGCTGTTCTTGTAATGAGGCCCGCAAAAGACTGGCTGGCGCTGGCTTACTCTGGCTCTGGCGCCGCCTGTTAAAGATCTGAGGCTGGCCGCTTTTCTTTGAGCTGGGCTTTAAATCAACGGAATAGTGAGCGCGAAGTCGCTTCACTCTCTGCCTTGGGGCCTTCGACCGTGAGAAACAGAAATTTTCTCTACACCAACAGTTTATGATTTACAACAGATGGAGATTGAATCAACCTGCAGCAGGTAACTAATAATGCAATCTCTCATCATTCTCAAAGTTCAGACCTTCGATGCCCTTGAGAGTTGACTCAAAGTTCTTTATGTTTGTGGGATTCCGGCTAGAAGATGTGCGCTTGGCATCCAAAGAACTTATTGACGAACTTCTCTGCCCACTTACAACCTTCCTGAGTGATCCTGGGCTTGCCTCTGTAGTACGGGGACGAGATGGGTCGGTCTCACTCCCAACCACCATTGCATCACGGCTGCTAGAGACTGCAGCTCGCCTTGACGATCCACTAGACCGTCCCAGAAAACCTGAACTAGATAACTGCATGGATGAAGATGAATTAGTCGTCAAGAGAAATGACATCAAGAATAGAAGGCGAAATATCAGTAACTTTTTTAGCATAAAAATATCAACCAATCAGTAGCAATCAGTAGAAAACGGAATGTGTTTAGAGGTTCTTGGATGCCAAGAGGTTTGTTGTCTTTTCACTTGCTATTGTGCATTTGAATTGTAAAATGTAATCTATGCACAATATGTATTGAAAATACTGTGATTTACACTTGCTAAATCAATCTTCCGAAATTTTACTTCTTAGAATCCACTTAGTTGGTCACAGTATTCCAATGTGGAGTTATTGCTTAGGTCGTGAAGTTCTGTAGAGACAGTTGGACAAGCTTTATTCATGTAGCTGGTTGTCATTTGAGACAATTGGACATGGATATAGCCACCCTTTTTTTTAGAATTCGGTGAATCTGACATATGAGTTGTTGTATAGATTTCCTTTGTTGGTTGTTGTATGAAATATATGGTTTTATTACTGATTAGTGATTACTACTAGAGTCTAGGCTTTGAACATGAAAACAAAATATTAACAAATTCACATGGCTTTCAGGTGATGCGTTGAAGAAACTTGAAGTAAAAGGAGTTATTGTTCGTTTTGTAATTGGTCGGAGGTTTTTCCCAAACACTTAAATCCTTTTACTATTAGTTTATTTATGGATTTCATGCCCTGTCAAATGGTTTAATCATGTACCATTACCTATATGATTAAAACTGGCAGTGCTAATCGAGGTGATAAATTTTCTCAATTTTGAAGTTTTTGATTAATCTTGCTTTTATACATTGTAGTTACTGTGAGTTTCCGAAAAAAATGCTTGAACAGTGTAAAAACGGATCATTCATAAGCACGATGAATGGTCTCGAGTTCAGCCATTTCATTGCAGGGCAAAATACGAATATTGTATTTTATTCATAAAATTTTGGCAAGATAAGGAACAAAATGTTCTAAAGTTGGGAATGTTTTACTCTTTGATTTACGAGCCCGTTGTTGGTTATCTTAGAAACTTGTATGATGAAATTGTAGTATTGTTTAAAATGGATAGGTTCCATTACATGGCCATGGCAGATAATAGGCAGAGAATAATGCCCATGCCAGATGACCGGTTACCAGGGCGTAGTGAACCACTTGCGTATCCTGAAGCTGTTCTCTTGACTAATCCCATCAATCCTGATCTTAAAGGAGAGGTATTCTTTTTCTGTTGTATCTACCCAAATTTTGACAACTTTTTATTTCATATTTAGTCAAGCCAGATGAAGCATAATTGAGGCTCATATATCAATGCCTGCCTGAACCGTTGTATTCCAAATGCTATCATTATACATGAGAAATCATCCTACGTCTGCACATCTAAAAAACCATTATAATTAAGTTCAATGGTTTTGGCACTGAGACCTGTTGTATTTCAGAGTTCTTCATCACCTTTGCACGCACATTTTGTTCTTTCGTGTGAATCACCAGCAGCGACACCACCACCAGTAGCAGCGAGCACCAGCAGGTCCATGGCAGCAGCAGGTCCAGCAGCAGCAGCAGGCACCAGCAGCGACACCAGCAGCAGCAGGCACCAGCAGCGAGCACCAGCAGGTCCATGGCAGCAGCAGCAACAGGTAGTAGCAGGCAGAAGCCCCCTCCCCGTTCATTCGTCTCCAATATATCTATGTAAACCATTGCAGTGTCAAGGATCAAAATCAAAGTTGATGGCGTCCAGGACTTCACTTTTGTGCAAATGGCACCGGCCACAAACAATTTCAATAACTCTACTCAGATTGGCCAAAGAGGTTATGGGAAGGTGTATAAAGTTATTTTAGCTGATGGAAGTATTGTGGCCATCAAACGTGCACTTGAAGGTTCATTACAGGGTGAAAAAGAATTTCTCACAGAAATTGAGTTACTATCAAGAGTGCACCACCGGAACCTGGTTGCTTTGATGGGATAGTGCGAGGAAGAAGGTCAACAGGTACTTTCTCAGTTTTTCCTCAATTCCTGGATTAATTTACCCATTGATTACCATTTGATGTTCTATTAATCACTTTACATACTTTTCACATTAATCTCTTCAATTTGTCAGAGCACATTGATCTTCAGGGGAATAATCTCAATTGCACATATTCTGTAAATTAGTATTATGAGGTAATAATCTCAAAACTTTTGTGTTTATAACAAATTTTACGCAATCATGTTTCATTTTACTCTCATGATATAACCAGATTTCCTTTTATTAAAAAACAAACAAACAAAAATAAAATTAAAATGCTATCATCTGGATAGGTTAAAGCCTATATATATCATTCAATTCATTTAAGTGACGCTGAGTGTTATTAGAAATTAACAAATACGAATCCCAATAATAATAATGGTTTGCGGTTTTATTTATAATGGTAGGAAATTGCAACATTTTTTTTATCCCTTTCATTGCTTTGCAAATCTGTTTTAATTTGAAAAAGTGGCGAATTTCTACTCATACGTTTTCCACTGTTGCTTTGTCCATAGGTATTTTTCTTCAACAGAAGAAATTGCTTGAAGAAATGGGGCATTCCAAGGAGAGAAAAAGAAGAGAAACGGGTTTAAAAAAGAGAAACAGGTTCTACTTCCTGTTGTCTCCCCTTACTTTCATCAGTCGGCAACAACAAAGTTGTGTGACCAAGAGGTACATGTAAAAGACAGCGACAAGGACGTGGTGGCTCTGGAGAAATTGAAATCCCCAAATCAAGGCTTCTTCTTAATTCATAAAAGTGGAAAAGGAAGCATTAGATGTGAAGGACAATCCCCATACAGATGAAGCCACAAGAGATTTGGAAATTAAACCATCTGTTGTATAAGGCAGCTCAACCACTTTACTGGCAAGTAGAGACCTTTTGGAAGCCCAAGAGAAAACAAAAGGACTCTAGGTTCTTTAAAATTCCTTAGTGGTGTTATTAACAATGCTGCTTATCCTGTTCTTTGTGCTGATTATATGAAGCGTCTTTTCCTAATTCTCAAAAGTGGTATGCCTCGAACACTCTCAATCACGGGATCGACATTGGTATTATATTTTTTTAAGAAAAGTGATTTGACTATATATATAAAAGATTATTTGATTTGTACTTGATATGTTATATCAGTAATGGCCATGTTAGAAATTCATCAAAGCTCATTCTGCTAATTAGATATTTATTCAAGTGGATTTTAGGTTTTTGAGTCTAGCTATCTATGTAGCAAGTCCGGCCATAGGCCGGGCCAAATGGCTAGTTTAGTTAGTTATGGGGTATGTGAGTGTTTTTATAGGTGTGTCCAAAATCACCTCGATCTCAATAATTCTCGAATTTTTTTCATCAATTTTTGAATATATTCATACAATAACACACTAAAGGTTAACATACTGCAGAAATTTGGAAATGGGTTCACACCTTTTTAGGCCAATGCTCCCAACTTTCCTTGATAATAAAGAATCTTCTTATTTAAGTTGTTATTTATTTATTTATTTGTTTCTATTTTTAATTTAGAAAAGTTATTTCTTATTTTTTTTTCATTTTTTTTTCTAAAAAATATATATTTATTGATGGTTAAAATAAATCAAACAAATGATTTTCTCATTTTTTTTTTTTTGGAAAGATAAAATAGAGTTTAGATGCCAAGACATAGAGTCCCAAGGAAACTATTATGGGAGGTCTGAATAGATTTAGAATGTAGACAATGTTATAGACTGGCAAATTAAATTGAATTAAATATGAATAATTTCTTATTCTACACAACTCTAGATGTATATATAACGTATCAGTATCAAGTATATAGACAATAAGCTCTTAAATCTCAAGTCTCCACACCAATGGCGGGCAGCTCCAATTTTCTTTTAGTGTTGCTTGCACTTTTGATGTGTTCAACTGTTAGTGGTTTCTTCTGGGATAAAACATATGTGTATTTGAGGAACGAGATTGGTAGGGATGTACCGTTAAACTTCCATTGCCAATCCGCGGACGACGATCTTGGTGTAAACACAATTTGGTACAATCAAACATATACTATTGGCTTTCATGCAAACATATTTATAGAAACGGTGTTTTGGTGCTCGATGGATTGGTTTGATAACGAGAGCAAAGTCAAAATCAATGGAACCTTTGAGATATATCATGCTTTAAGAGATACAAGGCTGTGTGGGAAAAACTGCACTCGGATTGCAAAATATGAAGCTGTATACGCCTTCGATGAGGAGGACAACAACTCTCGATTTGTACTTTATGATTGGCCGGTGCCTAGGCAGGAAATGCTAAGTCTACATCATTAAAACCAAGCCTGAGAGGATGTGTTACAATAAAGTGCATCATGTTGGTGAATCAAATAAATATATGTCATCTTTACCAAAAAAAAAAATAAAAATAATAATAATAATAATATATGTATATATGTTTTAAGTTGGTGAAAGTGATGGTGAACAAGTCTATGTGTGTGGAGCATTTAATTTTGTGATTTCGCTTCCATTAATTTTTCATGCCTTGTGCTATCGTGAAATTTTGCATTCAAATATGTATATTTCCCTATTTCAATTAATTTAGTAATTGATTGTTTGCTCGTACCCCAATTCAATTATTATTAAGTTGACAATTTGAAATTAGATGCTACAGATTATAGAGGAAGTCTATCTTACAGAATATTTATTGAATTCCCATCCTTGCCAATCGAGTTTAAAACGGGTGATCTAGGACACACCCATAAAAATACTCCCGTACCCCATAAGTAACTAAATTTTTTTTTCGTACCCCAACAACCGCCTGAATCCAGTAATATCTCCAAAATTAATTTGGGGTATTTCCAATAGGGGTTAAAAAAAACGCCATTTTTTCGGCAATCTTCTTCTTTCTCCATTTGTTAAAATTTGATTTCATTCTCATTATGTTGGTATTCATCCTCATTACTTTGGTATGGTTGATTCAAATTAAAAGTGGGTACTTGCATGTTTATTAGTGAGAGAAATGCTGCTAAAGAAGAGGTTATTGAAAAAGAAATTAATATCATTTTTTTTAATAAAAAAAGAAATCAATATCTTTTTCTTTTTGAGTTACAAGTGAAAAACTTAGAATATCTACGGTTAAGTATTGGGTCATTAATATATTCTAATAAATGAATTGTTTTGTTTTTGGTACCACCGTAATTATAATTTGATATGAAAAGTCTAAATGAATTGTTTTCAAGCATGGAAAAATGTTTCCCTAAATGAATTGTTTAATAAAAAAAAAGATAATTTAGAAACATAAATATGTCTAAACCAATTTTATTTATTTATGTTAAAGTTGGGGTATGAGAGTGTTTTTATGGGTGTGTCCAAGATCACTCTTTAAAAGCTAGCCCATTCTTTACCAAAAAAAAAGTCTAAAAACACATTTTATTATTTTTGAAAGTCATAATGCTTAAAACATAAAATCCTCGGAGCTAGCTCATTCTACCTTGTCTTTTGTAAGAAAGAAATTAAATAAAAGGTTATTATTTAGGTTTAGTCCTACTTTTTTATGGGGTATTTAGGCTTTTGTCCTAAAATTATCGATTATTAGGTTTATATCCTACTTCCATCTGTTGACCGTTACTCGTCTCAATTGACCATAGCCACTAAAACTGGTGGAACGAACCAAAGATTACTTGTAAAGAAAAGAACTATATTGATTAAGAACTTAGGAGGAAATAACACTACACCATAATGGCCATTTTGTAACAGAGCAAAATTTTCATTTGTAATGAATATATCTGTTACTACCTTTCTAATGGACATAACTGTGAGGTTTGTTGGTATCCGTTAGTATATTCAATTGATTTTTCTAATTATTATCAAATCTAATATTTTAATGTTTGGTAACAATTGTGTCCGATAGCAAACAACTAAAATAATGACCAGAAGGGTATATTCGGAACTAACGGACAACATTAAATTAAATAGAAAAAAATTGTGCCCGATGATTTACCATTCTCGTCTCTCTTAAGCCTCCATGGAACACTTCCCCCGTCTCCCCTGTCAAACCCTCGCAGACGAAGAAGGAAATAAACCAGGTACGTTTTTTTTCTTTTCTTCTACCCAAACCCCATCTAGTGAATTTCTAAAGGGTTTTTTTTTTTTTTTTTTTTTATTAAAGTGGAAATTTTATTGATCATGAATGATAATGAATTTTACAATTAATTATGACAAGCGTGCAACAAGCTGCGCCGCAAGTCCTTTCTAAATAGCAAATCCTATCATTCTAAAAACAAACTCGTTAGAACCAGCTGTCATAACGTTATAGTCCATAACTTTCTGAAGTCTCTTGAGTAGCTCAACAGACTGTTGTTCCAAGAACCCAAAAGTGTCGAAACTGAACATAATAAAACAATGCTGATTAGCCCTACAAGCTTCCTCATGCTTCTCCATCTTTCCTGTTGTTGCCCTCTTAGCAGCTTCTCCTACCTCAAAGTCACCATTCCCCAACCCTACCAACGGAGAGACTCCAGTTACATCAACATATGCATGCTTTCCCTCGGACCAACTGTAAATCAAGATATCCGCAGGCCGAAGTGTCGATTTGCCCTCATTCGGATTAGTGAGAAAGTTAACAGGAGCCTCTTTCTTCACTTGTACCCCAGCCCTCCAAAATGCATCACACAAAATGTCTCTAACATGATCATGTCGGTATTTAAAACTAGGGAAATGTCTACAATGTACTACATGGTCCCCAAAAGCATCTAATCTACTTTTTTTGCATATAGGGCTAAGACCCCTGTCAGAGTACAGAGGAATCATAAGACGGTACCTGAGAATGGCATGATACTCCACCTGTGACATACGTTGTCCAAGTCCCTTCATCGGAATAGCAAGTAGAAAATCTTTTGCATGTTCCGACTGCAAGCATCCCATGACTGCTTTCTGACGAGTAGAGAACTCAAACTCCCTCTCAAGACTAGCAACAATCTTACCGTAGAAAGCTTCCGCCAAAACTTTTTGTGGTTTTGAGGGGACGGTAACATTCACAGCCAGAGAATCAAGGTCAAAATCGGGGAAGAAGCGAGACGAATGCACTAGTAGCATCACTAAGGATCTCACCCATAGGCACTGGACCACAACTCCTAAGAATGTGGTTCTGAAGCTCTAAAGTCTGAAAACGGGAGGCCACAAAAGCAAAAGCAGAGACATCAGAGGCACAATAGATACCTAACCCACCAAGGCGCAATGGAAGCGTCGCTAAACGCCACTGCAAATCACCGAAGCCAGGACCATCAGAAACTATAATGCCCTGCAGAACCATGCGAATGTGCTGATCAAAAGTCTTAGTTGCCTCTCTAAAAAAAAAAGTGGTGGACAAGTACGAACTGCAAAAACCAACTTGAAGAGCCCTGCACAAGCTCATAAAAGTGCTAACTCACACTGTGGATCCTCCAATGCAGCTAAACGGTCCATCGAAGTCATAGCCTTTTCAACACGCTTACGAGCAAGACTCATGACAAAAGAAGAATCGCTGCTAATCTGCCCTCCAAGTAACCTGACCCCCTGCTGAGGACAAGATAAATCTGAAGGAAACAGACCAGGAGTGGAACGACGCGGATCCAGTGATGGCCAAAATATAGCAGTCTTGGCCACATTAAGAACCAACCCATAAGAAGGCCCTTCTTCCTGAATGATACGCAGAGCTGCCGCCACTTGTTCTCCATGATCGAACTGTTCAAATTAGGTTTATTTAGTTCACTTGCTGATAAATTTGGGGAAATTAAGCTTTGTATTGAAACTGTAAGATTGGACTCTAAATTTACACTTCTCGATCAATTGGGTTATTTCGTTGGTTGGGGTTCAGTTGGCTAATAAACAATCGAAAGAATTTCGGTATTAATTAAATAGTTTTTGTTTATCTAAGATTCAGTTTTCCTTATAAACTGTTTCTGTTTATGTTTGATTTCCTAGGTTGTGACTGCTACATAGCTTTTTCTCTCTTCCTTTGATAGACACAGGAAGGTTATCGAAATTTTGTTACTTATTATTTTTTTTTACTAGTATTTTTTCCAGTGAATTCAATCTTCAGATAATAGGTTGGTTTCATGGTTATCTGATTAAGAGCTATTTATCTTATACAATCAACTCTTGAATTATATGACAAGAATTCAAATGGCCCCTTGTTCTTATTCTCTTTTCATTGGTGATGTGATTGGTGATAATTAAATTTGTATTTTATTGTTGGTTGTTTTGCTTTTCGTTTTTATAGGTTTGTAGCGTTGTGTTCAGAACTTGGATGTTGTATTAGGCATAATGATATATATAACGAGCATTAGTGTTCACCTATGTTTGGTCTGAGGGATATGCCATTGCAGTTAGCTATAACTGATTCTTATGGAAGTCAATTTCACTAGTTGCAATTTCACACCTCTGTGCTTAGCCTAACTTCGCTTAAGATATGGAGGTACAAACTTTGGGGAAACCAATTGATTCTTTACTGGAGAAGGTCTTGTGCATGAACATTCTTTCTTTTGATTATTTTAAGGAGCTTTACAAACTTAAGAATTATCATGAGGTTATAGACGAGATCTATAATCAAGTTGATCATGTGGAGCCTTGGATGACTGGAAACTATAGAGGTCCTTCAACTGCGTTTTGCCTTTTATACAAGTTCTTTACAATGAAGCTCACTGTTAAACAAATGCATGGGCTTCTAAAGCATGTTGATTCCCCTTATATTAGAGTTGTAAGTATGTAATATCAGTACTTCTTTGTTAATTCTTTGATTATCTAGATAGCATTTTATCTGCAACCTTTTGTTGTACTTAATTGCTCATTCTTGAAAAGCACATTTTCATTTCTTATCGAATACCACTCTATTGCAACACGTCAGTACACGACAATTCATTCGCGTTTAGTTTTTGAAATTCCATAGATGAACTTATTGTCGTTAGTACATACTAAACATCTCAAGTAAGCAGTAACTCACACCAATTAGTTGTTCCACAACTTAATGGTTTATGATAAATGTATGTCAATCATGAATACCTTTTTGAGGATTTTGTTCTCACCAGCAGCAAGAAAAACTTTGGGACATCTTTCCTGAGGTATTAATAGAGGAACCCTAAGTTCATGGTTCTCTTTACATGTCGCCTCTGCCTGTAACATAGGCCTATTGTTTATGTTTTTATATTTTAAACTATAACCGTTTATATCATATGGTTCCTTATAACCTGTTTTCGTGTTTTTTTGTCTTGTCATTGCTGTCCATTATAACTGGAGTGTCTTCATAGTTTTGAGCTTTTCTGTTGTTGACTTTTCAATATGTTATTTATCTAATTTTATGTTGTAAAGTGTATTATCT
Organism: Coptis chinensis; assembly: GCF_015680905.1. NCBI lineage: Eukaryota > Viridiplantae > Streptophyta > Magnoliopsida > Ranunculales > Ranunculaceae > Coptis > Coptis chinensis. The sequence goes on along the minus strand of NC_141463.1, from coordinate 88,085,819 downwards.
TTTCACATCTGTATGTTGTTTATCTGGACAAAAACTGATCAACTGACACTATATCATAGATTGATAAAGTAACCTAACATGACATGATAGATAACATACTAAGGTTATTAATCATTCATTTCTTTTATTTTTGTTGATCATGAAATCGTGAACTATGATCTTAAGTGGGATGAAACAAGATTAACAAATACAATGACACTAATAAGGGGGACCGATGATATCATTATACTAATAAGTTTTAAATTGAATGCTAACCTGGTATAAAATCTTTACCATGCATGGGTGTACCATTGGATTGTAATAATTGTATAAGGTTTTCATCCTCGTTAGTTTTCATTTTTCGATATTGTGGGGGAAATCAGTTTTAGGATTCCATCCTATTATCTCATATATGGACTCCTTTCCTTTTGTAAGAGCATTTAATGGAGGTGTACGTGAAGTTGCACCTCCATATAGGAGCTACCAACCTAGGTGCCATTAGCGTTTTCCACTCATTTTTCATTATACAAGTGTGTGGAAAGTTCCCAAATTTTGTTTATTGAATGCTAACGTTCACACGAGGTATAGTTATTGATTTGTGATTTTCTATCTCAGTATTCTATCTTGTGTTCATCTTGTAAGTTGTTAAAGCACTTGATATGTTAGTTGATGAATGAGAAACAATACTTTTGTTGCAGATTTGTTAAATACTTAACACTTTCTAGTTGTGTTATGATGCCTTAAATTTTTCTTTTGCATCATGCCATTAATTGTTAAAGTGTTTTCGAAATTTAAGTTCACTGGAGAATGTTAAGGAAATATATGACAAAAATCACAAAATGCTTAAGTTAGTTGAAGGGGAATATTCACCTCATAATAGTGAGGTCATGATTGCTTGAAAAATTAAAGTACGCTAATCGAGATGGCATTGCACTTTTTTTTCTAGTTGACTATGGTATGCTTCTCAAGGAACATATCAATATATTTTGCTTTATTTATGTAATATTTAGATTATCCATTTTATTTTCTTAATAGTATCACGCACCATTTTTTGCTTAAACCTAGTACAACATTCATAATCTTTTAAGGTTAGTTTCATGTATATGTGATGTATTGGTATAAATGACAAATTATGTGAGAGTCACTTTCTATTAAATGACGAGTTAGACTTGCTTGTTAAGTGTTTTATACTATTGTGCGTATGTAGGTCTTGTGGAATCGGCTTCTAATGGAATTACATGCAACAATCGACATGAAATTCTGGTTTTGGGAATCTCTGAGTTTTATTCAAGCATTGTACTACTTACCATTTGCTAGTTGTTTTTGGTACAATTTGTTATAGCCTGTGGATGCATGAATAGAATGTTTTGGTTAAATACATGAGTTTTGGATGAATAAAATACACTAGAATTATTGTTTGAAGTTCATTGTTGAGGTTGTAGTATATATATTTGTTAAATTATTTGAATAGTAGAGTTGGTTTAATTTGTGGATGAATATAAGTGGTTTTATATTGTTATTACTTGGTTGATGAATATAAGTGGTTTTTTGTTTTATTTTTTATTTTGTTTTGCATGGGTAAAATAGTAGTTTCAATGCCTATATTGTTCATCACGCATTTTGCCTAAACTTGGTTGCCATTTTTTTTTTTGTTTATTTTTTATAAAAGTTTTTTATAAAAGTTGTTTGTTTCGTAAGATTTGGTAGAGTGTACAATGGAGGCCAACCCAAAGTCACGTGGAGTACTAACTATTTCTTGTAGGGGGTGCAAGTATCCCCAAAATTAAAACTGATTTTTAAAAAATATATATCGACCATTAGTAATGGATATTTATGTTACAAACAATAGTTAGTAAATATCACATCCATTACTAACGGATATATCCGTTAGAAAAGACAAATTTAATTGGGCCACCAACAGTTGGCTATCTGTTACAAATAATTTTAATAATGGATATAACCGTTACTATAACTATTATCAGTAACGGTTATATCCGTTACTAAATTTGGTCTAAGTGACAGTGACACCCCAGAGCTAACGGATATAACCGTTAGTAACAATATAAGTAACGGATATAACCGTTAGTAAATGCCTTTTCTAGTGTAGTGTAATGAATAAAAATTTATCATTCGTGTAAAAAAAATATTGATGACTATAGTAAACACATTCTACAGGCGACTATGGTTTAAAATGTTGTTACAAGGCATCAAGGCCAATGTCAAGCTCCTCCGCTAGCTGCTAGCTCATCCATGTCATCTCGATTTTGTGTCTTTTTCAAAGCGAATTTGTTTTTCGCATTGTCCAATGCTAAACATTGAAGTGCATTTCCACGTTTACACTCTCAAATGTGCACAAATTTTACTAAGTTGAATTGCATTAAAAAAAAGAACCCAAATGCATGTGTTTAGGGTAGGGCAACTTGAATTGCATTAAAAAAAAGAACCCAAATGCATGTGTTTAGGGTAGGGCAACAAGCTGCACCTCCCTAATCCAAAGCAAAATCTCACTTAATACACATAAGAAATACAAGTATCTTGAACTAACAAAATCTATAAAACACTTCAAAAGGAGCTTCCCAGTTGTGTTGCGAATATGGCTTCCCTTCGATAATGTCAGCCTCCTCAAGAGGTAGAGCTGCACCGTTTTTTGGCAATAAGGCATCAGTTGTAGTGTTAGCTTTCCTCCACAGTCCACACTGTAGAAATCTTGAATGTTTGCAACTCATTCACAATTTATTTGAATTTATTTTCTTTTTGTTCTTTTATATTGTTTCCTTTTTCGTGGTAGATGAAATACCAAGTATATCCCTAATGCGAAATAATAAGCGGCCCAGCCCAACCGAAATGACATAGTGTATATAGTATGAACAGTCATTGTTCATACCTATTTAGTGTATATACATCATCATGAGTTATGAACAATCATTGTTCATATCTATTTGAAGTATGAACAATCAATATAATATTCATATGAACAATCATTGTTCTTACTGATCATACATTATGTGATGTATGAGCAGTATGAACACTTATTGGAGTATGAACAATGAGCTATGAACACTCATTGTCCATACCTATTTGAGGTATGAACAATCACTGTTCATACCTCAACATGAGCTATGAATACTCATTGTTCATATTGTTTATACATCAACATAATGTATGATCAGTAAGAACACTTATTGGAGTATGAACAATCATTGTTTATACCTCAACATGAGCTATGAAAACTCATTATTCATATGAACAATCACGGTTCATATTTATTTAGGGTATGAACAATCACTGTTCACACCTCAACGTAATGGATGTATGATTAGTAAGAACTTAACATCTATTGGAATATGAACAATCACTGTTTATACTAACATACTGTTCATACTAACATGAGCTATGAACAATGATTGTTCATACCTTAACATAATATATGATTAGTAAGAACACATACCTCAACATATTGTATAAGTTACGTTAACCTATTTGGGTATGAACAATCAATGTTTATAAATCAACATAAGGTATGAACACTTTTTTATAGCAAAATGACTGAAAGGGTAAAATCGGAAAATATTTATTTCAAATCCGGACTATTTATTCTTACGGGTTATTTTTACCCAAAAATTAGTTCTTCAGGTTATTTACACCCGAAAATTGTCTTTCAGAGTAATTTTAAAAAAAAAACACGGTTCTGTGAGTGATTTTCACTCAAATGGGCCTTGGGAGTTGGGACCAATTTCTTGTAAAACCAAAACAAAAGGACATTTGAGAATCACTTAGTGACTACGAATGAAAAACTTATTTCCAGGCCGGGTACATCACCAACAATTCTTCAATGATCATTCTTGTCCTTATAAAACAAGGTAAAGTCGGACTCAATCTGAAACAATCGCAACCCCGACAAACTGTGTTTACCTGAAAACCACCAACAACCTTCAAATCATACCGATAAGTCCCAAAAAAGTAAAAATCCAAACTAATTTGTCTGTCGTAATTAGTAGAACCTACCAAGCATTTCTTCGAGTTGGATTGCAAGGCTTGAGTAACAAGCATGATCAAGAATGCAAACCTTACAACCGACAATGACTCCGTCCATGTTAACCTTCACGTACACCCAACGCTCACTGCTCTGCACTCCTTCATTCTCATCATCACAGCCATGAGGATTCATCACTGGCTGGGCCATTCCAGAGTTTTTCATATAGGACTTTAGGTGTGGCAAGGACATAAACTCGTTATATTCCACTGGGCTTACAACTGATTTATACAAAAACATTGTTAGAACTTACAAGTAAAGCTGCTACTGTATATAATGTTTAGATTCAGTACTGTTTGTTCGGCCAAGCTTCTAGCAAACCTGCAGGAACATCCGAACATATATGGTTTAACTGCTGCCAGCTTTAACTAGAAAACTTATCAAAGTGAGACACAAATTCAAACTAGACTTGCATGGTGAGATTTCAAATCTCCTTTTCTTTAGTACTCAGTTCGGTTGAGTCCTGGTTTACTTAATTGATTCTTAGACGTGATTTAGCCTAGTGTAGACGACTAAATGTCCTTTTTTTTTTGGTTTTATGTACCCACGCACGGAATCTTCCTAATTTGTAGCGATTTTGTTTTGATTTTTTTGCTATCTCTATCTAATACCGTTACTACCTTCGCTTTGGGTGTGAAATAAGTGGGACAGGTGGTCGATTAATTTTTGTAAGGTGTAAAAACTTAAGTTTTCCACCGGGCGGAGAAGATCTGGCCTCAAAAAAATTTTTTTTTTTGCATGCATTACACATACCTCAGCAATTTAAGGAGTACCTCTAAGATTTATGTAATTCCGGTCAACCCCACCTTTTCCTAACGGTTTCTTTTTTCAGTTTAGAGCCCATAGCTACATATTTTGTAACATCTTTAAATTAATTTTTTCCTAAACTCCTCCCTCCCCATTTTCCAAAAATCTAAATTCCACTAATCTTTTGAGTCGGAAAATGGAGAGGGGAGGATGTTTGCTGTTGTTTATCTTTGTTGGTTTGTTGAGTTCTTGTGCTGTTGAAGGTCTTGGTGTCAATTGGGGTGCAATATCACAATATAGATTGCCTCCAAAGGTTGTAGTGCAGATGTTGAAAGATAATAATCTTACCAAAGTTAAGCTTTTCGAAATGGATGACAGTATTATGAAAGCTTTGGCTGGAACCGATATTGAAGTTATGGTTGCTATTCCAAATTACTTGCTGCGAACTATGACAAGTCCTAACGCAGCTACGAAGTGGGTCGAAAAAAACATCACTCAATATATTGGCAAAGGAGGCGTGAACATCAAGTAAGTTTTCTCGCTTGTGTTTATGTGTGTTTGTCATTTTAACTTATTGGTTCTGGACTTCTTCCATTTAATACGATTCCGCTCTCATACACTTTCGTGCCATTTCATTGTTTGATGAATCCTCAAGCATTTTCTTTAGCATGTTTTCAATACGGATCTCAATATATTAACTAGGTAATTCCATGATAGCCTTTTACTTGCACCTTAGATCAGAAAAGATCCTATTAAATTACATTTCTCGTAGAGCATATGTTGATTGTACTTTCTATTTACATATCTTACAAACTTCGTTTCTGGCAGATATGTTGGTGTAGGGAATGAGCCTTTCCTTACATCATACAATGGTTCCTATGTAAACGCAACTTATCCAGCTCTTAAGAACGTTCAAACTGCTCTCAACGAGGCTGGTCTCGGAGATAAGATTAAGGCGACCGTCCCTTTAAATGCTGATATCTACTTGTCTCCTACTAACAACTATGTCCCATCTGGTGGGTATTTTCGTCCTGACATTGGCAAAGAAATGGAGGATATTGTTAAATTCCTTGACAAGAATAAAGCTCCCTTCACCATCAATATATATCCCTTCATAAATCTGTATCAGAATCCCGGCTTTCCTTTTGACTATGCCTTCTTTGATGGAATAAAATATCCTCTTATGGATAAGGATACTCCATATACGAACTCCTTCGATGCGGCTTATGATACCTTGGTTTTTGCTCTGGAAACAGTAGGGGTCAAGGACATGCCGATTTTTATTGGAGAGGTTGGATGGCCTACAGACGGAGACAGGAACGCTAATAAGCAATTAGCTGAGAAGTTTTACAGTGGGCTCCTGAAAAAACTTGGAAGCAATCAAGGCACTCCCTACCGACCAAAGCAGTATATAGAAGTATACTTGTTTGGTTTATTGGATGAAGATGCCAAGAGCGTTGATCCTGGTAACTTCGAGCGCCATTGGGGAATATTCACTAGTGATGGACAGCCTAAGTACCCATTGGATCTTTCAGGCAAGGGAAAGAACAAGACCCTTGTGGGAGCAAAGAATGTTACATTCTTACCTAAGAAATGGTGTGTGTTAAAGCCAACTGCCACAAACACTTCTGCTATTTTGCAGAATTCAAAATACGCTTGCAACTTTGCAGATTGCACACCACTTGGACTTGGGTGTTCTTGTGGTCAGTTGGATGCTAAAGGCAATGCGTCTTACGCATTTAACATATATTACCAAGCTCAGGCTCAAAAAGATGGAAGCTGTGGATTCGATAACTTGGCCATGGTCACAACAAAAGATCCCTCACAAGGAAACTGCACATTCCCAATCATGCTTGCTCCCCCTACTCCGTCTCCTGCTCCTGCTCCTGCACCAACTTCTTCTCATGGACCTTCTTCTTCCTCAGAGGCAGACGATGCTGAGTCACCAAAGCCTTCTTCATCATACTATTATGGACCATCAATACTATTAGCATTGGCATTCCAAATAGTAGCCTCATTTTTCTTCTAATAGTTGTTGCACTTTTAGATGTTATCAGTAATTGCTTTCCTTGGTTCATTTGTTATCTAATGTGAGTAGTTTTGGTGTTTTGTATTCGTACTATGATGTTTCTCGATCACCAATAAAGTACACTTCATTCAGCAGACACCAGATGACTTCTCCCACGAACATGATCGATCAACGGTAGAGCTTTATTATAATCATTTGCATCTAACTGAAAGTCCACCTTGAAATGCATTGACCATCCAATACTTTGATGTACTTAAGGCCATGTCCAACAAAGACCTAAAATTGTTGTAGGGGGCACTTCTGATTTAAATCAATACACGATTAATGCCTAAATGAGATAGAGGTGGGAGTGCTGCAGTGCATAGTTCCAGCTGAAGTCGCCCACTTGCTTCTAAGTAATGTTAATAGTATGCTTTAAACATCAATTGGTGAAGATAAATAATAAAAAAAAATAAAGGGCATAAGCTTGAAAATAAATAGGATATTCTCCCACAAGTGGTCACCACGGCACCACCCGGCCATTCAAAGGACTCAAGTATGCAGAATTTCTATAGAGGAGATAGACACTACGAAATGCAGAAAAATGTCAAAACATATTTTCTTTGAGGATCAAAGAAAATAAATCAATCGAGTCCAATAATTTTGACTTCTTGAGTGATGTCCAATCATAAAAACCGGTCACCTCCCAATCAGTCCTGTTTAGTCAATACGAACTGGCTCCATATTTGTGAAAAAAAAGATTGAGTGATCATATACTCATCTAACAGTAGGCACTCAGATTTCAAAGTTCAAACCTCATATCAACTCAATCTGGTTGTGCCGGTGCATCATTTCTCATAATGTTCAATTGATCCTTGGCAGTTGGCACAAGGCGGCTGCTTAGATAGTTAGATTGGTGGAATTCAGGTTCTGGTCTTTGATGTATGCTCTAGATTGGTGTGCCTAAATGACTAAATCTGCCCAGTTCCGTCAATAATCCCTGTTCTACAGTTTCGTGTAAACCAACGCTACCAAAATCAGATTTTGGCCAGTCCTATTTAAGATGCAGAGTGGGCAATAAGACCAAGCGAGGTGCCGAGGTTGGCCACATTGTGGTCGCCCAGGCCAAATTTGATATTTTGCCTATGGTGTTGAATTCTAAGCCTCACACTGGACTGACTGAACCAATTTCGTACAGCTTTTGTTTTTGATGTCATATAATGTACATCCAAGTATCCAACCAAGTACTCAATTGAGATCTAGGTAGCCTTGAATAACTAAAACTCAAATTTATTTCAACGACTCCAGGACTACTTGATATGAAATTCCCAGTTGTAGTGGACTAGTAGGTTAAGATCCATGACTCATCACGCGCTTCTAACGGCTATTTCATCAACGACACACATCGTCTTAATATCAAACATCTATATTTAGCAAAATTAAATCAACGGCTCATATTCATCAAGAGCCGAAAAAGGCAATAATAATTGAACTACAACGGATTCCCGAGATATCCTCAAAACCAATCTGGACCGTCCATTTAGTAACGTGGGCCACTTCATTCATCATCTATGGTTGTAATTATTCAGCGATTCAAACGGAAACCAAACAAAAAAAAAAAAAAAAAAAAATCTGTTTTGCTCTGTTTTTTCAACACAACATTGAAAAACTCGAAAACATCATTTAAAAAATCTCTTCTAAAGGTTTCTTTTCAATAACTTTCTTATTCCTTCTTCTTCTTCTTCTTTCACATTATACTTTCATTGCTTTTGAAGGGTTTTATTTTCTCAATAGCCATTGCTCTTTTCACTTGTCATCTTTTCTTCTTCTTCTAATTACTACTGATACATTACATTATTACAGCTGATATATATATATATACGCGTTCTTTCTTTATGCATGCTTGATACATTCATGATTCATGTGAAGTTTCCTTTTGTTTTTTCTGTTTCTGCCTAGCACTACTTTTACACTTTTTACCCATTATTAAGGTTTACGCGTGAACACTATATAGAGGAAGAGTTAGTTGTTGAGCTCTCTCCCTATTTTGAGTATTTTCCACAACTCAAAACCATCTAACTAATATCGCTATATTTGTGCAACTTCAGTTTACCCCCCACTTCTCCTAAAAAACCGTTTTTATTTTGTTTTATTTGAATTTCATTTCCCCTACCTCATTTATAAGTTATAACTCCTTTCATTTACTTCTCTACTAAGATTTCCTCATACCCTTTTCTCCAAAACCTCATTTTTAATCCTTACTTTAAGTTTTACACCAAAAAAATGTTGAGGTTTGGATATTTTTTATTGTCTTTGTTCATTGGTTTGGTGTGTTTTGGTAATGTTGATGGTCTTGGAATGAATTGGGGAACAATGGCAAGTCATAAATTGCCACCAAAAGTTGTAGTGCAAATGTTGAAAGACAATGGTTTTACGAAAGTGAAACTTTTTGATGCTGATGAAGATACAATGAAAGGATTGGCTGGGAGTGATATGGAAGTTATGGTTGCTATTCCTAATGGCCAGCTTGATGCTATGACTGATTATGACACAGCTAAAAAGTGGGTGGCGAAAAATGTCACGAGATATAATTTCAAAGGCGGCGTAAATGTCAAGTGAGTCTCTGGGCATTTATTGAAATTTAGTTCTGATTGGTTTGTTTTGGAATTTTGTTTCACCTGAATTTGGTTCCTGTTGAGATTTAGTCTAAACGTGTATAGCTTAATGTTATATTCATATTTATAATTCGAAAAGGGAACTAGGAAAATCTAGTTCTTATGTTATGTTGAACTTGAACTGCATTTAGTATAGAGGTTGCACTTTGTTGGAAAGCTGAAGTGAAAGGAATGTACTTAACTGTATGAAAGTTGAAGCTGTGTTACCTTTATACGTGAGTTTTTGATAAGCTAATAACTTAGTGTAATGCCACCATACTTGTAAGTCATAACGCAAAACGTTTGGAGAAGAGATAGTCTTTAATCTGTAATTGATTAAGGGATGGTGTAGTTTCATATTGTATCAGTTTGAATTGAGTTGATTGTATTTCTATTACTAGTGACTACTATTGATTAATTTTTCGGGTTAATATCTCTGGCAGGTATGTAGCTGTTGGGAATGAACCTTTCCTCACATCCTACAATGGTTCATTCCAGAACTCAACTTTCCCAGCCCTTCAGAACATTCAAAATGCCCTCAACGAGGCTGGTCTTGGCGATCAAGTTAAGGCTACTGTGCCCTTAAATGCTGATGTATATGAATCTCCTGTTGACAACCCTGTCCCATCTGCTGGGAAATTCCGCACTGACATTAGCACAGACATGAGCGATATTGTTCAGTTTCTCAGCAAGAGTAATGCTCCCTTCACTGTCAACATATACCCCTTCCTAAGCCTGTATCAGAGTGATGACTTCCCTGTCGACTATGCCTTTTTTGATGGGTTAAGCAAGCCTATTGTTGATAATGGGATTTCATATACCAATGTCTTTGATGCTAATTTTGATACCTTAGTTTCGGCTCTGAAAGCGGAAGGGGTTGGTAACCTGCCCATTTTTGTTGGAGAGGTTGGATGGCCTACAGATGGAGACAAGAATGGGAATGTTCTATTAGCGCAGAGGTTTTACAGTGGGCTCTTCAAGAAACTTGCTGCCAATACGGGAACTCCCCTTCGACCGAACCAGTATTTAGAAGTTTACTTGTTTGGCCTACTCGATGAGGATGTCAAGAGCGTTGCACCAGGGAACTTCGAGCGCCATTGGGGAATATTTACATATGATGGGCAACCTAAGTACCCAATGGATCTTACAGGACAGGGTCAGGACAAGACCCTCGTGGGAGCAAAGGATGTCAAGTACTTGGAACAGAAATGGTGTGTGTTAAGTCCAAATGCCAATAACAGTAGCGCTCTTGAAGATAACATCGATTATGCTTGCACCTACGCTGATTGCACTAAACTAGGATATGGATCATCATGTAACGGATTGGATGCTCAAGGTAATGCATCTTACGCATTTAACATGTATTTTCAAACTCAGAACCAAAAAGAGGACAGCTGCATGTTTCAAGGTCTGGCCACGTTGACAAGCCAGAATGCCTCCCAAGGGAACTGTAACTTCACTATTCAGATTGTTTCTTCCTCTTCCGGACTCCATCTCGGGCCTTCTTCCCTATATCACGTTGGACTATTACTTCTTGCATTTGAGATTGTAGTCTCATTTTCATTTTTATAGTTGCATTTTTGTAGATAGCAGAATTTCTTTTGGGGTTCATTTCTTATTCTTTTGTTTACTCTCCTAGGCTTTAGATTTAGTTATACTATACAGTTTTATTTGACTAATAAAGTATACTTATTACTCAGATTTTCTCCATGTATGTTTTCATATATTTCTTTTAATTAGTTTGTTGGCGATGGGCTTGATCCACTTGGATAAACTATTAGTTCGTTGTAAATATTACATTTTCTACACCAGATTATGCTAACTCCATCACCTTGTTGAGAGATGCATTGGACATAGTACTTAGTTTTTAGGTTTTTAGCAGATTGGAGTTTTCCCAGAAACGGACAACCAGCTTAAAGGCCCAACATTTGGCGGAGCCAGAAGCTGGAACATGGTAAAATCTCTTTCTGCTAGTGGATAAAGATTTTTGAAAGGACAGTAACCTGCAAACCTCAGATATATTTTGTGCTGGTGCTGTTTTGAAGGTAGAAGCTTTCTGACTTGCTACATGCCTAACTGGTGGTATCAGAGAAGGGGAGTACAACTATCAAAGCTAACCTACTAATTCAGGTCGAATGAACAAGTTCCAAGGGGAAGCTACACAACCTCGTCCTCTCAGTGTAGGAGGATTTTCATTTAGCAGTACCATGAGTATATCAATTAGCTCTCCTGTTAGAAAGAGGAATGTATCTTTCAGTCCAATAATATCCGTTATGTTCTAAATATTCTCAGTGAGGAGGGGGAAACCAAGTACTTGTTCTGAAGATGATTTTTATTATGATTTAGTTGGTTAAAGTTTAAAATTACGAGAAAAAAGAACTATTGTATTTAAGATCTTGTGGAGATTCTTCCTTGTGTACTGTCATTTGAGCAGTATGAGACCTGAGTAATATCAGAGTGAAGCTTCTGAATTTTAGACCTGGGGCTCTGAGTCTCCAACTGAAGTAGCGTTTTGTCAGTGTGCAAAAGAACATCCGATGAGCATTCATATTGGGGAAAAGTAACTTTTTAATACACATCCAAGAAGAATAAGATTTAACTATTACGCAAAAAAAAAGTCTTTGTTTTCCATTTCTGCCATGCTAAGCTGCATTTGCCTTTGCTTAAATCATTTATCTGTTCTTTGTGAGGTCATAACATCAAATTTGAGAATACATGGCCAAAATACATCACTACACATACATTACATTAAGCATTCAACATCTGAACCTAGGCCCAAAGAAGCTCTCAGTTTTCTTGATGAGAAGGACTCTCAGAAAAAATATCCGTCCCTCACCTCCTCTCAAAAGTACAATTTGCTAGTTAACAACCATGGGTGAAGCTTTTCGCAGCTCTTCAGGATGACCAACTGGCATGAATTCCTCAAGCTCTGACTGGTCATATTGCTTGTGAAGAAAAAGTAACAATCAATTCGCAGCATATTACTTCTAGCACCAATTGCAGTAACTAAACTCTTTCTGAATAATTCATGAACTATAACCACTTCATTGTTGAACTTCTATATTCGGAACCACACTACTTTCTCTGTGAATCCTGACAAAAGTTCTAAGGCAGCCATTGATTATACGCGGAGCTGTGCCATCGCAGAATCTTTTTGCGAGATCAACCGCCTTCAAAAATAGCGAAATATATGAATAAGTTATATCTATTCAGTTGGCATGTTAATCAAGAACAAAAACAATAAGATAAAATAAAAGGAGGAAGGAGGAAGGAGGAGGAAAGATGGGTAAACAAATAACACAGTAGTACTGTACCAAACAATAGATGGGGAAGAGCAAGGAGATACCAACCTCATTTATTACAATCTGGTGTCGAGTGCCTAGTATTGCTATTTCTGTCATTGCCAAGTGAAGAATACAAAACTCCAAGATCCTACCTGCAGGTTCGTCCTGCAGCATTTGGTACAAAGATCAGTCAACAATTATTTTGAGGACTGGAAATGCAAGCACCATGCCGAAATTTCAGTTGCGAGTTGCCACAGATTGTACAAAACCAAACAAAATCAGTATAAAGGGAAAACATGGCATGAATTTGACATTAAGGCTTTTGCATGGTGTTCTACGTACGATGGCAGGATATATTCTGGCTGGAGCACCCTTGAAAGGATCAGCTTTTGTTTTCGCAGAAGCTTTCACCACCAAAACAATAAGCAAGATGATGCAATATTTCAGTAAAACATTTCTGCTACTTACTAACTGCAAAGATCTTATAGAATTTTTTGCCTTTGATTATTTTGTGTGACTTAACCTTTCTAATTATGCATAACAACCTCTCTCAACACCATACTTACACAGCCAACCTAAATTTGCTCTGCAATCTCTTGCATCAAGGAAATATCTACAGCATAACCTAAAGAATGGTTTAGAGGAAAACAAAACAAAACAGAATATAAATGGAGACTTAAGCAGTTCAGAAGGGGGAGAGAGATCAGGCTACCATGTGCTGTGTAACACACTCAGGGACAAACCAGCCTGTGTTAGCCACCGACAAGAAACCTCAATGTCAAGAAAATGCCCTGCATACTCATATATTATCAATGGGAACTGATAAGTTTATTAACACACCATAACTTATTCTGCACCTTTCATACACAATTTGCTTAGGGCGTACTAGGAAATGATGACGATATCTACATATCCCCTAAGGCACTATATGAAAATGTGTACATACATAAAGTATATTGAATATGATGCTTCTGAAAGAGAGGTATAATCAATAAAGAAGGCTTGACTCCCTAGAGGTATCCTCACATAGGATAAAACAGTCCGTATCTGTATCCATTTGTTAGGGGGCAACCACCAAAGTTACAAGGATAACCAGATGAAGAATCACAGCTTACACAGCATATCTCAAAGGATAAAGCCACTTGACTGATCCACTTCTGACAATCCATAAACATCTTATTCAGATGCATTTCACAACAAAGAAGAGCAGAAAACACTCGAAAAGAACCAAGCAATCTTATCCAGGCATGCATTTTCTGTATATTGTTGCGTTCATCACATATTTGGTTTGAAAATGCAAGACATGCAACTGTTAAGCCTATGAGTTGCAATATAAGTTGTAGAATCTTATATCAGACAAATAAGAAAACTTGTGTACGATAATCCTATTGTACATTAGAACAGTAACAGAAAGCAACCAGTTAAGCTGGGGGAAAAAGAAAGAGTTGTGCATGTCACAAACCTTCCAATTTTGTGGCGCTACTTTGTCGATAACAACAACATGCTTGTCCCAACCTTGCACAACAGCAACCAACATTTTCTTTGTCAAACTGGATCAAACAAAAAAAAATGTTATTCCCACAAAACTAGCTAACCTCACTTTATAATGGCTAACAAAATTATAATTCCTCTCAGTGTAAGTGTTTAAGGTGTTCTCTTTATATATGCTGATCCATTCATTACTTTTTGTAAAAATGCACATAAAACAAGTAAAACTGGCTTGAAAGGAGTTACCGCAAAATAAGTTTGCTGTATACCAACTTTGGAGGAGCTGACAGAACTTCTGCTTCTGAGAGAAAGAAAACAACAGAAAATTAGTTCATCCTTTACATTTTAGAACTGGTAAAATGACAATAGAAAATGGTTAATTGATACAACACTGGAGGATCGGTCACTAAGTTTTGACCACGGTTACTTGAATATTGTCAATTTACCGCTACTCATAAACCTCAGGCACCACGAGTCCATAACAGTACCCTAAAAGTGGTATATCTAGGAGGGCTTTATTAACACACTTTTGTGCCCCTTATTGCTCTTTAGGCAGGGTGACTAACTTTTAAAAGCTATTCGTAAATCTAAACATAGAACTACCAAGTAAAACCATAGTTATTATGTTGGTCTATGTAGCTCACTAGGCCAAAAACTATAAGAAGGTTATTATACGCTCGGTTCATCTCACTCTATTATGCATTCAAGCTCTTCACTAAGATTCAACTAGACGTTTTTTAAGCACAGGTCTCTCAGTCTCCACAACCTACAACTTCTTTACAAATCGATCAGGAACTTAAGTTGAAACAGTCTACATCACTTAATCTTTGGGGTTAGGCCAGTTAATTGAGATTGATGTCCAGTTTCATAATAAACAGATATTGTTCTAGGACAATACATCTAAATTAGAGTAACTTCACAAGAACCATGAAAAGTTTAAAAGTCATTACCAATTGCCGACTCCATTTCAACTACTCTGAGCAGCTCCTCAGCTTCTTCTTCTGTCTGTGTAGAGACCGGGTCCCCAGCAAAGTTCATGTGATTGTACTCCAATAATGTTGATTTGTTGAATTCATAGCCAGGTTCTGAAGCCAATAAATCAAGTTATTACTAAACCATGCAAAATATCCATGTTTTACAAATGCCTTCTATATATCCCATAGCAATGGCTTACAATGTTGTACCACATTTCAAACCATGCCCATGGTTGGTTATGACTAAGATACAAAATTTCATGGTATATTGACAATTGGGTATGCTTAAAATTACTCAAACTGAACAACAGGACACTTAATTATTTTACCTCTTCTAGCATTTAGTCTCTTCTCAAATAGCCGAACTGGGTCTGACCCCTCTAAACAAGAAGCATAAGCAATTGACCTGCAAACAATATTCACAACCAAATAAACAACAAAAGCAAGAAACACTCAATACTCCTTTATATACTTACAAAGCAAGCTCTCTAGCAGCTCTTGGACTACAAAACCTTCCACTCTTATCGATTTTCGGCAACCCGTCTTTCGAAGAAGAAGGAAGAAGTGTCTGTTACTTTCTCTATAGTTTCTGCAACAACTAAAGCTGGAGTAAGAAGAGAACTTCTTGGAGTTAACAAAAAGACACGTTTTTTACACCATTTTTTGTGGTTATATTGAAAACCAACAAGTTGGGTGTGTTGATAAGGTGAATGTGAGTTGAAGAAAGTGAAGTTTATATTTGGTTTTGTAGAATTGAAGCTAAGAACTGAAGTTCCCTCCATTGTTCAAGTTTTCAGACTTGTCAAATTTTTTGTTCAAGATAACACATTAACTGGTATAGCCGACTGATAAATATCTTTGCGAAATTTCAAAGTTTCGGTATTTCAGTGTCCCAGTAAGATGCCACATATTTCGACCCTCGTATTTCAGTATATGTCAGGTGTGTCAACATTTTCCAAATAATACGGCGAAAATTTGATTTTGAACTTTAAGCTTTAACGAGCAACGGTCTTTAGATGTACAACATAATTATCATTCGAGGCAAAACATTAAAAATATCCTAACCTACATCCTGTCATTCATGTTAGAAAGTTATCTTAGGTGATGTAGCCGCTTCTAACAAGGGAATTCTTCTAATTAGTACCACTTGAAAAAGCTAAGACCACTGCAATTGTCTAAAGATGTCTCAGAATCGGATCCACTCCCACCATCATTATCTGAGCTCTTGTCACGATCAATGCTTATTCTATCAGCATTCTCAATGATCCAATCAGTGAACTCAGGCGAAGAAACCCATTCAGCCACTGCTTGTCTAGTTGATTCACGTGTGAAATCCTCCCATTCTCTCTTGGAGAACCTTTTACGGGTGGATGTCTTGTGAAAGGTTGAGTAATAATCTTGGTTTTGATTTGGACCCTTATCAGGTGATAGCAAAACTAAGCCTGCATAGAAAGTAAGAAATATTGGTCTTAACAATTCAATATGGCGAGGAAATTAGAAAAGCAAACACCACGCAAAAAACTAAAGTGTACCAAAATTTCCTAAATGAGATGCTTCAGTTCAGTCTCCTTAACTAAGTTTATTTGGTAAATAGCATAATATGACTTGACACTGAAAACGTAGGGTTCTGTTATGCTGAAATCCCTAATACCAAACCAGATAACAGAAATTCAGGCACATCCACATAATAACTAAATGTATAAGTAGAAGAAGAAGGCACATTAACAACTCAAGGAGCATACCTTTAGTAGGAGAATCTGACCATGCAAACATACTCTTTGGGCTGCTCCGAGATGTCATTCCAGAAGGCCTCTTGCTGAACCTGCTAGGGAAATCAGATCCATTGTGACTTCCAGAAGACTGTCTAGCTCTTGTCAAAACTGGGATCCTATTTGCTGGACGTGACTGACGCCTGCACCAAGCACAGTTAGTAGTTCGAAACATGTAGCAGACTAAACACAATAAACCTCATTTCTCATTTTATTTTACTTGATAGTTAGAACTTTTATTCCCTACATACATTAAAATCCCTTTTCCCGCGTTGACAGGGGGCAAAGGATTACAAGAAATTGTAGATATCCTACACAACTATCTACAACTTAATTTTTTGCAACTTGCAATCCCTTCTTCACCTAGAAAATATTTGCTCTATAATCTCTTAGTCAGAGCGTAGAGAATTGATGTGATACCACACACATCATGTGTGCATGTACAGCTATATACATCCTCTGAAAGGAAAAAAGAAATGCCACAGAGTCGAAAATTACATTGATCTAGGGTGTCGCCATTTTAGGGAATGCAAAGGAAGACAGATACCCCAACAAGAAGCCAATGCCAGCAAGGCAAGAGGAGTATCAAGAGTGCTCTGCAAAAATAATGTCAGAAAATTTGATAAAATATCACACTTGATCTAATTTCTCTTTACATTCTTTCTATACTATTTTTCTTTAACGTAAAGCACAAACTCTGGAAGATTATCAAAGTAAAAGAAAAAAACAAAAAGTAAATAAATGCATTGCAACCAAAGCAACAATGTTTAACAAACCACTAAATTCCAAAATGCTATTCCTATTTGAAGCAAATTTGATAATCTTTATAATAGGCAAATCAAGTTTAACTAATTTGAGTTTATTTGTGTTACAGTTTACAGTTGTTAACACAGAGTTGAGACCTCAATGATTATGATCTAATTCATTCACTGGCATGACTTCAGTGATTATTTAATGTGACACCACCTGTGATTGGTCGATGTGATTCCATCTAAATTTTGTGTGATTGGAATAGTATTCTCACTCTGACATACCATGTCCATGTTCATAACCAAACTGAACTTCGACTGACTGTATACAACACCATAATAAATAGGCAACACTTTATACAAATGCTAAAACAATGTTGCTGATCATCCTCAACCATAATCAACCTCCAAGGAAACAAGAATACCTGAAAGATGAATGTCATTGCAACGGTGCGCATTGCCCACTTTACAAAGTTAGCTACACCAACATCCACGCTTCCATCTTCTGACATAACAAACTTTCGCACAGTCCAGTAGCCTAGAGCTGCTCCTACAAGTACTAATGCTACTAATACAAAAACAGAAACCTGTTGACAAAGCCATGTTGAAACGAATAAAGACATTCTGTTATAAGGTTTAGTGAAGATCAATGAGGACTTATATTCATAGACACATAAATAGTTAGATATTTGTTATGGATTCAAATGGGCAGACTCATAAATATTTTGTCTCATATTCCTATGAATGACTATGAAGTGAAGTATACTTCAGACCTGACTCCTCACAAAGACAACTGTGGTGTTAAGCATGGAAGAATGAGATGGTTTGTTAATGTCGAGAAATAGATGGAAGAAAATAACTTACTGGATTGTACATATCCTCGTTTAGCCCAAAATTCAGAAGAATGGAATTGATCAGCATTGAGAAGTATTGTACAAGAAAAGATCCAACTCCAAGCTGTTAAGGCCAAGAGGAAGTTATGCATTCGAAACTGAGCAAGCGATGGTAAAAGAAATGACCTAACATTGAAAGAAGAGATACTCACCAGAGATCCATAAATTGTAAGGTAGAAGACATTCTTCCGACCAGTTGGTAACAATTTCATACCCTACATCACAACGCCCAGAAAATACATGATGAGTGATGGAAGTTTCTAGTGCAGTTTCAGAAATACGGAGTACTTTACTATAGATTCATTCCACGGAGCACCAAAATAGCGTACCATATTAAAAAATAGACAAATAAGAACTTTAATTCAATTATACACCGCTTCATAAATTATAGCTAATCTAGGGAAAGTACCTGAAAAAGAATGACCAAAATGACGAGTAAAATCCCGATAACCATGGAACTGCTATAATAGAATGGCACCCAGTTACTGAAAATTGGTGCCAAAAGCAGTAAAAGAAACCCACAACCAAAAACAACACACGCCACAGCTGAAACTCTGCATCAATGGTTAAAACCAACACATAATGTCAGAGAACGAAAAAAGATAAAGTAAATGAACAGTAAAAAAAGATTTTAGAGCAAGTTTGACCTTCTTCAACAGAAACTGTGATAGAACCAGATACTCCATCAATGAGCTTCACATCCAAATATCTGTTCGCATAAGGAGACATAACAGTGCTCCAATTCCCTTTGTGAACAGCTCCCCAGTCATCCTTCAAGCATTGGCACAACCCAAGAGAAGAATTCCTACATGCACTTACAGAATGAGATACATTTAACCACCAAAATAAAGCTCAAATTATTTAAGAGGAACAAAATGTAAAAACAAGAGAAGATATAACACTTACCTATGAAAACAGATTCCAATTTTGCCATGAAACTTCTCAGGTATTACTGGTGTAAGAGTGACCCGGAACGAGTTGGCATAGCTCTTGAGTTTCAACCTTGACAAACCAGATATTCGAACACGGCCACATGACAAAATATCTCTAGCACCATGAGAAGATGAATATTCCACAAGGGGGGATGGACTCAGGTGTGAGACTGGGTTCCCAATGTGAATATCTGTGATTCCATAGAATCAATTAACCAGTTTTTCGACTAAAAAGTAAACACACATCTTATAGCACTAACACATCAACATAAAGTGAAAAAATAGTCTATCAAGTAACCAACGAATATCACTAAAAAACCGGTCTTTCAAGGAATGGAATGTTAATTACTCAATGTAGTTCAGCTTCTACATTGGCCGACTCTATCTACATAGTCCTCGTTACTCATCAATCAATATTCAGTGGCTAAACACCATGCTCATTCATAATACCAAACCCTTTTTAATCTAGCTTATAGGTCACCCCTCCCGTGACTAAATCTTGTACCTGGGGTTGTCTTTGACACCAAATGTAACCTAACTAATCAATGCGCCTCAAAGGGCCATGACAAAAAAAGAGTGAAAAATTAGTTACTTAAACATGCCAATACTCCTTTACACCCAAGTTTTCAAAGAGCGAAAAACTATTAACTTAACCAAGAATACGAATAGTCAACAACCCTGAAACTATATTCTAGCTACCTTGTACACTATATACTCATAATCAATATTTGTAAATATAACAACACAATCTTAAGTCATACATTACAGTTGAACTGAAACCCCGGGCAATTAGTTCACTCACAAATTTAGGGTCTTAACGACATTTCAAGAAAACCCACTATGGGCAAAATACTCTCTCCCTAAGCCACTCACATCAAGAAACGTCAAAAGGAACATATTTAACAACGCCCCCAAGTCTTACAAAGTGCAAATAATCCAAGAAATGAAGTAGTGTTCACTCCATAGTTTTTCAAGAACTTAACCCCAAGTAAGCAAATGAGTAAAGCTAAACTTATAATCAACCAAAAAGTCTCATTGTTTGTATATATGCCTAAACAATCACATAAAGAAACAAGAAAACAACTAGTAAACATGAAATGAAATGGAGGGAGAAGAGATAAAGTTACCTGTGACTTCATTTGATTCTGCTAAGAGAAACAAAGAGAGGGAAAGAAAGCAAACGAGGAAAAGGTAAGAAGTAATCATAAAAGTTGATGAACAAGAAGAAGAAGAAGACATCATTCTTCTTGCAACGAAACACTCTCTCTTGCTTCTTCTCTTTACATTCTTTTCAAACTAGAGAAATGAGACGAGGCCAACAGTAAAACACTTTATAATCCGACATATCGGAATATATCGGAATTCATCTCGAACAAATCGGTAGATAAATTAGTGAAATTAAAAAATGCTCAACATAGAGAAATTTTATTAGATTCACCAATTACAATCATTACAACACAATTCCCTTTAGGCTTGAGTATGGTTTTGTTGATTCAGGCATTTTGGGCCTAGGCCATTTATATAATATATATTCTAAGCCGCCGTTGTTCTCATCAAAGGCATATACAGCATCATACTTTGCAATCCGAGTGCAGTTTTTCCCACATGCATCAATATCATATCTAGCCTCATATATATGAAAGTTTCCTTTGATTTGGACTTTGGTTTTGTTATCCCACCAATCCACATCGCACCAAAACATTGTCGCGTCCAAAAAGTCTGTACGGAAGTGCCAAGTGATCATGTCATTGTAAGCGAGATGGCGTAGACCAAGATCGTCGTCCTTGGATTTGCAATGCGTGTTCAATGTTACACCCGCTCCTATCTGGTTTACGAAATACACATGTCTTTTTATTCCTATAGAGATGCCACCACTAACAGTTGAACAGACTGCAAGTACTGCAACCAACACTATGAGAAATTTGAAGCAGCTCTCCATTGGTGTTGCTGAGAGTTGAGAACTTATTGTGTCTACTTCATCTGTTGAAATCCTATTATATACAATGTAGATCTGTGTACAATAGGAAATGTACTATTCAAATTAAATCTTTACCAAAAGAACCAATCAGATTTAATTAAATTTAATGTGCCAGACTAATGGCATTGTAGATTTGTAGGAGAAAAATAAATTGCACGGCTGGGCAAGGAAATAAGCTGGACTTCCATTTTTAAATCGAAGTAACTGATCTGATAAACAAGAAGACGCCGTTGTTCTTCTTGCAACGAAACACCTCTCTCTGTGTTTCTTCTCTTTACATCATTTCGAAGGTGAACAAATGTGCTTCTTTCAAAGTTCAGACTAGAGAATAGAGGTGAGGTCAAAAGACCAATGTGCTAATGTGCCAATATTTTATATATATATCACCAATTTTTTCCACGTTCTTGTATATTATTTTGTCATGAACTACTGAACTAGTACAAAATTATTTCGTCACTATAAACCTAGTAGATTACCTCTCACGGCGGCATATACCAACCGAAATTCGTGGAAAATGATCAGCGGCCAAGACCTTGAAGAATGACGTACACCGGTACACGTACATACTGATTTCGAATCCAATACCGCGGGATTCGAGACCAAAGAACTCGGAGTTAGAAGGGATATGTGAAAATAAACTTTTGACAAATCAAAGACCATTAATACTGACTAGTGGAAAATGCTCCCAGTGACCCACGTCAGCCGCCTTTTTTTCTCTGAGACTGACACATCAGATTTTTCATAAAAAAAGGAATTCTACGCTTTTTTTTTTTTGCCGATTTCAATTGTTCGTAACCCAAAATAGATAAAAACCTATTTTCATGCTCTTTTTTCAATTCTACAAAACACTCACAACTCTCAAAAAAAAAAACACCTCTTCAAACCCTCTCTCTTATTCTTCTCTTCTTCCAAAATTAAACAAGGTCAAAAAGAATGATAGACCGTCTCAATTTGGATTTTTATTTAATAATTAAGTCGAAAAGAAAAACAAGATGGTTTACTTATTGTCAGCCAATGAATGTGTGATTCATTTCGTAAACGACAAGATGGATAGACTAATAAAGTAGTTATAATTAGGTACTCTACTGTTTTATTTCTCTTATACTTGGAGATTATATGACAAAATATTTTATCCAGCTATTTTATTTGTGCTTCAAATTTCCAATCTGGCATAACATTAAGTAGACACGTTGTCCTTTTCTCCTTAACAAAATCTGCTATATATTTTGGAGTCAGTTCAAACTTTCATATTTTAATATTGCCAAACTTCCCTTTGCCAAAATGATGGTCTAGCTCAACTGGATTGGTTCAGGTTAAGAGCCACGTGAATTCCTTCCATGCCGCAAGCCATTCGACTCAAGCCCAAGCAAACACAAAGTCAAGGGCTGAGGTGCTCTCCCGAACCCGAATAGGGGTTGTATATTAATGAACTTAAAGTTTAACTGTATTTGGTTGGTTTAGCCACTTCCATAGAGGAGATACATGGATATAGAGAGGTGCTCAAAGTTTGACAATATTTTGATGGTAGACCAGTGTGAATTTCATCCCGTGGGGGATGTCTTTGCCTGGCCAAGAACCAAAATTACAAAAATAGAATTTTCTGAACTGATCTTAATATTTTAGTTACTATTGTAGTCCAGGTTTTGTTTCTTTTATGCGAACTTTTTTAGCATAGAATCTTATAATGGGTGATGACGCCGATGAGGTGTTGGTTCTATATCGTTGTTTGTAAAATCTATTTATCTGATCCTGCTTGAAATTGGCATGTGAACGATCTTCATTTATTGAGTAAAATTTTCTGGTGAGCTAATTGTTTTTATAATATCATGTACTTGTTCTTAGGTGTGTTAATCTCCAAGAGATTCTGAAGGATACGCAACCCAGACTGCTTCAGTTCCTGGAGTAAACTTTGTAAGAGGTGCTAGCTATTATGGACTTGCTGTAGGCGAAGTAAAAGGTGGACTTCCAAGTGCAAGGATAGCTGTGTGCTGGTAAGGTTACATAACTTCTTTAAGCAGGATGGATCTTTTTGCTTTTTCAAAGGTCTGTCTTTCTCATTTTTCATCCATAAGTTAACCACATCAGTTTACTCTATATAGAACAAAAACAGACAACATTAGAATAAAAGAGCAGCATTCTAATCTTTTCTGCGTGGTCACACTGGAGACCTGAGAAGAGAACGTAGGCATAGGCATCAGAGCAACCAATTTATAGGCATCATGAGGCGAAAAAGGATTTGTAGTCATCATTTACAACCAGGGCCGTAAGGTAGGATTTGTCGTCATCGTTTTGTGCATTTTATCTCTTCCTTTTTAATTTAGGAAGATAGAAAATATGATAGAGTTGATGACATGTTATTATCATGATTTTTTTCCTGAAACTGTTGCCTTCATATGATGACTAAATTAACCACTCCATTTGCTCATTATAGAACCAAAACATGCAGCATTGCAGTGAAGTGTCTGCACAAAGAATTTGTCTGTGGTAATACTGAAATCTGAGATCATTTGCTGTCTTAACCTAATTAGGTAACAAAGAGAAGGACAAACATTGAGTTTGAAGTGCACCATGTAGTCAAGGCATCTCAGATATAGATATTTAGAGACTGGTCAGTGTTAGTTGTTGTAAGCTCCTCTGCAAATTCTTATTACAAAGATCACAACGAGAATTTTAAACAAATAAAAATAAATTATATTTATGTCTAATATATTCATTGCATTTTCTTTTCTTATGCTTTTGATATTTTCCATTTACTTAATTTTTTGAATGATACGTGTGCTTTATGCAATCTTCTATTTTTTAAATTATGCCCATAAGATATGCATATCTTAGTTATCCAGTGTTCATATATTTTGGGTGTTGACAAAGCTTACACTTAAATTCTGCTGAAGTAAGAAAGTAATTGAGATACTATAATATCATGCAGAAGTACTATCATGAAAACTCAATTCATGGTTTCGTAGTTACTGCAGAAACAAAGGTATGTTGCAATGTTTGTAACAGTCTGATGTTTGGAGTGCAATCCAACCTATGATGCCTTTCTTTGCAAATTCAGTGGGTAATGGTATTGCATGTTATGAGACCCAGTAGACTTAATTTTAGAAATTAAAGTCTTAAACTATAATTTAATCGGTTCAAGATCATTTGACTCACATGTTTCAAAACTACAAGTCTATTTGGTTTTAGTGGACCACTTCACCACTCTTTGATTGACTGTTCCTTTTGGTATATCTGTTTCAAAATTATTAATTCTTCCTTTTAATTTCTTATGTTTTCGATTGAGTCTCAACATTTTAGAATTTTCCATGCATTCCCTCCTGAAGGGGTAGCTTCTGTTGCACTTATGGATTTTGACAATTTTTTGAAGCATGTGGAAAGGGGACTCAGTCTGGGCAGTGGAGAAGAATTAATAATGTTCATGCTACTCTTTACTATAGAAGCAACTGTTCTCAGGTTCTCCTAAACGGAGCGCTACACTGGGACATACATCCTATTGATGACCATGATCCATTCGACGGGTAAATTGGAGCCATAGATATTGCAACTGAAAATTTTGTAGCCATTAAAGAGCCTTTTAGTATTGTAGATGATTTAGAGTTATCGAATGATGTAGCTGTGGGGATACTAGGAGGTTCTCTCATCCAAGTATATGATAGACTCGATAGCCAATTTGTCATATGCTGCAAGTGATTTCCTAACAATTATATGTTCATTCTACAGATGTGAACACTTGCAAAGAAGAAAGAAAATCTACCAGATGGTTTCATGTGTCCTGGTGGAATACTATGACAGTTTGGTTCCCTCTAGAAATGGCAGACTGCCTGAAGCTGTTCCAACTTAGGGTCAGTAGTGTGAAGAACTTATTTATCTATGAGGGAGAAACATTAAGCATATCTAACTCCTGTGTGTTCTTGATTTGAAGTTGTAATCATTGTAATATATGTCCAGCTTTTAATAAAGCATTCAAGATAGTGGTGGTATCTTATGGTTTGCCACTATAAATAGTTTTCTTAAATAATATAAAACAAGTTATTTCGTTATGATTTTTTTTTTTCCATGCATCATACTTTTATCTATCCCTTGATATAGTATTATGAAGAATTCAGTAAAGTGAGGTATTGGTGTCTTCAAGTTTTGAAGTAGGATGCTTGCAGATATTAGACTTATGTATATTGCTCTGTGTTCGATTCGACGTAAATTGTTCAATTCGAGGAGTATATGATCAAGAAGGATTAAGAATGATTCTGACAAAAAGCATGGAGCAAATCAACTATTAATGTAGCATAATACACTTATAATAGGTAAGAGCAAGTCAACTATTAATGTAGTAAGCCCGCCACTGGCCGGCATATTGGCTAGTTATATCATTATTATTCAGTTTTCTCTTTACCACATTCAAATTTTCTACCAGAGATACCGATACTACCAGGCCCGGCCTGAGCAGGTGCCATGTGGGCGACCGCACAGGGCCCCGAATATGCAAGGCCCTAAAAATATATGTTTAGGTGAAAATGCATATTTGGCAAATTAAAATCCCAAACCAACCAAAATCCCAAAAAATCGGAAATTTCACAATAAACAACCGAAATGTCCTCTCATATTCTCTTTCCTCATTAATTATTTTCGTAAAAAAAATAAAATAAGAGATATAATAAATGAGGAGATCTTCTCAACGGCCAAATCTCTCTCTCTCCCTAATTAATAATGTTTTCTTTTGGAAAATCACTCCAATTACTTGTTGCTTGAGTCGCCCCTCAATTACTCAGATACAAAAAAAAGAGTAAAAAAAAAAAAAAACCTCCTCATTTACCTTCTGATCATCTAGTATCCTCTCGTTCTCAAAATTTCTTTATTTACAATTTTAGATTTGTATTAGTTTTCACTTTGATCAATCTCAATTACTTATTCACCTAACTTTTGATTTTTCTTCAAGTAAACATAGCTTATAGAATTTTGTTGACTATTCCCGTTACTGTCGCGTTTGCAGAAATAAGTTTTTCAAAATTAAAATGATTAAAATAATATCTTAGATCGACTATATCACAAAAAAGACTAAAAAACTTCATTGATGATTTTGCAACTAAAAATGCGAGAAGAGCAATATTTCAATGATCCATTTTGTATTGATGGAAGACTGGAAGAGAGCCACATTTTGTTGTTTGCACAGAGTCATTGAAAACTCAGGGACTGCCCTGGATACTACTAGGAAAAGTTTTCACTAAACTTTTTTTTGGCCGAAACACACCTAAATCAGTAGATGATGCTACCGGAAAAATTCTCCATTTAAAATGCTTGGCTTTAATAGCTGATAATTGGAGTTGGACTCGAGCTTTGGTCACACATTCGATATAGCAATAATATTTGAAACATTAGTGCGGTGGAATCTTCACGGTTTAAATCCTGCTGCCTCATTTTTCAATTTTATCTCTTTCCTAGGTCGATAACTATACTATATTTTTCCATAGAAAAACTTCCACTTCATAATCAAACGTGAAACTACAGAGTGCTCAAACATAAATTTAAATTATTTTCTTACATTGACTCACAACAGTACATCAAGTACACTTTAGGACCGGAAATTCGTTCAGGCTTCTTCTTGATGTTGTTGCTCCATTCTTTTTTACCTTGGCCATTTATACATCAGATACACTGCAGGACCCTTTGGCCCCTGAAAGTTCCCATAAAAACCATCATATGTTGCGAACCGCTCGCAGTTTGACTTGCATGTAGATTTATCGTCTTTGGCCTTATATATATCAAAGCTTCCTTGAATTAGAACTCCCTTATCCAACCAAATTCACATTGCACCAGAATAGTGTTGTTTCCCAAAAATTATTTCGAAAGCCCCACTCAAACGCCTGATTGAAAGCAAGCGTATGTTCACCAAGATCGTCGCTTTTGGACTTGCAATGGACGTGTAGTGTTACATCATTGCGTATCTCATTTGTAAAACGCACGTGCACACGGTCTAAGGCACCGCGAACAGTTAGACACCCCCAAATTGTAAGCAGCAGCAAAGAAAGTTTGAATGCACGAGCAACATTGTTCAAACAACTATCCATTGCTGTTACAGAGAGTAAATGTTAGAACCCTGACAACTTCATATTTATATCCAAGGTGATGAAATTGTACGGATAGAATCATATTATTCCTTTCTTTTTATTTTTTCATAATGAGAAGGGAGAATCATATTCTACTAGATGCACAAGATTATTGATGTGTTATACATGGTCTGAATATTTACCATATCCTATGCCTTTGACATTGTTTCCCTTGGGAGACTCCATTTACTAGGTGGCCTTTCAAAAATGAAAAACCAAACATAGAAATAAAATATTAACAAATAACATACCTACTTAAATACTAAAACTAAAAATAGTAATAAATATATCAACAAACTTACTAATATTTCCACAAACAAAACAAAAAAATAAGGAAAATAAAGAAAGAAAAAATTAAAAAGTTGAAGGGTGATCTTGGACACACCCATAAAAACACTCTCATGCCCCATAACTAACATAAGTTTTTGTTATACCCCAATAACTATCTAAATCCAATAATAGCTTCCAAATTAATTTAGGATATTTCCAATAAAGAAAGGAGACAAAAGGATTAAAAAAAAAATGAAAAACGAACTAAGGACACGTCTATTTGGTACCCTTTTTTTTAGTGACTTTTTTTAATTAACAAACATATATGAAGTAAGCATATCAAATAAATTTTTGTGGTTTTTGTCAACAAAATGGTTGAACATCATGTTATATATCGTCTCTGGCCCCGAAATATCCAAGATTCAGAAGCACCAAATCCAACTTTTCATGTGTGACTTGAGAATGAGTTTAAAATCGAACTAAGGACACTATTTGGTTTTTTCAATTAACGTCCATAAGCTCAAATAAATTAAACAAAATGGTGAAAAACGTTTTCCGATTCAGAAGTTGTTACTGTTGTCAAATTTAGATGAACTACGAAGATTCCGTTTTCCGACGGAGTTGTTACTGTTGTCAAATTTAGATGAACTACGAAGATTCCCACTTCTTCTATCAGAAGATGAAGCTTTAATTGCTACATTCTCATAAAGATGTCTAGATTTTTTAGCAGATATCAAAGACTTGTTCTGTTTACATGACCTACAAAATATCATAACAATCTAAGAACAGAAAAGTGAAATTAACTGTGAGCCTATGACAACTACATGATAACACAATGATTTAATCAAACTTTCACCGAAATTATTTCTCAGTTCATTTATGTAATATAAAATGCCACTTGTAATCCAGCTTAACAACTTACAGGGAGGGTTTATGGCTAGAAATCGGTACGCGAGAAGCAGACAGGTGGCTAGTGTGATGAATTACTTTAGAGCTTGTCGTTGCTTTCATTTCTTAGAGTATCTTTAATGGTGAGACCTGAAAAACACCAAATATTTTGAACAAATAAACACCAAACATCTTCAGCCCATACATCAAATATTCGACATCAAATTCCACTGCTTTGGATAGACCTCACGAAAAAACCCACGCGGCTTTCAGACCACCACACTATATAAGCCCAAAGTACAAGCCCAAACCCACGCAGTGTTCGATAAACCACGCGGTGTTCGATACACTGCGTGCTATCGCCTTATAAGCTACCAAAACCACGCGGCTTTCCTCATTTCTCACATTCTTCTCTAGAATTAAACTCCTCTCCTTAGCCAAAAAAAAAAAAAAAAAAAAAAAAAACTCTTGAAATTTTTCTATGGATCCTAATGATTTTGAACATTTCGACGGTAATGATAAATATTGGCATTACATAAATGATATTGGCGATGACATACAACAAGATGATGTAGAGAAAGAAGAAAACGAGGAAGCAGAAGACAATAAGGGAGAAGAAAATGAGAAAGCAAAGCCGACTAATTTACATTCATATATCGTTGACTACCAAATGCACGACTTCGATTGACAATTTCATACGAATGAAATGGTGGATATGCAAGTAGTGCCTTCTACACATTATCCAAAACACGTGCCGAGTGTAGTAACTAATTCTCAGGTAAGTAATTAGTTTGGATTAAATATTTTGAATATTACATATTAATTTAAATATTTATGTTTAAATTAATTGTTTATCTTATATGCATTTTTTTTTTATAACACCAGAGAGTAGTAGACTACCGGGTAAGATCAGCTTTACATGGTGTAAGAGAGTGGTAAAATCTTCTTAAGAACTTGGGTGAGTTTGTACATATTAGAGATAATATTTTGCAAACACCTTTGTGTCCTTTAGTAGATGTAGATTATGAAAAGGCTAATGGGGCAGTAGTGATTGTTTTAGTAGAAAGATAGTGGAATACAACTTATACATTTCATTTTCCTTGTGCGGAGTTGAGGTTTACATGCACCACTAGACTTTACTATAATTTCTGGGTTGAGTATTGGTATAGGCCAACCGATACCTTTTAGTACAAACTACAAAAACATTATGCAAATGATGAAATGTTTTCCTCTTTTGCCTCTGGATGCGTATGATTCTTATGAAATTAAGCTTTCTCACATTAAGATTGCATACATGGATCCTCTCTTAGATGCTCATACACGAGCGGATTTAGCTTTGACCATTCTACCCGGTAGTGAAAGTACATGCTGATGTGTATGTCAGGGCTTTTTTGATGTTTTTCATTGATCATGTTCTGTTTCCAAATGGTCATTCTACTGTATGACTTGGGTATTATGCTTATGTGTCTGATTTGCATCGTATGAGAGATTATGACCTTGGTAGTTCAATATATGCGGCATTGATAGCGGCATTAGACAAATCTTCACAGACATTTAAAAGTAAAAATCCCCAGATTGTAGGATTCATAGGACTTTTGGAGGTTTGGTTTTACGAGTACTTTCATTGTCTTTGTCCAAACATAGACATGATTGCTGACACTCGCCCTAGATTTGCAAGTTAGTCAGGGCCTCACTTGACTCGTAACAGAGGGCATATTAAAAATAATGTGTGTATGACTCGTGGTCAGATTGATATTAGATCATTGTCATCTATTGAATGGAGACCTTGGCGATCGTCTACTGCCTTTAGCGATCCATCTGTGTGGCATGCTTGTATTTTGTCATGTCATAGAGTTGTTTTTGCCCACGTGACTGTAAGGTTTGGTACTGTGGCGAGAGATATTGGAGACAATTGACTAGACGTTTTGGAGTTCCATGTTCTCCCCTACCAGATGTTAGTGATGCTAAGTTGTGGAGTTCAGTGAAAGTTCATGAAGTTCATGCTAGTGGTGGTCCTTGGCCAGATGCGTCTCAGTTTGTTGTTGTGCAAACCGCTGATCAGTATTTTAGATGGTGGTAGCATATTTCTATGGGTCCATTGTTGCCCCCTGTTGGTCGGGGTAGCAACTTCGAGTTTGTGAGCCTACATGAGATGAGACGTGAGCTACGTATTCATCACCTGCTACAGCCTATTTACAACCCACAACCTCTTAATGCATATCATCTAGCTCCTGTGTCTGCCAATGATCCGATGATACAGGATGATCCGAGTAAGATGATGCTGAGTTGACAGATTGCACATTGATGGCACTAAAGTATCATGAGTTGGCGGATTAGCGCAAAGATAGCAAGTAATTGTGATCTTTTCCTAATTAGGGTAAGTTGGGATGTGTTTTGGTATTTTGGCCATAACTTTGGCTACGATTGTCAGAATCACGCGTGTGACCCCAATTCAGAAAGATCTCGATAGCACGCATACTATCACCACCCAACTATGCTTTGTGATAGCCGATTTCGAGGGTCAAAATCCACTATTTTCCTTTCCAAATTCATCTTTTTTAGATTTTCTTTCCTTTTTACCGTTTCGGAAGTAAATCTGAGCCCAATTTAGGCTTGATTTTTGGTAGATTACTTCTATTATTATCTAGTTAATTTTAGTAGAAATAATATTTGGATTTAGAATGTTGTACAGCTATAAAGTCTGCCTTGTAGGCTAATATTGGATTATTCTTGATTTATTAAACTTTAATAAACATTAGAGACATTTTTCTTTGTGTTTAGGGCAAATCTCTTGTATTCTTCTCTGTTTATTATCTGTTATTAATAGTCTACATGATAATCTCTATTATGCTTGGCTTCATCCAATGATGTATGCCGTGTATAGACCTAATGGGGAGCCTACTTACATTCCCCTTCTAGAGGTGTTAGATACTCGTGTATATGAGTTAGAGCCGCAAATTGATCAATTCACCTTGGTGAGTTTAGTTGTTTTATTTATCTTAGTGGTTTTATTTATTTTCTCTATTAATATAATATGTACTCACATTGTATATTATTTTTGGATTTTTAGGATGTATTACGGCAAAAATATGAGTACAATCTTCGTATGCTTGATGAGATGAGGACTGGCGTGTATCACTACATCCAAGAGAGAGAGGACGCATATTCTCAGACATATCAGCAATCTCAACGTGCATATGAAGAGACTCACGAAGCGTATGAGGAGACTTAGCAGATGTACACTTAACAACATCAGGCATATGAGGAACTTCAGGCTGAATTAGTTAACCTTCATGCAGACAAAGAAGATCTTACTACTCAGGTTGATATCTTAGAGCGGCAGGTTCAGAGCCTCCAAGTGGGTAGAGGAGAGAGTCATCGACTGGTAAGGGGTGTAAGAAGAGAGCTCAAAGATGATGTTGGTTTGTAATGTATAAGAATATGTAACATAAGATGTATGTTAGTTTGGTAACTTTTGAGAATATGTAGCATGAGAGATGTTTGTTTCAGGTTATAATAGAATTTGTGTATATGAGAATGTCAAAAATACAGATGAGACTCTACCAAATTTTTTTAAGAATGAGATGTTAATTTTTTACACTCATTTGTTACATTCCACTCATTTTTTACACTCACATTCACTTATCACTTGTTACTTTTTTACACTCATTTGTATCCACAACTCCAACCAACCACATTCACTTACACTCATTTATATCCACAACTCCAACCAACCATATTAAATTACACTCATTTATATCCACAACTCCAACCAACCACATTCACTTGCAACCACATTTTTATTTATATCCACAACTTCAACCAACCACATCCACTCCACCATTCTATATATCTCAGTGAACACTCTCTTTTACATACGCATATTTTCTTCTACAATCTCTTCTAAAACCATAGAGAACATGTATGAATACTCTTCTAAGTCTTCATCTTTTTCATCTTCTTTTTCTGATTCATCGAGCTCTTCATATGATAACACTGCAATTAGGCGTTGTTCAAATTTGGTGGTTACTACTTTACCTTTGGTCCAACATTGCATGGTTTTATTTGGTCAGCAAGAAGTATAGTCTTCTTATAAACCACATGGTGGTTCGAAGAAAGGAAGAAAATACAAGCATCGTCAGTATGAGGCAACATTGGCGCGTTTAAAGGCTAACTACTTCTCCGCAAATCCTATATTCCCCAACCACGACTTTTGACGTTGATTTCGCATGGGCCAATCATTGTTTTTTCGTATCTTTTATAATCTTCAACACAATGTACCATATTTTCAACAAAAAGTTGATGCTGCGGGTAAGTTTGGTATTCACCCAAAAATCAAAGCAATTGCTAGTTTACGAATGTTTGCTTATGGTTCTCCAACTAATCTAATAGATGACATGTTAGATATTGCTTAGCCAAATGTTCATGAAAGCATGCGTCATTTCTGTGATGGAATTATTAGAATTTTTGGGGATGAATACTTGCGCAAACCAAATGCTAGAGATATTTACCGCTTGCTCGAAAAGTCGAAGGAACGCAGATGGCCTGGAATGCTAGAAAGCATTGATTGTATGCACTGGTGTTGGAAGAATTGGCCATATTCGTGGCAAGGGTCTCACACTGGCCATGTGCGTAAACTAATAGTGATCCTAGAGGCAGTAGCTTCTCATGACACGTGGATTTGGCATGTTTTTTTTGGAATGGCAGGTTCTCACAATGATCTGAATGTGCTTGACCGGTTACCAATATTTGATGATATAGTCAATGATGAAGTTGTTCCTTGTAACTACACTGTAAATGGCAATCATTATGATATGGGCTATTACTTGGCTGACGGTATTTATTCTCATTATGCCACCTTGATTAATTCAGACAATTTCTAAGCCAACTGTTGGACAAGACAAATATTTTGCAAAGAAGTAAGAAGCTGCTAGAAAAGACATTAAGCGGACATTTGGTATATTGCAGTCGCGTTGGGCTATTTTAGCGAATCCGTATAGGTTATGGTATTTGGAGACCATGGCTACAGTGATGAGGGCTTGCATCATTTTACACAATATGATTGTGGAAGATGAATGTGATGCCGATATACCACAATATCTTCCTGATTATGAACCTCCAAGTAGAGAAGGGGCAATTGAAGATGAACGCCACTTTGTTTTGTCTCGTTGGGCAACTGGCGTTGATCGGGTTCATTCATCAGTTGTTCATTATAGGTTGAAAAATGACTTGGTCCAGTATTTGTGGAGTAGGCGTGGCAGACGTTGATTCTACTTTATTTGGACTTTGTTTTATTTATCATTTTCTATGTGTTTGTGTTCTATATATGTATTTGTGTTCCATGTTTTATGTTTTATGTTTATTTATTTTGTGTCTTTTTAAATTCCCATGTTGTATCCTGTTATTATTATTATCAATAAAGACTGATGTTTGCGTATCAATTTTATATTAAGGTACATGCAAAAATAATTAATTAACTAACTCAAATTAAAGGAAAACTTCAATTAAAGTGCATTCTAAATAAAATCAAAATACAAACTCAAATTAAAGTACATGCTAAATTGAAATACATAAATAGAAAGTAAATCATTTAGAACTCATCATCATCACCAAAAGATCCCCTTACGCTACTTCCACCACTAGCACCCATGTCATGAATTCGATTCTTCATTTTTTGTATAATTTCCGCCTTTTTGAGTTGTAGGAATTCACGCTCATTTTCGGATAATCCATCTAATTTCATTCCTAGCTAGTATTTTACTATCATTTTCATCCTCTCGAACTCGAAGTGCATCTTTCTTCAATTGAAGTTTATCTCTTTGGATTTTGAACTTCTCTCATTTGAGCTCATTTTTTTTTGTTGTCTTTGAGCTTCAAATTTATTGGCTTCTTTTGTGGTTTTAGAAAGATCCACAAGAAAAACATCAAGTTTCTTAGCGGATTACTCTACTTTAGAATCACCTTCTTCTTTCTCTTTTTGCTTTCTTCTCTTTTCTTCTTTCTTTCTCTTTCTTTCTGGCCTATCCACAAGCCCATCAACTTGATGTGGATCATAATCCAATGGTTGAGTTGTCGCACTTGATATTGGAGTTGATGAACCTTCTTCTCCATTGTTTGATTTTGACTTTTTCTTAGGTCGTATTTTCATTTCTCAATTGTAGTCTCCTCCATTTGGGTGAGCCTTTCACTATATTATAGCATTGCATCCACTTCCAAACCCCATTTTGCATCACATAGACTTTTATTGCTTCCTCAACCTACTAATTAACAAAAAACTAAATTAGAATTGAAATATATGATTGTGAATAAAAAAAACAAATATAAAGTAAATGATACTTACAATGTCATTTTCACTATAGCCACTTGGAGGAGATGCTTGAATCTTAGTTAAAATAGCGTGAAACTTGTTGATATTAGATTGAATAGTAGACCATCGGTGTTTTATGCCCGTGAAGTTGCGTTCAGTCATTCTTCCAAGATTTGCGTGAAATGAATTTAGAATCCTACTCCAAAATTCGTTTGACTTTTGTCCATTTCCTACTATACCATTTTGACCAACTTGTAGCTAACTATTCGTGAGAGCAACATCTTCTTCAAGTATCCATAAAGCTCTTCTAAACTCGGATCTTTGGCCTTCATTAGCCATTGTGGATTTGTGGTTTAGTTGAGAGTTTGTGAGAAGAGTAGAGAGTTTGGAGTGCATGAAGTTATAGTACAAGAATAAGAACTATAGCCGTTTTTTGGCCTATTTTTGACATTCTTTTCAATCAGAGCACACTGCTTTCAATACACCGCGCTGTTTTATCAAAGCCACGTGGGCCTGAACATAAAGTCCACTCTGCTTTCAAAAAACCGCCGCCGTAGAAGCTCATAATTCAGTAAAAGCCCGCACGGTGTTCGAAAAACCGCGCGGTGTTGGATAAACTGGCAACTGGCAAACAAATCATCATATTTTACCATCTTCATCTTCAATCACACCATTTTGATATTCATACCATTTTGTATGGATAGAATCATATTATTCTTTTCTTTTTATTTTTTTCGATAATGAGAATCATATTCTACTAGATGCACCAGATTATTAATGTGTTATATATGGTCTGAATATTTACCATATCCTATGAATATACTGCCTTTGACATTGCTTTATATGCCAGGGAAGGGAGTACTCTATGCCAAGTAATGAATTATAAATCAAAGCTTAAGATCTAAATATATAAAAAGGGTGATCTTGAACACACCCATAAAAACACTTCCGTAGCCCATAACTAACTTAAGTTTTTGCCATACCCCAATAACCACCTCAATCCAATAATATCTCCCAAATTAATTTGGGGTATTTCCAATTGGGACAAAATGATTAAAAAAGAAAAAGAAAAATAACAACACTTTTTTTGGGTACTCGTTCTTTTGATCGAAATACCCCAATAACCACCTCAATCCAATAACATCTCCCAAATTAATTTGGGGTATTTCCAATAGGGACAAAATGATTAAAAAAGAAAAGAAAAATAATAACACTTTTTTTGGGTATTCGTTCTTTTGATCGAAAGAAGAAATCAAGAGCATTTTTTTCTTTTGATTAACACGAAGAAGAAGAAGAAGAAAATGAACACGTTCTTTTTCAGTTACAAATGAATAACCTAGAGTATCTAGGGTTTAGTATGTATGGAGTCCCACGATGTATATTAAATAAATGATTTGTTTTGTCTTGGGTACCATACACCTAATAAAAAAAATAGTAATTTAGGAACTTAAATGTGTCTAAAATCATTTTATTTATTTATTTTAAAATTAGGGTACATGAGTGTTTTTATGGCAGACAATGGGTTTAATCTCCCTGGTACTTAAATGGTTGCACAAAAACCCCCTGTAAGCGAACAAATGTATAAAACCTCCCTATTATTTAAAACATAACATCAAAGCCAAAACAGACCAAAATACCCCTGTGAAAACCGGGCTGACTTCATCAATCTTTACTTATAATTTCGGCTTAAGGACAAGCCGGGATGACATCATCCTATGTAAATTTGTATTTACATATGACAATATAAAATTACACAATCTTCTTAAACTATTTAAATTTAAATTTTCATATGAATTTTTTTTTCATAGGAAAATTTAAATTTATATTCTGTCTGATGTCGTTGGAAAATTTTAAATCCCAAAAGTTACTATGTAAATTTAAGTTTTCATAGCTCCAATGACTATATAAATATAGTTTTACATATATATGACTATGTAAAAATACATTTACATATATTCTGTTAGGTGTCGGGAAATTTTCAATCCCAAAAGTTACTATGTAAATTTAAGTTTTTATAGCTCCAATAACTATGCAAATATATATATATATATATATATATATATATATATATATATATATATATATATATATATATAGGACTATGTAAAAATACATTTACATACAGTCGGAAAATTTTCAATCCCAAAAGGGTAAAAAAGAAAATAAGATAAAATGGGAAATAAAAACAGACCAGATTTTATCTCTTTTTTGGAAAACAGGAAGGTTATTTAACAAGACCTAAATAATAGGGAGGTTATGTGATATGGGTCGATGAGAGGGAGTTTATACTCAACCGAGTTAGAACCAAGGGGCTGAGCCTCATTTCTTGGTTTTTATGGGTGTGTCCAAGATCACCCTATAAAAACGTACCAAGACGCAAAAGATTTATAAACAATTCAATGACCAAAATATTAATGTTGCCCGTGTGTCCGGCCATGCTTTATTTTTTCTAATGATTCTAATATTTTTTTTGCTAAAGATAACATATAATAATTCTAATGTTGAAAGTTGAACCATAGTTTAGTTCGTGATTCCGAACGAAACTTCGGAATTCCGTCTGGAATTTCGGTTTTTCAAAAAAACGGAATTCCGAATAAAGAATCGAAATATCCGAAATCATTTGAAATTATGAATGTGATAGGGGTCGAAATTTAATGAATTTCGAATTTTGGATTTGTCGGAATTCCTACAACAAAATTTTTGTTGTATAATATCAAATTTTAGCTAATCTGACTCTTTTAGTTTTTACTTATTTTCTTTCCTTTTTAGAGACCGGCCAACCACCCGGGAATGTGATATATAAGAATATATGATGATATGATTTGTTTCCGTTCTTTCCTTCTTTAATTTGGGCTCAGTTTTGTTTGTTCAAAAGAGAAGTTAGTTGGTAATTTGGCTAAAATCATGGAAGATATTACCAAGTTAATTGGAAATGCCCCTGTTCATTGTCATTTCCATAAATTGACAAATCTTTTCTTATAAAAAAATGGAGAAATTGTCGATTACAGGCAGATTCCCCAAAAGGAACTCCTAGAATTGTTCGCCCATACACAATGTGTATTTCAAATTTGCAATGCAAATCAACAATTAGGGACTCAAAATAGGGAGTTTGATTTATGATTTTATGGAGTATAGGTAGATTGTAGAAGGTAGCTAGTTAGCTCGGTCTGTCCGGCTGTCCGCAGTTGCGAAAGTAGAAAGTGAAAAACGTCAAATCGGAGCGTAAAAATTCACAACCTGCTTTTCAATAGTTTGAGACACTCTGTTGGCTTGGTTGTAGTTTTTCAATAGTTTGAGACACTCTATTGGCTTGGCTGTAGTTTATCGAAAAAAATAAAGAAACACTATTGCTGTCTAATTGAGCTATGCGGTGTTAGTGCATCCTTAGATATATATTATAGCTATGCTTTTTTGGCTCTATTTTTCAAGGCTTAACAGAGTCTCAAACTTTTTGTAAATTCTAATACTAATTACGAAAAAAAAGAAATTCAAAATCCTTAAATATATATTATAGTTATACCTTCACCAATCAATCTATTTTTTGGAGCATTTATAGAGACTCCAGTTTTTTTTTTTTTAACTCTATTACTAATTATGAAAAAGTACGATATAAATAAAGAAATAATCCCATTTAGAGTTTCATAGAGTCTCCAACTTTTCCTAAACAATATAGCTAATTACGAAAAAAAAATACTAAATTGCAAAAAACATTATTTTCAACCAAAAATGATTTTCCTAAAATCCTTACATCAAAAAAATAGTTTCCACACTAATCTCAGGTGAAGTTTAACATAACAAAGTTTCTTTCTAGAAAATGATAATGAAACTATGAAAGAACAAAGAAAAAAAATGAATTGAGTTGTTTGAATATTTACTTTATGCATTTGTTAACCACACATGTGACTGGGGAAAAAGGAAAAAAAAAGTAAACTAATCACAAAATAAGTAATAGTGTATAACCAAAACAATAAAATTGTATTGTATACACTATATATATGGCCCTAACAAATAAAGTTGGATCAATTTGAGGTGTCATCCACTGTGGGATTTAGACATTTAGTCATAGTTAAGGATTTCAAAAACCATAGGCCACAATAATTACGACATATTCTAATTAAATTTATGAATTTTATAATTTCCAATTTTAGCGGAATAATCGAATTCAGTTAAAACGGACATTGGCTTAAATAAATCATATAACTATTGATTTAGTTAAAGTGGACGTTGGGCTTAAATAAATTATATACCAAACCAAATCAAACCAAAACAAATTACATGTGGAAAATTAAATTATACAAAAAATAACATCACAAAATATATAATAACAAATGAAAAAAAAAACCCAATAATGACAAATATTTTAAAATATATATAATACTGAAACTAATGTCAAAGATCAATTGACGAGAAACAGAAAACTAGATGCAAATACATCGAACTAACTTTAAATAATATTTAACGGGAAATCGGAAATTGGATGCACATGCAAGCATTAAACTAACCTCAAAGAATAATTAACGGAAATCAAAACTTGGATGCAAATACATCAAACTAACACCAAAAATAATTATCGGTAAATCAGAAATTGGATGCAAATGCATTGAACTAACCCTCAAAGATTAAATTAACGAGAAATCGGAAACTTGATGCAACTGTATTGAACTAACCTAAAAAAAATAACTATAAATTGGAAACATGATGCAAATGCGTGAAACTAATCTTTAAAAATAATTAACGGGAAATTGAAAACTGGATGCAACTACACTGAACTAATGTCAAAAAATAAATTGGATGCAAATGCACTGAACTAACCTCAAGAAATAATTAACGAAAAATCGAAAATTGGATGCAAATTCATTAAACTAACCTCAAATAATAATTAACGGGAAATCAGAAACTAGATGCAAATGCAACCTCATCAAATAATAAACGAGAAATCAGAAACTGGATGCAAATGCATTGAACTGAGCTCGAAAAATAATTAGCAGGAAATTGGAAATTAGATGCAAATGCATTAAACTGATTGCAAAGAATAATTAACAAGAAATCGGAAACTGGATGCAACTGCATTGAATTAACCTTAAAAAATAAATAACAGAAAATCAGAAATTGGATGCAAATGCATTGAACTAACCTCAAAATATAGTTGTGTTATATATTGTGGAATGTCCCGATAAGTATAGTTTTGCATTTAAAATGGTGTTTATCTTATCTTTTTTCGTATAATTGGAGACACTTTGCTATTCAAGTAGCTTCAATATGAACTTCGTCTTATTAGACAATCTCACAAAACTTCAACCAAACTTCTATTATTAAACAACAAATGAAGTTGAAGGGTTTTATCAATGGCGAGTTTTTTTTTAATAGAGAGTACGTGGGGTTTTCATGTTATAAGAAATTTGGATGAGTGATCAATATAATATTTGTATATAATTGTTATGCATATATTTTTCAGAATAATTAATATGACAGGACCCGTTCGTAGATAATCTTTGAAGATCCCACATAGTGAGTCAGGTATATAATTTAAAGAATAATTAACGGGAAATTGGGAACTGAATAATCTTTGATGATCCCATATAGTATATCAAACATGATTTATTTTTATGTCATGTTTGCAAGGACACTACAGATAGATAGGTAGAAAGTTGGTATTACACACCACATTGGATAATTAAAAGGAAATCGAAACTAGATTCAAATACATTGAACTGAGCTCAAATAGTAATTAATGGGAAATCAGAAACTTTATGCAAATGCAATAAACTAAACTCAAAAAGTAATTAACTAGAAATCGGAAATTGGATGCAACTGCATTAAACTAACGTCAGAGAATAACTAATGGGAAATTAGAAATTGGATGCAAATTCTTGACAAATATTTAACGAGAAATCGGAAATGGTATGCAAAAATGTATCAAACAAACCTCAAATAATAATTAATGGTGAATCAGAAACTGGATGCAAATGCATTGAACTAATCTCAAAATATAATTAATAGAAAATAAAAAACTAAATGCAACTGCATTGAACTAACCTCATAGAATAATTGACGGAAAATCAGAAACTATATACAAATGCATTGAAATAATCTCAAAAAATAGTTAATGGAAAATCAGAAATCGGATGAAATTGCATCGAACTAACCTCAAAGCATAAATATTAGAAATTATAAAGTAGATGCAGATGTCTTGAACTAACCTCAAAGAGTTATTAATGAGAAATCGGAAGTTGGATGCAAATGCAATGAACTAATCTAAAAACTAATTAACGAATATAGAAACATAAAAAAAATGGATGCAAATGCACTAAACTAACCTCAATGAATAATTAACGGGATATCATAAATTTGATGCAACTGTATTGAACAAACCTAAAAAAAAATTAATGGGAAATCGAAAACTTGTTACAAATGCATTAAACAACTAACCTTAAATAACAATTAACGGGAAATCGAAAATTAGATGCAACTGCATTAAACTAACCTCAAAGAATAATTAATGGAAAATCAAAAACTGGATGCAACTGTATTAAACTAAAATCATATATTAACTAACAAGCCGGGAAATCAGAAATTGGATGCAATATCCTTGATGAATATTTAACGGAAAATCAGAAACTGGATGCAAATATATTGAAATAATCTCAAAAAATAGCTAAGTAGAAATCGGAAACCAGATGTAACTACATCGAACTACCCTCAAAGCATAAATAACTGGAAATTTGAAGCTAGATGCGAACTAACTTCGAAAAATAATTAACGGAAAATCAGAAACTGGATGCAGATGTATTAAACTAACCTCAAAGAATAATTAACGGGAAATTGGAACCTTAATGCAAATGCAATTAACTAATCTCAAAGAGTAATTAACGAAACATTTAAAACTAGATGGAACTACACTGAATTAACCTTAATGAATAACTAACGGAAAATCATAAACTTGGTGCAACTGCACTGAACTAACCTCAAATAATAATTAACGGAAAATCAGAAACTTGATACAACTACATTGAATTAACCTCAAAGAATAATTAATGGAAAATCGAAAACTAGATCCAACTACATTTAACTAGCCTCAAAGAATAATTAACGTAAAATCAGAAATTTTATGCAAATACATTAAACTAACCTCGAAACATAGTTGTATTATATATAGGGAGAATATAATATCTCAACAAGTATAGTTTTGCATTTTAAGTAGTGTTTATTATAATTATTTTATTATGATTGGGAATGCCTTGCTATTTAAGTAGCTTCAATATCATCTTCGCCACATTGGACATTCTCACAAAATTTCAATCAAACTTATATTATTAAACATAACAACAAAAATAAATCGATGAGTTTTACCAAGGTTTGGTGTTTTCTTTTGATAGAGAGTGGTGCAAGAAATTTTGAACAAGTGATTAATATAATTTCCATATCTCATAGCTATGAATAGTTACTAATATTTTTTAGAATAATTTAATATAACGGCACCCGTTCGTAGGACGGGTTCGAAAGCTAGTAGGGAGTTTGGAATAGGGAGTCCGAGTCGAAACAATTCAACATAAAGGTGTTTTAAACTTTTAATTCCCAAAATTGCCAAATGCCCCAATGAGCCCTCACTCATTTCAAAAACTTTTACTCCAATAGTAAAAGTGATCAATGAGCATAAAACTTTCGACGATCATAGTTACTTGTTTACAAAACGACTGATGCATTGGCTAGTGGATAAATGCTTGCTACTCTTCAATCTTCAAGATTTCAACGGCATATCTTCCATGGCCATATATTTCATACTTGCCAAGGAAAAAACACATTTTGAACCTAGCTGTTGAATAGACTCGGAAGTCGGAAAGTTTATTGGCAGTTGAAACAGGCTTGAGAACTCGAGAGTCGAGACTTCGGATGCAAAAGTTTTGGCAGCTTGAAGAAGGTATTATTCCTTCATTGCAACCTTGTAGTTTTGATGAAGACGTATCATTCAATTGATTGTCGCTTGCAGTTTGAGAACTCAAATTGAAGTAATTACTAATTAGATGTAGGCAGGAGAAAATAATAGTTCACGATCGATTTTTCACATTCAAGTGGTAGCAAAAGGGAATGAAATCTATGGAAGTGAAATCACAAAATGCTCGTAGTGAAATTTTATTAGAAGCACCATAAATTTATCGTCAAAGGATCATACTTCGCAGTTTTTCCCCCACCTCGTCACATCATATATATGTTAAGTCTCCTTTGATTTGTACTTTGCTTTACCAATCCACAATGCACCGAAACATAGTGGAATTAAGAAAGTTTAATTGTACGGAAGTGCCAACTAACATGTCGATCATTGTAAGCGAGAGAGACCGAGAGTGTGTAGATCAAGCAGATGTCGTCCGCGGATTTGCAACGGGTGTTCAACGATACATCCCCTCCTATCTGGTTTATGAAATGCACGTCTTTTTGTCCCCATAGAGATGGCACTAACACTGAAAGTGCAACCCCAACACTGAAAGAAATTTGACTAATATATTTTATGGCTTTCCTGTGAATTTTATGTTTTGGACCTAGTGATCGACGTTATTATGATATGTAGCAGGTAATCAGTTCGAAAACTCAAGAAATAATTTGTAATGACTACTTCACAGAATTTGTACCATGTAATGTCAATATAATACGTATATGCTGATATGCATCATGATTTTGTCATCGATACCCAACACGCAAAAGCCATGAAACTATAATAGTGATATCATAAAACGCTAAAATTAATAAATTTATTTAAGAAATACATGCAATTAACTCCAACCAAATGACGTACATGTTATTCATTCTAACACATCGATCTTCAGGCTTGAATTTGATGTTGATCGATGTCAAAGCATTATCTACCTTGGCCATTTATATAATACATAGGGAGTGTTGCGGTTATCCCCGTCAAAGGCATACACACCA
Organism: Coptis chinensis; assembly: GCF_015680905.1. Lineage (NCBI taxonomy): Eukaryota > Viridiplantae > Streptophyta > Magnoliopsida > Ranunculales > Ranunculaceae > Coptis > Coptis chinensis. Next base: position 88,041,843 of record NC_141463.1, on the reverse strand, counting down.
TCATATGTTGCCACACGATTGCAGTTTTTCCCACAGGTGGATGAATCTCTTACTGCCTCGTATAATTTAAATTTTCCATAGACTGGGAAATTTTTTATGCTATCCCACCAGTCCATCGAGCACTCAAAATATGTCGATGGAAGAAGGTTTGAATGAAATGAAAAACTGTATTCTTGACGGTAAGTCAGTGTGTGAAAACCAAGATCGTCGTCAGAAGATTTGCAACGCAGGTGCAAGGATACACCCTCTCCTATCTCGTTTCTCAAATTCAAATGTCTTTTTTCCCAAGGCCACGTGCCACTAACACTTGAACACTCCAAAAGTGCGAGCAGCACTATAAGAAATATGAGATTGTTGAAGTGGCGCTCCATTAATTGATGTTGTTGAAAACTTGAGATTCAAGTACATGAACATAAGGTGATGATATATAAATCTATAACTTAATAGTTAATACGTACACGCGTATATATATTATTTTTATATCAATTTAGTTATACACATTCTTGGTTAGTTCTCAAGATATTGTATTCTTTTGTTACAAACTTAGAATCCAGGACATATAAATATTTAAAATCCTCTCTGTATATCTCTTTCAATTGGCGTGGTTTCCATTTGAACAAAGAAATTCACTCATAATGTAGTATCATGTCAGTATATTATATCCTTGTATGTAAAAAATCTTATATGTCAAGACTATATTTGATTCGTATTAAGAGATTTACCTGCCATAATAAGTTTTTCCCGATAAGCCTTAGCTGATATCGCACTATCAGCATTTTGTGCTATGGCCGTATATTCAGGGGTGGCTCTGACATCTACAGAGCCCTGTGCATAACGTCGAAACAGGGCCCTCAACCATAAAAACAAAGTAACCACAACAACGATTTTTTTTTTGTGACGTTATAGAAAAGAAATCGTAAACCGATAAATATATACATACTATTCTTTTTCTGCAGGAAAAGTAAGCATGTCTTATTAAGAAAAAAATAAACTAAGTAGTTACAGTAGAGTTACGTGATACTATGGAGACTTAACTCCTTACAACCGAGATTGAGAAGAACTTACAGAGTGTTCTATTCGAACCTATAATACGACCTGAAAAGGCCATTCAATAGTTGTGATAAAATGTGGTCTGTAAGTAGACAATTCAGAATTTCAGATGTTCTTGGTGCCAAACTAGATGCATGTTTTTCTGCTGATGCAGCAGCAAATTCACCTCCCTACACGTGGGGTTAACTACCACTCAATGCCATGAGCTCTAGCTCTGTTCCATCTTGCTCTGAATTGCCATGGAACCGTAGTACCGTACTCTTGTTGAATGCTTGTACCACCACATTGGAGTCAGACTTTGCCCGTATTTTGCTCCATTAATTAGTCAATGCCACCTCCATTGCAAGAGTGACTGCGTGACATTCTGCCGCTCCATTAATTAGTCAATGCCACCTCCATTGCAAGAGTGACTGTGTGACATTCTGCCTCCTACTTGCAAAAGAAAACACTTGAACAATTAAACAAAACCAGCACAATGAATGTCATTGAAATATTCCCCGGCCTTCTCACTGTTTTAGTTGCAAAATCATCTATTAAGCTTTCAACATCAATTTTTTCTAAGAAATCATTTTCAATAGATATTAAAGCTAGACCATTTAATCTTTTTTGCGACATTGTCGATCTAAGATAGTTTTTTAACAATTTCAACTTAGAAAAACTTCTTTCTGCCGATGCTACAGTAACTGGTATGGTTAGTAAAATCCTATAAGCAATACATGCATTTGGAAAACAATCTTGCATTTTTAGGAAATCAAGTATATCAATGGCCTTCGTTGTTCCGTTTGGTAAAACCATTCTTAGGGGTCGTTTGTTTTTCTAAGCCTATGAATCTTTGAATCTTTGAATAATGGCTCATCCTCTGAATGCTAAATGCTTTCAAAAACATGTTTGTTTTCTGTTAGAATAACTTCTTTTTGAATATAAATCATTCGGACAATTTTACTCATGCTATCTATTTTAAACACTAACTTGATTTCTTATTAAACAAAATATATATTATATTTGAGGAGAAGAGATGGATTATCAAAAAAAATAAATGATAAATAAATTTATTTAAAATATGCTTTCACAAATATATTTTAACGGTTTATTTTCATATTTTGTTTATTTTCAGAATATATATATATGTAATTCTATTTTTAACAAAGTGGATATTATTCACCAAAAAAAAATGAAAAAACCCGTGACGCCAACATCAAATTTTGAAGAACCTATTTTGAAACCATAAAAGTTAAGGTAGGAAAGTAGATGGGTTCTTAAGATTGGGTTCTTAAGAAAGGGCAAGAAGAGACTTTTTTGTTTCAAGTATTAGAATTCAGCATTCAGAAGAAATTTTGGTGCTTTGAATCTTTGAATGCTAAAACCATTAATGCTTAAACTACTTTAAAAAAACAAACAAGTTTTGAACCTCTGAATGCTTAAAACTTAAGTTTAAGAGGCTCTGAATACTGAATTCAAAAAAAACAAACAACCCCTTAAGACTTTTAGTTCTCCATATAAATCTTTGCCATCAAGATCGGAAAAGTTTTCATGTTTTAGAACACTTTCAAGATGATTACAACATGCTTCCAAATGACTATCATTATCTAGTGATTTTAACTTCTCTGCTCTAAACAAAAGCCAAAAATATCTTCATATTCTTAATTTATAGTGCTCAAACCTTTAATCTAGTGAACTAATAGCTTGATCTACAATGTAATAGAAATATTGATTTCTAAACGAGTCTTTTGCTGATTTGGTTGTTTAGTCATTATCACTCTCATCGAAAGGTCTCTTTCGAAGAATAGGACGTTTCACTTGAAAAACATGATCGACTTCCATTTTAGTAGCAATTTCTTTAGCAATTATCATGGCTTGTGTTAGCCCATTTTTTCTATAATATTTAAAATATGCAACCATTCTATTTTACTTATAACAATATCTATTTGCATGTCTTCGGATTGTAATGATTTGCAAATTAAATTAAGAGTCCTTTTATCGACGACCCATTTTATGTTGGGCAGACCCCACCTAATTTGGGATATGTAATTATGTTGGGCACAACATAGAGTGTTGGGCAGACCCTATCACCAAAGCCCGAACAAAAATAAAGGTGATTCCATTGGGCACTCATCAAATTGGATTGGGCAACCCCTAAAAAAAAAATAAATTTTACAAATTTGCCATATTACAAGTTTGCCATCAAGCCCAAGCCCAGCAACCAATTCAACCGGTATTGCCAAAACGAACCCTCCGGGGTCTTTTCTGTTTACACTCAAACGACACGACCATGTCGCCGAAAATTGTACACTCAAACGACTTCAAAGTTACGTTTTACGTTTACACTCAAACGACATGGTCGTGGTCGCGTTTGAGTGTAAAACGATATATGATCATGTCGTTTGAGTAAAAACGTAAACGACTTGGCCAAGTCGTTTGAGTGTACACTTTCATCGACATGGCCATGTCGTTGAAAGTGTTACTTTGAGTTTGAGTTACACTCAAACTACATACGCAAAGTCGTTTGAGTGTATACTCAAACGATATGGACAAGTCGCTTTGAACGACTCACACACTAACACGTTTGTGTGTTACTTGAGTTTACACTTGAAACTACGCTGGCGTCCATGTCGTTTGAGTGTACACTCAAACTACGCGCCATGTCGTTTGAGTGTGCACTCAAACTACATCACCAAGTCGTTTGAGTGTATACTCAAACGACATGGCGCGTAGTTTGAGTGTTAGTCACACTAACACTCAAACTACGCCGCCCATGTCGTTGAGTGTACACTCAAACTCACGCGACATGGTCATGTAGTTTGAGTGTATATACTCAAACTACATGACCGGCGTGTTTTTGAGTGTATACTTGAACGACATGGTCACGTAGTTTGAGTAACACTCAAACCACATGGCGCCAGAGTTTGAGTGTTAGTGTGAGTAACACTCAAACGACATGTTCATGTAGTTTGAGTATACACTCAAACGACATGGCCGAGTAGTTTGAGTGTACACTCAAACTACATGGCCGCGTAGTTTGAGTGTACACTCAAACGACATGGCCGCGAACGATATGGCCGCGTAGTTTGTGTGTTAGTGTGAGTAACACTCAATGACTTGTCCATGTCGTTTTTGAGTATACACTCAAACGACTTGGACATGTAATTTGAGTATACACTCAAACGACTTGGTCACGTGTTTGAGTGTACACTCAAACGACGTGGACACGCACTCAAACGATTCCAAATGCACTCAAACGATTTCAATTGAATTAGAAAAATTGAAATCCGATTTAAAAAATTGGGTTAGAAACAACACAATTACATCAATAAAATTACATGCACTCTACACTCTTTATCTGTTATGACATAGTATCTTTATAACCAAGTTAAAACATGTAATCAAACATGCTACATGTAATCAAACATGCTATAAAATCTAAAATAATAATTTGTTTTATATCTAAACTTTTTATTATTATTATTTTTTCAATTGTGAATCATAAACTAGTTTGGGGTTTAGAGTTCGAGTTCAAGGTTTAAAAATTTAAATACCAACATATTTCACTTAATTATTTGAAATAATAATTTGTTTTATATCTAAACTTGTTATTTTTTATTTTATTTTTAAAATTGTGAATCATAAACTAGGTTGAGATTTAGGGTTTAGGGTTTAGAGTTGTTTACAAATTTCGTGCTAACAAATTTTACTTAATTATTCAAAATAATAATTTGTTTTATTTATAAACTTATTATTTTTTATTTTCTTTTTCAAATTTTGAATCATAAACTAGTTTGGGGGTTTGGGGTTTGGGTTTAGAGTTTAGGGTTTAGGGTTTATAAATTTCGTACCGACATAAAAAAAAAATAAATTTCAAACATATTTCACTAAATTATCCAAATCTAAAATAATAATTTGTTTTATATCTAAACTTGTTATTTTCCATTTTTTTTTATTCAATTGTAAATAATAAACTAGTTTGGGGGGTTTACAAATATATTTCACTCAATTATTCGAAATATATCAAAATTTCAAATATATATAAAATACTCATTCACTCAGTTTAGAGTTTAGGGTTTACATAGAATACTCAAGTTTCTCTACATACTCAAGTTTTTCTACACACACAAGTTTCTCTAAATGGAACATGAAGATGAAGAAGAAGTATTTGAGGTAATGTTTGAGGTACAACAACAAATTAGAGAAGAACAACAAATTAGAGAAGGAGAAAATAGAAGATATGTTGAAAGTGAAGAAGTGGAACAAAATGTTGAAGGTCAAGGTGAAGAATTTGAAGATGCGACAAGTCGAGCAAATGAAATTCCGAGAAATCGTCGACGACAAAATGCAAACCTAAATAATGAGGTAACACTTGATTAAAATGAATACAAAACACTTGATTGATTGAATGAATGAATGAATGGATGCAAAATGAATGAATGCAAAACCGAGCCCAAACGACATGGTCGGGTCGTTTGGGAACACTATCAAACGACATGGGCCTGTAGTTTGAGAACACTACGGAACGACATGGCGGTGTAGTTTAACAACACTACAGAACGACATGGCTGGGTCGTTTCATTACACTATAGCACTACATGGCCAGGTCGTTTCATTACACTATAGAACTACATGGCCGGGTCGTTTGGACTCTTGATGAAACTACATGGTGGGTCGTTTGAAACTAAATGCAAATTATTTGAGACTCTTGTTTTATTCTTCTATATGTAGAATTCTTTGCCGCTATCCGGGAACCGATCTTCTGCAAACTCGAATGATGTAGATTGTCAACCGATTTTAAGTGATACAACAGAAATTTTTACTACGGAAGAGGTATGATTGAGTAGGCATTGATTTCATTTTTTTTTTTAAATTTTCTAAATATAATTTTATTAGTGTATTAATAATAGTTGTTGTTTTTATGTGTTTAGGTCTTTCATACACGTAGCGAGGCAATCGATTGGGCAACCGCTAGAGGAAGACAAGTTAATGTTGTTGTGGTCATTGAAAAGCCTCGAGTGTGCCAAAGGAAACCGAGTAGCAAGATTGAATTTGGCTTTAGTGCTTGCTCGGGTGTGTATCGGTCACACAAGAAGGAAGGTGAAGAGAAGGCTAATAAGAGAAGGTCGGGAACCAAGAAATCGGGATGTCCATTTAAGTTAAAAGGTGTTTTCCAACGCGGCACTGTCGATAGTTGGAAAATTATCGTTCTTAATGGTGTTCACAACCATCCATTGGCGAAGACCCTTGAAGGACATGCATTTGCTACTCGACTAACCGTTCCAGAGTTCGAATATTTGTCAGAGATGAGTAAGTGTGGAATAAAACCTAAACAATTATTGGATTCCATCAAGAATAGGTATCATGATAACATCTCTAGTATATCCCAAGTCTACACTGCAAGGCAAAAGGTGAGGAAATTGGATATGAACGGTCTCACACAATTACAGAGATTGCGTGAGTTGTTAGCAAAAGAACATTATTTTGAGGAGTTGAGACAGGATGAGAATACCGAGGAGATAACGGATTGTTATGGGCCCATCCGTAAAGGTGTTAAGTTGGCTCGGACTTTTCCAACAGTTTTCATGTTAGACGCTACCTACAAAACTAACAGGTATCGGTGGCCTTTCGTACAGTTTGTTGGGGTGACTTCAACGTGGAAATCTTTCACCGTGTGTCGTGTCGCCTCACCAAACAACAAATGACTATGAGTGGGCCCGTGATCATTTTAGTGGCTTGCTTGGTGACATAAACCCATTTGTGATCGTGTCTGACAGGGACTTAGCCCTGATGAGTGCCGCTGACAGAGTTTTTCCTAACGCACACAAGCATCTATGTAGATGGCATATCGCTACGTGCGTCCTTTCAAAATGTTACGATATTTTTCCAACTACGTAACTTGTAGAGAAGGCCCGGTTCGTGGAACACCAGAGTCAAATCGAAGACGAGGTTATTTTCCAAATAGTAGATGGGATGATTTGGAAAAATATTACGTGGTTGAAAATACTCCAATTTTGTTTGTTATTTGCGAGAGACTTGGTTTCCTCATAGGGATCGATTCGTATGTTGTTGGACTGACCAACACATTCACTTTGGGAGTACAACGACCAATAGAGTTGAAGGGTCTCATGCTCAGGTGAAGCGTGTACTAGGAAATGCAAACTGTCATGATTTTTTGAGTATGTTTAGCTTAATCCACCCGATTCTAGAGATCCAGATGTCCGAGATTAGAGCTACCTTCGAGAGAAGTATGATTGTAACTCAGCACCACCACCGAATTCCTTTGTTTCGTGAACTCAGAGGCCTTGTCTCACGCAAGTGTTTAGACTTGTTATTTGAAGAAATAGATACCCGCGTAAAGCGTGTTAAAGATGGAGAGATAATGTGTTGGTGCTATTTGCACACGAGCCATGGACTGCCATGTGCTCATGAATTAATTGAGTTTGAAGAGCAAGAGCGGTCCATCCCTTTGATCGCTATCGACCCCTTTTGAAAAACATTGTCCGCTTCTCCCCAATGTGTCGGGTGTTGGTCCCGATGTTGCACCTTCATGGACTTGTTCATGAATAGGTTTGCAATGGTTTCTGAAGAAGAGCAGAGGGTTATGATTAGGAAGCTTATGGAGATTGCCGTACCAGAAAGTACATGGCTAGTACCGCCTTGTGAGGAAGCAAAAACCAAAGGTCGGCCGAAAGGTAGCTGCAGCAGAAAGCTTCAAACTGGAGATGATAACTCTTCAAAGCGAGATCCATCTCATTTTGAACATTCTCAACGTGACTATGAAGAGTGGGTCTCGTCACAACCAAACATTACGCCCACCCAAAACACCCACACTACACCAAGAAAGAAATCTTCTCCAAAACTACCAACCCAAAACATCCACACCACACCAACAAATAAGCCTTCTCCAAAAACACCAAAAACAACCACACCAAGAAATAAACCTTCTCCCAAAACACCAAAAACAACCACACCACGAAATAAGCCTTCTCCAAAAACAGGTCACACCACCACGAAATGTGAGAGATGGCTTAGACTTTGGAAAGACGAGGGTCCTAAGGATTACGGGTTGGATATTCCTCAAGAAATGCATAAATACATTGTTAGAGTCCATGACCTCATTGGCGATGGCAACCGGTTATAGAGCTTTCTGCATTGCATTAGGAAGAAGTCAAGAAGAATGGCCACAGATGAGAAGGGAGTTGTACGAAGAGCTTACTGACAACCTCCCCCTTTATTGTACTTTGTACAATCAAAGTGAGGTTTTTTATTCGATGAAGGAAATCCTACATGAAGAAGGTTACGCACCCTTAAATAAGTGGATGAGCATGCCTTTTCTTGGGATACTTATTTGCTTCAAGATTTAATGTTGTCCTTATGCATTTAGGAGCTCGTCAGTGCTTCCTTCTCATGCCGCTGAGAACCCAAGCAAATCCTGAGAGAGTGACCCAAGTGTTGGGTAGCGCATATGTTGGTGGAAATCATTTTGTCAATGTTGAACTTGTTGAAGATTGTCCGGTTCCAATGCGCCAATGGCTTAGAGCTCGATATGATATTGCTGAAAGTTGGAATTTGGCCTTGACAGTAAGGCAATTGCAATTTATGGCATTGAACATTCCCAATTTAATATGGGAAAATGAGCTCGTTGAAGACCCAACAGTACATGTTATCGACTAAGTTGTTTGTATGTTGTCGATATGATATTTTGATGTAATTTGTATTTTGATGTAATTTGGAACAAGTGTAATTTGATTTGATTTTTATGTTATCAATGTTAGGGCTTTTATTTGATTTGATTTGGAAATCGAAAGTAATCGACTAAGTTGATTCGACGGCAATCGAAAGTGATTTTGAAATCGAAATTTATCGACTAAGTGATATATTGATGTAATTTGATATTTTGATGTAATTTGGAACAAATGTAATTTTATTTTATTTTTTGTTATTTGGAAATAATGTTAGGGCTTTTATTTGATTTGATTTGGAAATCGAAAGTGATCGATTAAGTTGATTCGACGGCAATCGAAAGTGATTTGGAAATAGAAGCGATCGACTAAGTTGATTCGGACGCCAATCGAGTGATTTTGAAATCGAATGATCGACTAAGTTGATTCGGATGGCAATCGAGTGATCGACTAGTTGATTCGGACCGCAATCGAGTGATTTGAAATAACGTTCGTATGTTGTCAATAATGACCGAAACTACACGGTGAGGTCGTTTGGCTTTAATACAAAACGACCCAGCCAGATCGTTTGGTCTAAAGGGAAAACGATGTGGTCATGTCGTTTGGCCTTTAGACCAAACGATGTGGCCATGTCGTTTGGCCTTTAGACCAAACGATCTGGCCATGTCGTTTGAGATTAAAAGCAAACGATCTGCCGTGGTCGTTTGGTATAAAGTAAAAACGATCTGCTGAGGTCGTTTGGCCTTTATGCCAAACGATGCGGCTGGGTCGTTTGGAAGAAAATTTTTTCAAAATTCGTTTTGTTTTTACAACACTTTCATATTCATCAAATTCCACTTTTCCATTCAAACATCAAATATCAAACACTCTCATTCATCAAATTCCACTTTTCCATTCAAACATCAGATATCAAACACTCTCTCATTCATCAAATTCATCCATACATAAAATTCCATTCAAACATTAAACCCTAAACTGAAACAAATTACATTCAAACATTAAACCCTAAACCCTAAACATTAAATTCCATTCAAACATTCATGCAAACATCATATCCATCAATTCATTCGGTTAACAAAATTACAAACCCTAAACCTGAAACAAATTACATCCATCAAACTAAATTACAAAGTTACAAACCCTAAACTGAAACAAATCAACTATAAATACCCACCAATGTACTTGCACCTAGTCAAGTTGTGCGCTGTTCAAGGAGGACCTTGCTTCCTCGCATATCATTCCCAACCAATTGCGTACCTCTCTCTCTAGCAAACGACCGGTTTCATCGATGACGCTCGTTTAAAAAAAAAAATCAAGATAAGTTACCAATCGAATGCAAAAAATCACAGTTAGAGAAAACTCAATTAAAAATCACAATACTTACAATCGGTGAACAGTTAGGCAGTGTCTCCAGGGAGGGATGAATAGGAAGAAGCTCAGGGTTCACCAAAACTACATGAGAATTCCTCGCATACCAAGTCATGTAGTTTTGATGACACTCCCATGGATAAGACGAAATAGGTCCTCGGTTGCAGAGTTGAATCACGTGATTCTGCCACGACTCCCAGTAAAGTGGCCCAATATTGGTCCAGCTCACCTCATACCCGCGTCCTGCCACAGTTCTTGTTCTCCAATTTGGCATTGGAGGATCTTTAGGTACAAGTTGCACGTGACCCAACTGACGCACCACCCTTGCGACAGCGTAAAGCTCGACAATGTTGAAAAACATAGCAATCCCTCAAAAAATGCAATGTCATCGATCGGGTTTGTATCTCTGATATTTTTGTAGGGATGCCAAACAACCTGAAACAAAATCAAATGTGTCATTAACAACTCTAATGATCAATTACTAAAAAATAAATATAAAGAAACTTAAATACCAAATTGTCATTGAATTTAATACTTACATTGAACTCATTCAAATCATCAATTATCGCTCGATAAAACTGCAATGCATACGTTGTGTCGTAAATAGTGTGGAGCGACCGGATGTGTCCTGTGAGCACGCCGGTGAGGGACGAGATATAGTTGAAGTTTGGGACCGTCATGAATACCGGAAAATACTCATAGATCCATGCCTAGATATACACAAATAGTTAACATATTGATAGAGTAATAAAATTAACATTAAAAAAAAAAAAAACTCTAAAATACTCAAGTTTTACCTCAGTAGAAGAGTCATATAGCCCGTAACCCTTTCACCTTCGCATGTGGCAGCCCCGAGACCTCTATATAAAAACGCCAAAATTGCGCACCCCATGCATACTCTTCTATCTCATCAATTTCAACAACGGCCTCGATAACATATAGGCACTTCAGTCCCCGGACTTGTCGAGAAAACGGCACATCCAAAGAAAAATAGAATAAAAGCTCTAACGGTCCGTTGAACATCCCGAAACTTCGAGGCCTTCTCTACCACATTCCCAAAGAAATCACATATAGGGCTATCATGAACCTTGTTCGCAAAATGCTTCGGATGAATTCTAGCCTTACTTTTGAAGTGAACCTCGCTAGCTTCCATCTCCGCCCTAATCAAATCAATAGGGAGCCCCGCACCAAGATGTAAGAGATTTATCGATTGTTGTAAGTTCACTTCATCGTCCCCTTGCACCGCTTCTTCCTCTAATCTGACTCCACGATTTGGACAACATCGTCCCAAAGTCACAATCATCTCCCCAACCGGCATATGGAAGGTGTTGGTCTCCGGATGCCATCTCTCCACAAACGCAGAGATCAATGGTGGATCCATATGCTCGTGATAACCTTCCACGAGATCAAACAACCCATCTTCTCAACCGCATCGGCAAATCTCGGAGACCTTTCACATTCATTTTGAAATTCCATTGATAATAACGCTAAGTGTGAAACACACTTCAACGCCCGCGATCCTCCTCAAAACAACCGAAAGCACGATTAGATATATATGAACGAAAACAAAAGATTTTGTAAAAGAAAATCAAAGTACACAAGAAAAACAAAATATTACCCTTCTCTCCCCAAACATCGCGAAATGCGATGCACACCGATAGTCATACAACAACTCGACTCATAATGGCCTCCCCCATACACACCTCTTTGAAACTCCAAATCATCATTGGATTTTCTTACGAAATCCAATACCGAGGTGCTTCTTCCATCGGTGGTACGCCTTCTACCACATATTCTTCAACATCATCATCCTGCTCATCCTCCTCCTCACTCTCCTCCTCACTCTCCTCCTCACTCTCCTCTCTCTCCTCTTCTACTATACTCTTCCCTTTGTCTAAACCTACATCTAAACCTACATCTAAACCTACATTAGTATCACTATCTACACTATCTTCACTAAACGAATCAACCTCAGGAACCTCTTTTTCCAAATGGTCCCCTCTACGCGCTGATGCCGTTAAGCCGTCTGCCCTATGTCTTTTTCTTCCAACTGCATCACCGCTAGAGGAACCGCCACCAAACAATTTCTTAACACCCTTGAATGTAGTTTTCGCTACATTCTTCACATTCTTTGATCGAGGACCCATCGCTACAAAGAAAAATAAAACAAGTATTAGTAAACCATATTTAAAGAAACAATGTACAAAGAAAAATAAAACAAGTATTAGTAAACCATATTTAAATAAACAATGTACAAAGAAAACCACTAGAAAAAAGAGATCATTCCAGTCGTAAAACTAATATACTTATAAGCTTGCTATGATAACTCCAAGTATATATGAAGAAATAGAATGAGGCGTTACGCTATCCAAATTCTATCGAATTTTGGGCAGAGTTTCCTTTGTTTGGTCAACGTTTCGTATACTTAAACCTGTCATAACCTGGAAATCAATAATAACATCCTTCCAACAACCATATGTACATATAACCTAACTTTTACACGACAGTGAAAATGTATATATATATAAGACTGTTTTTGTATGAACCGTCATTTATGTACATCAAGTATTACAACAAAATAACCTGGACTCTCTCTCAACAAAATGAACTTGACTCGTCCCCTCGTCAAGCATAGGGAAACCACCTTGATAACATACATTCAAGAAGTTTGAAGGAAGGGCAAACAAATAAAAAACCACAATGCCCCTCGGATAACACACTTTCGGGTTTTGGGTCTAGTTATATGGCATTGCTAACATCAATTTGGATAGAATCGAGCCTAATCTTTGTCATATGTGCTTTTGGGTCTAACATTCTACACCGGGCAGAGGTAGTAAAACAGGTAAGTGTTTATAATATCTCAAGCTCGGCTTTTGCTACTTAACTTCTCCTTAAAGAGAAGCCAACTACTCTGCCGACACCCAAGTATAGATCAATCTTAGCTAAATATATGTACATTTTAAATCCTATATGTGAAACACAAACCATTACATTTTAAAACGCATGCTAAAGAATTCATAAACACAATAAAGAGAGAAATATACAAAGTGAGTGAAGTCCATTGGTCAGAATTAAAATAATGAGCCTCATAATTTAAAACATTCAGTTTCAATTATTAGTTTAGTTAGTAGTTACCTTTCAGAAAAATGCAGAATATAGCTTTTACGACTAAGGCTTCAAAGCTTGGAAAGCAATATTGCTAGCTGCTCATCTGACACATTCACTTCCACACATGCTCCAACAGATGCAAAGAAGCCTCGCAGCTAACCGATGCTTACACTAAGTAGAAAAAAAAAATTGAATCAAAATCCACATGATAAAAAAAAAAATCACATAGACAGCGGTTTCGAAAGTTATGCACGCTGAAACAATTTTCTCCGTGTCCCTAGTACTACATTTCTAATATGCACCCGTCAATCATCTTCACCAATTTACCCAAAAACATAACAAAGAATCAAAGAGACACATATTAACTTCGAGCAAAAACAGCATATGGTAGTACAAAATGTACGTAACCGAGAGAATTCTCGCGATAAATTGATGACAAAATTTACTTGGTTGCTTTTTTGAGGGTTAAAGGTCAAGCATGTTGGATGGTCTATAGGTCTTAAAGCTTTGAAAACCTCATTGTGTCCTAACTCATGAGAAAGTGGGTGTGGGTTTGTTGGACTCTGTTTAGCCCTCTGATCCTCCGGTCTACCATTTGTAAATTTGTTTCAATATAACCCACACGAAATGGGCGTGGGCTAATTAAGCATCTAGTTCAAATATAACTGTTCAGCCACAACAATACTATTTAGAACACAATGGCATGTGCCAAATTGCAATTGTCATTATTCCATCAACATCCGAAAAAACAAAACAATAGCTTTCTTTAGTTTAATTGGCATATGCAATGTATAATGTAATGCTTTATAGTACATGGTTGGGTCACTTGTATAAACTGCAAATTCATTTGAGCTTCAGAACAAATATTCTACTTCTCAAACAAACTCAATTACTAACACACACTTATAAAACTACAAAAACAAAAAAAAAATGGTGAACAACCCATTTCTTAATTTCACGTTACCACTCACACATAAAAAACTAATCTTTCAAAGCAAATAAAAAATCTTGTAGAAGCTAATAAGAGATTCTCAGTTTCTACACCAAAAAAATTGGTGAACCCAAAGACAAGAATAGAAACATTACAGAAAATGTGAGTAGAAGACATACTTCGAGTGCAATGTGAGAGGAAAATAACAGTTATATCTAGTGCGCCATACCTGGATTATGAGACGATTGGATTGTGAGAAGATGTAAGCTGGCTATCTGGTGAAACTCCTGCGCAAATCAAGTACAGGAGTTATCAGCTACAACTCTAAAGGATTCTAACGCCACTCAATAATGCAATCAAGACTACGACATATTCACAATTCCTTCAATCCTTTTAAACTCACACTGTTGAAAATGCGAGGGAGACACTCAAACCAATTGATAAACAAGTTGATATACCTCCTAATCCTTATTTACTCTATAGTCATCCTTATCATAATCGCCTCATACATTATACCAAATCCCAAATACACGAAATTCTTTAAATTGGTAAAACAAATGATTTTCGATTAAATGCAACTAAAGGGAAATTAATGATACCATTTATCATCATAACAGTGAATGGTGCTAAACTAAACAAAAACTCTACTATACCATCATCGTTATTACTTATTACCATCAAAATGTATAAAAAAAGATAATAATATACACTGATATCATTTCTATTGGTCGAAAAAACAAACTATAATGTTAAATAACCACTATACAAATAACACTACTCAAAACCTAGGGTAATCGAAACTAGCTTGTATAACTTACCTTAACTTAATAGCTTAGAATAGCATTACTCTTCCTCATCATAAAAATTCAACTGGGTGCTTTCTTTATCATGACTGTGTGCAATATGATTTCTTTATCTTATATATAATGTTAAATAAAGAATTATGTGTCCCGAGATTTTTTTAACTAATGGAGCTACTGGAGCTACTTTTATTCTTTCATCATGCACCAACAGACGGATGCAATAACCTTTGGCCCCAACCTAGACTAAGGCTAGTATCAAGTATCAACTGTCAAGACTTCGATTCGAGCCAACTGAACTTCAATATGTACAACAGTACAAGCTCGGTTAATCAATAAGTTTTAGTTAGTGTGCCTGAGCCTCCCGTCGAGCCAATGGCACAAGAAGAGCCCATACAATATTTGTCTACTCGGGCCAATCTAGCTTAGTATGTTCATGAATCATGATCCTTCTCTTTTTTTTCACGTTCAGATTTCTATATTCACCCAAAAAAAATCTGAATTCTGCTCATAGTTTGGTTAGTTAATTACTGTGAGATAGTTAATTATACTGTGATTCTTCGACCTACCATACTGTCATTCTCTATCTCAGGGGATAGAACCGAAAATGAGATGATCCCCCCGTTAACTTCAAGTAGGAGGTGTATTTCTAACTCTCTTCTTGAGACACCTAGCTAGTAGCTTGATCTTCTATCCTGATCAAAACTATAAGCCGCCTTATGTAAACACCAAGTAGGAGGTATATTGGCCACTTTACCAAGTGACACTTGAATTAAGCCAAACCATAAAACAAATTCAATCTTTCAAAATCAAGAAAGAAACAGAGTATCTGAACTCAATCTTTCAGGCATCGCAATACCATTAAAAACTCTCACCGAATCCCAAACACACCCACAACTTACATACATACTCGCAACCTCAATACACTCAAAACGATATGTATTGCGACTACATGCAATACATACTCGCAATACATACTTTCGCAACTTCATGATTGCACATACTCACACATACTCACAAGTGCATTTTCAACTAAGAACATGAACATGAACAACTCAAGATATATACCAAGAACTTAACAGACTAAGAACTCAAGATTTTTTGATAGTTCCAAACATACTAATCTAAAAAAGAAACACACAAAACACAAAAACAAACATGATTTCGAGTCTGTTGTAGATGCTCAGGAAATTCAAAACCACTAAAATATTGTGATCAAAATTCAAAAGGGCTACCTCAGAGGGCTAACAATGGCAGCTGGAGAGTTAGGGAACCAAGTCAAAACAAGCCTGACAATCAGCAGCGTGTTGTAGATGCTCAGGAAATTCAATACTCCATTGACAGCCAATTCGTCTACCCAATTTTCAATATGTGTCTACCCAATTTTCGATTAGATTAGATTAGATTGAAAACCGATCTAATTTGATTAGATTGAAAACCGATCCTGTATGTGTCTACCCAACTAACGAATCGAATCTAGTTTTCAATGGCAACTTTCAACTTTCAATTTGGGGTTTTTTAACGGTGAGAAACTCGAATTGTTGGAGATTTGTGGTAATTCAATCGGGCACTCGAAGGTTTGCACACGAATTGAAGTTCGAATTTGGAGTTTTTTTGTTAGGGTTTCGAAGGGTTTGGGCGAAAGAGATGACCGGTAAAGATAGGTTTTTCCGGTTTCAATTTGGTGGGGGGGTGTATTGGGCTTTGTTGTTTGGGCTTTGTTGTTTGGACTTTGGCTGGAGGCTGCCCGATGTAATTTGAGTGGCGCCCAATACAGCACTTTTTTTTTTCGAGCCCCACCCAACCACAAAACTGAAAACCTTTTGGACTTTTGTTTTGACTTTTGGGTATGTGCCAAGTGTATTAGGGACCTACAAAAGAGAGAGACACGAGTAAGAGGGTAGAGAGAGAAAAACAACGTTTGAATAACATGTGTAATCAAGTTGTTGCTAATTATAAAATGTGGATGCAGGTGCATAGAGACTAGTTGTTGGGAAAATATGGGTCCACAACAGTATTGTACGTGACTATATAACAAATCAAAAAAGGAAACCAATTACATTAAGCCTATCGTATTATTCCTTGCATGCCATATGAAAATGAACATTAAGTTACCCTTGATTTTTTATTGAAGAGGAAAAAAAGGGAAAGGAGAACTAAAAATAAACAATTTCATATTTATCTAATAAAATAGGTCGGTGTGTGATAAGCACCCAAAACTGTAATATTAAACCCCGAGAGACATAGCATTTTGGTCGATTATGTGTTTAATAATTATATTTTCGTACTTTTCCGGTTTCCGATTTAAAATGAATATAATGATAAAACATCATCAAAGACATTTTAATACTTTAATATTTGAAGTTTTCCACTCAACCCCAGAAAAGCCCAACATACCGACTTGAGCCAAAGTTTCCAAAATAACAAAACCAAAATCCGGTCCGGGTCCATATAAAAAACAAAGAAACTTCCGCTCAAATCGATAAATCTAGATGCCGGCATTGGCTAGTGAAGGTGTCATAAATACGACCGCTTAATTTAACTCTACGCGAAAGATAAAAAGTTGTAAAACGCCAAAATCAACATTTAATTTGGACATTACTAAGTAGACCCACTCATGGGCCCAAAAATGCATGACGAGTCGGATAGCAGTGGCAAGTAATGGTCACAAACTTGTGCCACCTTGCAATGAGAAAGACACGTACCAATTCAATGTTTGAATTGAATTGGGCTAAAAGACGAAACTAAAACATATAAAGATAAAACCTTATAAAGCTAAAGGACAAAATTTAAAACAGGTAAAACTTGAACGTTTCAATTAGCTAACAAACAAACCTGATTAAATGTTGGGATTTCACGTGAAGGGTCTTCCGCCTATATATATGAGGGGGTAGCCTTCATTATTTTCCCTTCAGCAATTATGTTTTAGCTTATGCCTTAGTTAGTTTTCATTCAGCACTTAAATTCTGTCATTTTCATTCCAGCAGCTTAAATACTGTAAGTCATTTTAGCCTTAATAACAAACATTTCTTTTCTAGTTTAATTCTTGTCCTGCATTTATTTACTTAATGTATACAGCAAATTTTATTATTCCTTCAATGACCATGAGCTAATCCCCCCCTTTAGGGGGAGGGTTATGCTGCTCATGTGAGAATCCGTATTGACTCTTTAATATTCTAGAATCACTACTTAGGAATTAGGCATAGATTAAACATCCGGTCCCAAAATGACTGAGACTGTACAAATTTGGAGTGCTGATGCCCCAGAACAGTCTCGTGCGCGACCCAAAATATCTCGCGCGCGACTCTATGGTGTCGACAAACTCTCCATTTGTCCAAATTTTAATGTGGAATCCAACCGAGGAGTGAAATGATATTCCGAGATGCAATATTAGTTCAATTCCTTATGCTAGTCGCGATCGCGGCTCGAAAATGTGGGCATCGCTTAGGGATCAATATTCGGCCGCCTCCAACACGGGATCGATTAGAGATGTAGTGATGTGGTAATTTAAACTGTTGAAAAATTATTCTTGCATGAGTATGATTAATCATCTCCATGTTTCTCTATCTCTGTTTATCTACATTAAAATCACCGTAGTAATTTACATTAAGTGCATTACCGTTAATTTAATTAAACCAATTGAAAAACCTAAAATCCTACTCACCAAAAGTTGTAATTCCAGTTGTGAACCTTTCCGAGCCCTAAGGTTTGGACGATCCCTTACTCGACCTATCCTACCAAACCCACGTGAGTAAGGTAACTTGACTAAAACGGACGACTATACAGACTTTGGACTTTGGTCTTCGGACCTCGGACTTCGAATTGTGGACCTCGGACTTAAGAAACTTAAGTATAAAAACCAATACACGTAGAATAAACCGGTTTTATCAGTGTGTCCATCCGTCGACTCAAATTCTTTGGGCACAATAGTTGGTTGTTTATAACGTGGCAGACCCAAAAGATTGTGGGGTGTGTGCAATTTGTTATTTGGGCACAATAGTACTGGATCCTTAATGATTGGTCAACAAAAGATGTTGGGCTGGCCATTTATTGTCTGATGGGCTGGGTTTTGTCACATCGAGTGGCCTTTAAAGCCTAGTGGGTTGGGGTTCTTTTGGGCCTACTTTAAACAATATTGTACAGCACAGCACAGGCAAATACTAGTAGGTAAATAAAACAAATACTTACAATAAACTATCAATCTTATCTAATTAATTATATTATTTAGGCCAAAATATGATATAATTAACCCAGGTACCCAACTAGTAGTTGTGATCCTACACGGTCAAAATTGGACATCTCCATTATTATGTAAATTAACGTAAATTGATGATTGAATAAATTAACATCACTTAAAAAATAATTATTTAATGTTCAATAAAAAGAAAACATTTGTCATAGGAAAAAGTCTAAAAAAATTAAGCAAATAATTGGTGTGTGAAAAAATTATTTAAATTGCGTCATAAACTTGCAGTGCTCACATTGGCTCGCCCTGGAACAAATTCCTGGCTTCGCCACTGCTGATCGCACGGTCTTGGTTCATCTACCAAGCTTTGGTTACCGTCTCTTGATTACTCAAGAAAACATAGGTACTTCCCTATAGAACCAGTGTCCATGGATGATCTTCTATGCGTGTGTATGGCATGCTTAATGATATAAGTCATATAACTTATCCAGCTACAGTGGGTTGCCTTTCGGCGCAATTTAGATTGATACGTGATAGCAGCCGCTTGTGTGCAGTGTCATGCATTCCCTAACCCGCTTGGAGCTTTCCAGGGTGGTTGGGCTTGTGTGTCGTCCAGTTGCATTTCAGTTGTTGGTTTACTGCGCATTTACGACACTTCACAAGATTCGAATGTTTTCCCTCAAATACAACTACTGCATTTCTAGTCTTGTTTCTAGATTACAACCATATACCTCCTTTTTATGGGGTACTTAGGTTTTTGTCCTAAAATTATCGATTATTAGGTTAATTTATATCCTACTTCCATCTGTTGACCATTAGTCATCTCAGTTGACCATGATCAAACTGTTTAATCCTCTTCGATTTTCTCAAATCGCCAGAATACCCTTAGAGTGTGCTTGTCACTACACGACTTGAAATTGGGTAAAAGTAGGACCAAACCCTAATTTACCAAATTATAGTAGGGGTAAATCCTAAAAATGAAATTCTAACATGCACTAAATTATAACATTTTCTTAATTTGATATGCACTAAATTTCAAGTCATGGAGTTAAAATTGATATATTTGTGGCTAACCCCAAATTTAAAATTGATACTAAAATTTTATTATCATGGCTAAACCCAGTGAGCTAATTAACTTTCAACTAATTATATTTTAGGGATAAGGATTTCGAATTATCCTTGCACATCAGAAATTCGAATGACATATCATGAAGAATTGGGGATTCAATTCGGTAATAAAAAAAAATACAATAACACAAAAGAGCATGTCCAACTTCCCTGCCTGCTATGTTGATATGATACAAGTATACAAATTCAATAAGACCAAAAAAGATACCTTGGGCAATCTCGTAAGGTGATTAGAACGATAAGAAGAAGAAGAAGCAAGCCAAGAAAGAGAAGATTAACCAATGGAAACAACCATTTACCAGTGGTAAACAAACTACAATTTTAACAACATACCGGCTATTTTTTGTCTTAAAACAAGATTACACACTGGCTAATTGATAATGTTGATGGAGTGTTGGACAAAAGCTGAATGGTCACACTTTAAACCATATATAGTAGTCTTCGTTCACGCGGCGTTGTGCGATTTTTTCGGTTTGTGTATTATTTCCCCCTACTATAATGTAATTCTATTTAGATTCTGATGATTTTGTAATTATATTTAGCCATTTATAGAAATTTCGGATATGATTAAAACAACTGATTGTTATTTATTTTATTTTATTTTTATGTTATGCTCAAAATTCAATAGATTTTATTTAGCCTAAATTTTGGATTAAAAAACGTAAAATGGAGATGTTTATTTAATTATTTATATTTTATGCTCAAAATTCAATAGATTTTATTTTGCATAAATTTCGGATTAAAAAGTAAAATGAAGATGGGATTGTCATACACCTATTTTTTATTTTTTAATCCTACTTCCAAATTAAGAAATGATAGGATTTAGTGCATGTTAGAATTTCATTTTTAGGATTTACCACTATTGTAATTGGGTAAATTAGGGTTTGGTCCTACTTTTATCCAATTTCAAGTCGAATGACAAGTACGCTCTAAGGGTATTATGACTATTTGAGAAAATCAAAGAGGATTAAACAGTTTGACCATGGTCAACTGAGACGACTAATTTAACGATCAACAGATGGAAGTAGGATATAAACCTAATAATCGATAATTTTAGGATAAAAGCCTAAATGCCCCATAAAAAAATATGACTAAAACCTAAATAACCCTTTATTTAATTTCTTTCTTACAAAAGACAAGGTAGAATGAGCTCCGAGGATTTTATGTTTTAAGCATTATGACTTTCAAAAATAATAAAATGTGCTTTTAAACTTTTTATTGGTAAAGAATGGACTAGCTTTTAAAGGGTGATCTTGGACACACCCATAAAAACACTCATATATTCCAACTTTAAAATAAATAAATAAAATTATTTTAGACATATTTATGTTTCTAATTTTTTTTTATTAGGCGTACCCAAGACAAAACAATTTATTTATTAGAATATATTAAGGACTCAATACTTACTCGTAGATATTCTAATTTTTTAACTTGTAACTGAAAAAGAACAATAACATGTTATTATTTTTCTATTAAAAAAAGTGATATTGATTTCTTCTCCAATAACCTCTTTTTTATCAACATTTTTCTTACTAATAAACATGCAAGTACTCATTTTTAATTTGAATAAATCATACCAAAGTAATAAAGATGAATACCAACATAATGAGAATGAAGGAAAAAAAAATTGAAATCAAATTTTGTCGAATGGGGAAAGAAGTGTTGGGGTTTATACCAATACCAATCAATTCCCCACTACACAGATAACTTGTATTTGAATAATAACAACTCCAATCAACAATCTAAATATTCCCTACAACCAAACTAACATGCCCAACTCGTTAAATAACTATTAACAACAGATAATAATGTAAAGCAGTAAAAGCATACCACAACACAAAGATATACCGTGGTTCCGCCAATGGTGTCCACTTCCACAATAACTAATCATTTTATAAAGTGGGAAGGAAGATTACAATCACTCTTTTCAGTCTCTCACCTTACTAGATCATTCTTCTCTCTTTACAGGGTTGTTTCTCTGTAAAGGTTATCTCTCAATCTTGATTGCTTTCAAGATTGGGTTTCCTCTCTGTGTGCTGTGTATTTTCATGTCTCAGCATGTGTTAGGTTTTGCCAAAAACCCAAACCTTATATTGCAAACTCG
Source organism: Coptis chinensis (assembly GCF_015680905.1). Taxonomy (NCBI): domain Eukaryota; kingdom Viridiplantae; phylum Streptophyta; class Magnoliopsida; order Ranunculales; family Ranunculaceae; genus Coptis; species Coptis chinensis. The sequence continues at coordinate 88,019,504 of NC_141463.1, read as the reverse complement.
CGGTTTCGCAAAAATAGAAATCCTGACCAAAATAGGCATTGGCGCGGGCGCACCTTGGGCAAGGCCAAAGTCGAGTGCGCGCGCCCTAAAAACACTAGAAGTCGTCCAAGGCATGAGCGCATGCGCGCCTTGAGCAAGACTATCCTAAGCGCGTGCGCGCTCAGGCTTCTCCATGCACACTGAACTGATTTCTCTCCTCATGTGAGAGATAACTCCAACAAGAAGAAGATTGTCGAAAAAAATGCGTGTTTTTGTTTTTTTTGTTTTTGTTTATCTCTACTGGAAATACTCCAAATTAATTTGGGAGATATTATTGGATTGAGGTGGTTGTTCGGGTACGACAAAAACTTTAGTTAGTTATGGAGTACGTGAGTGTTTTTATGGATGTCCAAGATCACTCATTTTAAACTCGATTGGCAAGGATGGGAATTCAAGAAATATTCTATAAGATGGACTTCCACTATAATCTGTAGCACCTAATTTCAAATTGTCAACTTAATAATAATTGAATTGGGGTACGAGCACACAATCAATTACTAAATTAATTGAAATAGGGAAATATACATATTTGAACGCAAAATTTCACGATAGCACAAGGCATGAAAAAAAATCACAAAATGCTCCACACACAGACTTGTTCACCATAACTTTCACCAAATTAAATGACACTAGTAGAAGGCATGGGCTACGCACGTGATTGACCAATCTAGTATCATGTAATTATAATCCGATAATGACGGCAATAAGAACTTTTTCTAAAGATGTATTTTAGGATTTTATCCCGGGGATGGTTATATGAACTCCACTTCAAATAATTCTAAAAAAACTCCACCACTAAATACAATGAATTAGAAGTTGATTTTTAGTGAAAATGTTCTCCACCCAATATAGATCATACTCACAAAAAATCAGTTCATTTGAAGATGTACAACCTCGTCAAAATCATTTATAATGTTATGAGATTATCCAAGGGCCCATATTTTTTTAATTTCGGTACAACTTTTGACAAGATTAAATATATTCAATTGAGTTCATTTTTTGTGAGGATGTTCTTCATCATGTGATGTGTATCTCCACAAAAAATTAGTCCTCAATTCATCTTGTAAGTCCACTTTTAGGAGTGGGCCGGAATAACTTTGGAGTCACTATAAAGTGGAGTTCATATAACTATCCCCTTTTACCGATCTTCTACTTGCCATATAGTACACCTGTCTTCTATGTAAACCTGTTATTATGTACACTCTTGAAAATAAATCTATTCCACCAACAGTACATATATAACTTAGGAATAATGGAACTCAAAGTGAAAAATATGTATATTATCCAAAGAAGTAACTTCTAATTAAAATGGCGCATATATTGTGCACGTGCATTGTACACTTCGATGTTTGGTGACATGTTTAGTGAATTTAGTCTTATGAGCCAGCACCGTGCATCAGGAAATTGGAAACCATCATCGCTGGACATTCGACCAAATTTGGAGGTAGAAAAGTGGTCTGGGGCATAAAAGCATTGTCTTCGTGCATGCTCAGATTACTCCTTCCTTGTGCATTCTTTGGCCTGGTGGTCACGTGTAGAAGTAATTCTTGTCCAATCTTAAACATTGCTGCCCTTTTGTTCGATCAGTTTTACAGATAGAAAAATGGAACATGGTGTAGAATCTTTCTTGATCCACACTCACAATGTTAGATGCGCCGAAGACCACCTCTATCATCATGATTTGTTTGTCAAAGAACCTGTAAGAGTTGTCACCTTTAGAGTACATACATTACATAAAAGTTGCACCAAACTATTTTGGAACAGAACCAAAGCATGTTCTTTGCTAACTCAGTCTGCAATTTACATGGTGAAACAGAGTTCTTAATGAGTATGTCAGAACGGAGGACAACAAACGAATACAAATAAATGTATAAAGGAGAAAACTAAAAGATTCAAAAATTAGAAAAGTAAAATGATGTATAACACTATAACCAAACCCGAGTCCAGATCGAATAACACCAAATAGAGCAAGGAAAAAGACCAAGAACACATAATGGATGTTGAATAAAATTTAATATCAGAAATCAAAATAGTCAGACGTGCATGAAATTTTAACAAAAATAAACTCAAGTAAAAATAAATTGTCAGTAGTGATCCCAATCTTCCACTAAGTTTACCATACATGTTATTAATGTTTATGGTCCAACATTAATTAGGTAGGCTTAAAGTGGTCATTTCATAATACATAAAAGCACGGTAGGGAATGGCTAGAATGTAGTACAAAAAAATTGCAATGCCATAAAACATTTCTCGACCATCTCCTCAAACAACACCCTAAAAGACAAACAAAATCATACATAAGCATGACTTGTTATCCATGTCATACCCAAATTCGTCTATGGGAAACTTTGTAAATAATGCATTGAGAAGAAGAATAATAATAGAGTGCTAACATCCCAGGGGTATGTACCGAACTTTTAGTAATTAAAGCCTCACGGCCATAGCAAACTAATTAAATTAGTTTCACCTCTTATAAGGACAAAAGTAACATATCAGTAGTTGTTTTGGAAAAGAAATGGAATCAGTGAATCTGTAAATGAAAGTACTACTTGATTGCTTGATTCATAAACACTAAATTGCAAGAAATGAAAAGCTTGTTAGAAAGGCTATTCAAAAAAGGGGAAAGAAAATACAGACATAGGCTCTACTCTATTTGGAATTCTAATTGTTGTCAAAAGTATAAAGAAGACATTATACTTCAATTTAGGTATCCTTCTAGCGTTAGTAATCATCTCTAGAGCATTCTCGTGTTAGTCAAAACAACGCATTCCAAGGACCTCTATCGATCTCAACAGGTTAAGTTTATGAACTGTTTGGTGGTAAGTCAAAGGATATTTGTGTATATGGATTAGGTTCTCTCTATAGATTAGGATGGTGAAGTTTTAGTCAATATAGGAGCATGTGGGTACTGGTGAAGTATAGCATTTATTATCTATTTGAGGGTCGGCCAATAAGCATTCTAATCAGTTGTGCCCCTGCAAGCTGGGTTGGATGCTACCACTGCTCAACTAAGTGAGTCAGAAACAACAAATAAAAGAATTGATGTGTTTCACTTGATCAACAAATTTCAACGATGATATATATAGTGCATGTACAATCCTGAACGAATCCTCTCTCACTCATCTATAAAACCCTTTGCTATCCTAGAAGTTTATGCTGACGCTATGTGCGTTGACAATGCATTTGAATTGTAAAAAAAAAAAAAATAAAAATAAAAAAAATAGGATATTTTGTTAGCAAAATATAAGAAAACAATGTGCATTAAAATAGAATATAGAGAAAACAAAAGAGAAAATTTAGACGATAAGTTTGTACCTCTAGTTGTAACATTGTGTACTATGTCTGTATCTAGAAAACTCCTATTTCAAGGATGCCAGAGTATATGTGAAATGCACAATCTAATAGGATTTGTAAAATCGGTACTCAAAACCTGCATGAGAGAAATATTTTTGAAATGTACATATATTAAAATGACAGCACTGACATAAATCCAAATTAAACCTGCGTTTGAGGGTAAGCAAGGGTGGGATACATTAGTACATTACTTTATTTATTTGAGCACTGATTATATTTATTATGGACTTTTTAGGTTACAATTGAGACTTCCTATTAGTCTCTATAATCTACACCAAGTCACTTCGAAACCAAAAAAAATAAAAATTGTTACAATCACATGAAATCAGATGACATAAGAAGAAACAATACTAAATTTTTATAGCAGAAGAAGTATTGAAGCCCATTGATAAAAATGAATGTTACATTTTACTATCAATTTAATCTATCTAATTAAATACACATCTAAAATAACAATTTAATGTGAAAAGTATTTTGTAGTAGAGTTATACCTTCAGTTTAGTCTAAATGGCTATGATAGCGATTTCTATCTCTAATCCAATGGGAATCCATTGGTGATTTCTTGTACGAAGTCTTTCAGCACATGGCATCCTCTGTTGTCTAAATTACACACAAACTCAAAGTGTCATTAAACTGAATAAAATGATAAAGTGTCATATATGTTAACGCATGCATTGATGACCCTAAAAATTGAAAGACGAGCAGAAGACATAAACACCAAATAAGCATTTAATCAAACAACATGGTGCACTTTATTGTAACACATCCCCTCAGGCTTGGTTTTAATGATGTAGACTCAGCATTTTCTGCCTACCATACATAAAGTGGAAATGGAGAGTAGTCGCTCCCCTTATCCAAGGTATATACAGCTTCATATTTTGCAACCCGAGTGCAGTTATTCCAACACAGATAATTATCTCTGTACGTCCTATATATGTCAAAGGTTCCATTGATTTTGACTTTGTTCCTGTTATCAAACCAATCCATCGAGCACCAAAACACCGTCTCTGTAAATATGTTTAAATGAAAGCCAATAGTATATGTTTGATTATACCAAATTGTGTTTACACCAAGATCGTCGTCCTTGGATTGGCAATGGAAGTTTAACGGTACGTCCCTACCAATCTCGTTCCTCAAATACACATATGTTTTATCCCAGAAAAAACCACTAACAGTTGAACACATCAAAAGTGCAAGCAACACTAAAAGAAAATTGAAGCAGCCTGCCATTGGTGTGGAGACTTGAGATTGAAGAGCTTATTGTCTATATACTTGATACTGATACGTTATATATATACATCTAGAGTTGTGTACAATAAGAAATTATTCATATTTAATTCAATTTAATTCGCCAGTCTATAACATTGTCTACATTCTAAATCTATTCAGACCTCCCATAATAGCTTCCTTGGGACTCTATGTCTTGGCATCTAAACTCTATTTTATATTTCAAAAAAAATGAGAAAATCATTTGTTTGATTTATTTTTCACCATCAATAAATATATATTTTTTAGAAAAAAAAATGAAAAAAATAAATAAGAAATAACTTTCCCAAATTAAAAATAGCAATATAGGAACATAAATATGTCTAAAACAATTTTAATTATTTATTTATTTTAAAGTTGGGATATGAGAGTGTTTTTATGGGTGTATCCAAGATCTTTCTTATTGAGTCCTTAAACATTCACAAATTATATAGTTAAAATTGTTTTAATTCCTAACTTTTGACTCTATACATATATCATTTCCTTTTTGCTAAGTGAGCTGAGAAAATATATTGAAGAATAAGAAAAGGGGATACAAAAGATAGGAAAACAAGGAAAAGAAAGGAGATGTACTCCAAGTGATACCGCATTTTAGCATCATTATGGAAACGTAGGATCCATACTGTATAGGCATTCTACATCCCAACAATGATATGCACATCCCCAGACGTAACGGGGGCGCGCGGGGGATATAGTTGTTGGTATGGAGGTGTTTAGTGATAAAACAAGAGCTTCTTATGAGAGTGTGCCAAGACTTGCAAACCCTTATGCATCACGTGAAAGAAAAAGGCATGTAAAACCTATAAAATTTTATTATATTCCAAGAAATACCAGTAATTAGTTCACCATAACATTAACCAAATTACACATATTTTTTCTACCATCATGGTGCACTCATCAGCACTTTTGTATCCATTCATGCTTTATTTTGTTCTCTCATATCATTTTCTACCGAGGCCATCTATACAATATGTAAATGTTGTGTTTACTAGACAACGACCTGATGATTCATGTGGTAGGGAATGGTTGCACTTTTCTTAGGATAAGAGTTGCCTACGTATCAAGTTTCTTGGGGTGAACTTGAATAAAGCCTTACATAGTTCATCTCTCTCTACTTATAGATATTTGAACTAATTTTCCTTATTTGCTTCAGGCCGTTATGAAGTGTAGATCCACCTTGTGTGCTATCTTGATGATTCTCCATTACTCTGCTGTTACAAAGTTAATGTCTCCATGATTGTGGCGTTGATTGAGCTCTAAGATTGTGCTAGTTGGTTTACTTCCCTAAATGGTTGTAACTGATGTTGTTGGACGACCTGGGTGTTGGGTCGTGGAGTACGGTTTGATGGTGTGGGACGAGTTGAAGGTGGACAACTTAGTATATGGACACGTGCACTGTAGTGTGGAATAGAGGGTACTTACACAGCCCCCTTTATTTTTTATTCGTTCTTTGGACAGCTGTCGCATGGAAAAAGAACGGTTAAAAAGTGAAGTTTGAAAGCACGTGTCTGACAACTGTTTGTTTTGAATTTATGTTTTGGGAGATGTGCGGGAATTGTTGGGCTGGATTCGTGGGCTCGAAATTATGGCAATTTGTTGGCGAGTAATGATTTAGGTGTTTGGGAACACGAAACGTTTTTGTAGTCTCGAGGTTTTGGCAGCTGAAGGGTTTTGACTTGTAAAGCATTTTCATTTGTTCACTTTTCAAGCAAAGGAAAAAAAAAAAAAAAAAAAACAGAGCGAACGATAGAAAGAAAGAAAGTTCCTCTTCCTTTGCTATCAGGTTCGTGTTTGTCAACTTAAAAACTTGACCTTTTAATCTTTCTTTGATTTCGCAATGTCTATGACTAGTGATAGTTTGAGTGGTGAGGTTGAGGTTGATGAATGGAGAGAGAGAACAGTAAGTGATGAAGAGGAAGATGTTGAAGCTAGGTCTCACAGTGGTGATGAGGCTTCGTCGTCTCCACTGATGGAGATGAGGGCTGAGGATGTGAGGAGACCTAGGTCGGAAGATTGTTATGCTTCTCTGAGGGAGGAGTTTGGCTGGGTAAAGGCCAACCTGACCATGTACGACCTGCGTGAGGAGAGGAATTTGTATGGTACTGACTACGTCCCTTGGAGTGGAGGAGTAGTTGTTTGTTATGGACAGTTGAAGGCTAGGATGAGGTTGCCTTTTCCCATCTTACTGTGGAGGTGTTGAATTTTTTGGGAAAAACCCCTTGTCAGTTCGTTGGGAATAGTTGGAGGATTTTCCATGTGTTAGATTTGTTGAATGACATGGACTATAACATTTGTTTATCAGATGTGTTGGAGCATTTTGTTGTGAGGAGATCGGGTGCTCTGAATTTCAGTTTTCAGGTCGGTAAAGGGAAATCTCCTGTTATCGTGGGGGTGAGTAAGGAGGATTGGGGGTGTAGGCCGTTGTTGGTTGTGGGTAGATATTATCCTCCTTATTTGGAGATTGAAAATCGTGGTGTAAAGTTGGCTGGTAGGTCGTTGGTTTTAGGTCGTATTGTGTGTATGGTATATTATAATTTGGACATTCTGATTTATTTGTTTTGTTTTTGCAGAGATTTCTATTCGTTTTCGTACTAAGGCCGGTGTTATTGAAAGGTTTGCTTGTTTGAGTTTGGAAGAGAAACGAGCTTTGTTGGGGGAGGTAGCTCATTATTTTAAGAGGCGTGGAGGAGAGAAGATCAATCGTAAGAAGGCGGAGCAAAAGGCGAGGGCTCGCAAGGCTGTGGTTGCTCTTTCTGATTCTAGCTCGGATTCTGTCATGGAGAGGGAGAGCCAAAAGAAAACACCTGTCTCTAGAGTGAAAAGGGTTGGAGGGGCTGGTGATAGCCGCTCTGGGGCAGTTAGGACGGCTGGAGGAACTGCTGAAAGCCGTTCTGCATCCCGACGCTCTGAGGTGGATGATGTGAATCATTTGGCATCTCAACATTCTGAGTTGGGGGATGGAGGATGCTCTACATCCAACCGCTTCTCCTCTGGTGATGCAGATCGTTCTGCTTCCCCTCTGGAGATGCGGGTGCTAGAAGTGTTGGTGGTGTTGCTGCTGGTGGAAGCGCTGGTGGAGAGGGTGATGCTCCCACTTCGTTCCGGAAGCCTATTTTGAAGAGGCGCTCCGAAGTGGTTGAGACGGAGGGGACTCAGAGGTCCCGAACTGAGTCGGAGGAACGACTTAGTACTGTTGGAAGGTCGTACTTCTTCAGGTTGGGTACCTTTGAAGGGGATGAATCTGATTAATTTGGCTGTTGACACTGGGGTAGCTGAGGCCCGTGGTAAGAAGAAGGTTGGTGATGGTGAGCCTGCTGCTCAACCGTGCAAGGGATCAGGGAGTGCGGCCCCAAGCGACAAGAGTGAAGATGACGTTCTGGACAGGTTCGTCATGTATAAGGACCCTGTTACCTGTCTGAGGAAGTTTGTGAAGAATGGGGACTGCAGTTTCAAGTCCACGTTGGTTGCTGGAGGGTTGATGGAGAGCATTGTTCTTGATGGGGATAAAGCGTAAGTCGGATGGTAAAGAGTCTTGAGGTGAACCCGGGCGAGATGGATCGGCCGGCCGTTATGTGAGTATATCCATTATGAGCTTGTTTTCTTTGGGTTTTGTCAATATAGATCTGGTCTAATCTTAATTTGTTATTTGTCAGGTTCTGGCCATGTACAGGAAATTGAGGGAGCTGGCATCTATCTCCAATCTGTACAAGAAGGAGTTGGATGCCAGCAAAAAAGGCTTACGACAAGCTGGTGACCGAGCAACAGGTGGAGAGGGCTGAGGTCGCAGGGCTAAGGACTCAGGTGAAAGAGCTGGGTGGGAAAGTGGCTATGTTGCAACCATCTTATGACTCTACAAAGCTGGAGGTTCAGCAGTGGGTTGCCAAGTGCAAGAAGGCGCGGGCCGTTGCTAAACGAGCTGAGACTGAGTATAACAACCTGGTTGATTTGGTGGAGGGTGGTGATACTTACATTCTAGTAGATGATTATCTGGAGCTAGATCGTAAGTATGAGCTCCTGAAGATGGAAGTTGAACGTGGGGCTGCAACAGTGTCTATTAAAGATACTGGTGTAGATGCTAATAGACGATTTGACCTGCCAACCGACCTAGGTGCTGCTCCAGCCGTTCCTCCAGTTGTTCCTCCTGTTGTTTTTCTCTTGGATATGCCTGAAGTGGTTGTTGATCCTGCTAGCGGTTCTATTTCTTCAGAGGACTGTGTGCTGGATCCTTTGAACGTAGAGCAAGTTTCTCATGTTTTGTGATCTTGAACGTCTTGTGTTTGATCTTGGGTTGAGGGCTCTTTGAACAATATTTAAACACTTCTTTGTTTTTTATACTGATACTCTATATCTTTGAACAATATATATGGGGATATTGAGGTCGTTTTCTTGGGATAACCTAGGGGCCTCAAAATCTAACCGAACTTGTACTTAAGTAGAAATATTTAAATTACTTACTTGTTGGAATTGACCTGAAGTATGCACGTGATTGCTATTGTTGTTTTTGATTTGCTGTTTGACGACCTGTGTTGTATAGTAGTAGTACTGATGTGTTGTTTGACTTTGCTAGGTCGTCTGATTGTAAAAGGTCGTAGGCCGTTTGTACACGACCTGATATATTTGCGTAGTTGGCACGTAGGCTTTGTCACGTCCTTAGGTACGGTATATGCGCTGAGTCATTCCTTTTGGGGGAACCTCTTATTGATATAATAAGCCTTTGAATGGCTATTATAGTTGAGTCTAACTTAAACCCTTTTTGAGGTCGTAAGTTGACTTGTGGTCCTTTTGGGGGTCCCCTAGATTGTATTTGTATGATAATTGGCCTTTGAGTGGCAATCACAGTTGAATCATACTTAACCCTGGCGTTGGTGTTAAGTTTATTTAGGGTCCTTTTGGGGGACCTTGTTTGAATTGATTGATAAGTAACCACTGCGTGGTTGTAGTTTAGTCATTGTAGACTCCGTCTTTGTTGTACGACCTGACATTGTAATGTCCTAGGTCGGGTTGCGCAGTGTAAGAAGCATTGTATTTATGTAATGCAAAAAATGACATAAGTACTCGAAATGTTGATGAAATTTTATTCGAATCGACTTACGTATCAGGAGAAAAACTTATTGATAAAATCGCTTTAGTAGAGCTGTATTCTAAGGTCGGGGAAGCATATCACCGAGCTGAGTTTTGAGCCAGTATGCGCCATTTTCAACAACTTTGTCAACAATGTAGGGGTCTTCCCATGTTGGGTCGAGTTTGGCTGGAGCTAGTGTCTTTTTGAGGACTAGGTCTCCAGCTTGAAAAGATTTTGGGATGACCTTCTTGTTGTAAGATCGTTGGATTGTTTGGTGGTACCGAGCTAGGGATATTGCAGCTGTTTCTCTTCGTTCTTCTAGGAGATCAACTTCTTTTGCCAAAATGTTGTCATTGTCTCCTGACTCGACAATGTCAGAACGTGTGGTTGTGAGTGTGAATTCTGATGGTATTACTGCTTCTATTCCGAAGCAAAGTGTGAAAGGAGACTCATTTGTACTGGCTCTGGCTATTGTTCTGTATGCCCATAGAATGTTCTCGAGCTACTCTGGCCATTGGCTTTTCTTGTTCTCCAACTTCTTTTGGAGGTTTTCTTTGATGGCCTTGTTTGTGGCCTCTACTTAGCCATTGCTTTGTGCATATCTAGGTGTAGAAAATGCTTGAGTGATGCACCATTAATTTTTGTAGAAAGACCTTGACTTGTGCCAGCAAATTGGGTTCCGTTGTCCATGACGAGGGTGTGGGGTAGACCAAATCTTGTGATGATATTGATCCATATGAAGTTGATGACGTTGACCTCCTTGACTTGGACTAGTAGGATTGCTTCGACCCACTTGGTGAAGTAATCTGTGGCTGCCAGGACATATTTGAGCCCTGTTTTCTTTTGTGGGATGAATGGTCCCATGATCTCTAACCCCCACATGTGGAAAGGCCATGGGCTTACAATATTGATCAACTCCCTTGCTGGACTTAGGTGGTTGTGGCCAAATGTTTGACATTGGAGACATTTAAGAACGTACTTTTTTGCCTCGATATGCATGCCTGGCCAATAATACCCTTGGGCTATTGCTTTATGTGCTTTGCTTTATGTGCCAGGGATCTTGCTCCTGCATGGTTGCCGCATTCACCTTTGTGAATTTCATCGAAAATGAGTTGGCCTTCGCGTGAAGTTATGCACCTTAGGTGGGGTCCTCCTGCTGATTTACGGAATAATCATCCGTTGATTACTGTGTATCTTAGAGCTCAAAATTGTATTGCATGAGCATTCTTTGCCTCAGCCGGTAGCTCACCCTGTAAAATATATTTCAGGAATGGGTCTATCCAAGATTGAGTGACTTCTTCTTCGGATGAGGGCTGAAAGTCGGTGAGGCTGTTGACACTTTCTTTCTGGTATGCGGGCATTTCCAGGATGTCAATGTAGACTGTGCTGGGGCAAACCTCTTGTGTCTTTGAGGCTAAGAAAGCTAGATTGTCTGCATGTCTGTTATCTTCCATGGGAATGTGCTCCAACGAGAACGTTTTGAACGATCTAATGAGGTCATTGACGGCCTGAGCGTATTTTGCCAAGTTTGCTCCATTCGTGACATATTCTTTGGTGATTTGTTTGACGATTAGCTGGGAGTCGTGCTGTAAGCTTTAAGCTTTGGGACTTGTAGTTGTTGTGCCATGCGGAGGCCTATGATCAATGCTTCGTATTCCGTTTTGTTGTTGGACGTTGCGAAATCGATTTTAATTGATTTTTATAGCTGGGTGCCTTCTGGTGATGTTAACATAGCCCCTAGTCCACTGTCGCTATTGTTGCACGCTCCATCTTTGTAGAGGTGTCATGTGTCTGGGGTGGCTGGCTGATGGAGTGAAGTGATGGGCTCGGGTTCCCAATTGTTGTCCTTGACGGGGAAGTCTGCAAGGAAATCAACAACGACCTGTCCTTTACGAGACGTTCTGGGAACGAACTCTATGTGGTGCTCTCTGAGCTCTTCAGCCCACTTGGCCATTCGAGTTGTTTTGTTGCTGGAACTCAGTACTTGCTTTAGGGGTACATCGGTGATTACCTTAATGTTGTGCTATTGGAAGTAAGGTCGGAACTTCCGAGATGAGTAGAGTAAAGAGAGCATTTGTCACACCCCGAATTTCGACAGAATTCGGAAAAAACATTATTTGTCCCCGACTCTTCGATCTCCGAGGTGTGACGCACTCTCCACTTCCAAAAACCCATAAACAGTTTAAATATGCGGATAATTAAAAACCAATAAAATTTTAACTTAAACAAAAGTCCTTCTTCCTTACAAAAATTTACAAAATAAGATTATGTTACAAATCTCTTTTCAATAACTCTTTAATTAAATATACAAATGAGAATACAAAAACATTGTCTAGACTGAAAATCTATATCACCTTAAGGGAAAACAAAACATATCCTGAAAAGCAATGCTAACGCCAACCACAAGCAGCAGCCAACCTTCTTCAACACTAAACCTGTCAAGACTTATCAACTATGTTCATTTAATGAACACACCCGATAAGCAAACATGCAAATCGGGTCAGCATTATAAACAATGCTGGTGTGAGTAGCCCTAAAAACAACATATAATAATACGTATATATACACAACAAATAAGGCAGTTAGTTCCTCCACCGAGGCGCCTTAACTTCCAACAACTAATACAGCATCCTTAAGTATAATAATTAAGGCAGGTAGTTCCTCCACTGAGGCTCCTTAACTTCCCACTAACCACACAACAAACTATACACATAATAAATAAGGCAGGTAGTTCCTCCATCGAGGCGCCTTAGGTTTAACTAAACAAATAACCAACCAAGCATGTTACCATAATTAGATTATTTCAGACTTTCTTTACGTGTCCCTAAAATCACGTCGTATCTATGTCTTACCTAGTTTCCCTGGCTACCACAATCGCTACCCAACGCCGAACATGTACATCCACATGCCTCCCTTACATAATGAGCCACTCCGTGCGTAACTACCCTGAGCGGGATGCCGCACACCAGGTAAATCCTCACACGGAAGCCAAATCTATGTAAGCACCGCCACTATTCGCATAAAATATTATGCATCATCGTTCTATTTTGCGAACGGAATAATCAAGCCACTATTCGACTACGCCAGAGGCCATTCAAATTTTATCAAACGCCGTAAGGGCCAATCACATCTTACCGGCGGCCATTCAAATTTTAACCGAAACGCCCGGAAGGGCCAATCACATGAGTTGTGGTAGTCAGGTTCTAGGATTTTCGTTACGTAATTTATTCAGGTGTCATACATTAATGACTCATAATAAATTCCACTATATCACGTGCAGGTCAATTACCTTATTGCACTAAAGCACAATATTTAGAAACATCTCAATTATATCTCATAACCAAATTTCATTCTTTCACGTGCCAATATATTATTGCACTACACCACACTCCCGTGGGCAAATATTCACCAATACTATGCTACCTCATAATAGCATCTCACATATATAATAATGGAGCGTTTATATAAATTCCTCCAAAAATATTACATTAATATATATATCCCAACATATGATATCATGTCATAATGCTTCAACGTATCGCATACATTTTTATAGCGTATTAGGAATATAATGTCTCCTAACATCTCAATATCGTCACGTGTCAAAAATACACAACATCACTGTCAAATCTTTCTTAGATAATGACAACCAAATATATACAAGCTTCCACAGCATTTTATTACTACATATGTTCATATAATATACAACATAAAACGTAGCACAATTAAACAGTCCACAGTCCACAATCAAAGCCCAATATGTATATGTTTTACACACTACTCACGTCAAATCTAAATTAGATAATGACCAACCAAGTTATACAATCTCCGACAATATTTTATTACTATGTGTGTCCATATAATCAAATATGTGAAAAACTAGAAAAGTCAATGTTTCATAGTCAACGGTCAAAGTCAAAGGTCAAAGTCAACCGTTACTGGTCAAAGGTCAACAGGTCCTGGTCAAAGGTCAAAGGTCAAAGGTCAAAGGTCCATAGTCAAAGTCAAACTGTCGTTTCCGTGTTCGACAGGTCCAGGGTCATAGCCATGGTTCATGGCTAAGGGCAAAGTGCATGGCTCATGGGCTCATGACCAAGGTAATGGTTCGGACCCAACTGGCCAAGCCCAAACCTTAGACCCGAAAAGTCTAAAACTAACTTATTAATTCTACCCGACCCAAATGGGATCTATATTAAATTATATGGACTGGCCCAAGCAATATTAGAAACGGGCCCAAAAACAGTTAAGTGGTTCGGTCCAAAAATTGAACTGAAGCCGGTCCAAAAACTTTACTTAAACCGGTCCACAAAACTTAATGAAAATCGGGCCAAACAAAACAATCTAATTGGAAAAGGCCCAACCAAAACCAAAATAGAATCGGGCCCAACAACAAATGAAATTAGACCGGCCCAAAAACTGAAACCGACCCAGGCCCAAGCCCAAGCCGTCAACAGTGCTTCTTCTCCAACAGTTTCTCTCCTCCACCACCAAATCCGGCCACCACAAAACCTTCACACACCACCCCAAACAAACACATCGAAAATGGTGTGGGTGAAAACCCCACAACTTTAATTCACCAAGCAACCCCCGATTTCCAGTAAAAAAAACACTTCCAAATCTAGATCTAAAATCGCACCGCCATTAATGGCTTCTCTCCGAGCTCCAATCGACAGCCCCCAACCATCCCCACTACCACCCAACATCATCAAACCACCCACAACAATACCAAATAATACCAACCCCGAAAATCACAAATAAAAACAAAACCCTCAGTATCACAGTAATGGCGTTTGGCGCCATACAAGCTTCCCTCAAAGCTTTGGCAGCTCGTCCATTCACCAACAACCAACCTCCAACACTCACTCAAACCCCCACTCATCCATTCTCACCCAACCAAGACAACTACCAATCCAAAAACAGCCCAACCGCCGTACAGTATCGCAGGGTCGTCCCTGGATCCGACCGCCATTCGCGCGTCCTTGAAGTTTCAATCAAAACAAAACAACAATAACCCATTCAAGCCGACAAATTTAAAAACAAACAAAACGACCGTCGACGCCATTAGCGTCTGTCGGAGTTTCAAGCTTCCGAAGCTTTAACAGTTCCAAAAACCAATTTTACCAAAGTTTCGACAGTTCTATAACAAATCCGAAATTTAACAAGGTTTAATAATACAAATGGCACGAAGGTCCTTCTTAAAATGGCGAGAGAAGGTCCTTCTTAAAATGTCCTAGGAAGACGCGGATTGTTTCGTCATGAGCTTGCTTGAGCTGAAACAAAAAGTCTAGGTCGGCGGACGAACTCTGCTATGAACGTCTCAGCTAACTTGTCGAAGTTGTTGATCGAATCAAGAGGGAGTGTGTAAAACCAATCTATTGCTTCGTCCTTCAGGCTGGCTGGAAAAAGTTTGCACTTCAGATAGTCGTAGTCTGGAGCGCTATAGAGTGCAAAGATCTGACTGAAGCGAGCTACATGCTTGCCTAGGCAGTAGCTACTGTCATACAACGGGAACTTTGGTTGGATAAACTCTGAAGGAGGCTGCTTGTCTCTGATTTCAGTGGTGAATGGTGATGCCTTGTACGTTTGTAGCATCTTCTGAGCAATCTGTATTGCGCTGGCTTTGTCGTTTGACTTCTCTAATCTTTGGACGAAGTCTTCTAAGCGTTGATTGGTGGTGTTGGTGATGGCTACAAAAGCGTTGTTCTCTACTGCTTCTGTGGTGCCATTGTTGGCGTTTGAGGTGGTCTGGTCGCGCATCGTCTGATTCTCTTGTTGTAAGGTAAGGAAAGCGTCTTGTAATGTCTTCATCTGTTCTGCCAACATTTGAAGAGAGGTATCCATGGTGGTTTTTACCAGTTTCGTGGGCTTGAGAAAAGAGTAAGTGTGCTTTTCTTAAGAAAATGAACCGGCAGACGGCACCAATGTACAACGACCTGATGATTCATATGGTAGGGAATGGCTGCACTATTCTTAGGATAAGAGTTGCCTACGTATCAAGTTTCTTAGGGTGAACTTGAATCAAGCCTTACGTAGTTCATCTCTCTCTACTTATAGATGTTTGAGCTGACTTTCCTTATTTGCTTCAGGTCGTTATGAAGTGTAGATCCACCTTATGTGCTATCTTGATGATTCGCTATTACTCTGTTGTTACAAAATTAATATCTCCATGATTGTGGCGTTGATTGAGCTCCAAGATTGCACTAGTTGGTTTGATTCCCTAAATGGCTGTAACTAATGTTGTTGGACGACCTGGGTGTTAGGTCGTGGAGTACGGTTTGATGGTGTGGGACGAGTTGAAAGTGGACGACCTGGTATGTGGGCACATGCACTGTAGTGTGGAACAGAGGGTACTTACACAATATATATAGAAAAAGGGGTTGTCCTTCTCATTGGCATATACAGCATCATGTTTTGCAATCCGAGTGCAGTTGTTCCCACACATTGAGTCATCTCTTTTTCCCCTGTATATATCAAAGTTTCCCTCAATTTGGACTTTGTTTTTGTTATCCCACCACTTCATCGAGCACCAAAAGAGTGTTCTACCAAAATAGTTTGCCGTGAACCCCCAACTCCACGTTTTGTTGAAAGCGAGTGTGCGTGTACCAAGATCGTCGTCTTTGGATTGGCAACGGTAGTTCAAAGTTACATCCTTTCCAATCTCGTTTCTCAAATACACATATGTTTTATCCCAAGGATAGGTGTCTGCACTAACAGTTGAACACCCCCAAAGTGCAACAAACACTATAAGAAATGTGAGATTGTTGAAACAGAGCTCCATGGGACGTTTTGAGACTTGAGAGAAGACCTTACTGCACCTAATTCATATATCCTACACTATTATATACATGTATAGTTGCGTACAATTGGTAATTTATATTCAAATTAATTTCATTTTAATATGCCAGACTAATGATATGATATATTAACATTGTCTATATTTAGGCGACTCAATTGGTTGTTCATAGCACATACCCACTCATTTATGCCACTATCCATGTATGTAAAGATTGGATACATATGTAAAACTTGAATCAAAATTTCTTTTGTGGAGAACGCAATTGATTGGATTCTTTAATAGCATTCTCTGCCATAATAAGGTCGGACAGGTTTTAATGCGGTATATATAGTGCTAATAAAGTGGCAGAAAATCAGAAATGATATGCAATATTTCCCAGGTCTTGGTGCCTGCAATTAATAAAATACATCTAACTAAAAAAAAAAATAGTTCTACTCAGACTCCCTGGATAACTCCATTCTGACTCCATTTTTTACACGGCATCAAAATTCTATTCTCTTTCCAAAATTTAAAAAGCAAATATAGAAATAAATTAATATATACCAAATAACATACCTAATTAAATGACTAAAACCAAAATAACAAATAAATCAAAGAGTAAATAAAAAACTTGTCGATATTTCCATAAACAAATCAACCAAAGAAAGAAAGAAAATAAAGAAAAATAAACCTTAACTTCCAAAAAAAAGATGAATTGGGTGCACTTGTGAAACAAATCATCATATTTTTTGACATAATAATCTAAACATTTGTTTTAAGTCAATAGATAGATAATCATATGAATTTTTTTTCTCCATTCAAAATTAATATAACTAAAGTGATAAAAAAAATATAGAATTTTGTGACATGAAAGAGAGTGAGGGGATTGAGAATGACGACAGTGAATTTTTTGGGCACCCATCTTTTTTTAGGGCATTTGCTTCTATTTTTGTTTTTTTATTATTGGAAAGAGAAATATAATTTGGATGTCATATAAGATATGGAGTCCCTATGGAGTTATAAAGAGAGTCTTAAAAAAAATAAAAAAAATAAATAAATAAATAAATATATATATATATATATATATATATATATATATATATATATATATATATACAACCCCGCTCTTAGACGTACGTCCGTTTACGGACTTAACAAAAAAAAAAAAATGAAATTTCACGAAACATACTCACGGAACAGACTCACGAAGGGTTTTAACATATTTCTCTTTTTATATCAATTAATGGAAAAAAAATAAAAATAAAAATCTTTATATCATATCTTCAAACATAACGCTCTCTCCTTGTCTTCTCTTTTTCTCTCATGCGAGATAAAATTTCAGTTTGACTGTTTGAGTAGCAGAGAGAGATAAAAGTGATTGTTTAGTGACAGAAATTGTTCGTTTCCGCAACGAGGGTTTGAAGGTTTTTCTTTTTCCTTTCCAGCAACAATTTTGATATGTGGAGGTTCGATTGAGTGATCTACTGTTGGGTGGTTGGAATTGGGCATCAAAGGTGTTGATTTATTGTAGTTTGGGTACTTGAAGTTCACCATTTGAAATGCAATTTGATGGGTGCAGTGGCAGTTAGTTCATGGGGTTCAAAATATGCATAAGGTGAGTGCTGGTATACTTTGGGTAGTTGTTCACCTTATTTGTTTGACGAAATGCTCCATAGATGGAAACGGCAAATGATGGTAAAGACATTTAATGATCTGTTTTTGACTTCCACTGGAATTTCTACTAGGTAGTAGTATTGGTAATGGAAATTGTACTTTAGTAGCAATTTTTAAATTGATGGTGAATTGGTGCCTTTGAATGGAATTGGTTATGGTGCAACATTTTATTTCAGGAATTATATAATAATCAATAACATAAGAAATATCATTATGTGCATTCCTTGCTTCATTAGATCATCTTAAATTATTGTTTAATGTCTACAACAAGCTTATTGGGGCTCGATTTTACGATTCAAAAGGTTTGAACTCGGGCGTTTCGGCGAGGGATACACAGGGACATGGTAATGATATTGCGTCGACAACAAAAAACAAGTTACTAATGTGAGCTTCTTCGATTGGCTCAAGGCAATGCGAGAGGGGCGCCTCCCTCGGCAAGGATTGCAGTTTACAAAGTCTGTTGGGAAGAAGGATGTGATGCACAAGATATTTTGTCTGCTTTTGATGATGCTATTAGTGATGGTGTGGACATACTTTCAGTCTCATTAGGCAGAGAGAAGTCAGATGACTATTCGATCGATCCAATCGCCATCTTTGCATTCCATGCCATGCAGAATGGGATCCTCACCTCACAGTCTGCTGGAAATAATGGTCCCGAACCAGATCGGTTTGAAAGCATTGCTCCTTGATCCTAAGTGTTGCAGCGAGCAACACTGATCGGAAAATCATAGACAAAGTTATCCTCGGTGACAACACCACTTTAGTGGTGAGAATGACTCGTTGCATTTAAGTACACGTAGTTATGGTTTTTTCAATTGTTACTATACTGTTTGGTTGTTTGTTTTTTTGTTTGGTTAGGGCGAGAATGGAAAACCGGTTGGCGATGGCGGCAGGGTGGCGTGACAATGGCATGGTAGTGGCAACGGTAATGACATGGTAGTAGCAAGTTGAGTATTCTGGATGCTCAACTTGAGTGGGGGAAGTGTTAAGTTAGTATCGTTGGTAGTATTTGGAAGTTGGCAGTATTGGTAACATTTGGATTTCCATTGGTCCGTCCATAGAGAATAAGGCATTGTAAATTTCTTCAGTAGACATGTCTTCAGTAATATATTTTCAGTTTTAGTAATGATTGGATGAATATGATGTTGGTACGTTCTCATCTAACTAAGGATTTGAAGTAGTAAAAAGTTTTTTTTAAAAAGTCAATAATATGATTTCCTATATCTTCTCAAGAGTGAAACCAGTTATCACTTTCACCTATTAAAAAGTTGTTTTTGTATAATAATCAAGTTGTCAGAAAATTTATGACTTGTTATTATTTTTAGCTAATAATCAAGTGTGTAACAAAAATCGCACCAGCAACACAAAGACTACTGGCAAAGACAATTTGAAGCCCAGCTTGTACTAACTGCTAGAATAATGTTGAAGTATATGTATCAAATTCAGAATGGATATGATACATTTGCAGCACTTGATTCCTATTCAGTACTTAACTAAATGTGGATTAAAGAGAATAGTCAAAAGAAAGGCTTGGTAAATTCCGAAACAAGAAAGAGTACTTAACCAAATGTGGATTCCTTGCGAGAGCTAACTCTCACATTGAAAGCAGCCACTTTCAACAATATATAGTACACCTTTCCACTACAAAACTTTAACATTCCCCATAAACTATATATACACAAAACTATCTTCACTTTTGGCTGCCCAAACAACACTCCTACAAGAATCTAATTTACAATTGCACACATATTAATCGAACCTCCCTTGAGAACTACTATTTTGTATTCAAAATTTTCTAAATAAACCGTCAGCAACCCAATTCAGATGATAGTGTATAGATATTGATTGCTACGTTTCCTGTTATACTCCAAAAGGTTTCCATAGGTACGATCAGCCACTGCCACAAAGAGATCCTCGGTATCTGGGCTGAAGGATATTCTTGCAATCTCACCGAAAAGATCAATCTCTTGCTCTCTGCTGTACTCAGATTGTGTATCATAGATGTGAACAAAATCTGCTGGCTCAGACATTGCCATGAATCGGCCATCTGAGCTGAACTTGATTGCTCTTATAGCTCCCATCCTACCCTTGAGCACAGCCAAGGTGATCGAGAAGGATTCCTCGCGTCCCCGAGTCTGCATGATGTTGTCCCGGTTACCAAGTAGCTAGGATCCCGCCATCTGGGTGCCAAGCCGAGGTGAAGGAATAGTCCAAATGTCCTCTAAGACTCCCAACCACCTGCAACGAAATCAATATCAGCCTTCTCGGATATAACCAAGTTACCACCATAAATACTAATTTAGATTATACTAGCTGATTATGCAAGTATTGCACTTACTTTTCCCGACTGAGCATCAACAATAAGGCAATTCACATTGTCACCGAGAACGATAGCGCCTTTCCGTCGGCTAATGAAGTGTTCTACGCCAGACATCAAAGAGTTAGCGTAATATTCCAAATATGACAAACAAGTTGCCCGCCACAAATTGTGTTAAAGTGATTGATGCTGCAGTGTACTCACATTCACGGACCGGGGAAGGTGAACCGACCAAGGCAAGCAAAATTTTCGTCAAAAACCCTCATCTGCGGATCATTGTTTCCCGTCATCAGGTCTTGTAGTGCCGCTGCGGAAAACAAGTTAGATAATGGCGGGGGGGTTTGTAAGTTCAATTTTGCATTTCTTGCATGCAAGAGGAACTTAAAGAGAAAGGATAGAGGAGAGGTGGTGAACATGTTCTTACTTAGCAGCTTTGGTACAGTCCACATCATTGGTGATAGCATTCTCACCATCGTAATTTTTGTACAAAAAGCCAACCCTGTGGCAATTCGATAATTGGCAAAGATAATAAATCACCAAAGAGAAAAATGTAAGCTTGATTTAAATGCTTAAGTTATAATTCTCAAAATTAATGCCCACGTCATCTGGGTCCTTGAATTCTGAAAATTCTACTACCTTACAAATAAGTTCCCCGTGGAAACCACCAGCCACCATTAGATTATCCTTAACAGCCATGGTGTTAATTTGTACTCTTGAAAGTGATTGTGTAAAGGATCTAGCACGTTTCTGTTGAAGTAACATTAACCAAATCACTTTATGGATCTGTCTCAATAGAAATGAAGATTCCAGTGTAAAATGATCCTACACACCATGGCGGGCACAATCTGTCCGGCTGCATTGAGTACTTCTTGACCACTTCGGAGCAGAGATGACCAATGCATGACAGAGTAGTTCTCTATCAGGTATGCATCATGCTTTGATGTTGCCCACAATAGATTCCTCATCTACACAAGAACAAGGATCATTGACAGACATATCGTGTACATTTCATTACATAATTAAATTAACTGGTAGGAAAAACCCATATACAACATAGTAGACCAGTACTCTAATTGTTCCCTGCTTTCGTAAGTATTATGATCCAACCAGATATTAAAAGTTCTAGAGACAGCAATATACAGTTAGGTAAATGCAACTAATGCGGTTATATGAGAAATTTAAATCAATTATGTGCAGTTTTCATAGTGGTCTACAACTGCAGCCAATTTTTTATGACTGTTTAAACTTTAAAATACTAAACGTTAAAGACATTATATACACACAAAAATCTAAATAAGTTATGCGCTTGTGCGCCAACTGCTCAATATGTAATCACCATCCAAACCATACACTATTAGAGTACCAGTAAGTTCTATCTTTTTCGTCTGTCCACTATCACTAAGTTCTAACAATAAGAGCTCCTGTAGCAGTCAAAGGAATATTCGAGGTTCACAATGAAATTTAGAAGAAGAAAAAAGGTACCAAAGAACTCATATCATCAGATCTAATGTTTTATGCAAGACAAATGAACAAATTATTGAATATCGAAATATTGAGTCGGTAGGGAGAGGGCAACAAAAACACTTAGTCATAGCGGTCATAACACTACATCCCGAAAATGAACATTCTTCAAAATGTACTCCATAATAGATCATATTTCATTTACTAGAGAAGGGGACTCCTATTTTCTCTATGAACTGATAATCGAGACAATGGCTCATCACATAACCGGTGATGAACAACATTGTCGACCTCTTCATGACCCGAAAATACCAACAAAACTTGGGGACATGAACTTCTACAGAGGCCACTAAATTCTAAATATTTTCCTATCATACCATATGGATAGGTCAGCTTTTCCTCCAAACTATGAGGAAGAACTTCCATCCCCGCTTTTAATGCTGAAAGAAAGATAAATATTGTTCCTCCTAATCGATACACAGGAGGGGTTAAAGACACATAACGAGATATATTTATACAAGTCATGCAAATCTACAAATAACGAGTAGCTATTCGAAGTCTCTAACAAGAATGTACCACACTCCTTAGCTGTGACCACAGAAAGATTACGACAAGTAATATTATTGAATAACACCAAAACTGCAGCTTGATAACCGCAATATTCGTTCTTCACAACATGAACTGGTCCTAAATCCTAAAGACAAAATGGTTGTAAGAAACAATTTTTGAGGTTACTTCATTTGCAGAAGGAGCATTCTTTGGGGATAAATTATATGAATCTACAGTAATCGTCGACAGCAACCAAAAACCATTTGATAAATTCTAAAACAATCTTCTGTTCTTCTCCTTCTCCACATGACTTTCTTTTTGTTTCTCTTCAATCTCTCCACCATTCTTCACACGCGAATTTGCAACCTCGTTTTTAATAGAAATTTTAAGATGAGAAATAGAGAAAAGAGAAACCCCATGAGAGGAAGAGAGTACAGAAGAGGAGACAGGTCACTCTATGTTTGGAGAGAGAATAGGAGAGGTAGCGAGTGAGAGAGTTTTGAGGATCCGGCTTTAAAACCCGCGAGATTATATTTCGACATTTCGGTTTTTAAGTAAAGTCCGTAAACGGACGTCCGTCTAAGAGCGGGGCTGTATATATATATATATATATTTTCGGTTTGTCTAGGGTGCCACTCTTATCTCACTCTTCTCTTGAGCCGTCGGATCCGCCCTCAAGATCTGAAGATCTCAATGAGGGTAAAAACGTATTTTCCTCATCATCTTCTCAAAAAAAGAAAAAAAAACCGATCTAACAAAAAAAATAACCGATCTAACAAAAAAAATAATTGGAAATTGGGTTCTCCTCTCTCTACGGCTCTCTCGGCTTCTTCTTCTCATCATTTGGCAATTCGGTTTCTTCATTTGGTTTCTTCTTCTCTGACAAGTATCATTTGGCAATTCAACTATAGTGCACTTTTGGTTATGGTGCTTGCCTATTGTAACGTTTTAATTGACACTTGGATTGTCATTATACCATAAAAACTTGAATTTTGATTTAATTTAGGTTGCTATGATTATAGTTATGATTAATACCCTCGTTTAAAGACGGCGACAATTTCGGTGAACTCTGTCGTATTCTTCATGCCGTATTCTGTCAGAGTTCGGTGAACTAGCATATTCGGTGAACTCTGTCGTATTCTTCATGTCGTATTCTGTCAGAGTTCGGTGAACTCTGTCGTATTCTTCATGCCGTATTCTGTCAGAGTTTTGAACTCTTTCAGAGTTCGGTGAACTCTGTCGTATTCTTCATGCCGTGATACGCCGAGTTTTTGAACTCATCAAAGTTCGTGAACTCGTCGTATTCTTCATGCCGTAGTGATTTTAAACTCGTCAGAGTTTTGAACTCTGTCAGAGTTCGTTGAAGTAGCATATTCGGTGAACTCGCCGAGTTTTGAACTCGTCAGATTCTCGTTCGAGTTTTGAACTCTTTTCGAGTTTCGAACTCGTCGTATTCTTCATGCCGTTACGTCAGAGTTTTGAACTCGGCCGAGTTTTGAACTTTATCGAGTTTTGAACTCAGAGTTGTTGAAGTAGCATATTCGGTGAACTCGCAGCCGAGTTTTGAACTCGTCATTATTCTTCATGCCGTGATTCTCGCCGAGTTTTGAACTCACGAAGTTCGATGAAATAGCATATTCGGTGAACTCTGTCAGAGTTTTGAACTCTTTCAGAGTTCGGTGAACTCTGTCGTATTCTTCATGTAAGTCGTCGAGTTTTGAACTTCGAGTTTGGTGAACTCGTCGAGTTTTTGAACTCTTTTTAGAGTTCGGTGAACTCTGTCATTATTCTTCATGCCGTGATACAGTCGAGTTTTTGAACTCTGTCGAGTTCGTTGAAGTAGCATATTCGGTGAACTCTGTCAGAGTTTTGAACTCTGTCGTATTACGCCGAGTTTTGAACTCTTTTCGAGTTCGGTGAACTCGTCATATTTTTCATGCCGTGATTCTCGTCGAGTTTTGAACTCGGCGAAGTTCGCGAAAGTAGCATATTCGTGAACTCGTCGTATTCTTCATGCCGTGATTCTACGTCAGAGTTTTGAACTCGTCGAGTTCGGTGAACTCTATCAGAGTTTTGAACTCTTTCAGAGTTTTGAACTCTGTTAGAGTTCTGTGAACTCTATCAGAGGGTTGAACTCTGTCAGAGTTCGGTTAACTAACATATTCGGTGAACAACTAACATATTCGGTGAACTTTGTCAGAGTTTTGAACTCTGTCAGAGTTCGGTGAACTGACAGAGTTCGGTGAACTAGCATATTCGGTGAACTCGTCAGAGTTTTGAACTCTTTTCGAGTTCGGTGAACTCGTCATATTCTTCATGCCGTGATTCGCCGGAGTTTTGAACTCGTCGAGTTCTCGCGGAACTCTATCAGAGTTTTGAACTCTGTCAAAGTTCGGTGAAGTAGCATATTCGGTGAACTCTGTCGTATTCTGTCAGAGTTTTGAACTCTTTCAGAGTTCGGTGAACTCTGTCGTATTCTTCATGCCGTGATTCGTCGAGTTTTGAACTCACGCCGAGTTTTGAAGTCCGTCGTTATTCTTCATGCCGTGATTCGTCGAGTTTTGAACTCTGTCGAGTTCGATGAACTCTATCGAGTTTTGAACTCTTGAACTTGAACTCGTCGAGTTCGGTGAACTATCATATTTTGAACTTTGTCGAGTTTTGAACTAACATATTCGTGAACTTTGTCGAGTTTTGAACTCGTCGAGTTCGAGTTCGGTGAACTAGCATATTCGGTGAACTCTATCAGAGTTTTGAACTCTGACAGAGTTCGGTGAAGTAGCATATTTGGTTAACTCTGTCAGAGTTCGGTGAACTCTGTCAGAGTTTTGATATTTAAGTTTTGATATTTAAGTTATTTACACTGTTTATGTACATTGGGATTTTTGACTGTTTAAGTTATTTATATTTTTAATTTTTTCGATTTATAGAAATGGAGACAGAGACATCAATCAATATCGAAGAAGACGTAGTTGGGTCTTCGTCTACTAAAGCCCCTGTTCAAGGCACGCAAACATTAGCTGCTCTTTATATAGGAATGACTTTTACAAGTGTTGACGAGGCAAAGACTTATTACAAAGAGTATGGTCAACAAGAGGGATTTGAGACTCGTGTTCGGACGACTTCCAAGCAACAAAATCAGGTGGATTTGGTTAGTGGTTGTTTACTGGTTTGCTCACGTGAAGGGGTTAACAAGAGAGATGAAGTCCGATCAAGAAATACATCAACTATCCGTGTGGTTGCCAAGCTAGAATTATTATTAAGAAAAGAATGCATGAAGAGATATATGAGGTCAGCGTTGCTCATAATGACCATAGTCACGGTCTGGTGACCCCATCAAAGAGAATTTGCATGAAAACTAACAAACATATGCCTGAAGCAGCGAAGTGCTTGACCGAGATATTTAGTGATAACAGTTTATCTGTTGGGAAAGTGGCATCTGTTTTCCATGGAGATGAAGTTGGGTTTACCGCGAAAAGATTGTTGGAACCATTATTATGGTTTGACCCGAGAAAAGATGCCTAAAGAAGGTGATGCAACCGCCGTCTTTGCAATATTTTATCTTGAAGAGTCTTTGAGGATCCCCGTTCTATTACGCTATTGATTTAGATGAAAATGGGACTGCGGTGAACTTTTTCTGGGTTCATGGGAGGTCTCGATGCCAGTATGAATATTTCGGGGATGTTGTGTCTTTTGATACCACATATCGTACCAATGCATATTCCATGCCTTTTGCCCCTTTTACTGGAGTCAACCATCATTATCGGTCGATTCAGTTTGGTTTAGCATTGTTGCTTGATGAGACGAAAGATACATTCATATGGCTATTTAAGGCCTGGCTTGCAGCCATGGGTGGTCGTCATGCCAACCGCAATCATCAATCGACCGGGATAGAGCGATGACAACAGCCATTGCCAAAGTGTTTCCTAATACTTCGTCATCGTTCTCGTCTTTGGCATATTATGCAGAAATTCAAGAGAAGATGTCATTTACCAAATTTGAGACATTGGTAACCGAGTTGAAGAACACTATTTCTTTTCCGTATAGGATTGTTGATTTTGAGAGAAGATGGTGTACAATCATTGAGAAGTATGAGTTGTCCGAAAATCCTTGGTTGACAGAGATATATTCAATGGGAGAAATGGGTTCCTTGTTATCTCGGTGGCACCTTTTTGTCTTGGTATGCACACGACTGGTCGAAGTGAATCGATGAATGCTCATTATGACCAGTTTGTCAATTCGACGACTACGCTTATGCAGTTTGTACATGGTAATGAGAAGTCTTTGGCTTTGCTTGCTAGGAAAGAAAGAGATTCCGACACCGCGACCGAAAGCATAGTTCACGGATTGTGCCTAACGATGCTTTCATCCTTATGCATGTCGCGAAGGTCTATACGATCTCAATATTCAATAAATTTAAAGAGCAACTAGAAAAGGCAAAGATGGAGTACAAAATTGATGGGGAACAAATTGACAGGTATGGAACTGGAAGCTACATGGTGAAATGGAGAGACCCACTGAAGAATTCAGTTTGGAGAGTGAGTTTCGATAGAGGAACCTTAGAGGGAGACTGCGAATGCAAGTACTTTCAGTTTATGGGTTTGCTTTGTGGTCATATCTTAAAGGTTTTTATGCGCTACGAGATTGAAGAGATTCCAAACCATTTTAGATTGACGCGGTGGATGCAAAAGTCTAACACTTATAGAGCGGAGTTTGATCTTGGGATTTGTGGTCGGAAATGTCTCAAATGAACCTTTGAGAGTGGCTCATTCTATCAAGGTTGCTTCTCAAGTGGCTTACGATGCGTCGCATACTTTTGAGGGTTATTCATATTTTATTGAAAAGATTGGTGAAATGGCTATTGAAAT
Organism: Coptis chinensis; assembly: GCF_015680905.1. Lineage (NCBI taxonomy): Eukaryota > Viridiplantae > Streptophyta > Magnoliopsida > Ranunculales > Ranunculaceae > Coptis > Coptis chinensis. The sequence goes on along the minus strand of NC_141463.1, from coordinate 87,992,139 downwards.
TTCAAAGTTTAATGAGACTTCCTACAAAGGAGACGCAGAAGTTGCAAAGCCTCCAGTTGCAGAGCCTTCGATACCTTCGGTTAATACATCACAGGTTTTTTTTATTTGAATGTTTAATTTTATATAAATTTAGTGTTTAATTTGATATAAATATTTATTTTAATTCGGTCTTTATTTCAGCTATTGATTTTGAATCCCAACATTTCTCAAACAAAAGGGAGGGGGAAGAAGAAAGCGGATAGATGGAAATCCCCCAAAGAGATAGCCCTAAACAATTCAGGAAGAAAGTGTCACAGATGTGGACAGATTGCTAACCATGACTCGAGAAATTGTCCGGAGAAAAATAATACGTAATCTGTCGATTGTAAGTATAGCTTTATTCAAAACTCTTTGATTCTAAATGTTCACTAGTTCTAATGATATTTTATCTGCGCGTCATGGACTTCATTGATGTCTGGACTTGTTAAGAGTGGTTTAGATATGGCAGCCTTGTTAGAGTTTTATCAAGTGTTGTTAAGTTGAACTGTGTCGAGGGTTGTGTTCCATTGCATCATTATGTCCATTGGATAGTATCTAATGTTGTCTGCTAGCTAGGCTCTAGATAGGAAACATCATAATGATAGACCGGTGCTTTTTTTGATAACTTCTTTCTCCCTTTTTATTTTCAAAGTTCAATATTGCTGGTTTTAGGTTACATTTGGGGAGTTTAATTAGACTGAGTTCTAATCTCATTGATGTTGTAGAAAAGAAGTATGGCTCAAGGAGAAATGGAGAATCACGGAGGCAAAGCTTTGCTTTAGGTAAAAATACTGCCTACTCATCCGTTCGTTTCCAGCCCCTCGACTTTGCATCGGTCGATCTTCATCTTTTCATCATTCTATCTGCGGTTATGTTTCCGACCGCTTCTGAGTTCCACAAGATGCCACAAGTATCACTGCCACCTTGACTATGCACCATTCAAGAAAGTGCGTCAAAATTGAGTTATTAGCTACAACGGAAGAAATTGTCGTGAAAAAGAAGCGAGAAGAAGCGAAGTGTTGAAAGAAGGTGGAGAAGTTGAAGAGAGCTGAAACTTGGAGTGAAAGGCTTGAACAAGCCAAAGCTAGGTCTTGGCGGCTATACTTGTTGTTAATTCATTACGATGTGCTTAAATGTTGTAATACGAGAACAATAATATTTTGGGATTGCATAAAGCATTTTGATGTGCTTATTATAAATGTTATCTTGTTGTTACACTGGCGTGCCCACTTGCAATTTTGTTCCGTAAGTTGATATGATGTATTGATGCGCATACTATACCACCAATTATAATGCCAACGTTTGTCAACAACAAATTTACCTCAACTCATATGATCATCAATCAACATCAACACAAACAAACCAAACCGATAAATTACCAAAACATCAACATCAACGATATGGACTTAGTACAGACCATATCGTTTGGATTTGATTTGGATAAAAAAAAATGGCGCGTTCTGTTTGGACTTTGTCCCAAACGGCATAGCCACAACGTTTGGACTTAGTCCCAACGGCATGGCCACACCGTTTGGTACTAAGGCCAAACGGTGTGGCCATGCCGTTTGGGACTAAGTCCAAATGGTGTGGCCATGCCGTTTGGGACAAAGTCCAAACAGACAAGCCATTTTTTTTTGCAAGTTCAAAGTCCAAACGGCATGGCCACACCGTTTGGCCTTAGTCTCAAACGGTGTGGCCATGCCGTTGGAACTAAGGCCAAACGATGCGGCCATGCGTTTGGACTTTGAACTTGCAAAAAAATGGCCATTGTTTGGACTTTGTCCCAACGGCATGGCCACACCGTTTGGTACTAAGGCCAAACGGTGTGGCCATGCCGTTTGGGACTAAGTCCAAACGGTGTGGCCATGCCGTTTGGGCAAACGGTGTGGCCATGCCGTTTGGGCAAACGGTGTGGCCATGCCGTTTGGGACTAAGTCCAAACGGTGTGGCCATGCCGTTTGGGACAAAGTCCAAACAGACACGCCATTTTTTTTGCAAGTTCAAAGTCCAAACAGAAACGCCATGCATGCCGTTTGGGACAAAGTCTGAACAGACACGCCATTTTTTTTGCAAGTTCAAATCCAAACGATATGGCCACACCGTTTGGTGTGACCACACCGTTCAAGAGGCAAAAAAACAGATCTTTTGTGTTTTGGCAAAAACATTGCGTACTGCATTAGATTTTTGTGTTTTGGTAAATAACATTGGGATTTTTGTTGATAACATTGGGATTTTTGTGTTCTGCATTAGAGATACTAATAGAGATAACATTGGGACATTAGAGATAACATTGGGACAATGTTCTGCATTAGATTATTAATAGAGATACTTGATGTGACAAATTAAAATCGCATAAATTGTGGGAGAGCACAAGAAGAGCCATTGAATGGATATAAACCGAGATCTAAGCAAAGCACATACGCAGCGAGCCCACTGGTAAGTAGTATAACTGTTTACTCCACGGCAATGAGGCGTCCTATTAAAATCAATGCCTAATAGCGAAAACATAACCAAAGGCAATGTGACATGAAATACATGAAACCCTAGGATCTTAGGTGAACATGAAAATAATGACAAGTCCAAAGCAAGATCACTATCATTTCATATTTCAACAATGTGACACCATGTGAAATACATTGTCTGAATTACTGAACATAAAGCTAAGTTGCTACATATCAACAACTTGCACTTACAAAAGAGTCCTAACATAACATTTTTTGACTACAAAGAGATTTCCAATCTAACTTTTTGACTTTATCTCCTTCCTGCAAAACAAAAAAAATTGAATAAACAGATCAGTCAAGCAAAGTTAAATCAAACTGCTTTATTAAGGTATGACAGAAAAACTAACCTCTCCACTTGCTTCCTCATGTTCACCATCTTCCGCCACCACCATTTGCCTAATTACCCCCCAATAAAAACACATGAATCAGTATAAATAGTACCACATATGTCAAATCCAACACCAAATCTAGAAACCTCATTGACTGGAAAACTCTTGAACTTAAGTCATGATCAACTCTCAAAAGAACAAAGAAAGACAAATGCCAATAAACACTCCCCGCATCATCTCAACTAACACAAACTGAAAAGTAAAGCAAAACCCGCATCATCTCAAATGCCAATAAACACTCCCCGCATCATCTCAACTAACACAAACTGAAAAGTAAAGCAAAACCAGCATCATCTCAAATGCCAATAAACACTCCCCGCATCATCTCAACTAACACAAACAAACCATTTCCATTTCCAACACTTTCGTCCCCAAACACAAGATAAAAGGAGGTAAACTAACCAAACTAACCACTAAACCCCTAAACTAACCAAACTCAACATACCTAAATCCTATGCTCCTTCACGATATCGTCCGCCAATGAACTTGCACGGGTCAAATTGTATGCCTCCATGAACTCGTTCGCGTGCATCCTCACTGGAATCGCAGATCCACCCAATTGCGGGCCTTGATTGAGCAAGCGAGAAATTTCATCGGCGACGGGGTCTTTGTCAAAATTAAAACACAAAACTACATTAGCATATACATTTACATTTATAAAATACCAAAACAAAACAAAACAAAATTAACGTTGTAAGATATTAACTCACCGTGATTATGATATGGAAGACTCGTAGGGAGTAGTGACTAAGATGATCGGGGTTTATCATTCAAATATGACTATTGTTTTCGTACCAACTCATGTATCTACTAACACACTCCCATGGATAAGGCGGAATGGGTCCTCGTTGTTCAAGTTGAATCAAGTGATTACGCCAATTACTCCAATAGGAAAGACTTGATATTAAATTTCACATCATACCCGCGTCCGGAGTAGTTCGCGTCGAGGTCTTTGGTTTTGGGGGATCCGAGGGTACAAACTGCATATGACCCAATCGACGCTTGTGACCCTCATGACATTGTAATGCTTTCGACATTATCAAGAAAGCATATAAATCCCTCGAAAAATGCTATTTCATCCACCGGCCGTGTAACTCGGACTTCAACATAGGGATACCATTCAACTTTGTCAAATAGCATATGATCGAGGAAATTAATCATTAATCATATACTAATAATATTAATTAATAAATAAAACTATTTACATACAAAAATGCTTACATCGGTATAAGTCATATTATCAATGGTGGCTCGGGTATACTTCAATCACATTTGTTGTTGCTAGCATAAAAAAGCCGAAAACTCCGAGTACCTATTAGCACGGGACATGCTTTCAAATGATAGTCCTCATTTGGGTATGGCCCGAACACTAAAGAAGTACTCATAAATCCATGCCTACATTAATATAGACACCGAAGTTAATATTGTAATAGATAGATAAAATTGACATTGAAAAGAAAAACAAAAAAAACTAATACACTAGGAGAGTGAAATAGCACGAAACACCCTTCACCTTGGCACTTGTGGCGTCCCAAGACCCCCTACAAAGTAAGCCCGGTAAAGGTTGCACCCCACGCCAGTAGTCTCCGATCTCGGCAAATTTCAAAAGCGGTCTCGGATAACAAACGGAACTGCAGTTCGGGGCGATGTCGGTGAAGGCGGTACATCCAAAGAAAAATAACAGATAAGCTCTCACAGCAAATTGCACCTCTTTTTGGGTTGGCGCCTTCTTCACAACAACCCCATTTTCATCATGTAAATCTTCATCTCTCTTACCTTCCCAAAGAAATCTGCTTCATCAAGAAATCCATCCTAACTTTGGAAGTGAACTTATTGGATTTCATCTCCTCCGTGATCTATCTTATCCATGGGTATGCCAAGATTTTTGTGGAGGAGTCTTTTTGTTCTGTTCCAAGGTCAAATCGGTGTCCCCGATCCGCTTTGCCTCTCCGATCTAACTCCTAAGAGTTGGGAAACATCGTCCAACGTGATTGTCATCTCACCCCCCGGCATATGAAACGTGTTGGTCTCTGGATGCCACCTCTCCACAAAAGCGAGACCAACCACGGGATCCCGATGCTGTATACACCTAAGACCGAGCACATAAGCCGGTCCTTTGAAGCTCCACGTGAAAAGTAGAAACGGTCACGAACACTCTCCTCTCGATATCCCATTGTACCAACTTGTTTAGGTGCCCATGGCACTTCAACACCCTCGCTCCGCCTAAAACAACAAAACTTAGTATTAATGTATGCACAAGTTTAAGTAATACAAAATTTAAATACTAATAGACACTATATGATAATATTACCTGCCCCTCCCAAACATCGCGAGCCACCACGTGCACTTTGCATAGTCATACAACGGATGTGACACACAAAAGGCCACCTCCATAAACACCTCTCTTGAACTCCAAGTCATTGTTAGACTTTCTCCACAATATTCACCGGAGGTATGCAGTACATGGACTTCCTCATCCTCGTCATCCTCCTCTCCTCCTCCGTCCTCTTCCTCCTCGTCGGTCTCCTCTTCGCATCATCAACACCCTCTTCTTCACTATCAGCATGACTTAGAACTACACTCTTCCCACGATCCATATTTACGTCATCGTCATCTACATCTACATCTAAATCTACATCTACATCTACATCATCTACATCTACATCTACATCTACATCTACATCACTCAAAACTATCCCCTTTCTTCTCTTTTGATTTCCTAACTCTACACCACTTACAACATTACTGGGATCATCCACTTTCCGATCCCTCTACTTAACCGATGCCGAAGTGGTTGTTCTCCTTCCTCTCTTTTTCTCGGGCTCCTCATCGCGACCGAACTACTACTCCCCCACCTAACAACTTCTTAGCACCCGTGAAAACACTTTTTTTGCATTATTCACATTCAAATTCTTTGTTCGAGGCATTGCTACAAAATAAATAGGAGTTAAAAAAAGACATTCAACTAATTCAAATTGTTGCAATACCAACGAAAAAACAAAGAACGAAATAAGGCGATTGTGCATGCCAATCTATATCTAAGGTGTGCATGCTATCTAGGCAAACTATACTCTATTAAATCCCCCACCACACACTAACAAAAAAAATCCAATCTAATTCAAGCATGCGAACCCAATCTCATTATTCAATTTCTCTTTGGATTATTCTACTATGAAGATTTTTATTTCATGGAACCCCTGCTAGCTTTTTGTTGTGGGGGCCTGCATCATCTTTATGAGCTTATCAAAGGCATCTGAAGTGGGCATTTCTAATTTCATTCTTCTTTTATTTCATGATAAGTATTTTCATAGCAATCATGTCCGCACCTAGCGACAAAAACTATCAGTATTGGGAATCCGAGCGGAATACTTGTTTTCGTTTTATTCATTTATGGCTTTTTTTGGCTTGTACTTTTCAAAAGATAGCCTACCCGAGGAAAGCAACCCTTAGTACCGCTATTTTTTCAGTGGTCTTTTTTCTTACTTCTAGGCCATTTACCCGAGCTTGCTTGGCTTTCAAAGTGGATTGAAGGGATAGACCTTCTTACATTAATCTTAGGTGTTTTTGTTTAGTTGAGGAGGACTATAATGCAAAAATGATCGAGAAAGGATTTGGGCTGGAAAGGGAGGAAAAAACAATTCAAATGGATAGCATGCGAAAATGATCTACTATTATTATAAGAGGGGCTGCCCTCTTTCTTAAGTTATAGCATCGTTTGAATGGACAACGCGACAAGAGCTTGATTCCGACTCACTTACGTTTAGGATATGATATGTCGGCAAGTCCAATACAAACAAAAAAAAAGAAGTTGGACCCCAAAGACACCACGCGTTTGCATTTCATCTCGGTAAAGATGAAATAAGCATTTACCTTTTTTGCTTTGGCAAAGACTACTCGCCATGGTAGACTTTTCTAGCTTTATTGCGGCTCTAAGCCTACCACTTTGAAAACCTAACCTTCGCTTCGATAGAGCTAACCCCTTTGATATGAAAGTTTTCCAACCCACCCCCGAGAGGAGAGAGCTAGGAACCTAAGGAAATAAATTCAAATTGGCTCTACATCATCCGGAACTAAATAAGCTTCGGTCTTAATTTCAATTCTAATCCGCGATATAGAATTAGAACCGGGCTATCCCATTATCGTGATTTGATCATCATTATAGGGCGTGAGAAACCACGCCTTATGACGAAAGGGGGAGCATTATGTCCGATCAATACACCCGATCTGGCTCTCTAATTCTAATAAAGGGTGCTATGGAAGAAATTAGGCACTAAACCGAGATTTAGCGGTGCTTATCACTCGGGGGCGGCGGACTCGGTCGTCGGTTTCTTGGAAGATTTTCTGAAAAGCTTAGTGCAAGTGTCGACTACACGAGCATTCCCTTACTCGGCAGAGCTTTCTCAAGAAAAAGGAAATAACTATGACGGATAATCTTCGTTCGGACTACACCCGATCTTTTTCACCAAGAGCTTGTTCGAAATGGGGCATGGGGAAGTACTTTGGAATGATTTGATTGGGATGCTAGTGAGTTAATGAGCACTTGTTTTGCATGGTTCCATCAACGCTTTTCTTGCGTGTTACGAATCGAATTCATAATCTATAAAGCTATAAAGAAGAGATGCCCCCGTAGAAGACTCCAGTGCCACCGGCTAACAAAAGGCTAAGGATACCCATTTAGTTGTTTGTTCTTATGCCGACTAAAGCTAGCTGCGCTACGCCTTGAATCTCCCTAGAAATCCCCACTCGTATCCCTTGACTTGGGTGTGTTAAGCATATTACCGGTTTCTTATCAAAGCCTTGGTTGGCTCAACTTTTCTCTATCTCTAATGGCTAGACCAAAATCCCCACTTAAGCTTGCCTAGAATCTTGCTTCGGGCTGCCCTCTAGAGAAGTCGCTTTAAACCCCATCCCCTATAAGAGGTCGAATTGCTTGTACAAATTAACCCGCTACCTCTCTAAGAAATCTGAGTACTTAACATTTTCGATCCCATATCGAGGAAGTGAGCCAAAATGAGCCATCAATACAGTATAGAATATATAGGACTCCCTTCTTTTTTCAGCTTAGCCACGTCGACCGGATCAATCCACTTTAGCTCAAAACTCGATAGAGTTCACGAACTCGACAGAGTTCAAAACTCGACGAGTTCACCGAATATGCTAATTCACGAACTCGGCACAGAGTTCATCAATATGCTACTTCACCGAACTTCGGCCAGAGTTCAAAACTCCTCACGAATTCACGAACTCGGACGAATTTAAAACTCGACAGAGTTCAAAACTCGACAGAGTTCAAAACTCGGCGAATTCACCAACTCGACAGAATTTAGAACTCGGCCGAGTTCAAAACTCGACAAAATCGAGAATTCAAAACTCGACGAAATTCACGAACTCGGCGAATTTAGAACTCGACGAAATTTAAAACTCGGCAGAGTTCAAAACTCTCGACAGAGTTCAACTCCGACAATTTAGAACTCGACAGAGTTCAAAACTCGACAGAATTCAAAACTCGGCAATTCACCGAACTCGGCGAATTTAAAACTCTGACGTAATTTAAAACTCTTCTGAATTCACCGAACTCGGCGAAAACTAAAAACTCACCGAATATGCTAGTTCACCGAACTCTGACAGAATTTAAAACTCTGACAGAGTTCAAAACTCTGACAGAATTTAAAACTCTGACAGAGTTCACCGAACTCTAACAAAGTTCAAAACTCTGCCAGAATACGGCATGAAGAATACGACAGAGTTCAAGCTAATTAAATAACATTCAAACTTCAACGAAAATACCATTAAAGCATGAAGAATACGGCAACGAAAATACCATTAAAGCTAATTAAATTAAATACCATTCAAAGCTAATTAAATTTGCAAAATTATTACATGTACCCAATTTTAATAAAGGTTATCCAATTCGAATAAATTCACTACACAGAAGGTTACCCAATTTGAATAAAGTTCATACACGTGGTTGTCTAATGTTTTCTTCAAATACAGAAACTTGTTTACTTCCAAGTTTCTTGTTCCAAACAACAATATAAACAATTTCATACCCAATAAACGGTTGAACCAAAGCGTTTTAAAGCTTGTTTACTTGTTACATATTCACCCAATTTTGCGTTTTAAACAATTGCCAAGAATAAAGTTTACTAGGTTCAACCGTTTAAACAACATCCAACAATATACCCAATTTGTTGTTTACTAATTAAACAACAAATCAAACGAATTAAATGTTCGAAAATACCTTAATCCAGAAGCTTGGTTCAAATTGGAGAAGAAGAAGCCGAGAGAGAGAGAGAACCCAACCCAATTTCGTGTTTTTGGTATTTTCGTTTTTTTTATTTTGAAATAAACCAAAATTTTGAAATATCGGTAAATATCGGTAAATTGGGTGAATTAGATCTTCAGATCTAGAGGGCGAGATCGGACGGCTCAAATGAAGAGTGAGATAAGAGTGGCACCCTAGACAAACCGTATATATATATATATATATATATATTGATCAAGAGCTTAGGAGGAAATAATGAATAAAAATTTATCATTCGTGTAAAAAAAATATTGATGACTGAAGTGAACACATTCTACAGGCGACTATGGTTTAAAATGTTGTTACAAGGCGACAAGGCCAATGTCAAGCTCCTCCGCTAGCCGCTAGCTCGTCCATGTCGTCTCGATTTTATGTCTTTCTCAAAGTGAATTTCTTTTACATTCGTTTTTCGCATTGTCCAATGCTAAAAATTGAAGTGCATTTCCTCGCTTACAATCTCAAATGTGCACAAATTTTGCTAAATAAGTTGAATTGCATTAAAAAAAAACCAAGTGCATCTGTTTAGGGTAGGCCAACAGGTTGCACCTCCCTAATTCAAAGCAAAATCTCACTTATCTTGTACTAACAAAATCTATAAAACACTTCAAAAGGAGCTTCCCAGTTGTACGTGTTGCGACTGGGGCTTCCCTTCAATTATGCCAGCCTCCTTAAGAGGTAGAGCTGCACCTTTTCTTTTGACAATAATGCATCAGCTATAGTGTTAGCTTTTCTCCACACCGTAGAAATCTTGAATGTTTGCAACTCTTTCGCAGTTTATTTGAATTTATTTTCTTTTTGTTCTCTTATATTGTTTCCTTTTTCGTGGGATGTGTCAATTGGATAATCGGTATGCAGAATTGAACATAGAAATGGAAACACAATCTTATATGTTCTCTACATTATGATTTTAGGAAGTAATGAAATGTGCTTTGAAATCCGAATGTACCAACGGAGTTGTGGAATTTCATGAAATATTTTGTAACAATTTCACAGGTTTGTATGTCCAATTAAGGTTATAGGCTGTGTTTTGATCCTGGAATATTCAGGACAAGGCTAGTTGTTCTAAGGAAACCAGGGAGAGAGGAATGCTAATTGCTGATCGAGTTACTGTACAAAACTAAACTTTCCAGCCGAAATTCACATTAGGAAAAAAAACATATAATAGTTCATATTTAAATCATATGGAATCGAAAAGACGTACTGATAGCTCGGCCATTTGAAATCCAGGAGTAGGAGGAGCAGGAGTGATCTTCAGGGACTACAAAGCTGAGCTTTTGGGAGTACTTGTGCAGGGAGTAGTTACTAACTTCGAGGCAGAATGTACAGCCGTAGTACTTGCATTAGAAATGGCAGTTGATAAGAGATGGAGAAAATTGTGGATTGAGAGTGACTCAATGGCAGTGATTCTGGCAGTTAAAGGACAAACTCTCCCTGGCACCTAAAAGCAAGCTGGAAGAAAGCAGCGGCCAGTACATGTTTGTCCCAGCTATAGAAACTCCATTCTGGACGACTAATGTACTATAGATTTGATTAGACATTAGCTATAGTACTTTTTGTTTTGAAGAATCATGTAACACCAAGTCTCTCTATGTAACATTCTTACTAATATATCAATAATATATCTTTATCTGCCTGCAAAAAAAAAAAAGGAATCGAAAACACAAAATGTTCAACCGTATGATTACAATTAATTTGCTAAGGATAACTTCAACTGAACGAGTTTTATTTATAGCTACCATCATGGTGCATTATTTTTAGTATAACACATCTACCATGCACTATAGTATAACACATAGTGGGTGCCAACTAGAAAAGTTGGTAAAACCTCTAGGTGATGATACCAGAGGTCTAGGAACCCCCGCCGCACCAATAAGTTACTGATCTCCTTTAAAAATAGGCTTACCAATAAAAATAATAATAATTAAAAAAAAAAAAAAAAAAAAAAAAAAAAAAAAACATTTAATTTCTTGATCACTTCAGGCTTGAGTTTCATTTTGTTCTCTCAAGATTTTATGCCTAGGCCATTCATATATTATAAATTTTAACTTGCTGTGGTCGTCATTGCCATATACAGCATCAGGTCTTGCAATCCGAGTACAGTTTGCCTTACACGTCTTTATATCTCTAGGTGCGTCATAGATATCAAAGCTTCCTTGGATTTGGACTTTGTTGTTGTTATCCCACCATTCTGCAGAGCACCAAAAGAGTGTCGTATCAATAAGGTTATCATGGAAGCGCCAACTAAACGATTGACCGTAAGCCAGTGTGTGTGAACCAAGATCGTCGTTCCCGGATTGGCAATGGAAGTTCAACAATACATCCCTTCCTATATCGTTTCTGAAATGCACATGAATCTTGGCAAAAAAAAAGCCACTAACACTTGAATACCCCCAAAGTGCAATCAGCACTAGAAGAAATCCGAAGCCACGAGCAACCTTGTTGAAACGGATCCCCATTAGTGTTGTTGAGAACAAAATTGTAATTGTGGTTGCTTGGTATAGACTATAATGATATTGTTTGTTATATAAGTCTACAGTTGTGGACAATCAGGAAATGAGCTCTTCAAATTAAAATCAAATCAAGGCACCAGGCTGTGATAATCTCTTAATTAGGTCCGGTGATGGACAGATATAGAGTATAGACAATGCCATTAATCTGATACCTTATTTGAATCTTTCTGGGGATTCATCCACCGGATATGATGGGATTTTTAAAAATAAAAAAATGGAAGCTTAGGGGCGAAACTTAAATTTTGGTGCGACAAAAATAAAATTGCATTTATCCCAGCTAAAGAAGACAAAATGTTTTGTGAATTGCTTAAAAACCAAAATGAAGGGTGAGTATACCAATCAATGCTTTGCATGTTTAAGATGGCCATTGCTGTATTTTCCATATCTGAAGTGTGAATATACCATTCAATATTAAAAGTTGTATTTTCTATAGATGACACATTGCAAAACAAGAGCTTAAGAGGAAGTCCGAATTTGTTCAGCAGTAATTATGCTGGTAGAGCACCGTAATGGGTCCATGAGTTTACGCCTACCGCTGGTTTTTGAAGCAATTTAGGTATTTTTTATTAAAAGTATTTTATAATTAAATTTTACCAAAAATGAAATACCAATAGGCTTTGGTCTTCTTCTCCACCAAACACTTCGAATATCACAAACAACTCAATAGAACTATAAGGCACGCATGTCGTCATGTCGTGCCCATAGTTAGTGATCCTACATCTTGGTTCTTGCATCCATATATAGCCATGACGCCCTATGAAGAGTAGCTTTTGTTACAGTCTCCCTATGAGTCACGCCACCAGCCTCCATAGTAGAAACAGTAAAAAACACTAAGGGTGTGTTTGTTAACTTGTAAACTTATAGTGGAAAAATATAAGATTTGCCAATGTTTTCCCACTATAGATTTGCCAGAAAAAAATTCAGTTTGCCAATGTTTGTTTGCAAAAATTTATAGTGGGAAAATATAAGATTTGTCAGTTTTGCCATTATTTGTTTACATGGTTTTTCTCCAGTGGCAAATAATATTTCAATTTTTTGGAGATATTTTTTTTTTTGTTTTCAAACTCAATAAAGTATAACAAAAAATTAAATAAAATTAAATACAATACAACTCAACTTTAATAGTATCCATAGGATGTCTTCTCAAACAACCATAAAATAAAGTGAAAGTGCAATGAACCATAACAACTATTGTTATCCAAACATATATAAAATGACATTGTGCCTTGGAAAAATTCTATTTTTGTACTTTCCCATACTCGGATTCCGTGATATTGTTTGACCCCAAATATCACTGTTAGCTATGACCTTTTGTTCTTCAGAACTCCATTTAAACCCCTCTTGCATAGTTACATTAGGAATATCGCGTGATATCCATCGTAAGGTCTTCATTCGTTGAGTTACATGACTAATAGTTAAGTCGATACCAAATGTAAATATGTTTTGGAGTGTTTCCCTTGCGCGCTCTTTTGATATTATAAGAAATCCATTCTCATTCTTATGACCTAGAAGTAGTTCACTATGAAATGTATCGATAATAACACTGCCCATCGCATTTGTCCATTTGCATGCCATATCTAATTAATAAGCATACAAGTCAGGTTAATATACATAAAATAATTCCTAATTAAGAAAGTGCATCAAGATAATTGATACTCGATACACCATAAGATTCTCTGTATAAATCATGATCGTCTATTTAATTACATTTGAAGACAACATACACACACTAAATCAGCACACACACTACTCACGCATCACACACACTCACACCACTCACACAGCACACAAACACAATAAAATGCAGCACATCAGCAGCAGCGCCAATGACAAATAATTGCAATCCACACTATAAATTTACTAAAGAGGGACTGCAACACACACACTAAATTACCTTAACACCAGTGCACCACATCAAATTGAGGCACCAGTGCAATCCACATCAAATTTACTATAAATATTTTTTTGGTGAAGACGAAGTTACCTTTATTCAATAATGAACAAAAGATGACGAGATCCTTTTCCAAAGAAGTATGTTTTTGTTTTAATGAACCAACAAAGAACATTCATTTCGTGGTAATAGAGACATGTTGGTGACTCATTTCATGTGGTCTGAATCCACTGGAGATGGCCTTAAATGGTTTTCAAGAGCAAGAGAAGGAAGACTCGAATAACGAAATCAGACTTTTCCAAAAGGAAGGGTGTATAGATCAAATGACAAATGGTCCAGTGCGTCTATTTAGTGCGGGTGGTAGTGGAATATTTCATTTATTTTCCTCCTTTTCTTTTCTAAACGATAATTTCCAACTTGACACTAGATCATGCTAATCTCATTTCTTGCACTTTGCGCTGGGTTTATGCATTACTTAATTTTTCTTAGTGGGAACTGAGAAATGAAGGAACCCCTACAAATGAACACAGGAAAAAAGTGATTGCTATATATACTGTAACTCAGGTACACACACACTAAATCAAACACCAAAGACACCACCAACACCAAAGACAAAGAAATTTCAACACCATCGCGAATAAGATAGCAAGAAGAAAGCAGACAGACACTACCACCACTCCACCACAACTCCACCACACCCACCGCGCCACCTGATTGCACACACTACCACACACCCCAGCCCACTGCACACACACAAAGACTCAACAAGCACAGACAATAAAATATCCAAAAGTAACATCAATGTCACTTAATAATAATATATCGGTCCACCACTTAACAACAATCCCACAAAACCATATAGTTCAAACAAAGAAATAAACCGAAAAACAAGGTCAAATCAACGTCCAGCTTGTTCAAGCCTCCTAAACAACCATGAAGCCTTGATATCCTCTTTAAGGCCCAAGAAGACCTTAATAAGCCTATCATTCTCGACCAGCAAGTCAAGCGACCTTAAGAAAAGCTCAGTATTCATATCAGGAAGAGATTGCAAAGCATCCTTCAACAAATCTATTTGGTATAATGCTTCTTCTCGTGGTTCTGGTTTGAGGGCCTTGGCAATTTCCGCCACCGCTTTAGTTAACACCTTAAACGAAGGAGGTTCGAGTATATCCTCAAAGAATCGAAACTTCCTAGTCTTTTTAGAAAGAAGTCTAGTGCTTCTAGGAGCACCCTCGGTTTGAGATGCATCCCCAGTAGCATTTGAGGCAGCAGTAGCAGCTGAGGACTCCCCAGCATTAGAATCATCATATCACCCCTATCTCCTTGGGTTTGCTTGGAATTATCTAAACAAGTAGTTGAAACAAAAAGTAAATTTCAAAACTAGTTAGACGCACAAAATTCAACTCTATTTACATCTATTTAACTAACCTCCATCTACCATGTCATCATCGAACCCACTATTACCCCCTTCTCCAGTTGCATAGTCATTCCCAAAAATGAGACAACATTCATCATAGTAAGGAAACAATTTCTGCCTGAGAGTTTTTGCCTCTGGATGAGCCTACTGTAGGAACCGTTATTTCAGAATGAATATTTCTACAAACCGCGAGAACCCACATGCAGCGGAATCAATGGGGTTCTCACGATCTTGAATAGAAACATATCTTTGAATCCGATTTAGATAACTCTGAGAATCCAAACTTTATCAAATCCGAAATCAACCCCTTGATCTTCTGTTGTATTCCTTTAGAACAGATTGGACGTTGTGTGGACAACGATCTACCAATCCCCTTCTTTCTCACAAAGCTAGATCCAATTTTGGATCTATCTTTCCTTGCCTCTTTTTCTAAACCAGATGAATAGTGAATTTCAGCTAGAGAGAGATTATTCTATTTTTATAGGCTACAACAGGGACCATGAGTAGAAATTAGGGTTGGGCCTCCTGACGGGCTTGGGCTTCCCATGTTCGCCCAGAACACATGGCCCAAGTCCGTCAACAAATGGCTTATTCCACTAAAGGTCATTGTTGCACTACCGCCCTAATTCCAAATTACGTGTCAGCGTTTATGGGCTCCATATTATATGCTCGTTGATCTCCCCGTGTTTAAGATATCGAATGTCTGTTGATTAAGTCAAGTTACTGACTACTACATTAATCAACTTCTTATGTCCTTGAGTAGTACCACTCAACCTCATTGTCATGTCGGAATAAATCCACCTACAGGCCGGGTTTACATGACAATCTTTTTAAGCTCCTCAAGGGGACATCATCAACCCGACTTCTTGCGGGACACTGATTCCTTCTATAATCAACAGCACACCTTACATACAATGTCATTACCTAATCCATCGAGTTTGTTGATTCACCTCATTGATGATTTAAAGCAATGTACAATACATGTAAGTGCCCGTTATTATATCCGGATTAGGAGGACAAGCATCCATAATAACAGAGGTGTTTGTTCTCTTTTATAGTCAGTATAAGGAGAAACAACCTCACTTAGTCCTGTTCAATACACACAAAGTGTACTAGTGTAATCCTATAGTCAAGATAGACTAATACCAGATTATACTACAACCGTACTAATGGTTTGTCCAAATCCATCTAGGTTGTGAACGATTACTTATACTTTATAAAGTACTGATGATATGATCTTTCACACCATATCATCTACAACATAAAGTATTAGACACATGCATATAACTAATAACATATATAATATGCATAACATTTGCCCATATGATTCTCATTCAAAATATAAAGAATTAGAGTTAATACAAAAGTAATGCTTTTAGTATATAACCCTATCACCTACATCCCACAATATACCAATTAATATGACATCCAAAACAAATCCTAATAAAAAAAATGAGAGTATTTGGGTCACGACACCTTTCCTGTTACGATACTTAGCTTGTTGCGCTAGTCGTGGTAAATTTATTGAAAAGTGTGTACCATCAACCGCACCCACATCATCCTAACATAAAAAAACTTCATAAATATTTATTGAACAATTAAACCTTGAAATCAGAATGATCATATCCATTTTCTAAAAAGTTGTATGACCTTGAAATAACAATGCCAATTATGTGTGTGGTACACTCGCGAGGAGAGTTATCAGCGGTAGCATTTGTTACTAACTCTCTGAATAAACAAAGGATTGCATCCAACACAAGATGGAAATAACGGTGAACTGTTTCTCCTGAATGGAAGAATTGAAATGTTTCATTCCGATTACGCATGTCATGCCCAATAGTGTTGAGAAATAAGGCAACTTGCTCTTCCAATGTAACATGTCTGCTTTCGCGTAGACCATGACCATGCAAACGAGTGCACAAGTGACGAAACATTGATCGTCTCATCCTTAATTGCTCGTGGTAGAATCTGTCAGTGCTTGTATATATGCATCCTACCCAATACAGTTCTCCGCACTTGATCCCAATTCCTACGAGGACCTCTAATAAGAGTGGGGGGAGCCCTACGCCTAGGCCTATATCTCCCCATATACATTCTCCTATACCACCATGTCATCATCATATATGCACTTATAACTATAAGTAGAAATGCCACTAACCTACGCTGACGTTCGGTAATCATTCTACAATATCTCAAAAAATAATAATAATAATAATGAAGTATACAAATTCATATACTCAATTAACAAAACAAACAAATTGGTACAAACATACATGCATAAACAACAATCCATACATCTAATGTATTCAACCAACAAAGCAATAACAATGAACCATTCTAAAAATAATTACCCATATATGAAGTACTATGCTGAGGAAGAGGGTTCATTGTTACAACCCATATTTCTAGTAAAAGATATTTGAATGCTACTACCTTACAACTAATAGAGCCATATCAGAATACACAATCGAGGTTTATGCAACCAACTTAGTCCTTTTGGTGGTACTAAATAGAATAACATCTTCCCACATATTGAAATTAGTCGGATTTACTTATTGTCAAAAATAAGTATTTAATTCCAAATTAAGCAAAATTGTAAGGAGAGTTCGCAACTGCTACCAAAATTTAGTTTCAAACCAAAACAACAAAGACTCAACCATGTCAACAAGTCCCATTATATTCCTTTCAATAAACACGGTTTTGTTGCGAAGGGTGGGGACTTGCTTGGTGAATAATATCAAGTACTTCCTAAAAGTTAAGAGAAAGACGCACCTTGGTCTGATCTAGTCTTCTTGACTTTGAAACTAAATTTTTTTCGAACCTCCCTTTTATCAGAGATTAAAATACGTGCTCCAACTTCAATACTCAATAAATAACACAAGAATTAAGAAGTACTATTAATGGTATCATTGTATCAAGTACTTTCCCCCTACTTAGTTAATTAGTTTAGGAATACTTGTAATTGAAAGAGGAAAGCAAGTAACTCCTTAAAACCAAAATGAAAGCAAACTAAATTAAAACCCAAAAAACAAAATTAAAACCAAAACTTACTTGACGGTGCGCGGCGAGAGTTGGAGCTGGAGCTGGAGAACGAATATTAAATCTGAGAAAGATAGAAAAAAAATGTGAAAAAATGTGAGACAGAGAGATTGAGAGAAAGAGAGACCTAGAGTTTGAGAGAGAAAGAGAGATTGAGAGAAAGAGAGAAGAGAGATAAGAGATAAGAGATAAGAGATGAGAGATGAGGGCGAAAGAGAATACCTAAGAAGAGAGCGAGTTGATGAGAGGTGGCAGTGAGAAAGAGAGAAGAGAGATCGAGAGGGAGAGTTGTTTCTATTTTCCCTACCATAGTGGGAAAATACCGGGTGACTAATTCAACTTTGGGGAGAGGTGTTTTCTATTTTTCCACTTTTAGTAGGAAAATTTGATTTGCCGGCTAATTCTAAATAGTATTTGCCAGTGTCCTTAAATACATCCAAACACTGGCAAATGGTACTTCTAGTGGGAAAATACAAAGGTATTTAGGGCTTGGTCCTACTTATTTAGGGGTATTTAGGGATAGGTCCTAAAATTATCGATTATTAGGCTTTAGTCCTATTTCTATCGATTGACCTTGAGTCATCTCAGTTGACCGTGCTCAACCCATTTTATAATAATATAATTTTCTTTTTTTATAAAAATGGCCAAACCACCCTTGAGCGAGCTTGACCAAACTATCTCTAAAATGGAAAGCCCATGAGTTTTTGTCCAAAAACTACTTCTTTGTTCTTCTCAGCCGGCCTAACTTGGTGAAGAGTTATGTAAGCGTCTCCATTTGATCGAATCTTGGCATCATTGATTTCCAAAGGATTTTCACTAATGCGAGGGAGATAACGAAGAGTGATTGTTTCAGGGAGAGGTTTTCGAAAAGCATCTTTGTGAGATTGACAAAGGCATTGGAATTAGGAACTAAAGATGGATCTAGCAGTTCGCCTACAGCCATACCCCATACAGCTCAGAGCTAAGAAAGATTTAAATAGATTATCTCGATCAGTTCTTCTTGTTTTCTTGTTGCTAGGTGCGCTTGATGTTGAAATCCCAGACAATTGCAACCACCAAACAAGCAAGGGATTCATTGGCCATAAACAAGACTGCCTACACGGAATGAAACCCGCCTGGCCTGGTCCTTCTTAGGAAATAGTCACCGGATATGCCTCTCATCGTTTGAGATCAATAAGCAGAGATAAAACACTTTGATCTTTAAATGATCTCGTTTGATCTTTAACACTTTGATCAATCGATCTACACATCTTTATTTTCTTCTTCTTTGAGTTCTTCTATATGTTGCTCTTGTTTGGTTTATGAGAAAATTGTTAAAAGGGGGTTTGATTTGGAGTTGGAAGTGGAGAGAAAAACTAGTGGCGGCTTAGGAGAAACAGATCGAGACATGTTGGTTTAGGGCATGTTTGTTCTAGAGGAAATGCTAAGGAAAGGAAAGAAAAAGAGGTGTGGTCCACCTTTTCCATAGTTTTTTTGTTGTTTGTTTGTCCATGGAAAGGAAAGGTTGTTTTCCGTGCGGAAACAAAACTAGGGAAATGGAAATGGTTTTGTGTCCATGGTCCAGACCTAAAATTTTAGGGAAAGGAAAGGAAAAAAAAACAAACACAATTTACTTTCCTTTCCACAGTTTACCAAACAAACACAATTTTAAAATTGTTTCCATTCCATTCCATTAGTTAAAATTTAACAAACATGCCCTTAAAGTAGGTGTTTGATGAATTGTCTGAGAGAAAGGTTTGTGGAAAGTGAGAAATTTGGACAAGTTTCTTCAATTTCGGAAATCTGAAAAACAAATTAAATTGACCGATATATATCGAAACAATCTCAAAATTTGGAATAAAACTCATGGGCTTTCTATTTTAGAGATAGTCTGGTCAAACCCGCTCAAGGGTAGTTTGGCTATTTTCATAAAAAAAATGAAAAATATAATATTATAAAATGGGTTGACCACGGTCAACTGAGACGACTCAAGGTCAATCGATAGAAGTAGGACTAAGCCTAATAATCGATAATTTTAGGACCTATCCCTAAATACCCCTAAATAAGTAGGACCAATCCCTAAATAACCCAAAATAATACAATTAGCCACCCCCATTTTCCAGTTAACAAACACACCCTAAGGTTTGGCATGATTTGCCAAGTACAAAAAATGGATTCACTAAAGGAACAAGTAAAATTCAACTAATTCGCTTTAAAATTTTTAGTTTTCACTTCTATATTGACAGTCATGTTCATGACTTTCTAGTCACCAGTGAATTCCATTATAACAATGAACGTGTGAAATCTATTGAAGTCTGATAAACATAACCCAAAAAGAAAAAAGTTGCAATATTTGCCAAAAAAAAAATTGTCTTCATTGTAGTAAACTAATTTTTTCTGTTCTTGATTTAGATGTGTGTTGGTGGAGAAGATGACAAGGAGGGAGGCAAGGCCCTCAAAGGTTTGGAAGATATTTGCAACTAAAACCAAAGTCGATTGATATTTCCTTTTTAGTAAAATTTAATTATAAAATAATTTTAATAAATAATAGCTAAATTGCTTCAAAAACCAGTTGTAGGCATTAACATGTGAACCAATTACAGTGCTAGTAGAATCTACGAGCATAACCACTGGTGAACAAATTCGAGGTAAGTACTTTAAAAAATAACTAAAAAAATAGTCATGTTGATAACGGAACTTGTCTTCCACGTGTCACCTCATGATTGGTTGATGAGTGTTGGATGAATATATGTACTTGCAACCCCCTAAATGCAACCACCACTAAGGCTGAGTCCAATGGTTATCTACTTTGAATCTGCATTCCTCAAAAACACAGTGTTTTAACTTTTAAGGATACAGAGGAGATTAAAGTGTCCAATAATGGTTGCACACATGCTACTATACGCCAGTTCGTTTGGCGCACTATGAAATCTATAAACATCCCACGCCAGTTTGTTTCGCGTATAACAAAAAAGAACAAACAAAACATATTATGCTACTTAGTCTTCCATACAATGAAAAAGTAAAATTCAAAAAGGCAAAACTGGCCCACCATAATCTCTTATCCTCCAAATCAAGTGGCCTATAATGAACCCTCTATTCCCCAATAATACTTTGTATATATACAGAGTGAAATAAGGATAGAGAGTGAATTCCGCCGCATTTGTCTCCACTTTTTCAAGGAAAGGGAGCCATTGGACTCGGCCTAAAAGAAACATAAAATTGCTGAGAAGCAACGCTCCATTGGTATTAATGAGACTTTGAAAGTTAAGAACTTATGGTGTCTATATTTCAAATGAAAAACTATGATACACTATTATATACATCTAGAGTTGTCTACAATAGGAAATGGACTAATCAAATTAATTTCATTTCAATGCACCAGACTAATGACATATAGTAACATTGTTCATATTTGGTCATTGTGTTCTTAGCACACGTGCGCTCACTCAATTTCATCATGCCTGCTTATCCTTGTATGTAAAGATCGTGTATATATGTGAACACAATTGATCTGACTCATAAAGATTGCAATACAAAGTAACGTGGGCAAGATTTAATTTATGTGCCGATAAACCTTCGAAATGCATATATTTCAGTATTTTCTTTTTTGGTGCCACAATAATAATTAAAGGGTACCCTAATTAAATTATTGCATTTATAAACAAATAATTAAGTAAATAATATGGTTCAAGAACTTTTGAGGAAGTATAAGTATATAAATCTACATTTGGTACAACCAGAAAATGTTTTAATAAAATTAAATTCGGGTTACCAGTTTAAGACATGGCTATATTTAGTGGCACGCAATGGGAAAAATAAACAATATGTGTCATTAATCTGGTGCCTTAATTTTTTTTTTTCATTTAAAGGATCAGATGATATTGTCTAGGGAGCCAACCTTTCTTTCTTTAATATAGAGTAATATACTTCTTCTATGTACATAACTAGAAATTGATGCCTTTGAGATGTCTAATTTCATTTACTTCACATTATGATTTAGGATATTTGCTACTACACCATCAAAACCAACTGTTTTCATGTGGATAGATATACGATCACACACAGTACTTAAAATCAAATATTTTCACTTGTTGAAAACTTGGTGTAAAACACATAAACACATTGATTCGTGCAAAACTTTGTGTCGTGATCTTATAATAGACTAAGATAATGGAATGAGTGCTCCTACTGGAAATATAATTAATTAAAAATATGTCTATCTCATATATGTTGTCAAATTTTTAAGCTTAATTTTCTAAATACTTTAGTATCATATTGCTACCTAATTAATTTAGATAAAATGAAGTCTCCTTCATAGATTAGGAATCTAAGTTTCCTAATTAATAAACTAATTCTTTGGTGCAAATTTGTTTCCTACTTAAACTATTAAGACTTTGTTATAACACATATCTCGAGGCAATACATTTAATCTCAATCGCAAATTTACTTCCATCATATTAAATATGGACCACCAATTAGTATTAGAATTCTTTGAGATCAATCTCTTCTATTATGCACGCAATGAAGTCTCCCTCATATATTAGGAATCTAAGTTTCTTAATAATATGGTTCTTTGTTTCAAGAGCATGCTTACGTGGGTGTAAAGGAGCAAGGTTGACACCTGGTCGGATGGAGGCAATTTGTTCTATGTATAAAATAAAATATATTTGGGAATGAAACGTCAATAAATTCCTTCAAATTTGTGAAGAAAGATGAAACTATATATTTCACATAAACCCCGAGAATTGAGTACAAAAACATTCTCACATTATGAAGTTGAAATTGTTTTTGTCGTTAATTTTGAAAATTTTGAACCGTAAATTAACCACTATACATCAAGGAAATAAAAAGCAACAAAATGCTCTGCATAGCACTTTTATTAGATTTTAAGGAATAATAGTAATATGTTCACTATAAGTTGAACCAAAATACATGCAATACATATGTTTATTCTACCATCATGATGCACTTTAGTATCCCTTCAGTGGGCTTGATCTTTAGTTTGTTGATTGTCTAAGCCTTTTCGGCTGACGCCATACTAGATAGGGTTCTCTAGAGTAGGAGTCATATACACCATCATAGGTTGCAGTTCGATAGCAGTGTCTATGGCACACCTCTATATCTCTTAGGCCATAGTATATATCAAAGGCTCCTCTTATTTGAACTTTGTTTATGTCATCCCACCAATCCATCCTGCACCAAAAGAGTGTGTTAAACCAAATGCTTGTTTTAAACTCCCACTCCCACTCTTCATCGTAAGCAAGTGTGCGATTACCAAGATCGTCGTCCTTGGATTGGCAATGGTAGTTCAACACTACACCACTTCCTATCTCGTTTCTCAAAAACACATGTGTTGCTTTCCGGAAGTTTATGTATTTAGCAGTTGAACACCCGCAAAATGCAACCAACACAATAAGAAACATTAGATAGCTGAAGCGGGCTGCCATTGGTGATTTAAAATTTTTTGAGACAATTTAAAATGCAAGGTGACCATATCATGTTATATATATACATAGGAAACATGTACTTTAGGAAACAGCATATTCAAATCAAAATCAATTTAGAATACCAAACTAATGACATATGGACATTGTCCATATTTGGTCGATGGTAGCAATCATTTCATTCTCATTGAATGCAGGGAATGTAAAGATCGCGCATATATGGATATTTTCTTTTGTGGAAAACACAATTGATAGAATCACTGTTAGGCAAGACATCATTTGGATTCTTTAATAGCATTCCCTGCCATAAGAAGGTCAACCAGATTTTGATGCTAAACTTTTTTAGGTCAACTAATAAACTCACGGTTATCATTTAGCAATATTTCCACTTGTTTTGAAGTTTTGGTGCCAAAATAATAACAAAAATGCATTTATTCTAAAAAATGATTGTATAAAATTGTTCGAGAGCTTTGTAGGAAATATTATTTAAGTTTGTACAATTAGGAAATGAGATATTCAAATTATATTCAATGTAATGCCCAGATCGATCATGAGTCATGGCATAAGCTATATATTTGGTCATGGGCAAAAATATACATGTCAGTAATTTGGTGCCTTAGTTTTTCCCTTTAATGAAAGATGATACCCTATAATATACATCTAGCATTTTTTTTTTTTTGGTGATCTATACATCTAGCGTTGTCTACAATAGGAAATGGACTAATCAAATTAATTTCATTTCAATGTACCAGACTAATGACAAATTTAGTGACATTGTCAATATAGTACGTATTTGGTTATTGCGAAGGGCTTGTTCCGAACACACGTACACGTACTCCCTCAATTTCAACATGTCATATCTTATATCCTTGTATGTAAAGATTGTGAATAGTGAAATCATTTTATTTTCTTTTTGGTGGAGAGCACAATTGATCTAACTCATAAAGTGTTTGATACATAGTATGGGGCCGTTTGGCAACCATTATGACAATCCATTTTGTGACAAATAATCCACTAAAACATTATAGAGCTTTTTTGGTAAATTTTTTTAAAATCCATTATCTCATTCTCAAAATGAGATAATAATCCACTAAAACATAAACAAAAAAAAGTAGCTTAAAGAATGAGAAACAAAAATTATAGAAATTTCCTCTTGAAATGACTTAGTGATGACTTACCATGTTTTAATCCTTTTTTGGTTTTTGGTAATTTTTCTTTCCATTTTTGGTTTGTTCAATAAATTAAAAGTTGATTTGTATTTGGTTGTTTGGTATAATTTCTACCATAAGGGTTTATCTCAAAACTATTTAAGTTAGAATTATTATTGATTTTAAAAACATAAATATTTCTACAAATAATGGTTCCCAAACGACCCTGTAACGTCGACAAGATTTTTGTGCTGGTAAAACTTTGAAATGCATGTATATCAGTATTTTCTTAAGTTTTGGTGCCACAATAATAAATAAGTTATTGCATTTATTAAAGAAAAAAGATAATATCATTCAATAACTTTTGAGGAATATAATTATATGATTCATTCTAGCGTAACACATTGTATTACAAGCTATTGTAACACAAACCAGTATATTCATGCCACATGGATTGGGAGACTTGATACAAGCATGACCGGTTATTGAAAAGAAAGAATGATAAAAAAAAAAAAAAACTCAAAACTCAAGTGTGATGAACTGCTGATCGAGAAGAGGGAGACAAAAATTCATAGACAAGGGACAACGATCGTCAAGACGTCAACTCCAATTGTATTCCTCTCTAATCTCTCTCCTATTCTTCAAATATATTCTTTTCTCTCTATCCAAATTGAAATCAAATAAAAACAAAATGACAAACCCCAATAATCATTGTGCCTGTGGATTTGTCCTAAGTTACAAATAACCAATTCTAACTATAGAATTTAACTCAATGAATCGCAAGCCCAACAAAGAATGTATTGGGCAGCCTTTCAAATTTCTCAAAAATCTCAATGAACCTGCAACTCTAATTAAAAATTGTTAAACTTCAATTCAATTCATTATTAAGTTTTGAATTTTGATTAAAGAAACAATTTGTATCTATTACGATTAATTCTTAAACGTTAAAAATGGAGTAGGGGGGATTTGGCCGGTTTCGAAAGTTAGTGGGAGAGGGGAGAAATGGTTCTTTTTAGTAACTTACCACTCTTGCCGGTTGCACAGGTCAAGTTCTAGGTGGCGACTATTTATTGGGTCGTGTTACATTGCAAGTATGACAAAATGTGTTGCACTATAATTTCCCTAATTATATAAATCTACATTTTGAACAATCAAGCTAGAAAATATCAAATTAAATTAAATTTGGGTTACCCATTTTAGACACGGCTGTATTTGGTGGCGTGCAATGGGAACAATAGATTGTTTCATTAATCAGGTGCCTTAATTATTGTTTTTTTAATTTAAAGGATCATATATTATACATTTAGGGAGCCAACATTTCTTTATGAATAGTGATAAGCACCCAAAATTGTAGTTTAAATACTTTAATATTATTCTACTTATGTCAATTATGTTATTATTAATAATATGAGTTTATCACTATTTACTTGTTTTTGTGCATTTTAGGCTTTAGAGTTGAATAAGTGTTGAAATGAGGTCATTTATATATGGAAAATGAGCTAAATTGATTGCTAAGTGAAAATCATGGATAAAGGTCAAGATTCATGAAAAAAAATCCTAAAAAAACCCAAGTCAAAGGAGTCAAGCGAAAGTCAATCCGGATGGAAAACTGTTGAAAAGTTAACAGAACTTCAAACGGGTATATCTTTGGACTCATAGCTCTGATTAAAGCCCATTTTATATCAAAACGACCAGCTTAGAAATAGATTTCTAATGGTCTAGACCTCGACCCATTTGGAGTATTAAAAGTAGATGAAAATGGTACAATAGTAAAACATTACAAATTTGGACCTTGATTATTGGGCCTTAGTGAAATATTTTATCCCATGAACTCAAGCTATAATGGAATTTCAACCAAGTCATATAAAACCCTACTTGTTCACTATAAAAGTAGATGTTAACTTCATTCCTAAGTATCAATTGTATTATCTAACTTTAGTTTAGTTTTTAGGGTTAGAAAATTAGGGTTTTATAGCTACCATTATTCCACCATTAATAAATCTTTCTACTTTTCTTCTTCCATATATAACATAATATCTTATTTTAATCATGTTTTTGTACTTATTCCAATGACATTAGGATAATCCTCCCATTAGAGGAGTGATTATGAAGCTTAATGAGAAATAAATTGTTAAAGTATAATTATTCATTGTGTATGTTTTAATAGGTTTGGTTTCTTATGTATGTTTAGAGATAAAGTGTATATTTAATTAAACCAAAGATTATTATGATTAGAACAGAGATGTTTAGTTGTAATTATCCTACGAGCTAGTAATAATGACTATAGATATGTAGGTTGTTGCTATGAATGATAAAGTTTGGGGCTTTAGATTAGAACATTGCGGGAAAACCTAAAGAAGATTGGGATTACTTTTCAATGAGTAATTTGAATTTGGCATGAAATAAATTATTATGTAAATTATCATTCTCTCTAGTTTGTTTTCATTCATTCTCATATAATATTTTACTGTCTTAGTTAAATTTTAAACTTGAATCCATAGTATAATTATATAGTAAAAATTCTTCAAATAAATAATACTCTCACCATTGTTTCTCTTAATTTAATTAGTTCATTCATTTTTTTTGGTTGTTTAAGAGTGGATTAGAACTTTTACTATATATATATTACTTGATATGAGAGAGAGAGAGAGAGAGAGAGAGAGAGAGAGAGAGAGTTTTGATTTAAATATGTGTTTATTTGAGTGATTGTTTGTGTTTTTACATTAATTGGTATTCTTATAAATATGTGTTTATCAAGTAGAGTAATATACTTCTTCCACGTACATAACCTCGAGACGCGTCGTCATGGGGCCTTTAATTTGAGAGGTCTAATTTCATTTATTTTACATTATGATTTAGGATATTTACTACTACCATACATCATCAACACCAACTGTTTTTACAACTTGGATAGATACACGATCACATGCACATAGTACTTAATTAAAATGAAATATTTTCACTTGTTGAAAAATTTGTGTAAAGCAAAACTAACTAAAAACCCACTGATAAACACATTGATTTGTGCAAAACTTTGCGTCGGGATCCTATAATAAGCTAAGATAATTGAATAAGTGTGCTACTACTTGAAATTGAAAATATGTTTATCCTATATTGTCAGATTTTTAAGGTTCTAAATACTTCAATGTCATATTGCTACATAATTATGAGAAAATGAATGGCCACATATGTTATAAAAACACTTAAACAAACTCAAAATCGTTAGGGCATTTATAAGTTTTAGATTATGCTAATTTTTTGTAAATATAATCTCCTAACTATTCTAAACATTTTCACACCAAAAAAAAAAAACAACAAAAACAACAACAACAACAACAACAACAACAACAACTTTCCAAATATAGTATAAAAAACGTCCACAATTCTTTATTTATTGACTACATTCGATGGGGTTACAAGTTTAGGATTTGAATAATTTTTTTTGTGACAATGTTTAAAGTAGTTGGAAGATCTTAATTATGTACAAAAAATTAGCCAAATCTAAAATTTAGAAATGCCCTAACAATCATGAGTTTGTTTACGTGTTTCTAAAATATATGTCCCTAAAATCCCTCCCTAATTGAAGTCTCTTTCATAGATTATTTGGAATCTAAGTTTCCTAATAATCTAAATCATTG
The DNA here is from genome assembly GCF_015680905.1 of Coptis chinensis. NCBI lineage: Eukaryota > Viridiplantae > Streptophyta > Magnoliopsida > Ranunculales > Ranunculaceae > Coptis > Coptis chinensis. The sequence goes on along the minus strand of NC_141463.1, from coordinate 87,963,855 downwards.
ATATGAATTTGTTTCCTACCTAAACTCTTAAGACTTTGTTAAAAGACGAGATATCTAAAGGAAATACATTTAATCTCAGTCACAAATTAACTTCTCCCACATTAAATCTAGACCACCATTTGATATTAGAATTCCAAGAGATCAATCTCTTCTATTATGTAATGAAGTCTTTGTCACAGCCCAATTTTAAACAATTACACAGTGAATATTTGAAATATAAATATCTCAAACATCGCTATGTTATTGTCTAAAAACCTAGGCTATGACGGGGTATATACAACACATGCCAAAAACCTAAAACCCACATCATAAAATGATCAACTTAAATTAAAATAATCCCAAAAATTTTCCACCATCACTTTATTAAGCTATCTTCCGTCCAAACAGAATATCAAACAAACTCTAAGAATAAAAGTTTTCAATATCTTATTCTCATGTCATATGAAAATGTAAAATACATTATTACATCCTTCCAATAAGAATTGGACCTAATAAAAGAACTAACTGACTGCTCCAATGCAAGAATCCAAATCACACGCCGCGGTTCCACTGCCTTCCACCTATATTCCCAAGAACACACTCACGTTGCCAAAACAAAGCAAACATGGGTCAGCAAAATGGAATTTGATGGTATGAGTAGACTAACCACATATAAACATTTCTAGTCTTTACTTATCAAACTAACACTTTAAATATCTCATAACTTAATCATTCTCAGCTTGGATCGGAAGACATATAGTTCCGTCATTTCAACCGGCATAGTTTCTTTCCAAGCAAGACTTTCATTTTATTAACTCATTATAATAACTCGTTTTAATAACTAATTAATTGAATTAAAACTTACCGATATCCATCATTGATAAGAGTAGGATCAAGGCCCCTCAGACAAAATATTATTAAGTCATACCCTCCTGCAAAAGAAAGTTAGAAATTTTATATAACATATGTAGATATCCTATAGGTATTCAAATGTAAGCCCAAACACACTCGCATAATCAAATCAATTTTTCTTATAAATTAATCAATTACTTTTCTTATACACTCACCCTTTAGTACCTACTCCATAATTTGCACTCCACACATTTGCCAAATCACACATTTCTGTGTGCCTCTCTCCCACCGAATACCACAATATCATAGCCATCTATAGGCTTTCATACACATATTTCACAGCCTCTTTAGGCATAAAACTCAGGTCATTCATGGCACATTCAATGAATACCTTAGGTCATTCCCGCCACATTCAAGGAATATCTATCATATCACTAACGGCCATTCATGGCACATTCAATGAATGCCCCGGTCATTCCCCACCACATTCAAGGAATACCCAACCCTACATTCCCGTACACTCAAGGAATACAACTAACCCAGAGGTGAATACCTTAGTTCCTCTCTGGGGCGATCCAAACAATCTGGGCATTCATGGCACATTCAATGAATACCAATGAATTCATGGCCCATTTATAACATTTATAACGCTTAACGGGCGGGCATTTATGGCATTCAATAAATGCCCACCTAGCATATGACATCATCAGTCATAAAAACTCATTTCCCAAAACTTGAGGCGTGGAGAGTTCTAAAAGGGTGCAGTGAATTTGTTTACACATTATTTAACTTTATTACATATATTATTTTAGAGAACGAAGAAGTATATTGTTTCATGTATTTTTGGTTTACGCGTTATTAATTAGATTGATGTTTAAGTGTCGTAACATCGTATATCATAAGAGATTGAAATATCACATAGTAGTTAATACACGTACACACGTATATATATATAGAAAGGTCTTAGCCTAAAGTCAAGCACGCTAATAACCCTAAACCGATCATAATAGACCAATTCATTATCTGAGTTAAAAATCAAACTTGGTCAACTGGTCAAAGTCAACCCTAGTCAACAGTCAAAGTCAACCTGTCAATGGTCAACACCGGTCAACCAGACCTAAACTCTTCTAACCCAAAAGCCCAAAGACTAAGGCCCAAAGTCTAAAACTTAAGTCCAAAATAAAATTCCAAAATTTAAAACACTCAAGTCCACCCACGAAGTTCGGCCCGAGCCCAACAACAAAAAAACCCTCACTGTTCATCTTCCTCTCTCCCACTCTCCAGCGCCTCCACCACCAGCCTCCACTAGTCCGCCATCCTCACTCCAGCGGTTTGGTTCCTTGCAAAACCCCTATACAACTATACCAACAAATTGTGATTCCCAATCCTATGCTAGGTCACCTCTTCCACACTTCCTCCACCACTGCAGAGCTCGCCGGACTACCACTCACCTCCCAACCTAACCGAAATTGACCTAAACTAAAACCCCTACTACTTTAGTTAATACAAAAACCCAATTCATTGTTTCACCAATTTCTCCCCCAAAACTGGATCAATATTGACCTCCATTAACACCTGTTCCAAAGCTTCCCCTCACACTCTCCAGCACCCAATCAAACCAAACACCAATTCAATACCCAACACTTCACCACAACAACCAAACATCATCAATCATAACCACAACAGTTTAACATCACCACAAAATCAAACAAAACAATTCATTCAAACACAACAAAAAAATCGGGACAATTTGGTTCTTGTGGCGACGCCATTAACAACCTGTGTCAAGGCTTCAACAGTTCAATTCTCAAATTTGTCAGAATTTTATATACTGTAGTACTTCAAAAAAAATCTAACAACCGGCACCATTAACAGAGTTTACAAGATATCAAATAAGGAAATCACTATTACGGATATGATTAGCAAAAACAAAAATTTTAAAAGAACATCTTCAGACTACTCACTGTTTATAAACCGAACAGCTAGATTTCCGAAAGCGGAAAAACCCTGAAAGACCGAAGTCGACTGTCACGCGAAAGAGACGATCTTCCTCATTCAAAACCTTTTCTTTTTACTCTCCAACAGCAACCACTAACTGGTGTTACTCTCCCTTCCGTCTCTTATTTTTTTCTGTGTATAACTCTCTGTGTTTTTCCCAAAAACTCTATGTGAGAAAACTCCTTTTTATTTTTTATTTTAAAACCCCCACCGAAAAAACAAAGATAATAGTTATATATTTTGTTTTACTTAATATATTATTATTATTATTATTATAGGAAAAATAAAAGAAAAAGACGGGATGTTATAGTCTCTTTCATAGATTAGGAATCTAAGTTTTTTTAATAATCTAGTCCTTCGTTTCATGGGCATGATTACGTGGGTGTAAATGAGCAAGTGTTCACACCCGAGCAGAGACAATTTGTATAAAATTTGTTTGGGATTGAAATCTCAATAAATTTCTTCAAATTTGTGAGAAAGATTTAACTATTTGACATAAACCCCAAGAAATGAGTCCAAAAACATTCTCACATTATGAAGTTGAATTGTTTTTATCGTAACTTTTGAACCGTAAATTGATCACTTGATAGCAAAAGGCATCAAAAAGCATAAAATGCTCCAAATAACACTTTTATTAGATTATAAGGAAAAATCGTAATTTGTTCACTATAAGTTGAATCGAAATACAATACATACGTTTATTCTACCATCATGATGCAATTTAGTATCCTTTCAGCAGGCTTGATCTTTAGTTTGTTGATTGCCTCAGCCTTTACGGCTTAATTACGCCATATTAGATAGGTAGCTCTAGTGTTGAGGACATATACACCATCATATGTTGTCATTGGATTCGCAATGGTAGTTCAACACTGCACCACTTCCTATCTCGTTTCTCAAATACACGTGTTTTTTTTAAAAAGTTAAACCTAGAGCGGTTGAACACCCCCGAAGTGCAACCAACACTAAAAAACATTAGATTGCTGAAGCAGGCCGCATTGGTGATGTTAAAACTTCTGTGACAATTTAAAATGCGAGGTGACCATATCTCTCCACTATATGATAGCCGGTTTTTAGGAACCCTCCAGCTCCCCTAACTCTCGAGTAGGACAAATCAAAGTCTTTCTCCTTTTTCATTATTTAGCCATTCCTCTTTTATGAGTTTAAAATTATCAAACAACTTAAAAAATATTTACAAAATTGCCCCTTCCCTCTTGACCTATGTTTCTTCCAATTCTACAATCAAAATTATAATTATAATGACCTAAGTTTCTTCCAACCGGTATGTAGCACGGTCCGCATACGTGTCCTATTATATACATAGAAAACGTCGTATTCAAATTAAAATCATTTTAGAGCACCAGACTAAATGACTAATGAAGTAACATGAGTAATGACATATCGACATTGTCTATATTTGGTCGTCGCAATGGGATCAACACACTCAATCGTTTCATTATCATTGTATGTAAAGATCGCGCATATATGGATATGCTCGGAACCCTCATCCCTATGAGGATATTCTCGTGGTAGCCCAGGCCTATGGATATTTTCTTTTTTGGAAAACACAATTGATAGAAGGGCGATAGAATCACTGGGAGGCAAGACATGATTTGATTCTTTAATAGCATTCCCTGCCATAAGTAGGTTAGCCGGATTTTAATGCTAAACTTCTTTAGGTAAACTAATAAACTCTCAGTTATCATTTAGTAATATTTCCATTAGTTTTGGAGTTTTGGTGCCAGAAATCCCAGAATAATAACAAAAATGGATTTATCCTAAAAACAATTGGATAATATAGTTCAAGATCGAGCTTTGTAGGAAATAGTTATTTAAGTTTGTACATTTAGGAAATGAGCTATTGAAATTATATGATGCCCAGATCATAACTCATGGCATAGGGTGTCATGGGCAAAAACATACATGTCAGTATTCTGGTGCCTTAATTTTTCCGTTTAATGAACCAGCTGACATTGTCTAGACTCTGGACTCTGGGAAGCCAACGAACTTTCCTTCTATGTGATTTTCCTAGCTAGGGTAAGGAATGTGATATGTACGTAATAATCACTGCTACTGCAGTGTCTAACATGGCTGTAACCTCATGTCGATATTCGATTGGGCAATTATTATATGACAATAGTGTTTCAATCTTTGAGTTGGCACAATTCTATGGCATATTTGGTTGGCAGGAAATCATGCTAAGACCGTCTCTATTCAGCTGCTTATGTGGGACGAGAGACTCTTGATAAAAAAAAAAACATACCCAGCATCTACCTTTGGAAACAGAAGAGCATAAATGGCGATAAATTGAGTTTTGTGGTTCACACTTTCATCCACCTGATTGTACATGTGTTGTTTACTAATCTAGATACGATTGGGTTCAAAAGTTATAGAATAAAAGCTTAGTTTGGGGCCATAATAATGAAAATGAATTTATCTCGTGGAAAAAATAAGAAAGCTTTTGGGAACAAAAACAAAGTGAAGGATGAATGTAAAAATCAACAATATCATGTGGAGTTAGGTGCTATATGGAGCATTGGAGATGGAAGTTCTGTTAAATTTTGGACTGATCAGTGGGTAAAAGTCATGAACAAACCATGGACTCTTTTGGACCTGGTTACACCACTTCCTTCAGTGGTGGACACTGATCTCACTGTTGATGAGTTTATCAATCCCAATGGCTCTTGGGATTGTGGGAAACTCTCTTGTCTGGTTCCTAGCCTAGTTCTTGACACTATCGAGAGTGTGAGATCTCGACTGTCTGCTTCTGATAAGTTGATGTGGAATCTAGCCTCAAATGGCGTGTTCTCGGTGAAGTCGACTTATAATTTTATCTGTTCTTTGGATATTTCATAGGGCCAAAGTTCTAACCAACACCAGAACAAAAACTTGCTAGAGGGTGAAACTTTTCTTATGGAAATTTGCTAACAATCGTCTACCCATTGGAGATGTTTTAGTGGGACATCAAAACAATGTGGAGAACTTCTGTATTTTTGGCAATGCTCGTCAGGACAGGAGGATCTATTTCACCTTTTCTTCGATTGTTCTTGGAGTAAAGGTTTATGGTTCTCTTCTAGGCTTGGGCTTAGAGTAGAGGATGGAGAGTTTATGTCACATAGTTGGTATAAGTTTTTTAGAGATAAGGATACTACTGATGAATATGTATCTTTATATACTTTTGCTTTGATGTACCACCTTTGGTGGCACAGAAATAATTGCACGTTCAGGTTTGCTAAACCAAACCATGTGGAAGTTCTTGATAAAGCTTTGGCTGAATGGCAAGAATGGATTGTTGTGGATAGCACCTTGGCTATCTTATCACAGGAGAATGAACCATCTGAGAGTAAGGGGGGGGAATGGTTTGCCCCTCCTTTTGGTAGGTTTAAAGTGAACTTTTGTGGAGTGTTTATGAAGACTAAAAGTGCAAGTGTCTGCAATGATCATTAGGGATTGGAATGGCGAAGTTATTGCTGCTGCCACTGAACATAATCGTGCCCCATCTAAGATTGAAGCTAGCCTTCTTGCGGCAGAATTTGCAGTTAACTTGGCAAGACAGAAGCAACTCGATAAGGTCATCTTTCTTTGAAGGGACTGATAAGCTGGCTACTAAAATCATTCCGCAAACATCAAGAGCTCCAGCTGGGATTACAGAGCAACCTTAGAAGGAATGCAGCAGAGTTTGAATGCTATCTAGGGATTTTCTTTTCGTAACGCTTCTGTAACAGGGAATGCTTGGACCATGAAGCTAGCAATTAGGGATAGATCTTATGGTCCTAAACAATTCTATTTGTACTGCCCCGAGTCCCTGAGGCTATTTACATGCTTTAATATAACGTTTGAAGGTTTTATCAAAAAAGAAATCTTCATGTTCACAAGCTGATCATAATATGGCGGCTATTGTTGTATTTTTCAAAAAATGAATGGTGAATATACCAGTTAATACTTAAAAGTTGTATTTTCTATGCATTACACTCTACGTAACATTATTTGGTCGGAAGCCACAAACAAGGATAATATTGCTCAAGATCTTAAGAGGTAAAAGAGATAACAAAACTCATCATTGATTACAAAAATGGACTATTCATTGGAATACACATTACGGCACTATTTTTACATTAAAATGTTGTTACAAGACCAATACCAAGCTCCTCAGCGAGCTCGTCCCACAAAGGCAGTAGTGTCAGCACAACAAGCATTACAGCAACGATTACAGCTGTAATCCTCCATGTTCCGACCTCAGAGACATCGTTTAAGCACGGCTTCTCAGGTGTCCTCTGAGTGTGGAATCAACATGAAAGAGACAATAAGTTACAGTGAAATGGGAAAAAATAACAAGAATAGTAAGTATTTCATTTGTTTGTCATTAAATACCAAATCAGTAGTTTTGCTTACCTGACATATTAGCACATACAGTCCCCAAGGAAGTGCCAATGGTCCACCAAGCTAAAAGAATGAACAATATGTTAATTTCCATGCCAAAAGAACAAATCAAGTAAAAGAAATTCATGCAGTTCAAAAATCTCAACTGTCTGAAGAAGAAGAAGATTGTAATCAACTGATAAAAATTGTTGTCATACCACTCCAAGACCAAGTAATGTGTAGGTTGTCAAACCAAAAGCCACCAAAGCACCTTTCCCCAATGCACCCTGTCACATAACAGATGGATCATTATACAGGTTGTGTAACATTACACACAGCATTACACACTAAACTGTGAAAATTATTATTAGGACTAGGGTAAGATATACATTTACATAACACCCATTTATGTAACATATACAGTGCAGAACTGGAGCAAGGGTGAAATGAGAATTTCATCAAAATATCAGCACACGTTACAAGTAAATAACCATTAGATACTACTTAAACGAGGAACCCAAAACAAGGTCATTCAATAACGATACTTGAAATAACCTACCTATTGTGAATTAAACACAGATTTGTTATATGACTTAAATCGGAAAAAACAACCCCATTTGGTGGACTGTCTTAGCAATGACTCAATACACATTTTGCTAAATGTCAAAGACAAAGATCACTTATCCCCAAGTCCATAACTAGGTAACAGGAGCATTAACCTTGGTGACTGTCACAGAAACAGAAAATTTACCATGGATAACAAGATTTCAACACATCAACCTAAAGTGAGTACAATCATAACCATCTGGTGCGTAGGGTGAGATCTCCCACAGTGTGGGTCTGAAACTTGCTAACTCAGCCACAGAGGATTGATTCAGCTTAAGCACCAAGGATTGATTGTTTGGTAGATCCTGCACCAAGGATTGATTGTTTGGCAGATCCTACAAACTGTTTGTAGCAATAAACATGACTGATTTATGTGGGAATCCAAGGTGTAGCAGATTCTATGCATGTCACTATGTCAGAAACTCAGAACTGATTCATGCAAAAGATCCCGGTTGTTAGTTGATCCAGAAGAAATCAGACGCGTTAAAGGATTGCCTGGCCTAAGTATTGCTATATTCTCCATGAATACCATCTCAAACCTTGGTTTTAACATGTTCCTTTAAAACACTGAGGCATAATAATACGAGTTCCGCCTGAGTGATTACAAAGAGTATTGCCTACTTAAACTTAAAGAACTTTGATGGAGAAAATATTTTGGCAAGTACTTTTGTAATCGTCACAAAGACCCTCTGGAACATTCTCCGTGTGATCCCAAAGCCACATTTTGCATCAATTGGAGAAAGAAGATATACCAACTTTAAAAACCTCTGGCATTGATGACAGATCACAAGTTCACAGCAACCACAATAATCCTTAAAAGAATGAAACACGAATTTAATATATTTATGCGAGTTAGGTATTCCTCTTTAACTTGGTAATTGAACACATATCCATGTTTATCCAATGAGACAGGGGATCATATAGGTTGGTCAAAATTACTCATCTATTAAATTCAACAGAAACTCAAAACACAAAAAACAAAAACATACAGATAGAGACAGAGAGTCATAATTTATCATGTTATAATGTTCATGTCTTCGTATCAGTATTAAACAAGGTTACAACCAATATCAGAAGGACACATGCATTATGCTTTAGTTCAACCTTGACAATCATTGGGATACTTAAAGCTCAAACACCAGAAGTTAAAAGTGAGGAATACCTGCACAGCTCTTCCACCATCAAGGCAACCAACGGGAAGCATATTAAACGCTGATGTGGTTAAGCCACACCTACCAATAAATGCAATTGTAATAAGCATCTTAAGCACAAAAATTTAAAGAATATATGTTCATCAGAACAAAAACAGGAAATACTTCACCAGCCTGCAATCACAAGAGGGTGAATTGCAACAGTAGCAGCATGCATGGAACTGCAAAATGATATGACAAAATATTACTGTTAATCTTCTTTCTTTTACCTGAGACTGAAACGAAATAGTAAATAGCATGGAAGGATATCTTATCCAACAGACAGAACAAATAAACACATAACCAAAAATTCTTGAGAGTACTTTTGGTAAAAGATGGAGACTCGTGGTGGAAAAAAGCTGAAATGCTTAAATGTGGTTAGGATCGCTTCTCACTGACTAGATATCAGCAATTAAAACAAGGTACAGAACAAGATCTTACATTCCTTTATTAAGGACTCGGTGCAGAGTATTTTTAAAGCTATATTCATGAAATTCAAGAAACACCATGTTATGCCACTATGAAATCTGTTGCCATTTTATTTTTATTTTTTTATTTTGTGAATATAAGTCTACTGGGTAATGGGGTTTAACTAGTGCAGCTGGTAGTGGGTATAAGCGTATACAAATAAGAGTGCAACCTAGGGCAATTAACACTTGCACTTCTTTCTCATTTTCTCATCTTTTTCTTCCTCTTCGTCTCTCCCATCTATTTCGTATTTCTCTGTTTTTGTTTCACTTAACAAAATGAGAGTATCCCATTACCATGGGTGTTTAGTCCGACATCCAATAGGAAAAAGATCTTCTTTCTTCTCCCATCTGTTTCACTTTATTATTATTATTATTTTTATTTTTTAGGGTGTTCAATTAGAAGAAAATAATTGTAATACTGAAAGGAAGAATGAAATAGATAAAAGAGACATACGCATAACCAAGGGTGCCTCTGCTTATAAGTCCAAGAAGTAAAGAACCTTGGAACAGCATGCTAGGAACCTGCACTAAATCTCCTGCCACGTCTGGCTTCGACGACAACAGCAAGCCAACACAGAACATTGAAAACGAAAGTGCGGCACCGGCAAAAGGTCCCGCAAGAGAGATGTCGACCATCGTACGCCGATCAGGTAGAATAGATTTGAACTACATAAATTGTACAAAAACAAAGTGAAAAACACAAAATGAACTGTGAAGGGACAACATATAGATACATGTTATTACTATGCAGACGTTAGTCTCAATTTCTCCAGATGCATAGAGAATTTTAGAAAGGAAAGCATATGTCCCAAAGCTTCATAAGATGACTAAGAAAAACTGCACATATTGGCTAAAACATGCAGTTAGAAGTCAGTCAGTGGTTAGAGTATATACATCAGGTCTCACTAAGTGAGTGGTTCATGTTATCCAAGAAATCTGTTCTTTGGGCGGTATGATTTTTTTTTGGATTTTCTGTTGTTTCTTGTCTCTAGTCATCTTTTTTCCTAAATGTTGTAATTGAATATCTCATCCTATATTGTACTCACCCTTTTTTTTTACAATTATATCATGAACCCTTAACCTCTTCAGACACAAATACAAAGTTCGTCAGAGCCTAAAACATATACTGGACATTCTAGAGCTCAGACAGTTTTCAGATAGACAAAATATGATGATGTGCTCATGTCAATCTCAGTCTCGAAGACCTCCATGGTTGGACTCACTAAAAACTGGCTCCCAAAATTTCAGCAAGCCAACCATGTTTATAAAATAACTATGTGCTGAGCCTTTATTTTTTAATTTTATTTTTTGATTTGGTAATAGTTATGTGATGAGCCTTTCACAACTTTCCATTTTCAGTAAAGCCACACCTTTCCACCAAAAAGAAGCAAGGACATCAAGGAATGAATACAATATCAGTACTCCTCTGCACTAGTACACTACCAAAGGAATCCATTCAGAAAGGAAGTGCTTGATTTTCATATGCAAGGCTACTAAAATATCTAACCTGAGTGATTGCACCAAAGCTGCCTAGCGTAATATTAGGAATGAAGAAAGGTATGCCCAGCTTTACTTTCTTTAGAAGAGCAGTCAGGAAATGTCCAACCTCCTGTACATAGAAATTAAGGGGAATAAACAGTACAACTTGACAAAAACCTAAATTTGCATTAAAAACCACATCATATTAAGTATGAACAAAGTATTAAAACCACATCATCAATCTTTCTTTTCTTTCTTTTTTTGGATAAATATAGCTGCCAGAACTTGTTTATGTATAAGTAATATAAGTAACATGTAATATTACATATTAAAATATGTATATGTTATATGTAAGAATACTGATAGCCAAACTTGTTCTAATTACTTTAAGACTTGGGAGAACATTTGAACTTGGAAGCGATGTCCTAAAAATGGGCTTCGTATTACAATAGGAGAGTCCCTTTATTTTCATATGGAGTTATCAAGTATGACAATGAGGCATTTCATAAACTGAATTTCGTAGTGCAGTAGAAGGATAAGATGGTCTATATGATGAAGCCGATTCACAATAACTAATGAATGGTTCGCGATACAAAATGGTGAAGTTCTTCCACTGGCTGCCTACTTGACATTAAATGTCTCAGTCAATTAAAAGTAAGACTCTCGCCTGATGGATACATGAAGTAGAAATATCTTATACTGTATAACAATTCTATGAAGGCAATACAAGTCATATACAGGGTGACAATCAAAATGGTGTGCATGCACAAACATGAAATAGACTGAACTAACTACCCTCTTGCATTTTATCAATATTCTCTTTTGGAATCTATGATTCTCTTACATGAAAGAATCTTCTGCTTAGCCCGGGGAAAAAATATTGCTTATTGTATTAACTATTAAAATCATCAGAAATGGGCATTACATGAAACAGCTGAACCCCTAAAACACCATATGCCAGCGGTACAGCAGAGTCGACAAATGGGAACAGAAGCTGCATATCTGGTGGTTCAATAGCATTAGGATCTGTAAAATACTTCACTACCTCCGGTGGAAGTCTATTTATCTGTTTGAGAAAATGATCAACAAAACAAAACAAAACAAAAATATGAATGAGATAAACCATAAGAAGCAAAAACAACAAGTGGGTAGGTACTAGGTAACCAATACACACACCTGAGATGCTATGCCCAACTCTACACTAGAACCAATGGTAAGTAAGAATAAAATGAGTGCAATCACATATTGCCAAAGTGTTGTGGGTCCTGGTTCTGAAACTTCTTTCCTCAGCAAACCAAAGCTCACTCGGGGTCCACCACGTGGATCTAAATCTTCTGAATTTGGTTCTTCAACCATAAACAGGTTGTACTTATCACCAGTGAGTTCAGTGAGTTGATGCTGGAGTTTGGAAAATACATCTTCTCTATTACCCCTTAGATTGCCAAGGAAAAGTATACCCTCACCCAGGTCCCCAAATGGCTCTTCATTAGTCACCCAGAAAGTTGAGTAACCAAAAAGTTTGTCCTTAATCAGCTTCACATCAGTTGGATCAACCTTCTCTGGTCCAAGGAGTTCCATCAACTTAAAAGAATCAACTTGTAAGTTATTGTATGCTGCTCCTACAGATGATATCGTTGGCGTCTGAAGAAAAAAGTCCAGAATTCAACAAAATTCCACCAATTCATATAAAAGACTAAGTGTTCTAATACCGAGTAGAAAATGTAGATAACTAAGGAAAGGCTGAAAATGTAGGAAACATCTTAAGAAGGGGAAAACAATATTTCATTGATAAAGCAAACGAGTATGCTCATTCCAAGTGTAAGTGCGACAAATCAGTCCAAGTGCAAAGCAATGTATACACCGTGAGTAGTATCAATCAATTGTGCATAGTCATGCCTTCATATTATCTAAACTTGGCTACTAATTCAATTCAATATTCAATAAGTTTCACATTAAATCATATCTTATAAAAATCATTTAAAATTCTCATCAATTTTGTATCAGTGTCAATTGCCTAAAAACAAACAAGAATTGAATTAAGAGAGATTACCCTAGAAGAAACAGAAGCAGGAGTTTGTTGTTGTTCATGCTTAAACTCATCACTATCTCCCCCATCCAACTCCTCATTATTCGAACCGCCTTTCGATACATTATCATCATCACCATCACCATCACTTCCTTTACTACTAAAACAACTAAACTTATCAAACCCCTTCCATGAAACTTCCCTTTTACTTCTTCTATTACATAAAAAACACTGGTTTTTCGACTTGTTTCGATCAAGTAATCTTATTTTATCAGTACAAGTATCTTTAATTGGATAAAAATGAAATCTTGTGTTTAATGAAGTGAATGAATAGCTTGTTAGTGTTCCCATGAGTAGAAATTCAACTCAAAATGGATAAATGGGGGTGTTTTTTTTTTAAGTGGAGAAGTTGTTTTGGTGCATTTGGAGATTTGGGATTTGAGTTTTGAGATGTGTAATGGAATTTGAGGAAGTGTTTGAAGAAAATGACTGAGAGACTAAATTTTCTTGGTCATATCTTCTTGGTTTTAAATTTTTTGCATATCTTCTTGGTTTTAAATTTTTTGCTTTTCCATTTTTCTTGGTTTGATCAGACCCGGCCCTTTAAAGTAGTCCAGGCCCTTATTCTATTTGGGCTTGGGCCTCCACATAAGAGGCTTAGAATCAGGCCGGGCCATTTGAGGTTTTTTGTACATATTAGAAACCATCTAAGTGATCTAACTAAGCACCGAAACCAGAAACCAAAATTTTACACTAGTATTGTTTTCGTTATGGGTTGTAAGTAAAATATGATGCTTCGAATTAGAGGACTATACGATATACTGAAGTTCACAGCAAGCAAGCACTTTGGTCTAATTGGTAATAGGTCTTTGAATTCAGGAGCGGTGAAACTAGCAGTTTGAATAAAAAATAATAGCAAAGACCAAAATGAATAGCTCCAAAAAGAAGATGATCAGAAATTAAGATCCTTCTTTCATGTGAAATAATTTTTATCAAATGTTTGGGATTGAGAAATAAAAATACAGAGCTGTTATTTGCTCTAGGCGAGTTTGTGGCCCATGCCAAGTCATGGCTTAAAAACCTTTCTTGCCGATAACACAACAAAATACTCCTCATACCGACTAGCAATCACAGTTCACTTCTTCCCCTGTTGATTGATTACATTGTTACATGGATGTACAACTGTCAGGGAAGTCCAAGTGTCCATCTATGCCAAGCCTCTAATCGTAGAAATTGACCCCTCCTCATCGAATGCGCTGATTGGCGCACAATTTATTAGTCGCAAAGAACTAGTGTGATGAACTTGCGTCCCCATCAGTCGTAATCAGCAAGCATTAGAGTGATTTCAATAAGAGCATGCTGGTTCATTGAGTATTTCCATTAAGTAATTAGCTTCATGATCACTCCATAAGTCCATAGTCCATACAGAAGTAATTACGTTTACCTTCATTATTGAGAAGAACCGGATCACATCAAATACCCATAATGATAAGCATGGTACAACATTTCCTAGCAATTATGCAAGTGTCTCATTCATTGGCTTTGAATTGAATACCAAGATTCCTCAATCCGTCTTCAGTGGTTAAGAATATTCTAAACTGTAAAGTGTCCAGACACAAATAAAAGTTTTAAATGAGAAATCTAACCAAATTGGTGTTGCAGGGTTGCTTTTCTATCATCTCTACTACCTATAAGTGTAGCGGCTGAGCTAGCCAAATGTGTCCTCTGTCGGTTCTAACAATCCATTAATATTCGAACACTTGTTATGCTGGCCAATAGCATATTTATACATAACTATTTCATACAACTCTCTCACCATTTGCTCACAATTCTCACAAAAAATCTATCTACTCCAAAACTACAGCAATAGATCCAAATGAACAAGCAATCACATCAAAAGGAAAAGGAAATAAAACCACTATAACAAGGTTTACAAATTTCTCAATTCAATAAGACGGGACTTTGTACAATTAGTTGATGTAGCGGAAGCGATATTAAAAGTTCATTAAAACATAAAAGAGATCAATTAAAACATAAGTTTATTTATAATATTGAAGAATTGATTACAATTTTTATCCATAAAATTATTTATATAGAGAACTCCATCAAATCATCTTAAAAACCTATTAAAACACTAAGAACCACTTTCCTAATCTATTTATCATAATAGTAAATTTCTAAAACTACTAACACAAATTAGACTTCTATACACTTCTAAATTAGGCTTAAAGAATAAAAACGAAAATAATTTGTTTTTAGTATATTTGGATTTACTAAAAACAATTAGACAATAAACATTGGCTTTATGTTCTACATCAGTAGTGGATACACGTTAATAAAGATCCAATTGTTGGTGTTAGGTAACGGTTCACACACTATTGGGAGAGAATATATGAGAATTATTGAGAGAGAATTGGCAAAAACAACAAGAGAATTAAGGATTCGGTGTCCACTCAATTTGAACACATCCAACAATGTGCTTTTGCATCTTAGTAAAAAATTCTTCCATTTGAGTTGTTGGGTGAGGGATTGTTAATTTGCATAAGTGTAACCCATTTAGAATAAATCTCATCGATTTAGTAACTCATTTTGTATTGGTAATCATTCAAGGTGTAATTGCGACGAAAAGCATCACCACACATAAAATTGTCGAAGAGATGAGAACGTTGAAACACGTTGACGTCTAATGTTAGCACTTTGCAGTGTCAAGAATTGTGGTTTCTTTATCCATTTTCGTACTGATTCAATTTTCTTACTCACAGTTCGTCATTTTTCTAGTTAGAGTAAGGATTCGTTCTAACCTAAAGTCTAGATACATTATCAAGCTTTAGTTTGCTCTTTTAGAAAACTAATGAGTAAGGCTTTTATGATAAATATTGATTTGTTTTACTTCCTACGGAACACTTATCATGCAAGACACGAAAATCATTTTAACTTTGATATTTAACGAGGTACTTAGAAAGAGAGAAATGGTAAAGGATTATGCTACTCATGCAAGGTCTCACTATATTCTCTTAGAATCAGATTACTACCATCTCAAATCCGTTTTGGGTTTATTATCAAACCCCAAACGGATTGAGAATCGATCCCTAGCGAGATTAACTCAAATTTAAGTCCATCTTACTAGTATGAGGAGTTGAACTGATATTTCATCTCTGAAATATTATCTCAACTCCTTGACTCATGAAATAGACTCCTGTCAATTAGAGGAATATGAGGTTAAATGTAAGTCTCGAGCGCGACTATCCCAGGTGTGAATTGAGTCTCGCAAGCGAGTCATTCTCAATTTCCAGGCCTCGAGTTTGGTCGAACACTACCATTTTGGGGGTAGGGTGCTACATGGGTCCTAAGTTCTAAACAGTTAATCTTACTTCTTAAAAACATATAAGAATCCTCACATGAACTTCATTAACCCAGCTCATGATCCTTGGATTAATGAAAGATTACAGGTTATATATGCTAATGGGAGAGGGGGAAAAGAGAAGAAGAAAAGTAACAAAATATTTTCCTAAAGGAATGTAAATGTTTATTCAAGAACTAGTGTGATGTTCCACCATTAAAATGTTACAAAATTAAGTTTAAGCACTTCGAAAGAAAAAACATGAAAAAAAAACAAGAGAATGAAAAGTGAATTGTGTATCTACAATCTTAACCCCCAAATCAGCCCACATTTTTAGCTTTTTTCCTTCCTCCCACGTGAATCACCTCCTACATTTATTACATTAATTACAATCCTATCTTCTTTGCAAACCAAAACATGCCAAATTAAACACTATTTTGGATAACAATGCATTTAACCATATGTAAGGTGTCAATTTGTGCCAATAATTTGGCACTTTTGTCTTGACTTGCTCTATGATTGATGACTCATCTTTTCTCGTGGGCCCAAAGGTGGGTCCATGTGCTATGTCCATTGGTGGACCCAGACGTCGATTTCTGCAAATTATGGCCTGATGTAGAACTAGTCGGACTGATCGTCTTGACAACTTACTTGCCGAAATTGGAGTCCAGGTTCAAAAGATATGAGCTCCGAAAGTTGAAACTTTCTTTCACGTAGTCCCTTTCTGACTCGATTATGTCATGTTTGAGTCTCCGACTTTAATCCGTGTTTGTTTAATTTCACATGGATGATTTGGAAGACTTCATATATATACATTGTTCTCGTGCTTTAACACAAGTTTAACCAATATTTTCACGTTAACTGCGAAAACCTGCAAAAGTACGAAAATATAATTATTTCATGATTATTCAACACAAAATAAACCAAATTGATATGTTTCTCTGGGGTTTAATATTACAGTTTTTGGTGCTTATCAACATCGTGGTTTGAACCCATCATACCAAAAAATATGTGCCAAATCCACAAGTCTCTATCGGTGATGACTTCCAAAATTATTGTATGTTTCTTCTTATATGTCCAACATGTATACCTTGTCTCATTGTCAATACATAAAATCCAAGCTTCCAAACATATCCGGGAAGCCACAACTTTTCACCTTGTTGAAGTACACGTTGAATGTCTTGTTCGTTTGGAGCTCTATAATATTATTCTTTGAATATCGTCATCACAACATCACAAAAATGTCTCAGGCTTTTGAAAATAGTGCTACTTACTATTTGAATGTTTTCATCCCACGCATATGCACCACAACCATGTGCAAACAAACGAATGCAAACAGCACCTTTTATATATCCGTCAAACATGACTTTCCAATGTCATCAACCTAGTATGTGAAGTACTTGTTATGGCCGAAGACGACTTTTAAGATTTGGAGGAAGAAATGGCGTTGCATCCTAAACCTCCTACGGAAGACATTATAGGGATACTTCGGATTTTGTACAAAGTAATCCCTCATAATTCTATTGTGAGTCTCAATTCAATCACGATAAATATACTTCCTACCAATGACCAAACCTCGATGATCACGACTAGCTTCACGCATGTCTTGCAACAAGGGGGAGATATGTAAGAATATGTTTTCATCGTCATTGACCATGTTCTCTTCTTCGGATGAAGAGTTTGATTCAATATAAAGATAATAATAAACCATTTTGAGTGTGAGAAGAAATGTTGTAAAGTTAAAAATAGTGAGGTTAGGTTTTAATGGTACAATGAAAAATAAAGAGTTCGTGAAGAAGAAAATTATAAATTTGTGGTCTATAAAGTTGATACAATAAATGAAAGTTAGTAAAATTGATGGATGTGATCAAAATGGTATAAAATGAGGTTGGTTGACGCTGTGAGGGTTGAAGATTTAAGAATTGAAACTTTGATGACAAGTAAATGGATGTGAGTGAAAAATTGGTTAAATTTGGCTAAATAAAAAGATCGTGTCAAGCTGCCAACATATGGAGTACTAGGAGATCAGAAAGGTAGTCCACAATTAGAAGAGAAATCTGAAGAAATGACATTTTGGTGTTTGGGTCCTTTAAGAATCTTGAAGAATTTTTTTTTTTTCTCATGTTAAAAAATTTAATAATTGCATGTGAATGCATAAATAAAAACTACTTTTGTGTAAAGAAAGAAATTGAGCGTGTATGTATATACTATTGTATATAGATTCTAGAAGATCAAACCTATAGACGATGTAGATATTTGGCATGATGCTTGATACTGGATTACTTCACCACCAACAATAATTTCATTCTCATTCATATATTTAATTAAACCATCTCTTTGATCATAATACCAAAGATTGTTGTCCCCAATTGATCTCCTTACAAAGAGAGGTATACACTCACAACTTATTTTGACAACTACTATATAAACCCACAAATTTGGCGATACCAACCAAATTTAAGAGCCTTATAGTAATCCAATTTAAATGACATTTTGGTGTTTGGGTATTTTAAGAGCCCCATGTAACACCCCATTCGACTTGCTCTCAAATTTTTTCTTTTTCTTCTCTCATGCGGTCGGCTCAGCCGATTAAAATTATATATTGATAATTGCATGTGAATGCATAATATTGCATATCGTGAGTTCAACACTTGAACGTCTTAACTACTTTTTGGTGTAAAGAAAGAAATAAAAATACGAGAACGTGTATGTATATACTACTGTATATAGATTCTAGCCATAAGATCAAACCTAAGGCCTGATTAGTCTTGTGGGTATTTTTCCGGAATTTGAAGTATGACTTTCGTTTACATTATTATCTTATTGGCTCATTTATAATGCTTCAAGCCACCTTTATATTAACATAACATTAACATATTTGAAGCCAACTTGACCAAGCCCTCCAGAAGCATTTGATTTTGTTAGAATAATATGGGGTAGATGAATTGAGCAGCTGGAAATGTATGGATCCATTGACCAAGGCAATAAACACCATCCCTCCCTTCACATGGGTATAGTAGCATACACTAGCAGACTTTTTGAAATGAAAAAAACAATTATAAAATGGTTATAGAGCAAATAATTGTGAAACTCGTGACTTCATCTACATTCATAGATATTTTTGATTATTTTCCAAAGGATATGATTGAAAACAACAACAGTTGATATTTCATTTATATCAAGCTTAAATAGAAAGAGACGACTTTTAATACTATGTTTCAAAATGAATGAAAAAAAGTTATATACCAAAATACATGTGCAAAAGGTTGACAAAAAAAAAAAAAACTCTTTATTATCAGCAACATTATTGAACAGTGTGAATAAATTCGGGGCCGCTGGTTTTTGCTTTTGGTATAAAATCGACCAGACGGGGCAAACGGTCAGACCGTTATTAGTTTGCTTACACGGAAGTTCCGTGACGGAACTAATAGACAAACAAACAATAATATATATAAAAGGAAAACAGCAACGCCAACGCATTCTTCTGTCTATATTTTCTTCTTCTTTGATTAGGTGGGTGCAATTATAATCTGCCCGCTCTCCATGCATATAAAGATAGAATCTTTCAAGGTTTGGAGATAAGCGGGCAGGTGGGCAGCAGTTTTTTCATTTGGTTTTCAAAAAAGAAGAAGAATAGTATTGTTATCATTACAGGTGTGTAAGGATGGTGGTTGAGAAAGGTGGCGGTGGTGGTGGGAATAATAATGTTGGGTTTAGAAGTTTGATAAGGAGGAAACAAGTGGATTCTGTACATGTGAAATCAGAGGGTCATCAACAATTGGCTAGAGAATTATCTGTTCTTCAGCTCCTTGCCATTGGTACATTTTTTTTTTTTTGTTGGATGATTTATTGGGGTTTGTTGTTTTGTTTTTCTTGTTATTTTGATGTCCCTTGATATCCATGAGTTGTGTATGTGGTAATATGTTGATGGTATATGCATAAATGGATAAACAGTAATGGGTTTGTAGGTTAAAACCGTTGGTGTAATTATTATGGTAAAACATATTAATAATCCGCAATATGAAACATGATGATGGGACTAATCCGCAATTTGAAGAATGATGATGGGACTAAATACATCCTGGCTTTGAAAGGTGCAATTGCATACAATTATTGTTATTATTGTCTTAACTCGTGTTCTTTTCTTAGTCAATTTATGCAGTACCGGCTCTATAACCACCAGAGTAACGTGTTTTGTGAACTGAAATGTTGTGTTTTGGGGTTTGTTTGATTAGGTGTTGGATCAACCATTGGAGCTGGAGTTTATGTTCTTGTTGGAACGGTTGCTAGAGAACATTCTGGACCCGCACTTACCTTATCCTTTCTCATAGCCGGTATTGCAGCTGCTCTTTCAGCATTTTGCTATGCGGAACTTGCTAGCCGTTGTCCATCTGCGGGGAGTGCTTATCATTACTCGTACATTTGTGTTGGAGAAGGGTAATGTTCAACTGTCAAGATATCTCAGCTTGTCTTGTTACTTGAATGTTATTTTATTATTGAATAAATGCATAATAGTAAATCTGCCACTCGACTTGTAACCTGTGTTATCCAGGAATTGTGATAAGATGTTTAGAATTCTTAACTAAGGTTTAGTGCTTTGGTCTTGTTGGATTTCCCCTTCTTCCCCTATATTTTGACACTGCACTTTTATAGCAAATACTAAAAACAATGTAGATGAAAGAGAGTTAATAGCTGGTGTAACGGGGTCTTATTAAAATTTCCAACATTGGATAAGTGTGTACTTTCATTGATGGCAGTGTTGCTTGGCTGATTGGTTGGTCTCTTATATTGGAATACACAATTGGTGGCTCGGCTGTTGCTCGTGGAATATCTCCAAATCTGGTAAAGTAGAAATTCACTTTCATAAACTTCAATTAGTATACATGATAGATGGGTTGACAACGTTCTTGGAGGAAGTCCATCCTATTGGAGAATGAAACTCTATAATTGTTAATGTGAAAGCCTCAACTTGTTGAACTACAAAATCATGTGAATGCATCTCAATGTGGTGTGAGAAGCTCACTTGAGTTACTCATCAAATTGGTTGCAGCTTTGATATTTGAATTGCTAAGTGTAAGAGACATAAATTCAAGTCACTAATATCAACCAAGATTAAATGTGAGGTTCATCATGATCATCATGTTTGATGGAACATTCACTAATTACTACTTTAGGCTTTCAACACAACTTCCTTGTCTAATACAGTATATCAGTAACAGTGGTCATTTGTGAAATATCCACACCTCACTTGCTTGCATGAATGTATGTGCTACATATTATAAGTAGAATTTTATTACACAGGTATGCAGTAGATCCTCAAGAATAGTTTCCTTTGATGCCTTTTAGCTTTGATTTACATGTTTCGACATTGAATACTTAACAGGTTTCAAGAGTCACTACCTCTAATGTTTATTGCGATTTCCTTTTTTTAGGCCTTGTTTTTTGGCGGGCAAGATAGTCTGCCTATATTCTTAGCTCGTGTGTACATTCCTGGGCTAAATGTTGTGGTTGACCCATGTGCCGCAATTTTAGTGCTTGTTGTCACTGGGCTTCTATGTGTGGGAATCAAAGAGGTGCCTCTCTATAAAAGAACTACCTGCTTCATGTATTTCAATCTACTTTTTTTTCAGCTACCTTCTCTCAGCCACTTGTCACTTTCAAGAAGCTCGTGCTTATATTCTTACAAATCTCTTTTCTTGCAGAGTTCATTTGTACAAGGTGTTGTCACCTTTGCAAATGTCTGTGTCATGCTTTTTGTCATAGTAGTTGGTGGGTACTTGGGCTATAAGACTGGATGGGCTGGATATGAACTCCCCAGCGGGTATGTTTAGTATGGTCATTTTCCTTGTTCCATACAATCATTTGTTGATCTTTGACTGATAGAAATTTGTTTCACTTCTCTCCCTGTGATTCCATAGGTACGCCCCCTTCGGAGTGAATGGGGTGCTTGCTGGGTCAGCTACAGTCTTCTTTGCATACATAGGCTTTGATTCAGTTGCCAGTACTGCTGAGGAGGTATATATATCACTTACGTGGTTTTGTAAAGACAAAGATTCCCTTCACTTAAATCTGTCTTGCAAACCAATAGCTTAATTGGTAGCACTGCTGCTTACGTTTGTCAAAAATCTCATAGTAATGAAATGCAATGCATGCTTACTTTATTCATGTTCTGAAGAGGCCTTTCTGTTTTATTTTGTTTCATTTTATTATTTAAACACACTGATAATTCTAAAATTTGTCTTCTGTAACTTATAAGATACAGTTATCCCTTGAACCTTCTCTAGCATTTCTTCTTCTGAGATTAAATTTTTTCTGATCACAGGTGAAAAATCCTCAGCGCGACTTGCCACTGGGAATAGGGTTGGCATTGTCTATATGTTGTGGCTTGTACATGCTAGTCTCTATTGTTATAGTTGGCCTGGTACCATACTTTGCAATGGATCCTGATACCCCTATCTCCTCTGCCTTTGCCAGTCATGGGATGCAGTGGGCAGTGTAAGAGTATTTGTGATTTTTTGTGTAACTTTGAACATTTTTGGTAAACTTATTTGGTTTTAATGTCCTATTCTTTGTTAAACATTTTAGGTACATTATTACTGCCGGAGCGGTTACTGCTCTTTGCTCGACTTTGATGGGTTCCATTCTTCCTCAGGTAAATAAATGCTGGGGCTGAGCTGATGAATGACTAGGAAATGCTTTGCGGTTTTCTTGTGGTATATGATATGCATTTCAGAGAGCTTATTATGTGATTGGTGAGGCGGGGATGTGCTTGGATTTACTAATAGTAAATTTTTGCTTGTGTTGACCACTTCTCATTTAAAAAACTTAAGTCAGTTCTCATCGAATATTGTCTCATGAATCAATTCTACAATTAGTGTGAAATACAGAGAAACAGTACTGGTAGTTGACTACTTGACTACCTGGTGGTTGGTACAGCTTTTGGTTGTATACCTGCCACATATTACCAGAATGCAGTGGTTGGGTGAAATTCTTTATGGTTCATCCACTTGTCAAAAAAACTATTATATTAGTGATTATATAAGCTCGATGAATATGCATTTGCAAGCTGCAATTAGTTGTGAAAACAAAATATTATCTGAGCTATGTACATGTAACACACTAAACGAATTCTCGACCTCTTTTTTCCATTAGTCATAGCATGATCTTCTTCTGGGAAACGCACATCTAGGTGAACAGTGTTTCTTTCTCAGAAACTTAACAATGATAAGCAATCATCCCTGTTTCTCGCTCCAGAAAATGAATAAATGATCCTGAGTTTTGTTTTCCACATATCCTCCTTTTAAGTTTCTCCCACCCCAGATCTTACCAAACTGTGCCTTTTGTTGGGCCTTCTTTTTTAGCCACTTTGTTGGTCTTTAATCAAATTGCTTTGGGGTGTCATTTCCTTTGTGTGTTTTGCACACACTTCTGTTGCTGTTGTATTCTGTAATTCTTATCTTTACTTTTCAGCCTCGAATTCTGATGGCAATGGCTAGAGATGGATTGCTTCCACAGTTCTTCTCAGATGTTAATAAGCGCACTCAAGTTCCTGTCAACAGTACAATATTGACTGGAATAGGTTCTGCACTCTTGGCCTTCTTTATGGATGTTTCACAGTTAGCAGGGATGGTAAGGAACTTAATCATTTTGAATCTTTTGTGTGTGTGTCTTACTGTATGATTCTTAAAGGTATGATTCTTTTGGTTGCTCTTACACAAGGGTAAAATTATACTATAGTGCCATAGATGCACCACCAATCATATCTAAGATGGTTCCTATATTTCTCCAGTAAAGTCCTTTTTTTTTTTGCTACAGTGGTGATCTAGATGGGTATCTTTCTTTTCTAATCCCACTCTTTAGCACTCTACTATGAACTTTTTATGATAAAAACGCTCTGTACAGATTTGGTGAAGGACATGAATACAAGATAATAATTGTTTTTTCATCTCCGAGTAATTGTACTTGTATGTCAATTGTAGTTTTTGTGATTTTTCTTGGAATGTTGAGTAAGGAGATTGTTTAAAACATACTTTTCTGAATGCTGAGACTGAAATGCCATTTTATGCAGGTCAGTGTGGGCACACTTCTCGCCTTTACTGTTGTTGCAATTTCAATTTTGATACTTCGATATGTTCCTCCAGATGAGATGCCACTGCCATCATCTCTTCAAGAATCAATAGATTCAGTGTCATCACGACGCAATAATATTCAGGAGATTAATGGGGAAAACATAAAAGATCTGGTTGGTGCATCTAAGGAGTCTAATCAACTGTCACAAGGCAAAGGAGACACACCATTTGTTCCTCTTCTTGTGAAGGAAGTTGATCAAGGTAATGATATCTTAATCTATTTGTTTTATGATAATCAATTTGTTTTTGACATTAGAGACGTCTGAAAACAGATAGTGGCCTCTAGAAGTAGGAAATTGTTAGTTGCATTGGGACTTGGGACTTCCATATTCATAAACTCCCATAAAATTCACCTACATCCAGATAATTCTATCTTGATGATTAGAAGAAAGAGCCGTAGATTAAAGATTGTTGTAAGGTATGTCTTTCCCAACCTGCCAGACAACATACTGCTATGCTGTTTATAGACCAGATTCAGAGTCTAAAAGATGGATATCATTGGTGTCGTGGTTTATCTTTGGTTTCTTTTTAAGTTATTCTTTTTTCTGCTCTTTATCTATTTTAGCAGAAAAGTTGAATGAAGAAAGGCGTAGAATCGCAGCTTGGAATATAACATCTGTCTGTATTGGAATACTTCTCCTGACATCTTCAGCTTCAGCTGAAAACTTGCCCAGGTGAGTTGTGCTCAAAATGCTTCTTGTATAACTCCTAATGGTTTTCACTTTCAAAATTCTAGGAAGTGAAGAAATATGTAGTGTACTTTCTTGGATATCATGGGAGGAGTTGAAATCTTTTCCTCTCTGGCTCATTGTACAAAATATGAGCTTATGAGCTGATTTTGACGAGTGAATCCTTCTCGTGTGTTGTTTTTATCAGTGTTCTTCGTTTCTCGGTATGTGGACTTGGGGGTGTGCTTCTTTTGTGTGGTCTGATTGCACTCTCCTGGATTGACCAAGACGACGCAAGGCACAGTTTTGGACACACTGGGGGTACACTCTCTCTTTAGTCTTTATGTAATTTTGAGGGTTTTTTTCCCCCTAAGTATTGACCCTTAGGCGACTTGTGACTTTTGAGGTTATTAAAGTCAGTTTTTATTGCAGGCTTCACTTGCCCCTTTGTTCCGCTCCTACCAGTTGCCTGCATCCTCATTAACGTCTACTTGATGATAAACCTCGGGTAAGCACTTCATCATTATTATCTTTTCTTATTATTATTTTTCAATTTTTAATCATTAAAACAAGAATTCTGAACGGATTACTAGATAATATAAAAGTGGTAGCGCTGGTCCCTTGCAGTCCTCATTGCTTGTAGGCCTAGCCACTGTTTCTCCCAGTAACTGACCTGGAGAGAATTGTGTACTAGGCACGTGGACTAAAAATATACACGCAAGGGCCCAAAGTGCATGAGCATTATGTGTTTTGTATCACCATGTTGCTCCCACTGCCTAGCCATGATGGCGTGGAGCTCCCTTTTGCTTATAACTTCATTTTTTTTAAAATCCAGGGCTGGAACATGGATCCGTGTTTCCGTGTGGATGGTGGTTGGAGTTTTGGTTTATTTATTTTACGGACGGAGACACAGCTTGTTGTTAGATGCGGTTTACGTGCCCACTGCACATGCTGATGAGATCTACCGCAACTCTGCAGAGCATCTTGCATAAATCAAAGCTTGGTCGTAATGAGTTGCAACAATCTTAGTTGTTGTATCCTTCACACCCATTTTCTTGTTTCTAAACGTCATTTAGGGGACTGAACTGAAATCAGTCTCGTGTTGTTGTATAGTTATATGTGGCTGTCATGGAATGGGGATTGTAAGGTGGGAATGATGTAAATACCTTTCAAATTAAGGACTGTATTCTTCTTGAAAGAAGTTTCTTTCCTGTTGCTTGTAAAAATAGAAAATTACCAGTTAGTAAATCCCAATTGTATTACTTTCCGTTCAAATGTTGAGTAATGCTTCCCTTGAACGCCAGCTTTGCAAGGAAGTTACCAGTTAGATTAAATCCCAATTGCTGCCTCACTCAGTTAGCATATATCTGCGATGACATCTCGATCTCTTGCTGGGAATAAAAATATTCGCAACATATTGGTCTATTTACGCCATGTAAAAATAAATTTTCTTCAGCTGCCATTTGGGCAGGACTGGTACACCAGAAAACATATTTCACTTCATTTTTGCGGGTGAGGTAATTAACATATTTTGCATCTCCATCCAATCTCTCGCCCTCTTGGATGCATTAGTTCTCATTCACAAACCATTAGATCAATTCTTGCTACTGCAGTGGTTATATTTTACCAAATGGGTCAATAAGAATTTTTTGCACGACTGGATCTCAGTGATTCATAAAGAACCATTCACCATGTGTTAAGCAATTCCAAAAAGTTTTAACCTTTCACATGTGAACCAAAAATCTGAAGAAAAATAAATTATTTGTTAGGCAGAATAACCAAAATATCCGCAGTACCATGGAGCTGAATTTCTGCATTGGTTAGCTAAGCATTCTGTTTGGACTAGGTGGGCACAGAAACAACACATTTAGAGACTTAATTATTTTGTGGACTGTATCACTGGGATTGATCCTGTATTGTTACAAGTTCTGCTTGTTTTTGCCATATGTTTCTATTGTTATAGCATGATATGATTACAAACAAGAAAAAAACAAAGCATGATATATATTTTTTTCGAAGGGTACTGCATAATGCAAATTGTCAGTTCACAGCAGAAGTTCATACACTTCAGTTTTATCACGAGACATATCTTCTGACATAAATACTCGTGATAACTTGCAAAGCAAATCAAAACCTAGAGAAAGAGGGATGATCCCTTGGATAGATATGCTGACATCATCACACAGCAACCAAAAAAGGCATGTCAGAGAAAATATATCTGGACTCCACTTTGAGTAACCTGAGCTTTGCAAGTTGAAGTAAGCTGCTCAGTGCATCAAGATCATCCAAATGTTGCAATGAGAAATGCCTTGTATATACTCATGAACTTTGCCACAAATGCTGCAATTAAATAAAGGCAGTGTTGGTTGCAAAGCAAAATGAACTTTTGGTAGTTCTTGATATTCAAAACGTAGTTGACACATTGTCAGATGACCAAGTCCTCCGTAAAACATCAGGTCAGCTTAAGGGATACATGTATATATATAACATGAAAGTTCAACAATCACACATTAATCTAAATGAATGCTCAACCAATCCCAAGCATTGATTCTCTACATAGTAATAGGTATGTCGAGCTAAGTGCAAAATATAAATACTGCCACAGACAAACATTTGTGTAATAACTATAACAAATAATCTCATCCATCCAGGAAAAAAAAATAAAAAAAAAAAAATTGTCAATTAGAAGCAAAATCCCTGTAATTATCTTCTGAAATCCTTCTATAGGACTTGAAAAAGGGTGTAAACTAATACTAATCAAATTTCTAACATAGTAATACCCGATCTGAACACTAATATATTCGATATCCAGATTGAAATGGAGACCTTTTGAATGTACTAGAGAACTCAACAAAAACCTTCCTGTTTCTGCACTAATCCCAATTGAATGTAGTGTTGAACTAAACTGTAAACATCGCCACTACCAAACTCCATACCTACATTGATAGCAGTTACTCCACCACATTGAAAATGGGTTCCACCTGTATGGAGAATGCATAGGCCATAGGCTCTGAGGCGACATAAACACTTTTAGCTGTCTCCTTAATACTTTTCATTTGCTAGCTCTTACCCACTTTTTCACTTAGAAATTAGAATACACTCTTCTACATCCATTTATGTATATTTTTCAGTAAGATACATAAATATCCCAGTAAAAATGATTCCACTAATCGATATAAAAAATATAAATAAAATAAATAAGATAAATAAAATAAAACAAATAACGAGTAATGAATCCTACATGAGCGTGGGAATCACAACCTTTCAGTAAGGCACTAAAAGGCAAGTCTCTATACTGCACATAAGCATAATTGGTCACTTTGCATACAGACGTATTTAACCACCAAATTCTTTGCTAATGACCAGTTTTAACACCTCACGATCAACCTCAGTTTTGAGGCCCTTATGAATGAAGTATCAGTTGACCGGGAGCATTTTGGTATGCCTTTCAAAGTAATGCGTAAAGTGATAAAGCCTTGTTGTTTGAAGAAAAACATATTAGTGGAATAAGTAAAATATGAAGGAAGAATCATGAATCTTTAGATGACAGAAGTTGCAGTCATGCAATTTCACATATGTTTAAGCACAGTGACAAAGACATTGGTATAGCAACCAAATATGTAAGACTGCAAAACCTTTACCATTGCCCTAAACCAAAAAAAAAAAAAAAAATTGTGTACCTTCTATGTGAAATATTGCTTTTTGCCCAAGACGCATCCTATGCTCCTGTAAGAAAAATAACAAGAATATAACTAATATTCTATAATCAAGATCAGATAATAGACTAGCATCTATCAAAATATCGGGAAGTCCAGCATCTGCCATTAGCAACCAATCTTACACGTCTTACACAAGCCATGATCATGACCCACAAATCCCACATGTGAGATATAAAGCAGCCAAAAGCCATTGTACTGTTGCTATCTTAATCTATTATCAATTTTATTGCCACATTGCCCGGTAATCATGTACATGCTACATAAAGCAATCGGATTTTACCCAAAATTTCAAAACACGAAAACTCGGAAAAGCCATTGTACCATAAGTCCATACAATAGTGACATATCATATTGTAGGGATCATGTGATTATCTCTAAAATACAACAAAATCAAGCTTAAATTTGACTGCCTGTGCACCACATGTATAGATCCAAATAGGTTGACACAGATACAATATCTAATACTGTAACTACACAAGGACAAAAAATTGATGCTAAGTTTTGTTTCCACAGATACTCAATACTGTTAACAAGGACAGAAAATTGATGCTAAGTTTTGTTTCCACTCTCAGTTAACACGGTTACCGAAGAAAAGGAGAAGGTAGGATCTTACATAGTAAGCAGCCCAATGGCAGATCTCATGCTTTAGTTCAGCATCCAACTTTTTTATTAATTCTGCAAGCAGTTTCTGCAACACCAGAAAGATTGAGATACCAATTGTAAGAAATTGAGTTTATTTTGGGTGTAAATGGGTGTGGAATCCCTATGAAAAGTGAAACAATCCAATTAACGTGTTCAATATATGCTTTACCTTCAAAATAATTTCAGGAGGTATACAATTAATTAGCAGCTCATATAACTTCCCTCGAACCATAAACAGCCTGGAAGCACCATTACTATAAAATCAGAGAACCAGGGGAAAGAACAATGCAACAAAATTATCCAGATTCCAGAGATCCGAAGTATATATAGCTACACAGATTTAAACAGGAGAGGGAAGTTTGGTTATTGCTTAGAGTTGTAGAAATAATAAAGGGACCAATTACTGAAATCATCAATACCGTTATTGCTTGTCTTCGGACCATCCACCATTTTCTACCATAAATCAGTGCTTCATATACAAGTTCCATACTCTAAGCCCTACAAGTTTTAGCACATAGAAAACAGCCCAAAGTCCCAGATGATGGCCATAGCCTGTAAGCATTTTTTTTTTCTTGGCATTCTTAGAAGATGTAGATATCGTGCAGTTTTTTTTTTTTTTATTTTTTTTTTTTAAATAGTAAATCATGAATTTTATACATTTGAATTGAGTAAAGTATGTTAAAATTTAAAAGGATTAGAGTTAACTATGATGCAGAATGTCAAACCTTTTAGGGCTCTGCTCCTGCATTATGTCAGTTGCAATTTCAGAAACATATTGCTCCCAATCCATAGGTGGTATTGCCTGATTATTTGTGAAAGGATACCTGTTTCCAAGTAAAGATGACCAAAGAATGAGTGAGTCTAAAAGGAAAAGTGGTGAAAAACAAGACTAAAGTCTCTGCAAAACTGAGAAATAAAGTGTTGCACAAAACTTAACTGTTGAACCCGACATGTCTCAAATAAAAGTACTGCCCTTCTCAAGCTCCTGTTTGATTGAGCGGCAATACGAGAAGCGAATCCAGGGGGTAATTGCAAACTTTCCTTCTTGCCAATGAACTCCAATACTGTCACAATCTGGTCAAAAGCACAAAATTAGGATACCCATAGCAAATATATCAAATCACTCATACTACTGTGAATACATCTAATTGCAGATAATAACAGCTCAAATGAAGCATTCTATTCCAGATACATATTTCATTCTTTTTCATTGCTTATATACTGATTTATCTGTAGATGGAAATAATAGGAAGTGACTAGAATGCACAAATGAGTTTTAGGAACCTGTTCTTCTGTTGGTGCATTTATCCGGATGTTCATACATCGAGATCGAACTGCTTCCATAACTTTAGATGAACTGTTGCAGCACAAAATCAATCGACAAGGAAGCACTGTACTTCTCCATTGTTCTTCGTAGTGAATTTTGGGCTTCTCTTGAGAGCTTGTCAACCTCATTAAGCACTAGCACTGGCATAAAAAAAAAACACACAATGAATCCTTCCTTTTTCAAAATGATAAACTCATTCATGTAGTGTATTTTCACGTCCAGTGCTGAAAAATACTTTTCTATCATTTGTAACTCGTATAACTTAAGCCCTAGTACCCCACATTATAACAGTAGCATAAAAATAGTAAGTAAATTATTACCTTTGTAACCCTTCTTCCCTTTTGCATCAATGGGTCTATTTCTCGCCATTTCTTTGATGATCTCCTGAACAACATACCTATCCTGAAAACCTGCATCACTAGGATTCATTTCCACATGGTGGGTGCTCGACAATGTGGTCAGTTCTAAATCAAGCGTCCTACTCCCAGCCTGGTGCAGAAACAAAACAAGCAAAGCCCATCTATTCCAATTAAAGATCGACAATAGTATAATAAGGACATCAAACGCAGTCCGAGTGAAAATAACTTACATCGACTTTCCACGTTTTATTCTCAATCTTCACCTACAAAAAAACCAACCAACCCCAAAAAATCAATAAAATTTCAAAAACCCTGAAATTTAAGACTAAAACGAGATGTTACCTTTTCGGCACTAGCACCGAACATCTGACGAAGCACAGCCACAATTAGGGTTTTCTTACCAGAACCAGATGGTCCATAAAACAGAAGATGTGGACAATCTTGTTCTGTAACCTGTTTCAATCATCATAAATAAACAAATAATTACAATCTAAACCCTAGATTGAAAATAAAATTATAAAAAGAAACGAACTTTAATATAAATAATGAAAGGGGGGTAAATTAGGGTTTTTATATAAAAAAAGTTACCAGTTTTTTGAGGTTTTGAGCTACGTCTTCGTGGACAATCATTTTGTCTAGGGATTTTGGTCTGTATTTATCCACCCACAACATTTTCGAGAAACGATTGAATGGCCAGCGAAAGCAAAGAGAGTGTTTTTTTGGTTGGGAAAAAAAAAAGGAGCGAAGTGAAAGTGGCAAAAGGGCGGGAAGAGTAGAAAAAAATAGAGGCAGATGGGCCCAAATCCTTCTTAAGCACAACTCGATGGAATAGAAGAAGTCCAGCTGCAACAAATCAGTGTCATGAGTTTTCATTTGTGTCATTGTGTGGAGTAGTTAAATGCAAGGCCCAAAATATCGCATGAGATTTCCAAAATATTGTCGATATATTTCTTTTTTTTTTTGTACATGAAAAATATTCAATATATATCTCGATGGAATAGAATAAGTCCAATATATACAAAAAATTTTGACCAGTTTTGAGTTTTCATTTTTGATATAATCGTCACTCAATATGCAAAATAAAATTTTGTGTGGACTGATGGTCCTTGGTTAAATGAAACAAAACTTCACATTTGAAACCCAAAAACATAGTTTTACAATTGAGAAC
The DNA here is from genome assembly GCF_015680905.1 of Coptis chinensis. NCBI lineage: Eukaryota > Viridiplantae > Streptophyta > Magnoliopsida > Ranunculales > Ranunculaceae > Coptis > Coptis chinensis. Next base: position 87,931,547 of record NC_141463.1, on the reverse strand, counting down.
AAAAGCCTAGGATCATTTTCAACTATTAATAAGACATAAAGATAAACGGAGTTATATTTTATGATTTCTCCATTCTTCAGTTTGTATTCTACCAATAGAGAACCTTTTTCTTTTGTTGATATGTTCTACACATCTCATGCTATTGAAAGCAAGACTTAATTTGAAGTATGAAAATACTAATCAGAGGATTTGAGAGTATGAATGAAAAAGGCACACAACGCCCTCAAACGTGTATACTTTTCCAAATAGATCAAGCATCTTTAGAAGAGATACTTTTCTAGCATCAAACACTAAATTTTCTAACAATTTAGTATTTTTTCATCTTCAGGAGAGTCATATGTTGATGAAAATACAAAAAAAAACATCAAACCAAATGCCAAATTGCCCAAAATTTGGTTATAAATTTGGTTGTATCTCCAAATCTCTTTATAACACCACGGATTGGAAACTCTCACACGGTTTTATAACACCGCATGGACTTGGACTTCTATGGCGCGGTTTTGCCAAAACCGCGTGAGAGATTTCGAAAGAAAATAAATAAGGAAACGGTTTTTCCAAAACCGCATGGACTTGGGCTTCTAAGTGGGCTTCTATGGCGCGGTTTTTCCAAAACCGCATGGACTTTTGTTTTGCGAAACCAAAATCACGTGAGATATTTGGAAAGAAAATAAATAAGAAAGTTAATGTGTGACACATTGAGCGGTTTTCCTAAATCCGCGTTATGTTTGGATTTTAAGATGGGCTTCAGTGCACGGTGTTGAGAAAACCGTGTGGGCTATATGACACGGTTTATCTAAAAATCGCGTCATTTGATGTGGAAAATTTGATGTTTCTCCTAAAGATGGTTGGTATTTTTTTGGTTGGTGTTTGGTTTGGTTAAAAAATTTGGTGTTTTTTTGGTTTATCTCATAAAGATGCTCTAAGCATATGCAATTTAAGCACTAATCGGGAGCAAGTCGCCTCCAAGAGCTTATAACGATTAATCGGAATTAATCGCCTTAGTTAACCTATAATACATATGTGACATATAAGTGATATAACAACCTAAAACAAAATAAATTCAAAAAACTACAAGTTTGAGTGGTGGAGTGTTAGCTGGACCTAAGAGTTTTATTTGGTGATTTTTTTCTTTTTATGGTTTTGATTATTTTTTCTGGTGAAGTGAAATATTTTCAATATATAGATTCGTGGGTTTTATTTTGTGTGCTTAAATAATAATAAAAAAACCTATAAACCTATTAATTGGCGCTTTTTTTATACCGATTTTTTGATTAATCGCCAATTAAACGAAAGAAATCACCCGTTTTATGGCATTCGCTCAGACCTCTAAATTTTTTTTGATCGCATCGGTCGAGAGGCGCATAACTCCGATTAAGCAACGATTAATAGGGGCTTAAACTGCGCAACTATAATCACACACCTACACCCACTACTAATGCATACCGAACATAAAATATCCAAAAAAGAGAACAAGCAAATATAAGGGAGCCCTTCCCCTAATAAGTATCCACTATCCCATTTCATTTTTTAAAGTTCAAGGAGGTGGAAGTCTGATTTACTTTGGCTGGACCTTGCTAATAACAGGCTTCCATATAAAAGCCCAAGTTTCATTAACTACGCACCATTTGAGCGGTTTCTGGAATTTCGTATATCGGTCTAGTTATTATTATTAGGGTTTATATAAATCTGAACTCACACTCACTCTTTCTCTCTCTCTCTTTTTCTCCAAACCAAATCTCATTTATAGATCGCTACTAGTTCAAAACCACAGTAAGAAAGAAAAGAGGATGGCTTTATTACCACCACATGGAATACAATCGATGCTTAAAGAAGGACATAAACATTTATCCGGTCTAGAAGAAGCCGTTCTTAAAAACATTGATGCTTGTAAACAGCTTTCCGTCATCACTCGTACTTCTCTTGGTCCTAATGGTAATTCCCTCCCTCTCCTCTCCCCATTATTGTTATTTTTAATAATAAGTCGAGTAATGTGTAATGTCATTTTTCAGGCATGAACAAGATGGTAATTAATCATTTGGACAAGTTATTCATTACAAATGACGCTGGTACAATAGTGAATGAACTCGAGGTCCAGCATCCTGCAGCAAAGATATTGGTGTTGGCTGGAAAGGCACAGCAGGAGGAAATTGGTGATGGAGCTAATCTAACTATATCATTTTCTGGGGAACTTTTACAAAATGCCGAGGAGCTTATCAGGTCGGGATTGCACCCGAGTGAAATTATTAGTGGATACACTAAAGCTATTGCTAAGGTTTGTATTTATACACTTGGAAAGAACTCATCTTGATAAAGTGTATGAATTGAGACTTTTTTTTATATATTTATTTTTTCAGGCAATTGAACTTTTAGATGAGTTGGTAGAGGAAGGTTCAGAGATTATGGATGTAAGGAACAAGGATGAAGTTGTTCTCCGCATGAAAGCTGCTGTTGCTAGTAAACAATATGGCCAAGAAGATATTTTGTGCCCTCTAATTGCCGATGTAAGTATGGTCATTATTTGTTGACCATCAGTACTGGTATCATAATTATTATTATTATAACTAATTACTGTTTTTAAGGTTTTGTTCCAATTCGGAATTTTACTTTTCAGACTTGTAAAGTTGTAATTTTGGCGTTGATTAAGCTTGCACATATAGGATAAAACAGTTTTGGTGCTGGATGTTGAACCTATAATTGGTTCATCTGAAATGTTTAAGTCGTGACATTAATTAAGCCATGATATGCTTATTGAGGTACAATGGTGATAATGATTTTGCTTCTATTTTTTTAATCTAGGCATGCATCCAAGTATGCCCTAAGAACCCAGCAAGCTTCAACGTGGATAATGTCCGTGTCGTAAAGCTTGTTGGAGGTGGTCTGCAAAATTCTGCAATTGTACGTGGTATGGTCTTAAAACATGATGCTGTTGGGAGCATAAAGAAAATGGCAAAGGCTAAGGTTTGTGCTCATCAATGTTAATAGTGATTTAGTTGTTATACAGATGCGTATATTTCATAGCAGTGCTGTTAGGTTTGCTTTAATGCCCTACTTCCATAGCTAGCTGTTCTCTATGTTACATGGACATTCCTTATTTTGAAAATAATCAGTGTCGTATCCAAATGTCCGACACACACGGTCACGTATTGTATGTGATATATACCCCAGTTTTTGATATTTCGCTGTGTCAGACAATACAGATACATATCCGTGTCAATGTAACTCAGGTGATTCTCCCTCTGGTTGCGTCTTTTAGATATTTGTGTATGCTACTGAATTTCCTGTTGCCGGAGAATCTGAACACAATAGCGGAGAGATAAGGAGATTGTTGTACTATATGAAAGTTATTAGACCTGTTATGACTCTTTTTAAAATCACTTATCACATGCATCTGTCGTTATCAGTCAATTTTATGTAGTTGTTTAGTCGAGAAAACTTATTTGTTGTTTATGGTGTACTTCTTTTTGAGGGTTTGCATTACTTGCAATTTCACAATATGTAGAAGTAATTGCTTATCACCTGACTGCTAAAGGTGCTGTGACCATGATTTTTCATGGTTCACGAGAAATTCCATTTTTCTTTTTGCTTTAACACCTAAAGTGAAAATTGCCTTATTACTTACATCCCTCCTGGTGTCACACATTCCATTTTTGCGAAGATCACTTTACGCCCGCTTTAATAAGTCATATGCTCATATTATAAATGTATGAAATCGAGGTAACATTTGAGCCTCAAAATTGTTTCTGTTCAAGATTAATGATTTCAAGAATGTATGACACTTTTCTCCTGACTGGTTTATCTCAGTAATTATCTCTAAACAGTCAGGTTAATAATTCTGTCTCTAGAAGTTGGCATAGGAGTTTAGTTATAATTTTCATTTTCATTTTGTTAAATAGATGTCCTCCTGTATATGGTTTAGTAAAGTGCTTAATGGACACATGATAAAATTATGTATTTGCTGATTTTTTATTTTGTAGATTGCTGTGTTTGTTGGAGGTGTTGATACTTCTGCAACTGAAACAAAGGGAACCGTACTAATTCAAAGTGCTGAGCAGGTTGTATGAAGGATGATACTTTGTTCTTACGTTGTTATAATACTACTTATCCGATCTTGATATGTGTGCAATCTATTTACTGCGTGTTTGTGATCATTTATGCATTTCTGATTTATGTGCCATTTTAAGTTTATTTGCACCTGTGAAAATGGTTATCAAAGTTCGTGGTGCTTTAACTCCATCTATTCCCTTATGTGCATTCATATCGAGTCTTGGATGTTACAGAATCAAGTCAAGCAACGATATTAAATTACAACTTCAACTCATTTTATACTTTTACTGTTGTTACTGTTTTGGTTCCTGTTATTAGTAACGGCTGTCTCTGTCAAATGTTGTGGCTACTTCTGTATTATTTTTTAAATTGGTTAGATATATATCTGAGCTCAAAAGTAAATCTTGGGGATTTACACATCAAAAAATGCATGTTAGGCAGGTTTGACAAAAATCTTTAGCCCGTGTCTTCCGCTTTCCTACTCATTGTACCAAGAAGCTGAAACAAGCTACAAACATTTGTTGAACACATGAACTTGAAGTGCTTGTGGTGTGTATAAATTTTAGGAAACTAATACTCCTTTGACTATTAATAATAGGCCTTATGATTTCCCGACTTGTATTTTCCCTTACAAATGCACCATTAGATGGTTCACCGAGGTTGAAGAGTGTCTGTATTATGTTCTCCGGTGACAAGCCTGGTTCTGGTGGTGTGCTACTGCGCTCTACTTCCTAAACGTGATATTTTGTATTTCCTTTAAATTTGTTCCCGTTATTTCTCATCAAGGTGTATTGCTATTCAAAATTGCATGGGATGGGATGTTTTTTCTACACTTTGATTACAAGCTAGTCTCATACGGTCTCTTGCAGCTTGAAAACTATGCAAAGACAGAGGAAGCTAAAGTTGAGGAGCTTATAAAAGCAGTTGCGGACTCAGGTGCCAAGGTCGTTGTCAGTGGAGCAGCAGTTGGCGAGATGGCATTACATTTCTGCGAGCGTTACAAGTAAATTTATTTGTTTTGTCACATGACCAAAGTCATTAAGTTTCAACTGTGCTTTACTATCAGTTGGTAAGAATTCGAGTGATGAGCACTGAATGGGTTCCCTGAAATGTAACTGTAGAAAGACATGAAATACATGATTGTCATCCATTTCTTGGTTTCTACCATTTATGGTCAAGAGGGTAAATGCATATACTTCCGTAATCAATAGGAGAATATTAATAAAATTATTTAGTGATCATTCATCACAATCATAATTTTCATTTCCAGGCTTATGGTTCTAAAAATCAGTTCAAAGTTTGAATTGAGGCGGTTCTGTCGTACAACTGGTGCTGTTGCTCTTGTAAGCTATCTTTACTAGATCTCGAGTAAAATCACTTTGACTTTTCTTTAACGTATTTCTTAACCTTGGTGACAGTTGAAGCTTAGCCAGCCAAACCCTGATGACTTGGGATATGCAGATTCTATTTCAGTAGAGGAAGTTGGTGGTTCTCGGGTATGTATCTTGATCCTCAGAATGATACTTTTATGTTTTTGTTTGACTTGCTTTGTGCATCGACATTGGGATTGATGTTTACAGTTTACCTATTACTCTTTTACTTGACAGGTCACTATTGTAAAAAACGAAGAAAATGGGAACTCTATTTCAACTTTGGTTCTACGTGGAAGCACTGACAGTATATTAGACGACCTTGAAAGAGCAGTTGATGATGGTGTTAATACCTACAAGGTATGGATACATTTATTTCTTTCAGTGATATTTGAAATTCTAACTGTCCCGATGTCTAGTCCTAGTGGACATTGAAAACATTTTTCAAGGGTTCTGTTGTTGTCAGATGTGGGGGTGTTCGCCAATCAACAATTTATTAATAAGTACCTGTCTCAGGCAATGTGCAGGAACAGCCGAATAGTTCCTGGAGCTGCGGCAACAGAAATTGAATTAGCAAGAAAATTGAAGGAATTTTCTTTCAGAGAAACAGGGTAATACATTTTCCGTCTCACTCTTCTATTTTAAAATTGGTGGTATAGATCTAGCATTCTTGATTTTTGTTTGCTACATTTATCGTTAATATCATTGTTTCATTGTTTGCTTTGTCTGTGCTACACCTTTTGTCCTTCACTATTATTAACCTTAGTACTAAACTTTGTTATTAACCACGTCTCATTGTTACCACGCGTAATTCCACATTTTTTGTCCTCTGTACTGGCTCTTGAAGAGTGAGTGGGATTTGTATGGGAACCTAGAAAAGGATGGAATTCGTCCACATTTTTAAAATCATATCTTGCATAGTTGTAGGGAATTAGTATCAATCCTTACACATGATCCTAGTTCGTATGTTACCCCCAAAGGAGTTGAAGCAGTTGCTAGTGACCAGCAGTTCTGCCAGGCATACCTTGTATTGAAGTGCTAAGTTTAAGAGCATTATCATAAGTGCTCCATCTAACTTTTAAACACTTGGGTCCTGACCTGGATGTTGTGCTACTAGCCTACTCCTTTGGTACTGATCTGGATGTTTGAGCAACTACCTAACATCTCTACAATTTCATCAAGTGTTTGGTTTCTAATTGCTGGCCCCATACTATGGTTTTCGGCTTTTGGTATGTTTTTATATTTAAGAACCTCTTTGGGTTAATCCAACTCTTGTTGTTGCAGATTGGACCAGTATGCTATTGCAAAGTTTGCTGAAAGCTTTGAGATGGTGCCTAAGACCTTGGCTGAGAATGCAGGGCTCAACTCAATGGAGATCATAGCTTCTTTATATGCTGAACATGCGGATGGAAACACCAAAGTGGGCATTGACTTGGAGGAAGGTGTTTGCAAAGATGTGTCATCCCTCAATATTTGGGACCTCTATGTTACTAAGTGAGTTAGTTTTCATTTAATAATTAATCACTTTTCTTTTCAACTATCTGATGTTATCCCTATATTAAATTACTATCCAACAAATATATATTAACCGTGATGTTGTCGCTATAAAGATTGTCATCTCTCTGTTATTGTATTATTGGTTTGTGGGTATTTAATTTGCTATGGTCTTTGTCGGATCTTTTGCGTCAGGCAGCAGGCAACTCTGATTTAATAACTTTAAGCAAACTTGATGATAAAAAAGTATTTTATGGCAACACTAGTGATTATTATTCTCTTAACAGTTCTTTAAGGCCAATAAGTGCGAAGCAGATTTTCATTGTTGATGACTTCTGTTCGATGAGTTGATAACTTTTAAATGGTTTCTCATGATAATCATTCAGAAAGTTAGAATCCAGTTGAAAGAATTGATAGTTGATTGTATGCAGATGGCAATTAATTGAGCCAATAGCTAATAGTTGTAACCGTCTAAGAGTTTCAAACTGGCCTAGTTTAGTGAAGAGATATTGAGCAGGTGCAGACATCTTCTGTTAAAGTTTTTAGCTTTATCTGAATGTGGACCTATTATTTTTTAGAGATGAGTATGTATTAACATCAACAGTGGTCTCTTCTGCAATGATTTTTGAATTCACAACTGTTGTAGCCTTGGCATGAATAATTTTTTTTTTCTTTGTCAGATTCTTTGCTCTCAAGTATGCTGCAGATGCTGCATGCACTGTTCTTCGAGTAGACCAGGTATCATGCTCTGGCCCTTAAAGCTTGTATTTAAGTTTTTATTGTGTTTTGGCCTTTGGGTAATTCATGGCGTCATTGTATCTCGTCAAAGAGAATCTTGGTAATTCTGCTGATACCCATTGTCATGCTGCAGATCATAATGGCGAAACAAGCAGGAGGTCCAAGAAGAGATCAACAACCTGGAGGGATGGACGAAGACTAATATCTTGTGTGTTACATACATGTTCACAAGAGTAAATCTGCAGTTGGTTTCTCAGCTTGACTAGTTGTCTTTTCGAAGACTTCAGCAAAAGAAAATTTTGGTTTATATTTGAAGAAACAAGCATGTATCTCTGCGCACTCATACTCTACGTGAAAGATTGGTAATTGAGGCTTGTAGCAGTAGTGCACTTTGATTATGACTCATTTTCAAGTGAAAAACTAAGAGCCGTTGTGGGATTTGAACGTGTAGGTTTGGTTGACCTTTTGTAACACTTATTATTATTTTCTCTGTTCTCTTATCCATCTTAGGGGGCGAAAGTTTTATTTGGCCAACCAAAGTACTGCTTCATTTTGTAACACTAATCATCCCAAGAGCTGCTCCTTATTTTTACTAGCATGATACAAAGGGCAAAACTGTCACAAAAGATGGACCAAGAGTCGCACATCAAAAAATATTTAAATATTATTATAGGTGGGAGCCGGATTTTTTTAAGTAATTAAGATTTTTTAATATATGCAATGTTATTTTTATCAGGTTAAAACGAAAATAAGAATAACATTAGTTAAAGTTTAGGAGCAACAAACTCATTACAAATTTTGAGCTAATGGCTAAATCACGAAAGTATGAATGGTTATGTACCAAAGCAATAGATGTACCAAAGCAATAGATTAACCTGAATACTGTGCCGTTTTTTTTTTATTAAAAAGTAAAATATAGAAGAAGAAAAAAAAAGTATTGAGCGGTAAAGTTTGATCGAAATTTCTGAGTGGTTTACAAGTTAACTTTAGAGGAAAAAAGTGTAGTTAGTTCTATGTGCCTATGGGGGCAGTTGGTCCCAAATTAGTTAAAAATGACCAAACCCAATGCAAAACCATCAACACCGCAATGAATAGAAGAATGGTACCCATAGCACCTCATTGGATCACTAATTCACCACTCATCTAGAGTTTCATGTAGGACTCCTTAAATTTCAAACTCTTGTCTTTCAAATTGTGCCTGTGTTGTAACCATAGTAGAAAGTTTCGTTTGAGAGCGAAATTTCAACTCATAAGAAAACTGAAATCTTATTTGAAATTTTGACAATTGTGTTGAGGCGAATAACAATTTTGTGGTAACGAAACATCTGGACAATCGTTCTGGTTGAGGTCTAGCCAACTTCCCAGCCACATATGTGGCGCAAAAATTTTCTATGTAAATAAGGTAAGCATTCTGCATATTCCAACATACGTCAAATTAATGTTTAACTAGTATACTGCTAAGCAGTGGGGGTGAGCGGAGTGGGAGAGGAAGATGGAGGAGTGGAGATGGAGAAGGAGAGGGAGAGGAAAAGGGAGAGTGAGAGAGACAAAAGAGAAAAAACAGAAGGAAGAAATGAGACAGATGACGTAAACCAACCAAGTTAGTTTTTGTCCATAACCCCCTTCTTCCCAAAATGTTAAAACCCCATTTCACGGATAATTTTCTCAACTTACGTACCAAAAAAGAGAGTTTGGTGTGGTGGGATTGTGGGAAGTCCATGGGCATATCCAATTCCAGCCACTGATCCACCAGCTTAAAGTTTTTTTTTTTTTTTTTTTAAAAATTCTATTAAAAATGTACGTAAAAGTAAGATTACGGTGTGAGTGGCAATGCCGTTGTGCATTCCAATATCAAGATAGCCTGTGATATACATGGTATGGTACCTCCCAGGCTCCCATTTGTGATCTTTTTATGGTACCTCCCAGCTTAATGATGATATTCCAATATTCCACTATCGCAAGGCTTTCAGATTCTACACTATTAATGAGTCCAACTTCCATGAGCCTGTCTGAGTTTTTGAACTTGATAACTTAATCAATGAACTCCTTTTTTTTTTTTTTTTTTTTTTCCCTTGTATAAGTTTCCAATATACAGATGTATCAAAGAAAGTAACTAAATGAAGTATCAAAGAATGAGGCCATACATACAACAAGGGGGAGGGGCAAAAGAGAAAAAATAAGAAGGCCAGGGTGATGAGACAAGCACCATTACCGGCTTTGGGTGGTGCATAAGACTAATTAGACTATGCACCTCTAAATCTAAAGTAGAGTCGATCTTCCTCCACAATGGACGGAGCCAGGGTGTTTTTGAGGGGCAATAGTACATAGCCCGATTAATTTTGGAGGGGTGAAACCTTATTGTTTTAGTAACGTTTCTACTGATTATAATATATATTAGAATTTTTCTTTTCAAAAATTTGGGGGAGGGGGTGTCGGAATCTCCCGTGTATTTCTAAATATTAGTGTGCGTGTGCAAAGTGGAGGAGATGAACAAATGGTGTTCTCTCTATTTTAGTGCATAGTAGATAGTCCCACATTGGTTATCCACCACATCGGGTAGGGTTCGGATTTGGGCATGGGCTTACTGTTGTGGGTAGTGGTTTGACCAATTGCCTAAACTTGTTTTGCTTTTTTCTTGAGCAGCAAGTTTCGGTGTTCTATTAGGAGTTGGTCTCTCTTCCTTATCTGTTTAGGAGACCGACCTAACCTCTATAAATAGGACTGTGAGTCCATAAAGGGTTTCACTTCAATAGAAACCCATCTCAGAGAAATAGAAACTCACACCTGCCCTATTCTTCTTCTCTTCTTTCTATAGTCGTCAGAGAGAGTTATATTGCTGTTCTAGAGAGTAGTTTGTTCTAGTGCAAAGTCAAACTGTTGTACACCATTGAATCCTGTGAGGAAAACACCACTATTGCCTTTTTGCATCACTGGAAGAGGCGAAATCTTTCCTTAAGGACAGTCTAATACGCGCCTTGGTGGTTCCCTGTTACTGCTGTCCTTGTCTATTGTTCCTTCTGTTCTACTCTAGTTGCTGTTTACATACAACTATTCTAACAATCTTAAGAAAAGATTTTCGTAGTAGAACAAAGGAGATTGTTTTAATACGGCAATCAAAAGATAAGTCTTTTACTTTGAGTTATTGTTTGTGTTATTAGGTTACGACTTTAGAAATTTTCTAATAATTTCGTTTTTGCTAGGGAAACCAATTAAAGATTGAATCTCTATTGATCTTTTGTGGTTTATCAAACCCTATATGGTTGTAGACCTTTCTCCTACGTCTGTGGGACTTAAATCTGATATTTCTATCAAGAAAAACGTCAAAATTCGTCTTTTTGATAGCTGTGTCACTCGTTACGGAAACTGCTATAACTTTCAGCTCAAAGCTCGGTTTTACAATCCGCTTCTTGTGTTGGATAGCTAATTCAAAGAGATTTTCAGTGGTCTTGATACCCAATTCGTCCTGAGCTGGTTCAGAGTTACATTTCTTTTAAACTATTTTTCTGGAAGGAGGAAAACATGGTAATCCGATTTTTCAATTGGTTAGGTATCGTATTCTTTCACTTTTTGCAATTCTTTTGGTTTGATTATATGATGATATTCTTGCCTTGAGTTGCATGCTAGTTTTCTCTTAGGAGGGAAATCCCTAAACTTAAACTTCTTTAATAACCTAGTCAACAAGTTATACGTGTTTATCACTGAGGAATTAATTGGTTTGACTAGAAATAGTTTGATATTAATTTTCTTTGTACATATGTAGATGTATGTAGATGGTCTAAGAGAGACCTTAAGCTAGTTAATATCAACCACACTCAAATCTTGGATAGTAATTATAATGTATTCAATGCATAATTGCTTACCTCTATTGAGTGTACATCTTGTTAGACGATGGTTATAATTGTAATGTTGTGAAAATACATGTTAGATAAAGTAACTTGTAGCTTATATCCAATATAGCATATGTTAAAGTTGTGTAGCATGCTAGTTTTGAATATTAATCATCATAGATTTACTTTGAACTTGATGATAGTTTATTGGTAAATTTTTCTAGTTGAAGACATTAATGGGTTGAGCCATTAGATGTTATGGTAGTACTTGAGGTCTTGTTGATAGGGTATTCTATCTTACTTGAGCTCATGTAAAAAGAGGAGGTGGAGTCCTCAGTTGTTTTGCATATTCAGTGGCTAGATTTGCTTAAATATCGTATACTTTTTGTTGTGAAGGGTACAGTTAAAATTTACTTTTCCTGAACCTATGATATGATATTTACCATGTTTGGCATGAATGCATTATTTAACATTGACATGAAGTTTAACCATGTCATATATTATTAAGTAATGAACATCGTTGTCTACGAGAGGAAACAATATGGGAAACAATCAATATCCTCTTAAACCTAATTTAGTCAAGGAGATGTAAGGTAATGGTTTGTCTTCTTAGACAATATCCTCCAGTGACTATTTTAGACAAGGAGATGTAACGCTTGTAGATTGTCTTATTAGGCATTATCCTCCTATGACTATGGATAAATAGCCAAAGTGATGTACAAGTCCGTGGATTGTCTCCCTATGACAGTTGGAATGTTGAATGATGAAAAGAAGGATGATAATGATATTATCTCGGGTAAAACCTTTTTCATCTAATTCTTCTATTCTTTAAGATTCATGAGAATCTTTTGTGGATTTCCTTTCATATAGATAACATGAACATAATATGACTATGTTTAATATGATCCAGAATCATAGACTTGAGTAAAGTATATTCTTATCATAAGAGTGCATTTTATTGTTGTTGTTTCTTTTAGTGTTTGTAGCGGTATAATGTGTTTTGCATGTAAGTTTGATTAAATTGAGTAACTATTGAACTATGGGGGGTGGTGACCCATATGCATAACACTGTTTTACCATAGTTCATCTCACAAGATAATTGGAAAGACACTGAACTACAAAGTATAGAAAGGTCTTGGGCCTATCCAAAAATGCTTCAAAATGTGGGGGGTGTCTTGCTAAGGCTATTGTGAATGAATCTAAAAGAAGTCTTTTTGAGACCTAGAATTATCTAGTAGATGTTCATTGGTGAAACTCATAATAGTGATGTTTGTTTTCAGTTGTCATGAGTGATAACAATTTTGTAGATACCACAATATTATTGAATGTCTTATATGCTAATTTTATTTTGAGGATGTGCTTTCTGTAAAATTGGCATAGAGTGGTTGGATGTTCATAATGAACTACGTAAGAGGATCCCATAATTTGGAAGACTATCAGTGAGTATATCCACCATTCACGGTGATGATGTTTATATGTTTCTTGAGGAAGATTCATTAACCTATAAGGAAGTTGTCTGTCTATGAGAAGTGTCCTTTTTTGAATGATACAACTCCTCTAAACTGGACTCTTGTTTTATTGGAGAATCTATAGGTTGAATTGGATCTTCAAGAGAAAACTAAAACGTGATAGTAGTATTGCAAAATACAAGGCTAATAATAATAGCCAAGGGGTTTCAATCAGAGACAAGATTTATACTACTTTGAAACCTTGCTCATGTAACTAGAATTTCTTCTACAGAATTCTAAAGACTTTAGTTGAGTAGTTGTGCGGAACTACAATACCAAGTAGTACCAGGTGATGAGCTGAAGGTATACAATTTAGTTAAATCTTTGTATGAATTGATTCAAGCACCTATAAATGGCATGAGTAATTCAACAACATATTAGTGTCATATGGATGTCAAAGTATCGTTGTTGATAAAGAGGTGTACTTTCTTTAGAGTAAAGCAAGACATATGTGTTAATCTCTCTTTGTTTAGATGATTTAATATCATGAGTGCTAACATTGAGAATGTGTATGAGACAGAGAAATTCCTATTTGAAACACATAATAGATCGTCATTGGAAAAGATAGTTCATTATGTTGTTAAACTCATTTCTATAACTGCTATATTCAGTTGTCAAGATGTTGACGTTTGAATATGGTTGAAGGCCACATCGTACCTTAAACCAGACCGGCCGGATGGTATAGGGGAATTTCGGGCACTACAAAATTGAATGATTGGTGAATATAGGAATTATAACTCATGTTGGTCTCATTATGTTGTTTTCGCACTTAGTAGAAATATTTTCATTGAAAAGTATGGGTATTACGTTAGTAAGACTGTGTCAACACTTCTTGTGGTAGATATCCATCTTATGAAAAATAATCTACTTGTGTTTTCTCATACTAAATATGTCAATATAATTGGTAGCCTATTGTACTTGATGGATTATATTTGTGAGACATATCATTGCCTACATTAATGGCATACTGAGTTGATAACCCATTGTTCTTAAAAAGGAACATTGGATGTATATTGTCAAATTATCCAAGTACTATAGCGGAGCCATTGATTATGAACTTATATTTAGTAGTTTTCCATCATTGTTGAAAGGGTAATATGTTATAAGCTGGATCCAATAATGTTTATGTGTTTACCCTTGGTGGAAATTGAGTGTCTTGGATATCATCCAAGCTAATCGCCTTAGAAAAGGCATGTGATGATGTTGAGTGGATTAGCAACCTCTTGACAAATCTTCCTATTAGCTCTAAATAGTCTCCTGATGTGTATATGTTTTGCAACTGTCTCATTGCAATAGCTAAGACATAAAAAAATATGTTCAATGGGAAAAGAATATATGTAAGTTTGAGATATAACTTAATCAAGCAGCTGTTAGAGATTATGTTAGGTTGGACTTCGTTTGGCCATATGTCTGACCACACCACTTTTTGGAGGCAAGTGGTTACGTCGAGGGGGATGAGACTTATGCCCATATAGAGGGCGACACTGACGGCAACCCTACCTATGTAATTGGAGATCCCATGAAGTAGGTTCAAAGGAAAAACAAGTCACTTCGTCGTCCTGCTGTACTATCGTCTTATTTATTTATGAGACGTCCCACTTTATGGCGAGATGGTACTATAATATACTTTGTATAACTAGAATTGCAATGAGTAAGGATGAGTTATTTTACTCTTATTGGAATCCATAGTCCATTTTATAATGAGATAGTGTATTTTAACTGTAATGTACACTTGATGGATATCCACCTACGTGAATGTAGAACTGAGTCGGTTCTTATGAGTATACAGGCAAGTACTCTAGAGCATTTATGGAACACAGGCAGCGCAAGGGCCGAAAAGCGCAACACCGCAGAACATGCATATAATGAAAAAGCACTGTGGGTGCATATGATCTATTTTACTACAAGGGAATGTTGGTTTAAAGATTTTTTAATCCACCACTTTCACATATTATAAGACATGTTACCCTATGACTGGTTCAAGCCCGTAAAGCACCAGTATCTTATGTATTGTTTTTTCGATTCTCTCTGGCATTTAGTTAACCCATTTCTTTTGTAATATCCTATTCCAAAATAGTGGGAGACTATTAGTATTTTGAAATAGTGGGGCATTGTTGGAATCTCTTGTGTATTTCTAAATACTAGTATGTGTGTGCAAAGTGGAGGAGATGAACAAATGATGTTCTCTCTACTTTAGTACATAGTAGATAGTCCCACATTGGTTATCCACCACATCGGGTAGGGTTCGGATTTGGGCTTGGGCTTACTGTTGTGGGTAGTGGTTTGACCAATTGCTTAAACTTGTTTTGCTTTTTTCTTGAGCAGCAAGTTTTGGTGTTCTATTAGGAGTTGGTCTCTCTTCCTTATCTGTTTAGGAGACCGACCTAACCTCTATAAATAGGACTATGAGTCCATAGAGGGTTTCACTTCAATAGAAACCCATCTCAGAGAAATAGAAACTCGCACCTACCCTATTCTTCTTCTCTTCTTCCTGTAGCCGCCAGAGAGAGTTATATTGATGTTCTAGAGAGTAGTTTGTTTTAGTGCAAAGTCAAACTGCTGTACACCATTGAATCTTGTGAGGAAGACGCCACTGCTGCCTTTCTGCACCACTGGAAAGGGCGAAATCTTTCCTTAAGGACAGTCTAATACACGCCTTGGTGGTTCCCTATTACTGCTGTCCTTGTCTGCTGTTCCTTCTGTTCTACTCTAGTTGCTGTTTACATACAACTATTCTAACAGGGGGCAGTACTGAAGTACCAACAAAAGTAATCGGCGTTTCTACTGCCAAGAGTTCGTGACTTAAAATTAAAATCCAGAGACTTTAGAAATGAGTGGATCAATGACCATTTTTTTGCTGGGTAAATTGTTCAATGACCTCATTCCGTGTAAACTCGTGAATCATTTCAATTGAAAGAGACTGACAGACCTTAAGAATTCCTTGAAATTAAAGCACTAGACGTGTAGATAGGATATAGACTCCATAATATATATTTGTTAGACTCCACAGTATATACTGTTACTGAAAAATTCAGCCAATTAACTAAGGGTATGAGGCCATATAGCTTGCCATGTGAAAATGTCGGTGTTGTATACCATTTTTACTAGAGTGTGTGTTACTACTAATAAAAACTTATTGAAAAAGTTTTACTATAGTAGGGAGTGGTTTTGGGTTTCAATCAGAGTATCATATATATCTTTTTTCAGTTAATTTGATTGAGAACGAATTGAAAGTGCATGATGTGAACATGATGTTAATACCCATATGAAAATGTGGGTGTCACCATCTTACTAGAGTCTGTTTGTTTGTTATTGAGTGCAAGGGTTTGTGTATGACCTTATATAAAGAGGAGAAGGAATTGGTGAATTGCTTATAAGAAATTCAGAACATCATAATATATCTCTTCTTTAATTAATACTAGATAAAATAGTGTCTCATTTCTACCTGCTTTCAGTGATATTGCTATTTGTGTTATTCTTAATCCCTATTGTTGGTGGTGTTGATTCATATGTGTTAGCGGTTCAATACCCACCAACCATGACTGGTGTCCTGGAGTAGGCCAGGCTAAATTCACAATCCATGGCCTATGGCCATCAAATGGTGGAAGAAGTGTGATAAACTGTGATCCACTTAACAGTGACCCTTTCCACCTTTCCAATGTAAGTAGGTACACGTATTCTTCATCTACATTCTTCAATTTAAGATTTAACTAACATGCAATTTTTTTACAGGTCCAACTTTTACGGCCTCATTTGGACTATATGCATGGCCAAACTTGAGGAATGCCTGGGATAATGAGGGGTTTTGGAAGTATCAGTGGCGAAAACACGGTACATGCTCTGGAAAGAACCAATATCAGTACTTTGAAGATGCTTTGGTTTTGTGGGGAAGTTTTGATTTTACGAAACGTTTGGAGAGTATCAACTACTTCCCAGGATATCATTACGATGTCAACAATTTATACAATGACTATGTCAATTAGTATGGTCTAAGCCTGAGTGTTACCCATAGCTAGTAATTCACCGAATTATTCACGAATTATTCGCGAATTATAAGGTTTGGCAAATAAAACGAATAATTCGGCGAATTTTTGAATGATACGGTTTAATTCGCGGATTGGTTGGGTTGGGCTTATAATTGCCGAATTATTCGCGAATTATTCACGAATTATAAGGTTTGGCGAATAAAATGATATTTGTATTATTTTTTCATGAATAAAATTGTAAAAATAAAAATAAAAACGTTATATACTTATATATCAAAATTTTAAATGTAAAATATATAGCCGAATTTTAAAGAAATATATTCGTATTATACCCATATAAAACACGTATATCGTATTTTTACCGTTAGCGTTTTATTGGACCGAATATTTAAAAGTAGGGTTTATTCGTAAAAACCCCCCATTTTATGGCATGTTTTTGTGTTTACCCCCTAAATTTTGAATCATCACAAAAGTCCCCCCATTCCATTCAGAAATCATCCATATTTGTTCTATTGCCTAAAATACCCTTGGGGGTAAACACAAACTAAAAGAAATCTGCCCAAGCCCAACTAACTAAACTAAACAACGACCAGGTGTATAGGATCACCCTCGCCCTCATCTTCTTCCTCAACCCCCGAACCAGCATCCTCGAGGAAATCACTGCTGAAGGTGGGATTGGGTACCAACAAAGTGCTTAGGGTTTGCTGGTTCCAATTTTATGGCCTCAAGTGTCATTATATTTTTCAACGGAAAGCTTTTGATTGAGAATGTCATGTAGCAAAGAGGAGCTATCTTTCTTTTCCAATTTTATGTACTAGAGTTCTATCAAGTCGCTTGGTGTACTTTAAACAGATGTCCAAGCGTCAACGCACAGGGACAACATCATTTGGTGACGTATACAAATATAGAAGTTAACATTTCGTCCACAGCAGGGGTATCTAATGATCAGGTTGGATCTCACTGGCAGTCACACGAGTCTCTTAGTAAACAACAAGAGCTTACAAAGGATACTTGGTCAGTTGGTCATCAGGTCCAGGGCGATATTCTTCTGCTATGTCAGAAGGTGAGTTCAACACTTTGTCAAAAGCTGAAGCTATGACGACATTTACTCCAGAGTAGACAGCGGTGCCGAAATTTAGGCATCGCAATTTTGATTACTAGGTGGAGCTGATTGCTGTTTGGGTGAAATGAATGGGGATTAAGGGAATTTTTTAGCATCAGATATTCAATTTAATTTCAAGCCAATGGGCTCTCTCTGAGTCTTCATATATTTTTCAAGTGATTTCCTCGCCCTTTGTTGGTACCCAACCCCACCTTCAACAGTGATTTCCTCACCCTCATCATTTTCTCACTGCTGAAATTTGGTTCCTTCTTCAAGTATTCACTCACTCGGGGTATTTCCTCCATGTCCTCCAGCTGGTAAGAAAATGATGCCTTCTATTAGCTCATCGATGTCTCTTAGTCTTTCCAGTCCGTGCTCTTTCAATTCCTTCTTGGGCTCCACTTCAGTAAGAGACAAATCCAACTTCTCCATAATGGACTGGTTGATAGGAATCAAGCCCACTGGCATAACCCCATCATTAGATCCAATTGATCCAACAGAATTCATTCTTGTTTTTTTTTTTTTTTTTTATGGTTCAAGTTATTAGATCTGAGAGGCCTGGCCTGTATAGAAATATATTATAGAAATCCATGTGAACGTATTTCAAAACCTACACTTGTATCGGACATGTTAACACAATTTAAGATATTGCTGAGGTTTGAGGATCCTAAGTTAGGGGTTTTTAACCGGAATGAGCAGTCGAGTAACCAGTTTAGAAGGATGAGAATAACTGAAATATCTCTCTCACATGATTCAATTACTTTCTTATCATATATAAAGTTTCTGAGAATCGTAATTACAGTTTTGCAGTTTCTTTTAATGAGAAGGTAACGAGAACAGTGAGACAGTTTTCTCCACATTTAGCTGCAAAAACAAATTGCATTGCTGCTTAAATGATTATTTTCTTCGCAGCCCTGTTATTTGTGGACGCCCATCAGCTAAAAGAGCTATTCATATATGTGGAAGGCCGCGTTGGATGTTTGCAGCAGGTATATGCAGACTCTAAAGCGAGTGCTCATTCTTTATATTGTAGAGTTTGACTCAAGTGTTACTTTTTAAGTAGAATACTCGTATTGCTTTCTGATTGGGACTTTTTTCCTTGACTTGCAGCCAGTTGCATCATCTGCTTCACTTCGTGTCGTCTCCTTACTGTACTGTGGGCATTTATTATTGGTCTTCTAGGTAAATTCGATCATGCTTCTTCAGTTTTTTTGACACCTTTATTTCAAATTTGTTCTTTATGGTTAGCTGATTGCTTCATTTATTTCCCAGCCACTATTCTTCATGCAAGCTTTAGAACACCTAACCTAAAGGCACGCCTGAACACCTTCCGCGAAGAATTTCGTGCAATTATAGTGACCTTTGAGCGGGTGATGCTTATCATGCGGCTTGTAAGATGTGAGTATATCTGTTATCTGCCTGTTTCACTTGGAAAACTGTTTTGTTATGATGTATAATGATTTGTGTAGTTTCATCAACTGTTTTTTTACTTATAGATTTAAAGATATTTGTTTCTAATCTTCTTTAGGGGTTATTTTGTGTAATTATTTGTTCCAGTTTCTTGTTTTGGCTGTAGCTGCATCATATATTTAAATGTTATTTTTATAATTGTAGTCTGAATAGTGGTGTACTGTGTCCTATTACTCAAGCCTTGGGAAGTTGGGCCCAAGGCCTTGGGTTTGATTGCCACCAACAAGGGTAGTCGAAGAATGGCTTGACGAGATTGATAAATGAATAAATGTTATACTAGGCCCAGCATTAAACTCATCACATTCTTTATGCATGTAGTAACAAGAGTTCCTGGGGTTTATATCTGAAGGAAGCTCCAACCACAATTTTTAGGCTCACGTTGTTTAAACACATCGTATGTAGGAGGATGGCCGCATCTGACAGCAGACGACAAACAATATAAGTCCACCTAGCAAATTAGGGCACCCTAATTTTGGTTATCATCTTCAGAACCAATCCGTGCTGACCATGCTGCCATTGTCTTTTTTGAAATGGGGATGCTACTCATCTTCTGAAAAGGAGGTACTGTTGATAAAGGAGTAAATTAGAAAAAGAAGAAGTGAGGTGAAGAGGAAACGTAGAAATAAAGCAAAGAGGTGAAAAATGGTGTTGTTGTGGTGGTGTTGAACGCTTTATGGGTAGGCTACTAGTTGAATACATTAAACATTTATCTTACTGACTTTAGAGTAGGATGTGTACTCACACGGTATATCATCCGATTGGTTAACAGCCCTTTTCGGCATCATGGGGGTGACAGTGGTTGCTCTCTCATACAGAATCCCTTTCACTCCTATTCTTTGGAAAATTCTATATCTGGACTGGGGATACCAATATGTACAACATAGAATGAGGTGGTTGGGGTGGCAATATGCAATATTGTTAAAGAGAATATTAATAGTTTTTTTAGGGATGTCAATATGTTTTCAGGACATTTTTTTTATCGGTAAAGTACAGTTTTTCAAGACATGATGGATAGATCTTTTTCTTAAGAAGAAAAACCAATACCGGCATTCACTAAATACCTTGTTTAAGATATGATGGAGAAGATCTTTGCAATCTATCTTGGCATCTTTGTGGTAAATATTATGTTAGGGCTCCAAAGAACCCTTGAACTGAAGAATGAGATGGGGTTTCAACTTTTAAAGTGACAGAAAGAGGTGGGAGGGGATCATTTTGTCATTTAGAGGTGATGGTATCTATCTTTTCATAGAGTTGTACGGGTGCGAACTGACCCAGTTTTAGCTAACTATGTTGTATTTCATTGAACGCTATTGGTCAAGTTTCTAAATGTCAAATTTTATTGAAGCGATAAGAAATTAGGTTTAAGTTGATGAAACTTTATATGACATGATTTCCAAGCTTCCTTTTTCGGTCCATGTTCTCACTACAATAGTATCATTTCTGTTTGTATGTAATTTCCTTTTCTTTTTCTATGTAAAAGTTTACTTCCATACACGAATTTATTATTTTTCTATTTTTTTTTTCCAAAAAAGAAAACAAAAATGTGAAATGAAAATTATTAAAAGGGATGAGAATATGAGATTTTGATGTTAGATGGTAATACTGGCATGTGGCATTAAAGACAAGACAAGCCAAGAAGACAAACTGAAAAATAATGGTCTTAGACCATTCAAATAGATATTTGGCATTGTTATTGCCATTTCTGCATTTATGTGGTTTTTCATTTTCAAAGAATAGATTGTCAATATTCATTAGCAATGGAAAACCTGATATATTTGAGAGTAGAAATTTGCAGAATCCAATATGGTCTGTTTACATGGGCAGGCATATAAGTTGGGTTTTGGAAGTCTCCCAAATCCCACCACCACCATGCGCCGGCATTCACACATACAGAGACCTTTCAAATTTGTCTGTCTCTTGTGACCGGCAATTAGAGCAAGTACATTAGTTACTCTCCGTATGGACCAAATGTGTTGAGACCATTTTCTTGTGGAAGATAAAAGCCTGGCATTAATGATTTGAGTAATTTACAAGATATTATGTTTCTCTTGTATTAAGCAACCTATTTTCATTAAATAGTCTATTACTGATTGATGTTTTTCCTTTGTGTAGGGATTCTTGTGCTGTTCTGATGTCAACTTAATGTTGTACGGTTGTACCTTCTGATGCTATTCACTCAAACAGTCATGCTCCCAAGCAGTTCATCTTCATGTCAAAGCTTTTTATTGAATATCTGGAAATGGATAATTCTGTACAGACTAAGACCTTATTGTAAATCATTTGTGATCTCGACTCTAATACAAGTGTCTAATGATACCAAATTGTAAACGTTGTAAGCAAAAATACTGTTGGGTGGGTGTCTGCAGTAAGCTGCAATGCTTTATACACCTGAAATTTTTTCTGTGTTTTTATCAATTAAAGTAGAATCCTGTTTCGTCCACAGTTCACGTTATCAAGTCATGTTGAAGGTGATTGCAGTAATTGCTATACTGCCCTTTTTGTAAGGGCGTGTCTTGATGTTAGCAGTATTGAACTTGTGTGTGAATCGTTCTGTGGCGGCAACTTTGATATCAGGAAATGGTTACTTAGGGATTGGGGCTGGGCTTACTTGGAGGGCATTCTGCATTTTTTCCCTTCTGTCTGTATCTGCTGAGTTTCTGAGAGGGAAAAAAACCAAAAAATTTCCACAATGGAAGTGTCACTGGTGAATGATCTGGTGTGTTGTCGCCATTTGGCAGTGTGTATCCCTACCCGCACGACTTTGCTGCATGAATAACTCAAGCAGTGTGTATGCCTGGAGTTGTTGGGGATGCTTGGTCCGACTGTATGAGCGCCATCCTAAAATTTAATAGTCCTTTTCCATCTTGTTTCAAGTCCCGTTGGGGTAATTTATGGGTCTCCACAGTACTATATCTTGGAGGCAACAAACAGTTGACATTATCCAGAAACCATATCACTCTGCCCTCGACATGATATGAGCCAACGACATCACTATTTCAGCTCCCAGCTCTTCTGTAAGTAGCACGCAGAATTTCTTCCCTAATATCTGTTGCAGCTGCTCCTTTTCTTGTGACCCTGTTAAAACTTACAAGCACCATGAAAGGATCCACTATTAGTATTATCTGTATAATGGAGCAAGCAGCTTTCTTTTATAATTTAATCAGAGCATGGCTAGCTCTTGAGCACTTAGACTAGGATCAAATTCTTCCAAGGTTTGATTGTGCATTCTACCTTGCGGTGAAAGTTGGTTGCACAATCTTCTTTGCGGTGACAATTCATGCACGTTTATCACATGAGAGCACCCGAGTTGAAGGTACGTAATTTGATCTAAATGACTAAAAAAAAAGAAACAACAGAAAAATGAAATTAATAATTTGGAGTGGTTTACTTTTACAACTGACATATGCGCCCGTAATTATTTTCAGCGCAATACAACAAAAGTTTATGCGATCTTAATCATTCGTAGAGTAGTAATGCAAGAGTTTATGCAATCTTGAAAGTGTAAGAAAGTTATTTTTGTCCCAAGGCCCATCGCAATGGTACTGGACATCCTGAATAGTTACTTTCTAAATGACCATTCATTCATTCTTGGCAGTAACATGGAACTTTTTCTTCTTTATTCTCCCTTTCTATTTCACGAATATATAATATGCATTGGCCTAGTATAGTAGTATTAAAAAATCATGATATCGGCCGGGTGGAACACTCGGTAAATCCTGCAAACACTTTATTGTTGTTATGATGTTATCACACTCTGTTGAGCATCTACAGCCTTAAAAGTGTTAATTATCCAACATTCCTTCAGAATCAAATCACGTGACAGAGGTCAGAGTGTGTAGAGAATTAATTGCATGCTGACAGCTGATAAATTCATGAACTGCGTACCCATACATTCTGCGCACTGAAGACATGCTCTAGTAATATAAACTATGTCAATTAGCATTTAGCACCGAAAGAATACAAATGCAATTGCTCCCAATTCCAATGTAGTCAAATCATCTCCAAATGATTTCTATATCATGCGTATTGTAAAATGCCAATTCCAGCAAAACTCGGTACCCTTATAATTAAAATTCTGGAAGATTGCAACACACGTAGGGGTGAATGCCGTTATCTTACAAGTTTAATGAAAATTATGGACATCTGATTTAACAATTTTTGTTCTATGGTTCAATTCATGATTTCATGTATAGTGACATTTTCGTTTCTTTTATTCGGATATATACATAAGATTTACTCTTATAGTCTTATACTCTTGCAACTGCATCATGAAAATACAGTCTTATACTTGTCTTTGTAATCAGGAAAATACACCATCTGACCATCATATGTTGTAATCATGAATATACACTAATACAAGTATGGGAGCATAGCCCACCTTTTTCATATAAACTAATAAACTTGTCTTGTGATATTCTTATTTCATTTGCTAATCTCATTCTCTTAAGCTAATACAAATCCAATTGCTTATGGTACTTATTATTTTATTAATTAGTTCTAAATTGCCTAACTGGTTTCATTTTTATGTGCATGCATTGCTATATGTACATACACCTCTCTCTTTCTCTCTCTCTCTTGTGGGGAACTTTGACAGTTAGTTTCTGACATAATGAAAAGCTTGCAAGGAAGAGAAGAAACACATAGAAGAAGAAGAGATGTTGGGTACAAGGTTTGGCATCTGCTTGGGCCTTAATTATATTGGTTGGACTTGCTTGCTGCTGTCTCAGTACTGCTGGACCTACCCAAGGGGGAGTTGATGGCTGCGCTTGTGATGGTGGTGCCTTTGTTTAATAAATTTTGTAATGTGTTCCCTATTCCCATGTCATACTGTGTTTTTTCCCTGTTAGTTACAGTCTCCACACTTGTATAGTCTTGTAAAATCATGCTTTCATTAATTGATTAATTGATTGTTTTTTTTTTGTTTTGCTGCGTTGTTCTTTCCTTTATTTTTCCATCTTCAAAATTTCCTCAATGTGGAGCAGTGGATGTACAATTCGTATGAAAAATGTAAAATAAGAAACAGCACTAGCAATGAGTCCTTCGGAGTTTGGACACAGGAAACTAGTGAATTTCTCATCATATCAATGGAGCTTCACTTTTAGAATCAGTGCTAGCTAGTTATGTAACATAGGTAAAAAGTATGTGTCTTTACTAATGGAGTGTTTAATTAAGCTAATCAAACTTGTTAGTCGTCCTGAAGTGTGGTTTAATTTTATGTTCATCAATATCATATCAAGTCAGTTTATATCATTTTTCTGTTTGTTTATTTTGAGGAATTTATGGAGGAGGCAATGACCCTGACAGTTCTTTCACTTCCTTGGTATGTGCTTGGTATCTTAAAAGTTTCTTGTAAGATAGTGATATTAAAAATCTCGGTGGTCACCCTGGACACGCCAACCACACTATTGCTCTATTGACGTGCTCCGATGGATATATTTATATTTTAACAAAACATTTCGACAACTACCTTTACAATGCGAATAAGCAGCAGTCCAAACCTTCTTTTCGATATAATGGTCTAGTTTCTTCCTTAATAAAGGGGTAAACAAGTTTGCTGAGTGTTGTGTTCCTACGGTAGAAGCCATTGCTTGCTGTCGCATAGGCTTTAGGGTGTATGCCATATATGTCCATCAGTCCGGAGTCTATCCCACAGTTGATGTGTTTGCTATACGTGCTTGTCAATACTTTTACGTTCTCCATTGTAGTAGTGACATTCTCAATCAGTTATTGGCTCTTTCGTTTTGAGTATTTGTTAAGTTTGTTAATGCAAACTACGCAAGTAATAGTTTATGTGTCTAGCGCATGCAACTCTATAGATGTCCCTGGCCTGCGTGACCAGATTCAAGGGTAGTCTCGAGTTCCGGTTGCTCATTTGCTTGTACGTGAATTCTCACTTCTCAAATATGTACGTATTTGTGGAACTTACATACAATCTAGACTGTAAATGATCAAGTAGGCAAAGATCACTTGATTAAAGCTTGGATCAATTATCATTCACCAATGAGGCTGACTTGAATTAGATTGATCATAATCAGATCTTTGTAACTATTGCAACAGTTAAAATATAAAAGTATCAAACATAACACCTTTTCATGACAAATACTGGTAGAAATGTAGAATCCTCTGTTACAGCAGTAGAATAGTAAAACCATTCATTTAAATTATCACACATCAGGAGCTCAAATGCAAAATCAATTAATTTTGAATCATGAATAAGAATCAAGTCTATATTACATTACAACATGTTCATAAAGTCGGGAATACAAGCAGTACATATCACCAAAAACATGAGGCAAAGTACCATATAGAAAATGTAAACCAAGTAACATAACACCTAATAAATCACCTCCCTCTGTTTCTCTCCCTCTTTTAACATCAAAACTTACCTCTGTTCTTCTTCTTGCCTTGATCATGTTCTCCTTCTCATCAGGGATGACGGGTTCCCATCGAACAATTCATCGATATAAGTCTCAATATCCTCTGGTCCAAACTTTATATATTTCTCTGTCTGCCTTCCAGCATCCAAATGTTGCCGAAACCTACCTAAAAAAGATCGATATGCAGGAATAATCACTGCAGATATAGAGACTCGAAGCTCTGACTGGAGTTGTTCATCACTCACTATCCATGTGCTTTGAGCCTTATGTATCTCTTCAAACATAGCATTGAAGCTCTTAAACCTTTCTTTAAGTATTGGCTTAGCTACCTTTCCATTCACATGCAACCCTTCATCTTTTAAACATCCCAACACCTTACTCCAAGTCTCTCGTTGATAGTTCTTGTGGTATTGTCGCAGATCGGATGATCTTTTTCTTGTCCACGTGTTGCCAAGCAACTCGAAAATCTCAGCTGATCCTTTGATCTTCTGCATAATATACCTTCCATTGTTCATCAAGAAAATGTAGCTTAAAGAAAGGTCTTTGTACAGCTTCGATTTGGATTCAAGATTGGAGTCGAGTAGATCCATAACTGTCATCAATTGTTCCGAAAATGGAGATGGCTTTACCGTCGGGGATGGAAGATTATGGACGGGTAGCACGGTGTTGTCCCCATCAGGTGGTGCTTCATTTTCATCTGATACCATCTTTTGGTGTTCTTGAAAGACTTGTTCCAAGGTGTCTTTGTACTCACAGGCATATTTTATGTAGTTCACCGTGTAACGGGTTAGGGGTGAACCGCACCGCCTGGGACTGGAGTTTTAGCAACATCACTCTTGATTGAGTTCTCCAAATCGCAGAATATCCCCACTGCGGCCTCACCAAGACGTCTGCGAGCTGATTGAGTCTCCCCTTTTGTGTCATGAGTTGAATCTTCGGCTAAAAACTCGTCCGTGGTGGGAATGAGATCTCTCAGTGTCTCATACATGTCAAGAAATTTGAACAACTTCTCCGCAGATCTTTTCGTCATGGCTACAGCTTCAGCAAAGTTTAGAAGCTGAAGAATAATATTCCTCGTGAGATTGTTGAACATGTTTCCTGAAACTAACAGTTTCTCTGAAAATACTTGTTCACAAAGCTTCCTTTCACCGGGCAAGTAAGTGTTGACGCCTTGCTTAATTACCTTAATCCAAGTCACAATTTCACCTTCCAGAGATTCCCAATTCATCTTCTGTACATCTTCAATGCTAAACTTCTCGAATCCTAGCTTCTTCAACCTTTCTTCAATAGCAGTTCGCCTCGTCACGCCGTACACTTGACAGCATTCTGCCTCGTAACCAGATGAAATCATTGCTGTTGCAATCTTCTTCAAAATTGTGACAGTTTCCATTGAGTACCCTGGAAAATTGTCCTCTTCAGATGGGGATTCAGGTAGGACACAACGATCAGGATCAGTGAATGAAGAAGAGGATGATGTAGACCGCTTGGATGACGAGGTTGACTTGCCATCGCCGTATTCTGAATCAGTCTTTTTAGAGACACCAAGAATAGTGCGAAACTCTTCCTCCAAGAAGGACATTGCGCCTTGTAAGACAGTACTTGTAAGATTCAGTAAAGAAGAAACACATTCTATTTCTTTTTTCTCCTCAAACCGAAACTCACCAAACGCGTTTGTTAGTTTATAGATCCTTTCTACTGAATCAAAAATAGAGGTTTCAACCTCATCGGACGAATCATTAATCAACTTGGATTGAGTTTCCCCTGAAACACATTTCACAATCTCCACTTGCACAAGTTTTGCAAATTTTTCAAGACAACTGGGGACCTCACTAGGCAGATTTTTCGCGGCAACGTCTTCAAGGAATTGATCCACCTCTTCGGAGAGTTTAACAAGACTGGTATCGACATCCTCCGCAGAAGAATCATTTTGGATCATGTCATTTTCCAACAGCTCATTATCTTCTCTGATTGTTTCCTGGTGAGTGTCTGTTGATTTTCGATCAATGTCTGTGGATGAAGGATGATCTGGGGACTCCTGTTTTGGGTCTTCACGAGACGAAAAACTACTAGATTTTTCGGAGAGGTTGTGGTTGTTAGTATTATGGTTTTTGTCCATAGAAGCAGAATGTCTTGATCTGAACATCTTGTGTTCTTGGTGTGTTTTTTTTCTCTGAGTTTGGTTATTGTTGTTGGAAATGGAGAAAGGAGGAAGAGGAACAAGAGAGAATGAAAGATGAGAATGCGGTGAGCGAGAATGAAGGACAATTGTTGGTTCATTTCGGAGGGACTGAAACGGGTCAGAATTAGAGGTGTACAGATTAGGATAATGAAAGGAAACAGTTGACTCCGCTTACTTTGGGTCTTATCAGGCCGGCTCAACCTTATAGAGCCCATTTTTGCGGCAATTTACTGTATGGCTAGTTTGCTTCTGGCCAAATAAAACACTGCCATCTGGATGAGAAAACAGACCAAGAGTTTTACTCCGTTTTTCATCACAGTGACTATGCAATTTAATGTCAGTCTTTTGCCCCTAGGCCCACCATAAATCAATTGTTTTGACTTTTGGTAATTCTCATAGAAGAAAACAAAATGTGCTCCCGTGCAACTCTCACGCCCCAAATTTGACCCAAACTGTTAGACTAAACATTTGCCAATTGCTCCACATTAGGACTAAACATTTTTTCAATCATTTTTTTTAATAAAACCACAAATTCACTAATGAAGAGGAATGGGGAATAGAAATTTCCAAAACCAAAACTTAAAAATTTTAGTAATATATTTTTTTTTAAGACCATCCAATTTTGATTTGTATTCTCGACATAAATTCACTAATTAAAATTTAAACATACGGTTTAGATGTGTGTGATGGATAGCAATATTTCGCCACAAAGAGTTGTCTTTTTATAAATAAAATAAAATAAAAATCCACGCACTAATGACAATATACTCAATTTTCACCGTTTTGTTTCATTTTATCTCTCGCAATAGTATTACCAAAATCCATCAATTATAAATGGTATTGTAGAAGGTAAAAAAAACAGAAAGCATACGTGTGGGTACGGGATCATTTTTGCTGCAATTTTTTGTATGCTGAGTTTGCTTCCGGTCCAGTAGAAAAATTCCACGTATCAATAAATAACAGATCCAAAATTAATCCCGTTTCTCAACCGAAAAGTCAATATTTTTCTATTCTTAGTAGTGCACAAAAACACAAAGCTAGCAAAAGACAAAACAAAAATTGAAGCTGGATAGATAAAGACTTCGTTCTCTTTTCTTTTTTCTTTTTTTTAAAGTGATTAAACTGTTTAGTGCGCGACTTATTGAAACTAGCTACTGTGCACGTGGGATTTACAGATTTTTTTTTAAGCTTATAAATGTTAAATTATTATTTTATCTCTCAAAAGTTTAAAAAATAATTTAAAAAATGTGAAATGACTAAAATACCCCTACATCCACACACATTTACTATTCACTCTACCCCTCGTTTTTCTATATATTAAAGATGAGGTGTGTAGTAATTAAAAAAAATGAAATTAAAATTTTATATAACATAATTTATCATGATTTGCATAACCAAATAATATAATCAATTTTATAAAATTGTAAACATGTCAATTTTATGAACAATTTTATAAAATTGTAAATTGTATAATCAATTTTACCATCTTTTTTCATTTGAGTTTGATATGAACAATTGCATATCAAATTTGATAACTTTTTTTAAAACTACAACACCTAACTCTCATTGGTCACCATATTTGTGTCGGACACGGTATAATATTGATACTTGTTGGATATTACTTTTATTTATTTAAAAAAAAAACTAAAATAAAGGGGCACTTTCATAAATGAGTTTGTTTTTCGTGAGTAGGATTTGCAATTGCAAATAAAGGAACTCATAATGCACTTTGTAGTGCGCTTGTCGATTTTCTCGTTGTAATTTGATTATATATCAATATAATATTAATTAAAGCAAAAAAATATGCAACAAAAAAAAATGTTAAATTAGTCAAACCAAGCCCAAAAATTCTAATCCAAGTGACCAACCCTAGTTGAGAGTCAAAGTTTGAGACTAGTTCCATGCCTCCATTTTCAATTTCCGATACTTAATTTATTATTAATTTTTTGTAGTATCACTTAGGGCTGTCAAATGGGTTTCGATAACCCGATAACCGACCCGAACCAAATCGATAAAAAACAGTTTGGATTTTGGTAATTTGGTTTTCCCTCTACTGAACCGACCCGATAAGATATTGGTTTGGTTTCGGGGTTGCCATCCATCGGACCGATAAGATGACGTTTTAGTAATATTTATGATTAATTTTGTATAAGTTTATCAATTGTGTGGCTAAAATTAATCGATTTAATTTTAGATTTAATTGATTTTATAGTTTTCGATTCGGGTCGGTTCGGTTTCGATTTGTAATATATTTTATTAGTTCGGTTCGGTTTTGGGTTTCCAATTTTCTTATTGGTTCGGGTTCGGATTTTTCAAAATCCGACCCAAACCGATCCATTGACACCCCCAATACCATTTATAATTGATGGATTTTGGTAATACTATTGCGAGAGATAAAATGAAACAAAACGGTGAAAATTGAGTATATTGTCATTAGTGCGTGGATTTTTATTTTATTTTATTTATAAAAAGACAACTCTTTGTGGCGAAACATTGCTATCCATCACGCACATCTAAACCGTATGTTTAAATTTTAATTAGTGAATTTATGTCGAGAATACAAATCAAAATTGAATGGTCTTAAAAAAAAATATATTACTAAAATTTTTAAGTTTTGGTTTTGGAAATTTCTATTCCCCATTCCTCTTCATTAGTGAACTTGTGGTTTTATTAAAAAAAATGATTGAAAAAATGTTTAGTCCTAATGTGGAGCAATTGGCAAATGTTTAGTCTAACAGTTTGGGTCAAATTTGGGGCGTGAGAGTTGCACAGGAGCACATTTTGTTTTCTTCCATGAGAATTACCAAAAGTCAAAACAATTGATTTATGGTGGGCCTAGGGACAAAAGACTGACATTAAATTGCATAGTCACTGTGATGAAAAACGGAGTAAAACTCTTGGTCTGTTTTCTCATCCAGATGGCAGTGTTTTATTTGGCCAGAAGCAAACTAGCCATACAGTAAATTGCAGCAAAAATGGACTCCAACCTTATAGCAAAGTAGGCCTCCGCTTAGGGCCCCGTAGCCCAAGGGCCCCCCACAATATAATCCAGTCATTGTCCACTACTTCACTATTGATTTATTAGTGGGGAAATAAAGAAAAAAAATTAAAACCAAAACCCACTATTGTTTTTCATTTATTTTTCACTGTTGGATAAACGTTTTTATATTGGCAAATTGGAAACCATAAAATCACGTTAAAGTAGTGTTAAACACTTAAACTCCTTCAGCCTTCTCCTTCTCTAACAAAAAAAAAAACACACTTCAATACTAATTAAAGTTCTTCATCAACCCACGACAAATAATCAAGATATATATATCAACAATTCAATCTTACATATATCATTTTTTTTGCCTTTATATATTTTTTCTCTATAATCTCGCTCTCTCTCTCTCAATATTTGTTTTATTTGGTGTATAATTATTCTCAAGATTCTCTATATATTCGCAATTAACGTTAAATAAATCTATTGAAGTTTCAAATTTGTGCAAGACTATTCAAAAAAAAAAAAGAAAAGTTTGGATCATATGAAATAACGTGAAAAATCAAATCAATAACATGTGTGAAAAAAAAAAAAAAGATATAACAATTTTTATTTGTTAAAGTAGTGTTAAACACTTAAACTCCTTCGGTTCCCTCGCCTTCTCCAACAGAAAATAGCACACCTCCATAACTAATTAAAGTTCTTCATCACCCCATAATAAATAATTAAGTATAACATCAACAATTCAATCTTACCTATATCATTTTTTTAACAAATAATCATATTTTTATTTCATATTATTTGGTGTAAAATTTAATATTTTATTTCATACTTAATACCAACTAACAAAAAGTAGCACGCCCATAACTTATTAAAGTTCTTCATCACCCTATAACAAATAATCAAGATATATAACGCCAAAGAATTCAATCTTACATATATCATATTTTTTGCCTTTTTATGGTTTTTCCCTATAATCTCTATTTCTTTCTCAGATTTGTTTTATTTGGTGTATAATTATTCTACATTCTCTCTTTTGCAATTTTTAGTTAAATAAATCAATTGAAGTTCAAGTTTGTGTGAAGACTATTCAAGAAAGACAAAAAGAGAAAGTTGGGATCATATGAAATAACGTAAAACAAATCAATAAGATGTTGTGAGAAAAAAAATAATAAAAAAAAAATATATATTATATATATATATTTGTTATTTTATTTGTTATTTTGTTATATATATAATATATGTTGTTATTTTATTTGTTATTTTGTTATATATATAATATATTTTGTTATTTTGTTATATATATTTTGTTATATTTGTTATTTGTTATTTTGTTATTTGTTATATTTTGTTATATATAAAAATATAAAAATATATTTTGTTATTTTATTTGTTATTTTGTTATATATATATATAACAAAATAACAAATTTTATTGGTATATATTAATCATAGAAGATTCCCGAACTTTGCTTAGGGCCCCCGATTATCTTGAGCCGCCCCTGGGTCTTATGTTTCTTCCCGCCATCACTTGCACGTTTGTTTATTGTATATTTTTAGTATCTAGACTCTCAGATTAATGCGCACCACCATTGATGCTTACCACCTTCTCTCACGTTTTCCACCTAGAATCTCGTTCTCTCACATTTGTTTTGTTACTCTATTTTGTATTATGCCCGATGATGGTGGATGGAATTGATGAGAAGTAATTGTTGGATGGCGTGAGTGCTTTGGTATAATGCTAGGAAAAGAAAAACCGGAAGAATAAGAATAGAAAAGAGTAGACGCTAGAATAATAGGATTAGAGAGAATTAACTCATACTCTACCTAGAGTTTTATATATATACTTAACTTACCTTGATGTTAAGGTATTCCAGTACATGAGAATAGAAAAGACTAGATACGGTTCAGTTTGGTATACCAAAATATTTATAGAAACGTGGGACTTTACATACATCAACAATATATAGGGGTGCACATCGTCATACTTCAACAGATTGTGATCACGCCTGTTGAGCGGAAGCTAAAGCCAAACAAATTTACCGTGGACATGTCTCAATTTTCTCAGTTTGTAGGATGCACATTAATTATCGAATTGTGTCCTTTGGGTTTGCCAAATTTGAAGAACACTTTTTTCTTAAGACACAATAAGGGAAGATTGCCAGTTCAAAATGAAGCATATCTACCGTCAGCGTACTTCTATTTTCGTTTAATTGAGTTATCATTCTAAACGCATACCATTATACCAACAAATCTTTCAAAGTAGTCACCAATCAATCTACAGGGCTCCAACTTGTAAAAAGAGCAGATTTTTGTGTATATCAAAAGGAGGTCAAGCACACTTGATCAAATTTCAACGTTCCAAATCCTCGACTATATCTAAAGTAATCTATCTAACCAACCTATCACATAACCAGCAGTGGATACCCTTTGTAAAGTAGAATTCCAACTAGAACTGCTGCATAAAACCAAATAGGATTATCACAATAGGCTAATGTTCTCGCCTCTTGTTCCACACACGAAGTGTGCTCTTCCATTTCCGTACTACCACTAACTCTAAACTTAGTAGAAAACAAGTATGTTAAGCTTACATAAACTTGTCTCCTACAGGTCTATTGCACAAAAAAGCATTCTTGTTCTCAAAAGATTAACTACTTCAGCATTTCCTTCCAAGGAAATGATGCATTGTTATACATTTGTAACTGTAAGAGCTTTTGGTAATGGAAGATGATGTGGTGTCTTCTTCTTTAAACATAACTGGTTTATGAATTTCATTTTTTCCAGCAAATATGAGACATACAAGAGATAGTAACTAATCCAAGGGGTGTGGGAAGATATGGTCCACGAAAGTAATTCAGTCCACGGAAGAAGGGGTGGTTTAAGCAAAGAGATATCGCCAAATATGTAGAGAGTAAGAATACATCCAGGATAGCTAGCGCTATCCTGTTTTTTGATAAGTGCAAATAGTGGGCGAGCAAAATCATAAAAACAGCAGAACATTCTAAATGTCATGAAATTGCACGGTTGTCAATATCCTAAATGTGTTGACAATGCAATGTCTATTGCCCACAAATTTGAAATTCCAGGGATCACTTGGCTAATTACCCGAATGGGGACTCTTAGGTTGCATAGACACAGGCTCACTTGAAAAATAGAGGTTTCAACCTCATCGGACGAATCATTAATCAACTTGGATTGAGTTTCCCCTGAAACACATTTCACAATCTCCACTTGCACAAGTTTTGCAAATTTTTCAAGACAACTGGGGACCTCACTAGGCAGATTTTTCGCGGCAACGTCTTCAAGGAATTGATCCACCTCTTCGGAGAGTTTAACAAGACTGGTATCGACATCCTCCGCAGAAGAATCATTTTGGATCATGTCATTTTCCAACAGCTCATTCTCTTCTCTGATTGTTTCCTGGTGAGTGTCTGTTGATTTTCGATCAATGTCTGTGGATGAAGGATGATCTGGGGACTCCTGTTTTGGGTCTTCACGAGACGAAAAACTACTAGATTTTTTGGAGAGGTTGTGGTTGTTAGTATTATGGTTTTTGTCCATAGAAGCAGAATGTCTTGATCTGAACATCTTGTGTTCTTGGTGTGTTTTTTTTCTCTGAGTTTGGTTATTGTTGTTGGAAATGGAGAAAGGAGGAAGAGGAACAAGAGAGAATGAAAGATGAGAAGGCGGTGAGCGAGAATGAAGGACAATTGTTGGTTCATTTCGGAGGGACTGAAACGGGTAAGAATTAGAGGTGTACAGATTAGGATAATGAAAGGAAACAGTTGACTCCGCTTACTTTGGGTCTTATCAGGCCGGCTCAACCTTATAGAGCCCATTTTTGCGGCAATTTACTGTATGGCTAGTTTGCTTCTGGCCAAATAAAACACTGCCATCTGGATGAGAAAACAGACCAAGAGTTTTACTCCGTTTTTCATCACAGTGACTATACAATTTAATGTCAGTCTTTTGTCCCTAGGCCCACCATAAATCAATTGTTTTGACTTTTGGTAATTCTCATGGAAGAAAACAAAATGTGCTCCCGTGCAACTCTCACGCCCCAAATTTGACCCAAACTGTTAGACTAAACATTTGCCAATTGCTCCACATTAGGACTAAACATTTTTTCAATCATTTTTTTTAATAAAACCACAAATTCACTAATGAAGAGGAATGGGGAATTTTCCAAAACCAAAACTTAAAAAATTTTAGTAATATTTTTTTTAAGACCATCCAATTTTGATTTGTATTCTCGACATAAATTCACTAATTAAAATTTAAACATACGGTTTAGATGTGTGTGATGGATAGCAATATTTCGCCACAAAGAGTTGTCTTTTTATAAATAAAATAAAATAAAAATCCACGCACTAATGACAATATACTCAATTTTCACCGTTTTGTTTCATTTTATCTCTCGCAATAGTATTACCAAAATCCATCAATTATAAATGGTATTGTAGAAGGTAAAAAAAACAGAAAGCATACGTGTGGGTACGGGATCATTTTTGCTACAATTTTTTGTATGCTGAGTTTGCTTCCGGTCCAGTAGAAAAATTCCACGTATCAATAAATAACAGATCCAAAATTAATCCCGTTTCTCAACCGAAAAGTCAATATTTTTCTATTCTTAGTAGTGCACAAAAACACAAAACTAGCAAAAGACAAAACAAAAATTGAAGCTGGATAGATAAAGACTTCGTTCTCTTTTCTTTTTTCTTTTTTTTAAAGTGATTAAACTGTTTAGTGCGCGACTTATTGAAACTAGACTGTGCACGTGGGATTTACAGATTTTTTTTTTTACTTATAAATGTTAAATTATTATTTTATCTCTCAAAAGTTTAAAAAATAATTTAAAAAATGTGAAATGACTAAAATACCCCTACATCCACACACATTTACTATTCACTCGACCCCTCGTTTTTCTATATATTAAAGATGAGGTGTGTAGTAATTAAAAAAAATGAAATTAAAATTTTATATAACATAATTTATCATGATTTGCATAACCAAATAATATAATCAATTTTATAAAATTGTAAACATGTCAATTTTATGAACAATTTTATAAAATTGTAAATTGTATAATCAATTTTACCATCTTTTTTCATTTGAGTTTGATATGAACAATTGCATATCAAATTTGATATTGGTCACCATATTTGTGTCTTACACGGTATAATATTGATACTTGTTGGATATTACTTTTTATTTATTTAAAAAAAAAAACTAAAATAAAGGGGCACTTTCATAAATGAGTTTGTTTTTCAGAGTAGGATTTGCAATTGCAAATAAAGGAACTCATAAATGCACTTTGTAGTTCTTGTCGATTTTACTGTAATTTGATTATATATCAATATAATATTAATTAAAGCAAAAAAATATGCAACAAAAAAAAAAAATGTTAAATTAGTCAAACCAAGCCCAAAAATTCTAATCCAAGTGACCAACCCTAGTTGAGAGTCAAAGTTTGAGACTAGTTCCATGCCTCCATTTTCAATTTCCGATACTTAATTATTATTAATGTTTTTTTTGTAGTATCATTAGGGCTGAAATGGGTTTTAGATAACCCGATAACCGAATCGATAAAAACAGTTTGGATTTTGGTAATTTGGTTTTCCCTCTCTTGAACCGACCGATAAGATATTGGTTTGGTTTTGGGTTGCATCCATTAAGATGACGTTTAGTAATATTTATGATTAATTTTGTATAAGTTTATCAATTGTGTGGCTAAAATTAATCGATTTAATTTTAGATTTAATTGATTTTATAGTTTTCGATTGGTTGGTTCGGTTTCGATTTGTAATATATTTTATTAGTTCGGTTCGGTTTGGGTTTCCAATTTTCTTATTGGTTCGGTTCGGATTTTTCAAAATCCACCCAAAACCGATCCATTGACACCCCCAATACCATTTATAATTGATGGATTTTGGTAATTGAAACAAAACGGTGAAAATTGAGTATATTGTCATTAGTGCGTGGATTTTATTTTATTTTATTTATAAAAGACAACTCTTTTGTGGCTTAAAACATTGCTATCCATCACGTATGTTTAAATTTTAATTAGTGAATTTATGTCGAGAATACAAATCAAAATTGAATGGTCTTAAAAAAAATATATTACTAAAATTTTTGTTTTGGTTTTGGAAATTTCTATTCCCCATTCCTCTTCATTAGTGAACTTGTGGTTTTATTAAAAAAAATGATTGAAAAAAAATGTTTAGTCCTAATGTGGAGCAATTGGCAAATGTTTAGTCTAACAGTTTGGGTCAAATTTGGGGCGTGAAACAGGAGCACATTTTGTTTTCTTCCATGAGAATTACCAAAAGTCAAAACAATTGATTTATGGTGGGCCTAGGGACAAAAGACTGACATTAAATTGCATAGTCACTGTGATGAAAAACGGAGTAAAACTCTTGGTCTGTTTTCTCATCCAGATGGCAGTGTTTTATTTGGCCAGAAGCAAACTAGCCATACAGTAAATTGCAGCAAAAATGGACTCCAACCTTATAGCAAAGTAGGCCTCCGCTTAGGGCCCCGTAGCCCAAGGGCCCCCCACAATATAATCCAGTCATTGTCCACTACTTCACTATTGATTTATTAGTGGGGAAATAAAGAAAAAAAAAATAAAACCAAAACCCACTATTGTTTTTCATTTATTTTTCAATCATTGGATAAACGCTTTTTATATTGGCAAATTGGAAACCATAAAATCATCGTTAAAGTAGTGTTAAACACTTAAACTCCTTCAGTTCCTCACCTCTCTAACAAAAAAAATAACACACTTCAATACTAATTAAAGTTCTTCATCAACCCATGACAAATAATCAAGATATATACAACAATTCAATCTTACATATATCATTTTTTGCCTTCTATATGATTTTTCTCTATAATCTCTCTCTCTCTCTCTCTCAATATTTGTTTTATTTGGTGTATAATTATTCTGCATTCTCTCTATATTCGCAATTCTTTTGTTAAATAAATCTATTGAAGTTTCAAATTTGTACAAGACTATTCAAGAAAAAAAAAAGATAAAGTTTGGATCATATGAAATAACGTAAACAAATCAATAACATGTGTGAGAAAAAAAATAAAAAAGATATAACAATTTTTATTTGTTAAAGTAGTGTTAAACACTTAAACTCCTTCCCCTCTTCTCCAACGATAAAATAGCACACCTCCATAACTAATTAAAGTTCTTCATCACCCCATAATAAATAATTAAGTATAACATCAACAATTCAATCTTACCTATATCATTTTTTTAACAAATAATCATATTTTTATTTCATATTATTTGGTGTAAAATTTAATATTTTATTTCATACGAATACCAACTAACAAAAAGTAGCACGCTTCCATAACTTATTAAAGTTCTTCATCACCCTATAACAAATAATCAAGTATATATAACGCCAACAATTCAATCTTACATATATCATATTTTTGCCTTTTATGGTTTTTCCCTATAATCTCTATTTCTTTCTGTATTTGTTTTATTTGGTGTATAATTATTCTACATTCTCTCTCTATTTGCAATTTTTAGTTAAATAAATCAATTGAAGTTCAAGTTTGTGTGAAGACTATTCAAGAAAGACAAAAAGAGAAAGTTGGGATCATATGAAATAACGTAAACAAATCAATAAGATGTTGTGAGAAAAAAAAAATAATAAAAAAATAAAAATAAAAATATATATATATATATATTTGTTATTTTATTTGTTATTTTGTTATATATATAATATATTTTGTTATTTTATTTGTTATTTTGTTATATATATAATATATTTTGTTATTTTATTTGTTATTTTGTTATATATATAATATATATTTTTGTTATTTTTTTGTTATATATATTTTGTTATATTTTTGTTATTTGTTATTTTGTTATTTTGTTATATATTTATATTATATATAAAAATATAATAATATATTATTATTATATATTATTATTTTATTATATATATATATATATATATATATATATAAAATAACAAATTTTATTAGTATATATTAATCATAGAAGATTCCCGAACTTTGCTTAGGGCCCCCGATTATCTTGAGCCGCCCCTGGGTCTTATGTTTCTTCCCGCCATCACTTGCACGTTTGTTTATTGTATATTTTTAGTATCTAGACTCTCAGATTAATGCGCACCACCATTGATGCTTACCACCTTCTCTCACGTTTTCCACCTAGAATCTCGTTCTCTCACATTTGTTTTGTTACTCTATTTTGTATTCTGCCCGATGATGGTGGATGGAATTGATGAGAAGTAATTGTTGGATGGCAGGAGTGCGCTTGGTATAATGCTAGGAGAGAAAAACCAGTAAGAATAAGAATAGAAAAGAGTAGACGCTAGAATAATAGGATTAGAGAGAATTAACTCATACTCTACCTAGAGTTTTATATATATACTTAACTTACCTTGATGTTAAGGTATTCCAGTACATGAGAATAGAAAAGACTAGATACGGTTCAGTTTGGTATACCAAAATATTTATAGAAACGTGGGACTTTACATACATCAACAATATATAGGGGTGCACATCGTCATACTTCAACAGGATTGTGATCACGCTGTTGAGCCGGAAGCTAAAGCCAAGCAAATTTACCGTGGGCATGTCTCAATTTTCTCAGTTTGTAGGATGCACATTAATTATCGAATTG
This sequence comes from Coptis chinensis, assembly GCF_015680905.1. Lineage (NCBI taxonomy): Eukaryota > Viridiplantae > Streptophyta > Magnoliopsida > Ranunculales > Ranunculaceae > Coptis > Coptis chinensis. The sequence continues at coordinate 87,891,799 of NC_141463.1, read as the reverse complement.
TGTCCTTTGGGTTTGCCAAATTTGAAGAACACTGTTTTCTTAAGACACAATAAGGGAAGATTGCCAGTTCAAAATGAAGCATATCTACCGTCGCGTACTTCTATTTTCGTTTAATTGAGTTATCATTCTAAACGCATACCATTATACCAACAAATCTTTCAAAGTAGTCACCAATCAATCTACAGGCTCCAACTTGTAGAAAGAGCAGATTTTTGTGTATATCAAAAGGAGGCTGAAGCACACTTGATCAAATTTCAACGTTCCAAATCCTCGACTATATCTAAAGTAATCTATCTAACCAACCTATCACATAACCAGCAGTGGATACCCTTGTAAAGTAGAATTCCAACTAGAACTGCTGCATAAAACCAGCAGGATTATCACAATAGGCTAACGTTCTCGCCTCTTGTTCCACACGAAGTGTGCTCTTCCATTTCCCGTACTACCACTAACTCTAAACTTAGTAGAAAACAAGTATGTTAAGCTTACATAAACTTGTCTCCTACAGGTCTATTGCACAAAAGCATTCTTGTTCTCAAAAGATTAACTACTTCAGCATTTCCTTCCAAGGAAATGATGCGCTGTTTATACATTTGTAACTGTAAGAGCTTTTGGTAATGGAAGATGATGTGGTGTCTTCTTCTTTAAACATAACTGGTTGCGGAATTTCATTTTTTCCAGCAAATATGAGACATACAAGAGATAGTAACTAATCCAAGGGGTGTGGGAAGATATGGTCCACGAAGTAATTCAGTCACGGAAGAAGGGGTGGTTTAAGCAGCAGTATACTGCCAAATATGTAGAGAGTAAGAATACATCCAGGATAGCTAGCGCTATCCTGTTTTTTGATAAGTGCAAATAGTGGGCGAGCAAAATCATAAAAACAGCAGAACATTCTAAATGTCATGAAATTGCACGGTTGTCAATATCCTAAATGTGTTGACAATGCAATGTCTATTGCCCACAAATTTGAAATTCCAGGGATCACTTGGCTAATTACCCGAATGGGGACTCTTAGGTTGCATAGACACAGACTCACTTGAAAACTAGTTAATTCGTAGGGCCGTTTGATTTTTGTTTGGAAGAACTTGGCCACGAAATGTGCTTGTTCGTTGCCCATGAAATCAGAGATAGATGCGCATTCTGTGGTAAGTGAAAACGTATCCATGCGTACATACTGGAAAACACAAAGCTTAACAGAACTCGGGAATATCCCAGCTTTACAGCCACTAAAAACTAGCAGATTGCTTACGAATCAGCAAAGAAACTTCATGCAGTGAAACAGGATATAGACATTAGTTAAGGATGATGGGGACCCTTATTGTTTGAAGACCCCCTGTTACAAACAGGCACTCAGGTCTATAAATAGAACTACATGAACAATAATAATTGAAATACAAGGATTGGAACAGACCAGTAACAATAAATTAACAGGAAGGGCACCAGTTTTGACGACCCTTGCTTCATATAACCACTTGAGACTGCAATTCAATGTTCTTATGCGTGTAGATGACCCCTTTATCACTATCCACCACTTGTCCACTTCCTCTCAAAATCCTACAAATGAGGAGCACGTTAGAATTTCAAGGGTAAAAGGAATCCAACAGAGATCACATAAGAACTGTTTTCCTTTTGTGTTGTTGAATCAGTGGTATTTTTCCGAATATTTCATTCTCTGCTGATTGGAATACTGGGACACACTCACTCTCAACATATTTGCATACCATTACAAATAATTCATGAAAGTTCTAACCTTAAAACACGGTTACCATTCTAACTTAAGCTAGCCCAGGTGATTTTAAGAACCAACAAGCAGTAAGCATTGGAAGGTGACACCTACGGCTGGGATTTGAGCCTAACGAGCTTCAGGATTCTCAGGCTCAACTTCTTAATTAAACGAGCTTCGAGATCTGTTGAGGCTTGGCCATATACTTATGTGAACGAGCTTGAGCAGAGCCCGAGTAGCATGCTTAACTTACCTTGTAGGAAAACCGAGCCAGTCAAGCTTCACTATGTTCAGGCTCCATTTTTTTTTTTATTTAAAAAAGAGATCTAAAATGCTAAAAGCTAGCTCATATAGCCACATGAGAGAGTTGTAAGCAAGCCGAGCCCAAGGATCTCAACTCATTTACGAGCCCTAGAGAAACCCCAAGTGATATCAGAGCTGCCATTTTTTTTTGAAGAGACAATAATGCATGTACATACCATCTAGTTGTTAAAAGCCCTTCAACTCCAACAGGCCCTCGTGCATGAATTCTACTCGTACTTATGCCAACCTGTTCATCAATTAAATTGCACAAGCAATTACAAATGGAGAACATGAAAACGAAACAACAGATAAAGCAAGTACTACGACAAACACTACCTCGGCGCCAAGCCCAAAACGAGCTCCATCACAGAATCGTGTACTTGCATTATGAAAGACTGCAGCACTGGCATTATAGATGCATCAAAAATTCAAAACTTCAGTACTTATATCTAGATATAGCTTTTATTTGAAACAAGAGGATGTAAATATGTGCAAAAAGTTTCAAAAGTCAAAAGAAAAGTGCATCAAGTCCGAAAGAGAACAGATAAATGAAACAACGGCATCCAAACATTGCCTCTACAGTGCATTCGTAAATTGTCATATTATTCTTTCACTGCAAACAGATCAGATGTAAGAAGCTTACCTGTCAACCTGATGTAAAAAGGCTTCAGCAGATTCCCGATCTTCTGTAACGATGCAATCCGTATGTGCACTGAAAACAAGTCAAACGATATATCAACTCACTTCTTTCTCTAACAAAGAATAGAAAATAAATTTGGAGGTGTAGCATGCCTTCCATGACGATGTATATGATCAATCGCTGCATTAACATCATCCACAATCTCAATTGTGCAAGCCATGGAATTGTACTCGTGATGAAATGAATGCGCCTCTTTAATATTTAACAAAGTGCTCGCTCTGGGTCCCCCATATAAAGTAACACCTGTGACATGCAAATAATTTAAGAGCACGTTACTTGATCCCTCAATTTCTTTACAGGAAAATCTATATAAATAATAAATCCTCATATTCAAGCAATCATTTGCCATTCGTATATAATATGGTATGTTGTTTACTACCGAAAATTTTATGCAACTCAAAATTTTGAATATCGCATTTCAGAGAACACGGATTAGTACTTCTATTGTAGGCATTATTTATTGATTTTTCCTTTGCTTCTGAAAAAGAATTAAGCAAGACTCATGGTAACTAGTAGAATTTGAAGAGGATACAATAGGCATTGCTCTTAATTTGGAATCAAATAATGAACTATGGGAAAAAACTCAAAAAAGGTAATTCCTACTCTTTACATATAATATGTCATTTTCACATATTATATGTCATTTACAATCATTTTATTAATTTTTTTTTTGAAATGGTTATGGGGTTTAGGCAGATCCTAAACTTCAAAGAGTTACATACCTCCCCAAGACTATGATCATTAGAGGGAGAATCCTGACTACGACTACAATAATAATAGGCTCAAAGCCTTACAATCATGAGAACTCATGAAAGTAACCCACTGAACATACACATGAAAATAAAACATCTAATGTCGGTAAAACAAAAATTTATCCCTTAAGACCGGGTGATCATTCCTTAGGTGTTTTTGTGCTTAAAAAAACAACATTCAAATGTTACAATCATTTTATTAATTAACACTAAAAAAGTCACAACTTACCTTCAAAAATATGAATAGTTCAAAAGCATTGCCAACATAAAAACATTTAATGTCATTTATCCCTTAAGACCGGGTGATCATTCCTTTGTTTTTGTGCGTGCCGGTTATAGAAAAACGCCCCACATTCAATAATAATAGGCATATGTTACAATCATTTTATTAATTAACACTAAAAGAAGTCACAACTTACCTTCAAAAATACTGAATAGTTCAAAAGCATTGCCAACATAAAACATTTAATGTCTGCGCCCAAACAAAAATTTATCCCTTAAGACCGGGTGATCATTCCTTAGGTGTTTTTTGCCGTTATAGAAAAACGCCCCCACATTCACCGCAGGTTATAGAAAAACTTACCTTCAAAAATACATTCAAAAGCATTGCCAACATAAAACATTTAATGTCCGCCAAAAATTTATCCCTTAAGACCGGGTGATCATTCCTTAGGTGTTTTTGTGCGTGCCGTATTCACCGCAAGTTGTTACAATCATTTTATTAATTAACACTAAAAGAAGTCACAACTTACCTTCAAAAATACTGAATAGTTCAAAAGCATTGCCAACATAAAAACATTTAATGTCTGCCGCCAAACAAAAATTTATCCCTTAAGACCGGGTGATCATTCCTTAGGTGTTTTTGTGTGTGCCCGAAGTTATAGAAAAAGGTTCCACATTCACCGCAAGTGTATGTTACAATCATTTTATTAATTAACACTAAAAGAAGTCACAACTTACCTTCAAAAATACTGAATAGTTCAAAAGCATTGCCAATTAAAAAAAAAATGTAAGAACTAAAGGAAATTGGAAACTAATTCACTGGTGCAAACTTTGATGCCCAGATACAACATAGCTAATAATAGGGTTGGTCATCGAGCTACCCGAGTCGAGTTTTGCCATGCTCAAGCTCGGCTTGCACCTATAGAAACTCGACTCGAACTCGACTTCAAGTTTAATATTGGGCTCAAGCTCAACTTGTTTTGCACAACGAGTTTAATATCGGATTCGAGCTCGAGCTCGAGCTCAAGCTCAAACGCAGTTATGTTCATTTGAACTCAAACTAAAAAAAAGTGTATAAAACATTAAAACGGGTATAAATTATAAATTATAGTTGGGTATAAATTATAAATTATGTACTGGGTATGGGCTTATAAAACGAGTAGCTCACGAGCTACTCAAACTCGAGCTCGACTCGAACTAGAACGAGTAGCTCATGAGCTACTCGCGATATAGAACGAGCTTTAAATTAAGCTCAAGCTTGACTCATACTTTTGCGCGGACGAGTTTGAGACGAGCCAAGCTCGAGTTACTCACGAGCAGCTGGGCTCGATGACCAGCCCTAAGCTAAAAGCACCGCAAGACAGATGTGAGAATCAAGTAAGGATTTCAATTTAAAGTATAGGGAACGAATATGGATACACAATCCACATACTACAAACCTATCTATGTACATATTCTACTCTTCACTTACTTTACCCAATTGGGAAAAACAAAAATCCTTCAAAGATGAAAAAAAGACCAAAGAATACAACTTTTCTTTTGGCTTGATTTGAAGAAATGAAGAGGTAAATAGACTCTAGAAAGAAGTTCAGAATGCTACTATTGATATTAGTCTGAGACTTGCTTGCTTAAAAGAAAGAAATTCAGAAAAAAGAGAGATAATAAGTAGTTGGAAATAAGGAATTTTCTTATATTTTCGTACCGCTCCTTTCTCTTATTTTCCCTTCTCTTCTTTGGCTCATGAAGGGGATAGGTGAGAAATACATGGGGAACATCTGAGGTGCATCCTACCATATCTTCCACATATCAATACCAAAGTCAGCATTCTATCCAGGTATCATAAAGTGCATATGGTTGTGCTAATCAAGCAGTAGTTCACACACGAAGCGTACCTTCCTGTGTGACTCAAGGCCCACCTTCCATTTTACGTTAGAGTCTCCTAACATAAGCAATTATAATTCTAAGAGGGTTGGTTGCGCTAGAGTTGAATGCCTTTGGAGGCGCCAACCTAGTTTAAAATGTCAATATTTGAATAATGAAGCAGAATCTTCCCCGTCTCCTTTTGTACATGTACTTTTTACTCTCTTTTTTTTCCTCAAGTCTTGTTTTTCCACAAAACAAGTTCTACGCAAGAAGGAATAATTATTGAATATTCTCCCCCGAAAATGAATAGAATGAAGAATCCTGGCTATAAATCTTGTTCTTAAACAAAGTATAACCAGTCCTGTTTTTCCAACAAATCCAATTTCTATACAAAGTATGGTCAGTTTTATTCCCCCTTTTCCTAATGAATTATGTAAACAAGGAAATCAATACCTTCAGTGTTGAGTCCTACAATGAGCTCATTAAAACCATTAGTTTTCACCAAATCATTGTGCACAAGAAGTGTTTCCTGTAAATAGCAAGGTGAGCCACAATGAGTATATGTAGTATTTCACAAACAGGGAAATAAAGACAATTAATCTCAGGTATAGACAGGAAACTAGATCTGAAAGAACTAAACCCATATAGATACACCCATAAAACATGTTGTCGATCAAAAGGAATGGGTCGAAAAATTACCATTGCATTGCAGGCTGCAGGATAGTCGATCATCCAAAACAACTTGTTTTGCCATATCCATGTTAGCTGACTTATCAACATAGACATGGCAAATTCCATCTGGGCAATCAAGCAACTTAAGTATCATATGGTATATACCTTTACAGACCATCCTTAAGCATTGTGAGCGTATGCATCAAACTAGAGAAAACATGCAGATATTCAAATGAAACCAAACCATTAGTAAGCATACCAGCATGACCAAGAACAGGAATTTTGGTTGATTCTTTGATTTGGGAAACCAGTTTGTTGCTGCCTCTTGGGATCACAAGATCTATCACATCATCATGCTGTACAGAGAGTAGATACTGACTTAAGTTCTATGAGTAATAAAAGGAAATAATCATTTGTCTGGGTTCCCTAATCACACTACCTACCTTAAGTAGATCAGGAATTTCCTCTCTCGAAGTAACCAGTCCAATAAGCTTTTCACCGACATTTTCCGGAATGGCTGCGGTAATAACCTAAAGGAGGGGCAAGAAAACATATATAGCATCATTGCATCAAGTGGAAATAATAATAACAACAACAACAACACAACAACAAAAAAAAAAAAAAAAAAAAAAAAAAAAGGAGAAGAAATAAAACATGAAAATTACAACTAAAAACAACACATCTAAGCAAAATAAACCTTGTGCAAGATTGCATTGGAACGCTTAGCTTCTTTTCCTCCTTTCAAGAGGAGCCCATTCCCGCTCCGAATCGCTAATGATGCTATCTATTAAGTCAGACCAAAATAAGTGAGTATCAGTAAAACAACACCGTCTGACAGGAAACGACTCCATTTCTCAACTAATATGATTCTAATGAGTTCATGATATTGGTATTTGTACCTGTAAGCATCTATTGGAAATTTGGAATGCAAGCAGTATACATAGTTTTCAAAATTACAAAAACGTTTCAAGTTTGGTTCAAATTTGTTGTAACAAAATTTTGATACCTTTTGAAGTGCCTTATAGTTTAGAACGGTAGGGTACATATCATTTTCTAGAAACAAAAACCAACTAAACTGAGTGTAGGAAAGAGGCATAATTAATCTTTCAAAATTAAAGTTTATTTGTTTTCTGCTTTTTAATGCAATAAAACAGAATCTCACAATTTTCAACACAGAAACAATTTTCTTCCAGTTATTATTCCTTATTAATATTTCTCTATAAAAAAACAATGCAACATTAAATTTTCCTTTTACCTGAACAAGTGCATCTGGACGAGATTCAAACACAATCAGTAGAACGCCCAATGGAGATGATGTTTTATCCAAGATAAGCCCATCTGCAAGCTGGATGTAAGAGTAGATATTACAAGAAGTTCTAGAGCAAGTGATAACCAACAGGCATTTTAGCTTTTGGTCCCTGTAATAAATGCCATATTTAGGCTTTGGTACTGATGGTCACGTATGACCAAGATATGAATTTGGAACCTAATTCCAATGCCTATGTCAATTCTAGGGTTCAACAACCTTGTTCCTCGCGAAGAACACGAACTCTCACAAGAATTCAATTGAGAAAACCTTTCTCTAACACTCAAACTTTATTACTCATCAACTCTAACTATGGCCAATGACCTACAACTCAATTTATAGCTAAAGAGACTATGAATTTAGAAGCTAGCCTTCTAATTCAAATTTAGAAACTAATAATCCTAATTTTCGGAATTAAATATAACTCCAAAAATAACATATGCTAAAAACATCAAAACAATATCTAAACATAATTAGAAATAGTCCTAATAATATATGAACCAATATGGAACTAAAACAAGGGTTTGGAACTTAGATGCATCAGGTACACAACTGATAGCAGATTAGCCTTCAATCTTCCTCTTACTTGACCACGTTAACTGTGAGTCAAGTGTTGGTATTTTGTTAAATGCCCATAATACCCTTGTCACACATTTTGATACCAATGACCATGACGCAACAGCTAGTATTAATCAAACTATTGCTTTTACCATTAATCTCCTCATTACCACCACCACCACCCTCCAGCTCATTATAAAAATGTTGTCTATGAGATTTGGAGATTGTTTGAAGAAATGGGTAGTGAAAATCTTCTTCTCGCACCATCTTCTTCCTCTTGTAACAAGCCCATTTTATTTCCTATCGTCAATCTAAACTCTATTTCCGAAGGAAGAAAAAACAAATCTCACGTTGTCTTTTTCCATCTTCTTCTTCTACAGTCACTATTAAATTCCGTGAAGTCCAAATATACCCATTGTTAGACTGGTGAGGCAATTCGGTCCAACAATGAGTGACATTAAGCTAATTTTGAGAACCAAAGAGAGGCTTCTACTTAAATTTGAGATTTGGGAATTGCTTCGGAAAATGGTATTGGGAGTGTTCTTGGTTAAATGTAGATTTGATGATTTACAATTGTGAGGTTACACCATTCTTTTGTTCTTAAGTGCTTCGTTTGATTTCAAGGATAGTGGTGGAGATGGTGATAGAAGTTGGCGGTCGTGGTGGTGAAGGGAATCTTAAGGAGATGGTTTTTTTTCCGATCAGTAAAGTTTACTTTATATAATACTATAATAATGAATAGAAGATTATCCGGTCTAAGCAGCAAGACACCACTTGACTTCACACAAGCACCCTATGTTCCACCAATTACAAAGACCTACCCATCTCACAAACGGATTAGAAAATGATGATGAGACGAAAGATTACAAACAATAAGTACCAGATTAGAGATTGATCCTATTATCAGTCGCTACATTAGGCTTTGGTCCAAGGGCATCCTAGGTATTAGTGAAAATACTCACACATTGACTACAGCCAACTAATAATGGTCAACTGACAGAAAAGGGACAAAGCCAATCAACGACTTATCATGGACCAAAGCCTAAATATGAGAATGGACCAAGACCTAAAACCCCTAACCATCATATTGCAACAGCACCAAAATGTGTGAAACATTATGGAACATGCATATTGCAAGAGCACCAAAGTATCTTGACACAGTTCTTTAAAGTTGATGGTGTGAACGACTTAAACATTTTTTATAATGAGTTTCATGTCAGGATTATACTCTAACAAAGTTTATGTAAAACTCATTATGGATCTGTATCCACAGTCTATACAGGAAACAGACGACGGTGGAAAACTAAATCCTCACATTTCACTTCTGTTACCTCTGTTCTTTTCAAAATTTCATGTCAGGGTGATACTTTAACAAAGTTTATGTAAAACTCATTATGGATCTGTATCCACAGTCTATACAGGAAACAGACGATGGTGGAAAACTAAATCCTCACATTTCACTTCTGTTACCTCTGTTCTTTTCAAAATTTGGCCAATTGGTTCTTCCATGTCTGCGAGTACACGAATTGATTTTGCCAAACCTGAAATCTGCGAAGTAGAATGCACCAAAATCAACAATAGCATCTTAGTTTATTAAAAAAAGGTAAAGCCAAAAACAGAAGGCGTACATAAAGAATAGCAGGAAAACATGTCATATAAGAAGATTAATATGCACAATGAAAATAGTGTGCGAGGCAAAACAACCACAAGAGGCAAACAATGTACATAGTTACAAAAAACAAACTTGTAAAGGATGAAATTTCTCAAACTTTGGAGCATCCAACCCAAAACTAATTGGCAATGATTGGAGTGGTCCGAGGAAATTATGAATTATTTTGCAAGGCTTTAAATATTCCATGTCGGAATATAAATCGCAAAATGCCTTCTCATGTGTGGCATTACTTATGAGCCTCATACATGGAATGACATTATTGTGTGATGTGGAGTAAACGGGCCTTTGGACAAACTGAAATTGGCTGCCCCAATATTAGCTTATGGAGCATCCAGACTCAAAAATAATTGGCAATGAGTAGAGCATCAGCAGGAACTAAAAAACTATTTTACCAAGGTTTAGATATTCCATGTGGCACTATACATCTCAACAAACTCAATTTAGTACTAAGATAGAATTTTAGCAAGTCAGCTATGCCTTGCCTTCCTTGGCTTCAGCTCCAACCGAGATATCAGTGACTTGTCATACCCAGCCAGCTGCGCTGCAGCAACATCAGCTTCATTCTCAGCCCTGATCATGTTTTCATTTGCCTCCAAAGCATCGGCTATGTCCAGCAAAATTTTCTTTCTTTTTTCTGAAGGCAAGCCCTGAAATGCAAATTGTTTAAGTAATTTAGAGTCGAACAGTCATCACAATTGGCTTCAAATGAGCGCACATGAAAAGTTACAAAGAATTCTCAAATTGTAAAACAGGACGTCAATTTTCCAAAGTACGAGAAAGTGCAAGACTTGACGTTGACATTGTAAACAGTAAACTTCACCTGAAGCCGTCTGGAACAGTCCCTTGCTGCAACTGCCATCTCACGTGCCCCAACTTCTTTAAGTGGAGTCCATAAATGTGCATCCTGATGAAAGAGAGTTCCAACCCTCTCTCCTTGAAGCACTTTTATAATGTTGTCAGTTGCAAAGCCACTTCCAAAATAAAAATAAAGAATAAGTTAGTGTTCAGGAGTAAGGCGAACTTATGTATGTAACTGCAACGTAGCTTCCCCACACCTTACACAAAATTAAGTCCTAATTACCTATTCAATCAGGAATAGTTCAAATAAATTCCTATATGCTAACAAGTACTTCCATTTCAATGATGTAAAGGTCCAAGACTCCATCCCCAACAGTAAAAAAGGCTGAGATTCTGTATTTCCAATATATTTACCTAAAGACAAGCGGGGTATACATTTATTGCAGTTCAGACTTCAGAGATTGTCACCATTTATTTCAAATGGCCTTCTCCATGTAAGGAAGAAAAGAGTTAAGAGGTTTGAGGACCAGATTGTTAATTGAATACCTATCTTGGTAGTTGACCTCATTCCTTGCATTTCTTCCAAAAGGGTGATTATAAGTCTTGATTATAAGTGATTGTAAGTCTATTTCTTCCAAAAGGAATTGTAAGTCCATTTCCATAGATCTGAGTGAATTCCATGGCTAGGGCCTAGGGGTAAGGGACATGATGAAAGAGTGAGAGACCTAACGGGTGTCAAACTAATAGGGACGTCTTAGTGTCATGCAGATGTGAATCTCACTTCAATTTTATGTACTTTCATTAAATATCCACATTACCTCTTTCTTCTCCAAAAAAAAAAAAAAAAAAAAAAAACCCTTATTTGGCAGTCTAACAAAGGAATAAATGAAAGTACTTCTGTTTCATTTATTGAATGTGGCCAACTGCAAGAGAAGTATCATTCCCAGCTTTTAAAATCTCATTGCACTTTTTATCGAAAAAAACAGTTCAAGGTAAAAACATACCTAGTAATAATCACAGGAATTCCAGCATGAGCTGCATATATACCCCAAATGTTATCTCTCCAGATGTGTTTCTTTTAAGTTGTATGGATTAACTTTGAATTTGGTTCACTCATAAACCCTCTACATCACTCAGCAGAATTAGAAGGTCTTTCCTCCCCAATAGATTTGTCCCCCAAAATATACCAAATCCTGAAAATGTTATCTCTTAGACAGAAACTTGAATGTGTACAAAACTTGACAACCCCAACCCCAACCCCATTTCCAAAAAAAATTTGACAGAAAAGTATCCCAAGTTATCATTGAAATACATCAATTGAATATACCGATTAAAAAAAAAAACCCTAAACGTGTATGTTGGTTCCATTTAAATAAATAGCAACATTTTATTAGCAGCGATTTTAAACAATGTCATGTTGTATTTTACCAATAATTGAAACACTAGTACCGACCTATTCCTTCTCTAGGTCCTCGATTTCTAAAACGTAAAATAATCTAAAAGTCACCAGTTTTTTGTAATCAAATAAACGTCATTACCCTCTTTGTAATCGATTTTCTTTTGTTCCCTGTTTGTCTAACGTCTGGAGAATCAGTTGATCCTATTCTTTTTCTTGGAAATCTAGATCTTTAAGCTTTCATTATCTTCCTTTTTCTCTTTGGAGTCTAGGTCATGCTAGTTATGGTTAATAATCGCCTACCATCATGTCCAAACTTAAGTTTTTCTCCAATCAGCAAATCCTTTCTCTGTTCTTAAAGGTTATGGATAAGGTTCAAAATGCCGAAGGAGAATGCACACGCTAAGTGCTAGTTGGGAGCCTCACGCTAGGGAACACTTAGGTGTCCTAGGCTCATTTGCGCCTTAGTAATCCGCTAAAGAAGCTTAGGCAATCTTCTTGGGCCATGCTTACCTATGTGCAGTCGAAAGGCCTAATGATAAACCTGATTTCAAATCGCCTAACAATCAATTTTCTGTTCACTTATTTTCATCTAAAACCCTCTCTTACCCATTTCCCTACCCTTTTATGCCCTAGAAACCATATTTGAACAAAATTCAAGAGGTTGAATTTCTTTTGTGACTACGACAAAATTGTCTGTCTCAAATCTAAGGTACTAATAACCGAAATTTCCCCACCGTCCATACTGGCACTCGGCTAAAGTTTGTGCCACCTCCAAGCTCAGCCATCTTGATTGGTGGAAACCCCAGAGGTGTAGTAACCGAAGATGATCAGCCTCCATATTAATCTATCCGCATCCCACTTGGTGCATTCAATCCTCTGGACTTCATGATAGAAGTTATATAGCTCCAGTTCATAAATGTTGATGTTATAATGTCTCAGTTTTCATAAGCAATATATAGTTGTACGACAAGTTTTGACACATCCCTTTTGAGGCCTTCATGTGCAGATGGGAGTCCATTATGAGATGAGGGCAATATTGTTCTATGTTTATTTCTTTTCAGTTTCATAGTAGCTTGTACTATAGGATATCTCATACTATTTCTTTTTGTTTACATATATATAAATACTATACTTTACCGATAAAAAAAATAGCAATATATAGTTGTACTCATGTAGTTATGTTTTTGTAAACAGATAGATGATAAATACTTGATAAAAATCCACAATTACTTGTACAGTTGTGTTTGTTTATTACTTTTTCGCATTATTAAAATACACAAAAAAACACTTTTACGCATGATTAAAATTGTAAAGAAGAGAAAATCAGTAATAGTAGCTGCGTGAATGTGCTATGCGATCACCTAGGCTCAACCCTGGCATGTAGGAATCACCTGTGTGTGACTACATGGATAAAAATATTATGTAGCTGAGAGGGCTTTGGTTCCTTGGGGCTTCACTTTTGGAGGCAAGTAGAGGTTATTCATTTAAGCACCTTACTTGTAGTTGTGTTATGTTCTACTGAGGAAGGGACTTTGCTTCTTAGAAGTAAAAATAACTGGAAAAATAGTGTACCATTTATTTTTATTTTTATTTTTTCACATGACCCCAGCAGTCAATCACTATTGGAATTTGGCATCCCTTCCATTTCATTTAAGATTAGACTTACCCCCAACCCACACATAAGATGATGGAATCTTCAAGTCAATGAAAGCTGACCATCACTTGGGGTAGGGCATGCCATAAAAACCATGAATGATTGAAATCCAATGTCAGAAGTGACATCAACATACCTCATATGGAGCTCTCCTGGTACTGATTAAGTCATTTTCGTTGAAAATGGGAACCACCCTCAAAGATAACAATGAATTCACTGTTTCACTAAGCTGCAATCGGAAATCTGGATCTCGAAAATCATTGTCAGTTACAAGTAGCTGAGATGATGTCACATCGAGCTGCACAACATGGTAGTCCATACATGGAAAAGAAAATCACAGAGTTGCATGGAGAAATCATAACTGTTTAGAACATAGCAAGCGCTTCTAACAAAAAATTACTTCTCAAGTTCTCAGAATGGGACATGGGAGAGTATATAAATTTCACCTGACTGAAAAGGACATCATACAAAGCCATGAGTCCACTCTGCCCAACAGCTGCACATGCCTTTCCATCAAGTTCAACTTGTGGTTTTTGAAGATCTGCAAAGCTGCAAAACTCTAACAAAATCAAGTTCCCAAAAGAGAGCAGTATCTCTTAACTACACTGTCATTTTTCTCCAAAAACAATCTGATGCAAGTAACTTACATACAACTATAACTTCATTCCACTATCTTGAGGCACATTGATCAAACAAACAAACACTCTGCTATAACTTACCTCTCCAAGGGCTGAGAAACATTTCGGTGAGCAAAAACTCAAAGATGACAGGAAAACAAGTAGGGTCCACCAAAATTATACATAATCCAAATGAATCAAACCAGGAAAAAATTTCTTAGTGAAATCTTCTATACATAAACTGTATTGTTGAGCTGCATATCTTTATACGATAAATGTTAATATAAAGAACCATTTGACCTATTCATCAGGGGGGGGAGGGGGGCTTTCACCTTGTTATTTGCTTGTGATTATTCGATAACAAGTGTAATCCCCATCACCTTTTTTGGAGTGGTAAGTACGTGATGAGTGTTCCTAAGTTAATGGTGCTAACCTAGTTGGGATGTCCCGGGTGAATATACATTCCATCTGTATCACTTCTCTTAATAGTACATAATTAATAGACAAGGGTTTGGTTTTAAAATGAAACCATCATGCAGACATGCAGTTACATATGAAATATGGTTAGCATATAAGGAGCAGGGGGGTTCAGGAAACACACCATGTGAACCGTCTACAAACAATTTTTTAATGCAAAGATGACCACGTGCTAAGGGAGGTATATAATCCCAGAGAGTTTATATCATCTCCATTTCAGGAAATTGACAAAGACAAAGTTGATAACCATGATGGTGAACCATCCATAAGGGCGAAGATTTTCAAAAGAGCTCTCCACCCCAGATCAGCAGAGGATTAAGGAAGGATACTGACTGTTACAGTTAACACAGAGCTATGAAATATTAAAGCAACAGTAAAACATCATCACTCATCAGCTACCTCCCATTACAAATATGTAGTGAAAGACCAATAATAAGCCACTTTCTCTTTGAAATGAGTCATGGTATAACGTGATTACTGGAGGGAGGGAGGGAGAGGCATTTCAAATTCAGACTTCTGAACAAGTGCTGGAACTATCTTGTATACTTACCTGAATCCTCCAAGTCCCCTCTAAATTTCACAAGAGGTTCTACTTTAAATACAATATGCTTATCCGAGTCATGTTGGACCTAGCCAATTCGAATATACGATTGTTTTCAATATCCAATGATAAGGACCACGATAACTGGTAAACCAATCCAACATAGATTACCAGGAATGCACATACCGATTAAATTTGGTTGACTTGAGAAAATTAGAAACGTGTGAAAATTATCCAAATATGGACAACAGAATGTTAAATATTCAATGATATGCAGAAAATAAACACAATAGAAGAAAGTTCAACAAAAAAAGAAAGCAGACCTGCTATTAACTAATTTCCTGAATCTAAGCCTCTGGCGGCCAGCACCAACAGCACCTGAAGTCACTAAAATAACCTCAAACCCTCGAGAGTTTAAATCTTTAAGCTGCATGTCATTTGAGTAAAACAAGAGGAAATAAATTATAAGCTAGTTATCATTCTTCCATTAATTCAAGAAAAGAACACAGTAAGTACTAATCTCAAAGAGAACCTGTTCACAAAGTGCTCCAAGCCTGCCCAATGCTAATCGTCCATCGGATCGGGTGACAACAGCTGTTCCAACCTTTAAGAAACAAAATCAGAAGCCAAGAACTACTGAGAGATCGATCTCTTCATATAACTTACCTAAACTTAGCCACAGTGAAATATATATATAAACAGATAACGTAAAATGCATCTATATAAGAACAGTAAAGAGATCTTGACTTGAGTTCTCACTGGTAACAATCTACTACTCTACACAATGTTGAATTATTACAATAATAAAGACAACTGTTCAATCTCAAATTACAATCAAATATACAAAGCTTCATAGTTCAATAATTATAGTTTCCTAAAAATAAAATCAACGACAAAAATGAACCTGGCATCTTTAACGAATGTTCGAGTAGTATCCATGGTGAGGTGCTTGTTCGTTCGTTCGTTCGTCCGTCCGTCCTATATGACTCAGTTAATAAGAGTTATGAGAGAGAGAGCGAGCGAACTCGGAAATATAGAGCGGTGGAAGGAGAGAGAGTTTCAAGAGTTTGAGATTTTGAGGATAGGTGTCAAATGTAACATCTGGGAACCTGTCAACTGAAAAAATATATAACGAGTATATATACTGACGAGTATATATAACGAGTATAAATAAACTAAACACACATTTTCGAATAAAGAGTATTGGCGGCTCACAAATGTCAATTCACTGCTCCTGTTGGAAGCTTACCTTAAGTTAGACCTTAGCTTGTAAAACGTTCAACAAGGGATAAAATGTACTAGATGTTGGCATTGTGTGACGTATGGGATAGTTACTTATCTTAAAATGTTTCAACAAAAGAAAACAAAGTGTTGAAACTTGGTCGCCACGTACAAGTAGGTAATGGACGGACAAAAATCGAGGTGGTAGTGTGGTCCTTAGGAGGAGTAGGGTTGTCCTTGTTTTGTTGAGACTTGGTGACCACGTGTAATAGGAGCCGTAATGAATGGTGATGATGTAGATGTACGTGCGCAACAAATGTAACAGAGAATCTAAAAACCACAGCAGACAGCAGTGACCAGTCTCAATTCTGAAAATGGGCACTGCCCGGAATTAGGAGTTGGCTGGCTGCTGCACCATTGGAAGGAAGAACCAAGAATCCATGATGATATCTAACGTACGTGATGCCACATACATAAATACTGTCCCATTTGGGT
The DNA here is from genome assembly GCF_015680905.1 of Coptis chinensis. Taxonomy (NCBI): domain Eukaryota; kingdom Viridiplantae; phylum Streptophyta; class Magnoliopsida; order Ranunculales; family Ranunculaceae; genus Coptis; species Coptis chinensis. Next base: position 87,874,823 of record NC_141463.1, on the reverse strand, counting down.
TTTTGCTCATTTGGATTTTGGATTGATCATTGATCCTTCTTGAAATGGATACGACATGAGCCAAACCAAAGACCATTTGTAAGTGGCTTAGTGCTCAGGTTCAGTACAGAACAAGTTGGCCGTGGTGCACGGCAGCTTATTTTGACTCCTAAAGCGACTATTGGAATATATAGACGGTAGTTAGTAGCCCTCTCAAGCCTCAACCAAGAAATGGCCTGGGACCTGGAGCCAAAGCCCATGGGTTGAAGCCACCCGTTGTGAAAATCGCCCTAAACATCCCATTCACTTTGCGACTAACTACTGGCACAAATGACATTAATATGCTGTTTCAGAGCATTGGAAAAGTCACACCACCATACGGGCATACGGCCCATACCTCTATATCTTCCAAGAACATATACCAATGTTAAGGCAGATCTTCTAACTTTGCATTTTGCAAAGTAAAGTTTGCAGCAGCATGCAAAAATTGCCACTGGCCTTTCATTTATCCTGATCGACAATTTTGCTAGTAGACGTTGTGAATGCAGATCGAATACAATTACAAGCCATGCATTACAAACTACAAACCGTGATCTTTCATGTGACTTGCTTTCTGTGGTACTTTCCTCTTTTTGCAATTTTTCTGTATCCACTCCAACTAATTTGTTGAAAACTATCATGACTTTTTTGGCAAGAAGTTAGTTTAGTAGTAAAACTAAACGTCTAAACCCTTGGGAAACTCTTACCTCGATATATTCGTTTTAGTTATCCTTGACCTGTAGTCATGTAAGAAGGTAACAGAATAACTGATTCGTACAAAAGCAACGTAAATTTTATGTATACTCGTGACCTCAAACTTTCAAAAGAAATAATATGCCTGTTGAGCCACACATTTTGGTGTAATTTTTTTGTTTCATAGAGATCGAATGCAATTTCCGATTGTCCGTCTGCGCAAGACAATGGATTTTCAACTCCCCTATTCTGTTAGAAACTTGACCACCACAGATTCGACAGTCCACTGTTCGACACCTGATTCCTACCTTTTCAAACTCCCCGCCTTTAAAAATGCTAATTTTCACCGAATATGTCAGAAGGTTAAGATATCACATGTAGATCACATGAATACGAAGTACTTTAGGTTCTCATAGGACAGCAAACTGCCAAGTGTATCTGGATTCTGGAGAAAGAATAGAACCATGTGATTATAATCATGTTTGGCTCCTGTTCAGAATACTGTTTATAGCACAATAGCATATCACCAAAATGACGGAACTTGAAACACGTAGCTGACAATTTGCAAGAAGTTTTTTGTTAACTTATAATGCAAAAGTTTAGTTAGAGAGTAACATGGAACCTAATCATATGTCTAATGCAACATTAAATTGACAATATAATTGCATGGTTTTGTGATTGGTTATTAATGTATAAGTCAGGAGCATCAGAACATAAGATTGAAAAACAGTTACAACAGAATCCGGCCAGCTCAGCATTCCTGTAACAGAATGAGAACAGAATTAGTTAGATGAGTGAATGTAATAGGAACACTATATAAGGTGTATTGATTGTAATGAAAAAGCATATGAATGAAAACAAGATCATTATCAACTTCATCATGGTATCAGAGCCATGTGCCATACGGCCATGAAAGCTTCATGAAGGAAGCTCGAGATCGAGTCTCAAACATCAATTTCACTCATCTCACTCAACTCATTCACGATTTCAAGTTCATCAAAAGATAAGTTTACTTTGTTCATATTCAGTTTACTTTGTGATTAGTGATTCTTGAAATCAATTCGTAAGAGAACTTTGGTTGTTTACGAGTGGAATTTGTATTAGTTGTTCATCAGTGAATCTTGATTTGTTCATTAGTGAATATAAAATCTTGATTTGTTCATCAGTGATTAGTGATTCTTGAGTTGTTCATCAGTGAATCTTGATTTGTTCATCAATATGACTTCGGGGCTTGAACAAGTTTTAACTCCATCTTCAACACCATCTTCAACTCCAACGCCAAATCTGCTTTCAAATCCAAAATATTGCAAATTTCGGTCCATGTCAAACTCAAAGAAAGACAATTACATGGTTTGGAAACAGCTTATTCTTACCGCTTCTTTATAGTCACAATCTAATGAGATTTGTTGATGGAAGTAATCCTTGTCCATCTAAATATCCGGGAAACTCCTTCAAGATCAATCCAAAGATATATTGAGTGGATGAAAACCGATCAAATGCTACTAATTTGGATCAATGCTACAATCTCGAAAGGTGGTTACAGATATATTGTTGGTCTTTTCGACAAAGAAAGGATTTATGGTGTACTCTAGAACAAAGGTTTTCTCGCTATCACTATTAAGCATGTTCATCAGGTTGAAAGACAAGTTACAAGCACTAAAGAAAGGAAATAAGTCTATGTCCTGAATATTTGCAAGAAGCCAAACAAATTTCCGATGGTTTAGCTATTGGTGGAACTCTAGTATCCGGATAAAGATATGGTGTATTACATATTGAGGGGTCTTTCAAGTGAATATAAGGCCTTCACCACATCTATCGAGTGAGCGTGTCTAATCATATCACAAATTGATGAGTTACATAGTCTACTTTTGACCTAAGAAATAACAAAGGAAGAAATGGATAAAGCCATGGCAAATGAACCTACTACTCATGCATTCTCATCAGTCAAATCACAAAGCTCAAGCTGGAAGAATCCAAATGTTTATCCTGGACAGAGTAGTGGAACTACACATTCAAATGAAAATACTCAGTTTAATGGTTCCAACAGAGGCAGAGGTCCTACAAGAGGACGAGGCAGAGGTAGAGCATCATTCAGGGGAGGTTTTAATCAACAACAAGGATTCAATTTGAATCAACAGGATTTTAATTCTTCCACAAGACCTGTGTGTCAAATCTGTGGGAAGTTTGGTCATATTGCCATCGATTGCTATAATAGGATGAATTACACCTACATTGGCAAGATTCCACCTTCTAAACTCTCTGCAATGGTTGCTGGTACCTCCAATGATTCACATTATGCTGCATTTTCTTCTACAAGGGATTCTAATGCTAAAGATACTCATTGGATAGTCGACTCGAGAGCTCTAATCACATCATTTAAACTACAAACATGACAAACTATTCTCCATATCATGGTGCCGATAGAGTGCAAGTTGGCAATGGGGAAGGTTTGCCTATTCTAAACACCGGTTCTTCTTCATTTAATACACATGATTCAAACTTTACTCTTAAAGATATACTTCATGTCCCGGATATTTCAACCAACTTATTATCGGGTTAATAAATTTGCTATTGATAATAATTGCTCCATTGAATTTACTCCATGTAAATTTCTTGTGAAGGATCTCAATTGGGAAGATCCTTTTCCAAGGACCAACTAAAGGTGGTCTTTACCCTATCGGGCCTTACATCATGTTCAAAGACCAATATCCAACCCATCGCTTTCTAAGTGCTAAAGCCGATGCTTTACTTTGGCATGAGAGACTTGGTCATCCCCGCTTCAACGGACTCTCTCTAAAGTACTTTCTATTAACAAGCTAACCTTGCAAGGTTCTCGCCAATCTCCACAGCTTTTGTCAAGCATGTCACCGGGGAAAAAGTCACAAGTTACCTTTTATTTCGGCCCTTATCTAGATCAAATGTACCTTTACAGCTACTTCATTTAGACCTATGGGGTCCAAATCCTTTTGCATCATCATTTGGTTGTAAATACTATGTCGTAAGATTGTGGATGATTGGTCTAGGTAATCGTTGGATTTATCCCTTGGTCAATAAATCAGATTTTGCAAAAGTGTTTGTTGATTTTAAATTGTTTGTTGAGAAGCAATTGTCTCATTTTATTAGAGTCATTAGAACGATGGTGGTGGGGAGTTTACTAGCAATATTTTTGAAAATTTTCTAAAACAAAATGGTATTGGCCATTATTTTTCATGTGCATATACTCCCGAACAAAACGGAGTTGTAGAAAGGAAACACGCATTACACATTATTGTTGAAGTAGGTAGAACTCTACTTGCCCATTCTCAAGTCCCTTTTCAATTACGGGTTGAAGCCTTTAACACGCCAGCCTATGTAATAAAATGCACTCCCCTTCCATAAAGCTACAAAACAAATCACCTTTTCAACTTCTTTTCACGAATTCCACATTATTCCTTCCTTAAAGTTTTTTGGTTGCACTGTTACCCTTGGCTCAAGCCATATACCAAGAATAAGCTTCAATCAAAACCACTCCATGTGTCTTTCCTCGATATAGTCTTCATTACAAAGGATATAGGTGTATGGATATAGCTACAAACAAGTTGTATATATCCGCATGTGGTGTTTAATGAAAGAGAATTTACGCTCATAAAACAAAATGTCATATCTCCATCCGGCGGAACTCATAGTCCTTCAAACTCAAGCTACACTCCTATACAATTAAATCCTCCTTTCTTCTTAAATCACTCAAGATCATCTCAACCACTCAGTTCTACTCACATGTCGAAACCCCAACCTCAAACATTTGAACCATTTTCGCTAGTACGCACTCCATCATCTCAAACTCAACAACTAGAACCTCGTTTCAGATATCAACATCATCCCAAGCTCAAGTTCAAACCTCACAACCAACTTCAGTCTCAATGCCAACAACAGTTCTTGGTTCAGATTCAAGATAAGTTCAAGATCCATCAAAGACGAAGTTCGGGATCCAAACAAGATTTATCAGTTCACACAAGATCGAAGAGTGGTATTATTAAGCATAATCCAAGATATGCACATAATACCATTGTAACTAAGCATCCCTTACCTCGGGCATTGTTGTCAAAGGTTCAAGATCTCCCCAGAACACCAACATGCTATTCCAAAGCAATGAAAGATCCAGGGTGGCGAAAGCAAAGAATGGCATTAGAAATTAATGCCTTACATCATACCGGTACACTGAGCTAGTTCCTTATGATTCACAATGAATCTAGTTGGAAATAAGTGGGTATTCAAGATTAAGTACAAGCCCACCGGATTGATAGATAAGCTCAAAGCTAGGTTAGTGGCAAAAGGATACCACCAACGTAAGGGCATTGACTACACGTAAACTTTTAGTCCAAATTGCCAAGCCACACGACGATCGAGTTATTCTATGTCTTGCTTTACAATATGATTGGAAAATTACTGGGTTTGATGTAAACAATGCGTTCTGCATGGAGATCTCAAAGAAGCCGTGTATATGTTGCAACCCCCGTGATTTGAAGATCCTACTAAACCTCATCATGTTTGTAAACTAAAGAAGTCACTCTATGGTCCGGGCGGTCACCCGGATCTTGGTATGAGAAATTGTATCAAGCTCGCTTTTGCTCTTGGCTTCACAACTACCCATGCCGATTTTTTTCTCTGCTTGTCGACATTATAACAATACTATTACTATAGTACTTGTTTATGTGGATGACATCTTAGTCAATCGGAAATTCAGCCAGCGGTTTGTGCTTCAATCATCAAACAACTTCGGTCCGGACATTTTCTATGAAAGATTTAGGTGAGTTGAGCTACTTTTTGGGTCTTGAGATTCATAGAAGTAAAGATGCTATATTCATGTGTCGGACAAAGTATATTTATGATCTTTTAAAGAAAGCCAAGATGGAGAATGTCAAGCCTTGTTCTACACCTATCTCTACAACAAAAGTCGATTCCTCTACATCCGACTTACCGCCCGCGATGCAAATGTGAAGTTCAGTCAATTGTGGGAGCATTACAAGATTTAGTATGGACTAGGCCCCGACATTGCATTTTTCAATTCACCAAGTCCGTCAACACATGCATCAACCAAAAGTAGCTCATTTAACAGCCATGAAAAGAATATTAAGGTATTTAAAAGGTACTATTACTGAAGGTATCAAGTTCTCCAAAGGACCAACTCTGGTTACAGCTTATAGTGACTCTGACTGGGCTGGGTGTCCAATTGATAGGAGATCAACAGGAGGGTTTGCGGTATTTCTAGGATCAAATCCCATCTCATGGTCCTCCAAGAAGCAAATCACAGTGGCTAGATCCAGTACAGAGGCTGAATATAGATCACTGGCTCACACTTCGGCAGAATTGTATTGGCTATGCATCCTCTTAAGAGACTTAAGGTTTACACTCTCTAAACCTCCTTTCATCTGGTGTGACAACATCAGTGCCATTGCCCTTTCTTCCAATCCTGTATTCCATGCTCGAACCAAACATGTCGAGGTGGATTACCACTACATTAGAGAACTTGTCACTAGTAAGACTATTGATATAAACTATCTATGCACAGAAGATCAAATCGCAGATATCTTCACAAAAGCTTTGGCGGCAGCAAGATTTCAAATGTTAAAGACCAAGCTTTCGGTTCGTGACCTCCCTTCAAATTTATGGGGTATTAATGTATAAGTCGAGAGCATCGAAACATAAGATTGAAAAACAGCATAATGTAATCCGCCCCATTTCGGCATTCCCCGTAATGTAATGAGAACAGAATTAGTTAGATGAGTGAATGTAATAGGAACACTATATAAGGTGTATTGATTGTAATGAAAAAGCATATGAATGAAAACAAGATCATTATCAACTTCATCATTGGTTACATTATATCTAGGCAGGCTGCAGGCATCGTGGGGGTCCGATGATGATTTTTACTACAAGATCACGCCTCAGAGTCGAACCAAGTGGAAGAATCATTGATCAATTCAGGCGTGTTAAAGACATAAAGTTCAATAATATATTGTTCAGGGTTGATTTGGGTTTTTTATTGGGGGGGGGGGGGAACATTAGTCCAACTTACTCGCCAAAAGGCATAAAAACAAAATTTAAGGTGACATAGGATCCTTTAAATCGAAGAGCAAAACGGTAGAGAGCGTTATACAATCCCGGCCACCTAAAAAGTGCTTATGGCGAAAGCAACCCTGTATAATAATTCAGTGAGCATATATTGCTATTTTAGGAATGGCAGCAATATCGTCATTGGATTTTGGGGGTTCACCTATGTCCTTCACTCACCCCTTTGCTCTCTGGAATTTTTCCAAGAACCTTCCCAAGTTCCATTCCAGATACGCATATAATAAACAAAAATGGTTCAGTAATACATACATAAAATAAAATTCAAGCAAAGAAGTGAAGAACAACAGTGGATATTAATGATACTAAAGCAAACATAGATCGTTGACATCAACAAACAACAGACACATCATTTCTATAACATCAAAGTATATCAACAAAACCAGCCTTCCTCATAACATAGTAATCCTCCACTCTTTTTGCAAATCCTTCTGCATATATCACTTATAACGTGGAGAAATAATTCCAAAGAAACAGGAACAACAATTTCCTCGTGGAACTCCATCCTGATAAAGTCTCCCACAAAGAACGCTCACAGGGGTCAAGCAATATATAAAAGCAATCAAGTCCATTAGAGTATGTCCATCCCTGTTGGAATAGAGGTAACAAAGCAATTTAAAGCATAATCCTTTTAAGTGTACAGTAGCAGAGTTTCACGGAAAGAACCAGATCTTGATGAAAAGAGCAAGAGCGATTTGCAGGACAAAGGATGCCACTAACAGCAACATAAGATCACTTCCCACAATACAAGACTTCACGTTAAGAGCAACAAATGAAGCTAATGCTGAACCCGTGATGATGATAATCGCCCAACGAAGAAACTCCACCGGAATAAGCAATAAAAACTGAAAAAGTGAAAAGAGGAGATGCCAATTTTCAACGATATCAAGAATTAAGTAATGGAACAACTTGCAACTGCTGAACGATCCTTGCGATCATCCAACCTTGTCAATACGGGGGCATCAAAGTCTCATTTTACCAACCTAATTTTTACAACTTTTGGCAAACAGGTGCCTACCGTGATTTCTGCACCTTTGAGCTGCAGGCCCAAGAGCAATAAATGAAGCATAATCACCGAGACTAATTCCTCGGGCTTACTTCATCAGGCCCAAGAGCTGCAAACCCATAATGGGTGGATGGACATGCTAAATGAGTCTAGAGTCCATAATTAAAGAGACATTCATACTGATGTCTAGGTTGGGTGACACTGCTAATACTGGTAATATGGCACTCTTTCTATCATAGTCTATACTTGCTCCTGATGTGCACAGATATATTTCAGCATGACATGGTACAGCAACATCATTTGCACATGCACAAGTTCATTTAACAAAAAGTGCAGATTACGTGTTCGAAGTGTCACTATCAGATCTGTTACTATGGATTACCCACGTGACATAAAAGAAAACCAATCAGCAATGAGGAATCAAAATATTTAATAAAGACAAATGCGGATTGATACTCACTGCGCTGGGAATAAAGATGAAAAGAGAATATCCCCACATACACCACAAGCGTACTAAGCTCGCACTTGTTCCAAAATACTGAAGCAGAAAGTAAAATGCTGTTGGTACGAGAATTGAATAACCATATACTGCACAAGCTGCCACATTTAGGTAGCTGACGTCAAAGCTCCATGATGTGCTGTTGTCACTCCGCTTACTAATTAAGTGGCACAGTTTCCAAGGGCAGCAATCACAAAGACCAATGATGTTGATATCCATATCATTCCATACCTAAAATATAACCAAAGTTTATACAGTAAGGCGAAATTTAAAATAAGATGCTCTAAATCAGCACAAAAACATGTGGCTCAGAGTGAGAGGATGCGCAGGAATCATCCTCTCATTGTCTGCCATACAAGTGTGGTATATCCTAAAACTTAAACCTGTTATTCACTTACTGTCCCTGTGCAGAATGTTTCCCACAGAAAACTGACCATTAAGTTGCGGCTGCCATTAAATATATTAGTGACAAGAACAGACCGTCATTGCCGATTGGCCTACATAGGCTCTGAATGGCACGTTTTCTAATTGTACACAAAAGTTTTCTCCGTTTGATCTTGTACAAGACATGGTTGGAGAAAAACAAAACTCAAACTGAATGGTAGCAGCAGCTCAGCACAACAGGTGAATGTTAAAGTTCAAATCGCTTAATAACGAACTCGTTTGATTATCAGTGTTCAGCCTCACTTATCATTAATCATCATTTTACATATTTTGGATGCAGGGAAGCAGTTGGTGAAGGAAAATAATACAAGGGATGTCAAAAGGGTTATACCTAGGTGCATGTTAGTCTGCTTAACCCCTAGGTACAAATAAAGATATATTGGTTTAGGGGTCCGCTTAACCCCCTCTACCTGGTTTTTATTATTGGTATCTGTAGTATGACAACAATCTGTAATTCTATTTGATATACATCAAAAGATAACCGACAGGAACCTATCATATGTGGTATGTCTAATGCACCAGTAGCTTTACTGCTAAAACCTCTCACCACATGAAATTTAACTAAATATTCTCTCTTCACGATATCTAGAATTTATTATGCTGGCAGATTTTGAGCCTGAGTCTGCTGTTAAACTCCAACAAATTTCACTAGCCAGGCTAGTAGTTACCCGCATCTGTGGATACACTTTAAAAACCCCAACCCCCCAACCCACCCACCAATCCACCATGTAGAATAGGTCACGAGAACTGATTTTAAGGTCTTCATCCCATTGATCTATCCATGTCATAACCAATATAATTTGGTCTTTTACCATTACACAAACTGATTTTAATGCCAATTACATCATCCCATTCCATGTCATAACCAATACACTGTTCTTTTACCATTACAACTTGCCAACCAACAATAGATGTGAAGTTTAATACTTAAAAGTAAATTGAGATTAAGGGAGATAACCATAGCTCCTAAAATATTAGTAGTTAGTACAATGTTTGATCACAAAACAGATAGATAAGCAAGTAAAGAACTCACAGATCAGGGCTATTGCTAATCTTCCCAAAAAAGTCTCCGTTGACAGGATACAATGAACTCTTAATTCTGTCAAGGACAACATCGGTGTCAACATCAAAATATTCTGTGTAAGATGAGATGCTAAATACTCCTTTCCAATTGCTAGTGGCTGGTTGTTCATCTACTCCTGCGTGCATTACACCACAAAAACTAAATGTAAGGACTCTTGGAAAATAGATAAAGTATAAAAAATGGGAGTATAATAGCCCAACAATGAGCGAACCCCCTCCCTGTAATAAGAGTTGCAATTTTGGATGAAAACTGTAGTTAAGAACATAAAGACATGCATGACAATAGTTCTTTACTTCTTTTAAACAAGGTTAACAAGGTCGCGGATCAACTCACTCATATAAGATAAAATATGTTCGTGTCAAGGTTTACGAAAAACGAAAATGCAAACCATTTATATGCACTTCTGGTGAATATAAGGTAAACATGCAATATAAAACACAGTGGCTTGATTTTTTACAATCATTTAATGTTGATAATGGTTTTACTTCTTACATATAAGACGGATTTTGATATATTGGGTGCCACGACAATTTAGATAAGACATGTAATCACATTATCACAATTAAGGAGAAAATTATGCTATTCATCATCAAAGAATTGCATACCAGAGACAAAGGCATGTAAGCACGAAAAAATGTTTCAGTTTTGAATTCACATGTAAGCTTGTAACATTACAGAAGCACGTATGCTGTATCCTTTTGTGACATTCTCAAATCACCAAAGCTTTATTTCATGTAAATGGGAATTTAATAAATTTGGTAAGCGTTAAAATGACAAGTAACCAGTGGAGAAATGAACCCTTCCACTGGTAAAGGTAGAATTTGATCCAAAGACATTTGTGTCCAACTTTATTCCTATAATTTTGTATCTATCCCTAATCAGCTGCTAACACAAATTTATACTGTAATTGACAAATTAACAGTAAATGTTTATTTACCATACCATTGTAACTTCCAAGTGACTGATACCCCCGTCCTCTATCTCCATGATTAGGAGGGAAAATTTCCAATCTTTCTTCCGGGACTGAAAACACAAAACAAAAATGAATTTCTAATTATTCTATCTATCTAAATATTAAAAAGAATAAAAAAAAAAAAAAAAAAAAAACATTTCATACCACTTGTTTCATAAGCTTTCTTATCCTCACTAATCACAGCCTATAATAAAAACAGTGATCACATTTATTCAATGATTAAATTAACATTAAATGAAAAAAAGTATATATTTTTGAACTTACTGGGACAGAACCAAGTAAATGACTAGTTGGTAAGCTTGTGTATGATAATGATGACGAGTCATCCATGATCGGTTTTTTCCACATAAAAAGTTTTCCCGAGAAAGAAAACTAAAAGTCAAGACTGGGAAATAGAGCGCGTTTTCTGATCGTTAGTTCTTGGGCCAACTGTAATTTGGATGACAAATTTTTAGTCTGAACACCCAATGCCCAATGGGCCCAAAATGTAGAGGAACCATTTAAAGAGATATTAATGTTAGTTAGAGATAATAATTTCTATTAAATACGGTGATTGCAAAAAACAGGGAGTAAAGCGAATGTGTAAGAGTAAATCGTGTTTTGCATACATGCCACTTCTTTCTTGCACATCTTGCACACCCTCAAAGCCGGCCCTGAGTCTAATCACTAATCTTCATATCAATCTATCTATATCTTAATATTAAAGCTCCCACAAGGAGTATTTTTCTATCTCTCTTAAAATTCACATCATCAACTCCTATTAAAACGGAAATTACTCTCCTATTAAAAATAAAAATTCTAGCACTTCTAATTAAAACGTGAATCTTTCTCCTATTATAATGGGAATTCATCCCCTATTGATAAAGAAAAATCTAACACTTCTACTTAAAACGAGAATCTTTCTCTTATTAAAAAATAAAATCACACTTCTAAATTAAAACGGGATCCCTCCCCCAATTAAAAAATGGGTTTTTAAAACTTAATTAAAACAATTTGTTAAGAAATTAAAGCGGGCTTTTAAGATTTGATTAAAACAATTTGTTAGAAAATTAAAACGGGTTAGCAACAAAAACTGGAATCACGATTTTTTAGAAAATTTATATATGTATAGTTATGATTGTTAAGCAAGTTTTAAAAATAGTTGGTGCATATGCACGGATCTACTAAAATTAAAGCTCCCACAAAGGATATTTTTCAAGATCTATTAAAACATCACCAATTAATAAACCAACATAAAACGGGAATCTCTTTTTCCTTTTAAGAAACCAACTTAAAACGGGAATCTATTCTTTTCTTCAAAACTCCTAATAAAACGGGAATTTCTCTTTTATATTGAAAAAATAAATTCTAGCACTTCCAATTAAAATGGAAATTATTCTCATATTAAAACGAAAATCACACTTTTAAATTATGTCAACTTTTATAACGAGATTATTTCCCCAACTAAAAATGGGTTTTTAAAACACAATTAAAACAATTTGTTAGGAAATCAAAACGGATTAGCAACTAAAACGGGGATGTCTTCCCCTAATAACACGATTGCTATGAAATTTCTATATGTATAGACGTATAGTAATGATTATTGAGCAAGTTTTCAAAAAAGCCGGTGCGTATGCACGAGCTTACAAACTAGTCTTAATATTAAAGCTTCCACAAGGGGTATTTTTCGAGCTCTATTAAAATTCTACGTCATCTCCTATTAAAACGGGATTTTCTCTCCTATTTGAAAAACATTTGAAAAACGAAAATCTTTTTTTGTTTATTATAATTCTAACACTTTTAATTAAAGCGGGAATCATTCTCCTATTAAAATGGGAATTCCTCTCCTATTGAAAAGAGGAAATCTAGCATATCTAATTAAAACATGAATTATTCTTCTATTAAAATAGGATCTCTCTCCCAATTGAAAAAACGGATTTTTAAAATTTAATTAAAACTTCATCTAAAACAATTTGTTAGAAAATTAAAACGAGTTAGCGACTAAAACGGTAGTCCCAATTTTCTAAAAAAAATCTAAATGTTTTCAAAAGAGCCGGTGTGTATACACGGGCCTACAAGCTAGTATTAATATTAAAGCTCTCACAAGGGGTATTTTTCGAGCTTTATTAAAATTCCACGCCATCTCCTATTAAAACGGGAATTTCTTTCCTATTCGAAAAATGAGATTTGTTTTTTATTTATTATAATTCTAACACTTCTAATTAAAACGAGAATCATTCTCCTATTAAAATGAGAATTCCTCTTCTATTGAAAAGACAAAATCTAGCATATCTAATTAAAACGGGAATTATTCTCCTTTTAAAACAAAATCTCTATCCCAATTGAAAAAACGGGTTTTTAAAATTTAATTAAAACTTCATTTAAAACAATTTGTTAGAAAATTAAAACGGGTTAGCTACTAAAACGGTAGTCCCAATTTTTTTTAAAAAATCTAAATATTTTGAAAAGAGCCGGTGCGTATGTACGGGCCTACAAGCTAGTCTTAATATTAAAGCTCCTACAAAGGGTATTTTTCAAGTTCTATTAAAATTCCACGTCATCTCCTATTAAAACGGGAATTTCTTTAAAACCGAAATCCTTTTTTACAACGAGAATTCATCTTTTATTTTAACGGAAATTTTCTCCTATTAAAAGAAATTCTAACACTTCTAATTAAAGTGGGAACCATTATTCTATTAAAATGGAAATCTCTCCCCTATTGAAAATTAAAGGAAAATATAACGCATCTAATTAAAACGGGAATCATTCTCCTATTAAAACTGAATCTCTCTCCCAATTGAAAAAATAGGTTTTTAAAACTTAATGGAAACTTAATTTAAAATAATTTGTTATAAAATTAAAATGGGTTAGCGACTAAAATGGTATTCCCAATTTTTTTTAAAAAATCTAAATATTTTCAAAATAGCCGGTGCATATGCACGGGCCTACAAGCTAGTATATTAATATTAAAGCTCCCACAAGGGGTATTTTTCAAGCTCTCTTAAAATTTCACGACACTAACTTAAAATGGAAAACACTTCTCCTTTTAGAAACCAACTTCAAATGGGGCTCTCTTTTGCTCCCACAAAGGGTATTTTTCGAATTCTATTAAGATTCCATGTCATCTCCTATTAAAACTGGAATTCCTCTCCTATTAAAAAAGAAAATTTTAGCACTTTTATTTAAAACGGGAATTATTCTCCTACTAAAATGGTCTTTTCTCCAATTAAAAATGGGTTTTTAAAGCTCAATTAAAATGATTGTTAGAAAATTAAAACGGGCTTTCAACTAAAACGGGATCTTTTTTTCCCAATTCAAATGATTGTCATGAAATTTATATATTCTTGAGCAAGTTTCAAAAGAGCCGATGCGTATGCACGGGCCTACATGCTAGTATATATTATAGCTATACCCTCTTGGTTCTATTTTCAAGGCTTTACAAAGTCTCCAATTTTTTGTAAACTCGAATACTAATTATGAAAAAAAAAATATCAAATCCTTAGATATATATTATAGCTATACCCTCATCAATCTATTTTTTGGAGCACTTATAGAGACTCCAGTTTTTCTAAACTCTATTACTAATTATGAAAAAGTAGGATATAAATAAAGAAACAATTTTATCTAGAGCTTTACAGAGTCTTCAACTTTTCCTAAATAATATAGCTAATTACGAAAAAAAAATAAGACAAAAAACTAAATTGCTAAAAACAATAGTTTCAACCAAAAACGATTTTCCTAATACCCTTACACCACAAATAATAGTTTCCACACTAATCTGAGGTAAAGTTTAACATCACAAAGTTTCTTTCTAGAAAATGACAATGAAACTATGAAAGAACAAAGGAAAAAATGAATTGAGTTGTTTGAACATTTACTTTATGCATTTGTTAACCACACATGTGACTGAAAAAAAGGAAAAAAAAGTAAACTAATCATAAAATAAGTAACAGTGTACACCCAAAACAAATAAAATTGTATTGTATGCATTATATATATATGGGTCTAACAAATAAAGTTGGATCAATTTGATGTGCCATACACTGTGGGATTTAGACGTTTAGTCATTGATAAGCACCCAAAACTGTAATATTAAACCCCGTTGAGACATAGCATTTTGGTTAATTATGTATTTAATAATCATGAAATAATTATATTTTCGTACTTTTGCAGGTTTTTGCAGTTAATGTGAATATAATGATAAAGCCTTCATCAAAGTACGAGAATATTGTGCATACTTGAAATCTTCCCACTCAACCCCAGTGAAACCCAACAAAGCCTGACTAGAGCCGAAGATTCCAAAAGTACAAAACCAGTGCAGAACGAGCCCACGTGTCAAGAAGCAGCAAACTTTCAAAGCTCACATCTTTCAAACCTGGACGCCGATTTCGACAAAATAAGAAATTAAATGCATGATTAGATGGTTGATTAGAAAAGGATGAAAAAAATTTGGATGTTTTGAAAAAGGAAAAGACAAACTTATCTCTACCTCATTTCTTCTCCCACAAAAATCGGACCTCATCCCCTCCCATTCGAGTCTCGCACGAGATAACCCCTAGTTCAAATCCAGTTTCGCACGAGACCACTGCAACCCAATTTCAATTTCTGTTCTGCCACCAACTTCAAATTTTTCCTCTCATCTCAAAACAATTGTCATCCTCTTCCTCCGATCCTCAAATGGGCGAAAACAGGCGAATTTCAGTATAACGGAATTTTGGATCACTCTTTGAAAGTGGGATGTTTTCCCCATTTTTTGATACTGAAATTCAATCTAGAGGTTGGCAATATCTGTTGTATGCCAATGGCGGTCTGTATTTGACGGATTTTGTGTTGAAGTTCTACAACAATGACGGTTTTAATGGCGACCATTTTTGGGTCACCATCGACGATGTACCCTGCCAAGTCACACCTGCCTTGATCTCTGGGATCACTGGCATACCTTTGGTCGACCATGTGCTGACTCTGCAGCAGTCCATGTATCTATGGAGTTACGACCTCATGCTCGACACTCTAATCGAGGGTAATTATAATCTGGATGGGAAATGCGCTTATCAATGTTCTCTGCGTCAGAACCAACTTGTCGTGACTCAATGGCTAGGTCAGAATGTCATTGGCACCTCTAAGCCATCTGACATTAACAAGACATTTCTCCACCTACTTTGGGTCCTCCAGGAGTGAAAGGGAAACTTCTGCATTGTGACCTTTCTATTCGACACCATTACTCATGCCACACTCAGGTCAGCTTCTCTTGCCGTTCTCGTCACGCAAGTTATGATAAATTTGGGTTTCCTGTCTGCTACACCTTTAGTTCCTATGCTGCAATATGAGAATATACATGTTTTCAAGAAGTGCATACAGTTCCCATGGGAACCCACAGCACGCATGACAATGGAACACGATAACGTGACTCCACCTCCCCCATCCCCTCCACTTTTCTTTGATGAGGCTGCTATGAGCCAAATGAGCCGTCCTATAGATGCCCTACTCACTATAAACAGTGGCATGCAAGACATGTATACTCACCAAGTATCGATGGAACATTACATAGGTGAATTTAGGGAGGATATGAGCACTTTCGCCACGCATTCAATCGAATCGACACCATGGGCTTAACTTCAAAGAAGAAATGCGCACTTCCATGAATGCATTTCAGGATCAACTGACTACTCGCCAGAACTAGTTCCAGCGAATGCTCATGGCAAACCAACACCAGTTTCAAGCCCAGGTGATGGATACTCTAGGCGATATCCAGGAGTAGTTAGTCTCCATGGGAGCTCGTCCTACACTCCGTTGTAGGACTCTTGGTTCTTCTTCAGCAGCTCCTGAGGATTCCCAGTAGACATTTTATTTTCCTAGCCTTGTATTTTATTTATGTCGGATATTTTATTTACGTGTTTCCATTTTAATTTTCTACCTAAGTATGTCTTATATTTCCTACATTTTCCAAAAAATTATGTCTTGTCAAATATTATATTAGATCAATATATTATATTATATATATATATATATATATATATATAATATATTATATATATATATATATATATATATATATATATATATATTTTTAAATGAAGAGTGCGCCACTCCTTGTAGTCGCATGCCCTATTATTTCCCTTCCACACTACATCCACTTTTGTGCCTTGTTTAATTGATTTATGAATATACAAGTTAGTCAAACTACCCTGTGCAACCTTCTCTCATATATTCTATCTCTTCCCGCGATTGACTCACAGTCTCAGGGATCTGACTTTAAACAATCTTTTGGGCAAACACCTTGATAGAATTATTTTAGAAAATACACGTGGTCTAACTACCCTGTGACACCTCGATCTATATTTTATGCACTTTCGGATTGGTGCCTATTTATAGCTAGGCTAGACACTTATAAAATCCAGTCTTCCCTTTTTCACTGAATTATCTTCACCACCCCATTCCTTAGCTTCCATCTTCAATGGCCCTCACTCGAATTTTCGTTCCCGAGCAAAACTTTATGGAAAATTTTCAAAGCGGTCTATTTCAACCATATTTTGACACTGAAATTTTATGTCGATGATGGTTCCCTCTATTACATCATAAGGAGGCACTTTATTCTAGAGAATTGGTTCTGCATTTCTATACACACAGTTATTTCTAAAACGAGCAATTCTTTGTCCGTACAATTGGATGCGAGCGCTAATTAACTCCTTAAATCATCTCAGAAGTCCTTCAAATTCCCATAACAAACCCTGGGGTACACCTTCAGGATTCACCATTCGACAATATAAGGCATCTAATGTTTGCAACTATCCTTTATGGTGAATACAAACAGAAAAACCACATTGTTTATCAGCGATCCTTGCAAAAGAACCAATTATCTATGATCCAATGGCTAGCCCATAATGTGCTCGGCACATCTAAGACTTCCGGAATAACAAAACCCCTCATCCATCTACTCTGGGTTATGCATACTAAAAGCAATGATTTTTGCATAATTCAATTTCTCTGGAACGCGATCGCACGTGCCAGGAAAAAATCAGCTCCTTTACCAACCATTGTAACACTTATCATGGTGTGTTGGGGTTTTCCTATTACTGCTCCTACTACCTATCTCAGAACAGCTACCATTCTCACCATTCACTCCGTCTGTATGAACGGTTTTTGGACTCCCGACGCCTCAAAGAACCATGTCGGTGCAGAAACCGGCGAAGCTTTTTCCTCTATCAACATCTTCACTGACAATGCAATACACAACGTATTTAATCCTATGGAAGGCCTTCGTTTAATTCACCAAGGACTAATGACATTATACACATGTCAGAACATCATCATCACTAGTCTTCTTGAATTTCACGACCTTCAGGCAATGCACGATGAGGAACAAACACAATTCTTGCACAGCCACAACCAGTTCTTGGCAAATCACAATATCATAATGGAGAACCAATCCGAGATTTACCAGATATAGAGCACCCTGTTGCAACGGGCTGTTGCAAGGATCGACTTCATCAAGAATCTTATAAATGGATTTCTCCCACCTATGGATCCTCGTCATTACCTGGGCCATGACACAAATTAAATTTCACAAATTTTCGTTAAAATTTCAGTTCTTTGTCGTTTTCTGTTTTTTAGTTTTTTCTTTAGTAACCCTAATTAAGTGTAGTGTAATTTTCTTGTTGTAATCAATGCCATTTGTTTTTATTTAGTCATTTCCACTACCAAAAGAACAACTTTACCTGACTGATTATGGCTGTCGCGAAAGGTATTACCCGACAGACCAAAACTGCCGCAAGACCGTCGGAAAATGCTCGGTCGGCATAGGCTTTTGACGGTTTTTATTGGTCAAAACAGGCCGTCGGGGTTGAGGATCTTTGCCAACGGACATTCCTACTGTTAATAACTGTCAGATACGCCAGCTGTAAAAAACCGTCGGATAGTTGCTGCTGTCAAAAACCGTTGGATATTCCTGCTGCTAAAAACTGTCGGATATTCCTGCTGCTAAAAACCGTCGAATATTCCTGCTGTTAAAAATCGTTGGATAGTTTTGCTATTATGAACCGTCGGTTATACCAACTGTCACCAGCCGTCGGATATGCCAGCTGCTAGCCGTCGGGTAGTTTGCTACTAGACAGTTTTTATCCGTCGGGTATTAGTTCTTTATTTAAAAAATATATTTTTTATAATAATTGTTTCAGGTATCCCAACATTACATTCTTGCAAGTTCCCACTCAAATGCTACAAACGCCAATGTATTCATAAAGAAACAATGTGTTCATAAAAAAAACAACAATAAGACATGTCGTTCACTAAGTATACATATTACTTCCTTCATAAACCAAAAATCAGCACCACGTACACCATCTGTCTAGCAACCAGTCCTAGTAATCTCTAGTACCATTATTTACAACAAACATACTCAAAAAACCAAAATAGATGAAGTTTGCATATCCCACACAATAGATTACTCATACTGCAACCTTGATTCAACCTTTCAACAAAATCACTAAGGTCCAAAGCGTCTCACCAAGTTGGTAATCCATTTGCCAAGATCTTGAAGTGAGTTTTGTTGACAAAAAAAAAACAGAAGAAGAAGAAGATCATGAAGTACTCTCTTATGAACTAGAAATAATTCTAGCTGTTCTATTCTAGCTATAAGTACCTAAAAATACCCAAATAAAAAATCCCAGCCCATGAAAATACCCAAACAAAAACATGTGCGGGAAGAATGTAAGAAACTTGCTAATCAAAACAGAATAAAAAACACATGCTGGAAGAATGTTTGAAGTTTGTACACTAACCAAAACATAATCAAAAGCCTTAAGTTCTATTTGTGCGCCCTTGGACAACTGCATGCCTATCTTGGATTTCAAGAGCCATCTGTGTTATAATAGCTTGTAGCTTTGTTCCCACTCCTAAGATTGCCTGCCAAGCAGTTCAGAGGTGAGATTGAACTTCAGCACTAGGTAGGAAAGCTACTACCATAATACATAAAATTGCTTACAAGTAGAGGAAACACAGCTATCCACAACAACGCCTGCCATCCTGGAAATAACAATATGATCCAATGAAAAGACTGCATCTTAAATTGAATTTGAATTGAGAATATAAATAACCAGAAAAATGTTTGATTAAAGATGTGAGCTCACCATCAACACATTCAGAAGCAAAAATACCACAACTGAAGGCCATAGCAAAGGATTGTTGACATCATGGAGCAGTTACGAAATTAAAATGTATAATTAGAAATCCATTATCAAAAACCAACACAACTAGAAAAGTTTCTGATAGAACCACAACCAGTAATGACATACCTAATTCCAACAACTATCTTGAAATCGTCTTCTAATGACTTTTTGATATATTTTTGAAAGTTGAACTTACTTCCAGGGGATAAATGAACCTATAAGAATAAAAAGTTAGCACAATACAAAACAAAAATGAAGGAATTTGACGATTTGTTGTAGACAAAAACTCACACTAATGAATCCATGACGCATAGCCAGGTAGTCGGACTTGTGTACAGATCTGAAAAACAAAACTTCCGAAAGAAGGCACCCTGGAAAAAGTCACAGGAAAAAGTCAGCCAATTTCATAGCTAAAACTAGTAGTAGTCTAAAACTTGGTCAAAACATAAGTAATGAGAATCAAACTTAGCATTTCTTTGAAGCCACCAAAACAGTTCACTTCAGTTGATGCCAATTGCAAAACTCATCAAATCAAGTAAAACCAAAGGATTCTAATAAACGAAAAGTTCAATTGGTTCAGTTTCAAGTTTTTAATTGACTAAAAGTCTACAAGAAATAAATGGCCAAAAAAAAAAAAAAAAAAAAAAAAAAAAAAAAAAAAAAAATTGCCGTGTGAAAAAGAAAGCATGGAACTAAAAGGACGACAATGTGGCCATCGTTGTAAAATATAGGCAGTAAAGTTTACCGACAGTATGCCAGCTTGAAGAGAAAGCTCACCACGCTAAAGCTATCGTATGAAGTTCGAGGGGCTTGATAATTCTTTGTACAACCACAGCTAGCTAGAGGAGAGGACTGAAACAACATAAATAGAGAGCTTATGATCTTCAAAAAGGCATAAAGGCATCAAGCAAAAACAAAAAGGTATCCATATTCAAAATCTCAAACTATATGCAAAATGGGTTAAACTAGAGAGTATACCTTGCAAGTGAACATTGCTAAAGGGAAGTTCCATGGTGTAATCGCCTCCAACGACACCAACAGGCTATAGAAGAAGAATGATGTAAGACCTTTAATAAAGTAATAATAGATCCATATAGATAAGCTTCGAATTCAGTTAGAAAGCTTAAAAAATCCAGTTTAAAGGATGCAGGTGTACTGCATTCTTGCCTCCCTCTCTACATAATTCAAAATATGAGTGAAAATTAAGATTGTCACCAACAGTTTTTTGCATCTTTAGATCCTTGATTGAATGTCAAATAAGAGAATATTTAGTAAAAGGTATTTGAATGCTACTACCTTACTACTACTAAAGCCATATCAGAATACACAATCGAGGTTTATGCAACCAAGTTAGTCCTTTTGGTGGTACTTGATTAGCACCCAACGTGAAAAGATTAATTAGATATGTAAAATCAATCTTTGGGTAGCTAACAAAGTAACTAAGACCAAAACTACTTTATGCAACCAAGTTAGTCCTTTTGGTGGTACTTGATAGTGCACGACATTTGGGAGTTGTGGAACCAACTAAAAATAGCTGAGGTAAAAGAAAACACCCTACACATATCCCTTTTTTTTTTTTCTAGTACTTAATTAAATGAAAGTCCATAAATCTTCATCACTACTATAAGGCAAAAGAAAATGTATGCACAACACGGTTTTGTTAATTTTTGTTAAGCCAATTATGCGATATTGCTTGGAATAATTCAACGTTGAATTATCCAAGCAAATATTAAAAAAGATCTAGTAATTATTAAAAAACATACCTCAAAAAATCCAGCACAGATCGCATAATGACTAAAGACGGTTTAGCGAACCAAAGATGGAGCCTAGAATAATTCAACGTTCTGCAACCCTAACACAAAAATCAATTTCTCAGCACCCGCTCAACCATGTTTTTGAACTCTAACCCACAAACAAACAAAAAGAAAAAAAATCAAATTAAATTAAATGCTATAAACTAGTACATAGAACGAACATCCATCCATATCCCATATTTAAATACAAGAACAAAATCAAGTTTTAATGCAAGAATGACTACCTTGGTCGAGGGCTGCGACTTCTTGACCTGCCTCTTGGGTTTGGAGAGGTTTCTATCACTCTTCCTTTCTTACTATTGAAAGAAAAAACACAAAAAGTAAAATTTAGAGTGCTACTTGTGACATAAAAGTAAAGATTATAGATATCTATGCAGTCACACCGACACTTGGCACCAGGGTTAAGCCTTAGGGGCATGGCATGAGCCTAGGTGTGCCCTGGTGTGCAGACATGCCATACACAAGTACACTATTCACGGGATGAATCAACTTAATAATTTAGCTTTGGATTGGTTATCATGAATTTAAATTCAATTACGAAAATAATCAAGCACAAATCAGTAACTTACATTGGTTCGGCATTTGGACCATACTTAGCAAATTGAACCGGCCATGATATCTCTACCATCAACATTCCTTCCTGAAACAATAACACCAAAAAAAAAAAAAAAATAAGTACAAGAAATATATTTGTACATAAATGCTCACTAAAACAACACTAACAAATTAAACTCCCAGAAGCCCTCGCTACTTTACAAAGTGAGCAAGGCAAATATTTTTATCCGTCTCCCTATAAACAATAAATGAGACCTTAGTTGTTCCTCACCATTGTGGTTAAATAAGAAGCGATCCTAACATGTAATTTAAACCTGCTTTGCCCTAACTAAGGCACAGTGCACAATATAATATTTCTAAATAGGTGGAATGATCAAGTAATATGATCCTACATATATATAGGCATGCTGTGAACATTTGGGGGGTATAAATAGGTGGTAAACACCAAGAAAATGCACATATCTAAAAGCATGCTCTACATATGAAATACAGGATAACATAGAGATATAGGCTTAACAAGAACTACAGTGAAAACTAAAAAATGCATAAAGTGAGAGGAGTTTAAAGATTGAGCAGATTATGCTAGTGATACATATTCATAGTTACTAAGGAGAGACTTCTCTTGCTCCAATGCTTGGCTCATTTCACTGAATAACACCACTACATTAGCTACCAGCCCAAGCCCCCCCAAGGGAACGTATACAACAACTCTTAAGAATTGACACTAGTTTCAGCATCAGAAGGCCTTGATTTGAAAAATCCACCACCACCTACATAGCAATTCATCTCTCTCAACTTCAAAACAAAAACAGTAAAATCCCACATCCGAAACCCAAAGCCGTACTAGACCCAGTTAAAGACACTGCAGCACAAACCGACATTACAAAAGACTTTTCTTTACTATTCATATCTCTTGCAGCCATAGCTAATTCAATCCCAAAAAATAACAGAAGCACTCCCAAAATCCCAATAGGAAACTGACTCAATATCCTCACAAATGAATTCCCAAAAACCAGTCCCAAAACCAACTTCATGACCCCTAAAAAGAGTACTGATGCCCCACTCCTTCCACCAATATAAAACAATCAGAAATTCACGATTCCTATTCGCCTTTACTTCACGCCTCAATTCACTATTGATGTCTTCTTAGCCTCATCGACATAATAATTGTGATGAACTTAACTACATGAAATCTATATGCAAATACAAGTGAATTCAAAGGAAAATTACATTCAAGTATACAAGACAGAGAGAGAAATCAACTTCTTACACATCAATTAAGCCAGGCATGATGGCAGCATCATATCTCCATAATTAACCACATGTAGGCACCAACTCCGAGATTGTGTCTACTCTAAACGCTTTAGAAACTCCAAGAATTGGATCTGGAGGGGCCATGGATACGCCCTTAAAGCAAGAAACATTTACTGCTACAGTCATAGTTATCCTGCCAGAAGACTGCAGAGCCAACAATAACCAGGTGCAGCACAAACATCAATTAAAATTTAAGAAAGGTCATGAAATTATATACCTTCTTAGCATTGAGAAACCCATTATTTCCTCTCTCCTTTAAAAACATGTGTCTTACATTCGACACGCCAGCAACCTTCATCTTTGTCAAATTTACCCATCCAAAATAATAATAATAATAATAATTAAGTCATCACTGTCTAGTTTAAATGAACAAAAAATGGAAACAGAGAGTAAAAAAGAGAATTACTAGTGACGCAGATCGGCATAGACAGAGTTGATATAAGGCATTGATAAAGCCATTTGGAAATGAAATTGAAATTTTTTTAGTAATGAAGAATTTGATCAGTTCAAAGAAAGAAACAATTACAGTTGGTTTAGTTAAGATCTCTAATTAATCTTTCTTATTAATAAAGGAATGGAGATTACGAAGATGAAATGCAGAAAAGGTGAGACGGGGGAATCGATAAAATCGAAACTGATTCTCTTTTGATCCAAATCAGCGGGTTTTATCGTTGAGAATCCAGCAAAAGTATCTAAGCAAACAAAAACCAAAAATGAGAAACAAAAAATGAAAACGAAAACACTACAAAAGGTGTCGGAATGAGGAAATGGAAATTCAATATTACTTACTCTGTGGGTACAAATTAACAATCAAACTTATCTTATGTTGGTCTACCTTTATATTTCCTTCTAGAAGTAACCTCATTGTTTCCGAAGCCTCTTCACTTGACTGGAAACAAAAAAAAAAAACAATTAACAACCAAAGTAAGACAGTACACATACAAATAGAGAAACTAAAACATACAAGAAATTGCAAACCACCTGATTCACAACATCATGAAACACTATGCACATTAATCAATTCACAACATAGAACTGTGAGCACTATTCCACGACTCCTGATAGTTATAGCTTAAGGATATAAGAATTATCACTAGTTCCAATAACAAATTACTTGATTTATTTGTTCATACGGTTGAACCTCATTAATTCATATTTGTCATAACAATACTCAAAAGTCAATCAGCACACACAAGTAACTCTTTCACAAAGTAAAATCTACAAATTGACAAAACAAAGAATATTGATTCTCACAACCAAAACCCATATTGATCACTGCCAACACTACAGTTCTATGAAATCATGTCATCCAATTTAGCATGTTGGTAACTTGGGATGGGGGAAAAACAAATGAGAACAAAAAATAGCAAATAAAAGAAAATTAAATAAATAAAGTGGGTGTAGATCTCAATTTATGAGCACTTTAGTCTAAAATTTTAAAAGTGGGTTTAATTAGAAAATATAGTGGGTCCATATATCACCACCCTATAAGAAGGCTGTTATAAACATAAATATCAATATCCAAAAGGAAAAGGTCAAATGTAATTTAGATTGGAAAACAACATGATTATCCTTTCTATCACTGCAAATTTCAATAGAGAAGGAATTAAGGAAAAAATTCAATAGAGAAATTAATGCACGTGTACTGTTATTACCTGCAAATATGTCATAGAATATGGACTCTTCCCCAAAGAAATCATTACATAACACATACCTACAGAATGAGAAAAAAATCACAAGGCACTATTTAGAAACTATTGCATTTGATATAAGACGCTAAGAGATTTAAAAATATTTTTTCGTACTCTGAAGTAGTTGTATCCATCAGTAGTTTGTGCAAGCACCTAAAAAGAACTTCATAAGGATATTTGAGAGAGCTAGCTTCAGCTATATGCGGAATCAAAGCAGTCGATCGATTTCAAAACAAATAAGAAGACTAAAAAGATTAATTGATTCCATCTTCCATAGGGCAATGTTCCTTTCAAATTCTAATACTTCCATAAATAGAAATGGAAGAGTTGACGATAACTTTTTATTTGATAGGTTGTAGCCTAATATATTTTTAATTTCTCAAATCATGTTAAGCGTACTTTCAAAGACTTCTCTTTTGAAGAGACACTGAAAACATTTAAAGAGAACCACCTGAATTAAAATAAAACATAATTCCCGAAAAAGAGAAACATGGTTTCTTCTTCACCGCAAAGACTTCTCCTTCAAATACAAGGGCACGTTACCTTTTGGAGTGGGAGAGAGTGTGAGAATGAGAGAGAGAGAAAGAGAGAGTGCACGTTACCTTTTGGAGTGGGAAGGAGAGTTGAAACGGCAGCAGCTGTGAGGGAGAGAGGAAAAATAGACTTTAGGTTTTTTTTTTTATTATTATTTTATTTTTCCAAATAAATTTAGTGGGAACGAAATTAGTTTGGCGCCTGATAATTGGGAAAGGTATGCCGACAGTTGAAATTGGTTGGAAGATACCCCGCGGCTACAAAATATTAAACAATAGTTTGGAAATTTATTAAATCCGTTGGAACTCACCAACTAGTGAAAACCGTCGCCCTATTCGAGGGTTAGTAACTCTCGTAACACCGTCGGCCACATCTAAAACCCATAGAATACTCAGAGAGTTTACCCGACAGACCTTCAGATTTTACCCGACAGACGAAATACGTAGGTAACTTCCCACAGACAGAAACTGTCGGCTATTCTTTATATCGTTTGTCGGGTAAACTCGTTTTTATGGTAGTGTTCTATCATATTCTAAAAATTAGTTTATCTTTGTCTACAGGTGATGTCTTTCATCATATGTCTTCTGCATCTCCAATAATGGAACCTCCAAAGATCATCCCTGAACAATCCATCCAGGCTTTGTTGGATTCTCCTTCGTATGGACTTCATTTCAGAGACCTTATCACCCAAGCCGGTTGGTCCTCCCTCGTTTTGCAACTTAAGCAAACATAAACTCCACGTTTAGCAGCTTATTTTTATGATCATATGGAGGATACAACAACATTTATTGGTGCACGTGGTTTCGTTTTGAACGGATTCGCAATCCGTATGGGTAACACCAGACATCTCTTTTACGAGCCAACAGTTGATATGACTTTGGACCTTCCCTATCACGAGCCCATCCCCACCATTCAATACATCATACATAACTCCTTTAATCACTATTTTTGGGAAGATTTTGCCAGCCTCTATGGAGATCAGGGATGGAGCCATGATTCTAAGCCAAGGGGTGCAAGATTATGTGCACACCCCACCCAAAAAAAAAAAATGTCAGAAGGTCTAAACAATAAAGATCAACAAAATTATACATTTATTTTAATTCACAAAACTAGAGTGCGTTGACTACTAAAAGTTTAATATGAACTGATGAAGTTAACTACTTAAGTCATTAATTGATACTACTATGTCTATAACAATACAAAAATTCAACAAATTGTTAACTTTTTATAATGTTATAAGTTTATATAACATTATATAGACTTATAATGTTATATTATTATATATAATGTGTTATATATAACATTATAACATTATATAATGTTACAATGTTATATAGACTTATAAAATATTAACATTGAAAATATTAAATTACCTTGTTTTGTTTTTTTTTTTTTTTTTTTTTTTTTTTTTTGTTTTGTTTTTGTTTTTTTTTTTTTTTTTTTTTCAGTTGAAATGTTATTAATAATGATAATGCGTTTTACAAATAATTAGGACAAACGTGCAACAAGTTGTGCCGCAAGTCCTTTATGAATTTGTGTTTTTGGTTTTTTTTTTGGGCTGAGGTCTGACCATTTGTTTAAGAATTGAGAGTGAAAGAAATGAGAGAAAACATACGAGTTTGTTATGGGTGATTAGAATTATACAAACTGATTGGTTGGGCTTTGGGCCTTTGGCTATTTGTTTTAGTCTTATCAACCCATCAAACATTCAAAGACACATTTATCTCTCTTTAATGATTTTGGACTCAAAATAAACGATATATAAATGATAATTTTGTAAGGGTAAAAAGAGAAGTAAAAAAAAGTTGGTTTATTGGAATGTTTTTTATTAGTTTTTTTTCATACTATTTTTTTTTTTTGCTGATTATATTCTTACTATAGTTGTAAAAAAATTTGGGGTGCGGTAGTGGAAGTTTGCTAAAAAAAATTTGGGTGCGAGTCCTTATAGTTTGAAGATTTTTCTAGACAATTAGTTATGTGGTAGTGGAACTTTTCTAATCTTAAGGGGTGCGACCGCCCCCACACGCACCCCCCTATATCCATCTATGACGGCGATGACCTCACACGTGTCATTGAACGTAATGAACCTGGTAGATGGCCGGACAAAACAATTCCCCTAGCAAGTATGACAATGAATGTCAGGACTGCCATGTTGTTTATCCTTCTGAACATCATGGGGGATTGGCATTTTTCCACTACCACCGAATTAGCTTGCAAGACTTTCCATGCTCTCGTTCAGCAACATACCTTCTTTGACATCACGAACCTCGTAATGAAGAACTTGAAAAGGGCTCGTCATTTTCGACGTACACCATTATATCACCTTGCCCGTTACCACATGCCGGATAATGAGGGCATTCTTCCCACAGTTTTTAGTCACTTTTCATAACTGGGTACGAGTAGATTCTATGTGTCCAGCGAACAGGATAATTCGTTCTTTGAGATTTCGGGTTTGGCGTCGACCCTCTTCAAGGTACCTGAAGTACGTTCGTTTTTTCCCCAAAGACAAAAACATGATAGCTCATTTGGACACTTCTAAAAAGAGAAAGTGGGGCGAAGTTTGGCATACCATGATAAACTGGCGTGATGCCAAAGAATGACATTTCGATAGAGATGAAGCTAGAATGGACATACCCCTAATTCTTAATTAGGGCAGTGTAAGTTGATGTACATATTTGTTGTTTTAGTTCTTGATGTGCCCTTTCCCTTTTGTTTTTGTATAGCATATGTTGTGTTAACATAATTTTCTGTTAAAGATATCAGCTCTATTTTTGCTCAAGCCTCTCAAGTATATTCTTTCTTCCTCTTAACACTTTGAGGACACAACGTTCTACTGTTTGGGGGTGGTTAGAACCTTTCACAAAAATTAAGCAATTATAGGTTATATAGCTTTATTATCTGTCTAAATAAGTGTATTTAGTGACAAAGTCTTGTTTTCTTTTTTGTGATGAAAAATATTTAGAAATCTCACCCTAGCATTAGGATTAGGATTTGTTTTAGAAACTTAAGTTAATACATATGCAATAGTTTTTACATCTTTTCATGAGTATTCATGCACTAACTGTCATTGAATGTACATAGTAGTAAGTTTTTGGGACCCACTGTTAGACAACTTAATTTTCATATCCTGTAAGAATCTAACCAAAAAGCCTCAACATGTGTGATATATGAGTAATGACACAGAGGAGTAGCTTTTCCGAATAGAGAAAATCATGCGTCTACTTACTTGATCACTACCCAAATCCTAGGCAAGAATTTAGGCCTTCTTTAGATCGATATAGCCAAAAATTCATACCTGTAAAAAAATTACCGCTAGGCGCCCCACTGAACCTTTCATTAACCCTTTCATTTTCACCAAAAAAATCTTTACCCATCTATTAACCACAAATAAATAAGCCCACCTAGATGATGAGTATGAGAAATAGGTTGAAGTATGGAAAAATAAAGAGAAAAACTTGTGTCAAATCAAAATTAGTTACCTGCTTAAAAAAGAAAAGAAAAAGAAAAATAGAAATATGTTTCCAAAAATCAAAGTTATAATTTCCCCCAAAATCAAATCAAAGGGGAATACAAAATCTAAAAAAAAAAAAAAAAATCTAAGTATGGAAACTCATGTTAAAAGCAGGAAAGAAAATAAGGATTTCTCTAGTGTAAATATCTCGAAGACCTTATTCTCTTATACTTATCATTTTTGAATTTTCAATTCCATTTTCTTCTACACTATCACCTAATCCCCATAACACCTAATAAATACCTATAGCTCAATTAGGAGTAGGATGGTGTGATAATAAATAGTAAATGTGAATTCTCAACCTCGACTCCTCTGACTGTCATTGAATATGTGAGGAAACGTGTGCCCACTGCACATTGGAGTTAGCAAAACTTGAGTGGAAAAATATAAGAGAATTTGTGTTTTGACACATACCTGTAAGAACCTACTTAAGGACGATATCCAAAGGATCCAGAAACGGCCCTGCTCGTACATTTCATTGTAAAGATCACTGCATGCATGTTCATATGTAGATGTTTTGATTATTGTATGTATATTAACTTGAATTTCAAAGGAATTAATCCTCGTTCCCCCGCTAGTGAGATGTATAAATATCTAAGATTAATTAAGGGAACAAGCCTTTGTTACTGAGTCGTTATAGTATAGATGAAGTTTGTGAGTATCTTCTTTGGAAAACTCTCACGAGGCTATAACTCGTCCACTAGGGAATTCCTAGTAGTTTAAGGTCTTGTTGCATACGGTCAATGCAACCGCACTCTGTGAAATGAGACTTAGTTTAGGACAACACATTTTTGGCCACTTATCGTTTTAATGTCTCTTCTTTGCTTGAGGACAAGCAAAGTACTATTTGGGGGTGGTATGATAAGCACCTAAAACTGTAATACTAAACCCCGTAGAGACATAACATTTTGGTTAATTATGTGTTTAATAATCATGAAATAATTATATTTTCGTATTTTTTGCAGGTTTTTGCAGTTAATGTGAATATAATGATAAAACTTGCATCAAAGTACAGGAATATTGTGCATATTTGAAGTCTTCCCACTCAACCTCAGTGAAGCCTAACAGGCCTGACTAGAGCCAAAGATTCCAAAAAGACAAAACCAATGCAGAATGAGACCACGTGTAAAGAAGCAACAAACTTCCAAAGCTCACATCTTTCAAATTTGGATACTGATTTTGGCAAGTGAACTGCCAGAACGACTAGGGCGACGAGCTCTACGCAAAAATAGAAAGTTGTAAAAACGCTAAAATCTGGGCCGCCACTGGACACAGGACGTGGACCCACTCTGTGGGCCTACAAGAAATGATGAGTCATCATGCATAGACAAGTGGAAAGTTATGGACACTTTTGTGACACCTTGCAAGAAAAGACAAGACAATAAATTAAATGCATGATTAGATGGTTGATTAGAAAAGGGTGAAAAAAGTTTGGATGTTTTGAAAAGAAAAAGACAAACTTTGTGAAAAAAATTTGGATGTTTTGAAAAAGGAAATGACAAACTTATAAATGCAGGAAAGCTTCACGTGAGATTCCCATGGGATATATATTTTGGATGTTGGAGAAAGGAAAGGGAGCTTCTTGCATTTCATTTTGTTGTTTACAATTTCATGCTTAGTATTTTCTCATTTTGAAGCTTTTGTATTAGGTTGGTGCATTCTTATGTTTGGATATATTTATTTTTGGAAAAGTGTTTATTAGTGAAAAACATTTTTGAAAAAATAAATGTGTTTGGTTTCTTTTAAAAAAAAAAATTTTTTCATTTTTGTTTGTTTTATGATAATTTCAAAACTTGTTTTTTAGTAAAAAAACTTTTTTCATTTTTGAAAAGGCAAATTTTGTGTTTTAGACTTTTAGTTTATGCCACCATATGCCAAAAATATATCGAGAAACATAGTGTGAAATCTGATTTGATAAAATAGCTTTTAAGAAAAGTCACAACCAAACATGTTTATTGAAAAACTGTTTTTAGAATAAATACTTTTTCATAAAAGTGTTTTTTAAGAAAAAATACTTTTTTGAAAAAATGAGAACCAAACACCCACTTAAACTTCTAATAAAATCTATTTTCTTCAAGTTAAATTTCTAGTTCTTCCTTTGCTTCTTTTCACTTTTTCATTTCATACATGCAAGACATAAAATCAATCCAAGGACCATGAGCTAAAACCCTCCCAAGGGGAGGGTTAGTGATGCTCATGTGAGGATCAGGCTACAATTTAGTAGTCTAGAATCACTACTTAGGGAATAGGGTTTGATTATACATCCGGTCTCAAAATAACTGAGTCTGACAAAGTTTGGAGTGCTGATACTCCAGACTAGTCTCGTGCGAGACTCAGTTAACACTAGGTCAAGTCTCGTGTGAGACCTTATGGTGGTTGCTAGCCCTCTGGTTTGTCCAGTTGGTGTATACTTAAACCAAAAGTTGAAGTGATATTCCAGAGATGGAATGTTAATTCAACTTCTCATGCTAGTGAGATGAGTACATCTTATTAGGGATCGATACTCGACGTCGTTTCGGGTTTCTCTATGAACTCGAGATGGATTAAAGCTGTAGTGATAAGATACTCTAAACTTTTGTAATTGACCTTGCATGATTATAATTAACTTTCTTCATGTATCTCTCTCTCTCTCTCTCTCTCTAGTTTATTAAGTAATCAATCTTTGTAATTCTAAGTTAACTTGCATTCCAAGTTTTAATTGAGCAACACAAGAAACAACAAAGTAAATCCTACTCACTAATTCCCTTGAAGCTGTAAATCTATGAACCTTGCCTAGTCCTAAGGTTTGAATGATCCCTTACTCGATCTATGCTACCAACCCACGTGAGTAATGTAACTTGACTTGTCGGATGTTTTATGGACTTTGGACTCAAAAGAACAAAACCTAAATTACTAATTATCAGTCATAGTTAAGGATTTCAAAAACCACAATTCTGGCTATAATAATTACGACATATTCTAATTAAATTTCTGAATTTTATAATTTCCAATTTTAGCAGAATAATGAGATTCAGTTAAAGTGGATGTTGGCTTAAATAAATTATATAACTATTGATTTAGTTAAAATGGGTGTTGGGCTTAAATAAATTAGATACCAAACCAAACCAAAACAAATTACATGTGGAAAATTAAATTATACAAAAAATAACATCACAAAATATATAATAGAAAATGAAAAAAAAAAAAAAAAAAAAAAAAAAAGTAAATAATGGCAAACCAATAATGACAAATATTTTAAAATATATATAATACTGCATGAAACTAACGTCAAAGAACAATTAACTAGAAACAAAAAACTAGATGCAAATGCATCGAACTAACCTCAAATAATATTTAACGGGAAATCGGAAATCGGATGCACATGCAAGCATTAAACTAATTTTAAAAAGTAATTAATGGACAATCGAATTATGGATACATACAACTGCATTAAACAAACCTCAAAGAATAATTAACGGAAAATCAAAACTTGGATGCAAATACATCGAACTAACAAAAAAAAAATAATTGTCAGGAAATCGAAAACTGGATGCAAATGCATTGAACTAACCCTCAGAGATTAAATTAACAGGAAATCGGAAACTGGATGTAACTGTATTGGACTAATCTAAAATAAATTAACTATAAATTGGAAACATGATGCAAATGCGTGAAACTAATCTTAAAAAATAATTAATTGGAAATCGGAAATCGGATGCAACTACACTGAACTAATTTCAAAAAATAAATTGGATGCAAATGCATTGAACTAATCTCAAGAAATAATTAACGGAAAATTGGAAACTGGATACAAATTCATTGAACTAACCTCAAACAATAATTAACAGGAAATTAGAAACTAGATGCAAATACAACCTTATCGAATAATAAACGAGAAATCGGAAACTAGATGCAAATGTATTAAACTAATCTCAAAGAATAATTAATGGGAAATCGGAAACTAGATGCAAATGCATTGAACTGACCTCGAAGAACAATTAACAAGAAATTGGAAATTGGATGCAAATGCATTGAACTAACTGCAAAGAATAATTAACAAGAAATCAGAAACTTGATGCAACTGCATTGAACTAGCCTAAAAAAAATAAGTAACAGAAAATCAAAAACTATATGCAAATGCATTAAACTAACCTCAAAATATAGTTGTATTATATATTGTGGGAATGTCTCGATAAGTATAGTTTCGCATTTAAAACGGTGTTTATCCTATATTTTTTTGTATGATTGGGAATACCTTGCTATTCAAATAACTTCAATATGACTTCTTGTTATTAGACAATCTCACAAAAATTCAATCAAACTTCTATTATTAAACAACAAAATGAAGTTGAAGGGTTTTATCAATGGTGATTTTTTTTTTTAATAGAGTACGTGGGGTTTTCATGTTATAAAAAATTTGGATGAGTGATCAATATAATATTTGTATATAATAGTTATGCATATATAGTTGCATATATTTTTCAGAATAATTAATATGACATAACCTGTTCGTAGATAATCTTTGAAGATCACACATAGTGAGTTAGGTATAATTTAAAGAATAATTAATGGGAAATCGGGAACTGGATAATCTTTGATGATCTCATATAGTAAATCAAGCATAATTTATTTTTATGTCGTGTTTACAATGACACTACAGATGGATCAGTAGAAAGTTGGTATTACATACCACATTGGATAATTAAAAGAAAATCGAAAACATGATTCAAATACATTGAACTGAGCTTAAAGACTAAACTCAAAAACTTTATGAGATAACAATAAACTAAACTCAAAAAGTTGGTATTACACACCACATTGGATAATTAAAAGAAAATCGAAAACTTTATGCAAATGCAATAAACTAAATTCAAAAAGTAATTAACTAAAAATCGGAAACTGGATGCAACTGCATTAAACTAATGTCATAGAATAACTAACAGTAAATTAGAAATTGGATACAAATCCTTCAAAAATATTTAATGGGAAATCGGAAATGGTATACAAAAATGCATCAAATAAACCTCAAATAATAATTAACAGAGAATCGAAAACTGGATGCAACTGCATTAAACTAATGTCATAGAATAACTAATGGGAAATTAGAAATTAGATGCAAATCTTTGAAAAATATTTAACGGGAAATCGGAAACGGTATACAAAAATGTATCAAACAAACATTTAATAATAATTAACGGGAAATCGAAAACTGGATGCAGATGCATTGAACTAACCTCAAAAATAATTAACATGAAATCAAAAACCGAATGCAACTGCATTGAACTAACCTCATAGAATAATTGGCGGAAAATCAGAAACTAGATGCAAATGCATTGAAATAACCTCAAAAAATAGTTAACGGAAAATCAGAAACTGGATGTAATTGCATCAAACTAACCTCAAAGCATAAATAATCAGAAACTAGATGCAGATGTATTGAACAAACCTTAAAGAGTTATTAACGGGAAATCGGAAACTGGATCCAAATGCAATGAACTAATCTCAAAAAGTAATTAACGAAATATTGAAAAATGGATGAAACTGCACTGAACTAACCTCAATGAATAATTAAGGAGAAATCATAAATTTGATGCAACTACATTGAACAAACCTAAAAAAATAACGGGAAATTGAAAATTTGCTGCAAATGCATTAAACTAACTTCAAAGAACAATTAGCGGAAAATCGGAGATTGGATGCAACTGCATTGAACTAACTTCAAAGGATAATTAAAGAAAAATCGGAAACTGGATGCAACTGCATTAAACTAAAATCATGGATTGACTAACAGGCGGAGAAATTAGAAATTGGATGCAATATTCTTGATGAATATTTAATGAAAAATCAGAAACTGGATGCAAATGCATTGAAATAACTATGCATAGTTAATATAATTTCCATATCACATAGTTATGCATACTTGAGAATATTTTTTAGAATAATTTAATATAACAACACGCGTTCGTAGGACGGGTTCGAAAGCTAGTAATAATTTAATAGCCTAAATGGAAAAAAGTAATTAGAGTGTCGTCTTTGGTATATGTTGTGAAGAGATTTCTAGGAAAATGTAAAAATTATCTAAACTAAGGCCAAGCCACGTAGGACCCACCAATATATATATACAGTAATTCTCTAAAAAGTAGCTACTTAAGTTAAGTTAAAATAAGTACGTATGTAAAACTTCATCTACAAAATGAATTCAAACCTAATTTTTTGTGGTTATGAAGCACTCACCATAATCATTATCTTCCCAAAATTTCAGCTCATTTGGAAATCTCAAACATAGATAAAAATTGTTGTCATCTTTAAAAAGAAATCTAACGGTCCAAAAATATTAAATTTTTGTAATTGTTTTTTACCAATGTTAGATGTTTCCAAATGAGCTGAAAATTTGTAGAGATGATCTTAATATTGAGTATATCATATCTATAAAAAAATAGGTTTAAATTCATTTTGTATGTGAAATTTTACTTACATACTTATTTTAAAGTTAACTTAAGTAGCTACTTTTAAGAGAAGGATTGTATATATATATATATATAGTAAACATGGAGCCCGTGATGTTGACAAAATGATTTTTTTAAATGATGAAATTACGATTTTGTTCATACATAATCCAAAAAAAAAACTATTTTAAAACATTGAAATTACTAAAATACCCCTGGGAGTGGGGTGCCTCTTTTTTTCGAAAACCCAAAATTTTCAAATTCCGATCAGATATTTTTCCAAATTTGGCAATTACATTTGTGTTCTGATATCCGAAATTTTGATATTTGATTTTTTCCGAAAAATAATTAGATCGGAATTGGATGTGTTTTCAAAATCTAATTCGATCCGATTTCCGATTAATTTCCGAATTTTTAATATATAGCGGTCTATTTCATATAGTTACTAAATTAAAACTGTAGATAGTTTACAAACCAAAAAACCCCCCTAGAGAAGTAGAACATTGTCTCTCTTACAATTTCAATAAATCAATATTGTCATTTTTTAGTACATGTCTCAATTTTTCCCATCTTTCTATTTACTGAATTAATGCATTAACATAAAGAAAAATTTGTTGAATGAACGTGCTCAATGAACTTGCTGAATGAACGTGTTAAAAGGTCTAACTTGTTTACTGAATTAATACATTTCAAAATGATTGCTAAATGAATATATTAACTGGATAAAAAATAATTATTCTAAAAGAGAATCCGATTATATAATTCAAATTTCCGATTTACTTCCGTATTTTGTGGATTCCGAAATTTCCAAAAAAAATTCGATTTTCCGAACTTTCTGAATTCAGAAAAAAAATTGTCATCCGAAAAATAATTTGATCGGATTTGGAAAGGATATTGTCATCCGAAAAAAATTGTAAATTTTCCCAAAAGCCTTTTATCCGATCCGATCCGAATGAAGTCACCCCTACTTGGGACGTACACCAAAATTACTGTTCATCGACCCCCGTATTTTTCTAATATAGCAAGATTGTTTCTAGAAAGTGTAGATACTTTCCAGTAACCATTGGATATATAGGACATGTGTTTTAGTAACCCCTAAATGCTTTGTCACTTTCGAAATTCCATTGAAGCAAAAAATTCCCATGTTCTTAACTTCCAATGCAACTAACATCACAGTCTTTTTTATAACAGTTTTTATTCTGCATCATCGAGACGACCTAACCAAGAAAATACACCCATACTATCAAACACAACATTGATTAGCTAAACCCCTATTAAACCTTGCTCAATTTTCTTCATGTTTAATAGTGTCATTTAAAACAAAAAATCCCCATGCTTTAAGGCAAATAACATAAAATATTTAGCTCAATTAATCTACAAATGCACACCATCAAATCGACAACTTTCGTAAACAATTTCTACAAATATCAACATAATGCCCAAATTCAATTAAATTAAATGAATACCCAAATTGGCTAATTCAGCTAAATCAACACATAAAATCCCTAAATCAAGTTTCCATGATATCAACAAAATCATCATAACATAGAAAATCAAAAGAAGGGAGGAAAGTATACATGTACCGTCATCCAAGACCTCATTGCTGCCATGTTCCATCTCAAAATTTGTTTGCAAACAGATTCCCGCAGCAATCATGAAGAGGGAGACAAGAACAATACACCAAAGAGCATTGGCTTTCTCCATTGAGGAAAGAGAAAAGAGTGAAATGGAAAATGAGGATGTGTTTTTTCTTTTTGGCGCCCATAACCATTTTTGTTTTGGATTTGGGCTTTCACAACCTAATTACTCTATTGTTGTTAGCGATACACTAGCTTTTGAACTCGTCCTACGAACGGGTGCCGTTATATTAAATTATTGTAAAAAATATTAGCAACTATACATAGCTATGAGATATGAAAATTATATTAATCAGTCATTCAAATTTTTTGCATCACTCTCTATAAAAAGGAAGCATCAAACCATGATAAAACTCATCGATTTCTTTTTGTTGTTAGGTTTAATAATAAAAGTTTGATTGAAGTTTTGTGAGAATGCCTAATGTACGTGACGAAGATAATATTGAAACTACTTGAATAGCATGACATTCTTAATCATAATAAAAAAAAATTATGATAAACACTACTTAAAATGTAAAACTATATTTGTCGAGACATTTATTCTCCCTACATATAATACAAACATGTTTTAGGGTTATTAGTTCAATGCATTTGCATCAAGTTTATGATTTTCCATTAATTATTCTTTGAGGTTAGTTCAATGTAGTACATTGCATTTAGTTTCCAATTTCTCTATGTGAGCCATATTCATGACCATGAACGTCACAGGTAAGAGGAGCGATAGAGAGACAGGTGAGCATCAGAGGGTCTTAGGCCCAAGAGATAGGCCCAAAAAGACAAGTGGGCCTCAAATGATATTGGGCCCAATAGAGGGGCCCAAAGTTATGAGTGGGCCTCATATGGTATGAGGACATAGAGATGGGCCCAAAGAAAAAGGCCTAGGGACTTTGACCTAAAGGAGAGAGAGGAGGGAAGAGAAAGGGGGCGGGAGAGGAGGAGAGGGGGGAGACATTGGAGGTTAAGGGGTAGGAATTGGGCTCATACAATAGCGCCGTCTGTGGGGAGCGAAGATTACCTCTTCTGTGTTTTCTATCGCATCAAAGGGGAGGAAGCTCTCTGCATCACCTGTCTTCCACCTCAAAACCCCACTTCCTTCTCATCCAACTTTCCTCACTCTCTCCCCACCGTCTGATCAGATCCCACCTCTGCCAAAAACTTTTTTTCTTCTTTCTCAACTTTTAATTAAACAAAATCACAGCCATGGAAACCGAAGTGAAAAGAATGAAGAAAACAAGCTCAAACGAAACAGAAACATACTTCACAGACGATCACGAATCATTCATCAGAACCATCACCAAATCAGATCTTAACAATCTTCTCAGACAATGGAACCACTGCCAAAAAATGGATAACCCAAGTCCAAAAAACCTACCGTAACAAAAAGAAGAAAACCCAACCACTTATCGTTGGTGTTCAAGTTTCTCGTGAACTCAACTACACTAAGGAAAGTTTCTTGTTGGAGAAAGTTTCTCGTTGGAGTTACAAGATTGTACGAATTTAGCGTTGAAAGGGATTGTGGAGTGTAAGAATTTTGCAGATATTGAAGTTGGTTGGATGTGGGGACGGGTTTTATGGTTCGGTGATATCAGATATTGGGTTGACTATATTAGCTAATGGGCGTAAACAGTTGGTGAAGATTGAGTTGAGTGGTTGTGAATGGAGTTATGATGGGATTAGAGCGATTGGGCAGTGTTGTGATATGTTGGAAGAGATTATGTTTATTGATCATAGGATGGATGCCGGGTGGATTGCTACTTTGTCGTTTTGTGGGAATTTGAAGACTTTGAGGCGTATTTCTTGTAAGAAAGTTGATCCTAGTCCTAGACCGATTGAGCATTTAGGGTCTTGTCCGACACTTGAAACATTGCATTTGCAGCGGTGTCAGATAAGGGATAAAGAGAGTGACAATGCTTTGTTTCTGGTTTGCGTTGCTGTTCGTGATATTGTTATTCAGGACTATTGGGGAATGCATAATGAGATGTTCGCCTCTGCAAGTATTTGCAGGAGGGTCAAATTTCTATCTTTGGAAGGAACTGGAATTGGCAAGAAAGGTGGCAAAAACAACCCTTATGAATACTTAACACTCTGTATCGGCTCCCAGTGTCTCATTTACGAGCTACCTGATCTTCGTTACTGAACTAGTCGTGGCTATTCGGGCTATAAACTTCCTCAAGGTTTGAAAGATATGTTCAATGATACTAATGTGATATCTGTTGTTCAATGAAAAGGGGTAGTTCTTCTCGTCCTAGTGCTGCACAAGTGCAGTCTAATTGAGGGAACAACAAGATGTGGCTAATGGTTTACGTAGTGAGGACTGGATTTCTCTTAAACTTGGTGGCTAATGGTTTACGTGGTGAGGACTGGATTTCTCTTAGACTTGGTGGCGGTGGCTGTGAAAATGGCGAATCAAGAATTACAAATGCTTCTAATGCTCTAACTTTGAGGCCTAAGGTTGCATTGGAGGGGGCTGACTTTAGATTGGAGGAGGATAGGATGGAGTCTTCAGCTAACAAAGATTCTTTGCTTCTAAAATTGAATGATAATAAGTCCAAAAAGGAAATGGTGAAAAGGCAAAGCTCTGACTCCAGTCTTTCCCAGTTGCAAACTGTTAAATCAAGACTTTATTTTTCTATGGACTCGGACTCTGATTAGTCACATTAACTGATATGTTTGTAGCGGGGTAGCAAGCAGCATAGGTGATTATGAGCAAAGATGTGCTGCTTTACCCCTTCTTTGTGAAAGTAGCTTGAAATTGAAAAGAGTAGGAGGAATACTGGGAGACAGTGAAAGGACGGGAAGCAATAGAGAGATTAAACTGTAAACAACTTTCAAATGAAGAGTACCGTTAAAGGGAAGTAGTGGGGGAACTTAGTACAAGGTTTAGCTAAGTTTGCACATATGAAGGAGGGCAGATGGGAGGAGCCATCCGCATACACACATGTAAATATAGAGCTTGGGGCAGTTGGATATACTATGTGCGTTATCAAATAGAATGTAATACAACCGCGGTCAGTAGTTCCATCCGCAGATCTGCGACTATGAGCCCAGTGCCAGCATCTTATCATACAGTCAACCTTCAACCGGAGTACTTTGTAATCAATTTCAGAGCTTGAGCAAGAGTGTTCGACAACATAGGCGGCGAGGAAGTTCGAGGTAGAGAAAGGATAAGAGCAATAGGTTGGGATAGAGATCAACAGCTTCAAGCGTCCGAATACGGATGGTAAGATGATTACGAAAAAGGTGGAGAGACATACACCGCGGCAGGTAACTCCCCCCTTTTGCCATCATGTATATAATAGACGAACGAATAGTGACTCAGCTGTCAACCAGAATTACACTAGGGGCAAGCAAGCTTTGTCCCCATCTTAGGCAGAGATGTACGGGGGGACATATTGGGGTTGTCCCCAGACCTCGTCGTATTCCGCGAACCTATTCGCTCTAGGAGGTCACAGACTATGAATGAGAAACATGGTTGTACACCTCAGGGTAAGACAGATGGTACATCGTTTGGAGCATATGATCGCCGGTATATCTGTATGCAAATGCTTGTGCTGAATTAATGTTCTTCGTTAAAACTCACGTATTATTTGTGCAACCTTTAATATGAAAATTTCAGGTTACAGAAAAAGAGAAAGATGAAGAGATGGAAATGAACTGCTTCTAAGCTAGAGAGCGGAGGGGGGATGAGCCCTCCGCGGACATGATGTCCGAACTCTATGATATCATCTCGTGGAATTCTATGATAGCTGGGTATGGAATTCATGGTCTTGGTAGGGAGGCACTCTTGTTATTCCACAATTTGCAAAATGAGGGTCCGAAGCCAGACTATCTTACTTTCATATGTCTCCTGTCAGCTTGCAGCCATTCAGGCCTTGTTCGCCTCCGCACTTAAACAACACGAAACAGTGCGTCCTCTCGATGTTTCTCGATTTATTTTTATGATGTGTTCCTAACTTTGCTTATTTTTGTCTTTGCCTTTCATGACAAAAAGTGGGAGAATGGTTTGAGAGTTACTCAGCTTCATATACTATGGTAATTTTATGCCTTTTGTTTAGTGTGCAGTTACATAGCTTTCAAGATCAGACGAGTACGAGCTGAATTACATCTCCATAGTCAACTTGGGGGCTAGCTGAGTGGCCTGGGCAAACTCAGCGGCCTCTAACATCTCCACAGTCAACTTGGGGGAAAGCTGAGTGGCCCGGGCATACTCAGCAGCCTCCAACATCTCCACGGTCAACTTGGGGGCCAGCTGAGTGGCCCGTGCAAACTCAGTGGCCTCCAACATCTCCATAGGCAACTTGGGGGCAAGCTGAGTGGCCCGGGCAAATTCAGCAGCCTCCAACATCTCCATGGTCAATTTGGGGCAAGGCGAGTGGGCCCGCAAACTCGGGGCCTCCAACATCTCCACGGTCAACTTGGGGGCAAGCTGAAAGTGGCCCGGGCAAACTCAGCGGCCTCCAACATCTCCACGGTCAACTTGGGGGCAAGCTGAGTGGCCCGGACAAACTCAGCGGCCTCCAACATCTCCACGGTCAACTTGGGGGCAAGCTGAGTGGCCCGGGCAAACTCAGCGGCCTCCAATATCTCCATAGTCAACTTGGAGGCAAGTTGAGTGTCCCGGGTAAACTCAGCGGCCTCCAACATCTCCACAGTCAATTCGAAGGCAAGCTGAGTTGCCCGGGCAAACTAAGCTGCCCTCGACATCTCCATGACAGCGGGAGGGGTGAGTCCACCGCGGACGATGAGGTCTGAATTCAACTTGGGGGAAAAATGAGCTGCCACCAACATCTCCAAGGCAGCAGCACTTTGTGTCAGGTGGGGTTCCGGATTCGCGGTCCCGAGCATACGCCGGTGCTTCCTCCGAGACCTTAACAAGCGTCGCAATCTAGGGAGTAGTCAGTGCAACATTCTCAGCATGGATCCTAACAAGGGCAGTCAGCTCCTCCTTGACCCTTCACTCAAAAACATCGGCAAGCACCACGACCCTCTATACCTGCCGCCGTTGCCCAAAAGATGGAGTCGGCGTAGAGGATGGGTTGTTTATTTTGGTTTATTAATCATCCCGTTTCATATTCTAATGGTGCGGTATGTACAGGAGTTTACAACTCATTGTTTATGGCTTTTGTAGCTAGGGTGGTAGGTTGTGCATGGCTATTGTTAAATTTTATTTGTGGTGTTGAATACGTATGGGACCTAGTATATTTTGAGTTTGGTAGCCTGGTGTAGTAGTATGAGAGGGAAGAACTACCTATGGCTTGATCCCCGAAAGGGAAGCAGCGGTGTCGAGTGGCTTCCCTACGTAGATACCCACCTCGTAGAGTTTTATGTTCAAGATATGGATTGTTGTTTTATTTCACAACCACATGCATATGTTGGAACGTGTTTGGTGTGATCTGGGGGATATGTTTAATATTGGACCCTTACGTATGTCATTTGGTTACAAATAGGCAGATGCGGGAATTGCAAGGATAGAATGAGTGACGTTATAAGGTAGATGTTTGTTGCTATGGGCGTCGTTATTTCTAGTCATTCCTGGCATTCGTCGAGGTGGTTAAGTAACCAGTTTTATGAATCAGTATATCTTTTGTAGTTGAGTTTACAACTGAGATATGAGGCTCTATAGGTGGTTTGGCTGTACCCTTATTAAATTTTCAGGTTATGACATTATTATGTTTATGAAATGCGGAAAATATAGAGAAGACGCTGCTGAAATTTTTCCAGAAAGGTCACGTCTTAGGAATATTTGTTTGAGTTTTGGAGCGCTACAGGTCAAGGTCTTCTCGGGTCCGCCGTCTTAATCAACGGACCCGAGAGGGGGCATCTGTGTGAGCCATATTCATGACCATGAACATCACAGATAAGAGAAGCGATAGAGAGATAGGTGAGCATCGGAGGGTCTTGGGCCCAAGAGATAGGCCCAAAGAGACAAGTGGGCCTCGAATGATATTGGGCCCAATAAATGGGCCCAAAGTTATGAGTGGGCCTCATATGGTATGAGGCCATAGAGATGGGCCCAAAGAAAAAGGCCCAGGGACTTTGACCTAAAGGAGAGAGAGGAGGGAAAAGAGAGAGGGGGCGGGAGAGGAGGAGAGGGGGGAGACATTGGAGATTAAGGGGTAGGAATTGGGCTCATATATTCTCATTAATTATTCTTTGAGGTTAGTTCAATGCAGTTGCATCAAGTTTCCGATTTCCAGTTAATTATTATTTGAGGTTAGTTCAGTGCAATTGCATCCACTTTATAGTTTTCCGTTAGTTATTCATTAAGGTTAATTCAGTACAGTTGCATCCAATTTTCAATGTTTCGTTAATTAGTCTTTGAGACTAGTTTAATGCATTTGCATCCAGGTTCCAATCTTCCGTTAATTACTCTTTAAGATTAGTTCAATACATCCGCGATCCAGGTTTTCTCTGTTTTCCGCTTATTTATATTTTGAGGTTAGTTGAATGCAGTTGCATCTAATTTTCGATTCCCGTTATTTATTTTCTGAGGTTAGTTTAATGCAGTTACAT
This sequence comes from Coptis chinensis, assembly GCF_015680905.1. Lineage (NCBI taxonomy): Eukaryota > Viridiplantae > Streptophyta > Magnoliopsida > Ranunculales > Ranunculaceae > Coptis > Coptis chinensis. The sequence goes on along the minus strand of NC_141463.1, from coordinate 87,830,861 downwards.
CCAGTTTTCGATTTCTCATTAATTATTATTTGTGGTTAGTTCAATACATTTGCATTCAATTTTCAATTTCATGTTAATTGTTTTTTGGTCGGGCTTGATGTATTTGCATCCAGCCTCGATTTTTTTAATTATTATGTGAGTCACGGCTGACTTATTAATTGAACTCCCTATGTCCAACCCAATGATCAGCTGTGGTCCATTCGGTGCACCGCCTATCCCTAGAAACCACCAAATTGTAGCTGAATATCCTTTCTAGTCGCACTTAGTGTCTGGTGTTGCAAGTCTGTAAGAGTCTTTGGTGTGTTAAGATATAAATATTATTAAGAGTCCCTTATCTATAATTCAGTAATTAATTATTTGTGTAAACATAGTTAGCATGTTATCTTCCAGCCCTCTCTACCGGCTTCTCTTCTGTTTCACTTTTTCGTTCAATCAGCACTGCTTATGAAAGAATTACACCGTTAGTGTGGGTTTGGAGAAATTTGAAGAGTGTGAATCAGTACGTATGAAACCTACGTAGGGCTTGACGAGGCATTGTTATTTTGTTCTCCATGGTATGGCTAAAATACAACATTACACGCATCCACTTTTGCCTGAGTCAATTCAAATGGTCCTTTTAATTTCCCTTCGATAAATTCAAATTCAACTAGTCTTTCTGTTTTTATTTATTTGTTTTTCATATGATTTGATTCCATGCACATTTCTTATCAATTCAAATTGTTAAGTCAAGATGGAAATTATCTCTAAAGTCTAAACTACTTTAGTTTCAGTACTTTCAGACTTCAGAGTACGTAACTAGCTATGCTGGTGATGCATGGATTATATGAACTAATATGCATCACAAAATTATTGTATCTCCAGTTTTATAGTTTCATTTGACATCGTGAAGGAGGACATAGCTTACGATCATAGGCTTGATGACAAAGTAAAGGTCAACCGGGTAAGGGCACAAATAACTGTTGGGGAAAACTGGGCAGGCCCTGAGATTGTGGGGTCCTAGGCGGACCTTTATACGTACGTGGCCCTTGGTAAAAAAAAATAGCCACAAAAACTAGGGGTGTGCACGGTTCGGTTTGGAGATAAAATCCGACCATCGAACCGACCTGTTGGTTTATGTACAATACTGACAGAACCCAACCGATACCCATGATTTAACCGCTCCAAAACCGACCCTACCAATCTCCAACCTAACTGATATCTGATCCAAACTCACAATGAAAACTTAGAAAACTCTAAAATGACAGTCCATTCTTCTCTTCAGATGTTGACTCCATTAAAATCAGTAAAAACCAACTCGCCAAAACCCAATAAATATATTTTCTTCTCTTTGAAGCCTAAACTAATTTGTTGCTTTTTAATAGAATTGAAGAAATTGTTTCATTGAAAATTTTGGAGATCAGCTGCAATTACTTTGTAATTCAAATCAAATACTGAAAATTACTGGCATAGGACTAATGGCATAGGACGAATTAAAAATTCAGCAGCAGAAGTACCATTGGCATTTACAGGATCCCAATGACTACGTCAGTACTGTTCCAGAAATTGCAGTCTATACTTGCAACTCAAGGGTGCCTTTTATAAGGCCTCAACCCCTGCAAAATAATAGGAAAATCCAATATAATTTTTTGGAAGTTGGACCCAATTGCAATCGTTTTTCTATATTTAAGGGTTAGATAACGATACATTTAATCTATGAAAATAAATATATGGTAGATAACCATTTGTTTCCCTCCACCTTCTCCAACGTTTTCAGTCGCTTCTCACCAAAAAATTTCCTCACATCCATTGGCATTTGGCGTCTCGACCAAAAAAATTCATCGATCCATTGACATTTGATAGTTTTGGGGTCCATGATTTACTTTGCCTAGGGCCCCCTCGATTGTCTTGAGCCAACCACGAAAACGCCAAGATCGTTCAGCAAATTGCAGTCTATACTTGCAACTCAAGGGTGCCTACCACAGAAACATAGAAGAGTAATTATAGCATCAGATTCACTAATGGCAATCCAAATTCTGGCAGGAATTGCAAAGCCACCTTGTAATTGTCTTAACCTCTCCAAAGCAATACAGAGCTCAACTGTGTACTTTGTGAACTTTTGTATAGGCTTAACCCTAGAAAATCCAACCAGATTTCTTCCACAGAATGTTCGAGGTTGAAACAAGAAGGGCAAAGAACATCAAAATCAACACAATCTTGATGAATGTGAAAGTATGCATCAATTTGAGTAGCACCAAATAAGGACCAGTTTTTATCACAAAGACAGCATACATGTACATATCTTAAGGAATTTACAAAAGAAACGTTCGGCTGATCGAGTTTCACCACATAAACATCAATACAAACTGATTAGAGTAGTACTCGTAGGAATTCACTAACTCAAATAAATTAAAAAGAAGAATTTGTAAGATATAAACTACAATTTGGGGGGTTGAAACTTGATATTGGGCGAATGAAGTCAATATACCATCCTCATCTTAAGACAAATCATGAGATCTGTCTTTAACTTTAAAAATTAGAATATAAAGGTCTGAGTGGGTAACAAGAACAGTCGAACAGAGGTACACAAACATATTCTAAACATCTTAGCAAGCGATTGCGGGACAAAAGATTACTTTTGGAATATATATCTGTACTTACTGAAACGGCCCAAATAAACTATGCAACTAAAGATCGGATATTAATTAGCATATAGTAAGAGAATTGTGTCCCTCTAATTTAATTAGATAAAATTAAAATTATCTAATTCAAGGCAATGCACTTGATACCAGACTAAAACTGAGTTTAAGAAAGGGAATAGTGTCATACACTCATACCACACATGTCACCAATTAATTTATATTTAGGTGATGACTTACAGTCATACCACACATGTCACCAATTAATTTATATTTAGGTGATGACTTTCAGTGATCACCCATTCAGAAAGAAATTCTAAAGCACTTTGATTTTGTTGTTTATCCATATACCTCGACCAGCATCCCTACACCAACTGTTAGAATATAGTTGTATGAACACAGGAACAGTAGACAGCAGTAGTAATGAAGAGACAAGGACAGTAGTAACTGAAAATAACCAAGGTGCGGATTAGGCTGTCCTTAAGGAAAGATTTCGCCCCTTCCAATGGTGCGAGAAAAGGCAACCAGTGGCGCCTTCTTCACAGATTCAATGGTTAACAAAGAACCCGATTTTGCACTATAAATGCACTACCCTCTAGAACAAAGAATATAACTCTCTCTCAAGGCCGACAAGAAGAGAAGAAAGAAAAGAACTCGATTTGAGTTTCGCTTTCTCCGAGTTGAGTTTCGATCAAGTCTGTTTCTCTATGGACTCACAAATCCTATTTATAGAGGTTAGGAGGAAGAGAGACCAACTCCTAATAGAACACGTAAACTTGTCGCTTTCAAGAAAAAGGCAAAACAAGTTTAGGCTATTGGTCAAACCACTACCCACAACAGTAAGCCCAAGCCTAGGCCCGAACCCTACCCGATGTGGTGGATAACCAATGTGGGACTATCTACTATGCACTAAAGTGGAGAGAACACAATTTGTTCATCTCCTCCACTTTGCACACACACACACACTAGTATTTAGAAATACACAAGAGATTCCAACAATCCCCCACTATTTCAAAATACTAATATTCCCCCACTATTTTGGAATAGGATATTACAAAAGAAATGAGTTAACGAAATGCCAGAGAGAATCTAAAAAACAATGCATAAGATACTGGTGCTTTACGGGCTTGAACCAATCATAGGGTAACATATCTTATAATACGTGAAAGTGGTGGATTAAAAAATCTTTGAACCAACATTCCCTTGTAGTAAAATAGAGGACATGCACCCACATTGCTCTTTCATTATATGTCCTGTTTCAAGGTGTTATGCGTTTTTGGCCCTCATACGCCTCGTGTTCCATGAACGCTTCTAGAGTACTTACACCAATACTCATAAAACCGAATCAATTCTACATTCACGTAGGTGGATATCTATCAAGTGTACATTGCAGTTAAAATATACTATCTCATTATAAAAAAATGGACTATGGATTCCAATAAGAGTAAAATAACTCATCCTTTCTCATTGCAATTCAAGTTATACAAAGTATACAAAAAATGCTATCTAGTCATAGGGTGGGACGTCTCAAAGAAAGACAATAGCATACCAGAGCTTTAATTTAGGTGACTTGTTTTTCCCTTTGAACCTAATTCATGGGATCTCCAATCACATAGGTAGGGTTGCCGTCAGTGTCGCCCTCTATCTAAAGCAAAAGTCCCATCCCCCTCGATGTATAACCACTTGCCTCAAAAGAAGTGGTGCGGTTAGACATGTGGCCAAACTAAGTCCAACCTAACATAATCTCTAGCAGCTGCTTGATTAAGTTATATCTCAACTTACATGTATTATTTTCCCATTGCACATAAGATAACATGTCTTAGCTATTGTAATGAGACAGTTGCAAAGCATATACATATCAGGAGGTTGTTTAGAGCCAATGGGAAGATTTGCCAAGAGGTTGCTAACCCACTCAACATCATCACATGCCTTTTCTAAGGCGATTAGCTTGGATGATATCCAAGACACTCAATTTTCACCAAAGGTAAACACATAAACATTACTGGATCCAGTTTATAATATATTACCCTTCTAACAATGATGGAAATCTATTAAATATCAGTCCATAATCAATGGCTCTGCTATAGTACTTGGATAATCTGACAATATACATCAAAGTTCCTTATAAGGACACAATGGGTTATCAGCTCAGTATGTCATTAATGTAGGCAATGTCATGTCTCACATACATTATCCATCAAGTAAAATTGGCTACCATTGATATTGACATATTTAGTATGAGAAAACACAAGGAGATTATTTTTTATAAGATGGATATTTGCCACAAAAGGTGTTAACACATGCTTACTATCATAATACCCATACTTTTCAATGAAAAATATTTCTACTAAGTGCTATAACAATATAATGAGACCAACATGAGTTTTAATTCCTATATTCACCCGGTCATTCAATTCTCAGAGTGCCCTAAATTCCCCTATACCATCCGGCCGGTTTGGTTTAAGGTACATGGTTCTCCAACCATATTCAAACGTCAACATCTTGACAACCTAATATAGTCAAGCACTGAAAATGAGTTTAACAACATAATAAACTATCATTTTCAATGACGGTTTTATGATGTGTTTCAAATAGAATTTCTCTCTGTCTCATACACATTCTCAATGCTAGCACTCATGATATTAAATCATCTAAACAAAGAGAGATTAACACATATGTCTTGCTTTGCTCTAAAGAAAGTATACATTTTTTTATCAACAACGGTACTTTGACATCCATATGACACTAATATGTTGTTGAATTGCTCATGCCATTTATAGGCGCTTGAATCAACTCATACAAAGATTTAAATAAATTGTATACCTTCAGCTCATCACCTGGTACTACTTGGTATTGTAGTTCTGCACAACTACTCAACTAGAGTCTTTAGAATTATGTAGAAGAAATTCTAGTTATATGAGCAAGGTTTCAAAATAGTATAAATCTTGTCTCTGATTGAAACCCCTTGGCTATTATTATTAGCATTGTATTTTGCAATACAACTATTACGTTTTAGTTTTCTCTTGAAGATCCAATTCAACCTATAGATCCCCCAATAAATCAAGAGTCCAGTTTAGAGGAGTTGTATCCTTCAAAAAGGACACTTCTCATCGACAGACAACTTCCTTATATGTTAATGAATCTTCCTCAAGAAACATATAAACATCATCACCGTGAATGGTGGAAATACTCATTGATAGTCTTCCAAATTTATTGTGCAGAAATAATGGGATTATCTTATGTAGTTCATTATGAACATTCAACCACTCTATGCCAATTTCTCAGAAAGAACAACCTCAAATAAAATTAGCATATAAGACATTCAATAATAGTGTGGTATCTACAAAATTGTTATCACTCATGACAACTGAAAACAAACATCACTATTATGAGTTTCACCAATGAACATCTACTAGATAATTCTAGGTCTCAAAAAGACTTCTTTTAGATTCATTCACAATAGCCTTGGCAAGACACCCCCCACATTTTGAAGCATTTTTGGATAGGCCCAAGACCTTTCTATACTTTGTAGTTCAGTGTCTTTCCAATTATCTTGTGAGATGAACTATGGTAAAACAGTGTTATGCATATGGGTCACCACCCCCCATAGTTCAATAGTTACTCAACTTAATCAAACTTACATGCAAAACACATTATACCGCTACAAACACTAAAAGAAACAACAACAATAAAATGCACTCTTATGATAAGAATATACTTTACTCAAGTCTATGATTCTGGATCATATTAAACATAGTCATATTATGTTCATGTTATCTATATGAAAGGAAATCCACAAAAGATTCTCATGAATCTTAAAGAATAGAAGAATTAGATGAAAAAGGTTTTACCCGAGATAATATCATTATCATCCTTCTTTTCATCATTCAACATTCCAACTGTCATAGGGAGACAATTCACGGACTTGTACATCACTTTGGCTATTTATCCATAGTCATAGGAGGATAATGCCTAATAAGACAATCTACAAGCGTTACATCTCCTTGTCTAAAATAGTCACTGGAGGATATTGTCTAAGAAGACAAACCATTACCTTACATCTCTTTGACTAAATTAGGTTTAAGAGGATATTGATTGTTTCCCATATTGTTTCCTCTCGTAGACAACGATGTTCATTACTTAATAATATATGACATGGTTAAACTTCATGTCAATGTTAAATAATGCATTCATGCCAAACATGGTAAATATCATATCATAGGTTCAGGAAAAGTAAATTTTAACTGTACCCTTCACAACAAAAAGTATACGATATTTAAGCAAATCTAGCCACTGAATATGCAAAACAACTGAGGACTCCACCTCCTCTTTTTACATGAGCTCAAGTAAGATAGAATACCCTATCAACAAGACCTCAAGTACTACCACAACATCTAATGGATCAACCCATTAATGTCTTCAACTAGAAAAATTTACCAATAAACTATTATCAAGTTTAAAGTAAATCCACGATGATTAATATCCAAAACTAGTAAGCTACACAACTTTAACATATGTTATATTGGATATAAGCTACAAGTTACTTCATCTAACATGTATTTTCACAACAGTACAATTATAACCATCGTCTAACAACACGTTCACTCAATAAAGGTAAGCAATTATGCATTGAATACAGTATAATTACTATCCAAGATTTGAGTGTGGTTAATATTAACTATCTTAAGGTCTCTCTTAGACCATCTACATACATCTACATATGTACAAAGAAAATTAATATCAAACTACTTCTAGTCAAACCAATTAATTCCTCAGTGATAAACACGTATAATTTGTTGACTAGGTTATTAAAAAAGTTTAAGCTTAGGGATTTCCCTCCTAAGAAAACTAGCATGCAACCCAAGGCAAGAATATCACCATATAATTAAACCAAAATAATTGCAAAGAGTGAAAGAATACGATACCTAACCGATTGAAAAACCGGATTATCATATTTTCCTCATTCTAGAAAAACAGTTCAAAAGAACTGTAATTCTAAACCAGCTCAGGACGAATTGGGTATCAAGCCTTATACCACTGGAAAGCTCTTTGAATCAGCTATCCAACACAAGAAGCAGATTGCAAAACCGAGCTTTGAGCTGAAAGTTATAGCAGTTTCCGTAACGAGTGATGCAGCTGTCAAAAAGACAAACTTTGACGTTTTTCTTGATAGAAATCTCATATTTGACTCCCACAAACGTAGGAGAAAGGTCTACAACCATATAAAGTTTGATAAACCACAAAAGATCAATAAATATTCAATCTTTAATTGGTTTCCCTACCAAAAACGAAATTATTAGAAAATTTCTAAAGTCATAACCCAATAACACAAACAATAACTCAAAGTAAAAGACTTATCTTTTGATTGTCGTATTAAAGCACTCTCCTTTGTTCTACTACAAAACTCTTTCCTTAAGATTGTTAGAATATAGTTGTATGAACACAAAGAACTAAAGTAGAAACGTAAGGAATGAAAGAGACGCCAGGAAGAGCAATGAAGAGACAAGGACAACAAGAATCGAGAATAACCAAGGCGGATTAGGTCAGTCCTTAAGGAAAGATTTCGCCCTTCCAATAGTGCGAAAGGCAATTGGGCGCCTTCCTCACAGATTCAATGGTTAACAGAGCCGACTTTGCACTAGAATAGACTACCCTCTAGAACAAATGATATATAACTCTCTCTCCGATGCTTAGACAAGAAGAAGAGAAGAAGAAAAGAATCGATTTGAGTTTCGCTTCTCGAAGTTGAAGTTTCGATCAAGTCCGTTCGAACACAACAACTAAAAGTAGAAATGAAAGGAACAAGATGACAGCGAGCAATGAAGAGACAAGGACAACAAGAATCGAGAATAACCAAGGCGCCGGATTAGTCAGTCCTTAAGGAAAGATTTCGCCCTTCCAATGGTGCGTAAAGGCAACCGTGGCGCCTTCCCTCACAGATTCAATGGTTAATGCCACTGACTTTGCACTAGAATAGACTACCCTCTAAAACAATATATAACTCTCTTTGGCGGGCCGACAAGAAGAAGAAGAGAAGAAGAAAAGAACCGATTTGAGTTTCGCTTCTCGAAGTTGAGTTTCGATCAAGTCCGTTTCTCTATGGACTCACAAATCTATTTATAGAGGTTAGGAGGAAGAGAGACCAACTCCTAATAGAACACCAAACTTGTCGCTCAAGAAAAAAAGGCAAAACAAGTTTAGGCTATTGGTCAAACCACTACCTACAACAGTAAGCCCAAGCCTAGACCCGAACCCTACCCGATGTGGTGGATAACCAATGTGGGACTATCTACTATGCACTAAAGTGGAGAGAACACAATTTGTTCATCTCCTCCACTTTACACACACACACTAGTATTTAAAAATATACAAGAGATTCCAACACTAACTCCAGTAGCAACAAAGGCCAATAGAGAGCAATAGCAGAAGGTAAGTATCTTCAACAGAGAATATAGTAGTCACCGACTTGATCGACTTAGCTTTTTGGGAGGTCGCTTCTTCGTGACAAGTGCACCACAGGCTATTGTCAAGAAGAAGCAACGCGTGTTACATTACACATACTAGCATGATGCATGTGCTCCGCACATGATGCTTAGTAGTTGTTATTAGGGCAGGGATCGGGTCGGGTTTGGGTAGGATATGACTATATCCGAATCCGAATAGTTTCACAATATCCGAATCCGATTAAAACCGAAATTGAATATCCGAACCCGACTAACCCGATCAGATAACACTAAAAATTTTAAAAAAAACCAAAAAATTATATCCGAACTCGAACCCGACATATCCGAATCCGACCCGAATACATAAACGGATATGAAAAGTGATCCGAACCCAATATACCCGACCCGATTCCGTGGTGTGGAAAAAGTGTGTTGAGTCTAAATGACATAATTGTATTTATTATTATTTCAAATTGACTTTAACATTTTGATTAGGTGTTTTGTAATTTAATCAATTGGGTATGATTAGGTGTTTTGTAATTTAATCAATTGGGTATGAGCAATTCTATCCAAACAAAACAAAATGGCTGAAGAGACCAAGAGTTACATAAAAAGTTAATAAAATACTGTTGTTGGACTGTAGCTAACAGCCGCCCTTTTTTAGATTTAGATTTAGATAGTTTTCACAACTCCCTCCAACAAGTCCCTAGATTCCTCACTCCACAAAACGAAGAAATTACTCTGCAACTGATTCTGACAGTCTGACATGCCAAAGCTAATGAAACAAAATCTGACTAGATAAACCAGATGTTGCACTAATCTCAAATAGACTACCATATTTTCTAGAAGTTTCGGTATGAAAATGAAACCAGAGCTGTGTTGCACGGTTATAGATGAGACTCGGCAGGGACACTCCGGTTACGCTGCATTTTCAATTAAAATATGGAGTGTCTGACACGGGTACGAGTTCCCATTTAGACAGGCCCGGCCCTGATCAACGCAGAACCAGAGTAACTTGTAAGTCGAAGGGCATTTCCTATTTATCAAGTACGCTTCAGCTAATTAAGGCACAAAAGGGGCTGCATAACATAACTTAGAGCATCTCTAGGTGGACGTATCCGTGGTCGCATTCTTCAAATTTGAAGAAATGCGTCGGAATTTTCCGGAATTCCAACTCTAGGTGGTCGATTTGTGGTCGCAACCCGCCCTTCGCATTCTTGTTCGCAATCACGGAGGTTTGGATCTGCGGATGCGATTTAATAGAATGTCGCAAGAAATGTCGCCCCCAAGTTTTTTTTGACTTGACTAACACCACGCACGCCAAGAGATCGGGCGCTTGCACTACTAATGTCGCACGTTATTTTTTTTTTTACTTTTGAGTTTTTTGAACTTGGGGCGATTAATGTAATGTCGCTGTCAACGATGATCTTGGATATTAGCGCTTTTCCAATGAATTTTATGAATTTGAATTTGCCCTGTAGAGTTGAAATAGAGATTTTGTGGTAGCATTCTTCAAATTTGAAGAGTATGCTACCACCACCTAGAGATGCTCTTACATGATTAATAAGTAAATGGGAACTATACAACCATCTCGTACTATTTGCAAAGGAGATTTTTCTATTCTTTTTTTTTGCACACAAGTTGGGATATTTTTAGAAAACAAGAATAGAATTACAGAGAGGTGAGTTTGTTACATGCCGTTCAAATTACGGAGTTTTACTGCTCAAGTAACCAACACAAGTAGTTCTGGGCATCGATCATGCAAAGCCTCATGCTGAACCGAGTTCTACCTATTCAACAGTAAAAAGTTTGGTCAGTGAAATCCCCAGGGCTATCTGTGGGTACACAAACAGATTCAAGTCAAAATCACTTTGGAATATGACGCAGATCGACCCCATATATTTCACTCACGCACACACTTAAGCGGCCCAAATAAAATATGCATGCCAAAAACTTGAACAAATTAACTAACGCTTATAAATTAGCATAAAGAAAGTGAAAATTGTATCCGTCTACATTCTACCATTGTCGGAACCAACCACCAATAACTAGTTGAAGTTTCATCCAATCTCAAAGGCGCATAAGCGCATTACATACATTAATTGAGACTAGGCTCTCCTTGTACATGACAACTAGTAACTTATCAAGATGAAACAGATGCCCATGGACTGGAAGATTCTTTATTTCTTCGGTAACAAGTTCGTAAGTGCACAGTTGCATATCCCATTTCAGCAAAAGAAACTCTCCATTCTTCGAAAAAAGTACCGGATCACAAAATAACGGCCCGCCGCCCTTTAAAATGATAAGGTCCAACCGTGTAGAGTTTAGTCCAAGACTCTCTGATATCGAATTCATTCAACACCCATACTTCAAACTCTCGACTAACTAATGAAGAATGGACCAGCCTATTAATGCAAGTGAGGTTTTCTCTTAAGATGGTTAACAGTGGTAAGCAATCAGACTTAACACTGAACATCCGGCAATTGCATAGTTCCAAACAACTCATTGCTAAAATCAAATGTAAGAATAAAATTATCAGGCCGCGGTGAAGCTGAACGTTGTCCTCTTACCAACCAACAATATGTTCCATTGCGGTATGGTGCTTTAGGATCAGAAATAATAGAATCAAACGGCAAAACAGGATCTACAATACTCCATGAGTCACTTCTTAAGCTATATACCACAACTGATCTATTTGTCGACTTCGTAGATGAATAGAAAAACCTTACCACCTTGAAATCATTAGTTGTCTCATCTAAACCAAATCCAAGGGCTATGTTATTAATAGCCAGGTAAGTATTTTCTGGTTCTCTTGGTTGATAAACGAGCGACAATTGTGGGAGAACTCTCACTTCTTTTGTTGCAGGGTTCCACAAAAACACATCCCTGGAATATCGATTTTGGAAACAAACAAGGCCATTACAAGAAGCCACCAAACATAGGCCATAAGCGTGACTATTTCCGTTAGAAAATGGTGGCGTCTTTAGGTTGGCGTTATGTAAAGAAAACTCAGTTTTTTTCTATCTAGTATGAAGGGCGCGACCTGCGCTCAGTTTCCACTGGGGCAATGCGCGACCGCGCTCATGAGTTTTTTGACCTCCAGTGTTTTAAGCGGACTGCGCTCCACTCAGTGGCCAGTAATTTGTTCCAGGGTGAGCTGGCGGTGAACTCCAACTCATATCAAATAGTGTGTACATGTGATTATTAGTTGGTTTTATTTTGGTTAAACAATTGCATATCAAATTGTTTGATAAATTGTTAATTTCTCTAGTTAAATTAATATTTTGAAAATCAAAAGTATATATATATTTTAGATAACAGACATTTTCTTATTTTGAAAGTGTTGGATGACAAATCGAATCTACTAGTTTGGTTAATTAGACTAAATAAAATTGTTAATATATTTTTTGCTTTAAATAAGGTGTTTAACTAGTAGTCTTATATAGCCCATAATATGTTTTTTTTCCCCTCTTCATTTGTGAATAAATAATATCACTTGGGCGTAATGCAAAATACGCTTGTGTAATGCGGCAACAAAGAAAAGTTCACTTGTAAATTTGTCATATCAGCTGTTCTAAATTCTAACGGAAAAATAAGCTTGCGTAATGCAGCAACAAAGAAAAGTTCACTTGTTCTAAATTCTAACTACCTAGATGCTTTGTAATAATTTAGTTTATACAAAATCTAGTATACGACTGTTTTACCTGTGCTCCAGCATCTGGGCCCTCTAATAACCAAGGGGGTGAGGGTGTATTGCACAAGGAGCATGCAAAATGACCAGACTTATCATATCACTTCTACTTTTCATTCATTGGAGAGACCCATGTGTTATGCATGTGTTATGCATTTATTTTTCATTCTTTGGAGGACCATGTTTTCGGTTTTTAGGTGAAGCTTAAGTCAAATTAACATGTCAATTACCAAATCACCTTTAGACCCAACAAACTAAAGCCTTTATCTATGGGCAAAATAGGCAATTCATGAATATAAAAGAAAGCAACCCAAAAATACCTTTAGACCCAGCAGACTAAAGCCTTTATCTATAGGCAAAATAGGCAATTCATGAATATAAAAGAAAGCAACCCAAAAATATTTATGCCAAAATCCAAAATTCAGGGTGAGCCAGGGCGTACCCTGGGCCCCCCTGGCTCTGCCACTGGCTCCACTTTGCCTGGTCGAGGGCGCAACCCGCACTCATGAGTGATTTCAGCACGATTTTGCCCCTTTTCGGAAGTTTTCGGAAACAGTATAAATAAAGGTTTTTTATGTATAAACCTAATTTTTCCAAAACCAAGAAAGAGAGAGATTATAAGAGAGCAATTTTTTGTGAGTTGAGTGTTCATTCTTTGTGAGTGAATTGAGAGACTTGTAATCTGTTACTCCGGACATCCAGTAAAGCTTAGAACTTCGCGAAATGGAAGTAAGTAGGCAAATTGCCGAACCACGATATATCTCGTCTTGTGGTTTGTTCTTCCTTTACATTAAATGTTTTACTTTATATGTTTGTTATTTGATATTGAGAAGTGTTGGGATATTGCTTGGAGGGTGTTGAAGTCTTGTCTATTGAGAATGATCGATCCTTGTATTGGATTGATCCGTTTGTTGTGGGTAACGTTGTTTTCGCAGTTATTTATTCACAACAATTGGTATCGGAGCGTAGGTATACGACCTAAGATTTTGAGTTTAGTACTCGAAATTTGTGTAGACAAGGTGTTCGATTAAATTCCGAAGTGATTTTTTTTTTCGGGTAATTGTGTGCAGTGTAACTTAAAAGATGGCTCCCAAAATGTCAAACGCAAGGTTTGAAGTAGAGAAGTTTAATGGGAAGAATAACTTTGGGATTTGGCAAGTCCAAGTAAAGGGCATCCTCATCCAACAAGGTTTGCACAAGGCTTTAAAGGGGATTAAATCTAAGGCGGCGGATATGAGTAATGATGATTGGGAAGAGTTCGATCTTCAGACTTGTTCATCAATCCGGTTATGTCTTGCTAATGAGGTCATGTATAGTGTGATGGGAGAAAATACCGCTGCCGGTATTTGGCTCAAACTAGAGTCTATGTATATGACCAAGAGCATGATTTTAACAAGATGTACCTTAAGAAGCGTCTTTATCGGTACATGATGGTCGATGGTTCAACGATGCAAGAGCACGTTAGTGAGTTCCGTCGACGTCTAGCGGATTATTTGAATGTTGGTATGAAGATGGATGATGAGGATCAAGCGGCATGTTTAATATTCTCCTTGCCAGAAAGCTATGAGCATCTAATGACTACATTCATGAACAGAGAAGTCGTCGATCTTGACGAAGTTCAGAGTGCACTTCTTGCTTATGAGTTGATGAAGAAGACACGTGTAGAGAATAACATTGATGCAGGTCAGGGGCTAGTGGCAAGAGGAAATTTGTATGAACAGAATTATTCAAGTAATGAGAATTCTAGGTCCAAGTCAAAGAAGCCTTTAAAACATGTACAGTGCTACAATTGCAATGAAAAGGGACATTACGCAAGTAATTATCCTCACCCGAAGAAAGAGAACAAGAGAGATGGTCAGAAGAAAGGTAAGGCAAAAATTGAGGCAAATTATGTTTCAGGCTCTGAAGAGGATGAGTTCAGTCTCTGTGTGTCCACACAATACTATATGACTGAAAGGTGGATTCTTGATTCCGGATGTTCCTATCATATGTGCCCGAATAGAAAGTGGTTTACTTCTTATGAGAGCATTGATGGTGGTTCCATTTTAATAGGTAATGACGTTGCTTGTAAGACGGTAGGAATTGGAACTATACGGGTCAAGATGTATGATGGTGTAGTGAGGACTTTAACCGATGTGAGACATGTTCCTGAGCTAAAGAAAAGTCTTATTTCTCTTGGTACCTTGGATTCCAAAGGCCACAAGTTTGTGGGCGAAGGTGGAGTCCTAAATATTGTTAATGGCTCTTTAGTTGTTATGAAGGGTAAAAAACATGGAACCTTGTATACTCTGATAGGTAGTACGGTGATAGGCGATGTAGTAGTGGGTGCATGTAGTAATGATTCTGAGTGCACTAAGATATGGCATATCGTTTAGGGCATATGAGTGAAAAAAAGGGTTTGTCCGAGTTGTGCTGGCGAGGGTTCTTGAAGAACTTGAAGAAGCCAAGTATGGGGTTCTGTGAGCATTGCGTCTATAGGAAGCAGTGCAGAGTCAAGTTCAAGTCAAGCAAGCACACGACAACAGACATCCTTGACTATGTGCATACGGATGTTTGGGGACCCTCCAGGGTGGCTTCCAATTCAAGGGAGGTAGCCGCTATTATGTCTCATTTATTGATGATCATACTCGCTATGTGTGGGTGTATATGATGAAATCGAAAGATGAAGTGTTTGAGACATTTAAGAAGTGGAAGGCAAGGGTTAAGAATCGCACAGATAGGAAGGTAAAGACATTACGGTCTGACAATGGTATTGAGTATACCTATGGACCTTTCCAAGAGTTCCGTGCTTGCGAATGGAAATTGCCGCATTAATCGACAAATCGGGGCACGCCAAAATGAATGGAATGGCAGAGAGGATGAATAGAACTTTGCTTGAAAGAGCAAGATATTTGTTGTCTAATGCCGGTCTAGGCAAAAAGTATTAGGCGATCAAAGGTCCATAGCGTGTTACCCGTCTGATAATAGGTCACCAAGCATACCGGCTATAGATTGCGGGGACACCTTATGAGGTATGGTCAGATAACCCAGCTGATTATAGTATTTTGCGAGTGTTTGGATCGACAACTTACTACCATGTGAGGGAAAGCAAGCTAGATCCTAGAGCTAAGAAGGCCATATTCTTAGGCTTCGCAAATAGGGTAAAGGGATATAGATTGTGGTGTCTAGAAGACCACAAGTTCCCCGGTCAACGAGAGATGTTACCTTTGATGAGACTTAGTGTTATCTTTGATGGCCGGGAAAGTAGGCGGGCGAATGGTGAGTCTATAGAAGTTCAAGCTTCTCGAGCTTGAGTTATGCGATCTGCAAATGATGACCGGTTAGATCATGATGAGGTACCAAATCATGGAACCACACAACAACGGGAAGAAGAGCAAGAGAATCCATAACTTGTAGTGGTTGACCCTAAAGCCACGAGACAAGTTAAAAGAAGTGCACAAGTATGGGCACGGTAAGCCGTGAAACAACTATGGTCGGTGGATTTAGTGGCATATGCACCCCATATCGAAGATGATGAGCTAGATAGCTTCAAGGAAGCCAATTAGAGATGCTCATTCTGAGAGATTGGTTGGTAGCTATGCAAAGCGAGATGGAATCTTTTGATAAAAATCACACATGGGACCTAGTTTTATTGCCAAAGGGCAAAAGGACTATCGGCAATAAATGGGTGTTCGAAAGAAAGAGGTCCTTTCCCCGAGTCGGCAATCTTGGGTACAAGGCAAAAGTGGTAGCAAAGGGTTTTTCCACGTAAGGAAGGAGTCGACTACAATGAGGTATTTTCCCGGTGGTCAAACATCGTCCATTAAATGTGTTATTGAGTTTAGTTGCTCACTTCAACTTGGAGTTAGAGCAACTTGATGTGAAAACTGCTTTCTTGCATGGGGACTTGGAAGAAGAGATCTATATGAGACAACCTAAAGGGTTTGTCGTTGCTGAGAAAGAAGATCATGTATGCAAATTGAATCGGTCACTGTACGGGTTAAAGCAATCGCCCAGGCAATGGTACAAGCGCTTTGACATGTTCATGATGCAACATGAGTACACCCGAAGTAAGTATGATTGTTGTGTTTACTTTTGTAGGCTTTGTGATAATGACTTCATTTATCTCCTGCTTTATGTGGATGACATGCTTATTGCTTCCAAAAGCATGGTGGAGATAGACAAGTTGAAATCTCAACTTAGCTATGAGTTTGAGATGAAAGACTTAGGTAGAGCCAAGAAGATACTGGGCATGGAGATTGACAGAGATAGGCAAAATCGACGGATAATTGTATCTCAGAAGAAATACCTTCATAAAGTACTTTCGCGTTTTGGTATGGAGAATGCAAAGTCGGTTTCTATGCCTTTGGCTGGGCATTTTAGGCTTTCAGCTAAGTTCTATCCTAGTTCGGTGGAGGAACAAAAGCATATGGCACATGTTCCTTATGCTAATGCAGTGGGCAGTTTGATGTATGCTATGGTGTGCACACACCCAGACATTTCACAGGCAGTTAGTATTGTAAGCAGGTATATGGCTAATCCTGGGAAGCAGCATTGGGAGGTAGTGAAATGGGTATTAAGGTACTTGAAGGGTACCTTGGATATAGGATTGGTTTATGGTGGAGGCACTTGTTATGTCAGTGGATATGTGGATTCAAATTATGCAGGTGATCTAGATAGACGACGATTGACTACTGGTTATGTGTTTATGATGCATGGTACACCGGTTAGTTGGAGGTCTATGCTACAGGCTACAGTTGCTCTATCTACTACCGAAAGCAGAGTATATGGCGTGGCGAGGCAAATGAAAAGGAATTATAGCTTCGGTCTTACGGATGATATGGGTATTGAAAGCGAAACGTTGTTGCTTTGCATTGTGATAGTCAGAGTGCTATTCATTTGGCGAAAAACCAGGTTCATCATGCTCGGACCAAGCATATTGATGTCCGTTATCACTTTATACGGGATGTCGTTGAGGATGGTGATGTAGCACTTGAGAAAGTGGACACCCATGACAATCCTGCTGATATGCTGACTAAGGTTGTCACCGGAGTTAAGTTCCAACACTGTTTGGACTTGCTCCAAATCCTACATGCTTGATAGAGCCCTTTGTGGGCATGGCCCTCAGGAGCGGATGGACTGCGAGTTTCTGGATGGATGTGATCTTGCTGGATGTGTTCGGCTTGGTTTTATGTATTAAAACCTCACCGAGGTGGAGAATTGTAGAGAAAACTCAGTTTTTTTCTATCTAGTATGAAGGGCGCGACCTACGCTCAGTTTCCACTGGGGCAAGGCGCGACCGCGCTCATGAGTTTTTTGACTTCCAGTGTTTTAAGTGCGACTGCGCTCCACTTTGCCTGGTCGAGGGCGCGACCCGCGCTCATGAGTGATTTAAGCACGATTTTGCCCATTTTCAGAAGTTTTCGGAAATAGTATAAATATAGGTTTTTTCTGTAGAAACCTAACTTTTCCAAAACCAAGAAAGAGAGAGATTATAAGAGAGCAATTCTTTGTGAGTTGAGTGTTTATTCTTTGTGAGTGAATTGAGAGACTTGTAATCTATTACTCCGGACATCTAGTAAAGCTTGAAACTCGCAGTGTGGAAGTAGGCAAATTGCCGAACCACGATATATCTCGTCTTGTGGTTTGTTATTCCTTTATATTAATTGTTTTACTTTATATGCTTGTTATTTGATATTGAGAAGTGTTGGGATATTGCTTGGAGGGTGTTGAAGTCTTGTCTATTGAGAAGGATCGATCCTTGTATTGGATTGATCCATTTGTTGTGGGTAACGTTGTTTCCGCAGTTATTTATTCACAACACGTTACAACAGTCTGGTAAATGTACTTTTACAGACACCACAAATTTGTTCCCAGAGAGCAATGAAACATAGGGAAAGGTAGGAGATTTTTCCAAAAAATAAGGCGGGTTTTGAACAATGAGACTGTAATTTTTGTCCTTTAAATTGGAGGAATAATGGTGATGAACATGGAGGTGTTTAGTGATGAAACGAGAGCTTTCAATGAGAGCGCCAAGACTTGGAGACGGACTTGAATTGTAAAAGAGTCATAACGGGTAGCCATAATAGAATGTGAAACACCACGTCTTCAGGCAAAACATAAACTCGTCGTTGTCGCCATCGAGACGAATAATATTTGTATCTTGAAACCCACAAAGATAACATATTGGTATATACTAGATAACTGCAAGGCAGTGGGGCGTGAGCGGAGGTGCAGAAGAGAGAGGGAGAGATGAGTTTGTGGTGGGGAGAGAGAGAGTTGGGTTTGGTTGAGAAGGAAGGAGGAAGAGGGAGAGGGAGAGGAAGACTGAAGGAGGGAGATTGAGACTGTGTAAATCACTTTTAGATTGTGAGTAGATTATGAGAACAGTTTGGAAGAGAGATTGGAGGCGAAGACGGGAGAAAATGAGAAAAGGGGGTACAGTCAGATACAAAGTAAGGGTTATTTGGGGGTACGGACAGACACCTGGGAGAGACGCGTATGAAATGGTTTTTTGTGAGAGTGTTGAATAGTGACCTCAAGAGTTCGCTAACGCTCACGGATAAGAAATGAAACCGTTACAATCAATTAGAAGAAGCCGTAATGGCATAAAAAATGGAACTATTACCTGAAAATGGACAAGGGAATTGTAACGTAAAACCAACTGAGGGGGCTAGCCGCAGGGTTTGGTGTTACGGCTGTTTTTCGATTCTCAATAGTTCGTAAGTCTCAATAGTTCTGGTTGGATTCTAATGCTTTGGGTTGGGCTTGACTTTTGGAACTATGAAACCTGACCGCAATGTGTGTGTGATATATACGATCAAAATTATTAGTGATGGTTAGGAGTCAATTGTAGAATCTCTGACGAATTATCTCTAGTTTCCAAACGAGGAAGACTGGTCCCATACTAAACCACAACTCTATGCATTCCAGGAACAGCAATTTCCAGTGAGGAGATAGTTTACAACTGTACAAGCCATTAATGCAATAGTCTTGTATGGGTACTACGCCAGTATGGCACATCAAGCCATCAATTCCGCAGAGCGTGCAGCTCCCCATCTAAAATACTTTAAAGAATGCAGTTGTTATCTACAGTCCCAAATGATTTTAATATTTTTTAGATAACTCTTGGTCTCTTCAACCATTTTATTTGGGTAACTACCCAGTTTGATTAAATTACAAAATATCCCATCAAAATAAGCCAATTATGTCAATTCCCACACCACATAGCGTCATGCTCCCATCATTTTTTTTAATTTCTTTTCTTCTGGGTGGTCTGGGATTCTGTAGTTGCATAACTTTGTGGTTTTATTTTGGTAACTCACATAGTTTTGTGCTTGTTTTAGCTTAGCTTAGGGTCCGCTTCTAGGGACTCAATTTTTTTAAACTCGTCTTTGACTCTATTTCATAGCCATAGGATCTTTTTAATCCAACAGCAGTCTACCACGTTTTTTTTATGTAACGGTAAACCTTTTATTAAACAAAACGAGATTTACATATGCCCAAGACATCATAAAGAACTTGCATATTTACAACTATTGGCGCCTGATGCCACCATACAGAGGAGAATGGCGGAAGGAAAGACAAGTCTCGAACAGGCCCAGTTGAAAAGTGTACATTTGATTGCCGTAACAATCGAGAGTTCTTTACTTGAACCGCCGCATGTGAGGCTAGAGCGTCTGCAGCCCCATTTGCTTCACGATAAATCCAGCTGAAGTGCACTTCTTGGAAGTTACTCAGCACTATCTTAATCTGAGTAACAATTCTATCTAATAACCAATGACAGTTCAAGTTATCCTCCGTTAAAACCTTAAACAGCAATTGAGAATATGTTTCTACCTCAACCTTCATATATCCAGTTGCTGCCACAATTTGAAGTCCGTATAATAGAGCAACAAATTCCGCTTCATTGTTGGTTGCGAAAAAAATTGGAATCGATGCTCCCATTATGAAATGACCTGCTGAATTCCTGATAATACATCCTCCCCCTGCATATCCTGGATTCCCAATAGAAGCCCCATCTGTATTCAGTTTAACCAGGCCTTCTTTGGGTGGGAACCATTTAATATAAACCAGCATTTTTTCCCTATGCGTCTGGCGGGACATGACTTCCATAACCATTTGTATGTGTTTCAAGACTCTGCTAATGTATTGAGATGGATGTGGACACTTACCTTGAAACCTTGTTTCATTTCTCGCGATCCAAATAATCCACAAGACCCCAACAAAGTAGCAGCACTGCACTTCACCATTTTGCATTGTCCTTATATATTTTAACAAGCACAATAACTGCTCCTTAAAACTGCCAATATTCATATTCCTCCGATCAACAAGGCCGCTCAAATTTGTTCCACACCAAATAGCTCTAGAAAAGGAACACTCAAAGAAAACATGAGTTTGTGTTTCAGGAAAGCTCTCACACATGGTGCATTCTGGATAAACATGAAAATGATGAGATGCCAAAATATCCGCTGTTGGGACGACACCTTGCAAGCATTGCCATACGAAAAATCTTTGTTTAAATGAGACTTTCATCTTCCAAACATGTTTGTAAACATTGTTATCCCGAACCAAAGTATCTGTTGCTGTAATCAACTGAATGCAACCATTATAAGCAGACTTCATCGAGTATTCTCCATTGTCCTCCCATTTTCAGATCAAAGTATCCTCCTCATTTGGTGTAATAGGTATCAAAACAATTCTCTCCACATATTCTACCGGCCAAAATTCATTTAACCTATCCCAATCCCAGGTATTGGTATCCATGTCAATGAAGTCAGAAACAAGGTGAAAATGACAATCTAGTGGTTTCCCAGTAAGTTCAGCCAAATCCTCAGAATGTGGAATCCATTTTCATCCCATGCATTAATAAAAGTACCATTCCCAAGCTTCCAGACCGATCCAGCATTGATAATTTTTCGTGTATCACAAATCCTTTTCCACATAACTGATGAAGTAGATTTTACTTCCGCCTTCAAGAAACTGGAGTTGTGAAAGTACCTCTGTTTCATTTGATGAGCCCATAATGATGTTGGATTAAGTAGATCCCAACCTTTCTTTGCCAGTAAAACATAATTTTGTAACTGCAGTTCCTTTATGCCCAGCCCTCCATTATTCTTTGACATACATGCTAACTTCCACGGGAAATAATGAAGTTTCCTTGTTGATGGTGTATGGCCCCATAAAAAAGATCTTCTAATAGTCTCCATTCATTCGATCCAGTATTTGTGCAGGTAAAATTGTACAGGACATAGCATGAGTAGGCAGCGAAGATAAAACTGAATTAACCAGAGTGAGTCTGCTTGCCTTAGATAAACAATTAGCTTTCCATCCTGCCAGTTTCCTTTGAAATCTTTCCAAAAGAGGACTAAACTTCTGAACTCTACCCTTCCCTGTTAAATTTGGCACTCCTAAGTACATTGGCAGGACAGAAGTAGACGGTATCATGAAACTTCTTCTCAAAAAGTACACAAACCTTCTATGCAATTTGGGGTGATGAATAATTTGCGACTTGGTTCTGTTGATAGTCTGACCTGACACTCTACAATACTCCTTTAGCAGATTGTTCAAATGATGCTGCTCCTCGAATCCACACTTACCCAACACTAAAAGATCATCAGCATACATTAAATGAGACACCGGTTGACAAAATCTCCCCAATTTGCAACCATGTATAAGCCCTTCTCTGTTCAGTTTCAAGAAATTCAAAGACAGAAGCTCTGAACATAAAATAAAAAGGTAGGGCGAAAGGGGATCACCCTGTCTTAGTCCTCGAGATGGCTTAAAAAATCCATGTGCAGCACCATTTAGTAACACAGAGTAAGAAACATTCTGAACACAAAACATTTTCTTGTTAATCCAGTCCACCGGAAACTCAAACTTGGTCAGCATCACTCTCAGAAACCCCCATTCGATTTTATCATAAGCTTTCTGCATATCAATCTTTAGAGCAAAATATTTAGCTTTTCTATTCCCATGCCCTCTTATCTTATGATAAAATTCATTTGCAAGCAAAACATTGTCATGAATACTTCTCTTGGGTAAGAAGGCAGTCTGAAATGGACCAATAATCCTTTGCAGGATAGGTCTCAATCGATTGACAATAATCTTGGAGATAATTTTGTAAACCACATTTGTCAGACTGATTGGTCGAAAATGTTCTGGGAGTGAAGGATTCATGATTTTTGGAATTAAAGCAATGAAGGAATGATTTAGCTGCAGGAAGAAAGAGCCATAAAGGAAAAAAGACTTTACTGTCGCACTTACTTGATCCCCCACCAAATTCCAGAAATGCTGGAAAAAAATGCCTGATATCCATCCATCCGGTCCTAGAGATTTAAAGGGCTTCATATGCTTCAGAGCAGTGACAATCTCATCAGTATTAACTCCTCTTAACAAGTTGAATTTTTCACCTTCATCAAGATATGGGGCTTGGACATTGAAAATCTGTGACATAAGATCAGGTTCCGAAGTAGTCATTGTCTCCTCAAAAAATTCATTGAGCCTATCACCTATCTTTCTCCTTTCAGTTAAAATTCCACCATTTCTATCTCTGATTGAGTGTATATAATTCCTTTGTCTTCGGCAGTTTACCATGTTATGATAGAACCTTGTATTCTACTCCCCAAATTGGAACCAATCTAGACAAGCTTTCTGCCCCCAATGATTTGCTTGCTGTACCAGGATATCATTATGTTCTAGTATAAATTCATTCTCCACCTTGAATAACTCTTCTGTCTCATTGTCATTCTCTATTAAACTTTGAATCTCACTAAGCCTCTGTAAAACGCATTCCAACTTATGTTCCACCTCGCCAAACACATGCTTATTCCACCATTTTAAATTTTTGACAGTTTTGGTTTGCTTTCTTACATAAGACAAAAGAAGGAGAACCCCGCAACTCATTTTGAAAAGGATCTCTTATCTGTTCCTGACAGCCATCATGTTGCGCCCACATTATTTCAAACCTGAAAGGCCGTCTAACCGTTACCCTGTCTTGTAACAACTTTAAAATCAGAAACTTATGATCAGAACTGGTGGCCAACTCATGATGAACTCTACAGCCAGAGAATCTTGACCGCCAACCTTCATTTGCCATCATTCTATCAATTCGTTCCCATATTTTGTGCCTCCCATTCTGTCTATTTGTCCAGGTGTAAATACTACCCACAAAACCCAAATCAAACAACTCACACTCATCAATCATATCCAAGAAAATTCTAACTTTGGAATAATTAAACAGTTTTCCCCCATATTTTTCTTCTGGACATGTTATTTCATTAAAATCTCCCATGAGGAACCATGATTCATCATTTGTGGGTTTAAACATAGTAAGAACAGGCCACTGTAATCTCCTAATGCAAGACTTAGAGTTTCCATAGACACATGACAAATAGAAGCATTCATGTACTCCATTCACTTTTGCTGAGATTTTACAGTGAATGAACCAAGAGTCGGACATCATTACTTCAACACCCACACTTCTTTCCCAAAAGATCCACAAGCCACCAGACAACCCGTGGCTTGGAACTACAAAAGACTCGAAATCCACTAATCTTTTAATTAAACTGACTCCTTTATTTACATAACACTTAGTTTCCATAACAAACATAAATATAGGCCTGACATCCTTGATTTTTTGTTTCAGCTCCTCCATCATCGAAGGTCGGCCACTCCCTCGACTGTTCCAAGCTAGTAGACTCATGGAATCTTTGGGGTCTGCTTACGGCCAGAACCCTTAACCGACTGATGTTTTTTTCCTTTCCCCACTGAATTCTTCTGCAGTATGTTAGGACGCACAACAGCCACCTCATAGTCATTATGAATAGGAGTTTTCCTTCTAGCTTCTCGATCCTCCTCAAAGAAACTTTCAACCAGTTCATTGACATTCTCCCTGTCTTGTTTCATAGCATCTTTGGCTGGTACCCCTTGCGATATTTCTTGCCTTTTATAAGAGTAATCCTCCTGATGAACAGCCTGATCATGTAGCTAAGCCAAATCGATGAAATGGAGCTTCTTAGGATCAGTTGATATCTGAGCAAATCCAGGAGGGCATTCCAGTTCATGTAAGGGATGAAAATTATGGAAATCCATTTGAGTTGAAAACCCCAGCTGTCCAGGGTTGTGCGCTTCCACTGTTATAGGTAGGTGATCATGTGGATTTTGCCATCCAAGGGCATTGCTAGGACCATCAGCCGCATGCAGTCGTTGAGGTGACGAAATGTCAATGATCATGGGACCTTTTAAAGGTTCAGCAGTTGTGTTCATGCGCTTTGAATTAACCAAGGAGTCAGCTGCATTTGTAATCATCGGAAGAAATGGTTGGTTTAGATCAGTGCTAAACAACAAGGAGAACCCAGATACAATTCGGTCTCC
Organism: Coptis chinensis; assembly: GCF_015680905.1. Lineage (NCBI taxonomy): Eukaryota > Viridiplantae > Streptophyta > Magnoliopsida > Ranunculales > Ranunculaceae > Coptis > Coptis chinensis. The sequence continues at coordinate 87,805,758 of NC_141463.1, read as the reverse complement.
AAAGGGTTTTGGAACAATGCGAGTTTTGGAAGAGTAAAACTGAAACCGTTGTCCTCCTGGTGAAACTCGCACTTCATTCCCATGACTTTCTTCAGTTACATTACAAGCTGCAAAATGATGTCCGATGAAGCCACATTTAAAACAGAAAACTGGTAGATATTCAAAGACAAAAGATATCCAATCGACTCCATCAATGGATTCCGGTATGAGAAAGCTAGGTGGAATTGGTTCGTGAACATCAAGTAACACTTTAACTCGAACACAACTAGGCTGTGTTTCAGTCTTAGGATACAACTCCAGAAATTTGAGATCAGACATATCAAAATAACCAGATTCAACCAAGTTCCCCTCAATAATCTCCTTGTCCAAATAAACCTCAGGATAGTTATGTAAATGCATCCACACATAAAACTTTGAGAAATTTAACTCCTTGGTTTCATAGAAGTCCATCCATGGTATAATCTGAAAAATGTGTTGAGCTACAATCCAAGGCAGCCCCAGCAGAAGTGCAGCCACCTGTTCCTGAGACTCCATCCTGATTTGATATATTTCACCTTTGTACAAAACCATGTCTTCAATCTTAAAAGGGTACCATGCTTTTTCAAGAGCTGATTTGATAGTGCTCATATTCAGCCTTCTATCCAGAACACGACCAAACATAGTTATCTTATTATAGCCTACATATATACTCTTCATTTTCTCAGAGCTGGTTATCATTGGAAGATCTGTATAAGGCATCTTCATCTTGGCAGCAAAATCCATAGTTAGAAGTTCAACAGAATTTGGGTGCTTAGAGGGCGACAGAAACTTGTTTGTGTTAGGGCTTATGTAAAGAAGGAATTGATAAAACTCGATTTGAAGAAATGTGAAGAACCACAAAGCTGCCAATAACCTTTTATACAGCCCAAATTCACCAGCATTCCCTCCACATTCAAGAAGTCTCAACTCCACCTCATTTCTTACCCATTCATACAAGTCCATCTGTTTGCAGAAAACCCCATAATCTATCCATAATCTCCTTTGTATAGAACTAATCCGCCAAATGGCTTCCTCTTTACTCAGACCATCATTACCCATTGATCTCTTAACCCACACTAAGACAGAAAAGAGTCTAGGTTAATGCACTCATCATAACATGTAAACTCTGCAAAATCCTGTTTAGACCGTATAAAGATTTGAAACCCAACTCTGCAGAAAGCACGATACCCAGGAAAAAAAATCTCCACACAAAACAGCGTGTATTATTATACGACAAGTATCAGCTGAGAGAAGAACAGAAGCAAGGTTTCTAAAAAGAAATAAACCCCCAATGAAAGTTCTGACAGTTCTGAACCCACATGCAGAAAATGATATGTTTGAGAGAGAGAGCACGAGACTTAATCCATAGCCACAGCAAGTCAATCTAGAGCAGATGTTATAACAGCCAATAAGATGCGTTATTTCCTGAACTAACAATGTTTACATTGTAGGATTTTACCAGGAAATATAAGCATGATGAAACTTGGGCTATTATTGATCATGGGCTTGTGAATGATAAAGAAAGAAGGTAGGCTTAAACTGTGTAGGATGTGAAAGGTGCGAATTGCTACTAAACTATAATTATATGTTAAGATTTAAATTGGGCTAGAGTTTAGAACAGTTTAAAAAGTATAAGAAAGTATTAGGACGTTTAAAAAAGTAGTTTGAAATTGAGAACGATTTGGACTTGTGATTTATAGTTAGACTGATATTGAGACATTGGAATTGAGAATGTAAGTTGGGAATATCCGTTTGGTAAAAACTATTGAAAAGAGGATTTGTGAATTTGTGAATTAGGGCTATGATATTGAGAATTGAGAATTGAGAATTGAGAATTGAGAATTGAGAATTAGTGAATTGAGAATTTCATTTTCGCCAGAAGAGGTTTAATGAATTGAGAATTATACCAGAAGAGGTATAATCGACCTTGCTCTTTGAACGGAGTTTTAGTCTACCACGTTTATATTTCCACTGTTTGGATGATGTAAGTACCTTCCGTTCTACGCTCATGTCACTATAGCACACGTGTCCACACCAAGTCGTATCTCCACTAGCTAGCTCGTACCATTTTACCAGTACGTCATAACGACCCAAACTCAGGTTGTCCTGAATCTCAGTTACAGCCATATTTGGAAGCAAATCATCTAGTGCAATCCGGGAGCTCAGTTTACGCACCATTCAAGGAGACATTTACTTTGTAACATCAAGAGTAATGACGAATCATCAAAATAGCACACAATGTGGATTTACACTTGATAACGGCCTGGAACAAATAAGGAAAGTTAGCTCAGACATCTATATTAAAAAGCAATGTTTTGAAAACCGAACCGGTAATTGAACCGATATTTTGTTAAAATGGTTCAACCATGGTTCGACTCGGTCGGACCGATTGATGTTTATTTAGCAAATTTTTTAATAATTACAATAATAAAATGAATAAATACATGTTTTAATTCAATATTAATTGGTATTATATATCAAAATAAATTTCTTATACAAAAAATACATAGTAGTATGTTGGTTTGGAGTTTGGATTATCTTGTTTAGGTGTTAGGTTCAACTCCCTACATTATCAATTTTTCAAAAAAAGAAAAAAAAAATTATATAAGGATGATCCGGTTTAGAGCTGAACCGGTTCAACCGGTTTGCCAGTTCAACTATGGTTTAAGCTTAGACCGAGGGTCCAACCATAAACTCAAGTTTTAACTGAACCAAACTGAAAATTTACCGGTTCCGATCGGACTCCAGTACAACCACCAGTCCGGTCCGGTTTTCTAAACACTGTTAAAAAGTAAAATATAGAAGGAAAAAAAAAAACAAAATATTGAGTGGTAAAGTTTGATGGAAATTTCTGAGTGGGTTTACAAGTTAACCCTATGGGGCAGTTGGTCCCAAATTAGTTAAAAATGACCCAAGCCAATGCAAAGCCATCAACACTTCAATCAACTCTATATATAATGGTACGCTAGCACCTCATTGGATCACTAATTCACCACTCATCTAGAGTTTCATGTAGGACTCCTTAAAGTTCAAACTCTTGTCTTTCAATTGTGCCTGTGTTGCAACCATAGTAGAAAGTTCAACTCATAATAAAACCAAAATCTTGTTTGAAATTTCGACAATTGTGTTGAGGCTGAGTAACAATTTTGTGGTAACATCTCGACAATGGTTCTAGTTGAGGTTTAGCCAACTTCACAACCCTGTATAAGTTTCCAATTTACAAATGTATCAAAGGAAGCAACCAAATGAAGTATCAAAGAATGAGCCCATACATACAACAAGGGGGAAGGGCTAAAAAGAGAAAAAATAAAAAGGCCAGGGTGACGAGACAAGCACCATCACCGGCTTTGGGTGGTGCCTAAGACTAATTAGACTATGCACCTCTAAATCTAAAGTAGAGCCGATCTTCCTCCACAAGGGACGGAGCCAGGGGTTTTTTGAGGGGGCAATAGTACATTAACCCAATTAATTTTGGAGGGGTGAAACCTTATTGTTTTAGTAACGTTTCTACTGATTATAATATATATTAGAATTTTTCTTTTCAAAAATTTGGGGGGTGGGGGGCAGTACTGAAGTACCAACAAAAATAATAGGCATTTCTACTGCAAGAGTTCGTGACTTAAAATTAAAATCCAGAGACTTTAGAAACGAGTGGATCAATGACCTCATACCAATGGTAGACTAGTAGATTCCCCAAAGAGGTCGGCTATGTGATAGCTAGCCAACTAGCCACGAGATATGTTGAGTTTCTCCACCACAAAATTACTACCAAACTCCAATGAGTGCTTCTACAGCAACACACACTTTGAACACAATTTGTGAACACAATGACGTGGCAAGCTGAGAGACCTTGATTTTCAGTACTTCTTTGAGAAATACACACGCACCCCCTGCCTGATGAGTGCCACGTCATTGTGTTCACAATTTTCGGTTCATTTTGTGTGTTGCTAAAGACTTTTCCAACTCCAATAAGGCTATTCCTCCGGCCTCCAATCTCCTTTAGGAAAGTATTAATTAATGCAACCAATTTAAATGTGCATGCAAAGTGGCTTGGTTACGAGTAATGCTACACGGACCTATTTTTTAGATCTACTATTGCGATTCACTATTTAGATAATGTTGGTTTGCATTGCAATACACACGGACACGTATCTCTATGTAAATAAATAATTATGACTTTTGACACATCAGTAGGTCCAAATAGTAGGTCAAATAAGTGTGTCGGTCTAGCATTATTGCTTGGTTACCTTGGTTAGATTCAACATAAAGTGTTTGAAAAGAGGTTACGTAAGAGATGAGTAATATCATTTGTCCTACGTCATTTATTGAAGAGCACAATGGCGGGGAATGAATTTTGGAGTTGGTTTCTCACTTTCTCATTATAATACATAGATCAACTTATATAGATAACTCTACTTGGGACTCAAGAAATAATAGAATACTACTAAAATTATTAGACTTCTAATTCTAGCTAGACTCTTAATAATAGTAGGTTACTAAATAAACTATGTTGCTTCTTCTGATCTTTCCTTATTAGCTAGGAAAGACTAACTTGATGTTCTACATCAATAGTTGATAATAATGTTGTTCATATTTGTTTCCTATAGAGAACCAGATAACCATATAACAGAGGACCAAAATATAGGAAAGTAGGAGACATGAATAGTCCAATATTTGTGGCTTTATGATAAATTGGCGAAATATTCCATTCTATCGAATTTTTTGTGGAATAGGTTTGGGATAAAGAGGACAAAGTATTTGGAAAGGGAGAATCTATCGCAATCAATTCAAACACCTCGTTGTACACACATATGCGTCCTCAACTCATCATGCATATATGAATTTGGTCATGTCGTCATGCCAATGGTAGTCGTTTTTAGAGAAAACAATAAAACGTCAGTAAGACAATCATTTACTTTTAAAACTTTCTACTTTTTTTTTTCGATAAAATTAAGAGGACGTCTAGGATTCTAGGGTGCGCAGGGTGTACTTGTGCGCATGCTTCTAGGCCCTTGGACAGTACTTTGTAGAGCAATACACCAGTACCTTTTGCTGTTATGAGTGGCCTATATTCAATACACCACTCTCTCTCCTGATGCACACTAGCTTTACTCCAGGAAGATGCAAATTAATATGGACCCAATTAATATTATTGAAACGAGTTGAGTACAGGTAAATTGTTCAATGACCATTTTTTTTGCAGGGTAAATTGTTCAATGACCTCATTCTGTGTAAACTCATGAATTATTTCAATTGAAAGAGACTGACAGACCTTAAGAATTCCTTGAAATTAAAGCACTAGACGTGTGTGGTGCCCAAATATCGTACATACCGATATTCGACATTATTTCAATAAAGTTCTAATACAATATCGACATGAGGACCGATATATTCATTATAAGTTGCAAGTACAAAAAGTGTGAAAGGAATGGACACATGTCAAAAAGCTATTAGATGAAGCCATGTGGAGCAACTATAAAATGATTGAATGCAAAAGAGAGAGGGACCAGATTCATTTCCGACACTTTCATTTTCTATTTCTCTCATGAAAACCATAGAGGAATGGGAGCATATTGTAGATCACCATTAATGAATAAGAAAGACTTAATTGATTCATTTTATCATTCTCTTCTTGTATTTTACATTGGCGCCGTCTGTGGGGATCGAACCGTCTTTTCAAGTTTATATATGATATAAGTATTAGTTGATACTTTTTTTTTTGGGTATTGGAAATAAAAAATTCTATAGCAACACACACTTTTGAACCGAATGAGTGAACAAACTGATGTGGCACTCATCAGGCAGGGGTGCGTGTGTATTGCCCAAGAAGTACTGCAAATCAAGGTCTCTCTGCTTGCCACGTCAGCGTGTTCACAAGTTTCGGTTCATTTTTTGTGTTGTGGTAGAAAGACTCATTAGAAATTTCATTTCAAAGTTATATAGTTAAGTATCAACTGATACTCTTTTTTTGGGGTATCAGAAATTTCATTTCAAAGTTATATAGTTAAGTATAAACTGATACTCCTTTTTTGGGGTATCGAAAATTTCATTTTAAAGTTATATATATCGGCGGATGCACAATATCGGATATATCGGATGTGCAGTATCGAATAAAAGAATAGTGTCGGATGAATAGTATATATGAAAAGGCGGATGCACAATATCGGATAAAAAAATAGTATAGGATGAATAATGTATATGAAAAGTGCGAATGCGCAGTATCGGATGAATAATATCTATGAACAGTAAAAGAAAAAGTTTACTTTATATTACTTCTCGAAATCTTCAAATTTTCACTTATAAAATTTGAAACTTTCGAGAGGGGGCGATGTGGTGCCCAAATATCGTACATACCGATATTCGACATTATTTCAATAAAATTATAATACAATATCGACGTGAGGACCGATATATTTATTATAATAAGTTGCAGGTACAAAAGAGTGTGAAAGGGATGGATACATGCCAAAAAGCTATTGGATGAAACCATGTAGAGCAACTATAAAAGAATTGAATGCAAAAGAGAGAGGGACTAGATTCATTTCCGACACTTTCATTTTCTATTTCTCTCATGAAAACCAGAGAGGAATGGGAGTTGTAAATCACCATTAATGAATAAGAAAAGCTTAATTGATTCATTTTATCATTCTCTTATTGTATTTCACATTGGCGCCATCTGTGGGGATTGAATTGTCTTTTCAAGTTTATATATGATATAAGTATAAGTTGATATATATATATTTTTTTTTTTGGGTATTGGAAATTTCATTTCAAAGTTATATAGTTAAGTATCAACTGATACTCCTTTTTTTTGGGGTATCGGAAATTTCATTTCAAAGTTATATATGTTGGCGGATGCACAATATCGGATATATCGGATGTGCAGTATCGGATAAAAGAATAGTATCGAATGAATATTGTATATGAAAAGTGCGGATGCACAGTATCAGATAAAAGAATAGTATAAGATGAATAGTGTATATGAAAAGTCGCGGATCGCTAATATCGGATAAAAACAAGATGTCGGATGAATAGTATCTATGAACAGTATCTATGAACAGTAAAAAAAATTGAAGTTTACTTTATATTGCTTCTCAAATCTTCAAATTTTCACTTATAAAATTTGAAACTTTCGAGAGGGCTTATGTGGTGCCCAAATATCGATATATCGATATTAGACATTATTTCAATAAAGTTCTAATACAATATCGACATGATGACCGATATATTCATTATAATAAGTTGCAGCTACAAAAGAGTGTGAAAGGGATTGACACATGTCAAAAAGCTATTGGATGAAACCATGTGGAGCAACTATAAAAGGATTGAATGCAAAAGAGACCCGATTCATTTCCGACACTTTCATTTTCTATTTCTCTCATGGAAAACCATAGAGGAATGGGAGCATATTGTAAATCACCATTAATGAATAAGAAAAGCTTAATTGATTTATTTTATAATTCTCTTCTTGTATTTCACAACGTGTAGATAGACTCCACAATATATATTTGTTAGACTCCATATATACCGTTATCGAAAAATTCGGGCAATTAACTAATGGTATGAGGCCATATAGTCCGCCATGTGAAAATGTGGGTGTTGTATACCATTTTTACTAGAGAGTGTGTGTTACTAATAAAAACTTATTGAAAAAATGAGTATTACTATGGTAGGGAGTGGTTTTAGGTGTCGATCATAGTATCATATATATCTTTTCCGCTTAACTTGATTGAGAACTAATTGAAGGTGTATGATGTGAACGTGATGTTAATACCCATGTGAAAATGTGGGTGTTACATCTTACAAGAGTTTGTCTGTTTGTTTGTTATTGAGTGCAAGGGTTTGTGCATGACCATATATAAAGAGGAGCAGGAATTGATGAATTGCTTATCGAAAATCTCGAACATCTCAAAATATCTCTTATTTAATACTAGATAAAATGGTTTCCCATTTCTACCTTTTAATGATATTGCCCTTTGTGTTATTCCTAATCCCTATTGTTGGTGGTGTTGATTCATATGTGTTGGCGGTTTAATACCGACCAACCATGACTGGTGTCCCTAGAGGAGGCCTGGCTAAATTCACAATCCATGGCCTATGGCCATCAAACGGTGGAAGAAGTTTGTTCAATTGTGATCCACTTAACAAAGACCCTTTCGACCATTCCAATCAAAGACGGAGCTAGGATTCTAAGTCAGGGGGTGTGAAATTAGTGCACGCCCCTTCCAATCAACTTATACTTATAACTATATAAGTATAAGTTGATATATATATATATTTTTTTTGGGTATTGGAAATTTCATTTCAAAGTTATATAGTTAAGTATCAACTGATACTCCTTTTTTTTTTGGGGTATCGGAAATTTCATTTCAAAGTTATATATGTTGGCGGATGCACAATATCGGATATATCGGATGTGCAGTATCGGATAAAAGAATAGTATCGAATGAATATTGTATATGAAAAGTGCGGATGCACAGTATCAGATAAAAGAATAGTATAAGATGAATAGTGTATATGAAAAGTGCGGATGCGCAATATCGGATAAAAAAAACAGTATCGGATGAATAGTATCTATGAACAGTATCGAATAAACAGTAAAAAAAATTGAAGTTTACTTTATATTGCTTCTCGAAATCTTCAAATTTTCACTTATAAAATTTGAAACTTTCGAGAGGGGCGATGTGGTGCCCAAATATCGTATATACTGATATTAGACATTATTTCAATAAAGTTCTAATACAATATCGACATGATGACCGATATATTCATTATAATAAGTTGCAGCTACAAAAGAGTGTGAAAGGGATTGACACATGTCAAAAAGCTATTGGATGAAACCATGTGGAGCAACTATAAAAGGATTGAATGCAAAAGAGAGGGACCCGATTCATTTCCGACACTTTCATTTTCTATTTCTCTCATGAAAACCATAGAGGAATGGGAGCATATTGTAAATCACCATTAATGAATAAGAAAAGCTTAATTGATTTATTTTATAATTCTCTTCTTGTATTTCACAACGCGTGTAGATAGACTCCACAATATATATTTGTTAGACTCCATATATACCGCTATCGAAAAAATTCGGGCAATTAACTAATGGTATGAGGCCATATAGTCGGCCATGTGAAAATGTGGGTGTTGTATACCATTTTTACTAGAGAGTGTGTGTTACTAATAAAAACTTATTGAAAAAAGTGAGTATTACTATGGTAGGGAGTGGTTTTAGGTGTCGATCATAGTATCATATATATCTTTTCCAGTTAACTTGATTGAGAACGAATTGAAGGTGTATGATGTGAACGTGATGTTAATACCCATGTGAAAATGTGGGTGTTACATCTTACAAGAGTTTGTCCGTTTGTTTGTTATTGAGTGCAAGGGTTTGTGCATGACCATATATAAAAAGAGGAGCAGGAATTGATGAATTGCTTATCGAAATTCGAATATCTCAAAATATCTCTTATTTAATACTAGATAAAATGGTTTCCCATTTCTACCTTTTAATGATATTGCCCTTTGTGTTATTCCTAATCCCTATTGTTGGTGGTGTTGATTCATATGTGTTGGCGGTTTAATACCGACCAACCATGACCGGTGTCCCTAGAGGAGGCCTGGCTAAATTCACAATCCATGGCCTATGGCCATCAAACGGTGGAAGAAGTTTGTTCAATTGTGATCCACTTAACAAAGACCCTTTCGACCATTCCAATCAAAGACGCGAGCTAGGATTCTAAGTCGGGGTGTGAAATTAGTGCACGCCTTTCCAATCAACTTATACTTATAACTATATAAGTATAAGTTGATATATATATATATATTTTTTTGGGTATTGGAAATTTCATTTCAAAGTTATATAGTTAAGTATCAACTGATACTCCTTTTTTTTTGGGGTATCGGAAATTTCATTTCAAAGTTATATATGTTGGCGGATGCACAATATCGGATATATCGGATGTGCAGTATCGGATAAAAGAATAGTATCGAATGAATATTGTATATGAAAAGTGCGGATGCACAATATCAGATAAAAGAATAGTATAAGATGAATAGTGTATATGAAAAGTCTTGGATCGCTAATATCGGATAAAAAAACAGTATCGGATGAAGAGTATCTATGAACAGTATCGAATAAACAGTAAAAAAAATTGAAGTTTACTTTATATTGCTTCTCGAAATCTTCAAATTTTCACTTATAAAATTTGAAACTTTCGAGAGGGGCGATGTGGTGCCCAAATATCGTATATACTGATATTAGACATTATTTCAATAAAATTATAATACAATATCGACGTGAGGACCGATATATTCATTATAATAAGTTGCAGCTACAAAAGAGTGTGAAAGGGATTGACACATGTCAAAAAGCTATTGGATGAAACCATGTGGAGCAACTATAAAAGGATTGAATGCAAAAGAGAGGGACCGATTCATTTCCGACACTTTCATTTTCTATTTCTCTCATGAAAACCATAGAGGAATGGGAGCATATTGTAAATCACCATTAATGAATAAGAAAAAGCTTAATTGATTTATTTTATAATTCTCTTCTTGTATTTCACAACGCAGTAGATAGACTCCACAATATATATTTGTTAGACTCCATATATACCGCTATCGAAAAATTCGTGCAATTAACTAATGGTATGAGGCCATATAGGCCATGTGAAAATGTGGGTGTTGTATACCATTTTTACTAGAGAGTGTGTGTTACTAATAAAAACTTATTGAAAAAGTGAGTATTACTATGGTAGGGAGTGGTTTTAGGTGTCGATCATAGTATCATATATATCTTTTTCCGTTAACTTGATTGAGAAACTAATTGAAGGTGTATGATGTGAACGTGATGTTAATACCCATGTGAAAATGTGGGTGTTACATCTTACAAGAGTTTGTCTGTTTGTTTGTTATTGAGTGCAAGGGTTTGTGCATGACCATATATAAAGAGGAGCAGAATTGATGAATTGCTTATCGAAATTCGTAACATCTCAAAAATATCTCTTATTTAATACTAGATAAAATGGTTTCCCATTTCTACCTTTTAATGATATTGCCCTTTGTGTTATTCCTAATCCCTATTGTTGGTGGTGTTGATTCATATGTGTTGGCGGTTTAATACCGACCAACCATGACCGGTGTCCCTAGAGGAGGCCCCGGCTAAATTCATTAATCCATGGCCTATGGCCATCAAACGGATGGAAGAAGTTTGTTCAATTGTGATCCACTTAACAAAGACCCTTTTCGACCATTCCAATCAAAGACGGAGCTAGGATTCTAAGTCGGGGGTGTGAAATTAGTGCACGCCTTCCAATCAACTTATACTTATAACTATATAAGTATAAGTTGATATATATATATTTTTTTTGGTATTGGAAATTTCATTTCAAAGTTATATAGTTAAGTATCAACCGATACTCCTTTTTTTTTTTGGTATCGGAAATTTCATTTCAAAGTTATATATATTGTTGCGGATGCACAATATCGGATATATCGGATGTGCGATGATCGGATAAAAGAATAGTATCGAATGAATATTGTATATGAAAAGTGCGGATGCACAGTATCAGATAAAAAGAATAGTATAAGATGAATAGTGTATATGAAAAGTGCGGATGCGCAATATCGGATAAAAAAAACAGTATCGGATGAATAGTATCTATGAACAGTATCGAATAAACAGTAAAAAAAATTGAAGTTTACTTTATATTGCTTCTCGAAATCTTCAAATTTTCACTTATAAAATTTGAAACTTTCGAGAGGGGCGATGTGGTGCCCAAATATCGTATATACTGATATTAGACATTATTTCAATAAAGTTCTAATACAATATCGACATGATGACCGATATATTCATTATAATAAGTTGCAGCTACAAAAGAGTGTGAAAGGGATTGACACATGTCAAAAAGCTATTGGATGAAACCATGTGGAGCAACTATAAAAGGATTGAATGCAAAAGAGAGAGGGACCAGATTCATTTCCGACACTTTCATTTTCTATTTCTCTCATGAAAACCATAGAGGAATGGGAGCATATTGTAAATCACCATTAATGAATAAGAAAAGCTTAATTGATTTATTTTATAATTCTCTTCTTGTATTTCACAACGTGTAGATAGACTCCACAATATATATTTGTTAGACTCCATATATACCGCTTCTGAAAAATTCGGGCAATTAACTAATGGTATGAGGCCATATAGTCGCCATGTGAAAATGTGGGTGTTGTATACCATTTTACTAGAGAGTGTGTGTTACTAATAAAACTTATTGAAAAAGTGAGTATTACTATGGTAGGGAGTGGTTTTAGGTGTCGATCATAGTATCATATATATCTTTTCCAGTTAACTTGATTGAGAACGAATTGAAGGTGTATGATGTGAACGTGATGTTAATACCCATGTGAAAATGTGGGTGTTACATCTTACAAGAGTTTTGTCTGTTTGTTTGTTATTGAGTGCAAGGGTTTGTGCATGACCATATATAAAAGAGGAGCAGAATTGATGAATTGCTTATCGAAATTCAGAATATCTCAAAATATCTCTTATTTAATACTAGATAAAATGGTTTCCCATTTCTACCTTTTAATGATATTGCCCTTTTGTGTTATTCCTAATCCCTATTGTTGGTGGTGTTGATTCATATGTGTTGGCGGTTTAATACCGACCAACCATGACCGGTGTCCCCTAGAGGAGGCACAGCTAAATTCATTAATCCATGGCCTATGGCCATCAAACGGTGGAAGAAGTTTGTTCAATTGTGATCCACTTAACAAAGACCCTTTCGACCATTCCAATCAAAGACGGAGCTAGGATTCTAAGTCGTGGGTGTGAAATTAGTGCACCCCCTTCCAATCAACTTATACTTATAACTATATAAGTATAAGTTGATATATATATATATTTTTTTGGGTATTGGAAATTTCATTTCAAAGTTATATAGTTAAGTATCAACCGATACTCCTTTTTGGGGTATCGGAAATTTCATTTCAAAGTTATATATGTTGGCGGATGCACAATATCGGATATATCGGATGTGCGATCGATAAAAGAATAGTATCGAATGAATATTGTATATGAAAAGTGCGGATGCACAAGATCGATAAAAGAATAGTATAAGATGAATAGTGTATATGAAAAGTCGCGGATCGCTAATATCGGATAAAAACAAGATCGGATGAAGAGTATCTATGAACGATGTCGAATAAAACAAAAAAAATTGAAGTTTACTTTATATTGCTTCTCCGAAATCTTCAAATTTTCACTTATAAAATTTGAAACTTTCGAGAGGGCGATGTGGTGCCCAAATATCGTATATCTTGATATTAGACATTATTTCAATAAAGTTCTAATACAATATCGACATGATGACCGATATATTCATTATAATAAGTTGCAGCTACAAAAGAGTGTGAAAAGGATTGACACATGTCAAAAAGCTATTGGATGAAACCATGTGGAGCAACTATAAAAGAATTGAATGCAAAAGAGAGAGGGACCAGATTCATTTCCGACACTTTCATTTTCTATTTCTCTCATGAAAACCATAGAGGAATGGGAGCATATTGTAAATCACCATTAATGAATAAGAAAAGCTTAATTGATTTATTTTATAATTCTCTTCTTGTATTTCACAACGTGTAGATAGACTCCACAATATATATTTGTTAGACTCCATATATACCGTTACTGAAAATTCAGGCAATTAACTAATGGTATGAGGCCATATAGCTGGCCATGTGAAAATGTGGGTGTTGTATACCATTTTTACTAGAGAGTGTGTGTTACTAATAAAAACTTATTGAAAAAGTGAGTATTACTATGGTAGGGAGTGGTTTTAGGTGTCATCATAGTATCATATATATCTTTTTCCGCTTAACTTGATTGAGAACGAATTGAAGGTGTATGATGTGAACGTGATGTTAATACCCATGTGAAAATGTGGGTGTTACATCTTACAAGAGTTTGTCTGTTTGTTTGTTATTGAGTGCAAGGGTTTGTGCATGACCATATATAAAGAGGAGCAGGAATTGATGAATTGCTTATCAGAAATTCAGAACATCTCAAAATATCTCTTATTTAATACTAGATAAAATGGTTTCCCATTTCTACCTTTTAATGATATTGCCCTTTGTGTTATTCCTAATCCCTATTGTTGGTGGTGTTGATTCATATGTGTTGGCGGTTTAATACCGACCAACCATGACCCAGTGTCCCTAGAGGAGGCCTCGGCTAAATTCACAATCCATGGCCTATGGCCATCAAACGGTGGAAGAAGTTTGTTCAATTGTGATCCACTTAACAAAGACCCTTTCGACCATTCCAATCAAAGACGGAGCTAGGATTCTAAGTCAGGGGGTGTGAAATTAGTGCACGCCCTTTCAATCAACTTATACTTATAACTATATAAGTATAAGTTGATATATATATATTTTTTTTTGGTATTGGAAATTTCATTTCAAAGTTATATAGTTAAGTATCAACTGATACTCCTTTTTTTTTGGGGTATCGGAAATTTCATTTCAAAGTTATATATGTTGGCGGATGCACAATATCGGATATATCGGATGTGCGGTATCGGATAAAAGAATAGTATCGAATGAATATTGTATATGAAAAGTGCGGATGCACAATATCAGATAAAAGAATAGTATAAGATGAATAGTGTATATGAAAAGTGCGGATGCGCAATATCGGATAAAAAAAAAAGTATCGGATGAATAGTATCTATGAACAGTATCGAATAAACAGTAAAAAAAATTGAAGTTTACTTTATATTGCTTCTCGAAATCTTCAAATTTTCACTTATAAAATTTGAAACTTTCGAGAGGGGCTGTGGTGCCCAAATATCGATATATCTTGATATTAGACATTATTTCAATAAAGTTCTAATACAATATCGACATGATGACCGATATATTCATTATAATAAGTTGCAGCTACAAAAGAGTGTGAAAGGGATTGACACATGTCAAAAAGCTATTGGATGAAACCATGTGGAGCAACTATAAAAGGATTGAATGCAAAAGAGAGGGACCGATTCATTTCCTCGACACTTTCATTTTCTATTTCTCTCATGAAAACCATAGAGGAATGGGGAGCATATTGTAAATCACCATTAATGAATAAGAAAAGCTTAATTGATTTATTTTATAATTCTCTTCTTGTATTTCACAACGTGTAGATAGACTCCACAATATATATTTGTTAGACTCCATATATACCGTTACTGAAAATTCAGGCAATTAACTAATGGTATGAGGCCATATAGCTGGCCATGTGAAAATGTGGGTGTTGTATACCATTTTTACTAGAGAGTGTGTGTTACTAATAAAAACTTATTGAAAAAGTGAGTATTACTATGGTAGGGAGTGGTTTTAGGTGTCGATCATAGTATCATATATATCTTTTTCCAGTTAACTTGATTGAGAACGAATTGAAGGTGTATGATGTGAACGTGATGTTAATACCCATGTGAAAATGTGGGTGTTACATCTTACAAGAGTTTGTCTGTTTGTTTGTTATTGAGTGCAAGGGTTTGTGCATGACCATATATAAAGAGGAGCAGGAATTGATGAATTGCTTATCAGAAATTCAGAATATCTCAAAATATCTCTTATTTAATACTAGATAAAATGGTTTCCCATTTCTACCTTTTAATGATATTGCCCTTTGTGTTATTCCTAATCCCTATTGTTGGTGGTGTTGATTCATATGTGTTGGCGGTTTAATACCGACCAACCATGACTGGTGTCCCTAGAGGAGGCCTGGCTAAATTCACAATCCATGGCCTATGGCCATCAAACGGTGGAAGAAGTTTGTTCAATTGTGATCCACTTAACAAAGACCCTTTCGACCATTCCAATCAAAGACGGAGCTAGGATTCTAAGTCAGGGGGTGTGAAATTAGTGCACGCCCCTTCCAATCAACTTATACTTATAACTATATAAGTATAAGTTGATATATATATATATTTTTTTTGGGTATTGGAAATTTCATTTCAAAGTTATATAGTTAAGTATCAACTGATACTCCTTTTTTTTGGGGTATCGAAAAAATTTCATTTCAAAGTTATATATGTTGGCGGATGCACAATATCGGATATATCGGATGTGCAGTATCGGATAAAAGAATAGTATCGAATGAATATTGTATATGAAAAGTGCGGATGCACAGTATCAGATAAAAGAATAGTATAAGATGAATAGTGTATATGAAAAGTCTTGGATCGCAATATCGGATAAAAAACAATGATCGGATGAAGAGTATCTATGAACGATGATCGAATAAACAAAAAAAAATTGAAGTTTACTTTATATTGCTTCGAAATCTTCAAATTTTCACTTATAAAATTTGAAACTTTCGAGAGGGGCGATAATGGTGCCCAAATATCGTGATATATCTTGATATTAGACATTATTTCAATAAAGTTCTAATACAATATCGACATGATGACCGATATATTCATTATAATAAGTTGCAGCTACAAAAGAGTGTGAAAGGGATTGACACATGTCAAAAAGCTATTGGATGAAACCATGTGGAGCAACTATAAAAGGATTGAATGCAAAAGAGAGGGGACCGATTCATTTCCGACACTTTCATTTTCTATTTCTCTCATGAAAACCATAGAGGAATGGGAGCATATTGTAAATCACCATTAATGAATAAGAAAAGCTTAATTGATTTATTTTATAATTCTCTTCTTGTATTTCACAACGTGTAGATAGACTCCACAATATATATTTGTTAGACTCCATATATACCGTTACTGAAAATTCAGGCAATTAACTAATGGTATGAGGCCATATAGTCGCCATGTGAAAATGTGGGTGTTGTATACCATTTTTACTAGAGAGTGTGTGTTACTAATAAAAACTTATTGAAAAAGTGAGTATTACTATGGTAGGGAGTGGTTTTAGGTGTCGATCATAGTATCATATATATCTTTTTTCCGCTAACTTGATTGAGAACGAATTGAAGGTGTATGATGTGAACGCGTGATGTTAATACCCATGTGAAAATGTGGGTGTTACATCTTACAAGAGTTTGTCTGTTTGTTTGTTATTGAGTGCAAGGGTTTGTGCATGACCATATATAAAGAGGAGCAGGAATTGATGAATTGCTTATCAGAAATTCAGAACATCTCAAAATATATCTTATTTAATACTAGATAAAATGGTTTCCCATTTCTACCTTTTAATGATATTGCCCTTTGTGTTATTCCTAATCCCTATTGTTGGTGGTGTTGATTCATATGTGTTGGCGGTTTAATACCGACCAACCATGACCGTGTCCCTCCCTAGGAGGCCCTCGCTAAATTCATAATCCATGGCCTATGGCCATCAAACGGTGGAAGAAGTTTGTTCAATTGTGATCCACTTAACAAAGACCCTTTCGACCCTTCCAATCAAAGACGGAGCTAGGATTCTAAGTCAGGGGGTGTGAAATTAGTGCACACCCCTTCCAATCAACTTATACTTATAACTATATAAGTATAAGTTGATATATATATATATTTTTTGGGTATTGGAAATTTCATTTCAAAGTTATATAGTTAAGTATCAACTGATACTCCTTTTTTTTTGGGGTATTGGAAATTTCATTTCAAAGTTATATATGTTGGCGGATGCACAATATCGGATATATCGGATGTGCAGTATCGGATAAAAGAATAGTATCGAATGAATATTGTATATGAAAAGTGCGGATGCACAGTATCAGATAAAAGAATAGTATAAGATGAATAGTGTATATGAAAAGTGCGGATGCGCAATATCGGATAAAAAAACAGTATCGGATGAATAGTATCTATGAACGATCGAATAAACAAGAAAAAAAAATTGAAGTTTACTTTATATTGCTTCTCGAAATCTTCAAATTTTCACTTATAAAATTTGAAACTTTTCGAGAGGGCTAATGTGGTGCCCAAATATCGTATATAATGATATTAGACATTATTTCAATAAAGTTCTAATACAATATCGACATGATGACCGATATATTCATTATAATAAGTTGCAGCTACAAAAGAGTGTGAAAGGGATTGACACATGTCAAAAAGCTATTGGATGAAACCATGTGGAGCAACTATAAAAGGATTGAATGCAAAAGAGAGGGACCGATTCATTTCCGACACTTTCATTTTCTATTTCTCTCATGAAAACCATAGAGGAATGGGGAGCATATTGTAAATCACCATTAATGAATAAGAAAAGCTTAATTGATTTATTTTATAATTCTCTTCTTGTATTTCACAACGTGTAGATAGACTCCACAATATATATTTGTTAGACTCCATATATACCGCTATCGAAAATTCGTGCAATTAACTAATGGTATGAGGCCATATAGTCGGCCATGTGAAAATGTGGGTGTTGTATACCATTTTTACTAGAGAGTGTGTGTTACTAATAAAAACTTATTGAAAAAGTGAGTATTACTATGGTAGGGAGTGGTTTTAGGTGTCATCATAGTATCATATATATCTTTTCCAGTTAACTTGATTGAGAACGAATTGAAGGTGTATGATGTGAACGTGATGTTAATACCCATGTGAAAATGTGGGTGTTACATCTTACAAGAGTTTGTCTGTTTGTTTGTTATTGAGTGCAAGGGTTTGTGCATGACCATATATAAAGAGGAGCAGGAATTGATGAATTGCTTATCGAAATTCGAATATCTCAAAATATCTCTTATTTAATACTAGATAAAATGGTTTCCCATTTCTACCTTTTAATGATATTGCCCTTTGTGTTATTCCTAATCCCTATTGTTGGTGGTGTTGATTCATATGTGTTGGCGGTTTAATACCGACCAACCATGACTGGTGTCCCTAGAGGAGGCCCCCTAAATTCACAATCCATGGCCTATGGCCATCAAACGGATGGAAGAAGTTTGTTCAATTGTGATCCACTTAACAAAGACCCTTTTCGACCATTCCAATCAAAGACGGAGCTAGGATTCTAAGTCGTGGGTGTGAAATTAGTGCACGCCTTCCAATCAACTTATACTTATAACTATATAAGTATAAGTTGATATATATATATATTTTTTTTTTGGTATTGGAAATTTCATTTCAAAGTTATATAGTTAAGTATCAACCGATACTTTTTTTTGGGGTATCGGAAATTTCATTTCAAAGTTATATATGTTGGGCGGATGCACAATATCGGATATATCGGATGTGCAAGATGTCGGATAAAAGAATAGTATCGAATGAATATTGTATATGAAAAGTGCGGATGCACAGTATCAGATAAAAGAATAGTATAAGATGAATAGTGTATATGAAAAGTGCGGATGCGCAATATCGGATAAAAAAACAGTATCGGATGAAGAGTATCTATGAACAGTATCGAATAAACAGTAAAAAAAATTGAAGTTTACTTTATATTGCTTCTCGAAATCTTCAAATTTTCACTTATAAAATTTGAAACTTTCGAGAGGGGCGATGTGGTGCCCAAATATCGATATATACTGATATTAGACATTATTTCAATAAAGTTCTAATACAATATCGACATGATGACCGATATATTCATTATAATAAGTTGCAGCTACAAAAGAGTGTGAAAGGGATTGACACATGTCAAAAAGCTATTGGATGAAACCATGTGGAGCAACTATAAAAGGATTGAATGCAAAAGAGAGAGGGACCAGATTCATTTCCGACACTTTCATTTTCTATTTCTCTCATGAAAACCATAGAGGAATGGGAGCATATTGTAAATCACCATTAATGAATAAGAAAAGCTTAATTGATTTATTTTATAATTCTCTTCTTGTATTTCACAACGTGTAGATAGACTCCACAATATATTTTGTTAGACTCCATATATACCGCTATCAAAAATTCAGGCAATTAACTAATGGTATGAGGCCATATAGCTGGCCATGTGAAAATGTGGGTGTTGTATACCATTTTTACTAGAGAGTGTGTGTTACTAATAAAAACTTATTGAAAAAGTGAGTATTACTATGGTAGGGAGTGGTTTTAGGTGTCGATCATAGTATCATATATATCTTTTCCAGCTTAACTTGATTGAGAACTAATTGAAGGTGTATGATGTGAACGTGATGTTAATACCCATGTGAAAATGTGGGTGTTACATCTTACAAGAGTTTGTCTGTTTGTTTGTTATTGAGTGCAAGGGTTTGTGCATGACCATATATAAAGAGGAGCAGGAATTGATGAATTGCTTATCAGAAATTCAGAACATCTCAAAATATCTCTTATTTAATACTAGATAAAATGGTTTCCCATTTCTACCTTTTAATGATATTGCCCTTTGTGTTATTCCTAATCCCTATTGTTGGTGGTGTTGATTCATATGTGTTGGCGGTTTAATACCGACCAACCATGACTGGTGTCCCTAGAGGAGGCCTGGCTAAATTCACAATCCATGGCCTATGGCCATCAAACGGTGGAAGAAGTTTGTTCAATTGTGATCCACTTAACAAAGACCCTTTCGACCATTCCAATCAAAGACGGAGCTAGGATTCTAAGTCAGGGGGTGTGAAATTAGTGCACGCCCCTTCCAATCAACTTATACTTATAACTATATAAGTATAAGTTGATATATATATATTTTTTTTTTGGGTATTGGAAATTTCATTTCAAAGTTATATAGTTAAGTATCAACTGATACTCCTTTTTTTTTGGGGTATCGGAAATTTCATTTCAAAGTTATATATGTTGGCGGATGCACAATATCGGATATATCGGATGTGCAGTATCGGATAAAAGAATAGTATCGAATGAATATTGTATATGAAAAGTGCGGATGCACAGTATCAGATAAAAGAATAGTATAAGATGAATAGTGTATATGAAAAGTGCGGATGCGCAATATCGGATAAAAAAACAGTATCGGATGAATAGTATCTATGAACAGTATCGAATAAACAGTAAAAAAAATTGAAGTTTACTTTATATTGCTTCTCGAAATCTTCAAATTTTCACTTATAAAATTTGAAACTTTCGAGAGGGGCGATGTGGTGCCCAAATATCGTATATACTGATATTAGACATTATTTCAATAAAGTTCTAATACAATATCGACATGATGACCGATATATTCATTATAATAAGTTGCAGCTACAAAAGAGTGTGAAAGGGATTGACACATGTCAAAAAGCTATTGGATGAAACCATGTGGAGCAACTATAAAAGGATTGAATGCAAAAGAGAGGGACCGATTCATTTCCCGACACTTTCATTTTCTATTTCTCTCATGAAAACCATAGAGGAATGGGAGCATATTGTAAATCACCATTAATGAATAAGAAAAGCTTAATTGATTTATTTTATAATTCTCTTCTTGTATTTCACAACGTGTAGATAGACTCCACAATATATATTTGTTAGACTCCATATATACCGCTTCTTGAAAAAATTCAGCAATTAACTAATGGTATGAGGCCATATAGGGCCATGTGAAAATGTGGGTGTTGTATACCATTTTTACTAGAGAGTGTGTGTTACTAATAAAAACTTATTGAAAAAGTGAGTATTACTATGGTAGGGAGTGGTTTTAGGTGTCGATCATAGTATCATATATATCTTTTTCCAGTTAACTTGATTGAGAACGAATTGAAGGTGTATGATGTGAACGTGATGTTAATACCCATGTGAAAATGTGGGTGTTACATCTTACAAGAGTTTGTCTGTTTGTTTGTTATTGAGTGCAAGGGTTTGTGCATGACCATATATAAAGAGGAGCAGGAATTGATGAATTGCTTATCAGAAATTCAGAACATCTCAAAATATCTCTTATTTAATACTAGATAAAATGGTTTCCCATTTCTACCTTTTAATGATATTGCCCTTTTGTGTTATTCCTAATCCCTATTGTTGGTGGTGTTGATTCATATGTGTTGGCGGTTTAATACCGACCAACCATGACCGTGTCCCTAGAGGAGGCCCTCAAGCTAAATTCACAATCCATGGCCTATGGCCATCAAACGGTGGAAGAAGTTTGTTCAATTGTGATCCACTTAACAAAGACCCTTTCGACCATTCCAATCAAAAGACGGAGCTAGGATTCTAAGTCGGGGTGTGAAATTAGTGCACGCTTTTTCTTCCAATCAACTTATACTTATAACTATATAAGTATAAGTTGATATATATATATATTTTTTTGGGTATTGGAAATTTCATTTCAAAGTTATATAGTTAAGTATCAACCGATACTTTTTTTTTTGGGGTATCGGAAATTTCATTTCAAAGTTATATATGTTGGCGGATGCACAATATCGGATATATCGGATGTGCGATCGGATAAAAGAATAGTATCGAATGAATATTGTATATGAAAAGTCTTGGATGCACAAGATCGATAAAAGAATAGTATAAGATGAATAGTGTATATGAAAAGTCTGGATCTAATATCGGATAAAAACAAGATCGGATGAATAGTATCTATGAACGATGATCGAATAAACAAGAAAAAATTGAAGTTTACTTTATATTGCTTCTCAAATCTTCAAATTTTCACTTATAAAATTTGAAACTTTCGAGAGGGGCTTATGTGGTGCCCAAATATCGTGATATATCTCGATATTAGACATTATTTCAATAAAGTTCTAATACAATATCGACATGATGACCGATATATTCATTATAATAAGTTGCAGCTACAAAAGAGTGTGAAAGGGATTGACACATGTCAAAAAGCTATTGGATGAAACCATGTGGAGCAACTATAAAAGGATTGAATGCAAAAGAGAGAGGGACCAGATTCATTTCCGACACTTTCATTTTCTATTTCTCTCATGAAAACCATAGAGGAATGGGAGCATATTGTAAATCACCATTAATGAATAAGAAAAGCTTAATTGATTTATTTTATAATTCTCTTCTTGTATTTCACAACGTGTAGATAGACTCCACAATATATATTTGTTAGACTCCATATATACCGTTACTGAAAATTCAGGCAATTAACTAATGGTATGAGGCCATATAGCTGGCCATGTGAAAATGTGGGTGTTGTATACCATTTTTACTAGAGAGTGTGTGTTACTAATAAAAACTTATTGAAAAAGTGAGTATTACTATGGTAGGGAGTGGTTTTAGGTGTCGATCATAGTATCATATATATCTTTTTCCAGTTAACTTGATTGAGAACGAATTGAAGGTGTATGATGTGAACGTGATGTTAATACCCATGTGAAAATGTGGGTGTTACATCTTACAAGAGTTTGTCTGTTTGTTTGTTATTGAGTGCAAGGGTTTGTGCATGACCATATATAAAGAGGAGCAGGAATTGATGAATTGCTTATCAGAAATTCAGAACATCTCAAAATATCTCTTATTTAATACTAGATAAAATGGTTTCCCATTTCTACCTTTTAATGATATTGCCCTTTGTGTTATTCCTAATCCCTATTGTTGGTGGTGTTGATTCATATGTGTTGGCGGTTTAATACCGACCAACCATGACTGGTGTCCCTAGAGGAGGCCTGGCTAAATTCACAATCCATGGCCTATGGCCATCAAACGGTGGAAGAAGTTTGTTCAATTGTGATCCACTTAACAAAGACCCTTTCGACCATTCCAATCAAAGACGGAGTTAGATTCTAAGTCGGGGTGTGAAATTAGTGCACGCCTTCCTTCCAATCAACTTATACTTATAACTATATAAGTATAAGTTGATATATATATATTTTTTTTTTTGGTATTGGAAATTTCATTTCAAAGTTATATAGTTAAGTATCAACCGATACTTTTTTGGGGTATCGGAAATTTCATTTCAAAGTTATATATGTTGGCGGATGCACAATATCGGATATATCGGATGTGCGATGATCGGATAAAAGAATAGTATCGAATGAATATTGTATATGAAAAGTCGCGGATGCACAAATATCGATAAAAAGAATAGTATAAGATGAATAGTGTATATGAAAAGTGCGGATGCTAATATCGGATAAAAAAAACAAGATCGGATGAATAGTATCTATGAACGATGATCGAATAAACAAGAAAAAAATTGAAGTTTACTTTATATTGCTTTCGAAATCTTCAAATTTTCACTTATAAAATTTGAAACTTTCGAGAGGGGCTTATGGGTGCCCAAATATCGTATATACCGATATTAGACATTATTTCAATAAAGTTCTAATACAATATCGACATGATGACCGATATATTCATTATAATAAGTTGCAGCTACAAAAAAAGTGTGAAAGGGATTGACACATGTCAAAAAGCTATTGGATGAAACCATGTGGAGCAACTATAAAAGGATTGAATGCAAAAGAGAGAGGGACCCGATTCATTTCGACACTTTCATTTTCTATTTCTCTCATGAAAACCATAGAGGAATGGGAGCATATTGTAAATCACCATTAATGAATAAGAAAAAGCTTAATTGATTTATTTTATAATTCTCTTCTTGTATTTCACAACGTGTAGATAGACTCCACAATATATATTTGTTAGACTCCATATATACCGCTCTTGAAAAATTCAGGCAATTAACTAATGGTATGAGGCCATATAGCCGCCATGTGAAAATGTGGGTGTTGTATACCATTTTACTAGAGAGTGTGTGTTACTAATAAAAAAACTTATTGAAAAAGTGAGTATTACTATGGTAGGGAGTGGTTTTAGGTGTCGATCATAGTATCATATATATCTTTTCCAGCTTAACTTGATTGAGAAACGAAATGAAGGTGTATGATGTGAACGTGATGTTAATACCCATGTGAAAAATGTGGGTGTTACATCTTACAAGAGTTTGTCTGTTTGTTTGTTATTGAGTGCAAGGGTTTGTGCATGACCATATATAAAGAGGGAGCAGGAATTGATGAATTGCTTATCGAAATTCAGAACATCTCAAAATATCTCTTATTTAATACTAGATAAAATGGTTTCCCATTTCTACCTTTTAATGATATTGCCCTTTGTGTTATTCCTAATCCCTATTGTTGGTGGTGTTGATTCATATGTGTTGGCGGTTTAATACCGACCAACCATGACCGTGTCCCTAGAGGAGGCCTGGCTAAATTCACAATCCATGGCCTATGGCCATCAAACGGTGGAAGAAGTTTGTTCAATTGTGATCCACTTAACAAAGACCCTTTCGACCATTCCAATCAAAGACGGAGCTAGGATTCTAAGTCAGGGGGTGTGAAATTAGTGCACGCCCCTTCCAATCAACTTATACTTATAACTATATAAGTATAAGTTGATATATATATATTTTTTTTGGTATTGGAAATTTCATTTCAAAGTTATATAGTTAAGTATCAACCGATACTCCTTTTTTTTGGTATCGGAAATTTCATTTCAAAGTTATATATGTTGGCGGATGCACAATATCGGATATATCGGATGTGCGAAGATCGGATAAAAAGAATAGTATCGAATGAATATTGTATATGAAAAGTCTTGGATGCACGATGATCGATAAAAGAATAGTATAAGATGAATAGTGTATATGAAAAGTGCGGATCTTGCTAATATCGGATAAAAAAAAGCGATCGGATGAATAGTATCTATGAACGATGTCGAATAAACAAGAAAAAAAATGAAGTTTACTTTATATTGCTTCTCGAAATCTTCAAATTTTCACTTATAAAATTTGAAACTTTCGAGAGGGGCGATGTGGTGCCCAAATATCGTATATACCGATATTAGACATTATTTCAATAAAGTTCTAATACAATATCGAGATGATGACCGATATATTCATTATAATAAGTTGCAGCTACAAAAGAGTGTGAAAGGGATTGACACATGTCAAAAGCTATTGGATGAAACCATGTGGAGCAACTATAAAAGGATTGAATGCAAAAGAGAGGGGACCGTGATTCATTTCCGACACTTTCATTTTCTATTTCTCTCATGAAAACCATAGAGGAATGGGAGCATATTGTAAATCACCATTAATGAATAAGAAAAGCTTAATTGATTTATTTTATAATTCTCTTCTTGTATTTCACAACGTGTAGATAGACTCCACAATATATATTTGTTAGACTCCATATATACCGCTTCTTGAAAATTCGGGCAATTAACTAATGGTATGAGGCCATATAGTAGCCATGTGAAAATGTGGGTGTTGTATACCATTTTTACTAGAGAGTGTGTGTTACTAATAAAAACTTATTGAAAAGTGAGTATTACTATGGTAGGAGTGGTTTTAGGTGTCGATCATAGTATCATATATATCTTTTTCCAGTTAACTTGATTGAGAACGAATTGAAGGTGTATGATGTGAACGTGATGTTAATACCCATGTGAAAATGTGGGTGTTACATCTTACAAGAGTTTGTCTGTTTGTTTGTTATTGAGTGCAAGGGTTTGTGCATGACCATATATAAAAGAGGCGAGGAATTGATGAATTGCTTATCGAAAATTCAGAATATCTCAAAATATCTCTTATTTAATACTAGATAAAATGGTTTCCCATTTCTACCTTTTAATGATATTGCCCTTTGTGTTATTCCTAATCCCTATTGTTGGTGGTGTTGATTCATATGTGTTGGCGGTTTAATACCGACCAACCATGACTGGTGTCCCTAGAGGAGGCCTGGCTAAATTCACAATCCATGGCCTATGGCCATCAAACGGTGGAAGAAGTTTGTTCAATTGTGATCCACTTAACAAAGACCCTTTTCGACCATTCCAATCAAAGACGGAGCTAGGATTCTAAGTCGGGGTGTGAAATTAGTGCACGCCTTCCCAATCAACTTATACTTATAACTATATAAGTATAAGTTGATATATATATATTTTTTTGGGTATTGGAAATTTCATTTCAAAGTTATATAGTTAAGTATCAACTGATACTCCTTTTTTTTTGGGGTATCGGAAATTTCATTTCAAAGTTATATATGTTGGCGGATGCACAATATCGGATATATCGGATGTGCAGTATCGGATAAAAGAATAGTATCGAATGAATATTGTATATGAAAAGTGCGGATGCACAGTATCAGATAAAAGAATAGTATAAGATGAATAGTGTATATGAAAAGTCTTGGATCGCAAATATCGGATAAAAAAACAGTATCGGATGAATAGTATCTATGAACAGTATCGAATAAACAGTAAAAAAAATTGAAGTTTACTTTATATTGCTTCTCGAAATCTTCAAATTTTCACTTATAAAATTTGAAACTTTCGAGAGGGGCGATAATGGTGCCCAAATATCGATATATCTTGATATTAGACATTATTTCAATAAAGTTCTAATACAATATCGACATGATGACCGATATATTCATTATAATAAGTTGCAAAACAAAAGAGTGTGAAAGGGATTGACACATGTCAAAAAGCTATTGGATGAAACCATGTGGAGCAACTATAAAAGGATTGAATGCAAAAGAGAGGGGACCGATTCATTTCCGACACTTTCATTTTCTATTTCTCTCATGAAAACCATAGAGGAATGGGAGCATATTGTAAATCACCATTAATGAATAAGAAAAGCTTAATTGATTTATTTTATAATTCTCTTCTTGTATTTCACAACGTGTAGATAGACTCCACAATATATATTTGTTAGACTCCATATATACCGCTAAATAAAATTCGTGGCAATTAACTAATGGTATGAGGCCATATAGTGGCCATGTGAAAATGTGGGTGTTGTATACCATTTTTACTAGAGAGTGTGTGTTACTAATAAAAAAAACTTTGAAAAAGTGAGTATTACTATGGTAGGGAGTGGTTTTAGGTGTCGATCATAGTATCATATATATCTTTTCCCAGCTTAACTTGATTGAGAACGAATTGAAGGTGTATGATGTGAACGTGATGTTAATACCCATGTGAAAATGTGGGTGTTACATCTTACAAGAGTTTGTCTGTTTGTTTGTTATTGAGTGCAAGGGTTTGTGCATGACCATATATAAAGAGGCAGGAATTGATGAATTGCTTATCGAAATTTGAGAACATCTCAAAATATCTCTTATTTAATACTAGATAAAATGGTTTCCCATTTCTACCTTTTAATGATATTGCCCTTTGTGTTATTCCTAATCCCTATTGTTGGTGGTGTTGATTCATATGTGTTGGCGGTTTAATAAACCGACCAACCATGACCGGTGTCCCTAGAGGAGGCCCGCTAAATTCATTTCCGATCCATGGCCTATGGCCATCAAACGGTGGAAGAAGTTTGTTCAATTGTGATCCACTTAACAAAGACCCTTTCGACCATTCCAATCAAAGACGGAGCTAGGATTCTAAGTCAGGGGGTGTGAAATTAGTGCACGCCCCTTCCAATCAACTTATACTTATAACTATATAAGTATAAGTTGATATATATATATATTTTTTTTGGGTATTGGAAATTTCATTTCAAAGTTATATAGTTAAGTATCAACTGATACTCCTTTTTTTTTGGGGTATCGGAAATTTCATTTCAAAGTTATATATGTTGGCGGATGCACAATATCGGATATATCGGATGTGCAGTATCGGATAAAAGAATAGTATCGAATGAATATTGTATATGAAAAGTGCGGATGCACAGTATCAGATAAAAGAATAGTATAAGATGAATAGTGTATATGAAAAGTCTTGGATCTTGCGCATATCGGATAAAAAAACATGATCGGATGAATAGTATCTATGAACGATGATCGAATAAAACAAGAAAAAAAATTGAAGTTTACTTTATATTGCTTCCGAAAATCTTCAAATTTTCACTTATAAAATTTGAAACTTTCGAGAGGGCTTATGTGGTGCCCAAATATCGTATATATCTTGATATTAGACATTATTTCAATAAAGTTCTAATACAATATCGACATGATGACCGATATATTCATTATAATAAGTTGCAGCTACAAAAGAGTGTGAAAGGGATTGACACATGTCAAAAAGCTATTGGATGAAACCATGTGGAGCAACTATAAAAGGATTGAATGCAAAAGAGAGAGGGACCAGATTCATTTCCGACACTTTCATTTTCTATTTCTCTCATGAAAACCATAGAGGAATGGGAGCATATTGTAAATCACCATTAATGAATAAGAAAAGCTTAATTGATTTATTTTATAATTCTCTTCTTGTATTTCACAACGTGTAGATAGACTCCACAATATATATTTGTTAGACTCCATATATACCGTTCTCGAAAATTCGGCAATTAACTAATGGTATGAGGCCATATAGGCCATGTGAAAATGTGGGTGTTGTATACCATTTTTACTAGAGAGTGTGTGTTACTAATAAAAACTTATTGAAAAAGTGAGTATTACTATGGTAGGGAGTGGTTTTAGGTGTCGATCATAGTATCATATATATCTTTTCCAGCTTAACTTGATTGAGAATGAATTGAAGGTGTATGATGTGAACGTGATGTTAATACCCATGTGAAAATGTGGGTGTTACATCTTACAAGAGTTTGTCTGTTTGTTTGTTATTGAGTGCAAGGGTTTGTGCATGACCATATATAAAGAGGAGCAGAATTGATGAATTGCTTATCGAAATTGAACATCTCAAAATATCTCTTATTTAATACTAGATAAAATGGTTTCCCATTTCTACCTTTTAATGATATTGCCCTTTGTGTTATTCCTAATCCCTATTGTTGGTGGTGTTGATTCATATGTGTTGGCGGTTTAATACCGACCAACCATGACTGGTGTCCCTAGAGGAGGCCTGGCTAAATTCACAATCCATGGCCTATGGCCATCAAACGGTGGAAGAAGTTTGTTCAATTGTGATCCACTTAACAAAGACCCTTTCGACCATTCCAATCAAAGACGGAGCTAGGATTCTAAGTCAGGGGGTGTGAAATTAGTGCACGCCCCTTCCAATCAACTTATACTTATAACTATATAAGTATAAGTTGATATATATATATATATATATATATATATTTTTGGGTATTGGAAATTTCATTTCAAAGTTATATAGTTAAGTATCAACTGATACTCCTTTTTTTTTGGGGTATCGGAAATTTCATTTCAAAGTTATATATGTTGGCGGATGCACAATATCGGATATATCGGATGTGCAGTATCGGATAAAAGAATAGTATCGAATGAATATTGTATATGAAAAGTCGGGATGCACAAGATGTCGAATAAAAGAATAGTATAAGATGAATAGTGTATATGAAAAAGTCTTGGATCGCTTGCTAATATCGGATAAAAAAGCAATGATCGGATGAATAGTATCTATGAACGATGATCTATGAACAAGAAAAAAAATTGAAGTTTACTTTATATTGCTTCCGAAATCTTCAAATTTTCACTTATAAAATTTGAAACTTTTCGAGAGGGGCGATGTGGTGCCCAAATATCGTATATACTGATATTAGACATTATTTCAATAAAGTTCTAATACAATATCGACATGATGACCGATATATTCATTATAATAAGTTGCAGCTACAAAAGAGTGTGAAAGGGATTGACACATGTCAAAAAGCTATTGGATGAAACCATGTGGAGCAACTATAAAAGGATTGAATGCAAAGAGAGGGGACCGATTCATTTCCGACACTTTCATTTTCTATTTCTCTCATGAAAACCATAGAGGAATGGGAGCATATTGTAAATCACCATTAATGAATAAGAAAAGCTTAATTGATTTATTTTATAATTCTCTTCTTGTATTTCACAACGTGTAGATAGACTCCACAATATATATTTGTTAGACTCCATATATACCGTTACTGAAAATTCGGACAATTAACTAATGGTATGAGGCCATATAGGCCATGTGAAAATGTGGGTGTTGTATACCATTTTTACTAGAGAGTGTGTGTTACTAATAAAAAACTTATTGAAAAAGTGAGTATTACTATGGTAGGGAGTGGTTTTAGGTGTCGATCATAGTATCATATATATCTTTTCCAGTTAACTTGATTGAGAACGAATTGAAGGTGTATGATGTGAACGCGATGTTAATACCCATGTGAAAATGTGGGTGTTACATCTTACAAGAGTTTGTCTGTTTGTTTGTTATTGAGTGCAAGGGTTTGTGCATGACCATATATAAAGAGGAGCAGGAATTGATGAATTGCTTATCAGAAATTCAGAATATCTCAAAATATCTCTTATTTAATACTAGATAAAATGGTTTCCCATTTCTACCTTTTAATGATATTGCCCTTTGTGTTATTCCTAATCCCTATTGTTGGTGGTGTTGATTCATATGTGTTGGCGGTTTAATACCGACCAACCATGACTGGTGTCCCTAGAGGAGGCCTGGCTAAATTCACAATCCATGGCCTATAGCCATCAAACGGTGGAAGAAGTTTGTTCAATTGTGATCCACTTAACAAAGACCCTTTCGACCATTCCAATCAAAGACGGAGCTAGGATTCTAAGTCAGGGGGTGTGAAATTAGTGCACACCCCACCCCAAAAGTATGCAATTTTTTTTAAAAAAAAATTTGTTAGAAGGTCTAAACAATAAAGATCAACAAAATTATGTATTTATTTCAATTCACAAAACTATAATGCGTTTACTACTATGTCTATATATATCTACATAATCTAGTCCACAAATCTACAACAATTCAACTAACAAATTGTTAACTTCCTATAATATTATAAGTCTATATGACCCTACTATCATGTGGAGAAAACTATAAAATATTAACATTGAAAGTAAAAAATTACCTTATTTTGTTTTGTTTTTTTAAGTGGAAAATTTATTAAAAATGATAACGAGTTTTACAAATAATTAGGGCAAGTGTGCAACAAGCTGCGGCACAAGTCCTTTTTGAATTTGTTTTTTATTTTATGTTAAGGCATGATACTTGTTTAAGAATTGAGAGTGAAAGAAAGGAGGGAGAGCTTACGAGTTTGTTATGGGTAATTAGAATTATACAAACTAATCGATTGGGCTTTGGGCCTTTAGCTATTTGTTTTAGTCTCATCAACCAATCAAATATTCAAAGACACATTTGTCCCTTTTTAATGGTTTTGGATTCAAAATAAATGATAAATGATAATTTTGTAAGGGCAAAAAGAGAAGTATAAAAGTTGGTTTATTTGAATGTTTTTTTATTAGTTTTTTTTTATAGTATGGGTAAATGACGTCGGCGCTAGTACAATCGAAATTCAACATAGAGGTTGGATTAAAATTATCTGTATATATAATTCAAAAGAAACTTTAACATCTCATTAGGTGGATTAAAATTACTTGTATAATTCATACAAAACTCTTTTCACATCTCATTGGATTGATTATATTACATTTGCAAAACATTGCGATACTTACACAATGTGCATTAAGATAATTATTCAACAATTGCATCTTGAAGACCGTACGAGTTCCCCTAGGGTATCCAAGACTAGTCAGATCAACGTTCAGTGAAGTTTACGAGATCAAACGCCTTCTCAAAATAAAGGTATTGTCTTAGACCTAAGTATGTGCTTTGTCCATTCATGCGTCCCAAAACCCCTTATTAGTATTTCCATAAACCCAGTTAGGCCATGCCTTGAATAGCCTATACTATAAGTTTAGTATCTACAAAAAAATGAGACAAAAGTAAAAACATTTTGATCAGCAAAATATAACTTCAAGTAGTATGGAGAAATCACTAAAATAAAACTCTAGCTAAACATTCATTGATTATACTGTGCATTCATGCTAAACGGTCTCAAGTTTTCTCGATCACAATAAGTGTCACTCTGTCCACTAATTTCAGGCCGTAGACCATGAATAGTAAAATTTAGTAAGCCTCCATTTATTGTTATAGTAGGCAGTGGCGGAGCCAAGGGGGTGGCGAGCAGGGGCAGTTGGCCCCTCTAAAATTTTAAGAAAAAAAAATGAAATATATATCTTTCTCTCTTTTTCATTTTCCATAAGTTAATTGTTTTGTCTTTTATATTTTTTACTTGGGCTTACTATCTGGTGAGAATGAAATGGATGGGGCCCTGACATAAATTAGACCTTTGTGAATACGGAAAAGTAAAAAATCTACCCTCTAGTAGATTGACTACTTCGTCTTGTGTTGACTCTTCCGATTTCTACAACAACAGAAAGAGCATTTTCCGCAATGAAATTAGTTAAAACTAGGTTTCGGAACAAGATGGGGAATGAATTTCTTGCAGATAGTATGACAATGTATAACGAAAAGGAGATTGCAAGAAAATTTAGCACTGATTCATTGATTATAGACTTTGACGTCAAGTCTCGCAAAAGAAAATTCTTTTAAGTTTGAAGTTAAAACTTGATGTTTTTTGGTCGGCCTTCATTTTGCATTTAGACATGGCTATTTATGGTTCTTGGTATGCTTATAATATGTTGAATGTTTTTGAGTTACAAACTTACTTTGTTTACTATTATCAATGTGTGTGATAACTTATTTGACTAATTTAGAATTATAAAATTAATATATGTGATTTGTTATAAGTTTTTTTGTTGACCCAAACTCCGCTCCCTAGATAAAAATCCTGGCTCCACCCCTGATAGTAGGGGAATACTGAAAGGCTAGTAGAAATGAGTCAACAACACTAGTCGTGGAGATCACGAGTGATACAACTAATGGGAAACAGAGAACAAAAAAAAATCCATTTTTTTTTTTTTTTATATAATGATAATTGGAAATGACCATGATGAGTTTTTTATTAAGTTGTAGAAGTAGAACTAGGTTGTGTTTAAATGTTTAAACACTCACTGTGATATATAGAAGAGCTTCTAATCTTGCACTTTAAATAAGTTTTTGTTAGACTAGGTGGTGTCGATAAATCCAAGATTCCAAGGCGTGGTTGTATTCTAGTGTCTGGTGTGTTATTAAGAATTTAAGACTAAAAAAAGTGTCTGATGTATTTTAGTCCCTTTAAAGTCAATAGTAATACAAGGTGTTAAGCTGGTTTGCCTTTGGTAGATTATCAAGTTCTTGGTACGACTTATGTTGAATTTTTTCTTGGTACGACTTATGTTAAAAAATTAAGAGTTATGATTTCATATTGTTAGTGTGTTATGCAAAGAGATATGATTTTATGTAATATATATTTTTTTTCATACATGCACATTTGTCATCGATCCAATTGTTAAAAGCTATTGTTAAGATGACAGATTATCTCCTCTTGATTTCACTCAGCGTCTAACTAGTCTTGGGTATCTAAGGAGAACTCATACTACTTTCAAGGTCGCAATTGTTGAATGGTTATCTCAATGCACATCGTGTAAGTATCGCAATGTTTTCTAAAAGTAATTAACACTTCCGTTTATATATGGGCAGTGACTATCTGTAGTCACCAATTCATAAACAAATACAAAAGCATCCTAGCAGCAACAAATGATGGAATACCAATTTAAACATATACTTAATTAATGGAATGCACTAAAATTTATAGAGAAAGATAAATTTGAGTGACAATAATTGATTATATTACGTAGAAAATCAAAGATTGGGTTATCTCAAATGATGGACAATCAATTCAGATTATTTCTATCACGAGATATCATATATATATATATATATATATATATATATATATATATATATATATATATATATATATATATATATATATATATATATATATATATATATATATATATATATATATATATATATATATTATAGCTCTACCTCTTCAATTGAGGAAATGTTTCTAGAGTGTCCACATGTCATGACTAATTAAGAAAAAAATAGGAGAAAAAAATGAGTTAAGAGACCCCACGGAATTAAAACATTGCGAAAAGAGACCCAAAGAAAACAACAAAACCTCTTTCTCCCATCGAAAATTTTTCTTCTCCTCACTAATTCAAGGCAGTTCATATCTTTATCCTTAGATATATATTATAGTTATACCCTCACCAATCTATTTTTTGGAGCACTCGTAGAGACTCTAGTTTTTTCTAAACTTTATTACTAATTACGAAAAAGTAAGATATAAATAAAGAAACAATCCCATCTAGAGTTTTATATAGTCTCTAACTTTTCCTAAACACTATAGCTAATTACCAAAAAAAACAATCATATCTAGAGTTTCACAGAGTCTCCAACTTTTCCTAAATAATATAGCCAATTGCCTAATTAAGAAAAAATATGAGACAGAAAACTAAATTGCTAAAAATAATAGTTTCCACCGAAAACGATTCTCCTAATAAACCCTTTCGATTTGATGTGTCATAATTAAGGATTCCAAAAATCATAATTCTGACCACAATAATTACGACATAATCAAATTAAATTTATGAATGAATTTAATTTGATTATGTCGTAATTATTGTGGTTGGAATTATGATTTTAAAATCCTTAAAATGATGACACATCAAATCGAAAAGAATTTATAATTTTTCAACACTATAATGTAATTTCTAATTTTATAAAACACACACACACATATATATATATATATATATATATATATATATATATATATATATATATATATATATATATATATATATATATATATATATATATATATATATATATATATTCAATAACGGAATAGAGATTCAGTTAAAGTGGACGTTGGGCTTAAATAAATTATATACCAAACCAAAACAAATTACATGTGGAAAATTAAATTATACAAAAAATAACATCACAAATTATATAATAGAAAATGAATAAAATAAAATAAAATAACGACAAACCAATAATGACAAATATTATAAAATATATATAATACTACATGAAATTAACGTCTAAGAACAATTAACGGGGGACCGAAAATTGGATGCAAATGCATCGTACTAACCTCAAATAATATTTAACAGGGAATCGGAAACTGGATGCAAATGCAAGCATTAAACTAATCTTAAAAAGAAATTAATAGAAAATCAGAATATGAATACAATTGCATTAAACTAACCTCAAAGAATAATTAACGGGGAAATCAAAAGTTGGATGCAAATACATTAAACTAACATAAAAAAATAATTGACAGAAAATCGGAAACTGAATGCAAATGCATTGAACTAACCCTCAAAGATTAAATTAACAAAAAATCGGAAACTAGATGCAATTGCATTGAACTAACCTCAAAGAAAAATTAATTATAAATTAGAAACATGATGCAAATGCGTGGAACTAATCTTAAAGAATAATTAACGGGAAATCGGA
The DNA here is from genome assembly GCF_015680905.1 of Coptis chinensis. Taxonomy (NCBI): domain Eukaryota; kingdom Viridiplantae; phylum Streptophyta; class Magnoliopsida; order Ranunculales; family Ranunculaceae; genus Coptis; species Coptis chinensis. The sequence continues at coordinate 87,769,729 of NC_141463.1, read as the reverse complement.
AAGCGGATGCAACTGCACTGAACTAATTTAAAAAAATAAACTGGATGCAAATGCATTGAACTAACATCAAAAAATAATTAACGGGAAATTGGAAACTGGATGCAAATTCATTGAACTAACCTCAAACAATAATTAATGGAAAATCGGAACCTAAATGCAAATGCAACCTTATCAAATAATAAAAGAGAAATCGGAAACTGGATTCAAATGCATTAAACTAATCTCAGAGAGTAATTAACGGGAAATCAGAAACTGGATACAAATGCATTGAACTGACCTCAAAGAACAATTAACAAGAAATTGGAAATTGAATTTGATGCAAATGTATTGAACTAACCGCAAAGAATAATTAACGAGAAATCGAAAACTGGATGCAACTGAATTGAACTAACCTAAAAAAATAAATAACTGAAATCAGAAAATGCAACTGCATTGAACTAACCTCAAAATATAGTTGGATTATATGTTGTGGGAATATCTCAATAAATATAGTTTTGCATTAAAAATTATGTTTATCTTATCTCTATTCGTATGGTTGGAAACTCCTTGCTATTCAAGTAGTTTCAATATAAACTTCACCTTATTAGGCAATCTCACAAAACTTCAATCAAACTTCTATTATTAAATAACAAAAAGAAGTTGAAGGGTTTTATCAAAGGTGAGTTCTTTTTTTTTAATAGAGCTAGAGTGAGATTTTCACGTTATAAGAAATTTGGATGAGTTATTAATATAATATTAATATATAATAGTTATGCATAGTTGCAAATATTTTTCAGAATAATTAATATAACAACACCCATTCATAGATAATCTTTGAAGATTCCACATATAGTGAGTCATGCATAATTTAAAGAATAATTAATGGGAAATCGAAAACTAGATAATCTTCGATGATCCCATATAGTAAATCAAGCATAATTTATTTTTATGTCATATTTGCAAGGACACTACAGATGGATCAGTAGAAGTTGGTATTACACACCACATTGGATAATTAAAAAGAAAATAACACCCGTTCATAGATAATCTTTGAAGATTCCACATATAGTGAGTCATGCATAATTTAAAGAATAATTAATGGAAAAATCGGAAACTGGATAATCTTCGATGATCCCATATAGTAAATCAAGCATAATTTATTTTTATGTCATATTTGCAAAGACACTACAGATGGATCAGTAGAAGTTGGTATTACACACCACATTGGATAATTAAAAAGAAATCGAAAATTGGATTCAAATATATAACTGAGCTCAAAACGTAATTAACGGGGAATCGGAAACTTTATGCAAATGCAATAAACTAAACTCAAAAAGTAATTAACTAGAAATCGGAAACTGGATGCAATTGCATTAAACTAATTAACATCAGAGAATAACTAATAGGAAATTAGAAATTTGATACAAATCATTGAAAAATATTTAACGAGAAATTAGATATGGTATGCAAATGCATCAAACAAACCTTAAATAATAATTAACGGGAAACCAGAAACTGGATGCAAATGCATTGAACTAACCTCATAAAATAATTAACAAAAAGTCAAAAACCAAATAGCATTGAACTAACGCCATAGAATAATTTGTGGGAAATTGGAAACTAACAACTGCATTGAACTAACATCATAGAATAATTTGTGGGAAATTGGAAACTAAATGCAAATGCATGGAAATAACCTCAAAGAATAGTTAACGGAAAATCAGAAACGAGATGTAATTGCATCGAACTAACCTCAAAGTATAAATAATCATAAACTAGATGCAGATATATTGAACTAACCTTAAAGAGTTATTAACGAGAAATCGGAAACTAGATGCAAATGCAATAAACTAATCTCAAATACTAATTAATGAAACATCAAAAAATGGATGAAACTGCACTGAGTTAACCTAAATGAATAATTAACGGTAAATTATAAATTTGATGTAACTACATTGAACTAACATCAAAAAATAATTAACGGGAAATCGGAAACTTGATGCAAATATATTGAACTAACCTCAAAGAACAATTAACATAAAATCGAAAATTGGATGTAACCAGTGAACTAACCTTAAAGAATAATTAACGGAAAATCAGAAATTGAATGCAACTGCATTAAACTAAAATCAGAGATTAACTAATGGGAAATCATAAAGTTGATGCAATTCTATTGAATTAACCTTAAATAAGAATTAACGGGAAATTGGAAAATGGATGCAACTACATTGAACTAACCTCAAAGAATAATTAATGGAAAATCATAAACTTGATGCAAATGCATTGAACTAATAACCCTAATGAAACATATTTGTATTATATGTAGGGGGAATAGAATGTCTCGACAAATATAGTTTTGCATTTTAAGTAGTGTTTATCATAATTCTTTTATTATGATTAGGAATGTCTTGATATTCAAGTAGCTTCAATATTATCTTTGCCATATTGAGCATTTTCACAAAACTTCAATTAAACTTCAATTATTAAACTTAACAACAAAAAGAAGTCAATGAGTTTTATCAAGGTTTGGTGCTTCATTTTTATAAAGAGTGGTGCAAGAAATTTGAATGAGTGATTAATATAATTTTCATATCTTATAGCTATATATTTACTATTTCATTGTCGATTTGATATCGAAATTGTGTGGCTGTTTCACCATCGATTCCATATCGATATTGTGTGGCTGATGGATTTGATCTGCATGGTGTTTATCAAAGCTTCGAGCACCATTAAAACAACGTATGAATCAGAAGTTATTGATATAAGTGATATAAGTTTCACCATCATAGAGTTCTAACTATTGTACTGTTCATGAAAACCAATAACTATTTGATTCCATCATCTGAAACTTACATTAATTGATTTCGATTATGTCATGATATCAATTTCGAAAGATAGCATTTGTAACATTTGTTTTGTTTTTTTTAAGAAGAAGCTAGGGGTTAATTAAGAATACTCCAACCTTTATTCATAGCATCAGCTAACCCTAGGGTACACAGTTCCTTCTTTATGTTCCCTAACAATAGAATCTAGAATTGAGTCTAGGGGAGGCATAAAGTACACCACATCCATATCTGGATATTCATAGACCTTAGACAAGTAATCGACTGCCCTATTACTTTCTCTAGAAATATGAACTATATGAACTATGCTGAAAGATACAAACAAAGTACTTAGACTCTTAATCTCAGCTGCTAGATTCTTTGTTTTGGATTAAGTGAATCTGGTGACGAATCGTCTCGGATTCGGTACGGTGATCATTAAGATTGGAACACCAATAGCAAGTAGATCATGTCTACCCAGAGATGGTATAATGGTTATTGATGGTCGGAGTATATCATCCTGCATGGTTAGCCATGGTAATTGAAGGGTTGTATGTATGGTTAACTGAAACGGACCGAAACGGCGGGAATTTAAAACCCATTAATGGTTCTGTGCATGTCTATGTTGAGAGGAAGAAGATGATCAAAAAGATTTCCTTGGCCGGGCTTCAACAGTTCAATTTCTTTTGGGCTTTAAGTTAATTTACCTTTGGGCATTCCTTATGTTTTGTTTGTCCCAGCCCACATCCTTTATTTTTATTTGTTTGGGCCTTCTTTCTTCGTCAACGCAACCACTTACATAGTGGACCAGCCCATGAACTTAATCTGAATTGGGCTTAAGTTCGTTTTATTTTCTATAGCCACCCATTATAAAGCCCAACCCGCATATACCACTGACTTGGGTCTGACCAGTTTGGACCGAGCCATTTTGACCCTTAAGGACCGGATCCGGTTTGACCCATTAAAGTGGTCATTTATGTAGACCCAATTTGTTTTTAGGCCTATTAACCTTCTTTTTGGACACACAACACTCATTTGAAGTCCGTTTTTGATGTATGAATAGCCATTACGAAGCTTTTTTCGAGCCCTACGTATTGAGCAATTTTGAAAGTGGTTTTGAAAATTTAAATTTTTTGATATTAAAGTTGAAAGTTTATATAATCTTTAAGACAATTCTCGTTTTAATAGGTTAAGAATTCTCATTTTAATTAGAAGTGCTAGAATTTCCTTATTCAATAGTGAATGAATTCATGTTTTAATAGGAGATAATGTTGAATTTTAATAGAGCTAGAAAAATACCTTTTGTGTGAACTTTCATATTAAGACTAGATTTGAGCACATGACTCGGCACATTTTTTTTCTTCTAAAGAAGTAAATTTAGATGGGGCCCTTGGCAGAAAATAATAAGAAAATAAGTGTGTTTAGTTGCTTTGGGGTGGGGCCGGGCATAGTAATATTGGTCCCATTGGAAAAGGAAAAGAGATCATTAACACCAATAACACGTAATAAAACACTTTATTTGAGAATCGCAAAAATCATTTAAAAAACTAGAAAAAATAAAATGTGTGAACGTATTTGTGACGACTTGGTGGCTCGCTCCCCCACGCTACATAATAAATAGAATAGATACTAGCATTGCAGCATGACGCATGCGCCTATTACATGCTTATTTGGTGTTCATTTTAAAAAAATAAAAATAAACAAATAATCGTAAGGGCAGTTTCATAATTTAAGATAAAGTATAGGGACTATTATGTAAATTATACAAAGTATAAGGACCGATATATAATTTATTGTAAAATATAGGGACTATTCAGTAATTAATATAACGATTAGGGACTGTTATGTAATTTACATAAAACATGGGGCTGTTTCGTAATTTAAAGTAGTTAGATGGTAGTTTCGTAATTGAGTGAGCGGAGCGAACGGTTTTGGCAGAAAAGGGCTATGACAAAAACCAATTTGGTTGGTTTCTATCTGTCTGTCCTCATTTTCTCTCTAATTTTTTTTTCGCCCAAATACATTTCTCTTTCACCCATCTCTCTCTCTCCCCCGCATCACCCAACTCTCTCTCTCCCCCGCAACTCCGCTCACTCCCCACTCCCACACAGTATACTAGTTAATTGATAATATAGGGGAAATGTGCTAAATAATCCGTGAGCGTAGCGAACTCTTGAGGTCGCTTTTCTTAAATCACCCAAAAAACCACTTGCTACGTGTCACTCTCTCATGTGTCTGTCCGTACCCCCAAATAACCCTTCGTTTGTGTCTGACCGTACCCCCCCTATTTTCTCATTTTCTTTTGTCTTCTCCTCCAATCTCCCAATCTCTCCTCCATCATGCCTGTTCTCACAATCTATCTTGAAAAAACGCCCATAATTCAAGTGGGTTTTCCTTCAAACCGAACCAATTGAAATCTTTTAAATCACACATACTATATTTTGTTAAGATATTTCTTGCTCTCAGATTATTATATTTCTCTCTCTCGGATTCGCCACTTCAAAGTACAAATACAATAGATTCATTTCATCAGGAAATGAAGCATTGGAAGATTTCAAAACATTGGCATTGGAAGTGGGGTTTTTGTTTCGAGGAGGGATGTGAGTCTTGCTGGAAGAGAAGTGGTGTTTGTTTTGCGGGCGCGCCTGTTGGTGAACAACAGGTAAGTCAAAGACACTTGATATCTGACTATCCTTTATTCCGCTTTGAGTAGTTATAACTTTAATTTGTGGTCAGATTATATATCCATGGTTTTTCCGAGGATCAAAAACGAATGTGGCTTTTATGCACCGAAAGTGCTAAACATTTCTCTCTACAAGTGAAGTCGTCTTCAAAAGTTTGAAACTTAAGGGGTTGGATACCCCGAACTGAATCACAATTTCACCTTGGTTTAGCTAAAATCGACATTAAGATTCTCGACAAAGATCGGATGTTTAATAAAAAAAATCTTAAAATAGGGATTGGTTGTGTCACCTTTGTTTGCTTAGTCAATGATGTCTAGTGGATTTTGATGACTTTGGGCTAGTTTTAAGAGGAGTTTACCATCATTCAAACACATTGGTCTTGTTGGTCGCCTCGGTGAGTCAATATTGGTCTCGAACTCTCGAAGTTTCTTAAAGAAACCGGATTTGGCTCAAAATAGTTTGGAGATTTTATTTTATTTTTTTGTTGATTGAGGTGGTATAATCTCGGATAAAGATCAAATTGCATGGGAACAAAGCTCCCTATTACTTCTCTTCTTTTTAGGGCAGAAAATTGTCGTGACTCACTTTTGTGTTCAAACCAAAATCTGATAATGCCTATTATGTAGTTTGAAAATTCCTCTTTTCTCGCTAATAGTCACTAGGGTATATGGAAATACTTTCCTTTAATCTCTCGTGTGTTACTTCCCACTATTACTTTTCAAAATATTATATGGATAAAAATTACAAAGTGTATATCTTCCTCGAATCTCGATGGTGTCTTGCGTCGATCCTCATAAGACGATTTCAGTTCACCAACAATAGTTTCGTTGTTGCTACACACGAGGATATTTGTTTTAATAATATGTCTCAATTCGTTGGAGTTGATTTGCGAGAAAGGGTAACACCGGTTGGGTACAAAATTGTCGGTTTCCACAGGGGTGATCAAGGATTTTATGATACTGATCGGTGACTTTTTAAAGGTTGGTATCTCTTATCAATCTTCAAACGTTGTGGACTTCTCGGTTTATCATCTAGGACACCATTAAGGTTTCAGACCTACTTTCTACATCATCTTCCTCACGTAGACGGGTTAGATGATGTAGGAGGTAGGAGTGCCTAAAATTGGATGATTTTTTGTTTGAGAATCTTCCAAAACGAAACCTTTCAAGGTTATATTTGCCACAATTTTTATAACGCCACTCTCATTTTTGTTACTTGACTCTATTTGACAATGTTGTTAATGTTTCGAACGATGGTAGTGGGTGTGTATCCATATATGGAAGTAAGTTCGATGATGAAAATTTCATTCGCGAAGCATACCGGGTCTCGCTTGTTATCGATGGTAAGAGTTGTTGCTCAAATTAAACTTCAAGTATCTCAGTGTATATTTTTTTTTCACGGGTCTATTGTAAACTATTTTAGTTTCCTATTCAAGTTAGTCTAACTTATACTTCCAAACTTAATGCATCCTTTTGTTGTTCATTTGTTTGGTTGCAGGCAAATAGCGGACCTAACACCAATGGATGCCGTGTACTATTTCGTTATTGTTATTTGTTACTTTGATCTAATCTAAGTCTACATGTTCAATTTGAGACTTGTTTTTCCCCTCAAGTCTGGTCCAAATTATCCCTTAGTATTTAAGGTGTAAAACTGGATTTCTGCACATTAAGAGGCTAATATTCTACATTATGTGAAAAAAGCAAGAGTTGTGAAACTTTGATTGCAAATATCGGTGAGTAAATCCATAGCCCATTTCTTGAGTACTACAGTTTTCCAGATTGCACATGGCTTTAAAGTAGAGAATTGTTTAAGTGAGTTTCTTGAGATATTGCATATGCTCAAAGATTTGAACTTGAGCCTTCAACTTGAACCAAGCCTTTATTCTTGGTGAAAAAATACGTTAGGCAAGCGGTAGTTGCTTGAATTTGGTCTGTTGCTTGACAAATGCCCTCGATCCCAAAAGAGAAAGAGAAGAAGGAAAACGAACCGATAACCTATTTAAGGCCAAAATGCAATATTCACAATGTTCCAATGTTTGAGTACAAAGTCATACCAGTTTTGTAAACCGCACATGACTTTGAACATAGACACGATTGGCTATTTATTACAACAGAGGGTTTCCTCAAATTTTGCTGTTTTACTTGGGATGTTTCTAATCTTTTAGATGAAATAGTTCAAGAGTCTCTTATTCAGTCTACGATCTCTTTTGCAATCGCAGCTTCTTCATAACGTGCTCAAAATGTGATTGGCTCGACAATAAGCATGTCGCCTTTGGGGTAAGTTCTTTTTTAGTGGAAACCACCTTTTGATTTATCGGTCCCTTGTTGTGGAAAACTGTTGATAACGCTTTCCTCCTAACCGTGTTTGTTTCTTCTCTTATTTTATCGAGGGTGCTTGGAGATGGTCTTTTGGTTGTGAGGAAGATTGAGAATGTAGCTACCGGACCTAACAACCGGCCCTAAACTTTCCCTGTTATTCTTATTGAATCTTGGGAAATGTAGAAACTCGTATTTTTGAGCTAGAAGTGTACAACTTTGAGGATGATATACTGAGAGGCATTTTTTTTCCGTGTCATTTGTATTGGATCGTTATTAACCCTAATGTTATCGACATCGAAGTTTTATTATTTGGCAATGATGACCTTGAATCCTCCATTACCTTCTCGCTGCAGAGCATTTTGTCCATCACATTAAACAAGAAAAGCATATTAAACTATTAAAGTCTTGTAGATATTTACTTCGCCAAACAAATGTATCGCAACAACAAATCTTAACCGGCCCCATATAAAGAAAAACGATATAAAGATGAAGTTGTTATGGAAATAATCAAGTGAGTCAGAGCGATCGCTTTTGAGTTGGTTTGGAAAGTTGGGCAAAATGTTGTTTATCTTCTCGTGTACCTACCCCTCCCTCTCTCTTCTTCTCTTCACAACTCCACACTCTCTCTCTCCCCAACTTTTCCCCAAATGACCTCTCCTCCACCCACTATTTCCCGTTCCATGCCCCCCTCACTTGCGATTTGATTATTTTCTTCTCTCAAATTGCCGCAAAACCCATCTCTCCCTCTCTCTCCTTTCTCACCAATACCTATCTCTTCTCCACTCCTACTCCGCTCCACGCTCCACTTTTAATGAATGGGTGTGAACATACGACGCTTATCATACAACGCCATTATCCTACAGTATCGTAATACTAGTGGTGTAACCGAAGCATAGATAGATAGATTGTTTGTTAATAATACATGGCTCAACATATGCTAGATGGAGATATACTGTGCTATGTAGGGGCGATCGATCATTCCCCACTTTGTGTATACACAGAATGGTCCCTATACACACAAATAGTCCCTTCCATTTAACAAATTCTGGTTGCCACATACAACTTCCACTAAGGTGTTTCAGACTTTGAGATAATGGTCTACTTTTTCACATTTACCGCATACGTAGTTATTGATAGATAGAAGAATCATATTATATATTTCTGTGTACGTGCAAAAGTGTTACACATGGTTCAAGTAGGCAATAAAATAACCGTAGCAAAAAGATTCAATTAATATTACACAATATTGTTACACTTGATAAACTAGACAATGATATAGTCTATTTTCCTTAGTTTATCTGTCTAATTATCAAAAAATTAATTAAGTCGTGAAAATAAAAAAAAAAATATAAAAAAAAAAACAATAATAAAATAGTCAAATAAATAATATGCTACTACGCTCACGCCCCACTGCAATGCAGTATACTAGTACATGACATAATTTAGCTCAAGCAACCTAGTCAGTCGGGCTACTGGGCTCGAGCAAAAACTTAAGTTGGGCTTGGGTTAAAATTTGAAAACCCATCCCAGAATGAATACTTGAGGGTTCTGACAACAGACACGGCATGCCTCTCTCATTATTCGTCGTTCCCAATCCCAGGTACTAGCCGCCGTTTCATTATCGTTATTAATATTACTAGCATGATGCATGTGCGGTTCGCACATGATGCTGTTCAGCCCAAATAGTTGACTAACCCAAAAAGTAAACATGACTAAATTGTTAATATGCAAAGGTATAAAGGTAAATTTTATATTAAATCAGACAAAAAATGACGAAGAGACCAAGAGGTACATAAAATAATAATATTTTACTATTGCCCTACTGTAGATGAGAGTCGTGATTATTATAGTATTTTAGATTACATCTTTTTTAACGAGTAATTAGAGTTTGCTTTTGAGTAATTAGAGAGAGAGAGTGGATGGCAATAATATCGACGAGCAACGTTGTTTTGCCAGAGGATGTGGTGTTTTGCCTTCTGTTATGTCTACCCGTTGCGTCTCTTTTAAGATTCAAGTCGGTCTGCAAGTCGTGGCGCGCTCTTATTGAGAGCTCTAGTTTTGTTAATCAACATCATTTCAAGGATGACTATAATAATTACAGTTTCATTGTTATGGACCCCCCTAGCGCGTTTGGTAGACCTTGTCCTAATCCCGATCTTTATGTTTCCTTACTTTCTGGCAACTCATTAGAGGCGTCCGTAAAACTGGATTTACCAGACTGTTGTAATGTCAACTTGTATAATGATAGCATTAATCATCCCCCTAATTGTAACAGAACATTCGGCAATATCGGCCTAAGTATAGTGGCTTCTTGTAACGGCATTGTTTGCCTATATAATAGATTTTCAAGTGATATTTTTCTATGGAATCCTGCAACGAAACATGTGAGACTTCTATCAAAATCCCCATTCCCTTATCAACCAGAAGATGGTTACTTCAGTCTAGACATCTGCATTGGATTTGGTTTCGATGATAAAAGTAATGATTACAAGGTGGTGAGGTTTTTCAGTTTGTGTAAACAACCCGATGTCCCGACACAGAGCCCAGCTGAGGCATACAACTTGAGTACTGATTCGTGGAATATTATAGACGCGGTTTCACCTGTTATTGTTATCCTTTCTGATCCGAAAGCACCATACAGGAATGGAACATATTGCTGGTTGGTAGTAAATGATGATTTTCCACAACATGAGAGGTTACCTGAAAAATACGTTCTCACATTTGATTTTAGAAACGAGGTGTTTGGGTCTCTACCATTACCGGATGTTGAGACTGTTGATTTTCCATGTTTAGTTATCTTAAGGGAAAACCTTGCTTGCATTTATAATGTGGAAACTTTTTGTGATTTCACTGATGACTGGAGGCCTTGGGAGTGTGAAATATGGGTGTTGAATGAATACGGTGTCAAAGATTCCTGGACTAAATTGTACACCGTTGGGCCCTTTACAATATCTACACGTATTGCATATGCTGCTGGAAAGATAGGGATTTCGATGAATGGAGAGTTTTTTCTGATATTCTTGAATAAACAGATATGCACATACAACCTTGTTACTGAGGAAATAAAAAAAGTTGATGTGCATGGTGATTTAAAGAATCCTATTTATTTAGAGGTTGCTGCATACAAAGAGAGCCTAGTCTCAATCAAAGGAGGAAATAATGCAGCTGATAGGGAGACTTATGCGGTATGACACTATTCTCTTACTTTTGACCTCTATCAATCAAGTAGGCTTTGTTCAGATAATATATTCTGCTTATCTGGACGAACAAGTAAGAAATTAACTTTTGCACTAATTGATATCTTGACTTTCTTGTATATTTTGGCTTTTTATGGCTTGACTGGATGTTTGTGATTATGAGAAGATGATAAATTTGAATGAATAAGAAATCGGGTCCTCCTTTAGTTCCTAATTCTTTATTTTGTACTGCAAGCAATTGAAAATTGTTTACCAGGTCTCTCATGTTCTCTTCACCTTTTGACATTCTTCATATTCTAAACTTACAAACACATCTCATGATTTATGGCATAGGATGAGGATTTGGTGTTTGTGAATTTTACTAATTTATTTGCCATTATATTGTTTTTATAGGCGGAGTATGATTTGCATTTTAATATTCAGTTTGTGAATCCATAACTACTGCCACTACTGCTGTAATCTTTTTTAATTGTTGTTTTATGTTTGCGAGTCTCAACCTTTTATTGCTTCTGTATTCCTAAACAAAATCTTTCATGTCTTTGTGGTCAAACTTGATGCTTCTTGGCTATTATCTCAAGCTAATGCACACTTTGTACCACTCAATATTATGTTCTTAAAATTTCCCTGTGCTGTTATTTTGCTTTGATCTAATGCAATCTTGTTGACTCACACGGTTAAGTAGTAGGGATAGGTTTTTGCATAATAAACCCTAAATCTCTCGATTAAATTTATGATTCATCGACAAGCAAATTCTCTAGAGAAACGAAACTTAATCTTTGTTAATTGATAAAAAGTAGTCTCTCCAAAATGATTAGGCATTGCTAGAACTAAATACAATATGGCTGCAACTGCAAGCCTTTATATATTAGATGGTGTTTGCTTGCTTAGCAACCAACCTAGTAGACTAGGAATCTACTATTTTTTGCTTCATAAGCTAGAGCACCAACTATAAAAAAAACTAAGATCAAAATGAACAAAGTAGACATTCGTTGGCTATTGGACACATGGGATTGTTGATGTCTCCTTGATGTTGATGACTTGTTCATCTCTCAAAGGAATCTATTTGGATTATCTAGGGTGAATACATGTATACAAAAGACTGTTCAGTGAGGTGGTGGCGTGGTGGGAAAGGACAAGGAAATGTAGGGAAGGCAAAGACAGGGAGAGAGATTAGGGGAGGACAAAGCATAGAGAATACTGGAGGTGAAGCGCCTGTCGCAACAAAGCTTTGACAGAAGGTGTTGTTTTGGAGATCTTCTTGGAGGTCGGGAGTCGGAGATAGGTTGGGTGGGGATTGGGGTGTATTGGGGTTTTGGTGTTTTTCAGTTAGCTTCTTGATGATGGTTTAAGGGGTTGATGAAATTAGTTTTAATATGAATGAAATTATCTTTCATCAATAAAGGGGAAAAAAAATACCAGTGGTTATGGACAAGGATATTTGGTAGTAGAAATGGATGGAAGTGTGTGTGTATATGATAGGCATGGTTTAGGTTTTGGAATTATTTATATGACTGTTGGAGTGTATTTTAGGTTTTGCGGGTCCTTATTTTAAAAGGATTGGTTTATGTTTTGGGTGAGGTAGCCAGATGTCAATAGCATGCCTTTTATTTTGTTTATTGTGGTTGTGTAGCTGTTGACCTGCTTTTGATAATGGTCATTGGTCAGTGTCGGAATAAGGTATCTTCCATGGTCCAAGTGCCTATTTCTTTGTGTTAGAGACTTAGAGGTAGCAAAAGTGCCTTTCGCTTTTGTATTCCTCATTTAATCAGTTATTAATTTATTATTGATTCCCATGCACTTTTACCTGGATTGTCCCTCATGGATTTTAACATTTGAATTTCACTAACCAAACTTGTAATTGATTAGGTAGAACACTGGTCAGCGTGAGCTTTTGCACGATCCAAATCCAGAATCTAATTGTGTGGAATCCTTGAGCAACAAAATCTTTCTGATGGAAGAGGAAAAGATGGTTCAAAGGTACTCGTGCTGTTTGCTTACTAGCATATGGTGGCAGCCTAGCAGGCCTTATATCGATGTCCGGTGTGTAGATTGTTTAATCTCATGTCTATCTGAATCATATATGCTATATTGTGAAGTTCCTTTAGTTTTTTCTGTAGCTGCTTACAGGAGCTAGGATGACTGTTGTGTTCAAGTTACTGTGCGTCTATTTCTGTACTGAAAATTTCACGATGTATTATTGTTTATGGTTGGTACCCTTGGTAGACAGACTTGTTTAATCAGGTAGGTTCATATGTTCAGCTTCAATTTCAAGCGCTCAGATGCCAAAATGTGCGTAATAACCTGTATAGGGCATGCTGAAGCCACCGAAGGGTGGTTATTTGGTTGTACTTTAGTCTGTCAAATGCAGTATTGCAATTGACAGATATTTTGTGATACAAAAAAAATTACAATTTCTTTAGTTCTTTGAAAATAGTAGCGGGGTAAAACATTGTTATTGAAAATCATTAATATTTTTTTTTAATATTTTATCAAAGTATATCAGGCGGCATGATTGGACGAACTGATGGCAGTCAGCGCCTTGGAGCAATCCACTGACAGCTATTTTTGCAGAAAATACTGAGATATCCCCGTTTCAGATTTGGCTGTCATATATGAATATGATTGGAATGAATATGGTTTTAAGGTTTTTTTTCCCCCCACCCAAAGTAAATTACTATGTAAGGCAGACGAGATGCAATAGCAGAAATGACTGAGAGACAAGTAAAGCGGGAGTGGATGAGTAGCTTGCTTTATCTCAAATGATGGAGACAACCAATTCAGAATATTTCTATCATGAAACATTTAAGATGACTTGCTAGCAAATGAAACCATAAAAATCAAATAGAAGAAGTAGTAGTAATGTAAGTATTAACTTGGCAAGATAAATTTGTATCTCAAGAATCTCTTGTATAATACTTTAAAATAAAAAAAGAAAAAGAAAAAGGAAATTAGATAACTATTACAGTGTAGCACTGTGGAGTTAAATAGTTATATACAAGAGAATGAAGAGATCCTTGTATCGATACAACGACACTTAGATAGATCATAGATAGAAAAAAATCATTCATATTTAAAGATGAATAATGTTAGTAAGCTGATTAAGTATGGTAGCTGCTTCAGTGTGCCGGCTATGGGTCAGAGTGGGGGCTTGTTAGTAATGTGAAAAGAAGGAGTTGAGCTGGAAATTTTGGGGGCTACACAGAATCAAGTAACAGGTAAAATTTCAAATTTCCAATATATTCATCCTTGGTTCTTTATTTTTACTTATGTGCATCATGTTGCGAGTCAGAGAAATAAAGTTTGGAATGAGCTTAGGGATATAGCTCCTCTTATCCTTGGCCCTTGGTGTCTCTTTGGAGACTTCAATGTCATCTCTTCCTTGGATGAGAAAGTAGGAGGTAGGAGGTAGGAGTGTCATGAATAAGAGTATGATAGAGTTTAACAACATGATAAATGATTTAGAGCTGATAGATTGGGGTATAAAGGTCCCAAATTCACATGGAGTAACCAACGGAAGATTAAAGATCATATTTTAGAAAGGTTAGATAGAGCTTTGGCTAATGATAACTGGTTAATGCTGTTTCCTAACATGCAAGTTAATACTTTTGCCACTGCTTCTTCTGATCACTTGTCTATGATGATTACTCTTAATAAGGATAATAACACTGTTAAGCAGGCTAAACTTTTTCAGGTTTTATAACATGTGGCTTAGGAATGACACTTGTATGCCTGTGATTGATAATGTTTGGACCTTGATTATGCATGATATGTCTGATTTGAATGTTTTGCATAGGATAAAGTCTACTCAGAATAGTCTAAATCATTGGAATAAGCATGTGTTTGGCAACATATTTACTAATATCAAAAACATTCAGAGAGAGCTCAATGATGTCCTCTCAAAGCCTTTCTCTATCACCAACTATGAGAGAGCCAAAATTCTGAAATCTCAGTTGTTTGACTGGATGGTCAAGGAAGAAGACTTCTGGAAACAGAAATCTACTAATCACTAGATTAAAGAAGGGGGGGAGGAATACAAGGTTCTTCCACCTTTCTACTATTTATAGAAGAAGGAAGAACATGATTGAGAAACTTAAAACTGATGAGGGGGAGTGGAGCATTGGAGAAAAGGAAGTAGGAGTCAATATTAATGACTACTTCTCTCAAATCTTTGCTTCTGATCATCCCCAACAAAATGACCAAATTCTTGATCTGTTCAATCCTTGTATAACTGAGAGGGAGAATGAGATTCTCACTGCTGTTCCTACCAATGATATGATTTGGAGAGTAGTCAAGAAGCTAGGGAGTCTCAAAGCCCCAGGCCCATATGGGTTCCAAGGGGTTTTTTTCCAGAAATGTTGGCACATTGTTGGGCCTAGCATGGTGACTTTTGTGCAAAGTTTTTTTTATTACTGGGATTCTAAATCCTAGTTTTAATGAAACTTTTTTTGCTATTATACCAAAAATAACAAATCCTGACCATATATCCAAGTTCAGGCCTATAAGCCTCTGTAACTTCTGTTACAAGATTATCTCTAAGATCTTGGCTAACAGGCTGAAATGTCATATTAATAAGATTGTGTCCCCTTTTCAAGGGGCATTCATCAAGAGTAGGAGTATTGGGGACAATACTGGGTTGGCTTGTGAGCTTAATTTTTTACAATATGAAGAACATGAAAACTAAGGGGGATGGTTGGGTGGCCCTCAAGATGGACATGACTAAGGCCTATGATAGGGTGGAATGGTCTTTCTTGGATAGTATTTTTGAGAAGCTTGGCTTCAATGAGAAATGGAGAGGTATGATCCAGCAATGTTTGACATCTGTCACTTTTCAAGTGTTACTTAAGGGGTCTCCTCTGAAAAAGTTCAAACCTGAAACAGGGTTAAGACAAGGGGACCCTTTATCCCCTTATCTCTTTATCCTGGTTTCTGAGGCTCTGTCTAGGCTTATAGCTAGAAAAGAACAAGAGGGGCTGATACATGGTATCAAAATAAAAAAGAGATCTCTCCCCATCACTCATCTGTTGTATGTAGATGATTTGATCATTTTTACTGAGGCCAACACTTCTGATGGGGGGCATCTCAGACAGATTCTTGATGATTACTGTGAGGCATCTGAACAGAAAATCAATTTTGATAAGTCCATTATGTTTTTTAGTAAGAATGTGAGATTCAGAAACAAACTTAGACTGAAAAGATTCTAGAAAATGAGCCAGTTTGAATCCAGAGAGAAATATCTGGGGATTCCAGTTATGTTATCCCAAAGAAAATATCTGGGGATTCCAGTTATGTTATCCCAAAGAAAAGCTGAGGATTTTGAGTTCCTGGTGAATAATGTTCACAAAAAGATTAAGGGCTGGAAAGTCAAAGTGTTGTCTCAGGCTGGAAGAGCTACTCTTATAAGCTCTATGGCCCAAACAACACCTCTGTATGCCATATCTACCTACATGTTGTCTGTTTCGACTTGTGAAAAAATTGACAAGGCATGTAGGGAATTCTTTTGGAATGGGACAGAAACATCAAAAAGTGTACACACCATTGGGTGGGAACACATGTGTAAACCTAAAAAATATGGAGGGTTGGGTTATAGAAAATCAAGGGAGATGAATGTGGCCATGTTGGCAAAGTTGTCATGGAAGGCTGCCACTAATGTGGAGTCCATGTGGACCAAAACTCTTTATAGTATATATATCAAAAATTGGATTGGTGATGTTGAAAAGCCCCCTGAATATGCCTCTTTCTTCTGGAAGGGTATACATAGGGTGTTCAATACTATCAGTGAGGGGGTTCTGTGGAATATCCATAATGGGCAATCCATTTCAGTTATGAAGGATCCTTGGCTGATTTGCAATGGGAAACCAAGGACCCTTAAAGAGCTGGGTGTGATTAACCCTGAACTTGAGAACATGAATGTGTCTGGCCTTTTCAAAAGTGATGGGTCTTGCTGGGACCCTGAGCTGTTAGCTCTTCACTTTGAGCCTTTCATAAGGCAAAAGTTTCTAGAGGTGGTTGTGAGGCCTTTGGGGTAGCAAGGACAAGATGATTTGGTGTGAGGATAGGTCTGGGAACTTAACTGTGAAGTCTGTTTATTCCATGCTGAACCATAGCAAATGGGAGGGACAGTCTTCCAGTTATAGCTCAAAGACTATTGCTCACATCTGGAAGGCTAAGCTCCCAGCCAACACCCTTTTATTCATCTGAAAGTTGTATATGATGGGACTACCTATGGGGGACAAATTGGCCCCTAAGAAGGTTCCAGGGGACTAATCATGCCCTTTCTGCTACAAGACCATAGAGACTGATATTCACTTGTTCTTTGAATGTGAATGGTCGAGAGCTCTATGGTTTGCATCTGACTTGGGGTTAAGGATGGTTGGACCTGAAAAGGGAACCATAAAAAGCTAGGTGGAGAAATTCATGTCCTGGAGCCATAGTTCCTAGGAGGAAATATCTTATGCTGGAGTGTTGGCTTGTTGCATTCTCAACAACATGTGGAGAATCAGAAATGAGATCAAGTTTGAACAAAAGCAAGCTAATAGGGATAGAGTGCTAAGGAGAAGCTCTGTGGAGGCTTTGAAATGCATCCAAGCTTTCAAGGAGGAGGGAGTTTTTGCTGACCCTAATCTAGATATGCAATTGAATGTTTATCCAAATGCTTTTGCTGATATCCCTAATGAATGTGTGGTTATTAGGTTTGATGTTGCATTCAACAAAGAGACTGGACGGGCAGCAGTTGGATGCACTGCAACTAATGATGAAGGCAGAATTGTGGGAGCTGCAACAAGGAGGTTTAAGGCAAGGTCTGCTAAAGAAGTCGAGATGTTGGCAGCAGAAGTGGCAACTAGAATGATCATAGCAGTAGGCTGGCAGAAAGTCATTTTCCAAGGAGGTTGTGCTGAGGTGATTAAAGCTATCACAAGTCCAAGTTGTCGCTGGGTGTTGGAAAGCTTGAGAGACTCGATAAACAATCTTGTAGCTTTCTTGCAGTTTTATTGGTTCTTTTGGATAAGTAGGATTTACAATGGGGATGCTCATGACTTAGCAGGCTGGACTATCCAACAATTAAGCTTGAGCTATCTTCCGAAGTGTATGATGGAGTAGAACATACCGCCTTTGATATTCTAAGCATATCTTACTATATTAGAAAAATATAGGGTTGTCGATGAACAGTAATTTTTACGTACGTCACATGGGTATTTTAGTAATTTCACTATCTATTGTGGGGTACTTTCGTATTTTACTTCTAAATATATTATCTCGACTTTTCTAGAATATTCCTCTCCTTCTTCGTCTCCGGCTTTCGACCGCTAAGGCCCCTAATATCCTTGTGAGAGGAGAGTTTGACTAATATCTAGATGCTACACAGATGCACTGTACTGTTAGGATGTTAGGATGGCTGAGATAAGTTTTTAATGGAGGAAATTGACTAAGTTGATTGGACTCCCAAACTTTCTCCCTCGAACAGCTTTTCTCGCCATCTTACAAAGGAAACTGAAAAAAAATCAGGAACTCCAATTGAATTAGTTGAAGAGGTGTGGAACTGCGTTGAAAACGTGTTGTGCGCGTGGTGACATTCCATTCTGAAGGATACCCGCAACTTCAAAATTCTTTTAGAAGAGCTTCACATAACCTGATATTGAAGATAAGGGATAGGTCGATCGATTGAGTAAAGGAGATGGTTGAAATGGAGAAGCTTGCAGACTATACTTGCGATCAAGTTGGAATTTACTGATGGCACAACAAGATAACTTCATTACTGCTGTCAGGAAACTATCGTTAGGATATGGCAACGAATTTGATATAAATGGATATGGAGAGGTTGGGATTGGGCATCTGAAAGGGTATCCATTGATTGTAGAGCAAGCTTTTGACATGAGAATGAGAATAACTGCCTACTGGAAGATTGTTTTGAAAAGGATGCTTGATAATTTGGCACTTCACCTTCTCTTCAATGTACAAAATTTGGTTAACAAAGAAATGGAGACGGAAATTATAAATGAGATGATGGATCTAATCACAGTGGAAGCATTGAAAGGTTGCTTGAATAATCGCCTTCTCTGGCGTCAAGGCGTGAAAAGTTGAACAAGAGTATTAGGGTTCTCAATCAATCAAAAGACATTGTTTCAAAGATCATGGATTGTATTGTTGTTCATGGCGACAGTGTTGACTATTAGGGGCCTTAGATGGTGATCCAGGCATAATATCCTCTTGACAATGAAGCTTCGATTTATTAATTCTACTTTGATTTTTCTATTTTTTTCTACTGCTGTTACTCCATTCACTAATAATAGATGTTACTAACTGAAATGTGAATGTATATGATCAAGGTTGCTTGGGGAGCTTACATGTTAACATCAATTTTCTATGCAGATCTTCCCGCATGAACAATGTGTAAATGTTGATCTTCATAGTTGATCAACATTTAGTATCCTGTTTGATGAATAAGTTGGGAGTATATGATTTGACGAATGATGTTATTGAAAGATTTTTCCAATGTGGTTCCAAGTCAATTATGCCGCCACCTGTCTGGTTCACAACAAATTTGTTTTAGTGTGTCTGTGACTTCCAACATCAATTCCCTTTTGTTATGAGGTAAGATATTGCTGCTCTTAGAAAGTTGAGAGGAAGTTACTACTCTTTGATAATTATCACTGCATTATGGTTGGCGAGAAAGATGGCATAAAGGGCCTTATGTGAGGCAGTTTCGGACCCACTTATATGAAATATTGATTCTTAAGTTCAGTACTATGTAGAGCTACATGATACTTCATATATGGTTTTATTTATTATGGTCTAACTAATGTTATTTAGAAGCAACAGTCAGAGCAATTAAAAGTGAATGAGTTGCTTACATCTACAAAATCATCAATACATACAGATTTATTGGAGGTTTCTCAGGACTTGCACCATTTTAGGTGTGCTGCTACTTAATAGGTCAACAATTGTTGTATAAAAACTAGCTGTTCATGTAAAAGAAATGTAAAAGAAAAATATCAAATGGTCTGTTCACAATAATGATATTTGTCATTGTGCTGAAGGTAAGAACCGTCCTGCTCAATAATTCAGTCACAACATAGGTGTTTCCCTGTGATAATGCTAAGCCATCTTTTTCCCACAATACCTAAAGCTCTTGAATTTCTCACCAATGTGATAAGCGTATAATGTGAACACGTGCATCGCATGTGCATGATGCTAGTAGCTATAATATGGGTAAGTTAACATCGAAAAAAAAAGGGTCTTTTGCATTTTGGTCATACTATTAATAGCGAATTTAGGGTTTGGTCCACAATTAATCGTTTATTGCAGTTTAGTCCCAAATTGACATAGGTCCGTCTATACTTTCTTAATACCCAAATTACCCTAACACGTGTAAAGCACGTGAAACTAATCAACATCCATCACTTAACTGGTATTTTGCAGTTTGGTCCTAGTGATAATAGTGATATTAGGGTTTGGTCCTAGTGATAATAGTGATATTAGGATTTGGTCCACAATTAATCGTTTATTGTATTTTGGTCTCGTCAATCCATCTAAAATTTTATAATACCATATTTACCCTTAAAATCATTAGTCATCATTTAATCATTTGATTTTAATCAACGACTCGTCTTACACCATATGTATCTCAACCAACCGAGTCCCAAACTTACATTTTATATTCTTCATATCTTACCACCATAACCACTACCACCTTCTTCTCCACTACTCAATTATCACCTCATTCATCACCATTCCACAATCATTGCCATCTAGCTTTCTCAACTTTATACAAAGATAAAAATCATTTGTCCAAATAGTGTAGTCAAAGGCGGAGAGAGGCATTTTTGTGCCTCGCCAAAGCGTGGATACTAACATGAGGCGTGCACTTTTCACGCTTTTGTGTGCTTTTAATTGAGGCACAAGGCGCGCGCCTTATTAACTTTTACAATTTTTTCATATTTTTTACAATTTTTGCTATTTGTGACACATTTACACTCAATCCAATTGTTGTATGGTACAAGAAATTTTACAAATTTAGTAAGTTTTATTCTGGAGTACACTCGAAACTTAATTTTAACTAGTTTTTGTTAAGTTGTATGGATTGAGAGAAAACACAAAGATGAATTAAATGAAGTTTTACGGGATTCTAAAATTTGAATCACGTGTTCTATTTCATAAAGAACTCATTTGGCTCAATTCGATTGGTTCATTATTTTAGTTTATTGAAGTTGAGCTAGATTGTTTTGAGAGATACGAGTTTTATTTTGCTTTTTACTTATTGCTTAAGATTTTTCTTTTAAATGACTACAATGGTTTCATGTTTACAATCACATAAAATTAATTTTAAAGTTTAGCTAAGTAATTTAGTGATAATTCATGTCATATTTAATTTTTATTTAATTTTTTATTTGATTTATCTATTTTTTTTATTACTACGCGCCTCACTTCAATCAGTCCGGTATTCGCCTTTCAGCGCGTTTGCTTTAAGGCACGAGAGGGGTATTGCCTTAGGTGCTTTTTTAACGCCTTGACTATACTGATTTGTCCTATTGAACTTTAAATACTATAAGACTACAAAAATTAATTTTGAATTAAAAAAATAATAAATAATAAAATAATAAAAAAAAAAAAGATTGGGTATTTGAAATTTCAACTTAAACTCCTTAATAAATGAGACAAAATTTTTAACAACTCTTATCTTAACTTGAAATAAATTAAAAAAAAAAAATGAGTAGTTGATTAGTAGTTGATTGTGTTAATGACGGACATTGTTGTTAGATAGTGGTGGTGGTGGCGATTCAGATTGTTATGGAGGGTGGAGGTGGTGGTGGAGTGGTATTCAAGAAAAAAAATGTTAATTGTCTAAAACCGTTGGATTGAATGAATGAGATGATGTCATGTGTAGTTTTTAGTAATTGGTCCCACTTTTAATAACAATATTTGCAATTTGGTCCCACTTTTAATAACAATATTTGTAGTTTGGTCCTCAAATAAGTCACGTGTACGACATGTGCAGGGTATTATAGGCATTTTAGAAAATATATGGATGGAATAGACGTGGACCGTTCAGTCAACTCACGGTCAACACACTTTAACGGCAATTTGGGACCAAACTGCAATAAACGATTAATTGTGGACCAAACCCTAAATTCGCAATTAATAGTAGGACCAAAATGCAAAAGACCCAAAAAAAAAACATATCCACATTAACGTACAGTCGTACACTCAAACTCCACACACTTGGAATACAACTATACAAGCAACTCGGGCTACTGGGCTCAAGCAAAAACATAAGTTGGGCTTGGATTTCAATATAAAAACCCATCCGAATACTAACTATGACTTCTGAGTTCTGACACGTAATCGCTGACTATATATATAATTATATACCAGAGGCAGAGAATCTCAATTTGCAAAATCAGAGTGTCTTTCCCAGGTACAATTTGACTCTGGCTTAGCGTTTCATTATTGTTATTATTATATTATCTCTTTTTTAAGAGTAATTAGAGAGTGGATGGCAATAATAACGACGAGCAACGTTGTTTTGCCAGAGGATGTGGTGTTTTACATTCTGTTATGCCTACCCGTTGCGTCTCTTTTGAGGTTCAAGTCGGTCTGCAAGTCGTGGCGCTCTCTTATTGAGAGCTCTAGCTTTGTTAATCAACATCATTTCAAGGATGACTATAATAACTACAGTTTCATTGTTATGGACCCCCCTAGCGCGTTTGGTAGACCTTGTCCTAATCCCGATCTTTATGTTTCCTTACTTTCTGGTAACTCATTAGAGGCGTCCGTAAAACTGGATTTACCAGACTGTTGTAATGTCAACTTGTATAATGATAGCATTAATGAGACCCCTAATTGTAACAGAACATTCGGCAATATCGGCCTAAGTATAGTGGCTTCTTGTAACGGCATTGTTTGCCTATATAATAGATTTTCAAGTGATATTTTTCTATGGAATCCTGCAACGAAACATGTGAGACTTCTATCAAAATCCCCATTCCCTTATCAACCAGAAGATGGTTACTTCAGTCTAGACATCTGCGTTGGATTTGGTTTCGATGATAAAAGTAATGATTACAAGGTGGTGAGGTTTTTCAGTTTGTGTAAACAACCCGATGTCCCGACACAGAGCCCAGCTGAGGCATACAACTTGAGTACTGATTCGTGGAATATTATAGACGCGGTTTCACCTGTTATTGTTATCCTTTCTGATCCGAAAGCACCATACAGGAATGGAACATATTGCTGGTTGGTAGTAAATGATGATTTTCCACAACATAAGAGGTTACCTGAAAAATACGTTCTCACATTTGATTTTAGAAACGAGGTGTTTGGGTCTCTACCATTACCGGATGTTGAGGCTGTTGATTTTCCATGTTTAGTTATCTTAAGGGAAAACCTTGCTTGCATTTATAATGTGGAAGCTTTTTGTGATTTCACTGATGACTGGAGGCCTTGGGAGTGTGAAATATGGGTGTTGAATGAATACGGTGTCAAAGATTCCTGGACTAAATTGTACACCGTTGGGCCCTTTACAATATCTAGACATATTCCATATGCTGCTAGAAAGATAGGGCTTTCAATGAATGGAGAGTTTTTTCTGATAGTCTGGAATA
Organism: Coptis chinensis; assembly: GCF_015680905.1. NCBI lineage: Eukaryota > Viridiplantae > Streptophyta > Magnoliopsida > Ranunculales > Ranunculaceae > Coptis > Coptis chinensis. Next base: position 87,746,130 of record NC_141463.1, on the reverse strand, counting down.
AACAGATATGCACATACAACCTTGTTACCGAAGAAATAAAAAAAGTTGATGTGCATAGTGATTTAAGGAATCCTATTTATTTAGAGGTTGCTGCATACAAAGAGAGCCTAGTCTCAATCAAAGGAGGAAATAATGCAGCTGATAGGGAGACTTATGCAGTATGACACTATTCTCTTACTTTTGACCTCTATCAATCAAGTAGGCTTTGTTCAGATAATATATTCTGCTTATCTGGACGAACAAATAAGAAATTAACTTTTTGCACTAATTGATATCTTGACTTTCTTGTATATTTTGGCTTTTTATGGCTTGACTGGATGTTTGTGATTATGAGAAGACGATAAATTTGAATGAATAAGAAATCGGGTCCTCCTTTAGTTCCTAACTCTTTATTTTGTACTGCAAGCAATTGAAAATTGTTTACCAGGTCTCTCATTTTCTCTTCACCTTTTGACATTCTTCATATTCTAAACTTACAAACACATCTCATGATTTATGGCATAGGATGAGGATTTGGTGTTTGTGAATTTTACTAATTTATTTGCCATTATATTGTTTTTATAGGCGGAGTATGATTTACATTTTTATATCCAGTTTGTGAATCCATAACTACTGCCACTACTGCTGTCATCTTTTTTAATTGTTGTTTTATGTTTGCGAGTCTCAAACTTTTATTGCTTCTGTATTCCTAAACAAAATCTTTCATGTCTTTGTGGTCAAACTTGATGCTTCTTGGCTATTATCTCAAGCTAATGCACACTTTGTACCACTCAATATTATGTTCTTAAAATTTCCCTGTGCTGTTATTTTGCTTTGATCTAATGCAATCTTGTTGACTCACACGGTTAAGTAGTAGGGATAGGTTTTTGCATAATAAACCCTAAATCTCTCGATTAAATTTATGATTCATCGACAAGCAAATTCTCTAGAGAAACCAAACTTAATCTTTGTTAATTGATAAAAAGTAGTCTCTCCAAAATGATTAGGCATTGCTAGAACTAAATACAATATGGCTGCAACTGCAAGCCTTTATATATTAGATGGTGTTTGCTTGCTTAGCAACCAACCTAGTAGACTAGGAATCTACTATTTTTTGCTTCATAAGCTAGAGCACCAACTGTAAAAAAACTAAGATCAAAATGAACAAAGTAGACATTCGTTGGCTATTGGACACATGGGATTGTTGATGTCTCCTTGATGTTGATGACTTGTTCATCTCTCAAAGGAATCTATTTGGATTATCTAGGGTGAATACATGTATACAAAAGACTGTTCAGTGAGGTGGTGGCGTGGTGGGAAAGGACAAGGAAATGTGGGGAAGGCAAAGACAGGGAGAGAGATTAGGGGAGGACAAAGCATAGAGAATACTGGAGGTGAAGCGCCTGTCGCAACAAAGCTTTGACAGAAGGTGTTGTTTTGGAGATCTTCTTGGAGGTCAGGAGTCGGAGATAGGTTGGGTGGGGATTGGGGTGTATTGGGGTTTTGATGTTTTTCAGTTAGCTTCTCGATGATGATTTAAGGGGTTGATGAAATTAGTTTTAATATGAATGAAATTATCTTTCATCAATAAAGGGGAAAAAAAATACCAGTGGTTATGGACAAGGATATTTGGTAGTAGAAATGGATGGAAGTGTGTGTGCATATGACAGGCATGGTTTAGGTTTTGGAATTATTTATATGACTGTTGGAGTGTACTTTAGGTTTTGCGGGTCCTTATTTTAAAAGGATTGGTTTATGTTTTGGGTGAGGTAGCCAGATGTCAATAGCATGCCTTTTATTTTGTTTATTGTGGTTGTGTAGCTGTTGACCTGCTTTTGATAATGGTCATTGGTCGCTGTCGAATAAGGTATCTTCCATGGTCCAAGTGCCTATTTCTTTGTGTTAGAGACTTAGAGGTAGCAAAAGTGCCTTTCGCTTTTGTATTCCTCATTTAATCAGTTATTAATTTATTATTGATTCCCATGCACTTTTACCTGGATTGTCTCTCATATATTTTAACATTTGAATTTCACTAACCAAACTTGTAATTGATTAGGTAGAACACTGGTCAGCGTGAGCTTTTGCACGATCCAAATCCAGAATCTAATTGTGTGGAATCCTTGAGCAACAAAATCTTTCTGATGGAAGAGGAAAAGATGGGTCAAAGGTACTCGTGCTGTTTGCTTACTAGCATATGGTGGCAGCCTAGCAGGCCTTATATCGATGTCCGGTGTGTAGATTGTTTAATCTCATGTCTATCTGAATCATATATGCTATATTGTGAAGTTCCTTTAGTTTTTTCTGTAGCTGCTTACAGGAGCTAGGATGACTGTTGTGTTCAAGTTACTGTGCGTCTATTTCTGTACTGAAAATTTCACGATATATTATTGTTTATGGTTGGTACCCTTGGTAGACAGACTTGTTTAATCAGGTAGGTTCATATGTTCAGCTTCAATTTCAATTGCTCAGATGCCAAAATGTGCGTAATAACCAGTATAGGGCATGCTGAAGCCACCGGAGGGTGGTTATTTGGTTGTACTTTAGTCTATGTCAAATGCAGTATTGCAATTGACAGTTATTTTGTGGTACCAAAAAAAATTACAATTTCTTTAGTTCTTTGAAAATAGTTGCGCGGTAAAACATTGTTATCGAAAATCATTAATATATATTTTTTAATATTTTATCAAAGCATACCAGGTGGCATGATTGGACGAACTGATGGCAGTCAGCGCCTTGGAGCAATCCACTGACAGCTATTTTTCCAGAAAATACTGAGATATCCCCGTTGGGGTCGAGATCTCTACAACCGGGTACAGAGATCATCTCTGTAACCGTGTTATCTAACCGTCCATTCAAATTCGAGATGTGTGTGTGTGCCTCGATATCTGTGTGTGTGCTCCGAGATGTGTGTGTGTGCGTCGAGATACGAGATGGGTGTGTGTGTGGTACAGAGATTGATCTCTGTACCCGGTTATAGAGGAACCGAACTCATCCCCGTTTCAGATTTGGCTGTCATATATGAATATGATTGGAATGAATACGGTTTTAAGGTTTTTTTTTCCCACCCAAAGTAAATTGCTATGTAAGGCAGACGAGATGCAATAGCAGAAATGACTTAGAGACAAGTAAAGCGGGAGTTGATGAGTAGCTTGCTTTATCTCAAATGATGGAGACAACCAATTCAGAATATTTCTATCATGAAACATTTAAGATGATATTATACATGACATGCTAGCAAATGAAACCATAAAAATCAAATAGAAGTAGTAGTAGTAATGGAAGTATTACCTTGGCAAGATAAATTTGTATCTCAAGAATCTCTTTGTATAATACTTTAAAAAAAAAAAAGATAATTAGATAACTATTACAGTGTAGAGTGCACTATGTGGAGTTAATGAGTTATATACAAGAGAATGAAGAGATCCTTGTATCGATACAAGGACACTTAGATAGATAGAAAAAAATCATTCATATTTACTGGCACAAATCCACATTAACGTACAGTCGTACACTCAAACTCCACACATGGAAAGTTTTTAGTAGTTGGAATACAACTATACACGCAACTCGGGCTACTGGGCTCAAGCAAAAACATAAGTTGGGGTTGGATTTCAATATAAAAACCCATCCGAATACTAACTATGACTTCTGAGTTCTGACACGTAATCGCTGACTATATATATAGTTATATACCAGAGGCAGAGAATCTCAATTTGCAAAATCAGAGTGTCTTTCCCAGGTACAATTTGACTCTGGCTTAGCGTTTCATTATTGTTATTATTATATTATCTCTTTTTTAAGAGTAATTAGAGAGTGGATGGCAATAATAACGACGAGCAACGTTGTTTTGCCAGAGGATGTGGTGTTTACATTCTGTTATGCCTACCCGTTGCGTCTCTTTTGAGGTCCAAGTCGGTCTGCAAGTCGTGGCGCGCTCTCATTGAGAGCTCTTGTTTTGTTAATCAACATCATTTCAAGGATGACTATAATAACTACAGTCTCATTGTTATGGACCCTAGCGCGTTTGGTAGACCTTCTCCTAATCCTGATCTTTATGTTTCCTTACTTTCTGGTAACTCATTAGAGGCGTCCGTAAAACTGGATTTACCAGACTGTTGTAATGTCAACTTGTATAATGATAGCATTAATGAGCCCCCTAATTGTAACAGAACATTCGGCAATATCGGCCTAAGTATAGTGGCTTCTTGTAACGGCATTGTTTGCCTATATAATAGATTTTCAAGTGATATTTTTCTATGGAATCCTGCAACGAAACATGTGAGACTTCTATCAAAATCCCCATTCCCTTATCAACCAGAAGATGGTTACTTCAGTCTAGACATCTGCATTGGATTTGGTTTCGATGATAAAAGTAATGATTACAAGGTGGTGAGGTTTTTCAGTTTGTGTAAACAACCCAATGTCCCGACACAGAGCCCAGCTGAGGCATACAACTTGAGTACTGATTCGTGGAATATTATAGACGCGATTTCACCTGTTATTGTTATCCTTTCTGATCCGAAAGCACCATACAGGAATGGAACATATTGCTGGTTGGTAGTAAATGATGATTTTCCACAACATAAGAGGATACCTGAAAAATACGTTCTCACATTTGATTTTAGAAACGAGGTGTTTGGGTCTCTACCATTACCGGATGTTGAGAGTGTTGATTTTCCATGTTTAGTTATCTTAAGGGAAAACCTTGCTTGCATTTATAATGTGGAAACTTTTTGTGATTTCACTGATGACTGGAGGCCTTGGGAGTGTGAAATATGGGTGTTGAATGAATACGGTGTCAAAGATTCCTGGACTAAATTGTACACCGTTGGGCCCTTTACAATATCTACACTTATTGCATATGCTGCTGGAAAGATAGGGATTTCGATGAATGGAGAGTTTTTTCTGATATTCTTGAATAAACAGATATGCACATACAACCTTGTTACTGAGGAAATAAAAAAAGTTGATGTGCATGGTGATTTAAGGAATCCTATTTATTTAGAGGTTGCTGCATACAAAGAGAGCCTAGTCTCAATCAAAGGAGGAAATAATGCAGCTGATAGGGAGACTTATGCGGTATAACACTATTCTCTTACTTTTGACCTCTATCAATCAAGTAGGCTTTGTTCAGATAATATATTCTGCTTATCTGGACGAACAAGTAAGAAATTAACTTTTTGCACTAATTGATATCTTGACTTTCTTGTATATTTTGGCTTTTTATGGCTTGACTGGATGTTTGTGATTATGAGAAGATGATAAATTTGAATGAATAAGAAATCGGGTCCTCCTTTAGTTCCTAATTCTTTATTTTGTACTGCAAGCAATCGAAAATTGTTTACCAGGTCTCTCATGTTCTCTTCACCTTTTGACATTCTTCATATTCTAAACTTACAAACACATCTTATGATTTATGGCATAGGATGAGGATTTGGTGTTTGTGAATTTTACTAATTTATTTGCCAGTATATTGTTTTTTTAGGCTGTATGATTTACATTTTTATATTCAGTTTGTGAATCCATAACTACTGCCACTACTGCTGTAATCTTTTTAAATTGTTGTTTTATGTTTTGCGAGTCTCAACCTTTTATTGCTTCTGTATTCCTAAACAAAATCTTTCATGTCTTTGTGGCCAAACTTGATACTTCTTGGCTATTATCTCAAACTAATGCACACTTTGTACCACTCAATATTATGTTCTTAAAATTTCCCTGTGCTGTTATTTTGCTTTGATCTAATGCAATCTTGTCGACTCACATGGTTAAATACTAGGGATAGGTTTTTGCTTAATAAACCCTAAATCTCTCGATTAAATTCTTGATTCATCGAAAAACAAATTCTTTAGAGAAACCAAATTTAATCTTTCTTAATTGATAAAAAGTAGTCTCTCCAAAATGATTAGGCATTGCTAGAACTAAATACAACAGGTCTGCAACTGCAAGCCTTTATATGTTAGAGGTGGATTGCTTGCTTAGCAACCAACCTAGTAGACTAGGAATCTGCTATTTTTTGCTTCATAAGCTAGAGCAACAATTGTATAAAACTACGATCAAAATGAACAAAGTAGACGTTCGTTGGCTCTTGGACGCATGGGACTTATTGGTGCATGGATTTTTTATGTTTTCTTGATGTTGATGACTTGTGACGCCGTCTTCTCTTCAATTCGCTTCATCGCGTTCTCTCAAAGAAATATATTTGGATTATCTAGGGTGAATACATTTTATTAGAGCCTTTTGGTTTTTTCATGTAAATTTTTCGGTTTTGGTTTGTTTCTAAGTTTCTTACTCTATGACCTTAATTTGGTTTTCTACATTGTATACAAAAGACTGTTCAGTGAGGTGGTGGGAAAGGACAAGCGAATGTGGGGAAAGCAAAGACAGGGAGAGAGATTAGGGGAGGAGGAAACAGAGAGAGTACTGGAGGTGAAGCGCCAGTCACAACAAAGCTTTGACGGAAGGTGTTGTTTTGGAGATCTCTTCGGAGGTCAAGAGTCGGAGATAGGTTGGTTGGGGATTGGGGTGTATTTGGGTTTTGACATCTTTCAGTTAGGTTCTTGCCGATGGTTTAAGGGGTTGATGAAATTAATTTTCATATGAATGAAATTATCATTCATCAATAAAGGAAACAGGAAAAAAAATAAAATAAAAAATAAAAAATAGCAGTTGTTATGGACCAGGTTATTTGGTATTAGAAATGGATGGAAGCATGGTTTAGGTTTTGGTATATGATAGGCATGGTTTAGGTTTTGGCATTATTTATGACTGTTGGAGTGTATTTTAGGTTTTGCAGGTTCTTCTTATTTTAAAAGGATTGGTTTATTGGTTTGGTGAGGTAGCCAGATATCAATAGCATGCCTTTTATTTTGTTGTTGGGGTTGTATGGCTTTCGACCTGCTTTTGATAATGGTTATTGGTCTGTGTCGGAATAAGGTATCTGCCATGGTCCAAGTGCCTATCTCTTGTTAGAGGAAAAAAACGTGCCTTTTAAACTTTGTACTCTTCATTTAATTTGTTATTATTGATTCCCATGCACTTTTACCTGCATGGTTTCTGATGGATTTTAACATTTAGATTTCATTAACTAAACTTCTAATTATTGATTAGGTAGAACACTGGTCAGCGTTAGCCTTTGCACGATCCAAATCCAGAATCTAATTGTGTAGAATCCTAGAGCAACAAAATCTTTTTGATGGAAGAGGAAAAGATGGTTCAAAGCTACTCGTGCTGTTTGCTTACTAGCATATGGTACTGGCCTAGCAGGCCTTATATTGCTGTCCGGTGTTTAGATTGTTTAGTCTCATGTCTGTCTGAATCATATATGTTATATTGTGAGTGCCTTTAGTTTTTGCTGTAGCTAGGATGGCTGTTGTGTTCAAGTTACTGTGCGTCTATTTCTGTACTGAAAATTTCACAATTTATTATTGTTTATGGTTGGTACTCCTGGTAGGCAGATTTGTTTAATCAGGTTCATATGTTCAGCTTCAATGTTAAGCGCTCAGATGCCAAAATGTGCGTAATTACCTCGTTTTTGAATGTATAGGGCATTCTGAAGCCATGGGAGGGTTATTATTTGGTTTTACTTTGAATGGCATGATAAATTAAGTGTAGGTCTATTGACAGATATTTTGTGATACAAAGAAAACTACAATTTCTTTAGTTCTTGGAAAACAGTAGCGGGTTAAAACATTGTTATCGGAATTATTAGTATTTCTTTTGAATGTTTAATTAAAGCATATCAGGTGGCATGATTGGACGAACGAATGGCAGTCAGCGCCTTCTAGCAATCCACTGACAGCTGGGTTTCCAGAGAATACTGACGAAACCCTGTTTCAGATTTGGCTGCTGTCAGATATGAATATGGTTGGAATAATGTTTTAAAGTTTTTTTCCTACCCAAAGTAAATTACGATGAAGGCAGACGAGATGCAATAGATGAAATGACTCAGAGACAAGTAAAGGGAGTGGATGAGTAGCTTGCAAAGCAGGCGGAATAGACGAAGGGTGCCATACTAAGATATGACCCAAGATACCTTCGTACCCTTTGATATTGTTTGTTTCGTTTTCCATCTTCGTGTGCTTTTGAAAGTAACCTAGCAATCGATGGCGTAGTAATATTATTGGTCATCTGTCTACACAACTTGCCGATGCACCATCCCACTGCTAGTATAATGTTACCTCTGTTGAGTTTTTTCATATTTGATTACTATTGTAGTCACTTGGTAGGTACTTGGAGCCTGACTAATGATTTGAGTCTGATCTTAAACAATCTTGATTTGGGGGGCAAAAGTTGCTAAAACATCATGATGGCTGCTGACATTTTGGCGTGGGTGAATTTGAGTAAGTTTGTTGTATTCCAAATGTGTTGCCTAGTTTTACCTACGAGGGCCAAACTGCATGCCAAGGTTCCTTTTTTTTCATTGGCAAGCCTGTTTTAAATGGCGGGCATGCCAAGGTCCTTGAACTCTGGCTATCAGCTCAAGATGTTTATTGATAAGAAGACTCCCTTCAGAGGTGTCTATAGAAGGTGTTTGAGGTGCCGTGGAGACTGACTCTTGGAGGGAGGTACTAGTTCAGGGTGCACTATAAGATTCTTCAGAAAGCCAAGTGACATTCCAATTAGAAACTGAGTGAAAGAAACTTGCCAATTGTAAAACACCTCATAACAGTTCTTATTAAAACATAATTTGATACACAGTTCACTAAATCATTTATCCACACTTCAACGTGGGAGATCAGCATCCGGCTTGGGACAATTCTTGAGTTCTTCATTGTTTATCGTTACTTCAACCTCATTGGTACTTATGTTAAGTCGGAACTCTTGTATCTGCTGCTTGCCGACTGAGTTGGTATTGCACAAAATGCGTGGTTTCACATTATAAGTTTTATCGTAAGCATTCAGCAGAGACTGTAAGTTGTATTTTCCCCCGAAGTTCCCCAACACAGGCTTAAGTTGGAATAAACGGTCGCGAAGTTTAATATTATCAAACAAAGTCAAAGCTTTTTCAAAATACTCATGCTGCTTTAGCCCAGAACAAGTCCCGTGTTTCTTCCACTGCTCGCCCCAAAATTGGGCATTGTTAAGATTTTGTACGTCGGGCCAGGCGATATCCAACTTTCCCTGCAAATCTTTAACCTGTACAAGAAATTGATTACCATTTGTACTAGTAAGATGTACATCATCAAATTCATTGACAAATAAAAATATTTACCAGCTTAAGGTCAAATATATCGCTTTGGTCACACTTAGGAGCTCCTTTAAGCTTTGAGGGCCAGAGACCGTGGATTGTAAACATGGGATGTCCACGGTCTTTTCGAAGGCAATGTGTTCCTGCTGCGTTGCATACACTGACCCCCCATTGAAGAGCAAAGATATAGTAGTCAAAAGAACTAGGTGAGGGTGCAAGGGGTTCATAATACTTGGTAGGAACAGAGAGATTTTTGTAAGCATCAGGGGACACATAAGTGGGAGCAGAGACGTTACTATCAGCAGCAGGTGACACAAAGTTGAGAGCAGAGACATTATTGTGATCATCAGCTGACACAAAGGTGAACAACATAAAGTAAGAGAAACATAATGCAAGGTGGAGGAGATTGAAAGAAGCCATTCGGTGCTTTAGAGTAGAAATGTGGGGATGGAGAGAATTCTGAAACACATTACTCTTATATATAGGCCCCTCGTTTACTGCTGTTGAAGTATGATATTACTGAATGCATGTAAATATGAAAAGAAAATAAAGGCATCTTTTATAATCAAAATAAACAAAAACCAAGCAGACACCAATGAAAGCTATATGCAACAACGCGTAAACAATCTCTCTAGCTAAAGTAAGGTGAAGTTAATTTCTCCTCCTACTCTTAGAAAAGAAAAAAACCACCTCTCCTACCATTTTTTGCATTGATATCATAGAAGTACGTATTAAGTAATCGAGATAAGAAAAAAAGTTATCTTGTATAATCAAAATACCCCGTAAGCAGGCAGAGACCGATGAAAGCAACGTGCAACCACTAAAGAATCTCCAGCTAAAGTCGATGAAGTTCAATTGTTCTTCTATTTATACGAAAGAAAAACTAATAGTCTTACCATTTTTTGCAATGATAAGGTAGAATTATGATTTTTATTTGAGTTAATGTCATGCCATAATATAGCCAGGAAGTTACATGTCTCGTTCACTTGGCCCAGCCACTAATTCTTTGTCCAAAAGTACCAAAAAGCAACAGGAAAAATGTAATTTCCATAGTACATCATTCATCTTAAACTTGAATGGAAACATATTTTCAGGGAAAATGTGTGCCATAATGCTACCATGTAACATGTTATCAGATCGAAGTAGTCAAATTTTTAAGAATTGGAATGGCTACACTTTCCTTAAGTTCCTGCTCCAATGCCCTATCGGCCACATGGTTTTCAGGGAAAATGAGTACCACAATGCCATTAAAACCTTTTGTTAAAATCAGTGATCAACACATACAAAATTTGTCATAATTTTACAAGTTGCAATGGCTAGGTTGTTTTTGATATTATCAGTCCTTGATCTAATCGCTACATTTTTCTTGTCTAGGTGACTAGGTCCAACAAGTGGAGGGTGATAATGTATGGCCAGTGAGTTCATAAAATGTTCATATGGCTTGACTTGGTTCTATACCGAAGGTTTAAGTAAGTAAGAAACAGAGGAGGAGGGGGGTGCGTAAGAAATATAGAAAATAAATTTAAACTTTTAAACCAAATACTGCTACCAAACAAAATAGTGAGGATGAGTAAGAGCAATGTGTGGACTCTGAAAACAGAGGACTTCCAATGGCTTCACTCCTATCTTTCCCTCTCCCCAACCCCAAGCTTAATTCAATTAAGGCTTCTTCATCTACAACAACAGCACCAACACAGTTCACTACACAGACACTCGACGAGAAGTTCGGTCGTAAAGGCATCAAATTTACTGACTCCGGCAATGTAGAAATGACAGTTAGAAATGGAAGTTCCCTTTCTCTTCAGATATCCAATGGCCATGTTACCTCCTACAAACCCAAAGTTTACTGGCAAGACGACGAGTTTGAAGAAGTTCTATATACTGTCCCCGGTGAATTAGATTCTATGAAAGGCGGGATTGGTTTAGTCCTTAATGAAGTTTCCGAAACCAATTCGAAAGGAACTCCGGTATGTACTTCGGACTGGATTGTTGCAGATGTGGACGCAGATTCCATTGATGCTCTTCAGGTATTGCTTCATATCTCTAGAAGTTTAGTTGGTAAATAGTTGAGTGCTTAAAGGAGAATTTTTATGGATCAGTTTCTCTTGGTCCTGCTTTTGTAGGTTGAACTCAACTGCACATGTGGAACTCTTGATGTAACCTACATTGTCTCACTTTATCCTCTAAGCATGGCAACAGCAGTCATAGTGAAGAACAATGGAAAGAAGGCTGTGAATCTAACTAGTGCAATGTTAAGTTATTTGAAATTTAAAGGCAGAGGTGGGTCAGCCATTAGAGGATTTAAAGGTTGTTCCTACTGCATTCACCCGCCCTTATCTTCGCGCTTTGAATTGTTGTCTCCTGTCGAAACAATGAAACCCGAGCCATTGGGCTGGTTCTCCTTTTCAGAGCCTGAGAATGTTAAACCAGGTTCATGGACTACAGAAAAACAACTCTATACTGTTTTGAAGAATAAGATGAGTAGAGTGTATACAGCTCCTCCAATGGAAAGATTAAAGAGAAGTTATAGAACACCACCTTCCAAGTATGAGACAATTGATCAGGTAAATATTACTAGAAATGAAATTTTTGCAGTAATAAAACATTGGAGCCTCACAAGCATATTATATTTGTCGCGTCAAAAATAATCAGTTTGTTTAATTTCTCAAGATTGTTAAAAAACTTTGAAGGTAGGTTTTTACATTACAATTTCGTTCCTTACCATGCAAACCTTATCTTCAGGATGTGGAACCTGCTGAACAGATCATATTCCTATACTTTGCTCTATGTTTTGGATGAAAAGAAAATAACGACTCGTGTACTACTGAACATCTTTTATGTTCGATCATTTTGCAGGGGAAAGGGCTTGAATATAGGTTGATCAGGATGGGCTATGAAGACATTTACGTATCCAGCCCTGGTTCTTTGTCTCAAAAGTTCGGAGACGGTTATTTCATATGTACTGGACCTGCATCTATGCTGGTTCCAGTCATTGTAAATCCTGGTGAAGATTGGAGAGGGGCCCAAGTTATTGAGCATGATAATTTGTAATTAATTACATATAACATACTTTACATTATATTGTTACAGTCCATATATATTGTTTTTTGTCCCTCCCTCTATTTAACTTTGTAGAGAAATGTATCCTACTCCAGTAAAATGCAACCATGAAGCTCTATTGGAGTGCAAGGTAATAATAATAGAACACTCAATATTTCTAAAATGATAATGTACACACGCTCGTTCAATGATTTTATTTCGTCTTTTATTTTCTTAACATTAGGAAAAATGAACAGATTTTTTGTCAAATTAGCAGTACTGAACCTGTTATTTACTGGGTCATATATGCATATGGATAACCTTTTTCAGATACCTTTTTCCCCACTTGATTTCTCCTCATTTCCTGGTTCTAGCAGAATTAATTTCATCCTTTCTTCGAACAACTAATGGCGAAATGCAACAACTAGGTTGCTGCAAAAAAAAAACAAGTGGATAATAGTTCGTTTAAAACTCTTTGACGCCAGGCCATATTCTTTCAACGTACAAACATCTGTCAAACCTCCATCATACTTGAAACATGTATAGTGAATTAGTGATATCCTTGTAAAGCTGAGTCCAATAATGGCTCCCTATCCCCATAAAAAATGGACAAAAAGTGAGTCCAATGGCTCTCTATGCCGTGATTATATATGTTCACTAACACTGTTGTTTATTGGGTCATATGCATACAAATCTCCATATATTTTTAGTTAAAGCTCGCCTTTACTGGAGAGAACGTATGTAGTAGACTAAAGTGAATCACAAAGCAGCCTGCGTGAACCAAAACATATGCTAGAGGCGAATTGAAGCAATAGAAGAAAGTATAGAGTTTTCCTTCAGTAGTACTCTTTTGTCCTTATTTATCTGTGCACAATCAAAATGATTCAAAGATGAGATTGAGTGGTTAAAAGTTAAAACTTAGAACATTTCACCTGGCCCTCTAATACAGAAGAAAATAAACGATGTAGTGGAGTATCACAAATATCTAATAGCATGCCTTCCATTGCTGCCAAACAAAATAAAAAAGTTATCCAAGTAAAGAATGCAAAACTTTAGAACCTGATAAGGATATGGCCATGGCAAACATTTCTCATCGTCTCTTCTCTCCCAGCTTCACTCCTCTTGTTCCTACATGCCAAACTAAACACCCCTTTAACTCTTATCAGCTTAGAGTACAAAGAGACTTCTCAGTGCTAGCCATGGCTTCAAGCTCTTTTCCACTCAACAATGTGGAGCACTGGGAGAGAGAATTTAAAGACCATGGAGTAAGCTTTGCTGAAATTGGTGACAGCTGTGTGGTAAGGATGAGGTTGGATAATGGAAGTGTCGCCAGCCTGATGCTCCCAAGCGGATTAATCACAGCATACAAGGCTCATATGTGGCATGGAAGCACGCTCGAGGTTCTACACACAATTGTTTCAGAGGGTGAAGACGGTGCTGCTGTTATACAAGGAGGCATGTTTCTGGATTTTAGGTGTACAAGCCAAGGTGGAGTCCCATGGTCACCCGGCACTTGGGTTCTCCATGATGTGAGGGGAACCGCAGAAGACTTTATCGAGGCAGGTCATCTATCGATTCCAATTTTAATTTTGTAGTTAGAAAGCACTTTTGAATAGAAGACGGGTGAACTTCTTGATGCAGGTAGAGTTGGTGAGCAGGAATTCAGAAGACATGGTCGAAGTTAAACACATTGTGACCCTGCATCCGGATGTCTTAAGCTCGGAAGTGGTGATCACAAACTATAGATCTTCAGCTCTACAGGTGACAGGGTCTTTGTTGAGCCATTTAAGCGTGAGCACCCCTGATGCAACTTATGCTGTTGGGCTAGAAGGTTCCAATTACTTCAGCAAGCCGCCTTTTGTGTCTGATTACACCATCATTCCTCCAGTATCGGAAAGCAGAACAACGGGAGCCTTTCAAGGACTATTTTCTAGCAGGGGAAAGAACGATCAAAACGGTGCTGCTGAACTAAACAAAAACACCGAAACAGAAGAAGAATTGGAAGGGGAAGAGAAAGATAATTATGCACAGCTGACTGAGGAAATGAGCAGGATATACACCAGCGCACCTCGGCAATTCACATTTATTGACAGGGTACTCATCCAATAAATAGGACTTCCTTGATCATTTCTTATTCAACTTATCTACGTAGTACACAGGACAAAGAAAAAATTAGCCTAATGTGTGTTAGTGATAAGGTTCAATATAATCAGAGAACGCATAGGAAGCACTTCCCATAGTTTATTACTTAGACCCAATTCTTCAACAGAAAACGATATGATGAAAAGAAAGTTAACCAATTTACTTTTGTTCTTAGAAGTTCCTTTAATCTGAATACGTTTCATGACTTTCATCTATTATTTACACGATCAAATTTCAAATCGTTTACTTCCTAAAATGTATGTGGCCTGCTATATTAAGAGCTGTCTTTCTACTGTAATGCAACAGGGTAAAAGAAACTCAGTTGCAGTGGGGAGTAGTGGGTTTGAAGAACTATACATTTTCAGTCCTGGATCAAATTACGAATTGTATGGTAAGTATGCGTACATCTGTACAGGTCCATCGGCAGTGCTGAAACCAATTGTCTTGAATCCTAAAGGCGTATGGAGGGGCGAACACTTTCTACATAATCCAAACCTCTAAATCGTGCAAGGGGAGAAAGTTACTGATCGATCGAGACCAAACGTACATTATCTGTTTCATTGTTGCAACTCTATCAATTAACCAAAATGTTGATTCTGAGTTATAAATTGCTTCAGAATTAAGAAGGAAAAGAAAAGAAGGACCAGCATGTATTTGACACAAAGAACAAAGTCAAGAGAGTCAACAAATAGGTTGTATTAAGAACATGAGAACCGTCGCAGAAATTGTTAAGCTACATTTCACACAAAAATTTGCTGTGAGCATTTACAGTTGGGTAATGGTAACCCAATTTACAGAGCTGTAAAATTGTTCATGAAACTGGTACAACATCAGCAAGCGAATCAGGTAGGAATGAAATGATGTCCTACTTCCTGAGTGTCCATCCATGTGATTGACAATAGGACTGCAACTAAGATTATGAAAAACCAGCAAACGAATTTCAGAACCACCTTCATAAAAGTATTCTGTTCGAAACTATGACTTCCGACTCCATCCTTATGTCCAAACTCTACTACACCAGAAACTTTATCATTAACATTCGGAGCAGAACTGTCCATTGATGATACTGACTCTGAGCTACTTGTCCATTCCCAACTCCCAAAACTTTCCTCACCACATATCTCAAAGTTAGAATTTCCAAAATGTTTCCCACTCCGTTCCAGTTGATTCGAGGAAGATCTGTTAATCCTCCTTACTGGTTTCTTAGAGCAGTCAGAGGTTGGATCTTGATGAAAATGAAATAAATTACTTGGTGTTGTAAAGAACTCATTGTCATCAACGTCGAGTCGAGAGTGTGCCCTCTGAAAACAATGATATGATAATGATAAGAAAAATTAATTCATGCACAAAACTGAAGAGAAATGGACGATAAATTTCTTCAAAACATATGTTATTCCGATCTTCCTACAAAATAAGCACATCTAGCAACCTAAATTGATTTTTGCCCAAATTAGTTCTTAGATGATACAAAGCTAAACTTGAAATAGACAGCAGATAAGAGATTGTGGATGTATCCTAAATTACTTAAGTTCAGTGAAACCTTGAGGTCTTGGTGGAACAGTTCGCATAAATTTACATTAATAGCAGCACTAATCTGTCTTGGTGTTTTTTATGTTTATGACTAATGAGGTACAAGGAAAGTAAGAAATGAATAGGCCTAAAATACTTCAGGATTTTGTTGTATTAACTACTCATAATGAAGTTATAGGAACATAAGTATCTATTTATGGTATAAATAAAGAACATAATAAAATAAGTTGCGACAGAGATTTAAGCAAGGTTTACCTCAAAACTAGGAGTAGTGTTTGAGTGTAATCCATGTTTTGGAGTTGCATGCATAAACCCAGAAAATACCGTGTCCTCTCCTTCAGCATCATAAATCACATCATCCTGCGAACGTAGAGAACCAACTTCCGAGCCATTGCTACCAAAGCCTCTGTATGAGCACAACCCATTCTTGAGGGACGCATTTACACCGGTCATATCTTTCTCCCAATACCTTCTGTTCAAATATCTACCACCATAGTCAGAATTATATGAAACCTGTGCAGTTGACGCTGCAGGTTCAGCCGAAAAATCAGAATCAATGGGGGAATACACAGGTAGTGCGGGGACTACAGATGCGTCTCTAGAACTCCATAAACTTTTATTCCTGAAATTAGACCTCCTAAGGCAATCTGTATCTGTAATCGAGCCTGACTTCTCACGCCTGGAACCTTTCTCCCGGATTATAACTGTCGCAGTCTGCAATGCTTCAAGAGTAGCATCCTTCACATATTCAACTTGATTAGAGTAGCAATTCTCCATCACCTTGATTACTGTCTCAAGCTCCGAGAATACAGTTCTGGGGTCTACGCATTTCATTAATAAGTTCACCATCTGAGTGGCTAACAATTGCTTCTCAGGATCATCCTGTTCAATCCCAGTATTCAGAACTCGCAATCCAGACCGGATTAGCGATCTAGCGTATGGCTCAATAATCAAAATATTATGCTTCCCCAAAGCCATAGCCAAACCCATGTGAGCATTGGTCTGAGTCGGCTTCTCTTCCAAAGCTACTGCAACTTTCAGGCAGACATCATTGACAATCTCATTTGAAGCAAACCTCCAGAATTCAGACTCAACAAGGAATTCCAAACACATTGCAGACCCAGCAGTCAGGCCTTCTTGCGTTCCCAAAAGAGAATTGGATAATGGCTTATAAAGAGAATGAACTATTTTTCGCTTCTTGTCTTCTTCAATTGAAAGATCAAAACCATAATTAGCAATCGCCGCAACTGCCTTCAAGCAAGCATGTCGGAGTGCATCTGGCAAGGGACACATTTTTAAGGTCTTGATAATGGCATCCGTGATATTGTCAATTTGCAAGACAATGTCACGACCAAATAACTCAGCATGAACCTCAAAATGGAAAGTAGCATGCACCCCAGACAAAGAATTAAGATCTTTTGCTTGCAGAAATTGTGCAAGAAATGGGGAAATCACAATACTATCGACATCTTCCTCATAGGAATTTACTTCTTGTTTCGCTGAACCCCAACCATCATTATCGTTGTCAAGTATCATAAGGTCTTTTCTAAGAACAGGACTGATATTCATACCCATTGGTGAATCTGATATAACAAAAAGAAACATGCTCAGAAAACCCACACACCAACTTCACATCAAGAACCAGGTTAAGAGCTATATAGCTTCAAAATCAATTCTTTCAAACTACAATCAATCCAGATTGTTTCTTTCTATATTCCTAAAATTAATTCATAAAGAAACTAATAATCTAAAATGGGCATTTGACATTTCTCATAAAGAGACACCACATAACATCAAAATCAAATCTTTTCATCAATATAAATCAACTTCAAAAGGCTTAATTCTTTCATTCAATGATTAATTAATGCAAATAACTAAACTAACTAAATGGGCATCTTAATTATTCAATTTTAAACAACCCCAACAACTGAAAAATAAAAAATTTAAAAATTTATACCTGATGAATCAGTATATCCAATTGATGGCATTATTCTGGTTTCTTTGTTTTACTTATTTTTCAAGGCTTCAAAGGATTAAAGAAATGAAATTTAATAGAGAGAGAAAGATTTGAATCAAGAAAGAAATGAGATCAAGAAATTAAAAAAATTTCTTCATTTCACGTTTATGTTTTTAGGGTTCATCTATTTTCAAACACTTTTTTCCCTCTTTCTGTTTTTTAAGTTTCTTTTATACCGTGGGCCTTTTGGGCCGGGCTAAAATGTTTAGTGGGCCTATAATTCTTGGGCTTTACATTTTCAAGTCCAATGATCAAAACAAACTATTTGGTACAGTAACTAGTAATTGCAGTGTTCTAAAAAAACGCTAGGCTGTAGGAGAGCGCCTAGGCCTTCTAGGCAGTGCCTAGACGGGCTAGGCATTAGGCGGCGGTTTTTTTTTTCCTAATATATATAGTAATACACACTTATACTACAAGAAATTAAGAAAATCATTTGTCATAACTCAAAAAAATAAACACAAATAAATATACTTATTACAAAAATATATAATAGTTAAAAAATATCAACTTCATATAAAAACATATTCTTTATTATAGTGGGCATATAATTTACATTAGACTTTAGTCTTTTAAATTCATTCAAATCTTAAGCCTACACGGGCTTTTAATTTTCGACATTTAATCATTAAAAAAAAAAAAAAAAAAAAAAAAAAAAAAAAAAAACAAACCTTGACTGGACCGCCTAGTCAGTCCACCGATTTTTTAAACGATTTGGGCCTAGGCGAGTCGGTTTGGCACAGCCTAGCGCCTAGGCGTCTCCTAGACCAATTTTTAGAACAGTGAGTACTAGTATTCGGTAATCAAATTTGCATATACTCTTCAATGAATCAACGAACTGTTAAAATGATGCTCAAAACCCCGTCCAATTTAAGAATCTTCTGAACATGTGGTCTTAACAAGAAAAACTGAAGCTAGGTTACATTTCTTTGTTATATGGTCTCTCAGTGGTTGCTTTGTCTCTTTCTCAGTTTACACCACAAACCATTTTTGGTATGAATTGTTGCTCCTGTAACAAGTTCTACGGATTCAGGAGATCCTTTCAGCTCCACGTCGAACTTCTGTAACAGCATTGCTAGTGCTACAACAGATTCCATGAGTGCGAACTGATCACCTACACATTTACGTGGCCCCCCTCCGAAAGGCAAGAAAGCGAAATCTGATATGGTCTGACAATTGTGATTGAGAAAATGATAATTAATACTACATGACCATGCTAAACAATAAAACTATTTTTGCGAGATTATATGTTCATCACCTCATTTGGATACATTGCTCCAGGGCTTCGATCAGGATCAAAGCCAGCCCAACCTTCAATCTCACTTGGTTTTGCCACTTGGAACCTTTCTGGTTCAAATTCATGAGGCCGGTCCCAATAATATGGAGATCGGTGAAGATTATAAACCTGGATCAACGCACCGAGTTATTAGCTATGAAGCCTCCATAAAAACTGTAAACTTTTCTGAAGAAACCACTTTTACATGCAATTAGACCTATCCTGTACTGCTATTTACCAAGTGACAAGTTATAGTCTGCAATAGTTATTACATTGTCCATGTATAGAATAAAACCGGAAATAGTCTCATTCCATCACATTGTTAATAAGAAGTGCAGGATGGGTGGCATTTACAAAAAAACTTTCGAGTTGCCTGCTGGTATGCAAGAAAAGGGGAGTTTCTGGTAAGAACTAAATGGAGAGCTACCAACTGTATTTGCCCCAAAATCGGAAGAAATTTCACATGTACAAGATACCATTGTAAGTTTTTACAAGCTTGAGTAAAAAATGCTGCTAATAGGCATGAAAGACCTAGTGGTTCCTAAAGATTTAACAGGTTGTAGAATTCGTTTCTCAAAACCTACACTCAAGGTTCAAGAACTGACATACACGTGTCATATTCTAGAAGTCATTTCTACAAATGATCTTGGAAACTCTACTTAACTCACAAATAATGAAGTGGTGGGACATAATTTTACTCACGGAAATAAAGATATCTGTACCAGCAGGAATTTCATAGCCCTCTTTTTCTCCATTGTATCCTCCTGCATAATAGAGCCATTAAAATCCATTGTATCCTCTTTTAAGATACGATACTAGAAATTGAAGTCTCTAGGAAAATATATATGACCAACGACACTTCATATTGCAAAAGCATTAATAAAAAATTCCTAAAGATGAGACATTTAAAATAATGGAGATAAACAAATTCTATCACAAGAAAAGGTGATGCTGTTATTATTCGTGTCACATATTTGAAGCACATATGATTTAAGTCCAAGGTAGAGTAGTCGCTAAATGAAAACCTTGTGAAAAAAAAAATGGTAAAACAAAACATTTCATAAACTAATTTAAAAGATGGTTTGAGAAATTTACAAAAATTCGATTTAAATCTTATTCCCTACAGAAAACCTCAATGTTGGTCTACCCTTCAGATGTTCTTAAACTTTCCACCTTTTGGATGGACAGACAGTTTGCATGACCATACACATTTTGGGACTAAATATATGGTTCAGGTTAATGCATGTTGAGTGTGATTATAGGTCTCATAAGAT
Organism: Coptis chinensis; assembly: GCF_015680905.1. Taxonomy (NCBI): domain Eukaryota; kingdom Viridiplantae; phylum Streptophyta; class Magnoliopsida; order Ranunculales; family Ranunculaceae; genus Coptis; species Coptis chinensis. Next base: position 87,725,689 of record NC_141463.1, on the reverse strand, counting down.
TTGTGTCATGTCACGCAGAACAACAATCTTGCATGCTTGGGTTGCTAACTCATTATACATATCAAATGAGGTTAAAACATTTCAACCGTGCCCAAAAAAAATACCTGGAAGTACATCTGGTTTGAGGGATCGTCTGATAAGTATTGGGGGTTGAGGATATAGACGAAGAGCCTCTACAACAATGAGTCGTATGTACCTGTACACAGAAGGACACACTTGAGTCAACTAAAACGACCTCCACTTGACTACAATATGAAAAGTTAGGAATACTCTACATCTATATATTCCTAACTGATTTACCATTAAGAAATTGTCCAAGCTAGCTAACCTAAATATAATGTCTTTGGATGTCCAAACCATATCTGATCCCCTACAGCCTTAGCAACTTTCACCAGTGCAAGAGCCTTTCTAGTGTCCACAAACAAAACATTCCAACAATATAGCACACTAAAAACCCCAAGGGTGGGCACAGACTTCACGGCGTGTTCATCACTCATCATACTATTCATGGGTATTGCGAGTCACTTTACGCAAACGTGAAATGTGGCATCAAAGAGAAAATATAGAATTATGATTCTGCTTGAGTAGTGAGCCTGAGCCCGAGTGCCAAACACGTGTTACCATAAACCCAAAAAGGGGGGGTAATGTTTACTAACCATAACCAGCTATTTGTGGCATGCAACTGCTAGATTACAAACTAATATTTGGAATTTACACAAACCTAAGTTAACCAACTTTCTGCCAAAACAGTTTTGAGGGAAGAAACACAATATCAAGATTGAGAGGTTGCATGTACTTGGTAATAGACAGCACATTTTTTGTGATTACTGAGTAGTGCATATACTGTAATACCCATAATTAGGCAAATAATAGCTTTAAGGAAATATAATTATAGGAAAAGCTCCCAACCCCAAACAGATGAAGAGAGCTGTACACCCAAACCACATGGAGCTGCCCCCCCCCCCCCTCCAGAACCCATAGTTACATACATGTTGCAGCATTAATTGGAAGAAAATCCAGACATAATGGCACCAGTAACATACACTAGTTCTTTAACACTTTCGAAAGTCGGTCTCCCTTGACCAAGGACAGAATTGACCTCTTCTTGAGCTTTTCTCATTTTGGAGGGATTCTGCATTATAAAAATTAAAAATGTGTTTAGAACGATCATAGTTACTTAATGTTAGCAAACAATTTGAATGAAGATACTTCTGACTGCTATTAATTATTTAAAAAATATACTATTAAAGGAAGACACAAATGTTATGTCTATATAAACTATTCAGACTGGTGTCGTAACTGGGCAGGATATTTCATTAAGGAAAGAACCACATTTTTGTTGTAATGATGTATTAAGTACATGATGAATTTGTTGAATTTAATATTTACAGCGTAACGAAACATACTTGAGCAAGGAAGAAAACAGCCCATGTAAGAACTGCAGCGGTTGTTTCATGTCCAGCAATAAGCATAGTCATCAGATCATCTCTGAGCTGGAAAGACATAAATGAAAGAAGCTATTATGATGAACTCTCGCAAGGTTTTGGAGAAAGTATGGGTCATTTCTTTACCTGCCGATCATCAACATCAGCTCCCCGCATATCAACAAGAAAACGAAGAAGACTTGCATCCTGTAACATGGCGATGTTGAAGTTGTGGTAAAATGTTTCCACTCAAGAACATGTACACCATCAATTTAGAATTCGAAAGCAAGTAGATTTTGGATATCATTCCTACAGAGAATATTTAACCACCTTGACATTTGAATAATCTCTTTGCTGCAGTTTCTCGACATCTGTTTCCTGCCAGAGAATTACAAATTGAAATAAATTAAATTAAAAATAAAATAAAATAAAGAATCCAGAAAGTTAAAAGAATACTTGCAGGTAATACATCAGGAAGGCTTACATAAGCATCTCAATAAAACTTACAAGGGTATCAAAAAAACAATAGAAAACTACACTGTATTCATCAAAGAGAACTTCTGTCATCAGGAAACCGTAGGATTATAACATGCATAGTAGGATTTGTAAAACAACGTGAACATGTGTATACTGATTGTTCAATTGTTTGACATAAATATGATTGATCAAATCATGACCGAATATCCAAAGTATAATACCTCCCATCTCCCAAGTCTGAAGTTCATACAAATTGAACAAGGATGATCGAAATCAGTAAATAATATAGCTACAATATGGTTTACATAACCACATTGATTTAATAGTGTATATCATATGTACTTATGTAGCATTACATGGAAAAAGTGTTATTAACCAAATAAATATGTAGTATATATGGTTTCAGCTACAATATGTTTTCACTACAAAGAACTAATTGCACAAGAACACAAGAAATCTTGAGTAGAAACAGAGCTTAAAAATAGACAGTAGAAAGCTGAAAGGTGACTCATGAGCGAGTATGTGAACTCATTCAAACATACAGCAAATATCATATTTCCTTAGTCTTAGATATCGTCTGACCTGCCTGGTCTCTTTTGCATTTCTGATAAGCCCATCAAGGCAGTCATTAATAACCTTGAGATCAGATTGGAACTTTCTCTGCCTAGGAACTAACCATCTTGCCAAGGGAAGTTTCCAGTAAGGAACATAGAAAGTTGATCTGTGCTCTGCTTCGAAAAGAGTACCATATACCGCCTGAAATAAATAATGAAACAGAAAAGTCGAGATCATATATGGTCACCTGTTTTCCCTTTCACAGAAATAAACTAAGGTAACTGTATTGATAACTTATAAGCTGGAGATCAAACACAACCACCCTAGTGAAACAAATGACTACATATTTAAATACAAATAGGAACACAAGCAGCTTAGACAAACCTTAATCACAGGAGATTCTTTTGTGACAGAACCAAAGTCATAATTGAATACACCAAGCCCAATAATATCAAGCGCCAAGCTTGAAAATTCTGCTTCAAGATCCAGCTCAATTGTGCCTCCACCAAGAGAGCCATTTGTTTCAAAAATATTCTCAAACTTTGATACAGTTCTCTCTGAACACTCCGTGAATAATTTGACCATAGTTTCAAGGAACAAAGCATGGAAAGCAGGAGCAATCACTGCAATTACGATGGGAAATTTTATTAAGTCGATAAGATTACAAAGAATGTATCTCCAAAAATAAGAGTGGTGGGCTTGTGGGAATTGCTCGATCAGTGATTAATCAACTAACTTCTTACTAATTAGCTAAGTTACATTGACATGGATAGGTGTGTCCGTATCCCAAATGGATACGAAGTGTCTGACATGGTGAAATATAAAAAATTGAGATATATCACATACAATATGTGTCCGATATTTGTCCGACACGGACTCGTGGATACATATCCGACACAGATTATTTTTGAAATATGGCATGTCCATGTTAGATAATTAGAGATATCACAAATGACCAACTAAATGATCATGTTTGAATAATACTAAGGCGAACACCCTAAAGAACTGCACTCGCTTCATCTAAAAGTTTACAGGTCTAATCTGTGATTTTTAAGATACGAACAAAGACCGAAAAAAGCTATAAAGAAAATGAAACAAAAAAAAGGGAAACAAGTAGAATGAGAGAATACTAAGAAAAAACTTTTTTATAGAATCTCTCACTAGTTTATATATTCATCTACTGATAAAACAAAAACATGTTACGACACCAAAATCTAAGCAAACATGCATGACCTGAAAAATTATAACAAGTTTAGACATCAAGTCTGACACTCTGACATGATAAAGGAGCTTCTGGGTGTAACCTAATCTGAGCTAAGTGTATGCTTGAGCTGAATTATAGACTTTACTTGCTCACCTCTTCTTCTCTGCCTCCAAGTGTCAAGATCAGCTGGTATAAGCCCTTTCCCCATTATCGGTTCTAGAATATCAGCAAGAACTCCCTAATTAAGTATGAAGACTTCAATATAAAAATCAGAGCAAAGGAGGCAACACTTCAGAAACTATAGCTAAGCAAATGCAGGTGCCTGTCATTATGAATTTCAAGTAAATGACGTGTCACCAATTGTACAGTGTCAATCATTCTAGCATTTCAGCAAGAGCTCGATAAGAGTGAAAATTCATTCTCTGTGTTATGAACATTTAACTCATCTTCTGATTTTTTTCTGTTGACGGGGTCATTCTTTACTAAGATCTTAGATGGGCTTGGATTGAAATCTATATGTAGGTTTGCATAATAAAAGAAAATATCAAGACACCTTCATGCAGCTCTCCTTTGTCACAGGCTGAAAGGATATACTCTCTTGAAATTTCATTATAACAATGTGATATTGCAGTCTGCCTAATCGGGAGTAAAATTACACTACAGACAGCCGTTTACTACCGAGAGAAAAACTATTGATAACTACCAGACAGCACAGACGGTGGGAATGAAATTCATGAACTTGACACCCTTATCTACAAATGTCATTTTGGTGGAGTATAATAACAGTACCACCTCTGATAAGACAGGCGTTAATAGCTTTTGTTTTGTGTAAGAAATGAAGACACTGCTTAATATAGCAACAGAGCAAAGTTGACATGATTTGGAGGGTTCATGAAGTAAAGACCTTTTCTGCAAATTCTCAAAGAAACTGACAATGTCTAACAACTTGTCTGATAAATTGTTACTTCAAGTCATGTCGCTGTGTTTTCTCTTCCAAGATGGTCTGGGTGGCAGAGTATCTTCTCTATTAAAAAGGATCCCCGCCACTGCAGTTCCTTCAGGAAGATAATTTCAGTTTTTAAAAAACATAATTTGGTTACTCAAATTTGCTACTTGCAAGTTGGGTAATATAGCAGAAAAAGTATAGCTAAACACAAAATTGAATGGATATTGTTAGGGCACATAATTATCCAAAAAGAAATATGGTAGGACACATGCAAGCATTGGAAAATTTATACCATACCTTGTCATAAGAGAATGCATTTTCACGTAGTATATGTCTTGCAACAATGGGGTCTGATACAACCACAAATGATTTCGGCCCAAAAGCAAGTTTATAAACTGAGCCATGCTGCGAAAACAAATGCAGGATAAGAAGGAACACTTTGGCAATGAAATAAAGGAGAAAATTCGAATAAAAGGTGGTCATATAGGTGACTTTATAGTTGGATACACATTAGAAAATGCAATGTACAAGGAAAGAACCGTGTAGCATCACTATTAGATGAAGAAAAATGTCATTAGTATAGCTAAAACTTGCGTTCATGACAATGTTTCCTCAATCAGGAAATATAAGTAAGATACTAGTTTGTCGAAAAATGAAAAGAGTAGTATACCTCTATGAACCAATCATATAGTGAAAAGAAAAGTGGTTTGCTGAACAAATCAGAAACTGCGCCTTCAGCAATCGGCATTGAACCAAGATTTCCCCCACTCAACAAATTAGTAAGAAGGTTGCTCGCATTATCGACTAAATTCCTTTTCGTCTTTGGTTCTTCAGTACTAGTTGATTGGCATCTGCATATAACACACAAGGCAATAAAAGCACTTTCATTACTTAACCTCTCAACAACTACCAACAACCTTCAAAGGGTATTCACTATTTTATTTTCTTCAAATAAGAGAACAAACTACACTCCTCACCATTACCACCACTCTACATATGAGCTACAACTAAAACTGCTACTATAAACACCATCATTAAAAAACAGATACTTACTTGATTAGAGAGCAATTCTTTCGAGAACTGAAGTAAGTAGAAGAACTAGTTCTGGGGAGTGTTAAACTTCCACTAATGACTTGTGGAAGCTGTAACATAACAACTGCCATGTTTGGTTTAATAATAATAAGCTAAAGGAAGTCAGTAGAAAGAGAAAACCGGTTTTAAGGAAGCATCTTGGTTGCAAGTTGTAAGTCAAAGTGCACTACTAGTTAGTTATTGGTTTGTGGGCGGCGAAGTGCACTACTTCAGTGGATATCACTGGATAGTGAAGTGCCATGTGTGGACGTGGCGTGACTGGTCTGGGTCTACAACTGTACAAGTTTGTTTTAAAATAGAAAAGGGTTAACTAGTATTAGCCCTCCTACTAGAAACTTGAAAAATTAAGGTTTCTACCCAAAAACACGGTAAATCTAAGTTGATTTTTTTTTATGCATTTAAAGAATTTTAATTTCTATCTAGTGTAAATCCTTTCTAAGAGCCAATAAAAATTGTAACTTAACTTTCTACCCAAACCACTACACTATTTGCAGCTAGGGCAGGGAATCGGGTCGGATAGACCCGAATCCGACTCGATCCGATTACCGAATATATCGGATTCGGGTCGATTTTCATATCCGTTTATGTATTCGGGTTCAGATATGTCGGGTTCGGATATAATTTTTTATTTTTAGTGTTATCCGATCGGGTTAGTTGGATTCGGTCGGGTTCGGGTCGGATTCGGATATTAAATTTCGAATATAATCGAGTTCGGATTCGAATTCGGATACTGTGAAATTGTTCGGATTCGAATTCAGATACTGTGAAATTATTTGGATTCGGATATAGTCATATCCGACCCAAACCAGATCCCTGCCCTACTTTCAGCATTTTAACTATTGTTTTGCAAGAGACAAGAGTCCATCAAGAGTAGTAGAGATGCACCCGCTGATGTGGTGGCTAGACGTTTCAATCTCCAAGACTTTTTCTTTTTTTAAGGTTTTTGGGCGTTTAATGATTTGCAGTTTCGTATTTGCGTCAGATCAGGTCAGTCTCTTGCAACAAAAAAGATCAGGCCACAGAACGAAAGTGCAGATTAGACCATCCAAGCACAAATTCCAAATAAATTGCTCTTGAGAGTTGAGACTATATAGTCACCATAATCGATTAAGTTTCGGATAAGGTCATTACACTCGCAACAAAATGAGGAACCTCCCTTAAATGGCACAATTTTGGCAACGATGTACGAAGCATTCCACGGTCAAAATGTCATCCTTGATCTCTCACTTATGCATTGTGATATGAGAATTAGGTAGTACACTAGTACCTAACCTTATTATGTTGCACACTATCAAAATCCATTGTGATACCAATTTGGCATGGAATAATACAACTGTATAGTGTATACCGCATTAAATTTTGTGGAACATCCCTTAAATCTCCGAAAGTACCCAACCCCGCTAAAGACCAAGGATGTTTGCATTAAACAGTAGTTTCGCACCTGTTCTTCGCCGGAGTTGTCAACTGAATTTCGTTGGTCCAAATAATGTCATGACTCATGAGACAAACCAATGCCAGAGCCACATTTTGAAACAAAATCAGCAGATAAAAATAGAAAGAGAAACGATGTAGATAATTGGTAGTGGTGTGATGCTTCTCATATTCTATAGTCTGTCATGCAATGGCATAGCAATTCAGAAGGAGGAATTTTTATAATCATCGCAAGAATCACCACTTGATAATTTCTCTATTTATTCATACTCAAAATATACCAAAATAATTATACAGTCCCACAACAAAACAGCTTAATCAAAATTACATAGTAACAATAAAATAAAATAGACCCCAGTACTTTTTTACTTTCGTACTTTTTTAGGGAGTCTGCAACCATTATGTGGAATTTGTGTGACATCACGAATGGACAAAATACCATCTTCAGTAGTACGCTTATTAGACTCACCAAAAGTAAAACCATCTCTGAAGCTCATAATCGCTTGTTTCTTTTTATTGAAAAAAGTAAATCCTTTCACTTTTACTACAACTGATTTAACCCCGAGATTTCTAGCGGATCTGCCGACATGTTCTGCAAGTGCTTTTGCAGCAAACTTTGATAGACGAGACTTCCCTTTGAAATCCTTTAAACAACCTATAGACGCCCCGGTTTTTATGTTCCCCTTTGAATCTGTTACGGTAACAAATGTGTTACTTTGGAGGATTGATGGGAAACGGGCAACGTCTTTTATTTTTGCCCATTTGGATTGAAACAACCTAGTACTGGTAGAAAACATTTGATGGAGATGTTGGTGTGCTGAAAGCTGAAACCGTCCCTTGTGACTGTGTTACTTTATATATAGAAGACAACCATGAACCCTACCCACTGTTTAGTGGACTTTGGGCCAATAACTCATTATCCATAACAAGTAATACCTGGGCCCAGTCCAACGTAATATATGTCCGAACAAAGTTGCATGCATAAGGAGTTTGGGATTATGAGTAATGATTCAAAATCACACGAAATATGAGCTGAGAATTGTACAGGAGATTTCACTTTTTGGATTTTCAATTTTTGATAATAAAATCACAAATTTAACCTTTTTTTTTTTGTCAAGTCATAAATATAAATTGTGGTACGGCAGTTGGTTAGGAACCAAAATTTTCTGATTGAGCATTGCAGCTTCCAAGGACAACAACACAAGCATCTCATTTGTATTGAAATGACTTCATACAAACTTTTAACTAGAAGGCTACGCGTCTCAAAGATATCCTTGCCTCCCCAATTGAATATTGCCTTTTTCCTGAGCACCTAAGACCAGTGTTCTGCGTCTTCCAGTCATGTAAAACTCAGTAAGACCTGCCACAAGGCTCATCGAAATGTAGCAGTTCGATTTCCTGTAGGCGGGAAAGCCATTCTTCGTCTAGCCTGCTGAAAATCTTTGGTCCCTTCATCTTTCGGGACCCGACTGCTAGCAGAATTCTTACGCCTCTCTTTGGAATGCAACAAATTCTTATGTCCTTCCTCACCTTTTATATCTTTATCCTCTCGATGTTCCCCAAACTTCATCTGTTCCCTTGCTGCTACATAGTCAAATGGTTTCAGATGTAAGCAGCTTTCGGGCTGCTGAGGTTTATCAACCTTTCTATTGTTTTTTTTCTGGTTCATTGACTGTAAGCACTCCTGGAAGCTGGAGGATAATTCCGAGAGAGACATTGGTTTGTCACCTGTCTGTGATGCCACTGCAACATCGCAATTCTCTCCATCCTCCACATCATCCTTACTTGCTGGTGCAACATCTAGGAACTCCTGGTCATTCATATCATCCTCAAGCGGGATTATATCTTCTGCGTTGGTTGTATCAGCTTCCAACGAAACTGGCTGTCTAGAGTGTGTGCCAAGGGGATTAGTGTCCGCTTTCAAAATTGGTTCAGATTGTTGACTCTGGCCCAAGAATGACTGAAATGGAAGCGTTAACGACGACTTTATCTGCTCAACCTTTATCTCCACCTGAAAGAGTTCAAAGAAACAGTATTAATTTATCCGAAGAGAGCACGTGATGTAAGGAGCCACACCATATAATAGTAGTGGAGTAGATTATTCACTTAATTACTATACATATAACATGTGCAACTTAGGAACATGTGTTTTGCACACTACACACCCAAATACCCAACCCAGTACTCAAAATAATTGCTAAGAAACTTACCTTACGATCAGAACCAAGCTTTCTTTTCGAGGATGAGTTTCCTAGCAGTGCCCCGAAAGCACGGCTTGGCTTCTTTAGCACTTGGACAGTTGCTTCAGTAGAAACCTGCAGTGGAGCAGAGTAGCAGACTTATTTGTTAGCTAATTTCATTTCTTAGAAAAAGAAACAGCAGCAGCAAATTTTGGTAGAGACTCTACAAATAGTAAGTAAACCATCTAATATTAGCACTACCCACCCGTCCTGTAAGAACCATCATTTCCTTTCGAACCTCGACTGCATGGTCATTCTGCACTTTATTGAGTTCTCCAGCTTCTTCAGAAAGAACAAGAAGGGTATTGTGTCCGTATCTGCCATTCTCAATAGTGCTGTTTGCTAGTTCCAATGGTTCTTCCTTGACATTCGGAGTTGGTTCGCATTTGGAAATTTCCATACCGACTCTGTTGATACTCTCTCCACTAATGCTTTCTTCAGCAGATACACTTTCCACTTCAATGGGATACTCAGAAGTAGCCAAGGCTTCAGATTCAGCTGCAACAACCACATTTTGTGGTGGTGCCTAGACGTAGAAAATAATAATGTCATCATATCAGCAAATGAAGAAAGAATTTTCAGTAAGGATATTTATTTACTTAGTAATCATCTCATCTATCTGTACTTATTTTTTGCAGTATGAGTGGACTGTAAAAGGTGTAGCTCATTGGATGGAAAGAGTCAATTGGGAATACTTTCTTGCTGTAGGATTTTTAATTAACTTTTCTGTTTTCTTTTTAATCAATGCATAAAGAAAGTTGGCATACATTTATGCCAACCTTCAAACAAGTACGCATTCTTACAATTAGCTTACCATTTCCGTACGTGCCTGCTGTAGTTGTTCAGCAACACTTTCAAAAGCAGATGCATTCGCAATGGATCTCTTAATGATGCTAACCACAGAGCCCAAATTGCGCTCAACATAAGGATGCCTACACCTCACCAAAGGACGCAGCTTGCCAGCAGTGACGGGCATCTGCCTGGCTTTTTTGTTCAAAATGACAAACAAAAAAGAAAAGAAAAGAAAAAACATATGAATTAAGAATTCAACTAAGTTAAACTTCCCTCTAAACGTCAAAACAAAAAATGAAAGGTTTACAGAGATTGCAGTTTATCCTGTACCAATATCAAGTAGAGCTTTGTTTGGTAATATAAAACCAGTACTTTCATCCTCTGCACGGGCAACACCATCTCTCCATTCACAGAGCCCCTGCAGTTATTTAGGTGCCACATGTAAGGAAAATCATTATCAAGCAAAGCTCAAAATACAAACAGCTACCATCTCTAACAATCGACAAGAATAAATTCGAAACAGTCGGTATATACCCTAGGAGGATATCTATGTAAGACCTACAGAATGGCATAACAATAAGAGCTTCATCAACCAGTAGACCACAGATGGCTCAAGTGGCATAGGATAGACATGGAGGAAAGAGAGCAGTAACTTACAGCAACAACCGCAAGCTGTTCTGAGTTGAAATCAGATCCTTGTAATCTGTTATAAGAGAAACAAAATGGACCAGGGCTTAAAATATTTTCTTCTAATATCTCAAACAATAGCTTTATTAAAGGAAGGTGATATTTAGAGATTAATTGTGCTGGTCTTGCATCTCTTTTAGGCTCTTAGAGCATTTTCCTTGGTTTTTAAAGAAAAAACAATAAAACACTTGCTTGCATAAATGTTAATGGCACTTGGAAGAATCAAAAGATTATTTTTTTTTTTCTCGAACAGTAGCCTTGCATAAGGTTCAGGCGCAAAGTAGCTCATAATGAGAGTACGAACAACATACCCATATATGTAGAGATATGAGTTATCTGTCAAGATCTCTTTCTCATAGAAGTGCATGCATATGTCATAGCTGCGCTTATACACCTGTAAGCAATCATCAAGGTTTGGTCAGTGACTAAAGTCAAACGAGGGACAAGAACTCCCTTTCCTCTCAAGACACAAGTAAGCACACATTAATATATAAATATGTTATTGATGGTTCCAAGTAGGGGTGTGCACGGGTCGGGTTTGGGCTAAAACCGACTACCGAACCGACCCTGTCGGATTATATGCAACAGGAACCGAACCGAACCGATATTCCAGATGTAACCGATCCGAAACCGAACCGAATAATTTCTAACCTAACCGATATCCGATCCGAACCGATTATTTCACAGTTTTAACCGATATTAACTGAACCGACCATACAATTTTTGCTATCTCAAGTTCAATTCTCTTAACTTGTCAATAAATTCCGAAAATCAAGTAAATCAAGTTCTCTCAACGTTTCAATGAAATAGGAGTAGAAAAGAAAAAAGGAAGTGATGAAGAAAATAATACAAACATTTGTTAATGATGGACTGGTGGCGTCGTGGTGTAGTACTGGTGGTACAAAATGAATGAGGAATGGAGGATGCTGGCGGCGTCTGGCTATGCCCTAGCTTTCGAAGAAGTCAAAAGTGATTAGGTTAAAGTTTGTTATGTTATAAAGGTGGGCTTACACGTGGGGGCTTTATAGATGGGCTTTTTATAGATCTATTTGATACTGATCAAATCACTTATTCTATTATCAACATGTACTGACGTACATAGCGGTCGGGTCGGTTAATTTTGGGTTTCACAAATATAAACCGCCATCCGAACCGAGGTAGTCGGTTTTGGAAATAATCAAACCGATCTAAACCGATAATAAATAGATAACCGACTCATATGGGTCGGTTACGTCGGTTAGAGTGGATTTTTGCACACCCCTAGTTCCAAGGGCTTGTACGATGGAAATTTCGGACATTGCAGTCATAAAGAAGAGTCGATGGCTGAATTTCTAAGAGGATAAACAACGCCTTAGCATGGGCATTCTCCTCAAACACAAATACACATACAATAATAATAAGTAGATACATGCCATTTTGTTATCCATAATAAGTCATTATAGAAAAAGAATTGTTCCTAAGAATAGCAACTAATTTGCAAGAATCTTCTTTCCATAGTATAATTACAAGCTTACAGCCATTATTATTTGCATAACTGAACTTGAATAACTAATTGGTGTTTTTCAATTAATTCTTAGAATATATAGAGTTACTAAGTGAGTTTAATGTCCCTAAACTACGATTACATAAGAAGAGAGTCGTGTATTTTTCTTCTGTTTAAATGTTCAGAAGGTTTGAAGTATTTTACCGTCAATAAAGGCATAGACACACGATTATCATACATGTATTTTATAAGGTTCTTTATGTTCAACAATAATTGCTAAACATTCAAACGTTTGCTTTAGCTCCGAATTTTGATTTCCACTTGACACACTCTATATCTTATATTTAAACACGTCATTGCTCACAACCCTTATGTTGCAATCTTCAAAGCAATCAAAAGTTCCCGCCCACTGTTTTGGGATGAAAATTTTGATGATCCTTTACGATACACATTAAGCAAGATTATGAAAAGATCGTCAGCAACATATAACATACCATGATACTCTACCTACAATACAAGTAAAGCATTTCATATAAAAGTATATCTTAATCCTGTTCTAGTTCGTAAAAGTGCATTGACTAAACTGGGTATAGAATGATCACCTCCAACAGAAGATCATCAACATTTTCGGAGCTGGTTGAAGGTTCAAGCAGCCTGACTCTCATCAGATCATATATATGCAACAGATAATGGGTATCTTCTCTGGCATATCTGTCAAGAAGATAGTATAAAATATTGCCAAAGGTTAAATATCAACTCAAAATTGGCCAAATACAGAGCAGAGTGCAATAAAAAAGACAAACAGGAAGGATATACACGATATGCACATAATTAAGGAAATTACTTGAGCATCTCGGCGGGAATAGGCCTCAATCTCCAATCTGCATTTTGGTATCTGAAAGAAGGGTACCAAGTCAACCATACAGCATAGAAAATAAGTAGATGATGGTTCCTAAAAGTTAAAAGGTATGTGCTACTCAGTCTCAATTTGGAGACAAAAAGGTGAAAATCATAACCCCACAGTCCAGTTCGGGGGAAACAATGCTAGAAAATATAATTAATACATCAGATGTAAATTCAGATATTTCAATTATTCTTCATTTGAAGACGTTCAGGCTTCTATTGGTTAGTTTCAGTCATTGTTTCATTAATTGAAACAAAATTTCAATATGGCTCAAAACGTAGCTTTTATGAAAGTTGTGATGAAAGGCACAAAGGATGAAACACTCTTCTACAAACTGCAGTGGCTTGAAGTCTTGAACTATAACCTAGGGGGGAATAAAAACTTTTTAGCTTGGACTACGCTAATGCATATGCAAGTAGAGTTAATGCATTACTCCTTGTTTGCAGTTACTTCACAAAAATGACGCAGAAGATACTCCAAGCTGTTCCTCTCCAGCTTCAATATCCTTGAGGCCTATTTATCCAGAAGAAGTGATAGTAAATATCAGCACAACGTGACATTAAAAAAAATCATAATATGAATCTTGAAGGACATAAGGAGGGTCTATTCTGACAATAAGAAACCCCTGTTAGTCAAACTTCATAACACGGCATTAAAAAAATAAAGAGACCAGTTGCAAAAATAATTTCTAATCATGTTACAAAGTAAAAAGAAAGGATAAAGAAAACCGCTATAAGAAAGATAAAAAACAGGTTGAAATTCACTAAATTTTCTGTGCATAAAATCAACTTGTTCTTGCTACACAATATAAGATATAGACTATGAATTTCAACAACAAAAAAACAAAATCCAATTAAAGAAACATTTTTTCATGTGTCCCTTATAGAAGAAAGAAATATCAGTTTGCAAGGACACAGGACTCCTAATACCTAATTTAAAATTTAAAGATGTGTCGAGTGAAGACCTGTCCAGTGTCAAACAGATTGCAGACATAGATGCCAAAATCTCGTTGAAGCCACTCTATATCACGATCGGCACCATGCATGACCTGATTGAACATAGCATATGAAAAACACGTATTATGACTTATGAGTAAGATATTTTCAAAGCATATGATAAACGTTAACCGCATGCCTAATGACTTAATGAGTACAAGAACCCACCTTCTTTTTAGAGGGATCCTTGAAGACTTCCCGTAGGTATGTACCAATGTATGCATGAAGCTTTAGTGTATCCACCACGAAATCCTCAAACCGAGTAGAGATTTGCATCAAGCATGTAATCCCTTGAAAGGATCGATAGTGGTTATGCTCCAAATCAACCTAAAAACAGTAACAAAGGAAATGTCTCAATCTATCACAGTTGTGCCATCAAATATTTTATTGCTATTTATAAAGAACTTCAAGAGCTTAGAACTAATATACTTATGCCTTAGAGTCTTGTTTACTCCAAGTGATAGAAAACAAAGAAAAGCAGATAAGAATAGTTGTCCAACTAAATCATTTATGTATTGCGCAGATGTCAGATGATAATTCCATAAAGAACTAAATCCGAAAAGATTGGAGATGAATCCCCTCGAGGAAATAAGAATCACCAATCCTGTATCTAAATTACTCTATACCGCGATATTATGCAATGTACAACTAATCCAGAGTTTAACAACTAAAATGAAAATAAATAGAAAAGAAAATTTGTTAGATGGAGTACTTCTCCCATTCATTTCAAGTTATTTTTAAACCCATAAAACTTTCAGAACTCAAGCAAACAGACAAATTAAAAACTAGGATGATGAAAGACAAACAAATCTTTTTGCTGGTTTGGGGCTGCCTACATCAGTAGTTCACAAACACGGCACACGGGTACTGCAAAGTCCGGAGTCATCATGCCAAATTTTCAGAGCATAGTCTAATAGATAATGACTTTCATATGACAACAGTCATAACAGTTTCATACCAATATACAAAGCATGCATAAGTATCTAATTCTCTATTGTCTTTGATTTGGAAGAAGGGGGGGGAGTATTCTTCAACTTGTGTGATGGGCTTAACAATGACAATGTAGCAAAACATCGTGAAGCAAAAGATGGATGATAAAGCAGTAGTGGAATCTGTGATGCAATTTAAACGTCTGAAAACTGTCCTGTATTCTATTTGACTTTCACTTGGATATAAGCAACCGCATTGCAATTCGAATGAGATCACTTAAACATCTACAAAGACACCGGGTGATAATAAGTTTTACTAATCATGGTGTAGGTGGGTGGGTGGGTGGGGAATAACTTGTGCATGACTACAAATTCAGACATCTCCTAAGCAGGCAAGCAGCACTGGGACTCACTACAGAGAGAGTTGGGTCCGTAGACTAGTTTTGAAAGTATATATAAATAATTTATTTTCACAGCAGTACCTACCGCAAATTCATTCACATCACACAACTTAGCGGCTAGTTCCTTCAAGTCATTGACTTCTTCCACGAGCTTAAATGGGGTACTTTCTATGGGTAATGGTTTTACCAGTTCAACATCTCCAACATGCCTGTCTACAAAATCCAACTCAGAGAATTCCTCCTGCATATATGAACAAAAAAAATTTAAGCTTGTAAGAAAAATATTGACAAAGAAATATCTACAAGACTACAAGCATGCATATGCATTAAATCTCAAAGCATACCAAACTAACACACTAGCATATTTACATTTCTGTGCAAGTCGAGTATGTTACACACTTATATAAGGTCTTCCTTCACTTGGGTTCACCGCAAGGAAAGGGATTCGAATGCAAAGAAGCAAGGAAACAAATGTCTACAAGACTACAAGCCGCATATGCATTACATCCCTAAGCATACCAAACTAACACATTAGCATATTTACAATTATGTGCATGTCAAGTATATTACACAGTTATATAAGGTCTTTCCTTCACTTGGGTTCACCACACGGAAAGGGATTCGAATGCATTGCATTAAGCAAGGAAACAAATAATTTAATATCTGTAGCCAGTTTTTCTAACCGATTTTAACTGTGGGACCAAATAGTAAGATGACTGAACTTCGCAAGTTATTTCTCAATTCTGCCAAATAACAAGCAAATGTCAAGCAAGAACTTATTTTCTTTCGACAATAACTGTGGCGTCCAAGCATACCAACTAGGATTTCAACCATGATATTGCGTTTTCTATTTTCTTCCTTTTTCTCTTTTTCGTAGGTTCACATTAACAGTTTGAATCACAAATATATTCATCACATGTTTGCAGAACGATAGAGCTAAGGCAGTAGACTACAATCTTCTAAAACGAGTTTGTTCCTTTCAGTTGATATTTTTTCTTCCACCCAGGTAATTTCATGCCAAAGCACTCTAAGTCTAACTAGTATACTCTAATAGAACTATGAGCCACTATACAAAATAATCCATGACTAACATATCAAGTTCTAACTCACACTTTAATCACATAAAGAGTTATCGTTAACTTGTCTAGGCAACAAAAATAGATAACTGGAACATAGAATGACACACAGATACAACAAAAATTATATTAAATAACACACACATCCATTAAATCTCTAAGCGTACCAAACTAACACAATAACATATTCACATTTATGTGCAAGTCAAGTATGTTACACAGTTATATAAGGCCTTCCTTCACTTGTGTTAACCACAAGGAAAGGGATTCAAATGAAAAGAAGCAAGGAAAGAAACAATTAAGTATCTTTAACCAATTTGAACTGTAGGACCAAATAGTAAGATGACTGAAGTCCATAAGTTAATCCTCAATTATTGTTTTCCCTGGCTGCCAAATAACAAAAATGTCATACAAGAACTTATTTTCTTACTGCAATAACTGTGGCGTCCAAGCATACTAACTAGGATTTCCACCATGATATTGTGTTTTCTATTTTCTTCCTTTTTCATATTTTCAACATAAACAGTTTAAATCACAAATATATTCATCACATGTTTGCAGAACACTAGAGGTGAGACAGTAGACTATGATCTTCTAAACCAACTTTGTTTCTTTCAGTAGATAGTTTCACTTCCACCCAAGTAATTTCATGCCAAAGCACTCAAACTTTAACTAGTATACCCCCATATAAACATAAATTAGTATACAATATAATCCATTACAATTACAATAAGTTCTAGCTCAGACTTTACGCACATAACGAGTGACTACCTAGTATAGTTAACTTGTCTACACAGCCATAGATAACTGGAACATAGAAAAACACACAATACAACAACAATTAAATTAAATATCTCAACTGCATTGCATAAAATAACTAACCAGAGGATGTATAAACTTGCTCCCATCTTCACTCTTTTCCAACCAAACATGTTCAAACGGCTCATTCGAATTATCAACCGCAATCTTAAACTCATACTGCGGCTTAGTAATAGACGGTATATGAAATGGAATGCGTGCCCGAGCACCACTCGTCCTCGCATCCTTCGTAACCGTTTTAACCAAACTATTAGAACCCCGCATTTTCTCCCCTTCATCTCTCTCCTTCTTCTTCTTCTTCTTCTTCCCATAAACTAACTGAAACCCACTCTCATCATCATCAACTTCACAAACTCTCTTCCCACTTTCCTCTTCCATTTTTCTCACTTTTTGAAACTCGTCAGCACTAACATCAAACCTCTCAAAAAACTCATCATTAATATTAACTAACCAATCATAAACATCATCCACGTCATCAGGAAAGTTATAAACTTTCCCCAACACTTCATTTGTTGAGGAACTGATTTGTTTTAAAGTTGAATCAGTTTTTTTAACTAATTCTTTAATTGGGTTTTTAAATTCATTGAAATTGTAATAAAAATGAAAGTCTTCATTTGAAGGGATACCTCTTGATGTAGTTGATAGCTTTGCAATGGATGATGATAGTGAACCTGATGTTAACACGTGTAAAGTTTCTGACTTTTTTTTGCTTTGTTCTGAATCCGAATCAATCTCCATTTTGAGATTATTGTTTGGAGAATTTGAGGATGGAGCTAAAACCCTAATTTTTAAAACCCTTGAGACTGTCAAGATTTTTAGGGGCGTGTTTGTTCATTGAGATAATATTCTCTTATGCCACGACATATTTAAATACCGGGTCGAAATATGAAGAATTAGCAGTGTTTGTAATTGGTATAAAAAGCATGTCGGCATATCAAGGATCCGCGCCTAAAATTAATATTGACGATATATCTGAGCAAAAGAAATGTTCGGACCGTCCCTATCTATTTCTAAACTCATGATTTGAAAATTTTAAACTTAGACACACTTGAAATGACGTCCCTCTTTAATTTAAAGAGTGACGTTACTTCAAGTGTCATCCGAGTTTAAAATTGAACTTTTTTACACTTCTCCATGTAGAACAATAAAGAGTGGATATTTATGAAATATATCTGATAATTTATGATTGGAAATGTAAAATCCTAATGGCACTTAAAGGAGTTTGCCTATGTGGAATTTTACACCCCCAATTGGAGATGCCCTAATGCTCCATAAATTAAGACTTCTGCAAATAGGATAATGTAAAATATCCACACACAAAAAAGATATATCCACGATATGTAATTACTTGAGATCCTTAATTTAGTTTAAAATAAATTCTGGATAAAAAAAAATATAGAGAGTTGACGTTGTGTTCTAATCGGAGAAAAAATATGATATTATTATTTATCAACCACACATGGACACATGGTAGTCATTGAGCATTATTTGAGCCAAACATGTGGGGATCGGATGTAACGATCTTGACATTTTGGTCGAATGTTCAGCACACAAACATTCTCGATAAGTTGTGTTTTAATCGAGATAAAATATGATATAAACAAAATTGAATCGCCCTATGTTTGCCGAAATAAAATTGGTCTTAAATTCTAAATGCTAGTTTCATTAATACTATATATATTAATGACACATACGAAGTATCTCTCATACTAGTTTAAGACCAAACTTATTTTGGAAAATATAGGCAATCCAGGTTTGTTTATATGGTAGTATGAAACATCACGGGAAGTTTATATTTGCTATATTCATAATTCATCTAGTTTGTATTATTTTTGGAACTTCAATTCCCTAACAGTATAAATGATTTGAAGCATTATTCAAAGGGAATATCTTGCTATCTTATTTTTTTTTAATAAAAATACAAATACAAAAAACACATATTATTTTATTTTTTAATTTGGTGTGAATATCACAAATTCACATATCTATGATTTTATGTACATTAGAGTGTAATTACCCCAAACTCAAAGTGTTAGGGTCGATAGAGTTGGCATACAGTGAAATGTGGTCTTTGTCTTTGTTTAGAGTTATGGTTTTTTCAACTTTGAGTGTTTTTTTGTAATTAAAAAGAGTAGGTCTCTTGGGCTCTGATGGGTAACGTTGCATCACAAATCAAGAGTTTCATGTAAGCACTTCAGTATATATAGTTGATGTGGTAACATTGTGTTTCTAATCAAGAGTTTCATGTTTGTCTTTTTACTGCAATTTATCTTATAATTTGGGTGCTTTTTGTTTGAGTTATGAAAACTAATTTATTATCCTAGCATTTGCTTCTACTATGCCCAGGGAGATACTTCAAACATTCATAAGGTTATTACTGACCATGCAATGGTCAAAGAGAAAATTGCAGGTCTAGAACCAAAGATATTTTGGAGGATTCTTGCACGTGTGGTATTCGTTGCTTCATTGATTCTCTGCGGTTGGGTCGTGTGGTTCTGATGTCGTCACATAAAGACAATTTTCCAGCGCCCATAGAAACTCAAATGACAGCCCTACACATTGAATCAGGTGCTACTTCAACAGTAATTTAGGACTTTGTGTAGTCTAAGACTTTGCTATAGCTTACAAGATCAGCACTGTAGAGTTAGCTAGTTGTAGTCAATTAAAGTTGTTCAAATTATATATTTACAATATTTTAAATGAAGATAAACGATTGTGATTATGATATCTTGAAATGTATTGTGAATTCAGCCACTGATGTGGATACATATAGTTATTCTACTCAGTAGTACAGACTATAAATATCCACTATATATAAAAACATATTACAATACATGCATCCACAATACTGGAGATGTACGTACGTATAGTATTCTTGGTTAACGAATAACGAGGTAGTGGTATCTTAGATGCTATATATATATATATATATACTAGAAGCATCTCTTATGATTAACCTAGCCTCTTAAATTCATTCGGTTATTTTTCTTACGCACAATACCCCCAAATAAATAATTAAATCAAACACCTAAATACTATTAAGAATGACTATTTGGTCTTTTTACACCTATGTAAATTCTTAGTACCAATATTGTCCTTCAATTAAAGAGTTGTTTAACACTTTTTAATAGGGGTAACCGGTCATTTCATGTGGTGGTGAATTAAAAAACCAAATCCACGCCATTTTGAATTGTACGCTGCCACTATAAATGTCTATTTAATATTAATTAAACCCTTAATTAGTAAGTAATTAATTATGCCCTTAATTAGCAACTTAATAATTAGACGTTAAAAAAAATGGAAAGTCTAGGAAGACAGCATGAAGGAAACCCAAATATTATTTTATTCTAGCTACTAAACCCAAAATCTATCTACTCTTCTGACACCCTAATCTCTCCATTACCGATTTATTCTTTGACTGATCTTAAAAAGGTCATATCTCCACCTATCGCTAGTGTGCTGAATGGATAAAAAGCATTCGAAAATCATTTCAGTTGCGCTCTTTAGTTTCAATTTCATAATATTCACAAAAAATTGGATCTGAATTGTGGGTTCACTGATTAAATTGAAGTTGAGCTTGAAGCTAACTCATTTGGGTACATACATTTTCTACAACTTTTTCCTTTTACCTTTTATTTGAACAGTTCGATACTTCTATTAAATTTGTTATGTTTGTATTTTTTTGTTTTTTTCTTCAGATCTTTTGATTTGTTGAAAATTGGTTTTCCTAAAAAGTTAGACATTTAGTTGTAGATTGACATATTTAGGAAGAGAAGAAGATGAGGTTGAATTTCTGAATAATGTATTTTCCATTAAATACGTTGTTGGTGTATATTAGGGACAATGATTTCTGACCGGTTTTTGTTTTGCTTTCCCTGGAACTTGATTTCACAATGCTACATCCAATGTGTTAAGTCGAATGACCCGCCGATTTGTCACCTTATTTGATTCTTTGCTGCTGAACATATAGTGAGACTATACATCTCTATTAGTAGAGTATATTATAATTAACATGGACATTTAAATTGAACCAACCTTTTTTCTACCATCAAATACCCTTGATAAAATATTTAAATCAATTATTCAATGCCTTTAAGAAGGACTACTTTGTCATTTCAAAATTTAATACCTTCTATACCCTTAAAATTACATAGTCACTTAAGGACGTATGTGTAAATTCAGGTCGGAAATCAACTATACCCCCTTATTCAATTGTTCGCGGCTTACCCTTCAGTAATTGCCAAATAAATACCTTTTATTCCGAAATTAAATTCAAGCAAACCAACCGTCTATTTTCTTATTCTCTTCTTCTTCTCTCTCCCAAATCTCCATAATTTGCTCTCTCTTGAACTGAAAGCCAACAAAAAAAAAAAAAAAAAAAACATACCTGATTGTCTCTCTACTGTCGATTATTATTAGAAGTCACGCGAACAAAAAAAAATTCGGTTTCAAAAGGTAATCTATTTGTCCTCTATTTGATTACTTTGAACCCACTCTTTTTCATCTCACTCATTGAAACAGAAAACAGATGAAATATCCAACCCAAGTTTTATCTACAACAAAGACCCAGAAAAACCTCCCAAACTATTTGTAGTTCAACCTCGCCTTCGTTCAAATGTCGCTTTAAAGGCTAAGCTTTCTGAAGCTTTAAACCTTGCCAACTCTCTCGAAGAGCAGCGAGATGGATTATTTGTTGGAGATATTAGTGAAAAGGAAAGGCCGGCTCATGTCGTTGTTCAAAATCCAATTGCTAGATCAATTAATTTAGGTTCTTCTCATATTTACTTTAAAAGTAAATAAATTTTATTTTTTTAATATATATAATGTCTGTTTAATGTTTGTTCTAGGCACATACTTTGGAAGTGGGACTGTGAAAACAATTAAGTGTCATATAGATGCTGAGGAGACAAAGTAACACGGGATTCATTTTGATTCATCTTTAGTTCACGACTTGGGTGAGTTTAACAAGGACCATTTAGTTTTAGCAGGATGAGTTTGATGTTGTCTTTGTAAACACCATTCTTTCAGGGGTCCAGCAACGTAATCTAGAGGCAAGTTCTCTTTTGTTTATAGTAAAATTCTGCCTATATAGATGCTATGGTATTGATACTTTTAGAATTGTAATTGCAGCGTGAGTAGGGGAAACCTATTTTTGACCGGGTAGGACTTATAATAGAGATATTCCATGCTCATGCTCAAACTAGAGAAGCAAAGTTACTCAATTGTGAAGCTCATTTGTTGTAGGGAATATTATCATTGTTGTTGTTGTTGTTTTTTTTTAAAATAGAATAGTGGTCCACATTTTGAGACATGGAATGTTGGGGTTCTCAATATTTCATTTCAATTTGTCGTTGATTGGACTCACTAAGAGTGTAGAACCTTAGTATGGGTGGTTGGGTTATACGTGATAACGCAAATTGGTCTTTTAAGGCCCAAAAAGGCAGAAAATACTTATACTGACATAATAAAGTATGAGAGCAGCGTTACTGATTTTTTTTAATTAGCCTTTGTGCTAATATAATAATCGTTTTTTGTGCAGTGGTCAAAGCAGTTTAAAAGCAAAGTACGCCGCTTAGTAAATGGCAAGATATTACCAATCAAGATAGTGAAGAAGGGGATGTTCTTAAGGTTGGTTCTGATTCTAATTTTTGGTTCCTTACATATGTATACATTCCTCAAGTAAGGCTGAGTTTGTTGTTTAAATAACACAAATTGAAGGTTCAAGAGTTGAACAAGTTAATAGAATGGATTGAAACAAAAAAAACCGTGCTGGCTTCTATGGGAGATGGAGCAAATAAGCATCTATGCCTATCTTACTGCCTGGGTTGCTTACTGAGCCTCATAAGGGTGTTGTTAGTGCTCTTGCTACCAAATCTTAAGGTAACCATTGTTTCTCCGCCATTTTTTTAAAACGTCAGCTTTAATGTGAGAGTTAAGATTTATGTGCGTGATTGTTATGTGGGATGCTCCATTTTTTGTCCTTCTACCTGTCGGTTGGGTGTTTTATGAATAACTTAGTATTTGTGGGATGCTCCATTTATGTGTCTGAATTATACAAATTTTTTTACGTGTCTAAAGGTGTTTTAGGGAAAATTGACTTGGTGTGTGTGTCTAAAGTGTCACTAGCATTCCCCTGCGGCTTTACTCCTATAGGATACAAACTTCACCTTTCTTTGAATTTAGTCATGATGTTCCCTATGGAATATCCTTCTGGAAACACATGTCTTAGAGGCTTTGCTAAACGGAACATTTTGTATTGCGTTATATGAGCATCACTAACAATCCCCTATGCCCCTACTCCTAGAGGATACAAACTTCACCTTTCTTTGAGTTTGGTCATGATGTTCCCTATGGAGCATCCTTCCGAAAACACAGGTCTTAGAGGCTTCGCTCAACCAACCATCTACAGTTGGGTTGCTACATAAGGGGTTACCTTCCCTAACTGTTACGGACTGGCATTTTACGTCCTTAGTTCGTCTTACCTTTTGATGCCTAATAGTGCGGTTTCCCATGTCAGCAACCAGGGGTGTCGTCATCAAGAATTTTATCATCAACAAGGCCATAGTGAAGGGGCGTAAGAGTGTGCAGTTGCTCAAACTAAATTTTAAAAGTTATAAAATCTATGCGTCTACCTTCTTAGTTGCACACGTGCACACCCATGAATCCTAGCTTTTTCTATTCTTTATAAATGTAAATTGGCATATTTAAGATAACTTTTTTCCTCATTCATGAAAGGGTGCCTTTACTTGAATGATTAAAAAATTCCTAACTAGAACAAGAAAAACGGTTTGACTCTCATGCCTTGCTAAATAGGAGAGAGGAGTGCAGGAGTGCGTCAGCGCAAAACATGAATTCTTTATTAGGTTAATTTAAACAAGAGTCGAAGGATTCAAAACCCAGGATTGACAAGGAAGTTAAAGCTCTTAACGAGGCATAAACAAATTAGGACTTACATTTGCCCACCCTCACCTAGGTAAGAGATGTTGGTTTCTATTTCTACGTGCACTTAGGATAGCAATGTGGGTGTTTGAATATCACTAACACTTGCAGAGGTGCCCCGGCAAGCTATCTCCTATTTTATTTTTTGTTGATTGGATTATTGTTCTATTTGGAAGCATATTTACACAGTTAATCCTTTCTTGCTATCAGGTTATTAGTATAAAGGAAGCAATGCTTGATAAAGATAGCTGAATGTTACAATTTATGCCTTGATTTTAATATATTGTGACACGAGACTTGATTGTTTTTAATTTTTCTATGTTGTTGTTCATACATTGATGGGTATTTACTCATAAGGTTCGAAGTAGCCATATAAAAAAAACCAATTTTATTATATAGAAATCCCAAATCAAAGTACCTAATGTCTCGATGCTTCTTTCATTTTGTTGTTTTTTTATATGTTGAGCTTTAGATTGCTTAAGATCCTTTTGTTTTTCATTGTTTTGTAGGCTTTCAATTTTTCATATTTGACTATTGAAGGGTTGTTTTGGTATGGACAAACAGGAATAGGAAAGACCTTCAAAATGGAGGGTATTGAGCGAAATGGAGGAGTCAAGTATAGGACTCTAGAGGAATTGTTCAAGATTACCAAAGAAAGGAATGAGACTTTTGCCTACAGCATATCCGTCAGCGTGCTTGAAGTCTACAATGAACAGATTAGGGACTTGCTTGCAAACTCGCCAACATCAAAAAAGTAAATATAACATCATTACCTTTAGTGTAAAGTTAAAATTGATCCATCTCACTGCTGGTTCAGCACTTATCAGGCTTAGAATCTGCTGCTAAGTTACAAATTACTCTTTAAGTTATCAATAATATCAGTATTGAATTTCTGCCAATAACGGCTGGATTTGGATATAGGTTGGAGATAAGGCAAGTTTCTGAAAGGGTTCATCATGTTCCAGGAATTGTTGAAGCAAAAGTGGAGAACATAAAGGAGGTCTGGGATGTACTGCAAGGAAGCAATGCAAGGGTTGTTGGATCTAATAATGTTAATGAGCACAAGAGTCTCATGATCATGCATGGACACTTTCGGAACCTTTATTCTTTGTCTTCTCTTTTCTTTTCTTTTTTCCTTGCAACACATTTCTCTGTTACTTTAGAATAAAATAAACTTATTTTCTACCTTTTCCAACATGCTCTGTATAATGGTTAAGTCAAATAACTTGATAAATGGGGAGTGCACCAACAGCAAGCTTTGGCTGGCAGCGAGATGCTTGCAAAGACTGATGTGCAAGGGGAACGACTCAAGGAAGCTCAAAACATCAATAGATCACTTTCAACTCTAGGTGATGTCATATCTGCTCTAGCAAACAAAAGCAGCTACATCCCATATAGGTAGCTCTTGCGTAACTTGCTTATTCCGTTGGACTTTATCTAGACATACTTTATTCTTCTGATCCACACACCATGGGGATGTTGTAGGAATTCCAAGCTGACACATCTACTTCAAGATTCATTAGGTAAGGCCAAGATCAAACTGTCATACTTATTTGATTACCTATGATGCCGCGTGCGTCGAGACCCTAGGAGTCTTCAAGGATTTTTTTTTTAATTTCTGGGTTGGATGGAGATTGTCGTTTGTGTGCTCAGTTTATGGAGGCTTATTTGTGTAATGGTAAATATGAAGGTATGTAGTCAATCTTTCATTCTTTTTTGTATTTGATGTTTATTCTTCGAATGGTATATGTACTGTCTGCGTTGCTCGCAAAGAAATTGTATTGTCAAGTATTGGTTTGTTTTTGAGAGTTTTAGCAAACGGAGGTACATGTCTTAATATTGTTAAAATGTTACTTCTCAAATTTCAGAAACTTATAGTCGTATAAAGAAGAGAGAGGCAAATAGTGGGTTTTAGCCTTTTAAGGACAAGTTGATAATGGGTTATACTCCTAAATGGGCTGATTTTAAAGGTATGAAACAAATTCCAAGTAACTTTACAATGATCAAATCAACTACTTGCTGCTTTTGTGTGAGTTTGTCATAACATGCCTAAAAGCTCTGCATTTTCATGTTAAGTGTGTCTCATTGCCTTTAATTTTGTATTGTGAATATGTATTTACAAGAATCGATGGGTTCTTTTTTTGTTAGTCTAAATACCATAAAATGAATAATTACGAGTGCTCAACAGGTATTCCGATTATGGCTATATCTAATTCGTATGGTTATGTGTTTTGAATTAGCATATCTATTTCGTTGAATTGCTAACTAAAATGATTTGGGCTTTCTAAATGCCTCACAAACATCTAATCCGAGAATCCCTACTGTGGATGCAGGTTTCAATTCTGGAAGGGGAAACCAAGACGCAACTCTACATTTCATAAACCTTACGAACATGGTTAAGAACCTTCATACATGTATCGTGAGCAATACATTATTGAATTTTAAATTTTTTTACTTTAGAATGACATGTTCAATACTTCAATGTGATACATTAATATTGTTTTCTTAATTACAAATAGTTATCTTCGTAGTAATACCCTTTTAGTTATTGCAAACTATATTTTTGTCTTCCAAAGTGTGTTTTCCCATTCACTCAGAAAATGGCATACGTCAAAGCAACCAACCAAAGCAGTAAGATTTATTTTTTATAAACTCTTTCTTTCAGAAAATAAATTTAGTCGAAACAAACTAACCCATTCGGATTCAGGCATTTGTGGAGATTCAAGGCTGTATGATAGAAGCTACTGGCAAGTTGAAACAGGTATTACTCTAAAAATAAATTAGTGTATTCAAATTGTATTCATTTATATTATATTATATTTTAATTTACACTAAATGTATTTTTCAGGTGGTGTATCAAATGCGAAACAAAGAGACAGAGAAAAAACGTGCTTTTTTAACACTGGAAGAATTACGACCATTGCCCGAGGATACAAATACTTACAAATCTGTTGGTATGATTCAAATATTAGTTCTTGTGATATAAGTAACATTTTTTTTCTTTTATGGTTGTGCTTTTACTAAACTAGGATTTGGTTATATGGTTGAGTGTTTTAAGGTTATTTGGAAATATTAGTTAAGAACTAAGGGGTTGACAGACAGATAGTAATTATTTGGCTAATAACTAAAACATATTTGCTGGAGTACAGACACACAAACACACAACATATAGACACAGCACACACACACACACACATAACAATATTGGCCAAGCATCTTTGAGAAGGTTGTAAGAAGGTGAAATTCAACCGAGGGATGTAGGGTTGTACTCATGCCCATCCCATATTTTATAAGGAAATTGGGTGCTAGATTTGTGATAGCTAGGTACACTGGAGTCTAAACTCGATTTTACTTAAAAATGCCGCCAGTGGAGATTTAAAGTGCATTGGCACCAACATAGAAGCTAAACTTTGGAGTTCGAACTACTTAGAAAGAGAAGAACTGGTAGAGACAAAAAATTAGTAGTTTACAGTGAAGCCATACTATGATGCTCTTGCTAACAACAAGATGGAAAAGTCCTTCGAGAGGGCGAAGTGGATAGAAAGTTCCATGCAAAAAGATTTGTTTAGCACAATGCCCCCACAAAGTCGCTTTTGTATGCTAACGAACCACCTTCCAAGGCTATTGTAAGGAGGATCTTAGCGTCTTGCTAAGAAAACTTACTACACAACTAAGGATTGTAAAGATGGTTTGTGTAATCTCCATGTTCAAAGGAATGAAATATCTTACTGATATACAAAAGCATTCCTCCAAAGTGAGAAGAAAAGCATCAATTGTCAGGATCAAATCTAACCTATATTTAAGTTCGAACTTAGTTTTAGCAAAGGTAGTTCTGTTACATATTACCCATATAACAATGACTTGGACATCAGGACATGTGTATTTGTATCCAACAGGTAGGAAGTGTCTAAGACAGTGACCAACGTAAACCTGAAAGACAAATCTATCGCAAGTGTATCCTCGTGAGTTCAAGTTGTGGGGAATGACATAGTGTCTGACATGAATTTGTAGAAAATGGAGTACCTTTGGAATGCATGGGTTCTACAATTTATTAGCCATAAAATATTGGTTGTGGTACGTTAATGTGAAAATGTAACACTTTTTGCACCTTCGATTTTATTTTATGTTCTTATGTTGTTCCCATGGAATGTTTATATGAGCTATTCTACTGATCAGTATCGTTACCTGAATTCGTTTAACAAAAACCAATTATCTAGAACCATGGGCATCAAGTGATATAATTCTTTTATATAATTACTACTTTAGTTTCTTGTGTGATGGTTGTACTTCTTCAAGGCCATCAACTTGCCATCTGACTTCCATTTTTTTTATGTTTTACAGGGAGAACGCAAGTGCAACATTGCTATCTCTCTGATTGAAATCACTCTATCTGTCTCTAAAGAAAGATCATCACTGCTGCTTCTTGATTATTGGTTATGGTAACATACATAATCACCTTAAATGTTTTTCTTCTTTTTTCTATGATGCCCAGGTTTCTTTTGGAGCCCAAGTCTGTCTTGGTGAATGAGCAGGAGAAGAAGCTCATGGATAGTGAAAATGCAATTGCCTCATTGTAGGTTTGTTTCTTTCTCTTTCTCTCTTTCTCTCTTTCTCTCTTTACTCATTCCCCCAGTTTGTTGTATCCATTTTTGTTTTTCTTTTCTGATTAAAGTTTGGATTAGGCAAACCTATACCTCTATTAATTTCTTAGAAAGATTAAACTTACAATTGAATCTTTTTCTGTCTTACAATTTGCAAGAAAACCAAGACGAGATCGACTTAACCATTCCAATTGATAGCCTTTCCTTACAATTTTCAATGGAACCAATAAAATCAACACAATTTTCAAGAACTAGGAAGTGCCACTCACGTATAGACCGATCTTCCAGTAGTGCAAGAGGTTCAATGCAGCTACTATGATTAATTAACAAAAAGAACATCAAGAGAAGGACGTTCAAGGCCAAGGACTCAATTTGTCCTTATTTTTTATCTTAGTTATTGCAAAAAGTCGAAGATTGCAACAACAATTAAATGACCTCAATTTGTCCTACTTCAAGTGAGAAAAAGAAGATAAAGCTAGACACACTTTATGAATTTTGTTTGTTATGCTCTTTTAGCAGTTTCATCAGATCTATCTCGAGACGTGAAGTTTCTCCTCTTCAAGGAAATTTGAAGACATCTCCTCTATCATGTTAAACGAATCATGTTAAACGATGTTATAGTGATACACCATTCATGTTCTTGTGTCTCTGTCTTTGTATCTATTATAGTATACTATCATACTTTTTGCTGGCGGGGTTCGAACCCTTTGATCTCGTTAAGGTTAGGTTACATGTTTTGTTCCTTGGAATTCATTTGCTGTGTATTGGAATTCATTTGTGTATCTGTAGTTTTTGTTGTTTACAAATAATTTAGACACTATTGGCATAAACAAATATCTCTTACACCATTCTCATTAGTATTGTTTTTGTTGTGATTCCTTTGCAATATATATAAACACAGTCAACGATGGTACACGTGATTTTCATGATATTATTGCATTGTTAGCTTGAATAAACTTAACTGGTGAACTAAGTCCATTTTGGTTGGTACCTGGCAGTTTATATAATATGCTATGTATATTAAGTCAGTGCTGTAAGATTTCCTTGATTACTTGGTATACTATTTAGAAGTAATATGGAAGTGCTAGTGGGTTTAGATACTACTGTGCAAGATTAGTTACTATTGAATCTTATTATCGATTAGGCATTAAATTTATGTGATCATTCAGAATTGAATGAGGTCCCTCCTCCTAGCATATACGTATCTAAGATATGCATGTATCCACTTTGGTTCACTCGAGGAATTATTCATTTTGGGGTATATTGGTGTACTTTCGATTACCAGTAAAATAGTAAGATGATAAGTATCTAATTTAACCTCAATAAGTGTTGTAGGTCATTTGAAGTGATGCAGTGTCAGACAATCAACTCAAGTCCACTCCTAGCTTTCTTATTGTATATAAATCCTTAGTTATTCGATTCTTTCCCATGTATTGTAAATATGTAACTACTGTGTCTTTCATATTAAACTTTATGAGAATCAATTATGCTTCCCTCATCTGTAAGTCATCATGGACTCAATTGAAATAACTTTTCTAATTATAGACATGCATAGAGAGGTTTGATTATTTCACCTTTAGATCCAGGTGTCAAACTGTACAAGTGTGACTTAATAACCACTGAGCATATCATGGTACTTCAAATTACCAATTTGATTCTATCCCACATTTGACTAGCTACCATAAGGCTTCTATACCTGAACCATTTAACAATTTAACACGATTTCTTGACAGGTGACACTATAATTTTTAGTAAGATTATATTTTGAGCAATGAGAGAGCAGATTTGAGCTTGCTATGGAAACCTGACCCTTTGATGAGATTACTTGAACTTAAATCTTTAGTGGCTTTTTTCAGCTCCTCAATTTCGTAAGTCTCCACCACTATCTTGTAAGGTGGTGTATCAATCGTCTGAGTGTCAAAAGGATCTAGAGAATCCTCTAAAATAGTCTTAATTTTACTTCGAGTTCTTATACTCAGGTGTTGCAACTCAACATCTCTAGACTTGCAAAAATCGAGCTGTCAAAATCACTGCAAAAGCCGCAACACTTAGACCTGCCATAATACTGCTAAGTGCGATGTAAATTCCAATTAAGTGCAACTTTGATCTTCTTGAATGATTTTCGATGGATTGGTCATTGTGGTGTTAGCACTGGGGAAGGCAGAATTTAGTTCACGGGGATTGGAGAAAGGAGTAAGGATTGGTTTGCTGTTTAGTGGAATTAAAAGAGTATAAAATGGTTTGAACCTTTATGATATGAAAGTTCTTGACGTGTTATTGGAATACTATAGCATCTATAGTAATATTGAATCCAAAATCTAAGCTAGAAACAGTCTCACCTTCATTAATTTACAAGATAAGATATAACAAGTTATGCTCCTTGATTGAGCTCAAATTGAGATGGGCAGGAACCTCTCAATGGGATCAGTAACTGAACTTCATCTTGAAGTCCCCTACGAGATAGACTTGGATTCTTCCCTTGGATGGCTTTGTCAGTTGTTAATCCCTCCTAATGATTCTGCAATACCATAAAAGCTCTCCTTCAAAGACACCATTATTACATCTACAATTCAACTGGGATTAGTAAAGGCTCATCAGACTTCTAAAGATATTTTGTACTATTGTGACACTTCAAGCACTTTAGATTCCATTCAACACATGGTTTTGTAACTGCATCCACAAATTTAGTTTGGGGACTTGAGGATCATATAAAGTATCAAGTTCTCTTGATCATCATGTTCATGTATCATCAGTTTAAAAGGGAAAAAATGTTAGGGATTTTGGTATTTTTTGAATATCCAGCTGGTTGAATATATTATATGTGCATTTTGCAAGCTAATTTAAAAGGCTCCACTACCATGTAGGTGATCAAGATATTCAGGCATTATCTACCAAGAGAACTATTTATGCACATACTGTTACAATCTCACAAAACTCTGCACTGTCAAAAATTTCTGGCGGTTCATGTATCAATTTTCTCTTTTTAGGTAGTGTTCTTTCAAAAAAAATTAAGTTCCCACTTTATCCTTAATCGTCATGTGTTGATATCTCTGATTACGCTTTTCTTCTGCAAACTAAATTTCTTTCCATAGCTTTATTTCCATATGAGACGACAAGCACCATGTATAGTTTATAGTTAACGACAATTTTATTAATTTTTCAGTCATGCCACTACATGCGGTGAGTTGCTACAAATCATTATTAAAAGGTTTAAAATTATCGACGGCGACGTGAATGAGGTTGTTTTATACATTTATCTTTAGGCAGACTTATTTAATTGCATTACACTTTTGGTAAGCTCTTCCATCTCTATATTTTTTTTGTACTATATATGCTCTTCCTTCTCATATCAGATTGAATTTGGACTCTTTTTTTTTTTTGGGTTGGTAAAGAACAAGCTGCGTGAGTATTGCAAACAACTTTTGACCATCATTGGCAATTAAGTTTAAAAAAAAAACTCAGATAAAAATATCAAACCTTGCATGAGGCTGACAAAGTAGTAGTATAAACAATTTTGTAATTTTGGATTGAACTTTACTTCTGTTATATAGGCATGAAAGCCTAAATTTTGTAATCTAATGTTGATGCATGTTGCTTTTATATTATTTTGACATATGTAAATACTCAAAATTCATCCTACACTTTTATTTTCCATCCACGTGCGAGCACGTGCATTTAAGCTAGTACATATAATGTTTTATGTCAAGGAGACGAGTGTATAAAATGGATTGCATTTTATGATTTTTAAGTTATGATTGGCGTTCAACTTGCAGGTTTGCTGCCTTTATGGAAAGAGATGTGGAAGAGGTGGATTTCCAAGTATGCAATCCAAAATTGATTTTGAATGTGTAGTCCGTGATTTTGTTCCTGTCATTTTTCGAGGTATCTCACTTGCAACACTCGAACTTTTATTAGATGGTTCCTGTTTGAATTTATCTATTAAAAATTTCTTTATCAACATTAGTCAGATATCAGCTTATTTTGCATCTCTGTCGATAAACAATCATATAATCTACTTTACAAGATTAATACATGCTAATTTTCATAGTGGTTATGCATGGTGATGGTGTAGGTGACTTGGTATAAGGCAATATAAAACTCGTCGGTGTGACTGGGCTCGAGCCTATTTAGATTAACAAAAGTGCTCCAGTGGTTGACCAGGTATGATATTGTTTTCAAGTTGTCTTTCGTGTTACCAGTTATATATTTAAATTGGTCTTACTCATGGGCCTTTAGTGTTTGAAGGCATGCTTTATTTATATGTGGCTTAAATTCAAATGTATACTTTTGAACCCCTTTTCTTAATTTTTTTTTTTTGGTTTATGTGGTTGTAAAAAAAATTGGTTCATTTCGCCCTCAATAACGTTTTAATTGATGTTGTTTCCTTTTAGTATTGTCTCCGGAATTTGGATTAGAACTTTGGGACATATATATTATTGTATTGTCATAGCTTATGTTGAAATCTATTGAACAAATAAAAAAGAAATCAATTTGATATTGAACTGTGAATGAAACTAATTGAACGTACGTTTACAACATGGGGCCTTGGCTTACGAGGAAGCCCTTCATATTTTATAAGTAGTAGTGTAAGTAGTACGTTGGACTTCAGTTGATCAATGATTATGTGCTCTAGGAGTTTGATACATTTTTTTATATATATAGAGTAGACTTTACATAAAATTGTTTAGTACTCACCGATGCTTACCTTATTTCTATTAAGAGGATCTATGAGTGTTCTCTAAATATTAGTTTGTTGTGACTTTAGACCGAAGGCTTACAGAGTATACCACTTCCTTAAAAACCTATTAGGTGTAATTTCCATGCAAAACTATTTGTTCTTTAGTTAGATTTGTGCTTTTAAATGGCGTCGTTTTTTTGTTCCTTAGCCCAAAGTCTTACTTAGTTATTTTTTGCACCACAACTCCTTAACTAGGTTTGGTTATTTTTCTTTGTTTTAATTATTTGGTTGCCAATATGAACTCACTATACTCCGCAGTCAATGTTTGCTGTGAATCTATGTTTTTCGCATTATCATTCTTTTGTGTGGATTATTTTAGTCATTTAAAATCTAAGAAGTTATACATATAAATATCAATTGTACATGGATGCACAAGTATTTTCTCCTGCCCTAATAAACCATCGTTCTCTCTCTCGCTTCAAAGTAGCGTTTTCAATATATTTTCTTACGTTTTTTATGTTTGTTTTCTGAATTTCATAAAATTTGTGAGGACAGAAGTGTTCGATGAACTGCTAGGTGGCTTGTATTATTTACAGTAGTGTAATTTTTATTATTTGTTAATAAATGGTTGTTATATGTGTAATTTGGTTTTGATTAATTGTTTTTATATATGATGATTACAGAACAAACACGACGTACGTGAATTGATCTCGGGGATTTTCAGAAAAAATAGAGTTGTTAATTATCACCTTTGAAATCAGGTAACTTATTCTTCTAATGTATGTAATTATGGATTATAGACTTATATATAGTTAATTTTACATCAAACAATATATAATCACGTAACCATAGGATGCTGGTGGGCCACACTTTGTAACTTGCGTAGATAAGAGGGTCAAACTGGGTTGACCGCGGGGATACAATAGTGTTAGTTTCTCGTCAATATCAGAATCAATTTATAGCAACCACCTATTTCAAATAGAAAAAACGCCGTTTGAAAACCTAGAGTTGTAGGATTCCATTTTTAGTTCACTACCGAGTTCTATTCCAACTATGAAACCCAAAACTAGCAAAAGAGAACCTGGAGAAAAAGAAATGAATTTGATCAAAAGATCAAATCCATACCATTTTCTCTTCAGGTTTTGCTCTTGGCTTCCTTCTCTTCATTCATTGATGCATTGCCCTTTCATGTTTCCTCACCGCTCCAAAAAATGGTCCTCTTCAAAATTCCGGCAAAAATAGAGTAAAAAAATCTTCACTCCCAATAACTAATTACATTCTTCTGTTCTCAATTATTTGTTGTAATAACGTGAATTATTGTATTGGCATAATTTAATTATTTTGATGGAACAACAAATGTATGTACTATATTAGTTCTCTTTGTATCTAATCACTGCTGAGAATTTATTTTCTCATACATAAATCAAGGATTGGCGGCTAACACTCTATTTAACTGTACTTGTATAGGAAGTGGGTTGTGCCACCATACCATATCGAGCTACATTTTGAAAACGTTTACTAAATTGGATTAACTTATAAGCATTAACTGTTTTATGGCTAAACCTTATAAGTATTAACTTTTTTTTATCAATAACTAGAGATAAATCCATATATGACTTTGATACGTACTGGAGAATCCAAATTTAATGGAAATAGCATAATAGAGGTACATGGTAAGCGAGGTTTAAAATGTATTATTTTGACTCAAGTAATGAGAGAATGGAACTAAAATAGTAAAATCGAGGCACATTATTTCATCCAAGTAGTAAATAAGTGTTGTGTTTTTTCTATGTTTATATCTGGGTGGTTTCCAATCTCAGTTGCATATGTTGTAGTTGTTGTGCAGCGCACAGATAACACATGCTAGTATATATAATGCACCTAATTGCATTTTATGTGTTAAATATTAAATTCTATTTTCTTATATCGCGGAACTTATTGATATCTAGTACAACTCACATAAACATGTGCACGAACTCAATATTACATCACAAAATACACAATTGTTAAAATTATAAAAACTTCAAATTATAAAGAATGTTTATGATTAGACTTCAAATCTTTCTCATAACTCAACATTAAAATCTCTTAGATTAACTAAAATCAATTTCTCCATTTGCTAAATGTTTGTTTTAAATATGTTGTTATATTCTACTTCTACACATCATCATCACCTATGTAGTAGACGTAACTACACAATGATCTCAAATCATTAAATTGTGTCACCATCATCGGATGCGAGGTACCTCTCTCTCTCACCTAAACATGTGTATGAACTCAATATTATATCACACAATACACAATTGTTGAAATTATAAAAGCTTCAAATTTTAAACAATGTTTATGTTTATTGTCACATCCAGAATTTCGACAAAATTGGAATAACAATATTTGTTCCTGACTCTTTGATTTTCGAGGTGTGATGTACTTCCAACTTTTAAAAACCCATCATCATTAAACTATTTTCCTTTTTTTTTTTCTTCAAAAAGTCAAACATACATATTCACTTCAATTTAATAGTTAACTTAAGACATAGTCAATAAATATATAAAATTTTGTGAAATAATTAATTTTTGACATTAATAAAAATAAAGGTGTTACATTTATACTTAAAATCTTTCTCTTAACTCAATATTAAAATATTTTAGATTAACTAAAATCGAATCCTCCATTTGCTAAATATTTGTTTTAAACATGTTAAGTTGTTATACATTACTCCTACACAACATCACCACCTCTATAGTAGACATAACTACATGAGGATCTCAAATCATTAATTGTGTCACCATCATCAGTTGATTATTTACTTTATTCATTGATTATTTTGTTTTTTTCTAAATGATCCTAACTTCTACCATCCTTAATGACAATGGACAACCACCCAAAAATCTCTATTTTTATTATTTTGTTTTATTATTATATTGAGGTGGGTAAACTTGTAATCAAAATGTCGTGTTTGCCAAGCAAGCATAATTATGTTGTTTGCTTTTCAAGTTATATGCTCAACAATAGTGCTATTACAAAATTTAACATTATTCAATTTGTGAGCACATGACACCTATGGATCTGACCTTACTTTAAATTAGAGTGATGTGTTGTACTCTAACATGTGATATATATGTTAATGTTAGTTATCTCTAATTACATTAATATTAGGCCTAACACAGTATTGTGTGGTGAAATAGTCCATAAACACAACACAAAATAAAGAGTTCACAACTCTAATGTCAATACTAATTTTAATACTCATTTGATTACCAAAAAACATCCTTTTAAGGAGGTGATTATAATTATTTATAGACTAAGAATGTTGCAGTCATAAGAAAGTAATTTTCCCAAATCTAATAGATTTACTAGAGTAAATTATTCGTATGAAATAACCAAAACATAAAAATAAACTCAATTAAGTGCTTTTATCTCCATGAATTATTACCATTTTTAATTTTTCTATTTTGACACTGTAAGTACATTATTATTGATGAAACTTGGTAAACAACTTTTGTATATACTTAACTCCTTAATTTTCAAGCATCCCATTCCTATTTTTGCATTTGCTTCACTATGTAAAGTCTTTTGTTGATTATTGCATCATTGGATAAAGATGAGCCTCCCACAAAGCATAGTACAAAATATCCCGATATATCGCTATATTTGGGGATATCTATCCGGATTTCAGAAAAAGATATATAAATATCATGATATGTTCAGAGATATATACAACTACAAATATCGGTGATATTTTAACGATATTTGTGATATTTGGAGATATTTTGCGATATTTGGAGACATTTGGCGATATTTTATGTATATAACAAATTTATTTAATATTTACCATTATATTTCAAATAAATATAAATAATGTATCATGATATATCAAGAAACATCTACAATATCTACGATATTTATCGATATTTTGGATATATCTACGATATTTGCATGTGAAACAATGTCAAATATCTCCAAAGAGGGGGATATATCCACGATACATATCCAGAAATTGAATATCGATAAATACCCATATCCTGATATTTTGTACTATGCCACAAAGTACCAAAGCGGCTTCTCATATAAAACTGGACACCCTTTACCAAGTTGTGGTCCAAGCTCACTGGGTGGCTAACTTGGATATATTTTATGGTACTAGTGAGATCCGTAAAGCTTATGGGGTAGAGGTAGGTTCTGTGCGAGACCACACCATTAGCATGTGTCCACTTGTGTGTTTTTGCACTCCTTTCCAATAAAATCAACCTATCAAAAAAAAAAAAAAACATGTGTCCAGTTTGGTAAGTGCAAGGAAATTTAGAAGTACATAACATATATCGTTTTAGTTAATGGCGTGTTAATGCATTGTGTTTCTACATCTTAGTTCTTGCTTTCTTTCCTAAAACTTTCATAGTATTTGCTAGATCAGAGAGTAAAACTATGATTACTACTAGACAGGCAAAATAATTATTCACAAAATCACAAGTCACAACACATTTTCATATTGGCCCGTGCACGTTCGTTGGTCTAACAAAACCAAAAAAGTTTTAACATAATGGTTCAATTATGCAATCCATAATCCGTATTCCACATTGCATTCTACCTTCATTTTTTAGACGAGCAAAATGAAATACAGGTTTACAACCCATTGTCTCAAAGGCTGCCTTATCAGAGTAAAGGCAGATATCAAAGAACTATGGGCTCCAGATTAGTCGAGGGAATTAGTAAGAGTAATAAAAAGGCCCCAAGCTAGGTCCAACCCAAAAGTAAATAGGCTAAATTTTGTCATCTCGCAAGTTTCTAAAATTTTGTTAATTCGGTCAGGCTCAAATTCGGTGTATGGAGCTATATGGACATCAGCCACTGTTGGATTTCCAAACCGAGTGAATGGTTAAGCGGGGACATTATTAGTACTAGTGAGGTCGGGGAAGCTCGTGGGCCTGAGATTCGGTTGTGCCAGGCCTAACATGGAATGAGTGTGATAGTTTGTTTTTCTTTGGTTAATATATATACCGCACCATTATCAAGTATGTTTGGTGAAACTGTGAAAGGAAACTTACAGGTTAGTATGTGTATAACTATGTATAACTATGTACAATTATACATTTTTAAAACAATCATTCATTGATACATTATGTTTCAATATCTTACCTAAAACTTTGTATACCTTGCTAGATCAGATAGTAAAACTATGAATACTACTACTTGGGCAAAGTAATTCACAACTCATTTTCATATTAACCTGTTCAAGTTGATCCAACAAAACCAATTTTTGTTTTAACATGCAGTCCTTAATCCATATACCGTATAGCATTATAGTTTCATTTTCATTTTCCATATACCATATAGCAAAATGGACCACAACCCATTTTCCATCAATCCAAGGTGCTTTAGTTAGGAACGCATAAAGCCTTTATTTACACAACAAAGTGTGTGTCTCCATGCTGCGTTATCATTATCAAAGGAAAAGCCCCGTTAGTCTGAAAGATAGAAGCCCATTTGCGTGTATTCAAAGAGGTTTTTTTTTTTTTTTTTTTTTTTTAAAGACGAAAGGAAGGAAGACACTTCCAAAACTAAGGAAGAGCTCCCTACAGTCGTCCATCCATACATAAACTAATCAACGACCTTGCCGTAGCCAGGTTCAAAATAAAATGTGGAAGGGTTTGCTGGCCCCTTGCTGTGAGTACATGAGCAATAATATTCGAGTCTCTGCAAATGTAAAAGAAATTACAATGATCAAACAAAGAGATCGATACTATAGTAAATATCATGTGCGATTGATCTAGCTCCCCATAATAAATTTGTTCCTTTTTGCTCTAGGACTTTAGCTAGGTGTTTGCAATCCGTCAAAATGGTGACACATCGAAGCTGCAAATGTCAACACAAGTCTACTCCTCTTCGGATGGCTTGTGCCTTTGCCTCTTCCGGGTCAGCGACACTCGTTTTGTCATGTCCTGCTCCAATACAATATCTAAAGTTATTCCATATAGAAAAACCTGAGGCCTGCCTAGTTAGTGTTACTATTCCAGGAGGCATTTGTAGTGAGGTAGTGGTTGTCGTCATTTTCTATCTTGGGCCAACGTTCTATGTAATTGCTTTTAGCATAAGGTACAGTTCTTTCTTATCTTGTTAGTGATGAAGGTTGAACCTCTATCCTATGAATTATATTAACTGCATCTGTTTGCCTATTGTTAACAATTATATCATTTCTACTAGTCTATATTGAAAACATGGTAGAAGCAAGATTACTCAAAGTATCTATTATCTTAGTTTTATTTTTGATTCCAGCGATAATGGTGGTGATAATGGAGGTAATGGTAGCATCATGATTCCAGTGGTCTGTCCTAATGGAAAGGTTAAAAGCATACTAGATATGTCTGAGCAAATTGCAGTGAAAAAGTGCATGAGCAGTAGATTCCACCTGGTTGTTGCAGCACAAGCAAATTCAAGAAGGGATTATATTTCTATTCCATAGGTTTTCTCTTGTGGGAAGGTTGTTGCTAATGGCTTTCCAGAAAAAGAGGTTTTTTTTTATTAGTAAAAAATGTTATATTATATATAAGGTAAAATAGGGTTGTGTTACAATTTGGTATTGGCTCTCCATGTCAGTTAAAGATAGTGTGAGTGAGAGCCTCACAAATTATACACCAATACAAAAAGATACATTAGCACTGGCCGGTTATCGATGATCTTTGTCCAGTTGAAAACCAAGTCCGAAAAGTGGTGATCTCGACGAACTGCAAAGTTGTTTTCTTTCATGCAAAGCCATACCCAAACACTTCCCTTAATCCTGTTAATCACCTTGTTGATGCAAAGTGTCTCGTTTCTGAAAATGATTTCATTTCGAACACACCATATTGACCATACAATGGCGTAGGGAAGGATTTCCCATGTGTGTTCTCCAAATCCTCTAGTACGAAGTATCGGCCATTTTGACTCGTTCTGTTGTGTCCAGGTTCCTCCAGAAAAAGAGTTTTACTCGTTCTGTTGTGTCCAGGTTCCATGAGTGATTCCAAAAATTTGGATTGTGGCTATTATTGTCTCCTGTGCTTTTGCTTAGATACTTGTAAACAAATTTCATTGTTAGTTCACCATCCTTTTCACTCATCCATCTTATGGAGTCAACATGCTCATTGTGACTGAGTGGTATTTTTATGATTTCTGTCACAATACATAGGAGAAAGATGTTGTGTAGAGCAGCTATTCTCCAAATTCGAGTTCCACTATCAGTAAGGTATTCCACTCGCTGGTATGGGCTTTGTAAGACCCCTATTTTATTTCTACTTTATTTGCGTAACTATATTTAGTATTTCTATATTTGATTTTATTTTTCTGGTCAACGTGCTAGTATGTGGGATTTGATTATCTTTAATTTTCGGAAAGTTTTAAATAAAAAGGAAACAAGATATTAACCTAAGGAACATAATATATATAATACTTTTAATAGTAATAATATTCCATAGTTATGATATAAGAATATTTAGTAAAATAGGAAGGAGAGCTTAATATAGGGTGTCTACAGAGAAAGGAGTTTTCTCAAAAACACAAACAGCACGCTCAAGCAAAAACGAAGAAGAACGGCGGATTTTGCGAGCTAGCTGGGATTGGTTCTCGCGTCATCGTATTCGATATTTCTTTTTCCCGATAACACAGGAGGTGAGTAGTTTAGTTTCATTTTTTTCTCGTCTATACACAGAGATGACTTTACTGTAGGACTACACGTTTCGTTCATTTTTTCATGTTTGCTCATTTCTGTTCAACAATGGTTCTTCCCCTTAAGGTTTAAACTTATTAGATTGGTTATTTGTTAGGACGGTCGAAATCCTTAGGTGGTTGTAAAGGGAGGCGCGAGCCCCCAAACCTCCTCCCCTGTAACTTTTCATTACTGCGATACTGAAGGGGTTGGATTTTTATATGTGATTTCGTTTTTGTGAACTGTTTTGGTTGTGTTGCGGGTTGTTGGTTTAATGAATGGTGGTAGTGGGGAGTTTGTCGTTAATGGCGGTCGGATCTGTGATTTGAGAGGGATTTCGAAAACTGAAAATTCGAGGTTGCTTGGTGAAGTAAAGTTGTGGGGTTTTCACCCACGTTTATTTGAGTTATTTATTTGGTGGTGTGTGAAGGATTTTTGGGGGTGGCTGGAAGCTAGCGGCTGTTGCTACGAAGGGGATGACCGTGAGAGCGATCTAGTGCTCTCGGTCGGTGTGTAACTTTTTAGACTTGTGACTTATTAGTTGGGCTGGACCATATCAGTTTTTGGTTTTGGGCCGGTTTAAAAGGTTTGTATAGGCTGGTCCTTAGAAGGTTAAGTGGATCCGATAGTATTTTTACTATTCTTACATCTGTTGAGTTTATATAATTCAAGTTGGGCCAGATTAGTTTACGGGCCGGGTTAAGGCTTAAGTTATTAAACCAGGCCAGTTTAGCCCAGACGATTAGGACCAGGGTTTGAACTCTTTTTAAATATGGGCTTGGGTGAGGACCGGTTGGGATGACCACCGGTTAGGACCATTGACTGTTGGGTTGACTGTTGACCCGTTGACTGTTAACTTTTTTCCAAAACGTTATAGATTGTATTTTTATGGACCAATCCGACGATAGGATGTTGGTGACATTTGTATAAACTTGTTTGTCAGTATCTAATATAGATTTGACGTTGATCTTGTGTGAATATTGACACGTGAAGAGAGGAAAATTTTAAGATGCATAGATGTATACATTTGAATAAATCACGTAACGAAAATCCTAGAACCTAGCTACCACAACTCATGTGATTTGCCCTGTGTAGGGCGTGTGCAATTTGATTGGCCCTTCTGGTGTTTCAGTGAATCTGAATGACCCTTCTGGCGTAGCCGAATAGTAGCTTGATTGTCTCGTTCGCAAACTTTAGAACGAGACGCGCGTTATTTTTTATGCCGAATAGTGGCATTACTCACATAATGGCTTCCGTGTGAGGGTTACCCAGTATGCGATATCTCGCTTAGGGTAGTTACGCACGGACTGGTTCAGTATGTGAGGGGAGGCATGTGGATGTACATGTTCGGCATTGGGTAGCGATTGTGGTAGCCAGAGAAACTAGGTAAAACCTAGAGACGACGTGTTATTAGGGACACTTGATAAATGTTACTGATATGATATTTTCCTTCGGTGTGGTTATTGAATTAAGATTTTCAACTTAAGTTTCAATTTATGCTATGATTATTACAAATTGCTTTGCAGAAGAGTGGGTTAAACTAATTATTCTTGCAGAGAGGACCCACTCTGCGATAGAGTATGCATAAAGGTAAGTACTAGGACACCATACGTTTGATTTACTCTTAGTTAGAAGCTAAGGT
This sequence comes from Coptis chinensis, assembly GCF_015680905.1. NCBI lineage: Eukaryota > Viridiplantae > Streptophyta > Magnoliopsida > Ranunculales > Ranunculaceae > Coptis > Coptis chinensis. The sequence goes on along the minus strand of NC_141463.1, from coordinate 87,682,699 downwards.
GCCTTTATGAAGGAACTGACTACCTTAAGCTAAAACCTCGATTGGAGGAGGAGCTACCTGCCATATAAAGAACGAAATTTTATGTATATCTAAATGGTTTTTCTAAGGCTACTCATACCAACATTATTTATAATCCTGACCCGATTTGCATGTTTGCTAATCGGGTGTGTTCTTATATGAACATAGTCGATCAGCCTGGACAAGGTTAGCTGATGTTCGAGAAGGTGGCGTGCTGCTCGTGATTGATGTTAGCATTTATTTTTAATAAGATGTCGTTTTATTTTCCTCAGAGATGTAGTGGAATTTGTTGGGGACATATGTTTTAATTTATTTTTCCGAATTCTTAAGTGAAGAAGTTTGTAACTTAATTTTGATCACAAGTTTTCATAATTATGAGCTGATTGTTTTGAGTATTTTATTGCTTAGTTTTTTCCGCATGTGTTATTATTCATTAGGGTTACGAAATAGATTAGGTTTTGAGGTTGTTGTCATATCTCGGATATCGAGGAGTCAGATATAATTTATATTATCTAATTTATCGAAATTCAGGGTGTGACAGGCTTGCGCGTGGTGGAGGCCCCTATTTGTTTTCTACTTGATTTTCTAAAGGTGAACAAGAACGCCAACCAAATTTGTCAATCCATTGGTTTTCTAACTTTTGTCAATCTAGCCAACACCATGGTACTGTTTGAACCTCTTGTGTGTCATTAGAACATATAAAATGTCATTTATCTTTGTATAAGTACAACACATACTTAGGGAAGGAAATAGAGCAGCTGATCATATTGCAATAAATCATAATGTGAAGGAAGAGGGAGTTTGGTATAGGAGTAATTCTACATTGACACAGAAACTTGACACAGTCAACCAACACATTGAGGTGGACGCTGACGTGTCAAGTCCATCTAGGCAAAAGTCACCCAGTCAAGTCAACCGGGCCCTTTTTTATTTGTTTTATTTTATGATTTATTAAACCCTCGTTTCTCATCTCTTATTTTTCAAACTAAAAAAAAAAAAAAATAACACCTAAGTTATTATTGATCATAATATACCCATGTTTTAATTAATTGTAATTGTTTACTTATTTCTTTTAGGAATGGAGCCAGAAATTTCTGAATTTGACGATATAAGTATAGAAATGTATGAGGATGAGGGTATCAATGATAAAAAATTGGAAGATACAATTGATGTTGATGTGTGTATGGAGAATGAATTTGCTCAAGAAGAAAAAGTGGGAGATCTAGAAATAGGAATGGTGTTTGATATTGCCGAAGGATTGTTTGAAAATTACACTAAATACGGTACTAAGAATGGGTTTCCAATAAAGAAAAGGTCTTTGTTGAAGGGAGATGATGGGGTGGTTTGATGGGTGCTTTTTACATGTTCTCGATCAGGCAAGACATAGAGCACTTCAAGAAATGCTTTCAAATTGCATCCAACTACCAAAACCCAATGTAATGCGAAGCTTAGAGCTGCTTTAGATTCTGATGGAAAGTGGCAGCAGGTGACATCTGTAGTACTTGATCATAATCATGGTTTGAGTCCAGGAAAGTCACGATATTTCATAAGAAATCGTAAATTGAACCGACGTGTCAAAAGGAAACTTGAGATAAATGATCAAGCGTGTATTCAGCCAAACAAAAGTTATTCTTCTTTGGCGGTGGAAGCGGGTGGACTTGATAAACTGCCGTATTTAGGTAAAGATTGTCGTAATTATGTTGAGAAATCCAGACGGTTAAGGCTTGGCAATGGGGATGCTGCAGCTGTTCAGAATTACTTCGCAAAAATGCAAGCAGATAATTCTAACTTATATTTCCTCATGGATTTAGATGATAATGGTAGAATAAGAATTTATTTTGGGCAGACACAAGGAGCAGAGCAACATATGAGGAGTTCGGTGATGTGATCCCATTCGACACAACTTACTTAACTAATAAGTATGACATGCCGTTTGCTCCTTTTGTGGGTGTGAATCATCACGGTCAGTCAATCTTGTTGGGTTGTGCTTTAATATCGCGTGAAGACACCAAGACTTTTTCTTGGGTTTTTCAGACTTGCCTTGGTTGTATGGGTGGTCGTGCTCCTAATGCAATAATTAGAGACTAGGACAAAGCCATGCAAAATGCTATAGAAATTATGTTTCTGAATGCACGCCATAGGTGGTGTATATGGCACATCATGAAAAAGTTACCTAAAAAATTACGGGTTCATAAGAAGTACGAGTTAATTAAGTTTGCGATACAACAAACTGTTTATAATTCCTTAACAACCACCGAATTCGAAGGAAGATGGAACAAGTTTATTGAGAAGTATGATCTTCAGGAAAATAGATGGTTAGATGGTTTGTATAAGGAGAGTCATCGTTGGGTTCCTGCATTTGTAAAAGATATTTTTTGGGCGGGAATGCCAAGTACTCAAAAAAGTGAGAACATGGATGCATTTTTTGACGAGTATGTCAATTTGAAGACTACATTGAAACAATTTGTCGAGCAATGCGAGAATGCATTACGGAGCAAGGCTGAGAAAGAAAACCAAGAAGATTTTAATTCCTTCAACTCCTGGGTCCCATGTATTACTCACTATAAAATTGAGAAACAATTTCAGGATGCTTATACAACTGCAAAATTCAAGGAGTTTCAGAAGGAGTTAACGGGGAAGCTCTACTGTGGTGTGTCTTCGGTTAAAAAGGAATGTGGCATTGAGGTGTATGAAATTTCCGAAGATGTTATGGTTGGAGAGGTAAATCTACAACTTACTTTTACAGTTTGCTTCAACCCAGATGACAGTGACATCAAGTACAATTGTCGCTTGTTTGAATTTAGAGGAATCTTATGTAAACACATTATTGTCGTATTAATTCAAAAAAAGATTCAAAATATACCTGAAAAGTACATTCTTTGTCGATAGAGGAAAGATGTAAAGAGGTGTCATACAAAGGTTAAAATTAGTTACTTTGATTGGATGCAAAACCCTGATAATGAACGTTTTGATAGGATGTGTAATGCCTTCTATGAAACAGCAGACTTGGCAACTGACAATGAAGATAAGACAAATATTGTTATGAAATGGATTAAGGGCTTGAATAATGAACTAAAGAAAGGTGAAGGAGCATGTGTGAGTAGTCAACCTACTACATGTGGAAGTGATCAACCTAATGCATGTGAAACTAGTGGTAATGTTCATACTACAACTAAGGATAATGGTCTTATTCGTAGTCCTCAATCAGTTCGTGGTGCAAGCCGTCCACCTTTCAAGTGGAAGACAAGCAAGCTGGAACAAGCTGTTAAAAAGTTGCAAGAAAAGAAGAAGAAAGAGGAAAGCGAGAACAAGTCATTAAAATGAACCAAGGAAAGAAGAAGAAAGGGATGAGCACAATTGAAAATACAATGAATGATTTAGATTTGGAGAAGGTTAGCAAACAATCGTATTGAAACGTTTTTTTTTTAATATTTGATTTTATGTTTTTTTTAGTTATTTGCTCATTTGTATGAATTTTACTTTAAATGTAGGACCCAATTGGTGGATCAGAAGTTATGGAGTCTGGCGAGACACAAGAAAGCATTGCATTAAAGGTTTATATTTATCATAGTTTATTATTATTATTTTTTGAAGTTGTTTCGATGAATTGGATTTATATTCTTGGTACGTAGGATACAATTGGTGGAGCATAACTTATGGAGTTTGGTGGAAGAATTTAGTAGGCATGAATGAAGAATGAGAGTTAGTCGAGCAAACTGTTTCTTTTACTCTTAGTTGTTTGTATATTACGGAATGGCAGCATAAAAATGCCATATTTTATGTCCCTACTTATGGTTTCTCCTTCTTGTAGGTTTTGACTCAAATTTTGCATTATTGGGTGATCATTTGATTCATATGTTTGAGAGCTATTTTGCGGGTTGAAGGCGTACATGTGACATGGTGCTTTTGTTAGGTTTGTGATAGGTCTTTTAGGGAGTTTTGTATCACAAAGTCAAGTGTGCTGTGATCACATTCTTTTTTTGTAGCATGTCAGAATATTGTATTGGCTAGAGTAGGTCTTAATCTTTTCTTGTATGTTGGTTAAACATTGGAAACAAAGTGTAACAAGTACTCCATGTGAGGATATTGATATAAATGAATGTTTCATTGATTTTTTTTAGTTGTATCATTGATTTGTTTTAGCATAATTTTTATGTCTGAGATCCTTTCTCTGCCTCCTAAGATCCTTTAAGGTCTGACTTTCTTTAGAAAAGCCTTTCCCAATTTAGTAGGATTCTTAAGAAGTTGTTTGAACTTTGTCTTATCATTAGAAACACTTCTAGCTTTTAATGAAGCCTGCGACCCTTCATTCATTCTATCATTCATGTCATTATTAACTTTTTGCTTCAACTATAGGATCTTTCCCCTTTTTTTCCTTGTCAAATGCTAAGGAAATAGAGACAAGCCCAGATGCAATATTTTCTCTGCACCCAAGCCTGAGGCAATATTTTCTCCAACCTTAAAATCCATTCTCTACTTCTCGCTTGAGTACAAACTCACGTAAACGTAATAAATTTGGCTACTAAGATTTTAATTATAATACACTTAACCAACTCGAGTAGTAGACTTAAAAAGTATATCGACACTTCATTGAATGGGATTTTGGTGGATTCGAACCACCGTCTCTTGAGATGTCGTCGAGATACACTAAGTATAACACCCCGTTTATTTTCTTTATTTTTTCTATTTATTAGGGTTTAAAAAGTAATAATAATATTAAAAAGAAAAGAAAAGGATAAAGATAAAAGAAGATAAGATAAAAACGTAGGAGAGTTAGAGGGGTTTGGTTACAACCGAACTCTCCCTCTTTGTTAGTTTTTTTCGGGTTTTTGAAATACAAGAGAAAAAATAGAGAGACATACAAAAGAAAGATAGAGAGAGAGATAACTATTGCTTGAGAATGTTTGAAAGAGAAAGGGGCGGAGGAAGACAACACCTTACCGTTGGTTTTCGAGTTCGCCAGTTATTTCGTTTTCACTAAAGTTTTCGTTTTTGATTAATTTCAGTGAGTAGTCTAACTAAACCTTATTTTCTCTCCAAATTTATTGAATGATTATCATAGGAATTATCTTAAATATGTATTTGTTTTATTTATTGAAACATTAGGAGCAAAACATATTAATTTGATAAATGTCGTTATATGGTGATATTTTATGATATGATGCATATATTTTTTTACGAAGGAATGTGAATATGGTTAGCGTGATATGATGGATATGGTGGTGTGATATGAATGTTAGTTAATATTGGGGATATATTATGATATGATGGATATGGTGGTGTGATATGAATGTTAATTAATATTGGTGATATATTATGATATAATGGATATGGTGGTGTGACATGAATGTTACTATTGGTGATATATTATGTCATATTATATATATCCATGATGGTTGCAGTGAGAGTGAAATAGATGTATACTATAAATGCTTACGTTTGGAAAATCTAACTTTGTTTTGCAGGAGGGTATGACTTATTAACTTTTTATGTAGAGACGTTGTCTTACCCTAAGACGACGTGCTGGCTTAAAGGTAAAGTGTATCAAACTCATATTTAAATAAGTTATCATATGTGTATGTAATAAGTTGAATGTAAGTGGAAATTATATTGTGAGTTATTTTGGAAAGTGAGTATGATGAATACTATTATCTGAGATTTCTTGGAAATGTATATTGGGGATTGAAATTTCACTTGGGAAGAAACTGCATGCCGTTTTGAGAATACGGAACTAACTTGTCTTCCAAGTTGAAATGATTGAATAGTATATTTATTTATTCGAAAGATATGAACGTATTGTTATTTTATATTTAGTCTTACTCATACCAACAAATTCAATTTGCTGGCCCATGTTTGCTTTATTTTGCAATGTGAGTGTGTTCTTAGAAACATAGATGGTGGAGTGCAGTGGATGAGGACATGTGATTTGGAGTTGCTCTTGCAGTCTTCTGGTTTAAGTTTTTCTGAAGTGTACGGTTTTGTTTTGAGACAGATGTAATAGCGTTGATTAGTTTATTTGTAGTTTAATAATGTGATGAAGAGTTGTTCCTTTTAGTTTTCTTTTGATTTCAGTTTTTTATATTGTGTTTGATAACAGGGTATTGAGTTTTGTTTCACCCCGGATTTCCAGATGATTGAATATCATTGTTTTAAATATTGTCTGGAAATTTGGGCTGTGACACTCAGACTCTCAAGTGCTTTACCATTTAAGCTAAAAATCCACTTCACTTAAGTATACAAAAACAACATCTACACAAATCCAAACCCAAGGATCATTTACTGAAAAAGAAAACAAACTTCATAGTCTTTAATGTAGAAATCAATCAGACATTCAAAGGTACGAACAATGGGAATAAACCCCGCTTTATTACTTGTCGAGTACCGCTAGCATTAGCCTAAATAAGATGATAGTGTATAGATATTGATTGCTCACATGACTGAGAAGGATTCCTCATGTCCCAAAGTTTGCATGTGCTGTCCTGGTTACCAGAAGCTAGGATCCTGCCAACCAGGTGCCAAGCCGAGGCGAAGGAATAGTCCAAATGTCCTCTTAGACTCTCAACCACCTGCAACGATTTTCTCGGATATAACCAAGTTACCACCATTGGTGCTATAGAGTGCTTGAAGAGGTAGATCTCTGGATTGGGGAGGAACAGAGACTCTCAACACTTCATCCTGACACAAGTTTTTGAAGCACCAAATGTGCGGGAGTAAAGGGAGCCTGGTTTCACTGATATGGTTTGGGAAATTGAGGCCTCAATCCCAAGCCTGAAAAGATACATGCAAAATGGGGAACAATAAGAAACAACTACGATATCACTCAAAACAATTGAAAGTGAAGCAACTGAAAGAACACCTAAATGCATAAATCAAACAGGAAGAGAAGGGTTTGTCATCAGTATCTCTATTCACTACTAACAAAAGTAAAAGACAAACTTAAAAACAGATTAGAGCATCTCTAGGTGGTAGTATAACCTGCCTTTTTCTTCATATTTGAAGGAAAAGTTTGAAATTTCTCAGAATTCCATCTCTAGGTGGCCTCAAATCCGGTCGAATCACCTGCTTGTTCGCATTCTTGTTCACAAATTTGGCAATTTGGATGCTGATGTAGATGCGGAGCGACATTGGTAATGTCGCACGCCATTGCAAATGTCGCCCCAATTTTTTTTTTTTTTTTTTTTGACCAGCACCACGCGCCTGTGGTACTGTCGCGCGCCACTCCTAATATCGCGTGAAGTTTTTTTTTACTTGCGCGCCACTCCTAATGTCGCGTGGGTTATTTTGGAAATGTACATGGGCGACACTCCAACTGTTGCGCGACAGTGGTAATGTCGCGTAGGTTGTTTTTTGGTAATTGAATTTGCGACCACCTAGAGTTGGTTGAAATTTGCTACCAGCTTCTTCAAAAAATTTCTTCAAATTTGAAGAGTATGCTACCACCACCTAGAGATGCTCTTAGGATACCAAAATGCACCAAAGAGAAGAAACAGAAAACACCCAAGTCCTTGAAACAACAAAATGGCATAGAAAATTTAGATTCATAAACACTCACTACTAACAACTATGAACACTACTCAAATCAAGTATCAAGCTAAACATTTATTCTAGCTAGAAAGTTGAAATAAAACAATGTGTTGAGGTGAAAGTGAATGTTACCATCTAATGGAAGTTCAGCAGTAGAAGCAGGACTACTGAAGAGTGAGGAACAAACTAGCAAAAGAGTTAATACCACCTCTATTTCAACACAAGCTAAGCTAGTAGAAAGAGCTCAAAATAAAAGAGTTTCATATGAAATGTGTGTATGGAATGAGCGAATATTTATATTGGAAAAAAAAATAGTAAGAAAGAGCTGAGCATTTTGAGGAGAAGAAGATTTGAGAGATGCAAGCTTGAAGTAGAGCTGAGCGAATATTTATGTTTGAGGTTGAACCTTGAAGTAGTTTTAAAAAAAGGGGTTGGAACAAGTTGAAGTTATTGATGAAGTGGTGGTTAGAAATCTTAAACCCCTAGTCGTGATTGACAAAACCCTTCCTACCGAAACCATTTTAGTATGTTTTTCACAAGTTGAATTCCGAGATTCATAGTTTAGGTAATTTGTAAAGGGACGAGAGAGACAAGGGTTTAATAAATCAAAATAGAAAATAAAATAAAATAAAAGACAAATAAAATAAAAATGGTCCATTTGACTTTGTTTACGTGGACATGACACATCAGCCGTCTACCTCAGTGTGTTGGTTGACTGTGTCAAGTTTCTGTATCAGTGTAAAATTACTCTTGGTATAGTATAGGACCTATGGATGAAAGACTAAGTGCTATAGTAAAGCAAGATGCAAAGGGTTATGTTTATGTTAGAGTTTAATTTTAATGCAGGTTTGGGTCTGCTAACCCCAAAAAAAAAAAAAAAAAAAAATTATAAAAAAACTAACTTTTGTCAATCTGCTTCTCGGAGGCTCGTGTTGATGTTGATGAATGAGAAAACTCCTTGGAGCTCTGATCATCAGCCACTGTCCTTCTTACACGCAAATGATTCCCTTGATCACTTACAAAGTGATGTGGCCATGTGTGTTTCTGCACCGTCCATATCGTAATCTATGTTTCTTCAACTCCAGAAGGAGCGAAGGACCACATGTCCACATCACTAAAACTTGATGAACTTCCATTGAATTATACTCAGGGAGCAAACATTATGCATGACCAAGTCGAAATTGGCAGAGATATCCGTTTGCGTGAGTGAATTATTAAGTTTCGACTCAAAACCAAACATATTTAGTTTTATCTGTTTAGATATTATCGAAAAAAAAACAAAAGAGAGCACAAACCCGTAATCATTAAAATCCATAAAGTGATTGATGTATTGACTATTCACACTTCAAATTTGATGAACTACAAGTCGTTAAAAACACACCACATACTACAGTACCAGACCCATTTTAATAGAAGGTCCAAAATATTGACCAGATATCCGAAATATTACTGATATATCTCATTTTTTTATTACACCTAGGGGTGTCAACGGGTTGGTTTTGGGTCGGATTTTAGCGATTTTAGTTTGGATTTTACTATTTATGGTTTTATCGGTTTCGGTTCTAATTCGGGTCTTTATTATTTATTATGATTATTAAACAATTTCAATCATTTAAATACTAAAACTTGTATTGTTTTTATTTTTATTTTTTTATTTTCCTACACGATAATATTTTATATATAATTAGTGATGTATCAACAATCATATTTACATCAATTTATGAATATGTATCAATCATACACGTTAAAATATTTACTATTCATGTGATAATTTAAACATTTGATATAGAAATTAAAATAATCAAATATCTAACTTTATAATTTTGATTTTTTTTTTTACGTACATACACATATATTTGTTTTCTTGTATTAACTCGATCGTGTACACGTGCAATCACATATATTTGTTACATTAATATATTTTAAGTGCAAACACATATATTTGTATACGTGTATTAACTCGCATTTTAAATTAAACATGCGAATACATACATCTTACAATTACATCTTATCACTAATTTTTAATATGAACACTATATATTGGTTTATAATAAGTGCGTACTATATATTGGTTTATAATAAGTGTGTGTACCACAATATATCAAGCATGTGTATTCTATTTAAATATACACGTGCATAAGTTAATAAATATAAAATGTATTAGTTAATTCATAATATACACGTTGACATTATTATTAACAATCTATGATACATTTGTTTAACGTATAATTATAAAATATAAATTTAACAACACACATTCACTAGTATGCTATATATATTTAATAGACTTTTACACGTAAAAAATATATTTTATATTATGATGTATGAGTTTGATTATCTTAAATGTAATATAACATTAAATTTTATATATCGAAATCATAATAATCGGTTTTGGTTTCGGTTCGGGTACCCACATGTTTTTTACTATTCTTGTTCAACGGTTTCGGTTTTTTATCGGTTCGGTTTTTAATGACCTATTTTAAATGGGTCTAACTTTTTAAGACCCAAAACCGGAACATTCGGTTTCGGGTAATTGGGTACCCATTGGCACCTCTAATTACACCGAGATGGAAATATCTGATATATCTCAACCGAATATTAAATCTGTTTTTTTCCTGATGAATATCGCAATTTCCAATATAATGATATATATCGATCGATATATACGATATTAATTATTGCTTTTGACCGATTTTTATTAATATATTGACAATATTTCTGATATAATCGGCAATATTTCCGATATATCTAATATATCGACATACAAATAAAATTTTGATTGGTAAAAAAAAATAGATATCTGTAATATTTTCAATATATCTAATATATTTTGGTTTTTAAATACATCGAGATATTCACCGAATTCAATATTTTAGTCTTTGTTTTAAACTTTTAATATAACCATTATACATCCCGATCACACAATTATAGATACACAATATCGAAGTCAAAGAGGAGGAGATCGGACAGGTAACAGGTTCCATACATAGTCAATTATAGATACACAATATAGAAGTCAAAGAGGAGCAGATCGGACAGGTAACAGGTTCCATATATAGTTCTAACTTCTATACCATTATAAAAAATTAACGTAAAAAGAGGTTTAATAGCGCTATAGCATTCAGATGTTTGGTAAAAGAATAAATGATGATCCAGTTTAATTCAAGCTTACTCCATGACACCAATTTCTAACGCAGTGTCCCATAGAATTATTCAAATAATCAATTTAATCAATTAATAGCGTGGCCCCATTATCTCATCAACTGAAGTTCCACGTACGTCGTCGTGTCGACGCATTCAAGAGCGGATAAAGTAAGATTTAACGCGTTGTGCTTTTGTCTACTATTTCTTTATCCTTACGCGTCATCCTGACCGTCGTCCCTAAGGTCCACAATAACTTACAACCATTCAATTTCCTCGTGATTGAAACGTCGAGTATGTCGGGAGAATTGGACGGTTACTATGTGCTGAGTTTGTCGTTTGTTTGGTTTGGTTTGTCTCGTATCAACTAACCGGACATGTGTCGCGTGAAGTGAGTGTCACACGTGATAAGATTCTCAAAGCATTCGGGCCCACCAAAATGAAAACATCCGCATTTGTCGTAAACCGTTTTTGTTTTCTTATTCCAAAAGTGTTACACTTGGCCAATTCGAATTTCGAACAGGTAAGTGGTTCCATGTTTCAAAATTTCAAAATTAATTACGGGACAATTACACTGCCATAGTTAAAATGACACGTAATTCAGCATCATATTCCAATGTTGATTCAAGACCTGCAAATATTTTCGAAAAAAAACAGATTCAAGACCAGCAATAGTTAAAATTTAAAATGACACATAATTTAGCATCATAACCGAATGGTGATGCATAACATAATATCTTATTAAAATGGTGACTGAAGACACAATTTAGCATTATATGAGCAGTGGTGATTCAAGAAGGAAATCTCGTGAAATCGCAATATGTGTGTATTCATGTCTCCATTATCCATAGTTGGTATGTAATTGTTCTCGTGAAGAGATTTTTGTGATGCATAGTTGAGGACCATCGCATTTACAACGGTTCCAACAAGGACCTAAATGCCCTTTGATTACATGTACTGTGGTGTGATGATGACATGATGTTTTATTATTGAGTCCGGATTCTGAGAAATAACCCGCACAAGGAAACTTATATGGGCTCATCTAATCTCGTTAGATTTTATTGGGATTGTGATGTTACCATAATAAAAGATTTGATGGTCTGTTTTTAGTAACACTTAAGAAAACAGTGTTAATACTCACCTTATTATATCACAGTCTCAATAAAATCTAACGAGATTAGATATGTTTACACAAGTTTTTTTTGTGTAGGTAATCTCTCTGAATCTGGACTATTTTTATTATTGGAACAAATGAAATGAATTTCGGGGCAACAAACCTTTTATATCATCAAATTGAAAGAGAATTATTTTTTTTAATAATTAATTGAAATAGACGTATAAATTGTGTAATTTTTTTTTCCTGATGTACTAAAATTAGATGAATAACTTGATGTGGTCTATAGGAAATCTAACTGATGTAAAATGAAGTTCGTGAACCTTTGATAAATAAACGTCCTGTCAAAACACGGTACTACTGAGTCATGAATCGTTATCCTAAAAAATCGAAATCCTCAAAGGGTCCCACATGATTGTCGGTAGAAAGATCTAAAGTTAGATAATATTTTCTAAGGTATCCAATATAGTATCCAATCTATTCAGACCTTAAGGCCTATAAATAACAAGCACACTACACTTGCATTTCATCAAACAATTTTCTCTCAAATCTATTGCAAGACTTTCTTTGTTGTTTATATATTTGTGTTCAAAAGTTTGAAAATGGCAGGTATCATGAACAAGATTGGTGACGCACTACACATTGGAGGTAATAAGGAGGAACAAAAACATGGTGAGGCCCAAAAGCATGATCAGCAACTTAAGCCAGGAGGTGAACCCCATAAGAAACAAGGTGAACAAAAGGAAGGTTTCTTGGAGAAAATAAAGGACAAAGTTAGTGGGGAAGGGGGAGCGAACAAGGAAGGAGGAGAGAAGAAGAAGAAGAAGGAGAAGAAGAAGAAGGGAGACGGTAAGGATCATGGTAGCAGCAGCAGCAGCGACAGCGATTAGAAGAAAGGGTTGGATCGATGTCTAAAATAATAACAACATGTTATTGTAATTTTTCTAGGAGAATGGCTCTTTAATTTTATGGTTGTGTTCTTCACCAAAAAAAAAAAAAAAAAAAATGGTTGTGTTCTGTTGGTCAATTAGCTTTGTTTCTATGGTTGGATCACATGTACGTACATGATCGATGATCTTCATGTTACGGTTGTTGACTTGTTGAAGATCTAGGAATGGCCTGAATCATCTATGTTAATGTTGGAGTCATGGAAAATTGGTACTGGTATGAAAATAAATCTATCGTACGTCTATGTAATTAAGTCGATCCGTCTCCCTTTTATTTTCCTCTTTTTTACTTGATTTCAATATTTTCAAGACCAACCGCTGATCTCGGAACTCTTGTGGACAGAATTACAAATACATGTATTCGATATACAGTATTACAACTTCAGCCGTTGCACAGTATGTATAATTTGTAAGCCATCTTTAATTATTCTTTGTGGTCATCCGTCATCAGATCATGTGTTGTGTAAACAAAGGAAAACCAACTTAATGCATGAGTTCAACCGGGTCACACTGAATGGGTGACCAGCTTACCTTTTCAGTTGTCTGAGCTAATTCATTGAGTTGCCCCCCCTCCCGGCGATATTTGGAATTTTGGATACGTAGTGTTGACAATTTTGAGCATGATGTTGTTATGATTGTGTGAAAATGAAACCACAGATAAAATTTTCTACGTTTGGTCACATGCAATTTTATCTCCAGTCATTTGTACAAATTCCTTCCACCTTTGATCCGGCCCTCGTTGTTTTATGTAACAGAAAGAAAATTTCCATATTTCATGATTTCGAACAGTCGATGGACAGTGTACTCATGACCATAGTTCATGATTTCGAACGGTATCGGAATTCCTCCAGATATTTCGATTTTTTTTAAAATCGAAACGGAATTGGAACGAAGTGATTCGATATGTTTGGAAAACCGAATTTTCCGAGCATCACCACCACCTAAACAAACTGTGATTTGAGTATATTTGACGAATTTTAACTAAACCTAGATTTATAAACTTACGAAAAACCATTGAAGAAGAAAAAGATAATTAAGGAAAAGACATTCAAAATCGTCTCCAACATATTTCCAGACTCCCAGTGAAGTCATCCACCACCATCTTCTTTTATGTTTTTTTCATTGTGGCTTTGCAAAATCCATGGTGGCATCCACAAACCAACGTTGTTGTTGTGTCTTAACTTATTAACAGTGATGATAAAGGATGACAATACACTCATCTCAAAATCCAACGGTCCAGATTTGGTCACTTTTAATTAATTATGATATTTCAGACCTTGCAGCACATTTCGACCCGTCTGGCTAGTGGTGATATGCCGAACGGAATTCCAGTTTTTGGAGTTTCCGGAATTCCGCCATTTTCGATATATTGAACTATGGTCATGACTCATTTCGAGTTTTGTGAAGAAACGAAGTTTGTTTATGCATTTTGCCTAAAATGGCACATATTGATAACTCCACAACTACCAAAGCCATTAAAGTTTATTTAGGGATCAACTACAAGTCTACAGCTCATCCATCTTGATCTCACTTAGAAAAAAAATCAAATGGCGTTTTCTAGAAGTGCAGCAGTGTTTCTCCTTGTAGTGTGCATTTTCTACAAGCTTCAAATGACTTATGATATTGTTGAAGCTACTGGGCATGTGAAAGAAATGGAGTACTCCATGGTCAAGGTAATGAAAGATTGGCTTTCTGAGGCTCGGGCTTAATGACATTTTTTTTTGCAAAAGACGAGCTTGATTACGTCCCTAGCTAGCATTCTTTAACGAGAAGATTAGAGTCCGCAACCACATATAAAGATCGACCTTTAGTCATCATACCAGCATTCTCTGTGATGAGAAAGGATTCACTCAGTTCTACTTGGTGGTTTATTTGATTCTCAATCTTCACTCTACTACTCGATCTAGTATGTCTGCTTGATGACCAAATAATATTTACACATATTTGTCTATTATCTTCTATATTATAACTGTTTTTGTAAATTATTTTACACATGGACACACATAATTTGCACTTTTTTTTTTTTTTTTTGATAAAAACTTCATAGATATATTTATATTAAAACCTGCATAATAGCATCCGGAGAATACATATAAAAGTTCGTTGGTCCATTGATCTAGCCCACCAATTGACCAAGAATTACCAGTTACAGACTAAAACAAAAACTAAAAAGAACTTTGAATGCTTTCTATCATAGCATTCCAAATTTGAATTTTTTTTACACAAAAGTGGACACAAGCACATTTGATAATTTGCACTTTGTAATCCATAAAAACTTTACCAGTTTGAATGTGTCAAGACTCAAGAGTGTGACATGGTCTTGTAACTGAATGACAACGGTGACATATTGGCGCATTTCATTGGGCAGGTTGGGTTGCTGAGCGCATAGTAACATGGCTTTTTTTTGTTTCCTTATTTTTTTGTACTGTGTCCGTGTGTGTGGGGAGGTTAGTTTGGTTTGGATGCGCTAAGGAATAAGGATGTTAGCCCAAAAGAAAGCCATACAATCAAAAGTGAAGAAGCCCTGTGTCATGTGTGGTACCAAATTCAACTGTTAGAAACCACTTCTACTGTTTTACATAACCTTGTTGCTATCTATTTTCAATTTGTCATTTCTATACAAATATTCAAGACTGTACAAACATATTGAAGACACAACTGAAAGTCGGAAACCTTCCTATGGTTACGAACTTTTTGCAGGAAAACACACCTCATGTATATAATGTCAGAGATAATACAGCCGACAAAAACCAATTCGATGCAAAATGGAAGTACCTGATTATTGGGTTGGTAGTGGGGGGTTGGCGAGTTGCATTTTCAGTTTAGTTGTCTATTTCTGGTGCTGCAACAAAAAGATGCAACCCCCAATCTTTGACATTGAGCTACCAAGCCTACCAGCAGCACGACCCCCATGTCCTTCACTTGCAGCTCCATATGCCGCCTCATCACTAGCAGCAGGGCGTAGTACTTCAGCACCATCTACCTCAGAGATTCACGAGGTCGTGTAGGGATCTAATATTGTAATGACCCTGAATTTACCCAAGGGTACTTGGGTAGTTTTATTGTGAGCATAGGGTTACTTTGGTAATTATGTTAACGTAAGTTATCTTGGTAAATGCTTGTGTCGTTTCGAATCGGATTTATCTAATTATTACTATTGGTATTGTTTATCCAGATGTTTGATTATACGTAGTTCAAATTAAATTCTTCTTTATCTTTTATATATATATATATATATATATATATATATCTTTATATATATATATAATAGCAGTCCCTTTTAGAGCAATATGAGGCTATCCACGTCATCAGGGGGATTACGAGAAAGGTGGAGAAAAAAACTCTGAAAAGTAATGAAAGCTAATGATCAAACTTTCACAAGACACAAAACACTTCTATTCTGAAACCCGTCCTCTGTTTATCAAAAAAGAAAAAACCTTTCCTTTAAATCCTCTCCCATCCAAAGATTAATCCACCTTTCTTTTTTCTTCTTCGAATTTTCTGGATACTTCTCAATTTCATTGTCAAAAATATTTCACTACTAACTCAAATCTATCACTAAATCAAAGATCAAGTTTTTGAGTTTGACTACTTACTCAAAACTTATTAGCTAAAAGAACATACCCATTAATTAGCTATATTTCCCAAGACCGAAATAGGACGATTTCAGTAATACAAAAGATGCAAACCCAGAATGAAGAAATAAAAGTGATTGATTGTTAGTTGGATTCTCACTCCACTAGGTAAACCGTTCTTCACTAATACCTTATTTTACTACATTTTTCTTCTCATGAATTGCCATAGCTTCAAATTTAATTGTTTCCGCTTAAATTACTATTATTATTAGGAGTTGTCATGAAGTGATTTGTGTTACTATTATTGATTTAAATTCTTTTGTTTTTTAGTTAAATTTAATTACAATGCTCTTGCAATTCGTTTATGATGTATGGAAATTTCTTTCAAGGTTAATGGTCATTCCTTTGTAAGGGATCTAGAAAGGACCAGTCGCACTTAAGTTTAGTTGATTCCACTTTCATCGGTCTTCGACGCTCGTATGGAAGAAAACGACTCTAATAAGCAAACCGATAAACCACCTTCCAACCTAAATCTCCCGACAAAAAGTAAGTAAATGGAACCAAAGGGAAACCCCTAATTAAATTGAATGCCGGTGGGGCGTTAAATGATCGAGGCACGAGGACATGGAGGAGTGTTAGCGTGATGGGCGTGGAACATGAAGAACGGCTTATTCAGGGTTCGGGGATGAAATCGGTAATATTTCAAGAACTCAAGACCATTGAGATAGGATGATGAGATGTCGTACACAATACACTTTGCAATCTGCTACAAAGTTTTTCCATTCGCTCTACTATAGGCGCTTAGGTTCTTTGCGCCATCAGACGCCTTCTTCACTCTCCCTTTTTTGGTGCAGGGCTTGGTGCTCGAATTAACAGTTAGTGAGGCTTACTTTCTCTTTGTTATTTCAAAGCGTTGGTGGATGTATTAGTTACTTTGAGAAATTTTGGTTTGCTCATGTATATCAAACAAACTTATTTACTTGATTGAATTTTGGATATTCAATAAAGCTTCGCATGCATGGTTGAGTTTATATGATTGTTTCTTATAGACTTTTGTTTGTTAAGTTTGATTTGTTAAGAATAAATGGTTAGTTTAATTTCATTCAACGTGGAAGTTTTCGTCGAGAATGGTCGTTGTATAAATGATATGTGTTTATATTTTTTTTTCACCGACCTAATTCAAAGCTAATGAATATGTAATTTTTTCTGTTTTAGCATTCTGCATCAATAATTAAGCCAAGCATATTATTCTGCATCAATAATACGCATATTAGGCTTCGACATTTTGGCACAAAGAAATGAAAACAAATTTCTTTTCTTTGTCCAAATCCCTCTTTGAGAACTGTTTCAAATACTAAAGGACTTAACCGGCCGGGATGTAAAGGCAAACTTGGTTTGCCCAAGAACTCGAAAGCATTTGCTTGATTGATTGATTCATAAATCTTTGAGATATATAATAGCATACCCTTTTCGGGCTCATTGGGGTTGTCCGCGTAAGTAGGGGGGATTACGAAAATAGTGGAGAAAAAAACTACGATAGATGTCTCCTACTTAGAATGGAAGGATAGCTAAACCCGCCTAAAAACCCTACGACTAAAGGACTATTTCAAATACTAAAGGACTTAACCGCTGGGATGTAAAGGCAAACTTGGTTTGCCCAAGAACTCGAGCACTTGCTTGATTGATTGATTCATAAATCTTTGAGATATATAATAGCATACCCTTTTCGGGCACAATTAAATCTTTGAGATATATAATAGCATACCCCAGCCTCATGAATGTCTTAGGGCTATTTTGCTTATCAAGATGTGGAGTTTGTAATCTATTTTGCTTAGCAGTCCATTTTTGAGCTCATTGAGGATGTTCACATCAGCAGGGGGGTTACGATAACTTAGGAGAAAAAAACTGTAATCTAAAAAAAAGAATATATAACTACATGCGATCTCACAAAGAGAGTCCTAATCTAAATCATACACTTTAAATAGATGTTTCTTAATGAATCGAATAAACCGTTGCTGCCTCTTGCATTTCCAATTGTGATTGCTCTTCCTGTTTCTGGATCGGAAGTCCTCAACAAACTGAGCAGCTTCACATAACGATGGACGACATTATCTCTTTCTAAGCCCGACTTTTAAGTTATCTACGCTGGGAAACATCCTCTGCACAAGATTGTTTCAACGTCAAATCCTTACTCCAAGTAACATCGGTACTAATGGCCTACTCCTAGAATCGTAGATGTACACCAACAAGTGAACCTAAGCAGCAACAAAGCGTTTGAAAGTTCATCTAATCTATCTTCCGAGATATACTGAAGGCCTTTGTTATAACCTTAAGAGTACATGCTTCCAAACAACAATATATTTCATTTTCATCAGGCACTATATAATATATTTTTGTTGAGTTAAATTCTTTTTGATTATTAGTTATCAAGTTATTCTTTTTATTGATCCTGAAGAAACCAAGAATATGTATCTTGCAATTTTATTTTATGGAAACTCATCTCCTCCACAGACCACAATACCCCTAGCGTGTTCTCACCCACTTGCCAAAATCATCATACAAACAAACATAGAGCTCGCGGTGGTGTTGTACCCACGTCGATCCGTGGTGGACCAGTTATGAGAAATCTACATGGTCTTGGACTCACAAGTAAGGTAATGGTGTTGGCTGGGACGACAAACTCTTGGTCTGTGCAATGTGGGTCAGAGTAGTAATCTTCATAGTTGGGGAAACTAAGTGGATCGGAGTGCCGGGTGATTTGGGATTGTATTCGTTGGGTCAAGCATTGATGAGCGGTGGCATAGGATGTTATCTCTGCTGCAGCTGCTACTAGGTTTTAGCTTGCACCAACAAACAGCTCCCCTCAAACTCATGTTAGTTCACAATACATACGCCAGCTCGCTCAGATGACTATGGAAGTATCAAATATAAGGCATACAGTGTTGTTGGAAGCACTTTCAGGGACAAAAAAACTATATATATTAATGTGTCTAAGAAACACATCGATAATCCGCTCTAAAAACTTGCCAACTGAACACCACATCTTCTCCTCGAAGGAGCTGAAATATTTGGATTGTAAAGCTTCCCAAAATAATGAATTTGACATCAAAATTGTCCCTAAATAACCTTAATTCATCTTCAGTATATAAGATCAATGGCAGAGAAAGGGTGAAAATACTGCATGAAGTATAGTACCATAATGTATTAACTTCGGCCTATCTACAAAACGTTACTTTATGAATTTGTTAGTTCTTTATTTTAGACTGCTTATGTTGCATTGATAGACTTTGACACTACCAGATGCTGCAAAGGAATGCAGAGTTATAATTGACACAGTTGAAGCCGCACTGCCTAATGGTCTGCCAGAGAGTTTTGTTGAGGACTGCAAGTTGCAGGAGATACTTCACAAATCTCTAGAGTTGCTCCCAAGTCTGTGGAAGCAAGCTGGATTTCTTGATGAAGTTATTGCTGCCTATCGGTGAGCTTTAAGCAAGCCCTGGAATCTGGATTCCCAGAAGTTGGCCACCATCCAGAAAGATTTGGCTGGAATTTTGATTCATGGTGGGGTGGAAGTAAGTTTTCCATCTCAGTTGTAGGTATGAGGACAAACTGCCCCTACAAATAACATGGAAGAAGCAATTTTAATGTTGTTTATACTAATGAAGAAGATCACATTTGAGGAAATATGTTGATATCCTGAAATCATAGACTATCTTACCTTTGCACTCTCTGTATCCGGGCAATTTGAATTTCTAGATGATCACGTTGAGCAGGTCCTTCCAGGGATCTATAACCGAGCCGAGACAAAGAACTCAGTTATACTTAGTGAACAATGCAACATGGAGTTGGTCAATATACTATCTGATCCATCCTCCCACTTATGCAAAGCACATCCCCGCCTTTTGACGATGATATTGTTGAAGGCATTGAGATAGTATTGAGAATTCAAATGAACCTAAATACCTCCCCTTCAAGTGTTAACAAACTCAATTACCCCACTTTTATGCAAAGAAGTCCTTGCATGAATTGTGTCCCTTTGGCAAACTTCGGGTATCCTTGGAATTATATCTCCTATCTACATCAGTTTTTGGTAGTTCCCGCAGTGGAGGGAATATATCCATATATCCTAATGCAGCCTCTCCTTTCTTGTCGGGCTCAACAACGACACACGACAAATTGGTAAACCACCGCCCCTTATAATTCATCGTCACGTCTTTGCTTGATAAGCTACTACACTTTCCGGTCTTGATGGTTGAGGGCAAACCATCATTAGTAGTAAGTCCATCATCCTGTAGTCCTCAGAGCTCAACTTCCCTAAGGCTCATATCATCAGATTAGATGTGAGCTGATATAAAATCTCGAACTTGATTTTCTATAACACTACTAACATATTTAGTGCTTTCTATGACACGCTAAACAATGTCCCTCAAGCATCGAAATCAGCAAGAACTTTTAATTAGAGCTATAAAAAAATGCTTAAAAGTTTTGAAACCTCAAATGCATATGATTGAACTTGAAACAAAATAAGATTAAACCTCAAATACTCTATTTTCAAGTCAACCAAATCATCAGTTTACGAAAGCAGTAATTAGAGATATCACCTTTACGACATGTAATCTCTAAATTTAGCATAATCAAGAGTATATGAACAATTAAATGAAAGAATAATAATTAAATGGAAATAACTTACCTTTGAGTTGGTTGGAGAAAATGTTTGAGATAGGTTTCGGTGATCAATGTACTACTCTCTCAATTTACGTCTAAATAACAGGTCTGAAATTGTGCACACACAATATGGACTAGAAACTTGGATCAACAAAATAGTGTTACAAAGTCTTTAAATTAACAGATAAAATAAGATCTTGCAACAAAATGTTAATTAAATCATTATTTCCTTCTACACAAGGGCATGAAGGAGAGTTAAGGTCTTCTACTACTCTATACCGACTATTGACCATAACCTCCTAGAGAGGGAAAAGTGGCGGTGTTGCACTATGATTGGATATCAATAAGGGAATACTACCCTATTAAACATAAGACATTAATGTGTACACTAATTAGAAACCTAAAACCCTTTAAAAGTTGAAGCGGAAAAATAATTAATGCAACAACTTTTTAGTTATTACCTACCATATCTAGGAAAGCTAAGACCTAATAAACTAAGATACTTCTAAGGTAGCTTTACCAATAAAGGAGACTTAGTCGCCACAGTTGGTGTAGGTGGTGGCCTAAAATAGGAACTTTTGCCCACGCTCAACGACTTCACTATTGGAGGTGTCTTAGATATTGAGGCTTGTTGCACTATGATTACTCTAGGGATCCCTTTAAACTAACATAGTCCGGTCCAAGATTTTAGATTATTCCAGAAGACAACACAACATATGAAGTATGTAACTTGGTCTTGGGCATCTCTAGAAATTATGAATAGGTAGACTAGCCATTTCTTTTTAGAACTATCTATATTGGTTTTGTAATAAGCCTAAACATACACAACATATGTTGTACGTTGATAAGGTTAGCGAACTAAGAATCAAGGATGAAAATTTCATAAATGAATGTCAGATGCAATTGGATGAGTATTGTCAGAACATTGGGTACACTGGAGGATACACCTGAAGCTTGCCCACGTTCGACGGCTTCACCGTTTGAAGTGATGTAAAAATACTAGAGTTAGTGGACACAACTTCAATAAAGGATGTTTTGGACTAGCAAAGTCGGTAAAACCTTTGGGTGATGATACTAGAGGTCTGGGACTCGAGCCCCGCCATCATCAAAGAGTTATTGATCTCATTTAAAACAGGCTTACCAATCAAAAAAAAAATTGTGGCTTTGCCACGGGAGGCTTCATGGGCACATGGGGTGGTGTCACTATAGCATACTTCAGTACATGCATGAGGCAACATGACGATGACGATGGGTTGCTTTGGCACATAGAGTTCATGTCAGAATGAAGTGAAAGAGCAACATAAAAAATAAAAACATGATCATATATTAATTAAACTGTAAACAAAGCAAAAAATATATGTGATAAAACAAAATTACCTATCAACAACTTCTTCTTCATCTTTTTTAGTCTTCACATTCCGACCACTACAACTTCCTTCATCATAAAGTTTTTCAGTGTTTTTTTTTTTTAAATGATGAAGTTCTTCCTTCCTAATAACTTCAACCAAAAAATTCACACACTAGAGAAAAACTGATTCAATCAAAATTCTTATCATAATAATTTTGTATGTTCTCCAACTAACTTTTTGGAAAACAACATTATAGCAGAAAGCTAACACAATCACTTTAAGAAAAAAAAAAAAAAAAGTAATGTTATAACTAAAATTATTCAAATTATAAAATTAGATTTAAAAAAAAAAAATACATACTCATTCAATTGGCTTCTCATACTTAGAACCAACTTTTTGAGTTTCACTATTTATATATCGACATCGTCACCATGTTTTAATCAGATATTCAAAATAATCAAACACATAAATCCTTTCTCTGTTATCAAAAGCATACTTATTTGCCAGCCAGATATCTTTTGGACAATTAAAAAAACATCATAAATTTACAAGCACAATCCCTACAAAACAAAAAAAAAATGAGACAAATACATTACTAAAAAATAAAAATTTACTTCAGTATAAACTTTGATAAAAATAAACAGATAAAACAATAAAAAAATCAACTTACTCTTCCATTGAGAAAAATATTCCAAGAATACCTATAAAACAATAAAAAAAAATACATAAAATCAACTTACTCTTCATTCTATACATATGCATTTAAATTAATCAAGCATAACTAGAGAGATAAACTTATTGCCATAACCAAATATACTACTCTATCATAAATGGAATGATAATTATGTGTATGACTTTATGTAGTACAATATATGTTGTAAAAGTTTAGACTGATTATGAATACTATATTTTAAACAATTATAGTTCAATGCATGCGTAATCCAGATTAACCCATGGCCAAAAGGACATACATTTGGAATCATGAAACCAACTATACGTCTATATGTCTGCTGCTAGAATTAGAAATGAATTTCAGCTAACATGCATGCTTAATAAAGAAGAATATCAAGAAGCCCATGTGAGACTAAATGCTTGATATATACACCATAACAATAAGTTAATTAAATTTGCATTTTTAGCTATTTTGGCATGGTTTATCCAAAACAGCGTAATTTGGTGTCAAATTTTTGATGTCTGGGTTGAAGTTGTTTGGTGTTTAATTGTTTGGTAAAAAAATTTGGTGTTTTTCAAATCTTACCATTAAAGATGCTCTCAGGCAGGTGTTAAGAATACCATTATGAGATGGAAGAGTTTAAAACTTTAAATAATTGAATCTGAGGTTGAGGGTCCTAAACATAAACAAAAGTACTTCATGGGTTAGTATGATGTTAGAAAAGATTGTTTCCATTGCAACGACCATAATTTTGTAGTAATTCCCACACCTCCAGGGAATTGATATTCTTAACAACGAATAAAGAATATACATATTTTGGACCTTAATAGGTTACAAGGGGTAATTTAATGCTCCCAACCACATAAGTGGAACTTTTAACGTTGATTCGGTTGATTACTATTTAAAATTATATTCGTATGATTGGGAATGCCTAGCTATTCAACTAGGTGCAATATGATCTTTGTCTAATTTGGCATTCTCAAAAAAACTTCGATCAAACGCCTATTATTAAAAAAAACAAAAAAAAAAGTTGAAGGGATTCTTTATTTTTATGGTGAGTGGGGTTTTCACGTTACAAGATCAATATAACATTTATATCTCATAACTCTGCATAGTTACAAATATTTTCCAAAATAATATATAATATATAACGGCACCCGTTCGTAGGACGGGTTTGAAAACTAGTATATATATTATAGCTCTCCCTTCTTCAATTGAGGAAGGAAGCATTGCTAGAGTGTTCACGTGTCCAAACTAATTACAATAAATCAGAAGGAAAAAACTACGAAAATTAGGAAGAGTCGCACGAAATTAAATCGAAAACCACATAACCTCTTCCTTCTGCGAAAACTAAGAAGAGTAACGAAATTAAAACAAAACCCCATGTCTTCTTTCTTCTCCGCTAACTCATTCAAAACCCCAAAACCTCTTACTTCTCGCTCACTCATTCACTCGTGGAAATCAACAATATTTCTTTAACTTTCAAATTAGAAAAAACCCAAACATAGATTTAGACAAAATACTCTTTTTGCCCAGGTTTCATGAATTATCATATCAAATTGTTTCTTATTGTTTTTGGAAACTTTTGAACTCTGCATGTACTCTGTAATATGTATCGTTGCTTCTGAAGCTTAGCATTGCATTCCTTTTGTGAAATCTCAATATTTTCGAATTTCAAGACCCACCCCGTAGTTGCATATGACAATGCGTCATATGCAAGTTAAAAGAGCTTGAATTTTCTAATTGCAATAGGTGAGAGATTCCTTGCTCCAGTGCATTTTTTTTTAGAGATATACATTGAAAGAACAGGGCTTTGTATTATGCTTACTCATTGTCATGTATCAGTTTTGAGCAGTTCTGTATTAATTTTATATATGAGAAGCTACAATAGCATTTCAACCAGGTTAGATATCTTTGAATTGGTTTAAGTTTTATGAATGAGTCCACATGGTTTGTTGCTTCTTAATCTTAGCTTATAAGGATTTTATTTTGACAGCATGTGTTTAAGATGGAGTAAGACGAATATACAAAAGAAGAAATTGATTGGAGCTACATAGAGTTTGTTGACAACCAAGATGTATTGGATCTTATTGAGAAGGTCATCACTGTCCCTTAACTGTAGCATTTCCAGACTAGCTTAATATGTATGATGCAATATTCAATTACATCGACTAGCTTTATATTTGTGCAGAAACCTAGAGGAATCATTGCGCTTCTGGATGAAGCTTGGTATGGAGGCGCTAATCTCAAGTTCTTGAATTCATAGCCTAGAAGGATTTTTTAATATTCTACGTTCTTCCAAAAACTATGACGGTTGAATTCTTTTATGTGAAATATTACTTTGCATACTCTGATTTACATTATATTCCTTGCAGCATGTTTCCAAAATCTACACATGAAACTTTTGCGCAAAAATTGTATCAGACATTCAAAAATAACAAGCGTTTTATCAAGCCAAAGCTTTCTCGCACTGATTTTACTATATCTCACTATGTTGGGGAGGTATTCATGGCTTTGTCTCAATATATATGATTATCTTTTTCACTCTTAGTAGTCATATTGATTATATTTTAATATTTTATACTCTCTATACAGGTGACATATCAAGCTGATCAGTTTCTAGACAAAAACAAAGATTATGTAGTGGCAGAACATCAAGAGCTGATGACCACCTCGAAGTGCTCCTTTGTAGCAGGTTTGATACCCCCAACACCAGACGAATCCTCAAAGTCTTCTAAATTTTCTTCGATTGGAGACGTTTTAAGGTACTTTTATTCCACTTTTATCCCAACCTTTTCTTATTAACAACATGGGTTTGATGATAATCTAGGGATTGAAATTTAT
This sequence comes from Coptis chinensis, assembly GCF_015680905.1. Taxonomy (NCBI): domain Eukaryota; kingdom Viridiplantae; phylum Streptophyta; class Magnoliopsida; order Ranunculales; family Ranunculaceae; genus Coptis; species Coptis chinensis. The sequence goes on along the minus strand of NC_141463.1, from coordinate 87,656,849 downwards.
TTCGGTGAACCCTTTTGTTGGTTCACCAGCACGTGGTCTGCTGTGCACATTTTATCCCCTGCTCTTATTTTATCGATCGGGAGAGGGTGGAATAAATTTATGAAATCAACAAGGAAAGCTTGGTACGGTGAGCCTTCCTGCAGTCTAGGGGAGCTACTAGAAAAAGATAATAACAAACTGCAAAATTGTTTCAAAGACAATCTAAGAGAATTAGTGAGCATCAGTTGGGTACTTGGGTCTTGCAAATTTCCCTCATAAGGTTCTGCAACAAATTGGTTCCTACAAAAGTTTGCTTCTTTGTGTGGGCTCTTCTATGTGGAAGAACTTTAACAACAGACAATCTAAGAAAGAGGGGGCAAATTTTGGTTAATAGGTGTGTGATGTGTGCTCAAGAAGAAGAGATTATCTAACATCTCTTTTTGGATTGCAGCGTGGCTAAGAAAGTGTGGGAGTTGTTTCTTTCCTCTCTTCACATTCCGCTCGATACTTCTCCTGGGTTGAGAAGTATGTTCCTTAAGAAGCCATTGGCGGTTTTATTCCCTATGGGGATGTTGTTGAGTAAAGACACTGCTCATGCTCTTATGTGGACCATTTGGCTGGAAAGAAATCAAAGGATACATGTAATTGCAAATACATCATTTGGGGTTGGGTATCTCATCTTCCTACTGTTAGGAATTTGAGTTTTTATTCTATTGTAACTGATTGGGAAGCTACAGTGCAGCTTTGATGTAACTATTATAAGGGTAGTGTGAACCTATCACACTGATATTCTAATACAATATTGTTTTATCGACCGAAAAAAACAACAATCTATGACACAATTACACCTTGACCATCAGAGAGTGCCATCTAGACACAAAGCAAAGGTTTATGCTGTGCTCCTTTCGAAAGAAGCTTAAATTCTCCCCAGGACGTAGCTAAGTTGATTGGGTGTAAACTAACAATCACAGCCCACAGAAGGTGCCAAGTTTGGAATCTCTTGGGAAGCCCTTGGTTCCAAACCATACAGGCATGGATGCCTGGCCTTTAGACTTAAATCAAGTTGTACCCTATTATTATTATTATTATTATATATTTTTTTTTGTTATTTTTATAAAAAAAAGCGGCTTCAAGTTATACTTTCTATCGAAGGGTTTCTCACCCTGTACGCTCAAAGTCACCTCAACAAGTTCTATAGCACTCGACAAAAAAAGAAACTGAAAGGAACATTTAAAAGAACTTGAATTTTCTAAGTGGAATAGTCCATGCGTAAGAACAAAAAATTCAGAGGACACCAACACGGAAAGTTCACCGTTTACAAATATTTTCACACATCCCCCATTTCGTATAAATTTTTTGTTTTAAAGAAACTAAAGATTACACATTATTGCCATTAGAAAGTGTCTGCTGTTATGGAGCTTATTCTGTTCATAGCGATTCTTAGTATGTATAAGGCTTATACAAAGTTTAAGTTTTGGAAGTTTAGTTTTTTGGTTTAAGTTTACTTACCAAGAGTTGGGGATTCAACCTACTTGGACAGTTTGGATGTGCGAGGCGAGTAGTGTAACATCACGCTCGCGCATCTCAACCCAACTTGGGGGTTGAAGTTCCAATTTTTAAACAACACTTTCAAAGCTTTTACGTATTTTGTTTAATCAATCATTAGTTAATTAGCTAAGCGTAGTTAAATTTCATGTTTATCGCTTTCATAGTTTTAAGCCCACCCACCCCTCCCCTCATATCCCATGTTCTCATAAACAACATAGGACACCAATCTAATTATAGAAGTTCAGAGTCAGTAAATATGAATAACTAGGTTAATACTTTGAGGCATCTGATATATCTAAACTGATGATTAGTATTATTCTCCCAAGAAAGTGGAGGTGATATTTTAACCTCTTAACCTGTGCAAGCGAAGTTACTCTTAGTATATATTAGTAACTTATTTAAGAACTTACGACAAGGATTGAAGACTCAGTCTATCGCTGTAAAACTTCTAGACATTGAAGGTTTTCAAGGACACTGAGAATGGCTGGTAATTGTTTTTACTTTGCTTACTAATGCAGTGCAAATATTATTCAGATAGTTCACCTACTTTCTTTTTCATTCATCTATCTGGTTAACAAATTATAGATTTTTTGTTTTAAAGAAACTAAATATTACACATTAATGCCATTAGAAAGTCTCTGTTGTTATGGAGCTTATTATATTCATAACAATTCTTAGTAAGTATAAGGGTTATACAAGTTTAAGTTTTGGAAGTCGTTTAATCTTTTGGTTTAAGTTTACTTACCAAGAGTTGGGGATTCAACCTATTTGGATCAGTTGGATGTGCTAGGCGAGTAGTGTAACATCACGCTCGCGCATCTCAACCCAACTTGGGGTTGAAGTTCTAATCTTTAACGAACACTTTCCAAGCTTTTACATGACAAAGTTTAAGTTTTGGAAGTTTAGTCTTTTAGTTTAAGTTTACTTACCAAGAGTTGGGGATTCAACCTACTTGGACCGGTTGGATGTGTGAGGCGAGTAGTGTAACATCACACTTGCGCATCTCAACTCAACTTGGGGGTTGAAGTTCTAATCTTTGACGAACACTTTCCAAGATTTTATGTATCTTGTTTAATTAATCATTAGTTAATTAGCTAAGCGTAGTTAATTTTTGTGTTTACCGCTTTCATAGTTTTAACCCCACCCACCCCTCCCCTCATATCCTCTGTTCTCATAAACAACATAGGCCACCAATCTAATTGTAGAAGTTCAGAGTCAGTATAGTAGATATGAATAACTAGGTTAATACTTTGAGGCATCTGATATATCTAAACTGATGATTAGTATTATTCTCCCATGAAGGCGGAGGTGATATTTTAACCTCCATTTGGTTTATTATAGTGAGAGAGATGATGCAAGAGATCACTCGCTTTCTTTGATCGCTACCCATGGGAAGGAGATTGGATATGTGCATTTACCAATAGATTTATTATTTTCTTGATACCGCCATCATTTTTTCTCTAGGTTTGTTCTTACATACTTGATTCACAGATGATGCAATGTTGTCTATTAGCCTCTCAGTCCTTGGTTATGACTACATAAACCTAGGTATCATTTTTTTCTTATCAAAAGTTGTTAGGTGATAATATGTGAACAAGATATATGAAGAAAGAGACACATTGGAATCATTTTGTGGAACTGTACAAAATTGTGAAATCGAATCAGAGAACGAAGCAGCAAAACAAGCTATACAATTACTCCACAACGTGTATCAATTTGAAGTTAGAGATTATAATTTCAAAGAACTCCAAGAAGCCAAGAAAGAAAACAAAGAACTCCAAAAGATAAGGAACAACGCAGAAAAAGAAATCAATGAACTAAGGGAAGCTAATAGACAATTTTTTGAAATGAATCAATATCTTCACAATGACATCATGGAATTTGGACAAGAAAACAGAGAACTCAGGACAACCATTCCAAAAGGTCAAGATAAGGATGCAGAAATGGCAAAGAGTGAAGAACACGAAACAATATACATCAGTGACAGTGAAGAGAATGATGGAGTATTAGAAAATAACAAAGAACACTTGACAATATACATTAGCGACAGCGAATAGTTTTTTTTTTTTTTTTTTTTTACATGGGATTATTTCATTATATCTTCATGTTCAACTTATTTAAATTTCAATAGTTAAATGGAACTTCAAATCTTCAATGATAGATTTATGTTATATATATATATATATATATATATATATATATATATATATATATATATATATATTTATATTATTTGATTAGTAAGCTTGTTTTAAATGAGATCAGTAACTCTTTGATGCTGGCGGGGTTCAAGCCCCAGACCTCTGGTATCATCACCCAAAGGTTTTACCAATATTAATATATTTAATTGAATATATGATGCTTAAATAGGATAATGCCCAAAAATATTTGCCAGGTACATATTTGCTAGTAATGCTGAACTCTTGCCAAGATTAAATAATTCATGTAATTAAACAAAATAGTAAATGAGGATTTATGAGTTTCAATATTACCCACGACATTTCCAACTGCAATAGCTCCAATGATTGGATCAAGAGATAACACTAGAAGGAAACAAAAGAGAAGTTTAAAAATGATACAACTGCCTATAGAGAAACAGGAAGCACTATAAAAAATAACACAAAGAATATACTACCTCCAAAGAAATGTCATAGTTTTTAGAGTTCTTTTCAGCAAGATATGGCAACGGTTGAGGATCGTGCAAAATGTAGTGTTAGCTTTCACGCAAGAACTATAATATAATTTGCATTTGAAAATTTAGGATTACTGCCCCACAAAAATAATTCAATAGAAAATCAATCGTTCCCTCAATGGCAAGTTTCTAACCAAGAAAATGTTTGTGTTCAAAATAAAGAGGAAGAAGTAAAGAATTCACAGAAGCAAGGTTAGACTTCATCTGAAGTGGATATGATGCAACAGAAATCTGGATCTGAAATTCAAGTGCAGCAAAGTGGTCAGGTGAGGGAACAAAGTCAGCTGCAAATGCAATAGAAAGATGATCAGCTAGAAAGGCAGACATAACCGAATCCTCACAAGCTTTCTAAGCAGAGTGGGATCCAAGTATCTAAACAAAATCTTGTTCATTATAGAGGACAAGACAGAACACGGCAACCAGAAAACCAACAACAATTCCCTAATATACAGAAAACGAATACCCCACAGGCGCAGGCTGTAGCGTCAGAATGTCGCAGTAAACAGGTATCATTTGGCGTTATGCTTCCTGTGATATTGCCTCTGCTTGAAAATTTCAAAGCTATGCAACTACATGCACTCTATTTCAAATTGCGGGTACCTTTTTTATGTATTAACTTCCTCTATTTATGTATTTCAAATTGTGCTCAATTACCTTTTTTGCAAGTACCTTTCAAAATGGAGAAGAAATGGCAACCCCCAATACTAACTCAACCAAATTGTAATGAAATAGAATTGAACTCCTACCATAGGAAGTTGAGTTCCTTCAAAAATGTTGTCAGAGTTGAGCTTGAAAAAATATTGGCCACCTGAAAGGTCGTTACAACTTCATAACCTATATAACCTGTTCGGTCGAACTACATACTTCATTAGTAATACAGAATGACCAGGGGATTCAGATTGCTCAAGGAAATTAAGTCAATTACACTCACCTTCAACACCAATTTACCACTATCCAACTTCGCTTTAAGGAAGACAAACTGATGACCTCTGGGTGCGAGCCAACAAAGAGACTAAAAGATATGGAAAACTGTCGAAGCGTTGAGGTCCACCACAATGAAAGGCCCCGGAATCCCAGTCCTCGCCATATGATGACCAGTGAAGAAAATATCATCGGCTTTGTAAATCTTCAGCAACAGAAAATATCTTTTTACTTTGCTGCCAAGAAAAACATCCACAGTCAGAAACACAAAACCCCAAATTGCATACATGATCAATTAGAAACCAAGTACATCGACCAAAAACTCTAAAAATATTTGCAATACTGAGCTTATAGAGTCTACAATGAAATCCTGTAAGGAGTCTCAAATACAAAGAGAGGATGTGAGAAGTAACATTGTGTCTTACTATAATAAAACTTATGTATTGAACACTCTACTTACAAAAGTTCTAGATGAATCAATAAGTTGAGCAAAGACATTCATGCCTTTAGTGTGGCCTGCGTTCTTCTCAGCTTCTCCAACCTTCAAAATATTCTCAAGCCCTTCCAAACAAACAGTAACTATTATTGGATCAGGGCAGACAAGTAGATCACATAGTGGTCTTATACAACCCTGGCTCACAAGGTACCTAACATCCAGGACAACAAACAGATAAATGCACATTCAAACTATAATAATTAAAGAGGAAATTGAAAAAGAAAATCATACTTAGTTTCCTCATTATTACCACCAAAAGTAGCCTTTGAGATTGCCCAAGTAGCTTCTTTCTTGATATCAAACTCAGCAGTTTGCAGAAGATGGACAAGAGATCTAATTATTAGCTGCAATCACAGCCTGCACAAATTAGAAAGTAGAGATTAATCTCATGATCAATCCATATATTGCAGTAAGCAGCACAGCCTGCAAAGATTAGTAAGTACATCAACGGTGGTAATAAAAAACACAAGTGCTCCTTGAATTTTTAACATGCTTCTATATCAAGTGAGTTAATTTCTTTTATCCATTTAAACTTAATGGTTTAATAGATCTGTCACAAGGACGTGCCAATTCCTAAAGAAAACCTATAAGAGCTGGAAATTGCTTTCAACAATCTACTTACAGAAGTTCTAGATGAATCTACAAATTAATCCCTCCTGAAATACCTTTTAAGGCAATAGAATTTTTTTCAAGTTTCTTCAAATCATCTTTATAACAACATACGATACATGTTTTTGAATGAGTACCAGATGTGCATGTCTCTCTAATCATCTTTCGTTTTCAGGCTGCAAAACATTTCATCAAAATTTTGCAACATTTGATTACAGATATTGGTCAAGATAAAAAGCGCCTATTTTTAATAGAAAAAATGGCCGTTTTGTACCATGAACTTTGCTGGTTTTATCAATTTGGGCCAAGAACTTTTTTTTTGAGCAAATTGGGCCATGACCTTTCTCTTTTGTATCAGTTTGGGCCACCGGTGTATTTCCGTTAGAAAATTTGCTGATGTGTACAAACGGTTGCCTATGTGTACAAACGTCTGCTGATGTGTGTTAACGGAAGATGGCGTCACCGGTGATTAGGTGCCATGTCACCAGTGCTTTTTCATTATTCACGTGAATAATATTTTTTCAAAAATCAAATTTTAAAAACAAAAAACACTATTCATGTGAATAGTATTTTTACTATTCACGTGAACAGTGTTTTTCAAAAAACCCCAAATTTAAATAACAAAAGACACTATTCACGTGAACAATATTTTTTAAAAAACAAAAAACACTATCCACGTGAACAGTGTTTTCACTATTCATGTGAATAGTGTTTTCCAAAAAAAACAAATTTAAATAACAAAAGACACTATTCACGTGAACATTTTTTTTTTTTTTGGTGTGTGTGTAATAATCAATTGATTAAATAAAGATTATTACAAAAAAAAAAAAAAAAAAGTTTACGTGAATAGTGAAAACACTATTCACGTGAATAGCATTTTTAATTAAAGAATTAATTTTTAAGGAAAAAATACTGTTCACATGAATAGTGTTTTTTTGGTGTCATCTTTGAAATTTCGGTGACACTTTGAAATTTTCTATGAAATTTCGGTTCTAAACACTTTGAAATTTCGATGCCACATCACTAGTGATTAGGTGTGCACTTCAACGGTGACACATGAGCATTTGGTCGGACACATATACATCCGGCAAGCCACATAAGCATGTGAAGTAACGGAATGGTAACGGTGGCCCAAACTGATACAAAAGATAAAGGTCATGGCCCAATTTGCTCAAAAAAAAAGTTCATGGCCCAAATTGATAAAACCAGCAAAGTTCATAGTACTAAACGGTCATTTTTTCTTTTTAATACAAAGCAAAGTTCACTGGTTAAAGTAAGACTCAAATACTACCTTTCGTAATATGGTTAAACTTCTGAAAGTTAATCTACAATAGTTCATCTAATTATGATTGTGCGTCAACAGATTCAGAAGGCATGGAAGAACTTGCTGATTGATGATGAACTGGGGAAAAAATATAAATTAAAAAATTAAAACACAATGCAACCAAGCATTATTGAGGTGTGACAACTCAAATGAGCAACTTCCTACATCCTAGGATCGTAAAAACCCCCAATACACACACACCTACTGCTTCTTAGACAACATGCATGGTTATTGATTTTAAACTTTCTTGTTCTCCATTATTATCTACAAAGACTACAATAAGAAGACAACGTGGTAAGCTGCACAAATTCTAACAAAATCAGGTTCCCACTTCATCTCAAACGTGTAAATCCGAACTTCAATTTTGAAAACAAAAATTCAACTCAGTTTTTGGAACATTAATATCTATTCTTCTCCTCTTTTTTTTCATGAAATCATTTGATGTTATTGTGTTAATAATGCAATTGATTCTACTAATATTTGTTTTTTTTTACAGTTACGGTGTGGTACTGTGGGTGTTGAATTGTGACCCTTTCCTTCAATTAGAAACTCTACAAGCTTCTTATTGTCTTCAGTGCATGTAAAGAAAAATAATTGGATGTGTAGTAATTCTTTGTTTGCTAATCTGTCCTAAACAGGTGGTTAGCATTGGGTCGCTTATTGTCTTCAGTGCATGTAAAGAAAAATAATTGGATGTGCAGTAATTCTTTGTTTGCTAATCAGTCCTAAGCAGGTGGTTAGCATTGGTTAAGCCAACTACACGTTGTTAATGGTAGAAAAATAGCAACAAGGGGATATTGTTGTTCCTCAAAACATACAAGAACACAAAATAGGCTATGGTCATCAAAATTAATGAATGGAAATGCAGAACAATAAATAGAAGAGCACAAATCCTTTATTAGAAACACATAATACACTACACCAAAAAAGGTTTTTACTAATAGCTGTATCCGTTACTTATATTTTTACTAACGCTTATATCCGTTAGCTCTGGAGTGTTACAGTCACTTAGGCAAAATTTAGTAACGGATATAACTGCTACTTAAATTAATCTTAGTAACGCTTATATCCGTTACTATAATTCTTTGTAACGGATAGCCAACTGTTAATCGGCAGTTTAATCTATTCATTTCTAACGGATATAAGTGTTAGTAACGTTTGGTATTTAGCTTTAGTTACTTTTAAAGGGAAATCAATTTTCATATGTCACAGATATATCCGTTAGTAATAGATGTGCCACTTGCTATTAATATCGATATGTGTAACGGATACATCCGTTAGTAATAAATGTGCCACTTGCTATTGATATCGATGTGTGTAACGGATATATCCGTTACTAAATTTTTGTCAGTTAAAAAAAAATATTTATTTTTTTCCTGGGTCAAAATGTCAAAAAAAGTTCACCCTGCACATATGAATATTCCATCTTATAGAGATATCACATTCCACAAACTTAACCAACATATAATAACAAAAAACAAAACCACTAATCAATTAAACATTATTATAAAAATATAGACACTAGTCCAAATCCCAATTTACAAATCAAACTTATATAGAAATGACTTCACCTAATCTAATCTTGGGATGTCTAATATCTTTGTCATAGAATATCCCATTGTATTGGTCGCCACCGGTTTGGTGCTTTGTTATTGCTCTCTCGAAAGTGTTCCCCATCGGGTTTTAGGGTGCACATCTGCAATTCCCATAACTTCTCCCACGATATCACCACTTATTTGACAAAGCCCGGCAAGAATTGAAAAAAAGTGAGAAACATTACAAAATTTCTTATGAAACTTTTCATCGGGTTGTGAGAACTGAAGAAATGATGAGTGGGTTAGTGTGGTGGGCTAATGTCAGCTCTTGCAATAGCACTTCCTTCGCTATTAGACCACTATTTGAATAAAGCTTATGGATAAGAACAACTAATTTCTATAGACGAAGGCATACTAAAACATTTCAGCCCATACAAATCACTTTAAGCCGACCCACAATGGTTTTTGTGACTTTACTAGCTCTAGTAAAATGTTTTTTGACAAAGGCATTAGGATGGAATACTGGTAAAAAAAAATGTCACAGAAGTTAACTAAACGGATGGTATTAGACAAAGATAAACACCTGGAAGAGAAGAGACCGTTGCTTTGTCTCCAGATCAAATTGCTTAGTTATCCGGTAGCCAGGCCGTCCAATTTTGACTGCAAGTGAAAGAAATAAGTCAAGATTATGTTAAGGATACAAATAAATAAAGGTTTATTCATGAACCACACAAGGGTTAAGTTACAAGTAGTGTAACGCCCGTATTTTTAAATACGTATTTTTATATTTAATTAATTAATTAAATTATTTATTTTCAAAATTAATTTGATTGGACGGACTCGGGATACGTGGGCCGGTTTTGGGCCCGAAGTCGTTGAGAACTGGGTTTAGGATACAAATATATAAACACATTTTTCTGTAAAATAGGGTTCGAGAGAAATAATAAAATAATGAAAATGGAAGCAGAGCTTAAAATTTGGATTTCGGAGGGTGGAAGCCCGGACTGACCTGGGAGGATTCGTCGGGTTTTAATTCAAAGTAAAATATTTTTTCTTATTTCAATCGGGATTTATGGTTTTTCCTGTATCGGAGTATACCGACTAAGGTTTCGGCCTATTAATGCTGTTCGTTATACTGTTGTGTTGGAGTTCGTGTCTTTGTATTAGTCAACTTTGTTAAATTTCGTTTTCTGTAATCATACTGTTGAACTGTGCCTTAAAACTGTCGAAAGCTCGACAGAGCGCTAATGGCGTCGGACAAATCGTCCTGATGGATTCGATTTAAACTTTTTTATATACTGTGATGTTAAATATTAATTGGTTGTTGATATATGGTGAATGTCGGGTTTAGCATGGTCGATTGGGTGCTGGGGAGTGGTGGAAGCTTGGAGGCGTTAATGGCCGAATCGGTGGTGGGGCTGTTTTTGGTCGATTTTTGTTGTAGTTTGAATTGTTTTGGTTGTGTTTTGGAATGTTTTGTTGGTTGTCGATTGAAGGGAGTGTGTGGGCAGCTGTTGGAAGCTTGAGGCCGGCCATTAATGGCGGCAGTAAACTCTCAGATCTAGTTTTGGGTCGATATGTGAAGTGAAGAATTAGAGTTTTTGGTTTTATTAAAAGTGTTGGGTTTTCCAATAGGATTCAAACCGATATGAGGGAGAAGGGAGAAGTGGCTGGCGGCGCGCGAGCTGCTGGTGGTGGTGGCAGTTGGAGAAGATGATGCACTGTTCACCGATTTTGGGCTTGGGCCAAATCGGTTGGGCCTAGTTTGTTTAGTTGTGGTTGGGCCCGATTTTAGGTTAAGTGTTATGGGCCGGACCACATCAGTTTTGGTTGGGCCAACTCTTTTTAGTTTTGTGTTGGACCAATTCTTTTTAGCCTTTGTATGTGTGGACCAGTTTATATTAAAGTTTTGATTGGGCCAAATCCAATTATTTTTGGACCGAACCACTTAACTGTTTGGGCCAGTTCAGTATAAGTTTTTGGGCCCGTTTATAATATTGCATGGACCAGTCCATAGGACTTAAAATAGATCCAATTGGGTCAGGTAGAATAAATAAGTGGACTTTTAGACTTTCGGGTTCTAAGGTTTGGGCTTGGCCAGGTTAGGTCCGGGGGGCCACCATGGTCATGAGCCAATGAACCATGCGCACTTTGTCTTTGACTTTGAGCCGTGAACCAACTACATTTGACTTTGACTGGGCTTTCGAACAAAACAGACATTGTTTGACTTTGACCGCCGTTTGACTTTGACCATGACATGTTGACTTTGACTAGGGCAGTTTGACTTTGACCTTTGACCATGGACGGTTGACTTTCACCTTTGACTTTGACCATGACATGTTGAGTTTGACATGTTGAGTTTGACCATGAGGTGTTGACCTTTGACCGATTGACTTTGACCGCCGACCGGATTGGTATGAATGTTGACTTTTTCCGGTTTTCATATGTTTGTTTATATGGATATATATAGTAATAAAATAATCGTCCGGATATTGTATAACTTGGTTTGGTAAATTATCTAATTTAGATTTGACGTGAAGTAGTGTGTAAAAAGCATATTGGGCTTTGATTGTGACCGGTGATTTGTTAATTGTCTTCACGTTTATGTGTATATTATATGGACACATATAGTAATAAAAATCTTATGGAAGCTCAGATATATTTGGTGGTCATTATCTAAGAAAGATTTGACCTTGATGTTGTGTATTTTTTTGACCGTGATGATATTGAGATGTTAGGAGACATTATATTCTAATACGTTATAATAAAAATGTATGTGATACGTTGGAGCATTATGACATGATATCATATGTTGGGATATTTATATTAATCTGAATATCTTGGAAAATGTATATACACTCCATTATTTTATATGTGAGATGCTAATATAGCATTGGTGAATATTTGCGGGGAGTGTGGTGTAGTCTGATAATATATTGCAAGCGTGAAAGAACGAAAGTACTATGAGATATAATTGAGATATTTAGATATTATGGCTTAGTCTGATAAGGTAATTGACCTGCGCGATATATAGTAGAAATGTTTATGAGTCATTAATGTATGACACTGAATAAATTACATAACGAAAATCCAGAGAACTCACCTGGCCACAAACTCACGTGTGATTGGCCTTCCGGCGTTTGATTAAAATTTGAATGGCGCCCGGCGACCCCTTCCGGGCGTTTCGGTTAAAATTTGAATGGCGCTTGGTGCCCTCTGGCGTAAGCCGAATAATTAAAAGATTATTCCGTTAAGCAAAATAGAGCGATGATCGCATGATATTTTATCTTAGAATAGTTGGCGGTCTTACATAGATTTGGCTTCCGTGTGAGGATTTACAGTGTCGCGGCATCCCGGCCGAGTGGTTTCGCCGCGGGTGGCTCATTATGTAAAGGGAGGCATGTGGATGTACATGTTCGTTGGGTTTCGCGATTGTGGTAGCCAGGGGAAACTAGGTAAGACATAGATCTGACGTGATTTTAGGGACACACAAAAAGAAAGCCCCAAATAATCTAATTATGGTAATATGTTAGTTAATGATGTATCTTTAGATAGATGATTGTATATATTGGGGTTATAGTTTAGTTAGAACCTAAAGCCTCGATGGAGGAACTACATGCCTTATTTATTATGAGTATAGTTGTTGTGTGGTTGTTAGTGGGAAGTTAAAAGGCCTCGATGGAGGAACTACACCGCCTAGATTAGTGTACTTAAGAATGTTAAAAGTTAAAGCCTCGGTGGAGGAACTAAGCTACCATATGGATTGTGTATATATATGTATAAGTATATTCAGTATTTTAGGGCTACTCACACCAAAGATTTTTATAATCTTCTCGACCGATTTGCATGTTTGCTTATCGGGTGTGTTCATTCAATGAACATAGTTGATAAGTTTTGACAGTTTTAGTGTTGAAGAAGATTGGTTCTTGTGGTGGTTTTGCATTAAGCGTTACATCTCCTGGGATCGTTTTGTTTTTCCCTTTAAGGTGATATAACTTTTTAGTCTGCAACTGATGTTTTTGTATTCTCATTTGTATATTTTAATTAAAGAGTTATTGAAAAGAGATTTGTAACCTAATCTTAATTGGGAATTTTGTAATTAAGAGGACTTATGTATAATTGAAATTTTGATTGGTTTTAATTATCCGCATATTTTAAAACTGTTTATGGGTTTTGGAAGTTGAGAGTCGTCACACCCCCTGGAGATCGAAGAGTCGGGGGACAAATAATGTTTTTCCGATTCAATCGAAATTGAGGTGTGACGATTTAATATCGAGCATTTGGTTAAAACTTAGACTTAGGTGAGTCTAAGGTGATTCTCGGATCATGGTTTATGGGTAGTGTTTAAGGAGTTTTATTTTCAAAACTATTTCCTCTAGTTGTTTTGTTTTTACAAAGAAAATGAAAGAGATATAGAAATAAAGAGTCAATATTTTTTTCTTGATTTGTTTGTACGCGTAATGTGTATATTTATATTAGTTACTCTTGTGGAGTGCATATGAAATGATTTTATTTTTTTCCTTATCATATGAGGAGTGGTTATATGTGTAATATATTAATTATGAACGGATTTGATCAAAATGATGTGTGCTGATATAGTGTGGTTTTGTTGTTGGTGATCATTTTCGCTTGGAATATGAATTAAGTGCGACTACATGTCTGTGAACTTTGTATTGGAATGTTGTGTTATTATTTAAGAAACAAGGAGATATTTTATCTATATTGAATGAGTTGCATTATTTGATGGCTTTGTGATGTACTAAGTAAGGAACTAATTGCCTCGGTGTTGGAGGAACTATCTCGCCTCACTCGTACACGTTGATGGATGAATAGTAATTTAAAGTATAAGAGATTAATATGTTAGAAGTGATTAGTTATAAGTAGATTGAATATAATAATAAAATATACGTATATTCTTTTTGAGACGTGTATACTTGCGTATACACGTGTATTCTTTTTGAGACGTGTATACTTGCGTATACACGTGTATTCTTTTTGAGATGTGTATACTTGCGTATACACATTTTTTTTTATATTATTGTATATAGGTGAACTATTACCGTGCGTATATGATTGATTTATATCGTTAAATTAGTTTCACATGATTTTGGCATATTCGAGTATTTACTCTTAATTGTTTTGTTTCAGTCTATATGATTTTAATAGAGGAACATGAAAATTTTTTTTTTTTAATACGTGCTATATTTGATCCAGTTGCAAGCATGAATTAGGATTCAAAGGTTGCTTTAAATTTAATATTTCTGAGAGCATGACTAAAGTAATATAAAGTTTATTGTAGTATCAATGACATGAATGACTTTTGTTTTAAGTGTGCTAGGACACTAATTTTCTTTTATGCATGATATGAAAACACCATAATATTTTATACCGGGATGAACTTTCTCCATATTATTGATTAGTTACGTAGAATATTATTTTTTTTCGTAGAGTTTGCTACGTGTCAAGAAACTGCATGCTTATGAGTAATGATATATTTATCTTGTATTTAAGTGACAGTAATAATTTGTTTTAATATAGACAGTTAAACTGTAATAGGTTTTGTAATAGCATGAGGATATATATTCGGGTATTATTTAAAATAATTAATATCCATGTTATCTTGTTTAAGTTTAATCAACGTGCATTCTTGTATAGGTTCTAAGTTAATAACCAACGTTTTGTTAAGTATAGCTTTTTATTCAATCTCGGGGACGAGATTCTTTTTTGAATATGTATAAATTTTATGCGTCCGTATTTTAAATCGTATTTTTTTATATTTAATTAATTAATTAAATTATTTATTTTCAAAATTAATCCGGATTGGACTCGGGATCGTGGGCTGGTTTTGGGCCCGAAGTGCCGTTGGGCTTGGGTTTCGGACCCAAATATATAAACACATTTTTCTAGAAAATAGGGTTCGTGGAGAAATAATAAAATAAATAATGAAAATGGAGGCAGAGCTTAAAATTTGGATTTACGGAGGGTGGGCCTTGACGGCTCGGACTTCGGAGGATTAAATCGGGTTTTAATTGGTGAGTAGCTATTTTGCTATTTCACGGATTTATGGTTTTTCTGTGATCGGAATTATCTGGACTAAGGTTTCGCCTATTTATCTTTGTTAGTTATCTTGTGTGTTGGAGTTAATGTCTTTGTATTAGTCAACTTTGTTAAATTTAGTTTTACGTAATCATCTTGTTGAATTGTATTTAAAAAGCTCGAAGCTCGACCGAGAGCGCTAATGGCGTCGGACAAATCGTCTGATGGATTCGATTTAAACTTTTTTATATCTTGTGATGTTAAATATTAATTGGTTGTTGATATATGGTGAATGTCGGGTTTAGCATGGTCGATTAGGTCTTTGGGGAGTGGTGGAAGCTTGGAAGCGTTAATGGCGAATCGGTGGGTGGGGCTGTTTTTGGTCGATTTTGTTGTAGTTTGAATTGTTTTGGTTGTGTTTTGGAATGTTTTGTTGGTTGTCGATTGAAGGGAGTGTGTGTGGGCATTTGTTGGAAGCTTGAGGCCGGCCATTAATGGCGGCGATAAACTCTCGAGATCTAGTTTTGGGTTTCGATATGTGAAGTGAAGAATTAGAGTTTTGGTTTTATTAAAAGTGTTGGGTTTTCCAATAGGATTCAAACCGATATGAGGAGAAGGGAGAAGTGGTTAGGCCGGTAGAGTGTTTGGTGGTGGTGGCGATTGGAGAAGATGATGCAATTTGTTCACGATTTTGGGCTTGGGCCAAATCGGTTGGGCCTAGTTTGTTTAGTTGTGGTTGGGCCCGATTTTAGGTTAAGTGTTATGGGCGGACCACATCGGTTTTGTTTGGACCAACTCTTTTTAGTTTTGTGTTGGACCAATTCTTTTTAGCCTTTTGTATGTGTGGACCGGTTTATATTAAAGTTTTGATTGGAAACCCAAATCCAATTATTTTGGACCGAACCAACAAGCTGTTTGGGCGATTCGATTATAAGTTTTGGGCGTTTATAATATTGCATGGACCGGTCCATAGGACTTAAAATAGATCCATTAGGTTCG
This sequence comes from Coptis chinensis, assembly GCF_015680905.1. Lineage (NCBI taxonomy): Eukaryota > Viridiplantae > Streptophyta > Magnoliopsida > Ranunculales > Ranunculaceae > Coptis > Coptis chinensis. Next base: position 87,640,710 of record NC_141463.1, on the reverse strand, counting down.
AGGTAGAATAAATAAGTGGACTTTTAGACTTTTCGGGTTCTAAGGTTTGGGCTTGGCGGTTAGGTCCCAACCAGGGGCCGTGGTCATGAGCACAATGAACCATGCACTTTTGTCCTTAGCCATGAACCATGGCTATGACCCTGGACCTGTCGAACACGAAAACGACAGTTTGACTTTGACCAGGACCGTTTGACTTTGACCAGGACATGTTGACTTTGACTAGGACAGTTTTGACTTTGACCTTTGACCATGGACGGTTGACTTTCACCTTTGACTTTGACCATGACATGTTGAGTTTGACCTTGACCATGAGGTGTTGACCTTTGACCGTTGACTTTGACTGTTGACCGTTGACTGTGAATGTTGACTTTTCCAGTTTTTCATATGTTTGTTTATATGGATATATATAGTAATAAAATCTTTGTCGGATATTGTATAAACTTGGTTTAAAATTATCTAATTTAGATTTGGCGTGAGTAGTGTGTAAAAAGCATATTGGGCTTTGATTGTGATATGGATTTGTTTAATTGTCTTCGTTTTATGTGTGTATATTATATGGACACATATAGTAATAAAATGCTATGGAAGCTCAGTATATATTTGGTGGTCATTATCTAAGAAAGATTTGACCTTGATGTTGTGTATTTTTGACCCGTGATGATGTATTGAGATGTTAGGAGACATTATATTCCTAATACGTTATAATAAAAATGTATGTGATACGTTGGAGCATTATGACATGATATCATATGTTGGGATATTTATATTAATGCAATATCTTGGAAAATGTATATACACTCCATTATTTTATATGTGAGATGCTAATATAGCATTGGTGAATATTTGCCGCGGGAGTGTGGTGTAGTCTGATAATATATTGGCACGTGAAAGAATGAAAGTGACTATGAGATATAATTGAGATATTTCTAGATATTTTGGCTTAGTCTGATAAGGTAATTGACACCTTGCGTGATATAGTAGAAATGTTTATGAGTCATTAATGTATGACACTGAATAAATTACATAACGAAAATCCACAGAACCTAGCTACCACAACTCATGTGATTGGCCCTACGGCGTTTGATTAAAATTTGAATGGCCTTGGCCCCCACCGGCGTTTGATTAAAATTTGAATGGCGCTTGACCCTCCTGGCGTAGCCGAATAATTAACTTGATTATTCCGTTAAAAAATAGAGCGATGATGCGCAATATTTTATGCGAATAGTGGCGATTATTACATAGATTTGGCTTCCGTGTGAGGATTTACGGTGTCGCGGCATCCCGCTCGGGGTGGTTACGCCGCGGAGTGGCTCATTATGTAAAGGGAGGCATGTGGATGTACATGTTAGGTTGGGTTTTGCGATTGTGGTAGCCCGGGAAACTAGGTAAGACATAGATCTGGCGTGATTTTAGGGACACACAAAGAAAGCTGAAATAATCTAATTATGGTAATATGTTAGTTAATGATGTATCTTTAGATAGATGATTGTATATGCTTGGTTTGGTTATAGTTTAGTTAGAACCTAAAACCTCGATGGAGGAACTACATGCCTTATTTATTATGAGTATAGTTGTTGTGTGGTTGAGTGGGAAGTTAAAGCTCGGTCGATGGAGGAACTACACACCTAGATTAGTGTACTTAAGAATGTTAAAGCCTCGATTGGAGGAACTAAGCTACCATTATGGATTGTGTATATATATGTATAAGTATATTAAGTATTTTTAGGGCTACTCACACCAAAGATTTTATAATCAATCCGATTTGCATGTTTGCTTATCGGTGTGTTCATTCAATGAACATAGTTGATAAGTTTTGAGGTTTAGTGTTGAAGAAGATTGGTTCTTTGCTTGTGGTTTTGCATTAAGCGTTACATCTCCTGATCGTTTTGTTTTCCCTTAAGGTGATATAACTTTTAGTCTAGACAATGTTTTTGTATTCTCATTTGTATATTTTAATTAAAGAGTTATTGAAAAGAGATTTGTAACCTAATCTTAATTGGGAATTTTTGTAATTAAGAGGACTTATGTATAATTGAAATTTTGATTGGTTTTAATTATCCATATTTTAAAACCTGTTTATGGGTTTTTTGAAGTTGAGAGAAAAGTCACACCTCGGAGATCGAAGAGTCGGGAACAAATAATGTTTTTCAGTGCATTGCGAGAAATTCGGGGGTGTGACAAATACACCTACTTATGCCGACCAATTTTTTTTGCCTTGGGATTATGACCTATAATATCATTATTGTCCGCACTGAAGCACGATACTCGATTTGAATGGTGCAATTGGTAGCTCCAATAATAGTGCTAAAAGCAACATCTTGAAAAGGACACCCATCTTTCCCCGAGGGAAACCATCGACCAATAAAAAATCCGTCGGACACCACCCTCTTTTCGGAAAATTCTCCACCGCCAAAAAGCCGCGAGGTATGTGATTACTAAAATGTATCCGAACAAAAACTCAAAGGAAATAATAAAATGACGAGAAGGTAGTATTGCTTGGTTCTTTTCTCAAAATACCGAGGTTAAGTTCCTACGACGGTTCAAATCTACCATGAAAGGAGCGAGTTCTACCTCAAAGTAAAATGTTGGTCTCATTCGATTGAGTGGGTTCGAATCTAATATTCATTAGTTCACCAATGTACCAATTTTAACATGTTTACAATAATTATGGCCTCGTTCTGAAGGGAGAGGGGGGAACGGATCTTAAATATAAACAATTACAATTGGGTGTCCTTGAAGCACCTTCAATAAGGTATCCTTTTCAAAACTTTAATTATCGAGGAATTATGAGTCTATGGTAGATGAGATAAAGACATGGAAGTCGTACCCGATTCCACGACCCATCGCCATTATTAGCAAAGGGGTCAAATTTTTGATCAGATCCCCGCGAAAAAAGTGTTGCATAGTCAAAAGAGCCTTACAAGTATATGACCTAATCTATTTAAGGTCCAAATATTGTTGTAAGAAGTTAACTCACTCACGAGTCCTCCAAAGGCAATGAACTACAAGAACAATTCCATATCTCATTGCATACAACCGGTTTTAGGCCACAAGGTTCAAATCTTGAAGGCATCAATGAAGATTCTTGTAAGTTTGCAACCTTTAAAAAGAGTATCATACCAAAGAGTTATCTTATGAGAAATAAGAACATTAAATCCAACCCTTCTTACCAAGTTCCTAGAGAGTTAGACCCACCAACCGAATGACATAAAGGTCTTTTTCCTTCCCTTATTAAGCTCTCCTTTAGCAATTAGTAAGCACCTGCAAAGAAAAGGGTGATACCTTTTCAACTGCTCAAAAAGGAAAGAAGTATAGTAATCTTTGGACAAGGAAAACAAGATAGCAATAGTAATGGCATGAGCGCAGTTAGAGCCTCATTTCAATAGTTCTATCAGTCAGGCCTAGTTGGTCCAAAACTCCAAAATGATTTACCTTATATTGTAACTAAACAACAACAATTGAACCTTTTGCAAGGTATTTCCTTTTTCCTTTTTGAATTTCCAAATTATGGACTTTAGGTTCTTGAAGACTGTTAAATCCTTTAGTATAGACTCGGATGGAAATGGTATCCAAACATACATTTCAATTTTGCATGTAAAGGATGGACTTTCGAGAGATAAAGAAAGCATTGGAACATGTTGCAAAAGAGACAAACCTCACTCCCAAAAGATTGGCATACTCTTCCTTGACACAAGATCAACATGAGCTCCCACTAAACGCCAACAAGGAGGTTTCCGTCAATCCGGGATCACCGCCAACTAAAATCTGTGAAAAAACGTAAAGAAAAGATGTGAACCAACTCTCCCACCTGCCTCGCGCAAAAAGTCAATAACAACTCTTCCCTCAAAACGATTTTATCAAACCGACCTTAAATTTCTCATGCCATCGTGAGGACTTCCACAGTCCAATCAATAGTCCCTGCGGCAACATCGACTGCATTACCATCCCACTATGTTCATCACTTATATGATATAACACCGCTATCTAATTATCTTCATGCTATCCTTGGCGAAAATGGATGTACAACTAAATTTTGTGAACTTTGATACTCGATCCGTTAGGCAATCCATGAGCCTGCCTGACATAAATAGAGATACATAACTTAGGCAAGCAATAACTTCTACGCCCGAGGCATACATGGTTTCCAAGCAAAGAAAGCACGCTCTGATTTGAATGGTGCAATCGGTAGCTCCAATAATAGTCTTTGAAAGCAACATCTAGAAAAGGACCTGCCATCTTTCCCGAGAAACCATCCAAGATCCCCACCCTTCTTTCCCGGACGGACATTACGAATATTATTCGATGCTAGCTAAAAATACAAAACAAAGTAAAAAGCTCAGTGTTTGTAAATTCTCTTTATTTTAACAATCTGCCCACTCGTTTCTGATTGTTTACAATTCAACAGATCCAAACTCATCATCACAAATCATCATATGAGCAATGTAGAATCACCAAAGGCTTGCTATTTTAGACAATTAGTAGAATTCATATGATTACCTTAGTTGTTCGCACTTGATATAAGAGAAGCCGCAAGCTTTTCAAGCAATACACACACACAAGAAAGTGATGAAAAGAGTTCGAGATGTTCTCGTGGTACCTTAGTGGCTTAGCATAAGTGATTATCACATCATTATGGATAATTACTTGGTCTGGCGGAGGGGATAGTATCTAATTATGAAAACTGATATGGCAGCATTATTTGCCTTTGTACACGATCTCTTCATCATCCACGCCATATCTTTGGATTACAAAGACATCCTAACAGTCTCGCTATGCCCCCGCCACGATTATATAACAACGCCACATAGTAATAACAATTTTCTAATAGCTAAGTGTGAAATATCTTTGTCTTCATAAGAGTGGCAAGTTCTTTTCTACTTGGTAGTGTAAAATTTTGACTAAATTTTAGTTAATAGAATGCAACACTCTGTAGGAACTTGGCAACCTACATAATAAAAGGGGCAAGGGTAGTTTTTCTTTCCCGTAGGAAGGTAGATGTGAAGAATAATTGGACATACCTGAGTGATTGCAAGAGTTCGATAAGAAAGTGCTCTTGGTGAATCCTCATCAGAAGAGCTATCAGAACTGCTTGCATCTTCATAAACATCAGAGTATGTGACTCAACATCACTTCGAGGGCCATTACCGTCTGTCTTAGATTGATGTTGAATGTCTTCTTTGCGATTCTGCGTAATGGAAAGCCCCCGGATCATTTTTTTAATCGCCAGTAAGCAAAATTCTATGAGTAAAGACCAACAGAATAGAACGCGGTAGAATGAAAATGAGATACCTTTTGTCTTTGCTGTGACTTGTGACTTCCGGATGTGCCCTTTATTCGAACCCAGTTAAAATCAAAAAAGGCACACCTAAATATATAGCTTTCTTCCCTAGCTCTTGTCTTTGTCTCCACATATATGTAACCAATGGTGTGTAGAATATCAACTCCAAAAGCTGTATTTTCAACACATAAGAAAAGAAATCATCTATCATACTCGACCATTTTAGTCACATGATTAGCTGGTTTGTGGTTGCAACCTTACTTTGTGGGCCTGAAGTTTAAAAAAAAAAGGGGTAAGCGGTAAGCCTCAACTTCATTTGAGGGGGCCTCGGTGGTGTGTGTTTTCTCATTAAATATCACAATTCGGGCAAAACAAATACTATCTTGAAAAGGCAATAGAGACAGATAGTACGTGCCTTGTAATCACTTGTTTAGGAGCAAATGCTGCATTCCTTTCTCTTGCATCCTCACCCTCCACAAACATTTAACTTTTCTTCCAAGCGGTCGAAATTTGGTTTGGTATTTAAGCCCTCTATTTTGTCTATCAAAGTCGGACTTCTCTTGGGCAAAGATATCTTTGTGAACCACCGGAATAGGAAAATCTTCTTAGGCGTGCAATATACCCATGCTTCATGAGAGCGAGTCTGTAAAAATTTGGGCTAACGAGCTAAACGAAATTTAGATATCGAGGTTTCTAAATTTAAAATACAAAAAGCGGATTCCCCAAGGAGTTTGATTTTCGAAATGGGTTTTGAGTTGGTATGATGAACACCCTATGTTTTGTTTTTTATAAGGTCAATGATTAACAATATTAGCTTTGATGGTAATTATAAATCTTAAATTGTTTCCCTTAACAATTTTTTCAGAAAAGGCAACAAACCCTAAAACTGAAAAAAATGTCAAGAAAATTAATACTCGCTATTCAAGTATGGACTAATTTCTTATCATAAAAAATCGAAAATGACCACATTACATTAAATATTAAAACATAAACTTAATGAGGTAAATATGCAAACCTTGTTGATCATGCGACTCGGTATTCTTTTCAGTACCAAGTGTTGGGAAATCTCCAAAACTCAAATCAAACCCATCAATCTTGGAGGATGGCACTCCCTATATGCAATGTAATTATCGAAAATAATTAGACTAAGTGATAAGAGCCCAAAACTGTAGTTTTAACCCCTTAATAATCATACTGTTAGACCAATTATGTGAATAATAAGTAAGAGTTAATACTGATTACGTGTTTTTATGCATTTCAGGCTTCAAAGTCCATTACGTGCAGAAATGTGCCACTTTAGCGAGATAAAGGAGCAAAAGTCAGCAGAACTTCCAAAGGCCGTATCTTTGGACTCAGACCTCGGAATTGGGCCTACCTTATGTCAAAACGACCGGCTCGGAAAGAGATTTCCAATGATCCAAGCCTTGACCCAATCAGAGGAGCAGAAGTGGATGAAAAGTCTGTGGAAGCCAACTGCAGCTGAAGAGGCCATTTTGGATTAAAGAAATTGGGTTTTGGGCCCGATTTTCCGGCCCAAAACATGACTCCAAGCCCATGCACGATTTTTGGATCTGGATGTATAAAAACAAAAGCTTAGCTCTTTGTTAATGGCAATTAGGTTAGGTAGCAAAGGCAGTTAGGTTAGGAAGCTAATGTAATGGAGTTTAGGGTTAGAAAAAGATAGATCTAGATTAGTTTTAGATCTAGATCTAGTTTTGAATCTCCATTTTTATTAGTTTTCATTTTCCTTGTTTTAATTTAAAGTATTAAAATATTGTTATTGCTTCATTAGATAAATCAAGTAGTTTATTATTGATCAAATTCGATTTTGTCATTTATCTATTGCTTAGATCTAATTTCATTTCTTGGTTGTTAGTCATTTAAGTAGTTATTGATGTTAGATTTTAATTATTGTTTGTTAAAGTTCATAAAGTTAGAATCTTTAGATTTAGTTGTCTTAAATTTATAATTAGTTTTAGTTTAAACACCAAACACATCACTCTCACCATTGTTCCTTTTGGGTTTGAGTAGTTGAATTCAATTTAGTCTTGATAGATTGAGAGTGGAACGAATTCCTTACTCATTATATTGCATGAATATGTTTTGAGAGTAGGAAATATTGATTTAAACGTAAGAACGGTAGGATTTCGTATTAGTGTTCTTGTTAACATTAATATTAGTGTTTTATTGTTTTTTCGGGTTATCAAATGGCGCCGCTGCCATCTTAATCTCGTTCAAGACAAGAATTCAATTGCTTGAATCCAAGGGGCAATCCCCCATTCTCTACCCACCCACCCTTTTAATTTTTAATTTTTGTTTCTTGATTTTTTGAACTGCTTTCATTTGTTTTAGGGAATAGGGCTGCGGATTCACGAGAAAAAACACTGCGGTGAAGGTATTTCTAAATTTTCGAAAATTCTGAAAATATTCATACATAATATTTAATGTGTTGTTGATTTACTAGAATATTTTCAGATTTTTCAGAGTTGGTTTACCTTGTAAAACAAATACGATCTTTACAGTGCTGCATTTCAGTTTTCACACCGTATGTTCTTGAAAAACAGACGAATAAGGTTACTTAGGGAGTTCTAAAAATTCTATAATTTTTACAGGAGTATCTATCCTAATCCAGGAGTTTGTAGTAAAAATTTGATGAGTTTTGATTTGTTTTGACCTCCTAAATAGTAGAGTGTTTCCAGTGTGTTTCTGCAGTGTTGCAAACACTTAATATCTGGAACACCATCCAATAAGGAGAGGTTGTAGACATCCAATTGCTCTAAAATTTTTACAGGAACAACTAGAATCTGTCAGGAGTCTCCAGTAAAAATTTGGAAATTTTTGGATTTGTTTTGATGGGTTAACCATTCGGTTGTTTGTATTGTGTCCGAAAACGGTTTCGCAAACTTTGGAGGGCTGTAGAGGGACTTTCACTGCTCCGATCGATCTGAAATTTTACAGGCTACTTGATAGACGTCTTAGCAAATTACTGTAAAAATTTCAGATTTTTTGAAGTACGATAAAAGGCCTAAAACTTGAAAACCCTGGAGCGCGCCCGCGCCCATGTTGAGCGCGACCCGCCCTTATTCACTGTAATTTCAACTTACCTTGAGCGCGCCCGCGCCCAACCCGCGCCCTACCCGCGCCCAACAAGGAAAATTCATCCGAACAGCCCAATTTTCATAGGTAAATGCATATTTTTATTCCTTAAAGTTATTAAGTGTTTCTAACTTGTTAAATACACTTAAATCGCGTATACAAGACGCTATTCAAACGCTGTAGCAAGGAGGCATTCGGTGCTCCTTTTCTTCCACTCCTCTTTCTTACGTCGAGGAGTTTTAATTCTAGTATAATCAGGCTTGTTTTTCATAGAAATAAATACAACACGCCTATCTAGAATTTCACACACTACACTTTGCATCAATGGCTAAAGAACAAGAGACTCCTCTCTCTCGATTTTTATAAAGCCCTAAACGATGGCCCTAAGTCGCGCATCGTTTTGCAAAACCTAGTGGGGATTTTCGAATCCCCCCTAATATATTTAACTTGTTACCGGTTTTTCATGGTTTAGACCACGAGAAGCCTTTACCAACACATCGCGTGGATAGACCCAAGTTCTCACTACATTCCATCATCCTAGCGTAAGTCCAGATCAAAGTTAAACTTAGGGTGTTTCCTTTCACCCTAAATTTTAAAGGCGGCGTCTTGGTTAACTGCCCAAACGCCAAACTCTGTGGACTCATGGGCTCAACTTGTTCAATTGTTCATGGAACAATTTTACCCACCACTAAAGACAGATGAAATGCTTCAAAAAGATTCATTTCTTCCATAATCCTCATGAATCCTTTTCGAGGAGGCCTGGAATCGTTTCATCGATCTTCTCATTGAATGCCCGCATCATAATCTTGCGAAAAGACACGCTTGTTCGTGCTTTCTTCAAGGGCTTTCACATTATCATAAGGAGGTTCTAGATATCGTATGTCGGGGTAGTTTTCTTAGTAAAGGAGCCTTTGAGGCTTATACATTCTTAGAAGATCAATCTAAGAGGAACAACAATTGGGGTAACGCGATTTCTCCGGCTCCTCTCCTTCTTCTTCGTGAGGTTAAACATGATCCCGAAGCTTAAAACTCTTTATCGATGCCCTCACTAAAAGGTAGATGCCATCTCTCGTTCAACAACAACCCACTCCAAATGAACATTAACTCTACTCGTTGTAATGTGCATTTGTAGTCTTGAGCATTCCGACTTCTATTGTCCTCTTATCTATACACAAACACCACCACAACCACCACACTTCAACCAGTTAACTTCAACATCAAGGACAAGGGAACTTAGGTGACCAGAATAGAGGTTTAGTACCTATAACCCGCACTATCAACATCAAGACATGAACGCCAACAAGCTTTAATTCCAATACAACCATCTACGACAAAGTAGTAGTGACCTTGTTGGAGAAACAAAATCAAATTATGCAACAAAACTCCAACTTGATGAAAGATCATCGATGATCAAAACTCTAATATGATGAAACAAACAATGCAAATGATGCAGTCTTTGTGCCAAAAGGTTATTGACATGTCTTCTAACCAAAATAATAACCAAACCGGGCGAGTTTTCAAGTCAAGCAAAGGCCTAATCCTAAGTCAACAAACACCGCTTTGAAATAAACAAGATTTTCTTGTAATGGTAATATAAACCAGGGGACCTACAGTGCAGTCACTACCCTTCGCTCAGGGCGCAGTAGTTGATAACCAAGTGACTATGCCTAAAGATTACCCGCAAACTAAAATGATACCATACCAAATACTATAATAGAAACCAGAAGACCCTACAACCGTAGAAGTACCGGTTAAACCACAACCAAAAAGGGAAAACATTACAAGACCCAATAATAGAAAGTGAAGACCCTACACCTAGAGGTTCCAATATGGACACCTAGTTGGAAAACGGCTAGAGATAAAGCAAAGACTAATAAAACTTTTATCCCTTCGCTAAAAATAGCGATAAAGCACCATATCCCCAAAGACTAGTTGTGTTTAAAAAGGACGAGAATTTTGATGAGATTAGGGAAGTGTTTAAAAATTTGACTATAAACCTACCTTTTCTAGAAGCTATAAAAGTCTACCCGACACGCTTAAGTTTCTAAAAGAGTTGTGCACCAAGAAGAGGAAAACCAACATACCCCACGAAGCATTCTTAATCCAACAATATCCCTCTTTATCCGAACATAACGGAATTGTTAAGTACAAGGACCCCGGTCCCTATCCATCAGACAATGCACCTTAGGTGATACCTTCATAACAACAACCGCTTTATTAGACACGGGGCGAGTGTTAACTTACTCCCTTTTTATTTATATAAACAACTGGTCTAACAATACTTCAACCAACCAAAATGACTTTGCAGTTAGCCGATCGTTCTATTAAGTATCCCAAGGGTGTAGTTGAAAATATTCTTGTTAAAGTTCAGATTTTTACTATCCCAACGACTTTGTTATTCTCGACACGGAAGTTGCTCATGATTCCATTCCCATCATCTTAGGGCGCCCTTTCTTGGCAACCGCCAATGCCCAAATCAATGTCGGGATGGCTCAATGACTCTTTCTTTTGGAAATCTTTCTGTAGAAGTTAACATGTTTAGACAAAAACAGGGACAACTAGGTTTGCCTATAGAAGGAGAAGTGAAGTCCATTGAGAGTTTTGTACCTCACATTAGTGCGGCTGACACTTTAGTCCCCACACTAGTAGATACCCCTCTTATGGAAGAAGACAAGGATCACAATTTCTACTCCCTAGACGTAGATAATATCGAGGAAGATTTCCTTCGACTCCTTGAGTTCTCTCCTATTGACATCCATTCATCTCTTGACGCCATGGCGGAAGAAGAATTTTTTTAAGCCCTCTATCCCAAAGGTGATTCTTCTTACCCACCTATTGAGGAATGTCTTGCATATCTCAAAGCCTCGATGATATAGACCTAAGAACACTAGTTGAACACCATTCACCCACCTCACATCCTCATGTCACTCATTCACCTTCCATCACGAATGTTCCTCGCCCTCTACCTTTTCAAAGAACCATTGAGTTTGTACTTGACCTTGGCGTTTCTCCTATGCTTCATAACTATCTAAAACCAACTGGTGAAGAAGTAACACCCAAGGATAAGCCACGACACTTTTTCATTTTTTCCATTTTTTCCTTCTCACAATTATCCACATCCTAATGATCTTCCACAACCATCAATTTTCTCATGTTCATTTACTTGGCATTCCTTCACAAAGAAGAAACTGTATGCTCGATTAGGTTTTAGATCTATAAGGCTTTACTCTCATTCCACTAAGCTACATCATAGGAAATCTTGGTGCTTAATTACGTTTGATGGTGCATTCCATGTTAATTATTTGTGGAAAGACCCACAACTTTTTAGATTATTGATATATGGGAAACCGCATGTAAATACATATATATCACTTTAAGTCTAGGAATCGACTTTAAAAAGACCCGTTTTAAAACAAATTTTTACAAACCTGTTTTCAAAAATTTGTTTGGGGGTGGGGTGTTTGGTTTTTCCATTCTTGATCACTCAAATTCCTATTCTTACCCCCACCTCACTCCCTTGAAGAGTAGTTAGATTTCTTCTTGTTTGTCGTTTTGATGTTGTTTTTTATTATTTTTAGTAGATAGGATGTTACGTTGTTAAATTCCGTAGTTAACTTTGAATTTGGTAGTTAAATGTTGTTTGAATTTCAATTTTAATATAATGTGGTTCTTTTCAAATTGTGCATGGATTTTATTGTTAATCCCACCTTCCCGAATTGTTTGGGGGTGGTATTATTTATTATATCATGATTTGTAGAAGATCCTCCATTTTAGAGTTTGTTTTGGAGTGAAGGTTGAGAATATTGTCGTAATTGACATACCTATGATTAGATGTGGTGGTAGGATGAAATCTAAGAGAGTTTAGAAGTTACTAGTCTAAATCCAATATGAAAGATATTAGGGTTGTTTTAGAATCAAGAATATGAGTTGTTTCCGTTTTCGGGTTCGAAAATTTTATTGTTTCCGGAAATTGCCTTAAAGTTTTTTTTTTTTTTTTTGGCAACCTACCGATTCGTTTTAACAATTCAAAACCTATATAAACTTCCTTCTTTCTACACTAACAAACCACAATACATTCCACCATCATCCCGCCCATCCACTCCAAGTTTTACTTTCTTTTTCATCTAAACTCCGGTTTCATTTCTTCAGGCCCGCCTACGCTTCATCGAGCGCAAGGCCTCTTCACATTTTTGAAAATTTAGTTAGAGGCCTGCCGCCAAGCTTTGCCGAAGACCAATTCACTCATCTATCGACTAGAGCGCCACCATTGCCAAGTTGGCGACCAATTCAAAACCAAACACTGGAATTCTAAAATTTGAGGCGACTCGCGCTCTATAATGAAGCGCCAGCGCCGACTTCCGTGGACCAGAAAAATTCCAGTTTTCTCTGGGTAGTTTCGATCATTCACAGCTATTCCAGAGCGTAATTTTGAGATGACATCTCCTACATTGATACCGAACAATCTTTCAAGATTTGTTTCAAAGCACTACTTATGGTGCTTGGTTTCATGAGGTGATCACACACGTAGTGGGGACTGCTTATGCTTCTTGCAAGCATTTGTTCTTGGACTTGCCATGCCCATTTGAAATACAAGACCCATGATGCTATTGGGTAGATAATATGCATGTCTACACTTATGACTTTTTGTATGAGGCTTATGGGTCCGACATTTTCCGTGTAGAGGACCAAGGGACATATAATGTAGCCCTTTGGTAGCTTGTCCCTTAATGTGATACGGTAATGTTCTTTATCATGCTAAACATATTAGGGGGTGACATTTTTCTTCCTGCTAATGATGCCACTTCATGCGATGTTTTCCTTGCTTTAGCTGAGGAATGCCCGCTATATGACCTTCCTAAGACCTTTAATGTCTAGTTTAGCACAAGCCCATAGCATGAGGCATAAGTATCTTCTTATGCCTATAGTAGTTTGTCGTATTATGATATGTTTCTTCCCTGTTTTTTGTGCCCGCTTTCACGGACCGGGTTGGGGTCGATATTGTGAGACCCACCAATTCTATTATTCGATCTTTCCGCAATAATGACTTGGCAAGGGTGGAGGATACAACCTCATCGAGGTTGCACCTTACACCCCATCCCACCAAGTGGCTTTTAATAGGTTAGCAATCATAGATGATAAATGGCGCGGCGACATGGCAAATTATCATGGCATGGCAGACGCCAAGTAACCTCACTTCTTTATAGAAGAGGAGGATGACGAATGCTTACTGGAGTGGAGGTAGTTTTAGTTTCGGTTAGTGTGCGCTTATGTCCCAAGCAATTTAATTACATTAACCCCATAATGGGTGGAACTCTTATAGAGTTAAGTCCGGTTTTTTTTCCTATATTAGTATGTTCTAACTTTGTTTTGCGATGTTCCGAATTTCCGCATTTCCATGGTATTTTTCTACCCTCTTTATTTAAATGCTTTGAGGACAAAGCATGCTTTGTTTGGGGGGCATAGAAATACGTGTAATTAAGGCATCCGTTAGGATATAGATATGTATAATATGCACTTGTTTTCTAGTTAAAATTTCAAAAATTCAAAAATATAAATAAAAAGTATGCTATACACTTAGGAATATTGGTATTGTTTTCTTTCTCCATGCTCTTAACAATCTAGAAGTCTCAATGTCATTTGCATCGTAATAATTGTTAGAAACTTAGGTTAATATGTAGGTAATAATCTTTGCATCTATCTATAAATTTATTACATGAGTATCTATGATTGTTAGCGTGAAGTTTTTAAATCTAGGCTAGAGTACTTTATTCTACAAATCCTGGTGGAGAATATAGCCTAAAGCCTTATATGAGCGAAACATTTGAGAAATGACACAAGGGAGAAGTAAAATCCGATAGAGAAATCACACGTCCACTTGCTTGATCACTAAACCATATCCTAAGCGAGAATTTAGGCCCTCTTTGGATCGATATAGCCAAAAATTCAAACCTATGAATTATTTTCCGCTAGTCGCCCCTCTGAGCCTTTCTTTAGCCTTCCATAAACCACAATTCATTTACCCCCGTTACAAAAACAAAACAAAATAAAAAAATATAATAAATCAACCTACCCAATCTAGAATAAGTCCGAGAATAGAAATGAGTGAAGAAAGAAGAAGAGAAAAACGTGGTAAACAAAAAGTTAGTTAATTGCTTCCGGAAAATAAAGAAAAGAAGTTTCCATCCAAAGAAAAGAAAAAAAAAAAAAAATAAATAAAAACTCCAAAAAAATAGAATAAAAGGGAGTCAAAGGCCAAAGAAAAGAAAAAAATACGGCTAAGGATGGAAACAAAGTGTAGAAGCAAAAAAAATAACAAGGTTTTCTAGTTACATACATAATATGAAGACTCTATTATCTCTCAGACTTGTCCTCTAGAATATCCATTTCCTTCCTTCTTAAACCATCTCCTAATCCCCATGAACACCTAATAAAGACCTCTAGCTCAATTAGGAATAGGTTAGTGTGATAGTAAGTGGCGGATGTGTTTGATCGACCCTATTCCTTTGTGTCATTGAGATTGTAAAGGTAAAGTGTGCCCACCGCACACCGGAGAGCGAAAACTTGAGGGAAAAATCGAGTGGTTTTGTCTTGACATTTATGTGAGGACCTACTTAAGGACGCTTATTCCGAAGTTTTCGAAACGGACTGCTATTACATTTCATAAGATTACTCATTGTTATATGTTTATTTTAGATGATTGATTATTATGCATATATTAGCTTAAGGTTCCATCGGGTTATTCTTATGTAATTGCTAGAGAGATGTATAGATAGTTGAGCATGAATAAGGAAACAATAGTTTTATTTTCTTAGTCGCCAGAAGTATAGATGAAGTTTGTGAGTACCTTCACTCGAAAACTCTCACGAGGCTATAACTCGTCCACTAGGGAATTCATAGTGGTTTAAGGCCTTGTTGCATATGGTCAATGCAATCGCACTCAAATAAACGAGAGTAGTTAGAACTCCATTTTTGGTCACTTATTCTAATTTCTCATATTTGCTTGAGGACAAGCAAAATGTTTGTTTAGGGTGGTTTGATAAGAGCCCAAAACTGTAGTTTTAACCCCTTAATAATCATACATTAGACCAATTATGTGAATAATAAGTAAGAGTTAATACTGATTACGTGTTTTATGCATTTCGGGCTTCAAAGTCCATTACGCGATGCGAAATGTGCCACTTTAGCGAGATAAAGGAGCAAAAGTCAGCAGAACTTCCAAAGGCCGTATCTTTGGACTCAGACCTCGGAATTGGGCCTACCTTATGTCAAAACGACCGACTCGGAAAGAGCTTTCCAATGGTCCAAGCCTTGACCCAATCAGAGGAGCAGAAGTGGATGAAAAGTCTGTGGAAGCCAACTGCAGCTGAAGAGGCCATTTTGGATTAAAGAAATTGGGTTTTGGGCCCGATTTTCCGGCCCAAAACATGACTCCAAGCCCATGCACGATTTTTGGATCTGGATGTATAAAAACAAAAGCTTAGCTCTTTGTTAATGGCAATTAGGTTAGGTAGCAAAGGCAGTTAGGTTAGGAAGCTAATGTAATGGAGTTTAGGGTTAGAAAAAGATAGATCTAGATTAGTTTTTAGATCTAGATCTAGTTTTGAATCTCCATTTTTATTAGTTTTCATTTTCCTTGTTTTAATTTAAAGTATTAAAATATTGTTATTGCTTCATTAGATAAATCAAGTAGTTTATTATTGATCAAATTCGATTTTGTCATTTATCTATTGCTTAGATCTAATTTCATTTCTTGGTTGTTAGTCATTTCGTAGTTATTGATGTTAGATTTTAATTATTGTTTGTTAAAGTTCATAAAGTTAGAATCTTTAGATTTAGTTGTCTTAAATTTATAATTAGTTTTAGTTTAAACACCAAACACATCACTCTCACCATTGTTCCTTTTGGGTTTGAGTAGTTGAATTCAATTTAGTCTTGATAGATTGAGAGTGGAACGAATTCCTTACTCATTATATTGCATGAATATGTTTTGAGAGTAGGAAATATTGATTTAAACGTAAGAACGGTAGGATTTCGTATTAGTGTTCTTGTTAACATTAATATTAGTGTTTTATTGTTTTTTCGGGTTATCACTAAGCATGATGAAATCAGACTTTCTAATTGCAGCATTGACAGAATCATATATTAAACAACAAAAGCAAGCCATAATGTTCCAGGAAGTGCACATTTAACTACAGTATTTAAGAGAGAAGAAAATAAATCATTTCACGAATATTTGTTAGAAACTTAGAATGTACTTCAGAGTTGAGAATGTATATACACATGCATTGTACATAATAAACCATCTAAAAGCATTACCAATCTTTTGCTAGCTTAAGCCACACCCCATGCAGCAGAATTTTCAAACATGGGTTCAGCAAACCGCGATAGCTGAGAGCTCCCAGGTCTTGTTTCTGCACTATGAGGACGTGCTGCCGCCATTGATGTTTCTGATTGTTTACAATTCAACAGATCCAAACTCATCATCACAAATCATCATATGAGCAATGTAGAATCACCAAAGGCTTGCTATTTTAGACAATTAGTAGAATTCATATGATTATCTTAGTTGTTCGCACTTGATATAAGAGAAGCCACAAGCTTTTCAACACACACAAGAAAGTGATGAAAAGAGTTCGAGATGTTCTCGTGGTACCTTAGTGGCTTAGCATAAGTCACCACTCGACAGCATTTCTCCAACAGTATGAACCTCGCATGCATCAAACAATTACACATTTATTAGTAATATAAATGAAAATAAGAACTTCATATTAAAATAGCTAATAGAAAGAAGAAGAAAAAATAAACAAAAACTAACCAGGGGTTTACGATCCCCCGCCGACTACTAATTGCTCAAAATATCTCGACATCCGCCATCCGCACTTAAACTTAAATACACAAAAAAGGCCTTGGTTTGTTTACAACAAGGCAAGTCACTTTTATAAAACCAATAAAAAGATTTGACAGCTAAAGAGTTCATTATATTATTACAACTAGACAAGACTAACCACATAAAATTTCAAGGCATGACAACACACCCAAAAAGTTCCAAGTCATGGCAACCACAACCACATAAAAATATGTCTTGAGCTTCAACTAAAGCAAGAAGAGCAAAAGTAGAGAAATCCAAAAAGGTCTAAAACCTACAAACATCAATCATACTTCAATCGCCCATCAAGCCAAGCTATATACCCTCCTTCAAGCCAAGCATTCAAAGTTTCATTACCATCTTGTGGACCATCATAAACAGTAGCATCGAACCAATACTTCATCAATATACACTCTTCTCTCTCCACCAACCGAAATTCGCCATGACAAATTTTTGCACTTAAATCAATAGACCCTTTAGCAACTTCGTACCAAACTTATCTAGTAATGTGACTCTAGGGCTGTTCAAAGCCGACCCAAAAAGCAGGAGTCAAGTTCGAGGGGTTGCCGGAGAATGGCGTTGAGCGAACTTGAACCAACTTCAGTTCGGGTGTAGTCACACCCATATATGCTTTGGCATTGGTCGTCACATTATTGCCTTTCGTCGTAGTATTGCCTAGTTGTTGTTGAAGGAGAACCTATGCGGGTATAGATGAAGACATGACAATTTTAAAGTGTGGTTCACATATTACTAACTCTAACCATTAACCGTAATTGCCAAGAAAAAACTGACCTTGAGCATTGATTTGACCTCAGACATGTCTGTCTCGACCTTTGATTTAAAATTAGCCACATCGGCCTCAACCTTTGCAATTGATGTAGCAGCCATTTGGTTGAGTAAAGCGCTTATGACAGGAGCATGTTGTAGCTGCTTCCTAGAAACATTAGAACCAACTCCACGAACACGGTTCTTCTTATCCTTGCCAAGTACTTCAGTCAATGCATCGGAGTCGATGTCTCCCGTGTCAGTCTCTCCAGATGCTAGTCTTCTTTCTTTAACTGCTTTCACTTGATCCTGCATTTATTTGTTTTTTTTTTTTTTAAAAGCAATCAAATAGCCCAAAATATACCCGGTAGCAATCAAAAACTGAAGTTACAAAATAGAAGCAGTAAAACTTCTACTCACATATTTTTCCCGAGCACTTTCCAAAACTGTTCCATCACTGCGTTCACGACCCTTAAGCCAATCATCAACTCGAGTTATTTTTGCTTGAGGGTTTTGTTGTTGCTACAGGCAAATAATCAATGCTTAGTAATAGTGCTTCAAAAAGGACGACAATAGTATTCATATCTATATACATAATCAAAAGGGTTAATAATTTAAAAAATAATACGTACCAAATCGTTATGCCTTTGGGAGAAGGTTCTCCTACCATTAGTACTACCAATAGTATTCATGGACCTATTTGCCGCATTTTTCGCATTCCTTTCTTTTACTTTAGTCTGAAGCTCATAGTCGACAAAATCTACCCAAAGAGCGGGATTAATAGCGGTGGGCAGTTTTCCTTAGTCGCTTCAATGCTTTCAGCTTTCTCCAAAAACTTTGCCCTCAGTATGTCTTTACGGTCCTAAGTTTTTGAGAATAATTTGTCTCGACCAACGGATCGAGCTTCAAAGTTTTCGACATTAAATTCAATTCCTCCTATCATGAGTACAGTTGATAAGAAACAATATATTAAGACATAGCTTAGCTTAATGGTAAAGTTGATTATTTAATTAACACATTAAATAAATAAATAAAAATAATTACCGTCAAGGCTTTCCAAATTGCATCCTTAAAGCCACCATCCACTAGTCTCCAATCCTTGGTGTTGATAGGGATATTAAGCCTCACTTGGTTCCCTATTGCAGTTTTGAACTTGCTTGCATTTTGTCCAACAATTTGGCCTTAGGCCATAACTCAACAAGCACTTTCCCGGAGGGACCCATTAATTGTGTCTTCTTGGATGATTGAGAAATACATTGACCTGTGGGAGAAGAGGCATCTGATGCAGTACGGTGTGCAGTTGTACCACCTGATTCCATTATTTAAAAATAGCCTAACAATTTCCAACAA
Organism: Coptis chinensis; assembly: GCF_015680905.1. Taxonomy (NCBI): domain Eukaryota; kingdom Viridiplantae; phylum Streptophyta; class Magnoliopsida; order Ranunculales; family Ranunculaceae; genus Coptis; species Coptis chinensis. The sequence continues at coordinate 87,621,355 of NC_141463.1, read as the reverse complement.
CATTTGAAAACAAATTATTAAGGATTTCATAACACTTAAAATATGACATAACCAATTATTCAAAAAGAACGAAAAGAAATAAAAGAATATGCACTATCAAATTAACCATAATATCCAAAATTAATTTTCCAAACTACTAGAAAATCTTAAGATGATCATAAAAAAAGGAAGGCAAGCATTTGAACATATTTTCAAAATTATTGCACACTACAATCAACGACGTGGTTCTAGCAGTGATCTCAAATGAGGTTGCTCTGCAAGAGTAGATTGGAAGTCTTCTGGTTCTGGTGCTTCTAGCTTGTCCACTTCGTTAGTCATTTGCCTTGGTGAATGTATGACCACCCACCAATCAGGATATTTCAAATCCCTCGAATAGAATACTTGATTGGCTTCTTTGGCACAAATGGCTGGCTCATCTAACATTTTGTCGGAACTCTTGAGCCGATTAAAATTTACCACCACCAAGTTAGAGTCTAGGCATAACTTACATCCATTGGTCTTATCTTCCACCCTAACCCAATCACAATAAAACACCACTTCCTTGAAATTTGTGTAATTCACCTCTAGTATCTGTTTGATGACTCCATACCACCTAACAGACGCATCGATATGATTTTTATCTTTCCTACTTGATGTAAATGTAGTAATTGCACTCATGCAAACACCACAGTCTTGCGTAAGAACGGTTTCATCGTGAGACTTAGTAGAAAATACATAACCATTGATCGCGATACTTTTCGAAAGTTTTAGCTTTGAACAATGGTCCTCTAGCAAAGAACCACAATTCAGATGAAGTGTCGCCATTCTCCAACAACTACAGAAAAAACATACCACAATTCAAAAGTGAAAATAACATAAAAACATAACTTACTATCCTAATTAACAAATACCTTATTATATAACCAATCGATAAAATCTGTTTTGTATCTCTACTACTGCCTTTGTTATCCCTTTTCTGCTGCCTCGGGAACTAGATTGCAAAGACTCACGATACTCAGTACAATTTATTCAAATAAGTTAGTATATATGTGTGAATTTATTAATAGGGAAGTAAACATTCATGCCAAACACTAACACCTGTAGTGATCATCAAGTCCATCGACTTCCAAACGGAAAAGTAGCCATCTACGGATTTGTACAAATTGCTCCTTCGACAAAATCACATCTTTACCTTCAAGCACAGAACCCTCATCGTTATATTCATCATTTTCATCTAGAAACACTTGACCATTGGTTTTGTGATTCTTGGGCTGTGAATTTGGAATGTACTCCATTGCATACCTAATAGACTCTAAGACAAGATACGACTCTGCAATCGATCCTTCAACAAATCGTTTGTTACTGGGTATATCTTTGCACTCCTTCATTGACCTAATTAAGTGATAAACCCATGAATGCATTTATTAATTTTATTTAAAAGCAAGGAAAAAAGAATTGGGATTGAAAGAAGGATTATTTACCGTTCAAACGGATACATCCAACGATTTTGAGCTGGTCCACACATTAATGCCTCATCAGCTAGATGCACAACAAGGTGAATGCTAATATCAAAAAATGATGGTGGAAAGTACTTTTCCAGCACGCACAACGCCTCTACAACCATGTACTTGGCATCTTGGATTTCTTTCCGAATTACAACTTTCGAACACAAAAGGTTAAAAAATAAGCTTATCTGATGAAGAGCTTTCCGCAAATCAGGATGAGTTGGAAAAACATGTTGAAGTAGCACGGGCAAAAGATATTGCATAATCACATGATAGTCGTGTGACTTCATTACAAGCAAACCAGGTGGATCAAGACTGACAATGTTACTCAGATTAGATGAAAAACCTGAAGGGAGCCTCAAAGTTTTCAAAGTTTTAAGGAAATCCATCTTCTCTTCTTTATCTAGGAAGAACGGTGCTGTAGGTTTAACTTGTTTCCCACTTGCAGGGTCAGTTTGCATCCACTGATCCCGGTGTATGCCAAGTTCCCTCATATCATCTCGTGCCTGGACTGTATCTTTCGATTTGTCTTTCTTATTAAAGATCATGTCTAGTATGTGCTCTGCAACATTCTTTTCAATGTGCATCACATCAATAACATGACGAACTTTGTGATAGATCTAGTAAACAAGGAAAAACAATATGGACTTTCTATACCAGGCCGATGTAACTTCATTACCTTCATTGTCGTCAACCACAATTTGACCACCTCTCTTCCGCTTCTGACCAGGTTTATACTTCACATAACTCAATGTTTGCAAAAGTACATCGCCATTTAATCGTTGAGGAGGATTTCTACGCTCTTCTTTCTTGCTACCCACTAGCCCCAAGTACTTGCCGTTCCTGAACGGGTGATTGCCTTTAAGAAATATACGGTAATCTAAGTATACATTTTTCCTACTAGACTTCAAATATATGGAAGGAGTATTGTCACCACAAACAGGGACAAGCTTTGTAACCATGTGTTACACAGCCCCGCTAAGTTTCCATATCTTGCAGCAAATCATGGATACCCCACATTAGCATAGCCTTCAAAGTGAAGTTTTCTTTTGTTCATGTCATAAGCCGGCACTCCTTTCCACAACTCTTTTAACTCATCGCATAAATGGTTCAAGAAAAACATTGATGTCTCCTTTTGGTGCCTTTGGACCGGTATAAATAAAGACAACATCTGAAACTCTGCTTTCATGCACATAGAAGGGGAGATTGTAAGGCACACGTGATAACAGGCCAACAACTATAACTAGTAGATTGAATGCCACGTGGATTAAACCCATCGGTTGCAATTGCAAGCCAAACATTGCGCTGCTCATTAGCAAAGTTTGGCCATTTTTCTTTACAAATTTTCCACTGACCTGAATCAATTGGATGACGCATATAAGCCGCAGAAGTCTCTGCTCGTGCATGCCATGTCATCTCATGCACTATCCACGGTATAGTATACAACCGCTTGAGTCTTGGAATTAAAGGAAAATGTCTTAGTACCTTGTTAGGCTCCTTGGAATTCTTCTTCCCTTTACTCCCCTCCTTAACTTTAAACCTTGGTGCTTGGCACTCGGGACATTCTGTCAAATCTTTGTTCGTCTTCCAATATAAGATACAATTGTTCTCACATGTATGAATGCACGTAGCCTTCATCCCTAAGTCTTTCAACATCTCCTTCATTACCGGATACTTTTCAGGGAGGGTGTTACCTTTAGGCAACCATCGCCTCAACAAGGATAAGAGTACTGTCATACCAGTTCCAGACCAACAAAATTCTTTCTTTACATTATGAAGTTCTACAAGTGCTGAGAGAGTTGTCTCAGGACCTTCACATGTAGGATACAATTTTTTAGTTGCCTTTTTCTTATAATCGTAATACCTCTTTCCTAAGTCTGGTTCAGGAACATAAGGCTCATCAAATTCAATTCCCAAACTGTCATCACCTGCCACCGCATCACCATGTAATCCAAAAGCAGAGTCGACAAAGTTTCTCATCCCAATCCCAACATCCCTAATGGTTTCTTCCTCAGTGTCCCCCATCTCAAACCCATCATCATCCGAGGTTTTTTCTCCAATATTTGCAACCAATGGAGGATGAACAGCAGTGTTAGATAAGTCCTCACCATGAAAAGTCCATACACGATAGGACTTCTCTATACCTTTTGAGATTAAATGGTATCCAACCTCTTTATACGTCAACCAATACCTATTCCGACACTTCTTGCACGGGTAAGGACACTTCTTCCCGCCCAACTTCCACTCTGCAAATTTAAGAAAAACCTCAACTCCCAATGAATAGACTACGCCGCCTCTTTCGTTTTCACTCATCCATTCTTTATCTATTGGTTATGACATTCTATACTATATTTAGACACCAAGGGAAATAATGATCAGCATAAATAACAGACAACTAGCTATCCAAGTACAACCAAAAAACAAGAAACAAACGGCATCATAAATATAAATAACAGAAACTTTATATACATAAAATAAAAACCAAATAAAACCAATAAGTCCAATAAGTCCAACACGTGCGCTAAATACAAACACGTTTAAATACTACGTAGCTCGCAAGATAAAACCAATGCATAAATGATCTGGAAGTTATGATTATAATCATGCATAATTACTAGTTCATTAACCCCCATACTGAAATGAGCTCCATACTCAAACCTATATAATCCAATTTAATCTTCGTCTATTTTCGATATGACTTAACCTTACTTTTGAAACAATGTCGCCTAACATATCACTAGTCGTTCATAGGATGTGCAAATTATACAAGCATTGTCAGAATTCAGTAGCAACCTCTTATTTTATCATCAGCATTGCAAAATATAAACTCGCATAATACAGTAATTCAACCAAACTAAATATTCAAGTGTGTACAATAATGATATATCTTTCTCAATAGCATCGCAGAGAAAAAAAAAATTTGGAGAAAGAAAACTACTTCAACAACTATATCTAAGATAACATCCAGTACTTAAGATTCCAAAATATTTTAAATTTCAGCACTTGACAATGTGTAACTCAATACATTGAGTACAATACCATAAATTGTTTGTTTAACATAGAGTTACCATCATCATAAAATGTAACAGGAACAAAACATGTAATTTATTCTAAAAAACAAAAACATAAACCGTCGATTAAACCCCCATTTTACCCCTCTCTAACAACAGCATGAAAATTGTCATAATCAAATAGGAACATATCTTTTAACAACATGTTTACCAAAGAAACAATGCAAAGACTAGCAGCCAAACCACCAATAACACTAGTAACAACCGCAGTTCTAGGACCCGACGCAACTTAATAAAAAGCCCCAGTACCCAAACCAGCTAAAACATTATTCAACAACTATATCTAGATTCATTAAACAAGGTAGACTCAAAAGTAGAGTGAGCACCGATTGGAAGCTTACCGAATTTTGAACTTCCACTTTTGATCAGTCCACTTCGTTACCAATAGTCCACTGGAATTCTACAAATAATTAAACCAGGAGAATGAGAGAGAGAAAGAAAAAATTGATTTTTCAATCGATAAAAAAAAACAATATGGTAAAAATTGATGTGACGAATCGGTAAACAAATTGACTCGAAGTCGAAATCGAGAGAGTCAACTCACTAACCTGGGGTTTTAGAAAGTTGGAGAAGTAGAGAAAGAAATCGCAAGACTGTTTCACAAGATTAGGGTTCTTAAGAGAGTTTTTTCTTTTGTTTCCTTCCTAACTTAAAAACGGCGAAATTAGAATTGGCTAATTAAGTGTTAGCCAAAAAAAAGCGGGACGCTCAAATTAGAATTGGCTAATTAAGTGTTAGCCGAAAAAAAAAAAGGGGGGGAAAGAATGAAAGCCAAGCGCGTGACCAAATACTGGCCCACTTCCGGTTTTTTCTTTTCTTTTTCAAATTATTTTAATTTTGTTGCCTAATTTTCTACTTTTCTCACGGATATAAGTGTTAGCATATCCAAGAAAATTGTGAAAATATTATTATATTATAATTCAAGATTTTAAGTAACACTTGCGGTCATAAGTAACGGATATATCCGTTACTTAATGAGTAACAATTATTTCCGTTACTTATTGAAAATTTGCCCTGTTACAAAATAGCAGTTATGGTGTAGTGATAGTAAAACTTTGCAGCGGCAATTTTGCGGTATATTGAACTCAATGTGTTTAACAAGCAATCGAAGTTTATGGCTTACTAAAGATTTTTTCAAGGAAAGCCCAAAGAAGTACATATTCCCATGCCTGAATATCCCTAGTTGTTGATGAGAGAAATAGCTCTAATTAATTTAGATTTTAGCATCTAAAATGACACCTCCAGAGCTCAAAATCTAGATTCCGAGAAGGTCCAAAATATGGTGTGGAACTTCCAACTGGATGAGCTTGCCCTCTGTCAAAGAGAAATAAAAGAACAGCTGAAGAGTATGATACACTAACATTCATCAAATTCAAAGATAGTCATAGTCTATTAAAATAGGAGGTTACCATATAAAAATTATTAAAAGTTGGAGGATCCAATCAATATGTAAATTATAAAAATGCAAAGTGAACTTTTCAATTCCATTAGATGTCAAAGTAAGGCTTGACTTGTGATTCAGGGCACACCTACTACAGACCTACTCACAAGAATTAGCACAAAGTACTCAACCGGTTAATCTCCTCATCAATTGAAGCCGTTCCAATATGGTACAATAAGTTACTAAAAAAAAAAACAGGGAGAACAAAGCAGAAAATGAGAACAAGAGCTAATATATATGATATGATGGTGATGATTGTTTTTAATCTTTTTTCTTTTACATTTCAGTTTTTGCCTGTTAGATCTATCATTTACCGATTGATGGACTCTTTATCAAAAACAAATTATATATATATATATATATATATATATATATATATATATATATATATATATATATATATATATAAAAGTATTTCAACAATGAATTAGTGTATGATTTTTTGTAGATATAATCTACTCTTCATGTATTATATCTCTACAAAAATTAGCTCAATCCAATATTTCTAGCCTTGTCAAACTTAAAATTATTTCTAGACCGTTAGATAAAATTGCAAACTTAAACACTGGAAGATGACAAAGTTCCACATATTGGATTGAGCTAATTTTTTGTAGAGATATAATCCATGAAGAGTAGATTATATCTACAAAAAATCATACACTAATTCATTGTTGAAATGCACTGTTGAAATAAACTTTTTAGGATAGGATGTACAATAAATATATATATATATATATATATCATATATATATATATATATATATATATATATATATAATCGCAATACAAAAAAGTTAATAACGATAAGAGAAAAAAGTATACCTGTAACTGTTGTAATTGTTACTCAGATAACAAATTCCAAGCCATCATTCATGATCAATTTAGGTTCATCACCTTCATTGTTAAATGCAATGCTCCGAAAGATCAACCATGAGAAAGAGGAAGGAACAACACTAGAAAAGACTAAAGGTAGGGGTTTATTGTTCAATTGAACGTAAAGCTTAATTGATAAAAAACTAAATTGGAAATGAATTCGTAATCAAAAGGATTTTTTGGCGGGTAATCGATCAAAACCTTTAATGATTCGGATACTTTATTCTTTCAACTTCAATGACTATCCGAGTTTATTGGGGTGGTTTATTAGGGTTTCAACTTCAATGACTTTATTGGGGTTTATTGTTCATTTCCAATTCATTTCCAATTTGGCAGGTAATAACTCGGAGGAAATCACTGTTTACTTGAAGACACATGCAATTCATGAAAAATATAATGGGCTTGAAGCCCAAGTTAAAGTTAAGGACACAAAACAATATTTCCGTATATGGGTCCTTTCTCTGTTTCGTCTTCAAAAATCTTTAACAAACCACTTTCCGTATACTTTAACAGTAGCCAAGCTATATCCAAATTAAAAGAAGGAAAAATAAATGTTATAATGTATGCACTCTCATACAAACTTCGGTGCAGACTTCGCATTTTAGCAACTATGCATATCCAGACACACCGTTGCCTCACCTGCAAGGATTGTCGTTATTGCACATAGCATTTTAGTAGTGTTAAACAAACCCAACTTAATATTCGTCATGGCTTAAGGTATTGGTAAGGTATGCAGTATGCTATTACTAATGGTCTCTAGCTCCTGCAATCCTGTAACTAACAACAGTAACTAGCTGTACATCACGCCGAGAACATTTGGCAGGTAAGCTTACACACTCAGAGTCCTGTAACTAACAACAGTAGTAACCAGCTACACATCACGCTGAAAACATTTGGCAGGTAAACTTACACACTTTGACACTCTTCTGTGTGAAAGCATTTGTTGTTTGGGTCTTAAAATCAAATTTAAGATGGGCGTTCTCCACTGTGACCAGCAGAATAATATCAAAACAAAAAAATATTCAATGAGTCTGATAGGTCTAATAAAAGGAAGTGAATATTCTAAGAGAGAGAAAAGGACAAGAAACATTACACTATGATCACCATAAGCTAGAAAATCATTTAATTGACTGGACACACAAACTTGCAAAGTATCAAGACATATTACAATTCAAAACAAAAAAAGGGCCCTCCAAAAACAAAAAAACTAACCCCAACTTTCTAAAACTAACAAAATAGCATTGGGTATTTCTTAACAAAATCCACATCTAGCTCAGTAGCCAGCATATGTGCTTCATCCTTGGACTTTCCTATCCATTTTTGTGTTTGCAACAACCACACATTTGTCTTCCTAATCATCCATACTATGACATATTACTCCTCATGCAGGTTTACTACTAAACCTGTCAAATCAAACATAAAATATTCAATTCAACCAAAACACAAATTAGGAGAAAGAGGAAGAAACGGCAAGTAGGTGATATAAGGGGAATAACCTAAGAACGTGGTTTGGAGGGTTTATACAATAATAAATATACGCATAGAGAAATTGCAAGGGGAAAGAAAGCCTATCACCAACCCAATCTGTAAAACAAACATTTTAGGATTGTATGGTACATGTGTATGTATCACTAAGAATGTGAAGAGACTCCATACAGATCCTCACTCACTACAAATAGGAAGGGCACAAAGAATAAATAAGCAAAAGATATGTTAACTACTTTTGTTCAATTGCCAAAACACTTAACCAATTTCCCTGTTGGAAGTGGGAATGGATCAATAATCCCTTCCAATTGCCTAAATCCATGTCATCTATATACAATGCCCTTATCTAATGCATTTGTAAGCAAATCCAACTATCACACCTACCCCAGAGCATGACAAGTCAATTAAGCAACAAACAAAAATAAATAACCTTTGGCTAATCAAGATCATGCATGCACACATATCAGAACACCACCCAAGGATTACTTGAGAACTACTCTAACAATCTTCAAGAAGTTAATCAAAACAGGTATCTAAAATATAAAACAAGGGACCAATGCAAGAAAATATTGCCTAGAAGATAACCTAGAATATACTTAGGTAAATTGACAAACACAACCAAAGCTTGAAAAAAAATAACACTGCTCAAGCAAGAAGACATAATCAAAATAGTAAAAAAAAATAAGACCTAAATTGTAGTAACAACAACCTTAATTCCACAAGAGAAATAAATGCAATCATATAAGGTATACAGTTAAAGAGGAAATGATAAAAAAAAAAAATTACCTATCAACAACTTTTACTGCTAAATTCTTCTTTGTCTTTTTTTAGTATTCACATTCCGACCACTTGAATTTTCTTCATCATAAAGTTCTTGAATGCTCTTCATTTTAAGACAAGGAAACAATCTCTCCATCAGATTCATCCAAATTAATATACTTCGTAAGAACTTCAACCAAAAATTCCATACAGTTCAAGAAAGTTAATCCTTCAACGTTTTTCTTGTAATACTCGAATAAATTATCCACTTCATTATTTACCCAGAACATCTTTATAGCACATACGAACGAACACAAACACTAAACACACACACACACACACACACACACACACACACACACACACACACACACACACAATTAATAACATTATAAGTAAAAAAATAAAAAATAAATAAATAAATAAATAAATAAAAACTTACTCATCTAATAGGTTTCTAATCCTGATAACCGACTTTTGAGTTTCACTATTTGCATAAACATTACATACACCACAGTGCATATAACACCTCTTCTGCTTGATTTTTTTAATTAGATATTCAAAAAAATCAAAAACAGTAATGCAGTCATAATTATATTGAACAAATGTTTCTGCTAACCATTTGTCTTTTGGAGAACCAAAATAATTATGAAATTTACATGAACAATCTCTACAAAACATAAAAAAAATAGACAAAGAAATTAGTAATCATAAAAAAAAATAAACAATTAAACATAAAAATAAACGGATACTAATACAAAAATAACTCAACTTACACTTCCATTTTGATAAAATTCTAAGATAACCTGAAATATTTTAAAATAGTGCGTTAAACAATGACTTCCTTATTTGACAAATCATATACTTAAATTTGAAAACTCATCCTATTCCCATGATAATAATTAGTAATGAGAGTTAGTGAGGATCCACTCAAAAACTAAGGATTCGTCAAAGGAGAAATGGCTAATAGAAATCAAATTCTACATGATCAAAACTCCCTTTCTTCTCTAATGATATAATAGATGGCCCTTCCCAGTTGGCCTGAACTTCCAACTGATTTAGTTTCGTATCTCAATAGGAAAAGCAACTACACCTATGCCTTAACGCAAGATATGAGAAATCCGAGCGATTTAGCTTAAGTAACTCAACTGAGAAAAGGTGGAAATAGACCAAGAAATAATATTTACAAACAGAAAAATTATAGCTTTAGATATATAATTTTAATATCAAAATAATGTTTTTTTTCGGATAAGAAATTTGGTAACCCAACTCAATTAAATGAAAATAATTATAAAAAGATAACAATACATTTCCTACATTCATCTCATTATCAAAAGTGTCTAAGACTTCTATTGTAGTTCAAAACTGTAATACGATATTCTCAAATTGAAGTTCAACTGTATGTTCAGAATTTGTATTTCTTAATGAAATAATTCAAAATAGAGGAAAGGGTACCTGTAACTATCGTAATTGAGTTCTTCATAAAAACAAAATGCGATATCTCAACCAATTTGATTTTCAGAAAATGAGGAAGAGAAAGGATGACCATTTACTTTACTCACTTCGACAACTCACATACGTGTTAAACATCAACAAAAAACTGTCTTACTTGATCACACGTGCTATTCATGTATTATATTTGGGCTTTTTATTAACTAACTATGAGGCCTAATCACACGCAGCGTTTGGGCTTTTCTTTTAAGATTTTGGGTTTTGTGATAAAAAACCATGAGGCCCATTGCAAATTTGGGTTGGTTTGGGATTTTTTGCTTATCAAAAGTTGTTTGGTACTACTATGTGAACTAACAATGTTTAAATTATATGCCAATAGATACTTTGTTCTTGGGTTTGGCAAATTTCTTCCCTTTGAAGAGGCCCATGATTGTACCTCTTTAGCTTCGTTGCTATGTAAAGCTTTACAGTGGTCTTTGCATCTCCTGCAATCTCTGAAAGTCTGGTATGTCAAACTTATTTTCAGGAGTCACAATGCCAATCGATTGGGTGGTATGATCAAGGGACTCTGGCTGAGTGCCCATTCTATATTCATAATGTCGTTTCTTCTCCCCTTGGTTTTGCTACTATTGTGGTCTAGCTTGGGTTGATTGTTTGCGTTATTTTCTACAAGTTGAAGCTTCTCTGGAGATTGAGAGCTTGCTTGAGTTAGCATGGCAAAGGGTGAACGACACCACAACAAACTGTTTCACACTTTCACCCAAGAGGAAAAGGCAACCTCGAGAGACTGGACAATTGGGCTTTTGGGGTTTAAACAAACCTATTGGATGTGGATGGAGCTTTGGGTGTTCAATAAAGATTTCTGTGGCGTTCAATGAAGTTTTATGGTTAGGAAAAAAATATGTTGTCATTAATAAGTCTCATAGTAATGATAGATGATAGTGACAAAAGCAAGATTCTTAGATTCATATGCTTAAACCTATTGCCCCAATGAAGTCTGCAAATACCGTACTAAACTTGGATTGGTCAGGCCTTTAACATACTAAAAACAATTCTATTTTATATAGTTATCCGTTTCTAATTTAGATAAGTAGGATGACGTCTGTAACGAAAAATATTTTTACACTCTTAGGTAGCATAAACCTAATCACTACTCACTCTTCAAATGGGTATTGACAAAGTAGCGATTTAACTGCACAACTATAGGATGAGATCACTCGCTTTCTCTGATCGCTACCCATGGGAAACCGAATGCAACTGCATTAAACTAAACTCATAGAATAATTGGTGGGAAATCGGAAACTAAATGCAAATGCATTAAAATAACTTCAAAGTATAAATAATCAAAAACTAGATGCAGATGTATTGAACTAACCTTAAAGAGTTATTAACGGGAAATCAGAAACTGGATGCAAATATAATGAACTAATCTCAAAGACTAATTAACGAAACATTGAAAAATGGATGAAACTGTATTGAACTAACCTAAATAAATAATTAACGGGAAAATATAAATTTGATGTAACTGCATTGAACTAACCTTAAAAAATAATTAATGAGAAATCAGAAACTTGATGTATATGCATTGAATTCACCTCAAAGAACAATTAACATAAAATCGGAAATTGGATGCAACTGCATTGAACTAACCTCAAAGAATAATTAACGGAAAATTACAAGCGCATTAAACTAAATAATCGAGATTAACTAACGGATTAAACTAAAATTAATGCAATGAAATAACCTCAAAGAATAGTTAACTGGAAATTGGAAGCCGAATTTAACTGCATCGCACTGACCTCAAAACATAAATAACTAGAAATTGTAAACTATCGAATTAATCTAGATCTAAAAATAATTAACGAGAAATCAGAAACTGGATGCAGATGTGTTGAACTAACTTCAAAGAGTAATTAACGGGATATTAGAACCTGGATGCAAATGCAATGAACTAATCTCATAGACTAATTAATGAGAAATTGAAAACTGGATGCAACGTAATACATTGAACTAACCTCAAAGAATAATTAATGGAAAATCAGAAACTTGATGCAAATGCATTGAACTAATAACCCTAAAACATGTTTGTATATTTTTGTATTTTAAGTAGTGTTTATCATAATTATTCTATTATAATATGATTGAGAATGTCTTGCTATTCAAGTAGCTTCAATATTATTTTCGCCATATTGAGCATTCTTACAAAACTTCAATAAAACTTCTATTATTAAACCTAACAACAAAAAGAAGTCGATGGATTTTAATTATCAAGGTCTGGTGCTTTATTTTTATAGAGAGTGGTGCAAGAAATTTGAATGTGTGATTAATATAATTTTCATATCTCATAGATATGTATAGTTGCTAATATTTTTTTAGAATAATTTAATATAACGGCACCCGTTCGTAGGACAGGTTCGAAAACTAGTTGTAATCTTATAGCATTAATATCGATAATTATTTGACTAGGTTTGATACATTGTTATTGTTGTTGTTGTGACTTTTCGGCATTGGTGCAACTTAATTAACTAACATACGAATGGGTTCGAAAACAGTTGTAATCTTGTAGCAATAATATCGAGAATTATTTTACTAGGTTTGATACATGGTTATTGTTGTTTTTGTTGTTGCGAGTTTTCGGCATTGGTGCAACTTAATTAACTAACAAGGACTATGTTATCATTACATGGGATTGCGATATAATTCGGTTCGAGTGTCAATATACTAATATAGCGTAGCATTGGCTCCTAAGTCACACCCTTGCTCTTTTGAGGGCCGCCTGAGACCAAAAGTGAAGATTTAATTTGGTTCGTCTGGAGTCCGAAGTCTCGTTGTTTATCGGTTCCAATCTTTTTGCGTTTCTCTCAAGTCTGCGCTACCTAGTGGGTGCTTTCTGATCCGGATATTAAATAAAGACTAGGATTAATAAAAGATTCACTAGAGATTTGGTATAATAATGTATTGAAAATTTCAATATTACATGCATATGAAGGGAAAAACAAAATATTAGAAAATTTCAATTGAGATTTTCTTAACTAACTATTTACTCGAACAAAAAAAGCTGAAGTCTTAATTCCCGCACTCTCCTCCAGGTCCACCATAGACAATTTCATGTCCAATGGCTTTCCCTAGATATTTCATATACCCAATTTCATAACATCTAAAAACGTCTGCATATACTTCTACATCGTCTTCGCTTATATTCAACCAATAAGATGAATCGGATATCTGGAGCAAACGAATATATGCTACCTGCTTAACATCAGGTTCATCTGGATCCGGCTTATTGCTATTCCCTAACGGTGGACTTGTTACATATGTGAACCCTTGTGCTAGCCCACCCCAAGCAACATATGAGGCACCATTTTTCATGTCAGGAACTGAACTTGATGGCCAATATCCAATATTTACGTCATTGTTGAGTTGTAACCACCAATTTTTTGTAACTTTATCCTGCCATGACAAGTTAAAATCATATTCTTGTGAATTGAAAAATAGAAAAAGAGAGAATTTGATGCACCAAATTTTAGGAGAAGAGAACAGTATAATGGTTGATCATATAACTGATAGGTACAGATAGTCAGAAATGCATTTACGGGTTCGTAACTTCGTATAAGCAAATCACTATTAAAGTTCCCGAATTAGGCATGATGATTGATGAGTAACTTCAGGAACGTTCAAAATAGTGAAAATACTACTTATCACAATTTTTTTCTTAAAATGAAAATAGTGCATTTGGAAGTGGAACTTACTTGATAGATATTGATTGGAATTACATATGGTACTTCATCATATGTTGATGTTTCATTGAACACAATGTCGACTGGATTTTCTCGGTCAATTTGAACAAAGTTGCTACAAAGAAGATTGAAACAACCTTTGTTCTGCAAAATAAGGAAATATTGAGAAGTTGAGAACGGACTTATTTAAAGTTGAAAACTTACATATGAAAAAAGAAAAGAAAAAATACGTCTATACTTACATAGTTAAATAAGGAAAATACAAATAAGCGGGTTTTAGTATCTCCATAAAACTGTGGCGAAACCTGTTACACATCCGTAATGTGTTACAATCTGATGAATTGACCAAGTTTATGACAATGTACTAGCAAGTAACAAGTTCACATATAAGATCTGAGGGAATGATTTACGTACCATCCATCCAGTTTGTAGGCTGGTGACTTTATTATTGCCCAAGCGGGTTTCAATCCACATACGCGCCGAACTAGTCTGCCCAGGTTTAACTAAGTTTGAAAGATTATGCAGGGAAATGATTCCCGAAATACCGTGAACTGTTTTCGTACCTTTTGATCTTAGAATTGCAGCCTGCAGAATACTAAGAGTTGGTTTCATACACACTAAAGTACAAAGAGTAGGCTCCATAGACACTTAGAAGTTTAAACTACTTTTCTTCAAACAAAAGAAAAAAATTTAAAAACTTAAAATGGAGAAATAATGAAAATGTTTTCCAACAAACAAGCATACTTGTTTGGTTACAAAAACTTTCCTTGGAAACTTGAACTAGAACAATGTAATAGTTGAAATAAACTCATAAGTTTATTTTTTCTTTATTTCTTTTTTAACAATGTTGCAGACTGGGGAGGTGTTTCCAGCACAGTAGCACTGAAAAACTAATAAAAAGGACGCAAAATATTTTGGTTCCCTTTTTTTTTAATGAAAATTCTTCATTAATTTAATCTAGGATATGCAAAATATCTACAGGAGAATACATGTAAAATGCCAGAGTACCCATGTACTCAATCGTGAAATATAAGAGCTTAGCAAAATCCTAGTGCTATCCCTAATGGGCTATCAAAATCCTAGTGCTTCTGAAAAGTGAAATAAAGGAAACCAATTAGGTGGAAAGTTTGTGCTATTTTTAAACTCTAGAACTGGTAAACACCTCTCAACAGCTAGAAGATTGATAAATTTGCAGCTCGTACATCTAATTGTGTAATAACGTTCAAGTTAAATCTAGAGTTTCGTAGTGATAACGTTCAGGTACATGTAAAAGTGCACACAAATCAAAAGTAGAAATGATGAACAAACATGTAAAAGAGATGCTAAGAAAGGCAGATAGAGGAGGTCAAAATCTAAGTTCCACTATTTGTTTTGTAAAATTACTGAAATACTAATAGTTACAGGTTAAGAGCATCTTAGGTGGGTAACTGAATTTTCCACCAAATGTGGCTAATTTGTAAAATGGTGGTCACAAATATGAGGCACCAATTGGTGTAATCTATATGAGGGAGCCACAAATCCAAAGATTTAACAAAACTTGTTATGGGATTCAGATTTTTTTTTTAATATTATATTTTATCTCTATTTTAAAAGTGGGACCCATAGTTCTATTTATTATTATATTATACCATGAGGTTTCCCCAAAAAAATTTGTGAATACTTCACTAAAAAATTTGTGAAAAATCTATGGGACACTTGTTCTGTGCCTAACACTGTCTCTATCGTGCAAAACCCGCGTGACACAAATTTTCGCGCCACATCCACAGACCTTGGTAAATTCAGCTACGAAAGCAGTGGATGTGACCAAGAGGTTACCCACCTTTTTCTAGTTTCTCTGTGGATGCGTAAAATTTGATGCCCGCCTAGAAATGCTCTAAGGGTGTGTTTGGAATCTGAAAGACTCGAACTCCACAAGTCCACATTTTAGTTTAAAATTTCACTGACATATGAGAATGATTTGGTCAAGCAAATTACATAGAGGGCCATATAGAAACACATAAGTTTATTTTTCATTATTTATTTGTTTATATTTTAAGTTATTTGTGCAGTTGTGCAAAGGTCATTGCTTGGACAAAATATATATATAAAAAGGATATCTATAGATTTAATAAACCTTCTGGTGATCCAATTAACATTATTGAGTATTACCAAATAAAAAAAATACTAGTAACAAAACTTACAAAACTTACATGTTCACCAGGAGCAAGTGGTGTAATTTGTGTTGGCTGATGTACATTAGTAACATACGATTCACTGAAAGTCTTGGCTCTTATTAGATCTTCTTTTCCAATCCTTCGAATGGGGACTGTTCCTTCAGGGCAATCTACAGTTATAAGATTTTCTTTAGCAATCTTTAAGTGTGTATCCACTGACAGGGTTTCACTAGACATTCGTTGTGGACTAGAAGTAGGGCTCATCTGTAAAAGTATAACAATTTAATGAATTTGGCAATGTATAATAACTAATACAATATGTTCATATATATACTATGGTTTTTACCACGCTGGTTACGAGATTAGTTAAGAGCTAATCTATTGTAGATGTGATCTACCAATCATGGAGAACTACTCCAAAAAAAAAATACAGCTCATTATATATATAAAAAGGGGATAACTACAATGACAAGAAATGGAGATACCTGAATGTCATGATTTTGAAGCAATGGATGATCCAAAGATGGCTGCTTTTGGATGTCAATACAATTATAGATGTCGCCCACAATGGTCTGGAATACAATTATAAATATATTTGTCAACGTCGCATATTTTGTTTCAAAAAACAAATGAGGCATATATGTGTACCTGCGTCAGTGTGTCTGGGAGTTTATGTAGTCGGAATGTATTTTAAGAGGAACTTTTTTTTGTTACACTGTATGTGTATGTGTATGTGTGTCAGCACAGGGCTTCAACAAGATTAATATAGTGCTACTTAACGGAAAGGAGGAAAAGGAAATTAAAGCTCTCTGTAAATTTGAACAAGAACTAAACACATTAAAGTTGCTGAAAAACTTCAAGATAGATTTGCTAGGTTCGAAATTTCAAAACTATTTTTCTTACAACATCGATGCCACCGAGATCATCCTATAACAAGAACTCTGCGTATAAACAAATCAATTTGGAGTCTTGAAGCACCACAAAAAGAATGTTCGCCGATAAATTCATCATTTGTCCCAATCACGGAAAAGATAAATACTTTAAATAATCTTTTTCAATAATTTAATTTAGAAAAATGGAAAAGTATAAAGCATGTAGACAGGAATCATGTATGACATTAGAGACAAAATAGACCATGGCGTACAATGAGGTAAAATGAAAATGGTGAAATACTAAAAAGAAAAGGGCAAACCTTAATTCTTTTGACGGAGGGCTTATTGAGACTCTTGAGTTGTCTCTCCAGCACCAAGTCGTCTTCTTTAGATATAGTCCTTCCTCCATGAATTCCATTGCAACTCAAACTGAGAAAAAAAACCAACAACCACAACAATGTAAAGGTACTGATCAAAGCCATTGGAGCCATTTAATTCTTTTGATTTGGTACGATTCAATACTTGGTCTTGGTTCGATATTTGTATGTTTTCATTAAATTTCCATTAAATTTAATTTATTAACATAGAACATATACGAGGAATGTTTTATCAATTAAGGCAACAAAATCATGAACAGATATTCATCGGATTTAGAGAATCCCAGGGCAAGTTTCTAACAATAAATTGGTCGCTCTTTGGCAATTTTCTCCATTGTAAGCAAAACTTTATTGGAAATCAATTGCAATTTTAATTGGTGGCTCTTTGGCAACTTTCTCTATTTGTAAGCAAAACTTTATTGGAAATCAATTGCAATTTTCTTTACGGTAAGCAAAACTATATGGGAATCAATTTTCCTGGCATCATATCAGCTATGTTGGTAATCCATTACTGCAAGTTACCTTCAAATCCGGCCTCCTCTTAAAAAAAGCAAAGAATGTGCCAATTCTACATTACCATCACCAGCTGAAAACAGGCACATATGTCAGCTAGAGGACATGCAAGAATGTAAAGTGAAATTCAGTAGATGAAATGACACTGACCAATCTAACAGCAGCTTGTTGAACTCTTGGAGGAACAGCATCAGATTGCATTTTGTTCAATTGGATGATTGCCAACCTTCTCCGAAGATCTCCACTTTTCAGCGGTTTCTTTCCAGTAAGCTTCAAACAACAACGTTACAAAACTTGCCCCCAGCTGCAATCTTCAAGGAACTAAGGGTGTGACAAACAAGTATCATCACTAAAACTATTTTGATTATAAATACGAAATGGAAAACGGAATTGATGACTAGGGTCACCGGCAAAACAAACCTCCAAAGTGTTGTTGTGTAACTATCCTTCACTTTGATAAATTTTGAAACCAAACCCTTCACTTTTTATCTATCAAAATTGTCAACAGGATCTCAGTATGTGAACTGTACATTTATGCGGACTGTCCAGAAAGAATACAAACTTCATCCCTCAACTTCTGCACCACCTCTAACTCCACTTCACAATCCTGATATAGATTACTCAGAGCTACGTAAAAGATCCATTCAGAATACATATGAAAAAATGTTTCTAGAGAAGTTGTTTGATTGGTTCATATTTAGTAAAAAAGTGATGAACCTTTGAACAGCTTCCAGCTGACTCTCTTCGTAGGGAACAGACTTCAGTGAAACTTTTAACATTTTCAACATCCTTTCTTCTAATATTAAGCTCATTCTCACTGACATGGATTCTTCACGCTTTGGCATCAACTTCTTCCTTCTCTCAGATTACTCTTTTTTACAACCACTTATTTTTGCTTTGAGCTGCTTCAGATCTGTTTCAGCACTCCCACCTGCAGTTTTTGCATCACCAAATTAATCTTCAAGGCACTTCTCCTTATCCCCGTTGCTCTTACCAGCTAGGACACAGTTTCAGTACACTACAAGAAACAGGGTTTTTACCGACGTTTTTATTACCGACGTTTTTATTTCGTTCCAAAAACATACCTTTTGGCACGTTTAAGTCGTCGCTATTAGTTTGTTGGTTCAAATGTTAAAATGGGGTATTGGCGACGTTTGTTTCGTCGGAAATAGTGCTATAAATGATTTATCACGCCAAATTATTTTTTTAATATATGAAACAGTACATTGCCGACGATCAAAACGTCGGAAATAGGTATGTACATAAGGCGACGCTTGATTTCGCCACTAATTGTTTTAAACTGGCTACACTTTTATGAATCGTGGGAAATAATGATATATACCGACGTTTTAAAATGTCGAGATTATGTTTTCGATTTCGCGGGATTCTGATAATAACCACCGCCAAAGTTTGATTTTTCACGAAAAATATAGAGGGAAGAAACACTGTTTTTTTCCGAAAATTATTACAAGAGAAATAACACCCAAAACACAAATACATTCCTCTAACTCTCGATCTCCATTCCTCTCCAGGTACTTTTCTCTTTTAATTATTCTTCTTTCATTTTTTGATTATTCTTCTTCTTCCCCTTTCTAATATTCTCCAATTTTTTCAAGTTCAATTGTTAAAGCTAAAGTTTTGGTGTAGGTGCTCCTCCTTCTTCCTTCATTTCGGATTCGGTTTGTGCTCCTCCTTCTTCCTTCATTGAGGGAAGGGAAATCTCTGGTAAGTTATCAATCAAACTTTAGAGATAAAAGATTCAATTTTTTATTTGAATCTATAATGGAGATTATTATAGTTTTGGGGGAGATTATTAATATATATATATATCAAAAGAGCTTGTTAACGTATGAAATTTGATCCAAAACCTTCGTTATAATTGTCAGGCAAGTAGTGCTATTATTCATGTATATTCATTCTGAGTTTCTCACCCACTACACAAATTGAAATTCAATTGGTTATTCTTTACCAAAAAAATAAAATTAAAAATAATTCAATTGGTTATTATGGGAAGCACATGGGAAGAACATCAACTTCAATCCCAATTCTCAACTCCTTGCTCTCTGGCAAATCTCTAAAACCAAGCAGTACAACACTACTTCCTCTGTTTAGCTGCAGTAAATCACATGAACACATGAACACGACCCTTCTCTTGATACTAGTATAACTTATAATCAACATCACTTAGAAGTTAGAACATCATTGAACTAGTTTTCCCATCTCTAACAAATAAAAGCCATTGTATTGTTCTTGTGGTCAACTATATCATGGTCTCCACTCTCCATGGTGTTGTTGACACTTTAGAAAAAGGAAATTGTTTCATTGTGACTTGTGAGTACTTATTTCCATTATGCATTGTACAATATCTAGATAGTAGCTCGATCTACTCGATATACATGTCTTCAATGCATGCTTACAAGTTAAGAATAAAAGTTGGAAAAATCTAGGCTTCAGGTTATGGTTTGAACATATTAAAATTTGGGGCTGGTATTTTAGTATTTACATCCCAACTAATGGGATTAGCACCCCTTTGACAAACTCCTAGGGGTACACCCCCTACATCCCTCTATTCTCACGGCAACAAACTTCTACAATTGTTATATACTCGCGGCGGCGTGTTACAGTGGTTTTGGAGATATCACGATATCTGTTTCTTTGTTTTGGGATATTACGGTATTCGTATGTCGTGGGTGTTCAAAACTTGAGAAAAAAACGAAAAAAATCTTTCGCGATAAAGTTTTGAGTGAGAATCCTACCTGAACGCGCTCTATTTCCAGCCCTAACCACTGCAAACATTTTATTTTAATAAAGTAAGCCACCAAAATTACTTTTCTTACTTAAACATTATAGATTCGTTAGTTTGTTTTAGTTGGAGGAATGCTAAGAAGCAACTCTTAATACATTGTTTTAGACGATTGTTCTTTTTTCAAGTTGATACTTCAAATTCAAGAAACACACCCACCAACTCACTAACTTAAACACGCTCAGGACACACCACGCTCAGGACACACAAACATGAAACGAAATAATTGTACAAGCATAAACGTGTCCAATATGACAACATGTGCTAGGTTGCTCACAAAGTATGAGACACCATACATTTATCATCTGTTCATTGTTTGAACTCTCAAAAGGATGAGAGAGTACCTCCATCATGCCATCAGACGTAAACAAGCCCCATTTGAAACACATTGCGCTCATGCCCTATGATAGACATGAGTACAGGACACAACTTCCACCGGACGCACTCTCTTATCATCCCCGAGACTTCGAGTAGAATGGTAAGATTGAGCTTAATTGCTCTCTTGAAAAGGATGGTAATTGCTGTCTTTTGATCAAAATAAGAATCATGATAGGGATGGTTCTTGAAGGCAAAGGGCAGAACATGTTTTGAAGATAATACTTAATAAGTTGGAAATTGGCCGTCAAAAAAAATAGTTCAGAAGATCTGCTATACAACAATTTTACACGTGTCCGTACGAGTTTTTGAGTTTCCAACCAGAACGCATAATTGTCTAACCATCCAATACTATTACATAGACTAGAACCGGAACAAGTTTTAACTGTTATCTGTCCTATATGGAAAATTTGTATTGGCTCTTCTGACAACATTGTGTACAACATGTTTGGGTACTATAATTTTTTTTCTTAAATTATACCCTATCAGATTTTGCAGCTTGCTTTACTTGGGAAGTACAACCTTTCTGAAATCCACATCTCAAGGAAATCTTTTGGTGCTTAAGAAAATATCTGAAAAACTAGGGTAAACTATCAAGTTGGATTTTGGTGTAATAATCTCCAAATCCAAGGTTATGAAAAAAAGAAATAGAAAATAGTATAGTAAAGTTATGATTTTTCTTTTATGTTTCTTGTTTGTAGAGACAAAAGAATTATCAATCAAACTTTAGAGATAAAAGATTCAATTTTTTTTTTGGAACAAAAGATCTAATTTATTTTTTATTGTTAATTTATTAGTGAAAGGACTCTGCAAGCGGTAGCTATCAGCTCAGGTAATTTTTTTTTTGCTAGTTTCGCTTAGTAATAAGAAAAGTATGGTGTTTTCATGTACTTTGAAGATACTTTTTTTGTTCGCTTTATGTATTTTGAGTTTTACTTGTTGAATTGGTCTGTTTATATTGGATGATGGTTGTGCTTCTTGTTAACATGCGTTGGGTTTGTTGGTCTGTGTAATTTTATACATTGTAGTTTTTTATTCGGGACTTGAAGTGATCTGATGATTATTGAAATAGATATTAATTTGAACAAAGTATGATAGTATGGTTTGGAACTGCAAATGCGAGGTTTTGTGTGAAGAATGTATTAGAAGTGTACCCTAAGATATTTAAGATGTGTTGAATTAGAGTTCAGTATGAATGGATAGGTTTGGGTGACGCTTTGTTTAGCATTGGACATTGTTGGATCTAGTTAGAATGGCTTGTGCCTTTGTGTTTAGGTTAAAAAAGTTGCTACCTACTGT
Source organism: Coptis chinensis (assembly GCF_015680905.1). Lineage (NCBI taxonomy): Eukaryota > Viridiplantae > Streptophyta > Magnoliopsida > Ranunculales > Ranunculaceae > Coptis > Coptis chinensis. The sequence continues at coordinate 87,598,661 of NC_141463.1, read as the reverse complement.
TTTAGTTTGGAGGACTTTACAAAGTTCCATCTGTTACTGTTTCGACACTTAAAAATAATGATGATTAAAATACTGCATTCAACCAAAAAAGATATATAGTATCTCCAGTGTGAGGCCTCTTTGAACCTACTGGGGCCGGAGTGGGTGGGGTAGGGAGCGGAGGGCACTCAAATAAAGTTCATGCTACAACCATTCAAGGCTCTCAGAGTTGGGGTAAAGCTCTTTATTTTGCCTAAGTATCCCTTTTACAGTCCTCACTAGATGAGTGAGGGAATCCAAAAAGAACTCTTGGTGCTTGAGGATGAGGTTTCCCTCGTTGTTTTAGGAACAAAATGAAAAATTGATGATGCAGATTGTTTTGTGCTTGTAATATGTACCTTGTTGTATGTTTCACATCTAAAATTACACCAATAGTTAGTTCCTTTATTAGACAGTTTAAGTATTGATCATTTTCCGTAGTCTTAGATGTTAGAACTTAAGTTAACGTGTTTTGATGTGATCTAGTGAATAGTCATATACTTTTTACCCACTATTTTTATCATTTTGTGCTTGTAATATGCACTCTATTGTATGCTTTCCATTTGAAATTGCACTACTAGTTGTTCTTCCATTAGACAATTTAGGAATTGAAAATTTAGGAACGATACTTGCTTTTAAGAGATGCAAAGCTATATTAATTATTATTTTTTTGAATACCTTTTTTGCATAGGAACGAATATGGATAAAAGTTGGATGAATACGCCACATAGGCCTGAATACTTTCAAGGTCTTAAAGATTTTATTACGCTTGCCGCCAATCATTTAGACAAAAAGAGTAGATGTCGGTGTCCATGCAAGAAGTGCAATAATAAGTACTACTTGCACATTGATGTAGTAAAAGATCATTTATTTGATTCGGGTATCGACAAAGATTACACTCGATGGGTACATCATGGTGAGCCTTTTGAAGTATTGATGATGATGATGATGATGATGACGATGATGGTTCGGGTGGACATTTTCATGGGTTGGATGACTTGCTTGCATGATGTAGCACCGACTCCTAGGGATATTTTGGAGCCCGTGAGTGCAACATTCGAAGCATTTTCTGTTCCTAATACAAGAGATGGGAATCGAGAACCATTTGCTAAACTTTTGCATGAAGCTCGACCCTCCTCAGATCCCTCGGGTTGCAAGAAATATAGTACCTTGGATTTTCTTGTAAAGTTGTTTCATCCAAGATAATTAACCGTTGGAGCAATAAATTGTTTGACATGGTTCTCAAGTTATTCAAGGATGCATTACCAGATGGTGAAACACTCCCGAAGTCCCATTACGAGGCCAAGACGTTATTGCGAGGCTTAGGACTTGGTTATGTTTGTATACATGCTTGCATCAATGATTGTATGCTCTTTGGAAGGAAGACCAAGATCTTGAAAGTTGTTCAATTTGTGGTGAACCGAGGTACAAAATTAATCAAGGGAAATGTAAAAAGATACCACAGAAAGTCTTGAGGCACTTTCCACTAAAACCAAGGCTTCAGAGATTGTTTATGTCTAGAATGACTGCTGAAGACATGAGATGGCACAAAGACAAACGAGTTCGGAGGACAATGTACTTAGGCATCCAGTGATTCAAAAGTTTGGGAGGACCTTGACAAGGAACATCCGTGGTTTCTTCTGCGATCCTCGCAATGTTCGGCTTGGTCTTGCAAGTGATGGGTTTAACCCTTTTGGTGACATGAGCAGTACTTACAGCATGTGGCCTGTAATGCTTATGCCGTATAATTTGCCGCCTTGGAAATGTATGAAAGAACCATTCATTTTCATGTCTATGCTTATACCTGGACGCAAAGCACCTGGAAATGATATTGATGTTTACATGCAACCGTTGATAGAAGAATTATTAGACTTGTGGCAAAATGGGGTGGAGACATTTGATGCGGCGACAAATAAAATGTTTGTAATGCATGCAGCAGTATTGTGGACAATAAATGACTTTCCTGCATATGGAAACTTGTCCGGTTGGTCCACCAAAGGTAAGATGGCTTGCCCGAATTGTAACAAGGATACATTCTCTTTGTACTTGAAGAACGGGCATAAGCAATGTTACATGAACCACAGCCGATTTTTCTGGGCACTACCGACATTATAAAACGTTGTTAATGAGCAACCTTTTCCGACGTTTTTGTTTTGTAGCTTCAGATCTTTTGCGACTATACTTTTTGCGACGACGGAGCGACGATCATAAAAACGTCGCCATTAACAATTACCGACGTTTTTATTACTTTTGCCGACAGTTATTTTCGTCGCTAAAAGTCTTATCTGTTGTAGTGGTACTAAACAGTAATGACATCATTTCCTTTGAAGGCTGTTTCATCATAGAACTGCACTATTCCATATGCAAGAGATGGAAAAATAATGTCAAGTTACACTGAAGCAACATATTAAAACACGCACAAGGAACTTGTTTTATACCCACCTAATTCTTGGAGAGATCCTCAACTCTCCTTTTCAGTTCAGCTACTCCATCCTCGGATTTTTGAACAGCGGCATTCCTCTCTTCAAGAAAATTTTCAATGTCTTTAATACTTTCCAAGACCTATATTTACAGCAGACGTGAGTATGAAAATTATGTATTCCGTACTACTGGCTAGAAATAAAAAAGGGGAAACAACATTACAGACACAAAACTAAATCAATATGGCAACAAACAATGAGAACAGCCTTGCCTTTTCAGCATTTCTTTTGTTCAGTTGTCTATCTATCTTCCTGATTTTCCAGTACGGTTGTTTCCTCCACAAGATCAGTAGAAAGAGAATCTGCTTTCTCCAACAATGTTTCATCTCACCTCCTGTCATCTGATCTTTTTCATGCATATATTCAAACAGATATTTTTGTTACCAATTCTCTCTTCCTGCATCCTTGCTTCACCATTATCTATCTCCACATCTTGGCCTTTATATGCGCCACTCCAGTTAATTAGCTTTGTTTCTGTTGGTCAATTAGCTTTGTTTCTATGGTTGGATCACATGTACGTACATGACCGATGATCTTCATGTTACGGTTGTTGACTTGTTGAAGATCTAGGAATGGCCTGAATCATCTATGTTAATGTTGGAGTCATGGAAAATTGGTACTGGTATGAAAATAAATCTATCGTCTATGTAATTAAGTCCATCCGTCTCCCTTTTATTTTCCTCTTTTTAACTTGACTTCAATATTTTCATGACCAACCGCTGATCTCGGAACTCTTGTCTTGTGGACAGAATTACAAATACATGTATTCGATATGCAGTATTACAACTTCAGACGTTGCACAGTGTGTATAATTTGTAAACCATCTTTAATTACTCTTTGTGGTCATCCGTCATCAGATCATGTGTTGTAAACAAGGAAAACCAACTTAATGAATGAGTTCAACGGTTCAACCGGTCACACTGTATTTTGGAATTTTGGCCGATATTTGGAATTTTGGGTACGTAGTGTTGACAATTTGTTGACAATTTTGAGCATGATGTTGTTATGATTGTGTGAAAATGACACCACAGATAAAATTTTCTACGTTTGGTCACATGCAATTTTATCTCTAGTCATTTGTACAAATTCCTTCTTGGGTGGTTACTTCTACCGTTCGGCCCTCGTTGTTTTATGTAACAGAAAGATAATTTCCACAATATATGATTTCGAACAGTCGATGGACAATGTGGTCATGAATCATGACCATAGTTCATGATTTCGAACGGTATCAGAATTCCTCTAGATATTTCGATTTTTTAAAAAATCGAAACGTAATTGGAACGAAGTGATTCAATATGTTTGGAAAACAAAATTTTCCTGCGAAAAGAGCATCACCACCACCTAAACAAACTGTGATTTGAGTATTTGACGAATTTGAACTAAACCTAGATTTATAAACTTACATTGAGGAAGAAAAAGATAATTAAGGAAAAGACATCCAAAATTGTCTCCAACGTATTTTTCCCAAACTCCCAGTGAAATCATCCACCACCATCTTCTTTTATGTTTTTTTCAGCGTGGCTTTGCAAAATCCATAGTGGCCTCCAAAACCACCGTTGTTGTTGTGTCTTAACCAAAGTCCAACGGCTCAGAACTCCAGATTGGTCACTTTTAATTAATTATGATATTTCAGACCTTGCAGCACATTTCGACCCGTCTGGCTAGTAGTGAATTCCGGTTTTTGGAGTTTCCGGAATTCCGCCATTTTCGATATATTGAACTATGGTCATGACTCATGACTCATGACTCCTGACTCATTTCCAGTTTTGTGAAGAAAAAGTTTGTTTATGCCATTTTGCCTAAAACGGCACATATTGATAACTCCACAACTACCAAAGCCATTAAAGTTTATTTACGGATCAACTACAAGTCTACAGCTCATCATAGATGGATATAGGGAGTGCGTGTGGGGCAGTCGCACTCTATGAGATTAGAAAAGTTCCACTGTTCCACTACCACATAATTAATTGCCTATAAAAATCTTCAAACTATAAGGACTCGGACCACCAATTTTTTTTAGCAAACTTCCACTCCCGCACCCCAAAAATTTTCACAACGTAATAGTAAGAATATTATCAACAAAAAAAATAGTATAAAAAAAAATTAATAAAAAACATTCCAATAAACCAGTTTTTTTTTACTTTCCTTTTTGCCCTTACAAAATTATCATTTATCATTTATTTTAAATTCATAACCATTAAAGAGAGACAAATGTATCTTTGAATATTTGATAGGTTGATGAGACTAAAACAAATAGACAAAACGTTTGTTCTAATTATTTGTAAAACTCATTATCATTATCAATAAAATTTTCACTTAAAAAAAAAACAAGGTAATTTTTTATTTTCAATATTAATATTTTAAACAAACTATAAAAAGATGGAAATTACAATTTGATCAAAATTCGCTAATTGCTAGTATTAAACCACATTATCTGTGAAGTCCGGTCTCTGAAGTGCTTTCAATCAAACGTAATTATACAGCAGAGTTTCTAATCCAAAATGAAAAATAGATCGGGGATACAGGGCTGAAGTTGCGTACCAAGGTAATTTACTCCATGGACTAAAATATCGCCGATATATCCGATATATCACCGATATATATTGGTATTTTGGTACACCGACATCGATATTTCAGACATATATCTACTGAATATAGAACTCTTTTTTTTCCCGATATATATCGAAATTTCCGATATAAAATTTTATATCGCCGATATAATTGATATATCCGATATTTACGATATATATCGGTTGACTTTTTGACTATTTTTAATATAAATCCGATATTTTTGATATATTTCCGATATTTTTGATATTATATTTCTGATATATTCAATATTTCCGATATTTTAAATAGTTTGGACTGGTTACCAAAAAATAGATATATCCGATATATATCAGTTTTTGGGTACACCGATATATTCATCGATATCGATATTTTGGACCTTGATTTACTCATCTAATACAACATTACAACACGTCGACACCATATTCCATGGGAACGGTGCATTGACTCAACTAAACAGAAATTGAATAGTTTTTTGGTACACCGATATATTCATCGATATCGATATTTTGGACCTTGATTTACTCATCTAATACAACATTACAACACGTCGACACCATATTCCATGGGAACGGTGCATTGACTCAACTAAACAGAAATTGAATTGTGGACAATCACGATTCACCCCCACCATCTCTACTACTTATTAGAGGGGTAGAGGAGCTAGCCGTTTAACCTGTAACTCGGTTCTAAAATTTTGTCTTTCCTGACACGTGTCACATGGGCCGTTTTAGCTGTTTGATTTTTTTTTTTATTTTTTTTTTTTTTACTTCTCTAAAATAAAGCACGTGGCCTAGATGTGAATAAAGCAAAACACGTGTTTTTGGAATCACTCCCCAAAAAGCGATAAAGCAAAACGCGTGGCCTACCACTAAATTTTTTTGGAGTTGTCCATCCGTTCTAAAATTTATTATTATTTTGGTTGCCCCACGCCCCCACTATAAAATTTATTATTATTTTGGTTTTTTAATACAAATATAAATTAGGACCTGGACCTACCACATATATTAAAGAAAAATAGTGTTCACGTGCAAAGCACGTGCGCAATTGCTAGTTTCCCTTAAAAAGGGGTCGGTGCTTTAATGGGTAGAAAGAGTTTAAGTTTTAACAAAAACAAAGTCAATTATGGTATTGCAACTAAATCATTATTCATTACACGTGATATCCCCATGCAAACATCTATCACACTCTAATAGTCCAATCATTGCAAAAAAAAAAGTCCTCTACTCATTTCAAAAGTTTATTAGATTCAGAACTTCATCTCATTTCTCAACTTATCAAACTATGCGGTACGCCACTCTTTTTCAATCAAAGTGCATGTTAGACTAGGCGACTAGCTATTAAAAGCAACTTATTTTGTCGTTTTGTGAAAATATATGAACAATGCACACCACCACACTTCGTGGAATTTAGTCGATCGTACAAGTTATATACAGAGGTGGGTGTCGTCGTAGTGCGTACGGGATACAAATTCATCTAATGTACGCCTTCTCTCGACGTCTTCTTTTCTTCGTTGCTGCTATCTTGAACGGACACGTGGAGTTTTACCAACTGAAGATACGTGTTTAAATCATGACACGTAGCAACATTGTGATTTATGAATCCTACAAAACTTTGCGAGCTTCCAGTGCTCAGTTGTAGTTCACGGCCAACATCAACATAAACCCATTGTGCGTTATCTGCTGGTTTTTGAAGCCATTTAGGTAAACCAACACCGGCTACGTGGACATCTTCATTTTTTTCCACGCCCTCATTGATTACAAAACCAGGGAGTTTTGTAATGAGATCACTAGAATTGACGATACGTAATATTTTGCTACCACATTTTTCTACTTGGCTTCGAAAACACCTATTTCCGACACGTGGTCCACCGAAAGAGATTACGGTAACCAAGGGTGAGTGATTGAAACTTCTGGTTATATCGTAAGCTGTTAATGTAGCTAGAGCAGCACCAAGGCTATGACCAGTGATAGTTATACTGATTGGTTCATTACCATAGGATTGAACTATTTTCCCAATTTCTTCCCTTATTTGATCTTGTAAACTACGAAACTTTAATGTATGTGAAGTATATAAACTTAGAAATCCACTTTCTACCATGGGCTTAGAATCATACTGGCATGTGGCACCAGGGAATTGAGTTAATGTCGCACGTAAATTTTCTAGCCATTCCAAACATGTAGCTGTTCCTCGAAATGCAATAACGACATCGCGTCGTCCCAACCGTTCGATCTCTTCCTCGTCTTGACAAACTGCCACGTAGCCAATCCAGCTGGATCGGTTTGTCATCCAACTAGGCAAACTCTCAGTCCACCGTGGCAACTGAATGCCGCTCGTTGCATGCAAATTTTTTATAACACGGTATCCACACCGAGATTGGAGCAGAGATTGTTTGGACTGTAGACACGTGGCGTATGAGGGAGATGAAGGATCGAAGTCGAAGGCGTTGTATGTTCGCGTCGACGAACTTGCCATAGCGGAGTATTTCTCCGCGTAAGTTTTCATCTAGAGGATCAAGAAGACCTTCCCAATTGTTACAACCTTGGTACTCCTTCCATCTCTTTCCAATTTTCACTTGTTGAGGAGCTGCAACTAAGCACCGAGTCGTAAATAAATGTTTTTGAATACAAAGTGAACGAGACTGGCTCGGAGCAATTCCAATGCCAAGCCTCATGTTGTTCAAGTATGCTTTTGTTGCTATAATAGTGTATGTTATAAAGGGGGTATTTATAGCTTGTTAAAGAGAAACGAACGGTGGAAGTGAGATGTGTTAAACTGAACGACTGTGAAATGAGAATCTGACTAAAGATTTATAACTGGAAAAACGGCAAGTGGAGTCCACTGAAAAAGTTAGTGAATGGTAGTTGAGTGGGTCCTAGTTTAAAAATGTTGTGTGTTAGATACTTTGACTCAAACTGAAATTGAGATGCTAAAAATGACAAGAGTAACTTTCTTACCAATAATGCCAAGAGGCCTTCAGTTTAACTTTTATGCTGCATGCAACATTCATTGGCTTGGCCCCGATTTTCCAGACTGTGTCCAATGGTTTTGGATTCTTTATCCCTATTCCCTAATTTAACAGTGTTTTTTAGATATGGATGAGGAAAATGGGTCCAATGGTTTTATAGATACCGATGAAAACCTTAACAAATTAAACTACTCCACTTCGTTTGACGCAGAATGCAAATAAATAAATAAATAATAAATAAAGTCATATTACTCCATTTGAATTGAAGCCAAATGGAAAAATGAGTCATATTACTCTATTTGAATTGGCGCCAAATGTACTATGTATCTCAATATTACTCTTTCTATATATAGAGTAAATTGCACACAGAGTGAAAACCTCCACTTTTGACTCCACTTTTATGGGGATAAAGAGCCATTGGACTCAGCCTAAGCTAAAAGAACTTTGCCAATTAATTTTGCCCATGCTAATATATGTACAATATTATCAATTAACTTGAAAAAGGAATAAGGAAAATGAAAATTAAATTAGATCGGTAATGGATATACGCATATCTAGGGGTGTAATATTGGGTCAAATAGTGATGGGGGGAGGGCGGGCGGGCTACCTACAAATCCAGTTGTCCCCACTTGTCATGTCTTAGTACCATCACCGGGCCGTTAGGTCAACTTACGGGGGTTTTTGGGCTGGTCATCCGGTCGGGTGGAAATTACCATTTTAACCCAATTTCACTCAAAAAACTTTCTAATTCTGAAGTAATATATTTCCAATTCACAGCAAGATAGAAAAAAATGAATCAATCAATAAAAATAAACAAAAAAAAAAAATTGAATTTGAACCCAAAACCATATCATTTGAAACTTATTTATCGTGATTTACCATTTGTAAATTGATTATTTTCCATAGCATGATAAAATGAAGATGGGAGCGTCTATAGTATAAAACAATAAAATATAAACTTTGCCCAAATGAATACAAGGATGAATTATTTATCTTCTAAAAATTCGAAAGTTGTTTGAACTTTTGATATTTTTCCAATGTTCAAACTTGAATATTTAATGTTGAACTCATAAGTTTGTATTCATATCTCTCAAATTCCTACAAAAGTTAAAAAGAAATTATAAACAAAATACAAAAATATTAAAGTTAGAAAATTGGAATAAGGAAAAACATAGAACCTAATTAAAAACGATTATTTTCGGTCGGTCGCGGGTTTGGGTGGCGGGTGAAGACCGGGTACCCTACCGGATGATGGGTCAACGGTTTTTTTTTACACTCCTACGCATATCATAGTACAAAATATCAAGTTCTTCGAGAATTTATGTCAAGCGGGGTCTCAAACCAACAAAAGAAATTTCAAGATTCAGATTTCAGACTCAATATAGTGCTGCAATTAATAAAAATTGATAGCAAAAAAGTATAGAGAGAAAGAATGAGAAATTGGTTGTGATATGGTTATTGATGGAGGGGTATATGGGAACATTTTGGTTTTGGGGCGGGATAGTTTTCAAGTTGAGAGGGTGAGAATATTAGCACTTTTCTTGAATTCTACGAGGACCACAACTTCATGTTGTTCAATGTTTCTTGTGATTATTAACCTGGTGTGATATAAATAGGTGGGACAAAAGATTTGAAATAAGAGCTTGAGGGAAAACAAACTATTTGAGGCATTTCACATGTCGGATCTCACTCTTGACTAGGGAAGTGAACAGGCTCCACCATATTGCACTGAGGCATGAGGGTTTGTGGTTCGGACTTCGGAGAGGGTAATGCTAATTAGCTATAGTTCAAAAGGGAATATGCATCACCATGTTTTAAGTAGTGAATTGATTTTGTCTGTCATCTAGCTGATGGAAGTGTTCCCAAAAAACTGTAGATAGAAAGAAGCATAACACTTCTGATAAATTAGACAGCCATTAGAATCCAAGTTTTAATTTCTTTGTAAGGATTATTTTGGAGCGCATATATTTCTCCCAAGCTCAAGCACCCTTACGGGTCCAATACGCTATTCCAACCACTCACATAACTGGGTATTCGGGTTCATGCTTACTAGTAGAATTAAGTTTTAAGAGGGGACTAAATTTGACTATGAAATAACTCAAATAAGTGATGAAGAATAAGAATCAACAATATATCCCCTACTTATAAGTTCTACATTGTTGAGCATATATTTGTTATTGCTCCATCATATCAGCTATTATGCATCGTAGTGACCAACCTAATCAAGTAATTAAACAAACAAGTCCAAAGAAATGTCTTTAATAATTAATCAACTGTCAAAGGACTGTTGGTATTGCACCAGAATATGACAGATAATTATATTCAAGGACTTCTTTAATTCAACGAAGGCGATTTATAATGTCTTGCAAGTTACAAGTACAAATGTACAATCAACTCAATAACTCATATTAGTCAAGTTATGTTTTTACTAGACCAACTTGTCCCTTATAAAATAGACATTTGTCTAAAATGATATGTACGACGCTACACGTACGTCTTCCTTAAGTTCAACTGTCTGATATCAGAATGTTATGCAAATATATATTGTATTCGATCTTATTGACCAAGCAACAAGTAATAGTTGACTAATGCGTGCATCAAAGTTACTCCTTAATTTCATCTTTTTGCTTAATTAAGGGAGGCCGGCAAAAGCTATAAAATGATTATACTCGTATTGATAAAGCTAAGCATTTTAAGTTTGCACGTGTGATGCACTTGCTATTCCATGAAAATATGAGATGAACTTGTTCCAAAGTAGTTGTGTGGATGATATGTATGCAAATTAAAAAGAACGTCACTAAGCAATTAAGTTGATCAAATAAATCCCCATTATGCTACAAATTATAGGTACTCCAGCAGTCCAATATCATGTTATCTGTGACTTGTGGCAAAATAAATGTAAAACGCGCTAAACAAAAAGCTAGGCTTTGATAAGAAAGTTAAATAATGTCGGAAAAGACCAACGATGAGATTGTAGAATATTATGAAAGCAAAACATTAAAATTTAAACTACGTACTTTGAATGATTAACTGTATTATTATACATTTATTTACAAGGTTTAGCTACAAATATATATATATATAGAGTCAAGTTATATCCATTTTAATTTGTGGAATAAATGAAGGCTAGAAATCGTGTACATAGCTCGGATATGGTTGTATTATGACCATGAAAGCTGAAAATAAACTCATAAGAAATTGAGAATTCCCCGGTCATGTGCACATGTGAAGAGGCATACCATTTTAATTTGCAGAATAAATGAATGCTAGAAAGCGTGTACATAACTCGGATATAACTGTATTATGATTGCTATAAAATATACACGTGATTTGCACGTGGTAATCATCTGTGTGTATGATTAGTGGTAGGGTCTCTCTCTTACTTTATTTGTGGTACGATCTCTCTCTCTTAAACAAAACAGAACAACAAATGTGGTTATTGACTTTTGTTTTGGTTTTTTGTGGCTCAAATGGTTAACATGAGACATGTCAAACTATTAGATCTTGTTAGAACCAACTAACAACTTTTGGTGGCTCAAATGGCTTAACATGTGATATGTCAAAAAACTATGCAAAGTTAGAACCGAGTAACAGCTCATGTGGCTAACTCAACCACGCCACTTATAAGTAGTAGAGATGATTCATGAAAGCTGAAAGTAAACTTATAAGAAATTGATAATTCCCCGGTCATGGTCATGTGCACATGTGAAGAGGCGTACGGTAAAAATGCATGAAACAGACATTAAACACGTACTATGATCTCCACATTACTAAACTTTCATCTTACTGCTTTTAAACACTTTCTTCCATGTCTTCATCAATCTTCGTGTGGGACCCTAAAGATCTTTGCTTCTAAACCCAATTAAAATTATCAATTAATTGATCTCGAGGTTGACTTCTATCCTTAGAAAAACTCCAAACTTCCTTATACACCATGAAAGAAAACAAACTAAATCAAAAGATATTCCCTCGAAAAGTTTCCATTATGCAGCAAAAATGGGCTTGCCTCCGTATCCTACAAGAAATAAAAATCAGCCTTACCCTTTAAGGAAGAGAAGCTCCCCTAGACATTACTCGCACACCAAATGTTTGTTGGGCACATTCTCACCTTCCAATTCAATATATAGTACACACATATAGTTTAAATTTTGCCATGGTCATCGCTATCGGTGACTTCGATCAATAATGGATGTCTAATTTGAGATTTTGTTACAATCTAACGAAATGATATCCATATCCACCTCAAACTCACCTATTATGCAAAAAGATCACCGATCTTAAAATTGATAAGTTATTATACACTCATATGAGTCAATTCCTCGAGCGAGAATATATATATATATATAACTACATGCTTTAATTGATTCTTTTGTATGTTTTCTTGTAAACGTATTAGATCAATCCAATACGTGATGTACGTGTTTTTTTCATAAGCCCACATATAAATTAGAGTTGGAATCAACTCCGGGCTAATCTGTATGGTTGTATGCGTCATAGTATAAAATATTGCAAAATATCGCGATAAATATCGATTCAGCAAAAGATATATAAATATTGTGATAAGTTTAGAGATATATACAACTACAAATATTTTTGATATTTTTGATATTTTATGATATATTGTGATAGTTGGGGATATTTTGTTTAGATAACAAATTTATTTAATATTTATCATTATATTTCAAATAAATATAAATGATATATCGTGATATATCAAGAAATGTCCACAATATCTACGATATTTATCGATAATTTAGATATATCCATGATGTTTGCATATCAAATAAACAATGTAAAATATCTCCAAAGAGAAAGATATATCCACGATGCATATCAAGAAATTGAGTATCGATAAACACCCATATTTTGATATTTTATACTATGATATGTGTATATCCATTACCGATCTAATTTAATTTTCATTTTCCTTATTGCTCTTTCAAGTTAATTGAAGTACGGTGGTTTAAAAATATATATGTATATAACAACAACAACAACGTGTACATACATTAGCATGGGCAAAATTAATTGGCAAAGTTCTTTTAGCTTAGGCTGAGTCCAATGGCTCTTTATCCCTATAAAAGTGGAGTCAAAAGTGGAGGTTTTCACTCTGTGTGCAATTTACTCTATATATAGAGAGTAATATTAAGATACAGAGTACATTTGGCTAATTAATCGATTTAAATTGTAGCTACGATATTATGTAGCTACGACATCGTGTACATTTGGCTAATTAATCGATTTAAATTGTGCAATCCCCATAATGTAGCTATGATATTAAATTGTACACTGAAAAGGCCACTACACTTATATGAACTTTCATACTAATTAATCGATTTAAAGCCTTGCTTAGTTTTCCTTTCTCACTTGGATTGGTTATGATAAGGTGACATTGATTTTCACAAGGGGATTGGTGATCACTGGCGACGCAGGTTATTCAAGGGAATCACTACTCATCTGATTGAGAACGTGGCCATGTATATGATCCAACACAATAATTTGATTGCAGAAGAAGAAAATGAAGGTAACAACTTTTTTTTTTTTTTTTTTTGGATTAGAATTTGTTAGGAAAGTGATCATTTCTCTTACAATGGTTATAAGCTTAATTAGCGTGCATGGTGTCTATTCAGCTTATCAGGAAACTTGGTTTGGTACATCACTTTCATTTGCATATGCTTTAGTTTCATATCTCTGGATTTTACTAATAATACCTAACTCATTTGCATTGGTTTGATTTATGGCTTGGTTGGGGTATTTGAATATTTCATGTGTCAAATTCCTAAACACATCCATAGACACACTTTCTTCTGCATATAAGGGTCTTTGTTCCTATTTGATAGTTCTTTATTTGAAACAAACTTGATTGTGCATCATCAGTGACACAATAACTTATTATAATGAGCTATAGTTAGAGGATTCAATAGCACTTGCATCATGAAAATTGGTTTTCGTATATTAGGCATCGAAGTTACAAGATGATAATAAAGCATTGGATCACCTCACTAAATCTAAAGAAGCGGCTTTGCTTGAGGATGAAAAAACTATTCAGATAGCTTTGGCAAAGGCGTCATTGGTTGATGAACTGCAAAACAAGAACCAGGAACTGATGAAACAGATTGAAATATGCCAGGTTTGTTTGGTTTTCAACCTTACCTTTTGGTGCAATATGACTATTTTGTTGAATTATCTTATGCTTCACCATGAGCTATAAATGTTTGATTTTAATATTTTGATTCTATATCAGGAGGAAAACAAAATCCTGGACAAAATGCATCGTCAAAAAGTTGCAGAGGTCGAAAAGCTTATGGAAACAGTACATGATCTTGAGGAAGCTGTTCTTTCTGGTGGAGCAGCCGCCAATGTTGTACCTGATTACTAGAGAAAAATGCAGGAGATGAATGTAATAATTTTATATCATTTACCTTTAATTTCTTTAGATATGCTTGATACCTATCCATAGTGTACAACAATTTCATGAATATTAATGATCTTAAAGTATTTTGTTTAGGACGAGATGAAAACTCTTGATCGGGAATTGGCTCGAGCAAAGGTTAATGCAAATGTGGTTGCAGTTGTTTGCCAAATATCTGCCTATGGAGGATCATATTCTTTTTCAAGGTATTTCTCAAGCTTTAAGTACATTCAATATAATATTGCATATCTTCATAACTAGGAATTGTATTTTCATCTTTCATGTTATATTATTTGTCTGGTCATTATTATGCATAGGTTCAATGGGATGGAACCACTGGCAGTGTGGTGTGCCCAGACAAAGTTTCTCCATGGAATATTAAACCACTATCAATCACCAATGCGAGTCGGTCTTTGCATAAACCTCAACCAAAAAGGGCAAGAATCCGTAGTTCAGCATCTCTTGATTCATCCGTCTTGGTCAATGATGGTGAGTAGGTGTCTATTTTCAATCATCCAACAAAGTTTGTCTAGAGAATTATATGGATTATATGCAAAGGAACCTTCAGATGAGGCTAGGGGTTAGGGAAGGGTAGATGCAGTATTAAAACTTTAGGGAGCACTTTTATAGTCCTAAAAGATTAAAACAAGTAGGAGCAACTATCTAATATAATTTGTATTATGCTTTTATTGTTCACTGTGTTGGAGATTGACAAAAAAATAGAACATTGGGGATCAGATTGACTTGGAGGGGTTGTGGTATCGACTTGCTCGCGTTGCCCCATGTTGTTTGCCAACTGATTGCCTATATTTTTTTTTGCTATCCTTTCAGTCGTCTATACTAGATAAATTACAACAAATTAAATAGGGAATCGACTTGCCAATTTACAATCCTTGCAGTGAGTGCTTAAGGGTAAGGCCGCGGTTCAATTATGATTTTGAGAGTATTACACAATTCTCTACTTTTGCAGTCAAATATTGTTTACTATCTTGAGTTGCTCATATGTTTTTTTTTTTTAGGTTTCTGTTGTACCAAGAACACCAACTAACATGGATGAGCACTCTTGATTTTGCTTGATCATAATGCACACTATTAAGGTACCTTTTTGACATTTAATGCTTGATCACTAATTTACACTATTTTTTTTTTAAATGACACTATGCACCACTGTTTTTCTCTCAATGTGTTGGACTTTGAAAATTGGATCTATTAAGTTTAAGTTTGAAAGATTTGTATTTTTTTTATTTGAAAATGGTTTCTCATAGGATATTTAGTAGTTTTAATGAGAGTTGATGTGTAACCATACTTTTTCAATATTAATTGTACTATTTTATGACTTTTTACGTTGCAAGAATAAGTTCTGATCATAGTCTATTTTTTTAGAAATTCATACATGCACGATTAGTTGATTACTACTTTCTATGAACGATTAAGGCCCATAGTAGCATCACAATTGTAGGGGTCCTACGGTATTGGAAGGAAGTTATGTAATGAAACTTAAGATATTTCGGCATATTGATTTATGAGTTTCTTTATTTTGTTTTGGACTTATTATTGGACTTGTGTTTTTGAGTTTCCCCATTTTGTTGTGATGGCTACTACACCGCACAGTTCGGTGGGGGTGTTAACTGTCCTTGGAGGGAGAGTTTCAATGGATAATCGTATTGGTGGTGTTAGTTCAGTGAAGATGTTTGATGAGAGGAATGGAGTTTTTCGTCACAGTGGACATTTTAGATGTATGGGCGGTGGTTTGCACAATGTTAAACAATATCACAGTATAGTAAAGACTCTTTCTTAAATCTACATCCTGAAGTCTCGATGCTTAGACGAAGCGAGGTGAATGACAATATTACTGGTCTGAGAAAGGAGAGCTCAGCCAGCATTGTCATTGACAACTTAAAAGACCCATCCAGTTCCAACAGTTATAACGAAGCCAAAATTAAAGTGGTTGGGATTGGGGGTGGAGGTTCCAATGCTGTAAATAGAATGATTGAAAGTTTCATGAAGGGCGTCGAGTTCTGGATAGTTAATACGGATGTTCAAGCCTTGAGGATGTCACCTGTATATTCAGAAAACCGATTGCAAATCGGTCCGAGCTAACTAGGGGGCTTGGTGCGGTGGAAACCCGGATATTGGCATGAATGCCGCCAAGGAAAGCAGAGGATCTATTGAGGAAGCAGTTGATGGTGCTAACATGGTTTTCGTCACAGTAAGTTCAGCCACCATTATTTTAAATACAGGAAATCTTTATAGGGACATATTTTAAATTCAGCAGAGATAACCTTGCCACATTTTATATGCATGCTCCTCTATCTTACAACAATTGTATTAGTTAGCAGCTTGGTTATACATGGTTTTCACTGAAGATGTTGGATTTCCGTGTTTCTCAAATCTGTCCTTAGTTCGTACTACCTGAACTATTTTTTTTTCATTTTGCTTTGGTTTGTATTTTTTCTTTTATTTCTAAGTACTTACTATATCAAACCAAAATAAAAAAACCCATTCAATGGCACTTTGGTTCAGGCAAATACAAAGTAATACCATCATTTCTTTTGTTTTTTAATGTCTTCATCAAGAGGTGATGGTTCTATGCAGGATTTTTGTTTTATCAAATTTCTTGAGCACGTAACAGATCAAGAGGACACATGAACAACTCTACTCATGATCTTTCTCTGCTGCACTCACTGAATGAAGCTACAACCAAAACTGAGAAGAGCTCCACAAATGTTTGAAATGCTATTGGGCTACTACATCTCCAGGCATGATAAAAGTTAATGTAGATGGGTGCTCTAGAGGCAACTCAGGAAGTGCTGGATGGGGATAGTTTTTAGAAACAATAATGGTGAACTCTTGGGTACGTGCTCTTGCAGGTGGACTGGGGTCTAGGAGTGTGCACTAATTACATAGCTGAGAATTTAATTATGGAATTGAGCTAGGCTGGAAGATGATTTGGGTAGAGCCAGACTCTACTTCAATCCTCAAGGCATTCCAAGAGAACAAGATGCGCTGGAAAGAAGACGTGTGGAAGGTACTTTGTTTTCACCATTTTTTTTCCTGCTTTTGCAATTAATCAATGGTAAATTAACAGTTGCTATGACTTATATATTAAAGCAAAAAATATGGATGCCAAGCTCAATAATGAATTAGTTGTAGGTCCAACATATATATTGGGATCCCAAAAAACACAATCCTTGCACATTTTTTAGGTATATTTTTAATAATTTGGTACAATAATGATTCTTACATTCGAAAGCATTTTTTTTTTTTCTTTTTTTCTTTTTCCCGATCATTTTTTTATGTTTATTTATTTATTTATAGCTATGGAATCTCACAATGGGTACAAACATACCATTATAGGTTTCAATTGGTCATGCTTATGCTAGATTATTAGGGAGTTACGATAAGTAATTGCTTCAAGATTGGTATCCTCTTCCAATAAAATAAATGAGTTTTGGTTGTGGTAGATTATTGATGTAAATTTGCAGCCTTTTTTCTTTGTAATATTTTTGATATTTTTGTTTCTCTGTTTTGGTGTAATACTTTTATAAAGATCTCATTTCTCTTCATTTTCTTTTTCAGTTGTTGGATTGGAGTTATGGAAGAAGTTATGAACTGGGCTACTAATGAGATTGTATTTGTAATTAATGTATGCAGCAAGGGAGTTTATTTTGATTTTTTTTTTATGAATGTGAAAACTATATTTTGTAAGAAAAAAATATTGTATGCGGGGATCTTTGTATGATTAAAACACATTTTGTGAATGAAATGTGTTATTAACGAAGATTGAGTCCATCAGAGAGAATTCTTTGTGAATTTTTAAAGTTTGTTCTTAAAGTTTGCACACAAATTGGCTCTGTTCACATTTACACGTGCAATATCAATAAAGCTGTTGTGGACAATAGATTGAGGCGGCTCAGGAGCGACAACAACAGATGGTGCTGGCTCCCCTGATAGTAATCTACCAGTTCCAGTAAAGCTTCTTGAGCTTGGAGCTTGAAGATTGAAGATGGATGAACATCAGCAGCCGGTCCTTCTATGGCCCCAACTCCCGAGCTTGGCGAAATATTGAATGAATATTAACTTAATTTTTAGAACGGTCTTTGACAAGCTTCCTGTTTTTCCTTTAATATTGATTACGAATCACATATTCCTATGTTGCAGTAATACATTATTAAACACATATAATGTAACAATCCAGCCATGGGCCGGCCCAATGGCTAGTAATAAGAACTGTTATGAGGTGTTTTACAATTGGCAAGTTTTTTTCACTCAGTTTCTAATTGGAATGTCACTTGGCTTTCTGAAGAATCTTATAGTGCACCCTGAACTAGTACCTCCCACCTCCAAGGTAGATCCAGTCTCCCATCTCATAAACTACGGCACCTCAAACACCTTCTATAGACACCTCTGAAGGGAGTCTTCTTATCAATAAACATCTTGAGCTGATAGCCAGAGTTCAAGGACCTTGGCATGCCCGCCAGCATTTAAAACAAGCTTGCCAATGAAAAAAAAGGAACCTTGAGATGCAGTTTAGCCCTCGTAGGTAAAACTAGGCAACACATTTGGAATACAACAAACTTACTCAAATTCACCCACGCCAAAATGTAAGCAGCCATCATGATGCTTTGGCAACTTTTGCCCCCCAAATCAAGATTGTTTAAGACCAGACTCAAATCATTAGTCAGGCTCCAAGTACCTACCAAGTGACTACAATAGTAATCAAAGATGAAAAAACTCAACAGAGGCAACATTATACTAGCAGTGGGATGGTGCATCGGCAAGTTGTGTAGACAGGTGACCAATAATATTACTACGCCATCGATTGCTACGTTACTTTCAAAAGCACACGAAGATGGAAAACGAAACAACCAATATCAAAGGGTACGAAGGTATCTTGGGTCATATCTTAGTATGGCACCCTTAGTCTATTCCGCCTGCTTTGCAAGCTACTCATCCACTCCCTTTACTTGTCTCTGAGTCATTTCATCTATTGCATCTCGTCTGCCTTCATCGTAATTTACTTTGGGTAGGAAAAAAAACTTTAAAACATTATTCCAACCATATTCATATCTGACAGCAGCCAAATCTGAAACAGGGTCTCGTCAGTATTCTCTGGAAACCCAGCTGTCAGTGGATTGCTAGAAGGCGCTGACCACCATTCGTTCGTCCAATCATGCCACCTGATATGCTTTAATTAAACATTCAAAAGAAATACTAATAATTTCCGATAACAATGTTTTAACCCGCTACTGTTTTCGAAGAACTAAAGAAATTGTAGTTTTCTTTGTATCACAAAATATCTGTCAATAGACCTACACTTAATTTATCATGCCATTCAAAGTAAAACCAAATAATAACCCTCCCATGGCTTCAGAATTCCCTATACATTCAAAAACGAGGTAATTACACACATTTTGGCATCTGAGCGCTTAACATTGAAGCTGAACATATGAACCTGATTAAACAAGTCTGCCTACCAAGAGTACCAACCATAAACAATAATATATTGTGAAATTTTCAGTACAGAAATAGACGCACAGTAACTTGAACACAACAGCCATCCTAGATACAGCAAAAACTAAAGGCACTCACAATATAACATATATGATTCAGACAGACATGAGGCTAAACAATCTAAACACCGGACAGTGATATAAGGCCTGCTAGGCCGCTACCATATGCTAGTAAGCAAACAGCACGAGTAGCTTTGAACCATCTTTTCCTCTTCCATCAAAAAGATTTTGTTGGCTAGGATTCTACACAATTAGATTCTGGATTTGGATCATGCAAAGGTTCACGCTGACCAGTGTTCTACCTAATCAATAATTAGAAGTTTAGTTAATGAAATCTAAATGTTAAAATCCATCAGAAACCATGCAGGTAAAAGTGCATGGGAATCAATAATAACAAATTAAATGAAGAGTACAAAAGCAAAAGGCACGTTTTTTTCCTCTAACAAGAGATAGGCACTTGGACCATGGCAGATACCTTATTCTGACACAGACCAATAACCATTATCAAAAGCAGGTCAAAAGCCATACAACCCCAACAACAAAATAAAAGGCATGCTATTGATATCTGGCTACCTCACCCAAACCAATAAACCAATCCTTTTAAAATAAGAACCTGCAAAACCTAAAATACACTCCAACAGTCATAAACAATGCCAAAACCGAAACCATGCCTGTCATATACTGAAACCTAAACCATGCTTCCATCCATTTCTAATACCAAATAACCTGGTCCATAACCACTGCTATTTTTTATTTTAATTTTTTTTTCCTGTTTCCTTTATTGATGAATGATAATTTCATTCATATGAAAATTAATTTCATCAACCCCTTAAACCATCGGCAAGAAGTTAACTGAAAGACGTCAAAACCCAAATACACCCCAATCCCCAACCAACCTATTTCCGAATCTTGACCTCCGAAGAGATCTCCAAAACAACACCTTCCGTCAAAGCTTTGTTGTTACTGGCGCTTCACCTCCAGTACTCTCTCTGTTTCCTCCTCCCCTAATCTCTCTCCCTGTCTTTGCTTTCCCCACATTCGCTTGTCCTTTCCCACCACCTCATTGAACAGTCTTCTGTATAAAATGTAGAAAAACAAATTAAGGTCATAGAGTAAGAAACTTAGAAACAAACCAAAACCGAAAAATTTACATGAAAAACCCAAAAGGCTCTAATAAAATGTATTCACCCTAGATAATCCAAATATATTTCTTTGAGAGATGAACAAAGAGAAGACGCGTCATCAACATCAAGAAAACATAAAAATCCATGTAAGTCCAATAAGAGCCAACGAATGTCTACTTTGTTCATTTTGATCTTAGTTTTTACAATTGGTGCTCTAGCTTATGAAGCAAAAAAAATAGTAGATTCCTAGTCTACTAGGTTGGTTGCTAAGCAAGCAAACACCATCTAATATATAAAGGCTTGCAGTTGCAGACCTGTTGTATTTAGTTCTAGCAATGCCTAATCATTTTGGAGAGACTACTTTTTATCAATTAACAAAGATTAAATTTGGTTTCTCTAAAGAATTTGTTTTCGATGAATCAAAATTTAATCGAGAGATTTAGGGTTTATTAAGCAAAAACCTATCCCTACTATTTAACCATGTGAGTCGACAAGATTGCATTAGATCAAAGCAAAATACAGCACAGGGAAATTTTAAGAACATAATACTGAGTGGTACAAAGTGTGCATTAGTTTGAGATAATAGCCAAGAAGTATCAAGTTTGGCCACAAAGACATGAAAGATTTTGTTTAGGAATACAGAAGCAATAAAAGGTTGAGACTCGCAAACATAAAACAACAATTTAAAAAGATTACAGCAGTAGTGGCAGTAGTTATGGATTCACAAACTGAATATAAAAATGTAAATCATACTCAGCCTAAAAAAACAATATATTGGCAAATAAATTAGTAAACTTCACAAACACCAAATCCTCATCCTATACCATAAATCATGAGATGTGTTTGTCAGTTTAGAATATGAAGAATGTCAAAAGGTGAAGAGAACATGAGAGACCTGGTAAACAATTTTCGATTGCTTGTAGTACAAAATAAAGAATTAGGAACTAAAGGAGGACCCGATTTCTTATTCATTCAAATTTATCATCTTCTCATAATCACAAACATCCAGTCAAGCCATAAAAAGCCAAAATATACAAGAAAGTCAAGATATCAATTAGTGAAAAAGTTAATTTCTTACTTGTTCGTCCAGATAAGCAGAATATATTATCTGGACAAAGCCTACTTGATTGATAGAGGTCAAAAGTAAGAGAATAGTGTCATACCGCATAAGTCTCCCTATCAGCTGCATTATTTCCTCCTTTGATTGAGACTAGGCTCTCTTTGTATGCAGCAACCTCTAAATAAATAAAATTAAATCACCATGCACATCAACTTTTTTTATTTCCTCAGTAACAAGGTTGTATGTGCATATCTGTTTATTCAAGAATATCAGAAAAAACTCTCCATTCATTGAAAGCCCTATCTTTCTAGCAGCATATGGAATATGTCTAGATATTGTAAAGGGCCCAACGGTGTACAATTTAGTCCAGGAATCTTTGACACCGTATTCATTCAACACCCATATTTCACACTCCCAAGGCCTCCAGTCATCAGTGAAATCACAAAAAGTTTCCACATTATAAATGCAAGCAAGGTTTTCCCTTAAGATAACTAAACATGGAAAATCAACAGTCTCAACATCCGGTAATGGTAGAGACCCAAACACCTCGTTTCTAAAATCAAATGTGAGAACGTATTTTTCAGGTAACCTCTTATGTTGTGGAAAATCATCATTTACTACCAACCAGCAATATGTTCCATTCCTGTATGGTGCTTTCGGATCAGAAAGGATAACAATAACAGGTGAAACCGCGTCTATAATATTCCACGAATCAGTACTCAAGTTGTATGCCTCAGCTGGGCTCTGTGTCGGGACATTGGGTTGTTTACACAAACTGAAAAACCTCACCACCTTGTAATCATTACTTTTATCATCGAAACCAAATCCAATGCAGATGTCTAGACTGAAGTAACCATCTTATGGTTGATAAGGGATGTTTCGTTGCAGGATTCCATAGAAAAATATCACTTGAAAATCTATTATATAGGCAAACAATGCCGTTACAAGAAGCCACTATACTTAGGCCGATATTGCCGAATGTTCTGTTACAATTAGGGGGCTCATTAATGCTATCATTATACAAGTTGACATTACAACAGTCTGGTAAATCCAGTTTTACGGACGCCTCTAATGAGTTACCAGAAAGTAAGGAAACATAAAGTTCAGGATTAGGAGAAGGTCTACCAAACTATGAGACTGTAGTTATTATAGTCATCCTTGAAATGATGATGATTAACAAAACTAGAGCTCTCAATAAGAGAGCGCCACGACTTGCAGACCGACTTGAACCTCAAAAGAGACGCAACGGGTAGGCATAACAGAATATTGCCATCCACTCTCTCTCCTCTAATTACTCTTTAAAAAAGATGTAATAATAATAATATTAATAACGATAATGAAACGGCTAGTACCTGGGAACGACGAACAATGAGAGAGGCATGCCGCCGTGTCTGTTGTCAGAACCCTCAAGTTTTCAAATTGAAACCCAAGCCCAACTTAAGTTTTTGCTCGAGCCCAGTAGCCCGACTGACTACGTTGCTTGAGCTAAATTATGTCATGTATTATTTAGCACATTGCCCCTATATTATCAATTAATTACGAAACTACCATCTAACTACTTTAAATTACAAAAGAGCCTCCATATCTCACTATATTAGGAAAAATTTGGGATTGATGAACAGTAATTTTCACATACGTTACAAGGGCAAAATTGTCTTTTCTCTCTCTATTTGGGTGGCATTTTAGTCTTTTCACCATCGAAAATTAGACTTTCCCTATGTTTCTCGATTATTCTCTCTCGATCTGCCTATTGGTCTCCTTCTTCGTCTCCCACTTTTACTCTCAAGAGCTTGACCAATACGTGTTGAACTAAACAGGTGGTAGTGGGGAGGTCTAGAACATTCCTGGTGTCGAGGTTGCTAATGTGGAGAGGCTTAATCTTTTGAAGCTCGCACCGGGTGGTCATCTTGGTAGGTTTATTATCTGGACTAGCTAAGTCGGCTTTTGAGAAGTTGGATTCGATTTATGGGTTTGTTTGATAAGCGCCATCTGAGAAGAAGAAGGGTTATGTATTGCCAAGGCCTAAGATGGTTAATGCTGATTTGTCGAGGATTATTAATTCAGACCAATTAATAATGAAGTGAAGAGGGCTCCAATGAAGATAACCCATTGAAGAACTTGAATGTTCTTCTCAAGTTGAACCCGTATGCAAAGACTGCTAGGAGGATGACACTTCTTGCCGAGGCGGAGCGTGTTAAGGCTAAGAAGGAGAAGCTTGACAAGAAGAGGAAAGTTGTCCCCAAGGTATATCACAACTCTGTTTTCAATTTACTTATTTTAAATTTAATACTACACTGCTTGAGTGCTTGGCATGTTCGTTTGGTTTTATAATGTTAGTTGGCTGTAGGTTTATGTAGTATAAGTGAGAATGCACTTCCATTACTTTCATTTGAAATACGTGTTATGTATATGTTAACACTATACATCTATTCTACACTCACCATTTTTTTTTCGCTTTGTTCAATGAGGGTTCCATCTCTCTAAACACCCATCAAGTTAGAAACAAATTTCAGTGAGGGTTGCGTCCTTCAACCCATCAAATAAACGAATTGAAATTGAAGGTTTTATAGCTATCACCTTATTTTTATTTTTTATTTTTCAGTTGAGGAAAGTGATAAGCACCCAAAACTGTAATATGAAACCCCATTGAAAATTAGACTTTCCCTACGTTCTCGATTATTCTCTCTACTATAAGAGACCTACTTACTATAAGAAAAAACCTGCTGAAAACAAAATAGACTAAATAGACTTTCACGGTTAGAAAAATCCTCATCCTCTTCACGCCCCAAAATAAAAAGAGGCTCTCCCAAGCTCCAGGTTCAGGTTCAATTAAAAAGTATATATCATATCCTTACTTAATTTCTCCACAAACAGTTATACCTGTTTGAAAATGATATACTATTGAGTTTTATGATTTTTGTTGGTATGAGTTATCTGAAAGAAATTTTGTAATGATGGTTTGATGTAGTATTGAAGAGATATTAATGCGACTTGTGGACCTCCCAGAACAAGAGCGAGGGCGGCGAGTCATTTTTCAAGTTGTTTAAACGGGTATTTTTTTGTCCTTAATTTATTGATATATTGCCTATCAGATGCTGACGGTTTCGATCTATTTGTTTATTGTGGCAAAATGTGTGTTATTTTTTGTGTACCATACAATTACAAAGATTACTTAATCAACAGGTAAACTTAGTTCATTATTTGTGATACGTTGTCGGCATTGGCTGTAAATTATCGTTTAAATTAGACGTCGTATCTATTTAATTAATATGTACAATTCACTTAATTATTGACAGTCTATCCTAAAGATTCTTAACAAGCTGAGTTTAGTGAGCACAATTTAGCCTATCAATCAGTCAGGTTTTTGTTTCTATTTTCTTTTTCTTTTAACCTGCATACAATTTCATTGCTCAATGACACTTGGTACTATATAAGCTTCAACCGTGCATGCTGATGGTGTTACCAGTAATATCCCTGGGTCAGTGTTGAATCTCAAGTTGAGGTGTGAACTTTTGTCAATTTGAAGTAATGTGTCTCTTTGATATATTATTACATAACTAGGGTATGCCCGCCTTCCTCGGCGCACGAGACCTCGATGCTTTCTTGACTATCTCGAACAACTCATCGCCGCGCCGCAAAACATCAAAAATATTCAAGCAAGACCAGTGAAACAACTCAATTTATAAGTCCAAACCGCAAGGCCATCCCAATTACCCATTATCTATAAGCCCAAATCAATTGGAGGCTTAGCGGTTTATGGGCTTTGCAACAATTTATAAGTCCAAATATTGATTGTTGACTTTTGGTTGATCTTTGGATAGATCTTATGGTATTGATTACACTTAACAAACTCTCCAAACACTTGGATCTGCCATGTCACAACTTACTAAAAAACAATGACAACCACTGGATGGAGGCCCTGCGGGCCCCACACCATTGTTTTTTTTTTTATTTATTATATAGATAAATTAATATCAGGCAATTGCCTGATCATTTGAATTATTTGGTTGATTGAGTTTGGGATTTTTTTTCCTTTCTATATTAGAAGACAATTTTCATACTATTTTAAGTCGTGAAGTGTAATAAATTAATATCAGGCAAATGCCTGATCATTTGAATTATTTGGTTGATTGAGTTTGGGATTTTTTCCTTTCTAGGCTTATATATTAGAAGACAATTTTCATACTATTTTAAGTCGTTAAGTATAATAAATTAATATCAGGCAATTGCCTAGATCAACAGAAAGTGTTCCTTGAATGGAGGGAGTGCAGCTCTCTGGACTCCCTTGAGGACGGGGGAGGAGGCTGATATGAGAAGGTTGTTTTAATATAGCTGGGTTTTATGTTCGTTTTAAAGATCTGACATAAGGTTTAAGCATGGTGCATACTTTTTCGTATTAACTTCAAAGTCTACCTTCATTTAGTTAATGTGTCGGTGTTTCTTTTATAAACAACAAGACAATGTTTGTTTACGTATCTGCTTCTGTAGACTACTAAAAATAGTTCAAGGATTTATCTAAGTCAAATTTTATCCTATTGATGGTCTCTTTAGTCAATTGGGACTCCTCTTTCCAAGTGCAGTGGCATGTGATTGTGGTTTCTAATGTCAATCCTGAGCTTCTACCTCCCTTCTCTAATTTGCATGTGAATATTTGTTTGTAAATCTGGCCACTTTGGTTAATGTTTATGCCAAAGCACCTCTCAACCAGCAACTAAAACAAGCATTCCGATCTTTGAACTTGAAGCAGAAGACAGAAAGCTATTTCGTTCAAAAGTTCACCTTGAATTTTGGGAAAATGAAAAAAACCAGCATTGCGATCTCAAGCAATTGGTTTTGGTACTAGATTTCGTACATGTTCCCTGAATCGTTAAATATATTAGTGTTGGATAAGTATAGTTTTAGGGATATGGAATTACCAAAATTCACGGAGTACTCAATTATATCTAATTAAATTTGAATGGAAACTATGCATTACCATGATTTTTCGCTCCAAGATGATATAAGCTGTGCTACCCAATGAAGTAGATTACTAATGAAGTAGATTACTGAAACAAGTGTGCCATTTATTGCATATATACTGATAAAATGTGATTGTTCAAATTCTTATTCGGTGCGTCTTTTGTGTATTTTATTTACTATTTTACAACAGGGACTTTTAGAATACTAATCCAACCAATTCAGTAGTCAACACATTCATTAGAAAAATAAAATACTGATAAAATTATGTCAGTTGTACCTCCAATTTGTTTTTTTTTATCTTTGTAAAATTAAATATATAGAGACATAGAGTTTTATTGGAACTAAACCAGCCATAAAACTACATGATAAAATGGGTAGTAGAAATTTCAATGCATGTCTCCAGTCAGTTCTTCTTCAGCTTCAGTAACCTTCTTCAAACAGTGGAGATAATAAGTACTCTCTTTGTTCTTTTTTAATAACACTTGCACCCTGATGGTTATTAATATATGTTGTGTTATTCCTTTATTTTAAAGAAATCAAAGTTGGAAGTTTTAGGTGTTCGTTATGCAGTTTGAATTCTCTTAAGGATTCACAAGTGAATATATGAGGAGTCCACTCAATAGTTATGTCATCATTACTTATATGAAGAACTTGAACATTATGTCTTAACGCATAGATGATCCACGCATAGATGATCCTAGGGAAAGAGAAATTTTTTTTTGTATATCCGAGCCATGTCGTCGAAATAGTACTAACTTGAAAAATTTAAAGAAATTGCGTTCTTCCTTGGATAGATATAAGTCGTGATCGAAATGAAAGGAGGGGACAGTAGACCAAACGTTTCTCCACCCTTTGGATAGACACATGTTTGAACCATTTCTACGACTAGAAGAAACGATACAATATGATAGATTAGAGGTAGTGGCAAACCAATGAATCTGTCCACTCCTACACTAACGTTCAGATTACAATATAAAGAATAATAACAATGGACGATTTTACCTGTATTTTACTTTTCTTAAAAATTTGTTGAGTTCTGAATTGATTGGATTAGTTTTTGGGAAGTCCCCTGTATGCGGGATTGCAAAATCATCTTGGTGAATATGACATATTTGGGATGTTTAAGAGTATAAATGAGTTTGTAATTAAATATTTGGAGAAGGATAGGAAAATTAGTATGCATATACACTTCAATTCCCTTTCAATCCCTAAGGTGCGTGCATACTAATATATGGAGGTCACTGTAAGTAAGCAAAAGAAGAAAAATGTTATAAACATGGTCAATAGGTCACCTAGCTTAGTGGTAATTCTAAGAGTCTTGAGAAAACATATCTACACAGGATAGTATAATATGGTTAAAGCAAAACTTCATAATTGGTTAATCGATTTGATAGCAGTAGTTGTACCCTCTTTATATATCCATAGATCCATAGGAATTGATAACATGCTTCCACTTCAATTGATTTTAATTTTAATCATATGGAATATAATAATTGAAAGAATTGGAGTTTGGTTCTCATTCAATTTCCCCATAAGGATGTGAGGTTATATAGAACGTTCGTTGATGTAAAATAATAAGTTCCCTTATCAATGTTTGATTATCAGCCATGGCTAAGGCACCACCTGCAAGTGCATTTGATGTTTTTGTTGTCGACGCATCCACCTAAATCTACCAATGAACCTACTGCATCTGTTTAGGTATTTGAAGTTCCTTTTTCACAGTTTGGTTATGTTTGATTCTTACATGATTTCAAACTTTTAAATTTTGTAACAAAGAAAAACTCTTTTGTTAATTTGACGACGTTCTCATTTAATTTTTTATGCGACTTTTCATGTACTTGCATCATGCAGCAAAGAGAATTTGATTATATAAAAAAATTCATAATAGTCAAATTGTTACACATCATAAACTTGTTAATGCACACAGCCGTGCATGTGATCAACCTATCGCCTTCGAAGCCTCTGAATAGTGATTATCCAGAGAGAGTATGGTCAGGCAGAGATGTTGATTATGGATACTTGGGGGTATTTGGGTGCAGGGCATTTGTTCATATTCCCAAAGATGAGAGATCCAAGCTTGATGACAAAGCCAAACAGTGCATTTTTCTGGGTTATGGGGATGAGAAGTTTGGCTACAAACTCTATGATCCAATTAACAAGAAGGTACTCCGAAGTCGAGATGTTGTGTTCTTGGAAGACCAAACCATAACAGACTTTGAGGAGGGTGGGAAGCTACAAGCTTTCACTAATGATCTTGTTGATTCAGAACCAGAAGTTCCTATTATGGAATGGGCAGAAGGCATTGAGAATGCAGAGAACCATGGGTTTGAAGCTCATGATGGGATAGAACCTATTGATATAGAAGATGCAGATGAAGTGCATGAACCACCACTTGAGCAAGTAGAAGTGCATCCTTCTAAGCCACAAGTAGATGGGGTAAAGAGGTCAGACAAAGAGAGACAAGCTTCAACCAGGTATCCACCACATACGTATGTTTTACTATATGATTATGGAGAACCTATGTACTATCAAGAGGCTCTTGAAGGTACAGGCAAAGAGAAGTGGTTAAAGGCCATGCATGATGAGATGGATTCTTTGCATAAGAATCATACTTATGAGTTAGTTGAGAAACCGAAAGGAATGAAAATTCTCAAGAATAGGTGGATCGATCTACAAAGTCAAGCATGAGGAGAATAATCTACACCCAAGGCACAAAGCTCACCTTGTTATGAAGGGATTCGGTCAAAGGAAAGGTATTGTCTTTGATGAAATTTTCTCTCCTGTAGTTAAGATGACTTCTATCAGAGTGTTATTGGGTATGTCCGCAAGTATGAACCTAGAGGTTGAGCAATTAGATGTCAAGACAACTTTTCTTCATAGAGACCTTGAAGAAGATGTCTACATGGACCATCCAGAGGGGTTTGAGGTCAAAGGCAAGGAGCACCTAGTATACAAGATGATAAAGAGTTTGTATGGGTTGAAGCAAGCACCGAGACAGTGGTACATAAAAGTTAATTCCTTTATGGTGAAGCAAGGATACAAGAAGTCTCCATAATTTTTGGTTGAACCGTTGATCATTGTGTGTTTGTTGAGAAATTTCGGATGGGAATTTCATAGTGCTCTGTTGTATGTGGATGATATGTTAATAGTTGGCCCGAACATCAACAAGATATCAAAGATGAAGAAAGACTTGAAAGTAAGTCCTTTGAGATAAAGAATTTGGGTAAAACTGCCAGCGGATACTTGGGATCTGAGATCACTCATGATAGAAAGAGTGGGAAGTTGTGGCTTTTTCAAGAAAGCTACATTGAGAAGGTGTTGAAGAGATTCAACATGGATCAAGCAAAGCCAGTCAGTTGTTCACTTGGTGGCCAGTTCTGCATGACCAAAGGTATGTGTCTAAAGGGGTGAGCATGAAATTATGCCTTATTCAAATGAAATAGAAAAAGATTCTTTATGCATCGTAGTGTGGGGCTTGACTTGATGTAGGGGGCGGTTATTGCAATGGTGTGTACAAGACCGGATATTGCTTTTGCCATTGGTGTTGTAAGTCGATTTCTATCAAATCCGGGTAAGGAGCATTGGAAATGTGTTAAGTGGATATTGAGATATCTCAAGGACACTTCCAAAGCGTGTTTGTGTTTTCGTGGAAGTAAGCCCTTACTTGAAGGCTACACTAATGCAGACATGGCAGGTGTTGTTGACTCGATGAAGTCCACCTCCAGTTATCTGTTTACTTTTGCAGGGGGAGCAGTTTCTTGGCAATCTAAGTTGCAAAAGTGTGTTACCATCTCCACTACAGAAGCCGAGTATATTGTAGCCACTGAGTGTTGCAAAGAGATGCTATGGATGAAGAAGTTCTTCAATGAACTAGGGCTAAAGTAGAAACAGTTTGTAGTTCTATGTGATAGTTAGAGCACCATCCATTTGAGTAAGAATCCAAGTTTTCATTCTAAATCCAAGCACATACATGTGCGTTATCATTGGATTAGAGAAGTACTCAAAGACAAACATTTGTGTATTGAAAAGATCTATACAGACAAGAGCGGGTCGGATATGATGACCAAAGTATTACCAAAAGGTAAGTTTGATGTTTGTTGTTTATTTTTTTGGCGAATGGTAGCACTCTCCTCCTGTTGATTTTTGGAAATTGCATGGAGGTATCCCCTCTCACTGTTCGAGAGGGGGAGATTATTGGAGTTATCCCTCACATGAGGATGAGAAAAAAGTGATGAGGTCTGAGCGTGCACGCGGATTAGCCTAGCCTTGGAGGTGCTCCCCCCTTATTCTTGTTAACTAATTTCATTAGTAATCAGGATGAGGTTTGAGGGCGTCTTCAGATTGGCCTTTTGTGTAGTTGATAAACTGCCCAGCGCCCATGCCTATATTTGTTTGTTTTTTCTATTTTTACTTCTGATGGCAAAATTTGTTTTTAGTATAAAAACATAAAATAAGATTTTGGAAAACCTAATACAAGAAGGCTTGAATTGAAACCCAATTTTGAGAGAGATCAAAATTGAGAGATAACCTTTGCAGAGAGAAAAACCTATAAAGAGAGAGGAGTGATCTAGTAAGGTGGAGAGACTTGAGAGGAGTGATTGTAATCTTCCTTCACACGTTATAAAAGGATTAGCTCTTGTGGAAGTAAGCATCATTAGCCGAAGCACAGTACATCTTTATGTTGTGGTATGCTTTATATTTTCTTTAATTTGTATTATTATTTGTTGTTAATAGTTGTTTAAAGAGTTGGACATACTAGGTTGGTTGTAGTGGAAATTTAGAATTTGTCTGGAGTTGTAGTGTGTTCATATTACAAGTTATCTGTATAGTGAGGACCGATTGGTATCGTTATTCCCCAACAGAAGTAGGTGTACTCATCACCAAGCACAAAATGAAATTGATAAAAGAAAAGGAGAGGAATGGGAAAAAGAGGCCAACCATACAAATGAACAAGTTTGATTTTGACATCTTCACTTCAAAAGTTCAAGCCACTCACTTGATCAGGACAAGATGTAATAATCCTTACTATGTATATAGTTTATCAAACAATCTCAAAGAAATTCCGAAGCTACGGATAACAAATAAGAATTGTTTATCTATTAGCATCTTTTTTTCCCAATTCCTCTTTTCTTCTTCATTTCCATTCTAGCTAGTTTTTCTACATATGCAACACTAGTCTACCTCTACTTCTCTATCTCTTAGACATTCTCATTCTAATTTGGTACACAAACAATGGTATTATTACTATGTATTGCAATAGTAATAATACCACACATAGTATTGCAATTCTAATTTGGTACATAACCATTTTGCCACCAAGAAACAGTTCAGAAATGCAAACCCAAAATTGTCACTGTGCTACTACATATCTGTTAAAAAAACCACCACCTATTATCAAAATTTACCAACAAAAAACAACGAACAAAAAAACAAAAGTCAAAGAATATATGTTTGAAATCTCTGTAAAGAGAGTGCACTAGATGCAAAACATGAAGAACTTTCCTTCCATATTTGTCAACGACATCCAAACTCATAAAATGCAAAAAGGCAGCCAAAAACAAAAATAGAGAGAACAAGAATTTCATAAACAAATAATTTTTTTCCTTGTGAGTAAAGCAACTAAAACTTCAGTCACACAAACAAGCCAGCAATTGAGTGGATAAAATATATTGATCTTGTCCTAAACAGTTTTATTTGTAATGCTCTAGGGATATTTTACCTATTTTAATATAATGTATGAAGATTTTATCAAAAAAAAAAAGAGTGTAAAAATGTTAACATGATCCTCTTTCTTCACCTGTACACCTGATTGCCCAACCATATCTTTCTATATTAGAAAAATATGGGGTGCGAGGAATAGTGATTTGGTGTACGTTTGTGTCCGTCACAAGGGACAAAATCATAATTTCATCACTTCGCAAAACTTCTGGCATTTCTCAATTTTTCCTGTATCTCTAATCACTCTCTCTCGGTCTCCCCATTTCACTTTCTTCTTAAGCTTCGAGGTCGCCCACCCTTTCTCCCCATTTTATGTTTTAACCCAACTTCGTTCAAAACCGACCTATCAGTTAAGGACTTTTCGAAGATTCAAGCTTGTTGTTGAGGTAAATATTGTTGTTTGGAATTGAGTTTTGAGTTTTCAAAGATTCAACTTTTTGGTTTATTTAGAACACCTACTGTTGCTACTTCAAATTTGCAAACTCTTTTTACTCTCTACACCTTTCAATGAATCTTCCAAGCATTTATATCG
The DNA here is from genome assembly GCF_015680905.1 of Coptis chinensis. Lineage (NCBI taxonomy): Eukaryota > Viridiplantae > Streptophyta > Magnoliopsida > Ranunculales > Ranunculaceae > Coptis > Coptis chinensis. Next base: position 87,565,309 of record NC_141463.1, on the reverse strand, counting down.
CTATAGTCTGAGTATATTATCAAGAGAAAGAATTCATGATCGTCTGGAGCGGCAACGACTGAGACAAAGAAATCGACGCCAAAACATGAGTGAGGAACAGCTTTTTGCTCATAAGGAACGCGAACGTCTGCGTCGGCGAGATAGAAGACAACAAATGACTGCTGAACAACGATCTATTGAATGGGAACGGAACCGTGAATACTATAGATGTCGAAAGAATGGTTTAACTGGTGGCCAAGTTCAACTCGATCATGATAGACGCCAAAAGATGAGTGAAGAACAACTTTCCGCACATAGGGAATGCGAACGTTTGCGTCAGTGACAGAGAAGGCGTCGAATGATTGCTGAACAACAGTCTATTAATCGGGAGCGGAGACGTGAGTATTATAGACGTCGAAAGAATGTTTTAACTGGTGAACAAGTTAAACTTGACCATGATATACCACAAGAAGGCCCTACCAACGTCAAAGGACCAAGCCAACTACATTCCCAAGGAGAATACGTTCAATGCGTCGATCAGATTTCACATCATTCAGGTAATTGATTGCTTTGTTTATGTTATTTTGATTAATGTATGCTTATTTATTTATACTTTGCCATATTTATTTAATACTGTAGACTAGATCCAATTACGATCCCAAGAAGAATCTACCCAAGTTGACGCTCAAAGTTCACAACATTCAGGTAATTAATTACTTGAGTTCTACTGTATATCTATGTGAATATCTATTTGGACATTAGTATATTTAATTCTATATTGTTAATTTTCATTATTTATGCACGTGTTATTTTTTTACTTCAGGTGTCGCTATTGTTGAGTATGACGTAAATGTAAACCATTTGCTCTCTCTACTGAAGCAACATATTGAATCAAAGTTTAGTAGATTCACTGGTAATTACTTGCCAGTCACACTTGAAGTTGACTGTCACACATTTCGAGTTAATATTGGTATGTAGAGTTTTATGCTTATACTTCAGTTTATTTCTTTATTAATTTGTTCGTTATATTTGTTATTATTAGGTTGTTATTGTTATCAATTCATTGTTGATATTATTACTAACTTTTTTTTTTTTTTTTTTATAATAGCTGGTGACAATGTAGGAAATCCAAATATTGACTTAACTGATGTTTATATTGAGAATGACTTGCTTCATTCCCGGCATTCATTTACGGATGAAATTCATTCTACAGAGATAGCTACAAACACATGTTCACTTTTCTTGGAATTTTCTCTAATCAATATACTAACTTCTTACTTAAATTTATTTGATCTTTTGTAAACTATTTGGCAGCTACACTAGAGAATAATAAATTTACATCCAATGGTATTAAATCAAGAAGGACATCATTGCGTTCATACCACAACAGTGCACGAGGCTTTGAAGGTATCCCTTATATTGAATCATTTCGACTCCAAAGTTTTAAAACATGTCATCACTATGGAGCGAAATTATTTCCTTCTGAGACAAGTAGTCTCTGTTGTCTTAACGGCCAGGTCAGGCTCCCTTTACTAGCACCTCCACCCGAATTAGCATATCTATACACGTCACAATCAGCTGATGGTATTCATTTTCGAGAGAATATTCGTTCGTATAACCATGTGTTCTCTTTTACTTCCATGGGAGTTCATATTGATAATGATTTGGCAAATGGTAGAAATGGTGTGTACACATATCGTGCTAGGGGTGCCATATATCATCGAATTGGTGGTCTCCTACCACGACCTGGCGACCGGCCATGTTATTTGCAAATGTATATTTATGACACTGACCATGAATTGGAGTATCGTTTAACTGAGAGTAAAATTCTTGATAGACGGGTTTTGGCTATCCTAAAAAAGTGTTAGACTCAAACAACAGATTCGTGCATATTTTCCGTGAGATCTCTCATCATGACATTCTTAACAATATTCGTCTACACATCAAAGAGCAGCCACCTAATCGCCATCAATATTCACTACCAGAATCTTCGGAGGTTGCAACTATCTTAATCGGAGGTGAAGAGCCAACTAACATGAATGAAAGAGACGTTATTGTTGAAGCAAAATCTGGTGATATATTCAACATCCCAGACATTGCGGGTTATTATGACCCATTGCAATATCCTTTATTGCATCCATATGTTAACTTTGGCTGGGATTTGCACATATTTTTCTGATAATTCACATAGAATCAGTTGCCGAGCTTTTTATTCTTACATGCTACAGGTACATGTCAATTTTCATCTTATATATATTATGATAAATTCTTATATAATTGGGTTCAAGTTATACATAATGCTTACATAAACGAAGCTCATGTTTGACATGACCAGATTCGAGATAACCATCTATCGTTGTTACTCCGTAGTGGTAGACTTTTGCAGCAGTACGCGGTTGACAATTATGTTAAGATAGCAACTCAACAACTCCGTTTTATACACAACAACCAAGATAAGATTAGGGCTGAACTATACCAAGGTTTACATGATTCTCTTGCCGCTGGGGTCACTGATACAAGTTTGCAACAAACGCGATTGTTATAATTTATTTATTTATTATTATTTATACTTTTTTTTTATCTATAATTTATCTTTCTGGATTCCTTTAGGCAATGTTGGTAGTAGAATAATATTGCCATCAAGTTATATAGGAAGTCCTTGCGATATGCACCAAAGGTACTATGATGCAATGGCCTTGGTTCAAAAATTTGGAAAGCTTGATCTCTTTATTACAATGACTTGCAACCCCAACTGGGATGAAATCAAAGACAATTTATATGAAGGCCAGACACCGCAAGATCGTCCAGAAGTAGTAGTCCGTGCATTTCATGCAAGATTTGAAGAGCTCAAAAATGATCTCTTCACCAAAAACATCTTGGGCAAAGTAATAGCACATGTTCATGTCATTGAGTTCCAAAAAAGGGGTCTCCCACATGCACACATACTCTTATTCCTTGATAATGATGATAAATTCAGCACTCCTGATGACTACGACAATGTTGTTCGAGCAGAAATTCCAGATCCAAATTCAGAGCCTGTCTTATATGATTTAGTCAAGCGACATATGATTCATGGGCCCTGTGGCTACCTTAAATCAAATTCTGTTTGCATGAAATATGGTTTATGCAAGAAAAAATATCCGAAGGAGTTTGCTGAAGTCACAGTTCAAGGAAACGACTCTTACCCAACATATAGAATAAGACGTAATGGTTGGGTGCTAACTCTCTCCAAGGGGTTATCTGTTGACAATCGTTAGGGTTATCCCTTATAATCCTTGGCTCCTGCGGAAATATGATTGTCACATCAATGTAGAAATATGCTCAACAATCAAGTGTGTGAAGTATCTGTACAAGTATGTGTATAAAGGCTCCGACCGGGTATCTATGGAGGTAAATTCCACGTCACATGATGATCAAGATGAGATAAAGAAATTTGTAGATGCACACTGGATTACACCTCATGAAGCGCTTTGGAGGATATTCAAGTTTCCACTCAATAAAATTTATCCATCAGTTTATGCCCCTCAAGTTCATCTTGAAAACATGCACCAAGTCCTTTACTCCGAGGGTCGAGATCTACAGGAATTGCTGTCACATGAAAAGACCTCACGCACTATGTTAACTGAATTTTTTAGGAAAAATGCATTTCACATCGATGCAAGACAGTATTTGTATCGTGAGTTTCCTGAGCACTATACATGAAATAATTCGCAAAGATGCTAGGAGAAAAGACGAGGATTTAACAAAGTGATTGGCAGGTTACACACTGTGTCACCTTTCGAAGGAGAAAGATTCTACTTAAAATTGCTGCTTGACCATGTTAGAGGCCCAACCTCTTTCGATGACTTAAAGACCATTAACTCTTACAAGTGCTCAACATTTAAAGAAGCTGCTGAGAGATTAGGTTTACTTGAAAGTGATAATGCGATAAGGGAGTCGTTGTTAGAAACAGCTACTATTCATATGCCTTCAGCACTCAGACGATGCTTTGTCACTATTTTAATACATTGCCAGCCAGTGGGTGTTCGTGCTTTATGGAATGAGTTCCACGACTATATGGCAGATGATTTCCCTTCTACAACTTGCTCCACTCACAAGACGAATCGTTTGTTCACAGAGTTGAATTCATTGTTGTCCCAATACAACAAATCTATTTCAGATTTTGATTTGCCGTGCATATCAGAAACATGCATTCGGTGCTCTTCGGACTTCAGCATAAATATGGAGGAGCGCCGAGTACCTATACCACCTGAAGACTTGGCATCCATTCAAATTTTGAATGTTGATCAGCGGATTGCTTTTGACACTATTATACACTCAGTTAAACGTAACGAAAGTTCTGTTTATTTTATTGATGGACCAGGAGGCACTGGGAAAACATTTCTATACCGGTCGATCTTAGCCTATTTGAGGAATGAGGGACGCATAGCAATTGCTACATCCAGCTCTGGTATTGCTGCCACAATGTTTCCAGGAGGTCGTACAGCACACTCAAGGTTTAAAATACCTATAAATCTACGATCAGCATCCACGTGTAATATAAGTAAGCATTCTCCCTTGGTTGAACTGCTGCGAGAATCCTCTATTATCATATGGGATGAAGCTACAATGACCCATCGTCACACATTTGAGGCTTTGGACAGAACCTTGAGAGATATCATGGATGTTGAAAATCCTTTTGGTGGTAAAGTTTTGGTGATGGGTGGTGACTTTTGCCAGACGCTACCTATTATAAATAAAGGTACAATAGAACAAACTATAGATACATGCGTAACAAAATCAAATTTATGGAACTATGTAAAAGTCATCCGTCTTAGAGTGAATATGCGTGCATTGGAAGATCCTTCATTTTCCGATCTTTTACTGCGTATAGGAGACGACACTGAGACATGTATCAATGGTGATATGGTAAAGATACCTGATGACATGGTCATACCATGGGTGGATGATCACTCTTTGACTCGGCTAATAGACAGTGTGTTCCTAGACATACAAGAAAATGCAGGCAATATAAATTACGTAGTCCAGCGGGCTCTCATTACTCCAACCAATGATGCTGCTGATCGTATAAACGAGCATGTTATTCAAAATTTTCAAGGAGATGAAGTCACGTACTACTCATTTGATCATGTTGAGAATGATGAATGCCATTTGTACCAACCGGAGTTGCTTAACTCTATTAATCCAGGTGGGTTGCCTCACATATTGACTTTGAAGATAGGATCACCGATAATGCTTCTCAGAAACATTGATCCCAAAAATGGGTTGTGCAATGGAACAAGGTTAGTATGCCGCTCTTTTCTACCGAACTTGATTCATGCAGAGATTGCTACAGGTGGTTTTAAAGGTGCACCTGCTTTCTTGCACCGTATACCCCTGAAGCCTAGCGAGGATCTGAAGCTTCCATTCAATATGATAAGAAAGCAGTTTCCAATTCGTTTGAGTTTCGCTTTGACCATACATAGAGCTCAAGGGCAAACATTACCGCACGTTGGTGTTTACTTACCTGATCATGTATTCAGTCATGGCCAACTCTATGTGGCATTGTCAAGAGGCGTATCAAGACACACGACCAAAGTATTAGTCAAAAAGGGAAACCAACCAGGTTATTTGGGAACTTTCACGAGAAATGTGGTCTACACTGACGTGTTCTCCTCATTTAACTCCATATCACAATGATATCTCTCAGAGGTCACTATCTTCTTTCTGCTGTAAGTAGCTTTGAAGCTTCTGTATACTTATCAAAAACAACCTATGTTCACAACTCTTATATATGGACATTGTTGTAGTTGTTGATTTATGTTGATTTTGTACGGCTGATACTTGATATGTTTAGTTCTAAAGCTAATTGCATAACAGGATTATGCAACTCATGTATTGTACGAAAAAATCATACATTTACAAATGAGTGTTCGAGAATGAGTTGAAATCTTACACAAGCATTGTTTGGTTGTTGTTGTGGTGGGTGCAGAAGTTAGAAGTTGCTATGATGAAGCAAAGCGTACAACTGAAGCATTGACCATGAACTACTACAGATGCACTGATATTGTCAATAATTTTGTTGCTCAGGTATGTTTATTTCCTAATAATATATGTGCACACATAATGTGAAATACAGATGTGATTAACTTTTGGAACTAGATTAGCACTAGAATTAATTGTTGGTCGCTAGCTATATAATCTAGAGGCTCTTAAATAAATCTTCATAACTAATTCTTCACCTAAAAATTCCCAAATGAAAATTTATACTACAGTTTGTAAGCAGCAGGATACACTCTAAATTCAAGGTTGAGGTCAGTAGATTAACCAAATTTTTCGTTTTTCTTAATGTATAAGGAGTATCTGAAAAATGTGATATGTTGTTTCAAAAGAGAGAGCAATCAGTGAAGAGGATAGATGCAATTCTAAAATTGGTTACTTCCATACCTGGGATTGACAACCACGATGCTAATGCAGTAATTTTGTTCTATTATTATATTTTACTGTTGAACTGAATGTGTTTATAAGATACCACTGCATCTGTGATAGGAAAGGATTTCTTATCTTTCATATCTGATTTGTGAGTTATCCTTGGTGAGAAGCCATCCTTGCCATACTACGACGAGTAACTCATCTCTTACTTCCTGTTGGATCGTTTGTCTTGATATAACCATCATTCGTCTCTGTTGGTGTGTCTAGAAAAAATCACAACAGGATGGTTAGCTATAAAAACAAACACTTAACAATCTTGAAATAGTGGACATTATTTATATCTGTCAGTCCAAAAAGATGCAACTAAATTGATCTGTAACTGATCAAAAACCGAGAGAAAGCGAAGAGTATTTTCATACTTTGTCCGCCTATTCACTTAAGGAAGCGACTGTAGAAATTTGAGGTTGGTGAATAGAGTACACTCTCTTCTTGGATTTCACCATCATCTCCTCTTTCTTTTTCATTTTTCTTCACATTTTTTTTTAGAGTTCTTTTTGTTGTTGTGAATCTGTTTCATTATGTAAATGTAACCTTCTCTGTTCCCGTGTAGGCGACATCTAAATGTTACATGTATTTTCCAATTTCAAATTATTTTTCTTTATTCTTTTATTGGTAGAACTTTACATGATATTAAGACCAATACCTTTAAACCCCTGCCCAGGGGATTCTCGGAATTGATGACCTTCAGGGCATTGTTGGAGTATTGGACACCTCTCTTATAGTTTCAAGATGCTTGAATCTACTGTTGCTGAGGCTTCACTTGCAAGCAAGGAACTCAAAAATAAACTGATTAATAGAGAAGGTATAATCCTTTACTCCAAAATATTTCCATTTTTTTTTTTACAATTTAATCGTTTATTGTTATTACCTTAATGTAAAGAGAAACTCATAGGTGTGATGTACTGCTTTACTAAAATTTGAATAGGCTGGAATTAACTTTTGAAATTCTCAGTAATTTGTGTTTCAGAAATCTTTTTTTAAGCTATAAAAATTAAAAAAAGTTCGTGGTACAGCTCCATCCAATGTTAAGATGGGATCTAATGCTAAAATAAGAAGAACTATGATGCGTTCATACCACAATATATATATATACACACAAATACAACTGTCTTACACATGTTCTATTTGATTTCACTGGAAACATATTCTGATTCGTCTAGGATTTGCTTTAATAATACCCGAGTCACATGGTCAGACCATTCCTCATTGCACTCTTACTGGTAAGTTATTAGATTGTGAATTGCCGTAAGTGAACTCTATACACAGTTTGTTCTTTTTTTGTGCAGTTTTATTATTGTGTTCTGAATATAGTGTTAATGTTATTGATCTTCCGTGTTCTATCCACATGATGATTTTTTTTTTTTGCTTATTAATTTTTTTTTTACCTCCAGTTCAGTACCAACACAAAGTCAACTTCCATTACAAGTGCTTCCTCAAGCATTGCCAATATTCACCGCACTCTCTTCATTTCCAAAAACAAAAAAACTTTGTCAGAAATCAACATATGTTTGTATATAACTTTCATCTCTTAAATATTCTATATACCATATAACTTAATATATTATTTACAGCAAATGCATTTTACCTGTGAGATGTGTATTTCCAAGGTACTTCTTGACAAGGGATGGTTTTACAATGCATGCGAACGTTGCCTAAAGACAGTTGATATCACCAGTAGCTGTTACAAATGTGCAACGCATGGCATTGTGCCTTTATAACAAAAGTAAGTTTCAGTTAACTTTGGGATGGATAATCATTAGTTCTTTGGATTATGTATAATTAAGTGCAAGTATGACTTTTGGACATAAATAAATTAGACTATCATTGTTTTTTTTTCCCATGTTTTGCTGCTCATTTCATTAAACTATGTGTTGGGCTGTTTAATTTTTTTTTGTCAAGTGTTTATATTGTAATACTGGTTTGGAGACACTGGTTGTTAATTATCAGATTTAAACAATATTTACGTTGTAACCTCTAGTCTATCTCTTTTGCACTTAGACATTAAGTGATGCTGAGTTGTTGACTATTTGAAACATATGTAACCTTCAGGATATCCCCAAGTCACTTGGCCATGTTTAGCATGAAATTTTTCTTGATATGCTCTTGGTTCAGTTATGCTTTTTGACCTTCAGAATGTGTGGAATGTCTCAATCTCTGTGGTGGGTCTGGTGACTGGTAGAAGCTGTTAAGGCACCATGATAATAGGATATCATTATGGCATCATTTCATTGAAGTTAAGTTTATGATTGATCGGTTGATTGAATCGTAAAATTCCAGTCTGCATAGCACTCCCAGGGTATGACAAACTCCAGTACAAGTCTGAAAGATAGTTATGTAGTTTGTCCATAAGTTATTGCTGCATTTGAGTAATCAATTTGCTTTGCATTATTGGTGGTCAACTTTCATTTTAATCAATATGAATTACAAATTAGCAACTCATGCTAAACTAATCTCATTCAAAACATGCTTGCCAATAAAAAAAAAATGAAATTAGCAGCAATTAGTTCATTTGTGTACTATTTTCATATGTACATTTGGTTCAATGTTTGCAGTTGCCTCCATTTTTCACAGGTTATTGTGGCAGCACTCATGACATGGTTGGGCTGGCTCATTTTTGGAGAAGCCGGTGTTTACTCTAAACGTTGGATTCCAAAAGCTATTTATGTATTTGAACTGCCATTGCAGTTTGGTATTTCAGTGCTGGTAGTCGCCCACCCATGTGCACTGGGTTCAGCTACCCCAACAGCTGTCAAGATTTCCACATGAATAGGTACTTCCCAAGGCGTTCTCATCAAAGGTAGAAATGCTCTTGAAAAAGCACCCAAAGCAAAAAATTGTATCGAATATCTGTTAATAAACATTCAAAACTGTTATATGTAACTTTTATATCTTCTATTTTGTCTTTGATTCTAAACACATTCTGTTGACTAAATGCATAGAAAGATGATTCATTGGATTTCAACACTCTGGCTTCAGGTGAAATGTGTGTGTTTGAGAAGACTGGAACTCTTACACAGTAGAGAAGCCTTTGGTAGTTAGTACGATGCTGTTTTCAGACATGGCTATTCAAGAATTTTGTGACATGGCTGCTATTGCAGAGGTAGTCTTTGTTTCTAGCTACTCCTTCTCTTATCATTACTTGCTTTGTAAGGGAAACGGGAATAGTTGTTTTGGATTACCATTTATTTGTTTTTTTTTCTTTAATTTTCAAATCAAACAGTAAGCATCCTGTCGCAAAAGCTATAGTGGCGCATGCTAAGAAGCTGCATTAGCAGTATAAGCACGTAAATGTAGATAAAGACTTCGAGGTGTACCCAGGGTCTGGGGTGGGCGGCATGGTTGGTGAGAAAATGGTATTGGTTGGGAACAAGAGACTCATGAAGGTTCACGAGGTTTAGGAGTACATGTCAGATAGTGAGCACCTTGCTCGCACTTGCGTGTTGGTTGCTGTGGATGGCATGGTTTCTGTATCATTTGCTGTGACAGATCCTGTAAAGCCAAAAACTGAGCGTGTAATTTCATTTCTTCAATCAATGACTGAAAACTGGATATTACCTATCCGGTGGCTATTGTGGAATAGGTGTGTCATTTGAACAATGTTCTGAGGCAGATCATCCTGGCCACATCAATTTTCTGCTATTTTTCTTCTTCATTTCAGTTGTAATGAAAATGAAAATTAACTCAATTATGAACCACACATTGAATAATATCTGTATAGCAATATTGTTTTCAAATGGAGCTTATGAGAAAAAATTTGTCCTTCTATGGCTTACACATTTACAACGACTAATGCATCCTTTTGTGTATAAATTCTTTTTCCATCAGCATCTATAGTGCATAATTTTCACTAGCAAAAAGAGATCCATTCTTTAGAAATGGGTGCTTGGTTTGTTATCCAGCAAGTCTTAGCCATGTTGGTGGTGACCATGGCTTTCTTGGGTTCTATATGTGAGGCCAAATGTGAGTTTCAAGCTATCTTCAACTTTGGTGACTCCAATTCTGATACTGGCGGTTTCTCAGCGGCTTTTCTGCCACAGTCTATTCCCTGTGAAATGACTTACTTTAAGAAATCGTCAGGCCGGGCTACGGATGGGAGAGTCATTATTGATTTCTTCAGTAAGAATTTATCGTTTTTTTGAGTTCTCTTTCCATCAGAAAAATTGTTGTTTCCGCGATCTTTCGGGCGCTTGAGACAGAATTACCCGGAGTAAAGGACATGTTGCTATGGGACTTATTGTTTCTCATTTTTGAAATTATCTACGCCAAGTAGCAAGTAGTATCGTAGCCATATGGGTTGATTTTGTTTAGACCATACTAGAAAATGGCCCAGTCCAGTCGTAAGCTTTAAGTAATTTATTTACAACCGACCTAGCAATTCTACACTGAAAGTCGGGTTTCGAATTGAAGCGGTTTCGTCTCACTGTAATTAATACCCAAGTAAGCTCTCTCATATAATTAAAATCATCCTGTTTTGATTTCTTGCATCATTCATCTTTAAGAACAAATATTTGTATGTATGTATAAATTTTTTTAGATTAGTATGTTTTATGTTTTCATAACAATTTCTATTTATTTGCTCTACCTGACTTTGATGACATGACCTCTAGACCAAATATCGTCACTTTACCATTAACATGTTTTCTGCTTATCAAATTCTGTGGTTGGAGTATTGGACACAACTGAATCCATTGGTACATGAAAGGCATTGTTTATATTCAACTCCAAAACTGCTGCTATATACTTGGCAGATGAAACTAATATTTGCTGAATTGTTACAGGTCATAAGGTCATGGATAGTAACGATAATCTTGGCGTTAATAAAGATAAGGAGTATTGCTATATGATACTTAGAGTTTGATCTTAGAGATCGATTTATATCTTTAAACTTTTGAGAATTGATGCCAGTTTAAACTCAAATTACATGTCTGTCTTTCACTGTTGTATAAATGTTTGATATAGCTATTTCCAGTTAAGTTGGCTTTACGTGTGTTAGTATAACTACAATACCTACAAGAGCTAATCTTTCATTATGTGTAGAGACTTCTGCAAATGGCACATGTTCAACATCATTGCATTGCAGATATTGACTCGACTAATAGAGAGTGGAAAATAATGGCTAGAGTCACTAGATTATGGCAAGCAGTTGACTACACTACAGATGAAGTAAATAGTCTAGACATGCTGCTTATTGACGAACATGTACGTATAGTTGCGTAACATTCTATTTTTTTATTCACTATATATAACATTGTCTGCACTTTTCTCAGGGACACCAAATACATGCAAGAGTTGATAAATCATTGATGAAGAAGTTCAAACGCCACATAGTTGAGAACGAGATTTACTCTCTAGATCGATTTTCTTTGTTAAAAAACGACAAGAAATATAATGTCATACTTGGAAAGTATATTATTTGTTTCAACTGGTACACCAGCATAAAACCACTTAAAATCAAATTTATGAACTTTCCAGAACATGCATTTTCATTTATCAGTTTCGATCAAATACCATCAAAGATTGACAACAAAAATCTTTCAGGTAAATATCTATAAAAAAATATTTTAATAACTATATCCAGCATCATTCTAATGTTTTATGCTTTTCTCTTTTCTTACAGATGTTGTTGGACGCGTGTACGAGTGGAATAAGCTAAAGAATATAGTGAAAAAAATGGACATAAAACTGTTGTAAGAGTGATTAAACTCCAAGATGAGGAGTAAGTGATTTTATTCCAATCAAATAAAAAACTTTCTATATATCTCTCTTGCATCTCCCATGTGCTACTTAATTGTTATTTCATTATATAGCGGATATGTATTGAAAATCACATTGTGGAGCAACTCGGCAACACAATTCGATGATGATGCATTCAAAGATAATTCTAACGCATCAGTTTTAATAGTGACTTCTACAAGCGTTAGATATGATGGTATGTTTGTTCCGATCAAACTCAACATTCGTATTGATCAATTTCTATCATATTTTATTATTGTTTAACTTATCCAAATCTAAACATGCTACAGATGAATATCATGAATATGTTTTGTCGTCTACGGCTGCAACAAAGCTATATCTAAATTTGCAAATTTCACAAGTTACGAACATCATAAACAGGTACTCTTCTTGATGTTCTTGACATAAATTATATATATTGAGTGCATATGCTTTTGGGTCTACCATATATGCCTGTGCTCGATTAATATATTACTTTTTCTTTATTCTAATAATTGTTTATTTAGTAATATACATGAGAAGTGGGATGCTCTTTGCAGGAGAATAATGCAGGTATAGGTTGTTCTCAGAGAAAAACTAACTTGATCAGTGATATAATTATTGATCTTCTCTAAGTATTTGAACCCTATCGTCTTTATTTAGTTGCCTAAATACATGAGATTAGCACAACTTGCACAACTTGCATCATTGCATTTTTATTCATCTCAGGGAAGCCAATAGATTCACATCCTACAGAACTCGACTCATTGCAACCTTTTCATGTTATAATTATATAAATAGGAAAAATGGTCTGACTTGCGATTTCCAAATAGGAAAGCTCTTGGTGCTCTAAGTTTGCTCCACTCTTTCAACTATAATTGGAGCTATTTTTCTCTGTTTCATTACAAAATTTTCCATGCGCATAAACTTCAATAGCAATTTAGTTAGAGATGCCTTGGGCACATACTACACCTATGTAATATTCAACTTACTGTTCAAATTTCAAATTCAAGTACGATATCTATAATCTTCAACTATACTCCATTTACTATCAAGACAATTTCATTTCTCTACAGTCCAGTACCAGCTCAAAGTAAATTTCTGTTGCAAGGGCCTCTTCAACCACCATCAAGTATCGCTCCACAACCGTTGTCCCAAAACAAAAAAACACTATCAGATGTAATTGCCTCAGCTAATGATGCTTCATCACAGGTACGTCATTCAAGGTATATTAATCTACAACTTTTATTTTTTACATATTCCATGTCCCGTTTAACAACCCATCATATTTACAGCAAAACCATTTCACTTGTGAGGCAATTATTTCCAAAATACTTCATGACAAGGGATGGACTTACAATGCATGTCCACATTCAGATTGTCTAAAAGTAGTTAATAACACCAGTAACGGTTACAGTTGCACAAACCACGGCATTGTATCACCAGAACAAAGGTAAATTATAACTTTTTTAACTACTTTATTTATATGTTATAATTAATCTAATATTGCGTAGGTACCAACTACGAATGGAGATAAAAGACGAAACGTCTACCGCAAGAGTTGTAGCATTTCGAGATGAAGCAATGACACTCCTACAAAAAACCGAAAAAGAACTGGCCCACATTGAATCACAGGTGCAAAAATATATATATGTCTCTTACTTTGAGCACATACATCCAATTGCATTTTAAATTGTGCACATTCAATATTTCCAGGAGAATGGTACAGAGATTATACTACAACTGTTCCAAAATTTGGTGGGATATAAGGCCATGTTTCGTATAAAAATAACAAATTTCAACAGACAACACAAAAATAGCTTCTTCACCCTTTCAAAAATCTCTCCAATCATAAATGATTCAACAAGTAATGTAGCACCAAATCTGAATGAAAATGTAAGTGCAACACCTTTACAATTTGAATTGGTTACTATAAACTTTTGTCATCTCTATCATGTATATTCATACAAATCTCTTTTTCCTTTGGCAGTGAGTACATATGCTATGCTGAATGCTTTAACAAAGAACTTAACTGCAAGACCCAGAAATCCACTTGGCTTCACATAACTAGCTTCTGTCCATATCGTTCTTTTCTTTTTTGTAATGTTTCAACTAATTTTGACATGTACAGATGATGATTTTGGTTTTAAAGTATATAATCAACTTTTTTGGCATTTCTTCGACCTTTATCTTTAATTATGACCTTTATCTTTAATTATGGCTTTGTACCCTATTTTTCTTCAATGCAGGTGCAATCTATTCTTCTGCATTTCTTTCATTTAATTATTTCACAGCAATGCATATATTAACAGGTTCTCAACTCCCTTAACTGATCTTCATGCCCCATAAAGGACTTGGTTTAACGTGCAACGCACGTGCATAATGCTAGTCATGTAAAATAGCTTGCACGTGGTCATACTTGTATTTGAAGTGACAAGCGCTTGCAATGGGTGCATGGTCCCTAATTAAAAGAGTCAAGTCGTGTATCTTTTTTTTTTTTTTTTTTTCTTTTTTCCAGTTCCATATGGATCGGATGGAGGCCAATATTCTAGATAGTTGTGGATACTGTAGAAAAGAAAGTATAAAATATTACTGGAGCCCAGCCTGTAAGAGGATATGCAGTTCAATGATAGACCGTACCTAACCAAGCATGCGTATCGCAGGCGCTTGAACTTGGCCGAGGTGCACGCGTTACTGCACCGCCACACAATGTAAGTTGACTTTTACATTTTAACTTGGCAAACTTAGCCAACTGTAAATTCCAAAATAAATTTATTTAGGACCCACCTCAATATTACATTAAATGATATTAAGAATAAGCTAAGTATTGATTATCGGAGAAGCTTTTGGGTGTTTGGTAATTACTATTCTTCTTGGAGGAAGATATCTATGTATTCAGAATCAAACCAACGTAGTTCTAATATTCTAGGGTTGGTTTTTATAGAAGTGCAGTATGGTGTGAGTCATGATGACAATAGGAGATGAGTCATGGTTGAAGGTATGGCTGAATTGTACAGTTGGTGGAGAAGCATGATTGTTGTAGTTGGTGACATGGAAGAGTGGTACGATGATTAATTGCAGAAGAGTGTGATGATTGCAGTTGGTGAGGTAGTGGCGCTGTTGCACAAAGATGGTAGGTGATGGAGCCATATTGTTATGCCTATAGGAGATGGGAACATCCTAGGCTTCGGCTGGCAACGTTCTGCATGGGGAGACATATATAGGGCGTAGTTCGGTTGCATATGTATACTCAGGGTATATAGGCTGGTTGCATTGGTTGCGTGAAATGTCTTCTGCTGGTAGAGCGTCTAGAAGCATAGGACGTAGAATATATACTTAGAGCACTACTGCACAAAAGGCTATAGATAGCACTCAAAAAACGCTATCAAATTTACTTGATAATATTTTTAAAAACGCTATCTATGGCCATGCTATGCTTTTTAAGATAGCATTTGTGTCCAAAACTCTATCAAAATTATAGTGTTTGTGTCCAAAAACGCTATTAAAATGATAACGTTTTTTTTAGCGTTTGTTAAAAATGCAATAGATTCCATAGCGTTTCTGTCTCAAACAATAGCATTTCTTTCACGCTATTAAATTTCTATAACATTAGGAAAGTGCTATTGTTTTTGTTAATATAAAATAAAAAAATCAAAAGTATATTAAAATTATTAAATTAGTAAATGTAAAAGGAATTGGATCCAGATGGATGCGAACCATCAACCTCTCAATTATTTGAGCGCTCCTTCATTTTGAGCTTATGGATCCATTGTATCACACAATCTCATTATACTTGAGGAAACACATAAATGCATAAAATTAATGTAAAGAAGCGAAAATCATATGCAAACTTTATGGTCGCAAGTCAATACTAGCCACGTTACTCGTCTTTAACCATTTGAGAAGAATTAAGTAGAAGAATTTTTAAGAAAATGAATACATGAATTCCTGTTTAACAACTATAACAAAAGTCAAAAGGGTTGGCCAACAAGGAGAAAAAAATGATAAATTGACGATAAGTTTATGAAATTTAGTAACAATCCATTCCAAATCCTACAGGTGTAAGAAATTAAAGGGGGAGTGTGTGGCACCCGTCAAAATTTTCAACTATAAGAACAATAATAGGAACTTCGGGAGGTTGTATAGCCAAACGTGCACAACTTTCGGTTTTCGTCTAAACATTTGATGGTCACTGAGTTTGCACCCTTGGAAAAATTGGGAAATCTGTTTTTGCATATTCCGTTGGCAAACATAGGCAAGCCCTAGACTTTTTGGACACACTATCACCAACATTGGTTCTGGAAAGAACTTTCTCAAATAGAAGCTTCAACACCTAAAGAAGTAAAAAATTAGAGTAGTTTATTAGTTAGATCGACAATATCCCATATGCATGCATGTGAATCCATAGCATTAGCACACATCTTTTTGCCGTGAGACAAAATGTTAGTTTACTAACGGTGCGACCTAGAGGGGTTGCCCTTTTGTAAACATGTGGCACCACGAGTCTCTTGCTAGAGTCTGGTTGAAAACTGTACATACAGTAAATTGCACAGTGCAAAGCTAAGTATTATTGGATGGGCCCCCACCCGGGTTTAATCTCACCCAAGCAATACTTTTCGGAGTTCCAACACAGGATCACACTGCAGTTTCAATTTGCCCTTGAGGGCCGTTGTTTAATAAGCTCACATAATGTGAAGGCATCCACAGGTGAGTGCATAGACTTCCTCTTTCTTTGCCATAAACCAATGTAGATAAATCATTTTACTTAAGAAAAAGGACCTGAAAACCTAGTAAAACCCTCCTAAGGTCCCAATTAAAAGACTTTAGAATTGAGCTGGAAATAATGTAGCAATGTAGCACGATTGACTACGCGCAGGGGAAGGAAAAATAACATGTCCCGAAGTACATCTAGCACCAAAAAATTACAATATTGGAAAAAAGCAAATTAGTCTAACAAGTAACTATACGGTGAAGGAACCCCTTTTATGGGAAAAAGGTGATAAAATCATACAACATCATATCTATTCCTTGTTGATCCAATCAATGATCTGCCTTCTTCTCTAAGACCATTAACTTATCAAATTAATTGATATGGGTTCCTGATAACACGATAAAAAGATAGTCTTACTCACAAATAGCTAGAGTGATGAAATTCTAAACAAAAGTAAAACTATAAAATGTTACTTATACTAGACTTATCAAAGATATTTGTTTTCTACTCTCGAATCTATTGACATAGAGTTGGAATAGAAGATTCGTTCTACTCCTAGTCCTTTAGCATTAAAGTTTTCTACAATTGATGGTCTATCCAAGGTAAATGAGAGATTTACGAAGGGAATTTATACTACGATGTGAATTCAACTAACAAGATACGAATAATGAAATGACAGAATGCTAAGGTTTGAATCTAGATAAATAATTAAAGGGGAATTGAATCCGCCTTGAATCCAACTTAATAAACTAGCATAGATTTGTTGTAAACCAATTCTTACGTTCTTACGGTAAGAATTAGTCGTTCTAATCCCTAATTATACATGGCATTTCTACCAATTCATAACTAGCATGTGAGGTCGTCCACCCATTCTCATGGCGAATCAACGACCTTCTAGAGTGGAATAGATTCTTACAACGATTCTATACTACACAATCAAGTTTTCATCAAGGCTTCATCAAACGCCTCTAATGGAGGTTTAACCTTGATTCATCAAACAATCCTTTCCAATTGAATTAAAACTAGACATAATATAAAGATTTGAACTTTACTAATTTAACTACTCAAGAATTCAATTCAAAATTAAACAACTAAGGAATGAATAACAAACTAAGAATTGAAATGAGATCTAAACAAATGTAAATGACAAAATCGAAATGATCAAGAATAAACTATTTTATTTATCTAATGAAGGATAATGATTCAAATAATTACTCTAAAACAAGGAATGAAACCAATTAATTAACTAATTCCAATTCAAAAACTAGATTTACAAGCTATTCTAATGGCTACTTTCTATTTTAAGCTATTTAACTATATTTTATTAAGAGCTAAGTCTTGTTTTATGTAAAGGAGGAGACCAGATCCACAATTTCGTGCATGGGCTGAGAAGCCATGTTTTGGGCCGGAAAATAGAGCCCAAAGCCCAATTTCTTCAGTCCACAGAGCCCGTTTCAGCTGACTTTGACTTCAGCAGACTTTTTGTCCACTTCTGCTCCTCTGATTGGGTCAAGACTTAGACCATTGGAAATCTCTTTCCGAGCCGGTCGGTTTGACGTAAGGTAGGCCCAAATCCGAGGCCTGAGTCAAAATATATGGTCTTCGGAAGTTCTGCTGACTTGTGCACTGTTTCTGCCCGTGTTGACTTTTCAGCTTTTGACTGGGCTTTATAAAGGCTTTGTCTCCTTAAATCTTGGCTTTTATCACATAATGTTTTAGCAACCATCCCTTTGCTCCTTTATATCGCCAAAGTGGCACATTTCTACACATAATTGAGTTCCATGCCTAAAATACATAAAATCACGTAATTATAGCATTAACTCTTATTTATTACTCGCATAATTGGTCTAAAAGTAGTATTATTAAGGGGTTAAAACTATAGTTTTGGGGTCTTATCAAACCACCGCCAAACAGCATTTTGCTTGTCCTCAAGCAAATATGAGAAATTAGTATAAGTGACCAAAAATGGAGTTCTAACTAATCTCGTTTCGCCGAGTGCGATTGCATTGACCATATGCAACAAGGCCTTAAACTACTAGGAATTCCCTAGTGAACGAGTTATAACCTCGTGAGAGTTTTTCAGTGAAGGTACTCACAAACTTCATCTATACTACAACGACTCAGAAATAAAACTATTGTTTCCTTATCTATGTCTCAATTATTCATACATCTCACTAGCAATGAATACAGAATAATCAAGTCGAAACCTAAGCTAATATATGCATAATAATCTATCATCTACGAATAAACATATTTACAATGAGTAATACTATGAGATGAACTAGCAGGTTCGTTTATGAAAACTCGGAATAACGTCTTTAAGTAGGTCCTCACATAGATGTCAAGACAAAAACCACTCTGATTTTTCCGCTCAAGTTTCGCTACTCCAGTGTGTAGTGGGCACATTTTACTTTACAAATCAATGACACACAAGGAAGCCGGAGTCGATCAAACACATCTGTCATTTACTATCACACTACCTATTCCTAATTGAGCTAGAGGTCTTTATTAGGTGTTGCGGGGATTAGGAGATGGTTTTAAGAAGGAAGGAAATGGATATTCAAAAAGGACAAGTCTAAGATAATAGAGGCTTCATATTATGTAACTAGAGAAACCCTTGTTCTTTACTTTTGCTTCTACACTTTGTTTCCATCTTTAGCCATATTTTTCTTTTTTCTTTGGCTTTCGACTCCTTTGATTCTATTTTTTTTTTGGAGTTCTAATTTTTTATTTTATTTTATTTATTTATTATTTATATATATATTTTTATTTGGATGGAAACTTCCTTTTCTATCTGAAGCGACTAACGAATTCTTGATTTCAAAAGTTCTTCTCTTTTCTATTCTTCATCTATATTCTCAGACTTATTCAAAGAATTGGGTAGGTTGACTTTTTTTTTTTTTGTTTTGTTTTGTAACATGGTAAAGGATTTGTGGTTTATGAAAGGCTAAAGAAAGGCTTAGAGGGGCGACTAACGGAAAATAATTCATAGGTTTGAATTTCTGGCTATATCGATCCAAAGAGGGCCTAAATTCTCGCTTAGGATATGGTATAGTAATCAAGCAAGTTGACGTGTGATTTCTCTATCCGGATTTTACTTCTCCCTTGTGTTATTTCTCAAATGTTCACTCATATAAGGCTTTAGGCTATATTCTCACAGGATTTGTAGAATAAGTACTCTAGCCTAGATTTCAGAAACTTACTGCCAACAATCATAGATACTCATGTAACATATTTATAGATAGATGTAGGATTATTACCTACATATTAGCCTAAGTTTCTAAAAACTATTCTAATGCAAAAGCTACGTGAGACTTCTAGATTATTGAGAGCATAGAGAAAGAAAACAATACCAATATTCCTAAGTGTATAGCATACTTTTTATTTATATTTTTAAAAATTTTGAATTTTTTAGCTAGAAAACAAGTGCATATTGTACATATCTATATCCTAACAGATGCCTTAATTACATGTGTTTCTATGCCCCCCAAACAAGAAGCATGTTTTGTCCTCAAAGTATTTAAATAAATAGGTTAGAGAAATACTATTGAAACGCGTGAAATTCTGGAACATCTGCAAAATAAGGTTAAACATACTAATATAGAAAAGAAAAACTGACACAACTCTATAAGAGTTCCACCCGTTATGGGGTTAATGAGAAACAAATTGCTTGGGACATAAGCAGATACTAACTGAAATAAAAACTAACCTTAACTCTCATTTAAGCATTTCCCTCCTCATCCTTAATAAAAAAATGAGGTTCCTTCGCATCCTGCCATGCCATGATAATTTTCCAGGCTTCACACCACTTATCATCTACTATAGCTAACCTGTCAAGCGCCACTTGGTCGGATGGGGTGTAAGGCACAACCTGATGAGGTTGTATCCTCCACCCTTGCCAAGTCATTGCAGGAAACGATCGAATAATACAATTGGTGGGTCTCACAATGTCGACCCCAACCCAATCCGTGAAACGGGCACAAAAAATAGGCAAGAAACATAGCATTATACGACAAATTAAAACAGGCACAAGAAGGTACTCATGCCTCTTGCTATGGGCTCGGGCTAAACTAGACATTAGGGTATGGGGAATATCATAGAGTGTACGTCCCCAAGCTAAAGCAAGGAAAATATCACAAGTTTCGTCATTCACAGAAGAATAATGCCATTCCCTTCTAATGTTTAGCATAATCCAAAACATAACAGTGCCCACGTTCATAACCCCTTGGTCCTCTATCCTAAAGATTCCTGCCCCGTAATGCTCATGCAAATCATCATAGTTATACATGTACATATTATCTACCAAATAGGCCCATGAGTCTTGTATTTCGGCCGGCATAGCCAGTCCAAGCACAAAGGCTATCAAGAACCTGGAAATTTCCATTAGTTCATCCCCGATGGTGATGGAGAACACTTGTTCTCCATCTAGTCTATCAAAGAACTTACAATTATCATAAAAATAAGATGTAAGTGTGAGAGAATAAAGTTCATCAGGACTTACCAATAGTGGCTCCCAGCCTGCTAGAATGATCACTTCGCAAAACCATGCACCATAGGTGTCACTTTGGAACAAGTCTTCAAAAGACTGTTCCGGTATGATACGAGGGAATGTCATCCCCAATAAACTTACTGGAATATATAGCTGCGAAGGATCCTGGAACAACCCACAAAAAATTAGAATTTTTCTTGGCCACGGGGTTCTGGGCGCGAGGTGCGCTCCACCTATGCCTGGGTAGGGCGCGGGGTGCGCCTTGGTGATTTTTTCGAGTTCCGAGCACTTGGCGCGAGTGTGCTCACTTTGTGCCCGATGGGCGCTGGTCGTGCTCAAGATGAAAACTGGAATTCCAAAGTTGTTGTGCAGTCGCTCACTTCGAATTGGTAGGGTCTTGGTCGCTCGATGAAATTCTGTCAGACAGTGCCTAGGCCTAGAAGTTTGCGTTAATCAAGTACAAGGCCTGGCTCGGAAATGAGAAATTGGCGATAGTGCTAAAATGGATAAGAAAGATGGGAATCGTGGGAGTGAAAGGTGAGAGATGAAAGTGAGGTGTAGTGTGTGTTATTAGTGTAGAATGAATGAAGTTTTTATAGGTTTTAAGTTGCTAAAACGAATCGGGAAGTTGCCAAAAAGTTTTAAGGCAATTGCCGAAATTAAAAAATTTTCAAAACCGAAAATGGAAACAACCCATATTCTCTATTCCAAAACAAACCTAATATCTTTTAGGTTGAATTTAGGATAGAAACTGCCTAACTCATTGAGATTTCATACTACCACAACATCTAATCATAGGCATGCCCATATCGGCAACATCCCCAACAATCATCGCAAAATTATCTAATAAATTTTGGATCATATAAAAATCATGCTAGACTAAATAATACCACCCCCAAACAATTCGGGAAGGTGGGATTAACAATAAAATCAATGCACAATTTGAATAGAACCAAATTAAATTCAAATATAATTAACTATCGAATTCAAAATTTAACTACTGAATTCAAAAACTTAACATCCGAACTAATAAAAACAATAAAAAACAACATCAACACAACAAACAACAAGAAATCTAGCTACGAGATGAGGAAGGGATAAGAATAGGAATTTGAGTGATCAAGAATGGAAAAACCAAACACCCTACCCCCAAACATATTTTTGAAAACAGGTTTTTGAAAATTTGTTTTGAAATGTGGGTCTTTTAAAGTCAGATTCCCGTAGACTTAATGTGGGGTCATTTTACGTCAGATTCCCCTAGACGGTGCACACCCCCGAACAAACAAGAAACTGGGGTGACATAAAATAGATGATGCGTGGTCAACTATAAACTAGTAGTCGAAAGAGTTTGGGGACTAACCATAAAAACATGATACTAAATACACCCTCAAATAGAATAAAGTTGTATAATTGGAAGCAATCATGTAGAAGAATGAAAGAAAACTTATGCAACCCATCAAAGAACATATGCAAAGCATCATGTTGTTGCTGTTTTAAAGAGTTAGAATGACCCAAAAGATGAATTAGTGATATTTTATGTGAGAAAGGAATGAAGTATAGATTTTGATGTCTTTCTTCAGGCTTAGATGAGGAAAAATAAGACAAACTAGGTTTCTCACTACACTCGGTCAAAGCTTGACTCTCAACTACAAGAATGGTGTACTTATAGGATTATGTACTAGGCAAACACTCTTCACCGTGAGGGTTGAAAAAATTATAGAGGGTCTCTGAGGCAATAGGCTCAAGTGCAAATTTGAGGTTCTTCTGAAATGGTGGGTGAATGGATGGCTTAGTTGTGGTAGATGGTTGGATTGTAGGAGGTGGTAACTCAGGTGGATGGTGGTCAGTTGATGGTTTATCAGTTGGTGGATCCTCACATGCTCTTAAGAAATCATAGAATTCTTCATCTAGCTTAGCTGAACCTATAAAGTTGTGGTTCATGGCTTTATCTGTAAGAATTTCACCTATGTTTTCCATTGTTATTTTCTCAGCTGCCAAACTAAATTTAGATTCATATTGCTCTAAAGATGTTACTTCCTTTAATTCCTGCACATTACCTTGTTCATGCCTTAGATTAGAATTGTTGATTTCTATTTCCTCACTCTCGTCCTCTAAAACAATATAAGTTTCCTCAATGGCATCATGGTCATCCGAAACAAGTCCTACAGAGTCGTCTTCAAGAATTTCCTCATCCAGGTTATGTGTGGAGTTAATATAATGGTTAATAGGAGGGTCATGGGAAGGTAATGGTTCATCTTGTGTGTCGATCTCTGGCAAGGTTGAAAGTTCTGTGTTAGGTGAGAGGATCATGGAAATCATTTTGGCTAGATTCTGAAGCATAGTTTGGGTTTCTGCATTTTGTTCTCTAAACATTTTTCCATTGTTGGCTATTTGTTGGGAAATTTGGTCTGGGAAGGGTGGCGAGCTAGATGGGTGGGTGATTTCTGGCATGGTGGAAAGGTCTGGCGTAGGTGAGGTTAGCATCAATCTTGTCCGTTCTAGGTTCTGAAGTATTATTTTGTTTTGGGCCATTATTTTATCAAATGTTGTTAGTGGAGGGGTAGCTTATTGGTGTGGTTTGGGTTGATACGGTGTTTGATAGTCATAGTTATTGGCGTTTGAGTAACTCTGGTTGATTTCGTACTGTGCTGGGTTAGGTTGACTCCATGTATAGTTTGGATGACTAGAAAACTCTTGATTGTATTGGTTACTATGAAAATTTGAAAATTGAGGCTCATAATTATTATTATATTCTATAGTAGGTCCAAACTCTTGGTATGATGGGCAATGAGAAGCCCCATGGTAAGGACTACCGCAGTATGAAGACTATGAACATGGTGAAGGGTTTACATAATAATCACATGATTGTTCATCTACATATTGATATGCCATATTGGTTTTAAAAATATATAACTATAAATTTCTAGATAGGCATGTGCGTTGATGTTTACGAAAAAGAAACCTGATTATACTAGAATTAAACTCCTCTGACAGAAGAGGCGAGGAGTGGAAGAAGGAGTACTTGAATGCCTCCTTGCTACGTGTTTGAATAACGTCTTGTATACGCGATCTCAGTGTTTGTATAATGTTAGAAACACTGAATAACTTTGAAGAAAGGGAAGTTTGAATCAAACCTGTGGAAATCGGGCAGTTTCAGCAGAGGGCGCGGTCGCGCTCAGAATAGGCTTAGGCTGGGCGCAGGTCGCGCTCAAGTCAAGGTGGAGTTCCAGGCGGGTGGGCGCAGGTCGCGCTCCAAGTTAGCCTTGGGAGGGTGCAGGTCGCGCTTAGGCAAGAAGTGGAATTCCAGGCATGTGGGCGCAGGTCGCGCTCAGGCAAAAAGTGGAATTCCAGGCGTTTGGGCACAGAGTGCGCTCCAAGTTGGCTTGCCCGGGGCGCGGGTCGCGCTCCGAGTAATTTTTTCGAGGAAAATTTCAGTGCTGAAACAGACAACCACAGTGAGAATCAAACAAGGGTGGGTGGGTTATGGGACTTTGAAAAACTATCAATTCTAAAGAAAACAATACTAAAGAGTACTAAGATGGCAGTGGCCATTTGATAACCGTAAAAACGATAGTCTTACTCACAAATAAAGCGATAAAACTCTAAACGAAAGTAAAACTATAAACTATTGCTTATACTAGACTTATCAAAGATATTTGTTTTCTACTCTCGAATCTATTGACGTAGAGTTGGAATAGAAGATTCGTTCCACTCCTAGTCCTTTAGCATTAAAGTTTTATACAATTGATGGTCTATCCAAAGTAAATAAGAGATTTACGAAGGGAAATTTATACTACGATGTGAATTCAACTAACAAGATACGAATAATGAAATAACATAATGCTAAGGTTTGAATCTAGATAAAGAATTAAAGGGGAATTGAATCCGCCTTGAATCCAACTTAATAAACTAGCATAGATTTGTTGTAAACCAATTCTTACGTTCTTACGGTAATAATTGGTCGTTCTAATCCCTAATTATACATGACATTTCTACCAATTCATAACTAGCATGTGAGGTCATCCACCCATTCTCATGGCAAATCAACGACCTTTTAGAGTGGAATAGATTCTTACAATAATTCTATACGACACAATCAAGTTTTCATCAAGGCTTCATCAAACCCCTCTAATGGAGGTTTAGCCTTGATTCATCAAACTATCATTTCCAATTGAATTAAAACTAGACATAATATAAAGATTTGAACTTTACTAATTTAACTACTCAAGAATTCAATTCCAAATTAAACAACTAAGGAATGAATAACAACTAAGAATTGAAATGAGATCTAAACAAATGTAAATGACAAAATCGAAATGATCAAGAATAAACTATTTTATTTATCTAATGAAGGATAATGATTCAAATAATTACTCTAAAACAAGGAATATAATGAAACCAATTAATTAACTAATTCCAATTCAAAAACTAGATCTACAAGCTATTCTAATGGCTACTTTCTATTCTAAGCTATCTAACTATATTTTCTTAAGAGCTAAGTATTGTTTTATGTAAAGGAGGAGACCAGATCCACAATTTCGTGCATGGGCTGAGGAGCCATGTTTTGGGCCGGAAAATCGAGCCCAAAGCCTAATTTCTTTAGTCCATAGAGCCCGTTTCAGCAGGCTTTGACTTCAGCAGAATTTTCGTCCACTTCTACTCCTTTGATTAGGTCAAGGTTTGGACCATTGGAAATCTCTTTCCGAGCCGGTCGTTTTGACGTAAGGTAGGCCGATATCCGAGGCCTGAGTCAAAAGATATGGTCTTCGGAAGTTCTACTGACTTGTGTACTGTTTCTGCTTGTGTTGACTTTTCAGCTTTTGATTGGGCTTTATAAAGGTTTTGTCTCCTTAAATCTTGACCTTTATCACAGAACTTCTTAGCAACCATCCATTTGCTCCTTTATATCGCCAAAGTGGCACATTTCTGCACATAATTGAGTTCCATGCCTGAAATACATAAAAGCATGTAATTAGCATTAACTCTTATTTATTACTCGCATAATTGGTCTAAAAGTAGTATTATTAAGGGGTTAAAATTACAGTTTTGGGCTCTTATAAGTTTCGAACTTCTTACTTAAATTTGACTTGGGCCTAACTCGGTTCTAAGCATATTGGGGGTGGGTAATTAAAACTAAAATTTGGGTGTACTAGAAGTGAATATTTTAGAATACATTCTTGGTCTTGATGGGCTTTAAGCTCTTTTCAAGTGTCATATGATGTACAAGTATATATATTATTTCAACAAAAGGCTTAGTGTGTATACTTATGGCTTTCTGAGCAGGAAGATTAATGTTTACTTCCAAGATATTTGCTGCCATATTTAAGCCTTTCTTCTTCATGTAATACCACAAGAATTGATCTAACATGTATATAAATAATTGATTTATGTAAATCAAATATATATAAAAACCACCATACATAATTAAATAAGCAAACAATAATTAAAAAGATCGATTACACTCGCCCCTGATCTTTACATCGATCTTCATCGATAAGAACTTCTGATGGCAGCGATCTCAAGCTGCAACATGATAATAATGCATATTGTAAGAAGAAATAAAAAAGAAATTTGTATTCAATTAAGCAAGAAATTAAATTTAAGCTTGAACAAAAGCAATGAGATGATGACGAACATATCAAATTCTTCTTTGTCATCGTTAATTGGTGGTTTTGCAGTCTTGATGTCATCGATTGAGGTGAGCCATGATCTGCATGTATATGAACACATGGAATTTCAACACTCGGTCAGTTAACAAATAAAACATGAACCAAGATTTCCCTCTTCACTTTGATGATTTCACATGAGTATAGTACGTACTCCAATTTCCAAACGTTTGATTCACAATCTTTCTACAAAAGTAATAAACATAGCAACCAAATCAACGAACTAGATTCATGATAAGTTAACATGGGACGTCATCCAAGATTTACATATAAATCCAGTGATATATTCATTTGAGGTATACTGATATTTGACCCAAGTACTATACCATGCTGTAATAGAGAATTGAGCAAAGTATATCAATATAGTCTAAGAAATTAATGACGTGTTTTATAGTCTTCTATGTTTGCCGACTCTTAAACACTTTGCATGATACTCAAGTGATGTCTCCACAATATATTTAACATACACCAAAACTCTACTCCAATACTAAATATACATGTCACGACATGAAAAATTCATAGAAGAATAAATGAATTAATGTAGACAGAAAGGTATATAAAGCAGGTGAGGGAGCCAAGGAGGTACCAATACTAACATAATCCATGCAATAAGATTAAGTTAAGTTAATAAAACTTTGAGGGAACTCTAAAAAACAAAAGTGGTCAAGAAGTGGTGATTCTTACTACCTCAAGAAGATGATAGTTGGGTCCTCAGGAGATGGTACGTATATGCTCTTAGCCACTCAACGTGTTGATCTGCTTTATTGAAACTACAATTGACATATAAAAATCAAAGAGGAAGCAAGCAGTTGCTTATATTGAAATGAAGTTCCCTGATCTTCGTACAGTATGTAAGTCCCAAAACTTAAAATCAAAACAGGAAGTTGCACAATCTAACTCACACAACACATCCGTATAACCACCAGAAATAGACCCCCTCCCTTTCTAATATCTCAAACAGTCTCGCTTAAATCACTATCCAACGCTTAAAAAGTGTTACTAAGTATGCAACGGTAAACAAGTGTTGGTAAGTGAAAATATTGTGTGTTGCTAATATCCAGTTATCATTGTGGTGCCTTGTCCTATATATTGAGTTCAGTAGTAAGAAGACAACCAATGTGTACTTGTAACAAGCACATGCCGTCAAACAATTACTCATTAGCTTAAATCCACATTGCTTTCAATCTTCTATGCTTATTCCTTCCAAGTCTCCAACTAACACTAGATAGCTAGCTTTTCTCTTATTGGTGCTACTATTTCCATCGAACCTTAACATATAATTTTACATCATAGAAACCAAGTAACCCTTCAACAAAATAATTTCCAAACCTCCAACATACACCAAAGTAGATCTACATAAAATATGTGTGAGTGTGTGACATTCAACATAAACAAAGCTCACCTACTTTCTGGCTTTTCTGCTCCAATCATACTGCCTGACCCCAGAAGCAAAAGCAAATTGAAGAAGCACTAATCCCTCTTTCGACAACCTATACGCACTCGACTGCACCCATAATCAACCATTAAACAACACATCATAGAACCCAAAATTTGAAGGTAATCAAGCCATTATATTATTTAATACGAAATATAAATCACCAAATAGTTCTACGTTCGAAATACAATCTTACTGTATCAAGTATCAAATGTGTTCTCATTTCTTAACTTTAAATATGGGCATTGAAGTGATTGAACACTCCTCAATAGCACATGTACTAAAATTGACAATTTCTCATTCAACATCCAACCAAAGGTATGACAACACTACAACAGTATTAGCAAAAACCAGAGACACTAGATCACAACAGTTTATTCTATTATTAATTTATTTTTTTAAATTGTGAGTTTATAGAAATGGTGCAATATAGTTGTAAGAAAGATGAGGGACCTCAACTAGATTCTCTTTACAGTTTACACCTTCCTTTTTGCCGCCTCGCAAAATACATCACTCAAAAGCAAACCAAGTACTACTTCCACCAGCACCGCTATCAACAGTCAACTTTGAGTGGACTGCTAAAAGAAAAAAAAATAGAGGAAAAGAAATGAAGAAGAGAGTGTAGAGAGTGTAGGGAGGCTGGAGAAGAAGTGAAGAACAAAGAACTGAAGAAGAAAAGAAGAGAACTGAAGAACAGAAGAAGTGAAGATTGAAGAACAATAAAAGAAAAAAAAAATAGTAGAGAAGAACGTAACTGGAGAGTTCAAAGTTGAGACGAAGAGCACCAACAACCAATATTTCAAGTTTAACACAACAAATTGGCAACAATATCAACACCTAGATTATTCTCCCCAACCAAGTTTATCCATAAAAAACCAACTTTTATAATAAATACCAAAGTAAACTCACTAACGTACAACACAATCCCCAACTCCTAATTCCATCAAAAAACCATTTTTTTCTTTGAATTACTTACATTCAATAATTCAAAAGAAAATAAGATGTACCTGAAGACCAGCTCGATTTGATGGTGGTTCCGACTTCTCACTACAAGAAACGGGGTCTTTAGTGACAAAAATAAACGTCACTGAATATTTATAAAACGTTGCCCATGATATTTAGTGACGATTTTTGGAGTGTTTCGACATCGTAGCAAATGATATAGTTGGCAATTATATAGAGCCGCGATTTTTTAACGTCGCTAAATGTGGCACCTTTAGCGATGATGGTAACTGTCGCCATTGTCCGAATTTCGTTGCTAATTTATTTTCACATTCTCAATACAATAACGTCGCAAAAGGTGAATGTTTTGCGACGTTTGCCAAATCGTCGATAATGAGGCCTTACTTAGCAACGTTTCTATCATCAGTAAATGCCCAAAAAATTTGAAAAATTTAGTATTATTGGCGACGTTTTGATCATCGTTACAAGTCCAAAAATTTTGAAAAATTGGTGTTATTAGCAACGTTTTTATCGTCGTCAAAAGTCTAAAATATTTGAATTTTTAGTGTTTTTAGCGACATTGTTATCGTTGTCAAAAGTCTAAAATATTTGAATTTTGAGTGTTTGAGCGACGTTTTTACCGTCGTTAAAACTCTAAAATATTTAAATTTTGAGTGTTTAAGCAACGTTCTAATCGTCGCTAGAGGCAATAGATATGAGACTATTTTCATTACTAATATTGTCGTTAATTTTGCACCATTTGCACAATTTTCACCTGTCCCCCCTCCCAATTACTATTCAACAAATAAACCTAAAATAAAACAATTAGAACATCAATTATTTAATAATATATAATACACAATAAAATTTTAATAAATAAAAATGATTCAATTCACTCGATTATAAACAAAAGAGAGTTGCATCATCCCCTTTCATAAATTTTTTCTAAAGTCATCTTAATAAAAATATTAACTTAAACAAACACAATTCTAAATAGCCCTCAAGTAAGTTGCAAATGAAACCGTCTTCACAAAAATATAAAAAATTGACCAATAGCATTTTAGATTCATCGGAAGCCTCTTGTAATTCCTTATCACCATTTCTTCACAAAAAATAATATCACTTCTCTTTTGACGTAAAATTATCTGCACATTAAAATGTTATCCATTAGATCACCCAAAAAAAATGTGAAACCAAAAATATAATAGTTTTATCACGTCAAAATTAAAATCCAGTGAACACAACTAAGAAAGACAGAATTCAACTAAGATAGGCCACCAGACATGATGCAGCACCACTACCAAGAGACATATAAATACACTTACACCCATTTGCCAATGTTGATATCTAATCGGAAAAATAAAAAAAGATGAAAGATTAAAGATTACATTATTTTTTTTGTTTTGCCCATATACCACTGGAATAGTGTCAGTTAAGTGCTCATTGACCGATGGCGATCTTTGGCGAGCAAAAACAAAGGTTACAAATAGTTCCATGCTATGTCATGCAGATCAAGGACAAGTCATGTGAAATAAAATAGAATGCAATATAGTAGAAAATTACACCTTAAGCAAGCCTTCCATATCCCAAACTATTAAGATTCCTAAAATACGTGTTTAGTTCACATACAACCACATGACAAACTCCTATAACAAATAAGAAAATGAGACTGCCTTAACCTACTCATCCAATTTATTAGGCATCTGTCAAGCATATTTAACTAAATATATTAGCTAAGTAATCATGTCCCAATCTGAAATACATATTGCCCATTGCCTCATAATGATATCATCTGATCAAGGAGAGTTCACTTAGCCAATAAACTGAACAAGCATATTCAACATCAGATCCCACTAGTGTAGAACAGTAACAAAGCTATCATCCACTCCTACTTCAGGAAGTGACGAAATTGCTAATACATATTCCACTACACCTTTGAGGAGATACAAGTATGATATTCAGGTTTACACCAACTTCATCATAGTGAAAAGCCCAGGCAGAAATTTCAATGAAGGCAACCCAGATAGCGATGCATAATACGGAGGCTTATTCATTCCAATGGTGCAGTGAATTTAGTTTTCTATGGGACTTCAAACAAATTAAAACCCAATCAATCAACACCACCACAGATCAGAAAACAATTAAGTTCATAAATCATACCACATTGAAGGAGGACCACCAAACTTCTCTATGAGAAAGTCCAACTGGCGTTTTTGTTGGTCAAATTGTCTCGTGTGCTGCTTGTGTTTCTTCAGCCGCTACCTTCCATGCTCGCAACTCTTCAAGTTGAGACTCTGCCTCCTCTGCCCTTGCCCTCACTAGCTATGTCATGCTATTAGATAATAATTGACTCACCAAATTGTAATCTCAAAGATCTTGAACTTGTGTTTACAACCTAATTAAATAACCTTAAGTCTAACCATATAAAAAAGAAAGATATAGTACCTTCGGTACGTATAGTAGTTCATTTTCCACCAACGATTGTTATCAATCCAGGGCATTCGACATTTACAATATGATCCATGGAGATGCTAGAAGTGTCTTTCGATGAAGGATCAGTGGCCAAAGGACGTATTCCACTCCACGTGGAGAGAATATCAGATCTCTGAACCTGAAATCCAATTAACTTAAGTACCACAAACCTTATCACATATTACCGTCTTAAAACAAGGTAGCTATAATCTAATTAAATTTTTAAATAACAATATCAAGGTAAACATATAGCAGGTGCAGTTGGTAGGTACCCAAATAACATGCGTATAGAGTATCAACCTAAACTTGCCTGAAGCTAGGATTTGATCTACGTACAGATCAATATATATGAGAGGTATAAAATGTTAACAGCAAGCCTAGGCATTCATTTAGAGATGATAGTACAAGAAACTTTCTTTTTCTACTAGTTGGGAGTTTTCTTTTAATCTGAACTGAAATAGTAATATAGGGCCAGGTAAGAAAGTGTACCCGGCCTGAACCATGGCGAGATGGTGCTGTTCCGATTGTCAAAACAGAAAGCTCGGTTCAGCTAACTAGCAGACGCTCAAGCAGCTTTCCCGTTGCCGAAATTTGAAATAGCGAGAAAATGCAAAGCCGCGATAGGACTGATCTATTATCCCAATTAAACACGAGATCTGACTACTAGTTCTGCCCCTAATCCGTAATTTTGACATGTAACAATTCAGACTGACGAATTTGTCCGTATGTTATCTCAGTTTCACAAACAGTGATGCCTAGAGAAGAAAAAAACAATGATGCCTAGAGAATGCCATTAATTTCATTACGACCATGTAAAGAGAGTAGGTGCCCTAAAACTGCCATTAGTTGAATGTAACTTGGTGACATAACACTGTTGGGTCAGAATGAAACAATGTTCAAATTTTCATATAGGTAACATTGGGAGGTCTTTTCTGCATTTTCAGCTTCTACTAATGTTCGTAAACTTTTGATTACTGAAAAGTGAAAACTAAAAACTTTCCAAAATTATAGAGCAGCGAGAAGTAATATAGCTCTAAAAGAAAGTGTTAAGCATGGACCACTAGACCTAAAAAAACAAAAAAGATAAAAGAAAAAGAAAAAATAGATGCCCAAACAGTTTGTGATAATGATACTCAAGGAAATACATTTTAGGGTACATTTTAAACAGAATTACAAGAACCTACAAGGAATTGAAAAAAAAAATGGTTATAAACAGAATCTGAAGACATTACCATTTAATAAAGGTGCTAACAGAATACAAAACTTTACTGCAAAATTATATTGCCAGTATCTGACATGTGTAATGTGTATTTATGATTGTTTAGAGTGCCCACCCCTCCCTTCACCGTAATCCAAAATTCAGGAAACATGGGTATGAAGCAGGAGGTGGTGGTCTTATAATTTTACTAAATATATCTATGACTTTGACAGCTAGAAACTTCTACATTCGATCTCAGATATACAAGATGATAGAGCTTCTCTTACTTGAATATTATTAGTATCCATAGAGAGTGCATCTTCAAGAAGGCTTTTTGCCCGATCACGGAAGCCTCATCTTCTCCTTTTAGCTTTGCTTGGCCGTAGGCGTGATCTTTGCTGCAATACCACACCTCATCTGAACAAAGCTATTTTACACCACAATGTAAAACGAGCATGTCAAAATTATTTTTCATAAAGATGCCAATTTCTTCAAAGGGGCATATCGAATGAAACAAGCGCATACAAAAAAAAAAAATGAACCAAGTAATTTTAAATTAAGACGATAGAAGTATCTAGCGAAAACCCTGCATTTGAGCAACACTAGCTAACTAGGTGCTAATATGTTACAGGGAGTAAGAGAATTATACCATCACAAAGCCATGGGTTGGTGTATTGATTTGATCGGTGATTCATTGAAAAAAGATGAAGTGTGAGAAGAGGAAAGATGGCTCTCAAATCTGTTTATTTCGTCCCTTTTCTATTTACTTAAGGTTTTCAATTTAACTTTTTTTTTTTTTTGTGGTTGGGCTTCTCTCTGTTTTATTAAAACAATGGGCGGCAATAGGAAAAATTGAGCAGGCTCACCAAAAAATATAGCGCCATCAATAAAACATTTGTCACTAAACTAATGAGATAATTTCCAACGATAATTTTGTCCCTAAAGTGGATTAGCGATGTATATTATACTGTCGTTGAAACTCCATTACTAGCGACGATTTCAAATAACGTAGGTAATAAAATACAATCAACACCGCTCTAATGTAGCTAAATATAAAAATCAATTTACAACGTTGAAGTCGTCACCAAAAATCTATTTTAATTATAGTAATTATGATTACCACTTTTGCCAACGCTAAAAACGTCGGCAAAAATAATTTTCAAAAGTAAGTTAGAATAGTATGGGCGACGATTGAAAACGTCATCAAAAGTGATTATTGGCTACAATATACTGCCGTCGCTAAAACTTTTGTCGCCAAAGACCCTGTTTCTTGTAGTGTCTAATCCCATCAACCATCGGAGCTCCATTCTCAGATTTTGTTTTTAGGGCTTTCAATTTTCTGTTTCTCCCAAAGTTAATGAGTTGATGGGTTCTAAATAACTTATATACTCCGCTGATTTTGTCACATGTATAAATTCGAGATGGCGTTTATTAGGATCTGGGGACAGCGTGTGAGCGCTAAACGCAATTGAAATCGAAAACATACAAGTAAAGGATTGCGTTATATTTGGCAAACGCAATGGGTATTTTTGGGATAGCTTTTTTTTTTTTTTTTTTTTTTTTAAATGCAATTAAACAAATGCAATCTATTGACTTTATCTATTGACTTTTTTTAGTAGTTAGACAGATTTGGATAGTGCTTCTTGTGATTGGTTGATGGGTGTTGGATGAATATGTGCAGTTACATGATTGTTCTATGTAATGTTGTTGCAGAGTCAGATTGTTCTTTCTTGCTTTTAAGTTATTATATATTTTGTACCGTTAAATCTCTTCAATCATTAGCTAATGATAAGTTTCAACTTAGGGATTTTTAATGAATAGGGTTAAATTCGGTTGTTGGAAACCCAGCCATCACTTAAATATATACCCACTTCTAGTTATATCTGAAAACATATAACATCCCAATTATAATTAATAAAGCAAAACTTGTAGACATCAATTGTGTTTAGGTGGCTCTAAATAATTGCATATTCTCGAAAAATAAAAAAGTGGCTGTGACTGTTTTTTTTTGTTCGATGATGGTGGCTCTAACTGTAACAACCAATTTTTTTAATATGGATTTTCTATTTAAACCCAATGTGCCATGTCCATTTTCATTACAGCATTCAACCAGTTCTTCACAAATAATAACTTCACACCAAAACCAAGAAAAATGAGTTCAATTCAAAACTTTAACTACCTTACACCAGAAGAAGAAGAAGAAGCATGCTTATATGCCATGCAATTATGTAGTGCAGTAAACTTGCCCATGGTACTGAAAGCAGCTATAGAGCTTGATGTATTTGAGATCATTGCCAAATTTGGTCATGGTGATTATATCACCCCTTCTGATATAGCTTCTCGAATTTCTACCAATAACACAAATGCACCTATTATGCTCGACCGTATGCTACGTCTACTTGCTAGTCACAAAGTGCTAAAATGCAGCCTTCGCAATTTAGATGACGGAAGGGTTGAGAGATTATATGGGCTTGTACCTGTTTGTAAATTTTTCATTAGGAATGAAGATGGTGTCTCTTTGGCTCCTTTGGCTCTCATGGCTATGAGTCAAGTTTTTATTCAAAGCTGGTAAATATGCTCCACTTTCAAATCAATATGCTCCACTAGTTACTTCAATGTCCTCTAGATCTACACCTTACAAACGACTAGATAGCTCCTGGTATTGCCCATACACTCCACAAAGTTTCTAGCTAGATACATGGTAATGGTAATTAAATCACGTTGGCTACTTAAAAAGACTTCGAAATTTGCTATTATTTTTTTTTGGCACATAGCTTTCATAACAACAACAGAATTGGAATAGGGTTTCTAAGAATTCTATCCCTATTTTATTGTGTTTATAAGAAATACAAGTATGCAAACCATGTTATGCATCGAGGTTTTTTTTTTCTTGAAGTCTTGAAACCCGTCATTCGAGATCCATAATTAGCATGGTTTTTTGGGATTCTAGTTGTAATTACATAGGGGAGGCACATCTAATTTAATATAAGGGATAATTATATTATTTAAGTGACATTAGGGAGTTTTTTTTCTAAATTATTAATAAAAGAGGGATTGTTCTAAATTCAGGGAGAAAATGGAGAATAATATAATTTAAGTTACATTAGGAGGGTTCTTCTAAATTATTAATAAAGGGGGGGGGGGTTCTAATTTTTGTGAGGGAGGTGTTTATAAATTGAGCAAATATAAGAGATTTCAATTTGCCTACTCGATAGTGGAGAGTGGGTTCCTCAAAACCCTCATATAGTGTAGAGATAAGCTGACCCAGCTATCCACAACTTTATAGGTACTACTTGAAGGATGCAATCGTTGATGGTGGGAGCCCTTTCAACATATGTCATGGAATGGCATCATTTGATTACATCAGAAGAGATCCTATAACGAGCAAGTTGTTCAACACAGGAATGTCGGTTCACTCAAAATTAGTAATGAAGATGATTCTTCAGATTTACAAAGGATTTGAGGGCTTGAAAACTGTGGTTGATGTTGGTGGCGGAATTGGTGCCACAATCAACATGATTGTTGAAAAGCATCCGTTAGTTAAAGGCATTAACTTTGACTTGCCTCATGTGATAAAAGATGCACCAGCATATCTAGGTGAAGTAATCCCATTTATGATTTTTTTCATTATAAATCTTTTTCGCTTTTAAATAATGACGGGTGTTACTTTTAGGTTGTGTTTGATAGGAGCTATGGCAAACACAAATTTTGTCACCATTTGCCAATGACAAATTTGACGTGGTAATCAAAGTGGCAATTGTAAATAGTTTGT
Source organism: Coptis chinensis (assembly GCF_015680905.1). Taxonomy (NCBI): domain Eukaryota; kingdom Viridiplantae; phylum Streptophyta; class Magnoliopsida; order Ranunculales; family Ranunculaceae; genus Coptis; species Coptis chinensis. Next base: position 87,528,462 of record NC_141463.1, on the reverse strand, counting down.
GGCAAATCTAGATTTGTTGTTGTTTGATGTGTGTGTAATTTGTTGTGGCAAAATTTACATAGCTCTCTCTCTCTCTCTCTCTCTCTCTCTCTCTCTCTTCAGTAAATTTTGCCATCAAAATCATAGCAAATCACTAGTTGTGGTAAAACTCAAAAACATTTGCCATAGGTTAGAAATCATATCAAACAGTGGTAAATAGTGGCAAATGTGTGAATAGTGTTATTTGTCATGATTTGCATTTGTCACAACTCCTATCAAATACAACCATATTGTTAAGTGCAAAAGGGTGAGTAACAATTGTTTGTCAATAAAAGTTTTGAATTGAAGAAAAAAAATAATAGGGATTCAGTGAGGATACTATAGAATTCATGTCGCCCAATTTAGTTTTTATTTTCTTTTAAGTTGTCAATTTTCCAAATGCATACATACATGAAATAGCCTTTAGTTTTGTTCTTGTTCCTTTATTTATGTTCTCGTTCAATTCCTTCATTTCTTATACATCTAAACTATTCAATTCTAGCTGTGCAGGTGTAGAGCACATTGAGGGAGACATGTTCGTTGGTGTTCCAAAAGGAGATTCCATTTTCCTGAAAGTAAGAATATCACCTCGCTCCATCAACTTGTTTCTCATACGAGTGCTGAACGCTGATGCACCAATAAGCACTCGAAACACACACCCACCCACCCACCCACCCACCCACTCACCCCCGCACTGTACCATATATAAGTCCATACTCCATAACAACGATGAATTTCTCTTTAAGTCACAAAAAATCCTTAAAGATCATTTTGTGGTAAGGTTTAAAGATCCTTAAAGATCTTTAAGTCACAAAAATCCCCCACCCCCCCTGCATTGTACCATAAGTCCATACTCCATAACAACGATGAATTTCTCTTTAAGTCACAAAAAATCCTTAAAGATCATTCTGTGCTAAGGTTTACACTTACAAAGTCAGACTCCCAATTGTTTAAGAAGTTAGTACCTGATTTTTGGTCTTCTTATTGTTGGGAAACTTTTCCGACAAACTTAGCAAACTAAATTGCATGCAAGAATTGCCAGGCAAAAATTGGGCAGTGGGGGGACTGAGGTAGACCCCTACTTGTTTCATTAAAACATAGCAAAATGCTTACGAGCTTACAATCCACCCCACCCCAAGAGTATGATCATTGGGGAGGGGGGGGGGGGGGGGGGGGAGTTCATTATGAAGAAACTTAGATCACCTAAGAAAATTAGTACAATTGTAAGAAATCAACTTAGCCTCTTTGAACCTTAACCATGAACACAACAAGAGAAGAACAACATAAGCCTAATATTTTCAATTGAACCTATAACACGGCTAGGCGTACGTAATGGAGCTCTCCATTGACCACCCTAAACCTCTATCTTCATCTTGTTCCTTAAAGACACAAGCAGCTAGTTGAGTCTCAAACATAAAATCATAACCACGAACCAAGGCAAAGTCCATGAATCCGATCCATTATGTACTGTGGGAACTGGGAAGAAGTAGGAACTATGGGTTAAAAAACAACCCAAATTCATCATTCCTTTTACCCGATTCAGAGAAAAGAGAAATTTCTCATTTGTTCCTGCACAACCCCTCAACCTATATTTCAATTTTTAGTTCGTTTCTACTGCGTTCAAGGTAAGTAATCTTCTATGCATTGTAGTTGATTTGAAGGTTTTGCGTGGTGGTTTGTGGTGGTGAAAGCTGTTTTTGCTATGGAAGTTACATTGCGATACTAATTAATTGATTTCAATATGCACGTATCTCTACTACTTTAATAATTCGCGACCCCTCATCTACCTCCAATATTGAAAAACTATTTTTTGGGTTTTAGTTGCAATTAGGATTACCCCCACCATTATAACTTGAATTAGTGATTCCCTTTTACTCTCTCATATATATTTTTTATTATTATGTGGGTCCCACAAAACTTAAAAAACAAATGGGGATTAGTGTTTGTGGGACCCACATTTTTTAAGAGATTTTTTTTATGATGGGGCCCATAGAAAGAAAAATCAATTTTAAAGAAAAAACCAAAATTTTTTTTTTTCTTGTGGCCCCACAAAAAAAAAAAAAAAAAAAAAAAAAAAAAAAAAACTATGAACCCCACTTATTTTTAGTTTTCTTGTTTTTTAAAGTGAATAAAAAAATAATAAAAAATGAAGCGAGGACTTAGTGTTTGTGGGACCAATATTTTTTTTGAGAAATTATTATTTTTTCATTATGATGGGGCCCATAGGAAAAAAAATCAATTTTAAAGAGAAAAATCAAAATTTTCTTTTTTATTTTCATGTGGCCCCACAAAACTAAAAAAACATTAATTTTCTATTGTGAGCCCCACTTATTTTTAATTTTCTTGTTTTTTAATTATTTTCTTATTAAAAACATTGAGAACATTTGTTTTTGTGGGGCCCACAGAAAAAAAAAATAGGAGAGTAAAATGATATAAATGTACGTAATTTCATGTGCCTTGATTGGTCAAAGGACGGAAAAATTAGTCGACTGTGTTTCACTGTCAATTTGGAGGGGGAATTACTAATTCAAGTTATATTGGGCGGGGGGTATTACAACTACTTGGGGGTGGTATAACTCTTTCTTTCTATGTATCTCTAAATCTCTTGGTCACTTTTTTCTCAAAACTGTTTTGCCCCTATTAAAAAAAAGTTAAACTCCAACCAACATTAATTCATAGATAGATGAGTAAATATCTAATTTTTTTAGGATAAAAATGTAATAGTAGTTCTAGAGTACACCCTCTTATGGGTGCGCTAGTACAATCCACCCTTGATTAAAGACTCTGCCATGCAATACACCCTCACCCCTTGCCTGATGGAGGGCCCAGATGTGATAGCGTAGGTACAACTTGCGTACTCTAGAATTTGGTAAAATGTAATTATGAAATTTAATCAACAATAACGGCTTCACTACCCCCACCATTTCTTTTCTTTCTCATACATGAGCACGTGCCACATACTAGTGAGTATAAAACCACCAAAATACATTAGTGTCAACCTCCTTTTCCATCATATATATATAAATTTTATAGAGCGTTAAGATAGACCCACACTGGTTACAATAAAAAACCCTAGTCCGAAGGCTGCTTACATTGCCCAAAGGCTCATCTCCCAAAGGGAACCTAACTCGAAGGCTCTCATTGATGTGTCATTTTGAGTAGACCAAACCGCCTCCACTTTGTCTATGAAAACTTGTTTTTGCTCCTTGGTCTATTTATCGTAGCAGCACTCTATCTCAAGCCTAGAGGCTTACCTAGCCAAAGGCCCGTCACATAATTACACAAGAAAAAATCACAACTAACACTTAGTAGGATTCTAACTTGCAACTTCTCCCATGAAAAGAGAGATACACAACTAATTGAACTAAAAGCTCTTGTGTTTCATCACAAATTCTGTCTTACAGGCTTGAAAAATTATCTTTTATGTGTATAATTATATAGGCTTGACTAATTATCTGTATTGTGTATATGAATCACAGAGCGTTCTTCATGATTGGAACAATGAACATTGTTTGAAAGTTTTGAAAAACTGTTACAATGCATTGCCCGCCAATGGAAAGATGATTATTCTGGATTCAATTATCCCTGTATACCCTGAGACTAATGTCACTGCGAAGCACATATTCGGTCTTGATACCGCTATGATGGTTCACACTTCTGGAGGAGGACAAGAGAGGACCGAGAAGGAGTTTAAGGATTTGTCACTTGGAGCTGGATTTGCTGATTATAAAGTTATATGTTCGACTTTTGGCATTTCGGTAATAGAATTCTATAAGAAGGCATGAGCTCGAATTTATCAGAATGCAACTTCCTTGGGAATTGTTTACTCCCAATGATAGTACGTTGCCATGTCAGTCAATTTGCTTCGTTAATAAAAGTATAATAATGTGATTTTTGTAACAAGTTAGAGGGGAGTATGTATAAGCTCCTTCCTTGCTTTATATATAGATAGAAATTACCCGTGATTTCATCATGATGATAAATTTGGGTTGTGTAACTCATTTTAAACTAGTTTTCGAATCCGTCCTACGAACGGGGCGATGCCGCTATATGAAATTATTCTTAAAAATGGCTTTAGTGTTTTAATGGCAATAGGGTAAGCCAATTACAGGTACAAAGCATAAAAAGCAACTTGTATCCCCACACCTAAAAGTATACCAAGGATTCGCTCTACAAGATAAATTACAACATCAAAGGTTTAACAAACACAAATAGAGCAATAGGGCAAAAGTAGCCACCTGAAACATATTGGCATCCACAGATGACTTTCTCAAGAGTTAGATTATAGTATGCACTCTCAAATTTCCAGAACAATCATTATTGACTCAACAACTTTAGGAACCGCAGCAAGCTGATCTCTCAGTAACTGTACTTGAACCTTTGTCGGGATCAGGTTTACTAATCCTAATGGTCTGGGGCTGAAAAAACAGGAATAAATTAGTCATAACACACTATTCAAGGTATTAATCCTCATTCCACGAATTAGTTCAAAGAGTAGAGTGTACCTCAGCTTTAGAATCACTTTATGCAAGTCTTTGTTTTATGTCCCTTACAATAGAAAAGAAAACCTGCTCGGCATTCAGGTTGGTTTTTGCACTCTGCATAAAACAGGTTTCGTGTGGGTCAATATGTTGACAATGGGTTAGTGGGATGAAATGTGATACTGGTATGAACTTACCGTCTCGAAGAACTTGATGCCATATTCATCAGCAAGTGCTTGACCCCTCGAAGTTGGCACAACCTATTAAAAAAAATCAATCAAGCCCAATTCAGAAAACTCTTGGGGAATTTGACATTTTGATCCAAGTTTGGTGTTACCCTCTTGCTCTCATCCATGTCACCTTGTTTCCTACTAATATTTTGTTCACATTATCGGATGCGTGTTGTTCAATGTTGCGGATCCAATTCCTAATGTCTACAAATTCACAAACATATAGAATTGATCGACGAAGAGTGTTTGGAGAAGATAAAAAGAACGAAACTTCTTCTGTTTTCTCTGTTGTTGTTTTTGTTGAGGTTATGGGTGACATAGAAATATTTGCAAAAAATTTGGATTAAGATTCGGATATTGGAATATCCGACTGGTATCCAACCGTTCCCTGCCCTACCTCTATTCCTTGTAACACTTACACATTGTTTATTGGTTTAGGCATTTAGCAATTATTCCATATGTATAGAGCTCGAGCATTTGTAGTTCTTGCGGCTCCGAGGAACAATGTAAAAGGTTGTACATTTTTCATTATGTCTTGACATTTTCTTCGAACATTCACCCCAAATTTGTTTAACTACACACGAAAAAGAAGAATACATAACCAACTGACTAAAAATATTGTTACGCTATGCATCCTAGATTCCCATGTGTGGAAGTTTGTACGTCTTCCATATACTACCAAGGTTCATTGATCGACGTTGGATGCCTCATTATGCCCACTCTACACACAAAAAATGTGACGCTAGATGAGTTGGGATTGAATTTATCGTGCATTTCAAAGAGCAAAGTAGTATCCCCATCATTGAAGAAAAAAAATCCTCTAAATGTACAAATCACATTGTAGGCAAAGTATGTACTGAGCATAAATCATATTTCATTGATTTATACATAGATAATATATTGGCGGTGATTAGACTTCCCTAGAATATATTAAAAGTACCCAAAAATAATATCAAGATGAAACTTTCTTTAAAATAATTAATCTTGACAAATTACATTAACAAACAAACAAAATATAAAGTAATCATAATCAGGTTGAGTAGTTGAGTTACATAAATAAAACTTGATCTACAATTTATCTTGCAATTGAGTTCTCTAAACGTCTCCCCATGTGCATATAATATTACTGGGATTATTTTTCATTATATTCTACCATGGAAAATATGAGGAACGACAATTCTAGTATATGTGAATGATCATGGTAGGTTCCGTAGGGAATGATCATGAGATTTGGTAAGCCCATCTAGTGATGTGGTCCAAAACAAACATTTGCAACTGATAATGGGAAACAAATGTGAGGCACACTGATCAGTTGATCTCTAATAAGAGGTGGCGTGTCAAGTATTTTGTAAAATCAAAGAAGTCTCGTAGTTCTGGTTTCAAGTTTCAACACAGGTCTAGGAACTTTTGTTTTCCTGAAAGACAGGTCCTCCACATTTATTGAATACATGCAATAGCTCTCCTGAATATGAGTTGTTAACCAACATGAGTTGGTGAAAGGATTCGTAGTTGATTGTTCGTTAAGTAGCTTCCTATTAGAAGTTGTTTTCGTACATTCAAAACAATTGGGATCTATAGTAGTTTCCTTAGTTGTATACAACACTCTCAAAAACCCATGTGGCAGAACCAATTCAAGGATTTTAAGTGATCCATGTGGCAGAACCAAATATCGGGAAATTGCCACATAGGAATCTCCAAATCCACCTCAGATGTACTCTGCTTTAATATAGAGAGAGTTGATACCAGTCCTAATAAGGACTTTAAACTTTAACTTCCAAAGTGATTTCTAATCTCTATTCACAATGCATTGGGTTAGTCTCGGTCTAGCATCTAAGTTATGGGGAAGGATATAGCATAGCATGGTATCTAAGTTATGGGGAAGGATATAGCATAACATGTTTAGTTCACGGATTCCTAACCACACAACGCAATCCAAAAATAACTTGAATCAGGATTCATCATACAAAATAATTTACGTAAGAAATACAGAAATCACATATAATAAAAGGATATTACACAGTGAAAGGAAGTAGACAAATCATAAACAATAACAGGCCAGAGCTCCACTGCTGCCTTCCTTCAAATGGACTCGTTAAGATCGTCTGCAGTTATTTGGTTGCAGTTAAGTTAACTCTCATTCCAAAAAGGTCAAAGGAAATTACCATATTTGTATAATTGAGGGCCAAGAGCCCATCTAGAAAGTGAGCCACATCGAGGTGTGCTCTTTACTTGCCCACACGATTTGGTTCCTAGAATGTACATCACACAATAGAGGTAATTGGTTTATGTTCTAACATACACCCAATTACAATGAATAAAATCAATGAAGCGGAAGAAACCAATTACAATAAAATAAAGGCATATACCGCTCCATCGGGATTCAGGAGAACTACCACATAAAGCCTAACATGACAACTTGAGATCTGCAATGTGACTTAATCAACTAATCGTAGATACAATTTCAATGATGATGGACAAACCCTAATTGTGTTTTACTTCCAAAGTCAGTTCTAATCTCTATTCACATATGTAAGTTATGGGGAAGCATATAGCATAGCATCTTCAATTCATGAATTCCTAACCAAATAACATCAATTCAAAATAAGCTTGAATCAGGCTTCAACACACAATTAATTAATTAAATTACCAAGTACAGAAATGACATATTAAGCAAATAATGCACAACAAAAGGAAATAGGAAATACTTACTTTCACACTTGATCGTCTTGATAAGGACACGGAATTCTCAAGTCATTTCTAATCCCAAATCACATTTCAGTGGGTAGGTATGGTATGTATGTTATAAGACAGCATATAATAACATCTTCAATTCACGAACTCCTAACAGCAAAGCCTCAATTCAAAGATAATTATTCGAAAACAGATCTAATTTGGAGATGAAAAAGGTTTTGGGATTTTTGAGGATTGGGAATTTTTTTTAGGGTATGCGGAAGAGAAAAGAAGAAAGGTTTGGTTTTTAAATCGCGGGGTTTTTTTGGGTTTAGCTTTCTATTTTGAGTGGGAGACTTGGAGGGCCACTTTTCTCGGGCAGTTTTTTTCTCCTGAGTTTTCGTAATCCCCCTGGATATCCTTAGAGAGCTTGAAAAGGGACTGCTATATATATATATATAAAGAATAAAGAAAAAAAAATTGGTCTAAATCACAGAAGTATCACTAAAAAAGGATATACCCGTATATACTCTACAGAGACATACCGTACTCACATGTTTCCTACAAAAAGGTGCCCTTGCATCCAAAAAGTTACAAATACTATTAATCTCCACTTCGAGATTTATTCATTACTATTATAAGTCCACGGAAATAAGAGTAATGATTGGATTACAAAAAAAAAAAAAAAAAAAAAAAACTTACGAATTTGAAGACGCTTACAAATCAACTTAAACATGAAGATAGTGTGGTGCAAGAAATCACAAAATCTAGTTCTTTTAGCCTTAAATTGCAGCAGGAAATACTTAATTAATACACCCAAAGTATAGTTTGCTCACTAATTCCTGTAATATATGATATTAGCTTTTTTTTTTTTTACTACGTTAGAGATTTGACTCTCTAATTTGATGCGAAAGCGAACTCAAAGTTCCTTACTCACGATCTTCGTTTCGTAAAGTTGGAATAAGGATTCGAACCAACCTAAAGTCCAGGACATCTACAAATTGGTTGTTACTCTTAGGGAACTAGTGAGTAAGTTTACTACTACTGCTAGGTTTCTTTCCTATACAAATATTAAAGAAAAAACATTAAGATTTGAAATCATGCAATTAATACAAAATTCAATTTACTAAAGAAAAGGTGGAGAGCTAATCCTCCTCATGTGAAAATAACATTTAGTTGTTGATTTGAATATGTTGATTTGATTCTTCCTAGACTCATAGACAAGTCCTAATGGAAGAAAACTTGATCCTTAACATGTATGGCTCATTAAAGATCGAGTTCATACATGCTAGCAAGTGGAACCAAGCAATGACTTATCTCTAAGCTCATTACTTTGATTCCTAACTAGACACTACACCAACTATCATTTTGGGATAGGATGTAGGTCTAGTTGTTCTTCCTAACAACCTACCAAGCCAACCACAAATATTCTCCCTCACATGAGATGGATTAACTCCCCAAAAGAGAAGTTAGCTCATGATCCTTGGGAGGATGAATTACAAGCTAGAAGAACAAAAGAGAGAGAAAGAAGAAGAAGAAAAACTTACTAAACTCACTTGCTTTTTATTTATTTTCTAGAAGAAAACCAAGGTTTCCTCCATTAAAACTATTACAAGCTTTCTTACAAAACAAAAAACAAAAAACTAAAAATGGCTAAGGAACTAAAATAATACAAGGAAAGGAAAATAAGTCAAGGGAGTAAATGGAGTGTCCCCCCCATTATTTTGTTTTCTTCTCCATTTGAGAGACATCTAATTTCCTCCCATGTGAAACATCAAACCACATTTACTTCATTTTTATCCACCACATTAAAACAAAGTGATACCTTGCCTTTTTTTCACTATTAACACCTAATCTAATAAATTACATGCAAGGTGTCAACTTTGCACCAATAATTTGTCATTTTTGTCTTGACATGCTCCATGATTGATGACTCATCCAATCTTGTGGGCCCGCATAGTGGGTCCTATGTGTAGTCCAGTGGCGGTCCGGTCTTTGGGCAATTTTACAACTTCCCGTCTATGCGTAGAGTTCATCGCCCTGATTGTCTGAGCAGCTCACTTGTCGCATTCGGAGTCCTGGTTCAAGAGGTAGGAGCTTCGGAAGTTTGATGCTTCTGTGTGGATTTGGAAGAATTCATATATATGTCGTTCCTCGTGCTTTATCGCAGGTTTAAACCATATTTCCATGTTTACTGCGAATACCTACAAAAGTATGAAAACATATTTATTTCATGATTATTAAACACATAGTTAACCAAATTTATATGTCTCAACGGGGTTTCATAATACACTTTTGGGTACTTATCACACTACCCCCAAAACAAAGACTTTGCTTGTCCTCAAGCAAAGAAGAGACATTAAAACAGATAAGTGGCCAAAAATGTGTAGTCCTAACTAAGTCTCGTTTCGCAGAGTGCGGTTGCATTGACCATGTGCAACAAGGCCTTAAACCACTAGGAATTCCCTAGTGGACGAGTTATAGCCTCGTGAGAGTCTTCCAGAGAAGATACTCACAAACTTCATTTATACTACAACGACTTCGAATGACGAAACTTCGTTTCCTAAATTAATCTCAGATATCCATACATCTCCTTAGCAGGGAACGAGGATTGATTTCTTTGAAACTCAAGTTAATATGTATTCAATAATTAAAACATCTACATATGATTATGCATGCAGTGAACTTTTCATTGAAATGTACTAGCAGGGTTATTTCTGGATCCTTTGGAGAGCATACCTAAATGGGTTCTCACATGTATGTGTTGAAACACAAATTCACTCAAAAAATTTCCACTCAGGTTTTGTTAACTCCAGTATACACTATTCCCAAGATCTCCAAGAGCTTTCTCAAGCATCTGCAAGAAAAAATAAGAATGCTTACAACTTTATATTAGCACCAGCTTGTTGTGATTTTTCGAAACTGGTTTCAAGTTAGTGCTTAATCTGATGAAGTCAAGCATACGACTTAAAAGACCTATATAACATTAGAGCTAGGTACCCTATCCTAAAAACCAATGACATAACCTGGAAACTAGTCCTCAAGAGACTAAACAAACACCCTGACGAGATTTTGGTGCGACCAAGGAAGTTGCACTAGCAACAAAAGTAATATATTTACACTAAGATATAAAGAAAATCGAACTAAGCGTATAAATATATTTATACTAAGTATTAAAGAAAAGTATCAATAATTTGAAATCCGCTACATATTGGGTGCGTCTGAGAAAAAGGTATACAATACCAATTGAATGACAATATATGTTGTTACCCCTAAGACATATCAAACACACCAATTAACCAAATTGAGCACCTACTGTTAACATACATACAATAAAAACAATGATCCATATCACAAAGCTGGAACCATTTTAATTAATTTCATCTCCAATCTAGTAGGATGCAATTGTAGTATATTGTAACGTAAAACAACGAGCCAAGCCGAGTGCTTGCGAGACGAGTACCAATTTTTTTTGTTATTTTCTTCTTTGATACTTGAGTCACTAATTCAATTCTCAAGTAAGGGGTTCTAAGTCCAATCAAGCTGATGACATGCTTAATGGCTGGATTAATTATAACATTGAGGAACTGATGAATAAAACTGAGCGGCATATGATTAAATTCTAACAAAGGCAGAGTTGAAAAATAATGCCCTCCTGTTTGTTTCTAATACTAAAAGAAGGACCATATGTCCATACATTACTCCATCTTTTGAGTAAATCTATAAATCAAATTTCTAATATAAATTAGAAATTTTGAGTAAACCTTCTTTTCTTCCGTGAGCTTACCTGTAAGTGTTACTTTTCATTTGTTCAACGGATACAATATTCATGTCTAGAAACTAGATATCTTTAAAATATAAATAACTAAAGCACCAAGTATGTGTCATCCAAAGCAAGAGAGAACAACAAAATAAAAAAGTTCTAAAAGCATAGAAGCCTTCAAGATGTTTCGAAACAATTCATATTTCATATCAATGCCGTGTGAGATAATAGAAACGCTGAACCAATGTAATTACCTGGTGAAGTTCAAAATTGAGCCGTTTTAGCATAAGATCATGAGCACTGTCCTTCGACATTGAAGTTTCTTTAATATCTTTAGGCACACTACTGAAAAATTCTGCCTCGGGTACAAGTTCAATATCAGGATACTTTGACTTGAAATCTATGCAAGCCTTGATGGCTTTCAAATAGTGTTTTTTCTCATACAACAGGTTGTGAAATGTAGTAAAGTCAACTGGAGCCTTTGCACGTTCAGTTTCAGCTTTAACTCGATCTTCTTCTAGGAAGATGGAACGATTTGCCTACATCAAAACCATAAAATATGTTTAAAGACCTCATCGTGAAGTATATATACATTTTATGAAAAAGCGTCTTCATTTCAACCAATAGTTCAATAGGAGCTGTAAAGATTTCGACTTGAATGGAACAACAACAACCACCAAATATAGACATAGAAAAAAACCCCGAACCCGATTTAAGATTGGCGAGATGAATAGACATAAGAGTAACAAGTTCTTTTAATTCAGATTTCGATCTTCCTTCTTTTTAATAAACAAAAATTGCCAAACCAACCTGACTCTCTCAGTTTATTTGCCTTGCCCTAATTGTGAACTAATTGCCAAGACAACACAATGCTACCAAAAACAGAAAAAGGGAATTAAACTCAAGTAAATCTCGCCACTACCTTTGTTCAAAAGCCGTATCTCTTATCTCTCATATTATATGAGCTCAACAATTGTAGTTTTAGTTTCTATTTGAAATCCAGTAAATGTTTTCAAATCAGATTTTGCTTTCCAAACCCTAAATACTCAAGAAATTAGGCTTATAAGAACTAGGGTTCTCGAAAAACCAAAGCTTCAACATTAATTCAATTAAACATGACAAGTGAAACCCCAATTAGCGAAAATATAAAAAAGATGGTATTTGTAGAATTACCTTACGGAAGAACACAAAAGAGATAATTTTTTACCTTTGAATATCGAAATAAAAAGAGGCGCATCCGTCCTCCACCCATAAATCCCAACGATTAAATAATAACTCCGATTCATCCAGTCACAAAGTGGGAGTGGCAGATCTTCTCGTTGGTTTCAAGTGTTGAATACGAGCAGCTTCGAGCTGTCTTTCTAAAGTTTTCTTGTGTTTTAGATAATATGTGATAAGGTGGACCTTTGCCTACGGCTTTTGACAACATAACAAGATCTAAAGCCGTTCACACATGTATCCCACGGTTGAAACCGTAGCAACAGCCACGGCTAAAAGTGTCGCTTAATAGTGGCTCTGAGTTCCAAAATAGTGCTTCTGGACTTTTGAGCAGATAGCGGCCAACAACATCTGTTGGATATTTAGCTAGGGTGATTAGCCGTGGGTAAAAATACCGGGCTTCCGTGGCAAAAAGCCCATTTTCTTGTAGTGATCCTATTTCTCATACTCATCACTTAGGTAGGTTCTTTTATTTGGTTTAATAGATGGGTAAGGAATTTTTTTGGTGAAAGTACGTGAAAGGTTTGATGAAAGGTTTAGTGGAGTGACTAGCGGTAAAATTTGTAATAGGTAAGAATTTTTAGCTATGTCGATCCAAAGATGGCCTAAATTCTCGCCTAGGGTTCGGGTGGTGATCAAGTAAGTAGATGCGTGATTTTCTCTAATCGAAAACTACTCCTCCGTGGTCATCACACACAAATCACTCATGTCAAGGTTTTTGTTAGATTCTCCAGGATTTATAGTTTAAGTAACTAACCGTTGGTTCTAAAAACTTACTGCTATGTACAATCAATGATACTCAGTACATGAATGTTCATGAAAAGATGTATAAACTATTGCATACATATTATCTTAAGTTTCTTAAAAAACAAATCCTAATTCGGATACTAATGTGAGATTTCTAGACAATTTTCATCATTGAAAAAGAAACAAGACTTTGTCACTAAGTACAATTATTAACATGAAATAAAACTATATACAGGTTGCAATTTGCCTAATATTTGCTACAGGTTTAAAGCACCCCCAACAGAATGATGCTTAGTCCTCGAAGTATCAATAATTAAAAAGAGAAAGTACTTGAGAACCGTGAGCAAAAATTAGGGCTAGATTGGAGAACGAAAGGTTGGAGAACATAATATATTATTCGAAAAGAACAAGAAAATGTTCAATAGCACACTAAACATAGCACCACCTAAATAAAAACAATAGCATACGAAACATGAAAAACAATAGCACACCAAATATAAGGTTTAGCTAGATATATGTACAATGGCAAACTCAAGTTTACCATCCAGCAGGATGTGAAGTTCTGGCGTCCTCTTGAAGGAAATGCATTTCCTTAGCATCGCGCCCGCCAAAAGATAATAGTTTGCCAAATTTCTGCCCATTCTTCGTTTCCAGATTTCCTCAAATGTGTCTACATATTTTCATCCTTCGGGTAACAACGAACATGCCTCAGGTACCAAGCGGGACGCTTCCATTGCCTAAACCTCAATGAACAAATGATTCTGTTTGCTGGGCACATAGAATCTACGTTGACCCAGTCATGAAAAGTAGCTGCAAACTGTGGGAAATGTGTCTTCATGATTTGACAAGCGGTGACCGGTAAGAGAATATACTGATCCTGAAAAGTGCGAGCTCGTTTTAGGTTGGAGATAACACAACCTATGATGTTAAAAAATGTATGACCTTGAGCTAGGGCACCGAATACAACGCAAGCAGCCTCATTGGCAGTAGAAAAATGCCAATCTCCCATAATGTTCAGGAGTACAAATAACATCGCAGTCCCCATGTTCATGGTCATGCTTGCTAAGGGAATGGTGACGTCACGCCATGCCACATGGCCATTTCCTTCTTGTTTAATCTCAAGACCATCACCATAAGTTTCACGAAACGCTTGCCACTGAAAGGCACGGTAAGAATTATGATAGATGTAATGCCATGATGCAACAGGATCGTGATATGGAAGAAAGTTAGTGCAAGTTGTTGTTTAGAAAAGATATGAGGTGTGTCACCAACTTGGATTGTGAACCCGTCTAAGTAGAAACCATGCGCATGGTTGAATGCTGGTGTGTCTTCCATATTAGCATAAAAGTATGCAGCCAAACTCGGAGAATAAGTTTGGTCAGGTTGAAGAATTAGGGAAGACCATCCGATGTTTGTAATGTAGTCACGGAAGAGATGTCCATAGGTATTGGAATCCATCATGGACTGAAAGGATTGCTCAGGAATGAGTTTGGGAGGTACCATGTTTGATGAAGATGCAATTGATGAAGACGCCATAGTGGATGAAGTAAAGAAATAGGTAACGACAAAGGCAAACTGGATGGATAAGAGAATAGACCCTCCCCTAAAGCACATGTTAAATTATATTAGTCACAACGCAAAAATGATGACAATCCTTTTAAGCATTTCATACAAAAGAAGACACAAAAGTAAGACAAAATTCATAATCTGACGAAAAATATAATAACATATATGAGTATTTATTTATGGACTTAGTAATAGTAGAAAATTATGGATTGTTATGTTGATCTTGGAGACGATATCGTGCACCGTGATTTTTTAGGTCTTCCATTTGTTGGCCGAGTTGCATCCCGAATGTCCCTTGGTCGGGCAGACAGTTTGATTTTCCATTAGGAGAGCGTGATTTTGCAAGGACTGAGAATGATTTTCCAAGATCTCTTTCTGTTCAACATCATGCATTGCTTGACGATCTTGGAAATCCTGAAGAGTTGTGATGATGATATTCTGACGAGCGTGTAGTTCCCTCAAACCATGATGAAGAAGTTTAATTCCTTCCATGGGATTAATAATGTTCAGCATGACATTTTCATCAAATAAATGGTCAGAATTTGAGCTTGGGTCGTTCTGTTCCTTTATTAGAGTATCATATCAGGAGTCCAAAAACCAACGGAGTAATCTGTTTGGAGTACTTTTATTTGTGCTCTTTGAAGGGGTGTCTCTGGAGAAATTACTGGATAACCCCAACGCATCATAATCTGAGTTACTAAAGTGGGTAGGGGTGCTGACCTTCTTGTTTTCTTGGTGATTACGTTCCAGAGGTGTTGGATTAGACAAAAGTCATCTATTTGAGTCTGCAAAATCCAAAGTATGTGAAGTTGAGGCTTTGTGACTTCTGATTGGTGTGATGTACCTACCACATTGTGTCCCAACCAGTGGAGCACAACACGTTGATTCTGTTTCAAAGAGCGTTGAAGAACAATGTGATGTGTATTTTCGACTTCGTCATGAGATACGGTAGCTCGTAGTAAAGTTTTGGCGAATCAAATGATGACTCTTGAAAAAGGGACCCCTGGGTATTCACTGGGATTTGAAGTATGTCGGAGATCATTTCCTTAGTCAATTCCGAACGTTGTCCATAGGCATTGAAGTAGAATTTTCCATTTTCAGATCCGCTAAATTGGTAGAACATTAAAACCAATTCTCATGAATAACCAGCTGCTGAATGATATAGATGAGGCGTCCATCCGCGACGTATGATTTCGGTGTCAAAATAAGGAGAAAACCGGCCATCTTCGAAAGTTTTCAGGTAGTCTTTCTCTGCCGTTATTTTTCTTGGTTGATCCATTGGTAGTATTACTGAGGGAAGGATAGGGAAAATTGTTTGAATAAGAATGGCTGAAAAAGAAGAGATTTATAGCCAATCTATGAGTCTGTACCAATCTGGAGTCCAAGTGTAGTTAATGACCCATGTGATTATGAACAACATCATAGGGGATCCACAGTAAGTCTTTGTCATGTCAGATATCCAAATACAATTAATGAGATGGTTTAATGTTAGAAAATACGGAGGAAAGTTTCACAGGGTAGTTAGACTTAGACATAATTTCAGAAATGATGATCATAACTCAGTAATAAAACATGGATAGAATAATCGAGTCAGTATGTGACAAGTGTTATCGCGGACCTTGTAAAAGTCTTGATTTTTCTCTGAACACCATGTGTATCCATTAATTATTTTGGTGAGTTTTGGATGGCCTTTCTTTGTTATTGTTTGTTTATTTATTTACTCATTATTATTTTTATTTTTTTATTTTATATATATATATTTTTTTAGAGGAAAAGACAACTAATATACACAAATATTTAATACGGAACTTCTCCATTTAATACGTAACCAGTACAAATGTGTGAGAATTATTTAACACACCATACTAATATACAAAATGAAAATCAGAAAAAGAGACGGTTACATAGATCTAGATGTTCTGGATCATGTTATGCATGAGTGACAAGAGAATAATGATAAACACTGTTATCACGAATACTGTGATAGCCCATTTGCGTTGCTCCTTTTCCCATCACTCTATTTGATTCATTATGTTCAAGAAATTGAGAATTTGTGAAAAAGAATTTGTGAAGAGGGAGAGAAGGGAATGAGGGAAAGTGGAAAAGGAGAGTTGTATTTATAACTTGATTTCTGACCGTTGGGCATCTGACCGTTGGAATCAGTCCGTTTGGTTCTGACCGTTGGGCTTTGAGAGTAGGCCCAATGCATCAAGGGACAACTAATATAGTAGGAATCCATTATTTTGGATTAGGTCCAATATTTTTGCCCAAGCCCAAATGATTTCCCGAAATTCCCCTTATGTCCCGAATTGTTCCGAAATTTCAAACTTGGAATTTCGATTAGTTTTAACTCCAAATTGAACCAATGATATATCAAAACGATCGGCATTAAAAATTCCATCCAATGGAATATGACATAATCACATTCAAACTCAAATTTTTTTTTTCTTTTTTATGTTTATTTATTTACACTTTTATATACAAATGTACAAGACGAAAGGAACATGTCAACAACACCGGAAATCTAAATAAAACAACACATCACAATAGCTTAACTCAGGCAACTTTCATGTCGGCTCTGGGGCGAACCCAATCCTGCCAGACTGTGGCTTAACCTTTATGTTATAGGGGCCTAGGGTTCAGGACGGTACCATCCCTGACCAATGTGCAATGGTCTAGTAATAATATTACCCTTAGTACATATGGTATAGCCTCAAACCGTCCCTTGATACAGTCACATAGAAAACCGATCGGGGTTGGCCTGGTGGAATCCATTGCCCGCACGAACTAGGAAATGTCCGATGTTGAATATCACGACTTTCTTTGGGCACCATGCTTGGTGCTAAGGGAAAAACGAGTATATACATGTTGAGTCTTTTAACGTCAGATCCTCAAGACGAATGTGAGTCTTTTAACGTCAGATCCTCAAGACGAATCCCAACCTGTGGGAATAACGGGACGACGACGAAGTTTATCCCGCCGAAAGCTGGTGTCGGACAAAATAATACCTTATACCGGCTCATCTCGGATAGAAGATCAAGACCTGGACAAAAAGGAGTTTGACAGTTCATACACCACCCCATCCTTTTCGCTTGTCGCTTTCGAGCAAAAGCACTACGACCATTACCTATTCGAGATGGGTGAGATTTGAACCAAATGATGAGTTGGAGTCCGCGAGGAAGAGAATAGAAAATGGAGGAGAAAGAAGGAGTTGAAATTTTTGGTACCCATTGTTTTCCAGGAGGCACGTTTGCTCGATTATCGAAGAAGACATTTATACTCGGTTCGAAGTAGAGTTTTTGGGACTATGGTTCCGCTTTGCAACCACACACTCTAGGGATTTGTAGAAAAGAAAATAGAAGAGGGTCCGCTACCCAAATGGGCGTACTTTCTGTTTAAACACATGGAAAGAAGTACACCATCGAATCTATTAGTCTACGTGACCGGGTCATTGAGAAGAGTCTCTTCGACATCCGGAGAGCGCAAACTCATGATAATGTTTAAAGCGTTGGCCATTTACTTGAAATTCGTTGTCATCATTTACGCTTTTCAAAGAAATAGCCCCATAAGGGGTGACAAAGAGATCGCGGAAAGGACCGCACCATCGAAGTCTTTAATTTTCCGAAAAATGTGTAATCTTGAATTGTACAACAAAACTTTTTGACCCACTTTGAATTCTTTTCTCAATATGTGCTTGTCATGCACTCTTTTCATGTTGGCTTTATAGGATTTCGAGAGATCATAGGCATCACTCCAAATTTCCTCAAGCTCGTTTAACTGCAATTTTCTATTCAGCGCCTGCCGCGTTAGTATTATAATTGAGGCTTTTGATGGCCCATAGAGCACGGTGCTCAAGTTCAACCGGCAGATGACAAGGTTTTCCAAAAACGAGACGATAAGGAAACATCCCTATAGGTGTCTTAAAAGCTGTTCTGTATTCCCACAAGGCATCAGATAATCGTAGAGACCAGTCTTTTCTAGATGGATTGATAGTTCTTTCCAAAATGGATTTGATCTCTCTATTAGAGACTTCTACTTGACCACTGGTGTGAGGATGATACGGAGTTGCCACTTTGTGCGTGACTCCATATTTCTTTACTAATGATTCAAAAATTTTATTGCAGAAATGTTTTCCCCCATCACTAATTATAGCTTTTGGAACACAAATCGAGAGAAATATTTTCTTTTACGAACAAAACGACCGTTTTATGATCGTTAGCACGACATGCCAATGCCTCAATCCATTTTGACACGTAGTCAACTGCTACTAGTATGTATAGGAAGCCATGTAAATTTGGAAATGGACCCATGAAGTCGATGCCCCATACATCAAAGATTTCCACAATTAAAATGGGATTTAAGGGCATCATATTTCGTTGAGTAATGCGTCCTAGCTGCTGGCAGCGATTGCATGCTTTGCAATGTTCATGTGCATCTTTAAACAGTGTTGGCCAATAGAATCCACATTGTAGGACCTTGGTCGCATTTTTCTTACCACTAAAATGACCACCACAAGATTGTTCATGACAGAAAGATAACACATCATTGTGTTCCCAATCGGGGATGCAACGGCGGATTAGTTGGTCGAAACAATACTTGAAGAGGTAGGGATCATCCCAGAAATAAAATTTCACAGTGGATAAGAACTTTTTCTGGTCATTACGAGACCAAGATGAAGGGACTTCTTCGGTAACTAAGTAATTTACTATGTCAGCGTACCAAGGAGACGAAAAAATAGAGTACAAGTGTTCATCCGAAAAGAATCACGATAGGTTCTCAGATCGAGATCAACATCATTGACAAGTCGTGATAAATGGTCCGCAACCACATTTTTGCAACCTTTTTTATCTCTAATTTCTAGAGTAAACTCTTGCAAAGGGAGAATCCATCAGATCAACCTTTGTTTTGCATCTTTTTTCGTTAATAGATAACGAAGTGCCGCATGGTCAGTGTAGACAATAGTTGGAGAACCCACTAGGTAAGAACGAAACTTATCCAAAGCATATACAACGGCAAGAAACTCTTTCTCAGTGGTGGTATAGTTACGTTGAGCTTCATTAAGGGTTTTACTCGCATAGTAAATGACAACTGGCTTATCTTCTCGGCATTGCCCTAGTACAGCTCCAATAGCATAGTCGCTCGCGTCACACATTAATTCAAAAGGTTTAGACCAATCAGGTGGTTGAATTATGGGAGCGGTAGTTAATGCATTTTTTAAAATTTCAAAGGCTTGTTTGCAATTGAAACTGAAATAAAAAACGACATCTTTAAGCAGGAGATTGGTTAAAGGTCGAGCAACCTTTGAGAAATCTTGAATAAATCTCCTATAGAAACCTGCGTGTCCTAAAAATGCGTGAATGTCTTGAATAGATTTTGGTATAGGAAGTGAAGCAATTTTTTCTATCTTAGCTTTGTCGACTTCAATTCCGTCCTTTAAAACGATATGTCCTAAAACTATTCCTTTTGTAACCATGAAATGACATTTTTCCCAATTAAGAATAAGGTTTTTTTCTTCACAACGTGTAAAGACTTTTTCAAGATTTGATAGACAACTATCGAAAGAATCTCCATATATGGAGAAGTCGTCCATGAACACTTCCATAAAACGCTCAACCATATCACTGAAAAATGTGAAGCATGCAAATATGGAAAGTACCAGTGCATTACAAAGGCCGAAAAGGCATTCGCTTATATGCAAATGTACCAAATGGACAGTGAACGTTGTCTTGTCTTGATCGCCAGGTCTATGACTATCTAAAATAACCTGAATAACCATCAAGAAAAAAGTAATATGCATGACCGGGCTAAACGTTCGAAAGCATCCGATCGATGAATGGAAGTGGAAAGTGATCCTTACGAGTAACGACATTAAGTTTGCGATAATCAATGCATATTCGCCATTTCAATCGATACGAAATGAAATGCATTCATCTTTATCATTTCTCACAACTCTAATGCCAGATTTCTTGGGAACAACGTGTATTGGACTCACCCACACACTATCAGAGATAGGGTAAATAATACCCGCATCGAGTAATTTTAAAACTTTCTCTCGTACCACATCTTTCATGGTAGGGTTTAGTCGACGCTTCGGTTCACACGCCGACGTCTTAGCATTTTTTTCAAGGTGTATGCGATGGGTGCACACAGTAGGTTCAATGCCTTTAATGTCAGCGAGGGACCATCCGATAGTAGAACGATGTTGTTGAATGATATTAATTAAACGAGCTTCCTGATCGTCAGTTAATTGTGAAGAAATGATAACTGGGTGACGACCATTTGGATAAAGCTGTACGTATTTTAATTCCGAAGGAAGAGGTTTTAAATCAGGGGTGGGCGGAGTGGGTATTAAAGATTCTTGAGGAAAGTCATCATCCATGCAGTAAACAGATTGATGTTCATCCAAGTTACTGGACATTACAGTCGTAGGGTCAAATAATGGTATTGACTCTAATAACTCATTTACTTCTTGTGTATAATCCTCGTCCTCAAACTCGGATTCGTTAAAGGAAAGAAATTGGTACACTTCATCTTTTGGAAACGAGTTTGTTAAATACTCTTGTGGAACGCTGTCAACCCTGTTCACCTCACCATCAATGTCAGGCTCTGGAATTTGTTTCATCAACTTGAACACATTTACCTCTACCGATAGATTTCCAAAGGACATGGTCATTGAACCATCCCTACAGTTAATAAGAGCATTAGAAGTTGCTAGGAACGGACGTCCTAAGATGATAGGAATGGAATCACATGCAACTTCTGTATCCAAAATAACAAAGTCTACAGGATAGAAAGTCTTGGACTTTTATGAGGACGTTTTCCACAATTCCTTTTGGATACTTTATAGAACGATCGACTAACTGTAGAGTCATGGTGGTAGGTTTGAGTTCATGAAGACCTAGTTGTTTAAATAAGTAATATGGAAGTAAGTTCACACTAGCTCCTAGGTCTAGTAAGCTAAAGAGTCGTATATTTGTCACCTAAGGTGCATGGAACCGTTGGTCTACCGAGGTCTTTGTATTTGACTATACCATTGTGTTCTCGGATGGATGGAAACCGCTCGGTGAGGAACGCTTGTTGAGGAACATTAGTTCTCCTTTTTGGTGCACATATCTTTCAGAAATTTTGCATGTTTTGGTAATAGTTTTAAGGCATCGAAAAAGGCAAGTTGATTGTCAAATTTTTAAAAAAGTCTCTCGAATTTCAAAGAAAATTCTCATCGTTTTATTCTTTGCTGCCGTCGCGAGGAAATGGTGCCTTAGGACGAATTTGGAAAAGGGGTCTTCTTGCTTATTTCCTAAATTCTGAGATGTTGACTTTATTTGATCCGTGAATCGTCCGTAGGTTCATTATTAGTAATAGGTTCATTGAACCTTCGATTCCTTTGGTTGATCATCCGCATAATGATTTTGATTGTCTACCATTTTTCCGGATCGTAGAGTAGTGATTGCATGCACCTCACCTTGATTGGAGGTGCTTGTACCAGCATTAGTAAGTTTAAAGACCGTGTTTTGCCGGTTTAGGGCTTGGAACCGCTTGTCCAGAAACACGCCTTTTCTCGACTCTTTTCTTCTTGCGCCAATTGTTGAAGTGATTGTTGGATAGACGTTAAAATTTGAGACTGTTGGTTCATGTAAGCTAAGAAAGTCTCGTTTGTCCTATCCGAAATAGGTTGCGCAGGTTGTGCAACAGGTAGTAGTTCACGATTATTGCTAAGAAGTTGTTGATTATAATTGGGATCCGGATTAGGGAAACAAGGCTGCGATTGGTTTGATAGTTAGCATTGGAATTATTTTGAAATTGACCTTGTTGGTATTGTTGATTATTTCCTTGGCGGTATGGAATAAAATTGTTGGTAGGTCGAACAGGTGGAATAGCGAAACCTGGAGGAGCCCCCATTTGTTGGTTATTTTGGCTTCGCCGAAAATTCGGATGTTGTCTCCACAAAAGCATTAGGAATGTTGAATGCACATGCCTCCTCCGATTGTTTAGTAGGGGAAGCATATAACAAGGAACAATATGCATCGGGATGGTCGACTAAGACAAAGGACACATGGGCGGCGTCAACGCTCATGACCGGTTTTGGTAGTTGATCGTTTACTTAAACCGCAAGGGCATCTACTTTTTAGTTTGGGATTCTATCAAATTTTTATTTCGATCGGGTTTTACCTCAAAAATAGATGTGGCCTTTGTAACATTGTCCTTTGATGACCGAGACGACTTCGGTGTTACCCCCCAAAGGTGTACCTTTTTTTTCACTTGTTTTCAAGAAAAGTATAAGCTTCGTAGCTCCTTTGTCCATGAAGCAACCGCCGTTCATTATATCAAGAGTTTCTTTTTGATGATCAGAAAGACCATTAAAGAATGAACGAACAAGGACAACTTTGTCCAGTTGGTGATGAGGACATTCTAACGTAAGATCGAGTAAAACGACTCTATGCTTCTGTAAATGATTCATGAGGATTTTGACGAAAGAATTGAATTTTCTGAAGCATTTCGGTTGTTTTTATCTGAGTGTAAAACGAAGCATGAAAGCTTGAACTAGTTTATTCCATGTATCTATGGACTATGGTCATTGTCCCCGCTAGCCGATTGACGCTTTTTCTCGCTAAAGTGAATGGAAACAAATCGAAGCAAGAGTTGTTCCTTAGAGACTAGATGGTGAAATGTTGTTGCCACTTGTTGAAGCCTACGAAGATGATTGTAAGTTTTTCGTGCTCCAAACCATGATATATAGGTAACAAACCGAAAACATTTTGGTGGGATCTGAAAATCACCGACAATGTCCTCAAGTTTGATCTTGCAGGGAAGAAGGTCGTTCTGTAATGTAGTATAGAAGTCCGAGAGGGCTTCTCTGGCATTAGGAGGATCGTCGGCCATAATGACGAAGTTGATGGCGGCGAAGGATTGTGATGAAGGTAATTAGCGGAAGAAGAACAATTTTTAGGTGAAAACTTTACGCAATTGCTTATCGTATTTTTTCGACGATAGGTATGTTCAATTTCTTTAGTGGAACCGGACCTTAATCTCATGCAAGCCTAAAATTAGATCTAACTTACGTAAGGAATTTAGTAGGACTCGAATTTTATTATTATCTTAAGCATTAGAGTTGAAGAACATATGCCTAAACTGCTGCTAACATAGCAGTGAAGCTAGGAATACGTGTGCATAAACCAACAGTCAGGTCACAAAAGAGATATGAGGGAGGCTTTCCGTGCAAGCTCGGTTCTAATTAAGTAACCTCAATCTTTCAAGTTTCCTAGACACCATTGGAATATGATTAAGATTTATGGAATTAAAATTTATGCAAAGGCGATATTAATTTTAATTTTTTTTTTTAATTTTTTTTAAAATTTATTTATTTATTTATTTTTTTTAAGATTTATGCAAGGGTTAAAATACAAACATGCAAATACGATCTACTCATACAATACTAGGTGCAGTAGCATGTGAAGATACTCTACTCATATGTATAGCTATACGAATAGGCAAGCTTGTGTCATCGATAAATACTTCCATACGTACAGGCAAATATACATCAGTAATACGTATATGTACGCTAATTTGTAAATTGATATTACGTAAACGTATATCAATAGTAACATGCAAATTTGAATCACTCATACGTATCTAAATACATTAGCATGCGAATATAGTATACATATGCAGAATAATACGACAAAACTAAACATGCAAAGTATTATACATAAACTAAAATATGACTCTTGTATTGCATAATAATTCGATTTCGACAATACTCATTGAGATTGCGAGTGTCATATAGAGAGCAGCTTTACCCCGTAGGGTTTAGAAACAACTTACCCAACTCAGATTTTAACCCTAGTTGGAATGTTCTCCTCTTTCTTGACAAAATTGATTTATTAAACAACACCATTTTCTAAAATGATGATTTTGGAGGGGAAAACAGTTGATTTTGACCTCGAAAATAACCTCCACCAACTGATGCTCAGTGGAGACAGCGTGCGCGCCATCAAGATCTTTCTGAATTGAGCTCACACGCGTGATTCAGAGAACCGTAGCCAAAGTTATGGCCAAAATACCAAAACACATCCTAATTACTATGTATAACTCCTAAGTTATAGATGCTAATATGCAAATAATCACTCATTCAGTAATATATATGCTAAACATGTGACTTAGATATATATATATATATATATATATATATATATATATATATATATATATATATATATATATATATATATATATATATATACATATATGTAATTCATGACCAACCGCATATATATATATATATTCACAAAGGATTCATTCATGATTCATGCATATTACTAACCTAATACGCAAAATATAGTCCATTAACTACAACATAATAACTACATACATGTGAAGCATGCAAAAATATTTAAAATTTGGACCCGCAAAGCTTCCCCGCAAGTCCACCAAATAAAAGAAACGCGGCACAAATGACCAAATGTTTCACAAGAAGCTTAGTGATTGTTGTAGCCTAGTTTCCGTGTCCTAGCATTTGGAACCCGGTCACCAACCAAAACCGAATGTTTATCAAGAGCAAAAATGTGGGAAATTTAAAAAAAAGAAGAAAACATAAGAAAAAGAAATATATTAAAGGATGAGCGTGGGGGGTTTCCCTTGAGCAATTCCAGTTGCAAGCATAGGTCTTTTGGTCTTTAGAATGGCAAAGGGTTTTTTTTGAAATTAGCTTTTTTACTACGTTAGAGATTTGACTCTCTAATTTAATGCGAAAGCGAACTCAAAGTTCCTTACTCACGATCTTCATTTCGTAAAGTTGGAATAAGGGTTCGAACCAACCTAAAGTCCGGATGGCTACAAATTGGTTGTTACTCTTAGGGAACTAGTGAGTAAGTTTACTACTACTGCTAGGTTTCTTTCCTATACAAACATTAAAGAAAAAACATTAAGATTTGAAATCATGCAATTAATACAAAATTCAATTTACTAAAGAAAAGGTGGAGAGCTAATCCTCCTCATGTGAAAATAACATTTAGTTGTTGATTTGAACAGGTTCATTTGATTCTTCCTAGACTCATAGACAAGCCTTAATGGAAGAAAACTTGATCCCTAACATGTATGGCTCATTAAAGAGTTCATACATGCTAGCAAGTGGAACCAAGCAATGACTTATCTCTAAGCTCATTACTTTGATTCCTAACTAGACACTACACCAACTATCATTTTGGGATAGGATGTAGGTCTAGTTGTTCTTTCTAACAACCTACCAAGCCAACCACAAATATTCTCCCTCACATGAGATGGATTAACTCCCCAAAAGAGAAGTTAGCTCATGATCCTTGGGAGGATGAATTACAAACTAGAAGAACAAAAGAGAGAGAAAGAAGAAGAAGAAAAATTAACTAAACTCACTTGCTTTTTATTTATTTCCTAGAAGAAAACCAAGGTTTCCTCCATTAAAACTATTACAAGCTTTCTTACAAAACAAAAAACAAAAAACTAAAAATGGCTAAGGAACTAAAATAATATAAGGAAAGGAAAATAAGTCAAGGGAGTAAATGGAGTGTCCCCCCCATTGTTTTGTTTTCTTCTCCATTTGAGAGACATCTCATTTCCTCCCATGTGAAACATCAAACCACATTTACTTCATTTTTATCCACCACATTAAAACAAAGTAACACCTTGCATTTTTTTCACTATTAACACCTAATCTAATAAATTACATGCAAGGTGTCAACTTTGCACCAATAATTTGTCATTTTTGTCTTGACATGCTCCATGATTGATAACTCATCCAATCTTGTGGGCCCGCGAGTGGGTCCTATGTGTAGTCCAAAAGGTCCGGTCTTTGGGCAATTTTACAACTTCCCGCCTATCGTAGAGTTCATCATACTGATTGTCCGAAGCGCACTCACTTGTCGATTCGAGTCCCGGTTCAAGAGGTGGGAGCTTCTAAGTTTGATGCTTCAAATGCGGATTTGGAAGAATTCATATATATGTCGTTCCTCGTGCTTTATCGCAGGTTTAAACCATATTTCCATGTTTACTGCGAATACCTGCAAAAGTATGAAAACATATTTATTTCATGATTATTAAACACATAGTTAACCAAATTTATATGTCTCAACGGGGTTTCATAATACACTTTTGGGTGCTTATTAATATACACAATCATAATATGAGAAGTTAAACTTAAATATCATTGCGATATCTAGGATTCATAATTCTATATGAATATACCTTCCTTAAAAATTATTAATAAGTATAATTTGGAACTCATAATTGCATTGATGCCAAATTGCTTCCATATAAAGGAATCTCCATAGATCACAGATAAGTGTATGAACCTAAAACCTACAAATATGAACCGAAGAGTTTCCCCCTTGTTCTAGATCTCTACTCTTCTCCTTTCTCTCTTTTCTCCCTCTTTTTCCTCTCTTTTCCTCCCTTTCTTCCCTTTGACAAATAAGTCTCTAGGTTTCCCTCTCTCCCCCAAGTTATCTTATTAAGTCAAGCATTCCACTTTTGTCCCACTAACTTGAGTCGCCTCACTCTGGATCGTCCATCTCTCCTTCCATCCCTCAGTTCATCTTATAGTCGTACTAGTACCATGTCCTCGGTCTTGGGGTTCCACGGACACGATCCTATACTCCCCAGTCCACCTTGTTATACTACATTCCCCCCTTTGTCGTTGTCCCAGTCCACTATTTTCTAAGGTATCCAATATAGTATCCAATCTATTCAGACCTTAAGGCCTATAAATACCAAGCACACTACACTTGCATTTCATCAAACAATTTTCTCTCAAATCTACTGCAAGACTTTCTTTGTTGTTTATATATTTGTGTTCAAAAGTTTGAAAATGGCAGGTATCATGAACAAGATTGGTGACGCACTACACATTGGAGGTAATAAGGAGGAACAAAAACATGGGGAGGCCCAAAAGCATGATCAGCAACTTAAGCCAGGAGGTGAACCCCATAAGAAACAAGGTGAACAAAAGGAAGGTTTCTTGGAGAAAATAAAGGACAAAGTTAGTGGGGAAGGGGGAGCGAACAAGGAAGGAGGAGAGAAGAAGAAGAAGAAGGAGAAGAAGAAGAAGGGAGACGGTAAGGATCATGGTAGCAGCAGCAGCAGCGACAGCGATTAGAAGAAAGGGTTGGATCGATGTCTAAAATAATAACAACATGTTATTGTAATTTTTCTAGGAGAGTGGCTCTTTAATTTTATGGTTGTGTTCTTCACAAAAAAAAAAAAAAAAAAAAAAAAAATTATGGTTGTGTTCTGTTGGTCAATTAGCTTTGTTTCTATGGTTGGATCACATGTACGTACATGATCGATGATCTTCATGTTACGGTTGTTGACTTGTTGAAGATCTAGGAATGGCCTGAATCATCTATGTTAATGTTGGAGTCATGGAAAATTGGTACTGGTATGAAAATAAATCTATCGTACGTCTATGTAATTAAGTCGATCCGTCTCCCTTTTATTTTCCTCTTTTTTACTTGACTTCAATATTTTCAAGACCAACCGCTGATCTCGGAACTCTTGTGGACAGAATTACAAATACATGTATTCGATATACAGTATTACAACTTCAGACGTTGCACAGTATGTATAACTTGTAAGCCATCTTTAATTACTCTTTGTGGTCATCCGTCATCAGATCATGTGTTGTAAACAAGAAAACCAACTTAATGAATGAGTTCAACCGGGTCACACTGTATTTTGGAATTTTGGCCGATATTTGGAATTTTGGGTATGCAGTGTTGACAATTTGTTGACAATTTTGAGCATGATGTTGTTATGATTGTGTGAAAATGAAACCACAGATAAAATTTTCTACGTTTGGTCACATGCAATTTTATCTCCAGTCATTTGTACAAATTCCTTCTTGGGTGGTTACTTCTACCGTTGGCTCACAATTGTTACCTTTGATCCGGCCCTCGTTTTATGTAACACAAAGATAATTTCCATAATTCATGATTTCGAACAGTCGATGGACAATGTACTCATGACCATAGTTCATGATTTCGAACGGTATCGGAATTCCTCCAGGTATTTCGATTTTTTTAAAAATCGAAACGGAATTGGAACGAAGTGATTCGATATGTTTGGAAAACCAAATTTTCCGGCGAAAAGAGCATCACCACCACCTAAACAAACTGTGATTTGAGTATATTTGACGAATTTTAACTAAACCTAGATTTATAAACTTACGAAAAACCATTGAGGAAGAAAAAGATAATTAAGGAAAAGACATTCAAAATCGTCTCCAACATATTTCCAGACTCCCAGTGAAGTCATCCACCACCATCTTCTTTTATGTTTTTTCATTGTGGCTTTGCAAAATCCATGGTGGCATCCACAAACCACCGTTGTTGTTGTGTCTTAACTTATTAACAGTGATGATAAAGGATGACAATACACTCATCTCAAAATCCAACGGTCCAGATTTGGTCACTTTTAATTAATTATGATATTTCAGACCTTGCAGCACATTTCTCGACCCGTCTGGCTAGTGGTGATATGCGAACGAATTCGGTTTTGGAGTTTCCGGAATTCCGCCATTTTCGATATATTGAACTTGACTCATTTCCAGTTTTGTGAAGAAACGAAGTTTGTTTTTGCATTTTGCCTAAAATGGCACATATTGATAACTCCACAACTACCAAAGCCATTAAAGTTTATTTAGGGATCAACTACAAGTCTACAGCTCATCCATCTTAATCTCACTTAGAAAAAAAATCAAATGGCGTTTTCTAGAAGTGCAGCAGTGTTTCTCCTACAAGCTTCAAATGACTTATGATATTGTTGAAGCTACTGGGCATGTGAAAGAAATGGAGTACTCCATGGTCAAGGTAATGAAAGATTGGGTTTCTGAGGCTCGGGCTTAATGACATTTTTTTTTGCAAAAGACGAGCTTGATTACTTCCCTAGCTAGCATTCTTTAACGAGAAGATTAGAGTCCGCAACCACATATAAAGATCGACCTTTAGTCATCATACCAGCATTCTCTGTGATGAGAATGGATTCACTCAGTTCTACTTGGTGGTTTATTTGATTCTCAATCTTCACTCTACTACTCGATCTAGTATGTCTGCTTGATGACCAAATAATATTTACACATATTTGTCTATTATCTTCCATATTATGACTGTTTTTGTAAATTATTTTACACATGGACACACATAATTTGCACTTTGTAATCCATAAAAACTTTACCAGTTTGAATGTGTCAAGACTCAAGAGTGTGACATGGTCTTGTAACTGAATGAGAACGGTGACATATTGGCGCATTTCATTGGGCAGGTTGGGTTGCTGAGCGCATAGTAACATGGTTTTTTTGTTTCCTTATTTTTTTGTACTGTGTCCGTGTGTGTGGGGAGGTTAGTTTGGTTTGGATGCGCTAAGGAATAAGGATGTTAGCCCAAAAGAAAGCCATACAATCAAAAGTGAAGAAGCCCTGTGTCATGTGTGGTACCAAATTCAACTGTTAGAAACCACTTCTACTGTTTTACATAACCTTGTTGCTATCTATTTTCAATTTGTCATTTCTATACAAATATTCAAGACTGTACAAACATATTGAAACACAACTGAAAGTCGGAAACCTTCCTATGGTTATGAACTTTTTGCAGGAAAACACACCTAATGTATATAAGGTCAGAGATAATACAGCCGACAAAAACCAATTCGATGCAAAATGGAAGTACCTGATTATTGGGTTGGTAGTGGGGGGGTTGACGAGTTGCATTTTCAGTTTGGTTGTCTATTTCTGGTGCTGCAACAAAAAGATGCAACCCCCAATCTTTGACATTGAGCTACCAAGCCTACCAGCAGCACGACCCCCATGTCCTTCACTTGCAGCTCCATATGCCGCCTCATCACTAGCAGCAGGGCGTAGTACTTCAGCACCATCTACCTCAGAGATTCACGAGGTCGTGTAGGGATCTAATATTGTAATGACCCTGAATTTACCCAAGGGTACTTGGGTAGTTTTATTGTGAGCATAGGGTTACTTTGGTAATTATGTTAACGTAAGTTATCTTGGTAAATGCTTGTGTCGTTTCGAATCGGATTTATCTAATTATTACTATTGGTATTGTTTATCCAGATGTTTGATTATACGTAGTTCAAATTAAATTCTTCTTTATTTTTTTTTATATATATATTATAGCTCTCCCTTCCTCAATTGAGGAAGGAAGCGTTGCTAGAGTGTTCACGTGTCCAAACTAATTACAATAAATCAGAAGGAAAAAACTACAAAAATTAGGAAGAGTCGCACGAAATTAAATCGAAAACCCCATAACCTCTTTCTTCTACGTCTGCGAAAACTAAGAAGAGTCTAACGAAATTAAAACAAAACCCCATGTCTTCTTTCTTCCACTAACTCATTCAAAACCCCAAAACCTCTTACTTCTCGCTCACTCATTCACTCGTGGAAATCAACAATATTTCTTTAACTTTCAAATTAGAAAAAACCCAAACATAGATTTAGACAAAATACTCTTTTTGGTATCCCTGATAAGGAAGTTGCTAAAATTGCACGATGGGGAACAAATTGAGTTCATAAAGGAAAAGGTGTCGGAGGAGGGTAGACAAGAAGATCTCACACCTGCCCAGGTTTTATGAATTATCATATCAAATTGTTTCTTATTGTTTTTGGAAACTTTTGAACTCTGCATGTACTCTGTAATATGTATCGTTGCTTCTGAAGCTTAGCATTGCATTCCTTTTGTGAAATCTCAATTTTTTCGAATTTCAAGACCCCGTAGTTGCATATGACAATGCGTCAGATGCAAGTTAAAAGAACTTGAATTTTCTAATTGCAATAGGTGAGAGATTCCTTGCTCCAGTGCATTTTTTTAAGAGATATACATTGAAAGAATAGGGCTTTGTACTATGCTTACTCATTGTTATGTATCAGTTTTGAGCAGTTCTGTATTAATTTTACATATGAGAAGCTACAATATCATTTCAACCAGGTTAGATATCTTTGAATTGGTTTAAGTTTTATGAATGAGTCCACATGGTTTGTTGCGTCTTAATCTTAGCTTATAAGGATTTTATTTTGACAGCATGTGTTTAAGATGGAGTAAGACGAATATACAAAAGAAGAAATTGATTGGAGTTACATAGAGTTTGTTGACAACCAAGATGTATTGGATCTTATCGAGAAGGTTATCACTGTCCCTTAACTGTAGCATTTCCAGACTAGCTTAATATGTATGATGCAATATTCAATTACATCGACTAGCTTTATATTTGTGCAGAAACCTAGAGGAATCATTGCGCTTCTGGATGAAGCTTGGTATGGAGGCGCTAATCTCAAGTTCTTGAATTCATAGCCTAGAAGGATTTTTTAATATTCTACGTTCTTCCAAAAACTATGACGGTTGAATTCTTTTATGTGAAATATTACTTTGCATACTCTGATTTACATTATATTCCTTGCAGCATGTTTCCAAAATCTACACATGAAACTTTTTTTTAAAAATTGTATCGAACATTCAAAATAACAAAGCGCTTTATCAAGCCAAAGCTTTCTCGCACTGATTTTACTATATCTCACTATGCTGGGGAGGTATTCATGGCTTTGTCTCAATATATATGATTATCTTTTTCACTCTTAGTAGTCATATTGATTATATTTTAATATTTTATACTCTCTATATAGGTGACATATCAAGCTGATCAGTTTCTAGACAAAAACAAAGATTATGTAGTGGCAGAACATCAAGAGCTGATGACCGCCTCAAAGTGCTCCTTTGTAGCAGGTTTGATACCCCCAACACCAGAGGAATCCTCAAAGTCTTCTAAATTTTCTTCGATTGGAGACGTTTTAAGGTACTTTTATTCCACTTTTATCCCAACCTTTTCTTATTAACAGCATGGGTTTGATGATAATCTAGGGATTGAAATTTATTTCGGTGAACCCTTTTGTTGGTTCACCAGCACGTGGTCTACTGTGCACATTTTATCCCCTACTCCTATTTTATCGATCGGGAGAGGGTGGAATAAATTTATGAAATCAACAAGGAAAGCTTGGTACTAATTGTATCCCATGTTCTCATAAACAACATAGGACACCAATCTAATTGAGAAGTTCAGAGTCAGTAAATATGAATAACTAGGTTAATACTTTGAGGCATCTGATATATCTAAACTGATGATTAGTATTATTCTCCCAAGAAGGCGGAGGTGATATTTTAACCTCTTAACCTGTGCAAGCGAAGTTACTCTTAGTATATATTAGTAACTTATTTGAGAACTTACGACAAGGATTGAAGACTCAGTCTATCGTTGTAAAACTTCTAGACATTGAAGGTTTTCAAGGACACCGAGAATGGCTGGTAATTGTTTTTACTTTGCTTACTAATGCAGTGCAAATATTATTCAGATAGTTCGCCTACTTTCTTTTTCATTCATCTATCCGGTTAACAAATTATAGATTTTTTGTTTTAAAGAAACTAAATATTACACATTAATGCCATTAGAAAGTCTCTGTTGTTATGGAGCTTATTCTATTTATAACAATTCTTAGTATGTATAAGGGTCATACAAGTTTAAGCTTTGGAAGTCGTTTAATCTTTTGGTTTAAGTTTACTTACCAAGAGTTGGGGATTCAACCTACTTGGACCAGTTGGATGTGCTAGGTGAGTAGTGTAACATCACGCTCGCGCATCTCAACCCAACTTGGGGGTTGAAGTTCTAATCTTTAACGAACACTTTCCAAGCTTTTACATGACAAAGTTTAAGTTTTGGAAATTTAGTCTT
This sequence comes from Coptis chinensis, assembly GCF_015680905.1. NCBI lineage: Eukaryota > Viridiplantae > Streptophyta > Magnoliopsida > Ranunculales > Ranunculaceae > Coptis > Coptis chinensis. Next base: position 87,495,013 of record NC_141463.1, on the reverse strand, counting down.
TTAGTTTAAGTTTACTTACCAAGAGTTGGGGATTCAACCTACTTGGACCGGTTGGATGTGCAAGGCGAGTAGTGTAACATCACACTCACTCATCTCAACTCAACTTGGGGGTTGAAGTTCTAATCTTTGACGAACACTTTCCAAGATTTTATGTATCTTGTTTAATTAATCATTAGTTAATTAGCTAAGCATAGTTAATTTTTGTGTTTACCGCTTTCATAGTTTTAACCCCACCCACCCCTCCCCTCATATCCTGTGTTCTCATAAACAACGTAGGACACCAATCTAATTGTAGAAGTTCAGAGTCAGTATAGTAGAGATGAATAACTAGGTTAATACTTTGAGGCATCTGATATATCTAAATTGATGATTAGTATTATTCTCCCATGAAGGCGGAGGTGATATTTTAACCTCCATTTGGTTTATTATAGTGAGAGAGATGATGCAAGAGATAACTCGCTTTCTTTGATCGCTACCCATGGGAAGGAGATTGGATATGTGCATTTACCAATAGATTTATTATTTTCTTGATACCGCCATCATTTTTTCTCTAGGTTTGTTCTTACATACTTGATTCACAGCTGATGCAATGTTGTCTATTAGCCTCTTAGTCTTTGGTTATGACTACATAAACCTAGGTATCATTTTTTTCTTATCAAAAGTTGTTAGGTGATAATATGTGAACAAGATATATTAAGAAAGAGACACATTGGAATCATTTTGTGGAAGTATACAAAATTGTGAAATCGAATCAGAGAACGAAGCAGCAAAACAAGCTATACAATTACTCCACAACGTGTATCAATTTGAAGTTAGAGATTATAATTTCAAAGAACTCCAAGAAGCCAAGAAAGAAAACAAAGAACTCCAAAAGATAAGGAACAACACAGAAAAAGAAATCAATGAACTAAGGGAAGCTAATAGACAATTTTTTGAAATGAATCAATATCTTCACAATGACATCATGGAATTTGGACAAGAAAACAGAGAACTCAGGACAACCATTCCAAAATGTCAAGATAAGGATGTAGAAATGGCAAAGAGTGAAGAACACGAAACAATATACATCAGTGATAGTGAAGAGAATGATGGAGTATTAGAAAATAACGAAGAACACTTGACAATATACATTAGCGATAGCGAATTTTTTTTTTTTTTTTTTACATGGGATTATTTCATTATATCCTCCTGTTCAACTTATTTAAATTTCAATAGTTAAATGGAGCTTCAATGATAGATTATATATATATATATATATATATATATATATATATATATATATATATATATATATATATATATATATATATATATATATATATTTATTTGATTGGTAAGCTTGTTTTAAATGAGATCAGTAACTCTTTGATGCTGGCGGGGTTCGAACCCCAGACCGGTATCATCACCCAAAGGCTTTACCAATATTAATATATTTAATTGAATATATGATGCTTAAATAGGATAATGCCCAAAAATATTTTCCAGGTACATATTTGCTAGGTAATGCTGAACTCTTGCCAAGATTAAATAATTAATGTAATTAAACAAAATAGTAAATGAGGATTTATGAGTTTCAATATTACCCACGACATTTCCAACTGCAATAGCTCCAATGATTGGATCAAGAGATAACACTAGAAGGAAACAAAAGAGAAGTTTAAAAATGATACAACTGCCTATAGAGAAACAAGAAGCACTATAAAAAATAACCAAAGAATATACTACCTCCAAAGAAATGTCATAGTTTTTAGAGTTCTTTTCAGCAAGATATGGCAACGGTTGAGGATCCTGCAAAGTGTAGTGTTACAAAAAAAGCTTTCACGCAAGAACTATAATATAATTTGCATTTGAAAATTTAGGATTACTGCCCCACAAAAATAATTCAATAGAAAATCAATCGTTCCCTCAATGGCAAGTTTCTAACCAAGAAGAAAATGTTTGTGTTCAAAATAAAGAGGAAGAAGTAAAGAATTCACAGAAGCAACGTCAGACTCCATCTGAAGTGGATATGATGCAACAGAAATCTGGATCTGAAATTCAAGTGCAGCAAAGTGGTCAGGTGAGGGAACAAAGTCAGCTGCAAATGCAATAGAAAGATGATCAGCTAGAAAGGCAGACATAACCGAATCCTTACCAGCTTTCTAAGCAGAGTGGGATCCAAGTATCTGAACAAAATCTTGTTCATTATGGAGGACAAGACAAAACACGGCAACCAGAAAACCAACAGCAATTCCCTAATATACAGAAAACGAATACCCCACGATCACGGTATGGCGTCCGAAAAGTCGCGATGCGAGGTATCATTTGGCGTTATGCTTCCTGTGTTATTGCCTCTGCTTGAAAATTTCAAAGCTATGCAACTACATGCACTCTATTTCAAATTGCGGGTACCTTTTTTCTGTATTAACTTTCTCTATTTATGTATTTCAAATTGTGCTCAATTATCTTTTTTGCAAGTACCTTTCAAAATAGAGAAGAAATGGCAACTCCCAATACTAACTCAACCAAATTGTAATGAAATAGAATTGAACTCCTACCATAGGAAGTTGAGTTCCTTCAAAAATGTTGTCAGAGTTGAGCTTGAAAAAATATTGGCCACCTGAAAGGTCGTTACAACTTCATAACCTATATAGCCTGTTCGGTCGAAATACAGACTTCATTAGTAATACAGAATGACCAAGGGATTCAGATTGCTCAAGGAAATTAAGTCAATTACACTCGCCTTCAACACCAATTTACCACTGTCTAACTTCACTTTAAGGAAGACAAACTGATGACCTCTGGGTGTGAGCCAACAAAGAGACTAAAAGATATGGAAAGCTGTCGAAGCATTGAGGTCCACCACAATGAAAGGCCCCGGAATCCCAGTCCTCGCCATATGACGACCAGTGAAGAAAATATCATCGGCTTTGTAAATCTTCAGCAGCAGAAAATACCTTTTTACTTTGTTGCCAAGAAAAACATCCGCAGTCAGAAACACAAAACACCAAATTGCATACATGATCAATTAGAAACCAAGTACATCGACTAAAAACTCTAAAAATATTTGCAATACTGAGCTTATAGAGTCTACAATGAAATCCTGTAAGGAGTCTCAAATACAAAGAGAGGATGTGAGAAGTAACATTGTGTCTTACTATAATAAAACTTATGTATTGAACACTCTACTTACAGAAGTTCTAGATGAATCAATAAGTTGAGCAAAGACATTCATGCCTTTAGTGTGGCCTACGTTCTTCTCAGCTTCTCCAACCTTCAAAATATTCTCAAGCCCTTCCAAACAAATAGTAACTATTATTGGATCAGGGCAGACAAGTAGATCACATAGTGGTCTTATACAACCCTGGCTCACAAGGTACCTAACATCCAGGACAACAAACAGATAAATGCACATTCAAACTATAATAATTAAAGAGGAAATTGAAAAAGAAAATAACCATACTTAGTTTGCTCATTATTACCACCAGAAGTAGCCTTTGAGATTGCCCAAGCAGCTTCTTTCTTGATATCAAACTCAGCAGTTTGCAGAAGATGGACAAGAGATCTAATAATATTAGCTGCAATCACAGCCTGCACAAATTAGAAAGTAGAGATTAATCTCATGATCAATCCATATATCGCAAGCGGCCGCGACACAAAAGATTAGTAAGTACATCAACGGTGGTAATAAAAAACACAAGTGTTCCTTGAATTTTTAACATGTTCTATATCAAGTGAGTTAATTTCTTTTATCCATTTAAACTTAATGGTTTAATAGATCTGTCACAAGGACGTGCCAATTCCTAAAGAAAACCTATAAGAGCTAGAAATTGCTTTCAACAATCTACTTACAGAAGTTCTAGATGAATCTACAAATTAATCCCTCCTGAAATACCTTTTAAGGCAATAGAATTTTTTTCAAGTTTCTTCAAATCATCTTTATAACAACATAAGATACATGTTTTTGAATGAGTACCAGATGTGCATGTCTCTCTAATCATCTTTCGTTTTCAGGCTGCAAAGCATTTCATCAAAATTTTGCAACATTTGATTACAGATATTGGTCAAGATAAAAAGTGCCTATTTTTAATACAAAGCAAAGTTCACTGGTTAAAGTCATACTCAAATACTACCTTTCGTAATATGGTTAAACTTCTGAAAGTTAATCTACAATAGTTCATCTAATTATGATAGTGCGTCAACAAATTCAGAAGGCATGGAAGAACTTGCTGATTGATGATGAACTGGGGAAAAAATATAAATTAAAAAATTAAAACACAATGCAACCAAGCATTATTGAGGTGTGACAACTCAAATGAGCAACTTCCTACATCCTAGGATCGTAAAAACCCCTAATACACACACACCTACTGCTTCTTAGACAACATGCATGGTTATTGATTTTAAACTTTCCTGTTCTCCATTATTATCTACAAAGACTACAATAAGAAGACAACGTGGTAAGCTGCACAAATTCTAACAAAATCAAGTTCCCACTTCATCTCAAACGTGTAAATCCGAACTTCAATTTTGGAAACAAAAATTCAACTAAGTTTTTGGAACATTAATATCTATTCTTCTCCTTTTTTTTTTTTTCATGAAATCATTTGATGTTATTGTGTTAATAATGCAATTGATTCTACTAATATTTGTTTTTTTTTTTACAGTTATAGTGTGGGACTGTGGGTGTTGAATTGTGACCCTTTCCTTCAATTAGAAACTCTACAAGCTTATTGTCTTCAGTGCATGTAAAGAAAAATAATTGGATGTGTAGTAATTCTTTGTTTGCTAATCTGTCCTAAATAGGTGGTTAGCATTGGGTCGCTTATTGTCTTCAGTGCATGTAAAGAAAAATAATTGGATGTGTAGTAATTCTTTGTTTGCTAATCTGTCCTAAGTAGGTGGTTAGCATTGGTTAAGCCAACTACACGTTGTTAATGGTAGAAAAATAGCAACAAGGGGATATTGTTGTTCCTCAAAACATACAAGAACACAAAATAGGCTATGGTCTTCAAAATTAATGAATGGAAATGTAGAACAATAAACAGAAGAGCACAAATCCTTTATTAGAAACACAGAATAGTAAAACTTTGCAACGGCAATTTTGCGGTATATTGAACTCAATGTGTTTAACAAGCAATCGAAGTTTATGGCTTACCAAAGCTTTTTCCAAGGAAAGCCCAAAGAAGTACATATTCCCATGCCTGAATATCCCTAGTTGTTGATGAGAGAAATAGCTCTAATTAATTTAGATTTTAGCGTCTAAAATGACACCTCTACAGCTCAAAATCTAGATTCCGAGAAGGTCCAAAATATGGTGTGGAACTTCCAACTGGATGAGCTTGCCCTCTGTCAAAGAGAAATAAAAGATCAGCTGAAGAGTATGATACACTAACATTCATCAAATTCAAAGATAGTCATAGTCTAATAAAATAGGAGGTTACCATATAAAAATTATTAAAAGTTGGAGGATCCAATCAATATGTAAATTATAAAAATGCAAAGTGAACTTTTCAATTCCACTAGATGTCAAAGTAAGGCTTGACTGGTGATTCAGGGCACACCTATTACAGACCTACTCACAAGAATTAGCACAAACTACTCAACTAGTTAATCTCCTCATCAATTGAAGCCTTTCCAATATGGTACAATAAATTACTAAAAAAAACCAGGGAGAACAAAGCAGAAAATTAGAACGAGAGTGAATATATATGATATGATGGTGATGATTGTTTTTAATTCTTTTTTCTTTTACATTTCAGTTTTTGCCTGTTAAATCTATCATTTACCGATTGATGGACTCTTTATCAAAACCAATATATATATATATATAATCGCAATACAAAAAAGTTAATAATGATAAGAGAAAAAAGTATACTTGAAACTGTTGTAATTGTTACTCAGATAACAAATTCCAAGCCGTCATTCATGATCAATTTAGGTTCATCACCTTCATTGTTAAATGCAATGCTCCAAAAGATCAACCATGAGAAAGAGGAAGGAGCAGCACTAGAAAAGACTAAAGGTAGGGGTTTATTGTTCAATTGAACGTAAAGCTCAATTGATAAAATACTAAATTGGAAATGAATTCGTAATCAAAAGGATTTTTTGGCGGGTAATCGATCAAAACCTTTAATTCGGATACTTTATTCTTTCAACTTCAATGACTATCCGAGTTTATTGGGGTGGTTTATTAGGGTTTCAACTTCAATGACTTTATTGGGGTTTATTGTTCATTTCCAATTTGGCAGGTAATAACTCGGAGGAAATCACTGTTTACTTGAAGACACATGCAATTCATGAAAAATATAATGGGTTTGAAGCCCAAGTTAAAGTTAAGGACACAAAACAATATTTCCGTATACGGGTCCTTTCTCTGTTTCGTCTTCAAAAATCTTTAACAAACCACTTTCCGTATACTTTAACAGTAGCCAAGCTATATCCAAATTAAAAGAAGGAAAAATAAATGTTATAATGTATGCACTCTCATACAAACTTCGGTGCAAACTTCGCATTTTAGCAACTATGCATATCCAGACACACCGTTGCCTCACCTGCAAGGATTGTCGTTATTGCACATAGCATTTTAGTAGTGTTAAACAAACCCAACTTAATATTCGTCATGGCTTAAGGTATTGGTAAGGTATGCAGTATGCTATTAATAATGGTCTCTAGCTCCTGCAGTCCTGTAACTAACAACAGTAACCAGCTCTACATCACGTTAAAAACATTTGGCAGGTAAACTTACACACTTTGACACTCTTCTGTGTGAAAGCATTTGTTGTTTGGGTCTTAAAATCAAATTTAAGATGGGCGTTCTCCACTGTGACCAGCAGAATAATATCAAAACAAAAAAATATTCAATGAGTCTGATAGGTCTAATAAAAGGAAGTGAATATTCTAAGAGAGAAAAAAGGACAAGAAACATTACACTAAACATTACACTGTGATCACCATAAGCTAGAAAATCATTTAATTGACTGAAACACACAAACTTGCAAAGTATCAAGACATATTACAATTCAAAACAAAAAAAAGGGCCCTCCAAAAACAAAAAAACTAACCCCAACTTTCTAAAACTAACAAAATAGCATTGGGTATTTCTTAACAAAATCCACAGCTAGCTCAGTAGCCAGCATATGTGCTTCATCCTTGAACTTTCCTATCCATTTTTGTGTTTGCAACAACCACACATTTGTCTTCCCAATCATCCATACTATGACATATTACTCCTCATTTAGGTTTACTACTAAACCTGTCAAATCAAACATAAAATATTCAATTCAGCCAAAACACAAATTAGGAGAAAGAGGAAGAAACGGCAAGTAGGTGATATAAGGGGAATAACCTAAGAACGTGGTTTGGAGGGTTTATACAACAATAAACATACGCACAGAGAAATTGCAAGGGGAAAGAAAGCTTATCACCAACCCAATCTGTAACACAAACATTTTAGGACTGTATGGTACATGTGTATGTATCACTAAGAATGTGAAGAGACTCCATACAGATCCTCACACACTACAAATAGGAAGGGCACAAAGAATAAATAAGCAAAAGATATGTTAACTACTTTTGTTCAATTGCCAAAACACTTAACCAATTTCCCTGTTGGAAGTGGGAATGGATCAATAATCCCTTCCAATTGCCTAAATCCATGTCATCGATATACAATGCCCTTATCTAATGCATTTGTAAGCAAATCCAACTATCACACCTACCCCAGAGCATGACAAGTCAATTAAGCAACAAACAAAAATAAATAACCTTTGGCTAATCAAGATCATGCATGCACACATATCAGAACGCCACCCAAAGATTACTTGAAGAACTACTCTAACCATCTTCAAGAAGTTAATCAAAACAGGTATCTAAAATATAAAACAAGGGACCAATGCAAGAAAATATTGCCTAGAAGATAACCTAGAATATACTTAGGTAAATTGACAAACACAACCAAAGCTTGAAAAAAAATAACACTGCTCAAGCAAGAAGACATAATCAAAATAGTAAAAAAAAAAAAAAAAAACCTAAATTGTAGTAACAACAACCTTAATTCCGCAAGAGAAATAAATGCAATCATATAAGGTATACAATTAAAGAGGAAATGATAAAAAACAATTACCTATCAACAACTTTTACTGCTAAATTCTTCTTTGTCTTTTTTTAGTATTCACATTCCGACCACTTGAATTTTCTTCATCATAAAGTTCTTGAATGCTCTTCATTTTAAGACAAGGAAACAATCTCTCCATCAGATTCATTCAAATTAATATACTTCGTAAGAACTTCAACCAAAAATTCCATACAGTTCAAGAAAGTTAATCCTTCAACGTTTTTCTCATAATACTCGAATAAATTATCCACTTCATTATTTACCCAAAACATCTTTATAGCACATACGAACGAACACAAACACTTCAAACACACACACACACACACACACACACAAAATTAATAGCATTATAAGTAATTAAATTTAAAAAAAAAACCAAAAAATAAATAAATAAAAACTTACTCATCTAATAGGTTTCTAATCCTGATAACCGACTTTTGAGTTTCACTATTTGCATAAACATTACATACACCACAGTGTATACAACACCTCTTCTGCTTGATTTTTTTAATTAGATATTCAAAAAAAATCAAAAACAGTAATGCAGTCATAATTATATTGAACAAATGTTTCTGCTAACCATTTGTCTTTTGGAGAACCAAAATAATTATGAAATTTACATGAACAATCTCTACAAAACATAAAAAAAAATAGACAAAGAAATTAGTAATCATAAAAAAAATAAATATTTAAACATAAAAATAAATGGATACTAATACAAAAATAACTCAACTTACACTTCCATTTTGATAAAATTCCAAGATAACCTGAAATATTTTAAAATAGTGCATTAAACAATGACTTTCTTATTTGACAAATCATATACTTAAATTTGAAAACTCATCCTAGCAAGGTCTTCCCATGATAATAATTAGTAATGAGAGTTGGTGATGATACACTCAAAAACTAAGGATTCTTCTAAGGAGAAATGGCTAATAGAAATCAAATTCTACATGATCAAAACTCCCTTTCTTCTCTAATGATATAATGGATGGCCCTTCCCAGTTGGCCTGAACTTCCAATTGATTTAGTTTCGTATCTCAATAGGAAAAGCAACTACACCTATGCCTTAGCGCAAGATATGAGAAATCCGAGCGATTTAGCCTAAGTAACTCAACTGAGAAAGGTGGAAATAGACCAAGAAATAATATTTACAAACAGAAAAATTATAGCTTTAGATATATAATTTCAATATCAAAATAATGTTTTTTTTCCGGATAAGAAATTTGATAACCCAACTCAATTAAATGAAAATAATGATAAAAAGATAACAGTACATTTCCTACACTCATCTCATTATCAAAAGTGTCTAAGACTTCTATTGTAGTTCAAAACTGTAATACGATATTCTCAAATTGAAGTTCAACTATATGTTCAGAATTTATATTTCTTAATGAAATAATTCAAAATAGAGGAAAGGATACCTATAACTATCGTAATTGAGTTCTTCATAAAAACAAAATGTGATATCTCAACCAATTTGATTTTCAGAAAATGAGGAAGAGAAAGGATGACCATTTACTTTACTCACTTCAACAACTCACATACATGTTAAACATCAACAAAAAACTGTCTTACTTGATCACACGTGCTATTCATGTATTATATTTGGGCTTTTTATTGACTAACTATGAGGCCTAATCACACGCAGCGTTTGGGCTTTTCTTTTAAGATTTTGGGTTTTGTGATAAAAAAACCATGAGGCCCATTGCAAATTTGGGTTGGTTTGGGAATTTTTGCTTATCAAAAGTTGTTAGGTACTACTATGTGAACTAACAATGTTTAAATTATATGCCAAATAGATACTTTGTTCTTGGGTTTGGCAAATTTCTTCCCTTTGAAGAGGCCCATGATTGTACCTCTTTAGCTTCGTTGCTATGTAAAGCTTTACAGTGGTCTTTGCATCTCCCGCAATCTCTGAAAGTCTGGTATGTCAAACTTATTTTCAGGAGTCACAATGCCAATCGATTGGGTGGTATGATCAAGGGACTCTGGCTGAGTGCCCATTCTATATTCATAATGTCGTTTCTTCTCCCCTTGGTTTTGCTACTATTGTGGTCTAGCTTGGGTTGATTGTTTGCGTTATTTTCTGCAAGTTGCAGCTTCTCTGGAGATTGAGAGCTTGCTTGAGTTAGCATGGCAAAGGGTGAAAGACACCACAACAAACTGTTTCACACTTTCACCCAAGAGGAAAAGGCGACCTTGAGAGACTGGACAATTGGGCTTTTGGGGTTTAAACAAATCTATTGGATGTGGATGGAGCTTTGGGTGTTCAATAAAGTTTTTTGTGGCTTTTAATGAAGTCTTATGGTTAGGAAAAAAATATGTTGTCATTAATAAGTCTCATAGTAATGATAGATGATAGTGACAAAAAGCAAGATTCTTAGATTCATATGCTTAAACCTATTGCCCCAATGAAGTCTGCAAATACCGTACTAAACTTGGATTGGTCAGGCCTTTAACATACTAAAAACAATTCTATTTTATATAGTTATCCGTTTCTAATTTAGATAAGTAGGATGACGTCTGTAATGAAAAACATTTTTACACTCTTAGGTAGCATAAACCTAATCGCTACTCACTCTTCAAATGGGTATTGACAAAGTAGCGATTTAACTGCACAACTAGGATGAGATCACTCGCTTTCTCTGATCGCTACCCATGGGAAACCAAATGCAACTGCATTAAACTAAACTCATAGAATAATTGGTGGGAAATCGGAAACTAAATGCAAATGCATTGAAATAACTTCAAAGTATAAATAATCAGAAGCTAGATGCAGATGTATTGAACTAACCTTAAAGAGTTATTAACGAGAAATCAGAAACTGGATGCAAATACAATGAACTAATCTCAAAGACTAATTAACGAAACATTGAAAAATGGATGAAACTGTATTGAACTAACCTAAATAAATAATTAACAGGAAAATATAAATTTGATGTAACTGCATTGAACTAACCTCAAAAAATAATTAATGAAAAATCAGAAACTTGATGTATATGCATTGAATTCACCTCAAAGAACAATTAACATAAAATCGGAAATTGGATGCAACTGCATTGAACTAACCTCAAAGAATAATTAACGGAAAATCAGAAACTGGATACAACTGCATTAAACTAAAATCAGAGATTAACTAACGGAAAATCAGAAATTAGATGCAAATGCAATGAAATAACCTCAAAGAATAATTAACTGGAAATTAGAAGCCGAATTTAATTGCATCGCACTGACCTCAAGGCATAAATAACTAGAAATTGTAAACTATCGAATTAATCTAGATCGAAAAATAATTAATGGGAAATCAAAAACTGGATGCAGATGTGTTGAACTAACTTCAAAGAGTAATTAACGAGATATTGAAACCTGGATGCAAATGCAATGAACTAATCTCATAGACTAATTAATGAGAAATTGAAAACTGGATGCAACGTAATACATTGAACTAACCTCAAAGAATAATTAATGGAAAATCAGAAACTTGATGCAAATGCATTGAACTAATAACCCTAAAACATGTTTATATAGTTTTGCATTTTAAGTAGTGTTTATCATAATAATTCTTCTATTATGATATGATTGGGAATGTCTTTGCTATTCAAATAGCTTCAATATTATTTTCGTCATATTGGACATTCTTACAAAACTTCAATAAAACTTCTATTATTAAACCTATCAACAAAAAAAAGTCGATGGATTTTAATTATCAAGGTCTGGTGCTTCATTTTTATAGAGAGTGGTGCAATAAATTTGAATGTGTGATTAATATAATTTTCATATCTCATAGATATGTATAGTTGCTAATATTTTTTTAGAATAATTTAATATAACGGCACCCGTTCGTAGGACGAGGTTCGAAAACTAGTTGTAATCTTATAGCATTAATATCGATAATTATTTGACTAGGTTTGATACATTGTTATTGTTGTTGTTGTGACTTTTCGGCATTGGTGCAACTTAATTAACTAACATACGAATGGGTTCGAAAACTAGTTGTAATCTTGTAGCATTAATATCGAGAATTATTTGACTAGGTTTGATACATGGTTACTGTTGTTGTTGTTGTTGCGAGTTTTCGGCATTGGTGCAACTTAATTAACTAACAAGGACTATGTTATCATTACATGGGATTGCGATATAATTCGGTTCGAGTGTCAATATACTAATATAGCGTAGCATTGGCTCCTAAGTCACACCCTTGCTCTTTTGAGGGCCGCCTGAGACCAAAAGTGAAGATTTAATTTGGTTCGTCTGGAGTCCGAAGTCTCGTTGTTTATCGGTTCCAATCTTTTTGCGTTTCTCTCAAGTCTGCGCTACCTAGTGGGTGCTTTCTGATCCGGATATTAAATAAAGACTAGGATTAATAAAAGATTCACTAGAGATTTGGTATAATAATGTATGAGTCCGGATTCAGTGAGGGTAACCGCACAAGTCAACTTGTGTGGGCGCAACTAATCCCATTAGATTAACTTTGAGATTACGATTAGATAACGAGTGATTAACACCGTTTTCTATTACCAATGGACACAAATCCAAAATTCAAAAGAGAGCCCGCCCAAAAACTCATCTTCTTCCCTCCTATTGAACCCATGTAACTAACAAATGAGCCGACAAATTGATTTCGTAAACTACAAGCTATGCACACCAGACCCCGTTTTTGCATTCCCCGCCCCCATTGCCACATCTTTATTTTTCTTGCATAGAAGTGTGTACACGCGTCTAAAAGACGTATCAATCAAAATCCCAACTGCTTAATAAACAAGATAATTTTGCTGAAAATTTCTACCTACTAACCATTCAAACCAATTTAAATGGGGGTAGTATTAAGGGGGGAAATCTTCCCAATTATAAAGTTTCAATGATACATAGCCCTGAACTAGAACAACTAATGGGTGTTCATCAGATACAAACAAACAACAACAACAACTAATGGGTGCTATGAAGAAGCTCTCCAAGATTCTCATTCCATAGGCATCAGGTTCTAGCCTAAACAACGTACAATCCCATTAGAGAAAAAAAAAGATGACCCGCCAAAACGAAGATGCAGATAGCTATCTCTGGTTAGGAGAATTAGTTGATTTGATTCTATTTTTTCTCTTCTGAAGGAAACTTTGAAGAGACTTCTTCATAAGCATGCCATTTGGACTATGCAGTTGAGATTGATTGAAGGTATGGTGATCCAGGTTCTGAATGAGAATCATGTGAACTTTTCAACTTTTCATCAGTTTCTCTCCTTGCATGGTATATGATTGCTCTAGCCTGCATTTAATTAAAACCAAATTATCAGTAAACTTAATCTTTAAACAAAATTATCACTAAACATTTGAATGTGAACTCCTCCATACTTCAATTTTTTGAGTCGATTTGGTTGTCACACAAGTAGTTCAGGAGCACAATAGGAGAGAAGAAGATGAGTTTTTCGCGGGCTCTCTTTTGGATTTTGGATTTGTGTCCATTGGTTTAGATTTAGTTACTTAAATAAAAGATTTTGACAGCTAACGTAATAGAAAACGGTATTAATCACTGTTATCTAATTTTAATCTCAAAGTTAATCTAATGAGATTAGTTGCGCCCACACAAGTTAACTTGTGCGGTTACCCTCACTGAATCCGGACTCATAATGTATTGAAAATTTCAATATTACATGCATATGAAGGGAAAAACAAAATATTAGAAAATTTCAATTGAGATTTTCTTAACTAACTATTTACTCGAGCAAAAAAAGCTGAGTCTTAATTCCCGCACTCTCCTCCAGGTCCACCATAGACAATTTCATGTCCAATGGCTTTCCCTAGATATTTCATATACCCAATTTCATAACATCTAAAAACGTCTGCATATACTTCTACATCGTCTTCGCTTATATTCAACCAATAAGATGAATCGGATAACTGGAGCAAACGAATATATGCTACCTCCGTAACATCAGGTTCATCTGGATCCGGCTTATTGCTATTCCCTAACGGTGGACTTGTTACATATGTGAACCCTTGTGCTAGCCCACCCCAAGCAACATATGAGGCACCATTTTTCATGTCAGGAACTGAACTTGATGGCCAATATCCAATATTTACGTCATTGTTGAGTTGTAACCACCAATTTTTTGTAACTTTATCCTGCCATGACAAGTTAAAATCATATGCTTGTGAATTGAAAAATAGAAAAAGAGAGAATTTGATGCACCAAATTTTAGGAGAAGAGAACAGTATAATGGTTGATCATATAACTGATAGGTACATATAGTCAGAAATGCATTTACGGGTTCGTAACTTCGTATAAGCAAATCACTATTAAAGTTCCCGAATTAGGCATGATGATTGATGAGTAACTTCAGGAACGTTCAAAATAGTGAAAATACTACTTATCACAATTTTTTTCTTAAAATGAAAATAGTGCATTTGGAAGTGGAACTTACTTGATAGATATTGATTGGAATTACATATGGTACTTCATCATATGTTGATGTTTCATTGAACACAATGTCGACTGGATTTTCTCGGTCAATTTGAACAAAGTTGCTACAAAGAAGATTGAAACAACCTTTGTTCTGCAAAATAAGGAAATATTGAGAAGTTGAGAACGGACTTATTTAAAGTTGAAAACTTACATATGAAAAAAAGAAAAAAAAAATACGTCTATACTTACATAGTTAAATAAGGAAAATACAAATAAGCGGGTTTTAGTATCTCCATAAAACTGTGGCGAAACCTGTTACACATCCGTAATGTGTTACAATCTGATGAATTGACCAAGTTTATGACAATGTACTAGCAAGTAACAAGTTCACATATAAGATCTGAGGGAATGATTTACGTACCATCCATCCAGTTTGTAGGCTGGTGACTTTATTATTGCCTAAGCGGGTTTCAATCCACATACGCGCCGAACTAGTCTGCCCAGGTTTAACTAAGTTTGAAAGATTATGCAGGGAAATGATTCCCGAAATACCGTGAACTGTTTTCGTACCTTTTGATCTTAGAATTGCAGCCTGCAGAATACAAAGAGTTGGTTTCATACACACTAAAGTACAAAGAGTAGGCTCCATAGACACTTAGAAGTTTAAACTACTTTTCTTCAAACAAAAGAAAAAAATTTAAAAACTTAAAATGGAGAAATAATGAAAATGTTTTCCAACAAACAAGCATACTTGTTTGGTTACAAAAACTTTCCTTGGCAACTTGAACTAGAACAATGTAATAGTTGAAATAAACTCATAAGTTTATTTTTTTCTTTATTTCTTTTTTAACAATGTTGCAGACTGGGGAGGTGTTTCCAGCACAGTTAATAAAAAGGGCCTTAAAATATTTTGGTTCCCTTTTTTTTTAATGAAAATTCTGTTAGAGTGTGTGGACCAAAAAAAATAGTCCCACATTGAACAAGAAAGGAGTTCATCATGGGTTGATAAAGTGGGAAGCTCACTAACTAGTACCGGGCCTTTTAAGATAAAACCCCACACCCATGGCCAAGATGTGGCCCAAGCCCGATGGGTGGTTAAGTGGGGACAATAATAGTTATTATCCCAGTTATCCCATGGAGGCCGAGGCCCGATCATCGATCATGGAGGGATGTTGTTGTAGGATTCGAGGGTGTAACTTCGAGAGTTGGATCTAGCAGCAACATGGAATGATGTTCGAGGTGGAGTAGAGCCCCTCCCTTAGACCTTAGAGGCCCGGACTAATAAAAACCCCACACCCATGGCCAAGATGTGGCCCAAGTCCATGACGCAAATCGGTACTATATCCCATTTTGGTTTAAGTGGGGACAATTTTTTTATCCCATGAAAATTCTTCATTAAAATTTATTAATTTAATCTAGGATATGCAAAATATCTACAGGAGAATACATGTAAAATGCCAGAGTACCCATGTACTCAATCGTGAAATATAAGAGCTTAGCAAAACCCGCGTGACACAAATTTTCGCGCCACATCCACAGACCTTGGTAAATTCAGCTACGATGTGACCAAGAGGTTACCCACCTTTTTCTAGTTTCTCTGTGGATGCGTAAAATTTGATGCCCGCCTAGAAATGCTCTAAGGGTGTGTTTGGAATCTGAAAGACTCGAACTCCACAAGTCCACATTTTAGTTTAAAATTTCACTGATATGAGAATGATTTGGTCAAGCAAATTACATAGAGGGCCATGTAGAAACACATAAGTTTATTTTTCATTATTTATTTGTTTATATTTTAAGTTATTTGTGCAGTTGTGCAAAGGTCATTGCTTGGACAAAATATATATATGGGTTATATTGACATACCCCGCATTAGTTGTAATTAGGATTACCCCCCATAATAATTGAAATTAGGATTTCCCCCCCAATTTGACAGTCAATAGGAGTCAACCAACAGTTGCCGTCAGTTGACTGGTCAAGGATCATGAATTGTCCTAAATACCTTTTTTCTGTGAAAATTACGAAATTAGCCATTGACACTGTTCAAAATCCACAACTCAAAGCCCAAACTCGAAAAAACAAGTTGATCTCAAGTTGAAGAGGTATGCCATCACCACTCAACCCCCAGTTTGCTTATAGGAATCAATCAATTGTAAAGAGGTATAAGTTGATTTTTTTTTTGTCAGGTGAAAAAACCGAATCCTAGAGAATTGAACCCGTATTTTAAAGATGATGGGAGTGGTTACCCAGATGATGTAGGACTGACAAATTCTGGTCGATCTTCCTCTGTTGTTGGAGATGGTGGTGCAAGTTGGCGAATTAAAGCATTGAAACGTGCACAAGAACAAGCTGCTCGTGAAGGGAGAAATCTCAAGGAGGTAGTTAAACTCACCTTCCATATAACTCACTAGTGACATTATTCATGTCTCTGTAATTTGATTGATAATCATTTGTTCAGGTTGCTGAAGAACGCTGGGGTTCCCTAGGACGGTGATCAGATCTCTGCTCATCATCGCTGCCCCCCTGCTCATGCTCATTTGCATGCCATAAAGGATATGAAGAGGGGAATAATGAAAGAAGAAAATGATTTAGATGATAAAGCCAGACAAAAGGATGAAAAGGATTATGGTGCTGGAGGAGACTACTCGAAAGATGTATCTGTCCGACATCCAGGCATGAGGGAGCCTAAAGTGCACGATTCCTTATCCTGGAGAAAAAGAAAAAGGGCTGATTTTGAATTAAGCAAAATCATGAACTATTGCTCACTGTGCTTAAGGGGAAGCTGGAAGTTGTTGGATGCAATGTAAACTTGGATGTCACTGATACGCTTGATGAGTCACTGAGTACATGTGCATTGAGAGTCGAGATTGCAATACATCCAATTATGCAGTAGTGCCTATTGGGTATTTTAATTCATTTTTCTTATTTGGTTTTTGTTTGAATAATTTTATTAGGTAATTGATTTTTAAACTTTGATTATAGTTTTATTTTTAGTTGTATTTTAACTTGTTTTTTCGAGTTTGGGCTTTGAGTTGTGGGCTTTGAACAGTGTCAATGGCTAATTTAAGTAATTTCCACGAGAAAAAAAGGGTATTTAGGACAATTCATGATCCTTGACCAAATCAACCGACGACAACTGTTGGTTGACTCCTATTGACTTGTCAAATTGGGGAAATCCTTTCAATTTCCCTAATATAATATTATGGTCTTTAACCTCTTTGTGTGAAGCCTACATCTGACGGCTAACAGTTAATACAGTCAGTACATCTGACAGCTCATAGATATATATATTAAATTATATCTCATAGATATATATATTAAATTATATCTCATATCTTCATTCCGATATATATCCACAGGATTATATCTCATATCTTCATTCGGATATATATCCACGGGAAGGCTATATAAATCTATCCAGACTGACGTAAAATCTATCCAATTACCACAAAGCACAAGCCCTACGTAAGTAAAATCGGAAATCATAAAAAACAACATCCTAGAATCTTAGGATAATCTTAGGATAATAGAGAGTCCTAGAGAAAATCTAGGTAATATATTAATACTTGAAATAGAGAGTAGGAAGAGTCCTAGGATAATAGAGAGTCCCAGGAAATAGAGAGTCCCGCACTCATCTTCTATATAGACCTCCAAATGTCCACGCACATTCATCAACTTTAGCTGCTAATGTTAGTACTGCTGCTATTGGTGTTGCTGCTTCGTCTCTGTTTAGCTAACAGTTAATACAATCAGTACATCTGACGGCTCATAGATATATATATTAAATTATATCTCATATCTTCATTCCGATATATATCCACAGGATTATATCTCATATCTTCATTCGATATATATCCACGGGAAGGCTATATAAATCTATCCAGACTGACGTAAAATCTATCCATCCACCACACAAAGCACAAGCCCTGCATAAGTAAAATTGGAAATCATAAAAAACAACATCCTAGAATCTTAGGATAATAGAGAGTCCTAGAGAAAATCTAGGTAATATATTAATACTTGAAATAGAGAGTCGGAAGAGTCCTAGGATAATAGAGAGTCCCAGGAAATAGAGAGTCCCGCACTCATCTTCTATATAGACCTCCAAATGTCCACGCACATTCATCAACTTTAGCTGCTAATGTTAGTATTGCTGCTATTGGTGTTGCTGCTTCGTCTCTGTTTATTTTGAAGCTTCTTGCCTCTCTTTCTTTACTGCCCCATCGAAATATTTTGTAGGTCTCTGCGCCTGCCCATCGAAATATCCACGCACATTCATCAACTTTAGTCGCTCTTTGTTAGTACTACTTCTCCTGCTATTGGTGTTCTTTAGCCGTCTCGTTTATTTTGAAGCTTGCTGCCTCTCTTTCTTTACTACAGCCTCTCTGCCGCCCCCCGAAATGCGCTTCGTCTATGTTTATTTTGAAGCTTGCTGCCTCTCTTTCTTTCTTTTGCGATCTCTGCGCCCCCATCGAGGTATTTGCACTTTTAAGCCGTGTATACAATTACTGATTATATTGATGTAAAGTTGGCGTCCCACAATGTAACATAAAAGTGTTTCCGTTTGGCGGTCCGAAGGGGTCTCTTTGGTATACTACGAAGACCAAGCTTGCTACCTCTCTTTCTTTCTTCAGCGGTCTCGCACTGAACAACCGTTTGGAACCGTAAGCTTTTGTTGAACCTTGATGACCCAACAAGTCTGCACGAAACAACATTGAGGTCTGCGTTTACAACGATCGGAAGTCATTTCACGGGCCGCAACTTTCTTGGAAAGGTAAGAATTCATGGCTCTAATATAGTTAAGAAGGGAGAAGAAGCTCGCAACGGTTCCAACTAGAAAAGAAGTGGCTTTTCTCATCTGTAAAAGGTGAGGTTGGCCTTAAGGTTTATATTTCACCGAGTTTGAACCCGAATCTCCTCCCAAGTCCAATCAATCACCGGAACCTGTTCCTTCAACATCAAAGACATAGTCCAGCAGTTTCTACCATCGATTCTACTTCCAATAACACAACCTCTGCGGTTGCTACAACAACCGAGGTTACCACCTCTAAACCTTATGTAGAGTATCTCTCGGTGCCTAAAACCTCTGCTCCTGAAGTAACAGATACATCGAATGCTGCTGTTTCTAACACTAAACCTTCACCTCCTAAACATGCAATTGATAATAGCAGTGGTGCAATTGTTAATAGCAGTATTTGCACTTTACTGATTATATTGAAAGAATCAGGCCTGAGTCTGAAAGCCCTGGGCCAATATTCCCATGGGTAAGTCTTCTTACTTTTCATATTGTTATGTTATCTTGAATGAAACTTTTATGCATATGCATTATTAGTATCTAATGAATACATGAGATATCACGCCAATCAATGAATATATTTGAAGTAAGAATCATGTCCTGTGAATAAACTTAATCACGGACACTTCACATTGAAAGGTTGAGACTTGGGAGTGGGTAGGCATGAATTTTGCGTTGGATTACTGATGATTAGTTTTATTTCACAAGCTATTCAATTGTCAGTGTCCTAAGAAATAAAAATTGTCACACCTTTTTATCATTTTTCAACTGCAGGTTGGTTCAGTACATCGACTCTTATGATCCACCACTAAAAGGATTGCAGGAGGACCTTAATTTTGTCAGCCCACGTCTTGGAGACCGAGCTTTGTCATCTTTGCAGCCATTAATGTATGTATTCTATGCTAATGACTAAGTTACACATAACTTTGAAACAGATAGAGTTGCTAAAAGTAGAGGTGAAGATTTGCAGATGAAGTGCTTGCTCGAGCTTTATGGACTTAAGGTAAGTTTATGGCGCCTATAACAGCATAATAACATTAATAAGCCATTTTATTCCCATATATGATATAGTTTTACTCATGAGATAAATGGAAGTTTGTGAGTAAGGTAGGGCTGATTATATCACCTTTTTATCGTTAACTCTTAGTCTGGGGTTAATGCTGAGCTTATGGACCAAGTTGCATAGAGCCACATTGTCCTTTATACTGCTGTATGAGACTTAAATTTGATCCTCTCTCTTAGCTAATGGACGGGGCTTGACTTCAGATATCTTACAACACTGCACAAGAAATTCTTGATTTTTTTTTATCAAGTATCCTTCTCCTTCCACTCGGCACTACTTTCTTTTAGTCAGCATTTTTAGGTTTTTTATATCCATTGTATATGTTTGGTATCTGTGAATCTGCAATACATTTAATTAAGTATGATTCTGACTTCAAATAAAATAACTCTTTATTACTAAGCTTGGTCGCTAACATGACAAGATGAGTCTAGATTTACAATACACCCTTTGAGGTCGAAAAGGTGATTAATATATATGTGGTGATTAAAGGATGAAGGTTGGTAATATAGACATCTCCCGTATATACTCATTTTCTTAGTTCATATAGGAAGGATACTTACAGGTCATAAGTCACAATGGTAGATGAAGTCTTGAATTGATAGACAAATACCTCATCACCTATAACGACATTTTACTGCTGCCTAAACTAAATTAGAAAGTTTCATTATTCTGTTCATCTCACATGGTCCCTATTACTTACCGTTTAACTTAGCATGGTATGAATGATGATTCCCATGGATTCTTTGCATTCCGTAAACATAGGAGTGAAGGTTGACAATGAGTGTATTTCTATTCAGTTTGTTATTTTCCAAAACTTCTAGCCTTCATTTGGCTGAGTAGAAAACTAATATTTCTTGGTTTAAGTTGTTCATTGATCTTTAACATTCAGTTATCTTCTACCAGTGAAAGTGTCTTCTTTAACTCTTTGCAGTCATATTTATTTTGTTTTTTGCTCAACAAGTTATTAATTATCAATATTTTCTAGTATGTCATGTTCTCATAAATATTTTATTGTTTTCCATTTTCTCCTTAGCATGGATAAGACACAAACTATTTCTACCAGTGATCGTGTTGCATTTGCTGAGGTATTTTTTCAAGTTTTTTTTATCTTCTTTTATTCTTTCACGTTTTTTTTTCTTTTATTCTTACATGAATTGTAAAACTCCACAATCTATACAATGTTTGTTTTATGCTTACGTTAATATTGTTAATTTTAAATGTATTTAACCTTTCACCAATTACAAAATAAAGGTTATGAACAAACAGCTACATAAAAACCATCAAGTCCAATCAGCTTATGAGGTTGTCGAGATACCTCCACGGTCAACTCTACTTAGTGTTACTCCTTTTAAGCGCAAGTTGGCTCAACGCACAAGAAGGGAGAGAGAGCGCATAACTGCTAATTCGTCAACCTCAGAAATACCTTCACATCAAGTCCAATCAGCTCATGAGGTAGTGGTCGCACCTCATCCATAGTCAACTATTACAGTTATTCCAACCAATCCTAATGCTAAGGTATATATGTATTATATTGATATATACAATATTTGTTTTCTGTCATACGCTAATTTTGTGATGTACAGGTTATTAAAAAACAATTGCATGAGAACCGCCAAGTCCAATTAGCTCAAGAGATTGTCGTGACACCTTCACAGTTAACTCTTGGAGTCAGTCCCACCAATGCTTTCTTACCTTCGCAACTTTCTAGGCACAAGTTGGCCCAACACACAAGAAGAGAGAGAGAGCGCATAAGTGCTAATACGTCAACCTTAGAAAAATGTTCGCATCAAGTCCAATCAGCTCATGGGGAGGTGGTGACACCTCCACAGTCAACTATTACTGTTAGTCCGACCAATGCTAAGGTATGTATTATATTTTCACAACATATGCAATATTTGTTACGTTAATTTGTGATGTCTTTATTGTTTTATCAAATACAAAATACAGGTTGTCAACAAACAGTTGCAATAGAACCATCAAGTCCAATCAGCTCAAGAGGTTGTCGTCACACCTCCACAATTAACTCTTGAATTTAGTCCAACCAATGTTTTCATACCTTCCCAGCTTTCTAACCGCAAGTTAGCCCAACGCACATGAAGAGATAGAGAACGCGAAAGTGCTAATTCGTCAGCCTCAAGCTTGAGGAAACACACTCAAAAAGCGTCTTCCGATCGAACGTTGGCACAATGGACAAGAAGAGAAAGACAACGAGCTCAAAATGTGGCATTAAATGTCACTACTCCACTTCCTATTAGTGTTTCTGAATCAAGAGAATTCCCCTTAGTAACAAGTTTTAGGGTGAGGAGCAAAAGAAAGCAAAGAGTCAATGATGATTTGACTATAATTAAAAAGAAGCGGACTAGGAGAAACTTAGCATCAAACTTTCAGAATATTCCAGCGGTGTCTCACACGTAAGTTCATTTATCTGTCTATTTTTTTTTAGTTTGTTTTTTTTCTCGATCAAAATATTATCTCTGACATACTTTTTATTTCTTTCCCGACTTAACAATTTTTAGCAATGTTACGACTCATCTAGAGGAATCTTCTACTGATATGCATATTCACTCCGGACATTATCTTGGAAAGATGGATGTGGCATGTCCCTTCTGTAAAGCACTGCACTGGATGGATGAAAGACTTGCAAATTCATCGCTTAGTAGACCTCTTTTTGGGATGTGTTGCAAACAAGGAAAAGTCAGTCTTCCTTTACTTAGTCCATTGACTCATGCGATTCAAGATCTATATGATGGTAGTGACGCCAAAGCCAGGTCTTTTAGACAACATCTTCGTCAGTATAACTTGGCTAATGCATTTACCAGTCTCGGTTGTCAACCGGATGACCGAATATTCAGCGGTAGCGGTCCTATTCCATTCACCGTTCATGGTGAGTTACGCCATCAAATTGGATCGTTACTACCAGAACCTGAGAAAGATCCGACTTATGCTCAACTCTATGTTTATGACCCAGCCAATGCCCTTGATGTGCGTTATCGCCGAAATCCATAATTGAGACGTGATGTTTTAGATGTCATTCAGAGTACACTGTCGGATTGTAATAGATTTGCTGAAAAATTTCGTCAGGCATATGATATATTGAGTGCTCGCACAACTGAGGAAAATGACGTGGCAGCTTATCTCCATTATAATACATCTACTAACCGACGTCGATACAATCTTCCTTCAGCAAATGAAATTGCAGTTGTTATACCTGGGGATGGAACTGAAATCAGAAGCACAAGAGATATCATTTTCATTATAGATCAGGTAATGCACTGAAGCGGATTGATGAATGTAATCCCGCTTATCTACCCCCGTGCATTATCCTTTGTTTTTTCCTCGGGTGAGCTTGGATGGTCAACCGAAATGAAACTTTATGATGTCAATGACGACGATTCGAGGCGATTGACTCGGATGGCGCTTTTATGCATATCGCTTTGTTTGAACGTCATCAATATTCAAAGAATACTCCGTGGTGGAAAATTATTTCAGAGCTTCGTGATGCTTGGGCTTCTATCGAGCAAAATCGGCTATACTATCATTATACCCACCAAAAGGATCTTCGTCTTTGAAGTGTACATGAGTTTGACAGATTTAGGCGAGGATACGGATCCCCGATCGGTTGGTCACGGTTTATTTTGCCATCATCGCTCATTGGAAGTCCAAGGTACATGTATGAGATCTTTCAAGACTCGATGGCTATAACACGTTACAATAAGCATCCAGATATATTCCTTACGATGACAACTAATCCTCACTGGCCAGAAGTGCAAGAAGCCCTTTTAGAGAACCAAAATGCATTTGATCGACCTGATGTTCTTGCCCGTGTTTTCGGCGAGAAAGAGAAGAGCTTTAATGAAATTTATCAAGAAGAAAAATGTATTTGGCCGTGAAGTAGCTCATGTGTACACCATTGAATTTCAGAAGCGTGGCCTCCCGTACATGCATGCACTCTTTTTCCTCAAGCATGAAGATAAAATTCGTACCGCAGCCCAAATTGATCGAATTATATCTGCAGAATTTCCCGACCAGAATAAGGATCCCTTGCTCTTTGATACAATAAAAAGTTGTATGATCCATGGACCGTGTGGTGTTAAAAATATGAACTCACCGTGTATGGAAAATGGCAAGTGCACAAAGCATTTTCCACATGAGTTTACAGACGCGACAACCATACAAAAAGACGGTTATCCACTTTATATGCGTCGCAACACGGGACGTGTCTATATGATGAAAGACAAAGAGGTTGACAATAGGAACGTTGTCCCATATAATCCACAGTTGGTGAGGATGTTTAATTGTCACATTAATGTCGGCGTGTGCGGGATTGCAATGTGTTAAATACATCCACAAGTACATCTACAAGGGCAATGACGTAACAACAATGGTGTTGGACGGCGAAATGAGATTAAACAAGACATTGATGCCGATATATTGGACCACCGTAGCGACTTGGCGGCTATTTGGGTTTTCCTTACATGAAGAGTTTCCAACTGTTGTAAGGTTATCTCTTCACTTGCCAGGTATTTAACACCTAATTAAACAAATTTCATCAATATACTATTAAGTTATACTGGAATGCCATACTATTAAGTTATGATTTGTTGTCAGGTATGCATCATGTTGTGTTCAACCCTAAGGAACCGATGGAGAATATTCTTGAGAGGGCGAAACAACAAAAGTCGAGTCTCACTGCATTCTTCGACTGTTGTGCTTCAAATCCAGATGCTCGGCCCTATACTTACCAAGAATTTCCCGAGCATTTTGTTCGGCACAAAACAGATAAGGTATGGACTAAAAGAAGTAGTGGTTATGCTATTGGCAGGATGTATTTTGCCAAGCCCAACGAGGGAGAGAGGTTTTACTTGCGTCTACTATTGACCATCGTAAAGGGCCCAACATCATTTGAGGATCTACGCAAATTTGAAGGTATTCCTCATCCAACATTCAAGGCTGCATGTGTTGCACGTGGACTTCTTGAAGATGATGGAGAGTGGATACATTGTTTAGAAGAAGCGGCGATAATGAATACTGGATATCAGCTAAGGAGATTGTTCGGCATTATTCTCGTTGAATGCAATCCAAAGGCAACCACATTTGTTGTGGGATAGATTTTCAACAAGTATATGCGACGACTTGGCGCACAAATTACGAACTATCTTCAACATTCCTAATCCATCAAAAGAGCAGGTGACAGATATTATATTAATGCCTCCTTCATGTAGCCTATATTATATTATTAATACACAATTTTCCTTCAGGTGACAGATTACGGGTTGCATCTATTGGAGCAGTTCCTCATGGAATCTAAAAACAAAACTCTAGAAAACTTTCCTCCAATGCCACGCCCACTCAAAAAATGGAACAAAGGGATTGGAAATAGACTAATTTGGGAGCAACGCCAACTCCAGTTTGATTTACAAGATGAACAAATCAACCGTAACATTGATCGTCTTAACAATGAGCAACGCCATGCGTTTGATACCGTGGTTGATTCAGTCATGCAAAATGCAGGGGGAATTTTCTTCTTAAATGGAGCTGCAGGTATAGGAAAGACATTTGTGTATAATACGATTGCAGCTAAATGTCATCATCTAGGACATATTGTGATTGCAGTTACCTCATCTGGTGTTGCGTCGCTTTTATTAGATGGTGGTAGAACAGCTCATTCAACTTTTTCTATTCCTTTTGATGTGTTGGAGAACTCTATGTGCGGCTTCAAAAAGGATTCACTCCAAGCAGGTCTGTTTAAAGATACAAAATTGATAATTTGGGATGAAGTCTCGATGCAGCATAGGTTTTGTATTGAAGCAGTCGACCGTTCACTCCGGGATGTTTGTAACAATGAAAGACCATTTGGTGGAATCATTGTTGTTCTAGGCGGTGACTTCCGACAAATTCTGCCAGTTGTACCACAAGGTGAACATGAGGATATTGTAGGTGCATCACTGAAAAGGTCTTTGCTCTAGAAACACGTCAATGTTTTATCTTTGGTGCAAAATATGAGATTAGACAGTGACTTGCCAGAGAACGTGTTGTTCTCTAATTTCTTGATCGAGGTATTACTTAATTTCTTGAAAAAAATAATGTTTTTGGTCGACCATTTTAAATTATACACAATCACTCATCTCATATGCTGCTCATTTGAAATTTTCGGGTTGGAATGAAACCGAAGAAAGTGTTCAATTGCCGCCGGAGATTCAAAATTGTAGCAGTCTTCATGACTTGCCAAATAATGTATATCCCGATCTAAGTGAGCAGTATGAAGCTGACCCAAATTATTTGACCAAGCGGACTATCCTTTCAGCACGCAACGATGACGTTAGCACTATAAATGCTAATGCACTAGATACGTTTCCTGGGGAAGAAATTGTTTGCTTAGGTGCTGACAAGTTAGGCGCTGCCAGTGTTGTTGATAGTGGTAACGCAAATAGCTATCCAACAGAGTACTTGAACTCACTCGATCCTTCTGGGTTGCCTCCATTCAAGCTTACGCTCAAGAAGGGATGCCCAGTAATGTTGCTGAGAAATATAGCGCCAACAGATGGACTTTGTAACGGCACCCGCCTGATGATTGTGTGCACAAAGCCACATGTGGTGCAAGTTCTAATCTTAACTGGAGAAAAAGCAGGGAATGTACGCTTTATCCCGAGAATATCATTAACGCCTTCAACCAATGAAATACCATTTCAAATGACCAGACGACAGTTTCCAATTCGATTATCGTTTGCAATGACGATAAACAAATCACAAGGACAGTTTGTTAAGTACGTTGGTATTGATTTGCGAAACCCGGTGTTTAGCCATGGTCAATTATATGTGGCGTTATCAAGATGCACTTCTTCAAAACGAATCAGTGTCATCCTCCCTCCTGATTCTTCAAACCACACAACTAATATCGTGTATCCTGAAGTCCTGCTTTAGTTTGAGAGAAGGTATATTTCGTAACTTTTGAGCTTTAAAATTTATACAAAATTACTTCTAAAGTTATTAATATTTTTCTTGCGGTGGAATTATCTTATTATGCCGCATCATTAGCTTAATTTTGAAGGTAATTAACATACTACGACAAGCATAACTATTTACATTCATTCTTTGTTCAAGGTTTTCAGTGACATCCTTTTCTTTGAGGCCAAACTCTTCAATAAACTTCTTCATATTGTCATTTTAGTTTGAACAGAGGCCAAACTCATGCAAAGCAACTGGAAATGTGGCCTACTATATATGGAGAAAACTGCACAAAGTGGGGGAAGCATAGAATGGGTGATGAGTGGCATGAGAAGTGGTGGAATATTACGATGCCTCTCGCCAAGCTGAGAACATTACTATACATTCGTATTGTGAAAATGTCATTCAAGTTAGATCAATTCTGTACGATTATTTGGAAACATATGCAATTTTTTATCGCCTCCACAAAGACTAGATGTAATTTTTACATCCATAATGACTTGAGTGATATAGCCACGGGTTAAATTCTAGTATATATACAGTTTTGCTGGACTTCCCGGATAAAAAAACTTCCGGACCAAACAAATTCACGTGACTTTTTTTCTCTCTCATTTCTCTCCACTTTTTTCTCCAACCCCACTCTTTCATCTCTCCTCTCTCTTTACTTTATTGATTTTCTTTGACCCCACACACTCTCTTTCT
Organism: Coptis chinensis; assembly: GCF_015680905.1. Classification (NCBI taxonomy): domain Eukaryota; kingdom Viridiplantae; phylum Streptophyta; class Magnoliopsida; order Ranunculales; family Ranunculaceae; genus Coptis; species Coptis chinensis. The sequence continues at coordinate 87,467,017 of NC_141463.1, read as the reverse complement.
CTCTCTCCACTTTATCAAACAATTTTACGTACTTTTTTTTCTCTCTCCTTTCTCTCCAATTTTTTCTCCAACCCCACATTTTCTCTCTCCTCTTTTTTTATTTTATTGATTTTCTTTGACCCCACACACTCTCTTTCTCTCTCTCCACTTTATCAAACAATTTCACGTACTTTTTTTCTCTCTCCTTTCTCTCCACTTTTTTCTCCAACCCCACATTTTCTCTCTCCTTTTTTTATTTTATTGATTTTCTTTGACCCCACACACTCTCTTTCTCTCTCCACTTTATCAAACAATTTTCACGTGCCTTTTTCATTCTCCTCAATTTTTTCTCTCACGCCTCTCTCCTCTCTATCTTTTAATTTCTTTTTCGACACTTCCCAACTTACCCCACCTTCACACTCTCACCTCAATATCACCACCACACTTTTTACTTTTTTTTTAGTGTTCCAACGTGGAACAAAATAGTCAACACTATACTATTGCTTTTCAAAGATCAAGACACAAGTAAGCTCAATTTTTTCCCCGTTTTTTTTTCTCAAATTTTTATTATTAAATGTTAATTAATTATATTCCGTTTTTAACATATTGGGTGGTATGCTCAATTTATATACATTTAATTTCTTAAGAATTATTATTAAATGCCAACTAATTATAATGTTGCTCATATTTTGAAATTGATATGTGTAGCATCTATTGAATGGATATGGAGTTTGAACATTTGGACTCAGATGAAGAAGAACAGTCTGATATGGTTTATATGCCTGAAGTAAAAGAAGATTGCAAACCGAAAATAGGACAAGAATTTCACTCTTTGGATGAAACTTATGAATTTTACAATACTTATGCAAAAGTGGCTGGATTTAGTATACGAAGTAATTCTACTAAGAAGGATAAAGAAGGCAATGAAATAACTAGGAAGGAGTACTGTTGTTTCAAAGAAGGGAAACCTAAACAGAAAAATAAGAGAGAAAAAAAAGAAAAGGCGACGGGGGATTGTTCGTGAGGGTTGCAAGGCAAAATTGTCAGTTTTGAAGAATAAATTGAAGTCGGGTTACAGCGTCAGCCAATTTATCGAGGTCCACAACCACTCACTTTCAACCCCTCATAAAGTACATCTGTTGAGATCTCACCGTGGCATATCTGATACAAAAAAGTCATTGTCTAATCTTTTATCATCTGCTAATATACCTATAAACCAGCAAATTAGTATTCTTTCAATGGAAGCGGGTGGAATAGAAAATATTGGTTGTACAGAAAAAAACCTTAGAAATTTTGTTAGAGATTCAAAGAGCTTAGTAGATGGGCATGATGCAGAGATATTGATGGAATATTTTTTGTCAGAGCAAGAAAAAAATTCTTCATTTTCTTTTAAAACTGAGATCGACGAAGAAAATAGGTTAACTCATTGTTTCTAGGCTGATGCAAAGGCAATAAGGGCGTACAAGCTTTACGGTGATGTAGCAGTGTTTGATACAACTTACAAAACCAATAAATATGGTATGATATTTGCACCATTTGTAGGGGTGAATAAACATAGTCAGACTGTAATATTTGGTTGTGCATTCATGTGTGACGAGACGACAGAATCATTCATTTGGCTACTCCAAAAATGGATGGAAGTAATGTCAGTTGCCCCTCCCAAAATGATTATCACCAATCAAGACCCTTCTATGTCAAAAGCTATTGCTCAAGCTCTTCCAAATACATATCACCGGTACTGCATTTGGCATATTCTGAACAAGTTTTCTGAAAAATTAGATGCAATCATTTATAGAGATCACTATACTGCGTTTCAAAAATGCATTTGGAATACAGAGTCTGGGGAAGAGTTTGAGGCAATGTGGCAAGAAACAATAGGGAAGAGCGAACTAAAAGATAACACTTGGTTAGCTGCATTGTATGGTATGCGGTCCAGGTGGGTTCCATCATTTGTGAAACACATTTTCGCTGCCGGCATGTCAAGTAGTCAACGGGCGGAAAGTTCACATGCATTTTTCAAGAGGTATGTCTCTAAAAAAAATTCTTTAAATGAATTTGTTACGCGATTTAATAGGGCACTTGAATACTAGCGTCATAAAGAATTGCAAGCTGATCATGTTGATAGCAATGAGCGACCCGTGATGAAAACCCCAATTTCTATGGAGAAGCAGATGGCAGATATTTATACATTGTCTATTTTGATTAGATTTCATAATGAGTTGTGGGAGAGTTTGGAGTATTTTATTGAAAGTTCGGTAGAAAATGAAAAGCAGGTTGTCTACATGGTGAAAAGGCCAAGTGCAAGAGATTCTAGACCGCGGGAAATTGTATATGATATGGCTCTAAATTTTGCTACATGTAGCTGCAAGAAATTTGAATTTGAAGGAATTCCTTGTAGACACATTTTGGCTTACTTGAAAGTTAGTCAAATTGTTTACTTGCCGGATGCTTATATACTGAGTAGATGGAAGAAAGACACAAAATTGGAAGAAATAATATCAGATGGTGGGAAAGAGGTGAAAGAAAATAGTAACAATGACTTTATGTTGTTGAGGCACACAAAATTATCTCATCTTACTTCAAGGGTACTTGATGACGCTGTAGCTTGTGAAGAGGCAAGTGAAGTATATGAAGAACATTTGAAAGTGGTACATGAAAAGATTAAGGAAGTGTCAAGCTATTAAAGGAGTTGGAATTTCTCCAACGTAAAAACGATCGACATGTGACTTTGAATGAGCCTAATCTTGTTAAAGCAAAAGGCAGTGGAAAACATAGATTACAAGGGGGAAAAGAGAAGGCACAGGTTCAAGCAAGTCAACTAAGGCGTTGTAATGGATGTGGACTTACTGGGCAATCACATGACAAAAGAAACTGTCCGAAGTTGATTGGTAATTTTCGATTGCTTACTATTTTTATTTAATAATGCACTCTTTTATTTTTATTTGTACTGAGCTTAATATTGGATGTTATAGGTTCAACTGGCACTCAAAGTCCGGCTGATGATGGTGGTAACTCGTCAACCTCTACAGAAGTTGAACGCTTGCCTTGAGTGGACCATATAGTGAACTGGTGGCTCTATCCATTTGTGAAATGGAGTTAGTAGTTTTTTTTTCTTCAGTAAATTAAATGGGGTTCGTAACTAGAATTAGCAATCGTTCTTTAGTATATGAATTGAGGTGTTTCTATTTTATTTTTTTAAAGCTAATGAATTTTTAAACTTCTAACTTTTAATGACATTCACTAGTTCTCTCAGACAAGTTTGTTAAAGAATTTTATTCAAGTTTCCAACCAAAGGACTATTCATTGTTTCCTTGTTCCACTGTTTCTAACATAAGTTTCTGACAGCACAAATTGGTTGTCACAAAAAGTTCCACACCAAGAGTACAGTTGTAGTCCCACACCTTTTCCCCAACTCCTTCAAAGCCTTGGTAAATTTGAACGCATTTCAAAACGCAGGACACACACACACACACCAGCAACTGATACGGGTGAAGTTAATCTATTAAAAGTTTTATTATTGTTTTTTGTGTGATCTAGTGAAAGTTAGTGATTTTTTTGTTTGTGCAATCAACAAAGAATAAAGAATGCAAAGGCTTTTGAAACAATAAACCCCTCTTTCCCCAAGAACAGAAGTCCGTAAAAGTTATCCCCGCTTAGTGATCATCACAACTCTATAGTAAGTATACCCCGAAATTGCCAAATTTCTCCTTAACCTGTCATATAATCATATCGCCATATCCGAAGTTATAGGCCACAAGTCGGGCATATCACAATCCTAGTGTCTAAGATCTAACTCAATCCAACATTACTCGTGAAATAAATTAAAGCTCCCCAACAAGTATCATTCTATCCACTCTCAAAAGAAAGAAAATTTCAAGAACAAAGAAAATACACCGTTTGACATCACCACAATTTAGTAGTTTACACACAAAAATCCAAAGAAAACCTGTTTTAAATCAAGTCTCGCTTTGGTCCGCACCATATGATATCACATTAGATTCATAGAACATCAATAAAAATCACATTATGGTAAAAGTCGTCTGTTCATAGAACATCAATGAAAATCACATTATGGTACAAGTGACTGGCTCGTGGTACCCGTCCTTCCATTCGTTGGTACATATTTGATTCAGACGGTTTGTATGTGAAGTCAGATGTATCAAAACGCATACTGGTTATGCAACAGAGAACACAGAGATTAGAGAAGGGTTTCGTAGTAAGAATTGCAAGAAATTGACTATAACAATGAAATCCAATGTAGACTGCAGTTCACTAAGAATGCACAGAAAAATGACTCCCTACATATTTGCCTCAAGTGTAAATAGAAATGCAAGGAATTTATGGAAGTAAAGCACACCTTTTCCCTCGTCCGTGCGCTCCAAGCATTATTTCTATTTGGGCGATCAAGGGTGCCAACTGCAGGTTCGGGCCAGAAAGCAGAGCTCCCCTGCCTGCTTCGAAAGTGGTCAGGGAACTTTACACTTGGAAATTACAAGGTGCTTGTCATCACTTTCATAGCTTCAGAATTCACACAAATATAAAATGTAGGATAGTAACAAGCGACAAGTGACAACCTGCTTTTCATTTTCTACTTACGTGTATTGGTGGATACGTCAGGTGAGGCTTTGGTTTTCATTGGTAACAGATAATTCTAAACAATGTAAAAAACTTATGATTTCTATTGAGGTGGAATTAGAGTGGCCTTTATCTCTTAATTGACTAGAATAGTTAATTTAATGAGTGAAAGATACAACCAGAACCCCCACTTTTGGGATGGAGTAGAGGTTTAGCTTTGCAGATCTTGCGATCACACCTGTAAGTAATTTCGCCAATGTGCCGTTCCGCCACTATATGGTCCCAACTTTTCTCCATGATGGTGGTAGCTTTTCAGTAAGTTATAATCATGATAGTTTGTAGTCCGGCTGAAGAACTCCACTAACAGAATGTCACCAATGAGCGTAATTCCATTACCTTTACTAGACAGTTTAGACACCAAGAAACTTGTAGCGGGGTCACTCCATTTTTTTTAATTTCTCTAATTCGCATTAATTTTGTTTCCCACCTTTTAAGAATGCATGTGGGCACACTAAAGCACGATTGTTATATCGTATCTTTGGGTCATTCCTTGGTGACACTAATGTGTTGAACTCTCACCTGTCATTTTATGGGGTTTATGTATGCTTTGTTATGGACATGCATATTTTTCAAACTAAACAAGATACCTCCAACATGCTGATTTACCAAAAGTTACTACTGCCTTTAATCATGCGGTTATTAATTAAGAAAAAGCGTAATGAAAAAGAAGATGATGCTTGGATTGTCGCTCATAAAGTCATAACTCATAAGTAGATTTGGATCCGACTCTGTAGAGTGTTTGTTGATGTGTTATATTCTTCCTAATTTCTCTTAAAATGAAGCACTTATTTCAATGTTCTATCTATAGACTAGATACTTGGACCAAGAGGTTTATTACCAAAAGTCAGAACCATTTATGTCTTAGGAATGAACTTTACGGATTTTTCTTGTTGCCGCATGCTTTCAAAAGCACCGGTTGAAAGTACTTTCGAGAACTCTAAGATTGCCTACGATTTGCATGAGAGGTTAAGCTTAATAAGGAATGCAAAGATAAGGTTGGAAGAGAAAGGAATTACCCCATCAATAGCGGTAAAGCAAATTATTCCTCTTACGATTGTATTTTGTTGCCCAAATTTCTTCCTCCGCTTGCGCTCTATCTTACATAAACTTCTTTCCTTACGGAGAATCGCAGAAAGCCTAAATATGTCCGAAAAGAAAATTAGGAATGCTACTTGAGGTACTAAATATGGGAAATTAATTTTTTTCGACAAATAATCAAGCTAGCACTATTTCCATCCTTTCCAAGTTTCCTTAAAAGAATAATCTCTCCCCGCAGCAACAAGTAAGGTATTCTCATTGACGGGGAGGCCTTCCCATCTCTTAATGGTCTTCCGGGAAACACTTCATAGTGTAAGTATAGACATCTTTATAGTGAAACTGCGGTTTTAGTTCTCGCGACTTACGCTGAAGCTATCTATTTCATTACCTGAAATAAGGGACTTTGTAATGCAAAGATATTGCGCGGATACCGGACTTCGAGAACAACCCCTCGCACGGGGCTCGATGAATGGACGCCAAGGTAATTAAATAAAGAAGTAAACTAGACATATTGTGTTTGCATGACTCCAAGACTTCACCATTGAGGTCAATTTACATCGGTAAAATTCATTTAGAGATAAGCCTCACCTCATGCACAACTCTTACCCGGGTCCGAGGCTATGAATTAATTTCATATATGCTTTACTTGTCCTATAGTTGTTCAGATCCTTACCTCTAAAAAACGGACGCACCAACCCATGGGTTGTGTCCACATCGGAGACGGACGGCATGGACGCCAGCGTCGCGTCGGACGCGGTCAACACCAGTTAATACGCGGGACTTAGATTGGCATACTTGAGCTAATTTTCCTTGAAGAGGGATCCATATATCAGCAAGATCCGATATATAAGATTTTACAAAATTGATTTCAGCATGTCCTAGGTATTAGGAGATCAGGGAGATTTGAGAGATCGAGGAGAAAGGGAGATTGGGTTGCTGGGATTGAAGGAGAAAGGGAAAAAAGAGTGAAATGAGGGAGAAAAGTCTAAACTATTTATTTAATGTGTGAGAGAGTGCCTGGTCAGAAATGATAGAGAGGAGAGAGAGAAAGAGAGTGTGTGGGGTCAAAGAAAATCAATAAAGTAGAAAGAGAGAGAGGAGAGAGAAAGAGTGGGGTTGGAGAAAAAAGTGGAGAGAAAGAAGAGAGAAAAAAAGTCACGTGAATTTGTTTGGTCTGGAAGTTTTTTTCTCCGAGAAGTCCTGACTAGAGCAAAACTGTATATATATATATATATAAAAGATATCTATAGATTTAATAAACCTTCTGGTGATCCAATTAACATTATTGAGTATTACCAAATAAAAAAAATACTAGTAACAAAACTTACATGTTCACCAGGAGCAAGTGGTGTAATTTGTGTTGGCTGATGTACATTAGTAACATACGATTCACTGAAAGTCTTGGCTCTTATTAGATCTTCTTTTACAATCCTTCGAATGGGGACTTCCTTCAGGGCAATCTACAGTTATAAGATTTTCTTTAGCAATCTTTAAGTGTGTATCCACTGACAGGGTTTCACTAGACATTCGTCGTGGACTAGAAGTAGGGCTCATCTGTAAAAGTATAACAATTTAATGAATTTGGCAATGTATAATAACTAATATAATATGTTCATATATATACTATGGTTTTTATCACGCCGGTTACGAGATTAGTTAAGAGCTAATCTATTGTAGATGTGATCTACCAACCATGGAGAACTACTCCAAAAAAAAAATACAGCTCATTATATATATAAAAAAGGGATAACTACAATGACAAGAAATGGAGATACCTGAATGCCATGATTTTGAAGCAATGTATGATCCAAAGATGGCTGCTTTTGGATGTCAATACAATTATAGATGTCGCCCACAATGGTCTGGAATACAATTATAAATATATTTGTCAACGTCGCATATTTTGTTTCAAAAGACAAATGAGGGCATATATGTGTACCTGCGTCAGTCTGGGAGTTTATGTAGTCGGAATGTATTTTAAGAGGAACTTCTTTTTGTTACACTGTATGTGTATGTGTATGTGTGTGTGTCAGCACAGGGCTTCAACAAGATTAACATGGAAAAAGTAGGTCCTATTCAATATAGTGCTACTTAACCGAAAGGAGGAAAAGGAAATTAAAGCTCTCTGTAAATTTGAACAAGAACTAAACACATTAAAGTTGCTGAAAAACTTCAAGATAGATTTGTTAGGTTCGAAATTTCAAAACTATTTTTCTTACAACATCGATGCCACCGAGATCATCCTATAACAAGAACTCCGCGTATAAACAAATCAATTTGGAGTCTTGAAGCACCACAAAAAGAATGTTCGCCGATAAATTCATCATTTGTCCCAATCACGGAAAAGATAAATACTTTAAATAATCTTTTTCAATAATTTAATTTAGAAAAATGGAAAAGTATAAAGCATGTAGACAGGAATCATGTATGACATTAGAGACAAAATAGACCATGGCGTACAATGAGGTAAAATGAAAATGGTGAAATACAAAAAAGAAAAAGGCAAACCTTAATTGTTTTGACGGAGGGCTTATTGAGACTCTTGAGTTGTCTCTCCAGCACCAAGTCGTCTTCTTTAGATATAGTCCTTCCTCCATGAATTCCATTGCAACTCAAACTGAGAAAAAAAACCAACAACCACAACAATGTAAAGGTACTGATCAAAGCCATTGGAGCCATTTAAGTCTTTTGATTTGGTACGATTCAATATTTGGTCTTGGTTCGATATTCTTAAATAAATTGAGAGCTGTATGTTTTCATTAAATTTCCATTAAATTTAATTTATTAACATAGAACATATACGAGGAATGTTTTATCAATTAAGGCAGCAAAATCATGAACAGATATTCATCGGATTTAGAGAATCCCAGGGCAAGTTTCTAACAATAAATTGATCGCTCTTTGGCAACTTTCTCTATTGTAAGCAAAACTTTATTGGAAATCAATTGCAATTTTAATTGGTGGCTCTTTGGCAACTTTCTCTATTTGTAAGTAAAACTTTATTGGAAATCAATTGCAATTTTCTTTACGGTAAGCAAAACTATATGGGATAATGGGAATCAATTTTCCTGGCATCATATCAGCTATAACTAATACATGGGTAGTCCGTGGTCTCAATGTGTTCTCTGAATGGAGCATGTTGGTAATCCATTACTGCAAGGTACCTTCAAATCCTCCTCCGAAAAAAAGCAAAGAATGTGCCAATTCTACATTACCATCACCAGCTGAAAACAGGCACATATGTCAGCTAGAGGGCATGCAAGAATTTAAAGTGAAATTCAGTAGATGAAATGACACTGACCAATCTAACAGCAGCTTGTTGGACTCTTGGAGGAACAGCATCAGATTGCATTTTGTTCAATTGGATGATTGCCAACCTTCTCCGAAGATCTCCACTTTTCAGCGGTTTCTTTCCAGTAAGTTTCAAACAACAGCGTTACAAAACTTGCCCCCAGCTAGCTGCAATCTTCAAGGAACTAAGGGTGTGACAAACAAGTATCATCACTAAAACTATTTTGATTATAAATACGAAATGGAAAACGGAATTGATGACTAGGGTCACCCGCAAAACAAACCTCCAAAGTGTTGTTGTGTAACTATCCTTCACTTTGATGAATTTTGAAACCAAACCCTTCACTTTTTATCTATCAAAATTGTCAACAGGATCTCAGTATGTGAACTGTACATTTATGCGGACTGTCCAGAAAGAATACAAACTCATCCCTCAACTTCTGCACCACCTCTAACTCCACTTCACAATCCTGATATAGATTACTCAGAGCTACGTAAAAGATCCATTCAGAATACATATGAAAAAATGTTTCTAGAGAAGTTGTTTGATTGGTTCATATTTAGTAAAAAAGTGATGAACCTTTGAAGAGCTTCCAGCTGACTCTCTTCGTAGGGAACAGACGTCAGTGAAACTTTTAACATTTTCAACATCCTTTCTTCTAATATTAAGCTCATTCTCACCGACATGGATTCTTCACGCTTTGGCATCAACTTCTTCTTTCTGTCAGATTACTCTTTTTTACAACCACTTATTTTAGCTTTGAGCTGCTTCAGATCTGTTTCAGCACTCCCACCTGCAGTTTTTGCATCACCAAATTAATCTTCAAGGCACTTCTCCTTATCCCCGTTGCTCTTACCAGCTAAGATACCGTTTCAGTACTAAACAGTAATGACATCATTTCCTTTGAAGGCTGTTTCATCATAGAACTGCACTATTCCATATGCAAGAGATGGAAAAATAATGTCAAGTTACACTGAAGCAACATATTAAAACACGCACAAGGAACTTGTTTTATACCCACCTAATTCTTGGAGAGATCCTCAAATCTCTTTTTCAGTTCAGCTACTCCATCCTCGGATTTTGAACAGCGGCATTCCTCTCTTCAAGAAAATTTTCAATGTCTTTAATACTTTCCAAGACCTATATATACAGCAGACGTGAGTATGAAAATTATGTATTCCGTACTACTGGCTAGAAATAAAAAAGGGGAAACAACATAACAGACACAAAACTAAATCAATATGGCAACAGACAATGAGAACAGCTTTGCCTTTTCAGCATTTCTTTTGTTCAGTTGTCTATCTATCTTCCTGATTTTCCAGTACGGTTGTTTCCTCCACAAGATCACTAGAAAGAGAATCTACTTTCTCCAACAATGTTTCATCTCACCTCCTGTCATCTGATCTTTTTCATATATTCAAACAGATATTTTTGTTACCAATTCTCTCTTCCTGCATCCTTGCTTCACCATTATCTATCTCCACATCTTGGCCTTTATATGCGCCGCTCCAGTTACTTAGCTTTGTTTCTGTTGGTCAATTAGCTTTGTTTCTATGGTTGTGTTCTGTTGGTCAATTAGCTTTGTTTCTATGGTTGGATCACATGTACGTACATGAGCGATGATCTTCATGTTACGGTTGTTGACTTGTTGAAGATCTAGGAATGGCCTGAATCATCTATGTTAATGTTGGAGTCATGGAAAATTGGTACTGGTATGAAAATAAATCTATCGTCCCTTTTATTTTCCTCTTTTTTACTCGACTTCAATATTTTCATGGCCAACCGCTGATCTCGGAACTCTTGTGGGCAGAATTACAAATACATGTATTCGATATACAGTATTACAACTTCAGACGTTGCACAGTATGTATAATTTGTAAACCATCTTTAATTACTCTTTGTGGTCATCCGTCATCAGATCATGTGCTGTAAACAAGGAAAACCAACTTGGTGAATGAGTTCAACCGGGTCACACTGAATGGGTGACCAGCTTACCTTTTCAGTTGTCTAAGCTAATTCATTGAGTTCCCCCCCCCCCCCTCCCGACGATATTTGGAATTTTGGATACGTAGTGTTGACAATTTTGAGCATGATGTTGTTATGATTGTGTGAAAATGAAACCACAGATAAAATTTTCTACGTTTGGTCACATGCAATTTTATCTCCAGTCATTTGTACAAATACCTTCTTGGGTGGTTACTTCTACCGTTGTTGGCTCACAATTGTTACCTTTTGATCCGGCCCTCGTTGTTTTATGTAACAGAAAGATAATTTCCATAATTCATGATTTCGAACAGTCGATGGACAATGTAGTCATGAGTCATGACACATGACCATAGTTCATGATTTCGAACGGTATCGGAATTCCTCCAAATATTTTGATTTAAAAAAAAATTAAAACGGAATTGGAACGAAGTGATTCGATATGTTTGGAAAACCGAATTTTCCGGCGAAAAGAGCATCACCACCACCTAAACAAACTGTGATTTGAGTATTTGACGAATTTTAACTAAACCTAGATTTATAAACTTAAAAAACCATTGAGGAAGAAAAAGATAATTAAGGAAAAGACATCCAAAATCGTCTCCAACTTATTTTTCCCATCTTTTATGTTTTTTTCATGGTGGTTTTGCAAAATCCATAGTGGCCTCCACAAACCACCATTGTTGTTGTGTCTTAACTTATTAACACTGATGATAAAGGATGACAATATACTAATCTCAAAGTCCAACGGTCCAGAACTCCAGATTGGTCATTTTAATTAATTATGATATTTCAGACCTTGTAGCACATTTCGACCCGTCTGGTTAGTGGTGACATGCCGAACGGAATTTCGGTTTTTAGAGTTTCCAGAATTCCGCCATTTTCAATATATTGAACTATGGTCATGACTCAGGAGTAGGGGTGACAGTTTTGTACACGACCCGCTAACCCGATACGAATCCGACACGAAATTAGCTGGTTTGGATTGGAAAAAAAGGCTTTTGGGTCATTTAAGGATTGACCCGCCAAACCCGTCAAATAAATGGGTTGGGTTAGGGTCACACATGTTAACCCGAGTAACCCGTTAGTATACCCGATTAGTTCCCGGGTCCAATGGGTCGGGTCATCAACCAGTGACTTGTATGACCTGTTTTAAGTCCTTAAACATATATGTTTCCGAATTTTATTAAATCTCATAATCCCAATTACCTAAAAGAAAATACTAAACAGAAAATGATCAACTAGATTTAGAAAGATAAGCCAAATCCAAAGATATAGAATATTATAGATTCATTTAATAAAATATATTATCACGCATTAACATTGAACCCTTACCCTAAATCTTCGATTATATAAAGAACAACAATGAAGCCGGCCAAAGTCACAATAATATTTGCATTTATTTAATAATAGGTTTGCCCAAGAAGAGCAAAAGTGGATAAACCTGACATGCATGGTTGTTGTTTTCTAGTTTGGTTATGTTTTTGTTTGGCTAACAAGTTGTTTCACTTGTTTGGTTCAGCGCGTCAAAGATGCATGTCTTCAACAACTCTTGACTTTTGCAAGTTCTTTTATTATTTAGATTAATAAATATTCTTTATCCAAAAAAATAAATAAATAGAACTTACGGGTTATATGTTAACCCGATCCAAAATTGACTGGTTGGCTTAGCGGGTCACCCGTTGGGTAACCCGTTACATAAACGGGTTGGGTTTGGATTTGACAAACTTGACACGATTAGTAATTGGGTCGGGTTTGGGTTTTCTCTCCTAACACGTGACCCGAGTATGACACGGCACGAACCCGACCCAACACGACCCATTGCCACCCCTACTCAGGAGTCGGGACTCATTTTCAGTTTTGTGAAGAAACGAAGTTTGTTTATGCATTTTGCCTAAAATGGCACATATTGATAACTCCACAACTACCAAAGCCATTAAAGTTTACTAGTCAGTGGCACGTGTCTCTATTTCTCTTTCTGCTTTAGGATTTCTCTTTTTCTCTCTCTACTTTACGTAGCTATTGTTGACTTTAGAAACAAAAAGACAAAAAGACGAAATAATTGCCTCTGCAGTTGACGATATTAACGATTTTGACATACCAAAAGACAAAAGGACGAAGTAATTGCCCTGTAGTCGACCATATTAATGATTTTTGCAATACAAAAAGACAAAAAGGCGATGAGTTTTAGAAATATATTAAAAAATATTAAATAACTATTGCCCTACTATAGCTGAGGGTCGCGAGAATTAAAGTATTTTAGATTTAGGGATCAACTACAAGTCTACAGCTCATCATAAATGGATATGGGGGCGGCGGTCGCACTCCGTGAGATTAGAAAAGCTCCACTACCACATAACTAATTGTATAGAAAAATTTTCTAACTATAAGGACTCACACCACTAATTCTTTTTAGCAAATTTCCACTACCGCACCCCCAAAATTTTCACAATGTACTATAGTAAAAATATTATTAACAAAAAAATAGTATGAAAAAAATTAATAAAAAACATTCCAATAAACCAGTTTTTTTTACTTCCCTTTTTGCCCTTACAAAATTATCATTTATCACTTATTTTAAGTTTATAACCAATAACCATTAAAGAGGGATAAATGTGTCTTTGAATATTTGATGGGTTGATGAGACTAAAACAAATAGCCAAAGACCCAAAGTCGAATCGGTCAGTTTATATAATTCTAATCACCCATAACAAACTCGTATGCTCTCTTTCTTTTCTTTCACTCTCAATTCTTAAACAAACAGTCAGACCTCAACCCAAAAACAAAAAAAAAAAAAAAAAAAAAAAAAAAAAAAAAAAAACACAAATACAGAAAGGGCTTGCGATGCAACGTAGCTTGTTGCACGCTTGTCCTAATTATTTGTAAAACTCATTATCATTATCAATAAAATTTCCACTTAAAAAAAACAAAACAAGATAATTTTTTTATTTTCAATGTTAATATTTTAGAAGTCTATATAACATTATATATATATATATATATATATATATATATATATATATATATATATATATATATATATATATATATATATATATATATGTTGTAACATTATAAGCCTATATAATGTTATATATACTTATAATGTTATAGGAAGTTAACAATTTGTTGAATTGTTGTAGATTTGCGGACTAGATTATGTAGATATATATAGATATTGTAGTATCAATTAATGGCTTAAGTGCTTAAATAATTAACTTCATCAGTCCATATTAAATTCTTAGTAGTGCAGCAGTGTAGCTCATCCATCTTGATCTCACTTAGAAAAAAATTTAAATGGCGTTTTCTAGAAGTGCAGCAGTGTTTCTCCTTGTAGTGTGCATTTTCTACAAGCTTCAAATGACTTATGACATTGTTGAAGCTACGGGGCATGTAAAAGAAATGGAGTACTCCATGGTCAAGGTAATGAAAGACTAGCTTTTTGAGGCACGGGCTTAATGACATTTATTTTTTGCAAAAGACGAGCTTAATTACTTCCCAATGCAAGCTAACATTCTTTAATGAGAAGATTAGAGTCCGTAACCACATATAAATATCTTTAGTAACCATACGAGGATTCTCTGTGATGAGAAAGGATTCACTCAGTTCTACTTGGTAGTTTATTTGATTCTCAATCTTCACTCGACTACTCCATCTAGTATGTCTGCTTGATGACCAAATAATATTTACACATGTAGTTCTAGTAGTTCTCTCTCCAAACTTTGCTATCTTTCTCTTTTCTTCGTCTTCCAAAATAAACCATTCATTGAGCATCAAGTCATCGACTCTTAATAAGAGTAAAAGATCTACAATGATAGTTGGTTGTTTTAAGTTTAGGAGATGGAATCACCCAGGGCGGGCCCTATGTTTGAATAGGCCCAATGCAAGGTAAGCAAAATGAGACCTTTATTTCTTCTTGCTTTTTTAGATAATAATGGGCTTTTTGTGTGAGTTTTTAACATTATAGTAAGATTTTTCGAGCTTAACAGGGCATTTTGTTTTGGTTTATATTGGGGGCCATATGCAAGGCCTTAGACAACATTAGCCCAGGGTCGGCCCTAGGATCACCCAGTGTTCTAAAAAATGCTAGGCGGTAGTCGGGCGGTAGGGGAGCGCCTAGGCCTTCTAGACGGTGCCTAAATGGGCTAGGCGGTAGGCGGTTTTATTTAATTAATTAAATATTTAAATATATATGTATATATGAAAAATGAAAAAATAGAGCCAATATATATATATATATATATATATCTATCTAATAAAACACAATGGTGTGGGGCCCGCAGGGCCTCCATCCATTGGTTACCATTGTCTTTTCTAAGTTGTGACATGGCTGTTTCAAGCTATCGTAAGTGGTGTGCTATTCTCTAACTTTAGGTACAGTTCCACAATATCATTTTCTTCTATAATATAGGGTAAAACTTTTAGGTTTGATTCTTTCTTCTTCTCTTCCGGATCTGCCACTCTCGGACCCATGTCAGGTATGCTACTCTGGTTTGACTCGCAAATGTTGCAAATTCTTGCGAGGATTGTTTCGCAGCTTCATAGGGACACGTTCGTATTTGCTTGCAAGAACCTGTTAATGATTTATGTCATTTTTGTTTGATGCAGATTGAGACAGCAGATAAGATTACACTTTCTAAGTTTGTTCAAGTTTAATGGCACATCCTGGTCCTATAGATATATTATCCTCAGATAGTGAAAGTGAAATAGAAGTTTGCGTGGAAAATGGAACATCCTTAGCAATGGAATCTGCACGTTACTAGAATTCCCGTGAAGCTTCCATCGTGGGCATCTATCATGCGAGCACCCAACCAAATGGTAGAGTATCAACATTTTGGATTCACAAAACTGCTTCATATTTCATTGTAATGGCTTACTCAAGTATTATGTTGTTGTGTGAATCGCGCAGTTACATCGATCATCGCGAAATCACCAATTGCCTCAAAAGAGCATCTTCTTCAGTGGAATGGCACTCAAATCATAACCACTCTTCACAAGTAAAGTTACGTAAAACATCCAAGCTCTACCTACGAGAGATCATATGACCTTTGCTGATCGTCCAGTAAATGATTTTCATGTTGAGGATGTTGATGGGAGTGTCAGCTCTCACCACAAAGACATATCTGGCAATATTACCTGCATCAACTTCCAAAGCTAAATCTTCAATGGAAAATGGGGCGCTCAGCAAATCTTACCTGCCATTTGCTTCAAATATTATTGATCCCAAAGTTTATCCAAAAGATAATTTAGGCGGGAAAGCGAACGATGTAAGTAGTAAGTACGACCACACTGGAGGTAGGCTCCTGCCTTCATCTTTGGCACATGGAAAGCTTCTTCCCAATGTACAATCTGATGGCTCAAGTGCCCCTGCACAGACGAGAGACTCGTCTTTCAAGCTGCATTGCAGGTATACTCTCTGGTCCTTCATCACTGCTATAAGAATAGATAAACTATTTTGTATTTTCTGCTAGAATTGACGTTGTGTGGTATAGGCTGTTGTAATACTTGTCTGATGTGATGCATTGATAGAAGTCTGAAACTTGGGATCTGACGTTGTAACTTTGAAAAAAAATTCTTAACTATTTTGCATGTAGTTTCCCTTTTCCACAATGCTGAGACCAGTTGCCAATTGACTTATTCCACTTTGTCGTGGAACCTTTCTTTCTTACGATTTCTTTGCGTATTACGAAGCCCAATATTCTTTCTTATGACCGTAGGGAGTGGTGTTACAGCTTCGGGTTTTTTCACCTGGATCGACTTTCATGAACAGATGATTTGGTTTTGAGAGGATTGGATCCTTTCTGTCCTTTGTTCACAGGAAAACGTGCATATTTAAACTAGGACCAAAATGCAATTCTCTTACCATTTCAAATTTTTTCAAGGATTGAAGGTTGCCTCTCTCCAAGGTGCCCTTCTTCACCAGGTGTTGTATCCTTGGTTCAGCGTCAGTAATCTTGCCATCTTGGGCAAACATGTCGGATAACGTGCTCCCTTTGTCCTAATATTTTATGATTACCAATCAATTTGTCAGATAACTTTGCTTATGATTATCAATTAATGGCCTGATACATTGTCCATGAAGTGTTTCACTGCCATTTATTTTTCTACACGTACTCGTGCTTATATACATATTACGTTGTCATAAAATCTTGATGTTATGTTATGTTCATAGTATCTATCAAGTTTAAATTATGCTTCTTAGATATACATCAATCTATTTATTAATAATTGACCCATTTCGGCTTTTTGCTTTTGTTTTTTTGTCTTCACTTTGTTTTTTATTTCATATTTTCATACTATCTATTTGACTTACCAATTATGCTTCATAGATATATGTTTATTGTGTTGGATTTGGACATATACTTCTTTATAGATATACATATACGTTCTCCTAACACTCTTTAAATTGAACTTCTTTAGCGTTTTTGAACTCTCTTAATTTCAAAATATTTGGTTTATATAGATTGCAATGCGACAAATTCTCAACAAAGGGAAACGCCATATGCACCTTTATGTCAAACCTTCAAAGCAGAATATACGTACTTTTGTTGCCCCCAAGATAGGCTCAATTTTCAACCGGCCTCTTGGCTTCCCGGTATTTCTTGCTTACAATTATTATTGCTTACAACTGCTATTGCATTGCCAATCCAAGGGGTATTTATTTCTTCTTTTGTTTCAGGAATTCATTGTTGATACATTGGCTGCCATTGAACAAAACAGATTGCGGTACTACATATTCATACAGTATTATAGAGAGCATGAAGTTGATAATATGGATGTGGTTCTATACAATCCTTATATTTTTAAAATGATTGATTGCGCTGGGATACGTTGTGTTAAATACATTGACAAGTACATATTCAAAAGACACGACAAAACAACAATGGTGTTGAATTTAGCTTCTATTGGTAAGTCATTTGCTCCATACTTCTTGGGTCAACACTAACAGACGCAAGTTCTTCTCGAAATATCTTAGTGTAAACTAATTTCCCAAGAAGTTGTTTAGAAAATTATGAATTTTGTGTTGTGATGTGTTGTTGTTGTTGTCCTCTTTCTTCTATAAGCAATTAAATGATTTTCAATTAGTTTGATTTGTTTAGTAATTCTTAGTATGTTGTTGTCAGAATGTGTGGCATTGATGACAAAGGATGTGACAATTGTCAATTTGAATGCTCCCTTCACTGTACTCAAAGATACAATCGTCATTTTTAGCTATACTTTTTATACTTTAGTTTTTTTGTTTATTGGGTACAAGTTTTTCAGTGTTAGTGGATTAGTAGAATCCTAAAGCTGAAACTATTTAACCAATTTGATTGGTTAATATCAAATTTTCGTTTAACAGTTACTGATATTTGATTGAGTCTCATTTATTAACTTCACTCTCATGTACTCAGTATAGTAAAGAGTCAATGAGGCTGATTGTGGTTAGATATTTGTTGCATGTTAGCTATTCTCGTCATTCTGGGTTTTCAATCTCAGTTAGATGATGGTGTTCTCTTTCAGGAGTGTCCGAACCTCATGCTTTTGCCTTTCGAATAATTTTTTAATCCCTTAAGTTGGATCTTCCCTAGCTTGCTCATCTCTTTTATTTGCCAACTTATTCATGCTTTCTATTTATTGGCAACAGGTTCAAGATCACGGATTTAAGTGGAAATCTCATGCATATATTGCAGCTAAATAGTTATTCAACCATATTTGCTCGAGAAATGTGTTCAAGTTTTCTGCCTCACTTGAAAATGTGAACTGCGAAATCCAAATTGAATATATAGTTTTCATGATGCAATTCGACGGTGTTGTAATTATTTAACTTTGTTAAATTGTCAGTTATTTTGTTGCTTCAATTCGTAGGCAAACCAGATTGTGCCTATAATAGAACCTATATGAGCACACTTTTCAGTTGTGCTGACTTTTTTTTTCTTTTGTGTTACTTCTCAGTTAATCATAATTATATTGTTATTCAAATGCTAGGTAAGTGGGTAGATTCTTATGAAATTTTATTTGGATATTGTTTAAATTTTAAGAATGCTATAATTTTGTCCAATATTGTAATTTTGTCCACGTCTGGAGGAGATGACACATGTAATTAGAAGATAATATCATCTAATTTGTGGCTCCAGGTATATGTATCTCACTAGGGTAGCTCGAGGTGAGCTAAGCTTTCGCCTCTGGGGGAGTTTAGTATGTACTAATCTTTGGTTTTTAAGATAGTGCCAAAGGTGTGCTGAGGTTATCAGTGCCGTACGGCACGGGCAAACCCTAGTATATATATAAACGGGCTGGCTAGGTAGACAGCAGAATTTAAAACAACATCCAAACAGCAGAATATCGACCGTTAGATCATAGCTGATCAGATCAAGATGAAAAAGCAATATTTCGAAATTTGGGTTTCAAAATTCTTCTTTTTTAACGAAAGGTTTGGGTTTCGAAATTTCTAAACAGCAAACAGCAAACTACGATCATCAACCAACAACAAATTCAAAATCAAAACCATCGAAATCATCAACAACAAAATCAAACCACTGAAAAACCCAAAAATCAAAACCCAAAAACCCAAAATTCAACAAACTACGATCACGAAGGTTTTGAAAATTCATAAAAACAACAAATCATCAACAAAATCAAAACCACCAAAACACCCAAAATCAAACCCAAAAATCTAAATTTCATGGGCGATCCAACATCACTGTGTTGGAGACTACAACCCTTTTCTAAATATGGCAATTTTTTGTTTTCTTCTACCCATGAATGGTTTTTTAGTGGTAGTTCACTTTCTATGTTGGTGTTTGATCAAGTTTTGTTGTTGGTGCAGGGAAGTCTCTGATGTATGTAAAAGCTTCATTTAGTAATGTAGTAAACGTCCTACTTGACTGGGATGATGTGCACAATGGATATCACTGTTCATGGCGTGGTGTTTCTTGTGATAACCACAACTTCTCTGTTGTTTCACTGTAAGATTTGTTTTACCTATTCTTATTAACTTCTGTACTTGTTTCTGGCTTTGGCTCTTTTTTTGTCCCTTGGTGTAAGAAGAATGTTGGTTATTTTTTCTCTAGTGTAGGAATCTATCAAATTTGAATTTGGGTGGCAAAATTTCTCCTTCCATTGGTGATCTGAGGAACTTACAGTCCATGTATGTAACCCCTAACCTTGTATCATTTTAAAGTTGTAGCAAAGTGTGAAGTTTGATTATTGTTGTTTTTTGGTGTGCAGTGATTTGAAAGGGAATCACTTGATCGGGCAAATTCTCGATGAAATAGGCAACCGTGGTGATCTAAGAACTCAGAATCCCTCAACACCTCGGTGGTTTGAAAATTTTAAATTCACAATAAAAAAGGAAAATTAGAATTTTGTATTCATTACATTTGTCTAACGTCTTCTATTACTTGGGATCCCTATATGTGGGGGTTAATCAGGGATTTATCTGGGAATTTGCTCTATGGAGATATTCCCTTTTCGATATCCAAGCTTAAACAACTTGAGGAATTATAAGTTACCAGTCCACCCTGTCCATATTTAATGTAGCTTTTTAGTGTGTTTATGATGATGTTATACATGGATTTCATTATCGTTATCGTTATTATTATTTTTGTTATTATTGATATTGTTATTATTCTTATTGCTATTTTATGTGTTGTTGGCAGTTAGGAATGATGATGAATTGGGGTAAAGGTGCTTAGTTTTGTTGGGGTAACTGTGTTGTTTTTAGTGGTTGGATAAAGGTGCTTGGCATGGAAAAGCTAAAAGTAGAGTTGCAAGCACGCGGGATTGAAATGTGGGGGTACTTTGCCAGAGCGTGTTGACAGGCTCTTCTTGCTCAAGACTACTCCTTTAGAGATGCTTCCTAAGAAGCTGTTAGCAAAGAAATAAATGGAATCTTTCTCTTTGGTCTGTACTAAATGGAGAAAAGAACCATTGCCGCTTAAATCGTTTGTACTTTTGGAAACTCTGTTGAGAGAATTACTCAACCTTTTGTGACCATCATCTTTCTCTGGGGTAACTGTGTTGTTTTTAGTGGTTGGATAAAGGTGCTTGGCATGGAAAGGCTAAAAGCAGAGTTAGTGATTGGTCATGTACTAAATGGGTGCTCAAGACTACTCCTTTAGAGATGCTTTGTACTAAGAAGCCGCTTTGTTTAGTTCAATTAGTTATTACCACAGATTGGATGTGGTGAAGTTTAGATTTTTCAATTTTGTTATATGTTAGAAAGATGGTGGTATTGTTTGCTATTTGTATTGTAAAGTGATGAGTTTTTTGTTATTGGGATTGCTTTAGGCCCTAGCTTAGTTTTTGGTTGCTTCATAGAAAAATGAGTGGTCTGTACAAAAAGGAATTGGCCCGGTCTATAAAGGCTAGTTTAAATGAGTTTTTGGCCCGGCCCGGTCCTGCAGACAAAAGGAATTGGCATGGTCTGTACAAAATGAGTTTTTGGCGGTCTTCTTGGCTAGGCCAAAAGGAATTGACCTGCTCTTTAAAGGCTAGCTTAAATCCTTATGCCCAGTTCGAAACTCGACATAAATTGTTAAAGGCCCGATTCGAAACTCGGCGAGAAATTGCTTCTCATATGCCCGGTCTTGAAACTCGATAAAATCCTTAAAGGCTAGCTTCTCATATGCAGTTCAAACTCTTTAAACTAAAGGCTCTTTGTTATCGGTTTAAGGAACTTAAAGCTGCTTTGACAAAACTAAAGGCTGCTCTAACTTGTTATGATCATTTCAAAATAAACTCACATGAAACTAAACCAATATCAATCAATATGCAATATCAATTTTCTCTAACAACTAATCAATACGCTAATATCAGTTTTAGCTAATCAATATGCAATTTTCTCACAGAAACCATTGAAACTTACATATTGCGTAAGCCTAAAGCCAAAACCTCTCAAAGTGAAAAGAAACTCAAACTCAAACACAAAGCAGTGAAAAAAAGAGATAATTACACTAGTACAAAAATTTTGAAGGCACTGGACTTGTAAGTGATGATTCTCAAATTGAACTCCCTTTGTTATGTCTATGATTTATTCATATTATGATGATAAGGTGAAAAGTAGTCATAATCAGAAATTTAATTACTCGTAGTCATTTCATAAGTGAAACAAACATTAATGAAGTATTTAACTTAATATGCCTTTCAATATAAGTAGTCTCTTTTGAACATGTAAGGGTGCATTTAGTAAAGTACACCCATTTCTAATTCTACAAGGGATATGATGATGATTTTATTTTTCAACTTTAGCTAATGCCCAGCTTCAGTTAGTTCTTGCCACATTAATGGAACTGAAAGTGTAAGAAACCATAAATATCATGGCTTCACTTTTAGTGATTCTTTTAAGGAACCACTTCTTCTAATCTTCTTCTTCATCTTTGTTCATCCAACATATGCTATTTCTCTCATTTAATCAAGCACAGGTTAACCAACCAGGAAACTCTATACACTAAAAGGAAACTATGTTAAAATGTATCAATCCATTTCATCTCCAACCCTTACTAATCAGTCATTCAACAAAGTTATAAATAAACCAACACATTGTTGGACAAACCCTTTCAGATATACGACCATACACGTAACAACCATCTTCCTAACATCTACAACCGAATAATTAAAGTTGATAAGCAAGTGTCCATCTGAATAATCCACCAGCTGGTTCATTCAAACAATAGATATTATACTAAAAGTAACGAGCAAATATAATACAAACCCGATAGAATGGGGCATATCTTGAAAAGGACCAATTTGAAGCAACAATTACGTAAGCAATAACCGAACGTGGAAGAGAATCATGGAATAAACGATGTTGATCTTTAATGGAAAATATTGTTCTGAATGGACTTCCACGTATTGGTTTTCCAATGATAATGCCAAGAAAGATTCAGGGTTCTATTTAAGAAGACATATGACATCTAAGAAGGTAGGTTACAAATGTGCAAGAAGGAGCTACTTAAGGTGCAATTACTCTCAAGTATCAAGTCTGCATTCCATTCAAGAAGCAGGAAAGTAATATCGCTTCAAGTATCAAACCCTTCGTTAAAAAAGAAGAATTTCGAAACCCAAATTCTGAAATATTGCTTTTTCATCTTGATCTGATCAGCTATGATCCAACGGCCGATATTCTGCATTTGGATGCTGTTTTTTTTTTTTTTTTTATCTAACAGTTTCCGATTTCATTAACAGATAGCGAATAGTTCATTAACATAGAATATCGCACATATTCTCTCCCCTCACCGATATTCTCTCCCCTCACCATATCATATCGCTCTATTTTCCAAACCAAACAATATTAGTGGCTCCTAAAAAAAAAAGAAGGCACTAATAATTAGAAACACCTCTCCAGATTTGTTTAAATCTCCCTAAACTATTTTTCATTATTTTCTATGGTCTCCTCAAAGTAAAAAAAAAATAACAACCTTAGACACATTCTACTGAAAATCTATTATTGTACTCAACCCCATCGCTTTTTGATTAGCGAAAAAAAAAAATAAATAAATAAATAAAAAAAAAAAACAACAAAAAACAACAACAACCATCATCTTTTTTCTTCTCTCCTGTTTAAAAAAAGCCTCAAATCTAAAACAAGGCAATATCTCTTCCGTACCCAAAAATTCTTTCTCTCCTGTTTAAAAAAAACTTCAAATCTAAAATAGGGCAATATCTTTTGTTCTTCGGATTTCTCTTGCATAGAAATTTTAATCGTTAGTAATGTATTGTGTTGGTAAAAATTTGCAGGACACGCATTTTGTGACATATAGCATCTGAGTTGAATTTGAATATGAGGAGTGATGGGTATGTGAGGGTGAGCGATGTATTGAACTTAATATGAAAACTTTTGCTGATATTCCGATAAGATCACATACGGTGGAAGATATTAGGGAGGTGGGTTCGTTAAACTGTTCGTTTAGTTTGTTTATTTGTTATTGTTTTGGTGTTGGTACAATTGTGTGGTCAATTTATAACAAATAAAGTTAAGTGATGATCAAATCGAAACCTATGGTCCTCCCGTTTATAATAGTTACATTTCGTCCAGTATAGTAGTATTTAGTTCCGTCTCTCACATAACACCGTTTGCAGGCTGTTAGGAAAGATAATAAGTAGCAGTTTAGCCTCTTGGAAGAAAATGTTGAGATGTTGATACGTGCTAACCAAGGGCACACTGTAAATGTAATATTTTCTTGGAGCAATGTATTTGTTCTTTCCTGATGTTTCAGATAGTGGAAGCCATTGCCCAAAACTATCAATCATCATGTTAAAAATTATGTAAATACAGGCAATAGTCTCTTCTCAATAGTTCCTGCCTTTGTTAGTCTGTGAAGATATGTGTTTAGTCACATGTAGCTTCAGTGAGAAGTGTTATGTCCTAATTTTCTAACCTAATTCTTCCTCTCCTCTTTTATCAGTCCCCCCTTTCTATTAGGTTTTCTCTTCTCTCTTATACTCGGTCCTCTGCTCTCTACGCTTAACCCTTGATCTTGTTTTCATCCATCTACTGTGCTACTCCCACGTGTCCTCTACTACATGGCACATACATGTCCACTGCCTAGCCAATTATTCGATATCCTCCGCTCTATGGTTTCTGCGTACTCCTCTTTGGACTTCGTCCTAATATCCCATTTATTCCTTCGGACCTACGGAGCCCATTAGGTTCTCCGGACCTATGAAGCCCATCCATTAGGTTCTCCGGACCTATGAAACCCATTAGGTTCAAACTAGATCGTAACAAGAAGCAATTATGAATTGTGGAATTATCTGTTTAAGACCATGACTAACATATCAAAAATGTTTGCAAGCATTGCATCAAATCATTGTCTTATTTTTCTGTTAAATAGATGGCATGTAGAAAAATGAAGAATGAAATACCTATTTAAAAAATAACAACAAAACTTCCAGTTAATTTTGTGTGCATTTTGTAAATGATGATTTCTTAGTCTGTGCTCTACTTTTTATCTAAAGTAGTAGTTTGTGTATTTCCTGGGAATGCTGCTTAATTGAAGCAGGGAGGTTTTTTCATTTTGTTGCCCGGTCGCCCCAAAAAGAGTTATATCTACCATGAAATAATAGCTAATCAGTGAGCAAAATGAGAAACGCGTTTGACATTCAGACTACTTAATTAGACAGTCCTAACAACAACATCACTGTTTTAGGACTCCAGGGGATTATTGAATTATTGTGGCTTTTCGATTTGCACTATTTATTACTATCATCAGCATGTTTTAGGAAATAATAAGGGATGGATTTGTTTGTACTAAAGGAAAAGGTTGGTTGAGCTGCAATGTTGATGAAGACAAACCGAATGGACTAGACACTATGCTAAGCAGAAGGCTAAGATGAGGAGGAGCTTTGTTGTCGGGGAGAACGCTAGACACCTTATTGTGCAGTAAGTTAGATTACACGGAAAACACAATGTATAAGTTAGTTTAAAAGTTTAAGGGAGGCGGTTCTAGGGACATATATATATTATAAAAACACGTAAACAAACTCAAAATTGTTAGGGCATTTATAAATTTTAGATTAAGCTAATTTTTTTGTAGATATGATCTCCTAATTATTCTAAACATTGTCACAAATAATAAAAAAAATAAAAAATTTCTAAACTTTAATGAAATGGGTATTGATTGTTTAAAGCAAACTTGAATATGGGTCAAGTCAATCTATGAGCCCTCTTTCAATTCCGGTAAATTTTTTTGTTTCAATTCTATTTGCATTGATTTTAGACTTCCGGTCCTTTATATTTATAAGAAGGTTTTGCAAATCATTCCACTAATTTTTTTTTCCCAATTCTACTTGCATTGATTTTAGACTTCCAGTCCTTTATATTTATAAGAAGATTTTGCAAATCATTCCACTACAAGTGCCATTTGATTGATTTTTTTAAAAAAAAAAAAAAAATTGTGGATATTTCATTTCACTGTCTTGTTGATTAGGCTTGGCTGAATAAAATGGCTTTCTTATTTCCGGTTGGCTTTTGTGTGTTTGCCATGACCCCAATTATTCTTGCAGTCTTATCAGTCTTATTCGATGCAAATCTTGCTCGATTGAATGCTTGAATTTCAGATAGTAGCATTACTTACAAGTTTATTTAGCAACACTAAGTTCTTATATCTTATAATGATTGTGTATATTTTTCCGAATTTTGATTGTTTAAGCAATTAGTTACATTCTAGAATCAATAAAAGTGGATGACGGTGGATTGATACCAGTGAAAATGCAAAGTGAAAGCTTTGCATACTACTTCTACTAATTTTCGTGGGTTAATCAATTTGACATCACAAACCTAAGCTTTATTGGAGTATTTATATGTATCTCTGGGGGTGATTAGAAAATAGAGGATGTTTTGTTTTGTACCAAAAGCATATGTAGCATAGGATGTCACGAAGACATTTTATATTTATGCACATACTGGCCAAACTGATCCTATTGTTCCCTCACACTTCAACTGAAGTTCGTATAACATGACTTTTCTTTTTAAATTTCATATAGAATTCAGTATTACGAAATTAGTTTATATTTATATTTTCATGTTTGATTGTTATAGAACTTCTTGGTAAACTTTACATGTTCATTGAAATTCAAATATGGCGATGATTATATCAAGTACTCACCTGATTACTATGTTATTTGATAAATAGACTGAGTCTACTTCAACCACCAACTTAAGAACATACATCGGGACTCGCAATACTCTCTTAGATTTTGACCCTAGAAACTTGCAGTAAAACATTTTAGCTCCATACTACAAATACAAATATCTCTATCAAACACGGGTTTAGTGAGAATCTACCAATCAAAGATCTCTTTTTTCCCTGTTGAACTATACTTTTAAGCTTTTTCATAATGATTGATTTTGGTTCCTTTATTTTGTCTAGGTATCGAGTTGGGGAAGAGGCGAGCACGTTAGCAGAATATTGCAAAAGGTATGATAATGGGTTCTTTTGATCCTGTAACTGATTTATGATTTAAAGTCAAGAATTTATTTTCATGCAATTAACTGTATGAATATATATTGCATGGTTTTATTGACTCTGAATTAACTTTATATTATATATGAAACTCATGCTTCCGTTCAACATAAGATTAGAAAACTCATCATGGGAAGCAACATAAGGCACATACACAAGGGTCTTTTAGCTTCTAAGTTCTAACCCCAGTAACCCATACCTCAAAATGTTTTCTAATCAATTTTGGATTTTCTTTGATTTGATATATTTCTTGATTTTGTTTCAATTTTGGATTACATTTTTTTGGCGTAATCTAGACTTTGATTGCTCATTTTCTTTTATTTTTTTTCCTTTTATATTTCTTTCATTCAACTGAATGATATATTAAAATTTTGTAGCATTGCTCACGATAATAGTACACCATTGAATGTTTTACTTGGATTTGGTTTCAAATATGGAGGGGCTTTTTTGTTTATTTTTATTTTTCTTTTATTTTTCAAAGACACCATATATTGTCAAATTGTGTTGATTAACAATAGGTTCATTCCTTTATGGTTTCTCAGATTGTTAGCTTTGCATATTAGGTTCATTTTTGCCACTTTGAAACTTATGATTTGTTACACAAATGTGTCTCAAGAGTCAATATTGATTATGCATGTACAACGGTTAGCGTTGTACAAACAAGTTTACTCTTTCGACATGATCATCTCAGGTTTGCATATATGATTGTTTGTCGATGTACTAACATGTATTGATGCTTGCACAATAGTTCTAATTATTGCTAAGTTAATCACTCCAGTATGCAAGGGTGATGGATGTATTGAGTTCTTTGCAGCTTCGACAATGTATAGTATATAGGAAAGTGATTCAATAGTTAGGCTTATTATAAGTTGCATATATATGTTTCCAAGTAGTATATTATGAGCACTCACTTAAATCGGTGCTCATGGCTATGCCATTCATCGTCTTGAAATTAATCCATGTTGCCCTGTTATAACTTTATTAGCACTTAAGGGTTAATGAGTCATCTCAAGTCTTCAGTATTATGTTTAATATCTGGAGTTCACCAAACATTGAAGTGGATTAGCAAACATCCTTGGTAAGCATAGAAGAGCAGTTGTACTTGAACTCTAGCTTTGGAAATGGTATACTAATCCATTTTCAGTGATAATAGTCCTAATCTTGGAATTGCATCACCAATGAGTGCACTGCAAGTTGGGTGGTCATTTAATGTATCTGTTGCTACATGTGTTTGTGAATGATCAATATGAAGTCCACTCTGACTAGCTAGGCCAGAGCTTACCATTCCTTATTCAATGTACAACATGTAAGTGAGATGAAGAACATCTACTAGCATAATTGTGCTTATAGAAAAAAGACCAATATGATGGGAAAATTTTCTAGAATAATAGCAACATAAAAACATCTTTAACAAAATTAAATGAAACCCCTACATCTTAGTTTCAATTTGATTTCATCGGTGTGTTAGCTCCTTCAAATCTCCACTATCCAACTTTTTGTTTACTAAAGGTAAATATCTATTCGTATCCATCACTCCGATGTAGGACATTGATTGGGCAATACAGTAAAAGGGGTTTGTAAGAATATTTATGTGTATCAACTACTTTACTATGTTCAATTTTTAAGGTTTTACAGATTCATCATCTCTTTAATCTTGGACTAATTGTATAACCATCTGTTAGTGCGCAATTTAATTACTTTGATATTCGATTTTCGTGTTTTTCATCCTTCATGCATAGTTTTTCATTGGTGGCTCTTTTGTGGCAGGTTCTTCTTTTTTAGATGATGTCAATTGGACATGGCAAGGGGATGACATGATTTAGTGAACAAAAGTAGATTTGATAGAGGATATTCTTTAGTTTGTCAGTTATAGTTTGATGAACCGACCACAAAATTTCTTCACAGACTTCTTTTCTAGCGTGGGTGTGCATCTTCCAAAGTAAGGTAATTATTTAAGGTTGGTATATTTGCATTTGATATCGACATAATTTTGCGATATGTTTTTTTATTCTCTTGCTTTGATAAATAGGAATGGTTACTGTATCATGGTCATTCCAATCTAGAACTTTTAATTAGCAGGTATGTACTGATCATTGTAAAATTTTATCATCATTGAGATCATTTTTAGCTTTAATATTTGTATAGTTTTTTTTATTTGATTTTTTCCCATTAGCACTACTTACTGTGATTATGCCAAGTTTTAATAGATTTTTCATGTTTGACAACTTTCATTGATTTAATAACATCAAATCAAGAGGGTTACATTCTAACAAGGATAATCATTGTAAAATTTATTTTTGCCCAAGCTGATTGGTGGGCATATGCCAAACAGCAGTTAAATTAGGTAAATAATTATGTTCGAAATTGATGTTTAGCATACACTATCATGCAAAATTTGTATTCATCAACTTATGTGTTTTGCTAAAGAGCATTATGGATAGGTCAACCTTTTAGATTTGGGCTTTGTTTGCTTCAAAATATCATATAGTTTAAAACATCCGCTTTGTCTTTGACTCTATACAATTAGTATTTTGAGGCATCTCACCTTTTGATGTCGAGGTATGGACACACATCATTACATCATGTTTTACTTGAGGGCTTGAGGTATCCATGCTTTTGAGTTGGGATAATGTTGCTTCATTTCAGCACTATATTGTAGAGTGTAAGGTGTTAGTATTCATTTCTTCATTATTACAATGCATACTCTAATGCATACTCTAATGATAAATATATGCCCACTTTTTGTGTACCTTCTAGAGGCCCACAACCATTGATAATTCCTCCAGAGAGACGAATAATAACTGTTGCCATTTGAATATTACCTCATGAAAAGGTCTATTTGGAACATTTGAACACGTCAATTTTTGGATTTTAAGAATCATATTGGGCTTGCGCAAAGTCCACTGAGGATAATATATTAGATTGATGATCCATTTATATGTTATGCGTACTTGAGAATGGTATTGTATACTTCCTTATAGTCAGTATAATACCTAATGCTTACACTGATCTCCCTTTCCCTTCTGAGATTTGTTCTTACGTTTGGAAAATGTGCTTAGCCATTGATGTGGTTTGCACTCCTTTACCCTTAGTTTCTCCTTTACACTGTTGAATGCAATAAATTAAATAATGCGAAAAAATTGAATCTTGGACTAATTGCAATAGCTTCTGTTTTTGCGCAATCAATATACTTTAATTTTTCACTTCTTTCATATTTGTCATCCTTCCTGAATGGTTTTAATTGGCCCTTTTGTGACAGGTTCTTCCTTCCTAGATGGATTCAATTGGAAAAGGCAATGAGATGACATGATTACGTGAACAGGATGATATGACAGGTCGAATCTTCAACCATACGTTCATCCTAATATTCCTGTTAGATAATATGCAAATTTTTTCTTTAATATTGGAGTTATTTCCTTAATACTGCTTCTCATGTGCTGTATATTCTATTTTGGAAACTCCTTTACATCTATGTGGAATTTTTGGTGCTTAGTGATTTTCCGTATGGTGTGGATTTTCTTTGAGATTTAAAGCTACTGAAGTTGCTTTCTTCAATGTATGAATTAGCTGCACCTCAAAGTTGATATTGGATTTTCTAACTAAGATTGCATAGTTGGATTCAAGAATGCCACGAAAAAGGCTTTCTTATTCGCAACAACATAAATTCTCACAAATAACTAATTTGATTTGCACTAGCCTTCACATCCTTTTCATTTTGCTCAAACCAACACCACGACTTCTCATGACACCGTCTAGAAATTTAGATACTTCCCTTTGGACATGGATAAACTTTTGTCAATAAGTTATACATCCTTGGACCTAGAATGGTGTCTGTAGTGAGTCTCTCATTGGATGCTTGATAAGCACCCAAAACTGTAATATGAAACCCTATTGAGACATATAAATTTGGTTAATTATGTGTTTAATAATCATGAAATAAGTATATTTTCGTACTTTTGCAGGTATTCGCAGTAAACATAAAAATATTGGTTAAACCTGTGTTAAAGCACGGGGAACGATGTATATATGAATTCTTCCAAATTAGCTATGTGAAGCCCAACAAATCTGCACAGAAGCATCAAACTTTCGAAGCTTCTACCTCTTGAACCAGGACTCCGAATGCGACAAGTGAGTTGCTCAGACGATCAGTGCGATGAACTCTACGCATAGGCGAGAAGTTGTAAAATTGCCAAAAGACCGGACCGCCACTAGACTGCACGTGGACCCACTATGCTGGCCCGCAAGATTTGATGAGTCATCATACAAGTCAAGACAAAGGTGCAAATAATTGGTGCAAAAGTGACACCTTGCATGTAGTTAATAAAGTTAGATGAGATTAGGTGTTAAGTGAAAAAAAGATAGGTGTCACTTTGTTGTGGATTGTGTGGATAAAAAAGAAGTAAATGTGGTTTGGTGTTTCACGTGGGAGGAAATGAGATTTCTCTCAAATGGAGAAGAAAACAAAACAAAACAAAGGGGGATGCACTCCATTTACTCCCTTGACTTCTTTTCCTTTATTATGCATTATTTTTTAGTTTTTAGTAGTTTTAGTTTTAGTTTGGAGTTTTGGATAAAAGCTTGTAATAGTTTTAATGGAAGAAACTTTGTGTTCTTCTTGTTATAAATAAATCTAAACTTCTTAATGCAAGTGAGTCCATATATATAGTTTCTTCTTCTTTTTGTTCTCTCTCTCTCTCATTTTACATTTATATTCTGCACTTTTCATCTTTTATCCCAAGGATCATGAGCTAAACCTTCTCTTTGTGGGGGTGATGCTCATGTGAGGGATAACCTTTGTGATGTGATTTTAGTAAGTTGTTTAAGAAGAACAACTAGACTTACATCCTATCCCAAAATGGTAGTTGGTGTAGAGTCTAGTTAGGAATCAAAGTAGAGATAAGTCATTGCTTTGGTTCTACATGCTAGCAATATGATCTTAGAGATGAGTCATAGTGTTAGCAATATAATCTTTATTAGGACTTGTCTATGAGTTCTAGGAAGATTAAGATGCAAGAACTTAAAATCACACAATAGAGGTTATCTTCACATGAGGAAAATTAACTTTCCACTTTTGTCTTAGTCAATTTTTATCTTTGTTTTAGTTGCATGTTTACGTAACTTAAACTTTTCATTTTGTGCATTAAAAGAAACCAAGTAGTTAGTATTAATACAATCATAGCTAAACTTAGTCACTAGTTTCCTAAAAGAGCAAAACCAAGTTGTAAGTGGCCGTAGAATTTAGGTTGGTTCGAATCCCTACTCAAAACTATATGCACACGAAGATCATGAGTAAGGAAAATTCTTTGTTTTCGCACTTTGTCCAATTAGAGAATCAAATCTCTAAGATACTCAAAAGGTGAACATCAAAATGGCGCCGCTTCCGAGAAAATTCTTGAAACAAAAAAAAAAGTATCATGCAAAAAACAAGAAAATTCTTCCCCCTAAAAAGCCCATTTTGATGTTCACCTTTTGAGTATCTTAAAGATTTGATTATCTAATTGGACAAAGTGCGAAAACAAAGAATTTTCCTTACTCACGATCTTCGTGTGCATATAGTTTTGAGTAGGGATTCGGACCAACCTAAATTCTAGGACCACTTACAACTTGGTTTTATTCTTTTAGGAAACTAGTGAGTAAGTTTAGCTATGATTGTATTAATACTAACTACTTGGTTTCTTTTAATGCACAAAATGAAAAGTTTAAGTTACGTAAACATGCAACTAAAACAAAGATAAAAATTGACTAAGACAAAAGTGGAGAGTTAATTTTCCCCATGTGAAGATAACCTCTATTGTGTGATTTTAAGTTCTTGCATCTTAATCTTCTTAGAACTCATAGACAAGTCCTAATAAAGATTAACTTGATCCCTAACACTATGACTCATCTCTAAGATCATATTGCTAGCATGTAGAACCAAAGTAATGACTTATCTCTAAGCTCATCACTTTGATTCCTAACTAGACTCTACACCAACTACCATTTTGGGATAGGATGTAGGTCTAGTTGTTCTTCTTAAACAACTTACTAAAATTACATCACAAAGGTTATCCCTCACATGAGCATCATTAAACCCCTACAAAGGGAAGGTTTAGCTCACGATCCTTGGGATAAAAGATGAAAAGTGCAGAATATAAATGTAAAATGAGAGAGAGAGAACAAAAAGAAGAAGAAACTATATATATGGATTCACTTGCATTAAGAAGTTTAGATTTATTTAGAACAAGAAGAACACAAAGTTTCTTCCATTAAAACTATTACAAGCTTTTATCCAAAACTCCAAACTAAAACTAAAACTACTAAAAACTAAAAAATAATGAATGATAAAGGAAAAGAAGTCAAGGGAGTAAATGGAGTGCATCCCCCCTTGTTTTGTTTTGTTTTCTTTTCCATTTGAGAGAAATCTCATTTCCTCCCACGTGAAACACCAAACCACATTTACTTCCTTCTTACCCACACAATCCACAACAAAGTGACACCTATCTTTTTTTCACTATCAACCTAATCTCATCTAACTTTATTAACTACATGCAAGGTGTCACTTTTGCACCAATTATTTGCACTTTTGTCTTGACTTGTATGATGACTCATCAAATCTTACGGGCCAGCATAGTGGGTTTACGTGCAGTCCAGTGGCGATCCGGTCTTTTGGCAATTTTACAACTTCTCGCCTATGCGTGGAGTTCATCGCACTGATCGTATGAGAAACTCACTTGTCGCATTTGGAGTCCTGGTTCAAGAGGTAGGAGCTTTGAAAGTTTGATGCTTCTATGCAGATTTGTTGGGCTTCACATGGCTGATTTGGAAGAATTCATATATACATTGTTCCCCGTGCTTTAACGCAGGTTTAACCAATATTTTCATATTTAATGCGAATACCTATAAAAGTACGAAAATATACTTATTTTATGATTATTAAACGCATAATTAACCAAATTTATATGTCTCGATGGGGTTTCATATTACAGTTTTGGGTGCTTATCACACTACCCCCAAACAGCACTTTGCTTGTCCTCAAGCAAAGAAGAGACATTAAAACAGATAAGTGACAAAAAATGTGTAGTCCTAACTAATTCTCGTTTCGCAGAGTGCGGTTGCATTGACCATATGCAACAAGGCATTAAACCACTAGGGATTCCCTAGTGAACGAGTTATAGTCTCGTGAGAGTTTTCCAGAGAAGATACTCACAAACTTCATTTATACTACAACGACTCAGTGACAAAAACTCGTTTCCTAAATTAATCTCAGATATCCATACATCTCCTTAGCAGGGAACGAAGATTGATTTATGTGAAACTCAAGTTAATATGCATACAATAATTAAAACATCTACATATAAACATGCATACAGTGAGCTTTACATTGAAAAGTACTAGCAGGGTCATTTCTGGATCCTTTGGAGAGCGTACCTAAATGGGTTCTCACAGGTATGTGTCGAAACACAAATTCACTCATAATTTTTCCACTTAGGTTTTGCTAACTCCAGTGTGCAGTGGGCACACATTTCCTCCATACTCAATGACAGTCAGAGGAGCCAAGGTCGATCAATCACATCTACTACTTATTATCACACCATCCTACTCCTAATTGAGCTAGAGGTCTTTATTAGGTATTATGGGGCTTATGTGGTAGTGTAGAAGAAAATGGAAATGAATAATAAAAATGGGGTTAGTTAGACTTACCCCCTCACGCTTTTCAAAAATATTAGTGATACCCCCAATTGCAAGATCCAACGGTTACTGAGATGATTTTTTTTTCAGATGAAGAAATATGACCGTTGGATCACTCAAATGGGGGTAAGTCTAACTAACCCTAAAAAATGATAAGTATGAGATAATAGGGTCTTCAAAATATTTAGACTCGAGAAATCCTTGTTTTCTTTTCCTGCTTCTACTTGAGTTTTCCTACTTTGTTCTTAAGCCTTGTACCTATTTCACACTCTATTTTTTTTTTTTTTTTTTTTTGAAACAAGAAGCCTTCAGAAACATAATTCTATTTTCCTTGGCTGAAGCAAGTAATTAACTTTTATTTAGGTCAAGTCTTTCTCTTTACCTTTCTACATTTCATCCTATTTCTCATACTCATCACTTAGGTAGGTTCTTCTATTTAGGGTTAATAGATGGGTAAGGAATTTTTGGTGAAATTAAAAGGTTTAATGAAGGTTCAGTGGAGTGACTAGCGGTAAAATTTGTAACAGGTAAGAATTTTTAGCTATGTCGATCCAAAGAAGGCCTAAATTCTCGCCTAGGGTTCGGGTGGTGATCAAGTAAGTAGACGCGTGATTTTCTCTATTCGGAAAAAAATACTTCTCTATGTCATTACTCACATATCACACATATCGAGGCATTTTGGTTAGATTCTCTCAGGATTGATCGTTTAAGTAACTAACCGTTGGTTCTAGAAATTTACTGCTATGCACAATCGATGATACTCAGTGCATGAATGTTCATGAAAAGATGTATAAACTATTGCATACGTATTATCTTAAATTTCTTAAAAACAAATCCTAATTCAGATACTAATGTGAGATTTTTAGACAATTTTCATCATTGACAAGGAAACAAGACTTTGTCACTAAGTACAATTATTAATAAAAACTATATACAAGCTACAATTTGCCTAATTTTTGCTACAGGTTTAAAGCACCCCCAAACAGAATGATGCTTAGTCCTCGAAGTATCAATAGATAAAGAAAGAAATTACGTGAGAACCGTGAGCAAAATTAGGGCTAGAGTGCTGGAACAGAAAGGTTGGACAACATAATATATTATACAGAAAGAAACAATGAAAAACAATAGCACACGAAACATAACTATTTAGCTAGATATATGTACAATGACATGCTCAAATTTACCATCCAGCAGGATGTGTTGGTCTGGCGTCCTCAATAATGAAATGCATTTC
This sequence comes from Coptis chinensis, assembly GCF_015680905.1. Lineage (NCBI taxonomy): Eukaryota > Viridiplantae > Streptophyta > Magnoliopsida > Ranunculales > Ranunculaceae > Coptis > Coptis chinensis. Next base: position 87,431,241 of record NC_141463.1, on the reverse strand, counting down.
CTTAGCATCATGCCAAAAGATAATAGTCTACCAAATTTCTGCCCATTCTTTGTCTCCGGATTTGTTCAAATATGTCCTCATTTTTTCATCCTTTGGGTAACAACGAACATGCCTCAGGTACCGAGCGGGACGTTTCCATTGCATAAACCTTAATGAACGAATGATTTTGTTTGCTGGGCATATAGAATCTACCTTGACCCAGTCATGAAAAGTAGCTGAAAACTGTGGGAAGTGTGTCTTCATGATTCGGCAAGTGGTTACAGGTAAAAGTATATACTGATCCTGAAAAGTGCGAGCTCATTTCAGATTGGAGATAACACAACCTAAGATGTTAAATAATGTATGACATTGAGCCAGTGCATTGAATACTACGCAGGCAGCCTCATTGGTAGTAGAAAAGTGCTAATCTCCCATGATGTTTAGGAGTATAAACAACACCATAGTCCCCATGTTCATGGTCATGCTTGCTAAGGGAATGGTGATGTCGCGCCATAGCACATGGCCATCTCCTTCTCGTGTAATCCCAAGACCTTCACCGTAAGTTTCGCGAAAAACATGCCAATGAAAGGAACGATAATAATTGTGATAGATGTAATGCCATGATGTGGCCAATTAGTGATATGGAAGATCCAAAGTTAAGGCAAGCTGTTGTTTAGAAAAAATATGTCGTGTGTCACCAACTAGGATTGTGAAACCATCTAAGTAGAAGCCATGCACATGGTTGAATGTTGGCGTGTCTTCCATATTAGCATAAAAGTATGCAGCCAAACTCGGAGAATAAGTTTGGTCAGGTTGAAGAACTAGGGAAGACGACCCAATGTTTGTGATGTAGTCATGGAAGAGATGACCATAAGTATTGGAATCCATCATAGACTGAAAGGATTGCTCAGGAATGAGTTTTGGAGGTGTCATGTTTGATGAAGATGCCGTGTTGGATGAAGTAAAGAAATGGGTAAGGATAAAGGCAAACTGGATAGATGAATGAGTATGGAAGAAAATAGACCCTCCTGTAATGACATTGAAAATCACATGTTAAAATTGGTCTTGTCACAACGTGAATTATGACTATTCTAGTAGGCAATTCTTATAATAGAAGACACAAAGATAACAACAAAATTCATAATACGACGAAAAACGTAATAACATATTCGATTATTTATTTATTTACTTAGTATTATTATTCTATTTTTATTTAATAAGAAAATCATGGATTATTATGATGATTCTGGAGACACAAATCGTGCACCACACTGTTTAGTTCTCCAATTTGTTGGCGGAGCTGCATCTGAATGTCCCCTTGGTCAGAGAGAGTGTAGTTTGATTTTCCATTAGAGAGCGCGATTTTGCAAGGGTCGAGAATGATTTTCCAAGATTTCCTCCCCTGCTCAACATCATGTATTGCTTGACGTTCTTGGAAATCCTTAAGAGTTTTAATGATTATTTCCTGACGAGCGTGTAGTTCCCGCATGCCTTGATAAAGAAATTGAATGCCTTCCATGGGATTAAAAATATTTAGCATGGCATGTTCATCAAAGAAATGTTCAGAGTTTGAGCTTGGATCGTTCTGTTCATCTGTCAGAGTATCAGGAGTTCAAAAACCAATGGAGTAATCTGTGTTGAGTACACTAATATTTGCTCTTTGAAGGGGTGTCTCTGGAGAAATTACTGGATAACCCCAACGCATCATAATTTGCGTGACTAAAGTCGGTAGAGGTGCTAACTTTCTTGTTTTCCTGGTGATCGTGTTCCAGAGGTGTTTGATTAGACAAAAATCATCCCTTTGAGTCTGCAAAATCTAAAGTAGGTGAAGTTGAGGCTTTGTGACTTCTGATTGGTGTGATGTACCTACCACATTGGTGTCCCAAACCGGTTGAGCACAACTCGTTGATTCTGTTTCAAAGAGCGTTGAAGAACAACGTGATGTCTATTTCTGACTTTGCCACGAGATACGGTAGCTCGTAGTAAAGTTTTGACGGAATCAAATGATGACTCTGGAAAAAGGAACTCCTGAGTATTCATTGGAATTTGAAGTATGTCGGAGATAATTTCCCTAGTCAATTCAAATCGTTGTCCATAGGCATTGAAGTAGAATTTTCCATTTTTAGGTCCGCTAAATTGGTAGAACATCAAAACCAATTCTCGAATAACCAAATTTCTTTGAATGATATAGAAGAGGCATCCATCTTCGACGATAATTTCGTGGTCAAAATAAGGAGAAAACCGCCATCATCAAAAAATTCGTGTAGTCTTTCTCGGGCATTATTTTTCTTGGGTGATCCATTTGGAAGTATTACCGAGGGAAGGATAGTGAAGAATGCTTGAAATGAGAATGGCTGAAAAGAAGAGATTTATAGCCAATCCATGAGTCTGTACCAATCAGGATTCCAAGTGTAGTTAAATCCTAAATTAATATGTGAAAACACAAGTGACTCATGTGTTGTTGTGACACATACTTTTAGGAACAACAACTATGGGTATCCATAGTAAGTCTTTTCATGTCAGAATCCTAAAAACAATTAATGAGATGTTTCAATGTTAGAAAATACAGAGGAAAGTTTCACAGGGCAGTTAGACCTACACGTAATTTTAGAATTGATGATCATACCTCAATAATAGAAGATGGATAAAATAATCGAGTCAAAGTGCATGACAAGTGTTAGCGCATCGCAGTAAGCGCGTACACGATCTATTCCGAAAATAGTAAGTTGAGATTGATTTATTTTGGTGCGTTATTGATTTTGCTTATTTGTTATTGTTTTGATAACTATTTTATGTTTATGATAAGGTAAAAATACAACTAATATACACAATTATTAAATAGGGTACTTCTCCATTTAATACGTAACACGTACAAATGGTGGAGAATTATTTAACACACCATAGTAATATACAAAGTGACAAAGGGAAAGAGAGATGTCGGTTACATAGATCTAGATATTTTGGAACATGTTATGCCTAAGCGACAGTAGAACAATGATAAACATTGTTATCACAAATACTGTGACAGCCCATTCGCGTTGCTCCTTTTCCAATCGCTCAATCAGATTCATTGTTTTGAATGAAAAGATAATATGTGAAGATTAAGCTGTGGAGAGTGAGAGAATGGGATGAGTGAAAGTGGATGAGGAGAGTTGGATTTTATAATGGAAAATCTGACCGTTGGGTATCTGACCGTACACGTTTAGACCGTTGGGCTTAGAGAGTAGACCCAGTGCATCAAGGAACAAACTAATATATTAGGAATTACAATAATTGCATAACATAAATAATTTCTCATTCAAATCGCCTGGAGATACAAAATTATGAGAAATCAAACGATATATAATTTTTCATCACTGGAAAAATAAAAATGCGGTGCATAAAAGGAACAAGTCGCATTGTGAATCCCTAGGGTTAGCAGAAGATGAACCAGGATTTCTACTGTGCCGCCACCTAACGCGACCTCCCCGGCCGAGATGACCGGTCCGAATGTGGCCTAAAGATCAGAAAGCGGTTTATGAACGCCTCGTATTTTTAAATACGTATTTTCATTTAATTAATTAATTAAATTATTTATTTATTTTCAAAATTCAGATTGACGACTCGATGATACGCGGTTTTGGGCAAATTGAAGTTGAACTTTGGGTTTGGACCCAAGATATAAAAACACATTTTTCTGTAAAATAGGGTTCCCGGAGAATAGAATATTAAAAATGGAGGCGAGAGAGAAGTTCTGGTTTTTTTTGAATATTGGGAAATACGACGAATCGGCTGTGAGGATTCGATTCGAGAGCTATTACGTCAGTGAGTAAAATTTTTTTGCTATTTCACCAAGAGTTATAGTTTTCGTATATCGGTGCATGGGTTTCTGTTTTTATATTTTGGTTAAACTGTGGAACTGTAATACTGTTAAACTGTTGAACTGTGATTACTCTGAACTTAAACTGTTGAAAGCTCGACAGAGCGTTAATGTCGGTTAACAAAACTAAAATAAAGAAGTCGTACTGCCTGTGTTGTTTGAACTCTTAATGGAGGTTTGAACTGTCGAACCTTGTTTATTTGGCGGCGGCTAAAGCCCAAAGAACAATATCGGCCAGTATGTAGATTGAACTGTTGTATGATTTTGGTTGGTTGTGTGATTATGGTTTGATGATGGTGGTAGTGGACTGTCGATTGGGTGCTGGAGAGTGGGAGTTCGAAGCTTGAAGGTCCATCAATGGCGGACGCCCAGACGTCCTCCAGTAATTCGATTTTGTTAAATGTTTTGATTGTTTTGTTGATTGTTTTGGTATGGTGGGTTGGGAGTTTGATGTTTGGTGGTAGTGGGGATGGTTGGGGCTGTCGAGTGGAGGTGGAAGAACCATTAATGGTGGCCGAAATGATTTTTAGATCTAGAATTGATGAAGTTAGGATTGTATGAATTAGAGTTTTTGGTTTTATTAAAGTGGTGGGGGTTTGCACCCTCTCCATTTTCGGTTTGTTGGAATTGGTGGTTGTGTGGAGGAGTGGTGGTCGGTTTTGGTGGCAGTTGGGTGAAGATGATGAACAGTGGATTTCGGTTTGGGCCTTGGGCCTTGGTTGGTTGTTTGGGCCGGTCTAATTTGTTTTGAGTTTGGGCCGATCCAAATCTTTTTGGTTGGGCCGAAATCTTTTAAGTTTTGTTTGGGCCCGATTTTTATTAAGTTTGTGCCAGTTCAAATTTCAGTGGCTAGGCCGAAATTTCAGTGGTAGTTGGGCCGAAATTTCAGTTTAATTTTCAGACCACATTAGTTATGTTGGGCCAGTTCCCTTTGTTTCTTTGGGCCGACCCAAATTAAAGTGTTGGGCCAGTTCCAAATTAATTTGTGGACCAGTTTACACTAAAGTTTTTGGGCCCGTTTCTAATATTGCTTGGGGCCAGTCCATTGGACTTAAAATAAATCTAATTGGGTCAGGTAGAATAAATAAGTGGACTTTTAGACTTACGGGTTTTAAGGTTTGGCCACAATGTCCGAATCCACGACCTTGGCCATGAGCCCACGAAATGACCACGATCTTTTGACCTTAGCCAAAGAAACCACGGCCATTTATATTACTTAACCCGCCGAACACCTAAAACGACAGTTTGACTTTGACTACGACAGTTTGATTTTGACCATCGACCAGATTGACTTTGACCAGACGGTTTTTGACTTTCACCTTTGACTTTGACTTTTGACCATGGACGGTTGACTTTCACCTTTGACTTTGACGATGGCCAGTTTGACTTTGACCATGACATGTTGAGTTTGACCTTGACCACGAGGTGTTGACCTTTGACCGTTGACCGTTGACTTTGACTTTGACCGTTGACTTTTCCAGTTTTTTCATGTTTGTTTATATGGATATATATATAGAATAAAATAATCGGCCGGATATCAGATAACTCCTTGGTTGATGATCTAATTTAGATTTGACGCGTGAAGTAGTGTAAAAGATTGGGGCTTTGATTGTGATCGTGGATTGTTTAATTGTACACGCGTTTTATGTGTATATTATATGGACACATATAGTAATAAAATGTTGTGGAAGCTTGTATAATTTGGTGGTCATTATCTAAGAAAAGATTTGACCTTGATGTTGTTACAGATTTTTGACACGCGGATGATATTGAGATGTTAGGAGACATTATATTCCTAATACGCTATAATAAAAATGTATGTGATCGTTGAAGATTATGACACGATATCATATGTTGGGATATTTATATTAACGCAATATCTTGGAGAAACGTATATACACTCCATTATTTTATATGTGAGATGCTAATATAAAGCATTGGTGAATATTCGCCACACCTTGAGTGTGGTGTAGTCTGAAGAATAATATATTGCAAGACGTGAAAGAACGAAAGTGACTATGAGATATAATTGAGATGTTTCTAGATATTATGGCTTAGTCAATAAGGTAATTGACCGCATGACGTGATATAGTAGAAATGTTTATGAAATATGAGGCGTTTGACACTGAATAAATTACGAATCCGAAAATCCTAGAACCCGACTACCACAACTCATGCGATTGGCCCTTTCCGGCGCGTTTGATTAAAGACGAATGGCGGCTTCCTGCCGCTTCGCCGTTTTTAAAAATTTGAATGGCCTTCCCTCCCTCAGAAATTTAAATAGTGGCTTTGATTATTCCGTTCGCAAAATAACGATGATGCGCAATATTTTATGCCGAATAGTGGCGGTTACATAGATTTGGCTTCCGTGTGAGGATTTACCCTGTCGCGGCATCCCGCCGGGGGTTACGCACGCGAGTGGCTCATTATGTAAAGGGGAGGCATGTGGATGTACATGTTCGGCGTTATTGGGTTTTCGATTGTGGTAGCCAGGAAACTAGGTAAGACATAGATACGACGCGAATTTTAGGGACACGCAAAGAAAGCCTGAAATAATCTAATTATGGTAATATATTTAGTTGGTTATTTGTTTAGTTAGAACCTAAGGCGCCTCGATGGAGGAACTACATGCCTTATTTATTATACGTATAGTATGTTGGGTGGTTAGTGAGAAGTTAAGGCGCCTCAGTGGAGGAACTACCTGCCTAAATTATTATACTTAAAGATGTTGTAATAGTTGTTGAAAGTTAAGACGCCTCGATGGAGGAACTAACTACTGCCATTATGGTTTGTATATATATTGGTGGTATAAATATATGTTGTTTTAGGGCTCACACCAAGATTGTTTATAATCTCGACCGATTTGCATGTTTGTTTATCCGGGTGTGTTCATTAAATGAACATAGTTGATAAGTCTTGACGAGTTTTAGTGATGAAGAAGATTGGTTCTTTTCATTGTGGTTTTCGTTAAGCGTTAAATCTAAGGATTGTTTTTTTTTTCCTCGAGGTGATATAGATTTTCAAATTGAGATAAGGTTATTTGCATTTTCATTTGTAAATTGTTTTTGGTAATGAAGATGACCGTTGTTTAAGTTAAAATTTTATTGGTTTTATTATCCGCATATTTTAAAAAGCTTTATGGGTTTTGGGAGAGAGAGAGTCCACACCCTGGAGATCAAGAGTCGGGGACAAATAATGTTTTTCCGATTCGCCGAAATTCGGGTGTGACCTGATTGATCTTGGAATTGTCGTTGAGTAACCATCATCATTATCCGAAACGGCCTCAGCGATTCACGCGATTTCTTCTTTGGAAGTCATTTTGGGAAGTAAGCATCTCTTCCTCGACGAAGAAACATCCTCGCGTATGCTAGTGTTCATGGTCTCAAAAGCTTCCATACGAGTGCTTATTCTACGCATGGTATCCCTCATTAAAACAAATTGGGTGGTGAAGGAGGAGGAGGAGGTACGCTTATCACGCTTCCAATATCATCTCTAGCTATTGGGTCCCAAAGTCCGAACCACAAGTCTCAAATTTTTGAAAGACCTTGTTGGAATGAAAGGAGTAGCAGACCGAACCCTAATTTAAGCATAAGTCGAGTAACAAGTACAAAAGAGGAGTCGACCGTTTGACGCAGTCGTAAGAACATGGCCCAGGAAATGGACCATACAGAAGGTATCCTTCTTCTCTTGGAGGATCCACAACAGGTGCAAGAATGTCTTGTTCACGTCAGACGTCTTTGAAGTTCCAATGACGTTGTAAGCTAATCACTGAGTAACGACTAGTTGGTTTCGTCTGAGCGAGTGCTGGTACACGCAGCTCGAGCCATTATTGTACTCTCCCTTGAGAAGTGTGTCAAACATTAAGTCCATCGTATTAGGATACTCTAATATCAACAGGGTCGGACTATCGGAGTTTATCGGAATCTGTGATGTATTCGATATTAACTCCAGCGTGAGTTCAGTTTCTATCCCATCTACCGTAATCCAAAATTCATCACCCAGGAAACCACTATTGTTGTAAAACTTTAAAACTAAATCTTCCGAGTAATTAGCCTAAGACTTTGTGCAATGTGATATCCCACTCCTATTCGCAATTTCTTCGTCGAAAAAGGGATGAAACATGCCCAAATCGAATAAATTTTTAAAATTCCTCTCGACTGTGATTGGTCGACGTGCTGCCATAGAGAGGTCGAGATGCTATTCTGAGGGTTTAAATTGCTTGTAGTGATGGAGTAGATGGTGTTGGAGCAAAAGGCTTTGAATTAGTGGTGATTAGCCAGCGTGCGCAGGTCCAAATCAGGCTTGCTAAGCCGCGTTCGCGAGTCTAGTGTGAGGGGAACCAAAATCTGTTATTTAGGGGGGAAGAAATAAGGGAGGTTGACGCGTGGTATGCCTTGTGTGATGTTTTTTATGACCGGAAGCGTGATTTGGGTCAAGTCAAATTTTTGGCCCAAGCCCATATGAAATTCTGAAATTACCCTTATGTCCCAAAATGTTCCAAAATTTAAAACGTAGAATTTCGATTCGTTTTAACTCCAAATTGAACGAACGAGATGTGAAAATGATCGGCATTAAAAATGCCATCCAATGGAGTATGGCTAAGGCATATTCAAACCTTTTTGTTTTTATTTGGGGGGTTGAATCTTGTAAAAATAGAACGCAACCCCCCATTTTTAAAAAAAATTTTTTTTAAAGAAGTTTATTTATTTACAAATTTTATATACAAATGTACAAGGGGAGATGAACGTGTCAACAACACCGGACTTCAAGAAGAAAATCATTACTGTAAAATTAGGCAACTATCATGTCGGCTCTCGGGGCTTAATCCAAATGACCGCTGCTTAACCTTTATGTTTTGGGGCTGTGGTTCGGGATGGTAACATCCCGATCGATTAATCAATGGTTTAATAATAATATTACCCTTAGTACATATGGTATAGCCTCAAACCGCCTGAATCGTCATCAAATAGAAAACTATTTGGGGTTGGCCCTCGGTGAAATCCATTGCCCGCGCTTAAGCAGGGACCATCCGATGTTGCATATCACGACTCTCTTTGTGCACAACACTTAGTGCAAAGGTGAAAATAAAAGACACGAGTATAAACAAGTTGAGTTTTTAACGCCGATCCTCAAGACGAATGTGAGTCTTTTAACGTTAGATCTTCAAGATCGAATCCCAACCTGCTGGAGCAACGGACGACGATTTGTTTATCCCGCCGAAATGTGTGTCGACAATAATATACCTTATATCAGCTCATACCGGATAGTAGATCAAGACACGACGTAAAGGTGTTTGACAATTCATACACCACCCCATCCTTTTCGCGACGCCGCTTTTCGAAAGCAAAAAGTACTACGACCATTACCTATTCGAGATGGGTGAGATTTACACCAAATGATGAGCTGAAGATCGCGAGGAAGAGAATAGAAAAGGGAAGAGAAGGAAGAAGTGGAAATTTTGGGTACCCATTGTTTACCATAAGGCACGTTTGCTCGATTAACATAAGACATTTATACTCAGTTCTGATTAGAGTTTTGTGGACTAAAGTTCCGGCGCTTGCAACCACACACTCTAGGGATTTTTAGAAAAGAAAATAGAAGAGGGCCCGACTACCCTAATGGCGTACTTTCCCTGTTTAAATCACATGGAAAGAAGTACACCAGTGAATCTATTAGTCTATGTAGACTGGATCTTTGAGAAGAGTCTCTTCGACATCTGGAGAGCGCAACTCATGATAATGTTTAAGGCGTTGACCATTTAGTTGAAATTCGCTGTCATCATTTAAGTTTTTCAAAGAGATAGCCCCGTAAGGGCGACAATAGAGACAATGAAAGGACCGCACCATCTAGTTTTTTAATTTTTCCGAAAAATGTGTAATCTCGAAGTTGTACAACAAAAACTTTTGACCAATTTTGAAATCTTTTCTTAATATGTGCTTGTCATGCACTCTTTTCATGTTAAAGGCTTTATCGGATTTCGGTGAGATCATAGCATCACTCGAATTTCCTCAAGCTCATTTAACTGCAATTTTCTCTTTGTGCCTGCCACATTAGTATTATAATTGAGGCTTTTGATGGCCCATAGAGCACGATGTTCAAGTTCAACCGGCAGATGACAAGGTTTTTAAAAAATGAGGCGATAAGGAGACATCCCTATAGGTGTCTTAAAAGCTGTTCTGTATGCCCACAAGGCATCAAATAATCATAGAGACCGGTCTTTTCTAGATGGATTAACAGTTTTTTCCAAAATGGATTTGATCTCTCTATTAGAGACTTCTACTTGGCCACTGGTTTGAGGATGATACGGAGTTGCCACTTTGTGAGTGACTCCATATTTCTTTACTAATGATTCAAAAATTTTATTACAGAAATGTTTTCCCCCATCACTAATTATAGCTTTTGGAATGCCAAATCGAGAAAAAATATTTTCCCTTACAAACAAAACGACCGTTTTATGATTATTAGCACAACATGCCAATGCCTCAATCCATTTTGACACGTAGTCAACTGCTACCAGTATGAATAGGAAGCCATGAGAATTTGGAAAGGGACCCATGAAGTCGATGCCCCATACATCAAAGATTTCCATAATTAAAATGGGATTTAAGGGCATCATATTGCATTGAGTAATGCGTCCTAGCTGCTAGCAGCGGTTGCATGCTTTGCAATGCTCATGTGCATCTCTAAACATTGATGGCCAATAAAATCCACATTGTAGAACCTTGGCCGCAGTTTTCTTACCACTAAAATGACCACCACAAGATTGTTCATGGCAGAAGGATAACACGTCATTGTGTTCCCAGTCGGGAATGCAACGGTGGATTAGTTGGTCGGAACAATACTTGAAGAGGTAGGGATCATCCCAGAAATAAAATTTCACAGTGGATAATAACTTTTTTCGGTCATTACAAGACCAAGATGAAGGGACTTCCTCTGTAACAAAGTAATTTACTATGTCAGCATACCATGGGGACGAAAAAACGGAATATAAGTGTTCATCCGAAAAGGAATAACAGATAGGTTCGGTATCAGTATCAACATCACTAACAAGGCTTGATAAATGGTCTGCAACCACATTTTCGCAACCCTTTTTATCTCTAATTTCTAGAGTAAATTCTTGCAGAAGGAGAATCCATCGGATCAACCTCTATTTTGCATCTTTTTTGGCTAATAGGTAACGAAGTGCCGCATGGTCAGTGTAGACAATTGTAGAAGAACCCACTAGGTAAGGACGAAACTTATCCAAGGCATATACAACGGCGAGAAACTCTTTCTCAGTGGTGGTATAGTTACGTTGAGCTTCATTAAAGGGTTTTACTCGCGTAGTAAATGACAATTAGCTTATCTTCGGCGTTGCCCTAATAAACTCAATAGCATAATAGCATACGTCACCACACATTAATTCAAAAGGTTTAGACCAATCGGTGGTTGAATTATAGAGTGGTAGTTAAGGCGGATTTTAAAGTCTCAAAAGCTTGTTTGCAATTGAAACTGAAGTCAAAAGCGGCATCTTTAAGCAAGAGATTGGTTAAAGGTCGAGCAACCTTTGAGAAATCTTGAATAAATCTCCTATAGAAACCTGCATGTCCTAAAACTATTTTTGGTATAGGAAGTGAAGCAATTTTTTCTATCGTAGCTTTGTTGAGTTCGATTCTGTCCTTTGAAACGATATGTCCTAAAACTATTTCTTTTGTAACCATGAAATGACATTTTTCCCAATTAAGAACAAGGTTTTTTTCTTCACAACGTGTAAAGACCTTTTCAAGATTTGATAGACAGTTATCGAAAGAATCTCAATATATTGAGAAGTTGTCCATGAATACTTCCATAAAACGTTCAACCATATCACTGAAAATGTGAAGCATGCAGCGTTGGAAAGTACCAGGTCCATTGCAAAGGCTGAAAGGCATTCGTTTATATACAAATGTACCAAATGGACAGGTGAACGTGGTCTTTTCTTGATAAGCAGGGTCTATGACTATCTAAAAATAACCTAAATAACCATCAAGAAAACAGTAATATGCATGACCGGTTAACTGTTTGAGCATCTGATGGATGAAGGGAAGTGGGAAATGATCTTTACGAGTGACCGCATTAAGTTTGCGATAGTCAATGCATATTCGCCATTTCACTGGAATACGAGCGGAAATGCATTCATCTTTATCATTTCGCACAACTGTAATGCCAGATTTCTTGGGAACAACGTGTACTGGACTCACCCAAACACTATCAGAGATAAGGTAAATAATACCCGCATCGAGTAACCTTAAAACTTCCTCACGTACCACATCTTTCATGGTTGGGTTTAGACGACGCTGCGGTTTGCACGACGACTTAGCATTTTCTTCAAGGTGTATGCGATGGGTGCACACAGTAGGGTCAATGCCTCTAATATTATCGAGGGACCATCCAATAGCAGAACGATGTTGTTGAATGACATTAATTAAACGAGATTCCTGATAATCAGTCAATTGCAAAGAAATGATAACTGGGTGACGACCATCTGGATCCAGATTTACGTATTTTAATTTTGAAGGAAGAGGTTTTAAGTTAGGGGTGGGTGGAGTAGGTATTAAAGATTCTTGAGGAAAGACATATTCCATGGAATAAACAGATTGATGTTCATCCAAGTCAATGGACATCACGGTCGTAGGGTCAAATAATGGTATTGACTCTAATAACTCGTTTACTTCTTGTGCATAATCATCGTCCTCAAATTCAGAATCGATAAAGGAAAGAAATTGGTATGCTTCATCTTCAGGAAAAGAGTTTTTTAAATACTCTTGCGCAATGCTGTCAACCCTGTTCACCTCACCATCAATGTCAGGCTCTGGAATTTGTTTCATCAGCTTGAACACATTTACCTCGACCGAAAGATTTCTGAAAGGCATGGTCATGAAACCATCCCTACAGTTAATAAGAGCATTAGCAGTTGCTAGGAACGGACGTCTTAAGATGATAGGAATGGAATCACATGCAACTTCTGTATCCAAAATAACAAAGTCTACATGATAGTAAAAGTCTTGGACTTTTACAAGGACATTTTTCCACAATTCCTTTTGGATACTTAATGGAACGATCGGCTAACTGTAGAGTCAAGGTGGTAGGTTTCAGCTCATGAAGACCAGTTGTTTAAATAAGTAATATGGAAGTAAGTTCACACTAGCTCCTAGGTTTAGTAGTGCAGTAGCCGTATATTTGTCACCTAAGGTGCATGTAACTGTTGGCCTATTGGGATCCTTATATTTAACTATACCATTGTGTTCGGTGATGGATGGAAACTATTCGGTGAGGAACGCTTGTTAAGGAACATTAGTTCTCCTTTTTGTGGTGCACATATCTTTCAGAAAATTTTCATGTTTTGGCAATAGCTTTAAGGCATCGAGAAAAGGTAAGTTGATTGTCAAATTCTGAAAAGTTTCTTGAATTTCATCAAAATTCTCATCAGGTTTATTCTTTGCCAAGCGTGCAGGAAACGGTGCCTTAGGGCGAAATTTGGCAAAGGGGTCCACTTGCTTATTTCCTAAATTCTGAGATGTTGACTTTGTTGGATTTGGTGAATCCCCCATAGGTTCATTATTGGAAATAGATTCATTAGAACCTTCGGATTCCTTTGGTTGATCATCTGGCATACGTATTTGATTGTCTACAGTTTTTCCAGATCGAAGAGTAGTGATTGCGTGCACCTCACCTTGGTTGGGAGTACTTGTATCGGTGTGCATTGGTGAGTTCAAAGGCGTTGTTTGTCGGGCTTAGGGTTTGGAACTACTTGTCCAGAAACTTCGCCTTCGACTCTTTTCTTGCGCCAATTGTTGAAGTGATTGTTGGATAGACGCGTTAAAATTTGAGATTGTTGGTTCATGTAAGCTAAGAAAGTCTCGCTTGTCCCTATCCGTAACGAGTGGGCGCGGTTGTGCAAAGCAATTACTAGTTCACGATTATTGTTGAGAAGTTGTTGATTATAGTTGGGATGTGGATTGGCTGGAACAAGGCTACGGTTTGTTTGATAGTTAGCATCAGAAGTATTTTGAAATTGATTTTGACTTTGGTGGTATTGCTGATTATTTCCTTGGCGGTATGGAATAAAGTTGTTGGTTGGTCGAACAGGTGGATTAGCGAAACCTGGAGAAGCCATCTGTGGTGGAGTTGGGCGCCAAGCGAAATTTGGATGTTGTCGCTAAGGTGCATTTGGAATGTTGAATGCACATGCCTCTTCTGATGGTTGAGAAGGGGAGGCATATAACAAGGGACAATAAGCATCAGGATGGTCAGGACTGAGACAAAGAACACATGGGGATGTGTCAACGTTCATGACCTGTTTCGGGAATTATTAGTAACAGTTATATCCGTTACTTATATTTTTACTAACGGTTATATCCGTTAGCTCTGGGGCGTCACTCTCACTTAGGCCAAATTTAGTAACAGATATAACTGTTACTAATAATTTTTTTAGTAACGGATATAACCGTTACTAAAATTATTTGTAACAAATAGTCAACTATTGGTGGCCCGATTAAATTTGTCATTTCTAACTGATATATCCGTTAGCAATGGATGTGGTCACTTAATTTACTAACAATTGTTGTAACGGAAATATCCGTTAGTAAACTGTAGCCACTAAAAAAAAATATTTTTTCTTGGGTCAAATAATGTCCAATACAACTCTTTCTATCTTCTTGATTCAACACTTTCTGATGGTCTCTTCAAGTTAAAACCAGTAATTTCCCTTGCAATATTTTTTAAGTGACAACTTCATATCAGGTATCATAAAATGAAGTCTGAAATAAAAACAGCACACACCAACATTTGTATATATATCAAAATAGAAAATTGATAGTATTATTACAATTAACTAGTACTTGCACAATTACATTATATCAACTGAAGCATCAGAACTTCATAATGCCACCCTCGCTCAACATGCGTGAATGATTGAATGCCACCCCTTATTGCTATCGCTTGCAAGATTGTTGCCACTGCCGCCCTCCACCACCACCACTCTTTACCATATTTCCACAGCCGCCACCACCACCACAACCTCCACCGCAGCCTTCACTCTTTAATTATTATATTCCCACAGCCACCGCCACAGTCTCCACTCTTTACCATATTCAAAAGTTAAGTGTATCGTCACTACATAAAAACGTTATAACTACGGAACGATTCAAAACTATGATTTGTACTTAAAGGGGTGAAAGATAGCAAACATATTTACTCGAGATCAAAAGCTAGCTCTTAAAATAGTACAACAATAAAAATATTTCCTTCGTCTGAGTCTTACCAATATAGCTAACTTTCTTTACACAGTAATGTGAGCTATAGATGCATGTACACATAAAAGTGAGCTACGACATTCCAAGATAGCAAATGGTTCAACAACATGAGGCGACACTTGGACTATAATTCAACTTCAGACTTGATTAAACAAACATCTTAAACTTTCAACTACAAAGTCAGTGTGTGTGTATAATGCAGTATGATATGCCGAATTCAAGAAGTACCCTTTCAATAATCTCAATTCTCAAAGCACTGTATATATCAAATTCAAGCCCGGCTAGAAAAGATAAAAACTACTAGTAAAAGTTTAAGTCCAGCATGTCATTAAAGAGTTGTCATACACCCAATATTAAGACGAGACTACACATCTAAAGTCAAATGCAATTATGAACCGTACTTATTATTATATGTATATATAAAGAGAAGCAAACTAAAATTAAATGGCGATTGAAAAAAGGGAAAACTTATAAGTAAAATAGTCAGTAAATGAGATCGGCCACAATTGAACAAAGTTTACTGAGTAGAAATTAGTTTGAGCTCCACCACAGTCTCTGCCGCAGCCTCCACCCTTTACAAGGAAAGAACGCAATGGGGGAAAGGGTTACCTCATGAGAAGCAGCTGCCTATCCGATTCTGATGAAATAAAGTCATCATTATGTTGAGCACCATACTGGTTTGATCTGCTTGCTTGATATGGACTGCCATTTGGAAATCTCATCAGCTCTTGGCGCATGCCATTTGTGTTACTAATCATGTTGTTTTGCTCTTTTCCAGCTTCGACGGATTTCCTCACTGTAGCTACCTAATGAATATTATAACATGTCAGGAGATCCAGACTTATTTTTCAGATTACAAATCGTGCAATGCATGACACACATACAAGTGCTAAATATTAGAGGAGTGACACCCTGTATGAGTAAGATCCAATATTCCTATAATTAAAAAGAGAAAACTGGCAATCCATACATTGGTTTCAATCAACTAATAAAGCCAGGAAAAGAAGAGTTTCTAGTGATCAGTCAAATTTCTAGTGCTGGTCCATCTTTTTCGTTTTTCTAGCTCCACTTCATCGATACTAAAAAAGGAAGGATCTCTGGTAGCGACATCTATCATCTTATCCAATTCATCCACCTTCATATGCAAAAGTTGGAGTATTCAGAAGCCAAAGATAATTCTACAAAGAATCGTATCTATAATTTTAGAGATCTATAACTAAAAAGGATTAAAGCGATCTAATTCCATTGGAACTGGATATTAGACTTACGGCTTCTTGGAATTTGACTGTAGTAGCATTCAATACCATACAGCCAAAAGTAGAACAGGAGCTGATATGTGAGCACAGCTCTTAGAAGTAACAAAAATAATACATCTCACAAAGTAGTTAAAGTAGTCAATTGATATGTGGGCAAGTCTAATTGCAGCACATTCACTGATCATTAAGTCCAGGGGTAATTCAAGGATAAAAATAACTACCAAACGAACCAATAATAAGTCTAGGACCGTAACGACATACATATCTAGCTAAAGCATACTACATGACTACATTTAAGTTTCATAACAAGTCAGAGATGAAGCATTGATCGTACCGTAACATCATCATATAGTAGTGAAGCTTCATCAAAATAGTACGCTGAAACACAAATCAATTCAAACATTTTATCAACAACTCATAAATGTTCACAAATACATCAAAACCAACAAAGTAACTTTAGATAAATGTAAAATGGATTATTAGTTTTTTTTACCTTTTCAGGCATTCTGTCAAGAGTTCTCATCAACTGAACCAAAGTTCTAACCATTTTACAAGCAGAACTCCTAAAAACCCAATTATTCACATCGATCATTTAGTAAAAACTCAAACACAAACTAAAACAACAAGTAATTTTGTTATACCTCATCTGATTTGGAGTGATATCAGTAGTAGTATTAAACTTGAATGTTGCTCCTTGTTTCTTATTATTCCCAGTTTTACTTATATTCATCATCACTTCTTGACTATCCGAATTTGAATAACTAAACGAAACTGTAAACAAACAAACCACAATTTCCCACTTCAATTCCATTTTCTCATGATATATTCACGAGATATTCACGAGAAATTTATCTTACAAGCATATTCCTCAATCAATCATTGGTCCTTCTATTGTTTCACAAACACAGAAAAGTAGCGTTTTCAGGTACTTCTTATGCAACGCATCATAAACACCTTTTTCCATCCAATCAATTAATCTACGTAATTCAGAATACATCGGCATGAGTTTCTTTATTAATCGAGAATTTAGTGAAGAGATTTACCTGGTTCATCGAGAATTTAGTAAAGAGAAATTAGAGAAGATGCGAAGAGAAGCTAGGGTTCTTTAGAGAGTGTTTTTTTTTTGGTTTCTTGTCGTATGAAAAAAGAGGCGAGATTAAGTGTTAGCCGATAAAAATAAGAAAAAAGAACGCTTGTGATATTTCTTTATTTTTCAATTTATTATGCATAATTGTATTCCTTTTCTAACGGATATAAATGTTAGCATATCCCAACTTAACCATGAAAACATTATTAAATATTAATTCTTGATTTTAAGTAACGCTATAGTAAGTAACGGATATAACTGTTACGGATACAATAACAGTTATATCCGTTCACTACACCATAAGCGTAAGGAATAATCCTTTTCCGTTTGTAAATATCAAAAAACTAATTGAATTATTTTCTCATGGTATTATAAGGGGCTATTTGTTTTTTTGGGTTAAGTTATAAGACGGTCTTATAAGACCATGTGTTATAAGAGGGTCTTATAAGATGGTCTTATAAAGTGGTTTGTTTTTCATTTTAAGTTCCTCTTATAAGCACTTGTAAAAATAGAAAAAACAAATACATAACATCTTATAGATAGTTATTTGACAAATATAACCCTACTTTACATCACATTTAACATGAATAGATTAATTTGAAACAAAAATATAGTTTGATTTTCGATTTCAAATCAATTTTGATAATTAGAATATCGATTTTAGGAAACTACTTTAGTTGACAGTGGTGGTAGTGGTCTTAATAGCACAGTGGTGGTGGTAGTGGAAGTGATGATATTGGTCTTAATAACACGGTGGTGGTGGTAGTAGTAGTAGAAGTGGTGGATATCTTAATAGCACGGTGGTGGTAGTGGTGATAGTCTTAATAATACGGTGATAGTGGTGGTGATGGTAGTGGTAGTAGAGGTGATGATATTGGTCTTAATAGCACGGTGGTAGTGATAGTGGTGGTGGTGGTGATAGTCTTAATAGTACGGTGATAGTGGTAGAGGTGATGATGGTGGTGGTAGTGGTGGTGGTGATGATGATGGTGGTGGTAGTGGTGATGATGGTGGTGGTGGTGATGCTGGTGGCGGCAGTGGTGGTGGTGGTGATGATAGTCTTAATAGTACGGTGGTAGTGGTGGTGATGGTAGTGGTAGTGGAGGTGATGATATTGGTCTTAATAGCACGGTGGTAGTGATGGTGGTGGTGGTGGTTTTAATAGCAAGGTGGTAGTGATGGTGGTGGTGGTGGTGGTGGTGGTGGTGGTGATAGTCTTAATAGTACGGTGATAGTGGTGGTGGAGGTGATGATGGTGGTGGTAGTGGCAGCAGTGGTGGTGGTGGTTTTAATAGTTTGGTAGTGGTGGTGATGATGGTGGTGGTAGTGGTGGTGAATTGGTGATGATGGTGGTGGTGGTGGTAGTGGCGGCAGTGGTGGTGGTGGTTTTAATAGTTTGGTGGTGGTAGCTGGTGGTGGCTAGGGCAATGGAATTATTTGGAGAAGAAGATAATGAAAAGGAAAGAAGAGATAAATGAGGTTAGGGGTATATGGACGGGGGTGTTTGAGTCATTTTTCAAGTTATAAGACTTAGAGAATTGAAGTAGATCCAATTTTGGTACTTATAGAATTGGAGCCTCTTATAAGACATTTCTAGTAGAATGCCTCTTATAAGAGGCAAAAAACAAACCAAAAAAATGTCAAAAATCACTGGGCCACATTTTATAAGAGGTTAGAGGCAAAAACAAATGGCCCCTAACACTCAGTTGCTGCTGGAAACAAATAAAACAAATACTAAAAAAGAAAGGAAACCACATAAAACTTAAATTCATCGATCTCAAACTCACGTCAGTTTCAGAGAGGATAGCTCTCAAATCATCAACTCTTCCAAATTCGACAAAAGGTTCTTTCTACTTTCTCACCCTTTCTCACCTTCACTATATTCTTGTTCATTTGGTTATGGGAAATGGAGAAATCTCGGGTTCTAGGTATGATCTTCTTTAAATTCTCTCTTCTTTTTCATACTTAGGGCTTGAGAGGATACGTCGACGAGAGAATTAGTGTTTACAATCAGAATTTTCGATTTTCTCTCTCCAATTTTCAAATTTTAATTTTTGAGTTAGGGCTTTGTGATGTTACTTGATTTTTGGTTGAATTGTTTTAATTTTTCTTTCGGATCTCATTTTCATCTCTTTAATCGGACAAAACACGCACAAAAGTGGTTTGATTTATATTTACTTTGTTTGGTGCAATGTTGGTTCTATTTTGATTGATTTTGCTTTTTATTTTTGAATTTGAATGTAATTTCTGAATTTGTTATCTTCTTTATAATTATAATCATTTTTCTGCCATTACTTTGTTTACTGTTGTAAGTGGTTGGTTCACCTTGCATGTAATTGTTCTCAGAGTCGATACAATTAATGTAGCTTTCATTTAGAAAGGGTTCACCTACGACTGATCCAACTGCCACGTTCTGAAGATTTACATATGTGTAGGTGTTTCCATTACAATACAAGGCAGCTGTTTGGGATGAAAGCATGTAATCACTGTAAAGAATGGCAAGAAATGCTGAGCCAATAGCGTGCTATAGAGAACAATGTTGTACAAATTCCTCGTAACTTTCATTACTGGTTTATATGTAAAAAACAGTTCTTATTGTTGTCTGTTGCAGGTGAAAGATGATGACTTAAATAATTAATTGGTGGAGGGTTAAGATCAGCGAACACATCAAAGTCTTTCTCTTGTTTCTTGTTAAGTATAATCCTCATAGAAATGTAAGTCTAACTTTTTTTGTTTATACAACTACTATATCTACCTTTCATTTCATTTGTTGCTTGTAAATATAATGTCATCTTGTACGTATGTTAGCATTTACACTTGTTCTTCACATTCTTTAGTTTAGTGGTCAGTAGCATCGCTATAAGTTTGGTTTCCAACATATGCATGCATGCACCTAGCACATAATGTAATTATTATGTTGAATTAGTCTTTTGGTCATGGATTTTCATATCCTTTCTCTCTCTCTGGTTATGTCAAGTTGGATCATGGGATAAAAGCCTTGAATAGTTTAGTATGATATATGTCAAATTTCAAATGAACCGAGACTTCTTAGATTGTATCTACGTGAATGATGTTTGTAAGATACAATTAGCTTATCTGATAACTATAGTATGGTTCTATGTTTTTCTCCAGGTATGGCTTTCATTTGGATTATTGTCTCGCTGTGCAGTATTTAAGGTATTTGGAGCTAGCATCAACTCTTATCAAATGTGGATGTTTATTTATTTAATATTATTTTTCCAGCCTACGTATATGTCCTGCACATCATGTGTGTGTACCGCGGCTTGATTATTTGGTGTCAATGCATGATTATTTTACTTCATCAGCACAAGTAGCTAGGTGATCACATCCAACAATTAGCTGCTTAAATAATATATATCTTGTTGAACCCACATAAAATATATCAATCAGGAACACCATTGCTTGTTTTCTGAATGTGTTTGTTTAAGGGTCTTAATGTTCTTAAAGTGTATAAGTTTTATAAGGTATACCACTAGTTTTTCTAATAGTTATTTCAATTCCTAGTGGATTATTTTAGTGCGAAGAATCATGTTAGTTGCTTAAGGAACGTGCAGACCTACACAAAAGGGTACTCGGAGCATGTAGAAATTGGTGCTGGAGATATTCTGACCATTCTCAAGGGCACTTAGTTGCAGGTGGGTTTTGTTATCATTCATTGTTAACTACTCAGGTTTGATTGCTCCTCTCCAATTTAATAGCTATTTGATTTTTTTTCTGTTACTTTTTGTTCCTTTCTTAATTAAATAGGATGGTTGATTTTGTTAGCAACTGATAGCCTAGAGATGTAACACCCCATATTTAAGATTATATTTGGGCTTGGTAGCAATTAAACGGCTTTGAGACTTGTAGACTTTTGAGTGGGTAGCTTAGTGAATTGAGTTTAGGTCTATCTCAATAACCATTCTAAGATCCATAACCCACTTTAAAGGTTTGAGGTAGAACCAGAGAAACACAACACTGAATGTCAAATTCTCTTCATCCTTATCTCATTCTTTTTGGCCGAAAATCACAACTCACAAATGGAGAAGATGATGGGAACCTCAAATGCCCTGAATTAATGGCTGTTTGATTCTAATATATATGGTATATCACCACCCAAGATGAAGAAATGAGAGAGAAATCGGTTTCGGAGCAGATTTGACACCTTTCACCAAAATAATCATATCTTTCTACATAGTGATTAGTTTTAGACGCTGTTTGGACCGTTGGAAAATAGATTCAAAGAGTTTTCCAGGGATATATGGCTCACAGGGTGGTTTACAAGGAGATGTTACAGTTTTTCAGGTTTTTTATGGGCAGAAATTTATGACAAAGTGAAGTAGAAACTATGATTGGTGGGAAAGCTTGTATAGGTCGATAATGTGAATTCATTCATGACTTTTGATCAGTTTTGTGGACGTTTCCCTTGCTGTTTTTCAGTATGAATAATTGAGCCAAGTATATCTACAAGCTTTTCTTTCATTTAAATAAACTATGACCAAGTTTAGTTTTGACTTTGTCGACATTGTTACTGTGTGTGCACTTTATTTTAAGATTGGATGCATGAGTAGGTTAATTAGTATGCTGGTATTACTTGTTGAGTTTGGTTATTATTGTTATGTTAAACACCTACGTTTGAATTGAAATTTGTTTTGTTTGTGCTGTTGTGTTTTTGGTCATGTATTATGACTTGTGGTATCGATGAGTAAGTTATTGCTTGATTTAAGTATATATGTATGACAGTGATGCATTTCCAATATATATGTGGTCGGCTACCTTGACAGCCCCAGTTGACATATTATCTTGACAGCCGATCCTAACCATTCATATATCACTAAATCAATGCTCACATCTCGTTCTCTTTTAGCAAATAAGTAGAGCAGGGTAAAATAGGAACTTTCCTATCTAAATTCAACCAAAACCCAAAATTAATCCCCCCAATTAAAACCAAAGCGAACTCCTCATCGAGATTAGATTGAATTCTCATCTCAATTCAAACTCTCCCCTACTGAAGTGCCAACTTTTGTTTTGCTGCTAATTAGATGAAAAGCTCCAATCATTTGGTACTCTCTAACGAAAACTGGGTTGATTTGTGGAGTTTTTTTTTTTTTTTTTTTTGGAATGATTATTTAAAAAAAAAATCTATTTCTATCTATCTCAACATCATATTACATGAATGCTTGTAACTGAGATAACTCAAAATGCATATGGTCGGATATCTTGTTCTGTTGAATGGCAATGTAATGTGGTGCACTTTGAAACTTTGACTGCACTAGTAGGATACATAGTTTGAATATTCCTAGAATCCGATGTCATATTGTCGATGACCACGTATGCTCTTGTTAATCAAATGTTTCATTAGGATAAATATGTTAAAATTAACTTGTATGTATACGATAAACTGTCTTGTTTATATATATATATATATATATATATATATATATATATATATATATATATATATATATATATATATCAAGTTTAAATTGATCGGGACCATTGTTTTGTTTATAGTAGCTTCGAGTTTTTCTTTATCAATATATATTTATGGTGTACTGACTTAGAAACACACATACAAAGTCAGTGTGTGGTTTTTGAACTAATTGGAAAGGCAAAGTTAAGTTCTCGCCTCTCTCTTCATTTTTTAGTTCTATGCGATTTTTTGCATCTCTTCGATTTTGAACTTGTTGCACAAATTGCAAATCGATAAAAGCTTGCCACACAAGCCATCGTGCATGCCAAACACAACCACAATTCACTATTTGCTTTGTTCTAAACTTTCAATATTTGTGCAGAAGTGAATAAGAAGAAGACTGAGAGCTCAAAGGTTTTGTTGAAAGGAATGACTTATAATGAACTTGAAGTAAGTCTTTTATGTATCTTTTTGTTGATTTTTAGGTTGTGTTGAAAGTGGTTTTTTTGTGTTAAGTGTATAATGTTTTGGTTGAACATAAATGGGTGTAGTCACTTGGTTTTATGCCAGGGCGGGCTATCATGTTGTGGAAGCGGATTTTTGGACACAAATGAGAGCTTGGCAAAGAGGGAAGCTCAAATAATCATCTCTTCATCTTCGAGAAAAGGTTATTTCTCCTTTCTGATCATCTCTCTTTTATTTTTCATTTGGTTAGGGGGAGGGGGGGAATCTTGGGGTTCTAGGGTTTGATCTTCTCAGTTTTGTTTTTTAGATTCTCTCCTCTTTTTCATACTTGGGTTTTAGATCAGAATTTTGATTGTCACTCCAATTTTCAGTTTTTGAGTTTTGGTTTTGTGTTGTTGCTGATTTTTTTGTTGATTTGCTTTAAACTGAAAATTTTCTACCTGATTAACATATGGTTTCAGTGGAGTTTGTCGGGTTTAATTGCTTGAAGTGCCAAGAAAAACTTGAAGTTTGGATTTACAATTCCTGCTTTTAATAATCTAACAAGGCAAGCAGTTGTTCCAATCTTTCATTGATCGAGTTTTTAGTATAGAGGTTTAGCATGTATCAATGAACGATCATTTTCTTTTACTATGTATCTGCTTGCGATTAATCAATGGTCTTGGAGCATTGAGAACCAATTAATTTTTGACTGATACATAGGTATGCACGACACTGACATGGCTTTTATCTTTCCTTTGAGTTAGATAAAGTGTTTGATTTGAATGTGTTCCTCACAATGCTAGGTTCAGTTTATTCGCAGTACATGAAGGAATATGAGGACTACTGATGCATGAGGGTTACCATGATCTGTTGAATAGAAATATATTATTAGTCTTCATAGAAACTAACAACACACGTGTTTAGACATGAATCTTGTTGATGTGGGTATGAAATATATAATAAACTCCACCCCCTCTTGCATAGCAAATATTCTTACACACTTTCTTTTATGTCCATCATACACTTGATAGACTAATGGGTGTTATTGGTGTGTTGTGATTATTATCATCTCTATTCTTTTTTTGATATAATATGACAGAGCCATTTAATTATATTTGGGTGTTATTGGTGTAGTTGTGAAGATATTATCTCCATTCTCTTTTTGTCTCATTTGTTTTTGTACCAATTGTTGAAGAAGTGTACAATGCAAGTTATATCAGGTAGTACCACTAGTTTTTCTAGTAGTTGTGTTTTCTAATGTGATTTATTTGGATGTAATTTGATTACATATCTATAATTAGTGGGTGTGGTTTAAGGGGAATCATTTGGAAAGGTGCTGGAGGAATGCGATAGGTCATATTTGAAGAAACTTGAAAGCTGCACTTGAAGGCCTCAAGTGTTGTGTACTATTGCAGGAAGGCAAGGTAGTGGTGGCCTCGAGTTTAGCAGTGCACAATCCTTCATTGTAATGTCTATTTCTTTCATAGTGCAAAAAAATTCAGAATTTGCATATTTGGCGTTTGGTGACAAGTCTTAGTTATGTAAAACTTTTTGGTGATGGTAAATTTTAATAAAAGATTATATGATTGGATGAACTTGGAGGTTCCTTGTTAATGCTTTATACAAGTGTAGAACAGTAGAATACCCAAAAGAAGGTGGCATCTTTATCCACGTTTAGGTAGTCCAACCTTTTGGCATGGTTTTGGGAAATTAATTTTTTTTACATACAAAACAGTTTTCTAACTGTGAGAAACCATAACTAAGTTTGCATTGGTAACACTTATAAAGGCAACAAAACTGTTACTAAAGAATAAAAAAAACGTTAGGAATTTTATGCATTAGTAAGCACAAAAAACCGTTACTGTGTTTACAAAAGGTTAGTGCAATTAAGGAATGGAAAACCGTTAGGAAATAATTTCTGTAACAGTAAAAACCATTACAATAAATAATTATGTAACGGTTCTGAACCGTTACGAATATTAATAACGAATTAGAAATGCCAAAACTGTGGCGCAAAAAAACCGTTACAAATATTTTGAGTAACAGTTTCTGACCGTTAGGTATATCCTATTTTGGTATAGTGGTTACTAATTGAAAATTTGCACTGTTACAAAATAGGTATTATGGTGTAGTGATCGTTTACTTGAACTGCAAGAGCATCTACCTTTTTAGTGAGGGATTCTATCAAATTTTTTAATTCGGGATCAGATTTTACCTCAAAAATAGATGTAGCTTTTGTAACAATATCCTTAGATGACCTAGACGACTCAGTGTTACCCCAGTGGGTACCTCGTTTTGCTTGTTTGTCAAGAAAATTATATGCTTCAGTCACTCCTTTGTCCATGAAGCAACCGCCGTTCATTATATCAAGTGTGTCTTTTTGATGATCGGAAAGTCCATTAAAGAATGAACGAACAAGAACAACAATATCTAGCTGATGATGAGGACATTCTAACAGAAGATCAGTAAATCGATTCCATGCTTCCGTAAAGGATTCATGAGGATTTTGACGAAAGAATTAAATTTTCTGAAGCATTTCAGTAGTTTTCTTTTGAGTGTAAAATTGTAGCATGAAAGCTTGCACAAGTTTATTCCATGTGTCTATGGATTGTGGCGGTTAGCCTGCTAGCCAAAGTGACATTTTATCAGCTAAAGTGAAAGGAAACAACCGAAGCAAGAGTTGTTCCTTAAAGACGGCTGGATGGTGAAATGTTGTGGCCACTTGCTGAAGCCTACATAGATGATTGTATGGTTTTTCATGATCCAAACCATGATACATAGGTAACAAACTAAAAACGTTTGGCGGAATTCGAAAATCGCCGTTAATATCCTCGAGTTTGATACAGGAAGAAGGTCATTCTTGTAATGCAGTATAGAAGTCCGACAGAGGCTTCTCAGCTGGTGGAAGATCGTCGGCCATAACGACAGAAGTGAATGGCGACAAAGGATCTTGATGAAGGTGATTAACAGAAGAAGAACAATTGTTAGGTGGGAACTTACGCAATTGCCTATCATATTTTTTTCGACGATAGGTGTAACGCCCGTATTTAAAATACGTAATTATTTATTAATTAATTAATTTATTTATTTATTTAAAATTCGCTCGATTGGATTTGGGATATGTGGGCCTGGTTTCTGGGCCCGAGTCTGTGTTGGGCTTGGGTTTCAAACCCAAGTATATAATCACATTGTTTTAGAGAATAAGGTTTTTGGAGAATAAAAATAAAAAATAAAAATGGAGGCAGAGATAGAAGCTCGTTTGCTCGAGCGTGGGAGAGCAATGAATCAGACGATAAGGATTCATGGAGATTTTTATTAAGGTGAGTAACTACTTTTTATCTATTTCACCAAATCTACGGGACGAAGCTTTTATCATTGTCGAGTTTTGCTTCCATTAAACGATTTTTTTTTTATGTACGCTTATTGTCGTTAATTTTTCCTCTTGTTGTATTGATAAATTGTTACATCCGAAACTCGGAATTAGTTGTCGACGCTTTATGGCCGGTTAAGGGCAGTTAAAGCCCAATCTATAGAAATCGTCATTTTTCTTTGTTTCTCTGTTTGAACTCATTTTTTTTTTTTCTTGTGGCTTGGAATGTGGCTTGGAATTTGTTGATTGATGTCGGGGTTATAGGTTTGATGTTGGTTATTGTGGTTTGGATGAAATTTTGCTCAAGCTCAAGAAACATTAATGGCGCACCAAGAAATCGCCGATACAATTTTATGTAACCGGGTGGTTTTTTTATAAGTTGTTGATCGTGATGGAAATGTAGACCCGCGGGTTGGGGTTGGCGGAAGGGCTGTTGGAAGCTCCTAATACTTGTTAATGGCGGCTAGAGAATCGCCAGTAAAAGTATGGGAACTGTGATTGTTGTGTTCTTTGTATTGATTGAAGATTGGGGTAGAAAGGGGTTGAGGTTTGGGTATTGATGGTTGAATGGGTGCTGGAAAGAGGTATGATTGAAGCTTGAAGAAGCTTTAATGGCGGCGAAAATTTATAGATCTAGTTTTGAAGAAGTATAGGGATTGAATGATTTGATTTTTTTGTTTTCATTAATGTTGTTTGGGTTTTTATGGGGATTAAAACCGATATGATGAAAAGGAGAGTTGGTGGCCGGCGCGATTTGGTGGCTGGTGTTGGAGGAGAGAACTGATGGAGAAGATGACCGATTTGGGCCTTGGGCAAAAGCCTTTAGGTTTGTTAGTTGGGCCGGAGTTAAGTTAGTTGGGTTTGGGCCGATTCTATTTATTAGTGTTGGGCCAGTTTCTCTGTTGGGTTTAGTCTGTGGGCCAATATTCTTTTATTTCTTTGGGCCGACCCAATTAAAGTTTTGGGCCAGTTCTAGATTAAGTTCTATGGGCCAGTTTCATTTGTTTTGATTGGGCCCGGTTTTGTTTTAAGTTGTTGGGCCAGTTTAGCTTGATTGTTTGGGGCCAGTCAAGAGGACTTAAAAATAGAGATCCAAATTGGGTCTTTCAACATTTAAACTTTTGGGGCCGGGTTCTAAGGTTTGGGCTTGGCTAGTTGGGTCCGAACCATTACCTTAGTCATGAGCTCATGAGCCATGCACCTTGACCTTAGCCACGAACCATGGCTATGACCCTAAACCTGTTGAACATGGAAACGACAGTTTGACTTTGACCATGATGTGTTGACTTTGACAATGATGTGTTGACTTTGACTTTGATCGTTGACCGTTGACTGTGGAATGTTGTTTTTTCCAGTTTTTCACATATTTAAGAATATGGACAAATGTAGTAATAAAATATTGTCGAAGCTTGTATAAATTTGGCTGTCATTATCTAGGAAAGATTTGACGTTGATATTGTGTATATTTTGACACGTGACGAGATAGAAACTTTAGGAGATATAATATTCCTAAAACGCTATAAAAATGTATGCGATACGTTTGAAGCAACTGTGACATTATATAATATCTTGGGATATATATATATATATTAAATGCAATAGTTTTGGAGAAAAAATGTATAGACACTCCATTATTTTATCTGTGAGATGCTAGTAGAGTATTTGTGGATTTTTCCCACGGGATTGTGGCGTAGTGCAATAATATATTGGCACGTGAAAGAATGAAAGTGGTTATGAGATATAATTGAGATATTTATAGATATTGTGGCTTAAAGTAATAAGGTATTTGACCTGCACGTGATATAGTGGAATTATTATGAGTCATAAATGTATGACACCAGAATAAATTACGTAACGAAAATCCTAGAACCTAGCTGCCACAACTCATGTGATTGGCCCTTCTGGCGTTTCAGTGAATCTGAATGGCCCTTCTGGCGTTTCAATGAAGCTGAATGGCCCTTCTGGCATAGCCGAATAGTGGCTTGATTATTCCGTTCGCAAAATTAGAACGAGATCTTGTGATATTTTATGTCGAATAATGGCGATTTACATAATGACTTTCGTTAGTGGGGTTACGGTGTCAAATGCATCCCGCCAGCAGGTAGTTACACAATAATGAGTGGTTCATTATGTAAGGGGAGGCATGTACATGTTCGGCGTTGGGAAATTGGTAGGTAGCCAGAAACTAGGTAAGACATAGATACTGGCGTGATTTTAGGGACACGCAAAGAAAGCCTTAATTAATATAATTATGGTAATGTGTTGGTTAATAATGTATCTTTAGATAGATGATTGTATATGGTTTTGCGAAGTGTGGGTCAAACTAATTACTTGGGCGAGACGACCCACTCTGTAATTGAGCATGAAATGCGACGGATATAATATGCTTGGTTGGTTATTTGTTTAGTTAGAACCTAAAAGCCTCGATGGAGGAACTACCGCCTTATTTATTACGCCATGGTTTGTTGTGGTTTTTGTGGGAAGTTAAGGCTCCTCGGTGGAGGAACTAACCGCCTTTACATGTGGTATGTACATATCGATATGATTGTTTTATTATTGGAAGCTAAAAGATCGCTGGAGGAACTACCGCCTTAATTATGATACTTAAGGATGTTGTATTAGTCGTTGGAAGTTAAGGCGCATCGGTGGAGGAACTAACTGCCTTATTTATTGGGTACATATATATATTAGTATGATTTGTATTGTAGGGCTACTCACACCAGCATTTTTATAATGCTGACCGAATTTGCTTGTTTGCTTATCGGGTGTGTTCATTAAATGAACATAGTTGATAAGTCTTGACAGGTTTAATGTTGAAGAAGGTTGGTTGCTGCTTGTGGTTAGCGTTAGCGTTGCATTTCAAGATAGGTTTTGTTTTCCCTTGAGGTGATATAGATTTTCAGTTGAGACAATGCTATTTGTATTTTTATTTGAAATTTTAAATAAAGAGTTATTGAAAAGAGATTTGTAACCTAATCTTATTTGTGAATTTATGTAATAAAGAGGACTTTTGTTTAAGTTAAAATTTTTATTGGTTTTTAATTATCCGCATATTGAAACTGTTTATGGGTTTTTGGAAGTGGAGAGTGCGTCACACCTCGGAAATCGAAGAGTCGGGAACAAATATTGTTTTTCCGAATTCTGTCGAAATTCGGGGTGTGACAATAAGTATGTTCAAATTCTTTAGTGGAACCTGTAACGCTCGTATTTAAAATACGTATTTATTTATTAATTTAATTATTTATATAAAATCTATTGGATCGGATTGGATTTGAGATACGCGGGCTTGATTTCTGGGCTCGAGTCTGTATTGGGCTTGGGTTTCAAACCCAAGTATATAATCACATTGTTCTAGAGAATAGGGTTTTGGGGAGAATAAAAAAAATAATAAAAATGGAGGCAGAGATAGAAGCTGGATTTTCTAGAGCATTGGAACGCGACGATTCGGACTAGGAGGATTCGTGGAGCTTGGGATTAAGGTGAGTAGTTATTTTTACTATTTCACTAAATCTACAGTTTTCCGTGTATCGGTTGTATACGGACATTTTTTCTGTCCAAGGTTTATGTCTGTTATTACTACTAAATTTCCTATTTTCATTTGGCGTTTTGTTGTATTTGGTAAATTCGGTTGGAGTGTTAAACTGTTGAATACTTAATAGAACTGTTGAAGCTTTGGAGTTTCGTTAATGGCGGCGAGCCAAAACAACAATGTCATACCAGATAATATCACGATTTGAATTTGTTTGTATACGATTGGAAACTATTAGATATTAAATCTTGTTGGTTGATTAAGGGTTGGTCGTCGGGATTGATATTTGGGTACTGTTGGAAGCTTGAAGCTTCGACAGGCGTTAATGGCGTCGCCCATCCTCCTATTCATTGGTTTGAACTTCTTTGTGGTGGCCGGCGTGCGAGTTGGTGGTGAAGGCTGCTGGAGGAAGGAGATGACGAATTGGGCTTGGGCCTGGGTTGGTTTCTTTGGGCCGGACCACACCAGTTTCAATTGTTTTGGTTGGGCCCGATTTTGTTTTAAGTTGTTGGGCTGGACCAGTTCAATTAAGTTTTGGGACCAATTTGGTTTAGTTCAATGGGCCGGTTTGTTTGTTTTGTTTTGGGGCTGGTTTCTATATTAGTTTTTGGGCCAGTTTCTAATATTGCTTGGGGTCAGTCCAGAGGACTTAAAAATAGAGATTCAAATGGGTCTTTCAACATGTAGACTTTTGGGTTCTAAGGTTTGGGGTTTGGGCTCGGCCAGTTGGGTCCGAACCATTACCTTGGTCATGAGCCCATGAGCCATGCACCTTTGACCTTAGCCGTGAACCATGGCTACGATCCTAAACCTGTTGAACATGGAAACGACAGTTTGACTTTGACAATGATGTGTTGACTCTGACTTTGACTGTTGACCGTTGACCGTTGACTGTGGAATGTTGACTTTTTCCAGATTTTCACATATTTGATTTTATGGACAAATGTAGTAATAAAATATTATCGATATTGTATAACCTTGTTTGTCATTATATAATTAAGATTTGACGTAAGTAGTGTGTAAAGCATATAAATATTGGCACGTAACTAGAGGGGAATTCTGATAATAAGAATTTGATATATATGTTTTTATGAGTATTAAACTACATACGGACTTAGATTCATGGACTTTAGATTTTTGGGATTTGATTGTGGACTGTGGACTGTTTAATTGTGCTACGTTTTATGTTGTAAATTGTATGGACAAATCTAATGCTAAATTGCTGTGGAAGCTTGTATAAACTTGTTTGTCAGTATCTAATATAGATTTGACGTTGAGGTTGTATATTTTTGACACGTGACAAAATAGAAACTTTATGAGATATAATATTCCTAAAACGCTACAAAAAATGTTATGCGATATGTTTGAAGCAATTGTGACATTATATAATATCTTGGGATATATATATATTAAAGGCAATAGTTTTGGAGAAATACATGTATAGACACCCCATTATTTTATCTGTGAGATGCTAGTAAAGTATTTGTGGATATTTCCCACGGGAGTGTGGCGTAGTGCAATAATACATTGGCACGTGAAAAAATTAAAGTGGTTACGAGATATAATTGAGATATTTCTAAATATTGTGGCTTAGTGCAATAATATGTTGGCACGTGAAAGAATGAAAGCTGTTATGAGATGTATTAAAATAATTCTAAATATATTTGGCTTAGTGCAATAATGTATTTGACATGCACGTGATATAGTGGAATGATTATGAGTCATAAATGTATGACACGTACTTGAATAAATTACGTAACGAAAATCCTAGAACCTAGCTACCACAACTCATGTGATTTGCCCTGTGTGGGCGTGTGTAATTTTATTGGCCCTTCTGGCGTTTCAGTGAATCTGAATGGCCCTTCTGGCGTAGCCGAATAGTGGTTTGATTATTCCGTTCGCAAAATAGAACGAGACGCCGCGATATTTTATGCCTAATAGTGGCGATTTCTTACATAATGGCTTTAGTGTGTGAGGGTTACCGGTGTGCGGCATCCCGCCGAGGTAGTTACGCCTGAGTGGTTCATTATGTAAGGGGAGGCATGTGGATGTACATGTTCGGGCGCCAAGCGCGATTGTGGTAGCCAGGGAAACTAGGTAAGACATAGATACGACGTGATTTTAGGGACACGCAAAGAAAGCCTTAAATAATCTAATTATGGTAATATGTTGGTTAATGATGTATCTTTAGATAGATGATTGTATATGGTTTTGTAGAAGGGTGGGTCAAACAAATTACTTGGGCAGAGACGGCCCACTCTGTAATTGAGCATGAAATGCGGTACGTATAAAATATGCTTGGTTGGTCATTAGTTTAGTTAGAACCTAAGGTGCCTCGATGGAGAAACTACATGCCTTATTTATTATGCGTATAGTTTGTTGTGTGGTTAGTGGAAAGTTAAGGTGCCTCAGTGGAGGAACTACCGGCCTTAATTATTGTACTTAAGGATGTTGTATTAGTTGTTGGGAGTTAAGGCACCTCGGTGGAGGAACTAACTGCCTTATGGATGGTGTATGTATATATATAAGTATATGTTGTATTTTAGAGCTACTCACACCAACATTTTTATAATGCTGACCTGATTTGCATGTTTGCTTATCGGGTGTGTTCATTAAATGAACATAGTTGATAAGTCTTGACAGGTTTAGTGTTGAAGAAGATTGGTTGCTGCTTGTGGTTTGCGTTAGCTTCGCATTTCAAGATAGACTTTGTTTTCTTTTGAGGTGATATAAAGTTTCAGTTGAGACAAAGTTATTTGTATTTTCATTTGTAAATTTTTATAATGAAGAGGACTTTTGTTTAAGTTAAATTTTTTATTGGTTTTTAATTATCCGCATATTTAAACTGTTTATGGGTTTTTGGGAGTTGAGAGTGCGTCACACCTCGAAGATCGAAGAGTCGGGAACAAATATTATTTTTCCGAGTTTTGTCGAAATTTGGGGTGTGACAGAACCAGACCGCAATCTCATGCAAGTATAAAATTAGATCTAATTGACAGAAGGAACTTATTATTACTTGAATTTTATGATTCTCTTGAAGTATTTAGAGTTGAACAACGTAGGCCTAAGCTGCTGCTAACGTAGCAATGAAGTTAGGAATACGTATACATAAACCAACAGCCAGGTCACAAGAGAGATATGTGCAAGCATGGTTCTAATTAACCTCAATCTTTCAAGTTTCCTAGACACCATTGGAATATGATTGAGATTTATAGAATTAAAATTTATGCAAGGTCTTACTTTTTCTTTCCCCCCCCCCCCGGCAGCGGCGCCATTTTGATGTTCACCTTTTGGTTAGTTGCACGCAGGCTAATCACCACCAATTCAAAGCCCTTTGCTCTAGCACCATCTACTCCATCACTACAAGCAATTTAAACCCTCAGAATAGCATCTCGACCTCTCTATGGCAGCACGTCGACAAATCACAGTCGAGAGAAATTTTAAAAATTTATTCGATTTGGGCATGTTTCATCCCTTTTTCAACGAAGAAATTGCAAATAGGGAGTGGGAGTATCTGTTGCGCAAAGTGCCGGCTAATTACTCGGAAGATTTAGTTTTAAAGTTTTACAACAATGGTGGTTTCCGGGGTGATGAATTTTGGATTACGGCGGATGGGATAGAACGTGAACTCACGCTGGAGTTAATATCGAATACAACACAGATTCCGATAAACTCCGATAGTCCGACTCTGTTGATATTAGTGTATCTAAATACGATGGACTTAATGTCTGACACGCTTCTCGAGGGAGAGTACAATAATGGCTCGAGCTGCGTGTACCAGCACTCGCTCGGACGAAACCAACTAGCCGTTACTCAGTGGTTGGTTTACAACGTCATTGGAACTTCAAAGACGTCTGACGTGAATGATAAAACATAAATTTACACACGTTTATTGGTTTTCAGTTACTTATTTCCTTAAGTCCGAGGTCCACAGTCCAAAGTCCGAGGTCCACAGTCCAAGTCCAAAGTCCAAAGTCCAACGTCCAACGTCCGTATAGTCGTACGTTTTAGTCAAGTTACCTTACTCACGTGGGATTGGTAGGATAGGTCGAGTAAGGGATCGTCCAAACCTTAGGGCTCGGATAGGTTCACAACTGGAGATACAACTTTAAGTGAGTAGGATTTTTAGGTTTCTTTTTTAGTTGGTTTTTAATTAAAATAACGGTAATGCAAATAAAATAAATTACTACGGTGATTATATATAGGTAAACAAAAGTAGAGAAACGGGGAGAGAGTTAATCATGCTCATACAAGAATCATTTTTCAACAGTTTTATTACTAAATCACTACATCTCTAATTGCCTCGCTTTTAGACGGCGTCGAGTATTGATCCCTAGTGCATGCCCACATCTCTAGGTCGTGATTTCACTAGCATAAGGAGTTTCGATAATACCTCATCTCTGGTATATTATTTCCGCTCCTGGCACAAGTTCACATCAGCTGGACGAATTGGAGAGTCAGTTCCACAATGAGAGAGTCGCCCAGAGACATTTTGGTCGCTACGAGATCGCTGGAGCATCAAACTCTAACTTTGTGCGGTCCTCGGTCATTTTGGGACCGATGTTAATTCTATGCCTACTTCCTAAGTAGTGATTCTAGAATATTAACGAGTCAATCCAGATTTTCACACGAGCAGCATAACCCTCCCCCTGAGGGGGGGGGGATTAGGTCATCATCATAGAAGGAATAATAAAACTTGTCGTATACATTAAGTAAATAAATGCGGGACAGAAATTAAACAAGAAAAGAAATGACTGTTATTAAGGGTAAAATAACTTATCGTATTAAGTCAATAAATAAAAATGGCGCGTAGGTAAGTCTTCAAGAAAACTAAACGTAGCTAAAGCATTAATATCTTTGAAGACCTTATAATGAAGGCGCGAACCCCTCATATATATAAAGCGGATGTCCGGAGGATCATTTAATTCGGTTTTGGTCAACTTCCATTTAAGACATTCAAAACTTTGAATGTCGAGGTTTTGTTTTCACGCGACTAAGTTTTGTTTATGAAACAAAACTTATTTAAAGTTTCGATCCGCTTGTGCCTTATATTTGTCCCTTTGCTTAATTTCATTTCCATCTTGAACAGTGCATTAATCTTCTCTCATTGCAAGGTGGCATCAATTTGAAACCATTCTCTGCCACCGCCTATCTTTGACTCATCATGTCTTACGGGCCCGCGATAGTGTGTCGATGGCCAAAATTGGCGTTTTTAAGACTTTTTGTCCTTGCGCAGAGTTCGTCGCCCGGGTCGCTATGGCAGCTTCACTAGCCAACGTCAGCACCTAGATTTATCCGATTTGAGCTTCGGAAGTTTCCTGCCTCTTTATATGTGGGCCCGTCCTGCACTGGTTTTGTTCTTTTGGAAACTTCGGCTCTAGTCAGGCTTTGTTTAGGCTTTACGGGGATTGAGCGGGAATTCCAATATTCCTGTATTCTTGTACTTGGTAGCTTCACTAGCCAACGTCGGCACCTAGATTTATCCGATTTGAGCATCGGAAGTTTCCTGTTTTTATATATATGTGGGCCCGCTTCGCGACCGGTTCTCGTTTTTTGGGAACCGCTCTAGTCGGGCTTTGTTGAGCTTCACGCGGGGATTGAGTGTGAATTCCAAATATTCCCGCATATCTTGTACTTGGCGGCTTCACTAGCCAACATCGGCACCTAGATTTATCCGATTTGAGCATCGGAAATTTGTCGCTTCTTCATATGTGGGCCCGCTCCGCATGACCGTTCTCGTTCTTTTGGAAACTTCGGCTTCACGCGGTCGAGTGGAAACTCCAAATATTCCCCAGTATTCACGTACTTTGATGCATGTTTTATCCCTATATTCATTTTAATTGCGAAACGCAAAAATACGAAAATATAGTTATTACATGATTATTAAACACATAATCGACCAAAATGTTATGTCTCTCGGGTTTAATATTACGGTTTGGGTGCTTATCACACCACCCCAAACAACACTTTGCTTGTCCTCAAGCAAAGAAGAGACATTAAAACGATAAGTGATCGAAAATGTGTTGTCCTAAGCTAAATCTCATTTCGCAGAAGTGCGGTTGCATTGACCGTGATCGCAACAAGGCCTTGAACCACTAGGAATTCCCTAGTGGGCGAGTTTATAGCCTCGTGAGAGTTTTCCAGAGAAGATACTCACAAACTTCATTTATACTACAACGACTTCAAGAATAAAGGCTTGTTTCCTTAATTAATCTCGTATCTAGTCATCTCTAGCGGGGAAACAAGGATTTTATTCTTTCGAAATTCAAGTTAATATACATACAATAATCAAACATCTACGTGCATGAGCATGCATGCGTGATCTAATAATGAAATGTACGGCGAGGGGCGTTTCGATCCTTTGGATAGTGTCCTTAAGTAGGTTCTCACAGGTATGTGTCGAAACACAATTTCTCTTTTATTTTTCCACTCAAGCTTTGCTATCTCCAAAGGTCGCAGTGGGCACACGTTTCCTCACATACTCAATGACAGTCAGAGGAGCCGAGGTCGAGAAGTCACAACTACTACTTATTATCACACTATCCTATTCCTAATTGAGCTAGAGGTCTTTATTAGGTGTTATGGGGCTTAGGTGGTGGTGTAGAAGAAAATGGAATGGAAAGTTCAAAAAAAAAAAATGATAAGTATGAGAGAATAAGGTCTTCGAGATATTTATACTAGAAAAATCTTTTTTTCTTTCCTGCTTCTAACATGGTTTCCATACTTGGATTTTTGTGTTCCCTTTTGATTTTGATCTTTGGGGGAAATTCTAACCTTGATATTTCTTTTGATTTTTGGAAACATATTTCTATTTTCTTTTTCTTTTCTTCTGAAACAGGTAACTGATTTTGATTTGTGACAAGGTTTTTCTCTTCATTTTTCTCTCAAGACTTCATCCTATTTCTCATACTCATCATCTAGGTAGGCTTATTTATTTGTGGTTACTAGATGGGTAATGATTTTTTTGGTGAAGTAGAAAGGATTAATGAAAGGTTCAGTGGGGCGACTAGCGGTAAAAAGAAAAAAAAAATTACAAAAGCGAATTTTTGGCTATATCGATCCAAAGAAGGCCTAAATTCTCGCCTAAGATTTGGGTAGTGATCAAGTAAGTAGACGTGTGAACTTCTATTCGAAGAACTACTCCTCTGCGTGTCATTACTCATATATCATATATTTTGAGGCTTTTGGTTAGATTCTTCAGATATGGAAACTAAGTTGTCTAACCGTGGGTCCCGTTAAACTTATCTTCTTTGTGTACATTTAATGATAGTCAGTGCATGAATGCTCATGAATAAAAGATGTAAAAACTATTGCATAAGTATTAAATTAAGTTTCTAAGAACAAGTCCTAATTCTGATGCTAGGGTGAGATTTCTAAATATTTTTCATCATAGAAAGAGAAACAAGAATTTGTCACTAAATACGTTTATTTAGACATTAAGTAAACTATATACAACTATGCATGCCTAATTTTTGCAAAAGGTTCTCACCACCCCCAAACAGTCGGACACTGTGTCCTCAAAGTGTTTAAGAGGAAGAAAGAGTATACCCGGTGGCTTTGAGCAAAAATAAAGCCGACATCTTCCACGAAAATTTATTGTAACACACTATATATTATACATCATAAAAAGTAGAAGCACACCAAGTTAGAGTAGCACACCGTTAGGTCAGTTATTTATTTCACATCAAAACATAAAACAAATATGTACATGCATCAACTCACATTGCCCCAACCTTGAACCGGGGATAGTCCTTCCTTGCCTCGGCCCCTCAGAAAATGCCATTCCTTCAAGATCCCGCCAATCTATCATAGCTTTCCGACTTCACTCCACTTCCTTTTCTTTGCATTGTCTAGATGAGCTATCATTTTATCATCATTAGGGAAAAGAACGAACTTTTCTCGACCATTTTTTAGTTGTGGTTCATGACCGCTTTTAGATGTGGTTCATGACCGCTTTTTTTTTTTTTTTTAGAAGTGTAAGGGTTTTATTTACATACAAGGGAGATATACATGAAAAACACCGGATGTCCGTGGAGTCACCATCTTAAATCATAGACAACCGCCATGTCGGGCTCGAGCTTAACCCAATCCAAATCGCCCGCGGGCTTCACCTCTATGTATTATGGGGTTAGGGGCGATCGGTACCATCCTGGACCGCGGCGCTGCTACGGTCTAATAAAATTGCCCTTTTACATACGGCTATCCTCAAACCCCCAAGGTACTCAAAGTAACCAATTCTAGGGTTGGTCCGGTGGAATCCATTGCCCGCTTGTGTTCCAAGTATGCAACATCCGAGGTTTGACACGAATCCCTTTGTGCAAAACTTAATGCAAAGGGAAAAAGTAACAAAATAAACATATGTACAAGGTGAGTCTTTTAACGCCGATCCTCAAGACGAATCAAGTCTTTTAACGCCGATTCTCAAGATCGAATCCCATCTTGTGGGGAGAAACGGCGCCGCGCGACGAAGATTATCCCGCTTGCACCGTGTTAGACAAAAGTATACCTTAAACCGGGCTAGTATCGGATAGGAAGTCCGGGCCTGACAGAAAGGGTGTTTGGCAATGCATACACCAGCCATCCTTCACAAGACGCCGCTTACTTGCAAAAGAACTAATGACCATTTCCTATTCGTGATGAGCCAGACTTACACCAAATAATTAGTCAAGTTCGCGAGGTAGAGAGTAGAAAAGGGAAGAGAAGGAAGGAGTTGAAATTTTAGGTACCCATCGCTTACCGAAAAGCACATTTGCTCGTGTTACGTATCACATTTATACTCCGCTCGTACAAAGAGTTTTCGTGGACTAAGGTTCCGGGCGCTTGCAACCACACACTTCAAAGAACTTTGGAGATCATAAGATAGAAGATGGCCCGCTACCAAAATGGCGCACTCTATAGAAACAAGATCGAAAGCACGCCAAACGAAACATCTAGTCGATAAACGTGGATTCTCGAAGAAGTCCGCTTCAACATCCGTGAGCGAATTCGTGGGTAATGTTTTTTAGGCGCTTGTCCATCGACTTGAAATTACCGCTATCTTTTGGATTAAGCAAAGAGATTGCCCCATAATGTTTCACAAACCGACACAATGAAAGGACCGCACCATCGTGTTTTCAATTTACCAGGGAAAGATGTGTAACTGGAGTTGTACAAAAAAAACTTTTTGGCCAATTTTGAAATCCTTACGCAAAATATGCTTGTCGCACTCTTTTTCATATTAGCCTTGTAGGATTTCGAGATCATAAGTATCACAATTCAATCTCCTCCATACCATTTAATTGCAGCGCTTCACCCTGCGATGATATTGTAATTGGTGCTTTTGATGGCCCAAAAGGCACGATGCTCAAGTTCAACCGACAGATGACAAGGTTTTCCAAAAACAATGCGTAAGGAGACATCCCTATAGGTGTCTTAAATGCTGTTTGGTATGCCCACAAGGCACCCGATAAGCGGAGAGACCAAATCTTTTCTTGATGGGTTGACAGCTTTTTCCGTAATAGACTTTATCTCTCATTGGAGACTTCCACTTGGCCACTCGTTTGTGGGTGGTATGGAGTAGCAACCTTGTGAGTAACTCCATATTTCTTCATTAAAACCCAAAAATTTTGTTACAAAAATGTGTACCCCCATCATCGATGATAGCTTTGGGAACACCAAAACGAGAGAAAATGTTTTCTTTACAAATCTCACGACAGCCTTATGGTCATTCGAAATTACACATCGCGAGTGCCTCAATCCATTTGGACACATAGTCTACAAATGACTAAAATGTATAGAAAACCTTGAGAAATAGGGAAGGGTCCCATAAAATCAATGCCCCAAACATAAAAAAATTTCCACAATCAATATAGGATTTAGGGGCATCATATTTCGCTTTGGTAATTCGACCTAAGTGTTGATAACGAATGCAAGCTACGCAATGTTCGTGGTGCATCGCGAAAAAGGGTAGCCAAGAAAACCACATTGTAACACCTTTGGCGCAGTTTTCTTTCCACTGAAATGACCTCCGCAAGATTGTTCATGGCAAAGGATAAAATCGTCGGTGTGTTCCCACCGGGAATGCAAATGACGAATGAGTTGGCTCGGAACAATACTTAAAAGAGGTAGGTTCATCCTAAATAATATTTTACAAATGGATAAGAACTTTTATGATCGACGTGACCAAAAGGAGGGACTTCCTCAAGAATCTAGGTAGTTAACGATATCCGCGCACCATGGAGATGAGAAAATAGAGTACAAGTATTCGCCCTGCGGGAAGGAGTCACCGATAGCTTCGTAATCACTATCGATGTCACCAACTAGTCTTGATAAATGGTCGGCTACTTACATTTTCGGGTTCCTTTCTTTGTCTTTGATTTCCGTGGTGAATTCTTGTAAGAGAAGGATCCAAATGAACAATCGTTGTTTTAAGGCCCTTTTCGCGAAAGTAAGTACCGAATCATGGCATGGTCAAGATATACTATGGTCGATGTTCCAACTAGGTAGGGTGAAACTTATCCAAAGCATAGACAACAGCTAGGAACTCTTTCTCGGTTGTGGTATAATTACGCTTGAGCGCCGTTAAGAGTTTTACTAGCGTAATAAATGACAACGGGTTTGTCGTCGCGTGGATTGGCCTAGCACGCACCAATAGCAAAGTCGCTTAGCGCCACACATCACATTCGGTCGGTTGAGACCAATCGGGGGTTGAATAATAGGAGCCGTAGTCGAGCGGTTTTAGTGTATCAAAAGCTTGTTTTGCAATTGAAATTGAAGTCGAATAATCGCATCCTTAAGCAGAGATTGGTTAGGGTCGAAAGCAACTTTAGAGAAATCCTGAATGAATCTCCTCAGAAAACCTAGCGTGGCCTAAAAGGCACGGATATCCCGAATCGCGGCGGGAAGGGTAGCGAAGAAATTTTAACAATTTTAGCTTTATCAACCTCTATCCCGCCTTTTTGAAAACAATATGACCTAGAACAAAGTCCTTTGGTAACCATGAAATGACACTTCTCCCAATTGAGTACCGATTTTTTTCTCTCGCAACGCCAAGCAAGACTTTGGAAAGGTTGGATAAACAAATCTTTTAAAGGAATTTCCGTAAATGGAAAAGTCGTCCATGAAGACTTCCATATAACGCTCCACCATATCACTAAAAATGTGAAGCATGCAAATGAAAGTGCCTCGGGCATTACAAAGACCAAAAGGCATTCGGCTCTGATGCAAAGGTTCCAAAGGGACACGCGAAAGTTGTCTTTTCTTGATCGGGCGGATCGATGACAATTTGGAAGTATCCGAATAGCCATCAAGAAAACAAGAGTAAGCATGACCGCTAAATGTTCTAGCATCCGGGTCAATGAATGGGAGAGGAAAATGATCTTTACGGTTCCGCATTAAGTTTACGATATAGTCAATGCAAATTCTCCATTTCAAAGGAATGCGAGTGGAGATGCATTCACCATTTTCATTTTGCACAACTTGAATGCCGGACTTTTTGGGAACAACGGGATGACAGACTAACCCAGCCACTATCCGAGATAGGGTATATGATACCCGCATCAAGTAAACGTGAGAACTTCCTCTCTCACTACTTCCTTCATAGCGGGATTAAGGCGGCGTTGTGGTTCTCGTGGATGTCTTTGTGCCGCCATCAAGATGTATAATGATGCGTGCATATGCTGTGGTCTATTCCCTTGATATCATCTAAGAACCATCCGATAGCGAGCGGTGTTCACGAATGACATGAATCAAACGCGTCTCTTCGCGGCTGAGAGTCAAGTGAGCAGAAATTATTATAGGGTGACTACCATCGAATCGAGATGTACGATTTCCAAATCGGGGGTAAAGGTTTTAAACCGAGTTGGAGGATTGGGGATCAAGGATTTGTGAGGGATCATCTCTTCAATGGAAAAGAGCTTAATCCGTCCTTCCAATTAGTTTGCAACCGAAGCATTAGGGTCAAAATAGTGGTAATCGACTCTAATAATGCATGGACATCCCTTATGTACGAAGCCATCGCCAAACTCCGGATTATCAAAAGAAAGAAATTGTGTATCTCGTCCCGGGGAAAAGAGTTTGCGAAATAATCATGTTCCGCATATCAACCAAGCTAATCTCGCCTCCATTATAGGATCGGAAACCGTTTCATTAATTTGAACACGCTGAGTTCGAAAAAGGTTCCCCGAAAAGACAATGTCATTGAACCGTCCCGGCAATTTATGAGAGCGCTGGCAGTTGCAAGGAAAGGACGCCCCAAGATGATAGGGATGGAGTCACGTGCTACTTCAAGATCTAGAATGACAAAATCAACCGGGTAGTAAAAATCTTGACCTTTACTATAACGCTTCTACTATGCCTTTTGGGTACTTGATGGAGCCGATCCGCGAAGCTGCGTGAGTCATATTGGTAGGTTTCAATTCATGAAGACCTAACCGCTAAATAAGTAGTAGGGAAGTAGGTTAACACCGCACCTAGGTCTAAAAGCTTAGAAGCGGTATACTTTGTCGCCAACGCATGGTACCGGTTAATTCGACTGGTCCTTGTACTTTTACCACACCATTAGTAGTGGTAATCGAGGGAAACCGCCGAGAGGAACGCTTTGTCGAGGTACATTCGTGACGCCGTTTGGTGGTGCACATGTCCTTCAAAAACTTGGCATGCTTGGGCAAATGCTTTAGCGATCTAGGAAAGGTAAGTTTATGGTGAAATTTTGAAGGTTTCACCGATCTCATCAAAATGTTCATCATGTTTGTTCTTTACCAAACGGGCAGGAACGAAGCTTTTGACGGAATCGCCGCATAAGGATCAATGGTATCTTTTCCTAGGGACGAGGGTGTAGATTTTGATGGTACAACTTCGTCCGCTATAGGTTCATGGGTATGAGTTGGAAGGACGTTAGTCGTGGCTTCCGTCGATTCCTCGTCCGCATAATGATATTATTGTCGATGGTTCGCCGTAACTAAAGAGTG
The DNA here is from genome assembly GCF_015680905.1 of Coptis chinensis. Classification (NCBI taxonomy): domain Eukaryota; kingdom Viridiplantae; phylum Streptophyta; class Magnoliopsida; order Ranunculales; family Ranunculaceae; genus Coptis; species Coptis chinensis. The sequence goes on along the minus strand of NC_141463.1, from coordinate 87,388,081 downwards.
GTAATGGCATTTACCCCACCCCGCTTGGATTACTAAGTCCCCGTGCATTGTTGAGTTCAAAGGCGCAGTTTTGTAGGCTTAGGGTTTGAACCGCTTGGCCGGGAACACGCCTTTTTGACTTTTATCCCGAGCTAACAAACCGAAGAGACCGGCTGGATAGAAGCTAGGATTTGATTTTGTTGATTCATGTATGTCGTGAAAGTTTCAGCCATTTTATCGGGTTGTGGATTGTACTAAAGGAGCAGCAGGAACTAGTTCTCGGTTATTATTATTCACGGGTTGATTTTGGTAGCCATATCCTTGGTTAGCGGAACAAGGTTGCGGTTGTTTTGGTATCCCATATTTGCGCTTGTTGGGAAAATTACTTTGCCCTTTGCTGAAATTGTGGAGGATTTCCTTGACGATAGGAATTGTAGTTCGCGGGTGGTCGACAGAACGAACGTTGCCCACCGGCAGTAGCTTGTTGTTGACGGGTGCCCAAGCTAAATTCGATGTTGTCGCCAAGGTGCGTTAGGAATGTTGAAAGCACAAACCTCTTCAGCAGGTTGGGGAGGACACTCGTATACCAAAGGACAATAAGAATCGGGCGCTCGACTTAAGCAAAGAGGGCATGGGGAAGCGTTGGCGCCATGACCTGCTTTGGGTTTTGTTCATTTACTTGTACCGAAAGAGCATCGACCTTTTGTTTAAGGACTCGATTAGAGTTTTAATTCGGATCGGGTTTGACCTCGAACATAGACGAACTTTGGTAGGAGTGTCTTTAGAAGATCTAGAAGAATCGGTGTTACCCCAATGGGTGCTTCGTGGAGGCCTCGCTTTCTCAAGAAAAGTGTATGCTTCAAGAAATTTTTGTCCATGAAAAACAACCGCCGCTCATGATATCTAATGTTTCCTTTTGATGGTCGAGAGAGACCATTAAAGAATGAACGGACTAATACAAATGTGTCGAAGTTGATGATGGGGACATTCGAGAAGTAGATCAAGAATCGCCTCCACGCCCAAAAGGATTCCCGGGGTGCCGGGCGAAAAAATGAATCTTTTGAAGCATTTCAGTAGTTTTCTTCGAAGTATAGAACTTTATCATGAATGCTTGAACAAGTTTGGTCCATGTGTCAATGGATTGCGGTGCTTTGTCCCACGAGCCAAACCGAAGCTTTATCGCCTAAGGTGAAGGGAAACAACCTAAGCAAGACTTGTTCGTTGGTAACGGGGGCGGATGGCGGAAAGTGGTGACTACTTGTTGCATCCGGACGAAGATGATTGTACGGTTTTTCATGGTCTAAACCATGGTAAACAGTAACAAACCCGAAAATGTTTGGCGGAAGACGAAAATCACCTACAATCGCATCGAGTTTAATGCGCAGAAGCAGTCCTTCCCCGTAGGCAAAGATAGAACCGAAGGGGTTTCTCGACCGCGAGATTTTCTTCACCATAATTAAAGGAGATAATGGAAACGGAGATGTTTGACGAGGTTGATTTACTTCGAGGAGGAACTATGCCTAGGAGATAACATAAACAGTTGTTTCTTGTATTTTCGACGATGATATGTAAGTTCTAATTCCTTATGTTTACCAATCGTAGTCTCATACAAATATGGATTTTTAATTTAGTGCTCATAAGGAAATCGAATAATGACCGGAGTTTTTAGAAGTTAGGAAGGAGGGAGTTGAAGCACGCCTTCCTCGAAATGCCGCTAACTCTTTCGGCGGGAAGCTAGGATAACGTGTGAATATTCCAAAGAGCCAGGTTACCCGAGAGAATTGAGGGAGGTTATTCGTGCTAGCACGCTCCTTAATTAGGGCAACCTCAATTTTTTTCTCAAGTTTCCTAGGCAATCATGGAATAGGATGATGATTTATGATGGTGTATTATGCGGGGGTGTTATTAAGATGATTTAGATGAAATTTTTAATTACTATGATTTTTTTATTTTATTTTTTTTATTTTTTTTTTTTTATTTTTTATTTTTTTAATTTACGTAATTAGTGTATTATGGAGACGGATTACTTAAATATGCAATTAAAAACGATAGATGCTAAAATAGAAACTAACTAACATATACTAGTTTACGCAGAAAAGTCTACCCATGCAAATCTATATTACCTATAATGCGCAACTATGTGTAAGTTATAATTGAGCTAGGGGAATGTCGAACTAACTCATGCAATTGAATACCGCGTACGTGAATTGATGTAACATACACATACAAAAATATTCTAAGCAGGTGGTTTGACGCTACGCATATATCAAAATATATTCGAATCATATTAATTGTGTTACGTGAATATGTGATGACGAACCACCTTTACATGCACAGAGTTCTCATGCCAACATACAAATATACGAGGTAAAACAGGTTATAGCAAATAATATCCTCAACAAAGTTTGAGGAGTTTAAGAGTTTGAAACCTGGCTTCCCGCGATTCCTCGTATAGCGATCGACTACTCCCAAGCTTATGCTTACTAGAAAAAACAGGACCAAAGAGCCCAAAAAGAGTAATCAAAAAGGAAAGTGGCCTGTTCACTCAAAAACCGGAGTGTTGATACTCCGTGTTAGTCTTATGTGCTTACTAATTCAGTCTCGTCCGAGACTCTTTTGTCTGTTCAGTACTTCAAATTCCTATGGAGTACTTAGACTGTGCTAATGAAAATAAACAACTTGGTTCACAGATATTTGTTAGTAGAAAAAAAAAAAAAAGGGTAAAAGAGTTACAAGAAAGAGTTAGTATTGTAATAGAAATGAAAATTAAAAAGATGAGGAGGTAGGGGAGGGGTTTTTATGGATGTATTCCAGTTATTACGTTAAGTCCAGAGTCCTTCGGCGTGCAGCGGCGCCATTTGATAAAACATAAATTTACACACGTTTATTGGTTTTCAGTTACTTATTTCCTTAAAGTCCGAGGTCCACAAATTCAAAGTCCGAGGTCCATAACCAAGTCCAAAGTCCAAAGTCCAACGTCCAACATCCGTGATAGTCGTGACGCTTTAGTCAAAGTTACCTTACTCACGTGGATTGGTAGGATAGGTCGAGTAAGGGATCGTCCAAACCTTAGGGCTCGGATAGGTTCACAACTGGAGATACAACTTTAAGTGAGTAGGATTTTTAGGTTTCTTTTTTAGTTGGTTTTTAATTAAAATAACGGTAATGCAAATAAAATAAATTACTACGGTGATTATATATAGGTAAACAAAAGTAGAGAAACAGGGAGAGAGTTAATCATGCTCATGCAAGAATCATTTTTCAACAGTTTTTATTACTAAATCACTACATCTCTAATTCGTCTCGTTTCGAAGACGACGTCGAGTATTGATCCCTAGTGCATGCCCACATCTCTAGTTCGTGATTTCACTAGCATAAGGAGTTTCGATAATACCTCATCTCTGGTATATTATTTCCGCCCCCGCACAAGTTCACATCACCGGACGAATTGGAGAGTCATTCGACAACAGAGAGTCGCTACAGACATTTTTCGCTACGAGATCTGCCCCCGAGCATCAAAGATCTAACTTTGTGCATACTCGGGTCATTTTGGGACCGGATGTTAATTCTATGCCTACTTCCTAAGTAGTGATTCTAGAATATTAACGAAGTCAATCCAGATTTTCACACGAAGAAAGATAACCTCTCGGGGGGATTAGGTCATCATCATAGAAGGAATAATAAAACTTGGTGTATACATTAAGTAAATAAATGCGGACGTAAATTAAACAAGAAAAGAAATGACTGCTATTAAGGGTAAAATAACTTATCAGATTAAGCCAACAAAATAAAATGGCGTAAGGTAAGTCTCAAGAAAAACTAAACGTGAGCTAAAGCATTAATATGTTTGAAGACCTTATAATGAAGGCTAACCCCTCATATATATATAAGCGGATGTCCGAGGATTATTTAATTCGGTTTTTGGTCAAGTTTTACTCCATTTGAGACATTCAAAACTTTGAATGTCGAGGTTTTGTTTTCACGGACTAAGTTTTGTTTATGAAACAAAACTTATTTAAAGTTTCATCCATTGTGCCTTATATTTGTCCCTTTGCTTAATTTCATTTCCATCTTGAACAAGTACGTGTCTTCTCATTGCAAGGTGACATCAATTTGAAACCATTCTCTGCCACCCCTTTATGCCGACTCATCATGTCTTCGGGCCCGATAGTGTGTCCAGCTGGCGGCGCCAAAATTGGCGCGTTTTACGACTTTTTGTCCTTTTGCCAGAAGTTCGTCGCCTCGTCGCTATGGCAGCTTCACTAGCCAACGCTTCGGCACCTAGATTTATCCAATTTGAGCTTCCTAAGTTTCCTCGCCTTTTATATATGTGGGCCCGCCCCCGCACCGGTTCGTTTTTTTGGAAACTTCGGCTCTAGTCGCTTTGTTTGGGCTTTTACGGGATTGAGCGGAATTCCAATATTCCTCAGATTCTTGTACTTTGGTAGCTTCACTAGCCAACGCCGGCACCTAGATTTATCCGATTTGAGCATCTAAAGTTTCCTCGCTTCTTTATATGTGGGCCCGCTTCAGACCGGTTCTCGTTTTTTGGAACTTCGCTTCTAGTCGCTTTGTTGAGCTTCACGGGATTGAGTGTGAATTCCAAATATTCCCGTATTCTTGTACTTGGAAGATTCACTAGCCAACGCCTAAGACTCTAGATTTATCCGATTTGAGCATCGAAATTTGTCGCTTCTTCATATGTGGGCCCGCTCCGTTACCGGGTTCTTTTTTTGAAACTTCGGCTTCACGGGTCGAGCGGGAAACTCCAAATATTCCCGTATTCCCAGTGACTTTGATGCATGTTTTATCCCTATATTCATTTTAATTGCGAAACCCGCAAAAAAGTACGAAAATATAGTTATTACATGATTATTAAACACATAATCGACCAAAATGTTATGTCTCTCGGGGTTTAATATTACAGTTTTGGGTGCTTATCAGTGAACAAGACATTCTTGCACCTGCTGTGGATCCTCCAAGAGAAGAAGGATACCTTCTGTATGGTCCATTTCCTGGGCCATGTTCTTACGACTGCTTCAAACAGGTTAGCTCCTCTTTGTCGTACTTGTTACTCAAATTTTTATGCTTAACTTAGGGTTCCAGTCTGCTACTCCTTTCATTCCAACAAGGTCTTTCAAAAATTTTGGAATTTTCGAGAGTTGTGTTCTGGACCACTGGGACCCAATAGCTAGAGATGATATAGAGCGTGATAACGTACCTCCTCCTCCTCCTTCACCACCCAACTGTTTTAATGAGGATACCATGCGCCGAATAAGCACTCCTATGGAAGCTTTGAGACACATGAACGCTAGCATACGCAGGATGTTTCTTCGTCAGGAAGAGATGCTTACTTCCCAAAATGACTTCCAGCAAGAAATGCGTAATCGCCAAGGCCGTTTCCAGAGAATGATGATGTCTACTCAACGGCAATTCCAAGATCAATTGCTACAGTCTTTAGGCCACATTCCAGACCAGTCATCTCAGCCAGGAGGTCATCGTGGCCGACGGCGTAGAAATCCTGGTTCATCTTCTGCTAACCCTGAGGATTCACAGTAGCAGCTTGTTCCTCTTAGTCTAAAAATGACTCTGTCATTTCTTTGCTTTATGCATTGCATTTTTATTTTTCTAGTGATGAAAAATTATATATCGTTTGATTTCTCATAATTTTGTATCTCCAGACGGTTTGAATGAGAAATTATTTATGTTATGCAATTATTGTAATTCCTAATATATTAGCTTGTTCCTTGATGCACTGGGTCTACTCTCTAAGCCTAATGGTCAAAATGTGTACGGTCAGATACCCAACGGTCAGATTTTCCATTATAAAATCCAACTCTCCTCATCCACTTTCACTCATCCCATTCTCTCACTCTCCACAACTTAATCTTCTCATATTATCTTTTCATTCAAAACAATGAATCCGATAGAGCGATTAGAAAAGGAGCAACGCGAATGGGTCATCCACAAAGATTCGCGATAACAGTTGTTTATCATTGTTCTAATCACGCTCATGCATAACATGCTCCGTAATATCTAGATCTATGTAACCGACATCTCTTTCCCTTTGTCGCTTTGTATATTACTATGGTGTGTTAAATAATTCTCCACCATTTGTAATGGTTAATGATTAAATGGAGAAATACCCTATTTAATAATTGTGTATATTAGTTGTATTTTTACCTTATCATAAACATAAAATAGTTATCAAAACAATAACAAATAAGCAAAATCAATAACGCACCAAAAATAAATCAATCTCAACTTTATCAAGTTTGAATAGATCGCGGCACGCTTACACGATGCCTAACACTTGTCATGCACGCAACTCGATTATTCTATCCATCTTCTATTATTGAGGTATGATCATCAATTCTGAAATTACGTATAGGTCTAACTGCCCTGTGAAACTTTCCTCTGTATTTTCTAACATTGAAACATCTCATTAATTGTTTTTGGGATTCTGACATGGAAAGACTTACTATGGATATCCATAGTTGCTGTTCCTAAAAGTATGTGTCACAACAACACATGAGTCACTTGTGTTTTCACATATTAATTCAGGATTTAACTACACTTGGAATCCTGATTGGTACAGACTCATGGATTGGCTATAAATATCTTCTTTTTAGCCATTCTCATTTCAAGCATTCTTCACTATCCTTCCCTCAGTAATACTTCCAAATGGATCACCCAAGAAAAATAATGCCTGAGAAAGACTACCTGAATTTTTTTGATGATGGCCGGTTTTCTCCTTATTTTGACATAGAAATTAAACGTCGAGGATGGATGCCTCTTCTATATCATTCAACAGCTAGTTATTCCCGAGAATTGGTTTTGATGTTCTACCAATTTAGCGGACCTGAAAATGGAAAATTCTACTTCAATGCCTATGGACAACGATTTGAATTGACTAGGAAAATTTTCTCTGACATACTTCAAATTCCAATGAATACTCAGGAGTTCCTTTTTCCAGAGTCATCATTTGATTCCGTCAAAACTTTACTACGAGCTACCGTATCTCGTGGCGAAGTCGGAAATAGACATCACGTTGTTCTTCAACGCTCTTTGAAACAGACCAACGAAGTTGTGCTCCACTGGGTTGGGACACAAATGTGGTAGGTACATCACACCAATCAGAAGTCACAAAACCTTAACTTCACCTACTTTGGATTTTGCAGACTCAAAGGGATGATTTTTGTCTAATCCAACACCTCTGGAACGCGATCACTAGGAAAACAAGAAGGTTAACACCTCCACCTACTTTAGTCACACAAATTATGATGCGTTGGGGTTATCCAGTAATTTCTCCAGAGACACCCCTTCAAAGAGCAAATATTAGTGTACTCAACACAGATGACTCCATTGGTTTTTGGACTCCTGATACTCTGACAGATGAACAGAACGACCCAAGCCAAACTTTGAACATTTCTTTGATGAACATGTCATGATAAATATTTTTAATCCCATAGAAGGCATTCAATTTCTTCATCAAGGCATGCGGGAACTACACGCTTGTCAGAAAATAATCATTAAAACTCTTAAGGATTTCCAAGAGCGTCAAGCAATGCATGATGTTGAACAGGAGGAAATCTTGGAAAATCATTCTCAGTCCTTGCAAAATCACGCCTCCTAATGGAGAATCAAACTACACTCTCTCGCCAAGGGACATTCGTCTTGTCTCCTTGACAAATTGAAGAACTAAACAGAATCATTGAAGAACTAAACAGAATCATCATAATAATCCATGATTTTCTTATTAAATAAAAATAGAATAATAATACTAAGTAAATAAATAAATAATTGAATATGTTATTATGTTTTTCGTCTTATTATGAATTTTGTTGTTATCTTTGTGTCTTATGTTGTAAGAATTGCCTACTAGAATTGTCATAATTCACGTTGTGACAAGACCAATTTTAACATGTGATTTTCAATGTCATTACAGGAGGGTCTATTTTCTTCCATACTCATTCATCCATCCAGTTTGCCTTTATCCTTACCCATTTCTTTACTTCAATCCAACGTGGCATCTTCATCAAACATGACACCTCCAAAACTCATTCCTGAGCAATCCTTTCAGTTTATGATGGATTCCAATACTTATGATCATCTCTTCCGTGACTACATCACAAACATTGGGTGGTCTTCCCTAGTTCTTCAACCTGACCAAACTTATTCTCTGAGTTTGGCTGCATACTTTTATGCTAATATGGAAGACACACCAGCATTCAACCATGCGCATGGCTTCTACTTAGACGGTTTCACAATCCTAGTTGGTGATACACGACATATTTTTTATGAACAACAACTTGCCCTAACTTTGGATCTTCCATATCACGAACCTGCCACATCATGGCATTACATCTATCACAATTCTTAACGTTCCTTTCATTGGCATGTTTTTCGCAAAACTTATGGTGATGGTCTTGGGATTACACGAGAAGGAGATGGCCATGTGCCATGGCGCGACATCACCATTCCCTTAGCAAGCATGACCATGAATATGGGGACTGGGATGTTGTTTATACTCCTTAACATCATGGGAGATTGGCACTTTTCTATTGCCAATGAGGCTGCCTGCATAGTATTCAATGCACTGGCTCAAGGTCATACATTATTTAACATCTTACGTTGTGTTATCTCCAATCTGAAACGAGCTCGCACTTTTCAGGATCAGTATATACTTTTACCTGTAACTGTTTGCTGAATCATGAAGACACACTTCCCACAATTTTCAGCTACTTTTCATGACTGGGTCAAGGTAGATTCTATGTGCCCAGCAAACAAAATCATTCGTTCATTAAGGTTTATGCAATGGAAAGGTCCCACTCAGTACCTGAGGCATGTTCGTTGTTACCCGAAGGATGAAAAAATGAGGACACATTTGAACAAATCCGGAGACAAAGAATGGGCAGAAATTTGGCAGACTATTATCTTTTGGCGTGATGATAAGGAAATACATTTCATTATTGAGGACGCCAGACCAACACATCCTGCTGGATGGTAAATTTGAGCATGCCATTGTACATATATCTAGCTAAATAGTTATGTTTCGTGTGCTATTGTTTTTCATTGTTTCTTTCTGTATAATATATTATGTTCTCCAACCTTTCTCGTTTCCAAAGAATCTATCCCTAATTTTGCTCTCACGGTTCTCGTGGTAATTTCTTTCTTTATCTATTGATACTTCGAGGACTAAGCATCATTCTGTTTGGGGGTGCTTTAAACCTGTAGCAAAAATTAGGCAAATTGTAGCCTATATATAGTTTTTATTAATAATTGTACTTAGTGACAAAGTCTTGTTTCCTTGTCAATGATGAAAATTGTCTAGAAATCTCACATTAGTATCCGAATTAGGATTTGTTTTTAAGAAATTTAAGATAATACGTATGCAATAGTTTATACATCTTTTCATGAACATTCTTGCATTGAGTATCATCGATTGTACATACCAGTAAGTTTCTAGAACCAACGGTTAGTTACTTAAACGATCAATCCTGTGAGAATCTAACCAAAAAGCTTCAATATGTGTGATATGTGAGTAATGACATAGAGGAGTAGTTTTTCCGAATAGAGAAAATCACGCGTCTACTTACTTGATCACCACCCAAACCCTAGGCGAGAATTTAGGCCTTCTTTGGATCGACATAGCTAAAAATTCTTACCTGTTACAAATTTTACCGTTAGTCACTCCACTGAACCTTTCATTAAACATTTCACTTTCACCAAAAAAATTCTTACCCATCTATTAACCCTAAATAGAAGAACCTACCTAAGTGATGAGTATGAGAAATAGGATGAAATGTAGAAAGGTAAAGAGAAAGACTTGACCTAAATAAAAGTTAGTTACTTGCTTCAGCCAAGGAAAATAGAATTATGTTTCTTAAGCTTCTTATTTCAAAAAAAATAAAAATAAATAGAGTGTGAAATAGGTACAAGGCTTAAGAGCAAAGTAGGAAAACTCAGGTAGAAGCAGGAAAAGAAAACAAGGATTTCTCAAGTGTAAATATCTTGAAGACCCTATTCTCTCATACTTATCATTTTTGATTATCCATTTCTATTTTCTTCTACAGTACCACCTAAGCCCCATAATACCTAATAAAGATCTCTAGCTCAATTAGGAGTAGGATGGTGTGATAATAAGTAGTAGATGTGATTGATCGACCTCGACTCCTCTGACTGTCATTGAGTATGGAGGAAATGTGTGCCCACTGCACACTGGAGTTAGCAAAACCTAAGTGAAAAAATTATGAGCGAATTTGTGTTTCGACACATACCTGTGAGAACCCATTTAGGTACACTCTCCAAAGGATCCAGAAACGGCCCTGCTAGTACTTTTCAATGTAAAGCTCACTGTATGCATGCTCATATGTAGATGTTTTAATTATTGTATGCATATTAACTTGAGTTTCAAAAAAATTAATCTTCGTTCCCTGCTAAGGAGATGTATGGATATCTGAGAATAATTTAGGAAACGAGTTTTTGTCACTGAGTCGTTGTAGTATAAATGAAGTTTGTGAGTATCTTCTCTGGAAAACTCTCACGAGACTATAACTCGTCTACTAGGGAAAGGCCTTGTTGCATATGGTCAATGCAACCGCACTCTGCGAAACAAGAATTAGTTAGGACTACACATTTTTGGCCACTTATCTGTTTTAATGTCTCTTCTTTACTTGAGGACAAACAAAGTGTTGTTTGGGGGTAGTGTGGTAAGCACCCAAAACTGTAATATGAAACCCCATTGAGACATATAAATTTAGTTAATTATGTGTTTAATAATCACAAAATAAGTATATTTTCGTACTTTTGCAGGTATTCGCATTAAACATGAAAATATTGGTTAAACCTACATTAAAGCACGGGGAACGAGGTATATATGAATTCTTCCAAATCAGCCATGTAAAGTGTAACGCCCGTATTTTTAAATACGTATTTTTCTATTTTATTAATTAATTAAATTAATTATTTTCAAAATTCGGATTGGATTGACTCGGATACGTGGGCCTGGTTTTGGGTCTCGAAGTTCAGTTGGGCTTGGGTTTCGGACCCAAGTATATAAACACATTTTTCTAGAAAATAGGGTTCAGAGAATAATAAAATAATGAAAATGGAGGCAGAGGAAAAAGTTGGATTTCTGGAGGGTGGAGCGATTTCCTCGGACTCCGGAGGAATTCGTAGGAGCCGCTGACGCAAGTGAGTAGCTATTGTTGCTATTTCACCGGATTTACAGTTTTTCCGTATACCGGCCAAAAATTCTACCATCAACCAAGCTTTCTATTCATTTTCGGTTTGTTCGGTTGTAGTTATTCGGGCGATATTGTCGAATTGATTTAAACTAGATAATGTTAGGGTATCTTTTGTTAAGTTGATTGATTGCGTTTTTGAACTGCTGAACTCAAGAGAGTCCAATGGCTGCCCTCTTTGTGTGTGTGCGCACGGATGTCGGGGATGTAGCACCAAATACCGCTGATTATATGCCTTATAGCCCCTTATGCTTCCGAATTTTAGGACCGAAACTTCAAGGACGAATGGCGGTGGCTAAACCGGTGGTTGGGCTGTTTTGTGGTGATGTTGGTTAGTGGTGATTGAAGTGGGGTAGTTGATAAACGTAAAATGAATAAATAGTCTACCTACGAAATGAACTATTGAATTCAAAACGTAAGTAAACTAAACTTAATGATGCTATAAGTTTATCAAATCTTTCTACTCTCGAATCTATCGAAATATAGTGGAGTAGATAAGTTCGTTCCACTCCTAGTTCTCTAGCACGGATTGTTTTCTAATCTAACTAGTCGTTTTTAAGTCTATGAGAGTTTTACGAAAGGAATTATACTACGATGCAACTACCCACAAGATGCAACTAGTCGCTTATCACCAATCCTAAGGGAATGTTACGCTGATTCTATGATAAGGAGTTGTAGGGGATTGATTCCACCTTAACTCAACTTAATCCACTAACGACGAATCGTCAGAATCCGAATTGAATCGCTTCAAGCAAACAATTGGTTATTCCTAATCCCTAATTATACATGGCATTTCTACCAATTCATAACTAGCATGTGAACAATTAAACCCATTCTCATGGTGAACTAATCATTTCTAGAGTGGAATAGAAAATACGAATTTACTTCTACGATAATCGAAATCAGCTTTCATCAAGGCTTCACAACCCCTCTAATGGAGGTTTAGCCTTGAATCATTCCGCAAATCATTTCCATTTATATTAAAACTAAACATAATATAAAGCATTGAAATTTATTTAATTAAACAATAATGAAATCTAATTTAATGACTAAATTGAACTAAGGACATGAATTGAAATTAGATCTAGAATTGAATTGACAAAATCGAAATGGATAAAGAATACTACTTTATTGATCTAATCAAATGAAGAACAAGATTCAAAGGTTTAATCTAATAAGGGATTTGAAACTAATTAAAGAAAACAATTAAATCTAGATCTAGAAGCTATTTTAATGGCTACTTTCTATTCTAAGCTATGAACCCTAATTCTCTACTAATTAATCTACCATTCACAAAGACTTAAGCTTTTTGTTCTTATACATTCAGATCCAAAATTCGTGCATGGGCTTGGAGCCGTGGTTTGGGCCGAGAATCGTGCCCAAAACCCAATTCTTTCAATTCAAAAGGCCTCTTCAGCTGCAGTTGACTTCCACAGACTTTTCGTCCACTTCTGCTCCTCTGATTGGGTCAAGGCTTGACCATTACAAAGCTCTTTCCGAGCCGGTCGTTTTGACATAAGGTATGCCCAATTCGGAGGTCCGAGTCCAAAGATACGGCTTTCGAAGTTCTCACTGACTTTTGCTCCTTTATCTCGCTAAAGTGGTACATTTCTCGCATAATGGACTTTGAAGCCCGAAATGCATAAAAACGCGTAATCGTTAACTCTTACTTATTATTCACATAATTGGTCTAACAAGATGATTATTAAGGGGTTAAAACTACAGTTTTGGGCTCTTATCAAACCACCCCCAAACAAAGATTTTGCTTGTCCTCAAGCAAATATGAGAAATTAGAATAAGTGACCAAAATGGAGTTCTAACTACTCGCTTTCACTGAGCGCATTGCATTGACCATATGCAACAAGGCCTTTAAACCACTAGGAATTCCCTAGTGGACGAAGTTATAGCCTCGAGAGTTTTCCAAAGAAGGTACTCACAAACTTCATCTATACTACAACGACTAAGAAAATAAAACTATTGTTTCCTTTATTCATGCTCAACTATCTATACATCTCTAGCAATTACATAAGAATAACCACCAAAACCCTAAGTTAATATATGCATAATAATCAATCATCTACAATAAACATATATACAATGAGTAGTACTATCAAATGTTTAGCAGTGTTTGTTTCTCGAAACTCCTAATAGCGCCCTAAGTAGGTTCTCACAATAATAGTCAAGAAACAACACTGATTTTTCACTCAAGTTTCGCATCCAAAGTGTACAAGTAAGTACACTTTACCTTACAATCTCCATGACAACAAGGAAGCCGGGTCAATCAAACACATCCGCCACTTACTATCACACTAACCTATTCCTAATCGAGCTAGAGGTCTTTATTAGGTGTTACGGGATTAGGAGATGGTTTAAGAAGGAAGGAAATGGATATTCAAAAGGACAAGTCCGAGATAATAGAGTCTTCAGATATGTAACTTAGAGAAAACCTTGTTATTTTCTTTTGCTTCTACACTTTGTTTCCATCCCAAATTTATTTTTTTTTTTTTTTTCCTTGGGCTTTTTGACTCCTTTTTATTCTATTTTTTGAGTTTTTATTTTATTTCTATTTTTCTTTTCTTTGATGGAAACTTTTTTTCTTTATTTTCTCTCAAGCAAGTAACAATTTTTTGTTTACACGTGTTTTTTTCTTCTTCTTTCTTCACTCATTCTATTCTCTACTTATTCTAAATCGGGTAGGTTGATTTTTTTTTTTTTATTTTGTTTTTGTTTTTTTTGTAACAGGTAAAGGAATTGTGGTGTATGGAAGGCTAAAGAAAAGGCTCAGAGTGGTGACTAGCGGAAAATAATTCATAGGTTTGAATTTCTCGGCTATATCGATCCAAAGAGCGCCTAAATTCTCACTTAGGATATGGTTTAGTGATCAAGCAAGTGGACGGGTGATTTCTCTATCCGATTTTACTTCTCCCTTGTGTCATTTCTCAAATGTTTCGCTTCATATAAGGCTTTTAGGCTATATTCTCACAGGATTTGTAGAATAAGTACTCTAGCCTAGATTTCAGAAACTTATCGCTAACAATCATAGATACTCATGTAATATATTTATAGATAGATGCAAAGATTATTACCTACGATTAACCTAAGTTTCTAACAATTATTCCGATGCAACAACTATGTGAGACTTCTAGATTGTTAAGAGCATGGAGAAAGAAAACAATACCAATATTCCTAAGTGTATAGCATAAACTTATTTATTTATATTTTTAAATTTTGAAATTTTAACTAGAAAACAAATGCATATTATATATATCTATATCCTAACAGATGTCTTAATTACACGGGATTCTATGCCCCCAAACAAGAAGCATGCTTTGTCCTCAAAGCATTGTAAATAAAGAGGGTAAGAAAAATACCATCAAGCGCTGCGGAAATTCGAAACATCCGCAAAAACAATGTTAGAACGCATCTAATATAGGAAATAAAACCGACGAACTCTATAAGAGTTCCACCCATTATGGGGTTAACATAATTAAATTGCTTCGGGACATAAGCGCATTACTCAATGTAAACTAAAACTTACCTCCACTCCCGCTGTTATTCGGCCATCTTCGCCATCCTCTACTTCTATAAAGAAGTGAGGTTCCTTCTTCCCCCGCCATGCTATGATAATTTGCCGTGCTTCACGCCATTTATCATCTATGGTTGCTAACCTATTAAGTGCCACTTGGTCCGATGGGTGTAGGTGCAACCTCGTGAGGTTGTATCCGCCACCCATGCCAAGTCATTGCACGGAAAGATCGAATAATACTATTGGTGGGTCGCACCGCGGTCTACCTTAATCCAATCCGCGGAAACGGTACAAAAACAGAAAGAAACATAGCATAATACGCGGAATTAAAACAGGCATAAGAAGGTACTTATGCCTCATGGTATAGGCTCGCGCTAAACTAGACATCAAAGTTCCGGGAAGGTCATAGAATCGGGGCCCATTGGCTAAAGCAAGGAAAACGCCGCAAGTGGCGCCATTCACGTAAGAAAAACGCCATTCCCCTAAAATGTTTAGCATAATCCAAAACATAATAGCTTCCTATGTTCATGGACAAGCTACCAAGGGCAACGCTATAGTCCCCTTTGGTCCTCAATACGAAAAATGCCTGCCCCATAAGCCTCGCGGCAAGACTCATAAGTGTAGACATGCATATTATCGAATCTAATAGCACCATGGGTCTTGTATCTCAAATGGGCATAGCAAGTCCAAGAACAAATGCTAGCAAGAACCCGTAATCTCCATCGTTCATCGTTAATGTTGATGGAGAACACTTGTTCTCCATCCGGCCTCTCAAAGAAAATGCAGCTATTATAAAAAATAAGATGCAAGTGCCGGAGAATAAAGTTCAGCCGGTCTTACCATAAGAGGTTCCTACCAACATATGTGATCACTTTCACAAACCAAGCACCGTAAGTAAAGGCTTTGGAACAAATCTTCGAAAGACTGTTCCGTATCAATATTGAGATGTCATCTCAAAATTACGCTTTGGAATAGCTGCTAAATGATCCGATACTACGCCAAAAACCGGAAAATTTCTAGTCCAGAAGTCAGAAGCTGGCGCTATTAACTTAGGCGCTGGCGCCAGCTTTGTTTTTTTTTGATTTCCAAGAACTTAGCTGGTCGCGCTTTTACTTTTCGCTTTTTGATTTCCAGAACTTAGCTGGTCGCTTTTGACTATGCGCGGCCGCCTCGACCAAATTTTTCTCGACAGAATTTTAGGGCGCTGAAGCGCCAACTAACTAGGGCGGGCCCGAAAGGCGTAATTGTGAAAATGAAGTCGAAAACGGGAATCGCTGGGTTTGAAGGGTGAGTGATGGAGTTTAGGTGTAGTGTGAGTTGTGAGGATAGATTGTATCAAGTTTATATAGGTTTAAAGTTGCTAGAATGGATCGGAAAGTTGCCAAAACTAATTACGGCAGCTTCCTGAAATCCTAAAATTTCCAAACTCGAAACGGAAACAACTCATCTCCCCGATTCTAATTCAAACCCAAGATTCTTATTTGGATTTTATGACTGAATGTACCTATTTAATCTAGATTTCATCCTACAATGATTCTCAATCACGATATGCCTAAACTACCATATTTTCACCTTTACTCCGCAAAAGAAATTCTAACACTAGGGGTTTTTTATAAAAAAACAAAGCTTTGAAATAATCAAACCACCCCCAAACAAGTTTGGAAGGTGTGGTCAATATGAAACAAGCACACAAAGTGAAAATAAACCCTTATATTAAAATTTCATTCGAGTATCACTACAAGATTCACATTACCAAAATAAAAGTTACATTACAATAAAGACAACAAAAGTAAATAAAACAACAACTTATAAAACAAAAATAACTACCACTATCACTCCTCATCCTTCTAAACACCTCGCCATCGGGGGCGGAGGGCACGCTCGAAAGTGGTGGCTCCCCGGGCTCCGTAAGTCCAAAGAGCCGCCGCCCTTCGCCGACGACGCCATGCCTAGTAGCCGTGGTCCCTCGAGGCGCAGAGTCCAGATGAGGTGGGAAGCGCATAGCATATCCACTCTAAACCGGCGCTGGGCTTCCATCTCAGCCGCCGCCGCCCCCATCTCTCATCCTCCTCCGCGGATCTCGGTTGTGGTGAATGGTCGCCTGTCGAGTCCGGAGGTCTCCGCATTGTAGAGTGTTGAGTGAACGATGCCCCTATGTAGCATAGCCATGCGCCAAAGATCGACCAACACCTCCGAAGGCATCCGTGACAAAGCAAGTGCCATCCTCCTCATCCTCCTCCTCAATCATCCCTCATCTACCCCAAATTCCTCCTCATCCTCGTTCCCTATCCTCGGCAATTTCCGACTTGTTGGACACACTCCCTATAGATACGCTGGTTCCCGTGGGGTAATGTAAATCCTCCTCGTAGCCGGAGTTGCCTTCATCTTCAACATGATCTTAGTGATAAGCACAGGAAGAGGTGCCAACGACCGTCCAACCTCCCCGATCATGTTCAAGAAAACTCCGTGATACGTAAATCGTGATTCCGCCCCCCCGAGTATCCATAGACGGGAGGCAGGTCGACCGATGTCACCGACCTTTGTCCTTGCTTAGATATTCCGACCAATCCACCGGGTCAGAAGCCAGCCGGGTTGGTCCTCGTGGATGCCCGGGCGCATTACAATGGGAGTTTGATTGTAGCTCCCATTGATGACAAGAACGCATCAACGCTCAACCCTCACAAACCGGGATCCTCAGAAAACGGATTCAGATTGATTCTAGGCGAATGCCTAGAATCTCACCTAACAAATCCCGTGAGTCAACTCCTCCTCTTCTTCCTCACCAACACAAAAATCTTACTCCCTCCAACTCCCTCGGTGTTATAGAACCGCCCCACCAAGTCTTCGTGGTAGAAGTCTTCGGTCGAAAGTACCACGACTACTCCAGCCTCTACTAGCCATTTCACACCGTGAAAACGGCGCCGAAATGGTCTGGCAAAGGAAAACTTGCTCCTGTGATAATTCGGCCTGAGCCATCTAGTGTTTGATTACGGCTCGGGGTTTGTAATGGGTGTGGTAGTTGTGGTTTAACTTGACCGACCTAAAGAAAAGTGGTGGTGGTGGAGTGGTGGCGCAAAGAACAAATTTTTGAAATTTTGGTCGTTTTTTGTTGGGTTAAATTGGTGGAGTTTGTTTTGATTGGTGTTTGAAGTCGATTTGGGGTCGATTTGATTTTGGCGGGTTTATGGTATTTCTTTTAATTTTGATTTTTCTAGGTTTGAGGTTGTTAATGGCGGTGGAAGATGGAAAAGATGAACTGTTATGAGAAGAATGTAAGAGCGAGCCGAAGCCTCCATGGGCGCTGGTGGGCTGAAGTTGGGCCCAAGCCCAAAATCGAAATTTTTGATTTTTTTTTTCGATTTTTTTCGCTAATTTCAAATCAAAATTCCCGCCTCGCTACATGTCCGATTTTTATTAATGAGATATGGAAATGATCAGGAGAGAATTTCCTATCCAATGATCCATAAAACACTCTATTCCGACTTCGGATGACATACGAGATAGTGGAAAACGCCTCGGCGCGGCATGACGAAGTTATGCTAACGAATGAACTCTAAATTAATAGATCATGTCAATCCGAATCGTAATACAATAAAACGGCCTAAGCAACTCTAATGGGACATAAAACATTTTAGTACGTACAACACTTCACCCCCCCAAAACAAATTTTTTACAAGAATTTTTAGAAAATTTGTTTTTAGCAAATGGTCTTTTAAAGTCGATTCCCGAGACTTCATAGATTACTATGTTTATTTTATTTTTTTATTTTTTATTTTAGTTTTAGAAGGAAAAACAATAAGCAATAAAGACATAATTCACACCATAGAGAAACATGACTCAAAAAATCCGAAAAAACATGCAAGAGTGGAAAACGGAACTATGTGAACCGTGGACTTAGGATCCGTACTTTACAGCCACACACTCCATAGGGAGGGCCCGTTACCTTAATGGTGCACTCACCAATATATCGGAATGAAAGGAAATGCACCAAACACGTAAATTGAGTCGCTTATAGTCGATACTCAAGACTTTATCTAAAACATATGTATGAACATGCAGTTGATCATATATCAACAACCTAAATAGTCAGGATCATTCCATAAATAAATATCGAGAGGAAACATATCCAAATACAATGAAACACCAAGATTTCCTACGACACAGCCTAGTGGAATCCAAACGGTCGGATAACCCTATTGTGTAACCTATCATGCACCTTCTTTTTCATTTTGAATGAGTGGGTGTTCTAGTAAATAAGTGTGGAAAAGTGAATGGTTGTGAAGGATATGGTGGATATGGATAAGTTTTAGAAAGATGCAGCTTGCATACAATAATGAGGATGTGGTTTTAGCACCAACTCATTCATCAGGTGTGTGTGGACCGCCTCAATTCTGAAAAATGAAGGTGTCAAAAAGTTTGTCCTTCCAAGTATCCGCTTTGCTAGAGGATTTAAAAAATTATAGAAGCACGTAAGAAACAAAGATCGAAAGTGCAAACTCGGGTTCCTTTGAAAGGGTGGAAGGAGGGGCATCGAGGTGGTTGTTGCGGCAGTTAGTTCTTGATAGGTGAATTGTCACCTACCAAGAAACTCATCAAATTCCCATCTAGATTGGTCATATCCACATTACTATGGTAGTCCCTACGCCTTTGAGAAAGTCATCTATCCCATCCCTCATCAATAACATGTATATCGACTAGTGTAGGAATGAAAATATTGAGTCCGACTTTCCAAAGGAAAGAATTTCAAGCATATGACTATCGTGGAACGTGTTGTTGAAATAATCTCGAGCAAAGCTCTCGATCATGCTAACCTCTCCATCCATAGATCGAATCGGGTAACTGTGGTCCTTGTTTTAAAAACATTGACTTCAACAAAGAAGATGGCCAAAAGACATGGACATTGAACCATCACGGCAATTAATGAGCCGCATTGGCAAATGCCAAAAAGGACGCTTCTAAAATGATCGACAGAGTCGCTAGCTTAATTTCAGATCGAGGACTACAAAATCAGCTGGATAGTAGAAATCCCGAACTTTTACCAACACATTTTCGACTACACCCTTTAGGATACTTAATAGACCGATCAGCTAATTGCAACGCCATTTTAGTGGTTGCATCTTGTCTAGACCTATTTGTCTATACAAATAAAATGGGAGTAAGTTAACACTAGCCCCCGTGTCTAATAAAGCCGTCGTCGTGATAGAATCTCCTAAGGTGCATTGTACAAGAGGGATCTAATTGTGGTCCTTGTACTTAACAACAATTCCATTATGTTCGATAAGGTCGGGAATTGTTCTCCGGTAAAAGCGCCTTTTGGTATATTTGTCTTACCTAGTAGTACACAATTCCTTAAGAAACTTAGCATGATGTGGTAGCTTTTAATAGCTTCGAGGAAAGGGAAGGTTTATAGTTAGATTCTTAAAACATCCCTAATCTCCCTCATAATTTGTATCCTTAGTTAACATGGCTAATTTTTGTGGAAACGGTGGTTTCGCCTATATTTAGCAATGGTATCACCCTGATGTTTTACCGTAGCTTTCGCTTCTTTGGTCAGGTTGTAAATCGGTACCTCTACAAAGGGTAGGCTCTTCAGCTTCTATTTCAAGATCTAGTAATATAGCGTGTGGGCTATCGGTGGGGTAACTATAGGCATAGTTACTTTTATTATCAACCACTCGCCGAACCAGAGTGGTGATGGCATTTATCTCACCTACATTTTCATATTCATTACTAGTATTATCCGCTACCCTCAAAGGCCGTGGTTTGTTGTTTTAGGATTAGGTATTATGCTACTGAAACACACCTTTGGGTCATTTTATCTCGAGCCAATTGTTGGGTTTAAATTATTTACGATTGTAGAAGCCGCTGGGTTGATCGAGCCATGGTTTGAAAAGTTTTGGCTCACTTGTATAAAGGTGTCAAGACGATCCGTTGTGTGGGGTGTAGTGGTCACGGGTGGTGTTACCGAACTATTTCCGTGAATTATTTATCAGCGGATTTTGATAGTTATTATTTACCTAACGATACCTCTATTAGCATTATAATTATTATAATTACCTTGACCTTGTGCTTGACCTTGTCGAGGTTGCACTTGGTTGTTATAATTATTAAAATTACCCCCGACTCGCCCTTGTCGTCGAGGGGGCTTGGTTAAAGCTTTGGCGTGGCCTAACATATTGATTATCGTACCTCGAGGTGTGACGCTTTGGTTATTCCTCCAACCGGTCGATTTTTGTCTCCAAGGGCGCTTAGGTTCACTATTAATGGAACAAGCCCGCTCATAGGCTATAGGACGCTGGGAATCGGATGCTCGTGACTCCAAATGTAAACTACATGGATTTGAATTTACATTCATAACGGGATTGGCTTTTTTGTTGTACAGATATGGCATCTACCTTTTTTAGTGAGGGATTCAATTAGAGTTTTAAGCTCGATCCGATTTAACCTCAAACATACCGGTAGCCTTAATCGTGGAAGAAGAACTAGCGGAGCGGGTAATCATCACTACCCCCAATTATTATTACGCTTTAGTTTGGTCCTCTAAAAATTTATAAGCCTCCGGTGGCTCCTTTACTTAAGAAACTACCCCCATTCATTATGTCAAGGACTTCTTTATGGTGATGTTGAAGTCCTTTGAAAAGGCACGAACTAACGGTCTTTTGCTAAGTTATGGTGTGGACACTCTATAAGCAGATCGGTGAAACGATTCCAAGCCTCCTCAAAATGATTCATGAGGATTTTGTCGAAAAGAAATGAATCTTAGAAAGCATCTCATCCGCCTTTTAAGGGTAAAAATGTTCCATAAACAAATTTAACAAGTTTAGCCCACGAAGTCCACGTAATTAGGCGCCAAGGCGCTTAACCAAGACGCCGCCTTATCGGGCTAAGGTGAAAGGGAATACCCTTTAATTTAATTTGTTCAACCAACCGTAGGATGGTGGAATGTTGTTAGGACTTGTTCAATCCTACGATGTGCCGGTAAGGTTTTTCATGGTCTAAACCATGAAACACGGGTAACAAATTAAAAATATTTGAGGGATTCTCAAATCTCCTCACCGGGTTTGCTAGAACGATGCAAGATTTGGGGCTATCGCCAAGGCTTTGTAGAAGTCCGAGAGGAGTCTCTTTCTTCCCCATTATATCGGTGGTGTGTGTGATATAGTAGCTAGAGGTGTAGTGTGTGGTATACTAGATAGACTTGATTGTTGATGTTGTTGTGGTATTTACGCTCGGTGTTTTGTACGCACTGCATCTTTAATCTCATGCAAGACTAAGTCGAGCTTAACTACACATGCAACACTCCAAACAATTCTCGATATACTAGTATAAACCTCTAACAGAGAGATCGAGGTGTGGAAGAAAGGAATACCTGATTGCGCCCTTGCTTCGCTTTTATGAATAGCGCCTTGTTTACGCTGTTCAGCCAGTATATAAGAGAATAAAACACTGAAAAACTTGACAACTCGGGTTCAAATCAAACGTGGAAATCCCGAATTTCAGAGAGAGGCGGCGCTGGCGCTTCTATCTCGTAAAGTCGAAGCTCAAAGTCGAAGTCGAAGCGCCAGATGGTCGCGTCGCGCTTTGTTGCTGGGCGCTTCGCCAATGTATAAACGAAGTCCAAGAAGATAGCTGGTCGCGCTTTGCTTTTGATGCGCAGCCAAGCGCTATTTCTGAATTTTTCCAAAACTGAAACGCAAAACCACAAGATGAATCAAACAAGGGTGGGTGGGTGAAATGGGACTTAAAAATTACTAATTCTATTATGAAAACAATGCTAAAGTGCAACTAAGATGGCAGCGCATTTGATAAAAATGAAATGAATAGTCTACCTACTAAAATGAACTATTAATTCTCAACGTAAGTAAACTAAACTTAATGATGCTATAAGTTTATCAAATATTTTCTACCTCAATCCTATGAGATATAGTGGAGTAGATTAGTTCGCTCCACTCCTAGTTCTCTAGCATGGATTGTTTTCTAATCTAACTAGTCGCTTTTAAGTCTATGAGAGTTTTACTTAAAGGAATTATACTACGCATGCAACTACCCACAAGATGCAACTAGTCGCTTATCAAATAACTAAGGGAATGTTACGCTGATTCTATGATAAGGAGTTGAGGGGGGATGATTCCACCTTAACTCAACTTAATCCACTAACGAATTTAATCGTCAGAATCCGAATTGAATCGCTTCCGCGTAACAATTGGTTATTCCTAATCCCTAATTATACATGGCATTTCTACCAATTCATAACTAGCATGTGAACAATTAAACCCATTCTCACGGTGAACTAATCATTTCTAGAGTGGAATGGAAAATACTACATTTACTCTTCTACGATAATCGAATCAAGCTTTCATCAAGGCTTCACAACCCCCTAATGGAGGTTTAGCCTTGAATCATTCCGCAATCATTTCCATTTATATTAAAACTAAACATAATATAAAGCATTGAAATTTATTTAATTGAACAATAATGAAATCTAATTTAATGACTAAATTGAACTAAGGACATGAATTGAAATTAGATCTAGAATTAGAATTGACAAAATCGAAATGGATAAAGAATACTACTTTATTGATCTAATCAAATGAAGAACAAGATTCAAAGGTTTAATCTAATAAGGGATTTGAAACTAATTAAAGAAAACAATTAAATCTAGATCTAGAAGCTATTTTAATGGCTACTTTCTATTCTAAGCTATGAACCCTAATTCTCTACTAATTAATCTACCATTCACAAAGACTTAAGCTTTTTGTTCTTATACATTCAGATCCAAAATTCGTGCATGGGCTTGGAGCCAGGGTTTGGGCCAGAGAATCGTGCCCAAAACCCAATTCTTTCAAATTCAAAAGGCCTCTTCAGCTGCAGTTGACTTCCACAGACTTTTCGTCCACTTCTGCTCCTCTGATTGGGTCAAGGCTTGACCATTACAAAGCTCTTCCGAGCCGGTCGTTTTGACATAAGGTATGCCCAATTCCGGTGGTCCGAGTCCAAAGATACGGCTTTCGAAGTTCTCACGACTTTTTTGCTCCTTTATCTCGCTAAAAGTGGTACATTTCGCACATAATGGACTTTGAAGCCCGAAATGCATAAAAACGCCAGAAATCGTTAACTCTTACTTATTATTCACATAATTGGTCTAACAAAGATGATTATTAAGGGGTTAAAACTATATCAAAAAGGTAGTGTAGGCCGAGTAGGCCGCCAAAGCTTGGTTGGAGGCGTTAATGGCGCACGCCATTCTTACCGACTTAAGGGTTTATCGCGTGTTAACAATTGTTTAAACTGTGTTTTGTATGGTGGGTTGATGGGATGATGTTTGGTGGTAGTGGGGATGGTTGGGGGTCACCGATTTTAAGCTTGAAACAAGCTTTAATGGTGGCCGAATTTTATCTAGATCTAGTTTGGAGGTAGGAGATGGAGTTAGCAAATCGAGATGGAGCTTTCATTAAAGCTATAGGGGTTTTGATTTTGGTCAAAACCGCTTAGGATGATGGAGGGACGAAGCCAAAAGTGGGAATTCGAAAGTGGTGGGTGGTCATTCGTTGTTGAGAAGATGACCCGAACTTGGGCTTGGGCCGAAGTTCAAATTTCTTTGGGCAAAAAGCTAATTAGTTCATTTGGGGGCCGAACGTTTTAAGTTCTTGGGCCCTAGCTTGTTTTGTTTGGGCCCGGATTCTATTTTAAGTTGTTGGGCTCGGTTTATATTAAGTTTTGGACCAATTTGGCTTAGCCTTTATGGACCGGTTTCATTTTAATTTTTCGCCTAACTTCGGTTGTGTTTTGGGCCGATTCGGTCCCAAAAAGTTTTGGGCCAAGATCTAATATTGCTTGGGACCACCCATTGGACTTAAAATAGATCTATGTGGGTTTTCCAATGTTTAGACTTTCGGTTCTAAGGTTTGGCTTGGCCATTAAGGTCCGAACCATTACCTCGTCACGAGCCCACGAGCCATGCACCTTTGACCTTTAGCTATGAACCATGGCTAGACCATGAACCATGAACACCTCGAAATCACGGAAACTTGACTTTGACTTTGACAATGAGTTTGACTTCACCATGACGGTTGATTTTGACGCCGACCATGATGTGTCGACTTTGATAATGATGGGTTGACTTTGATTTTGACCATGATGTGTTGACTTTGACCATGATGGGTTGACTTTGGCTTTGACCATGATGTGTTGACTTTGACCATGATGGGTTGACTTTGACTTTGACCATGATGTGTCGACTTTGACTTTGACCATGATGTGTTGACTTTGGCTTTGAATCATTTAATCGTTGACTTTGACATTTGACCGCTTTGACTTTGACCGCCGACCGTGGAAGGTTGACTTTTCTAGTTTTTCACATATTTGATTATATAAAATATTGTCGAGATTATATAACTTGGTTGGTCATTATCTAATTTAGATTTGACGCGGAGTAGTGTAAAAAACATATATATATATCGGGCTTTGATTGTGGACTGTGGACCGCCTAATTGTGCTACGCTTTATGTTGTATGTTATATGGACACATATAGTAATAAAATGCTTTGGAAGCTAGTATATATTTGGTTGTCATTATCTAAGAAAGATGTGACATCGATGTTGTGTATTTTGACACGTGACGATATTGAGATGTTAGGAGACATTATATTCCTAATAATGCTATAATAAAGATGTATCGCGATACGCTTGAAGCATTGTGACATGATATAATATCTTTGATAGTTATATTAATGCAATATCTTGGAGAAGTGTATATACACTCCATTATTTTATATGGGAGATGCTAATATAGTATCGGTGAATATTTGCCCACCTGAGTGTGGTGTAGTGCAATAATATATTGGCACGCGAAAGAACGAAAAGTGACTATGAGATATAATTGAGATGTTTCTAGATATTATGACTTAGTGCAATAAGGTAATTGACCGCACGCGGATATAGTAGAAATGTTTATGAGTCATTAATGTATGACACCTGAATAAATTACATAACGAAAATCCTAGAACCCACTACCACAACTCATGGATTGGCCCTTCCGGCGCTTCGCTTAATCTGAATGGCGCCGGGCGCCCTTTCCGGGCGTTCGCTTAAAATTTCAATGGCCTTCGGCCCTCCGGGCGAAATTTAATAGTGGCTTGATTATTCCGCTTTGCAAAATAGAACGATGATGCGCAATATTTTATGGCGAATAGGGCAATCGCTACATAGATTTGGCTTCCGTGAGGATTTAGGATTTCGCGGCATCCATCCCGCCAGGTGGTTACGCACGCGAGTGGCTTTCATTATGTAAGGGGAGGAATGTGGATGTACATGTTCGGCGGTTGGGTAGCGATTGTGGTAGCCGGGGAAACTAGGTAAGACATAGATACGACGTGATTTTAGGGACACGCAAAGAAAGTCCAAAATAATCTAATTATGGTAATATGTTGGTTAATGACGATCTTTATATAGATGATTGTATATGCTTGGCTGGTTATAGTTTAGTTAGAACCTAAAGGCCTCGATGGAGGAACTACATGCCTTATTTATTATGAGTATAGTTTGTCAGGTGGTTAGGGGAAGTTAAAATTCGATTGGAGGAACTACCGCCTTTAGTTATTGAATTTAAGGATGTTGTATTAGTCGCTGAAAGTTAAAGGCCCGGTGGAGGAACTAACTGCATTATGGATTATGTATATATTTGTATAAGTATATGTTGTTTTTAGGGCTATTACTCACACCAGCATTTTATAATGCCGACCCGATTTGCATGTTTGTTTATCTAGTGTGTTCATTCAATGAACATAGTTGATAAGTTTTGACAGTTTAGTGTTGAAGAAGATCGGTTGGCGCTTGTGGTTTTGCGTTAGGCGTTGATTTCAAGATAGGCCTTGTTTTCCTTTGAGGTGATATAGATTTTCAGTTGAGATAAGGTTATTTGCATTTTCTTTTGTAAATTGTTTTTGTAATAAAGATGACTGTTGTTTAAGTTAAAATTTTTATTGGTTTTTAATTATCCGCATATTTTAAAACTGTTTATGGGTTTTTGGGAGTAGAGAGTGCGTCACACCTCAGAGATCGAAGAGTCGGGGACAAATAATGTTTTTTCCGAATTCTGTCGAAATTCGGGGTGTGACATAAAGCCCAACAAATCCGCACAGAAGCATCAAACTTTCGAAGCTCCTACCTCTTGAACTAGGACTCCGAATGCGACAAGTGAGTTGCTCAGACGATCAGTGCGGTGAACTCTACGCATAGGCGAGAAGTTGTAAAATTGCCAAAAGACCGGACCGCCACTGGACTGCACTTGAATCCACTATGTTGGCCCGTAAGATTTGATGAGTCATCATACAAGTCAAGACAAAGGTGCAAATAATTGGTGCAAAAGTGACACCTTGCATATAGTTAATAAAGTTAGATGAGATTAGGTGTTAATAGTGAAAAAAAGATAGGTGTCACTTTGTTGTGGATTGTGTGGGTAAGAAGGAAGTAAATGTGGTTTGGTGTTTCACGTGGGAGGAAATGAGATTTCTCTCAAATGGAGAAGAAAACAAAACAAGGGGGGATGCACTCCATTTACTCCCTTGACTTCTTTTTCTTTATCATGGATTATTTTTTAGTTTTTAGTAGTTTTAGTTTTAGTTTGGAGTTTTGGATAAAAGCTTGTAATAGTTTTAATGGAAGAAACTTTGTGTTCTTCTTGTTCTAAATAAATCTAAACTTCTTAATGCAAGTGAGTCCATATATATAGTTTCTTCTTCTTTTTGTTCTCTCTCTCTCATTTTACATTTATATTCTGCACTTTTCATCTTTTATCCCAAGGATCATGAGCTAGACCTTCCCTTTGTGGGGGGTTAATGATGCTCATGTGAGGGATAATCTTTGTAATGTGATTTTAGTAAGTTGTTTAAGAAGAACAACTAGACCTACATCCTATCCCAAAATGGTAGTTGGTGTAGAGTCTAGTTAGGAATCAAAGTGATGAGTTTAGAGATAAGTCATTGCTTTGGTTCTACATGCTAGCAATATGATCTTAGAGATGAGTCATAGTGTTAGGGATCAAGTTAATCTTTATTAGGACTTGTCTATGAGTTTTAGGAAGATTAAGATGCAAGAACTTAAAATCACACAATAGAGGTTATCTTCACATGAGGAAAATTAACTTTTCACGTTTGTCTTAGTCAATTTTTATCTTTGTTTTAGTTGCATGTTTACATAACTTAAACTTTTCATTTTGTGCATTAAAAGAAACCAAGTAGTTAATATTAATACAATCATAGCTAAACTTACTCTCTAGTTTCCTAAAACAGCAAAACCAAGTTGTAAGTGGTCCTAGAATTTAGGTTGGTTCGAATCCCTACTCAAGACTATATGCACACGAAGATCGTGAGTAAGGAAAATTCTTTGTTTTCGCACTTTGTCCAATTAGAGAATCAAATCTCTAAGATACTCAAAAGGTGAACATCAATGCTTGCCACAGAGATTGAAACCGCATTGGATCTTGGTTTTGGGGGGTATTTCCAACTATCAAAGTGCAACTATTAGTAGGGGGTAAGTCAGATAATAGGATAGCCGATAAATTGACCACCCTGGCCTGCTGATCTTTCAAAGTGTTTATATCATTTAAGGAGAAGTTCATCTTCTTCCAACTCAAAATTTCAGTAAGTCGGGCTTCAATATTGAATGTCATCTTATATCATGAATTTTATATTATTTTGTGCGAAGTTGTAGGTCTCTCGATACAACTAACAAACTTACTATATTAGTGGCAACAAAGAAAGGGAAAAACGAGGGTATTTTGTGAATGAGGAAGCTCTTTTCAGTAGATGCTGCTACAACTCATGGTATGTGGGGGACACTATAGCATACGTTTTTATTCATACCATAGTACCATGAGACAAACCAACTATAACTTATTTTTAGTAGACAGGTTTTGGTGTTTTTCTTTTTCATTTTAGTTTGAATCCATTGAATCTCGATGTTTTGTTTTGTTTTGTTTTGTTTTGTTTTATTAAGTTCCATTACTATAAGTTTCTTTCACTAATTAATCTCTTTATCAATTATTCCTTTAACTCTTTTTACCATCTACCTATTTCATTTTATGGAGTGCATTAATGTTTGGCCTAATCAAGTTTTATCTTATGACTTTTGCAGTTTAGCTAGCTCCTTGGCCACAAGAACAGTTCCGATTTTGCAGAATTGTCAGTTATAAACTTATAATGCAAAAGGCATTCCTAAGGTATGTTATGTTTGAGTGAAATAAATAAATTTTGTATTCAAACAATTTGTTTCATTCACTTTAAGCCCTCTTTTTGGTTCTTACTGTTGTTATTTGCCTACTTTTTATTCTATATAGAGCGTGTCAATGTTTGGTCACTGATTATATTATTCTTAAGATGCAAATATATTGGATAACACATTCAAGTGTTGTTATTAGGGGGACATTGTGTATTAATAACAATATGTTGCTTTAAGTAATTGTGTGTATAGGTAGTGGATCCACTTAAGTCACTTGCAGCCATATCCAATATATCAATTTTAACTGATGAACTGATTGCTTCTTTTAGAATTGAATCATTAGCTGTTGTTTCTATGATGGGCTCCTACTTGATTCATTAGTGGGTTGCTTAAAAAATGTTGACTCACTTCTCAAGGATTCTACTCTTCCTTCTTCTCTCAATTTCTCCCTATTTCATTATTATATTTGCTCAATTTCTTTGGCTTTTCGTTTTGCATGAGCACTTATCAAATGGAACTATAGAATATCTCATTTTAGATACACACCGTATGTAGTTAATATAACCATTGTCACAGCGTGATTCAGAATTTGCTTACCCACCTTAATTGCGTAGATATGTTTCAATTTATAATTTCATATATATTTTACTTCGTTAAGTAATTTTATTTCCGTTCTACTGGGTTGAACATGGAATTGAAATAAAATTGCTTGGAATTTTGTCAAACTGTTGATATTCTAATCTATATTTCAAATGCTCAAATATTGCAATAATAGTCTTTGTGGATTTTTTTGCATAATCATACAATCAATTGCTTCTTTATAGCTAGAATTTGACCGAGTGTTTATGCAGGCCATTCATTTGTACATTGCATTCTTTTAGAAATAGATTTCATTTATAAATAAAGTCTTAGTACTTAAACCTAGCAAATCTTACGGGCAAAAAAAAAAAAAAAAAATCACTAAACCCATATTTCTTCTCTTTGAAAAAAGAGTTTTCTTTCTCATGCTCTACTACAACCAAAAGCCACGAAGCCTCCATTTACCAACCAAAAAACAAACAACGAAGCCATTCTTTTCAATCCCTCGGTCTCCATTCTCAGGCCAATCTCTTTCACTTTATGTCGAATATTTACAGGTATGTTTTTTTTTAGTCTCCTTGATTCGAGATTTTGTAATGATATGATGACTGTAATTGATGATATCTCATCATGATTTTCATTTTTTGTGTTGTTTCAGTGATTTTTTATTTTGTTTTTTGTAGAAAAAAGGGATTATTATACAGTAATCAAGAGGTGGGTTTTCCTGGTCTGATTTTTCTGGGAAGCTCAACCTCTTCTTCGTCACCAATTCATGGCTATCAACCTATCACGTCTTCCTATTCTATCAAGTAAGATGTCTTTATTGTCTTCTTACCTCTTCATGGTTGATAAACTTTTTTACACGAAATGTTCATTGTCTTCTTATATGTTTCGTTTTAATAAATTTATTTATTTTTTGATATATGGGGGTTCTTATTTTCTGAATTTATTGAATTGAGTTATTTTCAACATGATGAAAATAAGTATGTGAATGTAGGGGTGATAATTTGGCCCTCAGGCCCTCAACCCGGCCCGACCTGACCCTCAAAAATGCGTGTCAAAATCCTCAAAAGTTGGCCTTCACAGATTTGAGGGGCTGGCTGGCCCGACCCTCATGCTTGTTAGGGGCAGGCTAGGGTCTAGGTTATGGAGCATGGGTTTGGCCCTTCCAAGCCTTCACTTGGCCCTCAGTACTCATAAGATATATTTTATTTTTTTACATTATATATGTAGGGTATCACAATTATCCCTATTTGAACTAAATATTTTTACTACAAATGATGTTTAATAATGGTAGTTTACCACATACCATATGGGGTATTTTGTAATTTGAGTAAAAGAGGTCAAATATAAAAAAAAAAAAAGTGAACTATGATTATTTTGTGTAAACCTTAAATAGGGGTGATAATTTATGTATTATACTATATATTTGTGTAAACCCTAAAAGAAAACCACGTTTTCTTGTTATTTTATATTATATTTATGTATTATACTATAATTATCTAAATTGTATAAAAAAAATCATTAAATTAGTTTTCAATAGGGGATAAATTAGAACATAACATAACATATACGCTTTTGTAATTGATTTAATGATAGGTATATAAGTCATACATAAAAGCAAATCCAACATAACAACATAGTTAAGTATAAAAAATGTAGATGTTTCAAGAATATCATCTCTTCCACCATCTTTATCTATTTTTTTTTATTTTTTTTTCTAAAGACATAAGAATTAGTTTTGTTTACTTAGTTAAAATTGATATTCATAATCAAAGTATGATAAAAATAAATAAAAAATCACAAAAAAAAAAAAAAAAATAAACTAGTAAAGTATAATTAGACCGGGCTCGACCAGACTCTCATTTGGCCCTAAAAAATGAGGGTCGAGGGGCGGGTTAAGGGCTTGAGTTTTCATGTTTGACCCTACTCGACCCAGCCCTCAATACAAAATAAGGGCGGGCTGATCCGGCCCTCAATCATGAGGGCTTTTATAGTTTGAGGGGCGGGCTAGCCCGGCCCATCCCTTTTATCACCCCTATGTGAATGGTGGAGAAATTTATATTATTATAATTAATGGGTATTCTATAAATAATTATATTTTCGTAACTTCATTCGTAACCATATTCTTAATTGTATCCCGTCCACTTCTTCTTTTGTATGAAATAAGTACTAATTTATAATCATAATGAAACTTGAACTTTAATTTATCTTATCTTTACTATTTGTATACAACCATTGAGACGGGTTGTTTTGAAGTTGGAAAATGGGTATTATCAAAATAAAGAAAAAAAAAAGGAAATTGGCGATATTTGATTTGATTAAGGGGTTCTGATTTTCCAGCCACTACTTTGAAATGGGTTGGAAAAAGTTTCAGAAGTTTGATTTTCTAGCCCTTTGAGTTTTCTGTTGAGCTATGTTGTTGAATTGAAGTTGCACATGTGTTGAGAAAGTGAGGTCTCTGAATCCCTTAGTTATTTCAATTTTTGTTACTATAGTTGGACTTTGCCATTTTAGTTAAGGTGTTTTTGCCATTCTTCAAGAACTAATATGTTATAGGATATGTCGAGGTTCTTGATTATATCAAATTTTAGTTGGCAGATAGGTGTTCCATCCCACAATACACCCCCCTTTTGAAATCATTTTTGTGAGAATTCTTGCTCTTCGACTTCCAAATGCGAGATACTTGATCCGACTTTGATTACTTTACCAGTAGGCCATTGAACACTATGTTAGAGGATACAATTATACGCTTTATACATTTGACTTTCCTATGGATATACTAAAGTTCATGACCACTGTCGGGGCCAAAAGTTAACCCGACACTCCCGATGTAATGGTGCTTCCGAAAGCTTGAAAGAGATAGGATTAAGTATTTTGGAAGAAGAGAGACTGCACCAACGTTCTGGTTGCCTACGTACCCATTGATGAATCCGGGATCAAGTCTTTTAAAACGTAGTTCTGGAGGCTGCAGAAGCCTCCGTATATATAGCAATCTCTTGCCTTGGCGGTTAAGAAAGTGATTCTCAGAGATTGCCTTCCTTGATGAATCCTAGTATGATCCTACTTCTCAAATAGGATCAGTCCCCAAGATTTCATTCTATCCCTGTGCAAGATCTTCTCGGATTGCACTAGGATCTTTTGCTTCCGCGGATCGTATTGGTGGATTCGAGTGATCAAGACAGATTGGGTCTATGAACTTGGGCAGTCCGGATGGGCCCTAGACCTGTTGTAAACTTTGACGAATTAAATAACTGGATGATCCATAACGTTTTTAACAACTACTAGGCTGGTCCGCTGCTGAGCCCATACCTATTCCCTGGTCCGAATACACTTTGGACTGGAAATATGATGTAGGGTACACACATTGCCCCCTCTTCAACAGAGGAGCAAACGAAGACGAAGGTGGTATGTTGAAGAAGAAAAATAATGAAAAAAAAAAAAAAAAAAAAAAACAAAATGACATAATAAGGAAAGTGGAAAAATTGAAGGGTATAAACGGAAATGACTTTCATAGGTAAATAGTGAAAAAGAAAAATGAGTGAGAGTGAAAAAATGTTATAATGAGAGTTAAGCTAAAAATAGAGAAGTGGGTGTAAATCAATAAATGATGTGAATCATAAGAGGGGCTAAAGTCAAAAGGTGGGAAAAGTAAAAAGGGTTGGTGGGGTAAATAAAAAATGTTGGTAATAAATGGGTCGGTAGATAGTTTAAAAGAATAAAATAACAATTGTGTGGAGTAAAAGAAAGAGATAAGAAGATAAAGAAGAATAAGAGGACAAGTGAAGAACTAAGCCTTACCATGTAAGTGTGCTTCCATTTTTCACTTAAGTTCTTTATGTAGTTGTCACTAGATGTTAATTAGGTAAAACCTTTCACTTCTACCTTATGATCTTTAGGGGATCTCTTTGAAAACACATAGCTTGAGTACTTTAGTGGATAAAATAAGTGACCAAGTTAGTGATATGGCCATGGAAGAGACTAACCAGGCCTAAAAATGACGAAAATAAGCTGAAACAGACCTGACCCGGCAAGCACCCTACTGACCCGACAAGAAAACATGCTGACCCAGCCTAAAAACTAGTGACCTGGCAAGGAAACAGTCTGACCCGGTCCGGAAATGGATAAAATTTATCAGATCCATATATAAGTAGGCCTGAACTAGTGGTAAAAATGTCTGAACCGATTGGAAAATTGCTGAACCGTTGGTAAAAATGTCAGAACCAGCTGGAAAACACTGAACCGGTGGTTAAAAATGCCTGAGCCGGTCTTGTCGCTGGTGCCGGTGTCGGTAGTTAAGGATCAGCAGAAGTAGATTTTGGGCTTTTGGAAATTTGGGCTTTTTGAAATTTTGAAATTTTGGGCTTTTGGAAATTTGGGCTTTTTGAAATTTTGAAATTTTGGGCTTTTGGAAATTTGGTTTTGGGATTTTGGGCTTATCAAAAGTGGGCTTATCTTGGTAGAAACTTCTCCATCCAAATTAAAGATAACTAATGGTGAGTCAGAAGGCTGGTACACTGGTCTTCGAGTATAATGCCTGCGAAACCCCGCATGAATATTCCCTGTGACAGTTACTGTAACATGCATTGCATTTCCATATTCATTATCTCCATCTCCAATTACTGTACTTAACCTTCATTTCATGTCTATATTCATTATAGCTTATGTACTTAGCTGGTCGTGTGAATGCAGGACGACGCCTGCGCCACCAATTCAACGATCGGTGCCAGGAGATAACTTGATAATGGATCGTACGATGACAAAATTAACAGCTGAAGATGTTCGAACTAGATTCAACATACCGGACTACATTGGGATTCGAAAACTGCATATAAGGGGAACGTCGTTAACGAATGCAGTGAGACCGGGTGAAGTTATCGTTAGTTACTATCAACTTCTCTTTGGTCTGCATTTCCCTTTAAACGAGATCGTGGTCTATTTACTATCCATGTGGGAGGTTTCGCCAGGTCAAATGTATGTAACGTTCTACATGATCATAGCCCGTCTGGAGGCTATTCGTCAAGCGTACAATGTGCATCTAAACTGGGAGTCCATATACTATCTTTTAGTTCCTGAACCTGTTCTTTCCAGAGGCCGTATTTGCCTACGGGTGTCATCGCAAGTTGGAGGGTTAAAGTTTACTGGATTTCTTCGTAGCCATAAAGGATGGGACACACCGTGTTACATACTCAGCAACTGGAGGCAGCCGAAATACGAAGAATTTATCCCGTGTACATTTAAAGGTAAATTGACCCTCTAAACGAGTTCGAATTAATCATTCATGTTCGACAACTAACCGAATTTATCATTCCTGATCAGGTGTAGATGAGATTCGTGCTCCTGAAGGGGAATTGACTGAAGAAATGTGGAGTAATTTGAACGTACTGTGTAGCCTGCCACCAATGGCGTATGATTTGTCATACCCAGACGAGGTGGTTTGGTGGATACGTGATATAATGCCAACGCTGGTAGGTACCGGTCATGTTGTTGGTAGGGTGCCGGGAGCGCCAGGAAGCGCTACCTTTAGCAGTGACCCTCCTCGTGGCGCTCGAGTACCAAACGTGACAAAGGAGACAACGCCAGAGATGCATGGAAAGCCACGCCGGAGACTGGCTACCCGTCACGTATCATATGTGCCACCGGTTTACTCGTGGGAGCACACTGAAAGTGTGAGTTCTAGGGTTGCATCCAATATCTAGTTGAACTCTGAAAATAATGCTGGAACTCCACGTGGAAATAACTTTACCACAGGTAACTCCTATGTGTGCGAGCAGTGCATTTATTCGGAATAGCTGACTTCACCACTTGGAAATAAAAGTTGACTTTAATTCTGCTTGTTATGAACAGTGCTTGGGCCGTCGCGAAGAAGGAATCTTATTGTTAGTAGCTCAGACGACGAGGAACCGGATGCCCCCAAAAATGATCGAGGGAAAGGTGTGCATTTGGAAGAAACACCACCTGTTAGTAGCTCAGACAACGAGGAACCGGATGCCCCCAGAAACGATCGAGGGAAAGGTGTGCATTTGGAAAAAACACTACCCCATACGGTTCCAACTTTTGGGTCAGCTACCACCGACACCATTGATTCTGGGTTTCGGGTGAGGAGTGGCGGTTCGTCAAGAGTACCATTAGATATAGTGCCTATCAGTGTTATGAGGTTGACCTTTGTTGCAGAGAGGTCGCATGGATCTGATTGTCGTCCGGAGTCACATAAAGAGCGTAGCCCGAATGTATCTGACACAGGAACGGAAGTACTAAATTCCGCGTCATCTGGATCCCGTGGCTGCCGACCTGCCTATAGGGAATGTCCAAATCCCGATCATACTCCCCGAGTGAAGTCGCCCGTGCCGCCATCGGAGGATATTATTGAAGCGATTGACACCTTACAATGGGATTTAGACCAGGTAAACAAATGCACTTGAACCTGTAATTTTATTAGTAAAGAAGCGAGTTAATATGTTAATATTTATATTGAATACAGCTGCAGGTGTTAGTCACATGACGCTATGAGATCCATAAGGAGGAGAATGCTCGCTTAGCTAGAGATATTGCAGCGCGAGATGCGGAGCTTGATGCGCTGAAGGAGGAGCTAGCCCGTTACCATAACAGTGCTTGAATTGTTCCTATCGTAATTTAGAGTTGGTATTCATGTATGTTTCCATGAAATAGCTTGTTTGACATCTGGAGAGATAACAACTCTATTGATAGTGGGATATGTTTAATGTGTAACCATCTTTATAAAATATTACATGGTGGTCTACCGTTGCTGCGACTAGATCAATGCAACTAATTCACTTGAAGAACAAGCGTAGTTACATTGCAAAGATTCTCCAATAGATGATCCTTGTGGAGACCAACTGACAACTAGAAGTGCTTTATTAGTTGGGTTTAAATCTAAGTGTAGCTTAGACTTCGCCACCAAGGGTATACGCTTGATGTCACCTAAGCAATTGCACCCAGACCAAAAACGATACATTATCATTCTTGGGTTTCCATTGTCGAACCATGATATAAGGCGTAGTCCCACTGCACCACGCAAGCCGAAATTAAAGTGCAAGATGACTTTCGCCACCCGGGTTTAATAAGTGTAAGAATATAAACTATTGCACATTGGATGAAATTGTCACCGGCCAGTAGAGACATCAAGGAATCTGTCAGGAAATAATAATAGATCATATGAACTATATTTCATCAAAAATATGCCGCCAAGTAGGCTCTGACACGTTAGAAAACTTATGGACTAAACACTTCGAACCGCATCGTGTAGTGGGCAACTCATGGACTACACGATTTTTTTTTTTTTTTTTTTTTTTTTTTTTTTTAAATTTTTTAATATATATATATATATATATATAATTCCTTCTTCATGCCCGCCAGCCTCAAACTAAAAAAAAATAGTAATAATAATAATAATAAGGGTTAGTTAGACTTACCCCCCATTAATAGTTGCAATTAGTGTTACCCCCCATTTTCAAAAATATTAGTGATACCCCCCCAATTGCAAAATCCAACGGCTACGAGATGATTTTTTTTTTCAGATGAAGAAATCTGACCGTTGGATTTTACAAATGGGGGGTATCACTAATATTTTTGAAAATGGAATTGGTAACTAGTAATGGGGGAGTAAGTCTATCTAACCCTAATAATATATATATATATATATATATATATATATATATATATATTCAAAAGTGGAAAACAATTTTATCTAAGTTAGAGGATATCAAACGAGTTGAATTTTTGTAGAGATGTTCTTTATGGTTAGTAGATCATATGCACAAAAGATTAGGGTTTAAATCATTTTGTAGGTGAAGTTGTGGGTGTTTTAGATTTGGTACTTATTTAAGGTCCTTTTAGGAGCCGGCTATATATATATATATATATATATATATATATATATATATATATATATATATATATAGGGTTAGATAGACTTACTCCCCCATTACTAGTTACCAATTCCATTTTCAAAAATATTAGTGATACCCCCCATTTGTAAAATCCAACGATTGATTTCTTCATCTGAAAAAAAAAAAAAATCATCTCAGAGTCGTTTGGATTTTGCAATTGGGGGTATCACTAATATTTTTGAAAATGGGGGTAACACTAATTGCAACTATTAATGGGGTAAGTATATATATATATATATATATATATATATATATATATATATATATATATATATATATATATATATATATATATATATATATATATATATACTTACCCCCATTAATAGTTGCAATTAGTGTTACCCCCATTTTCAAAAAATATTAGTGATACCCCCCTCTTGCAAAATCCAACGGGCTACTTAGATGATTTTTTTTTCAGATGAAGAAATCCTCACCGCTGGATTTTACAAAATGGGGGTATCACTAATATTTTGAAAATGGAATTGGTAACTAGTAATGGGGAGTAAGTCTATCTAACCCTATATATATATATATATATATATATATATATATATATATATATATATATATATATATATAGCCCTGGCTTAAAAGGACCTTAAATAAGTACCAAATCTAAAAACACCCACAACTTCACCTACA
Organism: Coptis chinensis; assembly: GCF_015680905.1. Lineage (NCBI taxonomy): Eukaryota > Viridiplantae > Streptophyta > Magnoliopsida > Ranunculales > Ranunculaceae > Coptis > Coptis chinensis. The sequence goes on along the minus strand of NC_141463.1, from coordinate 87,349,979 downwards.
AAATGATTTAAACCCTAATCTTTTGTGCATATGATCTACTAACCATAAAGAACATCTCTACAAAATTCAACTCGCTTTGATATCCTCTAACTTAGATAAAATTGTTTTCCACTTTGAATAATATATATATATATATATATATATATATATATATATATATATATATAAAGGTCCGTAAATGTCTAGTTTTTGCATTCATCTTTTTGCCGGTGTTAAAAAATTGTCAAACGAGTTGAATTTTTGTAGAGATGTTATTTATAGTTAGCAAATCATATGCACAAAAGATTAGGATTTAAATCATTTTGTAGGTGAAGTTGTGGGTGTTTTAGATTTGGTACTTATTTAAGGTCCTTTTAGGAGCCAGGCTGTATATATATATATATATATATATATATATATATATATATTACTATTTTTTTTTAGTTTGAGGCTGGCGGGCATGAAGAAGGAAAATAAGAGAGTGGCATGAATGTCAATGTTCGAATAAGACTTGTTATGTAATGGGTATGTGAGAGTGGTGGCTTAATAATATAGTCTAAGATGAACATTGTAGTAAATGGTGAGAAAACACTTAACAAATAAAAGTGGAATACTTATCTGAATGTCTGGAGGTAAGATTTGATTAGATCTGGTTGTAGCTCTCCCGTGACACAATATTATAGAAGTTTGGCGTTTTGAACCAACTCCATAATGTGTTGGTTGAGCATTAGATCTTCTCTGCCTACCAATGTTTCCTTAGATGACAACAAGAACTTTCTCTATCAGTCTTATAAAACTTCTGACGCTGCTGTTTTTGTTTTAATTTCGTAAGCATTGTCGCGCATCACACTCTCGTGATTGTAATTGAACTTTATACTGGATTTTCTTTTGTATGATTCTGAACATCCAATCTGCCATACTGGAAGTTTGAACCAAATTGGCCTAGTAGAGAACAATAACTTCTCGGTCGTTCCCCACAAACGGCGTCAAAGAATGTCGGGGCCAAAAGTTAACCCGACACTCCCGATGTAATGGTGCTTCTGAAAGCTTGAAAGAGATAGGATTAAGTATTTTGGAAGAAGAGAGACTGCACCAACGTTCTGGTTGACTATGTACCCAGTGATGAATCCGGGATCAAATCTCTTAAAACGTAGTTCTGGAGGCTGCAGAAGCCTCTGTATATATAGCAATCTCCTTGCTTGGTGGCCAAGAAAGTGATTCTCGGAGATTGCCTTCCTTGATGAATCCTAGTATGATCATACTTCTCAAATAGGATCAGTCCCCAAGATTTCATTCTATCCCTGTGCAAGATCTTCTCGGATTGCACTAGGAGCTCTTGCTTCCGCGGATCATATTAGTGGATTCGAGTGATCAGGACAGATTGGGTACTTGAACTTGGGCAATCCGGATGGGCAACTGGATTCGAGTGATCAGGACAGATTGGGTCCATGAACTTGGGTAGTCCGGATGGGCCCTGGACCTGTTGTAAACTTTGACGGATTAAGGAACTGGATGATCCACAACATTTTAAACAACTACCAGGCTGGTCCGTTGCTGAGCCCATACCTATTCCCTGGTCCGAATACACTTTGACTGGAAATATGATGTAGGGTACACACAACTACCCTTTTTGATGAATTTTTTACTATGTTATTGCAGTGGCTCTATTTCTCATCCTTTTTCTCTATACCAGGTTAATTTGTCTGTATACCTGGTAGTGTACCAATTGTCATTGGTGGATTATAGCACCATTTGAATTGATTATGTAAGTCTCTTATTTTTGAGTTGATTCGATTACTTTTACAATTTCAATGTTGAACTAGCATGTATTGTTTAGATTAGTATTGACTTTTGTTTTGGTGGTTGTTGTAGACTTTTATTGACTTGAAAATAGCACCAATAATCAATAAAAATGTTTGGATGATGAAGTTGAGGAGGGTTTTAAGCTTAAAAGACCATGGAATCAAATGGATATATGATACTCCACTTATAAGCGGTCTTCATCAGTTCACCATGGCTTATTATCAACTTCTATTGCCCCTTTCAACCAATTAGAAATACTGTTATGAGATTATGCCATCCATGCACATCGTCACGTTAATTGGTTGTTTCTTAAAGTTGTAAATATAGAAGCTAAATGAGCTGAGGTTAGGTTCTACCTTTTGTGTTTCACGATGTTCTATGTTATTATTGACATGCATATTTATTTTGACTATGTAAGGGATAAGATCAAAAGGTATTTATTTAAATGGAGTTTATCTTATATAATTTCCATATGAATTCATTCAAATAATTTTAGGTAACTAGCTAATTTTGTACTCATCATAGCTTTGAAGATAGAATGTTTCATTGTTGAGCTTCGACATCATATAGATTGTTTGGATCTCATTTTGAAAGTCGAAACTCTCACGCCATGCCTTATTTGTTTTGTAATAATATTATTCTTCTTATTATATTTTCCTTTTTTGTGGTGAAGAGAATAGTAAGGACCCACTTTTAGATATATCTTCAATGGTTTCTAATAAGGAGCTTTGCTTTATTCAATAGTCAGTTAATCAAGTAATTATGTCTTCCCACTTATTAATTCTCCCTTTTCTTTTCTTTTTTTTTTAACTAATGTGAATAAGGAGCTTTGGTACGGTTTTTTCAGACAACTAATTTTGATGGGCAAAGAGATAACACTTAAGTTGTAAAGGAATGGAAATTTTGCTAGCTTTGAGACTTTATCGGGTAAGATTATATCGTTTGTTGTTTGTTTGTTTTTTTTGCTTGAATTTGTGGGTTTTAACTTGAGAATAATGGCAGGGAAGTCTTACGAGTTGGTCAGCTTTGCTTCTCAAGTACCGGATGCTACGATGTTTCAATCTTCAGCGTCGGACACAAAAGTTGGTAAGTTGGGCATGTTATATCTCTACATATGTGGATATGAATGTGTTTATTTGTATGTATACTCCATTGACTGAGGGTTTGAATTCCTTTAGACTCCTTTGAGTCCTCTGTTTTTTTAGCTTGCAATAGTCTTTTAGGATATTATTTTAAGGAATTTGCAGAAAAGGAAATTGAAAGACACAACATATACTAATGACTTAAAATTATTTGAACAAATTCACCCTGCTTTGTGTCAAGAAGGGGAGGGGGTTCGTATACCAATGAGTCAATACTTTATCTATACTATTGCTTGAACATATTTATTCAAGACTGTAAGGGAAATATATTCCATAGTAAGAAAACCAACAACAATAAAGCTCACTAAGAAAAAAAAAATCCATACTACTCTTAAACTATTTTACGATAAAACCAACAACATGACACCTAAATAAATAAATAACATTTTGAGCTCGATCTGTCATACCCCTCTGCATCTAGCATTGGGTAGACCTCATATGATAATATATATTTTTTGGTAATCATCTCATATGATAATTGTATCAACGCAAGCATAGCTTATTCTTCCATAAAGTTGCATTTGTATACCAGAATGCCGCATCCTATCTTAAGCTAGCATCAGAATTTAACATACAATGGAATATTAGTCTTAACATGTGTAATATGAGTGTTCCCTCTTAACAAAGTATTATTCTGACGTTGTACTTCTGTTACATGTAGGTTTATCTTATGATATGAACAAAATGGTTTTGCTCTTTGTGACATGTAGGCAAATAAACACACAAGAATATTAGTTTTACCATGTGTAATATGAGCGTTCACTCTTAAAAAAGTATTATTCTAACGTTGTACTGCTGTTACACGTACGTCATGAAACTTGGGGTTTATATTATGATATGAACAAAATGGTTTTGCTCTTTGTGACATATAGGCAAATAAACACACAATCTGTTCCAAAAGCTGAAAACAGAATTGCCAAGTAATCGCTTGGGATTCAACCAATGGAACTAAACTCTTATGTTGGTCACTACTCATAAAACAGAAACATAATGCAAACATCATTACAAACATATGAAAACAAAAAACCCTACGTATCCTAAATCTCACTTTTATCTTCTTCCCTACCAACCTAGAGTTCTATCCAAATAAAAAAGCCAGTGTTTAAAAGTTCCATTCGTCGCGTTCACAATAGCACAGACCTATAAAACTAAAATTATTTTCTTATTAGCTAAAAAGCTTTGAAAACCCCAAACCATTGAAAAAGAATAAAAAAATGCAGAAATCTCAATCTCCCAAATTTTCTTATACTTCAGGTATGGTTTTCTCCTTTTCATTTTAATGTTTTTTTGTTTTTGTGATTCTTTTACCAATTTCTCTTCAGTTACGATGTTCCAGATTCAAGGTGCAAGTCACTCTTGCAAAAAGTGTTGTGAAGGACTGTATGAATGTGGTGTTCAAAGTGCTCACTGAACTTCCTATTGTTCTGTTGAAAATAACAATTAGAAATCAAAGGGTAAGTATGTTGGATTATGTTTCCAGGTCACTACGTATATTATTTGTTGCTTACAGTTTGCTCTCGAATTTCTTCTCATGGTTTCATCCTTTTTTTTTGGATGAAAATGTTTCATTTATTTATTCCATTCAGTCTTGCAGCGAAGATGGTGTCCCAGCCAAGATCTCTACTCCAGTTCTAGGTAATTTGCTGGGATTTTTATGCTGGTGTTAATGGAATGACTTTGTGATGAGTGACATTGTGATATTATTATTAGTTTTGAATTTTTAGGGTTGTAGGTCATAGCTTGAGTAGATTATATTTGACAAAGACTTTGCACAATAACTGTAATATTAGTTACCAAAGAAAGCTAAGACATGGTGAAACTTCATGAATATTTTTATTCTTGGTCAATATAGATATGTTTTTCATTTGTAAATTTCTAACATAGTCATTCGAGAAAAATGCATAATCTTTTACTTTTACATTTTTTTTTCCTTGAGTCAACACATTTGGAAACATGCAAAGAAGAGATCCTGTTGTCGCTAACATAATGATGTCTAGGCTATGAAGATAAAGTTTCCAACTAAATTTAACAAGCCTGCCCATATTATATTAGGTATTTAGATTTTTGAATTTTAAGCAAACACTTGGATATTAAGACTTAATACTTGCTTCTTGTTGTGCATCGTACTGTACCAAAACATTTTTGTCCTTGCTTTTACATGTATTTGACGTTGCTAAGTTTTAGTCATTCTATGCGTGCTAGGCATTAGTGCTTTCTTAAGTCAATTATTTATTTAATTTTTTATTACATATATTTCTTAATACTCTTCAGAGGATAACCTAAGGAAATACAACAATGCACCTGGCAATGGCAATGGGAAGTTGAACTGAGTAACCCCAAATGAAAGTTATGAAGGTTGTGGTGGCAAAGGTCAAGAAGACGAACCATAACACACCAGGGATTCAAATTTGAAGAATAGTTGGAGTGACCAAGCATCCTGCTGGTATGGTCATTATGCTCACCGATTGTATTTCTTTAGTGATTATCTATATAATTTTTCTACGTTATATTTTTTTATTTCAAGTTGCTAATGTTATAGCCTAGAAGATTACAAGGTTTTTAATACTTTTCTAGGAGTGTAAATTTCAATACTAAAATAGTATTTTCCCCATTTGAAAAGTGATTTGGACACAATGGCATGCTTGATGCTTCACCATATTAGTATACCCTTGCGGTTTTTATGACGTCAATCACTATGAAACCTTATTTGGCAACCATTGTATAGATTTGCTGGCATAGTCATAGACCTAAAACAGATTGTTGTCACACCTGCACGGCGTTTTCATTTCTATTATTGTAAATATATATAATTAGTTGATTCTCAAAAAATTGGGTCCATATTCCATAAAATCATGTTAGTGCAACTCCTCATGATGCAATAAAATGGGTTTATAATTTTCATGTGAAATGGGTTTGACAATTTTGTAAATTCGAGATTGAATACTTTATAGTCATGATGATTGTTGAATAGACACGTCTTAATATGTTAGATGAGTTTGAATGTCTCCTTACAGTTGTATTTTGAGGTAAAAAATATTGTAGTTTCATGGCATTAATTATTTATATTTGGGTGTTTCATTGCATTATGAGTGGGTTTACACACACCAAACATAGTAGCACTTATACAAGTATGCATTGGTAAGTATATAGTATGCATTGTCACCCTTCAGAAACTAGCTCATGTTCAACATTATAGGTGCATAAGAATGCATTGGTAACTTTATTGTAGTCATGGTAACTGTAATAATGACCGATAAAATATTCCAAAATACCGTTGACCAAACAAATCTCCAATTCCATTCCATCTTGCTCTAATGCCTTTGTAAGGTTTCCACATAACTATAGTGCAAGTCTAGGGAAACCTTCCCATAGGAATAATTGATTCAAGTGTTTCACACTTGATTGAGCAATTGGACTTAATGCTTTGAGTTTCACAATATAACAAGTACATATTTGTTCTAAACTTCCTACACCTTTGATCTCTCCAACTTCATTTTAGTGAAACACTTATGGACTTTTAGACAATAAAAAGATTTGGTGTGGGTGTGATGTTGAAGAGGTATTCTAAAGAGTTTGTATTAAGTTGTTCATGTTTTCGTCTTACTGAAATGTCATACAAGGAGGCTCAATGCTGAGGCTTCGACATATATGACCAAGAGTACTCTAGCACACGACTGCTAAGGAAAAAGAATTGCATTATTTTACTACCACAACTAGCGTTGTAAATAATATTTCTCATCTATGTTTACGGTAATGTAGTTAGAGGAAAACAAATAGTTTGGGATTTTTGAGCAAGTAGGCTCAATAAATTTTTAACTTCTTTCAATGGAACATGTAGTTTTTTTAGACAAAATGTGACAAAAATAAAATCATTTTGTGGGATGTTGAGCTTAATCACTGCATTGTTCTTATAATCGGCCATTTAAACTGTAATGGAATCAACAACTTTTGAATGGATAGCCTTTCACAATATTTGCTCTTATATGGATCAAGCTCATACCAACTCAAATGTTGTAGTACTTTTAATGCACTACAACGAAGAAGTTTATATTTTCCGATATTTATATATCTTTAAGTTCCTTTTGATCAAAGGAAGTTTAGTGCTTCGAGAAATTAATTATTGGACCTGAACAATGAATCCAACACACTCCATCGCTCTTTATTATCTGTAATTTAAGCAACAACCATGTTTGCATTCAAGTCCATCTTCTTTTAATTGTTTATATATATATTCTTTGTTTATGAATGTATTTTTCCGATATAAAGTCAATAGTACGAATTCGTGGTTGGATGAGAGATATCGGTTGGTATGGTGATTTTAAACCATGGTATAAATCAGTCCACACACAAACTCACAACTTATTGAGCCAGCATGAATCTTTTGTAGCATATGTGATTGTGTGGTTTCTACTATTTCTTACTAAGTAGTAGCAGTTCGATATAACTACTGGGCTTGAAAACCTATTTTTAAAGATCTTTTTGTGTGTGATTTTGTTGTGGGGTTTCCACATTGTTAAACAGGGTGTTTAGAGTGCTTTGAGATAAAAAGACTCTTCTCTACTGTTAACCAAGCCACTACGCCTTTCTCAAAGCTCATAACACCGATATGTAAGTTACACTATCTTTCTTTCTTCCCTATATCTATTCTTTGTATGAGGAAATTTGATTTATATATAGCTAGGATGTTTTCGATACATTCTAGGGTTCTTGGTCACAAAATAACCTACTATACACAAAGGATCAAGTTATATAATTCAAATCTAAGTTGATATCTGTACTTTAATTTGTTCTCAACTCCTACTTCCTTTCACTTCTCTGGTAATTATATAAACATATTAGTCATGCATGTCTTTCAAATGTAAACTACAGATACGGAAAAAAAGGTTGGGACTAGAGAGATGATGATCTCTGGATAAGAACTTCTAATTATGTGATTGTGGGTTCGAGTCCTACTGGGTGTGGGTTTTTTTTTTTTTTTTTTTAAGTGGAAATTTTATTAATACTGATAATTATTTTTACAAATAATTAGGACAAGCGTGCAACAAGCTGCGCCGCAAGTCCTTTCTAAATAGCAAATCCTATTCTTCTAAAAACAAACTCGTTAGAACCAGCTGTCATAACGTTACTGTCCATAACCTTCTGAAGTCTCTTGAGAAGCTCAACCGACTGTTGTTCTAAGAAACCAAAAGTGTCAAAACTAAACGGAATAAAACAATGCTGGTTAGCCATGCAAGCTTCCTCATGCTTCTCCATCTTCCCTGCCGCTGCTCTCTTAGCTGCTTCTCCTACCTCAAAGACTCTATTTCCAAGCCCTACCAACGGAGAGGCTCCAGTTACATCAACAGACGTATGTCTCCCCTTAGACCAATTGTAGATCAATACATCCACAGGCCGAAGTGTAGATCTTCTCTCATTCGGATCAGTGAGAAAATTAACGGGAGCCTCCTTTTTCACTTGCCCTCCAGAATGCATCACATAAAATATCTTTGACATGATCATGTCGGTATTTGAAACCTGGAAAATGTCTACAATGTGCTGCATGGTCCCCGAAAGCATATAGTCTACTCTTTTGCAAAACAGGCATAGACCACCATCGAGTACAAAGGAATCATGAGACGGTACGGAGAATAGAATGATACTCCACCGGCGACATATCACGGCCCAAGTCCCTCCATCGAATAGCAAGTAGAAAATCTTGTGCGAAGTTCGATTGCAAGCATCCAATGACTTTTCGACGAAAGCGATAACACAAACTCCCTCTCAAGACCAAAGAACAATCTTATCGTGAGAATGCTTCCACCAAAACTTTTGTGGTTTTGAGGGGATGGTAGCATTCACAGCCATAGAACTCCAGGTCAAAATCAAGCGCATTACATACTCAATGCACCGCTAGCAACATCAAGAATCTCATCCAAAGGCACCGCCCACAACTCCTAAGAATGTGGTTCTCAAGCTCGGAAGTCCGACAACGAGGCCACAAAAGCAAAAAGTAGAGACATCGCTGGCACAATACATACCTAACCCACCAAGACGTATTGGGAGTGTTGATAAACGCCACTGCAAATCACCGAAGTTAGGACCATCAGAAACCACAATACCTTAGAGAGCACTGCGGAGATGCCGATCAAAAGTCTTGGCTGCCTCTCTAAAAAGGGATGGTGGACAAGTGCGAATCACAAAGACCAACTTAGAGATCCCAGCACAAGCACGTAAGAGAGCTAACTCACACTGTGGATCTTCCAATATAGCTAAACGGTCCACCAAAGTCACAACCTTTTCAACACGCTTGCGAGCAAGGCCTATGACAAAGGATGAATCGATCTTTGACGCACCTCCAAGCAATCTGACTCCCTGCTGAGGACGGGATAAATCTGAAGGAAAGAAACTAGGAGTGGAGCGTCGTGGATCCAGTGATGGCCAAAATATCTCAGTTTTAGCCACATTAAGAACCATCCCGTAAGAAGGTCCTTCTTCCTGAATCATACCCAAAGCTGTCGCCACCTGTTCTGTATCTCCGATCAGAGTCCCATCATCTAGATACCAAGCCTGTAGCATCAACTGACAACTGGACTGGATCCGCAGAATCAAGGGAAGCAACACCGGGCAGCAAAAGAAGGGGGATCCAAAGGGGTCACCTTGGACCCGATAGAGTTTCACCATATGTAGCCATCCCCCATATATAACCTCGCAGGTTGACAATACAAGTACTTAACCCAAGGGGCAATAGCTGGGCAACGGATACGAACCTCTCTCAACATGGTAGTCCGATCAACCATGTTAAAAGCATTTTGAAAATTTACAAGCAGCATCGAAATAGAGGTACTGTCACTATTGGCATACACTATCGTTGACAAATAAGGCAAAATCGCCGCTTCTACCGTAAACACCAACCCCATATTGAAAATCCTGTAAGTATCCTACCACATCTTGGGAAACTCCTCTCATTGCAATCTTGGAGACTAGCTGACGCCAAACCATCCCCACGGCTATAGGACGAATACTATTATCCGGCTTGAGAAGTGGAGTAAGCGGAGCACTCGCAATGAATTCTGCTAACGGCTGTGGACATCATCCATATAACCAAAGATTCACCACAGGGGTCAATGCATCTAGCAAATCAGACGATATAGCTACTATGATAAGCTCGAAGACCATCACAGCCACAAGAAGTACCTTTCAAAAATGACCTAATACATGACAGTAGGTCGTCTCTCTCTACCACTAAAGGGGGCTCAGCAAAAGGAATAGTCGGTCTTACAGGTGGTTGTCGCATTGGGTGCTTCTCCTCTAATGCACATATAGTCTTCGCAGTATTGGAGGCAACTCCTGATGATGATAACACTTTAACAGCTACAACAAAATGTCCATCAGCAACTTTCTATAGGCATCGACGCACATTCTGAGTGGAGGCAGATTTCTTGGTTGGTTGGAATGAAGGAGGCTCTATGACAGACTCTAAAAGACGAAACATCCCGCCAGGCTCATTCCATGTCGTCAAAGCATGGAGAATCTGTTTTTACTGAAAGTTTTTCCTAGTGCCGTAACGACGTTTCGGCGATTACGTGGTCGAAAAAAACTGCGAGAGTGCAACGTGGCAAAAGGAGGAGACGAACCCAAGGCATAACTGAACTAGGATCAGTTGTAATATCCCAGAGAGCCGATTTCAGTGCACTTGAAAAAGGCAATCGACAAGCACGTGGTATACTTTTCACGGTTCGGAAAGGTATACGAAATGCATCATCCAGTAATTTCTCATTAAGAGAAGAAGGAACAACAAGCGGATCAAGGGTATCACCACCACCCCTCTGTGTCGTGGATGCAAGATCTATAGTGTCGGGCTTAGGAGGCGGCTGTGGTATGCCCACAATGAAACATGGGGACTCCTCATTCTCCATCAAAACAGGTGGTGGTATGGTAACATCTGGATGATGACACGGTATACCAAGTGTGTGGATACCAAGACAACGACCACACATCCATTTGTCTATAGACTTTAAAGAATTCTCCAATAACAAATACAGATCACAATCATCCTTAAGTTCGTCCCGTACCCTATTGATACTCAACTGACAACCTACGTGTTGTTTATCAAAATGCGTGAGAAAGTAGGGAATAGTAAAACCATTCCTGCTTACCCCATTAGTGCTTCCATGACGATCTCGGAAAGGGCAATGAACACGTTTCTTAAGAGGCAGGGCAATAGAACCATAAGAAATAACATTCTTCTTTCTCATATCCTAATCCTGTCTATAAGTCAGCAAAACCCAAATCCAATTACACAAAACCCAACATAAGCAATCCCAAATCCTATCGGAAAAACTACAAACCCCAAACCTCATCCAACCAACAAACAAAACCTAAACCAAAACCCTTCCGGCAGAACAAGGTACGAACCCAAAAAAGTTTATCTCCGACAACCACAAAAACCAAACAAATGAGTTCACCAAACCAACCCAAACCTAACAAACCTAATACAAGTCATTTCCTACCCCCAAACTAACCCAAATCAGTTGCGGTAGGTAGTGGTTGGGCGTTATGGCGGAGAGTGCGGGTGCGAGTCAAATGAGTTTTTTTTTTTTTTTAAATATGAAAGGTCTTTGCTTGTCATTGAAAGCAAAAGAGAAGGGTAGTGAAAGTTTAGTGTTAGAGTATACTCCATCAAGTTGGGACGGAATTTCTTATAGCAATTTTTTTTAATAGCATTTGAGGGGAACTTTAGTGTGATTTCTCACAAAGCCACCTCCAGCGCATCAACTTATGAACAATTTGACTGACATTGATAGGGATTTCGACATATATGTAATGGCTGTTATGAATGTTGTTGGATTATTTTTCCTACACTTAAAAAAAGACGGCAATGGATCACATATAATCAATTTGATAAAACCATTCTTCTCTAAACTGTAAGTGTTACATGTGATTAAATTTACTATATTTCATTACATCTTTCAACGTGTTTTCTCTAAATAAGTGTTTGTTCTTGGATGTATTTTTCTTCTCCCTCCTGTTTATTTTATTATTTTTATTTTATTTTTCTCTCTTGCAGGGTGATTTATTTTGTATCTCTTGGATCTTTAAGCAGATGCATCACAAAAGAGTGTCTCATAGGTAAGCAAGTTGTGGTTTGAGAGAGAGAGAGATCATCTCCAAATTAGTTACTATTATTATTAGTATTTTTAGGGATTTTTAGGAATTGAGTCTAATTAGTGTTTCTAGGTGTTTTAGGCAATTTCTATTTTTGTGGTTATTTTAATTACGAATCACTAAAATAAAGAATACTCCACTAATGTTATATAAGATGAACTTAGATATCAACATTTGAAACAAAATCCTGTTTTACTTGGACTATTATGAAAGGGATGCTTAGTATTTCTCCTCACAATAACACGACTATAATATGGCAGGGCAGTGAGGGCATGCTATTCCAACCTGCTAAAGAATTCTTGCCTGCAATTCAAGAGGTACTCCTATCGATATCGTTATAAGAGCTCTCTTAATATAATTTTGGTTTGAGTTACATGTTCGAATACAAGACATTTTCATCGATCTTAATAAATAACAGTGTTAAATGAAAAGACCAATGATGTACGCTGCTTCAGACCAAGTCCATACGGTTTTCCAGTGATCTTTGCTAGCTGAGAGATGATATGACGGTCGTTAATTGCAACCCAAATTATTAGAGTGTCAATGGAGAAAATGCCAAATGAGCCAGCCGGAATTTGGAAATGTGATGTCAGGTGTCTATCCATATAGTTAGCCTGAAGTATTTGAAATGATTGTTGGCTTATGGTTACTGAAAGCATGATTCCTGTGGACCACAAAGGGATCACTTTCAACAATGCATTTAGCTCTTCAACTTGCTAAACTGTGCATGGACACCACAAACTTGACGCTGATCCATCCATCTCCAACTCTTTATCTTGATTAGCAATGATGCAAGCTTTGTTTAAGAACCTAGCAATGAATGTGTTCAGTAAAAATGTAGAAAAAGGTAAACAACTTATCTACTCATTAATTTTTCCTGCTGTCTCATGATTTACCATTTTAGAGAATGAGCTCAGCATTAAAGGATGAATGCCAATTTTCCCAACAAAAAAAATTAGTGTGATAATTGTAATAGTGGCGACAATAATCGCACCTTAACTTTTTGGTTGGCGCAACAATCTTAGAACCATCTATGTGGTGATAGCACTCATCTTCAAATTTGGATGGCAAAGCAATATGCTTTCTCAGGTTTGTGTCTCTCTATGTACATTTCACTTTCTAAATGTGCAAGTGGTTAAAGTGACAACATGTGTTAAGTATATTAATCGGCTAAGAATTAAAAAAAACAAATAAAAGGAACCACAAATTTTGGACATCTTAATACATTATAAAGCCCGTTGAATAAAAAAAAACATCCTTTTAGTCTATGATCAATAAACTGCATACTTTGGAAATAATATTTTTGATCAATATATAAATTTACTGAATGAGTTTCAATATATTTTGAGAATAATATTTTGGATACATAATAATCAAAACAAAAGAACAACGCCTTTTTGTCTTTCTTTCGCATTTCTTTCAACTCAGTGAGTTGTTCTGCAGTGAGATTTGCTTGAATCTCAGGCTCTACAAAACCAGACTCGACAATTTCCTACAAATCTTGAGACGCATACAAGACCTTTATTTGTATGCTCCACTGACTATAATTCTTCCCACTAAACTTTGGGAGTTGGGGTTGTAACATAATGTTGTTGGAATTAGCCATGGATCTTAACAAGGCTCCTATACCACTATGTTACCGACAATGGTAACTAGATAACAAAATGATGACAAATGATCAAGAGAAGAAACTTGTTATTTTAAATGCAAACTAACAAATAATTATTACTAATTAATGGTGAAAGAAAAAATTGTTTAATTCATTCGATGATTAGAAATGTGATTACATTCCTTATTTAAATGTTGCTTATTGCAACATCCCCATTAATGTTTAACTCCTACATTAATGCAACTTATTACATCTCATGAAACGTATGGTCTTTAACCATGTTACATGCACAAATGAACCGCATCATCACTAAAAGAATCTAGCTTAATAATTACTTCTAACAGGAAAAAGGTATCTGAAAAGGTTATCCATATGCATATATGACCCAGTAAACAACAGGTTCAGTACTTCTAATTTGACAAAAAATCTGTTCATTTTTCCCAATGTTAAGAAAATAAAAGACGAAATAAAATCATTGAGCGTGCATGCGTACATAATCATTTTAGAAATATTGAGTGTTCCATTGTTATTACCTTGCACTCCAATAGAGTTTCATGGTTGCATTTTACTGGAGTAGGAATGTAGGATACATTTCTTTACAAAAGTTAAATAGAGGGAGGGACAAAACACAATATATATGGACTGTAACAATGTAAAGTATGTTATATGTAATTAATTACAAATTATCATGCTCAATAACTTGTGCCCCTCTCCAATCTTCACCAGGATTTACAATGATTGGAACCAGCATAGACGCAGGTCCAATACAGATGAAATAACCGTCTCCAAACTTTTGAGATGAAGAACCAGGGCTGGCTAAGTAAATGTCTTCATAGCCCATCCTGATCAACCAATATTCAAGCCCTTTCCCTTGCAAAATGATCGAACATAAAAGGTGTTCAGTAGTACACGAGTCATTATTCTTCTTTTCATCCAAAACATAGAGCAAAGTATAGGAATATGATCATAAAAATTCTCCTTTAAGCACTCAACTATTTACCAACTAAACTTCTAGAGATATGAAGCAATACCTGAAGAGCATCAATGGAATCTGCGTCGACATTTGCAACAATCCAGTCCAAAGTACATAACGGAGTTCCTTTTGAATTGGTTTGGGAAACTTCATTAAGGACTAAACCAATCCCGCCTTTCATAGAATCTAATTCACCAGGGACAGTATATAGAACTTCTTCAAACTTGTCGTCTTGCCAGTAAACTTTGGGTTTGTAGGAGGTAACATGGCCATTGGATATCTGAAGAGAAAGGGAACTTCAATTTCTAACTGTCATTTCTACTTGGCCGGAGTCAGTAAATTTGATGCCTTTACGACCAAACTTCTCGTTGAGTGTCTGTGTAGTGAACTGTGTTGGTGCTGTTGCTGTAGATGAAGAAGCCATAATTGAATTAAGCTTGGGGTTGGGGAGAGGGAAAGATAGGAGTGAAGCCATTGGAAGTCCTCTATTTTCAGAGTCCACACATTGCTCTTACTCATCCTCACTATTTTGTTTGGTAGTAGTATTTGGTTTAAATTTATTTTCTATATTTCTTAGAAAAAATTATTGACATCTACTATCTACTATATATATATATATATATATATATATATATATATATATATATATATATATATATATACTAAAGCGCAGACCTTTTTAAAAAATTTTTCTCTCCCATGTGGCACATAATATGAGAGTTAGATTTTTTTTTTATCCCATGTGGACTCTAATACGAAAAGATAAGATCTTAATAATATTTACAATCCCAATGCATACTGGAACTTCTTTGGAGAGTTTGAGTGTATTTCTAATTCTTATATTTATATTTGATCAAATAAAAAAAAAAATTGCTAAACAATAAATGATTTGTAGAAAATAATTTCCTATTACGAATTAAACACTTTTAGTATTCCAATTCTTATATATTTGATCAAATAAAAAAAAGTGCTAAAAAATAGGTGATTTGTAAAAACTAATTCCCTATTATAAATCATACAATTTTTTACTTATTTCGAATATATCCTTAACACAGCCTCAAAACATAGTTAAAAACAATTATACAAAAAATAGCATCACAAAATATATAATAGAAAATGAAAAAAATAATAATAACGGCAAAACAATAATAACAAATATTTTAAAATATGTATAATACTGAATAAAACTAACGTAAAAAAAAAAATTAATGGAGAACCGAAAACTGGATGCAAATGTATCGAACTAACCTCAAATAATATTTAACAGGAAATCGAAAACTGAATGCAAATGCAAGCATTAAACTAATCTTAAAAAGTAATTAATAGAAAATCGGAATATGGATACAACTGCATTAAACTAACCTCAAAGAATAATTAATTAACTAAAATCAAAACTTGGATGCAAATACATCAAACTAACATCAAAAAATAATTGTCGGAAAATCGGAAACCGATGAAATGCATGCATTGAGCTAACCCTCAAAGATTAAATTAACGGGAAATCGGAAACTAGATGCAACTTCATTAAACTAACCTCAAAGAAAAATTAATTATAAATTAGAAACATAATGCAAATGCGTGGAACTAATCTTAAAAAATAATTAACAGGAAATCGGAAACCGGATGCAACTGCACTGAACTAATCTAAAAAAATACACTGGATGCAAAACCTCAAGAAATAATTAACGGGAAATCGAAAACTGGTTGCAAATTCATTGAACTAACATCAAATAATAATTAATGGGAAATCGGAAACTATATGCAAATACAACTTTATCAAATAATAAACGAAAAATTGGAAACTGGATGCAAATGCATTAAACTAATCTCACAGAATAATTAACGGGAAATCAGAAACTGGATGCAAATGCATTGAACTGACCTCAAAGAACAATTAACAAGAAATTAGATGCAAATGTATTGAACTAACCGAAAGAATAATTAACGAGAAATCAGAAACAGAATGCAACTGCATTGAACTGGTCTCAAAAAAATAAATAACGGGAATTAAAAATTGGATGCAACTGCATTGAACTAACCTCAAAATATAAATAATGGAAAATTAGAAACTGGATGCAAATGCATTGAACTAACCTCAAAACATAGTTGGGTTATATGTTGTGGGAATGTCTCGATAAGTAAAGTTTTGCATTTAAAATTGTGTTTATATTATGTCTTTCCATATGATTGAGAATTCCTTGCTATTCGAGTAGCTTCAATATATATGAACTTCTCCTTATTAGGCAATCTTATAAAACTTCAATCAAATTTCTATTATTAAACAACAAAATGAAGTAGAAGGATTTTATCAAAGGCGAGTTATGTTTTTTGTAATGGAGAGTGAGGTTTTCACGTTATAAGAAATTTGGTTGAGTGATCAATATAATATTAATATATAATAGTTTTGCATATTTGTAAATATTTTTTAGAATAATTAATATAACAGCACCCATTCGTAGATAACCTTTGAAGATTCCACATAATGAGTCATGCATAATTTAAAGAATAATTAACGGGAAATCGAGAACTGGATAATCTTCGATGATCCCACATAGTAAATTAAGCATAATTTACTTTTTATGTCATGTTTGCAAGGACACTACAGATGAATCAGTAGAAGTTGGTATTACACACCACATTGGATAATTATAAGGAAATCGGAAACTGGATTCAAATACATAAGTGAGCTCAATGAGTAATTAACAGGAAATTGGAAACTTTATGCAAATTGCATTAAACTAATGACAGAGAATAACTAACGGGAAATTAAAAATTAGATGCAAATCTTTGAATAATATTTAACGGAAAATCGGAAACGGTATGCAAATACATCAAACAAATCTCAAATAATAATTAATGGGAAACCGGAAACTGGATGCAAATGCATTGAACTTAACTCAAAAAATAATTAACATAAAATCAAAAACCGAATGCAACTGCATTAAACTAACCTCATAGAATAATTTGTGAGAAATCAGAAACTAAATGCAAATGCATTGAAATAACCTCAAAGAATAGTTAACGAGAAATTAGAAACCGGATATAATTGTATCGAACTAACCTCAAAGCATAAATAATTAGAAACTAGATGTAAATGTATTGGACTAACCTTAAAGAGTTATTAACAGGAAATCGGAAACTGGATCCAAATGCAATGAACTAATCTCAAAGACTAATTAACGAAACATTGAAAAATGGATGAAACCGCGACCGAACTAACCTAAATGAATAATTAATGGAAATTATAAATTTGATGTAAATCGCATTGAACTAACCTCAAAAAAATAATTAACGGAAATCGAAAACTTGATACAAATGCATTGAACTAACCTTAAAGAACAATTAACATAAAATCAGAAATTGGATGCAACTGCATTGAACTAACCTCAAAGAATAATTAACGGAAAACCAAAAAATGGATGCAACTGCATTAAACTAAAATTAGAAATTAACTAACGGGAAATCAGAAATTGAATGCAAATGCATTGAAATAATCTTAAAAAATAGTTAACTAGAAATCGGAAATCGGAAATCGGATATAACTGCATCGCACTGACCTCAAAGCATAAATGTCCACTTTTTTAGCCTTCTCACATTAGTAATTACGAGTAATTAGGAACCCAAAACGAAAGTGAGTTTATAAAAATAGACTCTTACATGTATGTAAACAAATTGTAAACTATCGAACTAACCTAGAAAAGTAATTAACGGGAAATAAAAAACTAGATGCAGATGTATTGAACTAAGCTCAAAGAGTAATTAACGGGAGATTGGAACCTGAATGCAAATGTAATGAACTAATCTCAAAGACTAATTAACGAAACATCGAAAACTGGATGCAACTGTACTGAATCAACCTTAATGGATAATTAACGGAAAATCATAAATAAGTGGATGCAATTGCACTGAACTAACCTCAAATAATAATTAACGGGAAATCGGAAACTTGACGCAACTGCATTGAACTAACCTCAAAGAATAATTAATGAGAAATTGGAAACTGGATGCAACGTATTACATTAAACTAACCTCAAAGAATAATTAATGGAAAATAAAAAACTTGATGTAAATACATTGAACTAATAACCCTAAAACATATTTGTATTATATGTAGAGGGAATAAATGTCTCGACAAATATAGTTTTGCATTTTAAATAGTATTTATTATAATTCTTTTATTGTGATTGAGAATGTCTTGCTATTCAAGTAGCTTCAATATTATCTTCGTCATATTGGGCATTCTCACAAAACTTCAATCAAACTTCTATTATTAAACCTAGCAATAAAAAGAAGTCGATGAGTTTTATCAAGGTTTAATGCTTCCTTTTTATAGAGAGTGGTCAAGAAATTTAAATGAGTAATTAATATAATTTTCATATCTCATAGCTATGCATAGTTGCTAATATTTTTTAGAATAATTTAATATAATGACACCCGTTCGTAGGACACATCCATGAGATAAATAATTTCAAATGGGAGTAGTGTATTCTTTGAAGATATGGAAACAATCAATCTATTTTAGTGTTTTGTACACATTACGTAAGCCGAATGGTGATGATTTACTGCTAAATCACCATAAATTTAATAAAACTATTATACAAGCTAGATCGAGTTTAAGATAATTTCATTTGAAAATTATGGATTAATATTTTAAACCACAATGTGAAGAGGTTATCTCAATTTGATCCCTTAGTTTCCAAGCACTTATGCACTATAATCGCTGCTCATTAACGTATTTGGATTTATTTTCAATAAAAATATATTCTTATTCGAAAATTTGCCGCTAAATCACCATAAATCTAAGAAAACTATTATACAAGCTAGATCGAGTTTAAAATAATTCTATTTGAAAATTACGGATTAATATCCTAAACCACAAAGTGAAGAGACTATCTCAATTTGATCCCTTAGTTTCCAAGTACTTATGCACAATAATCGCTAGTCATTAACGTATTTCTATTTATTTTTAATAAAAATATATTCTGATTCGAAAATTTGTGCGAGACATTTTGTCAAGCCTTTTCAGCACACAAAATATTTAATAGATCCCGGGCGTATGCCCAGATCCAAAATCTAGTAGCTACTGAACTATAGTGGATTTTATATTATGGGTATTGTATTTTTTTTTTTTTTTTGCTAAATAAGGTACTGTATATTTCAAATATTACTAATATGGGTAATCGTTATATCTGTTGTTAAATATTTATGTAATTTTGTTAAGTATCTATCGTATTTGATGCTAAACTGAAATTTCCAATAGGTTCCTCAATACCAACACTAGTATCAATAGAAACACGACTTTGCTGACATAGGGGAATGGTCTTTAAACTGATAATCATATAACAGACGTGCTGGTGGCGGTGAAACCCTAGGTGGCTCCCATTTAATTAGTTATTCTATAAAATCAGTTTTTGGAAAATGGGGATGATGGTCTTTGATATAACGAAAAGGGGGTCAATGGGGTAAATTGTAATTTGGGCGGTCAGGGTGGTATTGTCGAGGTGGAGGTGGAGGTGGGAAACGTTGGTGATTGTGAAAATTTTGGTTATCCGAAATAATCTAGGTGGTGGTGGAAGAGTAGCATACCTATTTTTTTGTTGCTTTGTGGTGGCGGTGGTGGATTGGAACGCTGAGAGCGTGGTTCCATTGGATCAGATCTCTCTATTTTTATTTTTATTTTGAGGAAAACTTTTTTTCGGTCAACTAATTCTACAACGGTCAAAATTTATACGTAATTGTATCACAGTCAAAATTTGAAATTAGTTGACTCCGTTTGCCAAATCATCAAATACGTATAAATACTTAACAACGTACATAACGAATACCCATATTAGTAATATTTGAAATATACGGTACCCTATTTTCTAAAAAAAATAATACAGTACCCATAATGTAAAATTCACTATACTTCAGTGCCAATATCAATAATTTTTTCTATTTCTTACGCACCCCCCTCCCCCTCTGTTTCTTACTTTACTTAAACCTTCAATATAGAACCAAATCAAGCCATAGGAACATTTTATGAACTCACTGGCCATACGTTATCACCCTCCACTTGTTGGACCTAGTCACCTAGACAAGAAAAATGTATCAATTAGATGAAGTATCAAACAATACTGTAGCGATTAGATCAAGGACTGATAATATCAAAAACAACCTAGCCATGGCAACTCGTAAAATTATGACAAATTTCGTATGTGTTGATCACTGATTTTAACGAAAGGTTTTCATGGCATTGTGGTACTCATTTTCTCTCAAAACATGTAGCCGATAGGACATTGGAGCTGGAACTTAAGGAAAGTGTAGCCATTCTAATTCTTAAAAATTTGACTACTTTGATCTGATAACATGTTACATGCTAGATTTATGACACACATTTTCCCTGAAAATATGTTTCCATTCAAGTTTAAGATGAATGATGTACTCTGGAAATTACATTTTGCTGTTGCTTTTTGGTACTTTGGGGCAAAGAATTAATGGCTGGGCCAAGTGAACGAGACATGTAACTTCCTGGCTATATTATCATTATTATGGCATGACATTAACTCACATAAAAATCATAATTCTACCTTATCATTGCTAAAAATGGTAAGACTATTAGTTTTTCTTTCGTATAAATAGAAGGACAATTGAATTTCATCGACTTTAGCTAGAGATTCTTTAGTTGTTGCACGTTGCTTTCATCGGTCTCTGCCTGCTTACGGGGTATTTTGATTATACAAGATAACTTTTTTTCTTATCACAATTACTTAATACGTACTTCTATGATATCAATGCAAAAAATGGTAGGAGAGGTGGTTTTTTTCTTTTCTAAGAGTAGGAGGAGAAATTAACTTCACCTTACTTTAGCTAGAGAGATTGTTTACGCGTTGTTGCATATGGCTTTCATTGGTGTCTGCTTGGTTTTTATTTATTTTGATTATAAAAGATTCCTTTATTTTCTTTTCATATTTACATGCATTCAGTAATATGCATACTTCAACAGCAGTAAATGAGGGGCCTATAAAAGAGTGATGTGTTTCAGAATTCTCTCCATCCCCACATTTCTACTCTAAAGCACCGAATGGCTTCTTTCAATCTCCTCCACCTTGCATTATGTTTCTCTTACCTTATGTTGTTCACCTTTGTGTCAGCTGATGATCACAATAATGTCTCTGCTTTCAACTTTGTGTCACCTGCTGCTGATAGTAACGTCTCTGCTCCCACTTATGTGTCCCCTGATGCTTACAAAATCTCTCTGTTCCTACCAAGTATTATGAACCCCTTGCACCCTCACCTAGTTCTTTTGACTACTATATCTTTGCTCTTCAATGGGGGGTCAGTGTATGCAACGCAGCAGGAACACATTGCCTTCGAAAAGACCGTGGACATCCCAAGTTTACAATCCACGGTCTCTGGCCCTCAAAGCTTAAAGGAGCTCCTAAGTGTGACCAAAGCGATATATTTGACCTTAAGCTGGTAAATTTTTTTATTTGTCAATGAATTTGATGATGTACATCTTACTAGTACAAATGGTAATCAATTTCTTGTACTGGTTAAAGATTTGCAGGGAAAGTTGGATATCGCCTGGCCCGACGTACAAAATCTTAACAATGCCAAATTTTGGGGCGAGCAGTGGAAGAAACACGGGACTTGTTCTGGGCTAAAGCAGCATGAGTATTTTAAAAAAGCTTTGATTTTGTTTGATAAGATTGAACTTCGCAACCGTGTAGCCCAACTTAGGCCTGTGTTGGGGAACTTCGGGGGAAAATACAACTTACAGTCTCTGCTGAATGTTTACGATAAAACTTATAATGTGAAACCACGCATTTTATGCAATACCAACTCAGTCGGCAAGCAGCAGATACAAGAGTTCCAACTGAACATAAGTACTAATGAGGTTGAATTAACGATAAACAATGAAGAACTCAAGAATTGTCCCAAGCGGGATGCTGATCTCCCACTTTGAAGTGTGGATAAATGATTTAGTGAACTGTGTATCAAATTATGTTTTAATAAGAACTGTTATGAGGTGTTTTACAATTGGCAAGTTTCTTTCACTCAGTTTCTAATTGGAATGTCACTTGGCTTTCTGAAGAATCTTATAGTGCACCCTGAACTAGTACCTCCCTCGTCCCTCCAAGAGTCAGTCTCCACGGCACCTCAAACACCTTCTATAGACACCTCTGAAGGGAGTCTTCTTATCAATAAACATCTTGAGCTGATAGCCAGAGTTCAAGGACCTTGGCATGCCCGCCATTTAAAACAGGCTTGCCAATGAAAAAAAAGGAACCTTGGCATGCAGTTTGGCCCTCGTAGGTAAAACTAGGCAACACATTTGGAATACAACAAACTTAATCAAATTCACCCACGCCAAAATGTAAGCAGCCATCATGATGTTTTAGCAACTTTTGCCCCCCAAATCAAGATTGTTTAAGATCAGACTCAAATCATTAGTCAGGCTCCAAGTACCTACCAAGTGACTACAATAGTAATCAAATATGAAAAAACTCAACAGAGGCAACATTATACTAGCAGTGGGATGGTGCATCGGCAAGTTGTGTAGACAGATGACCAATAATATTACTACGCCATCGATTGCTACGTTACTTTCAAAAGCACACGAAGATGGAAAACGAAACAAACAATATCAAAGGGTACGAAGGTATCTTGGGTCATATCTTAGTATGGCACCCTTCGTCTATTCCGCCTGCTTTGCAAGCTACTCATCCACTCCCTTTACTTGTCTCTGAGTCATTTCATCTATTGCATCTGGTCTGCCTTCATCATAATTTACTTTGGGTAGGAAAAAAACTTTAGAACATTATTCCAACCATATTCATATCTGACAGCAGCCAAATCTGAAACAGGGTTTCATCAGTATTCTCTGGAAACCCAGCTGTCAGTGGATTGCTAATCTGACCACCATTCGTTCGTCCAATCATGCCACCTGATATGCTTTAATTAAACATTCAAAAGAAATACTAATAATTCCGATAACAATGTTTTAACCCGCTACTGTTTTCCAAGAACTAAAGAAATTGTAGTTTCCCTTGTATCACAAAATATCTGTCAATAGACCTACACTTAATTTACCATGCCATTCAAAGTAAAACCAAATAATAACCCTCCCATGGCTTCAGAATGCCCTATACATTCAAAAACGAGGTAATTACGCACATTTTGGCATCTGAGCGCTTAACATTGAAGCTGAACATATGAACCTGATTAAACAAATCTGCCTACCAAGAGTACCAACCATAAACAATAATATATTGTGAAATTTTCAGTACAGAAATAGACGCACAGTAACTTGAACACAACAGCCATCCTAGCTACAGCAAAAACTAAAGGCACTCACAATATAACATATATGATTCAGACAGGCATGAGACTAAACAATCTAAACACCGGACAGCGATATAAGGCCTGCTAGGCCAGTACCATATGCTAGTAAGCAAACAGCACGAGTAGCTTTGAACCATCTTTTCCTCTTCCATCAAAAAGATTTTGTTGCTCTAGGATTCTACACAATTAGATTCTGGATTTGGATCGTGCAAAGGCTAACGCTGACCAGTGTTCTACCTAATCAATAATTAGAAGTTTAGTTAATGAAATCTAAATGTTAAAATCCATCAGAAACCATGCAGGTAAAAGTGCATGGGAATCAATAATAACAAATTAAATGAAGAGTACAAAAGCGAAAGGCACGTTTTTTTCCTCTAACAAGAGATAGGCACTTGGACCATGGCAGATACCTTATTCCGACACAGACCAATAACCATTATCAAAAGCAGGTCGAAAGCCATACAACCCCAACAACAAAATAAAAGGCATGCTATTGATATCTGGCTACCTCACCCAAACCAATAAACCAATCCTTTTAAAATAAGAAGAACCTGCAAAACCTAAAATACACTCCAACAGTCATAAATAATGCCAAAACCTAAACCATGCCTATCATATACCAAAACCTAAACCATGCTTCCATCCATTTCTAATACCAAATAACCTGGTCCATAATCACTGCTATTTTTTATTTTTTCCTGTTTCCTTTATTGATGAATGATAATTTCATTCATATGAAAATTAATTTCATCAACCCCTTAAACCATCGGCAAGAAGCTAACTGAAAGACATCAAAACCCAAATACACCCCAATCCCCAACCAACCTATCTCCGACTCTTGACCTCCGAAGAGATCTCCATAACAACACCTTCCGTCAAAGCTTTGTTGTGACTGGCGCTTCACCTCCAGTACTCCCTCTGTTTCCTCCTCCCCTAATCTCTCTCCCTGTCTTTGCTTTCCCCATATTCGCTTGTCCTTTCCCACCACCTCACTGAACAGTCTTTTGTATACAATGTAGAAAAACAAATTAAGGTCATAGAGTAAGAAACTTAGAAACAAACCAAAACCGAAAAATTTACATGAAAAAACCAAAAGGCTCTAATAAAATGTATTCACCCTAGATAATCCAAATATATTTCTTTGAGAGAACGCGATGAAGTGAATTGAAGAGAAGACGGTGTCACAAGTCATCAACATCAAGAAAATATAAAAAATCCATGCACCAATAAGTCCCATGTGTCCAAGAGCCAACAAACGTCTACTTTGTTCATTTTGATCGTAGTTTTATACAATTGTTGCTCTAGCTTATGAAGCAAAAAATAGCAGATTCCTAGTGTACTAGGTTGGTTGCTAAGCAAGCAATCCACCTCTAACATATAAAGGCTTGCAGTTGCAGACCTGTTGTATTTAGTTCTAGCAATGCCTAATCATTTTGGAGAGACTACTTTTTATCAATTAAGAAAGATTAAATTTGGCTTCTCTAAAGAATTTGTTTTTCGATGAATCAAGAATTTAATCGAGAGATTTAGGGTTTATTAAGCAAAAACCTAGCCCTAGTATTTAACCATGTGAATCGACAAGATTGCATTAGATCAAAGCAAAATAACAGCACAGGGAAATTTTAAGAACATAATATTGAGTGGTACAAAGTGTGCATTAGTTTGAGATAATAGCCAAGAAGTATCAAGTTTGGCCACAAAGACATGAAAGATTTTGTTTAGGAATACAGAGGCAATAAAAGGTTGAGACTCGCAAACATAAAACAACAATTTAAAAAGATTACAGCAGTAGTGGCAGTAGTTATGGATTCACAAACTGAATATAAAAATGTAAATCATACTCAGCCTAAAAAAACAATATATTGGCAAATAAATTAGTAAAATTCACAAACACCAAATCCTCATCCTATGTCATAAATCATGAGATGTGTTTGTAAGTTTAGAATATGAAGAATGTCAAAAGGTGAAGAGAACATGAGAGACCTGGTAAACAATTTTCGATTGCTTGTAGTACAAAATAAAGAATTAGGAACTAAAGGAGGACCCGATTTCTTATTCATTCAAATTTATCATCTTCTCATAATCAAAAACATCCAGTCAAGCCATAAAAAGCCAAAATATACAAGAAAGTCAAGATATCAATTAGTGAAAAAGTTAATTTCTTACTTGTTCGTCCAGATAAGCAGAATATATTATCTGGACAAAGCCTACTTGATTGATTGAGGTCAAAAGTAAGAGAATAGTGTCATACCGCATAAGTCGCCCTATTAGCTGCATTATTTCCTCCTTTGATTGAGACTAGGCTCTCCTTGTATGCAGCAACCTCTAAAGAAAAATAACCATGCACATCAACTTTTTTTAATTTCTTCGGTAACAAGGTTGTATGTGCATATCTGTTTATTCCAGAATATCAGAAAAAACTCTCCATTCATCGAAATCCCTATCTTTCTAGCAGCATATGGAATATGTCTAGATATTGTAAAGGGCCCAACGGTGTACAATTTAGTCCAGGAATCTTTGACACCGTATTCATTCAACACCCATATTTCACACTCCCAAGGCCTCCAGTCATCAGTGCAATCACAAAAAGTTTCCACATTATAAATGCAAGCAAGGTTTTCCCTTAAGATAACTAAACATGGATAATCAATACTCTCAACATCCGGTAATGGTAGAGACCCAAACACCTCGTTTCTAAAATCAAATGTGAGAACGTATTTTTCAGGTATCCTCTTATGTTGTGAAAAATCATCATTTACTACCAACCAGCAATATGTTCCATTCCTGTATGGTGCTTTCGGATCAGAAAGGATAACAATAACAGGTGAAACCGCGTCTATAATATTCCACGAATCAGTACTCAAGTTGTATGCCTCAGCTGGGCTCTGTGTCGGGACATTGGGTTGTTTACACAAACTGAAAAACCTCACCACCTTGTAATCATTACTTTTATCATCGAAACCAAATCCAATGCAGATGTCTAGACTGAAGTAACCATCTTCTGGTTGATAAGGGAATGGGGATTTTGATAGAACTCTCGCTTGTTTCGTTGCAGGATTCCACAGAAAAATATCACTTGAAAATCTATTATATAGGCAAACAATGCCGTTACAAGAAGCCACTATACTTAGGCCGATACTGCCGAATGTTCTGTTACAAGTTGACATTACAACATTAATGCTATCATTATACAAGTTGACATTACAACAGTCTGGTAAATCCAGTTTTACTGACGCCTCTAATGAGTTACCAGAAAGTAAGGAAACATAAAGATCGGGATTAGGAGCAGGTCTACCAAACGCGCTAGGGTTCATAACAATGAGACTGTAGTTATTATAGTCATCCTTGAAATGATGTCGATTAACAAAACTAGAGCTCTCAATAAGAGCGCGCCACGACTTGCAGACCGACTTGAATCTCAAAAGAGACGCAACGGGTAGACATAACAGAAGGCAAAACACCACATCCTCTGGCAAAACAACGTTGCTCGTCGTTATTATTGCCATCCACTCTCTCTCTCTCTCTAATTACTCAAAAGCAAACTCTAATTACTCTTTAAAGAAATGTAATAATAATAATATTAATAACGATAATGAAACGGCTAGTACCTGAGAAGGACGAATAATGAGAGAGGCATGCCGTGTCTGTTGTCAGAACCCTCAAGTATTCATTCTGGGATGGGTTTTCAAATTGAAACCCAAGCCCAACTTAAGTTTTTGCTCCAGCCCAGTAGCCCGGCTGACTACGTTGCTTGAGGTAAATTATGTCATGTATTATATATGCTATGTTGCACCGACACCGACGCGGACGCAGACATTGACGCGGACGCGGACACAGACTCGGTGACTCGGTTATATCTCAAAAATGTAGGACGCGGACGCAGCAAAGGACGCGGAAATTAATTAATATTTATAATTTTATTTTATATAAATTGAACATTAAAAACTAAATTAAATGTATTAATATTTATAAATTCAAAACTATTAAAGATAAATAGCCACAAAATTAAGTTTAATATTTCCTAATTAAACTTTAAAAACATGTCATAAGTCTTAATAAAACAAAAAATGAAAAAAATGAGTTTTTTAATATTATTTTGATTTATTTTTTATTTTTTTGGGTCAAAATCCGTGTTCTGACCATGTTGACCCGCGTTCGGACTGTGTCTTGACCGTGTTGATCGCATTCGACGCGTGTCCATGCCGCGTCCGTGTCCGTGTCCGCATCCGACGCGGACACAGCCCATGGGTTAGTGTGTCCGTGCTTTAGAGATTATTTGTATCTACAAGTATGCAAACCATGTTGCGCATTTTTTTTTTTTTTTTTTTTTTTTTTTCTAAAGTCTTAAAGTCTTGAAACCCATCACTCGAGTTCGATAATTAACATGATTTTTTTAGATTCTAATTGTAACTGGTAATTGTAATTATGTAGGAAAGGCTCATCTATTTTTTTTAAAAGGGAATAATTATATTATTTAAGTGACATTAGAATGGTTTTTCTAAATTATTAATAAAAGAGAGCTTGTTCTAATATTAGCTAGGGAAATTGGAGATAATTATATAATTTAAGTGATATTAGAGAGATTTTTCTAAATTATTAATAAATAGGGGGTTTGTTCTAATTTTTGTGAGGGGAGGTGTTTCGAAATTGAACAACTATGGAGATTACAAATTGCCTACTCGACAGTGGAGAGGGGTTCCTAAATACCCGGCTATTATATAGTGTAACTATATATATTACAAAATATATATAGTTACAAAATAGTCATATATTGACATATACATTAGTTATATGAAATTAAGTACTGCATATATTTAATTTGTTATTCAAATGGTGGTTATGTATTTAGATCTCATAACCATTTTATTCTTTCACGTACCAAATAAAATTATTGCACTAAACCACGATCCCTTTGGGAATATCCACAAATACTATAATGCTTCATAGTAGCATCTCACAAATATAATAATAGAGTGTTTATATTTATTTCTAAAAAATATCGCATTTAATATATATCGTAACCTATCATATCAGTTAACAGAACAACAATTTCAACATACCACATACTGTCATAATTGCTCCAAAATCACATAATATTTTTATAGCGTTTTAAGAATATCATGTCTCTTAAAATCTCAATCTCGTCACGTGTCAATAATTGCATAATATCAACGTCAAATCTTTCTTAGATAATAACTAACCAGCTTATACAGGCTTCCATAATATTCTACCATTTGATTAGTCCATAAAATTTAATATCTATTATAATAAAACACAATGGCAAGACAAAGAGTGGTCGGGATTGTTTGGGGATCTGAGTTAGATTGGGACAGATGTACGATCCAGAGCATTTTGAAACTCCTTTTTAATGTCATTTAAAAGTATTATCTAATTAACTAAATTTTTTGTAAATGAATTAATTTAGTTAATTTCTATTGTAAAAGTAGCGTACACAATGAAAATAGTGAAATAACCCAGAGAAAGAAACAGTTGCCGCTACCAATTGAACGCAAACTCCTCACTCCCCATTTCGCCATTAAAGTCTAACCTTCCTCTCTCTTCTTGATTAATTTTGTAACTCCTAAAACTCCTCCTCACCATTATTTATTTCACACAGGAACACATGATACTGAGCATGGCCGGCTAAGCCCACAGGAACACAAGACTGTTGAAGCAATTGTAAAAGCAAGGTAGATTTCTGGTCTGTCTTGGTTATTATTATTACTATTATTATTATTTTTTTGCGAACTCACATCCTTGATGCTTCTTTTTTTGCAGTTAATACCCATTGTCGATTATTTTAGTGGGAGTTGGGGATGGACCTTGGGATATGATGAAGGAATTTGATGACAATATTCCTACTCGAGCTTTTGATAATTTCCAGGTAAACGCCAGCGGGTGACAATCACACCCCTTACTCTGTTTGATTGTACTGCATGTCACATATTTTATCATCACAGCCTTATATATCTTTCTTTCTTTCAGTTTGTGAGTTTTACCGAAATTATGTCAAAGAATATGCCTATATCCAGAAAAGAGACAGAGTTTGCTCTTGCAGCTTTGATGGAAATTCCTGCCCAGTATAAAGCGATAATGGACTTTAATATATTGGGGTAACAAGAGATGTCTTTCCTTTAAAGGTTTTGCTTTTAACAGTCTGACTTTTTAAAGCATATTCCACATAAACATAACAAAAATGCACTTACTCTAGAGGCATTTTTTAAAGCAGTTCTAGGAATGGGAAATTTGTAGAAAGGGTGCCTCTTCCACCACCGCTTTCTGATCTTTGCTTCATTTAGCACAAATAAACCCTCCCGGGTCTAGCGGTTTCAAAGCCAAAGACAAGCCACCATATAATCCCCAAGCAACCTCTAGCGGCCGCAGCTCCACCTGAAAGTTCAACATTCGATAACAAGGTCAGACTTTCATGTTGCCATCTTATCTCTTATAACTTCTAGAGTGATTTAAGGGCCTGTCATTGTAGGTTGACTTATTAATTACGTTTGATACATTTTAGATGCAACATATTTTCCCACCAAACTATTGTCTATATATATAAGAGCCTACATCTTACTGCTTAGCTATAATTTACGGACTTTTAAATGATTAAGTCTTAAGAAAAAGCAATGTAGGTCTTCTATTTAGCCTTTTGTTATTTTTGTGTAGGTTTTAATTATAAACATCAATGCATTTAGTACGGTAAGCTAGGAAGCACTAATAGGCTATTTTGCCCCATTGAGAAATCAATTAGGGGGAAGCAGGAGCAATAAAATCTTGGATGAAGTAATTAAGGTCTCCTCAATCTTTCTCTTGGATGTCCACAGGTATGCCCCATTTGCCTTACCAGCTCAAAGGATATGGCTTTTGGCTGCGGCCATCAGGTAAAATCTCGAAGCCCTTGGTGCTGTTTTTGTCCTTTTTTCATTATATTGGTTCTTATGCAGTTATGCTCCTTGCTTTTTATGGTAAATTGAGCACATGGAAGGTTTATATTGACATATAATCAGCCTCTTTCTTATTTGTTGCAAACGTGTTGTGAATGTGGAGAAGACCTTCAGTTATGCCCCATCTGTAGGACCCCAATGGAGACTAGAATAAAGCTTTATTAAAATATTAGCACCATCTGTATATATGGCAATTGGTGAGTTTCAACCTTGATTATCTCAATGCTCTCAGTAATTCTTTGAGACTCAGTCCACTCCTTCGATGTTCATTTTCGCCAACTTATGCATTGTCGGCTTCATTCTGGAGCATCGAAAGGTTTATCATTGCATGCGAGTGTTCCTCTTGTAAATTCATCTCTTCTTGATATAGTTGCTTTTATTCAGTCTTTGAGGTTTTGCGTATATAAATATGTCTCTTCTAGAAGCTTGATCAAGGTGCAATCACATTCTCAAAGAATGAGACAAAGTATAGCAGTACAGATAAGTATATCTTTTGTTTAGGCATGAATACAATTACTGGTAGTGTTTCCTGGCTCCTGAACGTTCCCAAGACAGTTGTTCATTAAATGGAATCATGCTTTCGGACCGAAGAATTCCTGTAGGAGCACTCCATCTTCTCCCTGGTATGTATTCTTCATCGACTAATTTTGGATTTCATTTAGGGTTCTAAGAATATACCATAAGTTGCTAATCCCTCAAATATACTCATATTACTTTCTCCAACAGGTTGCTTCATTGCCGGATTTGCCTATGATAGATTGGTTAGAACGACTCAAGCTACTTATATTGCTACAAGCTTACTTAATAATTCGTCCCTCAAACTAACTCTTATGATTGAAATACGAAACGGTCCCCTTGCAATCTCGAATCGACTCCTCATCTCTTTCTCTTTCTCACAATGGAGGATATACAAGATTGTAAGTTGGGACACACTTTCACAATTGTCATTTTTTGTTCAATTCTCTGCAAATTTATTTATTTATTTTTTCTTAATAAGCTATGTTTAGTTTTGTTCCTTTGACTGTTAAATTCAACGTGTTTGTAATTTTTTCCCCATTTTTAAAGTCTCCGTGCTTTTTCAGTTACTTTGTTATTTGATTTTGTTTTAGTGGTCATTTTATATGGCAATTTAG
The DNA here is from genome assembly GCF_015680905.1 of Coptis chinensis. Taxonomy (NCBI): domain Eukaryota; kingdom Viridiplantae; phylum Streptophyta; class Magnoliopsida; order Ranunculales; family Ranunculaceae; genus Coptis; species Coptis chinensis. The sequence goes on along the minus strand of NC_141463.1, from coordinate 87,317,925 downwards.
TCAAATTGTTTCTACAAATCCATTGCAGAAATGAGTATTATAATGAATGATTACAACTGAGTATAGATACAATTACTTCTCATTGGATTTTGTGGACAATAATATAGATGCATATATACAGACCAACTATTAATGGATTTGTTCGACAATTTATATTTTCTAAATTTTATGTTTGATACAAAATGCTTTTATATTTAACTTTATTCCTAAGTATTACTACATATTGTTCTTAAACAGGTCATTGGCGCACTTTGTGTTGTTCAGTAGATGTTTTAATTTGAGCAACTCTGCCCTATACCGAGGTTATACCCCTTGACCTGCATTTTATAACACCTTTCTTATTTAGCACTCCATGACATATCATATTTCTTTTGTCTATGTTAGTTTTTAAATTGGTAAGTTCTCGAATAGATTTCTTAGTGTGAAGTAGTACACTAACAACACTTTCAGTAAATTTTGAATCTTTGATTTCTGCAATTGATTTAGTAACTTCAGAATAGGGTGTTCGACAAATATTGCATTTAGAAAAACTTTGGGGTAGGGCCATAAATGAATACATTTAATTTTGAAACCTTATGACCTCCCTAATAGCCCACATTTAATCAAACATGAAATCACTTTAGCTTCAGTCACCATTTAGGCATCCACCAAATTTACAATATTGAAATTTGAAATGGTAGAGTAACTGAAAATTTACGTAATAAATCCTCCATATAAATGTTTCCAATTACTAACTAAAGAAATAACTCAAATGCCAAATTAAAAAGTGATTTGAAGAGTCTTTTGCCATTGAAAATGTGCTCACTCCCAACATATGGATAGTCGAGATTGGTTTATACACATTTTAAGGGCAACCATTTAATTTTGAAAACTCGTGAACTTCCAAATAGGCAAATAGCCCACATTTTACATTTAATCCATTAAATGATGGTTGAAGGCTTATTTTTCTATAACCGAAGGCCAAAGGTCTTAATAACCTAACCATCAAAAACTTGCTTGGGATTGGGATTCTAACACTGAAGACTCTCAAGTCTGAATCGCACAAAACCGCAACTCAACTCCACAAAAGAGAACCGACCTATGGTTTCAGTTTGCTTCTATTTATTCATCAAATGCAGTGGAATAAACCCATTCATTTCTTTTGTCAATAATGGTTATTCTCACTTAAAGTCGCCTTCACTCAGTTGATCTGCTTACAGACAGACTTTTTGGGTGCTAAGATCCAAAGTCGAGTTCCCAATTTCTCATATCTTTTACTATTTTATTAGATAGCTCAAAATGTTGAATGTCTGTATGATTTGGATGCAAACATCAGGTTACGATCGCCCAAGCTTCTTTATAGGAACATTGTTTTTTTTTTGGAAACCCTATACTTGAAAACTGAATCAGATAGGGTTGGTGGATTTTTTGGTACGACTCCCCTCTTCATCATTTATGAATGTATAGTTATCTTCTGGATGAGAACTTAAGTTTATGATTTGAATGTGCTTTTGTTCCTTTATGGATATTCGAATAGGGGATCGTAATATTTTTATTTACTGTTTTAGGTTGTACTTTAAGTACTGCATATCATGGCTAGCTGCAAATTTGATAAGAGTTGGGCATGTATTTATACTTTGTAGTTATTCATGATTATTTTGAGTTTAGAATGCCATCTGAGGCCTTGGTTCGACAATGCCATAAGTTAGGTGTTTCCTTATGAATGCCATATGAGGGTGTACCTGATGTTGCATCTTTCTTATATCTCTTTCTTATATCTAAAAGATTTTGGATTATAATATGCAGACACAATTATGTAGTTTGTGTAAACAACCTTTCAAATATTAACTACCAAATTGACGACATCAACTGAGCAATGAAAGCGTTGCTAGACTATGGTATATCTCTCTCACTCCTCATGTTTTGTTATTTATTCAGTGGAGAGTTTGCAAAAGACATTTGTTATGTGGTGGTTGTCTAATGTTGAATTTGTTATTGATGTAAAAACTATGTCTGATGGTCATATATTTTTATGTTACTATTAGACATTAATTTAGATGAAATACAACATGAAGATATCTTTCTAGGAAATAGTCTATGATCATATAGGATTTTAGGCTTTCAACCTCACAGAGCATGTCTAAAGGATGTCGTAACCTTTAATTTGTACCAGTGATAGATATGGAAACTCTGTAAGTAACCTTTAACCTTTATTTTCCATTTGCAGTTTCATGTTTTCAATTGATGCCTACTTTTTTTTTAAAGTAGTCTTACCTATCAAGTTACTTCTTTTTTAATCTCGTCAGATTGAGACGTGAAAGAGTATATACTGGGGTACTGGCATTCAACCGATTCAAAGCTGATATTAAATTACATTCAAACACGTGAAAGGCATTGGATCTTTGCATGAAAAAGTGGTTGTAGTGGATAATTCACCAAATTGAAGTCTCTGGTTAGGAAGTTGTGCGAACAGTGTGCAACAACTGATCTTGGCATGGAAAGGAGAGATTCAGAATAGTGTGCAGATGCTACTAACACAATGTGAGGGGCGTAGCCTAAACATTAAAAATCTTTGGGTAGCTGCAACAATTTCTGGATGGTATCACTTTCAAAATGCAGAAATGGGACAATGTTAGTTGGCATGGATCTAGAGGCAAATTTTTGCATAAAGGAAATTGGAAGGCAAGTGCATTCTGGCTCTCGGGCTGTATGTTCAACAACACAGCCAACCCTATGATATTAAGAAGTGGCGATTGCAAGACAAACATGGTGTTTGCAATCGTCAGTCGAGATTAAACGGGAATCATCGGACCATGAGATAATCAAATAAATCAGTGTAGATGGGTCATCAAATGCCAATGTAGGCTTAGTAGGTTTTGGAGTGATATATAGAGATCATATCCGTGCAAGAAATGTGAATCAGATTGTTGCAAGTTTTTCTGCCATTGTTTAAAGGCTTTCTATAGCGGGTGGCCGTAATGAAATGTTATACAAAAAGGGTGTCTACGAATGATGATCAACTTTGTTTCATTTCATCGCTATTAATCTGTCTAATGGTGAATGCACGTGTTTCTGTATATATTCTAGAATGTGCATATGGTTTTATGTTTGGGAGTTTCTTTATTTTTAAGTTTGACAGGTTTTATGTTTGGGAGTTTCTTTATTTTTAAGTTTGACAGATCCTCATCATTCACCTGTTTCAAAGGTATGAAAATACTATGGTGTACCAAGATTAATGCCACAAACAACGTAATAAGTAACTCATAACCAACTGTGCTTTAGGCACGGGTAATACCTAGTCTATAATACAAAATAGCTAAGTTTTTAAGCAAAATTATAAGGGCTTAAGTGGCGGTCCTGATTTTCTCGGGATCTGTGCTAATACTTGAAGAGTCTTATTTACATAATACTCTAATGCTTGAAGAATAAATAATAGTGTATAGCGCGCTCCTCCTTCGACCACGTTAGGTACTCCATCTTAGGAGTAGGGATTACAAGACAGACTAAAGAGTAGCACCTCTAGACAGAGCTAGACTTAAGAAAGAGCTAACAACCTCTAGACAGATCGAGCTAGACTTAAGTAGGCTAAGAGCTAACAAAGCCAAGAAGAGAACCTAATGCCACATAGAGCAGGTTTTCTAGGTGGAGTCCAAAATAGTTATAAGCTAATGTTAAAAAAAATGGAAAAAAATAGTTTCAAAATTTTGAAAATGAGATATCTGACATGGTATAAATATAATGGACATGGTTAAATAATAGTGTATAGCTGATCCTCCTTCGACCACGTTAGTTACTCCATCTTAAGAGTAGGGATCACAAGACAGACTAAAGAGTAGCACCTCTATTCAAGCAGGTTGGATTAAATTATGGATTATCTCATATCAATATATAGCTACAGTGGAAGCATTTTGCTCAATCAGTGCATTAGAACTTCTGGCTCTTTATCACATTAGCTTGGACACGAAGTCAACTTTGGCATTGAAAAATAATGTGCAACAGCAGGAGCAACACTTACCTCATGGCACTGGGAAGTGGTGGGATAGCATACCAGACTTCTTAACTTTAGTGGAACAACCATAATTGATTCTCCTCTTAATGTATTGTAGTTGGTATGCTATTACATTAATCAACTATTATACTCATTTCTCAATTCTTTGTAATGTAACTCTTCTCCTTTTGTTAATTCAATACAGTTATTACCTTCTAGCAATTTTAAATGTGCATCATCATTGTAGAGGCAAGAATCATTAGCTCATGAATAGTCACTCACCTTATTTGCTAAGGTCTGCAATTATTTCCAAAACGAGAGCATTATGTATTTGTATAAAGTTTTCATTGTAACCAAGGATCTTTTGCTAGGTTAATTTGGGCCATGATTATGATTCATAGAATGGTTTAGTATCAAAAACTTTGAATGCTGCTCACCATTTGAGAAACGTGTATAAATTGAATGTGGATTACACAAGGAATGAACAGTGAAAGTTGTCTACATACACTCCGTTTTTTTTTTCGATACAAGTACACTCCGCTTCTGGATGAAGCTTCTAGATGAACAAATTGTTCTCAATACATATACTCGGCCAAGATGATTTTCTAAGGCATATTCAGTTAAGGGTATCACAATGACACTAACAAGTTCAATTTAAATGTCAAAGAAAAAAAAAAGTAATTCTATTGTAAAAGTTAAATTTACACGTATTCATTTAATTATGACTCGAGTGGCATAACCACGAGTTAAATTCTAGTCTATATATATAATAAAGCAGCTTAGTCTTTTTATGATGTTATATCGAGCGGTCTAGGAGAAAGCAGTTTTGAGATGATCCTACGGTGATAAATCAATTTCTTTCAAGAGTCCTACTTACTCTAAACTAAAGAGTCCTACTTTCTTACTCTTAACTAAAGAGTCCTACTTATCTTTTCCCCTTGTACGGTGATCAAATCACTTTCTTTCTACTTTCTTTTAAGAGTCCTACTTATCTTTTCCCCTCCTACCGTGATCAAATCACTTTCTTCTAAGAGACCTACTTACTATAAAAATAAAAAAAAAACTACCGAAAACAAAATAGACTAAAGTAGACTTTCACGGCTAGAAAAAATCCCATCCTCTTCACACCCCAAAATAAAAAGAGGCTCTCCCAAGCTCCAGGTTCAGGTTCAATTAAAAGGTATATATCATATCCTTACTTAATTTCTCCACAAACAGTTATACCTGTTTGAAAATGATATACTATTGAGTTCTATGATTTTTGTTGGTATGAGTTATCTGAAAGAAATTTTGTAATGATAGTTTGATGTAGTATTGAAGATATATTAACGCGACTTGTGGACCTCCCAGAACAAGAGCAAGGGCGGTGAGTCATTTTTCAAGTTGTTTATACAGGTATTTTTTTGTCCTTAATTTATGGATATATTGCCTATTAGATCTTGTGGTTTTGATCTATTTGTTTATTGTGGCAAAATGTGTGTTATTTTTTGTGTACCATGCAATTACAAAGATTGCTTAATCAACAGGTAAACTTAGTTCATTATTTGTGATACATTGTCGGCATTGGCTATAAATTATCGTTTAAATTAGACGTCGTATCTATTTAATTAATACGTACAATTCACTTAATTATTGACAGTCTATCCTAAAGATTCTCAACAAGCTGAGTATTAGTGAGCACAATTTAGCCTATCAATAAGTCAGGTTTTTGTTTCTATTTTATTTTTCTTTTAACCTGCATACAATTTCATTGCTCAATGACACTTGGTACTTATATAAGCTTCAATCATGCATGCTGATGGTGTTACCAGTAATATCCCTGGGTCAGTGTTGAATCTCAAGTTGAGGTGTGAACTTTTGTCAATTTGAAGCAATGTGTCTCGTTGATGTATTATTACATAATAAATTAATATCAGGCAATTGCCTGATCATTTGAATTATTTGGTTGATTGAGTTTGGGATTTTTTTTTCCTTTCTAGGTTTATATTAGAAGACAATTTTCATACTATTTTAAGTCGTGAAGTGTAATAAATTAATATCAGGCGATTGCCTGATCATTTGAATTATTTGGTTGATTGAGTTTGGGATTTTTTCTTTTCTAGGCTTATATTAGAAAACAATTTTCATACTATTTTAAATTAAGTGAAGTATAATAAATTAATATCGGGCAATTGCCTAGATCAATAGAAAGTGTTCCTCGAATGGAGGGAGTCGCGACTCTCTCTGGACTCCCTTGAGGGGATGGGAGGAGGCTGATATGAGAAGGTTGTTTTAATATAGGTCAAGTTATGTTCGTTTTATAGATCTGACATAAGGTTTAAGCATGGTGCATACTTTTTCGTATTAACTTCAAAGTCTACCTTCATTTAGTTAGGGTGATCTTGGACATACCCAACAAAACACTCCCATACCCCATAACTAACATAAATTTTTACCATACCCCAATAACTGTCTAAATCCAATAATATCTCCAATATATTTTTGGGGTATTTCCCATAAGGGCAAAAGGATTAAAAAAAAAAAAAGAAAAACAAAAAATAACGACCACCTCTTTTTTTGGTACCCGCCTGTTTTGAGTGAAAATTTCTTTTCACACTCTTCTTCTTCATAAACCCAGAGTTCCTCTCAAACTAGACTATAAAAGAACTAATGGATGATCTTATAGAAGAAATACATTTGCTGTTTCAAGTCATATACAATATTCCTTTCTAATTTCTATATAAACATCTTTCCAGTTTTTCCTAGCAAGTAATTTTGCGGTGTTTTAATATAACTACATGATAACTATAAAACTAGGCTATTCATGATAACTACAAAACTAGGCTGGTTCTTCATACCAGAGATTCCAAACTGGTATTATCTTTGTTGCATTTGCAGGTACTTTTGTTCTGCCCTTGTCAATTATGATAACTGTTTTTATGCAATCTGGAAAATAAAAGCCAATATTCTACTACGGTCTAAAGAGCACCTTCGGTTGAAAAATCCTCTTATTTCAAATGTTTATGGTACCAAAGCAGTAGGTATTCTCATATTTCTAGATCTTTTTCGCAAAAATACTTCCTGGTTAAATTTTCATTATGTCACTTCCTTCGCGGTGTTAATGTTACAGCAACGGATCTCTTAGAAAGTTCGAAAGTGCAAGCGATCATAGGGCCTCAAAAGTCTGAACATACTGAGTTTATCGCCGATCTGGGTTACAAGGTTCATATACCAATAATATCATTCTCTGCAACTATTCCTTCAATTTATTCACGAAGTCCTTATTTTGTTCGAACTGCTCCTGATGAACAAAGTCAAGTAAAAGCTATTGCATCCATCACCCAGGCCTTTAAATGGAAAGACAGTGACTACGGAAATAGATTGGTACCAGATTTGATCAATGCCTTCCAAGATATAAACACTCGTATCATTTATAGAAGCTTCATTTCTCCTTTTGCAACAGAAGATCAAATCGTTGAAGAGTTGCAGAAGTTGATGATAATGCAAACTAGTGTTTTCATAGTACATATGTCAGCACCTTTTGGTGTCAAATTCTTTTTGAAGGCAAAAGATTTGGGAATGATGAATGAAGGGTATGTATGGATACTCACAAGCGGGCTAATGAACGTCTTAGATGTATTGGAACCTACTGTACTTGATTCTATGCAAGGTGCATTGGGAGTAGTCCCATACATTGCAACATCAGAAAAGCTTGACAACTTCAATACAAGATGGAAAAGAGAGTCGTTCATCGGAAAAGAAATGATCAATTTTGGGCTATGGGCATATGACACTATATGGGCACTCGCAATGGCAGCTGAGAGAGTGGGAGATATGAAACCCAACTCACTCAGGCTGGAATCAGATGGAAATTTTATTGATGTCCTGGGAGTCTCCCAGAAAGGACCAAAGCTGCTTGAAGAGATCTTAAAGATAAAATTTGAAGGACTGAGTGGAGAATTCCATGTTGTCAATGGACAGTTACAACCCTCAGCCTTTCGAATACTCAATGTTGTTGGTAAAGGTGGGAGAGATGTCGGCTTCTGGACATCAAAACATGGAATTTAGAGGGACCTAATGAACTTAAATAGTGAAGGACCATACTCAACTTCAGCCGAGCATTTTCAAGTTATTATTTGGCCAGGAGAATCAACAACTGTACCAAAGGATTGGGCGATCCCAATGAATGGGAAGAAACTCAGAATTGGTGTTCCTGTGCCAGAAGGCTTCAGTGAGTTGGTGAACATGGAAAAGGACCCTTATACCAACTCCACGAGAGTCAGTGGGTATTGTATAGACGTGTTCAAATCTGCCATAGAGTCACTGCCATATACTCTTCCTTATGAGTTTGTGCCTTTTCAAAGAGAAGATGGGAAAAGTGCTGGCAGTTACAATGATCTTATATACCAAGTCCACCTTAAGGTAAATTTTCTTAATATTTACTATATCGACATAGCATACAGCTCCATAGATTGTTCTCATTTGCTTCATTTTTCGAGGTGGGAATGATTAGAACTATGACGTTGTGGTGGGAGATATAGCAATAACAGCCAACCGGTTGTTATATGTTTGTATCTGTTCATTGTAGTAATCCAAAGTATAATAGTCTTCTGCGTTCTCCCATTTGTCAAAATTTGATTTTGAATTTTTTTCTTCATCCTCATTCAGTTGGTATTCATCCTCATTACTTTGGTATGATTGATTCAAATCAAAAGTGAGTGTTTGTATGTTTATTGATGAGATAAAAGAATAAGAGGTTATTGGAAAAGAAAATAAAAGGAAAAAAAAATGCGGTCTTCTTTTTTTTTTTTTTTCTTTCTGAATCACATAGAGTAAATGACTTGTTTTAGTCAATAAATATCTTGGGTATGTCTAATAAAAAAGAAGGGTAATTTAGAAAGCTAAATATGTCTAGAATCTTTCTTTTTTTAATTTTAAAATTGGGGTACGGGAGTGTTTTGTTGGGTATGTCCAAAATTACCCTTTAGTTAATATGTCGGTGGTTCTTTTATAAACAACAAGACAATGTTTGTTTACTTATCTGCTTCTGTAGACAACTAAAAATAGTTCAAGGATTTATCAAAGTCAATTTTTATCCTATTGAGGGTCTCTTTAGTCAATTGGGAATTCCTGTTGTAAATTTATAATAACAATTTATTTATCAATCATACCCAGTCAATTGAGTACTACCTAGTCTATAGATCCTGGGAAATTAAATGAGGCATTCAACCAACATATGAAGAGATCTCCTGAACGTTATGAACACAATGTATTGATACGTATCAAGTAAGCTTACTTTATTTGGCATTTTTACATATTAATGTACATTAAAAGACTACTCAGAGATGTTTCAAAATGATTTAGACCATACACCTATTCCATCTAACTTAGATCCCTACGCGATCCCGACCACCCTTTGTCTACCCATTTTGTTTTATTATAATAGAAAATGAGGCATTCAACCAACATTTGAAGAGATCCCCTGAACGTCATGAACACAATGTATTGATACGTATCCAGTAAGCTTACTTTATTTGGCATTTTTACATATTAATGTACTTTAAAAGACTACTCAGAGATGTTTCAAAATGATTTAGACCATACACCTATTCTCATCTAACTCAGATCCCTACACGATCCCAACCATCCTTTGTCTACCCATTTTGTTTTATTATAATAGATGGGCAAGTTTGTGGAATAATGTGAAGCAAATTACCTTGCTACTTCCACTAATAATGCTGAGTTCGTGGTTTTGCTTTGAGGCGACAATTTACGATGTATAGTGTGCATATTATCATAGAATTTGGAGTTTTTAATTAATAACTTTATTTCCAAATTGTTGAGAACTTAAGTTGCACCTATTTCTCTAAGAATGACACACCATTATTGAGGTGCTAAACTGGTGAACTTGGAGAGAACTTATGGAATGCAAAAACAATAAGTGTCTATGGATTATATAATAAAGCCAACTTATGAACTAGCGTGTCTTTAACCATTTGGTTACAATCAAAGACAATTATGGATTATGTCGACAATACAAGTATTTGATACAACCAATGGTGTTATGGTTATACGAATACATTGATAATTTATGCTTATTCTATTAGACACCTTAAAAGCTCAATTTTGTGTTTTTGCCAACTCTGTTTCATTAGTGAGAGTTTGTACATATTATGAATGAAACGAGTTATCACTTGATAAGTGCAGAATTATTACATATTCACGCCCAATTTTATATGAGTTAGTCCAGTTATTTTATATAATCTCCTATTGATTATCGTGTTTCCTTGGTTTTTGCAGAAATGGTATAAATCGTGAAAACGAGGTTGAAAAGTCTTTGGAAGTTGATTGATTGTGCTATAGAGAGGGCCTCTTTTTCCTAGCAACTTGACTAAGCCCAAGTGACCAAAGCCCGAACCGAGTTAAAAGGTTGGACCGAACCGTTAACAACTAATGGCCATACCGGTTCATGTCCACCCGAGAGCACCGAATCGGACCTTATGTTTCTCTCCCATTCTCATGAACGAAAACTCTAGTTTCCTTCTAAAATCGAATTAAGCGACAGAGAAACCGATCCCTCAAATTTAGGCCGACCAAATTGAACACGCCCACACAACCTAAATCCTATACAACCGGACTACGATCGGCTTCCACCTTCCGCTTTCACGAACAGAAACAAAGACCGACTTCGACTAAAACTAATCCAAACCCAAATCTCTCGCCACCGACTTCAAATCCCATTCGAAATCAAACACTACCCTAACCAATCCATTATATATAGAGGAGAGAAACAGTAGGGGGGCTCCGGAGAATTTAAAAACGAGAACACGGATCTTTGGAGGCGTGAGGGCGAAGTGGAGAAGAAGATATCAAAGCGGGATTACGGTTTTGTCGATGATTTATTCTTCTTATATTTTCGTATTGCAAATTATCATGTCTAGCTAAATTCCAAGCTAGGGCTTAGATGAAGCCCTAGACTTGCGTAGGTTTTCTAAGTTTAATTGGGTTATTGTTCTCTGACTTAAGTTTTACAGTAAATAATTAATTGAATTCCCTGATTTCTATAGAAATTCTATCATTGATTATATCCTGCATGTTTAATCCATGTCTAGACTAGTCAATTGTTGGATTAAGTTTCTGTTGATATCGAAGCATCGGTTCTAAAGTTTATTTAAACTGTGAGAAGTTGTCTTGTAAAAGACAATTTTTGCTAGGGGTTTATATCTGTTTCTTTGAAATTCAATTAATACAATTTGTTAGAATTGTTTAAGAATTACACTCTCACATCTTCGAGCAAGCAAGGGTTACCTTTCCCTCATGCTACTCGTATTAAAAGAGAACTTTAAAATGAATTAAACTAAGATAATCTACAACGGTCTAGGGTGAATTCGAATGCCTTAGTGTTTTCTTCGGTAATAGTTAATCTATTTAATTTATTGCTTTCGTAGTAATTAGTTAATTTTAGTTAATAATAATTCCAAATTTCTATAAAACAATATTGTCGAATTAGGTTAGGTAATATTTTAGTACTCGTTTGTCCGAAGTAGCAATCCCCTGTGGGATCGACCCGTTTGCCGCAACTATTTTCAACGATAGCTCTGCGCTTGCGGTTTAACTAGGGTTAGATTAGTCTATTTAATTAAACTGACTAATTTCCTATCAAGTTTTTGGCGCTATTTTGCGGATTATGTAGTGGCACAATTGAGTTTTAAAGTCTTATTTATCGTGATTAAGTAGTTTAAGTTTTGTCGTAGTTATATTAATTCGTAGTTTACGTGTTTAATTTTAGTTATTTTTGCAGATAGTTAAGCAAAGATTTCTTCTTACAAGGTTGATAGTCATGATTTATTGTGGACTTTGTGAAGTTGCTTGCTTTGTCACACCCGCGTCATAAAGTAGCCCTCGAAGCCTCACACCGGAGGTCGTCTCTTTCCTTTGTGGGCTTGGACTTTGTTTGTTTTGTGTGTTTTTTGCTTGTTTTCATTGTTTCTTGCATTTAGGATTGGTTAAGTCACCTTTGACCAGCCTTAGGCATCTTGCATTAGGACAGGTTTTAGCCCGCTCACTAGGAAAGCCCTTTTGACCGTGGATCGAGTGGCGGTGCTTTTGCACAAGAAGCTGAATCGTGTTATTTGGGTTTAGAAGCAAATATATTAAACAATATTTAAAATTCAATGCTGGTTGAAATATTTGTTTGATATTGTTTGTGTGAGCATCATTTGCATCATTTATTAGAGTCTTAGGTTTTAGAAGTGGTTTATGATTGAGACTCGATCGATAATCGAGTTAGCACCATTTGATTCAGAAATTGAATGGACACTCCATAGAAGGATTAGAAATCTCACCGAGTTAGAGATACCTATAACCTTTGTCGGCAATACACCAATTTTTTGACATGGGTAACAATAATAATGACATTGTTGCCCAAGTACCTAGGTCTATTAAAGAATTCATATATCCTACTAGGACAACTCGACCATCTTGCATCGTTCCTCCACCTGACCAATGCTAATAATTTCGAGTTAAAGCCCAATCTACTTGGGTTTACTTCCCTAAGTTTAGGGGGTGCGGATGAGGAAGATCCATATCTTCATGTAAGGGAGTTTGAAGATATTTGTGGGATTGTGAAACTTTAACTTTTAGGTTTAAGCGATGAGGCTATAAAAATTTGAAGTTATTCCCTTTTCCCTTAAGAAAGCGAAGAGTTGGTTTCACACTCTTCCATCTAATTCCATAACTATGGGAAAGATTATGCATTGTGTTCTTAAAGAATTTTTTCCTAATCATAAAAGCAACCGCTTTTAGAAAAATTTATCATCTTTTTTGCCAAGTGATGGAAGTCATTATGGAAGTGTATGGAGAGGTTCAAGGACCTGCTCTTGTAGTGTCCTAACCATGGCCTAGAGAAGGGTAGGCTAATACAGATTCTCTATGAGGGGTCTTGATTTTAGCTCTAAGGCTATGATTGAGACCATGAGTACCGGAGATTTTACGTGATAAGGCGTGGATGATGCATGGTCGATTTTAGAAGACGTTCTTTGAAAAGGTCCAACAATGGGAAACTAGTCGCGGAGCCTAAGAAGGTGGCTAGTAGTACTACAAAGAATGTTATGTTTCACGTTGATAAAGATTTTGACTCGAATGCCAAAATAGTTTCCTTAGTTAGAAGAGTTGAGGCTCTTGAGGTAGAAAAGGAGACAAAATCTCCAGCTCAAGTTAATAATGTTGAGACCCCTGGTTGTTTGTTGTGTGATAGTCTTGATCACGTGATTGATAATTGCCCTGGCGTTACTATGCAAGTTAATGCTTTTAATTCATACCAAAAGCCAGGCAATAATCCGTTTTCTAATACGTATAACCCTGGGTGGCGTAACCACCCCAACCTATCTTGGTCCAAGGGTATACATCAGGGTGGTCCAGTTAGTAATACAAACCCGGTGCAACAATATACACCCCAACCACCTAAGCTGTCACCTTTAGAGGAAACTATGGCTCAATTAGCACAGACCACCATGAAACTTCAGGAAACGACCGATCGGTTTATCCAAACCAGTCAAATGGCTACTCAGGAGAATGCTCAAGCCCTTAAGAAGTTGGAAGTTCAAATTTGTCAAATTGCTAATACTTTGAATGAGAGGGACAAGGGTAAGTTTCCTAGCCAACCAGTAGCTAATCCTAGGGGACAATTTGAAATAGGTTCTAACTTGAACCAAGGGAACCACCAGGAGCAAGCCAAGTCTATTACTATTCTTAGGAGTGGTAAACAGGTTGATAATAGGGTTGAGGTACCTAAGGATGGTGAGGTCGGATCTGATCCTATAGAGATTGAAGGGGAGGAGAATGACGTAAGTGGGACTACTAGTAGTAATGCTTCCAAGGAGAGCTTAGAACCTCCTACTCCTGTGCAAACTAGTCCTATACCTTCTTATATACCAAAAGCTCCTTTTCCCCAACGGTTAGATCAGGCTAAGAAAGGTTCTAATTTGAGTGAGATGATGGAGCTGTTTAAACAAGTTCAAATCAACATTCCATTACTTGATGCCATAAAACAAGTTCCTTCTTATGCCAAGTTTCTTAAGGATTTGTGCACACGGAAACGTAAGTTGAATGTCTGAAAAAAGCCTTCCTTACCAAGCAAGTGAGCTCCATTATCCAAAACCAAACCCGCCCTAAGTTTAGAGATCCCGGATGCCCTACTATTTCTTAAGTAATTGGTGATCATATGATTGAGAAGGCATTGCTAGATTTAGGGGCTAGTGTTAATTTGTTGCCACTATTCGGTTTATTTACGACTTGGTCTTGGTAAGTTAAAACCCACCACCATTACTCTTCAATTGGCGGATAGGTGCGTGAGAGTTCCACGAGGTATTATTGAGGATGTTTTGATTCAGGTTGACAAGTTTTATTTCCTGTTGATTTTCTTGTTCTAGATACACGTTTGGGGGACCACTAAGCACCACATTCCTTTATCTTAGGTCGCCCATTCTTGGCCACATCTAATGCTATCATTAACTGCCGTAATGGAGTGTTGAAGCTTTCTTTTGGTAATATGACTACCGAGCTTAATGTGCTTAATGTGGGTCAACAACTCCCTGAGCCTGATGATTTTTGGGAAGTTAATATTATTGAGTCTGTGGTCCATAAGACTTTCTTAGAGAGTTATTCCGATGACCCTCTTGAGTCTTGTTTAGCTCATTTTGGCGGTGATTTTGATGTGGATAGTTCTATTTGTGAAGTTAATGCTTTGCTTGATGCTACCCCGATCTTAGATACTAATAAGTGGAAAACCAAGGTAGAACCTCTTTCTCCTTCTGAGTCTAAACCAGTTTCTTCCATAGATAGTCCTCCTAAGCTTGAGTTGAAACCATTACCAGATTCTCTTAAATATGTCTTTTTGGGACCTGATGAGACCTTGCCTATTATTATTGCTTCTAATCTTGATAGTGAACAAGAGAGTAAATTGCTTAGGGTTCTTAGAGACCATAAAACAGCTTTAGGGTGGACTATTGCTGATATTCATGGGATCATTGCCGATTGTATGCATCATATTCATCTAGAGGAGAATGCTAAACCAACCCGCTAATTCGAGAGGCGGCAATCCTAACATGAGAGAGGTAGTGAGAGCCGAGGTTCTCAAGTTGTTAGATCACGGGTATCATTTACCCCATCTCCGATAGTCAATGGGTGAGTCCAGTTTCAGTTGTCCCTAAGAAGTCCGGTATTACAATGTAGTTAAGAATCACGAATGGCGAAGTTAGTTCCTACCATATGACTCTTTGGGTGGCATTTTTGTATTGACTATCGTAAGTTGAATCTAGCCACTAGGAAAGATCACTTTCCTTTTCCTTTTATTGACCAAATGCTTGAACGGTTAGCCGGTCATAAGTATTATTGTTTTCTCGATGGTTATTCCGGTTATTATCAAATATGTATTACACCTGAGGATCAAGAAAATACTACATTTACTTGTCCTTTTGGAACTTTTGCTTACTGTCGTATGCCATTTGGGTTATGTAATGCACCTGGTACCTTCCAGAGATGCATGCTTAGCATTTTTTCTGACATGGTAGAAAGGTTTCTTGAGGTGTTTATGGATGACTTCTCTGTATTTGGTGATTCTTTTGATGAGGGTTTGCACCATTTGGAATTAGTGTTAATTAGGTGCAAGGAAAAGAATCTGGTGTTGAATTGGGAGAAATGTCATTTTATGGTTCAACAGGGTATTGTTCTTGGTCATATTGTTTCTACCAAAGGAATTGAGGTCGATAAGGCTAAGATTGATGTCATTTCTAGTCTTCCACCACCTAAGACTGTGAGAGATATTAGGTCTTTTTTAGGTCATGCTGGATTTTATAGGCGATTCATTAAGGACTTTAGCAAGATTTCTCGTCCCTTATGCAATTTACTTGGTAAAGACGTCGATTTTGTCTTTGATGATGATTATTTGAAAGCTTTTGAGAAGCTTAAGCATTTATTGACTACCGCTCCTATCATACAACCACCGATTGAGTGTGCCTTTTGAGTTAATGTGTGATCGTCCGGACTATGCTATTAGAGGGCTGTTTTAGGTCAACGGTTTGATAAGTTGGCCCATGTAATTTATTATGCGAAATCTAACTCTTAATGATACCCAAATGAATTACACTACAACAGAGAAGGAATTGTTAGCTGTTGTGTTTACTTTAGACAAGTTTAGGTCTTATCTCATAGGGTCTAAGGTTGTCGTGTTTACTGACCATTCGGCTTTAAAGTATCTTCTTTCCAAAAAGGATGCTAAAGCGCGTCTTATTCGTTGGGTTCTCTTATTACAAGAGTTTGACATTGAGATTAGGGATAAAAAGGGTACAGAGAACGTGGTCGCTGACCACTTGTCTAGGCTTATAGTAGAGTCTTCTACTAGTCTTTTCCCTGATGAGCAACTTTTTGGTGTCTCCCAGTTGCCTTGGTATGCAGATATTGTTAATTATCTTGTTATAGGTCAGTTTCCTTCTCATTGGAAAAAACAAGATAAATCTAAGTTTCTTGCTGAGGTTAAGTATTTTTTAAGGAGGACCCATACTTGTTTAAGTCATGCCCCTCGATCAGATTATTAGGAGATGTGTTCGGGCGTGAGTTTAAGTAGTATTCTCTCCTTTTGCCATGACCATGCATGTGGTGGTCACTTTGGTCCTAAGAAGACGGCTGCTAAGGTTTTGCGGTGTGGTTTTTATTGGCCTACTCTCTTGAGAGATGCACATGAGTTTTGTTTAGGATGTGATCGATGCCAAATATACGGTAATATTTCCCATAGGAACATGATGCCTCTTTCCCCTATTTTGGTTGTTGAGCTTTTGATGTGTGGGGGTATAGACTTCATGGGTCCTTTTCCTCCCTCCTTTGGTTATCTTTATATCCTCGTCCGCAATAGATTATGTTTCTAAGTGGGTTGGAGGCGATTGCCATGTAAAACGAATGATCACAAGGTGGTAGTTAATTTTTTGAAATATAATATATTTTCTCGTTTTGGTACTCCTCGTGCAATTATAAGTGATAATGGTACTCATTTTACAAATCGTGCGTTTGAATCTTTAATGAAAAAGTACTCTATTACTCATAAACTTGCTACCCCTTACCATCCCCAAACTAGTGGCCAAGTTGAAGTATCTAATAGGGAAATTAAACGGATTTTAGAAAAGACGGTACGACCTGACCGTAAGGATTGGTCTCAACGTCTTAATGATTCCCTTTGGGCTTATAGGACTGCTTATAAGACTCCCATTGGTATGTCTCCTTATAGGCTTGTGTTTGGGAAGGCATGTCATTTGCCTGTGGAATTAGAACATCGTGCTTTTTGGGCCATTAAAACTTTTAACTTTGACATGCGTAGATCAGGTTCACAACGTAAGCTTCAATTGAATGAGTTAGCTGAGTTAAGGAATGAGGCATATGAGAATGTCAAGATTTACAAGGAGCGGACTAAGATTTTTCATGATAAATCTATTCTTCGCAAGTCCTTTGAACCTAATCAAAAAGTTTTGCTATATAATTCTCGTTTTAAGTCTTTTTCCTGGTAAGTTCGTTCTAGGTGGATTTGGTCCTTCATTGTTAAAACTATTTTTCCTTATGGTGCTTTGTTGAGATAGAGGATCCTACGGATGGTCGTATGTTTAAGGTTAATGGTGAACGCTTTGAAACCATATCTTGATGGTTTTGCTAATAAGGATGTGGAAGAAGTGGATCTTATTGATCCTATTTATCATGACTAAAGGAGTATGCTTGTTGTATTTTAGTAGTTTAGGTTTTGTTTTTCGTTGTTTTTAGGTTTTGTTTTTCTTTTTTGTAAGAGTCGCCGTATTGTTCCCGAATATTTCATTCCAAAATTTCTAGTCTTCATTTGGGTTAACCAATGAGAAACATATTATTGTGATTTTCAGGTTATGAAAGGTTTTGTATTTATGAAATGTTGAAAATACAAAGGAGACTCTGTCGAAAAAATTTCAATTTTGGGGTGTTCATTTTGTGTTTAGTTGGTAGACAAAATGCTAATCTAAGAATTGGGTGTGCGAAGCATTAGTCTGCTAGAGACGTTAACTGTAGCGCTTATGGGAGGCAACCCATGTTTTTATTTTTGTTGAGTCTTTTGTGCACGTGTATCATGCATTCCACTCTAGCACCTTTTCTCCGCCTTTTTTGGAGGCGTGTAACTCTATGGGATGAGACCGTGACACATTTTAGTCATTGTAGTAACTTGGTTCCTCTTTTATATTATCATTGTTATATCTTTTGTGAGGTACTAATTTCTACAGGTGACTCAAAGATATTATTTTTCGTTTTTGAAGCTCTTGGTAACCTCTTTCCTTATATAATTTTACTTGTCCATGTTGTTATCTTTTAAATTCCGCATCTATGTTAACATTGAGGACAATGTCTATAAGAAGTTTGGGGGTGGGAACAAAATGTTTGATTAGCGAAAAATAAATATGTCCAACATGGTATGATTAATGGTGATTTCCTATGATGAGAAAATTAAAAAAAAAAAAAAAAATATATATATATATATATATATATATATATATATATATATATATATATATATATATATATATATATATATATATATATATATTTTTTTTTTTTTTAATTTCTAAAACCACTGATTTTCAAGGAATCTATGAAGTTAAGAGTCACTTTTGAAGTCATTGTTGCTTTTAGACTATTTTCTACCTCTAGAAATAGATTTTGTTGATGAAAGTCTAAGCCAAAGTGGAATAGGCACTATTAGCCACCTGATACATGTCAAATTGAAGAGTAATTTAATCTCCTAGTGAACTAGAAGAGGAATATAGAGACTTAACCCGTGAGACTTGAGCCTTTGAATTTCTTGGAGAGCTTTTACGTAAATTCTGAGTCCAAGTTGACTCAATCATTTTTTTGTGCTTAAATTCGTTGTATGGTCTCATTTTTTCTTATTTTGGTCGATCACGAAGTGACATTAACTGGGGAGATAGCCATTAGGTCTTGTAATCTATTCGAAGCGGAATATCATACTGATAAGTCAAGTAGTGAACCAATTAGCATTTATTTATCCTACCTAGTAGGATCATCATGTTAACCCCTTTTGAGCCTTATATATTAAGCCTTTTTCTTCTCAAACCAACTATACTTAACCCAACTCCAGATAAGGAGTGTAAACCCATATTATTGGCCTTACCCTTATTTCTGAGAATTTCTAAAAGACTAAGAAAAAAGCTAGAAGAAAGAAGATTCAGAAGGAAAATTTACCAAAATCAAATGAAGAAAATCATTCCTTTTGCTCAAAGTGATTCAATAGAAAAGAAAAAAAAATATATATATATAGAAAAGAAAAAAAAAAAAAAAAAAAAAAAAAAAAAAAATCATCATTGAAAGCGTAAGTAGAGAAAGTCAAGTAATGTGATCTACAAAGTGAAGAAATTTTCCATGAAGGTCAAGTACAAGATGGTCTTTAGTTTATTCTCAGAAATTTTTGATTCCTTTTTACCATTTTCTTGTTAATCTATCCTAAGTCCCGTTTTAATACCCAGACTTATCACAAAAGTATGATAGGAAGTGTAGAATAGGTGAGAGGATGCTAAAGTGAAGGACCCGACACTTCACATGTGATTGATGTTCTTTCTATGAGACTAATTTGTTTTTGAAATTTTATAAGTCCGTCTTTCTAGCTAAGTATGAGGGATGTTCTATTATTTTACTCATTTCCCTGCATACAGAGGTAAAAATTGAAAACTTATCTAAAAGAGAGACTTTCTTGTGAGTGTATGAATGGTGAGGATTGAGGTTGATATATTCTTTGGATAGTAAGTTAGGAATTCCGTTACTTGGATATGAGCTTGTATTAGTTTGGCTAAACACACACACACGCTTTGGTTTGGAGTAGTAGTAAATGATTTCTATCTTTGGAAGTAGTGATGAGTCTTGATAATGATGATGTAAATTGTGGTGATTAATAATTTTTTAACTTGTTTATCAGTTGGAAAAAGATTTTATCTCTGAGAAAATTATATCACCATTGGTTATGCTATGTTAATGTTTGTGGGTACCATTTCTGAAAACCCTCACGAGACTAAACTCGTCCACTAGGGGTAACCTAGAAGTTTAAAGGCTTGTTACACATGCTAAGTGTAATCGTGATTCCTACGAAAGTGAGTTAGGATTTTTGTTTTTGTTATTAGTCTAGATTTAGTTTTGCTCGAGGACTAGCAAAATGTAAGTTTGGGGGTATTTGATAAGTGCAGAATTATTACATATTCACGCCCAATTTTATATGAGTTAGTCCAGTTATTTTATATAATCTCCTATTGATTATTGTGTTTCCTTGGTTTTTGCAGAAATGGTATGAATGCGTGAACAGGTTGAAAAAGTTTGGAAGTTGATTGATTGATTGTGCTATAGAGAGGGCCTCTATTTCCTAAGCTTGACTAAAGCATAAAGTGACCAAAGCCCGAACCGAGAGTTAAAAGGTTGGACCGAACCGCTTAACAACTAATGGCCATACCGGTTCATGTCCACTCGAGAGCACCGAATCGACCTTATGTTTCTCTCCCATTCTCACGAACGTAAACTCTAGTTTCCTTCTAAAAATCGAATTCGCATCGCGACGAGAGAAACCGATCCCTCAAATTTCGGCCGACCAAATTGAACACGCCACCACACAACCTAAATCCTATACAACCGACTACCTCGACGCTTCCACCTTCCCTTTCACGAACAGAAACAAAGACCGACTTCGACTAAAACTGATCCAAACCCGAATCTCTCGCCACCGACTTCGAATCCCATTCGAAATCAAACACTGCCCTAACCAATCCATTATATATAGAGGAGAGAAACAGTAGAGGGGGGGCGCTCCAGAAGACAGAAAACAGAACACCAGATCTTTGGAGAGCAGCAGACGAAGTGGAGAAGAAGATATCAAAGCGGGATTATGGTTTTGTCGATGATTTATTCTTCTTATATTTTCGTATTGCAAATTATCATGTCTAGCTAAATTCCAAGCTAGGGCTTAGATGAAGCCCTAGACTTCATGTGAGGTTTTCTAAGTTTAATTGGGTTATTGTTCTCGACTTAAGTTTTACAAGAAATAATTAATTGAATTCCTGATTTCTATAGAAATTCTACCATTGATTATATCCTGCATGTTTAATCCATGTCTAGACTAGTCAATTGTTGGATTAAGTTTCTTGGATATCGAAGCATCGGTTCTAAAGTTTATTTAAACCTCGTGGAGAAGTTGTCTTTGTAAAAAGACAATTTTTGCTAGGGGTTTATATCTGCTTTTCTTTGAAATTCAATTAATAATTTATTTGTTAGAATTGTTTAAGAATTACATGCTCACATCTTCGAAAGCAAGCAAGGGTTACCTTTCCCTCATACTACTCGTATTAAAAGAGAACTTTAAAATTAATTAAACTAAGATAATCTACAACGGTCTAGGGTGGATTCGAATGCCTTAGTGTTTTCTTCGGTAATAGTTAATCTATTTAATTTATTGCTTTCGTAGTAATTAGTTAATTTTAGTTAATAATAATTCCAAATTTCTATAAATCAACATTGTCGAATTAGGTTAGGTAATATTTTAGTACTCGTTTGTCCGAAGTAGCAATCCCACATAGGGGATCGAATCGCTTGTCGCAACTATTTTCAACGATAGTCAATGCGACATGGGTTTAACTAGGGTTAGATTAGTCTATTTAATTAGACTGACTAATTTCCTATCATCACTGTTGGACATTTTAGGCAATTATACATTGACCTATACTTCTTACTTATGTGTTATGTTAAACAAGTTACTATTGATGTAGTACATGGAAGGAATGATGTCGCACACATGCATAAATGACACACGACCGCTGTGACTCACATTAATAGATTGTTTGATAATGACATTATGATGGCCAAATTAATGAGAAATTTGGATTTGATACATTTTCTAAAAACTGCGTACGCATGTCAGTTATTTTAAGGTAAACCCGTGATGAGTCATTTTACAAAACTATTATAAAGTATATAATTTCGATAACACTTGTCATGTGGGCCAAGTGGGAGACTGTTGGATTTTATTGAATCCCTAAAGATGTCCTACATGATGGACACATGTCATGTATAATTGATGGTTTACAAAATATGGGCTTATATGATGAAGTATCCAAATCCATATGAATATTTTGGCAATTAGAAGTCGAATTGTTTCCAATTATAGTCTAATTTTTATAGGAAATTAGAATCATTGTCCAATTAAGGAAACTATCCTCTCATCCTTTTCTCTATATATATACATGCCTCATAGTTGTGTATTATGTCATGTCAAGAAAACACATTAGAGTTATAGAAAAGTCTTAGGGTGAGAAACAAGTTATCCTTCACCGTTATACACGTTTCATTTATTAAAGATATGGATTAAGGTATGTTTGTTTACGTTTAATTATTGATTTATGATTTTTATGATGTTGGTGAGTTCATACGATTCAAAATCTTTGATTTAAGTTTAAGAATTGGTTTACATTGCATATTAAGGTCATCTCTTTATTTTTCTAAAGATCCATGATATTATTTATAGTTAACTGAGATTAGTTGATATATTTTTCCAATCACAAAGACAAATCGCTTATTAGTGAAGAACTTTCAGATATCGTACTAAACGCTTTATGCAATTATATTGCAATCGCATTAGTTGACCAGTACAAGTTGAGGTATATATAATAATACTAATAATACTGCCTTGTTTTAATTTTTATTATAGTTTCTTGTTCCCTCTGTGGAATCCTTTTTATTTTAGTGACATTCAATAGAGTCAAGTATCGCTATTACTTGTTCTTTCATGTGTTTATCACTTAAAATTTTATTTGGTATTCTTTCACCAAGTTTGAAGATTGTAGTGGTGTTACCATTTTTTGTTTTTTATTACTATACTTTGAAGAATTCAACGGTTTTAGTTTCCCTTAAAGACTCAAGCCAAGATTTGTGTATGCAGTCGGTCTTTGCCGGTGGATGTTTGTGTCCCAGGCTTGTATGCCATAATATAAATGCAGGATATACAGGTAGGACGTTGTGAATACTGAGAGGGTGGTTTCGAGCTGTGTATTTAGTCAAATTCTTGTACGTTTTGGTATATAATTTATCACGATACGTGAAGCTGTGAAGTGTTACTTTAATGCTTTTGTTATTGTAAATTTGGGAGTATTTGTGAAATAGTTTTTCTTCTTCTATTTGTGATATGATTCAGAATCCAGATCCACAATATACAGCTTCGTCCCCATCTACATTTTGTAACTGTCACAATTTATTTGCACCTTCGAATTTTTTTAAAGTGACCAATTTAATGGTTATCGGAAAAAAAAAATTGACCAATTTAATTGAAGATATGGGAGCAACTATTGAAAATATGTTGAATTGATCTCAATCACAAACTTTAAAACAAAAAAATTGGCAAAAATAAAAGGTTTTTTTTTTGTGACATACCCCCACCGGTAGTTGCAATTAGGATTACTCCCTCAAAATAACTGAAATTAGGATTTCCCTCCAAATTGGCGGTCAACTAACTTTTCCGTCCTTTGAGGTAGGAGAAGCTACTAAGAGGGCAGCAATAGGAAAGATGGAGAAGCATGAGGAAGTTTGTAGGGCTAATCAGCATTGTTTTATTCCGTTCAGTTTCGACACTTTTTGGGTTCTTGGAACAATAGTCTATTGAGCTACTCAAGAGACTTCAGAAAGCTATGTACTGTAACGTTATGACAGTTGGTTATAACGAGTTTGTTTTTAGAAGGATAGGATTTGCTATTCGGAAAGGACTTGCGGCGCAGCTTGTTGCACGCTTGTCATAATTAATTGTAAAATTCATTATCATTCATGATCAATAAAATTTCCACTTAATAAAAAAAAAACATGAAATTACATTAATACTTTTTTACTCACCCATATTTTTTTTTTTCTTTTTATTATTCTGTAGACCCCACAAAATAGAAAAAACCTCATCCTTAAATAATACTTACAACTCATAAATTTTAAAAAAAATCTAAAAAAATGTGGTCCCATAAACACTAATTCTCCACTTTATGAGGAGAGTATGAATGTAACTCATTTTTTTTTTTTTTTTTATTTTATTTTTTTTTATTTATTTATTTATTTTTATTTTTTGCCAGGATTTGAACGGGTGACCACTGGGGAGCAAACCCACAGCCGGACCGGCTATGCTTAGTATTCCAATTAATTTTGTAATAAATCAGATCTTACTGTATCCACAATTTGAGTTAATTTGTCTGACCATTTTATTTTGATTTCCCTCATTATTTCATCGTCCAACTTATTGCCGTAAACATTTCATCATACACACGCTATTATATCATCATCGACATCCGACCTTACACCTGTCCTTAAAATTTCACAAACAAGTGTTGTATACGCCATGGCATCCAAGTAGAAAACACGGTGGAAAATTTATACCTCAATGGAAATTTAGATTAGGGTAATTTGATGATGCGGTCATCAAGATATAGACGGCTATGCCTAGATTTAGCGGGTTGGGTTTTGGCGATATTGCCACTTTTTATATGGTTAGAAAGATGAGAGCTTAAACCGGTCCCATCAACCCTGTTTTCTTTAAGAGTTTTGTTCTTCGCTTGAGATGTATTGTCTTGCGCAGTTATGTGGGCCTTTGGATCAAGATTCTGCCATCCTATACACCCGCACCCCCTGGTATGAGTGGCTGTGATTTCACAGCGCACCATACGACCTGCACAGGGTAGATTTAGCCTTCTTTTAAATGTTGATAAAAATGTTGCTTCTTGTCTTCGTCATGTAGCTTGGGCTAATGTACGCATCGGCGTAACAATTGAGAGTAGGTGACCGTTCTATTAGTTGGGGAAGGAGCATGATGGAACTGCATATGCAAAGTGTTGTAAGCAGATAAAAGAAAACAAAGATAGAATAACAGGTAATAACCAAGGCGCAGATTAGGCTTTGGATAAGTCCTCACTCCTAACACAAAAGCCTTTGTACCCTAAGGGCACACCCTTATGCTAGAGGATCACCTCATATACCTCACTTGCTAGTGGTGGTTTACCAATGTGGGACTAAACAACACACAAGTGTTTTGAAATACACTTGGAGATTCCAACACAAAGAGCAGGCTTTTTGGTAGTATCTTAATGGCTAAACCCAAGATCAGGGACATGGACCTGGAATCTAAGGTGAGATGCGCTCAAGAGAGGCGTTCATCTTGCTGATATCGAGAAAATTCATATATTTGAAAAGATCTGAAAATGGGTTATTTCCAGTATTTACCATATAGTGTAGCGGTATGTGACCATGAACTACTAGAGCAAACCATACACTTGAAGTTTTCCGTCTTGATGACTAAGCGGAGTTCCCTTGTTCTGATGTTTGTCTTCTAAGATAGTTAGACCTGACCTATGCATACACTTCTTTCTCGATTGAAGTATGAAGTAGTAAACCGAAAGGTGAAGCTAGAACACTGGCAATCAGTTGCAAAAATATTTTCACATAAGTTATCTTATTTAATAAGGATATCTAGCAAACAATAGAGTGGGCATTAATTGGTCTTCTTGGAAACTTGAAAAAGGACCATCTCTGTCATACACGAGGAACCTTGTGTTTTTGTAGGTAACTTCTATTTTTCTGTTTTTATTGTTGGTAGTTTCATCGGGCACTCATCAAATTCTTGGGCAACCCCGAAAAAAATAGATTTATTACAAATTTGCCATTTTCTAAAAAAAATATAGGGTTAGTTAGACTTACCCTCCATTAATAATTGCAATTAGTGTTACCTCTCCATTTTCAAAAATATTAGTGATACCCCCCAATTGCAAGATCCAACGGCTACGAGATGATTTTTTTTTTCAGATGAAGAAATCTGACGATTGGATCTTACAAATAGAGGGTAGGACCGTTGGATCTTACAAATAGGGGGTATCACTAATATTTTTGAAAATGGGGGGCAACACTAATTGGTAACTAGTAAAAGTCTATCTAACCCGAAAATATATTTTATATTGGGTCCAAGCCCAACAACAAATTCAACCGGTCAAACGGTCGTTGAATTGAGTGTACACTCGAACGGTCTCGCCATGTCGTATGAGTGTACACTCAAACGGTCATGCTATATCGTTTCAGTGTACACTCAAGCAGTCTGCACGTGTCGTTTGAGATAAAGCTCTCAGGTGTTTAGCTAAACGATATGGCTGGGTTGTTTGGGCAGTCTTGGGGACGACATAAATGCATATCATAGCCCGAATTTCTAAACAATAACAAAGTGAATATTTGAAATATAAATATCTCAAACATCACTAGGTTCACTTGTTTAAAAACTCAGACTATGACGGGGATACTACACATACAAAACCCTAAAAGCCATGTCATAAAAGAAACAACTTAAATTAAAATAATCCCAATAATTATCCGCCAGTACTTTATTAAAATATCATCCGTCCAAATAAAACATCAAACAAACTCTCAAAATAAAATTCCTCACTACCATGTTCTCATGCCATGCAAAAGGTAAACTACGTTATTACATCCTTCCAATAAGAATCAGACCTAAAAGAAACTAACGGACTGCTCCAGGCAAGAATCCCAATCACACGTCGCGGTTCCACTGCCTTCCATCTATGTTCCCAAGAACACACCCACGATGCCAAAACAAAGCAAACATGGGTCAGCAAAATGGAATTTGCTGGTATGAGTAGACTAACCACATATAAACATTTAAAATCTTTTCTTATCCAACTAACACATTAACTCTATCCTAACCTAATCATTCTCAGCTGGGAAGAAAGGTAGTTCCGTCATCTCAACCGGCATAGTTTCTTCCCAAGCAAAACTTCTATTATATTAACTCATTTTAATAACTCGTTTTAATATCTAAATACTTGAATTAATACTTACCAATATCCATTGTTGTATAAGGGTAGGACCGCGTCCCTGCACAAAATATTATTAAGTCCTACCCTCCTGCAAAAGAAAGTTAGAACGTGTATATAACATATGTAGATATCCTATATGTATTCAAAAGTAAACCCAGCCACACTCGCATAATCAAATCAATTTCTCTTATCAATTAATCAATTATTTTCTTATACACCCACCCTTTAGTACCTACTCCACACATTTGCCAAATCACACATTCCTGTGTGCCTCTCTCTCCCACCGAATACCACAATATCATAGCCACCTCTAGGCTTTCATACACATATTTCACAGCCTCTTTGGGCACAAAACTCAGGTCATTCATGGCACATTCAATAAATACCTTAGGTCATTCCCGCCACATACAAGGAATACCTATCATATCACTAACGGGCCATTCATGGCACATTCAATGAATGCCCTGGGTCATTCCTGCCACATTTAAGGAATACCCAATCCTACATTCCCGTACACTCAAGGAATACAACTAACCCGCAAGGTGAATACCTTAGTTCCTCTTTAGAGGCAGATCAAACAATCGGTCATTCATAGCACATTCAATGAATACTTTTCGGGTCATTCATGGCACATTCAATGAATACCCTTATATAACGCTTAACGGGCCATTTATGGCACATTCAATAAATGCCCACCTAACATATGACATCATCGGTCATAAAACTCGATTCCAAAACTTGAAGTGGAGAGTTCTAAAAGGGTGCGATAAGTTTTGTTTATGCATTATTGAAATTTATTGTATATATTATTTCAGAACGAAGGAATATCTTGATTCAAGTATTTTTGGTTTCACAGCGTTATTAATTTCATGGATATATAAGTGTCATAACGTTGTGTATCGTAAAAGACTGAAAAAAAAACACAAAGCATTAAATATACGTACACAAGTATATTTAGAAAGGTCTTAGCCTAAGTCAAACATGCTAATAGTCCTAGACTTATCTTAATAGACTGAATCATAATTTTAGGAAAAAGTCAAATTTTGGGTCAACTAGTCAAAGTCAACCCTGGTCAAAGTCAAAGTCAACTCTGGTCAATAGTCAAAGTCAACCATCCCCAAACTCTTCTAACCAAAAGGCCCAAAGTCTAAGGCCCATAGTCTAAACTTAAGCCCAAAAATAAAATCCAAAAGTTAAAACATATGAGCCCACCACGATTTGGCCCAAGCCCAAATCCGAATTTCACTGTTCATCTCCTTCCTCTCACAAAATCTCCACCAGCGCCTCCGCCACCGATGCAGCCACCACCGGCCATCTCTAGCTAAAAATAACCCAGCGGTTTTCATCCTTTTTCAAACCCCTACACACCTATCCTAACAATTCATGATTCCATCATACTGCAAAAATTCAAAACCGATGCCATTAACAACCTTTGGAGCTTCAACAGCTCCTCTACAACTCCCAAACACCACCGAAACCACCAACCTATCAGTCACCATCTCCAATTCAAACAACAACCCAAATCAACTTGATATACATCAACACCTCAATAAATTCGGCTTACCCAAACTCCAACAGTAACAAGCTTATACCAAAACGTATATAACTAATCAAATTTGATTCAAAAACATCTTTTTATTTCATAGGTTTGTTTACACAGTACCCAGACGAAGTCGATCACAGTACTGCAGACTAAGGAACAATATGTAGAATAAGCAGTATATAGAACAACACTGAAGAATAATTGAACATAAATAATTTGCAGATTAGCAGATATCAGACATTAACGTTTTTAACAGACTAAAAAAATATTGGTTCAGTGAAAGATAAAAAATCTCTACTCACTGTTTATAAACCGAACAGCGAGAAAAACCCGAAGGACTGAAGTCAACAGCTGCGCGAAACAACGATCTTCCTCGTTCAAAACCTTCTTTTCTTTCAGTAACTCTTTTTTCCTAAAACTCTCGCTGTGTTTTCCCCCAGAAACCCTCGTGAGAAAACTCTATTTTCGGTACAAAATATATAATAACTTAACAGCAAGAAAGAACAATCTGACTCTGCAACAACATTACATAGAACAATCATGTAACTACACATATTCATCCAACACCCATCAACCAATCACAAGACACACTATCCAAATCTGTCAACTACTAAAAAAGAGTCAATAGATAGCATTTGTTTAATTGCATTTATAAAAAATGCTATCCCAAAAATAGCCATTGTGTTTGCCAAATATAACGCAATCCTTTACTTGTATGTTTTTATTTCAATTCGTTTAAGCTTTGCACGCTGTCCCCAGATCCTAATAAACGCCATCTCGACTTCATACATATGACAAAATCAGCGGAGTATATAAGTTATTTAGAACCCATCAGCTCATTAACTTTGGGGGAAACAGAAAATTGAAAGCCCTAAAAACAAAATCTGAGAAAGGAGCTCCAATGGTTGATGGGATTAGAAGTCGGAACCACCATCAAATCGAGCTGGTATTCAGGTACATCTTCTTTTCTTCTAAATTATTGACTGTAAGTGAGTAATTTAAGGAGAAAAATGCTTTTTTGATGGAATTAGGAGTTAGGGATTGTGTTATTAGTGAGTTTACTTTGGTATTTGTTATAAAGGTTGGTTTTTTATGGGTAAACTTGGTTGGGGAGAATAATCTAGGTGTTGATATTGTTGCCAATTTGTTGTGTTAAACTTGAAATATTGGTGTTTGGTGCTCTTCGTCTCAACTTTGAATTCTCCAGTTACGTTCTTCTCTACTATTTTTTTTTTCTTTTTATTGTTCTTCAATCTTCACTTCTTCTGTTCTTTAGTTCTCTTCTTTTCTTCTTCAGTTCTTTGTTCTTCACTTCTTCTCCAGCCTCCCTACACTCTCTACACTCTCTTCTTCAGTTCTTCTCCTCTTTTTCTTTTAATAGTCCACTCAAAGTTGACTGTTGATAGCGGTGCTGGTGGAAGTAGTACTTGGTTTGCTTTTGAGTGATGTATTTTGGGAGGCGGCAAAAAGGAAGATGTGTAAACTATAAAGAGAATCTAGTTGAGGTCCCCGTCTTTTTTACAACTATATTGCACCATTTCTATAAACTCACAATTTAAAAAAATAAATAAATTAATAATAGAATAAACTGTTGTGATCTAGTGTCTCTGGCTTTTGCTAATACTGTTGTAGTGTTGTCATACCTTTGGATGTTGAATGAGAAATTGTCAATTTTAGTACATGTGCTATTGAGGAGTGTTCAATCACTTCAATGCCCATATTTAAAGTCAAGAAATGAGAACGCATTTGATACTTGATACGGTAAGATTGTATTTCAAACGTAGAACTATTTGGTGATTTATATTTCATATTAAATAATACAATGACTTGATTACCTTCAAATTTTGGGTTATATGATGTGTTGTTTAATGGTTGATTATGGGTGCAGTCGAATGCGTATAGGTTGTCGAAAGAGGGATTAGTGCTTCTTCAATTTCCTCTTGCTTCTGGGGTCGTGCAAGATGATTGAGTAGAAAGCATGTGAGCTTTGTTTATGTTGAATGTCACACACTCACACATATTTTATGTAGATCTACTTTGGTGCATGTTGGAGGTTTGGAAATTATTTTGTTGAAGGGTTACTTGGTTTCTATGATGTAAAATTATGTTAAGGTTCAACGGAAATGGTAACACCAATAAGAGAAAAACTAGCTATCTAGTGATAGTTGGAGACTTGGAAGGAATAAGCATAGAAAATTGAAAGCAATGTGGATTTAAGCTAACGAGTAATTGTTTGACGGCATGTGCTTGTTATAAGTACACATTGGTTGTCTTCTTACTGCTGAACTCAGTATATAAGACAAGGCACCGCAATGATAACTGGATATTAGCAACACACAATATTTTCACTTACCAACACTTGTTTACCGTTGCATACTTAGTAACACTTTTTAAGCGTTGGATAGTGATTTAAGCGAGACTGTTTGAGATATTAGAAAGGGAGGGGGTCTATTTCTGGTGGTTATACAGATGTGTTGTGAGTTAGATTGTGCAACTTCCTGTTTTGATTTTGAGTTTTGAGTTTTGGGACTTATGTACTGTATGAAGATCAAGGAACTTCATTTCAATATAAGCAACTGCTTGCTTCCTCTTTGATTTATATGTCAATTGTAGTTTCAATAAAGCAGATCAACACGCTGAGTGGCTAAGAGCATGTACGCATTCATCACCGAGGATCCAACTATCATCTTCTTGAGGCGCGAAGAATCACCACTTCTTGACCACTTTTGTTTTTTAGAGTTCCCTCAAAGTTTTATTAACTTAACTTAATCTTATTGCATGGATTATGTTAGTATTGATACCTCCCTGGTTCCCTCACCTACTTTATATACCTTTCTGTCTACATTAATTCATTTATTCTTCTATGAATTTTTCATGTCGGGACATATATATTTAGTATTGGAGTAGTTTTGGTGTATGTTAAATATATTGTGGAGACATCACTTGAGTATCATGCAAAGTGTTTAAGAGTCGGCGAACATAGAAGACTATAAAACACATCATTAATTTCTTAGACTATGTTGCTATACTTTGCTCAATTCTCTATTACAGCATGGTATAGTACTTGGGTCAAATATCAGTATACCTCAAATGAATATATCACTGGATTTATATGTAAATCTTGGATGACGTCACATGTTAACTTATCATGAATCTAGTTCGTTGATTTGGTTGCTATGTTTATTATTTTTGTAGAAAGATTGTGAATCAAACGTTCGGAAATTGGAGTTCGTACTATACTCATGTGAACTCATCAAAGTGAAGAGGGAAATCTTGGTTCATGTTTTATTTGTTAACTGACCAAGTGTTGAAATTCCATGTGTTCATATACATGCAGATCATGGCTCACCTCAATCGATGACATTAAGACTACAAAACCACCAATTAATGATGACAAAGAAGAATTTGATATGTTAGTCATCATCTCATTGCTTTGTTCAAGCTTAAATTTAATTTCTTATTAATCGAATACAAGTTTCTTTTTTATTTCTTCTTACAATATGTATAATTATCATGTTGCAGACTTGAGATGTTGCCATCGAAGTTCTTATCGATGAAGATCGGCGTAAAAGATCGGGTTATGTGTAATCGATCTTTTTAATTACTGTTTGCTTATTTAATTATGTATGGTGGTTTTTATATATATTTGATTTACGTAAATCAATTATTTATATACAGGTTCGATCAATTCTTGTGGTATTACATGAAGAAGAAAGGCTTAAATATGGCAGCAAATATCTTGGAAGTAGACACTGATCTTCCTGCGTAGGAAGTTCGGAACCCATATCCATTAATTTGATAAGTTAATGATCTTAGAGAAGAAGGCAGATCATTGATTGGATCAACAAGGAATATATATGATGTTGTATGATTCTATCACCTTTTTCCCATAAAAGGGGTTCCTTCACTGTATAGTTACTTGTTAGACTACTTTGTTTTTTTTTCCAATACTGTAATTTTTTGGTGCTAGATGTACTTCGGGGCATGTTATTTTTCCTTCCCATGCGCGTAGTCAATTGTGCTACATTGCTACATTATTTCCCGCTCAATTCTAAAGTCTTTTAATTGGGACCTTAGGAGGGTTTTACCAGGTTTTCAGGTCTTTTTTTCTTAAGTAAAATGATTTATCTACATTGGTTTATGGCAAAGAAAGAGGAAGTCTATGCACTCACCTATGGATGCCTTCACATTTTGTGAGCTTAAACAACGGTCCTCAAGGGCAAATTGAAACTTGTCGTGTGATCTTGTGTTGGAACTCCGAAAAGTCTTGCTTGGGTGAGATTAAGCCTTGGTAGGGGCCCATCCAATACTACTTAGCTTTGCAGACTGCAATTCTTTCAGTATGTACAGTTTTCAACCAGACTCTAGCAAGAGACTGAGTGGTGCCACATGTTTACAGAAAGGGCTGCCCCTCTAGGTCGCCGCGGTTAGTAAACTAACATTTTTGTCTCAAGGCAAAAAGATGTGTGCTAATGCTATGGGTTCCACATGCATGCATATGGGATATTGTCAATCTAACCAAATAAACTACTCTAATTTTTACTTCTTTAGGTCTTTGAAGCTTCTATTTGAGAAAGTTCTTTCTAGAACCAATGTTGGTGATAGTGTGTCCAAAAGTCTAGGGCTTGCCTATGTTTGCCAGCGGAATATGCAAAATCAGATTTCCCGATTTTTCCCAGGGTGCAAACTTAGTGACCATGAAACGTTTAGACGAAAACCGAAAGTTGTGGACGTTCGGCTATACAACCTCCCGAAGTTCCTATTATTGTTCTTATAGTTGAAAAGTTTGACAGGTGCCACACACTCCCCCTTTAATTTCTTACACCTATAGGATTTGGAATGGATTGTTACTAAATTTCATAAACTTATCATCAATTTATCATTTTTTTCTCCTTGTTGGCCAGCCCTTTCGACTTTTGTTATAGTTGTTAAACAGGAATTCATGTATTCATTTTCTTAAAAATTCTTTTTACTTAATTGTTCTCAAATGGGTTAAAGACGAAAGTAACGTGGCTAGTATTGACTTGCGACCATAAAAGTTTGCATATGATTTTCACTTCTTTACATTAATTTTATGCATTTATGTGTTTCCTCAAGTATAATGAGATTGTGTGATACAATGGATCCATAAGCTCAAAATGGAGGAGCGCTCAAATAATTGAGAGGTTGATGGTTCGAATCCATCTGGATCCAATTCCTTTTACATTTACTAATTTAATAATTTTAATATACTTTTGAATTTTTTTATTTTATATTAACAAAAACAATAGAACTTTCCTTTTACATAGATAGCGTTTTTAAAAATGTTATCAAGTACATTTGATAGCGTTTTTTGAGTGCTATCTATAGCCTTTTGTGCAGTAGTGCTCTAAGTATAGATCCTACGTCCTATGCTTCTAGATGCTCTACCAGCAGAAGACATTTCACGCAGCCAATGCAACCAACCTACATACCCTGAGTATACATACGCAACCAAACTACGCCCTATATACTTCTCCCCATGCAGAATGTCGCCAGCCGAAGCCTAGGATGTTCCCATCTCCTATAGGCATAACAGTATGGCTCCATCACCTACCATCTTTGTGCAACAGCGCCACTACCTCACCAACTGCAATCATCACACTCTTCTACAATTAATCACCGTACCACTCTTCCACGTCACCAACTACAACAATCATGCTTCTCCACCAACTGTACAATTCAGCCATACCTTCAACCATGACTCATCTCCTATTGTCATCATGACTCACACCATACTCCACTTCTATAAAACCCAACCCCAAAATATTAGAACTACGTTGGTTTGATTCCGAATACATAGACATCTTCCTCCAAGAAGAATAGTAAATACCAAACACCCAAAAGCTTCTCCGATAATCAGTACTTAGTTTATTCTTAATATCATTTAGTGTAATATTGAGGTGGGTCCTAAATAGATTTATTTTGGTATTTACAGCTGCTGGCTAAGTTTGCCAAGTTAAAATGTAAAAGTCAACTTACATTGTGTGGCGGTGCAGTAACGCGTGCACCTCGCCCAAGTTCAAGCTAGCCTACGATATGCATGCTTTGGTTAATAGACCCATGGTCAGGTACGGTCTATCATTGAACTGCATATCCTCTTACAGGCTGGGCTCCAATAATATTTTATACTTTCTTGGCTACATTATGCACAACTATCTAGAATATTGGCCTCCATCCGATCCATATGGATTGGAAAAAAAAATGAAAAAAAAGAAAAAAGATACACGACTTAATTGACTCTTTTAATTAGGGACCATGCACCCATTGCAAGCGCTTGTCGCTTCAAATACAAGCATGACCACGTGCAAGCTATTTTACATGATATGGTTGGGCAATCAGGTGTACAGTGATGAAAGAGAATCAAGTTATCATTTTAACATTTTTACACTTTTTTTTTTTTTTTAAAACCTTCATACATTATATTAAAATAGGTAAAATATCCCTAGGACCGATTACAAATAAAAGCTGTTTAGGACAAAATCAATATATTTTTATCCACCTAATTGCTGACTTGTTTGTGTAACTGAAGTTTTAGTTGCTTTACTTTCTTAAGGAAAAAATTATTTGTTTATGGAATTCTTATTCCCTCTATTTTTGTTTTTGGTTGCCTTTTTGCATTTTATGAGTTTGGATGTCATTGTCGAATATGGAAGGAAAGTTCTTCATGTTTTTCAAACATATATTCTTTGACTTTTGTTTTTTTTGTTTGTTATACGTTGTTTTGTTGGTAAATTTTGATAATAGGTGGTGGTTTTTTTAATGGATATGTGGTAGCAAAGGGACAGTTTTGGGTTTCCATTTCTGAACTGTTTCTTGGTGGAAAAATGGTTATGTACCAAATTAGAATTGCAATACTATGTGTGGTATTATTACTATTGCAATACATAGTAATAATACCATTGTTTATTAATACCAAATTAGAATGAGAATGTCTAGGAGATAGAGAGTAGAGGTAGACTAGTGTTGCATATGTATGTAAAAAACTAGCTAGAATGGAAATGAAGAAGAAAAGAGGAATTGGGAAAAAAAGATGCTATGGGATAAACAATTCTTATTTGTTATCCAGTAGCTTCAATTTCTTTGAGATTGTTTGATAAACTGTATACATAGTAAGGATTATTACATCTTGTCTGATCAAGCGGTAGCTCAAACTTTTGAAGTGAAGATGTCAAAATCAAATTTGTTCATTTGTATGGTTGGTCTCTTTTTTCCCATTCCTCTCCTTTTCTTCTATCAATTTCAGTTTGTGCTTGGTGATGAGTACCTATTACGGTAGGGGAATAACATACCAATAGATCCCCACTACCACGGATAACTTGTAATATGAACACACTACAACTCGGACAAATTCTAAATTTCTACTACAACCAACCTAGCATGCCCAACTCTCTAAACAACTATTAACAACAAATAATAATGCAAAGAAAATATAAAGCATACCAACACAAAGATGTACCGTGGATTCGACCAATGATGCCTAATTCCACAAGAGCTAATCCTTTTATAACGTGGGAAGGAAGATTATAATCACTCCTCTCAAGTCTCTCCACCTTACTAGATCACTCCTATCTCTTTCAGGCTTTTCTCTCTGCAAAGGTTATCTCTCAATTTTGATCTCTCTCAAAATTGGGTTTCAATTCAAGACTTCTTGTATTAGGTTTTCTAAAATCTTGTTTTCTGTTTTTATACTAAAAACAAATTTCGCGGTTACTGTAGCAAAATAGAAACTGCAAATATAGGCATGGGCACGGGCGTGCTCTCGGCAAGGCCAATTCGAGCGCACACGCCCTCAAACCTCATCCCACCTAACAAGTAACAAAGGGCGGGCACACTTTTCAGGCTAGCCACTCGAGGCGCGTGCTCGAATTCTCATCACTTCTTTTCTCATCCTCATGTGAGGATAACTCAATAATCTCCCCTTCCGGTGAGGGGGATACCTCCATGCAATTTCCAAATCAATGAGGAGAGTGCTACCATTCGGCGGTAGCAAACAAACATCAAACTTATCTTTTGGTAAGACTTTGGTCATCATATCCTACCCGTTCTTTTGTCTCCAGATGGATCTTCTTAGTACACAAATGCTTGTCTTTGAAGTACTTCTCTAATCAATGATAACGCATGTATGTGCTTGGATCTAGAATGAAAACTTAGATTCTTGCTCAAATGGATGGTGCTCTCTAACTATCACATAGAACTACAAACTGTTTCTACT
Organism: Coptis chinensis; assembly: GCF_015680905.1. Taxonomy (NCBI): domain Eukaryota; kingdom Viridiplantae; phylum Streptophyta; class Magnoliopsida; order Ranunculales; family Ranunculaceae; genus Coptis; species Coptis chinensis. The sequence goes on along the minus strand of NC_141463.1, from coordinate 87,281,308 downwards.
TTAGCCCTAGTTCATTGAAGAACCTTCATCCATCCATAGCATCTCTTTACAACACTCGGTGGCTGCAATATACTTTCGGCTTATAGTGGAGAGGGCAACACACTTTGCAACTTAGATTGCCAAAGAAACTGCTCCCGAAAGTAAATAGATAACCGAGGTGGACTTCATCGGAGTCGACATCACACCGCCATGTCTCGATCCAAAGTAGGGGCCATTTGTTTTTGCTTCTTATAAGACCTTGAGGTCTTATAACCTCTTATAAGATGTGGCCCAGTGATTTTGGACATTTTTTTTTTGTTTGTTTTGCCTCTTATAAGAGGCATTCTACTAGAAATGTCTTATATTCGAAGAGGCTCCAATTCTATAAGTACCAAAATTAGATCTACTTCATTTCTATAAGTCTTATAACTTGAAAATGACTCAAACACCCCCGTCTATATACCCCTAGCCTCATTTCTCCTTTTCCTTTTCATTATCTTATTTTCCAAATAACTCTATTACCACTAGCCACCACCGCCACTATCACCACCACCACCACCACCACTTTGCCGCCACTACCACTACCACCACTACCACCACCATCACCACCACCATCATTACCTCCCATCCACCACTACCATCGTGCTTATTAAGACTATCACCACCACCACCATCGCTATTAAAATCACCACCACCATCACTACCACGTGCTATTAAGACCCGATATCATCACTTTACTACCACCACCACCGTCTTATTAAAGGTATCACCACCACTACCACCCGTCTTTATTAAGGCGTCCACCACTTCTACTACCACCACCATCACCGTTTTATTAAAACCAATATCACACCACTTCTACCACCACCACGTGCTATTAAGACCACTACCACCGCCAATTAAGGTAGTTTCCTAAAATCAATATTCTAATTATCAAAATTGATTTGAAACCTAAAATCAAACTATACATTTATTTCAAATTAATATATTCAAGTTAAATGTGATGTAAAGTAGGGTTATATTTGTCAAATAACCATCTATAAGATGTCATGTATTTGTTTTTCTATTTTTTTAAAAAGTGCTTATAAGAGGAACTTAAAATTAAAACAAACCACTTTATAAGACCATCTTATAAGACCTTTCTTATAACACATGGTCTTATAAGACCCTCTTATAAACAACCCAAAAACAAATAGCCCGTGAGTCTTCAAAGTAAGGGCTTACTTCCACCAAAACACAAACACGCTTTGGAAGTGCCCATGAGATATCTCAATATCCACTTAACACCTTTCCAATGCTCCTTACCTGGATTTGGCGAAATCGACTTACAACACCAATAGCAAAAGCAATATCCGGTCTTGTACACACCATTGCATACATCAAAGCTTAATGCGGATGCATAAGGAATCTTTTTCCATTTCATTATCATGTTCACCCTTTAGACACATACCTTTTGTCATGCGAGTGGCCACCAATGAACAAGTGACTAGCCGGCTTGATCCATGTGAATCTCAACACCTTTCTCAATGTAGCTTTCTTGAAAGCCACAACTTCCCTCTTTTTCTCACACGAAATGATCCATCCCAGTATGTGCTTTGCTTTACCTAAATCCTTTATCTCAAAGGACTTACTCAAGTCTTTTTTAGCTGATATCTTGTTGATGTTGGACCAACCATATCAACATATCATCCACATATAACAAAGAGCACTATGAAATTCCCAAATTTGAAATTTCAACAAACACACAATGATCGGAGCAGGACTTCTTGTATCTTTGCTTCACCATAAAGGAATTCAACTTTATGTACCAACGTGCCGGTGCTTGCTTCAACCCAGTACAAACTCTTTATCGGCTTGCATACTAGGTGCTCCTTGCCTTTAACCTCAAACCCTGCGGATGGTCCATTAGACATCTTCTTTCAAGGTCTCCATGAAGAAAAGTTGTTTTGACATCTGGTTCTTCAACCTCTAGGTTCATACTTTGCCGGACATACCCAATAACACCACGATAGAAATCATCTTAACTCTGAGGAGAGAAAATTTCATCAAAGTCGATGCTGGCTTTCCTTTGACCTAATCCTTTCCGCGACAAGGGTGAGCTTTGTGCACTGGGTGTGGATTATTCTCCCTCATGCGACTTTGTAGATCCTTTGATTCTTGAAAATTTTCCTTCCTTCGGTTTCTCAACTAACTTCGTAAGTGTGATTCTTATGCAAATAATCTATCTCACCATGTATGGCTATTCAACCACTTCTCTTTGTGCGTACCTTCAAGAGCCTCTTGATAGTACATAGGTTTTCCACCATCGGATAGTAAAATATCGTTATGTGGTGGATACAGTTGAAGTTTTGTCTCTCTTTGCGACCTCCTTACCCCATCGCGTGGCTCGAGAAGGATGCACTCGCTTGCTTTCGAGGTGGTGGTTCATACTTTATCTGCATATTCTATATCAATAAGTTATATCACATCATGAGCAATAGGATCATCATCATGAGCTTCAAACCCATGGTTTTCTGCATTTTCAATGCATACGCGCGTTCCTGATAGGAACCAAGTTCTAATCAACAAGATCATTAGTGAAAGCTTGTTTCTTCTCACCCTCCCTCAAAAGTCTGTTATTGTTTGGTCTTCCAAGAACATAACATCTCGACTTCGGATTACCTTCTTATTAATGGATCATAGAGTTTGTAGCCAAACTTCTCATCCCATAACCCCAAAAATGCCCGGCTTGGCTTTTGTCATCAAGCTTGGATCTCTAATCTTTGGGAATATGAACAAATGCCTTGCACCCAAATACCCCTATATCCATAATCAACATCTCTCACTGACCATACTCTCTACGGATAATCACTATTCAGAGGCTTGAAGCGATAGGTTGATCACATGCATGATTTGTCGCGCATTAACAAGTTTATGATGTGTAACAATTTGACTATTATGAAAAATTTATATAATCCAATTCTCTTTGCTGCATGATGCAAGTACATGAAAAGCTGCATAAAAAATTAAATGAAGCGTTGTTAAATTAACAAAAGAGTTTTTCTTTGTTACAAAATTTAAAAGTTTGAAATCATGTAAGAATCAAACATAACCAAACTGTGAAAAAGGAACTTCAAATACCTAAGCGGATCGTGGGTTCATTGGTAGATTTAGGTGGTGCGTTGACAACAGAAACATCAAATGCACTTGTAGGTGGTGCCTTATCCATGGCTGATAATCAAACATTGATAAAGGAACTTATTATTTTACATCAACGAACGTTCTATCCTCACATCCTTATGGGAAAATTGAATGAGAACCAAACTCCAATTCTTTCAATTATTATATTCCATGTGATTAAAATTAAAATCACTTGGAGTGGAAGCATGTTATCAATTCTTATGGATCTATGGATATATAAAGAGGGTACAATTACTGCTATCAAATCGATTAACCAATTATGAAGTTTTGTTTTAACCATATTATACTATCTTGCGTAGATATGTTTTCTCCGGACTCTTTGGCAATTACCACTAAGCTAGGTGACCTATTGGCCATGTTGATAACCTTTTTCTTCTTTTGCTTACTTACAGTGACCTCCATATATTAGTATGCGCGCACCTTAGGGATTGAAAGGGAATTGAAGTGTTTATGCATACTAATTTTCCTATCCTTCTCCAAATATTTAATTACAAACTCATTTATACTCTTAAACATCCCAAATATGCCATATTCACCAAGATGGTTTTGCAATCCACTTATCTGATACGTGGACTTCCCAAAAACTAATCCAATCAATTGAAACTTCGACAAATTTTTTAAGAAAAGTAAAAAATACGGTAAAATCATTCATTGTTATTATTCTTTATATTTTTAAAAATCTTTATATTTTACGTATTCTTTATTATCTATTTAATGACAAAATCTATATCCCATAGATTTTACCACATTATTATTTATAATAACAATACAGGTAAAATCGTGACATGTTCCCATAGCTTAAATATATTAGTGTTGGATAAAGTATAGTTTTAGGGATATGGAATTACCAAAAATTCAGTGCCACTCAATTATATCTAATTAAATTTGAATGGAAACTATGCATTACCATGATTTTTTCACTCCGGGGATGATATAAGTCATGCCACCAATGAAGTCTACTATCTATATACTAAAGTAAAGATTTCTAAAAGAGATTTTTTCTCTCTAGGTGGCACTCTAATATGAGAGATAGTATTTTTTTCTCTCCTAGGTGGCACTCTAATGTCAGAGATAATCTTTTCTAATAGCCTACAATGCCACATGGAACCTCTTTGGAGAGTTTGAGTGTATTCCCAATTTTTATATTTGGGAGAGTTTGAGTGTATTTCCAATTCTTATTTATTAAATAAAAAAATTGCTAAAAATAGGTGATTTGTATGGGCTTTTCCTATTATGAATCAAACACTTTTTTAGTGTTAAAATTCTTATATATTTGATCAAATAAAAAAAATTGCTAAAAATAGGTGATTTGTATAAGCTAATTTTTGTATTCACTAATCAAGCACTTTTTTTAGTGTCTATTATAAAGCATCGGCTTATTTGGAATATATCCTTAACGTGGCCTCAAAATTAACTTATTATAGGGTATAAAATTAGCTTTCAACGATTCCCTACATTATCTAAGGATTATGTGAGATATACCAAATTAGAACACTTAAAATGTTATTCACATAACCCCTTTATGTACCCTCGAATTTGCATTTGTTGTTGGTTCTTAACTTATTAAGAAGTAGGTGACCAATATATATTTCGAAAGTAAGTGCCCTAATACTGAATCAATGACTTTTTTACATTTTTAACATATGCACTTTTCCTCTTTTCATTTTTCTTCTTAGATCTCATTTTGATTTTCAAACACATGCAATCTGTAAATAATATAATACATATACACCTGTACCCAAAAAACAACACCGCCTTATGATGGAGTGCTTTTATTTGCACATTTGATTTATGCTTCTTTTTTGTATGACATTTTTTTTCTTTTAAACAATCTATAGATATAGCTAACTTCAAACATCCCATATAATCCACAATTGGTGAGGATGTTTAATTGTCACATTAATGTCGAAGTGTGCTGGGGATTGCAATGTGTTAAATACATCCACAAGTACATCTACAAGGGCAATGTAACAACAATGGTGTTGGGCAAAGAAATGAGATTAAACAATTACATTGATGCGGATATATTGGACCACCGTAGCGGCTTGGCGGCTATTTGGGTTTTCCTTACATGAAGAGTTTCCAACCCGTTGGAAGGTTATCTCTTCACTTGCCCGTATTTAACACCTAATTAAACAAATTTCATCAATATACTATTAAGTTATCTTTGGAATGCCATACTATTAAGTTATGATTTGTTGTCAGGTATGCATCATGTTGTGTTCAACCCTAAGGAACCGATGGAGAATATTCTTGAGAGAGGGCGAAAACAACAAAAAGTCGAAGTCTCACTGCATTCTTCGAATTTGTTGTGCTTCAAATCCGGATGCTCGCCCTATACTTACCAAGAATTTCCCCGGCATTTTGTTCGCACAAAACAGATAAGGTATGGACTAAAAAGAAGTAGTGGTTATGCTATTGGCGGATGTATTTTGCCAAGCCCAACGAGGGAGAGAGGTTTTACTTAAGGCCTACTATTGACCATCGTGAAAAGGGCCCAACATCATTTGAGGATCTACGCTAGAATTTGAAGGTATTCCTCATCCAACATTCAAGCCTGCATGTGTTGCACGTGGACTTCTTGAAGATGATGGAGAGTGGATACATTGTTTAGAAGAAGCGCGATAATGAATCGGATATCGCCTAAGGAGATTGTTCGGCATTATTCTCATTTGGAATGCAAATGCAACCACATTTGTTGTGGGATAGATTTTCAACAAGTATATCGCGACGACTTGGCGACAAATTACTTAACTATCTTCAACATTCCTAATCCATCAAAAAGAGCAGGTGTGGATATTATATTAATGCCTCCTTCATGTAGCCTATATTATATTATTAATACACAATTTTCCTTCAGTGACAGATTACGGGTTGCATTTATTGGAGCGGTTCCTCATGGAATCTAAAAACAAAACTCTAGAAAACTTTCCTCCAATGCCCGCCCACTCAAAAAAATGGAACAAGCGGATTGGAAATAGACTAATTTGGGAGCAACGCCAACTCGCTTTGATTTACAAGATGAACAAATCAACCGTAACATTGATCGTCTTAACAATGAGCAACGCCACGCGTTTGATACGTGGTGGTTGATTCAGTCATGCAAAATGCAGGGGAATTTTCTTCTTAAATGGAGCTGCAGGTATAGGAAAGACATTTGTGTATAATACGACAGCTAAATGTCATCATCTAGGACATATTGTGATTGCAGGTTGCCTCTTATCCGGTATCAAATTATTAAGCTTTTATTAGATGGTGGTAGAACAGCTCATTCAACTTTTTCTATTCTTTTTGATGTGTTGGGAGAACTCTATGTGGTGGCTTCAAAAGGATTCGCTCAAAAAAAGGTCCTTTTTAAAGATACAAAATTGATAATTTGGGATGAAGTCTCGATGCAGCATAGGTTTTGTATTGAAGCAGTCGACCGTTCACTCCGGGATGTTTGTAACAATGAAAGACCATTTGGTGGAATCATTGTTGTTCTAGGCGGTGACTTCCGACAAATTCTGCCAGTTGTACCACAAGGTGAACATGAGGATATTGTAGGTGCATCACTGAAAAGGTCTTTGCTCTGGAAACACGTCAATGTTTTATCTTTGGTGCAAAATATGAGATTAGACAGTGACTTGCCAGAGAACGTGTTGTTCTCTAATTTCTTGATCAAGGTATTACTTAATTTCTTGAAAAAAATAATGTTTTTTGCTGACCATTTTAAATTATACACAATCACTCATCTCATATGCTCTCATTTGAAATTTTCAGGTTGGAATGAAACCAGAAGAAAGTGTTCAATTGCCGGAGATTCAAAATTGTAGCGATCTTCATGACTTGCTAAATAATGTATATCCCATCTAAGTGAGCAGCGATGAAGTGACCCAAATTATTTGACCAAGCGGACTATCCTTTCAAAGCCGCCTAACGATGGCGTTAGCACTATAAATGCTCTTGCGACTAGATACGCTTTTCTCGGGAAGAAATTGTTTGCTTAGGTGTCGACAAGTTAGGGCTGCCGTTGTTGTTGATAGTGGTAACGAAATAGCTATCCAACAGAGTACTTGAACTCACTTTCGATCATACGGGTTGCCTCCATTCAAGCTACGCCAAGAAGAAGGATGCCGGTAATGTTGCCGAGAAATATAGCCAACGGATGGACTTTTGTAACGCACCGCCGATGATTGTGTGCACAAAGCCACATTGTGGTGCAAGTTCTAATCTTAACGGAGAAAAAGCAGGAATGTAACGCTTTATCCCGAGAATATCATTAACGCCTTCAACCAATGAAATACCATTTCAAATGACCAGACGACAGTTTCCAATTCGATTATCGTTTGCAATGACGATAAACAAATCACAAGGACAGTTTGTTAAAGTAATGCGTTGGCATTGATTTGCTTTTAAACCCCGGTGTTTAGCCATGGTCAATTTATGTGGCGTTATCAAGATGCACTTCTTCAAAGCGAATCGATGTCATCCTCCCTCCGATTCTTCAAACCACACAACTAATATCGTATCCCAAGTCCTGCTTTAGTTTGAGAGAAGGTATATTTCGTAACTTTTGAGCTTTAAAATTTATACAAAATTACTTCTAAAGTTATTAATATTTTTTCATGGTGGAATTATCTTATTATGCCGCATCATTAGCGACTTTGAAGGTAATTAACATACTACGACAAGCATAACTATTTACATTCATTCTTTGTTCAAGGTTTTCGGTGACATCCTTTTCTTTGAGGCCAAACTCTTCAATAAACTTCTTCATATTGTCATTTTAGTTTTGAGCAGAGGCCAAACTCATGCAAAGCATTTGGAAATGTGGCCTACTATATATGGAGAAAAACCGCAGACAAGTGGGGAAGCATAGAATGGGTGATGAGTGGCATGAGAAGTGGTGGGAATATTACGATGCCTCCAAGCGAGAAGAACATTACTATACATTCAGATTGTGAAAATGTCATTCAAGTTAGATCAATCATTAAATGCGATTATTTGGAAACATATGCAATTTTTATCGCCTTCCACGAAGACTAGATGTAATTTTTACATCCATAATGACTTGAGTGATATAGCCACGGGTTAAATTCTAGTATATATACAGTTTTGCTGGACTTCCCGGATAAAAAAACTTCAGGACCAAACAAATTCACTTGACTTTTTTCTCTCTCATTTCTCTCCACTTTTTTCTCCAACCCCACTCTTTCCTCTCTCCTCTCTCTTTACCTTATTGATTTTCTTTGACCCACACACTCTCTTTCTCTCTCTCCACTTTATCAAACAATTTCACGTACTTTTTTTCTCTCTCCTTTCTCTCCACTTTTTCTCCAACCCCACATTTTCTCTCCTTTTTATTTTATTGATTTTCTTTGACCCACACACTCTCTTTTCTCTCTCTCCACTTTTATCAAAACAATTTCAAACGTACTTTTTTTCTCCTTTCTCTCCACTTTTTTTCTCGAACCCCACATTTTCTCTCTCATCTTTTTTTATTTTATTGATTTTCTTTCGACCCCACACACTCTCTTTCTCTCCACTTTATCAAACAATAATTTCACGCGGCCTTTTTCATTCTCCCTCAATTTTTTCTCTCTTCTCTCCTCTCTATCTTTTAATTTCTTTTTCGACACTTCCCAACTTACCCCACCTTCACACTCTCACCTCAATATCACCACCACACTTTTTTTTTTTAAGAGTGTTCCAACGTGGAACAAAATAGTCAACACTATACTATTGCTTTTCAGCATCAATACACAAGTAAGCTCAATTTTTTCCCTGTTTTTTTTTCTCAAATTTTTATTATTAAATGTTAATTAATTATATTCCATTTTTAACATATTGGGTGGTATGCTCAATTTATATACATTTAATTTCTTAAGAATTATTATTAAATGCCAACTAATTATAATGCTGCTCATATTTTGAAATTGATATGTGTAGCATCTATTGAATGGATATGGAGTTTGAACATTTGGACTCAGATGAAGAAGAACAGTCTGATATGGTTTATATGCCTGAAGTAAAAGAAGATTGCAAACCGAAAATAGGACAAGAATTTCACTCTTTGGATGAAACTTATGAATTTTACAACACTTATGCAAAAGTGGCTGGATTTAGTATACTAAGTAATTCTACTAAGAAGGATAAAGAAGGCAATGAAATAACTAGGAAGGAGTACTGTTGTTTCAAAGAAGCGGAAACCTAAACAGTAAAAAATAAGAGAGAAAAGAAAAAGGCTTAGGGGATTGTTCGTGAGGGTTGCAAAGGCAAAATTGTCGGTTTTGAAGAATAAATTGAAGTCGGGTTACAGCGTCAGCCAATTTATCGAGGTCCACAACCACTCACTTTCAACCCCTCATAAAGTACATCTGTTGAGATCTCACCGTGGCATATCTGATACAAAAAAGTCATTGTCTAATCTTTTTATCATCTCGCTAATATACCTATAAACCAGCAAATTAGTATTCTTTCAATGGAAGCGGGTGGAATAGAAAATATTGGTTGTACGTAAAAACCTTAGAAATTTTGTTAGAGATTCAAAGAGCTTAGTAGATGGGCATGATGCGCAGATATTGATGGAATATTTTTTGTCGAGCAAGAAAAAAAAATTCTTCATTTTCTTTTAAACCGAGATCGACGAAGAAAAATAGGTTAACTCATTGTTTCTAGGTCTGATGCAAAGGCAATAAGGGCGCATGCTTTTACGGTGATGTAGTAGTGTTTGATACAACTTACAAAACCAATAAATATGGTATGATATTTGCACCATTTGTAGGGTGAATAAACATAGTCGACGGTAATATTTGGTCAGGCATTCCTGCGGACGAGATCTACGTAATCATTCATTTGGCTACTCAAAATGGATGGAAGTAATGTCGGTTGGCCCTCCCAAAATGATTATCACCAATCAAGACCCTGCTATGTCAAAAGTTATTGCTCAAGCTCTTCCAAATACATATCACCGCGATCGTGATTTGGCATATTCTCAACAAGTTTTCTCGAAAAATTAGATGCAATCATTTATAGAGATCACTATCAAGCGTTTCAAAATGCATTTGGAATACAGAGTCCGGGGAAGAGTTTGAGGCAATGTGGCAAGAAACAATAGGGAAGAGCGAACTAAAAGATAACACTTGGTTAGTTGCATTGTATGGTATGCGGTCCAGGTGGGTTCCATCATTTGTGAAACACATTTTCGCTGCCGGCATGTCAAGTAGTCAACGGGCGGAAAGTTCACATGCATTTTTCAAGAGGTATGTCTCTAAAGAAAATTCTTTAAATGAATTTGTTACGCGATTTAATAGGGCACTTGAATACTAAGCGCCATAAAGAATTGCAAGTCGATCATGTTGATAGCAATGAGGCGAAACCCGTGATGAAAACCCCAATTTCTATGGAGAAGCAGATGGCAGATATTTATACATTGTCTATTTTTCTTAGATTTCATAATGAGTTGTGGGAGAGTTTGGAGTATTTTATTGAAAGTTCGGTAGAAAATGAAAAGCAGGTTGTCTACATGGTGAAAAGGCCAAGTGCAAGAGATTCTAGACCGCGGAAAATTGTATATGATATGGCTCTAAATTTTGCTACATGTAGCTGCAAGAAATTTGAATTTGAAGGAATTTTGTAGACACATTTTGGCTTACTTGAAAGTTAGTCAAATTGTTTACTGTCGGATGCTTATATCCGAAAGTAGATGGAAGAAAGACACAAAATTGGAAGAAATAATATCGGATGGTGGGAAAGAGGTGAAAGAAAAATAGTAACAACGACTTTTATGTTGTTGAGGCACACAAAATTATCTCATCTTACTTCAAGGGTACTTGATGACGCTGTAGCTTGTGAAGAGGCAAGTGAAGTATATGAAGAACATTTGAAAGTGGTACATGAAAAGATTAAGGAAGTGCTGGCTATTAAAGGAGTTGGAATTTCTCCAACAGAAAAAACGCATCGACATGTGACTTTGAATGAGCCTAATCTTGTTAAAGCAAAAGGCAGTGGAAAACATAGATTACAAGGGGGAAAAGAGAAGGCACAGGTTCAAGCAAGTCAACTAAGGCGTTGTAATGGATGTGGACTTACTGGGCAATCACATGACAAAAGAAACTGTCCGAAGTTGATTGGTAATTTTCGATTGCTTACTATTTTTTATTTAATAATGCTCTTTTATTTTTATTTGTACCGAGCTTAATATTGATGTTATAGGTTCAACCGGCACTCAAAGTCCGGGTTGATGATGGTGGTAACTCGTCAACCTCTACGTAAGTTGAACGCTTGCCTTGAGTGGACCATATAGTGAATCGGTGCGCTTATCCATTTGTGAAATGGAGTTAGTAGTTTTTTTCTTCAAGAAATTAAACGGGGTTTGTAACTAGAATTAGCAATCGCTCTTTAGTATATGAATTGAAGTGTTTCTATTTTATTTTTTTAAAGCTAATGAATTTTTAAACTTCTAACTTTTAATGACATTCAGCTAGTTCTCTGTACAAGTTTGTTAAAGAATTTTATTCGAAGTTTCCAACCAAAGGACTATTCACTGTTTCCTTGTTCCACTGTTTCTAACATAAGTTTCTGACAGCACAAATTGGTTGTCACAAAAAGTTCCACACCAAGAGTACAGTTGTAGTCCCACACCTTTTCCCCCAACTCCTTCAAAGCCTTGGTAAATTTGAACATACTTCAAACAGACACACACACACACACCAGCAACTGATACGGGTGAAGTTAATCTATTAAAAGTTTTATTATTGTTTTTTGTGTGATCTAGTGAAAGTTAGTGATTTTTTTGTTTGTGCAATCAACAAAGAATAATAAATGCCAGGCTTCTTGAAACAATAAAGCCCTCTTTCCCCGCAAATGAGAGTCCGTAAAAGTTATCCCCGTTTAGTGATCACAACTGCATCGTAGTAAGTATACCCCGAAATTGCCAAATTTCTCCGAATCGCGGTCATATAATCATATCGCCATATCCGAAGTTATAGGCCACAAGTCGGGGCATCACAATCCTAGTGTCTAAGATCTAACTCAATCCAACATTACTCGTGAAATAAATTAAAGCTCCCCAACAAGTATCATTCTATCCACTAAAAAGAAAGAAAATTTCAAGAACAAAGAAAATACAATCGTTTGACATCACCACAATTTAGTAGTTTACACACAAAAATCCAAAGAAAAACCTCGCTTTAAATCAAGTCTCGCTTTGGTCCGCACCATATGATATCACATTAGATTCATAGAACATCAATAAAAATCACATTATGGTAAAAGTGCCTGCGTTCATAGAACATCAATGAAAATCACATTATGGTACAAGATCGGTTCGTGGTAAATTCGGCCCTTCCATTCGTTGGTACATATTCGATTCGACGGTTTGTATGTGAAGTCGATGTATCAAAACACATACCGCTTATGCAAAGAGAACACAGAGATTAGAGAAGGGTTTCAGAAGTAAGAATTGCAAGAAATTGACTATAACAATGAAATCCAATGTAGATCAAGTAGTTCACTAAGAATGCACGAGAAAAATGACTCCCTACATATTTGCCTCAAGTGTAAATAGAAATGCAAGGAATTTATGGAAGTAAAGCACACCTTTTCCTCGTCCGCCGCGCTTCCAAGCATTATTTCTATTTGGGCGATCAAGGGTGCCAACTGCAGGTTCGCCTGTAGCAGGAGCTCCCTGCCTGTTTCTGAGTGGCTGTGGAACTTTACACCTGGAAATTACAAGGTGCTTGTCATCACTTTCATAGCTTCAGAATTCACACAAATATAAAATGTAGGATAGTAACAAGCGACAAGTGACAACCTGCTTTTCATTTTCTACTTACGTGTATTGGTGGATACGTCAGGTGAGGCTTTGGTTTTCATTGGTAACAGATAATTCTAAACAATGTAAAAAACTTATGATTTCTATTGAGGTGGAATTAGAGTGGCCTTTATCTCTTAATTGACTAGAATAGTTAATTTAATGAGTGAAAGATACAACCGTAACCCCCACTTTGGGATGGAGTAGAGGTTTAGCTTTGCGATCTTGTGATCACACCGTAGTAATTTCGCCAATGTGCCGTTCCGCCACTATATGGTCCCAACTTTTCTCCATGATGGTGGTAGCTTTTCAGTAAGTTATAATCATGATAGTTTGTAGTCCGCTAAAGAACTCCACTAAATGTGAATGTCACCAATGAGCGTAATTCCATTACCTTTACTAGACAGTTAGACACCAAGAAACTTGTAAGGTGGTCACTCCATTTTTAAATTTCTCTAATTCAGAACTGTTTTGTTTCCCACCTTTTAAGAATGCATGTGGGCACACTAAAGCACCATTGTGTATCGTATCTTTGGGTCATTCTCAGGTGACACTAATGTGTTGAACTCTCACCCCGTCATTTTATGGGTTTATGTATGCTACCGTTATGGACATGCATATTTTTCAAACTAAACAAGATACCTCCAACATGCTGATTTACCAAAAGTTACTACCGCCTTAATCATGCGGTTATTAATTAAGAAAAGCAGAATGAAAAAGAAGATGATGCTTGGATTGTCATTTCATAAAGTCATAACTCATAAGTAGGAATGGATCCGGACTCGTAGTAGGTGTTTGTTGATGTGTTATATTCTTCCTAATTTCTCTTAAAATGAAGCACTTATTTCAATGTTCTATCTATAGACTAGATACTTGGACCAAGAGGTTTATTACCAAAAGCCGTGAACCATTTATGTCTTAGGAATGAACTTACAGGATTTTTCTTGTTGCTGTATGTTTCAAAACCGGGTTGAGTACTCGAGAACTCTAAGATTGCCTACGATTTGCATGAGAGGTTGCTTAATAAGGAATGCAAAGATAAGGTTGGAAGAGAAAGGAATTACCCCATCAATAGCAAGTAAGCAAATTATTCCTCTTCGATTGTATTTTGTTGCCCAAATTTCTTCCTCCGCTTGCGGTTCTATCTTACATAAACTTCTTTCCTTACCGGAGAATCATGAGAAAGCCTAAATATGTCCTAAAAGAAAATTAGGAATGATAATTGAGGTACTAAATATGGGAAATTAATTTTTTCGAGTCATAACAAGGCTAGCACTATTTCCATCCTTTCCAAGTTTCCTTAAAAGAATAATCTCTCCTGCAGGCAACAAGTAAGGTATTCTCATTGGACAGGAGGCCTTCCCATCTCTTAATGGTCTTCCCCGGGAAACACTTCATAGTGTAAGTATAGACATCTTTATAGTGAAACCGCAGGTTTTAGTTCTCAAGACTTCGCTTGAAGCTATCTATTTCATTATCGAAAATAAAGGACTTTGTAATGCAAGTATATTGCGGATACCGTGACTTCGAGAACAACCCCCGCACGGGTCGATGAATGGACGCCAAGGTAATTAAATAAAGAAGTAAACTAGACATATTGTGTTTGCATGACTCCAAGACTTCAGCCATTGAGGTCAATTTACATCGGTAAAATTCATTTAGAGATAAGCCTCACCTCATGCACAACTCTTACCTGTCGAGGCTATGAATTAATTTCATATATGCTTTACTTGTCCTATAGTTGTTCTGTATCCTTACCTCTAAAGCACGGACGCACCAACCCATGGGTTGTGTCCACATCGGAGACGGACGTGGCATGGACGCGACGTCGGACGCGGTCAACACGGTTAATACGTGGCATCTTAGATTGGCATACTTGAGCTAATTTTCCTTGAAGAGGGATCCATATATCAGCAAGATCCGATATATAAGATTTTACAAAATTGATTTCAGCATGTCCTAGGTATTAGGAGATCAGGGAGATTTGAGAGATCGAGGAGAAAGGGAGATTGGGTTGCTGGGATTGAAGGAGAAAGGGAAAAAAGAGTGAAATGAGGGAGAAAAGTCTAAACTATTTATTTAATGCGTGAGAGAGTGCCTGGTCAGAAATGATAGAGAGGAGAGAGAGAAAGAGAGTGTGTGGGGTCAAAGAAAATCAATAAAGTATAAAGAGAGAGAGGAGAGAGAAAGAGTGGGGTTGGAGAAAAAAGTGAAGAGAAAGGAGAGAGAAAAAAAGTCACGTGAATTTGTTTGGTCTGGAAGTTTTTTTCTCCGAGAAGTCCTGACTAGAGCAAAACTGTATATATATATATAGGGTTGGGATATAGCCATTGTGCATCAGAGCCACATTTGGTGGACAAACCGATCCACACCTTTCATCTCGTGCATCAACCCAACCGATCCTATGGACAACGTAAATCGAAAAACAAAAAACGAAATTCCAGAAAAAACCAAAATTTCAGGAATTTTGAAAACAAAAAACACGAAATGTTTACCTTCTTCTCCAAAAAAAAAATCAGTGTGACAATCTCCTCCGATTTCAGTGTGACAATCATTGTGACAATCAGTGTGAAAAACAAAAAACACGAAATAGGATTCAAATAAAAAATCGAATGTTTACCTTCTTCTCAAATAAAAAATCGAATGTTTACCTTCTTCTCCAAAAAAATCAGTGTTTACGAATCAATCTCCAAAAAGAATCAGTGGACACAGCTACACTCTCCGAAAACAATTAAGGTTTGTGTTTACATCTCTCTTTTAATCTTATCTCCAAAAATCAAGTGTTTCACTCGAAAACAATGTGCTAATTAACCATTGTTGTGTTGAATTAAGGTGTTCATTGACGAATCAATCTTCGTTTCAAGCTTGGTTTAAGTCGGAGCAACCTTTATTTTCACAGGTTTGTTTCTTCCATTCAAACAAGATTTTGTTGTTCATAAATTGGGATTTTGCTTCTTTTTTATGGAACTAATTGGCGTTGCTATGGGTTTGTTTGATATTTGTTTGCTTTATAAACATTTAAGTGGGATTGAATTATTAATTGAAGATATTTTGTTTGTTTACTTTATTGGATTTATAAGAGATGAATGATTCAAAATAAATAAATCATTAAATCAAGCAATGAAGTTATGAACGGTGAACTCTGTCAGAGTTCGGTGAACTTTGTCAGAGTTCGGTGAACTCTATCAGAGTTTTGAACTCTTTCAGAGTTCAGAGTTTTGAACTCTGTCAGAGTTTTGAACTCTGTCAGAGTTCGGTGAACTCTTTCAGAGTTGAGTTTTTAACTCTTTTCGAAGTTCGAGTTTTGAACTCGTCGGAGTTCGGGAACTCGTTAGAGTTTTGAACTCTTTCAGAGTTTTGAGTTTTGAACTCGTTAGAGTTCGGTGAACTCGCGTCGAAGTTTTGAACTCGTCGAAGTTGGTGAACTTTTCAGAGTTCGAGTTCGGTGAACTCGCCGAGTTCACCGAACTCGAAAAGAGTTCAAAACTCTGAACTCTGTTATAAGAGATGAATGATTCAAAATAAATAAATCATTAAATCAAGCAATGAAGTTATGAACGGTGAACTCTTTCAGAGTTCAGAGTTTTGAACTCTGTCAAAGTTCAAAGTTTTGAACTCTTTCAGAGTTCGGTGAACTCTTTCAGAGTTTTGAACTACTCTGTCAGAGTTTTGAACTCTGTCAGAGTTCAGAGTTAACAGAATTGGCTCATTTGAAATGAAGTGAGTTAGGAGCCACCCTCGAAATATGTATACTTTTTCCTCTTTGTCTCCTCTGTTCCGGTTTCGTGAGCTACAACAAGCTTTTAGATGCATCTGCATTGTGCAGTTAGGTTTTAAGTTGTTCTTGGATCTCTCAGTTTAGCCTGACTTTCTATATAAAATTAGAAAACTCAACTTTTTATTGGTTTGTTGGACAAGTGAAGTAGGGAAGAACTCACTTTTATGGTTGTGCATGGGCTTTCTTTTGTATTTAGTCGGATCAGGGACTTACGTGGAAATGTGTTTGAAGCTTGCGATGTTTTGGTTTTGAAAGACATTTGGTTCTCTTGCAGATTACTTAAAACCAGAGGCCTCTCTTTATCTCTTTCGTTCTGTTGCCATGAAGAGAGTGTGGAATACCCTCTTCTCTTTAGTTCACCTTAACAATCATTGTAAGAGACTGGAATTTGTACAAAGTACGACATATGACATCGATTGCATTGATTTTATCTTAAGTCTTCTAAGCCATATTTCCATGAGCCTCCTCTAACACTAGGTTTAAAGCCCAAATGTTCACCAAACTCGCGGTCAAAATACTTTCATGAGTAACCGACCCAGATTGCACTAGGGTAATAGACTTGACCCGCGTTTGTAAAGGTTACGCAGGGGAAGATACTTTTATGTGGTTGGTTTTCCTTCTTTTGACTATGTACTTTTACTATAGGCTAATGGAAGCCTTTTATCGCGGAAGTTTTACTTAGTACCTCGTGACTTTTACTTCTTTAAAGTCTATATGAAAAAAAGGAGCTGTTGATACAAAATTGGGAAGTTGAAGTTAGAATATCTAATGTGAAGGCGTGAGGCTAATTCTTAAACACGTTTTAGAGATGAAGTTGCAAAGGAAAAGGTGATTTGGATAGTTATACAATCAGAGGTGTCCAAGAAGAGATATCTTCAGCTTCGGAGTGATGACAAAAATCAAATTTTGGATTTTTGCTAAGTAACATGGACACTTTGTATATGACATATGGCCACTTCCATAGTTATTTATCTGTAAAGAGACACTTTTTAAGGTCTTGAACCCAAGAGTTAGTTGTGTAACTAAAGAATAGAAATAGTTTTCTTTTTAATTAGTCGTGTCCTAGTTCAAATAGGTCGTAGTTTTCTTTTTATTGGTTTGTTAGACAAGTGTAGCTAAATGGATGTTTGTTTGTTTGGATTTTTGTTACTGTAGATGGAAAGAACTCTGTGCAATAGGTGTGGTGATAACACTCATTCATCAGAGAAATGTTGTTGGTTGTCTCACGCCTTTGTTGCATTCGAAAAATGTCGTGGAAGTAGGATCCCCAAAACGGTCGAGCCAAATCCAATCTCTTGGGAAAATTTTTTGACTCAATGTCGTGTTTTGGCGGAGACTTCCAATGGTTGGAAGACGCGAGAGCATCGCCATTAGTACCT
The DNA here is from genome assembly GCF_015680905.1 of Coptis chinensis. Lineage (NCBI taxonomy): Eukaryota > Viridiplantae > Streptophyta > Magnoliopsida > Ranunculales > Ranunculaceae > Coptis > Coptis chinensis. The sequence continues at coordinate 87,263,196 of NC_141463.1, read as the reverse complement.
CTAGAGAATCTAAGATGCGCATAGTTGAATTGGCGCTGGGTTTTGAAAGGTTAACACAACAATGAAGAAAACGGAAAATGAAGGCGCAGAAAATTCTTAAATTGCACCGAGTGTGGGAAGGATTTTGAATGGTTGGATACTTTGTTAGCTTGGTTAAGGAGCAACATTGAGTTGGCAGCGAAGTTCAAGCTCTTCCACACCACCTCTTCCTCGCCTTCAAAAAAGATAAAAAGTCAAAATTACACTTGAAATTGACGACGATGGTTTGTCGAAAGAATTCGAGTTTCATTGTAAAATTAGATGAGTGCGTGGTTGATTTCAAGTTCTTTGTATTGCGTTTTTTTGTGAACTTGTGGTGAATGTAATTATGCTGGTTAATTCATTTTGTGAACTTGCTGGTTAATCCATTTTGCTTATCTTGGTAACAACTTGTGGTGAACTTGTGGTTATGACTCTGATGTAACTATGACTCTGGTTATGAACTTGTGGTGAACTTGTGCTTATCTACTGTAACTATGACTCTGATTTATTTGCTACAGAATCTTGTGTTGATGTAACAATGAATAAATTTGATTGGTAGTTTGTTCTAATAACAATGAATAAGTTTGATTGGTAGTTTGTTCTAATAGTTTCTGTCAGAAAATAAAAGCTAAATAAAAGCTGTCACAGTTCCTACAACTTAAATAGTTTTGCTGTCATAAACATAAAGATAAACAAGTTCCTACAAGCTGTCAGAGAACAAGTACAAGCTGTCAGAGTATTGGTATTTCACGTAAAACATACAAAAAACCGCAAGTAGAATAGAAAAAGACAATGAGAACACCGATGAAAAAAGCACAAGCTAACATAACATAACACAAGTCCGTACTAGTTTTACACCGGACAACTTGGCGATTTTAGTTTGTCATTGCAGAACGTAATGTTTTTGCCAAAACATAAAACAGCTGTTTTTGCATCTTGAGCGGTGTGGCCTAAACCCTAAACACTTTTCGGTGTGGCCACACCGCTCAAGAGGCAAAAAAGACAACACCATTTTTATCCAAGCTCAAATCCCAAACGACATGGCCACACCGTTTTGGGACTAAGTCCAAACGGTGTGACCACACCGTTTGCCATCACCATTTGGACTAGGTCCCAAACGGTGTGGCCATGTCGTTGGGACTAAGTCAAAACGGTGTGGCCACACCGCTTGGGACTAAATCCAAACGGTATGATCACACCGCTCAAGAGGGAAAAAACAGACCACCATTTTATCAAGCTCAAATCCCAAACGGCATGGCCACACCGCTTGGGACCTAGTGAAAACGGTGTGGCCGCACCGCTCAAGAGAGAAAAAACAGATCCACGCCAAATCCCAAACGAAATTTCAGAAAAAACAAAATTTTGCAAAGCAAAAAACACCTAAATAAACAAAACATTACATCGAGAATTCTTCTCCAAAAATTACATCGAGAATTCTTCTCCCAAAATTTTCTACCCTATTCTCTCCATAATTCACGAGTGGGTTCTCTCTTTGGCTGTGTGCTTCTTTCACAAAAGGTAATTTCTCTATTTCTCATTAATTTCTCTATTTTGAATTTCCTTATGCATTTTCTCGACTAGCCTTATTATACATTTACACTTGTGACTTGCTTAAATGGACAACAATTTGTTTGAGTTGTAGTTGCTACTATACTTTGTTCACAATGCCCTTGTTTCCACAATTTTGACATTTTTTGTTACTGTAGATGGACGACTCAATATTGATTGATGAAGTCGGAGAGAAGGAAGAATACGGTTCAGGTGAGCTAATGTTTCAATTTTATTTTCAATTTCTACCAACTAATTCAATCAGTATTATTGTACCGTGTTAGTTTATTTGTTTTTTTTTTTTGATGTGGACACATTTATTTGCAAGACCGAAGTCTTTTGCGGCACCTTGCGGGCACCTTCGTGGCATTTTCTTTCCTCCTCGTTCAACCTCCAGAGTTTGAAGTGGAAGTGGAAATTGTGAAGCCACCATGTTTGGGAATGTGTTTTGAAACTCTTGAGGCAGCAAAACAATTCTATATAGATTACGGAAAATCGTTTGGATTTAGTCCAGTAATTCGAAGCTCTGAAAAATCAGTTTCTCGTTCGGATGAAGTTAGTAGTTGTCAAATGACTTGCTCGCGATTTGGGGTTTATAGAGATCGAGGAGGCAAAAATAAGAATGTGGATGGAACTGAGAAAGAAGTGAGAAAAAGAAACACAAATACAGTTAAATGTGGGTGCCTTGCTTCAATGAGGGTGACAAAGCAAAATAGTGGAATCTGGAAAGTGATGAAATTTAGTAGCGAGCACAATCACAACCTGGTTAGTCCGGCAAAAAGAATGTGTATGCATGTTAATAGAAATATGCCTGCTGCAGCTAAGGTGTTGATTGACTCATTTCGCGGATGGTGGTGTACCGCGGAATAAAGTTGTTGATATATTTGACGGAGTACAAATTGGTTTTGATGATAGGGATTGTTGGAACCATTTGGGCCCCTCGAAAAGAATACAAGAAACCGGTGAGAGGTGATGCTACCGGTGCTTCATTTTTCAAGAAAAAAAGTATAGAGGATCCTAATTTCTTTTATGCAATACAGATGGATCATGAAGCAAGGGCCATTAATTTTTTCTGGGTAGATGGTCGGTCGCGTACACAGTTTCAATATTTTGGTGACGTGGTTTTCTTTGATACCACATATCGTAAGAATGTATATGAAATGCCATTCGCCCCATTTATTGGAGTTAACCACCATATGCAATCAATCCAATTTGGTTGTGCACTACTTTTGGATGAAACAGAAGATTCTTTTCAGTGGGTTTTTGAGACTTGGCTTGGAGCTATGGGCGGACGTGCCCCATCTGCAATTATCACAGATCAAGATAGAGCTATGACTCTAGCTATTGGTACGGTATTCCCTAATACTCGACACAGATTCTGCCTATGGCATATTATGAAGAAGTTCCTTGAAAAACTTCCAAATTATTATTATCGGAAGTCAAAATTCAAAAAAGAATTCAAACATCGTGATTCGCAAATATTTATTCCTCGATGTGTTTGAAAGGAGGTGGGCAGAATTGATGTCTAGTTTTAAGTTGGAGGAGAATGAATGGCTTCAAGAGATGTACAAGATTCGACACAAATGGGCTCCAGCTTTATCACTTGATACTTTTTATGCCAAGCACTTCGACTCACCGCGTTTCAAAGCATGAATTCTGTTTACAAGAACTTTTTCACATCTACGACAACTCTTAGAGAGTTTGTAGTGAAGAATGATAAGTGTTTGATGAGGATTGTTGAAAGAGAAAAAAGAGGATTATATTATCAACACTCGAATCGGATTATAGGCAGTAATTCATTTCTCTTGAAGAGTGCGCGCAAGTGTATACACAAGGAATGCTTATGATAGATTCAAGCAAGAATTCGAAGTTATTTGAAACCGAGTATGTCCCGGATGATGATGAAAAGGTAATCGACGGCAACAGAACCTACACTTATAAGTCGCGAAGTTACTGTGACGAAGTGAATGGAAGGTGAAGTTCAACCCGGACAAAAAGAAGGTAATTGTGAATGCAAAACTTTTGAATTTCTGGGGATACCTTGTGGACACCTCATAAAGGTATTTCAGAGTCGTGATATTGAGATTCCCGAGCTCTTTATTCTTAAGAGGTGGATGAAAGGGGCAAATAAGTATAGAGCTGAGTATGACCGTGGACTGGTAAGTGGCCATGAGAACTCTGAGGTACTGAGAATTACTCGACTTCAAATGGTTGCTAATCAGTTGGTTTATGAAGGCGCTGGAAACCGATTCAAACTTACCAATTAATGCTACAAAGAGTGCAAGAACTGTCAGTGGAGCTCAAGAAACAGAAGGAAGTTGACCCTGGTGTTTCAGTTGTTAATTCATGCACTATTGCTGATAGTTCAGCACCGCCACTTGACCTATCCCAAGTTTTACTTTTGAATCCTAACATCTCTCAAACAAAAGGAAGAAAAAAAGTCGTGAAGATTTATAAGAAAACTAAGGACAGTGGTAGAATAAAAGGGGGTCTTGAACAAGCATGCGCAAAAGCCAAAGCAAAGACAGAGAGGAGATGTACATGTTGTAACAAAGTTGGTGTTAACCATGACAGACGAAATTGTCCTGAAAATCCAAACAAAAAGAAGGGCCCAAGTAAGTATAATATTGTTTCCTTAAGCTTAATTCGTAGTATCCTATCTTACACAATTGCCTTTAAAACTTAACGTTTTCCATTCTTTTGATTTACTGATTGGATGTAGAGTTAGAGGACGAGACGCACGCGATGAGGAGAACGAAGACGAGGATGGGGAGGAGAACGAAGACGAGGGCACAAATGATAACATTTCCCTTTATCCGGTTTTTATCCCGCTTTCGTATGGAACCTAGCAAGGAGCGGTGGTGGGGTTGTTTGAGGACACCTAATATCTCACGCCATTCTTGTCACCAACTTTATTTGGTGGGGCTGTCGAGTTCGAATTGTGAAGAAGTTTTAGTGATTTGAGTTTTATTTGGGTTTTAGTTATTTGGGTGAATTGTCAGAGTTTTAGTTATTTGGGTGAATTGTCAGAGTTTTAGTTATCATAGTTTTAGTAAACTATTTATTCATTTTGGAACCAATCGAAGTTTAGTAAATTATATGAACTTGATTATATGTCGAACTTGATTACCTTTCAGAAGTTTTACATGTCAGAAGTTTGTGTAAATTATATGAACTTGAGTTTTAGTATAACAGTTGATTTAAACGTAATTATGCATGTAGTAATTATTGATGTTGGACTGGACTGAGAGACAAAATTCGAGGCTAAAACGACTGGCTAGGTAAATCAGTATTGCACACCAAACGGTGTGGCCACACCATTTGATTAGGTCCCAAACGGTGTGGCCATGCCGTTTGGGATTTGAACTGGATAAAATGGTGGTGTCTGTTTTTCTCTTGAACGGTGTGACCACACCGTTTGACTTAGTCCCAAACGGCATGGCCACACCGCTTGTCCATAGTCCCAAACGGTGGGCCACACCGTTTGGCCTTAGTATCTAAACGGTGTGGCCACACCGTTTTGTCTTAGTCCCAAACGGTGTGGCCACACCGTTTGGGATTTGAACCGGGTAAAAATGGTGTTGTCTGTTTGTCCTTAGTCCCAAAATGGTGGGCCACACCGTTTGGCCTTTAGTACCAAGCGGTGTGGTTTTGGGATTTGAACCGGGTTAAAAATGGTGTTGTCTGTTTGTCCTTAGTCCCAAAACGGTGTGGCCACACGTTTGGGATTTGAACCGGGTTAAAAATGGTGTTGTCTGTTTGTCCTTAGTCCCAAACGGTGTGGCCACACCGTTTGGCCTTAGTACAAAACGGTGTGGCCACACCGTTTGTTCTTAGTCACAAACGGTGTGGCCACACCGTTTGGGATTTGAACCGGGTTAAAAATGGTGTTGTCTGTTTGTCCTTAGTCCCAACGGTGTGGCCAACAGTTTGGCCTTTAGTAAAAAACGGTGTGGCCACACCGTTTGTCTTATCCCAAACGGTGTGGCCACACCGTTTGGGATTTGAACTGGTTAAAAATGGTGTTGTCTATTTTTTGACTCTTGAACGGTGTGGCCACACCGTTTGCCTTTAGTCCCAAACGGCATGGCCACACCGCTCAAGAGGCAAAAAACAGATGTTTTGTGTTTTGGCAAAAACATTGCGCTCGCATTAGATTTGTGTGTAAATTGTTATTGATTGGATAATGGTAGACATTTTGTGAAAACCATGGGGTTATAGTCTCGCCACTTTTCTAGCAAACGCAATGAAGCAGGATATTGTCGTGGGCTAAGCAATAAATTCAAATGAAGCAATGCGTTTATCTGAGGAGACCAACAAAATGAAATGAAAAAAATTATTAGATCAGGCTCGGGTCAAGTTTCAGGCCCCTTTGCAAGTCCATATACTTTCGTGCTATGATGAATCCATAGACTCATAGAGGCAATAATACACAACACAACATTTTGCACAGAACACAAACAAAAAAATAAAAGTGTAATCAATCAGGTCAGGCAAAAGAATAGTGTTTGTTTGTGTAATCAATCCTGACCACCTGAATAATAACCGCACCCTCTCCGAAAAGTACTAATAAGTTTTCAAAATCTATGTTATCAAAATCTAAAATGTGAACAGATAAGTTACTCAAGCTTCAGGAACTGAGTAACATGTTTCAGGAACAGAATTTCAGGGTTAACATGTTTGTTACGCATGCTCAAATACTTTGACATCCCAACAAATGACACTACAGTTCTCCAGTACTTAAAAGTCTGCAATCTCTCCAGTAAGTGGACATAACTTTCAGCAAATAAGCGGATATATAATAGACCATCGCTTTATTGCCTAAAAGAGGGCACTCAAGTCCGAACCCGCTTTCCTCACTTTCTTAACTTCAACTTCTTCAACATTCTTTTGCGAGAACCATTATCGCGAACCCCGCACCAAGAGGAACACTACAAGTCTTATAAGGATGAACATTGTAAGCAACAACGATTACAAATGTTTCAGATAAAGCCAAATATAATTAACTATGCAATAGACCTTTTGCAATCATTAAGCTGTAATATCTATTCTATTAAGGTCTCGGTCAAAGATTCAGGTTCTCAGAATACCAAGAAGAGCAAACAAGCTTCTATTAACAGCCTATAAGATAAGTTCAGAATGATCAAGGCAAATTGGACAAATGTCCCCGTGAGAGTGGTGATGATAGCCCTTTAGAAGATAATACATTCTGTTATGAGAATGTATCTAAACACAACAAAAAGATTTTGGTATTCATAAGAATGGCTTTCTAAATCCAGCTCCAAACCAAATTTTGATCTCACAATCATGAAACTCAGAAAGGAATAGTTATAATGGATTCTAAATTTGCAGAAACATCATTGTCTTCATATATCTAGCGCAGACATTAATCAGCTAAAGGAATAGTCCAAATAGAGTGTACCCTAGAGCAAGCAATTAAGTTACTCAAGCTTCGTGAACTATAGTAAATACCTATCAACTACAAGTCCATGTGCACTAATTCCTCATTCAATGTACTCTAACACAACAATTCAAATCCTCAAGGTTCAAAAACTCTACAAACAACATAGCAGCTACAAATCGCGAAGTTTGTTTTACTCCTAATCTGTTATACACTAGCACAATCCTTAAAGCTTTCCAGTTTCAAAGTCAACATGTGTGTGTGCTTTATTCCCGCAAAACTAACCTCTCCACTTGCTTCCTCATGTTCACCATTTCCATTTCCAACACTCGTCCCCAACACAAGATAAAAGGAGGTAAACTAACCAAACTCAACATACCTAAATCCTATGCTAACCACTAAACCCTAAACTAACCAAACTCAACATACCTAGTATAAGATGCTCATTCACGATATCGTCTCGGCCAATGAACTTGCACCGGGTCAAATTGTATGCCTCCATGAACTTCGTTCGCGGCATCGTCTGGAATCGCGAGTCCCACCCAATTGCAGGCCTTGATTGAGCAAGCGAGAAATTTCATCGACGACGGGTGTCATCAAAATTAAAACGAAAAACTACATTAGTATATACATTTACATTTATAAAATACCAAAACAAAACAAAACAAAAATTAACGTTGTAAGATATTAACTCACCGATTATGATATGGAAGACTCGTAGGAGTAGTGACTAAGATGATCGGGGTTTATCATTCTCATATGACTATTGTTTTCGCATTCAACTCATGTATCTACTAACACACTCCCATGGATAAGACGGAATGGGTCCTCGTTGTTCAAGTTGAATCAAGTGATTCTCGCCATTTACTCCAATAGGAAGATGCAATATTAAATTTCACATCATACCCATGCGTCCGGAAGTAGTTCACGCCGAGGTCTTTGGTCTTGGGGATCCGAGGGTACAAACTGCATATGACCTAACCGACGACAACCCTTGAAACATTGTAATCTTTCGACATTATCAAGAAAGCATATAAATCCCTCGAAAAATGCTATTTCATCCACCGCCGTGTAGCTCGGACTTGCACATAGGGATACCATTCAACCTCAAATAGCATATGATCGAGGAAATTAATCATTAACCACATACTAATAATATCAATTAATAAATAAAACTATTTACATACAAAAATGCTTACATCGGTACAAGTCATATTATCAATGGTGGCTCGGGTATGCTTCAATGCAGCTGTTGTGCTAGCATAAAAAGACTGAGTAACTGAGTACCTACGAGCACGGCACATGCTCAACTGATAGTCCTCATTTGGGTATGGCCTGAACACCGGGAAGTACTCATAAATCCATGCCTACATTAATATAGACACCCAGTTAATATTGTAATAGATAGATAAAATTGACATTGAAAAGAAAAACAAAAAAACTAATACCTGTAGGAGAGTGAAATAGCCTGAAACACCCTTCACCTTGGCACTTGTGGCAGTCCCAAGACCCTCGCACAAGTAAGCCGGTAAGGTCTGCACCCCACGCGTTGTCTCGATCTCGCAAATTTCAAAAGCAGCCTCGGATAACAAACGGAACGGCAGAGTTCCAGACGTGTCGGTGAAGGCGGTACATCCAAAGAAAAAATAATGCGGATAAGCTCTCACAAGCAAATTGCACCTCTTTTTGGGTTGACGCCTTCTTCACAACAACCCCATTTTCATCACGTAAATCTTCATCTCGTTACCTTCCCAAAGAAATCGCTTCATCAAGAAATCCATCCTAACTTTGGAAGTGAACTTATTGGATTTCATCTCCGCATCTATCTTATCCATGGGTATGCCAAGATCTTTGTGGAGGAGTCTTTTTGTTCTGTTCAAGGTCAAATCAGTGTCCCTACCACCGCTTTGCCTCCTCGATCGAACTCCTAAGAGTTGGGAAACATCGCCCAACGTGATTGTCATCTCGCCCCCACGGCATATGAAACGTGTTGGTCTCTGGATGCCACCTCTCCACAAACGCAGAGACCAACACAGGATCCTGATGCCTGTATACACCTAAGACCAAAGCACATAAGCCGGTTCTTTGAAGCTCCACGTGAAAAGTAGAACAGTTTGAACACTCTCCGAGGATATCCCATTGTACCAACTTGTTTAGGTGCCCATGGCACTTCAACACCCCTCGCTCCGCCTAAAACAACAAAAACTTAGTATTAATGTATGCACAAGTTTCGTAATACAAAATTTAAATACTAATAGACACTAAATGATAATATTACCTGCCCCTCCCAAACATCGCGAGCCACGTGCACTGTCATACAACAGATGTGACACACAAGGGCCACCTCCATAAACACCTCTCTTGAACTCCAAGTCATTGTTAGACTTTCTCACAATATTCACTGGAGGTACAGGTACATGGACTTCCTCGTCATCCTCCTCCTCCTCCTCCGCGTCCTCTTCCTCCTCGTCAGTCTCTTCTTCTGCATCATCAACACCCTCTTCTTCACTATCAGCATGACTTAGAACTACACTCTTCCCACGATCCATATTTACGTCATCGCCATCGTCATCGTCATCGTCATCGTCATCTACATCTACATCTACATCTAAATCTAAATCTACATCTACATCTACATCTACATCTACATCTACATCTACATCTACATCACTAAGAACTGTCCCCTTTCTTCTCTTTTGATTTCCTAACTCTACACCACTTACAACATTACTGGGATCATCCGCTTTCCGATCCCCTCTACGAACTGATGCCGAAGTGGTTGTTCTCCTTCCTCTCTTTTTCTCAGGCTCCTCATCGCGACCCGAACTACTACTCCCCCCACCTAACAACTTCTTAGCACCCGCGGAAAACACTTTTTGTGCATTCTTCACATTCAGATTCTTTGTTCGAGGCATTGCTACAAAATAAATAGGAGTTAAAAATAAGACATTCAACTAATTCAAATTGTTGCAATACCAACGTGAAAAAACAAAGAACAAAATAAGGCGGTGTGCATGCCAATCTATATCTAAGTTCAAAACTCTGACAGAGTTCAAAACTCTGACAGAGTTCACCGAACTCTGAAAGAGTTCAAAACTCTTACATAGTTCACCGAACTCTTACAGAGTTCAAAACTCTGAAAGAGTTCAAAACTCTTAACTCTGAAAGAGTTCACCGAACTCTGACAGAGTTCAAAACTCTGAAAGACTTCACCGAACTCTAATAGAGTTCAAAACTTTGACAGAGTTCAAAACTCTGAACTCTGAAAGAGTTCAAAACTCTGAACTCTGAACTCTGAAAGAGTTCACCGAACTCTGACAGAGTTCAAAACTCTGAACTCTGACAGAGTTCAAAACTCTGAAAGAGTTCAAAACTCTGATAGAGTTCACCGAACTCTGACAGAGTTCACCGAACTCTGAAAGAGTTCAAAACTCTGAACTCTGACAGAGTTCAAAACTCTGATAGAGTTCAAAACCAATTGGATTAATATTATTTAAAGCCGGTAAAGTTTAATCATATCTGATGTATTACTAATGAGTAAGTAGAGGTTGTGGTTTCTAATCATATCTGATGTAACTTTACCGGCTTTAAATAATATTAATCCAATTGGTGACATATTTATTGGATTGTATGAGTACAAGCTGGGTTGTCAGCTCAATTAATAGTTCCCTTTCATTCAACAATTTAGAGATCTAGATAATACTCACTAATGAGTAAGTAGAGGTTGTGGTTTCTAAATTTTTACACAACATCAGCAGACTAACTAAAGCTTGTCCTACAAAAGGAAGACTTCCATAATAATTCAGTGCAATACTTGCTCAATATACGGTCAAGTCAAAGCAGATGCATTTTTCATATCAGTATCAAAACATTTACTTGCATAGTCAGAGCCAATGACCATCACATATAAGTTTTAACAACCAACATTTTACTGTCTCGGTAGTAATTTCAGTGTCAGTTGACATCATAAAGTCTGATTCATCAGTGAACCAAAAACCATCACATATAAGTTTTAACAACCAACATTTTACTGTCTCGGTAGTAATTTCAGTGTCAGTTGACATCATAAAGTCTGATTCATCAGTGAACCAAAAACTTCATGTATCACATGAAAGATTGTGTTTAACATGAAAGTACACAAAAAAAAAATTATCAAAATTAGAAACAAATTATTAAAAGAAAAAAAATTCTTACTCGCTCGTTCCTCGTATGAATCAGATCAAGTGCTTACTGGGGCCCTGCAACAGGTAAATTCAATTACGAAACCGTAAGAGTATAGTACTTGAGATCAACAAACTAAGTGTACAATAATAAGTTAGAACCACATGGCAACTCACGGAAGAGGAACAGCTACGGGTGCTGGACTGGGTGCAGAGGTAGGTGGAGCAGCTGCTTGTGTAGTTGGGGTAGGCTGTTTAAAGTCATGAAGAATGTTCCATGAGATGACATAAGAAACATAAAGGTTAATCATCACTACACACTAGCTTATCTCATTGCAAGGAAAAGAATACATAATCATAATCAGTCACACATAAATTCGTGAAGAAGAAATTTGTGAACTCTGTCAGTCAAGAACCATTAATACCAAATAAGATTAATACGAATTTGTGAACTCGTCAGCCAAGAACCATTAATACGAATTTGTGGAGAATACATAAAGGTTAATCATCACTACACATAAATACATAATCAGTCAAGAACCATTAATACCAAATAAGATTAAGTTGAGAGAATAGTTATACCTAATTTCTTCTTCAAATGAATCTCTTTATAGATTTGTTTTCGCTTTCTCCTTTATAGATTTTGGAGAGAGATCGGTGAAATTGGAGGAGATTTTGTTTTTCACAACGATGAACTAATTGGAGAAGAAGGTAAACAACCCGAAAACAATGGACTATTTCGTGTTTTTTGTTTTCAAAATTCCTGAAATTTTGGTTTTTCTGGAATTTTGTTTTTTGTTTTTCTGATTTCTGTTGTCCGTAGGATCAGTTGGGTTGATGCACGAGATGAAAGGTGTGGATCGGCTGTGTCCACAATGTGGCTACAGTACCTGTGGCTATATCCCAACCCTATATATATATATATATATATATATATATATATATATATTATTTTTTTTTTATTTTTTTTTTATTTTTTCAGTTTGAGGCTGGCGGGCATGAAGAAGGAAAATAAGAGAGTGGCATGAATGTCAACGTTCGAATAAGACTTGTTATGTAATGGGTATGTGAGAGTGGTGGCTTAATAATATAGTCTAAGATGAACATTGTAGTAAATGGTGAGAAAACACTTAACAAATAAAAGTGGAATACTTATCTGAATGTCTGGAGGTAAGATTTGATTAGATCTGGTTGTAGCTCTCCCGTGACACAATATTATAGAAGTTTGGCATTTTGAACCAACTCCATAATGTGTTAGTTGAGCATTAGATCTTCTCTGCCTACCAATGTTTCCTTAGATGACAACAAGAACTTTCCCTATCAGTCTTATAAAACTTCTGACGCTGCTGTTTTTGTTTTAATTTCGTAAGCATTGTCGTGCATCACACTCTCGTGATTGTAATTGAACTTTATACTGGATTTTCTTTTGTATGATTCTGAACATCCAATTTGCCATACTAGAAGTTTGAACCAAATTGGCCTAGTAGAGAACAATAACTTCTCGGTCGTTCCCCACAAACGACGTCAAAGAATGTCGGGGCCAAAAGTTAACCCGACACTCTCGATGTAATGGTGCTTCTGAAAGCTTGGAAGAGATAGGATTAAGTATTTTGGAAGAAGAGAGACTGCACCAACGTTCTGGTTGACTATGTACCCAGTGATGAATCCGGGATCAAATCTCTTAAAACGTAGTTCTGGAGGCTGCAGAAGCCTCCGTATATATAGCAATCTCCTGGCTTGGTGGCCAAGAAAGTGATTCTCGGAGATTGCCTTCCTTGATGAATCCTAGTATGATCATACTTCTCAAATAGGATCAGTCCCCAAGATTTCATTCTATCCCTGTGCAAGATCTTCTCGGATTGCACTAGGATCTCTTGCTTCCGCGGATCGTATTAGTGGATTCAAGTGATCAGGACAGATTGGGTCCTTGAACTTGGGCAATCCGGATGGGCAACTGGATTCGAGTGATCAGGACAGATTGGGTCCATAAACTTGGGTAGTCCGGATGGGCCCTGGACCTGTTGTAAACTTTGACGGATTAAAGAACTAGATGATCCACAACGTTTTAAACAACTACCAGGCTGGTCCGCTGCTGAGCCCATACCTATTCCCTGGTCTGAATACACTTTGACTGGAAATATGATGTAGGGTACACACAACTACCCTTTTTGATGAATTTTTTACTATGTTATTGCAGTGGCTCTATTTCTCATCCTTTTTCTCTATACCAGGTTAATTTGTCTGTATACCTGGTAGTGTACCAATTGTCATTGGTGGATTATAGCACCATTTGAATTGATTATGTAAGTCTCTTATTTTTGAGTTGATTCGATTACTTTTACAATTTCAATATTGAACTAGCATGTATTGTTTAGATTGGTATTGACTTTTGTTTTGGTGGTTGTTGTAGACTTTTATTGACTTGAAAATAGCACCAATAATCAATAAAAATGTTTGGATGATGAAGTTGAGGAGGGTTTTAAGCTTAAAAGACCATGGAATCAAATGGATATATGATACTCCACTTATAAGCGGTCTTCATCAGTTCACCATAGCTTATTATCAACTTCTATTGCCCCTTTCAACCAATTAGAAATATTGTTATGAGATTATGCCATCCATGCACATCGTCACGTTAATTGGTTGTTTCTTAAAGTTGTAAATATAGAAGCTAAATGAGCTGAGGTTAGGTTCTACCTTTTGTGTTTCACGATGTTCTATGTTGTTATTGACATGCATATTTATTTTGACTATGTAAGGGATAAGATCAAAAGGTATTTATTTAAATGGAGTTTATCTTATATAATTTCCATATGAATTCATTCAAATAATTTTAGGTAACTAGCTAATTTTGTACTCATCATAGCTTTGAAGATAGAATGTTTCATTGTTGAGCTTCGACATCATATAGATTGTGTGGATCTCATTTTGAAAGTCGAAACTCTCACGCCATGCCTTATTTGTTTTGTAATAATATTCTTCTTCTTATTATATTTTCCTTTTTTGTGGTGAAGAGAATAGTAAAGACCCACTTTTAGATATATCTTCAATGGCTTCTAATAAGGAGCTTTGCTTTATTCAATAGTCAGTTAATCAAGTAATTATGTCTTCCCACTTATTAATTCTCCCTTTTCTTTTTCTTTTTTTTTTAACTAATGTGAATAAGGATCTTTGGTACGGTTTTTTTAGACAACTAATTTTGATGGGCAAAGAGATGACACTTAAGTTGTAAAGGAATGGAAATTTTGCTAGCTTTGAGACTTTATCGGGTAAGATTATATCGTTTGTTGTTTGTTTGTTTTTTTTTTTGCTTGAATTTGTGGGTTTTACCTTGAGAATAATGGCAGGGAAGTCTTACGAGTTGGTCAGCTTTGCTTCTCAAGTACCGGATGCTACGATGTTTCAATCTTCAGCGTCAGACACAAAAGTTGGTAAGTTGGGCATGTTATATCTCTACATATGTGGATATGAATGTGTTTATTTGTATGTATACTCCATTGACTGAGGGTTTGAATTCCTTTAGACTCCTTTGAGTCCTCTGTTTTTTTAGCTTGCAATAATCTTTTAGGATATTATTTTAAGGAATTTGCAGAAAAGGAAATTGAAAGACTCAACATATACTAATGACTTAAAATTATGTGAACAAATTCACCCTGCTTTGTGTCAAGAAGGGGAGGGGGTTCGTATACCAATGAGTCAATACCTTATCTATACTATTGCTTGAACATATTTATTCAAGACTGTAAGGGAAATATATTCCATAGTAAGAAAACCAACAACAATAAAGCTCACTAAGAAAAAAAAATCCATACTACTCTCAAACTATTTTACGATAAAACCAACAACATGACACCTAAATAAATAAATAACATTTTGAGCTCGATCTGTCATACCCCTCTGCATCTAGCATTGGGTAGACCTCATATGATAATATATATTTTTTGGTAATCACCTCATATGATAATTGTATCAACGCAAGCATAGCTTATTCTTCCATAAAGTTGCATTTGTATACCAGAATGCCGCATCCTATCTTAAGCTAGCATCAGAATTTAACATACAATGGAATATTAGTCTTAACATGTGTAATATGAGTGTTCCCTCTTAACAAAGTATTATTCTGACGTTGTACTTCTGTTACATGTAGGTTTATCTTATAATATGAACAAAATGGTTTTGCTCTTTGTGACATGTAGGCAAATAAACACACAAGAATATTAGTCTTACCATGTGTAATATGAGCATTCACTCTTAATAAAGTATTATTCTAACGTTGTACTGCTGTTACATGTACGTCATGAAACTTGGGGTTTATATTATGATATGAACAAAATGGTTTTGCTCTTTGTGACATATAGGCAAATAAACACACAATCTGCTCCAAAATCTGAAAACAGAATTGCCAAGTAATCGCTTGGGATTCAACCAATGGAACTAAACTCTTATGTTGGTCCCTACTCATAAAACAGAAACATAATGCAAACATCATTACAAACATATGAAAACAAAAAACCCTACGTATCCTAAATCTCACTTTTATCTTCTTCCCTACCAACCTAGAGTTCTATCCAAATAAAAAAGGCAGTGTTTAAAAGTTCCATTCGCCGCGTTCACAATAGCACAAACCTATAAAACTAAAATTATTTTCTTATTAGCTAAAAAGCTTTGAAAACCCCAAACCATTGAAAAAGAATAAAAAAACGCAGAAATCTCAATCTCCCAAATTTTCTTATACTTCAGGTATGGTTTTCTCCTTTTCATTTTAATGTTTTTTTGTTTTTGTGATTCTTTTACCAATTTCTCTTCAGTTACGATGTTCCAGATTCAAGGTGCAAGTCACTCTTGCAAAAAGTGTTGTGAAGGACTGTATGAATGTGGTGTTCAAAGTGCTCACTGAACTTCCTATTGTTCTGTTGAAAATAACAATTAGAAATCAAAGGGTAAGTATGTTGGATTGTGTTTCCAGGTCACTACGTATATTATTTGTTGCTTACAGTTTGCTCTCGGATTTCTTCTCATGGTTTCATCCTTTTTTTTTGGATGAAAATGTTTCATTTATTTATTCCATTCAGTCTTGCAGCGAAGATGGTGTCCCAGCCAAGATCTCTACTCCAGTTCTAGGTAATTTGCTGGGATTTTTATGCTGGTGTTAATGGAGTGACTTTGTGATGAGTGACATTGTGATATTATTATTATTTTTGAATTTTTAGGGTTGTAGGTCATAGCTTGAGTAGATTATATTTGACAAAGACTTTGCACAATAACTGTAATATTAGTTACCAAAGAAAGCTAAGACATGGTGAAACTTCATGAATATTTTTATTCTTGGTCAATATAGATATGTTTTTCATTTGTAAATTTCTAACATAGTCATTCGAGCAAAATGCATAGTCTTTTACTTTTACATTTTTTTTTTCCTTGAGTCAACACATTTGGAAACATGCAAAGAAGAGATCCTGTTGTCGCTAACATAATGATGTCTAGGCTATGAAGATAAAGTTTCCAACTAAATTTAACAAGCCTGCCCATATTATATTAGGTATTTAGATTTTTGAATTTTAAGCAAACACTTGGATATTAAAACTTAATACTTGCTTGTTGTTGTGCATCGTACTGTACCAAAACATTTTTGTCCTTGCTTTTACATGTATTTGACGTTGCTAAGTTTTAGTCATTCTATGCGTGCTAGGCATTAGTGCTTTCTTAAGTCAATTATTTATTTAATTTTTTATTACATATATTTCTTAATACTCTTCAGAGGATAACCTAAGGAAATACAACAATGCACTGGCAATGGCAATGGGAAGTTGAACTGAGTAACCCCAAATGAAAGTTATGAAGGTTGTGGTGGCAAAGGTCAAGAAGACGAACCATAACACACCGTGGATTCAAATTTGAAGAATAGTTGGAGTGACCAAGCATCCCCGCTGGTATGGTCATTATGCTCACCAATTGTATTTCTTTAGTGATTATCTATATAATTTTTCTACGTTATATTTTTTTATTTCAAGTTGCTAATGTTATAGCCTAGAAGATTACAAGGTTTTTAATACTTTTCTAGGAGTGTAAATTTCAATACTAAAATAGTATTTTCCCCATTTGAAAAGTGATTTGGACACAATGGCATGCTTGATGCTTCACCATATTAGTATACCCTTGCGGTTTTTATGACGTCAATCACTATGAAACCTTATTTGGCAACCATTGTATAGATTTGCTGGCATAGTCATAGACCTAAATTAGTTGCATAAAAATTGTAAATATATATAATTAGTTGATTCTCAAAAAATTGGATCCATATTCCATAAAATCATGTTAGTGCAACTCCTCATGATGCAATAAAATGGGTTTATAGTTTCATGTGAAATGGGTTTGACAATTTTGTAAATTCGAGATTGAATACTTTATAGTCATGATGATTGTTGAATAGACGTCTTAATATGTTAGATGAGTTTGAATGTCTCCTTACAGTTGTATTTTGAGGTAAAAAATATTGTAGTTTCATGGCATTAATTATTTATATTTGGGTGTTTCATTACATTATGAGTGGGTTTACACACACCAAACATAGTAGCACTTATACAAGTATGCATTGGTAAGTATATAGTATGCATTTTCACCCTTCAGAAACTAGCTCATGTTCAACATTATAGGTGCATAAGAATGCATTGGTAACTTTATTGTAGTCATGGTAACTGTAATAATGACCGATAAAATATTCCAAAATCCCGTTGACCAAACAAATCTCCAATTCCATTCCATCTTGCTCTAATGCCTTTGTAAGGTTTCCACATAACTATAGTGCAAGTCTAGGGAAACCTTCCCATAGGAATAATTGATTCAAGTGTTTCACACTTGATTGAGCAATTGGACTTAATGCTTTGAGTTTCACAATATAACAAGTACATATTTGTTCTAAACTTCCTGCACCTTTGATCTCTCCAACTTCATTTTAGTGAAACACTTATGGACTTTTAGACAATAAAAAGATTTGGTGTGGGTGTGATGTTGAAGAGGTATTCTAAAGAGTTTGGATTAAGTTGTTCACGTTTTCGTCTTACTGAAATGTCATACAAGGAGGCTCAATGCTGAGGCTTCGACATATATGACCAAGAGTACTCTAGCACACGACTGCTAAGGAAAAAGAATTGCATTATTTTACTACCACAACTAGCGTCGTAAATAATATTTCTCATCTATGTTTACGGTAATGTAGTTAGAGGAAAACAAATAGTTTGGGATTTTTGAGCAAGTAGGCTCAATAAATTTTTAACTTCTTTCAATGGAACATGTAGTTTTTTTAGACAAAATGTGACAAAAATAAAATCATTTTGTGGGATGTTGAGCTTAATCACTGCATTGTTCTTATAATCGGCCATTTAAACTGTAATGGAATCAACAACTTTTGAATGCATAGCCTTTCACAATATTTGCTCTTAGATGGATCAAGCTCATACCAACTCAAATGTTGTAGTACTTTTAATGCACTACAACGAAAAAGTTTATATTTTCCGATATTTATATATCTTTAAGTTCCTTTTGATCAAAGGAAGTTTAGTGCTTCGAGAAATTAATTATTGGACCTGAACAATGAATCCAACACACTCCATCGCTCTTTATTATCTGTAATTTAAGCAACAACCATGTTTGCATTCAAGTCCATCTTCTTTTAATTGTTTCTATATATATTCTTTGTTTATGAATGTATTTTTCTGATATAAAGTCAATAGTACGAATTCGTGGTTGGATGAGAGATATCGGTTGGTATGGTGATTTTAAACCATGGTATAAATCAGTCCACACACAAACTCACAACTTATTGAGCCAGCATGAATCTTTTGTAGCATATGTGATTGTGTGGTTTCTACTATTTCTTACTAAGTAGTAGCAGTTTGATATAACTACTGGGCTTGAAAACCTGTTTTTAAAGATCTTTTTGTGTGTGATTTTGTTGTGGGGTTTCCACATTGTTAAACAGGGTGTTTAGAGTGCTTTGAGATAAAAAGACTCTTCTCTACTGTTAACCAAGCCACTATGCCTTTCTCAAAGCTCATAACACCGATATGTAAGTTACACTATCTTTCTTTCTTCCCTATATCTATTCTTTGTATGAGGAAATTTGATTTATATATAGCTAGGATGTTTTCGATACATTCTAGGGTTCTTGGTCACAAAATAACCTACTATACACAAAGGATCAAGTTATATAATTCAAATCTAAGTTGATATCTGTACTTTAATTTGTTCTCAACTCCTACTTCCTTTCACTTCTCTGGTAATTATATAAACATATGAGTCATGCATGTCTTTCAAATGTAAACTACAGATACGGGAAAAAAAGGTTGGGACTAGAAAGATGATGATCTCTGGATAAGAACTTCTAATTATGTGATTGTGGGTTTGAGTCCTACTGGGTGTGGGTTTTTTTTTTTTTTTTTTTTTTTTTTTTTTTTTTAAGTGGAAATTTTATGGATACTGATAATGATTTTTACAAATAATTAGGACAAGCGTGCAACAAGTCGCGCAAGCAAGTCCTTTCTAGATAGCAAATCCTATTCTTCTAAAAACAAACTCGTTAGAACCAAATTGTCATAACGCTATCACATCCATAACCTTCTGAAGTCTCTTGAGAAGCTCAACCAATTGTTGTTCCAAGAAACCAAAAGTGTCAAAACTAAACGGAATAAAACAATGCTGGTTAGCCATGCAAGCTTCCTCATGCTTCTCCATCTTCCCTGCCGCTGCTCTCTTAGCTGCTTCTCCCACCTCAAAGACTCCATTTCCAAGCCCTACCAACGGAGAGGCTCCAGTTACATCAACACACGTATGTCTCCCCTTAGACCAACTGTAGATCAATACATCCACAGGCCAAAGTGTAGATCTTCCCTCATTCGGATCAGTGAGAAAATTAACGGGAGCCTCCTTTTTCACTTGCCCTCCAGAATGCATCACATAAAATATCTTTGACATGATCATGTCGGTATTTGAAACCTGGAAAATGTCTACAATGTGCTGCATGGTCCCCGAAAGCATATAGTCTACTCTTTTTGCAAACAGGGCATAGACCACCATCAGAGTACAAAGGAATCATGAGGCGATGCAGGAGAATAGAATGATACTCCACGGCGACATACACCGGCCCAAGTCCCTCCATCGAATAGCAAGTAGAAAATCCACGCGGCGAAGTTCGGATTGCAAGCATCCAATATTCGCTTCGACGAAAGCGGATAACACAAACTCCCTCTCAAGACCAGCAACAATCTTATCGTAGAATGCTTCCGCCAAAACTTTTTGTGGTTTTGAGGGGATGGTAGCATTCACAGCCATAGAACTGAGGTCAAAATTGGGCAGACACATACTCAATGCACTGCTAGCAACATCAAGAATCTCATCCAAAGGCACTGGCCCACAACTCCTAAGAATGTGGTTCTGAAGCTCAGAAGTCTGACAACGAGAGGCCACAAAAGCAAAAGTAGAGACATCAGTGGCACAATACATACCTAACCCACCAAGACGTATTGGGAGTGTTGATAAACGCCACTGTAAATCACCGAAGTTAGGACCATCAGAAACCACAATACCCTAGAGAGCACTGCGGAGATGCCGATCAAAAGTCTTGGCTGCCTCTCTAAAAAGGGATGGTGGACAAGTGCGAATCACAAAGACCAACTTAGAGATCCCAGCACAAGCACGTAAGAGAGCTAACTCACACTGTGGATCTTCCAATATAGCTAAACGGTCCATCAAAGTCACAACCTTTTCAACACGCTTGCGAGCAAGGCCTATGACAAAGGATGAATTAGTGCTGACCGCACCTCCAAGCAATCTGACTCCCTGCTGAGGATGGGATAAATCTGAAGGAAAGAGACTAGGAGTGGAGCGTCGTGGATCCAGTGATGGCCAAAATATCTCAGTTTTAGCCACATTAAGAACCATCCCGTAAGAAGGTCCTTCTTCCTGAATCATACCCAAAGCTGTCGCCACCTGTTCTGTATCTCCGATCAGAGTCCCATCATCTAGATACCAAGCCTGTAGCATCAACTGACAACTGGACTGGATCTGCAGAATCAAGGGAAGCAACACCAGTGCAAAAAGAAGGGGACCCAAAGGGTCGCCTTGCTGGACCCCAGTAACCGACCATATGTAGCCATCCCCCATATATAACCTCGCAGGTTGACAATACAAGTACTTAACCCAAGGGGCAATAGCTGGGCAACGGATACGAACCTCTCTCAACATGGTAGTCCGATCAACCATGTTAAAAGCATTTTGAAAATCTACAAGCAGCATCGAAATAGAGGTACTGTCACTGTTGGCATACACTATGCGGTTGACAGCGTGCAAAATCGCTTCTGCTCCACCAGAAACACCAACCCCATATTGAAAATCCTGTAAGTATCCTACCACATCTTGGGAAACTCCTCTCATTGCAATCTTGGAGACCAGCTGACGCCAAACCATCCCCACGGTTATAGGACGAATACTATTATCCGGCTTGAGAAGTGGAGTAAGCGGAGCACTCGCAATGAATTCTGCTAACGGCTGTGGACATCATCCCTATAACCAAAGATTCACCACAGGGGTCAATGCATCTAGCAAATCAGACGATATAGCTACTATGATAAGCTCGAAGACCATCACGACCACAAGAAGTACCTTTCAAAAATGACCTAATACATGACAATAGGACGTCTCTCTCTACCACTAAAGGGGGCCCAGCAAAAGGAATAGTTGATAAGAGCCCAAAACTGTAGTTTTAACCCTGTAACAGTCATACTATTAGACCAATTATGTGATTAATAATTAAGAGTTAACACTAATTACGTGTTTTTATGCATTTCAGGCTTCAAAGTCCATTATGTGCATAAATGTGCCACTTTAGCGAGATAAAGGAGCAAAGGTCGGTTACTAAGGAGTTCCGTGATTAAAGGCCAAGTTTCAAGAAGACAAAGCCTTTCTAAAGCCCGGTCAAAAGCTGAAAAGTCGACGCGGGCAGAAACAGCACACAAGTCAGCAGAACTTCCGAAGGTTGTATCTTTGGACTCAGACCTTGGATTGGGGCCTACCTTATGTCAAAACGACCGGCTCGGAAAGAGCTTTC
The DNA here is from genome assembly GCF_015680905.1 of Coptis chinensis. Taxonomy (NCBI): domain Eukaryota; kingdom Viridiplantae; phylum Streptophyta; class Magnoliopsida; order Ranunculales; family Ranunculaceae; genus Coptis; species Coptis chinensis. The sequence goes on along the minus strand of NC_141463.1, from coordinate 87,240,965 downwards.
CAATGGTCTAAGCCTTGATCCAATCAGAGGAGCAGAAGTGGAAGAAAAGTCTGTTGAAGCCAACTGCAGCTGAAGAGGCCTTTTTGGACTGAAAGAATTCGGTTTTGGGCCTGATTCTCTGGCCCAAAACATGGCTCCAAGCCCATGCACGATTTTTGGATCTGAAAGTATAAAAACCAAAGCTTAGCTCTTTGTTAATGGTAGATAGGGTAGATAGTTAAGGTAGCTAGTTTTAGGCCTAAAACAATAGATCTAGTTTTTATTTAATGAAATTAAGTTTAGTTTATATTCCATTCTTGTTTTAGATTAAACTCTTATAATCATTACTCTTAATTAGTTTGATTAATAAAATAGCTAGTTGTTAATTTCGATTCTTGTCATTTACATTTGTGTTAGATCTGATTTCATTTATTACTTGTTATTCAATTCTTAGTTATTAATTAGATTTTAATTATTGTTTAATTTAGATTAGTAAATTTCAATTCTTAATATTATGTTTAGTTTTAATTTAATCGGGAATGATTGCGTAATGATTCTCAGCTAAACCTCCATTAGAGGGGGTTGAGAAGCCTTGATGAAAGCCTCGATTCGATTATCGTAGAAGTCGTCGTAATTTCCTTTCCAATCTAGAAACGATTAGTTCACCATGAGAATGGGTTTAATCGTTCACATACTAGTTATGAATTGGTAGAAATGTCATGTGTAATTAGGGATTAGGAGTAACCATATTGTTCTCGCTGAAGCGATTTCATTCGGATTACGACGATTAAATGGTTAGTAGGATTAAGTCGAAGTTAAGGTGGAATCAATCCCCTAACTCCTTATCATAGAATCAACGTAGCATTCTCATAGTTGTTCTGATAATCGACTAGTTGCATCTTGTGGGTAGTTGCATCGTAGTCTAGTTGCCATTTCGTAAATCTCTCATTAGACTTTAGAGTTAAAAGTACTTATACGTAGATAACATTAACATGCGGAAGGACTAGGAGCGGAACGAATCACTCTACTCCACTATATCTCATAGGATTGAGAGTAGAATCTTTGATAAACATAGGCACATAAGATAGTTTTAGTTTACTTACGTTTTGAGTTTCATCGTTCATTTCGTAGGTAAACTACTATTCATTTTATGTTTTATCAAATGGCACCGTTGCCATCTTAGTTTCACTTTCGCATTGTTTTCGTAGAGTAAGTACTTTTCTTAAAGTCCCATTTCACCCACCCACCCTTGTTTGATTCCTACTGTGGTTTTCCGATTAAGCGTTGAAAAGTTCCAGAAAAATACACTGAGCACGACCGCGCCTATAAGGAGCGCACCTGCGCCCTATAGCCTGGAACCTTGAGCGCGACCCGCCCCCATGTGGAGCGCGACCCGCCCTAAAAACACTGTAATTTGAAAATTACACGGGCTGACCGCACGCCTATATGAGATGACCAGCCCTTTGCTAATTTTTCTGGAATTCTACAATTTTGACTCGAACTTTGATTTTTCAAGTTTTTCAGTGTTCTAACTTGTTATATACACTGAACACGCATAAACAATACGCTATTCATAAGCGAAGCAAGGACGCAATCAGGTATTCCTTTCTTCCACACCTCGCATCTCCTGTTAGAGGTTTATACTAGTATATCAGAATTGTTTGGAGTGTTGATGTTCTTAGCTAAGTTTGGTTTTAGCCTTGTATGAGATTAAGGTCTGGACGAACAAAAACACCGAACGTAATTACACAACAACGTCAACAAACAAGTCTATCTAGTATACCACCCACTACACCTCTAGCTACTATTTCACACACATCACCTGACACAATGCCCGACGAAAAAGAGACTCCTCTCTCTGACTTCTACAAAGCCTTGAGCGATAGCCCCAAATCTTGCATCGTTCTAGCGGACCCGATTGGGGATTTCGAATCCCCAAATATTTTTAATTTGTTACCCGTTTTTCATGGATTAGACCATGAAAAACCTTATCAACACATGCGTAGGATTGAACAAGTCCTAACAACATTCCACCATCCTACGGTTGGTGCGGAACAAATTAAACTCAGGGTATTCCCTTTCACCTTAGCCGATAAGGCGACGTCTTGGTTAACTGCCCAAACGCCTAATTCTGTGGACTCGTGGGCTAAACTTGTTCAGCTGTTTATGGAACATTTTTACCCACCCCTAAAGACGGATGAGATGCTTTCCAAGATTCATTTCTTTCGACAAAATCCTCATGAAACATTTTCAGAGGCTTGGAATCGTTTCACCGATCTCCTTATAGAGTGTCCACATCATAACTTAGCAAAATACACGTTAGTTCGTGCCTTTTTCAAAGGACTTCTACACCACCATAAAGAAGTCCTAGACATAATGAATGGGGGTAGTTTCTTAAACAAAGGAGCCTCGGAGGCTTATAAATTTTTAGAGGATCAAACTAAACGAAATAACAACTGGGGGGGTAGTGATGATATCCACCGCTCCGCTAGTTCTTCTAATACAGTTAAGGCCGCCGGTATGTTTGAAATTAAACACGATCCCGAGCTTAAAACTCTAATTGAATCACTCACTAAAAAGGTAGAGGCCATTTCGGTTCAACAAAAGCCTATCCCCGTCATGAATGTAAATTCAAATCCATGTAGTTTTGTTGGAGCCCCGAGCATCCCGACTTTAATCTGCCCTATAGCCTATGAACAGGGCTTGTTCCATTAATAGTGAACCTAACCCCTTGGAGACAAAATCTCAACTTCGGTTGGAGAAATAACCAACACGCCACACCTCCGTGGTACAATAATCAATATGTTAGGCCAACACAAAGTTTTAACCAAGCTCCACCACGACAAGGGCGTGGTCGGGTAATTTTAATAATTATAACAACCAAAAGTGCAACCTCGACAAGGTCAAGCACAAAGTCAAGGTAGTTATAATAATTATAATGCTAATAGAGGTATCGTTAGGTAAATAATAACTATCAAAATCCACCCATAAATAATTCACGTGAAATAGTTCAAACCACACCACCCCCGTGACTACTACACCCACACAACCGGATCGTCTTGACACCTTCATACAAGTAAGCCAAAAAACTTTTCCAAACCATGGCTCAATCTAACCAACAAGCCTTCTACAATTCGTTAATAATTTAACCCAACAGGTTGGCTCAAGATAAAGCCCAACCTAAAGGTGTGTTTCCGTGTCACGAAATACCTAATCCTAAAACAACAAATACAGCCTTTGAGGTAACCGATAATACTAGTAATGAATATGAAAATGTAGGTGAGCTAAAGGCCATCACCACTCTCCGTTCTGGCAGAGTGGTTAATAACAAAGTAACTATGCCTATAGTTACCCCACCAAGATCCCCTACACCTATTTTACTAGATCTTGAAATAGAAAATCAAGAGCCTACCCTTTGTAGAGGTACCCGTTACAACACAACCTAAGAAACGTAGAAAGCCACGGTTAAACATCCGGGTGATACCATTGCTAAATATAAACAGAAACAGAAACCACCATTTCCACAAAAATTAGCCATGTTAACTAGGGATACAAATTATGAGGAGATTAGGGACGTTTTCAAGAATCTAACTATAAACCTTCCCTTCCTCAAAGCTATTAAAAGCTACCACACCATGCTAAGTTTTCAAGGAGTTGTGTACTACTAGCGTAAGACCAATATACCAAAAGACTTTTAACGGAACAATTCCCAACTCTATCGAACATAATAGAATTGTTAAGTACAAGGACCCTGGTCGTCCTACCGTACAATGCACCTTAGGAGATTCTTATACGACGACCGTGTTATTAGACTTGGGGGCTAGTGTTAACTTACTCCCATTTTATTTGTATAGACAAATAGGTCTAGACGAGATACAACCCACTAAAATGACGTTGCAATTAGCTGATCGGTCTATTAAGTATCCTAAGGGTGTCGTCGAAAATGTTCTGGTAAAAATTCAGGATTTCTACTATCCGGCTGATTTTGTCATCCTCGATACAGAAGTCGTTAACGACTTTGTCCCGATCATCTTAGGGCGTCCTTTTCTGGCAACTGCCAATGCGCTCATTAATTGCCGCGATGGTTCAATGTCCATGTCTTTTGGCCATCTTGCTGTTGAAGTCAATGTTTTTAAAACAAAGACACAGTTACCGATTCGTCTATGGATGGAGAGGTTAGCATGATCGAGAGCTTTGCTCGAGATTATTTCAACAACACGTTCCTTGATAATCATATGCCCAAATTTCTTTCCTTTGGAAGTTCAGACTCTAACATTTCCATCCCTACACTAGTCGATACACATATTACGGATGAGGATGAGATAGATGACTTTCTCAAAGATGTAGAGGACTATCATAGTAACGAGGATATGACCAATCTAGATGAGCAATTCGATGAGTTTCTTAGAGCGGTGATAATTCATCCTATCAAGAACTACTTTCCACAACATCCACCTCGACTTCCCCCTCCTTCCACCCTTTCAAAGGAATCTCGAGTTTGCACTCGATCCTTTTGTTTCTTCGGTGCTTCATAAGTTTTAAATCCACCTAGTAAACAAATACTTGTAAGACAAAAGCGTTTGACACCTTCATTTTCAGGACCGAGAGGTCCTACTACCTACACTATGAATGAGTTTTTGTGCTAAACCCACATCCTCATTTTTTCCATGCTTTCCTTCTACAACTTACCCATATCCACCATATTCTCCACAACCATTCACTCTTCCACACTTATTCACTAGGACACCCTCGTTCAAAAATGAAAAGAAGGTGCATGCTAGGTTAAGTAATAGGGTTATCCGACTTCACTTTCATTTTACTAGGTTGCGTCATAGAAAATCTTGGTGCTTGATTGTTTTGGATATGTTTTCGTGATATTTATTTATGGAATGATCCACAACTATTTGATTGTTGATATATAATAAACTGCATGTTCATACATATGTTTAGATAAAGTCTCGAAAGTATCGACTATAAACGACTCAACTTTTGTGTTTGGTGCATTTCCTTTCATTTCCATATATTGGTGAGTGCACCATTAAGATAACCGGCCCTCCCTACGAGTGTGTGGTGTAGTACCGGATCCTAAGTCCACGCGTTTAACATAATTCACGTTTTCCACTCTTGCATGTTTTTTCTCGGATTTTTTTAGTCATGTTTCTCACGGGTGAATTATGTCTTTATTGATCATTGTTTTTCCTTATAAAAGTAAAAAATATTAAATAATAAACATAGTAATCTAGGAAGTCTCGGGAATCTGACTTTAAAAGACCCACTGCTAAAAACAAATTTTCTAAGCTTCGTTGTAAAAAATTTGTTTGGGGGTGGGGTGTTCGTGTTTCCGTACTAGAATGTTTTATGTCCCATTAGAGTTGCTTAGGCCGTTTAATTGTATTCCGATTCGGGTTGACATAATCTATGAATTTAGAGTTCAGTCGTTTGCATAACGTACGTCATGCACGTACTTCGAGGCATTTTCCACTATTTTATATGTCATCCACGGTTGGAATAGAGTGTTTTATGGATCATTGGATTGGAAATTCTCTCCTGATCATTTCCATATCTCATTCGCAAAAATCGGACCGGTAACGAAGTGGCAATTTTGATTTGAAGTTTCGCAAAAAAATTGAAAAATTTACAAATTTCGATTTGGGCTTGGGCCCAACCCGCGCCCACCGACAGCGCACTCGCGCCCTTACCTTTGGCCAACAGTCGCGTTCATCTTCTCAGAACCGCCATTAACGCCCACCAAAGCTTCCGAAAACCTAAAAAAAATAAAAATAAAAATAAAAACAAAACCTAATTAACCCACGCCCACAATCCAAGACCCAACCCAAATCTACTCCAATCGCGCCGCCCACAACCTCCACCAATTTACATCAACAAAAACCACCGAAAAATCAAAATAAAAAAAAATTTGGTGCTGCTGCCACCACACCACCACCACCACCATCGTTCTTTTTAGTGAGGTGTCCTCATTGCTTCCCCTACCTTCTACAAACCTCAAACCGTATTCAAACTTCCAATGGCTCAACAACGAATTTTACAAGAACAAGCTTTTTATCGGGCGACCACCAAAGCAGTTTTACGGTGACGAAATGATCAATAGATCTGGAATAGCTTGTGGTATTCGACCGAAGCCTATTACCACGAAGACTTAGTCCGGACGATTCTACAATCTGAGGGAGTTGGAAGGGACTAGGATTTTTGTTGTGGTGGCGAAGAGGAGGAAGGAAGTGACTCTTTGGGTTGTTGGCTAAGATTCTAGGCATTCCACCTAGAATCCATCCGATGTCACATTGCGGGGAGTTCCAATATAATGGGGTAGAGCCATTGATGAACGCGCGTGGCGATTCTGAAGGGAACTACAATGCGAGATCGCATTGTGTTCACCTGAGCATCCCTAAGAACCAACCCGGTTGGCCGCATTTCGATGGATTGGTCGGAACGATCCCCGGGAAGGAGAAGGTCGGCGACATCGGCCCGAACCGCCTCCACATCTTATGGATACTCGGGGAGCGAAGTACAGATTCGTATCTTGGAGTTTTACTTAGCATGATTAGGGGAGTGGGGAAGTCTGTTGCACCTCTCCCCGTGTTGATAACCAAGATCATTGAAGTTGAGAGCAGCTTCAGGCGTCGATAGGTCTTACATCACCCTACACGAAACCCTCGTGATCTATAAGGAGTGTGTCCAACGAAGTTTGGAGGTTGGCTGAGGATAGAGAAGAAGACGAGGAGGGCGGTGGAAATGAGAATGCCGAGGAGGATGGGGAAATCGAATGCCTCGGAGGATGAGGAGGATTTGACTTGTTTTGATGCACGGATGCCTTGGAGAGTCTTTGGTCGACGCTAACGCATGGCTGTGATTCATCGTGGCATCGCGTTAAGCTCAACACTATCTGCGAAGACCTCCGGGACTCGACGGGCAACTATCCATCATAACCGAGATCCGGTACCCGAGAGAGGACGGCGGTGGGGAACAGATGAGGGCTGAGCTAGAAGCCCGGCGCCCGGTTCGGACCGACATGCTTGCACGATTCCTACCTCACGGGGATTCTCCTTCTGAGGACACACCATCGAGGCACGAGCGTCGTCGCCGAAGGATGAATAGTCTTGCTGGCCCATCGGGCTCGAGCCATCTCTCGGCGTGTGCCCTCCGCTACCCAATCAGGGAGTGATTAGGGATAATATCGTTTGATGTTCTATTTTTATTTGTAGTTTCATTATTGTCATTTATTTTCATGTAAGTTTTATTTCCGTAATTTGAATTTTGTAGTGAAATGTACTTCGAATGAAAATTTTAATATAATGTGGTTATTTGCATTATGCGTGGTTGTTTAATATTGATCCCACCTTCCCAAATTGTTTGGGGGTGGTTTTATCTATTCCAACATGATTTTTATATGACCCTCATCTTAGAATTTATTGTGGAGTCAAGGTTAAAATATGGCCGTTTAGGCATATCTATGAATAAGTATCATGGTAGGATGAAATCTCGATTAAATAGGTAGATTCTATTATAAATTCAACCTAAAAGATACTAGATTTGTTTTAGAATCAAGAAAATGAGTTGTTTCCGTTTTCGGGTTTGGAAATTTTGATATTTCCGGAAACTGCCGTAAAAACTTTTTGGCAACTTTCCGATCCGTTTTAGCAACTTAAAACCTATATAAACTGCATACATTCTACACTCACAACTCACACTACACCTAACCTCCATCACTCACCTTTCACTCCCACGATTCCCACGTTTCGTCTCATTTTCCGAGTTTTAGCAACTCCGGCGCGCTTTCAGCTCTCGCAATTTTTTCAGTTTTTTGTCGAGCGACTTTCGCTTCAAGGTGAGCGACCCGCACTCAAACACTGGATTTCAAATCTTCAGAGCGACTTCGGGCTTCTAAGAGAGCGATCATACGACTTCCGTGGACCTGAAAAATTCCAGTTTTTGCGGGTAGTTTCGGATCATTCGCAGGCTATTCGGGCGTAATTTTGAGATGATATCTCCAACATTGATACCGAATAGTCTTTCAAGATTTGTTCCAAAGCACTACTTATGGTGCTTCGTACGGGTTTATCACATACGTTGGCTGGGAGCCGCTTATGGTAAGACTCGATACACTTTATTCTCCAACACTAGCATCTTATTTTTTACGATAAGCGCATTTTCTTTGAAAGACCGGATGGAGAACAAGTGTTCTCCATCAACATTGATAATGAACCAATGGAAATTACCGTGTTCTTGCTAGCATTTGTTCTTGGACTTGCTATGCCCGCTGAAATACAAGACCCATGGTGTTATTGGGTAGATAATATGTATGTCTACACTTATGAGTTTTGCATGAGTCGTATGGGCGGGCATTTTCCGTGATCGAGGACCGGGGACTATAACGTCGCTTTTGGTAGCCCGGGTCCATGAACATAGGAACTGTTATGTTTTGGATCATGCTAAACATTTTAAGGGAATGGTGTTTTTCTTCTGTGAATGATGCCACTTGCAGCGTTTTCCTTGCTTTAGCCACGGGACGTATGTGTCATGACCTTTCCCGAACCTTGATGTCTAGTTTAGCTCGATCCCATAGCATGAGGCATAAGTTCCTTCTTATGCCTGTTCTAGTTTCCCGTATTATGCTATGTTTCTTTCCTGTTTTTTGTACACGTTTCATGGATTGGATTACGGTCGACACTTTACGACCCGCCAATAGTATTATTCGATCCTTCCGTGCAATGACTTGGCAAGGATGGAGGATACAACCTCATCAGGTTGCACCCTACACCCCGTCAGACCAAGTGGCTCTTAATAGGTTAGCAATAATAGATGATAAATGGCGGGAAGCCCGGCAAATTATCATGGCATGGCAGATCTAAAGGAACCTCACTTCTTTATGGAAGAAGAGGATGAGGAAGATGATGAGTAACGCGGGAGATAAGGTAAGTTTTCATTCTAGTTAGTGTCCGCTTATGTCCCAAGCAATTTCATTCTTGTTAACCCCATAATGGGTAGAACTTCAGATAGAGTTGAGTCAGTTTTATTTCCTATGTTAGTACGCGTTCTAACTTTATTTTATAGATGTTCCCGAATTTCACACGCGTTTCAATGGTATTTTTCCTACCCTCTTTATTTACAATACTTTGAGGACAAAGCATGCTTCTTGTTTGGGGGCATAGAAACACGTGTAATTAAGGCATCTGTTAGGATATAGATATGTATAATATGCATTTGTTTTCTAGTTAAAATTCCAAAAATTCAAAAATATAAATAAATAAGTTATGCTATACACTTAGGAATAGTGGTATTGTTTTTTTCTCTATGCTCTTAACAATCTAGAAGTCTCACGTAGCTTTTTGCATCAGAATAATTGTTAGAAACTTAGGTTAATATGTAGGTAATAATCTTTGCATCTATCTATAAATATATTACATGAGTATCTATGATTATTAGCGAAGAAGTTTTTGAAATCTAGGCTAGAGTACTTATTCTACAAATCTGTGAGAATATAGCCTAAAGCCTTGTATGAAGCGAAACATTTGAGAAATGACACAAGCGGGAGAAGTAAAATCCGGATAGAGAAATCACACGTCCACTTGCTTGATCACTATGCCATATCCTAAGCGAGAATTTAGGCCCTCTTTGGATCGATATAGCCAGAAATTCAAACCTATGAATTATTTTCCGCTAGTCGCCCCTCTGAGCCTTTCTTTAGCCTTCCATAAACCACAATTCCTTTACCCTGTTACAAAAACAAAATAAAATAAAAAAAATTCAACTTACCTAATCTAGAATAAGTCTGAGAATAGAAAGAGTGAAGAAAGAAGAAGAGAAAAAACCTGTGTAAACAAAAATTAGTTAGTGCTTCAGAAAAAGAAAAGAAATTTCCATCCAAGGAAAAGAAAAAAAATAGAAATAAATAAAAAACTCCAAAAAATAGAATAAAAGGGAGTCAAAAGCCAAAGAAAAAAATATATATGGCTAAGGATGGAAACAAAGTATAGAAGCAAAAAAAAATAACAAGGTTTTCTCTAAGTTACATAATATGAAAACTCTATTATCTCAGACTTGTCCTTTTTGAATATCCATTTCTTTCCTTCTTAAACCATCTCCTAATCCCCGCAACACCTAATAAAGACCTCTAGCTCAATTAGGAATAGGTTAGTGTGATAGTAAGTGGCAGATGTGTTTGATCGACTCCGGCTTCCTTGTTGTCATTGAGATTGTAAGGTAAAGTGTGCCCATTTGCATTAATCGGAGTAAGCGGAACTTGAGTGGAAAAATCAGTGTTGTATCTTGACTATTATTGTGAGAACCTACTTAAGGACGCTATCCCGAGTTTCAGAAACGAACCTGCTAGACATTTCATAGTATTACTCATTGTATATATGTTTATGGTAGATGATTGATTATTGTGTATATATTAGCTTAGGTTTCGACTTGATTACTCTATATGCATTGCTAGTGAGAGGTATAGTTAATTTAGAGCATGAATACGGAAACAATAGTTTTATTTCTTAGTCGTTGTAGTATATATGAAGTTTATGAGTACCTTCACTAGAAAACTCTCACGAGCCTATAACTCGTCCACTAGGGAATTCCTAGTGGTTTAAGGCCTTGTTGCATATGGTCAATGCAATCGCGACTCAATAAAGCGAGTAGATAGAACTCCATTTTGGTCACTTATTCTAATTTCTCATCTTTGCTTGAGGACAAGCAAAATGCTGTTTGGGGGTGGTTTGATAAGAGCCCAAAACTGTAGTTTAACCCCAGAATCATACTATTAGACCAATTATGTGAGTAATAATTAAGAGTTAACACTGATTACGTGTTTTTATGCATTTCAGGCTTCAAAGTCCATTATGTGCAGAAATGTGCCACTTTAGTGAGATAAAGGAGAAAATGTATGTTACTAAGGAGTTCCGTGATTAAAGGCCAAGTTTCAAGAAGACAAAGCCTTTCTAAAGCCCGGTCAAAAGCTGAAAAGTCGACGCGTAAAAACAAAGACATAAGTCGCCAGAACTTCCGGGCGTCGTATCTTTGGACTCAGACCTCAGATTGGGGCCTACCTTATGTCAAAACGACCGGCTCGGAAAGAGATTTCTAATGGTCTAAACCTTGATCCAATCAGAGGAGCAAAAGTGGACAAAAAGTCTGTTGAAGTCAACTGCAGCTGAAGAAGCCTTTTTGGACTGAAAGAATTCGGTTTTGGGCCTGATTCTCTGGCCCAAAATATGGCTCCAAGCCCATGCATGATTTTTGGATCTGAAAGTATAAAAACCAAAGCTTAGCTCTTTGTTAATGGTAGATAGGGTAGATAGTTAAGGTAGCTAGTTTTAGACCTAAAACAATAGATCTAGTTTTTATTTAATGAAATTAAGTTTAGTTTATATTCCATTCTTGTTTTAGATTAAACTCTTAGAATCATTACTCTTAATTAGTTTGATTAATAAAATAGCTAGTTGTTAATTTCGATTCTTGTCATTTACATTTGTGTTAGATCTGATTTCATTTATTACTTGTTATTCAATTCTTAGTTATTAATTAGATTTTAATTATTGTTTAATTTAGATTAGTAAATTTCAATTCTTAATATTATGTTTAGTTTTAATTTAATCGGGAATGATTGCGTAATGATTCTCGGCTAAACCTCCATTAGAGGGGGTTGAGAAGCCTTGATGAAAGCCTGATTCCGATTATCGTAGAGTCGTTGTAATTTCCTTTCCAATCTAGAAACGATTAGTTCACCATGAGAATGGGTTTAATCGTTCACATACTAGTTATGAATTGGTAGAAATGCCATGTGTAATTAGGGATTAGGAGTAACCATATATTGCGAAGGCGATTCAATTCGATTACTGACGATTCGCCGTTAGTAGGATTAAGTCGAAGTTAAGGTGGAATCAATCCCCTCTAACTCCTTATCATAGAATCAACGTAGCATTCCCATAGTTGTTCTGATAATCGACTAGTTGCATCTTGTGGGTAGTTGCATCGTAGTCTAGTTGGCATTTTGTAAATCTCTCATTAGACTTTAGAGTTAAAAGTACTTATACATAGAGAACATTAACATGCGGAAGGACTAGGAGTGGAACGAATCACTCTACTCCACTATATCTCATATGATTGATAGTAGAATCTTTGATAAACATAGGCACATAAGATAGTTTTAGTTTGCTTACGTTTTGAGTTTCATCGTTCATTTCGTAGGTAAACTACTATTCATTTTATGTTTTATCAATAGTCGGTCTTACAGGTGGTTGTCGCATTGGGTGCTTCTCCTTTAATGCACATATAGTCTCCGCAGTATTGGAGGCAACTCCTGATGATGATAACGCTTTAACAGCTGCAACAAAATGTCCATCAGTAACTTTCTGTAGGCATCGACGCACATTCTGAGTGGAGGCAGATTTCTTGGTTGGTTGGAATGAAGGAGGCTCTATGACAGACTCTAAAAGACAAAACATCCCGCCAGGCTCATTCCATGTCATCAAAGCATGGAGAATCTGTTTTTACTGAAAGTTTTTCCTAGTGCCAGAACGACATTCCTGACGATTCTGTGGTCGAAAAACTTGCAGAGTGCAACGTGGCAAAAGGAGGAGACGAACCCAAGGCATAACTGAACTAGGATCAGTTGTAATATCCCAGAGAGCCGATTTCAGTGCACTAGAAAAAGCCAATCGACAAGCACGTGGTATACTTTTCACGGTTCGTAAAGGTATACGAAATGCATCATCCAGTAATTTCTCATTAAGAGAAGAAGGAACAACAAGTGGATCAAGGGTATCACCACCACCCCTCTGTGTCGTGGATGCAAGATCTATAGTGTCAGGCTTAGGAGGCGGCTGTGGTATGCCCACAATGAAACATGGGGATTCCTCATTCTCCATCAAAACAGGTGGTGGTATGGTAACATCTGGATGATGACACGGTATACCAAGTGTGTGGATACCAAGACAACGACCACACATCCATTTGTCTATAGACTTTAAAGAATTCTCCAATAACAAATACAGATCACAATCATCCTTAAGTTCGTCCCGTACCCTATTGATACTCAACTGACAACCTACGTGTTGTTTATCAAAATGCGTGAGAAAGTAGGGAATAGTAAAACCATTCCTGCTTACCCCATTAGTGCTTCCATGACGATCTCGAAAAGGGCAATGAACACGTTTCTTAAGAGGCAGGGCAATAGAACCATAAGAAACAACATTCTTCTTTCTTATATCCCAATCCTGTCTATAAGTCAGCAAAACCCAAATCCAATTACATAAAACCCAACATAAGCAATCCCAAATCCTATCGGAAAAACTACAAACCCCAAACCTCATCCAACCAACAAACAAAACCTAAACCAAAACCCTTCCGGCAGAACAAGGTACGAACCCAAAAAAGTTTATCTCCGACAACCACAAAAACCAAACAAATGAGTTCACCAAACCAACCCAAACCTAACGAACCTAATACAAGTCATTTCCTACCCCCAAACTAACCCAAATGGTTCGCGGTAGGTAGTGGTCAAGCGTTGGGCGGAGAGTCTTGGGTCGCGAGTCAAATGAGTTTTTTTTTTTTTTTTAAATATGAAAGGTCTTTGCTTGTCATTGAAAGCAAAAGAGAAGGGTAGTGAAAGTTTAGTGTTAGAGTATACTCCATCAAGTTGGGACGGAATTTCTTATAGCAATTTTTTTTAATAGCATTTGAGGGGAACTTTAGTGTGATTTCTCACAAAGCCACCTCCAGCGCATCAACTTATGAACAATTTGACTGACATTGATAGGGATTTCGACATATATGTAATGGCTGTTATGAATGTTGTTGGATTATTTTTCCTACACTTAAAAAAAGACGGCAATGGAGCACATATAATCAATTTGATAAAACCATTCTTCTCTAAACTGTAAGTGTTACATGTGATTAAATTTACTATATTTCATTACATCTTTCAACGTGTTTTCTCTAAATAAGTGTTTGTTCTTGGATGTATTTTTCTTCTCCCTCCTGTTTATTTTTTTATTTTTATTTTATTTTTCTCTCTTGCAGGGTGATTTATTTTGTATCTCTTGGATCTTTAAGCAGATGCATCACAAAAGAGTGTCTCATAGGTAAGCAAGTTGTGGTTTGAGAGAGAGAGAGAGATCATCTCCAAATTAGTTACTATTATTATTAGTATTTTTAGGGATTTTTAGGAATTGAGTCTAATTAGTGTTTCTAGGTGTTTTAGGCAATTTCTATTTTTGTGGTTATTTTAATTACGAATCACTAAAATAAAGAATACTCCACTAATGTTATATAAGATGAACTTAGATATCAACATTTGAAACAAAATCCTGTTTTACTTGGACTATTATGAATGGGATGCTTAGTATTTCTCCTCACAATAACACGACTGTAATATGGCAGGGCAGTGAGGGCATGCTATTCCAACCTGCTAAAGAATTCTTGCCTGCAATTCAAGAGGTACTCCTATCGATATCGTTATAAGAGCTCTCTTAATATAATTTTGGTTTGAGTTACATGTTCGAATACAAGACATTTTCATCGATCTTAATAAATAACAGTGTTAAATGAAAAGACCAATGATGTACGCTGCTTTAGACCAAGTCCATACGGTTTTCCAGTGATCTTTGCTAGCTGAGAGATAATATAACGGTCGTTAATTGCAACCCAAATTATTAGAGTGTCAATGGAGAAAATGCCAAATGAGCCAGCCGGAATTTGGAAATGTGATGTCAGGTGTCTATCCATACAATTAGCCTGAAGTATTTGAAATGAATGTTGGCTTATGGTTACTGAAAGCATGATTCCTGTGGACCACAAAGGGATCACTTTCAACAATGCATTTAGCTCTTCAACTTGCTAAACTGTGCATGGACACCACAAACTTGACGCTGATCCATCCATCTCCAACTCTTTATCTTGATTAGCAATGATGCGAGCTTTGTTTAAGAACCTAGCAATGAATGTGTTCAGTAAAAATGTAGAAAAAGGTAAACAACTTATCTACTCATTAATTTTTCCTGCTGTCTCATGATTTACCATTTTAGAGAATGAGCTCAGCATTAAAGGATGAATGCCAATTTTCCCAACAAAAAAAATTAGTGTGATAATTGTAATAGTGGCGACAATAATCGCACCTTAACTTTTTGGCTGGTGCAACAATCTTGGAACCATCTATGTGGTGATAGCACTCATCTTCAAATTTGGATGGCAAAGCAATATGCTTTCTCAGGTTTGTGTCTCTCTATGTACATTTCACTTTCTAAATGTGCAAGTGGTTAAAGTGACAACATGTGTTAAGTATATTAATCGGCTAAGAATTAAAAAAAACAAATAAAAGGAACCACAAATTTTGGACATCTTAATACATTATAAAGCCCGTTGAATAAAAAAAACATCCTTTTAGTCTATGATCAATAAACTGCATACTTTGGAAATAATATTTTTGATCAATATATAAATTTACTGAATGAGTTTCAATATATTTTGAGAATAATATTTTGGATACATAATAATCAAAAACAAAGAACAACGCCTTTTTGTCTTTCTTTCGCATTTCTTTCAACTCAGTGAGTTGTTCTGCAGTGAGATTTGCTTGACTCTCAGGCTCTACAAAACCAGACTCGACAATTTCCTACAAATCTTGAGACGCATACAAGACCTTCATTTGTATGCTCCACTGACTATAATTCTTCCCACTAAACTTTGGGAGTTGGGGTTGTAACATATTGTTGTTGGAATTAGCCATGGATCTTAACAAGGCTCCTATACCACTATGTTACCGACAATGGTAACTAGATAACAAAATGATGACAAATGATCAAGAGAAGAAACTTGTTATTTTAAATGCAAACTAACAAATAATTATTACTAATTAATGGTGAAAGAAAAAATTGTTTAATTCATTCGATGATTAGAAATGTGATTACATTCCTTATTTAAATGTTGCTTATTGCAACATCCCCATTAATGTTTAACTCCTACATTAATGCAACTTATTACATCTCATGAAACGTATGGTCTTTAACCATGTTACATGCACAAATGAACCGCATCATCACTGAAAGAATCTAGCTTAATAATTACTTCTAACAGGAAAAAGGTATCTGAAAAGGTTATCCATATGCATATATGACCCAGTAAACAACAGGTTCAGTACTTCTAATTTGACAAAAAATCTGTTCATTTTTCCCAATGTTAAGAAAATAAAAGACGAAATAAAATCATTGAGCGTGCGTGCGTACATAATCATTTTAGAAATATTGAGTGTTCCATTGTTATTACCTTGCACTCCAATAGAGTTTCATGGTTGCATTTTACTGGAGTAGGAATGTAGGATACATTTCTTTACAAAAGTTAAATAGAGGGAGGGACAAAACACAATATATATGGACTGTAACAATGTAAAGTATGTTATATGTAATTAATTACAAATTATCATGCTCAATAACTTGTGCCCCTCTCCAATCTTCACCAGGATTTACAATGATTGGAACCAGCATAGACGCAGGTCCAATACAGATGAAATAACCGTCTCCAAACTTTTGAGATGAAGAACCAGGGCTGGCCAAGTAAATGTCTTCATAGCCCATCCTGATCAACCAATATTCAAGCCCTTTCCCTTGCAAAATGATCGAACATAAAAGATGTTCAGTAGTACACGAGTCATTATTCTTCTTTTCATCCAAAACATAGAGCAAAGTATAGGAATATGATCATAAAAATTCTCCTTTAAGCACTCAACTATTTACCAACTAAACTTCTAGAGATATGAAGCAATACCTGAAGAGCATCAATGGAATCTGCGTCGACATTTGCAACAATCCAGTCCAAAGTACATACCGGAGTTCCTTTTGAATTGGTTTGGGAAACTTCATTAAGGACTAAACCAATCCCGCCTTTCATAGAATCTAATTTACCAGGGACAGTATATAGAACTTCTTCAAACTTGTCGTCTTGCCAATAAACTTTGGGTTTGTAGGAGGTAACATGGCCATTGGATATCTGAAGAGAAAGGGAACTTCAATTTCTAACTGTCATTTCTACTTGGCCGGAGTCAGTAAATTTGATGCCTTTACGACCAAACTTCTCGTTGAGTGTCTGTGTAGTGAACTGTGTTGGTGCTGTTGTTGTAGATGAAGAAGCCATAATTGAATTAAGCTTGGGGTTGGGGAGAGGGAAAGATAGGAGTGAAGCCATTGGAAGTCCTCTATTTTCAGAGTCCACACATTGCTCTTACTCATCCTCACTATTTTGTTTGGTAGTAGTATTTGGTTTAAATTTATTTTCTATATTTCTTAGAAAAAATTATTGACATCTACTATATATATATATATATATATATATATATATATATATATATAAAAAGAGGCCTTTAAAAAGAATTTTCTCCTATGTAAGATTTTATAATATGAGTAGTTAAATTTTCTTTTATCCCATCCAAGACTCTAATATGAAAGATAAGTATCTTCTAATAAACTTTACAATCCCACGCATCACGTGGAACCTCTTTGGAGAGTTTGAGTGTATTTTAATTTTTATATTTATATTTGATCAAATAAAAAAAATTGCTAAACAATAAATGATTTGTAGAAAATAATTTCCTATTATGAATTAAACACTTTTTAGATTCCAATTCTTATATATTTGATCAAAAAAAAAAAGTCTTAAAAATAGGTGATTTGTAAAACTAATTCCCTATTACAAATCATACAATTTTTACTTATTTGAATATATCCTTAACGGACCTCAAAAACATAGTTAAAACAATTATACAAAAAAATAAAGATCACAAAAATATATAATAGAAAATGAAAAAAATAATAATAACGCAAAAAAATAATAACAAATATTTTAAAATATGTATAATACTGAATAAAACTAACGTAAAAAAAAAATTAATGGGGAACCGAAAACTGGATGCAAATGTATCGAACTAACCTCAAATAATATTTAACGGGAAATCGAAAACTGAATGCAAATGCAAGCATTAAACTAATCTTAAAAAGTAATTAATAGAAAATCGGAATATGGATACAACTGCATTAAACTAACCTCAAAGAATAATTAACGGAAAATCAAAACTTGGATGCAAATACATCAAACTAACATCAAAAAATAATTGTCGGAAAATCGGAAACTGGATGCAAATGCATTGAGCTAACCCTCAAAGATTAAATTAACGGGAAATCGGAAACTAGATGCAACTTCATTAAACTAACCTCAAAGAAAAATTAATTATAAATTAGAAACATAATGCAAATGCGTGGAACTAATCTTAAAAAATAATTAACGGGAAATCGGGAATCGGATGCTACTGCACTGAACTAATCTAAAAAAATACACTGGATGCAAAACCTCAAGAAATAATTAACGGGAAATCGAAAACTGGTTGCAAATTCATTGAACTAACATCAAACAATAATTAATGGGAAATCGGAAACTATATGCAAATACAACTTTATCAAATAATAAACGAAAAATTGGAAACTGGATGCAAATGCATTAAACTAATCTCACATAATAATTAACGGGAAATCAGAAACTGGATGCAAATGTATTGAACTGACCTCAAAGAACAATTAACAAGAAATTATATGCAAATGTATTGAACTAACCGAAAGAATAATTAACGAGAAATCAGAAACAGAATGCAACTGCATTGAACTGGTCTCAAAAAATAAATAACGGGAATTAAAAATTGGATGCAACTGCATTGAACTAACCTCAAAATATAAATAATGGAAAATTAGAAACTGGATGCAAATGCATTGAACTAACCTCAAAACATAGTTGGGTTATATGTTGTGGGAATGTCTCAATAAGTGAAGTTTTGCATTTAAAATTGTGTTTATATTATGTCTTTCCATATGATTGAGAATTCCTTGCTATTCGAGTAGCTTCAATATATATGAACTTCTCCTTATTAGGCAATCTCATAAAACTTCAATCAAATTTCTATTATTAAACAACAAAATGAAGTTGAAGGGTTTTATCAAAGGCGAGTTATGTTTTTTGTAATGGAGAGTGAGGTTTTCACGTTATAAGAAATTTGGTTGAGTGATCAATATAATATTAATATATAATAGTTTTGCATATTTGCAAAATATTTTTAGAATAATTAATATAACAAAGACCCATTCGTAGATAACCTTTGAAGATTCCACATAAAAAGAGTCGCATAATTTAAAGAATAATTAACGGAAATCGAGACCTGGATAATCTTCGATGATCCCACATAGTAAATTAAGCATAATTTACTTTTTATGTCATGTTTGCAAGGACACTCTGATGGATGGATCATTAGAAGTTGGTATTACACACCACATTGGATAATTATAAGAAAATCGAAACCTGGATTCAAATACATAAGTGAGCTCAATGAGTAATTAACTGAAAATCGGAAACTTTATGCAAATTGCATTAAACTAATGACAGAGAATAACTAACGGGAAATTAAAAATTAGATGCAAATCTTTGAATAATATTTAACGGAAAATCGGAAACGGTATGCAAATACATCAAACAAATCTCAAATAATAATTAATGAGAAATCGGAAACTGGATGCAAATGCATTGAACTTAACTCAAAAAATAATTAACAGAAAATCAAAAACCGAATGCAACTGCATTGAACTAACCTCATAGAATAATTTGTGAGAAATCAGAAACTAAATGCAAATGCATTGAAATAACCTCAAAGAATAGTTAACGAGAAATTACAAACCGGATATAATTGTATCGAACTGACCTCAAAGCATAAATAATTAGAAACTAGATGTAAATGTATTGGACTAACCTTAAAGAGTTATTAACAGGAAATCGGAAACTGGATCCAAATGCAATGAACTAATCTCAAAGACTAATTAACGAAACATTGAAAAATGGATGAAACTGCACTGAACTAACCTAAATGAATAATTAATGGGAAATTATAAATTTGATGTAACTGCATTGAACTAACCTCAAAAAATAATTAACGGGAAATCAGAAACTTGATACAAATGCATTGAACTAACCTTAAAGAACAATTAACATAAAATCAGAAATTGGATGCAACTGCATTGAACTAACCTCAAAGAATAATTAACGGAAAACCAAAAAATGGATGCAACTGTATTAAACTAAAATTAGAAATTAACTAACGGGAAATCAGAAATTGAATGCAAATGCATTGAAATAATCTCAAAAAATAGTTAACTAGAAATCGGAAGTCGGATGTAACTGCATCGCACTGACCTCAAAGCATAAATGTCCACTTTTTTAGCCTTCTCACATTAGTAATTACGAGTAATTAGGAACCCAAAACGAAAGTGAGTTTATAAAAACAGACTCTTACATGTATGTAAACAAATTGTAAACTATCGAACTAACCTAGAAAAGTAATTAACGGGAAATCAGAAACTAGATGCAGATGTATTGAACTAAGCTCAAAGAGTAATTAACGGGAGATTGGAACCTGAATGCAAATGTAATGAACTAATCTCAAAGACTAATTAACAAAACATCGAAAACTAGATGCAACTGTACTGAATCAACCTTAATGGATAATTAACGGAAAATCATAAATAAGTGGATGCAATTGCACTGAACTAACCTCAAATAATAATTAACGGGAAATCGGAAACTTGATGCAACTGCATTGAACTAACCTCAAAGAATAATTAATGAGAAATTGGAAACTGGATGCAACGTATTACATTACACTAACCTCAAAGAATAATTAATGGAAAATAAAAAACTTGATGTAAATACATTGAACTAATAACCCTAAAACATATTTGTATTATATGTAGAGGGAATAAATGTCTCGACAAATATAGTTTTGCATTTTAAATAGTGTTTATTATAATTCTTTTATTGTGATTGAGAATGTCTTGCTATTCAAGTAGCTTCAATATTATCTTCGTCATATTGGGCATTCTCACAAAACTTCAATCAAACTTCTATTATTAAACCTAACAATAAAAAGAAGTCGATGAGTTTTATCAAGATTTAGTGCTTCCTTTTTATAAAGAGTGGTCAAGAAATTTAAATGGGTGATTAATATAATTTTCATATCTCATAGCTATGCATAATTGCTAATATTTTTTAGAATAATTTAATATAATGACACCCGTTCGTAGGACACATCCATGTGATAAATATTTTCAAATTGGAGTAGTGTATTCTTTGAAGATATGGAAACAATCAATCTATTTTAGTGTTTTGTACACATTACGTAAGCCGAATGGTGATGATTTACTGCTAAATCACCATAAATTTAATAAAACTATTATACAAGCTAGATCGAGTTTAAGATAATTTCATTTGAAAATTATGGATTAATATTCTAAACCACAATGTGAAGAGGTTATCTCAATTTGATCCCTTAGTTTCCAAGCACTTATGCACTATAATCGCTGCTCATTAACGTATTTGGATTTATTTTCAATAAAAATATATTCTTATTCGAAAATTTGCCGCTAAATCACCATAAATCTAAGAAAACTATTATACAAGCTAGATCGAGTTTAAAATAATTCTATTTGAAAATTACGGATTAATATCCTAAACCACAAAGTGAAGAGACTATCTCAATTTGATCCCTTAGTTTCCAAGTACTTATGCACAATAATCGCTAGTCATTAACGTATTTCTGTTTATTTTTAATAAAAATATATTCTGATTCGAAAATTTGTGCGAGACATTTTGTAAAGCCTTTTCAGCACACAAAATATTTAATAGATCCCGAGCGTATGCCCAGATCCAAAATCTAGTAGCTACTGAACTATAGTGGATTTTATATTATGGGTATTGTATTTTTTATTTTTTTTTTTTTGCTAAATAAGGTACTGTATATTTCAAATATTACTAATATGGGTAATCGTTATATACGCTGTTAAATATTTATGTACGCTGTTAAGCATCTATACGTATTTGATGCTAAACTGAAATTTCCAATAGGTTCCTCAATACCAACACTAGTATCAATAGAAACACGACTTTGCTGACATAGGGGAATGGTCTTTAAACTGATAATCATATAACAGACGTGCTGGTGGCGGTGAAACCCTAGGTGGCTCCCATTTAATTAGTTATTCTATAAAATCAGTTTTTGGAAATTAAAACGGGGATGATGGCCTTTGATATAACGAAAAGGGGGTCAATGGGGTAAATTGTAATTTGGGCGGTCAGGGTGGTATTGTCGAGGTGGAGGTGGAGGTGGAGGTGGGAAACGTTGGTGATTGTGAAAATTTTGGTTATCTAGAAATAATCTAGGTGGTGGTGGAAGAGTAGCATACCTATTTTTGTTGCTGTGGTGGCAGTGGTGACGGTGGAACAGTGAACGTGGTTCCATTGGATCAGATATCTCTATTTTTATTTTTATTTTGAGGAAAACTTTTTTTCGGTCAACTAATTCTACAACGGTCAAAATTTATACGTAATTGTATCACAGTCAAAATTTGAAATTAGTTGACTCCGTTTGCCAAATCATCAAATACGTATAAATACTTAACAACGTACATAACGAATACCCATATTAGTAATATTTGAAATATACGGTACCCTATTTTTTTTAAAAAATAATACAGTACCCATAATGTAAAATTCACTATACTTCAGTGCCAATATCAATAATTTTTTCTATTTCTTACGCACCCCCCTCCCTTTGTTTCTTACTTTACTTAAACCTTCAATATAGAACCAAATCAAGCCATAGGAACATTTTATGAACTCACTGGCCATACGTTATCACCCTCCACTTGTTGGACCTAGTCACCTAGACAAGAAAAATGTATCAATTAGATGAAGTATCAAACAATACTGTAGCGATTAGATCAAGGACTGATAATATAAAAAACAACCTAGCCATTGCAACTCGTAAAATTATGACAAATTTCGTATGTGTTGATCACTGATTTTAACAAAAGGTTTTCATGGCATTGTGGTACTCATTTTCTCTGAAAACATGTAGCCGATAGGACATTGGAGCTGGAACTTAAGGAAAGTGTAGCCATTCTAATTCTTAAAAATTTGACTACTTTGATCTGATAACATGTTACATGCTAGATTTATGGCACACATTTTCCCTGAAAATATGTTTCCATTCAAGTTTAAGATGAATGATGTACTCTGGAAATTACATTTTGCTGTCGCTTTTTGGTACTTTGGGGCAAAGAATTAGTGGCTGGGCCAAGTGAACGAGACATGTAACTTCCTGGCTATATTATCATTATTATGGCATGACATTAACTCACATAAAAATCATAATTCTACCTTATCATTGCTAAAAATGGTAAGACTATTAGTTTTTCTTTCGTATAAAGAGAAGGACAATTGAATTTCATCGACTTTAGCTAGAGATTCTTTAGTTGTTGCACGTTGCTTTCATCGGTCTCTGCCTGCTTACGGGGTATTTTGATTATACAAGATAACTTTTTTTCTTATCACAATTACTTAATACGTACTTCTATGATATCAATGCAAAAAATGGTAGGAGAGGTGGTTTTTTTCTTTTCTAAGAGTAGGAGGAGAAATTAACTTCACCTTACTTTAGCTAGAGAGATTGTTTACGCGTTGTTGCATATGGCTTTCATTGGTGTCTGCTTGGTTTTTGTTTATTTTGATTATAAAAGATGCCTTTATTTTCTTTTCATATTTACATGCATTCAGTAATATGCATACTTCAACAGCAGTAAATGAGGGGCCTATAAAAGAGTGATGTGTTTCAGAATTCTCTCCATCCCCACATTTCTACTCTAAAGCACCGAATGGCTTCTTTCAATCTCCTCCACCTTGCATTATGTTTCTCTTACCTTATGTTGTTCACCTTTGTGTCAGCTGATGATCACAATAATGTCTCTGCTTTCAACTTTGTGTCACCTGCTGCTGATAGTAACGTCTCTGCTCCCACTTATGTGTCCCCTGATGCTTACAAAAATCTCTCTGTTCCTACCAAGTATTATGAACCCCTTGCACCCTCACCTAGTTCTTTTGACTACTATATCTTTGCTCTTCAATGGGGGGTCAGTGTATGCAACGCAGCAGGAACACATTGCCTTCGAAAAGACCGTGGACATCCCAAGTTTACAATCCACGGTCTCTGGCCCTCAAAGCTTAAAGGAGCTCCTAAGTGTGACCAAAGCGATATATTTGACCTTAAGCTGGTAAATTTTTTTATTTGTCAATGAATTTGATGATGTACATCTTACTAGTACAAATGGTAATCAATTTCTTGTACATGTTAAAGATTTGCAGGGAAAGTTGGATATCGCCTGGCCCGACGTACAAAATCTTAACAATGCCAAATTTTGGGGCGAGCAGTGGAAGAAACACGGGACTTGTTCTGGGCTAAAGCAGCATGAGTATTTTAAAAAAGCTTTGATTTTGTTTGATAAGATTGAACTTCGCAACCGTGTAGCCCAACTTAGGCCTGTGTTGGGGAACTTCGGGGGAAAATACAACTTACAGTCTCTGCTGAATGCTTACGATAAAACTTATAATGTGAAACCACGCATTTTGTGCAATACCAACTCAGTCGGCAAGCAGCAGATACAAGAGTTCCAACTGAACATAAGTACTAATGAGGTTGAATTAACGATAAACAATGAAGAACTCAAGAATTGTCCCAAGCGGGATGCTGATCTCCCACTTTGAAGTGTGGATAAATGATTTAGTGAACTGTGTATCAAATTATGTTTTAATAAGAACTGTTATGAGGTGTTTTACAATTGGCAAGTTTCTTTCACTCAGTTTCTAATTGGAATGTCACTTGGCTTTCTGAAGAATCTTATAGTGCACCCTGAACCAGTACCTCCCTCCAAGAGTCAGTCTCCACGGCACCTCAAACACCTTCTATAGACACCTCTGAAGGGAGTCTTCTTATCAATAAACATCTTGAGCTGATAGCCAGAGTTCAAGGACCTTGGCATGCCCGCCATTTAAAACAGGCTTGCCAATGAAAAAAAAGGAACCTTGGCATGCAGTTTGGCCCTCGTAGGCACATTTGGAATACAACAAACTTACTCAAATTCACCCACGCCAATATGTAAGCAGCCATCATGATGTTTTAGCAACTTTTGCCCCCCAAATCAAGATTGTTTAAGATCAGACTCAAATCATTAGTCAGGCTCCAAGTACCTACCAAGTGACTACAATAGTAATCAAATATGAAAAAACTCAACAGAGGCAACATTATGCTAGCAGTGGGATGGTGCATCGGCAAGTTGTGTAGACAGATGACCAATAATATTACTACGCCATCGATTGCTACGTTACTTTCAAAAGCACACGAAGATGGAAAACGAAACAAACAATATCAAAGGGTACGAAGGTATCTTGGGTCATATCTTAGTATGGCACCCTTCGTCTATTCCGCCTGCTTTGCAAGCTACTCATCCACTCCCTTTACTTGTCTCTGAGTCATTTCATCTATTGCATCTGGTCTGCCTTCATCATAATTTACTTTGGGTAGGAAAAAAACTTTAGAACATTATTCCAACCATATTCATATCTGACAGCAGCCAAATCTGAAACAGGGTTTCATCAGTATTCTCTGGAAACCCAGCTGTCAGTGGATTGCTAATCTGACCGCCATTCGTTCGTCCAATCATGCCACCTGATATGCTTTAATTAAACATTCAAAAGAAATACTAATAATTCCGATAACAATGTTTTAACCCGCTACTGTTTTCCAAGAACTAAAGAAATTGTAGTTTCCTTTGTATCACAAAATATCTGTCAATAGACCTACACTTAATTTACCATGCCATTCAAAGTAAAACCAAATAATAACCCTCCCATGGCTTCAGAATGCCCTATACATTCAAAAACGAGGTAATTACGCACATTTTGGCATCTGAGCGCTTAACATTGAAGCTGAACATATGAACCTGATTACAACATTAATGCTATCATTATACAAGTTGACATTACAACAGTCTGGTAAATCCAGTTTTACTGACGCCTCTAATGAGTTACCAGAAAGTAAGGAAACATAAAGATCGGGATTAGGAGCAGGTCTACCAAACGCGCTAGGGTTCATAACAATGAGACTGTAGTTATTATAGTCATCCTTGAAATGATGTCGATTAACAAAACTAGAGCTCTCAATAAGAGCGCGCCACGACTTGCAGACCGACTTGAATCTCAAAAGAGACGCAACGGGTAGACATAACAGAAGGCAAAACACCACATCCTCTGGCAAAACAACGTTGCTCGTCGTTATTATTGCCATCCACTCTCTCTCTCTCTCTAATTACTCAAAAGCAAACTCTAATTACTCTTTAAAAAAATGTAATAATAATAATATTAATAACGATAATGAAACGGCTAGTACCTGGGAAGGACGAATAATGAGAGAGGCATGCCGTGTCTGTTGTCAGAACCCTCAAGTATTCATTCTGGGATGGGTTTTCAAATTGAAACCCAAGCCCAACTTAAGTTTTTGCTCCAGCCCAGTAGCCCGGCTGACTACGTTGCTTGAGGTAAATTATGTCATGTATTATATATGCTATGTTGCACCGACGCCCGCAGACGCTTGAACATTGACGCGGACGCGGACACAGACTCGGTGACTCGGTTATATCTCAAAAATGTAGGACGCGGACGCAGCAAAGGACACGGAAATTAATTAATATTTATAATTTTATTTTATATAAATTGAACATTAAAAACTAAATTAAATGTATTAACATTTATAAATTCAAAACTATTAAAGATAAATAGCCACAAAATTAAGTTTAATATTTCCTAATTAAATTTTAAAAACATGTCATAAGTCTTAATAAAACAAAAAATGAAAAAAATGAGTTTTTTAATATTATTTTGATTTATTTTTTATTTTTTTGGGTCAAAATCCGTGTTCTGACCATGTTGACCCGCGTTCGGACTGTGTCTTGACCGTGTTGACCGCGTCCGACGCGTGTCCATGCCGCGTTCGTGTCCGTGTCTGCATCCGACGCGGACACAGCCTATGGGTTAGTGCGTCCGTGCTTTAGAGATTATTTGTATCTACAAGTATGCAAACCATGTTGTGCATTGTTTTTTTTTTTTTTTTTTTTCTAAAGTCTTAAAGTCTTGAAACCCATCCCTCGAGTTCGATAATTAACATGATTTTTTTAGATTCTAATTGTAACTGGTAATTGTAATTATGTAGGAAAGGCTCATCTATTTTTTTTAAAAGGGAATAATTATATTATTTAAGTGACATTAGAATGGTTTTTCTAAATTATTAATAAAAGAGAGCTTGTTCTAATATTAGCTAGGGAAATTGGAGATAATTATATAATTTAAGTGATATTAGGGAGATTTTTCTAAATTATTAATAAATAGGGGGTTTGTTCTAATTTTTGTGAGGGGAGGTGTTTCGAAATTGAACAACTATGGAGATTACAAATTGCCTACTCACAGTGGAGAGGGGTTCCTAAATACCCGGCTATTATATAGTGTAACTATATATATTACAAAATATATATAGTTACAAAATAGTCATATATTGACATATACATTAGTTATACTAGCAAGATGCACGTGCTATGCACGCGATGTTAAAGTAAACTTGCCGAAAAGTGTAAACATAATTTTACTACGCCATTTTTTATTAATTTTCAAATTGGGGTTTTTGGAAGCAGCAAATTTTGAGAGAAAGCACACAATTTTTTTTTATAGGAGAGTGTATGTTAGTACGTACGTGTGTTGTGTCTTGAACTCACAATAATTAGACCATGAATTATTCAATGGAAATTGGAAGATCATCTTTCTATCACCTAATTAAACGGAAAACCTGATTCTACTCACGTGTTGTGACAATATGAAGCTTCAGAAACTCTCAATTCACAGCATGCTAATTGTTTTAGATGAAGTATAGTAAATAAAAAACATTATAGAAAGGCATAAAGCAAGGTACGTACAGATTCAAGTATGAATGAGTTTTACTGTTGAGTACCTGAAGAAATGTTCATACCTGTGGTTGGTCATGTAGCGCAGAGGCCCCACTCTCCAGTTGAGGTGTGCCAACTCTCTCCCACCGATGGGGGGGACTTCAGACTGAGAGTTCACAAATGCGTTGTTGTTTTCAATAAGTTCTCCCCGTTATGTTGTCTCTCCATGTGAGTTTTAATAGCAGAAGGGAAACCTCTTCCAATAGACGCATCTTTTGTTGGTGCAAGAGAAACCAATTGAGGTCTAGTACATTGAACTGGTACACTTTCATCTCCAGTTTGAACACGACTCAAACAATGATACCCTTGCGAAGGCATCAAGGCAGATTCCACATCAACGACCGCGAGGCATTTTGCCTTTCTTTTTATGAGAAGCGACTTTGTTGATCTGGCTGGCGGCAGCATTGACCCAGATTCTCAGGTATAGCCTTTTGGAAACTCATTTGCAAGAAGTCGTCTTCATCGGGAATGACATTTTTATTTTTCTTAGCCACCTGCCTGGTGGGACTAAGATTGGGATCAATACCAAGTGATACATCAGTTCCATCACTTGATTGTATATTACTTTCATCACTTGATTGCTCAGCCTCTACCTCGGTCATATTGATGTTGTTATCTTCTTTGAAACCATAAGATTGGCCGGACAGAGCCGGAGGAGCGTTTTTTAAGTTGTCATTAAACATACGCACTTTCCTTTGCCTTAGCTTCTGGGAATTTCTGCTCGCATTACTATTTCCAAAAATCTCGTTGTCACTCTCCTCCAACTCCTCAGTATGGACTTTACTTGTTTCACCAGTGAGAGCATTTTGAGTGTCATTTTTGCAGAAGTCCACATCCACAACCTCGTGTGCCTCACTATTTGAAGCACCCCACATAATAAGTTGCATATTTAATGACCTGTCCTTCACCATTGCTCTTGAAACCCCACTGCTACTTCCTCCGTCACCTCCCATTCCACTACCACCCCCTAACGAAGTCATGCCCTGAACCGAAAGAGTTTGCAAAATCTGCAGTAGAAGATGTATGGGTTAAAACAATAAAGAGAATTTCATTTTTTAATCTTGCTTTGAAATCGACATGGAAGAACCTAAGATTTGAAATTTGTTTCCAATAGTTTCAGATTAGACACCATGAAAACATTCAAAACAGCAACAGATACCAGAGGCCTGAGTGATTAGTAAGAAGAGTTTCATATAAGATGAATCAACAACTATCCCTTCTCTTCATGTTCTCTTAATTGATAGATGTCGCAGAGATTGTTTTGTTTACACTCTCACAATGCATGGAATTGTGAGAAACTGGTACAAAATTCATAAACCTGGGGCAGAATTCCCTCAACTTCTCATGGATTTATCTCCTACACCACATAACAATTGACTACGTCAATATTTATTGATCTCAAGCCACAGATTTGCAGTATGATATTCAGAAATCAAACAGTGAAGAATATTTGAGGGTCTAGGCACTCTAAATAATTAAAAATATATATATTTTAAAAGTTAGTCCACATCAAACTCTGAAGTATACGGTTAAGGGAAAACAAAGTATAAGTTGCATTTTTCTGAGGGCTCAAGAATCCACACGATGCGCCCACCATCATTTACCTTTATTCCTTGGGCTACGTAAATTCTTCTCGTTTTCCCTCTCTAGTCAATGATTTTTTTTCAATCTAGCTTCACGTTTTAACTGAGTGAACCGCATGCGTCCTTCTACAATTGTACTTTTCTCTTCTTCCACATTGATTGTCACTTGTCTATCATGTTGTAGCTCCACATTTTGGTCTGAAACTAATAATAAGCAGACATCATAATGGAGAAGCAGCCAAAGAGCAACACAAATACTAACAAACAATGGAAAAGTTGGGAAGAAGAAACGAAAACCACGGAAGGAGTTGAGACAAAATATTGGCAAAACAAAGCTTTCTTTGCTTCTTTATTTTGCATGTTACTTGACCATATGCCAATGTTTGCGGAGTTCACCTTCACAAACTTCATCCATGGTTGAATGCCGGGAGATTTGAATAATTTCAATCTGTACCGGGTCTTTTGCTGCTCCTGTGCTCACATCTGGACCGTGAGGCTTTTCCTCAAATCTGCTTTGTTCCATGGGCTCGATACTGGTGAACTGTGTATGCACTTTCTTTGAAGCCCTTTCCTCAATTTTTTGTGCTCTTCTTTGTTGTGAATCACCCCAACTTTGCTCCTTCTCCAGATAAGACATATACAATGACCATTGCTGCTCGGTGATATTATGGGCATTCATGACATGCCACAGCCACCACTGATGGGCCTCATACATCTGCCTCATTTGTACATTAGCCATCCACGGGAACTTTGCAGCATAACGTTGTTTTCTTCGTTCACAAGTCCTCAGCATTCGTTGTTGGCGTGCAATAGAATGACGATCTTTCGGTGCCTTGGGCAATATGTATGCTGATGATGGTGGTGATCTTTGTCGATTATTAAATGGTGCATGCACTGCACACATTTGTGAACTACACTTACGTTCTCTTGACTGGAAATTCCATTTGCCTGATCGAACTTGTCTGCTTTAACTTGTCTTTGTTGATGCGCATTACTTCTGTGCCCTGTAAGGTTTTTAAGTTCTTGGGTCACATGCACTGGCTGGTGAACAATTACATTGCTTTCCACAGAATGTTGCTTTAACTCTTCAGTATTTACTTTCAGGGACTCAGCCAAGCATGCTTGTATACTTACTTTTTCTGTTCCTTTGGACCTTTTTGCAACAGAAAATGGATCTGCAACGTTGGATGAAGTACGCCACAATTTAGCAATACAAATTTGAGGTAATGTATAGAACTCTGTTAAAAAAAAAATTCATAACTTGGACCCATAATAAGTATAAGGTAAACAACCTAAACAATTAATATTTTCTTCGATTACAATCACAAAGAGAACTGATCTTTCAAACGAAAGCTAGAATTTAAAAAAATGAGAGAATCACACTGGACAAAGATTATCTAAGAGCCTACACATTGATAACAGTTGGCACAGACCAATATAATTCATGTCACTATAGTACGTAAAATAAAAGGCCGGGATATATGCATGAGAATTAATCTCAATTTCAACAGAGCAGGGGAAGACAAAGCTGAATGGTGCACAATGGCAGTTTTAACTCAACACTCCACTGACACTTTACACCAAAAATATTTATGCAGTCTTTGCCCAACTCGACAATTGCATATTCCCCAAAACAACAAAAAAAATTCTAAGATTAACATTCTTATCTAGTGTTTGAAATTTCTCATGCATTCTGAATGGTGCACGTGGTGCTTTCTATATGTATATAGGCCTTTCTAGAAGAGTGGAATATAAAGTAGATAGTCGAGTGAATCTCTAAAGCTCCACGTACTCAAAGGATGGACGACAGATACATATAAGCTCCAAGACATTATATTACGACAAACACACCATGCATATTATATATCGATAAGTCTGCGAAAACTATTTATCAAAGAAAAGATCGAGTAGACCACAAATAACAATACTTAGAAACAATTATATTTGGCGTTAAAATTGAATTAGACACGCCAATATCTAATAGAATTGAAATAAAAATAGACTCTGGAATGACCACATGGTTAAAATTTCAACAAAAAGGATTTTCTTTTCTATTTTGGTTAAAGAAAACACTTTAATGACGAAGAAAGGATTAGTGGAATACCTGGCTAAGCTAGCACCAGTGAGCTGAAACCATAAGTTGTGAGGCAGATTCGAACATTGCTTTCAAGCTTACCGCGCAGACTGACTCACTTTTGTAGAAGACTGTAAAAAGTTTAATATATATATATCAATGTTATCAGTATACGGTGGAAATAAAGATCCAGAGTTTGAAAGTTTCATGAGCTCTGAAAGTTTCTCTGCTAACTTGTATACCTGGTTATTGTACACGTCCATTGCTTTGCTGCAAGGCTTTAATCAATTAGAAGTTCTTGCATGCTTTTTTTATGCAAAGGATAGATGCAGGGTATTAGTAATTTTAGGTATCTTGGGAAAAAAACCAGAACCCTTTACTCCTTTACTGGAGTTATACCTTAAATCCGACGACAAAAGAATACTCTGTCAGTGTAAATGATTGCGGTAATCTTATCAACAGATTATACTAACTGCCTAACATGCCCATTCAGTAGGAATAATGTCTCCTGGATTGAACTTCCTACCTAAATCGAAGTCCTGAACCTGAAGGGATCTGTACTGATTGTCCTAGGTGGCTATGCTTGTCAAGATGAGGGAACTGCATAGTTTAGTGAGACGCGCGAGAACCTTTTTCAAGGATGTGTTTCTCAAGAATTACTTCAATTATTGGATCTTTTTGACACTCATGTAGTCATATGATCAGTTTTTTTAAGGAAAGAGATTGGCAAGAACCAATGGAAGTTTATTAGTCAGATATTTAGGGTCACAGGATCAGTGCTGTGATGTTACAAAATAGGTGGTAAAGGCTGTCCTCATACTGAACTTCAATCTTCTAGTTTGCGTACCAACAAATGTAGTTTTTCTGCTGAATTATATACAGACTAAGGTTTTCCACTAATTCAAGTGTTTGTTATGTTCTTAGATGCTGAAATAGAACACTGCAGTTTTTTTTATGAACTCAGCACAGGTCTTCTGAGAAATTGGTGAACTCGTCGAGATTAGAGGCTGGTTGATGCCAGATGAAGAAGCTGCTTTCCCAATCTTTTTCCCTAATAGCTTCTTTACTTTGCAAGCCCTTGACAATATCTGAACCATAGAAGCTTTCCTTCATGTACTCTTCATAATGCATGTTCACTAATCTTTTCACCTTCTCCATCAGTTCGACGTCAATCCCATGGTTCGAAACCTGTAATAAACTATTAGTACCTTAAAAAGATAGTTTAGAAAGAAAGGGAACTTGAGAAGTAAGAAAGATTTATTGAAGTAACTATTAACTATCGACATATATGGTCCAGACCATGTTTCTTAAATATTAACCTTCTTTTATGTACTGAGTGGCATGTGCCTTCCAATTGAAGGAATATCGATCATAAACTTCAAATCGGTGAAGCTTTGCCTGTATAGACAAAAATTCTCCAATATACTCATATTGATCACTTCTTTCACAGAGCCGGACAACTCCATTATTCCTATTTTCGCAGGACTGCAGCATGACAATTATCGTGGTAAGACATGTTGAACAGAACAGCAATTATATTGTTACAGGTGCGGCAATGAATATCATCACTGCAAAAGACGTTTCTGAATGTGCCACACGTGCTGGGAAATTGCTCGTCATCTAAACGCAAGTTGCTCTTGTCCAAAAAAAAAGTATATATTCTTGCAGTTGCTTGGACCCTTAATGGGCGATGTCAAACTTTTGTAGTGTTTAAAGTTCATCTGGTAATACAGATAAGAACAAAATCTTTTCTCCAGTTATTGGTTACTCTGTTTTGAAATGAAGACCATAATCTTTGTAACTATTATAATCATGATAAAGTAGTGATGTTGTAACCTTAATCCTCCGTATTGTCATATATACTGAAAAACAGCATAACAACCTTGATCGTTATGATTTTTTCTATGCACCACAGAAGCTTAAATTTCCAATTGAAACAAACAATATGATAAAATCCACTTACGGGAAAAAAAAAACCATAGTTATCATACTTGGATTCCAACACACTTCAAACCACATGCGCATCCAAAGCAACTATCCATTGGTATAAAAGATTAAACAGTAGATGCGTTGCTTTGGTGGTATGCTCAATGAGAGGGCTGACTTCGATTTCGTTTTCTGCTTATTCGAATCCAATGAAGCTAAGCCAGTGCCCAATCCAGCATGAGCCTTATCTTCTCGACCTGTGGCAGCTCCATTTTTTTTTAACATCACCTTGCTTATCCGAAGGACCAGCTGTCTCTTTCTTAGGTTCCTCTGACTCTGCATTGCTCAGAGATTATGCGGTTACCCCAGAATTGATGATATTAAGAATTTGAGTGGAGGCACAGCTTGAACTGGAACACAATGTGGGCGTACATGAAGGCCCTTTGCTGCCGCTTTCTTCCTAACCTCTGTTGTCGCACATGCGGCCCGTTCATCGACACCCCTACCTCGATTCAGGTTCTCCCCCATTATTGATGTACCAAAGGGTTTGTTGGCTGTTAATCCAGCATTTTCAGACCCTCCAGTTGCACCAGCTTGGAAAGCTTGAATCAGCTCTGGATCGGCCTGCTATCCAAACACATTTCTTCAATACCTCGCATATATTTTCAAAATTTTCATATGAAGCTATCTTATCAAAATTTATACTTCATGCAATGCTTACTATGGAGAACAAAAGAAAAACCTAAAGAAAGATTGGTCATTGTTGTCTACGCAACGCTTTTATAGGCACGACTAAGGAAATAATGCTTACTGAGGGCTGACAGCGACATGAAAATATTAAACTAATGACACCACAAAGTGAATTCCTAGGATAGAAATTATTTATGATAACGAAATTCCTAGGATGATGATGAATGCCTATGCTATTAAGCTATTGACACCTTGCCACATAAAGATAAAAAAAACTATTGAACACACACACGAACATACATATTAACAGAAAGTTTACCTGTTGCATATGCTAGTTCCTTATAGAAATAGTTTAATGCTATACATTAAAAATTAATCAAAACGTTCCATGATTTGTACACTAATTATATTCCATAAAAAAAAAACAAAAAAAAAACAAAACTTGATTAACAAATTGAATGGATATATTTGTTAACAAATTGATTAACAAATTAAAAATTGGTACAAATGTAAAGTTTGGTATGCCAAATTACAACAGAAATAAATCATAAGATATATTATCTAATCAAACCTTAAAAGTACGTATTACCGCCAATAATTGGAAATTTACCTTACAAGCAATTAGTGTTGGTGGTTCATTCACTTTCATGTGAAAGGTACAGCAGATCTACTTATCAGAAAAACAGGAAAGTGAAAAAGATGTAACATGTGGTGGATACACACATTCTGAAGTATGCGTGTTTTGGTCACTATATGCATGTTATTGCGAAGTCAATCTTATCAATACCTTAGGAGGTTCTCCAGTACGAAACTCGAGAAAAAAATGTCAGGCTGAAGTGAACTCATTATCCAGGAAAGGAGAAGAAGTGCATGAATTAGAGATCACTAAACTGGGTGATAAGGTGGCCAACTGGGCTTCCTGGATACAGATAATAGGACTGGAATTCATAGTGAGCAGTGGAAATTTCGATTTGGCTACACTATTTCTCGCAACTTGCATCCAAATGAGGATGTTAGTAGTCGAGCAAATGGCACCTCGGTGACGAAGGTGTTGTCCGATGCAAAGGTTCTGGAGGGGAGTAAACGGAGCGTGGATGGTTCAATGGTGAAGGTTGAGAAAACAGGTGGAGAAACTAACGGGTCTCGTGGCGCATAAGGCCCAATGGCAAAGATGGAATTGGGACCGGGGAATAGACATTTGCAGATAGAGAAGTGAAGGATAAGAATCCTGGCCGGTGTCCGGGTAGCGTAAGGGGTTTCAATGAAGGAATGAAGCAGGGGAAGAGGGAGGAGCCGAAGGGTAATACAACAAGAGGCGGATGGGCTGAATTTCCGGTGGAAGCCCCAAAGCTAGATTTCGACACCGCAGTTCAGGGGACTAAGGCGAGAATGGCCAATTCGCCTTCCTATTTCTATGAGAGCCAAAACACAAATACCCACTCCAAATGAATCCCCATCTTCTTTTCTACAATGTGCCCCAAAGCAGTTACATATGTAAGCTTGTAAAGAGAAATTTCAAGTAAGCTAGCACATACTTTCGTAGAGATATATAAATCTTGAAAATGAATATTTAAAAAAAATAAAGAAAAGAGATATCAAGAAAAGGTAGACTTGCACCAAATCATCCAAAGAAAGGTTAAAGTTGAAGCAAGTAACAAAATGAAGGCTGAATCCTACACCCCCGTGCTAGCCACATGCAAGAAACTAATAAGTCTAGTAACAATTTATATTTACAGTAACAAAACGGGGCAGATCAAAAGCATATATAATTGAGCATGCTGAACGACCTCAACGGCAGAATTTAGTTCTCATGACTGAGATATGAAATAACTTACAGCTATACAACTAAGTTACTTGAAAATCTTCTGATGTATTTTGAACAAAGGAAAAAAAGAAAAAACCAAAACACCAACTTAATTTCCTTTTAAACAACCGATGCTAGAACGAAACTAACATTCCTACCAAAGTAGCGAAATAGTTGCAGATCCTCGAATCAGTAGTTTCCAATATATGAAATTCTTGAATTGGTTAAATGAAATTTTGTGTGTTCGCTACAAAATTGTAAGAAAGTCAAAGATGAAAAGAATGGACAATCACGATTCATTCACTCTTTGGACTATGAAGATGCCTTTGTAGAAGGACTAAGTAGTTCTTTTTTACTGTGGTTGTCTCCTTCTAGGGTCTCGTGTCTGGATCTTCCTTTGTCATTGTAAATTTTGCCTGTTTTTTTTATTTTCTGTATGGTTTGAACTGGATTCCCGGGTTAGGTGCCTACGGAGTCTCGTTGAGAAGGCGGGTGTAAGTGTAGTGCCTGTTAGCCCTGACTGGAGGAATTGGCGAGAGAGAATGGCGGGCTTGGAAGCCACGGATGCCCTTGCACAGTATTCTCAAAGTCATATCAGTAGGTGGAGCACAGTATGCATGGTTCCATGTGTTTTCTGCGTATAGTATGTTTAAGGTGCGTTAGAGTCTAACAATGTTGGCGCTAAGCTACTTTTCCAGTTATCGCAAGATATACTTTCTGAGGCTTTAGAAACATAATGTCCTATGCAATTAAGAGGGGACACAGCTACTTTTGAATCCCTTTCAAGATTCTTGGTCGCCAAATGAGGTTATATTGCTAACGTAAAGTCAATTGCTTTGTTTATGTTATCCAGTTGTAACGCTATTAAATTGGTCAAAGCGACCATATCCATTCCAGAGAAATGTGTATGTCTGAAAGTTCAGACGGTAGGTGCCACTCCCTGGGTTAGGGATAGGGAGGCCTCCTAGAGACAGGCAAGGTATACTGATGAGCCACACCCTTAAAAAGAAAGAAACAATTGCTCGACACTAAATAGAAAATAAAGGAAAGCGCCATGATCGCGAATGGCTTCTTGGGCTTAATCCTAACCTGGCCTTTGCTAATCAAATGCCCAAAGTCCTGTCGGGCAAAGAAACTCACAACCTTCACGTTTCTGCTAGGAGAGGAAGATTGATCAAACTTACTTGCCAGTTGAGGTACTTAACATTCCAGAACATAACAAAAATGAAGATTTTGAAATGTAAAAACTTCTCAATATGGATGAGCAAGATAATGTTAATGTTTATTAACAACGGGCATTCTCAGAGAGCCATTGGCCTGTCCAAGAGAGTGTTGTAACTGCACCTGGTGGAAGAGAAACTCATAGAGGAAAGGACCAAGATCAAAGGATCAAAGAAACCGACCCGATAGGCTTTTTACCGAAGCACTCAACGCCCTAATCGGATACCTACGCCTCTAGCGGATGTAAGTGGCTTAAGGTGCTTTTTCTCGCGCAGGCATCCATCCGCGATTGTTCGGCTCTTATTTGCGGGTGTCTTTTCTCGATCAGCGATTTCTCCACTACAGCTAATAGAGATAAAATTAAAGAGGGGAGAACCTATTATTTCACAAAAAGGATTTTTCTGAAAAGAGACCCCTTCAACGCCACCCCATCAGATTCTCAACTTGTGCCATCCATGATGACTTCAAAATCTTAAAAGCCCGGGAGAAGGGCTGGTACAGCCTTTCAATGGTAAAGGACTGACCACACAATGACTCTTTAGTCGCAGCGTGACCAGGAACTGATGCAGGGGATGTTATATCTTATATAATCGACTGGATCTGTATGTAACCCATGCCGGGGACGCTTCCCTAAGCTCGGACCAGTGGCATCTATTTGCTCTGAACATTGGCTCCCAGGTGTTCCACAGATGGCTAGGCACCCAAGGGAATATGATTGACCCAATGGATAATACTTCGTTGTGGGAATCCCTTCCGGTGCCCTGGCTTGCTAAGCGAAATCGAAACTAACTATCACGAGCTTAGCCTAACTATCACGAGTGCCTGATTTTGTTGTTAGGGTAATCTGCCCGTATCATATAGTACCCTATTCTTAGGTAAACCATTTGTGCAAAACGTCCACCTAACCTTTATCCCCGGCGCCTTTCGACCGAATAACTCACCTCTGCTATTTAGTTTGCGGTGGGGCATGTGAGCAACATAATCGCCTTTGTTTCAGGTCAGCTCGTCAGCATATTTTGTTTCAGGATTCCCAGTTGAGTTGATTATTCATTTGACCTCACACCCAGCCAAGCAGATGTATCAGGTTAAGTACCCTTCGTGGTGAGGAATCCATCTAGTCTACTGTAATTCAGGCCTTGGTAGTAGATAAAGGCCTCAAAAAATTTAGGAGTTGGCATTTGCTTCAACATATATTGGAAGCAATAAGGGTAGTAGTAGGCTCCCGACCCTGACACCAGGGTATCCCAAACTCAACAATAAGGTAAGTTAGCTCTCGGCACTTGTACCATTGCAACCAACAGTGTACAACGTAAACAGTAGAACTTAAAGTAGTTATAATTACCTCCTCTTCCTCGGCGCTTGTGAAAAATTTGTTGCCTCCAAAGTTAAGTAAGCTCCATTTAGTTAAAGAAACGACGACAAACTGTAACAACACACTATCCACTCCGCCGTTTTATATAATAACTTCGCAGCAAACGTAACCACGGCAAACATAATCTTGATGTAGTGATATCGAAAACCTAATTCGGTACAAGTTAATATTGCTGCAGGAACACATGCAGTACAATATCAATTCCTTTGGTTACACATGTTAATGGATATGTATAGGCATAATTTCACAAATTTATATATCTTCTCAACAGAAATGAACTTAATGGAACAACATAAAAATTAACCTTTCAATTCCCATTCTCGAAAAGAAGGAATCAGGATATTCTGAAACCGAATCAACAAATCCCGCCTCTCGATGAGTAAATTGGGCTAGATCAGTCTCGTTAAGAGCCATTTCAAGATCGATCCGAAAATGAGCAGGAATTATCGGATCGAGCTCGGCTAAAAGAAAGTATGTCCGTCTCCTCTCCAAGGAAAAGGTAAAGCCAACCGCCAACCGCTTTATTCTCTTATACCGGCTCAAGTGGAAGCAAGCAAAGCAATGCCGCCGCGATCAAAGAGGTGCTTTTTCTCTATCTTATCTCTTGTTTTTCACCGATCTTTCAAATTATGTAAAATAGAAACGCCGACTGAAATCGACAACTTAAAAATGAATATTTGATATTATCACTATCTCTCGATTGCGGAAGAAACCAACCGAGGAACAGAGTGTCAAGGATATCCGGATTTGTGTTTGGAAACAAAAGGAAGTTGGAAGAACTCAAGATTAATGATAGTTAAGTGGGTATTAATGGTAATTGAAGTGGGTATTAATGGTAGTTAAGTGAAAAAAACAGACATGTCAATATATATGCGTGGATTTGGTTTTGCCCTTAATTTACATAAAACTCCTTTGTCCTGTGTGTAGATTGAAGGGTATAAATGGAAATACAAAATTAAATGATTTGAAATAGTCCTTTTTTAAAGACATTGAATAATTTTTTTTTGTATTTAATCAGGGGTATTAGGTGGTAGTAGTGTCGGGTCTAATTTAAAATGCGGGTTAATTATGGTGTATTTTACTAATAGAGATCTCTATTAGTAAAGTACACTATAATTAACCCGACCTTTTAAATTAGACCAACCTTTATCTACCACTAAATATCCTTGATTAGATATTAAAATAAAATATTCAATGCCTTTTAAAAAGGACTATTATGTCATTTCGATTTTTATTTCCATTTATACCCTAAGTTATAACACACTCACAAAGGAGTTTTCGGTAAATTCAAGGTTGAAAACCAAATGCACGCACTATATGAATTTACGCCAATATTTATTAGTCATAAATTAAGACTTAAATTACCATAAATATACTAATCCTATCCCTTTCGCCTCCCTCTCAATCTCTGCGTGATCCCTCCCAAAACCAACAAAAAATCCAATTCTTCAAAACAGTCCCAATTCTTCATCAAGAACAAAAAAAAACAATTTTATTATATATAAATCCCGTTCATGGTCATCATCAATGTCTTCATCACCTTCTACTTCCATGAATTCTAAGACGCATAGAAGACTTCCAAGTTCTCTGTCGACGTCATCTTTTGACTATAGGGGAGATTATGAAGAACCAACCTTGGGATCACCAACTTCAACTCTTTGCTTCAAAGAATGTTAGTCGAAATCAAGTGGTGGCTTCAAAAGGTTGTTACTCTATGGTGATCATTAAAAATGCTTTCTCCTCAATGATTGGTGGTCATGGATCTAATGGGCATCGCCAAGGTACTTCGTGATAGAGATTTTGTTTCTGCTTAATTATGATCTTCTCTCTAATATCTTTGTGAGGGTCCCCGATTTTTCATGAAATGTATAATTATGGTATGCGGTAGTAGCTCAACTACCGAGAAAAGCTAGGCAAAAATATTGTGAAACCGTCTCAGTATGGTAGTGAATCTTGTGATCCTATAAACTAAATAATGTTTGTCCAATCTTCACATTATTTTGGTTGTCTTTCTTTTGATCGATCTTCTTTGGATTTTGTCATTCAGCAAAATATTTGTATATGTAAAAGGTAACACAGACTTTATGCAGAGAGTCAACAATTGTAGCTTACTTAATTTGGGAGAATGATATGATAAACTATTTAGATACACCGTGTATAATGACAACTCGGATTGAGCAATGGAAGGTTGCTCACAAGGTAACATCAGGAACTTTCCGACTCTCTGCATGAACTGAGAGTCGGAAAGTTCAGGATCTTTTAGTCAGGAAAATATGTGAGCAACCTGACCTGAAAGCATCCTAAATTATTATTAACTCCTGAACGTATGTTTACAATCAGTTCTCTTCTTTGCTCATTGTTCGGGATCTTTTAGGAAATCAAATCGACCCATTGTACCCCTCGGGTGGCGTTTTCAACCCTCTAGGATTGGTGATGATCCCGGGCTTTTACTTGAATTGAAGGTAAAGGAGCTTAAGAATGGGAGATTAGCTATGTTCTCGTGTGTTTGAATTTTTGTTCAAGCAATTGTAACTGGGAAGGGTTGAGAAGATAACTAATACTATATAATTGATTCTTGGGCCTCATGGTCATAGGGTGTGTTGTCGGGCTCTTGCTTCCGAATCTTAAGGTAACCATTATTTCTCCGCCATATTTTTTTATGTTAACTTTGATGTGAGAGTTGAGATTTTTTGCGTGATTGTTATGTGGGATACTCCATTTTTTGTCGTTCTATATGTCAGTTGGGTGTTTTAGGGATTAATTAGATTATGTGTTTGAAGTATATTTGTTAATTTGAGTGGTTTGATTTTTACAAATTTTGGATTCAATATACACGCAAAGTAATTGTTACATGATTCACAATTACACACTACATTATATTTTTATTATTTACTGCTTTTATGAATTTATGGCTGCCATTCATAAAGTCCGAGCCATCCATATCTTCACAAAAAATATGGAGCAGTACTTCCATTAACTTTACAAGTTACAGACTATAAAATTCAGCATAGTATTAGCTGATGAGACTTGGTGGGTTCACATATTCAAAGATGAAATCAAGCATTATGATAACGGGTGTGTGGGAATTCGAATAGCCATTTACCCTGTATTTGAGCCCCAATGCGGCCAAGTGTTAGACAATGACTCTTAACACTTAGTCTTCATTGCATTGAGAATGTACCTAGACTCCTAGAGAGTAGATACGATCGTCCATCTTAGGCCCAAATTATTATTTTCTTTTCTTCCCATTGAATGCCGTGGTCTCCCTTGCTATAATAAGAACTTACCATGGGACAAGGAAACTCCATTGATTTATAGATAAATAACCAAGTTCTGATTGCAGTTGTGATAGCCTTTCCATCTTATGGTCTTAAACATATCAATTTAATTTGCATTTAATAAGTTCCACTTGCCATTACTCACCGCTCTATGTTACTACTCTTCCGCACAAATCTATTTTTTGTTTCTACTTTAGTTTTCTAGTCATCTCAACCTCGAGTAAAACCATGCTCGCTTAGTCCTCTAAACCGACATTTCAGATTCTACTCGGCTTTCAAATTTCCCGGTGATTTTTTTTTTTTTTTTTTTTTTTTTTTTTTTTTGGCTTTTTGATGCTACCTTTTTTTGTATGAGGCCGAGCTAATCTTAGAATTGTAAGTTCTACATACCGCTTTGGGGAATTAGCTCCTACAGTTTTCAAGCTCCCATCCGAACACGATCCATCTTGCTTGGGAGGTCTTCATTACGGCCATTGTCTTTGTCTTCTAAATTTATTTTTATTCAAGAAATGCAGGAAGCTTCGATTGAAGAAGCCAAGCCAAATCTTTAAACGTTAAATTCTGCGCCATTGACGCAAAGACCTTATTAATTGTCTCAAATCATTCCACCAGGGAAAACAGAGTTAGGATGCTTAGCTACTTAAAATTGTTACGCTCTTCATGTATTCATATTGGTTTTCTGAATTATAATTTTGTTACTTTGCAATCTATCTTTGCTTTCAAAGAAATAAATAACCTTTGATTTCCTATACTTTTACGTTTTTGGTAGTCGGAGCTGGTGTATACAAATATAGAAATGATGCAATAGACACATTTATGAGTATGTTCTTCATAATAAGATAACCAGTGGAGTGTGTATTAAATTCATTTGAATGTGTTCTTACGGCAATATCATGCTTCTTCTTGCCTCTCATAAGTTTTACCATCTGTAGGTGCATCCAAGAAAATGTGGCCCTATGAAGATGGGTTTTTTTTTTATCCAATGAGAAATTTGTTTCTTGATCTATGAGGCTTTGCAAAATTTTGAAATTGAAGATGATAATACAAGATTACTCATTTTTGTTTGATATCTTTTTGACAATTTACGTTATCCCGCCTTCATTTTCGTGGATGCCTACAAAGTTTTTCCATCGATGTGGCAGGGTAATGTTCAATGAGTGCATGCTCCTTCCGACAAGATATTGTTAGTAACTGGGACATGAATTTTCCCTTTTCCAAGTATACCCGTAAACCATGACGTTGAATTCGAGGTTGCCACTCTAATTTATCAATGCAAATGCTTGCTCCACTCTTTGATTCTCCAAGCATTCATTTAGAGGAGTTCTTTTCGTGTTAAAAAGATATTGCAAAAGTCATTATATAAAATGTTGTCATAGCACTTTTAGATCTTCGTTTGGTTCGCATGAATCAAGAAAGTGTACCTACAAGCGTTGCAATTATGTGTTCTAGAGATATGAATATTCAAGTTGCTCAATTTCGGGTCGGCTTAGTTTTGCACTTTGCGGTCATTATTGTGGTCGCAGTGCTGAATTATGCTAACCTTTTGGCACACGAGCCAAAACAAAGGAGTGCTAAATAGCAGGCCTTTAAACCAAATATTAGATGGCAGCTAATCGGGGATTCCCTTTGGATTAGTTTGGGTCAAGCTGCGCACCGCACCACTCTAAAATCGTTAAACAATTTTTCCGCCCTGTCGATAAAAGTAAAGAGATGGATATGCTCAAGAAAACGGAGTTAAGAAGCAAGAAAGATAGTTTGCTCATTGTCTTTCTATGGGTATCCACTTT
Source organism: Coptis chinensis (assembly GCF_015680905.1). Classification (NCBI taxonomy): domain Eukaryota; kingdom Viridiplantae; phylum Streptophyta; class Magnoliopsida; order Ranunculales; family Ranunculaceae; genus Coptis; species Coptis chinensis. Next base: position 87,197,340 of record NC_141463.1, on the reverse strand, counting down.
CCCGTGCTTAGTAACCTGTTCCAAATGCACAAAATTCAACTTTATTAAGGCAATCTAATCTGCTTGTGAGCTAATAGACGTGGCAAGTAATTTAATTTTGGCTTTTATAAAATAATAAAACATGGGTTTATACTTTATATAGCCTTTTATATGGTGCTCCTAATTTGTAATGGAAGTGGATGGACTCGGTGTTCGGTTGGGAAACCGCCTCTATAAATACAGCTTAATACACTAGCTTCTACACCTTCGGACTTTCATCACGCATGCATATATAGTTCCATATACTACACTTTTCATTTTAATGATTAGGAAAGCTCTAATTAAAACTACTTCCTATTAAGGAAAATAACTTGCTTTGTTGCCCGACCACCGCATACAACATTATTCTTTATCTTCAAAGGGCCTTCATACATGGGTCATGGGGACCTTATACATTTGATAACAATACCATAAGTTATTGCAAGACACTTTCTTTGGTGTGTCAATGTTAGACGGTAATGACATCAAGGAAATGCACAGAGTAGAAATGTCATTTCCAAAATTTTCTCCATGCTCCCTTGCTAAGTGAATTTTTTGTAAGAAACACTCACAAGCATGGATAATAAATTGGAGAAAATGCTTTCTGATTACACAATAAAATGACTGTAACCATGAATATACACTACATAGTCTTAGGAGCCAAATGAAACAAAAATGTAAGTTTAACTTTTGCAAATAAAATAAATAAGGTTAATCTACACTGTTGCAGATTTACATGGGAAAACCTAATGAAAAGTTTAATATTTGGAAGCCTAAAGCAGTACATAAACAAAACCTTAGAAAAAATATTTGAAGTTGTAGATACTACAGAGTCAATAAAGCTACCAAATATCCTACGCTGGTTGTGGAATTAGTCTGATCTAAAGAAATGGGTAGGAATATTGCGACACTGCAAGAGCCATAGCATCTTTTTCCTATAAACAACTCAAATGCTTTGGTCAAGCGTGTAGGAATCGAGTAATTATGAAATGCTTTCGAATAAATAAGAGAATATCAAGTTGCGCTTCACTTAATAGAAAATAAATTTTATGAAAGATAACTGTGTTGAAATTTCTTCATGCCCCTTCGCGCTATGAACTCTTTGGCGGATGAAACTTACAAGCATGGAGTATAAACGATTTCAATTGCAAGAAGAATATAACTGGCAAGTAAGGATAGTGGCAATAAATTAAACGTCATTTTTTCTCATTTTGAACTCCATCTAGGAGTCTATCTGATCTGCCGTAGGAGAATTCAATTGGTTTTTAGATTGTTCAAGAAGTAGATTCCTAGACTATTGTTCAAGTTGAGTCCCCGCATGGATTGGCTAGCTGCATATTTGGCTCGACATGGTCAAACACAATTCGGGTCTTAGTTCCACAACCATTCAATTCGTGCTCTCCCGTTACTACATACTATGCTTCTCACCATTGATAAAGGGAAAATGATAGAGTCCTACAACTTATTTTTGTTAGTAACAAGCTCAACATATTATGTGGCGTCGAGGTTGCAACTTCATTAATATAGCTGTCAGATTACCTCCGATTCTCTAAATGTCAGAACTAAATGATGCAAAAGAACAGTAAAAGAAGAGTATTAGCGATTGTAGATGCACCTTACATAACTTGAGCAACAGATTCAGCAACCCCTGTAGCATCACCAAACCAATTTCTTTTTTCCTGATTTGTTTTAGCGCTTTTGATTTTAATTTTTTCCCTGTGCTGTTTAATCAAATTATTCATAGGGTCATTGATTCGTTGTTTGGCCTGTTTTTTCCCTTGATAGTTTGGAGGCTATGAATGACGCTCATCTACTTATTTTCGGTTAGGTGATGGATTCGCGGTCGATTTTTCATGGGTTTCTAGGACCAGGTGACATTGATGCCGAAAGCAATGTCGTAAGTTACATTTCTTTTTGATTTAGTTTGTTTCATCCCTGTTGTATCTAACTTTAACTTTTTATGCATTAATTTAAATGAACAACAATAAGAACCAATAAGAACATCCGCTATGGAACAAATGCATCTACCGCCCGAACTTTCAAACATACACATTTCTCGAACGGATATGGTCGCTTCTACCAATTTAATAGCATTACAATTTGGATAACATAAACAAAGCAATTGACTTTACGTTAGAAATATAACCTCAAGGCAGCCAAGAATTCTTAAAGGGATTCAAAAGTAGCTGTGGCCCCTCTTAATTTCATAGGACATTATGTTTCTAAAACCTCGTAAAAAGAATATCTTGCAATAACTGAAAAAGTAGCTTAGAGCCAACATTGTTAGCCTCCAACGCACCTTTTAAACATACTATATCATGAAAACACATGGAAGCATACCGTAATATAGATTCAATTATTTGTTGATTAATGAATTTCTACTGTTGTTTTTTGGGGGGTGATTTTGCGACTTTGCTTGACTTTTGTTCCAAACTATTCGTGATGTGGTCAAGAAGTGGGATTCCGTAAGTGAGCCTTCAATCTTGGCTACTCATGGCTACTAAATGGAATTAATGCTCCTGGTAGACGTTCACCACCAAACGTCAACTGTACATCAAAGTAACCAAATAGTGGTTCATGTATGGAAGCCACCTTGAATTGATGCTACTGCAGCATGTTTTAAGAAGGACCGATGGTGCCCAAACATTTTGATATACAAAAACACCAGTTCTTCTTATATTTAATAACAATCAACGGACCTATACCTCATGTGAGATCTTATATTTCTATTCTTGGCTACCGTGGATCGTGTCATTACATCTCTTCACTTTTCTTGCTGTTTTTTCCAAGATATTATTATTGCTTATTTTGTTTTATTTTTAAACGTCATATTGATTCAGTTGACAATACGTGAGCAAGTTATCATTTCTTGCCAATATCTATATACGTATTTTCAGTTCAATTAGTATATTCGTCCAATTGTTAGATTCACATTGTAGTATACCAACTACGCCTAATGTGTACATTTGAACCACAATAGAAGAAAAGTTACTAATCTGCACCTCAAAACACAATTGCAGACATAGTAAATAATTGCACGCCAATTTCTTTTTAACATCGCGTGCATTGCACGTGCATCTTGCTAGTGAAATTAAGTACTGCATATATTTAATTTGTTATTCAAATGGTGGTTATGTATTTAGATCTCATAACCATTTTATTCTTTCACGTGCCAAATAAAATTATTGCACTAAACCACGATCTCTTTGGGAATATCCACAAATACTATAATGCTTCATAGTAGCATCTCACAGATATAATAATAAAGTGTTTATATTTATTTCTAAAAAATATTGCATTTAATATATATCCTAACCTATCATATCAGTTAACAGAACAACAATTTCAACATACCACATAATGTCATAATTGCTCCAAAATCACATAATATTTTTATAGCGTTTTAAGAATATCATGTCTCTTAAAATCTCAATCTCGTCACGTGTCAATAATTGCATAATATCAACGTCAAATCTTTCTTCGATAATAACTAACCAGCTTATACAGGCTTCCACAATATTCTACCATTTGATTAGTCCATAAAATTTAATATCTATTATAATAAAACACAATGGCAAGACAAATAGTGGTCGGGATTGTTTGGGGATCTGAGTTAGATTGGGACAGATGTACGATCCAGAGCATTTTGAAACTCCTTTTCAATGCCATTTAAAAGTATTATCTAATTAACTAAAATTTTTGTAAATGAATTAATTTAGTTAATTTCTATTCTAAAAGTAGCGTACACAATGAAAACAGTGAAATAACCCAGAGAAAGAAACAGTTGCCGCTACCAATTGAACGCAAACTCCTCACTCCCCATTTCGCCATTAAAGTCTAACCTTCCTCTATCTTCTTGATTAATTTTGTAACTCCTAAAACTCCTCCTCACCATTATTTATTTCACACAGGAACACATGATACTGAGCATGGCCGGCTAAGCACACAGAACACAAGATCATTGAAGCAATTGTAAAAGCAAGGTAGATTTTCGGTCCGTCTTGGTTATTATTATTATTATTATTTTTTTTTGCTTAACTCACATCCTTGATGCTTCTTTTTGCAGTTAATACCCATTGTCGATTATTTTAGTGGGAGTTGGGGATGGACCTTGGGATATGATGAAGGAATTTGATGACAATATTCCTGCTCGAGCTTTTGATAATTTCCAGGTAAACGCTAGCGGGTGACAATCACACCCTTTACTCTGTTTGATTGTAATGCACGTCACATATTTTATTATCACAGCCTTATATATCTCTCTTTCTTTCAGTTTGTGAGTTTTACCGAAATTATGTCAAAGAATATGCCTATATCCAGAAAAGAGACAGAGTTTGCTCTTGCAGCTTTGATGGAAATTCCTGCCCAGTATAAAGCGATAGTGGACTTTAATATATTGGGGTAACAAGAGATGTCTTTCCTTTAAAGGTTTTGCTTTTAACAGTCTGACTTTTTAAAGCATATTCCACATAAACATAACAAAAATGCACTTACTCTAGAGGCATTTTTTAAAGCAGTTCTAGGAATGGGAAATTTGTAGAAAGGGTGCCTCTTCCACCACCGCTTTTCTGATCTTCGCTTCATTTAGCACAAATAAACCCTCCTGGTTCAGCAGTTTCCAGACAGTGTGCCACCATATAATCCCCAAGCAACCTCTAGCGGCACAGCTCCACCTGAAAGTTCAACATTCGATAACAAGGTCTGACTTTCATGTTGCCATCTTATCTCTTATAACTTCTAGAGTGATTTAAGGGCCTGTCATTGTAGGTTGACTTATTAATTACGTTTGATACATTTTAGATGCAACATATTTTCCCAAACTTCATGCACCAAACTATTGTCTATATATATAAGGGCCTACATCTTACTGCTTAGCTATAATTTACGGAGTTTTAAATGATTAAGTCTTAAGAAAAAGCAATGTAGGTCTTCTATTTAGCCTTTTGTTATTTTTGTGTAGGTTTTAATTATAAACATCAATGCATTTAGTACGGTAAGCTAGGAAGCACTAATAGGCTATTTTGCCCCATTGAGAAATCAATTAGGGGGAAGCAGGAGCAATAAAATCTTGGATGAAGTAATTAAGGTCTCCTGAATCTTTCTCATGGATGTCCACAGGTATGCCCCATTTGCCATACCAGCTCAAAGGATATGGCTTTTGGCTGTGGCCATCAGGTAAAATCTCGAAGCCCTTGGTGCTGTTTTTGTCCTTTTTTCATTATATTGGTTCCTATGCAGTTATGCTCCTTGCTTTTTATGGTAAATTGAGCACATGGAAGGTTTATATTGACATATAATCAGCCTCTTTCTTATTTGTTGCAGACGTGTTGTGAATGTGGAGAAGACCTTCAGTTATGCCCCATCTGTAGGACCCCAATGGAGACTAGAATAAAGCTTTATTAAAATATTAGCACCATCTGTATATCTGGCAATTGGTGAGTTTCAGCCTTGATTATCTCAATGCTCTCAACAATTCTTTGAGACTCAGTCCACTCCTTCGATGTTCATTTTAAGCCAACTTATGCATTGTCGGCTTCATTCTGGAGCATCGAAAGGTTTATTATTGCATGCGAGTGTTCCTCTTGTAAATTCATCTCTTCTTGATATAGTTGCTTTTATTCAGTCTTTGAGGTTTTGCGTATATAAATATGTCTCTTCTAGAAGCTTGATCAAGGTGCAATCACATTCTCAAAGAATGAGACAAAGTATAGCAGTACAGATAAGTATATCTTTTGTTTAGGCATGAATACAATTACTGGTAGTGTTTCTTGGCTCCTGAACGTTCCCAAGACAGTTGTTCATTCGTCAGTCATGCTCAGACGAAGAATTCCTGTAGGAGCACTCCATCTTCTCCCAGGTATGTATTCTTCATCGACTGATTTTGGATTTCATTTAGGGTTCTAAGAATATACCATAAGTTGCTAATCCCTCAAATATACTCATATTACTTTCTCCAACAGGTTGCTTCATTGCCGGATTTGCCTATGATAGATTGGTTAGAACGACTCAAGCTACTTATATTGCTACAAGCTTACTTAATAATTCGTCCCTCAAACTGACTCTTATGATTTAAATACGAAACGGTCCCCTTGCAATCTCGAATCGACTCCTCATCTCTTTCTCTTTCTCACAATGGAGGATATACAAGATTGTAAGTTGGGACACACTTTCACAGTTGTCATTTTTTGTTCAATTCTCTGCAAATTTATTTATTTATTTTTTCTTAATAAGCTATGTTTAGTTTTGTTCCTTTGACTGTTAAATTCAACGTGTTTGTAATTTTTTCCCCATTTTTAAAGTCTCCGTGCTTTTTCAGTTACTTTGTTATTTGATTTTGTTTTAGTGGTCATTTTATATGGCAATTTAGTCAAATTGTTTCTACAAATCCATTGCAGAAATGAGTATTATAATGAATGATATGATTACAACTGAGTATAGATACAATTACTTCTCATTGGATTTTGTGGACAATAATATAGATGCATATATACAGACCAACTATCAATGGATTTGTTCGACAATTTATATTTTCTAAATTTTATGTTTGATACAAAATGCTTTTATATTTAACTTTATTCCTAAGCGTTAATACATATTGTTCTTAAACAGGTCATTGGCGCACTTTGTGTTGTTCAGTAGATGTTTTAATTTGAGCAACTCTGCCCTATACCGAGGTTATACCCCTTGACCTGCATTTTATAACACCTTTCTTATTTAGCACTCCATGACATATCATATTTCTTTTGTCTATGTTAGTTTTTAAATTGGTAAGTTCCTGAATAGATTTCTTAGTGTGAAGTAGTACACTAACAACACTTTCAGTAAATTTTGAATCTTTGATTTCTGCAATTGATTTAGTAACTTTAGAATAGGGTGTTCGACAAATATTGCATTTAGAAAAACTTTGGGGTAGGGCCATAAATGAATACATTTAATTTTGAAACCTTATGACCTCCCTAATAGCCCACATTTAATCAAACATTAAATCACTTTAGCTTCAGTCACCATTTAGGCATCCACCAAATTTACAATATTGAAATTTGAAATGGTAGAGTAACTGAAAATTTATGTAATAAATCCTCCATATAAATGTTTCCAATTACTAACTAAAGAAATAACTCAAATGGCAAATTAAAAAGTGATTTGAAGAGTCTTTTGCCATTGAAAATGTGCTCACTCCCAACATATGGATAGTCGAGATTGGTTTATACACATTTTAAGGGCAACCATTTAATTTTGAAAACTCGTGAACTTCCAAATAGGCAAATAGCCCACATTTTACATTTAATCCATTAAATGATGGTTGAAGGCTTATTTTCTATAACCGAAGGCCAAAGGTCTTAATAACCTAACCATCAAAAACTTGCTTGGGATTGGGATTCTAACACTGAAGACTCTCAAGTCTGAATCGCACAAAACCGCAACTCAACTCCACAAAAGAGAACCGACCTATGGTTTTAGTTTGCTTCTATTTATTCATCAAATGCAGTGGAATAAACCCATTCATTTCTTTTGTCAATAATGGTTATTCTCACTTAAAGTCGCCTTCACTGGGTTGATCTCGCATACGATTTAGACTTTTGGGTGCTAAGATCCAAAGTCGAGTTCCCAATTTCTCATATCTTTTACTATTTTATTAGATAGCTCAAAATGTTGAATGTCTGTATGATTTGGATGCAAACATCAGGTTACGACGCCCAAGCTTCTTTTACTGGGAACATTGTTTTTTTTTTGGAAACCCTATACTTGAAAAACCGAATCGGATAGGGTTGGTGGATTTTTGGTAATGACTCCCCTCTTCATCATTTATGAATGTATAGTTATCTTCTGGATGAGAACTTAAGTTTATGATTTGAATGTGCTTTTGTTCCTTTATGGATATTCTAATAGGGATTGTAATATTTTTATTTCATCGTTTTAGGTTGTACTTTTTAAATCGCATATCATGGCTAGCTGCAAATTTGATAAGAGTTGGGCATGTATTTATACTTTGTAGTTATTCATGATTATTTTGAGTTTAGAATGCCATCTGAGGCCTTGGTTCGACAATGCCATAAGTTAGGTGTTTCCTTATGAATGCCATATGAGGGTGTACCTGATGTTGCATCTTTCTTATATCTCTTTCTTATATCTAAAAGATTTTGGATTATAATATGCAGACACAATTACGTAGTTTGTGTAAACAACCTTCCAAATATTAACTACCAAATTGACGACATCAACTGAGCAATGAAAGCGTTGCTAGACTATGGTATATCTCTCTCACTCCTCATGTTTTGTTATTTATTCAGTGGAGAGTTTGCAAAGGACATTTGTTATGTGGTGGTTGTCTAATGTTGAATTTGTTATTGATGTAAAAACTATGTCTGATGGTCATATATTTTTATGTTACTATTAGACACTAATTTAGATGAAATACAACATGAAGATATCTTTCTAGGAAATAGTCTATGATCATATAGGATTTTAGGCTTTCAACCTCACAGAGCATGTCTAAAGGATGTCGTAACCTTTAATTTGTACCAGTGATAGATATGGAAACTCTGTAAGAACCTTTAACCTTTATTTTCCATTTGCAGTTTCATGTTTTCAATTGATGCCTACTTTTTTTTTAAAGTAGTCTTACCTATCAAGTTATTTCTTTTTTAATCTCTTCAGATTGAGACGTGAAAGAGTATATACTGGGGTACTGGCATTCAACCGATTCAAAGCTGATATTAAATTACATTCAAACACGTGAAAGGCATTGGATCTTTGCATGAAAAAGTGGTTGTAGTGGATAATTCACCAAATTGAAGTCTCTGGTTAGGAAGTTGTGCGAACAGTGTGCAACAACTGATCTTGGCATGGAAAGGAGAGATTCAGAATAGTGTGCAGATGCTACTAACACAATGTGAGGGGCGTAGCCTAAACATTAAAAATCTTTGGGTAGCTGCAACAATTTCTGGATGGTATCACTTTCAAAATGCAGAAATGGGACAATGTTAGTTGGCATGGATCTAGAGGCAAATTTTTGCATAAAGGAAATTGGAAGGCAAGTGCATAATTTTTTCTGGCTCTCGGGCTGTATGTTCAACAACACAGCCAACCCTATGATATTAAGAAGTGGCGATTGCAAGACAAACATGGTGCTGCAATCAGAGTCAGAGATTAAACGGGAATCATCGGACCATGAGATAATCAAATAAATCAGTGTAGATAGGTCATCAAATGCCAATGTAGGCTTAGTAGGTTTTGGAGTGATATATAGAGATCATATCCGTGCAAGAAATGTGAATCAGATTGTTGCAAGTTTTTCTGCCATTGTTTAAAGGCTTTCTATAGCGGGTGGTCGTAATGAAATGTTATACAAAAAGGGTGTCTACGAATGATGATCAACTTTGTTTCATTTCATCGCTATTAATCTGTCTAATGGTGAATGCACGTGTTTCTGTACATATTCTAGAATGTGCATATGGTTTTATGTTTGGGAGTTTCTTTATTTTTAAGTTTGACAAGTTTTATGTTTTGGAGTTTCTTTATTTTTAAGTTTGACAGGTTTTATGTTTGGGAGTTTCTTTATTTTTAAGTTTGACAGATCCTCATCATTCACCTGTTTCAAAGGTATGAAAATACTATGGTGTACCAAGATTAATGCCACAAACAACGTAATAAGTAACTCATAACCAATTGTGCTTTAGGCACGGGTAATACCTAGTCTATAATACAAAATAGCTCAGTTTTTAAGCAAAATTATAAGGGCTTAAGTGGTGGTCCCAATTTTCTCGGGATCTGTGCTAATACTTGAAGAGTCTTATTTACATAATACTCTAATGCTTGAAGAATAAATAATAGTGTATAGCGCGCTCCTCCTTCGACCACGTTAGTTACTCCATCTTAGGAGTAGGGATTACAAGACAGACTAAAGAGTAGCACCTCTAGACAGAGCTAGACTTAAGCAAGAGCTAACAACCTCTAGACAGATCGAGCTAGACTTAAGCAGGCTGAGAGCTAACAAAGCCAAGAAGAGAACCTAATGCCACATAGAGCAGGTTTTCTAGGTGGAGTCCAAAATAGTTATAAGCTAATGTTAAAAAAAATGGAAAAAAATAGTTTCAAAATTTTGAAAATGAGATATCTGACATGGTATAAATATAATGGACATGGTTAAATAATAGTGTATAGCTGATCCTCCTTCGACCACATTAGTTACTCCATCTTAAGAGTAGGGATCACAAGACAGACTAAAGAGTAGCACCTCTATTCAAGCAGGTTGGATTAAATTATGGATTATCTCATATCAATATATAGCTACAGTGGAAGCACTTTGCTCAATCAGTGCATTAGAACTTCTAGCTCTTTATCACATTAACTTGGACACGAAGTCAACTTTGGCATTGAAAAATAATGTGCAACAGCAGGAGCAACACTTACCTCATGGCACTGGGAAGTGGTGGGATAGCATACCAGACTTCTTAACTTCAGTGGAACAACCATAATTGATTCTCCTCTTAATGTATTGTAATTGGTATGCTATTAAATAATCAACTATTATACTCATTTCTCAATTCTTTGTAATGTAACTCTTCTCCTTTTGTTAATTCAATACAGTTATTACATTCTAGCAATTTTAAATGTGCATCATCATTGTAGAGGCAAGAATCATTAGCTCATGAATAGTCACTCACCTTATTTGCTAAGGTCTGCAATTATTTCCAAAAAGAGAGCATTATGTATTTGTATAAAGTTTTCATTGTAACCAAGGATCTTTTGCTAGGTTAATTTGGGCCATGATTATGATTCATAGAATGGTTTAGTATCAAAAACTTTGAATGCTGCTCACCATTTGAGAAACGTGTATAAATTGAATGTGGATTACACAAGGAATGAACAGTGAAAGCTGTCTAGGTACACTCCGTTTTTTTTTTTCGATGCAAGTACACTCCGCTTCTGGATGAAGCTTTTAGATGAACAAATTGTTCTCAATACATATACTCGGCCAAAATGATTTTCTAAGGCATATTCAGTTAAGGGTATCACAATGACACTAACAAGTTCAATTTAAATGTCAAAGAAAAAAAAAAGGTAATTCTATTGTAAAAGTTAAATTTACACATATTCATTTAATTATGACTCGAGTGGCATAGCCACGAGTTAAATTCTAGTCTATATATATAATAAAGTAGCTTAGTCTTTTTATGATGTTATATCGAGCGGTCTAGGAGAAAGCAGTTTTGAGATGATCCTACGGTGATAAATCAATTTCTTTCAAGAGTCCTACTTACTCTAAACTAAAGAGTCCTACTTTCTTACTCTTAACTAAAGAGTCATACTTATCTTTTCCCCTCGTACGGTGATCAAATCACTTTCTTTCTACTTTCTTTTAAGAGTCCTACTTATCTTTTCCCCTCCTACCATGATCAAATCACTTTCTTCTAAGAGACCTACTTAAAAAAAAAAAAAAAAAAAAAAAAAAAAACTTCCGAAAACAAATTAGACTAAAGTAGACTTTCACGGCTAGAAAAAATCCCATCCTCTTCACACCCCCAAAATAAAAAGAGGCTCTCCCAAGCTCTAGGTTCAGGTTCAATTAAAAGGTATATATCATCTCCTTACTTAATTTCTCCACAAACAGTTATACCTATTTGAAAATGATATACTATTGAGTTCTATGATTTTTGTTGGTATGAGTTATCTGAAAGAAATTTTGTAATGATAGTTTGATGTAGTATTGAAGAGATATTAACGCGACTTGTGGACCTCCCAGAACAAGAGCAAGGGCGGTGAGTCATTTTTCAAGTTGTTTATACAGGTATTTTTTTGTCCTTAATTTATGGATATATTGCCTATTAGATGCTGACGGTTTCGATCTATTTGTTTATTGTGGCAAAATGTGTTTTATTTTTTGTGTACCATGCAATTACAAAGATTGCTTAATCAACAGGTAAACTTAGTTCATTATTTGTGATACGTTGTCGGCATTGGCTATAAATTATCGTTTAAATTAGACTTCGTATCTATTTAATTAATACGTACAATTCACTTAATTATTGACAGTCTATCCTAAAGATTCTCAACAAGCTGAGTGTTAGTGAGCACAATTTAGCCTATCAATATGTCAGGTTTTTGTTTCTATTTTATTTTTCTTTTAACCTGCATACAATTTCATTGTTCAATGACACTTGGTACTTATATAAGCTTCAACCATGCATGCTGATGGTGTTACCAGTAATATCCCTGGGTCAGTGTTGAATCTCAAGTTGAGGTGTGAACTTTTGTCAATTTGAAGCAATGTGTCTCTTTGATGTATTATTACATAATAAATTAATATCAGGCAATTGCCTGATCATTTGAATTATTTGGTTGATTGAGTTTGGGAATTTTTTTTTCCTTTCTAGGTTTATATTAGAAGACAATTTTCATACTATTTTAAGTCGTGAAGTGTAATAAATTAATATCAGGCGATTGCCTGATCATTTGAATTCATTTGAATTATTTGGTTGATTGAGTTTGGGATTTTTTCTTTTCTAGGCTTATATTAGAAGACAATTTTCATACTATTTTAAGTCGTGAAGTATAATAAATTAATATCAGGCAATTGCCTAGATCAATAGAAAGTGTTCCTCGAATGGAGGGAGTGCAGCTCTCTGGACTCCCTTGAGGACGTGGGAGGAGGCTGATATGAGAAGGTTGTTTTAATATAGCTGGGTTATGTTCGTTTTAAAGATCTGACATAAGGTTTAAGCATGGTGCATACTTTTTCGTATTAACTTCAAAGTCTACCTTCATTTAGTTAGGGTGATCTTGGACATACCCAACAAAACACTCCCATACCCCCATAACTAACATAAATTTTTACCATACCCCAATAATTGTCTAAATCCAATAATATCTCCAATATATTTTTGGGGTATTTCCCATAAGGGCAAAAGGATTAAAAAAAAAAAAGAAAAACAAAAAATAACGACCACCTCTTTTTTTGGTACCCGCCTGTTTTGAGTGAAAATTTCTTTTCACACTCTTCTTCTTCATAAACCCAGAGTTCCTCTGAAACTAGACTATAAAAGAACTCATGGATGATCTTATAGAAGAAATACATTTGCTGTTTCAAGTCATATATAATATTCCTTTCTAATTTCTATATAAACATCTTTCCAGTTTTTCCCAGCAAGTAATTTTGCGGTGTTTTAATATAACTACATGATAACTATAAAACTAGGCTATTCATGATAACTACAAAACTAGGCTGGTTCTTCATACCAGAGATTCCAAATAAACTGGTATTATCTTTGCTGCATTTGCAGGTACTTTTGTTCTGCCCTTGTCAATTATGATAACTATTTTTATGCAATTTGGAAAATAAAAGCCAATATTCTACTACGGTCTAAAGAGCACCTTCGGTTGAAAAATCCTCTTATTTCAAATGTTTATGGTACCAAAGCAGTAGGTATTCTCATATTTCTAGATCTTTTTGGCAAAAATACTTCCTGGTTAAATTTTCATTATGTCACTTCCTTCGCGGTGTTAATGTTACAGCAACGGATCTCTTAGAAAGTTCGAAAGTGCAAGCGATCATAGGGCCTCAAAAGTCTGAACATACTGAGTTTATCGCCGATCTGGGTTACAAGGTTCATATACCAATAATATCATTCTCTGCAACTATTCCTTCAATTTATTCATGAAGTCCTTATTTTGTTCGAACTGCTCCTGATGAACAAAGTCAAGTAAAAGCTATTGCATCCATCACCCAGGCCTTTAAATGGAAAGACAGTGACTACGGAAATAGATTGGTACCAGATTTGATCAATGCCTTCCAAGATATAAACACTCGTATCATTTATAGAAGCTTCATTTCTCCTTTTGCAACAGAAGATCAAATCGTTGAAAAGTTGCAGAAGTTGATGATAATGCAAACTAGTGTTTTCATAGTACATATGTCAGCACCTTTTGGTGTCAAATTCTTTTTGAAGGCAAAATATTTGGGAATGATGAATGAAGGGTATGTATGGATACTCACAAGTAGGGCTGTCAATGAATCGGTTTGGGTCGGGTTCTGGAAAATCCAAACCCAAACCGATAAGAAAGTTAGGAACCCAAACCCGAACCGAACCAATAAGAAAATTGAGAATCCGAAACCGAACCGAACCGATAAGAAATATTGCAAACCGAACCCGAACCGATCCAAACCGAACACTACAAAATCAATTAAGTCTTAAATTAAATCAATTAATTTCAATCACATAATTGATAAACATATACAAAATTAATCATAAATATTACTAAAATGCCATCTTATCGGTTCGGATTCATATCGGTTCGGTGGAGGGCAAACCCAAAACCAAACCAATATCTTATCGGTTCGGTTCGGTTTGGTTTCGATAGAAAATAAATCAAATTATTCCAACCCAAACAGTTTTTTATCGGTTTGGTTCGGATCGGTTATCGGGTTATCGAAACCCATTGACAGCCCTACTCACAAGCGGGCTAATGAACGTCTTAGATGTATTGGAACCTACTGTACTTGATTCTATGCAAGGTGCATTGGGAGTAGTCCCATACATTGCAACATCAGAAAAGCTTGACAACTTCAATACAAGATGGAAAAGAGAGTCGTTCATCGGAAAAGAAATGATCAATTTTGGGCTATGGGCATATGACACTATATGGGCACTCGCAATGGCAGCTGAGAGAGTGGGAGATATGAAACCCAACTCACTCAGGCTGGAATCAGATGGAAATTTTATTGATGTCCTGGGAGTCTCCCAGAAAGGACCAAAGCTGCTTGAAGAGATCTTAAAGATAAAATTTGAAGGACTGAGTGGAGAATTCCATGTTGTCAATGGACAGTTACAACCCTCAGCCTTTCGAATACTCAATGTTGTTGGTAAAGGTGGGAGAGATGTCGGCTTCTGGACATCAAAACATGGAATTTAGAGGGACCTAATGAACTTAAATAGTGAAGGACCATACTCAACTTCAGCCGAGCATTTCCGAGTTATTATTTGGCCAGGAGAATCAACAACTGTACCAAAGGATTGGGCGATCCCAATGAATGGGAAGAAACTCAGAATTGGTGTTCCTGTGCCAGAAGGCTTCAGTGAGTTGGTGAACATGGAAAAGGACCCTTATACCAACTCCACGAGAGTCAGTGGGTATTGTATAGACGTGTTCAAATCTGCCATAGAGTCACTGCCATATACTCTTCCTTATGAGTTTGTGCCTTTTCAAAGAGAAGATGGGAAAAGTGCTGGCAGTTACAATGATCTTATATACCAAGTACACCTTAAGGTAAATTTTCTTAATATTTACTATATCGACATAGCATACAGCTCCATAGATTGTTCTCATTTGCTTCATTTTTCGAGGTGGGAATGATCAGAACTATGACGTTGTGGTGGGAGATATAGCAATAACAGCCAACCGGTTGTTATATGTTTGTATCTGTTCATTGTAGTAATCCAAAGTATAATAGTCTTCTGTGTTCTCCCATTTGTCAAAATTTGATTTTGAATTTTTTTCTTCATCCTCCTCATTCAGTTGGTATTCATCCTCATTACTTTGGTATGATTGATTCAAATCAAAAGTGAGTGTTTGTATGTTTATTGATGAGATAAAAGAATAAGAGGTTATTGGAAAAGAAAAGAAAAGGAAAAAAAAAATGCGGTCTTTTTTTTTTTTTTTTTCGAATCATTGAGAGTAAATGACTTGTTTTAGTCAATAAATATCTTGGGTATGTCTAATAAAAAAGAAGGGTAATTTAGAAAGCTAAATATGTCTAGAATCATTTTTTTTTTAAATTTTAAAATTGGGGTACGGGAGTGTTTTGTTGGGTATGTCCAAAATTACCCTTTAGTTAATATGTCGGTGTTTCTTTTATAAACAACAAGACGATGTTTGTTTACGTATCTGCTTCTGTAGACAACTAAAAATAGTTCAAGGATTTATCAAAGTCAATTTTTATCCTATTGAGGGTCTCTTTAGTCAATTGGGAATTCATGTTGTAAATTTATAATAACAATTAATAATAACAATTTATTTATCAATCATACCCAGTCAATTGAGTACTACCTAGTCTATAGATCCTAGGAAATTAAATGACGCATTCAACCAACATATGAAGAGATCTCCTGAACGTTATGAACACAATGTATTGATACGTATCAAGTAAGCTTACTTTATTTGGCATTTTTACATATTAATGTACATTAAAAGACTACTCAGAGATGTTTCAAAATGATTTAGACCATACACCTATTCCATCTAACTCAGATCCCTACGCGATCCCGACCACCCTTTGTCTACCCATTTTGTTTTATTATAATAGAAAATGAGGCATTCAACCAACATTTGAAGAGATCCCCTGAACGTCATGAACACATTGTATTGATACGTATCCAGTAAGCTTACTTTATTTGGCATTTTTACATATTAATGTACTTTAAAAGACTACTCAGAGATGTTTCAAAATGATTTAGACCATACACCTATTCTCATCTAATTCAGATCCATACACGATCCCGACCATCCTTTGTCTACCCATTTTGTTTTATTATAATAGATGGGCAAGTTTGTGAAATAATGTGAAGCAAATTACCTTGCTACTTCCACTAATAATGCTGAGTTCGTGGTTTGCTTTGAGGCGACAATTTACGATGTATAGTGTGCATATTATCATAGAATTTGGAGTTTTTAATAACTTTATTTCCAAATTGTTGAGAACTTAAGTTGCACCTATTTCTCTAAGAATGACACACCATTATTGAGGTGCTAAACTGGTGAACTTGGAGAGAACTTATGGAATGCAAAAACAATAAGTGTCTATGGATTATATAATAAAGCCAACTTATGAACTAGCGTGTCTTTAACCATTTGGTTACAATCAAAGACAATTATGGATTATGTCGACAATACAAGTAATTGATACAACCAATGGTGTTATGGTTATACGGATACATTGATAATTTATGCTTCTTCTATTAGACACCTTAAAAGCTCAATTTTGTGTTTTTGCTAACTCTGTTTCATTAGTGAGAGTTTGTACATATTATGAATGAAACAAGTTATCACTGTTGGACATTTTAGGCAATTATACATTGACCTATACTTCTTACTTATGTGTTATGCTAAACAAGTTACTATTGATGTAGTACATGGAAGGAATGGTGTCGCACACATGCATAAATGACACACGACCGCTGTGACTCACATTAATAGATTGTTTGATAATGACATTATGATGGCCAAATTAATGAGAAATTTGGATTTGATACATTTTCTAAAAACTGCGTACGCATGTCAGTTATTTTAAGGTAAACCCGTGATGAGTCATTTTACAAAACTATTATAAAGTATATAATTTCGATAACACTTGTCATGTGGGCCAAGTGGGAGACTATTGGATTTTATTGAATCCCTAAAGATGTCCTACATGATGGACACATGTCATGTATAATTGATGGTTTACAAAACATGGGCTTATATGATGAAGTATCCAAATCCATATGAATATTTTGGCAATTAGAAGTCGAATTGTTTCCAATTATAGTCTAATTTTTATAGGAAATTAGAATCATTGTCCAATTAAGGAATTATCCTCTCCTTCTTTTCTCTATATATATATACATGCCTCATAGTTGTGTATTATGTCATGTCAAGAAAACACATTAGAGTTATAGAAAAGTCTTAGGATGAGAAACAAGTTATCCTTCACCGTTATACACGTTTCATTTATTAAAGATATGGATTAAGGTATGTTTGTTTACGTTTAATTATTGATTTATGATTTTTATGATGTTGGTGAGTTCATACGATTCAAAATCTTTGATTTAAGTTTAAGAATTGGTTTACATTGCATATTAAGGTCATCTCTTTATTTTTCTAAAGATCCATGATATTATTTATAGTTGACTGAGATTAGTTAATATATTTTTCCAATCACAGCACAAATCGCTTATTAGTGAAGAACTTTCTGTATACGTACTAACGCTTTATGCAATTATATTGCAATAGCATTAGTTGACCAGTACAAGTTGAGGTATATATAATAATACTAATAATACTGCCTTGTTTTAATTTTTATTATAGTTTCTTGTTCCCTCTGTGGAATCCTTTTTATTTTAGTGACATTCAATAGAGTCAAGTATCGCTATTACTTGTTCTTTCATGTGTTTATCACTTAAAATTTTATTTGGTATTCTTTCGCCAAGTTTGAAGATTGTAGTGGTGTTACCATTTTTTGTTTTTTATTACTATACTTTGAAGAATTCAACGGTTTTAGTTTCCCTTAAAGACTCAAGCCAAGATTTGTGTATGCAGTCGGTCTTTACCGGTGGATGTTTGTGTCCCAGGCTTGTATGCCATAATATAAATGCAGGATATACAGGTAGGACGTTGTGAATACGAGAGGGTGGTTTCTGAGCTGTGTATTTAGTCAAATTCTTGTACGTTTTGGTATATAATTTATCACGATACGTGAAGCTGTGAAGTGTTGCTTTAATGCTTTTGTTATTGTAAATTTGGGAGTATTTGTGAAATAGTTTTTCTTCTTCTATTTGTGATATGATTCAGAATCCAGATCCACAATATACAGCTTCGTCCCCATCTATATTTTGTAACTGTCACAATTTATTTGCACCTTCGAATTTTTTTAAAGTGACCAATTTAATGGTTATCGGAAAAAAAAAATGACCAATTTAATTGAAGATATGGGAGCAACTATTCAAAATATGTTGAATTGATCTCAATCACAAACTTTAAAACAAAAAAATTGGCAAAAATAAAAAGTTTTTTTTTTTTTGTGACATACCCCACCGGTAGTTGCAATTAGGATTACTTTCCTCAAAATAACCGAAATTAGGATTTCCTCCAAATTGGCGGTCAACTAACTTTCCGCCTTTTGAGGTAGGAGAAGTTGCTAAGAGGCAAACAATAGGAAAAAATGGAGAAGCATGAGGAAGCTTTGTAGAATTAATCAAGATTATTTTATTCCGATTCGGTTTCGATACACTTTTGAATTCTTTGGAACAATAGTCTATATTGAGCCACTCAAGAGACTTCGTGAAGCTATGGATCGTAACGTTATGACAGCTTGGTTATTCTAACGAGTTTGTTTTTAGAAGGATAGATTCTTTATTGAAAAGACTTTTAGTAGCAGACTTGTTCGCAGATTTTGTCATAATTAATTGTAAAATTCATTATCATTCATGATCAATAAAATTTCCACTTAATAAAAAAAAAAAAAAAAACATGAAATTACATTAATACTTTTTTACTCACCCATATTTTTTTTTTTCTTTTTATTATTCTGTAGACCCCACAAAACAGAAAAAACCTCATCCTTAAATAATACTTACAACTCATAAATTTTAAAAAAAATCTAAAAAAATGTGGTCCCATAAACACTAATTCTCCACTTTATGAGGAGAGTGTTACTCTCTTTTTTTTTTTTTTTTTCTTTTTTGCCATGAGGGGATTTGAACGGGTGACCACCGGGGAGCAAACCCACAGCCGGACAGGCTATGCTTAGTATTCCAATTAATTTTGTAATAAATCAGATCTTACTGTATCCACAATTTGAGTTAATTTGTGCTGACCATTTTATTTTGATTTCCCTCATTATTTCATCGTCCAACTTATTGCCGTAAACATTTCATCATACACACGCTATTATATCATCTGACATCTGACCTTACACCTGTCCTTAAAATTTCACAAACAAGTGTTGTATACGTCATGGCATCCAAGTAGAAAACACGGTGGAAAATTTATACCTCAATGGAAATTTAGATTAGGGTAATTTGATGATGCGGTCATCAAGATATAGACGGCTATGCCTAGATTTAGCGGGTTGGGTTTTGGCGATATTGCCACTTTTTTATATGGTTAGAAAGATGAGAGCTTAAACTGGTCCCATCAACCCTGTTTCTTTTAAATGTTGATAAAAATGTTGCTTCTTGTCTTCGTCATGTAGCTCATCAACCCTGTTTCTTTTAAATGTTGATAAAAATGTTGCTTCTTGTCTTCGTCATGTAGCTTGGGCTAATGTACGCATCGGCGCGCGCGGATTAGACTGTCTTTAAGGAAAGATTTCGCCCCTTCAACTACCCCACTAGTCAGCAAGCCCAAGCCCAAGCCCAAGCCCGACGTGACTCGGTGCGGGACGGGCACACGTGGCTTTGGATGAGTCCTCCCTCCTAACACAAAAGCCTTTGTAGCCCTAAGGGCACACCCTCATGCTAGAGGATCACCTCATATACCTCACTTGCTAGTGGTGGTTTACCAATGTGGGACTAAACAACACACAAGTGTTTTGAAATACACTTGGAGATTCCAACACAAAGAGCAGGCTTTTTGGTAGTATCTTACTGGCTAAACCCAAGATCAGGGACATGGACCTGGAATCTAAGGTGAGATGCGCTCAAGAGAGGCGTTCATCTTGCTGATATCGAGAAAATTCATATATTTGAAAAGATCTGAAAATGGTTTATTTCCAGTATTTACCATATAGTGTAGCGGTATGTGACCATGAACTACTAGAGCAAACCATACACTTGAAGTTTTCCGTCTTGATGACTAAGCGGAGTTCCCTTGTTCTGATGTTTGTCTTCTAAGATAGTTAGACCTGACCTATGCATACACTTCTTTCTCAGTGAAGTACTGAAGTAGTAAACTGAAGGCTGAAGCTAGAACACTGGCAATCAGTTGCAAAAATATTTTCACATAAGTTATCTTATTTAATAAGGATATCTAGCAAACAATAGAGTGGGCATTAATTGGTCTTCTTGGAAACTTGAAAAAGGACCATCTCTGTCATACACGAGGAACCTTGTGTTTTTGTAGGTAACTTCTATTTTTTCTGTTTTTATTGTTGGTAGTTTCATCGGGCACTCATCAAATTCTTGGGCAACCCCGAAAAAAATAGATTTATTACAAATTTGCCATTTTCTAAAAAAAAATATAGGGTTAGTTAGACTTACCCTCCATTAATAATTGCAATTAGTGTTACCTCTCTATTTTCAAAAATATTAGTGATACCCCAATTGCAAAGATCCAACGGCTACTGAGATGATTTTTTTTAGGATGAAGAAAATCACGGTTGGATCTTACAAATAGAGGGTAGGACCGCTTGGATCTTACAAATAGGGGGTATCACTAATATTTTTGAAAATGGGAGGCAACACTAATTGGTAACTAGTATGGGGGAGTCTATCTAACCCGAAAATATATTTTATATTGGGTCCAAGCCCAACAACAAATTCAACCGGTCAAACGGTCGTTGAATTGAGTGTACACTCGAACGGTCTAGCCATGTCGTATGAGTGTACACTCAAACGGTCTTGCTATATCGTTTCAGTGTACACTCAAGCAGTCTGCACGTGTCGTTTGAGATAAAGCTCTCAGGTTTTTAGCTAAACAATATGGCTGGGTTGTTTGGGCAGTCTTGGGGACGACATAAATGCATGTCATAGCCCGAATTTCTAAACAATAACAAAGTGAATATTTGAAATATAAATATCTCAAACATCACTAGGTTCACTTGTTTAAAAACCCAGACTATGACGGGGATACTACACATACAAAACCCTAAAAGCCATGTCATAAAAGAAACAACTTAAATTAAAATAATCCCAATAATTATCTGCCAGTACTTTATTAAAATATCATCCGTCCAAATAAAACATCAAACAAACTCTCAAAATAAAATTCTTCACTACCATGTTCTCATGCCATGCAAAAGGTAAACTACGTTATTACATCCTTCCAATAAGAATCAGACCTAAAAGAAACTAACGGACTGCTCCAGGCACGAATATAATCCCAATCACACGTCGCGGTTCCACTGCCTTCCATCTATGTTCCCAAGAACACACCCACGTTGCCAAAACAAAGCAAACATGAGTCAGCAAAATGGAATTTGCTGGTATGAGTAGACTAACCACATATAAACATTTAAAATCTTTTCTTATCCAACTAACACATTAACTCTATCCTAACCTAATCATTCTCGGTGGGAAGAAAGGTAGTTCGTCATCTCAACCGGCATAGTTTCTTCCCAAGCAAAACTTCTATTATATTAACTCATTTTAATAACTCGTTTTAATATCTAAATACTTGAATTAATACTTACCAATATCCATTGTTGTATAAGGGTAGGACCGGCGCCCCCCACAAAATATTATTAAGTCCCTACCCTAAGAAAAAGAAAGTTAGAACGTGTATATAACATATGTAGATATCCTATATGTATTCAAAAGTAAACCCAGCCACACTCGCATAATCAAATCAATTTCTCTTATCAATTAATCAATTATTTTCTTATACACCCACCCTTTAGTACCTACTCCACACATTTGCCAAATCACACATTCGTGTGTGCCTCTCTCTCCCACCGAATACCACAATATCATAGCCACCTCTAGGCTTTCATACACATATTTCCATGACCTCTTTGGGCACAAAACTCAGGTCATTCATGGCACATTCAATGAATACCTTAGGTCATTCCCGCCACATACAAGGAATACCTATCATATCACTAACGGGCCATTCATGGCACATTCAATGAATGCCTTGGGTCATTCCTGCCACATTTAAGGAATACCCAATCCTATATTCTCGTACACTCAAGGAATACAACTAACCCGCAAGGTGAATACCTTAGTTCCTCTTTAGGGCAGTCCAAACAATCTGGTCATTCATAGCACATTCAATGAATACTCGGGTCATTCATGGCACATTCAATGAATACCCTTATATAACGCTAACGAGCCATTTATGGCACATTCAATAAATGCCCACCTAACATATGACATCATCAGTCATAAAACTCAATTCCAAAACTTGAGGCGTGGAGAGTTCTAAAAGGGTGCGGTAAGTTTTGTTTATGCATTATTGAAATTTATTGTATATATTATTTCAGAGAACGAAGGAATATCTTGATTCAAGTATTTTTGGTTTACGCGTTATTAATTTCATGGATATATAAGTGTCATAACGTTGTGTATCGTAAAAGACTGAAAAAAAAACACAAAGCATTAAATACACGTACACAAGTATATTTAGAAAGGTCTTAGCCTAAGTCAAACATGCTAATAGTCCTAGACTTATCTTAATAGACCGAATCATAATTTTAGGAAAAAGTCAAATTTTGGGTCAACTAGTCAAAGTCAACCCTGGTCAAAGTCAAAGTCAACTCTGGTCAATAGTCAAAGTCAACCATCCCCAAACTCTTCTAACCAAAAGGCCCAAAGTCTAAGGCCCATAGTCTAAACTTAAGCCCAAAAATAAAATCCAAAAGTTAAAACATATGAGCCCACCACGATTTGGCCCAAGCCCAAATCCGAATTTCACTGTTCATCTCCTTCCTCTCACAAAAACTCCACAGCCTCCGCCACCCGATGCAGCCACCACCGCCATCTCTAGCTAAAAATAACCCCGTTTTCATCCTTTTTCAAACCCCTACACACCTATCCTAACAATTCATGATTCCATCATACTGCAAAAATTCAAAACCGATGCCATTAACAACCTTTGGAGCTTCAACAGCTCCTCTACAACTCCCAAACACCACCGAAACCACCAACCTATCGGTCACCATCTCCAATTCAAACAACAACCCAAATCAACTTGATATACATCAACACCTCAATAAATTCGGCTTACCCAAACTCCAACAGTAACAAGCTTATACCAAAACGTATATAACTAATCAAATTTGATTCAAAAACATCTTTTTATTTCATAGGTTTGTTTTTACACAGCACTGCATCGAAGTCGATCACAAGATCGCGGACTAAGGAACAATATGTAGAATAAAAAGATATAGAACAACACCGAAGAATAATTGAACATAAATAATTTGCAGATTAGCGATATCGACATTAACGTTTTTTAATGGACTAAAAAATATTGGTTCGATTGAAAGATAAAAATCTCTACTCACCGTTTATAAACCTAACAAATGAAAAAACCCGAAGGATTTGAAGTCAACAATGTCTTGCAAAAACAACGATCTTCCTCGCTCAAAACCCTTTTTCTTTCAAGAACTCTTTTTCCTAAAACTCTCGCTGTGTTTTCCCCCAGAAACCCTCGTGAGAAAACTCTATTTTCGGTACAAAATATATAATAACTTAACAGCAAGAAAGAACAATCTGACTCTGCAACAACATTACATAGAACAATCATGTAACTACACATATTCATCCAACACCCATCAACCAATCACAAGACACACTATCCAAATCTGTCAACTACTAAAAAAGTCAATAGATAGCATTTGTTTAATTGCATTTATAAAAAAACGCTATCCCAAAAATAGCCATTGTGTTTGCCAAATATAACGCAATCCTTTACTTGTATGTTTTTTATTTCAATTGCGTTTAAGCACGCTGTCCCCCCAGGATCCTAATAAACGCCATCTCGACTTCATACATATGACAAAATCAGCTGAGTATATAAGTTATTTAGAACCCATCAGCTCATTAACTTTGGGGGAAACAGAAAATTGAAAGCCCTAAAAACAAAATCTGAGAAAGGAGCTTCAATAGTTGATGGGATTAGAAGTCGGAACCACCATCAAATCGAGCTGGTATTCAGGTACATCTTCTTTTCTTCTAAATTATTGACTGTAAGTGAGTAATTTAAGGAGAAAAATGCTTTTTTGATGGAATTAGGAGTTGGGGATTGTGTTATTAGTGAGTTTACTTTGGTATTTGTTATAAAGGTTGGTTTTTTATGGGTAAACTTGGTTGGGGAGAATAATCTAGGTGTTGATATTGTTGCCAATTTGTTGTGTTAAACTTGAAATATTGGTGTTTGGTGCTCTTCGTCTCAACTTTGAATTCTCCAGTTACGTTCTTCTCTACTATTTTTTTTTTCTTTTATTGTTCTTCAATCTTCACTTCTTCTGTTCTTTAGTTCTCTTCTTTTCTTCTTCAGTTCTTTGTTCTTCACTTCTTCTCCAGCCTCCCTACACTCTCTACACTCTCTTCTTCAGTTCTTCTCCTCTTTTTCTTTTAATAGTCCACTCAAAGTTGATTTGTTGATAGCGGTCTTGGGTGGAAGTAGTACTTGGTTTGCTTTTGAGTGATGTATTTTGGGAAGTGCAAAAGGAAGATGTGTAAACTATAAAGAGAATCTAGTTGAGGTCCCCCCGTCTTTTTTACAACTATATTGCACCATTTCTATAAACTCACAATTTAAAAAAATAAATAAATTAATAATAGAATAAACTGTTGTGATCTAGTGTCTCTGGCTTTTGCTAATACTGTTGTAGTGTTGTCATACCTTTGGATGTTGAATGAGAAATTGTCAATTTTAGTACATGTGCTATTGAGGAGTGTTCAATCACTTCAATGCCCATA
The DNA here is from genome assembly GCF_015680905.1 of Coptis chinensis. Lineage (NCBI taxonomy): Eukaryota > Viridiplantae > Streptophyta > Magnoliopsida > Ranunculales > Ranunculaceae > Coptis > Coptis chinensis. The sequence continues at coordinate 87,171,982 of NC_141463.1, read as the reverse complement.
TTTAAAGTCAAGAAATGAGAACGCATTTGATACTTGATACGGTAAGATTGTATTTCAAACGTAGAACTATTTGGTGATTTATATTTCATATTAAATAATACAATGACTTGATTACCTTCAAATTTTGGGTTATATGATGTGTTGTTTAATGGTTGATTATGGGTGCAGTCGAATGCGTATAGGTTGTCGAAAGAGGGATTAGTGCTTCTTCAATTTCCTCTTGCTTCTGGGGTCAGGCAGTATGATTGGAGTAGAAAGCATGTGAGCTTTGTTTATGTTGAATGTCACACACTCACACATATTTTATGTAGATCTACTTTGGTGCATGTTGGAGGTTTGGAAATTATTTTGTTGAAGGGTTACTTGGTTTCTATGATGTAAAATTATGTTAAGGTTCAACGGAAATGGTAACACCAATAAGAGAAAAACTAGCTATCTAGTGATAGTTGGAGACTTGGAAGGAATAAGCATAGAAGATTGAAAGCAATGTGGATTTAAGCTAACGAGTAATTGTTTGACGGCATGTGCTTGTTATAAGTACACATTGGTTGTCTTCTTACTGCTGAACTCAGTATATAAGACAAGGCACCGCAATGATAACTGGATATTAGCAACACACAATATTTTCACTTACCAACACTTGTTTACCGTTGCATACTTAGTAACACTTTTTAAGCGTTGGATAGTGATTTGCTTAGACTGTTTGAGATATTAGAAAGGAGGGGTCTATTTCTGGTGGTTATCAGATGTGTTGTGAGTTAGATTGTGCAACTTCCTGTTTTGATTTTGAGTTTTGGGACTTGTGTACTGTATGAAGATCAGGGAACTTCATTTCAATATAAGCAACTGCTTGCTTCCTCTTTGATTTATATGTCAATTGTAGTTTCAATAAAGCAGATCAACACGCTGAGTGGCTAAGAGCATGTACGTACCATCACCCGAGGATCCAACTATCATCTTCTTGAGGCAGTAAGAATCACCACTTCTTGACCACTTTTGTTTTTTAGAGTTCCCTCAAAGTTTTATTAACTTAACTTAATCTTATTGCATGGATTATGTTAGTATTGATACCTCCCTGGTTCCCTCACCTACTTTATATACCTTTCTGTCTACATTAATTCATTTATTCTTCTATGAATTTTTCATGTCGGGACATATATATTTAGTATTGGAGTAGTTTTGGTGTATGTTAAATATATTGTGGAGACATCACTTGAGTATCATGCAAAGTGTTTAAGAGTCGGTGAACATAGAAGACTATAAAACACATCATTAATTTCTTAGACTATGTTGCTATACTTTGCTCAATTCTCTATTACAGCATGGTATAGTACTTAGGTCAAATATCAGTATACCTCAAATGAATATATCACTGAATTTATATGTAAATCTTGGATGACGTCACATGTTAACTTATCATGAATCTAGTTCGTTGATTTGGTTGCTATGTTTATTATTTTTGTAGAAAGATTGTGAATCAAACGTTCGGAAATTGGAGTTCGTACTATACTCATGTGAACTCATCAAAGTGAAGAGGGAAATCTTGGTTCATGTTTTATTTGTTAACTGACCAAGTGTTGAAATTCCATGTGTTCATATACATGCAGATCATGGCTCACCTCAATCGATGACATTAAGACTACAAAACCACCAATTAATGATGACAAAGAAGAATTTGATATGTTCGTCATCATCTCATTGCTTTTGTTCAAGCTTAAATTTAATTTCTTGCTTAATCGAATACAAGTTTCTTTTTTATTTCTTCTTACAATATGCATTATTATCATGTTGCAGCTTGAGATCGCTGCCATCAGAAGTTCTTATCGATGAAGATCGACGTAAAGATCAGGGGCGAGTGCAATCGATCTTTTTAATTACTGTTTGCTTATTTAATTATGTATGGTGGTTTTTATATATATTTGATTTACGTAAATCAATTATTTATATACAGGTTCGATCAATTCTTGTGGTATTACATGAAGAAGAAAGGCTTAAATATGGCAGCAAATATCTTGGAAGTAGACACTGATCTTCCTGCGTAGGAAGTTCGGAACCCATATCCATTAATTTGATAAGTTAATGATCTTAGAGAAGAAGGCAGATCATTGATTGGATCAACAAGGAATATATATGATGTTGTATGATTCTATCACCTTTTTCCCATAAAAGGGGTTCCTTCATTTGTATAGTTACTTGTTAGACTACTTTGTTTTTTTTCCAATACTGTAATTTTTTGGTGCTAGATGTACTTCAGGACATGTTATTTTTCCTTCCCATGCGCGTAGTCAATTGTGCTACATTGCTACATTATTTCCCGCTCAATTCTAAAGTCTTTTAATTGGGACCTTAGGAGGGTTTTACCAGGTTTTCAGGTCTTTTTTTCTTAAGTAAAATGATTTATCTACATTGGTTTATGGCAAAGAAAGAGGAAGTCTATGCACTCACCTATGGATGCCTTCACATTTTGTGAGCTTAAACAACGGTCCTCAAGGGCAAATTGAAACTGCAGTGTGATCTTGTGTTGGAACTCCGAAAAGTACTGCTTGGGTGAGATTAAGCCTTGGTAGGGGCCCATCCAATACTACTTAGCTTTGCACTGTGCAATTTACTGTATGTACAGTTTTCAACCAGACTCTAGCAAGAGACTCGTGGTGCCACATGTTTACAGAAAGGGCTGCCCCTCTAGGTCGCACGGTTAGTAAACTAACATTTTGTCTCAAGGCAAAAAGATGTGTGCTAATGCTATGGATTCACATGCATGCATATGGGATATTGTCAATCTAACCAAATAAACTACTCTAATTTTTTACTTCTTTAGGTGCTGAAGCTTCTATTTGAGAAAGTTCTTTCTAGAACCAATGTTGGTGATAGTGTGTCCAAAAGTCTAGGGCTTGCCTATGTTTGCCAGCGGAATATGCAAAATCAGATTTCCCAATTTTTCCCAGGGTGCAAACTCAGTGACCATCAAATGTTTAGACGAAAACCGAAAGTTGTGGACGTTCGGCTATACAACCTCCCGAAGTTCCTATTATTGTTCTTATAGTTGAAAAGTTTGACAGGTGCCACACACTCCCCCTTTAATTTCTTACACCTATAGGATTTGGAATGGATTGTTACTAAATTTCATAAACTTATCATCAATTTATCATTTTTTTCTCCTTGTTGGCCAGCCCTTTCGACTTTTGTTATAGTTGTTAAACAGGAATTCATGTATTCATTTTCTTAAAAATTCTTTTATTTAATTGTTCTCAAATGGGTTAAAGACGAGTAACGTGGCTAGTATTGACTTGCGACCATAAAGTTTGCATATGATTTTCACTTCTTTACATTAATTTTATGCATTTATGTGTTTCCTCAAGTATAATGAGATTGTGTGATACAATGGATCCATAAGCTCAAAATGGAGGAGCGCTCAAATAATTGAGAGGTTGATGGTTCGAATCCATCTGGATCCAATTCCTTTTACATTTACTAATTTAATAATTTTAATATACTTTTGAATTTTTTTATTTTATATTAACAAAAACAATAGAACTTTCCTTTTACATAGATAGCGTTTTTAAAAATGTTATCAAGTACATTTGATAGCGTTTTTTGAGTGCTATCTATAGCCTTTTGTGCAGTAGTGCTCTAAGTATAGATCCTACGTCCTATGCTTCTAGATGCTCTACCAGCGAGAAGACATTTCACGCAGCCAATGCAACCAACCTACATACCCACGAGTATACATACGCGCAACCAAACTACCTATATATCGTCTCCCCATGCGAGGAATGTAAGCGGTCGAAGCCTAGGATGTTCCCATCTCCTATAGGCATAACAAGATGGCTCCATCACCTACCATCTTTTTGTGCTTGGCGCCACTACCTCACCAACTGCAATCATCACACTTTTCTACAATTAATCACCGTACCACTCTTCCACGTCACCAACTACAACAATCATGCTTCTCCACCAACTGTACAATTCAGCCATACCTTCAACCATGACTCATCTCCTATTGTCATCATGACTCACACCATACTCCACTTCTATAAAAGCCAACCCCAAAATATTAGAACTACGTTGGTTTGATTCCGAATACATAGACATCTTCCTCCAAGAAGAATAGTAAATACCAAACACCCAAAAGCTTCTCCGATAATCAGTACTTAGTTTATTCTTAATATCATTTAGTGTAGTATTGAGGTGGGTCCTAAATAGATTTATTTTGGTATTTACAGCTGCTGGCTAAGTTTGCCAAGTTAAAATGTAAAAGTCAACTTACATTGTGTGGCGGTGCAGTAACGCGTGCACCTCGCCCAAGTTCAAGCTAGCCTGCGATATGCATGCTTTGGTTAATAGACCCATGGTCAGGTACGGTCTATCATTGAACTGCATATCCTCTTACAGGCTGGGCTCCAATAATATTTTATACTTTCTTGGCTACATTATGCACAACTATCTAGAATATTGGCCTCCATCCGATCCATATGGATTGGAAAAAAAAATGAAAAAAAAGAAAAAAGATACACGACTTGACTCTTTTAATTAGGGACCATGCACCCATTGCAAGCGCTTGTCGCTTCAAATACAAGCATGACCACGTGCAAGCTATTTTACATGATATGGTTGGGCAATCAGGTGTACAGGTGAAGAAAGAGGATCATGTTAACATTTTTACACTTTTTTTTTTTTTTTTTTTGATAAAACCTTCATACATTATATTAAAATAGGTAAAATATCCCTAGGACAGTACAAATAAAACTGTTTAGGACAAAATCAATATATTTTATCCACCTAATTGCTGACTTGTTTGTGTGAATGAAGTTTTAGTTGCTTTACTCGCAAGGAAAAAATTATTTGTTTATGGAATTCTTATTCCCTCTATTTTTGTTTTTGGTTGCCTTTTTGCATTTTATGAGTTTGGATGTCATTGACGAATATGGAAGGAAAGTTCTTCATGTTTTTCAAACATATATTCTTTGACTTTTGTTTTTCTGTTCGTTGTTTTTTGTTGGTAAATTTTGATAATAGGTGGTGGTTTTTTTAATGGATATGTGGTAGCAAAGGGACAGTTTTGGGTTTGCATTTCTGAACTGTTTCTTGGTGGAAAAATGGTTATGTACCAAATTAGAATTGCAATACTATGTGTGGTATTATTACTATTGCAATACATAGTAATAATACCATTGTTTGTGTACCAAATTAGAATGAGAATGTCTAGGAGATAGAGAAGTAGAGGTAGACTAGTGTTGCATATGTAGAAAAACTAGCTAGAATGGAAATGAAGAAGAAAAGAGGAATTGGGAAAAAAAGATGCTAACAGATAAACAATTCTTATTTGTTATCCGTAGCTTCAGAATTTCTTTGAGATTGTTTGATAAACTGTATACATAGTAAGGATTATTATATCTTGTCCTGATCAAGCGACTGGCTCGAACTTTTGAAGTGAAGATGTCAAAATCAAATTTGTTCATTTGTATGGTTGGTCTCTTTTTCCCATTCCTCTCCTTTTCTTCTATCAATTTCAGTTTGTGCTTGGTGATGAGTACACCTACTTCTGTTAGGGAATAACGATACCAATAGATCCCCACTACACAGATAACTTGTAATATGAACACACTACAACTCCAGACAAATTCTAAATTTCTACTACAACCAACCTAGCATGCCCAACTCTCTAAACAACTATTAACAACAAATAATAATGCAAAGAAAATATAAAGCATACCACAACACAAAGATGTACCGTGGTTCGGCCAATGATGCCTAATTCCACAAGAGCTAATCCTTTTATAACGTGGGAAGGAAGATTACAATCACTCCTCTCAAGTCTCTCCACCTTACTAGATCACTCCTATCTCTTTACAGGCTTTTCTCTCTGCAAAGGTTATATCTCAATTTTGATCTCTCTCAAAATTGGGTTTCAATTCAAGACTTCTTGTATTAGGTTTTCTAAAATCTTGTTTTATGTTTTTATACTAAAAACAAATTTCGCAGTTACTGTAGCAAAATAGAAACTGCAAATATAGGCATGGGCACGGGCGTGCTCTCGGCAAGGCCAATTCGAGCGTACGCGCCCTCAAACCTCATCCCACGAACAGTAACAAGGGCGCGGGAGCACCTCTGGGCTAGGCCAATCTGAGTGCGTGCACGCTCAGACCTCATCACTTTTTTCTCATCCTCATGTGAGGGATAACTCCAATAATCTCCCCTTCCGAAAAGTGGGGGATACCTCCATGCAATTTCCAAATCAACAGGAGGAGAGTGCTACCATTCCGGCGGTAGCACAACAAACATCAAACTTATCTTTTGGTAAGACTTTGGTCATCATATCCTACCCGTTCTTGTCTGTATGGATCTTCTTAGTACACAAATGCTTGTCTTTGAGTACTTCTCTAATCGATGATAACGCACATGTATGTGCTTGGATCTAGAATGAAAACTTAGATTCTTGCTCAAATGGATGGTGCTCTAACTATCACATAGAACTACAAACTGTTTCTACTTTAGCCCTAGTTCATTGAAGAACCTCTTCATCCATAGCATCTCTTTACAACACTTTCGATGGCTGCAATATACTAAAGCCTATAAGTGGAGAGGGCAACACACTTTTGCAACTTAGATTGCCAAGAAACTGCTCCCCCTGCAAAAGTAAATAGATAACCGGAGGTGGACTTCATCGAGTCAACATCACCTGCCATGTCTACATCAAAGTAGGGGCCATTTGTTTTTGCTTCTTATAAGACCTTGAGGTCTTATAACCTCTTATAAGATGTGGCCCAGTGATTTTGGACATTTTTTGTTTGTTTTTTGCCTCTTATAAGAGGCATTCTACTAGAAATGTCTTATAAGAGGCTCCAATTCTATAAGTACCAAAATTAGATCTACTTCAATTCTATAAGTCTTATAACTTGAAAAATGACTCAAACACCCCCGTCTATATACCCCTAGCCTCATTTCTCTCTTCTTCCCTTTTCATTATCTTATTTTCCAAATAACTCTATTACCCTAGCCACCACTGCCGCCACTACCACCACCACCACCACCACCACTGCCGCCACTACCACCACCACCACTACCACCACCATCACCACCACCATCATTACCTCCATCACCACTACCATCGTACTATTAAGACTATCACCACCACCACTGTGCTATTAAAATCACCACCACCACCACTACCACCGTACTATTAAGACCAATATCATCACTTCTACTACCACCACCACCGTACTATTAAGACTATCACCACCACTACCACCGTGCTATTAAGACATCCACCACTTCTACTACCACCACCATCACCGTGCTATTAAAACCAATATCATCACCACTTCTACCACCACCACCGTGCTATTAAGACCACTACCACCGCCAATTAAGGTAGTTTCCTAAAATCGATATTCTAATTATCAAAATTGATTTGAAACCGAAAATCAAACTATACATTTATTTCAAATTAATATATTCAAGTTAAATGTGATGTAAAGTAGGGTTATATTTGTCAAATAACCATCTATAAGATGTCATGTATTTGTTTTTTCTATTTTTAAAAGTGCTTATAAGAGGAACTTAAAATTAAAAACAAACCACTTTATAAGACCATCTTATAAGACCCTCTTATAACACATGGTCTTATAAGACCCTCTTATAGCTTAACCCAAAAAAACAAATAGCCCCGTAGTCTTCAAGTAAGGGCTTACTTCCACCAAAACACAAACACGCTTTGGAAGTGCCCTTGAGATATCTCAATATCCACTTAACACCTTTCCAATGCTCCTTACCTGGATTTGACAAAAATTGACTTACAACACCAATAGCAAAAGCAATATCCGGTCTTGTATACACCATTGCATACATCAAGCTGCCCACTGCGGATGCATAAGGAATCTTTTCCATTTCATTCTGCTCATGTTCACCCTTTAGACACATACCTTTTGTCATGCAGAACTGGCCACCAATTGAACAACTGACTAGCTTCGCTTGATCCATGTTGAATCTCTTCAACACCTTCTCAATGTAGCTTTCTTGAGAAAGCCACAACTTCCCACTCTTTCTGTCACGAGCGATCCGCATCCCAAGTATGTGCTTTGCTTTACCTAAATCCTTTATCTCAAAGGACTTACTCAAGTCTTTCTTTAGCTTGGATATCTTGTTGATGTTCGGGCCAACTATCAACATATCATCCACATATAACAAAGCACTATGAAATTCTAATTTGGAAATTTCTGAACAAACACACAATGATCGGAAGCAGACTTCTTATATCTTTGCTTTACCATAAAGGAATTAAACTTTATGTACCCTTTGTCTCGGTGCTTGCTTCAACCCATACAAACTCTTTATCGGCTTGCATACTAGGTGCTCCTTGCCTTTAACCTCAAACCCCTCTGGATGGTCCATGTAGACATCTTCTTCAAGGTCTCCATGAAGAAAAGTTGTTTTGACATCTAGTTGCTCAACCTCTAGGTTCATACTTGCGGACATACCCAATAACACCCCGATAGAAATCATCTTAACTTAGGAGAGAAAAAATTTTATCAAAGTCGATACCTTTCCTTTGACCGAATCCTTTTCACAACAAGGTGAGCTTTGTGCCTTGGGTGTGGATTATTCTCCTCATGCTTGACTTTGTAGATCCACCTATTCTTGAAAATTTTCCTTCCTTTCGGTTTCTCAACTAACTCATAAGTGTGATTCTTATGCAAATAATCTATCTCATCATGTATGGCCTTCAACCACTTCTCTTTGTCTGTACCTTCAAGAGCCTCTTGATAGTACATAGGTTTTCCACCATCGGATAGTAAAATATCATTATGTGGTGGATACCAGTTGAAGTTTGTCTCTCTTTGTCGACCTCCTTACCCCATCGCTTTGCTTGGGCTCGGAAGGATGCGCTACGCTTGCTTGCTCAGGTGGTGGTTCATGCACTTTATCTGCATATTCTATATCAATAAGTTATATCACATCATGAGCAATAGGATCATCATCATGAGCTTCAAACCCATGGTTTTCTGCATTTTCAATGCATACGCACGCGTTCCACAATAGGAACTTCTGGTTCTGAATCAACAAGATCATTAGTGAAAGCTTGTAGCTTCTCACCCTCCTCAAAGTCTGTTATTGTTTGGTCTTCCAAGAACATAACATCTCGACTTCGGATTACCTTCTTATTAATCGGATCATAGAGTTTGTAGCCAAACTTCTCATCCCCATAACCCAAAAAAAATGCACTGCTTGGCTTTGTCATCAAGCTTGGATCTCTCATCTTTGGGAATATGAACAAATGCCTTGCACCCAAATACCCCCAAGTATCCATAATCAACATCTCTGCCTGACCATACTCTCTCTGGATAATCACTATTCAGAGGCTTCGAAGGCGATAGGTTGATCACATGCACGGTTGTGCGCATTAACAAGTTTATGATGTGTAACAATTTGACTATTATGAAAAAATTTATATAATCCAATTCTCTTTGCTGCATGATGCAAGTACATGAAAAGCTGCATAAAAAATTAAATGAGAACGTTGTTAAATTAACAAAAGAGTTTTTCTTTGTTACAAAATTTAAAAGTTTGAAATCATGTAAGAATCAAACATAACCAAACTGTGAAAAAGGAACTTCAAATACCTAAACAGATGCAGTAGGTTCATTGGTAGATTTAGGTGGTGCGTTGACAACAGAAACATCAAATGCACTTGTAGGTGGTGCCTTATCCATGGCTGATAATCAAACATTGATAAAGGAACTTATTATTTTACATCAACGAACGTTCTATCCTCACATCCTTATGGGAAAATTGAATGAGAACCAAACTCCAATTCTTTCAATTATTATATTCCATGTGATTAAAATTAAAATCACTTGGAGTGGAAGCATGTTATCAATTCTTATGGATCTATGGATATATAAAGAGGGTACAATTACTGCTATCAAATCGATTAACCAATTATGAAGTTTTGTTTTAACCATATTATACTATCTTGCGTAGATATGTTTTCTCCAGACTCTTACAATTACCACTAAGCTAGGTGACCTATTGGCCATGTTGATAACCTTTTTCTTCTTTTGCTTACTTACAGTGACCTCCATATATTAGTATGCGCGCACCTTAGGGATTGAAAGGGAATTGAAGTGTTTATGCATACTAATTTTCCTATCCTTCTCCAAATATTTAATTACAAACTCATTTATACTCTTAAACATCCCAAATATGCCATATTCACCAAGATGATTTTGCAATCCCGCATACAGGGGACTTCCCAAAAACTAGTCCAATCAATTCAGAACTCAACAAATTTTTAAGAAAAGTAAAATACACGTAAAATCGTCCATTGTTATTATTCTTTATATTTTGCACCAAAATCTTTATATTTTACCTGTATTATTTATTATCTATTTAATGACAAAATCTATATCCTATAGATTTTACCTGTATTATTTATAATAACAATACAGGTAAAATCGTACTGTTCCCTGAATCGTTAAATATATTAGTGTTGGATAAGTATAGTTTTAGGGATATGGAATTACCAAAATTCACGGAGTACTCAATTATATCTAATTAAATTTGAATGGAAACTATGCATTACCATGATTTTTCACTCCAGGATGATATAAGCTGTGCCACCCAATGAAGTCTACTATCTATATACTAAAGTAAAGATTTCTAAAAGAGATTTTTCTCTCTCTTAGGTGGCACTCTAATATGAGAGATAGTATTTTTTTTCTCTCCTAGGTGGCACTCTAATACGAGAGATAATCTTTTCTAATAGCCTACAATGCCACATGGAACCTCTTTGGAGAGTTTGAGTGTATTCATAATTTTTATATTTGGAGAGTTTGAGTGTATTTCCAATTCTTATTTATTAAATAAAAAAAAATTGCTAAAAAATAGGTGATTTGTATAAGCTAATTTCCTATTATGAATCAAACACTTTTAGTGTTAAAATTCTTATATATTTGATCAAATAAAAAAAAATTGCTAAAAAATAGGTGATTTGTATAAGCTAAATTTGTATTACGAATCAAGCACTTTTAGTGTCTATTATAAAGCATCGGCTTATTTGGAATATATCCTTAACGTGGCCTCAAAAATTAACTTATTATAGGGTATAAAATTAGCTTTCAACGATTCCCTACATTATCTAAGGATTATGTGAGATATACCAAATTAGAACACTTAAAATGTTATTCACATAACCCCTTTATGTACCTGAAATTTGCATTTGTTGTTGGTTCTTAACTTATTAAGAAGTAGATGACCAATATACTTTCCGAGTAAGTGCCCGAATACGAATCACGCACTTTTACATTTTTTAACATATGCACTTTTCCTCTTTTTCATTTTTCTTTCTTAGATCTCATTTTGATTTTCAAACACATGCAATCTACAATATGATAATACATATTGAAGGTCTAGACCTGTAAAAAGAACACTGTCTTATTATGATGGAGTGCTTTTATTTGCACATTTGATTTATGCTTCTTTGTATGACATTTTTCTTTAAACAATCTATAGATATAGCTAATAACTATCCAAACACAACCTCTCAGTTCACATACACTCGATTCAGAAAATGTCAAAGTTAACACGAGATCAAATGTCAAGGTGCAAACTCTCCCAAGTTCTTTCTCATTAATGTAGAAAACTGTGTTTCTATCGGTTTAAGAACACTATAAAAGGATCAAACGATCACCGATAATCATATTTGGAAGACGGATAGATGCAATACATACATGGTTATGCATGTGATGTTATTTTTCTATTCAATGTATAAAGAGCAATAGAATGCACAATAGAATACGTGTACATGTGAATCCATATAGCCTTTCCATCACAATAAGTGCTGACTATGACAATCTAGATTTTGTATTCAGGTATCATTAGAAAACACAAATAAACTCAAAAGCAAAATTGTATTTGGCACTTGGGATGGTTTAATTTAGGGCCTAAATGGTAAGCAAAACCTTATGTATATGTACTTAACTAATTTCATTTATAAACAATGCATTGGTTTCTTTGAACTGAATATATACAACCTTTTTACATTTCATTTTAGCTCCTAGAACAAAAATTAGAACTGACTCTTATAAAAAATACAAGGTACAGTGAGTAAAATCACTTCATTCAAGAGCATTCAAGAGCGAGGATTAAATTAACTGAGGCGCCTGCCTTTGGTTTCCCAAGTTCAGTTTTTTTTCCCTGAGTACATGAAGATGTGATAGTGCTAAAATAAAATTTCAAAATCTGTGCTCATTTTGAGTGTCGGAAGATGTGATAGTGCTAAAAGATATGGGTCCAGATGCTTATAGAATGTCCATATCATGGAGTAGGATCCTGCCAAGTATGTTTCACCTCTCTAACTTCATAGATGGGTGTGGATGTTTATAGAATGTCCATATAATTATAGAATAGGATCTTGCCAAGTTGTATAATAATATGATATCCTATATGAGCTACCCTTGGTATTGCACAAGAAAGCTATTATTGAATTTGCATTGTGATGAGCATTTCAGAGCGATGGAACTACAGTTGAACTTGCAGTAGCTCAATGATCTTTATTCGATATGTAACAAACTTTGGTTGTAGAGAGAGCCACCTAAACATTTTTTGGTTGTAGGAATTTTAATAATTTTAGAGTTAAATATATCGAAGTTTAAAAATTCTTATGAGTGTTCTACTGATAATTGATGAATGATAATTCTTTGGTCCAAAAGAGTGAAGAGTGTTTGTGTGAATTATTGTTATACTTATTTTTGTGGCACTTTATTGATATTATCAAACTTAACCCTTTCAACATTAGTGTAATATTGGAAGAACTTTGTGGTACTATTTTTTGATTTGAACTTTGTTTTGCAATATGCTTGCTGAAACATTGAGAATAGATAAATTTACTATAAGAAAGGAAAAATGTGTAATAAGATGGAATATTTGAGCATTTTATTGTAACTTCAAGATATGTGTTAGAAGCTCTAAGTTTGGAAGGGAAATGTTATTTGAAAGGCACACGTTTTTTCCATCTACTTGATTATTAGATTGTTCAAATATGAAAATTAAGGGTCATTACTCATTTTACCCACCCAATCTTATGTTAACACTTTGACATGTTCACATTGACGAAAGACATAGAACGACATGATCTTTTCTGTTATTCATGTTGGAATTGAATAAATACATTTTGTATGTATACAAACAATCATCTAAAAAAAAATACTTGAGGGAGTATTCAAAGTAGGTGAAGGCATTTTCTTGAAAGATATATATATTTTTTTTTGTATTCATCAATTCATTGTAGAACACGTTCATGTGATAAATATTTTCAAGTGGGAGTAATGTATTCTCTGAAGATATAGAAACAATAAATCTGTTTTAGTTATTTGATAGATATTTTAGTGATTTGTACACATTAGTAATTAGAATGACATTAGTAAGCCGAGCGGTGGTGATTTACCGCTAAATCACCATAAATCTAATAAAACTATTATACAGGCTAGATCGAGTTTAAGATAATTCCATTTAAAAATTAAAAAATTACAGATTAATATCCTAAATTAAACCACAAAGTGATTAGGCTATCTCAATTTGATCCCTTAGTTGTCAAGTACTTATGCACCATAATCGTTGCTCATTAACATATTTCGATTTATTTTAAATAAAAATATGTTCTGATTCGAAAATTTGTGTTAGACATTTTGTAAAGCTTTTTCAGCATGCAAAATATTTAATAGATCCCGGGCGTATGCTCGGGTCCAAAATCTAGTAGATTACTGAAGCAAAGGTTGTTGGGTGTGCCATTTATTGCATATATACTGATAAAATGTGATTGTTCAAATTCTTATTCGGTGCGTCTTTTGTGTATTTTATTTATTGTTTTACAATATGGACTTCTAGAAAACTAAACCAACCAATTCAGTAGTCAACAGATTCATTAGAAAAATAAAATATTGATAAAATTATGTCAACTGTACCTCCAATTCGTTTTTTTTACCTTTGTAAAATTAAATATATAGAGACATAGAGTTCTACTGGAACTAAACTAGCCATAAAGCTACATGATAAAATGGGTAGTAGAAATTTCAATGCATGTCTCCAGTCAATTCTTCTTCAGCTTTAGTAACCTTCTTCAAACAGTGGAGATAATAGGTACTCTCTTTGTTCCTTTTTAATAACAATTGCACCCTAATGGTTATTAATATATGTTGTGTTATTCCTTTATTTTAAAGAAATCAAAGTTGGAAATTTTAGGTGTTCGTTATGCAGTTTGAATTCTCTTAAGGATTCACAAGTGAATATATGAGGAGTCCACTCAATAGTTATGTCATCATTACTTATATGAAGAACTTGAACATTATGTCTTAACGCATAGATGATCCACGAATTGACCCTATGCCTATCACCAGACCTGGGTTTGTATCCCAGGGAAAGAGAAATTTTTTGTATATCCAAGCCATGTCGTCGAAATAGTACTAACTCGAAAAATTTAAAGAAATTGCGTTCTTCCTTGGATAGATATAAGTCGTGATCGAAATGAAAGGAGGGACAAAGACCAAACGCGTTTCTCCACCCTTTGGATAGAACACATGTTTGAACCATTTCTTTATTTGGAAGAAACGATACAATATGATAGATTAGAGGTAGTGGCAAACCAATGAATCACATCCCCTCTGCACTAACGTTCAGATTACAATATAAAGAATAATAACAATGGACGATTTTACCTGTATTTTACTTTGCTTAAAAATTTGTTGAGTTCTGAATTGATTGGATTAGTTTTTGGGAAGTCCCCTGTATGCGGGATTGCAAAATCATCTTGGTGAATATGGCATATTTGGGATGTTTAAGAGTATAAATGAGTTTGTAATTAAATATTTGGAGAAGGATAGGAAAATTAGTATGCATAAACACTTCAATTCCCTTTCAATCCCTAAGGTGCGCGCATACTAATATATGGAGGTCACTGTAAGTAAGCAAAAGAAGAAAAAGGTTATCAACATGGCCAATAGGTCACCTAGCTATAGCTTAGTGGTAATTGTAAGAGTCTGGAGAAAACATATCTACGCAAGATAGTATAATATGGTTAAAACAAAACTTCATAATTGGTTAATCGATTTGATAGCAGTAATTGTACCCTCTTTATATATACATAGATCCATAGGAATTAATAACATGCTTCCACTCCAAGTGATTTTAATTTTAATCACATGGGATATAATAATTGAAAGAATTGGAGTTTGGTTCTCATTCAATTTTCCCATAAGGATGTGAGGATAGAACGTTCGTTGATGTAAAATAATAAGTTCCCTTATCAATGTTTGATTATCAGCCATGGATAAGGCACCACCTACAAGTGCATTTGATGTTTCTGTTGTTAACGCACCACCTAAATCTACCAATGAACCTACTGCATCTGTTTAGGTATTTGAAGTTCCTTTTTCACAGTTTGGTTATGTTTGATTCTTACATGATTTCAAACTTTTAAATTTTGTAACAAAGAAAAACTCTTTTGTTAATTTAACAATGTTCTCATTTAATTTTTTATGCAGCTTTTCATGTACTTGCATCATGCAGCAAAGAGAATTGGATTATATAAATTTTTTCATAATAGTCAAATTGTTACACATCATAAACTTGTTAATGCGCACAACCGTGCATGTGATCAACCTATCGCCTTCGAAGCCTCTGAATAGTGATTATCCAGAGAGAGTATGGTCAGGCAGAGATGTTGATTATGGATACTTGGGGGTATTTGGGTGCAAGGCATTTGTTCATATTCCCAAAGATGAGAGATCCAAGCTTGATGACAAAGCCAAGCAGTGCATTTTTTTGGGTTATGGGGATGAGAAGTTTGGCTACAAACTCTATGATCCGATTAACAAGAAGGTAATCCGAAGTCGAGATGTTATGTTCTTGGAAGACCAAACCATAACAGACTTTGAGGAGGGTGAGAAGCTACAAGCTTTCACTAATGATCTTGTTGATTCAGAACCAGAAGTTCCTATTGTGGAACGTGCAGAAGGCATTGAAAATGCAGAAAACCATGGGTTTGAAGCTCATGATGATGATCCTATTGCTCATGACGTGATATAACTTATTGATATAGAAGATGCATATAAAGTGCATGAACCACCACCTGAGCAAGCAGAAGTGCATCCTTCTGAGCCACAAGCAGATGGGGTAAGGAGGTCAGACAAAGAGAGACAAACTTCAACCAGGTATCCACCACATACGTATATTTTACTATCTGATGGTGGAAAACCTATGTACTATCAAGAGGCTCTTGAAGGTACAGACAAAGAGAAGTGGTTGAAGGCCATACATGATGAGATAGATTATTTGCATAAGAATCACACTTATGAGTTAGTTGAGAAACCGAAAGGAAGGAAAATTTTCAAAAATAGGTGGATCTACAAAGTCAAGCATGAGGAGAATAATCCACACCCAAGGCACAAAGCTCACCTTGTTGTGAAAGGATTCGGTCAAAGGAAAGGTATCGACTTTGATGAAATTTTCTCTCCTGTAGTTAAGATGATTTCTATCAGGGTGTTATTGGGTATGTCCGCAAGTATGAACCTAGAGGTTGAGCAACTAGATGTCAAAACAACTTTTCTTCATGGAGACCTTGAAGAAGATGTCTACATGGACCATCCAAAGGGGTTTGAGGTTAAAGGCAAGGAGCACCTAGTATGCAAGCTGATAAAGAGTTTGTATGGGTTGAAGCAAGCACCGAGACAGTGGTATATAAAGTTTAATTCCTTTATGGTGAAGCAAAGATACAAGAAGTCTGCTTCCGATCATTGTGTGTTTGTTCAGAAATTTCCAGTTGGGAATTTCATAGTGCTCTTGTTGTATGTGGATGATATGTTGATAGTTGGCCCGAACATCAACAAGATATCCAAGCTAAAGAAAGACTTGAGTAAGTCCTTTGAGATAAAGGATTTAGGTAAAGCAAAGCACATACTTGGGATGCGGATTGCTCGTGACAGAAAGAGTGGAAAGTTGTGGCTTTCTCAAGAAAGCTACATTGAGAAGGTGTTGAAGAGATTCAACATGGATCAAGCGAAGCTAGTTAGTTGTTCGATTGGTGGCCAGTTCTGCATGACAAAAGGTATGTGTCTAAAGGGTGAACATGAGAAGAATGAAATGGAAAAGATTCCTTATACATCCGCAGTGGGCAGCTTGATGTATGCAATGGTGTGTACAAGACCGGATATTGCTTTTGCTATTGGTGTTGTAAGTCGATTTCTGTCAAATCCAGGTAAGGAGCATTGGAAAGGTGTTAAGTGGATATTGAGATATCTCAAGGGCACTTCCAAAGCGTGTTTGTGTTTTGGTGGAAGTAAGCCCTTACTTGAAGACTACTTTGATGTAGACATGGCAGGTGATGTTGACTCGATGAAGTCCACCTCCGGTTATCTATTTACTTTTGCAGGGGGAGCAGTTTCTTGGCAATCTAAGTTGCAAAAGTGTGTTGCCCTCTCCACTATAGAAGCCGAGTATATTGCAGCCACTGAGTGTTGTAAAGAGATGCTATGGATGAAGAGGTTCTTCAATGAACTAGGGCTAAAGTAGAAACAGTTTGTAGTTCTATGTGATAGTTAGAGCACCATCCATTTGAGCAAGAATCTAAGTTTTCATTCTAGATCCAAG
Source organism: Coptis chinensis (assembly GCF_015680905.1). Classification (NCBI taxonomy): domain Eukaryota; kingdom Viridiplantae; phylum Streptophyta; class Magnoliopsida; order Ranunculales; family Ranunculaceae; genus Coptis; species Coptis chinensis. The sequence continues at coordinate 87,154,342 of NC_141463.1, read as the reverse complement.
CACATACATGTGCGTTATCATTGGATTAGAGAAGTACTCAAAGACAAGCATTTGTGTACTAAGAAGATCCATACAGACAAGAACGGGTAGGATATGATGACCAAAGTCTTACCAAAAGATAAGTTTGATGTTTGTTGTGCTACCGCCGGAATGGTAGCACTCTCCTCCTGTTGATTTGGAAATTGCATGGAGGTATCCCCCCTCACTTTTCGGGAAGGGGAGATTATTGGAGTTATCCCTCACATGAGGATGAGAAAGAAGTGATGAGGTCTGAGCGCGCGCCCGCTCAGATTGGGCTAGCCCAAAAGTGTGCCCGCACCCTTGTTACTGTTCGTGGGATGAGGTTTGAGGGCGTGTGCGCTCGAATTGGCCTTGCCGAGAGCACGCCCGTGCCCATGCCTATATTTGCAGTTTCTATTTTGCTACAGTAACTGCGAAATTTGTTTTTAGTATAAAAACAGAAAACAAGATTTTAGAAAACCTAATACAAGAAGTCTTGAATTGAAACCCAATTTTGAGAGAGATCAAAATTGAGAGATAACCTTTGCAGAGAGAAAAGCCTGTAAAGAGATAGGAGTGATCTAGTAAGGTGGAGAGACTTGAGAGGAGTGATTGTAATCTTCCTTCCCACGTTATGAAAGGATTAGCTCTTGTGGAATTAGGCATCATTGGCCGAACCACGGTACATCTTTGTATTGTGGTATGCTTTATATTTTCTTTGCATTATTATTTGTTGTTAATAGTTGTTTAGAGAGTTGGGCATGCTAGGTTGGTTGTAGTAGAAATTTAGAATTTGTCTGGAGTTGTAGTGTGTTCATATTACAAGTTATCTGTGTAGTGGGGATCTATTGGTATCGTTATTCCCTAACAGAAGTAGGTGTACTCATCACCAAGCACAAACTGAAATTGATAGAAGAAAAGGAGAGGAATGGGAAAAAGAGACCAACCATACAAATGAACAAATTTGATTTTGACATCTTCACTTCAAAAGTTCGAGCCAGTCGCTTGATCAGGACAAGATGTAATAATCCTTACTATGTATCTGAGTTAATCAAACAATCTCAAAGAAATTCTGAAGCTACGGATAACAAATAAGAATTGTTTATCTGTTAGCATCTTTTTTTCCCAATTCCTCTTTTCTTCTTCATTTCCATTCTAGCTAGTTTTTCTACATATGCAACACTAGTCTACCTCTACTTCTCTATCTCCTAGACATTCTCATTCTAATTTGGTACACAAACAATGGTATTATTACTATGTATTGCAATAGTAATAATACCACACATAGTACTGCAATTCTAATTTGGTACATAACCATTTTTCCACCAAGAAACAGTTCAGAAATGCAAACCCAAAATTGTCCCTGTGCTACCACATATCCATTAAAAAAACCACCACCTATTATCAAAATTTACCAACAAAAAACAACGAACAGAAAAACAAAAGTCAAAGAATATATGTTTGAAATCTCTGTAAAGAGAGTGCACTAGATGCAAAACATGAAGAACTTTCCTTCCATATTCGTCAATGACATCCAAACTCATAAAATGCAAAAAGGCAACCAAAAACAAAAATAGAGGGAACAAGAATTCCATAAACAAATAAATTTTTTCCTTGCGAGTAAAGCAACTAAAACTTCAGTCACACAAACAGGTCAGCAATTAGGTGGATAAAATATATTGATTTTGTCCTAAACAGTTTTATTTGTACTGTCCTAGGGATATTTTACCTATTTTAATATAATGTATGAAGGTTTTCAAAAAAAAAAAAAAAAAAAAAAAGGTGTAAAAATGTTAACATGATCCTCTTTCTTCACCTGTACACCTGATTGCCCAACCATATCATGTAAAATAGCTTGCACGTGGTCATGCTTGTATTTGAAGCGACAAGCGCTTGCAATGGGTGCATGGTCCCTAATTAAAAGAGTCAAGTCGTGTATCTTTTTTCTTTTTTTTTCATTTTTTTTTCCAATCCATATGGATAAAATGGAGGCCAATATTCTAGATAGTTGTGCATAATGTAGCCAAGAAAGTATAAAATATTATTGGAGCCCAGCCTGTAAGAGGATATGCAGTTCAATGATAGACCACGACCATGGGTCTATTAACCAAAGCATGCATATCGCAGGGCTAGCTTGAACAGGAGGTGCACGTTCTATTGCACCGCCACACAATGTAAGTTGACTTTTACATTTTAACTTGGCAAACTTAGCTAGCAGCTGTAAATACCAAAATAAATCTATTTAGGACCCACCTCAATATTACACTAAATGATATTAAGAATAAACTAAGTACTGATTATCGGAGAAGCTTTTGGGTGTTTGGTATTTACTATTCTTCTTGGAGGAAGATGTCTATGTATTCGGAATCAAACCAACGTAGTTCTAATATTTTAGGGTTGGTTTTTATAGAAGTGGAGTATGGTGTGAGTCATGATGACAATAGGAGATGAGTCATGGTTGAAGGTATGGCTGAAATTATGCAGTTGGTGGAGAAGCATGATTGTTGTAGTTGGTGGCGTGGAAGAGTGAATGCGGTGATTAATTGTAGAAGAGTGTGATGATTGCAGTTGGTGAGGTAGTGGTGCTGTTGCACAAAGATGGTAGGTGATGGAGCCATACTGTTATGCCTATAGGAGATGGGAACATCCTAGGCTTCGACTGGCGACATTCTGCATGGGGAGACGTATATAGGGCGTAGTTTGGTTGCGTATGTATACTCAGGGTATGTAGGTTGGTTGCATTGGCTGCGTGAAATGTCTTCTGCTGGTAGAGCATCTAGAAGCATAGGACGTAGGATCTATACTTAGAGCACTACTGCACAAAAGGCTATAGATAGCACTCAAAAAACGCTATCAAATGTACTTGATAACATTTTTAAAAACGCTATCTATGACCATGCTATGCTTTTTAAGATAGCATTTGTGTCCATAACTCTATCAAAATTATAGCGTTTGAGTCCATAAACGCTATTAAAATGATAACGTTTTTTTTATAGCGTTTGTTAAAAATGCAATAGATTCCATAGCGTTTTTGTCTCAAACAATAACGTTTCTTTCACGCTATTAAACTTCTATAACGTTAGGAAAGTTCTATTGTTTTTGTTAATATAAAATAAAAAAATTCAAAAGTATATTAAAATTATTAAATTAGTAAATGTAAAAGGAATTGGATCCAGATGGATTCGAACCATCAACCTCTCAATTATTTGAGCGCTCCTCCATTTTGAGCTTATGGATCCATTGTATCACACAATCTCATTATACTTGAGGAAACACATAAATGCATAAAATTAATGTAAAGAAGTGAAAATCATATGCAAACTTTATGGTCGCAAGTCAATACTAGCCACGTTACTCGTCTTTAACCCATTTGAGAACAATTAAATAAAAGAATTTTTAAGAAAATGAATACATGAATTCCTGTTTAACAACTATAACAAAAGTCGAAAGGGCTGGACAACAAGGAGAAAAAAAGGATAAATTGATGATAAGTTTCTGAAATTTAGTAACAATCCATTCCAAATCCTACAAGTGTAAGAAATTAAAGGGGGAGTGTGTGGCACCTGTCAAACTTTTCAACTATAAGAACAATAATAGGAACTTCGGGAGGTTGTATAGCCGAACGTCCACAACTTTCGGTTTTCATCTAAACATTTGATGGTCACTGAGTTTGCACCCTGGGAAAAATCGGGAAATCTGATTTTGCATATTCCGCTGGCAAACATAGGCAAGCCCTAGACTTTTGGACACACTATCACCAACATTGGTTCTAGTAAGAACTTTCTCAAATAGAAGCTTCAGCACCTAAAGAAGTGAAAAATTAGAGTAGTTTATTTAGTTAGATTGACAATATCCCATATGCATGCATGTGAATCCATAGCATTAGCACACATCTTTTTGCCTTGAGACAAAATGTTAGTTTACTAACCGTGCGACCTAGAGGGGCAGCCCTTTGGTGTAAACATGTGGCAGTGAAGTCTCTTGCTAGAGTCGGTTGAAAACTGTACATCTGATAAATTGCCTAAAGGCAAAGCTAAGTAGTATTGGATGGGCCCCTACCGAGGCTTAATCTCACCCAAGCAATACTTTTCGGAGTTCCAACACAGGATCACACTGCAGTTTCAATTTGCCCTTGAGAACCGTTGTTTAAGCTCACAAAATGTGAAGGCATCCACAGGTGAGTGCATAGACTTCCTCTTTCTTTGCCATAAACCAATGTAGATAAATCATTTTACTTAAGAAAAAAAGACCTGAAAACCTGGTAAAACCCTCCTAAGGTCCCAATTAAAAGACTTTAGAATTGAGCGGGAAATAATGTAGCAATGTAGCACAATTGACTACGCACATGGGAAGGAAAAAAAGGAAAAATAACATGTTCCGAAGTACATCTAGCACCAAAAAATTACAGTATTGGAAAAAAACAAAGTAGTCTAACAAGTAACTATACAGTGAAGGAACCCCTTTTATGGGAAAAAGGTGATAGAATCATACAACATCATATATATTCCTTGTTGATCCAATCAATGATCTGCCTTCTTCTCTAAGATCATTAACTTATCAAATTAATGGATATGGGTTCCGAACTTCCTACGCAGGAAGATCAGTGTCTACTTCAAGATATTTCTTTGCCATATTTAAGCCTTTCTTCTTCATGTAATACCACAAGAATTGATCGAACCTGTATAAAAATAATTGATTTACGTAAATCAAATATATATAAAAACCACCATACATAATTAAATAAGCAAACAGTAATTAAAAAGATCGATTACACTCGCCCCTGATCTTTACGTCGATCTTCATCGATAAGAACCGATGGCAGCGATCTCAAGCTGCAACATGAAAATAATGCATATTGTAAGAAGAAATAAAAAAGAAACTTGTATTCAATTAAGCAAGAAATTAAATTTAAGCTTGAACAAAAACAATGAGATGATGACGAACATATCAAATTCTTCTTTGTCATCATTAATTGGTGGTTTTGTAGTCTTAATGTCATCGATTGAGGTGAGCCATGATCTGCATGTATATGAACACATGGAATTTCAACACTTGGTCAGTTAACAAATAAAACATGAACCAAGATTTCCCTCTTCACTTTGATGAGTTCACATGAGTATAGTACGAACTCCAATTTCCGAACGTTTGATTCACAATCTTTCTACAAAAATAATAAACATAGCAACCAAATCAACGAACTAGATTCATGATAAGTTAACATGTGACGTCATCCAAGATTTACATATAAATCCAGTGATATATTCATTTGAGGTATACTGATATTTGACCCAAGTACTATACCATCTTTGTAATAGAGAATTGAGCAAAGTATAGCAACATAGTCTAAGAAATTAATGATGTGTTTTATAGTCTTCTATGTTCGCCGACTCTTAAACACTTTGCATGATACTCAAGTGATGTCTCCACAATATATTTAACATACACCAAAACTCTACTCCAATACTAAATATATATGTCCCGACATGAAAAATTCATAGAAGAATAAATGAATTAATGTAGATAGAAAGGTATATAAAGCAGGTAAGGGAACCAGGGACGTATCAATACTAACATAATCCATGCAATAAGATTAAGTTAAGTTAATAAAACTTTGAGGGAACTCTAAAAAACAAAAGTGGTCAAGAAGTGGTGATTCTTACTACCTCAAGAAGATATTAGTTGGATCCTCGGGTGATGGTACGTACATGCTCTTAGCCACTCAGCGTGTTGATCTGCTTTATTGAAACTGCAATTGACATATAAATCAAAGAGGAAGCAAGCAGTTGCTTATATTGAAATGAAGTTCCCTGATCTTCATACAGTACATAAGTCCCAAAACTCAAAATCAAAACAGGAAGTTGCACAATCTAACTCACAACACATCCGTATAACCACCAGAAATAGACCCCCTCCCTTTCTAATATCTCAAACAGTCTCGCTTAAATCACTATCCAACGCTTAAAAAGTGTTACTAAGTATGCAACGGTAAACAAGTGTTGGTAAGTGAAAATATTGTGTGTTGCTAATATCCAGTTATCATTGCGGTGCCTTGTCCTATATATCGAAGTTTGAAGAAGAAGACAACCAATGTGTACTTATAACAAGCACATGCCGTCAAACAATTACTCGTTAGCTTAAATCCACATTGCTTTCAATCTTTTATGCTTATTCCTTCCAAGTCTCCAACTATCACTAGATAGCTAGTTTTTCTCTTATTGGTGTTACCATTTCCGTTGAACCTTAACATAATTTTACATCATAGAAACCAAGTAACCCTTCAACAAAATAATTTCCAAACCTCCAACATGCACCAAAGTAGATCTACATAAAATATGTGTGAGTGTGTGACATTCAACATAAACAAAGCTCACATGCTTTCTGCTCCAATCATATTGCCTGACCCCAGAAGCAAGAGGAAATTGAAGAAACACTAATCCCTCTTTCGACAACCTATACGCACCCGACTGCACCCATAATCAACCATTAAACAACACATCATATAACCCAAAATTTGAAGGTAATCAAGTCATTATATTATTTAATACGAAATATAAATCACCAAATAGTTCTACGTTCGAAATACAATCTTACCGTATCAAATATCAAATGCGTTCTCATTTCTTGACTTTAAATATGGGCATTGAAGTGATTGAACACTCCTCAATAGCACATGTACTAAAATTGGCAATTTCTCATTCAACATCCAAAGGTATGACAACACTACAACAGTATTAGCAAAAGCCAGAGACACTAGATCACAATAGCTTATTCTATTATTAATTTATTTATTTTTTTAAATTGTGAGTTTATAGAAATGGTGCAATATAGTTGTAAAAAAGACGGGGGACCTCAACTAGATTCTCTTTATAGTTTACACATCTTCCTTTTTGCCGCCTCCCAAAATACATCACTCAAAAGCAAACCAAGTACTACTTCCACCAACAATAGCTATCAATCAACTTTGAGTGGATTTGTTAAAAGAAAAAAAGAGGAGAAGAACTGCAAGAAGAGAGTGTAGGGATTGGAGAAGAAGTGAAGAACAAAGAACCGAAAGAAGAAAAGAAGATAACTAAAGAACGAAGAAGTGAAGATTGAAGAACAATAAAAAAAAAAAAAAAATAGAGAAGAACGAATCGAGAATTCAAAGTTGAGACGAAGGGCACCAAACACCAATATTTCAAGTTTAACACAACAAATGGGCAACAATATCAACACCTAGATTATTCTCCCCAACCAAGTTTACCCATAAAAAACCAACCTTTATAACAAATACCAAAGTAAACTCAGTAATAACACAATCCCCAACTCCTAATTCCATCAAAAAAGCATTTTTCTCCTTAAATTACTCACTTACAGTCAATAATTTAGAAGAAAAGAAGATGTACTTGAATACCAGCTCGATTTGATGGTGGTTCCGACTTCTAATCCCATCAACCATTGGAGTTCCTTTCTCATATTTTGTTTTTAGGGCTTTCAATTTTCTGTTTCCCCCAAAGTTAATAAGTTGATGGGTTCTAAATAACTTATATACTCTGCTGATTTTGTCATATGTATGAAGTCGAGATGGCGTTTATTAGGATCTGGGGACAGCGTGCAAGCGCTAAACGCAATTGAAATAAAAAACATACAAGTAAAGGATTGCGTTATATTTGGCAAACACAATGGCTATTTTTGGGATAGCGTTTTTTTATAAATGCAATTAAACAAATGCTATCTATTGACTTTGTTTAGTAGTTGACAGATTTGGATAGTGTGTCTTGTGATTGGTTGATGGGTGTTGGATGAATATGTGTCGTTACATGATTGTTCTATGTAATGTTGTTGCAGAGTAAGATTGTTCTTTCTTGCTTTTAAGTTATTATATATTTTGTACCGTTAAATCTCGTCAATCATTAGCTAATGATAAGTTTCATTTTAGGGATTTTTAATGAATAGGGTTAAATTCGGTGGTTGGAAACCCAGCCATCACTTAAATATATACCCACTTCTAGTTATATCTGAAAACATATAACATCCCAATAAAGCAAAACTTGTAGACATCAATTGTGTTTAGGTGGCTCTAACTAACTGCATATTCTCGAAAAATAAGAAAGTGACTGTAACTGTTTTTTTTATGTTCGATGATGTGGCTCTAACTGTAACAACCAATTTTTTTAATATGGATTTTCTATTTAAACCCAATGTGCCATGTCCATTTTCCATTACAGCATTCAACCAGTTCTTCACAAATAATAACTTCACACCAAAACCAAGAAAAATGAGTTCAATTCAAAACTTTAGCTACCTTACACCAGAAGAAGAAGAAGAAGCATGCTTATATGCCATGCAATTATGTAATGCAGCAAACTTGCCCATGGTACTGAAAGCAGCTATAGAGCTTGATGTATTTGAGATCATTGCCAAATTTGGTCATGGTGATTATATCACCCCTTCTGATATAGCTTCTCGAATTTATACCAATAACACAAATGCACCTATTATGCTCGACCGTATGCTACGTTTACTTGCTAGTCACAAAGTGCTAAAATGCAGCCTTCGCAATTTAGATGACGGAAGGGTTGAGAGATTATATGGGCTTGCACCTGTTTGTAAATTTTTCATTAGGAATGAAGATGGTGTCTCTTTGGCTCCTTTGGCTCTCACGACTATGAGTCAAGTTTTTATTCAAAGCTGGTAAATATGCTCCACTTTCAAATCAATATGCTCCACTAGCTACATCAATGTCCTCTAGATCTACACCTTACAAACGACTAGATTGCTCCTGGTATTGCCCATACACTCCACAAAGTTTCTAGCTATTACATGGTATTGCCCATACATGGTAATGGTAATTGAATCACGTTGACTTAAAAAGACTTCGAAATTTTTTTTTTTTTTTTTTTTTTTTTTTTTTTTTTTTTTGCACATAGCTTTCATAACAACAACAGAATTGGAATAGGGTTTCTAAGAATTATATCCCTATTTTATCGTGTTTATAAGAAATACAAGTATGCAAACCGTGTTACGTATCGAGGTTTCTTTTTTTCCTGAAGTCTTGAAACCCGTCATTCGAGATTGATAATTAGCATGGTTTTTTTGGATTCTAATTGTAATTACATAGGGGAGGCACATCTAATTTAATATAAGGGATAATTATGTTATTTAAGTGACATTAGGGTTTTTTTTCTAAATTATTAATAAAAGAGGGCTTGTTCTAAATTCCGGGAGAAAATGGAGAATAATTATATAATTTAAGTTACATTAGGAGGGTTCTTCTAAATTATTAATAAAGGTGGGGGGGGGGGTTTCTAATTTATGTGAGGGAGGTGTTTATAAATTGAGCAAATATAAGAGATTTCAATTTGCCTACTCGATAGTGGAGAGTGGGTTCCTCAAAACCCTTGTATAGTGTAGAGATAGGCTGACCCAGCTATCTACAACTTTATAGGTACTACTTGAAGGATGCAGTCGTTGATGGTGGGAGCCCTTTCAACATATGTCATGGAATGACATTATTTGATTACATCGGAAGAGATCCTATAACGAGCAAGTTGTTCAACACAGGAATGTCGGTTCACTCAAAATTAGTAATGAAGATGATTCTTCAGATTTACAAAGGATTTGAGGGCTTGAAAACTGTGGTTGATGTTGGTGGCGGAACTGGTGCCACAATCAACATGATTGTTGAAAAGCATCCGTTAGTTAAAGGCATTAACTTTGACTTGCCTCATGTGATAAAAGATGCACCAACATATCTAGGTGAAGTAATCCCATTTTTTATTTTTTTCATTTTTTTTTGTCATTATAAATTTTTTTCACTGTTAAATAATGACGGGTCTTATTTTTAGGCTGTGTTTGATAAGAGCTATGGCAAACACAAATTTTGTCACCATTTGCCAATGACAAATTTGTTATGGTAATCAAAGTGGCAATTGCAAATAGTTTGTGGCAAATCTAGATTTGTTGTTGTTTGATTACATGATAACAAATAGTTTGTGGCAAATTTGTGTATAATTTGCTATGGAAAAATTTACATAGCTCCCCCCCCCTCCCGAGTAAATTTTGCCATCAAAATCATAACAAATCACTAATTGTGGTAAAACTCAAAAACATTTGCCACAGGTTAGAAATCATATCAAAAGTGGTAAATAGTGGCAAATGTGTGAATAGTATTATTTGCCATGATTTGCATTTGCCACAGCTCTATCAAACACAACTTATTGTTAAGTGCAGAAGGGTGAGTAACAATTGTTTGTCAATAAAAGTTTTGAATTGAAGAAAAAAAATAATAGGGATTCAGTGAGGATACTATAGAATTCATGTCGCCCAATTTAGTTTTTATTTTCTTTTTAAGTTGCCGATTTTCCAAATGCATACATACATGAAATAGCCTTTAGTTTTGTTCCTATTCCTTTATTTATGTTGTCGTTCAATTCCTTCGTTTATTATACATCTAAACTTTTCAATTCTAGTTGTGCAGGTGTAGAGCACATTGAGGGAGACATGTTCGTTGGTGTTCCAAAAGGAGATTCCATTTTCCTGAAAGTAAGAATATCACCTCGCTCCATCAACTTGTTTCTCATACGAGTGTTGAACACTGATGCACCAATAAGCACTTGAAACACCCACCCCCGCACTGTACCATAAGTCCATACTCCATAACAACGATGAATTTCTCTTTATGTCACAAAAAATCCTTAAAGATCATTTTGTGGTAAGGTTTAAAGATCCTTAAAGATCTTTAAGTCACAAAAATCCCCGCATTGTACCATAAGTCCATACTCCATAACAACGATGAATTCCTCTTTAAGTCATTAAAAATCCTTAAAGATCATTCTGTGGTAAGGTTTACACTTACAAAGCCAAACTCCAATTGTTTAAGAAGTTAGCACCTGATTTTTGGTCTTCTAAACATAGCAAAATGCTTATGATCATGGGGGGGGGGGATGGAGTTCATTACAAGAAACTTAGATCACCTAAGAAAATTAGTACAATTGTAAGAAATCAACTTAGCCTCTTTGAACCTTAACCATGAACACAGCAAGAGAAAAACAACATAAGCCTAATATTTTCAATTGGACCTATAACACGGCTAGGCGCACGTAATGGAGCTCTCCATTGACCACCCTAAACCTCTATCTTCATCTTGTTCCTTAAAGACACAAGCTAGTTGAGTCTCAAACATAAAATCATAACCACGAGCCAAGGCAAAGTCCATGAATCCAATCCATTATGTAATGTGGGAACTGGGAAGAAGTAGGAACTATGGGTTAAAAAACAACCCAAATTCATCATTCCTTTGACCCGATTCAGATAAAAGAGAAATCTCTCATCCTGGAACACAACCCCTCAACCTATATTTCAATTTTTAGTTGTTTCTACTGCGTTCAAGGTAAGTAATCTTCTATGCATTGTAGCTGATTTGAAGGTTTTGCGGGGTGGTTTGTGGTGGTGAAAACTGTTTTTGCTATGGAAGTTACATTGCAATACTAATTAATTGATTTCAATATGCATGTATCTCTACTACTTTAATAATCCGCGACCCCTCGTCTACCTCCAATTTTGAAAAACTATTTTTTGGGTTATAGTTGCAATTAGGATTACCCCCACCATTATAACTTGAATTAGTGATTCCCTTTTACTCTCTCATATATATATTTTTTTATTATTCTGTAGGTCCCACAAAACTAAAAAAACAAAAACAAATGAGGATTAGTATTTGTGGGACCCATATTTTTTAAGAGATTTTTTTTATTATGATGGGGCCCATAGGAAAAAAAATCAATTTTAAAGAAAAAAACCAAAAAAAATTTATTTTCTTTTGGCCCCACAAAACTTTTTTTTTTTTTTTTCTACTGTGAACCCCACTTTTTTTTAGTTTTCTTGTTTTTTAAAGTGAATAAAAAAATAATAAAAAATGAAGTGAGGACTTAGTGTTTGTGGGACCAATATTTTTTTTGAGAAATTATTATTTTTTCATTATGATGGGGCCCACAGGAAAAAAAATCAAATTTTCTTTTTATTTTCATGTGGCCCCACAAAACTAAAAAAACATTAATTTTCTATTGTGAGCCCCACTTATTTTTAATTTTCTTGTTTTCTAATTATTTTCTTTTTTCGTTTTTATTAACTTATTAAAACCATTGAGAACATTTGTTTTTTGTGGGGCCCACAGAATAAAAAAAATGGGAGAGTAAAATGATATAAATGTACGTAATTTTATGTGCCTTGACTGGTCAAAGGACGGAAAAATTAGTCGACTGTGTTTCACCGTCAATTTGGAGGAGGAATCAATAATTCAAGTTATATTGGGCGGGGGGTAATCCTAATTTCAGCTACTTGGGGGGTATAACTCTTTCTTTTTATGTATCCCTAAATCTCTTGGTCACTTTTTTCTCAAAATTGTTTTGCCCCTATTAAAAAAAAGGTAAACTCCAACCAGCATTAATTCATAGATAGATGAGTAAATATCTAATTTTTTTAAGATAAAAATGTAATAGCAATTCTAGAGTACACCCTCTTATGAGTGCGCTGGTACAATCCACCCTTGATTAAAGACTCTGCCATGCAATACACCTTCACCCCTTGCATGATGGAGGGCCAAGATGTGATAGCGTAGGTACAACCTGCATACTCTAGAATTTGGTAAAATGTAATTATGAAATTTAGTCAACAATAACGGCTTCACTACCCCCACCATTTCTTTTCTTTCTCATATATGAGCACGTGCCACATACTAGTGAGTATAAAACCACCAAAATACATTAGCGTCAACCTCCTTTTCCATCATATATATATATAAGACCCACACTGGTTACAATAAAAAACCCTAGTCCGAAGGCTACTTACATTGCCCGAAGGCTCTCATTGATGTGTCATTTTGAGTAGACCAAACCACCTCCACTTTGTCTATGAAAACTTGTTTTCACTCCTTGGTCTATTTATCGTAGCAGCACTCTATCTCTAGCCTAGAGGCTTACCTAGCCAAAGGCCCGTCACACAATTACACAAGAAAAAATCACAACTAACACTTAGTAGGATTCGAACTTGCAACTTCTCCCATGAAAAGAGAGATATACAACTAATTGAACTAAAAGCCCTAAAAGCTCTTGTGTTTCATCACAAATTCTATCTTATAGGCTTGACAAATTATCTTTTATGTGTATAATTATATAGGCTTGACTAATTATCTGTATTGTGTATATGAATCACAGAGCGTTCTTCATGATTGGAATGATGAACATTGTTTGAAAGTTTTGAAAAACTGTTACAATGCATTGCCCGCCAATGGAAAGATGATTATTCTGGATTCAATTATCCCTGTATACCCTGAGACTAATGTCTCTGCAAAGCACGTATTCGGTCTTGATACCACTATGATGGTTCACACTTCTGGAGGAGGACAAGAGAGGACTGAGAAGGAGTTTAAGGATTTGTCACTTGGAGCTGGATTTGCTGATTATAAAGTTATATGTTCGACTTTTGGCATTTCGGTAATAGAGTTCTATAAGAAGGCATGAGCTCGAATTTATCAGAATGCAACTTCCTTGGGAATTGTTTACTCCTAATGATAGTACGTTGCCATGTCAGTCAATTTGCTTCGTTAATAAAAGTATAATAATGTGATTTTTGTAACAAGTTAGAGGGGAGTATGTATAAGCTCCTTCCTTGCTTTATATATAGATAGAAATTACTCGTGATTTCGTCATGATGATAAATTTGGGTTGTGTAACTCATTTTAAACTAGTTTTCGAACCCGTCCTACGAACGGGGTGGTGCCGCTATATGAAATTATTCTAAAAAATGGCTTTATTGTTTTAATGGCAATAGAGTAAGCCAATTACAAGTACAAAGCATAAAAAGAAACTTGTATCCCCACACCTAAAAGTATACCAAGGATTCACTCTACAAGATAAATTACAACATCAAAGGTTTAACAAACACAAATAGAGCAATAGAGCAAAAGTAGCCACCTGAAACATATTGGCATCCACAAATGACTTTCTCAAGAGTTAGATTATAGTATGCACTCTTGAATTTCCCGAACAATCATTATTGACTGAACAACTTTAGGAACCGCAGCAAGCTGATCTCTCAGTAACTATACTCAAACCTTTGCCGGGATCAGGTTTACTAATCTTAATGTTCTGGGGCTGAAAAAACAGGAATAAATGAGTCATAACACACTATTTAAGGTATTAATCCTCATTCCACGAATTGGTTCAAAGAGTAGAGTGTACCTTAGCTTTAGAATCACTTTCTGCAAGTCTTTGTTTTATGTCCCTTGCAATAGAAAAGAAAACCTGCTCGGCATTCAGGTTGGTTTTTGCATTCTGCATAAAACAAGTTTCGTGTGGATCAATATGTTGACAATGGGTTAGTGGGATGAAATGTGATACTGGTATGAACTTACCATCTCGAAGAACTTGATGCCATATTCATCAGCAAGCGCTTGACCCCTAGAAGTTGGCACAACCTATTAAAAAAAATCAATCAAGCCCAATTCAGAAAACTCTTGGGGAATTTGACATTTTGATCCAAGTTTGGTGTTACCCTCTTGCTCTCATCCATGTCAGCCTTGTTTCCTATTAATATTTTGTTCACATTATCGGATGCGTGTTGTTCAATGTTGCGGATCCAATTCCTAATGTCTACAAATTAACAAATATATAGAATTGACAAAGAGTGTTTGGAGAAGATAAAAAGAACGAAACTTCTTCTGTTTTCTCTGATGTTGTTTTTGTTGAGGTTATGGGTGACGTAGAAATATTTGCAAAAAATTTGGATTAAGATTCGGATGATTCAGATATTGGAATATCCGACTGGTATCCGACCGTTCCCTGCCCTACCTCTATTCCTTGTAACACTTACACATTGTTTATGTAGGAACCGTTATGGTTGCACCGAATGATTTACTAATCGCTGAACACCCACGCGCAGCGAAATAAGGGGTGTCCACGATTTGGTTTAGAAATTGATACCTTTAGATCGGCTAAGATAACTCTGAGAATCCAAGATCTATGAATCAGTAACCTCTTGATCTTCTGTTGTATTCCTATCTTTAGAATGGACATTGTGTGGGCAACGATCTTCCATCCTCTTCTTTCTCTTTTGGCCTCTCTCACTCACAAAATTTGGAACCGATTTTGGATCTACTTTTCTTGAGTAAAACCTTTAGTTTTTCTTGTGTAAAAAACGGCCAGAGAAAGAGGTTTCTATTTATAGGCTACAACAGGGACCATGAGGAGAAATTAGGGTTGGGCCTCCTGACGGGCTTGGGCTTCCCACTTTCGCCCAGAACACACGGCCCAAGTCCGTCAACAAATGGCTTATTCCACTAAAGACCATTGTTGCACTACCGCCCTAATCCCAAATTACATGTTACGTTTATGGGCTCCATATTATATGCTTGTTGATCTCCCCGTGTTTAAGATATTGAAAGCCTGTTGATTAAGTCAAGTTACTGACAACTACATTAATCAACTTCTTATGTCCTTGAGTAGTACCACTCAACATCATTGTCATCTCGGATCAAATCCACCTGCAGAGCTTACATGACAATCTTTATGAGCTCCTCAAGGGGACATCATCAACCCAACTTCATGTGGGTCACGGATCCCTTCTATAATCAACAGCACACCTTACATACAATGTCATTACCCAATCCATCGAGTTTGTTGATTCACAAATGAATCTCACTCATTGATGATTTAAAGCAATGTACAATGCACGTAAGTGCCCGTTATTATATCCGGATTAAGAGGACAAGCATCTATAATAACAGAGGTGTTTGTTCTCTTATATAGTTAGTATAAAGAGAAACAACCTCACTTGGTCTTGTTTAATACACACAAAGTGTACTAGTGTAATCCTATAGTCAAGATAGACTAATACCAGATTATACTACAACCGTACCAATGGTTTGTCCAAATCCATCTAGGTTGTGAACGTTTACTTATACTTTATAAGGTACTGATGATATGATCTTCTGTGTGTCACCACACACCATATCATCTACAACATAAAGTATTAGACGCATGCATATAACTAATAACATATATAATATGCATAACATTTGCCCATATGATTCTCATTTAAAATATAAAGAATTTAGAGTTAATACAAAAGTAATGCTTTTAGTATATAACCCTATCAGTTTATTGGTTTAGGCATTTTAGCAATTCTTCCATATGTATAGAGCTCAAGCATTTGTAGTTCTTGAGGCTCCGAGGAACAATATAAAAGGTTGTACATTTTTCATTATGCCTTGACATTTTCTTCTAACATTCACCCTAAATTTGTTTAACTACACACGAAAAAGAAGAATACATAACCAACTGACTAAAAATATTGTTACGTTATGCATCCTAGATTCCCATGTGTGGAAGTTTGTACGTCTTCCATATACTACCAAGGTTCATTGGTCGACGTTGGATGCCTCATTGTGCCCACTCTACACACAAAAAATGTGACGCTAGATTGAGGCTTATATATACTGTGTTAGACATGCGCGCTACGATATTATTGGTTTCCCCCATGGATTATCTATTGATTTCAGATGAGTTGGGATTGAATTTATTGTGCATTTCAAAGAGCAAAGTAGTAGCCCCATCACTGAAGAAAAAAAAATCTTCTAAATGTACAAATCACATTGTAGGCAAAGTCTATACTGAGCATAAATCATATTTCATTGATTTATACATAGATAAGATATTGGCGGTGATTAGACTTCCCTAGAATATATTAAAAGTACCCAAAAATAATATCAAGATGAAACTTTCTTTAAAATAATTAATCTAGACAAATTACATTAACAAACAAACAAAATATAAAGTAATCATAACCGGGTTGAGTAGTTGAGTTACATAAATAAAACTTGATCTACAATTTATCTTGCAATTGAGTTCTCTAAACGTCTCCCCATGTGCATATAATATTACTAGGATTATTTTTCATTATATTCTACCATGGAAAATATGAGGAACGGCAATTCTAGTATATGTGAATGATCATGGTGGGTTCCGCAGGGAATGATCATGAGATTTGGTAAGCGCATCTAGTGATGTGCTCCAAAACAAACATTTGCAACTGATAATGGGAAACAAATGTGAGGCACACTGATCAGTTGATCTCTAATAAGAGGTGGTGTGTCAAGTATTTCGTAAAATCAAAGAAGTCTCGTAGTTCTAGTTTCAAGTTTCAACACAGGTCTAGGAACTTTTGTTTTCCTGAAAGACAGGTCCTCCACATTTATTGATTACATGCAATAGCTCTCCTGAATATGAGTTGTTAACCAATATGAGATGGCGAAAGGTTTCGTAGTTGATTGTTCGTTAAGTAGCTTCCTATTAGAAGTTGTTTTCATACATTCAAAACAATTGGGATCTGTAGCAGTTTCCTTAGTTGTATACAACACTCTCAAAAACCCATGTGGCAGAACCAATTCAAGTATTTTAAGCGATCCATGTGGCAGAACCAAATATCGGGAAATTGCCACGTAGGAATCTCCAAATCCACCTCAGATGTACTCTGCTTTAATATAGAGAGAGGTGATACCAGTCCTAATAAGGACTTTAAACTTTAAATTCCAAAGTGATTTCTAATCTCTATTCACAATGCATTGGGTTAGTCCCGATCTGGTATCTAAATTATGAGGAAGGATATAGCATAGAATGTTTAGTTCACGGATTCCTAACCACACAACGCAATCCAAAAATAACTTGAATCAGGATTCAACACACAAAATAATTTACCTAAGAAATACAAAAATCACATATAATAAAAAGATATTACACAGTGAAAGGAAGTAGACAAATCATAAACAATAACAGACCAGAGCTCCACTGCTGCCTTCCTTCAAATGGACTCGTTAAGATCGTCTGCAATTATTTGGTTGCAGTTAAGTTAACTCTAGTTCCCAAAAGGTCAAAGGAAATTACCATATTTGTATAATTGAGGGCCAAGAGCCCATCTAGAAAGTGAGCCACATTGAGGTGTGCTCTTTACTTGCCCACACGATTTGGTTCCTAGAATGTACATCACACAATAGAGGTAATTGGTTTTTGTTCTAACATACACCCAATTACAATGAATAAAATCAATGAAGCAGAAGAAACCAATTACAATAAAATAAAGGCATATACCGCTCCATCGGGATTCAGGAGAACCACCACATAAAGCCTAACATGACAACTTGAGATCTACAATGCGACTTAATCAACTAATCGTAGATACAATTTCAATGATGATGGACAAACCCTAATTGTGTTTTACTTCCAAAGTCAGTTCTAATCTCTATTCACATATGTAAGTTATGGGGAAGCATATAACATAGCATTTTCAATTCATGAATTCCTAACCAAATAGCATCAATTCAAAATAAGCTTGAATCAGGCTTCAACACACAATTAATTAATTAAATTACCAAGTACAGAAATGACATATTAAGCAAATAATGCACAACAAAAGGAAATAGAAAATACTTACTTTCACACTTGATCGTCTTGATAAGGACACGGAATTCTCAAGTCATTTCTAATCCCAATTCACATTTCAGTGGGTAGGTATGGTATGTATGTTATAAGATAGCATATAATCACATCTTCAATTCACGAACTCCTAATAGCAAAGCCTCAATTCAAAGATAATTATTCGAAAACAGATCTAATTTGGAGATGAAAAAGGTTTTGGGGTTTTTGAGGATTGGGAATTTTTTTAGGGTATGCGGAAGAGAAAAGAAGAAAGGTTTGGTTTTTTAAATCACGGGGTTTTTTTGGGTTTAGCTTTCTATTTTGAGTGGGAGACTTGGAGGGCCACTTTTCTCGGGCAGTTTTTTTTCTCCCGAAGCCAGTAATCCCCTAGATATCCTTAGAGAGCTTGAAAAGGGACTGCTATTATATATATATATATATATATATATATATATATATATATATATAAAAAAAAAAAAAAATATATATATATATATATCTAAAAAAGGATATACCCATATATACTCTATAGAGGCATACCGTATTCACATGTTTCCTACAAAAAGGTGCCCCTGCATCCAAAAAGTTACAAATACTATTAATCTCCACTTTGAAATTTATTCATTACTACAGTAAGTCCACGGAAATAAGAGTAATGATTGGATTAATTAAAAAAAAAAAAAAAACTTACGAATTTGAAGACACTTACAAATCAACTTAAACATGAAGACAGTGTGGTGCAAGAAATCACAAAATCACAAAATCTAGTTCTTTTAGCCTTAAATTGCAGCAGGAAATACTTAATTAATAGGCCCAAAGTATAGTTTACTCACTAATTCCTGTAATATACACAATCATAATATGAGAAGTTAAACTTAAATATCATTGCAATATCTAGGATTCATAATTCTATATGAATATGCCTTCCTCAGAATTTAGTAATAAGTATAATTTGGAACTCATAATTGCATTGATGCCAAATTGCTTCCATATAAAGGAATCTCCATAGATCACAGATAAGTGTATGAACCTAAAGCCTACAAATATGAACCGAAGAGTTTCCCCCTCATTCTAGATCTATTCTCTTCTCCTTTCTCTCTTTTCTCCCTCTTTTTCCTCTCTTTTCCTCACTTTATTCTCTCCCTCTCTTCACTGTGCGGCCTCCTCTATTTCTCTCCCCATCCTTTTCTTTTTATACCCCTTCTTCTTCCTATCTGGGTCATCCATCTGTCCTCCCATTTGATGGCTACCCTTTTTGCCGTACCTATGCCACGTCCGCGGTCTAGGGTTCCGCGGCTAGGTTTCCCTACTCCCTGGGTTATCTTATTAAGTTGCATTCCCCTCTTTGTCCCACTGACTCAATCTCCTTCCCTTTATTGAGTTGCCTCACTCTGGATCGTCCATCTCTCCTTCCATCCCTCGATTCATCTTATAGCCGTACGAGTACCACGTCCTCGATCTTGGGGTTCCACGGACACGATCCTATACTCCCCAGTTGTCACACTCCAAATTTCGACAGAAAAACAATATTTGTTCTCGACTTTTCGATCTTCGAGGTGTGACGCAATATCAACTCCCAAAAACCCATAAACAGTTTAAAGATGCGGATAATTAAAAACCAATAAAATTTTTAACTTAAACAAAAGTCCTCTTCATTACAAAAATTTACAAATGAAAATGCAAATAACCTTATCTCAACTGAAAATCTATATCACCTCAAAGGAAAACAAAGCCTATCTTAAAATGCGACGCTAACGCAAACCACAAGCAGCAACCAATCTTCTTCAACACTAAACTTGTCAAGACTTATCAACTATGTTCATTTAATGAACACACCCGATAAGCAAACATGCAAATCAGGTCAGCATTATAAAAATGCTGGTGTGAGTAGCTCTAAAATACAACATATATTTATACATATACATACACAATCCATAAGGTAGTTAGTTCTTCCACCGAGGCGCCTTAACTTCCAACAACTAATACAACATACTATACGCATAATAAATAAGGCATGTAGTTCCTCCACGAGGCGCCTTAGGTTCTAACTAAACTAATAACCAGCCAAGCATATTCTATACTTACCTCATTCCATGCTCAATTACAGAGTGGGTCGTCTCTGCACAAGTAATTAGTTTGACCCACCCTTCTACAAAACCATATACAATCATCTATCTAAAGATATATCATTAACCAACATATTACCATAATTATATTAATTAAGGCTTTCTTTGTGTGTCCCTAAAATCACGTCGTATCTATGTTTTACCTAGTTTCCCTGGCTACCACAATCGCTTCCCAACGCCGAACATGTACATCCACATGCCTCCCCTCACATAATGAACCACTCCGTGCATAACTACCCTGAGCGGGATGCCGCACACCAGGTAACCCTCACACGAAAGCCATTATGTAAGTACTGCCATTATTCGACATAAAATATCGTGCGTCTCGTTCTAATTTTGCGAACGGAATAATCAAGCCACCATTCGGCTACGATTGCCCAACACATGGGTCAATCAACATCTTATATATGCACCCTATACAGGGGCCAATCATATCACATACGCCCACACAGGGCAAATCACATAAATTGTGGTAGCTAGGTTCTAGGATTTTCGTTACGTAATTTATTCAAGTGTCATACATAAATACCTCATAATCATTTCACTATATCACGTGCATGTCAAATACATTATTGCACTAAGCCAAATATATTTAGAAATATCTCAATTATATCTCGTAACCACTTTCATTCTTTTACGTGCCAATGTATTATTGCACTACGCCACACTCCCGTAGGAAATATCTACAAATACTCTACTAGCATCTCACAGATAAAATAATAGAGGGTTTATACATTTATTTCTCCAAAACTATTGCATTTAATATATATATCCCAACATATTATATAATGTCACAATTGCTTCAAACGTATCGCATACATTTTTATAGCGTTTTAGGAATATTATATCTCCTAAAGTTTCTATCTCGTCACGTGTCAAAATATACACAATATCATCGTCAAATCATTCTTAGATAATGACAACCAAATTATACAAGCTTCCACAACATTTTAGCATTTGATTTGTCCATACAATTTACAACATAAAACATAGCACAATTAAACAGTCCACAGTCCACAATCAAATCCCAAAAATCTAAAGTCCATGAATTTAAGTCTGTATGTATTTTAATACTCATAAAAACATATATATCTAAGTCTTACAAAAATTCCCCGCTTGTTACGTGCCAATATATTATATGCTTTACACACTACTCACGTCAAATCTTAATTAGATAATGACCAACCAAGTTATACAATATCCGACAATATTTTATTACTACATTTGTCCATATTTTTAAACATGTGAAAAACTGGAAAAAAAAGTCAATATTCCATAGTCAACGGTCAACTGTCAATGGTCAATGGTCAAAGTCAAAGTCAACACGTCATTGTCAAAGTCAAACTGTCGTTTCCATGTTCAACAAATTCAGGGTCATAGCCATGGTTCAGGAATAAAGTCAATGTGCATGGCTCATGGGCTCATGACTAAGGTAATGGTTTGGACCTAACTGGCCAAGCCCAAACCTTAGAACCCGGCCCCAAAAGCCTAAATGTTGAAACACCCATTTGGATCTCTATTAAGTCCTATGTACTGGCCCCAAGCAATATTAGAAACTGGCCCAAAACAGTTAAGTGGTTCGGCCCAAAAACTTTAAATTAAACTGGCCCAAACTAAACAAATAGAACTGGCCCAAAACAAAACAAATAGAAAAATGGCCCAACCCACTAACAAATATCAAAACCGGCCCAAAACTAAAATAGATTATTGGACCCCCAAACAATATTAGAACTGGCTCAAAAACTTAAAATGAAAATGGCCCAACCAAACAACCCAAGAGGCTTTGGCCTAAAGCCCAAACCCACGAACCAAACAGTCGTCATCTTCTCCATCAGCTCCTCTCCACCGCCAGCCACTGCCAGCCACCACTCGTGCTCCCCTTTCAACCCCATGGTTTTGATCCCCTAGAAAAACCCCATCTTCCCATACCCACAAAACCCGATTCCCTCATACTGCGAAAACTCAACCCGACCGCCATTGATGCTCCTCTCCGAGCTTTGACAGCCCTCATTCGACAGCCCCACACACTACAATCAACTATAAACTAGTCTAGATAAAAAAAAACCCACACTCCAATTAAACCCAAAAACAGCCCAACCGAGTTTTTCTCAAAACTCTCCACCGGCGCCATTAACGCCTCCAAGCTTTGGCAGCACCTTACCACTCTCCAGCACTCAATCCCTCGCGACAATCAACCATACCACAACAAAACAATAAGAGTTCAAACAATAATCCTGGATTTCTTGTGATGCCATTAATGCCCTCTCAAGCTACAACAGCACACCCACATTTCAATCCCGACGTTCATTCTCTAAACTCCCGACATCGACCAAAACAAAAACAACCCACACACAACAGTAAAACGAGTTCAACAGTTCGGACAGTTTCAAAGATAACCAAAATAATATACTAATATTTAGCCAGTTTAATAATATGATACATGACGAAGAAGAATGGACAGTAAAATTGAATGAAAACATGGGACCGTAAATCTGTTTCTGTATACCGGTGAGATAGAAAAATAACTACTCACCTTAGTTAGCAGCTCGACGAATTCCTCCTAGTCCGAGTCGTCGCGCTCCAACGCTCGAGCAAACAAGCCGCCTCCATTTTTATTATTTTATTCTCCAAGAACCCTATTCTCTAGAACAATGTGATTATATACTTGGGTTTAAAACCCAAGCCCAACACAGACTCGGGCCCAAAAACCAGGCCCACATATCCCAAATCCAATCCAATCAAATTTTGAATAAATAAATTAATTAATTAATAATTTAATAACTAAATATGTATTTTAAATACGGGCGTTACACCAGTCCTCCTTGTTATACTACAGTCCCCCCTTTATTGTTAACCCAGTCCACTATTCTCTAATGAGCTACTACAAATGCCCCTTCTCGACTTCAGCGACCATTTAATTGGCCCGGGGTCAAGAACTTCCACCGCTTCGTCTCCTTTCCATCTAATATTCGTCCTCATTGGTATCTATGTGATGTGAAAGGTACTCATCACGCATGTTTTTCGGCAGCCACTCGTTTCATGTGCTTCCATGCGTCACCCTTCGGCTGGAGCTACTGCTGATGCTTCGATTTTCCCCCCGCCTTGAAATTACCCTTTTGCCCTCAGCCTATTTAAACTCCGCTCCTTCTTCTTCCTCCCTCACTTTATTTTTTCTTTCCCTTCCCCTTCCTCCAGCCCTCCATTTTTCCTTCCTCTGGTCCTTCTCCCATTTGCATGCACTTCGGTGGTTTCTCCGGTGACTCTCTTTGCTTCCAGACACTTTCTCCAGGCTCCCCACCTCTTTCTCCCCCTTGATTGGTATGTCTTCTAAGCACTCTCTTCTTCAGTTTGAACTGTTTTCTTTTTCTTTTGTTTCAAGTTAGTTTAACCTATAGAATCTCTTCATCTCCTTTTCTGATGTCAGACCGCGAATCCGGCGACTCTTCCTCTTCCCGATCCGCGGGGGTAGCATCTCCCCCTCATATTGCCTCAACTGCGGTACCCTCCACTTTCGGTCGTACCGCCCCTTTATTGCCACCCCCCCCCCCCCTTCGGTCTCGTAGACCTAATTTAGATGCAATTAGGGCCGCCTACGGTGTCCCAGCCGATGTAATGTTTGAGCATGTGTCCTCTGTCACCCACTACCCCCACTTAGTTCCCCGTCGTCCAGGATCCCTTGTTATTACTGTAGGCCAAATTGTTGTCGGTCTACGGCTTCCCCTCACTCTCTTGGATGTCGAAGTTTGCAATCATTTTAACATTCCCCTTGTCAGGGCATAGGGAATTTCTGGCGCATAATGTATGTCGCGAATTCTTATAATAAGACTGGAGAACCCAAAATCACCAGCCACGATATCTACTCTCACTATTACCTCAAGATAAGCACCAAAGATGTCAGTGTAGGGTATCAGTCTTTCTGTGTACGCCCCAAGAAACAATCTTTTGTCCTCCATGTCACCATTTCAGACAAAGTGTGGCACCATTATCCTCTATATGTATCAGGAAACATTTTGTCTGCAGACATTCCTTCCACCCTGACTCTTAATCTCCTCGCCTTCCAAACTCGTGGTGAGTATTGCAGTTCTTTCCTCCTTTTGTGAGGTGTTTCCCATGTTGTCTACTAAACCGAGGTTGTTCTTATTTGCAGGTTGGCGGCCGGACTAAATCCAGGATTTATGCCAACATTTCTTGTCCTATCTTTGCAAAACTCCGCGACCATGGTCTTGCTCAGGCTGATCTTCTAGGTATACATCCCACTACCGCTACTCCCTTATTGCCCATCCCCGCTCTCCACAATTTCAGCAGCTTCTCAGCTCCCTTTTTCCATCCTCCCCCTACCAAGGAGCGAAAACCCAGAGCATCTCCTCCTCCAAAGAAGAGGTCTCGCTCCCATACCTCCCACCGCAATCCTCCCCGAACCTCCTCCCATTCCCTTGCTCCCGAAGACGTTCCTTCACACCGTTCTATCTCACATTGGGATGATCAGTACATATCTCCACACTCCCCTCCTGAAGACATGGACATCCACAAGCAAAAATTGTTCGACAGTGACTCCGATGATGATGTGAGGGAGGTTCCTTCCACAGAAATACGGGCACCTGTTGTCCAGCCGCCATCCTAAAGGTCGTGGACATCGACATCTGAAGAACCTGCCCCTTCCACTCAATGGGCCTCCATGTTTGAAGAACTTACCCCTACCTCTTCACCCCTTCATCCTACTGTCTCTTCCCCCTGTGCACGCCGGCCTGGCAAAGAACCGATTCCCCCTACTACCCCGGCATCCGAGCTTGCACCTGCGGAAGACTTTTGTCCTATTTTTAATGTACGCAATCGCATGGTGAATACTACAGACTCCGCTCTGGATAATGTGGCAATCGCCTCCTCTCTCTTTTATAATGCCCGCTTGCCCAAAGACATCGCCTATGCGGACGGGGGTTCGTTTGACCAACACCGTACTTCTCTGTATACCAACTGGGAGCGGGTATTACTTTCTCTCTCTCCTATTTATTTATTTTTTTTATTATTTTTTTATCCATCTCCCTCTCTGATCCTAGGTGAGCCTGGATATCTCATTCATGATCCGCGGCCTGTTCAGTGCCAAGACTAAGTTGGCATCCCTGGAGAAGGAACTTAACGGTCCTGCCGGCTTACGAGCGCCTATGGCGGTCTCCAGTCGGATCTAGAAGCTTCTACTTTGGCTAAGCTCAAAGCCCAAGACGAGCTCCAGTCCGCGGAGAAGTCTCACCAACAGTATATGGATAAGGTCAACGAACATCTGATCCATCAAAAGGAAGTGCTCCTACAACAACACCAGCTCAACCTGGATGCTCACACTCAGCGACATACGGAAACCTTGCATGCCCTTACCCGGAAGCATCAATCTGACTCCACCGACTTATTGAAATAGCACCAGTCCGACCTTACTATACTCCGAGACCGCTTCAAGCTCCTGGCCGACAAGAGGGTGGCCAAGAAGATTCAAGAGGAGCATGAGAGGCTCACCCGAGAAGGTCGTCTTCTCCCTGAAAGGCTTGCCACCCTGGTGATCGAATCCCTTGACACCCAAAGGGAGGAAGTGCCGATCCAACAGGTCACTTATGAACATCCTGCGACAGATGGGCCCTCTCCCCATGAGGCGACCACCCAGGAGACTACCGCGGTCCTCTTCGAAGAAGCTACTGAAGAGCTCACCACTACCACCCTCCAGGAAACTAACGATGTGATGCCCGTCGATGATCCCACCTCGGAATTGTCTTAGGAATCTCCTTTATGTAATAAGGCACTTTTACAATTTCCTGATCAGTTGTTTGTTGCACTTCATATTTTGCTAATGATTGGCTATTGTTTCCTTTAATGTAACCTTTGATTTTGTCTGGTGTGCTGTGTGTATACTTTGTCCAAAAAAGACTCATCTCAATTTGGTGAATCCATTGCCTTAGCCAGCGCAGGTCTCATTCCACTCTGGTGGGCCTAGCTTCGATATGCTACTTGGGGCAACTCGTCTTGCCCCAGGTCTAGAGTCTACGCTGACCTTGCATCAGCGAAGGGCTCATCCCCTCTGTTGTCTCTCTCCATGATTGGATTTCATGCCCCTTGTATAGATAATATGTCTCATCCGCAAAGGGTTCATCCCGCTACGCGGGCTCTGTAGCTTCAGGAAGCTAATTGGAGCAACTCGTCTTGCCTCAGGTCTAGGGTCAACTCGGGCATTGTATCAGCGAAGGGCTCATCCCCTCCACTGCCTTATTCCATGGATAACTCCCATTCCCCATGTGTAGATTGTGTCTCTCGTCCGCAAAGGGCTCATCCCACTCCTCGAGCTCTATCCGGCCATGAAGACCGCTGGAGCATCTCATTTTGTTCTGGGCTCCCCTCAACTCTAGTGCTAGTGAAGAGCTCATCCCCTCCGCTGCCTCACCCTCTGGTGGGCGTGGAAGTCTGAGGGGGGTCACGCCCCTTGCCCCAGGTGTCTCTTGCATCTCTGATCCTCGGAGGGCTCATCCCACTTGGCGGGCTCTATCAGGCCATGAAGACCGCTGGAACATCTCATCTTGTTCCGAGCTCCCCTCAACTCTAGCGCTAGCGAAGGGGTCATCCCTTTCGCTGCCTCTCCCTCTGGTGGGCGTGGAAGCCCGAAGGGGGTCACACCTTGCCCCAGGTGTCTCTTGCATCTCTGATCCGCGGAGGGCTCATCCTACTCCACAGGCTCTATCAGGCCATGAAGACCGCTGGAACATCTCATCTTGTTTCGGGCTCCCCTCAACTCTAGTGCTAGCGAAGGGCTCATCCCCTCCGCTGCCTCTCCCTCTAGTGGGCGTGGAAGCCCGAGGGGGGTCACGTTCCTTGCCCCAGGTGTCTCTTACATCTCTGATCCGCGGAGGGCTCATCCCACTCCGCAGGCTCTATCAGGCCAAGAAGCCCGCTGGAACAAATCCTCTTGTTCCATACTTACTCCAGCTCTAGCGTCAGCGAAAGGCTCATCCCCTTCGCTGCCTTTCCCTCTTTCGGGCGTAGCAACCTAGTAGGGTCACTCTCTTTGCCCCATGTGTCTCTTGCTTCACTGATCAGGGAAGGACTCCTCCCACTCCGTGGGATCGATCAGGCCCTGAAGCCTGCTGGAACAAATCCTCTTGTTCCATGCTCACTCCATCTCTAGCGTCAGCGAGGGGATCATCCCCTCCGCTGTCTCTCCCCCCGTGGGCGTGAAAGCCTACTGGGGATTTCGTTATCCTTGCCCCACGTGTTCTCGTAGCTCTTGTCCACTATTCGCATTCTCACTTAGACATTAAAAATAGCAAGCAAATTTCTTTTCACAAAAATGTTGTGGCCTTATATATTTACAAACAACTCTAGTCCTCTGCTTTGGACTTTCCTTGCATTACTTTGTGACTTCATTACATTCAGTTGTAAAATTTCCTCAACATTCTCACATTCCAAGGTTTTCCTATCAATTTGCCCTTCATTGTTCGTAGCTTATAGGTACCAAACCCACCTACCTCCACCACGGTGTATGACCCTTCCTAATTTGGACCAACTTCCCATCCCTTTCTCTCTTTGTGCTAGGAGTCACTCGGCGGAGCACCAGCTCTCCTATCTTGAATTGCCGTAACTTGACTCGCTTGTTGTACTGCCTCTGCAATCGCATGTGATACTCTTCTAATCGAATGCGAGCTGAGTCTCTTTTCTCTTCTGCCAAGTTCAAGCCCCCTGCCAAAATGCGCCAATTCGATCCCTCCTCCACGGCCTTGGTCCTCATAGTGGCTACTACCATCTCTGATGGAATCACTACCTCGACGCCATATGCCAGGGCAAATAGGGTCTCCCCGGTGGTCGTTCGAGGTGTGGTTCGATACTCCCAAAGAACATGGTTCAACTCATCTACCCACGCGCCCTTCTTATCTTCTAGCTTCCTTTCCAAGTTGTTCATTATCATTTTGTTGGAGGATTCAGCTTGTCCATTGCCCTTGGGGTTGTAGGGGGCAGAGAACCCTTGTTTCACTTTGTACGCCTGCAGAAACTCAGTCACTTTCGCTCCCGTGAACTGTGTCCTATTGTCCACGATAATGGCATATGGCAGCCCAAACCGGCATATGATGTTCTCCCATAGAAACTTAATCACCTGCGTCTCCTTCACCTACTGCAAAGGTACAACTTATATCCATTTGGTAAAGTAGGCTGTGGCCGCCAACATATATCTCCTTTTGCCGCTAGCCATGGGCAGTGGTCCTACGATATCCATCGCCCACATAGCAAAAGCCCACGAACTAGAAACATTATGTAGAGGTTCGCTGGAGCGAATATCAGTTGTGCAAATCTCTGGCACTTGTCACACTTCTGAGCGAATTCCACTGCATCCCTTTTCATGTGGGGCCAGAAATAACCCTGTGTCAATAGTCGGTGGGCTATAGTTCTCTCGGCCGAATGATTCCCACAGTCCCTTTCATGCAACTCTGCCAGCACCTCTGAGGCTAACCGCGGCCCTAGACATTTCAACAATGGGCCATTGATGTTTTTTTGGTACAATTCACCTTCCAACATAACATACCTCTTGGAAGCCTGTTCCAACCTTTTTCTTTCTTTCTTGTTGGTCACCTCTTTTCCCTCCAAAAAATGCTTAATGGGCTCCATCCATCCCTCTTCCTCTTCTGTATTCTGACACACTTCTACCACTTCCTCTGTGCTTGGCTTCTCCAGTCTCCCTACTCGAATCGTTCGTTCCTCGGATCCAGGTATGGCTGCAGCCACATATGCCAAGGCGTCCGCATGCCTATTCTCACAGCAGCCCAAGTGTACAAATCGGAGCTTCTCAAACTTACTGGACTTTTCGTGCACCACCTTCAAATACTTAGCCATTCGCGGACATCGGGGAGCGAACCCCCCATTAGCTTGACACACCACCAGATTTGAGTCGGAATACACGATCAGTTCCTTTACTCCCAAGTCCTCAGCCATTCTCAACCCCACTATCACCGCCTCATACTCTGCTTCGTTACTTGATGCCACGAACTCCAATTTCATGGTCTGTTCTATTCTAATATTATCAGGCGTGACCAGCACAACTCCAATGCCACTGCATGTGTCAGTGGCCGATCCATCAGCGAATACTCTCCACCCATTCCTTTTATCCCAAGGGTCTAGTAGGTCGGGCACCCCATCCTTCTCCGGTTCCATGACCATCTTTTCTCCCCAAGTGGGATCTTTTGTGGGGAATTAAGCCAGAAACTCCGCTACCGCCTGAGCCTTCTCCGCGGTTCTTATCTGATATTATATCTCATACGAACTAATTATCACTGCCCATTTTAACATTCTGCCTAACTTCTCAGTCCTAAAGCTTGTTTGAGAGGCAAGTTAGTCAGCACCACCACTGTGTGTGACTCGAAGTAGGGTTTCAACTTTAGAGCTGAGAAGACTAACGCCAGGGGATACCTCTCAATTCTACTATACCGCGTCTCTGCATCCAACAATGTTTTGCTTTGGAAATACACTGGCTTCTCCATTCTGTTGACTAGGCGGACCAACACTTAACTAACTGCATACTCGGTGGCCCCCAAATACAAGTATAACTTCTCCCCCTGTTTTGGCCGAGATAGCAATGGGGCCTTACCCAAATGCCTCTTCAGCTCTTGAAATTCCTCCTCGCATTCTGACATCCACACAAAATCTGGGGTGCTTCTCAGTAACCGATACATGGGTATACACTTGTTAGATGATTTGGAAATGAACATATTCAAAGCCGCAACCTTACCTGCCAACCGCTGCACTTCTTTGACATTCTGTGGTGACGACATCTCCACCAATACTCTTATCTGTTCAGGATTAGCCTCTATTCTCTGCTAAGTAACAATGTAACCCAAGAACTTTCTCGTGGTTACTCCGAATGTACATTTCTCTAGATTCAGCTTCAAATTGTACTTTTGCAGTATCCCGAATGTCTTTCTTAATCCCTCTAGATGCTCCTCCTCAGACATGTTTTTCTCCACCATATCATCTATGTATATTTCAATCCCCTTCAGAATCTTACTTTCGAACATTTTTTCTCCCAATCGCTGGAAAGTGGCCCCCGTATTCTTCAATCCAAATGGCATCCTGGTGTAGCAATACGTGCCGCCTTCTCCGACAAATGATGTCTTCTCTTGATCCGGTCCATACATCGCGACCTGGTTATACCACATAGATGCATCCATGAATGAAAATATTTTGAATCCTGCTGTCCTATCCACCAATTCATCAACCCACAGCATGGGATAACCATCCTTGGGACACTCTACATTCACATCTATAAAATTGACGCATATACGAACCTTGCCATTCTTTTTTGGTACTGCAACTACATTGGACAACCAATCCATGAATTCCACCTCTCGTATTATTCCTGCTCTTTTTAACCGCGTCGCCTCTTCGTGGATGCCCTCTGCATACTTTGGTCTGATGCTCCACATCCTTTGCCTCACTGGATTGGCATCCTCTTTCATGTGTAGTCGATGACACACGAACTCCAGGTCTAACCCCGTAACATCCTCAATTACCCACGCAAATACGTCTTTGTTTTCTGACAAGAATTGTATTAACTTACTTTTCCACTCCTCTGGAAAACTGGACCCCACCGCGGTGAACCTCTCTTCCTCCCCTTCCCCGATATTCACTACTTCAATCTCGTTGAGTGTCTTCAGTTCCACCGTCGACTCCTCCTCCCTCTTCGCAGAGGTGCAATGTAATTGCTATGCCTGCCTCTTCCTAGGGTTTGAACTCTCCTCTTCTGGTCCGCGGATAAACCATTTCACTGTACCTCTGTGACTGTTCTTGGTCGTCACCTGATCTCCGCGAACTTCATACATGCCCGTTGGGGTGGGAAACCTTATCACTTGATAGTATGTTGACGGAACAGCCTTCATCTCATGAATCCACTGCCTCCCCAAAATCACGCGTTATTGACGCTAAATCTACCACCATAAACCGTGCAAAGACCGTCACTGGACCCGTGGTTACAGGCAATAAGAGTTCTCCCATAGGCTCCGTCATACTCCCGTTGAACCCGTACAAATTAGTCTGCGGAGGCCTCAATCGCGTAGGATCAATCCCCATTTCTTCCAAAGCTCCTTTAAACAACAAATCCACTGCACTACCATAATCAATCAAGACCCTCTTAACCATGTAATTGCCCATTGCCATTGTGATGACCAACGCGTCTTCAAGGGGTGAATCCACTGCCCGTAGATCTGCATTGCTAAATACGATCCGGTCTCTGTCCTCTGATGCCCCTACTCTTGGTCGGGGTCTGTCTGTCCCGTCATTGATCTGCTAGATGCTCGCAGTTCTCCTCACTCGGTCTCTATGGGCATTATGACTTAGTACCTCTCCACTGAAAATCACATTAATAGTCCCTAGTATCCGGTCCTGGTGTGACAGGCGCTCCTCCTCCTGTGCTCCCCTTACAAACTCCCTCATCGTTCATTTTTCCACCAATCGTTGAACCAACCACTTTAGAGCATAACAGTCATTGGTCTCATGACTTCGCATCTGATGATAGTCGCAGAACGGTTTATCTGGTAACTCTATCGGGGTGTTCCGCGGCCTTTCATATCCCTGCATGTTCTTAATCAACGACAATATTTCGCTAAGGGGTCTATTCAGCGGCGTCACTTCTATCTCGCGGTATGGCTTCCTTTCTCGGTTCTCCCTTCGAATTCCCTCCCGGTTTCTTTCTGCCCTTGGCGGGTATCCGCGATACTCCCCGCTTTCCTTCTCGGACACCCCCACCCTTCGATGTTCCCTGTCTTTCTCCAACGATAGCACCGCCTTCCCTGACTTCTTAGATTCCTTCTGTATACTGTCCTCATACCTGATATATTTTTCCACCCGCGGATATAGCTCATGCAAAGTTACAATCTCGTTCTTCGCCACCGACTGGTGCACCCCTGTTCCCGGTCGCAACCCTCTTTCAAATGTGATCACTGCGGTTCTCTCATCCATATTTTCTACCTTCAATGTCTCGGCCTTGAATCGACACAGGTACTCCCTTATTGACTTCGCGGATCTTTGTCAAACATTGAATAACGCCGCAATATCCACCAACCTCTTTTTATGGTGTATGAAGTGATCTATAAATGCCTATTCCAATTCTTGAAAGTTCCTTATGCTCCCCGCTGGTAACCAGTAGTACCAGTCCGACGCCCCTCCTTTCAGACTAGCCGGGAACATCATACATCGCAGTCCATCATATCGAACCTCTTGCCAAAGAGGCATCTGTTGTCGAAAATGGTGGATGTGGTCAGCCGGTCTCCTTTGCCATCGTATCTTTCGAACCTAGGCTGGTTGAATCGCTTCAGCACCTCTGACGCCCAGATGTTATCCGCTAACGAGTTGCGATTCAGTCCGGCTACCACTTGGCTAGCCGCTCCCCCACGGTCCTTCGAATATTGTCGATTCGCCTCTCTATTATTATCTATCATCTCTTGAACTTGTTCCATGGTTAAGCCAGCCACCGGGTTTTCGACGAGGTTCGGCCCGCCCTCCTCATCGTCAGACTCCTCCCCTGCTTCTTCCCCTTCTTCCTCCTCCGATCTCTTTTTTTCTCTCCTCAGTTCTTCTTTCTCCTCTCTCAGTCTCCCGATCTCCTCTCGCATCAACTGAGTCTCCTCTGTTTCATGCTCCACTCCTCGATCTCCCTCCTCATCAATCACCGCTTCCGGTGTCGGATCTTGTGCCACTGCCCTCTTTGGTCTGCCTACCCCTTTCTTCGCTTTTGGTGCCATTTCTATCTTCTACGATCTTTTCAGTTCTCATAGACGGCGCCAAATATATGAACCTAAAACCTAGAAATATGAACCAAAGAGTTTCCCCCTCATTCTAGATCTCTTCTCTTCTCCTTTCTCTCTTTTCTCCCTCTTTTTCCTCTCTTTTCCTCCCTTTCTTCTCTCCCTCTCTTCACTGTGCGGCCTCCTCTATTTCTCTCCCCATCCTCTTCTTTTTATACCCCTTCCTCTTCCTATCTGGGTTGTTCATCTGTCCTCCCATCTGATGACTACCCTTTTTGTCATACCTATGCCACGTCCACGGTCTAGGGTTCCGCAGCAAGGTTTCCCTGCTCCCCGGATTATCTTATTAAGCTGCATTCCACTCTTTGTCCCACTAACTCAATCTCCTTCCCTTTATTGAGTCGCCTCACTCTGGATCGTCCATCTCTTCTTCCATCCCTCGGTTCATCTTAATTTACAACTAGCATTGGAATTTATTTGATGAAATTTATAAAATAAAGGGGAATAAATATTTGGAAACATTGAAATAATCTATTCTTTAAAAATAGGGGTGAAGTCATTCACCATTAGGATTTCTCATTAATTGAATTTTTGAAAACCGGCAAAATTTAGTTTAATTAGTTTATAAAATAGAAGCAAATTTTCATTCTTAGATTAAATTAGTTTGATAAAATCAAAAATCCAAAAATTGTTTTAAATCTCACGTACTTAGTTAGTTATTGGTTCATTAATTCTCTTCGCTCTAATTTCATTTCAAGGTGTGGTTCGACTCTAACTTGCCACTATTCTTTTTAATTGTTGTAGGTTTGAAAATTATATTTATTGATTTGCAGGTTCTAAATGACAAGAATTTGTGCAATTCAACGCACACCAAAGGGAGGAAGGAACAACAGTGAGTTTCAATATTGGCTTGGAATTGGTGCTAATGATAGTGTTGATACACCAAGTACCCCAACAATTTCAGCAGTTGCACCTTGCTTAAGTCAGTTTTTAACTCAGACCTAGTGAATATATTGGTGCTTTTTTTTTTTTTTTGTTATTTTGTGGATAGTCATGTTTTTTGGGGAGCCATTTTGGATGATAGTGCTATGGTTTAGGAGTGCTAGTCTGTAATGACAATGCTAATATAGTTGTTATGACAAGTGCTATGTAATGTAGTTCTACTTACCAAATTATTATTTCTTCATATATACAATACTTGATAAACATAGCACTAATCAGGCACATCTCGCACAACTGTCACATACAGAACAACAATTTCTCTCATCTCACACTCTTCTCACTATTCTCACCACTCTTCTCACTCTTCTCACAAATAGTTGAAAGATAGCAGGCCTTTCATAAGCCATAACCTTCACAGACTGGGAATTCTTCCTTGCATAGATTACATACTTGGTTGTCTACTTTTTTTGTCAAAGTATAATCAAGTCACAGCACTGCAACCTTCTCTAGAACACTTGAGGTACTTGGATTGTAAAGTTCCTTCTTCCATATGACCTAGAACGACTCTCATAAATCCACAACACCAAGCATGAGTGCAATGAACACCAAGATATTGACATCCTGAAGCATAGTGACCCTCTTCATAGCATAATTGGCAAACCTGCAATAGAAAATACAAACACCACATAATTTAAATTAAAGGTTTAGTCTTACTGTAATTACTTTTGTTTCAGACTTGGTCCTTCTAAATAATGTTTAATTAGGTTTTGGCCCTTCCACCATTATAGACAAAATCAAACTTAAACCAGTTACCTTTGGCGCAGCAACAACTACAAGATGACAACTTCCACCCATTATACTCTTTCTTTATCTTCTTTCTTTCAAATTTCGATTTTGTATAGCCAGCCATCAACAATACCAATATCTATAGGGTAAGTATGAATAGATTTGACCGTTGGGGTTTGAACTACCAATAGTACCAACGGATATATCACACTAATCGTTGATTTGAAGTGTGGAGATCTTGACACGTGTCCTGAATATGGTCAACTCTTTACCAACATTTAACTCTTGACCAACATTTGACTCTTGACCCACGTGCCTCGCACACCCAAGGGTATGATTGGTATTATGAAAATACCAACAACCTACATACAGTCAACTTGGTGGACTTTGGTGGACTGACCGGTCAAGAGGATTTAGGAGGACCAAAAGCTAATAAACCGATTAGTGCAGACCAAATCCCAGATATCTATTATTTAGGAGGACCAAACCCTAAATAACCCAAGAAATAAATGTAACAAGCCAAAAGTTAAAAATCAAACTTTTAAAAATAAGGGCCTGTGGCCAAGTGGCTAGTAGTTTAAAATTTTGAAGACACAATATGCAATATTTATCACCCACTCCAACCTTAGACTTTATGCCATAAATAGGGTCATGGTGCAACGCTTTTAACTTTCTTCTGGATTAAAAAATATATATATATCACCACCTACAAAGTCGCGCTTTGATTCATTGACTGAGGATCAGAAGGTGTTTGTGTGTTCTTTGGAGTTCCGTCGCCCCACTTTTCTATCTCTCCCCCCAAAATGTTGTTGAATTAATTAATATATTCCAGCTTATGAAAGTGTTGATCTATCTTATTATCAGAACAAAAAAGTGTCGCATGCTCTAATGGCGAGTTGACCCCCCTTGAACTAAAATCACATATAGTATAGACTTGACTGGACTTGAGACAAGCGTACAGCGTTCCAAAATTCCTATAAGCACTCAGTGCCACATATCTAAACACCTTTAAAGCGGCCTGCCCAAGCTATTAAGCCCACGCTTAGCCGCCACCACATAGAGGCGTGGGTGAGCTAGCCTTCCGCCGCTCAATTAGCTGAGCAGATTTTAACACCTGTCCATTTTAGCCATCAAAGCCTCTCGGCTGTCCGTCCGGGCTTTTCATCCAATCAGAGCACTGCTTCTCAGCGCCTTGAGCCTCCACGCCGGTTTTCTTTCCCTCTTTATCCTTCCAATTTTAATGACCGTGTTCATTCTTATCCCTCCCTCCATATCCCTCCACAGACAACCCCACACCCTTTCACTATCAATCCAGGAACAGATAAAGAAAAGATTACGTGATATCTTAAGCGGATCTCCTGCGCTCTCTGGCTATCGAAATTGAAGCTCATGGTTTAGCTCCGTCGAGTTTTCTTGCTCTCTCCCTCTGTCTAGGTCTTCTTTACAGAAGAAGCATAAAAAAAAACAAGGTCAGACTTCAAATCTTGATTAATTGTTTTTAAACAAGCATTAACTTTGTTAGTTTTTGAAATTGGGCTTTGTCTATTGCTTACAACATGTATTTTCTAAAATTGGGTTTCGAATTAAAAAAACAGGAATTCAAGTGGTTTGCTCATTTTTGTTTTTCCATACACTTGAACTTCAAATCACTCTATACGGGTTACTAATGCATCTTGAGTCACTGGAACTCTATAGAAACCTTCAATTCTCTCATAAGTATGTTTGATTTCGTTAGACATCACTTTTTCCATGAACTAAAATGGGTCACTAGCGTGCTTTGCGAAGTGAATTAATTTATGAACATCCAGATTGTTGGAGTTCGGAAGACACCAGTTTGGTAGGTTATCCGTATTTGTTACCCTCAAGAGGATTTCACTAGAAACTGGAATCAGGAGGTCAATGCTTGCAGATTAAGCTTGACATGACAATTGTGGACAATAATATTTTTCACACAAGTTTTGAATGCTTAGCAATTAACACAGACATTGTACACCAACAGTAACCAATAAATATGGTTTGTGGCAAACATTTGGAATGTCCAAATGCGCCTATGTTGTTGTATTTAGCTCCATTTCTGCATCATCCAGAACTGGTTCATTACTTCACAGTCAATTTCACTCTGCTGTTCGTAGTAGACAGGTATTGCTTTCACGGTTTTGTCTACCTGTATTAGAAACAGTACTCTTTCGCTTAGCTACTTTTAAGTACAAGATTCAACATTGATAGTGAAACAGAAGGCAGCAAAAGAGTTCCACAAAGAAAACTTATTGGCAACTTAAAGTCTTCTTATACTAGCTATACTAGCTAAGTGGAACGTGTATCAAGGTGTTTAGATGTGTACCTCAGACTGATGTCGATTTGTTTTTTATGGTTTTTTAGGTGTAAAAGGAAGGGGATGATAGTAGAAGATTTCGTCTGACTACTCCAGCTCAAATTTCTTGATACAACTTTCATCAATAATTTCAGTATTCTTTCTGTTGAAATGGGCTTGAGGGAACTGGCATCTTTGAAGGTTATTTAATTTTCCCCACATATGCAGTTATGTTATTTTTTTTACATTGAGTTTTATCATTCTAAATTAGTAAATTTCCTATGAGTACACGTATGTCTTATTGGACATCCTTATGGTTTTATTTGCCCCAATGTATCCTTATTGTTGCGAAAGAATACTGAAGACATCTTTCGGAAAAAATAACTGCATAAGAATTAGGAAAAGAGAAAGAAAAAAAGAAGATTTGGAAAATTTCAAAGAGGAAAGACTGATTGTCTGATTGTAGTGACTATAGGAAAGTGTGCCAAATTAAATGATAACAACTCTTAAACTGTGTGACAAATTTGTTGATTCTTGGAATTGTCAATCAATCTATTCCGTTACCCTAAGAGCCTCAGAAATCTATATAGAATCTGTGACCATATTAGATTATAAATTTATAATACTTATCTCTGTCAAAGTTAGAACCAAATGAAGACACAAACAAAGCTACACTATTCCCGTTTGAAATCCAATTGACACAAAAAAGAATAAAAGAAAAAAGAAGTGAAGTTTATATCATCTTTTTCTATTGGCATTTAAGCCTTGGGGGGTCAAATGTGGAGGCTAGCAAAGGTAGAATCTTGAAGACAGTTGATGATATGGACTGTGGGAATGGGAAGGAAGCTAAAAAGGGCAGTGGACAGAAGGTGCCAAAGGTTTTTAAGTATATGAAGGTGAAGAGGCAATGCTGGATGAAGTGTTTGTGTAGCGAGTATTGTGAAGATGAAAAGAAGGATGTAGTGCTAGATTTGGGGTACTCGGACTGCTGATGAAGGGAAGGGGGTTTTGGGAGATGATGATTATTTGTGGAGTGGCAGGCGAAAAGGTCAGGTCATGGGTGGGGTGGGGGTGGGTGGCAGTAGGAGGGTGTCATTCTGTTTTGAGAGAGTGCAAACATGGTGGTGGTTCTTGGGATTCTCTCTCTTCTTCTGTTTTTGGCATTTTCGCCTCTTAGTCTGTTCATCTTATTGAGTCTATATGACTATATATGTATTGGTGTATGGGGTTAAGTGTTGTGTGGTTCTGGGAGCTAATATTTGTTAGTTCTTGAGTTGAGTGGATGTAATTTCCTGGATTATATCAGTATAGTATATTTTATGAATCAAAAATAAAAAAAAAAAATAAAATGACGTTAAGCCTTGTGGAATGCCTCATTTCCTTGATCTCATTCAGACTACATAAAACCTCATCCAAAGGATTCTTGCTGTTGTGCTGAAATTTTGTTGCCATATGTAACATTATTACATTTGTACTTTTCATTTTGTGGAAAACCGATTTGGAAACTTATCTTTTTGAACTTCTGTTTCCCAGGTTGAGGATGCTGTTGTACTTGCTCTTGCCCAACATCGACGTCCAAATATTGTTCGACAATCCTTCTCAGGTTTGTCCTATTGCTTGCGTGCTTGGAACCATTTTCTTTCAGTGCCTGTTTGGTTATAAAACTTTCTTTCTCCGACTAGAGGCTTCTGTACACTTGGGGCGGATCTAGGATTTAACGTAAGGAGGTGCTAGGGTGAAGAAAAGGCTTCTTTTTCCTTACCCCTTTAGGCCTTGTAAGTTTGTAGTATATGGATTTTTCTTTTAATCTTATCCAGGGTGCAGCCTGGGGTAGCCCCCTCATAGTTCTGGCCATTATTTGGTGCATACACACATTTGGAATCTCTGTTATGACAGTTCCCATCTAATTGACACGTCATTGTGCCTTGGAAAACATTTACATAGTTCTACTTATTTTCATCCCATTTTATCGTGCCACCAGTATTTGTTACATTGTTTGGCACATCTCTACACGTGTAACCACATATTGGAGTGCTGCTTTTGCCTCAGATCCATAGCAATATGCTTGTGTCTTTCATGTCTTTGATTCTAAATAACCAGATTAGATAGATATAAAGGTCAAGGCATAACTGGACTTTGTGCGTTGTGGCAGAGAGTTGGGATTAGTATCATTGCAACAAAGGTGCATAAGTGAGGAATATGGGTTCATGATGAATTCCAAGTGATGTGGAGAATGTTGTTGAGATGTTGTTCGAAGATAAAGCAGGGGTGCAATATATAGCATGCCCTGAAGCACAATTAGCTAATTATATCTGCCTCTCTGAAGACCATACAAGATTCAGCAGTCGTTTATAAGAGATATTTCCATTCTGAGTACATGGACGTGCGTACCAAGGTGTTCCACATCAATCCCTATTGACCTGTAATAATCATTAAATTAAATGGCTTAAATTCAGAGAAGTGATGTCCTGGACAACGTACACATAGCAACAGGTCGCGACATGATCACAAAATATTATTATGCCCGTTGAATCTTGCATGAACCAGGGAAAAATATTATTGTAATATTCTTACTCAAGGTCATGATGAACAAGTAATTTTGGTTTGCGCTTATAACTTTATATATTATCTATAGATGCTTAAGCTGGATACATTTTAGGTGCTGAACTTTTACATATCCAATAGCTCAATCACAGCATCTTCTGATGATTCTTATATATCTGAATTTGGAGAGACTTTGAAGTATCTGCTTTATTCACTAATCACTATTGTAAATTATTTGAACAGAACTGAAGTCACCTGGTGATTCGAAGTATATGGAGGCATTTGGTATAGTCCTAAATTCAACTTTTATTACCTTTTTTTCTTTTGAACCAGTAGAGGCATGCTAAGATTTAACATAAACACCAAATAGATACCTGTGAGGGAGCAGCACGGCTGTACAATCAGCTCACATGTGATGTGGATGTTCTCTCCAAAGTCCAAACTCATTCTTGTGAATTTTGTGCTCAGAAATGATTTGTTCTCCCGTACAAGTAGCTTCTATCATTATTCATTTTTTCATTGTATCTAACCCCATACACATTTCAACATCGTCCATATTACACGGCTTATATGCATGTATATTGAATACACTTGATAGGCAGTCATACAATAATTTGATGCTTTATTACTTAAATTGTTTATTAGCAGGTCTAAACATGTTGTCAATGTTTGATAATGTCTACGCGCCTTTATATAATTTGCGAATTTTATCAACATTGTAGTGGTTTGTTGTCTATAGTAATTGCAATTAGTTACGCATCAATTTCACTTTATTTTATCATCATGCCAAACATGCTGGCATATGATCTTTGGCCCCTGCATTTTGGCCCATTTAGCTTTATTAAGATCACTAATAGCAGCTTAATGAAAGTTCATGCGATGAATGACCTCTTTTATAAATATGGCATTCTATTGACCTCCTGAACGTCTACTTCATCTACAATATATTCGTTTATAGTTAAGTCTTTACAATAGGATTCTATCTGACTAATCTACTCATATTTAACTCTTTTAGGTGGTTCCACATGAAACCTACAATTGCTTATCTACTGTTATTGGGAGTCACGCGGAAAAAAAAATGTTGAGGCAATTATGTACAGAAGCCCAATTTCTATTTAAAACTTAAAACCCATTTCGTAATAAGACCCACAATATCAGACTTCAACAAGTACAAAAACGTCAACAAGAACGTTTCATTTTTTAATACCAATTATATACAAGCTAACCATAATGTGCGTAGCCCGTGCACTCACCTAGTAATATTGTAATGTCACAATTTCAGCGTAATTTTGGTGTGATTGTATGATTTGTGTACTTAAGAAGCATACACAAAATTTGTCCTTGGTGATCGGTCACACTTGTCATATTATTTATCATTTGTTAGGATCTTCTCTAAAGAGATGACAGTGACTTAAAACTAGATATTAAAGTCTCCCAGAATTTGATCCCAACAACTCATAAAAGAGCTCATCATATTTTGTTTTTGCTATCCTTCGGCAGACAGTTGATACTTCTCTCTTCTAGAACTATTTGTTTACGTTTGAGAGTGACCAAGCACTTGAAGGGTCTCAAATCACAAACTTGAAACTTCATCAGATCAAGTATTCTAATGGTTACCAACTATTTCATTGTGACTCTTGTCATTTGCTTAGCAGCTGCCTCCCTCTGCAAGGTATGCCTCCTCTCCAAATTTTGCTTAACATAGATTCTACTGCACAATTCATA
Organism: Coptis chinensis; assembly: GCF_015680905.1. Classification (NCBI taxonomy): domain Eukaryota; kingdom Viridiplantae; phylum Streptophyta; class Magnoliopsida; order Ranunculales; family Ranunculaceae; genus Coptis; species Coptis chinensis. The sequence continues at coordinate 87,112,704 of NC_141463.1, read as the reverse complement.
GTACAATGTCACAAAAACCCATCGTCATTTCACACAATTTTCAGTTCAACACAATAGCAAATGGCAAATGAAGTAACATTACTAGATTTCTGGCCAAGTTCATTTGGAATGAGAGCAAGAATAACATTAGGCATTAGCTCTCAAAGACATTGAGTACAAAGAAGAACACCTCAGTCCATTATTCCTGAAAATGAACTCAGTTCACAGAAAAATCTCAGTCTTAATTCATAAATTGTGCTCAATGAAAAAAATGCCGAATCAAAGGCAACAAATTGTGCTCATTGAGTCTACTCAATGTGATGCACATTGAAGAAGCACTCATAAGATATATACTTAGATTTTAAATATTGTCCGATAAGACTATTGGACCAGTTCTAGATATATCTGTCTAGTCCGATAATGTGCCAGTCCGAAAACTAAAATAGTTTTGTTAGTTTTTCAATTAAATACTAGTACATTTTCAACTATTAGCTGACTCTCCTAAAATGAGCTTCTACTATGCCAGGGAGATACCTATGACATTCATGAGGCTAGTGACCATGCAATGGTCAAAGAGAGAATTGTAGGTCTAGAACCGAAGATGTTTTGGGGGATACTTGCAGGTGTGGTGGGTGCTGCTCTGATTATCTGCATTTGGGTTGCATGCTTCTGTTGTCATCAACATAAAGACGATTTTCCAATGCTCACAAAAACTCAATTGCCAGCCCTGCGCATCGAATCGGGTGCTACATAGTTTAGGATTTTGTGTTGCTTAGTTAATTAAATGTTTGAAGTTATACTTAAGGAGATTAGCACTTTATTAGTTGTATTCACTTAAAAATTTCGGATTATATATTGGGTACCCTTACCTATTTACGTTCCTTTTATTGAAGCTATATGATTTCTTCACAAGCTGCACCCCATATCAAATCTTATCTATTAATGAAGTCTCCATCAATCTTAGGCGGAGAAGAAACCATATTCATAGTACAAGAAAGTGGTTTAGAGAAAAGAGGGGGGATTCTCTTGTTTTTTGTCTGCTCTAAAAACTTAAATGCTCTTGTTCCAAATAACCACCGCTCCTCTCAGAAGACTGTCTTCGTTGAACTTCTTAAGCTAGGCAGCTATTATAAACTACTAGCAATTTTACAATTGTGCAGGCCAGTTAGAGAGCCGCTGGTGAAATCCACCAGCGCTAATTGAAGCCCACGTGTATTACTAAACTATCCGTTTTTTTTTTACCTTTTTTAGAGAAACAATATATCTAAAAAACATAAAAAGAATAAAACTATTTCTTCTCCAATTCTCTCCCCAACAATGTCGTACTCTCTGTCTCTCTCCCACTTCCCTACTCCTTCCCTCAAATTTCTTTCTCTCTCCGATTCGTCTTCTCTCTCCAACAAAGAGGACCCAATTCTGTTACGCAAAAGAGGAACCTCCTTATTAAGTAATTTGGTGCTCTCGATCTCTCTCTGTCACCAAGATGTTATTTTCTACATTCTCTATTTTTTGCTTTTTATTGGTGATGTTTGTTGCTGCTCATTGATCTTTGGTTCGTAGTTCAAGTACAACTAATTTGTAAATGTGTGAATTAATTTGAATTTGTAAGTTAGGGTCTATGAATTTAGAAATTGTTAATAATTGGTGGGTTTTGGTATATCTGTAATGAATTTATGATATGCATTTTTCTGATGCTTGTTTCCGAGAATAATGCGACACCAATTGAACGGTTTCATATTCAAAAGGAAAATATGATTATCAAAGAGTGATTTTAAATTATTTGTTTACAACTTGGTGTAGTTTAATTATGCGGCTGTTTGATTTCTTACTATTATATTTATTAACAATGCTGCTCATAGAGTTTTTGGTGAAGCTACTGCTACCTTGAATTTTCTTTTTATTAACAGTGCATAATTTTAAAAGCTTGTTTGTTTTAAATTTCCAAGAAATGAGTGGAAAATGTTGTTGCTTGGTCTTCTGAAATTCTTTGAAAAGCTTGTTCATGGCAGCCCGTATGCATGTATTTCGATAAATCACCGTGATATTAAATTCTTGGAATTGGTTATGTGATTTAAACAGTGATTTTTAAATGGATCTTTAGCTTAAAAGGCAAAGCGCTTGGGATCAAAATGCGGCACATTTATATCCCAAGAGATGGTGGTTCGAATCCACTAAGATCGTTAGAGTTGAAACATATGCAAATTAGTATTGATTCCATGTATTTGGTTTAATTTCTTGTGTCTTCTACGTCCCCCAAGTCGTGTTAGTTCTCGTCACAATCAGTTTAACTCTCTTGAATTTGTCCCCGTTTGAATATTCTTAGTGCTCAAGCTTAGAGCTATTTGTAGCCAATACCTCCATCTCCAAATAGCTTATGATAGCACTAGTTGAGCCAGATGAGTCATACTATGTTTGGTGCTTTGAACTGAACTACGGCAGGAGCCCTAGCTTAGCAGCTCTTTTTTTCAGCCATGTGACTGTTAGGTATACCATGCATATTTTATTTACCTTCTGCATTTATAATTTTCCGATCAACTTTGTCAAGTTATCTAAACACCAAATACCTATGGTAGCACTAGTTGATCCAGTCACAAGTCACCTGAACTATGGCAGCAACTCTTGGCAGCTCTTTTTTTCTTGATTGTTCTTACCAAAATACGTCATGTTCGTCATGTTCAGCCTTACGTTATACAAGAATTTGAATCTTAGTTATACAATATATTATTTGCCTTCTAACATAATTTATTTTCTTCCGAATACGAGTTCAACTTCGATCACATGGTGCATTGAACACCACAAAGCATCTATGGTGTGGAGCCATAGCTGCAGCGGTTTCAAGAACTATTGTTACTCCGCTTGAGAGACTTAAGCTGGAATATATAGTACTTGGGGAGAAGAAGAACTATGCATGTGAGCTCATCAAGACAAATGGAGTTTCAAGAACTATATAGTACTGCTCTTGGGATTACTGCTACCATACTTTGCTCACCTAAACAAATGGAGTTGGGTCCCATGAGAACGTTGCTCTATGGGGCTATTGTTGGCACTTGTGCTGAAGCTTCCACTTATCCATTTGAAGTTGTGAGGCGACAGCTCCAAATGCAAGTTCAGGCTATAAAGTTAAGTGCATTGACGACTTGCGCCAAGATAGTGGAACAAAGAGGCATTCCTACACTGTATGCAGGACTTGTCCCTAGCTTATTACAGGTTTTATTCTAACAAGTTTTATTTTGACAAGTATACTAATCCTTGATAGGGAGCGAGCTCTTACTCGGTTCTATTCTGATTTGATATCACTGGTTAAAAACTTTGTCAGGTTATCTCACAACCCTAACAGAACATCCAATAAAATAGAGAGCTTTCAAAATACTCCTTTCAAAATAGAGAGCAAATTAAGCTTTATGTCCCAAACATAACATCCAATAAAACTACCGCGTTACAAAACAATAGATTATATCCCAAACCGGCCAAACATAACCTACTAGCCTTGACATTATTAATGGTTCTTCTCTAGAGCTGATTTTTTTTCTTATTTACAACAACATAGGTTACTAAGCCCTTGACGAGTCTTGAAAATGCCTTCGAACCGGACCTCCTGGATAACTTGGCATGTAAAACATAGGTACAGGGCATTCGCTTGAAACGAACGATTGATTCCTATCCTGGTCGCTGGTTAAAAAGAATGGTCCATCACTTTGTTGTTGATGATTCACTTGTGGAGCACCATCAGTGTCGTACATCATCGAGTATCCCGTCATATAAGTTGGTGGATAGATGATTTGTTGCATAAGCGGCACCTGATTTGAGTTATGTGGTGGTTGGTATGTAAAAAACTCCTACACAATAATGAATGAAAATAAAACTAATTATAATTACTGTGATATGATAATGCAAGAAGAAATCCCGGCCCCATTTAATTTGGGTTATATAATTTTTTGGTATCACACCGAGTAGCATTGTAGGTATTAGGATGAGCATCCAAATTGGCGGGTTCTGTTGCTGCTTGCCGAAGGACCGATTTGCAAAGTAAAAGAGGCACAATTATGTATAGGTTTGATCTTATTTCAAAATAATAAGGAAAATAAACAAATTTGTTTGTAAATCTTAGAAGAAGCTCATCCACTCACTTTTAAAGTATCACCCATATCAATTGGGTTACTTGATAGTTTGTCCGTCATGGTTGCATTTTCATCTCCAGCACCTACATATACAAAAATTGTAAGTGTAATGCGTGTGACAAACCAATGTATTCAAAAGAAAAAAATACAAGTACAAACTTTTTGCTTGGATTGAACTGTCTTCTTTGTGTGATCCTTTCCGAACACCCTTCTTTCTTTGACGCGAGCCTCGACTTGGCTTTACTTTTGGGGCTCTCAATTGCACATCATCATAGGAGTCTTGTGGTGAATTATCATAAGTTTCTAATGTGATTTTTTTTCTGAATTTCCCACAGCTCGTTCTTTCTCCAAAGCATCTAAGGCTATCAATTCCTTATGGAGTTCTAGTAACTTTGAGTTTGCATAGGCACATAGTGAATTTGACTTTGCACCAATAGTAATAACATTTTGTGAATTATGTGACAACTCATCAGAACGAAGTCGTTGACAATGGATCCAAGTCACTCTGAATTGCATCACCATATGCGCCATAGACAACTTCATTTATACACTCCTTCGACCACCTCTTCAAATAATAATGTGAAGGCAGACTTGTAAACTCCAATTCATGGAACAATTTTAACGCATGAGAGCAAAGGATACCTTAGAATTCAAACCAATAAATGTTTTTCAAAATAAATCCAAATGATAAGCAAAACAAAAATATTAGCGAAAAATAAAGTACCTTGGAATTCAAATTTTCTGCACGAACATTGCACTGTTTGTTTTGTTTGAACATATGTCAGTGTACGATCCTTTTTGTCCGTTCCCCTCTCTTTAACTTTGTAAATAATAGTATTCTCGTCTCTCGATTCCTGCAATAAACGAAGATTAAGAAGTTTTGTATACTCTTGCTAGAAAAGGCTAAATATCTTTTTTGTATATTTTTTTGATGCTTCTCTCTCAACACGCCAAGTAGAGATTAAGTTGGGTGCAATTTGCTTAGACTTGGTCTCTGCTACTCTTTCATTCTCGCGCAAATGGTCCACAGCCTTTGAGTACTAGTCAACAAACTGTCGAAGAATGATAGTACTCCTAAAGTATTGCTTTAGCAATGAATTGATGCTCTCACTTCTTTGAGTTGTTGTCATCCCAGCACAAAAAAAAATGCGTGCATAAACTTGGGCCCACTTTTCACGTGACTTATACAAAGTACTCAACCAATTATTTTCTTCCAATCCAAATTCTTTAAGCATGGCTTCCCAATTCTCTTCAAATTCACTTACAGTCTCTGGTTCATATATGCATTTCTTGAACATCGTACAAAATTTTTCGAACTGACCAAACTTTTTCGCCAGATTCTTTAGAGCATTCATACGTAGGTGCCAAAGACAAAGTTGATGACTACTATCTGAGAATACATCATCAATTTCATTAGAAATGGCCATAGCTTGATCAGTGAAAATAGTTTTTGGCTGTTTTCCCCCCATGGCTTCCAAGAACGTGTTAAATAACCAAATGAATGATTGTGTGGTTTCATCACTCAATAAGCCACAACCAAAAAGCATTGTTTGTCCATGACTGTTAATACCAACAATTGGAGCACACACTAGATTATAATTATTTGTTTTGAAGGTTGTGTCAAAACCAATTGCATCACCAAATAATCCGTAGTCTCGTCTTAACTTCGCATCACAGAAGAAAACTCCAGTTATTTCATTGTCTTCACTGTACCGAATAGAATAAAAAAAGAATTTATTCTCTCTTTTTTCCCCCCTGAAATAATCAAGAAGACATTGGGCATCTCCTTTCTTGAGATACTCTCTTCGCTCTTTCTGCAACCGGTTATTACAGTCAATTCGAGTATAGTCCGGATATTTGGCTCTTTCCCTGGCTGCAAGCATAAGAGTGAATTTGACTTGGTTTTAGTCCCGCCGAATACATTTTCTTCATCATTCCTTCCTGGGATTCATCTGTTGACCTGTGAGACCTTAATAAATTAGAATCTAATGGAGGAACAAGATCATGACTATGTTCACTAGTGAACTAAGTCAAAACATACTTCTCATTCTTCAACCTAATTTCAAACTCAGCCAAACACTTAAATCGCCTTTCATCTCTCTTTTTCTCCGGCGTTTTGATCTTTTTGTATACTCCTTCGCAAGAACAACAAAGACAACATTTTAATATTTTTTTAGAATCGGAGTGACTACTGTTTGATCTTTTAACCCTCACGCTAAACCCAACTACTCTTGCATAACTATTATAATAATCATGAGCATGTTTAACACTGTCGAATGTCATTCCAATTACTGGTTCCATTTTTATTGAACAAAATGACAAGAAAAAAGATAAAACGAGTAGAGAGACGAGGGGAGTCCAAATTTGTACGAGAAAAAAAATAAGTATTTTGTTATTTTTATTTTTCCGTACTTTTTGTTTTTACGTGAGGCAGGGGAAGAATGGAGAAGAAGGGGATGAGCGGGAGAGAAAGAAATTGGAGGGAAGTGGGAGAGAGACAGAGAGTACGAGAAATAGTTTAATTCCTTTTTTGTTTTTTATATATATTGTTTTTCTAAGAAAGAAAAATCGGATAGTTTAGTAATACACGTGGGCTTCAATTAGCGTTGGTGGATTTCACCAGCAGTAGCCGCTGGTGAACAAATTCAGACTCGGCCAGTTATACTTGAGCGATTTTTAGAGAATAGGGGCAAATTTGTAAATACAAAACAAATACAGGGGCAAAAATAATCAAGATAAAAAGCAACCAAGAAACAAGAGGGCAAGAGATTCATCTATCGACTATCCTGCCCGTTATATGGACTCCAGTTATACGAACTCCAAAGAAACTCTACCATGAAAAACAATAAATCAGAAGCTGATTTTTTGTGGAGATATTAGTTCTACAATATAGATCATCCTTAGAAAAAATCAATACATTTGAAGATGTCTAGACGTATCAAAATTTACTTGCAATGTTATTAAATTATCCAACGGTCTAGATTTTTCAAATTTCAAAACAACTTTTGACAAAGTTAAGCATTTCCGTTTGGGCTGATTTTTTTGTAAGAATATTATCTATTATGATAAGACTATCTTCACCAAAGATAAGCCCTCAATTCATCTTATAAATCCATTTTTTGTGGTGGAGTTCATTTTTGAAGTTCATATAAGATGGAGTTCATATAACGAACTTCGATCTACTATTATAATACATTTTTAGAGAATGCTCAGAGAAAACCACATCAGCATTTTATTCAAAGTCCCCCACATATTTTAAATATTTATTTTTTTGCTTACCAACATATCCTTGAAATTGGTCTGTTTTGCCCGCGCAATTTAAACAAAATTTATCTAGTTTTTTCATATTCTTTTGGGAGTAAAGATAAACACACCCTTTATTTCAATTCTACGCCAGGGTAGTTAAGTAATTAAGAACCCAAAAGAAAATCGAAACTCTTATTCGGTGGCATCATCATCATCATCTTGGATTCATTTGAGATCGGTGTTATTTGTTGTTACTTCTGCTTCACCCGTGTGACCATGTCTGATAGGTGAGTTTTTATAATTGGGATTTTTTTTTTTAGTGAATTGTTGTAATTGGTATTGATTTGAATTGTCACAAGTTTAGTATCGCAATGTATAGGTGGTTTTCATAATATTTCATCACATGTATAAGTGTTGAAATAATGCATTGAACATTATTTTCACTATCTAACATATCTGAAAAAAGTGATGTATTTTCAGTTTGTTGTCATCCAACTATTATTTTGGCCTGATTTGTGGATAATTGAATATGAGGAACTAAAATTTGAAGTCCTTGACGGGTTTTACAGTCTAATGCCAATTTGATTCCAACTACTCATTTGAAAAATGGCTTTGGGGCATCTTTTGTTTCGTCTCACTTTGCTACTAAAGTACACTAAACTTCTGGTGTCAAATTAATTATCCTGTATTAAATTTTCTTCTCTTCATTTGTACCTCTGTTTTTTTTAGTGTTTTTATTTTTGTATGTAAACAATCTGATGATTTATTTATTGTTTTGAAATGATTTTCACACAAGGAAGAAGATGAGTACATGGCAGCTTGGTAGATATCGGGAGCTTAGCTGAAAAAGATTAAACCAAATTCATTGCCAACATCAAGTAGTGACAAATCAGTGACATGTTTTGTAATACAACCAACTCTCACTTATTTTATTTATTTCACTTATTCTAACCATTGCCCATAACAATTATGAATAATAAGTTCAGGATCCCAGTAAGTTCATGTAACGAAGGAAAACGTTGAAATTAATGGGGACATTGGGAAGGAAAGTTGACTAGCGTGTCTTTTTAGATTACTGCATTAGGTAATATGGACAAGAATATTTAGTGCATATATTGTTTGTATTAATTTTCCATTTGATAGTTGTTCATGAAATTGATTGTGTTTCGAAATTTGATTTTTTTTTTTATCTGCTTATTTGATGAAATGCTTCAGTGGATGGTCTACAAATTCATATTACTAAATTGATCATGGGTTGTTTCTTTAAATGTTGTAATGCATTGGTTAAAATTTATAAAGAAAAATGGTTTGCCTTAAGCATTTACTATCAGTCTCTACGTTATATGGAGTGGTGCAAAATGAGTAGTGGCTATGAATTCCAAAGCTGTTACACAAGTGATCAAGACACTTTGACATGATCTAAAAATTTCCACTTGATGGAATAACATCCATGAATTCAAAAACTAATGCTCCCGATTGAGACGGTTAGGAATAATATGAAATTTCACTTGATATTATAATTTCTTTTGTTTTTGTTTGTCTTCCTTAACTTAGATCGTCTTGAACAACTAGCTGTTACTTGGATTTCAATGATTATGCTATATGCTATTCATGGTGGGTATGTTTGCATATATGGCAAACTAGGTTTTGCAGCTTACTACTACAAGGCTTGGTTAATATTGATGAAGGAGCTATTACTCTCATAGGTATCATTGCATAGTGGTTGGTAGCGTTTTATTGTTATCCATAATTATTGTAAATAGTAATAATATAATACCATGTTGAACAGTGTAAGAGTTTTGTCAATTGTTGTAAAGTGCGTGGGTTTGTGTGCTATTTTTTTACTTCGTTTATATGGATTTGAGAATAATGTTTTCACTCGATATAGGTTGTGAATGACCGAGGTGAAATGGGGTGTGAATGGCTTATGCTTGAACGAAGCAATATTTTAAGTTGTAGGCACATTCGATTTTTCTATAATTGCCCCTTTCAAATTCTTTCTTTTCGTTTGGCATTAGCGTTATGCAGGACAAAATTTAATTGATCATGATAAAAATCTAAGTTTGAGTGTAATTTATGGGGTCTTAATATATGATGTAATATTTGATAGGCAAACTAATGCGTATGACTACGTTTTGTTTCAAATAATTCTGATTTTGTTGTAAATTTGATTTGATCTAGTGGTTTTCTGGATTTTAAATATTTTGATTGATGATTGTGTAGTTGTTTATTTTGGTGTTTGTAGATAAATTGCTCCTAAGCAAGTAGTAGCTCAATTTAGTGATTTGAAGAACAAATGGAGATCAAGAACTTACTGCAAATGATCCGTGTTACACATGAACGAGAAAAACAGAATGTGAAAGAAAGCAAGAAACCTTCTTCCAAACCCTAGCGCCGCTAGGGTTTGAAGCCCAATGTTTCCTCCTTTCTTCACCAAATCCAACCTGTTTTCCTTCCAAATCAAGCTCTTTAGTTAGTTAGTTTGATCTCCCTCTGCTTGGAAAAAGCAGTGAAACCCGTACGCTCGGGAAAAGCGCTGATTGGGTTTTATACCCATATTTTGGGTTTGATACCCACCAATTTTCAACTTCGGTTTGTTGCATTTTGCAGGTGTTTGTGGTGATAGTTGTGGATTCAAGCTAAAGTTTCATTTTTTATCTTGTCTCTGTGAACTTGTGGTTATCTATGCTCTGGATGTTTGGTTCTGGTTGAGTTTCTTTGTTCTTCGCTTCTGGCGATGCTCATCCTTCTCTCCTACATCTAATACTCCTCACTGTACCGATGCCGTGGAGATTAATTTGGTCAGTCCACTGCGTCTCTGTTACGCGTATGGTGGGGCTGTTTCTTTTGAGATAGCTTATCTGACTGTTCTGATGCGGAGTCTCATGCTTTGTGTTGTTTTGACCTTTGGGTCATCTTTAGAGTTGAGGGTGTTGGTATCGTGCTACGATGGAGTGCACGGAAGTCCGATTTGGATTCAGGTGGAAGTGTAGAACGTAGCTGTTGGGGTTAATTTCGATTCCAATCGATCCCCACTACACAGATAACTTGTAATATGAAACACTACAACTCCAGACAAATTCTAAATATCTACTACAACCAACCTAGCATGCCCAACTCTCTAAACAACTATCAATAACAAATAATAATGTAAAGAATAGTAAAACATACCACAACACAAAGATATACCGTGGTTTGGCCAATGGTGCCTACTTCCACAAGAGCTAATCCTTTTATAAAGTGGGAAGGAAGATTACAATCACTCCTTTCAGTCTTTCACCTTACTAGATCACTCCTATCTCTTTACAGGCTTTTCTCTCTACAAAGGTTATATTTCAATTTTGATAGCTCTCAAAATTGGGTTTCTATTCAAGACTTTTTGTGTTAGCTCTTGTGTTAGGTTTTCCAAAACCTTACTTCTGGTTTTTATAGTAACCCACAATTTCGCGGTTACTATAGTAAAACAAAAAACTACAAAAATAGAAATGGGTGCGGGCGCGCTCTCGACAAAGCCAATGTCAAGCGCGCGCGCCCTCAAGTGCATGTTCGTGACTTCAAGTAACAAATAGCGGGCCACTGGTTAAAGCCAATCGAAAGCGACGACTTTTTCGGACTTTTTCATGCGAACAGTCCTGATTTCTTTCTCATCATCATGTGAAGGATAACTCCAACAATCTCCCCCTCCTGAACAGCGAGGGTGGATACCTCCATGCAATTTCCAAATCAACAGGAGGAGTGTGCTACCATTCAAGCAGTAGCACAACAAATATCAAACTTATCTTTCGGTAAGACTTTGGTCATCATATCCGACCTGTTCTTGTCGGTATGGATCTTCTCAATGCACAAATGCTTGTCTTCAAGTACTTCTCTAATCCAATGATAACGCGCATGTACGTTCTTGGATCTAGAATAAAAACTCAGATTCTTGCTCAAAGGGATGACACTCTGACTGTCACATAGAACTACAAACTGTTTCTACTTTAGCCCTAGTTCATCGAAGAATCTCTTCATCCATAGCATCTCTTTGCAACACTCAGTGGCTGCAATATACTCGGCTTCTATACTAGAGAGGGCAACACACTTTTGCAAATTAGATTGCCAAGAAATTGCTCCCCCTGCAAAAGTAACCAGATAACCGGAGGTGGACTTCATTGAGTCAACATCACCTGCCATGTCTACATCAGTGTAGCCTTCAAGTAAGGGCTTACTTCCACCAAAACACAAACACGATTTGGAAGTGCCTTTGAGATATTTCAATATCCACTTAACACCTTCCCAATGCTCCTTACCCGGATTTGACAGAAAATGGCTTACAACACCAACGACGAAAGCAATATCCTGTCTTATACACACCATTGCATACATCAGGCTACCCACTGTGGATGCATAAGGAATCTTTTCCATCTAACTCTGCTCATGATCACCATTTGGACACATCTCTTTGGTCATGCGAAACTGGCCACCAAGCGGACAACTGACTAGCTTCGCTTTATCCATGTTGAATCTCTTCAACACCTTCTCAATGTAGCTTTCTTGAGAAAGCCACAACTTCCCACTCTTTCTGTCACGAGTGACCCGCATCCCAAGTATTTGCTTTGCTTGACCCAAATCTTTCTTCTCAAAGGACTTACTCAAGTCTTTCTTCAACTTGGATATCTTGTTGATGTTCGGGCCAACAATCAACATATCATCCATATACAACAAGAGCACTATGAAATCCCCGTCTGGAAATTTCTGAACAAACACACAATGATCGGAAGCAAACTTCTTGTATTCTTGCTTCGCCATAAAGGAATCAAACTTTATGTACCACTGTCTCGGTGCCTACTTCAACCCATACAAGCTCTTTATCAGCTTGCATACTAGGTGTTCCTTGCCTTTGACCTCAAACTCCTCTGGTTGGTCTATATAGACATCTTCTTCAAGGTCTCCATGAAGAAAAGCTGTCTTAACATCTAGCTGCTTAATCTCTAGGTTCATACTTGCAGTTAGACCCAATACCACTCTGATAGAAGTCATCTTAATTACACGAGATCGAGAAAATTTCATCAAAGTCAATACCTTTCCTTTGACCGAATCCCTTCACAACAAGGCAAGCTTTGTGCCTTGGGTGTGGATTATTCTCCTCATGTTTGACTTTGTAGATCCACTTATTCTTGAGAATTTTTCTTCCTTTCGGTTTCTCAACTAACTCATAAGTGTAATTCTTATGCAAAGAATCCATCTCATCATGTATGGCCTTCAACCACTTCTCTTTGTCTGTACCTTCAAGAGCCTCTTGATAGTACATAGGTTTTCCACCATCAGATAGTAAAACATATGTATGTGGTTGATACCTGGTTGAAGCTTGTCTCTCTCTGTCATACCTCCTTACCCCATCTTCTTGTAGCTCAGGAGGATGCACTTCTGCTTGCTCAGGTGGTGGCTCATGCACGTCATCTACATCTTCTATATCAATAGGTTCTATCCCATCATGAACAATAGGATCATCATCATGAGCTTCAAACCCATGGTTCTCTGCATTCTCAATCAAAGCCTAATATTTCAAAATCGGGCGATATTTTGGACCCTTCAAAAAACGGAATATATCGAAAATGTCGATATATCGGACGATATATCTCTTTTTGTTGATTGGTCAAAAAAATTTGGTGTCAATATATAGGGAAATATCGTCGATATATAGCGATATATATCAGAAATATCATAAAAAATAATAAAAAATCAGTCGAACATCAGTCAAAGTCAACAAAGTCGGCGGTCAAAATCAGATATATCGATATATAGGAAAACCCGATATATATCGGTTTGAAATTATATCATTATATCCATCCAAAATATCTTAATATCTCTATATCGGATGGGCCAAAAACCGAAATATATCGTTAATATATCAATATATCGGTCGATATTTTCGGCCTTGTTCTCAATGCCTTCTGCACGTTCCACAGTAGGAACTTCTAGTTCTGAATCAACAAAATCATTAGTGAAAGCTTGTAGCTTCTCACTTTCTTCGAAATCTGCTATGGTTTGGTCTTCCAAGAACACAACATCTCGACTTCGGATTACCTTCTTATTAATCGGATCATAGAGTTTGTAGCCAAACTTCTCATCCCTATAACCCAGAAAAATGCACTGCTTGGCTTTGTCATCAAGCTTGGATCTCTCATCCTGGGGAATATGAATAAATGCCTTGCACCCAAATACCCTCAAGTATCCATAATCAACATTTCTGCTTGGCCATACTCTCTCTGGATTATCACTATTTAGAGGTTTTGACGGCGATAGGTTGATCACATGCACAGCTGTACGCATTGCTTCTACCCAGTAACTTCTAGGTAACTTAGAGTGAGACAGCATGCATCTCATCCTTTCTACAATGGTACAATTCATTCTCTCCGCTATACCATTTTGTTTCGGTGTCTTGGGAACGGTCTTCTCATGACGAATCTCATGACTCTTGCAATACTCTTCAAACAGTCCTATGTACTCACCCCCATTATCAGAGTGAATACACTTCAAAGGCTTCCCTGTCTCTCTTTCCACCATGCTATAGAAAGTCTTGAACACGCCAAGTACTTCATCATTAGTCTTCAGACTATATGCTCATATCTTTCTTTACGCATCATCAATAAAAGTCAAGAAGTACAAAGCTCCCCCGTGGGACTTTACTTTCATAGGACCACATAGGTCAGTGTGAACTAGCTCAAGGACATTGTCCTTTTTGTGAGACGGGAATCTTTGGAAAGACACCCTGTGTTGCTTTCCTACCAACCAATGAGTGTATCTATTTAAATGCATACCTTTTATGTCTGGCAAGGCCTTTTGGTTGGCAAGAACTTCTATACTTTTTTCTCCCATATGACACAGTCTCTTGTGCCATAGTTCGGAGGAAGCTTCTTCTTCTGCCGCATTTATTTATGCTTTACATAAACTAGCATGTGTCTTGTAAAAAGGTCAAGTTTTCTTCCATTTGGCTGCTACAATGGAACTTCTGCTCAGTTTCCATACCCCGTTACCAAACGAGTTTAGGAAGTCAGGGACATGTCTTACATCCTTGAGTGTCAAGGTGTAGCCGACATTGGTTTCTACATGAACATCACCAATGCCTACAATCTTTGAGACTCCACTGTTACCTATCTTTACCTCACCAAATTCACCACAGCTGTAGGTAGTGAAGAATCCCCTGTGCGGTGTGACGTGATAGGATGCTCATGTATCTATCACCCACTCTACATCCTGGCATGAGGTACTAAGACAGCACACACTACATTCTAACACAATTCCCACTAGACCATCGTCGACTAGTGCGGTAGTATCTATGCCTATATTTCCATTCCTCTGTACCATGTCTTCATGTACACAGTTATTCTTCTCATCCCTCTTCAGTGTTCTGCACTCATACCTGAAGTGACCCTTGGTGGCACAATAGTAACATTGTTTCTCTGCCTTAGGAGTTCTAGCTTCACCTCTAGATTTGCTTCTGTCATCACCTCTAGAATGAGATGGTTTTCTACTCTTACCTCTCCCCCGCTTCTCTGTGACAAGTATCTCTGAGTGAGAGGAGCTGCTTCGTGAACCCCTTCTTGTCTCCTCATTCAAAAATGCCCCGGTAGCCATCTCCATGGAAATAACTTCATCTTTAGCGACTCCATTAAGAGAAACTGCTAAAGTCTCCCAACTGTCGGAGTAGAGAGTTTAATAGTAACAAAGCCTTAACTTCGTCACCCATATCAATCTTCATCAAGTGCAATTGATTGATGGTATTCTGTACTTCATTAAGATGCTCAGACATTGAGGAACATTCTTTGTACTTCATGTTGGCAAACTTTTTAATGAGCAGCACTTTGTTTCCGACCGACTTCCTCTCATAGAGGTCTTCGAGTTTCTTCCACAAGCCAAAAGCAGTAGTCTATTGGAATACATGGTGGAAGACACTGTCGTCAATCCACTGTCGAATGTACCCTATTGCTTTTCTATCAAGCTTGCTCCACTCAGCCAAAGGAATCGCTTCCGGTTTTTCTCCCCCATTTTCAATGGGTTGTGCCAAGTCTTTGCAATAGAGCAAGTCTTCCATCTTGGCTTTCCAAATGGTGTAGTTAGCTCTATTCAAACTAGTCATGCGAGTAATCATGAAATGGTCTATCTCTATAAGTTATTTAAACTCTAATCTTCTCTCAGGAATTTCGTCAAACACCTTCCGAGCAAAATTTGGATAACAACCTATGTTAATCTAACCTGGCTCTTATACCACTTGTTGGGGTTAATACCGATTCCAATCGATCCCCACTACACAGATAACTTGTAGTATGAAACACTACAACTCCAGAAAAATTCTAAATATCCACTACAACAAACCTAGCATGCCCAACTCTCTAAATAACTATCAACAACAAATAATAATGTAAAAAATGGTAAAGCATACCACAACACAAAAATATACCATGGTTCGGCCAATAATGCCAACTTCCACAAGAGTTAATCCTTTTATAAAGTGGGAAGGAAGATTATAATCACTCCTTTCAGTCTCTCACCTTACTAGATCACTCCTCTCTCTTTACAAGCTTTTCTCTCTTCAAAGGTTATCTCTCAATTTTGATAGCTCTCAAAATTGGGTTTCTATTCAAGACTTTTTGTGTTAGCTCTTGTGTTAGTTTTCCAAAACCTTACTTCTGGTTTTTATAGTAACCCACAATTTCGCGGTTACTGTAGCAAAAGCAGAAAACTATGAAAATAGACATGGGGTGGGCACGCTCTCGGCAAGGCCAATGTCGAGCACACGCGCCCTCAAGTGCATGTTCGTGACTTCTAGTAACAAGGGCGCGGGCTTGCCTTGGGTAAACCAATCTGAGCGCGCGCGTGCTTAGACTTTTTCATGCAAACAATCCTGATTTCTTTCTCATCCTCATGTGAGAGATAACTCCAACAGTAGCTGCTTTTTTAAGAGATTGGGTGGATCTGAAAGTTGGTGTTCATCAGCGTTACTTGGATGGGTAGATTGATTTATGCTTCATTTTAGTTTTTATCTTTGTAACTTTTAGTTTGATTCACTTGTGTATTCCTTGGATTTCAATTTAATGAATACAATCATCAATTAGTGGAAAAAATAAATAAATAAATTTTTTAAAAAAAATCCACTTGTCATGATTATTTGTAAAACTCGTTATCTTCATCAATAAAATTTCCACTTGATTAAAAAAAGAAAAAAGAAACTTACTTACTAAAAATGATGCACTTACCGACTAGCAACTAAAGCGTACTATTGAAATCCCTATAACTAAGGTAGGTATGTATATCTTTAACCCATTTTCTTATTTAATAGTCCCCTACCGACTAGACTATAGCTGAGGAGACGTGTTAATGTACAATTTGAGTAACTGCTGCATAGGTCAGATATCTATACATAAGGTAATTCATAATCTATAGCATTCTATTTAGAAAATTTAGTTTAATGTACTCATTATTTGTATAATTTGACCTTGCAGCCAACTTTGTAAGGACGCAAGGAATACACGGATTGCCTACTTGGTAAGTGTAATCAAAGTAGGTCCTTCTCAATAAAGGGCTTTAACATGTGATGAAGTGCTTCCGCCAACAATGGAAGAAAGAATATGGAATAAATGGCGTAGCTAAAAAAAAAAATAATAAATAACTATATTTCTAAATGTCCTAGATACACCATAGGAAATTGCATGAGAAGGCACAAGTAATTTACTGTCAAAGGTTGAAGGTTGAGCATTAGTTAACCGTCATCACTTATTTTGTTTGGTCTTTACAATTGCGTTCTGTTTCTATGTTGAAATTCGAAAATAACTCTTGGTATCAGCATGTTATGATTTTGGGTACTAATGTAGCTCTCAGAATATTCCTATTTGGTAGATAGCACTTAACGGCAAGGATCAAAATATCGAATTCGGTGAATATATCGGTGTACCCAAAAACCGATATATATACAAAAATATCGGATATATCCAGTTTTTTTGTGATCAGTCAAAAGTTTGTTTTGTATATCGATATATTGGAAATATCGTTGATTATATCAGAAATATCGACAATATATTGGTCAAAGTCAACAATTTATATCGGATATATCGTATATATCGGTCGATATATATATCGTTATATCGGAAATTTCAATATATATCGGAAAAAAAAGGATTCAATATTCGGTGGATATATATCGGATATATCGATGTCATTGTACCAAAAAAACGATATATATATATTGGCGATATATCAGATATATCCGCGATATTTTGTTCATTACCTAACGGTGATGCATAACCATTTTTTCTTTAAGACCTTGACAGATGAGTCAGAAGAGGTCTCTCTCTCTCTCTCATTTAGTTTGGAAAACACATTTTCTATACGTTTGATTTTTCACGTTAGCAATTTTTATGTTCTTTAAAGCTGTTATGCAAGGATACTAGAATTGGGTATACTGCATGACTGTCATATCTATTGGCACTTGATGACACACAACACATCTATATAACTTTTCCGCTTTTTCTGATCAAAATATTTTTTTATTCTAATTTATATACATTTAATTAGACATCGTCATGGAGAATGTCATCGCATGAAAATATGTGTATCCTCCAGTGCGCAAGCAAATAAAAAACTTTCCGTTAGAGAATTTCTAAGTGCACTTAAATGGGAAATTACTACATCATTACGCAAATATGAATCACATTTAAGAAAATAAAGTTACAGAACATGGATCAAAATTTTCTCTTCCAGCAAATAGTCTTTATTTACTACAAAACGAAATTTAAGTAGCTAATTCCCACAATTTCCTCCATGTCCACCATAGTACATTACATGTCCTTTTGCCTCTCCTTGATATTTCATATACTTAACATCATAGCAGTCATAGTTGTCAACATATTCTTCAACATCATTTTCGCTTATATTCAACCAATCTGATAAATCGAATATTTGGAGTAGACGAATATATGCCGTCTCTGTAGCATCTGGAGAATCTGGGTCCGGAAGATTTCCATTGCCTAATGGGGGACTAGGTACATATGTGAGACCTTGTGCTAGCCCTCCCCAAGCAACATATGATGCACCATTATTCATATCAGGGAATGTTCCTGATGGCCAGTAACCAACATTTACATCATCATTAACTTGTAACCACCAGTTGTGTGTACCTTTATCCTGCCATGATAAGTTAAACTGATATTTAGAATACTGAATCATCGAAGATATACACCTCAAAGATTCAAAATTGACTATGTGAATCTTTCCTGGAGATACTGATGGAGTGACCTCTAAGAGATAACCAAAGATCATACTTTGTTGTTGGAAGAGCACGTATAGTTTGATACGGCCCTGAGAACGAAGTCATTTTAATTTGAGTGCATCTTAGTGTACATATATATCATAATGTCATTGTAAGAGCAAGTACAGTTTAATACTCAGGGTGGTGGTGGTGGTGGTGGTGTGTGTGTGTGTGTGTGTGTGTGTGTGTGTGTGTGTGTTGGGGGGGTGGGGGGCGCGGGGGTGTTGGGGCGGCTGATCAATCAGGGCTATTATTGGCTGGCTGGCTAGCACGAGCCAACTCTAAACCAACTCGCCATTTGAGCACAATGGATTCACATTTAAATACTCGAACCCAAGTACTTTCTTTCAAATCAATGGTAATCCAACTAGGGAGTTGATAGTGTAATTATTAGGGGATATGCTGGTTTTGTCCAGAAAGCATGGGTGCTTAGCCTCCGAGTCGAGCCTAGCACCTGAAAATCTTAAAGCAAAAAATAAAATAAATTGATGCATCAAATTATAAGAAAAGAGAACAGTATAATGGTTGAGCAAGTCCACAAGATCAATACATATTCGGGAGGCATTCTTTTCCTCCTTGAGTATTCTTTGTTCTTATGAGCAATCAGTCGTAATTGTTAAGTTTTTGGATTCAGCATGATAGGTGGCTTAGGATTGGGAATGGGAATTAGAATTCTAGTGTAGTGAGAATTAGAATTCTTTGAGAATTGAATTGTCAATGATAATGTGAGAAATATGGTCGCTTAGTTGTCTATAAGAATTCTCTTGGTCTAATAAAAAACATGTACACGTGTCATTTAATTAAATAAGGATTCTTTAAAACTCTTCTATATTTTAGGACTACCATATCACATCTTGAAAACTACTATTTCACAAACCCCTTTTTCTAAAGGTGCACTTGTTTGTTAACTATATTTAAGAAATTAATTACCCATAACTACCATGAGAATCCCAATTAACATGGTTTTAGGGAGAGAATCAAATTCTCACCAAAGTGAGAATCCTTCTAATTCTCATTAGTTATTTGCAACCAAACACACATGAGAATAAGAAAACCCACCAATCCTTATGGGAGAGGGATTGCAAGTTCAAATCCTATCAAATGTTGGTTGGGACTTCTTGTGTAATTATGTGATGAGTTTTTGGGCCAGGTGAGCCTTCGGGCTAGAGACATGGTGCTGCTAGCCTGCTATGATAGGTGAACCATAGAGCAAAGACAAGTCTTCATGGAATAAGGTGTTTGGTCTATGACGCATCGACGAGAGCCTTCGGACTAGGGTCTTTCAATGTAACTGGTGTAGGTCTGCCTTAATCCTCTAAATATTTCCAAGAAAAAAAATCTTTGAATATAATTAACTTGTCACTGAAATGAAAAATAATGCATGGGGAAGTATGTGTAACTTACGTGAAAGATCCTAATTGGAATCACAAATGGTTCTTTGTCTATCTCAGAAGTTTTGTTGAAGACAATATCAACTGGATTTCTGCTGTTTATTTGAACAAAGTTGGAACAAAGAAGATTGAAACATCCTTTATTCTGAAAAAAATAAGTGATCATTGAGGATGTATGGAGTTTATCTCAGCATTGATTGAAATAATATCACAGCTAAACTTACATTATTAAATTTTGAAAATACGAATAACCGAGTTTTAGTATCTCCATAAAACTGCGGCGAGACCTGTTAAATTAATCCATATTATTAAGATTTAATCAAAAGACCGATTTTATGAGGAAGTACTAGCAAGTTCACAAACAAAAAGTAGGAGGAACAAAATGATTTACCATCCATCCTGTCTGTAGACTGCTGACATTATTACCCAGGCGCGATTCGATCCACATATGTGCAGAACTAGACTGGCCAGGTTTAACCCACTGTGAAAGATTATGCAGGGAAAGGTATCCGGCTATACCATGAACCACTTTCATAGTTTTCGATCTTAGTATTGCAACCTGCAGAAAAGAGAGGAAAAAAAAAGTTGTATCGGTACCCAATTAGAACTACGTACTATTTTGATATTTTCACAGAAAACCACATAGAACAATTACCATAACCCAAGAATACGATTGCCAACAAACTAGTCCACTCTAGGGCAGTGCTAGTTTGGTAAAGAAAACTAGCTAGTGCAACGGAATCATTCTATATGACCATGTACAACATCAAATTTTGGGATAATCCAACTCGGAATTCAATTTGCTTTTTACCGGCGCGTGTTTCAGATAAGCGTATGCACATCCAAACCACTTTGCATAAAAATTTTCTGTGCAGTCTTCTTCGCATTTTAAGGACATGCTCATTCCAAGGTACTGACGTTGCCACGTGGCAGCATGTTGCAAAGTGAGATGTAAAATAACCAAACAATCACGAAAGATTACAGGTTTGATGGTTAGTATGCGAGATTTAAAGCCGTTCGCACCATGGCAATGTGTTTTTTTATTCTTTTCAGCTATTTGCATTGCTTTGCCGACGATTCTCTCAAGTCTCAATTACAAATAAGAATTAAAGAAATTATAATCACTAATTCACTATTAACGATACTTACATGTTCACCAGGGGATAGTGGTGTACTTTGGCTGGGCTGATAGGTACCATAGGATTCAGTGAAAGATCTAGCTCTTATTAGATCTTGTCTCTCAATCCTTCGAATGGGGACTGTTCCTTCGGGACAATCCACTGTTATTAGATCTTTTTGAGCCACGTTGTGTTTATCCACCATACCAGTTTTACTATACATTCGCTTTGGACAAGTAGTAGGATGCATCTGTAAAAGTACACAATGTTATGAGTGTCACAATATATAACTAAAACCTGATCATATAACAAAATAAAACTATATCTTAACTAAGGAAATCCAAAAAATTTAAGCATAATATATTCGAAAATAATAATAAATATGACGATGGCAACAAATCCACTTGCCTGAATTTCATGATTCTGGAGCAATGGATGATCTAAAGATGGCTGCTTTCTGATGTCAATACAATCATAAATATCATCCACTTCGGTCTGGAGTTCAATGAAAAACATACATTAGCTAGCTGTGCAATTTCGTGCAACATAATGAAAGATCTCAAGCAAAGAAATGAGATCTACCATATTACACTTTGTGCGTGTGTGTCTGTGTGCGGTAACAATGTTCGCATGTGTGGGGGCAAAAAACTTACGTATCCAAATCAACAAGAAAATATGGTGATTATCTAACTGAAGCCAACAATACCACAGAAAATAGCAAACTACAAGGAGAAAAGACTATTTAGTTTGATTAACTTCGGCGGATCTGGCAGGGAAGAACGGAGTGAGTCTTTTGAACAACCAAAGCATGATATATGAGGGCGTCCTACATGGTTTCCTTAATTTGATTGTATGATGCATCATTGGTACAATGGTTGCAAGAGTCTGAACTCTCCGCAAAACCACTGTACATTCTTCTTCTTTTTTAGTACATCGTTAATCTTACCAAGCCAAAAAAAAAACTACGTCCACATATGATCTCCTAATTGATGTTTCCGTCTCCAGAAAACCAAGGTGCCACACCATAATCCATAGGGTTACAACATAGAGTACTTCTTAGTTTGAGTTCATATTCCTATGGTGGAGATTATAGTTCTTATTCAGACATGTGGATTCTTAATTTCTTATGAGCGCATCTCCAATGGGGTTGTAAAATTACACCTCCACCTAGGATTTCACAATTCCAATTGCAAATTATTGTATAGCCCATAAATATCCACTCTATTGTTTTCAACGGAAAAATATAAAAAAAAAGTATGATTTTAAACTCGGACGTCACTCTAAGTGTTGCCTGAGTTTAAAATTTTCAAATTGTGACTTTAGAGCTAGATAGGGACGTCACTTAGAGTGACATCCCAACGTTTCTTTTGTTCAGACGTGTGTTCAGGTGTCGCCCGAGTTCTTTATTAACTAATCCCCCCTTTGGAAAGAACTTTTTGACACTTACCGTATAAACTTTACACTCTATACGGTTTACACCCCTATTTTTTTTTTTTGCTGGGTGTTTACACCCATATTAGAGACGCTCTTAGAAAGATTGGATGAGTTATTCATTTTTGATAATTAGAATTCTTAATCGCAATCGTTTTGGTTGGAGGTGGCTTTATCCTAAGGTATGTACACACGGAACAACACACATACCAAGGGTGGTGAACATAATTTCTTTCGCAGGAAGGGTGTTGAACATATTATACCATTTAATTCCAAACCAAATAAGGTCCGGTTTATCCAGTGTTTCTGATTCCGAACAAAACATCGGAATTCTGCTTAATATTTCGGTTTTTCAAAAAATTGGAAATCCAAATATAGAGTCGAAATATTGATTATTTCAAAATCAATTGAAATTCCAAATATGATAGGGGTTGAAATTTAATGAATTTCGGTTTTTAGATTTGTTGGAATTCCGAGAATTCCAAAATCCCGAACTATGAATTTATCAAAAAAAAAAACAAAATAGAAAAACAAAAGGATTTTATATATTGAGGCCTCTTATATATACTAGTCTCTTTGTACGTGTCTCCACCACGTTAACAATCCCCGATTTTATTTTATTTTTCATTAATTTATAGGCATGAAACTACCATTTCATTAATATTGGTGTTTGGCAAGGAGTAAAATTGGAAAAAAAAATTAATGACATGATAAATTTACTGTTGAAGCCCTATTTTTTTTAAAGAAGTTAGACTAGTTTTGTGCACGTGGCCCGGAGCCGACCAATTTGTTTTTTTTTTTTAAATAAAATAAAAAAAACTTACAACTTTATTAGTGTAATAGCTGTTATTTACGATTCTGCCTCTATGGACACACGTTTCTCCACTTTCTCAAAAACCCTAATGTCTAAAAAATTAGAATTTAAAAAACTGCAAACTACCAAAACTGCCTCCGTAATTGATCCTATTTGCAGAACTGCTACAGTGACAGAAACAGAATCTACTGTTCTTCACACCCCCAGATTTTTTATAATGTTTAGATTTAGGTTCTTATATTGTAGCTTGAACCAGAATACACAAGCTTAGAGAGTGAGTGTAAACTGCAAACGGAAATTACAGCGTCCAACTTTGTTAGACAAAATATAGTCAAGATCATCCTTGCTGAAAATCTCAGCATAAATACATATTGCTTGTTTGATACTGTTACTGAAATAATATTGTGCATTTGATCAATAATAAATGAATAAATAAAATAATGTTGTGCATCATCGAAAGACCCTTTGAGAGACCGAGAGAGTGACCAACTCTGGACGCATTCAATATCTTATTTTTTCCAAATTAAAAGCTAAAACGCTAAAAAACCTATACACTAGAAGCACATATGACAACAGAGAGAACATTAACCATGCACACACAAAGGGCTAATATGAAAACGGTGATGAACTATATAGTAAAGAAAGTGAAACCTTAATAGTTTTGACATAGGGCTTATTGAGACGCTTGAGTTGCCTCTCCAACTCCAAGTCGTCGTCTTTAGTAATAGTCCTTCCGCCATCAATCCCATTGAAAGTCACACTCAGAAAAAATGCCAACATCAATAACGTGTACGTACCAATCAAACCCATGAGAGCCACTTCAATTCTTTTGATTTGGTACGAACCAATACTTTGATCTCTTTAATTCGATATCCTTGAACAAAGTGAGAGCTGTTCTCATTGAATTTTATTTATAACATGAATATATATATTTAAGGAATGTTATCAAGACTATCAACTACATATGGCAACAAAATCAGGAACATTCCAACAGATTTAGAAAATCCCAAGGCAATTAACATAAAATTTAGCTAATAGTTGGCATACCCCCTCAAAATACCAATCACGAGGAGGCCCTATAGATGTATATCTTAGAGCCCACTGACTCGATTCATGGACCTTTCCATTACTATTTACCAAGTCTACTGATCCCAAAAAGTTAAATACAGTAGAGGATTTTCCGAGGTACTGTTAAAAGCAACGATAATTATTTACAGTAGATGATCAGCAACAGTTCTATCTGCTCTATCTCCTTGCTTACCCAGCATCTTCATCAGGCTCTAGTTGTGTCCCAGTTTCATTGCTTTTCCAGGTTTCAGGCTCTCCATCGGCACTGCAGCCAGTTCAGCTCCATGTCATTCTGCTTCCAGTGCACTATCTGCTCTAATTCTCTATAGGTAAAACCTTAAAGTTCTCCATTTGATCCTCTGCATAAAGCTGCTGCTGCGCCCTTCTTTGATTCCCTGTCATAAGCACTGTCAAAAATATATTTACACCATTCAACATAGCTATTTGGAACTAAAGGTTGAGTAATATGAGTCAAGTTTATTTTATCTTTTTTATCCTCGTCTCTTTTTTCTGGTAGCTTCCTTGTGTACTTCAGCATTGATTTTAGCTTTGTATCTTGCATTCCTGTTTTTGTCTCATGTTTAGCTCTCCTCGTTCAACTTGTTCTTATTTCTGCCCACCCGCATTTCATATACCATACATAATCCCTACAGTCCTGCATACAGTAAATCTTCATTATCTGCATTACTTCCATCTATATAAATACCTACCCATTCTCTCAAACTCCTTCCATTAAGTCATCCCCATTCAGAGATACATCTGACATAGAGGACATGAAACATGTCCTTGAAACTTCTTCTTATGAAAAGCTTCTCCTATAACAGCCCTCCCATATATGTCTTCCAACCAAATTGTTCTAGTCCAGCTTCCACTTGCAGCTTCCATATCCCATTAATTGTGCCTTTATCACACTTTGCACTATCACCCAATTTCTTGCTCCTTGGTCATAAACCTGTAAGCTGACTTTGCTGTTAGATTTCCCTTGGAATGTCCTACCCACATTATCTTGTTCTGCTGATACGGTTTTCTGATGATTTGTCTAATAGAATTAGTTAGTGGTTGAGGACACAGTCCTCCTAACCTCATATCGTTTAATGAAGTAAAATCTTCATTTAAGAGAAAACTGACAGGTTGGTTAACCAGCATAGGATTAGGTTGAAGCATTCTTTAAATCTGGAAGGTTAATTCTGGAATGTTAGCCATGGTTCATTCATTAGGGTGACATTTGAACGCATTCCCACCCTCCAAACAGATCCATCCTTAACTTCTTCAATCAATTCCATTACACCTCTCAGAAAGAGCACTCTCTTATCCCTTTTGTTTGCATTGTCTCTGTTCCATTCCCAACCATATACCCCTTTTAGAATCTTTCCCATAAGAACTCTCATCCACAGTTAAGCTCCAGCAGAGTTTTGCTATCAAAGCCTGGTTCATCCCTTCTCTAAATCCCAACCTTCCTTTGTCTTTAGGACTGCATAGCTTGTCCCAGTTCATAGTGTGGGTAGAATTAGAATGCATTGTTCCATGCCACCAAAAAATTCTGTTCAACTGATCAAGTCTATCAGTTAATTACTTTTGCAGGTAGCACAAATGCACTTATAGTATGAACTGGTACTGCCTAACTCAAAGTTTTCACTAGTGTTGTCCTGCTGGCCTGAGATAGTACTTTGGCCCTCCACGGCGGCTCCACCCTGTTACGTTATTCTGCAGCTTATCCATAAAAAAAATCAAAGCTTTCACTCCTTTGGTTACTTGTCACCATTGATGCTCCTAAGTACTTCTCCTTCTCATTGAGTTTCTTCACTTTCATCCTCATTAGTAATTTTTGGTGGTTAGGATGTACATTATTGTTGAAAAAGAAACTGGACTTTTCTGCATTTACTTCTTGTCCAGTAGCTGCACAATATTAGTCCAAAATTCCCCTCATGTTATACGCTTCATAATGTTGTCATACAAAACTGCATGAATTCATCCACATATAGTCGATGACTAAATGCAGGTGCCCTTCTTCTCACTTTGATGCCACTGACTTCATTCTTCAGTTCTGCCATATGAATCAATCTTGATAGCTTCTGACACCATTATGAAGATTCCTCTTTGTGGTGTGATACTCTCCAATGGTGCTCCATGTAACGGAACCTTGAAACTGACTGATACAGCTCAAACATAACATTAAAGGATATACTACTAGAAGTCATGTTATATCAGAATAACTCTGTTTCACTAATCTACTACTACACATTTCTAAAAAAATCCCTAGGGCGTGTATGATATTATATTTTCATCGACTAATTTACCAAAAATCCAAAATCAGATATTAGTCTCAAATGCAGTAAAGTATGATAGTATCATGTCTCTAATTATAAACCTCATCAACCTTAATTTTACTGATTCCACTACAAAGATCATAGCAGAATACATATGGTGCAGTTCCCTGTCCGCTTTCTTTCATCAGTTTCTTAAACTTTGTCTCATGTAGTTTTAATCTGTTTTCTCTTCCTTTCTTTATAGAATTGGTGGATCTGGTGTAAAACCCTATTCAATGCCATCAGACCACTCTCAGATTCGCGTTATAGATCATAGTGTAAAATAATCATGCAGAACATTAGAACAGTAAGTAATCCAATCAACACAGCTATCTTTCAAGCATAAGTACTGAAGCCCAGTGTAAAACGATTTTTTTCAAAATAAAGATGAATCACAGTCAATACCAACACAACATTGCAAACCATTGCATGAGACCAACAAGTAAAATAGAGTATCCTCAGTATCTGTATCATATAGATATTCAACCAAACCATGAAGGTTTTTCAAGCACAGTGCCGATTTTCCTAGGTACGGTTGGCCGAAAAGTAATTAAATTTGGTGTCCGAATTGGATAAGTGAAATGGTGGTTGCATAGAATACGGTTCTGATGAGGAGTTCGATCAATATTAATCAAATGGATGCAGAGGACAGCAATGTAATGATGAGAAACAAATCAGATGGATCAAAAGGACACCAAAATATTTGGGAATCACAAGATACGTTTAGTCACCAACGGGGATAGAGATCAAACGGCCATTAGTAATTCGGTTCAAATGAGGAGTTCGATCAATATTCATGTTGAGAGACTTAATCAAATGGATCAAAAGGACAGCAATATAACGATGAGAAACCAATCAGATGGATCAATAGGACACCGACACATCTGGGAATCACAAGAAATGGAAATCAAACGGCCATTAGTAATTGCTCGGATAAGTACGTAGTAGGACTCCTAGTACACGAAGTACAAACTCTTCTCCGAAACCTGTTCTAACTAGAACCTGTAGAAATGCCGACATCACCACCTCAAGTGTACGTCTATAAATATACGACCACCTTTCTCACAAAAGCATCTACAAGCTAGCTAGGTTTAAGCACGAACAAAATTATTTGCATTAAGTTGAAGGCGGATTGAAGAAGAAGAAGTCAGAGTTGTTTGGTAGTCTAGAAAAAAACAGTGATATTTGGTTTACAAGTAAAGATGATCCCCGTGGGCTTTCGTTTTGTTCCAACTGACGTCGATCTCATATGTTACCTATGGGAGAAAGTCTATGACGAAGGTCCACAAGGGATAATGAAGGACATCATTGTGGAAGGTGATCTTTATGGAAGCGAATCGCCAAGGGAAATATTCAATGGGACTACTGCGACAGAGTTATATTTTTTCACAGTCCTCAAGAAGAAATTTGATCATGGAGTGAGAATGGATAGAACCGTAGGCACAAAAGGAACGTGGATGGCGCAGAACAATGGCAAATCAGAAGGAGGGTGCAGAATCCCGGCGATTTATGACCCTGTAGATAACTCGGAAATAGGGAATCGGAAAAATTTGAGTTTTACGCCAAAAGGTGAGAAAGCAAAGATGGCGAATGGTAAGAAAGAAGGTTGGGTAATGCATGAGTATACCTTGAAAATCTATCCACCTGGCCAAGACATATTGGCTCTTTGTAGGATCAGCAAGCAGGGAAGGAGTGATAACAGCGCATCTTCAAGTTCGTCTGACTTGGTTTTGGAAGGGCTAGAAAAGGACTACTATGATCAAGCATATGAGCCAAAAGGAAAACGTACCAAAACATCTTTGGAGGCACCAACAACAATGTTCAATGAGGGAGTAGGAACGACAATGACAAACTTTGGTGGGACTAGTTCTTTGCAGCAAGACCATAACCAGTTCAGTACTTCTCAACCATGCTTAGATAACAACTTTTGGAGATCATGGTCATATATACCTCTGACTAGAAGCCTAGAAACTGAAAAGTCACATATGGCAGACGACAACAGAAGCAATATTGCCTTGACATCAAGACCAACTTCAGCAGTGGTTGCACCATTGGAAGGCGGAATTAGGCAAGAACATGACCATAAAAATAACGCATCTCAAGTGGATCCTCAGCCATTTAACAATATTGAAGACTCTTATATGAGAGAACAACTCAGTCAGATATCCGCCTATTTGTTAGATGATCTTTAATTAATGTAAAGAGTCTCAAGGACCTCCTTAGGATGGCTCTTTTAAACTTGTATCTGAGGAACTGCGTGATCTTTTTGTATGATAATCACATATCTCTTGAATGAGAATTTTCCAATATTTTGGAAGAATAAGATATTCAATCTTCCAAGTTATTTAATCAATTAATTAACGAGTTTACTTTCCAATTCTACTTACTCAGCAATTTCATACGTTTATCGATTGCAGTAGCATCCTTTATTGCGTCAATTTCATTCAGTTGTTTAACATATTTATTTTTTGTCAGAAACAAAATTGAAAATCTTCGTATAGTTCATAAAATATATCGGGTTTGTCCTATAAGTCGATCTATGCAAATCCTATATCCAAATTTTCAATGCTACTACAGTCAACATTGAGGGCTAGCTCTAACTTGGATACCACCTGATGATGGATGGCCTTACCCTGGTAGTAGGAGAGGAGCTGACTTAATTGTCAGAACCAGGCCAGTCTCGTGGACTGATTTCGGAGATGAATGCATGGCCATAGTTCTTGGTGTACATTGAGAAAGTTGTTGCTATGCATGAATAGGGTAAAGATATGGTTTGAATCTGACTCACAAGCAGCGGTTAAGTTTTTATAGGGAATGGATCCATGCCTTGGCTGCTGGAAACAAGACGTTCGCCATTTGACAATATTGACGACTCTTATTTCAGAGAACAAATCAGTCAGATATCCTCCTATTTGTTATATATATGATCTTTAATTATGGGTTGTAAACAGTCTGAAAGGACCTCCTTAGCGTAGTTCTTTTAAATCTGCATCTGAGGAACTCCATGATCTTTGTGTATGATAACTGCACATTTTAGCGTCCTGCATCTAAACAAACGACTTGCCTAGGAAAATGTTGGTGCAGGACTGCAAGTATCGATGTTTTCACTGGAAGAGCAAGGACTACCTTTAAGTAGATTGTACGGAGTCGTTAGCATAACTCAAACATTCCAGTAAAGGATATCAGGATACGCATCACGGAGGAGTGGTAGCATATTGTTAGGGAGTGATATCCTCATTCAGGAATATCAAGCGCGTGTTCAGCATAGAGGAGATATCACACCGACCTCCAACTTAGTTCCCCGAACTGCCTTCAAGGCGACCTACATCATCAACTCACACCCACGAACTACGAGATCGCTCCAGAATGGATCGACTCGCACATCTGCACAAAGAGCGTTCTATCTCGTGACTCAGCTTATCTTCTAGAAGCAATCATTGCCAAAGCATTACTTATACATTCTGTTTCCGCAAATTACGAACCACTGTAACCACTCCCCATCATTACAGAATTCCTACCAACACCATTCTCATACTCTTTCTCAATCTCAACTATATATTTGTGTTTGTCATTACACGTGTTGGGTAGGGATCCACCTTCACCATCTATAAATACATCCCATATGAACTACGCCAGACCTGATTCTTCTCTCCCCCCAGAATCAAGAGATAGATACGTAGGCAGTTCGCTCAAACAACGAACTCGGTCTTTCCAATATTCAATCCCCTTCTCCTCCTAATCTTTTACGTAAGGTTGAACTAAAACATACCTTTACATTGGCGTCGTCTGTGGTCTCGATTTCTTGAGAAACCACTTCACAAATCCCAAAACCAAAAAACAAAATCCTCAAGCCAACGAAGCATAGCAAGCCTCAAAGCTCAAATCCAGAGTTTGGCAGGTCAGTTAGGTACAATGAACGAGCAAATTACCCTGCTCAGGAAGGAGAATGTTATGTTGCGTGCGCAAGTGGACACGCAAAACCCACCAGGTGCCATAGCAGAGGACGGTATCAACAGATTAACGAACTGTCACAAAGGATCGACCAAAGTGCAGTTAAGAAAGACGCCACTCAAATCATCCAAAAGATGCTGAAGACATACCGTGCGTCCCCATTCGCTGCTGAGGTACTTAGTAGAGCTTCTCCTCCAGATTTCATTCAACCACATTTTCCAATATACGATGGCAGCACATGTCCTAGTCAACACGTGGCACGTTACATTCAAAGCCTGACACTCTATAGCGCTCAGGAGTTTGACCATATTCATTGTCGTTTATTTCCAGCCAGTCTTAAAGATGGCGCTCTCGATTGGTTCTTTTCGCTCGAGCCAGACTCGATAAAGACCTTCGAACGAGCAACTCACCGATTTGTTTGCTAGCCAGTACGTCCACAATAGGCGTAAAAAAGTTGATCTTGATTCATTGTTCCAGCTCTCACTTGGCGAAAATGAAACCATTCGCGAATTCCTAGGTCGATTCAAAACCGAACTGCTATGTATGGAGAGCGGTCTCAAAGAGTCATTTGCCATATTAGCATTCTCCAACGCCTACCATGTGCGCAACACGGCTCTCTCCAGATCGCTGATGAAAGAACGTCCATAAACATTGTCCGAGCTATACGCTCGAGTAGACAAGTACATTAAATTATAAGAAGGCCTAAAATGTCACGGTTTAGCAGAAGAACAAGAAGTAGCAGTGATCTCTGATGACCCACCAGCTTCAAAAAAGCAACCCAGACAGCAAGGACAGAAGACTGGGAACAGACCAAGCAACAACCGCAAGTTCGTTGTACTCACCCGATCTCCCAGTTACATACTGGACAAGATCAAGCGAGTTTCGTATCACCCTGGCAAGCCTTATTGTGCCTTCCACCAAGCAAAGTGTCATGTGAGTGATGAGTGCTGGGGGATTAAGCACTACCTCCAAGACCTCATCGAATCAGGACATATCAAGCATAACGCCAATATCGCTGACGGCGACCTGCGCCATAAGCTCATGGCTCGTAGGGAACGGACTAGATCTCCACCTCGCCATAACCACCAAAGTGTCCAAGCTCGCTCCCGTAGCAAAGGACACCCCAGCGACCGTTCTCGTCATGAACGCCATCAGCACTCGTCAGACCAAGATAATGACAAAACCATACATATGATCACTTTTTAGGATGATTCTGTTACATCCTCCAGAGAAAAAAGAAGGTGCGTATCGCCCTTCAAGAAGTCTACCAGTTCTCTTCACAGGCCGCACCTGCCCCACGCAGCTTTCACAGAGGCTGACCTCAACAAGGTTTGCCTCCTTCACAATGATGCACTAGTTGTCCATGTCAAAATCAGCGACTGGACAGTCAAACGAGTCCTGATAGATCCTGGTAGTTCATGCGACATCTTGTTCTACCATACCGTCCAAGAAATGAACCTGCCCAAGTCGGTCTTCATAGACCCAATAGCTCCTCTCTACGGGTTCAATGGCTCCAGAGCCGACCCAATTGGTGATATCATACTACCAGTTTCTGTTGGATCCAGAGAAGACAAAGTCAACTTCAATATGCGTTTCAGCGTTCTAGACATCCAATCGTCCTATAATGCCATCCTAGGACGGCGTTGAATCCACCAAATGCAAGCTATACCGTCCACACTGCATCAGGTGCTCCGCTTTCCTGGCCCTAGGGGTATGATGGAGCTTCGCAACAATCAGCTCGAGGTTTATCACTGCAATCAGATCCTTTCAACGAACAAAGCCGCTGACCCGTTTATCAGTACTAGGAGCGAGCCCACCAACTACACGATGGCCAATGACTTAATTGTCGAGGTCAAATCCAAAGCACCAAAACAGAATGCTTGGGGTTTCATCAGAAAAGTTCAGTCATCTTTCAGGACCCCAGAGGTCGCCCAAGTTCCTATGCATACAACAGTCAGGGCCCCAGAGATCGCCCCATCACTAGTTACACCACCTGTCAGGACCCCAAAGGTCATTCCAACACTTGTTAGTTCACCAGTTCAGATTTCAGAGGTCACACCAGCCCCTGTTGTCATGACCACAGAGGTCGTATCCACCCCTATTGTCGTAACCACAGAGGTCGATCTAGCTACTGCTGCCAAGACCTCCATTCCTCAGATCGACCAAGCACCACCAGAAACTAATCCCCTAGAGGATGCCCAACCTTCAAAAATAGCAGGACAAACTGCAGAAAAGGAGTGAGTGAACTTAGGAACAGAAGACGATCCCAAGTTCCTCTATGTGGCCCTACACTCAAGGCTCAGCTTGTAAACTTTTTAACAATGAATAAAGATGTTTTCGCTTAGTCATATATCGATGTGCCTGGTATAGATCCTAGTGTTGCATGTGATAGATTAAATGTAAACCCTAATGCTAGGCCAGTTCGGCAGCGACCTCGGAGGTTATCCCTGAGATTTCAAAAAGCAATCAATGATGAGATCGACAAACTCAAGCAAGTCGGGTTCATCCGGAAGGTCGATTACCCAAACTGGATCGCTAACATAGTAGCAGTTCCAAAGAAGAATGTCACAGTTTGCCACTGCATTGACTTCACCAATGTCAACCAAGAAACACCTAAAAATAGCTTCCCTTTACCTAGAATCGACCGACTTGTGAACCAGACCTATGGCCACGAACTCCTATCATTTATGGATGCATATAGTGGATACAACCAGATCCTACTCACTGAAGAAGATCAAGAGAAAACGTCATTCATCACAAAACAGGGAATTTACTGCTACAACGTCCTCCCATTTGGCCTCAAGAACGCTGGAGTGACTTATCAACGGCTTGTCACTGACATGTTCCAAGACATGTTAGGTGATACCATGGAAGTCTATATCGATGACATGGTCGTCAAGAGCAAGAAAGCAGGTGACCACCTTACTCACCTTGAGCAGGCGTTCTCCAGATTACGCCGAACTCAGATGAAGCTGAATCCAGAAAAATGCCTTTTTGGAGCGTCCTCCGGGAAGTTTCTGGGGTATCAGGTATCACAATGAGGGATCGAAGCCAATCTAGACCAAATTCGAGCATTCTTGGAAATGCCCGATCCAAAGACAAAGAAACAAATACAGAAGCTATCAGAAATGGTCGTAGCACTCAATCGATTCATATCAAGGGCGTCAGATAAATGCCGACCTTTCCTGCAACTTCTTAAAAAAGGATAACAGTTCTCATGGAACGACCAATGCCACCAAGTGTTCTCTACTTTCAAAGAATACCTGACGACATCACCCGTCCTAACCAAACCAATAGACGGGGAGACGCTGGGGCTTTACCTGGCAGTATCAGACTTTGCTATCAGTTCGGTTCTCTTCAAGGAGGACAACAACTCAGAAAAACCGATCTACTTTACAAGTAAGACACTAACTCCAGCCAAAAAGAACTACTCTTACATCGACCAAGCAGTGCTCGTATTACTATACTCGGCTAGGAAGTTCAGGCCGTATTTTCAAGCACATCCCATCAAAGTACTCATTGACCTCCCATTAAAGAAGATCCTTCTAAAGGAAAACAAGACAACTCGCATAGCAGTATGGGCAGAAGAGCTTGGAGAACATCACATTGAGTTCGTCCCACGTACTTCCCAGAAGGGACAAGTCGTTGCAGACTTTCTAGCAAATTTTCCCGTCGACGACCTGAATTGGGAACAAGACACAGATATCCCACCCATGAAGAAGCAGGACAAATCCATCTGGTCTCTCTTTGTTAATGGTTCTAGCAACCCCAGAGGTAGTGGAATCGGAGTCGTCTTAGTGTCCCCAGATGGAGCTATGATGGAGAAGTCAGTTCACATCAATTTTGCGACCTCTAACAACAAGGCGGAGTACGAGGCACTAATCATGGGGCTTAGAATGGCGCTACAACTCGGTGTACAAAAGCTTCAAGTCTTTAGTGACTTGCAACTGGTTGTTCGCCAGATTGCTAAAGAGTACACTACCCATGAAGGTAACTTTTCTAAATACCTTTAAGTTGTTTATCAGTTACTTCCTTCTTTTAAGAAAGCCACTGTACATCACTTCTTGCGTGACGAGAACCATCACGCGGACAGTTTAGCTTACCTAGCTACTCAAACACCGAACTGCGCTCCTAAACAGTTACTCATTGAAGTAATTGACCGACCTACTTACCAAGTTGAACACGCCCAAGAAATCAGCGACCTGTGCCCACTCTCTGACGATCAGATGAGTCAAACATAGATGCAACCCATTATAAAGTACATCCAGCACGGTACACTCCTAGAAGAGCGTACCAAAGCCAAACAAGTTCAATATCAGGCACGTTGTTACTACCTAATCAACAACAAATTATTCTGAAAGTCTGCTGGCAGACCTCATTTGAGGTGCATAATCCCATAACAAGGTCAGTTGATTTTTGTAGAAATTCATGAGGGCGAATGCGGGAACCATGCTAGAGGTCGCTCTTTGGCTCACAAAGCGATCTCCCAGGGATACTTTTGGTCATGGATGCAAGTCAATGCCAAAAAATATGTGCTTAGGTGCATCAAATGCCAAACTTTTGGCCATAATATCATCCAGCCAGCTCGCGAGT
The DNA here is from genome assembly GCF_015680905.1 of Coptis chinensis. Taxonomy (NCBI): domain Eukaryota; kingdom Viridiplantae; phylum Streptophyta; class Magnoliopsida; order Ranunculales; family Ranunculaceae; genus Coptis; species Coptis chinensis. The sequence goes on along the minus strand of NC_141463.1, from coordinate 87,077,405 downwards.
TAATCAACATTGCAAGCCATTGGCCATTTCATATGTGGGGCTTGGATATCATAGGACCATTCATCCCACAAAAAAGCACTGGCTTTCGGTTCGTCATGGCCGCAACTGATTACTTTACTAAGTGGGTCGAAGCAATCGCCTTAGCTCATGTCAAAGAATCACATGTTAGAAACTTCATCTGGACACACATCATCACCAGATTTGGCTTGCCACACACACTGGTGATGGATAACGGTTCCCAGTTCAAGGGAAAAATAGTCAAGGAGTTTCTGGCCAAGTGGAAGATCGTTCATGCATTTTCCACTCCCCAGTATGCTCAAAGCAATGGCCAAGCAGAAGCTCAAAGCAATCTTGGAGAATTTGAAGAAAAATATTGAAAAGAACAAGAGCCAATAGCCAAATCATTTAGAGAATATTCTGTGGGCTCACCGCACTACAGCTTGCTCTAGCACAGGAGAGTCGCCATTCTCCTTATGCTATGGCATGGAGGTCGTTATTCCTACCAGGCCCGGCAAATACTACGACTTCGGTCGAGGAACTTCGTCGAAGTCGGGACACAATGAACCCGTCCTAGCTCGAGAGGTCGACTTACTGGAAGAACGTCGTGACCTGGCAGCCATCAGAGTGGCATCTTACCATCAGACTCTAAAGAAGTTCTACAACAAGCGAGTTAATCCTCGATCCTTTCAACCTGGTGATCTAGTTCTGAAAAAGACTCAAGATGACTCTAAGCTAGCACCAACATGGGAGGGTCCGTACATAGTAGAACGCGTCGTCGGCAATGGAGCGTACTGGATTAAGACCCAAGAAGGCAAACCATTACCACGCCCTTGGAACACTTATTTGTTAAAGAAATTTTATCAATAAAAGTGTAATGTTTTGCAATCCATATTTCTATTTAGTACAGAGTTTGGTATAATTTACTTATGTTCGTTATTACAACCTTCTCCATTCAATTTCATCAACAATACATGGAATTCGCACTGAAAGCACCACCAGTATAAGCAAACTTTCAGCACCCTCATGAGTTTCAATGCTTTCCGTAAGCAACACGCTTTCTTAAGCTAACACGCTCTCCGTGAGCAACACGCTCTCTTGAGCTCATAGGCTCCATAGCCTATCCAATTCTCACTAGTTAAGGACCTATAACTCTAGGATCAACTAAGTGAGAACGCTCTCTGTGAGCGACACACTTTCTTAAGCTAACATGCTCTTTTGGGCTCATAGGCTCCATAGCCTCTCCAATTCTCACTAGTTGAGGACCTATAACTCTAGGATCAACTAAGTGAGAATGCTCTCCATGAGCGACACGCTTTCTTAAGCTAACACGCTCTCTTGAGCTCATAGGCTCTATAGCCTCTCCAATTCTCACTAGTTGAGGACCTATAACTCTAGGATCAATTAAGTGAGAACGATATCCGTGAGCAACATGCTTTCTTAAGCTAACACGCTCTCTCAAGCTATAGGCTCCATAGCCTCTCCAATTCCTACTAGTTGAGGACCTACAACTGTAGGATCAAATCAGTGAAAATGCTCTCTATGAGTAACACGCTCTCAGCGAGCACAATGCTTTCTTAAGCTAACACGCTCTCAGCACGCACTATGCTATCTTAAGCTAGCACGCTTACTCGAGCTACCCGACTTCATAACCTATAATAGGTGATGAATTACAAATCTAGGATCAACTAAACGGGAACGCTCTCTACGAGAAAAGACTCTCCTTAAGCTAAGTCTCAGGCTTCCCAGCCACTACATGCCTTATTTATTGTGAACAAGACAATAGATACAAGCAGTTAAGCATAACCAAAAGACATGCATTCCATAAACATTTATAGTCTGAACTGCCTGAACAAACTCAGGAAACCAGTTCACAAATCCACTAACCTGCTGGGACTACCCAGAAATCCAGATCGGTATTCTTACAACTTTTGCAAAAAGTGAACTGCCACTAGCGTGGAAACTAGTTCTTAATGCAGCAAGCTAACTGTGAAGTAAGGTGAATTGCCCAAGCACGCCTGAGAAACCAGTTCTATAGTTTAATTCTCTTACAAAGAGAAGCATATAGATAAAACATTCAAAAATTTTCATAACTTACAAGAAGACCAATTCAGCATTCATACTCAAGAGTCAGCAACAATGTGTTTATCCTTTGGAGCAACACTGGTCGAGGGAGTGTGCCTCGCATCTCTGGGTACGTCACACATATTCATACCCAGAGCCCCACGGTCACAAGCCTCCTTTAGCTATAAGTACTTCTCTTCCAGCTCGGCATATTCGCCACATGCCAGGTCGTATGCACCTTGCGCCTTACGTGCAACGCCCTGGCAATGCTTGGCATACTCCGTCACATTAGCCAACTTGTCTTGCAAGTCCTTCATTGAGTTAACCAACACCAACTTCTCATCAGCAACATCCCGATACTTTTTCGTCATCGCTTGCAATTTCTTATTGTCAGCCCCCCACGCAGCTCTCATGCACCCCAGCTCAACTTTAGCAATGTCATCGTTCTCAGTGCATTGAACAATACTTTTCAGCTTATCATACCCAGCAAGGAACTACAAGTCAAATACCAAGGTTAGAGTCGCCCATCAAATAACAGGAAACCATATCAGATGAAGAGCTTACCAAATAACAAGTCATATCCATGGTCCCTAACAGCGTCCCCAGGTGCTCATCTTCGACTTTTGCTTTATCACCGTCCAGTACTATCCCTTCCAGAAGGTAGGTCGCTATGGATGCCGAGTGGAAACTACAATCATAATGTTTGACTGTGCGCTTCTTCCTAGTCTTCCCAACATAGAAGAACTCGCTCCCCACATCACCAACACGCTGTGCTGAGCTGACCCCAGTCACATCGTGACCTTAACCTAGATCGCCATGTTCCTCAGCCGTCAGGTTATCCCTAGCGCTCCCTCCCCCATTGGGGGACCTGAACATTATGCCCCCAGTTGAACGACCTGCAGCTTTGGATCGCTTGTTACTTTTTGGATCAGGAGCAACCGCCTTCCTCTTGCCACGATCACAATGACGACGGGCTTTAAATATAAACTTATCTCTTCCATAACAAGAGGGGAGGCTTCCCTCGTCCCTTCATCTTCACCAGCATTCTCACGTCGTCTGGCCATTGTAGATTCTACAAACACCCAACGATCAGTAACACAAAGCAACAAAACAAGAAAAGCAAAACAACAGAGAACACCTACCTGAGGTGAAAAAGAAACTTGCGCAAGAACTTTGGAGTAGCAGCGTCACGAAATGGTAGAGCAGATACTTTTGATCGTCTAGACACAGTTCTCTTGTCTATGTTCAAATAATATACCTTCCCAAGGCACATCATAATTATATCGAGACGCCAAACATCAGGCCACCTGGCAACCATCATTTCATATCCGTAACTGTTCATATTACCACACATGACACGCACGTGCTACGATCTCCTCTCACCAGGGCGCTCTACGAGTGAGAATGCTTTATACAAGCAAGTCGCTCACCCGATCTCTCACAATTTTGGCCCTACAACACTAGGAGTAAATAGCAAGATGCTCAATCAACCTCACAGGTTACTTAGCCTCACCCACTCTTACCAAAGGTCGCATACACAGACAGAAAATTACAACAACATCAAGAATTGTACATTCAAACCTTCAAGGAACTAAACAAAACGGAGAAGCAAAAACAAGCATTGCATAAAAGCAAAAGGACGAACTGCTGAATCTACTAGCCGAACTGCTGAGTCTACTCAGGAAATCCAGATCGGCTAGCTACCATTCATCATCCCATAAACTCCCCAAAACGATAGGGGAAGCCAATTCGTTCAGTATTTTGACAACCAAAAAAGAAAGGCGAACTGCCCAAGTTACCCTGGGAAACTAGCTCGAATGTATCACAACTTACACCATTACAACTAGTAAAATCACTCGCAACTCACAACTTCAAGACAGAACTGACATTTTTTTGGTAGATAAGGGGTCTAGCACGTCCTCCGTAGCGTTCCCATCACTAACCACAATCGAGAGACCATCAACATCCACATTTACAAACACGTCCAGCGCAGCATCTTCAACCTGGGACTTAACAACCTCTTGAGCGATACAACAGAAATAAGAGCATCACATGTATCTCCCAGCATGGGTACTACTGATGTACTGGGAGCCCCGTGTTCATGCTCCTCTCTGTAAGCTTTGTACTCTGCTTCTAGCTTAAGGAATTCAGCGTCCAGCACGTCGTATGCTTGGGTAGCCTCCTGAGCAACGCCTTTGCAGTGCTGGGCATAGACAGTCACCCTGACAATCTCTGCATCCACAATAGCAAGTTTCTCCTCAGCGGCATGCAGTTTCTACTTGGCATCTTCCAATTCGGTGGCCATCACAAGCTTGGCCAAACTAACGTCCTGGTGATCTTTCTTCAGCGCATCAAAGTCCTCGTGATCTACAGCATTCGCGTCCTGGACATTTTGCAACTCTTCCTTCAGCTTGCTGACAGACTCCTTCTCTGACTCAACAATCTTAGCAATCTCCTTTAGCTTCTAATATCCATTCACAAGCTACACACACAAAAGTATAACAACAGTCGATAATTAACAGGCAAGTACAATGTTAATTAACAAGATCTGAAGAACGTCACTTACCAGATAGTGAGCCACGTCCATTCGCCTCAGATTATCAGCAAGTCCCTTGGTGTCCAGTTCCTTACGGCTGTCGTCCATGTATATATGGTCAAGCAAGCAAGATGTAATCTTACTCAACTTGAAGCTGACATCAATTCGCTTCACAGTTTGTTGCACCCCCTAGTCGTCAACATACACCACTTGGCCCTCCAAATCATCATTGGCCACAACAGACTTCCCAATCACCTTACTCGGAGCCTTCTGCTTTGCCGCTGAACTAGGTTCTCGGAACACTGGTGGTAGACTCGGAATGACCTCAAAGGTCTCCAGATCCGAGAGTGCTGCAGGCCTCAACCTAGAACTACAAGTGGCCTTACCACCAACTCATTCACCACCAAACACGCTCCCAACACCGGAGCTATCCCCAAGCACATGCCTCGCAGCCTTGGCAATCTTGGCAGCATCCTGCTCAATCATATCAGCCTTTCTCTTCAACGAGCTGCTTCGCTCGCGAGGCTTGAAGACCATCTCATCCAACTCAAGGGAAAACTAAACCCCTCCCCCCCTTCAGGTCGCCCACTCGAGCCACCAACCCCCGAGGCACTAGCACCTCCGGTGGGTCGCTTAGGACCAGTACGACCTCGGTTCCAATCTTCCCTTGTCACCAGATCGCTTTTACGCTTATCCATTGCTACTTCACTAGTTTGACCCCAAGCCCTTTTCTGCTGATCTCTCCTCTTCTCCTTGACCACACGCCCTCCTCGCTCTACAAAATAATGTGCGACCTCCGGCAGTTTCTCCCATTTCTGAGCTCGGGTTAGCTTCGCAAACTCCTCTATCACCGACCATTTAGTACACTTATTTATAGTGAGCTCTGCAAAAACAGCAAAGACACAAGTCAGTTAGAATATCAACAATTCAAACATTAAGACAGCAGAACAACGCACTCCTTCCTACCCACCAGCAAAATTGAAAACCCTAGTTTGCAAACTACATCCTTCAGCACAGAAGTTCCCCACTAACAGCAATGGCTTCCTCTCCCAAGCTTCATTGCTTACACCATCTAACACGCTAGATTTGCCAGTCAACGTTTGCAGGCTAAAGTTAAAAGCACTAGATCGCTTTACCGTGTAATGCTCAATAATGTCAGCAACCTTTATGCGATATTCACCACTCGCATTCAACAGATCAAATACCCTAAGCAGCCACCAGGTATTACCCACAAACTGGCGGTATGCTTTCCAGTGAAGCGTCAAAAGTCACAAGTCGACCGAGAGCGGTACCTCATACCGATACCGGTTTGCCCTAGAAGACTACTATTCCATAGTTCGGTGGCATGTACCTCTCACTGAACACCATTATGCTCTTGTGCAGTTCGTGTATCTCCAGGTCGCCTCCCTGGATGCCATACACTTCCCTTAATTAGATTAGCAAAAGCTTTTGTGGCACGCTTATCTACAACCCTAGGGGCAACCCACTAGAAGCTGACCCTTCATCACGACCTGAAGTACTAGCTACAACAGCAGTAGTCTCAGATCGTACTTCCTCCTCCACATCTTCACCCTCAAATTCCACTGATTCATCCTTCTCATCCTCCATTTTCCCACAACTCAACGATACCTCTCGAATCTCTTTAGAACGAGTATCGTCCGAATCAAACATTCCCTTTTCTTAGTGATTACAAGTCCTAAACAAGACAAGCTAAAGACGACCTAACAACTCTACGAAACTAACAAGAACACAAGAAAAATTAGCAGCAACAATGGCGGAAACACTAACCTGAAAAGTTTTAGTCTCTGCGATTCCGGAAACGAAACAAAAAATGACTTTTCGAATCTCCAAAAGTTATTTTATATAACCTCCCTCCAGTTCCCAAGGCATCATGATTACAACCTACGCCCTAGCCCACACACATATATCAAGGACCTGTCTTTTCAAGATTCCAAAAAAAATGGCGACACGTTTCCTCACCAACTGCCCAGATTTTGTCACATGCCAGTCGCATGCCAACCATCACACCAAATCAATTCGTCATACAACACGAACTGATTTACATAGCACGGTGGGTATTCTTACACCAGTTCGCATCTCCACTCGTGCCAAACACGCGCCATCGTTTTCTCTCAGTAGGTCGCTTCAATGAACAGCGCTCCCTACTGAGAGGGGGTTGTGTGAGGGAGTGATATCCTCATTCAGGAATATCAAGCGTGTGTTCAATATAGAGAGATATCACACCGACCTCTAACTTAGGTCCCCGAACTGCCTTCAGGGTGACCTACATTATCAACTCACACCCACGAATTACGAGATCACTCCAGAATGGATCGACTCGCACATCTGCACAAAGAACGTTCTATCTCATAACTCAACTTATCTTTTAGAAGCAATCATTGCCAAAGCATTACTTATACATTCTGTTTCCGCAAATTACGAACCACTGTAACCACTCCCCATCATTACAGAATTCCTACCAACACCATTCTCATACTCCTTCTCAATCCCAACCATACATTTGTGTATGTCATTACACTTGTTGGGTAGGGATCCACCTTCACCATCTATAAATACATCTCATATGAACTACGCTAGACTTGATTCTTCTTTCCCCCGAGAATCGAGAGATAGATACGTAGGTAGTTCGCTCAAACAATGAACTCGGTCTTTCCAATATTCAATCCCCTTCTCCTCCTAATCTTTTATGTAAGGTTGAACTAAAACATACCTTTACATATATACATCCAATTCCACCGGTGAACATAATATTCTTCCATCAAATGTTTACTCATGAATGAAGTGTATTGGGTTTCAAAAAGTGAACAAAATCAAACAGTAGGAAATACATCCTGATAATCTGATATGAACTTTAATTTTCTCAGGTTCTCAGGTGTTAATTAGGATCTTATGATATTTGATTGCAGCTGCTTATTCTTCTGTCGATATGTTTTTTCATCCTGTTAGTATTTCTAAAACTTGTTAATTTCTAAAACTTGTTAAATGTTAGTATGTTATTTTGCCGAATTACTATTGAAAGATTGAACTGTTGAAGCTTATGGTTATTAATGGAGGCGCAAGCCCAATAGAAAGAAATCGTTCTGTATACCTTTTGAACTCTTATTGTTGTGGGTTTGAACTCATATGGTTTTTGTTTTGGGTTGGTTTATGGTTGGTTGTAGTGGGGGCATTTGAGTGTTGTCGAATGGGGGCAGTTGAAGCTTGAAGGGGGTGTTAATGGCGGCGCGATCCAGCTTGGGGGAAGAGTGAGTGATGTAAGGAAATCAATTTTTGTGTTAATTAAAGTTATGGGGTTTTTCCCAAAGAGAAAAATCGGTGGGATGAGAGTGGAGGAGGAGAAGAGTTGGTGGTGGCTGGTGGTGGAGGAGACCGTTGGTGAGGAAGAAGAAGAGACCAGTGACTCTGTTCTCTTAGTTGGGCCTTGGGCCAAAATCTTAGTTTGTTTCTTTGGGCGAAACAAAATTAGTTGTTCTTTGGGCCGATTTCTATTTTTGTTTTGGGCTAGGCCCATATGTTTTGAAGTGGGTCAGTTTGAGTCTTAAAGTATGTTTAGACTTTTGGGAAAGATTATAAAGGCTTGGGCCTTGGTTTTGGGCTTTGTTTTGTTTAGTAGGATTAGGACCATGGGTTGAAGTGTTTTACATACGAGTTTGCGTCAGAACCCATTTAGATGAACACCGGATTGGGACTGGTGAATGTTGGGATTGGCCCTTTGACTGTGACCGTTGACCGTGGACTATTGACCGTTGACTGTTGATTGTTTATTATGTTACATTTTTATATATTAAATTTTATGGACTAATCAAATGGTAGAATGTTGTGGAAACATGTATAAACTGGTTAGTCATTATCTAAGAAAGATTTGATGTTGATATTGTGCAATTATTGACACGTGAGTACGTGACGAGATTGAGATTTTAAGAGACATGACATTCTTAAAACGCTATAAAAATGTTATGCGATTTTGGAGCAATTGTGACATTATGTGGTATGTTAAAATTGTTGTTTTGTTAATTGATATGATATGTTAGGATATATATTAAATGCGATATTTTTTAGAAATAAATATAAACGCTCCATTATTATATCTGTGAGATACTACTATGAGGTATTATAGTATTTGTGAATATTCCCAAAGGGATCGTGGTTTAGTGCAATAATTTTATTTGACACGTGAAAGAATGAAATGGCTATAAGATGGATGGTGATTTTTTTTTCCAAACGTTGTGTTTTTAGTGCAATATATTTTATTGGCACCTGATAGAGTGTGGAATGATTATGAGATATAAAGGTATGATACCTGAATAAATTACGTAACGAAAATCCTAGAACCTAGCTACTATAACTCATGTGATTGGCCCATGTGTAGGGTGTATGTGATATGATTGGCCCTTGTATAGGGTGTATGAGATGTTGATTGACCCATGTGTAGAGCAATCGTAGCCGAATAGTAGCTTGATTTTCTCGTTCGCAAAATTAGAACAAGACGCGCGATATTTTATGCTGAATAGTGGCAGTACCCACCTAATGGCGTTTGTGTGGGGGTTACCTGGTATGCAATATCCCGCTTAGGATAACTACACATGGAGTGGTTCATTACGTGAGGGGAGGCATGTGGATGTACATGTACGGCGTTGAGAAACGATTGTGGTAGCTAGGGAAACTAGGTAAAACATATAGACGACGTGATTCTAGAGACACTTGAAGAAACTCTAAACAATAATTGTGATGATATATCAAAGTGTACAATAAATCTATAATAAATGATTTATTGTAATTTATGTTGCATTTACAATGGTTTTGCAGTAGGGTGGGTTGAATTGATTATTTATGCAGGTGTGACCCACTCTATGATTAGGCCTACACCAGTGTAAGTATAGAGTAAATTTTAGTTTTGTTATTTTATTATTAGATGCAGTTGATCTAGTACGGTTTGAAGCTAAGGCGCCTCAGTGGAGGAACTAAATACCTTATTATTATTGAATTGGAAGCTAAGGCGCCTCAATGGAGGAACTACCTGCCTTAATTATTGTATTTAAGAATATTGTATTACACGTTGGAAGTTAAGGCGCCTCGGTAGAGAAACTAACTACCTTATTGATTGTGTATATATATGTATAAGTATGATTTGTACTTTAGGGCTATTCATACCAGCATTGTTTATAATGTTTACCCGATTTGCATGTTTGTTTATCGGGTGTGTTCATAAAATGAACACAGTTGATAAGTCTTGATAGGATTAGTGTTGAAGAAGGTTGGTTACTGCTTGTGGTTTGCATTAGCATCTCATTACATGATATGTTTTGTTTTCCCTTAAGGTGCAATAGATTTTAGTTGAGACAATATATTGTTTTTTCAATTGTAATTATAATTAAAGAATTGTTGAAAAGAAATTTGTAACTTAATCATATTTGTGAATTTTTGTAATGAAGAGGACTTTTGTTTATTTAAAATTTTTATTGGTTTCAAATTATTGGAATAATTAAATAGATTATGGGTTTTTTGGAAGTTGAGAGTGCATCACACCTCGAAAATCGAAGAGTCGAAAACAAATATTGTTTTTCCGATTTTGTCGAAATTCGGGGTGTGACAGTTTGCAATATATCTTATCGGTTTGGTTTCGGGTTTCGAATTTTTTTATCGGTTTGTTTCGATTTTGGGTTCCCAATTTTTTTATCGGTTCGGATTCAGATTTTCCAAAACCCAACCCAAACCGATCCATTGACTGCCCTAGTAGTGACACTTTGAAACAACTTGAGAACCTTGCAGTTTGGTCCTCAACTGGGTCACGTGTACGATATTATGGCCCTTTCAGAAAATAATGGATGGAATAGACTTGTGTCATTCGGTCAACTCACAGTCAAGTTAAGACAAAGTCAACACACTTTAACGACAATTTTGGACCAAAGTGCAATAAAAGATTAATTGTGGACCAAACCCTAATATCCATATTATTCAAGCTAGTGATTAGTGATTTTCTATTACTATTTTATCATATTCATCGCTATGGATGAAGGTAAGTCATTTTCTTGATTCATTATTCATGTTTAATATACTTGTGAAAATAACTTGTGATTTTGATCTTTGATGTAGTGCTAACATGTGGTATCAGAGCATATGAATTGAATCACTTTTATTTCAATTATATTTATGAGATTCGAATGAAATCAAATAGTTTATTTTCTCTAAAATTTGACTACTATATGCATGGTTGCATGATATATTTACTATTTTAGTTGTTAATAAACATGCAATATTAATTTAGATATTGTTAAAACCCCGCTATAAACTATTGAGTTACTAGTCTCTTTAAAAACAGGCTTGCCCACACATTTTTGCAGGTGCCGACTAGCAAAGTTGGTAAAATCTTTGGGTGATGATATCAGAGGTCTAGGGGTCGAACCCCGCCAGCATCAAAAAATTACTGATCTCATTTATAACAAACTTACCAATAAAAAAATAATAAAAAATTATGATGTATGCCATATACTTAAATAAGTATGTTAACATTAAAGTTTTGTATGTCATGTAATATTGAATAGATGTGTTTTTTCTTCAACATTTAAATTTATGTTTGAAATTAGAGAATATGTTTGTGGACAGGCAATTGTTTGCTGTCCACAAGACCTCGGCTGGTAATTGGTGGAGTGGTTGCCCGAAAATACTATTTTACTACCCAAAAAAACTGTTAAATTGCCTGAAAATGGTTTTGACCAATAGAAAAGTGTTGTTTGTAGACAAGTCTGTCAACAAAATCGGACTCTTGAAATTATCATGTTTATGTCTTAGTAAAAGTGGTGGTGTCAATATGACTATCTACGAGGAAATCTATTATTATAAGAAAGTAGTGGTACTTATTTGCTAGATGATCATTTGATTTTAGATCCATTTCACACCCATCAATTGCCCTTTCCACATAGCCATTATCTACCAGGTAATCTATTATTATAAGAAAGTAGTGGTACTTATTTGCTAGATGATCATTTCCATATTAGATCCATCCATTATAGAGATTAATCTCTATAACCGTGTTATTTCACTATTAAAATTGTGTCGAGATACACATCACATGAAATTCAAGATCGAGGTCTGTATTTCGAGACGATCCAACGGTTAAATAACCCGGTTACAGAGATTAATCTGTGTACCCAGTTATAGAGGAATTGGACTCTAACCACATTTGATGCTTGAGAGAGTTCACAACACATTGAAATAACACATGTTATTGGTGTATTGATTAGTTTGGAGTAATAATCTAACTAATGACATATTTTTTCAAGGCTTGCGCTACCACGAGAATATCCTCATAGGGATGAGGATTCTGAGATTGTTGGATGTGTGATCCAACGGTCCGAAAATCAAAAACAAAAAGGAAGAGAGAGAATGTGAATTTGTTTTTGATTTTCAGACCGTTGGATCACACATCCAATGGTAATTCAATGTCAATTTGTGTCGCATTATTGCTTGACATGTGATTAATTATAGACCAATCAAATTAAAACAAGGTACTTTGTACCATCTACATACATGATACATTGTAAATATCAAAACTATTGTGGAATTAGGTGTCATATTTAAATAGATTATTATTGTTATTTCTTAAGTAACATTGTTAATTTTTGGACCCTCACTCGTCTTATTCAACAACTTTCCTAATTTGTTTTATTTAATTCTTTTTGTATCTTAACTATCCCAAGTCAAAGGAGAAATGTACAGTAACGTTTGTTTGCAAAGAGGACCTTTTCCAATATAGAAAGCACTCAGTACCAAGCCAGTGTATAGGTTAAGTGTTGATATGACCCCAAGTAGGGGTGGGAATTTGGCCCTAACGACCCTAACCCGGCCCTGACCGACCCGACCCTAAGCCCTATAAAGCCCTCACAACTAAAACCCTCACAGAGTTTAGGGCCGACGCCGCCCTAAAGGGGGGGGCTAGGGCTAAGATTCTAAAACATAGGCCCGACCCTAACCAAGCCCTAACCAAGCCCTAACCGGCCCTGTTTCATACTTTCACTATAAATACACATACCATAATTGTCCAACTCTTTGTTAAATATTTTCAATTAAAATAACATTGTCTTTTGTAATTTATCACTTACACCCAAGGGTACTTCCAATAACTTGTTTTATATAACAAAAACTTGTCAACTTAGCAGCCATGAAGAACAATGAGCACTAGCCTAATAAAAATAAGACTTTATTCCTTTGATCATCAAGTCAAAGTCCATAACTTATTATTCTCAATTTCTTTTCTCACTTATTTCTTATAAATTATATTTTTATTCACATCCAAACCAAGTCTAAAACTAAAGATTTCCTTCCACACCATTAAAGCAAAATACAGAGCAGACATTTGTAACATAGAAACAAAAAAACAACCTTTGTCAGAAAAATGACATTTGTAATCTCAAACCTTTCTCCATCACTTGTTCAAAAGCCAATATTTTCATTTCCATATACAAAGCTTGAATCACTTTTTAAATTAGAAGAAAGGTAATATTATATTTGTTTGAATCTATTATAGAAATAATTTATGATATTACAAATAGTTTAACAACTTCCATGACCCTTAACCAAAACTATTATGTTTCTTCTTTATATATATTACTTCTTCCTTTAAAATGATAATATAATTATTTGTCTATGTATTTCAATGTTAAATGTAATTTTAGTGAGGTTTGAGTACAAAGAAGAACAAATTCCGAACTCTCGATGTACTTCAGTTAATTAGATTGTGGATGTGCATTTTAAATTTTTGGACTTATACAGGATTATTACTAGATTGGTTGGACTTTGAGTTTGTAGATTATTGTACATTTTTGTAATATAAATGAGTTTTAAAACTGATGTAGTAAAAAATATATATATATATATAGGCCCTAACCCTAAAAGCCTTTAAAGAGGGCTAGGGTCGTGGTCGGGCTTGAGTTTCGACTTTGACCAGCCCGACCCGACCTATATCTGATTTTAGGCAATGAGCCGACCGCCCTAATATCTTAAGAGCTTTAAATGTTTAGGGCCGGGCTAGGCCGACCCGGCCCATTGCCCACCCCTAACCCCAAGGCCACAGTGCAAGTCAAACATAAACATAATTTTAGACCATTGGTTCTATAAACATTAAGATTACAAACAAAAGGTGGGCTCTTCCAATTCCCTTACTTGAGAGATCGAACACACTTTTTAGTTGACTTTTATGAATATAGAAGCATATATAAGAATTTTTCCTCGCCGTGGTTTTGGCATGGACTAAAGTCACAAAACCAGGTCTTAGTTTTAAGGTACTGAGTGCAGTAATTAAATTTACGAAAGTAAATCAGTTCGTTATAGTTTCTTACATTCTTCATTGTAAAGGAGCGTTTTGGTTTTCTCCTAATTACTACTAGGATGAACGGGAAGGGTTAGGATTTTTGATGTGACCGAGGAATCATTTGTGAATTTTAAGCCCTCACGATCTTCTCGCTTTTTTCCTTTTTCCGGGGAGAGAAGAATCAGGTCCGACGTAGTTCCAAAGAGGGTGGTATTTATAGAAAGGAGATCCTTCCGACACGGTATTCTTTTGTACAAATGTAGGGTGGAGATCGTGGAATTTTGGAGTGGTTTTGGTGTAAGTCATACTCTGATTGGGAGTTGGCGCGGTAGTCCCTATTTCCCGGTGGTGGGAATACAAATAAGATTTTGGCAATGATTAACCTTCGAGGTATCTTTGTTCATACCACCTACTTGTTTTCGCCGCAGATCGGTCTTTCGATATCTCCGCAATGTACCCACCTACTTCTAAGGAGTCGCCGCAGATCGGTCTTGGAGGTCGATGCTTTTGTACAAAAGTTTAATGCTCCTTAGTGGGGATATTGCTTCTATTAGAGAATGGGCTGGGTTCATGCAGCGACCACCGAGAGAAGATCAACACTTGGGTGAAGCATGAGCGAAGCTATGGAGAACGCTCGTTTGGGATGCCGAAGTTGGAAACTTGTAACAAGGTGGTTTTGGCGGAAAGAAAAATTCAGCGTGTTTACCGCACGCGATAATCATAGCAGTTGGAAAGGAGTCGCGGTCGCCGCGGTATTCGAAGTCGAAAAAAGAGTTCCTTGACACGTGTGTGGGCTATACCAGTCAGTAATCATAACTTCTTGGTAATGAACAGCGGTTTATGGATCGCGGGCTCCGTGGAGCCGGCCCCGCTTTCATTTCGTGTAGTCGATCTTAGAAATAAATCGGCATAACAAGATAAGCCCGTGATAATTATGCTTTACGAGAGCCGTTGTCGATCCTAGAAGTATAGGCCCTCGACTTGACAAGATTTGGAAATGGATAAGCTTTTAGCGCGTGTGAGCTTATGGTTTGCTCACGGAGAGCATTCTCACCGAAGTTGATCCTAGAAGTATAGTCCTCAACCGAAGCGAGATTTTGAGAGGCTATGGAGCCCGTGAAGCTCTCGAGAATATGTAGCCCCAAAGGGCGTCTTCGCTAGGAGGATTTTTGCTGAGAATTAGGCGTCCCCCGGGCGCAAGGGCGGATTTTATCATGGAATTGGAGCGCTTTTGCTTGTGGAGAGTACGAGGGCGTCTTTGCCGAGCCGCGTTTTTTTGGAAGCGTATGTTTGGACTTTGAGTTTTAAATTATTAGAGAATGATGTCTTTGAGTTTTTGTGGAGCGTATGTATATTTAGGGAGCCGCTTTTTTGTGGAACGATGTGTAGTAGGGAGCGGGCTTTTTTCGCTGGAGGCGTATGTAGCCCCTCGGGCGGCCGCCGCTGGGAGCTTTTTTTCGGAGGAGAGCGGAAAATAACGGGGAGCGTTTTGCTTGTGGTGGAGAGCGATGTTGCCCCGGCGGTGCCACCGGCCGCTTTGCTTCGGGGAGAGCGTATGTAGCCCCTGAGGGCTTTCGCCACCGGGCCGCTTTTGCTTGTGGAGAGCGATGTTGCCCCCGAGGGCCGCCGCCCGGGCCGCCGCAGAGTTGATCCTAGGAGTATAGGTCCTCAACTAGCGAGACTCGAGAGGCGATTGTAATTCCCCCGCTTGAGCACGTTTGAACTCCCCGAGTGTTTTGCCCGCGGAGTGGTTTTATGCCGAATTTTAGAAGATGAAGCGACCCGCCAGAAATTCTGGTCTCGTGATTGTTTCTCGATCGGAGGGATGGAGATCTTGGCAATGTGGAGTTGGTGCGATCTCTGGGGTCTTGACAAGAGGAGAGAATGGTGACGCTTATTAGCGTTTGAGCTCGAATGAAGCGTTATATTCACCGGTGTTGTGACCCGAGTGAGTCCGTGGGCATCCCGCTTTGGAGATCGCCGTTAATAGCTAGTCTTGAATTGGCGTGGACTATAGTTAAATGATTTTTGGAGCTTCATTGACTGAAAAATAAAAATGCGAAGCTAGCACCAAAGAGTTAGTAACTAACTAACAATAGTAATTTTGGAGATGCATGGATCATAATAAAGAAAGCCTATTGAGATGATAAACTATAGGAGATTTTATGGCTAGCCCCCGTGGTGCATTGAGTTCTATAGAAACGAGCAGGTAATGTGCCCGCTCATTATGCCAAACTAAACTCTGGAAGGTTCGAGGCTTTCCATGCTTCAGGCTTGAGAACCGTTGGTTTTGAAGTTTTGAGTTTTTGAGTTGTGTGAAAGTGATTTCTCAAGTAATCGAGAACACAATGTAAAGGAGCTTTTTTTGGTTTTCTCCTAATTACTACTAGGATGAACGGAAGGGTTAGGATTTTGATGTGACCGAGGTCGCATTTGGAAAGTTTAACCCACGATCTTTCTCGCTTTTCCTTTTCCGGGAGAGAAGAATCAGGTCGACGTAGTTCCAGTAGGTGGTATTTATAGAGTTTTGAGAGAGGAGATCCTTCCGACACGTGTATTTTTTTGTAATAGGGTGGAGAAGGAATGAGTCTTTGGAGTGGTTTTGGTGTAAGTCATACCGATTGGGAGTTGGTAGTCCCTATTTCGGTGGTGGGGAATACAAATAAAGATTTTGGCAATGAACCAGGTCTTGAGGTATCTTTGTTCATTTAAGGAGTCGCCGCAGATCGGGTCTTGGAGGTGAGGTGCAGTAATTGCAATGTACCCACCTACTTCTAAGGAGTAAATCGGTCTTGGTTGATAGTTTCGCAATGCTCCTTAGTGGGGATATTGCTCCCCTACATTCATGAAATCAAAACTACATTCCTAATTTACTACACAAGTGTATAAATGAATTTCAAGTCATTGGGGTTTTGCTGCACTGCTCGCTAACACTAGGCACTTGGTCTTTAAAGGGAAAGAGTACATGTCAAACAAGAGAGTCACTTCATTTGTCTTATAGGATGGATTTATACAGTGAAGGATCTATCTATATATAATAAGATATAGTGGTTTTTGGAGAGAGGTCTTAGTTCTCGGTGTGGATTGGGTCTAGGGAGACACGTGTCCGGTTGAGATCTTCTTAGGTTTTAAGTGGGCTTCGGGCTTTTAAGTCTTTACAATATTGTTAATTGGGTTGAGCAATTCTAATCAATACTAATTAATATCACAATTTAATATGTATCGGTTTTTCCTAGGGGTAACTTCGGATCGAACCGGATTGGATAAAGGGCTTTTGGAAAAAATTCCAATTTTTTTCGGATGACAATATCCTTTCCAAATCCAATTCAATTATTTTTCGGATGACAATTTTTTAACACGTTCATTCAACAAGTTTTAATGTATTAATTCAGTAAATAGGAAGATGGGAGAAATTAAGACATGTAGTAGAATGACAATATTGATTTCTTGAAGTTGTGAGAAAGACAATGTTTTACTTCTCTAGGATTTTTATTTGGTTTGTAAACTATCTGCAGTTTTAATTTATTAACTATATGAAATAGACTGTTATATGTTAAAATTTGGAAATTAATCGAAAATCGGATCGGATCGGATTTTAAAAACACATCCAATTCCGATCCAATTATTTTTCGAAAAATCGGATACCGGAACACAAATATCATTGTCGGAAAAATTGGGTTTTCATAAAAGTGACACCCCTAGTTTTTTTTCTATTGACTTTATTAGCCTTGATTAAATAAGCCCAATCAATACTGATCAATATCCCAATTTAATGTGTATCGCTTTCATATTGATTTTATTAGTCTTGACTAAATATAGAACCCAAATTGACCGTGTTTCCGTATAAGTATTGAAAAGTTGGGCAGCCCAATCAATACCAATCAATAATATCTCAGTTTAAATATAGCCAAAATGGTCGTTTCTAGTATAATTGAAGTAATAATTTAGGAGCCTAATTAATAGCAATTAAAATCCCAATTTAATAACACGTGTACAGTAGAGATCGAGTTGAACACCCTTTAAAATTTGTTTTTTCTAATAAAATCCAGATGTGTGGATGAGATTGGTGCACATTGGAATGTATTGGAGGTTATGCGCATGGAAGAAAACCTCCAACAACGGTGTCCACAATTTAAAGCTCACTCCCATAATATGACCAAATGGTGATTAATTAGTCACGCCGTTAACAATTAATGCGAGAAAGTGATATCTACCATCTCTTTATCGTAGTTTCCTGACTTGTGCTCCTATTTACTTGCAGTCGTATGAAGTGTGGGTTATACTCAGTTAGCCAGCTACGATATGAAGTGTGGGTTCTACTTGCAGTCGTAGTTTCCTGACTTGTGCTCCTGTTTATTCGTCATAAACTCTCATTTTTTGTTTTATATGATTTTAATTAATTTCCTTGACCGTGTCAATTTGTTTAGTTTTATGTGATTTGATTATTCTCTTTTCAGTTTTAGAATTGTTTGTCTTAGAAATCAAATTAACTTATCCAATGATTATTTTCTTTTTCCTTTTCATAAAATCTATTTTCTTTCTTCTGATAGTGAGTCATCAATCCACACTCCTAACTCAAAGTGTGCATTGGTAGTATTTGGGGGCTTTAAGTTTTGGTTCTTATCAATTTCCTATTTTTTATATTTTGTATTTTTTTTTTACATTATCTTGAGTATAGTGATTTGTTTTTGAATGCGAATACTAATGCTTAATTTCATTGGAAACTGTTCGTTGTACAAAAGAATTTGATTGCAAAAGTTTAATTTACTGTTAACAAAAATGCAACATTTAAACTTCTGTTTTAGCACTTTCGCAACAATTTATAATTTTATACCATTTTTTTTTTCTTTTTTTCTTTACATGGGCTTTAGTATTTATTTCTTTGTAAAATTGAAAAACCAAAAATAACGATTGGGAGATTGAACATACTTTCAAGTGAAGGGAGTTTGAAGTCTAAGAGTGTTTTCTCTTTGATTTTATTTTAATTTTTCATTCTTGAGTTCTTTAATTTTGATTCTGTAGTAGATAAGATTTTTGAATTTTATGTGGGTGCAATAGTGTATGTTGGGTATAAGGATTAATTAAGGACAGTACATTGTCTGTTTTGCACATGAACTGATTTTAATTGTGCAAACGAGTAAAAATGGCCAACCAATATCTTTGTGCACTTTGTATATATAGCTTATATTACTGATGGCAACTAATACGATATATGATATCTTTTTTGAACTTCCAATTTGATTTTTTCTTTCTGTTGTGAAGAACACAATTTTTTTTTTCTTTGTTTAGACCCGGTTATACAATCAACTAGTTTGTAGGCCCGTGCATACGCACTGGCTATTTTGAAAACATTTATATTTTATGTAGAAAATTGGGGCTACCATTTTAGTCGCTAACCCATTTTAATTTTCTAACAAATTGTTTTAAAAACCTGTTTTTTCAATTGGGAGAGAGATTATATTTTAATAGGAGAATGATTCCCGTTTTAATTAGATACGCTAGATTTTCACTTAATTTTCAATAGGGGAGGAATTCTCATTTTAATAGAAGAAGGATTCCCGCTTTAATTAAAAGTGTTAGAATTTGTTTTAATATGAGAAGAATTCTCGTTATAATATGAGAAAAAATTTCGTTTTAATAGGAGATGACGTGGAATTTTAATAGAGCTCGTAAAATACCCATTGTGGGAGCTTTAATATTAAGACTAGCTTTCGAACCCGTCCTACGAACAGGTGCCAATATATTAAATTATTCTTAAATTATTATGAAAAATATTTGTAACTATGCACAGGTATAAGATATATAAATGTTATATTGATCACACATTCAAATTTCTTGTAACGTGAAAACCCCATGCTCTATAAAAAGATAGAGTACAACTTTGATAAAATCTTTCGACTTCTATTTGTTGTTACATAATAGAAGTTTGATTAAATTTTTGTTAAAATGTCCAATAAGGCAAAGATCATACTTAAGCTACTTAAATACCAAGTCATTCCCAATCATACGAAAATAGATATATATGATAAACACTATTTTAAATACAAAATTATATTTGTTGAACATTCCAACTACATATAATACAACTATGTTTTTAGGTTAGTTCAACGCAATTGTATCCAATTTTTTGATTTCCCATTAATTATTCATTGAGATTAGTTCAATGCATTTGCATCCATTCTAATTTCCCCTTAACTATACTTTGAGTTAGTTCAATGCAGTTGCATCCAGTTTTCGATTTCTCTTTAATTATTATTTTCAGTTAGTTCAATGCATTTGCCTCCAGTTTCCAATTTCACGTTAATTATTTTTTGAGATTAGTTCGATGTATTTGCATCCAGTTTTCGACTTCACATTAACTATTCTTTGAGGTTAGTTTCATGCAAAAAATAATAATAAATAAATAAATAGGGTTAGTTCATTTAATGCATTTGCATCTAATTTCTGAGAATTCCCGGTGATTTTCTTTAGGTTAGTTTAATGTAATTTCTTCCAGTTCTTGATTTCTCGTTAGTTATTCTTTGAGAGTTAGGTCAATGCAATTGCATACAGTTTCTGATTTCATGTTGATTATTATTTGAGTTTAGCTAATCGCAATTGCATCTAGTTTCAGATTTCCCATTGATTATTTTTTTATATTAGTTCAATGTCGTTGCATCCAGTTTTCGATTTCTCTTTAATTATTATTTTCAGTTAGTTTAATGTATTTGCCTCCAGTTTTCGATTTCACGTGAATTATTTTTTGAGATTAGTTCGATGCATTTGCATCCAGTTTTCGACTTCACATTAACTATTCTTTGAGGTTAGTTCCATGCAAAAAAAAAAATAAATAAATAAATAAATAGGGTTAGTTCATTTAATGCATTTGCATCTAATTTCTGAGAAATCCGGTGATTTTCTTTAGGTTAGTTTAATGCAATTTCTTCCAGTTCTTGATTTCTCGTTAGTTATTCTTTGAGAGTTAGGTCAATGCAATTGCATACAGTTTCTGATTTCATGTTGATTATTATTTGAGTTTAGCTAAACGCAATTGCATCTAGTTTCAGATTTCCCATTGATTATTTTTTGATATTAGTTCAATGCAGTTGCATACTTGCATCCGGTTTTCGATTTTCCGTTAATTGTTTTTTATGTTAGTTTAGTGCAGTTGCATCGAGTTTCCGAATTTCCTTTAATTATTCTTTCGGGTTAATTCAAAGAATTTGCACCCAATTTTTGATTTCCCGTTAACTATTATTTGAGGTTAGTTCAATGTATTTGTATCCAGTTTTCAATTTCCCGTTAATTAATTATTCTTTGTGGTTAGTTTAACTCATTAGTATTCCGTTTCTGATTTCTCATTAATTATTTTTTGAGGTTTGTTCGTTCTATTTATATCAGGTTTCTGATTTTCCGTTAATTATTCTTTTAGGTTAGTTCGTTGTGTTTGCATCTAGTATCCGATTTCTCGTTTTAAGGTTAGTTTAATGCATTTGCATACAGTCATGATTTATAGGTTAATTATTATTATCTAAGGTTAGTTCAATACACTTGCATTCAATTTCTGATGTCCTATTAATTATTATTTGAGATTAGGTCAATGCATTTGCATCCAGTTTCCGATTTCTCGTTAATTGCTATTTGTGGTTAGTTCGATGCATTTGTATCCAGCTTCTGATTTCACGTTAATTATTCTTTGGGGTTAGTTCTATGCAAAGAAAAAAAAAAGGTTAGTTCCATGCAATTTCATCCAATTTTTGATTTCCCGTTAATTATTTTTTGAGGTTAATTCAATCCATTTGCATCCAGTTTTCGTTTTCCTGTAAATTATTATTTGAGTTTAGTTCAATGGATTTGCATCCAATTTTCAACTTTCTTTAAGGTTAGTTTGATGCACTTGCATCCAGTTTTCGATTTTCCATTGATTATTCTTTGAGGTTAGTTCAATACATTTACATCCAAACCAATTTTTAGTTAATTATTTTTGAGCTTAGTTGGTCAAGGCGATTCGTCTAGTTTTAGATTTTTCGTTATTTATTATTTGAGGTTGGTTCAATGCAGTTACATTCAGTTTTGAATATCCCGTTCTATATTCTTTGTGGTTGGTTCAATGCATTTGCATCTAGTTTTCGATTTCTCGTTAATTATTATTCGAGGTTAGTTCCATGCAAAAAAAAAATGTTAGTTTCATCCAATTACTGATTCCCTTTAATTATTCTTTGAGGTTAGTTCAATACATTTGCGACCAGATTGAACCCGATTTCCAATTAATTATTTTTAGATATTAGTTCAATGCATTTGCATCCAGTTTTCGATTTCACGTTAATTATTTTTTGTTAGTTAAATGCAATTGCATCAAGTTTTCGATTGCCCGATAAATATTATTTGAAGTTAGTTCAATGCAGTTGCATCCAATTTTTTATTTCCTGTGAGTAATATTTTGAGGTTAGTTTAATACAGTGGCATCCAGTTTCCGATTTTCCTTTAATTATTTTTTGAGGTTAATTCAATGCATTTGCTTATAGATTTCGAATTCCCGTTAATTATTTTTCGAGATTAGTTAAATGTAGTTGCTTTAAGTTTTCGATTTTTTGTTAATTATTCTTTGACGTTAGTTCAATGAGTTTGCTTACAATTTTCGATTTCCCGTTAATTGTTCTCTGAGGTTAGTTTGTTGCGTTTGCATTCAGTTTCCAATTTTTCATTAATTAGGTTAGTTCAATGCAGTTGCATCCAGTTTCTGATTTCCCGTTAATTGTTTTTTAAGGTTAGTTTGTTGCATTTGCATTCAGTTTCCGATTTCCCGTTAATTAGGTTAATTCAATGCATTTGCATCTAGTTTCCGATTTCCCATTAATTATTATTTGAGATTAGTTCAATGCATTTACATACAATTTCCAATTTCTCATTAATTATTTTTTTAGGTTCACTACAATTCCATCCAGTGTACGATTTTATGTTAATTATTCTTTGAGGTTATATAGTTCAATGCATTTGCATCCAGTTTCCAATTTTCCATTAATTTTTTTTTTTTTTTTTGAGGTTATTTTCAGATAGTTGCATCCAGTTTCCGATTTTCAGTTAATTATTCTTTGATATTAGTTACCCATTTTCTAATTTTAACTTAATTATTTTTTTTAGGTTAGTTCAATGTCTCGCGGCACAAATCTTAGTATGATTAAAACCTTGTAAGTAAACACTCAAAATAAATTAAACCCCTTTGTAAGACACTTCTTAGAAGCTCAAAACTTTTTGTGGTTATAGAGGGACTCTAAAATAGCAATAAGTGTCATAGCTCTAGACTCTAGCCATACTCTTCTCATGTGTTTTGCTAATAAGAATTATACAAATTGCGTCATAAAACCTCCCCAACTTAATAACGTCAACTTATGCACATTAGCACTCAGTCCCCAATTCTTAAATACCTTTTGAGACAGTTGATTATGCTCCAAAGCTTTTCTCGTTTCCTCAATTCTTATATACAACTTTAAAAAGACGCCTAAATGGACAACCTCAACTGAATCATCATCTCCTTATTGAGCTTTATATATTTCCAATGCCTACAAACAATGTGGCAAAACCTCTTTATTAATCAACAATGCAACATAGACGTGTGTTTTTATTATTCAATAGCGTCGGCTAATTTCCTATCATGCACACTAAGCTCGCTACTTGCAATAATTGAAGTTGTGGTATTCGTTTAAGCTGCTAGCTCATGCTGAAGCAAGTCAAGGGCGGGTTCTAATTCTAACTTTGACAATATATTGTTAGCCTTATTTAGATATCCAAAACTATCATTAAATCTATTCAAACCATAGCAAGCAAATCCCATCAAATATAAAGTCATGCATGGCCAGCGGTAAAGACGACAAACATGAATCATTTTCACTATTAACTGAAGTTTATAACCAAATTATGTGTACTTGTGATGCCTTCAATTCTATAAGAGGAGAATACCAACATCTAGTGCTAAAAATCTCAAGCCCGAAGAGAAAATAAGGCGTGGAATGCTCTAATTTATAGCTATGCTCAAAATGGTTTTTTTTAGGATAGCATACAATATACAATATACGCAGATGTAGTTACATATAGTGGGGTTGTTTCTTCTCTTGCTCAATATACTATGTCTAGTGATGTCGTGAGCATTTTCATTGACATGTTGGATCTGGGCTTGAAGCCGAATGTCGTAACCTTAGTAAGTGTCCTCCCTGCTATCAATATCTTTAGTGTAGCTTGATAATTGTAAAGAAATTATACAAAAATCCATGGCTACTCCTATAGGAACAGATTGGATCCTGAAAGAAGGATTAGAAATAAATGCTCTTCTATCTGTTTACACAAAATGTTATTCAATTCAATATGTTGCTTCTGTCTTCGAAGATACTACGTACCGAGATGTGATTTCTTGGAGCTCAATGGTTGTAGGATACGTTCAGAATGGCTATTTTTAATAAGCACATGGAACATTTAGGGAGGTGATTACTCATGAAATTCGACTAAATCCTATCTCTGTGATAAACATTATTTCATAAAAGCAATCAGCCAATGCGAAATCCGGAAAAGTCAATGGTCGTGTAGAAGTAATCAGCCAAATCAACCATCTCCCTTTAAAGAAAACTAAAGAGGATTGAAAACTTCATAAGAGTTCTTCGGTGAAATTTTCTGTTTCAGTGGTTTCTTATTGATGTAGACTAATAAAGGAGCGAGCATAAAGAGCATGTGGTTCAGATTGCTAAGCTATTGTTGGAGAAGGAGGTTTTACATCAAGAGAACATGATTAGAGTACTGGGGGAACGTCCTTGGAAGTCACATGAGCAAACAAACTACGATAGGTTCAGGGATGGATTTATTGTGGAAGAGAAGAGTGTAGAAACCACAGAGATTGAAAATGCAGACGATGAATCATCACCGGCCTCTTGAACCACAGTTTGTATTTTGTATATCAAATAGGGCTTTTCATCATCCCATGTAGGTATATGTACAGTTCAACATGTTTTCCATAAGAGTACTACTGCAGAACGTTTATTGTTGTCGTGATTTAATATCTTGGTAATCAAACTGTCAGTAGAAGATTTTTTTTTCTCCTCCAATATTATTATTATTATTTTGCTAAATCTCCAATATTAATTCATGTACATGTATAGTCTATTTCACGGGACTAAGGTCTTTTTAGCAGAAGGGCATGCATAAAAATTCTTACTTACTACTTTTGTTATGGGACATGCCTTCTCTTAAATCTATTGATGAAGATTATATAGTTATATGAGTTCATTCAAATCATATTCTCTAGCATAGAAGGGCTTAAACATAGGATACCCTAGCTTAGAACATATCTCTTTTGGTCTTGAAAAGTATTTTGCTGCTTGCCTTGGTAAAAAAAAAAAGGAGATCCACTCTTAATTTTGACAACTTAACCATCTTGAAAATCAAGGAAATAAAAAGAGTATAAACGTCCAGCCCAAAGTTGGAAATTTCTTATTTGTCTGATTTTATCTTATTTGTCTCCAACTTTTTCGTAATTAGCCAAAGAGTTTTACAAATATTGGAGACTCTGTGAACGCTCAAAAAATAGAGCCAATAGGATACACCTATAATATATATCTAAGGACTAGCTTGTAGGCCCGTGCATACGCACTGGCTCTTTTGAAAATATTTAGATTTTTTTTAGAAAATTAAGACTACCGTTTTAGTCGCTAACCCGTTTAAATTTTCTAACAAATTGTTTTAAATAAAGTTTTAATTAAATTTTAAAAACCCATTTTTTCAATTGGGAGAGATCATGTTTTAATAGGAGAATAATTTTCGTTTTAATTAGATATGTTAGATTTTCCCTTTTCAATAGGGTAGAAATTCTCATTTTAATAAGAGAATGATTCCCGCTTTAATTAGAAGTGCTAGAATTTGTTTTAGTAGGAGAGGAATTCCGGTTGTAAAAAAGGATTCCCGTTTTTCAAATAGGAGAGAAAAAATACCCCTTGTGGAAGCTTTAATATTAAGATATAGATATAGATAGATAGATATTAGGAAGTCCCTTGTGTTCCTACGTAGTATTGAGGGAAGTTTAGGAATTTCGTGAAAGAAGAGGCCAAACTGGCAAATAGTACATCCAGCAAACAAGAAAACTCACGAGACCAAATCTTCTGTTGATTATGTTAATACTTTAGTCCATAGAGGTGGACAAATGAACAGTGATATCACTGCCGCCACTCCCATAGAAAGTGAAGCTTTTAAAAACTAGTTGGAGAGCAGACACCCAATTGTTTTTTCAAATTGCACCCTTTAAAGAACCCTGTCATCCAAAGAGCAACCGGACTTGTTTAATGTGTGTTATTCTATAGGGGTACGATTATACTTGATGTGCATCATCAAATGGCCTGGCATCAAGAGTGATCATTCTTAATCTGTAATTTAGCTTAATCATTTGTAATCAGTTTTCAAATTTTAGAACAGACAACTCTTGTTGTAGAACACTGAAAACCCAAAGAAACTGATACTTAAGGGATTTGAACACCTACAATGATGCACATGTGCTTCATTTAGTGAACGCCTAACGGACGCTCTCCAAAAAGTATCCTATATGATCGTTTGATCCCTTACACTCTAGGGTCTTATTTTATCAATACTAGAAATGTGTACCTCGCATTTATGTTGAGCTACATCATATTCTCAGTGTTGCTTCTTTATGGAATAACCATAACTTCCTATGCTAATAATAATGCTTTCTAAGGTGCAACGAAAGTCACTCGACATTTGGAATGAATTGGTCTCTCAATATATAATAATATCAGAAACTGTAATAAAAAGAGCAGTCCCTCAAACCAAAGAATATTACCTATAGTTTGAGGATCTCCACCTGGAGATAGCTTTAGCTTAGAAAAAGCACAGGGGATACCCGTGACTTAGTTAAATAGTTGATACAAAACCATAGAGCAAGTG
The DNA here is from genome assembly GCF_015680905.1 of Coptis chinensis. NCBI lineage: Eukaryota > Viridiplantae > Streptophyta > Magnoliopsida > Ranunculales > Ranunculaceae > Coptis > Coptis chinensis. Next base: position 87,050,565 of record NC_141463.1, on the reverse strand, counting down.
ATTGTCAATTAGCACTCAATTCAAAAGAGCATCTTGGCCATCCTTCTATTAATCCACACTCAAACAAAATAAACAGTATATTTTAATCTATTAAACTAAACATATCAAATAAGAGATGATGTAATGAAAATGATTCATTGATTTGAGGCATATTACTTTATGCAATACAACAACAAAGAAGAGAAGGACTTGATGGAACAACATCGAAAATAGCTTTGTTTTTAATCTTTGTTACAACTATGTCTTAGGGGTTATGTAGTTGGGACGCCGAATAGAACAAGTCATCATTGTTTTTAACACCACCAAGTGGCACTTACTCATTAGAGCCGGCCATCTTTCCCCACCTTAAATTAGTTCACATCCATCAATCCCCATTAATTCCCTCTTCTCTTCATTGGGTTTTTGCATTCCCTCAAACCCCAATAAACTAGAGCAACAATATGCTAAATCACTGAACAAGACTATTGCACATCTAGCAATATTGGTGTTGGTAGCGCATTTTATATAAAGTTCCATTTCAAGGACATAGGGAGAAAAGATGGACAGACTAATCAGTCTAGAGCCATCAAACCTTGTCGCAATACGTATCGAGCCAGGAAACAAATGTTCCGGGGAGCTAACTTTGCGCAATGTTATGTATACAATGCCTGTTGCATTTCGCTTACAACCGATGAACAAGAGCCGGTACACTATTCGACCACAATCCGGCATCATATCACCCCTTGCGACGCTTACTGTGGAAATATCATATTTGTTGCCCCCAGGTTCAACTGTCCCAGAGTCATTCCCTCACTCAGATGATTCATTCCTATTACATAGTGTTGTAGTACCCGGCGCAGCGATAAAAGATCCATCATCGACATTTGATACCATACCAAGTGACTGGTTCACGACAAAAAAGAAACAAGTTTTTATTGATAGTGCACTCAAAATTATTTTTGTCGGTTCACCAATATTGTCACACTTAATAACTGAAGGCTCAATGGATGAAATAAGGGAAGTATTAGAAAAGTGTGATCCATTATGGCAAGCTGCAGATTCAGTAGATGCACATGGACAGACTTTACTCCACTTGGCAATATCACAAAGTAGAGCTGATCTAGTACAATTACTACTTGAATTTGAACCAAATGTTGAAGCTAGAAGTAGGTCAGGTAGGAGTGCTCTTGAAGCCGCATCGGCTGGTGGGGAATCGTTAATAGTTGAATTGTTATTGGCTCGACGAGCTAACACGGAGCGGTCTGAGTCTTCAAAATTGGGACCGTTACACTTAGCAGCTGGTGGTGGGCATCTAGAGGTCATGAGGCTGTTGTTGCTTAAAGGTGCTGATGTGGATGCTTTAACGGCAGATGGATGTACAGCTTTGCATCTCGCTGTTGAGGAACGACGGAGGGATTGTGCTAGATTGTTGTTGGCTAGTGGTGCCAAACCTGATATTCGTAGCACAGGCAAGTTCTCTAAAACTAATGTTATAATTATTTCTGTCAGAAACATGCCATGAGGCAAAAATATCAGTATCTTGAAAAACTGTTATTTTATTATCAACACATAAGTACATAACAGCCTTAAACAATCGGGAAATGTTGTACATTGAAACATATCAGAATGTTTACTATGTATGCAATATATAATCAAGTGGAGAATGTTGCACTTATTCTACAACTCAATTTGATTAAACTCTGAGTGTTCAGTGAGGCACAGTTCTATGAACTCATATATACAACACTTTGTGCCAAGTACATTTTGTTCGTGGTTTCTAACTGTGTGATTCGAATCTTTGAACAGGCGATGGTGACACACCATTACACTTATCAGCCGGCTTAGGAGATGAACACGTGGTCAAGCTACTACTACAAAAAGGAGCAAACAAGGATATTCGGAATCACCTTGGTAAAACAGCTTATGACGTCGCTGCTGAGTACGGTTACACTCGACTATATGACTTACTTCGACTTGGAGACAGTCTATGTACCGCCGCACGAAAAGGTGAAGTGCGTACCATTCAAAGGCTAATCGAAAATGGTGCGTCAATTAATGGAAAAGACCAACATGGTTGGACCGCATTGCACAGAGCAGCATTCAAGGGTCGAATTGATGTAGTTCGGACTCTACTCGATAAGGGAATTGAGGTGGACGCAAAAGATGAGGATGGGTACACAGCATTGCATTGTGCTACTGAGTCAGGCCAAGTTGAAGTCACTGAATTGCTTGTTAAGAAAGGGGCTGATATTGAAGCCAGGACTAATAAGGGTGTGACTTCATTGCAAATTGCTAATTCACTCCATTACTCAGGAATCTCTCGTGTGTTAATGCAAGGTGGTGCTAATAAAGATGGAATTTCAATAAATTCCACGCGTGCCCCACTTCCATTCGGGGCTGGCGGAATGGGTCTTGAATCACATCATGGATCTCTGAAGAAGAAATCAGTTCGTTCTCGATCTAGAGCTCTTCGTAGCAGTTTCGACCGATCTATGCCATTGGCCGTGCTCTAGTTGAATTTTCACTGTCACAATTTTTTGGAATTTCAGACTTAGGAGCTCAAAATGCATTTTTTTCGTTTTCTTACCTGGAATTGTTAAGTTGTTTAAGTTTCTTGTTACATATAGAAGGGACTGTAGTATATGATTTGTTGATATACAAGTGAGTGAAAAACATGTCTTGACTTGTTATATAGTAAATAATAAAAGTTCAAAATGCGCAGGACAATACATATTTATCTTGACTAATTGTGGATTCTGAACTGTTTTTCTTCTTTTCGCTAGATTGAGTGATTGACATCCCAGACCTTGACACAATTAAACGAATAAATGCATAATTCAGACTTGTAACTCGTTTCTTTTTTGTTCTTTATTCGCTGTTTTCTGTGCAAAAAATAGTGGTTCTCATTTTTATTATTTTGAGCAAATTTGTATGAAGGCTAACTTGGCGAATTCCAATTTGTATAAAGTGCGTACGTATGGTTGAAATTTAAAAACATGGAAATAGTTTTTGTATTAGTACCCTGCCCTTCTCAATATTTGGGATTACCACTCCATAAACATAAGAAGATATGGGATCTTGTGATAAAAAAGCATCCAAGGAAGATGGTCGAGTTTTCCTTAATAGAAATGAAAAGGAAGTATGATTTAGTTAACTGGAAGACAGTATATGTTCTCGAAACAGTCGAAAGCACATAGATGACCAAAACGTCAGTCCTATGAGTGTTTCTGTTGTGCCAAAAAATGCACCCTCGTCAATTGAAATATAACCATTACTGAGGCGTTTGCTCAGCATGTAGTGGAATGTCAGTGTCGTAAACATCTGAAACAGGAGCTGATGAACAAAAAATGCAGCCTTCTACGACTTAATATTTTAAAGCAAATTGAGATGGAAGAAATCACAAACACCACAGTAACTGCAAATACAACTAGACATTACCATTGAATTTCTGGAACATGTAATACCATTTCTTTTGATTTCATGGAAATACAAAGGCAGCATGCTGCCTATAATCGTGACAATCTAAGCACAAAAAGAAAAAAGGAAAACAAAACAATACAGTGTCCCAATAGGGCAAAACTAAAGCACTACGTGCTTTCTCAATACAAAACCGGAAAATTATTAAGCAATTAATTAATATTTTCTCCTTCCAAATGAGGCTCATTTGAGGACAATTGGTGTGACTTCTCACTTGGTGCTAGCCAACTCGGTTCGGAGAAGTTTAGCTGCAGCAACCATGGCGGTTAGCGCAGGCATCACCTCAGCATACTTTCTGGTCTTGAGCCCACAGTCTGGGTTGACCCAAAGGATGTTGGTCTCAAGTACTGCAAGCATCTTGTTAATGCGGTCTGCGATTTCCTCTGTTGAAGGGATCCTAGGTGAGTGAATGTCATAAACACCAGGGCCAATGCCAGCGCCATACTTAACTCCCTCACGGAAGACTGATAGAAGTTTCTCATCTGAACGAGAGTTCTCAATGGTGATCACATCAGCATCCATGTCAATGATTGAATGGATAATGTCATTGAAGTTTGAGTAGCACATGTGGGTGTGGATCTGTTGGATTGAAAATTTAGCTTAGTAATCAAGAATACAAATGGAGGGAAAGATCTCCCCTACCTTTAGAACCGTGTGTGGACTTTAAATAATCAAAGATAGGTTCTAAGTTCTAACTAATGGAAGAATCACACAAAGCCTCATGGATTAGGAGAACTGAAGATACATTAGTACTACAAGACCTTTCTTTTTCTTCTTTTACCTGCTCACAGTATATTTGCCTATTTGGGGCAGTTAATGAACAACTTAATTCAGTGAATTTTCGACTAGTCCGTGTACTTTACTTGGGGGCACATGCGCCAGTTGGGAAAAAAGTTGAAACTATGTAAAGATGGCTATGCTGGGGACTGTGGATAGAAGTGTCCTTGACCATGTCATCATCCTCCTATAACTTCAACAACTACTGAAATAACGAGAAGAAAAGAAAAAAAAACCTGAGTTGTATCTTCAACACCACAGTTAGTAATTCTGAAGGAGTGAACAGCCCATTCCAAGTAGAATGCTTCTTCAGATTTCCTAAGAGGCAAACCCTCTCTTAGAGCAGCCTCGTCGATTTGAATCACAGTGATACCAGCTTTCTCAAGATCCTCGACTTCATCCTTGATGGCCAAAGCAATCTGATAGCAAGTCTCAAATCTGGGAATAGGATGGATCATGTTAATGCATTATATCAGACATGACAAAACCAGTACAAAATGGAAAACATGGGGTCGTCTTTATTACCTGGGTTGGTCATTTCTAACAAAAGACCAGTTAAGAATGGTGACTGGGCCAGTGAGCATTCCTTTCATTGGGCGGGATGTCATGCTCTGGGCCATTGAGGACCAGAACACTGTCATGCCTTTGGGGCGGCTAACATCACCATAGATGATTGGTGGCTTGACACACCGAGATCCATAAGATTGAACCCACCCATTTACAGTGAATGCAAAACCAGACAATTGCTCTCCAAAGTACTCAACCATGTCGTTTCTCTACACCATATAAAAAAAAAAAAGCAGAAATTAAGAACCAATGGACAAAATGACAAATAATAGCCTTCTGTTTTCAGGTAAATTGTTAACAAATTTCATGGAAAGGTTATATTAGTCCTTGGAAAGAGAAACTTGATTACAAAGAAATTGTAAAAGATACAAACAATAAATAACAAGCTTACCTCTGGCTCCCCATGCACGAGGACATCAATGTCAAGCTCTTCCTGTAGCTTGACAACTTTGCTGATTTCTTCCTTGATTGCCTTAATGTACTCATCCTCTGAGATCCTGACAAATTAGAACAAATTAAGATCAAGAGATCAGAAGAATAGAAGAATAATCCATTTAGTGTCGTAATTGTTAAAAGACTCACTTTTTAGCCTTGTACTCACGGCGGACTCTTCTAAGTTCAATGGTCTGAGGAAATGATCCAATAGTCGTGGTTGGTAGGATTGGCAGGTTAAGCTTCTTTTGTTGAGCATCCAATCTTGCACTCACATTTGTAGCTCGGCGATGGTCAGAGCCTTGCAGAGCGGCAGACTACACATATGAGATAGTAAACATAAGTAAAAAGAGTTTTACTATGTACCGACAAAGGATAAACATAGATTATGATATATTACTAAAGAACTTACAGCCTTCTGAACAGCCTCATTGGTGACCCTTGGGGAAGATTTTCTTGAAGCCTGAGCAGCAGCATTCGCAGCAAAGAATGCCTAGAAACAGATTAACAAACAATAAGACATCAAAAGATCATATCGAGTCGTAGCTATCAACGTAGTTTCGATCTATATCTAAAACTAGACATTCACCAAGCTGGAGACTAAATATCTCCTTTAACTAATCTCGTTTCCAAGTCAACCTTAGGCACTTCTACATACACTTGATGACTTCATTTTAACAGCAATGGATATAAAAATAGGTAAAGGTACCTCATCCTTCTGGCCAGCCAAAGCCTTTGCCAAGGCGTTTACTTCAACAACCTTCTGTGCAGCAAATGCCAACCATGACTTGATTTCATCATCTAGCTTAGTTTCATTGACAAGATCAACGGCAGTGTGGAGAAGTGATGTGGAGGTAGAAACAACAAGCTTGTCTGCAAGGAAAGGGCAAACAACTTGATTACAAATTTCTAAAAGAATGCATAGTAAAATGCTGGTCTAAATATCTATGTAAGGAAAAAAAAAGTTTAGAAGGGTACCTTTTCCAACAAAGCCCTCAAGAGCCTGCAGAGTACTGAGAGAAGCAGTAAGATCATTTGCCCAGATATTCCTCCCATCTACCAAACCAGCAAAAAGATATTTCCCTGATGGGAATCCACCTTTGATCAAATCAAGTGTCTTTGAACCTCGAATAAAGTCAAAGCCAAAACCAGTAACACCCTTCAAAGCAGTGAGAGTCTTATATGTCTCAGCTGGAATGTCAGCAAAATAAGTTTCAATCAATACGTTGAGACCAGTAAGGGACGACTCTAGCTCTGCGTAGGTGCTTGTAAATGCTTGTAATTGGTGGGGTTCAAGGTCCTTGACGAGGGTGGGCTCATCAAACTGAATCCAAGAAGCACCAGCAGCCTTCAGTTCAGCCACAACTTCCCTGCAGAGGTTCAACAGATACTCATTGTTAAGTAAAGGAAATCAAAATACAGACTATGAATAAACTGGCACCATACTCTCCAAACTTACTTATAGATGGGAAGGATCTTTCCAATAAGAGATAGAAGAGAGAAGGATTTCTCCACGCCCTTTGCAGGTTTTGAAAGCAACAAGTAGGAGACAGGGCCTACAAGGACTGGAACTGTATCAATTCCGAGCTGCAAAAGAGAAGCGACAAGATCGAGTTATCTGAAACAAATAAGCTGACCAACTCCATACCTATCAGCTCTAAGTGTATAAAAAACGCTTGTGACAAAGTACATCACCCTAATGTCATTTACTATACAATTCCAGATTGTCTATGTTCAGGAGCAGCCCTTCAGCAAGGAATACATGTCCCTGTGAATGAGGCCCTTCTATGCACTTGAGCTTTTGACTTTTTGTTACTTAGAAGCGACTCATTTTCTTGACTGGAAATTCCAGTCCGGACCAAATCATCAAAAAAATTTCATCTATATTTGAAATTTACACTAGTATTTCCATCTAAATGCAATAAGGGTGTCTTTTAGTGATGGAAAAATAATCAGAAAACCAGATTTCTCAACAACAAAAAAACACAACTTACGGCATAAATTATCAGCAGAACCACTCATAATCAATACAAAAAATCCACTAACAGTTAATAAATCCTAATACAACTCCATAATGTATGAAAAGTCCTCTCTCCTCAGTTATCCTGAATTGTTTGTTTAATTTCCTAGAAGCAACACAATGGGACCTCAATATTTCCGAAGTTAGCACTTATATAATGTCAGATATAGCAGCGGAAATACTTGAATTTTTAGTTTAAATTGATGTAATCATGCATGACAAGATCATATCTGAATAACTTAGAGTTGGGGGGACTTAGATGTGACACTTTTATCAATGGTAAAATCTAGTCATCTTAGCAAGTCGTGTAGAAGTAGGACTACCAAATGGCTTCTGCACAAACATTTCGATAGGTCATCTCAGCTCAAATAGGCATCAGCTAATACATTTATCAAACAGAACAAAAATTCAGGCCATGGTTTTACTCCACTATGTGTAAACCAGACATAAACGTGCAACAGATAGACATTGACAAGGGGTAAAAATATGGTTACATTTGATAATTAGCCAACTATTAGTAGTTGTATGTCTTATTAGGGAAATTACATCTAAATAAGAAACATGATTATTAATAAAAATCAAATAACATTCAGCATATATACCTGCTTGGCCTCCTTGTACTCGGTCACTGCTTTGTGCGAAGCGTAAGAGAATTTGGTCTCTGGTCCCAACTCTGGGACAATGAAATGGCTGTAATAGTGATCAAACAAACAGGTTATTACTCACTCCTGCTAATCAATGACATTTTCAGAAAATTTTAAGTGATGGATTGATCACTTACTAGTTGGTGTCAAACCACTTGGTCATTTCCATAGCAGGTACGGAAGCATTTCCTCTTGCCATGGAGAAGTAAGTGTCCAAACCGATTTCTCCACCGGTCCAGTTATATCTAGATGGAACAGCTCCAACCATTGCAGTTGTATCAAGGACCTGGTCATAGTATGAGAAGGTGTTGCTTGGAATATACTTAATCCCAGCACCAGACATCTGTTTCCAGATGGAAGACCTGAGATTTGCAGCAACCATCTGCAAATCCTCGGCACTACTCTTCTTATCCCAGAAAGATTCCAAAGCAAACTTGAGTTCTCTCTTTGGCCCCATACGAGGATAACCAACAATGTGAGACGCCATTATACTGTATCAACATAAGCAGGCAAATAAAATCAATTTTACCAATCAAAGTCTTTTATTTAAAGAAAAAAAAAAACACTACTCATTATTTTTGACATTCGAATATATCTGGTAAGAGAATGGTAAAAAAAAAATCAATATTATATTATCATATGCTTGATATCAAAAAAGAAGGTGGGCTCTTGTTTTTTGGCCAAAAACTCAAATCTTGTGAATTAAGAAACTTATTCTTAGAAGTGTGAACTAAGAAACAGATCTGACCATATGCTGACAAAAACTATGAATAAACAAACAACAGGAAGATCTTCCTAAGTGACAAAAGCTCAAAACAACCGCTTACCAAACTACAAATGGTTAGAACTGTAACAAGATTCAGATCTAATAAAGTAAAGTATGAAATGTTATATAGATCTAAGAAATGAATTAAAGATCTGAACTAGACTACAGATCCAAAACCAGATCTAATAATGGCATTGCTTTGCTTTTCATCACCAAATCCCAAATCCAAAAAGTGCTAACACTAGAAAAAAATAAAATTTGATTCGTTTTAAATCCAAAAACAAATAAAGAAACTGCAAACACTAGCTAAATCAGATCTAATCAACTTTTTTTCCAAAATGTGTTGAATACTTAAGTATTCAAAATTCAAAACAGATCCGGATCAGATCTAGACAACAGACGTATAAACAAATGCAATTGTCTTCATAACTTAGTGGATAAAAAGATTTATATGAAAACGAGTACGTGAAATATGAGAGATCGAACAACATTCTGAGAAAACAAAATACCTGAGTTTCGGGAAAGGGTTGAAACTCTTGACAGAAATGATAGAGGAGAGAAAAGAGAAGGGCGCGAGTGATAAGTGAGACGTTGTTGGGTTTTTATAGATGGAATTCTTATCTATCCCCGGGCCCACCTTTGTTTTAGGTGTAAATTGTAAACTCTTATTTTGTATTTCATTCTTTCATGTAGGTCTACATCTACTGCCGAACGGAATTTCAGAGAATGTCGTAAATCTGTTGAAATGGATTGGCCTTTTCTCATGATATTATCGGTTCTTGTATAGTAAAATCTGGCTCGTCTAGTCATCTATGAGTTCCACACTTCCACATTGGGTACCTAATTAATAGATAAACTGTTTTTGTTTAAAAAATAATCCACAATTTAACTTTCTTAATTCTCAAACAACAAAGTGTTTTCAACCAGTTGCTATTCGCTCAAGTATAGGCTGTTAATGCCAGTAGTCGTACTCTCATTGTAGTTTACCCACAAGTCACAACTGAGTAGATGATTGCTTGTAAAATATCACTGCAAGGATTACTAATAAACTAATAGAGTATGGATGCCAATGGAAAACGTCATCGGCGCAAATCACAGAGAATAATTTACAAACATGATCTAAGATTTTTAATTCTACTTTTTAATGCCACTATGTGCGCACAGAGCATACATAAAAATTTTAAATCTTGTTTTGTTTTATGGGGAGGACTGAGGAGCCTCAAGTCTAACATTATGTATCAAAATACAAGGTGTCGGCAGTACATCATGGACTAAATTAAATGAACATATGAAACACAAACTATTGAATATAGAAATTAGAAAAATTATTTTTTATTTGAATATATAGTGGAGTGGAAGAGAAGTGTGAGTAAGTTATGTCCCATAGACTCCACGTGAGTTTAGCACGTGGGTCACGTCCCTGAAGGTTACAAGACAAGAAGCAAAGCACTGAAGCGTCACAATTTTGAACTTTTTTTTTACAGACCATATTTTGTCGCCTAAAAGTCCTAGACAAACTTCCAAAGACAGCAAATGGATTGATCCAAGATATCAAGGGTAGAAAATAGCTAAGCTCCTGAATCCCAATGACTAAACCACATACATGAATTTTATTGAAGAACTTAAACATTTTTGCAAATTCCGAAATCTCGCTCCAAAGTCCAAACCGTATACATATGTCTATATGAAATCATAGTATACAACAATCAATTTTACCAAAAATTAAATAAAAATATAGGTATACATTTAGTTTTTATGATCTCTTTACCAATGATTTAAACTGAACCCAAATTCGACCAAAACACTTTCTCAAATTTTATACTTGAGTTTTTCGATCTTTCATGACTCTGATGGTTCATCACAACACAAAGGTACGTCACTCCGGAGCACTTTATTTTGAGAAGCTGTGAAGAAAATGATGTTCAGAGCGCTAATTTTTTTTGTAGGTCAACAGTCAACTATCATTGAAAACAGGCATTTGTCAATTTTGTACAGTGAAAGCGCAGTCGTTGTTAACAAAATTTGGCTCCTATTAAAAAAAAAAAGAGTTAACAAAATTTGGGTTTTTCGGCTGTCCAAAACAAAACAACTATGTAATATGTACCACCGAAACGTTGAGTTATGCATTAAAATTTCCCCATCTCTCTTATTCTCTGGATGCATTCCTACCATTTTTCTGCTTTGGACAGCGGGTACACGACAATTTGCTAACAACAAAATGGGCGGGATTGGTTGTATACTTGTATACTATTATGTGCTCCAGACTCCAGTAGAAGACAGGGCTATTTCTTGTTAAGAGTCAAATGTAGGTGAAATAGTAGTAAAACATCGTAATCGTGGCTGGTGATAAAAAGCTACTTGCAGAACACCATTCAAAAGGCTGGTGGACTGAGTTGGTATGGTGTATAGGTAGGAGGTTGGTGCAGGAATCATAGTCATTCTTTATCCTTTAAATCCACCCAATTACAATTGATTTAAAGGAAAAAAACTATGTCACTTGAGTTGTGATTCAACTTCCACTGAACATAACATGGAGGGATTAAGAACGTTGTGTCATGGAAATTTTGATGCAAATTTGCCACTGGATATAAAATTTTAGATTACTTTTTCGCTTCAACGTTTCATTCATATGCTAGAAAACGACTCTAAATAAATATCGTTGTGTTGAATACGCTCGATGGATGGCCCAAAATCCAAGTGGTGCGGGGTTTAAGTGTTTTACATCAGAAAGCTTGGCTAACAAAATCGGACCATTCCTTCACCGGCTCACTGCTACCGACTGTTGGACTTCGTCTTGGTCCCACAGATCACAGAATACACCTAGCAGGCTAGCACAGCTTATTGGCTTGGGTTTGCATATTAAACCTCGCACATTGATGAGAGAATTGCTCTATGAATAAATGCATAATTTGGCCTCACTATATGTAGATAGAAAGAAATATATAGCCATCAAGGGTCTTCACTGACGGATTTCGTAGAACAATACATAATGCAAGTTTCCGAAGTTTCCAAATATGTTTTTCACTTTTGTTTTCAGCTAATTTATCCTGCAAACTATGTGCATCCGAGTAATATGTGATATGATATAAAGCAGTATCCACATGACATTGTTCGATCAATTTTCAAATTAAGTATTGATCTATAAAGAATGGAAGTGCAAATGTACAATCATCTAATATAAGCATAGCAGTCACTTGGCCTGAAACATATATATAAGCAAAATTTACAAGAAAGAAACTGCTTCCTGGAATAATATACACATCTGAGCAGTTCAAACTTTGATAAGATAGAAATATAATGCCACATTCTTTCAATCAGCCTTGGAAACTTCTAAATGATCTCCAAGCATCGATCGAAACAAATCTTGTGCATCACATTATTGTCGTACATACCACTCCAATTGTTCCCACCATTCTAACTCACCTCTGATCACAACTGGGAATACCTTCTAAAAGCCGGCCTATTAATGTTGCTGCTAGCCTGCTACGAAGAGGAAGCATCTGCAGCCTTGGACGCCCCTTAGTTCTGGCATTTTCTAAGGATACCAAATTAGTAAATTACATACCTCCTTTTTTTTTTCTAGTGAAGTAATGTACAACGTGGTTGTGAAGCCTACAAAATGCTTTATAAAAAGCACTCCACACCCAAAACATTACCATCTAACTATCTAACAATCCAGTATGAAGTGGCTTAAGATAGTGAGCCTATAGAATGCACTGTCGGAAAAATCCAACTTCAAGCCAATGCGGCTTCCTTCCTCTAGCTTAGCTATCAGCTCTGTAGCATTGGCTCCTTCTGTAGCTACTTTATCTGCTTAGATCTAGTGTTTGGCGGTGAAACATGGGACTGCTTCCACCCACTAGTTCTCTTGGCCTTCTTTCCTTACTTTTTGTTCGACACAGCCGGGGTGAATTCTCTTTCATCTTCTTCCCTGACCCTCGAGCCTTGAGTTCACACACTTGAGAATGTGTTGAGCTTCCTTGTCCACTTGCTTTTGAGTCTCTAGAACAACTACCACTCTATCAATTGCGCCCCCAATAGACTCTTCGTCTACTTCATCTTTAGTACTTGCTAGCAACTCGAAAGTATTTTTCTCTACATCAAAATGACGAAATTCCTTCTCTTTGTTCACACTACTATTCATATTAATTCTAGATACTGGTGTGTCTTCTTCCAGTTGCCCTGCTTCTAGAGTTGAAGTGCTTGCTACTCTCGTACCACTTGTGTTAGTGCACAGTAGGAGTCTTGTGTTGTGCTTGAGAGTTGTTGGTATTTGTGACAGGTGAAGGAATATTAACTACAGTAAATTACATACCCAAACCGTTGACGAACAGTGATCTTTAATGCAATAATGTTGGAAGCTCCAAAAGGAAAATTTTGTGCAACCGGCTACGGACTCCTTTACTTATCGTACCAGAGAAGATCTCCTCATCAGGTCACACACAAAATTTAAGTTCAAGCACTTCTAAGCTCTCTAGACAGTGACACGTAGTAGACGAAAATACATTAACAAGTCGCGGACAATACTCCAATTGCAAAATTCTGAGGCTGGCAAAGTTCCCATGTCAAAGAATTCCCACTTCCCTGACACACATGTGAATTACTTCCGAGAGGTCCAGTTGGAGATCCGATCCGAAGCTTCTCCAGGGAGCTCAACAAGGGCTAGTATTGTGTCAAATTATTCACCGTTAAATGGAATAAACCAGCTTCCATTGCGTGGCATCTCTCAATTCAACCATATGTAGTTATGTTCAACACACCCAAATCTGACAATCTAAACAAAGATCATTCCATCGCGCAAGGTCAAAAGTTGTGCATGACTAAGAGTACCAGATACACATTTTGGAAAGTTGTTGACTCTTTGAATCTCCAAACACTTCTCGTAACTAGGAATATATAGAATTAGCAGCTTCACAAAGTGCGTTTTAGTCTGGTACCAAAATTTGAAGAATCTTACCATATGCTACATATAAACCACGGACAAGATCGTTGCCAATTGAGGAGGAACAGTTCAACCGAAGTAGAGCCACAAAGGCAAGAAGCCATCGGGAATGTTGAAGATACCCAATAATAATTGAGTTTTGTTTTCCAAGATATCAAAGCATATATACCACACGGACATCCCGTTTTCAGTTTTTTGCATTCCTCGTAGACTAATTGGCACTTGAGTGAAAAGAACAAAACAAAAAACAAAACACTACAGAACAGAGAGAGAGGGAGATGACATCATGAAATCTGAGTTGTTATATAAAATTATAAATAGCAAAAAATATTTCAAAATTTTAATTGGACTTTTTTCCCTCGTGGACGGCGACTATCCTTCCCACGTTACTGAAACACGTGGGTCACGTAAGTCCGGTTACATGCGCTTAAGCCAAAATGAGATTGTGCAAAGTGCAAACTTTTCGATGGTAGCGATGTTCAGCAAATTGGTGATGAAGCCGATTGATGTATAGTACTATTGGTACAATTTGGACCGATTTAGAATAACTTGATTGATCCCAAGTTCTTAAACTTGTTGGCCTATGTGTTCAGGTTGAGTGGTTGACTAGCATAGAATTTGAGGTAAATTACCACAATTGGCACAATGTTTTTGGAGAGCCACTGATTTATTGGATAAACAAAGGTGTATATTTATATTTTTGGAATTATGAGAAGTTGAACGAAAATAATTTCCGAATATACTGTTTTCGAGTTATATTACTTTCTACTAAATAAATGGGAGTGAAAACTTCTCATGAGTCAAATGTAGGTGAAAAAGGGGCAGAAAATGTTCTTCATGGTTGGTGAAGAAACTTGAAAGAAATCATTCTAAGGTTTGGTGGGCTGAGTTGGTGTAGGAAAAAGAAAGGATTTCATATTTCAATTTGGAAAGTCAGCATAAACAGATAAATGAAAAGTTGCAAAACTGCGACATCTTTTAATATACTTCCATAGTTCCATTTGAGGTTGTTTAATTCTTCTCCAAATCTGATTGGTGAACTCACCATTTGAAGTGTTAAAAATTGGGAAATTTTGGTTGCTGGACATAATTTTGGTTGATGGATAAATTGGGAAAATTGGGGAAAAATTGGGCACAGGGCAGTTGATAATTTGATGGTTCTGATCAGCTTGGCCTTTCTTTTGATTTGGATGTATGTTTGACAACATTATTGTAGGGGAGCAATATCCCCACTAAGGAACATTGCAGAAGAAGCACAAGCGACCTCAACGCATCGACCTCCAAGACTGATCTGTGAGCAACTCCTTACAAGTAGGTGTGTTTTGCGGTGACGGCACAATGCGACGACCAAAGCACCCGACCTCCAAGACCGATCTTCGACTCCTCTCACAAGTAGGTGGTGAATGCGAGCGAAGATACTTTTTCGCGCCCCACCGGATGTAATCATTGCCAAAATCTTATTTGCATTTCCACCACCGGAAATAGGGACTACCGCATTAACTCCCAATCAGTATGACTCACACCAAAACCACTCCAAAGACTCATTCACGATCTCTACCCTACATTTGTAACAAAGGGTACACGCGTGTCCGAAGGATCTCCACCCCTTAATCCTATAAATACCATCATCTGGAACTACGTCGGACTGATTCTTCTCTCCCCAACAAAAGGAACAAGAGAAGAGAAGGGGCGGTTAAGTGGCGACCTCGGTCCCATCAAAGTCCAAACCCATCTCGACCTCTTCTACTATAATTAGGAGAAAACTAAAATACCCTTTACATCAAGGCCGTCGTGGTTGGATTCTTGGAGAGCCACTTTAGATCGGTTCATCCATCTCTAACTCTCCGACTCACGAAGCATGGTTAGCATAGCAGATCAAGTTGAACACCGCTTAGGAATAGCGAATGAGAGCATTTCCTTGCTCGGGGAGGAAAATGCTACTTTTACGTGCTCGAGGTGAATAGTTATCGCAACAACAAGTCGGAAACGGGCGAACACAAGATCAATGGCGTTAATCGGCCATTTTAACGAGTTATCCCAAAGGATTGGCGGACCTCCGCGAAGGACTCGACCAGTGATTTGCACAAGATGCTTAAGACGATCGCGATCTCCGTTTCACCGCAGAGGTCCTCGATGAAATCCTCTCCCACGACTTTATCCACGCTTTCCCATGCGACGGCAAAGACATGCCCCGGTCAAGATGTGGCTCGCTATATCGAGTTTGGCACTCTATAGCTCACCCGAGTTCGATTATCTCCATTCGCAGATTATTTCCGGCCAAACCTCAAGGATGGCGCTCTAGATTGGTTCTTTTCATCGAGTCCGATTCTATAAACACTTTTCAGCGATTTTATCGATTTGTTCGCCACCAAGACGGCCCACAACAAAGGAAGAAGGCGATCTTGATTCTCGTTTCAATTATCATTCTAAACTATTCGTGAATTCCTAGGGCGGTTCAAAAGGCAGAACTGCGTGCATGGAAAGTGGCTTGAAAGAATCTTTTCGCCACTGCGGCCTTTTCCAATGCTTGCCGAAAGTGCGAAATAGCGACCTAGCTAGGTCGTTGATGAAGGAACGCCAGAGACACGTGTCGAGCTCTACTTTCGCGTGGATAAATACATCAAGTTGCAAGAAACTTTAAAACTCCATGGATTAGCGAGAGCCGCGAGGGCGAAGTCTCGGATCGTTCCCCTCGGGGCAAAAGCGCCAGTCGCATGCCCCCCCCAGCTTCGTGCACGATCGGATAACAACAGAGAGTTCAGCGTCTCGACACGTTCTCCATCCACATCTTGGATAAGATTAAAGCGGCGCCTCATTTTTCCGGCCGACAATCAGGGCAGCCCGCAGATCGACGGCAAAGCCTTTTGTGCATTTCATAAAGCAAAGTGCCATGAAACCGATTCATCTTTGGGGGCTCAAGCATTATCTCCAAGACTGGTGGAAGTCGGTTATATCAAACATTACATTAGCATTCCTGATGGCGACCTGCGTCACAAGTTGCTGGCTCGTCGTGTACGTAGTCGATCTCCACCTCACCGTCACCGCCAAGGGATACAGGCTCGTCCTCACAGTAGAGGACGTTCCCGTGATCGTTCTCGCCACGAGAGAAGCAAAGACTCGTCGATCGTGACAATGCTCGCGACTATTCATGTGATTACCTTTCGGACGATTCCGTGACCTCTTCCCGAGAGAAAAGACGTCGGGTCGGCGCTCTTCAGGAAGTCTATCATTTTACTTCACAGGCAGCTCACGCCCCGCGTGGTTCAGGTCGCAACGCAGGCGATATCACTTTCACAGAGGCCGACTTAAGCAAAGTCGCCTTCCTCATAATGACGATTGGTCGTTCATGTCAAAATCAGCGGATGATCAAGCGGCGCGTCCGATCGACCCGGCGGTTCTGTGACATCTTATTTTACCACACCATGCAAGAGATGAACCTCCCTAAGTCCGTTCTCGTCGACCCAATCGCTCCCTTTTACGGGTTCAATGGCTCCGAGCCGACCCATTGGTGACATTATCTTACCGGTTCGGTGGGCTCTCGAGAGGATAAGATTACCCGCAATACTTCGGTTCTGGCGTTCTCGACACAGAAGTCGCCATACAATGCCATCCTCGGGACGGCTGGATTCATCGGATGCGGCCGTATCGATCCACTTTACATCAAGTCCTCCGTTTCCCGGACCTCGAGGCATGATGGAGCTTAAGTAATCAATGGGACGCGTACCATTGTAACCGAGTCCAATCAATGAGGCGATCGCCGTGAATTGCTTCCCACCATACGGGGAGCCCTCAATTACTACAATGGCGTGACTTAGTCGCGAAGTCCAACCCCGAACTGCCAAGCAGAACGCTGGGGGCTCTTCCAAGCCGAAGTTCTCTCCAATGCCAATACCTGCACTCGCTCCCCGAGTCCTCAATGCACCGGGCGAAACCTTCTAGCTTTGACTTCGGACGATTGGCCGTCGATTAAAGTTCGAGAGATCGTCTCAGCCATGCGGCGCGCCGCCGGGTGCCAATAGCGGCCGCGCCCATCAATGTGTTTGCGGCGGATCCCTCCCCGGTTCGTGGCTACCCACGGCGTTGCGAAACAAGTCGGCTCCACCATCGGCGACCGGTCGGATCGTCCCCACCATAGTTCCGCCCTTTCCGGAAGTGAGTCGCCAAATAGTGCTTCGCCACCGGTTGTAAAACCCCGGTGGCGTAAAAAAAAAAGTGAATCTTGGCACGAAGGCGACCGAAGTTTGTATATGTAGGGGCTAACCTCGATACACTCGGATCCCAACTTGTAAATTTCTTATCAATGAATAAAGATGTTTTGCTTGGTTGTATATCGATGTGCGGAATCGATCCTAACCTCGCTTTGCCACAAATTAAACGCGTGAACCCCAATGCTAGACCCGGTTCGATAGCGACCCTCGTCGACTATCCCCGCTTTCAAAAGCCATCAATGGCGAGGTCGAAAAACTCAAGCAAGTCGGTTTCATCGAAAGGTAGACTACCGAGTGGATTGCCAATATTGTTGCCGTCCCCAAAAAGAATGGCACGGTTGCTTTTATCGTCGATTTCACAAATGTCAATCGGGCCACGCCTAAAGATGCGATTGACCAATTGGTCGACCAAACTGTGGTCATGAACTCCTCTCCTTTATGGATGCGTACAGTGGGTACAACCAAATCCCACTCGCCGAGGCAGATCAAGAGAAGACTTCGTTCATTACGGAACAAGGGATTTATTATTTTAACGTCCTCCCGATTCGGTCTAAAGAACGCTGGGGCGACATACCAACCTTTGGTCACGCGGATATGTTCCAAGACATGTTAGGGCGACACCATGGAAGGTCTACATTGGCGACATGGTGGTCAAAAGCAAAAAAGCTGGTGATCACCTCACCCACTTAGAACAAAGCGTTCTCGGAATCGCCCGACGGGCATGAAGTTGAACCCCGAAAAATGCCTCTTTGGGGCGTCCTCCGGCAAGTTTTTAGGGTATCAGGTGTCGCAGCGCGGGATCGAGGCAAATCCTGACCAGATCCGAGCGTTCTTAGATATGCCCGATCCACGCACAAAGAAACAGATCCAGAAGTTGTCGGGAATGGTCGCGGCGCTCAACCGGTTCATATCAAGGGCCTCAGATAAATGTAGACCGTTCCTGCAGCTCCTCAAAAAAGGCGAGCCGTTCTCATGGAGCGATCAATGTCATCATGCATTCGCTACTCTCAAAGAGTATCTCACCACGCCTCCCGTCTTAGCCAAACCAGTATATGGAGAGACACTGGGGCTTTATCTGGCCATTTCCGACTTCGCCATCAGCTCAGTTCTCTTTAAAGAGGAGATGAGAAGCCGATCTACTTCACGAGTAAGACACTCACGCCGGCCGAAAAGAATTATTCCTTCCTGGAACGAGCCGTACTTGCTTTGTTGTATTCCGCACGGAAGTTCAGGTCGTACTTTCAAGCACATCAAATTAAAGTTCTTACCGACCTTCCCTTGAAGAAAGTCCTTCACAAAGAACACAAGACCACTCGAATGGCAGTTTGGGCCGAAGAACTCGGAGAACACCACATAGAGTTCGTCCCCCGCACTTCTCAGAAAGGTCAGGTCGTTGCCGATTTCCTAGCAGATTTCGGTCGAGGACCCTGTTGGGAACAAGAAACCGAGCTCCCGCACACAAAAACGGAGTCAAATCGCATTGGTCTCTCTTTGTGGATGGTTCGAGTAATCTCGGTGGAAGCGGCATCGGAGTCGTCTTAGTTTCCCCTGACGGAAATATGATTGAAAAGTCAGTCCGCATTGATTTTGCAACTTCTAACAATGAAGCGAGAGTAACTAATTAATTAGGGGACTACGATGATGGCCGCAGCTTCGGTGTCGAAGAGCTCTCAAGTCTTTAGTGACTTCATGGCCCGGCGTTCGCCGGGTTGCAAAAAGAGTACACTACCCACGAAGGTAACCTTTCCAAGTATCTTCGTGTCGTTCATCGGTTATTGCCTTCTTTTAAGCGGTACACATACATCATTTCTTTGCGAGGAGAACCGCCGACTTGCGGTTTAGCTTATTTGGCTACCCGGACCCGAATTGCGTTCCCGACAAGTTCTCATAGAAGTCGCCGACCGACTGCATACCAAGTCGACCATACCTTGATGATAAGCGACCTATTTCCTCTCCGCCCGGTCGGTTGAGCCAAACATGGATGCGACCCATCATCGATTATATCCAACCCGCGACCCTCGAGGAGGGCGTGCCAAGGCCGCAGTCTCTTATCAAGCTCGGCGTTATTGTTTAGTCCAAAACAAGCTATTCAGGAAATCAGCTGGTGGCCCACACTTACGATGCATTACCCCAGAACAGGGTCGATTGATTTTTGCCGAAATCCACGAAGGCGAATGTGGAAATCACGCCGGCGGCCGCTCATTAGCCCACAAGGCCATCTCTCAAGGATATTTCTGGCCCCGGATGCAGATCGATGCTAAAGCATACGTCCTCAAATGTCTCAAATGCCAAACGTTCGGCCACAATATCATCCAACCCGCTCGCGAACTGATCAGCATAGCGAGCCCGTGGCCATTTCACATGTGGGGCATGGACATCATGGGACCATTCATTCCACAGAAGAGTACTGGCTTCCGCTTTGTCCTAGCTGCCACCGACTACTTCACCAAGTGGGTCGAGGCCATTCCTCTCGCCCACGTCAAAGAGTCCCATGTCCGAAACTTCATTTGGACTCACATCATCACCAGATTTGGTTTACCACATACACTAGTAATGGACAACGGGCCTCAATTCAAAGGCGAGGTTAAAGAGTTCCTAGCCAAGTGGAAGATCATTCATGCGTTCTCTACTCCAGCGATGATTTCGATTTCGAGTAACGCCAAGAGGCGATAACAAAGCAATCTTGGAAAATTTGAAGAAAAAGATTGAAAAGAATAAGAGCCAATGGCCAAACCGGTTGGAAAACATTCTATGGGCTCACCGCCACCGCGGCCCAAGCTCGGGCGAAGTCGCCATTCTCCTTATGTTATGGCACGTAGCCGTGAATTCCCACCATAACAACTCGATCGAGAACTTGTTGAGTCGGGGTATAACGACTCCGCGTGTTATCGAGACGCCGACTTTGTTGGAAGAAAAGCGAGACTTAGCTGCCGTCGAGTCGCGATCTTACCGACAAACTCGAAGAACTCCTACAATAAGCGAAGTTCATCCTAGGTTTTTTCAACACGGAGACCTAGTGCTCAAAAGACGGGGGCGATTCCAAGTTAGCCCCACATGGGAAGGCCCCTACATCGTGGAACGCGCGTCGTTGGCAATGGCGCATAATTGGATAAGAACCCAAGAGGGGAAGATGTTGCCTCGACCTTGGAATACTTATCTTGAAAAAAATTTTATCAGAAAGCGCCATTCATGTTGTAAATCTTTTGTTTTCATTAATGTAAGACAAGTTTTTGTCGACTAATACTATCTACTCCGGTTAGTTGTATTTAGTGCGACCTCAGCGGCTACATAGCCTCTCCAATTCTTGTAACGCCGAGGACCTATATTTCTAGGATCGACTAAAGCGAGAACGCTCTCCGAAAGCGTCGACAGACCTATATTTCTCGGGGAGCTCCTGGGGGCTACATAGCCTCTCCAATTCTTGTAACGTCGAGGACCTATATTTCTAGGATCGACTAAAACGAGAACGCTCTCAGCGAGCAGACAGCTCTCAGGAGCTCACAGGCTACATAGCCTCTCCAATTCTTGTAACGTCGAGGACCTATATTTCTAGGATCGACTAAAGCGAGAACGCTCTCAGCGCAAACAGCTCTCAGGAGCTCACAGGCTACATAGCCTCTCCAATTCTTGTAACGTCGAGGACCTATATTTCTAGGATCGACTAAAGCGAGAACGCCTACCGGCAGCGATACTCTCTCGGGGAGCTCACAGGCTACATAGCCTCTCCAATTCTTGTAACGTCGAGGACCTATATTTCTAGGATCGACTAAAGCGAGAACGCTCTCCACGAGCAAATACTCAGCTATCGAGAACACATAACATGCATGCGAAATACAACCAATAACAATATTCGACCAAGCATTGCAATAGATATGCCCACCGATCTGCTGGGACTACCCAGAAAATCCAGATCGGATTCTCATACAAAGTAAACAAAATATAGAAGCGCGCTTTCGGAAACCGATCCTCCGAACAAAAAAAGCTGAATTTCGGGCAAGCCCGAAACCACGGCTATTGTTTGCTCTCATTATAAGAGAGAGGAATGTAGACTATTCTCACAACTTACGGTCGACGAGTCGGATGGCGATCACCTTATCAATGCTCAAGAATGACATGCTTGTCTTCCGGTCGGGCGCTAGTCGGCTAAAGATGTCGAAATGACCTCGGCGTGTCATACTTTTTCGTCCAGGCGGCATAGGCGTCTAGCTTCGATATCGCCTTCTTCGCGCTTTCGCCACCTTTCGACATTTTTCTTCGATAAGCAAATACAACCGCCAATTCCCTTTCCATTTCGGTCACATCCGTCCACCGATACGGCGTACCAGCGTGATTCGTTCGGTACTTGGTGGACATCACTTCTAGTTTCTTCTTGTCCACCCCCACGCGCTTCGCATCGCCCCGACTCCACGTCGCGGGTTCCCACTAGTCTCGAGCGCCGCGACGGCATCTTCGACTTATCATACCACGCAAGAAACCGTGATGAACACGGTTAGACCACCGGACTCCACCGAAAGATTTCCAGAAAAACTTTTAAGCTATCGGGAACTCACCAAACAAGCGGCCATATCCATCGTCCCGATGAGTGTCCCCATGTCCTCGTCCTCAACCTCACGCTTTATCACCATCTAGCACAATCCCTTCAAAACGCTTAGTCGCTATGGGAACCGAGTGGAAGCTTCTGATCCGGCGTTTTACCATCCGCTTCTTCCCGTCTTCCCGGGTAGTAGAATTCGCTCCCACATCCTTACATGGCGGGGCGAACTCTCACCATGGCGGGCGACCTTGACTTCGTTAACGTTCGGCCAAGCGACGGTAGTTTCACCCCATGAATGAATAATGATACGCCAATGAAGCGACTATCTATCCTCGGTCGTTTATGACCGGGCTTCTCCCTCGCAACATTTCTCTTCCCCGATCGCCATGAACATGAGGCTCAAACTCCATCTCCTCCATTGATAGTGGCGGCGTTTCTCACAAACGCACGACATCTAGCCATCCCAACCTAGCGGCAAAGTTATTTATGGCCGGTTAACACTTACTCTAGGTATTACTCAAACGAGAATAACATTTACAAAGAAGGAATCGCATGCACGGTGAAGAAGCAAGAAGAGCAGAGCACCGCGGCAGTGGTAGAGCGAAGAAGATAGAGAAGCGTAGCGGGACTTCAACGATGGCCAAATACCGATGGTATGTAAAGAGCCGTTTATATTCCTTAGGAAACGCGTCTTTTCCTAAGAGCCTCATAATTGCCTTGAGGCGTAAACGCCATCGCCGCCATCATTATGTCCCTGAACCCTCGCCTCCCTACGCGTGTCACGACGTGAAGCTACCGGGTTGCCGCGATTTGAATAAATCGCAATTCGAACAACGTCGGCGGTATAACCCAACAGCGGGGATTTCATCCACGCTTACCGGTCATCGGACTAAGTGGTCACCGCAACGCACCTACCACGTTCTGTTATGCGCAGTCTAATCACAATCAGCTATGATCAAGCAAACGAGTCAAGCACACAAAGCAAAACAAATAGCCAGCACCGCATGAAAACAAGGAACGACGACTGGTTTACGGTTTTCTCATCTGAGATCGTTGTTTAGCCGGGTTGCTGAGACTACTCAGGAAATCCAACCCGGCTACACAAATACTAACATCGCATGGTTACCCCGAATTAGCACGGGGTACCAGCTTGCTCAAGAGTATAGTATAACAACACAAGAAAAACGAACTGCCCAGGTTACCAGAGAAACCAGTTCTATTGTATTCACAGCATATAAGCTGACAAGAAACAAAACAAAATAAATTCACAGCTCGCCCTCCATGGGCACCACAGTCGATTCGCCTTTCAAACGCTTCATCAACCTCGGAGCCTTCCCTCCACGCCCGATCGATATCCCGTCGGTTCTAAACTCATAAACTCAGATCGGTCAGCAGTTCGGCTTCGACACCACGGTTTACGGTATGATCAAGGAAGACCTTAATCGCCCCACTAATCGACGTCTCCTCATTACTGTTCCAGCGTAGTGCGGGGCGTCGCGGCGTGCATGTTCCTCCTTCAAAGCCTTGTACTCCATTTCCGGATCTCCGTAATCGGCATCGGATCGTAAAATGCGCCTTAGTAGCGTCCCCGAGCAATTTTCTTACGGTCAGAGTATAATCGTTCACCTCCCAATTTCCACGATGCGGCCACGAGCGTTACCTTTCGCTCCTTCTAACTTCGCCCGGATCTTCGGCCGGTGTCTTTTAGCATCTTCGACAGAGTCGAGCTTCATGTGCCTTCCTTCCGAGACCCTCGAGCTCATCACGCTCCATCTTGGCGCGCGTCCGCGACGTTTTTCAGCTCTTGATCCAACTTCAAAGATCTCCTATCTGTTTTCAAATGGCTGCGCAATCTCTTTCAACTTTTGGAACCGGTGACAAGCCGCCACAAGGCACACATAAACAGATCAAAGCAACGAATAGAGGTTAACATGCTATACTAACGGACGATAATTCTACGCATTACGGACATTCGCGCGATTTCCATCCGACGTATGGTATCCGCTAGCCCCTTCTCATCCAATTCCTTGCGGTTCCCGTCCAGAGCGATCTGTTCAAAGAAAGCGGGCGCTACCTTTTACTCGACTGAATTTTGCGCGATCGGTGCGCTTTTGATTCGCTGCCCTCCGTGCTCGTCCAGGTACACAAATTGGGCCTCCAGCTCATCGCCACTCACAGCCGCTTTTCCACTTTCGCCTTCACGGGGGAGCCCGCTTTCACCCGGCGGACTGGGTTCCCGTCCTTGTCGAGGCGGACTAGATCCCGCACCAAAGGTGGCCAAGTCCATGACACTGTTCAGGACGCGCCCGACTCCGGCGCCCACCGCTAGCACCACCTCCTCCACTCGAGCCCTCCCCCAAGGCATGTCGCATCACTTTAGCCATTCGAGCTCCCTGCGGCTCTGCCACTTCTCTCTCCTCTTCTCCGACCTACCCACGAGGAGGAAGCGGTAGCTTCTGATCTCAACTCCACCGGGGAGCATCAATGGTCGATCCTCGGGGATAAAAGCTCGAGCTACCAAACCCCAGCGGCCTCCACAACGGGGCCGCCGCCTCGAGGCGCCAGCGCCCGGTCTCGGTCCTCCCGTGTTATCGGATCACTTATGCGTTTCTCCATCACCCTTCGCTTCGTCCGACTTAGAGCCCGCTCCTTCTGCACCTTCCCTCTTCTCGGGATCGCGGCACCTCCTTTTTCCTCAAAGAAATGAGCAAACTCTGGAAGCTTAGCTCGCTTTTGTTCCCGACTCAACCGTCGCGAACCTTTCTATCTCCCCACGATCGGTTCGAGTCCGCCGCGGGGAATATCGCAAACAACACAAAGAGATGAACCCGGTTAGGCGGCGGTGGCTCACCCACTAACACAACAAGAGGAAGACAATCCTACCCACCGGCTAGACTACACATCCTAGTTCGCGAACCTACATCCAGCGGGGCGGTAGTTGCCCACTAGCAACAGCCGCCTCCTCGTCCGGGCCTCATTGCTTACACCATCAAAGCCTGTGAACTGGCGTCGGCATGGTTTTGCAAGCTAAAGTTCAGATTACCGGGCCGCCTCATTACGTAATGCTCTATTATGTCGGACACACCTATGTGGAATTCCCCACTCGCATTTAGCAGTTGAACACCCGAATAGTCGCCGGTGTTGCCAACGAACCGACATGGAGACTTCCCCTGATAACTTTCGAAGTCACAAACTAATTTCGAGAGCGGTAGCTGCATGAGCGCTCTCCGGTGACCTTCACATATGATTACTCCACCATTCGGAGGCTTGTACCCTTCACTCTGAACATTTTCACTCAACCTAGGTTAGGTATATTTCCGGTCGGGCACATTAATCCCATACGCCTGCTTTCGCGGCTCGAGGAAACGGTGGCGGCCCGTGATTTCTGACTCTTAGGGGTTGTAAGGTCACCTGGCTGGCGTCATCCCTCCTCGACCCGGCGTACTAGCCACCTCATCCTCGACCCGGATCGGCTATTAACCTCCTCTACCCTAACTTCTTCTTCCCTACGGTCCGATCATCACCGCTCAAGCGAATCCTCATCCTCTTCTTCATACTCTCCACATTTCGATGAAACCTCCGTACCTCTTCGAGCGAGTGTCATCAGAATCCGACATTGTAATATCACCTTATTCTCGAATCACCAAACCCTAAACCCTATAACCTAACAGCGACCTACCAACTTAATAAACCCTACTGGAGCGAAGAAAGCAAATGAAAATGAAAAGCAAACAAGCGAAGCACTCACCGCAAAGCCCCGGCTTGCGTTTTTCGCGGAAGAAGAAACACGGAAATGCCTTTTGGTTGCCTCGATTTTGATTTTGCCAACCGCTGTTCGGTTCCTAAGAAGTTATGATTCACGACCTATGATATAGCCCACGCACGTGTCAAGGAACTGTCTTTTCACGGCTTCCGAATACCCGGCGACCACGATTCCTTTCAAACTGCTATGATTACGTCGCGTGCAAGAACACACAAAAATTTCTTTCCCACCGGTTTCAACTTCGGCGGCATCCCAAACGAGCGCTCTCCATAGCTCGCTCATGCTTCACCCAAGTGTTCGTCTTCTCTCGCCGGTCGCTGCATGAACCCAGCCATTCTAATCGGGGGGTAGTAGGGAGCAATATCCCCACTAAGGAACATTGCGGGGCCGAAGCCTGGCGACCTCAGCGCATCGACCTCCAAGACCGATCTGTGAGCAACTCCTTACAAGTAGGTGTGTTTTGCGACGGCGAAGCCTGGCGACCTCAAAGCACCGACCTCAAGACCGATCTTCGGCGACTCTCACAAGTAGGTGGTAATGCGAGCGAAGATACTTGATCTGAACACTTGGCGAGGCGAGATTTAGCAGCCCACCGGATGTAATCATTGCCAAAATCTTATTTGCATTTCCCACCACCGGGAAATAGGGACTACCGCACCAACTCCCAATCAGAGTATGACTCACACCAAAACCACTCCAGCACTCATTCACGATCTCTACCCTACATTTGTACACAAAGGGTACACGTGTCTGAAGGATCTCCACTGAGAATCCTATAAATACCATCTCTTTGGAACTACGTCCGGACTGATTCTTTCTCTCCCCAACAAAAGGAAGAACAAGAGAAGATACGTAGGCAGTTCGCTCACAGCGACCTCGGTCCCATCCAAAGTCCAAACCCATCTCGACCTCTTCTACTATAATTAGGAGAAAACTAAAATACCCCTTTACAATTATGTCTAAATTCATGCTTAATTCCTGTTTGATAACCCTTTTTCTATTTTATTTTTTCCATAGTGATTTACAGGCAATTACTGAAAAGCAACAAGTGTTAAAACGATGAAGCGAAAATGCAAAATACCTTTCCCTTTACGGTGAAGACAATTGCCACGTACTGGTGCATTTCCCGCAATTTACCTGGCCGAGGTCGCATAATCACTAAATCACACATTCACACTTCTCGAGTTCTGACGCCAAAATTTGTACAGATTTTATGGTACTGTGGGGCAGTTGTACCACGCCTGTGCTGCTGCCTACAGGCACTAGAGATGGTATTTTTTCTGTCGCACCCCAATTACCGCGACATCACAATTTACTAATACTCCCGCTCTCTTTTGGATCAGCTGTACTGCTGCACCAATTCAGTTGCCTACGTACCCATCACGGGATCAAAGCTGCCGTAGTTCACCTCCATCCCTCTTCTTTTTTCTCTCCTCCCTTCACCTCCTTTTTATATCCCTCTCTTAGGGTTACTCATGGGGCATAGTTTGGTCATGAGCCCATTTTCTAGGCCCAATACATACTATGGTTTGGGCCTTATCTCTTGGCCCAGTACCTATGTGATACATCCCTAAATATGGCTACTATAATTGCCCCTCTCGGATTCGGCGGCGATGACGACGGCGGACCCGAGAAGTCCTCAAACTTTCTTGTCTCTCTTTGAACTTTAGATATCCACAGTAGGGGTGGGAATTTGGCCCTAACGACCCTAACCCGGCCCTGACCGACCCGACCCTATGCCCTATAAAGCCTTCACAACTAAAGCCCTCACAGAGTTTAGGGCAGGGCCGACCCGACCCTAAGGCCTTCTAGGGCAGGGCTAGGGCAAAAGTTATGAAACATAGGCCCGACCCTAATTCAACCCTAGTTATAGTTTCACATTTTCACTATAAATACACGTACCATAATTGTCCAACCCTTTGTTAAATATTTTAAATTAAAATAACATTGTCCTTTGTAATTTATCACTTACACCCAAGAGTATTTTCAATAACTTGTTTTATATAACAAAAACTTGTAAACCTATCTAGCAGCCATAAAGAACAATGAGCATTAGCCTAATAAAAAAATAAGACTTTATTCCTTTGATCATCAAATCAAAGTCTATAACTTATTATTCTTAATTTATTTTCCCACTTACTTCTTATAAATTATATTTTTATTCACATCCAAGTCAAGTCTAGAATTAAAGGTTTTTGTCCACACCATTAAAGCGAAATACAGAGCAGAAATTTGTAACACAGAAACCAAAAAAACAACCTTTGTCTGAAAAATGGCATTTGTAAAACGAATAAAATATATAGGCCCAACCCTAAAACCCGGCCCTAAAGCCTTTAAAGATGGCTTAGGGTATAGTAAGGGCTTAAGATTTAGACTTGTGACCCGGCCCGACCTGACCTTATGCTGACTTTAGGGCCGGGCCGACCTTAATATCTAAAGGGCTTTTAAATGTTTAGGGCCGGGCTAGCCCGACCATTGCCCACCCCTAATCCACAGTGTCCTGTGACTATACGTAGTCTTCTTCTCCTCAGGACATTTCATATTCATGTACTCACGCTCTTTGGACCGGTATATGCGAAGTGTCTCACTCTATCGGTTCTCATTCATATAACTCATTAGTGTATCTACGAAGGGTCTCATCTCCTTCGCTCTCACTCTTCAAACTCAATCCTCATGCCAACGAAGTGTCTCAACCCAGCTATCCACTCTCATCTACAAAATTCACTACCATACCCATAGAGTGTCTCGTCCCGGCCATAAGCTCCCCTCCACATAACTTACTACTATGTGCCCGGAGTGTCTCACCCTTTCGTAGAACTCAACATTGTATCCGCCAAGGGACTCATCCTCTTTGCCCTTACTCATGGACCTCGATATCTCATCCATAAAAGACCTCGTCCCCTCCCAATTGCAGTTTGGAACTCCGGCTCGCGGAAGGCTCATCCCCCCTGCTGTCTCTGTTCTGATCTCATGTCCCCATGTTTGATTCGGATCTCATATCCGCGGAGGGCTCATCCCCCCCGCTGTCTCTGCTGTGGAGTGGAAAGTCTGATGAGAGGCAACTCAGCTTGCCCCCATGTTTGACTCGGATCTCATGTCTGCGGAGGGCTCATCCCCCTTGAGGCTTCGGACTCGAGGGTCCGGGACAGCTCTGCCTGCCCCATACGAGCTGTTTGGACACGAGGGTCCACGGATCCTATCTCGCTCGAGGCTTCGGACACGTCAGTCCGGGACAGCTCTGCCTGCCCACACGCGTTGTTTGGACACGAGGATCCGCGGAGGGCTCATCCTACTCCGCGGGCTCGACCGGGTTGTCGCTGGTTGGGGCTCTCTCATTGCCCCATGTATCTCTAGCATCTCTGATCCGCGGAGGGCTCATCCCACTCTGCGGGCTCGATCGGGTTGTTGCCGGTTGGGGCTCTCTCATTGCCCCATGTATCTCTAGCATCTCTGATCCGTTGAGGGCTCATCCCACTCCACGGGCTCACTTGAACTCTCGCCTGTTGGGGCTCTCTCATTGCCCCATGTATCTCTAGCATCTCTAGTCCACGGAGGGCTCATCCTACTCCGCGGGCTCGACCGGGTTGTCGTCGGTTGGGGCTCTCTCACTGCCCCATATATCTCTAGCATCTCTGATCCGTGGAGGGCTCATCCTACTTCGTGGGCTCGCTCAGACTCTCGCTTGTTGGGGATCTCTCATTGCCCCATGTATCTCTAGCATCTCTGATCCGTGGAGGGCTCATCCCACCCCGCGGGCTCGACCGGGTTGTCGCTGGTTGGGACTCTCTCATTACCCCATCTATCTTTAACATCTCTGATCCGCAGAGGGATCATCCCATTCCACGGGCTCAACCGGGTTGTCGCCGGTTGGGGCTCTCTCATTGCCCCATGTATCTCTAGCATCTCTAATCCGTGGATGGCTCATCCTACTCCACGGGCTCGCTCGGACTCTCGCTTGTTGGGGCTCTCTCATTGCCCTATGTATCTCTAACAACTTTGATCCACGAAAGGCTCATCCTACTCCGCGGGCTCGACCGGGTTGTCGCCGGTTGGGGCTCTCTCATTGCCCTATGTATCTTTAGCATCTCTGATCTGTGGAGGGTTCATCCCACTCCGCGGGCTCGCTCAGACTCTCGTCTGTTGGGGCTCTCTCATTGCCCCATGTATCTCTAGCATCTCTGATTTGTGGAGGGCTCATCCCACTCCGCGGGCTCGACCGGGTTGTCGCCGGTTGGGGCTCTCTCATTGCCCTATGTATCTTTAACATCTTTGATCCGTGGAGGGCTCATCCCATTCCGCGGGCTCGATCGGGTTGTCGCCGGTTGGGGCTCTCTCATTGCCCCATGTATCTCTAACATCTCTGATCCGTGGAGGGCTCATCCCACTCCGCGGGCTCGCTCGGACTCTCGCCCGTTGGGGCTCTCTCATTGCCCCATGTATCTCTAGCATCTCTGATCCGCGGAGGGCTCATCCCACTCCGTGGGCTCGACCGGGTTGTCGCCGGTTGGGGCTCTCTCATTGAGCATTTCATCTCCCACCAAAGTGTCAGCACAAACGTCTGTATCACCAATCGTCCAATTACATAATGCGCAACTACTATTCCAAGAAGTTCTCCTCCAACAAGCTTCACTACAAGTTCATTGTCAAGATCACGCATCTCCACGACAACATGACCACTCAGTCCCTCTTTCACTCCAGTAAGACCCAACTCTACCCTGAGAGCCCGGGCATCCCTCTGATTTGCATTTTCGTCAGAGGCCAATTCACTGATGGCGCGAGCCTTTGAAACATACATCTTCTAGCAATAGCAATCAATCCTTCATCCCCAATCCTATTCCTCTTCGACCCATCAATATGAAGCTTCCTCAAATGCTTACACCCATCCGCAATCACCACAAGCCCAACATTGGTGCATTCCGGAGTCTTAACAAGCTGCAAAATCTCCAAACCCAAACAATTCGACGCGGCCCCAAGACCTCTATCACTAACTTGAAGCCTTTCTACATGAACTTCCACCAAACAACTAACATTCTCAGCAAACATTTCCAACAACCCATCCCAATCCTCAAAACACCCAAACACAAATTTTTTGCCCCGACAATAAGTGGATAAAAACATTGCCCATTAGAAAGTTCCTTCAAACAAATAGTCTTCAAAGACCCCGCGGCCACACCGGGAGCTATTAAATCGCTAACGCCTTTTTTTTATCCCACGAAGGCGCTTAACTGAAAGTTGTTCAAGCATACTGCAATTATAAATCACAGCATTCATACCTTTAACACCAAAATTACAAGACCCAATTGATAATTTCCTCAGACCTTTACAATTTTCCGCAAACTTCAACTAAGAGAAAATGGCTCATATACAGCCTCATACATGAAATCAACCCATAAAGACAACAAATCCAGCCATTTCGAAGGATTCAAAGAAGGCCCATATCTCACATAAATATAACCGGATGCTAAGGTGGAGCCCAATACACACTGAAACCAAACCGACCCATATCATCACCTTTTACACCCGCTTCCTTAGTAAAATCAGATATGATTAACACCAAATTTGACACCGTAATGGCATAACCGACCAGAGGACGCATTTTTCCGCCTCCACACTGTGCAGGAACAGAACGATCACCATTTTCGTCCCACATTCATTATCAACGACAAAGGAACATGTCTCTACCAGCTAATCTCTTCAGTGAAAGCGTCGGAAGACTCCCCAACTCCACCTCCAAGGCAAATTCCATAGCTTGATAGAACAAGCATGTCTTCACCACCAACAAGGCCAATCTCTTCAGTGAGAGGTGTCAGCAGACTCATCCATTTAAACAACCACCATTCTCTAAAGAGCGTTCCATGTACTGATAAAGATAGCAGTAAATGACAATGACTCGATGGAGAACATACTTAACAGTTATGTCATTAAGGCGAAAAGTCGTTCAACTTTCTCCTTGAAGATCGGATCGGTGGTGGTGGTGGTTGACTAGTAGTTGTGGTAGTCTGGCGTACTGATGTGAACATGTGGCGATCTTGGCGGCACTTGAAAAGGAAACGAGAAGATAGGTATTGTCGATCGTGATCAAATCCGAAGCAGTTTCTCCTACAAGGACTGACTGAGGTTTCTCACTAACAAAAGGAAACATAACAGATCGATGTAATGGCCGGTCCCTCTTCCAACGAATTGTAGTTACAAACAGACTTGGCTATCATAAAACCAATTTCCCCTTTATCTCCAATTACACAACACTCGTCATCCGAACCCAAACCCCAACTAGTACCCATAATTCAAATGATCTAGCTCTAAAAAATATTAGACACTGTAAACACATGATATTTCTTTTTCCCACAGACGGCGCCATTTGTCGCACCTCAATTACCGCGACATCACAATTTACTCATACTCCCGTTCTCTTTTGGATCGGCTGCACCAATTCGGTTGCCTACGTACCAATCACGGGATCAAGCCACCGTAGTTCACCTCCACCCCCTCATCCTTTTTCTCTCCTCCCTTCACCTCATTTTTATATCCCTTTCTTAGGGTTACTCATGGAGAATAGTTAGTCCTGGGCCCATTTTCTGGGCCCAATACATACTATGGTCTGAGTCTTATCTCTTGGCCCAGTAACTATGCGATACATCTCTAAATATGGCTACTACATTTTCCAAGTTCTATCTATGACATCCAAATGAATATTCTGACCCCGTGACCATTTGGGCATTTCTCCAATCTTCAAATTTTCTCAAAAATATTCAGATTGAAACACGACAATGATGATTAACAAGTGGTCGGACCAAGCAATCTTAGTTGTTGGAAGTTGGAACGAGTAGTTCTTTAAGTGATAGTTATTTAGAGCCAGCTGAATGGCTTAGACATTTTCTTTGCAAGCCTGTTTGCAGGTTAATAAAATACCACTACGGCACGAACTTATTCATCACACCTGTTTTGTATGTCCCCCTAAATCTCAGTACTGAATTACTGATCGTGCAATGTCAACCCTTTTACTTTCCTTGAAAGAGTGAAGCGGGAGTCAAAGGCATACAGATTTCATTTACATCATATATCCTTGCAAAAATTTATAATGAAAAAATGGTGTATAAACGTATAGTTGTATATAAAATTTACCTGCATATAGGATCCACTCATCCACCAATAGTAAGTAACATTTGGATTCTGCTTATTTATTTAGCAATTTATCTTATACTGATAACCATTACTTCATCATTGAAAATCAAAATTTGTTTGGGTCTAGAACTCCAGACTTTCAATGTAATGTTTTTTCGATTTAAAGAGGAAACATTACAGTGCTCCACGATTTCAATGTAGTATTTTCATATTTATGACGTTTTTCCATTGAAAACAGACGAAATGTGAGTAAGGAAAATAAATACCGGAAATATGAGGAATGTGATTTCAATTGCTGACTTGATTCCATTTAGCACTGAGTGTTTCGTTGGCATGTGAGCTTATAATAGTTAAATCACTGTTTGTCGCCAGTAATTAACCTTGTAAGCAATTCTATTTTTTTTTTTTTTTTTTGTTTTTCTTGATAAAAAATAACTAAAATTGTTTTTACTTATTTATTTATATTTAAATGTTTTCTAAATAAAGGTTGAATGAAAAATTTGGCATTGAACGAGGTTACTGTTGTATACTCATTTGGCATTGTTGCGAATGGAGTGGACCATCACCACTCCCCCAACAACTACGCTCACCAACTCTCTCTCCTCTAGACCTCTACAAACGTATTATTCCATATAAAATGGGCATAGTAAGTGGTCGGGTCAATCTGTATCCATATGTAAATGTTGTAAAATTTGGAATCCCACTTGAAAAACACTCTCCCTAATAAAGTAATAAACGTGTACTTGGTGTCCGGGTCTGGATCTGGATCCGGTTCATACCCAATAATTATAATAAATAAAAATAGGCAAATGAAAACATTTTCAATAATTTAACAAATTGTTTAGATCCACCAACCACTCCTCTTCCCAATGCAAAGCCCCAGAGTCCTATAAATAAGACCCCACTTCTCACCCCTCAACTCGTGCCGCTCTCTTCTCTCTCTCAAGGAAGAAAAGCAAAAACAGTCTTTACCAGTTTACCGATTCTTCCTCCGTAGAACAAGGTCAGCCGTCGTCTTTTTTCTTCCTTCTGTTTCCCCTTCCTCACTCTTTTTCTGTTTCTATTTACTTCCCATCTCATTTCTCCTTTCTTCTTCTCGTTCTCTCGGTGTCTGCTACCATTTTCTGTTTATAAAGTATAGTTTTTATTGGTGAGTATAACTTATTTGAGTTCGTGCATTTAGATCATGAATCTGGTCACTGTTTTTCGATTTTGTTCCTGACAGTTTGTTTTTTTTTACTGTAAAAGTGTTTGTGATCTGTTGTTATGCTACTTATATATTTTTTTATAAGACACGTGCTCGATCTGGTCTAATGGTGTTAAAATTTTATTGATGAAGCAGTAGAATGGCATCACATATTGTTGGATACCCTCGTATGGGGCCAAAGAGAGAGCTCAAGTTTGCTTTGGAATCATTCTGGGATGGAAAGAGCAGTGCAGAGGATTTACAAAAGGTTTCTGCTGATCTTCGATCGTCCATCTGGAAACAGATGTCCGGTGCTGGGATCAAGTATATCCCCAGCAACACCTTCTCATACTATGACCAGGTACTTGACACGACAGCATTGCTCGGAGCTGTTCCTTCAAGGTACAATTGGACCGGTGGTGAGATTGGCTTTGACACTTACTTCTCCATGGCTAGAGGAAATGCCTCTGTACCTGCTATGGAAATGACCAAGTGGTTTGACACCAACTAGTAAGTGCCCATTCTTTTCACTATTTCAAGCTATAGGAAGTTACTGTCATTTCTGAATGTTATTTGACATGCTTTGTTATATTGGTGCAGCCATTTCATCGTTCCTGAGTTGGGACCCGACACCAAGTTCACTTATGCTTCTCACAAGGCAGTAACTGAGTACAAGGAGGCCAAGGCGGTATGTTCATTGGGGCTTTTCTACAGTTTGTCTTAACATGCTTTTACTGTTTCCATTCATATCATTTGTGGTCTTTCAATTAGTCTGGGCTTTGTTATATATTTTAACTGTAGTAATTTTTGCGTATAATTGAAATGGTTATAACACCTAACACCATATTAGAAGAGCTCATTGCGCTGTTATATTCCATTAAAATGGAAATTGTAGAACCTGCTAAACTCTTACCTTTCTATCTCTGCAGCTTGGAGTTGATACCGTTCCAGTCCTTGTAGGCCCTGTATCTTACTTGTTGCTCTCTAAGCCCGCAAAGGGTGTAGAGAAATCATTCTCGCCTCTGTCCCTTCTCGGGAAAATCCTGCCAATTTACAAGTAAGTATTGACAGCACCCTTGAAGTCTATATGTTGATGTATGCTTGATGAAATGAGTATGCTAATATATGATACACAATCCTTTGCAGGGAAGTTGTGGCTGAATTGAAGGCAGCTGGTGCTTCTTGGATTCAATTCGATGAACCCACTCTTGTGAAGGATCTTGATTCTCACCAACTACAAGCATTTACTCAGGCTTACACCGAACTAGAAGCAACTTTATCTGGTCTAAATGTTCTTATCGAGACCTACTTCGCTGATGTTCCAGCTGAAGCATACAAGACTATCACCTCTTTGAAGGTTGTTACCGGGTTTGGATTTGATTTGGTTCGTGGAGCAAAGACCCTGGATTTGATTAAAGGAGGCTTCCCATCAGGAAAATACCTGTTTGCTGGCTTGGTTGATGGAAGGAATATTTGGGCTAATGATCTCGCTGCTTCTCTTAGCACACTTCAGGCTCTTCAGGGCATTGTGGGCAAAGGTATTCCTCATTGCGTGCAACATCACATATATTGTCTTTTATTTTGAGGAGAAGTGTTGTTTGAGTTGTTCGTATTCCTCTTGCAGATAAGCTTGTCGTTTCCACTTCAAGCTCACTTCTCCATACTGCTGTCGATCTGGTCAATGAGACTAAGTTGGACGATGAAATAAAATCATGGATGGCATTTGCTGCACAGAAGGTTGTTGAAGTGAATGCTTTGGCGAAGGCGTTGGCTGGCCAAAAGGATGAGGTATAAAACTTATTCTGGTCACTTGCTCCGGGCATCCCCATTTAGATCTATGAGTGTCTTATCTAGTGGTGTGGCATGTTTTGGTAGTTTTGTTTTCTCAATATGTATTGCTATATTTTCAGGTTTTTTTCTCTGCTAATGCTGCTGCTCAAGCTTCAAGGAAATCCTCCCCAAGGGTTAACAACAAGGCTGTGCAAAAAGCTGTAAGTGTTAAAGGATTATTCTATTTTGCCTGTATCATCATTGTATGGTAAATAATCCTGGTATTTACCCTGTTATTGTTCTCGTGTTTGTGCAGGCTGCTGCTTTGAAGGGTTCTGACCATCGTAGGTCTACAAATGTGAGTGCGAGGTTGGATGCTCAGCAGAAGAAGTTAAACCTTCCCATCCTTCCAACAACCACTATTGGGTCTTTCCCTCAGACTGCAGATCTTAGAAGAGTCCGCCGTGAATACAAAGCCAAGAAGTGAGTGTGGAACAACATTTTTGTAAGAATTGTTTATTGATTTGTTGTGACAAACTTAAATTTATGGTTTGACTGTCTCTACTTTTTTAGGATCTCCGAGGATAATTACGTCAGTGCCATCAAGGAGGAAATCAGCAAAGTTGTTAAGCTCCAAGAAGAGCTTGACATTGATGTCTTGGTCCATGGAGAGCCTGAGGTGAGTGCTTGGTGCTTTCCACCAGCCATTGATTTATTGGACAGGAATTGCTGTTAGTTTCTTTATATATAAGCTTATAATTTCCATTTTTACATTGCAAAATGAGTTATGATAGCCCTCTAATATCTATATTTTTAATTCTGGGGCAGAGGAACGACATGGTTGAGTACTTCGGTGAGCAATTGTCTGGTTTCGCCTTCACCGCTAATGGATGGGTGCAATCTTATGGTTCACGTTGTGTCAAGCCTCCTGTCATTTATGGTGATGTCAGCCGTCCCAAAGCCATGACTGTCTTCTGGTCTTCAATGGCTCAGAGCATGACTGCTCGCCCAATGAAGGGGATGCTCACTGGTCCTGTCACTATTCTTAACTGGTCCTTCGTTAGAAATGACCAACCCAGGTAAATATTTCGTGTAAGAAGTCCTACTACATTTGATCTTGATTGTATATACTGTTTTTTAACATAAAATCTGGAAATGCTCAGATCTGAGACTTGCTATCAAATTGCGTTGGCAATCAAGGACGAAGTAGAAGATCTTGAAAAGGCTGGTATTACTGTGATTCAAATTGACGAGGCTGCACTCAGAGAAGGCTTACCCCTCAGGAAGTCAGAGGAAGCATTCTACTTGGAGTGGGCTGTTCACTCCTTCAGGATCACCAATGTTGGCGTCCAAGACACTACCCAGGTTTGTATTCCACATGCACCCTCAAACCTCAGTAATTTAGATTTTACTTTGTTGGTCTGTAGGCTAATAAAAATCCTTTAACAACTGACAGATCCATACCCACATGTGCTACTCCAACTTCAACGATATCATTCACTCTATCATCGACATGGATGCTGATGTAATAACAATTGAGAACTCCAGATCTGACGAGAAGCTCCTCTCAGTCTTCCGAGAGGGTGTGAAGTATGGTGCTGGCATTGGTCCTGGTGTGTATGACATCCACTCTCCTAGAATCCCTTCAACAGAGGAGATTGCTGATCGTATCAACAAGATGCTTGCAGTTCTTGAAACCAACATTCTCTGGGTTAACCCTGACTGTGGACTTAAAACCCGCAAGTATGCTGAGGTGAAGCCTGCTCTAACCGCCATGGTTGAGGCCGCCAAGCTCCTACGCACTGAGCTAGCCAGTGCTAAGTGAAGAGGCTCACTTTACTTCTGATTTTGATGATTTCCACATTTGAGAAGGAAAAAATGGAATTAGCTTCTGTTTCTCTAATAACTTGGATTGCATTGTGATAGTACTGTAGTTTATCAAATTGCTCGCTGAGCATTTATGTTTCCTTAGTCATTTTCACTTAATTTTGAGAATTTTGTGTTCCTTATTTTACATAGGCAAGAAACTGCCATGTTATCTCCATGATATGATTAATGAAATGCTATTTTACAATCTTCATATTTTTTGTCTCTGTGCTTGCATAGATATTTGTGGTGATCTATTTTTTCGTTTGTGAAAATGAATTTGCTCACATTAGATTCCCAGGCATGGAGAGAGCAAAAGGAAAACCTAGAGAAAAGTCAGAAAACGGAAAATCTATTGTCTCAGGTATTGGAACTATTGCACCTGAATGAGTAGAAATGTCGTGGAGTTTCAGAATGGATTTTAAAAGAGGATGACTTGAATTTTGTCAAATGCCCACGCGACATTACTTTCCTGGCACCTTTTGTATTGTGATTTTCGCAGCAAAGTATTTGTTGTGAAAATTCCTATTTCCTAGTACCACTATAAATGGGTTTCACAATGTCAGTTGCAAGGCAAAATCCGATATGTAATGGAAACATTGTTATAACGAATACAAAGCAAAATGAGTATGTGATATCGAATTTCACAACGAAAACATGTCATGCCTTAGACATCTGTAAATGAGAGGATTGTGTACAAAAAATTTCTCGTGTGAAATAACATCGCCAAGTGGCCCTTGCATAACTCGCTGACAAAAAAAAAAACAAAAACACGTGGTCCATATCCTATTTTTAAATTCGAAACGTATGCTGTCACCATGTACTCGATCAAATTCCTTGACACGCTTTTGATGTGCCGGCTATTGCCGGTTCATCATGCATTCCTCTCCTCTATGTTCATATGGGTTCAGAAGGAACCAAAACATATCACATATGGCATTATAAATAGACCCAAAGAGTCCCATGTTATAATAAGCATTAAGCAACTGATTCAATCTCAAGAATATCAGAGTTTATTGCGAATTACAAGAAAAACATCAATCAAAGATAAGTTGCAATGTCTTCTTATAAGCAATTCTTAATCACCCTCGCAGTTGTTGCTATTGTTCTTCCTACAGTTGCATTGGCAACTGAATTTGTTGTTGGAGATGCTGCGGGTTGGACCAAAGGTTTTGATTATGCAGCGTGGGCCAATGGCAAGGACTTCAGGGTTGGCGACAAACTTGGTAAGAGACCACATTATTTCACAATTATTTTTCCAAATAAAAAGTTCAATCCTATGAGTTGTGAAACATTTATCAATGAAGATACATTTCTGTAGTAGCTCATTAGGCAATACATAATTGAAAAAAAATACCTTATTATTGTGAAGGTATATTTTCCAGTTTACATGAGTATAACTAAATAATTTGTTCAATCATTGCAGTTTTCAATTACCCTGTTGGAGCTCACAATGTCTTCAAAGTGAATGGTACATCCTTCAAAGATTGCGCTATCCCACCAGTTAATGAAGCTCTAATTTCAGGGAACGACGTAATTGCCCTTGCAGCACCAGGAAATAAGTGGTACATCTGCGGTGTCGGCCAGCACTGTGCACTTGGAGGCCAGAAGCTTTCCATCACTGTTCTACCTGCATTAGAAGCTCCTGCACCTGCCCCAAGTTCAGCAAATGGGATTTTTACATCCCCATACCAAGTTCTTATTGCAGCCATGATTTCTATTACTATGTTGATCCAATATGTGTAGAATTATAACCATGGTGTGATTCATTGTTTTAAGATTATTTATTCTTCGGTTGTGGCCTTATGGGTTATATATATTCATGCTCCCATTTTTAATGTAATGGCTGTGTTATCAATATAATTGTTTTTTATAGAATGATGTCGTGGCGAAAATTTCTGGTCCTTTTGGTCGATAGACGCTGCAGTATGTGGAAAATAAACATGGAAAAATCTCCCTGGAGCACTCAAAGCCCATGGTGGCTCACATCCATAGCTAGTAATTCGCCAAATTATTCACGAATTATTCGCGAATTATAAGGTTTGGCGAATAAAACGAATAATTCGGCGAATTTTTGAATGATACGGTTTAATTCGCGAATTGGTTGGGTCGGGCTTATAATTGCCGAATTATTCGCGAATTATTCACGAATTAAAAGGTTTGGCGAATAAAATGACATTTGTATTATTTTTTCATGAATAAAATTGTAAAAATAAAAATAAAAACGTTATTTACTTATATATCAAAATTTTAAATGTAAAATATATAGCCGAATTTAAAAAAAATATATTCGTATTATACTCGTTTAAAACACGTATATCGTATTTTTACCATTAGCGTTTTATTGGACCAAATATTTAAAAGTATTATTGTTGAAAATTTCGAATCTTAGGCGAATAATTGACGTATCGAATTTTTGCCGTCCATGAATTTACTAGCTATGCGTCACATCTACTCCACCTGAGAAATATAGAAAATCCAACAATACCAACATTTTGGAAGGAAGCTATAGCCTATAGGACAGAGATAGATCTAAGATCAAGCATTTATTTCTCTACAACAACCAATAACTACACAATACTCTGCCACATGGCAACGTCTTCACTATCAGGATCGTAACCCGGCCTCATACAGTCATACACCCACACTGTTTTTCGACATTTTACATCAATTTTTTGCAGGTAGTATTACGAATAAAAGAATGTGTTACAGAGAGATAATAAGATTACATTGCATTTTATATCAAAACTAGGGTTTGCCTGTGCCGTACGGCACTGAACCACTCGTCGCGCCTTCGGCGCCAGAAAACCCAATCAATGCCGGCCGAATTTCCTATTATCTATAAGCCGTATATGGGCTAACCCAGTGTTTAAGTCCAGCTGTAATTGTTGACTTTCTTGATAGATCCAATGGATACTGAGTGTTTTAACAAAATTGCACAAGCCCCTACATCACTTGGATTCGCCATGTCATATTTTGTTAAAAAAGATTTTGAGCCGTTGGATAGGGCCTTTCGGGCCCCACACCGTTCTTTTTTGTTAGATAGATTATGTAAATTTAAGTCCAGTGCTTCCACTCGGCAATATATTTACCAAGGAACGAGCATTCCTACCTCTGCACAATTGATTATAGTGCAACCGAAACTTCCAAAGCGAAGAAATTTGTACCTTCAAATTTCAGTACAGAGTAAACTGCGAGTTTGGGGGATGTTTGAATCGAACGAGCAAGCGAAACTTAGAAGTGTCTTTGCAATCAGCATTGCGTTCACTTCGTAGTACCAGCATAAAACCATCATAAGTTAATTGGAATACAACTTCGTATAAATGGGTAAACAAACCTGGTTTGTGTCCTTGATAAATCAAAACACAAGTACACCGACCCGACTATTGGAGTTATCCTTCACATGAGGAAGAAGGAGAAAAGAAGTATTGTTCGTGTGAAGGAGTCTGAGCACGCACGCGCTCAGATTGGTCGTGACCAAGGCGCGTCCGCACCCTTGCCGTGAAAAAGAAGATAGTTTTTTTTTCAGCCTCTCACAAAACAAAGTTACTGGACATTTGGTTTTGAGGAAAATAAGAGAGCGCGCACGCGCTCGATTTTGCCTTGCCGAGAGCGCACCCACGTTCATGTCTAAACTCGTCAATTTCTATTTTCTACAGTAACCGCGAGATTGCAGTTTACTATATATAAAAACATAAACAAGGTTTTGGAAAACAAGTCTTGAAAAAACCCAATTTTGAGAGCAATCAAAATTAAGAAAAACCCCTTACAAAGAGAAAAGTTTGTAAGGAAAGAGGAGTGATCTAATAAAGTGGAGAGACTTGAGAGGTGTAATTGTAATCTTCACTTCCATACTTATAAAAGAATTAGCTCTTGTGAAAGTATGCATCATTGGCCGAACCATGATACATCTTTGTGTTGTAGTATGTTTTACTTGCTTTATATTTTTATTGGCTGTCTGTGATAGTTATATCATAGATTAAGATTGTGGTTGTTGGTTGTAGTGAAAGATTAGATTTTTTTATTAGAATAGTAGATTGTCCAAGTACAAGTGATCTTAGTAGAGATTGATTGGTATCGTTTTCCCCAACACCGACTTGAGTAATTCTGCCTCTCAAGTCTTAGCCTAAAATTGAGCTAGCTAGCTAACTTGTTTGATTAGAGAGATTCTTTATCTTAGGAATGAAAAAAATTGTATAGGGTAAAGGCTTATCTGATTAATAGACATAGGCCATATTTATTGATACTCAAGATTACAATATGCAAATCAACAGGAAGGAAGGAAGATATACAATATACAATATGATAGAATATCTTTGTTACATAACACTAAAGGAAGGAAGATATAACTCTAAGGCTCTGTTTGGCAGTGTGAATAGAGAGTCCATATTCAGGAATTGGTGACGTGGCAGTCATGTTTATCTTGTATAGGTCTTTGACTGTTTGGTCTATTTAAAACGTGGATACTCTAGTAAGTTCCTTGAATTGCAGAAACACAAAAGTGTGGATAAGCAAATCCAAAGGAAAAGTCCAAATTCGCTAAAACGTGTTTTCTATCCAAGAGAGAGAAAAAAAAATAATAATAAAAACACATAAAAAATGCTCTCCCTATCTTTTTCTCCTCCTCCTCTCTCTCTCTCTCCTTCATGGAAATCATAGTAATGGAACCATAAACCTTATGTATTTTCTCTCTTTCCGCCTTTTTTATTTTCTCACATTAAAATTTTTTTTTCCTCAAAAAAGTGGTGTTTAAATCTTCACATTATTCATCAAATTGGGACTTTTCTTTTTTAGGGGATGTTTTTTGTATAAATCAATTGGGTGCTTATGTATTCAATATTTAATTAAAGTTTCTTTTTAAAAATTTTTTTTTTTTTTATGAGTTTTTATTTGTTTTTAAGTTTTTATTTGTAATTTTTGTATATGATTTTTTT
Source organism: Coptis chinensis (assembly GCF_015680905.1). NCBI lineage: Eukaryota > Viridiplantae > Streptophyta > Magnoliopsida > Ranunculales > Ranunculaceae > Coptis > Coptis chinensis. Next base: position 87,007,578 of record NC_141463.1, on the reverse strand, counting down.
TTTTTCTCTTGTATAATATAAAAAATGAGTATATAGGTGTGAATGTCAACCAAACAGTAGCCAAATAAAACATGTGACAGGATAAGAGGCAGACACACAAGTATTTCATCTCATGACTTGTATCACCTAATCATAGTTAAGTAATACAACATCTCTTGCAGCCAAACAGAGCCTAAAGGAAAGAAGATATATGGAGTTATACTTCAACAGTTCAACAAAAGACAATGACAACCTTTATCAGTAGGATCCTAAAATACACATGCATCTTATATGTCCTCAGGCAATCAGGCACGGCCTCAGCCTATTGATCCAGAAGAGACCTGCTACGCCTTCTCTCATGTTCTGTACGATGCGGGATCCTTTTTATTTCAACTTAGATTGGAGTATCCACTATCCAAGGACATCAGAGATGTATTCTGGTAAACGTTCCATGTGTTTGGTTTACTAAGTTGTTCACAGCAAGACTCGATATACTGCGCTGGGAGCCTAGGCTGGAGGCTACAACAAGAGGGGCCAAAGCTATCAGTTTTTTATCGAGCTGATTCCAAGAGCAGTTGCAAGTCCGTTATTACATATGTTCATCAAACAACACATGGGTTGATGCTTGTTGTGAAAATTCATATTTCCAAGTATCAGTACAAAATGAATTTGGTGATGTGACTTTCAGATCAAAATCCAGTATGAAGTGAAAATGGTTATTTTGAATTTCACAATGAAACAAGTCAGGCGCGCCTTTGACATCTGTAAATAAGAGATTAAAAGTCTCTCCTTGGCTTAAATAACGTCGCCAAGTGGCACTGCACATTTTAAACTTGCATAACTCGCAGACAGAAGGAACATTTGGTACGGTCCTTTTCCTATATTTTTAATCTGAAACAGATGCCGTCACAATGTACTCAATCAAATTCCTTAACACGCTTTTGATGTGCCGGCTGCTGCCGGTTCATCATGCAATTGTACTTGTTTTATAAGGGAGAGATGCACTATAAATAGACCCCAAGGGTGCCTAGCTTGTTTATATAAGCATTGAGCAACTGTATCTATCTAGTCTTCAAAGAACAGTGCAGTTTATTGCGAGTCTACAAGAAAATCACCATTCAGAGATAAATTTCAATGTCTTCTTCTAAGCAATTCTTAGTCACCCTTGCAATTGTTGCTCTTGTTCTTCCTACAATTGCTTTGGCAACAGAATTTGTAGTTGGAGATGCTGCTGGTTGGACCAAAGGTTTTGATTATGCAGCATGGGCCAAAGATAAAGAATTCAGGGTTGGCGACAAACTTCGTAAGCAACCTCATTGATTGTTTGACATTTTTTTTAGAGTTTATTCGTGTGAACTTTGAAAATTCTTTATCAAATACTATCACAATATTTAGATACACTTATGTAATATATAGCTTGCTCATTAGGCTATTACATAAATAATTAAAAAAAAATGCCACATTTTAGGGAATATAATATTGGGCTTACATGAATATAACTAAAATATTTTTTAAATCATTGCAGTTTTCACTTACCCTGTTGGAGCTCACAATGTCTTCAGAGTAAATGGTACATCCTTCAAAGATTGTGTTATCCCACCAGTTAATGAAGCTCTAAATTCTGGAAACGACTTAATTAACCTTGCCGCACCAGGAAACAAGTGGTATATCTGTGGTGTTGGCCAACATTGTACGCTTGGAGGCCAAAAGCTTTCCATCACTGTTCTACCTGCATTAGAAGCTCCTGCACCTGCCCCAAGTTCAGCAAATGGGATTTATACATCCCTATATCAAGTTCTTATTGCAGCCATGATTTCTGTTGTTGTTTGGATTCAATATGTCTAAAATTATTACCATAGTGTGACTCCTTAATTGTTTTAAGATTATTTATTCTTGCAGTTGTGGGTGATATTCATGCTCCCATTTTTCCCTGTGGCATTTGTGTAATCAATATAATTGTTTTTGTTCATAGAATCATGTAACGTCGTGAATTGCTGTTCCCTTATTTTCTTCCCTAGCTAGTTTGATGTAGACGCTGATGAATCTGGAAAATGAAAAATCTCCATGGAGCACTGAAAGCTCATGGAGGCTCACCTCTGCCGCTTGACACCACTTAAAATATACAGAAATGTCGAACCAAAATACCAAAGATTTTGAAAGGCAGCTAATGGACGTACAGTGATCTAAGACCAAGCATGTAGTTCAGTACAACTAAAGGACGACAATAACCATTGACCTGGCAATACTCAGCCGCGAGGCAACGTCTTTAGTCCCTCAAATGAATGAGAATGACAACCTTATATTTACTATTTAGGAATCTATAATACGATTCTTATATTTCTTCAGGCACTGAGGCCTCACCATATATTACATATATATCTGATTTAGAAGAGTTGTGTATGGTGACCGACAACTCCACACCCCACCCCATGAAGGGCATCAGAAATGTACAGTTGTTAACGTTCCATGTGTTTGGTTTCACTCAACACACTCACTTAATTAAATTCTTCTTAGCCGGACTAGATAATGAGCTGGACGCCAGGGATGACCGGCTGGAGACCTAGTGTCGGGGCAAAAACTGATCTACCCAGACACTCTTAAAACAAAAACTAACCTTCTGAATATCACCACCTTCTGCAAAACAATTTCAGAACTCGCGCACCTTGTTGAACTTGTTGCATAAGAAAAAATGTTTTAGTTGTTGAGACTGAACCACTTTTTAGTTCAGTGGCTGCCTACCTACCCCAGAGGGATAGTCTTAGTTCAGTGGCTGCCTACCTACCCCAGAGGGATAGTCTCTAAAAAATCTCCGGAGTGTGGAGTTTTTCAATCTACCCCAGAGGGATCAAGTCTCTAAAAAATCTCCAGAGTGTGGAGTTTTTCAATGTAGTTCTGTTGCTAAAAACTCCTCATTATGTAACAATCCGGAAAACTAGAGAATCCCTGGATATGGATCTTTATCCTAGTTTTCAGTTACATTGGATAGAGGGATCTCTGGATATAGATCATTATCCTTAATTTTCAGTTACATTGGATAGAGTCCAATCTCCAGATTCTGCCAGGTCTGGCTGGGCCTTGTTTTCATCTGATTACGGGCTTATAGTGAGGCTTGGCCCACATGTCATGTTGGGCCCTGGCTACGAACCAGGACTAGGCCTGCAGATATGTAGGGTCCAGTTTGGGTGTCATGTCCAGAGATCATGCCCAACTGGTCCCTAGCGGCATTGTGTTGTTGAGCATTCCGTCGAGTTGGATGTCTCATTGCACAAGTCGATCCAACGAGGCCACAAAAGAAGAGGATTAGGTAATGCCATGTGGACCATTTATGAGGGTCCACACATCGCCCCATCTCTGTCACGCGGAGCAGCCACGTGGCAAAGAGGAGAAAGAGAATCCGATAACGTTTCTTTCGAACAAGCATTCCGATGTTGATATACCCTTAAAATACCGTAATATATCCGATAAGCTTTTGTCCGATGGATAAAGGTCAAAACTCAAAATATACCCCTATCATAACTTAAAAATAGTGATAAAGGATATTTCTATTTTTAGAAGATGGAAATGATATCCATCTAATGGAATTGTCCAGTGGTTACTTGGAGTGAAAACTTTCACTTAACAAAAACCAAAGTAAAAAAAGAATTCTCAGGGGTATGTTCATCTCTTCACAAAGGCTTAGACTTCCATGATAAACACAATGAAAATCTCAAGGGACATGAAAGGTGATGAGGGTGAAAATAAAATGATTAGAAATGGGGCTGTTAATGGAGGAAGTGGTGGTGTTAATGGAGATAAAGGTAAAAGGATTGATAGTGGTGGTGGGCGACATGGCGGACATAATGTAATAAATCTACCTCGTCGGAAGTCTCGGCGTCTAAGGAGGACTAATGGAGGCCATGGTGTGGCTGAAAATCCAAGGTATAGGGTCGGAAATTCGTTTCCAACACCTTCCTCTTCGTCCTTTTGATTTTTCATTCCGTAAGTAGAAATAAGAGATAATGATTCCATGTTTTTCCTCACTGATGCCGCACGGTCTGGCCTGACCCATCTACCATCAGATTTGCTTCTAGATAAGCATGTAATCTAGATGAAGAATGATAGTGTACCCACCCTAGTCATGGATGGACCACTTAACCCCCTTTGGACAAATGATTGAGGCTGGATGGTCTTCCCACGTCTGACTTTGACCCGTCAGCGTTGATTTTGTGTCACACCCCAAATTTCGACAGAATTCGGAAAAAACAATATTTGTTCCCGACTCTTCGATTTTCGAGGTGTGATGCACTCTCAACTTCCAAAAAACCCATAAACAGTTTCAATATGCGGATAATTAAAAACCAATAAAAATTTTCAATTAAACAAAAGTCATCTTCATTACAAAAGTTCACAAATAAGATTAGGTTACAAATCTCTTTTCAATAAATCTTTATTTAAAATTACAAATGAAAATACAAATAACATTGTCTCAACTGAAAATCTATATCACCTCAAGGGAAAACAAAACCTATCTTGAAATGCGACGCTAACGCAAACCACAAGCAGCAACCAACCTTCTTCAACAGTAAACCTGTCAAGACTTATCAACTATGTTCATTTAATGAACACACTCGATAAGCAAACATGCAAATCGGGTCAGCATTATAAACAATGTTGGTGTGAGTAGTCCTAAAATATAAATCATACTAATACATATATTTACACAATAAATAAGGTAGTTAGTTCCTCCACAGAGGCGCCTTAACATCTAATGAATAATACAACATCCTTAAGTACAATAATTAAAGCATGTAGTTCCTCCACTGAGGCGCCTTAACTTCCAACAACTAATACGACATTCTTAGCTACAATAAGTAAGGCAGGTAGTTCCTCCACTGAGGCGCCTTAACTTCCCACTAACCACACAACAAACTATACGCATAATAAAAGGCATTTAGTTCCTCCATTTAGCTTTAGGTTCTAACTAAACTAATAACCAGCCAAACATATTCTATACTTACCGCATTTCATGCTCAATTACAGAGTGGGTCGTCTCTACACAAGTAATTAGTTTGACCCACCCTTCTGTAAAACCATATACAATCATCTATCTAAAGATATATCATTAACCAACATATTACCATAATTATATTATTTAAAGCTTTCTTTGCGTGTTCCTAAAATCACGTCGTATCTATGTCTTACCTAGTTTCCCTAGCTACCACAATCGCTTCCCAACGCCGAACATGTACATCCACATGCCTCCCTTCACATAATGAACCACTCCGTGCGTAACTACCCTGAGCGGGATGCCACACACCAGGTAACCCTCACACGAAAGTCATTATGTAAGTACTGCCATTATTCGGCATAAAATATCACGCATCTCGTTCTAATTTTGCGAACGGAATAATCAAGCCACTATTCGGCTACGCCAGAAGGGCCATTCAGATTCACTGAAACGACAGAAGGGCCAATCATATCACATACGCCCATCACTAGGGCCAAATCACATGAGTTGTGGTAGCTAGATTCTAGGATTTTCGTTACGTAATTTATTCAGGTGTCATACATTTATATCTCAGAATAATTCTTATTCTATCTCATGCTAGTATACTTAATTGTACTGAAGCTCAACGTTTCTCGTTATAATACAATCCCCATTATCACGTGCCAATACTATTCTTTGCACGATATCCAAATATCTCTATATCAAATCTCGAAACTTATTATTTCACGTGCCAATTATATATTGCACTACACCATATGGAATATCTCAAGCCTTCATAAATACTACCATTCATTTAAGTAGCAACTCATAATAGTAATCAATCATGTAATGTATTCATTCAATATATTTATGTGAACTCAATTCTCTATCAAAGGCACGCATAATTATTCGAGTCCAAATCACAAGTAAGGTCAAACTGATCAACCATCAAAAAGCCCACAACTAAAGTCCATGAATCTGAGTCCATGTGTAGTTTAATTTTCATAAAAAAACGTATATATCTAAGTCTTATAAGAATTCCCCTCTTGTTTCGTGCCCATATTTGTATACTTTACACACTACTCACGTCAATCTTAATTAGATAATGACAACCAAAGTTATACAATTTTCGACAATATTTTATTACTACATTTGTCCATATTCTTAAATATGTGAAAAACTGGAAAAAGTCAACATTCCACAGTCAACGGTCAATGGTCAAAGTTAACACGTCATTGTCAAAGTTAAACTGTCGTTTCCATGTTTAACAGGTTCAGGGTCATAGCCCTGGTTCATGGCTAAGGGCAAAGGTGCATGGCTCATGGGCTCATGACTAAGGAAATGGTTCGGACCCAACTAGCTAAGCCCAAACCCAAACCTTAGGACCGGCCCCAAAAGTCTAAACCAACTTATTTATTCAACCTGACCCAATTGGGGACATAAGGACCAACCCACATAAAATTAGAAATCGGCCCAAAGGAAACTAATTTGTTTTGGCCCAAACAACTTAAACTAAACCGGCCCAAAAACTAAAATAGATTTTTGACCCAAACAAAACCAACCCACTTGGTCCCGACCTAAGCCCAACCAAGTCGTCTCCCTCAGCTGCTCTAGCAGCCTCTTCCTCCACCGCACTAGCTCACGCCGGCCACTACTCCTCACCTCCTCCTTCCAATGGTTTTGTTCATGAACAAAAACCCTATAGCTTTAATGAAAGCTCCAACTCGATTCCTCACCTCTAGCGCCAGCAGCTTCTCCTCCAGCACCAGCCACCACTAATCCCCACTCGGCCAGCACTCCAACCTAACCGAAAATACTCACAACAAAAACCCCTATAACTTTAATTCACACAAAAACCTCACATCATTCAATTACTATTTTTCATCAAAACTAGATCTAGAATTTCTCGCCGCCATTAACGGCTTCTACAAGCTCCGACAGCTCCCATTTACTGCCCTCACACACACTACACGAACTACCCCATCACCAACAACCCATTCAAGTCAATCAAAACAACTACAATATAATTTGTATCGAACCCTTCCTCCACAGCATTGTCATTAGCGCCTGTCGAAGCTTCAAGCTTCCAATAGCACCCATCAACAATTCTAAACCCGACATTCATCCCCTTACTAACACCAATCTTCAATCAACATAAAAACACAATACTAATAGTTCACACATAAATTTTTACTGGCGATTTCTTGGTTATAGCTTTGGCCTCCATTAACGACCTCTTCAGAGCTCCAACAGTTCAATTAAGGATTTCATCAATGATTAAGTGAATAACTATACTAACATCTAACCAGTCCCAAGAATTCCAGCAGGATGAGAAAAATAACCCGACATAGGAAAAACAGAAACTGAGCGAGAACAAAAACTCTGACAGTAAATGTTTTATTCTAAAACTCTAGTTTTTATGAAAAAGAAAAAACGTAAATAACTCACCTTAATTAACAGCTCAACGAATTCCTCCTAGTCCGAATCGTCGCGTTCCAACGCTCTAGCCAACGAGCTTTTATCTCCGTCTCCATTTTTTATTTTATTTTTATCTCAAAACCCTATTCTCTAGAAAAATATGAATATATATCTGGGTTTGAAACCTAAACCCAACACAGACTCGGGCCCAGAAATCAGGCCCACGTATTCCAAATCTAATCCAACCAATTTTAAATAAAAATTAATAAATTAATAAATAAATACATATTTTAAATACGGGCGTTACACTTTGACCAATCAGCCTTGACTTTGACCAATCAACTTTTTTTTTTTTTGGAAGATTCTCATAGACTTGTCATAGACTTAGAGAGTACATGGTACTTGCTTGATGTTGAGAACATGTTCACTCTAACCAATGACATGTTTGCTTGTAGGGCTCCATTCATCGATATTGATTATGATGATAACGGTGAGGATGATGCTGAAGCTAAAACTGAGCAAGCCACTGCTGGCAACGTTATGCCTATGCTCAGGTGGACTGCTAGAAGCAATTTACAACTCAACCGGGGTCCTTCACTGTTCCATCCTGAACGCCTTTACAAGAGTTTTGGTATACCCGAGAGTGTTGTTATACATAAGCATGATGACTTGGCACTCCTGGTTGCTGAAAATGAAACAGTCATTTCTTATGCTCAGCTACAGTATGGTCTGAGACTTCCCTTGGGGAAGGTGATGTCTAGATTGCTGAATTGGTGGGGGCTTGCACCTAGACAAATGATGATCCTGTTTTACTTGGTAATGAGCCGAGTCTGCTACATCCGTCAATCTTATGGCATCAGATTTGGAACAACAGAGATGTATCTTATGCTCAGGCCTAAGAAAAGGATTTTGAAGGACATTCCTTTCTTCATCGTCGACTTTGTTTCTTCGGATAGGAAGTTCACCCATCCCCCCACTCATTACTTAACATGGCATACACCAGCCTACAGAGTTCAGGGCTGGGCAGGCCGTGGAATGGATGTTCCAAATAATTTCTCAGGTGAGCTTCTTAAGAAATTATCTTCTTCGTCCACAGTTTTCTTTGTTATGTAGCTCAATTTAGTTCTTTCTTTAACAGATACCTGTATTTCTGATGCTGTGGTGAGTGAAGTTGATGAAAATGCGGTTCAGCATAACCTTCAAACCTTGTTTGGTCTCCCAGAGATTATTAGGGACTTGAGTTACCCTGATACAATCATTGCATGGGTTGCCGCATACCTTGTTCATCCTCTTCAGTCTGTGATGCCTGACACTGCTGGAGCTTCAGAAAAGGGAAATGAAGTACGTGTTAAACCTATGGCATCGAGGAGGCTTCCACGTATTGCTCTTTCAGATATTATCCTCCCTGGCTCATTGGGTGATGGCGCTCAGAATTCTGACATAGGTGATAGGGTAGAGAATCCTGCACGGCGTCGGTGTTACATCTATTATTCTTCTGACGAAGACAATGTTCCACCGACTATCACGAGGCATCCTGATCGTAGCTTGAGATTCCGCAGCTCGGGTTTGCATTCTCCACGAGCCACCATTTCCAAGTCTACTTCTATTCCACCTTCTCTAGTTGTTATGCGAGGCTCTATAGAACATCCACATGTTGAGGGTGTTGTTGAGGTCACCATCTCTGGTGTCGTCGCTGAGCAGAACCATGTTAGTGCCGATGTGAATGGAGGGGGTACTCGTTATGTTATTCCCGATCATGCCGGATGATGTACGGGCTCACTCGCCCATGTCTCTAGTCACTAGGGAACCACAGAGTGAGAGACAATTCTGCAGATAATTGCTCTACTAAAAGAGTTAGAAAAGACCCTTGTTCCAGTTCGGTACCATTTTTACTATCTTTTCAGCATGCCGAGGAGGTCTTGATTAAGTCCTCCACCCTTTTTCGTGAGGCTTGTGCCGAGGCTGAGCTAGAATCTCAACGTTCATGAGACCACATTACCACTTTGTTAGAGGAATGTCATCGACTTAGAGAAACATTGTCTGCTCGTGATGAGATGATTGTGTCTAAAGACTTAGAACTGATTACTTTAGTGGATAAGCTCAGGGAGTCCCAGAATGTTGTACGAGCTATGGAAAGTGATCGTCGTCTAAGTGAGGAGAATACAGGTCGTGTGGTGTAGGAAAACTGGCATCTAGTTGAGGAGCCGCCGCCGCTCAAGAATCGGGGTTACGACTAGCCCGGCTTGACATTTTGCTTTTCTTATTATGTATCTTCCGTTTGTAGTTCGGATATTTTGAAGGCTCCTGCATATTAGTTATCTTGAATTACCGTGATGTGGCCTGTAAGGATATTTCAAAGGCTCCTGCACTTTAGTTATCTTGAATTACCATGATGTGTCCTGTAAGGATATTTTGAAGCCATGGACTTTTCTAAAATGAAAATTCTTCAACAGCGGCTTGACAATGAAATAGAACTTGAAAAGTATTGGTCTGAATATTAGCAAAGCTATATACTACCGCCCCCCAACACTACATGTGGATACGATTCACGTGTAGTGTTGAATAAGAAAGTTACTGTGTATACTGGTAAAATTGGGTATATTTACCAACATAATGTAAAAGGAAATAGAATTGATAATGAATTGATGTTTGGCGATTCACCAATAGAATTCCATAGTAGAATAACCTAGTTGAATAGATACAACCGGGCTGAGCATGTCGCCATACTCAGAATATATATCAAACGATAGTGAGTTGCATCTATAGAATGACCCGATTGAAGCGTAATCGGACTGAGCAATTTTGTAGTAATGCTCAGATATAAATAAGTCCATATAGTTGAAGCTTTGAAGGTGTTATCTTGGACCGTTTCAGAAAAGATTATCCCAGTTAGCCTGAAGTGTAGCTGGGCTGAGCTTTTTGCTATGAAGCTCAGAGATGACGTTAATGCACAGAGTCTGATTCTATGCATATTGTTTTCGGTTGAGAGGATCAATGTCATGCAACCGTACCAAGCGATGTTCTCTATCCAAACTTCGGCGCTTCCGAGGGATAGATTGCATCCAAAGACTTGGGTTTTAAAGCCCTAAAAGTTCGGAGTTACCCAGTTCACAAATAGGACCGAGCCAGTGGGTCGATGCCATTTACTCGGACCAACACACAGTGCGCTTCTGTATGTTGGCTTTTTAAACTTCGGGATTTGTGTTTCACGCCAAAGCCAGGCAAGAGGGTCAATGCCATATACCTGGACCCGATACTTTAGTCGTACGGGACATTTTTCAAGCCTGACGCACTCGCAGCACTTGCCTTATCACCGACCTCAGTCAATTATAAGGATTTCAACAGGCAAGAGGGACGCTCTGGTTTGTACCAAGCTAGACAATTGATGCCATTCAGCTGGGCTTCAGAGTGTGCATTTAGTATTCTATGCACTTCCAAGTGCAAAAATGTTGGAGCTTGGAATTTTTGCAAGCAAAAATGAGGCCTTTTCACTTGACCGGGCATCCTGAGCATTTGAACCGGGTTTTGTAAAATTGATAGAGATTCGATCACAAAGTCGTCTATACCAGCTAGGTTCTCTTAGGTTTGAACCTGCAGTGTCTAGTTGGAGGGGTTAACCACCAGTCCGAACTTGACCAGGCGATGTGCGCTTGAACCTGGATTTTTGTAGTGTAGCTGTGCTAAAAATTCATAGTACTGTTAACAAGAGTATTACATTAACTTTCAATGAGGCAAATAATGAATGACAGCAAATGATCATTGGACTCAGTAGTTATTCAATGACTTTGTACATGACATAAAGAAAAACTTGCTAAGATGAGAAGCTATGCTTTACGCTTGACATTGCCAGTGAAAGATTTTCACGGCATTATTAAATGATTTCAGTGCATCATTTATTTAAAAAACTTCCTAAGATGAGAAGCATTCCATGCTTTACTCATGACATCGCCAACTAAAGATTTTAAGTAATAAGAACTTTTAGATGCCAACCTATCTACAATGAATGGCCCCTCCTAATTTTCAGAAAACTTACCCGTGCTCGAGTTATCAAAATTCTTGACTTTTCTAAGGACCCAGTGATAATAGCCCAAAACTGTAGTTTTAACCCCTTTAACAATATTTCTTTAGACCAATTATGTGATTAATAAGTAAGAGTTAGTACTGTTATTGTGCTTTTGTGTATTTCAGGCATTGGAGTTGAATAATGCGTAAATCGCCCCTTTCGAGATAAAGGAGCAAGGGTTGGTTGCTAAGAAGTTCTATGATAAAAGGCCAAGATTCAAGGAGAAAAAGCCTTTTTAAAGCCCGGTCAAAGTTGAAAAGTCAAAGTCAACGCGGGCAGAAACAGTGCATAAAAGTCAACAGAACTTCCGAAGGCCGTATCTTTGGACCCAGACCTCGGAATTGGGCCTACCTTATGTCAAAACGACCGGCTCGAAAAGAGCTTTCCAATGGTCCAAGCTTTAACCCAATCAAAGGAGCACAAGTGGGCAAAAAGTCCGTAGAAGTCAAATCCAGCTGAAAAGGCCTCTGTGGACTGAAGAAATTGGGTTTTGGGCTCGATTTTCCGGCCCAAAACATGGCTCCTCAGCCCATGCACGAAAAAGTGGATCTGATCTCCTCCATTTGTATGGAGAAGACTTAACTCTGAAGTTTACCTAGATCTAGATTAGAAAATTAGGTTAGACTCCATTAATTAGTTAGAATAGCTTGTTTTAGATCTAGTTTTTATCTTCAATTAATTAGTGTTAGAACAAAATAGATTATTATTTAGAATCACTATTAGTTTTATAATTAAGTATTATTTTTCATTTCAATTTAGTTATTGATTAAATTCTTATTTAGTTTTAGTTGTTTTAAATTCATAAATTAGGTTATCTTCATTTTGATTCTTAGATTATTGTTAAAATTAGATTTATAAAGTTTAAATTAGTTATTAAATTATGACTTGTTATTATTGTTCTTGTGTTGGGAATGATAGTATAATGATATTAGGTGGATTGATTACTCTTCTCTATAATTTTCTCTTCCATCAAAACCCTATTTTATTAGTTTAGTTAATTTAGATTTATTTGAATCCATCGTATAATCATAAAATAGAAACTTCACATCTCATTACTCTCACCATTATTCCTTGTGTTTGATTAATTGAATTCACTTATATCTTGCTAGTTTAAGAGTGGAACGATTCCGTACTCTATATATATTGTATAAATCTATATGTGAGAGTAGAAAATAAAATATTGATAAATCGTAAGAATAAAGTTAGAGTAATCTAGTTAAGTTTTTACGGGTTATCAAATGGCGCCGCTGCCATCTTAATCTCGTTCAAGACAAGAATTCAATTGCTTGAATCCAAGGGGCAATCCCCCATTCTCTACCCACCCACCCTTTTAATTTTTCATTCTTATTTCTTGAATTTTTGGAACTGTTCACTGTTTTAGGCATAGGGGCTACGGATTCACAGAGTAAAACACTGCAGTAAAGGTATTTGTAAATTTCAAAAAATTCTGAAAATTTACAGGTGTAATCCTTAAGGTGTTATTGATTTACTGTAATTTTATCAGATTTTTCCTAGTTGTTTTACCTAGTGAACTAATACGATATTTACAGTGCTGCATTTCAGTTTTCAAATCGTAAGTTCTTGAAAAACAGACAAGTAAGATTACTTAGGCTATTCTAAAAATTATAAACATTTTACAGGAGTATCTATCCTAAGTCAAGAGTTTTCAGTAAAAATTTGACGAGTTTTTTATTTGTTTTGACCTCCTAACTAGTGGAGTGTTTCCAGTGTGTTTCTGCAGTTTTGCAAACACTTAATTTCTGGAACAACAGCCGATAAGGAGGGTTTTTAGAACTCCAATTACTCTAAAAATTTTACAGGAATATGCATGATCGGTCAGAAGTCTCCAGTAAAATTTTGGCAATTTTTGTCTATGTTTTGATTGGTTAACCATTCGGTTGTTTGTATTGTGTCCGAAAACTGTTTCACAAACTTTGAAGGGCAGTAGAAGGACTTTCATAGCTCCGATTGATCTGTAATTTTACAGGCTACTTGATAGACATCTTAGTAAACTACTGTAAAAATTTCAAATTTTTTAGAACGCGCCCCGCGCCCTAGATAACCTATTTCCAAACGTGCCCCGCGCTCAACCGCCTGGACATTGTGTCAAGCACGAGTGCGCCCCGCGCCCCAGATAGCCTATTTCCAAGTGCGGCCTGCGCTCAACCGCCTGGACATTGTGGCAAGCATGAGTGCGACCCGCGCCCTAGGTAATCTATTTCCAAGCGCGCCCCATGCTCAACCACCTGGAACTTGAGTTAGACAGAGCGCGACCCGCGCCCTCTTCTGGAGCAGCCCGATTTTCATAGGTCAGTCCAAATTTTCATTTCTTCAAGTTATTCAGTGTTTCTAACATCATACAAACACTGAGATCGTGTACACAAGACGCTATTCAAACGCATAGCAAGGAGGCATTCAGGTACTCCTTCTTCCACTCCTCGCCTCTTCTGTCAGAGGAGTTTTAATTCTAGTATAATCAGGTTTGCTTTTCGTAGACATAAATACCACATGCCTATCTAGAATTTCACACACTACACCTGCATCAATGGCTAAAGAACAAGAGACTCCTCTCTCTGATTTTTATAAAGCCCTAAACGATGGCCCTAAGTCGTGCATCATTCTTGCAGACCTAGTGGGGGATTTTCAAATTCCCCCTAATATATTTAACTTGTTACCAATTTTTCATGGTTTAGACCACGAGAAGCCTTACCAGCATATGCGTAGGATAGACCAAGTTCTCACTACATTCCATCATCCTAGCGTAAGTCCAGATCAAGTTAAACTTAGGGTGTTTCCATTCACCCTAGCCGACAAGGCGGCGTCTTGGTTAATTACCCAAACGCCAAACTCTGTGGACTCATGGGCTAATCTTGTTCAATTGTTCATGGAACAGTTTTACCCACCACTGAAGACAGATGAAATGCTTCAAAAGATTCATTTCTTCCTCCAGAATCCTCATGAATCCTTTTTAGAGGCCTGGAATCGTTTCACTGATCTTCTCATTGAATGCTCCCATCATAATCTTGCGAAGGAAACGCTTGTTCGTGCCTTCTTCAAGGGGCTTTTACATCGTCATAAGGAGGTTCTAGATATCATGACCGGGGGTAGTTTTCTTAGTAAAGGAGCCTTGGAGGCTTATACATTCTTAGAAGATCAATCTAAGAGGAACAACAATTGGGGCGGTAACGACTCTTCCCGCTCCACTCCTTCTTCTTTTGAGGATAAACCTGATTCTGAGCTTAAAACTCTTATCGATGCCCTCACTAAAAAGGTAGATGACATCTCTGTTCAACAACAACCTACTCCTATCATGAACATTAAATCTACTCGTTGTAATGTCTGTTTTAGTCTTGAGCATTCCAACTTCAATTGTCCTCTTATCTATGTACAACCACCACCACAACCATCACACTTCAACCAGTTAACTCAACATCAAGGACAAGGAAACTTAGGTGACAAGAATAGAGGTTTAGTGCCCATGACCCACAACTATCAACATCAAGACATGGACGCTCAACAAGCTTTAATTCCAGTCAAACCATCTACAGACAAAGTAGTAGTGACCTTGTTGGAGAAACAAAATCAAATTATGCAACAAAACTCCAACTTGATGAAAGATCAGCATGATCAAAACTCTAATATGATGAAACAAATTATGCAAATGATGCAGTCTTTGTGCCAAAAGGTTATTGACATGTCTTCTAACCAAAATAATAATCAAACCGGCATGTTTCCAGGTCAAGCAGTGTCTAATCATAAGTCAACAAACACCGCCTTTGAAATAAAACAGTATTCACTGTAATGGTAATATAAACCAAGGGGACTACATAAAGTGAGCCACTACTACCCTTCGTTTAGGTATGCAGTAGTTGATAACCAAGTGACTATGCCTAAAGATCTCCCGCAAACTAAAAATGATACCATACCAAATACTATAATAGAAACTGAAGACCCTACAACTGTAGAAGTACCAGTTAAACCACAACCAAAAGGGAAAACATTACAAGACCAAATAATAGAAATTGAAGACCCTACACTTGTAGAGGTTCCAATATGGACACCTGGATGGAAAACGGCTAGAGATAAAGCAAAGACTAATAATATTTTTAACCCTTCTGCTAAATATAGCGATAAAGCACCATATCCCCAGAGACTAGTTGTGTTTAAAAATGACGAGAATTTTGATGAGATTAGGAAAGTGTTTAAAAATCTGACTATAAACCTACCTTTTCTAGATGCTATAAAAAGTCTACTTGGACATGCTAAGTTTCTAAAAGAGTTGTGCACCAAGAAAAGGAAAACCAACATACCCACGAAGCATTCTTAACTGAACAATATCCTTCTTTATCTGAACATAACGGAATTGTTAAGTACAAGGACCATGGTCGTCCTACTGTACAATACACGTTAGGTGATACCTCCATAACAACTGCTTTATTAGACCTGGGGGCGAGTGTTAACTTACTCCCTTTTTATTTATATAAACAACTAGGTCTAACAAAACTTCAACCAACCAAAATGACTTTGCAGTTAGCCGATCGTTCGATTAAGTATCCCAAGGGTGTAGTTGAAAACATTCTCGTTAAAGTTCAAAAATTTTACTATTCAGCCGACTTTGTTATTCTCGACACAAAAGTTGCTCATGATTCCATTTCCATCATTTTAGGGAGTCCTTTCTTGGCAACCGCCAATTCCCAAATCAATTGTCGGGATGGCTCAATGATTCTTTCTTTTGGAAATCTTTCTGTGGAAGTTAACATGTTTAGACAAAAGTAGAGACAACTAGGTTTTCCTGTAGAAGGTGAAGTTAAGTCTATTGAGAGTTTTGTATATTACATTACTGTTTCCGACGATCTCTGTAACGCCCGTATTTTTAAATATGTATTTTTTCTATTTATTAATTAATTAAATTATTTTATTTTCAAAATTCGTCGGATCGGACTCGGGATACGTGGGCCTGGTTTTGGGCCCGAGTCGGTGTTGGGCTTGGGTTTCGGACCCAAGTATATAAACACATTTTTCTAGAAAATAGGGTTCAGAGAATAATAAAATAATTAAAAATGGAGGCAGAGCATGAAAGCTGGATTTCTGGAGGGTGGAGCACGACGGCTCGGACTCGGAGAAATTCGTAGGAGCTGTTCATACAGGTGAGTAGCTATTTTGCTATCTCACCGAAAGTTATAGTTTTCGTATATCGGTGTATAGGTTTCTGTTTTTATATTTTGGTTAAACTGTCGAACTGTTATATCTTTGGATCTTGTTGAGGCGATTTGGTCATTAATGGCGGCTGAAAGCCCTCGCTACCAAAACCAAACAAGTGGTCCTGTCTATGTGTTGGAAGTGTTTGTATCTCATTCTTTTTCGGTTATACTCTTTTGTGGTTGTGTGGACGCTATGAACAGGCGTTCATGGAGGCGCCAGCCCATGAATCATACTGCTTCTATACTATGTTGCTTTGTTTTGGTGGGTGATTGTTGTTTGTATTGGTTGTTGATGTATGATTGAAGTAGCTAGTGTAGTGCTGCGATAGGTGGGAGCTGTCGAAGCTCCATTAATGGCGGCCAGAAATCGCCAGTTTGAATTAAACTTTGTTGTTTGGATTTTGTTTGGGTATTTGAATGGATTGAATGGTTTGTAGTGATGGGACTGAGTGTTGTGAAGTGGGGGAGTGTTTGAACCAGCCATTAATGGAGGTCGCGATTTTAGATCTAGATTTGGAGGAGATGGTGGAGTTAAGAGTTGGGATTTTTGGCTTTGTTAATGTTGTTGGGTTTTCTGCAGGGATTAAAACCGCCTAGTTAAAAATGGGTGGTGTGTGGAGGTGTGTGGTGGCTGGTTTTGGTGGAGGAGAGAAGGGAAGAAGATGAACAGTAACTGAATTTCGGTTTGGGCCTTGGGCCAAAAACCTTAAGTTTTGTTTTGGGCCGATTTTTGTTTTAGTTGGGCCGACCTTGTTTTGTTTTAGTGGCTAGGCCGAAATTTCAGTGGTAGTTGGGCCGAAATTTCAGTTAAATTTTCGGACCACATTAGTTATGTTGGGCCAGTTCTCTTTGTTTTATTTTTGGGCCGAATCCATTTGTATTTTTGGACCGAACTCAATTGTGTTTTGGGCCTGTTCAGTATAAGTTTTTGGGCCCGTTTCTAATATTGCTTGGGACCAGTCCATTGGACTTAAAATATATCTCTTTGGATCTTTCACTGTTTAGACTTTCGGGTTCTAAGGTTTGGGCTTGGCCAGTTGGGTCCGAACCATGACCTTGGTCATGAGCCCATGAGCCATGCACCCTTGACCTTAGCCATGAACCATGGCTACGACTCTAAACCTGTCGAACACGGAAACGACAGTTTGACTTTGACAATGATGAATTGACTTTGACCAGGACCTATTGACTTTGACCAGGACTGTTTGACTTTGACTATGACATATTGAGTTTGACCTTGACCATGATGTGTTGACCTTTGACCGTTGACTTTGACCGTTGACTGGGAATGTTGACTTTTCCAATTTTTCACATATTTGATTATATGGATAAATATAGTAATAAAATATTGTTGAGATTGTATAACTTGGTTTGTCATTATCTAATTTAGATTTGACGTGAGTAGTGTGTAAAGCATATATATATTGGGCTTTGATTGTGGACTGTGGACTGTGGACTGTTTATTTGTGCTACGTTTTATGTGTATATTATATGGACACATATAGTAATAAAATGCTGTGGAAGCTAGTATATATTTGGTTGTCATTATCTAAGAAATATTTGACATTGATGTTGTGTATTTTTGACACGTGACGATATTGAGGTGTTAGGAGACATTATATTCCTAATACGTTATAATAAAGATGTATGCGATACGTTGAAGCATTGTGACATGATATAATATGCTGGGATAGTTATATTAATGCAATATCTTGGAGAAATGTATATACACTCCATTATTTTATATGTGAGATGCTAATATAGTATCGGTGAATATTTGCCCACGGGATTGTGGTGTAGTGCAATAATATATTGGCACGTGAAAGAATGAAAGTGACTATGAGATATAATTGAGAGATTTATATATATTGTGGCATAGTGCAATAAGGCAATTGACCTGCACGTGATATAGTAGATATGATTATGAGTCATTAATGTATGACACCTGAATAAATTACGTAACGAAAATCCTAGAACCTGACTACCACAACTCATGTGATCTGCCCTGTGTGGGCGTATTTAATATATAAAATGTTGATATATAAGATGTTGTATATATATGAGATGTTGATTGACCCATGTGTTGGGCAATCGTAGCCGAATAGTGGCTTGATATATAAGATGTTGATATATAAGATGTTGTATATATATGAGATGTTGATTGACCCATGTGTTGGGCAATCGTGAAATTTAATAGTGGCTTGATATATAAGATGTTGATATATAAGATGTTATATATATATGAGATATTGATTGACCCATGTGTTGGGCAATCGTGAATTTAATAGTGGCTTGATTATTCCGTTAAGCAAATATTGGAACGAGACGCGCGATATTTTATGCCGAATAGGGGCATTACTTATATAATGGCTTCCGTGTGAGGATTTACAGTGTGCGCGCATCCCGCCAGGTGGTTACGCACGGAGTGGTACATTATATAAGGGGAGGCATGTGGATGTACATGTTCGGCGTTGGGAAGCGATTGTGGTAGCCAGGGAAACTAGGTAAGACATAGATACGACGTGATTTTAGGGACACGCAAAGAACGCCTGAAATAATCTAATTATGGTAATATGTTGGTTATTTGTTTAGTTGAACCTAAGGCGCCTCGATGGAGGAACTACATGCCTTATTTATTATGCGTATAGGTTGTTGTGTGGTTAGTGGGAAGTTAAGGCGCCTCAATGGAGGAACTACCTGCCTAAATTATTGTACTTAAGGATGTTGTTTTAGTCATTGAAAGTTAAGGCGCCTCGGTGGAGGAACTAACTGCCGTATAGATTATGTATATATTTGTATAAGTATATGTTGTTTTTAGAGCTACTCACACCAGCATTTTTATAATGCTGGCCCGATTTGCATGTTTGCTTATCGGGTGTGTTCATTAAATGAACATAGTTGATAAGTCTTGACAGGTTTAGTGTTGAAGAAGGTTGGCTGCTGCTTGTGGTTAGCGTTAGCATTGCATTTCAGGATGTATTTTGTTTTCCCTTAAGGTGATATAGATTTTCAGTCTAGACAATGTATTTATACTTTCATTTGTAATTTTAAATAAGGAGTTATTGAAAAGAGATTTGTAACCTAATCTTATTTGTAAATTTTTGTAATGAAGAGGACATTTGTTTAATTGAAATTTTTATTGGTTTTTAATTATCCGCATATTTAAAACTGTTTATGGGTTTTTGGAAGTTGAGAGTGCGTCACACCTCGGAGATCGAAGAGTCGGGAACAAATAATGTTTTTCCGAATTCTGTCGAAATTCGGGGTGTGACAATCTCGTCCCTACACTAGTAGATATATACCCCTCTTATGGAAGAAGACAAAGATCACAATTTTAACTCTTTGAACATAACTGAACTAGTGATAGAATTTTCCACCCTGCCTTCCGACACTACAAGAGATGGAGTAAACCTCACAATAGACGAGATAGATGAATTCCTCAAAGATGGAGATGAATACCATAATTATATGGATGCGAACAACCTAAATAAGGAATTCGACGAGTTTCTAAGAGCCTGTGATGATCCACCCTCTCAAGAACTACCTAAAGAGCCACCTGATACTTTCATTTTCAGATGTGTGCTAATACCAACCCATGCCACCAATAAGTTTTATGCTAAAACCATGCACTCATTTTTTCCATTCTTTCAATCTAAAACTTATCCATACCCTACATATCTTCCACAACCATCCATTTTCTCACGATCATTCACTTAGACATCTTTTCATTCAAAGAAAAAGAAGAAACTTTATGCTCGATTAGGTTCTAGATTCATCATAATTCACTCCCATTCTACTAAGCCATGCCATAGGAAATCTTGGTGCTTAATTATGTTTGATGGTGCATTCCATGTTAACTATTTATGGAAAGATCCACAATTATTTAGATTATTGATATATGGAAAACTGCATGTTAATACATATATATCACATTAAGTCTAGGGAATCTGACTTTAAAAGACCCAAGTTTTTGTACAATACCAACTTTTTGGAGTATAGGCCAAACAAAAAAATTTCAAACTTAAAAAGAGTTTTCCAATTTTGTTTGGGGGTGGCATATTTTGGTATTTCATTTCAAATCTTTTTGCCACCCTTTGCCTGTCATGTTTACTCCAGTAGAGTTTGTGTTATTTAGTACGAACAGTTTACTTGTGCTTCATGTTATCATATCATCTTTACAATATTTATGTTACAGGTACTGCCAATTTTTGTCACATTTCTATGATAAATTCTTTACTTATCTCTTTACACTTTGAGGACAAAGCGTTCGATTGTTTGGGGGTGGAATAGAAACATTTGCAAATATTAGGCACTTTTAGGATGTTAATTACGCACTTTTCTTTATAAAAAATTAAAAATCATAAATATTGTTTATACTAGGCACTTAGTGATAATAGTATTGTTCCCTTCTCCATTATGATATTAGTCTAGAAATCTCACGTAGTACTTAAATTAGGATTTAATTTTTGAAATATAGATTAATATATAGGTAATAGTTGTTGTATCTTTTCATGAACATCTTGTATGAGTATCTTTTGATTGTACTTGGCAGTATTTTTCTGAGACCTAGGTTAGAGTACTTAATACATATCCTGTGAGCATCTAGCCTAAAAGCTTCATAAGAGTGAAATATCTGAGTGATGACACAAGGGAGAAGTAAATTATGAGTAGAGAAATCACACATCCACTTGCTTGATCACCACACCATATCCTAAGCGAGAATTTAGGCCCTCTTTGGATCGATATAGCCAGAAATTCACACATATATAAAATTTATTATCCGATAGTCCGCCCCACTGAGCTTTTCATTATCCTTTTCACAAACCACAAATCCTTTACCTAATAAAACAAAAGAAAAAATAAAATCAGCCTACTTATCTGGATAAGTCTGAAAAATGGGATGAGTGAAGAAAAGAGAAGAGAAATGTAAACAAAAATTAGTTAGGTGTTTCAGAAAAGAAAAGAAAAAGAAAAGAAGTTTCCATCCAAAGAAAAGAAAAGAAAAATAAAATAAAATAAAAACTCCAAAAATAGAATAAAAGGAGTCAAAAAGCCAAAATAAAAAGGCTAAGGATGGAAACAAAGTGTAGAAGCAAAAGAACAAGGTTTTCTCTAGTTACATAATATGAAGACCTATTTTCTCAGACTTGTCTTTTTGAATATCCATTTCCTTCCTTCTTTAACCAATACATGTGCCCCGTATCACCTAATAAAGACCTCTAGCTCAATTAGGAATAGGTTGATGTGATAGTAAGTAGTATATGTGTTTGATTGATCTCGGCTTCCTTGGATTGTCATTGAGATTGTGAGGAAATGTGTGCCCACTGCACATTGGAATTAGCAAACTTGAGTGGAAAAATCATAGTGTTATGTGTTTTGACACATTCCTTGTGAGAACCTACTTAGGCACGCTACCCAAAAATTTCATAAACGGACCTGCCATTGCATTTCATATCATAGTTCATTGTATAGTTGTTTATCTTAAGATGATTTGATTATTATGCATGTGAGATGTATAAAAGTTTGATCATTCTTGTTTAAATACTAGTGAGATGTATATATCATTAAGACATAAATAAGGAAACAATAGTTTTATTTCTTAGTCGTTGCAGTATAGATGAAATTTATGAGTACCTTCACTGGAAAACTCCCACGAGGCTATAACTCGTCCACTAGGGAATTCCTAGTGGTTTAAGGCCTTGTTGCATATGGTCAATGCAATCGCACTCAGCAAAACAAGATTAGTTAGAACTCCATTTTTGGTCACTTATTCTAATTTCTCATATTTGCTTGAGGACAAGCAAAATGCTATTTAAGGGTGGTTTGATAAGAGCCCAAAACTGTAGTTTTAACCCCTTTAACAATATTGCTTTAAACTAATTATGTGATTAATAAGTAAGAGTTAGTACTGTTATTGTGTTTTTGTGTATTTCAGGCATTGGAGTCGAATATGTGCAGAAATGCATCCCTTTTGCAAGATAAAGGAGCAAGGGTTGGTTGCTAAGAAGTTCTATGATAAAAGACCAAGATTAAAGGAGAAAAAACCTTTTTAAAGCCCGGTCAAAGTTGAAAAGTCAAAGTCAACGCAGCAGTAAAACAAACAAGATAAAAGTCAGTGAGAACTTAGAAGGCGTATCTTTGGACTCATACCTCGGAATTGGGCCTACCTTATGTCAAAACGACCGACTCGGAAAGAGATTTCCAATGGTTTAAGCCTTGACCCAATCAAAGGAGCATAAGTAGGTGAAAAGTCCATAGAAGTCAAATCTAACTGAAAAGGCCTCTGTGGACTAAAGAAATTAGTTTTTGGGCTCGATTTTTCGGCCCAAAATATGGCTCCTCAGCCCATGCACGAAAAAGTGGATCTGGTCTCCTGCATTTGTATGGAGAAGACTTAACTCTGAAGTTTACCTAGATCTAGATTAGAAAATTAGGTTAGACTCCATTAATTAGTTAGAATAGATTGTTTTAGATCTAGTTTTTATCTTCAATTAATTAGTGTTAGAACAAAGTAGATTATTATTTATAATCACTATTAGTTTTAGAATAAAGTATTAGTTTTCATTTCAATTTAGTTATTGATTAAATTCTTATTTAGTTTTAGTTGTTTTAAATTCATAAATTAGGTTATCTTCATTTTGATTCTTAGACTATTGTGAAAATTAGATTTATAAAGTTTAAATTAGTTATTAAATTATGACTTGTTATTATTGTTCTTGTGTTGGGAATGATAGTATAATGATATTAGGTGGATTGATTACTCTTCTCTATAACTTTCTCTTCCATCAAAACCCTATTTTTATTAGTTTAGTTAATTTAGATTTATTTGAATCCATCGTATAATCATAGAATAGAAATTTCACATCTCATTACTCTCACCATTGTTCATTGTGTTTGATTAATTGAATTCACTTATGCCTTGCTAGTTTAAGAGTGGAACAATTTCGTACTCTATATATATTGCATAATTCTATATGTGAGAGTAGGAAATAAAATATTGATAAACCGTAATAATAAAGTTAGAGTAATCTAGTTGAGTTTTTACGGGTTAACACCCAGTCGCCAAGTTTGAAGACATGTTCTCTGAGTTTTCTCTCATGACTGCGCTTTATGTTTTCTTGATATTTGACTAATTGCTGAAGAGCTATATCCCGGCGTTCATCAATAAGAGCTTTGTCGTAAGCTAATACTTCATCTTCAACCCCGGATTTTATTGCTTCAGTTCTGGCTGTTGGCGCCATGATTTTTGGTGGGAGTACTGCTTCTGCACCATATGCTAAAGAGTATGGTGAAAAACCTGTGGACCTTCTAGGAGTAGTCCTATATGCCCATAGGACAGCAGGTAGCTGACGAACCCAGTTTCCTTTAGCTCCAGTAAGCCTTTTCTTAAGGGTATCTAGGATTACCTTATTAGTAGCCTCTGCTTGGCCGTTTGCTTCAAGATGGTAAGGAGCAGAAAAATTGTGCTTTATGCTCATAGACCCATAGAATTGTTGCATCTCTGTGGAGCCAAATTGGGAACCGTTATCTGATACTAATTCTGAAGGTACTCCGGACCTGCAGATAACATCACGCCACAGAAATCGCTTTACATCAGCAGTAGTTATTGAAGCCAAAGTTGTGGCTTCGACCCACTTTGTAAAGTAGTCGGTAGCTACCAACAAAAAACGAACTCTTCCAGGTGCCCTAGGCAAAGGTCCCACGATGTCGAGCCCCCATTTTGAGAAAGGCCAAGGGCTGAGAATTGGGTGCAATTATGTGGCTGGTAGTTTTCCAACTTTAGCATGTTTCTGGCACGACACACAAATTTGAGTGATTCGTTTTGCGTCTCTTTGCATGTACGACCACCAATAACCCTACGTTAAAGCCTTATGGGCAAGACTGCTACCTCCCGAGTGATTCCCACAAACACCTGCATGAATTTCTTTAAGTATCATTTCACCTTGCTCTGGGGTAAGACATCTTAACTGTGGCCCGAACCCCATTGGCCTTTTGTAAAGTCGAACGACTCTTTCTTTAGTGAACAATACTACGAATTTCCATGCCTCTCGCTTAACCTTCTGAGATAAAGCTTTCTCTATGGGGAGATTCCCCGAGTTCAGATACTCGATGAAGGGCAGCCTCCAATCAGATTTTTCTAGTGCCAAGATTTCTAAGTCCCTTATCTCCAAATCATCAAGAGTTTCCTCTTCAGATTCTACTTCAGATTCAGACTTCTCGCTTTGAGTGGGGATGATGTCGCCCCCAGTATATTCATGGTCGCCCCCAATACTGCCAAGGTTACCAAGGTTCATTCCTTGATCTGAATCATTGAATGTGGGATGCTTTCTTTTAAGTTGTTTGCATAAGGATGCCAAAGTCTAGCGATCCTCAGCATCAACTAGATCTTTAGATTTTGAAGATGCACGATCCGCCTATTCTCTTTTTCTTCGTCGAGTGTTAACAACACAGACTTGCAATGTTACACTCTATAACATATGCCTCATGAAGTCTCATTGGTTTTAAATTGATGCTCGGTTCTTGTTGGAAATCAATCTGGATTTCTCTTGGTTCATCTAGCTGGACAGTGATAAGAGCCCAAAACTGTAGTTTTAACCCCTTAATAATAATGCTTTTAGATCAATTATGAGAGTAATAAATAAGAGTTGATGCTAATTACATGCTTTTATGTATTTCAGGCATGGAACTCAATTATGTGCAGAAATATGCCACTTTGGCGATATAAAGGAGCAAAGGGTTGGTTGCTAAGAAGTTATGGGATTAAAGGCCAAGACGGGCAGAAACAACACATAAAAGTCAGCAGAACTTCCGAAGATTGTATCTTTGGACTCAGGCCTTGGAATTGGGCGTACCTTATATCAAAATGACCGACTCGGAAAGATCTTTCCAATGGTTCAAACCTTGACCCAATCAGATGAGCAGAAGTAGATAAAAAGCCTGTTGAAATCGAAGCCAGCTGAAAAGGGCCCTGTGGACTAAAGAAATTGGGCTTTGGGCTCGATTTTCCAGCCCAAAACATGGACCCTCAGCCTATGACGAAAATGTGGATCTGGTCTCCTCTATTTCCACACACAAGACTTAGCTCTTAAGTATTAATTAGTTTAGTTTAGAAGGTAGCCATTAGAGTGGCCATTAAACTTTAGTTCTAGATCTAGTTTTTGAGTTTTGAATTAGTTAATTAATTAGTTTCCATTTCATGTTTTAGTTTCATTCCTTGTTTTAGATTAAGTATTTGAATCATTGTTTATCATTGATTAGATAAATAAAATAGTTAGTTCTTGTTAAATTCGATTTTGTTATTTAATATTGTTTAAATCTAATTCCAATTCTTGTTATTCAGTAAATTCTTAGTTGTTAATTTAGATTTCAATTGTTGTTTAGTTGAATTTAGTAAAATTAGAATCTTTATATGATGTCTAGTTTTAATTCAATTGGAAATGATAGTTTGATGAATCAAGGCTAAACCTCCATTAGAGGGGTTTGGTGAAGCCTTGATGAAAACTTGATTGTATAGCGTAGAATCGTTGTAAGAGTCTATTCCACTCTAGAAGGAAGTTGATTCGCCATGAGAATGGGTGGACTTCCTCACATGCTAGTTATGAATTGGTAGAAATGTCATGTATAATTAGGGATTAGAATGACCAATTCTTACCGTGAGAACGTAAGAATTGGATTACAACAATCTATGCTAGTTTCTTAAGTTGGATTCAAGGTGGATTCAATTCCCCCCTAATTCTTATTCTATATTCAAACTTTAGTATTCTCGTAGCATTTCGTAGTTGAGTTATTCATATCTTGTTAGTTAAATTTGCATCGTAGTATAATTTGTAATTCTCTCATTGGCTTTGGTAGGATTGATAGTAGTAGGAAACTTGAATGCTAAAGAACTAAGAGTGGAACGAATCTTCTATTCCAACTCTACTTCAATAGATTCGAGAGTAGAAAACAAATATCTTTGATAAGTCTAGTATAAGTGAAGTTTGTAGTATTACTTGCGTTTAGAGTTTCATCGCTTTATTCATTAGTAAAAACTATCTTTTTACCATTATCAAACAACTGCAGAGAGATAAGCTAGTGCATCAGCGTGCCTAATTTCATTCCTTGGCCTTTGATTGATGGAGATTTTGTCAAATTGCACAGCCAAATGGTGAATGACTGTCAAATATGCTGCCATCCTTTCATCTTTTGCTTGAAAAGTACCACCAAATTGATTAGCCACCAAGCGAGAATCTCTTAGCATTTGAATGTTCTTTGCTCCCAGCTTAAGTGCGACATTCATACCATAGATAACAGCTTCATATTCGGCTTCATTATTAGAGGCCGAAAAGCCTAGTCTAACTGACCTTTCAATTTTCTGTCTTTCTGGGCAGATAAGTACACAACCTAAACCAGATCCAGATGCATTTTTTGAACTGTCGGTGAAGATGGTCCAGAGAGCTTGATTACTATCAAGAATGCGCTCGCCCCCAGAATCGGATGTACTGGGTGAAAATTCTTCAGCTTGTGCAGGGAACTGAACAAAATGATCAAAAAGTTGTTCTATTTCTGCTAATTCTGGACTCAGTTGGATGTCATCCATAGGAAAATCTGCCATAAGAGAGGCTAGAGCATGCCCCTTTTCTGCAGTCCTTGGCTCATAAACTATATCATATGCGCTGAGGTAACTCGACCATTCAATCAGCCTATTTGATTCCTCCTGTTTGCCGAGGGTCTTTTGTAGAGGATATTCAGTATAAACCCTCACCGTTCTCCCCTGAAAATATGGCTTCAACCGCCGAGCTTCATGTACTAAGGCCAACGCGACTTTCTCAATTTTGGAGTAACGACTTTCTGCTGCGGTTAGTGTTTTGCTAACAAAATGAACTGGCTTTTCTTCAAAATCATCAACAAAAATGACTGCACTGGCTGCAGAGTCAGTTGCAGCAAGATAAATTCCTACAGGTTCTCCAGTCTTTGGACTAACCAAAATTGGGGGAGAGGTAAGGTAAGCTTTGACTTCAGAGAAAGCCTTTTCACAATCTTCATTCTAGGTGGATGCACCTTTTAGAATCTGAAAGAACGGCCTACATTTATCAGAGTATCGAGATATGAAACGACCGAGAGCCGCAAGACGACCTAAGAGCCTCTGTACTTCCTTTATGCAGGTAGGGGGTGGCATGTCGAGAATAGCTCGAATTTGTTCCGGGTTAGCTTCAATTCCCCTGCGGGTCATCATGAACCCTAAGAATTTGCCTGAAGATAGGCCAAATGAACATTTGGCAGGGTTAAGCCTCATTTTGTATTTCTTTAGTCGATCAAATACTTTCTGCAGGTCAGCAAGATGATCACATTCTTCACTGGACTTCACCACCATGTCGCCAATATAAACCTCCATAATAACCCCAATAAGATCAGCAAAGATAGTATTAACAAGTTTTTGGTATGTGGCCCCAACATTCTTTAGGCCGAATGGCATAACAACATAGCAATATAGGCCTCTGTCTGTGATGAATGTTGTATACTCCTGGTCATCATAGTGCAATACAATCTGATAATATCCTGAGCTTGCATCCATAAAAGATAGTTTATTGAGCTTCACATTCTTCTTTGGTACTGCTACAATGTTGGAAACCCAAGTTGGGTATTCAACTAGTCGAATAAATCCAGCCTCCAATAACTTGCCAATCTCCTTGTTCACTAAGAGTTTCCTATCTGGGGCCATTCTCCGTGGTTTCTGCCTTACCGGTTTGACTTTTGGGTAGATGTCTAATCTGTGACAAGCGACGCTCGGGGTCAATTCCGGGCATATCTGTTGGATTCCAAGCAAAGATAATTTTGTTACTTTTCAATAAGGCCACCAAAGCTTCTTTCTCTAGTTTTAGAAAGTTCTTCAGAGATGAAGGTGGTCTGACTTTCTTCTTCTCCTATCTGCACTTCTTTCAGCTTATCAACTATTGGAGGTCCCTTGGTTGGTGCCTCCCGAGGTGCTTTGGCTGCCCTCATTGGTGCTCTAGTCCAGCCCTGCTGTAATTGCTATTTCTGCTCAGTGTTGAGAATGGTGTCCTCTGACCTTAGACTTTTTATAATCATCCATCGTATGCTTATGGCATTTCAGGGATGCAATCTGGTCACTTCGGATCTTACAAGTTCCCTCTGCTGTTGGAAACTTAACAACTTGGTGATAAGTGGACACCACTGCATACATTGCATGAAGCCAATCTCTACCTAGAATGACATTATATGTGGATGGGCAGTCTACCAGAACAAAGTCAACTCCTACAACCTTAGGACCTACTGTGACTGGCAAATTAATTTTACCAACCTTTTTAGCTGGAGCACCATTAAAGCTGATAATTGGAGTATCATCTTCTTGAATAAGATCATCGTCGAGATTCATGACAGAATAGCATCCAAAGAATAGGATACAGGCAGAGCTGCCAGTGTCTATCAGAATTCTTTGGACTCTGCGGATGCCAACCCATGCTGTAATCACCACATCATCATTATAAGGATAGTAGACTCCTCGCTCATCTTCTTTAGTAAAAGTTAGTCCTCCTTCTACAATAGTCTCAGCATAGAACCCAGATTTAAAGTTGATATCGTTTTTATTGATTCCAACTACCAATTTTTTGAATCTTGCGCTTCATGCTCCATTTTCTTTCACGGTTGGATGAGCATACAGCCACCTGAGCATGACATACAGCTATCACATCGTGCTCGATCAGATTTACATGCGCCAGCTTTTAACTACCCTTTAGATTCTCCTTCAGCTGTCCCCCATCTGCCATTCTAGAGATCTCCTTCTTGAATGCATAACAATTATTCAAAGTATGGCCGAAATCATTGAAATAGTTGCATTTCTTTAACTTATCTCTTCTTCCCTCAGTATCAGGTTTCATAAGGAACGGCTTGGAGATTTTTCCTTTGAGCTTGTCATACAATTCTAAGAGACTGTCGCTGAGCTCTGGAATAGTAAGATCTTTGCTTGGGCGGCCATCTTGCTTCTGACTCTGTGAGACGCTAGTTTTGGCATCTTTGTTATGTTTCTTTATGTCTTTGTCACGATGTTGTTGTTCCTGCTTTCCTCTATCACTTGAAAAATCCCCTTGATGCTTGTACTTTGAATCTTCCTGAACAGTAGCATACCTTTCTGCTCGCACCAGCAAATCCTGAACTGTTTCTGGAGGCTTCAAAGTTAGTGAGTTGTATAAACCAGACTTATCAAAAGAAATAGCATTTTTGAAAGCTTGCGCAACAACGTCATCTGGGACATTGCTGACCTCCTTAAGCAGCACCCTGAGTTTTCTGACAAGGTCTCGAATGCTTTCTCCTTTCTCCATGTGGAGGTTGAAAAGAGTTCCATAACATTTTATGGTCTTCCGGTTGTAGCGATAATGTTTTGAGAACTTGTCGGCGAGCTGCGGAAATGTATGGATTGAACGAGGATGGAGCTCGTTAAACCATGTCAAAGCTTCTCCGCTAAGGGTAGCTTGGAACATTATGCACATCAACGTATCATTGTTATTAAAAAGAGCCATAGACGATCTGTACTTCATCAAGTGCTCATCTGGACAACCATCTACATCATCGTAGGTTGGGACTGAAGGTTGTTTGAAAGAACCGGGGAAATATAATCTCGATTTCATCTATAAAAGGAGATTCTTCAAGTCCTTTGATTGCCAGTTTATGTCGTTTATCTTCCCGAGTAGCTTTGGAATCCATGGCAGTTCTAATGAGTTCTTGGACTCGCTGCTCATTCAAGTTGTCACTATTTTCCTGCAGAGTGACATTGTTTGTGCCAACTCTGTGGGTACGGTTTCTCCTTTCAGGGCTCCAGCCTGGCTCAACAGAGTCTTGCCTACGTTGCTTGAAATTTGCTTCAACCCTATGTGGGTTTAGCTCTCTGGTTCGAGCGTAACCACCCACAGAATTGTGGAGGGCTCTGGTTCTATGGCTTCTGGCCCACTGTTGGCTACCGCTTCTATCTCCAACCATCTGATAACCTCCATTAGTCCTCCGGCGAGTGTTCCTCGAACCATTGTATCCGTATTCTGAGGAATCTGAACCTCCAGGACTACGATCAAATCTTCTGTTACCTCGAGCTGGTCTGTATTGTCCTCTTTGTAGTACCGGACTGTGAGAGTGTTGCATGTCACGCTCCAGATCGATTTGAGCCGCAGAGGAATATTCGGGAACTGACAGTGATTGTTCCTTGGGGTACTGGGAACATCTTGACACTGATATGCTTTGGTGACGCTGTGGGCTACGAACCTGTCCTAGTACAGTGTCAGGACCACCTAAACGCTCCACAATTGGAGTTCTGTGGTTTTGGGTGCTGCTGGAGGCGTGGCTCCTTGGATGATGCCTCCTCTTTTGAGACCTACTCTCCCTTGGTACGGAAGATTCCTACTGAGAGTTTTCTTCCCTAGGCCTTTTGTCGTCATTTCTCCTAAGCTGATTGTTTTCTCTGGTCAGCTTAAGCAAGATAAACATTAGAGTTTCTTCATCAGATGGGTGAGCATTATGGCTTGGATCCTAAAGGCCTGATCCAGGCCCAAGGCGGCCTTGCAAACGCCTAGGCAATATGGATGGTCCAGATTGGGTGGAAATAGCACCCGACCTAGGCCCAAGGCGTTGCTGCAGACGCTGAGGCAGCATTGATGGTCTTGCCCCAACAGATGCAAATCCGTCTCTGCGTGTGACGACTCGAGTATCCCTAGTTGCATCTTGTTCCCCTGCTGGAACAATAATTCGCAGGGTCTCCACCAAATCTTCTTCTTCATGTTGGGCGTCCAGATTTTGTGAGGGAATCTAACACGTATACTTCTTCTTCTGAGCATGAATCTCGCAAAGAAACTATGTGTCAGGCCGCCTCAAAGATTGGGGAGGCAGATTTTGTGCAATTTTTGGAGCTTGACTAGTGTCAGCCACCTTTTGATTTCTTTTGGGTCTACCAGCAGCCATTGATCGTGATATTCAATATAATAAAAGAGAAGAACGTAGTCATGGGTTGATTCCCCATAGACGGCGCCAAAAGATGTCGGGGCAAAAACTGATCTACCCAGACACTCTTAAAACAAAAACTAACCTTCTGAATATCACCACCTTTTGGAAAACAATTTCAGAACTCGCGCACCTTGTTGAACTTGTTGCATAAGAAAAAATGTTTTAGTTGTTGAGACTGAACCACTTTGTAGTTCAGTAGCTGCCTACATACCCCAGAGGGATCAAGTCTCTAAAAAATCTCTGGAGTGTGGAGTTTTTCAATGTAGTTCTGTTGCTGAAAACTCCTCATTATGTAACAATCCGGAAAACTAGAGAATCCCTGGATATGGATCCTTATCCTAGTTTTCAGTTACATTGGATAGAGGATCTCTGGATATAGATCCTTATCCTTAATTTTCAATTACATTGGATAGAGTCCAATCTCCAGATTCTGCCAGGTCTGGCTGGGCCTTGTTTTCATCTGATTACAGGCTTATAGTGAGGCTTGGCCCACATGCCATGTTGGGCCCTGGCTACGAACTAGGACTAGGCCTGCAGATATGTAGGGTCCAGTCTGGGTGTCATGTCCAGAGATCATGCCCAACTGGTCCCTAGCGGCATTGTGCTGCTGAGCATTCCGTCGAGTTGGATGTCTCACTGCACAAGTCGATCCAATGAGGCCACAAAAGAAGAGGATCAGGTAATGCCATGTGGACCATTTATGAGGGTCCACACACCTCAAAGACGCGACCTTGATCACAAATTTTGATTATTTGGTGATTGCGAGAGCAGTTACAACTTACAAGTTCCTCGTTACATATCACGTACAGTTCAACAACACAACTAATATCTAAAACTGCATGGATCTACATTATTGGAGTCTTTTAGATAAAATTGAAAGTTAAAACAGAAGTTGTGAATTGTGAGGGGTTGTCAAGTGCTTCTCTCTACGATTTTTAGCATACAATATATTTTCTCTCCATTCCGACAAACTTGGGGGAGTTGTTGTCCAGAAAATCAAATTCAAGCTTCTTAATTTAACTGTTCAGCAATGCCAAATACAGGCATACAACTTTAGTATAAGAAGGAATAACTGGACTTTACAAACGCAACACCCTTGAGGCCATGAGGAGAGAAGAAACTTGCAGCTAATTATTTGAGGACTTTTTAGTATTACCCCCCTACTAGATTAGCCAATTAGGATTTCCCCCAATTAGATGGGGAAATTAGGGTCTCTCCCCTGAGTACACACACAAAAAAAAACACGATCAATCTAGTAGGGGGGTAATACTAGTTATTTTAGTTAACCCATTATTTGACGACCTTTCCAAAGCGTGAGTCCAGAATCCAGATTCAAGTTTTCCCATAGCAGAAATGTCTCATTTATCCATATCAATATGTTCCAAAATGAAACCCCGGGAATCTAGTCTGAAGGCTATCACCGCCATTTTGAGTAGACCCAACTGTTTCCACCTTGTCCATAAATACCTGCTTTCGTCCTTGGTCTACCTATGGTAGCAACTAGTAACCATAAATGCACAAGCAAAACAAAACAAAAACGTTGTACCTGATTGGGCCTTAAATTATAGTTCCATTCAAAAGGAATATTTTACGTAATCAAAAACATATATTCTTTAAACATTCTACTCGAATTAAAATAATACAGGTCCTGTTGATACCATCAAATGAAAAACAAAAGTTTCCTCGACAGTTCCTCCTCACAAAACAAAAATTTGTCCGTGGCATGTGAAAGCGGAGACACCCAAACCATGAAATGGCCATTGGATTACATTGAGAGTTGTATATAACATCATCTGTTACTTTCCTATGGTCGAAATCTATCACCAAAGGTTTTTAGTTTACAAATTTCTGTCATGAACTTCAAGTTAAATATCTGGACACGGTTTTGAATGTGCCGGCATTTGCTGGTTCATTATCCAATTCTTTTTATTTAATCAGATACCAAAACATTACATACTATAAATAGACCCCAAGGGCGCCTTGTTATAATAAGCATTCAGTCCTCAAAAAACATTGGAGATTGTTATTGAGTTTACAAGAAAATCACCAACCAAACTCCAATGTCTTCTTCTAAGCAATTCTTAGTCACACTTGCAATTGTTGCTGTTGTTCTTCCTTCAGTTGCATTGGCAACTGAATTTGTTGTTGGAGATGCTGCTGGTTGGACCAATGATTTTGATTATGTAGCATGGGCCAAAGACAAGGAATTCAGGGTTGGCGATTCACTTCGTAAGTTACCTCCCCTTATATACTTCGAACAGTCATAGTCGTATTCATTACCCGTAAATGACAATATAAGAGTGAGGCTCAATAACTGAATGTTAGCAAGCAGCGACATCTTCAAAAAATTATCGTGCCTGCGCGCTAAGCTAACTTACTCAATATTAATAATTTCATAAGTTCTAAAACTAGATCACCAAACTTTTACTTCCAAAACCACCCTAGCTAGATCACCTAATTTTTAAAATTTTGCAGTTTTCAACTACGAAGTCGGATCTCACAATGTCTTCAAAGTGAATGGTACTGTCTTCAAGGAATGCGCTATCCCACCAAAGAACGAAGCTCTAATTTCAGGAAAAGACGTAATTACACTTTTGGCACCAGGAAATAAGTGGTACTTCTGTGGTGTAGCCACACATTGTGAGGGAGGCCAAAAGCTTGCCATCACTGTTCTACCTGCATTAGCTCCTGCCCCTGCCCCAAATGCAGCAAATGGAATCTTTGCATCAGGATATCAAGTTCTTATTGCAGCCATGGTTTCAATTGCTGTGATGTTCAGCGCGTGATGAGATTTGATTTATAAACATTAACTAAGGTGTAATTCATTGTTTGAAGATACAATCTTCCTATAAAGGGTGTAAATTATCTACACTCCTACTTGTGTTGTAATAACTTAATACTATCAATATATATGAATAAGGAAGATGAATTGCAAGTCATACATATTTGGCCTTTGTACACTATGTAGGCTTGGATCGGAAAAATCAGTTAAGAACTAAGACAGCAAGCCTACAACTAGGCTTTTTAATACAAAATACTCAAACTAATATATGAAGATGCATAAGACCTTTTAGTAGCATTACATCATCTGAGTAGTCAATGATGGAAGTCTCCTAAAGAAATTCAAAGCAGGGGATGGCATTCGATCACGAAACATCGGGTGGCGTAGATAGTAGAATCCCGATGCCATGGCCACCATTTTGGATGGAACCAAGTACAAAACT
Organism: Coptis chinensis; assembly: GCF_015680905.1. Taxonomy (NCBI): domain Eukaryota; kingdom Viridiplantae; phylum Streptophyta; class Magnoliopsida; order Ranunculales; family Ranunculaceae; genus Coptis; species Coptis chinensis. Next base: position 86,972,742 of record NC_141463.1, on the reverse strand, counting down.
ACTGCCACTACGAAACATAACCCCACAAATATTCCGGTCGCGCGTGGATCTCTCCAAGTCACCAGTGCTTGCATCCTCTCTCCTTGTGTAGCAAAATCACCCAATACAGTTTGGACTCTAGCCCCAAGTGTACGCAGCTTGTCATACCTCGCACGTACTATATCAGGTGATCTACTACTTGGCATTGTATCAAATTCTTCATCAAGCTCATCTCGATCAACCACATCGGCTTGTGAAATCTTTGCATCGAGATGTGGTAATGAGCCCCTTGATCGGAACCGATAATTCCATGCACCTACTACAAATATATAAAATGCTACTGTTGGGACAATTAGATCAGGAAACCAAACTAACATCACAAGTAAAGCATGGACCAAAAGTGTAGCCGTTGGATTCCTCCAAGAACGCGTGTCTTCAATCCACCGCAAGACATCGATCACGCCAGCAATCACGTTGATAATCCTATACCAATTTGCACGCACTTTCCTCATGCTGAACACATGCGTATCTGCATCGAGCATATACAACACAACCTCACGAGGCAACGGCGGCTCTGATCTTGACAAGTGTTGCGCTACTACCTTCGACGCCGCATTCCTCAGCAAATCTTGCTGTACCACGCCAAGTGGTTTTATATGGTGCATCAATGGCAACATAGGCTGCGTATACACATGGAAAATATCAAGCGTGGGGACTGCACGCACGAATCTCACTGCAATTTCAATATCACCCATTTTTTTCAACCCACTTGGTGTCAATAAAAGTAACGGATATGTATTTCTGTACACTCTACTCGTTTGTAATGTAGAAATACGTATCCGTACTTTACCAATGCGGTAATCTTGCCGTGTGGCTTCTTTTAAACCATTGGTTTCTTGACCACCGTAACTATCAAAAACTCCAATACTTAAAACCGTACATGGATCATATACTCGCCATGTATACTGCTCATTCCATTTAGGGTCCAATGCATCGGATATGGTTCGCGTCCGAACCCATTTCTGCCCATATTTCGCTACCGAATAAGCATCAGTAGTTCCTTTACCGTTGATTGTCTTCATCGGGATTAGATTTTTACATCCGACGATCCCAAGCTCAACCGTACCAACAGGCGGTTTCCAAAGTTGTCGTGCAGTCGGACGAAAATCACTACACACGTGAGCTGACTCATCCATCACATGATACCCGCCATCGTAACAAACTCGTAAATGCACTCTACCTCTATAACTATTTTTTTCTTCACTGGAGTCTTCAAAACTGAACCACCGGGAAACCACTTTCCGGTCATCGACCCGCCTTTCTATCGAAGCGAGTGGTATTCCAGTGACACCCAAAACCGCTGTTCCTTTTGAAAGGCGAGTTTCGAGGAGAATACCAAATGATCGCTAAATGGCTCAGCAGCTACAAATATCAAGTCCTCGTTCCATGACGGAGAACCGTCACGACTGACGGTGGATTTGGTCTTCAGTATTTGAAAACCCAATTGGACTTTGACTTGAAACGTTGACTCTCTTAACGCCGTTAATGGTAAAACATCTTGAGCTTCAATTACCGTGGCTCGCAAGTACCAAAGTTTCGGTGAAAGATAAATTTTTGATCTGCTATTCACATTAGCTACTGTATCTGATTTCCAAGCTTCTGAAAATGCTTCATCAGCTTGTGTACCAATCCACGTGGCAAGCATTAAATCACCATGATGGGCTCCACCACCTTCTAATCTATACCATTGTGGGGCCAATGGACTATCAGGTGGATCTCTTATTGGTATTTCAGTGACATCAAAACAGATTCCACCAAGAAATGATTGTGGGTCCCAAACCGAGATTTCCATAGTGGAGAGGGATTCTGGTGTGTCGCGGCTGAATGCAAAAGTTTGGTCCCATTCAAAAAACGATGTTTTTCTAGCTGGTTTCGATTTGATGTGGCAATTGGAAATTGAGATCTTGACCGTTGGGTTGTTGTTTGTTGGGAGTTGTCTTGCTTTGACTATTTTGATGAATAGATAGTGCATTTTTTCCACGAGATCGTATGTGGACCGTTCGATTGGCATACTTCTTGATGAATCTCCCATGAAGAAACTATCGGATGTTGTTTGTCGAGAAATAGGCCGGGCAGCACTGAATCCGGCTAATTTTATATCTGACGTGGATCTAGAAATCATTGAGGCCATTGGTTCTGGTTGTGGGATCCATTTATGTGTTGCTTCAAATTCCGTAAACGACTGTTTCTCAGGTTCATCTGGTGGAGCCGGCGCCGGCGGCGAGGTTACCGGAGATGCACTTGACTCTGGCGGAGGTTGATCTGGTTCTGACGGTTTCTCCACATTTTCCGGCGGCGGTGGTTCCGCCGGAGCTGGCTCTTCCGTGGGTGGTGGTGCTTCTACCGGAGGCGGAGGACTAGTCTCCGGTGGTGTGTCGGACTTTTGAGCGTCTTCGTTAGCTTTTGAATCGGATTCAGATTGATCTGGGTTCAGCGGTGTAGCCCCTTCTTCTGTCTTTGGCGGTTCAGCTTCTGGTACTGGTGTGTCGGCTTTTTCTGGCGGAGGAGGTGGAGCCGGTGGTGAAGGGGGACGGACCGGTTCATCCACATAATAGACCTTCAACCCTATTTCACCTTGGATCCAACTGAAAAAGCTCTTTTTCTCCAAAGGGAAGTAAATAAGGGCTTCTTCGCCTTTTCGAACAAACTGAGCCGAATTCAATCTGATCCGACCCAAAAAATTGTTTCTTCGGGTTGGTCCTATAATCCGATCATGATACACATCAAGTTCTACCATGTCACCAAATACATCTGATGGAGCACCAACATTGAACTCCAGAACCTCATTCCATACCGGGTTCAGATCACGGGTTACAGAACGAGTACGTTTCCTTTGCCCGTAAAAATCAACGACAACATATGGACTAGAAGTTCCATGACCATCTTTTGGTAGTAGACTTCGCGCATCCACAATTTCAACAATTAGCTTACGAGTGACACCCATGGTTTTAAGAGCGTCGATGAATCACATTAAATAGGACTTGTGAATTTGAAGGCAATATAATTACGAGTGATGAGAAATTTATCAAAAGAGCATAGAAAAATTTAATTTGAGAAGAGGAGCTATAGAGGAAGAAAGAAGAATGAAGAGTTTGAATAAAATGGAGAAGTTTTGAGTTTATAGAATGAGTGTGAGAAAGAAAGTGAAAATTGTGAGTGGCTAACAGAAGAAAGATAAGGAAAGGTGCTTAACTTCATGTGCAAGGCAGGCTTTGGTATTGGTAAAACACCCTCTTTTACAACTTTTTTTTTCATTATTATATACACAACTTTTGTAAGAGATTCTCTACCAACTTTTCCTTTTGTTTTGTTTTTATTTTCTGCATGACTTGATAGTCTTTGCTCCATTTCTCTTTGTCGGGAAATGTTTTGTGTGTTCTCAAGGATCTTAACGTCCATAGTGTAGTACTCTTTTAGGCAGAATTCTCCTTCATCGATCCTTTTTTTCTTCCTTTTAGCTAATTTGTCGTTTCATTGATTATTATGTGGGGAAATTAATTTCCAGTTAGAGTGTTTTTGTTACACTACGATGCATTCCGTGTGAAATTAAAATACAAGAAAAGAAAATGTCTGTAAGATATAGTATGCTTTATGTAAGATGTAGTATGCTTTTTCCATTATTATCAATCTTTTGTCACCGACCATTGGCTTATCTTTCACAACTTTTGAAAGTTGATATTATTGGTAATCAACTTTCAAACGAGTACCAATTCACTTTCAAATAGAGGTCCAAACGAGTACCAATTCACTTTCATGTTAATCATCCCACAACTATTATTGTTAGCAAGTTGATATGCACCAGCTAGAGAGAAGTTCAGTACTTTCACAAAATCTCGATACCAAACCCTTAAATCTTGATGATCGATATATCAGCAACTAGCTGTATTGGCAGATTACAAGGTTTACATGCAAACTGCAAAGGAAAAGTTGGATGCCTTTCGACAGCCAAGATGATTCTAGCTCAGTCACTCGAACAGTCGAACACTCCCATTCCACTTGCTGAATCTGATCTTAGACCATGTTTCATGTTTGAACAACCAATTAATCCGTGAATCTGCAAAGATTTAATTGTGGTTCAGGCTTGGTTTGGAGCCTCATAGGACCAACCAAGGCCTCCAATGGGTGGGTTTTGAAATTGTTCCTACTTTGTGTGCTGCATTTATGCTGTGCAGTGGTTAAGCTGCTTATAAGCTCAGTGGTAAACAGCAAGAAATGTAAAGCTAAAAAGGAAAGATCAAATCAGAATCTGTACAAGCTCTGTGAAGAAAAGCTTGCCAAATTACCTATAATCCGGACTGTGTTCCAAAAGCACAAACAGAAGGTTTTCTTGAAGAAACTTCAATTCTTTAGCATTTTCTTTATCATTTTTGAATTTTGACACAGGAACATCTTTACATTGAGTGTAATTGCTACAAAGATCATAAATGCAAGGCAACAAGAAAATCCCTACATGTCCACATGGAGTGCCATCACAAATGGCACCCTTAGCTCTGTGACCGGCCAACTTTGTCTAAAGACCCTTTGAATATCATCTGTATGCATGTGAGGTCTACTACCTATCACCAGTATGCAAGAATCACCTGTATGCAAGAAGCCTTACACGCACAATGAGATGAGTAGTTGTCTGAAGTACGTGCTGACCTACAATTTCTTTATACTCTCCATATATGCAACTAGTCAACTACTACTACTCTGAACCACAGTGGGCAGAAAATGGGAATGAACTAGAAACTGAAAGTTGGAGACGCTTCTAGCAATAATTCACAGGGAGGATTCATGTAGGACGTATGGTGATCAATCTTACACTTCTCCAATAAATTCACTGATGGGCTTTCTCCAGCTCTCGCCAGGTGTTCTTCCCAGACAACTCATCCTCTGTTGCAAACTCATTGAAGCAGCTTTTTCATTCACCGCCCAAATGCAGGTTAAATCCAACAAGAGGTACAATATCATATTTTCCTTGTTTCACTTGGACTTAGGTTCTGCGTCAATCTTACTAATCTTAACATTTTTATATAACAATATATACAGAGAAACACCAAAAAGTTTAATTCATCATTTTGAGACCTTTTTCATCAAAAGAATGGTGGGAGCAACCCTTTAGAATTGCTCCTTGCTCTGCCATCTCTTTGATGTTTGAGCAAAGATCGACCAAACCATATAAGTATTTGTCTGAAAGAAGAAACAATCTCCCTAAACAATTTAATTAGCAACTTGTTTGCAAACTTTACTGGATATATAATTCAATTAAACAAACTATGCTACCTAGTCATGCGTTCCAAATTACATATATTTCACTCAAAGATCTAGAGAAGCAAACAAAAGATTCTTTAAGAAGATGCATTTTGCTTCCCTCTCTTTTCTAAACATAGTATAAAGATCTTCAAAAAGTAGTGTCAGTCTCCAGATCATCAATCAGCAATTCAGTATGAGGAGCGCATGCTGGCTAAGGCAACAAGAAAATCTCTACAGTCTCCACTTGCAACTCCTTCGTAAATGGCATCCCTTAGTTCCATGCCATACTTTGTCTTGAATACCCTCTGAATATCATCCATGTCTATGCCAGCTCTATCCATTATCACCCGTACTGATGCACTTTTATCCGCTATTTTGCCCTTGATGCTTGAGTATAATATCTAAAACAAATTATGTAATTAGCTCAGATGGTAGAGCAAGTTTATTGTAGTATGAGGTTGCAAGTTTAAGACCATGGCCTCATGGTATAGAAGATCTAAGTCTAGCTATCTGTCTATTGTCCATAAAAAGTGAGAGTTGCCAGTAATTCATAATCATATGGCATTTTATACTCAACATTTTAGAGAGATCTAGAATATAAGGACTTTATCCGGCTGCCCTTATAGTTACCATTGTTTTATAATACTTGGCAGGAGCAAATAAGCATTTGACAACGCACAATATTACTATGCATGCATTCTACTAGGGGAATTGCTTGAGCATTTCACTGTACAATAGTTAACTTTGCATATTACTTTGCAGGATTGCATAAGCATTTGACAACATACAATTGTTACCTCTGCATAATGCTTGGCAGGATTGCATAAGCATTGGACAACATTTCTAATTGCATCACCAAGTTCTCCGTTGACTTCCTTCTTAAGGGACTACAAAGAGAAAAATAAGGTTGAGAAGAAAAGAAAAGGGAAACTGGTATTATGCTAATAGGCATGAATGCCGCTTATGATTTTACTTCATATAAAAGGATAATAATGGGAACTGTAAGGAAAACTTAGAAATGTTGTACCTTTTCATAGTCATGTCCATAAATTCGTTTATAGGTAGAGAATGTAATCTTAAGCTGTGGAATGCTTCTCTTACTGAATATCTCTAGGACAACAGACTCTTCAATGGCTCCTGGCCTTCCTTCCCCTGTTTTGTATAGTCTTCTTGCATCACACTTTGCAATGTGTTGGCTGATGTCCACATGGTGTGACTTGTGTGATGCTGCCATTGCAATAAGCATCTACAATACCAATTAATCCATCTCCATCATATCAGTTGTAACTGCGAATCCACGTCGTTCATAACAATTAATCATACTACGGACTACATGTGATTTGGCAGGTAATAACTAATAGCACATTTTTTGGTTCAAATGGGTTGGAACTTAAGAGTGACAGGTGATAACACCATTGTCCATACGATTATGCTTAATTGCCAACAGTGAGATTTTGCAAAGTTATCATCTAGGGGCTGTGAGCGAGCAAGTACAACATAAACTCCGATCTCAATGTAGAACACATGATAAAGATTATGCTAAGAGTGCTCATAAGTCATAATGAACATCAATACTTTGATCTAATTGTAATTAAAGGCTTTAAATGCACTTACCCTTTGATAGGGACTTGGAGGCTCAGCATTGATAATGTCTTGATCCAATTGCCTTCGGAACATAGTCTGGTACCTTTGTTTGATGAAGAGAATATGGCTTGATTTTCTACCACAGTAGATTTCAAGGAGAGACTTATAGTTGGTATCCCCATGTTCAAATGCATTTCTAGCTGTAACTGCATCTCTCTGATGTGGGTCAAGCAACCATAGAGACACAAGTGTGCCAACCTACACAGCAGGAACATTAGAAATTTAGAATTATTGCTAATTGCTAATTAGTAATTATATAGCACATCTGCTACCAGTTCTAACACAAATCAATAAAAAATTTCACAGATCAAAGATTAAGAAAGACGTGTGCCCATTACAATAAATTTTAGTCGCGTTTTGGTTGGAGGCCGACTATTAAAGTGATGGCACTAAGAATGCACGATTCTAAACAAAACTTCACCTCCAGCCATCATTTCATCATTTTAAGATGAACCCTCAAAAACATAATTATACTACACATCCTCAAACACTAAACACCCGTGAAGGCTCAGCCATCGTTTGCAATGCTTCTCATCCAGAGGCCAAAGGGTTCAGACTAGAATAGTTCAGGGGAAAAACTGAACTAAGAAATGCAACTAAGTGATGGGAAAAAGAAGAAGAAATTAAATAAAGAACCAACCTCATTTCTTTGGTCACTCAAATCTATCTTGCCCAGAAGTTTAACCAACTCTTCCCCATTCATCTCTTTGTGAGTTTCTCTTATCTGTTCAAGACTTTCCCTGCAAGCTGGAGGCAGAACCAACTTATCAAGCCCTCCCAAGGAATCCTTCATTTCCCCACAATCCATATTCCAACTTTCACCACTCATCATTGAATTATTTGCCTTGTAGAATGCAAGTGGTCAAAGTTAAGAGCACATGTAATGCAAAGACTAGTCACAACTCATAACAAGCACTGAAGCACATATGCCTTGCTGCGCAAGGCATGGATTTTACTTTTGTACCTTTGAGTCAGATTCAACGTACTATAAGAGAGTGGTCTATACACAATGGACCATTATCAGAAAAAGTGAAGACCTCATCTTAACCAAATATGTGTTTGAAGACCAGCTTTTAACCAATTAAGTGTTGTATGATGTGTAAGAAGTTGTTTTCTTGTAGAAAAGTTGAGTGTCTTGTTGTATACAAATGAAATTTCTTCGTGGGTTCCAAATAAGCGATGACTGTGAATTGGGTTCCCCTTTTTTCAACTTTTCGATGACCTTCACCTAACAATGCATGCATTAGGTTATTGTCTCCTTGTCCCAGCTTGCAACCTTAAAAACACAAGAAATTAAATATGTCACTGCAAACTCACGTACACATACATTCCCACACACCAGCAGATCAAAGTGAACCACCATAGATTTAAAAATCTGATTAAATTACCCTTTAAGAGACTCTCAAATTGACTTGCGTCGAATTCATTCTACAATTTGTCTTTAATCCTCTGAAGTACTAAAAAAAAAGGTAACAACAGCTCTAGCTGAGTTGGTCAAGGTGCACCACACTTTCAAGGAGGTCTGAAATTCGAGTTTCCTTGGGCGACCACAAGTCGATGGGAATGGATTGGATACAGCATCTGGTGTTCATGTCCCATAATAATAAGCACAATGAGGACAACAAGTCAACAACTACACCTCAACAACATCAACAAGACAACAACAACAAAAGAATCTGTTTGGAGTGTGAGCCCAAAAGAAGTGGGTTTAAGTTAATAGAGCCCAATGCCACACTTGTAAGGCTATTCAGCAGCAGCACTACCCTTGTGTTTATGCCAGCCTCCAGCTTCTTTGTGAAGGCAGAACTCCTTAACTTCAGCACATAACATGTACCAAAATTTTCTTAAATCTTTGATTAGCCGAATGTTTAGCTGTGATTAGAGATAAATAACAATGAAGTTGTGGAGCTGATTGAAAGACAAATCTACATACCGAATTTTCACTTTGCCCATGCAAGAGGTGTTCCATCTCTACATGGCTAGGATATTAAGAGATGCAAACATGAAAGTATGGTGAAACACCTCAAACACTAAGAAACCAAAGTAAGAATATAATTATTCCTCTATGAAAGCAAACCCAAAAGGATTTCCAATTCCTTTCTCATTTGTAAAGGCATGCATGCATGTATATAAACCCTTCAGATATGAATTCATTTATTCATCCCTAGTTATCACAACATCTCAACAAGAAAAAACACACAACAACAAAGTATTCTATTATGGCAACCTGGTCTCTACCTAATAACCTTATGCGCTCCTATGAAGATTTTCAACCCTCATCTAATTGGGTAGGAGAAGAAGATGTTGATACTTTTGTGATCCACCTTCCCGGTAATTTTTATTTTCCCTGATTTTGTCAATTTTAATTTAGATTTATAAGCTAGCTTTTGTTAATTTCAAATTTTAACCAAACAGGATTAGTATAACTCAATGTCACTTTAGAACAGTATACAAATGTCCATAGACCGAATCATGCATATCACTAAGCACATGCAATACCACTCACAAACTGGGTTGCTAGGCATTCCGAACGGGGAAATAAATATCCAGCCCAATGTTTATGGGCTGCATCATTTGCAACATTAAAAAGGCTTATATTAACAAGATTTCACTTAACATTTGTCCTCTTCAACCTCATCAATGAGCATTATATAATCTTGTAATGTCTACAGGTTTCAGAAAGGAGCACCTAAGGATTCAAATAGACACTAATGGCAACTTAAAAATCAGTGGAGAATGTCCCATCGAGGGTAACCGATGGAGTCGCTTCCGCAAGGAATTTAGTGCGCCACAAAATTGTAACACAAATGAAATTACTGCAAAATTCGCTGGAGGACTTCTCTATGTCAAATTTCCAAATAAAATTAGCGATGTCATAGAACAAGATGAACGAGAACGAAAACAAGTAGCTCCAGCTGATGAAAACACAATGAATGAGAAGAAGAAATCAGACCAAGTATCGGGTAGTCTTACTACTGGGCCTGGGAAAGTGAATGGTCCAATCTGTACTCAATCTTTGGTACAAAGCTACAAGCCTACATTTGGTGGATTGGGCTCAAGTTTAAGGAAGCATAAGGTCTTGGTTGCTGGTATTGTAATCACCGCGGCTGTTGTAGTTGTTCTCGGGGTTTATGGTTTACATAAACTTAGGTCCCCTGCAGGAGAAGATTTGAACTAGTCTTTGTTTATATTATCAAATCTTCATTCTAAAACGCTAAAATAAATGTGTAATCTCATCGAAAAATTATACAATTTGAACTTTCCTATGTGTTCTTTTAAGCAATTCTTCTTTTATTTTGCTCACTACTAGACGTTGTGCGTTTTGCTTAAAACACTGTTGACTGTAGATAAGGGTCGCAAATTTTAAAGTAGTTTAGATTAGGGCTATTTAACTTTTTGGCCACTTTTTAATTGGATAATTTGCAATTGGTCACCAATTGATCGTTTATTTGTATTTGGGCTAAAATTGACGGTTGACTGCGTTGATTTTGAGTTGACCGTCTTGTTCCATCTATAATTTTCTAAAAATGGCTAAATGTCTGCACATGCTATACACGTGACTTATTTGTGGACCAAACACAAATATTACTATTAATAGTATGACCAAATACTAAAAATTCTAAGTAATAGTCAAACACACAAAATCTAAGATTTGATTCAATGGTCATATATATAAGAATCTTTTTGTGACCACAACTTAACCAACTTACATCATGCATCTAAGCCAAGTTAATTTAAAAAAATATCGAAAAAAAAAACAAGTTAATTAATATACACACGCAAATACGACCCAAAAGTGATGGGTGGAAGCAAAACAAGATGCATATTATTAATTTTTGTATAATTGTACGAATTAAATAGTCTCGATCATTACACAATTTTTTTGTAGTAGGAGCAAAATGAAATTTCACGAATATTATTATGAACGCATTTGAGGTTGTCATAATTCAATTCCTATACTTAGAGATTAGAAGGTGTTTGCTTTTTATTAGTTTTTATACTAAAATAATTGTAAGATATTGTTCAAATTTGACTATCTCAAGCCTAAATTTGAACAAGATTATTATATCTATATAAAGATGATCGATTGGAGAACACCTCGTACAATTTATTACCAGTGTTAGTCATGGGGTTGAACAATCTATTGTTGATTCAATTGCTATCATTAGGTATAAATTAAAATATAATAAATGTTTGTAAAAGAGATCGAGTGGATATTTGAGTGGCCAGTTTATCCAATTAAAAAGTTTTAACTTTCAAGGAAGCGGTGGTGAACTTATGCTAATGGGAGAGGTGGAAGAATATAAGGGGTATAATAGATAATATAATTTTTTAAGGGTGAGTTTATAGACGTAACAAGGAGAATATTAACACTCTAAAATTATTGTTTAATGGTATCAAAAACATAAAATTGTGCACCCCAATTAGCAGCTAATTTTATATCAATATAGAGTTGGTTATTGTATTTAGGGTAGAGGATGTCCAAACGAGTACCCGGCCCGAATTCGACTTTTCAGGTTTTGAACATGAAAAGTCGGACCGGTTTTCAATGGGTTGGGTTCGGAGTCGGGTATTTTGTTGAGAAGTGTGACCAAACCCTACCCTAACCCTATATTTCGAGTACCCATCGGGCTCGGGTTCGGGTTTCTAGTAGGATTTCTAGTAGGATAAAGTCCGGTATAAATGAAAAAAAAATACAATAAAAAACTTTATTTGAAATATATATCTACATTTTATTCCTCCTTCGGCTATCCGGCCACTAATCTTTCAAACAAAATAAAACTTCTAATGAATTTAAAAGTAATTATCACCTATACTCGGACATAATTATTTGATATGATTTAAAAATATATGGATTCAGAATGAACTATAGACACATGATCACGTGTAATTACTGAACAAATTGGAAATCCCGACATAAATTTTTTCATAATCCAATATATAAAATAACTCATCATTGTAAACATGAATGAGATCATAATCCAAATATTTATCTAAGTCATTCTTTTATATGAGATTAGTAGTCTGCAATTGAAATCGGATTTGGGGTTCGAGTTCGATTTCGGGGTTTTAGCCCTTTTAACGGGTTTAGGGCTAAATTATTGTATCGGGCTCGGGTTGGTCCGGGTTTAGAGAGTGTGACCAAACCCTATCCTATGTATTTCGGTTTGGGTTCGGGTTCGGATTTTGTCGGGTTCAGGTAGGGTTTGGTGCGGGTATTTTGTTCAGATTTTGGCCGGGTTTCGGGCAAGATGGACATTCCTAATTTAGGGTCAATTATCAATTACATGAAAGATGCATCATAATTAGAGCATACAATCGAAATTAGAACAAATTTAGGGATTTTATTAAATGCCCAAGTCTTATCTCAAAATTAAGGTCTGGCCCTAAAGTCACTACACCATTTGGGTGATTTTGTAACGCACATAATTTTGACATTCTAACGGTTTCTAACCGTTAGTAGTGTGCTAACGGTAGGTAAGCGTAAGCAATCATAGTTTTCCGTTTGTGAATATCGAACAATTAGTTTAATTATTTTCTTACGGTATACTAACACATGCTTGCCGTTGGAAACGTCAAAAATTAGAAATAAAATAAAAAAGAAACATAATTCCAAAGCTAAAGCCTAATGAGTCTGAAGCCCATGCTCATCTCCCTCTCGTCAGTTTATCAAATAAAGGGCTGCTCAAATCATGACCGCTATGTCTTATAGATAAAGGTTCTTTCTTTATTCTGATCATCTCTCTTTTCTTCTTTATTTGTTTAGACATTGTGAAAATCTGGATTTTTTTCGTCTTCCTTTTCGTTTAAATTCTCGTTTTTGTTTTTGCATACTTAGGGTTTTAGAGGATGTGTTGGAAAACGAATTACTGTGTTTATGATAAGAACTATCGATTTTGTCGCTCAAATTTTCAATTTTGGAATTAAGGTTTTGTGTATTAAGGTTTTGTGTTAGTTGTTGAAGAGCTCTAAGTTTTCTTCTTAACTGCCATAAATCTTGTTTTGTTTTGATCTCTTAGTCAGACAAAACACTTACCAGAGTTGTTTAATTTTAATATACTTGGTTTCAATTTTTTTTTTCCTCTGTCCGTTTTGATTTTGATTTGGTGTTGTTGCTGATCTTTTATGATTGCAGGTCAGCTATGATCATTGCTAAATATTGAAGGGCTTTTGCTGAGAAGTGGAACCTTGGTGAAAAGTGTAAAATTTTCTACCCATCCTCCACAAGTGGGTATCTTCTAAACTTAACAGGTATGTGGTTGGCCGAGTTTATGAATGTATGTTATTAGATTCAGTGATGGTTATTTTATTAAAGATTTTTCATATCATTTAATGATAAGATTTTTATTTTCAAGCTTATATTTTGATTGAAATATTTTGTTACAAATTCATATTTGATTGGGTTACTTAATCATATATTTTGATAGATTTTGCTTAATGCAATTTTGATTGGGGATACTTATTTAAATTTATGAGCGGATTGTTCTCCCTTTACATCTGCAACATGTTTAATGATTTGACTCAAACGTGTTTTCTAGATGCTTAACTTGTGCCAGATAATGTGCTTCACATTCTATGTGTTTAGGTCATAAAAGTGAGGCTGTAATTACTTTTGACTCGTCTAGTTAATTCCTTATGAAAGCTAACACTTGAAAGGAGAGAGTTAATTAATGGAGTGATGGAGAAGATGGTGATGGGGTTGCCTATATGGTGTTTTTCAGCCTTTGTAGGTGGAAGGGATCCATCTGAATGAAACTGTAGTATTGTATGTTGGCTGAATTTAGGCATTAAGTCGTGGCCAAAGTAAGTGCTTTCATATTTGTTTTCTTTCACTTAGTCAAGTATTGATTCATGGCTGGCGTAGTTAGATCTAACTTTATTTTTGTTCCTAGAGTTGGGGTTATACCCCAAAACAGTTCCCACCCCCAAAAATCCTTTCCATTGAAATTCGAAATAGAGTTCACTTTGCCTAAATTGCTTCTTCTCTTAAGCTTGTGTGTTTTACACTTCTTTAATGTGGAACAATTACTACACCTGAATTCAAGAAATAGGACACACTCTTAAGGCTATATACCCCGTCTTAAATTAAGAACGATAATTGCCGTCTTAAATTGTCTTAACCCGTCGCAGTTGTTTTTCAAGTTGACTAAGGTTGACTCAAGGACATTAGTTTTCGTCCCAAATACGAGACGAGACAAGTTGTCTTTTCTGGTTTCGGTGACCGTCGTAGATGATTTTTCAGAGAGAAGGTGATTGCCCACGCCCCCAATATATCAATATCCCGCCCAGTAGTTTCATTATCCGGCCCAATATTTCTTTCTTTCATAACCCTAACCTAGTGTAAAAGGAAATTGAGACTTTGGTGGGAATGATTTGACAGTAAGAGCTGCATCTCTCTCAAAATCGGCAAGAGTTGCATCTCTCTCAAGTTTTGGTAACCCCCTCATCTCTCTCTCAAGTTTTTGTATCTCTCTCTATTTTATCAATTTTCGTTTTAGTTCACTACCTCAATTTCTGAACTCAAATTTTTGTTTTTGTTTCAATATAACAAAAGTTTTTAGCTGAAGTGTTGAAGTGGTTTTGCAGTTTCCCACTAAAAAAAAAAAAAATGGAGTCTTGCGAAAAAGGAAGCAAAGAACATTGCAGGACATCAGATCGGAGCAGCAAATGACGAGGCGCCATCGGTTAATGGAAATTTGTTGCTTATTGCTCCACTTCTCATCAGTCTTTTATTCATATAAATTCAATAACACAAATGAACTATTGGAATGTTGTAATGAGTTTGTTAAACATTTGGTGTACAGGTGTCACATTGGAATGAACATAAAGAAGAATGTGAAAGATTAGAACAACAAATGAGACGTGTCGATGTCTTACATGATTTCCCGTTTACATTCTCTAAGGAAGCAACGGTCCAGGTAATTATATGATCATGTGATTGAGCACACACACTTGTTATGGATTGGATTAATTTTTTAATTTTTTGTTATGTCTGTAGTAGATATGTGAAAAGAGGAGGAGTCGTTCGTTTCTTATGGATAGGAGTCTCCATAAAGTAGGAATGTGGAAATACGAGTGTAATTGCTCGGGTCAAGTTCATCTTGTTATTCAAGGTTGGTTAACAATTCTTATCGCTCACGTTTTATTCACATGGATTTGTACATTTAATGTTTACAACAAGTTTATGAACATGAATGGGCATCCTTAATGGGCTAGCTTGCATGTACCATCTGTCATTGCCGTATGGTGATTACTTTAGGATGGAATGGGAAAGTGGGAACCGTAGTGCGAAGCGAATGCCAAAGTTGGAGCAATATTCTAGTATAAGTAAACACTAGTGAAAATGTAGGCCGAGCTCAAATCATATAAATAACAAGGAAAGTTGACTTCATGATAGCTTGAAAGAACAAGAGTTAATCATATCTTATCACTTAGGCATTTTCTCTAGGTTATTTTAATGGACTTGCTCTCAGTTTTTATCACTGAGTTGAGAATTTCACCAATCCAAATGTCAACTATTCATAGAGTTTCATGGAATCCATACACACCGTGAAGAATGTCCACTGTACTAGCTTTAGGCAAGGACATCAACTGTGTATTTTTTGTTTAGTTTTTAAAGTAGGATTTGGTGGACTGTTTTATGAGAATTGATTCAAAGCACCTTTTTGAAGCTGTAAGCACCGCAATTTTGAACAATATTTTTCCTTTTGTATTTGGACCACCATTTTGGTGAGATGGAGGGAGACAAAATCACTACAGGCGGGCTGACAGTGATGAAGGGACTTAGGGACTGGCAATCTAGACAAATATCCATAATGTCTTTGTTTTAGAACAGGAGGAGAAATGATTGGTAGCATTTTGTAAAATCAAAAGAACATCAGGTTTTCATTTAGTTCAAAAAATCAATATTTTATTGACCATGTATTAGATTAAGAAATTAAGAAAAAGCTTTTTACGGTGGTTACAATCATACCCACCCATGAGAGAAACTATGGCTCGACTACTGCCTCGTCTAGTGCTCCCACATGGCCACATGCCCACACGTACTTTTATGTTTGATGTCTATAACACAGTACCACTAATATTTGATGCACGTACTCATGGTCTCTTTTTCAAGTTAGTCACGCCAAGCAGTTTTAAAGAAACTATCATAAGCAAATGTATTGATCAAATAAATGGGGTACGCATTGTTGGAAGATATGAAAATACAAATGTGTACACATTTCCTCATGGGGACTATATCTAGAGTGTTAGAAGATTTGTAATATACATCTAATTTTATTTCTTCCCTTGTATTCACAAGTGTTATTATATTGGTAGGGTTGATGATGAGTGGAGCCTTCACAGTGACTCATGCCCCTGCTGTGGTATATTTTATCTCTTACTTTTTCTATGGTTCTGTCACAAATAACATGTTAATTTATTTTTGAAATAAATATGCAGAACCAGTAATTCCAATCTCAATACAGTTGAGATGTTGGAAGGACTACTATAAATGGAGGTCTCTCCCACTACATTCACCTATTGCGTTGTTACTTCATTGGGTACGGGATTCCTTAGTTTAGTAGTTCAAACATGAGAGCCATTAAAAATTTTATTGTTATTTTTTTCACCTGCCAGCTATTCTTCATTATTTGCATATGGATCTTTTGTTTACTATAGACTCATAGATTTGATTTTGATTAAGTAAATGTTTGTTGCTTTCTTGGGTTTTAATTCAGTAAAGTGTATATACTGTAGACTAGAGACTAATACGTGTCACGTTCTTCATATACCCACACACACACACACACATATATATATATATATACAAGATTTATATTCTTTTGATTGGTAACTATCCTTGTTTTGATATTCAGTCCAAGTAAGTTGTCCTTCTTTTAAGAACGTGTGATGAAAAGCAGTTTAAGGCCATACCGCGTTATGTGGTGACCATATATAGTTTTATTAAACCCTTGCACAATAACTGATCTTCAACTTCTGCAGCCTTTAACTCAAGCTCCTCACTAGATCTGACTGTCTTTGGCTTTTACTTTCTTAACTCCTATTTTCCGGTTTGGCAACATCGTTGGCGCCATTCCTTTGGAGTGGTGGCTAGGACGTGGAGCCCCCTTGGATCCTTATTTGAAAGGCTTATTAGTAAGTTTCCTCCAAAAGGAACTAAAGCCGTGTGACTAAAAAGTTGCGCCTGATGAGTCGTGGAGACTCAGACATGTACCAAGCTAACTTATCATATTGAAATTACTTTTCGCATCTGGTTGTTTCTCTTTGTTAACTACTTCGTTAACTTATCATATTGAAATCCATTTGACACCATCCCAAACTAATCCAAGGAAACAACTCATGAGACATTCTTTTTTTTTGCTAAGGGTAATTGTATTAAAAAGATAAATTTTGAAGTACAAAAAATTTCGTAGTACAAAGAACTCATGAGACATTCTATTTTCTATATGAGATGTTATACTTTTTATGTGTCGACATCCATTATTAATTCTCATAGTTCATCTAATTGAGGTGAGGCTATATTCTTGTAGCAAATCCATCGGGGATTATGTGGCAAAAGTTTTCTTCTGTTGCTAATCGGACCTAATCAAAGGAAGGCTAAACATGTATTTAGGGGTTTTACTTTTTTTTGGGCAATTAGATATTTTATTTTTAAATTAAATATCATTGTTTCTATTCCTAATGTTTCCAGGACATATAGTTGATTAGGCATTTACAGTAGCCTTTAATCCGATGTTTGATCCGTTACTTAAGGCATCGCGAGAGGCAACCAAATGACCAATACTGGAATTAAGGTATCCCATTTCTTTACAGTCTTTGCATACAATTCTACATTGGTTGATAATGTTTGATCTTGCAATGAATTCTTCTTGAACACTTAAAGAATCATCTCATCCTTGCATATTTACTTAATTAATGTTACATAAAAAAAAAAGCAACTAACATTTCAATATATAAAACCTTAACCACTCAACCCATTTCTGTTTTATATGTTTTAGATGTATCACTGCACAATGAATACATATATGAACTTGGAATTAGTATGTAGTGCCTTTTCTTCTTCAAGTTTCTAGCTCTGAAAGTAAACTGCATTGCATATTCTAGTATTATGGATGGTAATTATTAAGGTTAATGACAACAATATGCTCATGTGTCGTAATTTATTCTGCTCTACATTAATGTCCATACATCATATCTGTTATGTGGTGTTTCTCTTATATCCTGAAGGAAGCTGAAATAGATATAGGTTTGTGTGATGTCGGCGCTGCAATAATCCAGGAGGTCATGGAGTCATATGAGGTTGAAATAAATGGAAAGATCTTTCAAGGTATAGTTGTTATGTTTGGAGATTGTTACTATACATTTCTAGTCGTTTATAGTAGATTTAAAATCTTAATGCTTTTATTACTTGCACTATGTATTTGGATGCTATTATGATGATACTTGGTGTAGTGCTTTTTTTTCTTGGATCATTGAGCTGATTTTAGCTTTTC
This sequence comes from Coptis chinensis, assembly GCF_015680905.1. Lineage (NCBI taxonomy): Eukaryota > Viridiplantae > Streptophyta > Magnoliopsida > Ranunculales > Ranunculaceae > Coptis > Coptis chinensis. Next base: position 86,954,326 of record NC_141463.1, on the reverse strand, counting down.
TTAAGGGAACTATTTAAAAACCAATAATGATGCATACATAGAAATTATGTATTATCGGTGTGCGGTGATTTGCGATGAAAGTTTTCGGGAAAAGAAATCCAAGCATGGCATGGTGAGTATATTATTCGTGTAGAGACTTTGATTTAGATTGACCTTGTACTTGCATAATCATGAATAGGCTAGCATGATAGTGTCATTTCTTTTGGTGTAAATTATTTTGGGTTTTGACCGAGCAAGCATGGTTTGAACTTTGTCTTTGATCAAGTGAATGTCCGGTTTCGACTTTTTGTGTTGATTGGATTTGGTTTTTGTATTATGTCTACCCTATGAAACTAACTTGGTTAAAGGTAAAAGTAATGTTAAATGTAGTTATTGTGTATAATCGCGTATATATGTTACTTCAGTTATTTTGTTATAGGAATAAGGAACTAAAATGCCTCGAGTGAGGAACTAGCTTTAGCGTTAGGAACGTAGATGTAAAGCAACAAAGGAGGGAGACCTAGCAGTTAATGAAAGGTAAGGTCCTTGTGTGGTTTTCTTTCGTTTCATATGTGACAATTGTATGCGGATGTTGGAATATTCACGAGTTTTGTTTTGGAAGATAGGTATGTGAGTAGTGTGAAAGTATGATGTATATATATATTCAAGTGTGGTATCTCGATTGGAACTAATAGAGGTGTATAACACTGATATAAGTGGAAGTGATGTATATATTGTTTTCATTTTAATTTTGGTATATAATTTATGGTGTCTTTTTTATTCGAGGATTGGTTATTTGACTTAACTGGCATTGGTCGAGATGGTTAAGTAGATGGTTCTATGAATCAATATATATTTGAGTAGTTGGGTTTACAACCGAGGTCCGAGGTTTTAATATATGTTATGGAAGTATATTATTTGATTTTCAGGTTATGACAGGATTTTATATCTATGAAATGTTGAAAATACAAAGGAGACTCACTTGAAATTTTTATGTCTTTCGTCAAGGTGTCTGACAAGGTTCTAGGGTTTTGGGGCGTTACATAAACTTTCATGTCTATACTATGCTTCTATTGCTACTAGTCTGCTATCATACTCTCTTTTCTGAATTCCGTAGTTTAAGTATAAGGAGCTACTAATTAAGAATAGGATATAAGTATATATCTATACATATTTGTTTTCTATTGCCTGACTATCTTTTATTTATTTTTATTGGTGTATATGATGAAAGGGACTTTTCTGATGATACCATCCCAAAGTCATCCCCTGATGCTTGCAACTACTGAAGGTGGGATATCTGTACAAATGACGTTTGAGAGCTTGAGTTTAAAACAAGTCCCATTTATTGGAAAACAATGTGTATTTCATTCGTGGCAAGTCTTATTTATGAAAAAGGTTTTGGTGATGTTATTTTAATAAAAGATTATGTGATTGGATGTACTTGTGAGATTTCTTGTTTATGTTATGGACGACAGAATACCCAATAAGTGGGGGCATCTTTATCTGAGGTGTTCAAGAGTCTCCCAAAAATGGTGGTTTTGGGGAAAATTATTTTTTACATATGGAATAGTTTTGTAACGGTATAAAACCGTAGAATCTAATCTTTGCAATGAGTAACACTTACGGCAAACAAAAACCGTTACTAAAAAGAAAATTAACCGTTACAAATTTTATAAATCAAGAATAACAAAAAAGCGTTACTAACTTTATAAAACCGTTACAAAAAAGTAACACAATTGAGCAAAGAAAACCGTTAGCAAATATTTTTAGTTATGGAAAAAACCGTTACAATAAATAATTATGTAACGGTTCTGAACCGTTACGAATATTAATAACGAATTAGCAACGCCCAAAATGTGGATTTAAAAAACCGTTACAAATATTTTTAGTAACGGTTTTTGACCGTTAGGTATGTCCTATTTTGGTATAGTGAGTTTAACTGTAAATTAAAGTTTGGTCCTAAAGGTAAATGTGTCAATATATAAAATATGGATAGATAACTGTCAATTTTGGCCTAAATGCAAATAAACGGTCAATTGGTGACCAACTGCAAATTATCCCATTAAAAAGTAGCCCAAAATCTAAATAGCCCTTTAGATTAAGTGTTTGTTACTGCCGGACCCCATATTATGTTGGGCAGACCCAAAAAAAAACAATTATTACAAATGTGTCATTGGCCCCAAAAGTTGTTTTATGTTGGGCACCTCCCAAACCAAAGTGAATTTGACTTGTTGCAATCTTTTCAGCCCTTCTCTTCGATTCTCTTATATTCTCCTCTCTTCCACCATCAAAAACCTTAAACCCTTAAACCATAAAGAAAATTAACACTAACACTAAACACTAATGGAAGAGCCCAACCCCATTTTAGAACATGAAGATGAAGAAGAAAATGTAATGCATCATGACCCCATTCAAGAAGAAAATGTAGAACAAGTTCCAAGTGACCTCATTCAAGAAGAAAATGTAGAACAAGTTCCAAGTGACCCCATTCAAGAAGAAAATGTAAAACAAGTTCAAAGTGAAGAAAATAGAGGAATAGATGATGATGCATTTAATAAAAATAAGGTAATTCTAAATTAAACGTAATTATGCATGTAGTAATTATTCATGTAGTAATTATTCATGTGTACAATGATGGATAGAGAAAATTCGAAAGCTTAAATGACCCGGCTAGGTCGTTTGTATTGCACACCAAACGGTCTGGCCACACCGTTTGGACTGAGTCCCAAACGATGTGGCCATGTCGTTTGTGATTTGGACTTTGAAAAAAAAAACTTACTAGTGTGGCCACACCGTTTGGACTAAAGTCCCAAACGACATGGCCACACCGTTTGGGACTCAGTCCAAACGCTGTGGCCATGTCGTTTGGGATTTGAACTTTGAAAAATATGAAGTTCTGTAGAACACTGTAGTGAAATCGAGGACTGAGGATATCTTCAACCGTAGAATTGTTGTTTTGGAAAAACAGTATAGGGTTGAGTACTCCAATTTTGTTAGTTATATGCGAGAGACTTGGTTACCTTACAAGGATCAATTCGTATGTTGTTAGACAGATCAAAACATTCGCTTTGGGAGTACAACGACCAATAGAGTCGAAGGGTCTCATGCTCAAGTGAAACGTGTTCTAGGAAACACAAACAAACATGATTTTCTAAGTATGTTTTACTTGATCCACCGATTTTAGAGATCCAGCTATCTAAGATTAGAGGTACGTTTGAGAAGAGTCTGATTGTAACCCAGCACCACCACCGGATTCCTTTATTTCGTGAACTCAGAAACCTGGTCTCAAGAAAATATGAAGTTCTTGTTTTATGAAGAACTAGATACCCGTGTAAGTCGTGCTGCTAAGAACTCTGAGTTCATTTGTGGGTGTTATTTGTGCACCAGTCATGGATTGCCATGTGCTCACGAAATCATTGAACTTCAAAACCAAGAACGTTCCATATCTTTGAGTGCTATCGATCCCTTTTGGAAAACTCTATCTGTTTTTCCAAGTGTGTCGGTGGGTGTTGGTCCCGATTGTAGACCTTCGATGGATATGTTTATGAAAAGGTATGAAATGGCTTCTGAAGAAGAGCAAAGGGTTATGGTTAGGAAACTTATGGAGATTACTGTGCCAGAAAGTACATGGCTAGAACCACCTCATGAGGAGGTGAAAACCAAAGGTCAGCCTAAGGGTAGCTGCAAGAGAAAGCTTCTAACTGAGGATGAGAACTCTTCAAAGCAAGATTCATCTGGTTTTGAACATTCCCAATGTGAGCATGAAAAGTGGGTCTCCTCATGACAATCGGAATAATGCCAAATTCCAAGCCTTCTCATAAAACACCCACACCATCGAAATATGCTACTCCAAACCCACCTGCAGAGAAGTCTTCTCCGAAACCACCTTTGCCACAAAAAAAAACCACACCACGAAATAACTCTTCTTAAAAATCACCTTTACCACCTAAAACAACCACACCACGGAATAACTCTTCTAAAAAATCACCTTTACCACCTAAAACAACCACACCACGGAATAACTCTTCTCAAAAATCACCTCAAAAGTTAGACATTGGCATCCTGAGGGGGCCGAAACATTACAGTTTGGATATTCCAAAAGAACTGCACAAATATATTGTTAAAGTGGATGACCCTGTGGGTGATGGCAATTGCAGGTATAGAGCAATGTGCATTGCACTGGAAAGAAGTCAGGAAGAGTGGTCGTGGATGAGAAATGAGTTGTTACAAGAACTTAATGACAACCTCCCCCTATACTGTACATTATACACTCACAGTGAGATTAGTTTTGTGAAACCTACAATTTCTCATACATGTGGTTGGGCACCCTATAATAAGTGGATGACCATGCCTTTTGTTGGATATCTATTTGCTTCGAGATTTAATGTCGTCCTCATACATTTAGGAAATACGTACTGCCATCTTATCTTGCCACTGAGAACCCAAGCAAATCCTGAGAGAGTAAAGAAAGTGTTGGGTACCGCTTACGTACATGGATGTCATTTTGTCCATGTTGAACTTGTTGATGATTGTCCGATTCCAAAACCGATGCGAAGATGGCGTAGAGCTCGACACTTAATTGCAGATAGTTGGGATACTACATTACAAGCAAGACAAGCGCAATTTACGACATTGAACATTCCCAATTTAGTATTGGAAGACGAGCACACTAATGATGGGTCCGAAATACCAATAATAGATGTTGACTAGGAATAAGTCTATATAATTAATGTTCATGTGGTTGGAATTGTAATTTGGTTTTTGATACAATTTTCTTAAATTTGATGGTATTCTTTGGTCGAATTTGATGTATGCACTACACCATAAGGGTCATTTACTAACAGCCCCCTTTTTCTATTTGTAAATGATATAATTGTTACCTACTTCCTAACGGACATAAGCGTTACCTATTGACTTATTCGTTACTATATCTTTATTTGTTTTTGAGATTATTTATTATTGATTTTACTAATATTATGTAACAATTATTTCCGTTAGAAAACCGTGATGGAAAATAAAATAAATTAAGAAGAAAATAAATAAAAGGCGAAGGCAGGGTCAAGAATTAAAGTTCTGCCCGATCAAATTCCTCAAGCTCGACTTTCTCTCGGTTCTTCAAAGTTTGGGTTCCAGATCTATCACTTGAAGATGTAGACGACATCTTTTTCGAAAACCATAGGCACGCTCCTCTCCCTCTTCCTTAACTCTCTTCGTAACTTGAGAAATCTGTTACTTTGTTGTTTCGCAATTTCGGGATTGTATGGTTTGATTGAGGAATTTAATGGAATGTAGGATTGAAGGGCTTTTGTTATTAAATTTAGGGGTTTTCTCTTGCCGAAGATGCGTTATTATTTTTTTTTTTTTGTGATATGAGTTTTTGTTCAGAATTTTAGTTTACAAGTTGTTTGAAAAGATCAAAACTTTGTTACAACATGGTGTTGTCTAACTATATACTCCAGTTTCTATATAATCATGGTGATGTTTAACATATCACAGTAATCATTGTGAGAATTATCCAAAAAGATATTATATAAAAATTAAATATTGTGATAATATTGTTTGGTTGGTTTTTGGCCTTTCCTACTTTGTAAATAAGATTGAAGTGAATGTATTAGTGGATTCATGTTGTTTGTAATCTGAAGAAGTCTTATTTTATTTTGAGAAGTGGGGATTACATTTGAAGTTCATTTTCACACTGATACATTTGAGGCTAGTTGGGTTTGCTTCCCTTGATGCAGGTGATAAGGAGCTTTGCTCTGGTTTGTTAAATGAGATGTATTGGTCTACTGGGTTTGGTTTCACAAGTAGTTCATGTTGGTGGTTGCCATTTTCAGCCCACAATTCCTTGAGTGGTATGTCTCTTCTTCACTTTTAAAGTCCTTACGCTTGCTTTCTCACAATTCAAAGTATATAACTAAATTATTAAAAACCAAAAGCTTGCTACTTTTCTGGTTCCTTTCTTGAAACATGAGTTTTAATAGTTATTTCTACTCATATGTAGGCTCCACAGAGATAACAAAAGGGGGTTTTGGTGGTTCTCATTATTTTCAATTATCCAAATTGAGATATTAATATATTATAGACCTATCTAGCTGTAGTTAAAATTTTTGCATTAATTTTTTGTTTTCTATATCTTTATGTTCAATTTCTTTTGGTGTCATTTCCATCTCTTCTACTTTTTGTTATTCACATTCTCGTTCTCTTTGAAATCTTATTAGTTTATATATCATGTTTCAAAATATTCATGGGATTGTTTTTGCCAAGGAATTTTTGTTACTTAGACATAATAAGATAACAAATAACAAAAATTGTCGACTCGAAAGTGATTTGTATGGCTGAATCTTTTGCAATGTCATCCTAATGTCTATAGGGTTCTACTGGCATCCTTTATTTTGTGCTAAACAACCCTCGGGTGCAGTCGGGCAGGCATTGACCTTTCCATGTCGAACTCTAGGTGAGACATATTTAGTAGTCAGCTAGGGTGCTTTGATCATTCCTTCGATCGTGTCTGACATCCGGAGGAATTTGTCTTTGTTCATATAAAATGAACTTAGAAGTAATAGAATCTCTTTTAGGACTGCCATTAATTGACTAGAAGGTAATAGAAGACGAAGACGCAACAATCTTTATCTGCTTCTTTACGTCTGCTCTAGTTCCTAGGTAAGAATACCACTAGCTTATTCTATTATGAATTGTCGTGCCTTTCAGTTCAATAAATTTAAAAATAAGGTTGAGTTTCTTTGCTCCATTCCGAGCTACTATATCTCTGACCGGGCAAAGCGGGGGCTGTTAGTGCAAGGCAGTTTTTGTTTTGTTTGTGTAAGTGGTTTTATCACTTCATTTTTACTTGGTACAGTTTATCAGATGACAACGAGAGAAAGGCAGTTGCAGATATGCACCATAAAAAAGCTAAGATGGCTAGGCAGTAAGCTAGCTAGATTCCCTTATTGCTTATTGGTTATTGGTTAGTGAAAACCACCCCTACCAATGACCAATCTATCAGCTAAAACACTACACCAAAACTACTGGAATTTATTTATATGTTCATCAAGTTGTTACTATAATTGATTAGGGGTGATAATTAACATGCTCTTCTCCCTTGGACATTCTTTGTACTATATATTAATAAATAACTAGCCATGTTCAAAAAATACATATTCAGGTCTAGTCTACCCTTTAAATCTTGAACCCCGGCATACATGACGAAGGCAGGCTTTGGTGGAGACTACAAAAGGCTTGCATGATTGAAATTGCTTTGAGGATGCGGTACGGAAATGCAAGTATGAAGTTTGGTGTTTTTCTTTCTTCGTAAGTGATTTTTTAATTAATGGTTAAACAATTGATTGACATGACACTTCAAGCCCATGTGTGCACTCATGGGTGGATGAACTTTTAATAACTGTCTTCCACCAAGTATTGTGTTGGGATTTTTTAAGTATTTATAGAAGTGAAAGGAAGTATGAATGTCAAGTTTTAATTGAAGTAAAATTAAACATATAAATGCAAATTACTTTGTGCAACACGTAATTAAAGTTCAATCTGAATGATTTGCTGATTGTTATGTTTCTGTTTCTGTACTGATTTTGGTATCTACGATAATTACATTAAAGTTCAATCTGAATGATTTGCTGATTGTTATGTTTCTGTTTCTGTACTGATTTTGGTATCTGCAATAATTACAAGAAAGATTAATTTCACAGAAAGACAGGTAAGACATGTCAAGGTAAGCTTACTTTTTAGGTTTTTAACTAATAGCTCCTAGTTGTTTCCTTGTGTCTGTTGGTTAATATATCGTTTCTTGATTTAAATTAGCATGCTCTTCGTTGAAGCTTGTTAGTACCATTCTGAAATTGGAACTTTGCATGACAATTTTGTGTGAGTATATTCTTTTGTTCTTCTCAGTTACTCATCTAAATTGTTTTAGTTTAATTATACCATTGATCTTTCCTCAAAATAATTATCTACTACTGCATTTACTTGAATTGAAACTTTGAAAACACTGTCTATACTATTGTTAACATAGGCCCGCAGTTGAAACATTCCAAGATAACAAAATTTGGGCACATGAATTCGGGTGGACGGAACAGAACAGTTGGAGAGTATGTTTACATTCCAATTTTTTTGCATTTTTTGTTTCTAAGTTCATAATTGAAATTTCATTATCCTAATTTTTATTTATACTTTGTACTTAAAGGACAAATAGATGACGTATGGAGAAGCAAGTACTGCCCGATCAGCAATAGGATATAGTCTTATGTATCATGGGATACAAAAGGTGAATTTGTGTTGGAACATGGTTTTTTCTCTTGTACTTTGTTTTGATATTGGGCTTACTCTTCCTGATCCGATCCTATGCATGTTTCATGCAAATAGACTTAGTAAAGAACCATTAGAACTTAGTTGTTTTCGTTCTATGGGATTTGCGCTTGCGTTTTGCCTAATGTCATTGTGTTGCCATGAGTTGGAAATATATTGGGGTTGCTTAGGTTTGTATCCCGACTTTGAATTATGTGGTTGTGTTGTCATGGCTTGGACCTTTAGAGTACATGGCATGTTTAGTAGAAAATTAAATAACTCTCCAGTTTACAATTATTTTTATTCGTTACATGTCATGATTTACCATGTTATACATAATCAAGCCCTCTTTTGTATGTAGGATTGTGGTGCAAATGGCAACAACCAAATTGGATAATGAAGAGATATTTGGAGCAATTAGTAAAATCCCTGGTAAATTTTTTTTCCCATCTAGCTATTTAATTTCAACTTCGTTACCTTTATGTTAAAAAGAATGTCATTTTCATTTGATGCATGCTAGGTTCATAAAATAGGAATCGGTTGTTCCTATCATATTCCTCATATGTTGGGTATGTTGTTGTATTAAGTGGCTAAGGATTATACTTACTATTGAATTGTGTCATCTGGATGTTAATGTTTTACTTAATTACTAAATATTTACTAAATATGTGTGAGCCAACAAACAGGTCAAGCTATCTCGTAGTCCAGAATGTTTACAAGTATTTGTTGCACTTTGGCTTTGTGCTCTAGCATTCCATTTTCCAAATTTGCTACTTTCATTCTAGGAAGACAATATTGTTGTCATAAGTTGATCTTCCCTTATGTTGTGCCATCTTCTTGTCTCCTCTGTGGTAGATATTTGATTCTTGCAAATATGCTAGTGGAATCACAAGAGAATCCGTATGATTTTGTGTGGAGTGATGAAAGACCAACATTTGTTACAAAATTGGAAAATCTGGATCAGTTATACTTTAGATTTCCCTAAAGTGTAGTAAGATCCCCTTTTGTTCCTCATGGTGGAAACTTTATTGTGTAACTTTATATTTATATTAATATATTCACATTTGAATCACAAGAGAATCCATTTGACAGGCACTAGTTCCGTAGTTCCATTGTGTGGCTTAGTTTCTAGGTTCAAGGACACTGGTTCCCTTATGTTTCATTGCCCTTTTCTGTATTGTTGAGACCAATGTGACATTTTTAGTGTTTGTCTTCTCCTGTCATGTAACTTTAGATGGATACGATTATGTTAAGTTATTTTTAATTATGTTTGGTTTGTAAATTGGGATTTGGATTGTGTCTTTATTCCTTTAGTATTGAATTTAGATGTTTTTTTTTTCATGTTATTCACTTGTTACTTGGTTTTATTCCTTTAATTGCATATGTCTTAATCGATTACTTGTATGTTGCATGTACTCATGAAGAGGTTGCTCGTGCTTATGGATTGCACCAATTGAATACAGACGGATTAATGTTCTGACCAACATTGGCTTGAGCAGCACATAAATGAGCTAGACAAGGCCAGGGGCAGTTCATCAAGTGAACCCCTGAAACTGATTGAGGAACACTTGAGAGAGCAATAACAGACGAGCAGTGATGACCAATACAATGGGATCTTTTATGACAATATATTAGACATCCCAAGATTAAGTTAACTGAAGTCATTTCTATATAAGTTTGATTTGTAAATTGGGATTTGGATTGGTACGTCTATGTTTTTATAATAATGTTTAATTGATTAATGTTTTTGTTTCTTGTTATTATATGTTAGTTAAGTTTGTGGGATGTGTTATCTCTATAAGATGGAGTATTCATATGTGCTAGAGCTAGATGTGCAGGGTGGAAAAATTTTGACCGGGGAAAAAAAATTAATTTTATTTTACTAACAAAAGTTTAGTAACAGATATTTCCGTAACAAAAATCGTTATTAATAGCAAGTGACACATATTACTAACGGATATATCCGTGACATACGAAAATTGTTTTCCCGCTAAAAAGTAACTGAAGCGGCGCCAAAGTTGACTATCCGTTACAAAGAATTATAGTAACGGATATAACCGTTACTAAAATTAATATAAGTAACAGTTGTATCCGTTACTAAATTTGGCCTAAGTGACAGTGTCGCTCCAGAACTAACGGATATAACCGTTAGTAAAAATATAAGTAACAGATATAGTTGTTGGTAAACGCCTTTTTTGGTGTAGTGATGGATGTGTGTTTGTTTGATTTGAATGATTTGTATTATTGGAATTTGAACTTGGAAAAAACATAAAGTTTTGTTTTTTGGCCTCTTGACCGATGTGGCCAAGTCGTTTGGGACTTAGTCCAAACGGTGTGGCCACACCGGTCAAGAGGCCAAAAAATAGAACTCTATGTTTTTCCAAGTTCAAATCCCAAACGATTTGGCCACACCGGTCAAGAGGCAAAAAAATAGAACTAAGTTTTTTCCAAGTTCAAGTCTCAAACGACATGGCCACACCAGTCAAGAGGCAAAAAAACATAACTAAGTTTTTTCCAAGTTCAAGTCCCAAACGACATGGCCACACCGTTTGGGACTAAGTCTAAACGGTGTGGCCACACCGTTTGGATTAAGTTCCAAATGACATGGCCACACCGTTTGGACTGACATGGCCACACCGTTTGGATTAAGTCCAAACGGTGTGGCCATGTCGTTTGGGATTTGAACTTTGAAAAATCACAAACTTCTGTTTTTTTGCCTCTTGACCGGTGTGGCAATGTCGTTTGGGACTGAAATTTGCCGAACCTTGATTTCTTTTTTTTCTTAACTTCCATATTCAACTTCCAACAATTCTAACACTTCCAAATTCCATATTCCAACAATTCTAACACTTCCAAATTCAAAACCAAACACATAAAATGGAATCGCATAACATCAAAACCAAATTCACATAACATCAAATAATATTTTGAAATAACATACGACAAAAACAAGTATTTGGGAACAGATATCACAACGTCATTCTTTACAACAAAAACAATCTAAACTATAACTCCAGAGTTGAGATCAATGCTCAAGCTGCTTCTTCACCTATGCTCCTTCACGATATCGTCCGCTAATGAACTTGCACCGGGTCAAATTGTATGCCTCCATGAACTCGTTTCCATGCATCGTCTAGAATCGCAGTCCCACCCAATTGCAGGCCTTGATTGAGCAAGCGAGAAACTTTATCGACCATGGGGTGTTGTAAAATACCAAAACGAAAAACTACATTAGTATATACATTTATAAAATACCAAAACAAAAAAAAAAACAAAAACTAACATTGTAAGGTATTAACTCATCAGATTATGATATGAAAGACTCTGTAGGGAGTAGTGATTTGAATGATCACGGTTTATCATTCGAATATGACTATTGTTTTCGTACCAACTCATGTATCTACTAACACACTCCCATGGACAAGACGGAATGGGTCCTCGATGTTCAAGTTGTATCAAGTGATTCTGTCATTTACTCCAGTAGGAAGCCACAATATTAAATTTCATATCGTACCTGCGTCTAGAAGTAGTTCACGTCGAGGTCTTTGGTCTTGGGGGATCTGAGGGTACAAACTGCATATGACCCAACTGACGCACAACCCTCGAAACATTGTACTGCTCGACATTATCAATAAAGCATATAAATCCCTCAAAAAATGCTATTTCATCCACCGGCCGTGTAGCTCGAACTCCAGCATAAGGATACCATTCAACCTGTCAAATAGCATATGATTGAGGAAATTAATCATTAACCACATACTAATAATATCAATTAATAAATAAAACTATTTATATACAAAAATGCTTACATCGGTACAAGTAATATTATCAATCTTCGCTCGGGTATGCTTCAATGCAGTTGTTGTGTTAGCATAAAAAGACTGAGTAACTGAGTACCTATGAGCATCGCGACATGCTCAACTGATAGTTATCGTTTGGGAATGACTTGAACACCGGGAAGTACTCATAAATCCATGCCTAGATTAATATAGACACCCAATTAATATTGTAATAGATAGATAAAATTGACATTGAAAAGAAAAACAAAAAAACTAATACATGTAGGAGAGTGAAATAGCCTGAAACACCCTTCACCTTGGCACTTGTGGCAGTCCCAAGAACCCTTGTACAAGTAAGCCCGGTAAAAGGTTGCACCCGTGTAGTCTCTGATCTCGGCAAATTTCATAAGCAGTCTTAGATAACAAACGGGAACTGCAGTTCCAGACGTGTCGGTGAAGGTAGTACATCCAAAGAAAAATAACATATAAGCTCTCACAGCAAGCTGCAACTCTTTTTGGGTTGACGCCTTCTTCACAACAACCCCATTTTCATCCCTGTAAATCTTCATCCGTTACCTTCCTAGCAAATTGCTTCATCAAGAAATCCATCCTAACTTTGGAAGTGAACTTATTGGATTTCATCTCCGCATCTATCTTGTCCATGGGTATGCCAAGACCTTTGTGGTGGAGTATTTTTTCCGTTCGTGGTCAAATCGGTGTCCCCGATCCACTACTTTTTGCCTCTGATCGAAACTCTTAAGAGTTGGGAAACATCGTCCAACGTGATTGTCATCTCTCCCCACGGCATATGAAACGTGTTGGTCTCTGGATGCCACCTCTCCACAAACGCAGAGACCAACACAGGATCCTAATGCCTGTATACACCTAAGACCAGAGCACATAAGCCGGTCTTTTGAAGCTCCACATGAAAATTATAACAGTCTGAACACTCTCCGACAATATCCCATTGTACCAACTTGTTTAGGTGTCCATGGCACTTCAACACCCCTCGCTCCGCCTAAAACAACAAAAACTCAGTATTAATGTATGCACAAGGTTTCATAATACAAAATTTAAATATTAATAGACAATATATAATAATATTACCTGCCCCTCCCAAACATTGCGAGCCATGTGCACCGCATAGTCATACAACATATGTGACACACGAGGGCCACCTCCATAAATGCCTCTCTGGAACTCCAAGTCATTGTTGGACTTTCTCACAATATTCACTGGAGGTTCAGGTACAGGGACTTCCTCGTCATCCTCCTCCTCCTCCTCCTCATCCTCCTCGTCATTCTCCTATTCTACATCATTAACACCCTCTTCGTCATCTTCTTCACTATCATCTTCTTCACCATTACCTACAGCTACACTCTTCCACGATCTATATTTACATCATCTACATCTACATCTTCATCTAAATCTACATCTACATCTACATCTACATCTACATCATTCGGGCTGAATCTTTCTTCTCTTTTGATTCCCTAACTCTACACCACTTACTACATTCTTTGGGATCATCCACTTTCCGATCCCTCTACCTGATTTGATGTCGAGGTGGTTGTTGCCCTTTCTCTCTTTTTTTCAGGCTCCTCGCGACCCGAACTACTACTCCCCCCACCTAACAACTTCTTAGCACCCATGAAAACAATTTTTGCTATATTCTTCACATTCACATTCTTTGTTCGAGGCATTATTACAAAATACCCAAATAAATGAATAATAAGTAAATTGGAAAAATAAATAAATAAATAAAAGTATTTTGATATGATAACTACTTGACCAAAATGAGCAAGCTGTGGTTATAGAGATTGTAAGTAAACTTCCCGTACTTGAGGGAATGAGCAAACTCAGGGGAAAATCAAAACAGTACTCATGATAAATTCACATCTCATGCCTCCTCACTTAATATTGATAAGGAAAACTCATAAACAAATAGCTAGATCCTAATCATATCAAGCCCACTCAATGTAGCCTGTATGGCCGTGGCCGTAGGAACTTATTCTAGTTGCTATCCTGAGATCTTTTTGTTTTGTCAGTCAAGGTAAATAGAAAAAAAGGTTAACGAGTAAGCTTTGCCTTCCAGGGGTGGGGGTGGGGGTGGGGGTGGGGGTGGGGGCGTGGGCTAGGGTAGTTTGCATATATCACAACCTTGTGTGCCTGATTCTCAAGGAAGTAACTACTATTGCCTCCTAACATATGGACCCTCAAGTAGATTTTGCTATATATCCGCTTAAGTCAGATGTGGAAATATATTCCCAACTCCAAACATTTCATCCTAATACCAAGGTAAAAGGTCCATCCGGAGGTTGATCTTCTCAATTAAATTGGTCCTATAATAAGCTAAAGAATAATATCACACCGGGTAAAGCATGGTGATTTCGCTGTGGCTTGCTATTGAGTTATGTGTACAGACAGAAACATTCAGGACTCTAAGAAACTTGTCCTCATTACTTCTTATATAGACAGTGTGAACAAACAAATCTAAAAGGCTAACCAGTAATATAATTCTTATAGTCAATAAAAATAGTTACTCAATGAGCCTTATTGACATATTATCCTCCACAAAGTACTTTCTTTAATTCACATAATGAGAGAATGTTAGGTTAATCAAACAATGAGATGAAATTGCTCATCCATCTTCAAGAAGAACCGCATTAACTTACACAACAATGTTCTTTTTCTTCTCTTTAGAAACCTACTAAACTAGTCCAAAATAATCCACACCATATTTTCCGCAACATTTAGAATCTAAAAAATATTTGCAATAGAAAACACGCGATATTAAGTCTTCAAAAATGAATATCGGGTGATTGAGACTTTAAACTTGCATACTATGCAAAACAGAAGACAAAACATCAACATACCTGCATATAAAGAAAACAAAACATCAAATACGAGTAAACAATATGAAAAAACCTTTGTTTGAAAGTGCGAGAAGAAGCTTGTTTGAAGAAGAAGCTTGTTTGAGAGGGAGAACACCCGCGCTATTTTTGGTTTTTGGTAGGGTTTTTTTTTGTGAATTCGATGAGCCAATTTTTTGTTTTTGGTTTTGGTAGGTTTGTTTGCGATTTTTTGTGAATTTGACGAAAGGTGAAGGGTGGTAACTCGATTTTGGTTGGGGGGTGTATAGTTCCAAATTGTGCCCAACACAATTGGCAGACCCAACACAAATCAGGGTCTGTCAGTAACAGGACTCTTAGATTATTATGACTCCAACCTACCTGCTCGGGTTTGGGCTTGCGCTTGTATTTAAAGCCCAAATAATCATTACAAGAAAAAAGCCCAATTATTTATATGGTGTGGTGGTACCCACACGGTCGCCTCATTTTTCTTCTCATCAACTCAAAAATCTGGATCACTATTTATATATAAATATAAATTTAGTTCTTGTGTATGAAAAATGGCTTCGACAGAGGGATTGGTTCCAATAACAAGGGCATTCCTGTCAAATTATTATGACAATTACCCATTCACCCCTCTTTCCTCTGACGTTTCTCAACTTTCTTCCCAGCTTATTTCACTTTCTAAAGATCTCATCTCCCAAATCCCACCCACTCCAGGTAATTTTATGTTTTTTGAGATTTTTTTTAAAATGTACATTGGTTTTATTAAATCCACCAGAAATACAGTTAAGAGTCAAGAGTAGTAGTTATGAAAGCAAGTGTTATTTTTTATGTGTATTCAAAGTGTTTATGTTTTTGTCCCCAGACGAAAGTGTTTTGGCACATGAAGCGGATTGCGAGCCTCCGCATAAAATAGATGAAAACATGTGGAAGAATAGAGAGCATATTGAAGAAACACTCTTTTTATTGGACAAACCAAATTGGCCACAATCAGTATGTTTATTTTTCTGTTTTTAGGATGACACATATACAGCTTTAATAACTTACTTTGATAAACCATGCAGCTTCAACAACACTCCACACCTGAAGACATTGAGATAGCTACGATTCTCGGAGATCTCAAGAGTAAACTGCAAACAACTATGAGAGTATTGGAAGTGTTCCACACCAAGAATTCCGATAATGTGTTTAACACAGGTCTGTTTTTAGTTTTCCACTCTTTCCTTCTATTGCACCTTTAAGTTACTCTTTGTGCTTCTGTTTCGACTTTAGACCATGATGTATAAATTGCTGCTACCATGCCACACCATTTCAAACTTATTTACTTTAAACTAAGATTTTATCCTGGGGAGTAAGCCCCTAAGTTTAGTATATGGAGCAATAGAATACCTAACTTGTAAATATCCAGTAGGTATTTCTTGTATTTTTTTTTTTCTTATTTTTGCTGACAAGTGACATTGAAAACACCGAAAGCAACTATATTACAATGCACCAATTCCTCCAAGTTTGTGATGTCTGTTTGAATGCTCTGCACTTGCTTTCCAAATGCAACATTCCATAGAGAGCATAAGCTTCACCATGAATTCCTATGTTCAAGTTACTTGTATCTCAAACAATTATTGGTGTAATTTCCCTTTTATTCAACTGGTCTACCATTTTGCTTTTCTATGATGCTTTCGATCGGTAAGTTCAGCTTTTCAGCAGAAAATAATTGAAATGTCCATAGTTTATACCATCCCATCATTTGACAGTCTCCCTATTTAGCGTGAACACAGATATAGCCAAAGAAACACGACTCTACTAAATTTCAATATGTATGATCCTGGAAGCATCAAGCATGTATACTGCTTAAAAAGGAGATTTATTACAAGTTTGTAAGCAACTTTTTGATTAATTTTCTTTTGTGTGCATAACAGTGATGTCATTTCTTGACTTTGTAAAAGCAATTTATGTAATGGTGGGTGAGGTTGTGTTTTGCCGGACATTCTTAATAACATGATTACATGAGTAATACAAAACACCTTATCTTTGTTTCTTTGTTTAATAATAATAATAATAATTAGCTTTGTTTTGCTAGGACTTATTGTATTTTGGCACTTAATACCTATGCCCATTGCTAAGATATTTTCTTGACAATTGATCAGGGGGTTTGTAATATATTTGCAGTTATGACTTACATGCCTCAAGATTTCCGAGGTACTCTAATTAGACAGCAAAGAGACCGTTCAGAGAGAAATAAGCAGGCTGAGGTTGATGCTGTGGTCAACTCTGGTGGAGGAATTCGTGAACGATATGCTTTATTGTGGAAGCAACAAATGGAAAGGTGATTTCCTATTTTGTAACTCTGGCATTTGACTGGAATCAGGAAAATGAGCTCCTTGCTCTTGTAGTTTCAAGTGTCAATTCCAAGTCCAGATGCGCGAGGTTGATTCTTCATTCACCCAAAATCACCTCAAGTTTGTCCGACTTGGTCGACAGGGTCAAGTTCTGTTACAGTTCGTATGAGGATAAATTGAAACTTTATATTGCGATAATGGTGTTGAATTGATAAGTAAGTGATCACAGGAGTGACTTGATTATAGTAGAGCTCCCAATGGTTTTCTCTTTACTCCAAAGTAGATATGAGTTCTCAATAAAGGTGTTTCTTCAAGTAGTACATCTTAGTGATATTCTTTGGCAGTGTTAATTTTCAGCTCATATACATTTTCGATTCTGATAGTATATTATTTTTATTGGATTCAATTGCACAAATCTCCAGAAAAGCTTTATTTGAATTTTGAAATTCTCTTTGGAAGCTCTTGCAACACCCTCTGATTAACGTACACCATTTAATGCCAAGACATGAAATTAGTTCGCTTTTGCAGTTTGCAACTATGACATGGCCTTTGAACGGTTTGTGTTTTGATGGATGTTTCCCTTTCAGGAGGAGGCAGTTAGCCCAGCTTGGTTCTGCAACTGGTGTATATAAGACACTGGTTAAGTATTTGGTTGGAGTACCACAGGTGTGCACACTCTTTTGTGTAGAAAACTTGCCTCCTAATTTTGGATTATCATCAGTAGTTGGGCATCCATTCCATTTACACCTACCCCCTTTTACTGGAAAAACATTGATATTTTCCATTTTGCATTGCATTTGTGATTGCAAACATGGATCTCTGATCATGTGGTGGCATGTTGGACGGTTCTTTTAACCAAAGATGTGTTCTACCTTTCGCACTTTTATTCCTTTCTCTATATTAAAATATCGGTTTAAGGTGATTTATAGGTAAAAACCTAAGACACATTGATACGGATACGCGTGTCAGTGTTTGACACGGAACCCTGACACGACGACGTATATACGGCGGCATATATGTCGTAGGACACGGGAGCATAGCTAATTGTAAAGAAAACTATTCCTATTATTTAGTTACACAACTAATTCGTGGGCTCAATTCCTTACAAAGCGCCTCCATACAAAGTACAAAGAAATAACTATGAAAGTGACATATAATGGAGTATTTTCTTAGTTTTTTTAGGGTATAGAAAAAAACCCTAGTATGAAATCATATGCACAACTGTGTCCAACACGTGTCTGTCTGACACAATTTTTCAAGAATTTGAAGTAAAAAAATATCATTATCTCTGGGGTGGGCATGCTAATGCGAGTACCCGATAATCACCTTGTATTTATGTCGATCATTAAGATAGATGGTTGTCTCTTTGTTATTTAGGGAGAGGACTTGCACCTTATGGTGCCTTTTTAGTGGATTTTGGCTGTTAGAGTTGAATGGCTTTTGGCTTTTTAAATACTTAATTTTCATGCAGGTTTTACTGGATTTTATACGGCAAATAAATGATGATCATGGGTACATTTTCCTCTTTTTTTAATCTCTTAAAATAAGATACGATGTCAAGCGTCGCTTTAAGATGTATTTGCAATCTTTGAATGGATACTAAAACTATCAATAATTAGGCCTATGGAGGAGCAGCGAGAACGTTATGGGCCATCTTTATACAGTCTTACAAAGATGGCAATTGCTATTCGACTGTTTCTTGTCCTCGCTTGGGGCCGGTTTGAAGCCAAAAAATTGTGAGGAATCTTGTTTTGATTTGTTTCATGGTTTGTAATGTTTAATGTCAGTTAATTCGTAGACAATGTATTCTCACCTGTTTTTATTATCTACTTATTTACTTCATTAATTGTTCATTTTGTTCGTTGAGCAGAGAAAAGAGTAAAGTTGATATCTTAGTGCATGCAGTGGATGTTTACACCTCTGAGATGGAAAGATTTCTCAAGTTTATTGGGTATATCATCCGATTCTCCTCTTGAAGATTCTCCTTATTTTTTCAATTCCTCATTTAATTTTTAGATAGAAAATTTTTCACTAAATTCTAAAATGTGTACCATAAATTTTTTAACCCCCCTCCCCCTTTTTTCCTTTCTTTTCTCTCTATAGAACTTCTTCTCACTTAGCACAAAAAAACAAAACAAAACAAAATACAAAAAAAAGAGAGGAAGATGTGCACTTGCATGCTATTAATATACTTGCATTATTAAAAGGGGACTTTTCGTTATAACATTGTACAAAAGTGAGAAGTTTCAATTGTGGAAAAGTATATTTATATTATAGGTTCAGAAAGATTATTTTGCAAAATTGGGATCTAATTAGGCATCAGATCAAGCTTGGTGGTCGAATCCCATGGTTACTCGAGAAAACTTACCCAATACGCTTTCACATATGCAATTGGGTGTTACCTCTATTTGGTGTGATAGGCCACCTAAGTTTGTAACTAGTCTTTTGTTAAATGACTCGGCTGCTACTTGTACTTTTCGTACCTTTCGGTAAATGAATAAATAGAATGCATTTTACCAAAAAAAAAAAAGAAAAAAAGATGTTAGTTAAAACTTGAACATATGAAAATGAGGATAATATTATTAATTATTAGTAGTCTGATCTACAGTTTGAGTCAGCAGTTTTTATGGACACTTGACTGTGGTCCTGTGTTGCACGGGTACGACTTCCATTTTGAAGTACCTGTGTAACACAGAGTGTGGTCCATCAATCAACTTAGTTTTATACAAACTATTTATTCAATGTTAAAAAAAAAACACATCAAGGCTTTCGTGAGGATTGCCCCAAAGCCTCACGACTAAAATCGCACAGAGGCATAGGAATTGCAAGATGATCAACTTCTGTTAAGTGTATGTAATTCATTTATTCATATTATATGGTGTAATTTGTTATAAGCTTTTTATTCATATGTCATGTTGTATTTCATAACATAAAAACTTATTTATATATTCTGGATTTTGTAAGTGCACCTTTTTGGACGTTGAGAGCTTACACTTCAGTTGCCTTTGAGGCTTAAGCCTCTAAGAGGATTGGTTATTTTATTTTATTTTATTTTGCTTTTGCCTTTTTAAACAATGATATTAATTATAAATAGATACACTCCCTGTGAGGGCAAACCACCTATTGCTCATTTAGTGTTCATGGTTCTCTTATATTTTTGTGTTATGACAAATGTTTCCATGAACAACAATTGTCTCATCTTGTGGAAAAGGCCGTGTCCCAGTATATTCTATGGTTGTTCAAAGACTATTCTATGGTTTATGTGGTATTCTATTGTAGTGGTATATGTTATTCACTAATAAGTGTATTTTTTATAGTGAGGTCTTTGCAAATTCTCCCTTCTTTATATCAGCAAGGGATGTTGGTGGTGTGGATGTAAGGTATGTTCCATATTTCGGTTGGGTTGGGTTTCACTTGTTCCTTACATTTTTTATTTTATTTTTTTTCACAGTAACCATCAGAATCAAATTTTTGTTAGTTCTATGATCAATTGAAATTTGCTTACTGTAATTATTGTATAGGGAAACTGATTACAAAGAGACCACTATTCCTGCTGGGAAAACGTTTGAGGTTTGCTTTATTCATAATGTAGCCTCTTTTGTATTTTTTGGGCCCGAAGTTTTTTTTTTTTTTTTTGTTCATGTGTACTGTTTTCTACAAAAAGTTGTTGTTGTTAGTACTTGTTACTGATAAGAGGCATACATATAAATGATAAGATCATAAGAATTTAATCCAATCAACCCGCTTCAAATACATTAGACATGTACTCACTTCTACTACTGCACTCCTTGTGTAAGCTATGTCTATATATTCTTGCTGAGTGAATGGTTTATTAATTTTCTCTCCTTTTCTATCCCTCTCTGCCTCTCAGTGTCTTTCCTTTTCTTAAGTGAGCAAGAGTTACTAATTAAGTACAGTAGGAAGGACTTCATCATTTTGAGTCGTGTAATCTTATGTAGGCACCCTACACTCTGACCAATCATATGCACATCTGCTATTTATTGGAAGTAAGGAAGTTGGGAAACTCTGCTTGTGGTCAGCTAATCGTAAACTCTGACCCGAAGAAGTGTGGTAAACTCCCTAATATGTTATTTAGGAAAATAAAAAATGCAGTGTGCACCAACCTAGATGTGAAGGACCCGGGTGTCATACCCCGAATTTCCAGACAATTAAAATAGAGAATTATTCAAGATATAAATATCTCAATTGTCACCCTATTCAATTATCTGAAAACCAAGGGCTGAAACGAAAACATAATAACATATTATCAAACCCAATATTAAAATCTGAGATCAAACTAGATCAAAAGAACAACTCTTCATTCATGAATTACTAACCAATTCTATTACATCTGTTTCAAATCAAAACTTTACACTTCAGAAAACTTAAACTAGTAAGACTCCAAGAGTGAATCCAAATCAATCGTCGTCATCCACTGCATTCTACCATTTATGTTTCCAAGAACACATCCACATTGCAAAACAAAACAAACATAGGTCAATTGGTATGAGTAAGACTAAATATAAAATAGCAATACGTTCATATCTTTCAAATAAAGAAATATGTTATTTCAATCATTTCAACTTGGAAGACAATTTAGTTTTGTTTTCTCAAAACAGCATGTAGTTTCTTCCCAAGTAAGGTTTTAATCCCAATATACATTTCCAAAAATCTCATATAACAGTACTCATTATTCTCACATTCCAAAATAACTCATAATATAAATACCACTTGTTAATTATACATATAATAACTTAATTAAATATGAGTTTGATATACCTTACCTTTATGTCAGTCAAATTTCCATTCATAATCAAACTTCATTTAAGACATGGAAGCCTAATTGATAAAACATGGTTTGTTCCGCATATTCGGGGACATTTATCATAACACTAACAGGTCATTCATGACACATTCAGTGAATACCTTAGAGCATTTCTAGGTGGTGGTAGTATACTCTTCAAATTTGAAGAAACTGGTCGCAAATTTTGACCAACTCTAACTGGTCGCAAATATCGACCACAAATGCAATTGTAGACCCTACCACGCGCGCTATTGGTACTGGCGCGTGCTAGTACTATTGTCGCGCGACATTACCACTGTCGCCCCCAAGTTGAAAAAAAAAACTCACGCGACATTCCCACTATCGCACCAAATTGAAAAAGTAAAAAAAAAACTTGCACGACGTTAGTACTGGCGCGGGTACTGGCGCGTGGTGCTTGTCAAAATAAAAAAAAAATTTAGGCGACATTTGCAATGGCGTGCGACATTACCAATGTCGCTTCGCATCCGCATCCGCATCCAAATTGCCAAATTTGTGAACAAAAATGTGAACGGACATGTGATACGACCGGATATACTACCACCTAGAGTTGGAATTCTGGGAAATTCCGAATTTTTTCTTCAAATTTGAAGATTTTGACAGGTGATACTACCACTTAGAGATGCTCTTAGGTCATTCCCGCCACATTCCATAAATACCCATCATAACACTAACAGGTCATTCATGGCATATTCAATGAATATCTTGGGTCATTCCCGCCACATTCAAGGAATACCTATCACAA
This sequence comes from Coptis chinensis, assembly GCF_015680905.1. Classification (NCBI taxonomy): domain Eukaryota; kingdom Viridiplantae; phylum Streptophyta; class Magnoliopsida; order Ranunculales; family Ranunculaceae; genus Coptis; species Coptis chinensis. The sequence goes on along the minus strand of NC_141463.1, from coordinate 86,931,515 downwards.
CACTAATAGGTCATTCATCGTATATTCAATGAATACTTTGAGTCATTCCCGCCACATTTAAAGAATATCCATCACAACACTAACAGGTCATTCATGATACATTCAATGAATACCTTCGGTCATTCCCGCCACATTCAAGGAATATCCATCATAACACTAACAGGTTATTCATGACACATTCAATGAATACTTTTGGTCATTCCCGTCACATTCAAGGGATACACAACACTAATAGGTTATTCATGACACATTCAATGAATATCTTGGGTCATTCCCGTTACATTCAAAGAATACCCATTACAACACTAACAAGTCAATCATGACACATTCAATGAATATATTTTAAACAACCACAATAACATACACAATTAAATACTAATATTGTACAAATATAGTTATCACAAAAACTAATATATAATATATAATAATATAGTGGCTGCACTTTTGTTCAAAGCTGTCTACATATCCAAATCTTTAAGATTGGAATCAAGCCTTCGTAGTTTTTATCAGCCACATAGTCAAAGTCAAGTAACAATAAGAATTCATGCATTAAGGTTGCACACTTCATTTCCCTTTCATTCCTCAATTATATATATATATATATATATATATTAAACTCAAACTTTAATGTAACATGTTACGTGTTATAACATTCAACTATATCATTTATCTCATTACAAAAAGAAAAGTTAAATAGACCTCTCCTAAAAAAGAAAACATGGTAGGTTATCTCGGTATCTTGCCAAAATAATAACTTTTCCTACAATCATCAAAATGATGCACCACTTAATTATTTGACAACTAGGATATGTACACTTCTATTTTCATGTAGAATTCGAAGTCCCAACCTCAGCCCATTTAGAAGAAAATTTAGGTTGAAAACGGTAAAAATCCTAATTTTCAGCAAACTAGATTTCTGACGGACTATTTTCCGAATGGCACAACTCTTTCCACAACTATCCAAATGCATCGAGGCTTTTTGTGTTGAAAAGCTAACACACAAAACTTATTTTCTTATGTTTTACAAAAATACTCTATCTCATTCTAAATCTGAGAAAACTAGGCTCAAACACACTGCGCAGAAACTGATTTATGACGCACTGTTTTCTGCCAGTCAAACTTCCAGATGCCATAATTAATTCCACAGGCCTCGGAATGCGACGAGACCAATTCGGTTGGACAGAAGACTCAGAAAACTTACTTTTTCCTGTTTTCCTGAACACCTAACTCTCATCCCAACTATATAAAAATTAGACTGTAATACAGTGCACAGAAACTGTTCTTGAAGCAAATTTCTAATGCGCAGACTTATGGAGCTCATATCTTTCTCCACACACACCCAAATGATCTGATTTTTGGATGTGTTTCTTCTACATGTCTTATATCTATCATAAAATTTTCAAATCATTTGAATACAGGAAAGTTAGTTAACTAGTTGTTTTATATCAGCATGACAGATTGAGAAGAAAACAAATAGTTCACTTCCTAAAACCATAGTATACATGAAATACCAAGAATATTCAAAATCAAAGTATAACCTGAGGATTCCAACAATGATTAAAACACATACAATACATTTGGTATATTTATCTTAAATCAGTCAACAGGAAGATAGAATAAAAAGAGAGTAGAAAATAACTCATTAAAGCATGAATTTGCTACAAAATATTTATGATCAAATCAATTATTGTTGATGTCATCATTCCAATATTTAGAATAAATACATAACTAAAATAAACCATGGTAATAAATCAAATCATATATATAAAGTTTAGCCTACTCACTTTTTGTTAACCTAACCTATAGATTATGAAAGCAAAAGAATCCGAAAAACGAAAGTCGACTGTCGGAGTTAAGTGATTGTCTTCTTCCTCCCTTTTCTTTTTACTCTCAAACACTCTCAAGCAAGAAAACTTTTTGTTTCTCTCTCCTTTTTCTTTTGCACGTCTCTTTTTTCTTTTGTATTCTCTTTTTTGAAAAACCCAGAACAATATAGGAAAGAGAGAGCAAAAGAGGGTTCAGTTGTAACCCCATTTCTCTCCCTACGTTTTGTCTCTCTTTTATCTTTATTCTTTTTTATTATTATTATTTAAGGTGAATCTACATTCTTTCCTAGACCTGTAAGATGTGTATATTATAACACCCCTATTTTTATTATTATTTTTTATTTAAATATATATAAAGTTAAATAATAATAATAAAAAGGATAAAAATAAAAGAGAGACAAAATGTGGGGAGAGAGAAGTGGTTACAAATGAACCCTCTTTTGCTCCCTTTTTCCTATTCTTGTGGGTTTTTCAAAAAAGAAAATACAAAAGAAAAACAAGGACGTGCAAAAGAAAAAGGAGAGAAATAAAAAAGAGCCTACTGCTTGAGAGTGTTTGAGAGTAAAAACAAAAGAGTGGAAGAAGAAGACAATCACTTAACGCCCCGACAATCGATTTTCGTTTTTCGGATTCTTTTGTTTTCGTAATCTATCGGTTCGGTTAATAAAAAGTGAGTAGACTAAACTTTATATATAAAATTTGATTGATTACCATGATTTATTTTAGTTATGTGTTTATTCTAGATATTGGAATGATGACATCGACAATAATTGATTTGATCATAAATGTTTGGTTTAATGAGTTATTTTCTACTCTCTTTTATTCTATATTCCTGTTGATTGATTTAAGATAAATATACCAAATTGATTGTATCTGTTGGTTAATCATTGTTGGAATTCTTAAGTTATACTTTGATTTTGAATATTCTTGGTATTTCATGTATATTATGGTTTTATGAAGTGAACTATTTGTTTTCTTCTCAATCTGCCATGCTGATATAAAACAGCTAGTTGACCGACTTTTCCGTATTCCAATTATTTGAAATTTTTATGGTAGATATAAGACATGTAAAAGAAACACATCCAATGATCAGATCATTTGGGTGTGTGGAGAAAGATGAGCTCCATAAGTCTGTGTGTCATAAATTTGCTCTTCAGGAATAGTTTACGTGCACCGTATTACAATCCAATTTTTATATAGTTGGAAAGAAAGTTAGGTGTTCGGGAAAATAGGAAAAAGTAAGTTTTTAGAGTCTTTTGTCCAACCCAATTGGCCTCGTCACATTCCGGGGCCGTGGAATTAATTATGGCGTCTGGAAGTTTGACTGTCATAAATCAGTTTCTGCGCACTGTGTTTGAGCCTAGTTTTTTCACATTTAGAATGAGATTGAGTATTTTTGTAAAATATAAGAAAGTAAGTTTTGTGTGTTAGCTTTTAAACGCAAAAAGCCTCGTTGCATTTGGATACCTATGGAAGTTGTGTCATTCGGAAGATAGTCCGTCAGAAATCTAGTTTGCTGAAAATTAGAATTTTTACCGTTTTCGACCTAAGCTTTCTTCTAGATGGGCTGAAGTTGAGACTTCGAGTTCTACATGAAAATGTAAGTGTAAATATCCTAGATTCCTAGTTGTCAAATAATTAAGTAGTGCATCATTTGGATGACTGTATGAAAAGTTATTATTTTGGCAAGTTACCGAGATAACCTACCATGTTTTCTTTTTTTAAGGAGAGCTCTAGTTAGTTTTTTTTTGTAATGAGATAAATGATTGTACTTAGATATATGGGTGTCTTAAATCTTGATTGCTTAATTTCACATTTGTATTATATTCCAAGTATAATTGTTGCATATACATTAAATGTTAATATAAATGTATGTTATAATACGTGACATGTTACATTAAAGTTTGAGTTTTATATATATATATATATATATATTGAGGTATGAAAGGGAAATGAATTCTTATTGTTCTTTGCCTTTGACTATGTGGCTGATAAGAACTATGAATGCTTGATTCCAATCTTGAAAGATTTAGATACATAAGCAGCTTTGAGCAAAAGTGAAGCCACTATATTATTATATATTAGTTTTTGTGATAACTATACGTATACAATGTTAATATTTAATTGTGTATGTTATTGTAGTTGTTTAAAAAGTATTCAATGAATATACCATGAATGGTCTGTTAGTGTTGTGATGGGTATTTATAGAATGTGGCAGGAATGACCCAAGGTATTCATTGAATGTGCCATGAATGACCTATTAGTGTTGTGATGGGTATTCTTTGAATGTGGTGAGAATGGACCCAAGGTATTAATTAAATGTGCTATGAATGACCTGTTAGTGTTGTGATGAGTATTCTTTGAATGTGGCGAGAATGACCCAATGTATTCATTGAATGTGTTATGAATTATCTGTTAGTGTTGTGATGGGTATTCTTTGATTGTGGCGGAAATGACCCAAGATGTCCATTGAATGTGCCATGAATGACCTGTTAGTGTTGTGATGAGTATTCTTTGAATGTGGCGGGAATGACTCAAAGTATTCATTTAATATGTCGTGAATGACCTGTTAGTGTTGTGATAGGTATTCCTTGAATGTGGCGGGAATGACCCAAGGTATTCATTGAATATTCAATGAATGACATGGTTAGTGCTATGATAAGTGATATTCTCCAAATATGCGAGACAAACCATGTTTTATCAATTAGACTTCAATGTCTTAAATGAGGTTTGATTATGAATGAAAATTTGACTGACATAAAGGTAAGGTGTATCAAACTCATATTTAATTAAGTTATCGTATGTGTAATTAACAGGTGATATTTATGTTATGAGTTATTTTGGAAAGTGAGAATGATGAGTACTGTTATATGAGATTTTTTGGAAATGTAAATTGGGATTGAAATCTTACTTGGGAAGAAACTATATGCTGTTTTGAGAAAACAGAACTAAATTGTCTTCCAAGTTGAAATGATTGAAATAGTATATTTCTTTATTCGAAAGATATGAACGTATTGCTATTTTATATTTAGTCTTACTCATACCAATTGACCTATGTTTGCTTTGTTTTGCAACGTGGGTGTGTACTTGGAAACATAGATGGTAAAATGCAGTGGATGACGATGCTTGATTTGGATTCGCTCTTGGAGTCTTACTGGTTTAAGTTTTATGAAATGTGAAGTTTTGATTTGAAACAGATGTAATAGAGTTGGTTAGTAATTTATGAATTCATGAATGAAGAGTTGTTCTTTTGATCTCTGATTTTAATATTAGGTTTTCGTTTCAGCCCTTGATTTTCAGATGATTGAATAGGGTGACGATTGAGATATTTATATTTTGAATAATTCTCTATTTTAATTATTTGGAAATTCGGGATGTGACAGTTTTGTATCAAAGCCTAGATTATTTTAGAATAAGAAGGTCTAGGTGATCATCAAATTGTGGTAATGGGTAGTAGGAGTGTTTTTGTGGTGTTAAGTTTTCTTGTTGTTTTCAAATTTGTTTTGTTCCCGTTTTGAATTTTGGTATTCTGCATTTTCGTATAAAGTGGTGATTCTGATTACGTGGTTTTAATTTACGTATGTCCACATGTAAGGTGTGTATACTTTGGTATCCATCTATATCTCATTTATGATATATGCTTATTTTGAATTCTAGATGCAAGTTGTAAATGACGTGTTTAATAAATGTTTATACTGTGTTTTAGATTATTTCTTAAAACTTAGTTGTTAAAATACAATCTGTTAACTTTAGACTCTATAAAGATTTATTGTTTGGCGTACTTAGTTGTTAAAATACAATCTGTTAACTTTAGACTCTGTAAAGATTTATTGTTTGGCGTAGTGTTTGTTTGGTGAATCTACATTCTTTCCTAGAATCTCGAGACGAGATTCTTTTAAGGTGTGTATATTATAACACCCTTATTATTATTATTTAACTTTATATATATTTAAATAAAATAAAAATAAAAATAGGGGTGTTATATGGGGAAGTCCATTAGTAGCAGTTAGAAACTTAGTAATTTCCTAATCTTTACGGAGGTTGTCTTCAGTAGGTGCGACTAGGGGGTCATTGTACCTGAACCCACCCTTCCTACTTGTATAACCCGTAAGGCTTTCTGTAAAAAATGGAAATGTATCCTTCATCTAGGTCAAAACTCAAAACGACTTAAACCAACTTCATAAAAACTTAAAATTCCTTCATCGTTGCTCCCACGGCACCATTAAGACTATCAAATCTATACAGATTTTCTGAATCTCTGCTCTTGTTACGCCAGTAACACCATTTACAAAGAAACGGCCTATGGTCAGAAAGCTTCTCCATCAGTTCATCCCATTCATAGATCTGAACTTAATATCTTGCATTGAGTTATTAACTTTTAACAGTTCTCTATCCCTATTTCCAAGCAAAAAAAAAAGTCTGGGGTCTGACTAAGTTACTTTCTTTCTCTATCCATCGAGCCGTGAGTCTCATTACAGTTATCAGTCATCTCTATTTTTGCTGCAACATGATCTTATGTCTTTGGGTTTGGAATCAGATGCATCTGTTATCTTAAATCATTACGTTTCTCGATTTCTTGTCCTTTGCAGGTCTCATTGACAGTGGAATCGGTGAACTCATATATTGCTTGGGATTTTTCATTGGCACAGGGAAAAATGAACATGGTATGGTCGCAAAATACCCCTCGCTGCTGTGTTATATATCATTTATTCTTAAAAAATTCGTGACTGACACAGACGCCTGGACACTTGTGTCGGACAATTGGATACGTTGTTTACAATTTCAAACTAGGGTTGTTTAGGTATAGAAATGACTAAGAAAATAATCCATTAACATAGTTACGACCCCGTGATACTCCACTTCCATAGTTAATTATTTGTAAGGAGGCACTTACTAAGGTCTTGAACCAAGGATTAGTGGTGTAACTAAAGAATGGTAATGGTTTTCTGTCCTACCTCGTATAGGTCACCGTGTCAGACACCGACATGTGTTTTGGTGTCAATGTGCTTGGGAATATTTCCTCTTTGTATTATGGTTGACAACATTTTAACTGAATGTTAGTCAAATTGTCAGAAATTTTGACTAGTTGGACTTTGTTGTGAACAGGATGTGGGCTTTAGCATGGAGTATACTAGTCCGTCTGGGGAAGTTAATGTAAGTGGTCTACTTATTCGCCCTTGAAACCAGAATTTACAACTCTTTTTTCAGTTGTTGATTTGCTTGAAAATAACACGTCTCTAGTTTTCCTCTGATCGTTGATGAACACTAGCGATCTCATAAGTTTTATTAGAACTTCTTGATTTTCAATATTTTCATATTTTTTGATTGGGTAACTTCTGGTTTCAGATGATCTTACCCTATCGGCGTTACGACTCTAATCAGGTGAGTTGTTTATTTTTGCGCCTCATTAATTTCATATTGTTTCACGTCTGTATATATTTTGACCTTGTACATTGCCTCCCAGGGGAATTTTTGTACAGTCATCGCTGGAAATTACAAACTAATTTGGGACAATTCTTATTCATCCTTCTTTAAAAAGGTACTGGACACTAATTGAGGCCTTTAGTTATTAGTTGTCTGTGCTAGTAGAATATTGACATATTGTGCTTTATCTTACATGTTTAACCACCTTGGATACATTTATACATGCATCATATACATACAACTAGGCATACATACATAGATATAAGTGTGCCAAACATACAGAGGTCTACAACATGGGGTGAGTTGTTCAAGGGATTTGTGTACAAGTTATGAGTGAGAAAGAATATTCTCAGACAGAAAGTGTCTTCCTCTCAAAATTGTTCGTAGCTATATGATGACACTAGGCATAATTCTTGAGAACTTTCAGTGAAGACCAAATAATCTTTGTATTTTAACATTTCAATCAGGAATAGAAATTCGCCAACATTATAAACTTTTCCAATTTTTGACAGAATCTACGTTACAAAGTGGATTGCATACCCCCGGTAGCTGAGCCAGTGCAGTTGAACGAGGAGGAAGAATGAGTGAAGTCCTGTCAACGATTCGGCTGCAGGCTTCTAGATTGAATTTGTTCCCAACCATCAGAGGATAATTTGAGTTTATTGAAGATTTCTGATGCATTCAATGTTTTGGTTACACAAAAAAGAAATTCGCATTATATGTATTATATTTGTTTTCTCTGGCCCTCTGGGGTGCTGTTAGGAGAATGATTGAAGTTAAAAAGGTTATTCACATTCTTGGTATCGTTCCCTGGGCTATAAATGTATTTGTATTTTTACTAATTTCAGTTTCTATTTTAATTTAGGACTTCTAATATTGAACTGTGGTTGTAGCATGTGATCGTGTCTATATGATGCCACGACCAGATACTACGCCTATATCTGGCCGTATGACGCTGGATTGCTGATTACATATATTTTGGGAATAGGGACTGTTTGAAGGAACAATGAGCGGCGTCATAGCATAACAATATTATGAGCATATTGCAAACTTATTGCAGCAATGTCGAGCAAGTTGAACCACACTTTTCTTTCAATTCAATGAAAAGTTATTAAACTACCTAGGCTATAAGTATTAAGAATTTAAGATATGAACATGTTAATATACGTATTACACATCGAAGACTAGTCATGCCCATATAGATTATCAAAGCCCAAACCATAATTGATTGTTTGATAAAAGGATGCTTGGTTCTTCATTGGAAATCAAAGCCTATTGTCGCCGCTTCTTGTTGGAAATGCTAAAGCAAGAGCTATTGATTACAACTTTCTTCCTGTTCCAAATTACATAAGTTATATAGTGGTTAAACTGAATAATTACAAATTAAGCTGTCAATCTTAGCAAGTGCAATAGAAGAGATATTTCACATTTGAACTTCAAATGTGCAGAGAGATTGTTGCAGTCAAAGTAAACAAATGCTCATACAAGGCCCAAAATATCGCCGATATATCTCGGTAAATTGGTACACCGATATCAATATTTTCGATATATATCTACCGAATATTAAACTCTTTTTTTTTCCGATATATATCAAAATTTCCGATATGAAACTTTATATCGCCGATATAATCGATATTTTCAATATAATCGATATATATCGGTTGACTTTTTGACTATTTTTTAATATAAATCCGATATTTTCAATATATTTCCGATATGTTTTTGATATTTCTGATATTATATTTCCGATATATCTAATATTTCTAATCCTACCTATATTAATATCCGTTTCTCCCAAGATGCTCATAGTGAGCCACATCAGCAAAGTTTTTAAAATAGTTCCTATTTGAAAAATAATTACTTGTCTTCTTACCAAACTAACCCTGAATTTGGCCTGCTCTCTAATTTAATATAAATTAAAATTGTCCTTTCATGTGTTATGCTAAAACAAAAAACAAAGCTACGCATTATTTCATTATTTCAAATGTACGCATGGGATAAAAAAAAACAAATTCCAAAAAACAATGGATTAGTTAATTGATATGTATGTTATGAAATCCATGGGCTTATGTGGATGCCCACCATTGATATGTGTTATCCTAATCTTGGTATTTATCCTGATAACCTTCTATCTTGATGTTTATCCTGATCATCCTCTATCTTACTGTTTATCATGTTAATCCCTTATCTTAGTAAGGAGGTTACCTAGTTGTATATAAAGGTAACCTCCTCCCATTTAGTTTTTACCTGAAGGAATAAGAATTATCTCTCTCTCTTTTATTCAATCTACATGTTAAGTTAATGTTAAGTTAGTGTGGTGTTTTCTCCAAATCGGTTTAATTTCTAACACGTTATCAGCACGATAGTCTCTAGCTTTGGATTAAAGGTATGTGTTTTACTTACGATTAAAGGTATGTGTTTAACTTGTTGTTATAAATTGTAATCGATACTATTGAATTTAAATTCGTATTTTGGTATTAAATTCGTTACTATCGAATTTAAAGTTTTAAGTCACGGGTATGTTATGTTGGCGTTTATCTTTTAAATTTTTACCATTCACGACTATTAATCTATTCGCGACCTTCTTTTATTTCTTTGTTGGGAACATACTTACTTTACTGTTAATCAACTATACCTTCTCGAATTGGTTCCTGAAATGCAGGAGTCCACTCTTATTGAATACTGATAAATAATTTGGGCATATGTTGTATTATTGATTGCAAATAATCATTGATTGCAAATAATCGAGAAGGCCAGATAGATTCTTCTTATCCTTTACGAAGTATAGTATGTGTTAACTTTAGTTGATATTGAGTGTGTCAGGTGATATAGTGCTTGTGTGTGCGAGTAGAAAATAGTTATGGATTGTTAGGTGCCACTGCAACTCGCTATTCAATCAATTTTAGCATCGTGTCGATGACTTAATTTCTACTTTCCTTGTCATCTAGTATAAGAATGGAATAAATTATTGATTAAATAGTAGAAGACTAGAAACTCAGGTTAGGATAGTGAGCTGGTTTTCTTGATACAGTGTTAAAGTTTGTCATGGTTGTTGTATAATATATTTGACTTTTGTAGCTTTATCAATGAAAAAGAGCAAAAGAGATTTTACTCTTCTGATCTCCGGCATATGTTTCAATGTAGAAAACTATTCCTAATAACCATCTTCAGATTATTAAAAAAAAAAAAAAAAACAACAACAACAATAATGCTCGATAAAGGGCCTAATAACCAGTGAAGAAGACGATGACAACATGTTATATTTTGCTAGATAAAGGGCCTAATAACTTTTAAAGGTCAAAGCCCATATGTTTTATTGATTCTGGGTCTTAAGTTAATAAAACCCATCTTATAACATTAGTTTCAAAATTCGGAATAGAAAGACACTTCTGAACAATGATGCAGACCCTAAAGTTTTACGATATATTAGGAACCCGAAGTTTCAAGATCTATTTTTTTTAAGAACCTGAAGTTCTAAGAATTAAATTGTTAGGAACCCGAAGTTTTAAAATCTATTTTTTTTTAGGAACTTGAAGTTCTAAGATCTATTATTTTTAGGAACCTGACGTTCCAAGATTTAATTTTTAGGAACCAGAAGTTCTAAAGTCGAATTTTTAGGAACCTGCAGTTTCAAAATCTATATATATATATTTTTAAGAACCTGAAGTTCCAAAGATTCAATTTTTAGGAACCTGAAGTTCTAAAATCGTCTGGTTGACTATATCGACTTGGTCAGGTCCAACCCATAAGGATTGGTCCAGTTTTGGCCCATTACAGTGGTCATTTATGTAGGCCCAATTCATTTTTATAGCTATTTTGTTTTCAAGAACTTGAAGTTCTAAAATCATATATGTTAAAGGCCACAATTCTCATATTCCTACATCATCATATTCATGACGACTTAAAGAATGAGTACCTAATAGAGGAAGACCCAGTAGGTCTTTGGAAATCCCTGAAGGATAGGTATGATCACGAGGAAGATGGTCATACTACCAATCAAGAATGGGAAAGTTTGATGAGCAAACTTTCATCTTTGGAATGATTTATTTAGTTAATTATATTTTTATTACCAATTCATGGAACGTTTACCGTTAATATTGTTTTATTCATGGACAGTCTAGGCTAGGATTGTCGTTAATATTTTGAATTTCCTTATTTTGAATTTATTCTATCACAATGCACTAGTATCAATCTTTACAAATTTATTTTGCTTTTATGTTGAAATGTATGGATATATAAATGGAGAAAAGTATTATGGATATATGTTTGGTCGACTATACCCATAAATGAGAAAGACATTGTGTATCATATCTAACGTTGGAAGCCTTTAAGCTCACTTAGATACCAGATTACATAATTGTCAATTTAATGAGATAGTATTCCCGTCGTTAGGGGAGAAGAGCAATGGTTGCTCTAAGGGCGACGTGAAGCAACTTGGATCACGCCCCTGCTCTCATTAAGAGATAAGGAGAATGATACACTTGCAAGCGGTTGCAAAGAAAATGCCTAAGCATTTAATGATATGGTAAAAGTAACCATGAATGTGAACCATAATTGATGTTCCATTTGGGACGGGTCCAAACATGGCATGGCAAATGAATCCATCAGACGCTAAAAGCGTGGTAGACCTATAGGATCCAAAGAGAGTGCTCCTGTGAGAGGAGAACCGAGGAACCATCTTGTCCAAACAATAGCCGTAATGGCCGGAGCTCCATAAACAAATAATGAAAATGTGCAAATATCCAAAATTTGAAATGCCTATATATGGTTTTACCTGAAAATAAAGAGATCGATCTCAATATTCCATGCATGTTCAGGTGAATTGTGGGATAGGAAAGCACTTGTCATAGATGACATATTTAGCTATGGTATAGCTATTGGAACATCATAGGACAATGATGAAAAATAAATGAGCCACGGTTTTGTTTTGTCGACAAAGGAAAGATTGGCCAACTGAATTTGCTATTCAAGCATAATTAAACTCTTTCAATAAACGTGGTGTATTTGGACCTATAGTACAAACCCCAAAAGGTGTTAAAGGTTACAAATGGGTGTTTGTTCGAAACTAAACGAGAAAAATGAAATTTTCAATATAAGACACGTCTTGTGGCACAAGGTTTTTGAGAAACACAGGATTGATTATGAAGAATCATACTCATGAATGTAGTGGTGACTACTTGTATGGGGACATAGACAAATATATTTACATGAAAATCCCCGAAGGATTTGGTTTTGTGAAAGCAAAATCAAGGAGTACGCACTCAATTAAACTAAGACATTTATTGTATGGTTTGAAACAATCCGGAAGATTGTGGTACAATCGTCTTAGTGAATATTTGTCTAAGGAAGGGTATGCAAACAATGAAATTTGCCCATGTGTCTTCATAAAGAAATCCTTAAATGGATTTGCAATACTAGCCACTTATGTGAATGACATAAATTTGATTGGAACTCCGGAAGAGCTCGAGATAACTGCTCAATACCTAAAGTAGGAATTTGAGATGAAAGACCTTGGGGAAACAAGACTTTGTCTCGGCTTGCAGATTGAGAGAAGTTCTAGTGGTGTATTAGTCCACTAGACTAATTACACCGAGAATGTTTCGAAATATTTTCATATGAACAAGGCACATCCATTAAGTACCCCAATGGTCGTCCGGTCATTGAATATAGAGAAAGACCCATATTGCCCCAAAGAAGAAAATGAAGAAGTTTTGGGTACTGAAGTACCATACTTGAGTGCAATTGGTGCATTAATGTATCTAGCACAATGCACTAGACCGGACATTTCTTTTTCTGTATATTTGTTAGCCAGGTACAGCTCAGCGCCTACTAAAAGACACTGGAATGATGTCAAACACATATTGAGATATTTTTATGGAATAACTGGTATGAAACTATTTTATTCTTATGGTTCCACTAATGACTATGATCTAGTTGGCTATGCAGTCTTTGGTTATCTATCGAAAGGGTCACTCCCAAACGTGTATGTATTTCTTAGTGGTAATGTTGTTATTTGTTGGCATTCCACTAAACAAACTTTAGTGGCAACTTCCTCCTCGACCACTCAAATTTTAGCTCTTCATGAAGCTAGTCGTGAATGTGTATGGCTAAGGTTATTAATTGGGCATATTAAGTAGTTCTTGTTAATTACCTTCTATAACAAGTGTTCCCAATATTATTTATGAGGATAATGCAGCGTTTGATTCAAGAAGGATTTATAAAAGGAAACAGACAAAACACATTGCGCCAAAATTTTTTTACACTCAAAAGGAGAAGCAGATTAAGGTCGAAAGCAAGTTCGTTCCAAAATTGACAACCTTGTCGATCTTTTCACTAAATCACTACCAAGCATACAAGCTTGTATATGGGATCGGCATGAGAAGTTCACCACCACACCATATAAAGACTTGTCTTTATCGTGGGAGTAGTAGAAAGTGGGGAGCATCCTGGAAGAATGTGTCCCAGGACATATGCACTGTACTCTTTTCCCTTATCTAGGTTTTATCCCACTGGGTTTTCCTAGTAAAGGTTTTAATGAGGCAGTATAAAGCAAGTCACAATGATTATGAGTAATGTTGTACTCTTTTTCCCTTCACTTTGGTTTTTCCCACTGGGTTTTCCTTAGCAAGGTTTTAATGAGGCAACTGTCATTGGATAATTATAGAGCATCCAGAAGAATGCTACAAAAGATGCATCCACCATAATTTCCACAAGAATGGTGGACATCCAAGGGGGAGTGTTATGAAATCCATGGGCTTATGTGGATGCCCACCATTGATATGTGTTATCCTAATCTTGGTATTTATCCTGATAACCTTCTATCTTGATGTTTATCCTGATCATCCTCTATCTTACTGTTTATCATGTTAATCCCTTATCTTAGTAAGGAGGTTACCTAGTTGTATATAAAGGTAACCTCCTCCCATTTAGTTTTTACCTGAAGGAATAAGAATTATCTCTCTCTCTCTTTTATTCAATCTACATGTTAAGTTAATGTTAAGTTAGTGTGGTGTTTTCTCCAAATCGGTTTAATTTCTAACAATGTATTAGTTATTGGATATGGATATGTATTAGTTAATAGATATGGATATGGATTACTTATTGGATATGGATATATTAAACTTCCAAGTGCTTCTCTTAAATATAGGCCCAGACATGATGGGTTTAAGAATAACAGGCCCGGCCACAGGTCGGGTCCTACCTATATTAATATCCGTTTCTCCCAAAATGCTCATAGTGAACCACATCAGCAAAGTTTTTAAAATAGTCCCTATTTGAAAAATAATTACTTGCCTTCTTACCAAACTAACCCTGAATTTGGCCTGCTCTCTAATTTAATATAAATTAAAATTGTCCTTTCATGTGTTATGCTAAAACAAAAAACAAAGCTACGCATTATTTCATTATTTCAAATGTACGCATGGGATAAAAAAAAAAAAAATTCCAAAAAACAATGGATTAGTTAATTGATATGTATTAGTTATTGGATATGGATATGTATTAGTTAATAGATATGGATATGGATTAGTTATTGGATATGGATATGTTAAACTTCAAAGTGCTTCTCTTAAATATAGGCCCAGACATGATGGGTTTAAGAATAACAGGCTCGGCCACAGGTCGGGCTGCATGGCTAGTATTTTAAATAGTTTAGACTGGTCACTAAAAAAATAGATATATTCGATATATATCGGTTTCTGAGTACACCGATATATGAACCGATATCGAAATTTTGGGCCTTATGCTCATAGACAGTAGAATTTCTTCAACAAATAGACCTTAAAAAGAAATGGTACTTTGGGACACTTATCATTGGCTAGTGGCTACCCTACGTCCCTGCCCAAGACGTTTGGAAAAGAAGATGGAACAGGCTCGAGAGTACACTCTTTCATTATTTCCTTTTTTTACTGGAAGACAGTTGGGAGCAAAAAAAAAAAAGGTATTTGTTATTGAGAGACCCATATTGTGTTGTGCAGACCCTTAAAAAACAGTTATTACAAGTGTGCTATTGGTCTTAAAAAAAAAAATAATTATTACAAGTGTGTTATTGGTCATAAAAAATTGAATTGGAAAATCCCAAACTTAAACGTTGGGGCTAGGTTGTTCATTGCGGCTAAAAAAACCCAACGATATAATTATTACACCGTTTTGGATAAAAATTAAGTCCCCGCGGTATATGGTTTGAGAGACCCCATTGGTCTCAAAAAGTAAAAAAAAATTATTACAAGGTGTTATCGGGTCATAAAAATTGGGAAAATCCCAAAACTGGTTTTGTTTTTTCAAGTCCCCAACGATATGGTCACACCGTTTGAGATTTGAATTTAAAAAAAAATATAAAGTTATGTTTTTGGCACTCGAGGCAAGACATCGTTTTACAAACGACTAAGTCGTTTGGGGACTTAGTCCCAAAATGTCGTTAAGCCATATAGTTGGGTTTATGGCCATACAATAAACCACTCCATTTGGTGGTTTGAGATTGGGGTTTTAGAATTCAATTTTTTAGGACCAATAACACACGTGTAATAATTGTTTTTTTTTTGGATTTTTTGGGACCAATAACACATTTGTAATAATTGTTTTTTTTGGGTCCCCAACATAATAGGATAAAGGAAATGTCTTTCCCAATTGGGATTGGACTCAAAACTTCAAAAGTGTCAAAACCGGATCCGTAATTCTTTCCTAATTGGGTTTGGTTTCCATTTCGAACTCCAACTATTATTTTCAAAAACTTTCGCTATATAAGTGGAAAAAGGCCCAACCTAAATCACTTGTCGCATTACAGTAGACGTACAGAATCTATTGTTCGATTTCATATTTTTTTTTACAAGTAAGTTTTTGCATACAAGATATGGATAGTCAATCTAGAAAAAGAACACGTTCGGGTGAAGATGGTAAAGGTCATTATGATTTTAATCTTGGAGAAAATCTGACTAGAAGATATAAAATCCTGGACAAGATGGGTGAAGGTACATTTGGGCAAGTTTTAGAGTGTTGGGATCGTGAAAGGCAAGATTATGTAGCAGTTAAGGTTGTTCGTAGTATTCCTAAATACCGGGATGCAGCTATGATGGAAATTAATATACTTGAGTTTCTTGGTAAGCATGAAGACAGTGATATGCATTGTGTCCAGATTCGATCTTGGTTTGAATATAACAACCACGTATGTATTGTTTTTGAGAAGCTTGGGCCAAGTTTATATGATTTTCAACGTAAAAACAATCGTTGTCCATATCATATAGATCTTGTTAAGGAGTTTGGGCGTCAACTTTTGGAGTCTGTAGCATACGTGCATGATTTGAAACTTGTTCATACTGATTTGAAGCCAGAGAATATCCTGCTTGTGTCTTCTGAGTATGTAAGGATTTCTTCCCGTTACAATGGAAGGTGGGAACCAAAGGAGAGTAAGATAAAGCTAATTGATTTTGGTAGTTCTATATTTGAGGATGAACACCATAGTTCTATTGTTTCGACAAGAGAATATCGTGCGCCCGAGGTGATTTTAGGATTAGGATGGAGTTATCCTTGTGATATATGGAGTGTTGGTTGCATACTTTTCGAGTTGTGCACTGGAAAATCATTGTTCAATACACATGATAACTTGGAACATCTAGCTATGATGGAAAGGGTGTTGGGACCTCTACCGACGCACATGGCAGAAAGAGGTAGTCAAGGTGGTGCTAAGAAGTATTTCAAGAGGGAGAGGTTGAACTGGCCTGAAAGAGCAGTTTCAAGAGAGAGTATTAGAACTGTAAAAAAACTTGATTATCTAGAAGTTCTGGTTGACGAACATGTGCGACACCATAGAACCTTTGTAAACTTATTGTACAAATTGTTGAACATTGATCAATCAGAACGTATTACAGCTCGCCAAGCGCTTGAGCATCCTTTCTTTCACTAAACCAAACTTAATTCTCTAAAAGGATTTATCCTTCATATTGATCTGGAGTGCACACAACCTTGGTATAGGATGAAACGTTATATGATGGCAAGCCATTCTCAACTATTTGGAGTCGGTTTTTGATTTTCTGATTTTTGTTTTGTTGGTCTTTTTTTTTTTTTTTTTGGTAGGTGTAGGCAGTTGTTTGAAATCTTTAGTACTAGAATGGTGTTACGTACTCATTCCAGAAGATTTCCCCCTACAGCAATGTACAATGTGGATGGTACTTAAATGGCCGCAAATCTCAACAAACTTCCTGAAACAATACGAGAATGGTTGTTTAAGTTGGATTTTCAACACATACTCTTGTGGTATAGTTGTAAGATGACATTACAGTAATTAAATTTCTTCTAACAAGATCGGAGGAGTACGTGTCAGGTTTTGGATATTTTACATTGTTCATTGTGTTCAAAGGTCACATATTATTTACTGCTGAAGACTTGTGTTGGGTGTTAAGTTATCTTATGAATGTAGATTAGGGACTATCTTACGTTTAGCATTTATCTCTTTTTTGGCTTTCAATACATACATATATTTTCAGAAAAAGTAACTGTGATCCAATTCTCATAGCTGAAATAAAAATGAACAATGGAATTTTAGGCGATACTTAATGAGGCAGCTTTATATGATGCTAAGTTGCTGCTAATTGCTAAGTGGTTCACTGGTTTGGTACCTATGCCACAAACTTATAATTACGCTTTGCGTGTTTTACTTGTAAACTTTTCCATGTAAATTTAAGCTTGCACAGTGGATAGTTTTGAACTAGAACAGAACTGTTTCAAGTTATAGTCTTTATACCTCTAAAGTCGTTCGTAAAGTCTAGCAATTACAAGTTGCACACTAGTTCGTAAAGTTCTGCAAATAAATTATAGAAACCGAAAGGCTTTCAGACAGTGGCGGAGCCAGGAAATTGGGTGAGGGTGAGCCACAACTAGTCACTATATAAAAACTAAAATAAGATAACACTCAATTTGTCGAATTTTTGTTTTCCCTTGCATATTTTTTAAAAGTTAAAAAGAAAAAAACACAATTCGAATCCCATCACAAAAGATATGTAAATTTTGGAATTACAAAAGACTAGATTGCTTAATAGATCGATTTAGGAGAGAAAAAAAATTACACGGATATTTAGCTTTAGAAAATTAGGAACTTAAGAAGAAAGTGCCTACAAATATATGTTTCTTACAAATATATATGCTTATGGAAACCACTTTAAAATTCCACAAATGAAAAAAACAATGAATTCTTTAGAACTGTAAGAAAAATTGTCCAAAAGGCATTAGGAAAAAAAATAAACACATAGGCGCAATAAAAAATATTATACAATGTTTAGACATTTTTTTTTGGCTAAAGGGTAATTAATATTAATAACAAAAAATGGTGTTACAGACTTACAAAGTGTTTACAAATTCTGGATTGGGAATATAATTCTCATGTTTACGCTTTCTCAAAAATATATAGTGGGTAAGCAAAATTTGGATTTTCAAACTAGCTTGTTGCGCCAACATGGTTTATGATCCCACCATTGTTTTAAACTGTACATGTTTAGACACCAGTACATTTTTTTTGTGGTCATTTTAGCATTTATTTTAATTGTTTTCGTTTTCATTTAATCCCGAAATTCCAATCAATGCTTTAAGTAGATTCAAAAGTAAATTTACTACAATTTTATGCAACAAATTAAAATTGTAATGGACTCAAGTAATCGATGGATTGAATTCATTACGTACAAAATTGAATTATAACTAATAAAATTTATTATAAAAAAACTAAAAAAATAAGAGATTGGGGAATTAAGGTTTAGAAAACATACCAATAAACATACATATGAATTATTGGGACTGAGATTTGAGAATGTTATTACTCTTTTTTTCTCTTTCATCTTTTTTGTTTTTCCAAACAAGAAAAAACACTTGCCAAAAGTGTTGTTTCTCAAAATACATAAAATTAGAAATGGAGAGCTTTCTTATGTTAGTTAGGGGAAGGGGGTTTTTATTTTTGGTTAGTTACAGTGAGGGTTTAGTAACAAAATCATTTTCATATATATAGTAGTCATTTTTGGAAGAAATTGAGGGTGAGCGCATGTATCCACGGGCCCCCCGGCTCCTCATAACGCTTTAAGAACATATGAATGCCCCAGCAGAGAAATGATTATATAGCTTGAAGAAGACTCTATCTTGTCAAATAGTTTTTTTTTTTTTTTTGTTAACCAAACTAATTTATTAATTAGTTAATTGCACCAAACGGTATCTACACACACTGCTAGTAGCGTCCATACTAAGTATATTACATAGAAAAGATGGAGGTGTGGAGAACCAAAGTTCACTATAAACAGGGAGAAATTGATAGTCTTCATTATGAAGTTGATGAGAGGATGACCAATCTGTTTGTTGTTGAGCTCGTGCCGATCCCATTCTTGCAAGACAATTTGCACCAGAGTTACACTCACGATAACAATGTTGAATCAAAGTTTGTGGAATTTGTAGAGAAAAAAGACGTTTTTTTTTCTCTTTGGTATTAAAATGCCGCGCGTCTATGTATGTATATGAACAAAGGATGCCAAGACGCCGCCATGCCTTTGGCGACTTCCAATGTTTTTGGCGCGCCCCCGCTCGACTTTTGCTTGGCCAAGGGCGCGTCCGGCTCCACCATTTTTCAGCACAAATTTGACTAGTTTCAGAAGTTTTCAAAAACAGTATAAATATAGGTTTTTTCTGTAAAAACCTAATCTAACCAAAACCAAGAAAGAGAGAGATTATAAAGGAGCAATTCTTTGTGAGTTGAGTGTTCATTCCTTGTGAATTGAGAGATATTGTAATATGTTACTCTAGACATCAAGTAAAGTTTGGAACTCGCAGTGTGGATGTAGGCAAATTGTCGAACCACGATATATCCGTGTTTTGTAGTTTGTTCTCCTTTACATTAATTGTTTTACTTTATATACTTGTTATTTGATATTGAGAAGTGTTGATATATTACTTAGAGGGTGTTGAAGTCTTGTCTACTGAGAATGATCGATCTTTGTATAGGATTGACCTATTTGTTGTGGATAGTGTTGTTTCCATATTGTCCTATTCACAACAATTGGTATTAAAGTGAGGTATACGACCTAGGATTTTGAGTTTTGGTAAAGAACCATAGTGCTCAAAATTTGTGTAGACAAGGTGTTCGATAAAATTCCGAAGTGAAATTGTTTTTTTAGGTTATTGTGTGTGACTTGAAAAATGGATCCCAAGATGTCAAATACTAAGTTTGAAGTAGAAAAGTTTAATGAGAATAATAACTTTGGGATTTGGAGAGTCCATGTAAGGGACATCTTTATCCAACAAGGTTTGCACAAGGCTTTAAAGGGGATTAACTAAAAGGCTGCGAGTATAAGTAATGATGATTGGGAAGAGTTCGATCTACAGGTTTGTTCATCAATCTGGTTTTGTTTTGCTAATGAGGTCATGCATAGTGTGATGGGAGAAAATACCACTGCCGGTATTTGGCTAAAGCTAGAATTTATGTATATGACCAAGAGCATGACGAACAAGATGTACCTTAAGAAGCGTCTTTATCGGTACATGATGGTGGATGGTTCAACAATGCAAGAGCACGTTAGTGAGTTCCGTCGACGCCTAGCGGATTATTTGAATGTTGGCATAAAGATGGATGATGAGGATCAAGCGACATATTTAATATTCTCTTTGCCAGAAACCTATGAGCATCTAATGACTACATTTATGAAAAGAGAAGATGTTGATCTTGACAAAGTTCCGAGTGCACTTCTTTCTTGTGAGTCGATGAAGAAGACACGTGTAGAGAATATCATTGATGCAGGACAGGGGCTAGTGGCAAGAGGAAGGTCGCATGCATGAAAAGGCTTCTACAAGCAATGAGAATTCTAGGTCCAAGTCAAAGAAGCATTTGACACATGTGAAATTCCACAATTGCGATGAAAAATGACATTACATAGTAATTTTCCTCACCGAAGAAAGATAACAAGTACAATGCTAAGAAAAAAGGTAAGCCTAAAGTTGAGGCAAGTTTTGCTTCAGGCTCTGAAGGGGACGATGTGAGTCTCTGTGTGTCCACACAAGACTATATGGCAGAAAGGTGGACTCTTGATTCCGGATGTTCCTACCATATGTGCCCGAATAGAAAGTGGTTTACTTCTTATGAGAGTATTGATGGTGGTTCCGTTTTGATGGGTAATGACGTTGCTTGTAAGACCGTAGGAATTGGAACTATACGGGTCAAGATGCATGATGGTGTAGTGAGGACTTTAACCGATGTGAAGCATGTTCCTGAGCTAAAGAAAAACTTTATTTCTCTTGGTACATTGGATTCCAAAGGCCACAAGTTTGTGGAGAAGGTGGAGTCTTAAAGATTGTTAGTGGTTCTTTAGTTGTTATGAAGGGTCAAAGACATGGAACCTTGTATACTTTGATGGGTAGTACGGTGATAGACGATGTAGCAGTGGTTACATGCATGTAGTGATGATTCTGAATGTACTATGATGTGGCATATGCGACTAGGGCATATAAGTGAAAAGGGTTTGTCTGAGTTGTGCAAGCGAGGGTTTTTGAAGGACTTGAAGAAGGCATGGGGTATGGGCATTGCATCTATGGAATCTATGGCAGTCAGTCAAGTTCAAGTTCAAGTCAAGCAAGCACACGACAACAGACATACTTGACTATGTGCATACGGATGTTTGGGGACCCTCCAGAGTGGCTTCAAAGGGAGGTAACCATTATTATGTCTAATTCATTGATGATCATACTTGCTATGTGTGGGTGTATATGATGAAAACGAAAGATAAAGTGTTTGAGACATTTAAGAAGTGGAAGGCAAGGGTTGAGAATCACACAGATAGGAAAGTCAAGACACTAAGGTCTGACAATGGTACAGAGTATACCTATGTGCCTTTCCAAGAGTTTTGTGCGCAACAGAGAATTGCCAGACATTGGACAGTCAAGGGAATGCCTCAGCAGAATGGAATAGTAGAGAGGATGAATAGAACCTTGCTTGAAAGAGCGAGATGTTTGTTATCTAATGCTAGTCTAGGCAAAGAGTATTGGGCAGATGCAGTGTCCATGGCGTGTTACCTGTATAATAGGTCACCATTTCCAGCTATAGATTGCAAGACACCTTATGAGGTGTGGTAATGTAACCAAGCTGATTATAGTATTTTGCGAGTGTTTGGATCGACTGCTTACTACCATGTGAGGAAAAGTAAGCTAGATCCTAGAGCTAAGAAAGTCATATTCTTAGGCTTTGCAAATGGAGTAAAAGGATATAGATTGTGGTGTCTATAAGACCACAAGTTCCTAGTCAGCAGAGATGTTACCTTTGATGAGACTTTTATGGTATCTTTCAGTAAGCTGGAAAGAGTTGGGCAGAATGGTGAGTCTATAGAAGTTCAAGCTACTGAGCTTGAGTTGTCTAATGCAGTAGATGACTGGTTAGTTCATGATGAGGTACCAAATCATAGAACCATACAGCAACAGGAAGAAGAGCAAGAGCAAGAGCATCCGCAACTTGTAGTGGCTGACCCTATGCCAAAGAGATAAGTTAAAGAAGTGCACAAGTATGGGCATGAGAAGCCGATGAAACACTATGGTCATGTGGATTTAGTGATATATGCACTGAATATCGAAGATGATGAGCCAGATAGTTTCAAGGAAGCTGTTAGAGATGCTTATTACAGAGATTGGTTGGTTACTATGCAAGAAGAGATGGAGTCTCTTGATAAAAATCACACATGGGACCTAGTTTTATTGCCAAAGGGCAAAAGGACTATCGGCAGCAAATGGGTGTTCAGAAAGAAAGAGGTCCTTTCGACTCGACGGCGATCGGGTACAAGGCAAAAGCGAGTGGTAACAAAGGGTTTCTCACAAAAGGAAGGAGTCGACTACAATGAGGTATTTTCCCCGGTGGTCAAATATACTTCCATTCGTATGTTATTGAGTTTAGTTGCTCACTTCGACTTGGAGTTAGAGCAACTTGATATGAAAACTACTTTCTTGCATGGGGACTTAGAGGAAGAGATCTATATGAGACAACCTGAAGGGTTTGTTGTTGCTGAGAAAGAAGATCATGTGTGCAAGTTGAATAGATCACTATATGGTTTAAAGCAATCACCAAGGCAATGGTACAAACGCTTTAACACATTCATGATGCAACATGAGTACACCCGAAGTAAGTATGACTGTTGTGTTTAATTTCGTAGGCTTCGTGGTAATGACTTCATCTATCTCCTGCTTTATGTGGATGACATGCTTATTGCTTCCAAAAGCATGGTGGAGATAGACAAGTTGAAATCTCAACTTAGCTTTGAGTTTGAGATGAAAGACTTAGGTGGAGCCAAGAAGATATTGGGCATGGAGATTGACAGAGATAGGAAGGAGCGACGGATAGTTGTATCTCAGAAGAAATACCTTCAGAAAGTAATTTCTCATTTTGGTATGGAGAATGCAAAGTCGGTTTCTACACCTTTAGCTGGGCATTTTAGGCTTTCAGCTAAGTTCTCTCTTAGTTCGGTAGAGGAACAAAAATATATGGCTCATGTTCCTTATGCAAGTGACGTGGGCAGTTTGATGTATGCTATGGTGTGCACACGTCCAGACATTTCATAGACAGTTAGTGTTGTAAGCAGGTATATGACAAATCTTGGGAAGCAGTGAAATGGGTATTGAGGTACTTGAAGGGTACTTTAATTTGGATGTGGGATTAGTTTATGGTGGAGACACTTGTTATATCAATGGGTATGTGGATTCATATTATATAGGTGATCGATCTAGATAGTCGATGATCGACTACTGGTTATGTGTTTATGTGTTTATGATGCATGGTGCACCGGTTAGTTGGAGGTATATGCTACATGCTACAGTTGCTCTATCTACTACTGAGGCAGAGTATATGGCGTGGCAGAGGCAGTGATAGAGGCACTATGGCTTCGAGGTCTTGAGTAGAACAGTGTTGCTTTGTATTGTGATAGTTAGAGTGCTATTCATTTGGCAAAGAACCAGGTTCATCATGCTCGGACCAAGCATATTGATGTCCGTTATCACTTTATACGGGATGTCGTTGAGGATGGTGATGTAGCACTTGAGAAAGTGGACACCCATGACAATCCTGTTGATATGCTGACAAAGGTTATCATCGGAGTTAAGTTCTAATACTGTTTGGACTTGCTCCAAATCCTACATGCTTGAAAGAGCCCTTTATGGGCATAGCCCTTCGGGGCGGTTGACTGTAAGTTTCGGATGGATGTGTTCTTGTTGGATGTGTTTGACTCGGTTTTATGTGTTAAAATCTCACCGAGGTGGAGAATGTAGAGAAAAAAGACGTTTTTTCTCTCTTTTGGTATAATAGCGCCCTATGTATCTGAACAAGGGAACAAGACGCCGCCATGTCTTTGGCGACTTCCAATGTTTTTGGCGTGCGCTCAGGCCGACTTTTGTTTGGCTAATAGGCCAGCGCTCCACCATTTTTTCAAACATTTAATTTGACTAATTTCGGAAGTTTTCAGAAACAGTATAAATATAGGTTTTTTCTGTAAAAACCTAACCTAACCAAAACCAAGAAAGAGAGAGATTATAAGGGAGTAATTCTTTGTGAGTTGAGTATTCATTCTTTGTGAGTTAATTGAGAGATCTTGTAATCTGTTACTCCGGACATTTAGTAAAGCTTGGAACTCGCAGTCTGGACGTAGGCAAATTGCTGAACCACAATATATCCGTGTTTTGTGGTTTGTTCTCCTTTACATTAATTATTTTACTTTATATGCTTGTTATTTGATATTGAGAAGTGTTGGGATATTACTTGGAGGGTGTTGAAGTCTTGTCTAGTGAGAAGGATTGATCTTTGTGTAGGATTGATCTATTTGTTGTGGATAACGTTGTTTCCGCATTGTCCTATTCGCAACATAATTCCACTTATCAATTCCCATATATCTTCCACAATTTCCTTAATTTCCCATGGAACTTGGCTATTTTGATGATTAAAGAGATCGCATAGGAAACTGGAATCCGTTTCAACAACTATTAGAGGAATTCTAAGTTGTGAAGCTAAGCGTAGTGCTATTCAAATAGCAATAGTTTCAGTCAACAAAGATGTTGCATAAGGAATAGGTACAGACCCTGCAAAATGAAAGAACCATCATCTCGTTGAAATAAACAACCAGCTCCACTGGGACCAGGATTACCAAACGAAGACCCATTTGTATTTATTTTTGTCCATCCATTCCTTAGAAAACTCCAAAATACTGGAAGAAGAGTTCTTGAGTTTCGTTGAATATGTAGTCCAATTTTAAACATTCAATACTAGTGCATTAATCGAACATAGAGTACGTCTTGTATCAGGTTGAGAACCATCAAACCGACTTTCATTTCGACATTTCCATATCCACCATAAAGATGCTCCAAACCTGATGATATAATCATTTGTTTGGTGTCTACTTAAGGATAGAAGAGACTTCATGACATTTTGAAAACACTGGGAGAAAGACAGAGCTTGAATATTTACCAAGGCATGTAGTTGCTGTTGAAGCCAAATAGCCCGTGCAAAAGGGCATTGCAAGAATATATGGTATTGAGAATCATCACCATGATTACACAATGAACACGAGCTATCCACAACGAAACCCTTGGATGCGAGTAACTCAGAAGTAGGAACAAGTCCTTTGCAACACTGCCAGAGAAAGAACCGAATTTTGAATGGGAGTTTTATTTTCCAAATAAACTTTGTCAACGGAAATTCATTTCTGTCTCTGTTCTTAAGTTGCCATAGTAGATCATATGCAGATTTAACCATATAGCTGGCAGACTTATGTGGCGCCCAAATATGTCTATCTGCATGGGATTGAAACTTGAGGGGAATGGAGAGGATTTTTGGAAGAATACCCGGAGGCCAAACAGCTGACACAACTGACCAATTCCACTGTCTTGTTTGGGGATTTATAAAGTCTGCCACTCTTTCAGACATGCATTCTGGTGGTCTTGGAGGTAGAGTGAAACTGGAATCTAAAGAAGGTATCCACCTGTCTTTCCATGCATTTATGGACAAGCCATCACCAACTTTCCAAATAAGACCATGACTGAGTATAGGTTTCATCTTCCAAATATTTTTTAAACATGGTGATGCATGTAGTCGATGGTAATCTAGCTAGCATAAATGACGACGCCGGAAAATATCGAGCCTTAACATTTGAGGCCCAAATAGAATTAGGTTCAATTATCTGCCATGCTTTCTTACCTAACAAAGAATAATTCTGCAGTTGGATATTGCATAGTCCCAAACCTCCGTAAGACTTGGGCGTGCATACGAGCTCCTAATTAAAATAATGGAATTTATGTTGACTTGTATCATGCCCACATAAAAAAGCTCGTCTTGTGCGATCCATCTGATCAAGCACACCTGCAGGAATGAGAGTGCAAGCCATCAAATATGCCGGGAGTGCAGATAGTACTGACTGTGATAAAATTAGCCTTCCTCCTTTTGAAAGTGTTTCTGCTTTCCAGCCAGCAAGTCTAGACTGAAACCGTTCAATAAGAGGTTGAAACTTATCTATTTTGGATCTCCCCAATAAAGATGGAACCCCTAAATAATTGGGGAACTGAGTCATTGCTGGAACTTTTAATATCCTGGATAAAGCATTCTTGAACAGTCGAGGGAGGTGCTTGTTGTGAATAAATTGTGACTTAGAACGGTTTACTTGTTGACCAGAAAATTCCCAATATTTATCAATCACAGCATTCAAGGTATGGGCTTACTGTAAATCACACTTCCCAAACAACAATAAATCATCAGCATACATTAAATGTGATAAGGAACAACCTTGCCGAGACAATTTGAGGCCAGTGAGTTGCTGACTTGCATGAGCTTGGTGAAGCTAGAGTGATAAGACCTCTGAGCATAAGATAAACAAATAGGGAGACAGTGGGTCTCCTTGTCGAAGTCCACGAGTTGGCTTGAAGAACCCGAAAGAAGACCCATTAAGTAAAACTGAAAAAGACACCGTAGAAACACATAACATTATTTTATCCACCCAATCATCATGGAAACCGAATCTCAACAATACAGCGTGCACTTTTAGAAAATTCCATTCAATTCAATCATATGCCTTTTGCATATCAACTTTAAGAGCATATATTCTCTTTTTCCTGTTATTTCGAGAGTGGATGAAGTGGAAAGCTTCATGAGCTAAAAGGACATTGTCATGAATATCTCTGTCTGGCAAAAAAGCACTTTGGTTTGGTCCAATCAGCTTACTGAGAAGATGGCGGATTCTATTTGAGATAATCTTCAATATAATCTTATAAGTAACATTTGCTAAACTGATTGGACGAAATTGGTCAGGTGTAAGGGGATTTTCCAGCTTAGGGATGAGCACCAAAAAAGTGTGATTTATATTTTGAGCAAAAGTACCATGTGAGAAGAAGTATTTAACCATGAAACATACTTGGGCACCCACAATATTCCAGTATTTAAGGTAAAATATTACCTGAAATCCATCAGGACCTGGTGATTTGAAGTGACCCATCTTTTTAAGAGTAGAAAAAATCTCTTTATCGGTTACCGGTGTTAGTAACTGCTGATTCTCTTCGTTTGATATTACAGATGGGACAACATCAAGGTAGGAATCTGTGGGAGAAGAAAGGGAGGAGCGCGGGTCGCGCCTTGGACAAGGCCAAGTCGAGCGCGGGTCACACTAAAAGTACTGGAGGTCGATCAAGGCAAGAGCGCTGGTCGTGCCTTGAGCTAGGCTAATTGGAGCGCGGGGCGCGCCCTAGTAGGTTTTGACAGAGATTTGCCAGATTCGTATGTTTTCTATAAAGAAAAGTCTCCAACTCTTTTGGAAACAATAGACACGAATATGCACTCATGTTGTGCTATATAAACATCTCTGTAACACAAAAACAAAATCAACCAAGCAATAATATCTCTTTCTTCTCTCGTGGGCGTAGGTTGTCGCATTGGTACCGAACCACTATAAATCATTGTGTTTTATCTCTTTAATTAGGTGTTTAATTCTACATGGTATCAGAGCGGAGCGCTTAATCTCTCTCTAAATCAATCTAGATAAACACAATATATTATGTCATATCCAAATCCAAACCCAAAGTCTGCTGTTACAATAGAGACTGATTCTAATCCTGGTTGGAAGCTGTCATCAGTTCTCTTGAATGGAACGAACTTTATACCTTGGTCTAGGGAGGTTTCGCTATCGCTTGGTGGAAAGAGGAAATTAGGATTCATTAATGATGCAAAGGTATGTCCTGCCATTGATGATGCCGAATATGAAAATTTGGGTTTCCAATGATCAGCTTGTTCGATCTTGGTTACTCAATTCTATGGAGTCTACTTGATAAGTACCCAAAATTGTGTTTTAAACCCCGCAGAGACATTACATTTGGGTCAATTATGTGTTTAATAAATGTAAATTAATTGTATTTTCATGTTTTCACGAGGGTTTCAACAAATAACGATAAAATACACACGTAATCTGCGTTTTAACATGAAATGGTAGAATAAAGCTTGGACTTGAAATCTTTAGTATTAGCTCATTTAAAGCTCCAATCTGCAAAAAAAAGCTCCTGGACTCGAGAGAACCATGAAACAAGTTGAAGAATCCAAACTTGAGTTCCCCGAAGCTAGCCAAAGGAGTCATATTTGGGTCAAGACTTGGTCAAACCCGACTTGTAACAATCAAAATCGAGAAAGTTCAAATAGTGACATCTTCCGCCTCCTAATTTAACTCCGATTGAAGCATATGACCTATCAAAATGATCGCGCAGAAAACTCTACACAACGGTATATTGCTTTTACAAAATGGACGTATGGTTTGAAATCGAGATAAAAAGCCAAGCACGCCACTATTCATCAAGACGACGTAGATATTTTAGATTTTTATTATTTAACTTTTTGTAAAGTCAAAAGATGAATAGTTTCGAATAGTGTCAAATAATGTTGAATAGTGTCAAATAGTGATTACTATTCCTTAAAGTCAAAAGTTTGAATAGTGATCAAATCTCAGTCGTTGGATCGATTTGAGATTCGATCACGACCGGCCCATTCAACTATAAATAGAAAGTGGTCTAGTTTTAGTTTTTCTCATGGAATGGTTAGCATTCCATCAAGAGGAGTAGAGTAGTTTCTTCGCTTTCCTACAGTGTAATGAAGAATTTAATTTCCGTTTTTAATTAAAATGTTTTAATTCAGTTTTATTTTCTCGTTAATTAGAATAAAACTTTAGTTATGTGATCTCAGAGCGTAAACTCACCGAAAGTGAGAATTATATCCGTTTGGGGAGTTAATAAAACTCATGTGAGGGAAAATCTTCGTTGTTGGTTTGGTAAGTTGTTTAGGAAGAACAACTAGACCTACATCCTATCCCAAAATGATAGTTGGTGTAAGTGTCTAGTTAGGGATCAAAGTGATGAGCCAGAGAGATAAGTCATCTTTGGTTCCACTTGCAAGACGTGTATGAAGCTAGAGATGAGCCATACATGTTAGGGATCAAGTTTTTTTCTATTAGACTTTGTCTATGAGTTCTAGGAAGAATAAAATGAACTTATCAAACAACAAAACTTATTAAAATCATTAAGATGAAATATTTTGCAATTTTATTGAAATGTGAACGAAAATGACAAACCTTAATTTGTTTTTACTGTACCCGGATCAATGGCCGGGCAAGGTTTTCAGTAAAATTAGCAAAATAATTAATTTGATCATATACATCAATCAAATTCATTTCTTCTTCCTCTCCATATTTTTTTTATTTTCCAGAAAAAAAAAAAACCACAAAATCAACCATTTTGTGGTTATGGGCCTGTTTTTGGGCCTTAAAAAAAAAAAAAAACCGCACCCATCTCTTTCTTTTCATTTTTCTTTTCTCTCTCCACTCTCCTCCTCCGTTTCTTCTCTGTGTCTCTTTTTCTCTTATTTTCTTTTCTGTTCGTCTCTTTCTTTTTCTTTATCTCCTCTCTGACTTGTCTCCTCTCTGAGTGTTTGTTGCAGTTGAATTGAAGAAGGAGGCGCCTGGACAAGGTGGTTGGGTTTGCTGGAGGTGTTCTTGCGAATGGCGGTCGGTGTGGTGTTTGAACTGAAGCAGACGGTGCTGATTTCGGTTGCGAGTTGGAAGTCACGGTGGTTGGAAGGTGCTGTTGGGCGATGAATGGAGGTCGAGGCTCAATATGAGTGAGTTGGGGATGGCTGATGTTGGTGGTGCTGTTTCGGTGGTGCTGTATGGGGTGACTCACGGTGGTTGGGTGTTGTTTTGAATGTCTGTTGCTGGTTGTGATGGTACGTCTGGAAACACTGGAGTGCGTCCTCTTGGAAGCGCTTCTGAATATTGGAGCAGACGATGAGAGCTTCGGCTTTGCTGCTCGGGTTTTCGAGTTTCTCCAGGGGAGACTTGAGCGCACTGTATGCTGCATCTCCCGATTCCGAGCACTGCTTCAAGAACGATTCCGACTCCATTCTTTTTCTTCTTCTTCTGGATACGAATGGAGTGTCGTGCTGATTGCTTGGTTATGTTCGGTGGTTATTTTTTGGCGAAGTGCTGGTGGTTGGGTTTGCTAGAGGTGATGGCTGTTTTGGTGGTGCAGGAACTGCCTAGTGCTCTACTGTTGGGCCTTGTCCTTCCGGCTGCGTACACCTGCCTTGTGGTTGCTATGATGATGGAAGTCATGAAACTAGTTGTGTTTGTTGAAGTTAGAGTGACGGTGATAATGTTGAGCAGGTGACCGAAGCAATACTAAAAGTCTACGTGGTAGTTGTGAGTGTTAATTTTGTGGTTGCACCTATCCGAAGCAATTAAGATGAAAAAGAAATAATAATAAAAAAGAAATAAAATAATAATAATAATATGTAAATAGTAAATAAATCAATAATAATATTGTGTGTGTGTTTAGGACTTACGCTTAAAAACCAAACGGACTTTGGACTAAATGATTTGGGGACTGCACCTAATGCCTAATCCCACGTTTGATTGTGCCGAAAGCATATGGACTGTGGACACTGATTTCCATTTGCCCTAGCACCACACCTAAAAAAAAATTAAAAAAATTAATTACTTAAGTGTTAAATATTTAGTTATAGATTTTTTTTAGCTCATGTAAATAATTTAGTTGTTTGTTTATATTTTTGTAAATGTATTCGTGTAATCAAGCCCTCGAAGGCAAATTCTGTAACTTATTTGCCTTGTGCCTCATTTCGGCTAGTCTGTGGGCTTCTATTTGTATGTAATAATTTTCGAATAACAGTGAGTGACATTGACCCCCGAATGTCAACGGATCAATGACCACTCAAGTCATCTTCGACCCAAGTGCGTGTAAGCACAACTTGGGCAGGTACGTTATCTTTTATCTCTCCCTTGAATCTCCTGTCAATGGGTTATATGCAATTTTCAAACATTTTTAGGCTATTCAAAAAAAAAAAAAAAACAAAAACAAAAACAAAAACAAAAAAAAAAAAACAAAAAAAATAAATAAATAATCAATCTTAACCTATTTTGGAAATGATATGACAGCCTGTTTAGAATTAACGAGCATGATTAAAATTCATTTTTTAATGAATGCTTAATAACTTTGCCAAAATAATGAACTTTGAAAACATGCTTTTATATCGGTATTTGAATATACTTTAAGGGAATCTCCTCCATGCTTAAATTTCCTACCATCTCGGTAACTCAAAATGTAGACATACCTAAGCAGTAACAAACTTTTACCCTTGCATACAAGAGATAAATCAATCATTTCCGTTATTGAGACCAATCTTTCAACCTAACATCTTCAAAATGCTAGTTGTCCTATTTTACAAATCTAAGCTTCATGAAGGACACTTTCTAATGCAATTTTTTCTATTACGGGTATGTAAAAATACCATTTTTTTGGGGGTACTCGCTAAACCCCCAAATCTTTCAACTATTACCTAATAGTTGATATAGAAATATGACACCCCAGTTTCATCCTGTTTGGGGGTGTGCATAGTCTAGGGGAATCTGACATATCTGGTCTCGGGAATCTGACTTAAAAAGACCCAACATAAAGTCTTGAGTATCTGACTTTAAATGACTCATTTTCCGTTACATTCAAGTAACACCACAATAAGGTAACCGCGCTCTTCTATTTGGAGAGATAGTTGTAAGCGTCGGTTCCTTCGTCCAAATAACTCGTGTATTTCAATTTAGTACCGGCCTGATGGGTGGTAAGGTAATGTTTATCAACGACGCGAGTTTATTTGTTCAACATATTAGCTTAATAATCAGTATTTGCTAAATCATTCCACCATTCTGGTGCGAATGATAAGGGTTTCTACAAACCCTTATATTTGATAAAAGTCTTAGGAATCGACTATAAACGACCTAAATTATTATGTCTATATATGTGTGTGTATTTTGGTTGTTTTTCTTGATTGGTGTGCTATTTTCAATTTTCTTGTTGCATGCATGCTGTAATTTTTGTTATAGAGATTCAGCCGAATTTTTGCTCACGTTTCTCAGGTAATTTCTTTCCCTATCTCTCTTGATACTTTGAGGACAAAGCATCCATCTGTTTGGGGGTGGGAGATAAACATTTTGCAAAAATTAGGCACTTTCAAGTTATTCATTTTTCTTTCTTTCTAAAAAAATTCAAAAAAAAAATAAAATAAAAAATAGTTAGTCCTTATTTAGTAATAAATGTCTTGTTTCCTTTCATATGATGAAAATTGTCTAGAAATCTCACGTTAGCATTAGAATTAGGATTGGTTCTTATAAACTTATGTTAATACGTCATTTAATAGTTTTATATCTTTTCATGAATATTCATGCAATGAGTGTCAATGACTGTACATAGCAGTAATTTTTTGGGACCCATGGTTAGAATACTTAAATTCCAAATCATTACGAAAAACAAACATGCTGATTGTAATTTTTTGTATATAGTAATATAGCTTATATAGTCATTACGAAAAACAAACATGCTGATTGTAAAGTATTACAAAAATCATTTAATGACCATAGGCCGGCAAATGAAAAATGATTTTCTACAAACATACTGGTTGTATAATATATATATGACGTCATTTTCTACTTTCCATTACTTACAACTAACTCTCTTTTACCTTCACAACAAAGCCTAAATGAATAGATTGGCGTCATGATTTCTTGCTCTATAGGGCTATACCAACACACAAAACAAAAAGATAAACAAAATTTGACAATAAAAACGCAATCGGAAAGTGGGCAGTCAGTCAGTCACTAAGTCATGCTTTCTTGCTCTATAGCACATAGAAAACTAAAGAATTAAAAAACCTAATTCATTACGAAAAATACTATGTATGATGAAAACACAACTTGTAGTTAACACATATAAAGGCAGTGAAATAGATTACTTTAGATTTTAAAATTCACAAGTGATAATAGCATCTATAAATCCAATCAGCGGTTGGATTTCACATTGGTTCATGGTCATGAAACCTTCCACATGACGACCATCCTGTTTATCTGTTACAACATTTTTAATCAAACTCAATAACAGACCTGTTAGAGGTGACATTAAGGGATTAAATTTAGAAGATCATCATTGAATAGTTGACTTGTTAAAGAATGAAAGTCACAAACTTACCTGTTAGACTAACATTGTACAAAATAGAAAATAGAAAATGTAAAATCTCGACAGAAGCTTTGCAATGATTTGCCTGTTATTGGATTCAATATTCAAAACTAAAAATAAAAAAATAAAACCCAATCAGTAAATAGAATCCAATCAAGAGCAAAATGAGTAATAAAAACCAATCAAAACCTTTTGGAAAAAATATTTAACGTGCCTATTACATTTCTACAATACTAAGATTGACTGAATCTACCACTCTCAACGGTATCAAACACCAAGCTAGTTCCATGCCAAACTTGAGAATTATTGGTTCTTCAAAATCATCAAATACATGATAAAAATGGAAATACTAATCATCAAACAAAAAAAAATACATTTGTTCACTAACACAAATACCATAAATAGTTATTAATTGACTCAAATCCTGCTAGTTCGAAATTCCTACGCAATATCATTTGAATCTTGTTTCAAACTACTAAGTAGTGTACCACTACTCATTTACTCTCATTAGTTGTTTCAGTCCAATACGACCTGGAAATTGTTGCTGGTAACCAAGCACAGCCCATATCGACATTGCTGATAGGTCAGATTCCCCAAAAGTTAGATATTATCAGAAAAAACAATCAAATTCCAAGAATTTTGTCGAATCGAATTGTTGGTATTAGTTATTATGAGACATCTTGACATGTGAAATACTTTACATGCATTAAATAATAAATTCATATAATCTACAGCTAGAAGTAAACTTCCAACGACAGACTTGCTCGACAGTAGTGTGGACAACGTTTTCTAGTGCAAACTTGTGATAGTACAAAAAGTATGCTGCATTATAGGTGTTTGTATTAATCCAATAAATCTATCCTACTCCATTCACTAATAGTCTAATATCACTGGTACCTCCCTAGTTTACATATAAACTTATCTTCTGCCATATACATGTATACACCTAAACCTGTATTCACCTGCACGTTTATCTTTTTCTTGGTTATAATTCCTAAAACCTCAGATTTTCAGCAGGATAAATGCCACCAGACCTACCCCTAGGTTCTGTAGTTTTTTTGGATGTCCCCCAATTGTTTGTCTTCCCAACTTGTGTCGAAGGTACACTTATCTCATTGATTTTCTCTCTACCATTGGTCCTCCTGTAACAATGAATGAGAAGAATCCACGTGACTACAATATAAAAGAAAGGGTAGGTAGTTTAGAGAAGAAGATCAGAAGCTTGAACGTACCTGATGTGAAATAAGAGGAAAAACACTCCTACAAGCGACATCCCCCCAGCAACTGTCTTCAAAAATATTTTTCTGGGTGGCTTACGATCTGATGCTCCAACAACTCTCCCCACTTGTTCAAATTTTACCTCCTCCTGCAATGCACCACAAGTTCTCTTTACATCAAGGAATTTCAGCACGCACAGTTGTAGATAGAAAATCTTTTCAGGAATCCATTTTGTTTAAAACAAATAAAAACAAACCTAGTGTCACAAGAACAAAAAATCTTTTTTCATGAAAAGGATGCACGATAGTGTTTGGGCCACAGTAATGAAAAAATTTAGTTGTTGAACAGATATATGGTTGAATAGGAATCCGACTGCAAAGATATTAAGAAATATAAGTTAATCACCAAAAACTAACTTGAAAAGCCTAGCAGGGTAGCAGTATGTATACATTGATTACGCAGTCTTGACTCTGAAACTTACATAGATGCAAGTTCTACAAAGTGACGGAACTTTGAGAGTAATCTCCATTCTTATAAACGAGAATGAGTCAAGATTGCAAGCAAGAAAGCTCTGCATAAGGCACCGAACAAGACAAGTTGTTCCATTTTTTCACCAGCTCAAGCTACAACTTAGACCAAATAATTTCTGTTCACTTGTATAAGTTAACATATAAAACATGTTGTACATACACCCTTATAATTAGGCCGACTATCGTGATGAACCGATTTTGACCTCGGACAGTTTGCATAAATATGATCGATCACCTAATGCGGAAACTGCTTTCCTGTAGTCCACACAGTTTCACTAACCCCCCCCCTGTGCAATTTCAATAAAAAAACACAGTTCATTGGCAACTCACCTTATTTTGCGCCACACAAGTAATATGTTCCTTATGATTTGTACATGCTGGATATCCTGTTCTCACTTCATTTTCAACCATAAGATGCCGGTCACTTTGAACTTCTTGGCAAACATTTGAACCTGTACATGTTACACTGGGATTGTTCTCTTGTGTTTGTACGCAAGGGAACAAGGCAATACCACCACCAAGATAAGTAACAGAGACGTCCACATTACTCACACTCGACACATAAGTATCATGGCCACTGCACTTTTCTTCTCTAGTTGCCACTATACTAGCTGTTGCATTTAAGCCTTCACTTGTAGATACTCTCAGGTCCTCTCTTACATCTGTGTTTGGTCCCTTTACATTGGAACCAGAATCCTTAACATTGTCTAGTGGAGGGTAAGTGAAATTTGTGCCATCTAATACTCTAGAAACTCTAATAGGAGATTGACAAGTATAACTAGCAGACGTCTTATGTGGTGTATCAAATTTAGAAGCTTTGAGACCAATATTTCCATGTGATATTATTTCCAACTGACATTCTTCGGTTAAAAGAGGTTTGGTGGGATCAATTTCCTCCAAGTTTAAGTGAATCTGTTGCTTATCAGTATTCTCTGTTGAGTCCACTGGAGTGTGATATTCAAGTCTCTTCTGATGCTGTGGAACTACTATACAGGGATTGCTGAAAGCATGCTTTCCTTCAAACTTGATCTCCAAATTGGTGTTGTCCAGATCACATAACTCAGAAGAGGCTGAACTGGCATCTTCAACCTCCTCGGAAGCTATCCTCCCAAGCTGAGATGTTGTGGTCTTGTAAATTGAGTGTGATTCATGAAAAGTTGCTTCCCTGTGTAAATTATATGCAAACTCATTTTCACGTTGATTCAGTGCAGCATATTCATCACTTTGAGGATCACAGTAACTTAGAGCTCTTTTTACTGCTTCCTTGTTCCCAGACAAAATCCTTGCATTTATCTGACAATCAAGGCCTGAAGGGGATAGCATACCACCTGGCAGAGTGTCTGCAAACTGATTACTATCATTTAGCAGATTGAATGCATCAAGAGAACCCTTGGCTTCCAAAAGACCATATGAACCATGACTACGCCGATCTATCTCCTCATCCTGATCACCTGATTGATAACTTTGTGATAAATAGAAGTTCTCCACGTCCAGGGTATTTCCTTGAGGTGAACTCTCCGCGTCTGAATTTAACAGGGATGCACCACCACAAGAAATAGTTGAAGCTGGGCTATAATATCCAAATACCTGATAATTGCTATCTGTGCTATCAGATTCTTCAGAGCAAGAATCATAATGTCTTCCATTGTCAAAAGCCCAGTATCTCTGCAGTAGAAGTGCAAATTGCAAAGTTAGAAAGCAAAATAAAAGTATAAAAAATATATGGAGGAACAGTTAAAAGCGAGTAATACATATTGGATATAAATTTTTCACAATGTATTTATGTGAGTATACTACTTCCTTTTTTCCTTGAACCAGTGAGTGCAACTTAGAGCTAACCTGTCCATATTTTGGTATTGAAAGAATGTATGTACTACAGCCAGCAGAATTTACTGAAGATCTACATTGTGATTGCTCCAAGCTATTACAAATGCCTTTAACAATATCTTTGGGCATCGCTACTGTATAGGTAACAACATCAAAATCTGGAACCTACCAAAAGAACAGATTTCCCTTAACCTAGAGCATTTTCAGTTAAAAATGGTTACAGAAATCATATCGAATACATAATTAATCATCGAATACATAATTACTATTTCACACTGAACTTTTTGTAAAGGTTCTTACATTTAAATCTTTAGATCTGGCTTTCTTTGAGAGGGAACGAATACACAAACAAACTCTTCGGTAGTCTCGTTTCTCAACAACATCTGATGGGGAGAAGAGATCGATACCAGTCAAACCCAAGACTTGGCAGATCTAGAGACGAGGAAAGGGAGAAAAAGTTAGAAAAGACTTCAATTAATCACTGGAAGATTTTTAACATATATAAAAATGAGGTTAAATGGACTGTTTTGGCATTTTAGATTTCTCTTTCTTCATTCCTTATTAGGTTGGTTAAGGCAATGAGATATTCAAGCTAAACTGGAACAATACAAAGTTAGAGTAAGAAAATCATTTCTTTTCCTCAATATAGGCTATATAAAACATTGAAACCTATCGAACTCAAATTACTGAAGTTCATAACAAGTCAAAGAGTAGACTATACAAGCCATAGCCAGAATAGTAAGGAGGATATTGCTATTTGACATCATATTATGGTGGTCTATATGCGCTTGTTTTGCAGTAAAAAACGTTACTGGGAAAAAAACCAGGCCGTGTTTGGTTCACCGGCGATGACTAGACTTTCAAAGGATTAACAGTGTAAACAGACAGTACATATAAAGAGGAGAGAGCCAAAACATTCGTCTTCTGCAGTTAAATACTGATTACAACGACGTCAATGAGATGCATGGGCCTATCAAGTCTTTAGATCTGTAGCACAATATGCTTAAGTAAGTAGGGTTTTTCTTACTGATAATTAAGAGCTTCGACGATGCTTTAAAGTATTACAAGTACCTTTCACATATGCAAAGTGACTCAAATCAGTGAACAAAGAAGTTTGACCACATTTCTTAACAAAATATAACAAAAAGGTAAATTGGTGAATAAAGGAAAATGAACTTACAAACCCCTACCATTTTATTAAATAAATGATAATGAACTTACAAAAAAATAAAAATAAAGGAAGACAATGCATCCTACCTTGAGAAACGAGTCGACATTAGAGTAAGGCATGTACCTCCCAACGCTCTTCCCAGATGCCACTGATTTAGAGAAAAATGCCTTTGAGGATCCAAGCTTCATAAACTTTGTCAAAAGCATTTTCCACATAACTTTAGACACTTCAAATCTATAAAAGAAATAAAAGGTAAAACCATCAGCATACAGTCAACGGAAGATTTTGTGATTCTTATGTTTCTCTTTAATCCACTTTCCATAACAGATAAAGAAGAGTAGGCGTGAAGTGGATGCCGAACTGAACCAGTTGACTCTCCTGTTCACTTATCTAAACATTTATCATCTTCCTTTTCCAATATCTACTCTTTTGTTTTTATAACCCTAACCTGAACAACAAACATAGTAGAAATAATAAAAACCACGAGAAAAGCATCACGTACAACAATATTCCATCAGCAAGTAAATCAGTAACACTTTTCTCTTCATCCAACCTTGTCTTCAGCACTTCTCCAAGCCATATCCTTGTTTGAGTCTGTATGATGCAGTGAACCAAACAAATTAGTAATGTCATAGGTGCACTGTAACAAAAGGCTAGTAATTGAATCAAATCACCGGAATCAATTACTGAAGGAACAGATTCCCTTTACTATGATCACTGGATGCTATCTTAAGTTATAGCATTGAGCAAAGTGGCTGGCAAGGCAAGTTTGATTTCCGTGTCCTATTTTAGCAAGAAGCAGCAGTGTTGTACATACAGTGATAAAGACATGTTATTGCATATGAATACTGCTCTATGATATAGTGCAAAAAGATATTTTTGACGCAAGGAAAACAAAGGGTACAAATGTACAATCATGATATGGTCTTCTTTGTAAGCTAAGGAGTTGTCCTTTTAACAACCAAAGGCCATTTTTGACAAGAAAAAATTAGATTCTCCTCTTCTATGTTTGATAAAATTTTCAGAAGAATATTAAGTTTTGTAACCACAAGAAACCAATACAAAGAGCTCATGAGTTAGGGAGTCACAGAGAAAGCAGGGCTGGACAGAGAAAGCAGCGCTGGCATATCGAGTTCTGGAGAAAGAATTAACCTTTCCTACTCTCCCGAGTAATGATTGAAAACTACCTTACAAGATTTCCTAAAGAAGTACAGCCAATATATCCACAAATACTGTGCTTTATCTTCTTTACCGTCCTGTCTGAAGATACCCTTCTTCAGAGCAGAACTGCTTCTTGATCAATTAAAGAACAAATCTTTGATTTTTTAATCAGGAAGCTAGTAATGTTTCAAAATTGACATGCTTCTAACTTCATGTATACTTTGTCACAGAAAATTAAAACCTCTAGATATTGAACTCTAGTTTCTTTAGATGCATAGTTACTTCATGTCGGTGACTGCCACTTTCTTCCTATGTAATCTATAACGAATCAAGTTTCTAACATCAATAATAAACCAAGTCAAGAACCCTGCATACTCAAAAATAAAAAATTGTTTATAGGATGGTCCAATGAATATTAGCATTCTTTCATAGTATAGTTGTCCTAAACTATTCAATCCATGTATGATAATGGTTTCAATTGTTTTTTCCTTACATTTCTAGCTAGTGTCTACTAGAATTCATACAATTGACTTTGACAACAAGGTTGCATAACTTAATAAAATAGATTCATGTACATGCAAAGTGCATATACAATAAGCAGCCTGGTATACTTAGTCAATTAATCTCTAGTTTATCATTCTTTTTCTTGTTTACGACCCTCTTCGACAATCAAATGATTAAGACACCAGAAACTTAAAAAAACATAATAACAATCTTACTGCATGTGAACCAAGCACTTCACAGTTATGATCTAGTCAATACTGATCTTTACTAAATTTTGTGAACTAAAAAGACCCAAAGTTTTGATTCAATCAGTAATTACCAGTTCATGTATATATAACTTAAAAAGAGAGGAAAAAAAAACAGCAAGTTTGAGAAATGAAAAAGAAAGATTGTGCAAACCTGCAAGAAGACATCATCGAGTTGACGAAAGCTTGCCTCAGCAGAAAACGGGTAGGTTTGAAGTCTATATGAACCTCTTTTAAGTGTACGTGTCATCAGTACATGCAAATATTACAAGAAGAAGAAGCAGTGTAAAGATTTCGCGCCAAACTTACTCCACAGGAATGGCAAGTTCTACTGGTTCCTCGTTTTCAAGAAGAGAGATAGAAATAAAGAAAGAAGAGTAGAAGGGTGGTGGAGTACATCTGTACATGTTGCCTTTGCTACGGTATATCCGTCTAAAGTAGTTTGAAGACTTGTTTGGATTTTAGCTCTACACTTTAAATATCTAGTTGGTTGATGTAATACAAATCTTGTCTTACTATAAAGTGCGTTGGTTGATGATTGATTATGGGATCTTATCTTATATATATATATATATATCTGACACCTTTTTCACATTTTCTTTGGGAAATGCTTGTGTGCAACTCACTTAAGGAGTTGCATAGGTGGGCATAAACCAGTTAACCAATTCACTAGGAGTTGTATGGTTTTAGGATATAGTGGCTATACTATCTGGTGTTAATGTGTGAAATAATGGAACTGGCTCGGGATATATATATTTACACGTTTCTCTACACTTTAATAGTTTAATTTAGTAGGGATGCCACATGCCAGGATGTTCCATACTTGCACCAGTGCAAAAGCAAATGGTTTTTTAAACAGAAGTTATATAAGGTAGTTCATCTTTCCGGGATTGTTTGGTAAGTCTGAATGTGTGAGGACTTTGTGCTAGATCTTCTGTTGAGGCTGTCGTAATGGGTTGGCTTTAATTCTAAACTAACTATTATCTGACACCATGAATGTAGGCATGATCCTCAGTTGCGTACTTGCATGCGCGTGGAACGCATTTTATTTTTGGTGATCTGGGTCAAGCTCCTTGGTCCTTGAGTTCAGATCGAATATCTCACTGAGAAATAGAAACATCATAGACAAACAATTAAAATGTTTGCAATGTAAAATTCATTCCGCCTTCTCCTAAAATTCTAATCAATTGAATTTTTTGTGCAAAGTTCATTTACTATTAGAAGTTACTAAAATGATTTTTCGAAAATTTGAGAAAAGGTTGGTTCCTATTACTCACTTCATAAAAATATCTCTTAGGGCATTTTCAATAGAGGGTGTAAACCGTATAGAATGGAAATTTTACACCCAAAATATAAAAAAACTCTCTCCAATGGGGGTGTTATACCGTAGGTAATAGTGTATTAGCTAATAAAGAGGATGAGAAATTTCTCCTCTCGCTATTAGTTAATAAAAAGCTCGGGCGACACTCGAACTGACGTCTGAGTGAAATAATTTTCGGACGTTACTTGAAGTAACGTCCCTTTCTAATTCTAAAGTAATTTTTTAACTCGGACGTCATTAAATTAAAGAGGGACGTCCTTCCGAGTTTAAAATCTTTTTTTTTTTACACTTCTCCATTGGAGAGTATAGAGTGTAGATATTTATAAGCTATACAATAGTATACAATTAGAAGTGTAAAATCTTAATGACACCTACATGGAGCCTAAGTGGAAGTGTAATTTTACACTTTTTCATTGGGGAATATAGAGTGTAGATAAATATAAACTATACAATAGTATATAATTAGAAGTGTAAAATCCTAATGATACCTGTGTGGAGCCTAAGTGGAGGTGTAATTTTACACCCTCCATTAGAGATGCCCTTATTCACTATGTTGGATAGTAGCCAAGAGTCACTCCCAACATTAGTGGCTAAAACTCTACAGTGTCAAATTAAATTAGTTTCTGAATAAATTAATTACCGAAGATCAATAAGATAATTCTTATATACGAACTCCTGTTAGCCTTCATTTGGCTACTCCAAATTTTAAGAAGAAAACCAAACTAACCACCACCACTGCTAAGAACATGTAACTTACATTCTCAAAAATTAAATTAGTTTCTGAATAAACATTCTTCCAGTCAGGTATTCTTATATATCTGACAGCAAAATCTGAATCTAGATATGTCAATTGCTTTCTATTTTCGGAAAACCTAGCTGTCAGTGGATCTCCCCAAAGTCCAACCCGCTGACTGCCTTCCTGTTCCTCCAATGATGCCACCAGTTATGCTTATAAACCATTAAAAAAAAATAAATAAATAAGAATGTTCACATGAAGATATTTTAATGCTACTGTTTTCAGAGAACTTATTAAAACATAATAATCTTCTTCGAATCGCCAAATACTTTGCCAGTTTCACTACAGCATTTTACATAAACGTAGCCAAATTTAATTCAATCTGTCATTCCAGTACAACGAAATAATGACCCTCCTATGGCTTCAGAATGTCCTATACATTCAAAAGACAAGGTTATTTCACAAAATTTGGCAACTGAAAGCCTGCATATATGAATCTAATTGAGCAAGTCCATCTACCAACCATACGCTACAATATTTTGTAAGGCTTTCGGAAAGGACATGGAAGCAGAGTGGTAAGTTAAAAACAGCACACATCCTACCTCCTGTAACCTTAACGGCGAAATACAATAACACCACATATACGATTCAAAGCGCATGGGATTTCAAATTAATCCCATTAGAAGTATAAACAATATAAAACGCTAGTTGTGTTTAAGAAAATCATGCCATACCGCTTAAGTTGCCCAATTAACTGAATCATTTCCTCCTCTGATTGAGACTAGGCTTTCCTTGTACGCGACAACCTCTAAACTATTAGCCTATTAGGCTAACAACAGTATCCGTGAACATCAAGTTCTTTTATTTCTTGGGTAACATGGTCGTATGTGCAAACCCTGTTTATTCCTCAATATCAGAAAAAATAAACTCACAATTCTTTTTTCTTCTACCCCTCAAAAAAAACAAGATCAACCCAATTTATTTTTTATTTTTTATATTTTATTTAATTTTGGAAGAGACTCTAATTTCACATATAGTATGGAATTAGTTAATCCTCCTTCTAACGCCTTATCTTTCCAGAGATATGTCTAGTCTAGTCGTCTAGATATTGTATAGGGTAGGGTCCGACGGTGTATAATTTACTCCAGGACTCTTTGATACCATACTCATTCAACATCCATATTTTACACTCCTAAATTTTCACACTCATTCAACACTCATATTTCACACTCATTCAATTCTTCTAAGGGCTCCACTCATGAGGCAATTCATACTAAAATTTCACATTATCAATAAATAAGCAAAAAAATAAAATATTTAAAAAAACTCTGAAAATGTAAACAACCGTATAGTAACTCAATACTGTTTCTAAAGAGCTGACACAAATATCCTTTGTTTGCATCACCAAAATGCTGTATGTGAAATAGACCTAGTAAATTTAATTCAACCCGCCATTCCTATGGCTTCAGAATGTCATGTACATCCACAATACAGGGTTATTACACACAATTTGTCATCTGACCACGAAAATTGTACCTAAACATATATGAATATGAATATATGATCGAACAAGTCAAATAATGTACCAACCCTATACTACAATACTTAGGAAAAAGTTGCGGTGGTGGTCGAAAAAAGAAAAAGCCCAAAAACCCAGGGGCAAAACCGTAATATAAAGTTCCCATTTGGCCATTAGTTTGAAGCAAAATAATTGGATACCTCTCACTTTGTTTATTCTGTTTTTTTTTTTGCTCTCCTCACTTTCGTTGTTCACAGATACTCTCCACTCTCTTCTTCTTCCCTATAAAAACAACAACGTCATCATTCTCCTTTCAACCTTTTTTTTTACCCAATTGAAACA
Organism: Coptis chinensis; assembly: GCF_015680905.1. Lineage (NCBI taxonomy): Eukaryota > Viridiplantae > Streptophyta > Magnoliopsida > Ranunculales > Ranunculaceae > Coptis > Coptis chinensis. Next base: position 86,887,171 of record NC_141463.1, on the reverse strand, counting down.
GAATAATAATAATATAAGATCGAGTTTTTTTTTTTTTTTTTTTTTTTTAGTGATAATAATAATAATCTATTAGATAACAAGATGTGATTTGAGGAAAGAGAGAGAGAAATGAAAGCAGCAGGAGGAGGAGGAGGTGGTTCAAAAAGAGGATGGAGGAGTTTAGGAATAGGTGTTATTTGTTTAGTTATTCTTTCTATGCTTGTTCCTCTTGTTTTCTTACTCGGTCTTCATAACAATTTTCATTCCTATTCCTATTCCACCACAGGTACATTCATTCATTCATTGAGATCTATTTTTTTTTTTTTTTTTTTTATTATTATAGATCTGCATGTGTTTTCTGTTTCTTTATTTTTTTATTTTCTTGTTTTGTCTCGTGGATCTGCAGTTTATGTTAATGAAGATCCAACTTCCACTCCCGTAATTTTTTTTTTTTTATTCTCAATTTTAACTACATTTTCTTGAATTTGGTTGATTTGACGTTTATTGTTTTTTATATGTATGTGCATAGGTTCATGACAAGTTGGATTTTCGAAATGAGAATCAATCTCAGGTATTATTATTATTATTATTGTGTGTTCAGCTTTACTAGTTTTTGTTTTCTTTGATTGATTTTTGTTTTATGTGGAATATTTTATAGGATGATAAATCGGACCATTTAGATAAGCTTTTGAATAGATTGTCGCCGCCTATATCCAAGGTATGTTTTACAATTTTAATCGATTATACACAAGTAGTGAAGTAAAGTATCACAAGGAGGCGTGTTTGCCTATTTCTATTCTGTTAAGATATACCAGGACAAGTGTTCACTGACAAAAACATGATACGGTATTGGTATGCAACTAAATGTTTCTATTAACTATACCTAGAGAAGCATCTTTTTTCAAGTTCTAAGTGTCTTCATTATTTATCCAAAGAAAGTTAAAAGTCTTAGTTATTACCACTTCTGACCATATAATTGTCGGCCGTCTGCTATGCGTGCACAAAGGTGCATCTTCTACTGTTGTTCATGTGCCGCTAGTATAGGACATATTTCTGATTCCATTAACACATTTTGGTTAGGGTTGGGAGTGATTCAATCGATATTTAATGCTGCTGTGGGTTGTGGAGGGGGAAAAAGACATTCCTGTTTATTTACGTATTAAGCTGAACGGATGTAGAGATGAATTCTCTACGGCCTGTTTAATGAGGGTATGAATGAAATGATTTTCATTAACTGAACTGAACAAATGATTGCAGTCTTTATAGACTAGACATGTTAGTTACAACAGCTTCACAATAGAATTAGTTACACAAGCTGAGCTGTCATAATCTTGACTTGGTTAGACTGGTTGTACTCTGATTCCCTCGACCTTTGACTGATTTGAATAATGTGTATTCTTAATACTGCTGATTGTATGTTTACCTGTAATGGACCCCTTCTACTCTTTTAGTCATCATGCTTTCTCGTCTAAGCCTTGGTTGAAGCCTGAAGGGCTCTTCAGAGCCTATTTTCCCAAAGTTTTGGAACCTTACTTTCTATTTGAGACTCTTTGTTTATGCTGAGATATATTCAAATATGTGTTATCAATAGCTTCTGCTTGTGATTGACTGTGGCAGCCTTGCTACTAATTAAAACCTAATAGCAAAATGATTAAATTTCAGTAAAATGCCCATCTCACTTGAGCTGATTCAGATAATAGATCGGTATATGATCCTTTGAAGTTTGATATATTTGGGAATGATATTTATTTCAGGATGTTATCGAGGATGTTATCAAGAAAGAATTTAAAAAAGCTGGCAAGAAGGATGCTACTCAAGTCAGTACAGAACAAAAACGAGGTTCTTGAAAATGCTTATACGTAGTTCTTATTGATCTTGTTACTAATTATTTTCATGTATAATGGACTAAAGCTCTTTGCAATATGTATACTCAGATCCTCCTGTGTTGCCGAAGGATGCACCAAAATCACCCTCAGATGCCAAGGTTTGCAGGATTTCAAATTCTGCAGCTGATTTCTTTCACATTTGATTTCTTCCTGTTGCACCGTACTGGCAACATTCATCTGATCATTTTCTTCAAAATTTGCAGAAAAAGAGCAATGATATCGTTGAAGCTACTGAGCATGTGAAAGGTTCGAGTAGTGATGAAACTGAAATGTCGTGTCAATTGGAATTTGGGAGTTACTGTGTATGGTGCCAAGAACACAAAGAAGAAATGAAGGACTCCACAGTGAAGGTAATGAAAGACCAGCTGTTTGTGGCAAGAGCTTACTTCCCAAGCATTGCAAAGCTTCCAGGGCAAGAAAAACTATCACGAGATATGAAGCAAAACATTCAAGAATTTGAGCGAATACTCAGTGAGAGCACGACTGACGCGGATCTTCCACCACAGTAAGTCATGATATCAGTTAATTAATTGGTCAAGCTTCAATAAAAATTACAAAAAAATATTGGTTTACTATTATGCTATGCTATAGTAGTACTGCTATTACCATTGTCACTACTTACTGTTGTTTTGCACTTTGGCTATACTTGTGTCAGTTCTAATTAATTGCTGTAAGTCATGAAGGCAGTCTTGATTTATATTTCTTGTGGTTTTTTTTTATGTATGTGTCGTTTATATTGTTTGGTGTAGCATTTTTCTGTGTGCAACAATACTTTATTAAGGAAGAGAGTGACACTAAGAAGTCTAAAGATCCCTTTTCTCTTTACTTTTCTTTTCCTCCTAACTATGATTATAAAGTTTTGATTAGGAGAGAAAGAAGAGAGAATGAAGAAAAAATGGGCAGAATACTGAAACATGTACACAACCGTATATCTTTTCATGTGAAACTATGGAACTATTGGAAGCCCCTTAGGCAGGTGGTTAAGGACTTATGCTTGACATGGGTAATGGGGTAATAGGTCTTCCTTGAAAAAGTCTGTTCATTACAAGCACAATAAAGACGAAAGTATATTTTGAACTGACTGACGAGTTATATGGGATCTAATTTTACAAAGATTCTGCATTTTTGCGTACATTAAAAGATTTCAGATTTGACTACTTGATCGGAATAACAAATTTATTGGAATCTAAATTCTTCCCCCCTAATAGTAAAGACTTTGCCACTGATCTAATGTGAACTTCTTTTTACAGTATTCAACTGATCTAATCATTCTAATGTGATTTGTGATCTTCTGTGTACGGTATTCTGGACAAATTGATTGGAATGAGAGCTCATTCTGTAATAAGAATGATGGCCTACAAAAGAAACAGTGGCCAGTTATTGGCATTTCATGCTTATTCGGGCTTCTCTTTCCTAATGCATTTTGACAATGTCATGTACCTATGGTGTTCGTGTGCTTTTTTAATGGTGTCAAATTTTCTTGTTTGAATTTGCTAAACATCCATGTAAATAATATACATGAGAATATATTGGGCTTTCTTGTTAGAGTCTTTGATGAGCGGTAAGCACTGTCTCACTTGTTATTTCAGCATTGAAAAGAAGCTACAGAAGATGGAAGGCGTAATAAAAAAGGCAAAGTCATTCCCAGTGGAATGCAGTTACGTTGACAGGAAGCTTAGACAGATACTAGATCTAACTGAGGATGAAGCCCACTTCCACAGGAAGCAGAGCGCATTCCTTTATCAACTTGCTGTTCAGACCATTCCCAAGAGCCTCCACTGTCTTTCAATGAGGTTGACTGTTGAATATTTCAGATCTCACTCGCTCGATATGGATCTCCTACCAACTGAGAAATATGCAAATCCAGAGCTGCACCACTATGTCATCCTTTCCAAAAATGTACTTGCGTCATCTGTTGTTATCAACTCGACCGTAATGCACTCTGCAGTATGTTCAATGAATGCTCTCTTTATTTTGTTAATTCTTTGCAAGAACTGAAGTTGTACCTTATATGCCAGTATGCCACTATTTTGTATCTTAACTGGTTCTTCTACAACTTGTCACAGGAAAGTCAGAATCAGGTGTTCCATGTGCTAACAGATGGACAGAATTACTATGCGATGAAATTTTGGTTCTTTATGAATTCATACAAGGAAGCAACAGTTCATGTGATAAACGTTGAAGATCTTAATCTGGACTACCATGGTAAAGCATTCCCGCTGCGTTTGTCATTGTCTGAGGAGTTCCGTGTTTTGTTGCGTAACGTCAATAAACCACCTTCGTCCCAGATGAATGCTGAGTACATCTCATTATTTGGCCACACACATTATTTTTTGCCTGAAATATTCCAGACCTTAAAGAAGGTGGTGGTTTTGGATGATGACATTGTTGTCCAACGTGATCTATCACCTTTATGGAATCTTCAGATGGAGGGGAAAGTAAATGGTGCGGTGCAGTATTGTGATGTGAGGTTGAATCAGCTGAGAAGTTACTTGGGTCGAAATGATCACGACCGAAGTTCTTGCTCTTGGTTGTCTGGTCTGAACGTAGTAGATCTAGTGAGTTGGAGGAAATTGAACCTTACTGACACATATCTAAGGCTGCTTCAAGAGGTAAGCAACATTACAGTTCACAAAAGTCTTGTACCAAAGTCACCCGAATATAGCATTCATATAATTTTTTGGTGTTTGTTCGCTTTCACTGGTGCTACAGTAGACTTACCTTCTAATCTTTTTCTTTCTAAATTTTACTTGAAAGCAGCAAAGCACAAAAGACGCGTCGCTGAAAGTTGGAGTATTTCCTGCAAGCCTGCTCACGTTTCAGGATCTTGTTTATGCTTTAGATAGTTCTTGGGTTTTGTCTGGACTAGGTCACGACTATGGCATCGATGCCCATTCTATTGAGAAGGCTGCAGTGTTGCATTACAATGGGAACATGAAACCGTGGCTTGAGCTTGGGGTTCGAAGGTATAAAGGGCGCTGGAAGAAGTATTTGAAGCGGATAGATCGGTTCATGGCAGAATGCAATGTGAACCCGTAAAGTCATGATTCATGGGCGGTGTTTTTGGTGATTCAGAAACCTAAGAATTGGAGGTTTACTCAGGAAGAGAAAGGAACCTATTAATATCCTTTTATTCCAGTGCAAGAGGAATCTTTCCTAATATGGACCAAGCTGGATGGCTGGTGCAGAGTTAACTACCAACGTCGAATTTTCTATGCCAAATTTCCAGTAAATAAAGGGACTGGATCATATTATCAGATTTGTTGTTGAAGCAGAAGGAAAGTAGTTTCTCAGGTGACAATTGCATTTGCAAGATCAAAAGAACCCCCCAAGATGAGGTTTGCTGTTTGGCGGTCAGTGATACAGTTCAAAGACTAGGACAAACTGGCCGAGTTCTGCGCTTGTTTAGCTTGCCCAAGTGTATAAGAAATGGGGATTTAGAGTAGATATAACGAAATATTTTTGTATGTACATGGTTTTGGAGGTAACATCTCAGGGATTCGATATTCATTTGTTCCTTTGATATAAATGATTGTTGGGTCGGTGTCCCAAAATGGGGCAAGGCCATTCAGAATATGTAGATTGATATTCTTATTTTTTTTTAACCTTACTATTTTTGCTGGGGAATGGTAACTGAGTTTTTCGATTTGAGCTATTGAATGTGTTTTCGTGGTGGTGATTTAGTGCAAAGTTAAATTTGTTTATCTGTTGTAGATAATGCTCTGTTTATGTGGAGTTCGGACTTCAGACTGTAGATAAAGTTATATGGCATTACCTGATCATCTCAATCGAACTAACTGAATTAATTTAGATGAAACTAAGTCTTAGCTTCAGACTCCGAGTCTGCTAGTAGGAAATCTTAAATTATATGTAAGTCATCAATGTTGTTACTGCTTGTGAGTTGTCAGAAGAGAGCATTTCCGTTATAGGCTTATTGCGCTGAAAACAAATAGAGTATTTCCTTTGCGCATCCCTTGGTAAAAAACAAATGTATGCACCCAACACTTGCTGCAATTTTATGAGAGCTTGCTCATAATTTTGCAGCACTGCTGCTACTAACCAAAGAAGACCGAAACAAGACATGAAGCATCAGAACTTCTGCAACTATCTAAAGAACTGGGTTCTGAGGCAATCTATGCTGAGGCAGATCGATTTCCGCAAGCCCATCAAAACATGCTTAATCATTTAAATAAATGAACACCATAATATGTGGGTGATTGCGGAGAATTTGAGTTTTGTTTTGCTGATTAAAGTTTGTCTTTTATTCTTCATTAAATTGAAGCAAGGTGTTGTTCTTGAGTGTAAGAGCATGATGAGTTTGCATCCCAAATGTCTTGAATTAATCTGTGCAAGTAACTAAAGCATTGAATATTTACTCGTTTAACTTGATGAATGTAATGGTTTAGTTAGATAAAAATTTATGCCTATGATATCAATGCTATTGAAGCTTAATATGATTCTTCGTGATCAGTGCTCCAATAGGTCGAAACTTTTGAAGCCTATTACCATTAATTAATTGTTTCGGGATTGGAAAGAGCTCAATTTTGAGTGTCGGGATAGTTAATGAATTGTTTCTTAATTGATACACTTTATACTTGGGATACAGCAGTGTACTTAGAATATGGTTGTTGCAGCTAATGTCTACTATCTAATATCCATTTCAGAAGGCCACGTCAGCAACATTTTTAAGGAAGGACGCATTCTTAATTATAATTAAAGACATGTTCTTCATTTATTACAAATTGGTCTCTAAGGTGAATTACATTAGACATAGGATCATCTCGAGATACTAAAGATCTAATCGAGATACAAATAATCAAGCAAAAATCAATTACACGCCCAATATTTTAACCAATTCGCAATAATTATAAATCAATACAAAATTACAAACACAAACTTTGATTCTTACCCCTGACTTCAACTAGGAATCCTAAAATCCCAAAAACTTTTTCTATTAACCAAAAAAAGAACACCCAAAGCCCCACCAGTTCTCAACTTCTCATTGGCATGAAGAAGAAAGACTCTCATTGACACGAACAAGGAAGAAATCACATCAACAGACTATATTTACATATTTTGAAGTCCATTGATTCATAAGTTTCTTTTAGTATTTTTGTTTTAGCACCTATTTTAGTGTATTTTATTGATTTTTTTTTTTAAATTTTTGTGGGGTTTTAAAGAACGTAACTTTTCTTCTTCTTCTGGGGTCCTAGTACAGTGTCAGCACCACTCAAAATTGGGTCCTAGTACAGCGTCAGCACCACCTAAATGCTCCACAATTAGAGTTCTGGGGTTTTGGGTGCGGCTGGAGGCATGACTCCTTTGATGATGCCTCCTCTTTTGAGACCTGCTATCCTTTGGTACGGAAGATTCCTGCTGAGAGTTTTCTTCCCTAGGCATTTTGTCATCATTTCTCCTAAGTTGATTGTTTTCTCTGGTCAGCCTGAGCAACATGCACATTAGAGTTTCTTCATCAGATGGGTGAGCATTATGGCTCAGATCTTGAGGGCCCGATCCAGGCCCAAGGCGGCCTTGGAAACGCCTAGGCAATGTGGATGGTCCAGATTGGGTGGAAATAGCACCCGACCTAGGCCCAAGGCGTTGCTGCAGATGCTGAGGCAGCATCGATGGTCTTGCCCCTGCAGATGCAACTCCGTCTCTGTGTGTGACGACTCGAGTATCCCTAGTTGCATCTTGTTCCCCTGCTGGAACAGTAATTCATAGGTTTTCCACCAAATCTTCTTCTTCATCTTTGGGCGCCCAGATTTTGTGGGGAATCGACGCAGATACTTCTTTTCGAGCATGAATCTCATCGGAAAGAACTATGTTGTTGTCTTTGTCGGCAAAGATTAGAGGCAGGTTTTGTGCAATTTTCGAGCGACTAGTGTCACCACCTTTTGATTTCTTTTGGGTCTACCAGCCCATTGATCATGATATTCAATATAATAAAAGAGAAAGAACGTAGTAGGTGGGTTGATTCCCCACGAATTTTGCAACTTTTTCTATCAAAAGATGTCGGGCAAAAACCGAAGCAAACAAATCTACCCGGACACTCTTAAAACAAAAAACCGACCTTCGAATATCACCACTGCGAGAGTATCACCGCTACTACAAAACAATTTTAGAACTTGTGCACCTTGTTGAACTTGTTGCATAAGAAAAAATGTCTTGGTTGTTGAGACTGAACCACTTTTAGTTCGATTGGTCGCCTACATACCCCAAATAGGATCAAGTCTCTCGAAAATCTCTGAGTGTGGAGTTTTTCAATGTAGTTAGTTTGTTGGTCAAAACTTTTCAATATGTAACCATCCAAAAAACTAGGGAATATATGGATATAGATCCTTATCCCTTGTTTTCAGTTACATTGGATAGAGCCAAAATCTATCCCTAATTTTCAGTTACATTGGATAGAGTCAAAATCTATCCCTAGTTTGGTACCGACACGGGCTTATAGTGAGGCTTGGCCCACATGCCATGTTGTGACTGGCTACTGAACCGGGGCTAGCCCGCAGATATGAAGGGTCCAAATCACGGGTGTCATGTCCAGAGATCATGCCCATCTGGTCCATAGAGGCATTGTGTTGCTGAGCATTCCATTGAGTTGGATGTCTCACTACACAAGTCGATCCAACGAGGCCACAAATGATGAGGATCAGGTAAAGCCATGTGGACCATTTATGAGGGTCCACACATCGTCCCCTCTCTGTCTCGAGGAGCAGCCACGTGGCAGAGAAGAGAAAGAGAATCCGATAATGTTTTTCCTGAACAAGCATTCCAATGCTGATATACCCGTAGTTCCAGATTTCTTCACATTCGACTTTGTCTCTTCGGATAGGAAGTTCATCCATCCCCCTACTCATTACTTCACATGGCATACACCAGCCTACATAGTTCAAGGATGGGCAGGCCATGGAATGGATGTTCCAAATAATTTCTCAGGTGAGCTCCTTAAGAAATTATCTTCTTTGTCTACAATTTTCTTTGTTCTGCAGCTCAATTTAGTTCTTTCTTTAACAGATACCTAGATTTCTGATGCTGTGGTGACTGAAGTTGATGAGAATGTGGTTCAACATAACCTTCAAACCTTGTTTGGTCTCCCAGAGATTATTAGGGACTTGAGTTACCCTGATACAATTGTTGCATAAGTTGCTGCATACATTGTTCATCCTCTTCAGTCTATGATGCCCGACACTACTGGAGCTTCAGAAAAGGGAAATTAAGTATGTGTTAAACCTATGGCATCAAGGAGGCTTCCTCGTATTGCTCTTTCAGATATCATCCTCCCTGGCTCATTGGGTGATGGTGCTCAGAATTCTGACATAGGTGATAGGGTAGAGAATCATGCACAGCGTCGGTGTTACATCTATTATTCTTCTGATGAAGACGATGTTTCACCGATTACCACAAGGCATCCTGATCCTAGTTTGAGATCCTGCAGCTCGGGTTTGCATTCTCCCCGAGCCGCCATTTCCAAGTCTACTTCTATCCCACCTTCTCCAGTTGTTATGCGAGGCTCTAGAGAACATCCACATGATGAGGGTGTTGTTGAGGTCACCGCCTCTAGTGTCATCACTGAGCAGAACCATGTTAGTGCCGATGTGAATAGAGGGGGTACTCGTTATGTTATTCCTGATACTGCAGATGATGTACAATCGGCTCACTCTGTCTATGTCTCTAGTCACTCTGGGAACCACAAAGTGAGACAATTCTGCAGATAACTGCTTTGCTAAAAGAGTTAGAAAAGACCCTTGTTCCGGCTCGGTACCATTTTCACTATCTTTTCAGCATGCCAAGGAGGTCTTGATCAAGTCCTCCACCCTTTTTCGTGAGGCTTGTGCCGAGGCTGAGCTAGAATCTCAACGTTCACGAGACCATTTTACCACTTTGTTAGAGGAATGTTGTCGACTTAGAGAAACACTGTATGCTCGTGATGAGATGATTGCGTCTAAAGACTTAGAACTAATTACTTTAGTTGATAAGTTCAGGGAGTCCCAGAATGTAGTACGAGCTATGGAAAGTGATCGTCGTCTGATGAGGAGAATACAAGTCATGTGGTGCAGGAAAATTGGCATCTAGTTGAGGAGTTGTGCCTGCTCAAGAATCGTGTTATAGACTAGCTAGCTTGACATTTTGCTTTTCTTATTATGTATCTTCCGTTTGTAGTTCGGATATTTTGAAGGCTCCTGCACTTTAGTTATCTTGAATTACCGTGATGTGGCCTGTAAGGATATTTTGAAGGCATGGACTTTTCTAAAATGAAAAATCTTCAACAATGGCTTGGCAATAAAATAGAACTTGAAAAGTATTGGCTTGAATATTAGCAAAGATATATACGCCCCCCAAAACACAACATGTGGATACGATTCACGTGTAGTGTTGAATAAGAAAGTTACTGTGTATACTGGTAAAATTGGGGATTTTCACCAACATAATGTGAAAAGAAATAGAATTGATAAGGAATTGATGTTTGGCGATTCACCAATAGAATTCCATTGTAGAATAACTTGGTTGAACAAATACAATCGGGCTGAGCATGTCGCCATACTCAGAATATATATCAAACGACAGTGAGATGCATCTATAGAATGACCCGATTGAAGCGTAATCGGACTGAGCAATTTTGTAGTAATGCTCAGATATAAATAAGTTCATATAGTTGAACCTTTGAAGGTGTTATCTTGGATAGTTTTAGAAAAGATTATCCCAGTTAGCCTAAAGCGTAGCTGGGCTGAGTTTTTTGCTATGAAGCTCAGAGATGACGTTAATACATAGAGTTTGATTCTATGCATATTGTTTTTGGTTGAGAGGATCAATGTCATTCAACCGTACCAAGCGATGTTCTCTATCCAAACTTGGCGGTGCCTCCAAGGGATAGATTGCATCCAACACTTGGGTTTTCAAAGTCCTAAAAGTTCGGAGTTACCCAGTTCACAAATAGGACCGAGCCAGAGGGTCGACGCCATTTACTCGGACCAACACACAGTGCACTTCTCTATGTTGGCTTTTTGAACTTCAGGGATTTGTGTTTCACGCCGAAGCCAGGCAAGAGGGTCAAAGTCATATACCTGGACCCGATACTTTAGTCGTATGGTATGGGACATTTTTCAAGCCTAACGCACTCGCAACACTTGCCTTATCACCGGCCTCAGTTAATTATAAGGATTTGAACAGGCAAGAGGGACGCTCTGGTCTGTACTAAGCTAGACAATTGATGCCATTCAGCTGGGCTTCAGAGTGTGCATTTAGTATTCTATGCACTTCCAAGTGCAAAAATGTTGGAGCTTGGAATTTTTGCAAGTAAAAATGAGGCTTTTTCACTTGACCGGGCATGCTGAGCATTTGAACCAGGTTTTGTAGAGCTGATAAATATTTGATCACAAAGTCTTCTATACCAGCTAGGTTCTCTTGGGTTTGAACCTGCAGTGTGTCTAGTTGGAGGGGTTAACCACCAGTCCGAACTTGACCAGGCGCTGTGCGCTTGAACTTGGATTTCTGTATTGTAGCCGCGCTCGGGTTATCAAAATTCTTGGCTTTTCTGAGGACCCAGTCACCAGGTTTGAAGACACGTTCTCTAAGTTTTCTATCATGACTGCAGTTCATGTTTTCTTGATATTTGACTAATTGTTGAAGAGATGTATCCCGACGTTCATCAATAAGAGCTTTGTCATAAGCTAAGACTTCATCTTCAATTCGGATTTTTCGCGCTTGATTAAATTTTGTTGGCGCCATGATTTCTGTTGGGAGTACTGCTTTTGCACCATATGCTAAAGAGTATAGTGAAAAACCTGTGGACCTTCTAGGAGTAGTCCTATATGCCCATAGGACAGCAGGCAGTTGACGAACCCAGTTGCCTTTAGCTCCAGTAAGCCTTTTCTTAAGGGTATCTAGGATTACCCTATTAGTAGCCTCTGCTTGGCCATTTGCTTCAGGATGGTAAGGAGCAGAAAAGTTATGCTTTATGCTCATAGACCCACAGAATTGTTGCATCTCTGTGGAGCCAAATTGGGAACCGTTATCTGATACTAATTCTGAAGGTACTCCGAACCTGCAGATAACATCACACCACAGAAATCGCTTTACATCAGTAGTAGTTATTGAAGCCAAAGCTGTGGCTTCGACCCACTTTGTAAAGTAGTCAGTAGCCACCAACAAAAAACAAACTCTTCCAGGTGCCCTAGGCAAAGGTCCCACAATGTTGAGCCCCCATTTTGAGAAAGGCCAAGGGCTAAGAATTGGGTGCAATTCTGTGGCTGGTAGTTTTCTAACTTTAACATGTTTCTGGCATGACACACAAATTTGAGTGATTCGTTTTGCGTCTCTTTGCATGTACGACCACCAATAACCCTACGTTAAAGCCTTGTGGGCAAGACTGCGACCTCCCGAGTGATTCCCACAAACACCTGCATGAATTTCTTTAAGTATCATTTCGCCTTGCTCTGGGGTAAAACATCTTAACTGTGGCTTGAACCCCATTGGTCTTTTGTAAAGTCGAGCAACTCTTTCTTTAGTGAACAATACTGCGAATTTCCATGCCTCTCGCTTAACCTTCTGAGATAAAGCTTTCTCTATGGGGAGATTCCCTTAGTTCAGATACTCGATGAAGGGTAGCCTCCAATCAGATTTTCCCAGTGTCGAGATTTCTAAGTCCTTTATCTCTAAATCATCAAGAGTTTCCTCTTCAGATTCTGCTTTAGATTCAGACTTTTCGCTTTCGGTAGGGATGATGTCACCCCCAGTATCTTCATGGTCGCCCCCAATACTGCCAAGGTTACCACGGTTCATTCCTTGATCTGAATCATTGAATGTGGGATGCTTTCTTTTGAGTTGTTTGCGTAAGGATGCCAAAGTCTGGCGATCCTCAGCATTAACTAGATCTTTAGATTCTAAAGATGCACGATCTACCTGTTCTCTTTTTCTTTGTCGAGTGTTAACAACATAGACTTGTAATACGTTACACTCTATAACATATGCCTCATGAAGTCTCATTGGTTGTAGATTGATGCTCGGCTCTTGTTGGAAATCAATTTGGATTTCTCTTGGTTCATCTAGCTGGACAGCTGCAAAGAGGTAAGCTAGTGCATCAGCGTGCCTGATTTCATTCCTTGGCCTTTGAGTGATAGAGATTTTGTCAAATTGCACGTACCAATTTATGTATGGTATCCAAATATGCTGCCATCCTTTCATCTTTTAATTTGCTTGAAAAGTACCACCAAATTGATTAGCCACCAAGCGAGAATCTGTTAGCATTTGAATGTTCTTCGCTCCCAGCTTAAGTGCGGCATTCATACCATAGATAACAGCTTCATATTCGGCTTCATTATTAGAGGCAGGAAAGCCTAGTCTGACTGACCTTTCCATTTTTTGTCTTTCAGGGCTGATAAGTACACAACCTAGACCAGATCCGGATGCATTTTTTGAACCGTTGGTGAAGATGGTCCAGAGAGCTTGATTACTGTCAAGAATGCTTTCGCTTTAATCGGATGTCTTGGGTGAGAATTCCTCAGTTTGTGCAGGGAACTGAACATAATGATCAGGAAGTTGTTCTACTTCTACTAATTATGGACTAAATTGGATGTCATCCACAGGAAAATCTGCCATAAGAGAGGCTAGAGCATGCCCCTTTTCTGCAGTCCTTGGCTCATAAACAATATCATATGCTGAGGTAACTCGACCATTCAATCAACCTATTTGATTCCTCCTGTTTGCCGAGGGTCTTTCGTAGAGTATACTCAGTATAAACCATCACCGTTCTCCCCTGAAAATACGGCTTCAACCGCCGAGCTGCATGTACTAAGGCCAACACGACTTTCTCAATTTTGGAGTAACGACTTTTTGCTGCATTTAGTGTTTTGCTAACAAAATGAACCGGCTTTTCTTCAGAATCATCAACAAAATGATCAGACCGGCCGCAGATTCTGCAAACAAGATAAATTCCTACAGGTTCTCCAGCCTTTGGACTAACCAAAATTGGGGGAGAGGGTAAGGTAGACTTTGACTTCAGAGAAAGCCTTTTCACAATCTTCATTCCAGGTTGATGCACCTTTCAGAATCTGAAAGAATGGCTTACATTTATCAGAGTATCGAGATATGAAACGACCGAGAGCCGCAAGACGACCTAAGAGCCTTTGCACTTCCTTTATGCTGGTAGGGGGTGGCATGTCGAGAATAGCTCGAATTTGCTCCGGGTTAGCTTCAATTCCCCTGTGGGTCATCATGAACCCTAAGAATTTGCCTGAAGATAGGCCAAATGAACATTTGGCAGGGTTAAGCCTCATTTTGTATTTCTTTAGTCGATCAACAAAGATAGTATTAACAAGCTTTTGGTATGTGGCTCCAGCATTCTTTAGGCCGAATGACATAACAACATATCAATATAGGCCTATGTCTGTGATGAATGTTGTATACTCCTGGTCATCATAGTGCAGTACAATCTGATAATATCCTGAGCTTGCATCCATAAAAGATAGTTTATTGAAGCAATATATGTTGCATCCACCATATCTGACATTTTGGGTATAGGATAAAGATGCAGTGGGCAAGCTTCATTCATGTCTGTGAAGTCGACACAAATTCTGAGCTTCCCATTCTTCTTTGGTACTGCTACAATGTTGGAAACCCAAGTTGGGTATTCAACTGGTCGAATAAATCTAGCTTCTAATAATTTGTCAATCTCCTTGTTCACTAAGAGTTTCCTGTCTGGGGCCATTCTCCGTGGTTTCTGCCTTACCGGTTTGACTTTTGGGTCGATGTCTAATCTGTGACAAGCGACGCTAGGGTCAATACCAGGCATATCTGTTGGATTCCAAGCAAAGATAACTCTGTTACTTTTCAATAAGGCTACCAAAGCCTCTTTCTCTGTTTCAGAAAGTTCTTCAGAGATGAAGGTGGTCTGACTTTCTTCTTCTCCTATCTACACTTCTTTCATCTTATCGACTGTTGGAGGTCCCTTGGTTGGTGTCTCCCGAGGTGCTTTGGCTGCCCTCGTTGGTGCTCTGGTCCAGCCTTGCTATAATTGCTATTTCTGCTCAGTGTTGAGAATGGTGTATCCTCTGACCTCAGACTTTTTATAATCATCCATCGCATGCTCATGGCATTTCAGAGATGCAATCTGGTAACTTCGGATCTTACAAGTTCCCTCTATAGTTGGAAACTTAACAACTTGGTGATAAGTGGACACCACTGCATGCATTGCATGAAGCCAATTTCTACCTAGAATGACATTATATGTGGATGGGCAGTCTACTAAAACAAAGTCAACTCCTATAACCTTAGGACCTACTATGACTGACAAATTAATTTTACCAACCTTTTTAGCTGGAGCATCATTAAAGCCGATAATTGGAGTATCATCTTCATGAATAAGATCATCGTCGATATTCATGACAGAATAGCATCTAGAGAATAGGTAGGATATAGGCAGAGCTACCGGTGTCTATCAGAATTCTTTGGACTCTACCACAGCATCATTGTGAGGATAGTAAACTCCTCGCTCATCTTCTTCATTGAAAGTTAGTCATCCTTCTACAATAGTCTCAGCATAGAACCCAGATTTAAAGTTGATACTGTTTACGTGATTCCAACTACCAATTTTTTGAATCTTGTGCTTCATGCTCCATTTTCTTTCACGGTTGGATGAGCAAATAGTAGCCTGAGCATGACATACAACTATCACATTGTGCTCGATCAGATTTACATGAGCCAGCTTTTGACTACCCTTTAGATACTCCTTCAGCTGTCCCCCATCTGCCATTATGGAGATCTCCTTCTTGAATGCATAACAATCATTCAAAGTATGGCTGAAATCATTGTGATACTTGCATTTCTTTGACTTATCTCTCCTTCCCTCAGTATCAGGTTTCATAGGGAACAGCTTGGAGAGTTTTCCTTTGAGTTTGTCATATAATTATGAAAGATTGTCGCTGAGCTCTGGAAGAGTAAGATCTTTGCTTAGGCGGCCATCTTGTTTCTGACTCTGTGAGACGCCAGTTTTGGCATCTTTGTTATGTTTCTTTTTGTCTTTATCACGCTGTTGCTGTTCCTGCTTTCCTCTATCACTTGAAAAATCCTTTTGCTGCTTGTACTTTGAATCTTCCTGAACAGTAGCATACCTTTCTGCTCGCACTAGCAAATCTTAAATTGTTTCTGGAGGCTTCAGAGTTAGTGAGTTGTACAGACTAGACTTATCAAAAGGAATAGCATTTTTGAAAGCTTGCACAACAACATCATCTGGGACATTGTTGGCCTCCTTGAGCATCACCCTGAGTTTTCAAACAAGGTCTCGAATGCTTTCTCCCTTCTCCATGTGGAGGTTGAAAAGAGTTCCAGAACCTTTTATGGTCTTCTTGTTGTAGCAATAATGTTTTGAAAACTTGTTGGCGAGCTGCGGAAATGTATGGATTGAACGAGGACGGAGTTCGTTAAACCATGCCAAAGCTTCTCCGCTAAGGGTAGCTTGGAACATTATGCACATCAAAGCATCATTGTTATTAAAAAGAGCCATAGACGATCTGTACTTCATCAAGTGCTCATCTGGACAACCATCTACATCATCGTAGGTTGGGACTGAAGGTTGTTTGAAAGAACCAGGAGAAACGTAATCTCTGATTTCATCTATAAAAGGAGATTCTTCAGGTCCTTTGATTGCCAGTTTATGTCGTTTATCTTCTCGAGTAGCTTTAGAATCCATGGCAGTTCTAATGAGTTCTTGAACTTGCTGCTCATTCAAGTTGTCACTATTTTCCTGCAGAGCGACATTGTTCGTGCCGACTCTGTGTGTACGGTTTCTCCTTTCAGAGCTCCTGCCTGGCTCAACATAGTCTTGCCTATGTTGCATGAAATTTGCTTCAGCCCTGCGTGGGTTTAGCTCTCCGGTTTCAAGCGTAACCACCCACAGAATTGTGGAGGGCTCCAGCCTCGCGGGTTACATTGCTTGGTTGGCTACCTCTTCTATCTCCAGCTCTCTGATAACTTCCATTAGTCCTCTGGCAAGTGTTCCTTGAACCATTGTATCCGGATTATGAGGAATCTAAACCTCCAGGACTATGATTAAATCTTATGTTACCTCGAGTTGGTCTGTATTGTCCTCTTTGTAGTACAAGACTGCGAGAGCGTTGCATGTCGCGCTCTAGATCGATTGATCCGAAGAGGAATATCCAGAAACTGACATTGATCGTTCCTTGGAGTACTGGGAACGTCTTGACACTAATCTGCTTCGGTGACGCTGTGGGCTACGAACCCATCCTAGTACAGCGTCAGCACCACCTAAACGCTCCACAATTAGAGTTCTGGGGTTTTGGGTGCGGCTGGAGGCATGGCTCCTTTGATGATGCCTCCTCTTTTGAGACCTGCTCTCCCTTGGTGTGGAAGATTCCTGCTGAGAGTTTTCTTCCCTAGGCATTTTGCCATCATTTCTCCTAAGTTGATTGTTTTCTTTGGTCAGCCTGAGCAACATGCACATTAGAGTTTCTTCATCAGATGGGTGAGCATTGTGGCTCAGATCTTGAGGGCCCGATCCAGGCCCAAGGTGGCCTTGCAAACGTCTAGGCAGTGTGGATGGTCCAGATTGGGTGGAAATAGCACCGACCTAGGCCCAAGGTGTTTTCTGCAGACGCTGAGGCAACATCAATGGTCTTGCCCCAGCAGATGCAACTCCGTCTCTGTGTGTTATGACTTGAGTACCCCTAGTTGCATCTTGTTCCCCTGCTGGAACAATAATTCACAGGTTTTCCACCAAATCTTCTTCTTCATGCTGGGTGTCTAGATTTTGTGGGGGAATCTGATGCGTATGCTTCTTCTGAGCATGAACCTCGTCAACAACTATGTGTTGTGCTGTCTCAGCATTAGGAGGAAGGTTTTGTGCAATTTCTGGAGCCTGACTAATGTCAGCCACCTTTTGATTTCTTTTGGGTCTACCAGCAGCCATTGATCATGATATTCAATATAATAAAAGAGAAGAATGTAGTCGTGGGTTGATTCCCCACAGACGGCGCCAAAAGATGTCGGGGAAAAAACTGAAGCAAAATAGATCTACTATACCCAGACACTCTTAAAACAAAAACTGACCTTCTGAATATCACCACCTTTTGAATATCACCATCTTCTGAATATCACCACCTGCGAGAGTATCACCGCTACTACAAAACAATTTTAGACCTTGCGCACCTTGTTGAACTTGTTGCATAAGAAAAAATGTCTTAGTTGTTGAGACTGAACCACTTTTTAGTTCAGTGGCTGCCTACATACCCCAGCGGGATCAAGTCTTTCTGAAAATCTCCGGAGTGTGGAGTTTTTCAATGTAGTTCTGTTGGTCAAAACTTTTCAATATGTAACCATCCAAAAAACTAGGGAATATATGGATATGGATCCTTATCCCTTGTTTTCAGTTACATTGGATAGAGCTAAAATATATCCCTAGTTTTCAGTTACATTGGATAGAGTCAAAATCTATCCCTAGTTTGCAGTTGATTACGGGCTTATAGTGAGGCTTAGCCTACATGCCATGTTGTGACCTGGCTACGAACCAGGGCTAGGCCTGCAGATATGAAGGGTCCAGTCTGGGTGTCATGTCCAGAGATCATGCCCAGCTGGTCCATAGAGGCATTGTGCTGCTGAGCATTCCATCAAGTTGGATGTCTCACTACACAAGTCGATCCAACGAGGCCACAAATGAAGAGGATCAGGTAAAGCCATGTGGACCATTTATGAGGGTCCACACAGTATTCACGTACACAAAAAGGGTACAAGTGTTATAGTCATCATCTGCACAAATCCTTTGTCTGTGCTGATGTTACTTTTTTTGAAGATGTCCCGTTTTACTCATCAGTAGGGAAGGTGTCCTCTGAACCATTTGAGGATTGTGTTTTGCCATCTGGTGTTGTTGATCTTCCTGCGACTATTGGTGTTCATGGGGGAGCTAATGATCAGGTTATCACTACCGATATTGGAGAACCAGGAGATGGAGCGTGCACACGCCTTACAGATGCCTTTACCAGAGCACGTGCGCGCCTTAAAAATGTTGGAGAGCCAATAGACGGAGCGCGTGCGCGCCCCTTGCCTACAACTAATGTTCGCGAGTTTGAGGCCAAAAGTTCAACTCCTCCGCTGCCCTCACCTCTTCCCATTGTGTCTGTGGATCCTATTCCCATTCCGTCTAACCTCGATGTTCCTATTCACCTACGAAAACTTGAACGTCCACCTGCCAGTATGTGTCTTCCTAGTAAGTATGCCCAGTATTCTATTTTTCAGTATGTTTCCACTAGGGCTGTTCACAAATAACCGAAAACCGATAAACCGAACCGAACCGCATTGAACCGGATGATTTTTTCGGTTTTTAGTTCACCCGGTTCGGTTTTCAATTCTCAAAACATAAAACCGACCACTTTGATCCGGTTTTCGGTTTCATACATCGGTTAACCGTTATAAACCGAACCGAACCAGACTTGTTTATATTTTGCAATACTCAATTTTAAATATTTGACTGTCCATAAATGTTTGACCAAGTCCCTTAGTCAGCAACTTGGAAACACAACTTACAGCAACTATATTACTCATATATATATATGGACATCACATCTTTTGTTAGGTATATGTGCTGAATATGGGACTATAGCAAAACTGGTAAGAGGTCGTTCCACCTTCAAGAAACTCTCAGCTCTCACACCCTTTCTTCCACCTTGCTGCCTCTTGCATCTCTCCTCTATCTTAGCTCGAAAGCTTTCGGATATATTCATCATACAATAAGCACAAAATGAAGAAAAATAAACAAGTTATAGAAGTCATAAAAACATTTAAAGCAAGCTTCTCAAATTCTAACAACCATCTCACAATCCCACTTCACAAAACGATGATGATTCCAACTCATAAACCAAATTAAAATTTTGTTAGAAATCCAAAATGATGGAGAAAACATTCTCAATAATTACTAGTTTAATTGAAACATAGATTAGAGCATGGATCGATCAATTAATCTTAAAGTCATCTCATGTTCTTAAAATTAAATCAAATGGAGCAATAACCAAACTCATAAACTTGATAAACTCTTAACATTATCAACCAAAGTGATAAGAATAGATAATGCGCTTGAAATTAAATATTGGGAGAAAGAATCAATAGAAGCTATGATAGAAATAGGGGTGGGGGTGTTGAGAAATTGGTGGAGTTGCAATTTGGTGAAGAAGAGACAGTAGTGATAAGCAACTATGTTTTAGTCCCATATTGCTTAAAAGACCAAAAATAACACTAAAATGAAGGTATAAATACATTAGCTGGGAGATGGGCTTTTATGGTTGTACTTGAGGGCTTTATTTTATGGGCCTATCGGTGAGACTAATAAATTATTTCAAGCTGTTGGCAAAAATGCCAGAAACCGAAATTTAAAACCGAACCGAACTGAAATTTTGGTTTTATTTTCAATCGGTTTTAGAGAGCCGATGGTTCGGTTTCGGTTGCTATTTTATAGAACCGAGTACTTTGATTCGGGCCAAGTTTTTACCTTAAATCGGACCGAACCGAACCGTGGACAGCCCTAGTTTCCACTAATCATTTACTACCATCTGTCAAGTTTTTGCTACGTCCTTGTTGTCTGTCTCTATCCCTTCTGACTACAGGAAAGCTCTATCCCATCCTGGCTGGAAGCAAGCAATGGACGAGGAGTTGAGTGCTTTGTATTCTAATAACACTTGGGTCCTTACAGATCTTCCTTCTAGGAAGAAAACGGTTGCTTGTAAGTGGGTTTTTAGTATTAAGCATAATCCAGATGGTACTATTTCTCATTTAAAGGCTCATCTGGTTGCAAAAGGCTTTACCCAGACTTATGATATTGATTACTCCGAGACGTTTTCTCCTGTTGCAAAGTTAGCCTCTGTGCGTATTGTTATTTCTATTGTTGTTCATCATCACTGACCTCTGTTTCAGTTGGATGTGAAGAATGCCTTTTTATATGGAGATCTCTTGGAGGAAATCTATATGGTACAACCTCTTGGTTTTGTTGCTCAATGGGGGAAAGTCTGTCGATTAAAGAAGTCTCTTTATGGGCTCAAGCAGTCTCATAGAGCTTGGTTTGCGAAGTTTAGACAGGTTTTGATGGCTAATGGAATGACTAGGTGTGAATATGATCATTCCGTTTTTTATCGAAAGACCTAGCAAGGAATTATTGTCTTAGTTGTGTATGTTGATGATATCATTGTCATAGGGTCTGATAAACAGGGTATTGCTCGACTTAAAGTCAATCTCTCAAGAAAGTTCCAGACCAAAGATCTAAGAGAACTGAAGTATTTCTTAGGCATTGAAGTTACAAGGTTCCCTGGTGAAATTCATCTCTCACAGAGAAAGTATGTATTAGACCTGCTTAGTGAGACAGGTAATTTAGGAACTCTCGGTAGAGACTCCTATGGATTCAAACGACAAACTCCAGTCAGATGTTGGAGAGTTGTATGCCGATATTGAGGGATATATCGTGGTGGGAAATAAAGCTGATCTATGCTACTATCACTCGCCCAGATATCTTGTTTGCAGTCAGTGTAGTATCTCAGTATATGCATGCACCACGAATTCCTCATTACCAGGTAGTTATTCGTATTATGCGGTATTTGAAAGGTTCTCCTGGTCGTGGATTGGTATATCGTTCTAATGGAAATTTTGATGATGTTGGATATTCGGATCGATTATGCGGGATCGGTTTTCGGATAGACGATCCACCACTGGGTATTGTACATCCTTTGTGGAAATTTGGTGACATAGAAGAGTAAAAAGCAAACAGTTGTGTCAAAGTCTAGTGCAAATGCTGAGTATAGAGCTAT
Organism: Coptis chinensis; assembly: GCF_015680905.1. Taxonomy (NCBI): domain Eukaryota; kingdom Viridiplantae; phylum Streptophyta; class Magnoliopsida; order Ranunculales; family Ranunculaceae; genus Coptis; species Coptis chinensis. The sequence goes on along the minus strand of NC_141463.1, from coordinate 86,865,510 downwards.
GGCTCAAGGGACTGATGAGTTAATGTGGATTTGTAATCTGCTACATGAGTTAGGTTTCAAGGTACAGCTAGCTACCGATCCCTCTTCATTGTGACAATCAGGAAGCTACTCATATCGCTTCTAATCCAAAGTATTTCATGAGCGAACTAAGCACATAGAGGTAGATTGTAATTATGTCAGACATAAGATTGAAACAAAAGAGATAAGTACTCCTTATGTGGCGTCTCGAGATCAGTTAGCTGATATCTTCACCAAACCAGTGATTTGTCCAGTTTTGAATTATATTGGTAACAAGCTGGGCATGAGCGATATCTATGCTCCAGCTTAAAGGGGTGTTGAAGTATGTAGAGTCTCACACATTCTATAAGTGTGAGACCGTATCTTATTTAGTAGTTTTTATTCTGGTGAACCAATTACCCAATATAAATATATGAATTGTAGGTTAGAATAAGATAACTCTAAAACCCTACCTTCTTCTTGTGCCTCCATCCTTTCTTCTTCTTCTCTACTTCATCTCTTCAACCTAACCAACTAACCACGATATGAATCTCCTAATATAATTTAATAGTTCGACACTTGATTAATTAGGGTTGTCTTAATTAAGTATTTAAGTTGGGCTACTTCTCGGATACAGATTGTCTTAATTTGAGAAGCAAATTAAATCTGCGAAATGATTTTTGCAAGAAAGCTTATTGGGCAAAAAAGAGAAGAAAAGAGGAAGACATTGATTTCTTGTTCAACCCCATTTATGCACTATACGTGCTTTCCTTTTTTAGATAATACAGAACATGCTTTCCAAATAGTGCGAATCTGCCTAACTGCACTCATAGATCGAATCAGCCAGCATAGGATAAGAAGCAACCACATTAAAGTTTGTATTGATGTTATTCCTAGGAAGAATGCCACATTTATACATCATATATAATCCCCTGACATGATTAATTGAGGTATCCCTTGGGTGGAGATTTCTTTATTCTTTTTGGTGACTGATCTATGTGGATAACAACATATTTTAAATTGAAGAATCCTCATAAAATGACTAAAACAAGATTTTCTTACTGTACGTACAGTATTTGCATCCAAAGCAGGCTTTTTAAAATGGTAATACGTTTCAAGTGGGTAATGCTACTTAGAATTGCTAGTATGATTCTGCACAAATATAAATATGTCGTCCGTTTGCTTCTTCAGGACCTACGTGATTTAGCTTCGGTTTTGCTATCCACCACTAAATTGCATGTGATCAAGATCCAACTATCCGAGGATTAACTACTGCAAGAAATACTAGTGAATAAGTGTGGACCCGAGTCAGTCAGTCGCCATTGTCCATAAGTGTCCCATTAGTACTCTTTCCTTAGTATTCCCAAAACAATTATTATTTCACAATGAGCACCTGTATTCCACAGAATACCATATGGACAGCTGTTCTCCATTCCCATCTAGTATCTACCACACAAGTACACGACACATACCCCCACCCACCCACCCTCTCTCTCTCTTCTCTCAGCACACCTTGCTTCCAACCATGAAAATCTCCTCCATGACCAAATACATCCAACCACTTGTGCTACTAGTATTTGTTATTCAACCGATTACTGGTATTTCTTCAGGTAAGTTAACTATCACATCCCACATCCAAAACTCCTCGAGTTTCACTTTCTTCTTGTTCATTGATAAATAGCAACTGCTCTTCTTTTTCTCATGCAGGATTTATTGCCGATGAATTAGCTTCCTCTGTTACGACAAATTCATCACTAGTACTAGTACCTGTTGAGCCAATACAATACCATATTTTGGAAGCAAATAGTATCACAAATCGTAGAAGGCTTGCACCTTTCCAACTATGCTTGTTATGTAAGTGTTGTGCTTCTGGTGGGAATCCAAATAGCACTTGTGCTACTATGCCTTGCTGCTTTGGTATAGATTGTCAACTTCCCAACAAGCCTTTTGGTGTCTGTGCTTTTGTTCCCAAGACTTGTAACTGTACTTCCTGTGCTGAGTGACAAAACAGTAACACATACATAGAATGGTATACAAACTGTCCTTGTGGTAAGATTCTATAGCTTTAAGAGCTCTTAGCATGAGATAGAGGTTATTCAAGAATTATGTGATGTAGATATATATTCATTTCATGCACATATCCGAGAAGATATATGTTGCATGAGGATTTTAAGAGCTTTTGGGGGGTGGGTTTGTCATTAAGATTTGTTATGCAATTGTAACGAACTGTGCTATCTATTATTCTGTGGTACATACCATTCATATATTTGTGTGAGGACCTCAATCTCCAGTAGCGAGCTGTCTTGATTGATTGATTACCAGGGTGCTAATCTAGCTACTGATTGGAATGTTCTAAGTTCGTGTTGATACGTATTAGAGCAAATTTGATTCAGAAGTGAAGACCTCCCTCAATACGTAGTAGCGGGCAAGTTGTCGATCTAAATTCACGGCAATCTGGTGGTAGCAGTGTATAACATGCTAAGCGTACGTTTAGCAGGGTGCCAATCGTCTAGTTGGAATGTCTAAGTTATGTTGATCGGCTCTATGTTGATACTTATTACTTATTAGACCAAGTTCTGCGACTTCATTTTTCCTGTAAAAAGAGAGAGAACATTTTGCATGTAAAAGGTATATGCTTATTGGCTTATTTCGACATTCTAATGTTCTTTATATATATCATGTTTAATTTTGCATGTCATAGCAGCATTTTCAGTAAGATATATGTAAATTGAAGTGAGTTGGAGGAATCTTTTATTTGTTATCCAAATTCAAACAGGTGCGCATACGTCATCATATTATATCATTGAACAAAAATAACTAATGGTATTAGATTTTCGTAATCAATGTCAAATTGTCAGCTACAATCCCGTGTTGAGATTTGAGAACATCAGATTCATATGTGAATTGTCATTAGAATGAGAAATAAGAACGTGCTGTCATGTGAATAATCTTAATTTACCCGCATGATTATATGCTCTTTATTATTATTGTTTCTTTTGTGTATATCATATGAGATATGGGTGGGTTCAGAGCAGTGGCAGAGCCATATCCCCCCCCAAATAACAACCTTGTGCTAAAAAGAAAAAACATAGATTACGGCCCAATGACAACCAAATAATAATTTCGTCATAATTCCATCTTAATTTTTAATTTGGCCATAAGTCTCAAACTTGGCTGACATCATCATTTTTTTACTTATGATTTTGGCTCAAGAACATATTTTCAATTTTAATTTCGTCACAAGCCATATGTAAATGCATATGAAAATTTAAATTTATATATGACAATTTAAATTTACATAGTTTTCTTTTCATATGTAAATTTAAATTTGCATATATAAATTTTACATATGAAATTTCAATTTACATAGCATTTTTTTAATTTTCATATGCAAATTTAAATTTACATAGGACTTAGGGCGAAAATATTTAAAAAAATTGGGCTCTCTGTCCAATTACTTGAAGAAAAAATAATAGTACTGTATACGTTCTTTTAGGCCCACAAACCACACTTTGTAAGGAAAAATAAATAGTAGTTAATAATGAGATCCACCTAGGCAGATTATTTCTACAAGAAATTATACTTAGTCTCATTTTTATTAATTTTTTGGGTTTTAATATTTTTTATTAATGTGTTTATTTTTAATATGTTTATTATTTATTTTTTTGATAAAATCTTTTTACTTCCAAAATTAAATTGAAAGAAGCAGGAATAAAGATTGAATAAGATAACTATTTTTTGATAAGACTATCAAAAATCTAATTTTGGGTTTTAATTTCTCTGGGATCAAAAGTTAAAGATCTGTTTTGAGAATCTTTAAACCATTTTCTGCACCATGTTATAAATTATATATTTTAAAACTAAAAATTTAAATTATACATTTTAAAACTAGATTTTAAAATCCTACAAAATGTAATTACAATTAACATATGAAACGGGTTGGTTTTAGAGTTTAATGTTTATAAAAGGATATAGGGATTAAGTTTATGTCTTAAGGTTTATGTATTTTCTAGTTAATAGGGGTTGTTTTTATTAAGGTTTAGGGTTTAGGCTTAGGGTCTAGTTTATAAAGATTTTTGGGTTTAGTGTCTAGTGGTTTGGAAAACCCTCTAGTGTCAAATGCCTCCACAAAATATTGGAGGCATAATATTTTTAGTTTTTTCATTAAATAAAAAGCATGGATTGGTTTCATTATTAAAAGTTCGAATATAAATATAGTACTAGTGTATTCACAAAGAAGTATTATGGTTTTTCTTGGCGGTTCTATGAATACCACTAGATCTCTTTTCATTATATCATTTTAGTTGTATATTATTTTTTTGAATTCAATTTTTTGTTTTGTATCCCACTATCTATTTTCTGAGGATATATTTCCCAGTCTGCAAATAATAATAATTATGAAAATTATTAGATCTTTTCGTTTGGTGCATTTTTAAGTAGTAAAATAAACAATTAAAGTTTTGTATTGTTGTTGTTTTTTTAAAAAAAAAAAGTGGTTAGTTTGTTCTTTAAATTGTTTAAAGTTGGATTAAATTAAAACAGTTTTAAGAGGAGTCTTATTATGTACTAAATAATTTGGGTTAATGATGTTTTTGTCTTCTAAACTTCAAATTTTCTGATTATTTCTATACTTATTTTTGTTAATTGGGTAATCTTTTTTATTAATGTGTTATTTTTTAATATGTTTATTATTTATTTCTTTGATAAAATCTTTTACTTAAATTGAAATAAGCACTAGACCAGAATCGCCATGAGACTATCCAAATCTAACTCTTTAAACTCTCTGGGATCAACAAGATCATGAGAATCTTTACCATTCTACTTATTTACTAAAAATTACATTACTTAAAACTAGAATAAATCCTACTAATGTAAACAACAACATATACTAATATGCTACAACATATACTAATATGTTGATTATGTATTTTGTAATAGTTGTTTTTTTATTAATTTGTCGACTTGTCGTCATTGATCAATTTGCGCTAGGCCCCTCTAGAGAATTTTGGATTGAAACATATAAAACAAAGTTAAAAGCATGGATTGGACTCAGAAAAGTTTCGAATATAATATAGTTAGGTTGAAAACAATTAGAATATGGTTTTCTTCAATTAGTGGGTCTAAATTCATATTTAGTTTTAGATCATCTAGTTGTATATTATTTGAAGTTGGGTGCTTCTATTTTCTAATAATAATATGAACCATTATCAAAGAAAATAAAAATAAAACATAAATTAGATCTTTACTCGTTTGGTGCATTCTAATTCTATTTAAGTCTTGAAGGTTTATGGGTGATTTTCTTCTTGATAAACAATTGTTTTGAGAGTAAGAAGAATTGTTGTTGTTTTTAAAAAAAAAGGTTTAAGTAGTTATGGGTTATTAATAACCAGGCCTAGTCTATCCTGCTCCACTATTACAAATAGCTGAAGGCTTAGTGGAGGGATGTTACAACACATATATTCATTTTCTGCAAATCTAAATTTAGCTATGTAATTAGCAGCTTGATTACATTCTCTATACACATGTCTAACCTCAACTTCCTCATACAACCCTAGGAAATACCTGATAGCAGCAGTAGAGTTTAGACATGTACCGCGATGATATTCACTGGCCTCATCGAATCAGATTCAACAATGATCTTCTTTACCCCTTGCAACAGACCAAGCTCGAGTCCAATTTCAATTCCTTTCATTTCTTGCATTATCTTCTATCTAACAAAATAGGGAAGTGTGGGGCCCAAAAGGCCCCATCCAATGGTGGGTAATTGATAAATTGATAGTTTCACGTTTTTGGTTTTTACTTAAGTCCGAGGTCCACAGTCCGAAGTCCGAAGTCCACAGTCCAAAGTCCAAAGTCCGTTAGTCGTCCGTTTAGTCAAGTTACCTTACTCACGTGGGTTTGGTAGGATAGGTCGAGTAAGGGATCGTCCAAACCTTAGGGTTCGGCAAGGTTTACAACTTTTGGTGAGTAGAATTTTAGGTTATTTAGTTGGTTTAAGTAAATTAACGGTAATGCAAATAACATAAATTAATAACGATGATTTCGACGTAAATAAACAAAGATAGAGAAACAGGGAAAGAGTTAATCCTACTCATGCAAGAATCATTTTTTAACAGTTTATACTACCATATCACTACAGCTCTAATCCGGCTCGAGTTCATGGAAAAATCCGAGACGACGACGAGTATCGATCCCTAGCAAAATGCACGCATCTCTGAGCGCATCTCACTAGCATAAGGAGTTGAACTAATATTTCATCTCTGGAATATCATTTCTGCTCCTGGTTCGATTCTACATCAGCTGGACAAATTAGAGAGCTGTCTGATACTAAAGAGTCGCGTGCGAGACATTTTGGGTCTCTCGCGAGGCTGTTCTGGAGTAACAACACTCCAAACTTATACAGTCTCAATCATTTTGGGACCAGATGTATAATCTACACCTAATTCCTAAGTAGTGATTCTTAAACATTAGAGTGTCGATCTGGATTCTCACACGAGCATCATAACCCTCCCCCTGAGGGGGGGAGGTTTAGCTCATGGTCATTGGATGATTAATTGAACTTGATGTATACAATAACTAAGTAAATGTAGAACATAAATTAAACTTGAAAAGAAATGACTTTTATTAAGAAGAAAAAACTTACAGTACTGAAGCTGCTGGAAGGAAAAATGACGGAATATAAACTACGTACTGGAATGAAAGCTACAGATTATAAACTAAAACTATCTAATGAGCCAAAGCTAAACTAAAAAACTGGAGAGAGGTCTAACAAACGTAAGGTCCCCTATATATATCTCCTGGTCTCCCTCGTGAAGCCCTTCCTTATTAATTGTTTTGTACCTATTCAATTTGATACCTTCAAAACTTTGAAATACTAAGTTTTGTCTTCATATGATTTAATTTGGTTTTTTGTCTTTTTGTACCATAATAAACCAAACCTTATGTTTTGTCCTTTTGCCCAATTCAATTCAAAACATTGAATTGGTACGTGTCTTTTCCTTTTGCAAGGTGGGACAAAATTGTGACCATCACTTGCCACACTGCTATCTTACGACTTCATTGCATGCTTTTTGGGCCCGCAGAGTGGGTCCACGCGTAATGTCCAAATTGGTGGCGCTGATTTTGACATTTTTACAACTTTTCTTGCCTTTAAAGAAAAGTTCGTCGCCTGGTTGCTCTCTGGCGGTTCACTAGTCGAAGAAGTCGGCCCAGGTTTGAAAGATATGAGCTTGAAGTGGAAGTTTTCGCTTTTACATGTGGACCCGTTTTGTACTGGTTTTGTTCCTTTAGAAACTTATGCTCTAGTCAGGCTTTGTTGGGCTTCACTAGGGCTGAGTGGGAAGACTTCAAGAATTACAGTATTCCGTACTTCGATGCATGTTTTATTATCATATTCAAGTTAACTGCGGAAACCTACAAAAGTACGAAAATATAATTATTTCATGATTATTAAACACATAATTGACCAAAATGCTATGTCTCTCGGGGTTTAATATCACAGTTTTGGGTGCTTATCACATCACCCCCAAACATCACTTTGCTTGTCCTTAAGCAAAGAAGAGACATTAAAATGATAAGTGGCCAAAAATGTATTGTCCTAAGATAAGTCTCATTTCGCAGAGTGTGGTTGCATTGACCGTATGCAACAAGGCCTTGAACCACTAGGAATTCCCTAGTGGAGGAGTTATAGTCTCGTGAGAGTTTTTCAGAGAAGATACTCACAAACTTCATTTATACTACAATGACTCAGTAACAAAGGCCCGTTCTCTTAATTAATCTCAGATATCAATACTTCTCACTAGCGGGGGAAACAAGGACTAATTTTTTTGAAAATCAAGTTAATATACATACAATAATCAAAACATCTACATATGAGCATGCATGCAGTGATATCTTACAATGAAATGTACGAGCAGGGCCGTTTCTGGATCCTTTAGATATCATCCTTAAGTAGGTTCTCATAGGTATGTGTCGAAACACAATTTCTCTCTTATTTTTCCACTCAAGTTTTGCTAACTCCAGTGTGCAGTGGGCACACATTTCCTTATATACTCAATGACAGTTAGAGAAGCCGAGGTCGAGAATTCACATCTACTACTTATTATCACACCACCCTACTCCTAATTGAGCTAGATGTCTTTATTAGGTTTTATGGGGATTAGGTGGTAGTGTAGAAAAAAATGGAATGGAAAATTCAAAAATGATAAGTATGAGAGAATAAGGTTTTGAGATATTTATACTAGAGAAACCCTTATTTTCTTTCCTGCTTCTAACATGGTTTCCATACTTGGCTATTTTAAGCTTTTGTATTCCCTTTTGATTTGATTTTGGGAGAAATTCTAACTTTGATATTTCTTTTGATTTTTGGAAACATATTTATATTTTTCTTTTTCTTTTCTTTTGAAGCAGGTAACTCATTTTGATTTGTGACAAGTTTTCATCTTCATTTTTCCGCACTTCATCCAATTTCTCATACTCATCATCTAGATAAGCTTATTTATTTGTGGTTAATAGATGGGTAATGAATTTTTGGTGAAATAGAAAAGGTTAATGAAAGGTTCAATGGGGCGACTAGCGATAATTTTTTTTTACAGGTATGAATTTTTGGCTATATCGATCCAAAGAAGGCCTAAATTCTCGCCTAGGATTTGGGTAGTGATCAAGTAAGTAGACGTGTGAACTTCTCTATTCGGAAAAACTACTCATTTGTGTCATTACTCATATATCACACATTTTGGGGCTTTTTGGTTAGATTCTTACAGGATATGGAAACTAAGTTGTCTAACCGTGGGTCCTAGAAACTTACTGTTGTGTACATATAATGATAGTCAGTGCATGAATGCTCATGAAAAGATGTAAAAACTATTGCATGTGTATAGTATTAACTTAATTTTTTAAGAACAAGTCCTAATTCAAATGCTAGGGTGAGATTTCTAAATATTTTTCATCACAGAAAAAAAAACAAGAATTTGTCACTAAATACACCTATTTAGACATAAATAAAATTACATACAACTATGAATGCTTAATTTTTGCAAAAGGTTCTCACCACCCCAAACAGTTGAACGTTGTGTCCTCAAAGTGTTAAGAGGAGGAAAGAATATACCTGAGAGGCTTTAAGCAAAATATAGCTGACATTTTCCACAGAAATTTATTGTAACACACTATATTTTATACATCATAAAAGTGAAAGCACACCGTTAGGTTCTTTATTTTTAATATCAAAACGTAAAACAAATATGTACATCAATCTATCATAGCCCCAATTACGAACTGGGGGTAGGTCCATTCTTGCTTCGTCTTTGTAGAAATGTCATTCTTTTGCGTCACGCCAATCTATCATAGCCTTCCAGACCTCACTCTATTTCTTCTTTCTTGAAGTGTCCAGATGAGCTATCATTTTATTATCATCAGGGAAGCAATGAACTTTCTTTAGATACCTTGCAGGGTGTCGCCATACCCAAAATCGTAAAGAACCAATTATCTTGTTTGTTGGACAGATAGAGTCTACCTTTATCCAGTCATGAAAAGTGGCTGCAAACTGTAGGAAATACATCTTCATTATCCTGCATGTTGTAACTGGCAAAGTGATATAGTGCTGCCGAAAAGACTGAGCCCTCTTAAGGTTCTTAATTACTAGGTCTGTGATATCGAAAGCGGTATGTTGCTGGGCCAGGGCATAGAACGTCTTACAAGCTGATTTTGAGGCAGTGGAAAAATGCCAATCCCCCATGATGTTTTGAAGAATAAACAACATGGCAGTCCCAACATTCATGGTCATACTGGCTAGTGGAATAGTGATGTTTGACCATTGGCCAGCTTCTGCAGCGTTCAATGACTTGGGCTAGGCCATCGCCATAACGGGCGGCGAAATCTTCCCAAGAATAGTCATGCAAGTTGTTTTGTATCATGTATTGAATGGGGATATCTGGCTGAAGGTCTAAAGCCATAGCAATTGCTGGCTTGTAAAAAGGGTGTCGGGTGTTACCAATACGGATTGCAAATCCGTTCAACATGAAACCATGTACAACATGTAGATCCTCCATATGATCGTAAAAATAAGTTGCCAAACCTAGAGAGTATGTCTTCTCCGGGTGTAGAATAAGGGAGTTCCAACCAACTCGTGTGATGAAATCTCTGAAGAGATGTCCATATGCAGGAGAATTCAGCAACGAATGGAAAGATTGTTCTAGAATCATCTTTGGAGATGCCATTGTAGAAGACGTGTGAAGAAAGATGCCACCTGTAGACAAAGATAAACAAATATTAGAATACGATAGGAATGACTAAGTAAAAACAAATTACCATAGGAAAATTGCACTATATTTAAAAACTAAAAAGAAAATGACAAAAAACATAAAATTACAAAATTTAAATTGTGTCATGGGCCCAAGTAATGGCGAGGATCCTTTTGTGAGAGAAATCCATTTATAAGATTCTCGATACCGTCAATCTGTGCAACAACCTGTTGCAACATTTCGCTCTGTGTCTAGTAAATCTCGGCGTGGTTCTCCATTATGAGAGCTTGATTTGCCAAGAACTGGTTGTGGTTGTGCAAGAATTGTGCTTGTCCTCTTCTTGTATTGTCCATAGGTCGTGAAATTCAAGAAGACTAGTGATGATGATGTTCTGACGTTTGTATAATGTCATCAGTCCTTGGTCAATTAAACGAAGGCCTTCCATAGGATTATAATACATTTTCAGTGAAGATGTTATCAGCGGAACAAGCTTCGCCGGTTTCTGCACCGACATGGTTCTTTGCAACGTTGGGATTCCAGAAACCGTTCCTATAAACTGAGTGAATGGTGAGAATGTTAGCTGTTCTGAGAGGTGTATTAGGAGTAGTAATAGGAAAACCCAACGCATCATGATAAGTGTCATAATGGTTGGCAAATGAGTCGCTTTTTCCGCGCGTCGCGATCGCGTTCGCAGAAATTTAATAATGCAAAAATCATTGCAGTTAGTCTGCAAGACCCAGAGTAGATGGAGGAGGAGTTTTGTTATTTTGGAAGTCTTAGATGTGTCAAGCACATAATGAGCTAGCCATTGGATCACAGATAATTGGTTTCTTTGCAAGGATCGCTGATAAACAATACGGTTTTTCCGGTTGTATTCGTCATAAAGGATAGTTGCAAACATTAGATGCCTGATATTGTCGAATGGTGAATCCTGAAGGTGTATCCCCTGGTTCGTAATGGAAATTTGAAGTACCTCGGAGATGATTTTCATAGTCAATTCACGTTCGCATCCGTTTGCACGGACAAATAATAGCCCGTTTTGGAAATAACCGTGTTTATAGAATAGTAGGACCAATTCTCTGGAATAAAATGTATGCTTATGATGTAATAGAGGGAACCATCCTCGACGTAAAATTTATGTGTCAAAAAATGGATGAAAAAGACCATTTTGGAAATTTTTCATAAAATTTTGCTTTCGGGCACGAAAATTCGGGTGAGGGCCATTAAAGATGGAGTGGTAAAGAAAATTTAGTGGAAAATGGAAGATTGGATTTTAGAGGTGTCTATTCTTGCTATAAATAGGCACCAATCCGAAGATGTAAAAGATACAGATCGAGGTGTCACAAGGTAGTTGGACCACGTGTATCTTCTAAATTATGGCGTAAAAGTGGATGTAGTGTAGAGAAGAGTGGGGCATGTGACTACAGGGAGTGCCTTTTTTTTTTTTTTTAGCGTAAATAAAAAAAACGTAAGTAGAAGAACAAAGAAGATGTAAATATAATATCACAATAAGATGTAAGAACGTACAGAGGTGTGGAAACACATCATAATGACACGGGGAATAAAATACAAACCTAAATATTAGATAGGACTATATGCCACATTAACAACATTACTATAATAAAACAAGTGAGCATGAAGACTTGAGAAGCATATTCAATTTGCCGCTGCTCAAACTTTTCTAGTGTATCCATGAAGCTTGAAATTTGGAGCGAACTGAAAACGATATTTAGAATAAGAAGTGTAGAGGGAGAAGATGAAAGGAGTGAATGTGAAGGATGTGTTGAACTTATTTATAGAAAGAAAATTGAGCCGTTTTCTGACCGTTTTTGGATGTGATTTCATGACCGTTTTCTGACGGTTTTTGTGTGTTTTCATGACTGTTAGTTGACGGTAAAATTTGCCGTTAAGTGTGACATCTAAAATATATATGTATATATATTATTATTACTAATATTATTATATATGTTTCTACCTATATAATATAGTATTGGAGATAACTATTATACTATTTGACAAGGCAGGAATTTTGGAAAATGTAGGAAATAACAGACATCCTAGGTTGGAAATTAAAATGGAAACACGTAAATAAAATATCTGACATAAATAATATACAAGACCAGGAAAATAAATTGTCTACTGAGAATCCTCAGGGGCTGCAGAAGAAGAACCAGGAGTCCTGCGACGGCGTGCAGTACAAGCTCCCGTGGAGGCTAACTGCTCTTGGATATCACCTAAAGTATATCACCTAAAGTATCCATCACCTGAGTTTGAAACTGGTGTTGGTTTGCCATTAGCATTCGCTGGAACTGGTTCTGGCTAGTAGTCATATGGTCTTGAAATGCATTCATGGAAGCTCGCATTTATTGTTGAAATTCGCCCATGCTGTCTGTCAGCGACTCATGGCGAGTGGTCATATCCGTCCTTAACTCACCCATGGTATGTTTCATCGATACTTAATGAGTGTACATGTCTCTCATGCCACTGTTCATAAGGCATCCATAGGATGGCTCATCTTACTCATAGCAGTCTCATCAAAGAAGGGTGGGTGAGATGGACATACGCTAGCGTGCTTAGCTGCCATTGGTGCTGTGGGTTCCCATGGGGCCAATATGCATTTCTTGAAAACAAGCATATTCTCATATGGTAGCATAGGGAGTAACGGGGTGGCAGACATGAAAACCAAATTAATCATAACTTGTGTTACAAGAACGGCAAGAGGGGCTGACCTGAGGGTGGCATGCGTAATAATATCTAAAAGAAAGGTGACTATGCAGAAGTTACCATTTCGCTCCTGGAGGATCCATAGTAGGTGGAGGAATGTTTTGTTGATGTCCGATGGCTTCGAGGTGCCAATGACGTTCTGTCCCAGCCATTGAGTCACGACCAGCTGGTTCTGTCGCACCGAGCACTGATACGCGCATTTCCCATCCATATTGTACTCTCCCTCGATTAGCGTGTTGAGCATTAGGTCGTAAGTTCGTGGGTACACGGACTACTGCTGAGTCAGCACGTGGTCGACCAGAGGTATGCCCGTGATCCCGGAGATCAAAGTGGGTGTGACTTCGTGGCGCACACCATCGACGGTGACCCAAAAATGGTTGCCATTAAAGCTCCCATTGTCGTAAAATTTCATCACCAAATCTATTGAATGGAACCCGCCATTGGCATACAACAAATACTCCCATCCTCTGGAGTGTATTTCCATATCGAAGAATGGAGCAAACATCCCATTTTCAAATAGAGCTCCAAAAATTTTCTCCACCGAAATTCGCCTATTTCCGGCCATTGGTGATCGTAGGAAAGAGGCTGGATATTGATTTGAGATGAGGGGGAGAAATGGGAGTTGCTGATGGAAGGGAATTCAATTTTAAGCTGTGGGGGTCGCGCGCGAGATTTGGTTTTAACGTGGGCCTGTCTCGTGCGAGACTAAATCGTGAGGGAACAAGATCCGGATTTTGGGGAAGAAGAAAAATGAAATTGTGACGCATGGGATGGGTGTCTCGGGTTTAAATGGGCCAAGAATAACGAGATTTGGTTGGGCCCAAAAAAATTTCCAAGCCCAAATCAAGCCTAAAGCCCAATTTAAGCCTAAAAAAATCTAAACGCTCACCCACGACTCGTTCGGACTCCGAATTGGATGAATGAGTTATCGAAATGATCGGCACGAAAAATGCCATCCAATTATATGAGTCATTCTCAAAGGTCATAACAGTTTTTCTAAAAAGAAGGAGGGGTGTTTTATTTATAAATAGAGTTTTTATTTATATACAAGGGATATTTACGTGAAGAACACTGGATGTCCAGAAAAGTCACCATCTAAATTCATAGGCAACTGTCATGTCGGCTCTGAAGCGAACCCAATCCAGCCAGACTGTGGCTTTACCTCTATGTATTATGGGGTTAGGGGCAGGACGGTACCATCCTGGACCATGCACGCTACGGTCTAATAATATTGCCCTTATTACATACGGTTATCCTCAAACCACCCCAAAGGGAACTCAAAGTAACCAATTCTAGGGGTTAGTTTGATGGAATCCATTGCCCATACGTGTTCCAAGTATGTAGCATCCGAGGTTATACACGAATCTCTATGTACATGACTTAATGCAAGGGGAATTTTTAAAAGGCAACAATATATACATATCTACAAGGTGAGTCTTTTAACGTCAGATCCTCAAGACGAATCAAGTCTTTTAATGTCAGATTCTCAAGACGTTTGTGAGTCTTTTAACATCAGATCCTCAAGATGATTCCCAACCCCGCGTGGGACAAACGGGCGCGAGGCGAAGTTTATCCTACGCCGCTCGTGTCAGACAAAAGTATACCTTATACTGGCTAGTATCGGATAGGAAGTCAAGACCTGGACAGAAGGGTGTTTGACAATACATACACCACCCCATTCTTCGTGCACGTCATTTACGAGCAAAAGTACTACGACCATTACCTATTCGTGATGAGTGAGACTTACACCAAATGATTAGCTGAAGTTTGCGAGGGAGAGTAGAAAATGTGAAAAGGGAAGAGAAGGAAGGAGGTGAAATTTTTGGTACCCATCGTTTACCAGTAGGAACCTTGAGAAATAGGGAAGGGTCCCATAAAATCAATTCCCCAAACATAAAAATTTTCCACAATTAAGATAGGATTTAGGGGCATCATATTGCGTTTGGTAATTCGACCTAGGTGCTGACAACGAATGCAAGCTATGCAATGTTCGTGTGCATCTAGAAAAAGGGTAGGCTAGTAAAAACCACATTGTAAAACCTTGGCGCAAATATTTTTTTCTTCCCAATCGAAATGACCACCGTAAGATTGTTCATGGCAAAAAGATAATCGGTGTGCTCGGTCGGGGAATGCAAAGAATGAATGAGTTGGTCTAAAACAATACTTAAAGAGGTAGGGTCATCGAAATAAAATTTTACGATGGATAAGAACTTTTACAAGGGGATGACCAAGAGGAAGGAACTTCCTCAAGAAACTAGGTAGTTAACGATATCCGCGTACCATGGAAAGGAGAAAATGGAGTACAAATATTCGTCTGGGAAGGAATCACAGATGGCTTCAGAATCACTATCAATGTCACCAACCAGCCTTGATAAATGGTCGGCCATGATATTTTCGGTTCCTTTCTTGTCTTTGATTTTCAGGGTGAATTCTTGCAAGAGAAGGATCTAGCGGAACAATCGCTGTTTTGCATCCTTTTTCGCGATTAAGTACCGCAGCATGGTCAGTATATACGATGGTGGATGATCCAACTAGGTAAGGGCGAAACTTATCCAAAGCATAGACAACAGCTAGGAACTCTTTCTCAGTTGTTGTGTAATTATGTTGAGCGTCATTAAGAGTTTTACTAGTGTAGTAAATGACAATGGGTTTTTCATCACGTCGTTGCCCTAATACGGTGCAAATAGCAAAGTCGCTAGCATCACACATCAGTTCGAATGGATGAGACCAATCAGGGGGTTGAATGATAGGAGCAGTAGTCAGGGCAGTTTTTAGAGTATCAAAAGCATGTTTACAATTGAAATTGAAGTCGAATACCGCATCCTTAAGCAGGAGATTGGTTAAGCGAGCAACTTTAGAAAAATCTTGAATGAATCGCCTGTAAAACCCAACGTGGCTAAAAAGGCACGGATATCACGAAATGTTCGTGGGAAAGGTAGCGAAGTAATTTTAACAATTTTAGCTTTATCAACCTCTATCCCGTCTTTCAAAACAATATGACCTAGAACAAGTCCTTTGGTAACCATGAAATAACACTTCTCCCAATTAAGTATCATATTTTTTCTTCACAACGTGTTAACACTTTAGAAAGGTTGGATAGGCAATCGTCAAAGGAATTTCTATAAATGGAAAAGTCGTCCATGAAGACATCCATATAACGTTCCACCTGCATATCACTAAAAATGTGAAGCATGCAGCGTTGAAAGTGTCTGGGGCATTGCAAAGACCAAAAGTCATTCATTTGTATGTAAAGGTTCCGAAGGGACATGTGAAAGTTGTCTTTTCTTGATCGGCGGATCGATGACAATTTGGAAGTAGCGGAATAGCCATCAAGAAAACAGTAGTAAGCATGATCGGCTAAACGTTCTAGCATCTGGTCAATAAATGGAAGAGGAAAGTGATATTTACGTGTTCTGGCATTAAATTTGTGATAGTCAATGCAAATTCTCTATTTTAATGGAATGGGAGTGGAGATGCATTCACCATTTTCATTTTGTACAACTTGAATGCTGGACTTTTTGGGAACAACATAGACAGGACTAACCTAGTCACTATCAGAGATAGGATATATGATACCCGCATCAAGTAAATGTAAAACTTCCTCCCTCACCACCTCTTTCATGGCGGGATTAAGGCGACGTTGCGGTTCTTGTGATGTCTTTGCGCTGTCATCTATATGTATACGATGTGTGCATACACTAGGGTCTATTCCTTTGATATTATCTAAGGACCAACCGATAGTGGAGCGGTGTTCATGAATGACACGAATCAAACGTGCTTCTTCATCGGTAGTCAAGTGAGAAGAAATTATTATAGGGTAACTACCATCGGGATCGAGATGCACATACTTCAAATAAGAGGGTAGAGATTTTAAATCCAGAGTTGGAGGAGTGGGTATCAAGGAATCGTGAGGGGCCGTCTTTTCAATGGAAAAGAGCGAGTCCGATTCTTCTGAATCAGTTGGCAACACAGCAGTAGGGTCAAATAGTGGTACTGACTCTAATAATGCGTGGACATCCTTAATATACAAGTCATCGTCAAACTCAGGATTATCAAAAGAAAGAAATTGGTGTACCTCATCTGGGGGAAAAGAGTTTGTGAAATAATCGTGTGCTAGACTATCCACCAAGCTAATTTCACCCTCCATTATATGATCGGAAAATTGTTTCATTAATTTGAACACGTTGACTTCGACAGAAAGGTTCCCAAAAGACAATGTCATTGAATCGTCCCGACAATTTATGAGAGCGTTAGCAGTTACAAGAAATGGACGTCCCAAAATGATAGGAATGGAGTCACAGACTACTTCGGCATCTAGAATGAGAAAATCAACTGGATAGTAAAAATCTTGGACCTTGACTATGATGTTTTATACTATGCTCTTTGGGTACTTGATGGAGCGATCCGCGAGTTGCAGAGTCATATTGGTAGGTTATAATTCATGAAGACCTAACTGTTTAAATAAGTAGTAGGGAAGTAGGTTAACACTGGCGCCTAGGTCTAAAAGTATGGTAGCGGTATATTTGTCATCCAACGTGCATGGTACAATTGGTCGACCTGGGCCTTTGTATTTAACCACACCATTGGTAGTAGTAATCGAGGGAAACTGCTCAGTGAGGAACGCTTGTTGAGAAATATTCGTACGTCATTTGGTGGTGCACATGTCCTTCAAAAACTTGGCATGCTTGGGCAAATGCTTAAGCGCATCTAGAAAAGGTAGGTTTATGGTTAAATTTTTGAAGGTTTCACGGATCTCATCGAAATGTTCGTCAGGTTTGTTCTTTGCCAAACGGGCAGAGAACGGAGCTTTTGGGTGGAATTTCGCATATGGATCAGTGGTGTCTTTCCTTAGTAACGTGGATGTAGATTTGGAAGGAACAACTTTGTCCACTATAGGTTGCGAGGTAGGAGTTGGAAAGACGTCAGCCGCGGCTTTCGTCGATTCGACGTCTGGCATATGTATGTGATTGTCGATGGTTCGGCCAGAACGAAGAGTGGTGATGTCATTTACCTCACCCTGGCTAGGATTACTAGATCCTGGTGCATTGTTGAGTTCAAAGGCAGTGTTTGTGGGCTTAGGGTTTGGAATTGCTTGGCCAGGAAACACGCCCTTTTGACTTTTATCCTGTGCTAACAGCTTAAGAGACTATTGGATAGATGCTAGGATTTGATTCTGCTGATTCATGTAAGTTAGAAAAGTTTTAGCTGTTTTATCGGCAGTGGATTGTACCAGTGGAGCAGCAGGAACAAGTTCACGGTTATTGTTTACGGGTTGATTTTGGTAGCCATATCCTTGATTAGCGGGAACAAGGTTGCGGTTGTTTTGGTACCC
Organism: Coptis chinensis; assembly: GCF_015680905.1. Lineage (NCBI taxonomy): Eukaryota > Viridiplantae > Streptophyta > Magnoliopsida > Ranunculales > Ranunculaceae > Coptis > Coptis chinensis. The sequence goes on along the minus strand of NC_141463.1, from coordinate 86,847,219 downwards.
TATATTCGTATTGTTGGGAAAATGACTTTGCCCTTGCTGGAATTGTTGAGGATTTCCTTGACGGTAGGAATTGTAGTTTGCGGGTGGTTGTACAGGAGCGTTGTTGACACCCAGAGGAGCTTGTTGTTGAGCATGGGGCCCAAGCCAAATTTGGATGTTGTCGCCAAGGTGCATTAGGGATGTTGAAAGCACAAGCCTCGTATGTCAAAGGACAATAAGAATCGGCGTGCTCTAGACTTAAGCAAAGAGGACATGGGGAAGCGTTGGCAGCCATGACCTGTTTGGGTTTTTGATCATTTACTTGAACCGAAAGAGCATCGACCTTTTTGGTTAAGGACTCGATCAGATTTTTAATTCGGATCGGGTTTGACCTCGAACATAGACGTAACTTTGGTAGGAGTGTCTTTAGAAGATCTAGAAGAATCAGTGTTACCCCAATGGGTGCTTCGTGAAGCCTGTTTCTCAAGAAAAGTGTATGCTTCAATAGCGCCTTTGTCTATGAAACAACCGCCGTTCATGATATTTAATGTTTCCTTTTGATGGTCAGAGAGACTATTAAAGAATGAACAGACTAAGACAGCGGTGTCGAGTTGATGATGGGGACATTCGAGAAGCAGATCAGTAAATCTGTTCCATGCTTCTGAAAAGGATTCCTGGGGGTGTTGGCGAAAAAATTGAATCTTCTGAAGCATTTATGTAGTTTTCTTCTGAGTATAAAACTTTATCATGAATGCTTGTACGAGTTTGGCCCATGTGTCAATAGATTGTGATGCTTTGCCTGCGAGCCAAACTGAAGCTTTATTAACTAAGGTGAAGTGGAAACAACCTAAGCAAGATTTGTTCGTTAGTAACGGTCGGATGGCGGAAAGTGGTGACTACTTGTTACATCCGACGAAGGTGATTGTACGGTTTTTCATGGTCTAGACCATGGTAAGCAGGTAACAAACTGAAAATGTTTGGCGGAATGCGAAAATCTCCTACAATCTCATCGAGTTTAATGCAGGAAGCAGGTCCTTCCTGTAAGGCAGTATAGAAGTCCGAAAGGGGTTTCTCGACTGTGGGATTTTCCTGGGCCATAACTAAGGGAGATAATGGCAACGGAGATACTTGATGAGGTTGATTAACAGAGGAAGAACTATGTCTAGGGGATGACTTATGCAGTTGTTTATTATATTTCCGACACGATATGTAAGTTCTAATTCCTTATTAATACCAGACTGTAGTCTCATACAAACACAAGTTTTAATTTTAGGCTTATAAGGAACGAATTATGACAGGAGGATTTAGAATTAAGGAAGAAGGGAGGTGAAGCACATCTTCCTGAGCTGTTGCTAACTCGAGCAGGTAAGCTAGGATAACGTGTGAATACTCCAGCAGCTAGGTCACCTGAGAGAATTGAGGGAGGTTGTTCGTGCTAGCACGTTCCTTAATTAGGCAACCTCAATCTTTCAAGTTTCCTAGACACTGATGGATTAGGATGATGATTTATGATGGTGTATTATGCTGGGTATTATTAAGATGATTATGATGAAATTTTAATTATTAGGATTTTTTATTTATTTTTTTATTTTTTATTTTTATTTTTTAGTTTACGTAATTAATGTATTATGGAGACATGATTACGAAACATACAATTAAAAACGATAGATGCCAAAATAGAAAACTAAATATACAATTAGCGCATGCTAGTTTTATACAGGAAGTCTACACATGCAACTCTATATTACTTATACGTGAATAGAAATATGTCATACACATACAATAATCTATAGCTACCGATACGTGCAACTATATGTGAGCTAGGGGAATGTCGAGAACGAACTCATACAAATAAATACCGCGTACGTGAATTGATGTAACATACACTAAAAAAAATATTCTAAGCAGGTGGTTTGAAATTATGCATACATCCAAATATATACGAATCATATTAATCGTATTAACGTGAATATGTAATAACAAACCACATTTGCATGCAAAGAGTTCTCATTCCAACACACAAATATGCGGGGCAAAACAGGTTATAGTAAACAACCAAATAATATCCTCGACAAAGTTTGAGGAGTTTAAGAATTCGAAACCTGGCGTCCCGCGATTCCTCGTACAACGATCGAATTAACTCCTGAGCTCATGAACTTACTGGATGGTGGATGAACAGGACTAGATAGTCCAAAATAGTACTGAGAAGGAAAGTGGCTTGTACCTGAAAATCGGAGTGTTAATACTCCAGGTTAGTCTCGCGCACTACTAATATAGTCTCGTCTGAGACTCTTTTATTAGTTCAGTACTGTAACTTCCTATGGAATACTTAGACTGTGCTAATAATGATAAACAAAATCTGGTTTACAGATATCTGTTAGTAGAAAAAGAAAAATTGGGGCAAACATGTATGTAACACGTTAGTATCGTAAAAGAAATGGAAATAAAAAATATGAGGGGGTAGGGGAGAAGGTTTTGTTTGATGTATTCCAGTAATTACGTTTAATGTCCAGAGTCCTTAGGCGTGCAGCGGCGCCATTTGATAAACCGCAATTTCACATTTTTGGTTTTTTCTTAAGTCCGAGGTCCGAAGTCCGTAGTCCACAGTCCACAGTCCAAAGTCCAAAATCCGTTAGTCGTCCGTTTAGTCAAGTTACCTTACTCATGTGGGTTTGGTAGGATAGGTCGAGTAAGGGATTGTCCAAACCTTAGGGCTTGGCAATGTTTACAACTGGATTTATAACTTTTGGTGAGTAAGATTTTAGGTTATTTAGTTGGTTTAAGTAAATTAACAATAATGCAAGTAACATAAATTAATAACGATGATTTCAACGTAAATAAACAAAGATAGAGAAACATGGAAAGGGTTAATTGTACTCATACAAGAATCATTTTTTAACAATTTATACTACCACATTACTACAGCTCTAATCCGTCTCGAGTTCATAGACAAATCCGATACGACATTGAGTATCGATCACTAGCATAAGGAGTTGAACTAATATTTCATCTCTGGAATATCATTTCATCTCCTGGTTCGATTCTACATCAGCTGAACAAATTAGAGAGCTGTCTGACACCATAGAGTCGCGCGCGAGACATTTTGGGTCTCTCGCGAGACTGTTATGGAGCAACATCACTCTAAACTTATACAATCTTAATCATTTTGGGACCGGATGTATAATCTACACCTAATTCCTAAGTAGTGATTCTGGAACATTAGAGTGTCAATTCGGATTCTCACACGAGCATCATAACCCTTCCCCTGAGGGGGAGAAGTTTAGCTCATGGTCATTGGATGATTAATTGAACTTGCTATATACAATAAATAAATAAATGCAGAACAGAAATTAAACTTGAAAAGAAATTACTTTTATTAAGAAGAAAAAACTTACAGTACTGAAGCTGCTATAAGGGAAAATGACGGAATGTAAACTACGTACTGGAATGAAAGTTACAGACTATAAACTAAAACTAACTAAGTAATGAGCCAAAACTAAACTAAAAAACTGGAGAGAGGTCTAACAAAGGTAAGGTCCCCTATATATATCTCCTGGTCTCCCCTCGTGAATCCCTTCCTTATTAATTGTTTTGTACCTATTCAATTTGATACCTTCAAAACATTGAAATACAAAGTTTTGTTTTCATATGATTTCATTTGGTTTTTTGTCTGTTTGTACCATAATAAACCAAACCTTATGTTTTGTCCTTTTGCCCAATTTAATTTAAAACATTGAATTGGTTCGTGTCTTTTCCTTTTGCAAGGTGGCACAAAATTGACACCATCGCTTGCCACCTGCCTATGCTGACTCATCATGCCTTTTGGGCCAACAGAGTGGGTCCACGTGGTGTGTCCAGTGGCGGCGCCGATTTTGGCATTTTTATAACTTACATCTTTTGTTTAAAGTTAAATTAAGCCTCGGTCGCTTCTAGCAGTTCACTAGCCGAAGTCAGCGTCCAAGTTTGAAAGATGTGAGCTTCGGAAGTTTGCTGCTTTTTACATATGGACCCGTTATGCACTAGTTTTGTTCCTTTGGAAACTTATGCTCTAGTCAGGCTTTGTTGGGCTTCACTAGGGCTGAGTGGGAAGACTTCAAGAATTCCAGTATTCCCGTACTTCGATGCATGTTTTATTATTATATTCACGTTAACTGCGAAAACTTGCAAAAATATGAAAATATAATTATTTCATGATTATTAAACACATAATTGACAAAAATGCTATGTCTCTTGGGGTTTAATATTACAGTTTTGGATGCTTATCAGTAATCATTCTCACCAAAATATGACTTGGCAGATCCAAGTGTTTTGAGGGTTTGTGCAATTTTGTTAAGTGCAATCAATACCATGGGATCTATCCAAAAATCAGCCAAAAGTCAACAATTGCGGCTGGGCTTATAAATTGTTGGGCCTCCAAATTTGACATGGTATTGCACAATTGGTTGGCCCAATTGATGCTATTGGGCTTATGGATAATGGGCAATTATCGGCCTTCATACCGGCGCGACGAAGTTGTCGGGTAGCCACAGGCGTGTTGAGGTTCATGGTCGTGTAGGCACAAGCATACCCTAGTCTACATAACAAAACAGGGCGGTCTTGATAGCCTACAATTGGGATTCCATCCAAGGGTGGATAAATCAAAGGTCATGATCTGACGCAATAGTGAGTGTGTGCAAGATTAGAAATTAGCAGCGATTGTAGAATTAAAAAGTCCCCTTATTAATTATTAATCATTAATTAGGCATAATAAATATTTCGAAACAATTATCCCAAATTTCAAAAACCCTTCGTCTCCCTACGCTCTTTACCGCTCTTCCTCTCTTTCGAACTCTATCTTTCTCAAATCACCATTAGTACGTCTCTCTCTCTATAATCAAGGGTGAGAACCTAACGCTAGAGATTCAATCTAAGGAGGGTATAAATTTAGGGTTACCAAATGCTGAGCAAGATTAGATGATTAAATGGCATTAAATTAACACAATAAGATTTAAAGTTCACGATTAAAACCATTCGTCTCTCTAAAACAAATAAAAAAAGAAGTAGGCAACTCCTCATCTCCTGATCTAATCTAAAATCTCTTCCCATCCGTTCTTTTGTTCCATTTTTGTAGTTGCGCATGAACTCTCAACCTAAGTGCAGTCTCCCTTTCATCTCTCATGGTCTCCCAGCCTCTCATCTCTCATGCTCTCTAAACTCTCTCACATGAAACGACTATCCATGCCCTGGCGCAGCTCTCCAACAGTCTTTCACCATCTGGAGTGGAACTTTTGTATATAACAGGTTATTATTTCCATTATTTATTATTTTAAATTGTGTGATTAGTTCCATTATAAATTACATTTTCTATTTTGTTTTCTGAGTTTCTTTCCCTGATTGGTTTTACAATTTGATGTTAGTATTGCTTACTCAAATCATCGATCTTGGGGATCTTTATCCCATGAAATATAACCACTACTTGGTATGCATGTTTCTTTCTCTTTTGTGGATATGTATGGTCTTTGTTCTGATCAAAATTATTTTAATTGTTCAAGACTTTCAATAGTCATCATGTTTAAACTTTCAAGGTTATTGGTTTCACCGTATGATGGGTTATTAAATGGTTCGTGTTCCTTCTTTAGCTATTGTTATCTCCTGATGACATATATTGTTTGTTTGCTTTGAATTTGGTATCATAGTGCTTGAATGGTACTATCGTTAGACGGGTTTCTGTTAGAGATTAGATGTTGTTTTAGATCAATTAAGCCACTACTTTGATATTTCATCTTTTCATACCAACACTTATTTTAGGAATGCGGTGAATTGCTAACAATTTAAAAGTGCTTCTTTAGTTATTAGTTCTAAGTTAATTTCATACATGTTGACAGGAAAACACTTTGCCGAGGTTTAGTTTCCTCCATTGGACAGTTTATTTGTTAGTCTTGCATTTCCTGATGACCAAGTTCATGCTTCAATAAGCTGTTGTAAGCAATCCAAAATACTCTACCTTCACACTTTCATGTTTTACTTATTATTTGAATTATTGTAGTGTTTGAATCATAGATATATCATGGTGGATGGCCAGCACAAAACTTGATGATATCATAAATTAATGCTACTACTCGAACCCCCTCTTTTCTATTATTCTTCTTTAGATGTTGTTTATAATGTGGTTTTCCCTCACCTATTCAAATTTTTAGCTTCGGAAACCCCATCAGCAAGAATATGCGCTATAGTGCTCCAACCACAATTTTAATTTGATTAGAAATTAATTGGGATATTAATTTGAAACCCTTGGAAGAAACCTTTGGTTCTCTCTTCTCCACCCATCAGTTCTCAACAAAACGAAGGAGGCAATTTGTTCTCCTTTCGCCTCTTACTTCTTCTTACTAAAACCTGCTTTCGAAGAAAACTCTTTGGTTTCCCTTTCGTTCTCATTGTCTTGGCTTATGTTTATATTTTTTTTATTGATACAGGTTCAATCATTCCGAAGGCATATGTTTGATTTCGCCTCCAAGTAAGTTTATTCTTCCATTTTATTCGAACTTTTATTTTGTTTATTTCAATGGGGGGTTATCTAATTTTGACGTATCTTTGTCGTTGAAGCAAGAACAATAGATACACAATGTATAAAAATACCCAAAACTAGGGTTTAATGAATAAAAAACGAATTTCATAAATTCAATCTAATAATAAATCAAGTCTGAAAATCTTAAGGTTTTCATCTGCTTATATAGAGAACTAGTTAACAAATCCTAATCATAATAGAACTTGGGAAACTAAAATAGAAGCTAGTCTAATTCTAATTAACTAAGGATTTAAAATAGAAATATAATAAAAGATAAACTCTAGCTGTAGCATTATGCATGTGTTGTGCACATGATAATCTATTGCGTCCTCGCATCAATCCCCCCAGCTTGAGAAGAGCTCGTCCTCGAGATTAAGTCCTTGTACTTCTGGTAGAAAGTAGGATCCATGAGTTGAAATGCAACATCAGAAATTCATGAATTTTCTGAGAATGGATGGTCACACCACTTCACCAAATAACGATCATAAGTACCCTGGCGAGTCGTAGTAGTAGAAACATCAATGATAGTTTCAATCCGATCTGTAGCAGTAGCAGGAACAACACTATGATCTACACGATTTACAATCTCAGTCTGCCCATCAGTCTGTGGGTGGAAAGCGGTAGAAAATTGGAGCTTACTCTTAAAAAGCTTCCATAATGTTTTCCAAAAATAGCTAGTAAACTTGACATCTCTGTCAGAAGTGATAGTGTGAGATAAACCATGCAAACGAACTATCTCACGGAAGTATAAATGAGCAACCTGTGCAACATCTGTAGTACAAGTGCAGGGAATGAAATGAGCCATCTTGGAGAAACGATCCACAACCACAAAAATAGAATCATTTCCGTGTGTAGAACGTGGTAAACCCAACATAAAATCCATGGAGACATCAACCCAAGGTTTGTCGGGAATCGGAAGTGGAGTATACAAACCAGCATTAGTGTGCTTACCTTTCGCTGTCTGGCACACATAACATCGCTCAATAAACCGGTTAATATCTCTACGCATAGTAGGCCAAAAGTACTTCTCCTTGATAGAGGCAATAGTCTTTATGATCCCAAAGTAACCACTCAACCCCCCAGCATGCATTTCAATCATAATCTGATCACGGAGGGAAGAAACGGGAATACAAAGCTGTGAACCCTGAAATATGAAACCATCATGGGGAAAAAATTCACCAGATACACCATGATGTACTAAACAGTAGGCATGAATAGGACCAAAATAGGCATCCTGAGCATATAATTCGCGTAACTCATCAAAACCAAACAAAGAGGTACGGAGAGTAACCAAGAGATGCGAACGATGACTCAAAGCATCAAGACTTCGATTAAGTGGAAAGTGTGGAAAGTATATTTCTACAAGAAAGAGTTCCACACACTTTCGAGTACTAACATCCTTCTGAGTATTAAGATAACGAAGAGCTTCATGGTCAGACTTTATGAGGAATTCACGATGAATAAGATAATGATGCCAATGTCGTACAGCTTGGACAACTGCATAGTACTCCAAGTCATATGTAGAATAATTCAATTTAGCATCAGTAAGTTTCTCACTATAGAAAGCAACCGGCTTGCCATTTTGGCTCAAAACAGCACCAATGCTGTACTTACAAGCATCACATGTTACCTCAAAGAGTTGAGTGAAATCTAGCAAAAATAAAACAGGAGTAGAAGTCAACTTCTTCTTAATCAAGTCAAATGCCTCATTAGCTTCAGGATTCTATTTGAAAGCTTTCTCACACGTCAAAGCAGTTAAAGGAGCCATAATACTGCTGAAATTATGAATGGACCTTCTATAGAAAGAAGTTAACCCATGAAAACAACGAACCTGAGTCACTGTAGAAGGAACATGCCACTCAATAATAGCCTGGACTTTGGAATCATCAACACAAATACCATCGGCAAAAACCTCAAAACCCAAAAATACCACAGAGTCAACCATGAAAAAGAACATTTCTTAAGTTGTAAATAAAGCTTCTCAGTACGAAAAACACCCAAAAGAATCTCAATATGCTTGATATGTTCAGACTCAGAAGAACTGTAAATCAAAATATCATCAAAGTAGACAATACAAAATTTATTCAAATAAGGCTTCAAAACTTGAGTCATAAGACACATGAAGGAAGAAGGAGCATTAGAAAGACCAAAGGGCATGACCAACCACTCATATAAACCATCTTTTGTTTTAAAGGAAGTTTTCCATTATCTCCAAGGCGGATACGAATGTGATGAAATCCAGATCGCAAATCAAGCTTGGAAAACACCTTAGCACCATGCAATGAATCAAGCATATCCTCAAGGCGTGGAATGGGAAAACGATATTTCATAGTGATTTTGTTAATAGCCCTGCTATCAACACATATCCTCCAACTCCCATCTTTCTTAGGAGTAAGTAAAGATGGCACAGCACAAGGGGACATACTCTCTCTAACAAATCCCTTAGTTAATAACTCAGTAACTTGCCTCTGTAACTCGGCGTGTTCAGAAGGAGCCATGCGATAATGTGGTAAGTTAGGGAAGGGAGCTCCAGGAATAAGATCAATAGCATGTTGGATATCTCGTAAAGGGGACAATCCTCCATTAGCAGGCTCAGTACAAACATCAGAATATGAATCTAGCATTGGTTGTAACACATATGGTATAGTAGTAGGGTTTGCAAGAAATGACGCAGTCAGAGCAAGAAACATACCGTAATGATGTCCGTCTGCTAGAAAACCTGGTTTCACTAGTGGGCATGGCTGAGAAGGTGGACGAAATGGAGTCAGTGGTGCCAAAACAATTTTCTTGCCACCAGAAGTGAAAGTATAAGTGTTCTCATGCCCATTATGAGTAACAAGGAGATCATATTGCCAGGGACGACCAAGTAACAAGTGGCATGCGTCCATGGGTGCAACAGAACACCAAACATCATCCTTGTATTTAGGACCAATGAAGAAAGAAACTAGACAATGGCGAGTAACCTTGACTATGGCACCATCCTGTAACCAAGAAATAATGTAAGGTTCAGGATGTGGCTCATCCTTGAGTTTCAGCTTGTCCACCATATCTTTAGAAACAATATTATCACTGGAACCGCTGTCAATGATAACATTACACAACATGCCATTCGAAGTGCAGCGAGTACGGAAGATATTATGATGAAGTCATGACGTAGGATCATGCTTAATAACTGGAGTAACGAAAGAACGGCAAACAATCAATTGGGGACAACTGGAATCTGCATAAGTTAAAAAGCCATCAATCTCAGTGACGTCTTCTTCCGGATGGGTGAGATTTTCTTCATCCTGTGTTAAACCCACGCGTTTGCGTTTAGGACAGTCACTACGAACATGTCCAATTTCCTTACACTCATAGCATGTCATTGGACCCACTCTGGTAGGAGGAGGTTTGGATGACGAAGGAACATGGGTAAAAGTGGCACTAGCAGTAGTTGAAAGGGATAAGCGAAGCAAATCTTCATCTTTGAGAGCATATTTAATAGCATCGGACATATCATAAACATCTTTGAAAGCTAATGCCTCTTGAAATGGTTTGTGCAACCCATTCAAATAACGCCCAACTTTTTTATCGACGGATTCAGACAAATCAGCCCGTGTGCACAACAAAAGAAACTCCTCAGTATACCCAGCCACACTTTGAAGCCTTTGTTTCAAGTTTTGGAGGCGCATGAATAAATCCCTTTCATAGTCATGAGGAATAAATTTTTTTTTCAACTCTCGGCGCATCTTATCCCATGTAGTAATCTTATTGTAACCCAATTTAGCACGAGTCAATTGAAGTTCATCCCACCAAACAAGTGCATAGCCCATTAATTTAGTCGCAACTAATTTAACACACTTAGGATTCTCAAAAAAATTATAATAAAAAACTTTTTCAATCTTATTTAACCAGTCAACAAAAGCATCAGGCTATAATTTTCCATTAAATTAAGGCACGTCTAATTTAATATCACCCATCTGATTCTTCTCTAAAATGCGGAATAAACTATTAATATCTAAATTACATGCATTATGGTGCACATTTTGTTTAACTGTTTCTCTTCGTCTTTCTCGGGATGGAGTCAAACCACGATGCTGATAAGTAGGAGACGTATGTCGACCCTGAAGATAGTGAGTTGTTGGTAGCAAACCACCTTTGTGTGTCTCATTGCGAACTCGAAACGATGGTTGGAGATTTCTATCACCACCTCTATGTTGATAATAGATCGGAGATTCCAAGGCCTTGCCTTGAAAATGAATAATAGGAGGAAGATGACGCCGATCTTTTCGAATAGGAGATGATGGGGTCAAAGGTGATTCCTCTCTATGGCGAATGTCTAATTGTTGCTGTGTGGGGTTGTGAGAAACACCTAAAACGACAACTTTAGAGTGGGAAGTTAAAGCTAAAGAGTTATGGCGTGAGGGTGTATGATGGCGACGATGCGAGAGTTGAGGGCGTGAGGAGCTTGAGGAATTGGCGGAGTCAGTATCAAGATTGGAGTCGTGGGCAGGTAAGTTGTCGTCTGCTACCTTTTCAATCTCTAAAGTCTGCTCAACTTCAATTGCTTTTGATTTGCCTTTCTGATTCTGCATCATCGTTTGCATATCCAAAATTGCGTCTTCTACTCGATTCAGCCTTGTATTAACTCCAGAGGGTCTACCACGACCTCGTTCTTAATTTGCCATAGCAAAATAACCAAGAAAGTTGCTGGGCTCTGATACCAATTTGATGTATCTTTGTCGCGGGAGCAAGAACAATAGATACACAATGTATAAAAATACCCAAAACTAGGGTTTAACGAATAAAAACGAATTTCATAAATTCAATCTAATAATAAATCAAGTCTAAAAATCTTAAAGTTTACATCTGCTTATATAGATAACTAGTTAACAAATCCTAATCATAATAGAACTTGGGAAACTAAAATAGAAGCTAGTCTAATTCTAATTAACTAAGAATTTAAAATATAAATAGAATAAAAGATAAACTCTAGTTGTAGCATTATGCATGTGCTGTGCACATGATAATCTATTGCGTCCTCGAATCAAATTTACTCTTTTTTTTTTGTTTTTTTTTTTCCTTTGCAAATCAATGTAGGTAAATGAGTTTGAGAACAAAGTATAATCTTATTCTATATTCTGGCACCTACTTTTGTACGTAATTATGGTTTGCATCTCTCAATTATTTTACTGATTTTGCATTACATTATTACTCTCGGAAATTTTCTTCTTTTACGCATTTGTTAACATCCTTTAATACATTGATTTGTTATATATATATATATATTGATGGATACAGGTTCCAAATGCAATCAATGGGATTTGAAGTGTGATCTTTCTAGAATGAATTCAAATAGCGGTCATTACCAGGACAAATTAAGACATTGATTACTACATTTTGTTTCATTTTATTGGGACCCACTACATGCACTGGTACTGTTTTATCCAATTGCTTATCTTTACCTGGAATGAGTTAATGTTTGACCATACCAAGGGTTTATATTTGGGTTAACTAGTATTACCCCACCCCCACTAGATGAGCCAATTACGATTTCTCCCTTACTAGATGAGGAAATTAGGGTCTCCCCCTTAAGTACACACACAAAAAAAAAAGTCAATTTGGGTTGACCGTGTTTTTTTTGTGTGCATTTGGGGGACCCTAATTTTCATCTAGGGGTAATGTTATATTAAATGAACTTGGTAGTTTTAGTTGGACTTTAAGCACTTCCGAAGCAAGCAGAACTTAGGGTTTAAAGGCAAAATCAAATCCTTAAACTATAAGTATGATCAATCTACCTCACCCAAAGGGGGTTTTTTTTTTGTATTATTCTATTATTTGCATATTCTAAGGAGTTCTTTAAGTTCCACTTTTCATAATCATTACAAGTAGTAGTAAAAGGCACGTGCTATATGCACGTTTGCAACTGTGTTGACAGCTATTGTTGATAAGTCTTAGAATAGGATAGGATTACATTAGGTAAATAACCATAAGGTATAGGGGCAAAAACGTCATAAAAAGTGGAGAAATTATTGAGAGATACATAAAAAAAATATTAAAACACTATTGCAGGACTGTAGCTGAGAGGCACGGATTTTAAAGTATTTTAGATGTATGTTAATATTTATACGACATTTTAGCATTTAATAACCAAAATACAAAGTATATGCTAGATAGTAGCTTTTAGGATATAACCACCAAACTAGGGAATCTAGAACTATGGTTTTATTCTATAGTATATATACAATTGACTGGGTTTGTATATACAATTGAAGTAGATCAAGACAACCAATATTCAATGCAATTGGGCTAGATCACCTAAAGAAACTCGAAAGCTAAATGCAGAATAGCTCAATGATTGCAATTGGAACTGGGCATGGAGGGGGTTATTATTAGGAAAAACAATGTAGAGACTGACTTCATCTATTGTGGTAGTACAAATGCTAGATCTGCTATACTGGCCGGAGTTCAAAAGGTTTAGAAGTTGGCATGACAACAGCTTAGATTAGCATGAAATAAACTATAGTGAAGTCAGATTACAAGAGAGCTATACAAGTTAGAATGGGTCAAGAAGAATGTCCTTGCCTCCTTGGTCTGCCATCAACTCCAAGCTTATGTAAGTGCATTGATAGCAAAAATTGAAAGCATTTAGTTTTCTTATCTATTTAGAAAAGTAAACAGAGCAACTGTCCTACTTCCTAAGTCATGTAATTTGAACGAAAAGGTATTGTTGTTCAGTATACCTCGATTTCAGGAAATTCTTCATGTAATAGTAAAAGAGGTGTTAGGGGTAAAATGCACTTGAGATTACGAAGTTAATATAGGTTGGAATCTCTATAAATCCTATTTGTTTATAGAATGACAATTGTTCTTATTTTAGTATATAACTTCAAAAAAGGATTTTGGAATTTATCCAACAACAATTATCGAAAGTATTTTAGAATTTAGAGTCATCCATCATTCATGTGTTCCATGTGTCCGTCTGCTTTTGTTGAGATGTTCGTTTGGTCGAGACTACCCTTGATTATTAGTTACCATAGAAAGTTACGACATGCTTATTCTTCAGGAATACATTAATTCACTATGCATTAAAGAATGAATGCGTAATTTTATATCACACTATCGAGGATGCCTCTTTATGAAATCCGTGCTGAAGGCACGGGCATTAGCTAATAACTGAACGAGTTCCAACACTCCCATTAAAGGTGAGAACCGGCTGGCCTAGGTGATCTCTAATCAAACCTCCACAACTAGCGTTGAGCTTCATGTATCCTATTGGTGGCTTTGTCCAACCATAAAACTCAGACGCCCTTTGCTTGTAATCGGAAGAAATCCCCAAACTTTCTAGTAGAATTCGGGCTTCTGGAGAATCTCTCACTTCTTTTAAAATCTGCTGAAAGTAAAGTTTCATCTTCTTCAATATATCATTTGCTACAGTTAAAGCAGCATGAGCTTTACCTTTGAACTTCCTTGAATTTCTCTCCTTCCAAACTGCATAGATGGTAGTACAAGTGAAAGCTCGAATAACTTCCGACTCAATAAAGTTCTTTCTTGTTTTCGTGAAGATATCATTCCATTCCTCGGTAGAGTCCTTTACATTGCCATTTAAGCTGCTGCCACATTCACTCTTGTCCATACTTGTGTTATATTAAAGGTAACGTTGTGCACCAAATAGAATAGGAAATTTGTTCATCAATTTCCTCCAACATCTCAAATGACATTATGGCTAATGATGTAAAGTTATCTCTCGTGAACAAAATTGAAGAAACTGGAAATAGTCCTAGGAAACTTTCATCATGCCCAACAAGGATATGCATGATATTGAGTCTCCATGATATTGACAATTAATTCTGGCATTGGATTTGTGCATCATAACAGATCCATTTACGTACAGCAGAGAAGCATGACATTTAATAGTTAAACGTAAGGTTTGAAGTTAAGTGTGAGTAAACTTCTTCCCTGCATATCAACGAAGGAAGTCATTGCAAATCCATGTTGAACTTGTTGAAAGAGGAAAGATTAATTCGCTCTGGTAACTTTCATTCTCCATGACCATTCCATGAAATACTACTTTTACCACAACGGACCGAATTACTAGAACGCTTTACGCCTTTACCTGTTACTTAATTACTTGTACTAAAAAGAGTTCCTGGTGGTAATGCTGATTAAATAATAACCTGTGTTTGGTACTTTGGTGAGGAATAAAATAGAGGTATCGCGAAACTAAGGACTAGAATTACTATGTTCTCTGACAAGATGTCACCACTAAATTTATCTGTCTAAGTCTTCAATATGTCCTACTTTAAAAGTAAGGTGGTGTCTTTTTTTGTTGTAAAGAAAGGGAAATATCATCCACCGGGGTCGTTACATACTTGTATTATTATATACATGAACGGGGAACTATATCTTATTATGTTTCTAAGATAAGGATAAGCTCATTGTTCAATCGCCAAAAATCTGTAAGAGCAAAAATAAAAAGATTGTGTTTGCAATAAAATTTACTGATATTTTTCATTTCGATCAAAGAAGAATAACTAAACAAGGGACCATATTTGAAAGCCAAGCGAACACATTACCCAGTAGACGATACTACAATGTGTAAAACTGATACTATGATGTGAAAAGTGAAAACCCTTATCGGACAGGAAAACAGGAAAGCGAGCATTGGTCTATGGAAAGACATCCCACGCTCCACTAGGAACATTCTCAGATTTGTAGGATAGTGCGAGACGTGAGGACAAACCAACCTCCTTTCAACTATAACCTCTGTATGCAAATTTACTAAGACTTATGGAATGACCTAGATTACTGTAAGACTGTAAGCATCATACTTTTTGAAGTGCAAAGATGTCACATGCAATTCATGTCTAAATAAAGGATTTACCACTTCAATGGTTCGGACTAAATTTAAACAATATTTCAGAAAAGCCTACCACGACTTTCTTTTACAGAATTGCCTATAACGTATGTATGCTGGACAGTTTTGCGGTATGTAATTCAAAGCAATTCAAGCTCAAGCAGAGGTTATTGGCCTACTTGAGCAAACAAACAAAAAGCAACTGAATGCATAGCTTTCATCCTTCAGAATGTATGCAGAACAGGTAACTGCAACAATCTCCTCAAGTTTAAATTCTTCCATCAATCTTATTGACTAACACTCAAAAAGTTCAGCAGCAGCATTTTCCTCGATGTTCTCATTCTCAACAGCATCAGTGGTCTCTTCACATTTCTGCATGAAAGTCTAGCAATCTGAGAGAAAAAGTCGGTGTCAACAGGCCTAACAAAGCAATAAGCAAATTCAAACTAAAATATAAGACAGAGAAAGAGAAAGGTATTTAGGGTTCACATATGAGCTGTACTGGCTGTCTTTCTTTTCCTACGACATATTTTATCCGTTTTTTATAGCACCAGCTGGTAGTTCTTTCCTATCCATGATATTTCCGATGTATCTAACACCTAAGCATGATTACAGACAAGTAACTTTCTCAGGTCAATGAAGGTATAGCTTTTATGTTTGTGTTTCACAGATGTGTAGTTGCAATTTCACGGTAGAAAACTAGAAATGAACATTCACCTCAACTTCTCCAAGCAAAAACGAAAATATGCAAAAGGTCATGAGAAAGGGGAAAACCCGTATAGCCAAGAAGTTTGATTAGCTGATACATTCTATTAAGTAAATTACCCAAAAGCTCTAAATAAGTAGCGGAGTAGACCACACCACCTTATTAAGCTTTCTTCCAAACATAAATCCATCAACCAAATTTAGAAAAGCTGTATATATAATCAATGGTGACAAGAAAGGGTGCCTGACAAACCCAAAGGATTGCTTGTATTCATATACAACAATGCATCGCATAGCTTATGTTCCACTCTGCCTGACGTTTCGTCTCAATACAATCGGATGATTCCATTCATTCTTAAATTTAACCCAGCAGCTGTGCTGCTGGAAAACATAAAGGAAGCCCCCACAAGCTATCTGATTCTACTAATAATTTTGAATGTGAACAAAACAACTTCACTGGTGATACCGGAAGTTTGAGTACAACCTCTGCAGTAACCCCTAATTCAATTGTGCCAAGAAGCACAGGTATATACTAGTTCAATATCTAACACAAAAGTAGCTCAAACAGTGAATATACCAAAAACAGACTTGCAACATTCAAATCTAAAAAATTAAATATATACAAAAGAATAAAAAAAAATAACAAGTGTTTCTTAGTGCTGTAGCATCTGCAGCCGTGCAGGCAAACCCCTAGAGAAATATAGACAAACCGCTGAAGGTTTTTCTACAAAGACATGCAAGTGGCAATACAGATTAAAACTATCAACAACCTGAATGTGGCACTTTATTGCACATCAATGTAAGTCTCTACGACAATGTAAAATGTATTGACATCTTTAAGATAAAGTTAGTTGTCCAGAAACAAATCCGAGAAGATTTAAATGGAATATCAAACCCCAACATTACAAGGCATTTTAGAAGACAACTCCCATGGACAAGCATATGGTCCACAGCTTGACTATTGACAATCTTGTGCATAGCACAGTTGATATATTACCTAAGCCTTGCTGGCTTTGCTACATTGAACAGCGTCCATGACCACATGTCCACATATGAGGTAAATGTGAACTTTATCTTTTAATTTCTGTAACTTTCTTATTCATTATAAATTACCCCTTTGCAAAAAAAAAAAAAAAAATTGCTAGCGAAGGAAGGGTGATCTTCACCTACACAGGTGGTGGACCACAGAAGGTCTGTTTTATACCAAGAACTGAAGGCTATGAGGTAGGTCTCTCCATATGTCTTAAGAATAACCTACACAAGATCCATGTGTGCTCGGATTCTCAAAGGGGGCAATGCACATTCTAAAAGGGCTGGAGGAGGCACCATGGTATTGTTGTAATCTGGTATTGTTGTAATCTTGTTGTGTTTATAAGAAACATAGCTGCACTATTACTAGATGTCAGGTTTTGTCATGTATATAGGGAAGTAAACATGAGTACTGATTATTTAGCTAGACTAACTACTTCCATGGAAGAATGATTTATATGTAACGGCCCTCCTCTCGGCTGTACATTAGCAGATCTTGTTGCTAATGATGTTAACGGCAAGGCTTATATGAGATTCTAATGCAGGTCTAAGGGTCAGCCTAACCCTATTACCCTTTTTTCAAAAGAAAAAAGAAAAATATGAGAATATGTGCATGATTTACGCCTTCAACAAAAAAAAAAAATCTATTAAAGAGGTGCACATCACCACCCCACTATAGAGGAGTAAAAATTGTTCAACTCCAATGGTCAGTATGGTATGACACAGTGTCCTACTAAAGAGATGCACATGACTCATGAAGCAGGAGTAGATCCTAACTGGAGGAGCATTATCAAACCCTTTGTGACCTGTTGGAGTAGCCATTGCTGTCTACTTGATTGTTCCAAATTATGTTGTCCAGTTATATCATTCCTTACTCCATTTTAGATATTACAACATTCATGAGGTGAGTATTTCTCTATAGCTTATTGTGTTTTACTTTTCTAAGTACCTTATTGAAACTTATGGACCAGCCTTTTACTAGATTTCCGTAATTTCAAAATAATTCCTCATTAGAAAGGTTTTTTATTCCTCTACACCACCATAAGATATTGACCCTCTTATAAACTTAACTTCCTGTAGTCAATGTCAACAAAAAAAAAAGCATGAACAGAGAGATATATAATATCCAAACATAGATACAAGAATTTCAATTTTTGACATATCAGTTGATCCGGAACAGATAATTTCATTAATATATCTATACATATAAATACACATATATGTTTGTATGGACATTGTATAACGTATATATGTAGTAGCACGGATAAAATTAGCTCCAAGACCTTTGGGTGATGATACCAGAGGTCTGGGGCTCGAACTCCGCCAGCATCAAAGAGTTATTGATCTCATTTAAAACAGGCTTACCAAAAAAAAAAAAATAGCTCCAAGACATCCAAATAACGAACATGCATAAATGAATTGCTAACTTGAAATACTGGAAAGTTCAAATTACCTCTCTTTTATTCTGCATTCTTTTATACCAGTGATGGGACTGACTTGGCTGATTCCATTGGTAACTTTGGGAAGACAAAGCTTTGTAGATAAGTGTATGCTTCAAAAGATTGAAACCCCAACTCTTTTATTGCATTGTTATTCTTATTAGATGTTGGTGTAGATTCAGTGTGGTAAAAGTGGACCTTTACGCACAAGCATGATGTTGTCGGGGCTGTTCTTGGATAGAATGGTTGATACGTAAATCGATGAAATGTGGATCGTATTTTAGTAATTGTAGCCAGTCTTTGGGTACACACTTGAACTGAAACACGTATTTGACCGGTAACCAATAGAGTATTTCGGTTACCACCTCGGGTGGAAGGCTCTTCCCCATGGCAACCCACTATTCCCCTCTTCGTCTCTTCCTACAATTCCAGAATTAATGTGTTCACTACTTCACTAGTTCACTCTTACAGTATCGATACGACGTTTATCAAAAGATAGTTTCCACCCCAAACTGAGCACTGTTGGAGAACTTGGGCTTCCTTTTTTCGGTAAATAAACTTGGGCTTCATTTTTTTGATAAATATACTTGGGCTTCCTTTTTTCTTGGTAAACTACAGGGACTCACCATCGGGACATCGTGGTGGAGGCACTGTTCTAAAAATTGGTCTAGGCGGCAGCCTAGGTGGTGCCCAACCGACTCGCCTAGGCCCTAATCGTTTTAAAAATCAGTGGACTGACTAGGCGGGTCTAGGTGGACCGATTAGGCGGCCTCTAGGCGGTCCAGTCATTTTTTTTTGGAATGATTAAATGTCGAAAAATAAAGGCCCGTGTAGGCTTAAGATTTGAATGAGTTTAAAAGAGTTAAGACTAATGTAAATTATATGTCACTATAACAAAAAGTATGTTTTTATATTAAGTCAATATTTCTCAACTATTACGCATTTTTGTAATAAATATCTTTGTTTGTGTTTATTTTTTGAGTTATGGTAAATAATCTTCTCCATTTCTTGTAGTATATGTGTGTATTACTATATATATTAGGAAAAAAAAACTGCCTAGTGCCTAGCCCGTCTAGACACTGCCTAGAAGGCCTAGGTGCTCTCCCACCGCCCGACTACCGCCTAGCGTTTTTTAGAACACTTAGTAGAGGTGGGAGAAAATGTGCAAATAGTGAAATCTTGAGGTGGGAGAAAATGTGCAAATAGTGAAATCTTCCAACTTTTCATTGTTAGTCACCTAGTACGTTCAACATAATTAACATCAAGCCTTGAAAATTGGTGAAATTATTGCAAACAGGGCACACTATGGTAGGAAGGGAGGTTTACACCTTCAAGCTTCCTCTTAGAATTAGAAACGGTAGCTATGAAGAGGTGTCATAGACTTGCCGACTTGGGCTATTATAAATAGGTATTACAATATTACATGCCAACAAGGACTCCTAGTCACTCTATAAATTCTAGTCAGATCACGGTTTTGCATCATAAATCTTTTTCGCCTTCTTAGATTTTCTCATTGTTGAGTTAACACCCAAATAGGTAGCAGATATGGACAACGGAGAAGACAATCCATACCGCGATAAAGACATAGAACCATTAATGATGGACTTGGACGATATGTCATTAGATCGTGATACTGACAAAATAGTCACGAGCCTTGTAAAGAAGATTTGTACCACTAATCAGGGACGTCCGGTTCCGTTGTTAAATTCAAAGTCAAAAACAAAAGAACCTGGTTTGTATGAGAAGACTTCTGCTAAAATGAATTTGGTTCTGGAGAAGTTCATGGAAAGGCTTAGAGTCGCGACGGAAGAAGATGCAGAATTACATAAACAGTCTAAGCCTGGTGTAAACAAACTCGAGAAGCTGCCACTTTTAAAGCGAGTTCTTTCAGACAGACTGCTTCAACCGAAGTTGTTAGATTTTGGAGTGCTGAATGTTCTAAAGAATTGGCTTAAACCTGATTTCCAGATCGACGTAGAGGAACACGAGAGGAGAGAGCAACAGAAGAAAAGTGGGCTTACAAGGGTTGTTAAGTTTTTATCCATATCTAATAAGGAGACTCTTGCTAACCAAGAACTTGCAAGGAATTTGGTTCATAAATGGAGTCGGCTTCCCAAATTCACGGTAGACCTTCGTGCAAAAGTAACGCAATGTGACTCTGGCTTTATTGTGCGTCAACTCAATAAAGAACTTCATAGAGCGAAGCAAAGACTACGGATGCGGTAGGAGCAGCGGGTAGGGAGTACATTGTTGCAGCGGTTGAATGCATCAAAAGGGGCAACGCACAAAGCTCAGTGTGGAACCTCGGAGCCCTGTAAAATTCTTTTAGATGATCCATATGTGGTAAGAAATCTTCAAAATCATCTTGGCAATCTTAAATTGACGTAGATTCTTCTTTTTGAACGCTGTAATTTTTTTTGCTAGAAGGTAATTGTGTATATTAGCAAAAATATAAGATTTGTTACAACTGGTGAGATCCCTGTGTGCATTACAGCTGTCATAAACCATCATCAGTATTTTTTTTTTGTAGGAATATATATTGGAATTAATTGTGTCAAGACAATACTTATTTATCATATAATCTCTAGCATATTCATAAAAACAATTTGAAGTATGGATAGCTTCAGGTTCGCTTTATCTATTTATCCTATACTTGTAACAATAGCTAATCGGGGCAAAGTTTCAGAAATCCAGTCGAATAGGCCGGTGTATTGTGTTGATTATTTTGAGTAAATAGTTGGTACGTTGTTCGATTTGGTCGTTTTTGGATTCACTAAACTCTTCCATTCACTACACCATAACAACATATTTGTGACATTAGCCATTTTTGAATTGTGACGACATATTGGCGTCAGAAACTTTGTGACGGTATTTTAGCGTCATAAATTGATGAAAATCGTCAGAAAAATACTGAAATTTACTTGATTTCATTCTGGCATTTATTCTAAAACAAACTTATGTGTAGTTGGCGTCAGAACTAAGACACGCGTTAGGTCACGCAATTTCAAATGGCAGCTCTCGTAAATCTGTAACAAAGTTTTATCGATCTCGTCTCTTGACTCTCTTCCATCAACACTAATTTTTTGAAGAACAAGAAACCCAGACCACCCCACCCACCAAAACTTCTTTGCACTTGCATCCACCAAAACTTCATCTTCTCTGAATTTTAAGGTCCTAGAATAATTTTCATGGTTTAAATCCTTAATTTTGAAACCCCTAATTTTCAAAACCCTCAATTTCTCTGAAATTAAAACCAAGGGTCGTTCAATTTGGTCATTTTTTTTATTAGTTGAAGGTTCTTATAAATTGATTTTGGATTTTGCAATTCACTGATTTGGGGGTTTCATGTTAGTTTGGAGCTTCACCTGATTTGGAGTTTCGCACAACAGTGGCAAGGTTTAATCATGTTGGCAGAACTTCACTTCTCTACATCAAGTGCGAGGTAAATCTGTTATATTCTTTAGAGCATCATTTCAATGATACTGTAAGTAAGACGATTTGGAAATCACAATGCCAATATGTCTTCACAATTCAAAAATGGCTAGTGCTACAAATATGCTGTTATGGTGTAGTGAAAGCTTAAGTACCTACTACATATGCCTAGAAAAAGGTGTTGGAAAGCTAATAGTTTGTTACCTGATGTTAGTAATATATAAAGAACCAATAAATTAGAGCAGTAACAACGAACAGTCGAGCCTTGTGAAATCACAATATCCTAAAGGCGAAATTACCGCCGGTATATGCTAACGGCCTCTAGCACACATCTCCCAGGATTCAACGCCCAATGATTCCACAAGACAACATTCTAGCAGACTCTAGGAACTCTCAGACACACTTCAACGTGACGTGTGCGGGCACATGCACATTAAGATTTTATGGAGCTCCCCCCGGGTTTGGGAGGCTCTAGACCCATGTGGCCTTGTGGGCGCGTGAGCATCCTTATATCTCTCTACACCACTACACCTATGCGAAGACATAAGTCATATAAACATATATAAGAACCTCAAGTTCTTTCTCCAATGTGGGACTGACGTCCTACACTTAAGTGTAGTAAAAGAGAAAAAGGTTATGAGTTCAAACCAAATAAAAACCAAAGACATGTTTCATACATATTAAAAACTAAGTAATGTTTTTATAACAAAAGGAAACACCAAGAGCTAGCAGCCGCAGAGCTTATGAAACCTGTGGTAAGAACAACATGACGTAAATACTCTATTTTTCAAGGTTTCATAGAGTCTCCAATTTTTTGTAAACTCTAATACTAATATAACACCTCGTGTTTTTCTTTTACTTTTCCTAATATTATAATAATAATAATAATAGATAAAACAAAAATATGATAAATATTAAAAAGACACAGAGATAAACCTTCCTTCCTTGTTTTTAAGGGGGTTTGAAAAAACAAAAAGGAGTTCACATGGAGTTTTAAAAAGACACAGAGAGTTTTATCAAAAAAAAAAACTAAAAAACTAAAAAAAAGTTTTACTGAGATAGGAAAAGGAAGGTTTTTGTGATAAATAGCTGATAGTTGGAGCTAATCACGGGTGAGTAGTTATATTCTATTTTTTCTATTTCACCTAACCTAGAGTTTTACAGTTTTACGGGTATGAAGAAAAAACCTAGTTTTCCACTTAGTATTTTTGTTCTGCATATTCTTCTGTCGTTTTTTTTGTCGAATTGATAAATATGTTAACATATTGATTTGCAAGACTATGAAATTGAATTGGTAAAGCTTTATGGGCTGTTAATGGCGGCGTAAGCCCAACAGCAGAAATCGTCCTGGATTTGGTTTGAACTCTTTTTGTTGTGGGATTGAACTTATATGGTTGTTGTTTTGGGTTGGATTAGGATTCGTGGGTTGCCGGGGAATGATGGGTAGTGAATGATTGTTGTTTGAGGGTTGTGAAGCTCTGACAGAGCATTAATGGCCGTCAAAACGCGATGGTAAGGAGTGGGGGAAAAAGCAAGTTTGATTACACAATATTGTTGGGGTTTTAGTTGGGGATTGAAACCGAGTGGTTTCGGTGTGGTTGGCTAGTGTTTGAGTGATGGTGAAGCTGTCACAGGAGCTTTAATGGCGTGGGATGCAATTTTTGAAGTGTGAGGGAATCGAGATTGGAGGGTATCGGCATATGGGGTTTTTTGTGAGGGTTAAAATCGAGTGGTTTAATAGTGGTGGTTGTGGTGGCTGCTGTGGTGGTGGAGGCGTTGGTGAGGAAGATGAACAGTGAAGTTTTTTTTGGTTTTGTTGGGCTTGGGCCGAAATCAATATGTGGGCTTGAGTGTTTTATGTTGAGATTTCACTTATGGGCTTAAGTTTTAGACTTTGGGCCTTAGTCTTTGGGTTTTGATTAGATTGACTTTAGGACTGGTTGACTGCTATTGACCCTTGGCAGGTTGACTTTGACTGTTGACCAGAGTTGACTTTGACAAGTTGACCAAATTTGACCTTTGACTCGGAAAATGATTAGGTTTATTGGGATAGGTCTAGGGCTATTAGCGTGTTGGGCTTTAGGCTAAGACTTTTCTATATATACGTGAGTACGTGTATTAACTACTATGTGATATTTCAGTCTTTTATGATATACGACACTATGACACTTAGACATCGATATATTAATAACGGATAAACAATAATACAAGAAACAAGATACTCCTCCGTTCTCTGAAATAATATATGCAATAAAGTTCAATAATGCGTAAACAAATTTACCACCCCTTTTTGAATCTCTCCACGCCTCATGTTTTGGAAATGAGATTTTATGACTGATGATGTCATATGCTAAGTGGGCATTTATTGAATGTGTCATAAATGGCCCGTTAGCATTATAAAAGGGTATTTATTGACTGTGCCATGAATGACCCAGGTATTCATTGAATGTGCATGAATGACCAGATTATTTAGACTGCCTTAGAGAGGAACTAAGGTATTCGCCTTGCGGGTTAGTTGTATTTCTTGAGTGTACGGGAATGTAGGGTTGGGTATTCCTTGAATGTGGCGGGAATGACCCAGGGCATTCATTGAATGTGCCATGAATGGCCCGTTAGTGATATGATAGGTATTCCTTGAATGTGGCGGGAATGACCTAAGGTATTCATTGAATGTGCCATGAATGACTTGAGTTTTATGCCATAAGAGGCTTGGTTTTATGAGCATTAAAAGTCCATAGATGGCTATGACTCACAAGTACGAGTTTACAAGAGGGATATATGATATTTATGCGAGACAAATAAGACTAAGAACTACGAAGGCTTGATTCCAATCTTGAAAGATTTGGATACGTAGGCAGCTTTGAGCAAAAGTGCATCCACCATATTACATATTATATATTAGTTTTAGTGATAACTATGTGGTATCAATTAGACTTCAATGTCTTAAATGAGGTTTTGATTATGAATTGAAATTTGACTGGTTGAGTTAAATCCTTTTATTGTGATGTCTAACTCTGTTTTTGTAGAGGGGTAAGATCTGTTAGTCTTGTATAAAGAGACGTAAATATCTTACCCTAGGACGACATGCTCGCTTAAAGGTAAAGTGTATAAAACTCATATTTAAATAAGTGATCATATGTGTATTTAATAAGTGGAATGTAAGTGGTTTTTATACTAGGAACTAAGTATATAATTGCCAACTTGATGCATTAGCATATTCTCTTGTATACTTTCACTCAGTTTCTTGATGCCTTTTAGGTGTGAGAACATCTTTAAAAAAACTCATTGAATGGTGGTCATGATAAGCTTTAGTTCTTTCTTTTTATAGTTATTTCATTTGTGCTTCTTGAGCCCTAGAACGAGCCACAAAATAATTTGTTAAGAGAATACAAGATGCTCAACTTAAGGAAATACTCACCCAACTTAGCTAGAATGTTCTCTGATATTCAAAAGACAAAAGATACTTTGATCTACACTTGAAATAAAATCATAAACGAGAGACAATCCTTGAACCCATAGTTGATGGACTATGCTAAAAGCGGAGTGTAGAGTACTTACGTGTTGACCTTAAGTAGCCAAAATGTTGGCTGCAGTTAGCACTAGTCTCCAACACCTACAAACATACATTTTATAAGTAGCCAAAAAGTGCATTTCTTTTTAACAAAACACAAACACATTGCCTTGTTTTGATAAATTAAATGGAAAAAAACAAGAAGACTATAAGTAAAACAAGCAGTCTCTTAAAGGAAGAATGCCCCCACCAATCACATAGATACAATGACTCCTAGCTATACACCTTAGCACCAACCCTTTAAGCCTAAATTTTTTTAGCACAGATCACTTGCTACCACATTAGACCTTTGATATAAATTGCCACCTGGTTAAGGCTAACATGTTCTGAAAATGCTATTCCATATTACAGAGTGATACTCTGTAAACTACAAGCACTTTCGAGGCAGAAAGCGGTCTAGACTTCCACTCTATAATCAAGAAGAGTGTAACAAAACTGAAAATAAGTACATCAGATGGAGATGCCCTAGTTTGAAATAAGGACTATCTCCATGCCTCAAAGAAACAAAGAAATCAATAAACACCCTAGCTCTTCTGTAAATAAGAAGGTAAAGCCAAAACTCGAGAAATTAGGAAAATGCCATTGTCCAGCAAAGAAATACACACACTTATGACAATAAATTCTACTTTTAAACATTGGCAAATTCTTTCATTTTTACAACTTTGGCAGTTCTTATTTACATCACAAATTAGGAAAACTTTCCTCTTCAAGTTTCAATTAGAACACAAAAGGCTGATTAGAGGAATTTGTAGGTAGTTCCTCAATCATACCCTGCACAGAAGATGCAAGTCTGAAGACATTTTGCAGTTTTGAAATGGCAACAACACATGGTTTGCATCTTGTTTGAAGGGACTTTGGTGGTGGAACCACATAAATCTTTGAATTATCACCTGTTTTGCTTAAATATAGGTGATTCCATCAGGCACTCATCAAATTGGATTGGGCAACCCCTAAAAAAAATTTTTTTTACAAGTTTGCCATCAAAGCCCAAGCCCAGCAACCAATTCAACCGGTTTCGCCAAAACGAACCCTCCAAGCCGTTTCTGTATACACTCAAACGACTTGGCCATATCGTTTACGTATACACTCAAACGATATGGCCACGTCGTTTTGGTATACACTCAAACGACTTGGCCATATTGTTTGAGTATACACTCAAACGACTTGGCCATATCGTTTGAGTGTATACGAAAACTATATGGCCAAGTCCTTTGAGTGTTAGTTTGAGTAATACTCAAATGATGGGGCCATGTCGTTTGAGTATACACGCAAATGATGTGGCCAAGTCATTTGAGTATACAAGCAAACGATGTGGCCAAATCATTTGAGTGTACACTCAAATGACGTGAACATGTCGTTTGAGTTCACGTCGTTTGAGTGTACACTCAAACAACTTGGCCACATCGTTTGTGTGTGCATTTTAGATTTGGCTAATCATTTGGTATCACATGCAAGCGGTATGGCTGGGTCGTTTAGGACTTCGATCTATGGGGCGATATGGTGAAGTTGTTTGGACATAAACACCAATTACACTTTTCTTATACATAAACACCAACACTTTTCTTATAATACAAATAATTAATCGATCATAAGTGTATAATAATTTATTTAAATAATTATGTGTAAAATTGAATTAGTAATGATCAATTATCAACACATCCCAATTAAATTAGGAAAATTGAAATTCGATTTAAAAAATTGGGTTAGGAACAACACAATTAGTTACACCAACACAATTACATGCACTCTGCACTCTTTATCTGTTATGACATAGTATATATATAACCAAGTTAAAACATGTAATCAAACATGCTAAAATCTAAAATAATAATTTGTTTTATATCTAAACTTGTTATTATTATTATTATTTCAATTATGAATCATAAACTAGTTTAGGGTTTGGGGTTCAAGGTTTAAGGTTTAGAAATTTCTTACCAACATATTTCACTTAATTATTCGAAATAATAATTTGTTTTATATCTAAACTTGTTATTTTTTATTTTATTTTTAAAATTATGAATCATAAACTAGGTTGGGGATTTCGAGTTTGGGGTTTGGGGTTTAGGGTTTACAAATTTCGTACCAACATATTTTACTTAATTATTCAAAATAATAATTTGTTTTATATCTAAACTTATTATTTATTATTTTCCTTTTCAAATTTTGAATCATAAACTAGTTTGAGGTTTGAGGTTTGGGTTTGGGTTTTTAGGGTTTACAAATTTCGTACCGACATAAAAAAAATTTAATTTCAAATATATTTCACTAAATTATCCAAATATAAAATAATAATTTGTTTTATGTCTAAACTTGTTATTTTCTATTTTTTTTATTTAATTGTGATAAACTAGTTTGGGGTTTAGGGTTTACAAACATAATATTTCACTCAATTATTCAAAATATATCAAAATTTCAAATATATATAGAATACTCCTTACTCCTCCTTGCTCCTTTTTTCATCAAAATCCTTACTCCTTACATAGAATACTCAAGTTTCTCTATATACTCAAGTTTCTCTAAATAGAACATGAAGATGAAGAAGAAGCATTTGAGGTAATGTTTGAGGTGTAACAACAAATTAGAGAAGGAGAAAATAGAAGATATGTTGAAAGTGAAGAAGTGGAACAAAATGTTGAAGGTCAAAGTGAAGAATTTGAAAATGCGACTAGTCAAGCAAATGAGATGCCGAGAAATCGTCGACGACGAAGTGCAAACCTAAATAATGAGGTAACACTGGATTAAAATAAATACAAAACACTTGATTGAATGAATGAATGCAAAACCCGAGCCCAAACAACATGGCTGGGTCGTTTGGGAACACTATAGAACGACATGTGTAACACCCGTATTTAAAATACGTATTTATTTATTTATTAATTAATTAATTTAATTATTCATTTAAAATTCGCTGGATTGGATTTGGGATATGTGGGCCTGATTTCTGGGCCCGAGTATGTGTTGGGCTTAGGTTTCAAACCCAAGTATATATTCATATTTTTCTAGAGAATAGGGTTTAGAAATAAATAAAAAAAAAAAAAAAAAAAAAAATGGAGGCGGAGATAAAAGCTCGTTGGCTAGAGCGTTGGAGTGCAACGATTCGGACTAGGAGGGATTCGTCGAGCTGTTAATTAAGGTGAGTAGTTATATATATATATATATATATATTAATCTAATTCACTGAAACAAAGAAAAAGACTTTACTCTCGGAGTTTTCTGCTCCGTTTTTGTTCTGTTTATTCTTCTCGCGCTAGTTTTTCTTGTCCTGCCTATTGTTAAACTAGTTAAATGTTATATATGGTTTTCTTAAATATTGAAATTATTGGACTGCTGAAACTTTTTTATGTGCATTAATGTTTGGGCAAGCTCAGAGAACAGAGAATTGTCGTGCATATGATTTGAACCTGTATAATAGGTATACTGTTGTTGTTTCGAGTTGTTGGTTGATGTCGGGGAATTAAGGTGTTGTTATGCTGGTTGATTGGTTGAAATTGGGTGTGCTGTGGAACCTCTGTCAAAGCTTTGAAGAAGTTGTTAATGGAGGCACGAGCTCGAGTCTGTATTGTTTGAATTTTGTTGTTTGTTTTGGGTGGGTTATGCTGTTGGGAGCTTTTGAAGGGGGTTAATGGGTGTTGTTGGAAGCTTGAAGCTTGGACAAACGTTAATGGCGGACAATCTAGATCTAGTTTGGAGGAAGGGGATGGTTTTAACTAATCAAGTTTTTGTTTTTGTTAAAGTCGTTGGGGTTTTTCCCCTGAGCAATTTCGGATAGATTAGGAGTGCCAGTGGGTGGAACCTGTGGTAGTCGATCCGGTGGTGGAGGGATATGCTGGAGGAAGAAGAAAGAGAGTGCGATCCGGTGCTCCCGGATGTATTCTAATTTCATTAAATCTGTTTGGTTCGTGGGCCTTGGACCGAAATCTATTTGGTTTGGGCCGGTTTCAGTTTTTAGGTTTAGATTTTAGTTCTTAGGCCGGACTAAGTTAGTTAGTGATTTGGGCCATTTTTCTATTTGTTTTGTTTTGGGTAGTTCTATCTATTGTTGTTGGGTCGGTTCACATTAGCTTTCTTTGGACCGGTTTTTTTTTCTATTTTTGTTTTGGGCTTGGTCCATATGTTTTAAAGTGGGTCAGGTTGATTCACTAGGCCAGTTTAGATTTTTGGGGCCGGGTTCTAAGGTTTGGGTTTGGGCTTGGCTAGTTGGGTCCGAACCATTACCTTAGTCATGAGCCCATGAGTCATGCACCTTTGACCTTAGCCATGAACCATGGCTATGACCATGAACTTGTTGAACATGAAAATGACGTGTTGACTTTGACTTTGATCGTTGACCATTGACCGTTGACTATTGACCGTTGATCGTTGACTGTGAAATGTTGATTTTTTCCAGATTTTCACCTATTTAAGAATATGAACAAATGTAGTAATAAAATGTTGTCAAAAATGGTATAAATTTATTTGTCATTATCTAATTAAGATTGACGTGAGTAGTGTGTAAAGCATATAAATATTGACACGTAACAAGAGGGAAATTCTTATAAAACTTAGATATATACGTTTTTATGAGAATTAAACTACACATGGACTCAGATTCATGGACTTTAGTTTTGGGCTTTTTGATGGTTGATCAATTTGACCTGGCTGGTGATTTGGACTCGAATAATTATGTGTGATATTTGGACTTGAGTTGTTCTTTCTTTTTAATGTCGTTTCATTTTGACATTTGGTGGAATGGACTTATATTTTGATTATTTATATACTATTTATATTGTGCACGAATGGAAATAATGCGTGCCTTTGATGGTGACTTGAGTTCACATAAATATATTGAACGAATACATTTCATGGTTGATTATTATTATGAGTTGGTACTTAAATGAATTGTAGTATGTATGAAGGCTTGAGATAGTCCATATGGTGTAGTAGAATATATGATTGGCACGTGAAATAATAAGTTTCGAGATTTGATATAGAGATACTTAGATATCGTGTAATGAATAGTATTGGCACGTGATAATGTGGATTGTATTATAACGAGAAACGTTGAGCTTCAGTACAATTAAGTATACTGGCATGGGATAGAATAAGAATTATTCCTAGATATAAATGTATGACACTTGAATAAATTACGTAACGAAAATCTTAGAACCTAGCTACCACAACTCATGTGATTTGGCCCTTGTGATGGGCGTATGTGATATGATTGGCCCTTCTGGAGTTTCAGTGAAGCTGAATGACCCTTCTGGAGTTTCAGTGAAGCTGAATGACCCTTCTGGCATAGCTGAATGGTGGCTTGATTATTCCGTTCGCAAAATTAGAACGAGACGCGTGATATTTTATGCCGAATCGTAGCAGTACTTACATAATGGCTTTCGTGTGAGGGTTACCTGGTGTGCGGCATCCCGCTCAGGGTAGTTACACATGGAGTGGTTCATTATGTGAGGGGAGGCATGTGGATGTACATGTTCGGCGTTGGGAAGCGATTGTGGTAGCCAGGGAAACTAGGTAAGACATAGATACGACGTGATTTTAGGGACACGCAAAGAAAGCCTTAAATAATATAATTATGGTAATATGTTGATTAATGATATACATTTAAATATATGATTGTATATGGTTTTGCATAAGGGTGGGTCAAACTAATTACTTGTGCAGAGACGATCCACTCTGTAATTGAGCATAAAATGCGGTAAGTATAGAATATGCTTGGCTGGTTAGTAGTTTAGTTAGAACCTAAGGCGCCTCGGGGGAGGAACTAAATGCATTTGTATTATTGTTGGGAAGCTAAGGCGCCTCAATAGAGGAACTACCTACCTTAATTATTGTACTTAAGGATGTTGTATTATTCGTTGGATGTTAAGGCGCCTCGGTGGAGGAACTAACTGCCTTATTTAGTGTGTAAATATATGTATAAGTATATATTGTATTTTAGAGCTACTCACACCAACATTTTTATAATGCTGACCCGATTTGCATGTTTGCTTATCGGGTGTGTTCATTAAATGAACATAGTTGATAAGTCTTGACAGGTTTAGTGTTGAAGAAGGTTGGTTGCTGCTTGTGGTTTGCATTAGCGTCGCATTTCAAGATAGGTTTTGTTTTCTCTTGAGGTGATTTAGATTTTCAGTCTAGACAATGTTATTTGTATTTTCATTTGTAATTTTAAATAAAGAGTTATTGAAAAGAGATTTGTAACCTAATCTTATTTGTGAATTTTTGTAATGAAGAGGACTTTTGTTTAATTTAAAAAATTTATTGGTTTTTAATTATCCACATATTTAAACTGTTTATGGGTTTTTGAAAGTTGGGAGTGCGTCACACCTCAAAAATCGAATAGTCGGGAACAAATATTGTTTTTCCGAATTCTATCGAAATTCAAGGTGTGACAACATGGCTGGGTCGTTTGGGGACACTATAGAACTATATGGCTGAGTCGTTTGGGGACACTATCAAACTACATGGCTGGGTCGTTTGGACTAAATTTAGTTAAAAGTTCATTTTTTTTGTGACTTTGAAACTAAATGCAAATTATTTGAGACTCTTGTTTTATTCTTCTATATGTAGAATTCTTTGCCACTATCCGGGAACCAATCCTCTGCAAACTCGAATGATGTGGATTGTCAACCGATTTTAAGTGATACAACAGAAATTTTTACTACGGAAGAGGTATGATTGAGTAGGCATTGATTTCATTTTTTTAAAAAAAAATTCTAAATGTAATTTTATTAGTGTATTAATAATAGTTGTTGTTTTTTATGTGTTTAGGTCTTTCATACACGTAGTGAGGCAATCGGTTGGGCAACCGCTAGAGGAAGACAAGTTAATGTTGTTGTGGTCATTGAAAAATCGGAGTGTGCCAAGGGAAACCAAGTAGCAAGATTGAATTTGGCTTGCGAGTGCTCGGGTGTGTATTGGTCACACAAGAAGGAAGGTGAAGAGAGGGTTAATAAGAGAAGGTCGGGAACCAAGAAACTAGGATGTCCATTTAAGTTAAAAGGTGTTTTCCAATGCGGCATTGTCGATAGTTGGAAAATAGAAGTTAGAAATGGTATTCACAACCATGTATTGGCGAAGACCCTTGAAGGACATGCATTTGCTACTCGTCTGACCATTCCAGAGTTCGAGTACTTGTCAGAGATGAGTAAGTGTGGAATAAAGCCTAAACAAATTTTGAATTCCATCAAGAATAAGTATCATGAAAACATATCTAGTATATCCCAAGTTTACACTGCAAGGCAAAAGGTGAGGAAATTGGATATGAACGGTCTCACACAATTGTAGAGATTGCATGAATTGTTAGCAAAATAACATTATTTTGAGGAGTTGAGACAGGATGAGAATGCCGAGGAGATAACGGAGTTATTATGGGCCCATCCAGAAGGTGTTAAGTTGGCTCGGACTTTTCCAACAGTTTTCATGTTAGACGCTACCTACAAAACTAACAGGTATCGGTGGCCTTTCGTATAGTTTGTTGGGGTGAGTTCAAAGTGGAAGTCTTTCATCGTGTGTCAAGTGCTGCTTTAGTCTGAAACAACAGTCGACTATGAGTGGGCCCTGCATCATTTTAGTGGCTTTCTTGGTGACATAAGCCCATCCGTGATCGTGTCTGATAGGGACTTGGCCCTGATGAGTGCCACTGACAAAGTTTTCCTTAACGTACACAAGCATCTATGTAGATGGCATATCGCTACGTGCGTTCTTTCAAAATGTTACGATATTTTTCAAACTACAGAACTTGTAGAGAAGGCCCAGTTCTCGTGGAACACTGTAGTCAAATCGAAGATAGAGGTTATTTTCCAGCGTAGATGGGATGCTTTGGAAAAATATTACAGGGTTAAGTACTCCAATTTTGTTAGTTATTTGCGAGAGACTTGGTTTCCTCACAGGGATCAATTCATATGTTGTTGGACTGACCAACACATTCACTTTGGGAGTACAATGACCAATAGAGTTAAAGGGTCTCATGCTCAGGTGAAGCGTGTATTGGAAAATGCAAACTATCATGATTTTTTGAGTATGTTTAGCTTAATCCACCTGATTCTAGAGATCCAGATGTCTGAGATTAGAGCTACCTTCGAGAGAAGTATGATTGTAACTTAGCACCACCACCGGATTCCTTTGTTTCATGAACTCATAGGCCTTGTCTCACGCAAGTGTTTGGACTTGTTCTTTGAAGAAATAGATACCCGCGTAAAGCGTGTTAAAGATGGAGAGATCAAGTGTTGGTGTTATTTGCGCACGAGCTATGGACTGCCATGTGCTCATGAATTAATTGAGTTTGAAGAGCAAGAGCAGTCCATCCATTTGACTGCTATCGACCCCTTTTGGAAAACATTGTCTGCTTCTCCCAATGTGTCAGTGGGTGTTGGTCCCGATGTTACACCTTTGATGGACTTGTTCATGAATAGGTTTGCAATGGTTTTTGAAGAAGAGCAAATGGTTATGATTAGGAAGCTTATGGAGATTGCCATACCAAAAAGTACATGGCTAATACCGCCTCGTGAGGAAGCAAAAACCAAAGGTCGGCCGAAAGGTAGCTGCAGCAGAAAGCTTCCAACTGAAGATGAGAACTCTTCAAAGTGAGATCCATCTCATTTTGAACATTCTCAACGTGACCATGAGGAGTGGGTCTTGTCACAACCAAATACTACGCCCACCCAAAACACCCACACCACACCAACAAATAAACTTCTCCAAAAACACAAAAAACAACCACACCAAGAAATAAGTCTTCTCCAAAAATACCAAAAACAACCACACCAAGAAATAAGCCTTCTCCAAAAACAGCCACACCACAAAATATGAGAGATGGGTTAGACTTTGGAAAGACGAGGGGTCCTAAGGATTACGGGTTGGATATTCTTGAAGAAATGCATAAATACATTGTTAGAGTCCATGACCCTGTTGGCGATGGCAACTGCAGTTATAGAGCTTTCTGCATTGCATTAGGAAGAAGTCAAGAAGATTGGCCACAGATGAGAAAGGACTTGTACCAAGAGCTTATTGACAACCTCCCCCTTTATTGTACTTTGTACAATCAAAGTGAGGTTGTTTATGCGATGAAGGAAATCCTACATGAAGAAGGTTATGTACCCTTAAATAAGTGGATGAACATGCCCTTTGCTGGATACCTATTTGCTTCAAGATTTAACGTTGTCCTCCTGCATTTAGGAGCTCGTCAGTGCTTCCTTATCATGCCGCTGAGAACCCAAGCAAATCCTGAGAGAGTGAAAAAAGTGTTGGGTAGCGCACATGTTGGTGGAAATCATTTTGTCAATGTTGAACTTGTTGAAGATTGTCCGGTTCCTCCAGTAATGCGCCAATGGCTTAGAGCTCGATATGATATTGCTGAAAGTTGGAATTTGGCCTTGACAGCAAGGCAATTGCAATTTATGGCTTTGAACATTCCCAATCTAATATGGGAAAGTGAGCCCGTTGAAAACCCAACCGTACATGTTATCGACTAAGTTGTTTGTATGTTGTCGATACGATATTTTGATGTAATTTGGAACAAGTGTAATTTTATTTTATTTGAATGTTAGGGCTTTTATTTGATTTGATTTGGAAATCGAGTGATCGACTAAGTTGTTTGTATGTTGTCGATATGATATTTTGATGTAATTTGGAACAAGTGTAATTTTATTTTATTTTAATGTTAGGGCTTTTATTTAATTTGATTTGGAAATCGAGTGATCGACTAAGTTGATTTGGACGGCAATCGAGTGATTTGGAAACAATGTTCGTATTTTGTTAATAATGACCGAAACGACGAGGTCAAGTCGTTTGGCCTTTATACCAAACGATGTTGCTGGGTCGTTTGGGATTTAAGGCAAACAATCTGACGTTGTCGTTTGGCCTTTATACCAAACGATGTGGCTGGGGTCGTTTGAGCATTAAGCCAAACGATCTGCCCAGTCGTTTGGTATAAAGGACAAACGATCTGACAAGGTCGTTTGGCCTTTATACCAAACGATGTGGCTGGGTCGTTTGGACAAAAAAAATTTGAAAGTTCATTTCGTTTTTACAACACTTTCATATTCATCAAATTCCACTTAATCAAACATCATTCAAAATCAAGATTCCACTTAATCAAACATCATTCAAACATCATATTCATACTTAATAAAACATCAAATTCCACTTAATCAAACATCATATTCATCCATTCGTTCGTTCCAAATCAAATAATCTATCCATTCGAAGTTAACAAAGTTACAAACCCTAAACTTAAACAAATTACATCCATCAAACTGAAACTAAAACAAAGTTAACAAAGTTTCAAATAGTCCCTCCATCAAACAAATTACAAAGTTACAAACCCTAAACTTAAACAAATCATGAACTATAATGCCCACCACTGTACTTGCACCTAGTTAAGTTGTACGCCTGTTCGAAGGAGGACCTTGCTTCCTCTGGAATATTATTCCCTGCCAATTGCAGACCTCTCTCTAGCAAATGACTAGTTTCATCGATGACGTCATTCTGTCAAAAAAAGGGAAATCAGGATAAGTTACCAATCGAATGCAAAAAATCACAGTTAGAGAAACTCAATTAAAAATCACAATACTTACAATCGGTGAACAGTTAGGCAGTGTCTCCAGGGAGGGATGAATAGGAAGACGCTCAGGGTTCACCAAAACTACATGAAAATTCCTCACATACCAAGTCATGTAGTTTTGATGGCACTCTCATAGATAAGACGAGATAGGTCCTCGATTGTAGGGTTGAATCACGTGATTCTGCCATGACTCCCAATAAAGTGGCCCAATATTGGTCCAGTACACTTCATACCCGCGTCCTGCCACAGTTCCTGTTCTCCAATTTGGTGTTGGAGAATCTACAGGTATAAGCTGCACGTAACCCAACTGGCGCAACACCCTTACGATAGCGTAAAGCTCGACAATGTTGAAAAAACATATCAATCCCTCAAAAAATGCAATGTCATCGATCGGGTTTGTATCTTTAACATTTTTGTAGGGATGCCAATCAACCTGAAACAAAATCAAATGTGTCATTAACAACTCCAATGATCAATTACTAAAAAAAAATATAAACAAACTTAAATACTTACATTGAAATAATTCAAATCATCAAGTATTGCTCGATAATACTGCAATGCATGCGTTGTATCGTAATAGTGTGGAGCGACTACTGTGTGTCTATGAGCACGCGGCTGAGACGAGCTATAGTTGAAGTTTGGGACTGCTCTAAGTACCGGAAAATACTCATAGATCCACGCCTAGATATACACAAATAATTAACATATTGATAGAGTAATAAAATTAACATTAAAAAAAAAAAAAACTCTAAAAATACTCAAGTTTTACCTGTAGAAGAATCATATAGCTGTAACCCCTTTCACCTTCTTCGACATGTGGCGCCCCAAGACCTCTATACAAAAATGCCAAAATTGCTGCACCCATACATACTTTTCTATCTCCTTTGAATTTCAACAACAGCCTCAGATAACATATAGGCATTCCAGTCCCAGACTTGTCAGTAAAAATGGCACATCCAAAGAAAAACAGGATAAAAGCTCTGACAGCCCGTTGGACTTCCTGGAAACTTCGAGGCCTTTTCCACCACCTTTCCAGCAGCGTCACATATGGGGCTATCATGAACCTTGTTCGCAAAATGCTTCCGGATGAATTTTAGCCTTACTTTTAAAGTGAACTTGCTAGCTTCCATCTCCGCCCTAATCAAATCAATAGGGAGACCAAGAGCACGATGTAGGAGATTTATCGATTTTTCTAAGTTCAGCTCACTGTCCCCTTGCACCGCTCTTCCTCTAACTGTGACTCCACAGATTTGGACAACATCGTCCAAAGTCACATTCATCTCCCCAACTGGCATATGGAAGGTGTTGGTCTCCGGATGCCATCTCTCCACAAACGCAGAGATCAATGGTGGATCCATATGCTCGTGATAACCTTCCACGAGATCAAACAACCCAGTCCTTCTCAACTATTGGGCAAATCTCAGAGACCTTTGAAATTCATTCTTGAAATCCCATTGGGATAACTTCGTTAAGTGCGAAACACACTTCAACGCTCCGCGATCCTCCTAAAACAACCGAGCACGCATTAGATATATATGAGCAGAAACAAAAGATTTTTTAAAAGAAAATCAAAGTACTACAGAAAAACAAAATATTACCCTTCTCTCCCAAACATCGCGAGTGACATGCACCGCATAGTCATATAACAACTCTGACTCATATGGGCCACCCCCATACATACCTCTTTTAAACTCCAAATCATCATTGGATTTTCTTACGAAATCCAATACCGGAGGTGATTCTTCCACTGGTGGTACGTCTTCTACCACATATTCTTCCACATCATCATCCTGCTCATCCTCCTCCTCATCCCCCTCCTCATCACCCTCCTCATCACTCTCCTCACTCTCCTCTTCCACTATACTCTTTCCTTTGTCCATATTTACATTTAAACCTACATTGTTATCACTATCTACACTATCTTCACTCGATGAATCAACTTCAGGAACCTCAGGAACCTCTTTTTCCAAATGGTCCCCTCTACGCGCTGATGTCGTTAAGCCCTCTGCCCTTTGTCTCTTTCTTCCAACTGCGTCACCACTAGAGGAACCACCACCAAACAATTTCTTCACACCCTTGAATGTAGTTTTCGCTACATTCTTTGATTGAGGACCCATCGCTACAAAGAAAAATAAAACAAGTATTAGTAAACCATATTTAAATAAACCATATTTAAAGAAACAATGTACAAAGAAAAACACTAGAAAATGGAGATCATCCTAGTCGTAAAACTAATATACTTATAAGCTTGCTATGATAACTCCAAGTATATATGAAGAAATAGAATGAGGCATAAAAAGTTATTTTGGATATCCAATGGCGGAGAAATAACAAGATTTTAACAATACTCAAGTTAAAACTTTTTTTTTTTTCTTTTATTCCTTTGTTATGATCATCATCTATCTCAAATTGACACTCTTGAAAACTATGCCATCATTTGTAACATTGATTAGAAACACTGCGTAGACATAGCAGCGTAGCAATCTCAACTCCACGTATAAATTTAGACATGGAAAGACAATGAATAACTCAACACATTTTCATAATGCGTAGTTTGGTATTCTGTAGTAGTAAATTTCTACTTGTAATGGTTGCCAAACGGCCCCTTTAAGTGGCATTTCTTGGAAAAATATGATTATTTTGTAACAATTATATTAAGTGTGCAGAAATAAAATACGAACCTTTTGAAAGTGAAGAAATACATTAATCTCTAAGAAAATCAAGTGGGTGAATGTAAGGATCTATCTACAAATTGTTATAAAAGTGTACAATGAAAAGGTGAAATGACACCAAAAAGTCTTGAGTTTGACCGAAGCAAGATTGTGATATGTGCCTTGAAGAGTGTAGTACCTATGAAGTCGTTTTCACTATTTCCCCTAAATCTTACCACTATGCTCAATGCATTCTGTAACGCCCGTATTTAAAATACGTATTTTTCTATTTATTAATTAATTAAATTATTTATTTAAAAATCGGCCGGATGGATTGATTTTGGGGCCCCGATTTCGGGCCCGAAGAATCAGATATTGGGCTTGGGTTTCAAACCCAAGTATATATTCGTATTGTTATGGAGAATAGGGTTTTGAGAGATAATAAAAATAATAAAAATGGAGACAGAGCTAGAAACTCGTTTGAGACTCTGTTGAGACTCGGAGATCGACATGAACTGCCGCCGCAGCGACTTCGGAAGTCATTAACGGTATAAGCCCCACAGCAAGATGTCGGCTTGTGTTTCATTTAAACTCTGTTTGGTTGTGGTTTTGGAAACTCTGAACTTAAGCTGTTCAAGCTCTGAAGGGGAATCAATGGCGTCGCCCAACCAAAGGAACAGAATCATCCTGTTCATATTTGTTTAAACTATGTTTTTTTAATTGTGATGTTAACCTGTTGTATTTGGTTATGGGATTGATTGATGATTTGGAGAGTTGGGTGGGCTGTTGGAACTTGGAGAAAGCTTGAACCGTTGTTAATGGCGGCCAGAGAATCGCCAGGGGATTTGATTAAATGAACTGTGGTGGTGTTGGGTTGGACGATGTTGGGTGGCTAGGGTAGTGTGTAAGGGATGCAAATGGGGGTGGTGGAAGCATGAAACAAGCATTAATGGCGGCGGGAATTATTTCTAGATCTAGGTTTGATGAAGATGAGGGATTAAGGAGGTGAGATTTTTGGCTTTATTAAAGTTTAAGGGGTTTTTATAGGGATTAAAACCCGGTGGGTTAGTGGGGGGAGGGGCAGTGGTGGCCGGACTTGAGCAGGTGGTGGCTGGTGGTGGTGGTAGCAGGGGAGGAAGAAGACCTGATGGTCGGTTTGGGCCTTGGGCCGAATCCAATTGCTACTTGGGCCTAAACCTTAGTTGGTTGGGCTTAGCTTGTTTAGTTGGTTGGGCCGAAAACTAAGTTAGTTAGTTGGGTCGGAACCAAATGGGTCGGTTTTGTTTGGGGCCCAATAATCTATTTTAGTTTTGGGCGGTTTTGATTGATTGTTTTGGGCTGAAATCTAGTAGTGTGTTGGGCCAGTTCCAGATTAAGTTGTGGACCAGTTTTGGTTTAGTTTGGGCCCAGTTTAGGTTAAGTTGTTTGGGCTAAAACTAATTGCTTTTCTTTGGACCAGTTTCAAGTTAGCTTTGGGGCCGGTCCATATAACTTAAGATAGATTTAAATGGGTCTTTCAACATTTAAACTTTCGGGTTCTAAGGTTTGGGCTTGGCCAGTTGGGTCCGAACCATTACCTTAGTCATAAGCCCATGAGCCATGCACATTGACCTTAGCCACGAACCATGGCTATGACCCTGAACCTGTTGAACATGGAACGACAATTTGACTTTGACAATGACAGTTTGACTTTGACCATGAGGTGTTGACTTTGACCGTTGACTGTGGAATGTTGAATTTTTCCAGCTTTTCTCATATTTAAGAATATGGACAAATATAGTAATAAAATATTGTCGGAAATTATATAACGTTGTTTGTCATTATCTAATTAAGATTTGACGTGAGTAGTGTGTAAAACATATATATATTGGGCTTTGATGGTGGACTGTTGACTGTTTAATCGTGTTACGTTTTTATATATTAAATTGTATGGACAAATCAAATGCTAAAATGCTGTGGAAGCTTGTATAAATTTGGTTGTCGTTATCTAAAAATGATTTGACGTTGATAATGTGTATATTTTGACACGTGACGAGATAGAAATTTTAGGAGATATAATATTCCTAAAACGCTATAAAAATGTATGTGATACATTTGAAGCAATTGTGACACTATATAATATGTGGGATATATATATTGAATGCAATAGTTTTGGAGACATAGATTTATATAAACACTCTATTATTATATATGTGAGATGCTACTATGAGATAGTATAGTATTGGTGAATATTTCCCCACGGGAGTGTGGCGTAGTGCAATAATATATTGGCACGTGAAAGAATGAAAGTGGTTATGAGATATAATGGAGATATTTATAAATATTGTGGCTTAGTGCAATAAGGTAATTGACCTGCACATGATATAGTGGAATGATTCTGAGATATAAATATATGACATTTGAATAAATTACGTAACGAAAATCCTAGAACCTAGCTACCACAACTCATGTGATTTGGCCCTTCTGGCATTTCAGTGAATCTGAATGGCCTTCGGGCGTAAGTAATGTGATTGGCCCTTCTGGCGTTTCAGTGAATCTGAATGGCCTTCGGTAAGTAATGTGATTGGCCCTTCCGGCGTTTGGTGAATCTGAATGGCCCTTCGGGCGAAGCCCGAATAGTGGC
This sequence comes from Coptis chinensis, assembly GCF_015680905.1. Lineage (NCBI taxonomy): Eukaryota > Viridiplantae > Streptophyta > Magnoliopsida > Ranunculales > Ranunculaceae > Coptis > Coptis chinensis. The sequence continues at coordinate 86,805,855 of NC_141463.1, read as the reverse complement.
TTGATTATTCCGTTCACAAAATAGAACGAGGGCGCAATACTTTATGCCGAATAGTGGCGATTACTTACATAATGACTTTTCGTGTGAGGGTTACGGTGTCGCGGCATCCCGCCAGGTAGTTACGCACGGAGTGGTTCATTATGTAAGGGGAGGCATGTGGATGTACATGTTCGGCGTTGGGAAGAGATTGTGGTAGCCAGGGAAACTAGGTAAGACATAGATACGACGTGATTTTAGGGACACACAAAGAAGCCTTAATTAATATAATTATGGTAATATGTTGGTTAATGATATATCTTTAGACAGATGATTGTATATGGTTTGGCATAAGGGTGGGTCAAACTAATTACTTGGGCAGAGACGACCCACTCTGTTATTGAGCATGAAATGCGGTACGGATATAATATGTTTGGTTGGTTATTTGTTTAGTTAGAACCTAAGGCGCCTCGATGGAGGAACTACATGCCTTATTTATGATGCGTATAGTTTGTTGTGTGGTTAGTGGGAAGTTAAGGCGCCTCAGTGGAGGAACTACCTGCCTTAATTATTATACTTAAGGATGTTATATTAGTCGTTGAAAGTTAAGGCGCCTCGATGGAGGAACTAACTGCCGTATGGATTGTGTATATATATGTATAATTATATGTTGTATTTTAGAGCTACTCACACCAGCATTTTTATAATGATGACCCGATTTGCATGTTTGCTTATCGGGTGTGTTTATTAAATGAACATAGTTGATAAGTCTTGACAAGTTTAGTGTTGAAGAAGATTGGTTGCTGCTTGAGGTTTGCGTTAACGTTGCATCTCAGGATATGTTTTGTTATCCCTTGAGGTGATATAGATTTTCAGTCTAGACAAGGTTTTTGTATTTTCATTTGTAAATTTAATTAAAGAGTTATTGAAAAGAGATTTGTAACCTAATCTTATTTGTGAATTTTTGTAATGAAGAGGACTTTTGCATGTTTAAGTTAAAAAATTTATTGGTTTTTAATTATCCGCATATTTAAACTATTTATGGGTTTTTGGAAGGGGAGAGTGCGTCACACCTTGGAGATCGAAGAGTCGGGAACAAATAATGTTTTTCCGAATTCTGTCGAAATTCGGGGTGTGACACATTCTCTTCTTCTCACTTCCGTCTCTTTATTTTTGTAAGAACCAATAAACTTTTGCTATCATTTGATCACCTCGACCAACTTCCACCAATCAATCTTTTTCCTCAGTAACAACCTCCTCCACCCTCCAAATTCTCCAACTCAATGTTTATAACTATTTTTCAGAGTAAATTGTAAGTCACACAATGATGAGTTCTTGTCGCATCGTGAGACGTCAATACTACTCTACTGAAAAAAATATATAAATATATGTTGTTTGGCGGATGATCATGATACAAACACATTCCAGCTTTGAAGCCTCAACTGTCTTTTACCATGAGTGGACACTCTACTCATAGGATACCACTAAGAGTGTAGAACTACAAATTAACCATAGCTTCAAGATAATCAAGTATACAAAATCCACAAAAGAGTGTGCAATCTCTTTCTGAACATTGTACTAGGTATTTTTGCATTATGACCACAAAGAAGGTGTTGTTATCTGCAGATACCAATTCTTTCATATTTGTAGCTTAACAAACTCAAACAACATCCTACTTTCCACAGAATAGTCGACAATCCGTGCCCAAACAACATGCTAGATTATTTTCCCTCTTCGTGGAAATAAAGTGGAAGTGTCAAACATGAAGCCAATTAAGACATGGGAGTCTTGGCGGATCATGCCCTGAACTTTTTTTTTCAAGATCTTTGGAATAGCTGCATCAAGGACCAAACCTTTCAATTTACACCACAAACAACAACTTTTGTGAGCATCATACACGCCATGCTCTATCACATCACAATATATTTTCTTTTGAGTTCAAAGCACCAGCACTTCTAGTTATCTCTTGTCTTTTATGCAACTCTGTTCATTTAGGTCTAACCACTTATTAGGTACCAACTTTAAAGAGTTTCCTTGTGACATCTATTTTCTCTCAGATCGATACAACAATATCCAATAGTACTGAGAATGCTATTTAAAGGGCACCTTATCATATTGATCTCTCCTCTGTAACTAAAATTTGAAACATACCATAGGATTCTGGAGTCTCTTATTGGAGGCTAAGGAAGTTCTAGTCTACTAATTCATTGTAAGATTCTCCTCCATAAAACATATACTAAACCGAAAGCAACATTATACTCATATCTGACCTGCGAAGTTAACAACCTATTCAAGTCTTCTTGCTCCTTCTCGACATGAATACGAGCATCACCATATGCAGATGTAGCTTTAACTAGAATGTTATCATTAACATTCTCACTTCCATATCTACTACAATCCTCAGATAGCTTCCCAGATCGACAAACAGCAAACTTCGAAACCTCAGAATACGAATACTCCACGCTATTTTCATTCAAAAACTTCTCAAGTGCCATCTTAACATTTTCAGGATCATCACTCTCACATTCAATCTCATAACTAATACTGAAATCATATTGTGTCTCGTCCAACTCCAACTTCAACCCATTCCAGTCATACACGCCTCTAACATTCCTAAACCCACCTAAACAAACAAACTCCATCTCCCCACCTCCACTAAAAAACTCCTCCCTAACTCTTTTGAACAACAACAAAATTTAACAACAACAAATTGAACAGCAACGAAATGTAACAAATAAACACCAAGCTCAACGAAATGCAACAAATAAACAGATACAAAAATCAAAAGGGACAAAGCAAGCAAAAGTTCTTACCTTCAAATTGGAAATGAATGCAAGATATTGAATTGTATTTTTTGCTTCAATTGCAAAATTTCAAGCTTTCACCGCTCTCCCAACTTTCAATTTTGCTAAAGCTCGAATGTGGTGATTTAACAACAATATGGTTAGATTGGTTTGTCCAAGCAGGAATTAAAACGGTGAGAAACTCGAATTGTTGGACAAACTCAAATGGTTTTAATTAGATTTTTGATTTGTGGTAATTCAATCGGGCACTCGAAGGGTTTGCACTCGAAGAGAAACTCGAATTAAAACGATCTTTGGTAGGTTTTTCGAATTAAAACTCGAAGTGAAACTCGAATTTGGGGTTTTTTCGTTAGGGTTTCGAAGGGTTTGTGCGAGAGAGATGACTGGTTAGGGTAGGTTTTCCCGGTTTCGCGATTTGGTGGGGTCTTGGGCTTTGTTTGGGCTTTGTTGTTTAGGCTAGAGGCTGCCCAATCTAATTTTAGTGGTGCCCAATACAGGACCCTAAATATATTATATGTAGTTGGATGTAGTTCTTGCAATCACTAAATGGAGTGATTCCAACTAAGGACAGGGAAAATTAGTTAGTCCAAAATTAATAATAGGGAATAATCATGACATAAACACAAAACAAAAATAAGAACATTGGTACTTTTCATGAAAATTAGAAATATATAAAATCTCAGGCTCTAGACAAGGTTCATAAAAAACAAACAAGAAATAAGTTTAATAACTTCCCTAGAAACAGAGATCAGTGAGAGCTAACCAAACTGAACCAGAATCTTTATATATTTTCACACAAAATTTTAATAAAGAGCTAATTGAAATAGGAACTACAAATATAGTACGTGGTTGTGTGCAACAAAATATAGAGAAGCAAATGTAGCTTTATGCATACATACGAGTAGCATCACCACCACAGTTGCCATCATCACTCGTACTAGCCCCATTCGTGATGATGGAACCACCACCATTGCCTCCAGAGTTGCCTTGATCAATAGTGATAGCCTCATTTGTGACGGCACCACCGCCACTACTCCCACAGGCTCCATCATTAGTGTTAGCCCCATTCGGGACAACATCAACACCATTACCTCCGCCTACACCATGATCTCTACTAGTGTTGGCCTTAATTGTGATGGCACCATCATCATTACCTCCATGGCCACCATGACCACCTGTGCTTGCCCCATTCGTGAAGGCTGGACTACTTGTGCTAGCCTCTTTCTTGGAAGCACCATCATGATGAATATTAATGGCAAAACACATAGTCTCATTACGATCTCTAAACGACCAAATCTCCACGGTTTAACCCTCGTGGAGTCTGTGCTCGACAACAAAGTCATTCCACCATGTGATCAAAACATACTGACCAACACCACCCCAGTAGTTAAAATTCAATTTCCATACTTCATCCCTAGTACTTAAAACATGCACCATAAAGGGGATAGTTTCATTCACATCATTTAATTCCTCAGTTCTTAAAAGTTCTACAACTTCTTTTGGCATATAAAGATGATTCTGACTCTTATATACATCACTCTTATATATATTTTTCGTATTTAACCACCTAAGACCTTTCCCTTTCATTACATTATCAATAATATCCTTCATACCTTTTGGTATCAAAGGCTCCGGGGCTTTTTCTTTAGTCCTTATCACTGCCCCCTTACCCACTTTCTTGTTATTCTTCTTTCCTTTCACTACCGCCTTCTTCTGTTTCTTGTTATCATAATGATAATTGTCATCAAAATCTTCTTCTTCATCATCATAACACTCTTCTAACTTTCTCTTACCCTTATCAACTCTCCTCTTCTCAGTATCAAAACTATCAGCAAACACATTTACTTGATCACCAAGTTTCTTCTCCACCTTAGTAGGTGATAGCGGAATTTCACCCTCTTCTAACTCCAAGTCCATATTTTCTCTCATAGTTTCACGTTCCATATTTGCAACATGTTTTAACGCACGTACAAGTATATCAGGCTCCATAATAATAATGGAAATAGTATGTTGAGGTTTTATATTTATAGAGTACGTAAAAGTTTTTCTAATTTCGAGCGGACTCCTAATTTCTAATCAGGGGCGACTCAAGATAATCGGGGGCCCTAAGCAAAGTTCGAATAGGGAATCTTCTATGATTAATATATACTAATAAAAATTGTTACATTTTTTTTATTTTTTTTCTCACAACATCTTATTGATTTGTTTACGTTATTTCATATGATCCCAACTTTTTCTTTTTGTCTTTCTTGAATAGTCTTCACACAAACTTGAAACTTCAATTGATTTATTTAACAACAAATTGCAAATAGAGAGAGAATATAGAATAATTATACACCAAATAAAACAAATATAGAAAGAAAGAGAGATTATAGGGAAAAACCATAAAAGACAAAAATATGATATAAGTAAGATTGAATTGTTGGCGTTATATATACTTGATTATTTGTTATAGGGTGATGAAGAACTTTAATAAGTTATGGAAACGTGCTACTTTTTGTTGGAGAAGGCGAGGGAACCGAAAGAGTTTAAGTGTTTAACACTACTTTAACAAATAAAAATTGTTACATCTTTTTTAATTTTTTTCTCACAACATCTTATTGATTTGTATACATTATTTCATATGATCCCAACTTTTTCTTTTTTCTTTCTTGAATAGTCTTCGCACAAAGTTGAAACTTTAATAGATTTATTTAACAAAGAATTGCAAATAGAGAGAGAGAGAGAATGTAGAATAATTTTACACCAAATAAAACAAATATAGAAAGAAAAAGAGATTATAGGGAAAAATCATAGAAGACAAAAAAATGATATAGGTAAGATTGAATTGTTGGTGTTATACTTAATTATTTGTTATGGGGTGATGAAGAACTTTAATTAGTTATGGAGGTGTGCTATTTTCTGTTGGAGAAGGCGAAGGAACCAAAGTAGTTTAAGTGTTTAACACTACTTTAACAAATAAAAATTGTTACATCTTTTTTTTTTTTTTTCTCACAACATATTATTGATTTGTTTACGTTATTTCATATGATCCAAACTTTATCTTTTTTCTTTCTTGAATAGTCTTCGCACAAATTTGAAACTTCAATAGATTTATTTAACAAAGAATTGCAAATAGAGAGAGAGAATGCAGAATAATTTTACACCAAATAAAACAAATATAGAAAGAAAAAGAGATTATAGGGGAAAATCATAGAAGACAAAAAAATGATATAGGTAAGATTGAATTGTTGGTGTTATACTTAATTATTTGTTATAGGGTGATGAAGAACTTTAATTAGTTATGGAGGTGTGCTATTTTCTGTTGGAGAAGGCGAGAGAACCAAAGTAGTTTAAGTGTTTAACACTACTTTAACAAATAAAAATTGTTACATCTTTTTTTTTTTTTTCTCACAACATATTATTAATTTGTTTACGTTATTTCATATGATCCAAATTTTATCTTCTTTCTTTCTTGAATAGTCTTCGCACAAATTTGAAACTTCAATAGATTTATTTAACAAAGAATTGCGAATATAGAGAGAGAGAATACAAAATAATTATACACCAAATAAAACAAATATTAAGAGAGAGAGAGAGAGAGAGAGAGAGAGAGATTATAGAGAAAAATCATATAGAAAGCAAAAAAATGATATAGGTAAGATTGAATTGTTGGCGTATATATACTTGATTATTTGTCATGGGGTGATGAAGAACTTTAATTAGTTATGGAGGTGTGCTATTTTTTGTTAGAGAAGGCGAGAGAACTGAAGGAGTTTAAGTGTTTAACACTACTTTAATGTGATTTTATGGTTTCCAATTTGCCAATATAAAAACGTTTATCCAACCGTTAAAAATAAATGAAAAACAATAGCGGGTTTTGGTTTTAATTTTTTTATTTATTTCCACACTAATAAATCAATAGTGGGCAATGGCTGGATTATATTATAGGGGGGCCCTTAAGCTACGGGCCCTAAGCGGAGGCCTACTTTGCTATATGGTTGAGCCGGCCCTGTTTCTAATTTAGTTTTAAGTACAAGTCCAAATTTACCAAGTTACTTGGGGAGAAGGATTAAGGAGGAGGAAAACACATTGGTAACGGAATGTCCCGATAGAAACCGGGTTCTTGTAACATTGTAGGATTTAAGCGCTTCACATCTTGACTTGAATTTTTTTACAGCGTCGACTCGGTGAGTTCAATCGCTCCAACTAATGTAATATGTGGTTCGAACTCGGGGCCAGGGAACTCAGAACGGAGGTGTAACATTATTTTTTTGAAACGTTCTGTTATGTGATCTGGTGGAATTGCCCATACGGAATAGGAGTTTTTGATTTCTTGTGGTTATGACATGTGGCTTTGGGATTGATAGAGAATGATGAGAATGGAGAGGAGGAGAAGAGAGGTTACCATTTTTGTGAATTGAGATTGGAGGAAATTGGGGTGAGTTTGGTTTATAATAATAAGTTAAAGTGGTGAAGAGGGATCTGTAGTTTTGAAGACGTTGACTTGTTCTCCAAGCCCAATCAAAACCCACCGAGTATCCAAATAATTTGGGGAGGCTAGCTAGTGTTTTTTTCTCTTTAAAAGTGGATTTCCTATTTTGCCCCTAATAAAATAAAAACAAAAATATAGAATTGGGTAATGACGCCGTTTTCTTCCCAAGCGGGAATTCGTCTTCTCCATTCAGCAACTTTTTGAAAGGGTCTTTTGAAAGGGTGTTAATATGTATTTCTTGTCCTACTCTTAGGCTCTCTATATGAATTTATTGAAGTTGTACTAGTAGAGGGTACTAATGAATTGATGATGGGTAGTATAAAGACTATAAACTATAAAGGCATGCATAACAAATCATGCACGTTGAACAGACGAAGTTTCATGACTAGTTGTAACAACCGACCTTTAAAATTTAAAATTCAAGGAAGCAATGTTACTAAATTAAAATCTTAGTAATTAAAACAATTAACAATGTTGATTACCCCAAATTTTGAGTTAATATTAAATTGTGATCCTACTACATAATATTTAGTGAATTTTGACACTACAAATAGATGATTAAATAGCAGTTCTAGAATACGCCTGTTGTACCGGTACGCATGAATCTGGGCCCTTACACAGTATTTTGTGATGTAATACACACACACCTTTTGCTGTGATGAGTGGTCTCAATTGACAACACCACTCTCTCTCCTGTGCACAGTAGATTTTCTCACGATTAAATTCGATCCTTTCCTTATAGAGTCGCTGGAAAGAAGAATCCCACTTTTAAAGAGGGGCAAAACAGGAAGTTCACTTTTAAAGAGAAATATTGGCTAGCTAGCTCCCCAATTTATTTGGAAACGTGGTGGGTTTTGATTGGACATGGAGCCCTAGGAGCAAAAACCGTTGGTAGCAAAAAATCACTCCCAAGATTGCACTCAATAGTCAAGTCAGCTGATCTTGGGTTATTTTATTTTTTTCCAAAATAGAATTTGTTGATTAAAGAAATGTTGAGTTTTGAAATTAATCTTTGCTTCAATTAAGAGTCTGAGATTTTTTGTACATTAAATATTGAATAGCAATAAATCAATTTAAACATTTTTCTGTTAGTTATCTCCAGAACCATAACTACTCATGCTAGCTCCAGGCCAACACCACTACCATTACCATCACCAGGGCCGGTTATACCCTATAGCAAAATAAGCAACCGCTTAGGGCCCACAGTCCAAGGGGCTCAATATATCCTAGCCCACCTACAGTCCTAAGTCTATTACTATTTTATTGTGAAAAAAAAAACTCATTATTTGTTTTTCATTTATTTTAATCCGTTAGATAAACGGTTTTACATTGGAAAATTGAAAATTAGAAAATCGCATTAAACCCCTTCATTTCCCTATTTTCCAATAAATAAACAGGCACGCCTCCATAGCTAATTAAATTTCTTCAACACCCTATGACAATTTATCAAATTGAGGCCAACACTTCAATATTATTTATATAATTCTTTTGTCTTATTTGGTTTTTCTATATTGTTTAATTTGGTATAGAATTCTCTCTCTCTTGTATAATTCTTTGTTAAATAAATCTATTAAAATTTCAAGTTTGTGACATTGTTGTTTGGCCATGATCTGCTACGATGTTATAGGTGTAGGACATTTTTTTATTCTTCCACTCTTCCTCATGTATTTATAGTGTTTTGTCTTAGATCTCTCTGTATGTGAGGATCTCCCTCACAATACTCCTATGTTTCTACTTCACTTTGTATTTCTATTCTTTTTATCAATAAAATTCAATTAAAAAAAAAGTTTGTGGAGAGACTATTCAAGAAAGAATAAATAAAATGTTAGGATCAATTTTGACAATAATTGTTATCTTCTAAATTTTTTGTTATAAAAAAAAATATTTGTGGGGAGACTATTTAGAAACAAAAAAGAAAATGTTAGGATCAATTTTTACAATAATTATTATCTTCTAAATTTTTTGTTATAAAAAAATAAATTGTTTGTGGGGAAGACTATTCAAGAAAGAAAAAAGAAAATGTTAGGATCAATTTTTACAATAATTGTTATCTTCTAAATTTTTTGTTAAATAAATAAAGCGTTTGCATTCATATGAAATAACATAAACAAATCATATCGATCTATAAGATGTAACAATTTTATTGGAACTTTGCTTAGGGCCCCAATTGCCTTGAGCCCCTGACCATCACAAGGGCCAGAACTGCTCGTGCTAGCTTCATTAGTGACAACACCACCACCACTATCACCACAAGCGCCTGAACTACTCGTGCCAGCTCCATCAGTGTCTACACCACCACCATTATCATCAGAAGCGCCAGAACTACTCATGTTAGCACCATTAGCGAAAGCACCCCCATCACCTTCAGAGCCACCACGAGCACTTGTGCTAGCCCCATTGCTAAATGCACCACCACCATTACCTCCACAACTATCGCCATTCTGGCCAACCCCTTTCTCCTCAGCACTAGCATGTTTCTCTCTTAAACGAATATTAATTGCAAAACAAAGATTCTCATAATGATTTCTAAATAACCAAATCTCTATCATTTTATCACCATTCACCAATTTGAGTTTGTTTTCTTTAACAAAATCATGCCATTTTTTGTTAAGGACATATCCTATGAATTTTCTTCCAATATCTAAAATTCTACTTCCATACTTTACCCCTAGGATCCAAAACATGCACTTCAAATAGTTCATCATTTTCCTTTTCCTCTTCTCTCAAAATTTCAACAATTTCATTTGGCATGTATATAGACGGTTTTGTTGCTTTAGTGTATCACTCAGAGTTATATCTTTTGTGTTTACCCACTCAATATCTTTTCCTTGCATCTGAGCAATAAAGTACCTCATTCCTTCTGGCATCTCTAGCTCCGGTGCTTTTTCCTTCTTACTTGCCCTCTTCTTTTTTTCTCTCTTCTTCGCTTTATTCGTCATTATCTTTCTTCCTTTGCCTGGCTTCTTCTGTTTCTTCTTGTTGAAGTAATTGGGTTCCACATTTTCTTGATAGTCATCATATTCTTCAATTTCTTCCAGCTTTCCTTTACCATTATCAATCTTCTTCTCCACTTCATGATAAGGTAGCAATATTCCTAATTTTGTTTTGGACTGCAGGTCTACTTCAAATACGATTACTAAAACAGTGAAACATGTAACAGTCTCAGAGCAGATCTAATAAACGCATTGGATATATCACTACTGGAAAAAAAGTCAATAGATAACACTCAAAAAACACTATGAAATCAATTTGATAGCATTTATGCAAACGCTATGAATCAGCATGTTATCCTTTGTACAATAGCATTTGTTAATAAAACGTTATAAAATCGATAGCGTTTAGATGCTATGAAATTCAATAACGCTTTTCGTAAACACTATTGTACTTTTTATAGCGTTTTTGAGAGGGCCTCAATAACAGTTTTTTCAGCGCTATTAAATTTTTATAGTTTTTTTTTTAGCTTAAAATCGGATTCAGATGGGTTCGAACCACCAACCTCTCAATTAAGAGCACTCTTATCATTTAGAGCTTATGAATCCATTAATTAGATAACACTCATCAACAACTACCTACATACAAATACCTACATACAAATGAATCACAAGGAAATAATATTAAAGTCAAAATCCCATTACTCTAAAAGTCACAACCTAGTTGAATGGAAAAAAGTCGTAGCACATAGCAAGAGCATTTCTATGCTATGCTATCAATATCGGATATCTCGGCCGATTAATCGCGTATCGCTTGTAAACCAATTAGTTTTTATCGATTTTTTAACTTTTTCTCACCGAACCGATCTAATCACAGAATTGACCGATTAATCGGCTGAGATGACCGATTTCTCGCTAAACCGAGAAAAAAAAATTATTGAAAATATCGGTTCCCCATCCAAAAAAATACGTAAAATTAATGAATTGGATTCTTAAACCGTATTAATAATAATAGAACTCAATCAATACACAAAGCTAAGAGTTTACTTATTTTTCCCTCCTTAACGAAAGTTAAATATACAAATTATTGTATTATCTCTCTAATAAATATTATCGCTTCTCAATCCCTTTATTTCTTTAAATATTTCACGTAATTTGTGTTTGACATATCTGTAGTACTCCAAAATTGAGCTAGTTAGATGTGATTATGAAAATTTGATATTTTTTGTTGTATCTCGGATCATTGTTTAGAAATATTTTGTATGATTATTGTCACACCCCAAATTTTCAGAAAATTAAAATATGGAATTATCCTCACCCTATTTCATCTTTTGAAAACCCAGGATGAAACGAAACCCTAATAACCCATTACTAAACACGATATAGGAAAAAACTGAAATCAAATGAAAACAAAAGGAGCAACTCTTCATTCACAAATAAAAATATTACAATCATTTCAACTTGGAAGACAAATTAGTTCAATTTTCTCAAAACGGCATGTAGTTTCTTTCCAAGTAAGTTTTCAATCCTAATATACATTTTCAAGAAACTCATATAACAGTACTCATCATTCCCATTTTTTCAAATTAACTCACAATATAAATACCACTTACATTCCACTTTACCTTTAAGCCAGCACATCATTTTAGGGTAGGATATTTTTGTCCCCTGCATACAAGATTAACAAATTCTACCCTTCTGCAAAACAAAGTTATACATCACAATAACAGGATTTATCTCAACCAGTCAAATTTCCGTTCATAATCAAACCTTAATTGATAAAAATGGTTTGTCCCTCATATTTGGAAATACCACTTATCATTACACTAATAGGTAAGGCACATTCAAAAAATACCTTGGGTCATTCTCGCCACATTCAAAGAATACCCATCATAACACCAACAGGTCATTCATTGCACATTCAATGAATACCTTGGGTCATTCCCGCCACATTCAAGGAATACTCATCATAACACCAACATGTCATTCATGGCACATATAATGAATACCTTGGGTCATTCCTGCCACATTCAAGAAATACCCATTATAACACCAACATGTCATTCATGACACATTCAATGAATACATTGTTAAACAACCACTATCATGTACCCAATTTAATACTAGTATTGTACACATATAGTTATCACTAAAACTAATATATAATATATAATATGGTGGCTGCACCTTTACATAAGGCTGCCTACATATCCAATCTCTCAAGATTAGAATAAAGTCTTACGTAGCTCTTAACCAATTTATCAATATCCTAGTATGTGCCTTTAAAGAACAACTTATACTATATAGAATCACATATGATAAGTTTCAAATACTCCTACAATTATATACATAAAGTTTCATCCCCAGAGACATACTATGAACCATTAAGTCCAAAAAGCTCAAAAATGGATATTTCTCTACTTTTGATTATCCAAAAACAATTTTGTGAACCATGTCGGTTCCAAATAAAACCACAGTCTAAAAGCATTCTACAAATACTATATAAAAACACCCAAAAATTTAAGAGACTCTTAGTTCATTACTATACATATTTCCTAAAACAGGTTCATGCACATAAAGGATAACACGGTAGGTTTTCTAGCCAACTTGTCAATGCTATAGTTTTTCCTACATTCGTCCAAATGACATGTAACTTAATTATTTAGAAACTAGGATATGTAGACTTACTTTTTCATGTGTAACTCGAAGTATCAACCTTAGCCCATCTAGAAGAAAAGTTAGGTCAAAAACAGTAAAAGTCCTAATTTTCAGCAAAATATAATTCTGACGCATTATTTTCCAGAGACCACAACTCTTTCCACAAGTGTCCAAACGCTACAAGGCTTTTTGCGTTGAAAATAAGACTCTCAGAACTTACTCTTTCATGTTTTACAAAAATACTAATTCTCACTATAACTATATGAAAACTGGACTCGAACACAGTGCGCAGAAACTGAATTATGCCACACTGTTTTCTGTCAACCAAACTTTCAGACGTTATAGTTGTCTCCACAGGACTCAAAATAGGACGAGGCCAATTGAGTTAGAAAGAAGACTCATAAAACTCAACTTTTCATTTTTTACAAAAAACTCTAACTCTCCCCTAGCTTTATGCAATTTGTGATCAAACCCTATTAGAAAACTGTTTTCTGACGAATAGAATTTTTGACGCATAATTTTTTTTTTTTTTTTTAAATAAAACTGTTCTTCAAACTCCGCGATACTGATTAAGAGGTCTATCATGCGGGTTAACAGTTCTACTTGTATTATGATTAATTCAATCCTTGAACTGTTTATATTATGATAATTATGGAGTAGCCTAGTGCGGCATCCCAACACATTAAACTCTGTAAAATTCATGAATAACTTAACGAATACTATAAGTATTCTATGGATGGACCTAATAAGAATATCATACAGACCAAAAATTGACTCAATTACTTAAATGGCAAGGTGCCAAGGTCAATCTAGACCATAGACGTCCATGTGGCCTTTAAACTTTGGAGGTGGATTGTGTAGCACAAGGTGAACATACAGGACGCGTGGATTATCGATTGAACAGCTCTATCACTTTTTGGTTCAGCACGCCTAACCAGTTTAAAATACTGATGCCATCACTTTTTTAAGAGTAAATGGATACTCACCAAGTCACCACACCAACTTATATTATTGATACACAGAAACCAATTAAAATTGAGCGCAGAAGGCAAGCAAAAGAATCTTAAAAGGAATCTTAAAGGTCAGTACTTATACACAGTGAAAATTGGCTTATAAATGAGGTCTCACGGGATATAGTTTGGATCCTAAGTACTTACCGTTTAATTGTAACTAGCGGCAGCACATATGACCTTAGCGCGTCGGTGCCTATATGGCTTTGCTGCTTATTCCTTAATCTGTATTGATACTAGACAAATGATTATTACCCCTTCTTCTTCCATTTTTTTTTCCTCTTTGTTTAAAACATAGAACTCTTTCTCTCCTTCTCCTTTTTCTTTTTTCTTTTTTTTTTCCCCATCCCATATCAAAAAAAAAACCCTATATAAGGAAAGAGGTTCGGTGGTTATAACCCCCTATCTCTACCCACGTTTTTCTCTTTCACTATTTATCCCCCTCTAAAGCCCATTTAAGCCCGTATCCAAATAATACTAATAAAACAAAATAAAATCGATGCTATAAATATTTATTTATTTAATAAAAAAAATATGATTGTTATAATATACACACCTTAAAGGAATCTCGTCCCGAAATTCTAAGAAAGAATGTAGATTAACTAAACAAACAATACGTCAAACAATAAATCTTTATAGAGTATATAGTTAACAGATTATATATATCCCAACAACTAAACTTTAAGTAATAATGTCAGAAGGGAGATTAAATTAAACACATTATTTACAAGTTGCACCCAATGGTCATAGTAAACAAATATCAGAAATGAGACAAACGTGTATACGCAAGTATACATACCTTAAAAGAAATACATATATACAATATCATATATATATATATATGCATACTAATATGCAAATCACATATTTTGAAAATGTGTCCATAAACGTGTAGAACCCAAAAAAAATGTGTATATGCTAGTATACACAACTCAAAAGAATAAACGTAATTAGTTTCTTCAATTGCCAACACTTAAGTAAACTCATTATTTCTCAATTTAGCAAAACTCATATTCTTCAAGTTAAATCATACTAAGAAGGCAAGGTAGTTCCTCTCACACTGAGGCAGTTAGTTCCACTTTTAGTATTTTCCAACTAATCTAAGGTGTTTAACAATAAATATACATATAATAATTTTCTTTTCAATGATCTTCCTTGTCAAAACTATTCGTTTAAAAACTCATATGTTTCATCCACCATCTTGGTGTTGACAAATATATCAACATTTCTCTCAGTGTCTCACGAACACCACATATTCGAAAATGAATATATAAAACGTATAGGCTGATTCATATCATCAACAACCTACACTATGTCCACTATCACATAGGATCAAACACCTACAATGTGAGGCATGCACACTGGCTCACACACCAACGATATGCAAGTATACACTGGTTCACACACCAACGATGCATACAAGCTCTCTACCATCACATAGGATCAAACACCAACGATATGTGATATTCACACTGGATCACACTCCAACGATGTACATGTATGCACTGGATCAAACTCCAACGATTCATGCAGAGAGATGTTATGTATATTGGATCGCACACCAACGATATACATAACTTGGACAATATCAACAATTCCAAATCCAACCTTTACCAAAAGGGTTTCTTTATTCCTTGGATAACTCCAATTTACTCAAATATGAAATTTTAAAATAATAATTTCTTCTTTAGCCAATACTTATTTAAAATAGAAAACTCCGTTAGGAAAACAACACTATAACATGCTGAATAATTTCGATTATAAATTTCATAAGAAACTAACCGTTAAAACAATCAGCATTTTATTTTCATAATCATACGATAATTTCTTACATGCTAAGTACCAATAAAGGAACTAGTAAACAACAAATTCAAACATACCTAACATTAACCAGTGCAGTTCTTCACATAGTGTCCCAACTGTCCATATTTATAACATTTGCCTACTAGTTCATTTGGTTTAGAACATCTTTGAATAGTATGCCCAACTTCCCCACAGTTCAAACAATTACCATTAAATTTCTTTAGCGAAGTACTAACGTCCTTATTCACATGCTTACTTGTTTGCCTATTATATGGGTGATGCCGACTTTTTCTCTACCCTTGACGTGGTTGACTAGAAATAAGGTGTAAGCTGACTTGTTTTGGGGCATTCTCTTTAAACTTCTCATCTTTGGGTTCATTATCCAATTGTTCATATTTTAATGTCAAATCTAACACGTGATCGAAAATTTCTAAATCAAAGGGTATCAAATAACTCGATAGATATGGCTCTAGTCCACGGATGAACTTATGGTTCTTCTTTACTTGGGTATCCACTAGATAAGGAGCATACCTCGATAGTTCATTGAACTTATTCATGTACTCCGTAACAGTTTTCCCTCCTTGGATCAGATTAAAGAATTTCTCAGTTAATTGCTCCTTAACAGCATTAGGAACAAACCTTCCCTCAAATCTTACCTGGAAATCATCCCAAGTCATAGTTCCTACATCCACATTATCCTTGATAGACCTCCACCAAAATAAAGCTAACCCCTCCAACTGGTGAGAAGCCAACTCCTGTTTCTGCACCTCAATGAGTTGCATCTTAGCAAACACGAACTCACACATAGTAACCCATTTCTCACAATTAATGGCCCCTTTCTCTCCCTTGAACTTCTGGCCTCCTAAAGTTGCAAAATTCTCGTTTCTCCTAGCAAAAGGATCCCCTAGATTATCATGTTGACCACTCTGAATGGTTTGCACCAACTGAGTTAATATTGCTCCCAAATTAACGGATATGGTATTACTTCCAGTACCAGTAATGTCATTGTTATCTCCAACCATCACCTTAAAACAAAACAGACTTCTATTAGTACTCCAAACATCTTAAACTCAAACACACCCAATCACCACATTCTGAGGATCACCTAGACCTTTCAAATCTAGGCTAACCTAAGCTCCGATTAGTGGTGTCAAATGGGCTGGGCCGGGCTGGCCCGGCCCTCAAACAATGAAACCCTCATGCTTTGAGGGCCGGGCTAGCCCTACCCTCATTTACTTCGAGGGCCGGGTCGGGTCGGGCCAATGCTTAAATCTCGAAGCCTTTACCCGCCCCTCAACCCTCTCGAGAGGGCTTGAAGGGTCGGGCTTGAGGGCCAAACGTGAGGGCCGGATACTATGTTATACATTTGATTTACAAAATAAATTTAAAACATTAGTTAAAAATGATAAAAACAATTAAACCTTCAAACTACTAAAAAACTTGTTAAAGTTGTATTAGTCAATTAAGATCAATTAAATTCATTTCATAAAATATTATAATGAAATTATAAGGTTGACAAACTTAATAGATAAACGTTTTTTTAAGTGATTTTTAGCATATTAATGTTAAAATGAAATATATTATAAAATTTTTTATTAAAATATATGTAATAAATGTTGAGGGCCTAATGAGGGCCGGGCTTAAGGGAAGGCTTAAGTTTCAAAGTCTAGGCCCTTACCCTCCCCTCAAAGGCTTCAAATTCGGCCCACCAATAATGTGAGGGCCTCATTTTGAGGGCTTTTTGGGCCCATGGGCCGGGTCGGGGCGGGCGGGCTAAGGGTTTGAGGGCCATTTTGACACCCCTAGCTCCGATACCAAAATGTCACACCCCAAATTTTCAGAAAATTAAAATAGGGAATTATCCTCACCTTATTCCATCTTCTGAAAACCCAGGATGAAACGAAACCTAATAACCCATTACTAAACACGATATAGAAAAAAACTTAAATCAAATGAAAACAAAATGAGCAACTATTCATTCACAAATAAAAATATTGCAATCATTTCAACTTGGAAGACAAATTAGTTCCATTTTCTCAAAACAACATAAAGTTTCTTTCTAATTAAGTTTTCAATCCTAATATACATTTCCAAAAAACTCATATAACAGTACTTATCAATCCCATTTTTCTAAATTAACTCACAATATAAATACCACTTATATTCCACTTATTAAATACACATATAATAACTTAATTAAATATGAGTTTGATACATCTTACCTTTAAGCCAGTACAACATTTTAGGGTAGGATATTTACGTCCCCTGCATACAAGATTAACAAATTCTACCATCTTACAAAACAGAGTTATACATCACAATAACAGGATTTATCTCAACCAGTCAAATTTCCATTCATAATCAAACCTTAATTGATAAAAATGGTTTGTCCCTCATATTTAGAAATACCACTTATCATTACATTAACAGGTTATTCATGGCACATTCAATGAATACCTTGGGTCATTCCCGCCACATTCAAAGAATACTCATCATAACACCAACAGGTCATTCATGGCACATTAAATGAATACCTTGGGTCATTCCCGCCACATTCAAGGAATACCTATCATAACACCAACAGGTCATTCATGACACATTTAATGAATACCTTGGACCATTTCTATCACATTCAAGGAATACCCATCATAACACCAACAGGTCATTCATGGCACATTCAATGAATACCTTGTTAAACAACTATTATCACGTACCCAATTTAATACTAGCATTGTACACATATAGTTATCACTAAAACTAATATATAATATATAATATGGTGGCTGCACCTTTACATAAGGTTGCCTACGTATCCAATCTCTCAAGATTAGAATCAAGCCTTACGTAGCTCTTAACCAATTTATCAATATCCTTGTATGTGCCTTTAAAGAAAACAACAACTTATACTATATAGAATCACATATGATAAGTTTCAAATACTCCTACAATCATATACATAAAGTTTCATCCCCAGAGATATACTATAAACCTTTAAGTCCAAAAAGCTCAAAAATGGATATTTCTCTACTTTCGATTATCCAAAAACGATTTTATGAACCATGTCGGTTCCAAATAAAACCACAGTCTAAAAGCATTCTACAAATACTATATAAAAACACCCAAAAATTTAAGAGACTCTTAGTTCATTACTATACATATTTCTCAAAACAGGTTCATGCACATAAAGGATAACACGGTAGATTTTCTAGCCAACTTGTCAATGCAATAGTTTTTTTTCTTACATTCGTCCAAATGACATGTAACTTAATTATTTAATCCAAAAACCTTTAAGTCCAAAAAGCTCAAAAATGGATATTTCTCTACTTTCGATTATCCAAAAACGATTTTATGAACCATGCCGGTTCCAAATAAAACCACAGTCTAAAAGCATTCTACAAATACTATATAAAAACACCCAAAAATTTAAGACACTCTTAGTTCATTACTATACATATTTCCCAAAACAGGTTCATGCACATAAAGGATAACACGGTAGATTTTCTAGCCAACTTGTCAATGCAATAGTTTTTTTCTTACATTCGTCCAAATGACATGTAACTTAATTATTTAGAAACTAGGGTATATAGACTTATTTTTTCATGTGTAACTCGAAGTCTCAACCTTAGCCCATCTAGAAGAAAAGTTAGGTCAAAAACGGTAAAAGTCCTAATTTTCAACAAATTAGAATTCTGACGCGTTATTTTCCAGAGACCACAACTCTTTCCACAAGTGTCCAAACGTTACAAGGCTTTTTGCATTGAAAAGAATACCCTCAGAACTTACTCTTTCATGTTTTATAAAAATACTAACCCTCACTCTAACTATATGAAAACTGGACTCGAGCACAGTGCGCAAAAACTGAATTCTGCCACACTGTTTTTTGTCAACCAAACTTCCAGACATCATAGCTGTCTCCACAGGACTCAGAATAGGACGAGGCCAATTGAGTTAGAAAGAAGACTCATAAAACTCAATTTTTCATATTTTACAAAAAACTCTAACTCTCCCCCTAGCTTTATGCAATTTGTGATCAAACCCTATCAGAAAACTGTTTTCTGACCAATATAATTTTTGACGCATAATTTTTTTTTTTTTTTTTTTTTAAATAAAACTGTTCTTCACACTCCGCGATACTGATTAAGAGGTCTATCATGCGGGCTAACAGTTCTACTTGTATTATGACTAATTCAATCCTTGAACTGTTTATATTATGATAATTATGGAGTATCCTAGTGCGGCATCCCAGCACATTAAACTCCATAAAATTCATGAATAACTTAACGCATACTATAAGTATTCTATGGATGGACCTAATAAGAATATCATACAGACCAAAAATTGACTCAATTACTTAAATGGCAAGGTGCCAAGGTCGATCTAGACCATAGACGTCCATGTGGCCTTTAAACTTTGGAGGTGGATTGTGTAGCACAAGGCGAACATACAGGACGCGTGGATTATCGATTGAACGGCTCTATCACTTTTTGGTTCAGCACGCCTGACCAGTTTAAAATACTGATGCCATCACTTTTTTAGTAAATGGATACTCACCACACCAACTTATATTACTGATACACAGAGGCCAATTTTTTTTTGGTAAAGGATACACAGAGGCCAATTAAAATTGAGCGCAGAAGGCAAGCAAAAGAATCTTAAAAGGTCAGTACTTACACACAGTGAGAATTGGCTTATAAATGAGGTCTCACAGTATAAAGTTTGGATCCTAAGTACCTACCGTTTAATTGTAACTAGTGGCAGCACAGATGACCTTAGCGTGTCGGTGCCTCTAGTAATCCTTTAAAGGAATATATATGGCTTTACTGCTTAGGCCTTAATCTGTACTGATACTAGATAAATGATTGTTACCCTTTCTTCTTCCATTTTTTTTTTCCTTTTTGTTTAAAACCTAGAACTTTTTCTCTCTTCCTTTTTTTTTTTTTTTTTTTTTTTTTTTTTTTTCCGCGCGTATCAAAAAACAACCCCATACAAGAAAAGAGGTTCGGTGGTTATAACCCCCATTTCTATCTCTACCCACGTTTTTCTCTTTCACTATTTATCCCCCTTTGTTTTTTTCTAATTAAATCCCATTTAAGCCCGTGTCCAAATAATACTAATAAAACAAAATAAAGTACATGCTATAAATATTTATTTATTTAATAAAAAAAATCAGGTTGTTATAATTATACTATTATATATTTTGAAAACATAAAATATATACATCCGATATAACCGATTAAATCACCGATTAACCGATTAATCGCATATCGCTCCTCTACCGATTAGTTTCGAAAACCGATTTTAATTGCTTAGTTTCTATGTGCTACAATTAAAACTTAAATTAGCATCTCACTTTGTTTTTACTTGCTCTAAAATATGCTATCTAAAGGAAATGAAATTAATCAATGGACAATGGTTTCCACTAACTTGGGCTTGACATCTACTCTGCATAACTCGTTGAACTTAGGTTGCTCTACATTGCCTAATTATATCCAATCAAGTCACATTCATCATGTGTAAGTGCGTACATATATTTCAAATTTCTATAAGCTATGTACAGAAACTCCAAAGAGATAATGCCACATGTTCTACTAATGTACGTAAAAAGATAAGATGATGGAGATTCTTACCGAGAGAGTGGTTGGACCAGCATGAGAGGTGAGTTGCTGCTTCTAAGACCCTCCCAAACTTAACTCATGCATGGCTTGGTGTAATTTGTCAAAATCCCAATGGTAGATCTGTGCTCATCCACCCGTGGACTTTGATGTCTTTAGTATTGGACTTTGATGTCTTTAGTATTGGAGGAATTTTGGTACTTGTCGTCCACCTGTAGAAAGTTATATTTGTGTAAATTAAAATCACTAATTGTACTATCCAAATTATGCATAAACCATCTTATTGTATGTCGTGATCATATTGATTACGATTGAATTGTTATACTACTATATGATCGATCTGTTGAAATTGACAAAGTAAATGGTGGGTGGACAGCTGAACTAGTTATACCTTACTTTCGTAATTCTGATTCAATTGGATCCATGAGACGAACTACTTCTGGTTATGCTAGTTGTTGGCCTCAATTGCGATTACGGTCATGACAATGGCATACATCTTTGCATGTTCTGGTCTACGGCCGTGTTTCGGAACCTTGCATCCAAACACCACAATTATGTGCATGAGATGCGAAATTGTTTATAGAAAAATGTAAAAAAATACTACATATTAAATGGCTGCCTTTCCACCTTCAAAGTATTTGTCCGTAGGCAGATGGGCCGTGGCTTTTCATAAGATTCAATAAGTTCCAATAGTTCAACAACTGGAAACATCTGTAATGAGAAGGGAACCAAAATATACACGTCAAGTTACTAATCATAAATCTAATTCAATTATTGAAACAAAACCATTCTATCAATATATTACCTCAACCAAAACCCCAATAAGAAATTCACTGTATCCATAATAAGAGTTTTTTCGTGCGTGTGTCTGTGCGTGTTTCGTTCACTGATTTCATATTTCTATTGTACTGTACTTAGAGATGACGCAATACCTCCTCCACACACTCACAGTCCACCTATTATGGCAATGATACAAATCCATGTTCGGAAACAATCACCATTTCAAATTTTCAATATTTCATTCATCCACCTTATTTGAGATTACACATTTGCCACTCACAGCAGCTCAGTCAGTCAGAATAATTCATAAAACGGAATGAAAAAGCATGTCTGTCATTTCTCCGCAACTCAACGTCATATAAAACGAAAGTACTGCATAGTCACTGCGAGGCCGCTTTGCCATTCCAGTTGAAGAATGGAATTGAGCTTCTTGTTGTTGTGGTTGGTTCCAAAAACCATCGGCCATGTTTCGCGAGATTGAAAGACTGTTGAACAATTGTAGCCCATTGGGAGTTGAGCGTTAAGTTTCAATTCAGATGGAAGAGAGGTGAAACTTATTGAGTGAATCTTCTTTTCTAGCATTTGAGGAATCCAAATCATGATGTAACATGGAAACCGAAACCATTTCTAACTTGACAAGGTCGATCTCTATAAATATATATTCCCATGGTGTGTGGTCTGTGCATATTACTTCCCACTTACCAGCTTCCATCAGCCAAGAGAAAAAAAAATACTCACCACTTACCTAGAAACAGAGATCAGTGAGAGTAACTTTTACATATTCTATAAATATAAAACCTCAACATACTATTTCTATTATTATAATGAAGCCTGATATACTTATGCGATGCGTTAAAACATGTTGCAAATATGGAGCGTGAAACTATGAGGGAAAATATGGACTTGGAGTTAGAAGAGGGTGAAATTCGCTATCACCTAATGTGGGAAGAAACTTGGTGATCAAGTAAGTGTGTTTGGTGATAGTTTTGATACTGAGACGAGGAAAGGTGATAAGGGTAAGAGAAAGCTAGAAGAGTGTTATGATGGTGAAGAAGATTTGGCTGACGATTATCATTATGATAACAAGAAACGAAGAATCACGAGAGTGAAAGGAAAGAAGAATAACAAGAAAGTGGGTAAGGTGAATCTTCTTTTCTAGCATTTGAGGAATCCAAATCATGATGTAACATGGAAACCGAAACCAATTCTAACTTGACAAGGTCGATCTCTATAAATATATATTCCCATGGTGTGTGGTGCATGCATATACTTACCACTTACCGGCTTCCATCAACCAAGAGAAAAAAATACTCACCACTTACCTAGAAACAGAGATTAGTGAGAGTAACTTTTTTACATATTCTATAAAATAAAAACCTCAACATACTATTTCTATTATTATAATGAAGCCTGATATACTTGTACGTGCGTTAAAACATGTTGCAAATATGGAACGTGAAACTATGAGGGAAAATATGGACTTGGAGTTAGAAGAGGGTGAAATTCCGCTATCACCTAATGTGGGGAAGAAACTTGGTGATCAAGTAAGTGTGTTTGTTGATAGTTTTGATACTGAGACGAGGAAAGGTGATAAGGGTAAGAGAAAGCTAGAAGAGTGTTATGATGGTGAAGAAGATTTGGCTGACGATTATTATTATGATAACAAGAAACAGAAGAATGCAGTAGTGAAAGAAAAGAAGAATAACAAGAAAGTGGGTAAGGTGAATCTTCTTTTCTAGCATTTGAGGAATCCAAATCATGATGTAACATGGAAACTGAAACCATTTCTAACTTGACAAGGTCGATCTCTATAAATATATATTCCCATGGTGTGTGGTCTGTGCATATTACTTACCACTTACCAGCTTCCATCAGCCAAGAGAAAAAAAAATACTCACCACTTACCAAATAACAGAGATCGGTGAGAGTAACTTTTACATATTCTATAAATATAAAACCTCAACATACTATTTCTATTATTATAATGAAGCCTGATATACTTGTACGTGCGTTAAAACATGTTACAAATATGGAACGTGAAACTATGAGGGAAAATATGGACTTGGAGTTAGAAGAGGGTGCAATTCCGCTATCACCTAATGTGGGGAAGAAACTTGGTGATCAAGTAAGTGTGTTTGTTGATAGTTTTGATACTGAGACGAGGAAAGGTGATAAGGGTAAGAGAAAGCTAGAAGAGTGTTATGATGGTGAAGAAGATTTGGTTGACGATTATCATTATGATAACAAGAAACAGAAGAATGCAGTAGTGAAAGGAAAGAAGAATAACAAGAAAGTGGGTAAGGTGAATCTTCTTTTCTAGCATTTGAGGAATCAAATCATGATGTAACATGGAAACCCGAAACCATTTCTAACTTGACAAAGGTCGATCTCTATAAATATATATTCCCATGGTGTGTGGTGTGCATATTACTTACCACTTACAAACTTCCATCACCAAGAGAAAAAAAATACTCACCACTTACCTAGAAACAGAGATCGGTGAGAGTAACTTTTACATATTCTATAAATATAAAACCTCAACATACTATTTCTATTATTATAATGAAGCCCCGATATACTTGTATGCGTGCGTTAAAACATGTTGCAAATATGGAGCGTGAAACTATGAGGGAAAATATGGACTTGGAGTTAGAAGAGGGTGAAATTCCGCTATCACCTAATGTGGGGAAGAAACTTGGTGATCAAGTAAGTGTGTTTGTTGATAGTTTTGATAATTGAGGCGAGGAAAGGTGATAAGGGTAAGAGAAAGCTAGAAGAGTGTTATGATGGTGAAGAAGATTTGGCTGACGATTATCATTATGATAACAAGAAACAGAAGAATGCAGTAGTGAAAGGAAAGAAGAATAACAAGAAAGTGGGTAAGGTGAATCTTCTTTTCTAGCATTTGAGGAATCCAAATCATGATGTAACATGGAAACCGAAACCATTTCTAACTTGATAAAGGTCGATCTCTATAAATATATATTCCCATGGTGTGTGGTCGTGCATATTACTTACCACTTACCGCCTTCCATCGACCAAGAGAAAAAAAAATACTCACCACTTACCTAGAAACGCAGAGATCGAGAGTAACTTTTACATATTCTATAAACATAAAACCTCAACATACTATTTCTATTATTATAATGAAGCCGATATACTTGTATGCGATGCGTTAAAACATGTTGCAAATATGGAGCGTGAAACTATGAGGGAAAATATGGACTTGGAGTTAGAAGAGGGTGAAATTCCGCTATCACCTAATGTGGGGAAGAAACTTGGTGATCAAGTAAGTGTGTTTGTTGATAGTTTTGATACTGAGACGAGGAAAGGTGATAAGGGTAAGAGAAAGCTAGAAGAGTGTTATGATGGTGAAGAAGATTTGGCTGACGATTATCATTATGATAACAAGAAACAGAAGAATGCAGTAGTGAAAGGAAAAAAGAATAACAAGAAAGTGGGTAAGGTGAATCTTCTTTTCTAGCATTTGAGGAATCCAAATCATGATGTAACATGGAAACCGAAACCATTTCTAACTTGACAAGGTCGATCTCTATAAATATATATTCCCATGGTGTGTGGTCTGTGCATATTACTTACCACTTACCAAAAGCCAAGAGAAAAAAAAAATACTCGCCACTTACCTAGAAACAGAGATCGATTGAGAGTAACTTTTACATATTCTATAAATATAAAACCTCAACATACTATTTCTATTATTATAATGAAGCCCTCGATATACTTGTATGCGTGCGTTAAAACATGTTGCAAATATGGAACGATGAAACTATGAGGGAAAATATGGACTTGGAGTTAGAAGAGGGTGAAATTCCGCTATCACCTAATGTGGGGAAGAAACTTGGTGATCAAGTAAGTGTGTTTGTTGATAGTTTTGATACTGAGACGAGGAAAGGTGATAAGGGTAAGAGAAAGCTAGAAGAGTGTTATGATGGTGAAGAAGATTTGGTTGACGATTATCATTATGATAACAAGAAACAGAAGAATGCAGTAGTGAAAGGAAAGAAGAATAACAAGAAAGTGGGTAAGGTGAATCTTCTTTTCTAGCATTTGAGGAATCCAAATCATGATGTAACATGGAAACCGAAACCATTTCTAACTTGACAAGGTCGATCTCTATAAATATATATTCCCATGGTGTGTGGTCTGTGCATATTACTTACCACTTACCAGCTTCCATCAGCCAAGAGAAAAAAAAATACTCACCACTTACCTAGAAACAGAGATCAGTGAGAGTAACTTTTACATATTCTATAAACATAAAACCTCAACATACTATTTCTATTATTATAATGAAGCCTGATATACTTGTACGTGCGTTAAAACATGTTGCAAATATGGAACGTGAAACTATGAGGGAAAATATGGACTTGGAGTTAGAAGAGGGTGAAATTCCGCTATCACCTAATGTGGGGAAGAAACTTGGTGATCAAGTAAGTGTGTTTGTTGATAGTTTTGATACTGAGACGAGGAAAGGTGATAAGGGTAAGAGAAAGCTAGAAGAGTGTTATGATGGTGAAGAAGATTTGGCTGACGATTATCATTATGATAACAAAAGAAAGGAAAGAATGCAAGAGGAAAGGAAAAAGAATAACAAGAAAGTGGGTAAGGTGAATCTTCTTTTCTAGCATTTGAGGAATCCAAATCATGATGTAACATGGAAACCGAAACCATTTCTAACTTGACAAGGTCGATCTCTATAAATATATATTCCCATGGTGTGTGGTCTGTGCATATTACTTACCACTTACCAGCTTCCATCAGCCAAGAGAAAAAAAAATACTCACCACTTACCTAGAAACAGAGATCAGTGAGAGTAACTTTTACATATTCTATAAATATAAAACCTCAACATACTATTTCTATTATTATAATGAAGCCTGATATACTTGTACGTGCGTTAAAACATGTTGCAAATATGGAACGTGAAACTATGAGGGAAAATATGGACTTGGAGTTAGAAGAGGGTGAAATTCCGCTATCACCTAATGTGGGGAAGAAACTTGGTGATCAAGTAAGTGTGTTTGTTGATAGTTTTGATACTGAGACGAGGAAGGTGATATAAGGGTAAGAGAAAGCTAGAAGAGTGTTATGATGGTGAAGAAGATTTGGCTGACGATTATCATTATGATAACAAGAAACAGAAGAATGCAGTAGTGAAAGGAAAGAAGAATAACAAGAAAGTGGGTAAGGTGAATCTTCTTTTCTAGCATTTGAGGAATCCAAATCATGATGTAACATGGAAACCGAAACCATTTCTAACTTGACAAGGTCGATCTCTATAAATATATATTCCCATGGTGTGTGGTCTGTGCATATTACTTACCACTTACCAGCTTCCATCAGCCAAGAGAAAAAAAAATACTCACCACTTACCTAGAAACAGAGATCAGTGAGAGTAACTTTTACATATTCTATAAACATAAAACCTCAACATACTATTTCTATTATTATAATGAAGCCTGATATACTTATGCGTGCGTTAAAACATGTTGCAAATATGGAGCGTGGAAACTATGAGGGAAAATATGGACTTGGAGTTAGAAGAGGGTGAAATTCCGCTATCACCTAATGTGGGGAAGAAACTTGGTGATCAAGTAAGTGTGTTTGTTGATAGTTTTGATACTGAGACGAGGAAAGGTGATAAGGGTAAGAGAAAGCTAGAAGAGTGTTATGATGGTGAAGAAGATTTGACTGACGATTATCATTATGATAACAAGAAACGAAGAATCAAAGAGTGAAAGAAAAAAAAGAATAACAAGAAAGTGGGTAAGGTGAATCTTCTTTTCTAGCATTTGAGGAATCCAAATCATGATGTAACATGGAAACCGAAACCATTTCTAACTTGACAAGGTCGATCTCTATAAATATATATTCTCATGGTGTGTGGTCTGTGCATATTACTTACCACTTACCAAAAGCCAAGAGAAAAAAAAAATACTCGCCACTTACCTAGAAACAGAGATCAGTGAGAGTAACTTTTACATATTCTATAAATATAAAACCTCAACATACTATTTCTATTATTATAATGAAGCCTGATATACTTGTACGTGCGTTAAAACATGTTGCAAATATGGAACGTGAAACTATGAGGGAAAATATGGACTTGGAGTTAGAAGAGGGTGAAATTCCGCTATCACCTAATGTGGGGAAGAAACTTGGTGATCAAGTAAGTGTGTTTGTTGATAGTTTTGATACTGAGACGAGGAAAGGTGATAAGGGTAAGAGAAAGCTAGAAGAGTGTTATGATGGTGAAGAAGATTTGGCTGACGATTATCATTATGATAACAAGAAACAGAAGAATGCAGTAGTGAAAGGAAAGAAGAATAACAAGAAAGTGGGTAAGGGGGCAGTGAAAAGGACTAAAGAAAGAGCCCCGAGCCTTTGATGCCAAAAGGTATGAACGATATTATTAATAAGGTAATGAAAGTGAAAGATATTAGGTGGTTAAATACGAAATATATATATAAGAGTGATGTATGCAAGACTCAGAACCGTCTTTATATGCCAAAAGAAGTTGTAGAGCTTTTAAGAACTGAGGAATTAAATGCTCTGAATAAAACTATTCCCTTTATGGTGCATGTTTTAAGTACTAGGGATGAAGTATGGAAACTGAATTTTAACTATTGGGGTGGTGTTGATCAGTATGTTTTCATCACATGGTGGAATGACTTTGTTGTCGACCACAGGCTCCACGAGGGTCAAACTGTGGAGATTTGGTCATTTAGATATCGTAATGAGACTCTGTGTTTTGCCATTAATATTCGTGATAATGGTGCTTCCAAGAAAGAGGCTCGCACAAGTAGTCCAGTCTTCACAAATAGGGCGAGTAAAGGTGGTCATGGAGGTAATGATGATGGTGCCATCACAATTAAGGCGTAGGCAGAGGTAATGGTGTTGATGTTGTTCCGAATGGGGCTAGCACTAACGATTGAGCCTGTGAGGTGGTGGTTCCATCATCACAAATGGGGCTAGTACGAGTGATGATGGCAACTGTGGTGGTGATGCTACTCGTATGTTGCATAAAGCTACATTTGCTTCTCTGTATTTTGTTGCGCACAACCACGTACTGTATTTGTAGTTCCAATTTCAGTTAGCTCTTTAATTAAATTTTGTGTAAAAATATAAAGATTCCTGGTTCAGTTTGGTTAGCTCTCACTGATCTCTGTTTCTAGGGAAGTTATTAGACTTATTTCTTGCTTGTCTTTAAGAACTTGTGGTTAACCAAATTTGTGTATTTTGTTCTGAGTTTCATCATGCCTTCAAAAAGGTTTCTTCGATTAACTTTCCTTCTTGTCTTAAGTTCGTCTACGACTGTGGAATCATATCCACGGGTCAATAATATCGCCAAGGTGGTTTCTGATGCCGGGTACCTTGCTATGTCCACTACTTTGATCCTAGGAAGAAACACAACAACACAGATTGCCTCCGCTTTGAGTGGAAACTATACCCCAACGGGATTTACTATCTTCATTGCACCTGACAAGGATGGACTCCAATCCACAAGTGCAAAAAATAGAAATCAATAATGGGTAGATTAAGAACCTCTCAATGGTTGTGGAGTTGGGTTTCGCTTATTCTGCTCCCGTCTATATTCTCTTTTGGGCAAAGACTGCTTTGTGCACCCTTTAAACAAAAAGTGGATCGGTAAATTAAGAACCTCTTGCCGGCTGACATCATACTTCTTGTTTCCTTTGATACTGAACCACTTCAATACACACACTTCATGCGCAAGCCTAGGATCACCCTTGCAACTGCACTCCATCTTAAATGTATTTCCTCCTTCACATAATGAAATGAAGCAGATCCTGCAAACATCTTCCTCTTCTGGAATCTCTTTATCATCAGCTTCCATATCAACAAAGCATATCTGATCCTCAGTAGCAAGAAATCATAGATGCCCAGACCCAACAAAGCATAATGGTCTTGTTTCGGCCTTGATTGATTTCTTTTTCCTTGCTGCTATATGAATCTGGTGATGCCACATATGATTGACCCTTGTCATTAGGCAGATTCTTGTTTTCATCTCTACATCTTCATCAACGCAATATCCGCAAAGTTTAAGTGCTACCGAAAGTGGAACACGTGCCCGGCCGGGTTCATAATTTGCAGCCTTGGTGGAAGACAATTCGATGAAACATATAAAGGTTGTCCATCTACAAGCTCTCCTTCGAGTGAGAAATAAGTCGAAGTCTCGATGAGACGAGACATTGTATTTTGCAGACCGATTCAGTAATCACGGTTTGAATAGCCCAAGTCTTCAAAGTTATGCCCAAATTTAACAGTTCTACTCCAGTTCAGTGAATACCAAATTGACTCCAGCTTTAAAACTGCATCAGATTGGAACTTGGTTTACAAGTGAATACAAATATATACAACACATTCTAGTACAAGACCCTTTCCTCTATATTTAAATTTCTGAGTTTTTACATTAATAAAAAAAAAACAGTTATTCAGCCCCAGATTTTAGATTGTCACAATCCACCTTACCCCTAGTTTTTATTGATGTGTTTTGTTGTAGATTCTTTTTGAATCTGTGCAACATGACTCACACGATTAATCAAACAATTAGATTATGTATCAAAGTTTGTGAGGAATCATGACAAGCTTTTGCAAGACTTATTCTTCACTATACTAATTACTTTAGGGCGACAGAAATACCAATTAGCAAAAAGAAGGTAGAGAAGCTTACTTGAAAACCACAATCAACTGGCAATGAGCAACAACAGCCTCCACTAAATCAGACGAGAGTTCTGTAAAGCCTGAACAAGATCTTTTTATAAGGACATGTTACGTGGGGGAGTACTTATATGACCTACAACATCCAAACTAGGTCTGTGCTCCTTACAAAAATAGCGTGAGGACATACATGAGATCCAAATCATATGAGAAAAAGTTATTAGCCACTAGCCCCTTGAGTTAATCTAGGTTAGTCCTAGCTTAGGAACAGTGGCAGACTCTTCATAGTGGAAATGGGCCAATGATACTTATAATCCTGATACTTATATTTCCAGCAGCAATATTATGTTTTATATCCTCAATGTCAAGGAAAAATATCAATCACGTGTTTTTATATGATGACAACTAGACACGATAATAATGAAAATAACTAATGATTGTTAAGAGAAAATGATAACTTCTAAGACATGTAAACATTGCAAAACATATTAGCTAAAATACGAAACATCATTATATTATTCTCAAATCTATAGAAGGCCCAAATCTCTTTGTAGTGTATAGACCATCGATACTAATTACATGTTACTATGTAGTGATAGTCCATAACCTATTAAACTATTAGACCAAAAAGAGAACCATCACATAATGCTCCACGAATGTGTTAGATTTGAGTGTAAGGTGGGAGTGGATCAGTGAGAAAGGGAAATTTTTCTTGGAAGATCGATCACTCTATTAATGACATGAGCAAGCTAAGTAGGTGATGCAACTGCTTTGAACTAACTTCAAAGAATAATTAATGGGAAATCATAAACTAGATGTGAATACATCGATCTAACCTCAATTAACAGGAAATCGAAAACTAATAAAAGCAAACGCATCGAACTAAACTAAAAACATAATTAACGCCAAATCATAAACTAGACCCAACTACTTGGAATTAACCTCAAAAAATAATTAATGATAAATCAAAAACTCTGGACGCAAATATATTGAACAAACCTCACAAAATAATTAACGGAAATCATAAATTGGATGCAACTGTATTGAAATATCCTTATAGAATAATTAATGGGAAATAAAAAACTGGATGGAAATGTATTGAACTAACCTCGAAGAATAATTAACATAAAATCATAAAGTGGTTGGAACTGCATCGAACCAACCTAAAAGTTGAAAACTAGATGCAAATGAGTCGATCTAACCTCAAAGAATAATTAACGAAAAATCGGCAACAAGATGCAAATGCATTGAATTAATCTCAAATGATAATTAACGTGAAATCGAAAACTGGATACAACTGCATTGAACTAACCTCAAAGAATAATTAACGGGAAATTAGAAACTTGATGCAGTTGCATTGAACTAACCTCAAAAAATAATTAATGGGATATTGGAAACTGGACGCAATTGCATGGAACTAACAACAAAGAATAATTAACGGGAGATCGAAAACTGGATGCAAATACATTGTACTAACATAAAAAAATAATTAACAGGAAATCATAAATTGGATAATCTTTGATGATCACACTTAGTGAATTATGTATAATATATATATTTTTTTAGGTCAAGTTTGTAAGGAAACTACAAAAGAATCAATAAAAGTTGATATTATACACCACCTTGAAATCTTGAATAACTAATGGGAAATCACAAACTGGATGCAAATGCATCTAACTAACCTCAAAAAATAATTAACGAAAAATCAAAAAATAGATGCAACTAGATTAAACAAACCTAAACAAATTATTAATGAGAAATAAAAAATTAGGTGTAACTGCATTGAACTAACTTCAAAGAATATTAATTAACGGGAAATTAGAAACTGAATGTGAATGCATCAATTTAACCTCAAAGAATAATTAAAGAAAAATCGAAAACTATATACAAATGCATCAAACTAACTTCAAAACATAATTGACGGAAAATCAGAAACTATACGCAATTGCATGTAACTAACTTCAATAAATAATTAATAGAAAATCAGAAACTATATGCAAATGTATCGAACTAATCTCAAAGAATATTTAACGGAGAATTAAAAACTAGATGCAAATGAATTGAACTATCCTAAAGAATAACTAACGGAGAATTGGCAACATAATGCAAATGCATTGAACTAACCTCAAAGAATAATTAACGGGAAGTCCAAAACATGATGGAAATGTAATAAACTAACCTTAAAGAATAATTAACTAGAAATCGAAAACTGAAAATGCTTTTATGATCCAACATAGTGAATCATGTACTTGTATGATATTTTTTTAAGCCATGTTTACAAGGAAACAACAGAAGGATTAATAGAATTTGGTATTATACACCACCTTGAATTACTAATGGGAAATTGAAAACTGGATGCGATTGCATCCAACTAACCTCTAAAAGTAATTAACGGAAAATTGGCAACTGGATGCAAATGCATTGAACAAACCTTAAAGAATAATTAACAGGATTGTTTGTTTGTTTGTTTTTTTTTTTTTTTTTTTTTTTTTTTTTTTTTTTAAAGATAATTGTATTGATTAAGAAAAGGTTACAAGTTTAAAAAAAGAGTTAAAGTTAATATAGGTATCATGTCTTCATTTCGACAGATAGCTAATTTACAAATCTATAGTATATAAGTCATATTATTGTCTTCTATCCTGTATAGAAAATTAGGAGTACCGACCCACCATTTGTTTCCCCCTTTGCCAAGATGACAACAGTTTTAGAGCAAATGTCTGCTCCAAAGTTTACCTCTCACCATGTGCTGGTGATTAGAATCTAATTGGTTAGATGCTTGACTTTTTTCCATGTCACTCGCACTCATCAATGTATTTGGTTGTTATTAAATGACTTCATTGCAATAGTGGAATCCGACTCCACCTATATATGCTTTAATCCCAGTTCTACTACCTTGCTAATGCATCCAACTAACCTCAAAAAGTAATTAACGAAAAATAAAAAAATAAATGTAACTGCATTGAACTAACTTTGAAGAATAATTAACGAGAAATCAAAAATTGATTGTAAATGCATGGAACTAACCTAAAAATACGATTAACGACAAATTGAAAACTGGATGAAATTGCATTTATCTAATTTTAAAAGATAATTAACGGGAAATCAGAAATTGTATGGTGCATTGAACTAACATTAAATAATAACTAATGGGAAATCGTAAACAGGATGTGAATGCATCAATCTAACCTCAAAGAATAATTAATTGGAAATCATAAACTGAATGCAAATACATAAAAGTAACCTAAAAGAATGATTAACGATAAATTGAAAAATGGTTGTAACTGCATTTAACTAACTTCAAAAGATAATTAATGGAAAATCGGAAAATTAGATGCAAATGTATTAAACTAACTTCAAAGAAAAAAAAACTAACGGGAAATCGAAAACTGGATATGAATGCATCTATCTAACCTCAAAAAATAATTAACGAGAAATCAGAAGGTGGTAACAAATGCATCAAACTAACCTCGAAGCATAATTAACAAGAAAATAAAAAATTAGACGCAACTGCATGGAACTAACCTCAAAAACTAATTAACGGGAAATCAGAAACTGGGTGTAAATGCACACATCGTACTAGCCTCAAAAAATAATTAACAGGAAATCAGAAACTGAATGAAAATGCATCGGACTAACCTCAAAGAATAATTAATGAGAAATCGGAAACTTGATGCAAGTGCATCGAACTAACCTCAAAACATAATTAACTTAACGGAAAATTGGAAACTAGACGCAACTACATAGAACTATAATGATAAAGTACAAGAGTTTTGCGGGATATTCACAAGTCTACATGCAACCAAACTCGAGGACGAGTTTCTTTCAAGCCGGGAAGTATATATTATATAATTAGTAGTATTATATATTGAATTAGTAGAGTTTCTTATTTGTTCTAGATCGATATAGGTTAATTAACAAGGTTTCTATTTTGGTTTCTAAATAGAATTAGAAACATTGGTTATTATATAAAGGTAACTAGGCCTTCATAATTAGATGGTTGTTATTGAATATTTATCCTAAAGGAATTGTTTTTCATGATCGAAGGTTTATTCTAACCTCAAAGAATATAATTAATAGGGAATCGAAAACTTGATGCAAATGCAACGAACTAACCTTAAAAAATATTTAGCATAAAATCATAAACTAAATACAAATTGATCGAACTATCCCCAAAGAATAATTAAGCGAAAATTGGTAACAGGATATAAATGCATTGAACTTACCTTAAGGAATAATTAACGGGAATTCAGAAACTGAATGCAAATCATCGTACTAACCTCAAAACATAGTTGTATCATATATAATGAGAATGTCTTGACAAGTATAGTTTTTGCATTTAAAATGATGTTTATCGTAATGCTTTGTTATTCAATTAGCGTCAATGTGATCTTCGCCTCCTTAGGCATTATCCCAAAACTTCAATCAAACTTATATTATTAATTAAATAACAAAAAAAAAATTAAAGAATTTTATCAAAAGTGATTTCTTTTTTATTGAAAGTGGGATTTTTACGTTAAGTTGCAAAAAATTTGGACGAGTGGTCAATATAATATTCATATCTTATAGTTATGGATAACTACTAATACTTTTATAATGACACCCATTTCGTAGGACGGATTCAAAAGTTAGTGTTAAACTATGAGAATATTTGAAGAGTCTATTGTTAACTCGTTATACAGGTGTAATCTGCACTTATCAGGCCCTATGTTGTAGTAAAATACTATCAACAGCTAGAGTTACATCACATCTCTATACTATATGATAGTCGGGTCTTTACGAATCCCTATTTGCTCAAATTAGAAACACCCCCCTCACAAAAATTAGAACAAACCCTCCTATTTATTAATAATTTAGAATAACCTCTCTAATATCACTTAAATTATATAATTATTCCTAATTTCCTCATTGAAATTAGAATAACCTCTCTTTTATTAATAATTTAGAAAAACCTTTCTAATGTCACTTAAATAACATAATTATTTCTTATTTTTTGTTAAAAAAAAATAGATGAGCTGTCCTTATATAATTACAATTAGAATCCAAAAAAATCATACTAGTTATCAATCTCGAGGAATGGGTTTAAAAAAAAACGGATGTATAGCACGGTTTGCATATTTGTATGGTGTTAAAAGCAACAAACGCTTAGATAATGAGGCGTTCTTTCACCTGGTGTGTACAGTAAAAACTCTCATTCTCTGGCAATTCACTACAATTCCCATCTAATGCACAGAGGAACAACTTCACATGACAAAACCTTACTCCGAATGTCTAAATATCACCAGTCTCTAAAATTAAACTTACAAAAGTGAACACCAAAACGCGCCTACCCTTCTGCCTGAAGTGAAAATTGCAAGGTATACTCAAAATAATTAATCCTAACGTGTAATTCATAATTGCGGTTCGTATGCATAATAGCAAAATTTTCAAGGAATGAGTAGGTACGTCCGTGACTCCGTGAGTACGTCTACCAATATATTGCGCTGAGCTCAAGTTAGTTCTACAAGCAGAACAAATCCAGTTTTAGAAACAGAAAAAAGAAATTCCAGTTTGTAAATTTTATAGGGTCTTCTAAGCATTCTAATTTGAGTCCAACGGTTGAGGTCTTGAGGATGGCTAATGAAAATAGAATTAGAATTCAGCGCCCAAAAGGCAAACATGTACCAACAAGGATACAGAGGAGAGGTTTTAACTTTAAGGACAAGTCTCTTCTTAGTTCTCTCTATATATATATGATTCTCTGTTAACCCCTATTACTCCTTCTGTTCATGTTTTGGTTTCTTTTGTATTAAGTTTTCGTTTTTCAACAGCACTGAAGTAAAGCAGATATGGGATTCGAAGAAGACGGTGTATATCGCGATGAGGGTGGAGAACCGGTAACGGAGCTTGACGACATGCCTTCAGATAACGGTGAGGGTTCGGTTGAGTCAGAAGATCTAGATTGGAGGAGGGTTGAGAGAACTCCAACTCCTGTTCATGATTCAGGTTCTGGGGATGAAATCGCTAAACCGAGAAGAAGGCTTGTTAAGCAGAGTTTCAAGGCAGACAAAACTCCAGATATGGATTGTGGACATGATGAAGAAGAAGAAGAAGCTGGTTCTCTTGAGGGTGATTCTGGACGTGTTAAACCTTTGTCGAACAAGAGAGTTTATGGCGCGAAAGATGGTCGGAGTGGAAAGAGACGGAGGCAAAGAAAGCATGCTGATGATGGTGTTGATGATCCGGAGATATGAAAGAGATGTGGGATGCAGTTGCTGGTGAGGATACAGAAAGTGGCAATAATGGGGGTGATGTAGGAGCTTCGGGCGATGACAATGCCCCTCCTCAGGCAAACAAAATACCTGAAGAAGAGGATGACGAGATTAACATGCTATTCGGCAAGAAAAAGAGGAAAGTTGAGATGCCTCCTGCCGACATCGCAATGTTCGTCGAGAAGGTTATGGCTGAACTTGAAATTGCAGCAGAAGAAGATGCAGAATTGAATAGGCAATCTAAGCCGGCTGTAAACAAACTCATGAAGCTACCACTTTTAACTCAAGTTCTTTCAAAAAAACAGTTTCAACTTGTGTTCTTAGGACATGGAGTGCTGGGTGCTTTAAAGACCTGGCTAGAACCGTTACCTGATGGAAGCCTGCCCAACATAAGCATCCGAACTGCGATACTAGAAATTTTAATTGATTATCCACTTGATTTAGAGCAGTATGATAGGAAGGAGGAGCTTAGAAACAGTGGTCTAGGCAAGGTTATTATGTTTCTATCAAAATCTGATGAAGAAACTAACGCCAACAAAAAACTTGCCCAGAAATTGGTGGAAAAGTGGAGTCGGTCAATATTCAATAAGAGTGCACGGTATGAGGACTCGAGAAGCCATGTCGAGGAAAGAGTACCCGACAGGAGGCCCTCGAAAAAACCAGCAAGCAGACCTGCTGCTAGGATGGAATTTATTAGAGATGACGACGATGAACTTGATTTAAAGGGAGTTCCGGAGAGAAGAAAAACTCGCCAACCAATGCAAAGAGCTATTCGACCTGAAGAAATGCCAATGGACTTTGTTTTACGTCCTCCATCCAAGATAGCCCCTGCGGAAGTTAAACCAGTTAATCAGTGGCGCCTAAGGATGTCCAAAAGGTTGCAGGTGTTGAAAACACCAAAGAACAAGAAGCTTAAGCCTATAAGCTACTTTCATCTATGAGCATGCGAATACATATTTACTTTCCTTTTTGTTTCTGTAAGGCACAGTACCACCAGGAACGAACCAGAACCATTGCTGACTGTAATATATAGTCGATCAGTTATTCAATTAAACGTTATCTTTCAAAGTTTCAAACTCTCAATATATAATGTGGTGTGTGAAAACTTCAGTTCAACTTGTACAAGTTATCATTAAATGATTAGACTCTAGCGGTTTCGATAATCACATTGAACCGACACTCTAAACTTTCGTGCAGATTGATGAGATATCAGTATATACCAAAACGATATTTCAACGATACTTTGTACTATAAAAGTGGCAATTCATTCATTTCCCTCCCCCCCTTATCTGAAAATGGCTTTATCAAATTCTTCAACATTATTTTCTTCTACTCGTTCAGTTTACAGATTAAACCCACTTCTCTTCTCTCGTCACATTCGTGGAATCAATTTCTCTCTCTTGAAGTTCAATAGTTTTAACCATAAATCTCTTTCAAGTAAACTCACTCACTCACTCACTTACTTAAACTCATTTTATTATATTGCATTATTATTATTATTTTTTTTAATATTTGTTTATTTGTGTTTTTAGTATCAGCAGCATCTTCAAACGATGGTGTTTTTACTTCTCCAGAGACAGCTAAGATTTTTGACTTTACTAATGAGGAACGGATATATAATTGGTACTCATTTTTTTAACCTTTGAAATATTGTTTTGTTTTTACATGAATTTTGTTATTTATAATGTGGTGTAGTGTTGGATATTAGGTGGGAGTCTCAAGGGTATTTCAAACCAAATATTGATCAAGGAGGAGATCCTTTTGTGGTTTCTATGCCACCTCCTAATGTTACTGGAGCGTTACATATGGGACATGCAATGTTCGTCACTCTTGAGGTCGGTAGAATTGAATGTTTATGTTTATTACTTATATTTTAGCTACATATTTGTGTTTCCTGCTTTGTACTTATTTTACAGGTGAACTTTTTACTTGTAAAAATAATATCTTGTAAAACGATTATGTAGCAGTAGACAGTGCTGAAAGACAAATTTAAGGAAATTTTTAGTGGATTGTTTCTTGTATAGTCGACACATTTATCCAGTCCATGATAGGACTTGTAGACAGTCTCCAGAAATTGTACCCAAAAGCCGGAAAAGAAGGCGTCCATATTGAGTATCCCCAACCCATCATTTCACGCTGAAATCGTCTTTTAGTAAATAAATAAGATATCTTTATATGCATATGCTTTGCTTGTCTAATAATTACTTGGGCATTATTAATTCAAGATACAAATGGTAAAAGGCGTCTATACCATTGTCTCTAGTGATGGACATGATTGCTTATTCATCTTCATTCTTATAAGAAGACCTGCACTTCTCTCCTGATTCTATCTGTGAAATACTTAGATACAGTTGCATGTACAATAGCTTGTCCCTAAACTCTGGGCTTTTTGAGGAAATTTGTTTGTTTCCTGTTTTCGTTTTCACATTGAACTGTAGAAATCCGTGGCGTAATTGCCTGTCAGATTCCAAACTCTTTATGTACAAGTTTGTAAATGTTTCTTTGTTATGGAGCGTTTATGTACTTTACACACACGTTGATGTATGCATGAGTTGACGCCCTGAACATGTATTGTCACAAGGAAATCCACTGTATAGGGAGTTTGATGAATCGCTATTGCTATGATTGTATTATTTTTATATTTTTAAATATCATTACTACCACTTGTACTTGTGAAAAGTAGGATATAAAGCTTCAGTTCTCTTCAATCAAGATTTTTGGTTGGTCAAAGCCTATAAAATTGGCCCCTTTTCTGCCATCATAAGATTAATGTTATATTTCTTTTCAGGATATTATGGTTAGATATCATCGAATGAAAGGAAGGACCACACTTTGGGTCCCTGGAACTGATCATGCTGGTATTGCTACTCAGGTTTTTCTTCCATAACTTTGCTACATACGCGTGTGACTCATGAAGAAGTTTTCTATTTGGCTTGTAACAACACAAATCAGCTAAAATGTCATTGAAATCTAAATTCTCAACCCCCCCATCAGAATTGGTTAAAAAATGGAAGAACTGTGGACCATCCACTTTTACCGGTAATTAGGGGCCCGTATTTGGTAAGGTTACAAACTCCAGAGTCAGCTATATTTCCTGCAGGAAGAACTCACGAGATAATGCTCATGGAAAAATCTTATGAATCCTACATTTCTCCAAAGAATATATATATGTACTATGTTTTCTCTGGCTATTCAGATATTTTATGTGGGTCCTATTAACTTCCATCACATCTATGCGCACAATGTGCTTGCAATATTTTTAGAAAGACTAATTCGTCATGGCCCAGAGTCTTTTCACCTTTTGTAAATGGATGAAGCTAGGGTTTCTTTTAAGACTGTGCTTGTACTTGGAAATCGCATATAGGTTTTTGGAAACAGATGTTTATATTTTCAGTTTTTTTGTTTTTATTGGGTTAATATGTCGATCTTATACTTTTTGCAGTTGGTTGTTGAAAGAATGCTTGCATCTGAAGGAATAAAAAGGGTTGAAATTGGTAGAGATGAGTTTACAAGACGTGTCTGGGAGTGGAAAGCAAAGTATGTGGATTCATACTCCTCAACCGGTTTAAACTTCTCTTGGAAAGATGACATTTTGTCATGCTTATTCCTTTTGTTATCTCCAACTAAAAGTGGTTTCCCTTTGTTTCTTTACTTTTGTTTTCTGTTTTTCATTTTTTAAATTACACTAAAAAACCATATATAGATAGTGGATATAAAAGTTATGAAAATTTCCTCTAACATAGACTTCCGTACCTGAGAGCCTAACGACAACAATAATGAGTTCTGAATAAAACACATATTTTTTACCCCCAGAAGAAAAACATTCACCCATATAATAATTTATAATGTAGATATGAACAAGTTACCAAAATGTCCCTTTTTTTGTTGCGTTTTTTTAAGATGAATCTCTGCTAGCATTTGTGCTTTGCCATGAACTCAAAATTTTACAGTGGTCTTTTTGTTTGCTGATATTGTATCTCCGTTTTTCAGGTATGGTGGAGCCATTACAAAACAGATTAAGAGACTAGGTGCTTCTTGTGATTGGAGTAGAGAACACTTCACCCTTGATGAGCATTTAAGTAGTAAGATAGATTTCTATCCAATCAATGAAATTTATACTTTGTGCAAAAACTGTTTCCTAGGAGTACGCGCGTCGATGGACCACATCCTACATACTTTTGTTACATGTGGCTTTGTTATTTTTTCCCTTAATTTGTATTTCTGACTCCAGGGGCTGTGGTTGAGGCTTTCATTAGACTTCACGAGAAAGGCCTAATTTATCAAGGTAAGAACTTCAGTGCCATGGCCTTATTCATCTTTTTCAAAGGATTTGGTAACTATTGACAAGTATCATCGTTGACAATCACCACTCAAGTAGTCAAGTCACTTTGGAACTTCAATCGTGTTACTCAAATTCAGAATCTTGTCTTTTTATTCAGAGAAAGAAACAAATGCGCTCATAGTCGATCTTCGTCTCATTTTGTGTCTTTACCATCCGCATCTTTTTGTATTTTAGGACTTTTGTCTCAATTACATTTGTCTTCAGAAGGCTATTTGCATTCTGTTTCTCCTCCATAAAAATTTCATGGAAAAATAAGGTAGGACGAAAAGGCTTACGAGTACACAAGAAAATGAAATCATTACACATTTACACCAAGCAAGGAAACCTAAAATACAATTCGTCACCCATTGTCCAAAAGAATCCTGTTTGCTTTGTATGAAAATTGTACAGAATCTAGTGTGTGTGTGTGTGTGTGTGTGTGTGTGTGTGTGTGTGTTTTTTTAGTTTTTTTTTTTTTAATGTAAAAACACTGCATGGCAGGCCAAAGAACTTCTGAAATGATATTAATTGACAACCTGTTTATTTTTCTTATAGTAATCTGATAGAGTAATGTATATCTTCAGGATCTTACATGGTCAACTGGTCTCCTAGTCTACAGACTGCGGTTTCAGATTTGGTATGTTGTATTCATGGTTCACTGAGTATTCTTAAATTTATTGTCTTTGCTTTGTATATAAGACTTGATCTCGACTCTTTTTGCTTAGGAAGTGGAATATTCAGAAGAAACTGGTCTGCTTTACTATATCAAGTATCGTGTTGCTGGAGGATCCAGGTAATTTGGAGTTTGGGACATGTGTTTTACAGGTTCTTTATTAGTTTATTCATTGTTTCATATGGCATTAATATTGTTGTGCATCCTCGGTAATCCAATGCTACAGCAGTGGCAGTGGATTATATTAAGACTGCTCTGGTCCTCAAATGGAGGCTGCTTATTTTCCCTTTTTCTATTTGTTTTTGTTGTAGAAGTGATAGGAAAGAGAATGAGAGAACCAACATTGGATGTTTCCATGTGGGATTCAAAGTGGGTTTTAGGATTCCTTAGGCTGTTATTTTCTATTCGTTTTTGTTGTAGAAGTGATAGGAAACAGAATGAGTGTACCAAGATCGGCTGTTTTCGTGTGGGATTCAAAGTGGGTTTCAGGATTCCTTACCCTGGGAATTGTGTCTAACCTACTAGGGAAGAAGTTTTCAGGATCAGCACAACCCACAAGTTGGTTTTGTTGGGTGATGGTGTGCAAGGTGCCAAGGTGGATTTGTACCTAATTCCATATCTAGGCCACTCTTTAGCAATTTCTCATTGATCAAAGTTGATTTGGGCACTCATTTCTGGAGAAGTGTTATAGAATTCTCTGGCTGTAAGAGAAACCGATTTCTGAAAAGGATACTTTCCCTGATAAAGATTACCTTCTTCAACCTCCTAATATATCCGGTCATCCCATTTCATTTTAGTTGCCAATGGTTTGTTGGTTCGTATGAAGTAATTTCTTTATGGTAGGTGTCGTCTGATGAGATGGGATAACGTGTAAATTTCTTAAAAAGAAGGAGATTCAGGCAGTAGAATAGATGAGGCCATTGAGGCTTTGGAGTTCTGGGAGGAAATAGAGACTCCATTAAAGAAAGTCATAGGAATGAGGCATCAGTATAGTGGTTTGGGAGAGTATAGTTTCTAGGAAACCGTTCGGATGTGGTTTGATGCGATATTTGTAAATGAAATATGACTTTATACAAGATTTATAAACTCAGTATGGCTTCCGTTGAAGCATAACATTCCTTGGATAAAGGGGGAAAAGTTTATGTTCAAAGACATGGCTGTGCTCAGTACAAGGTTTTGCTTCCCTTTATGCTGACTTAACTATCAACAAAGAATTGCACAATCAAAATCTTCAGGTGATTGGCCTGGGGGGAGCCATTTTTGTATTTTGGCTTCATGGGTCGCTTGACTCAGAGCTGGAGGTGGTCCTATTTCATGTTGTATGTTTATCAAAGTAACATGGACACTCCATATTCTTAGATATTCTGTGTCGGACAGACAGACACATTGACACTCATGCCCGAAACCTGGACAAGCTGTGCATACGATTTTAAAGTAGCCTAAAAGACTAAGAAGATAATCAAGTAAGTTACAACTCCATGGTACGCAGTTTTCATTGTTATTTCTTTGTAAGGAGGCGCTTTGTAAGGTCTTGAGCCCAAGAAATAGTTGTGTAACAAAAGAAAAGTAATAGTTTCTTTCCAATTAACTATGTCCCTGTGTCTTACT
Organism: Coptis chinensis; assembly: GCF_015680905.1. Taxonomy (NCBI): domain Eukaryota; kingdom Viridiplantae; phylum Streptophyta; class Magnoliopsida; order Ranunculales; family Ranunculaceae; genus Coptis; species Coptis chinensis. The sequence continues at coordinate 86,762,258 of NC_141463.1, read as the reverse complement.
CCATAAATTCGCCCTATCAGACACTCTGTATCCGTGTCGGACACTGACACACGTATCCTTATCAATGCGACCTAGATTTGTATCCATTATGTATCCGTATGGAGGAATGGTGGTCTTGTTGGTACTTTGAGATTCTCAAAGGCGCCTTTTGAACATCAATGTAGCCACATTAAAGCCTATAAAATAATTTCAAGGGCAGTTAAATTAGGCTGTAGATTGTGCTCATATTATTTCTTTTGTTATTTGCTATTTTCGTTTTACTATATATTTGTCGTTACGCTCCCTTATGTCTCTTATTACTCTTAATTTATCCAATTAGGGGATGTTTATGTACTTAAGATTGTATCTTTAATCTTGAATATTGAGTCTCATTTTTGTCTTTATTGAAGGGATGATTTTATGACAATAGCAACAACACGCCCAGAGACGTTATTTGGTGATACAGCCATAGCTGTGAACCCAAAGGTAGGATATGTTTTTCAATTTTAGGTGATACTTTTCAGCAGGATAATTTTTCTTTCTTTCAGAAAGTGGTTAAGGTTTAGTATGGTTTATATACTCTTGTGTTGAAGATATCTAACCCTTTGTCTGTGTTTTTCTGGGTACTTTTTTTTGTTTTCCTTTTGTACTGCTGATGAACCCGGACTGTCAAACTGTCATTTGTCTTGTTGAAAATTCCTTGTCTTCTTTCATATTTAGGTTTTGTCTAACGAATTCAAATCTCAAGTTTCAGATTTTGTGTTTGGCTGTAATTCTCTGTAGATTCTGTAATTGGGATTAAAGCTTTAGTACATGCTAAGAGGCGGGGTGACACATGATGGGTGGGCTAAGAGGTTGCAACCTAATTGGGAACTTGGGATCAATGTATTCAAACCAAGGAGGTTCAAGGGGCAAAGGCAGCAAATTTAGTGACAATAGTTGCAGTTGTTGTCAATGGGGTTCCCAAGGCGTCAGTTGGGAACCTAGCGCCTTGCACCTCACTAGCCTCGTCCTTGAAAATATAAGTTGGGATGTCTTAGTTCCATAAATATACCTATCCTTCCCCTCTCCGGTTGCATGCACTCTTAATTGCTTTTATTTTGATATAAATTCATTACCAATAATGCTAAAAATTAAACATGTAAATAAACTTGTCCAGATTTCTTAGCTGCACAGTTTCACCTTAAAACCCTCAAAGTTTTCTTTCTTGAGATATCCACCTTGCAGCGTTGTGCTTAACGTAAGATGGTTTTCGTAAAAAGAATCAAAAGAAAATAAAAAAGAAAAAGATGGTCTTGAGCGACATTTTGTTTTTTCCTCTTTGAAGACAAATCTTGTGTAGAAAAACTTGCAAGTTAAACATCCTGTCATGCCTCATGTTTGTAGGCTCTACATTCTTTGGACTTCAAGCAGTTTTTGCTCGTGACTGTTCATATTTTGTTTTCAATAATGTTATTGTAACTTTTTGAACATCTTCTGTTCTCAATATTGTCATTGGGTGCCTGATTTGTATGAGCTTGTAAAAATTGTTTTTATTATATTTGCATGTACTCCTATCTGAGTTACTTATACATAATCTAGCAATACATATTTATTCTTCTTGCAATGCCCTCAATTTGCTCGCTATCTAATTTTTTTTCTTGTTGCGTACTTGTAGGATGATCGCTATTCAAAGTATATTGGCAAGCAGGCTATAGTACCTATGACATTTGGACGTCATGTCCCCATCATAGCCGACAAAGTAAAAATTCCTTCTCATGCAGCCTATCTATGAGCTCCCATTTTTGGCCAATTTGTGTGTAGATGTGAACTCTTTCACCTCAATACATGTTGTCTTTGACAGTTTGAGTTGCATACAATTTATGTTTAAGCCCTTAATTGATGTCTTGACATATCTACATATGATTATAAACACCTTTTATCATTCAACTTTGGCATTCATTTTGCAGTATGTTGATAAAGACTTTGGAACTGGAGTATTGAAGATAAGTCCTGGGCATGATCACAATGACTATCTTCTTGCAAGAAAGCTTGGTCTACCTATACTTAATATAATGAACAAGGATGGGACACTAAATGAGGTTGCTGGAGTATACTGGTGAGTAAAATTTGGATTTAAATGCTTGAAAATATTTAGAGCTCACTAAAAATGGTTATGTATCTGTAACTTGTATTTTTACTGTTTCAGTGGAATGGATCGGTTTGAGGCAAGGAAGAAGTTATGGTTAGCTCTTGAGGAGACAGGTTTAGCAGTCAAAAAGGAACCCCATATTTCACGAGTTCCCATATCTCAGCGCGGTGGCGAAGTATGATATCATTCTTTTCTAAGTTTGTTGGCTAAGTTGATTTTGTGTTTATTCTTGTGGTAATGCTACTTGTAACTTTCTCTTTCGCTTGCTTGGCTTTTTGGTGTTTTATTAGGTAATAGAGCCATTAGTTAGTAAGCAATGGTTTGTTACCATGGAGCCTTTGGCTGAGAAGGCCCTGGATGCAGTTCAGACAGGACAATTAACCATAATGCCTGAAAGATTTGAGAAGGTACTTTGACTAAGATTTCTTTTATATGTTACCAAGTTGCCTAGGCGGCACCTAGGCCGATTTTTGAAGCACTGATCTTTCCCATCCTTTTATGCTAGTTTTGTGGTCTCTCTATCGAATGTTGATTCTATATATTCCCTAACTGTATTCTTCAAGTCTATATTGAAGGAACATTAGATTTTTCATGCTTATGGGTCATAATAAGGATCAGTATATTTCACTTTTACTGCAATGTCCTCACCTCAGTTTTGTGATGGCCCTGTTTATTTTTTTAAAATCCATTTTACTGGTTGTTGATTGTAGATATATAACCATTGGCTATCAAATATTAAAGATTGGTGTATAAGCAGACAACTTTGGTGGGGGCATCGCATACCTGTCTGGTATATTACGGGGAAAGATTGTGAAGAAGATTATATAGTTGCTCGGAATTCTGAAGAAGCCCTAGTAAAAGCTCGTGAGAAGTATGGATATGGTGTTGAAATATATCAGGATCCAGATGTTCTTGACACTTGGTTTTCAAGGTTATGACTTTTAGCACTTCGCTCTTTATATGATCACTGGCAAGTATGGTTCCCTGTTTTTGAGTTTGGTTGTTAAGTTTTACAAGTAATGGATGCAAAACTGCAACAATTTGAAAGTATTTCATTGGCTAAACCACAGTAGAAACAACTATTGAATTGGCTGTAGCATTCTCTAGTAAAGTACAGACACTCATTATGACCGTTATCGCTTAATGGGTTGAAGAGGCTACTAATTGAATGCCTTTTGCCCCCTATCTCATCTTGTCTACATATTTTTCTAATTAATACAACTACGTTAAGAAAAAAAAACATTGTGTATCCTGCTGGACAACATTGAGCTTAGAGTGTGGCTGTTGGTCTCTTTGTTGTCCTAATAAAAGTATTATTTATGAAGCATTTGGTAACATGAGAATCTAAAGGTGCATCACCATTTAGCAATCGTCATGGTTCACATGTTTACCAATGTACCATCATGATGTATAATGGTACCTAAGCAATGTGAATGTTTCCTCTGGGATATTGCCTATCAACTTATTAAATTACTGTTTCTTATGTGTTCTCTAGTATGGTTCTTTCCGAAAGTTCAACTGGACAAGTCTCTTTGATTATTTAAAGAGAATTTTCAAGTGTGGACCATAGTTGGATATAGATTACAGAAGTACATAATAATCCGTTTCCCAAGTATAAAGTAGCAAATTCTTTAAAGGATTTTTTTTTCGTATTTTCAAAAAATTGTGAATTGCGTTAATTATGATGGAAAGTGTAAAAGCTGTAGAGGATTGAACTCCAAAAAATTACATCTCTAATTCATATATATTTCTAAGCAGAACTATAGTATATCTGATCAGGATTCTCTAATCTAGGCACAAATGGTGTTCTAGACTTCTAGTGTCACTTCATAATGGGTCTCCTTTGTCAAATGAAGCACCATGTTGAGCAGCTGATTCTGCACTAAAGTTTCCTTCTTTCCAAATGCGTCATATCTTCCAAGTATGTAATTTGTTAGTTGCTCTTGTCCATCTTGATCTGAGGTTCCAACGAATGTGTCCACTGTTGAAAGCTTTAGCCACTGACTGTGAATCAGTTTCTATCCAAATATTCATCCAATTTTTGAGAAAAGCAAATAAGTCTTTTCTATTTCCATTATCCAATTCTTAAGAAATGCAAATATTTCTTAAAGCATGTGCTCTCTGCAGATATTCTCTTCCTTGATAGTGATAATTTTCTATTTCAAGTTTCTTCTTGCACTTCAGAATGGACAATTTCTCAGATTTTATATGTGCAAGTGCCTGAGTTACATTTGCTTTTGTTCTATATTCCAGTGCACTTTGGCCCTTTAGTACTCTTGGATGGCCAGATGTATCAGCAGACGACTACAGACATTTTTATCCAACAGCAGTTCTTGAAACTGGGTATGACCTTTCATCACTAGCTTGTAGCTTCACTGTGTAATACCGTGTGTGTTGTATTATCTGCAGTGTTGGTGGTAAATGGTGACATAGTTTTATCTTACCTAGTTATCTACTATATATATTGAGTCCCACATGTGTTATTTAAGGATGTAAATTATTTATATCTTGGTAATCGGCTGAAAATGTAAAGGATTACGCCTTGTTTCATAATCTCATAGGGCCGTAAGCAAATTTTCTTAGTGCATACATTTGTATCATATTTTACACAGCCCACATTGTTTGGATGATACTTTCACTAAAGTTATCATTCTTTTGACTGACTTCATTCTGTTAAGTAGATGAGGATGGTGAAACAAAATTTGGTGAAATTCGACTCTTGGAAATTAGAACTATGTTTAATTAATGTCGATGTTGACCAAATTGTAATCTTCCATAAATCGCTCTGGTTCAAACAATTTCAAGTCATATATGAGTTACGTCTTTAAACAGGCATGATATTCTGTTCTTTTGGGTGGCACGGATGGTAATGATGGGAATCGAGTTCACGGGGACTGTTCCTTTTTCTAATGTTTATTTGCATGGATTGATCAAAGACTCGCAAGTGAGTACAGTTGCTTACCTTATACTGGATCCCCAATTCTGATGGAGCCAGTTTTAACTTTTTCAAACATTGAGTTGTTTAGGGACGAAAAATGTCTAAGACATTGGGAAATGTGATTGACCCAGTCGATACGATCAAGGAATTTGGTACAGATGCCTTAAGATTTACACTTGCTTTGGGAACTGCTGGCCAGGTAATTCAAGATTTTCAGGATGTCATGCAATGTTGTCTATCCACATCCCATAATGATCATTGCCTAATTTACATGTTTTTTCCTGCCATGTGTTCTTCAGGACCTTAATTTATCTATGGAGAGATTGTCTTCTAATAAGGCCTTCACTAACAAACTCTGGAATGCAGGCAAGTTCATCTTGCAGAACTTGCCTAGTCAAAGTGATGTGTCTGCTTGGGAAAACATAATTGCTTATAAGGTTTGCCCCTTTCGCTTTTTCCTTATCCAATGTATATTTTTCATCTTACCAAGGTTCCTAAGATTAAACACGTCGTAGAATTGCATTCAAGGCTATCTTCACCACTTTGAAGTAATCGTGTGGGGTGTCTGGTAAGCCTTTTATCCTAGCTTCTAATGGGGTTTTTTTGAAAGCATATGAGCATTCTATGTTTTCATCACCATCTATAAGGTTGTCATGATCATGACAAACGTTTCTTATAGTTGGATTCATAGTTAAAAAGGCGTGCTCAATCCCTGAAGCAGAAGCCTCAAGTTTGTTGTCAGTATCATCACCGTCACCGTCATCGTCATCATCATGGTCGTGGTCATTTGTAATTATTATCAGTACTAAGAATTGAAGTTACCACTCAACTACAACTAAACCGATACAAAGACACCCTTTGCTTCAAAATAGTATCCGAATGACATTAAGTGATGAAACTTCACGTCCCTAAGAGGCAAGGCACACCCCTTGCTCAATCCTTCAAGATTTCCTTAAACTCCATCATCGTTGAATGCGTCTGCTTATGTAAAAACTCAGTTCATCATAATCCCATGATTTACATACTTAAACAACATGCATACTTCATTCAGTAACATGTTTATCATGGTGTTTCTTATATGTTCTAACTTCTAAGAAATATTGTCAAATACTGTGATGTCACCAAAATGTATTGTCTGGTATTGCTTGGTGCATAGTCGGCTAATTTGAGGGTCATTGTTTGCTCCAGTTCGATTCAGAGGAATCTCTTCTCAAACTTCCGTTGCCAGAATGTTGGGTGGTAAGTTAGTTATTATTCGATGCCATCTCTTATGTAATCTCTGTTACCCTTGGACCCATGTTTTACTGAAGGAAACAACGTTTTCCAGGTATCGAAACTTCATCAACTCATTGATGCTGTTACCATAAGCTATGAAAAGTATTTCTTTGGCGATGTCGGGAGAGAAATATATGATTTTTTTTGGGGAGATTTTGCTGATTGGTATGTACCTGCCAGTATTTCCTCGTCAGAATGAGAAACATAGGCAACAAAGACTCCGTTTTCCACTGGATAATGCGTGAAAATAACATGATATTTTTGGAACGTGTATTCAATTTTGAAACTAATCGTAGTTTTTGTTCACTTCTTTCTAGGTATATTGAAACTAGTAAAGCTCGCCTGTATCAATCTGAAGGGAATTCTATGGCTTCTGTAGCGCAGGCAGTTCTTTTATATGTCTTTGAAAATATATTGAAGATGTTACATCCTTTTATGCCATTTGTAACAGAGGAACTATGGCAGGTAATGTGGATTCTCCTTTCCTCATTCTTGTACGCGTGAATTTGTTTTTAGTTAGCACATGTTATATCCTGTTTTATATTTCTAAGGAACATGTGTTTTGACATACTCAACAGTCGACGAAGTAAAATGTTATTTTGGTCTTCTTTCCATCCTCGTAAACCTCTTTGAAAAGAAACAGTCTCTGTCTTGCCATTCCAGGATATTTGCTGTACCCAAACAACAGAGTCAACAGATATTGGACCCTTTTTTATACTCACATTATCACATTGCTTTGTTTGTCAAACCATAGTCATTACCGCATCGGAAGGAAGCGCTTATAGTGTCACCGTGGCCTATTACAAAACTTCCAAGGGATTTAAACTCCATTAAAAGGTTTGAAAATTTGCAAGCTTTGGTGAGTCTTACTAATCTGATACTTTGATCTGTATATTGCTAAGTGTTTTCTGTGGAATAAAATTGTCACTAGTCCTTCAACCGTTGGCAATTTTTTTTTAATGTTGTCTCAGACTAGAGCTATTCGGAATGCTCGAGCGGAGTACTCTGTTGAGCCTGCCAAGCGTATATCTGCATCTATAGTTGCTAAGGAAGACGTTCTACAGTACATCTCTGTAAGTTTGCTCCGTCAATCTCTCCTCATTGCTTTTGTGCAACTCATATGCTATTTCTTTTAATATTTTTTTTCATTGTTGTAAGATCTATACTAGGATCGATAAAAGTAGTAGGAATTGTGCCTTCTCTAACGAAACTACTGTGTTGAATGTACACATTGATTCACACTTTCACAGTTATTATGTGATAATGTCAGTCTCTTTGTTATGTGATGTTGAACTCAACTACTCAAATTTCAATTTTCCAGTTATTATAGAATTTGAAATTTAGGATGCTTGTTTAGCCTGCAAATTTTTTATAATTTCCCATGGTAGTATTTGAACTATAGATCATGGGTGATTCAAAGGGGATCATGTTCAGTTTAACTTTGCTGCCACCTCATCGCATAGTTGTAGGGATTTTGGTGGTGGAAAGACCTATCAAGTCGTTGAATCAGCCCCTGTTTAGTTCAAATTTCTACCAAGATAAATTTACAGATTTGCAAAGTAAACAAGCATAGCGTTGGTGTCAATATCCAAACTGTGCCATGTGGCACTGTAGTACAAAAGAGAGACCAAGACTTCCATATTTGATTAACACTGAACTTGGTATTGCCCATGTTGTGAAGACATTTTCATGTAAAGAACATCATTAGGAACTTTGCATGTGGGCTCACGTTTAAAAATGTCATACCAACTGCCAAGACAATAATTTGCGTCAATTACCTCTTGCAGACAGAGAAGAAAGTCTTGGCATTGCTCTGCAAGCTAGATTTACAGAATGTTGATTTCACAGACTCTCCTCCAGGCATGTTTCATTTTACATTTTCTATGTTATCCGAATGGAGCTTCAATTGAAATAGTTCTGTGGACATCCATATTACTTACTGGTTTCCCTGGTTGATCACGACCAACTTTACTTTAGGTGATGGGAAGCATTTAGTGCACCTTGTGGCTGATGAAGGTCTTGAGGCTTATCTTCCTCTCGAAGATATGATAGACATTTCTGCGGAAGTCCAGCGTCTTTCAAAGCGTCTTTCAAAGATGCAGATCGAGTATGATGCACTTGTAGCTCGCCTTAGTTCGGAAAAGGTATAACCCGCATTTCCACCATTATGTTTAAAGACATGCAATCACATACGGTTTTTCTATGCGTGCTTGCGTACTACATACCGGGTTGGTGGTTATACTTTTTTTTTTTTTCATTTCAGTTTGTGGAGAAAGCACCTGAGAAAGTAGTCCTTGAAGCAAGAGAAAAAGCAGCAGATGCGGAAGAAAAAATAACTCTTACCAAATCCCGTCTACAACTGCTTCAATCAACAATTTAATCGGTTATTAAATTCGTGTTCTTCAGCAATCAGCATACGCCGCATGTTACCAATTGCAGAATCAGCCCTCACCTAGCACAAGATAGTTGTATCTTGTACAGCTTGCATATGCATTTGACTGCTTTGCTCAAACCACCCGAATATCAAACTTCTCCAGGAAGTAAGCACGAAATGACTGCCAAAACAACAAAAAGTAGGCCTGGCGATATCTGCTGAAAGAGCTTTTGTCACAAAGTTTTGTAGTTCATCCACCTCCAGTTCGATTTCTTTATGAAAGAAGACCAGTGACACTGCGTTCCTTTGTATATTTTACCATTATTTACAACTGCTCATGTACATAACGACATTATAACAAGCACCTGGTCTTGGTCTTGTTTCGTTTGAACAACAACACTCTCACCTATTTGAGTCGGCCCAAATCCAAGTGAATGGGCTGTCAATCATGGGCTCAGGCCCAATGAAATAGAATCTTGATCAGTTAATAAATTGGTTTCCCTCCATCTCTCTACTGAAATTTCAAATTCATTCTGAAAGTAAAACATAAAAAAACAAAGAAGAAGAAATGGGGGATTCCTCAAGCATCTCAAATTTCTGCAAATCACTAGGCTCATTTTGCAAGCACCTACAATCCAGTTCAGAAGCTTTAAAAGAATCAGTGGAAAGAAGACCCATTCCACTTGGTAACTAATTCATTTCTCAATTACTCAATTTCTTTAATTTCTAGCTATATACTAAAACCATTTTGTTATATTAATTGTTTGAAGATTCGGCGTCTACTACTTTCATAAATTGTTTGAACAGAAGAGTGACATCAGCAAGTAATGATTTAAACATGCTTGAATCAATGGCATTTGGTACTGTTTCTTTTGAAGAACTTTTGGGCCATTGTAATGAACTTTATAAGAAGAATGAAACTGATTTGCTTGAAATTGAAGACCGGTTTATGGACTTTGGTTATGTTCCTGGTATACCCTTTCTGCTTTAAACTCTAAAATTTTGTTTGAGTTATTTTGGTAATGCCCTTTTATTTTTTGGCGGTAGAAGTTGAGATTGAGGATGAAGTAGAGGATGTGGGATTGAAGACGCCGACTGGGGTGGACTCGAAATTGTTTAGTTCTACTAAGGATGGACTAGATTTCTCGTGTGGTCGTGGTTCTATTATGAAGAGAATTGAAGAAGACCCTATGTATCCTTTTTATTGAAATGAGTATTGATTTTTATATTGCTATATATAGTGAAATCTACTTTGTGATTCCTTGATGTAATTTAAGATTCAATGAGTCATTGAGTTTACAAAGTCTTGGCCTATCAGATGTTTGTCTTGCTACTTTAGCCTCTGAAGGTTAGTGAAAAGGAATATCTGTTGAAACTAATTTGTAGTTTGATAAATTAGTTGATTTTGGTTTTGCTTGCTTGACACTGAGTGTTGTGAAATTTGGCAGGTAGTAGTACTATATCCAAGGATGAGTATGATATTCTTTTTTCTTTCTCCAAGGATAGCGCAACGAAAGCGGTAATCCATTTGTCCAAGGATGATTATGAGATTCTTCCTTCCTTTATGAAAAACTTAGCATCATGGGAGGTATGAGTTTCGTCATTTTTATTTGTGTTACTATATGCAATATATTCTGGTCTTTATGGAAAACTAAGGTAAGTAGAAGTGGATGAGGTCATAGGACTAGAACAAAGGTGCAAGTACTATGAGTATATACCTATTATCATACTTCTTAGTCAGCAGAGTAAGTTGCTAATAATACCAATAAGAAGCAAAAACTACAGCTTGTACTTAAGAGTAGTGGGATGAGAAAGTACTTGAAGTCTGTGAGAATTACTAATGAACGTGCTGTACTTCAACAAAGAAAGCTTCATTATTTGTGAATTGCTTCTCTTGTATTCCTCCTACATTGGGAATTGTCTTCTGTGTGAAAAATGCCTTCCAATCTTTATGTAGATTAGCGTATTCAATGGTAATTTGTCCTAGGAAAGGAGTGTATTTCCATTATATCCAATGGGGCATTCACATTGACCGTAGGGAGTTGAGGCCCAAACTTGAATATCATTCAAGCGAGCGACAAGTTGCTAGGCACAATCAGTTCTTTGCACCTTGGTGCAAAAGAAACAGAATACTACTCTTCTAGAGTTCTTAGTGAAGGGCGAGTAGCTAGGTCCTCTCAATTTTTAGCACCTTGGTCCAGCTTTTGCAAGACTCCCATCCTCACTTGATACCGAGAAGTGAATTTAAGCATAATATAATCGGACTTTGTGATATTTGTTATTATATACTTGTTATCACTCGAGGATCATAGTCCAGACTTGGGAAAGCTTTTAATAACACAATCAAATTAGCATTTATCTTTATCATGTACATTCCATAAGGTATGTTTTGCTGTGTTGGCTAAGCTGCAAGACTTGGGAACCACATCACACTCATTACTACAAAAGAATCCTGTTGTGGGAGAGCGTCACTCAGACCTCGTCTATGGTAGAGGTGGTGGCTTGGTGATGTTACTAAAGTGACAGCTCTGGTGGTTATTAGCATGTAGAAGTAGTTGGTAAGGTGGTAGTTCTGAAAAGGTAGGGAGTTGGGAGGGAGGGAGGAATGTTCAAAGTGGAAAATGTGAAATAGAAAATGAAAACAAGATTTTTTTCAAACATGGGAACATTGTGTTCGTCTTGCATGTTTACACTGTCACTATATACATTCACTATTATGTTCTTTGGTATCATTTTGAAATTCGTTTTCCAAACATGGGAACATTGCGTTCGTCTTGCATGTTTACACTATCACTATATTATTTTTTATTCACTATTATGTTCTTTGGTATAATTCTTTTATCCATATACACATGTAAAACAAAGCTATGGTTAGTTTTCATAAATCTTTTAAGGTACTATGTTGAATTGATGATGCTCATTATCTGATTATCTATGAAAGAAATTGCAGATTTATATTCTCATAGATCGTCTTCTCACGCAAGATGTTAATGAGTGGTCTTTTCAGCTAATCACCACTGTTTAAAAAATGGACGCAGGAATTGAACGTAGCAGTTGATAAAATGAACTCCTTTCTAAGCAGTCAAGAGAAGTCGAAAGAACAAAACGTACTTCACCAAGACAAATTAGCATCTTTGGGCTTGGGTATGTGCCAAATGTTTTCTTTCTTTTTAAGTAATTTTTCAGTAAGCAGACGATTCATTCTCTTGAAAAGCTTCTTAAGCATGTGCATAACATAGGTAAGGTGTATACATCCCAATTCCCAACTACAAGATTGTGTGGCTCTGCAAATTTTCCCAAGCTTGGTACTTTGGCTTGTCCATTGTCCCGTGGTATTTTACAGTCAGGGTATTAATGACTGACATTGGTGTCAATGTATTATTGCAGGACCAAAAGTGAGATCTTATCTACTAATGCTCTTGCGCATGCATCGGTTGGTTGTTGAGACTGTTGACGGTTCTGTAGTCTATCGTGTCCTGTAAAATTTAGTAGACATTTGAAAGGAGCTCTCCGTATTGTCTGACGTAGAATTGAAGTGAAACATGCACCTAAAGAGGTGATAACTAAGGTTTATCAAGATTGTCAGTCCCTTGCATATGTTTATAAACGATTTAACGTTGGAAACATGCAACTATAGAACATTAGAACTTCAGGAGTTTTGAAAACTCCGTAGTTTCTCCTCATTTGAGAGACCTTCGTAACCTTTGATCTCTTTGAGACTCTGGGCGTGTCAATAACTATGAAATGGCTTTGAGCCCAGCATTAATCTCTATCATCCCACATTGTTTGAGACTTTACCTCAATTACTGTTCGGATGGTTAACATGCGTCTATTTCAATGCACGTTAATTTCAACGTACTAGGTACGTAGGTTGGATCATTGAGATCAGTAAGCATTGCATACTTTGTGCCCTTTCAAGCGATTAGAAAAGTGAATCACAACTTGGCTCAAAATCAACCGAGTCATACGAAATCTTGAACTATGAGGTTAATGATAAAACGCCTTAAACTAAGATACATAAATGTTTTCTCCGTGCAGGCCTGTAGGGCATCTAGCATCACCACATTTTAAGTAAAACATGACAAAATCTTGATAAAGACAATAAGTTATTAGTACAAAATTGAGATGGAGGTTCAGAAGTGGCCTTCCATATGTAATTTGATAGCTGCAGAGCAGAAATGTCAATCTTTTAGACTTTTACACGACACTAGAGAAGCTCACAACCAAAGGAACCAGCAATTGTACAACTCGCTCCCTACACACATCTAAATGAACCCCAAAAAGAAAGAAATTGCAAAAAGGAAAAGGAGATGTTCCAACACCAGACTATACCTGTATACATCCTACTCCAAAATCTTCTTTATGTACTAGTAAATTACATTGGAAACTGAAGGCCAACGACCTCACCCTATAAGCGGCCTTCATTAATAAGAACAGAAAGAAAAGACCTCAAGGGATCATTGTCAAAGCTAAAGAAACGACACTGCTTCCAGGGAACACTTTCCCCAACCCTCTGTAGAGAAAGAATACATAGACAACAAAATCAAAACCCCAAACTCTGCACCTTCACACTAACGTCAGCCTCCATAAGTACTGCTCAATGTTCATCTCTTCAACTCCTAACCACGTCAGTGCCAACGACATACCAACATCAGACTACGCATTTCGCAGTCCCATCAGGCTTTTCCTAATTGTATATCTTTACAGGTTTCTCATATGTGTGCCGATTCTGCCAAATTTAAGACAATGTCAAGACAAGCGGTAAAATTCAAACTACAATGGCAACTACCTCGAAAACCAGTTAACATATCAAGTAGAGATAAGCAGTCAAAAAACGTCACTTCAGATAGAATGTCACGCAAAATGATGTTTAAACTTGTAATTTTAGGTTAATTGTATCAACCTACCTGATTGGCTGCATACGCCCTTTTAGGAGCACTGTCAGAGTGCTCTAATCCAAGGTATTGCTCCCAAGCTCCATATACATCTCGTCTCTGTTGGCAAATAAATCAAACCATGTCACTTGCACATTATAAATGTTAAAGACAAAAATACACAGAGTTATACATTAGATTTAAGTTCAGATCAAAACCTGGAAACGAGTGAATAGAATGTCGGAATCCTGAAGGTACTCGGGGCGACTCAAAGATAGAAAAGCAAATTTCCACTGGTCCAAAAAAAAGAGGGGGAGAAGAATTAGTAGACACCAAAGTTATTATGAAAGAATGACTTGTTATAATCACACTAGGAGAGTAATGTGTAACTTAAAACTCCAACTCATCCCTGCTCCGGCATTAAGAAATGGAAGTACCTTAGCAAACTCCTCATCTGGGATTTGCAGTTTCTTCTGAATGCGCACTTTAACTTCAGATAAAGTCTCTCCATCATGAATGACCAAGAAAAATGGCTCTCCAAAATTCTGAATCTGCTGCTAACACCAATAATTTTTTTGAGTAAAATATTTTATCAGTTGGAATCACTCACCATATATCAAGAGTTCCTTATAGTTAAAATCCACAAATATTTACCGCCTGGGCTTGAGCTGCATCCTTAGAGAAGTGATAAACATGAATCAAGCGATCCTGAGCACCAAGGTTCTTCTCTTCCTCTGGAATCTGCGCCATTGAAAAAACAAATCGCTAAGCTTCCAAATGTCAAATCTGTTATTAACATTTAACACTTATACTCATATCACACCAAATTTAGAACAAAAGGCTGCTGGGTGCAGAAGAGTATGCCAAAGAGCTAGAATGAAAAGGTTTGAAGTCAATTGGCGGGAGATTTTAAGAAACTAAGATACTTTTACAAGAGGAATTGTTTTTTATTAAAAAAAAATGTAATAAAGATAACCTATTCACCCCTTGCTTAAACTCAAGCGAAGAAAAAAAAATGGACTGTCAATTATATCGTTATATAACTAGTAGGAAGCAAAAAAAACTTGCCTCTTCCGCACGTAATGTCCAGTATTGATCATTTATGTTTTCAATCTTTTCACTAGGTGGAAAAATCTGCAAGTATAAAACCACACAATCAGAAACGAGCACAGAGATGAATAATAACACTTAGGTACAAACGATGGCATTAATACACAACAAATTCCTAAGAACTTTATATCCCATCTTCTTGCAGATGGTGAATTTGCAATGAGCTCTTCCTTATTTAAAGATGAACTACTAAATAGCCAGATTGACGAAGTCTGATATGATTGACTGATACCAGTTTGCTAATCAAAACTGCCAAGATTTCAATGTATAATAAAGAAGAAAGGATCCATATCGATTGGTACTATTAACCCATCATCAACTATTGGAGGTCAAATAAAATGAATACCTTGTAGATCTTATGATAGAAAACTTCAAGCAATCTAAGTTCTGCATCAGGATGAGACAGCTCGACCTGGTTAAAGAAATATCCACACATGCAGACATGGTAAGTGAATTTTCTTCATAGCAATGGGGAGATGAGGGGGTGGGGGAGAGGGAGGGGGTTATTAAGTTACTACATGTTACAAATCCTACCTTTGTTTTTAGGTCATCGATCACATCACCCACAGTACTTTGTTTTGGCAGTCTAATACTGTGTATCACAACCTACAAAAAAAGAATCCAGATTTAATAGGAAATGATAACTGTGTCAATACCTCAAAATATAGATATAAACAAATATACTTACTTCTTCCTTTGTCGCATGATGATAAGCAACTTTCAGAGTTTTCAAGCCTTGTAATTCTGGTAGAGGAATGTCTAATACCTCATAATACAAAATGTCTGAAGTCTAGCAAAATGAAAACGGTTGAGAAATATTCAGTTCACTGAAAACACATAATATTCATTGAAAAACTATGACTGCATCTGGTATTACCTAAACTTTTTGAAATACCTTCCCTGGAAATTTTATTCTATTAACAGCCTCCATTATCATTTTGACATAAATAAATTACACTTTTATCTGTACCAAATGCCTATTTTTAGATGCTTCTGCTGATTGCTTTTTAAATGGTAAATATACACAAATCATTGAGACCACATACTGTCATTGTGCTGCAAACATTTTCAAAAGGTACTTAAAATTTAAGCAAAAGCCAAAACACGGCCCATGACTGGGTAAACTACCTGGTTGTAGTGAACCAGCATATCTGACAAATGATCTACACCCCGGAACTTGATCGGCTGAGGTTTAGGCTGTTGTGAGTAACAGTTGTGAGGGGTGAGTCTGATTTTAGTTGGATCATCCAAACCAAGATGGAAAGCCACTTTTTCCACAACGTCATCATAGGTGAAAGTCTTCGACCTTGCAATCATAAGGGAATATGCATTCTAAGAGGTAGCATTTTACAACGGAAAAATCTCCTGTCACGTAAAAAAAATACAACTTGTAGAAAAGTTAAAATGAATGTACTCACAATTCTAGACAGAAATCATCCTCCTTGGGTTTCTCCAGAGATCGAAAATGGACAACCTATAATGACAAATGATTTCATGATTTTCTAAATAATCATTATCCATGGGGATACAATAACATAAGTTAACAGGCATGTCATCAACAAGACAATTTTCTTTTGATCTATCAACAACAGGACAGATAATTTAAAAAATTGTTTATGCATAACCTAAACACTCACAAAAGCATGCAGGAGGTTCACAGAAAAAAAGTAAAATATATATCCCTACAACTTCAGTAACCCAAGATATAATTCCCTATTAGAATGATAGAATGAGAGTAAAATTGTAATACATAAATCAGAAATGAAGAACATATTTCCTACATATGTATGTAAACCTAGATACATGTATGATGAGAGGTCAATTTCAGTTAAACAGGAATACAAGGGAATGGTTATATGAACTCCACTTAAAGTGACATAAAAAAACCTCCACCACTAAATACAATGAATTAGAGCTAATTTTTGGTGGAGATGTTCTCCACACAATAGAGATCATCCTTACAAAAAATCAATTCATTTGAAGATGCACAACCTCGTCAAAAATTGTTTATAATGTTTTGAAATTATCCAACAGCCCATATTTGTTTAATTTCGGTATAACTTTTGACAACATTAAACATATTCAATTGAGTTGATTTTTTATGGGGGCGTTCTTCATCATGTTATGTATATCTCCACAAAAAATTAGCTCTCAATTCATCTTATAAGTCCACTATTAGGAGTGGAGTAACTTTGGAGTCACTATAAGGTGGAGTTTGTATAACCATCCCCAGAATTCAATCATCCATATATATCCGAAAATTCACAAAAACAATCTCTTTTCCCTACTAGGGTTTACAAAGATAAAAGTTAATGCTACTCACAAAAACCGACAAATCACAATAAAATTCTTGAAACTTGCATCACATGCCAAACCGTACCGACAAATCACAATAAAATTCTTGAAACTTGCATCACATGCCAAACCCGTAATGCTATCTCTAATTAAGAAGAGGAGAACTAGCTAAGTGAGCATTACCTCTAAACTCTTCAAATATGTAAATAATACTTCTAAAGCTGTAACTAAAAGCATGACTAACCTCCATTCTCGTGAAAAAGTAATGATTTACTGATTTGATAGAGCTCAGGGTAATTAAACTTTGGAACTCGATATTATGCAATTACAAACTCTATAACAAATAAAAGCCTTTACCAATATGTCATGACATCAAATTTGGTTTTCCAATTATTATAATCTTTTTACGCCAACTCAAAACACTTTTACTGATTTCAAAAACTTTTGTGAACATGTCTAGATCTGGTACTTTCTAAAAGGCCTGGACAGCAAACTAAAGCTCATTTGTCTGTTATGAACAACGTTTTAATAGTACATGCCTGAGAGAACTCATAAAGCTGATTTGCATGTAATTAGTTTCTTCACCCTACTGCTTTTCCAGGTGCTCTTAAAATTTTAACATACTTGTTGGTGACAAGTGATTAGTGGAAGCAAATATCGTTCTATAAATTAGCAGTATAGATCGTACTTTAACCACCAAACAAAATCATTCTAGGAAATCAATTCTAATATCCCAAAATTTTCACACCTGGCGGTTATGTACATATTCCAGGAATAAAGGAACTTCCGGATGACGGATCTCTTCCCCATTTTCAGCTGTAAGAGATTTCTGGAAACAAATAATATCACCATCTTCTAGCTGGAGATAGGATAGAAGAAAAGTTATACATTAGAAAAAAAATGTGATTTTGTATGACAGTCTATTCAAATTGATGCACAATATATGCTTACCTGGCTAGAACGAAATGTCAGTTTCTTGTCAATAGGTTCACACATGACAGTAGGTTCAAACTTTATTTCCTGCGTATCACATGAGACAATACATAAAAAAAATTGTCACTAGTAGTCCAATACTAATTGACTGATCTAACCAAACATTCTTAGTGAGAAATGACTCAAACTTAAAACTGATAGGCACCATTATCTGGTAAAGTACTACCTCGTAAAGATCAATCTCTTCGTCAGGAGAGAAGCCAGCCATCTCATTCAATTTTTGAAGAACTTCGGTCGGTTTACCACTGCCCTTCACAAAAAGTCTCCCAACATACCTAACAACACAGATGAAAAATCATTACTATCACATGCAATTATTACAAAGGGAAAACAGAAGCAAGAAAATCACTAAAATATACCGAAGTTCCTGCTTTTTGGGATCGTAAAGCTTAAAGAAAAGTAAAATGTCTTCTTTTGTTTTCTCAGGCGGAGAAACAGGACAAGATTCCTGTATGATTTACAAAGAATTAGTATCACACTCAAGGGTTTAATAATTGAATAATTGTCACAATACTGAGAGAACCATTACCGGCCCAAGCTCCACTTCAAGGAACAACTTCAACTCCGCATTATGAGCCTTATTTGACACCTCCCTTAATTGTCCAACCTAAAACATGAAAAAAAGAATTATTGACACATTACAAAAACATGCAAGAAAGTAAACTCAACCAAGCTGCAAGGACAAAACACCAAAGATTCAATCATTTGAATCATTCTCCAAAAACAAGAAACAACAATAGGAGTATAGAGACACTGATTAATAATAACACGCAAGTTTGAATTCTTTTGTTAAACAGAAACATGAATCCAATAAAATTAGAATAGATATAAGCCAGTTAATGCTGGGTTATATCTAATAATCAACAGTATCTCCAAAGTACGATAAGATTGGTTTTGGACTTTGGACTTCGGAGTTCGGTTGCTTCAACAGCAAGAACTTTTATCTTATTTTATCCAATAAAATTAATAACAACACCAATAGTAATAGTAGAAGTAGTAAGTTCATTTATCAAAGCCAAAGCCAGATGTAATTACAGATATCAAGTATAATAGTGCAAAGAAACTCAAAACGGAAGCAAATATATTCAAGCAGAGAGTATTCAGTATTTACAGATTGTGCTTCTTCTTGTAGTGTCAATGGCCGATTTGGCCTATAGGTATGGTTTTGGCGCTTTGCCCACAGCCAAAAACGCTGAAATTGCACTGGAATACCAAACTCTTTGGCAACCTCCTCCTGCAGGTGTTTCAAAACAGATAACTAGCAAATCAACCGAGATTCAAAATAATATAATGCTATCAACAATAACTTCTGCAATAATAGTAGTAGTACAGAGCTGACCAGCAAAATACATGCATGTGTACATATGAATGTATGTATGTATGGATTTTTTTTTTCCTGATTGGTGTATGTATATATGGATATAGAATGTAACAGAGTTTCTCCAATTAATCTGATATGTAAACTTAGATAGCAAGCTTATAAGAAACATTCAATATACGAGAAAACATTGTGTACAGCAACCTCTTCAGTAACTATTAACAGGTAGACCACAAAAACTGCAAATTACAATGACGACTAAGAATAAAAATATAAGTATAAAAGCATAAAATGTTTCATACAAAATATAAAATATATTTTATATTGTCCAAAGTATATACTTTCGTATAAAAGAATTTATACTTTTATCCAATGTATATATTGAATTGTCAATTTGTATAAACAAGTTGATTGCAAATTGCAATTTTATACTTTTATAAGATCTTTTATACGAAAGCATAAACTCTTTTACAATTTTCCAAAGTATAAAAGTATAAAATATATATTGAATTGTCAATTTCTTTCTCCAAAGTATAAAACTAAGTTTCAGCGTAAGTTCCGAATACTACCTTGAACATGGTAAAAGTCATCTGCTTCTGGATACGGAAACTACGAACTTTGTCATGGTCAACAAGATCAAAATATATATCTCGTCCAATCTGTTCAGAAAGGTCTTCATTTCTTGCAACCTAGAGGCACAGAAAAAATAAAAGAAACAATCCAGAATTAACGAAGACTACAATGGGAAAAATACTGGAAATATACGAAGGTATGCCAAAAATTCAGAACCTTAATAATAGTATAAAGGTGTGCCTCTGCTTTTTCCTTTTTCTTGTGCTCCTTTTCTTCTTGTTCTTTCTTCAACCTCAACTGTAGAATGGTGTTAATATGTTCAGCAAGTGTCTCCATTAGTTAAGGGAAAAGGTCAAAATCAAGAAATAGGATCTGAATATACCATCACAAAAGAAACTTACCCGAAGATGCTCGGCAATGTCCTTTTCATCAACATTACAGATTATTTTGTCCTTATCACTGTCGCGTATGTACACGAGCATGTAGGCATTTGAATACTTCGTAAATTTAAATGGAGCGTTATTAAATCCAGGATTTTGTTGTGGCAACTGTAACAGGTTTTGGGAGAAAAAAAGTTACAACAAAAAATTGGGTGGGGAAGGATGAAAAGTAAAATATATAATGATTGACTAAAATCACCTCTTCCTCCCCACCATACTGCTCCTCTAATGCCCTCTTCATCTCTTCTTTCGTTACCCGTTCATCATCAAATTTAAACCTATAAATAACAATTTCTGTCAAGATGTTACGAAATGAAACGTACCATACGATAGTAGCTACATCGCTTACAAAAGCATGCAACTGAATGCACAAACAATCAACCACATGACAAAAATACTAAAACTCCCAGACAAATAGTACATACCACTGATCAGAAAGCGTCGGCCTGATAAAAGCATAATAATGGCCTCCATGCACCCCTCCACTGTGAACCAAGACACTGAAAAGAAGCATGCATTAGGTAAGAACACAAAAAAAGTAGTGGTAGTAGTAGTAGTAGTACTAGCAGCAGCAGCAGCAGCAGCAGTACTAAGAACGAAAACGACTGCAACAACAATACCAATGATATAAAAAAACACCAGTAATGATAACAATTGTGGTCATATAGTACTCTTTGCAATTGATAAAAGATGTTGTATTGATATAGATTTAGGTTTACATAAACACCCAAAAAATCAGCCAAGGCCACTCTTCAAGGACCAGAATCAGTACCCAAGCATAGCATCCCCTCCTACTACTACCAGGAAAAGGAAAAGAAGTGGGAAAAACAAATATAAGAAGACTACGAACAACAATTCTTAATGATAATACTATTGCAGCCAGGGCCATTCTTCAAGGACCAAACCCCGTATCCGCCCACCTACTACTACCAAAAGGAAAGATATAAAAGGGAAAAAAACAGGAAAAAAATTGAAAATAAAAATGTCCACATTATTGTTCTTTTTTTAATTATAACAAGGATATTAGCATTATTATTACTAACAATATTAGGAAAATTACATATGTGCACAATACAACATCGACAACAAACCCACAAGAAAATAGTATCAACGTGAGAGTAAAGTGTATCTAGAGTACTGGGGTATAACACTAAATATATACTTTTAGAATGGATAACTATAGTTATTAGGACTTAGGAGAATGGAACCCTGATGTATCGACTTGATTACTGTGTCTATATCAGATTAGATACAACCTACCATGGTAGGACCACACTCTCACCATATATTCTTCTACAGATGCTCCAAATAAAATACATCAAAATTGCATCTAGACATAAATAGAAGAACTCCAGACAGTTCTTATTTATCAGAAGGAAAAAACAATTCGTGTACTGCATCATCTTGAAACATTAAAGACTGTTTACGTCCAAATTAAGACAATAACCAGCTAACTACCTGTGAAGTGTGTAAAGGTTGCGGACTCCTCTATCTGCATCAGGTGACAAGTACTTTCCATTCTCTCTGTCAAGGTCGAGTGTTAATGGGAACTCATAACGGTCATTTATCTGCAAAATATAAAGCACCACTACCAATTTTATCACTGTGCCCAATGAGAAGCATAAAAAAGAGTACTACTTGATGAAACAAATAATCAACAGTGACATTCTTTTTTTCACAATCACAGTTAGGGATTGTTTGTGCCTAATCTAATTCCCAGCCTATTCACATCGTGCAAATAAAACATCAGGACTCGTTAAAGAACCTTTGACAAGGCTCAATTGTGTAAAACAAAACATTAACTAAAGGTTCATTACTAACCTTTACCATGGTGTCTCGCATAAAGTCGTACTCAAACCGTTTTAGCTGAAGTTGCAAAACAGGGGGGAAGTCTATGAACAAGACCCCCTTCTTAGCATCCTGAAATGGTCATGAATGGCAAAATCAAGGGAAAGTTTCAGCCTATAGTAACAAAGAAAAATCACTCAATGCTACGAACTAGAAGGAAACAGTAGCAACTGACTGACCTGTAAGCCGTGTTGTTCAGCATGATACTTGTTGTCGCCTTCAAGACGTTCAACTTCAACGTACTTGTCGAATGAAGCATAAACATCTCGACACCCCTTGACATCAAGCTGAAGGTCTACAAACACATTAAGAGTTCAAAAGTATAAGACAAGCGGATATACCACAGGATTTCACTTGAGACTGTCAAATTGTAAACTCAAACAAATACCATAAAATGACTCCTTTCTTGTAGATTTGTAGTCCACATTGATGCATTCAATGTAATTCATGTGATGCCCTTCAAACAATTGTTGTATTGTCCCCTCCACAACGGTTCCCTGATCCAGAAACATTGACAATCAAGACAAAAATAACCTTGAAAAACCCAATCAAAGCTATAGTATTATTGCTCCTAAGCTTTCAACTAGCTATACCTTCATTTTATCTTCAAGCTTCTCACAGAGAACCCTATTGAGTTCTTGGACATCATGTTGCATAAAAGAATCATATGTGTCCCATCCAAAAGATTTGGTGAGTTCTTTTGTTGCAACACTATTGTCGCTGTACTGGAGCTTATAAAACAAGCTCTGCAGAGCCAGGGGGATACTTCCTGATGGCATATCATTCTCAGTTGTTGGCATATGGTACACTGCCTGAAACACGCAATCCAACAGACATCATTTCTTTTGATAAGTAGATAATTACAATTTTAAGAAAATGGATACTTAAACACTCCAAAAGCATGATTTATGATGAGCTAAAGAAAGTGAGACAAGTGAGGATTTTGACCTTTCTGAAATAGGGAATATGGTACAGAGTTTGGAGCAGAGAGTTCATGTAACAGGTTGCTCCTTGGTTCTTAAGGCCAACATAGCCCGTTTCCTTCTTCGAATCGTATGTCCAGTAATCAACAACCTTACGAACAGTAACCTCTGCTTCAATTACACATGTCTCGTTCACAAGATACCCTCTTGTCGGGTCGTAAAGTTCACCTAGTGGCATGAACGATGTGAAACCCCAATCACTTTCTCTTGCATTGAATTGGTGTTGAGTATCTGTATAATGTAAAAAGGGTCAAGAGGTGAAGTACTAAAAAACTGCAAAAACTCAACCAACACCCACGTCAAAACATGACAACAGGTATTGGCCAAAGACTAGCTCTTCTGTCATATTTTCATTTCACCACTAGCTTTCTCCTCTTCTTTTTGTAATTGAAGCAAATATATCTTGCTCTTTTCTGTTAACAAGTGAAGTGAAACAACTACTTATTATGAACAAAAAGGGAAGAGCACAGTGTAGGTTGTGTGACCTATGCAAAACAGTAAGATAAGTTGTAAATCAAAAACAACTGTCATGTGGTGAAGAAGAAGAAGAAGAAGAAAAGTGATTTCCTTTCGAGGGGGCAAGAGCATTTCAGTTGAAGCTTATGACGAGAATGGTCAAAACCCTTCTGCCTTTTACATTGGAACAAAAAAGAACATCCACAGTTAAGCCGCAAAGGTTGTAGAAGGAGGAAGGGTGAAAGTACCTTCTCTTCCTCTTGTTTTACTAATCGTTCTGGTATGTTATCGCTGATAGGAAAGTATGTACTTTACTCATTTTTTCTTTTACTTTTCTCATGAGCTACCAACCAAATATAAACCAATATTTAAAATGAGTGTAAATGGTAAGACAAAGCATCCAACAAAAGAGATGGAATACTGGAATCAACAAAGGTACACAACAAAAGAGATCACTCTCCAAGCATAACCTAATCACAGAATCTCAATCATCTAAATTCTTTATCTTTTTATCGGTAAGCATCTCAACTTCTCACACCAAAATATACCAACGACGCCAAGCACAGTATGCTACACCTAGGGCAGAATAATGGAAATGTCTACTATTACACTACAGAGAATTTAACTATCTTCAAGTTGATAAACAGTTTTCATCATTTTTTAAAAGATCCCAGGCTCATATGGAAAGCATACATAAAGTCGTGGTTATAGAGCGTCTTTTGAACAAAGCTTTTGGTCGATTACAACTTGTAGAACTAGATGGAAGAGAATGCATAAGTGCAACTACATTGCAAAGATACTGAATGGAAAAAAAAAAAAGAGATATACCTTTCCTGACGGTGTACTTGCCATACACTTGATTAACAACAGACAAACTGAACTGTGCATATCTACTCCATCCATAAGGCAAACTCGGTGAATCAGCAACGTCTAAGTACATTGACAACTGATCCACATTGTTCCCTTTTGGAAAAATCAATACCCGCCTATTAAAAAACAATGCAATTACTCAAAAAAAAAAAAAAAACAATCCAATCAAATAACAAAAAATCAGAATCAAAATTTTAACAAAAATCTCCACTACTTACCATTTAAACCCGCCAACAACGAAAACGTCAGAATAATGCTTCTTAGTATTGATTCTATTAAAATTCTCTATCGTCCAAGTAAATCTCGACGATGGTGGATCTTCAATTGGCTGATTATTCTCTACTGTACTAGCTGCTTCTACTTGTGCCGCTACTAAAATTATTAAAACAAAAAAAAAAAAAAAAAAAATTAATCCAATTTCTAAAACCCTAAACTAATTACTAGTACAAATTACAGTCAAAACCCCAACAAAACGAAATCTAAACCCTAATAGACAATTTTAAAGTTAAATAAAAAGAGAATTTATTACCTTCCATTGGTTGTGGACCTTCAACTACTAAATCCGAATTAGGAACCAACATCTCCTCGTCTTCTTGCTGCACCCAATCAAAACGAGACAACTTTTTAACATTTAATCGAACAAATATATTATTATTATTGAATCTGAAAATTAAACCCTAAAAAAAAATGTTTAGAGATTTACATCTAATGGTGCAGGAGTCATCATAGTCATGGAAGTCAAGAGATAGAAAAATAATAAGTATTATTATTATTATAATTATTGTATTTATATTTATTTTTATATATAATAAAGTGAGAGAGGAGAGAGAAATAAAATGGAGAAGAAGAAGAAGAAGAAGAAGAAAAAAATAATAAACGAGGAAGGAATCGGGTTGCAAATTTGGGGTAGGGTAGTTTTGGAATTTTAATACAACCGTTTTTTACATTGTGTAAAAAAAAAAAAAAAAAAGGAAAGTACACGTGTCACCGCTTTTTTTTTTTTTTACTGTTTTTAAGTCCGAAACTTTTTTTTACTTTTGTTAAGGAAACAAATGATGTGATGTTAGTGGAGATTAAAGGTATGAAAAGGATTTCAAAGCTCCAATCATTTGAAGGTACATTAGTACTTTAGATATATATATAGACTAAAAACTACTATTCTCTTGGCCGACCTCGTCTGCCCATTATTCAATTTCAATTTGAATGAAAAAATATGTCTCTGAAAATTCTTACTGTGACTCCGAAATGATTGAGATTTAATGTTAGGAGATTGAAATTCTGGGACACAGCAGATTCTAAACAGAGAAAGTCGATCAGAGCATCTTAAGTGGAACAATGAGATGGATATGTTGATGTCAGGACATTTATGTTTTTTTGGTCCTTTAATTTTACTACTTTCTATTCTATAGAATTTACATATCTTAAAATTTGGAATTTTGGAGAACTCTGATACTAGTTTATGGCATTGGGTACTTTACTAGCCCAACCCAGTAGATTTTGTGGAGGTGGTGTTGGGCTTGCACACTATTCTAGCCCAACCCAAGTTGTATGGTTTGCATCCCTGGGAACCACACGACCACCATTTCCTTAATTCTTATCTCTTTGTTGTTGTTAGCACTGATGGCTTTGTCTTTCTCAAGTGTTATACTTCCATCCTCAAAATTTCCAACCAATTCAGTCTCTAATCATGGATTCCAAAAGTCTCTTATTATCACAAAATGTGAACAAACAAATGATTCTTCAGAGTTATCTGCAGACCGAAATTCAACACTCAAGATAGGGTCTGCAATCATAGTGGTTGATGCTCCAAAAACCATTAAAACAGCTGCTTCAGTACCGTGTCTCAGAGTTAACACAGACTTAGTCAAGGCAGGTGATGTAGGAAGGTAAGTAGTGTAAATAAACTCATCTAATTATTTCAAGCTCAGTTAAGCCTTGCTTTTAATTTGCTCCTACATGTGTGTGCATGTCACGCTATCCCAAGTATTGAACTTAGAGCTCGAGTGTTTTGTCCGTGCATTGTAAATATTAATGCAGTTACTTATTTCGTGCAGAATCGTTGCAAGAAAGCCTAAAGATGTATGGGCAGTTCGGCTTGCTATTGGTACATATCTAATAGATGGGAAACATTTCAGGCCATTGGACCTTGATGAACAATGAATATATTTACATAATGATCTTGAAGAGGTGATCGAAAGAAGAATTTCTGATGGTAAAATCTGTGATGTTTAAGTAGATCAGTGTTACAGTGTATCAGTGAATAGTTCTTAGATGTGGTTCAACAGTTACTGTGAAACTTCAGAGGAATGAGAATCATTTTGTAATCTAGGCAATGCATATGGTTATTTGTAAATTTCCCCTAATCATCATCTTTGGTAACCGGCCTTTTGGGCTAGCTGTCTGTCGGCGCCTATATGTACAAGTGATGCGCAATGTGATTTACTGAAACAATCATCCAATAATAAAGGGTATTAGATAATATGACTTCTTTATACTCAGTTCTAACTTCCTAAGCTCCCATCAATCTAATGAAAATTTTGTCCAAATAGCGTACAGCGCAATGTGATTTCACGCATTCACTGTATATGTTGTATGTGCGTGGGTGTGGGTGCGCATGTAATAGTGTCAAAAGCGTCATACGCATATGTTGGCATTCAACTTGTAATGAGTCCATGGCTTATGGGTGGCCGGCCTATAGATATATAGTAAAAGTGATTTTGTACAGTGAAATTAAAAGACGAGAGTTCTGAATCTTGTGAGAAGGAGTAGCAGACCTATTTTAGAACAACTATGACAAGCTGATTCGAACTTTATTTTAGAACAAGTACAGAAATAATAATAGGCAAATTATTATATTGTGATAACCTTTTATGTTATTAATTGTTTACAAAGAAAGCCAAGAATTTAGATTTGATCGTTGACAATATATATGTGGTCAAATGTTTGTGTAGTCTCTCAACACTACAAAATTATCACGTACCCTGTTTACTGGATAGAATGGTGTAGACAAAAGCGAACAGTCCATAGACATTGAGACAAATGTTGTGAGTCCCTCCGCCTGGTATTTAAATCTAAATGTTGTTCTTTGGCCGGCAATATAGCTCCCTTGTTTTTTCAGTTTAAAGGGAACATCTCATGCATCTATAACCATAGTGAAGTTAACAGTTTACTTTGAGAAGGCTTATCATCACACCCCAAAAGTATGGGTGAGAGACCAGAAATGAGGTTGTTGCTGTTGTTCATGGTGGTCTACTTTGTGGGAGTTGAGCTTATATCAGCAATAACAGATCCTGGAGATGGTAAGTAATTAATCTCCATTTTTCTTGACTTGGGGTGTCAAGGGTCAGGTACCTATGCTTCTGGGCCTACGGATTCCCGGCTGCTAGGTTCAGCTATATTTGGGTTTCCAATGAGATCCACGTACACTCATTATTTTTCATTTTTGTGCTCTTTTTGGATCCATGTATTTATTCATTTTCGTAGAAATAAGTTATATTTCTATCTTAATGAAATGATGATCATACTTTTTAACATGCTCTATATAGTCTATACCACGAGCATTTTTGCCCAAGATGTATATAGGAAACTAGGCTCACTTATTTTAACCAACCTAAATTACCAAATGTCTTAAGAGAGTGAGTAGCATCTCCTTATTCTTTCGATAAACTTTGGGAATTTGAATACAATCAGATTGTTAATTAAAATTTTCCCTTTTCATTTTCTCAAAAATTGACTCATTATTGACATATAACCAGATGAAGACATTTCTTGGATGTTGCTGTAATGCATTATTCGAGCCTTAAACTAGCTAGGATATGATCAAACAATGTAACCTGCAATGCGATTCAGCATTCATGGAATGTTGGTTTTGTAGGAATTACAATTAGTACCGTTGGGATGTTTAGCATGACATTACTAGGGGCGCTTAAGGATGCTGGAACTGATGTAGCATGGCGTGTATCAGTTTGTCCGTTTGGGGCATAAAAAGGAAGGCACGGATCACTTGGTTGACACGCTGCACACAAAAAAAAGACACTAGAAACTCTTTCAAACCTGTCTAGAAATAATGATCGTATGTGGAGACAAGTGTAGTTGTACCGTAGACATTTAATGTGTTCTCTATAGGAGGTTGAAACATATTCGACGGGAAGGGCCAAAGTGGCTGACAACATATGGTAGTGGATCGGAACACTCTTGATCCCTCAATTGAAAATTAACATAATAAAAGTGCACTTGCACTGCACTATGGACATTGATATCGAGAAATACTGGGGTGGTGCAGCTGCAGCACTCCAGTCTCTTAAGGATCAGTGGCAGAACCTGCCACCAAGCTGGGAAAATTCCACAGATCCATGTGGTGCACCATGGGCTGGAGTCACCTGCATAAATTCCAGAGTGACGCGACTGTGAGTTGGTGCTCGTCCTTTTGTTGCTTCATCATCTTCATATAACAGTTGATCCATCTGCATAATAGATCTTCTAATTCACCAGTAACGCTGATGGCTTTCAGGTCATTGTCCGCCATGAACCTCAAAGGTACATTAGGTGGTGACATCGCAGAACTATCCGAGTTGAAATCCTTGTAAGTTCTTCCCTGGGACACACGCAGCTACAGCTGTGAACAGTTGGAATCAATATTGAAAACCACAGTAATTCCTGAGTGTTATATTTGACAATGAGTACTCTTTGACAATTTGGAAGAACTTTTATCTACAAAAAATTTATAATTTTATCTTCATAACTGTTGAAAATGCTGTCCTTATACATGCAGGGATCTATCATTCAACCCAGGCCTTACAGGACCGCTCCCTTCAGAAATTGGAAATCTAACAAATCTGGATATTCTGTAAGATGCACACAATAGTCTAAGCCAATCTACTTTGATCAGGTTATGCACTTAAGTTAGCCTTGAAGAATTTTCTCAACTAGCAATAATAATGTCTTTCTGATTTCTCAGTATCCTAGCTGGCTGTAGCTTCAGTGGTAGCATCCCAGAAGAGATAGGCAATCTAGCAAATTTATCATTTCTGTAAGAATTTTTTTACTGAAAAAAAAATATATATTTATCTTCCTTCCTCTGAACGTTGTTCATAGAATCAATATAATCAATTTGGCAATTCTCTTCTCAGGGCTCTTAACTCTAACAATTTTAGTGGAAATATACCACCTACTTTGGGTAGCCTTTCTAACCTATACTGGCTGGACGTAGCTGACAATCAGCTCACAGGATCTCTCCCAGTCTCAACAAACACTGCCCCTGGGTTGGACCTTCTTTTAAATGCAAAGCACTTGTAAGTGTTTTTTATTTACTTTTTTAAATCTTTGAATTCTCTAAGAACTCTAAACAGAGCAAACATTTAATCTGAGTTCTTTACCTGCAGTCATTTCAATAAGAACCAGCTAAGCGGCTCCATCCCCTTCAAGCTTTTCAGCTCAGAAATGGTTCTCATCCATGTGTAGGTTAATCTCCACTATTTTATTTTATTTTTTTTTCTTCTATTATTTCATACTAATTGAGCGTCTTTGTTGGCAGAATATTGAATGACAATCGGTTAACTGGAGAGATTCCAGCCACTTTGGGAGTTGTTAAGACTCTCGAGATTCTGTAAGTTGCCTTCTGATCATACGTGCTCACCTTTATATAGTTTGTTCACTTCTTCTGATCTATGTTGGTTTACATGCCACTGTTCTCCGCTCTTCAACAGTCGACTTGATAGGAACGCTCTAACTGGGACAGTTCCTTCCAACCTTAACAACCTTACTAGCCTCAACGAACTGTGAGAAAACTATGTTATTGCTTGAACCTGTAGTAGTTCTGCTGCATGTTGGTCGAGATTTCCGGCAATGTTCCTTTCTCACTATTCTCTCTTTTTTTCAAGGCAATTAGCAAACAATCTGCTCACAGGTCCAGTACCTGATCTAACAGGAATAAACTTCCTCAATTATGTGTAAGATAGAGTTTATGTTAAATAGATCTGATTAAATTTGATGTCTTTTTTTTTGCATCCTGCTGTCTCCTTCTTACGCGTCTAAGTCTAACTACTGGATGCAGCCTAGCTTATTGTTTGTTTATTACCCAGGGACTTGAGCAACAACTCATTTGATCCATCTGAAGCTCCAAAATGGTTCTCAACCATACACTCCCTCACGACTTTGTGAATTTTTACTGTACCCTTCAGATACTAGGAATCGAGTGTTTGTACTTTACTCAATTATCTATTGATTGAAACACCTTTTATGGTGAATGACCAGGGTGATGGAAAATGGGAATCTTCATGGAGTTGTGCCGCAAACTCTATTTAGCTTTCCACAGCTACAGAAAGTGTAAAATTTGCTTTTTTACTATTTTGTTTTTGTTTTTTTTTTTTTAAATCAATCGAGTAAGATGCACAGATCTTAAATTTGGAGCATCCAACACAAAACCCAAATTGTTCTTGGAACTTAAATATTATTATGCAAACTTTAAATTCCCTGTGTGGGATTATACTATATGTATCACAAGTACCAATATACGACTAGAAGTTTTAATATATATGCACGAATATAAAAGCTAATGCTTTTACACTTTGCAATTGACAGGTTGCTGAAGAACAATACTTTCAATGGTACTCTGGGAGGCAATACTGGCCAGCAACTTCAGCTTGTGGATTTTGAAAATAATCAAATTTCCGGATTACAGCTAAGCTTTTCTTACAAAATTATTCTAATGTGAGGACCTGCTCAGCCGCTCTGCCTTGCAATTTTTTTAAGCAGTGTGCTAGCTTGTACATTCACTTGTATTATGTTTTCACTATTTTGCTTCCTAATTGGTATACACATTGCAGACTCAAAGGAAATCCTCTTTGTGTCGGTCATCTATCCAACGCTAGCTTCTGCCAACTTCAGCAAGAACAGAAACCTTACTCAACCAGCTTAGCTAAGTGTGGCTCCAAATCATGTGCTTCTAATCAGAAGCTTAATCCTCAGACTTGTGACTGTGCCTATCCCTATGAAGGAAAAATGTATTTCTGGGGACCTTCCTTCCGAGATTTGTCCAATGCCACTTTCTTCAAAGAACTAGAAATGAGCCTGTGGGTGGAACTTGTCCTAACTCCTGGATATGTTTCCCTTCAGAATATTTTGTTCAATTCGGATGGCTACCTTCAGGTTCAGTTGGATCTCTTTCCAGCCAATGGCAAGTATTTTAACAAGACGGAGGTTCAGAAGATTGGCTTGGCGCTGACTAATAAAACTTTTATAGCCCCTCATGAGTTTGGACCGTACTATTTCATTGCATCACCTTATGCTTTCCCTGGCTATCCTTAGTATACTGAATCACTGTAACTAGTTGCTATTGGTACACATCTAATAGATAGCAACATTCATCATATTAGACTATTGGTTTTGATACTTCAGAGGTGAAATCAAGATTAATTATTAATACACATTTCATATAGATCCAATAAAGATGTAGTTCTTCTCAGATGTGCTTAAATTAAAGCAATGTGTTTGCGCTTGTTAATTAGGCCATGCAGTGTAATAGGCAAATCTCCCAAAATAAATAATCTTAAAGCCTCTTTTGATAGCTGGGTGTAAACAGCAAATTGCTTGTTTATTTATGCATCAGGTGAAATATGGTTTCACTGAAATATATAACTTATATATATTTTGCTATAAATTAGCTTTCCAAAAGAAAATGACTTTTCAATATACTAGATATATGCACAATTTTTCCTTGTTCTGTCAGGTCAACGCTCGCCTTGTTCATCTAATCATTAATTCTTCAGATGGTCAATATTTTTTTTTCTCCTATTCTTCATCTATGGATAGCAATGCCATGCATTATGCATTTATGCATACGTTGAGATTGGATTTTATTTTTCGCTGATTTTGAGATTGGACTAGTGATGTCTGAAGGGCCTAAACTTTCATTAAAGAAGAAAGTTGCAGCAGGGGATTCTTGAGGTCGTAACCTAAGAGTGTTTAGGACTTCAGAGGGATGCTACATTTCCTCCAAATTTGATCTCACTAATGCTCACCTTCTTTATGTTATTAAATGTGTGCACAGAAATTAACTAGTACGTCAAGCATTTAGATTTGTTCATTAGCAATTTCCCAAAACTACAAAAAGATCACCCCAAATTAGTGGATAGAATGACAGACAAAAGCAAAACAGGCCATGGACATGGAGACAATTGTTGTGAGTCCCTCCGCCAGGTCAATTTATCTATATGTTCAGCTTTGTCTGGCATTATCACTCTCTAGTTATTTTCAGTTTAAAAGGAACATATCATGCATTTATAACCATTGTGAAGTTGACTATGTGAAAGGCTTATCGCATCACAAAAGTATGGGTGAGAAACCAGAAATGAGGTTGTGGTTGTTCTTCTTCTTCACGGTGGTCTACTTATTTGTGGGAGTTGAGCTTATATCCGCAATAACAGATCCAAGAGATGGTAAGTTAATAATCTACATACTTGTCAAGGGTCAGGTTCCTAATGGTTTCGGGCCTAGTCTGCTTTGATTAAATTATTTTTGGGGTTCAAATGGATACCCCTCAATATTTTCTTTTATATTTCTCTTTTGTGTTTTTTGTTTTTCATAAACTCGTCACGAAGTGATCTTATTGTTGATATTGTTAACAATTTGACTAAATTCTTTAACATGCTAAATACCATGAACACTTTTGCCCAAGATTGGAACCTAAATTTTGATCAACCTAACAAGTTTTAAGAGAGTGAGTAGCATCTCCTTATTCTTCTGACAAACTTTGGGAATGCAATCAATTTGTTACTGAAAATTTTCTTTTTAATTTTCCCAAAATATTGTATCGTTGACATATAACTAGATGAAGGCATTTCTTGAATGTTAATGCATTGTTCGAGCCTCAATACATGACAATTCGATTCAGCATCCATGGAATGTTGGTTTTGTAGGAATTAGTACAGTTGGGATGTTTAGCATGACATTACTAGGGGCGCTTAAGGATGCTGGAACTGTAGTAGCATGGCGTTATTGTTCATGTAACAGTTTGGCCTCTGGGGCGTAACAAGTTATGTTAGAATAGTTGTATGAACACAAAGAACTAAAAGTAGAAACGAATGAACAAGAAGAATGAAGAAACAAGGACAGAAGAATCGGGAATAACCAAGGCGCTGGATTAGGTCGTCCTTAAGGAAAGATTTGCCTTCCAATGGTGTAGAAATGTGGCGTCTTCCTCACAGATTCAATGGTTAAAGGCGACTTTGCACTAGAAAAACTACCCTCTAGAACATCAATATAACTCTCTCTGGGGCGGCCGACAGTGAAGAAGAAGAAGAAGAAAAGGATTTGGTTTGAGTTTTGTTTTTCTCGAGTTGAGTTTCGATCAAGTCTATTTTCTCTATGGACTTGTCCTATTTATAGAGGTTAGGAGAAAGAGAGACCAACTCCTAATAGAACACTGAAACTTGCTGCTCAAGAAAAAGGCAAAACAAGTTTAGGCTATTGGTCAAACCACTACCCACAACAGTAAGCCCAAGCCCAAGCCCGAACCCTACCCGATGTGGTGGATAACCAATGTGGGACTATCTACTATGCACTAAAGTGGCGAGAATACCATTTGTTCATCTCCTCCACTTTGCACACACACACTAGTATTTAGAAATACACAAGAGATTCCAACAATCCCCCACTATTTCAAAATACTAATAGTCCCCCACTATTTTGGAATAGGATATTACAAAAGAAATGGGTTAACGAAATGCCAGAGAGAATCGAAAAAACAATGCATAAGATACTGGTGCTTTACGGGCTTGAACCAGTCATAGGGTAACATGTCTTATTGAAAGTGGTGGATAAAAAATCTTTGAACCAACATTCCCTTGTAGTAAAATAGAGGACATGCACCCACATTGCTCTTTCATTATATGCCCGATTGTTGCTTTTTGGCCCCTCATTGGTTATGTGAATGCTCTAGAGTACTTGCACGAATACTCATAAGAGAGACCCAGTTCTACATTCACGTAGGTGGATATCCATCAAGTGTACATAGCGTTAGAATACACTATCTCATAAAAAATAATGGACTATGGATTCCATTAAGAGTAAAATAACTCAGCCTTTTCTCATTGCTATTCAAGTTATACAAAGTATACAATAATGCTATCTAGTCATAGGGTGGGACGCCCCCAAAGAAAACAATAGCATACCGAGGCGGCGAGGTGACTTGTTTTTCCCTTTGAACCTAATTCATGGGATCTCCAATCACAGGTGGGGTTGCCCATGTCGCCCTCTATCTAAGGCAAAAGTCCCATCCCCTCGA
This sequence comes from Coptis chinensis, assembly GCF_015680905.1. Lineage (NCBI taxonomy): Eukaryota > Viridiplantae > Streptophyta > Magnoliopsida > Ranunculales > Ranunculaceae > Coptis > Coptis chinensis. Next base: position 86,727,519 of record NC_141463.1, on the reverse strand, counting down.
CGATAACCACTTGCCTCCAAAGAAGTGGTGCGCAGTTAGACATGTAGCCAAACTAAGTCCAACCTAACATAATCTCTAAACCTTGATTAAGTTATATCTCAACTTACATGTATTCTTTTCCTATCAGACATAAGATAACATGTCTTAGCTATTGCAATGAGACGGTTGCAAAGCATATACATATCAGAGGTCGCTTTTTAGAGCCAATGGGAAGATTTGCCAAGAGGTTGCTAACCCACTCAAAGATCATCACATGCCTTTTCTAAAGGCGATTAGCTTGGATGATATCCAAGACACTCAATTTCCACCAAAGGTAAATACATAAACATTCTCGGATCCGGTTTATAACATATTACCCTTCTAACAATGATGGAAATCTACTAAATATCATCCATAATCAATGGCTCTGCTATAGTACTTGGATAATCGACAATATACATCAAAGTTCCTTATAATGACACAATGGGTTATCATTTCGGTATGCCATTAATGTAGGCAATGTCATGTCTCACATACATTATCCATCAAGTACAATTGGCTACCAATGATATTGACATATTTAGTATGAAAAACACAAGGAAATTATTTTTCATAAGATGGATATTTGCCACAAAATGTGTTAACACATGCTTACTATCATAATACCCATACTTTTCAATGAAAAATATTTATACTAAGTGCTATAACAATATAATGAGACCAACATGAGTTTTAATTCCTATATTCACCCGGTCATTCAATTCAGAGTGCCCGAAATTCCCCTATACCATCCGGCCGGTCCGGTTTAAGGATGCGTTGTGGCCTTCAACCATATTCAAACGTCAACATCTTGACAACTCGATTATAGCGATTCATGTAAATGAGTTTAACAACATAATAAACTATCATTTTCAATGACGGTTTATGGCGTGTTTCAAATAGAATTTCTCCTGTCTCATACACATTCTCAATGCTAGCACTCATGATATGAAATCATCTAAACAAAGAGAGATTAACACATATGTCTTGCTTTGCTCTAAAGAAAGTACACATTTTTTTTTTTATCAACAACGGTACTTTGACATCCATATGACACTAATATGTTGTTGAATTGCTCATGCCATTTATAGGCTTGAATCAACTCATACAAAGATTTAGCTAAATTGTATACCTAAAATTTCATCACCTGGTACTACTTGGTATTGTAGTTCAAGACAACAACTACTCAACTAGAGTCTTTAGAATTCGTAGAAGAAATTCTAGTTATATGAGCAAGGTTTCAAAATAGTATAAATTTTGTCTCGATTGAAACCCTTGGCTATTATTATTAACATTGTATTTTGCAATACAAGTATCATGTTTTAGTTTTCTCTTGAAGATCCAATTCAACCTATAGATCCCCCAATAAATCAAGAGTCCGGTTTATAGGAGTTGTATCCTTCAAAAAGACACTTCTCATAGGCGGACAACTTCCTTATAGGTTAATGAATCTTCCTTAAGAAACATATAAACATCATCACCGTTAATGGTGGAAATACTCATTGATAGTCTTCCAAATTTCTTATGGAGAAATAATGGGATTATCTTATGTAGTTCATTATGAACATTCAACCACTCTATGCCAATTTCTAAAGGAAAGCACAACCTCAAATAAAATTAGCATATAAGACATTCAATAATAGTGTGGTATCTACAAAATTGTTATCACTCATGACAACCTAAAACAAACATCACTATTATGAGTTTTCACCAATGAACATCTACTTGATAATTCTAGGTCTCAAAAAATATATATATATATATATATATATATATATATATATGGGGTAGGTTCCGTTTACAACACTTTTTATACAACGTTTTATACAATACCCCTTAAAAATATGAATTAAGCATTGATTCCTTGTAGATATGATCTCCACGACATGGAGATCATCTCCACAAAAATTCAGCTCATTTGAAAATTCCTAATCATGAGAAATATTGTTCTCAACCTATGAATTTTTATCAACGGTCCAAAAATATCGATTTTGTAACTTTTTTTTGGCAAACTTAGAAATGTTCAAAGGACCCAATTTTTTGTGGAGATCATATCCATGGTGAGAACATCTTATCTACAAAATATTAGCCCTTAAAACATCTTGAAGGGTCCGGTGGGAGGTATTGTATAAAACGTTGTATAAAAAGTGTTGTAAACGGAATCTATCCCTATATATATTTCTTTTAGATTCATTCACAATAGCCTTGGCAAGACACCCCCCACATTTTGAAACATTTTTGGATAGGCCCAAGACCTTTCCATACTTTGTAGTTCAGTGTCTTTCCAATTATCTTGTGAGATGAACTATGGTAAAAAAAAATGTCATGCATATGGGTCACTACCCCCCACAGTTCAATGGTTACTCAACCTAATCAAACTTACATGCAAAACACATTATACCGCTACAAACACTAAAAGAAACAACAACAATAAAATGCACTCTTATGACAAGAATATACTTTACTCAAGTCTATGATTCTAGATCATATTAAACATAGTCATATTATGTTCATGCTATCTATATGAAAGGAAATCCACAAGTGATTCAAATGAATTTTAAAGAATAGAATAATTAGATGAAAAAGGTTTTACCCAAGATAATATCATTATCATCCTTCTTTTCATCATTCAACATTCCAACTGTCATAGGGAGACAATCCACGCACTTGTACATCACCTTGGCTATTTATCCATAGTCATAGGAGGATAATGCCTAATAAGACAATCTACATGGCGTTACATCTCCTTGTCTAAAATAGTCTTTGGAGGATATTGTCTAAGAAGACAAACCATTACCTTACATCTCCTTGACTAAATTAGGTTTAAGAGGATATTGATTGTTTCCCATATTGTTTTCCTCTCGAGACAACGATGCTCATTACTTAATAATATATGACATGGTTAAACTTCATGTCAATGTTAAATAATGCATTCATGCCAAACATGGTAAATATCATATCATAGGTTCGGGGGAAAAGTAAACTTTAACTGTACCCTCACAAAAAAAAAAGTATACAATATTTAAGCAAATCTAGCCTTTGAATATGCAAAACAACCGAGGACTCCACCTCCTCTTTTTATATGAGCTCAAGTAAGATAGAATACCTTATCAACAAGACCTCAAGTACTACCATAACATCTAATGGCTCAATCCATTAATGTCTTCAACTAGAAAAATTTACCAATAAACTATTATCAAGTTTAAAGTAAATCCATCGATGATTAATATCCAAAACTAGCATGCTACACAACTTTAACATATGCTATATTGGATATAAGCTACAAGTTACTTCATCTAACATGTATTTTCACAATAAACACAATTATAACCATCATCTAACAACACGTTCACTCAATAAAGATAAGCAATTATGCATTGAATACATTATAATTACTATCCAAGATTTGAGTGTGGTTGATATTAACTATCTTAAGGTCTCTCTTAGACCATCTACATACATCTACATATGTACAAAGAAAATTAATATCAAACTACTTCTAGTCAAACCAATTAATTCCTCGATGATAAACACATTATAATTTGTTGACTAGGTTATTAAAGAAGTTTAAGCTTAGGGATTTCCTCCTAAGAAAAACTAGCATTCAACTCAAGGCAAGAATATTACCATATAATCAAACCAAAAGAATTGCCAAAGAGTGAAAGAATACGATACCTAACCGATTGAAAAATCGGATTACCATATTTTCCTCCTAGAAAAAACAGTTCAAAAGAACTGTAATTTTGAACCAGCTCATGAAGAATTGGGTATCAAGCCTTATACCACTGGAAAGCTCTTTGAATCAGCTTTTCAACCCAAAAAGAGGATTGCAAAACCGAGTTCTGAGCTGAAAGTTATAGCAGTTTCGTAACGAGTGACGCAAAGCCCAAAAAAAGACGAACTTTGACGTTTTTCTTGATAGAAATCTCATATTTGACTCCCACAAACGTAGGAGAAAGGTCTATAACCATATAGGGTTTGATAAACCACAAAAGATCAATAAATATTGAATTTTTAATTGGTTTTCCTCACAAAAACGAAATTATTAGAAAATTTCTAAAGTCATAACACAATAACACAAAAATAATTCAAAGTAAAAGACTTATCTTTTGATTGCCGTATTAAAGCACTCTCATTTGTTCTACTACAAAACTCTTTCCTTAAGATTGTTAGAATAGTTGTATGAACACAAAGAACTAAAGTAGAAACGAAGGAGCGATAGCAATGAAGAAACAAGGGGCAGAATGGCGGGAATAACCAAGGCGGATTAGTCAGTCCTTAAGGAAAGATTTCGCCCCTTCCAATGGTGCAGAAATGCAAAATGGGCGTCTTTCCTCAAGGATTCAATGGTTAATAAGCGGCGACTTTTGCACTAGAACGGACTACCCTCTGTAAAAACAATATAACTCTCTCGGCCGACGGAAGAAAAAGAAGAAAAATGGCTGGTTTGAGTTTTTTCTTTCTCTCGAGTTGAGTTTCGATCAAGTATATTTTTCTATGGACTCACGGTCCTATTTATAGAGGTTAGGAAAAAGAGAGACCAACCCTAATAGAACAATTTGAAACTTGCCGCTTTCAAGAAAAAGTCAAAACAAGTTTAGGCTATTGGTCAAAACCACTACCCACAACAGCAGAAGCCCAAGCCCAGCCCGAACCCCTACCCGATGTGGTGGATAACCAATGTGGGACTATCTACTATGCACTAAAGTGGCGAGAATACCATTTGTTCATCTCCTCCACTTTGCACACACACTAGTATTTAGAAATACACAAGAGATTCCAACAAGTTATAGAACACTTGGTTGACCAAAAAAAACACGTTAGAACCTCTTTCAAGCATGTTCACAAATATTGATCGTAGTTAATGACAAGTGTAGTTGTAGATATTTGGAGTGTTTTCTGTAAGGCGTAGAAACCTGTTTGGACGTTTGGTGGAAAGGGCCAAAGAGGATGATATGCTAAGTTTTCTTCTCCTCTTAAGTTGCCTGTCTTGGCTGACCGAATAGGACTGTCCTTCAAGTATAAGAAATCAGCACTACAACAGATTTGATGGTTACTTCCTCCTCCTGGTTACTTTAAGCTGAATTGCGATGGGTCAATGAATTTGGAGGATGTTGGATATGGTGTTCTAGCTCGTAATGAACATGGTCATGTCATGTTTGGTTTTAATGGAGGAGGAAATGTGCACCCCATTTTGTATCAAGAGCAAAACGCTATTGAAATTGGGATTGGTTTGTGTGTCGCTTATGATTTTAAGAGAGTCATAGTAGCTTCAGATTCGTTAAGAGCAATTGAAATCCTGAGGGAAGTTGAGACATCTCCATGGGCATGCTGGAATCTGGTGGCGACAATCAGAAAACTATTGTTGTGTCTAAATGAGGTCACACATTACTCCATGTTTTCAGAGAAGAAAACAGAGCCGCGGATCATCTTGCCAAGCTCTCTTTAGGAGCCAATATGGAGCCTGAGATTTATGAAAGGTTATAAAACAGATGGGGATCTGCAAAATCCCAAACATCTTTTCGAAAAAACAAAAGTTGCCTGTCTTGTTAAAAATCAGTTTATGATTCTTGAATGAGTTCTTCTGTGTAGCCACAGTTTTGGCTTAAAGTTTGGCGGTGTTCTGAATATAACCAAAACATATATACCATTCCGAATCACAACTGTCTTGAAACCAACTAAGGACTTATATGACCATAGATGATCTGCAGTACTTTCTATTACCTGCAAACTTCACAAAACACAAGTGGGATGGTAAAGAAAGAAGCAACATAAATTTGATATTGTGAAATTCATTACTAAATACATGTTCGTTGCGGTGGTGGTGCAGCTGCAGCACTCCTTTCTCTTAAGAATCAGTGGCAGAACCTGCCACCAAGCTGGGGAAATTCCACAGATCCTTGTGGGGCACATTGGGATGGAGTCGACTGTGACATTAATTCCAGAGTGACACAACTGTGAGTTGCTTATGTAAAATATAAAAGATAAATGCTATAACAGAAAATGATCTACAGGACTTTACATCAGCGTAATGGGGTCATTACTAAATAACCTTCGTATAATACATCTTCTGATTTTCATTAACATCGGTGATTTTGCAGGGTATTATCCACTACGAACCTCAAAGGTACATTAGGTAGTGACATTGCAGAACTATCTGAGTTAAAATCCTTGTGAGTTCTTCCCTGGGACTCATAGTATGTAGCTATAGTTGTTTCTCAGCATTTGGTATTAATACAAGATTATGAGAATAGCAGTTGTTCAAAAGTATTGATCACTAGAGCCTAGAGGGAAGCTCAAGTAAATATTCAATATGATCGTAGAATTCTTGATTGTTGGACATGTTGTTTACGTGCAGAGATCTATCATTCAACTGAGGCCTTATGGGACCACTTCCTCCACGAATAGGGGATCTGAAAAAGCTAGATAGACTGTAAGATCAAAACAATAGAATAGTCTTAACTTATATACATTGATCAGGTTATCCGCTTATGCAAAGATTTTTTGAAGTAAGTGCATGTTGCAATAAGATTGTCTTTATATTCCTCAGTGCCTTAGCTGGCTGTAGCTTCAGCGGTCGCATCCCAGGAGAGATAGGCAATCTTGCAAATCTATCCTTTCTGTAAGGATTTTTACTCTTATTTTCATTTTTTGTTTTATTTGAGTATGAAAACAATTCTTCCTTCATCGCAATGTCAAACAAGTTTATCAACTTGGCAATTCTCTTCTCAGGGCTTTGAACTCTAACAATGTTAGTGGGAAAATACCAGCTAGCTTGGGTAACCTTTCTAATCTAAACTGGCTGGACCTAGCTGACAATCAGCTCACAGGACGTCTCCCTGTCTCAACTAAAAGTACCCCTGGATTGGACCTGCTTCTAAAGGCAAAGCACTTGTAAGTATTTTGATCTTTGAATGCTCTAGAGACTCTATACAAAACAAACTGCTAATCTGATCTTTCTATGCTTGCAGTCATTTCAATAAGAACCAACAAACAGGTTCCATCCCTCCCAAGCTTTTCAGCTTTAAGATGGTTCTCATTCATGTGTAAGTTGATATTCACTTTCCACTTATTTTTTTATTTTGGTCATTCCTTCTATTAGTTAGACTGATTTAGAGTCTGTGATGGCAGTATATTGAATGAAAATCAGTTAACTGGAGAGATTCCAAGCACATTGGGAGTTGTTAAGACTCTTGAGATTCTGTAAGTGGGCGTTCTGATCATATGTGCTCACCATTTATGTGTATTTAAGCGCCAAATTTTTTTGTTTTTTTTGTCTAAGTTGGTTTGGTGCCAACTGTTCACCGCTCGTGAACAGTCGACTTGATAGGAACTCTCTAAATGGGACAGTTCCTTCCAACCTCAACAATCTTACTAGCCTCAATGAACTGTGAGTATATTGTGCTAATGATTGAACCTCGAAGTTTTGCTGCATGTTGGTCGAGATTGACAACGACAATGATCCTCTCTCTCACTTTACTCTCTTATCTTCCAGGCATTTAGCAAACAATCTGCTTACAGGCCCAGTACCTGATCTAACAGGAATGAATCTCCTCAATTATGTGTAAGACATATTTCAATTTAAAATTATCTTATGAAATTTGATGTCTCATACTTATTTGTATCCTGCTGTCTCGGTATCTCCTTCACGCTGCTCCATTCTAAGTCTAACCCCTGAATAGAGCCTTACTGTTGGGATACACCACACCTGCAGGGACTTGAGCAACAACTCGTTCGATCCATCTGAAGCTCCAAAGTGGTTCTCAACCTTACAATCTCTCAGAGCTTTGTGAGTTTTCACTGCACCCTTCTTATATTGGAAATGAGTGTTACTTTACATTAATTACTTCGATTGATTGAAACGTCTTTTATGGTGGATCCAGGGGAATGGAGAATGGGAAACTTCACGGAGTGGTGCCACAAAAGCTATTTAACTTACCACAGCTACAACAAGTGTAAGCTTTTCTCTGTGTTTTTTCCTATGAAATTGATCAAGTCAAATGCACTTAATTATCCTAAATTTGGAGCATCCAACTCAAAACCAATTTGGCAATGAGCGGAGCACAGGAGCGTTCTCCAGGAATTTATATATACTACTATGCATGCTTTGAATTCCCTATGTGGGATTATAGTATCATACTATAGGATAGGCCTATATGTATCTCAAACAACCTAAATATGACTACATACGTATCTTAAGCACGTTCATATATGCTAATGCTTTTACACTCTGTGATTGACAGGTTGCTGAAGGACAATACATTCAATGGTACTCTAGCCATGGGAGGCAACATTGGTCAGCAACTTCAGCTTGTGGATTTTGAAAACAATCAAATTTCTGCAGTAACGCTAAGATTTTCATACAAAATGATCATAATGTGAGGACCTGCTCTGCCTTGCAAATATTTTTCAAGATGTCAAGCAGTGCGCTTGTACATTCGCTTTGGCATTGTGATCTCACTATTTTGCTTCCTAATTGGTATACACATTGCAGACTTAAAGGAAATCCTGCTTGTGTCGGTGCTCTATCCAACACTAGCTTCTGCCAACTTGTGCAAGAACCCCAAGAACTGATACCTAACTCAACCAGCCTACCTGATTGTGGCTCCAAATCATGTGCCTCAAATGAGAAGCTTAATCCTCAGAATTGTGAATGCGCCTATCCAAACCATGGCTCCAAAGGTTCTTTTATCTCACTGAATTTAATTCTGTTACTGCTTGCTATTGGTACACATCTATATAGATAGCAAAAATCTCAGGCCCTTGGACATATATATCTCAGACTATTGGTTTTGAGAGGTGAAATCAAGATTATACTTTTGTAACACATTTCATGTATAAGGGGATCAGTAAATTAAATAGAGAAGTAGGCCTTCTCAGATGTGTTTCAATGGTCAATATGCAATATTTCATAGGAATGTGTTTGTGCTTGTCATTTGGTCCATGCAATGCAGGCAAATCACCCAACATAAACCTATAAAGCCTCTCTGGATATCTGGGTCTGTGTAATCAGCAAGTTGCTTGTTTATTTATGCAGCAAGTCTGACGAAGTACGTATGGTTTCACTGAAACAATCATCCAATTACAAGAGGGGCAAATATAACTTATATACATATATGTTTGTTGTAAATCAGCTTTCAAATTGAAAATGACTTTCGATATATTATACATTGCACAATTTCTTCGTCAGGTCAACGCTTGTGTAGTTCATCTATCTAACCATCCTTACGTCGATAGGACTTCCTGGTTCCTTTTCTTTTTGGGATAACAATGTTCAGGCGTACTATTACATGCACAAGTTGAAATTTTATATAGTGATGTTGATCTACAGGGCCTAAAACTTCCATTGAAGAAAAAAGATGCAGCAGGGGGTTCTTGGGTAGCATAAGGTCGTCGGTGTAGGACGGATCCTACTATTTCGACTTAAATTTTGGCGCCATAAAAAACTAGGAAGACATTAGAAACATGGGCACGAACCGCACGACGGTATAAACTAAACAGCATAAAAGTTAAACAGAAATGTTAAAAAGACAGATGTGTAAAAAACGCGCTTTGATACAAAAATATATTTTTTGCTAAAATACAAAAATATATATGCAAACAAATGGAACGAAAAAATTGCTCTATTCTGCCTAATACAAATTTCAAAGAGTGACTAACCCATACAATATTCTACAGTACTCGTCTGATTGTGTATTGTTTAGAGTAGATAGAAGAGGTCTCAATTCATATTTGCCAGGACCTACATGTACAATATAATGACTGGGTAACTTAAACTTTGCTTCAAGAACAAGAACAAAATAATTGGCAAAAGTGATCACCTTTTTGTTGTGTTCTTTAAAAGGATTTAGATGATCGGATCACTGACATATGTGATCAAATGTTTGTGTCATCTTTCACAAGAACACACACACGCACACAAAAAGGAAACGAGATTAGACGAAATAGAAGTGGCCATAGAGATGGAGACAGAGTTTGTTAACCCTGGATTTGTAAATATAAAGTTCTGTTTCTAAACACCCCCCGCCCACTATTTAGGCCCAAGACTCACAACAGACCGAGTCCACTACTTTTGACTGTGATCCTACCGTTTGGGGCATGATGAAATGTCCATACTACCCTTGGCCAGTTAAATTACCAAACTAACCTTTGACTTTCTCAAAATCAATAGAGAGCTCCAATCCTATCAACTCAATCTAATGGCTTAAACAAAGAGAAAGTTAGTGACACATTGAAAATGAATTACCCAAATATTCCATACTCAATTTGTTTCCTTATGTTTCAACACTATCATTTCTTTTAATGACACTATCATTTCTTTTATGGAGCACATCCAGACCAAGTTTTATAACCTCTATAGAAAGTCTTCTAAGAACCTACTACAGATTTGATTAGACTGGCTTGTAATTCTTAGTTTTAATTGCATGTAACAAACTCACCTCTCTATAACTCTATTTCTGGTTCTAATAAAATCATTATTTGTGTGCAAAAAATTTCTTTTAATGACAATAGCATTTTGGGCATGCTCGATGAGCGTGAAACCTATTCTGGTACGCGCGATGCGCATGTTGTTTTTCACACTTATTTTATGTTATTTATCCGAAACCAAAATTAATCGGGTTAATAAAAAACTCCGATTCTAAAATTCAAATTTGAATCCCCAACCCGATTTGTTGCTCTAGATGTAAGGAGATCTCACTAAGCATAGTTAGCAGCGAATTATTCGGTTAATTCGGAAAACGTTTAAAAATATCGTATTTATCAATGATACGGAATAATTCATTAATTCGGTAAGAAATCATTTATTCGCAAATTATTCGTATTTTCACTATAAGTTTGTTGAGCAGATTTTGGGTTTAATCTCTCTCACCAAAAAATCGTTACACAAAAACCCCCCGAAAGCGAACAAATGCATAAAACCTCCCTATTATTTAAAACATAATATCAAAGCCAAAACATACCAAAATACCCCTGTGAAAATCGGGCTGACGTCATCAATCTTTACTTATAATTTCGGCTTAAGGACAAACCGGGCTGACGACATCCTATGTAAATTTGTATTTACATATGACAATATAAAATTACACAGTCTTCTTAACCTATTTAAATTTAAATTTTCATATGAAATTTTTTTTCATAAGAAAATTTAAATTTATATGCATAGTATTTTTACATATTAAAATTTAAATTTACATATGTAAATTTAAGTTTTCATATGAAAATGTAAATTTACTTATGACAATATAAAATTACACAGTCTTCTTAACCTATTTAAATTTAAATTTACATATATTATGTGAGGAAAATTTTCAAACCCAAAAGTTACTATGTAAATTTAAGTTTTTATAACTCCAATGACTATGCAAATATAGTTTTACACACACACACACACACACACACACACACACACACACACACACACACACACACACATATAATTGGGAAAATTTCAATCCCAAAAGGGTAAAAAATGAAATAAGATAAAATGGTAAATAAAAACAGACTAGATTTTATCTCTTTTTTGGAAAACAAGGAGGTTATATGATATAAGCCGATGGAAGGGAGTTTATACTCAACTAAGTTAGAACCAAGGGGCTGAGCCTCATTTCTTGGTTTGCTGAGTATGTTGTCAAGTTTTATCGTATTTTTTTTTTTTTAGCTTCGTATTATACTCGAATTACTTACGAACCCAAACTTTTGCCGTTTATGTTTTTTTTAATCCGAATTGAAAAATGAATTCTTATCAAGCTCGAATTTTATTTGAATATTTTCTGTATCGAATTTTTACCGTATTACGAATTGCTAACTATGACACTAACCCACTAATTTAGACTAAATATGTTAAATTTGTCGAGATTAAAAAATAATAATAATAAATAAATAATTTTTGAAAATTTATCCGGAATTTCTTATGAAAATGTCAAAATTTCGAATGGAATTGTTAAAATTTCGGATGGCATAGGATGTAGCATGGGTTGTAATAATAGTGTGAAAATTTGTCCAGAATTTCCGATGAAATTGTCGAAATTTCGGATGGCATGGGGTGTGGCATGGGTTGTAATAATAGTGTTTGGCGAGGGCAAAATCGGAAAAACAAAAAAACGACGTATGAAAAAAAACTATAGGTAGGGTGCGTTCTTTAAAGGAGAGAGATAAAGGAGTGTTTGTCATCTGTTAACAAGTGATAGTTATGTGAGAAGGAAGCTAGTTTAATTGCCATTGTATATAGGGTTTTTTTTTTTTGAAGCAACTAGGGGTTAAGGTAGACCCCAACCTTTATTAATCATCAATGAATTCTCTCATACATTATTCCAGGGCAAATCTAGAATATTACAAAGTTTTGCATCATATGGACCTATGAAAAACTTCGGATGATCGGGAAGCCTTCCTTATTGCACTTAGAGAGAAAATCACCGCTTGATTGGACTCTCTAAACACATGTATCACATTTACTCTCTCAAAAGTTCGGATCTTAGCCATGATTGAAGCATGTAGATCAACCAATTACCATGGGACTTCTTCTTCTTCCTTGTATTGCATTGATATTTGGGAATCGGATGCTATCCTCGGCTTTCTTACACCCAAGAATGTAGCACCAACTAAACCTTTATCTATCGCCATTAACTCTTGATCAAGATGCGATTTCTTTGTAGAGGATCCCGTGTATGCTAGGAGAGTGTTCCCTTGTTTGTTTCTTATCACTCCTCCATATCCGTTGTTGTTATTCGACCCATCACCATTTAACATGAGTTCATCTTCTTAAGTGCGCACCATGTACACCATATAGAGTTCTTGGCTTTGAATCTCACATCAATGCCGAGTCCGAGAAACAATTCTCTACATTTTTTGGTGTGTGGTTTACCTCCTTTATACTCCCTTGCAAGTAGATCTTTAGTTCCCGATCATCTTGTCATATACTTGTTGCATACTTCTCGATTTAGCCCTGAAATTGTTTGGCTCCATCCATATGGCATAAATCATTGCATTGATAAAGACTTTCAACACTTCGATCTCTATAGAGTTCTTCCTACACCTTTTGAATATTGAATACCATTCTTCATTCGATTCGAGCCCAAGGAAACTTTTAGTTTTTGACCAAAGCCACCTTGTTTGGGGCATTCAAAGAAAAGGTGTTTGAATTTTCCCTACTAGCATTCTGAAGCTACAACTTGAGTGGGCAATCACTTTCTTGTTCACTAATCATCTTGAGTAGGGATGTGTCGACCAAAGAGCATCCATCCCGTGAGCGAGTGTCTAGGCAAGACTAATTTCCCCACAACTCGATACCATTTAACGTTTGGTCTTACCTTCTTCAATCTTTGAATAGGCTGATTTTTTGTAAATCTTCCCATGCTAGTCGGCGTCCATACCACCATATCATCTTCAAGATTAGAGTGAATCTTCGTTTTGAGAATCGATCCTTTAGGCCACGGTTTGATGTATCACTTCATTCCACTCACCATTAGAAAATTTCTTTGTAGCATTAGATTAGCTGGTATTGTCGGAAGGCTAGCATTTTCATGGAACAATAGAGGTTGCTTTATTGCACCAAGGGTCGTGCGGATCAAAGTTTGAGCTCCTCTTGCTATCGGCATCGGAAAAAGATGAATAACTTCTTTTCTATGCTTGAGGATGTTTCTCCATACCCAAGAGGCATCTTTGGGTATTTCCATAGTCCAGAAGAATTTTTGACCAATGTGATGCTTCCAAACCCATTTCACCCAAATGGTATCGGCAAAACATGCTATCTTATAGATAAGGCCCTTTGTTTGCCTTGTTCCACACACTGGATCAACTATAGCTAGTCCACCTTGTTCTTTACTCATCCCCGACACGGTCCCACTACCGGCATGGTGCATTTTCTTTGACATTTCGGTCCATCCCATAGAAATCTATTACAGATTTTTTGCAACCTTTTCCAACACCTTTTGGGGAGAATAAAATTTCTTGCCCAATATGTATGTAGAGATGACAATACCGAGTGCACTAGTTCGGTCTACCTGCCTTTGATAGTGATTTGTTCTTCCGGTTGCTTATTCTTTTCCGTGATCTTCTCAACTAATGGCATGCATACTCGATTCCCAATCTTGTGGGCCGTAGGGGTAATCCCAGATATATTATGGGAGGTTCGACTAGTGTGACTCCAAGCGGATCGGACCACTTGGTTGCTTTTCGGTGCTAGACATGCTACCAATAAGGATTGAAGTCTTTGAATAATTGATGTGAAGCCCCAGTACACTCTGTAAACTTCATAATAACCCCTTTGATGGCTTCTAGAGATCTCATATCTCCCTTGCTAAACAACAAGATATCATCTCATAAAACAGATGTGAGTGATGCCCAGCTCCTTACATTTTGAATGATACTTGAAGTCCCCTTCTAAGACACTTTGCTCTAGTAATCCATTCAAAATCTCCATGACTAAAACAAAGAGATATGGGGATAAAGGGTCTCCTTGTCTCAAACCTTTCTTTCCTTCAAAATACCCTTGGGGAGAGCCATTGACTAGGATTGAATAGGTTGGTGAGGTGTAACACATTTTGATCCAACCAATGAATTTTTCTGGAAACCTTAGGCGATGCAGCACTCTTTCAATGGTAGCCCAACTAATTGAGTCATATGCCTTCTTTATATCAATTTTCATTGAGCAGCGTTTCGGACCATGGCTTCTAGCATATCCTCTGATCAATTCATGTGCTAACAGAAGATTGTCTTGAATTGTTCTACCTGGGATAAAAGCCGACTGATTCAGGGATACCAACTCAGAGATAATGAGCTGAATCCTATTTGTGAGCACTTTGGATACACATTTGTAGACCACATTACAACATGCAATTGGTCTAAATTCCTCCACCTTTGTAGGTTTTGAAATTTTTGGTATCATGCACAAGTGAGTTGAGTTCACTCCTTTATGGATGCAATTGAGTGAATACCGAAAGTGGATTGCAAGAAAGATATCTTTCATACATTCCCAATTCCTTTTGAAAAATTCTGCATTGAACCCATCAGGCCCCGGGGACTTATTGTCTGCCATACTAAAAAGAGCTGCCTTGATTTCCACATCCGTAACATCTTTAGAGAGCATCTGAGCATCATCTTGTTGTACAACATTCCTAAAATGTAACAATTCAAGGAAATCCGGAGTGCACAAGGCTTGAGAAGGAGAACCGATTAGGGTTTTGTAATAAGATACAAAAGCATTGCTCACAAGTTCATGTCCTTCTATTCTATTCCCAGTATTATCACTTAGGCACCATATCAGTTTCCGTCCTTTCTTCTCCTTCATTGCATTGTGAAAATACGCATTACACCTCTCCCCATAAGTCAACCAGTCTGTATACGTTCGCTGTTGAAAATCTGCACACTCCATGTCAATAAAATCACATAACACTTGTCTAGCTGTTCTCTCCTTTGCCATGAGTTGCATATCTAGCGGTTGGCTTTGAATCTCCTTCTGAATGTTTCTCGGCCCACACGAAGTTGCTGCTGTTTTCTTATAGAGATCGTAACAATGATGCCTAGCCCAACCTTTTCGGTTTATTCTTAAGCAATGAAGTTTCGTGACAAGATATATAAAGGACTGCCACCTACATCCAATCCCTATGTCACGGTTAATGCTCCTTGAAGTCGAGTGCAACATCCAAAAATTGCACATTCTAAAAGGAATGTTAGGTTTTATCAATTCGAAGCTGTAAAGCATGATTGGCGAATGATCGAGATATCAAAGGTGAGGAATTCAGCAAAAGAATAGCTAAATTGATTACTCTATAAACAGTTTACCACACATCTATCTATCTTGGAATACTTCCTTTGCGCCATCACCAAAATTGGTCCAAGTGTAGTAGTTTCTGTTGTATTCAACTCATTATAGACTGCAGAGTTAAGGCAGCTAGCAAATGGTTGAGTGTCCCTTGGATGAACTGCAGCTCCCACCCTTTCAAATGAGTATAGCACACAGTTAAAATCGCCCAACAAGCACCAGGCTCCATTTAAACTCCTGTGAATACTATCAATTGAGTTCCAAAGAGAAACTCTTTCATTCCTATTATTACTACCATATATGATTGATAAGAAAAGGCTCTTATTCATGGGAAGTATCTGAACATGGCAGTGGATCATCTGATCAGTTTCAAAAGCTTTGTCATCGACACAAAATTTGGGTCCCAAGCTACCCATATAATCGGGTTCGAACCATAATTGTTTTCGATAGGCCATAAAGGGCAACAAATATCGCTAATGCTATGGAACGATCGCCCTTTTACTTTTGTTTCTAATAACCCAAACAAAACCATTTTACTCTCCAGTCTAAACTTATTTATCTCCTTTGCTTTATTGATGTCGTTCAATCCCTCACATTCCATACACACATCTTCATCTATGATTTGTATTGTTTTTGTTTCCCGACCCTTTTCGGCCCTGCCTTTGTTCTTTTTCTCGTGTTCCTTTCTTGGGTTGGTCCGCTCGGTTGTTGCTTTTGCTTTTTGTTTCCCATTCTTCGAGCCCTTGTTTCCACCATACTCGAGAACTAAGTACCCCCACTTGGTTGTTCTCTTTCCTTGTGCTCTGTAAAGATTTCTTCATTATTCTCGATATGTCCTCCTCCCTATTCACTGTCACTCTCATCTGCAAGTTCAAAAATCCCATGTTCTTGACAGTACTGTTTCTCAATGATCCCCTGATTTGTTTGCAGTGGACTTTTCTGATTCCTTTGTCCTCCTGTACTGCGTGGCCTCCCCGTTACCTTTTCTATAGATTTCCCTTTCCTCCACTGAATTATTGGTATGTTGTCTCCCTCTTTTGCATTTTCATCTTGTATGCATTGGAATTCATTGTAGACTTCTATTTCTAAACATTGAGGTGTAGTCAACCGGGTACAATAGTCTCTACGATATTTTCTGGTACATGCTCTGTGCATTCCATATCATTTGGTGGAAGTTCTGTCCTGGTTTCTTCATATACTTGTGATCCATCATCAGACAGTGTATCCTCTTGAGCAGTTTTGCCATTTGTGTTTACGTCTGCCATCAACGTGTTCGATTTGCATTTTCTTTCTCTACCATAGTCCCTCGACCCGTGGTTATCCGCCTGCACGACCATAACCATCGTGTTCCATTCTCGCTCTCTGTTGGTTTACATTTCCACTAGTACTTCCATGCTCCATTTGTTATCGAGCAACCCAAGTCTCAGGTCGTCCTCTTATTGCATTTAGCAAAGTTGTTATGCCCAAAAATCTTGCATTTCATAAGACGATGGTTTCCATGTGTATTCTACTCAACCACCACTTCTCTTTCCTCAACCTTTAGCTTGACCGTCGGTTCATACTTATGATTTACCGGAATCTCAACACATATTCTTGCAAAGGAAAGTCTTTTCCTTTTCGCTATAGCTTCATCCATGAACATAAGTCCCCCAACTAAGCTTGCCACATAAGAGATCCCATCTAGTGTCCACATCTCTTTTGGTACATCATTAAGCTTAACCCAGATTGGAACTGTAGCAATCTTACTCCTATATTTTTCTATCTCAACTGTCCAAGGTTTAAGAACAAAAACACGACCTGCAATGAACACTGGCCCAGCCTCAAGAATCGTTTTTCTATCCTCACCACTTGAAAACTAATATAGAACAACTCTCCTTATCGGTTGTGATTTGAAAAGAAGCTTTCAATTTCCAGTTTTTTGTAAGAAATTCCTTTACCATTGGAAAGGAGAGGCGTTTTTCTAGAAAATATCCAATTAAGTAGTCTTTCCATTGAGTTTTACCTTGATCGATTATATTCTGAGGCACTTGAGCAACTCCGTCTTGCATAACAGGAGTAAAACTCTTCAAGGCAGTATTTGTGAGTGCTGATGGGCCTTTAAATAAAGAACTCCATGGAGAGGCAGTCGTTACCGTAGCATTGACAATAGGAGGAGCTTGAGAGATATCCATTGTATGTCGATTGGAAGCTGGTTTCAAGTTGCCTGAAGCAGATCTATCTCTTTCTTCCTTGGTTTGTGGATGCTTTTACCCGAAAAGGAAGGTTTTGGAGGGAAAGAAAGGATAAGAAAAACTGCTACCGAAAGTTTTGAACTAAAGAAAGAAAGTTTGGTACACAGGATCAAGAATGTGTCATAACACTAAGTTACTCCCATTCTTTCACTAAAGGTCCCCATAGTTTCCTTAGTTAGTTGCTTCCAACTTGCATTGTATATAGGGTTATTTAGGCTTTAGTCCTACTTTTTAAGGGGTATTTAGGCTTTAGTCTTAAAATTATCGATTATTAGGTTTTAGTCCTACTTCCATCTTCGATTTTCTTAAATAACCAAAATACCCTTAGAGCATGTTTATCACGTGACTTGAAATTGCATAAAAGTATGACCAAAACCTAATTTACCCAATTACAGGAGGGGTAAATGCTAAAAATGAGATTCGACTACGCAACACAATGTTGCGTTCATTGAGTCCTTTGAATTGGAGTGTTACATTCATGGGATTGAAATCCGTTCTGTCTTGGGACACAATTGTTCATCAACCTTGAGCACCGAAAGGGAGCAAATTTGTCTTAATAAGGACATAATGATTATCACTAGTATTGAATTTAATTATTGGTAAATTAAGTTAGTTTGTTGAACTAAAGGTTTGTTCATGACATATTTGTTGTATCAATTTGATTTTCTTGTTTACTTAACAATAAATATAATTTTATAATAAGTTTCCTACATAAATTACATCTGTCATTCGATCATTGATAGTTTTCATCTTGATGAATTAGGTGAGATAATGAGGGAAAATTATTCTCACCCCTATTTCGTTCAGATTTCGAGTGCGTGAGAGAAGACGATTGGGCGGAGATTTTATTTTATTATTTTTTTAACGTTTGTTTAGCCCTACTAGAGCACTAGTTTAATACAATAATGTCTATTTAGTTCTAATCATAAACATTTTAAAAATGGGGCTATACTTGTAAAACCAACTCTGTGTAGTAGATTCTGGACTCACTAAAACCATTTATGGGCTTGGGCTTTTCTGAGCTGGAAGGTCTCTCTTTGTCTACGTGGCACTCTCTTTAGAGAATAATCTCAATTCGAGCGGTTAAATTCTTCACTATATATTTGTATTAAACACGCGACTCGTCAATATTTGTATTTGTATTTGTATTTTTATCCTATGAATATAGCACTCCAATTCAAATGACTCAATGAACACAATATTGTGTTGCGTAGTCAAACAATTTAAAATTAAGACTTATAGAGAGAGAGAGAATGCACAAAAAAACAATGCAATGACTTTTCCCAAAATACATTTTTTTTTAATGTTAGTTAAGAAAATGTTAGAATTTAGTGTATGTCCGAATCTCATTTTTAGGATTTACCCCTCCTGTAATTGGATAAATTAGGTTTTGGTCCCACTTTTATGCAATTTCAAGTCACATGATAAACATGCTCTAAGGGTATTATGGTTATTTAAGAAAATCAAAGATGGAAGTAGAACTAAAACATAATAATCGATAATCTACTATCTATATACTAAAGCAGAGACATTTAATGGAAGATTTTCTCTGTCCTATGTGGCACTCTAATATGAGAGTTAGTTTTTTCTCTCTCCTATGTGGCACTCTAATATGAGAGTTAATTTTTTCTCTCTCATATGTTGACACTCTAATATGAAAAATAGTCTTTTCTAATAGCCTACAATCCCACGTATATTGTATGTGGCACTCTAATATGAGAGTTAGTTTTTTTTCTCTCCTATGTGGCAATCTAATATGAGAGTTAATTTTCTCTCTCTCATATGTGGCACTCTAATATGAAAGATAGTTTTTTCTAATAGCCTACAATCTCCACGTACATTGAACATCCTCGGAGAGTTTGAGTGTATTTATAATTCTTATATTTGGAGAGTTTGAGTATATTTCTAATTCTTATATATTTGTTCAAATAAAAAAAATTGTTAAAAAATAGGTGATTTGTAAAAGGTAATTTCCTATTACAAATCAAACACTTTTAGTGTTCCAATTATTATATATTTGATAAAATAAAAAAAATTGCTAGAAAATAGGTGATTTGTAGAAACTAATTCTCTATTACAAATCATACAACTTTAGTGTCTATGATAAAACACCGACTTATTTCGAATATATCCTTAACACGGCCTCAAAACATAGTAAAAAATAATTATACAAAAAATAACATTACAAAAATATATAATATATAAAAAAAAAATACTTGGCAACGCAAATAAAAAATATAAATATATATATATATATATATATATATATATATATATATATATATATATATATATATATATATATATATATATATATAATACTGAATGAAACTAACGTCAAAAAATAATTAATGGGGAACCGAAAACTCGATGCAAATGCATCGAACTAACCACAAATAATATTTAACAGGAAATCAGAAACTGGATGCAAATGCAAACATTAAACTAATCTTAAAAAGTAATTAATATAAAATTGGAATATGGATACAACTGCATTAAACTAACCTCAAAAAATAATTAACGGAAAATCAAAACTTGGATGCAAATACATCAAACTAACATAAAAAAATAATTGTCGGAAAATCGAAAACTTGATGCAAATGCATTGAGCTAACCCTCAAATATTAAATTAATGGGAAATCGGAAACTAGATGCAATTGCATTGAACTAACCTCAAAGAAAAATTAATCATAAATTGGAAACATGATGCAAATGCGTGGAACTAATCTTAAAAAATAATTAACGAGAAATCGGAAACCGGATGCAACTGCACTGAACTAATCTCAAAAAATAAACTGGATGTGCAAATGCATTGAACTAACCTCAATAAATAATTAATGGAAAATCGGAGGGATGCAAATTCATTGAACTAACCTCAAACAATAATTAACGGAAATCGGAAACTAGATGCAAATGCAACTTTATCAAATAATAAACGAAAAATTGGAAACTGGATGCAAATGCATTAAACTAATCTCACATAATAATTAACGGGAAATCAGGAACTGGATGCAAATGCATTGAACTGACCTCAAAGAACAATTAACAAGAAATTAGAAATTGGATGCAAATGTATTGAACTAACTGGAAAGAATAATTAACGAGAAATCAGAAACTGTATGCAACTGCATTGAACTGATCTCAAAATATAAATAACGGGAATTGGAAATTGGATGCAACTGCATTGAACTAACCTCAAAATATAAATAACGGAAAATCAGAAACTGGATGCAAATGCATTGAACTAACCTCAAAACATAGTTGGGTTATATGTTGTGGGAATGTCTTAATAAGTACAATTTTGCATTTAAAATGGTGTTTATCTTATCTCTTTCCGTATGATTGGGAACTCCTTGCTATTCAAGTAGCTTCAATATATATGAACTTCACCTTATTAGGCAATCTCACAAAATTTCAATCAAACTTCTTTTATTAAACAACAAAATGAAGTTAAAGGGTTTTATCAAAGGTGATCGAGTTTTTTTTTTAATAGAGAGTGAGGTTTTCACGTTATAAGAAATTTGGTTGAGTGATAAATATAATATTAATATATAATAGTTATGCATATTTGCAAATATTTTTTAGAATAATTAATATAACAACGCCCGTTCGTAGATAATCTTTGAAGATTCTACATAGTGAGTCATGCATAATTTAAATAATAATTAATGGGAAATCGGTAACTGGATAATCTTCGATGATCCCACATAGTAAATCAAGCATAATTTACATTTTATGTCATGTTTGTAATGGCACTACAGATGGATCAGTAGAAGTTGGTATTACACACCACATTGGATAATTAAAAGGACATCGGAAACTGGATTCAAATACATAACTTAGCTCAAAGTTAAGAGTAATTAACGGGAAATTGGAAACTTTATGCAAATGTAATAAATTAAACTCAAAAAGTAATTAACTAGAAATCGAAAACTTGATGCAATTGCATTAAACTAACGTAAGATAATAACTAACGGGAAATTAGAAATTGGATGCAAATCCTTGAAAAATATTTAACGTACGGGAAATCAGAAATGGTATGCAAATACATCAAACAAACCTCAGATAATAATTAATAGAAAACCGGAAACTGGATGCAAATGCATTGAACTAAACTCAAAAAATAATTAACAGAAAATCGAAAACCGAATGCAACTGCATTGAACTAACCACATAGAATAATTGGTGGGAAATCGGAAACTAAATGGAAATGCATTGAAATAATCTAAAAGAATAATTAACAGAAAATTAGAAACTGACCGGATATAATTGCATCGAATTAACCTCAAAGCATAAATAATCATAAACTAGATGTAGATGTATTAAATTAACATTAAAGAGTTATTAATGGGAAATCAGAAACTGGATCTAAATGCAATGAACTAATCTCAAAGACTAATTAACGAAACATTGAAAAATGGATGAAACTGTACTGAACTAACCTAAATGAATAATTAACGGGAAATTATAAATTTGATGTAACTGCATTGAACTAACCTCAAAAAATAATTAAAGGGAAATTGAAAACTTGATGCAAATGTATTAAACTAACCTCAAAAAATAATTAACATAAAATCGGAAATTGAATGCAACTGCATTGAACTAACATCAAAGAATAATTAATGAAAAACCAAAAACTAGATGCAACTGCATTAAACTAAAATCAGAGATTAACTAACGAAAAATCAAAAATTGGATGTAAATGTATTGAAATAACCTAAAAAAATAGTTAACTGGAAATCGAAAGTCGGATGTAACTACATCACACTGACCTCAAATCATAAATGTCTGCCTTTTTAGCCTTCTCACATGAGTAATTACGAGTAATTAGGAACCCAAAACGAAAGTGATTTTATAAACACAGACTCTTACATATATGCAAACTGTATAGAAATTGTAAACTATCGAACTAACCTAGAAAAACAATTAACGGAAATCAGAAACTGGATGCAGATGTATTGAACTAACCTCAAAGAGTAATAATGGGGAGATTGGAACACGGATGCAAATGCAATGAACTAATCTCAAATACTAATTAACTTGAAACATCAAAACTGGAAACTGAATTAACCTTAATAAATAACTAACGGAAATCATAAAGTGGATGTAATCATAATTAACTAACCTCAAATAAAATAACGGAAATCGGAAACTTGGGTGCAACTGCATTGAAAATCAAAGAATAATTAATGGAAATTGAAAATTGATGCAACGTGCTATATTAAACTAACCTCAAATAATAATAATGGAAAATTACTTTGCAAATACATTGAACTAATAACCCAAAAACATTTTATATTATATGTAGGGGAATAAATGTCTCGACAAATATAGTTTTTAAATTTAAGTAGTGTTTATCATAATTCATTTATTGTGATTGAGAATGTCTTGTTATTCAAGTAGCTTCAATATTATTTTCACCACATTGGGTATTCTCACAAAATTTCAATCAAACTTCTATTGTTAAACCTAACAATAAAAAGAAGTCGATGAGTTTTATCAAGGTTTGATGTTTCCTTTTTATAGAGAGTGGTGATAAGAGCCCAAAACTGTAGTTTTAACCCTTTAACAGTCATACTTTTGGACCAATTATGTGAGTAATAATTAAGAGTTAACACTGATTACGTGTTTTTATGCATTTCAGCCTTCAAAGTCCATTATGTGCAGAAATGTGCCACTTTAGTGAGATAAAGGAGAAAAGGTCGGTTACTAAGGAGTTCCGTGATTAAAGGCCAAGATTCAGGAAGATAAAGCCTTCCTAAAGCCCGGTCAAAAGCTGAAAAGTCGACGGGTGAAAAAAACACAACAAGTCGAGAACTTCCAAAGCCGTATCTTTGGACTCGGACCTCGAAATTGGGCCTACCTTATGTCAAAACGACCGGCTCGGAAAGAGCTTTCCAATGGTCTAAGCCTTGACCCAATCAGAGGAGCAAAAGTGGACGAAAAGTCTGTGGAAGCCAACTGCAGCTGAAGAGGCCTTTTTGATTTGAAGAATTGGGTTTTGGGCCGATTCTCCGCCCAAAACATGGCTCCAAGCCCATGCACGATTTTGGATCTGAAAGTATAAAACAAAAGTTTAGCTCTTTGTTAATGGTAGCTAGTTAGACCTAAATTAATATAGATAATTCTATATCTGTTTTCATTAATTAAATTAAGCTTTAGTTCCATTTTCAATTCTTGTTTTAGATTAAGTCTTTGAATCATTGTTCTTAATTGATTAGATAAATAAAATAGTTGTTTTCTCAATTTCGAATTGTGTTATTTCAATTTATAGATCTGATTTTAATTCTTGTTGATTATCATTCCATAGTTTAAATAGATTGAACCATTGTTAGTTAATTTAGTTAAGTTAGAATTTTAATATGATGTGTAGTTATAATGAAATGGGAAATGATGGTTTGATGACTCAAGGCTAAAACCTCCATTAGAGGGGTTGATGAAGCCTTGATGAAAACTTAGTGGTATAGTGTAGAAACATTGTAGAATCTATTCCAATCTAGAAGGTCGTGATTCGCCATGAGAATGGGTGGACGACCTCACATGCTAGTTAGTATTCGGTAGAAATGCCATGAACACTAGGGATTAGAACTCGAATTTCTTGCCGAAGAAGAACGTAAGAATCGAGATACAAGAATCTATGTTAGGTTATTAAGTTGGATTCGAGGTGGATTCAATTCCCTCTAATCTTTTATCTAGATTCAAGCACAATCATATTTCCATAGCATTAAGTAGTTAAAATCAAGTAATCAAATTCAGTAAGTATCGTAGCATATCACCTTCGTAAAACTCTCATTGACTTAAGACCAACTAATTAGATTAGAAAATATTCCATGCTAGAGCACTAGGAGTGGAACGAACTTTCTACTCCACTATATCTCATAGGATTGAGAGTAGAGAAACTTTGATAAATATAATCATCATAAGATTAGTTTAGTTTACTTACGTTTTGAGTTCATCGTTCATTTCGTAGGTAGACTATCAATTTTATCCCTTTATCAAATGGCACCGCTGCCATCTTAGTTGCACTTTAGCATTGTTTTCATAGTAGAATTAGTCATTTTTAAGTCCCATTAAACCCACCCACCCTTGTTTGATTCATACTGTGGTTATTCATTTCAGCGTTGAAAAAATTCCGGAAAAAATTACATGGAGCGATCGCTTATAAGGAGCGCCTTCATACCTATAGTCCGGACTTTGAGCGACCCGCCCCCTAACTGGACTTACCAACTTTGACCAGCCACGCGTCTGGACTGCTCGGACTAGGAGCGACCACGCCCTCTCTCCGAAAGCACTCTGCACCCTAAGCAAAATTTTTGGATTTCTACAGTTTGTTTTGAACCGATTTTTTAAGTTTTTCGGTGTTCTAACTTGTTATTTACATGAACACGCCGTAAACAAGACGCTTATTCATAAAGCGAAACAAGGACGCTTTCAGGTATTCCTTTCTTCCATACCTCGATCTCGGTTAGAGGTTCATACTAATATATCAAGATTGTTTGGGTTGTTTTTCGTGTTTAGACTTAGACTTGCATGAGATTAAGGTCCGGTGGGAGAAAACACCGAACGTAATTAACCGTCAACAAACAAACATATCGAAAGTATACCAATCATAACACCTCTAACTACTATTCCACCAACCATACCCGACATAATGGGTGAAGAAAGAGAGACTCCTCTTTCCGACTTCTACAAAGCTTTTGGCGATAGCCCTAAATCTTGCATCGTTCTAGCAGACCCAGTGGGGGATTTTCGAATCCCCCCAAACATATTTAATTTGTTACCCGTTTTCCATGGTTTAGGCCATGAAAAACCTTACCAACACATGCGTAGGATTGAACAAGTCCTTACAACATTCCATCATCCTACGGTTGGTGCGGAACAAATTAAACTGAGGGTATTTCCCTTCACCTTAGCCGATAAGGCGTCTTGGTTAAGCGCCCGCCTAACTCTGTGGACTCGTGGGCTAAACTTGTTCAGCTATTTATGGAACATTTTTACCCA
The DNA here is from genome assembly GCF_015680905.1 of Coptis chinensis. Lineage (NCBI taxonomy): Eukaryota > Viridiplantae > Streptophyta > Magnoliopsida > Ranunculales > Ranunculaceae > Coptis > Coptis chinensis. The sequence continues at coordinate 86,701,509 of NC_141463.1, read as the reverse complement.
CCCCTAAAGACGGATGAAATGCTTTCCAAGATTCATTTCTTCCGACAGAACCCTCATGAATCATTTTTTGAGGCTTGGAATCGTTTCATCGATCTGCTTATAGAGTGTCCACACCATAATAACCTAGCAAAGACACGTTAGTTCGTGCCTTTTCAAAGGACTTCAACATCACCATAAAGAAGTCCTTGACATAATGAATGGGGGGTAGTTTCCTAAGTAAAGGAGCCTCAGAGGCTTTATAAATTTTAAAAGAACAAACTAAACGCAATAACAATTGGGAGTGATGATATCCCCGCCTCGCTAGTTCTTCTTCAATTAAGTTAAGGCGGTATGTTTGAGATGAAACCCGACCTTAACTTAAAAATTTAATCGAATCTCTAACTAAAAAGTAGAGGCTATTTCTATTCAACAAAAGCCTATTCCGCCATGAATGTCAACTCCAACCCATGTAATTTCTGTTTGAGTCCCGAAAGCACCCCGACTCCTATTGTCCTCTCGCCTATGAACAACAACAATTAGAGCAAGATAATGTTTGCTCCATTAATAACTATCCTATTCCTAATGCCCCATGGAGACAACATCCCAACTTTAGTTGGCAAAACAATCAACAAGTTACAACTCGTGGTTTAATAACCAAAATGTTAGGCAAACAAACAACTATAATCAAGCTCCACCTAGGCAAGGGCAGGGGACAAGGTCAGGGAAATTATAATAATTATAACAAACCAAGCGCAAAACCACCCGACAAGGTGTAGCACAAGGTCGAGAATAATTATAATAATTATAATACCAATAGAGGTATCGTTCAGGTTAACAATAGTAACTATCAAAACCCACCCATAAATAATCAACGTGAGATAGTTCGGTCGCACCACCACTGCGGACTACTACACCTACACAACCGGACCGATCGACGCCTTTATACAAGGTTACCCAACAACTTTTCCAATCAATGACTCAATCAAACCAACAGATATTACAATCCATAAATCAGGGCATACAACAGCTTAGCCCAAGAGAAAGCCCAACCAAAGCGTGTTTTCGGGACAAAGCGATACCAAACCCTAAAACAACAAACACACCTTTGAGGTAAACGGTAATACTAGTACGAAAACGACAATAGTAGGTGACTGAATGCCATCACCACTCTCCGCCTCGAAAGGTGGTTGATAACAAAGTAACTATGCCTATAGTTACCCCATCGATACTCCTACACCGGATATCGAACTAGATAATCAAATAGAAACGAAGAACCTACCACTATAGAGGTACCCGGTTAAACCACAACCTAAGAAACGAGAAAGCCAAGGTTACACATCAAGTCGAGCCATATGCTAAATATAGAGCTTAAACCACCATTCCCAAAAAAATTAGCCATGCTAACCGGGGATACCAACTTCGAGGAGATTAGGAACGTTTTCAAAAATCTAACGATAAACCTTTCTTTTTCGAAGCTATTAAAAGCTACCTAATCACGCTTAAGTTTCTTAAAGAGTTGTGCACTACTAGGCGCGAAGACCAACATACCTAAAGACGCCTTTTTAACTGAACAATTCCCAACTTTATCCGAAAATAATGGAATTGTTAAGTACAAGGACCCGGTCGCCCCATGTAAAATGCACCTTAGGAGATTCCCACACGGACGACCGCTTTATTAGACACGGGGTAGTGTTAACTTACTCCTCAGATTACTTGTATAAACAAATAGGTCTACAGAAATGCAACCTACAAAAAATAACGCGTTGCAATTAGCGGACGTGTCTATTAAGTATCCTAAGGGTGTAGTGGAAAGCGTGCTTGTTAAGGTTCAGGATTTCTACTATCCCGCGGATTTTGTTATCCTCGATACGTAAGTCGCTAATGACTCTGACCGATCATCTTAGGGCCCCTTTTTAGCAACCGCCAACGACTTATTAATTGCCGCGATGGTAAGATGTCATTATCTTTTGGCCATCTTCACGGTTGAGGTAAATGTTTTAAAATGATGAAACAGATTTACCGATTCGTCTATAGATGGGGAGGTTAGCATGATCGAGAGCTTAGCTCAAGATTATTTTAACAACTTCGTTTCACGAAAACAATATGTACAAATTCCTTTCTTTTGGAAAGTCAGATTTTGTAAATGGCTCCTACTTAGAGGAAGTCAACACCATCCTTGAGTCCACACCAATTGTAGACACTTTGCTCCACATATTGAGTATGAAGACTTGCTACCTAAGCAAGTATTCATTATACAAAATGAGGACCCGAATTTAAACATCTATTGATTTTCCTCCCACCCCGGTGCTTAAACCCCTTCCCCGAGTTAAAATATATACAACTTGATCCGGATGGTAATCATCCGGTAATTATATCTTCTTCAAGTTATCTAAGGATGAAGAGACACGTTTAATCCGGGTGATTAGGAACATCGGTCGACGATTGGTTGGTCCCTAGTCGACATTAAGGGAATTGACCCTAATGTTTGCACTCATCGTATCCATTTGGAGGATAACGCGAAGACTTCTCGCGAACCTCGGCGTCGCTTGAACCCCGCCATGAAAGAGGTGGTTAGGGAAGAAGTCTTTACGATTACTTTCGATCGCGGTATCATATACCCCATCTCTCGATAGCGAATGGGTAAGCCCCATTCATGTAGTTCCTAAAAAATCGGGAGTTACCATGGTTCGTGAACGGAAAAGGTGACTATGTTGTCACACAAGGTCCTATGAAATGGAGGATCGTATTGATTACTGACGTTTAAATGCTATGACATGAAAGGATCACTTTCCTTTACCCCTTTATAGATCAAATGCTCGAACGCGCCTAGCTGGTCATGATTTTTATTGTTTTACGGATGGCTACTCGGGCTATTTTCAGATTATTATTGATATGGATGACCAAGAAAAGACTACCTTCACATGTCCCTTTGAACGTATGCCTATAAACTAATGCCTTTTGGCCTTTGTAATGCTCTTGGAACCTTCAAATGGGTGTATGCTTCATATATTTAGTGACATGGTAGAAGCTTTATGGAAGTTTTCATGGATGATTTTTCTATCTATGGAGACTCCTTCACGATCGTTTGTCTAACCCGCTCTAAGGTTTTGACAAGGTGTGAAGAAAAGAGCCTCGTTTTTAAACTGGGAAAAGTGTCATTTCATGGTGAAAAAGGGCATAGTATTAGGTCACATTGTATCTAGTGATGGCATCAAGTAGATAAGGCCAAACTAGATAAGATAGCGACTCTACCTAAACCACGGATGACCGTCCGTGATATTAGAGCCTTTCTAGGCCATGCGAGGTTTTATAGGTGATTTATTAAAGACTTCTCAAAATAGCTAGGCCTTTAACTAATCTGCTTTTGAAAGATGCAATCTTTGATTTTAATTTTAACCGTAAAGCAGGCTTTTGAAACTTTAAAAGTCATGCAACTAACCCTCTGCACCAATTATCTGATCTCGATTGGTCTAAACCTTCGAACTCATGTGTGATGCTAGTGACTATGCGGTTAGTGCGATCTTGGGACAAAAACTAGATAATAAGTCCACTGTCATTTATTATGCTAGTAAAATATTAAACGATGCTCAACGAAATTATTCAACTACAGAAAAAGAATTCTTAGCCGTCATTTATGCTTTAGATAAGTTTCGTCCTTATTTGGTTGGTTCTAAAACTTTAGTTTACACGGACCATGCATCCCTTAAGTACCTTCTTGCAAAGAAGGATGCTAAGCAGAGATTAATCCGATGGATCCTTCTCCTACAAGAGTTCACATTAGAAATAAAGGACAAAAGAGGGGTCGAAAACGTAGTTGCCGACCACTTATCTAGACTCACAAACGACGATCGATCGATTTCGAGTCCATACGGACTCTTTTCCCCGATGAGCATCAGATGCCATTTTTTCAAAGCACCATGGTATGCTGACATTGTAAATTATCTAGCGGCTGATGTTTGCCTTATAATTGGTCAAGAAATGAATGTAAGAAGTTTTTGGCCAGAGTTAAGTTATACTACTGGGATGAGCCCTACCTTTTTAAGTATTATGCGGATCAGATTATTCGTCGTTGTATTCCCCAGTGGGAATACAATGAAGTTCTATCGTTCTGCCATGACAAAGAGTGTGGTGGCCATTTTAGTGGGATGAAAACAGCCGCTAAAGTTCTTCAATGTGGATTTTATTGGCCTACCCTTTTTAAGGATGCCCAAGTGCATTGCAAGACGTGTATTCATTGCCAACAACTTGGGAGAATCACAAAGCGTAATATGATGCCATTAAATCCAATCTTGATAGTTGAAATTTTCGACGTTTGGGGCATTGATTTCATGGGTCCTTTCCCGGTTTCCCACGGTTTCATTTATATTCTAGTTGCCGTGGACTACGTGTCAAAATGGATAGAGGCTCTAGCTTGCCGTAGCAATGACCATAAGACCGTTGTATTTTTTATCAAAGAATATATTTTCTCGTGGGTTTGGCATTCCTAAAGCCATCATTAGTGATGGTGGAACACATTTTGCAAATGAGTTGTTGTTGCATCCCTAGTGAAAAGTATGGAGTTACACACAAAGTAGCAACTCCTTATCATCCACAAACTAGCGGACAAGTAGAAGTTTCTAATAGGGAAATCAAAAAGATTTTAGAAACAATTGTAAACCCCGATAGGAAAGATCTGGTCAAAGCATCTATCGGATGCCTTATGGGCGATATAGAACTGCTTTCAAAACTCCTATAGGTATGTCTCCCCTTTAGACTTGTATTTGGGAAACCATGTCATTTGCCCGTTGAATTAGAGCACTGCGTGCTCGTGGGCTATAAAAAGCCTTAACTTCAATATTGATGAGGCAGGTGTCAAACGCAAGTTGCAATTGAATGAGCTTGAAGAAATCCGTGAGCGATTCATACGATCTCGCTGAAGGATTATAAAGCTAACATGAAACGTGTTCATGATAAGCATATCTTGCGCAGAAAGAGTTTGTGGTCGATCAAAAGGTTTTTGCTTTACAACTCCCATCTATATGTTTTCCCGGACAAACTAAAACCCGTTTGGTCGGCCCTTTTCGTTATCAAGTCACCCTTTACGGGGGCAATCACCTTGGTAAATCCAAATGACAATAGTACCTTTCAAGTTAATGGTCAATGGTTAAAACATTTTCATGAACTTCTGTCCCCTGATGTAGAGGAAGTCCTTTTACAGGACCCTGTCTATGAGGACTGACCCTTGTCATTTGGTGTACTTACTTTCATTTCCATATACTGATAAGTACACCATTCAGGTAACCGGGCCCTCCCTATGGAGTGTGTGGCTGTAAGTACCGGATCCTAAGTCCACAGTTCACATAATTCACGTTTTCCACTTTTGCATGTTTTCTCGATTTTTGAGTCATGTTCCTCTATGAAGTGAATTATGTATTTATTGTTTTTCGGGTTTCTTATAATAAACAAATAAATTAAAATTAAAATTCTTAAAATCATAGAAATAGCAATCCAACAAGTCTTGGGAATCGACTTTTAAACGACCGACGTTGTAAACAAATTTTGTGTTTAAAAATTTGTTTTGGGGGGCAAATCGATCTTTCCATCGGGATTGCTCGAACTTTCCATTGGTTTTGTTTAGGCCCATTAGTTCAATTGGGTTGACGTAATCTAAACTTAGATTTCCTTCATTCAAGATAACTTACGCCACACACGCACTTTGAGGTGTTCTTCCACCCTCTTATACGTCACCCATGGTTGGAATTGAGTGTTTTATGGATCATTGGATTGGAAATTTCTACCGATCATTTCCATAACTCATTCGCCAAAATCGGGCCAAGAACGAAGCGGCGGCAAATTGAGTTTGAAATTGCACAAAAATCGGAAAATTTCGAATTCAAACTGGGCTTGGGCCCAAACCGCACACGCGTTGCGCGTCTCCTTCCTTCCCAACCCACACGCAGTGTTTCCACTTCAACCCCAAACCGCCGGTTACAAGTTTGGAAACCAAAATAAAAAAAAAAATATATATATATATATATATAGAGAGAGGGAAGAAAACCTAACTACACCTACAACAAGGAAATCAAATCCACCTTAAATCTTTCTAAACAATCATCACCACCAACCCAACTTCGAAAAACACCCACCAATTATAGTTTCCACCACCACCACCAACGCCACCAACGCCGCTTTTTAGTAGTTTTTTCAAACTCGCCTCCCCACAGTCTACAAACCATTAGTAGTCTAAGAAATTTCAATGGCGCTTACGACGAGAATTTTGCCGGAAAACGCGCGTTTGCTTCCGATAGCTTTTCGCGCCATTTTATGACGAGGAGATGTTCAAGAGACATTGGAATGGATGTGGTGGTACTAACCGAGGAGTTCTATCACTATGATTTGGTAGAACAGTTTTATAAAAAAGAAGAATGGAAGGGGATAGGATTTTCATAAAGTTAGGAGGAACGCGGAGAGAAGTAACACGGCGGTTGTTAAGTCGAATGTTAGGGAATTACGCTTTGAAAGCAACCTAGTAACGATAATTCAGGAACCCAAAGATATCTTTGGAGTTCCCGCTTTGATGAAGGATACCGTCGTGGAGGGTGAATACAATCCGACATCCCATTCGTCCACCGACCACATTTGAGAACCAATCAACCGGCCGTAGCTCGATGGATTAGTAGGAACGCCCTCGGGAAAGACAAAGTCGATGATATCGGCCCGCAATGTCCGTGATGTTCTCTCGGATTTTGCAAACAAAGAAGTATAATTTCTGCATCCTTGATTTAATGTTTAATGTGATTCGAGGAGTGGGGAAGAGTTTAGTGCCTCTTCCCCAGATTCGATCACTAAGATCATGCTCTCTCTTTAGAGTCTGTCGCGCAAGATCTGCTCCTATTAAAATCAAATTGCATTCTAATGCAAGTATCTATACGGATTGCATCCAAGAGACTTGGTCGTTGTTCAAGAAAAAAATGGATGAGCCGGAAGGATGAAAGGGAAGATATGACATGGATGGATGAAGATGCATTAGAGAAGTGTAATTTAATATAGAACGATGCAAGTGTTGCAAACCGCCTTCATGATGCGTTTATGGTATTTGTGGAGATATCCGAAATAGGCGGATAGTAGTTCAAAAGAAGCAAAGGAACCTTCTCGGAGGAGATTTGAAATGCTCGAAGGGGTTACGGGACGATATCTTGTATAACATGGAGACTATCCACCAAAGCAACAACAAACCCGGTATCGCGATTTTCGATCTTGAGATGGAAGCCCAACGCTTGTTCGAATAGAGATGCTACGACGATGCCACCCGTGGAGGACTCTGTTTCAGCCGAGTCCGACAGTGCATGAACGTCGTCGCCGGGCGACGATGGTTCAAGCCATTCTCCATCCCAGAGCCAATCTCCATCTCAGGGTCCATCATCATCATAAAACTAGGTGTTCACCCCAGTTGGAGTTCGCTGTTATTTCATATTTCGTTTTATTAGAAAGATTTTAATTCAGTAGTTAAATTTAAATAGTAATGTGTTTATTTAATGTTGTTTGGATTCATATTTTATTTTATTTTTAATATAATTGGTTATTTTTGAGTACTGCTTGTTTTATCATTTATCCCACCTTCCCGACTTGTTTGGGGGTGGAAATATTTAGACCGAGCATAAGTCGTTATATGATCATATATATGTTACCTTGTCTTGGAGGAAAGGTTGATAATTTGGCCGATATCGACATATCTATGACTTGTGTGGTGGTAGCATGAAATCTAGGAGAGTTTAGAAGTTACTATTCTAAATCCAGTATGAAAGATACCAGGATTTTTAGGAAATCATGAAAATGGCTTGTTTCCCGTTTACGGTTTTGAGAATTTCCTATTTCCGGAAATTGCCTTCAAACAAATAGGGAACTTCCCGATTCATTTTGGAAGCTCATAACCTATTTAAACTCCCTTCTTTCTACACTAACAAACCACAATACATTCCACCATCATCCCGCACCATCCATTCTAAGTTTTACTTTCTTTTTCATCTAAACTCCGGTTTAGCGCTTTTACGAAGTTTTGTCGAGGCGCTGCTCCCTTTACTTTTTTTTGAAGAATTTTGTCAGAGCGCGACTGATAGAACACTCTTTACACACGTTTATTGGTTTTCAGTTACTTATTTTCTTAAGTCCGAGGTCCGGTCAAAGTCCAAATTCCAAAGTCCAAAGTCCAAATTCCAACGTCCAGTATAGTCGTGACGTTTTAGTCAAGTTACCTTACTCGTGGGTTTGGTAGGATAGGTCGAGTAAAGGGATCGCCCAAACCTTAGGGCTCGGATAGGTTCACAACCTGGAAATTACAACTTTAAGTGAGTAGGATTTTTAGGTTTCTTTTTAGTTGGTTTTAATTAAAATAACGGTAATGCAAATAAAATAAATTACTACGGCGATTATATGTAGGTAAACAAAATGTAGAGAAACAGGGGAGAGAGTTAATCATGCTCATGCAAGAATCATTTTTTAACAGGTTTTATTACTAAATCACTACATCTCTAATTGCGCCTCGTTTGGAGACGACGCCGAGTATTGATCCCTAGTGCATGCCCACATCTCTAGGTCGTGATTTCACTAGCATAAGGAGTTTCGATAATACCTCATCTCTCGGTATATTATTTCAGCTCCCGGAACAAGTTCACATCACCGATTTTAATTGGAGAGTCGTTCGACACAAAAAGAGTCGCTACAAGAAGACATTTTAGGTCGTGAGACTGTTTCCGAGCATCGCACTCTAACTTTGTACAGTCTCGGTCATTTTGGGACCGGATGTTAATTCTATGCCTAATTCCTAAGTAGTGATTCTAGAATATTAACGAAGTCGATCCGATTTTCACACGAAGCAAAGATAACCCCCCCGGGGTTAGCTCATCATCATAGAAGGAATAATAAATTGTTGTATACATTAAGTAAATAAATGCAGGACATAAATTAAACAAGAAAAAGAAATGATCGTTATTAAGGGTAAAATAACTTCATCGTATTAAGTCTGCTTTGAAAATAAAATGGCGGAAGGTAAGATCAAGAAAAGAAAACTAAACGTAGCTAAAGCATTAATATTTGAAGGAAGATATATGAAGGCCACCCCTCATATTTATAGGCATCATAGGATGACTATCCGCGGATGATTTAATTTGCTTTTGGCCTTATGCTAATTGAATGGTTCGAAACTTTGAGAATCAAAGTTTTGTTTTAACTATTCGTCTTTTTGCTGTTTTAAGTTTTGTTTGTTAGCTAATTTCAATTCAAACCACCTGGTTTGAATTGGTACGTGTCTTCTTTCTTGCCAGATGGTATCAATTTGAAACCATCATTTGCCACCTGCCTATGCTGACTCATCATGCCTTCTGGGCCCGCAGAGTGTGTCCACTTGGTGTGTCCAATGGCGGCGCTGATTTTGGCATTTTTATGACTTTTTGTCCTTGCGCAGAGTTCGTCGCCCGGGTCGCTATGGCAGCTTCACTAGCCAACGTCGGCACCTAAATTTATCCGATTTGAGCTTCGGAAGTTTCCCCGCCTCTTTATATGTGGGCCCGTCCCCCGACCGGTTTCGTTTCTTTTGGAAACTTCGGCTCTAGTCAGGCTTTGTTGGGCTTCACGGGAATTGAGTGGGAATTCCAAATATTCCCGTATTCTTGTACTTGGAAGCTTCACTAGCCAACGTCGGCACCTAGATTTATCCGATTTGAGCTTCGGAAGTTTCCTGCTTCTTTATATGTGGGCCCGTTCCGCACTGGTTCTGTTCTTTTGGAAACTTCGGCTTCACGGGGTCGAGTGGGAAACTCCAAGTATTCCCGTATTCCTGTACTTTGATGCATGTTTTATCACTATATTCATTTTAATTGCGGAAACCTGCAAAAGTACGAAAATATAATTATTACATGATTATTAAACACATAATTGACCAAAATGCTATGTCTCTCGGGGTTTAATATTACAGTTTTGGGTGCTTATCACACCACCCCCAAACAGCACTTTGCTTGTCCTCAAGCAAAGAAGAGACATTAAAACGATAAGTGATCAAAAATGTGTTGTCTTAAGCTAAATCTCATTTCGCAGAGCGCGGTTGTATTGACCGTGATGCAACAAGGCCTTGAACCACTAGGAATTCCCTAGTGGGACGAAGTTATAGCCTCGCGGAGAGTTTTCCGAGAAGATACTCACAAACTTCATTTATACTACAACGACTCAAGAGAACAAAGGCTTGTTTCTTTAATTAATCTCGTGTATCTAGACATCTCACTAGCAAGGGAAACAAGGATTTTATTCTTTCAAATTCAAGTTAATATACATACAATAATCGAAACATCTATGTATGAGCATGCATGTAGTGATCTAATAATGAAATGTAATGAAAGGGGCCGTTTCGATCCTTTGGATAGCGTCCTTAAGTAGGTTCTCACAGTGTATGTGTTGAAACACAATTTCTCTTATTTTTCCACTCAAGCTTTGCTATCTCCAAGCAGGTGCAAGTGGGCACACGTTTCCTCACATACTCAATGACAAATGAGGAGCCGAAGTTCGAGAAGTCACAACTACTACTTATTATCACACTATCCTATCCCTAATCGAGCTAGAGGTCTTTATTAGGTGTTATGGGGCTTAGGTGGTAGTGTAAAAGAAACCTGGAATGGAAAATTCAAAAATGATAAGTATGAGAGAATAAGGTCTTGAGATATTTATACTAGAGAAATCCTTTTTTTTTTTCTTTCCCCGCTTCTAACATGGTTTCCATACTTGGATTTTTCAAGCTTTTGTATTCCCCTTTGATTTGATCTTTGGGGAAATTCTAACCTTGATATTTCTTTTGATTTTTGGAAACATATTTCTATTTTTTTCTTTTTCTTTTCTTCAAACAGTAACCGATTTTGATTTGTGACAAGGTTTTTCTCTTCATTTTTCTCAAGACTTCATCCTATTTTCATACTCATCATCTAGGTAGGCTTATTTATTTGTGGTTACTAGATGGGTAATGATTTTTTATTGGTGAAGTAGAAAGGATTAATGAAAGGTTCAATGGGCTTAATTAGCGGTAATTTTTTTTTTACAACAGCGAATTTTTGGCTATATCGATCCAAAGAAGGCCTAAATTCTCGCCTAGGATTTGGGTAGTGATCAAGTAAGTAGACGTGTGAACTTCTCTATTCGGAAGAACTACTCCTCTGTGTCATTACTCATATATCACACATTTTGAGGCTTTTGGTTAGATTCTTACAGGATATGGAAACTAAGTTGTCTAACCGTGGGTCCCAGAAACTTACTGCTGTGTACATTTCATGATAGTCAGTGCATGAATGCTCATGAAAAGATGTAAAAACTATTGCATACGTATTAAATTAAGTTTCTAAGAACAAGTCCTAATTTTGATGCTATGGTGAGATTTCTAAATATTTTTCATCATAGAAAGAGAAATGAGAATTTGTCACTAAATACGTTTATTTAGACATTAAGTAACTATATACAACTATGCATGCCTAATTTTTGCAAAAGGTTCTCAACCCCAAACAAATGGACACCGTGGTCCTCAAAGTGTTAAGAGGAAGAAAGAGTATACCTGAGAGGCTTTGAGCAAAAATAAAGCTGACATCTTCCACATAAATTTATTGTAACACACTATATATTATACATCATAAAAGTAGAAGCACACTGTTAGAGTAGCACACTGTTAGGTCACTTATTTATTTCACATCAAAACATAAAACAAATATGTACATGCATCAACTCACATTGCCCCAACCTTGAACTGGGGATAGTCCTTCCTTGCCTCGCCCCTCAGAGAAATGCCATTCCTTCACATCCCGCCAATCTATCATAACTTTCCGGACTTCACTCCACTTCCTTTTCTTTGCATTGTCTAGATGAGCTATCATTTTATCATCATTAGGAAAAGAACGAACTTTCTTAAGATACCTTGCATGGCGTGTCCATGTCCAAAATCGCAAGGAACTAATTATCTTGTTTGTTGGACACATAGAGTCGACCTTTACCCAGCCTTTGAAAGGTGGTCGCAAACTCGTGGAAGTACGCCCTCACTATCCCGCATGCTGAATCGGCGAGTGATATAGTCTTGCCGAAAAACCGAGAGCCTTCTTAAGATTCTCAATTACTAGTTCAGAATGTCGAAGGTGGTACGTTCTTTGGGCCAATGCATGGAATGTCTTACACGCGCCTTTGATGCCGTGGAAAATGCCAATCTCCCATGATGTTCGAAGAATAAATAACATGGCAGTTCCAACATTCATGGTCATAATCGGCTAGTGGAATAATAGTGAATTTCGCCATCGGCCGCCTTTTGCACGTTCTTTGACGTGGGCAAGGCCATCGCCATAGCGGGCAGCAAAATCTTCCCTAGAGTAGTCATTAAGGTCATTCTCTAGTATTTTTTTTTTGTTTTTATTTTTAAGGGTTTTATTTACATACAAGGGAGATATACGTGAAAAACACTGGATGTCCAGGGGAGTCACCATCTTAAATCATAGACAACTGTCATGTCGGCTCGATTTAACCCAATCCAAATGAGACTATGGCTTCACCTCTATGTATTATGGGGTTAGGGGCAAGACGGTACCATCCTGGACCGTGCGCGCTACGGTCTAATAAAATTGCCCTTTTTACATACGGCTATCCTCAAACCGCCCCAAGGGACTCAAAGTAACCAATTATAGGGTTGGTCTGGTGGAATCCATTGCCCGTTTGTGTTCCAAGTATGCAACATCTGAGGTTTGACATTTAATCCCTTTGTGCAAAACTTAATGCAAAGGGAAAAGGTAACAAAATAAACATATTTACAAGGTGAGTCTTTTAACGTCAGATCCTCAAGACGAATCGAGTCTTTTAATGTCAGATTCTCAAGACGAATCCCATCCTGTGGGAGAAACGGCGCGGCGACGAAGATTATCCCGCGTACTGGTGTTAGACAAAAGTATACCTTAAATTGGCTAGTATCGGATAGGAAGTCCGGCCTAGACAGGGGGTGTTTGGCAATGCATACACCAGCCCCATCCTTCGCGCACGCCGCTTACGAGAAAAAAAGAACTACGACCATTTCCTATTCGTGGATGAGTGAGACTTACACCAAATGATTAGCTAAAGTTCGCGAGGTAGAGAGTAGAAAAGGGAAGAGAAGGAAGGAGGTGAAATTTTAGGTACCCATCGTTTATCGAAAAGCACGCTTTGCTCGTGGTTGCGTAATACATTTATAATTCGCTCAGAAAAAGAGTTTTTGTGGACTAAGGTTCCGGCGCTTTGCAACCACACACTTCAAAGAACTTTGGAGATCATAAGATAGAAGATGGCCCGGCTACCAAAATGGCGCACCTCTATAGAAACAGGATCGAAAGTACGCCAAACTAAACATCTAGTCGGTGTATAATCGGATTCAAGAAGAGTCCGCTCAACATCCGTGAGCGTAATTGCGGTAATGTTTTAGGCGTTGTCCATTGACTTGAAATTCATCGTTATCTTTTGGATTAAGCAAAGAGATTGCCCCATAATGTTTCACGGCCGACACAATGAAAGGACCGCACCATCGCGGTTTTCAATTTACCGGGAAAGATGTGTAACTGGAGTTGTACAATAAAACTTTTTGGCCAATTTTGAAATCCTTACGCAAAATGTGTTTGTCGCGGCACTTTTTTCATATTAGCTTTGTAGGATTTCGAGAGATCATAAGCATCAATCTCAATCTCCTCCCAAATTTCATTTAATTGCAGTTTCGCTTCTGCTTGCCGATCGATGATATTGTAATCGAGGCTTTTGATGGCCCAAAAGGCACGGTGCTCAAGTTCAACCGCGCAGATGACAAGGTTTTCCAAAACAATGCGGTAAGGAGACATCCCTATAGGTGTCTTAAATGTCGCTCGGTATGCCCACAAGGCATCCGATAAGCCGAGAGACGATCCTTTCTTGATGGGTTGACAGTTTTCTCCGTAATAGACTTTATCTCTCTCGTTGGAGACTTCCACTTGGCCACTCGTTTGTGGGTGGTATGGAGTAGCAACCTTGTGAGTAACTCCATATTTCTTCATTAAAATCCCAAAAATTTTGTTACAAAAATGTGTACCCCATCATCGATGATAGCTTTGGGAACACCAAAACGAGAAAAAATGTTTTCTTTTTACAAATCTCACGACAAATCTTTATGGTCATTTGAGCTTTTATTACGCGAAAGTGCCTCAATCCATTTGGACACATAGTCTATAGCGACTAAAATGTATAGAAAACCTTGAGAAATAGGGAAGGGTCCCATAAAATCAATGCCCCAAACATCAAAAAATTTCCACAATTAAGATAGGATTTAGGGGCATCATATTTCGCTTGGTAATTGACCTAGGTGTTGACAACGAATGCAAGCTACGAATGTTCGTGGTGCATCGCGAAAAAGGGTAGGCCAAGTAAAACCACATTGTAACACCTTGGCCGCAGTTTTCTTTCCACTGAAATGACCTCCGCAAGATTGTTCATGGACAAAAGGATAATACGCCGGTGTGTTCCGGTCGGGAATGCAAATGATTTAATGAGTTGGTCGGAACAATACTTAAAGAGGTAGGGTTCATCCCGTAAATAATATTTTACGATGGATAAGAACTTTTATGATCGGGGACGTGACCAAAAGGAGGGGACTTCCTCAAGAACAGGTAGTTAACGATATCCGCGTACGGATGAGATGAGAAAATAGAGTACAAGTATTCGCCTAGGAAGGAATCACCGATAGCTTTAGAATCACTATCGATGTCACCAACCGCCTTGATAAATGGTCGGCTATGACATTTTCGGTTCCTTTCTTTTGTCTTTGATTTCCGTGGTGAATTCTTGTAAGAGAAGGATCCAGCCGAACAATCGTTGTTTTAAGGCCCTTTTCGGTGAGTAAGTACCGAATTGCGGCATGGTCAAGATATACTATGGTCGATGTTCCAACTAGGTAGGGCTTAAACTTATCCAAAGCATAGACAACAGCTAGAACTCTTTTCACCCAGGTATAATTACGTTGAGCGTCGTTAAGAGTTTTACTAGCGTAGTAAATGACAACGGGTTTGTCGTCACGTCGTTGGCCTATCACGGCACCAATAGCAAAGTCGCTAAGCGCCACACATTAGTTCGAATGGTTGAGACCAATCGGGGTTGAATGATAGGAGCGTAGTCGAGCGCGTTTTAGAGTATCAAAAGCTTGTTTGCAATTGAAATTGAAGTCGAATAATCGCATCCTTAAAGGTGAGATTGGTTAAGGGTCGAGCAACTTTAGAAAAATCCTGAATGAATCTCCTCAGAAACCCGGGCCGTGGCCTAAAAGGCACGGATATCACGAATCGTGACGTGGGAAAGGTAGCTAAGAAATTTTAACAATTTTAGCTTTATCAACCTCTATCCCGCCTTTTGAAACAATATGACCTAGAACAAGTCCTTTGGTAACCATGAAATGACACTTCTCCCAATTGAGTACCAGATTTTTTCTTCGCAACGCTGCTAATAATTTTAGAAAGGTTGGATAAACAAATCGTCAAAAGAATTTCCAGAAATGGAAAAGTCGCCCATGAAGACTTCCATATAACGTTCCACCATATCACTAAAAATGTGAAGCATGCAGCGTTGGAAAGTGCCGGGGCATTACAAAGACCAAAAGGCATTCGTCAGTATGCAAAGGTTCCAAAGGGACATGTGAAAGTTGTCTTTTTCTTGATCGGTTGGGATCGATAACAATTTGGAAGTATCCGAATAGCCATCAAGAAAAACAGTAGTAAGCATGACCGCTAAAACGCTCTAGCATCCGGGTCAATGAATGGGAGAGGGAAGTGATCTTTACGGGTGTTCGCATTAAGTTTGTGATAGTCAATGCAAATTCTCCATTTAAAAGGAATGCGAGTGGAGATGCACTCACCATTTTCATTTTGCACAACTTGAATGCCGGACTTTTGGGAACAACGTGGACGGGACTAACCCAGTCACTATCCGAGATAGGGTATATGATACCCGCATCAAGTAAACGTAGAACTTCCTCTCACTACTTCCTTCATTGTGGGATTAAAAGGCGTTATTGGTTCTCGTGGACGCTTTTGGTGCCGCCATCAAGATGTATACGACGCGTGCATATGCTAGGGTCTATTCCCTTGATATCATCTAAGGACCATCCGATAGCGGAGCGGTGTTCAATTTAATGACATGCATCAAACGTGCCTCTTCTTCGTCAGTAGTCAAGTGAGCAGAAATTATTATAGGGTGACTACCATCCGGGATCGAGATGCACGCATTTCAAATCCAGGGGTAAAGGTTTTAAATCCGGAGTTGGAGGATTGGGGATCAAGGATTCGTGAGGATCATCTCTTCAATGGAAAAGAGCTGAATCCGGTTCTTCTGAATTAGTTTGCACCGAAGCATTAGGGTCAAATAGTGGTACTGACTCTAATAATGCATGGACATCCCTTATGTACGAGTCATCGTCAAACTCCGGATTATCAAAAGAAAGAAATTGATGTATCTCGTCTGGGGGAAAAGAGTTTGTGAAATAATCATGTTCCAGACTATCAACCAAGCTAATCTCGCCCTCCATTATAGGATCGGGAAACTGTTTCATTAATTTGAACACGTTGAAGTTCGATGAAAAGGTTCCCGAAAAGACAATGTCATTGAACCGTCCCGACAATTTATGAGAGCGTTGGCGCAGTTTCAAGAAAAGGACGCCCCAAGATGATAGGAATGGAGTCACGTGCTACTTCAAGATCTAGAATGACAAAATCAACCGGGTAGTAAAAATCTTGGACCTTTACTATAACGTTCTCTACTATGCTTTTGGGTACTTGATGGAGCCGATCCGCGAGTTGTAGAGTCATATTGGTAGGTTTCAATTCATGAAGACCTAACCTTAAAAATAAGTAGTAGGGAAGTAGGTTAACAGCGGCACCTAGGTCTAAAAGCGCATAGCGGTATACTTGTCTCCCAACGCGCATGGTATACTTGGTTAATTCGACTGGGTCCTTATAAAACTTTACTATACCATTGGTAGTGGTAATCGAGGGAAACCGGTGATGAGGAACTTGTTAAAGGTACATTCGACGTTGTTTGGTGGTGCACATGTCCTTCAAAAAACTTGGCATGCTTGGGCAAATGCTTTTAGCATCTAGGAAAGGTAAGTTTATGGTCAAATTTTTGAAGGTTTCACGGATCTCATCAAAATGTTCGTCATGTTTATTCTTTACCAAACGGGCAGGGAACGGAGCTTTTGGACGGAATCGCATATAAGGATCAGTGGTGTCTTTTCCTAGGGACGTAGGTGTAGATTTTGATGGCACAACTTCGTCCGTTATAGGTTGCGAGGTAGGAGTTGGAAGGACGTTAGTCGTGGCTTCCGTCGATTCCTCGTCCCGCATAACGATATTATTGTCGATGGTTTGGCCGAGCGAAGAGTGGTAATGGCATTTACCTCACCCGGCTTGGATTACTAGGTCCCGTGCATTGTTGGAAGTTCAAAGCGGTGTTAGTAGGCTTAGGGTTTGGAACCGCTTGGCGGGGAAACGCCTTTTGACTTTTATCCCGAGCTAAATTTGAAGAGAGACTGTTGGATAGAAGCTAGGATTTGATTCTGTTGATTCATGTATGTCAGGAAAGTTTCAGCCGTTTTATCGGCTGTGGATTGGACTAAAGGGGTAGCAGGAACTAGTTCACGGTTATTATTCACGGGTTGATTTTGGTAGCCATATCCTTGACTAGCGGGAACAAGGTTGCGGTTGTTTTGGTACCCTATATTTGCGTTGTTGGGAAAATTACTTTGCCCTTGCTGAAATTGTGGAGGATTTCCTTGACGATAGGAATTGTAGTTCGCAGGTGGTCGTACAGGAACGTTGTTGCCACCTGAAGGAGCTTGTTGTTGGACAGGAGGTGCCCAAGCTAAATTCGGATGTTGTCGCCAAGGTGCATTAGGGATGTTGAAAGCACAAGCCTCTTCAGAAGGTTGGGGAGGACACTCGTATACCAAAGGACAATAAGAATCGGCGTGCTCAGGACTTAAGCAAAGAGGGCATGGGGAAGCGTTGGCAGCCATGACCTGTTTGGGTTTTTGTTCATTTACTTGTACCGAAAGAGCATCAACCTTTTTGTTTAGGGACTCGATTAAAGTTTTTAATTCCGGATCGGGTTTGACCTCAAACATAGACGTAACTTTGGTAGGAGTGTCTTTAGAAGATCTAGAAGAATCAGTGTTTCCCCAATGGGTGCCTTTGAGGGAGCCTGTTTCTCGAAAAAGTATATGCTTCAAGATAAGCCCTTGTCCATGAAACAACCGCCGTTCATGATATCTAATGTTTCCTTTTGATGGTCAGAGAGACCATTAAAGAATGAACGGACTAATACAGCGGTGTCGAGTTGATGATGGGGACATTCGAGAAGTAGATCAGTAAATCCGCCTCCACGCCGAAAAGGATTCCCGGGGTCTTTGGCGAAAAGAATTGAATCTTTTGAAGCATTTCTAGTAGTTTTCCGAGTATAGAACTTTATCATGAACGCTTGAACAAGTTTGGCCCATGTGTCAATGGATTGCGGGCGCTTTGTCCGGCGAGCCAAACCGAAGCTTTATCGGCTAAGGTGAAGGGAAACAACCTAAGCAAGACTTGTTCGTTGGTAACGGTCGGATGGCGGAAAGTGGTGACTACTTGTTGCATCCGGACGAAGATGATTAGACGGTTTTTCATGGTCTAAACCATGGTAAACAGGTAACAAACCGAAAATGTTTGGCGGAATCTGAAAAAAATCACCTATAATCGCGATCGAAGTTTAATGCAGAAGCGTGTCCTTCCCGTAGAGGCGAAGATAGAAACCGAAAGGGGTTTTCGACCGCGGAGATTTTCTTCAGCCATAATTAAAGGAGATAATGGAAACGGAGATGTTTGACGAGGTTGATTTACGGAGGAGGAACTATGCCTAGGAGATAACATAAACAGTTGTTTCTTGTATTTTCGACGATGATATGTAAGTTCTAATTCCTTATGTTTACCAGACCGTAGTCTCATACAAATATGAATTTTAATTTAGTGCTCATAAGGAACGAATAATGACTGGAGGTTTTAGAATTTAGGAAGAAGGGAGTTGAAACACGTCTTCCCGAAATATTTGCTAACTTTCGGCGGGGAAGCTAGGATAACGCGTGTGAATATTCCAGCAGCCAGGTCACCGAGAGAATTGAGGGAAGTTGTTCGTGCTAGCACGTTCCTTAATTAGGCAACCTCAATTTTTTTTTTCAAGTTTCCTAGGCACTAATGGAATAGGATGATTTATGATGGTGTATTATGCGGGGTGTTATTAAGATGATTTAGATGAAATTTTTAATTACTATGATTTTTTAATTTTTAATTTTTTTTTAATTTTTTTATTTATTATTATTTATTATTATTTTATAATTTACGTAATTAGTGTATTATGGGGACGTGATTACGAAATATGCAATTAAAAACGATAGATGCCAAATTAGAAACTAACTAGCATATACTAGTTTACACAGAAAGTCTACCCATGCAAATCTATATTACCTATACGTGCAACTATGTATAAGTTATACGTGAGCTAGGGGAATGTCGAGAACGAACTCATGCAATTGAATACCGCGTACGTGAATTGATGTAACATACACATACAAAAATATTCTAAGTAGGTGGTTTGGTGCTACGCATATATCAAAATATATTCGAATCATATTAATTGTGTTACGTGAATATGTGATGATGAACCACCTTTACATGCATAGAGTTCTCATGCCAACATACAAATATACGAGGTAAAACAGATTATAACAAATAATATCCTCGACAAAGTTTGAGGAGTTTAAGAGTTTGAAACCTGGCGTCCCGCGATTCCTCGTATAGCGATCGACTACTCCCAAGCTTATGCTTACTAGAAAAACAGGACCAAAGAGCCCAAAAGAGTAATCGAAAAGGAAAGTGGCTCTGTACGAAAACCGGTGTTGATACTCCGGGTTAGTTTCGCGTGCTTACTAATTCAGTCTCGTCCGAGACTCTTTTGTCTGTTTAGTACTTCAAATTCCTACGGAGTACTTAGACTGTGCTAATGAAAATAAACAAAACTTGGCTCACAGATATTTGTTAGTAGAAAAAAAAATACGGTAAATAGTTAGTATTGTAACTGAAATGAAAATTAAAAAGATGATGAGGTAAGGGAGGGGTTTTTATGGATGTATTCCAGTTATTACGTTAAGTCCAGAGTCCTTCGGCGTGCAGCGGTGCCATTTGATAGAACGCTCTTTACACACGTTTATTGGTTTTCAGTTACTTATTTTCTTAAGTCCGAGGTCCACAGTCCAAAGTCCGAAGTCCACAGTCAAAGTCCAAAGTCCAAATTCCAACGTCCGTTATAGTTAAATGCGTTTTAGTCAAGTTACCTTTACTTCGACGTGGGTTTGGTAGGATAGGTCGAGTAAGGGATCGTCCAAACCTTAGGGCTCGGATAGGTTCACAACTGGAAATTACAACTTTAAGTGAGTAGGATTTTTAGGTTTCTTTTTAGTTGGTTTTTAATTAAAATAACGGTAATGCAAATAAAATAAATTACTACGGCGATTATATGTAGGTAAACAAAATGTAGAGAAACAGGGAGAGAGTTAATCATGCTCATGCAAGAATCATTTTTTAACAGTTTTTATTACTAAATCACTACATCTCTAATTCGTCTCGTTTCGGAGACGACGTCGAGTATTGATCCCTAGTGCATGCCCACATCTCTAGGTCACATTTCACTAGCATAAGGAGTTTCGATAATACCTCATCTCTGGTATATTATTTCAGCTCCTGGCACAAGTTCACATCAGCTGGACGAATTGGAGAAATGTCGACGACCAAAAGAGTCGCGGCGAGACATTTTTTCGCTACAAAGAGCGTTTCGAGCATCAAAGCCTCTAACTTTGTGCGATCTCAGTCATTTTGGGACCGGATGTTAATTCTATGCCTAATTCCTAAGTAGTGATTCTAGAATATTAACGAGTCGATCCGATTTTCACACGAGCAACATAACCCCTCCCCCGAGGGTTAGCTCATCATCATATAAGGAATAATAAAACTTGCTGTATACATTAAGTAAATAAATGCAGGACAGAAATTAAACAAGAAAAGAAATGATCATTATTAAGGGTAAAATAACTTCTTTGTATTAGATTTCTTTGAAATAAAAATGGCGGAAGGTAAGTACTGAAGAAAGAAAACTAAACGTAGCTAAAGCATTAATATGCTGAAGGAAGATATATGAAGGCCACCCCCTCATATTTATAGGCATCATAGGATGACTATCCGTGACTGATTTAATTTGCTTTTGGCCTTATGCTAATTGAATGGTTCGAAACTTTGAGAATCAAAGTTTTGTTTTAACTGTTTTAACTTTTCGTCTTTTTGCTGTTTTAAGTTTTGTTTGTTAGCTAATTTCAATTCAAACCACCTGGTTTGAATTGGTACGTGTCTTCTTTCTTGCCAGATGGTATCAATTTGAAACCATCATTTGCCACCTGCCTATGCTGACTCATCATGCCTTCTGGGCCCGCAGAGTGTGTCCACTTGGTGTGTCCAATGGCGGCGCTGATTTTGGCGTTTTTACGACTTTTGTCCTTACTTGCGAGTTAGTTCGCCAGCCCGTCGCTATGGCAGCTTCACTAGCTAACGTCGGCACCTAGATTTATCCGATTTGAGCTTCGGAAGTTTCCTGCCTCTTTATATGTGGGCGATCTGCGACCGGGTTCTCGTTTCTTTTGGAAACTTCGGCTCTAGTCAGGCTTTGTTGGGCTTCACTGGGAATTGAGTGGGAATTCCAAATATTCCCGTATTCTTGTACTTGGCAGCTTCACTAGCCAACGTCGGCACCTAGATTTATCCGATTTGAGCTTCGGAAGTTTCTCGCTTTCTTTATATGTGGGCCGTTCGACCGGTGGTCTCGTTTCTTTTGGAAACTTCGGCTTCATGGGGTCGAGTGGGAAACTCCAAGTATTCCCGTATTCCTGTACTTTGATGCATGTTTTATCACTATATTCATTTTAATTGCGGAAACCTGCAAAAGTACGAAAATATAATTATTACATGATTATTAAACACATAATTGACCAAAATGCTATGTCTCTCGGGGTTTAATATTACGGTTTTGGGTGCTTATCAGCGACGCCCTCTCAAACTATGGACCAGAGCGACCCGCCCTCATACCAAAGCGACCAGCGCCATAACATCATGTCGCATTTACACATAAGCCGAACCGCGCTCTACAGCCTAGCGTCTCCCCGGTTTCGTGGAACGCGGAAATTTCCAATTTTCAGACGGTCATTCCAGGATTTTATTGGAACTGTTCAAAGAGTTATTGTGATGACATCTCCTATAGTCATACCCGAACAGTCTTTCAAAGATGTATTGGGCACGAGACCTATGGACACCGGTTCCGGCACCACGGGATCCCGCATTAGGATGGCGTCATCTATCGGTAAGTGATGATGAGTCATATTCACCACAACTTTTGCTTATTTCTATGACCACGTTAAATTCTATTGTAATCGGGATGGAGATCAAGAATTCTCCGTAAGAGTCGATGACCACGACACATGAATTCAATAAAAATTTGGTCGCCTTTAGTTTTAGGAATACCAATACCGATCCCTGTTCACACATGGGCATATATGACCGATAATGCATATCTTTATGATTATACATATTTCCATGATTATTATGGGGAGGGTATTTCGAGTAATGGACCAGGCGATATAGCATTGCTCTTGGTAGCCTTTCCTTAAACGTAAAGGCACCACCATGTTATTTATCCCGATGAATATTTTGGGGAATGGCGGTTCACTTACATAAACGGTTTCTTTGGTGACATTTTCCTCGCTTTAGGCGAGGGGCGTTGCCACTATGACATTCCCCAAGTTTTGGTCACTAGTCTTAAGAGAGCCCAAACCATGAGGCATAAGTATCTTCTTATGCCCGTGTTGGTAGCCGCATCATCGTAGTTGTTTACGTGATTCTCGTGCACAATTCACAAATTGGAAAATGGTTGAAGTCATGAGACCCACTAATATGGTGGTTCGCTCATTCGCGAATAATGACTTGGCTGGGATGGCAGTGCGACCTCATTTGGTCGCCCATTACATCCCATCGGACATAATAACACTTAACAATGAGGTTAGCATTAGTAGATGATAAATGGCGGCAAGCTTGGCAAGTTATAATGGGTGGCGGCGAGGATGCTGAAGGAACCTCATATCTTTAATGAGGAGGAGGATGCTTAAGCGGGGAGATAAGGTAAGTTTTAGTTTTTTTAGTGTGCGCGCTTATGTCCCAAGCAATTTCATTTTTGTTAACCCCATAATGGGTGGAACTCATTATAGAGTTGCGTTAGTTTATTTCTATATAGTAGTGCGTTCTAACTTTGTTTTGCGGATGTTCTTGAATTTCACACGCGTTTCAATGGTATTTTTCCTACCCTCTTTATTTACAATACTTTGAGGACAAAGCATGATTCTTGTTTGGGGGGGGGGGGCATAGAAACACGTGTAATTGAGGCATCTGTTAGGATATAAATATGTATAATATGCATTTGTTTTCTAGTTAAAACATTTAAAAAAAAAATCAAAAATATAAATAAATAAGTTATGCTATACACTTAGGAATATTGGTATTGTTTTCTTTCTCCATGCTCTTAACAATCTAGAAGTCTCACGTAGCTTTTGCATCAGAATAATTGCTAGAACTTAGGTTAATATATAGGTAATAATCTTTGCAGCTATCTATAAATATATTACATGAGTATCTATGATTGTTAGCGAGAAGTTTTGAAATCTAGGCTAGAGTACTTATTCTACAAATCTTGTGAGAATATAGCCTAAAAGCCTTATATAGCTTTAAACATTTGAGAAATGACACAAGGAAGAAGTAAAATCCGGATAGAGATATCACACGCCCACTTGCTTGATCACTATGCCATATCCTAAGCGAGAATTTAGGCCCTCTTTGGATCGATATAGCAGAAATTCAAACCTATGAATTATTTTCCGCTAAGTAAGCCCCTCGAGCCTTTCTTTAGCCTTATATAAACCACAATTCCATCCCCCATTTACAAAACAAAAACAAAATAGAAAAAATAAATCAACCTACCCAATTTAGAATAAGTCTGAGAATAGAATGAGTGAAGAAAGAAGAAGAGAAAAACCTGTGTAAACAAAAATTAGTTAGTTGTTTCATAAAAGAAGTTTCCATCCAAGGAAAAGAAAAAAAAAATATATATATATATAAATAAATAAAAACTCCAAAAATAGAATAAAAGGGAGTCAAAAGCCAAAGAAAAGAAAAAGAAAAATATGGCTAAGGATGGAAACAAAGTATAGAAGCAAAAGAAAATAACAAGGTTTTCTCTAAGTTACATAATATGAAGACTCTATTATCTCAGACTTGTCCTTTTGAATATCCATTTTCTTCCTTCTTAAACCATCTCCTAATCCCCGCAACACCTAATAAAGACCTCTAGCTCAATTATGAATAGGTTAGTGTGATAGTAAGTAGCAGATGTGTTTGATCGACCCCGGCTTCCTTGTTGTCATTGAGATTGTAAGGTAAAGTGTGCCCACCGCACACCGGAGAAATAAACTTGAGTGGAAAAATCGAGTGGTTTTATCTTGACATTTATGTGAGGACCTACTTAAGGACGCTTATTCCGAAGTTTTAAACTTAAACTCGCTAGGCATTTCATAGTATTACTCATAGTATATATATTTGTATCATAGATGATTGATTATTATGGATATATTAGCTTAGGTTTTTGACTTGGTTATTTTTATTCATTTGCTAGTGAGATGTATAGATAGTTGGGACATGAATGAGGAAACAATAGTTTTATTTCTTAGTCGTTGTAGTATAGTTGAAGTTTGTGAGTACCTTCACTGGAAAACTCTCACGAGGCTATAACTCGTCCACTAGGGAATTCCTAGTGGTTTAAAGCCCTTATTGCATAGTGGTCAATGCAATCGCGACTCAAATGAAACGAGAGTAGATAGAACTCCATTTTTGGTCACTTATTTTAATTTCTCATCTTTGCTTGAGGACAAGAAAAAATGCTGTTTGGGGGTGGTTTGATAAGAGCCCAAAACTGTAGTTTTAACCCTTTAACAGATCATACTTTTTGGACCAATTATGTGAGTAATAATTAAGAGTTAACATCGATTCGTGTTTTTATGCATTCGGGCTTCAAAGTCCATTATGTGCGAAATATGCCACTTTAGTGAGATAAATGAGAAAAGGTCGGTTACTAAGGAGTTCCGTGATTAAAGGCCAAGATTCAAGAAGATAAAGCCTTCCTAAAGCCCGGTCAAAAGCTGAAAAGTCGACACGGGCTGAAACAGCACACAAGTCAGTAGAACTTCCGAAAGCCGTATCTTTGGACTCAGACCTTGGAATTGGGCCTACCTTATGTCAAAACGACCGGATCGGAAAGAGCTTTCCAATGGTCTAAGCCTTGACCCAATCAAAGGAGCAGAAGTGGACGAAAAGTCTGTGGAAGCCAACTGCAGCTGAAGAGGCCTTTTTGGACTGAAAGAATTGGGTTTTGGGCCTGATTCTCTGGCCCAAAACATGGCTCCAAGCCCATGCACGATTTTTGGATCTGAAAGTATAAAAACAAAAGTTTAGCTCTTTGTTAATGGTAGCTAGTTAGACCTAAATTAATATAGATAATTCTAGATCTATTTTCATTAATTAAATTAAGCTTTAGTTCCATTTTCAATTCTTGTTTTAGATTAAGTCTTTGAATCATTGTTCTTGATTGATTAGATAAATAAAATAGTTGTTTTCTCAATTTCGAATTGTGTTATTTTAATTTATAGATCTGATTTTAATTCTTGTTGATTATCATTCCGTAGTTTAAATAGATTGAACCATTGTTAGTTAATTTAGTTAAGTTAGAATTTTAATATGATGTGTAGTTATAATGAAATGGGAAATGATGATTTGATGACTCAAGGCTAAAACCTCCATTAGAGGGGTTGATGAAGCCTTGATGAAAACTTAGTGGTATAGTGTAGAAACATTATAGAATCTATTCCAATCTAGAAGGTCGTGATTCGCCATGAGAATGGGTGGACGACCTCACATACTAGTTAGTACTCGGTAGAAATGCCATGAACACTAGGGATTAGAACTCGAATTTCTTGCCGTAAGAACGTAAGAATCGAGATACAAGAATCTATGTTAGGCTATTAAGTTGGATTCGAGGTGGATTCAATTCCCCTATAATCCTTTATCTAGATTCAAGCACAATCATATTTCCATAGCATTAAGTAGTTAAAATCAAGTAATCAAATTCAAGTAAGTATCGTGAGCATATCACCTTCGTAAAGCTCTCATTGACTTAAGTCCAACTAATTAGATTAGAAAACATTCCATGCTAGAGCACTAGGAGTGGAACGAACTTTCTACTCCACTATATCTCATAGGATTGAGAGTAGAGAAACTTTGATAAATATAAGCATTATAAGATTAGTTTAGTTTACTTACGTTTTGAGTTCATCATTCATTTCGTAGGTAGACTATCAATTTTATCCCCTTTATCAAGTGGTACAAGAAATTTAAATGAGTAATTAATATAATTTTTATATCTCATAGATATGCATAGTTGCTAATATTTTTTAGAATAATTTAATATAACGACACCCGTTCGTAGGACACTGCACGTTCATGTGATAAATCTTTTTAAGTTGGAGCAGTGTATTCTTTGAGGATATGGAAACAATCAATATGTTTTAGTGATTTGTACACATTAGTACGTAAGCCAAGTGGTGATGATTTACCGCTAAATCACCATAAATCTACTAAAACTATTATACAAGCTAGATCGAGTTTGAGATAATTCAATTTGAAAATTACGGATTAATATCCTAAATCACAAAGTGAAGAGGCTATCTCAATTTGATCCCTTAGTTTCCAAGTACTTATGCACCATAATCGTTGCTCATTAACGTATTTCGGTTTATTTTCAATAAAAATATATTCTGATTCGAAAATTTTCTACTAAACCACCATAAATCTAAGAAATCTATTATACAAGCTAGATCGAGTTTAAGATAATTTTACTTAAAAATTACGGATTAATATCCTAAACCACAAAGTGAAGAGGCTATCTCAATTTGATCTCTTAGTTTCCAAGTATTTATGCATCATAATCCCTGCTCATTAACATACATCTGTTTATTTTCAATAAAAATATATTCTGATTCGAAAATTTGCCGCTAAATCACCGTAAATCTAAGAAAACAATTATACAAGCTAGATTGAGTTTAAGATAATTCTATTTGAAAATTGTGAATTAATATCCTAAACCACAAAGTGAAAAGGCTATCTCAATTTGATCCCTTAGTTCCCAAGTACTTATGCACCATAATCGTTGCTCATTAACGTATTTCGGTTTATTTTCAATAAAAATATATTCTGATTCGAAAATTTTCCACTAAATCATTATAAATCTAAGAAAACTATTATAAAAGTTAGATCAAGCTTAAGATAATTCTATTTGAAAATTATGGATTAATATCCTAAACCACAAAGTGAAGAAACTATCTCAATTTGATATCTTAGTTTCCAAGTACTTATGCATCATAATCGCTACTCATTAACGTATTTCGGTTTATTTTCAATAAAAATATATTCTGATTTGAAAATTTGTGTGAGACATTTTGTAAAGCATTTTCAGCACACAAAATATTTAATAGATCCCGGGCATATGCCCGGGTCCAAAATCTAGTTTTAGAACTAAAGCCTAAATATCCTATAAAAAATAGGACTAAAGCCTAAATAACCCTTGTATATATAAAGGCTTCTAACAACAATAACAAGGCCGGCTTTGGTACAAAGTTGAATTGTAACTGGTGTTTCAAACATTTGTGTTGACTCTTGCAGGTCCGAAAGGGTGGTGGTGGAACTGTGGAAGGTAATGACATCTGGATACTAAGCACAATTAAAGAATGCACATGCCGGATGCGCATCACAACAGGTTCATTAGAATTGGCCGACTGAATTCTAGTAATTATCTCCAACCCCAAACATTAGATCCTATGCATCGAAATTTTCGAACAGTACCCCCCTTCCCCAATCCCATACGTAATTCCTCCACAAGTCCAGAGTCTATTTAGTGGCCCATTCGTTGGCAAACACTGGTACCACTTTGGTGGTTTGCTTAATTACGTCTAGAGACAACAAGACATCCATCCATCCAAGACAACAAGACATCTATTTGGTGGTTTGCTTAATTATGTATGAATGAGGTGGTTCAGGAAAGTAATTTGAATATGGATTTAAAGAAAACAATCGATCCAATGATCAACATTGGCAAATATAATTTTCGAAGGCAAGCTTTAGTGAAGCACTTTTTCCATAGGTCATTCAACATAAATTATTTTCAAATAATAATAATAATAATAATAATAATATATCTAAATAGCACAAATGCTTTGGTTAGAGGAGGAAGACAATGAATTAGCTGTATGATCAATTTGAATGTACAATCAAGATTAAAAACTAAGTGTTTGGTGTGATTAAATCACATTCTTTGGATTAAATTTTATTAGCCGTCAAGATGATGACACGTGGACACCACACTTTCATGGGATGGACCATCTACTTAATGACAATTTTGTAAATCCAATGCTTATAAAAGATTTGTGGCCATTCTCGATTAAATGTATGGGATGGTGACATATGTTATTCTGGTCCACTTTGTTTTCATAGAGTCAAGTGTTATTTTGGTAATTATGTGTAAGGAAGGGTAAATATGACATTTAACATTACTCAAACAGCAAGATCACAGTCAAAGGTAGTTGACTCGGTCTTAGTGTGAGTCTTGTGGGGGGTGTGTCTAAACTTACTTGATAGGGGTAAGTCTTAAAAACTGTATAAAGTTAAAGTTAGTACTTTGGCCGGCTATCATTTTCTCATTTTTTTACGTGTATACAGAGTATGCATGGTATCTATTGTGGTGATCTAACAGTTGTATATGAGCAAATTGTGAAAGGAAAATAACTAATATTGCGAGATCGAGTTTGGTTTGCTCTTGTTTTAGGGGGTCGGAATTGTCCTGCACACATGATATTTTGAGTCTGTTCTTTGATGAATACTAAAACCGATATTTTGACAAACATCCTTGCAAAGCATATTTGTTTTTTTTATCCTCAAAAGATTTAGCCCGGCCAACTCAAATGCTGTCACACTCTCTTACATGAACTCGTTACTCGCACACCACAAATGGTGCGATTATGTTTAAGATAGACCACTTAAATTATACGTTTTCAACTTCGATCACCTTGACTTTTTTCCTATGACCCATTTTTTCTACAATTTTCACATGTATAGGGTTGGATTAATCAAAGAAGTTTTTGTGCTGTTGGAGGTTTGCCCTTTGTGGATGATAGAAGTCTCTGCTCGTTTTTTAAACCAAGCCCCTTTCCCCTTATCCTTCTTGAACGCATGGCCGACAAATGTGGTCTGCGATGTGTCCATAAAGTGTTAACAAATGAAAATTAGTCACCTAAAGTCCATTCCATATACGTGAAAATTAAAGTTGTTAATACTAGCTTACATCCCGGCCAGCATTTACAAGCATTGACTTGCTTGGAAAATATGAGAAACTCATCCAGATTCATATCTAAGTCTACACAAACAAATACCAACCACCAGCAAGTTGCGTTTTCTTTCCAGATTTATTTCAAGACTTTCTTCATTTTTATTAAGTTACAAAGCTGAACCAAAGCTTATTGATTTGAAACTAGAGTGGACTACACACTTCTTCATTTTTCTTCCCACCCACTTAGCTGAACTGAACCAAACCCATTTTTCTTCATTTTTCTTTCCCTATCTAGAAGAACAGAAAGTCATGTACATCCTCGAATGCAAAATACATCCACAAGTATAATGCATTAACATGGTAGGCTAGAAATTAAATTGCATCAATTGCTAAAAAATTACAAAGGTGGATCAACTTGGACACTTTGTTATAAATTAGAATCACTGCAATACATGTTATGCATAGAAAACTCACTACTCATCTAGATAACCTTAACCTTTTTTAGACCATTGTATTATAAGTTTTAACGACCACAAGTCACATACTCACAATCTCACATGCACGAAAAGGCAACATCTTTTACTGTACTCACTGTTTATGAGCCAGCAAAATTTAATTAGCACATCTTCAAGTTATGGAATACAACTTTTTGGGGTAGGTATACAAAACCTTTAGACATTTTTTTTTTGAAGCATTTAGGAGTTAGACAGACCCCGACCTGTATTAAGAAACTCTCAAGTACATATGACCTGCGGCATCCTCTCTTACAATTTGTTCTAGACTTTTCTCTAGAGGTGCCAGGTATATCATATCAAAGGGTACATTACAATTAGCAGTCTTAGCAATAAAGTCTGCTGCCCTATTACTTTCACGAAAAGAGTGGATGTATACAATCTTATCAAACCACGGGTTTAGCAGCTTGATGGAGGCTACTAAGCTCTGACAGTACCAAGGAGCACTCTCCGAACCTAAAAGTATGCATACTGCTCTTAGTGAGTCAGATGCAACCTTCACCTTCCTAAAACCCATCATCTTGCATCCTTTCAATCCTTGAAGAATTTCTCTAAGCTCTTGGACAAGAACTGAACTAGAACGATTACATCCCTTGTACATGAAGTGCACTCCTCCTTCTGAATTTCTAACCAAACCTCCATAACTCGAGCCATTGTTACTTACTGAGCCATCAGGATTCAACGTGACTTCATCGGCCTCAAGTGAAGCCCATGTACAAGTGACAGGGACCTTTGACACAAACTGAGTTTGTATACCTAATTTCTGCATTAGAACTCTCGCGCCTGTTGAATCTTTAATCTCCTTCAGTTGCCCTTGCAACGAAATTTTCTGCTGGTTTAAAATTGCATTGCCAACTTCAACAATTGACTGCTACTTACCTTGAAATCTTCTACTGTTCCATTCCACCCATATAGCATTGATGGTAGCACATACAAAAGCCTTTAAGATATCAGCTTGAATAGATTTGCGATTAGTAGTTTGAAGGATGTCAAACCACTTAGCATTTGAGCCCTTAACAGTTCCAATTAATCCCAACTCTCTCTTAATTCTAGCCCACAGTGTTTTAGAGAAATCGCAATCGAAGTAGAGATGTTTGGAGTTTTTCCTTGCGCCATTACATAAGCAACACGATGAACTGGATAGGATTTTCCTGACTATTAACCTGTCCTGCGTCAGAAGTGATCCCGAAAACAATTGCCAACTTGTGAAAGGATGCTTGGGCGTAACCAGTTGAGACACAGAGCAGTTTGCTTGAGAATCTTGTCCTAGAATGGACTTGTAGTATTCAATAAAGGCATCTGCCACCTTTTCTTGTCCCTAACATCTTTGTTGATGCATATCCGTTACCACCCAAACATAATTTATGGCCTTCCTTTCCTTGATGGTATTGTAGAAGAATTCAGTACCTCTGTCTCCGTGCACTATCCATTCAATATAGGCTCTCTATTGTAGATCTGCTTCTTCCAGTCTTATGTTCTCACAGAGTTTGATTCTGAGCTCCTTTTCCTCCAAACCCAAGTTATGATCAAGTGGTAGTACTTGTAGTCTTTTTTGGATCTCTTCTGATTCCTTCCTGGAGATTTCAGTTTTCTGGTGAAGATTGGAAAAAGATTGCTTTGACCACCTTTTCAAGTCTGATTTTAGCATCTTCAACTTCTGAGTTAAGACGTACATCTCACTACCATACAACTGAATTGACCAGCAAGATTGCAAAGTATCCCTGAATTCAGGAGTATGAATCCAAAAGTTACTAAATCTGAATGGTGGCCTACACCTGTATGCATCTATCCAAGAAACCATAATAGGTGAGTGGTCTGATATTCCTTGAGTAAAGAAATCTGCCACAGAACTTGGGAAAGTTGCACTCCAGCATTGATTCACCAAGCACCTATCTAATTTAGCCCATTTCCTATTCAAGCCTGAGCCATAGTTGGTCCATGTGAGAGTACACCCCACTGATTTGATGTCGTAGAGTCCAGCTGCAACTAGACAATTTGAGAAAGGAACTGTTTCTCTTGGATGGACTGGAAGGTTTCCAACTCTCTCATGTGTGAATAACATATTATTATAGTCACCCACGCAACACCAAGGTCCAGCGATGTTTGAGCTTATAGAAACCATGTCATGCCATAATCTCGCTATAGTATTTATATTATTACTAGCATAAATTGCAATAAAGAAAAACTCAGCTGAGTTATGTAGTAGAGTCACCTTACAGTGGATAAGCTGCGAAGTTTCCCTCACCTTGTCAACTGAAACTCTACCAACATCCCAAAATATCAAAATCCTTCCCGCATCATCACTGTTGTAGTTATGTTCACATTTCCAAAATGGTGCACACAGCGAGCTAATATAATCAAAATTCACAGCTTTAACCTTCGTTTCTAACAGGCCTAGCAAAAGTAGTTGTTTAGCCCTTATAAACTTACTAATGTGCTTTGCTTTATTTGGGTTGTTGAGACCTCTTATGTTCCAAACACACATAGCCATATAATAACTATCTAACAACCTCGACCTCTTTTGTTCCCAAACCCTTTTGGTCGACCTCTTCCCCTTTTAGCTTGGCTATTAGTTGCACCTCTATTATTGCTCTGAGGGCTTGCTCCATTCCCATAAGATACAACCACCGGAGTTGTTTGTTTGGCAATGACTTCTGCTGCTTGAGTGTGCTCAACAAACATATCTCTTGCTTCTCCCACCATATCAGAAACAATCTCATCTTCACTATCTGCTAGGACATTTGATAAGAGTCCAAAATTATAATTTTAACCCTGTAACAGTCATACTTTTAGACCAATTATGTGAGTAATAATTAAGAGTTAATACGATCGACGTGTTTTATCGTTTTCGGGCTTCAAAGTCAATTATGTGCAGAAATGTGCCACTTTGATGAGATAAAGGAGCAATGGTTGGTTGCTAAGGAGTTCTGTGATTAAAGGCCAAGATTCAAGAAGACAAGCCTTTCTAAAGCCCGGTCAAAAGCTAAAAAGTCGACGCGGGCAGAAACAGCACACAAAGTCAGCAGAACTTCCAAAGGCCGTATCTTTGGACTCAGACCTCGGAATTGGGCCTACCTTATGTCAAAACGACTGGCTCGGAAAGAGCTTTCCAATGATCTAAGCCTTGACCCAATCAGAAGAGCAGAAGTGGACGAAAAGTCTGTTGAAGCCAACTGCAGCTGAAGAGGCCTTTTTGGATTGAAAGAATTGGGTTTTGGGCCTAATTCTGTGGCCCAAAACATGGCTCCAAGCCCATGCACGATTTTTGGATCTGAAAGTATAAAAACAAGAGCTTGACTCTTTGTTAATGGTAGATAGTTAGACCTAGATTAGTTAGCCTCCATTAATTAGTTTTAGAACTTAGTTTTAGAATTTCAATTAGTTAATTAATTAGTTTTTCATATCTTGTTTTAGATCTAGTTTCATGCTTAATTAATTACTTTAGAACAAAGTAGATTATTAATTTAGTATTTGAATCATTGTTTTATTATTCATTAGATTAATAAAATAGTGTTCTTGGTAATCTAGTTTCATTTTACATTTACTTATTTAGTTCAATTCTTAGATTTATTTATTTGTTATTATTAGTTTAATTCAATTATTGCATGAGTAGTTTTGAATTGAGTTTAAACAAGTAAAGTTCAAATCTTTATATCATGTCTTGTTCGAATTTGATTGGGAATGATAGCGTGATGATTCTCGGCTAAACCTCCATTAGAGGGGGTTGAGAAGCCTTGATGAAAGCTTAATTCCGATTATCGTAGAGTCGTCGTAATTTCCTTTCCACTCTAGAAATGATTAGTTTACCATGAGAATGGGTGTAATCGCTCACATGCTAGTTATGAATTGGTAGAAATGCCATGTGTAATTAGGGATTAGGAATAACCAGATTGTTCTACGAAGCAGTTCAATTTGGATTACGACGATTCGTCATTAGTGGATTAAGTTGAGCTAAGGTGGAATCAATCCCCCTCTAACTCCTTATCATAGAATCGACGTAGTATTCCCATAGTTGTTTAAATAGTCGACTTGTTGCATCTTGTGGGTAGTTGCATCATAGTCTAGTTATCATTTCGTAAATCTCTCATTAGATTTTAGTTAAGATTATTTATACGTAGAGAACATTACTTTGCGAAATAACTAGGAGTGGAACGAATCATCTACTCCACTATATCTCAATAGGATTGAGAGTAGAAATCTTTGATAAATTAGGCACGTAATAAGTTTTAGTTTACTTACGTTTTGAGTTTTATCGTTCATTTCGTAGGAAAACTATCATTTTTATGTTTATCAACATCAAAAGAGTTCCTTTCATTAGTATAAACGTCCAATTCGTCAGCAGCTGGCAGAGCGAGTTGTGCTGGAGCCACCTATTTTGGAGTTACGAACCCCACCCCTTGCGGGTTAATAGCTGTAATAGCATTTACAACAGAAGGGCTCACCACAGGAACCACTGAGAGTTCCGAATTTCCTTCCATTAGATTGTTTTGAAGGCTACTAGAGGGAGTTACTTTCATTGCAGGCTCCTCATTTGTTCCATGAACAGCTGCTAGACTATGCTCATCTTCATTCTGTGCATCCATTGGCCTAGATGTGGTTGTTACTGGTACCACTTGAGTTGGTCTCACAATAACTGGAATGACTTCATTCTGTCTAACGACAGTTCCATTAGACCCAAGTGTTGGTTGTAGGATTACCAGCTCTGTAGGTCCTTGAGATGCATGTAACCCTGACGTAGCTGCACCATTTCCATTACTTGTTATAGCTACAATGTTAGTTGATCTACTAACATTTCTTACTCTCCACCCAGTTGTTGCACCCATATAGCACTTAGATGGTAAGTGACCAAACTTTGAGCATTTGGAACATGCTACTAGCTTCCAAGGGTATTCTGCTTGGACTTCAACTTCTCTTTCCCCTACTTTTAGCTTAACAGATGAAGGATAAGAGTAATTGAGTGGAATAACAATATAGAGTTTGGCAAACGATAATCTTTGTTTCTTCGCAGTTGCCTCATCCATGCATAAAGTTCCTCCCAGGATGCAGGCAAGGTACGACAAGCCATTTAAGGTCCAAAGCTCTTTTGGAACATGAGCTAGTTTAACCCATATCGGAATTGTATTAACATTATTCCTAAAAGACCCTGCTTCCACCGTCCATGGCCGTATCACAAAAATCTTGCCTGATATAAACAACGGTCCACCTTCCAGGACCATAGATCTATCTTCTTTAGTAGAGAACTTTATATAAAAAAGGTCACAGTTTGTAATGATTTCCATGTTGCCTTTTAGTTTCCAGCTGCTCTCAAGACTAGCTTTAACGTATGGAAAGGCCATACGTTTGTCAAGGAAGTATCCTACTAATACATTCTTCCATTCCTCTATCCTTTCATCAACAATCTCTTGAGGCACAATAGCGACTCCATTAACGAAAGACGGCGAGAAGTTCTTTAAAACAGTGGTGGAAGGAGATGGTCTGCTGAAGAGATTACTCCACGACATTGATGGCTGTTGCAGATTTGGAATACCCGATTCACTTTGAACAGATGACATCTTTCTTCTACCTCGCTGATGTTATTACTATATAAGGAAGGATAAACATGCGAGAAAGAGATAATTAGCTAGTCTTACCAATGAAAGATTACTATAACATGAAAGATTTTAGCACACAGGATCGGTTGTAGCTAACTCCTAAGTTACTCCTATAATCGCCCCAATAAAGGTCCCCATTTCGGTTGTTGATATATCAAAAGCAATCTGCCAATTTTGGAACATGGCACATTTTGCAGAAATACCAAGCAGTCTAAAGGACAACTAGGGATGATAATTTGGCCCTCAAGCCCTCAAGCCGCTCCGACCTGGCCTTCAAAATTGCATGTTCAAGCCCTCAAAAGGTGGCCCTCACAGATTTGAGGGGAGGCCCGGCCCCGCTCTCATACTTATAAGGGGCGGGCTAGGGCCTAGGTTCTGAAGCATGAGCCCGGCCCTCACCAGCCCTCACTTCGCCCTCATACGTTTTCTTGTTATTTTACATTATATTTATGTATTATACTCTAATTATCTAAGTTGTATAAAAAAAATCACTAAATTAGTTTTCAATAATGGATAAATTAGAATATAACATAACATATACGTTTTTTGTAATTGGTTTAATGATATGTATATAAGTCATACATAAAAGCAAATCCAACCTAACAAGTAACAACATAGTTAAGTATGAAAAATGTAGATATTTTAAGAATATCATCTCTTCCATCATTTCTATCTATATTTTTTTTTTTTCTAAAGGCATAACAATTAGTTTTGTATACTTAGTTAAAATTGATATACATAATCAAAGTATGATAAAAATAAATAAAAAATCACAAAAATAAAATAAATAAACTAGTCAAGTATAATTAGATCGGGCCTGACCCGGCCCTCATTTGGCCCTAAAAAATGAGGGTCGAGAGGCGGGTTAAGGGCTTAAGTTTTCATGTTTGACCCTACTCGACCCGGCCCTCAATACAAAATAGGGGCGGGCTGACTCGGCCCTCAATCACGAGGGCTTTTATGGTTTGAGGGGGGGCTAGCCCGGCCCGACCCTTTTATCACCCCTAAGCTAGAGTGCCAGACCTTCTATTTAATTTTTAAGAAACACAATAATGTCGGATTACCAAATTTGATTTACATAACAAATAGATACCTACCGATTAATTAGATGAATTGAAAGACCCCAGCGATAAATGTCTAATTGTTTGTGAAACTAATTTGGGGGGGTGGGTGGGTGGGGGGAAGCAGCTTAGTTGGTAAAAAAATTTGGATGATGATACATATGGATGACACGACCCTTGATCTTTGGGAAAAGGTCACGTGGGTATTAGATTTGGAAGTTTATTTTCAAATTGGAAATAGCAACCTCAAGCACACCGCTTGTTTACATTAGAGTAAACATTTCCTACATAATTAGTACCAATACCACACAATTTTGGAAGTTTGATTGGTTTTGGAAACCAATTAGTTGCCCACGGCAGTGCACTTCGTTCTCTATAAATATCGAGCCTCTTGTATAGTTTTGATAAGCTCAAATTAGTTAGGCTCAAGTTTGGAAGCTCAACTTTGTAAGCTAGAAGGCACAAGTTCGTCGAGCGTTCGACTAGTTTAATTTGAGAGATTTGTGAGCTTCGTTTGTGAGAGAAAATTAGTGAATTCTTCAAAATTCGTTTGTAACTGATTGTACTCTATTTGTTTATCTCTTGTTTAGTAAAGTTCTCATATTTTGCTTTATAACACCCTATTTTTAATAATATCAAATATTGTTTATTCATTGATTATGATATGTTTTTTATTATGCCATAAATTGACCATTTGAATTGAAACCAAATTTGAATGTTTGACTTTTTTTTAAAAAAAATGAGAGAATAGTTTGTTTATTTTGAAAATGGCTTAAAATATAAGTTTTTAAGATATTCTCTTGTACACTGGAATTTGTTGGAATTTGTGTTAAATGATACAATTTGTTCTATGATACTTTATGACCACTTATGTTGTTTTTGATAATGATATAAATAAATGATATGATGTTGATATGAGACGTGACGTAGTATTGTTTGGTCAGCATTCATTAAATGCGGCATTTTTAAGAAATAAGGACATAAGTAAATGTTCCATTATTATATTTGTGAGATGCTATTAAGAGGTATTGTAGCTTTTGTGGATATTTCCAAATGAATTGTGGTTTAGTGCAATAATTTTATTTGACACGTGATAGATTGTGGAACGATTATGAGATAATATAATTGCAAGATATTTGAATAATTTACGTAACAAAAACCCTAGTTCATAGCTACCACAACTCATTTGATTATATGATTAACCCTTGTGAATAGAATGTGATTTTGTTTCAAGAGAACTTGGAGCCCTTGTTGCTAAATGATGGTTTTATTTATCTCGTCGCCAATTCATCACGAGACACACGATATGACATTTTATGTCTAATAAAGGCTTACTCACATAGTTTTAGAGTTAGGTGTGGGGGTTACCTTGTATGCAACTTCCGTTTAGGATAACTATGCCGGTGTGGTCCATTATGTGAGTGAGGCATGTTGACTCGATAGAGGGAGCTTGAGTAATTGCCAGCTAGAGCAGTTGGTAAATTTTTTGGATGATGGTACTAGACATATGGGATTTGGACGATACCCCGCCAGTGCTGGGAAGAGGTCACGTGGGTATTAGATTTGGAAGTTTATTTTCAAATTGGAAATAGCAACAGCAAGCACACTGCTTGTGTACATTAGAGTAAACATTTCCTACTTAGTACCAATACCACACAATTTTGGAAGTTTGATTGGTTTTGGAAACCAATTAGTTGCCCACGGCAGTGCACTTCGTTCTCTATAAATACCGAACCTCTTGTATAGTTTTGATAAGCTCAAATTAGTTAGGCTCAAGTTTGGAAGCTCAACTTTGTAAGCTAGAAGGCACAAGTTCGTCGAGTGTTCGACTAGTTTAATTTGAGAGATTTGTGAGCTTCA
The DNA here is from genome assembly GCF_015680905.1 of Coptis chinensis. NCBI lineage: Eukaryota > Viridiplantae > Streptophyta > Magnoliopsida > Ranunculales > Ranunculaceae > Coptis > Coptis chinensis. The sequence continues at coordinate 86,662,935 of NC_141463.1, read as the reverse complement.
TTTGTGAGAGAAAATTAGTGAATTCTTCAGAATTTGTTTGTAACTAATTGTACTATATTTGTTTATCTCTTGGTTAGTAAAGTTCTCATATTTTGCTTTATAACACCCCTATTTTTAATAATATCAAATATTGTTTATTTCACTGATTATTATATATTTTTTATTATGCCATAAATTGACCATTTGAATTGAAACCAAATTTGAATGTTTGACTTTAAAAAAAAAATGAGAGAATAGTTTGTTTATTTTGAAAATGGCTTAAAATATAAGTTTTTAAGATATTCTCTTGTACATTGGAATTTGTTGGAATTTGTGTTAAATGATACAATTTGTTCTATGATACTTTATGACCACTTATGTTGTTTTTTATAATGATATAAATAAATGATATAATGTTGATATGAGACGTGACGTAGTATTGTTTGGTCAGCATTCATTAAATGCGACATTTTTAAGAAATAAAAACATAAGTAAATGTTCCATTATTATATTTGTGAGATGCTATTAAGAGGTATTGTAGCTTTTGTGGATATTTCCAAATGAATTGTGGTTTAGTGTAATAATTTTATTTGGCACGTGATAGATTGTGGAACAATTATGAGATAATATAATTGCAAGATATTTGAATAATTTACGTAACAAAAATCCTAGTTCATAGCTACCACAACTCATTTGATTATATGATTAACCCTTGTGAATAGAATGTGATTTTGTTTCAAGAGAACTTGGAGCCCTTGTTGCTAAATGATGGTTTTATTTATCTCGTCGCCAATTCATCACGAGACACACGATATGACATTTTATGTCTAATAAAGGCTTACTCACATAGTTTTAGAGTTCGTGTGGGGGTTACCTTGTATGCAACTTCCCGTTTAGGATAACTATGCCGGTGTGGTCCATTATGTGAGTGAGGCATGTTCGACTCGATAGAGGGGAGCGAGTAATTGCCAGCTAGAGCAGTTGGTAAATTTTTTGGATGATGGTACTAGACATATGGGATTTGGACGATACCCCGCCAGTGCTGGGAAGAGGTCACGTGGGTATTAGATTTGGAAGTTTATTTTCAAATTGGAAATAGCAACAGCAAGCACACTGCTTGTGTACATTAGAGTAAACATTTCCTACTTAGTACCAATACCACACAATTTTGGAAGTTTGATTGGTTTTGGAAACCAATTAGTTGCCCACGGCAGTGCACTTCGTTCTCTATAAATACCGAACCTCTTGTATAGTTTTGATAAGCTCAAATTAGTTAGGCTCAAGTTTGGAAGCTCAACTTTGTAAGCTAGAAGGCACAAGTTCGTCGAGTGTTCGAGTAGTTTAATTTGAGAGATTTGTGAGCTTCATTTGTGAGAGAAAATTAGTGAATTCTTCAGAATTTGTTTGTAACTGATTGTACTATATTTGTTTATCTCTTGGTTAGTAAAGTTCTCATATTTTGCTTTATAACACCCCTATTTTTAATAATATCAAATATTGTTTATTTCACTGATTATGATATATTTTTTATTATGCCATAAATTGACCATTTGAATTGAAACCAAATTTGAATGTTTGACTTTAAAAAACAAAATGAGAGAATAGTTTGTTTATTTTGAAAATGGCTTAAAATATAAGTTTTTAAGATATTCTCTTGTACATTGGAATTTGTTGGAATTTGTGTTAAATGATACAATTTGTTCTATGATACTTTATGACCACTTATGTTGTTTTTGATAATGATATAAATAAATGATATGATGTTGATATGAGACGTGACGTAGTATTTTTTGGTTAGCATTCATTAAATGCGACATTTTTAAGAAATAAAAACATAAGTAAATGTTCCATTATTATATTTGTGAGATGCTATTAAGAGGTATTGTAGCTTTTGTGGATATTTCCAAATGAATTGTGGTTTAGTGCAATAATTTTATTTGGCACGTGATAGAGTGTGGAACGATTATGAGATAATATAATTGTAAGATATTTGAATAATTTACGTAACGAAAATTCTAGTTCCTAGCTACCACAACTCATTTGATTATATGATTAACCCTTGTGAACAGAATGTGATTTTGTTTCAAGAGAATTTGGAGCCCTTGTTTCTAAATGATGGTTTTATTTATCTCGTCGCCAATTTATCACGAGACACACGATATGATATTTTATGTCTAATAAAGGCTTACTCACATAGTTTTAGAGTTCGTGTGGGGGTTACCTTGTATGCAACATCCCGCTTAGGATAACTACGCCGGTGTGGTCCATTATGTTAGTGAGGCATGTTCGGCTAGATAGAGGGGAGCGAGTGGTGCATAAGAAACTAGGTAAAATATAGAGACGACGTTATATATTGTAGGGGCACTTGAAAATACTCTAAATAATAATTATTATTTGTCAAAATGTATGTTAACACAATAATAAATGATTGACTATGGTTGTGAAATTTGTCGTGGAGTTTGTTCTTCTCGATTTGATGGAATGATTGAAATTTTGTATATGATATATTTTGTTTTATAGTATTTTATTTGCACTCACAGCGGTTTTGCAGAAGGGTGGGTATAATTAATTATTTATGCAGATATAACTCACTCTGTGATTAGGCCAACACTAGTGTAAGTATAGAGTAAATTTATTTTTATTGTTTTATTATTATATGCAGTTGATCTAGTACGGTTTGAATCTATGGCGCCTCGGTGGAGGAACTAAATGTCTTTTTATTGTTGAATTAGAAGCTAAGGCGCCTTAGTGAACTACCTGCCTTAACTATTGTATGTATGATTATTGTATGATTAGTTGGAAATTAAGGCATCTTGGTGGAGGAACTAACTGTCTTATTAATTGTGTACATACATGTATAAGTATGATTTGTATTTTAGGGCTACTCATACCATCATTGATGTTTATAATGCTGACCCAATTTACATATTTGCTTATCGGGTGTTTTCATAAAATAAACATAGTCTATAAGTCTTGACAGGATTAGTGTTAAAGAAGGTTGATTGTTGTTTGTGGTTTGTGTTAGTGTCTCATTACATAATATGTTTTGTTTTCCCTTGAGGTGTAACAAATTTTCAGTTGAGGCAATGTTTTTGTAATTATAATTGAAGTGATGTTTAAGGGGAAGTTTGTAACTTAATCTTATTTGTGAATTTTTGTAATGAAGGGGACTTTGGTTTATTTAAAAAAAAATTATTAGTTTCAAATTATTATAATAGCTAAATGATAATGGGTTTTTATGTATTGGGAGTGTTTCACACCTCAAAAATCGAAGAGCTGGGAACAAATATTGTTTTTCCGATTTTGTCGAAATTCAGGGTGTGATATGCTTGGTGGATTAAGCTAACACCAAACCACGTAAATCTCGTCTCCACTTCTATTGGTTATTCGTTTTGTATTGATAAGTATTTGATTAATTAGTTTTGTCAATTCCATTACCACATTCAATCTTCTTTGTCCAATTGTCACACTACCTTATTTGTTTACATAACAAATTGGTATCGGAACCAAGATTCTTCCTAGGGCTTCTTTTGTTATTGAAATTTCTTAAAGGGGTTTTGTGGTGTATGAAAGTTTGAGAAAGTATATATATATATATATATACTTTCTCAAACTTTCATACACCAGGGATCCTCCATCGGGTACTACTTTTACGTCTAAGGAGAAATTATCTCCTACGACTTTGAATATTAACCATGCAAGGATTGATGTGGAGAAATTCGATGGATCTAACACTTTTAGTATGTAGTATTGTGAAGTTATAGATGTACTATGCCAGCAAGACTTGGATGATGTGTTAGACGAAAAACCATCAAATAAATATAGATGAGAGTGTTTGGGTTAAGAAAAATAGGCGAGCTTATAGTATCATAAGATTGTGTTTGGTTATGGATGTGAAGTATTATACCTTGTTCTCAATGAGACTTCGGCCAAGGAAATCTAGAGAATCATTGAAGAGAAGTACTTAGATAAGACAATGGAAGGTCATATCTTTATGAAATCGAAGTTGTATGATATGAGAAAGAAAGAAGGTGTTTCATTGTCCCAACATATGAATGAGTTTAACAAATTACTTACTGACTTGTTGAACATTGAAGAAGAAACGAAGGATCAAGACAAAACTTTCCATTTGTTGAGATCTCTTCCCAAAGAGGAGTATGTATGGGCATATAAAAACCACCATTATGTTCAGAAAGAAAGTTTTGAACTATTATGAGGTGCAGTATGTATTGACAAGTTGGGATATGATGAACAACAATGAAAATGAGTCAAGAGAGTCGACGAACACTGCTTTTGTGGTAAGAGGGAGGTTTAATAACTGCCCAAACTCTGGTGGTGGAAGAAGTGAATCTCGTTCCAAGTCGAGAGGGTGAAATCTAGCCCGTGATAAGTGTGTTTTTTGCCATAAGGTTGGACATTGGAAGAAGGACTACAAGAAGTTGAAACACAAGAAGAAAAATATTGAGCAGAAATAGACCAATGTCAACATTGCTCAAGGTGGTAATGATTTTGATGGTTCTAATTTCCTTTTTCTCGTTACATCTAGTATTTGTTTAATTGATTCTAGTAATTGGATTTTGGATATGGGTGTTATACCTATCATGTTTGTCCCGTAAGGGAGTGGTTTACAAGTTTTAAGGAACTTGAAAGGGGTGATGTGTTGATGGGGAATTATCAACCTTGTCACATTATGAGGATATGTAATATTCGTCTCAAGATGTATGATAAAATAGTTGGCTAGGGAAATAAAAGATGTTCGATATGTTCCCACTTTAAAGAAGAATCTTATCTCTATTGGTACTTTAGAAATTAAGGGCTATAAGGTAGTCATTGACATTGGTGTTCTAAAGATAGTTTTTGGAGCAATGGTTATCATGAAAGGCATACGGTAGAATAACTTGTATTATTTGAAGGGTGGTACAGTTAGTGGAAAAGTAGTTGTTACTGAACATTCAGAGTCAGTTGCTAAGAAGGCCACCAAATTATGGCATATGCGTCTTACACATGCAGGTGAGAAGTCTATGCAAACATTAGTGAATCAAGGACTGTTGAAAGGTGCTAAGTCATCTAAGTTAGATTTTTGTGAACATAGTGTTATGGGCAAGTAGGCAACTGTGAAGTTTAGCCGTCACCGCTATCCATTGTACATGTGGAACCCTTGATTATGTTCATTCGAATGTTTGGGGTCCTTCTAGAAATGCATCTCTTAGAGGGAATAAATATTATTATGTGACATTTGTTGATGATTACTCTAGGCGTTTGTGGGTATATACCATGAGAAACAAGGATGAAGTCCTAGATATCATTGTGAAGTGGAAAATTTTGATTGAAACTCAAACTGACGGAAAGATCAAACGACTCCGAACTGATAATGGTGGTGAATATACGAGTGATCCGTTCTTGCAAGTATGTCAGAATGAGATAATAGAGAGACACTTCACAATGAAAGGTGATATACACCTTTTGTTACGTTAGAGATTTGAATCTCTTCTTTGGCGAAAGTGCGAATTCAAAGATTTTCTTACTCACGATCTTTCGTGTTCATATAGATTGGAGTAAGGATTCAAACCAACCTAAATTCTAGAACCACTTACAACTTGGTTTTTACTCTTTTAGGAAACTAGTGAGTAAGTTTAAATATGATTATATTAATACTAAATATTTGGTTTCTTTACTACACAAAAATTAAAAATATTAAGTTACGGAATCATGCAACTAAGACACAATAAAATTTTACTAAAACAAAAGTGGAGAGTTAATTCTCCTCATGTGAAGATTACTTTTGTTATTTGATTTTTATAAGTGCATTAAAATCTTCCTAGAACTCATAGACAAGTTCTACTAAAAGAAAACTTGATCCCTAACAAATATGACTCATCTCTAAGCTTATACATGCTAGCATGTAGAACCAAGCAATGACTTATCTCTAAGCTCATCACTTGATCCCTAACTAGACTCTACACCAACTATCATTTTGGGATAGGATGTAGGCCTAGTTGTTCTTCCTAAACACTTACTAAACCAAATAACAAGACTTTTCCCTCACATGAGTGTTAAGAACTCCCCACAAAGGGAAGGTTTAGCTCATGATCCTTGGAATAAAACTAAAACAAGTGTGGAATGTAAAAAGAGAGAGCAAAAAGAAGAAATTATCTATTTATAAACTCACTTGCATGAAGAAGTGAGAATTTTTCAAGAGGAACACAAGGTTTCCTCCATTAAAACTATTACAAGCTATTTTTTTTCAAAACTAAAAACTTCCAACTATCTACAAACTAAGGAACTAAAATAATACATGGTAAAGGAAAATAAGTCAAAGGAGTAAACGAGTGTCCCCCCCCTTGTTTTGTTTTCTTCTCCATTTGAGAGAAATCTCATTTCCTCCCACGTGAAACATCAAACCACATTTACTTCCTTTTTATCCACCACATTAAAACAAAGTGACACCTTGCCTTTTTTTTTTACTATTAACACCTAATCTAATTAATTACATGCAAGGTGTCAATTTTGCACCAATAATTTGGCATTTTTGTCTTGACATGCTCCATGATTGATAACTCATCAAATCTTGCGAGCCCATATAGTGGGTCCACGTGCAGTCTAGTGGCGGTCCAGTCTTTTGACAATTTTACAACTTCCCGCCTATGCGTAGAGTTCATCGCCCTGATTGTCTGAGCAGCTCACTTGTCGCATTCGGAATCCTGGTTCAAGAGGTAAGAGATTCAGAAGTTTGATGCTTCTGTACGGATTTGTTGGGATTTACATGGCTGATTTGGAAAAATTCATATATACGTCGTTCCCCGTGCTTTAATGCAAGTTTAACCAATATTTTCATGTTTACTGCAAATACCTGCAAAAGTACGAAAATATATTTATTTTATGATTATTAAACACATAATTAACCAAATTTATATGTTTCAATGGGGTTTCATATTACAGTTTTGGGTGCTTATCAAAAGGTACATCGCAACATAATGGGGTAGCTGAGCGCATGAACCGTACTATAATGGATAAGGTGTGGTATATGTTATCTAATGTTGGATTGGGAAAAACGTTTTGGGTTGAGGCTTTGACTTATACATGCTACCTTGTTAATAGGTTGCCTTCAGCTGCAATTGGAGTTAAAACTCCTATGGAGGTTTGGTATGATAAACCTGCTCAAGATTATGATTCCCTTCGTGTGTTTGGGTGTCATACTTATTTTCATGTCAAAGATGGTAAGTTGGATCCTAGAGCAAAGAAAGTTATCTTTGTAGGTCTAAAAAGTGGAGTTAAAGGTTATAAGTTATGGGATCCGAAAGATAAGAAATTTGTTTTGAGAAGAGATGTGACATTTGATGAGGCTTCTATGTTAAAGTCTACTGACTCTCAGCAGGTGGAGAGTATAGCCAAAAAGGTATTGCAGCAGGTGGAAACTGATGCATCTTCACCTAATCCAGATGGTTCTGTATCTAGTAGATTGACAACCATGGGTAGTCAGTCGGTTGATGTTCTAGTTGAAGACACAGAAGTAGTAAATACAGGTGATTGAACAAATGATGATGTAGAGAATGTGGCTCCATTAGATGAGCAGATGAATGTTGGTATTTTGGCTCCAGTTCATGAGCCTATTGCAACTGGTAAATCTAAGAGGAATGCTCTCCCATTGTATTGGCTAAACGATTATGTTACATATGCACTTCATATTACTGAAAATCTTGATATGAAGATGTTCTTTCCTCATATTATGGAGCAATCCAATGCTCCAAGTCAGAAAGGTGGAAGACAACTATGGATAAGGAGATGCAATCTCTTTATAATAATGATACTTGGGTGCTTGTAAAGTTACCTAAGGATAAGAAGGCGATTGGCGGGAAATAGGTGATTGCATTGAAAGAAGGATCTCTAAGTGATGAGTTACGTTACAAGGCAAGATGGGTAGCTAAAAGCTACGCTCAGATGGAGGGGATTGATTATAATGAGGTGTTTTCTTCGGTTGTGAAGTACTCCTTCATACACATCCTTTTAGCCTTGGTAGCTCGGTATGATTTGGAGCTAGCCCAACTCGATGTAAAAACTGCTTTTTTACATGGTGATTTAGAAGAGGAGATCTATATGACTTAGCCAAGTGGGTTTAAAGTTGCGGAAAGGAAGATTTGGTGCGTAAACTGAAAAAGTTGATATATGGTTTGAAACAGTATCCCAAGCAGTGGTACAAGCGGTTTAATCGATTTATGCTAGGGGTCAAGTACATAAGAAGTCACTACAATCATTGTGTCTATTTTTGCAAACTACATGATAGTTCTTTTATCTACTTGCTCTTGTATGTTGATGATATGTTTATAGCCTCAAGAAACAAGACTGAGATTGATAAGCTTAAACAGATTTTGTCCTCATAATTTGAGATGAAGGACTTGGGTGAAAAGATTCTTGGTATGTTGTGAGTATAGTGGTGGTAGTGGTTTTGAAGTTCATCCTAAATCTTAAGATGGGAGGAATGGTGATGAATGAAAACAAAAACTTTTTAACTTTTCCTACTCATTCTTTTCTTCTAAATCTAATTAAGTATTAAAGACTAGTTGTTAAGAGAGAAAAACATTGAAAGCAATGAAGTTGTGTAGAATTAAAACATGAAAGAAAATTAGAGAAAAGGAGACAACTTTATCACCAACTTACACTCATTGATGTCTTCAATGAATGTAACTAGTATTCTTGAGATTGAATGACAATGAAGTTTAGAACAAGTGGATTGGAATGACAAGATTAAACAAGAAGTATTGAAAACAAGGATTGAAATGAAATGAAGAACATGAAAACAAGAAAACAAAATAGATTGAAATAAATAAATAACAAGACAAGAAAATAAATTGCAATAATGTAAATCTACCTAAAAAAAAACATTATAAAATTGATCTCAATTTTTGGGTTGTGAAACAAAAAATTGGATAATATTTTCTCTTCATACTTTTTGCTTTTATACTCTTACTTTTACAATGACTGATTTGCCATCTCCCTCTACAATCAAGACACCTCACACATTTGTTTTTTACTTTTACTTTTTCCTTTATGCTTTTGTTTTTTCTCTTTCTTCTTGAGCAAGCTAGGTTTTGAGCAATGCTACTTTTGTGACAAGGTCATCCATCTCCAATATTTTGAGTTAAGGATATGATTTTAAGTCTTCTGGGTTTGAGTTATTGACCTTTGACATTTGACTTTGACTTTGACTTTGACTTTTTAGCACTTTTTCATAGAATCTTGAGTCTTCATAAAAAGCGTTAATAAAACTCATTTTGGCGCTAAAATGCATCTTTAATGATAAGTAGTCTAAAATTGCATGTAACCTGCAAAAGGTAGTAAAAGTTATGAGTTGTCTGTTTATTATGCGTAAGAAGAACTGTAATGCAGTAATGTAAAGGTAATAAAATGCACATTTGGGAGTTGATCATAACACAAATTTTAAAATGATTTATGCTAGGCTCAAGTACACAAGAAGTCACTACGATCATTGCGTCTATTTTTGCAAACTACATGATAGTTCTTTTATCTACTTGCTCTTGTATGTTGATGATATGTTTATAGCCTCAAGAAATAAGACTGAGATTGATAAGCTTAAACAACTTTTGTCCTCAGAATTTGAGATGAAGGACTTGAGTAAAGCTAGGAAGATTCTTGGTATGGAAATTCAGAGAGATAGAGCAAAAGGCACGGTTTGTTTGTCTCAAAAGACATATTTGAAGAAGGTACTACAAAATTTTGGTATTGATGGGAACACTAAGTCTGTGAGTACACCTCTTGCCCTTTATTTTAAACTTTATGCTACTATGTCTCCGAGTTCCAATGAGGAGCGTGAGTACATTATAGCGTTGTTAGTAGTTTGATGTATGCGATGGTGTGTACTAGACTGGACATTTCACAAGTTGTTAGTGTTGTTAGTAGATATATGCATAACCCTGGGAAGAAACATTGGCAAGCTGTGAATGGATTCTACAATACATTTTTGGTACTGTAGATGTTGGTTTGATGTTTGAGAAGGATACTAGCTAGCTATGTGTGGGTTATGTGAACTCTGAAATATGCAGATGATTTGGATAAGCGTCGGTCTACTACTGGGTATGTATTTACTTTAGTTGGTGCTCCGGTGAGTTGGAGGTCTATTTTGCAGTCTACAGTTGCATTGTCTATGACAGAGACATAATATATGGCAGTGACTGGGGCTATGAACTAAAGAGGCTATTTGGTTGTATGGTTTATTGGATGACTTTGGTATTGTGCAGGATCATCTTGAGATTCAATGTGATAACACAAGTGCTATATATTTGGCCAAGAACCAGTTCATCATGCCTGTACAAAGCACATTGATGTGCATTTCCCTTTGTCAGAGAAATTTGAGGGTGGGTGATATCTTACTCATTAAGATAGACACCAAAGATAACCCAACTGATATGTTAACCAAAGTGGTTTATGGAATTAAGTTTCAACATTGCTTAGACTTGATTCATATCCTTCATTTGAGATGATTTGGCCCTTAGGGGGCATTGGTGAACTATGGTCGACTTGATCCTTTAACAAGGGTACGTAGGCAGCCATTATGTGGTACAATCGTGTTTGGTCCTTCGGGACATTTGCTATTTGTTTGGTCCTTCGGACATTTGTGCATTGAAGAGGAGATCTATGGTTAATCGGCTCAGATTTGTAAAAAAATTCACCGAGGTGGAGAATTGTTGAGAAAAGGCCACATGGGTATTGGATTTGGAAGTTTATTTCCAAATTGGAAATAACAACAGCAAGCGCCCGCTTGTTTACGTTAGTACCAATACCACATGGTTTTGGAAGTTTTATTTGTTTTGGAAACCAATTAGTTGCCCACGGTAGTGCACTTCGTTCTCTATAAATATCGAGCCTCTTGTGTAGTTTTGATAAGCTCAAATTAGTTAGGCTCAAGTTTGGAAGCTCAACTTTGTAAGCTAGAAGGCACAAGTTCGGCTAGTTTAATTTGAGATATTTGTGAGCTTCGTTTGTCAGAGAAAATTAGTGAATTATTCAGAATTTGTTTGTGACTAATTGTACTCTATTTGTTTCTCTCTTGATTAGTAAAGTTATCATCTTTTGCTTGGTAGATTAGGCTAGCTAATACCAAACTACATAAATCTCGTCTCCATTTCTATTGGCTATTCACTTTGCATTGGTAAGTATTTGATTAATTAGTTTTGTCAATTCCATCACCACATTCAATTTTCTTTATCCAATTATCACGTTTCTGCATTCGTTTACGTCAGCCAACATCAATGAGTTATTGATCTAGTTTAAAAAAGGCATGCCAATCAAAAAGAAAACTATTTGGGGAAATGACATTAATTTGTACAACACGCATCTACATGCAAGGGTAGTTTATTGACATTTTAAATCTCAGTAGAACTCTAAAATTTTTATATACCGATCAATCACTCAATCCTACCTACGAAACGAACATTTAATTGGACATTTTTTCCTACCAATAATGGGGGAAAAATTAAGCTTTATTTATATGTAGAACAATTAATTGGACATTTTTTCCTACCAATAATGGGGGTAAAAGTAAGTATTATTTATATGTAACCTGAAATTATTTTTAGCTAATAAGATTTATGTTGCTTATCAAATTTTAACTTGAAGCATACATTTCATACAACAAAGTCAAGTCACGTAAGTGTCAATGAATCAAACATTAGAAGTTGTTGTGTCTTTATTTCTTTATTTTATATATGTGAAAAAGACCACAGGGATTGTAAGTGCATATACAATATTCATCCAACATCCGGCAACCAACCAATCACAGGACGACACATGAAAGATAAATCAAGTAGCACGTCAGACCAAGCCATCAACAAAAGTACGAGGCGGAAATATGAGGTGTTACACCCTATACTCAACACCGCTCTACCTATGGAAGGTATATATCTCTTGCCTGGGCTACGACTCGCATACTATGCCCTAAATCCGAACCATTTCGTTTACTAGTATTGTACTCATCCAACCGACCTATAAACCACAACACATACATGGAACGCCCTAAACTAAATCCAGAATATTTTCTTCCCCAACACATATTAAGTACGGACCATCATCCACTGCATCGTAACACCATTGCAATCGTCATCTTTCCTACCCACCAACTACAACAATTATGCATCTCCAGTTCTCCACTAACTACACTGCTCAGCCACACTCTTAGCCATGACCTATCATTTGTGATTATGACTCACACCCTACCACCATATCTATAAAAGCCAATTCTAAAACCGTTGGTTTGATTCCGAATCTTTCTCTCTAACCAGATACGTAGACATCTTCCACTAAAAAGAGCAATCATTACCAGACACTCAAAACCTCTCTCATTTGACTAGATTAGGTTATTTATAATCTCATTTGGTGTAATATTAAAGTGAGTCATAAATAGACTCATTTTGGTATTTGCAAAGACTACTTGAATTTTGGAGATTCTAGTATGTCTTGTTTCTCTGTTCGTTGTGATTATGTTTCTTATGATTTTTATGATTAACTATGTCTCAACTCTCAACAGTGAGTATTCAACTAAATACGATTTCAAGTCCACTAATCGATCAAATGAGATTTAATTTAGAATTGTAATTGCAATAGTACTAATAATAAATTTAGATAAAAACTGGATATATGAAGCCCATAACTCGACTTTTCGTTACTAACAGTGATTTGATTTCTATATGTAAATTGAAATCGACAAAACTGAAAATCACAAATTTTAGTTCAATTAGTGCGTTGGGAACTTGGATGGAACCAAGTACTCGATCCCGTAAGCTGGCAATGACAATATTACACTAGTTTAGGCTCCAAATATGTTGTCAAAAACTGGAAAATTACATTTTTAGAAAGGTAAATTCTCCAATCAGCCATGATAATGTCATTTTGTTTTCAATCCGGCCATTGTTAGCAACTCAGTGCAAACAGTTGCCAAAACGGAGAGGCAGGACTAGTGTGTTATCACAGATTACAATCTATAAACTTACTGATCACTATTTTCTCTCTCTCTTTCTTCCCTTTCTTTTTCCCTCCTTCTTTCATTCTCTCACTCTTTTATCTCTCTTATTCTTTCACTTCTCTAACCGCCTCTTGTCGTCCGTTCATCTCTTTTTAATCCAGCGTCCCCTGTCCCCCCATATGTCGCGGCGGTTTTTTAGCAATTAGGGTTCCGCGAACCTGATCTATTGCAGCATGTCTCCTCCTTCTTAAATTGCCTCTGGCCCACTTACCACCTATAATCTCCTATGTCAGGAATATGGCCTCTACAGATGCCCCTCTCGTCCCCATAGACGTCGCGTGAACCCCTTGGTGATCCACGAACAGACAATGGGACAAAGAACCCCCTTCTCAACCCCTCTTCCTTTCGCAGTACGCCTTTCTTTGTTTGGTTCTGTTACCTTCCCGTTCTTTATTGGCACGTGCTCCATCATTGCTTCCACGTGTCTCAGGCGCACGCGCACATGGCCTAGCCTTTTGAACTTTGATGCCCCACGTGTCTTATTTCCCATGGTCCCTTTTTCCGTGATTACTTTTTTACCCCTACCGCTTAGACTCCCGCTTAAACCCCTCTCTCCACTCCCAATCCCACACTTTAGCCTTACATCTTTCCATCTTCTTCTAGCCTCTTCAACTTCTTCTTGTTGTTCTTCACCTTTGTGCGATATCCAAGCTCCGTTCGGGTTTCTTTTGAACTACCTCGTTGGCTTTTGTTGCCTTGCATTTCAGGTTTGTCTCCTCCCTTTCTATTCCCTTCTCTCGTTATCTTGTTTTGTTCGTTTGTGTCGCTGTTCCACTCTTTTCCCTTCGTAACTGGTTCCCCCATTGTTGCTTTCGACTTCCTCCCTTTATTTTAATCTAATATGTCGGAATCTGATTCGGCGAATACCTCGGCCACTAGATCCGATGGGTCGAAGTCCAGATCTAGCGGATATCGCGGTGAATCTGAATCCTCGAGTCGACTCTTCGAAACCTCTACCTCAGGAAGGAAGACTGCTCTTCCTCCCCCACCATCATATCACTGTAGACCAAATATAGACGCGATCAAAGCTTGCCTATGGCATTCCGGCCGACTTGGTCCTTGAGCATGTTCCCAGAGTCACCCATTTTCCACATTTGGTAAAGCCGCGGCCTGGTTGTCTCGTCGCTACTGTAGGTCAGATAGCGACAGGCTTGCGTTTTCCTTTAACTCTTTTAGATGTCGAGGTATGCAACCACTTCAATATTCCGCCATGCCAAGGCATAGGTAACTTTTGGCGTGTCATGTATGCCGCGAACCATTATAATGAAACCCAGTCCCCTAAGATCCAACTTTGTGACATAATTGCTCATTTTTATATAAAGAAGAGTACCAAGTTCGGTAGCGTAGGATACCAATCCTTCTGTACTCACAGAAGAAGTCTTTTGTCCTCCACATCACCACATCTGACAAAGTGTGGCATTACTATCCGTTATATGTGTCTGGGGGTTTTATCTCCACGGACCTTCCATCAGAAGTTACTCTAAGGCATCTCAGTTTCCTTAAAAGTGGTACGTACCACCTTTTGCTTCGTAGTACTACTTTTTCACGTTTCTAACTTGTCTTCATTTTGTGATGCAGGCAGGAAACCTTATTCGCGATCTCAACTCTACGCCGGCGTTTCATCCGAAATTTTTCAACACCTCCGCGACTTGGGAAGTGCTCAGTGCGAACTTCTCGATATTGACCAAGAAAAAGGTAACCCTCTTTTACTTGATCCATCCTTGAAAAGCATCGGCGACTACCACGGTCCCCTCTATCGCTTGCCGCCTCCAAAAGAAAGAAAACCCAAATCCTCCCCACTCCCTAAAAGAAAGCCCCACAAGTCCTTCAAATACACCACCAAGATTTACCACTCCAAAGCCGTTGCCCAAAGAGCCGCCGCCGCTCAATCCCACTCCTCTACTCCCCATACCGCCCCCTCTTCGTATTTTGCGTTAGCGGACTGGGAAGACGATATTGTTCCTCCTCCTTCTACTAAGTCTGCCGCTGCTATGGCAACAAATAAGCTCAAATTGTGGGACAACGACTCCGATGGTGACGAGGTTGTAGAAGTGGTGGGCAAGAGTCCGCCCGCGAAAAAGGCCAGGACTACACCTCTGGGCGTCTCTGTCCCCCCTGCTACACCGCCACGACCACTAGCTCCACGGCGGTGTCATGGGAAGGAACCCACTGCCTCGGGTTCCCTGCCCTCTGATACAATTGAAATATGGAAACCTAGATTTAAGGCTAAGATCATGATATAACTATCCGCGACTCAGCCTTGGACAACCCAGCTATTACAGTGTCTCTATTTTTTAACTCACATCTTCCCAAGGATCAAGCATATGGCGATTATGGCTCTTTCGCCTCTCATAGATCGGCTATCTATACCGGTTGGGAAAAGGTAGGTTCCTCTTATTTATTTCTCTCTCAAATCCGCTACATTCGTTGCTAAGGAATATTGTTTTTCAGCTGAGCCTGGATATTGGGTATGTGGTGCGCGGCTTGACTAGTACATTGGACTCTCTGGAGATCGCGAAGCAGAGATTAATGGTCCTGATGGCTGGAAAATGAAGTATAACAAGTTAGAGAAGGATCGAGACGATCTGCGCATTGTGGCAGTGAAGGCTCAAAAAGTGCTCCAGCAAGCTAAGGATAATCACCGAGATTATGTATCGGGGGTCGCTTCCAAAATGGAGAGTCAAAGGGAGGCGGACATGCTTTCCACTTAGGCTGCAGTGGACAAAGCTGTGAAGGATGCCGCTAACCGCTTTCGAGTCCTAGCTGAGAAAAAGATTGGCCGTGCACTGAAGCAACAGCTTGAAGAGCTTACTGCTGCTGGTCGCCTTCTTCCCCTGCCCCCTCCGGTAATTCCGCCTCCAGTCATTGATACTCAAACATTGACGCCATCCGATTCTACTATGCCTATGCTACCCATATCTACTAACAACCCGGTCACTTCCCTTATTGCCGAGGATGATGATATTACAATTGTGGAGGATGTGACTGAGGTCTCTTCATAGAAGGATGTGTCTGAAGGCCAGCCGATGGGAGAGCATGAGCATGACCCTAAAGATCAGAATGTTGAATGAACTTTGTAATTTTGTTCTTTGCACTTTATATACTTTGACTGTTACTCATTTTGCGTTATGTGTATAAATTTCTCCTGGATTTCTGGGTAAGCCCAGCAGGTTACAACTCATGGTCCTTTGAACTTCAAACTTTACTATATTTCCCATAATTTTGCAATTGAAAGCTTAACTCACTTAGTAGTGCAAAATGTCCTATATCTTTTTATTTCATTTTATCCGTCTTTCGATGGCTGTGAAGCCTTGTGGGGACAGCTCAGTTTACCCCTAGTTTGATTCAGACCACCGTTCGCGAAGGGCTCATCCCCCCGCTATCCTTGGATGGCTGTGAAGCCTGTGGGGCAGCTCAGTTTGCCCCCAGTTTGATTCGGATCATAGTCCGTGAAGGGCTCATCCCATTTGTCGCTTGGATAGTTTGTGAAGCCTGTGGGGCAGCTCAGTTTGCCCCTAGTTTGATTTGGACCGTAGTCTGCGAAGGGCTCATCCCCTCCGCTGTCCTTGGATGGCTGTGAAGCCTGTGTGGTAGCTCAGTTTGCCCTAGTATGATTCAGACTATAGTCTGCGAAGGCTCATCCGGCTGTCTTTGGATGGTTGTGAAGCCTATGGGGCCGCTTAGTTTTCCCCAGTTTGATTCGGACCAGCGTCCGCGAAAGGCTCATCCCCTTCGCTGTGGGGGTATCTCAGTTTGCCCCCAAACCAGTTGTGTTCCTTTGTTCGTATTCATAAGACATATGGAAGAAGTGCGCTTTATTATATGATAAGTAAACAAAATTAACAATCCTCATCTCAAACATGGAATTTTTTCAACATTCTAATGTTCCAAGGTTTCTCAATCTTCACCCCAGCTGAAGTTTGCAATCGATAAGTTCTAAAGGTTCCCTTTTCTATCACCACATAGGGTCCTTCCCAGTTGGGCCCCAGTTTACCCTCATTCTTCTTTCTCGTGGCTGGTGTAACGCGCCGCAGAACTAACTCTCCAACTTCGAAAGTGCGCGGCTTCACTCTCTTGTCATATTGCCGTTGTAACCTCCGATGATATTCCTCCAAGCATATTCGGGCTATTTCTCTTTTTTCTTCTATGAGGCTCAGCTCACTGGCTAATATCCTCTCATTCTTTCCCGTTTCGACCGCTTTGGTTTTGGTCGTAGATACTATCATTTCCACTGGTATGACTGCCTCTACCCCATATGTCATTGCGAACGGTGACTCATTAGTCGAGGTTTGCGGTGTGGTGCGGTATGCCCAGAGTACGTGATTCAGTTCGTCAGCCCACGCCCCTTTCCGCTCCTCCAGTTTTCTCTTTATATTATCCATTATGATTTTGTTTGAAGATTCTGCTTGCCCGTTTCCTTTTGGATTATATGGTGTTGAGAACCCCTGTTTTACTTTAAATTCTTGAAGGAACTCTCGCACCTTTCCCCCAGTAAATTGGGTTCCATTATCCGCGATGATTGTGTGCGGTAACTCGAACCTACATATGATGTTCTCCCAAAGAAACTTCTTTACATTTTCTTCCTTAACTTGTTTGCAACGCTACTCCCTCTACCCACTTGGTGAAATAATCGAGCCAACATGAACCTTCTTTATACAACTATATCGATGATGGCAATGTGAACACGTTATGTAATAGCTCTGGCGGCAAATGTATTGGTGCAAATCTCGGCACTTCTCACATTTCTTGGCATCTGTGTGGCATCTCTCTTCATATTGATATCAATCGTGGGTGATTATTCGCGCCGTAGCCGAATGATTTTGCCGTAGTCCCCTTTGTATCTCGGCCAAAACTTCCTGTATCTGCGCTGCGGTCCTATGCATTTTAACATCGGTCCGTTGAAGTTCCTTTTATACAAATCCCCTTCGAGCAATGTGTATCTTTAACTCGTTTGTTCCATCCTTCGTCTCTCGTGTTTGTCTTCTATTTCTATTCCCATCAGGAATGTTTTAATGGGTGTCATCCATCCCTGATCTTTCTCGGTTGTAAGCCAAACGCCTTCCTCCTCTGAAGTACTTGGTCTACTTAACACCCTCACTTCAATTGATCAACCCTCTGTTCCAGGAAGTACTGCAGCCACATAAGCCAATGCATCGGCATGTCTGTTTTCACCGCAGTCGAGATGTGCAAACCTGATCTTGTCAAACTTGCTTTCTTTGTAGGACTTCTAGGTATTTCGCCATCCTTGGGCAACGGGCCATAAAACCTCCATTCATCTGACAAATTACTAAGTTTGAATCCGAGTAAACAGACAATTCACTCACCCCCAAATCTTGAGCAAGATCCAAACCTGCTATCACTGCCTCATATTCAGACTCATTATTAGAAGCCGTGAATCCCAATTTCAGCGACAACTCTAGCCAATTGTTCTCCGGCGTCACCAGTACAACTCCAATCCCATTCCATGTATCTATCGCGGATCCATCCACGAAAACTCTCCATCCATTCTGCGGGTCCCAAGGATCCAAAGGATCGCGGCTCAGCTCCCCTTCCTGTTCCATGACCATTTCTTTTCCCCAAGTTGGGTCCTTTGCTGGAAATTCTGCCAAAAACTCTGCCATGGCTTGTGCCTTTTTTACAGTTCGAATCTGGTATTGAATCTCATAACAACTGAGCATCACCGCCCACTTTAGCATTCTGCCTGATTTGTCTGCTTTCAACGCTTGTTTTAATGGCAAATTAGTTATTACCACCACTGAATGGGACTCGAAGTAGGGCTTCAACTTTAAGGCCGAAAATATCAAGGCCAAAGCATATTTTTCGATTCTACTGTATCGGGTTTCCGCGTCTAGCATGGTTTTACTCTAGAAGTAAACTGGCCTTTCTACCTTTTCCACCACTCGCACTAGGACTGAACTCACTGCGTACTCTGAAACTCCCAGATACAAAAACAACTTCTCCCCCTGTTCCGACCGTGATAGTAAAGGTGTTTTTCCCAAATAACTCTTCAACTCCTGAAAGGCCTCTTCACACTCCACTGTCTATTGGAAATCCAAAGTTTTTCTCAACAAACGATACAGCGGTCGGCATTTATCCGACGATTTTGAAATAAATATGTTCAATGTCGCGACCCTACCAGCTAGCCGTTGCACTTTTTCACGTTCTGAGGGGCGACATATCTATCAGTGATCTAATCTGTTCGGGATTCGCTTCTATTCCGCGATAGGTTGCTATGTATCCCAAGAATTTTCCAGAAGTTACCCCGAAGGTGCATTTCTCGGGGTTGAGCTTCAGCTTATACCTCCGCAGTATGTGGAAAGTCTCCTGGAGTCCCTCTAAGTGCTCTTGTTCTGACATGCTTTTTTCCACCATATCGTCAATATAAATTTCCATCCCCTTCCGAATCTTACCCTCAAACATTTTTTTCCCCTAACCGCTGAAATGTGGCCCCAGCATTCTTTAACCCAAATGGCATCCTCGTATAGCAGTAGGTACCACCTTCCACCACGAAAGTGGTCTTCTCTTGATCTGACCCATACATCGTGACCTGATTGTATCCCATGGACGCGTCCATAAAAGAGAATATCTTGAACCCTGCCGTTTTGTCTACCAGCTCATCTACCTAAGGCATTGGGTAACAATCTTTAGGACATTCTCTGTTGACATCCGTAAAGTCAACACACATCCTAACCTTGCCATTCTTTTTCGGTACCGCGACCACATTTGACAACCATTCCGTGAACTCAACATCTCTAATTATCCCGGCCCCTTTCAATCTGGTAACCTCTTCGCGAATATCTTCAGCGTACTTCGGCCTCACGCTTCTCATTTTCTGTTTTACTGGCTTAACATTTTCATTCGTATGCAAGCGATGACAAGCAAACTCCGGATCTAACCCTGTAATATCCCCAATCACCCATGCAAATATATCCTTATTCTCTGTCAAAAACTATACTAGCTTACCCTTCCATATGTCTGGCAACTCAGACCCCACCGAAGTAAATTACTCCTCGTCTTCTACCCCCTCACTATCTCAATCTCATCTAAAGTTTTTGGTCCAGGTGGAGGCTTGTATATTGCCATTAAAGCAGCTTCCTGTAATTGCTATGCCGCTCCAGGCTCCTGAGCCGTGCCCTCCCCCTTTATTCCTCGGATCATATTCTTTACTGTCACCTGGTGGATATTCTGCGCGGCCACTTGATCCCCTTTTATCTCATACATCCCTCTATTTGTGGGGAACCGGATTACCTGATAATATGTCGATGGAATTGCCCTCATCTCATGAATCCATCGCCTCCCTAGGATTGCATTGTACTGGGAGTTTGTGTCCACCACCATGAACACGGTGAATCTGATCGTCGGACCAGTGATCCACCGGTAAAACTAGTTCCCCCATGGGCTCGGTCATACTGTCGTTGAACCCAAACAAATTCGTTTGTGGTGCTTTCATCTGGTCTCTATCGATGTTCATTTCCTCCATGGCTCCTTTGAATAGCAAATCCACTGAACTTCCGCAATCTATCAACACCCTCTTTACCAGATAGTTTCCCAATGCATCTTCATGCGGTGAAATTACTGACTCCAGGTCCTTTGGGATGAACATTATGGTTTCATCGTCCTTCGCGGTTCCACTGACTAACCGCGGTATGCTTACCACTTCATTGACCTGCCGCAGACTTGCTGTCTTTCTAATCTTTTCGCAGTGTACATTTCTCCCACGTGTTTCCCCGCTAAAAATAACGTTGATAGTACCTAAGATTCTTGCAGGTGCCGACAACCTCTCAGCTTGACGCACCTCAGTGACAAATTCTCTGAGCATTCCTTTTTCAATCATCCTCTCCACCAACCACTTCAATGCATATCATTCATTTGTTGCGTGATTCTGGATCTGATGATATGCGCAAAATGGTTTCCCTTCTATCTCTCCTGGCGTGTTCCGCGGACCGTCATAGTACTGCAGCCCCTTAATTAGCGGCAAGATCTCCTCTAGAGGCCTGTTAAGCAGAGTTTGCTCTATCTCGCGGTACGGTTTTCTTTCCCGAATGTCCTTCCTACCACGATCACCAGTTCTCTTTGGTCCCCGGCTCTGCCATCTGTATGAAATCTTTTCTCTTTCCTCTCTACTACTCTTATCCCTCCGGTCATCTTTGTCTACAGCCTGTATTGCCTTCCCCGATCTCTTCTGTTCCTTTGCGTTTCTCTGCATTATGTCCTCATATCATATGTATTTTTTTACCTTTGGGTACAGAGCGTGCAAAGTGGTGATTTCAATCTTGGAAACTGACTCATGGACTCTAGTTCCTTGCCTCAAACCATGTTGGAAGGCTCGACCGTTGTATGTTCATCCAAATTTTCCATTCTCAGTGTCTCTTCTTTGAATCTACACAAAAACTCCCTCAATGATTCCGCGGACCGCTGCTTGATATTGAACAGAGCTGCGATATCGACCACCCTCCGCTTCTGGTGTATGAAGTGGTCAACAAAGGCGCGCTCTAACTCTTCAAATCTGCTGATGCTCCTCGATGCTAACCTGTAATACCAGTCTGAGGCTCCTCCCTTAAGACTTGCTGGGAACATCATGCATCTGAGTCCATCATACTTGCCTTCCTGCCATAACGACATCTATTGCTGGAAGTGATGCAGATGATCTGTCGGGTCTCCTTTCCCATCATACTTTTCAAACCGTGGTTAGCTGAACCTCTTAGGCACTTCAGAATTCCAAATCGAATTTGCCAATGGATTCTTATTGAGACTCGCAACCTCTTTCTGCGCTGCACTCTAGTTCACTTCTCTGCTCCCCGATTCGCTTCTCTATCTTTCTCAATCATCGCGCACATAACCTCCAAAGATGATGCCCATTTGTTTGTTCCACTTTGGTGGAAATTCTTCATTCTCCCTCCATTTTCGCCTTGCGGATCCTCCTCCGCTCTGTTTACGCCTGGGTGGACTCCCCTTTCTTTTCTCAGCCCATCATTCTCATTACGTAACCTGACTATCTCCTCTTGAAGGAGTCTGGTGGCATCCGCCACCACCTTCGATGTCTCTTCTTCCCCTACTCCTTCTATCTCTAAGCTCGCTGCTTCTTCTTCCGCCTCTCGAACCACTTCTTTCCTAGGTCTTCATACTGCTCTTTTTGCTATGGTAGCCATTTTCGCAAATCCTCCCCACAGACGGCGCCAAATGTGTTATCACAAATTACAACCTATAAACTTACTGATAACTATTTTCTCTCTCTCTTTCTTCCTTTTCTTTTTCCCTCCTTCTTTCATTCTCTCACTCTTTTATCTCTCTTATTCTTTCACTTCTCTAACCGCCTCTTGTCGTCCGTTCACTCTTTTTAATCCAGCGTCCCCTGTCCCCCCACATGTCGCGGCGGTTTTTTAGCAGTTATGGTTCCGCGAATCTAATCTACTGCAGCATGTCTCCTCTTTCTTAAATTGCCTCTGGCCCATTTACCACCTATAATCTCCTATGTTAGGAATATGGCCTCTAAAACTAGTTTTACATACTTAAAAATTCCTATGTTTAAGGTTATACGGTTTATACCAAAAAATAAAAAATAAAAAAACGGTTTATACCTGTGGTTTGAAATGATCCAATAATTCTTGGAATGATCCAATAATTCTTATTCTGTACTTGTCCAAAATCAATTACCAGCTCCCATTGACTTTGACCATTGACATAAACCTACGTTGTGCCCCGTATTAAACGTCACTCACATTATAGGTTCTAAAAAGCTAACTCGCCATTTAACCGTATGTTTGTGCAGATCTAGCAGCTATGGATTATCAAAAAAAAAAAAGATCTAGCGGCTATGCTTTCTAGATGTTAGATGATATTGAGATTCATGTCCTCAGATCTCAAGATGGGTTAACATTGAGTCGTTGACAACCCCACGTTGAATCGGCTCCACCAGACAAAAAAGCAAGTTGGAATTGGACAAAATCATGTTGTTGTTAATGTAGTTAACGAGTTAGGTTGGTGTGAATTGGAACGAGACAGAGGTGGGCCTATGTTTAAAAGCATCACAAGCCAACTATTGAAAATGAAATAAAACTTTGCAAGCCGGCTTTGTGTACCGGAATCGAAGTCCACAAGCTGTCACCGTCCTGACAGTTATACTGACCGTTACATTGAGAAAAAAGTATATATTTACTGCAATGGAAAATTATAAGAAAATTTTCTGAAAATTTCATTACATTCTTTGGATGCGACAACCGTGTTGGTAGTTCTAGCGTGTTCTAGGAACGAAAAAAATGGATGTAACACGTTTATATAAGGAACATAGCTTCTTCTCCTAGCGAAACCCAATAGTCCTATGACATGATCTCAGTGAGGAAAATTGTTCTCAATTACTACCAAAAGAAAGTGGCTAGTGTTCACGCTTAATTAATCTACTATTAGTAGTTGCAAGCAAGTAGGATTTGACTATGAAACGAAGTACAACTTTGGAGGTATTTATGTCGACTCTTATATCGTATATATAAGGAGATAAAATGAGATAAAAATCCAGTATGATATTAGCAGAGGAGCGATCCCTATCCTTTTGGAATTAATCAATTAATAAGACATCGCCGCATTCAAGAAACACAATTACTGTACATATTAATTCATGAATCCTAAATTTCTAATGTCTAAGAGCATCTTTAGCAAAGCAACAAAAAAAACACTAAAATTTTGAACCAAACCAAACACCAAACCAAAAAAACATCAAACAACTTTAAGAGCAACATCAAAAAAACACCAAGCAACTACGCGGTTTTGCCAAAACCGCGCCACTAAAACCCAACTGACAGGCCCAAGCCCACGCGGTTTTGGCAAAACCGCACGGTGTTCTCAAAGCCACGTGCTACTTCTATATATACAACTCCAAAGCCGCGCGGTTCAGTAACTTTCACCTCTTCTCACAATTATAAAATTCTCTCTTTAGTTTAAAAAAAAAACAAAAACCTACCTAAACTCTTAAAATTTGATATGGATCTTTTTGAACATTTCGACGGTGATGATTGGCAGTACACAGACGACATTGGTGATGAGGAAGTAGAATACGGTGGGGGAGAAGACTGTGGGGAAGAAGAACCCGAGAATGTCGCGCCGGCTGATAGACATCCCTATGTACTGGAGTATCAGATGAACGACTTTGATTGTCAATTTGCACCTAGAGAAGCACTTGATATGGAAGTTGTGTCTTCTACACGCGTGATACAAAACCGTGTCGAGTCGCGATGGCTAATACTCGGGTAATTAATTAGTTTTGATTAAATATTTTGAATATTAATTAGTTGAGTTGAACCAATTAATTATTTATCTTATAACGCTTTATTTTTTTTATAATATCGATGTTGTTGACTACCGAGTTAGATCGGCTTTACTTGGTGTTAGAGAGTGGTTAAAGGTTATTAGGAGTTTGGATGAATTTGTACATATTAGAGATAGTATTTTGTATACACCTTTGGGTATTTTGATTGATACGGATTATGAGAAAGCTGATTGCGCAGTGGTCATAGTTTTAGTAGAAAGATGGTAGAGTAGAACTCATACATTTTCGCAGTGGTCCTTATGCGGAGTTAGGGTTCACACCACTAGACTTCACTATGATTTCTGGGTTGAGTATCGGTATATGTCAACCGATACATTTTCATACAAATTATGAGAATATGGATAGTATGCTTATGAGTTTTCCTCATTTGGGTGCGGATGCTTATGATTCTTTTGGGATTAAGCTATCTCATATTAAGATTGCATATATGGAACCCCTCTTGCATCCTGATACACGAGTGGAGTTAGCTTTGACTGTTCTACCAGGTAGTGAGGGTGCTGATCAGTATGTTAGGGCTTTTTTGATGTTTTTTATTGGGCATATTTTGTTTCCCAATGGTCATTCTACGGTACGACTAAGATATTATGTTTATGTATCTGATTTGCTTACTATGAGAGATTATGACCTGGGTAGCTCAGTATATGCCACATTGATATCGGCGTTAGATAAAACTCAAAGACATTGAGTAGAAGTCCTCAGTTGCGGGATTCACGCGGGACTTTTAGAGATTTGGTTTTATGAGTACTTTTGATGTCTTTATCCTAACATAGACATGATTGCGATACTCGCCCTAGATTTGCTAGTTGGTCGGGGGCCTCACTTGACTCTTTAACAATGGCGATTAGGAATAATATCCGTATGGCTCGGCTCGCTCGATTGATATTAGATCATTGTCATCTATTGAGTGGAGACTTTAGCGTTTGTCATCGCCTTTAACGATCGGTATATGACAAAGATGCTTGTGTGTTGTCCGTCCGCGAGTTGTTTTTTGCCGCGACGTGACTATCGGGGTTTGGTACTATGGCGGCGGATGTTGGAGGCGGATATTTGGACGTTATGGAGTTCCATGTGCTCCCATACCGGATGTTAGTGATGCAAAGTCGTGGGGTAGAATTCAAGTTCATGAAGTTCATGCCGGTGGTGGTCCTTGGCCGATCGTCTTCTTTTGTTGTTGTCGAAAGGCTGGCGTCGATCAAGATATAGATGGTGGAACCGTGTCTCCATGGGTCCGTTGTTGCCTCTGTTGGTCGGGCTAGCAACTTCGAGTTTTTGTGGGGCTGGAAAGGATGAGGCGTGAGCTCACGTATTCCTCATCCGCCGCCCCGGCTGTTTACAACCCACAACCCTCGAATGCATATCAATCGGCTCGTGGTAATGCGCCATAATCCTCAAATGTTTGCCGTGTGTGGACTGATGGGGAGCCTACTTATATTTCCATTCCCGAGGTGCCTCATGCTCGTTTCTCGAGTTAGAGCCGCAGATTGATCAAGATACCATGGTGAGTTTAATTGTTTTATTTATCTTCTTCATTATATATATAATATGTACTCAATAATTGTATATTTTTTTCTTGGATTTTCAGCCGAGGTTTGGAAAAGATATGAGAACCGAGGTTCTTATGTTTGATGGGATGAGGATTGCCTGTATCATTATAGCTAAGAAAGAGATGAGGCATATTCTCGGACATATCAAGAATCCCGATTGTGCGACGAGACTTCGAAAAGCGATATGAGGATATGCAGCAAGTGTACACGCAACAACATCAGGGATATGAGGAACTTCAGGTTGAAGTAATTAACCTCCGTGCAGATAGAGAAGATCATCAGTCTTAGATTAGGAACTTAGAGGAGCAGCTTCGGAACGTCCAAATAGAGAGAGGAGAGGGATCGAGTGGTAAGGAGCGTAAGAAGAGAGCTAAATAAATTTGATGTAATATGATAGGTTTTAGATTATTTTGGATATTATATGATTATATCATAATCATAGATTTTGGACTGCATAATCATAATCATAGGTTTTTAATTTCTTTAATTTTTTCGATTTTGAATTACAATTTTTAATTTCTTCAATTGCACAATTGTTAATTTCTTAACTTCTATGCACAACTCATAATTTTTCAAGTTCTATGCACCACGGTTCTAATTTTCGAAGAAAAAACGACGAGTTTTGGCAAAACCGCGCCATTAAAGTTTCATTTTCGACGGTTTTGCCAAAACCGCCGTCATCAAAGCCCATTTAGCAGCCCAAGCCCATGCGGTATTGCCAAAACCGCGATTTTGCAAGAAATCGGCGTGAGTGATTTTTAGACAAAGACCAAAACCTGGAACCAAATATTGGTCGATTTGGTGTTTGGTTTGGTGTTTTCATCAACATATAGTTCTCCTGAAGTTGAAAAAACACCAAATTCATCAAGAATTTGGTGTTTTGATGCTAGGTTGATATCACTGCTAAAGATGCTCTAATTGTCCAAAAACAACTTGACACCAGAATACGCGATATATTTATATGTACGCATGTGTCTTTTATGAAAGACCTCAATATTTTTCACAATTAGAGACCAAATCAGCGGAACGCACTACTGACTTTGTCACCTTCTTCAAAACACACACCATATATATTGTCAACCCAAAATCTAATGAACCGGCCTGCCTTGGAAGTGGTATATATGTCATATGTGTTTGCAAGAAGGAACCGCGTATTATACTATTATTATACAGCATAATTCATGGTATCTATATAGTATTCTAATTCTTATATCACAAAGCCCACACTGTACATTGCTAAGCTGCATACTTCTCAGTTCTCACAATGGTTATACTTGAATATAATCGTAGAGTATGATAAAATGATAAATCCACTACGATAAAGTATTTTAAATTGACTAACTAATAGTTTATAACCACTTGAATACAAACGTACGTGCAACAACTCATCAAAGAAATATTCAAAGTCTAGGATACCAACTTTTTTTTTTTTCCAAAAGTTTTCTTTACATGAAATATATGTCGTATTCATTTCATTATGGAACAATAGCTAGGTAGGCGGAGGAAACGGTAAAACATCTCATCACCAAAATAAATGTTGATGTTTACAAAGAACATACTTAGACATTAGAAAGAGAAAGAGAGAGAAAGAATGGATATGTTATGATGATTTAGTCTATACTACTCTACACAGAGAGCTAGAGAAAGCTTGCCTTTGAAGACAAGACATAATCAGTAAAGTTTATTAACACACCCACCTGAAGAAAGTGGCAAGAAAAGTTGAGAGTTTCTTGTTCTTGTTGGTGTTGGTTTTTGGTGGGGGTGGTAAGTACAAAGTAGTGGTAGTGGGGGTGGTGGGGGAATGTTTGCTAAAATAAGCATTCAAGTCTTTCTGCTACACATTTAACACACAGACACCTACTTACTAGAACCATAGTGTGCAGTGAAAGTTGACTTTGTGGAAAGGCTTATGAGATCTAAACGTATGGCTGGGAAGCTAAAGATGAGGTTTCTCCTCATGGTGGTCTGCTGCTTTGTAGGAGCTGAGCTTATATCGGCTGTAACCGATCCTCAGGATGGTAAATTTATTTATCTCCTATGTTATTTACTTTATTTTTGCTTATGATGGTATCGTAAAGTTGTTGATAGGAGTTGTAAGAAGGTCTTGTAAATCTTGTGTTCTTTCAAGAAAAGTTTTTTAGAGAAGAAAAGTTTTTTTATATATATATATTTTTCTGGTATATTGGCATATGGACGTTTGTCCATAAGCGTGATTTTACAGATTCAGCAGAATTCCAGTTAGTAACATGTAGTTTTAGGCATTTGGAGTGTTCTCTATTAGATGTTTGAAAAAAATGCAAAATGAAAAGGATATGAACATATTGCAAATGCTCCTTCCTTAAGTTCAAATTTGAAAAAAGTTTCAGTTATACCACTTTGAGACAAGTTATATATTGTGCAATGTGAAGCTCATTATCAAACACCCTGCCATCATTAGTAGGAACTTTTCTGCTATTTGCATCATCTTATTGATTACCTGGTATAGTTTTCTTCTGCTTCTAAGCATGGCTTGTCTTGTTAATAATCAGATTCTTATTCTTGAATATAATCTCTTAAAGTGTAACATTTTAAGCTTAGAGTTGCTTTTTTGAATATACTTAATGCCAGCCAAAACTTCTAAAAATTCTTAGACAACGACCTCTGGAATTAAGTGATCGAAGACTTAAGTGCAGTTTACTTAATTAGGTGTTGCAGACAAATCAAACATTTGAAATCTATAGAGAAGCCCTGTTTTAGTATTTTGAGATGGTTTAGTAAATGATATTTCGGTGGTGATGCAGCTGCTGCGCTCCAGTCTTTCAAGGATCAGTGGCAAAACCTGCCACCAAGCTGGAAAAGTTCCAAGGATCCCTGTGGTGGACAATGGGATGGTGTCACCTGTAATAGTAACAATAGAGTGACACAAATGTGAGTTTCTCATCCTCTCTACCACACCATCGTCGTCGTCATCATCATGGTTCCCTTCACATAGTAAATCTTCTACCTCATTAGTAATACTGATACTTTTGCAGCGGATTATCTACCATGAACCTTAAAGGTACGTTAGGTGGGGACATTGGACAACTATCCGAGTTGACATCCTTGTAAGTTTTTCCATTGTGCTCTTGTATCTAAGTTTGTTGCTCATTTAGAATACATGAGAATGGTCGCAGTTTAATATCTTAGTTCTCCGAAGTAATTTTTTTAGTACATATACATTATAATTGTAGCATTCTTTCTTGAATTGGTTTTGCAAATATGGTACTCTTGCAGGGACTTATCCTTCAACAAAGGCCTTACAGGACTGCTGTCTCCTCGTATAGGAGATCTGAAACAGCTAAATATTCTGTAAGATAAAATAGCTCTATACTCAACTATCCACTTGTGCAAAGAGACACTCAACTTAAAAGAAGCCTTATAATGTTTTTCTCTTTCTTCTTTCAGTATCTTAGCTGGGTGTGGCTTCAGCGGTAGCATTCCTGTAGAGATAGGCAATCTAGCAAATCTATCCTTTCTGTAAGATGTTCTCAAGTAAATGAGTTATTTCTTCTTCTAACTATTGGTAACAGAAACCATTTGAGAAACTTGACAATTCCTTTCTCAGGGCTTTGAACTCGAATAGTTTTAGTGGGAGCATACCTGCTAGCTTGGGTCTCCTTTCTCAACTTTACTGGCTGGACTTAGCGGATAACCAGCTCAAAGGGTCTCTCCCAGTCTCAAGTAATGGTGGCCCAGGATTGGACAAGCTTCTAAATGCAAAGCACTTGTAAGTATTTTGATATTTCAATTCTTAAAAAAGTTGATTTTCTACAAAAACAGTTAGTTAATTTGACATTGTTATGCTTGCAGTCATTTCAATAAGAACCAGCTATCAGGCCGCATCCCTCCCATGCTTTTCAGATCCGAGATGGTGCTCATTCATGTGTAAGATTATGCTATATATATATATATATATATATATATATATATATATATATATATATATATATATATATATATATATTATAATGTAACAACACTTTTTTATACAACATTTTATACAATATCCCCCACCGGACCCTTCAAGATGTTTTAAGGGCTAATTTTTTGTGGATAGGATGTACTCTCACCATGGATATGGCCTCCACAAAAAATCAGGTCATATGAACATTTCTAAGTTTTTCCAAAAAGGGTTGCAAAATCGATATTTCTAGATCGTTGATAAAAATTCGTAGGTTGAGAGCAATTTTTGTCATGGTTGGGAGTTTTTAAATAAGCTAATTTTTTGTGGAGATGATCTCCATGGTGTGAAGATCATATCTACAAGAAATCAAGGCTTAATTCAAATTTTCAAAACCAAACAAAAAAAAAAAATCAAATTTTCAAAGGGTATTGTATAAAACGTTGTATAAAAAGTGTTGTAAACGGAACCTACCCCTATATATATATATATACATGTGTGTGTGTGTGTGTGTTTTTTATTGTTCTGAATGATTTCTCTCTTTTGCTGGCAGTCTATTGGATGGAAATCAGTTAACTGGAGTGATTCCAGACACATTGGCACTTGTTACGACTCTTGAGGTTCTGTGAGTGGCCTTCTGATCTTATCTGCATACCATTTATATATTTATTGAGTAAATTTGTTTTCTTTTTCTGATTTACGCTGGTTTATAATACTTGCACACTATTGTCTGTTCTTCAACAGTCGAATTGATAGGAACTCTCTAAGTGGAATAGTTCCTTCCAACCTTAACAACCTCACTACCCTCAATGAATTGTGAGTATATTACACTAATGCTTGAAGCTCTAGAAGTTGCGCTGTATTTTGGTGGAGATTGATGTCAGTTTTCCCAATCTTACTTTTCTCTCTTATCTTCCAGGCATCTAGCAAATAATCAGCTCTCAGGTCCAATACCGAATCTAACAGGAATGAACTCCCTAAATTATGTGTAAGAAAGCAAGGAAGTTAGAATAAGATACACGATTTTGATGTCTCAAACTCACTATTATCCTGCTGTCTCCTTGTCGCCGCTTCTAAACACTGTACAGAGTCTGACTTTTTTTCAACTCCAGGGACTTGAGCAACAACTCGTTCGATCCATCCAATGCTCCAGGATGGTTTTCAACCATAACATCTCTTACAGCTCTGTGAGTTTCCACTTTTACGTATCCAAGAGTGATAGCTGGGTGTTGAAATTAGTCCATTTAATTGAAACCTTGTATGTTGGGTGAACAGGGTGATGGAGAATGGGAAACTTCAGGGGACGGTTCCACAAAAGATATTTAGCTTTCCTCAGATACAGCAAGTGTAAGATTTTCTTTTCATTCTGTATGAGCTTTCCTCAGATATTTAGCTTTCATCTTGTAAAACGATGAAATGATCAAATGAGATGACAATATCAAATGCTTCTCAACAGTTTGCTGAAGGACAATAAATTCAATGCTACTCTAGACATGGGAACAACCATTGGTCAGCAACTTCAGCTTGTGGATTTTGAAAGTAACGAAATTGCCTCATATACGGTAGCGGCTCCTGGATACACAAATATTTTAATGTGAGGAACTGCTTGCAATTTTCTTCAAGAAAATAGTTTTCTGTGTTTGTATATCCATATGCATTGTGGTCAAGGTTTGGCTTTTTGATTGCTTGACACATTGCAGACTTGTAGGAAATCCAGTTTGCAATATTCTCTCCAACACTAAGTTTTGCCAACTTCAGCAAACAACAAAGAAAGCTTACTCTACCAGCCTAGCTAGTTGTGCTTCCAAAACGTGTAATTCTATTCAGAAGCTCAACCCTCAGAGTTGTGACTGTGCATTTCCCTATGAAGGAACAATGTATTTCAGAGCACCCTTCTTCCGTGATTTGTCCAACGCCACTGTCTTTAATGAACTGGAAATGAGCCTGTGGATGAAACTTGGCCTAACTCCTGGTTCAGTTTCTGTACAGAATCCTTTCTTCAATGTTGATGACTATCTTCAGGTCGAATTGCAGCTCTTTCCACCCAGTGGAAAGTATTTTAATAGGACAGAGGTCCAGAAGATAGGGTTTGATCTGAGTAATCAAACTTTCAAGCCTCCTCGGGAGTTTGGACCATACTATTTCATTGGATCTACTTATACTTTTCAAGGTACCTACTTCAACCACTGACTATGATGAAAAACATCTTAATTGTTTCTAGTGATAAATTGACAAAAAATGGATCACAACTATTTCAGCTGAACGTGGCGCGACTTCAATAGGCTTGGGTACAATTATCGGGATCGCTGTTGGCTGTGTTTTTCTCATCGTCATCCTTGTATTGGTGGGTGTTTATGCTTTCCGGCAAAAGAAGCGGGCCGAAAGAGCGATCGAAATGAGTAAACCATTTGGTAATTATAATAAGTTTGCTGATCCAATTAAGCATACATAACAATTGAATAGCAAGGATATTTGAATTTCTCCTCTATATGTAACAGCATCATGGGCTCCTAGTGGTAAAGATAGTGGAGGCGCACCGCAGTTAAAAGGAGCCAGATGGTTTTCATATGATGAACTCAAAAAATGCACCAACAATTTCTTGGAGAGCAATGAAATTGGATCTGGGGGTTATGGGAAGGTAACCATTTAATCCTTAGAACTCGACCACTTGGTATTGAAATTTTTGTGGCCACACAAGTTTATTTCTTAACTATTTTCTGCAGGTATATAGAGGGATGCTCGCTCATGGGCAAGTGGTGGCTATCAAAAGAGCACAACAAGGATCAATGCAAGGTGGACTTGAGTTTAAGACTGAAATTGAGTTGCTTTCAAGAGTTCATCACAAGAACCTTGTGGGCCTAGTGGGTTTTTGTTTTGAACAAGGAGAACAAATGCTGGTCTATGAATTTATCCCCAATGGAACATTAAGAGAAAGCTTGTCAGGTAAATTCTCAAACGTAGTAAACATTTATACCACCACTTACAAGTCTATTTGAAATTCACTACAAGTATAATCTGCAGGAAAATCGGGTATTTATTTGGATTGGAAGAGGAGGCTTCGCATAACTCTAGGTTCAGCTAGAGGATTGTCATATCTCCACGAACTTGCTAATCCCCCTATAATTCACAGAGACATCAAGTCTACCAATATTTTGTTGGATGAAAATCTAACTGCAAAGGTTGCAGATTTTGGCCTTTCGAAGCTTGTGGCAGATACCGCAAAGGGGCATGTTTCAACCCAAGTTAAAGGCACCCTGGTTAGTTTTTTCTATACTCATGAAGGTCTCTTTGTGATACGATGTAGCACAGAATATTTCATCTGAGTAATAAAACATACATCTATTTCAAACCAAGTGTTCAACCTTGTCAAAGGCTTAGTGGCCCGTTCTACTTTATACAGGACAGAGTTAAATTGCATAATTTTCTTTGACTTCAATAATGGAAAAGTTCTTAAAGATGACCGATGTCTTTTCTTCTATATATTCTATCATTTTAAACAGAACCGCAAATTGCGGACATCTGGTCAATTATCTATGATAAAATATTTTAAGAAAAAAATTTCTTAAAGATGATTGATGTTATGAAAACGTTTTATAACATCTCCTGTACTTTTCCTTATTTTGATACACCTGCGCTCTTTAGTAAATACCATATCGTAGTTAAGGTCTACAAACATGAACCTAGAGATTGTTTGAATGTCCTTAGTGTATATATCGATACAATGAATCCTGCTTAGGAGAGTTTTATTCAACGGTTCTAGTATCTAAGGGTATGACTTGTGTACTGATTATAAACTCAATGCCTTCCATATGCCTCTTTGTTGCAGGGTTATCTGGACCCTGAGTATTACATGACTCAACAGTTGACAGAGAAAAGCGATGTTTACAGCTTCGGTGTTGTAATGCTTGAACTCGTAACTTCTAAGCAACCGATAGAGAAAGGGAAGTACATTGTTCGAGAGGTACGAACGAGATTGGATAAGAATGACAAACAACATTATGGCCTAACGGAGCTAATGGATCCAACTATTAGAAATGAAACCAATCTTATGGGTTTTGTAAGGTTTATTGAGTTGGCAATGCAATGTGTTGAAGAGGCAGCAGCAGATCGTCCAACGATGAGTGATTTGGTGAAAGAGATAGAGACGATACTACACAATGATGGGCTAAACACAAACTCAACCTCTGCATCCTCATCTGCTACAGATTTTACAAATTTAAAAAGCACACATACCCATCCTTACAACGATGTTCTGCCAAAAAAGGAGGGGAACACCACGGATTCCTTTGACTACAGTGGTGGGTACACACTTTCTGCCAAAATCGAGCCCAAGTAGCACAAACTCAATAGTCTGTTATGACATTTGTTTACAATCTTTGATTTGTGTTCTCAAGGAAATCGTAGTACAGCTTATAATCCATAATCATCCGTGGTGACATGTAAATTTTGCTTTAGTCTCATATGAAGCAGATATAAATTTGACCTCTTGCTTCTTTTTTGGTAACTGTTTGATCTCAGACTTCATTCACCTTCATCTTATTATGAAACTGTATTCAACAGTCTAGCCAAGATGATAAAATTATTATCTACAGGAACAAAGTTGCAGTTAGAAACTTATAATGCCACACAGAACATTGGAGACGAGGGTTATTTTACAAGTACCTCAAAATCAATTGACAGAGGGATATTTATGAAGTACATATAATAACAGGAAAATAACAGAAAAAAGAACAAAGTTTTCCTTACGAATATAATATATATATCATCATTAAAGAACAATCATATTTATACAATGTTGTATGGTTACAAGGGTCAATCAAACTAAATTGCCTACACTAAATTGCCTACACGCACAGCAGGGGCCGCCGACCATATAGCTTGAATCAGTTTTCTGTTTTGAGCATTCAAATTGTACATGCTTTTGGACACCCTAAGTCGCCGCATGGACTATTTTTGCTGTCTTTTCCCGAATTTCGGGGATACAGGACGTACAACAAAGTCCATTGTTGTTACTTCTGGTCTCGCAACAAGCTGCATTGAGGATGGATGGAAAGGTTTAATCAAATCAAGACCAGCATCACTGAATCCCAACCTAGCAGGCCCGGTTGCTCCTTTTGCACTGTGACTTAAACTAACACACAATAACATATTTGAAACCGAATAAGAGTTCAGTGATGGTACGACACTTGCAAAATGTCAACAATAGAGAATGCCCTTCTTGCTTAAGTTGCATGCACGGCGAGTATTTCTGTAGCCAACATGTTTCTCAATGTCGTGACGCACCCCATGTTTTCTGGTGAGGGAAGCCTCTCTGAATACTAGCTGTGCACTACCCCCTCCACGCCAACAGTTTCTAAGGAACAACAGGGACTCAAAAGTCTAGTCTTGCCACATGAACAGGTATTGTTCTCTTACATCAGATTATCGAGTGAGTGGAACGAACGATTTGGGCCTTTTTTTTTTTTTGGGTATCTGACTGTCTGCAAATA
Source organism: Coptis chinensis (assembly GCF_015680905.1). Lineage (NCBI taxonomy): Eukaryota > Viridiplantae > Streptophyta > Magnoliopsida > Ranunculales > Ranunculaceae > Coptis > Coptis chinensis. Next base: position 86,627,651 of record NC_141463.1, on the reverse strand, counting down.
CCTCTTCTTCCCCTTCGCCCAAACTCATCTTCCCTCTCCCTCTCCCTCTCTCGATCACTCTCTGCTGCTAGCAGTTATACTAGTAAACAACGTTCTTTTGGCAGCAGCCAGCAGCATAATCTTATATTATATACAGGGGTAATAGTTTTTATACATTATAAAGGTTTGGAGTTGGTTCAAAAGAATAAACTTAATATACGTTTTTTCAGTCTCATAAAAGCAAATGCAGAAAAATGTGCAGTTCAACCTACAAAATATTTTTGATGGAACAACATAATTATCGAATAAACCTACAACTCATTCTTTACGATTTTATTTATTTTTTGATAAGTAGATTTTATTAATGTAGGGCAAAGACCAGAAAGGCCACCACAAGTGGAGTCTAGTGAGGGAGATTCTCAACTATATCAAAGACAGGATTACATAGGTGTACACAACACGTAAGAACATACCTACTAGAAAACAAGAAAGAAGGAAAAAAATTAAAAACCAGTAATAATAGTGTCCCAGTGAAGGATCGGGTCATGGAAGTGGTAATGCCTTCTTGTTGGAGATGTGCATAACCAGTGCCAGATAAATCCTTTGGCTACTATACAGGTGCGCACTGGAGGGGTGATCTTCTGCCGAAACACACTGTCATTCCTAAACTTCCACAGCACCCACAAAACTGCGTAAGAAGTGAGTTTCCATAGTTTGGTTATGAACCCATTTCCTTTCATCTTCGGCCAACACATACACCTAAGCCAATCCTCTAAAGAGTCAGCTCTTGCAAGTGTTGGGAAAGACAACCCAAAAGGTACCATCATAATGAACCAGACCTCAAGAGTATAAGATCGAGCAATGTAGAAATAGATGAGTTATAGACTTGTCCACCATACAAGCAAAGCCGACCAAAAGAAGAACCTTACTTTAAGTGGGATTGGCACTTTCCAAACCAACTTCATTGGGAAGTTGTGTACCCTATAGTCAGCACCTTTACTTTGCTCGACCAAGAACCTGTCAAAGGTTTTAACCGAAAAACCTCCATCCTTTGATGCTTTCCATTGCCAAGAATCACATTGGTCGGTTAGGGAGACATGTTGGAGGAGAGATGTTAGGTTAGTGTACCTGTATCTTTATGATGATTTCAGAATAAACCTTTAACTCATTCTCATTGCAAACCATGGTGATTCATTGCCAAGAATCACATTTGCAAACCATGGTTTTTGTTTGGACAGTTAGACATGGTATTCCAACTCCTCTTGCTGTCTGTGTGGTGCTGCTAGGGAGAACTCCAAGCACATATTCTACGACTGTATATTCCAAATCTGTGTTGCTGAGAGTTAAAAAGATTTCGAGGGATTGGGAACTCAGTTCTAAGCTCTAATCTTGAACGGAGAGACGTGTAAGGCCAATAACACGAGTATCTGATGTCAATACAGATGCAGTTTTGGGATTCTATCACTGCCATTTCGAGCGAGAGGAATCTCATAAGATTTAGAGGCAAGAGGACAACTCCGCAGTGACTCCCAAGATCATCTCAGAGATGAGGTTATATACTCAGACACTGTTAAAGGACCCTGATTAACTGCATCAGTACTACACAACATTGGAGTGTCTACTGCTTATATATAGTAGCAAACAAGCTATTGACTGTGCATGGAAGATCAGAAAATGGAGGTGGTAAAACCATTTTTCTATGCAGTGGTAGAAGTGGAAACTGAAAAGCGGTCTATCCTGCATCAAGAAATGAAAGCCGTTGAAGCCTGCATAGCTGGTTTTTTGTTGCATGGGTGTATAAGGGTGCAGATGTAGTCTGATTCTGGTATAGCAGTGCGGAGAGCAAATTGTAATATGCCCCTCCATGGTGTTACCTTAATATCACTGATGCAAATAAAGGGACTAGAGGATAATTGGACTGGTGCCAACATATAAACATTGCTACAGCCTACAGGGAGACAAACAGAGTATCTAGCTAGTAGATCTGCAGCTAAAAGAATTGCCAACAATCCTAATATCTATCGGTTGCAAATTAAGAGATTATAATTGAATACATTTTTTTCAAACAAATTTTACTAGGCATATATATACAGATTTATTACAATATATATTACTTCAAAACCAGAGACAGATATTTATCAGAAGCATTCAAAAAAAATTCTAGGACATCTTAAGATCACCAAAATGATTCCCAAGATTTCCCACAGGATCTGGAACAGCTGACATGTTAAGATCCCCAAAATAATTTCCAAGATTTCTCACCACAACATCTGGAACAGCCACAACATCTGGAACCGCCAGCTCCAACGTTCCACGCTGAGAGTTGTGCCGTGAAGCACTTTTCTTTTGTAAAACTTTCATCTGCTTCAACTTAGTTTTCATCTTTTGCCGGTGTTCACGCTCAATAAGTTTTGCCCTCGCTCTAATTACATCCTTCCTCGATTGACACACATCAAACTCCATACATAAAGCCTTACGTCTAGCAGTCATTTTTTGCTTTGCCATTAATCTTATAATGTTTGTCATCCTGAATTGAATACCATCTTCTCTACCAGCAGTTTGAGTTGCTACTGGTCTTTTGAACATCCACCTATAAATCGCGCTTTCCTCATCTGTACATCTCTCATAGAAAATTGACTGGAGCCACTTATAAACCAAATCCTTAGCAAGCTTTTTATTAGCAGTAGTCTCTTCATCAGATCTCAATAAACTCACAACAACCTTTCCAAGACCAACTTTCTTCATCTGCTCTGAACTATGTTCCACTAAATCGATTTCAAAATCAGTCAATATTTCCAGTATCTCAGTTCGAATACGCACGTCGGGTAGGCTTCCATCAGGTAAAGGTTGAATCCAATTCTTTAAAACATTCAGCACTCCATGATCTATCATCTTCAGTTGAAGCTGTCTCTCCGAAAGAACTCGAGCTAATAGTGGCAACTTCTTAAGTTTGTTTACGCCAGACTTAGACTGTTTTTCCAATTCTTCATCTTCTTCCGTTGCAAGATTAAGTTCTTTCATGACTTGCTCGACAAGTAAAGTAATATCAGCATCAGTCTTCCCAGACAAGTCAAGAAAATCAGTGTATTTATTATCATCCCCAAAACTAGTAGTACTCTTAACAAGATCTTCTTTGGGTTCATCATCATGACGGCCTAATCCTAATGACATGGCGTTAAGATCCGTGATTAATGGTTTCACGTCTTGTCTCGATTCCATATCTGCTAATTTAAGTGGGGCTGAACGTTTTTTAGAGGAGGGACAAGTGAATTGAAACCCTAATTAAGAAATGAGAAGGGTTTTCAAGTAATATATATTATGGTGGGGACTGGGGAGTGACTCGGGAGGAGAATTTCTAATTTCTAATTTTAAGGTGACTAGAAATAGTCTAGAATTCGATGTGACTGATTCTTGTTAAAATTTCATTTCAACTACCCTCACGGCGACACAAGTCAAAATCAATGGACGTACGTAAGATCACACATTCACACAGGCCAATATAACGAATATCAGCTCGATATTGCATAATATCGTTATAGTCACTCTGTCGATATTTCTCAGTTATGTAGTGTGTGTGGGCTGTGGAGTATTGGAGTGTGGCACTTCAATAGGTCTATAAGTTTTTACTTTGCGCTAAGTAACTCAATTGGGGAACATATTTGTCTATTTTATATGAAGAAGTTACAGGTTTTAGGGCAGAGTCAGGTCCAATAGAAAATGGAATCCTACTCATCTTGGACACATAGTAAATTAATGTGTCCTGATAATCAACTCTATAAATCTGGAGTTGTAGTGTATTTAAAAAGTTGTAATAAAACATGTACAAAATCAATAATATTTTGTAATAAAAATAATTTTACTTCTACTTGGCATAACCTTCCACCAAATCTCTACACTATATAATAGGCGGGTATTTCGGAAGCCTCCTCAACTCTCAAGTAGGCAAATTACAATCTCTCTTTTGTTATTATTTAGTCATTCCTCCTTTTCTTTTGTTATTATTTAGTCATTCCTCCTTTATGTCTTGCAATTGAAATCAAACACTGATGTTCTCTTCCAATCGAAATCAAACACCAATTCCTCAATGTCCAACTTCACACCAACTCCACACTCTTTCCTCAATGTCTCTATATATATTCTTGAGAGGTATAAGGTTTTTTTGAAGAAATACCAAGAGTGGGTTGCTGTGTGTAGTGTGTACCGTCGGCTTTTTGTTGAGAGTTTGTGAAGAGGTATAAGGATTTTTTTGAAGCAGTATCAAGAGTGGGTTGCTGTGATAAGGTTAGAATTTTTTGCTTTTTTTTTTTTTATTATTATTATTATAATTCTTACGCGTTTAAGTGTGTAGTGTGTACCCGATGGCTTTTGTGAAATTATCCCATTAGTATGAGTACTTAGTGTTCTTATATTCGGAAGATCACAACCTTTTCTTTGTGAAAATTTTGAATGCCATGATTGAAAAGTTTGAAACAAATCATCGGTGGTGTTAATACTTCTATACTTGAAGAAACCTCAATCATGATGTAAAAACTGAATCTGTTGTTTTCAACTTTTAAGTGAGCTATGATTCTTATTACAACAATGAGTATCTCGATCTATTCTATATCAGATGTAATTGTATAATTATCATTAATATTTGACTAATTAGAAGTCCTTTACCACACCTAGCTTTCCAAAATTCTCAATGAGATCGATCTTAGACAAGACATTTATGTGAGGGAGTTCAAGCTGTAACATGATTGATAATGAGAGAAGCAATGCGCTAACATATTTCCCAGGGTCACTACGGATGGGAATCAACCAAAAGTATTGCAGATCAACCGCATAAAAGAAAAATGAACCCTATGAATCTATTAATAACACTGACAATGCAAAGATATAATGTCAGGTTACATAATTCGTCACAGAAACTCAATTGAAAAACAAAAGTAAAAGCTACTTAAAGTTTATGAGTTTCATGATAACATTTTTGGCATTTGACTGCAAAAATTAGAATACAATTAGAAACCTTGATCGGGTTGTCAGATAAACATAATTTAGATATTTATCGATAATTAAATTTTGTAGACGAAAACAAAATATATTAGAACAACATCAATGATCATCCATACAATATACAAGACCTAGATGGACACAAAAAAAAAACATTACGGCATTTCCTCTTATGCATGACAAAACAGAAGCTCTAAAATTCAAAATCATGGTCGTATAGAAAAGTATCAACAGATGTATCTCACAAAATATTCGTTTCTTGGATCACAAGAATCTAGCAACAATTTGAACAAGGTAAGCCAACTTAAAAGCTAGCTCTATTTGTATGTTTATTTTTCTGATTTTCAACTTTTAGGATCTTCGTGAACTCTTAAGTTAGATCTTCAATTTATAGTTTTCAAGTCTTTGGGTTTTCTTTGTAAGTTTAGAAACTTCGAAGGTGTTCTGAATTGAGTCGATTTATGCGTCAACACCTCATACTTTGAATATTTTTCAATCTGATTTGACAGAGGTATATTGCTCGAACACACTAGGCCTAGACTTCTTTGCATGCATTCATCTCTATAAATTCTAAAGAGACTCTTAAGTTTTTATAAGCATGAGGGAGTGAGGGACGTAAAATTAGTTGGAGTTTCTCTTAGCCTGTTCTGTTGGTACCTGCTGTTTGTTGGTACCTACTGTGTTGGCGTAAGAGAAGAGGGATTTGAATTTAGACTCTCTCAAGTCATTGAAGCAGATTGATATGACGTCCTGTACGATAAATTTACAACCCCAAGATATGAGACACTTAGGATTGGAAGGGCATCCCCTGTCCACATGTCAAAGATCGGGTGAGAACTGTGAGCTTCAGATGTTTCCTTATATTGTTAGGAGTCATTTGTTTGTTAACACCTACATTGAGAGCTCAAGTTCTAAACTCAACATTTTAATGTAATTGTTTTCTCTTTAAAAGTAGAAGGCTTTTATAGCCAATAAGTAATTCTATCATACAACTGATAAAGAGCACTTCATTTCACAAGCATTTATATACATATATCCAACGACTTTAGTCTTAACACACGTAAGCCACATAGGCCCAAGAGCATTCCCCGTGGTTCCAAGAACAGTTGATTCAGAGGAAAGAGAGGTGATAATCTATGTTATTCATTTGTGTCAAGTTTTTAGTTTGGCATTATGATTGTTTGGGGGGTAAACATTTGTGGTTTGAAACATCGGTTCCACTTGGTATGAAAGCAAACCGAGCAAAATGTTTGCTTAAGAATAGATAAGTTCTGAGGATGTGGTTAGCGGGATTTGACTATGTCTTGATAGGTGGTTTCACAACCATAATGATTCACTATCAAAGATGATGCTAACCCAACTGCAAAAGTTATGTACTACCACGTGTCTTCATTTTAACTTCATCACCCCTAATATTGCACAATAATAATTGAAAAATTGGCACAGAAATTTGCTTTTACAGCGGGGCCATCGAATGAACAATCAAAAAGTGCCCTAAAGTTTCTAAATGGAGACAGCCATTGTTTTGACTAAAAATAGGTAAAAGTCTAAGTTGAAACGTATTGGAACATTCTACCTTCCATTTTCCAAATGAGTTCTTGGAACCACCCAACATATTGTAGTTTTCATCTTTACCTGTATTAATCCATGACACTAGCTACTAAGTTTTTTTTCTATTTTAATATTTTCTCTTGAATCTTTTCTTTTCTTGTTTTAGATGAATATAAGTCTACTTTTGTGAGTAGGTAACACTTTGTGTTATTTGTTATGAGTATTGAGTATCTCAAATCTATGCCCAAAGATCGGTTTCCCCTTTTAGGCCCTGAAATTTATCTTCATACCATGAGTAGATTATATACCATCATAATGGAACTTGAACAAATCAAAAATCTGGAAATGCATCTGGCATCTGTCTTTAGAGATCATGCTTGATCACATTTCTGTTTGTGTTGGCTATCAACAAGTCGCAGGGACATTATTGTTATATTCTCCACAATTTATGATCCCTGGAATAGTAATATAGGATTCATTTCCTTATATATTTGTTCTGTATAGTTGTAACATGTTGTAGTTGTTACTGGTATATCAACTCAATATAGTTTTTAGATGTGTATTGTCATTCGTGGAATGTGGTTATCATAATTGAATTGATTTCATTATAGATTGCAAGTTTAAGTTTAATATATAGTAGCATAAAGTTTTTTACAAGCTTATTCATTTTATTTAAATGGAACTATTTATGCTTTAGTGATTTGTACGCATGCACTAACAAGAACAGCTCTCTTTTGGTTTTTTCCTGACAGAGCTTTTCTGGACAATTGGAGAAGGACATATTGTCTTGGTAAAAATGTAAAATGCTTTCTACATCTTCCTTCTAATTTATGATGTCTACCTTTTGTGTTTCATATGTTGGTAGTAACTTCTGTTTTCTAATTTAAATAGCTTATCAGGCGGACACAAGTAATATAGATTTTTTATAATTATGGATCTTATGTCTTTAGGTTAGGGCTTAATAAGTTAAAGCAAGAGCATTAATACATGAAAATATGGTTGATCATATGCATCTTAGCCCCTGCTTGAATTGGTACCCTGTAATCCTGGAAAGCAAATCAATGGAAGGAATCTTTTATTTGCAAGTGCTTGGCGAGTGTAATGGGATTTCAGTTCCAGCAAATCATTCTTCTGTATCTCATTTTAAGCTTGGAAATAAATAAATTATTTTTTGTATGGTGCTGAAAATGATTTGCCTTGCTGAACTCAAATCATAGCCCAATAATTGGGGTAATTCTACTTGGAACTCTATCATTATTACGCATACGTGTGCAAAATACGCATACGTATCATAGTTTTAACTTTATGCGCATACATGTGAAAAATACGTCAATATTAGATAATTTGATACTTTGGCAATGGTTTTAATCTTATAGTTAAGGGTAATTCTACTTAGAACTCTATCAGTATGAATGCATGGAGCTCCAACTTAAGTTTTAAGCCATGACTAAGCCGAATTATGAACTAGAGTTGAACAAGTTCAAGTGCATTATATCTAGAATAATAGTACAATTTTCCCATTATTAAGCCTCAAGTCTTTAAGCACCATAATAATCTTTTGAAAGAAACATTATATATACCATGTTTAACGATATTGTTCTTAGTTTTACGTAGATAACTATGGCTTTAACTTTATGCGCATACGTGTGGAAAATACATCAATATTAGATAATTTGATACTTTGGCAATGGTTTTAATCTTATAGTTAATGCATGAAACTGTTCGTCATTGTCTTTATATTCTTTTCCGTCCTGAATTTACTTTAACCTTCTGGCTTCTAAACTATCTGAATCAATCTTTTAAATTGCATAACCAGGGGGATATTCTGTGTTCAGTGTACTTAAGTACGAAACTCTGAATAAAACTTTATTTGCTAACAAAACTTTGTTTGCTATTGTTAACAGAACCTTATATTAGAGTTTGCCTACTGGATTCACTTCTGTCGTCATTTCTTTACAGGTAATGTTAAAATTTTAAATTACATGATTTAATTCATAATTTTTTTGTGTGTGCATGTAATTATATATCTGAGTACTTCTTTTATTTATATTAGATTTTTTTGTGAGTGCATGATCAATTTTTTTTTGTTAACTACTCTATATATTTGAGTACTTCTTTTGTGTGTTCAATCTAACTACTCTATTTTAAGTGTCCCTTACAATTAGAATTCTGCATTTTTTTTATATTTATTATAAAAAATCCCTATGGCCAAGGAGAAGAATAAACAGGTTCGTAAATCAAGGCTAAGATGCAATCTTCTCCCACAAAGAGAGTTGGTTATAAATGATTCGCATGCTACCAGAATTTCAAATATTCGAAAAGTTCAGTCTATGCACAAAGAAGAAACCGTGAATAGGCAAAGAAGCATCACTACTGATGTTGATTTTCAGAACATCAACAACAATTCAACAAATTTTAATTTGTCAGATTTTGATTTCATTGACAGCATTCCACTTCGCAAAAGTACTCGCGATATTGGTAAGTATTAAATTAAACACGTAGAATATTTCAATTAATAACTTATATCCTTTTCTTATCTTTTTTTTCTTTATATAGAACTATGGGACTTTGGTGAACCCAACAAAATTTGTTCTTTCTGTGGAGCTATACTCTGGAATGAAGAAAGGAACAACAAGAAACAAAAGGGACAACTTCCTACATTCTCCATTTGTTGTCAAGTGGGAAAGATACAACTTCCACTATTGAAGAATCCTCCACAATTCTTAAAGGATCTGCTTGAATCAAGGGGACCAAGAAGCACTCATTTTATTGAAAACATAAGATCATATAATTTGATCTTTGCTTTCACATCAATGGGTGGAAAAATAGACTATGCAATTAACAATGGTGGTGGTCCATATGTCTTCATAATTCATGGACAAAATTACCATAAAATTGGATCGTTACTTCCAACAGGAGATAAACCAAAGTTTGTGTAGCTTTATATATATGACACAGAGAACGAGGTGTCCAATAAGTTAAGTGCTCTGCCCAATCAAGCACTCAAACAAGCATTAGATGGTAGTATAGTTGAAGGATTGATAACAATGCTGAATGCGGAAAATGAAATTGCAAAGGCCTTCCGAATGGCACGAGATAGGTTCAATGAAGAGGATTACATACCTGTACGCATTAGACTTATCGGCACACTCAAAAGATGCAAGACAAGATAACCTGCCTACATCTATGAAGTAGCAAAGAGCGATGCTTGGAAATGGAGTTGAATTTCATCATCGAGATATAGTTGTTGAACACCAAGAAGAAGGCCTCAAACGAATTACTGAACATTATCCTAGCTTTATGGCAATGCAATATCCTCTTTTATTTCCATACGGTGAGGACGGCTACACATTCGATATTTTGTATCGAGGAGAAGAAGAAATATCAGAAAATCACCGCCACACAGTTAGCATGCGAGAATATTATGCCTTTAGACTTCAACATAGAGAAAATGAGGGCCAGACTTTAGTCAGAGGTGGTAAAGTAAAATTGCAATTTCTGGTCGATATATACACATGTGTAGAAGAAGAAAGACTTGATTGGTTCCGAAACAACCAGTCCACAATTAGAGCAGAACTATATAAGAATATAGTTGACTCAGTGCACGCTGGAGACACAGATGCAAGATTAGTCGGAAAGCGTTTAGTTTTGCCTTCTTCATTTACTGGTGGGCCACGGTACATGGTGTAGAATTATCAGGATGCCATTGCTATATGCAGATGGGCGGGACCTCCAGATCTATTCATCACATTCACTTGCAATCCAAAGTGGAATTAAATTAAACTTGCAATGAAAAGAGTTGAAGGTCTAAAATCTGAATACTGCCCTGAAGTTGTTGTTAGAGCGTTTAAGATAAAAGTGGATCAGATTATGAAGGACCTCAAAGAAGAAGAACACTTTGGCAAAGTTATGGCAGGTAATTTTAAATATTTTACATCTTAATTTTATTTGTGTGATGCCTAAACTATGTGACTCTTGGCTTGAAAACATCTTACTCCTTTTTTCCCCCATAAATTATTCATTTTTATTTTATTTTATTTTCTGTTGGTTTTACTTTTATATAGGAATAATTAGTCGGTTTACAATATAATGTCTAATGTCTCACTTAGAACCTTCAAGCCAAGTGTAATAACTAATAAATAAGCCAAAAAACGAATGATATTCCAATGGTTGCTCGGGGTTATGCAGAACTTTATATATTATACTCCTTTCTTAGACGTAACGACTTTATACAAACAAATTTGTAAATTTTCATGTGATATAGTGGTATCAAGCACTCATATTTATTTACTTTTAAATTTGAATTTTGCAACAATCTATGTTATTGAATTCCAAAAACGAGGTCTACCACACGCTCACATACTACTTTGGTTGCACCCTGATGACAAACCTTCTACACCAGCTGACATTGATAAGATTATATCAGCTGAACTTCCAGACAAAAATGATGACCCGTTGTTATATGAAATTGTCGTAGACAACATGATTCACGGTCCATGTGGAGAGCTAGATAAGAATTCACCTTGCATGAACGAACGAAAATGTACCAGACTTTATCCAAAAGAATTCTGCGAAGAAACTACATTCGATGACAAGGGATTTGCAAAGTACATGAGAAGACCAGGTAGAATGGCTACAAAAAAATGGAAGAAGAAGACTTTCACCGTTGATAACAGATGGGTTGTTCCTTATAATCCAGCTCTTTCAAAGAAATATGGAGCACACATCAACGTGGAGTTCTGTAATAGAAGTCGAATGGTCAAGTATCTCTTCAAATACTTGAGCAAAGGTCAAGATAGATCCACTGCTGTTGTTGAGACTGATACCAATGTTGAAAACACAGAAACCGAAGAAACAATAATACAAGTTGATGAAATTCAAAGATTCTTAGACTGTCATATGTATCGCACATGAAGCTTCTTTGGAGATTATTTGGATCTGATATCAATATCGATACCCACCTGTTGAGAGACTACCATTTCATCTTGAAGGCTAACATACGGTGTTCTATCATGATGATGACAACACAGATGAAGTCATCACCCGTGAAAGTGCAAAGAAAACCAAATTTACAGAGTGGATGCACTATAACCAATTACATGAAGATGGTAGACACCGAAGGTATGTTGATTTCCCATTAAAATTTGTTTGGGTTGATTCTTTTAAATGTTGGCAAGTAAGACAGAAAGGAGTAAAAATCGGAAGGATCTTTTATGCACATCCGACGTCAGGCGAACGGTTTTATTTGCATATGGTATTAAATGTTCAAAAAGGTGCAACGTCATATAAAGATCTCAGAACTGTCAACGACAAGGTGTATGAGGATTTCAAATCAACGTGTTTTGCACTTGGACTGTTGCAAAATGACGACGAATGGAACGATGCAATCGTTGAAGCAAGTCAATGGGCTGGTAGTGCTTCCTTGAGGCAGTTATTTGCAACACTATTAGTTTTCTGTGAGGTGAGTGAACCTTTGGTTCTATGGAACAAACATTGGGAGTTGTTTACAGACGACATACTGGACAAAGAAAGAACTCGAGCAAATGACGGTGATCTGATTTTAACACCTGAAGAGCTTAGAAACCATCTTGACCGAGATTGATGATTACTTAAACAAGTCAACGTCAACTGAAGGATTTTAAGATACCGTTCAAAGATATGAGGTCAGAACCTAGAGACCCAGATAGACTCATCACGGAAGAACAAGACTATAGTCACAATGAAATGCACCGACAATTTCATGAAATGCAAAACTGCCTGAATCATGACCAGAGGACTATATATGATGAAATTATAAATGCAGTCAATACAAACTCAGGTGGGGTTTATTTTGTCTATGGAGGAGGAGGGACTGGCAAGACATTCCTCTACAATACCATCTTGACCCAACCGATCCATCACAAGGAAAATAGCCATTGCGATTTGCTTCTTCGAGAATAGCGGCTATACTTTTCAGGTGGAAAGAAGACGGTAGATTCAAGATTTAAAATCCCAATAGAAATTGATGAGTACTCAACCCCGCAATATAAGTTAAAACACCATCTTTGGCGGACTTATTCAACGGTGATCTTATAGTATGGGACGAAGCTCCTATGACCTACGAGCATGATTTTAAAGGCAGAGACAAGGCGTTGAAAGATCTAATGGGCAAATAAAATGAAAACAAGATCTTTGGAGGTAAAATTATTCGCTAGGGGAGATTTCGAGCAGATTTTTTAATCATTCCAAGAGGTACAAGGGAAATAATAATTTCTTCATCGATAAACAGATCACATATTTGGCAGCATTGCAAAGTCTTCAAGCTAACTAGAAACATGAGCTTAAAGAATGTGCATTCTTCATTGGCGTCAGATTTCAGCAAGTGGGTATTAGACCTCGGAGAAGGAAACTTACCTGGCATTTCCATATTCGAAGGTAAAGAAAAAAATTGGATCCAAATTCCTAATGATCTTCTTATTCCGCCTGGCTATGACAGCATAAGTGATATCGTGTCAAGTATTTACAAAGATTTACCATCAAAATACATGGATGACAACTACTTCAGAGATAGATGTATTTTGTCGCCTACAAACGAGTCTATAGATGATATCAACTCCCACATCCTGTCTTCTTTCGAGGGACAAATGCGTGAGTACTTCAGCGCCGATTCAATAAGCTCCATATCTGAAAATATTGAAAACGATATCACGATAACCCAGTTGAATTTCTTAACACAATTAAAGGATCTGGTCTTCCAAACCACAAGCTGGAGTTGAAACTTGGCATGCCAATCATGCTCATTAGAAATATAAACCAAAGCCTTGGTCTTTGTAATGGAACCAGACTTATTGTTATTCAACTAGCTGACACTACCTCTTTTTGTGTGTCAGATGTGGTATATGGTCGTTGAACAAAAGAGAAGCGTATCAAAACCTAATTATCCCTCACTAAGTAAAAGGATGAGTAGGGTATCGTTCCACTTTTTAAGTGTATGTTATGTAAAAGAACGGATTTGGAAAGGGGTTTGAGGGATTAAAACTAATGTTGTAGAGATTGTAGATTCTAATGCTAAACTAAGCTAAACTAACTAAACTATTGAGAATTTATAAGAGAGAGAATTCAAGAGATTAGAATCCACCAATACTTTTAATCTATGACCTTCTGCTTCATGGTTGTTCTTACAAGTAGACTACAATTAGGCAATCGAGCGAGTGCCGATGCCCTTTTGGATGAAACATCGTTAACAATTAACTCTACTTAAGGTTGTTCTTATGTTTATGCTATTAATATCTTCTTTCCTTTTATGTAAGCTCGGGCAGCCATTCAATGTATTACCAAGAGCAACATCAAGAGTACTTCCTAATAGAGGCAGCCATTCAATGAATCACCACTTAAGGCAAACACAAAGAATACTTCCCAGGGTGGTCACTCCCCCGAGCTACCCTTCTAAGGCAACACAAAGAATACTTCCCTAACTCTAAAGAATTACACTACTAGAAGAAAAGTAAAGAACACTAGCATGATATTAATATTGCAAAACATAAACCCTATTCTATACTTCCATCCCCTGGTGTGGGCAATGGAATTAATAACTACAAACATAAAGAACTAACCTGATTGAAGAACACCATGAACCAGAAGAATTATTAAACCTTAAGCACTGGCTTCATCTCCTCCCTTGAAGGAGAAGATTAGCCTTCCATAAAGAAGGAAGAACAAGAAGAAGAAGAGTTGAAGAACATAAGACTAGAAAGAATAATTTATTAAGACTCATTTCAAGTTAAGGAGACAAGAATATAAGTGAATTGGCCTCTTACATGAGGCACTTAGGTTCTCTATTTATAGGGGTTACAATGAGTTCTAGAAGCATTCCAAACCGTCATTTGTTTCCTAATACAAATAGGTTTCTTTCAGAGTCCGACTTCATCTTCAAAACTGAGAAGGAATTGGCTACAAGATTAATCGATTCATGCGTCACGGACGCATTATCCATCGTCCCGGACTTAATCAATCGTCACGGGCGCTCAATCTATCGTCCCAAACGCAATCAATGCCCACGGGCGCTTTCGATCCATCGTCCCACGATAAGCCGATTTTCTCTCTTCTCGCTTCTATCCTTCTATCCTCTTGCGGGCTTTGGTCCAAGCAACGAATCTTTGGCCTTGGGCTTCCAAATAGACTTTAAAATAGGTCCAAGTCGCATATTTAATAGCTCAATTCCTTGGCCTTCTCCATGATTGTCCACGGACCTCCCATGTGATCATTAATGCTCGAATTGCTTCGTTTTACCCCATTTTCTCTAATATTCTACAAAACTCTCTTTTTCACCTGTAGAATCTTAAAACACAACTTATAAACACTATTAGTCCACTAAGATGGCTAAACAAGAGGCATAATCGAGGGTTAAATAGCACTTTTGAGCACTTATCACAACTCCCAACTAGCCTTTTGCTAGTCTCTTCAAGAAATAAGATAAAATAGATAAGTGATCAAAATCACATCCTAATAACAAAAAAATAAAATCCTAACTCATTTTCGCGGGCATCGCGATTGCATTTACCCAGATGCAACAAGGCTTTAAACCTTTAAGTTCCCAAAAAGGATGAGTTATAGTCTCGTGAGGGTTTTGGTGATATACCCACAAAATCAATCAATAGCATGTTCAAGAATGATAGTATTTTTCGAGAGAGAAATTCCTTACCCACTTAGTGCTTACTCCAAATGACGGTCTCCATTCTTTGACTACATTCTGCAAAGACTCATAGATTATGATGGGAGATAGTAAAATTGACAAAATTCTCAATCAAGGCTTATGTGTGTACTTAGTCAATCTCCTATACTCCTATCCAAGAAACGGAATCCCTAGTTTACCATAGGTAGATAATCTCGACTTTCAATCCTCACCGGTCATACTCTTAGAAAAGAATCTCGGAAGATGGTTTACTATTTTACCTCATGTATGTGGGGAAAAGAATAATGCATCTGAACATCCCACATACTACCTTGAAAAACGGACTTCAATAAAATTAGTCTCATGAAAAGAATGTCAATCACATATGAAGTGTCGGGTCCTTCACTTTAGCATCCTCTCACCTATTCTAGACTTTTACCATCTTGTAATGATAAGTCATGGGTTGTAACTTGGCTTGGGTATTGGTTTATGAAGGAAAGGTAAAAAGGATTCTAAGGTTGTTTCGAAAAACACTAAGGGTTTTGCTTCTTTCTTTGGAAGATTTCTTCAAATTACGTATTGCAGAGAAAATTCTTCCTTTATCTTAGCTTTTCCATCCATTAAATTCAACTTTTTTTTTTTTTTTTTTTTTTTAAAAGCTCGGTGGTATATCCTTGATTAGTACTGGATATGCTTGTTTTCCACTAGCTTCTTTCACTTTGAACAGAATGATGGACTTCATTGTATCTCTCTGATATTTCCTTGTAATCTTCCTTTTGTGGTATTTCTTCCTCCTTGTGCCCTTCGTATTCTCAGAAACATATGGGTATGGCTGATAAAGATTTATGAAAGAAAATGGCTTATTGTAAGGCTCAAAAGGGTTTAACATAGGGCTGGAAATGGAGCGGGTTCGGGTCGGATCAGACTATATCCATGCCCAGATCCATTTTTTCAATACAAAACCAGATCCGGATCTATGACCCGAATGGATCCAAAATGGCATACCATATCCGAACCATTTCTGTAAATGGGATAATCGGATCCGACCCGACCCGACCCAAATTGCGAACCACAAGTTCTCAATCTCCCACGTGTCTACAAACAAGAGAGACCTATTATTATTTGGAAGATATATTAACAAAATTTCATATTTTGGATTAGGATCTAGGAGGATCGAACCGTTTAAAATAAAACCATATTTCAATCCGAATTAAAATGGATAATCCATATCCGACCCATTTTCTTATTCGGACTCATTATTAAGGTCCAAACCCGTTGAAATGGGTTTGGATCGGGTCGGATTCGGGTCAAAACCCGCACCATTTCCAGCCCTAGTTTAACATGATGGTCCTACTAGGTGGGATAAAGGCTGAATGGGTTTACTACTTGACTTATCAGTATGATACTCTATTTCGAATAAACTACAAGACCTAATGGTTATCTCCCCAGTTGATGTCACTTCGTGATTAACCAAATTAACGAATAATGAGACTATATTACAACGACATAAAGAACTGAAAGATGTTGAGTCACTAAGACTCGGATTTTTCGTAAGAACTCTCCAAAGAATGGGTATAAAGCTCAAGTCTCACAGGCTAAGTCTAAAAATTCTACTTTCAGTTTACTAGGGGTTTAAATCTCTCTTCAAGCAAAAGTACACAAAACTGACCAAGTATTATGGTGGTGCCTTGATAAAGAATTCTATCAATAAGAACTATGTCCGAGCATAATAAATAGTCTAAGCGGTAATGAAATCAATAATATCAACTATCTATCAAACTCAGCACTAAGTAGTATAGAATCTATATCCCAGACTTATCATTAAAATTCATTTTTCTCATGCTACTGATAACAAAAAAAAAAAATTGTTTTTGAAAACTAATTTTCGAAATTCATTTCTCAAGTACACCCTCCCCCTACTTATGCATGCATTGACCTCAATGTATAAAGAAGTAAATGAAATGGATGAGAAAAAGATAGGATATTACCATTGATGCCGAATATCAATATTTGATCTTTCTCTGTCATATAAATGTTAAGCTCACAAAATAGAGAAAATCAAATATCATTAGTTTAAGAAACAAAACAAATACAGGATTATTAAAGTAACTAATCCTACTGAGCAAACAGTGCTCAAAACTACTCGTGGCGGCCTCTGACGTTACGACGTCCTCTATCTGCTCGTCCGCCTCTCGGTTGACTCTCCAGCCTGACTACCCGCTCTTTAATCTCGTCAACACTACCAGCCAGGGTATCTACTGACCTCGTCAGTCCTGAAAGTGTATGGGTAGTCTTTGCTTCGGTAGTCCTTTGATGTTCAAACAACGCCTGCATTCCCCTCTGCATATGTATCATAGCAGCCCTCATGCTCTGGTCCTCTATAGCTTGATAGGGTGCTATGTTTCCAAAATCATACTCAGTAGGGTGTGGTGCAGCTACGAGTCGTACGTCTACCGTGTCCCTACACATCTAAGTACTCTGAGCTCCATTCTCCTCAAGGGTCCGTGTAGCCAAAATACTCTTAGGATCATAGCTCGAAGTCTCATCCGAGCAGCTGATCTAAATCCTAAGCCTTCCATGATCTTTGTGGCTATGACCGGGAGTGCTATCTTAGAATGCTCCACCTTCTTTGTCTTCATATTCCCCAGCCTTCTAAGAATAAATCTACACATACAGATTCTAACGCCCCTAGTCATCAACATCCAAAGCAAGTAGGCCGGGTTGGTATAAAGTGTTCTCACTCACCGTGCCTACTACGTTGTGACAAAGCCATCTGTATGCTAGCTGGCCGGTTCTTCGTAGAGACTTGGTCTTTGTCCGCCCGCTTGATTAACCTCTGCATGTGGGCCAAGACGCGTCCATGGTAATCCTTCAATCCTCCCGGTATAGGTGTCTCATCCCCTCGTACATCGAACACGGGTGAACTCCCTGGAGCATCTCCCTCGTCAACTTAAACTTCGTGCGTCTCAAATTTCAACACAAGCTCACTCGTCTCGGTATGAAATGGTCTATAGCATCAAAAACTGTCTAACTAGACCCTCATCATATGAGTCACTCTCGTCATACAAAAACACATCCCAACTCAACGTCGAGATGGCATTTCCAAAGTGTGTCGAGAGACCCCTCTCTCGAACAAATTCCCAAACTTCAACTCTGGATGTATCTCTTTTAAGACTTCCATAATAATCAAACAAAGGAAAACGAATAACGACAACCAAAAATTTAAACTGTAATTACCGTTCATCGGTCGGTGATCGTCGTCGGGACGCTAATTTTCATGTAAACCTATCGCCCCTAGGCGCCTGGGACAAGTTTAAAATTTTGATTTTTTGGCGGGGTGTGAAATTTGATTGTATCTTTCGAAAATGGCAATGGTGGGTAGCTTATGCTGTGTTGTGAATGATATATATAAAAATGGGATGAAGTGGTGGTGCGAAAATGCAACAAATTAAAAGATTTGGTTTGGTTGCGTCTGGACGCAAGGGGTAGGCAAAATTGATATGTCCCAGACGCACATTTGAGTGGTTGGGTTTGGAGGATGATTCCTCAACTGATTTTCGGCAATGGGTGGTGGTGGTGGAGGTGGCGAATCTAGGTTAGGGTTTTGAGGTGGTGTGGGGAAGAGAATGAGTTGTTGGGCCGAAATGTGAACTGATTTGGCCCAAACCCATATAAGCAATTTTTTTTTTTTTTTTTTTTTTGAAAGACTAAAATAACATATAACAGGAAAGGAAATCTTAACATTAGTTTGAAAACTACCGGACCTTAAAGTTATGAGACATGCTTACTTCCTATAGACATTTTATACTCGGTCTACTAGAGTTATGAGACTTTGACTCCGGCGCTTGCAACTCCTCTCAGTAAGGGATAAAGTTATGAAAATCTGAGGGCCCGGCTATCAGTGGCACTTATACTAATGAGATCCTAAGGAGTCAAGCTTACGACGCTTGGCTTCCTCATGCAAAAAACTTAAACTAGACAGAGTAATGTGGTTCGACAAGACATAGAATGTAATCTTTAAGGTGTGTAGGTAACTTACCCCAATTTTCCGCTTCAAGCGATTCCGATAAACCGGATCCTTGAGAAAAATGGCCTCCGTCTCGATGAGGTAACTCCAGAGAAAAGGCTTTTAGTCGATGAGCATTGACTTTGAAACGAGTCCTTCTCTTTATGTCTTCTACTTCAATAGCTCCAAAAGGTGTGACATGTCTTACTATAAACGGTCCCGTCCATCTAGATCTCAGCTTTCCAGGGAAAATTTCTAGACGAGAGTTGTAGATTTAACCTTCGTCTAGGTTCAAACTCTCTCTTCAGAATTCTTCTATCATGTAATGCTTTAGTCTTATCCTTGTAAATCCTCGACTTATCATAAGCATCACTTCTCAATTCCTCTAATTCACTGATCTGAAGCTTCCTCCTTTCTCCTGCTTGATCTAGGTTGAAATTCATCTCTTTCACGCCTAATAGGCTTTTATGTTCTAACTTCAACAGGTAGATGACACGCTTTTCCATATACCAAGCGATAAGGTGACATCCCTATGGGTGTTTTGAATGTCGCTCGTATGCCCATAGTGCATCTTGGAGTCTAAGAGACCGATCTTTCCTAGATGGATTTCTTGTCTTCTCCGAATACTCTTGATTTCCCTATTCAAACTTCGCTTGACCATTAGTCCGAGGATGATATGGTAAAGCTAGCTTGTGAATTACTCCATACTTTGCCATAAGATTCCCAAATACACGGTTCTGAAGTGAGAACCGTTATCAGCGATGATGGCTCACCGGTGTTCCAAATCTTGGTAGAATGTTCTTCTTCGAAAGTCCCACGACTTTATGATCGGCGGTCTTCGTAGGAACTGCTTCAATCCATTTTGAAACATAGTCCACAGCAAGTAGAATGTAGGTGTAACAAAAAAGAAGGAGGAAATGGTCCCATGAAATCTATACCCCATACATCAAAGATTTCGAGATAAGGATCGGTTGTTTGAGGCCACTCGAACCTTTTCGAGGTTTTACCGAAAATTGGCATCTCGGACATGCTTTGCAATAAATATTTGCATCTTTAAAAGAGTAGGCCAATAGAATCCAGCTTGTAATACCTTTGTGCGCGATGCGTTGCGGGCCAAAGTGTCCTCCATAAAGGTGATCATGACGAGAATGATAGAATGGATTCTGTTCCATTCTGGGGGATGCATCTTGAATAATTTGATCGAACACTTCTTGAATAAGTATGGATCATCCCAAAAAATAATATCGGCCTTTGAGTAGAATAAATCTTTTTCTTGCTTGCTCAATGTGATGGTACCTTGTCGGTCACAAGATAATTTGCAATGTGGCTGTACCATGGCACTTCTGATATACTGAACAACTGTTCATCAGGAAAAGTCTCACAGATTTGTAAATTGTCTTCCGTATTCTCCACTAGCAATCTAGAAAGGTGATCAGCAACGACATTCTCTGTTCCTTTCTTATCACGTATCTCCAAATCAAATTCTTGTAAAAGTAGTATCCATCGGATCAATCTTGGCTTGGCATCCTGCTTAGCGAGTAAATGACGCAAGGCAGCATGGTCAGTATAGACAATCACCTTTGAACCTATCAGATATTGTCGGAATTTGTCAAAAGAATAGACGACGGCTAAGAGTTCCTTCTCAGTGGTAGAATAATTAATCTGAGCTCCATTTAGAGTCTTGCTAGCATAGTAGATTGCATATGGCACTTTCTTGTCTCTTTGTCCTAGAACGGCTCCTATAGCATAATCAGATGCATCACACATGATTTCAAATGGTGGCTCCAATCGGGCGCGACGAATGATTGGTCTTTGAAGTTAGTGCTTCCTTTAACTTCATAAAAGCTTCAACACATGATGTATCAAAATCAAAGACAATATCTTTCCCTAACAGATGTGACGGTGGTCTTGCAATTCTCGCTTTGAAATCTTTGATAAATCGACGGTAGAATCCGCGTGACCTAGGAAGGCACGGATATCTTTGACAGTTTCGGTTTGGGTAGATCCTTTATAATATCAATCTTCGCCGATCTACTAGAATTCCTTCCTTTGAAACTTGGTGACCTAGCACTATCCCTTCCTTTACCATGAAGTGACACTTTTCGGTTCGTAACTAAGTTGGTATCGCGAACAACGTTTAAGGACTAAGGAGAGATGGTGTAGGCAATCCTCAAAAGATGATCCAAAAACTGAAAAATCGTCCATAAAACTTCCATGTATTTCTCCACCATGTCGTCAAAAATACTCATCATGCATTTGAAAAGTGGGCGGTGCATTGCATAGACCAAAAGGCATATGACGGTAGGAATGTTCCAAATGGACATGTGAATGTGGTCTTCTCTTGGTCCTCGGGGGTGAATATGGATTTGAAAATATCCCGAGTAACCATCAAGAAAGCAGAGTAAGCTTGTCCACTAATCTTTCTAACATCCGATCGATAAATGGCAATGGAAAATGGTCTTTTCCTCGATCGCTTATTCAACTTCCTATAATCAATGCAAACTCTCCATCCAAAATCACGGTTGGAATCAACTCATTGTTCTCGTTCTCGATCGTGGTTCCGGACTTCTTTGGCACAACTTGAACTGGACTAACCTATTGACTATCGAAATAGGGTAGATAATGCGGCGTCAAGGAGTTTGGCGACCTCTTCTCTAACTACTTCCTTCATTTTCAGATTAAGCCTCCTCGTGGTTGCTTAGAAGTCTTGGAATCCTCTTCCGGATGAATCCTATGTTGAACTATCATAGGGCTGATCCCCTTGATATCATCAATTGTCCAACCTATACTGATTTGTGTTCCTTTAAAAGTGCTACTAACACGGATTCTTGCTCCGTAGTCAAATCGATGCAATGACTCTTGGGTAGGTTCCCAAATCTCCCAAGAAAACATACTTGAGTGTAGGCGGTAAAGGCTTCAATTCTAGCTTAGGTGGCTCCTTCTTAAGCTCTTTAGGTGGTCCATCAAGCATAGGCGATTCAAGTTTTCTTTGAACTTGATGTCATCCATGACGGTGATGAATCCAAAATCGCATTGATTGACTCAACACTAAGTTCCACTCAACTGAAGTCCTGTCCGAGCTTTCAATAACTCGTCAGCAGGATATGAATGAGTCAGATAATCCTGTGCTAACGCTTCAATCATGCATACCTCGTTCACAACACATACTTCCTGTGGTTGCTGTAACATATGGAAAACATTGGTCTCAACTTTCATATTACCAAAGGATAACGTCATATTACCGTTTCGACAGTTGATGAGTGCATTTGCGAGTGGCCAAGAATGGTGCGCCTAGAATGATTGGTATCTGCCTACCAGATGTAGGTTCTGTGTCTAGTACTATGAAATCAACCGGATAATAGAAATCTTCGATCTTGACTATGACGTCTTCAATTAGTCCTCTAGGTATCTTCACTGATCTATCTGCCAACTGTAAAGTAACATCGTCGGTTTTAGATCCTTCAAGCCCAACTTCGTGAGGCGAAATATGGTAGAAGATTCACACCGGCACCCAAATCTAGTAAAGCTTGTTCCTCCAAAGAATCTCCAATTCGCATGTAGCAGTTGGACTTCCGGGGATCTTTCGGCCACAACCGATAGATTCTGTAGGTAACGATGAACATCTTTGAGCAATAAAAGCTTCTTTCTCGGAATGTTGGTCTTCTTCTTTACTAGATCTTTCGGGAACTTGGCATACGAGGGAACTTGCTTGATGGCGGTCGAAATGGGATATTAATCTGTAAATTCAAATACATCGCAAATCTCCTCAGACCGGGTCATCTCTTACGGTATTCACTAGTTTCAAGGAAACGGGCCATGGATTCTTCAATATCGGTTCTCTTCTTTTTGGGCGGTTGGCTTGGTAACAATTAGTGGAGTTGACAGTGGAGTCACTTCAGGATGGCTTCTTCTTACTTACTTCCATAGTAGTTCCTTCAACTTCTTTTGCAATGGTTTCAAAGTTGCACAACACTAGATATATATCGGAATGTTAGAACTGGGTGGGATGGTGGGGACATAAGTTACCTTAGGCTCCACGTAATCTTTTCCTGGTTCATAGACAATCTTGTTATCAACTTTCTTACCACCGACCAGTGAGTGGTGATGAATTAACTTGGGCATTCGACCGAGTAATCTCCGGGTTATCCACCGCAAGACACCTCTTCCTTTCGGATTTGGCTCCTACCGGGCTTGGTAATGCTCCTTTTGATCTTTCCGTCAAGGCGGCTGCGATTTGCCCTATCGGCCTTGAATGACACTAAAGTTATTCTCCAACTTCCGGGTTCTTTGATTTGTCCGTTTTCACTAATTGACAATGGTGGTGATAGCTTCTTCCGGATGTGGGATAACCGCTTTGCTCGACCGAAAGGCGTAGGGCAATATATCCACTCATAAGATCCGTACTAACTCTGTTTGTGTTGGCTTGGTATTCTTTGGGTTCTCGTATGATCGTTGATTTCTGTATGGCCGGGCGGTTTTTTGAACCGAGCATCGTTATTCGAACCGATTTGATGATTTTGGAATCACGGAGGAAAATTCCTCGATTTGTATTTTGTGGTTTCCAATAATTTTGTCCCCGATTGAATCGGGTTATTTCTTCCTAAAGAGTTGATACTACATGCCTCTGCATTAGTATCCAGATAGTACGAACACTCTTTAGTGGTGTGGCCTTCATCAGAACATAACTCACAAATGGTATAACAAGGCTTGGATGGTTGAGGTTTAGCTTGGAAATTGTTTGGTTTTGGAGGATTCATGGAGAACTGATCAAACTTCTTGTTCAGATTTTCAAGTCCTGTTGATATGCTTGCCATAATTGATAGCATTGCTTGATTTGGGTCTTCTTGAATTTGGTTGCTAAATTTCTTCGGCACCCCCTCCACTCTAGCTACGTCCTCGTTGCTAGTACTCCATTGTTGAGTGTCTTCAGCTAAATTCTCGAGAAAGTTGTAGGCTTCCTCTCCATCCAATGATGTAAACTTACCTTGATGCATTGATCAGATCATCCGCTTGTTCATAGTAGAAAGTCCTCGAAAAGAAAAAATGAACCGATTGTGCTCTTATCATAACCATGATGTGGACATGAGACTAGCAGATTATTGAATTTCTCCCAGCTTTGATGATATTCTTCACCACCTTCCCTTTGAAATTGTCGATGGCTGGCTGCATTGCATCTGTCTTCTGGGGTGGGTAGAACTTGTTCATAAACTTTGTTCTTAACTTCTCCATGTTGTTGATTGAATTGATCGGCTGTGTAGTTAACCATTCGGATGCTTTACCTTCGAGGGAGAGTGGAAAAAGAATTAACTTGATACTCTCATCCTTGATATTCTGGTTCTTGAAAGTTCTGAGGACTGATAGAAATTTGTTCATGTGAACATAAAGGTCAACATTATGCGAACCATTGAACTTTGGAAGCATAGAGATTACCGATGCTCTAAGTTCAAATTGATTAGCTTCGTCTCGGAAAAACAATATCTATTTGGGGGGTCCAATAATTGGCTTAATAGAAGTCGCCGACTTCTTCCTCTGTTGTGCTTGCATGGGTGGGATAGTTTCAGGGATTATTGGTGTCCAAAACACCTCCATCATCTAGCCATGGCCATCAGATCAATCTCGTCTAGTATTCTTGTGAGTCGGTTGTTAAACATTGTCCATTGTTGTGTTCTTACCGGACGATGATATGGACGACGGGGCATACACTAGAAAATTCTATGCAAAAATAACAAAAAAAAAAAAAAAAAAAAAAAAAAAAAAAAAAAAAAAACTATCCTACTATGCAACTATTCTAAATTATGCTAGAATGTAAAACTACTTTTCTTCAACTGGGTTGGGCTTTGCAGCTAGTATCTCGCCGTTGTCTAAAGTCGCCTCTTCTAGGGTTATGGTGAATCACTTGGATTGCTTAAGTACCATCGCCTACGGACGATAGTCCGTTTGTCAAGATTCGGACAAGAAACACTAGAGTCCGATATTTTTTGTGTTGGCTTACAACTTCAATTGTTGAAAAGATCCTAAATGCAATTATACTAGAAAGCAATAAAACTAAACTATGATGCAACTATACTAAGAAAGCAATAAAAGAATGAAGATTCGACTAACCTGAATGGTAGATCTTGTCTTTGAGATGTCCTTCGCTTCTTTCTTTCTTAAAAGGATGGATGATGCTAAAATTACCTCAATATCCAAAAATTTAATCTTGAAAGAAAACGTTAAACATAAACAACTTAAAACGGCAGCGGCGCCATTGACACTACCTCTTTTTGTGTGTGAGATGTGGTATGGTCGTTGAACAAAAGAGAATCGTATCAAAACCTAATTATCCCTCAATAAGTAAAGGATGAGTAGGGTATCGTTCCACTTTTAAGTGTATGTTATGTGAAGAACAGGACTGGAAAGGGGGTTTGAGGGATTAAAAACTAATGTTGTAGAGATTGTAGATTCTAATGCTAAACTAAGCTAAACTAACTAAACTATTGAGAATTTATAAGAGAGAGAATTCAAAGAGATTAGAATCCACCAATACTTTTAATCTATGACCTTCCGCTTCATGGTTGTTCTTACAAGTAGACTACAATTAGGCAATCGAGCGAAAGTGCGATGCCCTTTGGATGAAACATCGTTAACAATTAACTCTACTTAAGGTTGTTCTTATGTTTATGCTATTAATATCTTCTTTCCTTTTATGTAAGCTCGGGCACCATTCAATGTATTACCAAGAGCAACATCAAGGAGTACTTCCTAATAGGGCTGACCATTCAATGAATCACCACTTAAGGCAAACACAAAGAATACTTCCCCTATGCAGCCACCCCCGAGCTACCCCTTCTAAGGCAACACAAAGAATACTTCCCTAACTCTAAAGAATTACACTACTAGAAGAAAAGTAAAGAACACTAGCATGATATTAATATTGCAAAACATAAACCCTATTCTATACTTCCATCCCCTGGTGTGGGCAATGGAATTAATAACTACAAACATAAAGAACTAACCTGATTGAAGAACACCATGAACCAGAAGAATCATTAAACCTTAAGCACTGGCTTCATCTCCTCCCTTGAAGGAGAAGATTAGCCTTCCATAAAGAAGGAAGAACAAGAAGAAGAAGAAGTTGAAAAACATAAGATTAGAAAGAATAATTTATTAAGACTCTTGGCCTCAAGTTCGGAGACAAGAATATAAGTGAATTGGCCTCTTACATGAGGCACTTAGGTTCTCTATTTATAGGGGTTACAATGAGTTCTAGAAGCATTCCAAACCGTCATTTGTTTCCTAATACAAATAGGTTTTTTTTTGAGTCCGACTTCGTCTTCAAACCGGAAGGAATTGGCTACGATTAATCGATTCATGCGTGCGGACGCATTATCCATGCGCCCTCGGACTTAATCAATGCGTCACGGGACTTTCGATCTATCGTCCCCAAACGCAATCAATGCATCCGACGCCGATCCATGCGTCCCCGCACGATAAGCCGATTTTTCTCTCTTCGCTTCTATCCTTCTATCCTCTTTATGGCTTTGGTCCAAGCAACGAATCCTTTGGCCTTGGGCTTCCAAATAGACTTTAAAATAGGTCCAAGTCGCGATATTTAATAGCTCCAATTCCTTGGCCTTCTCCATGATTGTCCACGGACCTCCCATGATGATCATTAATGCTCCGAATTGCTTCGTTTTACCCCATTTTCTCTAATATTCTACAAAAAACTCTTTTTCACTGTAGAATCTTAAAATACAACTTATAAACACTATTAGTCCACTAAGATGGCTAAACAAGAGGCATAATCGAGGGTTAAATAGCACTTTTTGAGCACTTATCACTAGCTCCAAAGGTCATTAGAGCAAAAATTATAACAGGGAGCAACATTGGCGGGGAAACTGATATACCAAGGATAGAGACAACTTATAAGTGCACTAACTGGCCTTTCAGTTTGAAGAGAATACAGTTTCCAATAAAGATTTGTTTCGTAATGACAATAAATAAAAGTCAAGGACAGACATTGAAGCATGTGGGGGTATACTTGCCTAAGCCAGTTTTCAGTCATGGACAA
Organism: Coptis chinensis; assembly: GCF_015680905.1. Lineage (NCBI taxonomy): Eukaryota > Viridiplantae > Streptophyta > Magnoliopsida > Ranunculales > Ranunculaceae > Coptis > Coptis chinensis. The sequence goes on along the minus strand of NC_141463.1, from coordinate 86,600,423 downwards.
CTATACGTTACAGTATCACGAACAACTACAAGATCAGGATTGAAATTCCTAATCAAGAAAAATGGTGATGAACCAGAAGGATACACTCAGAACATTGTCTACAAAGAAGCATTCAACAATTTACAATGAGGTAAAAAAAAATATTAGTTTAATCTCAAATTTTTATTTTTTTAACTTCAGATAGAGCTTAATTACTTATTAACCCGATTAATTTTTTTATCCTATTGCGGTGTAGAGGACCAAAGAACTACTATGGGAGACATTATTCACATTAAGCCATTTTTTTTATATTCTCTTTTGTTCTTTATTGGAATATACACACCCATTTTCTATATATGTCAAGTGTTTGAAATCACTACAGTTTACTACTTCGTTGGACATACATTTGTTTTCCTTTTATATTTATTTTTTAGTTAATTATATTAACTTTGAAAAGATAATCTTCTACTTATCTGTTCTCGGTCGATCTACTTGCAAACATTTAGACATGACAACTCATTACAATTTGATAAAGCAAGCCACCAAGTCGGGTTAGGAATTTAAAGCTCGAGTAAGAATTGATAGAATTTGGGACCACTATCCGGTTGGAAATGAAACATTGTTAAGTAAGGATATGATCCTTATTGACGAAAAAAGTAAAAGTACCACACTTATTCAACATCTTTTTTATCACTTTAAGATTTATATCCATTATTTTTTTCATTCATACAGGGTGACCAAATTAATGCGTCTATACCTATGGAGATCTATTCACAGTTTAAGGAAAAAGTTCAAGATGGTTCAGTGGTACATTTGGAAAAATTCACTGTTAAAAACGTTAGGTCTTACTGTCCCGTGAACAATAAAAACAAGATAACATTTGAGAAGTATACTACCATGAGGAATATTTCAGATGAAACATCAATTCCACGACAACTATTCAGCTTTGTCGATTTCAAGAAATTAGCCCCACGTGATAAGCAAGACGAATTTCTTACTGGTAATTCTAACATTTTTTTTTTCAAATTACATTAGTTCGTTTATTGGTAAAATTTTCATAGGCTTACCAATAAAGTTTACCTTATTCAGATGTCATTGGTTTCTACAACAACATCGGTGAATTGCAAAAAAATGTTCACACAAGAATGAGACAGTCAGATAAAAAATCAATCTACATTGATAATGAGAGGTATGCTTTTTCTTATTAATGATACTCTACTATTTAATAAACCAACTAATCACCAATGGTATATTTTTAACTATGTTTCCTTATTTGTTGTTAGAATGGAATGCTTGGAAATTACTTTATGGGGAGATCGGATTAAACAAATACCACAAGTCCTAACAAAAAATGGCCCAAGAGATATTATAACTGTGACTTCAACAACAGTCAGATTGTTCTCAGGTACATCTATCTAAATATGTACATTCAATAAATTTGAGTGATATGTGCTAATGTATAAAGTTATTGGGCTTCAGGTAAATATGTACTACAAGCAACACCGGCGACAAAGGTGTATATAAACCTGGAAATAGATTATGCTCATACTTTAAAAAATAGGTAACAATTACTTATTTCATAGGAAAAAATCATGTACATACTTTAAAGTTTATGACATATCTCTCATGTAAAATGCAGTTCAAATAATCCACGGGCGGAGTTGCTAATTTCCAGAAAAAGGCCATCTACCTATGCAACAGAGGCAATTCAAGTGAAAAATTTAGAAGAAATTGATACATTGCTAATGAGTACTTCATCAGTGGTAACTTCCTGCCTTTATCCAAGTTCATGTGTAATTCTTCTTTTCAATTATTGTTTGACTGTTTAACAAAATTTGAAATTATCAATGTATAGGGGAAAAGGTACAAATTTAAAGCAAAAATATCAGATATTGACAACAAATACAACTGGCATTACAATTGTTGTGAAGTTTGACCGGTCTGAGAAGAAAGGTAGAACTAAAATATCCAGAATGGTGGTGTGACTATTGTTCCATTTCAATGAAAGAACTAACAAAAAGGTATTGAAACAAATATTATTAAATAAATTACAAATATTATCATAGAGACTAAAGTAATTACATTCTATGCAGGCACAAAGTCCAATTTGAAATAGAAGATTCAACATGCAAAAAGTTGATAACAACGTTTGATGATGAGGCCGAATATTTGTTGCAACGTCCTTTGGATGAACTGTTGAAAATTGAGAAACAGGTATTAATTAGCTTTAACTCTTTAAAATTACATTTATTTACAAAAAATCTCACAAGATGATATTAAAATATTCTATGCAGGAAAATGGCTTCGACTTGGTTTCTGAAATATTAGAATAACCAATTGGCAAGGAATATGAATTTGAAGTCAGAATAACAAAGTACAACTGTGAAAATGGAAAAGATAGCTCATTAACCGTCTAAAAAATAGACAAAATTGAAAAGGTAAGTACAAATTTTATTGTTGCTTATAATGCATTGTTAAAATTTTACTGTTGCAGTTTATTGCCTAAGCAAGCTGTGGAACTTTAGCTTCCTTTCATACCCCCAATAATAGTCATAGCTAATGTTTCACTCTACTACTAACCTATCTTAAAAACAGGGCATCAAAATCATCAAACAAGAAGATGAAGAACCAAATGCCAAAAAACAATGTGTAGAAATTCAGGTAACATACTCATTCTTTAATACTTGGAAATAAAATATTGAAATAATAACTAATTATGAGATTTAAAATTATTCTTACTGCAGGATTGATTGAATTCATAAGGCTTCTCATCAATAGAATCATGACGTAAACGAAGGAGTGCGAGACGACATACGAAAATACACTCAAGTTATATGTTGAAGTTGCTTTAATTATATATTTTTCTTATTTAAAGGGATATTATACATACATTAAACTCATTATTTGCTCATTGTCTTCCACTTAATTGAAAGTTCTTTACGATCTAATAGTGGTACTGCTGAAGGTTTGCTTATTTAAACATCTTTCAAAATTTATATGTCAGGCTTAGAAATATCTATTTGATTAGTTTAATGGGGATAGTGTGCTTACAGTCTTTAGTTTATCTATGCAAAGACGCAAGAGTAGGTACTATGGTACTTTTGTGATAGGGAGATTTGGCGAGTCTATGGAATTCCACTTGAATTGATGGGATTGTAGTTGGCAGAGTTGGAAGTGAAGGGATGGTTGTTGAAATGGTTGCTGGGATGGTGGGCAGTGAAATGGATGATATGGGTGTTGAAAGCGGTGGATAAAGCCGGGTATAAGACACCTTCTCCTATTCAGATGGTGATACCACTTGGGTTCTGTGAGAGAGATGTGATTGGGATTGGAAACCGGGTCGTAAAACCGGCCGCTTTTTGTACTTCCTATGTTGACTTATATATCTAGATTGCCACCTATGAGTGAGGAAAATGGAATTTGAGGGTCCTTATCTTTGTTGTTATGGTTCCCACTAGAGAACTTCTAAAACAAAGTTTGGTATTAAGGAACATACCTCTGAAAGTGTTAAAGAAGCAGATTTTTGTTTTTTCTGCCGTATGGATGTAATGGCTGAAATCGCCCTTCTGAGGTCATTGGACCATGAATATTGATTCTCCAACTAAAAATGCTTTCATCTGCCTGACTGTTATGGAGCAGATTAAGCATTCGAATCACATACTGCTTTCACCTTCACATATCATTGATTTATCACCTGGATACCATGCTAGATAGTTTCCAACTCCAATTGCTGAGTTACATCGACTTTACTCTATATGTGTTTGTCAGAGCTGGGAGAAAACAATGGACTGCAATAATCCTGGGCAGGGACTCATGCCTGCAAGCTTCAAGGTTAAATCTTGTTCCACTTGATGGTGATGAGTTTGCAACGGAAAAAGTTTTGGATCCTGACTTTGGAGAAGCAGCAATTGGTCGTGTTGCTCCAGTTGATTCTGGTAAACTATGTTTCAGCAATTCTTCTCGAGTAAGGTTTTAAAGATAGTAACATATACTAAATAACAATCTACGTAACATTAGGATTATGGTGGATTATTCTGCTATATCGATCTTTACATTCAGGGAGAGAATTGACTGTTCTCTACCCGACACTCCATGCATTGAGCTTCCTGGGGCTCCCTCTATATCAGCCATTGCCTCTAAAAATTCTAAAGATTAGGACTGATAGCCTTTGAAGAATGCACTATAGTTAGTCGTTGACATTGTTAAAGGGCTCTTGGATATTCCAAACGGTTCTGATAATATTGTATTGTAGTAGTCAATTTGAAAAGAATCCTTGGCACCGCGATCTCACTTACAAACATAAAAGGTCATATGAATATCCCAAAAGATCATTTTGCCTATGTGCTAGCAACAACTAAGAGGATCCATCACTTAATGTCTCACCTATTAATTTATGTTAAGAGTGTATCTTTTACTATGTCTAGACCAATAAGTTTTCTACCCTTACCAATTGAAAAGAAGAAGAGTCGTAAAACCTTCCTCTTCAGGCACATGAATCTACTTAGGTCCTGTGAACAGCATCTGTTATGTATCTTACAGTTCTAATCATCTTATGGTCTTTAAAATCATAATTGTTGGATGAGATGACATGTTATCCAACTATACTAGCTTCTTGGTTAGAATATGATGTAGGCATGACTCTCATTATGTTATGTGTAGCAAATGTGTGAGGGTGGTTACGTGTTGGTACTGACTGTGTCACACCCCAAATTTCCAGACAATATTTAAAATAATTATATTTAATTAACTGGAAACCCGGGGTGAAACAAAATCCAAAACCCTGTTATCAAACACGATATATACAAAAACTGAAATCAAAAGAAACGAAAAGGAAAAATCCTTAAATCACATTATTAAACTATAAAGAAACTAACCAACTCTTCAGAAAATCTTAAACCAGAAGACTCCAAGAGCAACTCCAAATCACGTCTCCTTATCCACTGCACTCCACCATCTATGTTCCTAAGAACACACCCTAATGTTACAAAACAAAGCAAACATGGAATTAAAAATTGAAATTTTTGGTATGAGTAGACTAACAACAAAATATATATAATAATCTTTCAAATGAATAAATATAACATTACAAACAATTTCAACTTGGAAGACAATATAGTTCCGTTTTCCAAAAAGCGGTGTAGTTTCTTCCCAAGTAAGATTTCACCCCCAACATACAAATTCCAAGAATCTCATATAACAGTACTCGTCATTCCCACTTTCCAAAATAACTCACAATACAATACCACTTACATTCCATTTATTAACTGCACATATGATAACCTAATTAAAAATGAGTTTGGTATTCCTTACCTTTAAGCCAACACGTCGTCTTAGGGTAGGATATGTACATCCCTACAGAAAAGATTAATAGATCCTACCCTCTTGCAAAACAGAGTTAGATATCACAATAAAATGAGTTATCTCAGCCAGTCAAAATTCCATTCATAACCAAACCTCATTTAAGACATTTAAGTCTAATTGATATGACCTGGTTCGTCCCGCATATTCGGGGAATATCACTTATCATAATACCTATATCAAGAGTAGTCATTCATATGACATCATTACGTCATAAAGTTTATGCGTGCATAATCATAGATCTCAGACTATCACAAGTCATTAATAGTTTCAGAATAACATATCAAGTTATAGTCAATTCACAGTCACATAGAACTCACAATCATTTACTAGTATTATTCAATCGTCACACTTCATATCCATAACATCACACAATTCATATACTTTTACTTTAGTATCACCGCTTTCTGCCTACTTATGAGAAGCGAGGAAAAGTCACAACCAAGGAGTACATTCATCCCTTGTGAGTATCAACTTATACAAACCATGTATATATTTCTCATAAGAAATCATATACATCACATGTTTTAATAACTCCATCACACGTAAAATCAATATTTTTACAATTTTTGCTTATTAATTATCTTGTTGACTCCTTTATTCAAAGACATTTTTGAATCCTAACCTTTAGTTCCTACTCCACGATTTGCACTACACACATTTGCCAAATCACACATCCGTTTCATTAATTCACTCACACCGATTAGTACCACTTACAAGACATATGTCCTTAGGTTATTTAAGCGGGATATGGCCTCCGTGAAACATACTTTCATCTTGTAAACTTGTAACTTGGTAAGGTATGAGTCATATCGACCATCTCGGGCTTTCCATACACATAATCATAAAGCCTCCTTTGGGCATAACAAAATATCAGGTCATTCATGGCACATTCAATGAATACCTTGGGTCATTCCCGCCACATTCAAGGAATACCCATCATAACACTAATCGGGTCATTCATGGCACATTCAATGAATACCGAGTCATTCCCGTTACTTCACATTTAAGGAATACCCAAACCTACATTCCATTACGTACATTCAAGGAATACGACCAACCATGGGCTTAATACCTTAGTTCCTCTCTAGGGCAGTCAAACTATTGGGTCATTCATGGCACATTCAATGAATACCGGGTCATTCATGACACATTCAATGAATACCCATCTATCACATGACATCACAAGTCATAATATCTCATTACCAAATCCACGAGGTGGAGAGTTCTAAAGATGTGGGCGACACATTAAAACATTATTATCACTTATAACTATACTAGCATTACTCATGTCAAAATATACCACACATGCAGAGAGTCATTTTCGCGCGTCAAGGCAAATCAAGCACTTAAATATCATTAAATGTAAACAGACTTATAATCAAACAAATACAATTTACATAACCACACTCATATATACAATATCATAAACAAATAGTTTATTAGCCCAAATTCAAGTCCACACACACTAATGTCCAAAACATATCCACATATACTAAAGTCTATATTCATATACAACTTCTATCTCACACACATATATATTTATGTAGTCTCAAAACAACAGTAATTTCTAACACAATCACATAGTTTTCACACAAACTAATATATATATTATAGATATAGTGGTTGCACTTTTGTTCAAAGCTGCCTACGTATCCAAATCCTTCAAGATTGGAATCAAGCCTTCGTAGTTATTATCAACCACATAGTCAATGCTATAGTTTTTTCTACATTCATCCAAATGACATGTAACTTAATTATTTAAAAACTAAGGTATGTAGATATACTTTTTCATGTAGAACTCGAAGTCCCAACCTTAGCCCATCTAGAAGCAAACTTGGGTCGAAAACGGTAAAAATCCTAATATTCAGCAAAATAGATTTCTGACGGACTATCTTCCGAATGACACAACTCTTTCCACATGTATCCAAACGTATCGAGGCTTTTTGTGTTGAAAAGCTGATGCATAGAACTTACTTTATCATGTTTTACAAAAATACCCAATCTCATTCTAAATATGCCAAAACTAGGCTCGAACACAGTGCGAAGAAACTGATTTCTGATGCACTGTTTTCTGCCAGTCAAACTTCCAGACACCATAATAAATTCCACGGGCCTTGGAATGCGATGAGGCCAATTGGAATAGAAAGAAGACTTCCAAATATTATTTTCTTATTTTTATAAAAATTCTAACTCTCACCCTAACTATTTTAAAACTGGACTTGAACACAGTACGCAGAAACTGATTTCTGACACACTGTTTTCTGTCAACCAAACTTCCAGACCTTATATCTATCACCACAGACCTCGAATGCCGAGGAGGCCAATTGAGTTAGAAAGAAGACACATAAAACTTATTTTTTCATGTTTTGGCAAGAGTTTAAATCTGACCCTAACTATGTGAAAACTCGATTCCAAAACAGGCACAGACCGGATTTCTGAAATCAGAAAATTCTGACGTGCCAACTTCCGAACACCATAACCATATCCACAAACCTCAGAATGCGACAAGGTCAATTGGGTTGAAAAGAAGACTTCCAAACCTTACTTTTTCATGTTTTAACAAGGTCCAAAATAAAACTCGAGCAACGCACAAGATTAGCTCAACGTCAAGAAAAACTAGGCTTGAACATAAGCAATGGTCATGTATGTTACCGATAGCTATAACCGAACCTTAATGAAACTAAGTAATTGTATACCCACGTCCATAGATCTATTTCCATGCAGACACATCTATCAATAGAGAAACTTGGCAGTAGAATGCTATCTAACTCATGCTTAACCACCTAAGCACTTTAGAAGTGAACCTTAGCTGTAAGTATAACAATCTAAAACACTTCAAAAGTTAACTTTAGCTATAACCAAACCTACAACAGTAGGTAACAGTAGCAACTTTTGAGACAATTCTAAACCTCATACGTACAATACCACTATATATTCTAATATATCATTACTTAAAATAGTAACCCTTATAGCTATAACCGAAAACGTTAAAATGAGAAGTTCAAACTTTTAACTTTTGAGTTCTGACACATCTAAATAAATTCAAAGCCAACAATAACCAATTGCTACTGACTATCATATACATACCCGGAACACATGTATATATATATATCATAAAGAAAACTTGGCGACATAAGCCAATTAACACAGTACGCCATTTAATTCGATCAAATTAACATTCTTTTATTTCACCTCAAGGTTCCATTAAATCAAATATCTAAAATTACTAGTAGAACACATATAAATAAATCAAATAGTTTTTTTTAAAAGAAAATAAAGTTTAGCATACTCACTTGCGAATTGATCGGAAAAGCGAAAACCAACAAAACCAAAAGTCACACCGTTGCGCGTATATGAACTCTCTCTCTCTCTCTCTCCTCCATTTCAAAAACCCCTAAAAACTAACAAAAGATGGAGAGTTCGGTTGTAACCAAACCCTTCTTACTCTCCCACATTTTTATCTTATCTTATTTTATCTTTATCCATTTATTTTCTTTTTAATATTATTATTACTTTTTAAATCCTAATAATAGGAAAAATAAAGAAAATTAACGGGGTGTTATAGACTGTTTCTAACAAAAAGTAGCATGAGAGGCCTCAGTAGGAAAATTGTTAGTTCATCCTCTTGCAGCTATTACTATGGTTGAAATAATTTGCATTCAACAAGAAAATGTGATCAAATTTCTGAGTTTTGCTCAAGCGTTTGGAAGATGACAATGAGACCAGAACTATGTATATGGGCATATGAATGAGTTCAAATACAACAAATTTACTCATGTTGTCAGCAAACATGCGTCATATATAATACAACGTGAATGGAGAAAACAAAACTCAACATTTTACACTGCCATAAAAGCAAATCTTCAACCCCACAATCTAATAAGGTGCCTCTCTGACACAACGTTCTCTACATGTCAAAAGTGGTTCTCAGAGACAGAGACCAACATACTGCTTTCACTAACGCCAAGATCATCAGTCCATCAGCTTCACTTGCTGAGACCTCCTACATTGTACATATCGCTACAACTAACGCTAAGGCCAACAGCTTTAGTTACCTTGAATTTTTTAGCCACTCCAAGATAAACCACTGCAACTGAAAATGCCAACATGATCCCTGAAACACTTTTTTGGTAAAATCCCTAAAATACACTGGTTGAAAAGTTGAACACGTATGCATTGGCTACTTTCGATAAACCAGTGCGAAGCACGGTTCGCATACTAGTTGAGAATGGAAAGCATAATCAAAGGTTCGCCACCTACTATACGTCATAAATGAAACAAAATGCGTAAAAAAACATAGTAAATCTATAAACCCCCAACATATGGAACATATGTCTACACAATCCACTTGTTGTCGCTAATAAATTTATCTAATGTGTTTCGTGCAACTTTTCATGAGTTTGAAACCAAGTGAGTATTATTATAGTAGGGAGTGGTTTTGGGTGTGCATGATGTGAACGTGATGTTAATACCCGTGTGAGAATGTGGATGTTACCAATGAGTGCTAAGATTTTACTTGTTGGCTATTTTACTTCACGCAACAAACTAAAATTGTCGTAGATGGCAAGTCCCTATAAACAAATCAAAAACTTTTATGACCTATTGTCGTAGTCCCTCATTAATCAGCATAACTTTGAAGTCCTTAGTTAATTTGGTTGTCTTCACCTTTAGGGTTCTTTAGACAACTTCTTTGTGCAAAAATGGTCAAAATTGGATTTGAACTAACAAGAAAACTGTAAATTATATCCTAACACAAATAGGAACCCTTGTTAAAATGTAACGATGCAAAAGGAGATTAAAACATGAAACAAAACTTCTCCTATAGTTACAAGAATAATAATTGCGTCTAAACTATTGAAAGAGTCATGGAATCCTAAGGTTCCAATTCTAGCAAACTGTTAACTCAGACTCAAACATAAAAATAACCAACTAACAAATAAATGTTACCAAAATATGATGATCACTAGTTATACACTTATACACATTAAGCATATGATATAATAATGTAAAAATTTATCAGAGACAAAAGCAATGCGTGTAATTAATAAGTTTGAAAAACTGCATAGTTTACATCAAGATGTCTTCGTAGTAGATCACTATATTATGAACACCAACTATTATATGACTAGCTGAAATTGAAGAACAACTGCTTGGTCATGGATTTTAAGTTTGCTCTCGTTTTCTTTGTTTCCTATGACAAATGCTATTCACTATAATGCAAGTGTAAGTTTAGGAGGCCGGTATTGGTGATTTTAGATCCATTAATGATGCTATCCTAGCTGCTCCTCTTTTCAACAAACAACGATTTTACATCCATATTGTTGTTGGGATATACAAATAGTATATACATGTGTTATTCAACATAACCATGGTTGTATTAATTGGAGATGGCTCAAAGGACACCATTATCATCGGAAACCACAATCCTTCAACTATTGGCTACGACACCGCGAATTCTTTTACCATATGTAAGTAACATTCAAATACACTATGTCATATTATCACACTGAAGTCAAATTAATTAAATCCATGTGTCTATAGTGATCAACTTCATTTAAAATTTAATATATATTTGTAAAATGTTTAAACATATAAAAGATATACAAATATGAAACTTTATTATGTGAACCATTTATGTTCCATGTAAGGGAGGAGATGAAATTATTCCGAGTGAGCTTGACGGGTGAAGTCCAATATATCTTCAAAGTACAAGTGAAATAAATAAAAAAATATATTCACAATCAGTTAGAGATTAACTGAAAGGTTTAACCAATTCCAAGTTACCAACATACATAAAAATCATAACTGTATGGAGTTGCACATTATGTGATCTAGTTTGAGAATAAATAATTATTAGATGGTTTTAAAATTAATACCTCCATCTTTATATAGGTTTAAGAATGTGAATGAAACAAACATATTATTGATTGTGTGGCATGTTATCTTAAATTTTGAAAGTCTCAAGTTATAATATATACAAACATATGTTAAATAAAAATTAAAGTGCGATCACGATTGTAAACAAATACTTAATTTAAATTCTTTTTTAGTAGACGTTAGCTCCTACTAATGTGTCATTCTAAAATAAGTATGTCACAATTGAACTTATATAAATCGTGTTTGATATATAAATATGTGCAAATGCCCTTATTTAAATTGCAATTCAGTGCATAAACTATTTCAATTTGTATGCATGTCTCCATTGATCGATGTGGTCCCTTATGAAAAAAAAATATCAAACTTGTTATGTTATTTTTTTTTTTACAAACTTAATTTTAATGAATTTGGAAACCACTAGTACAGTAGACTGATAAAAACAGGTTTTTGTAGATACTAATGCTCTAACTGAAAATTGTGATATGCATATATGAAATGGTAGTACATATATTACTAACATTCTATATATAATGTTGCACAATTTTGATAAGTGCCAATATGTTAGCCCAAATATCTAATAGTGTCACGAACTTCCATTAATATTTCAAGTTTTCAACCATCAAAATTTCTATAATTTTGTGGAAATTTTAACATAATGTTGCACATCGCAACGTATTTTTAGAAATTGTTACTTTATTTCTCTCCTATTAGTCAAGATAAACAAAACATCCACTTAAATATTTCATAATTATACATAAACATATCTTAAACTAAACACGTTATCTTGATTACAAAACAAACCCTTTATAATTCAGAAAATACGACCGAATAAGCTAGTACTACATTAATATCTTTTGCTTGGGAATATTAATTCTAATGAATAGTAGTGTTTCAAATGATTTGGAGAGTATCGAATGTCGTGCACATGTTTAAAATATCGTACAATAAATAAAACCAACTCTTATACAACTAGGTTAAGAGATGAAACCCCTATAATTGTACTCATCCACCATTAAATTACAAAGAGATATCACATAAAAACTCGAGATAGATGCACTTGGTAACAATATGGATGAGAATGATTGCAGGGAGTTAATCATGCAAGCTAGCCGATTATAGAGTTAATCTCGTAGTAAATACAATTCATAATGTCTCCTAAAACTTACTAGCATACAATATATAAAACAAAAAAGTGCAATCACAATTATAAAGAAATATTTAATAAGAATTATAAAAGCATAACCTTAGAAAAGATAACAATTAAAAATCAATTCTAAAACTTATAACTAAAACATGCATAAAATGGTAGTGTAGTAAATGAAACCACCTTCTCTATAACCGGGTTATTGAGAGATGAAACCCTGACAACAATGTTCATCTACAATTAAATCGATTTGAGATTCACGGGGAAAGTTATAAATATATCCCGATACAATTTATGACGAGAACAGTTGCACGGAATCATATCCTCAGTCCTTGCTGTGGTCCTCATAGCAAAAATGCAAATTATAGTCGACAAGTCGTAAATCCATAAGTGCCGATATACCCGAGATTTCAAGCACGAAAGTTTCAACAGAAACAAGCCATTATAATTTCTAACATTGGACAACGCTGCACAGTACAACTCTATTACCAGGAGTTGTTTCTTTCCTTCTCATTCATTCATTCATTCTAGAAAAACAAAAAAACAGCAGGAGAGAGAGTATTCATTCATTCATAAATGTTTTTCCTTTTCTTCATTTGATAGGCCGAAGTTTGTTTTTTTTTAGTTCATCTGACTTCTTCCCGGTTAATGGAAACCCCGTCCTCATCTAAAATTCCATACAACACCCAGGGACCACAATAAAAAAAAAAAAAAGATGGACGTAGATTCATCATCAGCATCATCATCATCATCCACGTCACCAAATCCCGATCAATCAACAACGGTTCCAGAACTAGTAGATAATAATAATAATAATCAAAGTGGGCCACCAGGAGAACAGTTAGATGACGTGGATGAGGTTGTTGTTACGGTTACTACTAGTACTGCTACTACGACAGGGGGGCCAAGAGCAGCACCGAGTTATACAGTTGTGAAATCGGTTATTGAAAAAAAAGAGGATGGACCTGGATGTAGATGTGGGCATACACTAACAGCTGTATCTGCTGTTGGGGAGGAAGGTAGTCAGGGTTATATTGGTCCTAGATTAATACTATTTGGTGGTGCTACTGCTCTTGAAGGGAATCTTAATTCATCTGCTGCTGCTTCTTCTCCTTCTTCTAGTCCTCCTCCTTCTCCCGTAAGCGGTGGAATCAGTATGTCCCTTCTATTTCTCCTACTTTTTATATTAATTCAATTTTTTATATATATTATATGGTTTTACTGTATACTTAATTGAATTGGGCGCAGGACTAGCGGGTGCAACTGCAGATGTCCATTGTTACGATATTTTGTCAAATAAATGGTCTAGGCTACTTCCTTTGGGAGAACAACCATCACCAAGGGCAGCACATGTCGCGACTGCTGTGGGGACCATGGTGGTTATTCAGGGGGGAATTGGTCCAGCTGGTTTGTCAGCTGAGGATCTTCATGTTCTTGACCTCACACAACAGCGCCCACGATGGCATAGGTTCGTGAATAAAGACTCTTTACTTTTGCCAGTGTTCTTTGTGCTGTATTTTAACTATTTATTATTTTGTAGAGTTGTTGTCCAAGGTCCTGGTCCAGGACCACGTTATGGACATGTTATGGCTCTTGTTGGACAAAGGTTTCTTTTGGCGATCGGTGGAAATGATGGTAAGTGGCCTACTTGTCCCTTTTGATGTTGTAAGGATTAGTTCAACTTGTGTTTGTTGAATGATGGTTACATTTAGAGGTTTATTTTTTTTGGTACAAAATCGATAAGACTTGGTGTACCTTTGTTCCTCCCTCAGGGAAGCGTCCTTTAGCTGATGTTTGGGCTCTTGACACTGCTGCTAAGCCATATGAATGGCGGAAGTTGGAGCCCGAAGGAGATGGTCCTCCTCCTTGCATGTGAGTATATTTTATAGAGATCAAAGGTATATGTCTAGTGACGATAACATATTTATCTGTGTCCATTCAACAACAGCTTGTAAACTCGCATAAGGCGGTCGATGAGTATTATTATATTGTAGCATAGAAATTTTGGTCATGTCTCTGGGGTTTATACATGGTGTATGAGAAGAGAAATTCAAGTCAATTGTGTTGCTCCCAAGAAATCACACTTATTAAATAGAAAAAGGGACTAAAAGGAAGCAAATAATTAGTTGTTCCATCCTGTGTTGTCCAATGCGGAAAAGTCACCAAGGCAGGTAGTTCTCAAGGGCATTCGTAAGGCGGCACCAAGGCTTCCCAAGGTGTTAGTTGAGAAGCCTAACACCTTGCCTTGGCCCTGAAATTATTGGTACTATTCGAGCACCCGAGAATAAGCAAAGAGGCCAATTATGACAGCGTGCTTGTTTCTTTTATGGGACTACCAGCCTCTACTTGGCTTTCAAATTTCTCATTGAATAGGTTCAAAACAGATTCATGTCAAAGGATCCAAGTTGTAGCATGGAACTTGGATTTGACGAGGTTGATCTTGTACACACACTTGAGTAACTTGGACAATCCTATAGCTACTGGTGCTGATATCTCATCCTCCCAAGCCCCACCAGGAAGAAATATTACAATGATAAGGGTTGCATAGGACCCCTTTTTAAATCAAATTCAATCAAATTATTGTAGCAAACATCATGCAAGTTATTGACAGAATTTCTATTGGAACTTAATGCTGAGGTGGCCTATAAGGCTATAACACATGCAAAAAATAAGAAGTAATTAGACGAGGAGGTTATTTTCAATTACGTGTTCAATTACTACAGAATTCTAACTATAATTTTTTTATATTCTTGATGTAATGATATATGTTAACCATTTAGTGCTTCATGCACTGTGTGTGCCTAAAACCTTTTGTTCATTTTGAGTTGGTAATCTTGTTTAGGTATGCAACTGCTAGTGCGCGCTCAGATGGTCTTCTTTTACTTTGTGGAGGGAGAGATGCAAACAGTGTGGTGAGTTACCAACCTCTATAGGGTAACATGTACAATTCTTAGGGGTCGAAGACGAATAAGCATTTTAAAGTTATTAGTTGTTGTATCATTTGTTCGTTTGTGTTTAGGCTTAGTCAGGTCCAGTTTATTCATGTCTTTCGTGATGATTTCTGCCACATGTGACTATTCGTAGTTTGTTAACATTTTCTATCTTACAAATGAGCACCACTACATTTTCTTTGACTTATTCCTTTGGGACTTATTTTAGCTTTTAACCACTATAGTGACAATTCAACAAATAAACTTCATTGTTGTTCGTGAAGATATCAGGAATCTGAAATCAATGTATAGCATACATTGCAATGTCTTGCATTTCGGGTTTGAGGACCATGAGCTGTCCTATGAAAGTATGTGCATTATTCTTGGGACCCATCATCAGCACTGTTAAACAACAATATTTAGAATCTCCCTTTCTATGGGTAAACAATTGTCTACCTTTCATAGTGCTTGATTTGGATCATGGGAATTGGTTAGTTTTAGGATCCAGTTTCTGTGGAGAACGAGCATGGTTTTGTAAAATTACTGCATGCGTTCAAATAATATGGTGGTTGTTAAATGAAAAGAAAATAAAATTTTGCGACAAATATGCTGACCATGTCGCACCAAAGAATTGCCTTAGGTACTGGTTTCATTGGCGAATCTGTGTATAATGGCCAGAAACCAGTGAATTTTTAAATAGTTATAATTGATCTTCTTGTAGCCGCTATCAAGTGCATATGGTCTTGCCAAACATAGGGACGGCCGTTGGGAATGGGCAATTGCTCCTGGTGTCTCTCCATCTCCTAGATACCAACATGCTGCGGTGAGTGCATCATTTCTTCTCTTGTCAATTTCTTCTCCCAAATGTATTACCTTATTCTTATTCTTTTTCTTGTTTTTCTTTTTCCATTTATTTTTTATTCGTGCTCACCATTTTTAATTATTTGAATACCGTCTTTTTTCTTTTGATGACCTTGCAACTTACCTTTTGTAGATATTTGTTAATGCACGACTCCATGTATCTGGAGGGGCACTTGGTGGTGGTCGAATGGTAGAAGATTCCTCAAGTATTGCAGGTACTGTTTCTGGTCTTCACAGATTTATGTTAATGGATCCACCCTATTCATCTGTAGATGAGATGATTTTTTACCATTGACATTACTGATGAAGAACACAAGTGAAAGGAATGTTCATTTTGCTGTGGTCAAGTTATGTATATGTGGTCTTTCACAATTTTCATTTTGCTAAGATGTTTCCACACGTGCTCTCTCTCTCTCTCTTAATTTCAAAAATATATTCTATTCGAGATAAATTATACAAAAGTAGAGGACAAAAGCACTACAAATTGTGTTGCGAGTCCTTTCTGAATAAAAAAAAAAATGATCCCTCTAAATTCATATTCGTCAGACCTAGCAGTCACCACGTTGTTTTTTATTACTCTTTGCAATCTCTTGAGAAGTTCAACAGACTCTGGTGGTTAAAACCTAAAGGTAAACAGTAATAACAACCTTTTTAATCTCTTCCCCTTCCCGCTCTATATCCTTTTTGCTAATCAAAATTGTTATCTAGCTAAACATAGACAATTAGCTAATTTACTTGGTTCCTGATCAAACTGGCCCATTACAGTTTTATGTTATTTTCCTTTGATTTCAATTTCCAATTGATCCACATCAAGGCAGACTAAAATTTGCAATAGTTTCTGAACAGTTTACCAAGGGTTTTGCAGATTCCTTGGTTGGAATAGTGTTATATGTAGAAATTATGAAGAAGCTACTTCATTCTAACCCAAAACTAAAATGATCTAAAGAGCAAGAACTCCATTATTCTACCGAATTAATGTTTTCTCTGAAAAAAATCCCCCTTTTCTGTGAAAAAGGAAAACAGAAAAAGGAAAAAAATAGAAGGTTCGTGTGTCTCTTCTACAGACTTGTATATTCTTTTATGTTTTTAACAAAGGGAATGTAATTTAGTTTCTATTACACTACTTCTAGTTGATGTTCCACTGTTTTTTTATGGTTCCTTGTTGCTGTAGCAAAACACCGAAACAGACACAAAACGATTTCCTTACGATCTTATCTTGGTCCTCTCCTCCATGTCGACTTGTACTTTCTTCAATCCAATGGAATACAAAATTTATTTTACTTGCCAGTAATAGGAAGGATCTGGGTTTGTCTAAATAGCGATTTCAGCCAACTATCTCATGAGTTTTTTTTTTTTTTGTTAGTGTTGGACACTGCTGCAGGAGTTTGGTGCGACACAAAATCTGTTGTGACAACTCCAAGGACAGGAAGATACAGTGCAGATGCAGCTGGTGGAGATGCTGCAGTCGAGTTAACAAGGCGTTGCAGACATGCAGCCACTTCTGTTGGCGACATGGTCTTTATCTATGGAGGATTACGTGGTGGTATGATGTGAAACATTTCATGCAAATATCTTTGGTTTTTAATGTTTCTGCAGCTATCTTTCAGATGTCTGTTTGTCACAAATATCAAAGTGAATAGAAGCAATGGACTTTGGATTAGAGATAAAACTGTGATCTGAGAGATGAGATCACTAGTAGATCGTGTCTTGTTTGATTGTTATTATTTAACTTTTTTTGGCTAAAGGCATAAAATAATATTGAATGAACAATCTTACTATGGGCCTGAAGTTCTCTAAGAGAGGCCACTAAAGTCTACCTGGAATACCGATGTATTGCATATAAGTAAAATATAAAGTGTAGTATCATTCTTGCTTTTTCTCCCCATCCTCTGCTTTATTATTTTCATATTTACTCAAGTCTCACATACCAGTCTTTTCGCATGTCTTCTGTATCATTTTGGTCGAAATTTGAGTGCAGCTATCTTTTCAGGACTATTTGTGGTTCTTGACCTCTGTTTTGAAGGCTGCTAATACGCCTCCTCGTTTATGTCAAAATTATTTTACTAGTCTTTAGTATCTCAGGAGGTTTCTTCTATGAGTGCATATGCGATCGGCTTTGTTAAAGTGAAAATTGTTTTTAGTCTCAATTTTGGTAGATGTACTAATGAGGCCGTCTTGAAGATCCAGTCCTTGTATTCTCAAGAAATAGAGCAGTACTGTTACCCAATTTATCTCTTAAACAGTAGAACAAAATCTGTAATGAGTCTAACATGTTAAGAGTAAATCTGAAATATGTTTCCTGAGCTGATATATTCTAAGAAAGGAGCATTTTTCCTGGGGTGAACCATGGTTTGAATAGTGTTTATAGAAGAGCAAAAAGAGTGGCATTTAGATCAAAATTGTCTTTTGGGAGAAAGATTCAAGATTGACTATATTGATTTCAGTGTAAGTGTTGGTGACAGCCTGACAACCTTGTGCCAAGTCCAAATTTTTGTGGGTTTGTAAATTCTTGAAGAAGATCATAAGCCTCTAATCCTCTATGTTAACTGTCACTCTTTTGACATTCTGAATGATTTATTGAAAACTTTCAGTGTGAAAGTTAATTTATAATTCATGAATGTTTTAAAGATCATTGTCTGATCTTGGACCATTCTTGTAACTCTTCAAATAATTATACATCTTTTCCAATATTATAAGAGCTTCTAACAGCATTCAAATTTTTTCTCAGTTTTTATTGTTTCGGAATTTTTGTACTAGTTGCCACTTGTTTTCGGAGGATAATTGACATGTCTTGCTTTTGGTGTTTTGTGTTTTGTCATAGGTATTTTGCTAGATGACCTGCTTGTTGCTGAAGATCATGCTGCTTCTGAATCTGCAAATGCAGCTTCACATGCTGCTGCAGCTGTTGCAACTGATGTTCAGGCAGGGAGATTCCCTGGAAGGTATGCCATTTTCGACGAAAGAACAAGTGAACCTGTTCCTGAACCAGTTGCTGATGGTGCAGTTGTGCTGGGGAATCCCGTTGCTCGTCCTAATGGTGATATTTATACTGATATAAGCTCTGGAAATGCAATGCTTCAGGGACCTGGGTAAGTTATGCGCTGTGTATGTTAGTTGACCTTGGTATGCAATCAAATGTGTGTTAAACCCTAGATTTCGTGTACTATAAGGCGGAGGTATTTAGTATATGGACTATACTGCAGGAGACATAGCAAAGGTGTTGAGTACTTGGTTGAAGCATCAGCAGCAGAAGCTGAGGCTATTAGTGCGGCATTGGCTGCTGCCAAGGCTCGGCAAGTTAATGGAGATGTTGATCAACTTCCAGAAAGGGATCGTGGGGCAGAGGCTACTCCTAGTGGAAAGCAGATACCTACACTGACTAAAATGCCTGATTTGGCATCACTAAATAACACCCCTCTACCTGGAGCTCGACTTCATCACAGAGCTGTCAGTATTAAAATGCTTTTTGTCTTGATTTGTGTTATTTATATATTTTGATGTCTGAAGCATGTTCTCTGCTCCCTCAAAAGTTCCTGTTGTTACTTTGTATTGAGTAACCTCACTTTAATGCAAAACGTTTGACATGGCAAACGATTACTCAAAGTCATAGGACAGAAGCCAAGTCTGGGATGTAATAAGCCAAAAAACTGACCCGAAATGATCAATCTATATTGAAGTATTGACCATCTTTTGAAATGGTCTCTATGGGCTAATATGGCACACTGTAAAACTTGAAACAAACAAGGATCATATATCGTATTTAAACATTTGATTATCAGCTGTATTTTCATCCAAACTGACGACGTGTGTTGACATATTTCGTGATTATGCCCTTTCAATTTTTTTCTTTATTTTTTATCACATCGAAACTGATCATGTCTACTGAGATGCCTAGTTATTGAAATCTAGACCCATCAAAATCTCTTTACTTGGATAAGAGAATGTGTTATTCTATACTGTACCTGAGAAGCTAGAAAACATGTCATTTCAACAATGGTTGAGCATCTATATAACGCGATTATTTGGTCAAAAGTGTTAATTGAAAGTGAAAAATATAGCTTTTTTACCTTTTACTCTTTCCAATGGAACGATCACATATTTAAGTTACAGTTCATTATCGTAGAACTTGAATTTAAAAACTTGATTGATATGCAACTTACATTTGAGATCACGTAGACTGAGCTGGGTTGGATTTCTCTGAAATATTAATGATGCTCAAAGGTGATTATGTGAAGCGCTTTAAGAAAGGCATATTTGGTAACAGTGATTACATTAAGTAGCTCTTTGTGGAAGGGAATTCTAATCAGAGACTTTCAACAGCTAATTTGGCTTTTATAGGATCTTCAGTAGATAACCACTTATACGTTAAATACTTTGAGTACTCAAACTTTAGAGAGGCGTACAGCATACCGCTTTGGAGACATTAAGTTTCCAGGTGATTGGTATGGATCTTTCCTAAGGTTTTGCACCCACATTGGTAATCATTTCTTTCAATGTTAAAACTTCTAGAGTCTTTATGCAGAAGAGGCCTTTTCTCGATAAGCATGAATTCTGCTGTGGGAGATAATGTAGTTTGGGAGCTTGATAGTTAAACCATGTTCCTTATGCTGATACATGCGTCATTTCCACCTACCCTCCAATTATTCTTTTGAACTATTTCCTTTCATAATCACCTATACCTTATTACATTTAAGCTAATTATGGTTTTTATGACTAAAGAGTTCTCTTATCTGTCTACTCGTAAACCGCTGTTATACTTGTCTTCCCAATTCTCTCTTTTCAGGTCATTGCACATCTTCTGAAGCCTCGTGGTTGGAAGCCTCCTGTGTGCAGACAATTTTTTTTAGATTGCAATGAAATAGCAGATATTTGTGACAGCGTGGAACGTATTTTTTCTAGTGAGCCAAGTGTATTGCAAATCAAGGCTCCTGTCAAGATATTTGGTGATTTGCATGGCCAATTTGGGGATCTCATGCGCTTATTTGACGAATATGGATCTCCTTCAACTGCTGGAGACATATCGTAAGAAGTTCTGCTAATTGCATGTTTAGTTAAGATACTTTCAGTGGCGCAATAGTTAACATTTGTTACTGTTATTTTCCATATGCCTTGACGTCCTGATCAGTGCTTGTTTACTTGTCATTATTAATTGACAATGAACTCGCAACTTGAATCAATGAAGCGACCTCGACTGCCTTCATTTCACCTTCCACTTATAAGAAATTCCATTTACGTTACAACTCTTTCATGTCCCTATCTCTCAGAAGAACAATTAAGTATGTCCCAGGAAACCATTGAATTCCTATATTTACCTCTTAAGCCACTCTTCTAAATAGATGTGCTGCATATTTATCTTTCTCCCTGAACAATTTAGTTGTTATTTACCAATACAAAAAAAATGATAGAAGGAAAAGTTTGAGATTTTTGGACAAACAGGACAAGGTGACAGTAATTTGAGCCTTAACTTTTCAAGATGGTATGTTTCTCAGTGGTCAGATACAGGTGGTCTAGCACCTGGACAGACTACATTGTTAAACAGTTGACCAGATTGCTATGACTACTGCTTTTGCCATCCTATGTGTGTTCTGAAATAGGCCATCCCGCGTTTTCAAGTTGTAGTCAAAATATATGCTGAAAATTAGTATCCTCCCTATGCTCTTATAGTCTTATTAGCAACTGTTGGAATTTATTTGTATATATTAGTTTTTGGCTGTATTCACAATTGGATTAGCTATACCCTTTACAATATCTTTCTGATTTTGTTAATATGATATCCAGTTATATTGACTATCTTTTCTTGGGAGATTATGTTGATCGGGGCCAACACAGCCTGGAAACAATCATTCTTCTGCTTGCTTTGAAGGTAGAAATTATGATGTCAATCTTATCTGTATGATTCCTTTTTGAGATATTTCTCGAGTCCAATGAACTTTTCTTTATGTCTGTTCCAGGTTGAGTATCCTCACAACGTACATTTAATCCGTGGGAACCATGAAGCAGCAGATATTAATGCCCTATTTGGCTTCAGGATTGAATGCATTGAGCGAATGGTTTGTCTTCTATATGTCCACCTACTTGTTTTTGTTTTCTCATTTATGTTTGTTGCATCTTTAATGCTTTCATGTGCTTTCAGGGTGAAAGGGACGGGATATGGGCCTGGCATCGAATAAATCGGTTGTTCAATTGGCTTCCCCTGGCTGCTGTAATTGAGAAGAAAATCATTTGTATGCATGGTGGTATTGGTCGGTCAATAAATCATGTAGAACAGATTGAGAGCCTTCAACGACCTATAGCAATGGAAGCAGGATCTGTTGTTCTTATGGATTTATTATGGTCAGTCCATTCCCCGGCATTCATTTCTTTGAGGTTTCTGTGTGCGCCTGCAATTTCACCTTTAGGCTTTGCGTGTAAATTACTGGTCTTATTTTATTATTTGTTTTTGCAATTTCTTTTTACAGGTCTGACCCTACAGAAAATGATAGTGTTGAAGGATTGAGGCCTAATGCTAGAGGTCCAGGTTTGGTAACATTTGGGGTGAGTATTACTTCAACTATTTTGTCTTTTTGCTGACAACCTTTCTGGCGTTTCATAGTTCTCTTTAGGGACCATTGGGGTTACAAGTTTGTATTCATGTAGATAGTGTGTATGCTTCAAGTACTTTAGGATGCTGTTTTTGTTTGTCAACAAGGAAATAAAAGAAACTGGGTTTATAGCATGAATGAACATTTGTATATTAAACAACCTCTGTTGTAGGCTTGCTGATGTTTTTCATTGTGATTAAGTTCTTATCCAGTTTGGAGGTTAGATTCCATGTGTTTCGAACTGATTGGGGTGATGCTTCCAGTTTAGAGGATTTAGTCCTCTAAATACTGCATCTGGTCAGTATCTTAGCCAATGTAGTTCACTGATAGGATGCCCTTTCTGATCATTGGAGGGAGTAAAGTGTAAATAAGCAACTTCATGGTGTCATGGCCATAATCTGGCTTGCACGGAGCGGTGGAAGGGGTGATATGAAGTACATTGTTTTGATT
Organism: Coptis chinensis; assembly: GCF_015680905.1. Taxonomy (NCBI): domain Eukaryota; kingdom Viridiplantae; phylum Streptophyta; class Magnoliopsida; order Ranunculales; family Ranunculaceae; genus Coptis; species Coptis chinensis. The sequence goes on along the minus strand of NC_141463.1, from coordinate 86,577,240 downwards.
AGAGAAGGGGATCATGGTAAAAAATTAGAGGATATGGGGTCTTTTACATGGATATGAGTATATGACATGGACAGGTGGAACAGTTGTTTCATAATATCTTGAACAGTGGTGTCAGAATCTGTTCATATTTGAATACATCTATATAATAGTAAGTTTGGCAAGAATAATGAGAATCAGATTCAAGCTAAATGATTTTTTCGTGAAGACAGCAGGCCATTATTGTGAAGGACGCCCATGGGTAAGCATGACCAATGTTATTGATCTGAAAATGGGTTAGGATTGCATGATTGTGGCCTTTTAGAATCTCATAGCAATTGTTTTGGATATAGGATGCCAGGAAGAATGATACTACATGTAATTCAAGTGGGTAGATTATTTTAGTGTGTTGACAAAGAAATAATGTAGCTTTTCCAGATGTGAATCTTCCTTGATTTCTGCTCATGTGGGGTTCATGTGGGAAATGAGTTGACCATTTTGTAATCTATTATCCTTCAGCATTAAAAGTCTGGAATTTCATTTCATCCTATTAGGTGTGATGTGAGCCATAGAAAAGAAAGTGGATGAATTGTTTTCAGTGGGAGGACGACTTGCATCTGGCTGTTCTTTGACACAAGACATCTTCCTGTATTGTAGATTTTTTAGGTTTTGGGTGGACTTTAAAGGAGAGAAAGTTGAGGATCTATGAAGACAAGGAGAAAGAACTACACAAGATACTGAAAGAGGTCAAACAAGTTTTGTTTGATTGGGCTAATGTGTGTCCAAGCTTCCGAGGAGTGGGTTGTGTTGATCTTATTTGTAGTTGGGTTGCTCTTGTTACTTAAGGGTATGTTCGGGTAGTTTTGCTACTTTAGATCATTGTCTGTAATGTGTGACATGCAACTCTTTGAAATTAAATGAATCAAATTGAGTTTTATCGGTTAAAGACAAAGGAGTTATGTGGGCCATGGAAAAGGTAGGTAAATTGTTTACAGTGGGGGGATTTTGGACTTGGTGTGGCCATTCGTGTGTTGTAAATTTTTAAGGTTTTGGATGGTATCTCCATTTTGAGAGGTTCCTTTCAGGTAGAGAGGAAAGGGTGTATTGTGTTGTCTTGGTTCGCTTGAATAACTACTGTATCTATTCATGTCCCTTGTATTCTTTTAGCAGTTTCACATTTAGTATTTACCTAGATAAACTGTATGGAATTAGTCTTTGTCAAAATCCTGATATGAGCCTAACTATTTTGTGAAGGTGCTTTTTCTTTAATCTGATCTTATTTTCCATGATGAATTTAATATCTGAAGGGTTTTCCATTGTCTAAATATCGGTTTTTACAGCCTGATCGTGTGATGGAGTTCTGCAACAACAATGATCTGCAGCTGATTGTACGTGCACACGAGTGTGTGATGGATGGCTTTGAGCGATTTGCCCAGGGACATCTGATTACTCTCTTCTCAGCTACTAATTATTGTGGTAAGTTGGTCATGATATGAACTTCTATGTAAAAATCTTTAACTGAACAGTGTTCTAATTTAGCTCCTTTTTCTTTGCAGGTACTGCAAATAATGCAGGGGCTATCTTAGTTTTAGGTCGAGATCTTGTGGTAGTTCCAAAACTCATTCATCCATTACCACCGGCACTGACATCACCAGAAACGTCACCGGAACGCCATATTGAAGATAGTTGGATGCAGGTCCCGCTCCTAAATCTCTTGTTTTGGACTCTAACCACTTTATTACCTCTTACGTGTCATCGACTAAATGCTTCATCATTGACTTGTGATGTTACATCAGGAGCTTAATGCAAACAGACCACCAACACCGACCAGAGGACGTCCTCAAGTCAATGATCGTGGTTCTCTTGCCTGGATTTAAGACGCCATTATCAAATTTTCGACATTTTTTTTTGCCCATCGCTTGACGATTTTCAGTGGTCCATTCGTTTGGAGAGGGTTGAAAGGAAACTGTGATCCTTGTGGAGTCGCTAAGCTCGAAGTTATTCTGTCAGAGTTGCTATGTTTGAAAGTTTCTCTGAGACTTGCTAAGCTTGAAAGTTTTCTGAGACTTGTTTTTTCCACTGAAGGAGAGGACAGGAAGTGAAGAACATGACTTCAGAACCATATTGCTGTTTATGACCCTGGAAATACAAATGGGCAGCACTGTCACTATGGAGGCTATCTGTTTCTCAACCAACATGAGTGTTCCATTGTTTCGCCAATTGGAGTATGATAGCTCATATATGTTACATTCAGAAGAGTTCTTTTCAATTTTCATTCAGCCTTTTTCAAGTGGCAATCAGTCTCAAGATAATGCTGATGACGTATATAGTGCTAATGTATCATAAAAGTGTTTCAGTGGGCATCTCACCATTGTTGTACGGTAACATTTTTACAGTTGTACATGAAGCTCAAGAACGAAGTTAGGGTGGGCTATTAATTTATCACCTTATTTCCCTTTCCGTTTTCTGTTTATATTTTCTTTCTTGAGCAACCGAACAGGAGAGCTGTAACAGAAGTGTCACAGGATTAAAGAACTCTGCAATACTTGAGTTGCATCCTTTTTTGTCTAACCGTTTGTCTTAAAAGACATTAATTAAGATGTGATGAAATTTTTGGTTTGAGAATCTTCCGGCCATTTTAGTTTTGTTTAAGACACTTACATAATCCATTTTTAGCTAGTCTGTACTAGCACGCCTGGCAGCAGGAACTGATACAAGGAACAATTCATGGGATATTAGGAAATACCAAGTTTCAGCAAAGGTGTACAGTTCTTAAAACCAATGGAGAGACCCCAAAATTTATATATTTGATTGCAAGGCATTAGACACCCGATATGAGATTATAATTTCAAAATAAATGTAATATTACACAATTACATCTAAGCAAGACTTCAAACATCGTAAATTAAAATTTTCAAGATGTCTATTTTGAATCTGTGATCGGATGAAAATCATATATACCTTGACACGGTGCAAAGTCGCGAAGAAGAAAGGGAGTGTTGTTAGTGTTGGAAATAAGGAGATATATGACAAGAGAGTGCTTCTGTTTGGTGTGTAGTGCGTACGGAAACATGGTCTAGTATGGAAAAATCTACCTATTATATACAACTCAATAACTTGGAGAAGTTGCTTGAGGCCTTGCACGGGCAAGAACCTCTAGTCCTAAATCCTAACCCTATCAAACAAATTATGCAAATTATGTTTCAGTAATTCTTGTAATACTAAAAGAAAAGAAAAAAGGAGCAACTCTTTAAGCTAATTAAGTATCCTAATATATTCATATAAATGAATCAAATTCTTAATACATAAAACAACCAACCAACAGTTCAGGTGAAGGGGGAAAAAATAGAGTACAAAAATGATTCAACTAAAGATTGAAAAGCTACCAAGTATCAACTACCGACGCCATCACCACCTTGATTGGCCATTTCTCCACCCAAAAAAGTATCAGCTAATAACTGTGACCAGGATTAAGGAATTTAAGGACGCGTTTACGTTCAATGATCAAAATAACACTGATCAAAATAATAATAATAACAACAATAAGAATGCGCGTACGAGTACATCTCTTGTGAGGTTTAGCATTTGCTAATGGCTGTGTTCCACCAGAAATTGCTTTCTCGACTTGGTTTTCAACATCATAAATATGTTTACCCTGCACTTTAATCAACACAGCCATATCTGAAAACACTTCATGCAATTCGGACATTCTCTTCTCAAGATCTTTAAGACCATCTGATCTTTGTTGCATCAACGTTGTCTTTGCAATTAATCCTTGTTCTTGAACTGCGTCTTGAAACATCTTCTCGGCTTGACCTGTCGCAATCAACATCCAAACTGTTCGATCATCTGGGAACTCTCCAATGACAGTAAAGTATAATCGTTTAACTGTTTCTATATACTCTAATCGAATATCTTCTCTAAGCTTGCTGAACTGTTTCGTGGAATCAGTGAGCTTTTTAATAAATCATTGAAAAGTTGAGTTCTTGCTCTATCTAAAGAAGTACCTGGTTCTGTCCAAAATGTATCGATAGATTGTCTTAACGCTTGGAGATGGACTTTTACAAGTTTAGCTTTTTCTAAAGCTGAATTTATAGTAGAATTCATCTGAATATGAACGTCTATAATGGACTGTTCGTGGTGTATGTTTTTGAGAATCACATGAAAATCGCGAAGACGTATGCAAATTTTATTCATGTTTTCGAGCTCATCTTTGATTCCATCTACGTCTTGGAAGAATTTGTTTAAGGTTGGTGCCGTTGCAAGTGCCATTTGGACACCACCTGGAGTTGTTCTTGGTTGGTGATGATCTGGTGCATGAGTTATTTGGTTCTTACTCGAATTGGGAAGATGAACTAGACAAGAGATCTTTCTAGGTAACCCAAAAACAACACTAACACCTGCAGATGATCGAATCAAACCAACTCAGCAAGGTCTAACCGGTGCGGGCTATGCTATATGTACATGCTTACATGAACAAGCTAGAGGATACATAATTAAAATGTTAGAAATAAAGTTCTTCTATTGACTAGCTAAAATGCAAGGTTGAAGATTTGTTATTTTGGTAAAATAAGCGCACCGGCTGTTATTAGAGAATATATGCACTAATTTCTAATATAGCTCAAAACCGCCATTCAAGCCATAAGAAAATCAGGATAACACTGTTAATTACTTTGGCGAAGTTCTCAACTTCTGATGGAAATTGTTTTCATATTTAAGAATTACACAACTACGTACGTTTAAGCAAAACAATGTGATGGTATATGAGGGGAAAAAAACAAGCTAAAACGATCAAGAATTTTCGTCGTCACTAAAAACTTTCAAGATGTCTATTTACGTGATAGGATAAAAATCATATATACCTGGACGCCGAAGACGTGAAGAAGAAAGACCCTTGGAGAGGAAAAGGGAGTGTTGCTGGAGAGGGAAAATGTTGAATAGAAGGAGATATGAGGTTGCGGCTATATATATATATATCTTTGAGAGAATTATTGACGGTGATTTTTGGGACGCACGTATTGGCGGGATTGCCTGCTTTTCTATGAACGATTAAAAAAGGAAAAGAACAAAAAAAAGAAGAAGGAAAGTAGGAAACTGCCGAATTTTTGTTTTGTGCGTCTATAGTATATTTTCATTATATAGTATTATTCATTCAGGTAATTTATGGAAACAGGTAGATAGAATAGATGTTCTAGTTTGTAGAAACATAAATGATAAAAGGAAACTTCCTTATATTCATTCATGTAATTTATGGAAACAGGTAGATGTTCTGTGTTTTGTGCTTATATTGATGTGCTCCAAAATTTGCTCCCTCTTAACAGCTTCAGACTGAATGGTAGACGACAAACTTTCAACACCTCGCCCATATCACTTTAAGGTCGCCGTAGTAACTTGGGTTCCGTTGGAGAAGACAATACTTCGGCCAACTCGAGATATTACCTAGTCCGCCAGCAGACAAGAGAAAGATAAGAAGCCGGAATGTCAGTTTCAGAGAGCAAATTTAAATACTATTAAGAGTATTATCATATCAATTGTTGTTGGCGTTGAGATATAACTAACAGTAAGTTAATTTGATATGGGTAAACCATAAAAGCAATTTTAGGTGTACTCATAGATTCAGTGATTCCATATCTAATCAACTAAGAATCCTGTGTCTTCGCGGTATGAAATTCTAAACTGAGAAAAAGTAACTCTCAACACCACATTTTTTTCTAGGAGTTTTTAGTATTACCCCCCTACTAGATGAGCCAATTAGGATTTACCACAACTAGATGAGGAAATTAGGGTCTCCCCCCTGAGTACACACAAAAAAAAAACACGGTCAACTGGGGATGCATTGGATATGGGGATGCAGAAGAGGCCGAAGCTAGAGCTATCATTAAATGATTGAAATTAGCACAACGTTTGCAAATTAATAAAGTGGCAATACTGTCAGACTGTTAAACCCTTGTTGCTGCTTTGGAGCGTAGAGGAACAATGCTTTTTTGGAGAGCAACTTCTATAGCTCATGATATATACTCGTTATTATCTCAATTAGTTGAGTGTAAAATTTACTATGTTAGTAGGACCTTTAACTTTTCGCCCATAGTTTAGCTTATAGAGGTAGACGGCCCCCTCCGTACTCTTGTTTGGACCCTGTTTCAGCACGGTCGTCTTTATTTGAGTTGTCCATTGAGTTTGTAATTTTGTAATCTTAGGGACCCGCCCCTTTTTAGGGGCTAACTCCTTTTTGCTCAAAAAAATAAAAATAAAAATTGCTCTGTTCTTTCAACGTTATCAAGTTGTTCACCTTGAGATGAGGTACACTTGACTCATTTCCAACAAACTCTTCTCCATCCTTTATGAACATATATATATTCAACACATCGTCAATAGAATCTCACTTATCCTCGGCTGACAAATGAAGTTCTTGTTGCATAAGGACTACCTTCTCCACAACCATCTAACCCTTTGAGACGGATTTCTATTGTTAGGGGTTTTCGAGGAAGCATGAAGCCACTATTAAAACAAACAAGTTTGTTCTGATCCCCAAATTTCCATTCTACTACTTCGTATGCAATAAATTGTGTATCAACATACTTGAACAGCCAGCATTGAAGGCTTTTCATTGTGTTCTTTATATATTTTCATCTACAGTAAAATTGCATACTTGCATATATAGTATTTTTATTAACAGGACATACCATTGGTGGCCCAACAACTATCTACTAATTTGAATATAAATGAATCAAACTCTTAAGACAATCACAGAATAAGAGCCAACAAAAAAAAAAAAAAAAAAAAATTATTTGTCATATAAAATAATAAGCCAGTTATATGAACTCCACCACTAAAAGTGGATTTATTAAATGAATTGAGAGTTGATTTTTGGTGAAGACAGATTTCTCATAATGGAGAATCTCCCTACAAAAAATCAGCCCAAACAAAATTGTTTAACTTTGTCAAAACTTGTTTTGAAATTTGAAAATTTTAGACCGTTGGATAGTTTTATAACATTGTAAGCAAATTTTGATACGTCTAGATATTCTTCAAATGTGATGATTTTTTTCTAAGGACGATCTATATTGTGGAGAGAAGATATCCACAAAAAATAAACTTCTAATTCATTGTTTTTCATGGTGGAGTTTTTTTGGAGTTCGTATAAGTGGAGTTTATATAACGGACATGTTGTTTTTTATATCATCAGTTCATTGCCCTGCTCATAGACATGATGAATATTGCAAAACAGTGATTTACTATTATAACAACCTCAATTTTTAAACAACATAAATTACATTATTTGAATTGAAAATAACTATTATATTATGAAGTTTAGCTTATTATAGAATTTGTTTGGCTGTTGTTGATTTTTCAAAATTGTTTTTATTTGAATTGTTTGTTAGAAATTGTGTGGGTATTTTAGAATCATTTTTTTGGGCTTGAAAATATTGTTAAAATATACCCATTCATATAGGTATGGACCTTGGGTGTTTTTAAACTCATTTGAGGTCCATAGGTTAACTTAAATAGACTTAAAACATTGAATAAACAATACCTATGAATTTCCTCTGTAAAAATCTTATTATTCAAAAACAAAACCCTAGCCTCCATTAAAAAGAATATTTTTGATTGAAAGAAATAAAAAGACGGGGAAGAAGAAGAAAAGGGATTGGAGAAGAGGAAACATGGGTATTATTCTTTTGCAAATTCAATTTCAGGTGAGTAGACATATTTTTATCAAAAAAATATATAAATCATTTTTCTATGATTTTTATCTTGTTTGCTTCATAATTGTTTCATCATCATTTTATAAAAGTTTCATCTTTAATTATAAATGTTTGATATTTGTTTTGTAATTTTAATTGTCGTTTGGAACTGTGATATGTTTGCAGAATTCTGCACAAGTACTGCCTTGTGACTTGAATTCAACTAATTAGATGATGTAACTAGTTTTTCGACAGAATTAAACAATTTTAGCTCTCTAAATCATCTTGCATTTTCAATTGGCCTTGACTGATTCTAGTTTATATTCTATTTGATGTGAATTTTACAAGAAAGTGCGTCAGAAAATTTAATAGCAAAATTTAAGTTGTTGGGTCTGTTCCATCACATAGTTTAGGGTACATACTAAATGAATTAGTGTTTAGGAATTTTTGTATTGAAATGAATTTTCTGTCTAATTTTCAGAATGATATAATTGATTCAAAACTTTGATTATATGAATTCTCTAGAATTTTTAGAATGGACAAAGGTCAAACTTTCCTAACCAATTTCTCATGCATAGAACAATATACGTAACTTATTAGTGTAGGTTTTAGTTGTACAAGAAAAAAAAAATGTAATGATCATGCAATTTGTATTGTATTAATATTTCAAATAAATGTGTATTGATTGGAGGAGTAATTATTTTATTTGTCTAAAGAGTTCTATTACATGTATTGGAATAAGAGTTACATGCATAATTGTTTAATGAATATTGTATGTATAGAGCGTATATTGGTAGCTAAAGATTTGGCGTGGTATTATACAATAATATATATTAGCACCAATGGACTTTGACTTTGACAATGTGGCTGATAAGAACTACAAAAGCTTGATTCCAATCTTGAAATATTTAGATACGTAGGTAGCTTTGAGCAAAAGTGCAGCCACTACACTATACTATATTATATATTAGTTATTGTGATAACTATATGTGAACAATGTTAGTACTTAATTATGTACGTGATTGTGGTTGTTTAAAATATATTCACGAGACATTTAACTAATGCGTTATTCTTGATTAAACATTTTGATATCTATGATTTATATAATTGATAATGAGGTGAGTTGATTAGTTATTGTGTTTGAAATATTTAGTAATGAATTATTGTTTGAGATGATGTTTGTTTTGTAATGAAAATATTATAATAAATGAGAACTTTTGAGTGTTAAAATCTGGTGTAAAAGTGTCCGTGAAAATTTAATGTGTCGCCCACATCTTTAGATCTCTCCACGCCTCTTTGATGAAAAGAAATGTTTATAACTAATGATGTCATGTGAAAAGTCGCCTTAGAGAGAAAGTAAGGCATTCGCCTTGTGGGTGGGTTGTATTCCTTAAGTGTACGGGAATGTAGGTCTGGATTCCTTGAATGTGGCGGGAATGACCTAAGATATTCATTGAATGTGTCATGAATGACTTGTTAGTGTTATGACAGGTATTCCTTGAATGTGGCGGGAATGACCCAATGTACTCATTGAATGTGCCATGAATGACCTGATATTTTGTTATGCCCAAAAGAAGCTTTGTGTATATGTATGGAAAGCCCAGAGATGGCTGTGGACTCACAAGTTACGAGTTTACAAGATGAAAATATGTTTCCTGGAGGTGATATCCCCACTTGGGACATATGTCTTGTAGTGGTACTCGGTGTGAGTGGGGCACATGGATATGTGTGATTTGGCAAATGTGTGGTATGTGCTTTACTACTTTACATTATTATCTGTTGTTAATAGTTGTTTAGCGAGTTAGAAATGTTAGCTAGGTTACACTTGATATTTAGAATTTGTCTGGAGTTGAATTGAGTTCAAATATAAGTTATCTGTGTAGTGGGGATCGATTGATATCGGTGTTAAACCCCAACAAGTGGTATCAGAGCCAGGTTAGATTAGCCTAGGGTGTTATCCAAATCTTGGTTGGAAGGTGTTTGACAAAACTCCTGAGAGAAGATTTGAGTTTAAATAACTTGGAGAGATGGAAAATTCTGTGAACACTCGCATGACGAGTCTGAATAGGAAGAACTACACCATTTGGAAAGCCAAGATGGAAGACTTGTTTTATTGCAAGGACTTGGCACAACCCATTGATAATGGAGGAGAAAGACCGGAATCGGTTATTGCGGCTGAGTGGAGCAAGCTTGACAGAAAAGCAATTGGGTACATTTGATAGTGGATTGACGACAGTGTTTTTCACCATGTATCCCAAGAGACTACAACTTTTGGCTTGTGGAATAACTCGAAGACTTCTATAAGAGCAAGTCAGGCAGAAACAAAGTGCAGCATGTTAAAAAGTTTGCCAACATAAAGTACCAAGAAGGTTCTTTAATGTCTGAGCATCTTAATGAAATACAAAATACCATCAATCAGATGCATTTGATGAAGATTGATTTGGGAGATGAAGTTGATGCTTTGTTTCTATTAGGCTCTCTACCCGAAAGTTGGGAGACGTTAGCAGTCTCACTACACGGAGCAGCTATGGATGGAATTGTTTCCATGGAGATGGCTACCGCGTCTTTGTTGAATGAGGAGACTAGAAGGAGTTCAAAAAGCAGCTCCTATCACACATAGATCCTTGTCACAGAGAAACGGGGGAGAGGTAGAAGCAGAAAACCATCTCATTCTAGAGGTGATGACAGAAGCAAATCTAGGGGTGAAGCTAGAACTCCTAAGGCAGAGAGACAGTGCTACTATTGTGCCACAAAAGGCCACTTCAAATATGAGTGCAGAACACTGAAGAAGGATGAGAAGAATAACTGTGTACATGAAGACATGGTAAAAAGGAACGAAAACTCAGGCAGAGATACTACCGCACTAGTCGATGAAAGAAAACTTGCTCTCTTTACAAAACACAGGCTAGTGTGTGTAAAGCAGAAGTGAATGCGGCAGAAGAAGAGGCTTCTTCCGAACTATGGCACAAGAGGCTGTGTCATATGGGCGAAAAATGCATGGAAGTTCTTGCTAAGCAAAAGGCCGTGCCAGACATCAAAGGTACACATTTAAATAGATGTACTCACTGTTTGGTAGGAAAGCAACACAGGGTGTATTTCCAAAGATTCCCGTCTCACAGAAAGGACAATGTCCTTGAACTAGTGCACACAGATTTATGTGGTCTTATAAAAGTAAAGTCCCACAGGGGAGCTTTATAATTCGTGACCTTTATTGATGATGCGTCAAGAAAGGTACAGGCATATAGTTTAAAGACCAAGGATGAAATACTTGGCGTGTTTGAGAAATTCCATAGCATGGTGGAAAGAGAGACAGGGAAGTTGATGAAGTGTATTCGCTCAGATAATAGGGGTGAGTACATTGGGCCATTTGAAGAGTATTGCCAGAGTCATGGGATTCGTCATGAGCATACCGTTCCTAAGACTCCGCAACAGAATGGAATAGCCAAGAGAATGAACCGGACTATTGTAGAGAGGATGAGATGCATGTTGTCTCACTCTAAGCTACCTAGAAGCTACTGGGTAGAAGCAATACGCACAAGCCGTACATGTGATCAACCTATCTCCGTCAAAGCCTCTAAATAGTGACTATCCAGAGAGAGTATGGTCAGACAGAGATGTTGATTATAGATACTTTAGGATATTTGGGTGCAGGGCATTTGTGCACATTCCGAAGGATGAGAGATCCAAACTTGATGACGAAGCCAAGCAGTGCATTTTTCTGGGTTATGGAGATGAAAAGTTCGGTTACAAACTCTATGATCCGATTAACAAGAAGGTAATCCGAAGTCGAGATGTTGTGTTCTTGGAAGACCAAACCATAGCAAACTTTGAGGAGGGTGAGAAGCTATAGGCTTTCACCAATGATCTTATTGATTAAGAACTAGAAGTTCCTACTGTGGAACGTGCAGAAGGCATTGAGAATGCAGAGAACCATGTGTTTGAAGCTCATGATGAGAATCTTCTATTGGTATAGAAGATGCAGATGAAGTGCATGAACCACCACCGAGCAAAGCGTGGTGCATCCTCCCGAGGCACCGCCAGAGATAGAGGCAAGGAGGTCGACGAGAGAAAGAGACAAGCTTCAACCAGGTATCCACCACATACGTATGTTTTACTTTCTGATGGTGGAGAACCTATGTACTATCAGAAGGCACTTGAATGTACAAACAAAGAGAAGTAGTTGAAGGCCATGCATGACGAGATGGATTCTTTGCATAAGAATCACACTTACGAGTTAGTTGAGAAACCGCAAGGAAGAAAAATTCTCAAGAATAAGTGGATCTCCACAAGGTCAATCATGAGGAGAATAATCCACACCCAAGGCACAAAGCTCGCCTTGTTGTGAAGGGATTCGGTCAAAGGAAAGGGATTGACTTTGATGAGATTTTCTCTCCTGTAGTGAAGCTGACTTCTATCTGGGTGGTATTGGGTATGACCGCAAGTATGAACCTAGAGGTTAAGCAGCTAGATGTTAAAACATCCTTTCTTCATGGAGACCTTGAAGAAGATATCTACATGGACTAGCCAAAGGGTTTGAGGTCAAAGGTAGGGAGCACCTAGTATGCAAGCTGATAAAGAGCTTATATGGGTTAAAATAGGCACTGAGACAGTGGTACATAAAGTTTGATTCCTTTATGGCGAAGAAAGGATACAAGAAGTCTGCTTCCGATCATTGTGTGTTTGTTCAGAGATTTCTAGATAGGGATTTCATAGTGCTCTTGTTATATGTGGATGATATGTTGATAGTTGTCCCAAACATCAACAAGATATCCAAGCTGAAGAAAGACTTGAGTAAGTCCTTTGAGATGAAGGATTTGGGTCAAACTCATGATAGAAAAGTGGGAAGCTGTGACTTTCTCAAGAAAGCTACATTGAGAAGGTTTTGAAGAGATTCAACATGGATCAAGCAAAGCCAGTCAGTTGTCTGCTTGGTGCCCAATTTCACATGACCAAAGAGATGTGTCCAAAAGGTAAGCATGAGCAGAGTCAGATGGAAAAGATTCTTTATGCATCCACAGTGGGTAGCTTGATGTATGTAATGGTGTGTACAAGACCGGATATTGCTTTCGCCGTTGGTGTTGTAAGCCGTATTCTGTCAAATCGGGTAAGGAGCATTGGGAAGGTGTTAAGTTGATATTGAGATATCTCAAAGGCACTTTCAAATCGTGTTTGTGTTTTAGTGAAAGTAAGTACTTACTTAAAGGCTACACTGATGCATACATGGCAGGTGATGTTGACTCGATGAAGTCCACCTCCGGTTATCTAGTTACTTTTGTAGGGGGAGCAACTTCTTGGCAATCTAAGTTGCAAAAGTGTGTTGCCCTCTCCACTACAGAAGACGAGTATATTGCAGCTACTGAGTGTTGCAAAGAGATGCTATGGATTAAGAGGTTCTTCGATGAACTAGGGCTAAAGCAGAAACAGTTTGTAGTTTTATGTGACAGTCAGAGTGCCATCCATTTGAGCAAGAATCCGAGTTTTCATTCTAGATCCAAGCCCATACACGTGCATTATCATTGGATTAGAGAAGTACTTGAAGACAAACATTTGTGCATTGAGAATATCCGTACCGACAAGAACGGGTCGGATATGTTGACCAAAATCTTACCGAAAGGTAAGTTTGATATTTGCTGTGCTAGCGCCAAAATGGTAGCAAACTCCTCCTATTGATTGGAAATTGCATGGAGGTATCCCCCCTCACTGTTCGGGAGAGGGAGATTGTTGGAGTTATCCCTCACATGAGGAGAAAAAGAGTTTAGCTTGCGTGGAGAAGCTTAAGTGCGCATGCGCTTAGATTAGTCTTGCTCAAGGCGCGACCCGTGCCCTTGCCTTGGACGACCTCCAGTGTTTTTTGGCGGCGGCTTGACTTTTGCCTTTGCAAGCGGCTTCAGCGCCATGTTTAAATTCAGAAGAATTCTATTTTTGTGGAACCGCGAGTTTGCAATATAGGTTGGGGTTTTTGGCAAAACCTAACACTGAGAAGAGACACGAAAATACACAAGAAAAAGAGAAACCCAATCTTGAAAGCAATCAAGATTGAGAGATAACCTTTACAGAGAGACAAACCTGTAAAGAGAGAGGAGTGATATAGTAAGGTGAGAGACTGCAAGGAGTGATTGTAATCTTCCTTCCCGCTTTATAAAATGATTAGCTCTTGTGGAAGTAGGCACCATTAGCCGAACCATGGTATATCTTTGTGTTGTGGTATGCGTTTTATTGCTTTATATTATTATCTGTTGTTAATAGTTGTTTAGCGAGTTGGGCGTGTTAGCTAAGTTGTAGTTGATATTTAGAATTTGTCTGGAGTTGAATTGAGTTAAAATACAAGTTATCTGTGTAGTAGGGATTGATTGGTATCGGTGTTAAACCCCAACAATAAGCACTATGCTAATACCAACATATCCCCACTAAGATAACTTGCATTTTGACAAACAACTACTCCAAACAAAAAAAATCTAAACTTCCACTACAACCAACAACAAGCCCAACCTTCCAAGCAATCAACAACTATCACAAACAAGTAATAATAATGTAAATAAAGTGAAACATACCACAACACAAGATGTAACGTGGTTCGATCGGCTAATGATGCCTACTTCCACAAGAGCTAATCATTTTATAAGTATGGGAAGGAAGAATATAATCACTCCTCTCAAGTCTCTCCACCTTACTAGATCACTCCTTACAAGCTTTTCTTTTTGCAAGGGTTCTTTCTCAATCTTGATTTCTCTCAAAATTGGGTTTATGTGTCGTGCCTTAGGTTTTCCCAAAAACCTGTTTCTATATCGCTCACGGTTACTGCAGAAATAGAATTCTGACAAAATTAGACATGAGCGCGGGCGCGCTCTCAGTAAGACCAATTCGAGCGCGTGCGCGCCTTCAACAAGACCAATTCAAGTGCGCGCGCTCCCTCTTCGATTTTTGTCAAGAAAGTCTAGTAATATTGTTTCGGGGAAAAAACTAAAAAAAACTATCTTCTTTTTCTCTCCAAGAGCCTTGGGCAAGACCATTTCCGAGCATTCGCTCGCTCAAACCTCTTCACGCAAACAATACCAGATTCTCCCCTTCTTCCTCATGTGAGGGATAACTCCAACAATTTCCCCCTCCCGAATAGTGAGGGGGGATATTTTCATGCAATTTCCAAATCAACAGGAGGAGTGTGCTACCATTCCGACGGTGGCACAACAAATATCAAACTTACCTTTCGATAAGACTTTGGTCATCATATCCGACCCGTTCTTGTTGGTATGGATCTTCTCAATGCACAAATGCATGTCTTCGAGAACTTCTCTAATCCAATGATAACGGACATGTATGTGCTTGGATCTAGAATGAAAACTCGGATTCTTGCTTAAATGGATGGCGCTCTGACTGTCACATAGAACTACAAACTGTTTCTGCTTTAGCCCTAGTTCATCGAAGAACCTCTTCATCCATGGCATCTCTTTGCAACACTCAGTGGCTGAAATATACTCAACTTCTATAGTAGAGAGGGCAACACACTTTTGCAACTTAGATTGCCAAGAAACTGCTCCCCCTGCAAAAGTAAACAGATAACCGGAGGTGGACTTCATAGAGGCAATATCACCTGCCATGTCTGCATCTGTGTAGCCTTCAAGTAAGGTTTTACTCCCACCAAAACACAAACATGCTTTGGAAGTGCCATTGAGATATCTCAATATCCACTTAACATCTTCAAAATGCTCTTTACCTGGATTTGACAGAATACGGCTTACAACACCAACGGCGAAAGCAATATCCGGTCTTGTATATACCATTGCATACATCAAGCTGCATACTGTGGATGCATAAGGAATCTTTTCTATTTGACTCTGCTCATGCTCATCCTTTGGACATATATCTTTGGTCATGCAGAACTGGCCACCAAGCGGACAACTGAATGGCTTCGCTTGATCCATGTTGAATCTCTTCAACACCTTCTAAATGTAGCTTTCTTGAGAAAGCCACAACTTCCCACTCTTTCTATCACGAGTGATCCACATACCAAGTATCTGCTTTGCTTGACCCAAATCCTTTATCTCAAAGGACTTACTCAAGTCTTTCTTCAGCTTGGATATCTTGTTGATGTTCTTGCCAACTATCAACATATCATCCACATACAACAAGAGCACTATGAAATCCCTATCTAGAAATTTTTGAACAAACACACAATGATCGGAAGCAGACTTCTTGTATCCATGCTTCACCATAAAGAAATCAAACTTTATGTATCCACTGTCTCGGTGCTTGCTTCAACCCATACAAACTTTTTATCAGCTTGCATACTAGGTGCTCCTTGCCTTTGACCTCAAACCCCTCTGGCTGGTCTATGTACACATCTTCTTTAAGGTATCCATGAAGAAAAGCTGTCTTGACATCTAGCTGCTCAACCTCTAGGTTCATACTTGCGGTTAGACCCAATACCACCCTGATAGAAGTCATCTTAACTACAGAAGAGACAATTTCATCAAAGTCAATACCTTTTTTTGACCGAATCCCTTCACAACAAGGTGAGCTTTGTGCCTTGGGTGTGGATTATTCTCCTCATGCTTGACTTTGAAGATCCACTTATTCTTGAGAATTTTTCTTCTTTTGGTTTCTCAACTAAGTCATAAGTGTGATTCTTATGCAAAGAATCCATCTTATCATGCATGACCTTCAACCACTTCTCTTTGTCTGTACATTTAAGAGCCTCTTGATAGCAATGCCCAAAATATCGAATTCGGTGAATATTTCGGTGTATCCAAAAACCGATATATATCGAATATATTGGAAATATCGCATATATCCATTTTTTTATGACCAGTCTAAACTATCTAAAATATTAGAAATATCGGTAAAAAAATATCATAAATATCGAATATTTATATTAAAAAATGGTAAAAAAGTCAAACGATATATATCGTAAACGGTTATATCGGCGATACAAAGTTTTATATCGGAAATTCTGATATATATCGGGAAAAAAAGGATTCAATATTCGATGGATATATATCGGATATATCGATGTCGGTGTACCAAAAAAAGATATATATCGGCGATATATTGGATATATCAGCGATATTTTGGGCCTTGCTTGATAGTACATATGTGGTGGATACCTGGTTGAATGAAGTTTTCAAGAATCGAGAATGAAGTTTTCATTCTGTACATGCCAGATCATGAATTAGTAACTGCATCCAATCTCCAAAAAATTGTTTCAACTTTCGATTCTTGAATGGGATATTTACGGAATCCCCATGAATAGGATCAAACCTTATTCCATGGTATTTACATGAGATTCCTCTTTCTTATTCTTAAGCAATGAGAGGGCTTAGTTGATCCATGATTTATGTTTCATCTTTTCGCTTGTTTCGAGAAAGATATCGATCTTTTCCGATTCTTTCTTTTCTATTGATTCTTTTCCGATCGAGATGTATGGGTCCATGGATCTATGTGTCTATATAGATCCTGTTCATGGATTAACGAAAATGTGCAAAAAGCTCTATTTGCCTCCGCCATTTTATGAGTCTCTTCCTTTTGCGTATGGCATCGCTTACTCCCTTTGGCAGCATCCACTAATTGAACTTAATTTGAAAGCCATATTTCGACCGGACGTTTTGGGATGCCCCTAATAACCAAACGAATGGCAAGTGCTTTTCCTTGTGTAGATCCTATTTCAATGGGAACTTGATGAGTCGATCCGCTTACACGCCTTGCTTTTATCGCTATATCGGAGTTACTCCACGCATTGCTTGACGAAACAGATAGTGGGTTTGTTTCGCGTCTTTTGTTGAATCTTTTCGTGGGCTCGATAGATAATTTGATAAGCCAATGATTTTTTTTCCGTGTTTCAAAATACGGTTAACCAACATGTTAACTAATCGACATTTATAAATTGGATCGGATTTTGCAGTTTTTCTTCCTGCAGTATGACGTGACATGAGCGTGAGAAAGAGGTTCAATAATCGGTTTTCTTTTTATAAGGGCTAAAATCACTTATTTTGGCTTTTTACTCCATATTGTAGGGTGGATCCGGAAAGATATGAAAGATCTCCCTCCAAGCCGCATATATACGACTTTCATCGAATCTGGCTTTCCACGAATTCTATATGTATCTATGAGATCGAAAGTATGGAATTCTGTTTACTCACTTTAAATTGAGTATCCGTTTCCCTCCTTTTCCTCGCTAGGATTGGAAATCAGATTTTACATATCCATACGATTGAGTCCTTGGGTTTCGAAATAGTGTAAAAGAAGTGCTTCAATCATTGCTATTTGACTCGGACCTGTTCTAAAAAAGTCGAGGTATTTCAATTGTTTGTTGACACGGACAAAGTCGGGAAAACCCGAAATGATTTCAATATTGGACCTTGGACACATAATAGTTCAATCGAATCTCTTTAGAAAGAAGATCTTTTGTCTCATGGTAGCCCGCTCCAGTCCCTTACTTAAACTTTCGTTATTGGGTTAAGATACACTTCACATGTTTCTAGCGATTCACATGGCATCATCAAATGATACAAGTCTTGATAAGAATCTACAACGCACTAGAACTTTGTTGACGATCTTTTACTCCGACAAAGATCTAGGGTTCCTCGAACAATGTGATATCTCACACCGGTAAATCCTTAACCCTTCCTCCTCTTACTAAGACTACAGAATGTTCTTGTAAATTATGGCCAATACCAGGTATATAAGCAGTGATTTCAAATCCAGAGGTTAATCAGATTCGCAACTTTTACGTAAGGCGAGTTTGGTTTTTGGGGTGATAGTGGAAAAGTTCGATAAGTCACCCTTATCTGTCACTTGTAACCGCATATGAGATTTTCACCTCATACGGCTCCTCGTTCAACTCTTTCAAGTCATTGGATCCCTTTCCTCGCTCGAGAATCTCCTCCCTTCTTCCACTCCGTCCGAAGAGCAACTAGGACCAATTCAGTCATCGTTTTCATGTTCCAATGGAACACTCTCCATTTTGATTATTCTCAAAGGAGAAGATTCTTCTTTTACCAAACATATCTGGATCCAATCAACGATCTTAATCTTATAATCTTCTAATAAGAACAAGAGATCTTCCTCAATCAATCCCTTTGCCCTTCATTCTTCGAGAATCAGAAAAATCCTTTTCAAGTTTGAATTTGTTCATTTTGAAACGGGTTCTTTTTCTACTTATTGTTATTTATTTATTTTTATTCTTTATTTCATTTCTATATTTCCCTCTCTTTTTCTTTTTACTCCCTTCCATCATTACTTAAGTCCCATAGGTTTGATCGTAGAATCAACCCATTTTCTCATCGGCGAGGGTACTGAAATAAATCGTGATTTATTTGTCGATCAAAAGTACTATGTGAAATCTTCGGTTTTTTCTTCCTCTATCCCTATCCCATAGGTACAGCGTTTGAATCAATAGAGAACCTTTTCTTCTGTATGAATCGATATTATTACATTCCAATTCCTTCCCCCGATCTCCCAAGGAAAATCCCGAATTGGATCCCAAATTGACGGGCTAGCGTGGAGCTTATCCATGCGGTTATGCACTCTTGAATAGGAATCCGTTTTGAAAGATCCCGGCTTTCGTGCTTTGGTGGGTCGTCCGAGATCCTTTCGATGACCTATGTTGTGTTGAAGGGATATCTATATGATCCGATCGATTGCGTAAGGCCCTGCGGTAATGTAACCGGGAAAGTATATAGAAAAGACAGTTATTTTCTATTATATTAGTTAGTGATCCCGCTCGGTGAGTCCTTTCTTCCGTGATGAACTGTTGGCACCAGTCCTATATTTTTCTCTGTGGACCGAGGAGAAAGGGGGCTCTCAAGGGAAGAAGATTGTACCATGAGAGAAGCAAGGAGGTCAACTTGTTTCAAATATACAACATGGATTGGATTTCGCAATGCAATGTAGTTGGACCCTCATGTCGATCCGAATGAATCACCTTTCCACGGAGGTAAATCTTTGCCTGCTATGCAAAGAGGATAGCAAGTTACAAATTCTGTCTCGGTAGGACATGACATGTATTTTGATTACTATGAAATTAATAAATGAAGTAGTTAATGGCGGGTTACCATTCTCTTTTTTTTGTAGTGACGAATCTTGTATGTGTTCCTAAGAAAAGGAATTTGTCCATTTTGGAGGTCTCAAAGTGGAAACACATAAGAACTCTTGAGTGGAAATTGAAAAGAGGTGTAGCTCCGGTTTTCTCGAAAGGGTAAGATCTTTGGCTAAGAAGAAGGGGTTGATCCGTATCATCTTGACTTGGTTCTCGCTTCCTTTCTTTTTTTTAACAATACAACAATACCGAAGTCGGGTTCTTCTCCTACCCGCATCGAATAGAACATGCTGAAAGCAAAATCTTCTTCATGTAAAACCCGCTTTCGATTTAGATCGGGAAAATCGCACGGATTTTATGAAACCGTGTGCTATGGCTCGAATCCGTAGTCAATCCTATTTCCGATAGGAGCGGTTGACAATTGAATCCAAATTTTGCCATTATTTCGAAAGATCCGCATAGTGCGAAAAGAAGGCCCGACTCAAGTTGTGGGGAATAGTGGCGTTGAGTTTTCGACCCTTTGCCTTAGGATTAGTCGGGATTCTATTTCTATGGGAGGCAGGGAAGCGGATATAACTTGTGGTAGAGTGTCACCTTGACGTGGTGGAAGTCATCCGGATTCGAGCCCCGATTATCCCTAAATCCAATGTGAGTTTTTCTATTTTGACTTGTTCGCGGATCGAATGAAAATGGATAAGAGGCTCGTGGGATTGACGTGAGGGGGTAGAAATGGCTATATTTCTGGAAGCAACCTCCAAGCTTAATATGAAGTTTTATGGATACAAGTTATGCCTTTGGAATGAAAGACAATTCGAATCCGCTTTGTCTAACAACAAGGAAGCTATAAGTAATGCAACTATGAATCTCATGGAGAGTTCGATCGCTCGGGGATGACGCGGGCGGCATGCTTAACACATGCAAGTCGGACGGGAAGTGGTGTTTCCATTGGCGGACGGGTGAGTAAAAGAACCGCCCTTGGGAGGGGAACAAATACTGGAAACGGCCGCTAATACCCCGTAGCCGAGGAGCAAAAGGAGGAATCCGCCGGAGGAGGGGCTCGGCGTCGATTAGCTAGTTGGTGAGGCAATAGCTTACCAAGGCGATGATCAAGAGTCGGGTCCGAGGATGATCAGCCACCGGATCGGAGACACGCCCAGACTCTACCGGAGGCAGCAGTGGGGAATTTTCCGCGAATGGCTTAAAGCACCGACGGACAATGCCGCGTGGAGGTAAAGGCCCGCGGTCGCGGAACTTCTTTTCCGAGAAGAAGCAATGACGGTACGGGGAATAAGCATCGGCTAACTTTGCCCGCAAGTAGCAGAGGATGCAAGCGTTATCCGGAATGATTGGGTAAAGCGCCCCGTAGGTGGCTTTTCAAGTCCGCGTCAAATCCTGTGGCTCAACCCCCGACAGGTGGAAACCGCCAAGCCGAGTACGGTAGGGGTAGAGGGAATTTCCGTGGAGCGGTGAAATGCGCAGAGAGATCGGAAAGAACACCAACGGCGAAAAGCACTCACGGGCCGACACCGATTAATCGGAGACCTAAAGCTAGGGGAGCGAATGGGATTAGATACCCCAAAGTAGTCCTAGCCGTAAAACGATGGATACTAGGCGCCGGTCGCGATCGACCCGCGCAATGTTGTAGTAACGCGTTAAGTATCCTTCACGAGTACGCTCGCAAGAATGAAACTCAAAGGAATTGACGGGCCCGCATGCCGTGGAGCATGTGGTTTAATTCGATGCAAAGCGAAGAACCTTACGTGGCTTGACATGTCGCGAATCCTCTTGAAAGAGAGGGTGCCTTCGGGAACGCTGATACGGTGGTGCATGGTCGTCGCCGATTTATTTGATCTACAGCCATGCACCATCGATAGTAAAATATACATATGTGGTGGGACCTGGTTGAAGCTTGTCTTTCTCTCTTAGACCTCCTTGCCCCATTTTCTTGTGTCTCAGGAGGATGCACTTCTGCTTGCTCAGGTGGTGGTTCATGCACTTCATCTGCATCTTCTATATTAATAGGTTCTATCCCATCATGAGCAATAGGATCATCATCATGAGCTTCAAACCCATGATTCTCTGCATTCTCAATGCCTTATGCACGTTCCTTAGTAGGAACTTTTGGTTCTAAGTCAACAAGATCATCAATGAAAGCTTCTAGCTTCTCACCATTTTCAAAATCTGCTATGGTTTAGTATTCCAAGAACATAACATCTCGACTTCGGATTACCTTCTTGTTAATTGGATCATAAAGTTTGTAGCCAAACTTCTCATCCCCATAACCCAGAAAAATGCACTGGTTAGTTTTGTCGCCAAACTTGGATCTCTCATCCTTGGGAATATGAACAAATGCACTGCACCTAAATACCCTCAAGTATCCATAATCAACATCTTTGCCTGACCATACTCTCTCTGGATAATCACTATTCAGAGGCTTTGAAGGTGATAGGTTGATCACATGTATGACTGTGCGCGTTGCTTCTACCCAGTAACTTCTAGGTAACTTAGATTGAGACAGCATGCATCTCATCCTCTCTACAATGGTACGATTCATCCTCTCGGCTATACCATTGTGTTGTCGTGTCTTGGGAATGGTTTACTCATGACGAATCTCATGACTCTTGCAATACTTTTCAAACAGTCCAATGTACTCACCCCTATTATCTGAGCGAATACACTTCAAAATCTTCCCTGTCTCTCTTTCCACCATGCTATGAAAAATCTTGAACACGCCAAGTACTTCATCCTTGGTCTTCTGACTATATGCCCATATCTTTCTTGATGCATCATCAATGGAAGTCAAGAAATACAAAGCTCCCCCGTGAGACTTTACTTTCATAGGACCACATAAATCTGTGTGCACTAGCTCAAGGACATTGTCCTTTCTGTGAGACGAGAATCTTTGGAAAGACACCCTGTGTTGTTTTTCTACCAAACAATGAGTACATCTATTTAAATGCATACCTTTTATGTTTGGCATAACTTTTTGCTTGGCAAGAACTTCCATGCCTTTTTCTCCAATATGACACAGTCTCTTATGCCATAGTTCGGAGGAAACTTCTTCTTGTGCCGCATTTAACTTTGCTTTACACAAACTAGCCTGTGTCTTGTAAAGTGAGCAAGTTTTCTTCCCTTTGGCTACTACAATGGAACCTCTGCTCAGTTTCCATACCCCGTTACCAAACGAGTTTAGAAAGCCATTATCATCTAACTTTCCTGCGAAAATTAGGCTTAGCCGAATGTCTGGGACATGTTTTATATCCTTGAGTGTCAAGGTGTAGCCGACATTGGTTTCTATATGAACATCCCCAATGCCTACAATCTTCGAGACTCCACTGTTACCCATCTTTACCTCACCAAATTTACCACAGCTGTAGGTAGTGAAGAATCTTCTGTGTGGTGTGATGTGATAGGATGCTCCTGTATGTATCACCCACTTTGTATCCTGGCATGAGTAACTAACACAGCACACACACTAGACCATCGTCGACTAGTGTGGTAGTATCTCTGCCTGTGTTTTCATCCCTCTTTACCATATCTTCATGTACACAGTTATTCTTCTCATCCCTCTTCAGTGTTCTACACTCATACTTGAAGTGACCCTTGGTGGCACAATAGTAACATTGTCTTTCTGCCTTAGGAGTTCTCGCTTCACCCCTAGATTTGCTTCTGTCATCACCTCTAGAATGAGATGGTTTTATGCTATTACCTTTCCCCTGCTTCTCTGTGACAAGGATCTCTGAGTGAGAGGAGCTGCTGCTTGTCTCCTCATTCAACAATGCCCCGGTAGCCATGTCCATGATAACGACTCCATTAGGTGCGACTCCGCCAAGGTCTCCCAACTATCGGGTAGAGTGTTTAATAGTAACAAAGCCTCAACTTTATCACCTATATGAATCTTCATCAAATGCAGCTGATTGATGGTATTTTGTACGTCATTAAGATGCTCAGACATTGAATAACCTTCTTTGTACTTTGTGTTAGCAAACTTCTTAATGAACATCACTTTGTTTTCGGCCAACTTCCTCTCATAGAGGTCTTTGAGTTTCTTCCACAAGCCAAAAGCGATAGTCTCTTGGGATACATGGTGGAAGACATTGTCATCAATCTATTGTCGAATGTACCCAATTGCTTTTCTGTCAAGCTTGTTCCACTCAGCCACGGCAGTCGCTTCCGATTTTACTCCTCCATTCTCAATGGGTTGTGCCAAGTCCTTATAATAGAGCAAGTTTTCAATCTTGGCCTTCAAAATAGTGTAATTAGCTCTATTCAGGCTAGTCATGAGAGTGTTTACAGAATAGATCCATCTCTATAAGCTATTTTAACTCAAACCTTCTCTAAGAAATTTTGTCAAACACCTTCAGAGCAAAATTTGGATAAAAACCTAGATTAATCTAACCTGGCTCTGATACCACTTGTTGGGGACAATGATATCAATCGATCCCCACTAAGATAACTTGAACTTGGACAAACTACTACTTCAGACCAAAAAAATCTAAACTTCCACTACAACAAACAACAAGCCCAACATTCCAAACAATCAACAACTATCACAAACAAGTAATAATAATGCAAAGAAAGTAAAACATACCACAACACAAGATGTAACGTGGATTCGCTAATAATGATGCATACTTTCGCAAGAGCTAATCCTTTTATAAGTATGGGAAAAAGATTACAATCACTCTTCTCAAGTCTCTTTACCTTGCTAGATCACTCCTCTCTCCTTACAAACTTTTTTCTTTGTAAGGTTCTCTCTCAATCTTAATTTCTCTCAAAATTGGGTTTTTGTGTCGTGCCTTAGGTTTTCCCAAAAACTTGTTTCTATATTGCAATCTCGCGGTTACGGAAGAAATAGAATTCTAACAAAATTAGACATGAGCGCGGGCGCGCTCTCAGCAAGACCAAGTCAAGCGCGCACGCCCTATTCGATTTTTGTCAGGAAAGTCCAGTAATATTGTTTCGGCAAAAAAACTGAAAACAACTATCTTCTTTTTCTCTCCGAGGGAGCTTTGGGCAAGACCATTTCCGAGCGTTCGCTCACTCAAACCTCTTCACACAAACAATACCGGATTCTCCCCTTCTTCCTCATATGAGGGATAATTCCAACAGTAACCAGGATGAATTAAAGACAGTGGCACCTTCTTCCATAGCTCTGCTATCATCTTCTTCATCGTTATCTGATATTTTACTTCCAAACACAGATGATCGAGCTCCAACAACAACGTTGAATACAAGAAGAGTGTCAACATTCTAAACAAAATATAAATGTTAAATCCACCAAACGACAACGATACAGACCTGGACTCCACCATTGAATCATTTCTTTGTTGGGCCCTTTGGTGAAGACTAACAAGATATTGAGACATTGGGCTACTCCTCGACTTCATCTTATTCTATAATGACAGATTAGGTTGATAAGTTCAATAGGAAAAACAAAAGAAAACAAATTGGGTTGCAATCTTTAATCAATTAGATGGCATTTTTATCCCTATCCAAGGATGTTTTGCAGATGACATATATCAGACAACAGTCCAGCTGTTTTAAATTTTTAAGGAAATTAGCACTCACCTTGAGCCTCGAGAGTAACCCACGTGAAGGCCCAAAGATACAGTCCTTTTGTTAATCAAATTTAATAATGTAAATAGTTTCTAAGGTTTTTATATTCATTTGGTAGAACTCTATGCTATCAATATTGGATATATCGGCCAATTAATCGCGTATTGCTCGTAAACTGATTTTTTAATTTTTTCTCACCGAACCGATTTAATTACCAAATTGACCGATTAATCGGCCTAGATGACTGATTTCTCGCTAAACCGAGAAAAAAAATTATTGAAAATATCGGTTACGTAAAATTAATGAATTAAATTCTTAAACCGTATTAATAATAATAGAACCCAATCAATACACAAAGGTAAGAGTTTATTTATTTTTTCCTCCTTAACAAAAGTTAAATATACAAATTATTGTATTATCTATTTAATAAATATTATTACTTCTAAATTCCCTTATTCCTTTAAATATTTAAAGTAATTTTTGTGTTTGACATATTTGTAGTACTCCAAAATTGAACTAGTTAGATGTGATTATGAAAATTTGATATTTTTTGTTATATCTCGGATCACTGTTTAGAAATATTTGGTATGATTATACTATTATATATTTTGAAAACGTCAAATATATACATCCGATATAACCGATTAAATCACCGATAACCGATTAATTGCATATCACTCCTCACCGATTAGTTTTGAAAACCGATTTTAACTGCTTAAAGTAGAACTGCGTTCTCTCTGCCAGGATCTCCCCCCTATGTTCAATTTGTAGAAGTAACTCAAGTGACCTCACATGTCACAACTTAGCCAAATCTTACGACATAGAATGAAGGGTTGGGAACACATATTTTGCCCCATGAAAAATATGTTCACATAGTGTAAAGGACGCAGAGTGAATTGCATAAGACATGATTGTATTGTATTAAACCATTGAGTACACTATTATCAAGAAAAGGGATATAATTTCCAGTATAAACAAACCTCTAGAAACGATGAAGCTGCAGTATCATTAGGCAAAAATGTAACAGTTGCACGTTTCGCGTTTGTAAACTCGGCATTGACCTCAATATGTACCAGGAACCTTTTTATACGAAAAATATATAAACCAACAAAATCACACTATATTGAAAGACATCTGGCTAGAAATCACCTGGTGAATGAGTTGCTTTATTTCACGCAGGAACCTTTCAACCTTGGTAGATTTGTAGAAGCATCGCAGTCGTACTAAAGGAATAAAAGCCATCTCAAAGAATGCTACTAAAGTCATACTAAATGCTTCCTGAAAACAAGTATGCAGTGCAACAAAAAATAGATTAATCATGGATCTGGGATTTCTAAAGAAGTTACAAATTGAAGATGATGGATAAAAAACATGGATAGATACATACAGCACTGTCATTACGATGTAACAAAAAGCATGATATAAGACGCAGAGTAAAGGAACACGATATCACCAAGACCCCAGAGCCCCAGCAGAAAGGTTCCATAATGGTAGAAATTATCTTGCCCTAATTATGGGTGATACAAATGCTCTAGTCCCTCAGTGTATGCTTTATAAGAATGACAGTCCTGATGAAACTAAAGAAGAGGTATCTTTTTGCTTGAAGAGAAAGACTGAGAGTTAAGAATTTGATCAGCAAACCATCCTTTTACTTTTGCTTTACTCATCTATACTTATCTTTTCTGTCATGGTTACAGTGTTCAACCAAGATGACACTGTCGAAAACTGAATATATTTCTTCCAAAACAAAGCAAGTAAGCCCCTGAAAAGCTAATAATGAAACATGGCCTTTCAGCATACTGCAGGACTTGTAAAACTTTATCTGATTCATATTATATTCCTATTGTAAAGGCGTGATTCAGCTTTCCTTTACATACACAGTTGAATGGGAACTGGAATGGATTATTATTGGGACCGAGTTCGGCTTAGGAGCGAACTGCCTACGTATCTTGCTCTCGATTATGAGGAGAGAGTAGAATCTGGTCTGGCGTAGTTCATAGGAGGGGTATTTATAGATGTTGAGAGTGAATCCTTGCCCACCACGTGTAAAGTGTATCACAAACGTGGGGTCTAGATTAAGGAGGCGTGCGAGTACTGTCTTTATAGGTCTGTTGTGATGATGGGGATTATTAGTATGGGCAAGTAGCTTGCGGCAAATTGGTCGATGAGCTGGTGGTGGTGATTTGTGCATGTGCATCTCGATTTCTCGATTGCTTCTAGAAGATAAGCCGAATCACGTTATAGCCCGGTTCGCGTCTTCGGGCTAAATCGCGCTCGAGCGCTCTCTTAGCTTGGGGATGCGATCTGATTCTACGAGTCGGTGTGGTATTTCCATCATGCTGAGTACGCACCTCATGATATTCTTGAAGGAGGATATCACTCCCTTACACAGCTCCCTCTCAGTAGGGCGTTCCGGTCATGGAAACGACTTGCTGAGAGAAAATGGTAGCGCGTGCGGAGCATGTTAGAGTTGGAAATACCTGACGAGTTAAGGAGAACGACACGGTTATCCTGCGGAGTCGGGTGGG
The DNA here is from genome assembly GCF_015680905.1 of Coptis chinensis. Lineage (NCBI taxonomy): Eukaryota > Viridiplantae > Streptophyta > Magnoliopsida > Ranunculales > Ranunculaceae > Coptis > Coptis chinensis. The sequence continues at coordinate 86,549,461 of NC_141463.1, read as the reverse complement.
CATAAACGTTTGACACGCGGTTCGCCACGTGAGAGGATCCGGCGATTCGTTTGCAGAGAAAACGCGTCGCCCCATTTTTTGGGATTTGAAAAGGCGGGGCGACTTTTGTTGGAAGTCGTGTGCGGTTAGGGCTAGGGTGTAATCATGATGGCTTGAAAACTGGAGGGGCAGTTGTTCAAAGATTATGCTTGCAATTTTTGAAACATCACTTTGCTGCTTCGCCTTGTAGAAAATAACTCAGTACTGCAACATCCTTCAGGTTAGCTAGTTTTCTGCCATTGTTGAACTCTTGCTTCTTGCTTCGTGCTTAATCTTTGCTCTAGAGTTGTTAGGACGTTTGCTTAGTTACTAGTGACTAGAATCGTTAGGCGAAAGGGGAGATGTCTGACTCAGATGATACGGGATCTCATGAGGTTCGCGAGGTTTCTCTTGGTTGGGCTGATGAGGAGGAAGAGAAAGATGAGTCGGTGTGTGGGGTGAGTGAGGCTGGTGATGAAGATGAAGCAGTTGAGGAGGCTGGAAGTGGGGAAGATGAGGCTCGACCGACTGTGGTGCCTTTTTAACACTTCAGTCTGAGGAGTCGGGTCGGCGTCCGGGGTTGCCGCCAGGGCGTATTGGACGGACACGCTTTGAGGGTTCCCCTATTTAAGGAAAAAAAATATGGGATAACCGTAAGCGGTCTGGAGATCCATGAGCCCGAACAGAACGCTATGGTCTTTAGTAATAGGTATACCCCACCGAACTATGGGGTTATCGTCTGTGAGGGGCAGCTGAGGGCGCATATGACGATACCGTTCTCTAAGTTGGTTTGTGAGTTCTTGAACCGCTGTGGCAAAGCGCCTGTCAGTTTGTGGATAACACGTGGCGGTTGTTCAAGGTGTTTGACCTGCTGAACGCCAGTGGTGAATACCGGATAGAGGTCGCTGATATTATTGAGCATTACTCCCTAAAGCGATCTCGATCGCTTAACTTTAGCTTGCAAACCCAAGCTAAGCTGTCGAGCGTTTTGGATGGTGTGAGTAACGAGTCTTGGGATAAAAAATCGTTTCTGCTTGTGGGAAACTATTGTGCGAGCGGGTTCAGTGTGGAAAATAAAATATGCGACTTTACTGGTGGGTACCAGTATGCTCTTTGAGAATATTGATCTTGCGTTAATGGAGCTGTATTGATATTACTGTTTTGTTGTCTTTGCAGATATCCCCCTAGAAAAGGAGACGAGCCGAAAGGTGATTGAGAAGTTCGCTAGGTTGACTCGAGCTGAGAAACAAGCGAAGCTTCCGGAAGTCGCACATTTCTTTAAGGAACGGGGCGGACCTGCGATTAGGGAGAAGAGGGAGGTGCAAAAGAGCAAGGCGCGGGGTAAGGTGAGCGGGAGAACGTTGAGGAAGCCTGTGATGGAAAAGTGTCGGAGTGATCTGGTGACTAGGGAAGATAAGAACCGCAGTCGTACTGGGGTGAAGCGACCCGCCGGAGGTGCTGGTGCGTTTGGGTCGGGAGTTAGGCAGGGTCAAGAGGATGCTCCATTCGATTTGGAGGACTCTCTCTTTGAAATCCCTGAACCTCGCTTGTCGACGAGGAAGGGTAACGACCCAGAGTCTCGACCTTCCAAGGTCAGCGAGGGTAGGCCGAGACTTGGGGGGGGTGGTGAAGCGGCTAACCGGGGAAGGGCGCTCAGAGTTCGAAGCGGAGGCCGATTCCCCGACTTTAGCATTGCGGGTGAGGACGCCAAGAGGTCGCCTCGACTGTGGTTGTTGGAGATACTTCTGGCAAGATGATGGGGAAGGTTGGTATGAAAGAGACTGGTAAGGGGCACTCCAGTGCTGGGAAAGATGAGTTGGAGCGCAACTTGATGTATGTTGATGAAGTGACTGGGAAGAAGCGCTATGTGAGGATGTTGGATTGCAGCTACAAGTCCTCACCCATAGTTGCTTGTTTGCTGGAGGGTATGACGCTGGACAGTGATAGGAAAGACCTAGATGCGATGGAGTTGGAGTCGAATATGAGGGAGATGGATAAGGCGATGTTCCTGGTGAGTAACTTTTGTGTTAATACTTGGCTATTTTATTGTGTTATATGCTGTTGTTTAATGTTAACGTGATATATTGTGCGAGTTGTCGCAGTTGATCGCTGGGTACCAGAAGCTGAAGATGGCCGCTCAGTTCGCTGAGCTGGAGAAGACGGAGGTTGAGTCGCTGAGGGACGAGCTCTTGACTCTTCAAGAGGTGCAACAATTTGAGAAGAAAGAACTGGATTCTTTGAAGACCGAACTGGTAACGTTGTCGTTGGAGAAGACGTCAGCTGTTAATGAGGCGGTCGGGCTGAGGCATGAGGTGGGCAACCCCAAGAAGGTAGCGACCGCAAATGCTTATGCTGAAAAGTGTAAGTCTACCGCGATTGAGGCGAAGGACGCTTATCTTGTCATCCGAGCTGAGGTAGAAGAGCTGGAGAAGAAATATTTTGATCTTCAAGAGGAGTAGGAACGCGGGACTTTGGTTGGGGAGGGGGGTGAGCCGCTCGAAGATGCAGTACTGTTCCTACAATTGTGCCTCCTTCTTCTACTGATGTGGTGATTGAACAGCCTCCAGTATCACCCGAACTGGATATGACCGTGATCAATGCAGCTGGAACGACCTCTGGTGACCCGGGCTCGTCGCAAGTTTTGGTTGCTCTTGTCAGTGAAAGTTTGGACCATGTTGTTTAAAAGTGGTTGTAAAAACTGTGTTTGTATGCGGCCTTAGGCCTGAAACAATAGAGCTGGTTTCCTGGGGTAACCTGGGCAGTTCGACATTCTTTATGTTTTGAGATAACAATGAATAGTGGCTAACTGAGCTAGATTTCCTAAATATTCTCAGCAGCTCGGTTAGTCTGCGAACTGAGGTTTCATTGAGGTTGTCAGTTCGTTCTTTTTCGTGAATGGGAAATATGTTGCTTTGCTTAATTCAAGTAGTATTGTGTATAATATGAATGTTTGCATTCTGTAAGCATGTGTATGCTGCTACGGCTTGTCTCGACGACCTGTGACTTTGCTGGTTCGTTGTGCTTGTTATGTGAATTTAAACGTTGTAGGTCGCACCCATCTTTAGGACGCAAGGGGCGTTCTATACCCTGGAGCTGCCTGAGCTACAGTGCGTGCGTGGCACATGTATGAATATGGGCGGTCGGGAGACATGACATGATGGCTGCCAGGTGGCCTGCCGTTTTGGCGTCTCGATGCCATAATGACCTGTCTTGGGAAGATACGTTACTTCACCATAAGTAGGAGTGTTCTTGGAAGAGCAAAGACATTTGCTCTTCCTTTGCTCTCCTTCTTGCTGCCGCTTCTCTTCTCTCGACTGTGGTGTGTCGTCTACTTTGTCGGTTTACTCAGGTAAGTTTGGCTTCTTTGTTTGACTATCCCTCTCCTTTGTTTTGTTGAAACGAAACCTGAGGCTTGTTTATTTAACCTGCGTCCTGCGTAGGTTTCTTTATGACCAGGTGCCGCAAATATGTTAGGGGAGAGGGGAGTTTGAGAGAGACCTCCCCTCTGATAATGGAGGAAATGGAGTTCCACCCGCATGTTCATGGAGATCGTGGCAAAAGAAAGGCTGTAGCGTTAGGGGCCAAGAGCAACGAGCGACCTAGGAGTTTAGGTCGCGCGACGGGTGGCATTGTCTTCAGGTCGCCTCGCAAAAGTCGATGACACCCGATCGGTTCTTGAGGAGCTAGCAAATTCGGGCAAAAGGTCACACGTCGCTGGTGAGAGTTCGCCTCCTCGTATTGGGGATGTGGGGAGCAAATTCTTCTATATGGGGAGGACAGGGAAGAAGCGTGCGGTGAAACGCTCTGACTACAGCTTCCACTCGGCGCCCATATCGACTAGTCTACTGAAGGGGATCGTACTGGACGGCGACAAAGCTGAGGTTGAGGATGAAGATATGGACATGCTACTGGGCACCATGGACATGGCTACTTGTTTGGTGAGTGTTTACTTGTTAGGCTTGTTGCTCTGTTTCGTAAGGGATCGCAACCTTGAACTTGTCCTTGTAGTTTCCGGATAGGTGGTCACGATAAAAAGAAGAGCGGCAAAGACGCCGATATCGATGTCAACTCCCCGAAGTCGAAGTGCGGGATGTCTGCGAGCTGCGTGGGGAGTTGACAAGACGAAGCTGGACGAGATGACAGATAAGTACTGTGCGGCTGCTGATGAGAACGCTAAGCTTGTTGCAGCGATAACTGATCTGCATGGGAAGTTAGCGGAAGTCACCGAGTACGCCAAGCAATGTCAGGGGATCGTACGCAAAGCTCAAGATGCGTATACCACGACCTGTGTTCAGTATGCCGAACTGGATGAGAAATACTTCCAGTTGAAGAAGGCACAGGGGGACCAGGGTACGGGTATACGCGTTGTGCTGAGATCGGCAAGGCATCCTCCATCGACCAGTGCTGCCCCAAAGGATAAACATGTTGTGGCTGCCCCTTGATGGTGATCTCTTGTCTTGTTTTTGAAAAAAGTTTAAGTTGGATAACTATTTTGTGTGTTCTCCTATCTATGAGAGTTAAACAATAGAGCTGTGTTTTCAGGCTTGCCTGAACAGTTCGCCTTAGTTAATACTGAGAACTGGTTTCCACAAAAGTGGCAGTTCGTTAATTTTGCTCCCATTGTTCAAAGAACCGATCTGGATTTTCTGGGTAGACCCAGCAGATCGGTGGATTGGAACTGGCTTCCTGGCATTGGCCGGGCAGTTCGAGTGGTGAATGTATATGTAATGCCATATTTTGCTTGATTGCTTGTAGTTATTATTTTGTGTATGGCGCTTGTGGTATGCTTTTGAGATTTAGTTTAAGAAAGCATTATGCTTGTGAAGTATTGCTCAGGAGAGCGACCTCCCTGAGCTGATCTTAGAGGTATAGGTCCCCAACTAGTGAGAATTAGGGAGGCCATGAGCCTGTAAGCTCCTGAGAGCATTCTGCCTGCGAAGAACGTATTAAGCCTCTGGAGGCGTGTTGCTCGCTGAGAGCGTTTGTAGCCCCTGAGGGCGTTCTGTTCACTGAGAGCGTTCTCACGGAGTTGATCCTAGAAGTATAGGTCCTCAACTTAGCGAGGTTTGGAGAGGCTATGAGCCTGTAAGCTCCTGAGAGCGTTCTGCTCGTGTAAAACATATTTAGCCTCGAAGTGTTTATGCTGGAGAGCATTTGTAGCCCGAGGTATGCGCTCGCTTCATCGGAGGCGTTCTCACGGAGTTGATCCTAGAAGTATAAGTCCTCAACTGAGCGAGGTTTGGAGAGGCTATGAGCCTGTAAGCTCCTGAAAGTCTTATGCTCATGTAGAGTGTATTTAGCCTCTGAAGGCGTGTTGCGCACTGAGAGCGTTTGTAGCCCCTGAGGGAGTTCTGCTTACTGAGAGCGTTCTCGCGGAGTTGATCGTAAAAGGACTTGAATAGAGTGGTTGACAATACGAATATAACTAAACTATCTGAATTGACAAAGATAAAAAACATGACTGTGTACAAGACTGAATTTTTATTGATAAAATCTCTTTAACAAGTAACTGTTCTAGGGTCGTGGTAGTGGTTTCCCTTCTTGTGTCTTGATCCAAGTAAGCCCCATTGCCAACAACTCGGTCCACTATGTACGGTCCTTCCCATGTTACTGCTAGTTTGGAGTCATTCTGTGTCTTTTTCAGAACTAGATCACAAGGTTGGAAGGATCTAGGATATACTCGTTTGTTGTAGGACCTCTTTAGAATCTGTTGATACGATGCCACTCTGATAGCTGCCAGGTCGGCGGCGTTCTTCCAACAAATCGACCTCTCGGGCTAGGACTGAGTCGTTGTGTCCTGACTCGACAAGCTCGGATCTAGTTGTTGTGATTGTCGGGTTCGATTGGGAATAATGTACTTTCGTGCCATAACATAAGGAGAATGGTGATTCTTTGTCTTTGGAGTTGAAGTCAGAGTGCAATGAGCCCACAGAATGTTCTCTAGCTGGTTTGGCCATTGGCTCTTGTTCTTTTCGATCTTTTTCTTTAAGTTTTCTAATATAGCCTTATTGCTGGCCTCTGCTTGACCATTGCTTTGAGCGTACTTTAGAGTGGAGAATGCGTGAACTATCTTCCACTTGGCCAAAAACACTTTGACCATTTTGCCTTTGAACTGGGAACCATTGTCCATCACCAAGGTGTGTGGCAGACCAAATTTGGTGATAATATGAGTCCAAATGAAATTTCTAACATGTGACTCCTTGACATGTGCCAAAGGAACTGCTTCGATCCACTTAGTGAAGTAATCGATTGCAGCTAAAATGAAGCGGAACCTGGTGCTTTTTTGTGGGATGAATGGTCCCATGATGTCCATGCCCCACATGTGGAATGGCCAGGGACTTGCAATGCTGATCAACTCGCGAGCTGGTTGGATGATGTTGTGGCCAAAGGTTTGGCATTTGATGCATTTGAGAACATATGTTTTGGCATCGATCTGCATGCGAGGCCAAAAGTATCCTTGAGAGATTGCTTTGTGGGCCAAGGAACGACCTCCAGCATGATTGCCGCATTCTCCTTCATGAATCTCAGCCAAAATCAATTGACCTTGAGTTGGACTTATGCATCTCAAGTGAGGTCCTCCAGCAGATTTTCTAAACAACTTGTTATTCAGAACACAATAGCGACGTGCTTGATATGGTATATGCCTGGCTTTGCTCTGTTCTGCTGGGAGTGTGCCACTCTGAATGTACTCTATGATGGGCAGCATCCATGTTTGGCTTATCTGATCCTCAGAGAGTGGGCATAGGTCGCTGACTTCTAAGACGTGCTCTACTTGGTAGGCAGGTCGGTCAACTACTTCAATGAGGAGTTGTCTCGGGGTGCAGTTCGGTGTTTGAGTAGCCAAGTAGGCTAAACAATGCGCGTGGCGGTTCTCGTCGCGCAAAAAGTGGTGCATGGTGGCCCTTTTGAAAGATAGAAGTAACTGATTAACAACTTTAAGGTATTTAGAAAGGTTACCTTCGTGGGTAGTGCACTCTTTAGCAATTTGGCGAACGACTAGTTGCGAGTCACTAAAGACTTGAAGCTCTTGTACACCCAGCTGTAGCGCCATTCTAAGCCCCATAATTACTGCCTCGTACTCCGCTTCATTGTTGGAGGTCGCAAAGTCGATGCGAACTGATTTCTCCATTACTGCTCTGGCGGGCGATACTAACACGACGCCAACGCCACTTCCGTCGGGGTTGCTGGAGCCATCTACAAAGAGGGACCAAACAGTCTTGTCGTTGTGCTTGGGGGGTAGGATGTCTGTCTCTGGCTCCCAATGTAGATCGTCCACAGGGAAGTCGGCCAGGAAATCAGCCACGACTTGTCCTTTCTACGAGGTGCGTGGGACGAACTCGATGTGATGTTCACCGAGCTCTTCGGCCCAAACCGCCATGCGAGTTGTCTTGTTTTCCTTGTGAAGTATTTTCTTCAACGGGAGGTCGGTGAGTACTTTGATTGGGTGTGCCTGGAAATATGGCCTGAATTTCCTTGCATGGTATAATAGTGCTAAAACTGCTCTTTCGATGTAAGAGTAGTTCTTTTCTGCTAGAGTTAGTGTCTTACTCATAAAGTAGATTGGTTTCTCTGAGTTGTTGTCCTCCTTGAATAGAACCGAACTAATAGCAAAGTCTGATATTGTTAGATAAAGCCCCAGCGTTTTGCCGTCTGTTGGTTTGGCTAAGACGGGAGGTGTTGTGAGATACTCTTTGAGAGTGGAGAAGGCCTGGTGACATTGATCATTCCATGAGAACTGCTCGCCTTTTTTGAGGAGTTGTAGGAATGGTCGGCACTTGTCTGATGCCCTGGATATGAATCGGTTGAGTGCAAATGACCATGCGGCGATACGTATCAGATTTCTTTGTTTTCATGGGTCGGGCATATCCAAGAATGCTCGGATTTGATCTGGGTTAGCTTTGATCCCACACTGTGAGACCTGATAGCCCAGAAATTTGCAGGAGGACGCTCCGAAAAGGCATTTTTCTGGGTTCAACTTCATGCGAGTTCGGCGTAGCCTGGAGAATGCTTGTTTAAGGTGAGTGAGGTGGTCACCTACTTTTTTGCTCTTGACGACCATGTCATCAATATATACTTCCATGGTATCGCCTAACATGTCCTGGAATATGTCAGTTACCATTTGTTGGTACGTCGCTCCAGCGTTCTTGAGGCCGAACGGGAGGACGTTGTAGCAATAAACTCCCTGTTCTGTAATGAAGGACGTTTTCTCTTGATCTTCCTCAGCAAGTGGTATTTGGTTGTATCCACTATAGGCATCCATGAAGGAGAGGAGCTCGTGGCCGCAGGTCTGGTCCACAAGTCGGTCGATCCTTGGTAACGGGAAACTGTTTTTGGGTGTTTCTTGGTTGACATTGGTGAAGTCAACACAAAGGTGGACCGTGCCATTCTTTTTTCGAACTGCCACTATGTTAGCGATCCAATCTGGGTAGTCGACCTTTCGGATGAACCCGACTTGCTTGAGTTTATCGACCTCATCATTGATTGCTTTTTGAAAACGTAGTGATAGTCTCCTAGGTCGCTGTCGAACTGGTCTTGCACTAGGGTTGACATTCAACTTATGGCAGGCAACACTAGGATCTATACCTGGCACATCAATATTCGACCAAGCGAAAACATCTTTATTCATGGACAAAAAGTTTACAAGCTGGGCTTTGAGTGTGGGGTCGAGGTTAGCCCCTACATAGACGAACTTAGGGTCATCTTCCGTTCCTAGATTCACTCGCTGCCTCTCTTCAGCTGGTGCCATAGCTTGTGTTGGGAGAGCGTCCTCTGGGGGGCTGAGCTCTGTGGATGCGTTGTTGGCTGATGAGTGATTGGAGTTGATGCAGGAGTTGGAGCGTCTTCTGTGGTTATGACCATAGAGTCTGGGATGACTTCTATGGTTATGACAATAGAGGCTGGAGTATGCTGCAGAAGCTATTTTGGTGGTATAGGATTTGGCGGGGCAACCTCTGGGGTCTGAACAGGTGGAACACTAATTACGGGAGCGACCTCTGGGTCTTGACGAGTGAATTAGTGACTGCCTTGGCGACTTTCGGGGTCTGTACCGATGGATAGGCCTTATTGCTGGATCCCCTAGTGCTCTAAGTTGGTGCGTTGCCTCTGACTTCGGCGACCAAGTCTTTGGCCATAGTGTAGCTGGTGGGCTCATTTCTTATGCTAATTGGGGCCTCAACGGTCTTGTTCGTTGAGAGGATTTGATTACAATGATAGGCTTCGAGCTGGTTGCTACGAAGCTCCATCATGCCGGGGGCCTGGAAAAGCGAAGGACTTGATGCAGTGTAGACGGTACGGCCTGCATTTGATGAATCCAACGCCGTCCTAGGATGGTGTTATAGGACGACTTGATGTCCAAGACGCTGAAATACGTATTGAAGCTGACTTTATCCTCTCTTGATCCCACTAAAATTGGGAGTATAATGTCACCGATTGGGTCGTCTCTGGAGCCATTGAACCCATAAAGAGGAGCAATAGGATCTATGAAGACTGACTTGGGTAGGTTCATCTTCTGAATTGTGTGGTCAAACAAAATGTCGCATGAGCTGCCAGGGTTTATCAGGATGCGCTTAACTGTCCAGTCGCTGATCTTGACGTGGACGACAAGCGCATCGTTGTGAGGGAGGTAGACCTTGGTGAGGTCAGCCTCTGTGAAGGTGATATCCCCTGAATGGCGACCTGAAGGTCGCGAGGCGTGTGCTGCTTGTGAAGAAAAATGATAGACTTCTTGAAGAGCACTGACATGCCTTCGTTTCTCTCTGGAAGAAGTAATAGAATCATCTGGGAAAGTGATCATATGGATGGTTCTGCCGTTGTCACGATTTGATGAGTGCGGGCGGCGATCATGATGAGAATGGTCGATGGGGTGTCCTCTGCTACGGGAGCGAACTTGGATGCTTTGGCGTTCCCGGCGGGGTGGAGATCTGCTATGCACTCGGTGGGCCATAAGCTTGTGGCGCAAGTCACCATCGGCAATGTTGGTGTACTGTTTTATCTGTCCCGCTTCAATGAGATCTTGGAGATAATGTTTGAGCCCCCAGCAAGCGTCGGTCTCGTGACATTTTGCTTTGTGGAATGCGCATTAGGGCTTGTCAGGTCGGTCTGCAGATTGCCGTACGTTAGGTTGGAAGTATGAGGCTCACTTGATCTTTTCCAGTATGTAGCTGGGAGAGCGTGTCAGGACAGCGAACTCTATGTTGTTATCCAAGCGGTTGCCTGATTTGGGTGCTTGCGACCTGGACCGTTTTTTGCAGGTGGAGTGTCGTCAGAGATCGTCGCGACTTCTTGGTCGTCTGATAGACCGTGGTGTCGCAAACCTTCTTGCTGGTTAATATATTTGTCAACCCGAGCAGCGGCTCGGCGGGGGTTTCGGACACGACCTCATCGCCCCACGGAGAGGTCGCGGTTACGCGACCGAACGGTGTTGGAGAATGCCAGTGTGGCAAAAGACTCTTTGAGGCCACTCTCCATGCATAACAGTTCGGCTTTGAACCGACCTAGGAACTGGCGGATGGTTTCATCCTCTCCAAATGATAACTGGAAGAGTGAATCCAGATCCGCTTTTTACGCCTCGTTGTGCATCGCATCGTCCGACAAAGCAGATCAGTGAGCTGTTCGAAAGTCTTGATCGAATCTGACTCGAGTGAAAAGAACCAATCAAGTTGGCCATCTTTGAGACTGGCGGGAAAGAGCTGACAGTGAAGATGGTCAAACTCCGGGGAGCAATAAAGGGCCAGGCTTTGAATGTAGCGGGCTACATGTTGATCGGGGCATGTGCTGGTATCGTACATTGGGAAGCGTGGCTGAACAAAATCTTTAGGAGAGGGTTTACTGAGTACCTCTGTGGTGAACGGGGAAGCGCGGTATGTCTTGAGCATTTTCTGAACGATCTGGGATGCATCTTTGCGTACTACGCTCTGGTCGATCCGTTGTGACAACTCGTTAATCTGCTGATTAACTTCGTTGTTCCCATTCTCAGTGACATTACCAGCTGGCTGTTGTTGAACGTCAACTTGTGCATGGAGAGCAGTATTTTCTTGCCTGAGCAAGGAAATGCTCTCATTGGTTAAGCCTAGCTGGTTTGCGAGGCCTTGAACTTGAGCTTCGAGGTTTGCCATGCTTCGTGGGCTTGGGATATTTGGTTTTTGGTTTTTGGGTTGTGTTAAAATGGTGTCTCAAGTAATCGAGACCACAGACGGCGCCAATATAAAGGCGTGATTCAGCTTTCCTTTACATACACAGTTGAATGGGAACTGGAATGGATTATTATTGGGACCGAGTTCGGCTTAGGAGCAAACTGCCTACGTATCTTGCTCTCGATTATGAGGGGAGAGAAGAATCAGATCTGGCGTAGTTCATAGGAGGGGTATTTATAGATGTTAAGAGTGAATCCTCGCCCACCACGTGTAAAGTGTATCACAAACGTGGGGTCTAGATTAAGGAGGCGCGCGAAAATCGCCTCTTTATAGGTTTTCTTTGTGATGATGGGGATTATTAGTGCGGCAAGTAGCTTGCGGCGGTCGAGCTGGTGGCGATGATTTGTGCATGTGTGGTTTCGATGATTTTGTGAAGATGTGTATCGTTATAGCCCGGTTCGTTCTCGATTGCTTCTAGAAGATAAGTTGGGATCGACGATTATAGCGGTGTGGTATTTCCATCATCGTCGACTCGATATTCTTGAAGGAGGATATCACTCCCTTTACTCTTATTGCTTAAATGGGGATGCAATCAAGCTTCCGATTACATCACTAGATTTGTAATCAACCCTCGATTTTCAATTAAACAAGGTTGGGTTTGGTTGGTGAATTTCCATCATCTTTTGAATTGTAATGTGAAATATGTGTATTTCCATCATTATTTAGTTGAATAGGTTTGGAGTACTGGATCGATCCCCCAAGAAACACCCAATCAAAATATTGTGAAACCCACTAATTTCTGCATAGAAAACCTCCCCGCCATAAAAAATTTCTAACGGACAGTCGAGGAAGAAAAAAGAAAACAACTTCCATTTTTTTTTTATAAAAGAGGTTGCTTTCCTTATTTTGACCCATTGAAGAATCTTTTTTTTTTTTTTTTTTCCATTGTTAACCAAACACTAAATAAAAACCACTTTCCCTGAAAACATTTTCTTTTCCTCTATTTTCTCTGAACCAAACACAGCCTTAGAATCGTGTCATTGCCACTTAAACGTTATAACCACGTGTTAACTGAAAATTCTGAAATATTTATTCTTCCTCTTATTTCAAGAAGAGGAAAAACCCAGGAATCACAGGACACAGGATGTGTCTGCTAATTTACTTTGGTAGATGATAAGCATTGGAAGATCTAACGGATAAAGAAATTAATAGTATGGAATTGTAGTAAAGAAAGATAGAAATATCCGGATATTTCTCACAAGTCAAAGCAACTTCGCATAGGAATCAGTACGTTTTTTTTTTTCACATTTGACACCAATTGACTCCCTATTACATATCCGTGGGTATGTTCAATTCTTAGTCATTACTTAAAAGTATTTTCTGACAAATTATTCTTGGTTATTAAAAAGAAGGTTAAGAACGAAAACGGTCCATCTGAAGAGTAATAACATGAGGTAAGACCCCTAGCTAAAGACCGTAGGATATCGTAATTAAGGCATCAAGTAATTGCAATTCTTTAGTATTATTTTATATTGCAATGTCTAAGTCTAAGTGGAGCAGTGGAGCAATAGTAGGCTTGATCTGGTGACCATAACTATTGGGGTTTAGCACCAATACCAATCGATCCCCACTACACAGATAATTTGTATTTGAACTTAATTCAACTCCAGAAAAATTCTAATATGTTTCCTACAACCAAACTAACATGCCCAACTCGCTAAACAACTATTAACAATAGATAATAATATAAAATAGTAAAAACATACCACAACACAAAGATATACCGTGGTTCAACCAATAGTGCCTACTTCCACAAGAGCTAATCATTTTATAAAGTGATAAGGAAGATTACAATCACTTATTTCAGTCTCTCACCTTACTAGATCACTCCTCTCTCTTTACAGGATTGTCTCTCTATAAAGGTTATCTCTCAATCTTGATTGCTTTCAAGATTGGGTTTCTCTCTTTGTTCTTGTGTATTTTCGTGTCTCAGCATGTGTTAGGTTTTGCCAAAAACCCAAACCTTATATTGCAAACTCGCGGTTTTGCAAAAATAGAAATCCTGACGAAAATAGGCATAGGCGCGGGCGCGCCTTGGGCAAGGCCAAAGTCGAGCGTGCGCACCTTGATAAAACGCTCTTTACACACGTTTATTGGTTTTCAGTTACTTATTTTCTTAAGTCCGAGTCCACAATCTAAAGTCCGAAGTCCAAAGACCTAAGTCCAAAGTCCAAAGTCCAACGTCCGTATAGTCGTACGTTTTAGTTAAGTTACCTTACTCACGTGGGTTTGGTAGGATAGGTCGAGTAAGGGATCGTCCAAACCTTAGGGCTCGGATAGGTTCACAACTGGAATTGCAACTTTTGGTGAGTAGGATTTTTAGGTTTCTTTTTAGTTGGTTTTAATTAAATTAACGGTAATGCAAACAATGTAAATTACTATGGCGATTATATGTAGGTAAACAAAAATAGAGAAACAGGGAGAGAGTTAGTCATACTCATGCGAGAATCATTTTTTAACAGTTTATATTACCACATCACTACATCTCTAATTCGTCTCGTTTTCGGAGATGACATCGAGTATTGATCCCTAGTGCATGCCCACATCTCTAGGTCGCATTTCACTAGCATAAGGAGTTTCAATAATATCTCATCTCTGGTATATTATTTCAGCTCCTGGTTCGAATTCACATCATTTGGGCCAATGGAGAGTATCGACACTCCATAGAGTCGCTTGGAGAGACATTTTGGATTGCGCGAGAGATCTGGAGCATCGTGATCCAACTTTTGTGATCTCGGTCATTTTGGGACCGGATATCAAATCTAAGCCTAATTCCTAAGTAGTGACTCTAGAATATTAAAGAGTCAATCCGATTTTTACACGAAAGCAAAGATAACCCCTCCCCGAGGGGGATTAGCTCATGGTCATAGAAGGAATAATAAAACATCTTTGTATACATTAAGTAAATAAATGCGGGACGAGAATTAAACTAGAAAAGAAATGATCTGCATTATTAAGGGTAAAATAACTACGATATTTAAGCTGCTAGAATGGAAATGACAAAATGTAAGTACTGAAGAAATAAACTAACTAGGCGGAAGCTTAAGCATGAAAATGCTGAAGGGGTAATAATGAAGGCGACCCCCTCATATATATAGGTTGGATGGCCTGTGAACCATTTAATTCAGTTTTGTTCGGTAGCTAATTGATTTCTTCAAAACTTTGAAAATCAAAGTTTTGTTTTGATCTGTTTTAATTTTTTGTCTTTTTGCTTTTTAAGTTTTGTCTTGTAGCTCATTTCAATTCAAACCACCTGGTTTGAATTGTGCGATAATCTTCTCTTGCCGGGTGGTACCAAATTGAAACCATCATTTGCCACCGCCTATCTTTGACTTCGTCATGCCTTACGGACCCGCAGAGTGGGTCCACTTAGTGTGTCTAATGGCGTGGCGCCCGATTTTGGCATTTTACGACTTTTCGTCGCTAGCGAGAGTTAAATTCGCCGGATTGCTATGACAGCTTCACTAGCCAACATCGGCATCTAGATTTGTCCGATTTGAGCTTCGAAAGTTTGCTGCTTCTTTATATATGGACCCGTTCTGCACTGGTTTTGTTATTTTGGAAACTTCGGTTCTAGTCAGGCTTTGTTGGGCTTCACGGGGGTTGAGTGGGAAACTTCAAATATTCCCGTATTCCCGTACTCCGATGCATGTTTTATCACTATATTCATTTTAATTGTGGAAACCTACAAAAGTACGAAAATATAATTATTACATGATTATTAAACACATAATCGACCAAAATGCTATGTCTCTCGGGGTTTATTATTACAGTTTTGGGTGCTTATCACACCACCCCCAAACAACACTTTGCTTGTCCTCAAGCAAAGAAGAGACATTAAAACGATAAGTGGTCAAAAATGTGTCGTCCTAAGCTAAATCTCATTTCGCAGAGTGCGGTTGCATTGACCGTATGCAACAAGGCCTTGAACCACTATGAATTCCCTAGTGGACGAGTTATAGCCTCGTGAGAGTTTTCCAGAGAAGATACTCACAAACTTCATTTATACTACTGGCGACTTCGGTAACAAAGGCTTGTTTCCTTAATTAATCTCAGGTATCTAGACATCTCACTAGCAGGGGAAACAAGGATTTTATTCTTTCGAAATTCAAGTTAATATACATACAATAATCGAAACATCTACGTATGAGTATGCATGCAGTGATCTAATAATGAAATGTACGAGCAGGGCCGTTTCTGGATCCTTTGGATAGCGTCCTTAAGTAGGTTCTCACAGGTATGTGTCGAAACACAATTTCTCTCTTATTTTTCCGCTTAAGCTTCACTATCTCCAGTGTGCAGTGGGCACACGTTTCCTCACATACTCAATGACAGTCAGAGGAGCCGAGGTCGAGAAGTTACAACTACTACTTATTATCTTACTATCCTGTTCCTAATTGAGCTAGAGGTCTTTATTAGGTGTTATGGGGCTTAGGTGGTAGTGTAGAAGAAAATGGAATGGAAAATTCAAAAATGATAAGTATGAGAGAATAAGGTCTTGAGATATTTATACTAAGGAATCCTTATTTTTTTCCCGCTTCTAAACATGGGTTTCCATACTTGGATTTTTCAAGCTTTTGTATTCCCTTTTGATTTGATTTTTTGGGGGAATTCTAACCTTGATATTTCTTTTTGATTTTTTGGAAACATATTTCTTTTTTTTTTTTTTTTTTTTCTCAAAACAGTAACTGATTTTGATTTGTGACAAGGTTTTTCTCTTCATTTTTCTGCACTTCATCCTATTTCTCATACTCATCATCTAGGTAGGTTTATTTATTTGTGGTTAATAGATGGGTAATGATTTTTTTGGTGAAGTAGAAAGGATTAATGAAAGGTTCAATGGGGCGACTAGCGGTAAATTTTTTTTACAGTGTGAATTTTTGGCTATATCGATCCAAAGAAGGCCTAAATTCTCGCCTAGGATTTGGGTAGTGATCAAGTAAGTAGACGTGTGAACTTCTCTATTCGGAAGAACTACTCCTCTGTGTCATTACTCATATATCACACATTTTGAGGCTTTTAGTTAGATTCTTACAGGATATGAAAACTAAGTTGTCTAACCGTGGGTCCCAGAAACTTACTGCTGTGTACATTAAATGATAGTCAGTGCAAGAATGCTCATGAAAAGATGTAAAAACTATTGCATACGTATTAAATTAAGTTTCTAAGAACAAGTCCTAATTTTGATGCTAGGGTGAGATTTCTAAATATTTTTCATCATAGAAAGGGAAACGAGAATTTGTCACTAAATCCGTTTATTTAGACATTAAGTAACCTATATACAACTATGCATGCCTAATTTTTGCAAAGGTTCTCACCACCCCCAAACAGTCGGACACTGTGTCCTCAAAGTGTTAAGAGGAAGAAGGAGAATACCTGAGAGGCTTTGAGCAAAAATATAGCTGACATCTTCCACAGAAATTTATTGTAACACACTATATATTATACATCATAAAAGTAGAAGCACACAGTTAGAGTAGCACACTGTTAGGTTATTTATTTATTTCACATCAAAACGTAAACAAATATGTACATGCATCAACTCACATTGCCCCAACCTTGAACTGGGGGATAGTCCCTCCTTGCCTCGTCCCTGTAGAAATGACATTCCTTTGCATCCCACCAATCTATCATAGCTTTCCAGACTTCACTCCACTTCCTCTTCTTTGCATTGTCTAGATGAGCTATCATTTTATCATCATCAAGGGAAAAAACGAACTTTCTTAAGTAACCTTGCAGGCATCGCCATGTCGAAATCGCAAAGAAGCGAATTATCTTGTTTGTTGGACACATAGAGTTGACCTTTACCCGATCCGAAGGTGGCGCGAAGCGAGGGAAATGCGTCCTCACTATCCGCATCTTTGTAGAATCGCGGGGGTGATATAGTGTTCGAAAAGACCGAAGCCTTCTTAAGATTCTCAATTACTAGTTCAGTAATGTCGAAGGTGGTATGTTCTTTGGGCCAATGCATGGAATGTCTTACGCCTGACTTTGATGCGGTGGAAAAATGCCAATCCCCATGATGTTGGAAGAATAAATAACATGGCGGTTCCAACATTCATGGTCATAATTGGCTAGTGGAATAGTGAAGTCCCGCCATCGGCCCGGACCCTTCGCAACGTTCTTTGATGGGCAAGGCCATCGCCATACCGGGCAACAAAATCTTCCCTAGAATAGTCATTAAGGTCATTCTCTATCATGTATTGAATGGGGAGATATGGATAAAGAGGAGGAAGGTCTAGAGCCATAGCCCTTTGTTGGCTCATAAAAGCGTGTCGGTGTTACCAATACGTGTAGTGTAAAACCATTCAAGGGAAACCACGGATACGGTGGTAGATCTTCCATGTGATCATAAAAATAGGTTGCCAAACCTGGGGAGTATGTCTGCTCCGGGTGTAGAATGAGAGAGTTCCAACCAACTTGAGTGATGTAGTCTCTGAAAAGATGTCCATATGCCGGAGAATTTAGCAACAAATGGAAAGATTGTTCTGGAATCATCTTTGGCGCTTCCGTTGTAGAAGATTTGAAAAAAATGTGACCTGTTTAGACAAGGATAAACAAATATTAGAGTATGATGAGAATAGTAAAAACAAATTACTATAGGAAAATTAAAAATTAAAAAGAAAATGACAAATAATATAAAATTGCAAAATTTAAATGGTTTCATTGGCCCAAGTAACGGCGAGGATCCTTTTGTGGGATGGATCCGTTTATAAGATTTTCTATGTCATCAATCCGTGCAACAGCCTGTTGCAACATTTTGCTTTCTGTCTGGTAAATCTTGGCGTGGTTCTCCATTATGAGAGTGTGATTTGCCAAGAATTGGTTGTGGCTTTGCAAGAATTGTGCTTGTTCCTCTTCGTTTATTGTCCGCAGGTCCTGAAATTCAAGAAGGTTGGTGATGATAATGTTCTGACGTTTGAATAATGTCATCAGTCCTTGTTGAATTAAGCGAAGCCCTTCCATGGGATTAAATACGTTGCATAATGCATTTTCAGTGAAGATGTTGTCGGCGGAACAATCTTCATCGGTTTATGCACCGACATGGTTCTTTGCAACGTCGGGGTTCCAGAATCCGTTCCTACATACTGAGTGAATGGTAAGAATGTTAGCTGTTGAAGAAGAGGTGTATGAGGAGAAGTACTAGAAAAACCCCAATGTATCATGATCGTGTCACAATGGTTGGTAAAGGAGCTGCCTTTTTCGGCGCGTCGCGATCGCATTCGAGAGAAATTTAATAATGCAAAATCATTGCAGTTACTCTGCAAGACCCAGTAAATGGAGGAGGGGGTTTGGTTATTTCGAAGTCTTAGGCGTGCCTAGGACATTATGAGCTACCCATTGGATCACAGATAATTGGTTCTTTTGTAAAGATCGCTGATAAACAATACGGTTTTCGGTTGTATTAGCCGTGAAGGATAGTTGCAAACATCGGATGCGAATATTATCGAAAGGTGAATCTGAAGGTGTACTCCTTGGTTTGTAATAGGAATTTGAAGTACCTCAGAGATGATTTCCATAATCAATTCATGTTTGCATCCGTTAGCACGGACAAAAGAATTGTCCGTTTTGGAAATAACGCTTTTATAAAATAACAAGACCAATTCTCGGAATAAAATGCTTGCTTATGGTGTAAAAGAGGGTACCATCCTCGGCGTAATATTTCGATTGTAAAAAAAGGATGAAAAAAGACCATTTTGGAAATTTTCCATAAAATTTTGCTCGGGCACAAAACTTTGAGTGAGGGCCATTAAAGATGGAGTAAAAGATTATTTTGGAAAAAGGGAAGTTAAATTTTTGAGGTGTCTATCCTTGTTATAAATAGGCACCCATCCGAAAATGTAAAAGATACGTTTCGAGGTGTCACAGGGTAGTTAGACCACGTGTATCTTCTAAGATGTGCGCAAAAGTGGATGTAGTGTTGATGAGAAGAATGGGGCATGTGACAAGGAGTGCCCCCTCTTGTTTTTTTTTTTTTTAGAAAACGTAAGGAGAAGGACAAGGAAAATGTAGATATACGATCACAATAAGATGTAAGAACGTACAATGGTATGGAAACACAACATAATGATACGATGACTTAAATACAACCCTAAATATTAGATAGAACTATATGCCACATTAACAACATGACTATAATAAAACAACCGAGCATGAAGACTTGAGTAGCATATTCAATCTGCTGCTGCTCAAACTTTTCTAGTGCATCCATGAATCTTGAGCTTGGAGTGATCTAAAAACGGTTTTTTAGAATAAGAAGTGTAGAGGGAAGAATTTGAAATGAGTGAAATGGAGGAAGAGTTGAACGTTTTTATAGAAAGAAAATTGCCGTTTTCTGACCGTTTTTTAGATGTGGTTCATGACCGTTTTCTGATGCGTTTTCATTATCGGTTTCTGAATGTTTTATAAAACGTTAGTTACGTTAAAATTTGTTGTTTAAGTATGACATTTAAAATATATATTTATATATATGTATCTAATTTATTATTACCAATATATGTTCCTACCTATATACTATAATATTAGATATAGCTAATATATCAAGATAAAAATATTTAGGAACCATCTACTATTAAGCTGGAAATTGCAAACACGTAAATAAAATATATGATATAAATATTATACAAGACCGGAAAAAAAAAATCTAGCTACTGATGATCCTCAGGTGCTGTAGCAGAATCCTCGGGGGCTGCAGAAGAAGAACCAGGAGTCCTGCGACGTCGTGCAGTACGAGCTCCCGTGGAGGCTAACTGCTCCTGGATATCACCAAGAGTATCCATCACCGAAGCCTAAAAGCGATCTTTGGATCGCCATGAACATTATTTTGAACTGGTTACGGCGAGTAAGCATATTAATCTGAAAATGCAGTCATGGAAGCTCTCATTTCTCTTGGAATTCACCCATCATCATCATCGACTTCGTGGCAGTGGTCATATATGTCCTTAACTTCGCCCAAAGTACGTCTCATCGATACTGGCGAGTGTACATGTCTCTCAAAACCCTTTGTTCACGATACATAAGGCCTTTATGGGGTGGGTGATCTTACTCATGGCAGTCTCATCAAAGTAAGGTGGGTGAGAGGATCCTACGCTAGCGTGCTCGGCAGCCCTAGGTGCTGTGGGTTCCCAAGGGTCCTGTATGCATTTCTTGAAGACAAGCATATTCTCATATTGTGGTATGGGGAGTAGTGGGGTGGCGGACAAAAAGCCCAGATTAATCATAACTTGCGTTACTAGAACGGCAAGAGGGGCTGATCTAAGGGTGGCATGTGTGATAATATCAAAAAGAAAGGTAACGATGCAGAAGTCACCCTTTCACTCCTGGAGGATCCAGAGAAGGTGGAGGAAGGTCTTGTTGATGTTCGAAGGCTTCAAGGTGCCAATGACGTTCAGTCCCAGCCATTAAGTCACAACCAGCTGGTTCCGTCGCACCGAGCGTAGCATCTGGCGCATTTCCGTCGATGTTGTACTCTCCCTCGATTAAGCGTGTTGAGCATTAGGTCGTAAGTAAATCCGGGTACACGGACTGCTCTTGAAGTCGACGCGGTCGACCCGGAGGAATGCCCGTGATCGGGAGAGCAACACACAGGTGTGACTTCGCGGGCGCACACCCTCGACGGTGACCAAAAAAATGGTCGCCATTAAAGCTCCCATTGTCGTAGAATTTCATCACCAAATCCTTGGAATAAAGCCCTCCATTGGCATATAACAAACTCTCCCATCCTCTAGAGTGAATTTCGGTGATCAAAGAATGGAGCAAACATCCCGTTTTTCAAACAAATTTCCAAAATTTTTTCCACACAAATCCGCTTTGTTTCCGCCATTCTTGGTCTTAGAGAGGATGGCTATTGATTCTTGATGAGGGAAGAAATGGGATGTTACGATGGAAGGAAAACTTGGTCGGAGATGTGAGGGTCTCGCGCGAGACCTGGTTTTAGTGTGGGCCTATCTCGTGCGAGACTAAATCGAGAGGGGGCAAGATCCGGTTTTTTGTGAAGAAGAATGATGTCAATGTGACGCGTGTTTTCCAGGTTTTTTGTGTTTAAATGGACCGAGAATTCGATATTTTGGTTGGGCCAAAATTTTTCCCCAAGCCCAAATCAAGCCCAAAGCCCTATTTAAACCTAAAAATCTAAATGCTTACCCACGACTCGTTTGGACTCCGAATTGGACGAATGAGATATCGAAACGATCGACATGAAAAATGCTATCCAATTGTATGAGTCATTCTTGAAGGTCACAAGGGGTTTTGAAAAGAAGGAGAGTGTTTTATTTATAAACAAGGGTTTTATTTATATACAAGTGAGATATACGTGAAAAACACTGGATGTCCAGGAGAGTCACCATCTTAAATCATAGACAATTGTCATGTCGGCTCTGGAGCGAACCCAATCCAGCCAGACTATGGCTTCACCTCTATGTATTATGGGGTTAGGGGCAGGGGCGGTACCATCTGGACCCGTCGCGGCGCTTCTGGTCTAATAATATTGCCCTTATTACATACGGCTATCCTCAAACCGCCCCAAAGGGAACTCAAAGTAACCAATTCTAGGGTTGGTGCCGGTGGAATCCATTGCCCGTTTGTGTTCCAAGTATGCAACATCTGAGGTTGGACCACGAATCTCATGTGCAAAACTTAATGCAAAGGGAAAAGGCAACAATATAAATATATCTACAAGGTGAGTCTTTTAACGTCGGATCCTCAAGGAAGTCGGAGTCTTTTAACGTCGATTCTCAAGGCGAATTGAGTCTTTTAACGTCGAATCTCAACGAATGGGAGGAGAAACGGCACGCGGCGGCGAAGATTATCTGCGTAGCTGGTGTGGACATTTAAGTATACCTTAAAGCTGGCTAGTGTCGGATAGGAAGTCAAGACCTAGACGGAAGGATGTTTGACAATGCATACACCAGCCCATCCTTCGCGACACGTCGTTTTACGAGCAAAGAACTATGACCATTTCCTATTCGTGATGAGTGAGACTTACACCAAATGATTAGCTGAAGTTCGCGAGGTAGAGAGTAGAAAAGGGAAGAGAAGGAAGGAGGTGAAATTTTAGGTACCCATCGTTTAAAAAAATACGTTTGCTTTCGTGTTGTAGAAGACATTTATACTTCGGTTTGAAAAAGAGTTTTCGTGGACTAAGGTTTAGCTTGCAACCACACACTTCAAAGAACTTTGGAGATCATAAGATAGAAGATGGCCCGGCTACCAAAATGGCGTACCCTCTATAGAACAAGATTGAGTATGCCAAAGCGAAACATCTAGTTTGTGTATCTTTGGATCCCGAAGAAGAAAGTCCATTCAACATCGGTGGCGTAATTAATCGTGGTAATGTTTTAGGCGTTGTCCATTGACTTGAAATTATTTGTTATCTTGTGGATTAAGCAAAGAGATTGCCCCATAATGTTTCACGGTGACACAATGAAAGGACCGGACCATCGTGTTTTCAATTTACGGGGAAAGATGTGTAATCTAGAGATATCAATAAAACTTTTTGGCCAATTTTGAAATCCTACATAAAAATGTGCTTGTTGTGCACTCTTTTCATATTAGCTTTTGTAGGATTTGAGAGATCATAAGCATCACTCGAATCTCCTCCAGCTCATTTAATTGCAGTTTTGCTTCTACTTTGCCTCGATGATATTGTAATTAAGGCTTTTGATGGCCCAAAGGGCACGCGATGCTCAAGTTCAATTTGGCAGATGACAAGGTTTTCCAAAACAATGCGGTAAGGAGACATCCCTATAGGTGTCTTAAATGTTGTTCGGTATGCCCACAAGGCATCCGATAAAGCGAGAGAGACCGATCCTTTCTTGATGGGTTGACAGTTTTATCGAGAATAGACTTTATCTCTGTTGGAGACTTCCACTTGGCCACTTTCGTTTGTGGGTGGTATGGAGTAGCAACCTTGTGAGTAACTCCATATTTCTTCATTAAAACCCAAAATTTTGTTACAAAAATGTGTACCCCATCATCGATGATAGCTTTGGGAATACCAAAAAGAGAAAATGTTTTCTTTTACAAATCTCACGACAGTCTTATGGTCATTAGCGACATCGCGAGTGCCTCAATCCATTTGGACACATAGTCTACAAAATGACTAAAATGTATAGAAAACCTTGAGAAATAGGGAAGGGTCCCATAAAATTAATGCCCCAAACATCAAAAATTTCCACAATCAAGATAGGATTTAGGGGCATCATATTTCGTTTGGTAATTCGACCTAGGTGCTGACAACGAATGCAAGCTATGCAATGTTCGTGTGCATCGCGAAACAGGGTAGGCCAGTAAAAACCACATTGTAACACCTTGGCTGTAGTTTTCTTTCCACTGAAATGACCTCCGTAAGATTGTTCATGGCAAAAGGATAATACGTTGGTGTGTTCCCAGTCGGGAATGCAGCGACGAATGAGTTTGTTGGAACAATACTTAAAGAGGTAGGGTTCATCCCAGAAATAATATTTTACAGTGGATAAGAACTTTTTATGATCAGGAAGTGACCAAAAGTAGGGGACTTCCTCAGTAACTAGGTAGTTAACGATATCCGTGTACCATGGAGATGAGAAAATAGAGTACAAGTATTCGTCTGGGAAGGAATCACCGATAGCTTCAGAATCACTATCGATGTCACCAACCAGCCTTGATAAATGGTAAATTTCACGACATTTTCGGTTCCTTTCTTGTCTTTGATTTCGGGGTGAATTCTTGTAAGAGAAGGATCAGTGGAACAATCGTTGTTTTGCGTCTTTTTTCGCGAGTAAGTACCGAATTGCGGCATGGTCAGTATATACGATGGTTGATGTTCCAACTAGGTAGGGGCAAAACTTATCCAAAGTATAGACAACAGCTAGGAACTCTTTCTCAGTTGTGGTATAATTACGTTGAGAGTCGTTAAGAGTTTTACTAGCGTAGTAAATGACAATGGGTTTGTCGTCACGTCGTTGGCCTAAGCACGGCACCAATAGCAAAGTCGCTAAGCGTCACACATCGATTTGAATGGTTGAGACCAATCGGGGGGTTGAATGATAGGAGCGGTAGTCAGAGCGGTTTTTAGAGTATCAAAAGCTTGTTTGCAATTGAAATTGAAGTCGAATACTGCATCCTTAAGTAGGAGATTGGTTAAGGGTCGAGCAACTTTAGAAAAATCTTGAATGAATCTCCTATAAAACCCAGCGTGGCCTAAAAAGGCTTGGATATCACGAACTGTACGTGGGAAAGGTAGTGAAGCAATTTTAACAATTTTAGCCTTATCGACCTCTATCCCGTCTTTCGAGACAATATGACCTAGAACAAGTCCCTTGGTAACTATGAAATGACACTTCTCCCAATTGAGTACCAGATTTTTCTCTTCGCAACGTGTTAATACTTTAGAAAGGTTGGATAAGCAGTCGTCAAAGGAATTTCCATAAATGGAAAAGTCATCCATGAAGATTTCCATATAACGTTCCACCATATCACTAAAAATGTGAAGCATGCAGCGTTGGAAAATGCCTGGGGCATTACAAAGGCCAAAAGGCATTCGTCTGTATGCAAAGGTTCCAAAGAGACACGTGAAAGTTGTCTTTTCTTGATCGGCGGGATCGATGACAATTTGGAAGTATCGGAATAGCCATCAAGAAAATAGTAGTAAGCATGACCCGCTAAGCGTTCTAGCATCCGGGTCAATGAATGGGAGAAGGAAGTGATCTTTCACGGGTTACGGCATTAAGTTTCGCGATAGTCAATGCAAATTCTCCATTTCAAAGGAATGCGAGTGGAGATGCACTCACCATTTTCATTTTGCACAACTTGAATGCGACTTTTGGGAACAACGTGGGCCGGGACTAACCGATCACTATCGGAGATAGGGTATATGATACCCGCATCAAGTAAAGCGTAAAACTTCCTCTCTTACTACTTCCTTCATGGCGGGATTAAAGGCGGCGTTGTGGTTCTCGCGATGTCTTTGTGCCATCATCAAGATGTATGCGATCGTGCATATGCTAGGGTCTATTCCCTTGATATCATCTAAGGACCATCCGATAAGCGGGCGGTGTTCACGAATGACATGAATCAATCGCGTGCCTCTTCATTCGGTAGTCAAGTGAGCGAAATTATTATAGGGTGACTACCATCGAGATCGAGATGCACGTACTTCAACTCAGAGGGTAGAGGTTTTAAATCCGGAGTTGGAGGATTGGGGATCAAGGATTCGTGAGGGATCATCTCTTCAATGGAAAAGAGCGAATCCGGTTCTTCTGAATCAGTTTGCAACGCAGCATTAGGGTTAAATAGTGGTACTGACTCTAATAATGCATGGACATTCTTTATGTACGAGTCATCGTCAAACTCCGGATTGCCAAAAGAAAGAAATTGGTGTATCTCGTATGGGGGAAAATAGTTTGTGAAATAATCATGTTCCAGATTATCAACCAAACTAATCTCGCCCTCCATTATAGGATCGGGAAATTGTTTCATTAATTTGAATACGTTGAGTTCGACAGAAAGGTTCCCGAAAGACAATGTCATTGAACCGTCCCGACAATTGATGAGAGCATTAGCAGTTGCAAGAAAAGGACGTCCCAAGATGATAGGAATGGAGTCACAGGCCACTTCAGTATTTAAAATGACAAAATCAACTGGGTAGTAAAAATCTTGGACCTTTACTATAACGTTCTCTACTATGCCTTTTGGGTACTTGATGGAGCGATCCGCGAGTTGCAGAGTTATATTGGTAGGTTTTAATTCATGAAGACCTAACTGCTTAAATAAGTAGTAGGAAGTAGGTTAACCGGCACCTAGGTCTAAAAAGTCGCGGTAGCGGTATACTTGTCACCCAATGTGCATGAATACGGTTGGTCGACACGGGTCTTATATATACTTTACCACACCGTTGGTAGTGGTAATCGAGAGAAATTGCTTAGTGAGGAACGCTTGTTGAGGAACATTCGTACGTCATTTGGTGGTGCATATGTCCTTCAAAAACTTGGCATGCTTGGGTAAATGCTTAAGCGCATCTAGGAAAGGTAAGTTTATGGTCAAATTTTTGAAGGTTTCACGGATCTCATCGAAATGTTCGTCACGTTTGTTCTTTACCAAACGGGCAGGGAACGGAGCTTTTGGGCGGAATTGCGCATAAGGATCAGTGACGTCTTTCCCTAGGGACGTGGGTGTAAAATTGTACGGCACAACTTCGTCCGTTATAGGTTGTGAGGTAGGAGTTAGAAGGACGTTAGTCATGGCTTCTGTCGATTCCTCGTTTGGCATACGTATATTATTGTCGATGGTTCGGCCAGAACGAAGAGTGGTAATGGCATTTACCTCACCCTGGCTTGGATTACTAGGTCTTGGTGCATTGTTGAGTTCAAAGGCAGTGTTTGTAGGCTTAGGGTTTGGAACTGCTTGGCCCGGGAACACGCCCTTTTGACTTTTATCCTGAACTAACAGCTGAAGAGACTGTTGGATAGAAGCTAGGATTTGATTATGTTGATTCATGTATGTCAGGAAAGTGTCAGCCATTTTATCGGTTGTGGATTGTATCAGAGGAGCAGCAGGAACTAGTTCACGGTTGTTATTCACGGGTTGATTTTGGTAGTCATATCCTTGATTAGCCGGAACAAGGTTGCGGTTGTTTTGGTACCCTATATTTGCGTTGTTAGGAAAATTACTTTGCCCTTGCTGAAATTGTAGAGGATTTCCTTGACGATAGGAATTGTAGTTCGCGGGTGGTCGTACAGGAACGTTGTTGCCACCTGGAGGAGCTTGTTGTTGGACAGGGGGTGCCCAAGCTAAATTCAGATGTTGTCGCCAAGGTGCATTAGGGATGTTGAAAGCACAAGCCTCTTCAGAAGGTTGGGGAGGGCACTTATATACCAAAGGACAATAAGAATCGGCGTGCTCAGGACTTAAGCAAAGAGGGCATGGGGAAGCGTTTGGGTTTTTGTTCATTTACTTGTACCGAAAGAGCATCGACCTTTTTGTTTAGGGACTCGATTAGAGTTTTTAATTCCGGATCGGGTTTGACCTCGAACATAGACGTAACTTTGGCAGGAGTGTCTTTAGAAGATCTAGAAGAATCAGTGTTTCCCCAATGGGTGCTTCGTGAAGCCTATTTCTCAAGAAAAGTGTATGCTTCAGTAGCGCCCTTGTCCATAAAACAACCGCCGTTCATGATATTTAATGTTTCCTTTTGATGGTCAGAGAGACCATTAAAGAATGAATGGACTAATACAGCGGTGTCGAGTTGATGATGGGGACATTCGAGAAGCAGATCAGTAAATCTGCTCCATGCTTCCGAAAAGGATTCCTGGGGGTGCTGGCGAAAGAATTGAATCTTTTGAAGCATTTCTGTAGTTTTCTTCTGAGTATAGAATATTATCATGAATGCTTGTACGAGTTTGGGCCATGTGTCAATGGATTGCGGTGCTTGTCCGGTGAGCCAAACTGAAGCTTTATCAGCTAAGGTGAAGGAAAACAACCTAAGCAAGACTTGTTCGTTGGTAATGGTCGGATGGTGGAAAGTGGTGACTACTTGTTGCATCCGACGAAGATGATTGTACATTTTTTCATGGTCTAAACTATGGTAAACAGGTAACAAACCGAAAATGTTTGGCGGAATGCGAAAATCACCTACAATCGCATCGAGTTTAATGTAGGAAGCAGGTCCTTCCTGTAAGGCAGTATAGAAATCCGAAAGGGGTTTCTCGACTGTGAGATTTTCCTCAGCCATAATTAAAGGAGATAATAGCAATAGAGATGTTTGACGAGGTTGATTTACGGATGAGGAACTATGTCTAGGAGATAACATAAACAGTTGTTTCTTGTATTTTCGACGACGATATGTAAGTTCTAATTCCTTATGTTTACCAGACCGTAGTCTCATACAAATATAAATTTTAATTTAAGGCTCATAAGGAACGAATAATGACTGGAGGTTTTAGAATTTAGGGAGGAGGGAGGTGAAGCACGTCTTCCTGAGCTGTTGCTAACTCGAGCAGGTAAGCTAGGATAACGTGTGAATATTCCAGCAGCCAGGTCACCTGAGAGAATTGAGGGAGGTTGTTCGTGCTAGCACGTTCCTTAATTAGGCAACCTCATTTTTTTTTCAAGTTTCCTAGGCACTGATGGAATAGGATGATGATTTATGATGATGTATTATGCGGGGTGTTATTAAGATGATTTAGATGAAATTTTAATTACTATGATTTTTATTTTTTATTTATTTTTTTTATTATTATTTTTTATGTAATTAATGTATTATGGAGACGTGATTACGAAATATGCAATTAAAATGATAGATGCCCAAATAGAAACTAATTAACATATATTAGTTTACGCAGGGAGTCTACACATGCAAATCTATATTACTTATGCATGCAACTATATGTAAGTTATATGTGAGCAAGGGGAATGTCGAGAACGAACTCATACAAATGAATACCGCGTATGTGAATTGATGTAACATACACATACAAAAATATTCTAAGCAGGTGGTTTGAAACTACACATACATCCAAATATATTTGAATTATATTGATTGTGTTAACGTGAATATGTAATGACGAACCACATTTACATGCAAGGAGTTCTCATGCCAACATACAAATATATGAGGTAAAATAGGTTATAGCAAATAATATCCTCGACAAAGTTTGAGGAGTTTAAGAGTTTGAAACCTGGCGTCCCGCGATTCCTCGTATAGCGATCGACTAACTCCCGAGCTTATGCTTACTAGAAAAACTAGGACCAGAGAGTCCAAAAGCTAAGAGTACTGAAAAGGAAAGTGGCCTGTACCTGAAAACCGGAGTGTTGATACTCCAGGTTAGTCTCGCGTGCTACTAATTCAGTCTCGTCCGAGACTCTTTTGTCTGTTCAGTACTTCAAATTCCTACGGAGTATTTAGACTGTGCTAATGAAAATAAACAAAACTTGGTTCACATATATTTGTTAGTAGAAAAAGTTAGGGTAAAGAGTTACGGTAACTTGTTAGTATTATAACAGAAATGAAAATTTAAAAGGATGAGGAGGTAGGGGAGGGGGTTTTTATGGATGTATTCTAGTTATTACGTTAAGTCCAGAGTCCTTCCCAGGCAGCGGCGCCATTTGATAAAACGCTCTTTACACACGTTTATTGGTTTTCAGTTACTTATTTTCTTAAGTCCGAGGTCCACAATCCAAAGTCCGAAGTTCAAAGACCTAAGTCCAAAGTCCAAAGTCCAACGTCCGTATAGTTGTACGTTTTAGTCAAGTTACCTTACTCACGTGGGTTTGGTAGGATAGATCGAGTAAGGGATCGTCCAAACCTTAGGGCTCGGATAGGTTCACAACTGGAATTGCAACTTTTGGTAAGTAGGATTTTTAGGTTTCTTTTTAGTTGGTTTTAATTAAATTAACGGTAATGCAAACAATGTAAATTACTACGGCGATTATATGTAGGTAAACAAAAATAGAGAAACAGGGAGAGAGTTAGTCATACTCATGCGAGAATCATTTTTTAACAATTTATACTACCACATCACTACATCTCTAATTCGTCTCGTTTTTTGGAGATGACGCCGAAAGTATTGATCCCTAGTGCATGCCCACATCTCTAGGTCGCATTTCACTAGCATAAGCATTTTTCAATAATATCTCATCTCCGGTATATTATTTCAGCTCCCGCTCGAATTCACATCAATTTGGACGAATGGAGATCATTCGACACTGGAGAGAAGTCGAGACATTTTGGATTGACCGGTATCTGGAGCATCAAATCCAACTTTGTGATCTAGGTCATTTTGGGACCGGATATCAAATCTAAGCCTAATTCCTAAGTAGTGACTCTAGAATATTAAAGAGTCAATCCGGATTTTTACACGAGCAACATAGCCCTCCCCCTGAGGGGGGGGGGGGATTAGCTCATGGTCATAGAAGGAATAATAAAACTTCTTTGTATACATTAAGTAAATAAATGCAGGACAGGAATTAAACTAGAAAAGAAATGACTGTTATTAAGGGTAAAATAACTTACAGTATTTAAGCTGCTAGAATGGAAATGACAGAATGTAAGTATTAAAGAAATAAACTAACTAGGCGGAAGCTTAAGCATGAAAATGCTGAAGGGGTAATAATGAAGGCGACCCCCTCATATATATAGGTTGGATGGCCTGTGAACCATTTAATTCAGTTTTGTTCGGTAGCTAATTGATTTCTTCAAAACTTTGAGAATCAAAGTTTTGTTTTGATCTGTTTTAATTTTTTATCTTTTTGTTTTTTAAGTTTCGTCTTGTAGCTCATTTCAATTTAAACCACACGGTTTGAATTGGCGTCATCTTCTCTCTTGCCGGTGGTACCAAATTGAAACCATCCTTTGCCACCGCCTATGCCGATTTCGTCATGCCTTTTAGAGTGGGTCCATTTAGTGTGTCCGATGGGGGCGCCGATTTTGGCGTTTTACGACTTTTCGCGTCGCTTGCGTAGAGTTAAATCGCCGCCGGATTCGCTATGGCAGCTTCACTAGCCAACTTCGGCATCTAGATTTGTCCGATTTGAGCTTCGAAAGTTTGCTGCTTCTTTATATGTGGACCCGTTCTGCACTGGTTTTGTTATTTTGGAAACTTTGGCTCTAATCAGACTTTGTTGGGCTTCACGGGGGTTGAGTGGGAAACTTCAAATATTCCCGTATTCCCGTACTTCGATGCATGTTTTATCACTATATTCATTTTAATTGTGGAAACCTGCAAAAGTACGAAAATATAATTATTACATCATTATTAAACACATAATTGACCAAAATGTTATGTCTCTCGGGGTTTAATATTACAGTTTTGGGTGCTTATCACACCCTCAAAACACTGGAGGTCGTCCAAAGCATGGGCGCGTGTGCGCTCAAGCTTCTACACGCAAACTGAACTCCTTTTCTCCTTATGTGAGGGATAACTCCAACAATCTCCCCCTCCCAAACAGTGAGGGGGGATACCTCCATGCAATTTCCAAATCAATAGGAGGAGTCTGCTACCATCTCGGCGGTAGCACATCAAACATCAAACTTACTTTTCGGTAAGACTTTAGTCATCATATCCGACCCGTTCTTGTCGGTATGGATCTTCTCAATACACAAATGCTTGTCTTCGAGTACTTCTCTAATCCAATGATAACACACATGTATGTACTTGGATCTAGAATGAAAACTCAGACTCTTGCTCAAATGGATGGCGCTCTGACTGTCACATAGAACCACGAACTGTTTCTGTTTTAGCCCGTTCGTCGAAGAACCTCTTCACCCATAACATCTCTTTGTAACAATCAATGGCTGCAATATACTCGACTTCTGTAGTGAAAAGGGCAACACACTTTTGCAACATAGATTGCCAAGAAATTGCTCCCCCTGTAAACGTAACCAGATAACCGGAGGTGGACTTCATCGAGTCAACATCACCTGCTATGTTTGCATCAGTGTAGCCTTCAAGTAAGAGCTTACTTCCACCAAAACAAAAACATAATTTGGAAGTGCCCTTGAGATATCTCAATATCCACTTAACACCTTCCCAATGCTCCTTCCCCGGATTTGACAGAAAACAGCTTACAACGCCCACGGCGAAAACAATATCTGATCTTGTACACACCATTACATACAACAAGCTGCCCACTGCGGATGCATAATGAATCTTTTCCATTTGACTCTGCTCATGCTCACTGAAAAAGCACACAACACGTAATTATTTGTGTCGTTGTTTGTGTTATGTATCTTTTGTAAATCTTACTTAGCCTAATATATATTGATTAGTATAGTGGCTAGCAAGGTATCAATCCTACTTTAAATAATTAAGTGATGATAATAGAAATTCCTAATCTAAATTACTCTAATGGATGCAAGTAAAATATGTGGCTAAGTAATAATTAATATATGGTTGATTTGATTTGAGATTTAAACTATGCATAAACTAAACTAAATTAAATATATGAATATGAATCAAGAGAAAGAATATCTTGGGAGAGATGAATCCACCAAAATCATAGAATTAGTCTAATAGATCTACCTATCATGCTTAATATAAATCACCAATTGAAACTCACCATACCTACAAACCTTATGCTTATAACCATGATGATAATATGTGGCTTTCAATGTGCTTTCTATCTTTCCATCAAATACTTCTTCAATTTCCAATGATATCTTCTATCTAACCAAATTGTGCTTTAAGTGGCATTCAATATACAACTCTAGGTGCCATGGAAAATCCACATGTGGCATTAACCATACAACTAATTGAGGTGCCATAAAGAATCCAATCATCACGCTAGAACACTAACAACTAGAAGAAAAGAATCTAGGGTTTGTGGTATTTTGGCTCTACACAATCATGAATTACCTAAGACCTCCTAACCTCCACGAGGCGTTAGATCAATGGACGAAATAAGAAGAAACTCAATGAGGGATTTAAACTAAAATATGATAGAAGTAGAACTAAACTAAAACATCTGAAAAAGGCTTCATCTCCCTCCCAAGAGAAGGGAGATTAGCCCCTCATACTATGCTATGAACACAATATGAAAATGAATAATCTTTATAGCTATTAATGGTAAAAAGGTCTGAACTTTTTCTCTCTTTAATTCTAGATCTAAGATGCAAACACTAAATTTCCTAGATGATGTAAACCGAGGTTTTTTGTGCCTTATATATGGCTTACATGCTCGTCTGGATAGAGATCCGAATCCTATGTTTATTTGGTGTCAAACTCTCTGTAATCTTTCTAGAAGCAATCTTGGAAAAGTTAAATTCGGTTGGACCAAAGTTGGACGTGGCCCACTTTTCCCTGCAGGCTATTTCCCAAGCTGCAGCTTCTGACAGCTTTCAGTTTCCTAATTCTTGTGAAACTCTGACTTCTTTTCCATGTTGATCTCATCTTCCAATGAAGTCGAAATTAAGGCTTTGAGATTAGATTGAAGACTCTTCTAACTCAATTGTTATCCTCTTTTAGAGTCCCATTAGGTTTGGCACTTATGGAGACAAATATGATGTTTTTGCCCTAGGCCTTTAGATGTAATTCCCAATGACTCCTTTTTGACTTGTTTGACTTCTTTTTCCTCCATATTTCATATTTAGATTCTTTGACCTGCAAAAACTCAAATTGCATCATATTAGAATATTTAAATATAAAATAGAGACTAACATACACATAATTGGGGTTATAAATCATTACTTTTGAGCACTTATCACAACCCCCAACTAGCATTTTACTAGTCTCTTCGCAAATATATGTTATACTAGAGAAGTGTTCAAAGCTAACAATACTGATTAAATAATAAACTAACTCACTTTCGCAGGCATCGCGATTGCATTTACCATATGCAACAAGACCTTAAACCTTTAAGTTACCCTTAAAGGACGAAGTTATAAGCCGTGGAGGGTTTTAGGTTGATATACCCACAAAATCAATTTTACATATGAACTATGGTGAAATCTAGAGAAAACAACTTTTTTAGTTAAAATGTCTAAATCAAAAGGTTATTACTTATCACACCCATGATCATAAAACATTAGGCTAAGGTTCTATTCATAAAGATAGAAAAGACTGACTAATCATCCTAACTAGATCTTATTCATTTTTAACCATTTTGATTCCTTTCTCTTTTCTAAGCAACGGAATTTCTACCTCACCTTTGGATTAGTATTTTGACTTCAAATCTCACCATTTCATACACTCACAAGGAAATCTCTCATTTCTCGGATAAGTTTTCTATTTTACCTCCATATGCAGGGAAATGAGTAAAAAGTAGAACGTCCCACATATTTAGTCAGAAAGAGGGAAATTTGCAAATATATAAATAAAGTCTCATGGAAAGAATGTCAATCACATTTGAAGTGTCGGGTCCTTCACTTTAGCATCCTCTCACCTATTCTAAACTTCATATCATACTTTAGTGATAAGTCTAGGTATTAAAACAGGGCTTAGGACAGGTTAACAAGAAAAGGGTAAAAAGGATTCATTATACTAAAGACTTTGTGCTTTTGACCTTCTTGGATTTTTTTTTCACTTGTAGACTGCAACACTTGAACTCTTTCACTACTTTTGCTCAATTATTTATATTTCTTTTTTTCTTTATTTTATTATTATTTTTTTTCTTTGAGCAAAAGGAATGATTTTCTTCATTTGACTTTGGTAAAATTTCCTTCAAAATCTTCTTCATTCTAGCTTTCTCTTTAGTTATTTAGAAATCCTCAAAAATATGGATAAGGCTAATAATATGGGATATACTCCTTATCTGGAGTTGGGTTTGAGATGATTGGGTTAAGAATAAAAGGTTTAATATATAAAGCTCAAAAGTGGTTAACATGATAATCTTACTAGGTGGGATAAAGGCTGATTGGTTCACTACTTAACTTATCAGTATGATATTCCGCTTTGAATAGACTACAAGACCTAATGGCTATCTCCCCCGTTGATGCCACCTCGTGATTGACCAAATCAAGAATGAATGAAACTACATAACGAATTTAAGCACAGAAAAATGGTTGAGTTAACTTGGACTCAGATTTACGTAAAGACTCTCCAAGAAATTAAAATTGAAAGGCTCAAGTCTCACAGGTCAAGTCTCTGTACTAATCTTCTAGTTTGGTAGAAGTTTAAGCTGCTTTTTCATTTGAAATTCCTCTAGTGGTGTATTATATAAACTTACTTTAGATTAAGACTTTTATCAGTGAGATCTATTTCTAGTAATAGAAACTTAGTCTAAAAGTCTTACTAATCCTGGTCATGACTTATAATTTCCAATTTCATTAGCCAGTTTAAACGATAACAATATACTTTTCACCTAGAATCACCATAATTCACATATAAACTTTCCAAATATTGTAATTAAAATATTGCAAAATTTTAATTCTCACCCCTAACTAAATTAGGCATTGTCCTCAATGACTAAATAAAATCTTGAAAGCTTACCATAATTGAAATAATCAGAGAAGGAAGGATATTACCTTAAATGCGTGCAAAATTACATCAGCTAAAATATGTAGAATTTATATCCTTAACAAAACAAATAAGAGTGATGATTTATAAGGATCAATAATTACTACAACGATTAACTATTTGTCATGTGCTCAATCCGTAGAGTTATACGTCTCTAAAAAGACAGAGAAAAGGTGCTAGAGTGGATTGTAAGAGTCACATGTACAAATGCCATGACTGAAAAATAAAAATAAAAATTTAAACAATGAATAATAATAATAATAATAATAATAATAATAATAATAATTTCATTGTTGCACGGAATACAAAATTTGTCTCTGCTTACAAATAAAAGTGATAAACCCATAATAGACAATCAAGTACATGAGTGATCATATGAAGAAGTACTGGAATACATAATCCTAGATAAAGGACTTTATTTCGATTTTGGACGACCTCTCTTTTGAACTGATGTTTCGACTTTGTTGATACGGAGCATAAGAATATGTTCCATCAACTCCTTATGTCATTTGAATACTCATCTCCTCCTTGTTTTTCTGATAATTATACAATTTGTGCATACCCCTAAATAATGTTAAACCCATGTCTCGCACATTCGGATCCATCTAAGCATCAAAGACACTAGTGTTTTCAAAATAAGGAGGTGGGGAATCGTGGTCGTGATAAAAGTGGTGTCATACCAAAACTGGTTCACCCTCGATGCACGTCAATAAACTAGGCTCCCAAAATCCAGGTGGGCGATTGTAAAATCTGCACGGGAATCTGTCCTTCTTTAAGTTCTATTCCTTCCGCCTAAACTATTTAGCCACTAAACAATTCTAACTTCGCGACAAAAGCACGGTGATAAAATTTTGGAAGGATGAGATACCCATGATTTGCATTCTTCCTTTCCATAATATTCTTCATTAAAGTCTTTCCCAAACAAATTTTGCTATCCCTCTTCATTAACATAAATAGGATATGACCACGGGTTCATAGATTGTAGAACAATTACTTTCGACCCAATCACATTATCACAAATCCAACGATATGTCAAAATTTGATTCACTGAAGGGAGCAAACTTCGAATCACGATTTGCAGAATCTACTTCTACTCTTTCTCCCAAAGACATTTCGATAATCACATGATTGTTTTGCCTTTGTTTGTTGTCCATAGTGTGATGAAATTCCCATTTTTCTACTAGAAAATCGGGGAGTGATGATGGTGGGTTGAGTCATTATCCCAATCTGAGTTCCATTTTCCCATTCACCTCTTCATAATCGATTCTGCAGTCGTAGAAATGTCGAACAATACCTTCATGATATTTGTCTCCATTAGAATAAAAGAGACAGTCCCAACCCCGATTTTCGCATTCTTGTGTAAAAAATCCGTTCATGGCATTGTTATCAAACAACTCTCCATAACAAAGTTCAGTGGGAATCTTTCGTTCGGTCGTCATGTTCAACTGTTTACAAACTTGTCCTCGAGCTGGCGTAATGTGTATGGCCAAACAGAGGGTAAGATGACACAACAAAACCACAGGAACAATACTAGAAATACTTGCTTAGTAATAAATCGTCCTGTACAAAAACCTTCTTTCTCCGAAATCTTTCAAGCCTAACAATTATTAATACGACACCATTCCTTCCTCACAGCCAATACCCCCTGACTACCTTCACGTTCTTCCATTCTCCTCCTTCAACAGCAAATAAACAAAAAGACAGAAACCCAATCTTTATTGAATTTAACTCAACTCTTTTTTTTTAATTTTTGGTTTTGTTTTCCTTATCAAAAGCGAAACAGATTCACCACGCCATTAAGAGGGTTTACACAATCGGAATCACTACTGTTTGGGAAAGTAGATTCACCATGAAATCGGAATCTAATCGATTGTGAACTAAGCTGCAGCAGCTCTTGCCGATTAGCAAGTGTTGATAACGATTATTGGGGGTATAACTTGAGGTTGCAACGCCTATTAATGGGTGTGGTGAAGTGGTTATATTAATGAGGGAGTTGTGGTGCGGCTGAAGAAGAAGAAGATCGTTTTTTTCTTTTTCTTTTCTTTTGTTTCTAAGACCCTAGTTGTTGGGCTTTTTATGGTATTTAGGCCCATTTAACTAGATTGATACTTGAGTAGGATTTGGTTCCAAAACACAAAGGTATTCTACCTCACTTGACCGAAACAGAGAGGAATTTCACCTCACTAGTTCGCGTAGTGATACAGATGCATCATATAACACTTCTAAGCCCATATAAATTAAATTCTTATTCATAAAAAAAATAATCACACTCATAAACTATTGATAATATAAGAAAAAAAACAACTAAGCTCATGATAGTATGTAGGAAATAAAATTAACTTCTACGTACCCTCTTCGTAATACTATACCCTAACGACAAAAAAAAAATAGATTAATTCTCCGTACTCTTGATGCTTCAAGCTCCTTCCCGAACCTTGTCATTGCTATCAATGTGCTCAAAAATTATCTTCCAAACTTCCTTGTCGGTACAATTTTTGTAAATATCTTCATCATTCCAATAACACCTCGACAACAACTTTCTTCCGTATTTGATGTCCAATTTAATCGTATAATCCCAAGCCAAGAGTCTAGAGCCTAAGAGTGATGTGTAGTGCATTGACTGTTTGATTTGGGATCCAATCTTTGTAGTGATTCTCTAAGCCTGGACACAAGTGACGTACCATCTTGCAAATAAAAACGGGGAGCACCAACTTATTGGTGTTCCTAAGAAAGACGTATACGATTTGTGTTAGCATTCTATAGAATACGTTGTAGAATTCACCGTTCTCCAAAGCCTTTAGTAAGTGTAGGCTATATTTATCAGTGGAAAATAGATTAGGATCACCGAAGATATTGGTAGAGATCCACATCAAAGCTAAGGCACGGTTCGAGCAAAGGTGTTTATAGGGATGCGCTTGCGATCTATTACTTTCAAACCTGGTCCTAGTTGCTTCTCGTAGGTGAGAGCCCCATTCTTTGGTTCTTGGTTTAGAAAGTTCCTATTGACTCCTCGACTCATATCCTCCACCAATCCTGTTAGTTCACACCTAATCTCTTCATCTTCCACTCCAAACATCCTTGCGATCACTTTGGGGTTTATGCATAAGTGCATGGTTTTAAGAGATCGTACTAAGTATCCCATAATACTGAAGGTTTGAAGACAAGAATAGAATTCACGAACCATCTGAGGAGAGTAAGTGTCTTATGGTGTATAAAGCAAACCAGTCCAGTTTCTAACTTCTAGTTGATTTCCGAAGTAATATCCTAAAGGGCTGTTAAACAAATCTTGGTAGCACTTCTCTGGTATGATCTTGGCATCTCGAGAGAGATTGATTTGGGTGAATTCAATAGTCTGGCATGTACCTAAGTTCATGTAATTCATTGTAGCACACCGGTTTATGATTTGAGAGGTATTTGCGGTGAAAGCGGTGAAATATGGAGAGTATGGGTCGATTTCTTCTGACATGTTTTGGCGATGAGATACAGAACGAAAGAGATGTAGAAAGTATTGAAGTAGTTAACTAAGGAGACGCTACAAAGTATAGCTTTATAGGAGAAGTTTCACAAGTGCTCCACTTCTCTCCTAGCGAGAAGCATAAAATTTCTGACTTTCGATTATTTGGGTAGATTTCTACTCCTTTCTGAACTCGAATTCTATAGACTACCTGACTCTCTCTTCTTTCTTTGTATGAATATATTTAGTCTTTTGGGTTATGTTGGACTATCCTAAGTCCTTTGATCCTAGTTAAAATGGAATTAGTATAAAGCTAACGAGAGTTGAAGTGGAAGTAGGAAATTTTTTCTCTTATATAGGTGTATTTTCAGCACAGACTCAGGTACGCATCTAGTTTTTTTTTTTTTTTTTTTTTAAAGTGAGCTACTATCTATTTAAACTACTTGGGTTGCCTCCCATAAGCGCTACGTTTAATGTCGCCAACCGACACAGAGGGGGGAAACTTAAGTTTACCCCCCTAACTAAATTAGGCTCATCTTCTAATGTGGTCTGATTTGCTCTATCCTTCGTTTTCTAGCGGCCAAAAATAAGAAATGAATGGAGCTTATTGTAATTGGTTCTGCTAGTACAAGGATATAATCTTGCAACACCATGGGTAGTTTATCCCATAGATTGTTTTCCGGATCAGGTATGTCTTTGTATATTGGTTCTATAAGTAAAGTTTCCTCTATATCTCGTGTAGGTAGCTCTAAAAATGGTTTTAAACGGTGTGCATTTACTTTAAAACTAGTACCTCGTTTTGGATCCTCTAACTCTATTGCACCATGGTGTGTAACGTTTCTTAGAAAGTAAGGACCTGACCATCTAGACCACAATTTTCCTGGAAATAATTCTAATCTAGAGTCATAGAGTAAAACTTTCTGACATGAGTAGAAATCTTTCCTTAAAATTTGTTTATCATGGGCTAGCTTTGTTCTTTTCTTATAGTTCTTTAAACTTTCATAGGCGTCCTCCGTATTTCTTCTAACTTCGTTTAGGCTGTAGCTTTCTTTGTTCTCGGCCTTATCTAATTCGAAGTTCATGGCTCTAACAACCCAATAGGCTCGGTGTTCTAGTTTGACAGGTAGGTAACAAGTCTTGCCATAGACAATACGATAAGGGGACATAGCTATAGAAGTTTTGAACGCAGTACGATAAGCCCATAAAGCATCATTAAGTCTAAAATACCAATCTTTCTTCGAAGGGTTAATTGTTTTCTCTAGAATATTTTTAATCTCCCTATTCGAAACTTCGGCTTGCCCATTTGTTTGTGGATGGTATGGAAGAGCAACTTTATGTGTTATGCTGTACTTAGACATTAGATTTCCAAATACCCGAATGCAAAAATGCGAGCCATTATCACTAATTATAGCTTTAGGAGTTCCGAACCTAGGTAAAATATACGCTTTAAGAAAATCTATGACCACTTTATGATCAGCGGTCCTTGTTGCTATGACTTCTACCCATTTGGATACATAATAAACTGCCATTAGGATGTAGAGAAAACCATTAGATTGAGGAAAAGGGCCCATGAAGTCTATACCCCATACGTTAAAAATTTCACATATGAGAATGGATTGTTGGGGCCATTCATTTCGTTTGGTTATTTTTCCTAAATGTTGGCATCTAGAACAGGCTTTACAATAGGTTATAGCATCTCTAAACATGGTGGGCCAATAAAATCCACACTGCGAATCTTAGCAGCGGTCTTTCTTGAACCGAAATGCCCACCACAAGCTTGGTCATGGCAAAAAGATAGAATAGATTGTTGCTCAAATTCCGGGATGCATCTACGGATTATCTGATCTGGGCAATACTTAAATAGGTAGGGGTCATCCCAAAAATAATCTTTTACTTTGACGAAGAAAATATCCTTTTCTGGTTTGGTCCAATGAGATGGGATTTGATTGGTCACTAAATAATTCATGATATCAGCATACCATGGTACTTGTGAAATATTATAGAGGTGTTCGTCAGGAAAGTTTTCTCGAATAGGTGGTGATTCTACGAGAGACTCACACACTAGCCTAGATAAATGGTCAGCAACTACATTTTCCTTTCCTTGTTTATCGTGGATTTCTAAGTCAAATTCTTGTAAAAGAAGGATCCAACGAATTAAACGTGGCTTAGCATCTTGTTTAACTAATAAGTGGCGAAGTGCCGCATGATCAGTATAAACTATAACTTTAGATCCAATAAGGTATGAACGGAATTTGTCAAGGGAAAAGACGATGGCTAACAACTCTTTTTCAGTTGTGGAATAGTTTCTTTGAGCATCATTAAGTGTTTTACTAGCGTAGGATATTACATAAGGTACTTTGTCCACTTTTTGGCCTATAACAGCTCCTTATATGAACCAATGAATTAAAAAGCTAATTTTTAGTGGAGATGTTTTCTACACAATAGAGATCATCCTCACAAAAAATCAATTCATTTAAAGATATATAGTTTTGTCAAAAATCGTTTATAATGTTATGAAATTATCCAACGGCTCATATTTTTTTAATTTCGATATAACTTTTGACAATGTGAA
This sequence comes from Coptis chinensis, assembly GCF_015680905.1. Classification (NCBI taxonomy): domain Eukaryota; kingdom Viridiplantae; phylum Streptophyta; class Magnoliopsida; order Ranunculales; family Ranunculaceae; genus Coptis; species Coptis chinensis. The sequence continues at coordinate 86,508,298 of NC_141463.1, read as the reverse complement.
ACATATTCAATTGAGCTAATTTTTTGTAGGAGTGTTCTCCATCATGTGATATATATATATATATATATATATATATATATATATATACCAATAGGAAAAAGTTGAATCAAATAAAAAAAATGATGGTTATATGAACTCTACTTAAAATGACTCTAAAAAAACTCCACCACAAATTACAATGAATTAAAAAGCTAATTTTTAGTGGAGATGTTTTCTACACAATAGAGATCATCCTCACAAAAAATCAATTCATTTAAAGATATATAGTTTTGTCAAAAATCGTTTATAATGTTATGAAATTATCCAACGGCTCATATTTTTTTAATTTCGATATAACTTTTGACAATGTGAAACATATTCAATTGAGCTAATTTTTTTGTAGGAGTGTTCTCCATCATGTGATATATATATATATATATATATATATATATATATATATATATATATATATATATATATATATATATATATATATATATATATATATATATATCCACAAAAATTTAGCTCTCAATTCATCTTGTAAGTCTATTGTTAAAATTGGAGTAACTTTGGAGTCACTATAAGGTGGAGTTCATATAACCATTCCTAATATAAAAAAAAAAAAAAGGTGGCAAACGGTGTCCGTGATAGTTAATTTGTTGGTTCCCCATGCTGCCCATTACAAATAGAATAGATTTTTTTTTTGTGAAAAAAGACTTTGTATTAGTTGGCAAACAAAAAGAGGGTTTTCACACGGAACATTTCGTTCATTTCATTTATGCATCAAATACGCCATTTGTCTAGGGTGATCTTGGACACACCCATAAAACCACTCCTGTACCCCATAACTAACTAAAGTTTTTGTCATACTCCAATAACCGCTTCAATCCAATAATATCTCCCAAATTCATTTGGGGTATTTTGAATAGGTGCAAAAGCAACAACATACGACCTTGTAATCTTGTACTTCAGAATTCAAAATAATTAGTTGTTGATTTGTAATCATGCTTATTGGTGAGAGAAATGTTGTTAGAGAGCGAGGTAAATTATTGGAGAAGAATTCAAGAACATTTTTTATTTTATTTTTAAAGAAAGAAAAATAAGTAAATGACTTGTTTTGTTTTGGGTACGCCTAATAAAAAAAAAGTATTTTAGGAATCTAAATATGTCTTAAATAATTTTATTTATTTATTTTAAAATTGGAGTACGAGAGTGTTTTTATAGGTGTGTCCAAAATCACCCTTTGTCTATGTCCTTGGCAGGGTGTTGTTGAGTTCCTAAAAATATCTATGATATATATAAGTTACTAGATATAGCGATACATATCGAAAACATATTTAATATTTGGATTCGTGGTGACTTCACCGTCATTCCACCAATCTCCTAGTTCGTATTTAATGATTAGTTAGTGAGATATAAACGTACCTTGGGGAACATGGATACTCCGTTGATGAGAGCTAAGGGTGGGAGAATCCCATAGATAGTGATGGGGACGGAGTAAATGGGCCAGAAAGCGTAGTGAGCAAAGGCTAAGCCCATGAATAAGCCCTTCGACCGTACTCCAAACGTTATCGGACAGTATTTGGAAAATGTAACCTCTAACAGGCCCACACACCACCGCCGGGTCTGGCTAAGCGAATCGTTGAGAGTGATTGGCACATCACCAAGGAATGCTGGTCTATCTGGATCACAGAACACTGATTTCCATCCTTCGCATAGTAGTCGATAACCTGAGAAATAGTCTTCAACCAAAGACCCATATCTAAAGCCCATCTGTGCAGCAATTCATAGTCCAAACCATAAGTATCATAACATGCAATCTTGTGCATTTAGTAAGCAGGGTCACAAACTCACAATGGAAATTTTGTACATGCAAGAAATGTAAAATGCGCAATACCTTGGATCCCCAATTAGTCTGATCCTCAAACTTGCAACTTGCTACATTATGAGCTAGTGCCATAACTGCTTCAGATTGAATAGACTTATCTACCACATGATTTGGATTCAATTCTGGAATTTCAGGAGATAGTGCAGACAATGGACCTCCAAATAGAGCTCGACGAAGAAAGAAACACCCACTCCCGACATAATTAGGACCTGCTAACCCATCCATTCCTCTAGGATTAATTTGAAACAATCTTTTTAGTTCACTGGCGTAGATATCGTTTTTGTTAATCCCATGGAAGCGCTGTGGAAATTGAATGTAGGCCAGATCTGATGATGCCTTAGTGGGATCCAATATATAACAAAGTGCGCGGAGGGGTGTCTGTGGATCATTCGAGTACATATCGCAGTCTTGGGTTAGGACCATTGGTGCATTCGTCATGGTCGCAGAAACTCGAATCTTGGGTGCAACATTGAAATAGTTTAGGAAGTTAATTCTGTTTTGTGGAATTGAACTTTAACACGCATATATATATGATGCATTAATGATATACTAAATTACTAATAATAAGTAATTGACATGTATATTATATTAAAACTGACTCTGCATAATAATTGGGTGAGGTAACGATGTGAAGTCAAGGAACAGAAGGTAGCATGTGCGATATCAAATTTTAGAAAGACAACGACTGAAAATAAAGCAAACTAATCAGATTTAGAACATTCAAAGAACATTTTAGTAAAAGGAATTTTGCAGATTTTAGACATATTTTGTCTCCATGAATTGTTTGAGTTATTTCTAAGATCTGGGTTATAATTGTTGTTGTTATTAAAATTATTTTGATAACCCTGTCTTTTGAATGTATTAAAAGCACAAACATCATCAATACCTTGAGCAACATACATAGAGCAAACTGAGGTGTCATGATCTGTAGTAAGTCAATTTTCACAAAATTGATTGACACTCATTGCTTGTTGAGGTTGATTATTCCTTGGAGGGTTTAAAGTGAATGAATCAAATTTCTAGTTTAAGTTTTCGATTCCTGTGGTTAAACTAACTAGTGTAGCTTTCAATTCTTGATCACTATTGTTTCTAACCTCATACATACCTGGTTTATTAAAACTCATCCCCCCATATACCCGTGCCATGTCCTCATGGTCACTACTATTGGCCCAATCCTTATAACTCTCAGAAAAGTTTTGCAAAAAAGTGTAGGCTTCATCGGGGAGTAAGACTAGTAAATCTTCCTCCATTCATTGATTCAATTAACTCGACGGTTCATAGGTGAAAGACCTTTTATAAAGTAATGTCACGATATTAAAGTATGTCAAAACCATGATGTGGACAACAAACAAGTAAATCATTAAATCTATCCCATGTTGTATGAAACTCTTCATTAGGTTTTCCTTTGAAGGTTGAAATAGCCAATTGCATGGCTTCAGGTTTCGTAAAAGGTAATATTGTTTCATAAACTTTTGTGATAGTTGCTCCCAAGTAGTTATAGAATTAGAGGTAGGGATCTATACCAACGTAGTGCGGCATCCTCAAAAGTCAATGGGAACAACCTTAATCTAGTCTCTTAAGGGAAAGATGAGGTGCTTTTAAAAGTACTTAATATGCTCAAGAACTTACTTAGATGATTATACGGTTCTTCATTTGTTTTGCCATAATATCTTGGCAACATATTAAGAATGGTGGGCTTAATCTCATAGTTATTGTTATTGTCGGGCATCACTATGCAGTTCGGTGGTTGAACCGTGATAGGTTGAAACAAGGTGCTAAGAGTTCTTTGATCAGCCATGGCGGCTAATGGTACTCTCTCTGGTGTATCTTCTACGTCTACTAGTGGTGTGTGTGTTTCAGATTCAGAATCGGATCGAGTTGATGGTGTGGTTTCCTCCAAAACCGAATTGGAAGATTGTTACAAGAATTAGCTCTTCCGATTAGCGTTTAATGAGCTGAATCACGAAACCAAGTTTTCATGCACTAGATAATAAAGCTATATAAAATAATCTAATATGCACTTAATTAACTAAATTATATTATCAAACTATATGATGCTAACTATTAATGCTAATTATGAAGAGCTAATCAGGGATTCACGGTGGAAAAGAAGTACTTACTGTTACAGCAAGAAAAACAAGTCCAAAAATTTTGAAATTTTTATAGCAGCTACCTGATACATCCAGGAAGTAGCCTATAAAATTTCAGAGCAATCGGAGCTTGCTAAGGCCCTCTTCTGTACTGTGTAATCTTTCAGAGTCCAGTGAAGAAGTTTTCTGCACATACTGTAAACAATCGATTGAATAAATAAGTAAAAGAGAACTAAAAATCACGAAAGTTTTACTGGAGTCTCCTGACGTCTCAAGGATGATCCTGTAAAATGTTTGGATTATTTGGAGTTTTACATATCCTTCTTCTCGACTGTTCTTCCAGAGACCTTGGTCCTGAAAAACTGCAGAAATACACTGAAAACAAGAAACTAGTTAAGTGGTCAAAACAGGTCAAACAATACTCAAAATTTTACTGAAAGCTCATGACAAATCGAGGTTCCTCCTGTAAAAAATTTAGAATTTTTGATAATGTGAAAATAACTCTTCTCGACTGTTTTTACAGATGCTTGCGTCCTGAAAACTGAAAACGGGGCACTGCAAAGATGATGTTAGTTATCCAGGTAAGACAAGTACTAAAAATTTGAAAAAAAATTCAATAAATTACCGATACTGTACAGATCAACTCTGTAAAATTTCAGATTTTTTTAAATTTATAAATACATTTTCTGTACTGTTCTTTTCTGTTAAACAAACACTAAATTTTATGAAAATACTTTTTACTATGCAAATCTAATTGAATTATACTAAATTAATCTAATTATGCTAAATAAGCAATTTAAACTATATGAATTCCTAAATTAAAGTAATCTAAATTAAATATTCTATCACCTAATCAATTTAGGAACGGCATGGTGCATTGAAAAAAGCACGTTATTATTTTTATGTCGTTGTTTGTGTTACGTATCTTTTGCAAATCTTACTTAGCCTATTAAATATTGATTAGTATAGTGGCTAGCAAGGTATCAATCCTACTCTAAGTAACTAGTTGATTATAATAGAAATTCCTAATCTAAATTACTCTAATGGATGCAAGTAAAAGATGTGGCTAAGTAATAATTAATATATAGTTGATTTGATTTGAGATTTAAACTATGCATAAACTAAACTAAATTAAATATATGAATATGAATTAAGAGAAAGAATATCTTGGGAGAGATGAATCCACCAAAATCATAGAATTAGTTTAATAGATCTACCTATCATGCTTAATATAAATCACCAATAGAAACTCACCATACCTACAAACCTTATGCTCATAACCATGATGATAATATGTGGCTTTCAATGTGCTTTCTATCTTTCCATCAAATACTTCTTCAATCTCCAATGATATATTCTATCTAACCAAATTGTGCTTTAAGTGGCATTTAATATACAACTCTAGGTGTCATGGAAAATCCACATGTGGCATTAACCATACAACTAATTGAGGTGCCATAAAGAATCCAATCATCAAACTAGAACACTAACAACTAGAAGAAAAGAATCTAGGGTTTGTGGTATTTGGCTCTACACAATCATGAATTACCCTAAGACCTCCTAATCTCCACAGGAGCGTTAGATCAATCGACGAATAAGAAGAAACTCAATGAGGGATTTAAGCTAAAATATGATAGAAGAAGAACTAAACTAAAACATACAAAAAAGGCTTCATCTCTCCTCCCAAGAGAAGGGAGATTAGCCCCTCATACTATGCTATGAACACAATATGCAAATGAATAATCTTTATAACTATTAATGGTAAAAAGGTCTGAACTTTCTTCTCTCTTAATTCTAGATCTAAGATGCAAACACTAAATTTCCTAGATGATATAAACTGAGGTTTTTGTGCCTTATATATTGGCTTACATGCTCGTCTGGATAGAGATCTGAATCATATGTTTATTTGGTGTCAAACTCTCTGTAATATTTCTAGAAGCAATCTTGGAAAAGTTAAATTCAGTTGGACCAAAGTTGGACGTGGCCCACTTTTCCCTACAGGCTATTTCCCAAGTTGCAGCTTCTGACAGCTTTTAGTTTCCTAATTCTTGTGAAACTCTGACTTCTTTTCCATGTTCATCTCATCTTCCTATAAAGTCGAAATTAAGGCTTTGAGATCAGATTGAAGACTCTTCTAACTCAATTATTATCCTCTTTTAGAGTCCCATTAGGCTTGGCACTTATGGAGACAAATATGACATTTTGCCCCAGGGCCTTTAGAAATGTAATTCTCAGTGACTCCTTTTTGACTTGTTTGACTTCTTTTCCCTCCATATTTCATATTTAGGTTCTTTGACCTGTAAAAACTCAAATTACATCATATTAGAATATTTAAATATAAAATGGAGACTAACATACACATAATTGGGGTTATAAATCATTACTTTTGAGCACTTATCACTCACCCTTTGGACACATCTCTTTGGTCATGCAGAACTGGCCACCAAGCGGACAGCTGACTGGCTTCGCTTGATCTATGTTGAATCTCTTTAACACCTTCTCAATGTAGCTTTCTTGAGAAAGCCACAACTTCCCACTCTTTCTGTCACGAGTGATCCGCATCCCAAGTATTTGCTTTGCTTGACCCAAATCCTTCATCGTAAAGGACTTACTCAAGTCTTTCTTCAGCTTGGATATCTTGTTGATGTTTGGGCCAACTATCAATATATCATCCACATATAACAAGAGCACTATGAAATCCCCGTCTGGAAATTTATGAACAAACACACAATGATCGGAAGCAGACTTCTTGTATCCTTGCTTCGCCATAAAGGAATCAAACTTTATGTACCACTGTCTCGGTGCTTGCTTCAACCCATACAAACTCTTTATCAGCTTGCATACTAGGTGTTCCTTGCCTTTGACCTCAAACCACTCTGGCTGGTCCATGTAGACATCCTCTTCAAGGCCTCTATGAAGAAAAGTTGTCTTAACATCTAGCTGCTCAACCTCAAGGTTCATACTTGCGGTCATACCCAATACCACCCTGATAGAAGTTATCTTCACTACAGGAAAGAAAATCTCATCAAAGTCAATCCCTTTCCTTTGACCGAATCCCTTCATAACAATGCAAACTTTGTGCCTTGGGTGTGGATTATTCTCCTCATGCTTGACTTTGTAGATCCACTTATTCTTGAGGATTTTTCTTCCTTTCGGTTTCTCAACTAACTCATAAGTGTGATTCTTATGCAAAGAATCTATCTCGTCATGCATGGCCTTCAATCACTTCTCTTTGTTTGTACCTTCAAGTGTCTCTTGATAATACATAGGATCTCCACCATCAGATAGTAAAACATACGTATGTGGTGGATACCTGGTTGAAGCTTGTCTCTCTCTGTCTGACCTCCTTGCCCCATCTACTGGTGCCTCAGGAGGATGCACTTCTGCTTGTTCTGGTGGTGGTTCATGCACTTCATCTACATATTCTATATCAATAGGTTCTATCCTATCATAAGTAATAGGATTCTCATCATGAGCTTTAAGCCCATGGTTCTCAGCATTCTCAATGCCTTCTGCACGTTCCACAGTCGGAACTTCTAGTTCTAAATCAACAAGATCATTGGTGAAAGCCTATAGCTTCTCACCCTCCTCGAAATCTGCTATGGTTTGGTCTTCAAAGAACACAACATCTCAACTTTAGATTACCTTCTTATTAATCGGATCATAGAGTTTGTAACCAAACTTTTCATCTCCATAACCCAGAAAAATGCACTGCTTGGCTTTGTCATCAAGCTTGGATCTCTCATCCTTCAGAATATGCACAAATACCCTACACCCAAATACCCTCAAGTATCCATAATCAACATATCTGCCTGACCATACTCTCTCTAGATAATCACTATTCAGAGGCTTCGACGGCGATAGGTTGATCACATGTACGACTGTACACATTGCTTCTACCCAGTAGCTTCTAGGTAGCTTAGAGTGAGACATCATGCATCTCATCCTCTCTACAATGGTTTGATTCATCCTCTCAGCTATACCATTCTATTACGGTGTCTTGGGAACGGTCTGCTCATGATGAATCCCATGACTCTGGCAATACTCTTCAAATGGCCCAATGTACTCACCCCCATTATCTGAGCGAATACACTTCATCAACTTTCCTGTCTCTCTTTCCACCATGCTATGGAATTTCTCAAACACGCCAAGTACTTCATCCTTGGTCTTCAGACTATATGCCCATACCTTTCTTGACACATCATCAATAAAGGTCACGAAGTATAAAGCTCCCCCATGGGACTTTACTTTTATAGGACCACATAAATCTGTGTGCACTAGTTCAAGGACATTGTCCTTTACGTGAGGAGAGGGAATCTTTGGAAATACACCCTGTGTTGATTTCCTACTAAACAGTGAGTACATCTATTTAAATGTGTACCTTTGATGTCTGGTAAGACCTTTTCCTTAGCAAGAACTTTTATGCCTTTTTCGCCCATATGACACAGTCTCTTGTGCCATAGTTCGGAGGAAGCTTATTCTTTTGCCGCATTCACTTCTACTTTACACAAATTAGCCTGTATTTTGTAAAGAGAGCAAGTTTTCTTTTCTCTGGTTGCTACAATGGAACCTCTGCTCAGTTTCCATATCTCGTTACCAAACGAGTTTACAAAGCCATCATCATCTAACTTCCCAGCGGAAGTTAGGCTTAGCCAAATATTAGGGATATGTCTTAAATTCTTGAGTGTCAAGGTGTATCCGACATTGGTTTCTATGTGAACATCCCCAATCCCTGTAATCTTCAGGACTCCACTGTTGCCCATCTTCACTTCACCATATTCTCCACTGCTGTAGGTAGTGAAGAATCCCTTGTGCAGTGTGACGTGATAGGATGCTCCTGTATCTATCACCCACTTTGTATCCTGGCATGAGGTACTATGACAACACTCCCACAATCTGACATAATTTGTACTAGACCATCATCGACTAGTACGGTAATATCTCTTCTTGAGTTTTCATTCCTCTTTACCATGTCTTCATGTATTCTTCTCATCCCTCTTTAGTGTTCTACACTCATATCTGAAGTGGCCCTTGGTGGCACAATAGTAGCACTATCTTTCTACCTTAGGAGTTCTAGGCTTCACCCCTAGATTTGCTTCTGTCATCACCTCTAGAATGAGATGGTTTTCTGCTTGTACCTCTCCCCCATTTCTCTATGACAAGGATTTCTGTGTGAGAGAAGTTGCTTTTTGAACTCCTTCTAGTCTCCTTATTCAACAAAGACGTGGTAGCCATCTCCATGGAAACGATTCCATCCTTGGATGATCCGTGTAGTGAGACTGCTAACGTCTCCCAACTTTCGGGTAGAGGGCCTAATAAAAACAAAGCCTCAACTTCATCTCCCAAATCAATCTTCATCAAATGCATCTGATTGATGGTATTCTGTACTTCGTTAAGATGCTCAGACATTGAAGAACCTTCTTGGTACTTCGTGTTGGCAAACTTCTTAACGAGCAACACTTTGTTTCCGCCCGACTTCCTCTCATAGAGGTCTTCGAGTGTCTTCCACAAGCCAAAAGTTGTAGTCTCTTGGGATACATGGTGAAAGACACTGTCGTCAATCTACTGTTAAATGTACCCAATTGCTTTTCTGTCAAGCTTGCTCCACTCAGCCGCAGCAACAGATTCCGGTCTTTCTCCTCCATTCTTAATGGGTTGTGCCAAGTCCTTGCAATAAAGCAAGTCTTCCATCTTGGCTTTCCAAATGGTGTAGTTCTTCCAATTCAGACTCGTCATGGTGTTCATGGAATTGTCCATCTCTACAAGTTATTTAAACTCAAATCTTCTCTCAGGAGTTTTATCAAACACCTTCCGACCAAGATTTGGACAACACCTTAGGCTAATCTAACCAAGGCTCTGATACCACTTGTTGGGGTTTAGCACCGATACCAATCGATCCCCACTACACATATAACTTGTATTTGAACTTAATTCAACTCCAGACAAATTCTAATGCGTTCCCTACAACCAAACTAATAACATGCCCAACTCGCTAAACAACTATTAACAACATATAATAATGTAAAGCAGTAAAAGCATACCACAACACAAAGATATATCGTGGTTCGGCCAATGGTGCCTACTTCCACAAGAGCTAATCCTTTTATTAAGTGAGAAGGAAGATTACAATCACTCCTTTCAATCTCTCACCTTACTAGATCACTCCTCTCTCTTTACAGGCTTGTCTCTCTGTAAAAGTTATCTCTCAATCTTGATTGCTTTCAAGATTGGGTTTCTCTCTTTGTTCTTGTGTATTTTCGTGTCTCAGCATGTGTTAGGTTTTGCCAAAAACCAACTCGCGGTTTTGCAAAAATAGAAAATCGGCGAAAATAGGCATGTAAGCTGGCGCCGTCAAGCAAGGCAAAGTCAAAGTCGGCGTCAACCTTCAAAACACCGGAGGTCATCCAGGCATAGCGCTGAAGCCTTTGAGCAAGACTTATAGGAGAGCGTGTGCACTCAAGCTTCTACACGCAAACTGAACTCCTTTTCTCCTCATGTGAGGGATAACTCTAACAAGAACTAGCATCGGTTGAGAGTAGTCACGTACTTCTACAAAGACCTTGGTCTAGGTTCTGCATTCATTTCGAGCAGGGCAAAAAAAATGAGCATTTCATATTTTTCTTTCCGATCTTAAAACTATGTGTATGCATCATATAGATATTTACAGTTTCCTTTAGCATAAGGTAAAAAGGATTACCCACGAAAAAAGTACAACTGTACAAGTGCCATCTTATGGTACATCTGTCAGCCATGATTTACTGCGTGCCACACTAACTACCAAGGGATTCCTATGCTAGCGGTCCTAAGTTTTTCTTGAGTTCATGCACATTCCTTTCACCCAGGGGCAGATCCAGGATTGCCACTCAAGGGGGCTGCTACAACTAATATACACTACAAATTTTTTTTTTGGGATGAATTATACACTATTATAACTAGTATTTTTTTTTTCGACAGAAAATATAATTATTAAGAAATGTGTGGTTTAATATATTGCATACCCTGCCAAAACCAATAGTTTCATCTCCAGCATATCCAAGTCCTAAAGCAGCAACCCCAGTTTTTTGTGAAATACTACTAGCACCTGAAATAGCTTGACTTTGAATCTTTCCACAAGCTTGAACAAAATGTGTTGGACCAGCAAGGTACCCAAGTCTCCAACCAGTCATTGCAAACGCCTTTGAAACCCATTAATAATCAATGTTCTCTCCCACATTCCAAGCAAAGAAGCAAAAAGCTAATATGAGTAGCTGGTGCATAAACGATATGTTCATAAATCTCATCCGATAACATTAATAGCCTAGGATGTTTCGCGACTATTTTAGCAATCTCCTCCATAAGCTTTCTAGGATAAACAGATCCAGTTGGATTCAAAGGCGAACATAGAATAAGTACCCTCGACTTCTCATTAAGTTTTGATTCTAAAACTTTAGGATCCAACAAAAAGTTATTATTCAAAGATGTTTCTACAATCACCGGATTTGCATTAGCCATTCTAGCCATTTCAGGATAACTAACATAAACGGACCGGGAATTATAACCTCATCACTTTCGGCTTAACAAACATCAAGCAATCCTTGAAGTACACTTTGTTTAGCACCATTACTAACTAAAATCTGATCAGGTGTATAACTAATACCATTCTCTTCTTCAAGTTTATGACATATCGCTTTACGTAACTCAAAAGTACCAGCATTAGGAGTATACCTTGTATGCCCTTCACATATCGCATTAATCCCCACTTCAACAATCACTGATGGGGTATCAAAATCGGGTTCTCCAGCTGCTAAATGGATAACAGGTACACCAGCTCGAACTAGTGCAGTAGCTTGATTAGTTATCGCTACGATTCTCGATGGTTTCACAGAATTCACTCTAGGACTCAATGTAGTATCAACTGTAAATGGTGTTCATACTTTTTTTTTGGGAAGTTTGGGGAGGGTTGTAGCCCGGTCCGTCAACCCAACCTGTAGATCTGCCCCTGCTTTCATCACATTGTTGCTAGTTTGGAGATCGGTTTCAACTTTTTGGGTGTTACTCATTATTGATTAATGTAGGTGTATTGTTGACTGAAGCTTGTTTTTTCTCTTTTGTCTTGTACGTGTAGGTTATCTCAACCTACTTATGCTTGTTCATCTTAATTAATAGAAGCTTCCATCTTAAACGATTAAATTAAAGTCAACAATTAAATTACTTAAAATACAATGATTAAGTACCCGTTGCTATAAATGTAGTTGGGGTGGGTGTAGGTGGTATGTCTGTGGTGATGTGTGAATTTCTAGATAGGCGATTATTTTTGCGTCTATGATAAACTAATAAAGCAGGTTTATGCGTACCAGATCTTAATCTCATGCAAGTTTTAAGTCTAATAGGCAATTCCTAATGAGCATGCAAAAATAGCCTGATTATTACTAGAAATAGAATCCTCTTACAGTAGATTCGAGGATGTAAAGAGGTGTTACCTGGAGCGTCCTTGCTACGCGTATAAATAGCGCCTTCAACAGCCTTGAATCACGTCTACTAAAAACTTTTCAAACCAACGGCCAGGCCACTTAAGAATTGAGGGAGGTTGTCCGTGCGTGCACATTCTGATAAATTAAAGAGAGAGATTGATTTGAGAGAATATTTACTTGATTTATTTCTAGGTCTCATACAATGGTTTATATAGAGATTACAAGTTCCGAAGATTGATATCAATCCTTACTATACACGTGAATAGGAAAATAGAAACAAATAACAAAGATCATCAGACAGGTTTAGAAAGCGTAAGGTCGAAGTGCGCTTCATCGAACTTCGGCACGGCGGCATATCGATCGATATATAATGATGTCGAGGCGTGCGCACTCTTACTTCTAATACTCCCTCTCAAGTTGGAGAGTGAATGTCAAGAACTCCCAACTTGCGAATTAATCTCATAAAGGTGTCCTTGTTGAGAGGTTTAGTGAAGGCGTCAGCCACCTGATCTGAGGATGGAACGAATGTAGGAGATAATAACTTGGCCTGTATCTTGTCACGTAAGAAATGATAGTCAAATTCGATGTGCTTCGTTCGTTCATGAAAAATTTGATTTTGAGAGAGATGGAGGGCGACCTGATTGTCGCAGAACATGTTCATCGGAGAAGGGTGAAAGAGGCCTAAGTCATGCAGAAGATACTTCAACCATTGAAGTTCACAAGCAAGGGTAGCCATGGAACAATATTCGGCTTCAGTAGAAGAACGGGATATAGTGTTCTGTTTCTTTGTTTTCCAGGATATAGGGCTAGAACTAAGAAAAGTGCAATAACCACTAGTAGAACGACGAGTGATAGGGTAGCCAGCCCAATCAGAGTCACAGAAGCCAGAGATGTGTAAAGAACTATTAGCAGATAAAAGAATCCCTTTGTTGATCGAACCTTTAAGGTAGCGGAGTATACAATGAGTAACATCTAGATGTGGAGTTCGTGGGGACTGCATGAAACAGCTAAGATAATTAACAGAATAAGTGATATCTGGATGTGTAACTGTGAAATATAAGAGACGCCCAATCAAGCAACGATAGACAGTAGGATCCTGAAGTAACGTGCCATCATCGGTATGGAGGTTGATATTTTGTTCCATAGGGAACTCAAAAATACGACCACCAGTAGTGGTACCATAATCAGACAGAATGTCCAAAAGACATTTGCGCTATGTAAGAAATAATCTTTCTTTGGAACGAGCCACCTCAATACCCAAGAAATATTTAAAAGGTCCAAAGTCCTTGATATAGAACTTTGCCTCAAAAAATTGTTTCAAGTTCTAAATGAGAGATGGATTGTTGCCTATGATTAGAATGTCGTCCACATAAACAAGGACAAATGTAGAATTAGAACCACAAATATTAGTGAATAGAGAATAATTATACTTAGACTGAGTGAAGCCGGCAGTGATAAGAGCTAGTGGTAGATAGTTTGGCAAACCGTTGCCGAGAAGCCTGCTTGAGTCCATATAAGGACTTATTGAGGTGACAGATCCTATGCTCCCCCTGTTTGGCGAAGCTAGGAGGTAAGGCCATATAGACAGTTTCATCCAAATCGCCTTGGAGAAAGGCATTGTGGACATCCAGCTGATGAAGGGACCAATGTCTGATAACAGCAATGGAGAGAAGTAATCGAACAGTGACTGATTTAGCAACGGGTGCAAAAGTGTCATGATAGTCTTGGCTTTCAATCTGATTGTAACCCTTGGCAATAAGATGAGCTTTGTAACATTCAATAGAACCATCTGAATAATATTTAATCTTGAAAACCCATTTACAACTAATAGGCTTATGATGAGAGGATAACGGAACAAGAGTCCATGTGTTATTCTGTTCCGAAGCTACAATTTCAGAAACCATAGCAGTTCTCCATGCTGGAATTTTGACAGCTTGAGAAAAAGATGTAGGAACAACTGAAGATAACATTTTACACAAAAAAACTTTATGACAAGTAGAAAAATTAGTGTCAAAAACATAGAAAGCCATAGGATATGGAGTGGAAGACCGTGTTACCTTAGAGTCTGATTAGATGAGGTTGGCCGAATGAGGGACTGTAGGTGCCTTGGTGAGAGTAGGGCAGTGATAATCTTTGATGAGAAGTGGTGGGGTTTCTCACTCTAGTAGATCGAGGTGAGGTAGGAGGGTTGAGTTATGGTGGCTGAGGGAGTTCCAAAATTGCAGGTGACGGAGTAACAGATGGAAAATTATCAGGAGGGAGGGCGCGTGCGTGATCGGTTTGTATTGGATTGGAGGAGGGCGCACACTCGACCAATTCGGAGTTACTGAGGGGAGGGCGCTGGGGCGACTCGATTTCTTATTTGGATCGAGGGCGCACGCTCTTACTACTGGATCAGAGCTACATGAGAGGATTGAATGTCAAAAGTTTTATTGTCTGGGTAAGGGATAAACAGGCAGATGTGATGGTGGGGAAGATAAATATTGATAGGGGAATACATGCTCATGGAAAATCACGTCACGGGATGTATAAATTTTTTTGGAAGATAGATCGTAAATGTGATATCCTTTATGAGCATAAGGATAACCAATGAAGATGGCAGGTTTACCTTGGTGATCAAACTTATTTTTAATGGAAGTGTTATGAGCAAAATATAAACAACCAAAAACACGAAGATAGGCTATAGAGGGAGGTGTTCTAAACAAAAGCTCATGAGGTGATTTGCCATTTAACAAGGGGCTAGGAATTTTGTTAATAAGATAGTCTACGGTGAGAATACCTAAAAAAAAAAAAAAAAAACATAACGGGAGATGAGCTTGAAAACGTAATGCTCGTGCAACGTTGAGTAAGTGACGATAGTTTCTTTCAACAACAACGTTTTGTTGGGGAGTAGCAACGCAACTACATTGGTGGATAACCCCATGTTTGGAAAAAAATTGTTGCATGTTATGAGATATAAATTCGGATCCATTGTCGGATCGAAGGACTTGGATTTTTTGAAAATGGTAATCAATATTGCCATGGCCAGATATGAGCGAATCTATTGTAGAATGAAATTGAGTATGAATCATGGCAAAAAAGGATTGTCAATGTATGGCAGCTTCAGATTTGACAGTCATAAGATAAATCCATGTAGCACGACTAAAGTCATCAACAATAGTTAAGAAAAAACGAGCATTGGAATAGGATGGTAAATGAAAAGGAACCCAAATATCACAATTAATCATTTGAAAAGGCCTAATAGTTTTTATTGAACTATGAGAAAAAGATAAATGTGTTTGCTTAGCTTGCGGACATACATGGCAAGTAGCATTATTGGAACTAGAAATAAAAGGAAATTGCTTTGCTAAAATATGTAAAGGAGTGGAAGAGAGATGTCCTAAGTGATAATGCCATAAATTATTAGTGGTGGAGTTGTGGGAAAAGCAAATGGAAGCTAGTTGAAGATGGTAGAGTCCCCCATTAAGTCATCCTAATCCAATCTTTTTCTTCGATAACTGATTCTGAAAAAGACAAGAATTATTAGTGAACGTGATAGAGATAGGCTGAGACTTGACTAGTTCACTAATGGAAAGTAAGTTAAAATGAAAGGTGGGAACAAACAGAATGTTGTCAAGACGTAATAAAGGATAGAGGATAACACTACTAGCATGAGTGATTAAATGGTCGGTACCATCCTGAAGTTTAAGAGTAGAATGTGTTAAACAAGTGTGATAATGAGAAAACAGATGTAACGATGAACAGACATGATTGGTAGCACCAGAGTCGATGATCCATATGGATTTAGAAAAACATGAGAGAGAAATACCTATCATGTTTGTTTGTGAAGCGGTGCTACTTGAATCGAGTAAACTGAGAAGTTGGTTGTATTGTTCTGTGGAGAAAACAGGAGAATTAGAGTCTGTAGCAACTGAATTAGCTTGAGCAGGCTTGGGGGATAACCGTGCAGTTTGTAACATGTACCAATATGATGTCCAGCTCGGTTACAGTGATTGTAGAATGGACAAGCGGCGCGGCGCGCCTGGTTTACCCTCAGATCGGCTGGGCTTTACACGCTTTTAGGCGAACTAATGTTGTCTTCGCTGGAGGTTTAGACGGGCCTGATTTTGAAGAAGAAGCCCAATTGTTCTTTTGAAAGTGGGTACTCAGGGAAGCAATGTTTGGAGCAGAAGAGAGAGTGCATGAATCTTTTGTTGCTTTTCTTCCTGTCGGATTAAAGAATAAATCTTGGACATACGAGGAAAAGGATCCATTAAGAGAATTTGACTGCGAATGGATTGAAAATGAGCATCTAGGCCTTGTATGAATTTCATAGAATGACCGTCTTCAATCTATTTGGCAAAGATAGATGCATGACCACAAGTACAAGCATGCATAGTAGACAAAGAACTTAATTCATCCCATAAAGATTTAAGCAAAGTGAAGTAAGTAGATAAAGAACGATTGTCTTGTTTGAGAAGAGTGACAGAATCCTTCAGTTGAAAGACCTTGGGTGCATTAGTTTGTGAAAAACGGTCACCTAGATCTTTCCAGATTTTGGATGCAAAGTCGGCATAAAGGATGCTTCCATGGAAATCTAGAGTAACAGAATTGAGAATCCATGAAGCAACGAGGTCATCACATCGCAACCACTTGGATTTTTTTTTGGAGTAGTGGGAGGTGTGACAGAGCCATCGACAAAACCAACTTATTCTTTGCTCGAAGGGCTTTAGAGATAGACCATAACCAAGTCGGATAATTGTCACCGGATAACAGAGGAGAGACGAGAATAGCCGTGGGACTATCTGAGTGGTGTACAAAGAAAGGTTCATTGGAACCTGAAGGAGAGTCATTATTGGTGTTTAAGGTGTCGGCCATTAAGAATTAAAAGGAGGCAGAAGCTTAGAGCGGTTAGGGTTAGGGTTTGGATCGAAATTAGGCTGATACCATGATAAATTAGAGAGATAAATTGATTAGGGTTAGAGAGTTCTTGGTTTTTGTTCTCTACCCAGAGTTACATATTTATACTAATCTAAAACATGATAATAGAAACTACTAGATATGGATGTCCACACTTATAGAAACGTGGGACTTTACATATAGGACATATTCTAATACTGACATATTCTAATACTCCCCCTTAAGCTGTAATGCCGCAAACTTGCAAATTATAGCTTGAATGGCAGAAAGAAAAGATAAGAATACAGCTCCCCTTTTCGCGTAGAACTGTTTTTAGTTGAAGAACTCAAACAACTGTTGAGACGAGACGTTCTGGAAAGTGAAACTGTCAGTGTAGACAATGGCCTAACCTGAATACTAAAGTTGTACCACATGCACAAATTGGAAACATAACACCTATATGATGACTGCAACCTGATAGATGAATCTAAATAGCTAGTTGATGATGATGGATCGCAACCCGAGATGTATCACGAATAGTGCGTGATGATGATGTGGATTTGTAACCGAGAGATTAATATTGAATAGTGCAGTGATGATGTGACTGCAACCTGAGAGTTTAATATTGAATACTGAAAATTGAAAAAGAATTGATTTTGATTTTGATTTTGATTTTTTTGGATACTGATTTTGAGAGATTCCTCTCCTAACAAACCACTAAACTTTGATTTGAACCTGATACTCTGATACCAAGATAAATAAGAGAGAGAGATTAATTTGAGAGAATATTTACTTGATTTATTTCTAGGTCTCATACAATGGTTTATATAGAGATTACAAGTTCTTAATATTGATATCAATCCTTACTATACACGTGCACAGGAAAATATAAACAAATAACAAAGATCTGTACAGTTTTAGAAATAGACGGTGCGAGTCTGCTTACTGGAACTCTGGCACAGGCGCGCTCGAGGTATACGATGCCAGAGCGCGTGCGCACTCTTACTACTAATACGTTCTTTAATTAGAGAACCCCAATTCTTTTAGTTTTCTAGACACCGTATAATATGAAAGTTTATTTATGCAATTATTGGAGTGGTTGGGTATACGAGTGATGTACTGTACCTGTGACATAATATTGCAGTTAATATAAAAAAATTAATTGAATCTAATTAAGATAAGGCGCACACGCGCTTCATAATAGGGTAAATTGGGCGCGGGGCGCAATCTATACTTTTTTTTTTGTAAATTTAAGTGAGTGCGGGGCGTGCTCTAGACAGGCAAAATGAGGGTGCGGGAGCGCTCTCAAGTAGAAATAGTAGGTTGAATTTTTTAGGGTCAAGTCACGGGAATGCAGGGAGTTGGTTTCTCAACTCGTATGCACTCAGGCAGTAGCAGAAAAATTTCAAGAATTTGTGAACAGTGAAAAATAGTATAGAAATCGGAAAACAGTGAACAAAATCTTCTATTCTAAATTCACAATATGTGAGCAAACAAGATGGCCAGCGGCGCCATTTGATGTAAATAAAAGTAATGCTTCCAAAATAGTAATGAGAAGATGAAGAAACAATAATTTAATTGATGAGAAAAGATTAGAGACCGAGGGGTTAACCCATTAATGGCTATTAGTTAGTCATTGAATCGATTTTCTTGGTCCCTAGCAAACTTATGATTATCTCTAATCATAGTTTTGCTAGCTAGAGAGATTGCACCCCCACAAATCTATTTGATGGGGCTACAAACCTCTAGCCCATTGTTATGAGGTTTATCTCTAAACCACATCCCAATGGACTTGAAGCACTAATTAAAAACAACAACCATTCTAAATAGCTATCATCCTCACGTGACTTCATAAACAACCCGTGTAAAGGCTCGTTTTGGTGTGAATCTTTACAAGCCTTGATGGGATAGGGAAATGTGGATTGTATGTGATTTGAATGAGTTCGGATAGATGCGAACTGCCTACATATCAAGTTATTTTGCTCCACTTGAATCAAGTCAGACGTAGTTCCTCTTCTCTTTATAAAGGCAAGATGCCCGCGCTTCATTCTCTCCCGCGTCAAGTCAAGTTCAGGACTTGAGGTCATTTAATGAGCCATGATGGCGAGTTATGGCGGAGTAATGGAGCGTGCACCTGGAGCTCCAGTCTTGATGGTGACAGCTGTGGCATCCGTTACTATTCGTTGTTGCATAAGCAAGTGTGGACCTCCTGGAGGTCGTTGTAGTAGTCGAACTGGTTGGGCGATCTCTCTAAAGAGATTGTGCTTTTGGTTCGAGTTGTTATGAAACGATCTGGATTTGTGTGGTGCAATGAAGCGACCTGGAGGAAATCGGCTGGTGGTTTCACTTTTGCTGGACACATGTATAATACTCATAGAATGTGGTATTAGTCTCTCACAACCTTCGTAGTTATTTTCTTCGTTTGAAATCTGTGGCATGTGTTCAGTTTGTACATGTTGTTAGGGTGTTGTCCATCCCTTGTAAGGATGTTGTCCAAATAATATCTATAGTTTGGTTACTCTTGTATCAGTTGTATGGTAGAGGAATTTCAATGATATTCGTCTGGTGCCTCCCAGATGAAGAATATGACATTTATGTATGCAACTTGCAACTTGTAGCTGCACATGTATTAAGCTTAGTTTCTTCCAAGCTAGATGTTATCTTGTCCGCATATATGACTTAATCAAATACTTTAGCTTGGTCCTTGCTTTTGCTCAAGATGTATTGCCATTCTCTCTATTCCAGTTCTTGACTGGATGTGCACACATATTGCTTTATTTACTACCCCTGACCAAACTTACTTTGCTAAAGCTAAGCTTTTATGTCTTCTTAAGATAACATGTTTTGTATTTTTGTTTTAATATATGTAATATAATCGATTTATTTTATTAGACAAATTTACTGATCTATTCTTTATTTATGTTGTTTCTTAGGTTGGACAACATTGGCTAATTGATAAAGGAAAGCCTATACTTTAGACCCTGGCAACACACTCATTTTGTTGATGATGAAGTTTGATTACAACTTTTGTTAGGTGTGCATAATTTATTGTAATTAGGGTTATATTGAGACAATTTTCAAGTGTTTTGTATATCATCAACTGGTACTTAATAAGTTCTTATTTTTCTTGGTGAATAAATCTTGTAATACCAATTTTTTCAATGAATTTTTCTTGGTTGAAGTTTCGGTATATTGAGGTCGATTGTTTACGCATTAGAGCATCACCAATGGATTGTATAAATTTACACGTCCACATAGGAGCCACATGTGTTTTTAAAAGAGATTTATACAATAAGTTTAATGATGTGTAAAAAAAACACATCTAATAGGGAACCAATGGAAACTTTTTGCAAAATGTGTAAAGACAAGTGGTGTTGGCTTCCCATTGGTTTAAAATAATGAGAATGGAAAACTTATGAAGTCCCATTTTTGAAGTAGTGACGTGGGTCATAGTTAGAATTAATTGAGTTTAAAAATATGTAAAATTATTTTCATGTTTAAACATGTGTTTACACATTTTTAAACTAAAAATGTTTTTACACGTCTCCATTGGTAGAGAATTTTTAGAGTTGGATGTTTAAATTTACACTAAAAGTGGTTTACACAATTCCATTGGTCGTCATGCTCTTAAAGTTCATATACGTGGAATGCATACACTCTTCTCAAGTGTTTTGTAATATACAAGTGTAGTAGCCATATTCATAGAGGGAGCATGTGTGAAATGGGCTAAGAGATAGGGCCAACACCATAGTATGTATTGGGCCTAGAGAATAGGCCCAAGACCATACTATGCCTCAGGAAGTAAACCTAAGAGAGGGATATAAAAGGGAAGAGAGAAGAAGGGAGGAAGGGGAGCTCATAATGGAGGCAGAGAGGGGTGAGGAGAGAGAGGTGAACTACGGTGGCTTGATCCCGAAATTAATACGTAGGCAACCTAATTGGTGCAGCCGATAACAAATAGATTTCTAATACGAGTAAGATGTTTGGTCGCGGTAATGGGGTGCGACAAATGGCGCCGTTTGTGGGGAGTGAAAAATAAGTTGGTGGTCGAGAAAAAAAGAATATAGTGGTGACAGAGATCTGGGGGTGCTAAAGATAAAGTGACAATAGTTAACAGCTAATACAATAGAACATTTCCAGATAATACATCTTCCAAACTCGACACTGATGTTCGGTCTAGTTCATCTTTCGAATGCACGACAGATCTATACCACCAAATCAGGCAGTTGAGGACATTTTAAACCATTGCTAGAGAAATAGTATATGTTGGAAGAACAAATAGGGGCAGGGACTGTTCCAGCAGAAAGTTTAATACCGAGAACTAGGTGCTCGAGTTTAATATTCGCTTTATGAAAGATATCTATATCTTAGAAGGGAAAAGGCTGACGGTAGAAGTTGTTCGCGGAACAAAAGAGGCGCGGAGTTCGAGATCAGGTGTCAGCGGAAGGATGGACATTTGTGGTATTAGGCAAAATAAGTTGTTAGTTACGATGGTGATATTGTTCATATTGTAAATACCATTGGGTGTTGGCCACCGTTGTTTGAGTAATTAAATAGAAGGTGTTTTTCTGCGATTATCAAGATAGGAACAGGAAGTGTTTGACAAAGGGTAGCAAAATGAAGCAAAGATCGAAGTGGCAGTGAGTACTGTAGGTCATCGACGACAGAAAAAACGGAAATGATGGAATCGAAAGAGTAATATCCTTAATAGTGTATGACAATGAGGTCATACCGCGACGCGGATAGGTATAAGATAGAGAGATACAAGCTTGCATTGCTTCACAGCGAAAGTCAGTGCACAAAGAGTGTTTAACGAAATGCGCATGAAGAGCTATGGACAGATAAGTCTTTTGTTATCCATTTTCTTTAAACACCAACAAATTTATTTCTAATAAAGATGCTTTAGTATACAAACGCCAAATCTTGCCATTTGATTAAGTTTATTGTCTCTGGAGCATGATGGACAGGTGGGTCATAGAAAATGCATAAGTTGGACATACTTCTCAGAAGAGTTCTTCAATGCTTTTATTGCTTGAAATCATGAAGTTCGAGGAGGTTGTGACTGAGATCAACGGCTTGGAGCGTTCGAATGCGGATGGTAAGATGATTACAAAAAACATAGAGAGACATACACCGCGACAGGTAATTCGTTTCTTTTACCGTCATGTACATAATGGATGGACGAGTAGTGACTTGGCCGTTAGCCATAGTTACACTGGGGGCAAGCAAGCCTTGTCTCCGTCCTTAGCTGGGATTGTCCCCAGACCTCGTGGTGTTCTGCGAACCTATTCTCTCTAGTTACACTGGGGGCAAGCAAGCTTTGTCCTTGTCCTTGGCAGATATGTATGTGGGGACAGATTGGGATTGTCCCTAGACCTCGTAGTATTCCGCGAACCTATTCACTTTGGGAGGTTGCAGACCATGAATAAGAAATGTGGTTGTACACCTCAGGGTAAGATGGATGGTACACTATTTGGAGCACATGATCTCCATTATATTTGTAGGCCAATACTTATGCTGAATTAATGTTCTTCGTTAAAACTCACGTGTTATTTGTGCAAAACTCAAATATGAAAGTTTCAGGTTACAGAAAAAAAGAAAGGTACGCTGTACCGCGGAACAGAGTCGAGATTGAGTTGGTATTGAGAGATGGATCCATCTCACCTTATTTACTCCCTTATTTGCATACATTATATTGTCATCAAAGTGTTTACTTTCTGCATTAAAGGTTTATTGCATGATATAACATTAAGTAAGGTCGGGGTCGGGCCCCGTACTAGTTATACGGGGAACCTCGGAGTCTGCTGGTGTCTCTATGTAGTGGTGACTTACCGTTCACATTAAGGGCATGGTATCTTTGCACTGAGTTATATACATGTACACTATTATCTCTTAATGCTTTGAGAATTTGTCCGCACATATTTACCAGAGGATGTTTGGTCTACTTTTATGTGGGAAGAGATAGAGATGAGTTGCCTCTAAGCTAGAGAACGGGGGGGGATGAGCCCTTCGTGGACCGCTGTGTCCGAATCAAGCTTGGGGCAAAATGAGCTGCCTCTAAGCCGGAGAACGGGGGGGACGAGCCCTTCGTGGACCACTGTGTCCAAATCAAGCTTAGAGCAAAATGAGCTGCCTCTAAGCTAGAGAACGGGGGGGATGAGCCCTTCGTGGACCACTGTATCCGAGTCATGCTTGGGGCAAAATGAGTTGCCTCTAAGCTAAAGAACGGGGGGATGAGCCCTTCGTGGACTGTTGTGTCCGAATCAAGCTTGGGGAAAATGAGCTGCCTCTAAGCCAGAGAGCGGGGGAGATGAAACCCTTCGCGAACGTGATGTAGAATTTTATAGCACGCCGAGGAGAATGGGATGAGACCCTTGCGGAGATGTTGAGTGTTACTAATAAGAGTGAAGGGGTTAAAACCCTTCATAGATATACTGTTGAGTTATACAAAAGAGAAATAGAGGGGATGAGGCCCTGTGTCGATGGGATATCGAGTTCCATGAGTATGTGCAAAGGGGATGAGACCCTTCGGGGACAATATGTTGAGTTTGAAGAGTGAGAGCGAATGGGTGGAGACCTTTTGCGGATACACTATTAAGTTCTATGTACGAGAGCTGATGGGTTGAGACATTTTGTGGAGATGACGATTGATTGTGAAGAGTGAGGACCAAGGGGAAGAGACCCATCACAGACATGGTAGTGAGTTCTGTGAATAAGTGCGAAGGGGATGAGACCCTTCGCGGACATGATGTCGAGTTCTAGGAGTAAGTGCGAAGGGGATGAGAACCTTTGTGAATACAATGCTGAGTTCTACGAAAGAGAAACAAAAGGGTGAGACACTCCACAGACATAGTAGTTAGTTCTATGAAGGAGAGCTTATGACTGGGCTGAGACACTCCGCGGACATAGTAGTTAGTTCTATGAAGGAGAGCTTATGGCTGGGCTGGGACACTCCACGGACATAGTAGTGATTTCTATGAAGGAGAGCTTATGACTGGGCTGAGACACTCTGAGGACATATTAGTGAGTTCTATGAAGGAGAGTTTATGGTTGGGTTGAGACACTCCACGGACATAGTAGTGAGTTCTATGAAGGAGAGCTTATGGCTGGGCTTAGACACTCCGCGGACCTAGTGAAGAGTTATATGAAGGAGATGTGGTGGCTGAGATGAGACACTCCGCTGACATGGTAGTGAGTTTTGTAGAGAAGAGTTGATAGCTGGGTTGAGATATTTCACGGGAATGAGGATTGAGTTTGAAAAGTGAGAGCGAAGGGAAGAAACCATTCGCTGATATGTGGGCAAAAAGATTAAGGCGAATAAGGATATGCCGATCGAGATTCGTCCACAAAAGTATAAGGGGCAACCATAGAATGCATATTCCAAATCACGAAGTAGATGATCACACTCGAGAATAGTATGGAGTCAATTTAATTATATAGAAGGAACATTGAGTCAGGGGGATTCGGATATGAGATGCAAAGCGCCGAGTATAAGTTGAATAAGAGCAGAGGTCGTGGAATCCGAGATATAGACATTTGGTAGACTGAGGATTTGGCAGATAAGGAAGGTCGAGGACTTCTCGGATCTGCAGATTTATAGAAGTCCGCGCACCCGAAAGGGGGCCATATTCATAAAGGGAGCATGTGTGAAGTGGGCTAAGAGATAGGGCCAACACCATAGTATGTATTGGGCCTAGAGAATAGGCCCAAGACCATACTATGCCTCAGGAAGTAAACCTAAGAGAGGGATATAAAAGGGAAGAGAGAAGAAGGGAGGAAGGGGAGCTCAGAATGGAGGCAGAGAGGGGTGAGGAGAGAGAGGTGAACTACGGCGGCTTGATCCTGAAATGGGTACGTAGGCAACCTAATTGGTGCAACCGATAACAAATAGAGTTCTAATACGAGTAAGATGTTTGGTCGCGGTAATGGGGTGCGACAACAAGTGTAATGACAGATCTTTTTGGCATGAGATGCATGGTATGTTTAAAAGGATAGTAGAAAGATGTCATTGTCATTAAGTTAAAGTTGAATATTTGTTGATTAATACCCTCGATCTATAGAAAGCAAGTGGTCAAGGCATTTAATTTACGAATTGGATCCCTTGCTACACCATAATCAATTCAATAGGAATTATATTTTTAGATGTGATTAATATGATCCCTACGGATAAATTAATTACATGCTAATATATTTTTGCCTATTGTATATTCTTGAGAAGAAAAATTCATGTATGGCTAGTGGGAGTGTTTTCCCTTACAGATTTATTATCTCACGGTTGCATTAATAAATTATGATGATGGTACACTTGACTGAAATATAGTTGCTGCCCCACGGTTAAGTTGTGCAATTATGTTTTGGTAGCAAAAGGAATGATAATGGAAATCATATTACGTGTATGAAAAATTGATGGGTCTAGTAGAACCCGCCTGATTAAGTTGAATAATTTTGATACCCTACGGATAAGAGATTATTCATAAGTATTAGGTTTTATTGCTTATTGATAAAACGTTAATTAACATGTTATTTGGTTTTATATTACTTAAGTCCGAAGTCCGAAGACCAAAGTCTAAAGTCCAAAGTCCGTATAGTCGTTCGTTTAATCAAGTTACCTTACTCACGTGGGTTTGGTAGGATAGGTCGAGTAAGGGATTGTCCAAACCTTAGGGCTTAGCAAGGTTCACAACTGGAATTACAACTTTTAGTGAGTAGAATTTTAGGTTTTTTAGTTGGTTTAATTAAATTAACGGTAATGTAAATAATGTAAATTACTAACGATGATTTCGATGTGAATAAACAAAGATAGAGGAACAAGGAGAGGGTTAATCATACTCATGCAAGAATCATTTTTTAACAGTTTATATTACCACATCACTACAGCTCTAATTCATCTCAAGTTCATAGACAAACCCGAGACGATGTCGAGTATTGATCACTAGCTTAAACGCAGCACATCTCTCGAAGTCGATCAAGACTAGCATAAGAAGTTGAACTAATATTTCATCTTTGGAATATCATTTCAACTCCTGGCTCGATTCTACATCAGCTGGACAAATTGAGAGTCGCCCGACACCGAGAGAGTCACCAGACACATTTTGGGTCTCTTGCGAGACTATTCTGGAGCATCAGCACTCCAAATTTGTACAGTCTCAATCATTTTGGGATTGGATGTCTAATCTACACCTAATTCCTACGTAGTGATTCTAGAATATTAAAGAGTCAATCTGGATTCTCACACGAGCAGCATAACCCTCCCCCTGAGGGGGGGGGGGGATTAGCTCATGGTCATTGAAGGAATAATTAAACTTACTGTATACATTAAATAAATAAATGCAGGATAGGAATTAAACTTGAAAAGAAATGACTTTTATTAAGAAGAAATGACTTACAGTATTTTAGCTGCTGAAATGAAAAGGACGGAATTTAAAGTACTGGAATGAAAATTAACTAACTACTGAGCGGAAGCTAAAGCATAAAAATGCTGACGGAAGAATATCTAAAGACCCCCTCATATATATAGGCTGGAGATCCTCGTGAAGGGATTTTATTTGGTTTTGTCTTTTAGTAAATTTAGACGTTCAAAACTTTGAAAATCAAAGTTTTGTCTTTACCTTGTTTAATTTGCCTTCTCTTTTCTGTATTAAGGTTTTGTCTTTTAGCTAATTTCAATTCAAACCACCTGCTTTGAATTGGTATGTGTCTTCCATATTGCGAGGTGGCACAAAATTGTGACCATCACTTGCCACCTGCCTATGCTGACTCATCATGCCTTTTGGCCCCACAGAGTGGGTCCACTTAGTGTGTAATCGATGGCTGATTTTGGCGTTTTACAATTTTTATCTATCTTTTAAAGTTAAAGTTTCGCCGCCTCGGCTCGGGCAGTTTACTAGCTAACGTCGGTATCCAGATTTATCAGATGTGAGCTTCGGAAGTTTGGTGCTTCTTTATATGTGGACCCATTCTGCACTGGTTTTGTTCTTTTGGAAACTTCGGCTCTAGTCAGCCTTTGTTGGGATTAACTGGGGTTGAGTGGGGAACTTCAAATATTCCAGTAGTCCCGTACTTCGATGCATGTTTTATCATTATATTCATGTTAACTACCAAAACCTGCAAAAGTACGAAAATATAATTATTACATGATTATTAAACACATAATCGATCAAAATGCTATGTCTCTCGGGGTTTAATATTACAGTTTTGGGTGCTTATCACGCCACCCCCAAATAGCACTTTGCTTGTCCTCAAGCAAAGAAGAGATATTAAAATGATAAGTGGTCAAAAATGTGTTGTCCTAAGTTACATCTCATTTCGCAGAGTGCGGTTGCATTGACCGTATGCAACAAGGCCTTGAACCACTAGGAATTCCCTAGTGGGCGAGTTATAGTCTCGTGAGAGTTTTCTAGAGAAAATACTCACAAACTTCGTTTATACTACAACGACTCAGTAACAAAGGCATGTTTCCTTAATTAATCTCAGGTATCTAGACATCTCACTAGCAGGGGAAACAAGGATTTAATTCTTTCGAAATTTAAGTTAATATACATACAATAATCAAAACATCTACGTATGAGTATGCATGCAGTGATCTTATAATGAAATGTACGAGCAGGGCCGTTTATGGATCCTTTGGATACTGTCCTTAAGTAGGTTCTCATAGGTATGTGTCGAAACACAATTTCTCTCTTAATTTTTCCACTCAAGTTTTGCTATCTCCAGTGTGCAGTGGGCACACGTTTCCTCACATACTCAATGACAATCAGAGGAGGCGAGGTCGAGAAGTCACAACTACTACTTATTATCACACTATCCTACTCCTAATTGTGCTAGAGGTCTTAATTAGGTGTTATGGGGCATAAGAGGTAGTGTAGAAGAAAATAGAATATAAAATTAAAAAAAAATGATAAGTATGAGAGAATAAGGTCTTCGAGATATTTATACTAAAGAAATCCTTATTTTCTTTCCTGCTTCTAACATTGGTTTCCATACTTGGCTTTTTCAAGCTTTTGTATTCCCTTGATTTGATTTTGGGGGGAATTATAACTTTGATATATCTTTTGATTTTTGGAAACATATTTCTATTTTTCTTTTTTCTTTTCTTCTGAAGCAAGTAACTGATTTTGATTTGTGACAAAGTTTTTCTCTTCATTTTTCTACACTTCATCCTATTTCTCATACTCATCATCTAGGTAGGCTTATTTATTTATGGTTAATAGATGGGTAATGAATTTTTGGTGAAATAGAAAGGGTTAATGAAAGGTTCAGTGGGGCGACTAGCGGTAAAATTTTTTACATGTGTGAATTTTTGGCTATATCGATCCAAAGAAGGCCTAAATTCTCGCCTAGGATTTGGGTAGTGATCAAGTAAGTAGACGTGTGAACTTCTCTATTCGGAAAAACTACTCATCTGTGTCATTACTCACATATCACACATTTTGAGGCTTTTTGGTTAGATTCTTACAGGATATGAAAACTAAGTTGTTTAACCGTGGGTCCCAAAAACTTACTGTTGTGTACATTTAATGATAGTCAGTGCATGAATGCTCATGAAAAGATGTAAAAACTATTGCATACGTAGTAAATTAAGTTTCTAAGAACAAGTCCTAATTCTGATTCTAGGATGAGATTTCTAAATATTTTTCATCATAGAAAAGGAAACGAGAATTTGTCACTAAATACGTTTATTTAGACATAAAGTAAACTATATACAACTATGCATTCTTAATTTTTGCGAAAGGTTCTCACCACCCCCAAACAGTCGGACATCGTGGTCCTCAAAGTGTTAAGAGGAAGAAAGAGTATACACCCGGAGGCTTTGAGCAAAAATATAGTGACATCTTCCACAGAAATTTATTGTAACACACTATATATTATACATCATAAAAGTGAAAGCACACTGTTAGATTGGTACACTGTTAGGTTATTTATTTATCTCACATCAAAACGTAAAACAAATATGTACATACATCAACTCACATTGCCCCAACCAAGAACTGGGGGATGGTCCATCCTTGCTTCGTCCCTATAGAAATGCCATTCCTTTGCGTCACGCCAATCTATCATAGCTTTCCAGACTTCTCTCCACTTCCTCTTCTTTGCAGTGTCCAGATGAGCTATCATTTTATCATCATTAGGGAAGGAACACTCTTTCTTTAGATACCTTGCAGGGCATCGCCATGTCCAAAATCGCAAAGAACGAATGATCTTGTTGGTTGGACACATAGAGTCGACCTTAACCCAGTCTGAAAAGTGGCCGAAAACTGTGGAAAGCACGCCCTCACTATCCCGCATCTTTGATCGGCAAAGTGATATAGTCTTTGCCGAAAAAAGACCGAGCCCTCTTTAGGTTCTAAATTACTAGGTTTGTGATGTCGAAGGCAGTATGTTGCTGGGCTAGTGCATGGAACGTCTTACAAGCTGACTTTGATGTAGTGGAAAAATGTCAATCCCCCATGATGTTCAGAAGAATAAATAACATGGAAGTTCCAACATTCATGGTCATACTGGCAAGTGGAATAGTAAAGTCTGGCCATCGGCCAGCTACGACATGTTCACTAACCTGGGCAAGGCCATCGCCATAACGGGTGGCAAATTTTTCCTAAGAATAGTCGTTAAAGTTGTTTTCTACCATGTATTGGATGGGGATGTCTGGCTGAAAAGGAGGAAGGTCTAGAGCCATAGCAACTGTTGGCTCGTAAAAAGAGTGTCGGGTGTTACCAATACGGATTGTAAATCCGTTCAAAGGGAAACCCCATGCGGAGGGTAGATCTTCCATATGATCGTAAAAATAAGTTGCCAAACACGGGAGTATGTCCGCTCCGGTGTAGAATAAGGAGAGTTCAACCGAAAGTGATGTAGTCCCTAAAAGATGTCCATATGCAGGAGAATTCAAAGAAGCGAATGGAAAGATTGTTCGGAATCATCTTTGGAGCTTCCATTGTAGAAAATGTGTGAAGAAAGATGCTACCTGTTAGACAAAGATAAACAAATATTAGAATATGATGAGAATAATTAAGTAAAAACAAATTACCATAGGGAAATTGCACTATATTTAAAAAACTAAAAAGAAAATGACAAAGAACATAAAATTGCAAAATTTAAATTATGTCATGGGCCCAAGTAACGGCGAGGATCCTTTTGTGAAATGAATCCATTTATAAGATCTTCGATGCCGCTAATCCTGGCAACAGCTCGTTGCATAATTTCACTCTGTGTCTGGTAAATCTCGGCGTGGTTCTCCATTATGAGAGTGTGATTTGACGAGAACAGGTTGTGACTGTGCAAGAATTGTGTTTGTTCCTCTTTCTGTATTGTCCGCAGGTCGTGAAATTCAAGGAGACTGGTGATGATAATGTTCTGACGTTTGTATAATGTCATCAGTCCTTGTTGAATTAAACAAAGGCCTTCCATAGGATTAAATACATTGCTTAATGCATTTTCAGTGAAGATGTTGTCAGCGGAACAAGCTTCTTCGGTTTCTGTACTGACATGGTTCTTTGCAACGTCGAGATTCCAGAAACCGTAAAACTGAGTGAATGGTAAGAATGTTAGCTGTTCTGAGAGGTGTATTAGGAGAAGTACTAGAAAACCCCCAATGCATCATGATAAGTGTCACAATGGTTGGCAAAGGAGCTGCCTTTTTCCTGGCACGTGCAATATCATTCTAGATAAATTTAATAATGCAAAAATCATTGCAGTTAGTCTGCAAGACCCAGAGTAGATGGAGGAGGGGTTTTATTATTTCGGAAGTCTTAGACGTGTCGAGCACATTATGAGCCAGCCATTGGATCACAGATAATTGGTTCTTTTGCAAGGATGGATGATAAACAACACGGTTTTTCCAGTTGTATTCACCGTGAAGGATAGTTGCAAACATCAGATGTCTGATATTGTCGAATGGTGAATCTTGAAGATGTACCCGTTGGTTTGTAATGGGAATTTGAAATACCTCAGAGATAATTTCTATAGTCAATTCACGCTCGCATCCGTTTGCACGGACAAAGAATTGCCCGTTTTGGAAATAACCGTGTTTATAGAACAACAGGACCAATTCTCTGGAAAAAAAATGCCTACTTATGATGTAAAAGAGGGTACCATCCTCGACGTAAAATTTCTGTGTCAAAAAATGGATGAAAAAGACCGTTTTGGAAATTTTCCATAAAATTTTGCTCGGGCACGAAAATTTGAGTAAGGGCCATTAAAGATGGAGTGGTGAAGAAAATTCAGCGGAAAAAGGGAAGTTGGTGTTTAGAGGTGTCTATCCTTGTTATAAATATGCACCAATCCGATTTAGTAGGAAATATGGATCGAGGTGTCACAGGGTAGTTAGACCACGTGTATCTTCTAAAATATGGCGCAAACGTTGATGTAGTGTGGATGAGAAGAATGGGGCATGTGACAAGGAGTGCCCACTTTTTCTTTTACGTAAATAAATAGCGTAAGTAGAAGGCAAAGGAAGATGTAAATATAATATTACAATAAGATGTAAGACTGTACAGAGGAGTGGAAACACATCATAATGATACGTGAAATAAAATACAAACCTAAATCTTAGATAGAACTATATGCCACATTAACAACATTACTATAATAAAACAACCAAGCATGAAGACTTGAGTAGCATATTCAATTTGCTGCTGCTCAAACTTTTCTAGTGCATCTATAAATCTTGAAACTTGGAGCGATCAAAAAACGATTTTTAGAGTAAGAAGTGGAGAGGGGAGCAGATGAAAAGAGTGAAATGTGAAGAATGTGTTGAACTTATTTATAGAAGAAAATTGAGCCGTTTTCTGACCGTTTTTAGATGCGATTTTATGACCGTTTTTGGTGCGTTTTCATGACCGTTTTCTGACCGTTTTCTAAAACGTTAGTTTATGGTAAAATTTGTCGTTAAGTGTGACATCTAAAATATATATGTATATATGTATATATTTATATATGTATATATATTATTATTACTAATATAATTATATATGTTTCTACCTAGATAATATAATAGCTAATATACTGTTTGACAAGGCAGAAATTTTGGAGAATGTAGGAATTAACAGACGTCCCAGGTTCGAAAATAAAATACAACACGTAAATAAAATATCCGGCATAAATAATATACAAGAACGGTGAAAATAAACTATCTACTGAGAATCCTCGGGGGCTGCAGGAGAATCCTCAGGGGCTGCAGAAGAAGAACCAAGAGTCCTGCGATGTCGTGTAGGACGAGCTCCTGTGGAGGCTAACTGCTCCTGGATATCACCCAGAGTATCCATCACCTGGGCCTGAAACTGATGCTGGTTTGCCAAGAACATTCGCTGGAACTTGTTCTGGTGAGTAGTCATTTGGTCTTGAAATGCATTCATGGAAGCTCGCATTTCCTGCTGAAATTCGCCCATGCTGTTTGTCAGCGCCCCGTGGCGAGTGGTCATATCCGTCCTTAACTCGCCCAAGGCATGTTTCATCGATACCTGGCGAGTGTACATGTCTCTCATGCCACTGTTCATAGCACATAAGGCATCCATAGGGTGACTCATCTTACTCATAGCAGTCTCATCAAAGTAGGGTGGGTGAGATGGGCCTACGTTAGCGTGCTCAGCAGCCATTGGTGTTGTGGGTTCCCAAGGGGCCAGTATGCATTTCTTGAAGACAAGCATATTCTCATATAGTGGTATAGGGAGTAGTGGGGTGGCAGACAGAAAACCCAAATTAATCATAACTTGCGTTACAAGAACGGCAAGAGGGGCTGACCTAAGAGTGGCATGCGTAATAATATCAAAAAGAAAGGTAACTATGCAGAAGTTACCCTTGCGCTCCTGGAGGATCTAGATAAGGTGGAGGAAGGTCTTGTTGATGTCCGAGGGCTTCGAGGTGCCAATGATGTTCAGTCCCAGCCATTGAGTCACAGCCAGCTGGTTCCGTCATACCAAGCGCTGATACGCACATTTCCCATCTATGTTATACTATCCCTCGATTAGCGTGTCGAGCATTAGGTCGTAAGTCTGTGGGTACCTGGACTACTACCGAAGTCGACCGTGGTCGACCCGGAGGAATACTTTCGTGATCCCGAAGATCAAAGCGGGTGTGACCGTGGGCACACCGTCGGCGGTAAAAAAAAATGGTCGCCATTAAAGCTCCCATTGTCGTAAAAATTTCATCACCAAATCCTTAGAATAAAGCCCGCCATTAGCATATAACAAGTACTCCCATCCTCTAGAGTGAATTTCATTATCAAAGAATGGAGAAAACATCCCATTTTTGAATACATTTCAAAAAATTCTCCACACAAATTCACTGTTTCCGCCATTCGCTCTTAGGGAGAGGTTGGCTATTGATTTATGATGAGGGGAGAAATGGGACTTCTTGTGGCGGAAGGGAATTGGATTAGTAGTGTAGCGAAGACCGGATATAACGTGGGGCTGTCGTCGCGAGACTGAATCGAGAGGGGACAACATCCGGATTTTGGGGAAGACGAAATGTGTAATGGTGACGCGTGTTTTCGGGTTTAAATGGTCTGAGAACTCGAGATTTGGTTGGGCCAAAAAAATTTCCCAAGCCCAAATCAAGCCTAAAGCCCGATTTAAGCCTAAAAAATCTAAACGTTTACCCACGACTCGTTTGGACTCCGAATTGGATGAATGAGATATCAAAATGATCGGCACGAAAAATGCTATCCAATTATATGAGTCATTCTCAAAGGTCACAAGAGTTTTGAAAATAAAGGAGGGGTGTTTTATTTATAAACAAATGTTTTATTTATATACAAGGGAGATTATGTGAAACACACTGGATGTCCAGAAGAGTCAACATCTAAATTCATAGGCAACTGTCATGTCGGCTCTGGAGTGAACCTAATCCAGCCAGACTGTGGCTTCCTCTATGTATTATGGGGTTAGGGGCAGGACGGTACCATCCTAGACCGTGCGTGCTACGGTCTAATAATATTGCCCTTATTATATACGGCTATCCTCAAACTGCCCTAAAGGGAACTCAAAGTAACCAATTCTAGGGGTTGGTCTGGTGTAATCCATTGTCCATTTGTGTTCCAAGTATGCAACATCTGAGGTTGAACACGAATCTCTATGTGTACAACTTAAAGCACGGGGAATTTGTTTATAAATGGTAACAATATATACATATCTACAAGGTGAGTCTTTTAACGTCAGATCCTCAAGACGAATTGAGTCTTTTATTGTCAGATTCTTAAGACGTTTGTGAGCCTTTTAACGTCAGATTCTCAAGACGATTCCCAACCCGTGGGAGAAACGGCACGGTGGTGAAGATTATCCTGCGCAGTTGGTGTCAGACAAAAGTATACCTTAAACTTGCTAATATCGGATAGGAAGTCAAGACCTAGACAAAAGGGTGTTTGGCAATGCATACACCATCCCATCTTTCGCGCACGTCATTTACGAGCAAAAATACTACAACCATTCCCTATTCGTGATGAGTGAGACTTACACCAAATGATTAGCTGAAGTTCGCGAGGCAAAAAGTAGAAAAGGGAAGAGAAGGAAGGAAGTGAAATTTTAGGTACCCATCGTTTACCGACAGGCACGTTTGCTCGTGTTGTAGAAGACATTTATACTCAGTTCTGAAATAGAGTTTCCATAGACTAAGGTTCCGGCGTTTGCAACTACACACTTCAAAGAACTTTTGAGATCATAAAATAGAAGATGGCTCGGCTACCAAAATGCATTACGTACCTCTATAGAAACAAGATTGAGTACACCAAACGAAACATCTAGTCTATGTAGACCGGATCCTGAAGAAGAGTCTGTTCAATATCTGGGGAGCGTAATTCGTGGTAATGTTTTAGGCGTTGTCCATTGACTTGAAATTCGTTGTTATCTTGTGGATTAAGCAAAGAGGTTGCCCCATAATGTGTCACAGCTGACACAATGAAAGGACCAGATTATCGTGTTTTCAATTTACCAGGAAAAATGTGTAATATGGAGTTGTACAGTAAAACCTTTTAGCCAATTTTAAAATCCTTACGCAAAATGTGTTTGTCGTGCACTCTTTTCATATTAGCTTTGTAGGATTTTGAGAGATCATAAGCATCACTCCGAATCTCCTCAAGCTTATTTAATTGTAGTTTTCGCTTCTCGCCAGCCTCGTTAATATTGTAATTGAGGATTTTGTTGGCCCAAAGGGCACGATGCTCAAGTTCAACTGGCATATGATAAGGTTTTCCAAAAACAATGCGGTAAGGAGACATCCCAATAGGTGTCGTCTTAAATGCTGTTTGGTATGCCCACAAGGCATTCAATAAGCTGAGAGACCAGTCTTTTCTTGATGGATTGACAGTTTTCTCCAGAATGGACTTTATCTCTCTGTTAGAGACTTCCACTTGGCCACTCGTTTGTGGGTGATATGGAGTAGCAACTTTGTGAATAATTCCATATTTCTTCATTAAAAACCCAAAAATTTTATTACAAAAATGTGTACCCCCATCACTGATGATAGCTTTGGGGACACCAAAACGAGAGAAAATGTTTTCTTTTACAAATTTCACGACATTCTTGATAAGAGCCCAAAACTGTAGTTTTAACCCTGTAACAGTCATACTTTTAGACCAATTATGTGAGTAATAATTAAGAGTTAATACTGATTACGTGTTTTTATGCATTTCAGGCGTAAAAGTCCATTATGTACAGAAATGTGCCACTTTAGCGAGATAAAGGAGCAAGGGTCGGTTGCTAAGGAGTTCTGTGATTAAAGGCCAAGATTTAAGAAGAAAAAGCCTTTCTAAAGCCCGGTCAAAAGCTGAAAAGTCGACACAGGCAGAAATAGCACTCAAAGTCAGTAGAATTCCAAAGGCCGTATCTTTGGACTCAGACCTCGGAAAGAGCTTTCCAATGGTCTAAGCCTTGACCCAATCAGAGGAGCAGAAGTGGACGAAAAGTCCATTTGAAGACAACTGAAAATTTGAAGAGGCCTTTTTTGATTTGAAAGATGGGCGATTCTCGGCCCAAAATATGGCTCCAAGCCCATGCGATTTTTGGATCACGGACATATAAAACAAAAAGCTTAGCTCTTTGTTAATGGTAGCTAGTTAGACCTAAAACTATATAGAATTCTAGATCTAGTTTTCAGTAGAATAATTAAGTTTAAGTTCCATTTTCAATTCTTGTTTTAGATTAAGTCTTTGAATCATTGTTCTTAATTGATTAGATAAATAAAATAGTTATTTTGTCAATTTAGATTTTTGTCATTTCAATTTATAGATCTGATTTTAATTCTTGTTGATTATCATTTCGTAGTTTAAATAGATTGAAACATCGTTAGTTAATTTAGTTAAGTTAGAATTTTAATATGATGTGTAGTTATAATTCAATGGGAAATGATGGTTTGATGACACAAGGCTAAAACCTCCATTAGAGGGGTTGATGAAGCTTTGATGAAAACTTAGTGGTTTAGTGTAGAAGCGTTGTAGAATCTATTCTACTCTAGAAGGTCGTGATTCGCCATGAGAATGGGTGGACGACCTCACATGCTAGTTAGTATTTGGTAGAAATGCCATGAACACTAGGGATTAGAACTCGAAATTCTTGCCGTAAGAACGTAAGAATCGAGATACAAGAATCTATGCTAGGTTCTCAAGTTGGATTCGAGGTGGATTCAATTCCCCTCTAATCCTTTATCTTGATTCAAAATCAATCATATTTCCATAGCATTCGTAGTTAAATTCAACATAATCAATTTCATATTGTATCGAAGTATAACACCCTTCGTAAAGCTCTCATTAGACTTAAGACTGATTAATTAGATTAGAAAACATTCCATACTAGAGAACTAGGAGTGGAACAAATTTGTTACTCCACTCTATCTCGATAGAATTGAGAGTAGAAACTTTGATAAGCAATCAAGCATCATAAACAGTTTTAGTTTTACTTACGTTTTGAGTTCATCGTTCATTTCGTAGGTAAACTATTCAATTTTATGTTTTATCAATTCTTATGGTCATTTGAGCGACATGCGAGTGCCTCAATCCATTTGGACACATAGTCCACACCGACTAGAATGTAGAGAAAACCTTGCGAATTAGGGAAGGGTCCCATAAAATCAATGCCCCAAACATCAAAAATTTCCATAATCAAGATAGGATTTAGGGGCATCATATTACGTTTTGTAATTCAACTTAGGTGCTGACAACGAATGCAAGCTATGCAATGTTCGTGTGCATCGCGAAAAAGGGTAGGCGATAAAACCACATTGTAGCACCTTGGCATGAGTTTTCTTTCCATCTGGAATAACCTCATAAGATTGTTCATGGCAAAAGGATAATCGTCGGTGTGCTCCGGTCGGGAATACTGCGGACGAATGAGTTGGTCGGAACAATACTTAAAGAGGTAGGGTCATTCCGAAATAATATTTTCTGATGGACCACGATCTTTTACGATCGGGACGTGACCAAGAGGAAGGAACTTCTTCAGTAACTAGGTAGTTAATGATATCCGCGTACCATGGAGAGGAGAAAATAGAGTACAAATATTTGTCTAGGAAGGAATCACAGATGACTTCAGAATCACTATCAATGTCACCAACCAGCCTTGACAAATGGTCGGCCACGACATTTTCGGTTCCTTTTTTGTCTTTGATTTCCAGGGTGAATTCTTACAAGAGAAGGATCCAGCGGAACAATTGCTGTTTCGCGTCCTTTTTCGCGAGTAAGTACCGAAGTGTGGCGTGGTCAGTATATACGATGGTGGATGATCCAACTAGGTAAGGGCAAAACTTATCCAAAGCATAGACAACAGCTAGGAACTCTTTATCAGTTGTGGTGTAATTACGTTGAGCGTCATTAAGAGTTTTACTAACGTAGTAAATGACAATGGGTTTGTCATCACGTCGTTGGACTAGTACGGCGCCAATAGCAAAGTCGCTAGCGTTGCACATCAGTTCGAATGGTTGAGACCAATCAGGGGGTTGAATGATAGAAGAGGTAGTCAGGGTGGTTTTTAGAGTTTCAAAAGCTTGTTTGCAATTGGAATTGAAGTCAAATACCGCATCCTTAAGTAGGAGATTGGTTAAGGGTCGAGCAACTTTAGAAAAATCCTGAATGAATCGTCTGTAAAACCCAGCGTGGCCTAAAAAGGCACGGATATCACGAACTGTACGTGAGAAAGGTAGCGAAGCAATTTTAACAATTTTAGCTTTATCAACCTCTATCCCGTCTTTCGAAACAATATGACCTAGAACAAGTCCTTTGGTAACCATGAAATGGCACTTCTCCCAATTAAGTACCAGATTTTTTCTCGCGAACGCCGTTAACACTTTAGAAAGGTTGGATAGGCAGTCGTCAAAGGAATTTCCGTAAATGGAAAAGTCATCCATGAAGACTTCCATATAACGTTCTACCATATCACTGAAAATGTGAAGCATGCAGCGTTGGAAGGTGTCTGGGGCATTGCAAAGACCAAAAGGCATTCGTCTGTATGCAAAGGTTCCAAAGGAGCATGTGAAAGTTGTCTTTTCTTGATCGGCGGGATCGATGACAATTTGGAAATAGCCAGAATAGCTATCAATAAAATAGTAGTAAGCATGACCGGCTAAACGTTCTAGCATATGGTCAATGAATGGGAGAGGAAAGTGATCTTTACGTGTTCTGGCATTAAGTTTGCGATAGTCAATGCAAATTCTCCATTTTAATGGAATACGAGTGGAGATACATTCACCATTTTCATTTTGTACAACTTGAATGCCGGACTTTTTAGGAACAACGTGGACAGGACTAACCCAGTCACTATCAGAGATAGGGTATATGATACCCGCATCAAGTAAACGTAAAACTTTCTCTCTCATCACCTCTTTCATGGCAGGGTTAAGACGACATTGCGGTTCTCGCGATGTCTTTGAGCCATCATCCAGATGTATGTGATGTGTGCATACACTAGGGTCTATTCCTTTGATATCATCTAAGGACCATCCGATAGCGGAGCGGTGTTCACAAATGACACGAATCAAACGTGCTTCTTCGTCGGTAGTTAAGTGAGCATAAATTATTATAGGGTGACTACCATCGGGATCGAGATGCACGTACTTCAAATCAAAGGGTAGAGGTTTTAAATCCGGAGTTGGAGGATTGGGAATCAAGGATTCATGAGCGATCGTCTCTTCAATGGAAAAGATCGAGTCCGGTTCTTCTGAATCAGTTGGCACCGCAGTAGTAGGATCAAATAGTGGTACTGACTCTAATAATGCGTGGACATCCTTAATGTACGAGTCATCGTCAAACTCAGGATTATCAAAAGAAAGAAATTGGTGTATCTCGTCTTCGGGAAAAGAGTTTGTGAAATATTCGCGTGCCAGACTATCAACCAAGCTAATCTCACCCTCCATTATAGGATCGGGAAATTGTTTCATTAATTTGAACACGTTGAGTTAAATGAAAGGTTCGAAAAGACAATGTCATTGAACCGTCCTGACAATTTATGAGAGCGTTAGCAGTTGCAAGAAATGGACGTCCCACGATGATAGGAATGGAATCACAGGCTACTTCGGTATCTAAAATGACAAAATCAATGGGGTAGTAAAAATCTTGGACCTTGACTATGACGTTTTCTACTATGCCCTTTGGGTACTTGATAGAGCGATCCGCGAGTTGTAGAGTCATATTGGTAGGTTTTAATTCATGAAGACCTAACTGCTTAAATAAATAGTAGGGAAGTAGGTTAACACTGGCTCCTAGGTCTAAAAGTGCGGTAGCAGTATACTTGTCACCCAACGTGCATGGTATAGTTGGTCGACCTGGATCTTTATATTTAACCACAGCATTGGTAGTTGTAATTGAGGGAAACTGCTCAGTGAGGAACGCTTATTAAGGAACATTCGTACGTCGTTTGGTGGTGCACATGTCCTTCAAAAACTTGGCATGCTTGGGCAAATGCTTGCCGCATCTAGAAAAGGTAAGTTTATGGTCAAATTTTTGAAGGTTTCACGAATCTCATCGAAATGTTCGTCACGTTTGTTCTTTGCCAAACGGGCAGGGAACGGAGCTTTTGGGCAGAATCGCGCATAAGGATCAGTGAGGTCTTTCATTAGGGGTGTGGGTGTAGATTTGGAAGGAACAACTTCGTCCGTTATAGGTTGCGAGGTAGGAGTTGGAAGGACATCAGCCGTGGCTTCCGTCGATTCTTCGTCGGGCATACGTATGTTATTGTCGATGGTTCGGCCAGAATGAAAAGTGGTGATGGCATTTATCTCACCCCGGCTTGGATTACTAGATCCTGGTGCATTGTTGAGTTCAAAGGCAATGTTCGTAGGCTTAGGGTTTGGAACTGCTTGGCCAGGGAACACACCCTTCTGACTTTTATCATGTGCTAACATCTCAAGAGACTGTTGGATAGATGCTAAGATTTGATTATGTTGATTCATGTAAGTCAAAAAAGTTTCAGCTGTTTTATCGGCAGCGGATTGTACCAGTGGAGCAGTAGGAACAAGTTCACGGTTATTGTTTACAGGTTGATTTTGGTAGCCATATCCTTGATTAGCGGGAACAAGGTTGCGGCTATTTTGATACCCTATATTTGCGTTGTTGGGAAAATTACTTTGCCCTTGCTGGAATTGCGGAGGATTTCCTTGACGGTAAGAATTGTAGTTCGCGGGTGGTCATACAGGAGCGTTGTTGACACCCGGAAGAGCTTGTTATTGGGCAGGGGGTGTCCAAGCCAAATTCGGATGTTGTCGCCAAGGTGCATTAGGGATGTTAAAAGCACAAGCCTCTTCAGAAGATTGGGGAGGGCACTCGTATACCAAAGGACAATAAGAATTGGCTTGCTAAGGACTTAAGCAAAGAGGACATGGGGAAGCGTTGGTAGCCATGACCTGTTTGGGTTTCTTATCATTTACTTGAACTGAAAGAGCATCGACCTTTTTGTTTAGGGACTCGATCAAAGTTTTTAATTCTGGACCGGGTTTGACCTCGACCATAGACGTAACTTTGGTAGGAGTGTCTTTAGAAGATCTGGAAGAATCAGTGTTTCCCCAATGGGTGCTTCGTGAAGCCTGTTTCTCAAGGAAAGTGTATGCTTCAGTAGCGCCTTTGTCCATGAAACAACCGCCGTTCATGATATCTAATGTTTCCTTTTGATGGTCAGAGAGACCATTAAAGAATGAGCGGACTAATACAGAGGTGTCGAGTTGATGATGGGGACATTCAAGAAGCAGATCAGTAAATCTGCTCCATGCTTCCAAAAATGATTCCTGGGGATGTTGGGAAAAGAATTGAATCTTCTGAAGCATTTATGTAGTTTTCTTCTGAGTATAGAACTTTATCATGAATGCTTGTACGAGTTTGGCCCATGTGTCAATGGATTGCGGCGCTTGTCCTGCGAGCCCAACTGAAGCTTTATCAGCTAAGGTGAAGGGAAACAACCTAAACAAGACTTGTTCGTTGGTAACGATCGGATGGCGGAAAGTGGTGACTACTTGTTGCATCAGACGAAGATGATTGTACGGTTTTTCATGGTCTAGA
Organism: Coptis chinensis; assembly: GCF_015680905.1. NCBI lineage: Eukaryota > Viridiplantae > Streptophyta > Magnoliopsida > Ranunculales > Ranunculaceae > Coptis > Coptis chinensis. The sequence continues at coordinate 86,466,547 of NC_141463.1, read as the reverse complement.
CCATGGTACACAGGTAATAAATCGAAAATATTTGGCAGAATGCGAAAATCACCTACAATCGCATCGAGTTTAATGCAGGAAGCAGGTCCTTCTTGTAAGGCAGTATAGAAATCCGAAAGGGGTTTATCGACTGTAGGATTTTCCTGGGCCATAATTAAAGGAGATAATGGCAACGGAGATGTTTGACGAGGTTGGTTTAGGGAGGAGGAACTATGTCTAGGAGATAGCATAAGCAGTTGTTTATTGTATTTCCGACGACGATATGTAAGTTCTAATTCCTTATGTTTACCAGACCGTAGTCTCATACAAATACAAATTTTAATTCAAGGCTCATAAGGAACTAATTATGACCGGAGGTTTTAGAATTAAGGAAGGAGGGAGGTGCAAAGACGCGTCTTCCGAAAGCTGTTGCTAACTTGAAAGCAGGTAAACTAAGACAACGTGTGAATATTCCAGCATCCAGGTCACCTGATAGAATTGAGGGAGGTTGTTCGTGCTAGCATGTTCCTTAATTAGGCAACCTCAATTTTTTTCAAGTTTCCTAGGCACTGATGGAATAGGATGATGATTTATGATGGTGTATTATGCGGGGTGTTATTAAGATAATTAAGATGAAATTTTAATTATTAGGATTTTTTTATTATTATTTTTTATTATCTTTTTTTTTATATATTTTTTTTATATATATATTTTTTTAGTTTACGTAATTAATGTATTATGGAGACGTGATTATGAAACATGCAATTAAAAACGATAGATGCCAAAATAGAAAACTAAACATACAATTAACATACGCTAGTGTTACACAGGAAGTCTACACATGCAAATCTATATTACTTATACGTGAATATAAATATGTCATACGCATTCAATAATCTATAGCTATCGATAAGTGCAACTATATGTAAGCTAGGGGAATGTCGAGAACGAACTCATGCAAATGAATAACACGTACATGAGTTGATGTAACATACACATACAAAATATTCTAAGCAGGTGGTTTGAAACTACACATACATCCAAATATATTCGAATCATATTAATCGTGTTAACATGAAGATGTAATGACAAACCACATTTATATGCAAAGAGTTCTCATGCCAACACACAAACATGCAAGGTAAAACAGGTTATAGCAACAACCAAATAACATCCTCGACAAAATTTGAGGAGTTTAAGAATTTGAAACCTGGCTGTAACGCCCGTATTTTTAAAAGACATATTTAATGATTAATTAATTAATTAAATTATTTATTTTCAAAATTCGTCGGATTGGACTCGGGATACGTGGGCCTGGTTTTTGGGCCCGAGTCTGTGTTGGGCTTGGGTTTCGGACCCAAGTATATAAACACATTGTTCTGGAAAATATGGTTCAGAGAAAAATAAAATAATGAAAATGGAGGCAGAGAGAGAAGCTGGATTTCTGGAGGGTGGAGCGCGACGGCTCGGACTCGGAGAAGTTCGTAGGAGCTGTTCATACAGGTGAGTAGCTATTTTGCTATTTCACCGAATTTATGGTTTTCTGTGTATTGATACTGTTCATTATCCGTGGTATTGGAATTCGGGTCATCTGTTTGATTAAACTTTATTGAATTTCGGATTTTGAATTTAACTGTCGAAACTGTGTTAAATTGGGTAAACTGTTAAGCTTTGGAGAGCAAAGCTTCGAGGAGCGTCAATGGCGGCTCCTCTGTCCGTATCGGATATTTGTTAAACCGTGATGGGGATGGGTTGGTTGAAATCGGTGGTTAGAATGTCGGGATGGATATTGGGTGTGGTCAGTAAAAGCTCGCGATCGTTTCATCAATGGCCTATGAGAGCTCAAATCGCTTTTTGTTTCAAATCGTTTTTGTTTGTTGTTTGTTTTGATGTTGGTTGTTGAGGTTTGTTGGGGTTTAGATACGGTGGTTGGGTTGTTGGGAGCCTTGAACAGCGCCAATGGCGAACGCCCATTCTTGTATGGTTCTTGAAGGATTGATTTTTGTTTTATTTTCGTGTTGAACTGTTTTGTTGATGGTTGTGTTGATTGTTTTGTTAAAGTGTGAGTGTGGGGATGTATATGGGGCTGTCGAGTGGAGCTTCAAACAAGCCATTAATGGCGGCAGGATTGATTCCTAGATCTAGTTTTGGTGAGGGTTGGATTGTAGGATTTGGGGTTTTTGTGTTAACAAATGTTGTTTGGTTTTGGATTTAGTGTAAAACCGATTTGATAAAGTTTGGAATAGTGGTGGCCGGCGATTTGGTGGAGGAGGAGGAGAATGGGTGAGGAAGAAGAACTGTGGATCGGTTTGGGCTTGGGCCTGGGTCGGTTTCAGTTCTTGGGCCTTAAGTTATTTGGGCCAGTTCTATTTTTGTTGGTTGGGCCCGATTTTGGTTGTTTTGTTTGGGGCCAGTTTCTTTTGGTTTGTTTTGGGCCGGCTTTGATATTAGTTTTCAGGCCGAACTCATTTGTATTTGTGGACCAGTTCAATTTAAAGATTTTTGGACCGAACCACTTAACTATTTTGGGCCCGCTTCTAATATTGTTGGGGCGATCCCATCGACTTAAAAATAGATCTTTCCGGTCTTTACATGTTTAGACTTTTGGGTTCTAAGGTTTGGGCTCGGCCAATTGGTCCGAACCATTACCTTGGTCATAAGCCCATGAGCCATGCACTTTGACCTTAGCCATGAACCATGGCTATGACCTGAACTGTCGAACACGGAAACGCATACTTGAACTTTGACCAGACGGTTTGACTTTGACCATGACATGTTGACTTTGACCATGATATGTTGACTTTGACGATGACAGTTTGACTTTGACAATCGACCGTTGACTTTGACAATCGATCGTTGACTTTGACGGTTGACTTTGACTTTGACCATGACATGTTGAGTTTGACCTTGACCATGATGTGTTGACCGTTGACTTTGACCGTTGACTGTGGAATGTTGACTTTTCCAGTTTTTCACATATTTGATTATATAAAATATTGTCAATATTGTATAACTTGGTTGGTCATTATCTAATTTAGATTTGACGTGAGTAGTGTGTAAAGCATATATATATTGAGCTTTGATTGTGGACTTTTGACTGTCTAATTGTGCTACGTTTTATGTTGTATATTATATGGACACATATAGTAATAAAATGCTGTGGAAGCTAGTATATATTTGGTTGTCATTATCTAAGAAAGATTTGACATTGATGTTGTGTATTTTGACACGTGACGATATTGAGATGTTAGGGAGACATTATATTCCTAATAACGTTATAATAAAGATGTATCGCGACACGTTGAAACATTGTGACATGATATAATATGCTGGGATAGTTATATTAATGCAATATCTTTGAGAAATGTATATACACTCCATTATTATATATGTGAGATGCTACTATGAGGTAGCATAGTATTGGTGAATATTTGCCCACGGGAGTGTGGTGTAGTGCAATAATATATTGGCACGTGAAAGAATGAAATTTGGTTATGAGATATAATTGAGATGTTTCTAAATATTATGGCTTAGTGCAATAAGGTAATTGACCTGCACGTGATATAGTGGAATGTTTATGAGTCATTAACGTATGACACTTGAATAAATTACATAACGAAAATCCTAGAACCTGACTACCACAACTCATGTGATTGGCCCCTTCCGGGCGCTTAAGTTCTGAATGGCTTCGGCGGCCCTCCCGGCGTAGCCGAATAGTGGCTTGATTATTCCGTCGAAAAAATAGAACGATGATGCTAATATTTTATGCCGAATAGTGGCGATGCTTACATAGATTTGGCTTCCGTGTGAGGATTTACGGTGCGCGGCATCCCGCCGGGGTAGTTTACGCACGGAGTGGCTCATTATGTAAGGGAGGCATGTGGATGTACATGTTCGGCGTTGGGTAGCGATTGTGGTAGCCGTGGAAACTAGGTAAGACATAGATCTGACGTGATTTTAGGGACACGCGAAAGAAAACCTTAATTAATATAATTATGGTAATATGTTTGTTAATGATGTATATGTAGATAGATGATTATATATGGTTTTGCGAAGAGGGTGGGTCAAACTAATTACTTGGGCAGACGACCACCCACTCTGTGATTGAGCATGAAATGAGGCACGATATAATATGTTTGTTTGGTTATTTGTTTAGTTGAACCTAATACTCGATGGAGGAACTACATGCCTTATTTATTATGTGTATAGTTTGTTGTGTGGTTAGTGGGAAGTTAAAGGCCTCGATTGGAGGAACTACCCGCTTTAATTATTATTCTTTAAGGATGTTGTATTTGTCGTTGAAAGTTAAAAGCCGATTCGGTGGAGGAACTAAGCGCCTTGTGGATTGTGTTTATATTTGTATAAGTATATGTTGTTTTAGGGCTACTCACACCAAAGATTGTTTATAATGCCGACCCGATTTGCATGTTTGCTTATCGGGTGTGTTCATTAAATGAACATAGTTGATAAGTCTTGACAGGTTTAGTGATGAAGAAGATTGGTTCTTCGCTTGTGGTTTGCGTTAGCATCGCGATCTCGGGATAAGTTTTGTTTTCCTCGAGGTGATATAGATTTTCAGTTGAGATAAGGTTATTTGCATTTTCATTTGTAAATTGTTTTTGGTAATGAAGATGATCGTTGTTTAAGTTAAAATTTTTATTGGTTTTAATTATCCGCATATTTTAAAACTGTTTATGGGTTTTGGGAGTGGAGAGCGCCACACCTCGGAAATCGAAGAGTCGGGACAAATAATTTTTCGAATTCGCCGAAATTGGGTGTGACACTAGCGCCCCGCGATTCCTCGCAGATAACGATCGAACTAACTCCCGAAGCTAGTGAACTTTTGGATAAACCGGATTAGAGAGTCCAAAAGAGTAATCGAAAAGGAAAGTGGCTCAGACTGAAAAACCGGAGTGTTGATACTCGAGGTTAGTCTCGCTAGCATTACTAATATAGTCTCATCCGAGATTCTTTTTGTCGATTCAAGACTTCAAGTTCCTACAAAATACTTAAACTGTGCTAATAAAAATAAACAAGATCTGGTTCACAGATATCTGTTAGTAGAAAAAGTTGGGGCAAACAGGTAGGTAATACGTTAGTATTGCAAAAGAAATGGAAATAAAAAAGATGAGGGGGTAGGGGAGGGGGTTTATGCTTGATGTATTCCAGTTATTACGTTAAATGTCTAGAGTCTTTCGGCGTGCAACGACGCCATTTGATAAAACGTTAATTAACATGTTATTTGGTTTAATATTACTTAAGTCTGAAGTCCACAGTCCGAAGTCCGAAGACCAAAGTCCAAAGTCCAAAGTCCGTATAGTCGTCCATTTAGTCAAGTTACCTTACTCATGTAGGTTTGGTAGGATAGGTCGAGTAAGGGATCGTCCAAACCTTAGGGCTCGGCAAGGTTCACAACTGGAATTACAACTTTTAGTGAGTAGAATTTTAGGTTTTTTAGTTGGTTTAATTAAATTAATGGTAATGTAAATAATGTAAATTACTAACGATGATTTCGATGTGAATAAACAAAGATAGAGGAACAGAGAGAGGGTTAATCATACTAATGCAAGAATTATTTTTTAACAGTTTATATTACCACATCACTACTGCTCTAATTGCCTCGAAGTTCATAGACAAACCCGGAGACGACGCCGAAAGTATTGATCCCTAGCTTAAACGCGACATCTCGAAGTCGATCGCGACTAGCATAAAAAGTTGAACTAATATTTCATCTCCGAATATCATTTCAGCTCCCGGCTCGATTCTACATCAATTTGGACAAATTAGAGTTGTTCGACACTGTAAAGTCGCTAGCGAGACATTTTGGGGTCTCTCGCGAGACGCGTTTCGAGCATCAAGACTCCAAATTTGTACAATCTCAGTCATTTTGGGACCGGATGTCTAATCTACACCTAATTCCTAAGCAGTGATTCTAGAATATTAAATAGTCAATCCGGATTCTCACACGAGCAGCATAACCCTCCCCCTGAGGGGGGGGGGGATTAGCTCATGGTCATTAAAGAAATAATTAAACTTGTTGTATACATTAAATAAATAAATGCAAGACATGAATTAAACTTGAAAATAAATGACTTTTATTAAGAAGAAATGACTTACAGTATTTTAACTGCTGAAATGAAAAGTACTAGAATAAAAGTTAACTAACTACTGAGCGGAAGCTAAAGCATAAAAATGCTGAAGGAAGAATATCTTAAGACCCTCATATATATATAGTCGGAGACCCTCGTGAAGGGATTTTATTTGGTTTTGTCTTTTAGTAAATTTAGACGTTCAAAACTTTGAAAATCAAAGTTTTGTCTTTACCTTGTTTAATTTGCCTTGTATTTTCCGTATTAAGGTTTTGTCTTTTAGCTAATTTCAATTCAAACCACCTGCTTTGAATTAGTACGTGTCTTCCATATTGCGAGGTGGCACAAAATTGTGACCATCACTTGCTACCTGCCTATGCTGACTCGTCATGCCCTTTGGCCCCACAGAGTGGGTCCACTTAGTGTGTCTAGTGGCGGTGCTGATTTTGGCGTTTTTACAACTTTCTGTCTTTGCGTAAAGTTTGTCGCCCTGGTCGCTCTGGCAGTTCACTAGCCAACGTCGGCATCCAGATTTATCAGATGTGAGCTTCGGAAGTTTGCTGCTTCTTTATATGTGGACCCGTTCTGCACTAGTTTTGTTCTTTTGAAAACTTCGGCTCTAGTCAGGCTTTATTGGGCTTCACTGGGGTTGAGTGGGGAACTTCAAATATTCCAGTAGTCCCGTACTTCGACGCATGTTTTATCATTATATTCATGTTAACTACGGAAACCTGCAAAAGTACGAAAATATAATTATTACATGATTATTAAACACATAATTGATCAAAATGATGTCTCTCGGGGTTTAATATTACATTTTTGGGTGCTTATCACTTATATTTGTTTTAATGATACAATATTGAGGTTGTTGTATTTTTATTATATATAAGCGGTAATTGGTTTATTAAATTCCCAAAACTAATATTAAATGCATTATAATATTTTTTGTGTATATGTAAATGTTTCAAATATGTCTTAATCAAATTTCAGTCCCTTAGCATCTATCTTGAAAGAGAACAAGTTGACTGGTCCTAATTATGTGGACTGGAAGTGTAACATTAACATTATCTTGACTGCCGAAAGTTACAAATTCGTTCTCACTACCCCTTGCCCCCGCGCATTCAACAAACAATGTTAGTGCAAGGCTGAAAAATGAGTACAAAAATTGGCGAAAGGCCAATGAGATGTCCAAGTGTACTGTTACTCCTGGCATCCATGTCAAACGTACTCTAGCACCAACACCAAAAGTTTGGTACAACTACTGAGATCATGACCAATTTGCAAGAGATGTTTGGCAAACTATATCGCACTAAATGTCAGATTGCAATGTCAAACCTGATGAATACTAAAATGGCTGATGGGACTCTGATCCAGTTAGGGAGCATATCCTTAAAATGATTGGTTATGTCAATGAGTTGGAGATCCTAGGCACTGTGACAGATGCTAATTCTCAAGTTGATGCTATTCTTCAGTCTATGCCAGTTTCATTTAATCAGTTCAAGTTGAACTATAACATGAACAATATGGATCTAACACTGCCAGAGTTAATGAACTCTTTGTAGTAGGCTGAAGACTTCGTTAAGGTTAAGCCAAGTGTAATGGTCTCTGAAAATGTTAGTGTTTCCAAGCCTAAGCCGAAAGGCAAAGGCAAGTGGAAAAAGGGTAAAAAGTTTGCCCTTGGGGCAAAAAGAGGAGTGGAGAAAAATCCAGGAGCTAAAGCAAAAAGTAATTGTTACCATTGTGAAAAGCCTGGTCATTGCAAGAGGAACTGTAGAGAGTATCTGGCTATGAAACAAAAAGAAATTGAAGGTATGCAATCATTTATTCTTGAAACCAAAGTGTTGGTTTTTAATTCTGACATCTGTTATGTGGAATAAAAGGCCAAACATCACTTTTGTAAAATGTTACAGGAATATCAGGGGAAAAGAATGAAGGATGAATGAAGGACAGTTGTACCAGGCACTAGGGACATAGGTAAAGGTTGTTGTAGTATCAATAGGAGTTTATTATTTAGCATTAGAAATGAAAATGTTAGTTTTAAAAGACTATTATTATGTTCTAGAGATTAAGAGAAATTTGGTTTTTGTTTTTGCACTTTATAAGTCAGAATAATCTATTTAGTTTTAATTCAAAAGTTATAATCAGATTAAATAGAAAGATTGTTGTCTCTGGTATTTTGGAAAATGGCCTCTATTTACTTTCTTCTATGCTAGAAATAAATGATATTGTTGTTAGTAATTCATCATATGTTTTGCCTCAAAAGAGGATATTTTCTTCTGCTACTCCAACAAACTTGTGGCACTTAAGGCTTGGTCATATCAATCTAAATAAGATTGATAACTTGGGTGAAAGATGGGATTTTAAGTTCACTCTCTTTATAATCTTCATCAACCTGTAATCTTACTTAGAAGGAGAGATGACTAAGAGATCTTTTAAAGCTAAAAGGTCAAGAGCCACATAGTTAATGGAGTTAGTACATACAGATGTACATGGGACTATTAATGTGAAAACAAGAGGTAACTTAATGCAAAATGTGATTTTGTTTCAATTAAGTGCACCAAGAACTCCACAATAGAATGGGGTTGCAGAAAGAAGGAACATAACCTTATTGGATATGGTTTGGTCTATAATGAGTTATTCAACTCTCCCTATATCTTTTTAGAGATACGCCTTAGAAATATAAGCAGATATTCCTATTTATGTTCAATCTAAATTATATAAGTTAATCTAGATTGACTTATAATTTAGATAAAACACTTCCATGAAAAGTTCAGTGTTTACCTAAACTTACTCCAGTACTTCGTCATAGTGGGAGGAAAATTAGACGTCCAGAAAAGTTAACCCTATTAAGGGAAACTTTCTCTGTTATATCAGATGACAAGGATGTAGATCCTATAAACTACAAAGAAGCAATTTTTGACATTGATTTAAGAAAATGGCTTGAATCAATGAGATGAGAAATGAAGTCTTTTTATTCCAACAAAGTCTGGGAACTTGTTAATCTTCTGCCAAATACTAAGTATATTAAGAATACGTAGTTATTCTAAAGGAAAATAGGAGCCAATAGAAAGGAAGAGACTTTCAAAGTGAGACTGGTGGAGAAAATGTTTACTCAAAAGAGGGTATCGATTATAAGAAAAAACTTTCGCCAGTAACCATGAAAAGTCCATTAGAGTCCTTCTAGTGATTGTTGCTCATTATGACTGTGATTTGGCCAATTGATGTAAAGACCGCATTTTAGAACCTGGAGGCTTTACAGTTCCTACTAGCTGAAAAAGTTCGTTTATGGACTTAAAACAAGCTTAAAGGATTTGGAATGTAAACTTTGATCAAACAATCAAATTGTTTGGTTTTGATCAATGTGAGGAAGAAACTTGTGTTTTACAAGAAGGTTGAAGGTAAGATGTCTATGTTTTTGGCCTCATATGTATATGATACACTATTTATTAGGAATGATATAGTCTATGAGGGCCAAACACTATATATTGGTATATGTTTATACAAATCTTTATATTGATAATATGGGTTTTAGAATAGTTGCTAAATGGTTTTGAAGGCCAGTGGGAGATTGTTGGGATATTTGGTCTTTACAAAGCCAATGAACATTTATTGTTTGTGCATGAAGATGTTTAATTAAATACACGAATCTTATTATTATGCATATAGGTGAATTAATATCATATAATGAAACCATAAGTTCCATAGGTAATAAAATTAGAACAATCAAGCATATGAAGAGTCATGTGCAAGAGATTTGATTGTATCTATTTACCTAAAATGCTCATAGTTAGGGGTGAAGTCGGACGCTTCACTTATGTGACTGTAATATACATAACTGCTATAAGATAGAATGATAATATCTCAATCATTTGAGTATGACTCTAAGTTTGTATATTGGTGTAGTCACATGACTGACACTAAGGAGATCAAAGTGAGAACACAGTACACTATAAATTCACTATTAAGGTTAGTGTGCAAATCTCACTCTACTAATTATTCCCTAGACTTGAGGAATTGTGAAAATTCATTGTATCTCAAATTTATTACTTTGAGACGTTAAAAAGTAATGTCTATTCATAGACTAGACTCGACGTTTTGGGTAATGAATGTAGGATGTCTTGAATCACAAATTCTAATAAAGGATCCACCACTCTGCGGAGTTATATATTAGGAAATTGTGATATAACTAATTGAGCTCAAACCCGGCCAGTATAAGAAATAGTTTCTTAATGCTCAATTGATGTTGAATGTCACATTGGGTCAATTAGACATGGGTATGACAGTGAAGAAAAAATTCCCAATGGTCTAATTGTAAATACAAGTGAGGTGGAGGGACTTAGATTTAAATAATAGAAGGAAAGAACTTTCTCAATAATTCCATGGGCCTTATTATGAATATGGATTTGTTAATGGGCATTTTCCATATTAAAGAGATATATATTAAAGGTGTTTTAGTATATCAAGTACAAGTCTTTGTATGACAAGGACTTGACCTCTTTGAGATAAGACTTGGAATCCTAGTGGATCTCACTACACACACTTACATATTCTCAAAGTTTCTATATATAAGAGAATGCCTTTTTGGTAAAAGGGGCCATTTAGTTTTTCCAGGAAAAGCACAACTAAAAGTAGGTGAAAAGCAAAAGGGTTTTGTGATGTGTTGTGTTGTGTGGTGAATAATATTAGAAGACTGAAGACTTACTTTTTGGATTCAGTTTTAATTTGGAAAGTTTTTCTTTATTATCAATCTCCAATTTCAGCTTTAAAGGTATTTGATGTTTAATATTTGGTGAGGGATATCGAACACGCTCAAAACAAGTGGAAAATAAATCAAGTTGAAGACAAATAGTTGGGGATGAGAGAACGATTTTTTTGTGGTTTGTTTTATACTACTTTAAACTACAAAGATAATAAATCTAATTACTAAAAAAAAAATGGTTTAGATTATGGAAGGTGATAGAGATTGGAGAAATTAAACTCCACCTCAAGATTCTTTCAAATGCAATAAATGTTACTAATTTGATTTCAATAACTAATCATAGACAACTAGTTATAATTAATCCCTTGTAGTTGTGTTATCATCTCTACTAACCAACTACAAGCATATGGAACTCCATTAACATCATAGCTATATGTATGCAATGAAATCCCTAGCATTTCTATAAGTAAAATAAAATCTCTACTTTTAGTTCCAAACATAAAAATGCCATAATTCCTAATGAAATCAAACTAGCTAAATCTATTATATCAAACTTCCTCTTGAGGTTTTATTTAACTCTCCAATTGAGAGTATTACCCCATTGTCATTGGGAGTTAATCAATAACAAATGATTAAATATGAAAAGAGAATGAGAATGGAAGAAGAAGAAGTGAGTTTTATTACTAAAATTAAAACTACTTCTACAACTAATTTAATCCTACTCCTACTTACTAATTTAGAGAAAGCAAAGAATGAGAGAAGATTTGGCTACAAGGCCTTAAGTGAATTGGCCACAAAGGAATTGACAAGTTTATTTAGAGCACCACCCCCCTCCTATTTATAGTTACAAAGGAGTGAAATGGGTGGCCAAGATTACATCTCACATTTTCAATCAAAGGTTACAAATTAATCTACTTTTATAATGGAATTTACTATTCTTTAATTTAATTTAAGTGAAAGAAGTGGGTGAATAGTAATTCACATTACAAAATAAATAATTAAGAGTGGTTTGTGCACTTATTAACTAGAGAAAGTGGGAAAACACATAAGCCTCCACTTAACCATGGTGAATAGTAATTAGAATTTTACTTTGTATTGGTTCGGACCAATTTTAATTCCCAGTCGATTCAATTTATAGAATTTATATACCATTGCATAGAGCTCACCACGCTGATTGTTTTGATAGGTCACACGCCCAAATCAAAGTTCGGAATCAAAAGATATGATTTTTTAAAGTTTCGTTGTCTTTTCTGCAAGATTTGACCAGGATTGACCCGGAATTGACTATTTTGACCAAGCTTCCAATGGGCTTCTTTTGGGCTTAATAAAAAGGCTTTGTTTCCAATTAGCATATTCACCTTGTTTCCATGTTAAAATGCCAGTTTTGTTGAAATTTCATCGTTTACGTGTCGAAACCTGCAAAAACATGAAAACCATTATTATACCTATTTATTAAACACATTATTGACCCAAACCAAATGTTATGAAGGGGTTATTTATACTGTTTTGGGTGCTTATCACACCCCTTCCCCAAACAACACTTTGCTTGTCCTCAAGCAAAGATGAGACATTAAAAACAGATAAGTGGCCAAAAATGGGTAATCCTAAACTACTTCTCATTTCGCAAAGTGCGGTTGCATTGACCGTATGCAACAAGGCCTTAAACCATTAGAAATTCCCTAGTGGACGAGTTGTAGCCTTGTGAAAGTTTTCCAGAGAAGATACTCACAAACTTCATCTATACTACAACGACTCAGTGACAAGGGCTTGTTCCCTTAATTATTCTCAGATATCTATACATCTCACTAGCAGGGAACAAAAACTAATTCCTATGAAACTTAAGTTAATAAATTCACAATAATTAAAACATCTACATATGATTATGTATGTAATGAATTTTTACAATGAACTGTAAAAGCAGGGTTGTTTCTTGATCCTTTGGAGAGCGTCTTTAAGTAGGTTCTCACATGTATGTGTCGAAACACAAATTCTTTCATAATTTTTCCACTCAAGTTTTGCTAACTCCAGTGTGCAGTGGGCACACGTTTCCTCACATACTCAATGGCATTCAGAAGAGCCGAGGTCGATTGATCACAACTACTACTTATTATCATACTACCCTATTCCTAGTTGAACTAAAGGTCTTTATTAGGTATTATGGGGCTTAGGTGGTAGTGTAGAAGAAAATGGAATTGAAACTCAAAAATATGATAAGTATGAGAGAATAGGGTCTTTAAAATTTAACACTAGAGAAATTCTTTGGTCTTTCTGCTTCTAACTTATGTTTCATTCTCAACCCTTTTTGGCTTGTGACTCATTTTGATTTGACTTGGAGGGTTCTAACTTTCTTTTTCTTTTCTTTTTGGAAACTTATTTCTATTTTTCTTTTCTTTTCCTTTCTGAAACAAGTAACTGATTTTTGTTTGGACAAGCCTTTCTCTTCACTTTTCTGCATTCATCCTATTTCTCATACTCATCAAATATGTGGATTTATTTTATTTTGGGGTTAATAGATGGGTAAGGAAATGTTGGTTAAAATTAAAATGGCTAAATGAAAGGTTCAATGGGGGCGACTAGCGGTAAAATTTGTATAGGTGTATGTATTTATGGCTATATCGATCCAAAGAAAGCCTAAATTCTCTTCTAGGATTCGGATGGTGATCAAGTAAGTAGATATGTGATTTCTCTACTCGAAATAACTACTCTTCTGTGTCATTACTCATAAATTACTCATGTCGACGCTTTTAGGCAAGATTCTCATTGGATTTGGAAATTAAGTAGTCTAACCGTGGGTCCCAGAAAATTAATGTTAAGTACAGTCAATGATATTGCATGAATGTTCATGAAAAAATGTAAAAACTATTTCCAATGTATTAACCTAAGTTTCTAAAAACAAATTCTCATCCTAGTGCTAAGTTGAGATTTCTAGACAATTTTCATCAAAAAAAAAAAAAAAAAAAAAAAAAAAAACAAGACTTTGTCACTAAATACCATGAAAATAAACCTATATTCAACCTTAAAATGCCAATTTTTTGCAAAATGTTTCTATCATATCCTACCCCCAAACAGATTGATGCTTTGTCCTCAAAGTGTCAAGAGATAAGAAAGAAAGTACCTTAGAGACGTGAGCAAAAATTCGACTAACACATTGCAACAAAAAGTTATTCTAACACAATATACAACAAGCAAAAAGAAAATTAAAAATAGCACACCAATCAAAGAAAACCAAGAAATACACACATATTCATACACAACCCTAAATAAAGATTTTTCAAGACGGGTCTTTTAATGTCAGATTCCCAAGACAAGAAACGAGGAATTGAAAAAGAGTAGAAGAAATGGATGAAGGTTTCACAAAAGAGTTACACCAACACGTGGTATTCTTCACATATGATCAAACCTTAAATTTTGAAACAATTGTTGCTAAGATGGTGGCGCGCGCTACCAAGTTAGTGGTGCACCCATTGTTTTTTCATTATGGTCTTGTGCTCGATTTTCAGAATACATATACTCAGTTATGAAAAAGAGTGTTTTTGTTGGACTACGGTTCTAGCGCTCACAACCACACACTCTAATAAAAGTATAGAAAAGAAAAGGATGGCCTGGTTACCAAAATGGTGCATTCCCATGAAATAAGAATGGAATAGAATGCAGCGAAGGACAAGATGAGTCGTTTATAGTCAGATACTCGAGACTATATGTGGGGGTCTTTTTAAGCCAGATTCCCTAAGACTGTGCACACCTCGGGGTGGCACTGGATGGATGATACTCTGTCAACTATAAACTAATAGTCGAAAGAGTTGGGTGTCTAGCCATAAAAATATAATATAGCATGCACCCCCAAACAAGAAGAAATGGTGTCCTTGAATTTTACGGTGAAGAGTAACAAAGATAAACTTATGCGACCCATCATAGAACTTATGTAAGATCCCGTCATGCAACACATCATGTTGTAGTTGTTCAAGAGAGTGAGAATGTCCCAAAAGATGATCTTGTGATACTTGAGATGAGAGAGAATGGAAGTGAGGTTATAGTTGTCCTTCATGAGACTTAGTTGATGAAAGAGAGGACAAACTAGGTTCCCCAAAATACTCAGGAAAAACTTGTCTCTCAACTATAGGTACAATGGACTCATGGGTATGTGGGCTAGGAAAAGATTTGTCACCGTGAGGATTGAAAAAGTTATACATGACCTCTGAGGCAAAAGGCTCAAGTGCAAATTGGAGGTTCATTTGAAAAGGTTGAGAGATGGAAGGCTTGATAATTGTAGATGAATGACTTTTAAGAGGTTTGGGCTAGGGAGAATGGTGGTCAGCTGATGTTCGTGGTGGTGTTTCATCACATGCTCTTAAGAACTCGAAAAATTCTTCATCCAGCTTGGTGTCATCTACAAAATAGTGGTATTTATTTGCATCCTTAAGGAAGTCATCAATTTTGTGCATTGTTAAGTCTTCAACTGCCAAACTAAATTGAGATCCATGTTGCTCGATAGAGTTTACATTTCCTACGTCAGGCACCTCAATTTCGACGTGCATCAGTTTAGAATCAGTGGTCTCGATTTCTTTACCCTTTTCCTCTGGAACTGTAACAAGCTCCATTAAAACATCATCAAAATGTTCTAGTTTGGCCATTTCATTGTCCTCTCTTCCTATAACTTCAAAATTTTCCTCAATGGGTTCGTCCATATGTGTCGATTCATTTTCCAATACAAGGCCTAAAGAGTCCTCTGCAGGAATTTCCTTATTCATGAATGCAGTGCATTTTTCCAAGTTACAAGGCTTATATTGACCGAAATCTGATGTTTCTTGGTTTGTGGTTAACATGTTAATGATGAAATGTAAGTGTGATGGTGCAATAGGGTGAATGAGAGATGCTAAAGTTTGAGGCATATAGTCATCATCAGAGGATGTAGATTTCACACAACAGTAAAATGGAGGATCATGGGGTTGTGGTTGTTCAGCAAATGGTTTATTTATGTTAACACTTTGGTCCACTTGTTCGTTGTGTTCTGGACTGGTTGGAAAAATATTAGTCTCAGGTTGGGCATATGTCGAAGTGGATTGGAACAAACACAAGGATTGCGTTATTTCTTGAAGTGTTTTTGCTTGATTGGTCATTGCAGCTTGCTGAATTAGGTATGTGAAAGGTGGCGGAGTGGAAGGTGGATTGTATGGTTCTTCCCACTGAGTAGTTGTATAGTCAGTGTAGGCCAGTGCTTCTGTTGGGTATTGAAATGGATAGTCATGGCAACTGGTAAACTAATTAAATATGAATTTAGTGGATGATTGTGTATGGAAGGATGGAATGGGCATGGAATAGGAATTAGGTAGGGGTTGCAAATTTAGCTGGGAGTTCGGTACTTCCCACTGAGTAGATGTAATGTGTCACACCCCGAGACCCATCACACATCCCGAGGACGTGGAGATGAATCTCGAGGCAATCACTATCCCAATTCTATTGAAATTTCGGCGGAGTTTCCTTTGTTTAATCAACGTTTCGTATACTTACAACCTGTCATAACCTGGAAATCATATGCTACATCCTTCCCAACAACCATATCTATATTAAACTAACTTCATATACAACAGTGATGTATATATACATATCCACAAAATGTTTAAGTGTAACCGTCACTCAAATACATCAAGTATTACATCAAAATGAACTGAGCTCTCTTTATACAACCAAAAATGAACTATACTCTCTCTATACAACAAAATGAGCTAGATTCGCCCTATACCACAAAATAACTTGACTCTATCCCTCGTCAAACATAAGGAAAACCACCCAAATCCCCATACCCATCTTCACTAGTGGTAGGGATAGTCTCCTCCGCAACTGGTTTGTCTGAAATGTTAATGTAGGATGAGCAAAACAACTATGCCCAGTAGAAACGCACATAACCAATAAATAGTCTACTTATAGCAACCATTTAGAACATGCAGGGTTTCCATAATAATATCAAAATATCGTGACTATATATAATACATCACTAACTAGCATAAATCATTTCGGCATGCTTCTTTAATATTCAAAATAGAGTTTTCACAATCATCATACAACTATTGTGGCCGCTGCATCCTATTAGAATGGTGAGGGTACGACTGGTACTCAGCCCCAGTCCCAGGCATATCTCGGTTCATTACTTTCTAGTGTGAACCATGCACTGTTGTTTTCCTGATTTTACCGGCATGGAGCTGAAATGCCGTTGTTGTGTTCGTACACACAAAACCCAAAGCTTTTAGGGCTCAGGTGGGCCGTGTGACCACGACCCCCATACGGGATATCACCTAACTTACGGTGGTCAACCGTTCGACGATCGCAGACGCTTTCAGGGATCGACACGCCCGTGAGTGGACTAAACTCTCACTCCGGCGCCTAAACCTCATCGAGGTAAACATGTAACCTCACACAAGCTAAGCACCATACAGCGTGACACGTACAAACATGGTTATCTAGAAAAGTAGAAAAGCAATTCCCGGACTACATCTTGTGATGCATCCCTTTAAAGATGGCCCACCACCTCAAAAGGTGTACACCACAGTTGGAATCCTAAAATGAACTGCCGTCTCCGGAAATGCGACAACAATTCCTTCTTTATAGGAATTCACAATTCTTTTTCTAAATTCCCTCGTGATAAGCATAGTATTATATACTCGTATTATCGGTTATTTCCAAATACTATAAATACATATTTAGTTTTTCCCTTTAAAACTGCTGGTTCTGTATGTGTGAGTTCCTGGATTTCCAACAATCGATTAAATACAACCTATGACTCCCAAACGGGCCAGTCATAGCAAATGACAACCGATGATTCCCAAATGGCGAATCATCGAAAATAACAACGAACTATATCTATGGAACAATCCAGAACCTCACACATAGTTACAAACAATCGGGTAATCCATACCCACATAACAAAATACATCTCTCTTTCTCCTTCCTGAGACAAGAGACGACAACCCTTCCCAAAACCAGTTTTTGCTCTTTTAATGAAAGAAAACAATCCCAACTACCCAGATTTCACAAAACTCATTTTCACACAAAAGCTATCCATATATTTAGTTTATATCGAGGAAAAATACAAATGCAAAACACGAATATCACATATACATGCATGGTTGATAAGCAAACTATCTTTTACCAATTTAAACCAATCAAATCAAGCATGAAAATAAGCATGCTATATATTGGTATGTAAGTTCCTACCTTAGCAAGCTCCGTTCTCCTCAAGCCTCACTTAACCGAATCCACTCTTATTTAACTCCTATAACATCATATACATAAGTAGGCTATTAGAATTTATCAAACTAACGAGAAATTCTTATCTAACTTAAGTTGAGAAGAAATCTCGACGCTAAGAATTTGGGTTCAGGTAACTTTTCCTATAACTACTGTTAACAGTGTTACATGCCATTTCTAGCACTGTTCCTCTGACAGGTCTCTGCATGCCTTTATGTCAATACCAATCTTTTTTCCCAACTCCAACAATGACCAAATTCCACCCCCTTCAATTCACATTAAATCTATTAAAAAAATAGGTGGGTGTTTCTCCTCATTCACTCAATAATCAACATCATCTTAAACAAGTATAAACCAACATGAACTCCTCAAAAATGGAGTGGATAATAACGATTCTTACCAACCCAGTAAGGATATCTCCTTTAGCTTCCTTCTCTACTCATTTCACTAAGCCATATCTCCTCCAAATAGCTACTGTCGAAATTTAAAACACCCCATTCAATGATTTTTCATCAATATATCCAATTCCATCGAAATTGAGTTTAAACTAGCTAATTGGGAAGAAGACTAACT
The DNA here is from genome assembly GCF_015680905.1 of Coptis chinensis. NCBI lineage: Eukaryota > Viridiplantae > Streptophyta > Magnoliopsida > Ranunculales > Ranunculaceae > Coptis > Coptis chinensis. Next base: position 86,447,965 of record NC_141463.1, on the reverse strand, counting down.
CACCTTTCCCGTTGGTACGCTGAAAATTCGAAGAAATTCGAACTCTCACACTTGAGTTTAAGGTTTCTAAGGGATTGGGTGTGAAACCTTTAGGATTGAATCGATAGAAATTGGGCGAATTGGTTTTTCTCTCTCCTAGGGTTCTAAGTGGTGAAATGGAGAAGAAAGAAATTGGGTGCGATTTTTGGTTTGGTGCGATTTTGTTTTGGGATAATTCTAAGGTTTAGGTAAAAAGACCATCCTACCCTTACCTTGTAATCTATTATCAAGCAAGGGTTTGATCACACGCTCTCGCGTGCAACGTCCAAGTCTGCGCACGTTATACAGTAATTGTGACGATGTCATCAAATAACTTGTCCAGTTCTACAATTTCCGATTTACAGGCGACAGACTCTTATTGACTATGCAAGTATTTAGTTATGCGCACACGAATTTACCATGTATCAAATTATTTTATCACTTATTATTTATCTTCTTTTTCGATCTTCGTATATTCTAAGTAACCAGTGATATGAAACCTTAGAATTTTTCAAGGAGTTTTTCCTTAACTAACTTAGTTTCTCGGTTGGTGTTAAATTAATTTACGTCACGTCAGGCTAAACGTCTATCCGACTGGCCACGTACGTAATTGCCCCTAAGGTTCACATGTCTTTTACTAATTTACCCTTAATAAGAATTCAGGACTTTACATAATGTTATTTGGGAAGTTGCCCAATATTTGGGATTGTGGGGCCATTAGTCGAGAGAATTCATGTGATTGACTTTCTGTGAACCCGTAATTAGACTGCCCAGGTGCAGACATGAATGGTCGTTGACTGTTTGTGGTTGAACTCCATGAATTGTTGGGATGACTATAAAACTCCTGAGGGAACGTGGTACTATGAAAGTTGGAATGTTTAGGCGCAAAATTGTACGATTGTCCCATAGTATTTTCTAACTCTTGATATGATGGGCATTGAGAAGCCCAATGGTAATGACTACCACAACAAGAACAAGGTTCAGGATGTGCATAGTTATTTCAGGAGGGTTGTTGCGCATAATGATGGGCCATAACTACGGTAGTTACTGGCAACGGTTAGGCTTGTGCGAATTGTAGCAGTTAAGCTAGAATCGCATGCACATATACCAACAGGCAGGGCAATTGTTAGAGTTGAGGGAGGCTTTCCGTGCTTGCACGTTCTTTAATGAGAGAACCTCAATCAAGCAAGTTTCCTAGACACTGTTTGAATATGATTTTTTTTTAATTTTATTTAATGTAGAGAACTTCTCAGATATAATTCATAACAAAGTACAAATTTATGAGACTTTATTAAACACAAAATATTCACAAGTAGAAGATAAAAATACAACTACATAATTAAAACATGTTATTTAGACAACGTTATCATCTAATTAGATCATGTCTCCTAATTTTTATTATTATTATTATTATTATTTTGCAACCAGCAAAAAAAATATGCTCCTTTGATAGGGGATTAAACGAGTGAGAGAAAGAGGAATTTGGGCAAGCCAATCGTAAGCTAAATGACCCTGCTGCCACACACAGAGGAATAGTGCTCTGAGATGAATAGTGATATTCTGAACACACTGAAAATGAGCATTGAATTAGATAGTCTAAACAATGCAAAAAATCACCAAATTTTTACAGGAGTTTCATAACATATCAAATATGTTTATGTAAAAATTTTAGAGCAATTCAAAATTTGAAGATGCCTCTTTATTAGGTGTTGTTTCAGAAACTTAAGAGTTGAGAAACTGGTGTAGCATGCTAGAAACAATCAACTAGTTTGATGGGAAAAATAGGTCCAAAAATCACCAAACATTTACTGGAGTCTCCTGACAAATCAAGGATATTGCTGTAAAAATTTTAGAGCAATTGGAGTTTTGGAGATCCTCCTTATCAGCTGTTGTTCCAGAAACTTAAGAGTTGAGAAACTGGTGGAACAGGCTGGAAACAATCAACTAGTTTCATGGTCAAAACAGGTCCAAAAATCACTAAATTTGAACTGGAAGCTCCTGACAAATCAAGGATTCTCCTGTAAAATGTTTAGAATTTTTGAAGTTTTGGAAGTAGCTCTTCTCAATTGGATATTCCGGAACTTGCGTCCTGAAAACTGAAACGGAGCACATCAAACCAACACAAAACAAAAATGAAAGAAATTAAAAATGGTGGGAGGGTTGAGAAAAAGGGGATTGCCCCAATAACTTGAATCCTTCTTCATATCGTGAGTCTTCCACAGCTTGTTCAAAGTGGCAGCGGCGCCATTTGATGTTTAGTATTTGGTGAGGGATATCGAACACGCTCAAAACAAGTGGAAAAGAAATCAAATTGAAGACAAATAGTTGGGCATGAGAGAATGATTTTTTTGTAGTTTGTTTTATACTACTTTAAACTACAAAGATAATAAATCTAATTACTAAAAAAAAAAAATGGTTTAGATTATGGAAGGTGATAGAGATTGGAGAAATTAAACTCCACCTCAAGATTCTTTCAAATGCAATAAATGTTACTAATTTGATTTCAATAACTAATCATAGATAACTAGTTATAATTGATCCCTTGTAGTTGTGTTATCATCTCTACTAACCAACTACAAGCATATGGAACTCTATTAACATTATAGTTATATGTATGCAATGAAATCCCTAGCATTTCTATGAGTAAAATAAAATATCTTTTAGTTCCAAATATAAAAATACTATAATTTCTAATGAAATCAAACTAGCTAAATCTATTACATCAAACTTCCTCTTGGGGTTTCATTTAACTCTCCAATTGAGAGTATTACCCCATTTTCATTGGAAGTTAATCAATAAAAAATGAGTAAACATGAAAAGAGAATGAGAATGGAAGAAGAAGAAGTGAGTTTTATTACTAAAATTACAACTACTTCTACAACTAATTTAATCCTACTCCTACTTACTAATTTAGAGAAAGAGAAGAATGAGAGAAGATTTGGCTACAAGGCCTTAAGTGAATTGGCCACAAAGGAATTGGCAAGTTTATTTAGAGCACCACCCTTCCTATTTATAGTTACAAATGAGTGAAATGGGTGGCCAAGATTACATTTCACATTTTCAATTAAAGGTTACAAAATAATCTACTTTTATAATAGAATTTACTATTCCTCAATTTAATCTTAGTGGAAGAAGTGGGTGAATAGTAATTTCCATTACAAAATAAATAATTAAGAGTGATTTGTGCACTTATTAAGTGGAGAAAGTGGAAAAACACATAAGCCTCCACTTGACCATGGTGAATAGTAATTAGAATTTTACTTTGTATTGGTTCGGACTTGTTTTAATCCCCAGTCGATTCAATTTATATAAGCTATATACCATTGCGTAGAGCTCGCCGCACTGATTCTTTTGATAGGTCACACACCCAAATCGGAGTTCGGAATCAAAAGATATGATTTTCTGAAGTTTCGTTGTCTTTTCTGCAAGATTTGAGCAGGGTTGACCTAGAATTGACTATTTTGACCAGGCTTCATGGTCTTGATTATGATCTTTTTAAGCTTCCAATGGGCTTCTTTTGGACTTGATAAAAAGTCTTTGTTTCCAATTAGCATATTCACCTTGTTTCCATGCTAAAATGCCGGTTTTGTTGAAATTTCATCGTTTACGTGTCGAAATCTGCAAAAACATGAAAACCATTATTATACCTATTTATTAAACACATTATTGACCCAAACCAAATGTTATGAAGGGGTTATTTACACCGTTTTGGGTGCTTATCAGTATTTTTCTTTTAATTCTTTTTTTATCAATAATAGATTAACATGTTAAAAATCTAGCTAGGATTAAAGTAATCCTAATAGGATGATGTTAAGTTGTCCTTATATTTTCAACATTTCTTGGTTTAGAAGATTCAAGATGTGCTTATAAGACCTTTGGGCATTGGTGGGGATAGAATGGTGTGGAGTGTTGAAAAGACATGAGAGTTTACTGTAAAATCTGCCTACAAGTTTATTTCTAAAGTAAATAATGTAGGTCAGAGTTCTAGTTTTAATTCCCAAACTATAAAGCACTTATGGAAATCCAAGCTCCTAGCCAATGTCCAAATGTTTTTATGGAAGTTATACATGAATGTTTTACCCATGGGTGATAGGTTAGTTGGCTGCAAGGAAAATACTTGGTGACTTCTCTTGCCACTTTTGTTTTAGGACCCTGGAAACTGATTGTCACTTTTTCTTTGATTGTGAATGGTCAAGAGCTATGTGGTTCTCATCAGACTTGGATCTCATAATGGAGAGTCCAGGCAGTACTCAGGCGATACATTGGGTTACAAGGTTTATGACATGGTGTCACAACAAAGACAAAGATACATCTTAGGCTGGTATCAAGGCATGCTACTTGTTATATAACATATGGATTACAAGGAATGAAACCAGGTTTGAGCATAGAATGCCTAATGGGGAAAAGACTATCAAGAGGAGTACTCTGGAAGTAGAAAAATGATTAAAAGTTTTCTCAACAAGAAACCATAAAACCCTAAACTCTATAACTCAATCAATTGAGCATTCTGATTTTGATTTGATTTTTCATGTTATCCTTAATGATTGTATTACTATCAGGTTCGATGCCTCTTTCCAGTCAACATTAGGAGGGGCAACAACAAGATGCATAGCTTGGGACACTATGGGGAAGGTAGTAGGAGCAGCATTTAGAAGATTCAAAGCCAGATTTGCAAAGGAAGCATAAATGGTGGCGGCTGAAGTTGCAATTTTCCTTGTTATCTCTTCTGGGTGGACTGAAGTACTTTTAGAAAGAGACTGTGCATAAGTTATCAAAGTCTTTAATAGCTCTACCTGTTCATGGCTTTTAGAGAGCTTGAGAGTTTTATGTAACAAATCTTTTAACTTTCTTTACCTTTTGTAAGTTTAAGTGGACTAGTAGGACCTCTAATGGAGTTGCACACTTGATTGCTAGATGGACTAACCACTAGCTTCAAGTCTATAATCTACCTATGTTGGAACAAAATATCATGCATGTTGTCCTTTAGATTTATTATTAATATATATGGTATTATCGAAAAAAAATGAAAGGTTGCTACACGTCTACACAGCACATAACAACAAATACTTTCTTTATTAAGCACAAAAATATATACTAAACTTTCTGACTTTTAAGTGTGAAATAAGCTACTGAGTACATAGCCATAACTAAAATGACGGATTGAAAAATAACCATTTTATCCATTCTTCCTCTATCAACCCTTAAGATTATGGCCTCATAAATTGGCCAGCAATTGACCGCCACAAACCCAGACATGATTAACTGAACAAAAACGTTCTCCCAGTTTCCATGTGTGAATATTGCACTGAGCCCTACAATAAATGCTACCAAATTGATTAGTGCGATCGCCGTTATTGGCACAAATAAGGAAGATGCAACTCCAAATTCGAATAGTCCCTGTTCGTACCGCTTGCTTTCTTCGTCATCTACCACTTTACTAGTTACATTGAATCCAAAAGCAGAAATGCCTAGTGATTTTAATACGTAATCTATAAATCCAAATAGGTGGGATGACACACTTCTGATCATCCACATCCTTTGATCATTATACCATTGACGAAATGTTCCTCCTCCTATAATGTAATCTAGAAAATCTTGTCCATATGCCCCAAGAAACAAGAACATGTGCACGTAAAACCAAGGGCTTGATACCTGCATTACATTTTTTACCAACAAGGAGAAACATGTCAAAGATATATGGCTTCAAGCACCTTTTAATAATACTATTTTTGAGCACGTAGCCACACATGCAAGGGATGTAAAAACCACGACCCATTGATCTGTTGGTAGTGAGGTTGACTATTGGCTAGTTTGGTCATGGGATCAAGTGGTGGTGCATTAAAAAAAAAGGATAGAACTAACCCACATGGCCCAGCACAAAAAAAAACCTCTGAAGTCGCCTCTGATTGGTGTATTGCAATAAAATAATGAGTCAAACTCTCTCTCTCACCTCTCTCCTCTCTCCTCACCAGCCAATCACAGCGGACTTCGAAAGTGTCTTTTTGTGCTGGGCCATGTGTTGTAGTTGCCCCCTTAAAAAAAACCAACAAAAAGAAACAACAAAAATGTAATGGTGTAAAAAAGGCTCTTAAGCAATTGGCCCGCCAGACACATGGGCCAAAAAAGTCATCAAATTTAATGTAAGAGTTTGGATATGGAAGCATGAGGGCGGCCCTCAGCCCGACCCTCACAAGGCCCTCACAAGTCACAATTTCTTTATGTAATTTTATTTATATTTTGTTAAAAAGTAACTGTATAAATAGCAAAATGGAAAATATATTTTACATGAGTTAGTGCCTTGTGTAAGCTCCTCCAACGTTACATGAAAAATCTAGTTCAAATGAACAAATTGTTTCAATGCCGGGATATGAACCAGAGTCACTTCTATATATATAAGCTAGAATCAAATATAAATCAAAGTGATGTGATATGATCTTTGGTATATGGTAATGAAGTTTTTAATCAACTTCAACTAATCAAACTCAAATTATTTTACAACCTACAACACCACATCATATTTGGTCTCATATACACTTTTTATTGATTCATGGAATACATCGGCACATATAGAACCTAATAATGAAACTTTTGAATTTTATTATTTTAGAAATTTTAACTAAATTATTAATTAAGTGGATGATCCCAAGTCAAGATTGAGAAAACCTATTATTTAAACGTGATAAATTTAGCAAGATTATATTGTAAATAAAGAGTTTAAGAGAGTAATCAAACCCAGCCCTCAATTCTCTAAAGAGAGGGCTGAGGTGAGGGTTGTGGCTTCACAATTTTAGCATTGGTTGGGCTGGCCCGCTTTACACCCTTACACGTGATTTTGTTAGCCTTATTAGAAAATAATAATCAGGATTTGATTTTGGGTGGGGCTATGAGAGAAATTCGGAGAAAATAATAAGACTTTTTTTTTTTTTTGGGGTGGGACCAATAGGAAAAAGTTGAATCAAATAAAAAAATGATGGTTATATGAACTTCACTTAAAATGACTCTAAAAAAACTCCACCACAAATTACAATGAATTAAAAAGCTAATTTTTAGTGGAGATGTTCTCTACACAATAGAGATCATCCTCACAAAAAATCAATTCATTTAAAGATATATAGTTTTGTCAAAAATCGTTTATAATGTTATGAAATTATCCAACGGCTCATATTTTTTTAATTTCGATATAACTTTTAATTTCGATTAATTTTTTGTAGGAGTGTTCTCCATCATGTGATAAGGGACAAACTGATTCACAATTACCAAACTGAATCAAGGTTTGATTTTAGTTGTGAATGAGCAGAACTTGATGAATACAAGGTAGAGTCAAACTAACTTCGATCGCGGAATCACGTACTCAGGTGGAGAAGATGAAGAGAAATTCTATTTTTATTTTGATATAAGGTAAGGGACAAATTAGGAAGTTGGAAATAAAGTCGGTTACTGCTAGGCTGGGTTTCTAGTTATGATGGACAGGTGGTTGGCTCTAGAGTCCCCTTGGAGGCCTTGGAGCAATATCGCTGGGAGCAAAAAATCACTCGTTTTGAGTGATTTTTTGCTCCCAGCGATATTGCTCCAAGCGGACTCTAGAGCCAACCACTGTCAAGAAATAAGAAAGCGGATAGCCAAAACCATCGAAAATCTTGACTTCCTATTTTATCCCTATAAAATATAAAATGAAAAAGAGAGAAAGTGCGGCAATGGGCTTCTCGCCTCCTCCTTATTTTTTTTCGAGAGGAAACAACATTGTTCACTGTTTTGAGTAAACACTACAAATTTTAATTTAGTAAAAATATATATGATATCAATATCACAATTACCAAAACTGAATCAAGGTTTGATTTTAGTTGTGAATGAGCGTAACTTGATGAATACAAGGTAGAGTCAAACTAACCCGATCAAGGAATCAATGCATCGTGGAGAAGATGAAGAGAAATTCTATTTTTATTTTGATATAAGGTAAGGGACAAATTAGGAAGTTGGAAATAAAAGTCGGTTACTGCTAGAATTTTGGGTTTCTAGTTATGATGGGCCGGTGGTTGGCTCTAGAGTCCCTTGGAGGCCTTGGAGCAATATCATTTGGGAGCAAAAATCACTCGCTTTGAGTGATTTTTTTTTGCTCCCAAACGATATTGCTCCAAGCCGACTCTAGAGCCAACCACTGTCAAGAAAATAAGAAAGCCGGATAGCCAAAAACCATCGAAAATCTTGACTTCCTATTTTATCCCTATAAAATATAAAATGAAAAAAGAGAGAAAGTGCAATGGGCTTCTCGCCTCCTCCTATTTTTTTTCGAGAGGAAACAACATTGTTCACTGTTTTGAGTAAACACTACAAATTTTAATTTAGTAAAAAATATATATGATATCAATATCACAATTACCAAACTGAATCAAGGTTTGATTTTAGTTGTGAATGAGCAGTAACTTGATGAATACAAGGTAGAGTCAAACTAACCCGATCAAGGAATCATTGCTTTCGGTGGAGAAGATGAAGAGAAATTCTATTTTTATTTTGATATAAGGTAAGGGACAAATTAGGAAGTTGGAAATAAAAGTCGGTTCTTCGCTAGGTGGGGTTTCTAGTTATGATGGGCCGGTGGTTGGCTCTAGAGTCCCTTGGAGGCCTTGGAGCAATATCATTTGGGAGCAAAAAAATCACTGCGTTTTGAGTGATTTTTTTGCCCAAACGATATTGCTCCAAGCGACTCTAGAGCCAACCACCGTCCAAGAAAATAAGAAAGCCAGATAGCCAAAAACCATCGAAAATCTTGACTTCCTATTTTATCCCTATAAAATATAAAATGAAAAAGAGAGAAAGTGCGGCAATGGGCGCCTCCTCCTTATTTTTTTTCGAGAGGAAACAACATTGTTCACTGTTTTGAGTAAACACTACAAATTTTAATTTAGTAAAAAATATATATGATATCAATATCACAATTACCAAACTGAATCAAGGTTTGATTTTAGTTGTGAATGAGCAGAACTTGATGAATACAAGGTAGAGTCAAACTAACTTCGACAAGGAATCAATGCACTTTCGTGGAGAAGATGAAGAGAAATTCTATTTTTATTTTGATATAAGGTAAGGGACAAATTAGGAAGTTGGAAATAAAGTCGGTTCTTGCTAGGCTGGGTTTCTAGTTATGATGGGCCAGTGGTTGGCTCTAGAGTCCCCTTGGAGGCCTTGGAGCAATATCATTTGGGAGCAAAAATCACTCGTTTTGAGTGATTTTTGCTCCAACGATATTGCTCCAAGCGACTCTAGAGCCAACCACTGTCAAGAAAATAAGAAAGCCGATAGCCAAAACCATCGAAAATCTTGACTTCCTATTTTATCCCTATAAAATATAAAATGAAAAAAGAGAGAAAGTCTTGCAATGGGCTTCTCGCCTCCTCCTTATTTTTTTTCGAGAGGAAACAACATTGTTCACTGTTTTGAGTAAACACTACAAATTTTAATTTAGTAAAAATATATATGATATCAATATCACAATTACCAAACTGAATCAAGGTTTGATTTTAGTTGTGAAATGCAGAACTTGATGAATACAAGGTAGAGTCAAACTAACTTCGATCAAGGAATCAACGCATTACTCAGTGGAGAAGATGAAGAGAAATTCTATTTTTATTTTGATATAAGGTAAGGGACAAATTAGGAAGTTGGAAATAAAGTCGGTTCTTCGCTATTTTGGGTTTCTAGTTATGATGGGCCAGTGGTTGGCTCTAGAGTCCCCTTGGAGGCCTTGGAGCAATATCATTTGGGAGCAAAAAATCACTGCGTTTTGAGTGATTTTTGCTCCCAAATGATATTGCTCCAAGCCGACTCTAGAGCCAACCACCGTCAAGAAAATAAGAAAGCGGATAGCCAAAAACCATCGAAAATCTTGACTTCCTATTTTATCCCTATAAAATATAAAATGAAAAAGAGAGAAAGTCTTGGCAATGGGCTTCTCGCCTCCTCCTATTTTTTTTCGAGAGGAAACAACATTGTTCACTGTTTTGAGTAAACACTACAAATTTTAATTTAGTAAAAATATATATGATATCAATATCACAATTACCAAACTGAATCAAGGTTTGATTTTAGTTGTGAATGAGAGAACTTGATGAATACAAGGTAGAGTCAAACTAACTTCGATCGCGGAATCAACGCACTTTCAGGTGGAGAAGATGAAGAGAAATTCTATTTTTATTTTGATATAAGGTAAGGGACAAATTAGGAAGTTGGAAATAAAAGTCGGTTCTTTGCTAAATTTTGGGTTTCTAGTTATGATGGACAGGTGGTTGGCTCTAGAGTCCCCTTGGAGGCCTTGGAGCAATATCGCTGGGAGCAAAAAATCACTCGTTTTGAGTGATTTTTTGCTCCCAGCGATATTGCTCCAAGCGGACTCTAGAGCCAACCACCTGTCAGTAAAATAAGAAAGCCAGATAGCCAAAAACCATCGAAAATCTTGACTTCCTATTTTATCCCTATAAAATATAAAATGAAAAAGAGAGAAAGTGCGGCAATGGGCTTCTCGCCTCCTCCTTATTTTTTTTCGAGAGGAAACAACATTGTTCACTGTTTTGAGTAAACACTACAAATTTTAATTTAGTAAAAAATATATATGATATCAATATCACAATTACCAAACTGAATCAAGGTTTGATTTTAGTTGTGAATGAGCAGAACTTGATGAATACAAGGTAGAGTCAAACTAACCCGACAAGGAATCACGCACTTTCGTGTGGAGAAGATGAAGAGAAATTCTATTTTTATTTTGATATAAGGTAAGGGACAAATTAGGAAGTTGGAAATAAAGTCGGTTCTTTGCTAGGCTGGGTTTCTAGTTATGATGGGATAGTGGTTGGCTCTAGAGTCCCCTTGGAGGCCTTGGAGCAATATCATTTTGGGAGCAAAAAATCACTCGTTTTGAGTGATTTTTTGCTCCCACGATATTGCTCCAAGCCGGACTCTAGAGCCAACCACTGTCAAGAAAATAAGAAAGCGGATAGCCAAAAAACCATCGAAAATCTTGACTTCCTATTTTATCCCTATAAAATATAAAATGAAAAAGAGAGAAAAGCGGCAATGGGCTTCTCGCCTCCTCCTTTTTTTTCGAGAGGAAACAACATTGTTCACTGTTTTGAGTAAACACTACAAATTTTAATTTAGTAAAAATATATATGATATCAATATCACAATTACCAAACTGAATCAAGGTTTGATTTTAGTTGTGAATGAGCAGAACTTGATGAATACAAGGTAGAGTCAAACTAACTTCGATCAAGGAATCAATGCACTTTCAGTGGAGAAGATGAAGAGAAATTCTATTTTTATTTTGATATAAGGTAAGGGACAAATTAGGAAGTTGGAAATAAAGTCGGTTCTTGCTATTTTGGGTTTCTAGTTATGATGGGATAGTGGTTGGCTCTAGAGTCCCTTGGAGGCCTTGGAGCAATATCATTTGGGAGCAAAAAAAATCACTCGCGTTTTGAGTGATTTTTTGCTCCCCCGATATTGCTCCAAGCGACTCTAGAGCCAACCACCGTCAAGAAAATAAGAAAGCCGGATAGCCAAAACCATCGAAAATCTTGACTTCCTATTTTATCCCTATAAAATATAAAATGAAAAGAGAGAAAGTGCGGCAATGGGCTTCCTCCTCCTATTTTTTTCGAGAGGAAACAACATTGTTCACTGTTTTGAGTAAACACTACAAATTTTAATTTAGTAAAAAATATATATGATATCAATATCACAATTACCAAACTGAATCAAGGTTTGATTTTAGTTGTGAATGAGCAGAACTTGATGAATACAAGGTAGAGTCAAACTAACTTCGATCGCGGAATCACGTACTCAGGTGGAGAAGATGAAGAGAAATTCTATTTTTATTTTGATATAAGGTAAGGGACAAATTAGGAAGTTGGAAATAAAGTCGGTTACTGCTAGGGTGGGTTTCTAGTTATGATGGATGGGGTGGTTGGCTCTAGAGTCCCCTTGGAGGCCTTGGAGCAATATATTGGGAGCAAAAAATCACTGCTTTTGAGTGATTTTTTCCCTCCGATATTGCTCCAAGCGGACTCTAGAGCCAACCACTGTCAAGAAAATAAGAAAGCCGATAGCCAAAACCATCGAAAATCTTGACTTCCTATTTTATCCCTATAAAAATATAAAATGAAAAGAGAGAAAGTGCGGCAAATGGGCTTCTCCTCCTCCTCCTTTTTTTTCGAGAGGAAACAACATTGTTCACTGTTTTGAGTAAACACTACAAATTTTAATTTAGTAAAAATATATATGATATCAATATCACAATTACCAAAACTGAATCAAGGTTTGATTTTAGTTGTGAATGAGCAGAACTTGATGAATACAAGGTAGAGTCAAACTAACTTCGATCGGAATCAACGTACTTTCGTGTGGAGAAGATGAAGAGAAATTCTATTTTTATTTTGATATAAGGTAAGGGACAAATTAGGAAGTTGGAAATAAAGTCGGTTCTTTGCTAGGCTGGGTTTCTAGTTATGATGGGCCGGTGGTTGGCTCTAGAGTCCCCTTGGAGGCCTTGGAGCAATATCATTTGGGAGCAAAAAATCACTCGCTTTTGAGTGATTTTTTCCCAAATGATATTGCTCCAAGCGGACTCTAGAGCCAACCACTGTCAAGAAAAATAAGAAAGCCGATAGCCAAAACCATCGAAAATCTTGACTTCCTATTTTATCCCTATAAAATATAAAATGAAAAAGAGAGAAAGTGCGCAATGGGCTTTCTCGCCTCCTCCTTATTTTTTTCGAGAGGAAACAACATTGTTCACTTGTTTTGAGTAAACACTACAAATTTTAATTTAGTAAAAATATATATGATATCAATATCACAATTACCAAACTGAATCAAGGTTTGATTTTAGTTGTGAATGAGCAGAACTTGATGAATACAAGGTAGAGTCAAACTAACCCGATCATCATGAATCAATCACACTCAGGTGGAGAAGATGAAGAGAAATTCTATTTTTATTTTGATATAAGGTAAGGGACAAATTAGGAAGTTGGAAATAAAAGTCGTTTACTGCTAGGCTGGGTTTCTAGTTATGATGGACGGTGGTGGTTGGCTCTAGAGTCCCTTTGAGGCCTTTGAGCAATATCATTTGGGAGCAAAAAATCACTCGTTTTGAGTGATTTTTGCTCCCAAATATATTGCTCCAAGCGGACTCTAGAGCCAACCACCGGCCAATAAAATAAGAAAGCCAGATAGCCAAAAACCATCGAAAATCTTGACTTCCTATTTTATCCCTATAAAATATAAAATGAAAAAGAGAGAAAGTGCGGCAATGGGCTTCTCGCCTCCTCCTTATTTTTTTTCGAGAGGAAACAACATTGTTCACTGTTTTGAGTAAACACTACAAATTTTAATTTAGTAAAAAATATATATGATATCAATATCACAATTACCAAACTGAATCAAGGTTTGATTTTAGTTGTGAATGAGCAGAACTTGATGAATACAAGGTAGAGTCAAACTAACTTCGATCGCGGAATCACATGCTGTACTCAGGTGGAGAAGATGAAGAGAAATTCTATTTTTATTTTGATATAAGGTAAGGGACAAATTAGGAAGTTGGAAATAAAAGTCGGTTCTTGCTAGGCTGGGTTTCTAGTTATGATGGGACAGTGGTTGGCTCTAGAGTCCCCTTGGAGGCCTTGGAGCAATATCATTTGGGAGCAAAAAATCACTCGTTTTGAGTGATTTTTTGCTCCCAAATGATATTGCTCCAAGCCGACTCTCTAGAGCCAACCACTGTCAAGAAAATAAGAAAGCCGGATAGCCAAAACCATCGAAAATCTTGACTTCCTATTTTATCCCTATAAAATATAAAATGAAAAAGAGAGAAAGTGCGGCAATGGGCTTCTCGCCTCCTCCTTATTTTTTTTCGAGAGGAAACAACATTGTTCACTGTTTTGAGTAAACACTACAAATTTTAATTTAGTAAAAAATATATATGATATCAATATCACAATTACCAAACTGAATCAAGGTTTGATTTTAGTTGTGAATGAGCAGAACTTGATGAATACAAGGTAGAGTCAAACTAACTCCGATCGCGGAATCAATGCATCAGTGGAGAAGATGAAGAGAAATTCTATTTTTATTTTGATATAAGGTAAGGGACAAATTAGGAAGTTGGAAATAAAGTCGGTTACTGCTAGGCTGGGTTTCTAGTTATGATGGACAGGTGGTTGGCTCTAGAGTCCCCTTGGAGGCCTTGGAGCAATATCATTTGGGAGCAAAAATCACTTCGTTTTGAGTGATTTTTTGCTCCCAACGATGATATTGCTCCAAGCGGACTCTAGAGCCAACCACCGTGTCAATAAAAATAAGAAAGCCGATAGCCAAAACCATCGAAAATCTTGACTTCCTATTTTATCCCTATAAAATATAAAATGAAAAAAGAGAGAAAGTCTTGCAATGGGCTTCTCGCCTCCTCCTTATTTTTTTTCGAGAGGAAACAACATTGTTCACTGTTTTGAGTAAACACTACAAATTTTAATTTAGTAAAAAATATATATGATATCAATATCACAATTACCAAACTGAATCAAGGTTTGATTTTAGTTGTGAATGAGCAGAACTTGATGAATACAAGGTAGAGTCAAACTAACTTCGATCACGGAATCACGTACTCAGGTGGAGAAGATGAAGAGAAATTCTATTTTTATTTTGATATAAGGTAAGGGACAAATTAGGAAGTTGGAAATAAAGTCGGTTACTGCTAGGCTGGGTTTCTAGTTATGATGGACAGGTGGTTGGCTCTAGAGTCCCCTTGGAGGCCTTGGAGCAAATATCATTTGGGAGCAAAAAAATCACTCGCGTTTTGAGTGATTTTTTGCTCCCAAATGATATTATTCTCCAAGCGACTCTAGAGCCAACCACTGTCCAAGAAAATAAGAAAGCCAGATAGCCAAAACCATCGAAAATCTTGACTTCCTATTTTATCCCTATAAAATATAAAATGAAAAAAGAGAAAGTCTTGACAATGGGCTTCGCCTCCTCCTATTTTTTTTCGAGAGGAAACAACATTGTTCAATCTGTTTTGAGTAAACACTACAAATTTTAATTTAGTAAAAAATATATATGATATCAATATCACAATTACCAAACTGAATCAAGGTTTGATTTTAGTTGTGAATGAGCGAGAACTTGATGAATACAAGGTAGAGTCAAACTAACTTCGATCGCGGAATCACATTACTTTCGTGGAGAAGATGAAGAGAAATTCTATTTTTATTTTGATATAAGGTAAGGGACAAATTAGGAAGTTGGAAATAAAAGTCGGTTCTTGCTAATTTTGGGTTTCTAGTTATGATGGACAGTGGTTGGCTCTAGAGTCCCCTTGGAGGTTTTGGAGCAATATCATTTGGGAGCAAAAAATCACTTTCGTTTTGAGTGATTTTTGCTCTCCCGATATATTGCTCCAAGCCGGACTCTAGAGCCAACCACTGTCAATAAAATAAGAAAGCCGGATAGCCAAAACCATCGAAAATCTTGACTTCCTATTTTATCCCTATAAAATATAAAATGAAAAAAAGAGAGAAAGTGCGGCAATGGGCTTCTCGCCTCCTCCTTATTTTTTTTCGAGAGGAAACAACATTGTTCACTGTTTTGAGTAAACACTACAAATTTTAATTTAGTAAAAAATATATATGATATCAATATCACAATTACCAAACTGAATCAAGGTTTGATTTTAGTTGTGAATGAGCAGAACTTGATGAATACAAGGTAGAGTCAAACTAACTTCGATCGCGGAATCACGTACTCAGGTGGAGAAGATGAAGAGAAATTCTATTTTTATTTTGATATAAGGTAAGGGACAAATTAGGAAGTTGGAAATAAAGTCGGTTACTGCTAGGCTGGGTTTCTAGTTATGATGATGGGCGGTGGTTGGCTCTAGAGTCCCTTGGAGGCCTTGGAGCAATATCATTTGGGAGCAAAAATCACTTCGTTTTGAGTGATTTTTGCTCCAGCCGATATTGCTCCAAGCCGGACTCTAGAGCCAACCACCGTCAAGAAAATAAGAAAGCCAGATAGCCAAAAACCATCGAAAATCTTGACTTCCTATTTTATCCCTATAAAATATAAAATGAAAAAGAGAGAAAGTGCGGCAATGGGCTTCTCGCCTCCTCCTTATTTTTTTTCGAGAGGAAACAACATTGTTCACTGTTTTGAGTAAACACTACAAATTTTAATTTAGTAAAAAATATATATGATATCAATATCACAATTACCAAACTGAATCAAGGTTTGATTTTAGTTGTGAATGAGCAGAACTTGATGAATACAAGGTAGAGTCAAACTAACTTCGATCGCGGAATCACGTACTCAGGTGGAGAAGATGAAGAGAAATTCTATTTTTATTTTGATATAAGGTAAGGGACAAATTAGGAAGTTGGAAATAAAGTCGGTTACTGCTAGGCTGGGTTTCTAGTTATGATGGATGGGGTGGTTGGCTCTAGAGTCCCCTTGGAGGCCTTGGAGCAATATCATTTGGGAGCAAAAATCACTCGTTTTGAGTGATTTTTTTTGCTCCGATATTGCTCCAAGCGGACTCTAGAGCCAACCACCACTGTCAATAAAATAAGAAAGCCGGATAGCCAAAACCATCGAAAATCTTGACTTCCTATTTTATCCCTATAAAATATAAAATGAAAAAGAGAGAAAGCGCAATGGGCTTCTCGCCTCCTCCTTATTTTTTTCGAGAGGAAACAACATTGTTCTTTGTTTTGAGTAAAACACTACAAATTTTAATTTAGTAAAAAATATATATGATATCAATATCACAATTACCAAACTGAATCAAGGTTTGATTTTAGTTGTGAATGAGCGTAACTTGATGAATACAAGGTAGAGTCAAACTAACTTCGATCATGAATCACGAATCGTGTGGAGAAGATGAAGAGAAATTCTATTTTTATTTTGATATAAGGTAAGGGACAAATTAGGAAGTTGGAAATAAAGTCGGTTCTTGCTAGCTGGGTTTCTAGTTATGATGGGATGGTGGTTGGCTCTAGAGTCCCCTTGGAGGCCTTGGAGCAATATCATTTGGGAGCAAAAATCACTCGTTTTGAGTGATTTTTTGCTCCCAAACGATATTGCTCCAAGCCGACTCTAGAGCCAACCACCGTCAATAAAAATAAGAAAGCGGATAGCCAAAACCATCGAAAATCTTGACTTCCTATTTTATCCCTATAAAATATAAAATGAAAAAGAGAGAAAGTCTTGCGGCAATGGGCTTCTAGCCTCCTCCTCCTTTTTTTTTCGAGAGGAAACAACATTGTTCCTTGTTTTGAGTAAACACTACAAATTTTAATTTAGTAAAAAAATATATATGATATCAATATCACAATTACCAAACTGAATCAAGGTTTGATTTTAGTTGTGAATGAGCGAGAACTTGATGAATACAAGGTAGAGTCAAACTAACTTCGACGCGGAATCAACTTTCGGTGGAGAAGATGAAGAGAAATTCTATTTTTATTTTGATATAAGGTAAGGGACAAATTAGGAAGTTGGAAATAAAGTCGGTTCTTGCTAGGTTGGGTTTCTAGTTATGATGGGCCAGTGGTTGGCTCTAGAGTCCCTTGGAGGCCTTGGATTGGAATAAAAATTGGGAAAAAAAGTGATTTTTGCTCCCAAGTGATTTTTTTTTGCTCCAAGCGACTCTAGAGCCAACCCTGTCGTCAAGAAAATAAGAAAGCCGATAGCCAAAAAACCATCGAAAATCTTGACTTCCTATTTTATCCCTATAAAATATAAAATGAAAAAGAGAAAGTCTTGACAATGGGCTTCTCGCCTCCTCCTTTTTTTTTTCGAGAGAGGAAACAACATTGTTCACTGTTTTGAGTAAACACTACAAATTTTAATTTAGTAAAAATATATATGATATCAATATCACAATTACCAAACTGAATCAAGGTTTGATTTTAGTTGTGAATGAGCAGAACTTGATGAATACAAGGTAGAGTCAAACTAACCCGATCGGCGGAATCAATGCTCAGGTGGTGGAGAAGATGAAGAGAAATTCTATTTTTATTTTGATATAAGGTAAGGGACAAATTAGGAAGTTGGAAATAAAAGTCGGTTCTCGCTAGGCTGGGTTTCTAGTTATGATGGACAGGTGGTTGGCTCTAGAGTCCCCTTGGAGGCCTTGGAGCAATATCGCTGGGAGCAAAAAATCACTCGTTTTGAGTGATTTTTTGCTCCCAGCGATATTGCTCCAAGCGGACTCTAGAGCCAACCACCTGTCAGTAAAATAAGAAAGCCAGATAGCCAAAAACCATCGAAAATCTTGACTTCCTATTTTATCCCTATAAAATATAAAATGAAAAAGAGAGAAAGTGCGGCAATGGGCTTCTCGCCTCCTCCTTATTTTTTTTCGAGAGGAAACAACATTGTTCACTGTTTTGAGTAAACACTACAAATTTTAATTTAGTAAAAAATATATATGATATCAATATCACAATTACCAAACTGAATCAAGGTTTGATTTTAGTTGTGAATGAGCAGAACTTGATGAATACAAGGTAGAGTCAAACTAACTTCGATCGCGGAATCACGTACTCAGGTGGAGAAGATGAAGAGAAATTCTATTTTTATTTTGATATAAGGTAAGGGACAAATTAGTTTTTTCTAATTAGTTTTTTCCTCCATTTGGTAACAAAAGAAATAAAAAGTTATAATACTGCCAAATGACCCCAACTTAATTTGAGACGACCTCCATCGTCGCAGGGGTCCCTTGTCGAAGCCTTACGTTTATTTATTTATTTTTTTAATTAATAATATGTCGAAGCTAAGTTGAATACTATTACTGTACTACTAAGGAAATTGGTGTTTGCCCAATGTGTATATCTTCGTTTAGCTAGCTTATTTGGTTGATTACCCTTATTTCCTCTGTTTTAGAGCTGCGGATATGGGCATGAGTCGATTGAAAATACGCCGCAGGGCATCTGTCAACTATGTTGTTCTCTCTACAAAATGGCAGCCAATGAGTTGCAAACTTCGCAGCCTCCATGAAAGCAAAGAGAGTCAACATTGAACCTCCATCGTCCGATACATAGACCGAAACCTTGTCACTTGGATAATCATAAGCCATAACTGATAAAGCGGTATTTATAACGTTTATAGGAGGTTCTTTGTATGGATCAGCTGTGCATATAAACACATCCAAGGATGGATAGTCCTTATAATCAATAATACAAGGAAGGTTTTCTAGATACTCTTTACGTTTAATTGGACGCATACGAAAGGCTTGTGTTGTAGCCCACATGAAGGTGAATATGGCATCAGAGACTAGTAAGGAAAGGCGAAGAAAGATGGAGAGCAAGGTGGTGGAATGGATGAGAGTGAGGATATGGTGATAGAAGAGTGCTAAAGCAGCACAAGTATAAACTACTGCGAATGCACGGTTTAGAGTTGTGAGAGAGAGGGGTTGATATGTGTGCAGTGGAGAGATTGTATTTTTGCTCTCTCTTGAGGTTTTCATCATATTTTTGTTGCTCGATCTAGCTACTAGCCTACTACTCTCCACTCCATAGCATGGATGAGTGAGGAGTATATAATGACGGGCAGAACAAACAAAACAAACAAAAATCAAACAAAACAAAATATGTCAACTTATCTATCTACCACATGGAACAAAATACTACGTTGAACGGTGATGGATAGGTTTCAAGAGTTTTCAGGTTTCAGGACCAGGTGACACGCCATGATGGATAGGTTTCAGGGTATTTTCAGGTTTCAGGACCAGGTGACACACCATTTTTGGACATAGGTTTACCATGCTAGATTTTGCAAATGTACACAAGATTGACTCTTTTTTACCACAAATGTGTGCAACATCAGCCTCACTCATTGGGCAAGCCAAACTTTTAGGCCCACTAACCCAGTAAAGCAAAAATTTGAAAGTGCATACCACTCTACCACTAGCACCACACACAACACTATTCACACACCACACATACCACTCTACCACCAGCACCACACACAACACTACTCACACACCACGCACACCACTACTCTATGATCCACTTATCTATCTACCACATGGAATAAAATATGTCGTCAAATTTTATGTATTAGTCAAGTGGGTATATATTAGTCAAGTGAGCGGAGCCAACATTTTTGGGAAGAGTGGGGTATGTGGGATAAAAGGTTGGTTGGTAGGTTTCTGTCTATCCTCACCTATCCTCTCTCTGTCCCTCTCCCTCCTCAGTTCCCTTTCTCTCTCAACTAAACTCTAACTCTCTTTCTCTCCACCCACAAACCCATCTCTTCCTCTCTCTTCTCCACCCTCGGCTCACGCCTCCACTACCTTAGCAGTTATCTAGTGTAGAATTATTGTTTCTTATATCCCTAGAATTCAATTCTCACTCTTATATTTAAGGATATACGGACCAGACATATAATGACTGGCGGGCATGTTACCCAATTGTCTAAAAATGAAAACAGACCCACTGAAAACATTTTCTAAAATTTTCTTACCACACTATGAAAAGTTTGTCACCGTTCAGTAAAAGTATTTTCCCACACAACTAACTAACCTGTAAAAAGAGGCAAGGGAAAAAAGGGTTTATGAAAAACCCTCACTTCCAAACCCAAAAAAAATGGAGAAGTCTCTGATAAATTTAGATAAAGGAACAAACTGCTCAGCATGGAACTATTGCGGGCAGAGACTAGCAACGGGTTCAACAGATGGGTCTCTCTCCATTTTCGATTCCATTGACCCAAACTCCTCCTCTTTCTCCTGCACTTCCAAATCCAAGGTTTGTCGAATTTGTTTGCTTTTCTTTTTATAACTTGATTCTAATTTTGTGAAATTATTATGTAGGCCATATAAAGATGTTTCATTTGCATATTGTGTTGGTTAGACTTTGTTCATTCTGAGTTACACTAATTTTGAACAGGTAAGTGAAGCAGGTATTTTGAAAGTTGTTTGGGTTCCTCCGGAGTACGGCGACGCTGTTGCATGCATTTGCGCGGACGGAACTTTATTACTGTGGGAAGAAGTTGGAGAAGGTATTGTAATCCAACTCAATTTCAGGACATGGTTAACACTGTATATTTTATATTGTTAAGATACAGTATTGTCATGACTCTGATAATACTCACAATTATAGTAATGATGCTGCTGTTGAGATTGTGAATACAGCGTTAAGTATCGTGAACATTTGCTTAAAACTAGGAATCCACTCTAGAGTTGTTGATGCAAATTAAAGTCTGCTTTGTGCATAAACTCGTACTCTTTTAATGTTTTGGGTCGTGGATAAAAAACATCGGATTACTTTGTGTGCTCTATCGAACACAATGGGAAGGGTGCGAGGTGAGGTGAGCATATGAGTTATCAAGTAGCATAATATCACTGCAAAAGATCAGACAAAAAGGTAATGTTGGCTTTTTATTCTTGTTTTTCTCCTCTCTATACACTTCACATAATCTGCTTACCCTGTAGAACTGTATAAGTGGAACCTAGTGTTCTATTTAATTACAGTAATAAGTTTATGCTGCTCGAATATGATATGCCGGTCTGTACTTTGGAATTACTATAAAAAGGCACTCATGATGTTATTATTTTGTAGATTCTCAATCAATCAAATGGATTAAGTGCAAACACTTTGAGAACAACGAATCTAAGGCTTTGGATCTTCAATTTGGAGCTTCTTTTACAAGTTTGAAATTGGTGAGTACAAGCACTGAAAATTCTGTAGGTTCCTTCAATATTATTCACTAGGAACTGCTGAAAGACTTTGCTGCCAATTGGTAATGAGTAGAGCGAACCCAGGAAGTATATGTAGTAATGCCCCCAGGAAGTATATGTAGTAATGCAAGTCTTTGATTATTCCATGTAGAGCCTAACACGTGGACAACATACTTGGGTAACATGGAGTAATTAAATGGGCCCTTTTGGCCCAAAGACATTATCCTGCTTTGATACAATCGTAAACTATAAAGCATCCAACTGAAAACCAATTGGTGATGTGTGGAGTGGCCCCAAGAACTATACAATAAAGTGATGGCTTTAACTACCCCATGTGGGACTATACTAGCATCTCAACAGTAGTACTTGTAGTCTATGTCTTAGAATAAGCATTATGTTGTATTTTTGCTTACTGATGTATAGCATGGGTTTCACTTTTTATAGGTTGCTGCATATTCAAACGGTTTTGTAAAGGTGTACGAGCTCCAAGATCCTTTGGATCTGAAAAAGTGGCAACTTCAGGTTATATCCAGATCTGTCTTATGATTTATATATACTTTATTTGTTTGGCCCAATTATCTACCTTTGTTTTTCTTTTTGGCTTGATCTCATGTGCATTGCTCCCGTTTGTAGGTTTTATTCTTTTCTCTGACATAGTGACATGCATACTCCTTTTGTTCTAACTGTTCTTTTTCTTTGTCATCTTGTTGTCTTACAAAATCTTTGACAAAACTTGATGTGTGTTCTTAGTTTCATTGCATTTCATGGTTTCTCCCAACATCATACAATTTGTTTTCTGTTTTTATTTATTTATTTTTTTCTTCCTTTTGAATGTTCTTTTCTTCAAAAAAAGAAACAGAGAAAAAAAAACTTTGTTTAGGAGACTGAAATCTGCTCCAATGTTTTTCACTTTCTCCTATACCCCTTGATTCATCATTTGCTATTAATCAATATAACATTGAGCAAATGTTGAAGTACATTTCAAGATAGTGTAATGCCTAACTATTTTTCAATCTTCAGTATGAATGTTTCTTTTATCACTAAAGATGTATTATATTACCTTGGCCATGGAGGAAGTAGTAGGATGAAATGTCCTAAATTTCTGAAAGTCAGAAACAGCAGAACACAAGCACAGAAAACAGCCTTTTGTATAATTTTGATGACTGGATATTACTTAACAAGTTTGAATGATATATTTCATCGATTAATATCAAGTGTTACAACAGTTTACAAAAGTGTGTCTTGTAGCAAGATGCCACTTGACCATTCAAGAGTGCATATTCCCCTCATTACATTGAAACTGTTATCCTTCGCGCTTTTATTATCATGATTATATTATTATTGTTTTTAATTTCTTCTGTATTGATTATTTTGATTTATATTTCTTTTCTACATGGTAGAATATTGTAAATGAGACTGACCTGTCACCTTCAAATTGATACCTTACTCAGTTGAGTTGGATCTGATTCTTAGAATTTCTGTTTTTTAAGTCACCGCACCTTTACTTTAGAGTTATGGGATGGGAGGGATGTTCATATATAAGCATGACATACTGGCTTTCAGACATCAATGCTGCATTTATTCCATTGGTTGAGACAAAATATTGTTCATTGACAGTGTTGTCCTTGTTGTCAGGCAGAATTTCAAAATGTTATTGATTCAGTACCAATGATGGGGAAGCCTTCATGCCTATCTGCATCAATTTCTTGGAACCCACAAAGAGGTGAAAACAATCAATCAAGTTTTTCCCTGGGATTTAATTCCAAACTTCCCCAGTTTAATTCCTCTAAGGTACAGGAAGCTTAATATATTTATTTATTGTTCTAGCAGACCTTTCCTTGCTTCACTAGCATATGAGAAACTGATTTTTTTGGAGAAATTTTGGTACCCTTATTTACGGAAATATCAAGAGTCGCTGGAAATTGGATAGTGAAGTTTTGTTTAAATTTCCTGCATCGATTTTCTATATGCCAACATGTATTGCTACAATGGAAAATTTTGTGTCATTTGTTCTGTGTGCTGGATGGCAACACCTTCAAATAAGCATATTATAGCTAAATTACACTGACACGGATAGGTGTGTCTGTTTTCGACACGGATACAGAGTCTCTGACATGGCGAAATATAAAAAAATTGAGGTATATCACTTGCAATATGTGTCTGATATGTGCCTGACACGGATTATTTTCAGAATATGGTGTGTCCATGTAACATAGTATAATAGGGGTCGATCATCTTAGGTGTTCATTTTTTAACCATTGTAATTCCACCTTATATGTGTTCACATAATTCATCTTTTTAGTTGCTATGTTGAAAAGGATCTCGGCATAATGGTTGGAAGAACCTTTCATCCATGCCTAAACTATACCTAACGGGACCTGCTGTTGAGTGTGTCTAATTAAGTGCTCATGTTGTCTAGCCATGACAATAGAATAGACACCTCTATTTTCGGCACTGTTTGTATACCTGCACTTTTATGTCAAGGACTTAAAGTATATCATCTTTAATATGTTAAAGTGGCTTACTGGTTAAGACTTGGGAGGTTGGACCCAAGGTCTTAGGTTGAAATAAAAAAGATCATTTTTATCAAATCCAACTCCCTTTTATTTGCTTTACGAATGATATATTTGAGTTTACAGGTTTGGGAATTTGATGAGGCCCACCAGCGGTGGCTTCCAGTTGCAGAGCTAGCTCTACCTGGAGACAAAGGTGACCAGGTTTATGTTGTTGCATGGGCACCGAATATTGGCAGGTATCGACCTACTTAATGGTGATCTTTTCATACGGCTAGCAGCTATAATCAATATCCAAAACCACTTAATAGCTAATACCGGTAATTTGACTTTCGGTTTTCGGACCTTGATTTCTGAACCAGATAGCAATATCTGCTGAACTTACCTGACCTCGAGTTATTTTTTCTTTAGTTATCTTAAATTTTCCTTCAATATACGACAATCTTCCTTCATGCAAATAAATAAACGAGCAAATTGGGATAATTTTAAAGCAGTTTGAGCTATTCAACTGGCAGTAGTGCTTTACCTGTTGTGACTTCTTGTAATGTAGTGGGTGAAAAAAGGGACAATTTATGTACCCGCTGTGAATTTAAGAAGGCAGATTTCCGCCAGTCAATGCTTTAATAGAGTCTACCCTTATGATATAGGTTTACAAAGTAATCGGGATTTCAGCCAGTTCATATTGCAACCTTCAGTATTGTTGGATCTGGCACCTAGTCCACTGAAAGTTCTTTTTCCTGTTATTTTGGGCATGCAGTACCTGAATTGTTCCCTAGTCACCTTTAAGATGCGACACCTATAGGAGAAGCCCTAAACTGCAGCTCCATGTTGTCAATCCTAGGATTCTTCGTTCTGGTACCATGAAGTTTTTAACGCTGAATCAATTAAGTACAGAAACATATTGCAGAGCGGAAGAGATGCTGAAAAAGGAGAAGTTTGCTAACAACTAGGGTCTATTTTGTTTTTAATGTAATTTATTGTTATTTCATAAAGCTGGTTACTGTACTCCAGGTCTTTGTTTAATATGTATCACTGGGAATTTTCAAAACTTCCCTGAGCTTATCATGCTACACCAAAGACGATACAGAAGCCTTATTCCAATGTCAGAGGAAAAGATTAATTATTTACATAATGCTCTTGATATATTGTCCATGAACTTGGTCCGCCCAGTAACTGATACTCGATTAAATTGATATATAACTATACATTCTAAACTTGTTAACTTTCTATCAGACCATATGAGGTAATAGCGGTTGCAACGAGCAAAGGGATTGCAATATGGCATATTGGGCTGATGCCTGACACAGATGGAAAGCTCTCGGTGGAGAAGGTTGCTTTACTCTCTGGTCACGAAGGCGAGGTGATTTTTTTTTGAAATAGCATGTTTATGTTCCTCTTACATTTGAAAGATTAATATGGGGCTATGGATGCCACTACGTGTCGTAATTGCCACCTCCCTGATTGTTGGCATTCTTTTGGGCACATAATTGCATTCATTCTATTTCAAAACCTCTATCTTGGAAACAATTTTCAATAATGTTGAAAATTAATTAAGACATTAACCTCTGTTTTTAAGGTATGGCAAATGGAGTGGGACATGGGAGGAATGACACTGGCAACAACTGGAAGTGATGGGGTGGTAAGATTGTGGCAGTCTAATCTAAATGGGGTGTGGCATGAGCAAGCTACCCTTGAAACTGCATCCTCCTAGACATAAGAATTGAGTGCGGTATCTGTAGTTTGATTGGGGTATCTACTGTATTTGTAATTGATGAATGATGAAATGCCTCATTTTCTGCTTTTGTTGAGTATCACACTATCACACATGGATCTAAGTATCAAAATATCACTCCTAATTTTCTTTTTAAATAGTAGATTAGTAGTCTGTGTTAGGTAGGGATTTTCTAATTTTTTGGCACAATTGCAGTAAATCACTGTGTTAACGTAAATTTGATGATAAGAATATACTTATCATTATACTTTGTTCTAATTTTCTAGATCCTTTGAATAAGTTCTTCAAAAGATGAGTAACAAAGGTTGGGCCTACTAGGCCGTGCCGTCGGTGTGTATTGTGGTCCTTTTAGATCAAGTTAGGCAACTTTAACGTGCGCTGTCAGGTAGTATGTTATATGACCCGGCATTTTATAAAATTTAGAATTAACTAGTATTACCCCTAGGGGTGGGCAATGGGCCGGGTCGGGCTAGTCCGGCCCTAAACATTTAAAGTCCTTAAGATATTAGGGCCGGGTCGGCCCGGCCCTAAAGTCAGCATAGGGCGGGTCACAAGTCGAAACCTCAAGCCGACCACTAAACTAGCCCTCTTTAAAGGGTTTAGGGCTTTAGAGGAGCCTATATATTTTCTTTTTTTTACTACATCAATTTTAAAACTCATTTATATTACAAAAATGTCTGATAATAATCTACAAACTCAAAGTCCAACCAATAAGAATGATAAGTCCAAAAATTTAAAATGCACATCCACAATCTAATATCGGAGTTGAATTTGTTTTCAGACTCAAATCTCAAAAAATTACATTTAACATTGAAAATTAGAACAAATAATTATATTATCATTTTCAATTAATATATATAAAGAAGAAACATAATAGTTTTGGTTAAAGGTCAAGTGGAAGTTGTTAAACTATTTGTAATATCATAAATTATTTCTATAATAGATTCAAACAAATATAATATTACCTTTCTTCTAATTTAAAAGTGATTCAAGCTTTATATATGGAAATGAAAATAAATTTTTGAACAAGTGATGGAGAAAGGTTTGAGATTACAAATGTCATTTTTCCTCGACAAAGGTTGTTTTTTCAGTATTTTGCTTTAATGGTGTGGAAGGAAATCTTTAGTTTTAGACTATTGGATGTGAATAAAAATATAATTTATAAGAAAAATGAGAAAAGAAATTTGAGAATAATAAGTTATGGACTTTGACTTGATGAAAAGGAATAAAGTCTTATTTTTTTATTAGGCTAGTGCTCATTGTTTTACTACGCTAAAAGTTTTTGTTATATAAAACAAGTTATTGGAAGTACCCTTGGGTGTAAGTGATAAATTACAAAGGACAATGTTATTTTAATTGAAAATATTTAACAAAGAGTTGACAATTATGGTATGTGTATTTAAGTGAAAGTATGAAAATTAGGCTAGGTTAGGGCTTGGTTAGGGCCTATGTTTTAGAAATAGGCAAGATAAAAATGAGGCTTTAGTTGTGAGGGCTTTATAGGGCTTAGGGTCTGGCCGGTCAGGGGGTTAGGTCGTTAGATCGGATTTCTAAGATGAGCCGATTAGGATTTAATTAGAAGATGGGAAATTGGGGTTTTTTTCTAAAACTGCGGTCGACTTGGTTTTGGTTTGGTCGTTAACTTTCAAGTCAAACAATTGAAAATTACACAAATACCCTCATTATTTTCAAAAAGAAAATATTCAATTTTAATTAGAAGGGGGCATTTAAGTCATTTTCAATTGTTTGACTTGAAAGCTAATGGTCAAACCAAGTTGACCGTGTGTTTAGGGGAGAGACCCTAATTTCCAATCTAGTGAGGGGGAAATCCTAATTGGCTCATCTAGTAGGGGGGTAACACTAGTTCACCCTAAAATTTAATTGCAAATGAAAATTGGATTGGCATAATCAATTTTCAGTTAATCATGAACAAAATTACTACAAATGTTTTACTGCAAAATGGATTTGCATTGTAGGATTTGACAGTTAAATTGATAAACAAGCACTTTTACAATTTTACTACAAAAGCATTGAAAATAAAGTCCCTGTTAAAATGATGTGGCCACATCGCGAACAGTGGAAAAGATCATCCTCGATAGGGAAGTGTAAAGGAGCGTTTTGGTACTCTTTTACATACAAGATTAAGAGGAGAAGGAGATCGGATATTGATAAGACCGAGTTCGTTGATGAGCGAATTGCCTACGTATCTTCTCTCGATCCTGGGGGAGAGAAGAATCAGGTCTCATGTAGTTCATGTAGGTGGTATTTATAGACATTGGGAGATGTAGATCCCCGAGACACGTGCACTGACATGTACATATGTAGGATGGAGATTGAGAATGAGTGTTAGGTTGGTTTTAGTAGAAATTGTGTGATGATTGGGAGTGGGTGCAGTAGTTCATATATCACGGTGATTGGAAGTACAGGTATGGCCCTGGTGATGATTGCATCTGGATAAAGGATGGTGTCATCACTTTCGGGCTCGTCTTGAGGTCGCCTATTCGATTTGGAGGTATTCCGAGCGAAATGGGCTGAACCAACCACATGGAGCGAAAACGCTTCATTTAATCGATCTTGGAGGTCAATGATATGAGTTTGTTACGATCTCTGCTTATGCTCAATGCGTGCTTAATATTTCTTAATGAGAATATTACTCCCTTACACAGCCCCCTCTCAGTAGATTGTGTTGTACATTGAAGCAATCTGCTGAAAAAAAAAAACAGTGGTATGTGTTGAGCATGAGTAGAGGAGCGGGCTGGTGTGAACGAAACTGACTGTCTTACCGTAAGGGTCGATTCGTGTTGTATGACGACTTGATGTGATGTGAAAGTTGGCACGTGACAGAATCATAGCAGAATTTTGTATTATGAAACGCATCACTTGCTCTTGAAGTACTATTTTGATGTTTACATCTTGCATTTGGCATAGAAGTGTATGTGGTGAATTCTGAGTATGCTACAGTTTGAGAGGGCGTTCGTGTTCGAGTTAACACGTCATCTCTAGTTAACCTTGGGCATGCCTGGCCGTGACTAGAGAATAGTTTGTAGTGCTAAGTTGCATCTGAGCTTTAGTGAGCGTATTAATGTAGAGAATGCTTGTAGCTCTGTTAGAGCGTTTATGCTGGAGAACGTTTGAACTCCTGAGAGTGTTTTAGTTTGGCTGCGTGTGCATGCAGCTCGTTGAGAGTGTTCTGCACTGAGTTAATCCTAGAACTGTAAGCTCTCAACTAGTGAGAATTGAGTGGAGCCTAGAGTGGTAGGTCGTCAACTAGTAAGAACTGTAGAGGCTATAGAGCCAAGTAGCTCGAGTGAATGTGGTAGCTTAAGAAAGTTTGTTGCTCGCGGAGAGCGTGTTAGCTTAAGAAAGTTTTTTGCTCGTGGAGAGCGTGTTAGCTTAAGAAAGCTTGATGCTCGCGGAGAGCGTATTAGCTTAAGAAAGCTTGTTGTTCACTGAGAGCATTCTCACTGAGTTGATCCTAGAAGTATAGATCCTCAACTAGTGAGAATTGGAGAGGCTCTGGAGCCTGTAAACTCAAGAAAGCGTGCTGCTCGCGGAGAGCGTGTTAGCTTATAAAAGCGTATTGCTCACTAAGAGCGTTCTCACTGAGTTGATCCTAGAGGTGTAGGTCATCAACTAGTAAGAACTAGAGAGGCTATGGAGCCTATGAGCTCGAGAGAGCGTGTTAGCTTATGAAAGTGTATTGCTCATTGAGAGCGTTCTCACTGAGTTGATCCTAGAAGTATAGGTCCTCAACTAGTGAGAATTGGAGAGGCTCTGGAGCTTGTAAGCTCAAGAGAGCGTGCTGCTCACGGAGAGTGTGTTAGCTTATGTAAGCGTATTGCTCACTGAGAGCATTCTCACTGAGTTGATCATAGAAGTATTTGTCCTCAACTAGTGAGAATTGGAGAGGCTCTAGAGCCTGTAAGCTCAAGAGAGCGTGCTGCTCCCGGAGAGTGTTAGTTTATGAAAGTGTATTGCTCACTGAGAGCGTTCTCACTAAGTTAATCCTAGAAGTATAGGTCCTCAACTAGTGAATTTTGGAGAGGCTCTGGAGCCTGGAAGCTCAAGAGAGCGTGGTACTCAGATGGGCGTCAGGACCCAAGTGAGTCTGCCTATGTTAGTGAACTGGCGGATCTAGTGAGCGTCCTGATTTGGAGATTGCAGTTGATAGCAAGCCTTGACAACAAGAGCTGAGGCGACCTCAAGGGGGTCTTGACACCAGGAGCTGGGGCGACCTCTGGGGTCTTGATAACAGGAGCGGAGTCGACCTCTGGGGTAGCGGAGGCTAACCTCGGGACCCGGGGGTCGGGTCTTGACACCGGGGAGCGGGGCAACCTCCGGGGTCTTGATAACAGAGGAGGCGACCTCCGGGGGTCTTGACACGGGGAGTCGGGCGACCCTCCGGGGTCTTGATAACAGGAGGCGGAGGCGACCTCTGGGGTCTTGACACCAGGAGCTGGGGCGACCTCTGGGGTCTTGATAACAGGAGCGGAGGCGACCTCTGGGGTCTTGACAATAGGAGCGGAGGCGACCTCTAGGGTCTTGACAACAGGAGCGGAGGCGACCTCTGGGGTATTGATAACAGGAGCGGAGGCGACCTCTGGGGTCTTGACAACAGGAGCGGAGGCGACCTCTGGGGTCTTGATAACAAGAGCGGAGGCGACCTCTGGGGTCTTGACACCGGGAGCTGGGGTGGTGACGCTATGTAGCGTTTGAGCTCGAGTGAGTGTTATACTCAGCTGGGTGTCGTGACCCGAGTAAGTTTGTGGGTATCCAAATTTGGAGATCATCGTCAATAGCTAGCCCCAGTTTATTTTTGAAGTTTTAGGGGCTATTTGTTTTTTTGGGTTAAGTTATAAGAGGGTCTTATAAGACCATGTGTTATAAGAGGGTCTTATAAGATGGTCTTATAAAGTGGGTTGTTTTTAATTTTAAGTTCCTCTTATAAGCACTTTTAAAAATAGAAAAAACAAATACATGACATCTTATAGATGGTTATTTGACAAATATAACCCTACTTTACATCACATTTAACTTGAATATATTAATTTGAAATAAATGTATAGTTTGATTTTCGGTTTCAAATCAATTTTGATAATTAGAATATCAATTTTAGGAAACTACCTTAATTGGCGGTGGTAGTGGTAGTGGTCTTAATAGCACGGTGGTGGTGGTAGTGAAGGTGATGATATTGGTTTTAATAGCACGGTGATGGTGGTGGTAGTAGAAGTGGTGGATGTCTTAATAGCACGGTGGTGGTGGTGGTGATAGTCTTAATAGTACGGTGGTGGTGGTAGTAGAGGTGATGATATTGGTCTTAATAGTACGGTGGTAGTGGTGGTGGTGGTGATTTTAATAGCACAGTGGTGGTGGTGATAGTCTTAATAGTACGATGGTGGTGGTGGTGGTGGTGGTAGTCGGTGGTGGCTAGGGTAATAGAGTTATTTGGAAAATAAGATAATGAAAAGGGAAGAAGAGAGAAATGAGGCTAGGGGTATATGGGAGGGGGTGTTTGAGTCATTTTTCAAGTTATAAGACTTATAGAATTGAAGTAGATCTAATTTTGGTACTTATAGAATTGGAACCTCTTATAAGACATTTATAGTAGAATGCCTCTTATAAGAGGCAAAAAACAAACTAAAAAAATGTCCAAAATCACTGGGCCACATCTTATAAGAGGTTATAAGACCTCAAGGTCTTATAAGAGGCAAAAACAAATGGCCCCTTAGTTGACCTGTACAAAATGCGAACTAACACCAAAGAGTTAGTACGAACTAACAGTAGTAATCCTGGAGATGCATAGAGCATAATAACTGAATTGAGTCTATTGAGATGGCAATGACTAGCCCCAGTTCGGAGATGGTTGTGGCTAGCCCCTAGTTTGGAGCTTGATGAACCTGTAAAAAATGCGACCTAGCACCAAAGAGTTAGTACGAACTAACAATAATAATTCTGGAGATGCATAGAACATAATAGCTGAATTGAGCCTATTGAGATGGCAATGACTAGCTCCAGTTCGGAGATAGCTGTGGCTAGCCCCTAGTTTGGAGCTTGATAAACCTGTACAAAATGTGAGCTAGCACCAAAGAGTTAGTACGAACTAACAGTAGTAATTCTGGAGTTTGATTAACTGCACTCTGATCGATTCGTTGCGACAGCTCGTTAATCTGCTGATTAACTTCATGGATACTATCCTCTATTATTGCACCAGTTTGGTTTTGTGCATCCACTTGTGCTCGTAACGTAACATTCTTCTGCCTGAGCAGGGTAATTTGCTCGTTCATCGTACCTAACTGACCTACTAGACTCTGGATTTGAGCTTTGAGGCTTGCCATGCTTCGTGGGCTTGAGGATTTTTCTTTTTGGTTTAGGAAATTGGTAATTGGTTTCTCAAGAAATCGATACCAGAGACGGCGCCAATGTAAATGACCGTTTTGGTCCTCCTTTACATACAAGATTAAGAGGAGAAGGAGATTAGATATTGATAAGACCGAGTTCGTTGGTGAGCAAACTGTCTACGTATCTTCTCTCGATCCTGGGGGAGAGAAGAATCAGGTCTCACGTAGTTCATATAGGTGGTATTTATAGACATTGGGAGATGTAGATCCCCGAGACACATGCACTGACATGTACATATGTAGGGTGGAGATTGAGAATGAGTGTTAGGTTGGTTTTAGTAGAAATTGTGTGATGATTAGGAGTGGGTGCAGTAGTTCATATATCACGGTGATTGGAAGTACAGGTATGGCCCTGGTGATGATTACATCTGGATAAGGGATGGTGTCATCACTCGAAGTGTTCTGCTTGAGGTCGTCTATTCGACTGGAGGTATTCCGGAGTGAGCTGAAGTGTACCACCTACATGAAGCGAGCTGCTTACAAATCGATCTTGGAGGTTAATGATATGAGTTCGTTACGATCTCTGCTTATGCTCAATGCGTGCTTAATATTCCTCAATGAGAATATTACTCACTTACAGGAAGTAGTGTCAAAAAAATTCCTGAAAGAGTGTGCTAAGAGTCTTATAGCCACATATAAAACCAAACTGTTTTGCCGTAATGCCGTGTGCATGCTGCATAGTTGAAAATGCTGTGATATTGTGGAAATTTCTACAATAGATGCTAAGAAATTCAGCATCAACTTTCCCTGTGTTAACTGTGCAAGCTGCTTACGCTCTCTTTGATGTATAACTGATATGATTTCAGGGTCCAGTTCCTGGGACTCAGGAATTTTTGACTCAATTTTCACTTAATTTTTGGACTTTTGGATCATCTCAATCTAATGGTTCCAAATATTAGCATGATAACATTTTTAAAACATGACATCACGTGAGTCCCTTATCATTTATTTAATTTTTTTTCCTTTTCTTCTCAAGTTTCTTCAACTTACTCTGATACTCCACACCAGGCCACCAGCAAATCATAGAGGATCCCCTTTTATCAAGGAAGAGCACCAAATGTTTATAAAAAATATCCATATCTTGAAAGCTGAAATCTTAGCCTGGTAGGACAACATTCTGAAACACAAAAGGGGAAGGTGGTCAACTCGAAGTTTTTCGATCAATAAAACATCATTGGCCGACCCATATAAAAGAATTCCATCCTTTAAACAAGTAGCCTTAGCCCTTCGATTTATTTATGTGGGTCTTCTAACCAGCATATGATTCCATATATAAGGTTTCCAAATTTTTTAATGATAACGACATAGATCCTTGCATGCAGTGATGTGGGTGGTTAAGCCACACGCTGAAAAGAAACTCACCTTCCATCTAGCTGGTTGTATATTCTTGACTTCACATAAAGCCATTTACTTCACATAAAGCCAGTCAGCCAGATAGTAACTTTTATTGGATATATTAACATTCCCACTCAAAGGAGCATTGGTGAGGATGTAAAATATGTTACGTAAATGAATGCGGAAGCGTGACAATTGGACAAAGAAGATTGAATGTGGTGATAGAAATCGACAAAAACAAATCAATTAAAATACTTACCAATGCAAAGCGAATAACCAATAGAAGTGGAGACGAGATTTACGTGGTTTGGGGTTAACCTAATCCACCAAGCAAAAGAAGAGAATTTTACTAATCAATAGATAAACAAATAGAGTACAATCACTCACAAACGAATCCCGAAGAATTCACAAACTCTCTCTCACAAATTGAACCTTACAAATCCCACCAACTGGTCTCGTATTTATAGAGGTGGGTATCAAATTAGAATCCTATTTAGAATAGGAAACCAAAACCTTAATTGTGTGGTTTATCCAAATTTGAGTCGTATACCAACAATTCTCCACCTCGGTGAAGATTTATCCAAATCTGAGCCGATCAACCGAATAGCAAATCCCCTCTTCAAAACATAAATGTCCGAAGGACCAAACAAATAACAAAATGTCCCGAAGGACCAAACACAACTGTACCACATAGTGGCTGCCTACGTACCCTTATTAAAAGATCAAGCCGACCGTAGTTCACCAATGAATGTATCGTAGAATCCATTTCACAGCTTGCCAGTGTTTCTTCCCAGGGTTATGCATATATCTACTAACAACACTAACAGCTTGTGAAATGTCTGGCCTAGTACACACTATCGCATACATCAAACTACCAACAACACTTGCATATGGAACATGAGTCATGTACTCACGCTCCTCATTGGAACTCGGAGACATAGTAGCACTAAGTTTAAAATGAGGGGCAAGAGGTGTACTCACAGACTTAGTGTTCCCATCAATACCAAACTTCAGTAGTACCTTCTTCAAATATGTTTTTGAGACAAACAAACTATGCCTTTTGCTCTATCTCTGAATTTCCATGCCAAGAATGTTCTTAGCTTCACCCAAGTCCTTCATCTCAAATTTCGAGGACAAAAGTCGCTGTTTAAGCTTATCAATCTCAGTCTTGTTTCTTGAGGCTATAAGCATATCATCAACATACAAGAGCAAGTAGATGAAAGAACCATCATGTAGTTTGCGAAAAATAGACACAATGATCGTAGTGACTTCTTGTGTACTTGAGCCCTAGCATAAACCGATCAAACCGCTTGTACCATCGCACGAGATCTGTTTCAAACCATATAGCGATTTTTTCAGTTTACACACCAAATCCTCTTTGCTTGCAACTTTAAACCCACTTGGCTGAGTCATATAGATCTCCTCTTCTAAATCACCATGTAAAAAAGCAGTTTTTACATCGAGCTGGGCTAGCTCCAAATCGTACTGAGCTACCAAGGCCAAAAGGATGCGTATGGAGGAGTGCTTCACAACTGGAGAAAACACCTCATTATAGTCAATCCCCTCCCTCTGAGCGTAGCCTTTAGCTACCCATCTTGCCTTGTAACGTAACTCATTACTTAGAGATCCTTCTTTCAATGCAAACACCCATTTCCCGCGAATCGCCTTCTTACCCGTAGGTAACTTTACAAACACCCAAGTATCATTCTTATGAAGAGATTGCATCTCCTCATCCATAGATGTCTTCCACCTTTCTGACTTGGAGCACTGGATTGCTCCATAATATGAGAAAGGAACATCTTCATCAAGACTTTCAATAACAGGAAGTGCATAGGTAACGTAATCGTTTAGCCAATACAATAGGGGAACATTTCTCTTAGATTTACCAGTTGCAATAGGCTCATGAACCGGAACCAAAGGACCAACATTCATCTGCTCCTCTAATGGAGTCATATCCTCTGCATCATCATTTGTTCCATCACCTGTAATCACTATTTCTGTGTCTTCAACTGGAACATTAACTAACTGACTATCCATGGTTGCCAATCTACTAGATACAGAACCATCTGGACTAGGTGAAGACGCATCAATCTCCACCTGCTGCAATACCTCTTTGGCCATACTCTCCACCTGCTGAGAGTCAGCAGACTTCAACATAGAAGCCTC
This sequence comes from Coptis chinensis, assembly GCF_015680905.1. NCBI lineage: Eukaryota > Viridiplantae > Streptophyta > Magnoliopsida > Ranunculales > Ranunculaceae > Coptis > Coptis chinensis. The sequence continues at coordinate 86,412,079 of NC_141463.1, read as the reverse complement.
ATCAAATGTCACATCTCTGCTCAAAATGAATTTCTTATCTTTCGGATCCCATAGCTTATAACCTTTAACTCCACTTTTCAGACCCACAAAGATAACTTTCTTTGCTCTAGGATCCAACTTACCATCTTTGACATGAAAGTAAGTAGGACACCCAAACACACGAAGGGAATCATAATCCCGAAAGCAAGTTTACTGGACAAACCTCCATAGGAGTTTTACCTCCAATTGCGGCCGAAGGCATCCTATTAACAAGGTAGCATGCATAACTCATACTCAGCCCAAAAACGCTTTGCCCAATCCAAAGATTGGACAACATACACCGCGACTTTCTCCATTAGAGTACGGTTCATGCGCCAACTACCCCATTCTGTTGCGGGGCGCATCTTTCATTGTGAAGTGCCTCTCTATTCCCTCATTCGACATACTTGCAAGAACGGATCCTTTCATTATATTCACCACCATTATCGGTTCGAGTCTTTTGATCTTTTCGCCACCGAAGTTTCAATCAACTTCTTCCACTTCACAAAGATATCTAGGACTTCATCCTTGTTTCTCATGGTATATACCCACAAACGCCTAGAGTAATCATTAACAAAGGTCACATAATAATGTTTGTTCCCTCCAAGAGATGCATTCTTAGAAGGACCCCAAACATCCGAATGAACATAATCAAGGGTTCCACACGTACGGTGGATAGCGGTGCCAAACTTTACCCTTTCTGCTTGCCCAGAACACAATGCTCACAAAAATCCAACTTACAGGTCTTAGCACCTTTCAACAATCCTTGCTTTATTAACGTTTGCATGGACTTCTTACCTGCATGTGCAAGACGCATATGCCATAATCTGGTAGCCTCCTTAGCAACTGCCTCTGAATACTCAGTAACATCTACTTCTCCACTAGTTGTACCACCATTCAAATAGTACAAGTTATTCTGACGTATGCCTTTCATGATAACCATTGCTCCAGAAACTATCTTTAGAACACCATTGTCAATGACTACCTTGTAGCCCTTAGCTTCTAAAGTACCAACAGAGATAAGATTCTTCTTCAAAGTGGGAACATATCGAACATCTTTTATTTTCTTAACTGTTTCATCATACATCTTGAGACGAATATTACCCATCCCCATAATGCGACAGGGTTGATCATTCCCTATCAACACATCACCACTTTCAAGCTCCTTGAAACTTGTAAACCACTCCCTTATGGGACAAACATGATAGGTAGCACCCGTATCCAAAATCCAATGACTGGAATCAATGAAACAAATAATCGATGTAACAAGAAAAGAGAAATTTGAACTATCAGAATCATTACCTCCTTGAGCAATGTTGACATTAGATTGTTTCTGCTCAGTATCTTTCCGCTTGTGTTTCAATTTCTTGCAGTCCTTCTTCCAATGTCCAACCTCATGACAAAAAGCACACTCATCACGGGCTAGATTTCGCCCTCTCGACTTGGAACGAGATTTACTTCTTCCACCACCAGAGTTTGGACGGTCATTAGACCTCCCTCTTACCACAAAAGCAGTGCTCGTCGACTCTCTTGACTCCTTTTTATTGTTGTTCATCATATCCCAACTTGTCAACGCAGATCGCACCTCGTAATAGTTCAAAGCTTTCTTCCCGAACATAATGGTGGTTTTTATATGCCCATACTCCTCCTTGGGAAGAGATCTCAACAAATGGAAAGCTTTGTCTTCATCCTTCGTTTCTTCTTCAATGTTCAACAAGTCGGTAAGTAACTTGTTAAACTCGTTCATATGCTGGGACAATGAAATACCTTCTTTCTTTCTCATATCATACAACTTTGATTTCATAAAGACACGACCTTCTATTGTCTTATCTAAGTACTTCTCTTCAAGGATTCTCCAGATTTCCTTGGCCGAAGTCTCATTGAGAACAAGGTACTTCACATCCCTAGCCAAACACGATCTTATGATACCACAAGCTCGCCTATTTTTCTTAACCCAAACACTCTCCTCTATATCCGATGGTTTTTCGTCTAACACATCATCCAAGTCTTGTTGGCATAGTGCATCTATAACTTCACAACACTACATACTAAAATTGTTAGATCCATCGAATTTATCCACATCAATCCTTGCATGGTTAATATTCAAAGTCGTAGGAGGTAATTTCTCCCTAGACGTCATAGAAGTAGTACCCAATGGAGGATCTGTCGCCATACTTTCTCAAACTTTCATATACCGCAAAACAATCAATAAACCAACAAAAGAAGCCCTAGGTAGAACCTTGGCTCCGATACCAATTTGTTACGAAAACGAATGCGGAAGCGTGACAATTGGACAAAGAAGATTGAATGTGGTGATAGAAATCGACAAAAACAAATCAATTAAATCACTTACCAATGCAAAGCGAATAACCAATAGAAGTGGAGACGAGATTTACGTTGTTTGGCGTTAGCCTAATCCACCAAGCAAAAGAGGAGAATTTTACTAATCAATAGATAAACAAATAAAGTACAATCACTCACAAACGAATCCCGAAGAATTCACAAACTCTCTCTCACAAATTGAACCTTACAAATCCCACCAACTGGTCTCGTATTTATAGAGGTGGGTATCAAATTAGAATCCTATTTAGAATAGGAAACCAAAACCTTAACTGTGTGGTTTATCCAAATCTGAGTCGTATACCAACAAAATATACCATCATGACGTTTCGGAAAAAATTATGTGCCATGCTCACGCTTCCATACTCTCTGCAGCCCACCTGTTGGGTTGTTTGCATATATCTATTATGTAAACCTGAAACGAAAAAAAAATGGAAATGAACCACATTAAGATGCAATTTTCAAGTTATAATTATATGTCAAACAGGAAATGATAGAGGCAAGTAACCTTCCTCGGATGTAGACCTCGAGTCAGGGGCCACTCTGAGGGGTATGCAGCATAGGCCACCGCCTAGGGCCTCCACTTATTGCTAATATTTAGGGCCCCCAATGGGCTACATACCCACTACCATTTCCATATTATTATTTTTTTTTTTTAAAGTCTGATTAGGTCCATTTGGTTCATAAGCCCAACTGCCAAAAGTCTTTTAGTGAAACAAAGTTACGGTAAGCCCAATTTTTTTTTTTTTTTGTTTCCTAAGAAACAGGGCCTATTTTGAGGAGGCTTGCCTAGGGCCACCCAAACCTCAGAGCCGGCCCTGCCTGAGTTAGAATAGATAGTTATATACTTGCAATCTTCTGGTGTGGAGTATATTGAAGAAACTAGAGAAGAAACAGTGGAGGAAAAAAAAATGAAAATAACGATAAAGGACCCACATGATGTCATGTTTTAAATTACTATCATGCTAATATTTGGAACCATTAGATTGAGATGATCTAAGAGTCCAAAAATTGAGTTAAATTGAGTAAAAAATTCATGAGTCCCATGAACCGGACCCTTAATTTATTACTAAGAATGTAAGAATGGAGCACTTAAAGTAAGAGTGGGAATATAAAATACATAAAAAATAACAAAAGCGTAATTGAATTTTCATTCATTTTTTTTTTAGCCGAATTTTTAAAAAATTCGCCAAAAACCGAATTATTCGTTTTAAAGCAAAAAATCCCGAATTTTTCCAAATCTTTGAAACATTCAGAAGTATTATACGTATTGCCCTTCACAAATTCGATTTGCGAATAATTCGGCGAATTACTAATAAGGATTTAGAGTTTAAAGCCATTGCTAATCTGCTAGAAATTAAATGGTAATTGCACTTGAAAGTAAAAGAAATTTCAGCCTGTAGGTTATGCCTTGAAACTCATTATATCTGGAAAATATCATTAAGAACAAAATGACATTATCATGGCCGAATCAGAAATTTACCTTTTTTTTGTTGTTGGTGTGGTAGAGTCATTATTTATGTCTCCACACTAGCTCAAAAACTATTAAAACTATTATTGAAAAATACCAGCTCAAAACACACGTCATCACCTAACAAGATTAAATATCCACCATCCAATTTAATGGTAAAGATATTATCTCATAACAAACTTAAGTTGTAATCTTAACTGTAGAAAGAAAAATCAAGATTATGATCCAATCTCCATCTTCTTTCTAATCTAGCACCTTCACCACCCCACCACCAACTGCAGCCACCAACACAACCAAAACATGATTTAAAATTTTTAATAAATTAAATCAATATACTTTTTGTTTCCACATAACCGAACTAAATCACTCAATTTAAAAAATACTCATATATCAATGAATCAAATACTCTATTACTAAATACCCATTTGTATGAATACACATTTAACCGTACAATTCAATGGGTGCATTTACCGTAGACCAACAACCCATTTACCGGAAGATCTATTTAAAAAAAAAAAATTAATAGTTTCATGATGAGGAAGGAAGGAGTTGAGATGGTTCAAGAGACATTTGATTAAAATATTTAATTAGATAAATTGGTTACCAATTATCTATTTTTTTATAATGTTATAAAATTATTCAACGGTCTAGAATTTTCAAATTTCAAAACAATTTTTGACAAAATTAAACATTTTTGTTTGGGCTGATTTTTTGTAAAGAGATTATCCATTATGAGAAGTCTATTTTCACAAAAAATCAGCTCTCAATTCATCTTATAAATCCACTTCTGGTAATGGAGTTAATTTGGTATTGCATATAAAGCCTCGTAAAAGACAATGGATGAAAATAGGACTTCATTTGTGAAAGGACCGATCATTATAACACCATTAATCACCCGAACTTAAAATTCTAAAAAATGGATATCCCTCCATGAGTCCATGATGGGCCATAAATAGAAACAACATTGAGAATTTGGCAATTTAATTATTTGAGGTTACTTGACGACTTGATTTATATGTTCTTGAAGTTTCCACCTGTACTTGGAAGTGGATAAATGAAGGAGATCGGACTATGGAGACAAAGTATTCTGTGGGTTTTCCAATCTTTCCTGGGGTCTAAGAATTAAGCTAATTGTACGTCGATACACTTAGACAGCACAATGGAATAAGACTACATGAATCGACATTATTGACAACAAAATTTGTGGAAAATTAGGCTATTTCGTATTATAGGTAGCAAGGGTATTTTCTTGTTTCTTAATTCTACTCCCAAATTGAAATGAAATTAAGCAAGGCGCGCCATCAATAGTACATTTTTCGTAAGTTAAGTTACTTCAGAGAATGTCGTTACCAATGAATTAGGAAAAAAGTGTAATACGTTATACAAGTTTCCACAATACCATGGTTCAAAATTTTATGAGGTACACACATTGTCACCAAATTCACCAAAACCCATTAAATTGGCAAGGCGTTTTGTTCCAGTTTAAAAGCCGAGTTTTTCAAAATATCGCGTTTTAAAATTAAAAAATGTTTAAAACTCGAGATTTTGAAAATCTCCCGTTTAAAACTTTATTATTATTATTTTATTTTTATTTTTTTTAAATCTAAAAGAAATCGTGAGAAGAAAAATGGGTTTTGGAGTTCACTTTTTTGAAGAGTGGGCATTAAATTGACTTATTGAGACAGTTTTATTTTGTTTTTGACTATTAATACTTTGAAATTTTAAAGTTATTCACTTATTTGTATTTGTAGTATTTGATTATGCAATTATGGTTGGTAATTAATAGTATCTTATTTAGGGCAAAAATTCTATAGTAACACACAACATGGACCGAATGGCCAAACACAATGACATGATATGGAAAACGCACGTGCCTTATCATCACTTTCACAATCTCACTTTGCCAAAATTTTCAAACCTGAACCTCCCAATCCATCTTCATCTCTCTCTCATCGGAAGTTACAATTTATGAAACATCATCATCATGTAGTTAATATTAGAACTCATATAACCTCATCATGTAGTTTTATAGTCGTCGTTGTTGGTGCTAGAGTTTTTTAGGGGATCGGATCCTAACAAAATTACAATTGCAGTTTAAGGTTATGTATGGATGATTAGAATTCTAGGGCTGAAACAAAAACGATTTCTTATTCAGATTTTGAAAATGAGAGCTCGCAAAAAAAGAGACCCATTTCATCCAAGTAAATATGATTATAAGGAATAACACAAGAGTTAGAGGAACGAAATAGAGAAACCCAACTAACATAAGCTCAGAAATAGTAACCCCATTTAATAACATTGCAATAATTAGCACCCTTTGAGAGGAGATCGAAGCAAACATGGTGTTCTCACTTCTCAGAGAAAAAAAGTATGGAGAGAATTAAGTTCTACCTGAGAGAGAAGGAAAAGGCGAGTGTTACTAGAAGGAAAAGAAAAGAAAATGGATTGCACGTGATTCACTTAGCCACGTCAGTTTGTTTAGAAATTTCGGTTCACTTTGTGTGTTGCTGTAGAAAAACTCTATTTATGGTCGTGTTTTGGTAATCTAAACCTTATAGTATTTGAATAAGTAATTGATAATTTGATACTTTCATGTATTTGAATTTTCTTTCATTTGTATTACTATTATTTTTATTTTATATGCCTATTCTTTTTTTCACTCTTATAAAAAAAATCAAACTCATTATCTATCGTCTTATTTATTATCGGTTTTTACCGTTTCTTTTACGTATCATACATATTATATGTTTTAAACCCGTTTTTTATGTCCCACGTTTTTTTACGTTTTTTTTTCCAAGACGTTCCGTTTAAAACACAAACTGTTTTTTTCAAATACGCTGTTTTAAACCCATACCGTACTTAGTGACAATAGGTACACACACACATACACTATAGTAGGAAAGAGAAGATTGGAATCTGGCGCAACAAAAATAGTCAAATTGTCGGGGGGTTTCGAGATGGCTTGAAGGTTATCCATTCTTTTTAGAGCATGTCTTCAGTGCCCATGTTGTATGGTACGCAAGATGTATGGGCCTTTGGATCAGTACTTCTTTGGTGAAATACACCCTCATCTCTGTGTGTGAGTGGCCCAGATATGAGTGCCATACATCTCACGCACAGTAGATTTAGCCTTTTTTTTTATTATTTTTTCCGATATCCATTCTAGTACTTCATTGAGTTCCTTCTCAATATACTAAAAACACAATCAGCAATCAGCAATCAGCATCAGGCTTTTCATTTTGTTCTTTATATATTTTCATCTACAAGACAAAAAAATCGCGAACCTTCATATAGCATTTTTTTTATTAACAACACATGCCATAGGTTGCCCAACAACTATCTATTAATTTGAATGTAAATGAATCAAACTCTAAAGACAATCATAGAATAAGAAATCAACAAATAAAATAAATTATTCCTCCAATAAAATAATATATACTGAATGACCAGGAAAAAAATATATACTACCAAGCACCAACTACCACAGCTCATCAACACATTCATGGCCATTTCTCCAAAGAGCATCTACTGACCAGGAGGGGGATTTCCATTCGGAGTCTGGTTCGGTGTTGGGTTTGGATTCGAATTGGGACTTGAATTGTTACCATTCCTAGTGTTTCTAAGAACAATTGGAAGAACAATGATCAAAATGACAATAAGCAAAATAATGATGCCAATACAAGTCCACTTACGAGTACTTTTCTGATGTCTTCTAGCAGTTGTTAATTGTTCTGTTCCTCTGTTAACAAATGAACTCGCTCTCCCAACTTGACTTTCAATATCATCAAGTTGCTCACCTTGAACTTCAACCAGAACAGCCATATCTAAAAACACTTGATGCAATTCCAACAAACTCTTCTCCATATCTTTAACAACATCAAATCTTTCTTGAATTTCACTTATAGTATCAATAACTCTTCCCTCTCCCTTGTTCTTGAATCGCTTTCTGTAACAAACTCTCACTCTCCCCTGTCGAAATCAATATCTCAACAGTTTTATCATCCGGTGATTCTCCAGTAATAGTAAAGAAACGCCGTTTCACCGTTTCTTTATACTCTGAACCTATTTCTTGCCTTAGAGTATTGAACCCCTCCATAGAATCTTTAAGCTTTTTACGCAATCCATTAAGAACTGAAGTCCTCGTACGATCCGAGGAACTACCTGGTCCACAACCAGGTTGTGTCCGATTTGAAGCATTAGACCGGTCTAATGCTTCGAGTCGGACTTTTATAAGTTTAGCTTTTTTTAAAGCTAAACTTATATCAGAATCCATCTGAGATCGAAGATTTTTGATGGATTTCGCATTGTGGATAGTCTTTAGAGTCTCGTGTGACTGGTGAAGATGTTGGTGTAGTTGCTCGATTTCTTTTAACTCGTCTTTGATCCCTTCTACGTCTTCGAAGAATTTGTCCAAGTTTGCCCCCATGGCAGACATTTGGACACCACCTTTTGGATTATAATTGTCTGGTGAGTTATTTGGTTCTGATTTGAATCTGGAAAACGAACCAGAAAATAGATCGTTCATGGTTATGGAGGTTTAAAAGAATGATAGGAGGATTGGGTATTGGGAATTGAAGTCTGAATTTAATGTCTATCAACTTATCTAGTTACCTGTTTATGCTCTCTTTTAAGAGATATAGAGGATTAGATGGAGGGAAATGACGCGGATGGAGAGAGAGAGAGAGTGAGACCGTTGAAAACGCGTTAAATAGGTTAATGCCGGCTCTATGAGAGGATTGAGTTGGCAGGTAAAGAGGGTAATACTGGTCTTTGGACTTTGAAGCAAGAGAGTGTAATAAGGAGGAGGGGTCTATCAATTAAGCTGATTGAAAATGAAAAGTCAAATAGTTTTTAGATTCACTTTTTGTTAGGTATCAAAGAGTCTAGCAGACATTTTTACACGGTTTTGAGTATTTAACTCTCTGATTTTGGGCCTCAGCATTGGGTTACTTGGGGCATGGGCAACAATTTCGAAATTAACAAATAAAAGGCGTCGTGAGAAACCAAAACTTGTAAATTGTAACGGAACCTAAAAGTCAAGCTCAGAATAATAACAAAACTGTTGAACTAAATTGGTATCCCAAGTCCAAGGGCATCCACCAGCTCACCAAGTGATGCAACCTCTGACATTACCTGTTGTCGACCTAGCATTTGTATCTTGTCTACCTACATCTACAAAGTTCGTATACGATTTACATATGTGGATCTATCATATCATTCTATCAAAATTTAAAAGTTTCCTAAACTATCAGTCATAAGGGCAACTCCAATGGGGGGGTGGGTGTTGTAAATCCACATGTTCTACATAGGTGCTACTAGAATTTTACAATTCCAATTGTAAATAATTGTATAGTCTATAAATATTCACTCTCTATTGTTTCCAAAGAAAAAATATAAAAAAAATTCAATTTTAAACCAGGATGACACCTGAGTTTAAAATTGAATTTGTAAATCCACATATATCTGTGTCGTATTCTAAAAACATGAGTAGGGGGTGGATGTGCGCCAGGGACGCCGAAACCGAAGGCGCACGTATATGTGCCATACCGGGGGCGGATGCACGCCGTCAGGGGCACTGCAGGCGCGGATATCTGTGCCGTACAGGGGGCGGATGCACGTTGGGGGCGCCAAAAACGAGCGTATTTGTGCCGTGGGTCGGGGGCTCCGAATGCGAGCGTATATATGCCGTACGGCACAGGCAAATATTAGTAGCAAACAAGTTGACGCTGAATTTATTGTTGAGGTTGACCACTCTATGGGCTTTGTTTGGGGGCCCAAAATTCCATAGTGGTGATGGGCTGGGCACCCACTAACAGGGAGTGAACTTCAACTCTCTCTCTCTGAACTCCAAACTCCGAACTCCGAACTCCGCCATGGCTTCTGTACGTATGATAGGTATGCTCTACTTTCTTTCTTTTGTCATTATTTTTCAAAATTAATTTGTACACTATTTATATATTCTCATTTCTCACATGTAAAATTCTAACTAGTATATATCTGTTTTTTCATTGTCTCAAAAAAAAACCAAACCAACAGATATAGCAGTTAATTTCACAGGTCAGTCAGGCATTTCAACAAACACTTTCATTCCATTTTTTTTCACTTTCATTCTCAATGTGTTTATTAATTCAATTGCCCTGGAAACAGATACCATGTTCAAAGGAATATACAATGGGAAGCAATGCCATGTGGCAGATATTGCAACTGTTCTTAGTAGAGCTTGGAATGCCGGTGTTGATCGCATTATCGTAAGCAATCTCAACTTACCATTTGTTTTCTTTCAAGTACAAAAATACATATACATCATTCATTGGTAGTAATTTGGTGTTTGATCATTTGGACTTACTTAGGTTACTGGTGGGTCTCTGGAGGAGTCAAAAGAAGCTCTCTCCATTGCTGAAACCGATGGTTTGTCGCCCTCTCACTATAAATACTTTTACTATTAATGCAAAAAAAAGTTTAATTATTAAGTAGTTTTAATTTACTTTTATTGTCAATTGTCATTTGCAGCTCGGCTTTTCTGTACAGTTGGTGTGCATCCTACTAGATGTAATGTATGTCCTATTAGTGCATATTTTGTTTCATTAAAGTGTAGAGAGGTTTTTTATGTTTTCTCTTATTGTTGTAATTTATTAAGGAATTTGAGGATAGTGGAGACCCAGAAAAGCACTTTCAGGATCTTGTGTCATTGGCAAAGGAGGGAGTCCAGAAGGGAAAGGTGTGTTCTTTTGGACCAACTTAGCTACCTTGTTTTGATCATAAGACTTTTCAAGACGGGATGCATTTTGGAAAAATTTCTAGGACGCAAAGTTCCTTTGTAATTCTCATCGTGCATCATCCAATGTAGAGTTGTGCTGAAATATGCATTGTTGAATGTAGATCATGATATCCGAAGGTTAAGCATCTTGTTGTCAATTTCACAGAGAAACATTTTATTGTAACCACATAATCACAGTTGAATTACTCATTAGAGAACCCCTGCTTCTCACATTTTGATTTAGAGTAATGGGTTAAAGGAGTATTTACCATTGTCCCATGAGAGGCTTTCATAATTGAGAAACCTTTAACTACAATAACATCATTCTTATATAATGGTATATCCGGAGTGGATCTTTCTTGGAAAGTGAGTGGGAAAAATGACTATGTTAACTGGTCTGAACACCGCTTTGATGTTAATCGTGATTGTGCTGTTGAGCATACTAGTGAAGTTCTTGAAGTGTTACATGCGTTAGCTGGAAGTCATCTTTTAACATTGCTTCTATTGTGCAGGTAGTAGCAATTGGTGAATGTGGATTGGACTATGACAGGCTTCACTTTTGCCAACCTGAAGTTCAAAAAAAGTAATCGGCATCTCAATAAATTTTATTAGGAGGGAATTTCATGTTCTCATAATTTTCATTTGGATTCCATCATTCATTAATTAGGTATTTTGAGAAGCAGTTTGAACTAGCAGATGCAGTGAAGTTGCCTATGTTTCTGCATATGCGTGCAGCTGCCGATGATTTCTGTGAAATTCTTGCTGCACAAAAGGAAAAGTGAGTTTCCTAGCCCCCAGACTTGCGAAATTGGATTTGTTGTCCAAGTGTTCACATTAGATCTTACTATGCTCACCTCTGTTTCAAAGAAGCCAAGTGAAGCCAAACTCATAGTCTTAGTATCATACTCAGCTGCCAAATGGGAAGCTACTATATGTTTAAGGAAAAGTTCATGGTGTCATATTTTAAGAGTGTCAAGTACTCGAACCGCATGCTGAGCATGGGGATTGCAATTAAAATTATATGTTCCTGCATAATTTGGAACCCAGACTAAAACCAACTCGATTTCAGGTTGGGAAATTCAGTCTATTACTATCATTGGTTTCCTCCAACCTAAACCCATTCCCCAGCAACTTTCTGGGGCGTCGTCCATTCTTTACCCTTGCCTGATATCGATGAATGTGAAGTTGATCTGGAAGTACCTATCCCATTTCTCTGATTGTCTGACAGGTTTGTTGCAGGGGTTGCTCATTCGTTTACAGGTAGTGCAGAGGATCGTGACAAGCTATTATCCTTCAGTAACCTCTTTATAGGTAAATGTTTGTCTGGGGTGGATGTGTGAAATATTTGTGATAAGCCAGTCCTATTCATAGTATATTCAGAATTCTTCTTTCGAGATTGAGTTTTAAAATTAATATGTTGGAGAGGATATGTATGATAGGAGAAATATTGTCCAAGGTGATGTACTTCATAAAATTCGGGAGAAATGGTAAGGTCATAAAATGGTCCTACCTCACCCTTAGACAATTTATTCTGTATTCTTTTTTCACTAATCCAATTGATTCTGTCTTGGGAAGGTAAAGAGTAGAGCATTTTAATTATTATGGGAATCCACAAAACCATGTCTTAGAGTGGTTAGAGCCATTAATTACTCTAAAGATTTGGACCTTAGCACTCCTCAATGTTCATCTAACTGATACCATCAGTGACAAAAAAAAATCAAGTTGCTTGTCGTACGTTTTTTGTAGTTCTGTCTATATTATAATCCGGAAAAATCTTGTGATATCCATAGCAATCGTCAGAGATAGAACCAGTGGCAATTCTATTTGGTCCTCCACGTGGCATATCTCAGTCTGTAATGGTTGATGGTGTGACATGATACAATGTTTGGGTTATTCGTAGTACTTTAATTTCATATCTTGAAGAAACGACTGATCAGAAGTGGAATATGGATTGAGGAATGGGTTATTTGCAAGCTGTAGAAGCTTTTCCTAATTTAGTACTTTTCTTTTGTTACCGTAATCGAAACCCCTTTAGCGCTGCTGTGCTGCCTATTGTACCTTTTGGTATAACGACTGAATATTAAGCAAAAATTATTGTATATATATAGAGAGTAAGATGCAAAATTCTTTTTAGATTTTTAATCTGTCTCATTTTGTGTGATAAGCAGGTGTAAATGGTTGCTCTTTGAAGACTCCTGAAAATCTTGATGTAGTTAGAGGGATTCCTGTAGAAAGAATGATGATAGAGACTGATTCCCCCTACTGCGAAATAAAAAGCACTCATGCTGGAATCAATTTTGTAAAGTCTGTGTGGCCTTCTAAGAAAAAGGAGAAGTATAATCATGAGTCTATTGTCAAAGGACGCAATGAGCCTTGTCTAGTTGGGTCAGTAAAATAATTTTCTCTGTTTTATCATCCATGATATGTATCGTGTTACAGTCAATAATTTTCTGATTACTAGACTTGAAATAGTTACAAAAATGTAGCTTCTCATTTAAGGTCTCCTTCCAGACCTACCTGTGCTATACCATTCACTGTTTGTCAGGGACTGACACTTCATGCAGTTTAAGGACACTGACCTAGGGTTTTGTCATTATAACTATTCAACTTTACGTTTCCTTGCAAACTTACATAATCAATATAGTAAATTTGAACATAGACAAGTATTGACTGCTGTATAAAATTATATTCTCGTTTCTCAGTTCATGCAGAAATTATGATACTAGGTTTTCCAGAGAAAATTAAAAATTAGATCTGACCTATACTCCTTTTCTTACTATCAACTGTGATTCTATGAAGTTAGCAATGAGTTCATGGAATTGTAAAGCTTCTGTTCTCTATAACTTTCTTGCATTGATCACAAGTTTCTTTTAAAATTCAAATTTGCAAGTCTGTAACTTGCAATTGCCTTCTTGAGGATTGCTTGTATTTATTTCGTTTCCAGTTTCGCATACAGTTTCTTATATCCGGTAGTTAAATGGTTATCCTTTTCAGGCAAGTACTTGAAGTGGTGGGTGGCTGTAAACAGATTGGTGATATAGGTCAATTGAGTAAGATCTTGCACCGCAATACATGCAGGTACTGTTTCATAGTTGTGTGTTTTTACGACTTCAACTTAAAAAAAAACTTTTGGGCATTGAACCAAGCAGGTTCCAGTGAGTTGACTGTTTCATAGATTGGTCAAGTCCAGTGAATTTGCTGTTACACTTTGGAGATTCAGTCATTCTGAATATGAAAGTTGGTTTTGCAGGGTCTTCTTTCCTCATGACTTGGATTCTATTGCAGATGCTCTTCTTTCTGGAGGTTCAGATATGCAGTAATTGAAACACAAAACATGCATTGTTTCAGGTTCACTCCATATACCAAAAGATGATCAGACCTTACTGCACCCGAAGAACATGTAAAATGTACTCATTTTTCTTACCAACTGGCGGGGTAACAAAATTGCTGTTTCTAGGTTTTCAATTACGTACGTACTTGAAATTTTTGGAGATACATAATCATGTAATTGTTCTTTATTTATATGAGTAAAGACCTTACTGCACCCGAAGAACATGTGAAATGTACTCATTTTTCTTACCAACTGGCGGGGTGTAACAAAATTGTTGTTTCTAGGTTTTCAATTACGTACGTACTTGAAATTTTTGGAGATACATAATCATGTAATTGTTCTTTATTTATATGAGTAAATTAATATGTTTGGTGGATTTCTAAATGATTGGAACTTCAACTCAAAAGTCTCAAATACTCTATATCTAAAGACTGCAACACTCATAAACCATTTAAGAACTGAAGAACAAAGTGATTTTATTGGAAAATGATTTACATCATCAACCAGCTCAAACTTCAAATAACCTCAAATCTATAGTTTTATTCGTTTATTGTTACAGAACTTCTGTTTTGCCTTTTCCCACAATCAATGACTTCGACCTCCACAGATGGTACCTTCCACACAGATGGAAAGCAAAGAAGAATAAACAATACCCTAAAATGAATGGGGATTTGCAGAGGCACATTTCCCTTTTAACCATTCTATCTTTTCCTTCTATGCCTAAAGAAGGATATGAGAAAAGGACCTCCAGCATATCCTACCTATACTTCACATCTTCCATTCAGTACACACTATACAGCACTATCAGATTGCATTGCAGTGGCATTGTCATCTGTTTCAGCTTCTGCCTTTGTTTCTTGGGAACGGGGATCAGCATTTTCTCCAGCCAGGTTTAACCTTAGAGGTCGCCCTTCCACTTCCTGATTTTATACACAACACAAAATTATTAAACACGAGGAGCTACAATTGCGGATAGTTAACTAAGCTTTGTATCAACCTTTACCACCGCATTCATAGCGTCGAGCGCAGACTGTGCGTCTCTCATTGTTGCAAAGGTAATAAATCCAAAACCCTGGACCTACCAGAGTCTCTCTCATATATGACCCTGGCACTCAATAGACCTGGCTGGCCATCAAAGGCATCTCTCAGTCCCTCAGAAGTAAGCCTCCAACTGAGGTTGCCTGCATATATTTTGTATGGACTTTCAACAAATCCCCTATAGCTGCTGCGAATCTTTGGACCCATCACTTCCCTCTCTCCTCCCCGCGGCACTTCAGGGAAGTTCACTTTCACACTTCTCCCGCCTACTAGCTGTGTATCAAACCACCATCAACAATATATTCTAAGTAATCACCAAGAAGACAACATAACCATATAATAATAATGAGCATGTCAGCAGAAATACCAAGACACTTCACAAGGAATATGAATACATTTTGGGCTTGTGTGTGCTAGAAAATTGAAGAGGAAGACACAACAGAATTTTCTACTATAACCATGGTTGCATAATTACCAAGTATCTACAGTTCCATTTAAACTAAATATTTGCAAAGTTCAAATTTGTAAGTATAATTTGAAACATTAAAGTTTAAAAGTACTTACAGCTCCATTAAACATTCTAATAGTGTCTTTAGCCTCATCAACAGTTTGCATTGTTACAAAACCAAATCCTCTGCTTCTATCAGTAACTCTATCATATACTATCTGCAAATAGAATCACAACCCAAGAAACAAGGACAAAGAAAACAAAGATTAAGTCCTACTTAACAAAATAAAAGATGAAAAAAAAAGGTGGTCAATTGGAAAAGAAACCTCAACAGATGTAACTCTGCCAGCTTCAGTGAAGATATCAGTAAGTTCAGAAGAAGTCATTGCATAAGGAAGATTTCCCACATATAATCTGCTTGCTTCAATAGCTACTACTGGTTTTCGTACTTCTTCTTCTTCTTCGAATTCATCTTCGAAGTCGTCCTCGCTTTCAAAGCTGTCTAAGGCAGTTGCAAATGCACTAGAAGGGGTGGAGTGTAAGCTGATATGAGTGATGATGGTTTTGAGTTTGAGTTGAATGGTAGTTGGATAGTTTAAGGAGAGTGTGGAGAGTTTGTGTGGTTGGTGATGAAGTGAAGTTGAAGTAGTAGTTAGTTTCTTGGTAGCAGACATGGAGAGTGTTGGAGGTGTTAATGCCATTGTCTTTTTTTTTTACAGTTTTAGAATCTGAAATGAGGATTGCTTTAGAAATGGAGAAGGGGAGTGTTATACTGTAATCTGTGTGACAGAGAGGAACGAGATTTTTAGATTTGAGACATGCAATCTGGATAATGTCCAGGAGCACTTACAGAAGAAAATGATCAAAATCTCGGATGTCGGTCCCTGAAATATCGGTATAAAGGATGGTCCTTTTTTCTGAAAAAAATTAAAATTTAAAAATGATGTTGCCACAGGTAAAGAATGTAAAGACATAATAAATTCCGAAGTATTTGAGCTACACCTCCGGTACTATTGTATAATTAATTGTATATATATAAAGTTACGTGACCTCCACAGCGCCAAAGCTGAGATGTTTAATGGGTATTAGTATGAAGACAGGAATGATACACATTACGATTGAATCACAATGGCTGTTAGTGTAGGAAATTTGAATTTTGAACAACGCCTGGAGCTTTGTTAATGTGTGAGAGAGAATTGAGATTTTAGAATGAGACATATAAATGTGATAATGTCCTGGAGCACTGATGGAAAATCTCGATGTCGGTCCTAAAATCACAGGTTTTACGTTTAAAAAGAGCAGTAAGAAAACGAGATAGGGAAGACCATGGGTGATTTGTCCAACTTCCAGAAGACATCTTAGACCTTATACTCAGCAGCTATACCTTGCTGAGTTGCTTCGGTTTGGTTTTATGTGCAAGTCTTAAAGCGTATCTATCCTACAGTAGAAGCTCGTTGTAGAAACCTCATCGCCGTGGCTGATAACTCACGATATATGAAGAAAGAAACCCTGCATACTGACTACAACTCAACATCCCTATGCGATACGAGGTTTGTCCTTATGAGTTATGATCACTGTAAGGTTCACAAGATAGATTTACCACAAATAGATGGGCAATCTATGGTGTTGGTGCGTTTGATTG
Source organism: Coptis chinensis (assembly GCF_015680905.1). Classification (NCBI taxonomy): domain Eukaryota; kingdom Viridiplantae; phylum Streptophyta; class Magnoliopsida; order Ranunculales; family Ranunculaceae; genus Coptis; species Coptis chinensis. The sequence continues at coordinate 86,395,034 of NC_141463.1, read as the reverse complement.
TATGGGTAAATCTTATTATCTTATGTAGTGAAGAACTTAAATAAAACAGAAGTACCTAAATAAAACAGAAGTACCTAAACAACGTATATTTCCACCCTAAATTCTTGGGAGGCTTTACTTGGGTAGAGCTGTGGCGTAATACAGAAAGGAACAACCTGGAGCAAGTGAAAAGGCAAAATAGCTTCCTGGCGACCCTGCAATGCCTGCATGGATGTAACCAATTTCGTACATATCATACTATAAGCTCCAGAGAAGAGCAAATTGATTTGCACCTTGTAACAAGTTTTTTCCAACATTTCGTTTGAACTTTGTACCACCACACTGCAGAGTAACATGAACACTAATGGTCGCATCATTGTGTACCTGACTTACATATATATATGTGCCGAGATCAACTTTGACAATATTAATATGGCGAAAGGTCTCATCAAATATCATAAGTACTCGGCACAAACCATTAAAATAAAACCGAATAGCTCTCGTATAAACAATAAACATACAAGCGTTCTACTCAACAAAGATTACCTTACACCCAACCACCACTGCACTAACAGAAACACCCCCTTCCTTTTCTATTCCTCGTGAATCTCATTCCAGGTATAACAGGCGACCTTCTCATGCTCCATCACTATTGGTCTGCTAATACTAATACGAAACTCATTCCGGGTACAACAGGCCATCAGCTCAACCCCAAAAGTCATTTAACTAGCTTTTAAGGGCCCTGAATTTATTGGCTTTTGGAATACCTTTAAAATAGGCATTCCATCAGTTTCCTCATTTCCAACCCTCCAAGAGCGATTTTTTTTCCTCTGGGGCTTCTTATGCTGTTTATATGATGCAGTTGTTTCCTTCTTAGCAGCAATGGCGGCAGCAGCAGTAGCCTTTTTGGATGCCAGTCCATTTGTAATATCAAATGATTCAAGATCATTCAGTACAAACTCCAAATTGTTTGTACTCGTACCTTCAGTAGCTGAATTATTTTCAGTGTCAGAGGAGTCCGTCTCATATGCAGGTGATGTACTGAGCTCCAAAGTATCCACTTCCTGATCTTCCTCATTTGGCATTCCAGGAGGGAATTCGAAATGAGGCAGCTTCCCGTCGAGGTAGTCCTTCAATATAAGGCGGGCAGCTTTTGTTTCATCAGGCAGTCCACTTGAGGCAACATAACCACGTGAGGAGCAGTAAGCCCTCAAAAGCTCCGCTGCCAGAGGGGGTCTAGTCTGGGATTCATAAGGTTTGGGCTTGGGCAAGGTGATATTATATACCTCCTCAATTGCGTCTCTTGGAACACGATTAGCCACAACCTGTACGGCCTCCCTGTGTTGAGTCATCCGATCAATGGGCAATACCCCAGATGCAACCATCTCATACCTCGATGTGGTGAAAGATGGGAACACTAAACCAGGACAATCACAAAGCATCAGTTCATCTGATATTATTAATGTCTGAAAATGCTTAGTCTTCCCTGGTGTTGAAGTAACACCAGTCCGCTTCTCACCAACCAAAGCATTAATTGTTGAGCTTTTGCCAACATTCGGGTAACCCACAAATCCCACCACAACGTGCTTAGATGCTGAAACACTCGCATTGCTTGCACTACTAGAATGGGCATGAGCAAAGTTACTATTTTTATGCCTTATGTTCCCTCTGGTAGCAGCTATGGCCTCTGCTTCAGCCTGTAAGCGGGCCAATAGTTCATCCCGGCCAAATATGTTAGTATCAGTAACATCTGAATTCTGCAACGTGCTTTGGTTCTCGGACCCCTTCAATGGTTTGCCTTCTAGAGCAGCATAGGCAGCTTTAGCTGACCAGAATAGAAAGAGGATCCCGTTATCATGGAAGTACTTGGCCCATTTTTCCCTGCAAATACACAGATTTAAAAATCATTGGCATTTAGTGCAACAATTTTAGAGCTAGGAATGGTTCAAGAGAAACGAATAGGGAAACCAAACCTTAAAGCAAGTGGTAGAAGATCTGCCTTATTAACAAGCAGCAATGTCTCTTTATGCTCATCAATCTCCCTCGCATAAGCCTGCGATTCAAAAGGCAGATAAATATAATTATTATTCACTAATGCTGTAAGGCTGAGTCCAATGGTGCATCCACCCTCTATCTCCATTCCACCAAAAAACAGTGTTTTGAGGATGGGGAGTCAATTTTGGTGTCCAATGGTTCGGACCATTCTACGCCACTTCGATTGGCGCGGAATTAAAAAAAAAAAAATGCATTCCACGCCACTTCAAATAGCGTGGTATGAAATTGTATTTTGCATTCCACGCCACTTCAAGTGGCGCCGTTTGGATTTTACAAACTACGCCATTTCAACTCACGTGGAATGGACTCTCTATTCCTCAATATTACTCTCCATATATAGAGACTTATATGCATATAGGGGGCAAAAACCACCACTACTCCCTCCTCCACTTTTGAGGGAATGGGGAGCCATTGCACCCAGCCTAAAGATTAATATAGAGGTAAGGAGACAATTTTTTTTCCCACGTTTGAAAGAAGACATAAATCAAAATATACATATATTTCACACTGGTGATTCTTAGTTAGTGCCTGATATATATCAGAAGCCAACCCTGGTTCATACCATCATAATCAACAACTAATACATGAAGCAAGAGAAACATATACAAGGGCTTCTCATGCGTGATCTAGTCTTGCATGGGGAGGAAGGAGCTCTAGGGTATATATTTATATCTCATTACCATTAAATACCTTTCTAAAAGGCCACTAAATTCCACTCAGAACATAAATAAGACAAAGAATTCCATTTCCATGGGTTTGAAAATTTGGATGTGTCAGGTTATTGTACATCTGACTATCTGAGTATCTGACAAAAATCTCCCTTTTTAATTACAAGGATTCAACCCATGTACCATCTAACTACTATACAATTATTTATACTCTTATCATACATCAAATGGAAAAGCCTGCCAGAGAATAGGGAGTGATTTAAAGCATACCTCGAGATCAGGGCAACGATAAAACAACGGATCACGCGCATCAACAACCATTACGATCTGATAAGGAAAACAATGTACATGTGAGAATATAAGAAAAATATATAAGAAAGTATAAACAAATTTCTACGATGATCAGAAAGAAATTCAATAGTTAGAATATATATATCTATATATAAGGCATATAAGGCTATAAAAGATGTAAAACATAAAAAAGGAGCTCAACAAGAATGTACAAATAAGTTAACCAAAAACTATGTGTGTGTCCAAATACAATATTAATACTAACCAGATCACTTCGTTCAAGTACCCTCCACAACTGCCTCCAAATATCGAGGTTCTTCTCAAAAGGAGTAAGTACAAGCTTCTCATTTTCCTCGAGTCTGCATAATAATGGAGCCCCATGGATATATAATACAGGTCAAACATGGTTACGAAACATTATTACACCATTAACACTTATTGATTCCGAAATGACTATATTGTTTAATTAGCAAAAGTTGTTCGGGCTTCATGTAAGTATGTAACATATTGAAAATTACATTACCTTGCAAGACTTCTCCGCCAGACCAAAAAAGCTTGTTTTTCATTATTATCAAGTTCTTCCACCGGCATTCCAGCATTCCACGGCGGCCTACAAACATATAACTATCTTTATTAACCAAAAAAGCATTCCTATTTATACACCACAGTAAAAAATTGACAAAAAAGAATACCTGCGAGGAACACGTAGACTACTTTCATGTTCAGCCTCCTCCATCTTCTGCTGCTGTCTCTGTACCTCCACTGGTATTTCACTCACCCCATCCCTGATCCAAAAATTTCATAATTTCAACACAAATACAAAAATAATAATAAATAAAGGAGAGATATTTAATTACAGATTGATGGGGAGATTTGGAGCTGGGTGATCAGTCGAGTAGAGACGTTCGGCTTCTTCAGCTTGTTCAATGATGGCTTCGATGTCGGTAACTTCAGTAACGGATTCAAGGACTTTTTTGGATTGGTTTCTGTAAACACGACCTTTTTCTTTAGTTTCAATTACCATTTGATTATGTTGTTTCACTAAAGCTCTTCCTAATCCTGTTTTCTCGTTCTTCCCCATTTTCTTCTCTCTCTGTTTTTCTGTGTGGAAAATATTTAATGGCGGCTGTGCTGTTTTATGGTGATGGGCAGAAAGAGAAGCAACAACTTCTGTTAAGAGTTGTATGTATGCAACTCTCTGAGTAAAATGTTAAGTGACTCGGCATTTGGTTACTATAATAATAGCTCGATCAACTTGTTAGTAATGGTGGCGTGGACCAATTTATGCTCCCATCAACTCATCTGGTACATAACACACCTTGTGCCTTCACCACGCTATTACTGCAGTTTGGCATTTGCCTGCATAAGGACTAACACTAGCTGTGTGGTTCATGGGACTTTCAGTTCTGCATAACAACCTTTGGGTAGTTATTGTCTTTGAGTTATTCACCACACCAGTATTCTCGCCATAGATCAATAGCAAAACCATATTGAAGTGCCCTTTTTAAACCTGCCATACAGATGAACCTTTGTAATAACGCACTACATCCAAGGCCAAGGTGCTGTGTCCACAGTGCTCGAAGCGAAATCTTTGGACGTACAATACTCTGTCACCTTACCTTTCGTGGATGGCTCAGACCACCACCACCACCACCAGAAGTCCAGGACAAAATCTTCACGTATGGCCTATGTGTTGACACTTTTATATGTGATTCCTGGTGGGGCGGATGATATATGACACCGGATATTGCTATAGCTTTACTTCGCAAATGCATGTAGCTTTCCCTTTCTTGAAACTTACATCAAAGTGTTGTGTATTACTATTTGGAATTAAACTTCTTTGTCTTAAATATCCTCTTCCATTAACATCTCAACATGCTATTGCTTTTGAATCTATGATTTTTTCTTTGTTATGTTGTTGGTTGTCGCGGAAATGATTTTCAACTTTCTTCCTGCATGTGAATTTTATACTTCTCCAAGAGTCAAGAGTCAAATATATCATTGACACCCATTCTCAGGTTTGTGTTTCAGTTTCTTCTTTACTACGCCAGTATTGTTTTTAGCATATGGCTTCCATGTAATTTCAGTTTAAGTCTGGTTTCTTATTTGTTTAGGAACAATCTGATATGTGCACCAGTTCAGATCTAACCGTATGAACCGAAAGTGATTTGGATGAACTGAAAACTATGTTTATGACAGGTACAATTCATAGATTCCTATTCCCATACTTGCACTCTAAGGATTGAACGTATTGACGTTCACTGACACCATCTAAACAAAGTAAAATTAACAAAACGACTCTGGCCGCGTGAGCCTAAATATCATGGGTTCTAGATTGGAGCATCATCCAACGGTGGTAGAGACTAGAGGATTGATCCATTCAACCTCACAATTTATGAGGTTGCTAGACCTCGCCGACCATGCCATGTACCGACTACAGAGTATACTATACCGATGCGAAAATGAGGTGTCCCCACCATTACAAAATGAGGTGTCCCCACCATTACAAAAATGGAAATAAGTTGAAGAACCTAGAAGCTATTTTGACCGAGTTGATAAGAACATACACTGGAAATATAGATATTGGAAATTAGGAATCACTGAGCAACCCTCTAAAACAGAAATCTATCTAAAACAGAAGTCTATGTGGATGTTGGACGACATAATAGGTTTTGGTCCATCTTTCGCACCCTGCAGTTACTTACATTTTACAGACACAAACCAGAGCCTATATATTATAGAATAACATTTGAAAGCAGCTTATTTTAAATAAAAAATAAGATTGCAGCCAAAATTCATAATTTCAATACAATACTTGCATATAGCAGATCCACATAATGGCATAGACCTCCCAATTCCACTCGCCTACTCCAGGACTACCTTGTTCAACATAATTAATGACACATAAAAAGTAGAAACATAATTCAAAAGGTTCCTGCATAAAATAGTTGCTTTAAATCATGGTTCACTACTGCTGGGCACACTGAACTCTCTGAGCACCTCCATGGCTCTCCTCGTCATCGTCATACGCCTCCCGAGAATGGGCTTGCTTCCTCCGCATTTCCTCCTCGATGTTTACATCGTGGAGAGTTGTCTCCTCACACTCATCTACCTCCATGTCGGTTAGCTGAGTTGATGCCCTTGGTGGCAGCACTGTCTCTAATGCCTTCGATTGGTCAGTTGTCAGTGAATCAGGAAATTCCACGGTGAAATGGATGTATAGCTTCCCCCTCATAAAGGGCCTCTGGTACATAGGCATCCCCTCGTCATTTATTGCCTTGAATTGATCTGTTCATTGGTGTCAGAGGAAAGCATCAGTACATCAGTTTCAACATGTATAAGAACAATTTTTTCTTTTTTTTTTAATTAAATATATGAATGGTGTTAAACTAATCCCAAAACCCTTACCAGGCTTGACAACTTCCCCAGGGTTGGACTTGATGAGGAGCTGTCTGTTATCCAAGTGAGTCAATACAAACTGGAATCCACAGAGAGCCTCTGTCAGGGACAAACTGTGCTCAACGTACAGGTCATCACCTTTCCTCTTATACTTGGGGTGTTCCTTCTGCTGCAGGACAAACACAATATCCCCAGTCACCGTATCCGGCTGCGGAAATGCACCATAGAGCAGGAAAGATCTAGTTAATCTCCAAACTATGACAAATAAACAAAAGCAACAGATACATTCGTAAAAATTTCAAAAAAATGAACTACCGCTTCATCAGCTTCACCAGGGAAGGTTATCTTCTGCCCATTTTGCATTCCCTTTTCAACGTGTACTTCCAGCACCTTTTTCTCCGGTACAACCTTCTCACCTTTGCATTGAGGACAGCGGTCCCTATCATTGATGGACTCTCCAGTGCCTTTGCACTCATTGCAAGGATGCTGCATCTGTTGAATCATAGATGGGCCAAGGTGTCTAATTGAAACCTTCATACCAGATCCTTGACAACCACCACATGTCATTGAAGCACCCGACTTTGATCCCTTACTACAATATTTACAAAAGAAAATGAGTAAGATGATTATCAACCCCCTCTTGTATATCCATTACAAGATAAAACCATAAGCGTGGAGCTGTGGACTCACCCCTTGCACTTGGAGCAGATGACATTTCGTGAGAGCGATAACTTCTTGGATGTCCCATTGTAAAGGTCCTCCAAGGTAACCTTCAGTGGATGCATCACATCCTCTCCCCTTCTCTGCCTTCGTCCTCTGCTGCTACCACCACCACCTAGTGACAAATTTCTTGTCAGACTTGCATCCCCATAAACAGATACATTTAAATTTATACGGAGAAACCAAAAAATAAATTGAAGTCACATTCACAAATAAAGCACTCGTGCAAGCCAAAGCCTTGCCTCCGAATGGACTACCACCAAAAAATGATTGGAAGATATCGAATGGATCATGTCCACCTCCTCCTCCACCCATTCCTTCCTTGAGGGCATCCTCTCCATACTGGTCATATATTTCACGCTTCTCAGGGTCACTGAGAACCTCATAAGCCTGAGCCAACTCTTTAAACTGCAAACTCCAAAAGTTCGATTGAATTAATATTCAATCTAACTTCTCAAATAATTAAGCCATAAATCAACGGAAGCTAAGTTTTTTTTAGTATTAACTCTTACAGGAAAAGCAGCAGGTTGTAATACAATTACAAACTGTCAAAAGGCTTAAAGCAGAAATGATTATTAACTTAACTAAAGTAAAATATATCAAGTGTACTTATGTTCGTTGAGGAGAATCCAAGAGCTAAGAGCTAATGTTATTACCCTAACGATGAAATGAGAGAAAATAACATAGTAACTTAAACATCTTTTCTTTCGCATTCTAAGAAAAAGCTAAAAAATAACTCCAAATCTATATGATGCTGTGCTTTAAGATCAAGTGACACTTAAAAGAAAAAATATTCAGCGAGTTCTATTCTAAGCACTACTCAATATCTAATGCACCCGTGCATCAAGTATCCTAATATGCACTAACAACATTGTAATCATTAGAAGAAAAATCTTGGAATCCTAACTTTTTAAGCCAGTTCCTTGCTTGTGATACTGAGTTACAACCAAGTAACATTTCCAATTTCAAGACCTCCTATCGATGTACAGTCCAAACCAGCTGGTCTGTAAAAATTCTAACATAACCAATATTCCACCGCTTCTATCTTCATTCACACCAATAAAGTTTCCAACTTTACTATTCTTTCCTAAAACACCATCAAAATTCTCTAACAATTCCACTAATAAAACAACAACAACAACAAAAATAGAATTATACCTTCTCTGGATCTCCACCTTTATCAGGATGATTCTTAATAGCAGCTTTCCTATAAGCTTTCTTTAAATCATCTTGTGAAGCAGATTTCTGAACACCAAGAATCTCATAATACTTACTATTATCACTCTTCTTTGGTGCTCCTCTTCCAAACATATTTCTTCTGATTTTAAACAATAACAGATCGGAAAGGCCAGTTAATTAAATTGTTAAAAAAAAAAAAACGATTTTTTAAGAAATGAAACCCTAATTGAGAGAGAAAGAATACAACTTACGAGGAAGGATGGAAGGAAGGAAGAAGGTTTGTTTGTTTGTTGGAGAAGAGGAAAGGAGGAAAGGTCAAGAGTTTACTTGTAGTGTGGGTCTTATATATATACGACCAGATAGTTCTTGTGTTAAGGTGTGAGTACGTGTGAGTTTTTTTTTCTTAGGCCAAGTCCAATGGTGCGGCAAAACACCAAATTTCACGTAAAATGTGATCCAATAATACGTTAAAACGTTATACCGCCAACATTATTTTTATAAATTTCTCTATTTATGCAGTCAATTTTAACCTTATAGCGTATGCTTTGTACGCCATAGCCAGTGGCGGCCAGCAAAAAAAATCCAAATAACTCTGCATGCCATAGCCAGTGGCGGTTAGAAATTTGATTTAATTCAATTAATAACCTGCACGCCACTCCCAATGGCGGTTAGAATTCAATTATTATTTTCCACCCGCCACTCCCAATAGCGGTTAGAATTGATTCCTATTTTTTTGTTTTTTTAATAACTTAATTTATGCAATTACCATTCTATCCTATCATTTTAAATAACAAAAACGGATATTATTGCTACGCGCCAGTATCACTGGCGGGTGAAAAACCAAACAATTGGGTTTGATTTCGCTATCCCAGTAACGGTATCCACTGTGCTATTGTGGTTTGGTGTTTTGCTGCACCAAACCATTGGACTTAGCCTTATTACTAATTGGGGGAAAACAAAACTTGGTCTATATGATTGTTGTTGCCACTGGCTTGAAAATATTTGTTACGTACTATATTTGTGGGACTGCTTTTGTTTTGTTTTGGAGTTGAGGAACCACATCACCTATACACAGTGGCGGAGCCAGGGAGGGCCCAGGGGGGGCCCAGGGTACGCCCTGGCTCACCCTCAATTTCTTCCTAAAAAGCGACTAGTATATATATATAAATGATTTTGTTACTAAACTCTCACTGTAACCGACCAAAAATAAAAACCCCCTTCCCTTAACTAACATGAGAAAGTTTTCCATCTCTAATTTTATGTATTTTAAAAGAAACAACACTTTTAGCAGCTTTTTTTTTTGTTTGGAAAAACAAAAAAGATGAAGAAAAAAAAAAAGTAATAACATTCTCAAGTCTCGCCCAATAATTCATATGTATGTTTATTGGTATGTTTTTAAACCTTAATTCCCCAATCTCTTATTTTTTAGTTTTTTAATGAATTTTATTAGTTATAATTCAATTTTGTATGTAATGAATTCAATCCATCGGTTACTTAGTCCATTACAATTTTAATTTGTTGCATAAAATTGTAGTAAATTTACTTTTGAATCTACTTAAGGCATTGATTGGAATTTTGGGATTGAATGAAAACGAAAACAATTAAAATAAATGCTAAAGTGACACAAAAAAAAATGTTTGGTGTCTAAACATGTACAGTTTAAAACAATGGTGGAATCATAAACCATGTTCAAAACAAGCTAGTTTGAAAATCCAAATTTTGCTTACCCACTATAGATTTTTGAGAAAGCGTAAACATGAGAATTATATTCCCAATCCAGAATTTGTAAACGCTTTGTAAGTATGTAACACCATTTTTTGCTATTAATATTAATTATCCTTTAGCCAAAAAAAAAATGTCTAAACATTTTATAATATTCTTTATTGCGCCTAAGTGCTTATTTTTTTTTCCCAATACCTTTTGGACTATTGGGGAAAAAAAAAAGAATTCATTGCTTTTTTCATTTGTGAAATTTTAAAGTGGTTTCCATAAGCATATATATTTGTAGGCACTTTCTTCTTAATTTCCTAATTTTCTAAAGCTAAATGTCCGTGTATTTTTATTTATTTTTTCCTCCTAAATCGATCTATTAAGCAATCTAGTTTTTTGTAATTCCAAAATTTACATGTCTTTTGTGATGGGATTCGAATTGTGTTTTTTTCTTTTTTACTTTTAAAAAATATACAAGGAAAAACAAAAATTCAACAAATTGGGTGTTATTTTATTTTAGTTTCTATATAGTGACTAGTTGTGGCTCACCCTCACCCAATTTCCTGGCTCCGCCACTGCCTATACATGTTAAGTTCGCCATGGCATACTAGAGGAACTTTTTCACATTTTCACCACGGCAATGACAGCATTAAGATAGAGAAATACATTCCGCTCTGAGTCAACTATTATTCTCACATTGACTGATAAAGTGGGATGGGATTTTCAGTTGAGAACATGGATAATTTAAGTTGGGTAAGTGATAATTTAAGTTGGGTAAGTGATAATTTCAACAAACAAATTTACGTCCCTTTCTTTTACTGTAACATGCTAAGTTTGACAATGATGCTAGTGGTAACTAACAAGTACCCTAAAGTAGTAATTGAAACTTTGAAGAAATACATATAACTCCCTTTCTATGAAAAAACAATCACACAGCAGGATCAACAGCTCAAATGATTGATCCCACATTCTACAAATCAAACAACAACACTCCCCTTAGAAATTCTACCAAAATTGCATCGTTATAAAGCCCGCCACTCAAACAGACTAAGAAAAAAAATACACGGTTGGAAAAATATGAGAAGGATTGAAGCAGTTTGGCTACCACGTTTTCAGGGCAAAGAGACCAATATTTAACTTTCTCGAGTACAGGAACATGATATGGATGTCGACAAAGAGTGTCCAAGTGCTAAGGTACTTGTTCTTGTAAACAATGAAGGCTGACACAGAACAACCCAGATGAAACTGAAGAACCGGCAACCAAATCAAACGCTACTTTTACATTCCATAGCAACATATCTGCTGCAAAGTTCTCTCCACTCTCAAACACTCGTGGCAGACCACGTGTCCAGACTACAAGCAGGTCGTGCATACGACCTAAGGTCAGGTCGACCTAGGAAACGTAACCGCTGCAAGCTAGTTAACAACATTATTAATGAGCGATCATTACTTCGTAACGAAAAGTGTAAAAGCAATCATCAAGACAGCGCAAAAAGAGGATCTACGCCTATAAAAGGAGGCGTCTTTCTCCATTCTCGAGGAGGCCAATTCTCCATCTTCTCGATCATCTATCTTCATCTCCCATCCAATCAACCAATCAAAAGCTTGAACTACGTCCGACTTGATTCGAGTTCACTAAAAAACTCGATACGTAGGCAGCTCGACGTAACCGAGTTCAGTCGAACAAATACTATCTCTACATTGGCGTCGTCTACCGGTTCATCTTCTTGAGAAAAAGCATTCAAACAATTTTCTCAAGCCCACACAACTTGGTAAAACCACCATGTTGCATGTGATAATATGATCACTCCATAGTTGGATATCCATCAAGGCTTTACCTTCTCCGCGTCTTATTTCCTCGTTTTGCTTTAATGAATCTCCGATTAGATTTGTCAACACCACCAGTACCCAAGGAAAAACTACTTCCACTAGAGAGATTGAGATTCCCCGCAGTCTGAAATGGAGATGGGTTCTGTGGAGCTCCTATATTCTATTGGCCACCAAACTGGAACGGAGACCCTCCTAATGGCTGGCACTCCAGGGCCAAACATGAAATTACCCGGTGCAGGTGAATAATTAGGTGGCTGCCAAATGCTAAAATCGCAGGATTAGATGCTTGGACTGTGTCCTCTGCCATGCTATCCTCCATATGCACTTGATTAGTACTTTGAGGGTTTGATCCAAATTGGACAACTGGATTTGGGGTAGCAACAGGCAGAATTAGTGATGACAATGTCATCAGCAAGAACACTAGTGGATAGACAATATTTTTCTTTTTCTCTACCATCTTCTTAGCAAGGTCACTAATCCTTTTCAACTGCGAAAATAGATGGTTGGAGCAGACATCGACAACATAATTATCTAGCTGATCTTGAAGGGTCATGAGATCAATAGGTGAAAAATCACTAGGATAAAATTCAGCAAGACATATTAAACTCTTCTTATCAAAAGCAAGAAAGGAATCACTTGGATTCAAGCAAGCAACACAAAGAAGCAATTTTGTATTCACTTTGTCAAACTGACTATTTAACTCACGAAGCTGGCCAGTCTATACATTTGTATGTAGAATAAATCTACATGGTAATAATGAAGATTTGTCATATCTTCAGCATTACGTCGTGATCGTTCCCTTGCTATGAATTTTTCTTCTATGGTAGGTATGGAGATAGTATTTTTAGTGCAAAAAGAAGATACATCAGCCATAAGCATAACCCATTCATCATCTCTCATCCTTTGCAGTTTTCCTTGGATACTTTAACTAGTGCCATTGCATTGACAATATCTTGATCACTTCTTTGCAATGTTTTTGATAAATTATGAGTAATTCCCAGTATATCTTTTTCATTAAATGTAAGATGAAAATGAAATCAAAATGTTGAAAAGAGCCTAACAAAGCGGTTGCTTCTCCTCTTTGTTTTGAATTTAGACCATCTTCTACCACAACCTCAAGAACTTCGATAACTGAAGGACACATGACAAGAAGCGGACAAGTGTAGCATAATGTGAACCCCAGCGTGTGTCACCATGCCATTTCAAACTAATCTCTTGATTTAGACCCTGTCCACTAGGACGTTCACTAGATTCAACTTCTTCAAGAACATTGTTATTGTGGCTTTCCGTAAGAATTTTTCTACGTTTACAGGAAGCTGCACAAATATTCACAGCACTAAAAACCAAGTTAAAGAACAAAGCAATGTGGGTGTTATTTTTAGCAACAACAACTAGTGTTAATTGAAACTGATGGGCGAAACAATGAACATAGAAGGCAGATCCATTATCCTTCAAGATGAGGGCTTTGAGACCGTTGAACTCATCTCGCATATTACTAGCTCCATCATAACCTTGACAACACAATCTTGATATACACAGTCCATGCTTGCAAAAAAGTGATTCAAGAGCCACTTTGAGAGATATGGCACTAGTTTCTTGAACATGAACAATTCCTAAAAAATGTTCAACCAAACATCCATGAGTATCTACAAAGCGCAAAACAACAGCCATTTGTTTTTAATTGATATGTCTTGAGATTCATCAACTAACACAGCAAAAAAAGAATCTCAAAGCTTTTTAAGGATGACATTTGAGGTTTCCACTGCAGCGGAGTTGACAATATCTTTCTAAATATCAGGAGAAGTCAAGGTGACATTCTTAGGAGAATCTCGTATAGCAGTCTTAATGGTATCATTGTGATTGGTTGTGTAGTTCAAGAGCCCAAGAAAAATTCTAGGATTACTTAAGGTAGGTTTCTTGTCATGACCTTTAAATGCTAATCCTTGTCGTAGAATAAATCGACAACAATCAATTCACTAATTGCAAATGAACTTGGTAGTCCTATCGAGCTTTCTTTGATTGCCTATCAATAAAAGTTTGAATTTCTTGTTTCTGATTTAGTAAAGTTTGCCATTTTCTATATGCGACATTGTGAGCACTATTAGGTCCCCCAATATGTTTCTACAATGTTTGTTTATCTTTCCAATTTCTATAACCCTTAATCACAAAAGAATTACTGCCTCCTTGCTCCCCATGGTCTGGTCTGAATATGTAACAATGCAAGCAAAAAACTGCATCCTCATGTATGTTGTACTCTACCCAATCACCTTCACAAAACCAAGTAGCACAGAACTTGCAGTTTTTATTGTTCGTACGTGTAATTGGGTATGTGTGCTCATTAGGCTGAAAAAGACTTGTAGATATGCCCGTCGCACAAATTCTTGCTTATTATGAGGATAATCTGGGATTCGATGTCGTGCAACCCAGGATCTGAAAGAAGATTTGTATGATCAGCTTCTACACGACTTCGCTTTAAGGCAGGTTGCTCTTCAATGACTTGATTGAGGGGAGTGTTTTCTAATACCCACTACACCATAACAGCTTTTTTGTGACGCCTATTTGGCGTCAGAAATTTGGCATCTCAATTTGCGTCAGTAATTTTTGTGATGGCATTTTGGTGTCAGTAATTTTTGTGACGGCATTTTGGTGTCACAAATTTGTGACGGCATTCTAGCGTCACTTTTTTTGTGGTGGCGTTTTCACATTTGTGACAGCATTCTGACGCCACTTTTTTTGTGACAGCGTTTTGGCGTCACAAATATTTGTGATGACATTATGGCGTCAGTAAACATGTTTTAGTTTTTTAAAAAATAGTAATTATTATTTTGCTATATGAGCAATCATTTTGTAGTCTTGTACCTGTAGAACTATCCAAGAGACAACTTATTTAAAAAACAATGCAATTAATCCACAAAATACACAAGTATACCTTCCACACTGAAAATTTCATTATAACTCGGAATTGCCAAATAATCTATTTCACGTTTCAAAAATACTCTACAAAGTACACAAGGATGAACACTCATGATTTACTCTATATCTCTCAAAATTATTATCAAATAACTTTCACACTTGTCAATTTTAAAGTGCAATAATATACAACTACAAGGTATATCTTCTTCGCATGTATCCAAGGTCTAGCAAAAATGAGGCACCTTCAAAGCTCCCACCAAATGAAAAGAACTTGTCAACTCTAAACTTGCCCTTTACAAAGAAAGAAGAAAACTTTATTAATCAACTAATAAAAGACGAGAAAGTATAAATCTAACTTGAGTATATTGAATATGACAACTGCTAACCAAGGATAAGACATAAGATATTTTGATTATAATAAACAGTCTAAGTTTACACCTCATTATAATTAATTTAAGCTCACAATGATATTTATTGATTTAAAGCATTCAATTTCAAAAGGAAGAGCAGTAGTGAACAACATAATACACATGCATGCTAACAATTTCAGAATTTCCATATAATATTCA
Organism: Coptis chinensis; assembly: GCF_015680905.1. Taxonomy (NCBI): domain Eukaryota; kingdom Viridiplantae; phylum Streptophyta; class Magnoliopsida; order Ranunculales; family Ranunculaceae; genus Coptis; species Coptis chinensis. The sequence goes on along the minus strand of NC_141463.1, from coordinate 86,379,721 downwards.
CCTAGCTTAGTTAAGGACGAGCAGTACATACATAGACTAAACTAGCTACGGAGAAAAACAAGTCTAATATAGAAACATGCCTACCAATAGACTTTGTTATAATAATAATTAAGGTGATCAATCGTATATATACCTTGCAATTTGTAGCCCAGGGGGCGAGGTGAAGCCCTTAGTGTGCAAGTGATAAGCAAATTACAAGGCCTAAGCAAAAATGTCATTGCCACACTAGATATAAAGATGAAAGTAGTCTTAATAAGCAGCGAGTATTGAATATGCAATGATCTTTGATAACCAAGAGAATATATGTGCTCTAAATGCTACTATAGGTAATGTTCATGTTGCAGTGGAGCGACTTTTAGGAAACCTTGGTCAGTGAATTGTGTTCTCTATTTCTATGGTCCACCCAGTTTTTACAACTACTAGTGTAGTGGACATCTTACTTTTAAATCATAACCAAATTATTTTTTATGAACAACAAGGGAATACAAGAATAAGCCTTGGTACCCTACCCTAAAGGCGATAGTTTGATTGAACCTAAGGCTTGGTCTATAATACCAAATGTAAACAAATTTCCAAACCAAAAAATTACTATAGTCAAAACATACTAAATTAAAACATAAAACTTCTAGGTTTGAAGACGCAACAAAAACTAGTGTCGAAGGCAATGTCATAACATTTTCACAATTTATTTACATACATTGATGAATGCATGAAAGTATTGGTAAGCACAAGGAACCACAAGTTACATGAGAAAAAAGAAACAAAGATTTTTCAAACCTGAACTTAAAATATATGAAAACAGTCTATCCCTTATCTCCACATCTTCATGGCCTTGCACATTAACCCTGTAGTTCCCCAACTTTTTAGAGTCTCAGTTATCACCTATGAAGTAAACATATACATTTAGTCTAGAAAACTTATCGACTTTAAGAAACCCATATTATGAGAATCTGTACACATTTGTCTTCTGGAAATCAATGCGAATCAATTTGCTAACTAGTTGCATCAAATATCAATACTGAAAATATTACACCTAAACCACAATTAAATTAAGTGGAACTGACTTATAAATCAATGCAAAAAGGGAATTAGTCTAGAAAACACACATTGCCACTACTTAAGAGCAAGTTACAAATTTCTATATCAATACCTTGTCCAACATGATATTCTTTGATCATCAAGAGATAGGCTCCAACATCGAAATTTCACCCCCAATCATCTCCAACACACTGTCCGATCCCTTCTGTCTACACACCCAGTAAGTGATCATAACTTGAATAAAACTGAAACTGAAAAATGAACATAATACATTGGGTCAATAGCATCTCCAATCAGCTCAAGAGGTTGTCGTCACACCTCCATAGTTAACTCTTCAAGTCAGTCCAACCAATGCTTTCATACCTTCCCAACTTTCTAACCGTACCTCAAGTTAGCCCAACACACAAGAAGAGATAGAGAACGCAAAGTGTTAATTCATTAGCCTCAAACTTGATGAAAAACAGTCAAAAAGTGCATTCCAATCGAACGTTGGCCCAATGGACAAGAAGAGAGAGACAACGAGCTCAAACTGTGGCATTAAATGTCACTACTCCACTTCCTATTAGTGTTTCTAAATCAAGAGAATTCCCCTTAGCAAAAAGTTTTAGGGTGAGGAGCAAAAGAAAGCAAAGAGTCAATGATGATTTTACTCTAATTAAAAAGAAGCGGACTAGGAGAAACTTAGAATCAGACTTTCAGAATATTCTAGCATGGTCCCACACAAGTAAGTTCATTTCTATGTTTGTTTTGTTTTAGTTTATTTTTTTTCTCGACCAAAATTTTATCTCTAACAGAACTTTTTATTTCTTTCTCGACTTAACAATTTTTAGCAATGTTACAACTCATCTAGAGGAACCTTCTACTGATATGCATATTCACGCCCGACATTATCTTGGAAAAATGGATGTGCTATGTTCCTTCTGTAAAGCACTGAACTGGATGGATGAAATGCTTGCAAATTCATCGCTTAGTAGCTAGACCTCTTTTCGGGATGTGTTGCAAACAAGGAAAAGTCGGTCTTCCTCGATCTACTTAGTCCATTGCCTTTGCCTCCTGCGATTCAAGATCTATATAATGGTAGTGATGCCAAAGCCAGGTCATTTAGACAACATCTTCGTCAGTATAACTTGGCTAATGCATTTACCGGTCTCAGTTTTCAGCCGGATGACCGAATATTCAGCGGTAGTGGTCCTCTTCCATTCACCGTTCATGGTGAGTTACGCCATCAAATTGGATCGTTACTACAAGAACCTGGAAAAGATTTGACTTATGCTCAATTTTATGTTTATGACCCAGCTAGTGCCCTTGACGTGCGTCATTGCCGAAATCCATAATTGAGACGTGATGTTTTAGATGTCATTCAGAGTACACTATCGGGTTATAATAGATTTGCTGAAAATTTTCGTCAAGCATATGTTGAGTGCACGCGCTGCTGAGGAAAATGACGTGGCATCTTATCTCCATTATAATACATCTACTAACCAACGTAACGGCGATACAATCTTCCTTCAGCAAATAAAATTGCAGTTATTATACATGGGGATGGAACTAAAATCAGGAGCACAAGAGATATTATTTTTCATTATAGATCAAGCAATGCACTGAAGCAGATTGATAAATGTAATCCCGCTTATCTACCCCTGCATTATCCTTTGCTTTACCCTAGGGGTGAGCTTGGATGGTCAACCGAAATGAAACTTTATGACGTCAATAGTGTGCAAAATCAGAGTCGTAAAGATGTCTAAAAGACAGTCACAAAATTGAAAATTGGTCTATCACGTTTGGACCCAAAAGTCCAAATTATTTATTGGAATATTCCACTCGACCACACTCCAAGTAGAAGTTTTAAATCCTAATTGTCATCTAGGGAGAATTCGAGCATCATCAGTGTAAAGGTGTGATTCAGCTTTCCTTTACATATACAGTTGGATGGGAACTGAAAAGGGATATTAGGGGGACCGAGTTCGGCTTAGGAGCGAACTGCCTACGTATCTTGCTCTCGATTTGTGAGGGAGAGAAGAATCAGGCCTGACGTAGTTCATGTAGGTGGTATTTATAGTCGTTGAGTATGAAGATCTGTGAGACACGTGTGCTGACATGTACAGATGTATGGTTGAGATCAAGGATGAGTGTTAGGTTGGCTTTGGTAGGAATTCTGTAATGATAGGGATAAGTAGCTGTGGTTAGTAGCTTGCGGCAGTGGTTTGTGAAAGTACACCTTTGGTAATGATTGCATATGGATAAGAGATGATGTCATAAATCGAGGCGTTCTGCGTGAGATCGTCTGTTTGACCTGCGTTATCCTGGAGCGAGCTGAAGTAGACCACCTACATGAGGCGAGCTGCTTAAGAAGCGAGCTTTGAGGACGTTGACATGAGGTCGGTGTGGTATTTCTGTTTATGCTGGACACGTGTCTAATATTCATTAGATGTGAATATTACTCCCTCACACAGCCCCTTCTCAGTAGGTCGCTTTATACGGAGAAGTGATATGCTGAGAAAGAATGGTGCCACGTGTTTAGCATATGTGAGGAGGCGAACAAATGTGAATAGAAATATTCACCGTGCTGGAGAGATCGTTCCGTATTATATAGCAAACTGGTGGTGGATTGAAGCAAACACGTGATTGGCACGTGTTTAGCATAACTTTTGAGAGTGCGTGCGAGAGTTAAGTAGCCTTGGAGCTACAGAAAGCATATGGTGCTGGAGAAGAGAGTTTTTTAGTTCGAATAAATGGTTGGCTCGTAGAGAGCGTTTTGCACTGAGTTGAGCGTAGGTCGAGGGACCCTTAGAGAGCTCGAGTGTTCGTTCTAGCGTATGTAAGTGTGTTGCTCCAGTAGGTCAAGGGACCTTGTAGCGCTTATGGAAGCATTTTGCTCGCAGAGAGCTTAGGTCAAGGGACCTTGTAGCGCTTGTGGAAGAGTTCTGCTCGGAGAGCGTTCTCACTGAGTTGATCCTAGAGATGTAGGTCCTCAACTAGCGAGAATTGGAGAGGCTATGGAGCCTATAAGCTCAGGAGAGCGTGCTGTTCACAGAGAGCGTGTTAGCTTATGAAAGCGTATTGCTCACGGAGAGCATTCTCACTGAGTTGATCCTAGAAGTATAGTCCTCAACTTAGCGAGATTTGGAGAGGCTATGAGCCTGTAAGCTCCCCGAGCGAACGCTCGCCGCTGGAGAGGCGTATTTAGCCTCGAAGGCGCATCTTGCTCATCGAGAGCGGTCTCACAGAGTTGATCCTAGAAGTATAGGTCCTCAACTTTAGCGAGATTTGGAGAGGCTATGAGCCTGTAAGCTCTTGAGAGCATTATGCTTGGGAAGAGCGTAGTTAGCCTCTGAAGGCGTGCTGCTCACTGAGAGCGTATGTAGCCCCTGAGGGCGTACTGCTCACTGAGAGCGTTCTCACGGAGTTGATCCTAGGAGTATAGGTCCTCAACTTAGCAAGATTTGGAGAGGCTATGAGCCTGTAAGCTCCCCGAGGCGCTCGCTGCGAAGAGCGAAGTTAGAAGGCGTCTTTGCTCACTAAGAGTGTATGTAGTCCCTGAGGGCGTACTGCTCACTAAGAGCGTGTTAGCTTAAGAAAGCGTATGGCTCACGGAGAGCGTTCTCGCTGAGTCGATCCTAGAAATATAGGTTCTCAACTAGCGAGACTCGGAGAGGCTGTGGAGCCTATAAGCTCAAGAGAGCGTTTTGTGCTTGAACACGTTTGAACTCCTGAGAGTGTTTTGTTCTGTAGAGAACGAGCTGTGAGTGGTTTCCTCATGCTGAACTGCTGTAGAAGATGAAGCGACCTCAGCGGAGCTGGTCTCGGGTGATTGCTTCTCGACCGGAGGAATGGAAATCTTGGCAACAGGAGTTGGTGCGACCTCTAGGGTCTTGACAATAGAAGCTGGGGCAACCTCTGGGGTCTTGATAATAGGAGCGGAGGCGACCTCTGGGATCTTGACAATAGGAGCGGAGACGACCTATGGGGTCTTGTCAATAGGAGAGAAGTGGTGACGCTATGTAGCGTTTGAGCTCGAGTGAGCGTTATATTCAGCTGGGTGTTGTGACCAGAGTGAGTCCGTGGGCATCCTGCTTTGGAGATCGTTGTCAATAGCTAGCCTTGAATTGGCGTGACTATAGTTAGCCCCAGTTTTGGAGCTTCATTGACCTGTAAAAATGCGAGCTAGCACCAAAGAGTTAGTACGAACTAACAGTAGTAATTTTGGAGATGCATGGATCATAATAACTGAATTGAGCCTATTGTCATAATAACTGAATTGAGCCTATTGAGATGACAATGACTAGCCCCAGTTCGGAGATGGCTGTGGCTAGCCCCTAGTTTGGAGCTTGAAGAACTTGTACAAAATGCGAGCTGTACAAAATGCGAGAGTAGTAATTCTGGAGATGCATAGAGCATAATAACTGAATTGAGCCTATTGAGATGGCAACAATAAGCCCTAGTTCGGAGATGGTTGTGGCTAGCCCCTAGTATGCATTGGAGCTTGATTGACCTGCACTAGATCGAACTAATATCCAAAAGAAATTAGAACAAAAAACTGTTAATTTGGAGACTTTTCCTGCTGGAGCAGGGTAATGTGCCCGTTCATTATGCCTAGGTGACCGACTAAACTCTGGACTTGAGCTTCGAGGCTTTCCATGCTTCGTGGGCTTGAGAACCGTTGGTTTTTGAGTTTTGAGTTTTTGAGTTGTGTGAAAGTGGTTTCTCAAGTAATCGAGACCACAGACGGCGCCAATGTAAAGGTGTGATTCAGCTTTCCTTTACATATACAGTTGGATGGGAACTGAAAAGGGATATTAGGGGAACCGAGTTCGGCTTAGGAGCGAACTGCCTACGTATCTTACTCTCGATTTGTGAGGGAGAGAAGAATCAGGTCTGACGACGTAGTTCATGTAGGTGGTATTTATAGTCGTTGAGTATGAAGATCTGTGAGACACGTGTGCTGACATGTACAGATGTATAGTTGAGATCAAGGATGAGTGTTAGGTTGGCTTTGGTAGGAATTCTGTAATGATAGGGATAAGTAGCTATGGTTAGTAGCTTGCGGCAGTGGTTTGTGAAAGTACACCTTTGGTAATGATTGCATATGGATAAGAGATGATGTCATAAATCGAGGCGTTCTGCGTGAGATCGTCTATTTGACCTGCGTTATCCTGGAGCGAGCTGAACTAGACCACCTACATGAGGCGAGCTGCTTATGAAGCGAGCTTTGAGGAGGTTGACATGAGGTCGGTGTGGTATCTCTGTTTATGCTGGACACGTGTTTAATATTCATTAGATGTGAATATTACTCCCTCACAATCAAGACTCACCATGCTACGGGTCCGAAATATGAACTGCAACAGCGAATTTTAATGAGTTTATAATCCTATTAAAACTACGACACTGGACACCCATTATGTCTATATAAATACAAGCTTCACCCTCTACCGTACCAATGTTAAATCTTAGTATGGCGAAGACAAGTTTTGTTCTCTTTTTGATTCTGTCAAGTTTTTTTATAGCCCTTCTTCAATGCGATGCTGAAGACCAGATAGAATTAGCTAGATATCCACGTACCCGCAGATCAAGACCACATGCACATAGACCACAGCCACGCCCCCTTAGACCATAGCCACGCCCCTTTAGACCACAACCACAACCAGAACCACAGAGATGCAAGTACGATGGGATTTTTTAGTTTGGCGACTCAATTTCAGATACTGGAAATCAGATCCATGAGCCTGCTGGTCCACGCTCTCCTTGCGCTCACAACCCTTATGGTCAGAATCTAATTGGTGAAAGCACTGGTCGATGCTCCAATGGTCTTCTCATGATTGATTTTCTTAATTGGTAAGTGTATGTTCATTTAAAATTTCCTTTTTAACATGTTGCATGCATGTATACTCTTGGGTTTGTGAACTGCCATGCGTGGTGAATATGTTGGCTGTTGTTGTCCAAAACACACAAAGAAAAGATAATATGGCGTTGTTAATAATTATTATGGAAGATCGTTAAAGGAGTAAATAACTAAATATCAGGGTAGCGACAGTAGGTTCGGTAAGAGGTAGGTTAAAGATAAGAGAAGTTCTTTTGTTGGCTAACCAACCAGTAGCTACTGGGAGTTTCTATATATGGGCTGTTTTAAATAAATTTGGGTTTAATAGTATTTCGATGGATTGGATTAAAGGAGCTCTCACAGACAACAACGTCTCTATTCTTTGGTGGCTTTTGGTACACGAACCTCCCAAGAATACTGGCACCCATAACTGAACTACCACAAGATGGATTTCCCAAAGACTACACTTATTAATCGTTTGTTGATATATCATTGGGTACCTTATATTGTAGATGTAGTTTAGTCATTATCGTGTGTGCAAAACCAATTATATTAATTTGATGATTTTGCAGCCCAAGCACTTGGTTTACCTACTAATCCGTATCTGGAACTTGGTGTTTCATTCAATCATGGAGTGAATTTTGCGGTAGCGGGATCAACAGCACTTAACACTTCAGTCTTGCTTGATAACAGAATTCTTTCACCAGTCACCAACAGCTCTCTTCTTGTTCAACTGGATTGGTTCTTGGCTCATTACAGAACCTCTGTGAGACAGATAAAAGTAATGAGATCTATCATACTATTGAATTCTATATGAACTTTGAATACTTGTACAGTTTCATAACTAATTTATTTCTTTTATTGGTTATTTGTAGATTGCGATAACATACTCAAAAGGTCTCTCTTCATGGTGGGCGAAACCGGAGGTAATGATTACAACTATGCCTTTTTACAAGGTAAAAGCATCCAGGATGCCACTGCTTTAGTGCCTCTTGTGGTTAACAACATCAGAGACGTTGCCAAGGTAAGATTTAGTTATATATATCAATAATATTTGTAGGGGAGCAATATCTCCATTAAGGAACATTGCACACGCACGGAGCATAAGCGATCTCGATACACCGACCTCTAGGACCGATCTATAAAGCAGCGCCATTAAGGAACATTGCACACGCACGAAGCATAAGTGACCTCAATGCTTCGACCTCCAAGAACGACCTATGAGCAGCTCCTTCCGTATAGGTGGTACGCTTAAATCCAACCCGAGACATCACAAAACGGGCAGAAGACTGGAAACTGAACGCCTCGGATAAAGACATACCCCACTTTATGTAATCATCACCAAAATCTTGCCTTTACCGGGAAATACGGGTTACCTCACCCACTCCTAATCAGCATACAACTCATAGTAAGGATTACTCAACACCTGTTCAAGATCTCCTCCCTACATTTGTTCACAAGGGTCCACGTGTCCCAAAGATCTAAACTCCCCAAAGCCTATAAATACCACCTAATGGAACTACGTCAGAGCTGATTCTTCTCTCACAAGAAATATAGAGAAGATAGCGAGGCAGCTCGCTCATCAGCGACCTCGGTCTAACCAGAAACCCAAAACCCTTCCTCCTCTATTGTCAAGTAATTAAGAGCAAACCAAAACGCTCCTTTACATTGGCGCCGTCTGTGGTTTTGATCACTTGAGAAACCACCCTCAAGCAACTTCAACATCACTGATTCTCCAGCCCACGAAGCATGGTAAGCCTCAAAGCTCAAGTCCAGAACCTGGCAAACCAACTAGGCGCAACAAACGAGAGTATTTCCTTGCTCAGGCAAGAAAATGCTACCTTACGAGCACAGTTAGAAGCTCACCAACAGCAACCAGGAGTTAACGGTGCAAAAAATGGTATCAATGACGTTAACCAACAGATTATTGAGTTATCTCAAAGGATTGGTCAGAGTGCGGTCAAAAAGGACTCGACCCAGATTGTTCACAAGATGCTCAAAACGTATCGCGCGTCTCCGTTTACCGCAGAGGTTCTCAATAAACCCTCTCCTCAAGATTTTATCCAGACTCGCTTCCCAATGTATGATGGCATCACATGCCCTGGTCAGCATGTAGCTCGTTATATTCAGAGTCTAGCGCTCTACAGGTCCCCCGAGTTCGATCATCTTCACTGTCGATTGTTTCCCACCAGTCTTAAGGATGGCACTCTTGATTGGTTCTTTTCATTGGAATCAGATTCTATCACAACCTTCGAACAACTTACTGACCTGTTCGCCAGCCAATACGTGCACAACAGACGGAAGAAAGCAGACCTCGACTCCCTGTTCCAGTTGTCATTCAGGGAAGACGAAACCATTCGCCAATTCTTGGGACGATTCAAGGCCGAACTGTTATGCATGGAAAGCGGCCTGAAAGAGTCTTTTGCCACACTGGCATTCTCCAACGCTTGTCGAGTGCGCAACACCGACCTCTCCAGGTCGTTGATGAAAGAGTGCCCGGAGATGTTGTCTGAATTATACGCTCGGGTTGACATGTACATTAAGTTGCAGGAAACTTTGAAGCTCCACCCCACGGCTTCGATGCGGACCAGGAGGTGGCAGCGATCTCGGATTGTACTCCACGGGCCAAGAAGCTCTCCAGGTCGCTTGCACCAAAAGCAGGTACCCGACCAGATAACAGCAGGGAGTTCGCTGTATTGACACGACTCCCCCAGTTACATACTGGATAAGATCAAGCGAGCCCCATTCTTCCGGCCAGATGTCAGGCAACCAGTAGATCGACCTAACAAGCCCTATTGCGCATTTCACAAAGCAAGATGCCATGAAACCGATGCATGCTGGGGGCTTAAGCATTATCTCTAGGATATCGTAGAAGCCGGCCATATAAAACAGTACCTCAGCATTCCTGATGGAGACTTGCGTCACAAGCTTATGGCTCGCCGAGTACGTAGTCGATCTCCACCACACCGCCACCACCAAGAGGTTTAGGCCCGTCCTCGAAGCAAAGGACGTCCCAGAGATCGCTCTTGTCAGATGCGAAGGCAGCACTCGTCAGATCGAGACAATGCTCGAACTATTCATGTGATTACTTTCCAGGACGATTCCGTAACCTCATCCAGAGAGAAAAGACGTCATGTCGGCGCTCTTCAGGAAGTCTATCACTTCACTTCACAGGCAGCTCAGGTCCCGCGTGGTTCAGGTCGCCATGCAGGCGATATCATTTTCACAGAGGCCGACTTAAGTAAAGTTTGCCTTCCTCATAATGATGCACTAGTAGTCCATGTCAGGATTAGCGACTGGACAGTCAAGCGCCCGATCGATCGACCCGGCAGTTCCTGTGACATCTTATTTTACCACACCATACAAGAGATGAACCTCCCCAAGTCCGTCCTCGTAGACCCGATTGCCCCCCTTTACGGGTTCAATGGCTCCAGGGCCTATCCCATTGGTGACATTATACTCCCAGTATCGGTGGGATCTAGAGAGGATAAGATCAGCTGCAATACACGGTTTTGCATTCTAGACATCAAGTCGTCCTACAATGCCATACTAGGACGGCGTTGGATCCATCAGATGCAGGCGGTACCGTCCACATTGCATCAAGTTCTCCGTTTTCCAGGACCTAGAGAAATGATGGAACTCAGAAGTAATCAGCTTGAAGCATATCACTGTAACCAGATCAGGTCAGCAAGTAACACTGCCCGTGTATCGACCCCCACCACACACGAGCCCACCAGTTACACAATGGCACATGACTTAGTTGCCGACGTCCAGGCTCGAACTGCCAAACAGAATGTTGGGGGCTCCAGCAAGCAGATTTTCTCTCCCATGCAGACACCCGCAGTCGCTCCCCGAGTCATTGCTTCACCAGCAAAGATATCCAGCATCGATCCAAAGACAGTCACTCCGTTAGTTAAAGTATCAGAAGTCGCCTCAGATTGTGTTGGCCCGCCACATATGACAGCAGCAACAGCGCCATCAATGTGCATGCAGCCAGGACCGCGTCCACAGGTCGTGGGTATCCCTGTCAGCGTTGCCTCACAGGTCGCTCCACCCTCAGCCGCTAGTCATATCATCTCACATAGTGTTAAAGCCTTCCCCGAGAGCGAATCGCCAAGCAGCACTTTGCCATCAGTTGCAGCACCTCCAGTGGCAGAGAAAGAAAAGGTGAACCTAGGCACAGAAGACGATCCCAAGTTTGTATACGTAGGGGCAAACCTCGACCCCACAATCAGGACCCACCTTGTAAATTTCTTATCTATGAATAAAGATGTTTTTGCTTGGTCGTATATCGATGTGCTCGGAATAGATCCTAAGGTCGCATGCCACAAATTAAATGTAAACCCCAGTGCTAGACCAATCCGACAACGACCTCGCCGACTATCCCTGCGTTTTCAAAAAGCCATCAATGACGAGGTCGACAAACTCAAGCAAGTCGGTTTCATCAGAAAGGTAGACTATCCGGAGTGGATCACTAACATCGTCGCAGTACCCAAAAAGAATGGAACAGTTCGCCTATGCGTCGATTTCACGAATGTAAATCAAGCCACACCAAAAGACAGTTTTTCCCTACCTCGCATTGACCGACTTGTCGACCAAACCTGTGGTCATAAGCTTCTCTCCTTCATGGACGCGTACAGTGGGTACAACCAAATCCCACTCGCAGAGGAGGATCAAGAGAAGACCTCGTTCATTACAGAGCAAGGGATCTATTGCTACAACGTCCTCCCGTTCGGCTTGAAGAACGCCGGAGCGACGTATCAACGCTTAGTCACTGACATGTTCCAAGATATGTTAGGCAACACCATGGAGGTCTACATTGACGACATGGTCGTCAAAAGCAAAAAAGCCGGTGATCACCTCACCCACCTAGAACAAGCGTTCTTTAGATTACGCCATACGGGCATGAAGCTGAACCCAGAGAAATGCCTTTTTGGAGCGTCCTTTGGAAAGTTCTTAGGGTATCAGGTATCTCAGCGAGGGATCGAAGCAAATCCAGATCAGATCCGAGCGTTCTTAGACATGCCCGATCCACGCACAAAGAAACAGATACAGAAGTTGTCAGGCATGGTCGCTGCACTTAACTGATTCATATCCGTATGCCGATAAGTGTAGACCGCTTCGCGAACTCCTTAAAAAGGAAAGCAATTTCGTGGAGCGATCAATGCCATCAAGCATTCGCCACTCTCAAAGAGTACCTCACCACGCCTCCCGTCTTAGCCAAGCCAATAGATGGAGAGACTCTGGGGCTCTATCTGGCAGTATCCGATTTCGCCATTAGCTCAGTTCTCTTCAAAGAGGAGAACAACTCAGAAAAACCGATCTACTTCACAAGTAAGACGCTCACGCTAGCTGAAAAGAATTACTCCTTCCTGGAAAGAGCCGTACTTGCTTTGTTGTATTCGGCACGGAAGTTCAGGCCATACTTTCAGGCGCATCAAATCAAAGTTCTTACCGACCTCCCATTGAAGAAAATCCTCCACAGAGAAAACAAGACTACTCGAATGGCAGTGTGGGCCGAAGAACTCGGCGAACACCACATGGAGTTCGCACCGCGAACTTCGCAGAAAGGTCAGGTCGTCGCAGATTTCCTAGCAGATTTCCCTGTCGAGGACCCCAATTGGGAACAAGACACCAAGCTCCCACACGCAAAAGAGCGCGTCAAATCGATCTGGTCTCTCTTTGTAGATGGTTCTAGTAACCCTGGCGGAAGTGGCATAGGAGTCGTCTTAGTGTCACCTGATGGAAATATGATAGAGAAATCAGTTCGCATCGACTTCGCAACTTCCAATAACGAGGCGGAGTACGAGGCGTTGATCAGGGGACTTCGTATGGCGTTGCAGCTCGGTGTTGAACAGCTTCAAGTTTTTAGTGGCTCGCAACTGGTCGTTCGCCTGGTTGCAAAAGAGTACACTACCCATGAAGGTAACCTTTCAAAATATCTTCAGGTCGTTCATCGGTTATTGCCTTCTTTTAAGCAGGTGCACATTCATTATTTCTTGCGTGACGAGAACCGTCACGCGGACAGTCTAGCTTACTTAGCTACCCAGACCCCGAACTGCGTCCCCAGACAACTACTCATCGAAGTAGTCGATCGACCTGCGTACCAAGTCGAGCACACCTTGACAATAAGTGACTTGTTCCCTCTGTCCGCCAGTCAGTTGAGTCAAACATGGATGCAACCCATCATAGACTATATCCAGCACGGCGCGCTCCCTGAGGAGCGTCCCAAGGCCAAGCAGATCCCGTATCAAGCACGTCGTTATTGTTTGTTTCATAACAAGTTGTTCAGGAAATCCGCTGGTGGCCCACACTTGCGGTGCATTACTCCAGAGCAGGGTCAGTTGATTTTCGCAGAGATCCACGAAGGAGAATGTGGGAATCATGCCGGCGGTCGCTCTTTAGCTCACAAGGCCATTTCTCAAGGATATTTTTGGCCCCGTATGCAGATCGATGCCAAAGCATACGTCCTCAAATATATCAAGTGCCAAACATTTGGTCACCATATCATCCAACCTGCTCGCGAGCTGATCAGTATAGCGAGCCCGTGGCCATTTCACATGGGGCATGGACATTATGGGACCATTCATCCCACAGAAAAGCACTGGCTTCCGCTTTGTCTTAGCTGCAACCGACTACTTCACCAAGTGGGTCGAGGCCATTCCTTTAGCAAACGTCAAAGAGTCACATGTCAGAAACTTCATTTGGACTCACATCATCACCAGATTTGGTTTGCCACATACACTAGTGATGGATAATGGGCCTCAGTTAAAGGAAAAACAGTTAAAGAGTTTCTAGCCAAGTGGAAGATCGTTCATGCATTTTCTACTCCACAGTACGCTCAGAGTAATGGTCAAGCTGAAGCCAGTAACAAAGCAATCTTAAAAAATTTGAAGAAAAAGATTGAAAAGAACAAGAGCCAATGGCCAAATCAGTTGGAGAACATTTTGTGGGCTCATCGCACCACAGCTCGTTCCAGAACCGTTGAATCTCCATTCTCCCTGTGTTATGGCACAGAAGCCGTAATTCCCACCGAATTGACAGTCACGACGACTCGCTCAGAACTCGTAGAATCGGGACACAACGACTCCATTTTAGCACGAGAGGTCGACCTGTTGGAAGAAAGGCGGGACTTAGCTGCCATCAGAGTCGCATCTTATCAGCAAATTCTGAAGAACTCCTATAACAAGCGAGTACATCCTAGGTCTTTTAAGCCTGGCGACCTAGTGTTAAAAAAGACGCAAGACGATTCCAAGTTAGCACCTACATGGGAGGGCCCATACATCATGGAACGAGTCGTTGGCAATGGAGCATACTGGATAAAAACCCAAGAGGGGAAGTTGTTGCCTCGGCCTTGGAATACCTATCTACTGAAAAAGTTTTACCAATAGAACCACTCATGTTTTATATTCTTTGGGTTCATGAAAAATAAATTTCTTATGCTGACTGTTACAACCTATTGTCTTTACTTGTCTTGACAAGTCAAACAGTTCGCACAGTATAGCTGACCAACACGCTTACTTGGTTTGACAATCAGCGAGCAGTACGCTATCACAACCAATAACGCTCTCCTCGAGCATACAGCTCTCTGGAGCATACAGGCTCTACAGCCTCTCCAAGTCTTGTTAAGTCGAGGACCTATATTTCTAGGATCGACCCACGAGCGGCTCTCTCGCGAAAGCATACTCTACGGAGCATACAGGCTCTACAGCCTCTCCAAGTCTTGTTAAGTCGAGGACCTATATTTCTAGGATCGACCACACGAGAACGCTCTCCGCGAGCATACAGCTCTCTGGAGCTTACAGGCTCTACAACCTCTCCAAGTCTTGTTAAGTCGAGGACCTATATTTCTAGGATCGACCACACGAGAACGCTCTCCGCGAGCATACAGCTCTCTGGAGCTTACAGGCTCTACAGCCTCTCCAAGTCTTGTTAAGTCGAGGACCTATATTTCTAGGATCGACCACACGAGAACGCTCTCTCATGAAAGCATCTGACTCTCGGAGCTTACATGTGCTCTACAGCCTCTCCAAGTCTTGTTAAGTCGAGGACCTATATTTCTAGGATCGACCACACGAGAACGCTCTCCGCGAGCATACAACTCTCTGGAGCTTACAGGCTCTACAGCCTCTCCAAGTCTTGTTAAGTCGAGGACCTATATTTCTAGGATCGACCACACGAGCTCGCTCTCGGAGCTTGAGGAGCATCTGCCTCTCTCGGAGCTTACATGCTCTACAACCTCTCCAAGTCTTGTTAAGTCGAGGACCTATACTTCTAGGATCTTGTTAAGTCGAG
This sequence comes from Coptis chinensis, assembly GCF_015680905.1. Taxonomy (NCBI): domain Eukaryota; kingdom Viridiplantae; phylum Streptophyta; class Magnoliopsida; order Ranunculales; family Ranunculaceae; genus Coptis; species Coptis chinensis. The sequence continues at coordinate 86,364,570 of NC_141463.1, read as the reverse complement.
GACGAGAACGGATCTCGACGAAATGACTCTCTCTGGCGCTCGGGCGCTTACACGCCTCCTGACCTCTTCAGCATTTCACTCGTCGAAAACCTATGCTCTAGGGTCGACTATACGAGAACGATACCCAGGGGCATTACGCTTATATAAGCTAACACGCCCTGCCTAAGCACAACACTCCCTGGAGCGTTACTTATAAACTCAGACAAATCCACCTAACGAAGAACTCATCAATCTAGATTCATATCATCTAGCAGGCTCCTAGCAGTTCCCTCTTACGGCAAGGTGACAAAAGAAGTACAATAATAGCTACACGCAAAGCATTTCTACATGCTAAGCATTGAATTACAAACCACACACATAATAAGCAGGAGAATAGCTACAAACAATCAATAGTGGACATGCATTCTAAATCCAATCCATACCAGTACTTGGCCACAGCCACTACCGCTCGGTCCACCGATCTGCTGGGGCTACCCAGAAAATCCAGATCGGTGTCTATTTAACAAAACAACGAACTGCCACTTTCGTGGAAACCAGTTCTCTGTACTAGTATAGTGAACTGCTCAGGCAAGCTTGAAGGTACAGCTCTATTGTTTACTCCCATATAAGAGAGGCAAAATCAACACATAGTCACAACTTCCCTCAAAGAGGAATATAGTACATCATCAAACATCAGTTAAGACATGCTTATCTTGTGGGGTCGCACTTGTACAAGCAATGTGTCGAGCAGATCTCAGCATCACCCGCATTCCTTGTTCCTGCTCCTTGCCGTCAACCGCTTTCTTTAGGACGTGGTATTTCTCGTCCAGCGCGGCATACTCGGCACAAGCTAGGGTGTATGCTTTCTTTGCCTTGCGGGCGACCCCTTGGCATTTCTTGGCATAAGCAGTCACTTTAGCTACTTCCTTATCTAACTCAGTCAGGTTCGTAACCAAGGCAGCATTCTCTGAGACAGCGTTCTGATATTTCGTGGTCATTACTTCCAGCTTCCTCTTCTCCGCTCTCCATGCAGCTCGCATACAACCCAGCTCCACGTTAGAGTTATCATCAGTTTCAACTTCTTGCACAACACTCTTCAATCTATCATACCCTGCAAGAAACTACGCATACAAAAACAACAGATCAAAAGAACATTCCAAACAGACACAATAGCCTACGGCAACATGAGTTTACTAGACAAGCAGCCATATCCATCGTCCCCAGCAGCGTTTCCATACTTTCATCCTCCACCTCCGCCTTATCACCATCCAGCACGACCCCCTTCAGAAGGCTAGTCGCTATGGGGGCCGAGTGGAAACTACAGTCTGAACGTTTCACTGTACGTTTCTTACCCGTCTTCCCCATGTAGTAGAACTCGCTCCCCACATCCCCAGATCGCGGGGACGAGTTCTCACCAGCTCTTCTAGGTCGTTTGTTGCTTCTGGCCCCCACACAAGCAGCCTTCCGCTTCCCACGGTCTCCATGCACGTGAGGATCGAACTCTATCTCCTCCATGACCAGCGGCGAAGTTTCTCTCAAATGCCCTTTTCCTTTACTCTGTTTACTGCATTCTGCCATACTTACACCTACGAACAAAGAAGATGCAGTAGGAGTTAAAGACAGTGGCAAGATTATTCTTAGACAGAAACGTTCAAAGGAGGAGAGCAATGATACCTTTAGGAGCAGCGGTAATGGAAATGCACAGTGCGTAGGAGAGGAGAAATTGAAGCAAGCAACCGTGCAAGTACCTTTGGTATTCAACGGACAGTTTACCTTCTCAAGTAAACGTCTTTTCCAAAGCACGTCATAATTACCTTGAGACGCTAAACGTCAGGCAAGCTGTTCGCCATCATTGCGCCCCTTGAGCCGCTCGCTGTCTTACACGTGTCATTCCAATCGCAGCGATCTGGTATTAACGATACAGGCAACACACAAAAGCGAAACAAGTGTACAACATGGCAGGAAAGTAAATAACGACCTGATTTAAACAGCTCTCTCATACAATTCGTTCTTTAACCGGGTTGTTGAGACTACTCAGGAAATCCAACCCGGCTACACAAAAGTTAACTTCACATGGTTACCCCGAACTAGTACGGGATACCAACTCGTTCAACATAACAGAATACAAAATGCAAGAAAGGCGAACTGCCTAGGTTACCCCAGGAAACCAGTTCTATTGTATCACAGCATATAAGCTGATAGAGACATGCAACACATTTACAACTCGCCACCTCCGGGCGCAATAGTTAGTTCTCCAGCCTCAAAAGATTCATCGACTTCAGCATCCCTCCCATCCACTACGATCGATATGCCATCCAATTCCAAACTCATCAGCGCATCAGGTGCAACAGCTTCAACTTGAGATACCACGGCCTCTGGCACGATCAATGAAGAGGCAAGCGCCTCACCGACGTCTCCCGGTACCTGTTCCACTGTGGTACGGGACGCGCAGCGTGCGTGTTCCTCCTTTAAAGCTTTGTAGTCCACTTCCAGATCTCCGAAGTCAGCATCCAGATCATCATAGGTTTTCGTAGCGTCCTGAGCAACCTTCTTGCAGTGGAGGGCATAATCGTTCTGCCTTCCAATTTCCACAGTCGCGGCACGGACGTTTCCTTCAGCTCTTTCTAGCTTTTGCCTCAGATCTTCAGCTTCGGTATCTTTCAGCATCTTCGCCAGATTCAGCGCTTCATGTGCCTTCCGCAAATCCTCAAGCTCCATCTTAGCAGCGTCTTGCACATTCTTCAGCTCCTCTGATAGTTTCACCACAGACTCCCTATCCTTTTCAGCGAACTGAGCAATCTCTTTCAACTTTTGGAACCCACTGACAAGTTGCAGTAACGCACATATACAAACAAATCAAAGCAACGAACATAAGTAAACACGCTATATCAAAGGGCGACAGACCCACGTACCAGACATTGCGCGATTTCCATCCGCCTTATGTTATCCGACAGTCCTTTCTCATCAAGTTCCTTGCGGTTGCCATCCGGTAGCGATCGTTTCCAAAGCGGGCCGATACCTTTTCGACTGAAGCTTCATCGCCAATCGCGCTTCACCGTCATTTGAGCTCGTGCTCATCCAAATACACAAACTGGGCCTCCAAGTCATCAGCGCCCATAACAGCTTTCCCACTCGCTTTGCGGGGAGCCTTCGCTTTCGCCAGCGGACTGGGTTCCCGTCCTCGTCGAGACGGACTGGATCCCGCACCAAAGGTGGCCAAGTCCATGACCTGCAGGCCGCGCCCGGCTCCGGCGCCCACCGCTACCACCACCCCCTCCACTAGAGCTCTCCCCTAGGGTGTGTCGCACAACTTTAGCCATTCGAGCACCCTCCGGCTCAGCCACTTCAGCTCTCCTCTTCTCCGACCTCCCCCTGGCACGAGCATTGAAGGCCACAGCCTCCAGTTCCACAGGAGCGTCAATCGTTAACCCTTCAGGACGGAAACTTTAACTACCAGCCCATGCAGCACCACCACCAGGAGGACGCCTCGAGACACCACGCGCCCGGTCTCGGTCCTCCCGTGTTATCAAGTCACTTGTACGCTTCCTCCATCACCACTCGCTTTGTCCGACCCAAAGCTCGCTCTTTCTGCGCCTTTCTTTTCTCCCGGATGGTAGCACCACCTTTTTCCTCAAAGAAATGAGCAAATTCCGGAAGCTTAGCTCGCTTTTGTTCTCGGCTCAAGCGCGCGAATCTCTCTATCTCCCCACGATCAGTTCGTCGTCCGCACAGGAAATTCTACAAACAAAACGAAGAGATGGACCAGTTAGAACAACAGTCGCTCACCCATTAAAGTGTCAAAAGAAAGACATGCCTACCCACAGGCTAGGCTACACATCCTAGTTCGCAACCTACATCCGCTAGCACAGTAGTTGCCAACTAGCAGCAACGGCCTCTTTGTCCAGGCCTCATTGCTTACACCATCAATCACAGCAGAACGCGTCGCCATGGTCTGCAAGCTAAAGTTCAGGTTGCCAAATCACCTCATTACATAATGCTCTATTATATCGGACACCCCTATGTGGTACTCCCCACTCGCGTTCAACAAATCGAACACCCTAAATAGTCGCCAAGTGTTACCAACGAACTAACATGGAGCCTTCCCACAGTGACTCAGGAAGTCACAAACCAATTTCGAGAACGGTATCTGCATGAACGCTCTCAGCTGACCTTCACAGATGATTATTCCACCGTTCGGAGGCCTGTACCCTCACGCTATGGACATTTTCACTCAGCCTGGGTTCGTATATTTCCAGGTCGGGGACATTGATCCCATAGCATGCCCTCAGCTCAGGAAATGAGCTCGCAGCACGATGATCTACCGCTCTCAGGGGCAACTCACTTACTAGCGTCATCTCCCCTCGACCCGACGTACTAGCCACGTCACCTTCTGACTCAGATCGATTATTACCCTCATCTACCCTAACTTCCTCATCCACTTTGGTCCAAACACCAACACTCAACAAGTCCTCATTATCATCGTCATACTTTCCACAGCTCAGTGAAATCTCCCGAACTTCTTCCGAGCGGGTGTCGTTAGAATCCGACATTGTAATGTTTCCTTTTTATCAAATTACTCAAAGCTTAAACCCTACAGCTTAACACTAACCTACCAACTTAACAAGTCGTACTGGAACTAGAAGAAAGCAAAGTGAAAATGAAAAGAAAACAGCAGCAGAAGCACTCACCTGCAGAACCCTAGCTTGCGTTTTTGCGGAAGAAGGAAGCTGGAAATGACTTTTTGGTTATCCCAAATTTGATTTTGCACAACCGCCTGTTCAGTTACCAAGAAGTTATGATTACGGCCTATGATGTAGCCCACACACGTGTCCAAGGACCTGTCCTTTCCAGAGCTCCGAATAACGCGGCGACACGATTCCTTCCCAACTGCTATGATTCTGTCACGTGCCAGCCACGCCCTAATTTTTCTTTCCTGCCAAAACCATCATGCTACAAGGTTCGAACTCAGCGGCATCTCAGTCAGGATGTTCACCCTAGCTCGCTCATGCTCGCACAAGTTTGGTTCTTCTCTCAGCAGATCGCTATCAAGGACACAACCAATCTCCTGAGAGGGGGCTGTGTATGGGAGCAATATCTCCATTAAGGAACATTGCACATGCACGGAGCATAAGCGATCTCGATACACCGACCTCTAGGACCGATCTATAAAGCAGCGCCATTAAGGAACATTGCACACGCACGAAGCATAAGTGACCTCAATGCTTCGACCTCCAAGAACGACCTGTGAGCAACTCCTTCCGTATAGGTGGTACGCTTAAATCTAGCCCGAGACATCACAAAATGGGCAGAAGACTGGAAACTGAACGCCTCGGATAAAGACATACCCCACTTTATGTAATCATCACCAAAATCTTGCCTTTACCGGGAAATACGGGTTACCTCACCCACTCCCAATCAGCATACAACTCATAGTAAGGATTACTCAACACCTGTTCAAGATCTCCTCCCTACATTTGTTCACAAGGGTCCACGTGTCCCAAAGATCTAAACTCCCCAAAGCCTATAAATACCACCTAATGGAACTACGTCAGACCTGATTCTTCTCTCACAAGAAATCTAGAGAAGATACGTAGGCAGCTCGCTCATTAGCAACCTCGGTCTAACCAAAAACCTTCCTCCTCTATTGTCAAGTAATTAAGAGCAAACCAAAACGCTCCTTTACAATATTGTTTGGAGATATCTGTCATTATACATTGCTGATTTACTATGTATAATTAATTTAAGCTAGCACACAAAAGACTAATTGAAATTGCTTTGATATTGGGTGTTGGATGCAGAAACTGATTGACCTTGGAGCTACTCGATTAGTTGTTCCTGGGAATTTTCCAATTGGATGCTCACCTATGTACCTTACGCTCTTTAAAAACAATGATTCAACTTCTTACGATGACAAAGGTTGTTTGAAGGGTCTTAACACTTTTTCCATGTATCACAATCAGTATCTACAAAATGCCTTGCAACAGTTAAGGTTAGAGTACCCTAATGTGGCAATATTGTACGCTGATTACTATCAAGCTTCTGAATGGGTTCTTACCAATGCTCCGCAACTTGGTAAGCTTATACACTGAATATATCTGAAGCAATGTCACGTACTAATGAATGAATTCTAATATTAACTTCGTTTCTTTTTCTGCATATTAGGATTTGAAACAAAGTCTATTCTAAAGGTATGTTGCGGAACTGGAGGTGACTACAACTTTAGTTTGATGAGTATGTGCGGGATGGAAGGAGTTTTTACGTGTTCTGATCCAGATCAATATATAAATTGGGATGGAGTTCACTTGACGGAAAAAGCATATCAGATTATGGTTGATTGGCTTATTAAAAGTCAAGTGTTCAAGTGCATTGTTTAGGACCTCAAGTTACAAAAATTTAGTCCTTTGTTTATGGTTTTAGACAATATTTACTGCGTGTTAGGTTTTAAGTAGGAGCTCATAGTAGTTTGCTTCTGATTTAGGCAATGATGTTTCAACTCTTGTCTACTGATCTCTTAAGGATATTTAAGACCTTCAAATTGTTTGATCTATTTTAAGAACGTATGGTTTTACATTAGTGATTTATATGATTTACTTGGATGCATTAGTAACTCTTTATGATCGTACGTTAATTGAATTAAGGAGATGAACTTTATGTCGCAAGTTTTCACAGTTCAGTAACACATTTCTTGACCATTCTACACAAAGACGTACTGCGGTACTGGGTATAAGCTGCCAAAAGAGGTTCTTGGGTCCAAGCAGATATAATTAAGATGACATGCCTGATTTCATTGGGTGTGTGAATTGCGAGTTGCGCACCTGATATGTTGTGAAGTTGTCATGCAAGGAGCCAAACTAGTATATACAATAGAGTGTGTTTTTTGAGCAAGTGGGAATGGAAGGAATGATCATGGGCATTGGAATTGGAAGGAGTTTTCTTCTATATATATATAGCTTGTAGGCCCGTGCATACGCACAGTCTCTTTTGAAAACATTTATATTATTTTTTAGAAAATTGGGACTACCGTTTTAGTTGCTAACCCGTTTTAATTTTCTAACAAATTGTTTTAAATTAAGTTTTAAAAACCCATTTTTTCAATTGGAAGAGAGATTCTATTTTAATAGGAGAATGATTCCCGTTTTAATTAGATACGCTAGATTTTCACTTAATTTTCAATAGGGGAGGAATTCACATTTTAAGAGGAGAAAGATTCCTGCTTTAATTAAAAGTGTTAGAATTTGTTTTAATAGGAGAAGAATTCTCATTATAATAGAAGAGAAATTTCCGTTTTTCAAATAAGAGAGAAATTCTCGTTTTAATAGGAAATGACGTGGAATTTTAATAGAGCTCAAAAATTATCCCTTGTGGGAGCTTTAATATTAAGACTAGCTTGTAGGCCCGTGAATACGCACCGGCTCTTTTGAAAACATTTAGATTTTTTTTAGAAAATTGGGACTACTGTTTTAATCTCTAACCCGTTTTAATTTTCTAACAAATTGTTTTAAATGAAATTTTAATTAAATTTTAAAACCCATTTTTCAATTGGGAGAGAGATCCAGTTTTAATAAGAGAATAATTCCCGTTGTAATTAGATATGCTAGATTTTCTCTTTTCAATATAGGAGGAATTCCCATTTTAATAGGAGAATGATTCCCGCTTTAATTAGAAGTGTTAGAATTTGTTTTAATAGGAGAGGAATTCCTGTTATAATAGGAGGTGTCGTGGAATTTTAATAGAGCTCGAAAAATACCCCTTGTGGGAGCTTTAATATTAAGACTAACTTAGCTTGTAGGCCCGTGCATACACACCAGCTTTTTTGAAAATATTTAGATTTTTTAGAAAATTGGGACTACCATTTTAGTCGATAACCCGTTTTAATTTTCTAACAAATTATTTTTAATTAAGTTTTAAAAATCCATTTTTTCAATTGGGAGAGACATTCTGTTTTAATAGGAGAAGGATTCCTGCTTTAATTAAAAGTGCTAGAATTTCTTTTAATAGGAGAATAATTCCTGTTATAATAGGAGATGAATTCTCATTGTAAAATTTGCCATGTTTTATACCACACCCCTTTATAAGATGAGTTAAAAGCTAATATTTTGTGGATATGATCTCCTAACTATGGATAGATTTTCCACAAAAATTCAGCTCATTTGGAAATCTCTAACCTATTTAAAAATTGTTGACAACTTAAAATTTTTTTAATGGGCCAAATTTTTCGATTTTGCAATTATCTTTTGACATTGTTAAACATTATCAAATGAGTTGAAATTTTGTGAAGATGATCTTCATGGTTTGTTGGACATATCTACAAATAATTAGGTTCTAGTTCGTCTTGTAGGTGAAGTTGTGAGCCATGGTATAAATCATGGTATGAAAACAATCCCTCCCTATATATATACTAGTAGCATATTCTATAATGACCGTGGCCTCTTAAATTCATCCGGGTCTTTTTCTTACGCATAATGCCCCTGGATGAATTATTAAATCAACTACCTAGATATTTATTAATGAGGACAATTTGGTCTTTTTCCTTTGTAAATTCTTAGTACCGATATTGTCCTTACATTAAAATGTTGTTTAACACTTTTGAATAGTAATAGGTCCTTTCTATGTGGTGGTGAATTAAAAAACCAAATCCACGCCCATTTTGATTTGTACGCACACTATAAATGGCATTTAATTAGCAATAATTAGGTGATTTAATTAGACATTAAAGAAAATGAAAAGTCTAGGGAGATAATGGCGAAGGGATGGAACCCCAATTGCTATTTTTCGTTCACTCTCACTCTGGAATCTCTTCGTATCCATCACTCCGTCACATGCCATGGAGGAGGTGAGACACTGTTATATTTTTATTCATAGATTTGTCTTAATCACTTTCAAATCCCTCTTCAGTTGTTTAGCGAAATTGAAATCCAATTCTTAGAAAGTTATTTGTAGTCAGATTGTTTTTCTTACTCTTGAAATACTCAAGGTTCTATCTACCAAACCCTTTCGCTGTTTAAACAAAAATGAGGCGACGAAAATCTATTTCTTCGGCATATGTTCTTACAAATTTTATTTGATTGCTTACATTTTCTTCCTTTAGTTTTGAGTCTATTAAATCCGCGATTTTCAAAAAGAATTAGAGAAGCATGAGGATTAGAGATATCAAAGCTCATTGCAATCCCCAAATTACAGACATGATGATCAACGGCGGCGATGAAGGTTAGTAGAGGTTTCTGAAAATGGCTATTGGTATTTGGGTATTTCATGGGTTTTTTCAAGAAATTTTAAAGCTGTTTTGGGTATTAACTCAAAAAAGTTGCAATTGTTGGAGGGTCTAATCGGTTCATTTCTAGACTTCATGAGTCTATTGTTATGTTGCAACTTATCTGGTGTTCAACTTCCTACTAAATTGATTATAAGTTTTAACACTTCAAGTTATGGAGTCAGAGGCATAGTTGAGTAATATCCAAACTAACTCTAAACATCCTAATGTTCATGTATCAACTGGATAAGGCATGAACTTTGGTACTTCAATTTTTTTTTTTTTTTTTTTTTTTTTTTTTTTGCATGGTCTTATTTCTTTGGTTAGCTCCTGAATCCTAATAATGACTTTGAATTCTTTTCAGGACTGAACTCTGTCGTTTCAGTGGTGCTAATATATATCATGGCAGGGGTATCAGATTTGTGTGCGCTGATTTTCAAGTAAGTTATGGTAGTAAGTTTTACACAGTTTCGTTCATGTATGGCTGTAGTTTACGTGGCAATCTCATTTTCCAAACCTTTCAAGTAAACTGTTCTTCTTTCATGCCCTCAGGTTTTCCTATTTTTAATTTCAAAATGCAAGAGGTACTTCCACAACCGCCTCAAGCCTTCAAAGCTTACCTGGACGGCCATGTATAGGAAGAAACATAAGAAGGAGAGTTTATATTTTTCTTCTTGCCCTGTCATTGGTGTTATTGGCCATGCATATGTCTTCATGGTTGATTTTAAGTTTTTTGTCTTATTTCACACACATGGTAGGACATTGCTGCAGAGGTTGTAAAGACAAGGCGTCGCGCCACAAAGAAGCCATACTCTAGGTCTATTGTTGGTGCTACCTTGGAGGTTATCCAGAAGAAAAGAACTGAGAAGCCTGAAGTTCCTGATGCAACCTGTGAAGCCGCTCTCCAGTAAGCTGTTTTTCTCCTTTCTTTGATGATGGCTAGGAGGAATTTGTCTTTTGCTGTTATGAGCCTGTGCACAATGTTGTATTCAACTTCCAAGCCTTTTTTTTTTCCCATTGTATTAACCATTATTTTATTTTGGGGGATAGTGAAATCAAAGAGATGATAAAGAAAACAAAGGATGAAAAGAAAGCAAAGAAAGCTGAGGTGATGACCAAGTCACAGAAGACTCAGAGTAAAGTGCCTAAGGGTGGTGCTGCATCAAAGGGTCCCAAACTTGGAGGTGGTGGTGGAAAGCACTGAGCTGCAAGTTCTATCTGAATTAGCAAGGAGCTATTTATCATCACTTGGTAAAATCTTTATTCACCTTCTCTACTATAAATATATATTGCAATATTATATTACATATATTACAATATTACATATATATGGTTTGTTCAATTTGCCTTTAAATGGAAATTATATGTATTTGTTCATCATGGAAGACCAAACCAAAGTGGGAATTCCGGGAGCAGGGGCATGGGGAGCATTATTGTGGTAGAATCGCTATGGTATATTATTTTTATCTTTAGGAAAACCCTGTTAGAATGAACCTTGGATTTATTTTTGAGGACAAACTACTACTCCTTAAATTCAATGGAAAATGAAATTGTGAGTTGTGGGATGAGATAATCTGTCGTTAAAAGGTTTCCCATTAATGTTGTTGATTACTTTTGGAACTTTTAGCAGGTGTTTCAATTGGAAATTTAAGCTTCTATGTTGCATAGAAAAAATCATAACGATCAAGGTTGTTATGATGTTTTTCAGTATATATGACAATACGGAGGATTAAGGTTACAACATCACAACTTTAGCATGATTATAATAGTTACAAAGATTATGGTCTTCATTTCAAATCTGTGCTCTCAATTTTTTTTCCTAACAGAACCTTTAGATTGTTGGGTTAGCTCTTAATTCATGCTGATTGAATATGGTGTGTTCTTGATTTAGCTCGTGATTTCATCAATTCCGTTTTTGGTTCTGACAGTAGCTTGGTTATAACCATAGAATTGAATGGATATATAATATCACTGCAATATGATGTGTTGACAGGTATGTAGAGGAACCACTTTCTCCCATCATCTTCCTATAGCAGTCACTTTTGTGTTTTTGGGTCGCTCAGCTCATGTCCAAATGGAGAAGTAAACTGAGGTAGATTTTTTTTCTCCCATTTACATTGAGATGATCCTTAGGTTAGTTAGGTGAATGTTTACTATATGTATGAGCTTCAAATAGGGCTTCAAAATTTTTTTATTCAAAAGTTTCTTTATTAAAACAGTATGTATTCTTATGCAGATTTGATGCCACGGTCACCGTAATTTTGAATTTATGTAAGGGGATGGTAACCGATTTTTTTAATGGTATGGTCCAAAGCATGCATGCATTCTTCTCTTTCCTTTAAATTCATCACATGTTACTAGCGACACCATTGATAGATAGGATAGGAGAAAAAACATTGCACACCTGAAAAAAGCATGACCATTAGTTTAATATTGTACCTGATTAACAGATGGGTAGTGAAACATAAATAACATGGTCATTTGTAGAGATTAACCAGAACTCACAATTTTAAGATGGACGAAATGTTATTGCATATATAGGATATCTATGATATATTCACCTTAAACGCGGTAACAACCTCTTTGAGGAGCAAGCATAGTTTTTAGCATAATATGACTACGGATAGTCAAGGTATATGACTTTTTATTTTCACCAAGTATGAATTATTTCTTTGAACTTTTGGACACTATATTTGTTGGAGGAGATAAATTTTGCTTCTTTAGTAATTTTATCACTCAGGCAAGATGTTGTAGATACGAATACTTCACCATGCACATGCTGATATCTATTTTATCAATATATCTAATAATTATTATTCGGCGTGTTTCTAGGTGATTGTGATTTGATATTGTAAAATCTACTTTCTTTGATTTTTTTTTCCCCTCTTACCAGGGTCATGCTAGCTAGCCATAGTTCTATAAGTCATATACCATACATATATAATTGAAATTGGTTCAACAACTCAGGAGGAATATCTATTTCATGATGCTATTGCCAGAAGGAATATAAATGTGGATACAATTCCAAACAAGACAAATAAATGTATAAGCTATAAGGCAAAATCTCTTAGTATATTTGGACTGATGTATGGAGTTAGTTTGAGTGTTTGCTGAGATATATAGTTGCATATTCAAAGGATAAAATATAACTTTTTTTTTTTTTTATCTTATCTCTGTTATTGGAAGACAATAGCTTCTATAGTAATATTGAATGCAGAAGCTAAGCTAGAAACCGTGTTACGTTAATGGGATCAGTAACTAAACTTTATCTTGAAGTCTCCAGGGTAATAGGCTTCGATTCTTCAATTGGATGGCTTTGCAAGTTGTTAACACCTCCAACCGTTTCGCAATCCCATAGAAGCTCTCACCTTTGATTTTTAGTCTTTCTTAGTGAACCCTCAAAGATACCAATATTACATCTCCATTCAACTGGGATTAGCAAAGGCTCATACTTCTGAATAGGTTTGTTTTATGCATCTATCATTAGGCAGACTCATTTAACTGCATTTGAACTTTTAATAAGCTCTTCTTTATTTAATTTATTTAGTACTATGCTCTTCCTCCTTATATAAAATTAAATCTGGACTCATTTTTTTTTTGCAGGGTCATTGGTCAAGCGCAAGCTGCGTGAGCCAAACAACTTTGGACCATCATTGGCAACTAAGTTAAAAAACTCGATTTAAAATTATCAAACCTTGCAAGAAGAGGCTGACAAATTAGTAGTACGTATAAACAATTTTGTAATTTTAGGCTGAGTTTTACTTATGTTGTATAAACATGAAAACCTATTCCGTAATCTACTTTTGATGTTGCTTTAATATTAATGTGATACATATAAATACTCAAATTCATCTTACTATTTAATTTGCAGCGTATGGTTGAACTGCCAAATTATTGCATACAGAACAAAAACAACAATTTGTATTTCAGTTGCATGACTCTTAGTGCTTTTTCTATCTAGGATCGGTGTCGTTGCTTTGCCAAGTAAAATATTGAACATATTGGATTGTGATGGTCAGATATATAAGTTTGTGCTTCTACTACATAACACTATTCCAACATCCAAGTGCCATATTACTTGCTCGGAGCATTTCCCAGCTTGAAGTGGTATGCAGTTCACAAGGCATCATCCTTTCTCTTCTGACATCATAGCTCATCCCTTTTTTCTCTTACTATGTATATCACCATTATCTTTAATTTGCTGCCATGTATTTGAGATACACAAACAATTTTTTTGTTTAAATATTTAAAATTTTCATTGTCTACAACACATGTCATCATGCCAACCGACATTGCGAAATACAAGAGCCAATGTCCTCAGTTAAATAGAAGCAATTACTCAATACTACCTCTCTAGTTCAGGCTCATTGAGCGTGCCCAATTTACCTAAGGGTTGGATACTGATTTTAGTTAATAGCGTTACATAGATGCTTTTGATACACTAACCTTTTATCTTTGTCGTTTGCAACGTGCACTAGCTAGGATGAGAGGCTCAAAGTACATGTTATTTGGAGCTATACCTAAAAGTTTATTGCTTATGTATGTCTGGAAATCAAATAGGAATAGAGTTCCATTCAATTTAAAATTTAAACGGCTGCCAGTGTGTTTGCTCAGACATAATGTCAATTGTAAGTGTGCTCACCCAAATTATGTTTATACTTTTCGGCAAATTTTGTTTAACATCGCGTGCATAGCACGTGCATCTTGCTAGTATATATTAATGGATTAACTAATATTACCCCCCCACTAGATTACCTAATTAGGATTCCCCTGATGGGAAATTAGGGTCTCCCTCTAAACACACAATCAACTTGGATTGACCTTTTAATTTTCAAGTCATACAACTGAAAATGACACAACTGCTCTCATTGTTTTCAAGAAGAAAAAGAAACTGTTCAATTTTACTTAGGGTCATCTAGTTGGTTTTCTTCCATTCAAAGTGTTTAATCTTATTAGTTATCAAAATATTTATTCAAAACAACTTCTTATTAATTCATTCAACACATCAAAGTTGGCTATACTCATTTGAATAAAAAAAATGAGTATAACTTGCTAACCAAGCTACCTTTTCATATTTAGATTTTCATATATATTTTTACACATAAAACAACTATAGTATTTATGTTTTAATCCTCAAACCCTCAATAACTAGTTATCTACATTTTCATACACCAAAACCATATAAAGAACAAATGAAAATCAAATAAAAGGTTTAGTTATTCTCCATCACACTTCCTCTCTTCAAAGATCTAAGATGAACAACTTCAAAACCCAATACAAACTACTAAGCATACTTCAAATGGCGCAGCTGCCGGGGATCTGATGATATGATTAAAAAGGTGAATCAAAATGGGAGTAACTTTCTTTTTTCTTCATACTTTTTGATAAGCACCCAAAATTATAATATTAAACCCCGTAGAGACATAGCGTTTTGGTTAATTATATGTTTAATAATCATGAAATAATTATATTTTTGTACTTTTGTAGGTTTCTACAGTTAATGTGAATATGATGATAAAACATGCATCAAAGTACGAGAATACTGGAATACTTGAAGTCTTCCCACTCAGCCCTAGTGAAGTCCAACAAAGCCTGACTAGAGCCGAAGATTCCAAAAGGACAAAACCAGTACAGAACGGGTCCACGTGTAAAGAAGCAGCAAACTTCCGAAGCTCACATCTTTCAAACCTAGACGCCGAGTTCGGAAAAGTGATCTGCCATAACGACCAGGGCGACGAGCTCTACGCAAAGATAGAAAGTTGTAAAAATGCCAAAATTTGGGCCGCCACTGGACACAGCACGTGGACCCACTGTAGGTCCACAAGGCATGACGAGTTAGCATAGGCAGGTGGTAAGTGATGGTCACAATTGTGTGACACCTTGCAATAGGAAAAGATAGAACAAATCAATGTTTGAATTGATTTAGCAAAAAGACAAAACCAAATTAATACATAATAAGAAAAACTTTGTATTATTACAAAGCCCCTAATGAGACAAACCAAATTAATAAGACAAACTTTGTATTACAAAGTTTGGAGTGTTATGAATTTGAATACAAACAAAACATTTAATTAGGGGCTTCACGTGAAAGTGCTGGAGATATATATATGATAGGGGACCTCACTATGGGGGAGGCTGGACTTTTAGTTATTCATTTTATTGTTTTATTTTCCAGTATGTAGCTTTCCTTTCCAGTAGCTTCCATACCATCATAAATACTATAAGTCCTTTTACTTAATAAAAGTCATTTCTTTTCAAGTTTAATTCCTATTCTTCATTTACTTGTTTATTATATACAATAAGATCATTTAATTATCCATCATGACCATGAGCTAAAATCCTCCCTAGGGGGAGGGTTAATGACGTTCATGTTCCGATCCGGATTGACACTTTAATGTTCCAGAATCACTACTTAGGAATTAGGTGTAGATTATGCATCCGGTCCCAAAATGATTGAGATTGTCCAATTTTGGAGTGATGATGCTCCAGAACAGTCTTGCGAGAGACATTTATGTCTCGCGCGAGACTCTATGGTGTCAGATAGGTCTCTGATTTGTCCAGCTGATGTAGAATCGAACCAGGAGTTGAAATGATATTCCAAAGATGGAATATTAGTTCAACTCCTTATGCTAGTGAGATGAGTGCAAAGATGCGTGCATCTCACTAGGGATCGATACTCGATGCCGTCTCGGGTTTGTCTATGAACTCGAGACGGATTAGAGCTATAGTGATGTGGTATTATAACTGTTGAAACTGGCCCTACATGAGTATGGTTAACCTTTCCCTGTTTCTCTATCCCTATTTATTTATGTAGAAATCAATCGTTATTATTTTACGTTACTTGCATTGCCATTAATTTCTCTAAACCTAAGAAATAACCTAAAATCCTACTCACTAAAAGCTGTAAATCCAGTTGTGAACCCTGCCGAGCCCTAAGGTATGGACAATCCCTTACTCAACCTATCCTACCAACCCACGTGAGTAAGGTAACTTGACTAAATGGACGTTTACGGACTTTGGACTTTGGATTGTGGACTTTGGACTTTAAAGAATCAAACTAGAAATTACCGTTTATCAAATGGGGGTTTGTCATTTCGTTCACATTTCAATAAAATTGCAAAACGTTTATTTATAAACAAAAAGTAATCTGATCATGTGATGTTTGTGAAAGTGAATTTAGGTGAGAAAATTATGGAAATTGTGTAGAAATCTCACATTAGCATTAGAATTAGGATTGGTTCTTAGAAATTTATGTTAATATGTACGCAATAGTTTTTACATCTTTTCATGAATATTCATGCAATGAGTGTCATTGATTGTACATAGCAGTAAATTTTCTAGGACCCACGATTAGAATACTTAATTTCCAAATCCAGTGAGAATCTAGCCAAAAAGCCTCAATATAAGTGTATATGAGTAATGACCCAAGGATGAAGCAATTTCGAGTAGAAAGAAATCATAGGTTCACTTACTTGATCACTATACCATATCCTAGGCGAGAATTTAGGCATTATTTGGACCGATATATCCAAATGAAAAAAAATATACAAACCCAAAAAAATATATTTCCCCTAGTTTTCCCCACTGAGCCTTTATATTAGCCATTTCATTTTTCAACCATTATTTCCTTACCCATATCCATATCTGATGAGTTTGAGAGATATGATGAAGAGCGTAAAAGAGAAGAGAAAGACTTATACAAATACGAAAATTCATTCTATCAGTTGGCGCCGATTGATGAATCTAGTTAGTTGTGTCAAAACCAAGAAAAAGTAAATTCCATGAAAAAAAATTCAAAGTTATAAACTCCAAAAATAAAATCAAATGGAGTAGAAAAGCCAAAAAGGGTGAAGTATGGAACAATTTTGAAACAAAAGAACACTAGGTTTTCTCTAGTAATTATATATTTGAAAACCATATTTTCTCTAACTCATTGTTTTGTTATCCCTTCCATTCCTTCTAAACCATTTCCTAAGCCCCATAATACTTAATAAAAGTCCTCTTGCTCAATTAGGATAGGTTAGTGTGATAGTAAGTGATAAACGTGATTGATCGACCTTGGCTTCCTTGGATGTCATTGAGTATGTGAGGAAACGTGTGCCCACTGCACACTGGAGTAAGCAAAACCTGATGGTAAAAATTATGAGAGAATTTGTGTTTCGACACATACCTGTGAGAACCTACTTAGGGACGCTCTCCAAAAGATCCAGAAACGGCTCTGTTTGTACATTTCATTGTAAAGTTCACTGCATACATATTCATATGTAGATGTTTTGATTATTATACATTTATTAATGTAGGTTTCAAAGTAATTAATCTTCATTCCCCGCTAGTGAGATGTATAGATATCTGATATCTAATTTAGGGAACAAGCCTTTGTTACTGAGTCGTTGTAGTATAGGTTTGATAAGTACCAAAAACTGTATTTTAAACCCCGTAGAGACATTATATTTGGGTCAATTATGTGTTTAATAAATGTAAATTAATTGTATTTTCATGTTTTCACAGGTTTCGACAGTCAACGTTAAAATACACACAAAACCTGCGTTTTAGCATGAAATATAGTCGAATAAAGTTTGGACTTGAAATCTTCAGTATCAGCTTATTTAAAGCTCCAAATTGCTAGCAAAGCTCATGGACTCAGAGAACCATGAAACAAGTTGAAGAATCCAAACTTGAGTCCCTAAGCCAGCTATGAAAGTCAGGAGAAAACTTCAAATGGCGATATCTTCCGCCTCCTAACTCTAATTCAAGCATTTGACCAGCTAAAATGATCAACGCAGAAAGCTCTACGCAACGGTATCTTGCTTTCAAAAAATGGCCATACAGTTTGGAATATGAAGATAAAGCCGAAGCCTATTACTATTTAGTCCAAGCCCATTACTATTCCCTAGAATATTTTTAGAATATTTCTAAAATATTTCTAGAATATTCCCTAGGATATTATATTTTATTTGTAACCGTTAGATTTAGATTAGATGGATTGAATCTAGACCGTCAAAAAAACTATAAATCGAAGGGGTCTAGTTTTAGTTTTTCTTATGGAATGGTTAGCATTCCATCAGTAGGAGTAGAGTAGTTTACTACTTTCCTAGTGTAATGAAGAATTTAATTTCTAGTTTTTAATTAAAATATTTTTAATTCAGTGTTATTTTATGTTAATTAGAATAACACTTTAGTCCTGTGATCTCAGAGTAGAAACTCTGCCCGAGTGAAGATTATCTCCATTAAGGAGGGTGTTTCGATAATTATAACGATTAGGAACCGAGTAAGTTCACCCAGAGATGGGGTTCTAAATCGATTCCATGCACTAATAATGCTCGTTCAGAGATGAAGAGTCGTTATTATGGATAAAAAATCGAGACTAACTCTTTTAATTGAGATAAGATTCGCTCAAATGGATTTTTCTATCTTCGAAACCAAAGTCTATTTTATTTTATTTCCACAATTTTCTCACATAAATTCACTTTCACAAACATCACGTGATCAGATTAGTTTTTGTTTATAAATAAACGTTTTGCAATTTTATTGAAATGTGAACGAAATGACAAACCCGATTGCTGTTTTACACCAGATCAATGGAACCGCTGTGTTTTCCTTGAATTTGCAAAATAAATTAATTTGGTCACAACACTCACATAATCATTTCTATTCCCTCCACAATTTTTCATTTTCCTCTAAAATAAAAAAAAAAAAAAAAAGAAATCAACCAATTGGTGGTTATGGGCCGAGCTGGTCACTGAAATGGGCCTTTATTTCAAAAACAAAAAACCGCACCCATCTCTTTATTTTCATTTTTCTTTTCTCTCTCCACTCTCCTCCTTCTTTTCTTCTCTTCTCTCTCTCTCTCTCAATTCTTTTCTTTTCTATTTCATTTTTTTTTCTTTATCTCCTCTCTGACTTGTCTCCTCTCTAAGTGTTTGTTGCAGTTGAATTGAAGAAGGAGGTGCCTGGAAAAAGTGGTTGGGTTTGTTGAAGGTGTACTTGCGAATGGGGGTGCGTGTGGTGTTTGAATTGAAGATGGTGCTGGCGGTGATTCGAGATGGGTACTGGAGGTCACGGTGATTGGTGGTGATGATTGGGAGGTGAGGATAAAATTGGTGGTCGGAATGGTCACTGTTGGGGTGAGTTGCTTGGTGGTTCTTTTTTTTTTTTTTTGGGGGTGACTGATGGTGGTTGGTAGTAATGATTGGGAGCTTGTTGTGGGTATGCTGATGCCTGGTGAAAGAGGTGTTCGGTGGTGCTATTCGGGGTGACTGAAACCTGGTGTATGGTGAAGTGAAGGTGGCGTTGAGTGATAGTGGCTTGAGGTCAGCTAGAGGGTGTCTGTGCTAGTGGTTATGCTTTCGGTGTGGTGGTTGTGTTTTGGTGGCTTGAGGTAAGTTAGAGTGATGGTTGTGCAGAGGTGTAGTGAGTAGTGGCTGCTAGTGCAGCTTGCTGCATGTGTGTAGCTAATGAGTTGTGTTGCTGGACTATTCTCTGTAAGGTGAAGTTGGTCTGTGTGTAGTATTGTTGTTCTTTGTATAGTAAATGAAAGTTGTGGTGAATGGCGTTGAAATTGAGCAATTGATTTGTGAAGTGTTTGTGGTGTTGTTTGTGAGGTCTATGTGTGTGGTTAAGCACTGCAAGTGTGTACAGAAGTGAGGTCGTAGACTAGAGATTGGTGGATGAAGTGAACTGCCCAATGCTAGTGTGTTGTTGTGAGGAGAGTGAAGGTTGTTGTATGCTGCAGAGAGCTTTTGTTAATTGTGATAATGCAAGTAACCAACTGTGGAGCGCGCTTTTACATGACAGGAGAGTTTCTTAATTGAAAGATAGTGGGCCGACATAGCTGTTAAGCTCTCACCTATTTTCATTAATTTGTCTGCTATATATATATATAATATACAGTAATTCTCTAAAAAGTAGCTACTTAAGTTAATTTAAAATAAGTACGTATGTAAAACTTCACCTACAAAATGAATTCAAACCTAATTTTTTGTGGTTATGAAGCACTCACCATAATGATTATCTTCCCAAAATTTCAGCTCATTTGGAAACCTCTAACATAGATAAAAATTGTTGTCATCTTTAAAAAGAAATCTAACGGTCCAGAAATGTTGAATTTTTGTAATTGTTTTTTGCCAATGTTAGAGGTTTCCAGATAAGCTGAAATTTTGTAGAGATGATCTTAATATTGAGTATATCATATCCACAAAAAAATAGGTTTAAATTCATTTTGTAGGTGAAGTTTTACTTACGTACTTATTTTAAAGTTAACTTAAGTAGCTACTTTTAAGAGAAGGACTATATATATTAGATCTTTCTACAATACTCTATGCACAACAAGAGCTTCCCAATGTTTGGTTTTTGACTTTTTGTGAATATTTAATAACTAGTTGCAACTGGTGGAGGTATTACTGATGTCCATGTGCGCCATTGCTTAATAGATTCCTTATCCTTATGTTGCTGCTACTGCTACCTCTCTGCCACTGCTACATCCAAGTGAATTGTTTGGGCTTGCCACTCCACTGCTACGTCCAAGTGAATTGTTCTGGCTTGCCACTGTTACCTTGATGTTTTGATGAGTGTTGACTACTGGAAAAAGTGAACTTCGTGCTATTAAAGAAGGCTAAGGGAGTGGTACTATGTTTATATGTGTAGTGGTTTTGAACTTAATGCACTAGCAAGGTGGCATTCTTAGAAACTTAGGTAATTTCTATTAACCAAGATCACATCACGAGGGTTGTGGACCCTTTGACCAAAAGTCATCATTTTCATCGCATCTGCCATAAAACTCATCCCTAAGTCCCTAACACAACTTCAAGCACCACACATTTTAATTTTTTTAAATAGTAATAATAATAAATACAAAAGATAAAAAAAAAAAAAATATAGGTTAGTTTTTTTAACTTTTAGTAGAAAAATATAAGTAATTTTCTTTGTTTATTTTATTGTTGTAATAAAGCCCTCGAGGGCAAACTCGGAAAAACTTATTGGCCTTAGGTAATTGCCACCATTTTCGGCTTTTTTTATTTTATTGTTGTAATGGTTTGTAGGCTTAGGCTTATATATGTATGTAATAATTTTTAGAAAAAAAAAAATTTTTCTGAATAATAGGTGAGTGGCATTGACCTTGAACTGTCAACGGTCAATGGCCGCTCAAGTCATCTTCGAACCCAAGTGCGTGTAAGCACAACTTGGGAAGGTACATTTTCTTTATTCTCTCCCTTGAATCTCTTGTCAAAAGGGTTAAATGCAATTTCCACACATGATTATGCTACTTAAACGAAAATCAATCTTAGCCTTTTGGAAATGATATGCTAGCATGTTTAGAATTGTGATTTAACGTTAATGCATGTTTACAACGTCTGATTAGCAAACATGATTAGAATTCAAATTTTATGAATGCTTCATAATTTTGCAAACATAGTCAACTTTAAACACCTGCTTTTATATCGGGTAGTTGAAACATACTTTTAGGGAATCTACCACATGCAAAATTTCCTACCATCACGGTAAATCAAATTGTAGACCAACCTAAGAGTAACAAACCTTTACCCTTGCATATAAGAGATAAATCAATCCTTTCCGTTGTTGAGACCAATCTTTCGAATGAGTATCTAAAAAATGCTAATTTGTTCTATTTTACGTAGCTAAGCCTAATGAAGTACAACTTCCGATGCATTTTCATTTTTTATCTCGACATGGGTGTGTAAAAATACCATTTTTTTGGGGAGTACTCGCTAAACCCCCAAATCTTTCAACTATTACCTTATAGTTGATCGAGAAACATGATACCCCGGTTTCATCCTGTTTGGGGGTATGCATAATCTATGGGAATCTGATGTAAAAAGACCACACATACCTAGTCTCAAGAATCTGACTTAAAAAGACCCAAAGTCTTGAGTATCTGACTTTAAACGACTCATTCTCCGTTACATTCAAGTAATACCACAATAAGGTAACCGCGCCCTTCTATTTGGAGAGATAGTTGTAAGCATCGGTTCCTTCATCCAAATAACTCGTGTATTCCAATTTAGTACCTGATGGGTGGTAGGGTAATGTTTATCAACGACGCGAGTTTATTTGTTCAACATATTAGCGAATAATCTGTATTTGCTAAATCAGTCCACCATCTGGGTGCAAATGCCAAGGGTTTCTACAAACCCGTATGCTTGATAAAAGTCATAGGAATCTGACTATAAACGACCTAAATTATTATGTCTATATATGTGTGTATTTTTTATTGTTTGCTATTTTCAATTTTCTTGTTGCATGCTGTAATTTTTTCGACCAAATTTTTGCTTACGTTTCCTAGGTAATTTCTTTCCTTATCCCTCTTGATACATTGAGGACAAATCATCTATCTGTTTGGGGGTGGGAGAGAAACATTTTGCAAAAATGAGGCACTGTTAAGTTATTTATAATAAAATTCAAAAAAAAAAAATTAGTTAGTTTTGCAATTCTTTAAAGTCCGAAATCCGAAATCCGAAGTCCACAATCCAAAGTCCAAAGTCCGTAAACGTTCGTTTAGTCAAGTTACCTTACTCACGTGGGTTGGTAGGATAGGTCGAGTAAGGAATCATCCATACCTTAGGGCTTGGCAAGGTTCACAACTGGATTTACAGCTTTTAGTGAGTAGGATTTTAGGTTATTTCTTAGGTTTAGAGAAATTAACGGCAATGCAAGTAACGTAAATTAACGATTGATTTCTACGTAAATAAACAGGGATAGAGAAACAGGGAAAGGTTAACCGTACTCATGCATGATAAGTTTTAACAGTTATAATACCACATCACTACAGCTCTAATCCGTCTCGAGTTCATAGACAAACCCGAGACGGCGTTGAGTATCGATCCCTAGTGAAATGCACGCATCTCTGCGCTCATCTCACTAGCATAAGGAGTTGAACTAATATTCCATCTTTGGAATATCATTTCAGCTCCTTGTTCGATTCTACATCAGCTGGACAAATCAGAGAGCTATCTGACACCATAGAGTCTCGCGAGACATTTTGGGTCTCTCGCGAAGACTGTTCTGGAGCATCAACACTCCAAAATTGGACAGTGTCAATCATTTTGGGACAGGATGCATAATCTACACCTAATTCCTAAGTAGTGATTCTGGAACATTAAAGTGTCAATCCGATTCTCACACGAGCATCATTAACCCTCCCCCTTGGGGGGGATTTAGCTCATGGTCATTGGATGATTAATTGAACTTGCTGTATACAATAAATAAGTAATTGAAGAACAAGAATTAAACTTTAAAAGAACTGACTTTTATTAAGTAAGAACTTACAGTACTGAAGCTGGTACAAAAGCTACTAGAAAGGAAATCTACGTACTGGAAAATGAAACAGCAAAATGAATAACTAAAAGTCCAGCCTCTCCCATAGTGAGGTCCCCTCAGCTCATATATATATATATATATATATATATATATATATATATATATATCTCCAGCCCCTAATTAAATGTTTTGTTTGTATTCAAATTGATAACACTCCAAACTTTGTAATTACAAAATTACAAAGTTTGTCTTATTATGTATTAATTTGGTTTTGTCTTTTTGCTAAATCAATTCAAACATTGATTTGTTCCGTCTTTTCCTATTACAAGGTGGCACACAATTGTGACCATCACTTACCACCTGCCTATGTTGACTCGTCATGCCTTGTGGACCCATAGGGTGTGTCCACATGCTGTGTCTAGTGGCGGCCCGGATTTTGGTGTTTTTACAACTTTCTGTCTTTGTGTAGAGCTCGTCGCCCTGGTTGTTCTAGCAGATCACTTTTTCGAACTCGGCGTCTAGGTTTGAAAGATGTGAGGTTCGGAAGTTTGCTGCTTCTTTACACGTGGACCCGTTCTGCATTGGTTTTGTCCTTTTGGAATCTTCAGCTCTAGTCAGGCTTTGTTGGACTTCACTGGGGCTGAGTGGGAAGACTTCAAGTATTCCAATATTCCCGTACTTTGTTGCATGTTTTATTATTATCATATTCACGTTAACTGCGGAAACATGCTAAAAGTACGAAAATATAATTATTTTATGATTATTAAACACATAATTAACCAAAACGCTATGTCTCTACATAGGGTTTAATATTACAGTTTTGGGTGCTTATCACACCACCCCCAAACCGCACTTTGCTTGTCCTCAAGCAAAGAAAAGACATAAAAACGATAAGTGGCCAAAAATGTGCTGTCCTAAACTAAATCTCATTTCGCAGAGTGCGGTTGCATTTACCGTATGCAACAAGGCCTTAAACTACTAGGAATTCCCTAGTGGATGAGTTATAGCCTCATGAGAGTTTTCCAGAGAAACTACTCACAAACTTAATTTATACTACAACGACTCAGTAACAAAGACTTGTTTTCTTAATTAATCTCAGATATCTATACATCTCACTAGCGGGGAAACAAGGATTCATTCTTTCGAAATTCAAGTTAATATATATACAATAATCAAAATATCTACATATGAACACGCATGCAGTGATCTTTACAATGAAATGTATGAGCAGGGTCGTTTCTGGATCCTTTGGATAGCGTCCTTAAGTAGGTTGTCACAGGTATGTGTCGAAACACAATTTCTCTCTTATTTTTACACTCAAGTTTTGCTAACTCCAGTGTGCAGTGGGCACTATACCAAAACAGGACATCCCTAACAGTCAGAAACCGTTACTAAAAATATTTGTAACGGTTTTTATGCGTCACAGTTTGGGAGTTGCTAATTCGTTATTAATATTCGTAACGGTTTCTAACCGTTACATAATTATTTATTGTAATGGTTTCTAGCCGTTACTAAAATATTTACTAACGGTTTTTTTTGCTCAATTGTATTACTCTTTAGCAACGGTTTTATAAAATTAGTAACGCTTTTTGGTGTTACTCTTTTTTAACATCAGTAACGGTTTTATAACATTAGTAACGCTTTTTTGTGTTACTCTTTTTTAACATCAATAACGGTTTTATAAAAATAGTAACGTTTTTTTTGTGTTACTCTTTTCTAACATTAGTAACGGTTTTATAAAGTTAGTAACGCTTTTTTATGTTACTCTTTTCTAACATTAGTAACGCTTTTATAAAGTTAGTAACGCTTTTTTGTGTTACTCTTTTCTAACATTAGTAACGCTTTTATAAAGTTAGTAACGCTTTTTTGTGTTACTTATTGCAAAGCTTAGTAACGGTGAAGAACCGTTACAAAACTATTTCATATGTAAAAAAAAAAAAAATCCCCAAAACCACCCCCCCCCCCCTCCCTTTTTGGGAGACTACTTAACATGCATAAAGATGCCCCCACTTATTGGGTATTTTACAATTGTCCATAATATAAACAAGAAATCTTACAAGTACATCCAATTACATAATCTTTTATTAAAATAACATCACCAAAACGTCTTTCATAAATAGGACTTGCCACGCATGAAATACACACTGTTTTCCAAATCAATGGGACTTGTCCTTAAACTCAAGCTCTCATATCATTTGTACAAAACTAGCACCTTCAGTAGTTGTAAGCATCAGGGATGACTTTGGGATGGTATCATCAGAAAAGTCCCTTTCATCCTATACACCAATAGAAATAAATAAAAAGGAGTCGAAAGCAAAAAAAAATATGTATATATAGATATATACTTATATCCTATTCTTAAGTAGTAGCTCCTTATACTCAAACCACGAATTCGAGAAAGCGAGTATGGTAGCATAATTCTTAAGTAGCGATGTTTTGTCCCTTCCAAGAGATCGGAAAGTTAGGTATTTATTTTCACCGGTCCAACAACCAAACTCACAAAAATGTGGCAACAGGGGTCTCATACTCCTAACAATATGAGCAATTCAAACTCCAATAAACCTGCATTTCCACTTGAGCGTCTTCAAAGATCCTACTTTTGACTTTGTTTTTGTGCCTTCCGAGGAAAAATATTTGACGCAAGGAGGTGTTCTCGTCTCATATACAACCCTACAGACTCTATTAAATCCATAGGAAGAGTAAGAGAACGGTTCTATTGATTATTACTAAAGAAGCTCATAGAGTCTAAAAAAAGCTATATGTTGAAGATTACTGACCACTACTAGTGTGTATCTACGGGTATGATCATACTATTTGCAACAATTCTTTAAGGTTAAATAGCTAAACAAAGTAAACCAAAACAAACAAAATCATTCACAACAATTCTTTGGAGCTTTCAAGAAATTTTCTTAAAAACACGACACCTTATACGCTAGGTTTGTACTTGAGCAGATTCTAGAACGAGATTAAGCGTATTTGTGGGCACAAAGAAAGAGAGTGCCTTGGTGTTTTCAATAATCTGTTTGCGTACACGCAAGTCGATCGAGAAGAAAGGGAGTGAGTTGGAAAGGGCTAGCCGACAAAGGCATAAATGAATGCTTATCAAGAGGAACACCGGTTGAACACTTACACATTCACATGATTGGGTTCCATGACAACAGTTCCCGACTTGGAATCAATCTTTGCGTCAAGCTTTGAATTTCGCGACAAGATTCACTATCCATCTTTTCAGCCCTCGTCATAAGTCATATTCAACTTTTCCGCAAGTGTTCTCGCCGGATATAAATGAAAAACGGATGAATGGACACCGAATTTCTGCACGTCACAAATTACTAGGCGAACAAAGTGAAACTAATTTACATATAAAACCGATTCTTCAAGTCGCATTTAATTACCCTATATCAATGCACGATGTATTTGCACTAAGTTTCAAATATGAAAAGACGGACATTTTCGAGAAACTCATCCCTCAAAGGTAATGTGTAGTAAAGTTGCCTTCTTCAACACGTTTTCCCAAGAAAGGATCATTCAAGATAACCCCGCACAAAGTCTAGAGATTCAAAGGCAGTAAAAAATATTTTGAGACATGCGAAAGCGTAAGCATAAAATGCAACGTGAAACAATCACAAACACATAAAATAGCATCAAGCTTATGTAAAGATCACAGATGCATATCTTCTCCCCCACCAAACAATTACTAAAAGCATAGGTACAAGTACGCACACCTAGAAGGTTTCAAGTGATGCAATCAGCGGTAACAGTGACGGTGTCGTATTCTACTGAAAACATCCCCGTCAAACAAGTAGTCATTCTATATGAACAACTTACACGGAGCACTGGAGTGGAGGAACGTACCTTGAGAGTGGAGAGAAGACGTGGAGCACTGGAGTGGAGGCGTGAGATAGTTGAAAGTGAGGAACGATCATCAGTAGAGTTCCCTTAGACATTACAACCCAATGAACTGCTCCCATTCCTATTGAGAATGAACCAATATATAGAGCTGCTGAGTTCAAAGAAAAGGTTTTCAGTGTACTATTAAGTTGAATTTTGACTTGTGGAAATGAACCTATCTAGACATAGTATAATTCAATTACCAGTGCTAGTCACGGCAAGTGCAGGGACTACTTCAAGTGATAACTCATGGCTCTATTCCACATAATTATGATGCATTATATTAGGGATCTCAAAGGCAAAAAAGTTAGAACATAAATAATTTTAGCACCAACACCTTCAAATAGAAGGAAAGAGCAGCCTATCAAATACCTCCATCTATTACCTCCTTCCATTGGCCACATCGTAATTTCAGCTCTAGTAGGCGCCGGACGACTTGACAAGTGACTCCAAAACCCGTGTTGAAGCAGATGACTGGAATGTGAGCAGCTCCACATATAGATATAATTTCTTCTTGAATGTCCGCTAGCCTTACCCATCCACATTCTACAAAGAAGATCACCTCTGGCAATCATAATCCCAAAGAGGATTAGGAGACCGCATTACTCGCAGAGCAACAAAAGGGCAATTTCTCAAAATGCACTCGGGTATACAAAACCAATGTTTCACAAGTCATGGGAATTTTAATGATCTACCTCAAAGACAATTACTAATACAACGTGACGGGCTTAAACATTGCCCTAGTTTAGGTGAGAAGCTATCAACGTGTTGCTTGAAAGTCGATGGTAATTTAGAAGAAACTTGAAGTTTATTCTCCGTTGAGCTAAATGGGAGATTATTAGGTCGTTGGATGATCTTAAGTGGACGCGAAAACAGGCCAAGTGATAATTCATTTGATTGTTGCAAATGGGAGTTTGCTTGCTTGAACTTTGCTTCTTTCTCCTTTATAACTGGAGCACTGTGGGGATCATGTAGTCAAAACAAAAATGTAAATTGTTTTAGAAAAAGGAACTCAAGCATGTGAACGCCGGTAAACAAACTTAGAAACCGAATCGCAAGAGTACCCAAATTCTGTTTAAGTCGTAAGAATAATGTTTAAACAATCTTATCTTTCTAGTTCATAAAAACTAAAACTGAAGCAAATTTCTTTGTAATTTAAAAAACGAAAGTGTCCACCAGTATGACGAGGATAAGTGGATACTAGAAATTGACAACTAGAAATAAATAAAGAAAGAAAATAAAAGTGATTATTGTTCAGAAGTACTTACTCCGAGCATGAGAAAGCTGAATCCTTGCTTGATAGTATCCTCGCCAAGGTTAATCTCTATAAGTTTCCATGAGATCAGCAAGCGTGCAATCCTTTACCACCTTCAACTTTGTGATGAATTCCCCAGGGCATTCTTTCGAGGGCTCCCATTTCACAAAAACTTGAACTGAGGCAGTAATCATTTCCTCCTCCGGCATACTATTTTCTTTCATGTCTTCTACTGTTTCAAAGGAGATCCGACCTTTCTTGAGCTGGGATTCTACTAAGTTCTGCTCATTCAAAAACTTGAGTGGCGCAAATGGCTCCATTCCTGAGCTTGGAGTTTCCCCAGCGTTGTTTATCGTTACATCAGACAAAACTCGATAGTTATGCCCAAACTCTGGTACAGGAGCAGTCTGAAGAGGCGAGTTTTCCTTCGAAAGTATTTTTACTGCATGGAACACTCACCTGCAAATAACAACAAAAGAACAAGACAGTAAAAATGTCAAGAATGAATTGAAAAAGCATTTAAATGTGAGCTGCAGTCCCAGACTTGCATAGAAAAGCCAGTTGTATATACAGTTCAATGATACAAACATTCTTGTGAGGCGTAAGGAATTAGATAAAAGTGATAGGGCAGTTTGCACATACTACACTAGAAAAGCAGCAGAAGCATCTAAAGTGAATTTTCTGTTGATATTACCAAGCTAAAATTGAGATATAAATTCTATAGATTTCGAGGAAAGCAACTTAATTGCAAATGCAGCTTTAGATTCCCAAAAGACATCATGGGCATCAAGACTCAAGAGTACTTGTGAATTTTTTTTCAAATAAGATGCTGGCAAGAGATCTAGGACTTGATGGAAAAGCAGCCTTACCAAAATCTCCTAGTCTGATATTGGATTAACGCAACAGCTGCCCTTTCCAATAAGTTAGCCACTCCATCTCCGAAGCATTTAATGCAACCTTCAGGCTTCAAACACAAAGCTTTCTCAACCTAAACCTTTTCTGTCAAATCTAGCCTCAATGACTTCTATGTGGAGAGACTGCGGATCTTCCCAGATTTTCCACAACTATTCATTAAGGAGCTCCTAGTTCATGATTTATTGATATTAAATATTGAAGCCCACGTGGAAATCCCAGCTTACTTGCCGTAATTGAACATTTACAAATTCTCTCAATTGGTAACTTCATAGAAAATGTTTGTGATCTAGTTTTTTTTTTTATTTTCACTCCTTGGTTGAATCTTGAATGTGTTATGCGGGGTGTTAATTGTGTGGAAGTTTGTATTAATCCCTCTAGAAACTAATATATGGATAACTAACGTGTATGCAGGGTTTAACCATTGTTAGTCATATACTTAGAGTGGGTGGGAAGTTTATTGCGAAGATATTCCGTGGGAAAGATACAAGTTTACTTTATTGCCAGGTGAGTAGTAATTTTCTTCATTTCATTTAGAAATAAAGCCTTGACCCAGTTAGTAATTCTCATGAACGTTGATCACTTTGCGTTATCAGTGTTTTTTTTTTCTTTTTGATAAGTAGTTTTTATTAATGGAAAGAAAAGTGCATAGCACAAACAGATACAACGAGTGAGTAAGGTCCTCACTAACAACAGGAATAAAAAAGGAGAAAACAAAAACCCAAAAGAGCAACCTCTGTGAGGATTTCTCCAATACCCAGAATACATGTCAATCAATAAAGAAAACCAAATAATAATAGGACATACCTGAAGCCATAGCGTTGATCAAGCAAGTCCTATAAGCAGCAGCGGAACGTTGTTGTCTTCCACTCCAAAACCCTTCTTGTGTTCTCTCACAGTGGATGGAAAACTTATGAGAATCAAAATAGGGTTTGGGGTGGGGACCTCAACTTATATTATGGGTGTATTTCTATTATAGCCCATCATGATAATAGAAATACGCTTAAGCCAAAAAAAGTATCCGCACATATCGTTAAGCCCATACTCTTTTTATACACGTGTCATGACTTGACACGTGTGGTTTGAGACATGTAAATGACTTCGGTCATGTTACTTTAAGATCACAGGTTTAGTGAGTCTTCTCAATGTCCTTTCCGGACGTAGTTCGACAATTAACAATTGTGTAATGTGTATGATCTATGTAGGTACACCTTAAAGAGAAAAGTTCTAACAATCTCCCACTTGTACCACATAGGTCATAACCCGATATTAAACAATGTTGACCTTAAGAGCTCTAAATTTTATTGTCGAAATAATGAGTGTCGCCTCAAAAACACAATCGGTCCATTGAAAATAAAAATATAGGATCACAGCGACCTTTGCCACATTTAGCATGACTAGACCCATCTGTGGTCACAATACTAATATCTCCAACGACATAGATTAAGTATGGATGTGTAGCATGAAAATAACATGTAATGTGATCCCGGAACATGTTCATTTTCAACTGGTCCAACCTTATGATTTATAATGATTTCTTTATTCTACTTAATCAAACTTTATATGTGCAACCATAAATGAATAAGTAGATAACTTTATTTCAAAAAATAATCATCAATAGTAAACAAAAATTAATACAAACTCCCACTAAAAGGAAACACCGGAAGGACTAACCACCCCATACGAGCTACATGCTCCTTAAATGCCTTAGGTGGTAAGCCCTTAGTTAGCGGATCGACTATATCCGGAGATTTGTATTAACATACTCAATTGTCATATGATGATCTTTAACCCTCTCTTTCACGACAAGAAACTTGATGTCAATGTGCCTAGACTTTGACTTAACTCTTGTTGTTCTTGGAATAAAGTTCTCGCGGCTTTATTATCACAATAAACCGTTAATGGTTTCTCAATGAAACCCATTGCATGAAGCCCGTAGTGAAATTTCTATACCACTTTACTTGATTTGATGCTTCAAAACAAGCAATAAATTCTGCTTCCATAGTGGAGGAGGCTATTAGTGTTTGTTTGACACTTTTCCATGATACAAAGACCTCAAAACTAACATGAAAACATAACCGGGCGTGGATTTTCTACTATCCAAGCAACCAAGCAAAATCTGAATCGAATACCCAATCAACTCAAAATGATCGGGTTTCGGTGTATGTGAGCATAAAATCTTTTGTCCTTTGCAAATACCGCATCACCTTTTTAGCCGCTTTCCAATGATCCATTCCCTGGATTACTTAAGTATCGCCCTAGCATTCCAACCACGCGACGCAATATCCGGACGCTGCACAAACTTGAGCATACATAAGACTCCCTACTATTGATGCATAAGGAATATCTTGCATTTGTTCTTTCTCTAAATCGTTCTTTGGACATTGAAGCAAACTCAATTTATCACCCTTAGCAATGGGGCATCACCTAGTGCCACAGTTTTGCATGCCAAACCTACTTAGCACCCTTTCAACATAAGCCTTTTGTGATAAGCCTAGAATGCCACGCGGATCTATCATGATGAATTTCAATGCCTAGCAAAAAGATGCTTCACCAAGATCTTTCATCTCAAAATTCCTTGAAAGAAATCGCTTGGTTTCATGCAAAAGGCCTATGTCACTGCTCGCTAATAGGATGTCATCAACATATAGCACTAGAAAAATAAATTTACTCCCACTGATCTTGTGATAAACACATTGATCCACATCATTTTCCTTAAAACCAAAAGAGGAAATGATGTGATCAAACTTTAAATACCACTGACGAGATGCCTGCTTTAAGCCATAGATGGATTTCTTTAATTTACAAACCAAATGTTCAGAGCCTTTGGACTCAAAACCATGAGGTTGCCTCATATAGATAGTCTCCTGAATGTCACCATTCAGAAAAGATGTCTTAACATCCATCTGGTGTAACTCTAAATCATAATGAGCTACAAGTGCCATAATAAGTCTAAAAGAGTCTTTCGAT
This sequence comes from Coptis chinensis, assembly GCF_015680905.1. Classification (NCBI taxonomy): domain Eukaryota; kingdom Viridiplantae; phylum Streptophyta; class Magnoliopsida; order Ranunculales; family Ranunculaceae; genus Coptis; species Coptis chinensis. The sequence continues at coordinate 86,332,039 of NC_141463.1, read as the reverse complement.
GAAACTGGAGAGAAAGTCTCTTTATAGTCAATGCCTGCCTTTTGAGTAAAGCCTTTTGCAACAAGACGTGCTTTATATCTGTCAATGCTACCTTTTGAGTCTCTTTTGGTTTTGAAAATCCATTTGTTAGCAATGGGTTTGACTCCATTAGGCAACTCGACAAGATCCCAAACGTCATTGTCTTTCATAGACTTTAACTCCTCTATCATGGCATTCATCCAATCTAAGAAGTGAGCACTTTGTTTGGCTTGAATGAAAGTAGTAGGATCATTTTCCATTCCTATATCAAACTCATGCTCTTGGAGATAGACTATATATTCATCTGAATTAATAGCTGCTCTCCGCTCCCTAGTTGATCTCCTTATTGGCACTTCCAATTGAATTTGTTGAGGTTCTTCTATAATAGCAGGGGCCAACTCAGGAATATTTAGTTGATCTACAACCGCATCCTGCCTAATGACAGGTGTGATCAACTCATCTCTGTGGATATCCATTAAAGGAATATCAACATGCTCTTCTTCAAAAGCAATATTCCGTTGTTGTGTGCTCCCACTATCCTCAACATCCTCAATAAATTTGGCATTATCCGTCTCAATTAGGGTATTGGAAGAGGGGCAATAAAACTTGAAAACCCTTGACCTTTCGAATAACCAATAAAGTAGCAACTAACCGTTCTTGAGTCCGGTTTTTCTTTCATTAGGCCTATATGGCCTAGCCTCAGATTGGACAACCCCAAATATGTAAATGCCTTATACTTTGGGTTTCTTTCGGTCCATAATTCATATGGGGTTTTAGTTCTTTGCTTTACTAGGTACTTTCGGTTAAGGATATATATCTGCAGATCTTTAAGGCTTCACCCCAAAGAGACTCGGTAAGGTAGAATGACAAATCATACTCCTAACCATGTCCTTTAGAGTCCGATTTCGATCTCTCGATATACACCATTTTGACGTGGAGTCCCCGGCATGGTGTATTGAGGAACGATGCCACATTCCTCCAAGTATCTTGCAAATGGTCCGGATGTTGGCCTTTTCCATCATACCTACCATAGTATTCACCACCACGGTCGGATCGATAGCTTTAATTTTCTTAGAATGTTGATTTTCAACTTCACTTTATAGGCCTTAAATACATCCAAAGGGTGTTGTGATTTTTCATGAATTAAGTATAGATACCCATAACGAGAATAGTCATCTCAGAACGTGATAAAATACCGTTGACCATTCCAAGAAGCCGTAGGAAATGGACCACAAATATCGGTATATATCAAGTCTAAGACACTTGAACTCCTGCTGGCACCAAACTTCCTTATATTTGTTTGTTTACCCTTTATACATTCAATACAAACTTTAAAGTCTGAAAAATCAAGGGCACTAAGAACTCCATTTGACACAAGCCTTTCAATTCTCTGTTTAGAGATATGACCCAAACGCTTGTGCCACAATGTAGAGGAGTTCTCATTAATTAATCTACGCTTAGTACCATAGTTATTAACATGCAAAGTTTCATTTAACCTTAAGTGAGAGGCATCCAAGTCTAACTTGTATAGATTATCAATCAAAGAGCCTGTACCGATAAGATTTGAATTTTGAAAGAGACTAAATATTCCTTTTCCAACTGAACAAGTATAACCGGATTTGTCCAAACAGGAAATAGAAATTAAATTCCGTCTAAAAGACGGTAAATAATGATCTCATCTAAATCCAAATAAAACCGGACTCTAATTTTAATCTAAAGACTCCAATGGCCTCAACACATGCCTTATTGCCATCACCCATGTAAATGAACCTTTCGGTATCACTTGGCTTTGCGGCTCCTTAGACAACCCCCGCATGGAAACACTAATGTGAATAGTTGCTCCCCGTATCTATCCACCAAGAATTAGAAGGTACTTGGCAAGATTTAATTCAGAACAAACAAAACTAAATTCATTACCGCTTGCTTTGCTTTCCACTTTATATACTTTGGACATTCTTTCTTAATGTGACTGCGGGTTTCTTACAAAAAAAGTAGAAAGTAGCTTTGAACTTTTTTATCTTTTCTTCGTGATTCACTGTGGTGTCACATTATCGCAGTTCCTTTACCCTTATTATTCCATTTTCTTTTCTTAGTGCCTGAATTGCCAATAGAGGAAGTGGCCAAGTGAGCACTTTCGTCTTCTCTTGTTTGACCTTTCCTCTTCTTGCACACACCGAAAGCAATGAGCTCATTAAGAGTCCATTTCTCCCTTTGAGTATTATAATTGATCTTAAAGGGACCAAATTTGTGCAGAAGAGAAATAAGAATGAGGTGCACAAGGAGATCATCAGAGAACTCCAACTTTAGTGCCCTCATTTTGGCAACAAGATTAGATATTTCCATAATGTACTCTCTAACATTTCCTTTGCCAGTATACCGCATGGTGACAAGTTTGCTAAGAAGCGTACTTGCCTCCACCTTTTCCGATGCAACAAATCGGGCTGCAACTTGGCTTAGGAATTTCTTGGCATTTTCTTCCTTAGGCATTGCACCACGAAAAGTTTCAGAAATAGAGTGCTTCATTATACTAAGACTAAGGCGATTGGAGCGCTCCCACTTTTCGTAGGTAGCCTTTTCCTCAGCTCCACTATCGGCCTTTAAGGTTAGCGGGGCTCATCAACACGTAATGCATAATCCAAATCCATACATCCAAGAACGATTAGAACATGCTCTTTCCATTTTGTAAAGTTGGAACCAGTAAGAACTGGAATACTAGTTAAATTGGCAGATATAGAAGATGTATTCACTGAACATGATACAAAAGATAACTCACATTAATACATATGCCATTTTCTTTAATGCATAGACAATAATAAGCTGTAATATTATCATGCATTCATTAGTCTAAATGAAAAATAATAATCAAATAGACAAATGACAAGAAAGAAAAACATTTATAAAACTTTAGTAGGGGCCTTAATGAGAAACCTAACACACCGTTATAATTCAAGTCTTTGGACAAGCATTTAACGTGTAAGTGGTTTTCCTAAACACATAAGGCTAATCGACATATGTAAAACAAAGTTAGGCTTGGCCAAACAATAAGTCTTCCTTAGGGCCGACTATTGAATGCATAAGTAACTCCTAAAATTATTTTACATATATTAATTACCTTATACCGTCACTAATCCGGCCAAAGTAATAAACTTCCTTTGGGCCGATTATTACTGGCATGGATTAAGACGCAACCATATACAATCTAATCAACTTTACCATTAAACCCAAATAAATTTTCCATGAAAGAGGCCACTTAGGCAGCATATCACGTTGAACTTACCCAAATTTCATGGTTTAGATTGCTAATTTTCAAATGTTTGGAACATGCTATTATTCAATTCTATTAATTAACATGATAATAGTAGAAAAGAAAATTCCAATAGCAAACTTAAGAAATCCAAACATGATCAAACTGAAATTTAAGTTCGTCTACTTTATTGGGCTCGAAAAACTCTTCGATTTGACTATTCAACCCCAAAACGGACTTAAATTGAGTTATATACAACTGAAATAAGGTAATTGGGCCCAAAATATACAAAAATAGGCCCAAAACCGGGTCAAACTAGGTCCATTCAGCATGAGTAGGACCCGGTCAGCACAAGTCAAACTTTGTTTGCAAAGTCAGACTTGGCATACATGGGTCAGACCCAAGCCTAATATAGTTTATGGGTCGAGATGGACTTTGGGCTATGGGGCAGACTTTAATAAAACACAATCTCTCTTTTAGTGGGCTTTAATATAAAACAAAAAAGGCCCAAAAAAAAAAAAAAAAAAAAAAAATTTGTGTTTGGATCGGTTTTAAAACTCAAAATTTTGGATCAGTTTTAAAACTCAAAATTTTGGATCGGTTTTAAAACTCAAAATTTGGGATTGACGAGTTGACTCAAGGACAACTCATCGTCACCTTCCTCGAGTCTGAAGCAGTAATGTAAAACAAACCCTTGATGCTTCGGCAACCTTACTGCCACCCCTGAACGCCACAACCAGATGATGCAAACACAAATCCAACCGTACAGATGTAATCTAGAGTTTAGTACGACCCTACCCACCAAATTTCAGCACAATCCAAAGATAGATTACAAAGATCTATGGATTTAAAGTCGAAAAAAACGAGTTTTTAACCGATTAGCGGCAACGAATCAAAGGTATATTAATCGAAATCCATCATCCACCTTATGAACATGATTCTTGGATAACGAAGTTGCGACCCTATGAAAACCTTTTACCGGAACAGATTCGGTGATCCGATAAAAACGAAAAAATATATTTCGCAAACTTAACCGCATAACTAAAAAAATTCGATTTTTACTCAATGTTTACACAGTAATTAAATTAAACGTATGTTTTTTCATGATTAACATCTAGGCGACTCGCTACCAATTGTGAGGATTTCTCCAATACCCGTAATACATGTCAATCAATAAAGAAAACCAAATAATAATAGGACATACCGAAGCCATAGCGTTGATCAAGCAAGTTCTATAAAGAAATGAACGTTGTTGTCTTCCACTCCAAAACCCTTCGTTGTGTTATCTCAATTTGGATGGAAAACTTATGAGAATCGGGAATAGGGTTTGGGGTGGGGACCTCAACTTATATATTATGGGTGTATTTTATTATAGCCCATCATGATAATAGAAATACGCTTTAAGCCCCAAAAAGATATCTGCGACATATCGTTAAGCCCATATCATTTTATACACGCGTGTCATGACTCGACACGTGTGGTTTGAACATGTAAATGACTCAGTCATGTTACTTTAAGATCACAGTTTAGTGAGTCTTCTCAATGTCACTCAGACGTAGTTCGACAATTAACAATTGTGTAATGTGTACGATCTATGTAGGTACACCTTAAAGAGAAAAGTTCTAACAACCTCCTCTCATTCTCTCAACAACTGCCGACACATATCATAATCCCTGTACAACATTGGACCAGTCCAACACAAGGTCCTTAAATCTGTAGTTCCTCCTTTCGCGTTATCAGTGCTTCATATAGATACTTCAGACTTTCAATAGTTTTGATTGAGAGACAGACTATCTAATTTCCTTAAATGTATCTAAGTTATATCACCACTTTGATGTTCTCTGTACTTCTACAGTTCTACCTCTATGCAAATCTTATCTGGTCATCTGTGTTTGGTTTAATTTTGCTCACAAGTCTTGAATTGTAGTACAGTAATTTCTTGGAAGAGGGTTGCAGTAACATAACATAGCAACGCATTATACACCGGCAACTCACATCATATGAAATGTGCTCTAAAAAGATACATAATTTATTTGTGCTGTTTCCTCTCAGAAAGTTTCTGACTCGTCAATCTCTTTCGTGTTTTGTCTTTGCAGCTCAAACTATTTTTCTTGGTAGTTACATTTGCAAAACCAAAAAGCAGTCGCAATTCAAGCATAGGTGATTATTTCTTGTTTTAGTTTCCTTCTCATGCTAATATGCATCGTGACTCCAACTCTTTTGGCTTCAATGTTCAAGAACTTGTCGTGATTCTAAAATCTTGTTGTGTTACATAGTGGTTTCAGACTTTCAGTCTTCTCAGAGATAGATATTACTGGGAGAATTAAGATTCTAGAAACAAATAATAAAAAATGAAAAATGAAAATAATATTGATATTAAATACTCAAGACTAAGTAGAGCTGTTGAATAATAAAGGTTCAACAGTTGTAGTCAAAAAAATTATAATAGTTTTATGTCTGGTTAGTATTATTGTCCTCATTGGAATTGTTTTCTATTTGGTGCAGAGGCCTTTGCTGTTTGTGAAAATTATTCCCCTCCTGAAGGATTTAATCCAGAAGATTTACATCGCCTTCTGGAAAAAGTTGGCAGCCCCACTGGAGTGGATGACTTAGGTAATGTCTCATCTTAATTTACAATTTAGACTGTATTTCACTCGGTGTTTAAAACATGCCTTTAAGCCTTTGAGCCTCGAAGATATAATATTTAGGTGATGTCATATGAAGAAATTTACTTAGACAAGCATAAAGTTACTGAGTCTTGTGAACTGTCGAGTTGCATAGAAGAAAGCTTGAACACTGGAAGAGGCATAGCCTTGTTAGAAACAATAAATATTTCTGAGGTCTTAGATACTCAACAAATAATATTAGTATATCACAAAACCAAAAATACTAATTACTTGGCAATAATAGCAGTGCTATATACAAATAGGCAAGACACATCTTAGCAAGCAACAAAAGTTTCCCATTCTAATTCCTAACCAAAAGTTGACAGTAACAAGAATAGTATAAACATAGGCTATTTATAGATTGGGACATATACGTGATTTGTAAATTTATAAGGATAGGTTTGTTAAAAGAAAATTTAAAATTTTTGTATTTAGAAAGAGCTGAAAAAAGGGTTTCATTGAGGCTTTAGCCTCGAGGCATATGCCTAATTAGTGTAAGTCGTAAGCCTCTTCAACTAGCATAGAGGCTACATCGTCGGTGTGCTTTACCTCTATGAGGCTTCAGGCGCGCCTCGAGGTGTACGCTTTTGAAGCATTGATATCCCTTTTTATTGATATATATTTAGTTAGTGGCTTAGAGTCTATGTTCAGAATCTCACTCTTTGGTAGGAACCTGCTCAACTATTCGTTTATCTTTATCATTTTATCCCCCTCGAATGCAAATCGACTGCAAGTTCTTCCCTTATATGTATTCATACTTAGAACTTTGCTTGCCCTCAGCATTTCAAATTATGATTACTCCATAGTTTATTGTTGTTCTTTTTGTGGACCCAATGAAACTGGTGAGATTGGATTTGGTAATTGGCACCAGAATTAGTATATGGTTGACTTGGTAAATAGACCTAAAGGTTTTGTTTTTGGAGGAGATGGCCATGTTGATCAAGGGTCTCATATGGCTTTGGACAAAATTGTGGAAGGAGCTCATGGATTACTCTGTAATTTGCCGTTTAGACAGTGGAACAATACACCTAGCAAACGGATGAACAAAGAACTACGCCAACTCCAGGTTTCAAGCTCAGGTGACTGAACTAATTTGATTTCAAATGCTTTACTTTGAAGGCAATATAACATATAAGCACATGACCCCACACACACACACAATTCTTATGTTGTGTGTCATCTGTTTTCAGAGTGAGAAGTAGCTATTAAACAATTGAAGAATAGTATAAGGTGATTGTCATGCATCAGTAGTCCTCATATTCCTTCATGTACTACAGATAAAGTAAACCTACCAGTGTTAAGAACATAATCAAATTAGACACTTCATCTAACTTAAATGATGGATAAAAGCCATGTTAATGTCGTGCATACCTATGTACCAATCAGAAATCAATTGGTTCTCAGTGCTCCAAGACCAATGATTAATCGCATTGGACATCTGCAAAAATGATATAGAGAAAGTATACAATAAATGAATTAGCATCTCATATTGCAAGTAAATACGTAGCAAAAGAAAATGACAATTCATTGATACATGCCAAATCCGTATACAAATCCCTATACTAAAATTCAATGGATGATTCTAACCACTAAGAATGGCCAAGTCATACCAAATATATGATCTTTGGCACACTTGGGAATGGCCAAGTCTTAAAAATGCAAGCCTATTTAAATAATAACCACTAAGAAAATCACAGTTGCTTTTAAAACCCAATAATACCTATTTCTTATAAATAAAACAACTTATTTTAAGCAAATTGAATAAAATGGGACACCCCCTTCCTGTACACCCTCCCAAGTCTGTTGTCATCCATTCTTTTGGAATTGATTGAAACATTATGTGAGTAACACAGTAGGTAAACACAAAGAGCAAATAATTGTAATAGATTCAATGTCTTTTAAAAGGATACTGCATAAGTAAATATTGAGGGAAGTTGTGGTGGGGTGGTTAGAAATACTCTTTTCCTATATTCCAACTAACCCAGCTTTTAGCACTATCTATAAATACTGAATCATCTAGGTGAACATGCTCTGGGGCCCCTACATTTTAATTTTTTACCATTAAATTGGTAAACAAATATTATTCAACAATAAAGAGAAAGAAATTGGTAACCATTTAACACGTGCCTAGTACAAAGAAAATATTCAAGCAACTCAATATAGCCATGGAACTTACAACTATGAGTAACAAACAAAGATCATCACCGCTTATATCCCAAATTTCTATCTAACCAAGGTCTCAAACTAATGGCGTCTAGAAACATTTATAGGACACTTCAGCTACTCAGACATCTTACATTTTTCTGGTGCTAGCAAAAGCAAGGGATAGCAGTCTTATTATCATTTTTTTCTTTTTATCAACAAAACAATAATATTATATTATTTATAATAGTGGTGGTGTGAGAGATTCACACTACCCAAGTTACAAGCACACAAAAGCTAAGCCTCAATCACGGCATCCCATTTAAATACAAGATCTTCCAATATTAATCCCCTACACATCGGTAAATATGACACCCAATCCCACATAAGTAACTTGCAGACAACACAAAATTCAGGAATGGGGATCACATCATTTCATAATCAGAAAATAAAAATAAAAGGGAAAATTAGAAAATAAAGATCGAGCACAATTACAAAATTTGGAAATCTGCCCATTTGCGTAACATACCACCAAATTACTAGAGTTAATTAAAAACATAATGCAAAAAATAAAAAAAAAAAATCATACCTTTACAACAAATCGTGAAGATACTTGATTGAAATGAGTGCACCAAGATGAGAAGATACTAAAAATTTAGATCTTAGTATAGTAACGAGAGGTTAGTTTCTTGAAAAAATTGAAATTCGTTAGATTTAAGCGGTAGTAGTGAGAGAGCACGAGTGTGAAGATCGAAGAAAAATCTATACACGAGGAACAATTCAGAAACCGGGGAAAAGAAAAAAATATCACCACTTAAATCATGAACTCCAACACCTACCCACCGAATTACACATATAGAACATGTAATATATGAAAATAATCGAATTTTTACATAAGAATACAAGATATCAAAATAAAAATCATACCTTTGGTTATAAAGCGGAAGCAACTAGCACCTGAATTCATTTTAGTTGTTGATTAAACACCAAGCAAAGATTGTGAAAAAAAAATTAAAAGTAGAAATTAGATGATGAAAATTGTCAAACCATAGAAGAAGAATGTGAAGGAAGGCAAAACTACCGGATGGCGGATGACGGCTGAAGTGTTGATTATGTTGAGCGAGAGAGAGAGGGTGATGGAAAAATATATCACCGGTTTTAGTTTAGATGGAACAAGAGATAAGAGAAGAGCGCGACTTTTTCATTTTTTCCCTCGATCCCAAAATTCTATAATTTTGGTTTTTATTTTTTTATTTTCTATTATCTTAACTTTAGTCTTTACGGTTTCCAGTCAAAACAAAAATTTTAAAATACGTTACTGATTAATTCTCAAACCCCGAAAAATTAATGTAACACATTATTAGCAATTTTAACGCCCAAAAAACGTTAGGAACGTAGTTACACCTAAAAAACGTTAGGAACCAAAAAAAGTGTGCGTTACTAATATATTGTTTTGGTGTAGTGGGGCACGCATTTCCTCACATACTCAATGACAGTCAGAGGAGTCGAGTATGAGAATTCACATCTACCACTTATTATCACACCATCCTACTCCTAATTGAGCTAGAGGTCTTTATTAGGTGTTATGAAGCTTAGGCGGTTATGTAGAAGAAAATGGAATAGAATAAATAAAAAATGATACGTATGAGAGAATAAGGTCTTCAAGATATTTACGCCAGAGAAATCATTTTTTTTCCTGCTTCTATCATGAGTTTCCAGACTTAGCTTTAAGATTTTGTATTCCCTTTTGATTTAATTTTGGGGAAAATTCTAACTTTGATATTTCTTTTGATTTTTGGAAATATATTTATATTTTTCTTTTTCTTTTCTTCTGAAGCAGGTAACTGATTTTGATTTGTGGCAAGTTTTTCTCTTTATTTTTCGGCACTTCATCCTATTTCTCATACTCATTATCTAGGTGGGCTTATTTATTTGTAGTTAATAGATGGGTAATGAACTTTTGGTGAAATAGAAAGGGTTAATAAAAGGTTCAGTGGGGTAACTAGCGGTAATTTTTTTTTACAGGTGTGAATTTTTGGCTATATCGATCCAAAGAAGGCCTAAATTCTCGCCTAGAATTCGGGTAGTGATCAAGTAAGTAAACGTGTGAACTTCTCTATTCGTAAAAACTACTCCTCTGTGTCATTATTCACATATCACACATTTTGAGGCTTTTTAGTTAGATTCTTACAGGATATGAAAATTAAGTTGTCTAACCGTGGGTCCCAAAAACTTACTGCTATGTACATTTAATGATAGCCAGTGCATGAATGCTCATGAAATGATGTAAAAACTATTGCATACGTATTAACTTAAGTTTCTAAGAACAAATCCTAATTCTAATGCTAGGGTGAGATTTCTAGATATTTTTCATCACCAAAAAGGAAACAAGACTTTGTCACTAAATACACTTATTTAGACAGAAAATAAAACTATATTCAACTTATAAATGCTTAATTTTTGCAAAAGGTTCTCACCACCCCCAAATAGATGGACGCTGTGTCCTCAAAGTGTCAAGAGGAAGAAAAAATATACCTGAGAGGCTTTGAGCAAAAATATAGCTGACATCTTCAACAAAAAATTATGGTAACACCACATATAGTATACAACATAAAAGTGAAAGCACACTATGCCCTTTCAAGAGGACACAATACATTGGAAAGTTAGAGCTAAATGGAGGCAGCTGAAGGAGAAAGCCACATGGATAAATGTAACTACAACATGGTGAGAAACTAACTTAGGAGCGAACAGTTGTTCGAGACATGGAGCAGCACTACAAAGGGGGGAAAGTAAAAGGTGGGACACAAGGCCTCTTTTCATGAGAAACCTGGAGAACCATTTTACTACCTACTTTCGTTTCACTAATTAATTTTTGGGTGTAATAGGAGGGTACACACATGATGTTACTCACACTAGACAACTTTTATTCTTCATATTCTTTTTCTTTGTAACTTTTCAACTTATTCTTTTAATCAATTACCTTTTAGCAAAAAAAAAATTTATTTTTCACATAAAAAAGTAAAACAACAAATATGTACATAAACTTACACTGCCCTAATCACGAATTAAGGGTATGTCCATTCTCATTTCATCATGATCGAAATGCCATTCCTTTGCGTCGCGCCAGTTTATCACGGTCTGCCAGACTTCACTCCATTTTAGTTTCCTAGAAGTGTCCAAATGAGCGATCATGCCCTTGTCTTTTGGGAAGCAACAGACATACCTCATGTACCTTGAAGAGTGCCGACGCCAGACCCAAAATCTCAAAGAACGAATTATCCAATTTGCTAGACACATAGAATCTACTCTTACCCAGTAATGAAAAGTGGCCGAAAACTCTGGAAAGAATGTCCTCATTATGCGGCATGCAGTAACTGGCAAGGTGATATAATGTTGTCGAAAAAGCCAAGCCTTTTTTAGGTTCTCAATTACTAGGTTCGTGATGTCGAAAGAGGTATGCTGCTGGGCCAGAGCATGGAAAGTCCTGCAAGCCGATTCGGATGTAGTGGAAAAATGTCAATACCTCATGATGTTCAAAAGGATAAACAACATGGCAGTCCCAACATTCATTGTCATATTGGCTAGGGGAATTGTGTAGTCTGGCCATCGGCCATGTTCTTTTCGTTCAATGACTTGGGCAAGGCCATCGCCATAGCGGCCGGCGAAATCTTACCAAAAATAGTGAGTAATGTTGTTTTGTATGATGTATTGAATTGGGGGGTGTTGTTGATTATAGGGAAGGTCTAGAGTCATAGCAATTGTTGGCTCGTAAAAGAGATGTCTGGTGTTACCAATATGGATTGCAAATCCATTAAAAAAAAATCGTGTGCAGTAGGTGTATCCTCCATATGGTCGTAAAAATAAACTGCCAAACCTGGAGAGTATGTCTGCTCAGGGTGCAGAATGAAGGAGGTCCAACCAACTTGGGTGATGAAATCTCTAAAAAGATGTCCATATGCCGGAGAATTCAACAAAGCATAGAAAGATTGTTTCGGAATAATCTTTGGAATCTTTGGAGATGCCATTATAAAAGTCGTGTGATGAAAGATACCATCGATAGACAAAGATAAACAAAAATTAGAATACGATGGAAATGACTAAGTAAAAACAAATGACATTTATTACCATAGAAAAATTGCACTATACTAAAAACAAAAAAGAAAATGACAAAGAACGAAAATTTTAACAGAAATTTGCGAAATTTAATATGGGTTAGGGCCCTGGTAACGGCGAGGATCCTTAGGTGAGAGAAATCCATTTATAGGATTCTCGATGCCGTCAATTCGTGCAACAGCCTGTTGCAACAGGGCGCTTTGTGTCTGGTACATCTCGGCTTGGTTCTCCATTATGAGAGTGTGATTTGCCAAGAACTGGTTGTGGTTGTGTAAGAATTGTGCTTGTTCCTCGCCTTGTATTGTCCGCAAGTTGTGAAATTCAAAAAGACTAGTAATGATGATGTTCTGACGTGTGTATAATGTCATTAGTCCTTGGTGAATTAGACAAAGGCCTTCCATAGGATTAAATACTTTGTGTATTGTATTTTCAGTGAAAATGTTGAAAGCGGAACAAGCTTCTCCGGTTTCTGCACCGCATGGTTCTTTGCAATGTCTGGAGTCCAAAACCCGTTCATACAAACTAAGTGAATGGTGAGAATGGTAGCTGTTATGGGAGGTAGTAGTAGGAGTAATAGGAAACCCCCAACGAATCATGATAAGTGTCACAATGGTTGGCAAAGGAGTTGACTTTTTCTTGGCACGTGCGATTGCGTTCTAGAGAAATTTAATTATGCAAAAATCATTGCATTTAGTCTGCAAGACCCAGAGTAGATGGAGGAGGGGTTTTGTTATTTTGGAAGTCTTGGATGTGCCGAGCACATTATAAGCTAGCCATTGGATCACAGATAATTGGTTCCTTTGCAAGGATCGCTGATACACAATGCGGTTTTTCCGGTTATATTCATCGTGAAGGATAGTTGCAAACATTAGATGTTTTAAATTGTCGAATGGTGAATCCTAAAGATGTACCCCAGGGTTTGTTATGGGAATTTGAAGGACCTCGGAGATGATTTTCGGAGTCAATTCGCGCTCGCATCCGTTTGCACGAACAAAGAATTGTCTGTTTTGGAAATAACCCTGTGTATAGAATATCAGGACCGATTCTCTGGAATAAAATGCCTGCTTATGATGTAATAGAGGGAACCATCCTCGACGTAAAATTTCTGTGTCAAAAAATGGATGAAAAAGACCGTTTTGGAAATTTTCCATAAAATTTTGCTCGGGCACAAAAATTCGAATGAGGGCCATTAAAGATGGAAGGAATGGAGTGGTGAAGAAAGTGGAAAAGAGAAGATTGGATTCTAGAGGTGACTAGCCTAGCTATAACTAGCACCAATCCGAAGATGCAGAAAATACGAATCGAGGTGTCACAGGGTAGTTAGACCACGTGTATCTTCTAAAATAGTTCTATCAAGTGTGGATGGGAAGAATAGGGCATGCATGTGACTACAAAGAGTGCCTTTTTTTTTTTTTTTTTTTTTTTTTTTTTTTAAGCGTAACTAGCGTAAGTAGAAGGACAAGGAAGATGTTATTATAAAATCACAATAAGATGTAACAACGTACAGAGATGGGAAAACACACCATAATGACATAGGGAATAAAATACAAACCTAAATATTAGATAGGACTATATGCCACATTAACAACATTACTACAATAAAACTAACGAGCATGAAGACTTGAGTAGTATATTCAATTTGCCAGCTGCTCATATTTTTCTAGTGCATCCATGAAGCTTGAAATTTGGTAAAAACTAAAAAAAAAAAAAAAACGATATTAGAATTAAAGGAGAAGTGTAGAGGGAAGAAGATGAAAGGAGTGAATGTGAAGGATGTGGTGAACTTTCTATTTATAGAAAGCAAATGGACCCAGTTTTCTGACCGTTTGGGTGCGATTTCATGACTGTTTTCTGACCGTTTTTGTGTGATTTCATGACCATTTTTTGACCGTTTTGTCAATCATTAGTGGACGGTAACACTCGTCGTTAAGTATGACGTCAAAAATATATTTATATATTTATATATATTTATATATATTATTATTACTAATTTTATTATACATATTTCTACCTATATAATATAATATTGGAGATATATAATAACTAATATAATATTTGACAAGGCAGAATTTTTGGAAAATGTAGGAAATAACAGACATCCTTGGTTGGAAAATTAAAATGCAAACACGTAAATAAAATATCTGACATAAATAACATACAAGACCGGGAAAATAAAACGACTACTGAGAATCCTCAGGAGCTGCTGAAGAAGAACCAGGAGTCCTGCGACGGCGTGCAGTACGAGCACCCATGGAGGCTAACTGCTCTTGGATATCACCTAGAGTATCCATCACCTGAGCTTGAAACTGGTGCTGGTTTGCCATGAGCATGAGCATCCATCACCTGAGTAGTCATATGATCCTGAAATGTATTCCTGGAAGTTCGCATTTCTTGCTGAAATTCGCCCTTGTTGTCTAATAGCGACTCGTGGCGAGTGGTCATATCCTCCCTAAACTTGCCCATGGTATGTTCCATTAATACATGGCGAGTATACATGTCTCTCATGCCACTGTTCATAGCGCATAAAGCATCCATAGTATGGCTCATCTTGCTCATAGCAGTCTCATTAAAGAAAGGTGGGTGAGTTGAACCCACGTTATCGTGTTCAGCTGCCATAGGTGTTGTGGGTTCCCATGGGGATAGTATGCATTTCTTGAAAACATGCATATTCTCATATGGTAGCATATGGACTAATGGGGTGGTAGACAGAAAATCCAAATTAATCATAACTTGCGTGACAAGAACGACAAGAGGGGCAGACCTGAGTGTGGCATACATAATGATGTCGAATAGAAAGGTTACAATACAGAAGTTACCCTTGCGCTCCTGGAGGACCGAGAGTAAGTGCATAAATGTCTTGTTAATGTTTGATGGCTTCGAGGTGCCAATGACATTCTATCCTAGCCATTGAGTCACAGCAAGCTGGTTCCGCCACACAGAACGTTGATACACATATTTTCCATCCATATTATACTCTCCCTCGATTAGCGTGTCGAACATTAGGTCTTAAGTCTGTGGATACACGGACTGTTGCTGAGTAAGCATGTGGTTGACCACAGGTATGCCTGTGATCCTGGAGATCAAGGCGGGTGTGACTTGGCGTGGCACGTTGTGGATGGTGACCCAAAAATTGTCGTCATTAAAGCCGCCATTGTTATAGAATTTCAACACCAAATCCGTTGAATATACCCCACCATTGGCATATAACAAATACTCCTATCCTCTAGAGTGTATTTCCTGAATCACCACTTAAGGCAAACACAAAGAATACTTCCCCTAGGCAGTCACTCCCTGAGCTACCCCTTTTAAGGCAACACAAAGAATATTTTCCTAACTCTAAAGAACTATACTACTAGAAGAAAAGTAAAGAACACTAGCATGATATTAATATTGCAAAACATAAACCCTATTCTATACTTCCATCCCCTGGTGTGGGCAATGGAACTAATAACTAAAAACATAAAGAACTAAAATGATTGAAGAACACCATGAACCAGAAGAATCATTAAACCTTAAGCACCGGCTTCATCTCCTCCCTTGAAGGAGAAGATTAGCCTTCCATATAGAAGGAAAACACGAAAAATGAGAAGAAGAGGAGTCGAAGAACATAAGACTAGAAAGACTAACTTATTAAGACTCAATTAGTTAAAACCGAATATTTTATTATTAATCTCTCTCTGCCTCAAGTTTTGGATATAAGAATATAAGTGAATTGACAAATTACATGAGGCACTTACGTCCTCTATTTATAGGGGTTACAATGAGTTCTAGAAGCATTCCAAACCGCCATTTGTTTCCTAATACAAATCAACTTCTTTTAGAGTTTAACTTCATTTCCAAAACTGAGAAGGAAGTGGCTACAGTGTCGTTTTATGCGTCTAGACGCACGATCCTTGCATCTCAGACGCGAGCATTGCGTCTGGACGCACGATCCATGCTTCCCAGATATGAAAGTCTATTTTCCTCTTTTGCTCTATCCTTCTATCATCTTTTGTGGGCTTTGGTCCAAGCAACAAATCCTTTGGCCTTGGGCTTCCAAATAGGCTTTAAAATAGGTCCAAGTTGCATCTTTAATAGCTTCAATTCTTTGGCCTTCTCCATGATTGTCCACGAGATTCCCATGTGATCATTAATGCTCCGAATTGCTTCGTTTTACCCATTTTTCTCTAATATTCCACAAAACTCTCTTTTTCACCTGTAGAATCATAAAATATAACTTACAAACACTATTAGTCCACTAAGATAGCTAAACAAGAGGCATAATCGAGGGTTAAATTGCACTTTTTGAGCACTTATCATAACTCCCAACTAGCCTTTTGCTAGTCTCTTAGCAAATAAGATAAAAAATATAGATAAGTGATCAAAATCACATCTTAATAATAAAAATAAAATCCTAACTCACTTTCACAGGCATCGCAATTGCATTTACCATATGCAACAAGACTTTAAACCTTTAAGTTCCCCAAAATGGACGAGTTATAGTCTCGTGAGGGTTTTCAGGTGATATACCCACAAAATCAATCAATAGCATGTTCAAGAATGATAGTATTTTTCAGAGAGAGAAATTCCTTACCCACTTAGTGCTTACTCCAACAGATGGTCTCCATTGCTAACTACATTGCTGCAAAGACTTATAGATTATGGTAGGAGATAGTAAAAATTGACAAAATTATCAATCAAGGCTTATGTGTGTACTTAGTCAATCTCCTATACTCTCCTATCCAAGAAACGGAATCCCTAGTTTACCATAGGCAGATAATCTTGACTTTCAATCCTCACCAGTCATACTCTCAGCAAAGAATCTCTCAGAAGATGGTCTACTATTTTACCTCATGTATGTGGGGAAAAGAAAAATGAATACTAACATCCCACATACTACCTTGAAAAATAGACTTCTAGATGACAATAGTCTCATGGAAAGAATGTCAATCACATATGAAGTGTCAGGTCTTTCATTTTAGCATCCTCTCACCTATTCTAGATTTTGTATCATACTGTAGTGATAAGTAATGGGTTTTAACTTGGCTTGGGTATTGGTTTATGAAGGAAAGGTAAAAAGAATTCAAATGTTGTTTCTGAAAAACACTAAGGGTTTTGCTTCATTCTTTGGAAGATTTTTTTAAATTCTGTATTTGAAAATTCTTCCTTTGTCTTAGCTTTTCCATCCATTCTATTCAACTTTTTTTTTTAGCTCAGTGGTATATCCTTGATTAGTACTAGATATGCTTGTTTTCCACTAGCTTCTTTCACTTAGAACAGAATGATGGTCTTCATAGTATCTCTTTGATATTTCCTTGTAATCTTCTTTTTGTGCTCTTTCTTCCTCCTTGTGCCCCTCGTATTCTCATAAACATATGGGTATGGCTGATAAAGGTTTTTGGATACTCCTTGTCTGGAGTTGGGTAAAGGATAAAGGGTTTTGGAAAGAAATAGCTTGATGTAAGGCTCAAAAGGGTTTAACGTGATGGTCCTACTAGGTGGGATAAATGCTGAATGGGTACTTGACTTATCAGTATGATACGTACTCTATTTAGAATAGACTACAAGACCTAATGGCTATCTCCCCAGTTGATGTCACTTCGTGATTAACCAAATCAACAAATAATGAGACTATATTACAACAACATAAAGAACTGAAAGATGTTGAGTCACTAAGACTCGGATTTTTCATAAGAACTCTCCAAAGGATGGGTATAAAGCTCAATTCTCATGGGCTAAGTCTAAAAAATCTACTTCCAGTTTACTAGGGGTTAAATCTCTCTTTTAGCAAAAGTATACAAAACTGACCAAGTACTATGGTGGTGCCTTGATAAAGAATTTTATCAACAAGAACTATGTCCAAGCATAATAAATAGTCTAAGCGGTAATGAAATCAATAATATCAACTATCTATCAAACTCAACACTAAGCAGTATAGAATCTATATCCCAAACTCATCATTAAAATTTATTTTTTCTCATGTTACTGATATAGAAACAAAAATATTTTAATTTTTTTTTTTTAACTTAAAACTAATTTTCAAAATTTATTTCTCAAGTACACCCTCCCCATACTTATGCATGCATTGACCTCAATGTATAAAGAAGTAAATGAAATGGATGAGAAAAAGGTAGGATATTACCATTAATGCCCAATATCAGTATAATTAGTTCAGATCAATTTAGGTCTTTTTACGTCAGATCCCCAAGACGTAATGTGAGTCTTTTAAAGTCAGATTCTAAAAACTTTTGAGTCCTTTATAGTCAGATCCTCAAGACTAGTATTCCCACCCACTAGGTTTCACTTTGTAGGAATTCTTCTGATCTCTCTCAGCAGGTGATTAACAAAAGTATACCTTGTACCAACAATTTTCTCTTAATGGCTGTAACCCAGGACAAGTTTTAGAATGGCAATTCTTACACCAACCTAGCTTACGCACTCTCCTCCTACGCACAAATGAACTTTTACCGAACCCTACATGAGCCATAGAAATAATCTTCATTTGAAGGTCAATGGGGAGTAAATCCCACAAACTAACAGGTGGTGAACATTTAGGTTTCCATCTCAAAACTGATCTCTCAACAACATGCTTAATTCCTGTAGACATTTTTGCTTGATCTACTAGAATTCCTTCATTTGAAACTTGGTAACCCAGCACTATCCCTTCCTTTACCATGAAGTGACACTTTTCCTAGTTCAGAACTAAGTTGGTATCGCAACAACGTTTAAGGACTAAGGAGAGGTGGTGTAGGAAATCCTCAAACGGACATGTGAATGTGGTCTTCTATTAGTCCTCAGGGTGAATATGGATCTGGAAATATCCTGAGTAACCATCAAGAAAGCAGTAGTAAGCTTGTCTAGCTAATCTTTTTAATATCTTATCGATGAAAAGCAATGGAAAATGATCTTTCCTCCATGCGCTATTCAACTTCCTATAATCGATGCAAACTCTCCATCCAGTCTGAATCCTGGTTGGAATCAACTCATTGTTCTCGTTCTCGA
Organism: Coptis chinensis; assembly: GCF_015680905.1. Taxonomy (NCBI): domain Eukaryota; kingdom Viridiplantae; phylum Streptophyta; class Magnoliopsida; order Ranunculales; family Ranunculaceae; genus Coptis; species Coptis chinensis. The sequence goes on along the minus strand of NC_141463.1, from coordinate 86,312,875 downwards.
TCACTGTGGTTCCGGACTTCTTCGGCTCAACTTGAACTAGACTAACCTATTGACTATCAGAAATAGGGTAGATAATGTCGGCGTCAAGGAGTTTGACGACCTCTTCTCTAACTACTTCCTTCATCTTCGGATTAAGCCTCCTCTGTGGTTTCTTAGAAGTCTTGGAATCCTCTTCCAAATGAATCCTATGTTGAACTATCATAAGGCTGATCCCCTTGATATCATCAATTGTCCAACCTATAGCTGACTTGAATTCCTTTAAAAGTGCTACTAACCTGGATTCCTGCTCTTCAGTCAAATCTGATGCAATAACTACTGGGTAGGTTACCAAATCTCCTAAGAAAATATACTTGAGTGTAGACGGCAAAGGCTTCAATTCTAGCTTAGGCGGCTCCTTCTTAAGCTATTTAGATGGTCCATCAGGCATATGCGATTCAAACTTTTCTTTGAACTTGCTGTCATACATGACAGGTGATGAATCCGAAATCGCATTGATTGCCTCGACACTAAGTTCCTTATAGTCTGAGTCTATTAGAGCTTTCAACAACTCATCAGCAGGATATGAATGGGTCAGATAATCCTATGCTAACTTCAATCATGCATACCTTGTTCACATCACACACCTCCTGTGGTTGCTGTAACATATGGAAAACATTGGTCTCGACTCTCATATTACCAAAGGATAACGTCATATTACCATTTCGACAGTTGATGAGTGCATTTGTAGTGGCCAAGAATGGTCTGCCTAGAATGATGGGTAGATGCCTACCAGATGTAGGTTTTATGTCGAGTACTATGAAATCAACCAGATAATAGAAATCTTCGATCTTGACTATGACGTCTTCAATGATTCCTATAGGTATCTTCACTGATCTATCTACCAACTGTAAAGTAACATCAGTCGGTTTTAGATCCTTCAAGCCCAACTTCTCGTAGACGAAATATGGTAGAAGATTCACACTGGCACCCAAATCTAATAAAGCTTGCTCCTCCAAAGAATCTCCAATTCTGCATGTAACATTTGGACTTCCAGGATCTTTCAGTTTCACAACTGCTAGATTCTGTAGGTATAATGAACATCTTTGAGCGATAAAAGCTTCTTTCGGAATGTTGGTCTTCTTCTTCACTAGATCTTTCACGAACTTGACATACGAGGGAACTTGCTTGATGGTGGTCAGAAATGGGATATTAATATGCAAATTTTGAAATACATCGCAAATCTCCTTGTACTGGTCATCCTTTCTGGTATTCACTAGTTTCGAAGGAAACGGTGCTGGCAGATTCTTCAATATCGATTCTCTTCTTTCGGCTTCGGTTGGCTTGGTAATAGATAGTGGAGTGACAGGTAGAGTTACTCATGATGGCTTCTTCTTACTTACTTCCATAGTAGTTCCTTCAACTTCTTTTGCAACAATTTCTTCAGCAGGTGGCACAACACTAGATATATCTGGAATGTTAGAACTGGGTGGGATGGTGGGGACATAAGTTATCTTAGGCTCCGCAAAATCTTTTCCTGGTTCATAGACTATCTTGTTATCAACTTTCTTGCCTGACCTCAGAGTGGTAATGAAATTAACTTGGTCATGAGTAATCTCTAGGTTATCTACATGCAAGACACCTTTCCTTTTAGATTTGGCTCCGGCTGGCTTGGTAATGCTCCTTTTGATCTCTCTATCAAGGCAACAACGATTTGCCCTATCTGGCCTTGAATGACACTAAAGTTATTCTCTAACTTCTAGGTTCTTTGATTTGTCTGTTTCAGCTCATTGACAATGGTGGTGATAGCTTCTTCAAGATGTGGGGTAATTGCTTTGCTCGACTGAGGTGTAGGGGCAATATATCCACTCATAAGATTTGGTACTAACTCTATGTTTGTGTTGGCTTGGTATTGCTAGTTTTGGTATGATTGTTGATTTCTGTATGGTTGATGGCGGTCTTGGAACTGATATTGGTTATTCTGGAATTGATTAGACTGATTTTGGAATCCTAGAGGAAAATTCCTCTGATTTGTATTTTGTGGTTTCCAATAATTCAGTCCCTGATTGAACTGGTTATTTCTTCCTAAAGAGTTGATACTACATGCCTCTGCATTAGTATCCAGATAGTACGAACACTCTTCAGTGGTGTGGCCTTTATCAGAACATAGCTCACAAATGGCATAACAAGGCTTGGGTGGCTGAGGTTTAGCTTGGAAATTGTTTGCTTTTGGAGGATTCATGGAGAACTTATCAAACTTCTTGTTTAGAGTTTCAAGTCATGTTGATAGGCTTGCCATAATTGATAGCATCGCTTGATTTGGGGTCTTCTTGAATTTGGTTGCCAAATTGCTTCGACACCCCCTCCACTATAGCTACGTCCTCGTTGCTAGTACTCCATTGTTGAGTATCTTTAGCTAAATTCTCGAGAAAGTTGTAGGCTTCCTCTCCATCCAATGATATGAACTTACCTTGATGCATTGACTGTATCATCTGCTTGTTCATAGTAGAAAGTCCTCGAAAGAAAAAATGAGCTAGTGTGCTCTTATCATAACCATGATGTGGACATGAGACTAACAGATTATTGAATTTCTCCAGCTTTGATGATATTCTTCAGTCACCTTCCCTTTGAAATTGCTGATGGCTTGCTGCATGGCATCTGTCTTCTGGGGTGGGTAGAACTTGTTCATAAACTTTGTTATCAACTTCTCCCAGTTGTTGATTGAATTGATCGGCTTTGCAATTAACCATTCGGATGCTTTACCTTTGAGTGAGAGTGGAAAAAGAATTAACTTGATACTCTCATCCCTGATATTCTGGTTCTTGAAAGTTCTGAGAACTGATAGAAATTTGTTCATGTGAACATAAGGCTAAACATTGTCTGAACCATTGAACTTTGGAAGCATAGAGATTACTGATGCTCTAAGTAAGTTCAAACTGGTTTAGCTTCTGTCTCTGGAAAAACAATACTGCTGGGTGGATCTCCAATAAATCACTCAGCTTTTTCCTCTGTTGTGCTTGCATGGGTGGGATAGCTTCAGGATTATTGGTGTCCAAAACACCTCCATCATTGCGTGCAGCCATTATTTCAATCTCATCTAGTATTCTTGTGAGTCGGTTGTTAAACCTTGTCCACTGTTGTGTTCTTACCGGACGATGATATTGACGATGGGGCATACACTAGAAAATGCTATGCGAAAATGACGAAAAACTATCCTAGAATGCTTGAGTGCAATTAAACTAATATGCAACTGTTCTAAATTATACTAAAATGCAAAACTACTTTCCTTTAACTGGGTTAGGGTTTGCAGCTAGTATCTCACCCGTTGTCTAAAGATGTCTCTTCTAGGGTTTTGGTGAATCACTTGGATTGCTTAAGTACCACGGCCCACAGATGATAGTCTGTTTGTCAAGATTCAGACAAGAAACACTAGAGTTTGATGTTTTGCTGTGTTGGCTTACAACTTCAATTGTTGAAAAGGTCCTAAATGCAATTATACTAGAAAACAATAAAACTAAACTATGATGCAACTATACTTAGAATAAAATAAAAAGAATGAAGATTCGACTAACCTGGATGGTAGATCTTGTCTTCGAGATGTCCTTCAAACTTCTCTCTTTCTCAAAAGGATGGATGATACGACTAAAATTACCACAAGATCCAAAGTTCTAATCTTGAAAGAAAACGTTAAACATAAACAACTTAAAACGGCAGCAGCGCCATTTGACCTTGCCTCTTTTTGTATGTGTAGATGGTATATGGATGATGTAGATAGATGATAGTTATTGAACAAAATAGAAATGTATCAAAACCTAATTATCCCTTAATAAGTAAAGGACAAGTAGGGTATCGTTCCACTTTTAAGTGTATATTATGTGAAGGACATGACTAGAAAGGGGATTTGAGGGATTAAAAACTATGATTGTAGAGATTTTAGATTCTAATGCTAAATGAAACTAAATTAACTAAACTATTGAGAATTTATAAGAGAGGGAATTCAAGAGATTAGAATCTACCAATACTTTTGATCTATGACCTTCTGCTTCATGGTTGTTCTTACAAGTAGACTACAATTAGGCAATCGAGCGAGTGCCGATGCCCTCTTGGACGAAACATCGTTAACAATTAATTCTACTTAAGGTTGTTCCTATGTTTATGCTATTAATATCTTCTTTCCTTTTATGTAAGCTCGAGCAGCCATTCAATGTATTACCGAGAGCAACATCAAGGAGTACTTCCTAATAGGGCAGCCATTCAATGAATCACCATTTAAGGCAAACACAAAGAATACTTCCCCTAGGCAGCCACTCCTTGAGCTAACCTTTTTAAGGCAACACAAAGAATACTTCCCTAACTCTAAAAACTATACTACTAGAAGAAAAGTAAAGAACACTAACATGATATTAATATTACAAAACATAAACCCTATTTTATACTTCCATCCCTTAGTGTGGGCAATGGAACTAATAACTAAAAACATAAAGAACTAACCTGATTGAAGAACACCATGAACCAGAAGAATCATTAAACCTTAAGCACCGGCTTCATCTTTCATATAGAAGGAGAAGATTAGTCTTCCATATAGAAGGAAGAACACGAAGAACGAGAAGAATAAGAGTCAAAGAATATAAGACTAGAAAGACTAACTTATTAAGACTTGACTAGTTAAAACCGAATATTTTATTATTAATCTTTCTCTGCCTCAAGTTCTGGAAACAAGAATATAAGTGAATTGGCAAATTACATGAGGCACTTGGGTCCTCTATTTATAGGGGTTACAATGAGTTCTAGAAGCATTCCAAACCGCCATTTGTTTCCTAATACAAATCAACTTCTTTCAGAGTCCAACTTCATCTCCAAAACTGAGAAGCAAGTGGCTACAGTGTCTTTTTATGCGTCTCGGGACGACGATCAAGGCGTCTCGGGGCGCATTGCATCTCGGGCCGACGATCCATAAATCCCTAGACGCGGAAGTCTATTTTCCCTTTTTGCTCTATCCTTCTATCCTCTTTTGCGGGCTTTGGTCCAAGCAACGAATCTTTTGGTCTTGGGCTTCCAAATAGGCTTTAAAATAGGTCCAAGTCGCATCTTTAATAGCTTCAATTCCTTGGCCTTCTTCATGATTGTCCACGGGCTTCCTATGTGATCATTAATGCTCCGAATTGCTCCGTTTTACCCCTTTTTCTCTAATATTCCACAAAACTCTCTTTTTCACCTGTAGAATCATAAAACATAACTTGCAAACACTATTAGTCCACTAAGATGGCTAAACAAGAGGCATAATCGAGGGTTAAATTGCACTTTTTGAGCACTTATCACTTAACCAAAGGAGTTAGATTTTAACCTCTCAGCTGCTTTGCGTTAAAGTACTTTTTATAAGCTTGCATTCGTGGCTAAGAAGCCCCACAACACCCTTACTGTGCTCTTGGTAAGAATTAAGTGGTTTCATACAAAAATAACATTTTGAATGTTTCCTACAATTAAAGGTGGACCAGTGAAACTCTGACATTCTACTACTTGGTCATCTTCAATACCTATGACAGAATGAAACTTCTAAAAAGGTATCAGGGGTACATTTCTAAATATTTCTGAGCAGGGGTTGGACGCTACTCTTGTACATTCGCTTTCCTCTAAGATGAAAATAAAACAACAAAATTTACTGAGATAAATATAGTTAAATATTTATCCGACCTCTTTTCTTAATTATATTTTTTAGTTTATATGCATGTATATGTTTTCTTATGTGACAGTATTAATTGTTTACTTTGGAATTATACTACATTGCTTAGAAGATAATTTTGCCTTCAACACTTGTCTGTCTCGGTGTAAAATAAATCTTTGAGGGACAAGGTGAAAAAATATGATTGCAAACACTCAACAAACATTGTGATGGGTTGGGTTAGTTCTGATGTTCAACAATGCTCATATATAATCCCCCAAGATGAAATAACTGTTGCCCATTATGGAAGCTAATCCCATTGCAAGCAATATAGAGACACGCACTAACGACAACAAAGAAATTGCGCATAGCACACCAAAGAATAGCAATGAGAACAAAGTTACCAAAAAAAAATAGCAATGAGAACAAGATATTTACTTTGTTTCATTACCCAAAAAAAAACATAGATTTACCTGGTTTGGCGCAAGGCCCAAAATATCGCTGATATATCCGATATATATCAGTTTTTTTGGTACACCGATATGGTTATATTCAATATATCTCAACCGAATATTGAATCAATTTTTTTCCAATATATATCGCAATTTCCGATATAACGATATATATCGACCGATATATACAATATATCCGATATAAATTATTGACTTTGACCGATATTGTTGACTTTGACCAAATATTATTGACTTTGACCGATATATTGATGATATTTCCGATATAATCGATGATATTTCGATATAATCGACGATATTTCCGATATAATCGACATACAAAACAAAATTTTGACTAGTCAACAAAAAAATAGATATCACCGATATATATCGGTTTTTGGGTACATCAAATATTCACCGAATTTGATATTTTGGGCCTTGGTTTGGCGTGATGCCTCAAATCCACGGGGGAAACAATAGAAGAGTGTATTGATGTGTAGAATAATGGAGAAACCCCACTGATCTCTGTATCCTCACATTCTCTCTCAAGAACTAATTATTATTCCAACTAATTCACTAATATTGTCCTTTACAAGCCCCCGTATTGATTTGGTTCTAGTTCTGGTTTGAGTATTGCAAGTTTGAGAATTTCGATTTGGAGTAGGTACAGTGGGAGCGAAGGTTTCGATTTAGTTTCTCGATTTTGGTTTGTTTTTGGGAGCAAAGGGTTTTGATTTTGGTTTGCTTTAATTTCATCCCTTAGATTTCGAGATGATCTCACAATTTTGAGTGGGCACGATTTGAGTGGGTTGGGAGGGATGATCCCCCCCCCACACATATATATATATATATATATATATATATATATATATATATATATATATATATATAAACAAAAGAAAAGAAAAACAACTTAGTTTATTATCATTATTAGATAAAATTTTAGTTTTTTTGGAAAATATCATATTTTGCTTTTATCATTATTAATTATGGTTAATTAAAAGAATTTTGGATGATATCAACTTTGTTTAAAGATAAGGTTTAGGATAATATCAACTTATGCTTAAAATGGGAAGTAATTGTCTTTTGGTTTAAGTTTGACGAACTTACCAAGTGTTGGATATTTGATCAACTTGGGACATTTGAATGTACAAGGCAAGTCGTATAACAAAACGCTCGCGCATTACAAATCAACTTGGGGATTAAAGATTCAATCTTTGACAATTCTTGTTATCTTTTCGCAATCACATAGTTAATAGTTAAATCCTGATTAGTTAAGAAGTTTAACTTAGTTACGTTTTGTTTTACATTTCTGTTAATTGAGCCCACGAAGGCAAATTTGTAAACCTATTGGCTTTGCCACCATTCCAACCCAAAATGTGGGTTTAGTTTAGAAATTTTGTAACAGAAAAAAATGTAAAGCTCGAAAGGTGGGTTTGACATATCAAGACACCCAACACTTGGTCAAGCCCCACCATGTCATCTCCATCCCCAAACGTGTACACACACTTGGGAGGTAATCTCTTCACCTCCTTGCAACTCCCACTCAGAGGATACTTGGTTGTTTACAAAAGCATGTTTGCGTGACCCGTATTAAATTTCCGTATTGTATTTACTTTACGCGCTTAAGGCTAAACCCGAGCCATAACAAACAACAAGTGGGATTAATCCCCACTTTAGTTAATAGACGTTGCATGATTCAAATGCTACATTGAGTAAATTAAAATCTAATATAAAATTAACCAAGTAGAGCCAATCTAGTCACGTCCATAGGACAGACACTTAGCATGAAAATTGAGAGTGGAAAACTACCAGATTCCAGTGGACCAACTACCTTCCTCACTCCCCTCCCTCATTTCATTACGAGTGAGATTCTTGGTAGCACCCCACATGGTGATGTAGTGATCTTCTCTTTTGAAGCGTGTAGAACCCCAAAACCTAGTTTTGCACCCAACTGTCAGATTCGAACAGGGTGTTTCGACCCCCACCTACGTGGCAAACATCCATTAGTAGGGGTCTCTATTTTATTCATTTAATCGACAGGGCTAAAGCCCAATTCGCAATATCATGGATCAATGTACAGGCCCATTAACTCATGTGTCTAAGGCTAAACCTTAGCCACATGACTTGCCACTAATGTACGTTGATTTATGTCCAGATTCGTTTCTTATCAAATAGATAATTATCAGTTGAGAGTTATATTCTATCACAATTACTCAAGCTACAAGAATACTTGAGCTACAAGGATTCTCTACTCTACCTATATAAATACCAAACTATTTTTTATTCAGAACTACGTTCTTGAGACTTGATCCCATTAATAATTTGGATACGTAGGCAACCGCAAGGTACAGTCTCATCATTCCCCCGATCACCATCATTTTTCTAAATTACTTTTCTACGTTCTTCGTCTCTTTTATCAACACTTGATGTTTTGATCATATCTGGTTGAAACACAGGGTATAACATCAAATCTACAGACTTTCAAAGTTTTTATATACAAATTCAAAAAATGAATTTCTACTATTTGGGCATCATCTTTGTTTGAGCATCCATGACTTATCAATATGTATCACAACCTTCATGAAATTACAATGCAAACCCAAAACCTTGTTCTTGTTGTGGTAGTCCTTATCATTAGGCGTCTCAATGCACATCATATACCGAGTTTGAGCCTCTTATAGAATATTCTTACGATTATGAAACTCAATAATTTTCAAACTTCTCGAGTACCCAATACACACAAGAGTTTTCTAATCATGTAGACAATTCATGGAGTTCCACCACAAATAGTCAACCACCATTCATATATCCACCTGGTCAGTCAGAGCGTGGTTTCACCCAAGGTCCATTACTATCCATTTCAAATTCATATCCCACTCCACCATCTATCACAAACCAACTTGACCAAGTAGTGGCTAAGCAAACAATACAAATTCAACAAATAGCAAAGACCTTGTGTTTTCTCCAATCCAGTTCAAAAGATGCCACATCTTAGACTAATATTCTTCCCACCAATCCAAAACCCAACCAACAAGAGAGACAAGGTGTTATTATAACAAACCCAGTTGCTAAAACCCATCCTGATATTTATGACCAAGTAAAACCCCATCACCATCTACCTAACTATCATGTGAATTCCAGATCTGATGATGATGATTACATGCATGAAGTTGCAGTTTCTCTCATTTGTCCTAGTACATCATAACCTATGCAAGAGAACACTCCGACAGAAGAGACTTTAGAACATGTGTTGGACTCGACACACTTGGACAATGATAAAGAAGACAAAGAAAATCAAGTACTAGAAAAAGAGGAAATAAAATATATGGTGGAAAGTAGATCCCAATTTAGTTTGGTGGTTAAAGACTTATCGATGGAACGAATTTGTGACATCCTTACTATTGCAGATACGAACCATAATCTTATGGAAACACCAAAACTAGATGAAGAATTCTCTAAGTCCTCGAGATCATGTGAAGAACCACCACCCAACCATCACCATCCCAATTTATATAACACCTCTTAAAATCCAACCTCCTTTCTTAAAAAATCTACCAATTTCTGAGGACTGCACCACTAAACCATTTCAAAGAAACCTCAAATTTGCACTTAAGCCAATTGCCTTTGAGATCCTTCATATTTTTCTCAACCTTCCCAGTAAAGAAACTTTGTCCAAAATACAAACTCACGAGTCTATCATTCCAATTGATGAGAACACCGCTTTGATTGAATTGCCAAAAAAAGAGGAAACAAAATCAATGGTGGAATGTGGATCCCAATTTAGCTTGGTCGTTATAAACTTAACGATGGACGAAATCAATGATTTTCTTAAAGATGATGACACTGAGTCCAATTTTGTAGATACACCCAAGCTAGATGAAGAGTTCTTGGAGTTCTTGAAAGCATGGGATGATGAGCCCATCATTCAAGTGGTTGAAAAGCTTAGTATGTTATACTTCGCATCATTTGAGCTTCATGAAGATCAACTACTACCACACTCACACTCTCATATATTTGGTGAGGCAATCCTGGATCACGCACTAGAAAAGAACTATCACCATCTATAATCTCTATCTCGAGTCTTGGAATTTTAGGAGTAGTTTCATGACTTGACACCCCCTCAAGTCTTGGAATTTTAGGAGTATGTTCTTGAGTAGGCACATCAGGGGAAATAAGAGAGGACAAAGTGGCATTTGAAATTTGAGGGGCACATTTCTTGAAGAATGAGTCTATTTTGGATGACTTGACGACCATGGTTAACCAACAATTCAAACTCCTAATTAAAGAAACCAACATGAATAATATATTAGTTAAAAATTTAAAATAAATTCATTCAGCAAGAAATCAACAAAGCAAATTGTTATAACATGAATTTTAAGAACAAGAAGGCAAGAAGCAAAGGATATTTTCATAAATCATAATCACTACATGTACAACATCCACAGTCCACACAACACTTCAATAGTTCAATTAGTTCTATAAATCAGTAAATCACTACATCCATTCCATATTTCCATTCCATGATTCGATGATTCCCATAATCCCATTGACATTGAAGAAAAAACACAATATCTCAATAAGTGTGCTAAATAGTCAGATAATGGATATATAAAACCATAGAAATATAGAGAAGAAAACTTACCTTGAAAATTGAAATGATTGGAGTAATGGAGTTGGACTGCTACTCTGTTAGAGCATGAGAAGACAAGATCGCGAACTGTTACTTTGTTAGAGTATGAGAACTGAGAAGACAAGATCGAGTGATAGAGTATTTATTCGCTAGTTTATTTAGAGTAGAAACTAATTGTGGAATTGTGGGAATGATGGATGGACTTTGAATATTTTTTATGCCAAGGGCCCATGGATTTCATTCTCCCATATATATATTTCATTTTTTTTTCTTAAAATTTTAGGGGGGCAACTTCCCTTGCCCGCCTCCCCCTGGCTTCACCACTGCATATATATATGGAACCACCCCATATATTACTTTGATATGGTTGATTCAAATTAAAAGGGGGTACTTGCATGTTTATTAATGAGAGAAATGTTGCTAAAGAAGATGTTATTGGAGAAGAAATCAATATCATTTTTTTTAATAGAAAAAGAATAACATGTTCTTGTTCTTTTTCAGTTATAAGTGAAAAACATAGAATATCTAATGTTAAGTATTGGGTCCTTAATATATTCTAATAAATGAATTGTTTTGTCTTCGGTACGCCTAATAAAAAAAATGATAATTTAGGAACATAAATGTGTTTAAAACAATTTTATTTATTTATTTTAAAGTTGAGGTATGGGAGTGTTTTTATGGGTGTGTCCAAGATCACCCATATTTTAGTCCCCTTGGATTAAGATTTTTTTTTGGGTCGCGGTATCTACACCACAGAAAATGGAGTTAGCACCCCTTTGCCTAAATCTGTGGTACTGGCACCCCTCCATTTAATGAGACATTTTTCATACACCCCGCCATCCAAAGCACCCCCACCCCATTTTTTGAAACTGACCCGACACAAAACAAAAAAGAAAAAAAAAAGTAACTTGTGGCTACTTCTTCAAACAAGAAAACTTTGGTGCTCTCTCCCGTTCCTCTCAATTAACACCTTTCAACTTCTCTTTCAATTTCAATTCACACATTTCTAGTATTCATCTACTCCTCTTGTCATTCATTCAATTTCTTTTTCAATTTTGACTTTTATTCTTCGCAATTTGCTATGTAAATTAAGTTAGGTAATTGTTCTTATGGTTTCTTGTAAATTAAATTGGATAAATTTGAAAAGACTAACTTGTATATTTGAAAAAACTTTAATACTTTATTTTTAGTTCAGTTAAGTTACAGTATCACAGTATCGCCAGTTTCATAAAAGTTTGTATTGTTACTCTACAATGAGGTTTGAATTCTTTAGCGTTTGAATTTTAAATTTTTAGCTATTATTGGTTTAATGTTGATTTAAATAATTGTAAAGTGCATTATTTTTTTGATTAAATGTGTAAAAGAACTTCGAGAGATTGCGTAAATGAATTTGTTGATTATTTTGGATTGAAATGAAGTTGGTTTTGGTTGTATGAAATATAAGTTGGATAAAGTGTGCTAGATGTTTAATGAAATGCCTAAAATGATTGGTTTTTTTTGTATATTTTTTTTAGTTTGGTTTGATTGAAACTAAATGGATGTTGTTACATTTTTGCTAAATACATATCGAATGTTTTAATTTTTTTTTTTATTTCATTTAAAATAATTCCGATGATGTTGTTTATACTGCTTATCATTTCAAATTTGTTAAAGAATAAACTATGATTAATTGTATGATTTTTGTAGTGATGCCTCCTCAAACTAGAGGTGCAACGGCTTCACAAGTCCAAGTTCTTCTGCATCTAAAGATCCGGTTGATGATTCTTCTACGCCTTCTACATCTACAGATCCAGTTGGTGGTCCTGAGAATGAAGGTTGTGCTGCGGCTGATGGATGATGGCGATCCTGTGAATGTGAAGAAAAGAAAGACTACAGGTCCAGGTCTAGATCCAACTCAAGGTTGAGGTCGAGGTCGAAGCTGAGGTAGAAAGAAACAGTTCTAATGAGTGTTGGAATATGTAATGGTGTACAAAACTTAGACTCTTCAAATATTTGTGAAACTTGTTTGTACGTATGACAGGTTTTATGATTTAATATTAAAAATATAGATGAAACTTTCCTGAAATTTGTTCTTGATATGAAAAATGTAATATTTGATTTTACATGTATGACAAGTTTTATAATTTAATGTTGAAAATATTGAAGAAACTCTGTTGAAATTTTGGTTCCTTTGGAAAATAGAATACACTCATTATCGAGAAAAGAAATAAAGAAAAAAATGGAAAGCTGTCTTTCCAAATTTAACAAAAGGAAATTATATATAGTATTAACGTTGCGTAGTAGTTTTTTTTTAAAAAAATCCCACGAAATGCTATCTTTCCAAAGTATTGAAGTAACCATCAAAGCTTCTGGATTCCTACGGAAGTCTCTTGTTGCCACAAAAGGGTTCCACGGAAGCCTCTTACCACCACAGAAGGGTTTTCACGGAAGTCTCTTGCCACCGCAGAAGGGTTCTCATGGAAGTATCTTGCCGCCACCTACAAAAGCTTATGGATTCCCACGGAAGTCTCTTGCCACAACAAAGGGTTCTTCCCACGAAAGTCTCTTGCCGTAACAGAGGGGTTCCCACGGAAGTCCCTTGCCGCCATAGAGGGTTTCTCATGGATTTCTCTTTCCGCCACCCAACAAAGCTTCTGGATTCCCACGGCATGATGTTTTCACCACAAAGAGGTTCCCACAGAAGGCTAAGGAATTTTCTTACCACTCTAAATGTAAGAAATTGAGTATTACACATCTTAGCTTTGCAGATGACATCTTGTTGTTTTGTAAAAGGGATCTTACAACTATCCAAGCAGTGAAGAATACCATTGAGGAGTTCTCTGCATGTACTGGTCTAAAGCTGAATATCCAGAAGACTACACTACTTGCAGGTAGTATGAGCCAACATGAAGCTAAAGAGTTAGCTGATATCATGGAAGTGAAACTAGTCCAGCCACCAGTAACATATTTGGGCCTTCTACTCACAGCAACTAGAATGGGGATCAAACCGGAAGAACAAGACATTGACTCATGTAGGAAGACTCCAATTGATCCAATCAGTTCTCTCTTCTCTTCATGTATATTGGGCTAGAACCTTCATCCTACCCAATACTACATTGAAAGAAATATCAAAGATTTGCAATAGATTCCTCTAGGCAGGTCCAGACATAAACGCCAAAATATATCATGTAAGCCATTATACTCTTAGACTTGGGAAAGATTAGTGTGGATTGGGTATTGTAGATCTAAAGACATGGAATAAGGCTGCCTACTGTGGCCTGGTATTCAAGATTATATTGCAAGCTATGAAGATTCATTATGGGTTAAATGGTCAGTTGAGCATCATGTCAGAAGCCAACACTTTTGGACTATGAAAATTCCAGCAGATGTTTCGTGGGTCTAGAGAAATGTCTTGAAACACAGAAAAGTAACACAAAAGTTTGTAAGGCACCAGATAGCAAAGGGAGGGCAGACCTTTGTTTGGCATGATCTTTGGTGCCATGACTCTCCGTTAATCTAATGGGCAGAAGCAGTGCAACTCCTTCATGTACCTGATAATGTCCTTGTGAGTGATCTCATTTATAAGGGGAGATGGAATCAGATTATTAATAGTTTGCCCGATAGTGAGCTAAAGAAGAAAATAGAAAGTACTGAGTTGAACCCTTTGCTTGCACAAGACCAAGTCATTTGAACTCCAACAGTATCAGGTAGATTCACTATCCAATAAGCATATTATGTTCTTAAATAGATCCGAAATAAGGTGAAGTGGTACAGGTTGATATGGGGCAAGATAGTTCTTCCAAAACATTCCTTTACAGGGTGGCAGCTCTTTGCAAATTGCTTACATATGATAGGGTTATATACTAAAAACATTACTTTTGTATTAACTCTAATTATTCATATTTTGAATGAGAATCATATGGGCAAATGTTATGCATATTATATATGTTATTAGTTATATGCATGTGTCTAATACTTTATGTTGTAGATTATATGGTGTGTGGTGACACACAGAAGATCATATCATCAGTACCTTATAAAGTATAAGTAAATGTTCACAACCTAGATGGATTTGGACAAACCATTGGTACGGTTGTAGTATAATCTGGTATTAGTCTATCTTGACTACAGGATTACACTAGTACACTTTGTGTGTATTGAGCAGGACCAAGTGAGGTTGTTTCTCTTTATACTGACTATATAAGAAAACAAATACCTCTGTCATTATGGATGTTTGTCCTCTTAATCCGGATATAATAACGGGCACTTACGTGCATTGTATATTGCTTTAAATCATCAATGAGTGAGATTCATTTGTGAATCAACAAACTCGATGGATTAGTGATAAGTGCTCAAAAAGTGCTATTTAACCCTCGATTATGCCTCTTGTTTAGCCATCTTAGTGGACTAATAGTGTTTATAAGTTGTGTTTTAAGATTCTACAGGTGAAAAAGAGAGTTTTGTAGAATATTAGAGAAAATGGGGTAAAACGAAGCAATTCGGAGCATTAAGGATCACATGGGAGGCCCGTGGACAATCATGGAGAAGGCCAAGGAATTGGAGCTATTAAAGATGCGACTTGGACCTATTTTAAAGTCTATTTGGAAGCCCAAGGCCAAAGGATTCGTTGCTTGGACCAAAGCCCGCAAAAGAGGATAGAAGGATAGAGCAGAAGAGAGAAAATCGGCTTATGCGTCTAGGACGCATGGATCGAAAGGCCCAGACGCATTGATTCCGGGCGTAGATCGGGACGCATTGATTGCGTCTGGGACGCATAGATCGAGCGTCCAGATGCATTGATTAAGTCTGGGACGCATGAATAATGCATCCAGACGCATGAATCGACACTGTAGCCAATTCCTTCTCAGTTTTGAAGACGAAGTCGGACTCTGGAAGAAGTCTATTTGTATTAGGAAACAAATGACGGTTTGGAATGATTCTAGAGCTCATTGTAACCCCTATAAATAGAGGACCTAAGTGCCTCATGTAATTGGCCAATTTACTAATATTCTTGTCTCCAGAACTTGAGGCAGAGAGAGATTAATAATAAAAGATCGGTTTTAACTAGCTGAGTCTTAATAAATTAGTCTTTCTAGTCTTATGTTCTTCGACTCTTCTTCTTCTCGTTCTTCGTGTTCTTCCTTCTATATGGAAGGCTAATCTTCTCCTTCAAGGGAGGAGATGAAGCCGGTGCTTAAGGTTTAATGATTCTTCTGGTTCATGGTGTTCTTCAATCAGGTTAGTTCTTTATGTTTTTAGTTATTAGTTCCATTGCCCACACCAGGGGATGGAAGTATATAATAGGGTTTATGTTTTGCAATATTAATATCATGCTAGTGTTCTTTACTTTTCTTCTAGTAGTGTAATTCTTTAGAGTTAGGGAAGTATTCTTTGTGTTGCCTTAGAAGGGGTAGCTCAGGGAGTGGTTGCCTAGGGGAAGTATTCTTTGTGTTTGCCTTAAGTGGTGATTCATTGAATGGTCGCCCTATTAGGAAGTACTCCTTGATGTTGCTCTTGGTAATACATTGAATGGCTACTCGAGCTTACATAAAAGGAAAGAAGATATTAATAGCATAAACATAGGATCAGCCTTAAGTAGAGTTAATTGTTAACGATGTTTCGTCCAAGAGGGCATCGGCACTCGCTCGATTGCCTAATTGTAATCTACTTGTAAGAACAACCATGAAGCAAAAGGTCATAGATCAAAAGTATTGGTGGATTCTAATATCTTGAATTCCCTCTCTTATAAATTCCCAATAGTTTAGTTAATTTAGTTTAGTTTAGCATTAGAATCTAAAATCTCTAAAATCATAGTTTTGAATCCCTCAAACCCCCTTTCCAGTCCGTCCTTCATATAAACATACACTTAAAAGTGGAACGATACCCTACTCATCCTTTACTTATTGAGGGATAATTAGGTTTTGATACGCTTCTATTTGTTCAACGACCATCATACATCATTCATATACCATCTAAACACACAAAAAGAGGCAGTGTCAAATGGCACCGCTGCCGTTTTAAGTTGTTTATGTTTAACATTTTTTTCAAGATTAGAACTTTGGATATTGAGGTAATTTTAGCCGCATCATCCAACCTTCTGAGAAAGAGAGAAGCTTAAAGGAAATCTCGAAGACAAGATCTACCATCCAAGTTAGTCGAATCTTCATTCTTTTTATTGCTTTCTTAGTATAGTTGCATCATAGTTTAGTTTTATTGCTTTCTAGTATAATTGCATTTAGGACCTTTTCAACAATTGAAGTTGTAAGCCAACACAAATAAAACATCAAACTCTAGTGTTTCTTGTCGAATCTTGACAAACGGACTATCGATGCGTGGGCAAAGTGGTACTTAAGCAATCCAAGTGATTCACCATAACCCTAGAAGAGACAGCTTTTGACAACGGGCGAGATACTAGCTGCAAAGCCCAACCAAGTTGAAGAAAAGTAGTTTTACATTCTAGTATAATTTAGAATAGTTGCATATTAGTTTAATTGCATTCAAGCATAATAGGATAGTTTTTTTTTTTTTTTTTTTTTTTTTTTTTTTTTTTTTTTTTTCGCATAACATTTTCTAGTGTATGCCTTGTCGTCCATATCATCGTCCGGTAAGAACACAACAGTGGACAAGGTTTAACAACCAACTCACAAGAATACTAGACGAGATTGGTACAATGGCCGCACCCAATGATGGAGGTGTTTTGGACACCAATAATCCTGAAGCTATCCCACCCATGCAAGCACAACAGAGGAAGAAGCTGAGCGATTTCTATTCGCCAAACATTGGAGACCCGCCCAGCAGTATTGTTTTTCCAGAGACAGAAGCTAACCAGTTTGAACTTAGAGTATCAGTAATATCTATGCTTCCAAAGTTCAATGGTTCAGACAATGTTCATCCTTATGTTCACATGAACAAATTTCTATCAGTCCTCAGAACTTTCAAGAACCAGAATATCAGGGATGAGAGTATCAAGTTAATTCTTTTTCCACTCTCACTCGAAGGTAAAGCATCCGAATGGTTAACTGCACAACCGATCAATTCAATCAACAACTGAGAGAAGTTGAGAACAAAGTTTATGAACAAGTTCTACCCACCCCAGAAGATAGATGTCATGCAGCAAGCCATCAACAATTTCAAAGGGAAGGTGACTGAAGAATATCATCAAAGCTGGGAGAAATTCAATAATCTGCTAGTCTCATGTCCACATCATGGTTATGATAAGAGCACACTGGCTCATTTTTTCTTTCGAGGACTTTCTACTATGAATAAGCAGATGATACAATCAATGCATCAAGGTAAGTTTACATCATTGGATGGAGAGGATGCCTACAACTTTCTCGAGAATTTAGCTGAAGACACTCAACAATGGAGTACTAGCAACGAGGACGTAGCTAGAGTGGAGGGGGTGCCGAAGAAATTTGGCAACCAAATTCAAGAAGATCCAAATCAAGCAATGCTATCAATTATGGCAAGCCTATCAACAGGACTTGAAAATCTGAACAAGAAGTTTGATCAGTTCTCCATGAATCCTCCAAAACCAAACAATTTCCAAGCTAAACCTCAGCCATCCAAGCCTTGTTATGTAATTTGTGAGCTATGTTCTGATGAAGGCCACACCACTGAAGAGTGTTCGTACTATCTGGATACTAATGCAGAGGCATGTAGTATCAACTCTTTAGGAAGAAATAACCAGTTCAATCAGGGACAAAATTATTGGAAACCACAAAATACAAATCAGAGGAATTTTCCTCTAGGATTCCAAAATCAGTCAAATCGGTTCGAATAACCGATGATCGGTTCCAAAACCGCCAAAGAACCATACGTAAATCAACAAGTCATACGGAAACCAAGAATACCAAGCTAACACAAAACAGAGAGTTAGTACGGATCTTATGAGTGGATATATTGCCCCGCCTCCGTCGAGCAAAGCGGTTATCCCACATATGGAAGAAGCTATTACCACCATTGTCAATGAGCTAAAACGGACAAATCAAAGAACCCGAAGTTGGAGAATAACTTTAGTGTCATTCAAGGCGGATAGGGCAAATCATTTGCCGCCTTTGACAGAGAGATCAAAAGGAGCATTACCAAGCGGCCCGAGCCAAATCCGAAAGGAAGAGGTGTCTTGCAGGTGGATAACCTGGAGATTACTCAGTCGAATGCCCAAGTTAATTCTGTCACCACTTTGAGGTCAGGCAAGAAAGTTGATAACAAGATTGTCTATGAACCAGGAAAAGATTCTGCGGAGCCTAAGGTTACTTATGTCCCCACCATCCCACCTAGTTCTAACATTCCAGATATATCTAGTGTTGTGCCACCTGCTGAAGAAACTGTTGCAAAAGAAGTTGAAGAAACTACTGTGGAAGTAAGTAAGAAGAAGCCATCACGAGTGACTCCACCTGTCACTCCACTATTTGTTACCAAGACAACCGAAGCCGAAAGAAGAGAACCGATATTGAAGAATCCGCCAGTACCGTTTCCTTCAAAACTAGTGAATACCAGAAAAGATGACCAATACAAGGAGATTTGCGATGTATTTCAAAATTTACAGATTAATATCCCATTTCTGACCGCCATCAAGCAAGTTCCTTCGTATGCCAAGTTCCTGAAAGATCTAGTAAAGAAGAAGACCAGCATTCAGGAAGAAGCTTTTATCACTCAAAGATGTTCATCGTACCTACAGAATCTATCGGTTGTGAAACTGAAAGATCCTGGAAGTCCAACTGTTACATGCAGAATTGGAGATTCTTTGGAGGAACAAGCTTTATTAGATTTGGGTGCCAGTGTGAATCTTCTACCATATTTCGTCTACGAGAAGTTGGGCTTGAAGGATCTAAAACCGACTGATGTTACTTTACAGTTGGCAGATAGATCAGTGAAGATACCTAGAGGAATCATTGAAGATGTCATAGTCAAGATTGAAGATTTCTATTATCCGGTTGATTTCATAGTACTTTCGATTACGTAACCTACATCCGGTAGGGATACCAATCATTCTAGGCGACCATTCTTGGCCACCGCAAATGCACTCATCATTTGTCGTCGAAATGGTAATATGACGTTATCCTTTGGTAATATGAAAGTCGAGACCAATGTTTTCCATATGTTACAGCAACCATAGGAGGTGTGTACTGTGAATGAGGTATGCATGATTAAAGCGTTAGCACAGGATTATCTGACTCATTCATATCCTGCTGACGAGTTGTTGAAAGCTCTAACAGACTCAGATTGTGAGGAACTTAGTGTTGAGTCAATCAATGCCATTTTGGATTCATCACCTATCATAAATGACAGCAAGTTCAAAGAAAAGCTTGAATCGCCTATTCCTGATGGACCATCTAAAGAGCTTAAGGAGCCGCCTAAGCTAGAATTGAAACCTTTGCCGTCTACACTCAAGTATGTTTTCTTTGGAGATTTGGGAACCTACCCAGTAGTCATTGCATCAGATTTAACTGAGGATCAGGAATCCAGGTTAGTAGCACTTTTAAAGGAACACAAGTTAGTTATAGGTTGGACAATTGATGATATCAAGGGGATCAGCCCTATGATAGTTCAACATAGGATTCATTTGGAAGAGGATTCCAAGACTTCTAAGCAACAACAGAGGAGGCTTAATCCGAAGATGAAGGAAGTAGTTAGAGAAGAGGTCGTCAAACTCCTTGATGCCGGCATTATCTACCCTATTTCTGATAGTCAATGGGTTAGTCCAGTTCAAGTTGTACCGAAGAAGTCCGGAACCACAGTGATCAAGAACGAGAACAATGAGTTGATTCCAACCAGGATTAATTTGACCGGATGGAGAGTTTGCATCGACATGAGAAACCGAATAGCGATCAAGGAAAGACCATTTTCCATTGCCATTCATCGATCGATGTTAGAAAGATTAAATTTGGACAAGCTTACTCGCTTTCTTGATGGTTAGTCAGGATATTTTCAAATCCATATTCACCCTGAGGACCAAGAGAAGACCACATTCACATGTTCGTTTGGGACATTCGCCTACCGTCGTATGCCTTTTGGTCTATGCAATGCACCGACCACTTTTCAGCGATGCATGATGAGTATTTTTGACGATATGGTAGAGAAATACATGGAAGTTTTTATGGATGATTTTTCAGTTTTTGGATCATCTTTTGAGGATTGCCTACACCATCTCTCCTTAGTCCTTAAACGTTGTTGCGATACCAACTTAGTTCTAAACTGGGAAAAGTGTCACTTCATGGTAAAGGAAGGGATAGTGCTAGGTCACCAAGTTTCAAAGGAAGGAATTCTAGTAGATCGAGTGAAGATTGATATTATAAAGGATCTACCCAAACCGAGAACTGTCAGAGATATTCGTGCCTTCCTAGGTCACGCAGGATTCTACCGTCGATTTATCAAGGATTTTAGCAGAATTGCAAGACCACTGTCACATCTGTTAGGGAAAGATATTGTCTTTGATTTTGATACATCATGTGTTGAAGCTTTTATGAAGTTAAAGGAAGCACTCAGTTCAGCACCAATCATTCGTGCGCCCGATTGGAGCCAGCCATTTGAGATCATATATGATGCATCTGATTATGCTATAGGAGCCGTTCTAGGACAAAAGAAGTACCGTACGCAATCTATTATGCTAGCAAGACTCTAAATGGAGCTCAGATTAATTATTCTACCACTGAGAAGGAACTCTTAGCCGTTGTATATTCTCTTGACAAATTTCGACAATATCTGATAGGTTCAAAGGTGATTGTCTATACTGACCATGCTGCCTTGCGTCATTTACTCGCTAAGCAGGATGCCAAGCCAAGATTGATCCGATGGATACTACTTTTACAAGAATTTGATTTAGAGATACGTGATAAGAAAGGAACAGAGAATGTCGTTGCTGATCACCTTTCTAGATTGTTAGTGGAGAATACGGAAGACAATTTACAAATCTTTGAGACTTTTCCTGATGAATAGTTGTTCAGTATATCAGAAGTGCCATGGTACAGCCACATTGCAAATTATCTTGTGACCAACAAGGTACCATCACATTGGAGCAAGCAAGAAAAAGATTTATTCTACTCAAAGGCCAGATATTATTTTTGGGATGATCCATACTTATTCAAGAAGTGTTCGGATAAGATTATTCGAAGATGCATCCCAGAATTGGAACAAGAATCCATTCTATCATTCTGTCACGATCAACCTTGCGGAGGACACTTTGGCCCGCAACGTACTGCAGACAAGGTATTACAAGCCGGATTTTATTGGCCTACTCTTTTTAAAGATGCAAATGTTTATTGCAAAGCATGTCCGAGATGCCAATTTTTGGGTAAGACCTCGAAAAGGTTCGAGTGGCCTCAACAACCGATCTTTATCTCAGAAATCTTTGATGTATGGGGTATAGACTTCATGGGACCATTCCGCCTTCTTTTGGTTACACCTACATTCTGCTGGCTGTGGACTATGTTTCAAATTGGATTAAAGCAGTTCCTACAAAGACCGCTAATCATAAAGTCATCGTGGACTTTCTGAAGAAGAACATTCTACCAAGATTTGGAACACCGAGAGCTATCATCAGTGATAACGGTTCTCACTTCTGTAATCGTATATATGGGAATCTTATGGCAAAGTATGGAGTAATTCACAAGCTAGCTTTACCATATCATCCTCAGACTAATGGTAAAGCAGAAGTATCGAATAGGGAAATCAAGAGTATTCTGGAGAAGACAGTAAATCCATCTAGGAAAGAATGGTCTCTTAGACTCCAAGATGCATTATGGGCATACAGAACAACATTCAAAACACCCATAGGGATGTCGCCCTATCTCTTGGTATATGGAAAGGCGTGTCATCTACCTGTTGAGTTAGAACATAAAGCCTACTGGGCAGTAAAAGAGATGAATTTCAGCCTAGATCAAGTAGGAGAAAGGAGGAAGCTTTAGATCAGTGAATTAGAGGAATTGAGAAGTGATGCTTATGATAAGTCAAGGATTTACAAGGATAAGACTAAAGCATTACATGACAGAAGAATTCTAAAGAGAGAATTTGAACACCGATGAAGGTTCCGGGTCTACAACTCTCGTCTAGAAATTTTCCCTAGAAAATTGAGATCTAGATGGACGGGACCATTTATAGTAAGACATGTCACACCTTTTGGAGCTATTGAAGTAGAAGACATAAAGAGAAGGACTCATTTCAAAGTCAATGCTCATCGACTGAAGCCTTTTCTGGAGTTACCTACTGGAGACGTGGAGGCAATTTTTCTCAAGGATCCGGTTTATCAGACCATTGTTGAAGCGGAAAATTGGGGTAAGTTACCTACACACCTTAAAGATTACATTTTATGTCTTGCTGAACCTGTTACTTTGTCTAGTTTAAGTTTTTTGCATGAAGAAGCCAAGCGTCGTAAGCTTGACTCCTTAGGATATCATTAGTATAAGTGGCACTGATAGTCGGGCCCTCAGATTTTCATAACTTTATCCTTTACTGAGAGGAGTTGCAAGCGCCGGAGTCAAAGTCTCATAACTCTAGTAGACCGAGTATAAAATGTCTATAGGAAGTAAGCATGTTGTTGAGAGATCAGTTTTGGAGTGGGAATACTAGTCTTGAGGATCTGACTTTAAAAGACTCACATTACGTCTTGGGGATCTGACGTAAAAAGACATAAAAATTTGTTTCTTGAACTAATTCTGATATTCGGCATCAATGGTAATATCCTACCTTTTTCTCATCCATTTCATTTACTTCTTTATACATTGAGGTCAATGCATGCATAAGTAGGGGGAGGGTGTACTTGAGAAATGAATTTCGAAAATTAGTTTTCAAAAACAAAAATATTTTTGTTTCTATATAAGTAGCATGAGAAAAATGAATTTTAATGATGAGTCTGGGATATATATTCTATACTGCTTAGTGTTGAGTTTGATAGATAGTTGATATTATTGATTTCATTACCGCTTAGACTATTTATTATGCTTTCGGACATAGTTCTTATTGATAGAATTCTTTATTAAGGCACCACCATAATACTTTGTCGGGTTTTGTGTACTTTTGCTAGAAGAGAGATTTAAACCCCTAGTAAATTTGGAAGTAGAATTTTTAGACTTAGCCCGTGAGACTTGAGCTTTATACCCATTCTTTGGAGAGTTCTTATGAAAAATCCGAAGTCTTAGTGACTCAACATCTTTCAGTTCTTTATGTGGATTTGTAATATAGTCTCATTATTTGTTGATTTGGTTAATCACGAAGTGACATTAACTGGGGAGATAGCCATTAGGTCTTGTAGTCTATTCGAAACAGAGTATCATACTGATAAGTCAAGTAGTGAACCCATTCAGCCTTTATCCCACCTAGTAGGACCATCATGTTAAACCCTTTTGAGCCTTACAATAAGCCATTTTCTTTCAAAACCCTTTATCCTTTACCCAACTCCAGACAAGGAGTATAGCCAAAATCTTTATCAGCTATACCCATATGTTTCTGAGAATATGAGGGGCACAAGGAGGAAGAAAGACCACAAAAGGAAGATTACAAGGAAATATCAGAGAGATACAATGAAGACTATCATTCTGTTCAAAGTGAAAGAAGTTAGTGGAAAACAAGCATATCCAGTACTAATCAAGGATATACCACTGAGCTTTAAAAAAAAAAAAAAAAAGTTGAACAAAATGGATGGAAAAGCTAAGACAAAGGAAGAATTTTCTCTGCAATACAGAATTTGAAGAAATCTTCCAAAGAAAGAAGCAAAACCCTTAGTGTTTTTCAGAAACAACCTTAGAATCCTTTTTACTTTTCCTTCATAAACCAATACCCAAGCCAAGTTACAACCCATGACTTATCACTACAGTATGGTACAAAGTCTAGAATAGGTGAGAGGATGCTAAAGTGAAGGACCCAACACTTCATATGTGATTGACATTCTTTCCATGAGACTACTTTCATTCAGAAGTCTGTTTTTCAAGGTAGTATGTGGGATGTTCGTATGCATTATTCTTTTCCCCACATACATGAGGTAAAATAGTAGACCATCTTCTGAGAGATTCTTTGCTGAGAGTATGACCGGTGAGGATTGCAAGTCGAGATTATCTTTCTAAAGGTAAACTAGGGATTCCGTTTCTTGGATAGGAGAGTATAGGAGATTGACCGAGTACACACATAAGTCTTGAATGAGAATTTTGTCAATTTTTACTATCTCCCATCATAATCTATGAGTCTTTGCAGCAATGTAGTTAGCAATGGATACCATCCTGTTGGAGTAAGCACTAAGTGGGTAAGGAATTTCTCTCTCTGAAAAATACTATCATTCTTGAACATGCTATTGATTGATTTTGTGGGTATATCACCTGAAAACCCTCACGAGACTATAACTCGTCCTTTTTGGGGAACTTAAAGGTTTAAAGCCTTGTTGCATATGGTAAATACAATCGCGATGCCTGCGAAAATGAGTTAGGATTTGATTTTATTTTTTAGGATGTAATTTTGATCACTTATCTATTTTTTTATCTTATTTGCTAAGAGACTAGCAAAAGCCTAGTTGGGAGTTGTGATAAGTGCTCAAAAAGTGCTATTTAACCCTCGATTATGCCTCTTGTTTAGCCATCTTAGTGGACTAATAGTGTTTATAAGTTGTGTTTTAAGATTCTACAGGTGAAAAAGAGAGTTTTGTAGAATATTAGAGAAAATGGGGTAAAACGAAGCAATTCGGAGCATTAAGGATCACATGGGAGGCCCGTGGACAATCATGGAGAAGGCCAAGGAATTGGAGCTATTAAAGATACAACTTGGACCTATTTTAAAGTTTATTTGGAAGCCCAAGGCCAAAGGATTCGTTGCTTGGACCAAAGCCCGTAAAAGATGATAGAATAATAGAGTAGAAGAGAGAAAATCGGCTTATATGCGTCTGGGGCGCATGGATCGAGCGTCCAGACGCATTGATTGTATCTGGGATGCATAGATCGACCATCCAAATGCATTGATTAAGTCTGGGATGCATGAATAATGCGTCCAGACGTATGAATCGACACTGTAGCCAATTCCTTCTCAGTTTTGAAGACGAAGTCGGACTCTGGAAGAAGTCTATTTTTATTAGGAAACAAATGACGGTTTGGAATGCTTCTAGAGCTCATTGTAAACCCTATAAATAGAGGACCTAAGTGCCTCATGTAATTTGCCAATTCACTTATATTCTTGTCTCCAGAACTTGAGGCAGAGAGAGATTAACAATAAAAGATCGGTTTTAACTAGGTGAAGTCTTAATAAATTAGTCTTTCTAGTCTTATGTTCTTTGACTCTTCTTCTTCTCGTTCTTCGTGTTCTTCCTTCTATATGGAAGGCTAATCTTCTCCTTCAAGGGAGGAGATGAAGCCGGTGCTTAAGG
Source organism: Coptis chinensis (assembly GCF_015680905.1). NCBI lineage: Eukaryota > Viridiplantae > Streptophyta > Magnoliopsida > Ranunculales > Ranunculaceae > Coptis > Coptis chinensis. The sequence goes on along the minus strand of NC_141463.1, from coordinate 86,286,839 downwards.
TTTAATGATTCTTTTGGTTCATGGTGTTCTTCAATTAGGTTAGTTCTTTATGTTTTAGTTATTAGTTCCATTGCCCACACCAGGGGATGGAAGTATAGAATAGGGTTTATGTTTTGCAATATTAATATTATGCTAGTGTTCTTTACTTTTCTTCTAGTAGTGTAATTCTTTAGAGTTAGGGAAGTATTCTTTGTGTTGCCTTAGAAAGGGTAGCTCAGGGAGTGGCTGCCTAGGGGAAGTATTCTTTGTGTTTGCCTTAAGTGGTGATTCATTGAATGGCCGCCCTATTAGGAAGTACTCCTTGATGTTGCTCTTGGTAATACATTGAATGGCTGCTCGAGCTTACATAAAAGGAAAGAAGATATTAATAGCATAAACATAGGATCAGCCTTAAGTAGAGTTAATTGTTAACGATGTTTCGTCTAAGAGGGCATCGGCACTCGCTCGATTGCCTAATTGTAGTCTACTTGTAAGAACAACCATGAAGCAGAAGGTCATAGATCAAAAGTATTGGTGGATTCTAATCTCTTGAATTCCCTCTCTTATAAATTCCCAATAGTTTAGTTAATTTAGTTTAGTTTAGCATTAGAATCTAAAATCTCTACAATCATAGTTTTTAATCCCTCAAACCCCCTTTCCAGTCCTGTCCTTCATATAAACATACATTTAAAAGTGGAACGATACCCTACTCATCCTTTACTTATTGAGGGATAATTAGGTTTTGATACGCTTCTATTTGTTCAACGACCATCATACATCATTCATATACCATCTAAACACACAAAAAGAGGCAGTGTCAATTGGGTAATGACATTATATGTAAGGTATGCTGTTGATTATAGAAAGAATCCGTGACCCACAGGAAGTCGGGTTGATGATGTCCCCTTGAAGAGCTCAAAAGGATTGTCATGTAAACCCTGCAGGTGGATTTATTCCGACATGACAATGAGGTTGAGTGGTACTATTTAAGGACATAAGAAGTTGATTAATGTAGTTGTCAGTAACTTGACTTAATCAACGGGTATTCGATATTTTAAACACATGGATATCAACAAGCATATAATATGGAGCCCATAAACGTAACACGTAATTTGGGATTAGGGCGGTAGTACAACAATGGCCTTTAGTAGAATAAGCCATTTGTTGACGGACTTGGGCCGTGTGTTCTAGGCGAACATGGGAAGCCCAAGCCCGTCAGGATTCCTAACCCTAATTTCTCCTCATGGTCCCTGTTGTAGCCTATAAATAGAAACCTCTTTCTCTAGCCATTTTTTACACAAGAAAAACTTAGGTTTTGCTCAAGGAAAGATAAATCCAAAATCGGTTCTAACTTTGTGAGTGAGAGAGGCCAAGAGAGAAAAAAGAGATTGGAAGATCGTTGCCCACACAACGTCCATTCTAAGGATAGGAATACAACAGAAGATCAAGAGGTTGCTGATTTCGTAAATCTTGAATTCTCAGAGATATCACAGCTGATCTAAAGGTATGATTTCTAAAAACCGTGAACACCCTTTATTCCACTACGGATGGGTTTTCGCGGTTCGTAAATCATTCGGTGAAACCATAACGGTTCCTACAACCTACCCAGGATGGGTTGGTCAAGAGGAAAGTTCTATCTCAATCGTCTTGTTGTTTTGCAACTCTTCAAGAGAGCACTCAAAGCATTTATTTTTCAATTGCCACTTTACCAATGGAGTTTGGGCAAAAGTGAAAAGGTGGATGAGTTTGAACAACCAAGTTCAACCATCAACATCAGAATGGTACAACCTTTTGAGGCTATTTTGATCATCTTCGATGGAATCCGAAATTATAAAGGCAATAGTCTGTGCTACTGTATATGCCATATGGATAGGGATGTCCATCTTGCCCGAAACCGAAAACCAAAAAGCCCAAAACAAAATACCCGCACCGAACCCAGCCCAAACCCGACAAAACTCGAACCCAAACCGAAATACATAGGGTAAGGTTTGGTCACACTCTCTAAACTCAGACCAACCTGAACCCGACCTGATAATTTAGTCCTAAACCTGTTAAAAGGGCTAAAAACCCGAAACCGAACCCCAAATCCAGTTTCAATTGCATACTACTAATCTCATGTAAAAGAATGAGTTAGATAAATATTTGGATTATGATCTCATTCATGTTTACAATGATGAGTTATTTAATATATTGGATTATGAAAAAAATTATGTTGGGATTTCCAATTTTTTCAGTAATTGTACATGATCATGTGTCTATAGTTCATTCCAAGTCCATCTATTTTTAAATCATATCAAATAATTATGTCCGAGTATAGGTGATAATTACTTCCAAGTTCATTAGAAGTTTTATTTTGTTTGAAGGATTGGTGGATGGCCAAAGAAGGAATAAAATGTAGATATATATTTCAAATAAAGTTTTTTATTGTCTTATTTCTTTATTTATACCGGGTTTTATCCTACCCGAAACCTGAACCCGAGCTCGATGGGGACCCGAAATATAGGGTTAGGGTAGGGTTTGGTCACACTTCTCAACAAAATACCTGACTCCGAACCCGACCAACTGAAAACCGGTCCGGTTTGGGTAACCTGATACCCATTCAAAACCCGAAAAGTCAGATTTGGGCCGGGTCGGGTACCCATTTGGACATCCCTACATATGGATAGAAAGGAACTCGAGGAGATTCAAACAGAAACAACACACTGAGGATCAAGTTTATAATAAAGTCAAGAAGGATATGAAGCTTTACTAGCAAACTATGCTGATGGAAATTCCTGAGTCGGTGGCAGCGAGAGTGTTGATTGATAGGATTGGTATACAAGTGTCTTTCATGCACAAGGATCCCAGTTGGTGCTCTTGGCTCAGATCTAAAACAAGTGAGCTTATGGTTAACACTGATGACTCTGTCACTGAGGAATCGAATGGTTTTGGAGGGGCTATTAGGGATGAAACAAGAGCAGTAAAGTTCGCTTTCACGGGAAGTTCAACAAAGAGGTCAGTGATGACACAAGAGCTCTTAGACATTGAAGTGGGTATGTAGGGTGAGCTAAGTATTGGAGCTAAGAAGGTAACCATTGCGTCTGACTCTATGTGTGTCGTTCGGGCTATCAATGGCATGGAGGAGCCCCCTTGGTATTGCCTTAATATTGTGGCTGCCATAAACTCCTTGAAAGCTCAGTTTGAAATTGTTGAGTTCAAACATGTGTATAGGAAAACCAACCAAGTAGCTTATTACTTGTCAAAACTATGTAATGCACCACATGACTCTATTTTGTATTTCCTTCCTCCAATTGATGTGGGCCTTGATAAGCTTGTAAAGGAGGATGCAAGGGAAAATGTTTCTAAGGTTATAATTAATGCAAGTCGAGGTCGGCATAACCTCTAGCTTCTTTAAAAAAAATAAAAAATAAAAAAAAATAAAAAAACTAGAAAACTCCCTAAATATTATAACTCCTACAGGTGTAGTAGTCCTGAAAGTTGTAAAATAGCTTGATAAGCCTTTTTAATCAAGCTATTATACCTCTCATATCTCTGGTTCTTTTCATATTCTATTGATTCTCCAATGTTCAATGGTAGTCCTGAAAGTTGTTCTCTACGACGCAGGTCCCCTTGGCGTGTTCGATAGGTTCCTGTCCAGCAACCCAAGTGGAGGTTTCCATCACCTCGGCATAGGTCTAGATCACCTGAAAAAGAGGAGGCTGAACAGATTGGTGAAGGAAGCAAAGGAACGAGAGGCAAGGAGTAGTAGGCATACTCCATCTAAGTATCTAGCAAGGCATGAATTCATGATACTTGTACTTCTATTAAATGTCCTCCCAAACAGTACAAATTTAAACATGCGAAGATTCCTTATCTGTCAGCCGCAGATACATTGGTAGCAGATGCAACCCAAACAGTTCAAATACTTCAAAAATGTAAATTGAGTCTTACATTTCATACAAATTAAAATGTGATTGACGTTCATGAATGTGTATTCATGTAGTACTGTGACTTGTATTGTTACTTTTTAGAAGCAGTATTCCCATGGCCATTGCGCACCCATTTAACTTTAAAGGTTCTATCAGTTATCAATTCCGGCTGCTACATCGACATCTGCCTTCAAGAATTAGCGGAAAAAAAACATGCCTTTAGGAATGTGTATTCAACTTTTTCCCCAACTACCTTTGCTTCAGTCCATCTGCCGGAGGCAGAATGCATGAAAGTAAGACATGACAACCTACATTACTCACAGGATCTAGTTCTCTAGTTAGTTTTCTAATTCTTTCTCTGAGTTCTGTATCTCTAATAGCATGTGGGATACCACATGGTCTATCTTTGATAAAAGCATTTAGTATTTAGACTTATCACTAGAGTTAGTTACGGAGTAGAAGTTGTTATTCATGTATATCTTTTGTTGTAAACCAGTTTTATATAAATAAAAACATGTCTCTTAGTCTAACCTCAAGTTGAGGAAGACAACCCATTCTTTGAGTTTTCATTTGGTATCGGAGCAACTTTAATATTTCATCTCTTTTATCAATTTTTTTTTCTCTAGTTCTTAGTCATGGCAAATGGGGATGAAGGTTTAGTTGGTGTTGCCGACAATCAAGGAAGCAATGATGTGTTCTTCATTCATCATTCTGACAATCCTACAACAGTTCTAGTATCTCCGCCACTCTCCAGCGATAACTATGGTACTTGGATTCGTGCAATAACCATGGCATTTTGGGCAAAAAATAAGCTTGGATTTGTGGATGGTACTATTCTGAAACCAATTGTTGCTACATAGTTGCATAAATGGGAACGATGCAATGATTTGGTTAGTAGTTGGATTCTTAATTCAGTTTCTTCTGACATTCGGACTAGCATCCTCTATGCAGATTCAGCTAATGAAATTTGGGAAGATCTGCAAGAACGTTATTCTTAGTCTAATGCACCAAAAAAGTTTCATCTAAAGCAATCACAATTTGCACTGAAGCAAGAGGATTTGTCTGTTTCTGCATATTTTACCAAGTTGAAATTGATATGGGATGAGTTAAACTCGATTGCAATTATAATGCCTTGTACTTGTGGACATGGTCAAGCTTTCTCTGAGATTCTCCAACAAGATAGGGGCATGGAGTTTCTATAGGGCTTACATGATCATTTTGCACCGATTCGTAGTCAAATACTACTGACTCATCCATTTCCTCCTGTTACTAAATTATACTCTCTGGTTCGCCAAGAAGAGAAGCAACAGGAAATCAATTCCTTGGCAAATCCATTTTGTCGGCCGCTCTCCATGTTAACAAGTCTAAAGGAAGGCTTAATTATTCTCGAAATGGAAATTTCAATCGCTTCAATCCTTCTAATCGGCGTAATAATTGTCCACGTCCCCATTGCGATCACTGTGGTCAGGATGGACACCTTGAGGTCACTTGCTATAAGCTACATGGTTATCCACCCAAACAACCAAAATCTGCTCCATTGGCAGTAGCAAATGCAGCAGCACAATCCGAAGGTACTGCACAATCTAGTGCACATTCATTAACTCAGGACCAATACACAAAGCTTCTAGCACTTCTCTTTTCATCAAGTACCGATGCAAATGGTCTCACCACAAATCTTGCAGGTATAGCATTATCCATACCCCCTTTCTCTTCATGGATTATTGATACAGGGGATTCCCATCACATGTGCTCTTCATTAAATTTATTTTCCTCTTATATGAATGCACCTCTAAATATGCCAAGACAACCTGCACGATGGTACACATGCAATTGTCACTCATATTGGGACAGTCCTAATCTCATCTGATCTTAAGTTGGATAATGTATTCCATGTACCTTCTTTCAAGTTCAATCTCCTTTCTATTAGTCTACTTACTCGATCTCTTTGATGTTCAATCACATTTACACCTGATAATTATTTTTTTCAGGACCCATCAACGAAGAGGAGGATTGGACAGGGTGAATATCATGATGGACTGTATTTCTTGAAAACACCTTCAGCATTGGTTGCTTCTAGTTCTTCGAGTTCCGACTTATGGCATTGGCGGTTAGGCCATCCGTTGCATCAACGTCTTCGTTTTTTATCTCAACAATTTCCTCATGTTCAATGTTCTAATAAAAATGTTTATGATGTTTTTCCATAAGCGAAACAGTCTCGTTTACCTTTTCCTTTGAGTAATATCAGTACTAACCACCCTTTTCAATTGATTCAATGTGATATATGGGGTGCATTCTCCCATCCTTCTCTATCCAGAGCACGATATTTTCTTACGGTAGTAGATGATTTTACACGTTCAACTTGGACTTACCTCATGGATGTAAAATCAGAAACATCAAAATTTCTTAAATTTTTTTTTTTGCCATGGTGGAAAAACAATTTCAGTTCAAAATTCATGAAGTTTCTTCTGGGAATGGTAAAGTCTATATTCCCCAAATTCAACAATTTCGTTCCGATAATGGAACCGAATTTCTCTCAAATGAAATGCAATCTTTTTTTAATACACATGGGGTTATTCACCAACGTAGTTGCGTAGGGACTCCTCAACAAAATGGAGTAGTCGAATGCAAACATCGTCACCTACTTGAAGTTGCCAGGGCATTGCGATTTCAAGCCCATTTACCAATCATTTTTTGGGGTGAATGTATTCTTGTTGCCACCTTTCTAATCAATAAAATGCCTACTCCAATCCTTTCTAATAAATCTCCACAGGAAGTTTTGTTTGGATCTCATCCTAATTATTCTAATCTTCGAGTTTTTGGGTGTCTTTGTTTTGCTAGAAATTCCAATATCAGGCATAAATTTTATGCTCGCGCTAAACCAGGTATTTTCATTGGATACCCAAATGGTCAGAAGGGTTACCGTGTTTATGATATGGAAAACAAATGTATTTACACTTCTCGTGATGTTGTTTTCCATGAACATATTTTCCCGTATAGAGATAAATCTCATTCACCAGTTCCACACAACATGGCTGTTAGACCACTTGAGGATGGTCCAAATTTTAACTACACCCCCACTCAACTTCCTGATCCTTCTAGTCCACTAATGAATGGTGCACCACTCAACACCCCCACTCAACTTCCTGATTCTCCTAGTCCACTAATGAATGGTGAACCACTCATTATTTCTCCTGAACTGGTCCACACCACACCTATTGATACTTCACCATCTCTTCCATCCCCTATGCCAACTCCGCCTCCGCCTCCGCCTCCGCCTCCACCTCCATTACCACCAGCACAAGCTACTCAACGGGTTATTTGAAGTCGTCATCCTTCCATACGTCTCAAAGATCATTATTGTGTGGTTGCCACTCATGATTTTTCACCTTGTTCAACTAACTCGACGAAGACAGGTACCTCATATCCCTTAGCTAACTATATTTCTTATTCGAAATTTTCACCTACACATCGTTTCTTTCTAGTATATCATCAGCAGTGGAACCTAAATCTTTTTCAGAGGCCATGAGATCGCCTTAATGGCGTGATGCAATGGCCAAAGAGATTGCAGCCCTTGAACAGAATCACACTTGGTCCCTTGTCCCTTTGCCATCTCATAAAGTTCCTATCGGATGTAGATGGGTATTTAAAATCAAGTTTCGATCTGATGGGTCTATTGAGCGCTTTAAGGCGCGTTTAGTTGCAAAGGGGTATACACAAGTGAATGAGTGGATTTTCATGATACGTTTGCACCTGTTGCTAACCTTGTAACTGTACGAGCTTTGCTTTCTATTGCCTCTATCAAGGGCTGGCCTCTCCATCAGTTGGATGTTAATAATGCCTTCTTGCAAGGGAATCTCAATGAAGAAGTCTATATGCAATTACCACCTGGTTTTTCTAGACAGAGGGAGCAATTAGTATGCAAATTAAATAAGTCTATCTATGGCTTAAAGCAAGCCTCTCGCCAATGGTTTGCTCGTTTTTCATCTGCAATTTTTCAACAAGGCTTTACACAGTCTCAAGCAAATTATTCTCTATTTTTTAAGAAGTCTTCTACTTCTTCTGTTTTTGTTTTCGTCTATGTCGATGATATAATAATTACAGGTGATGATGTTGTTGCTATTCAGAAACTCAAGCAATTCCTAGAGCATGAGTTTTCGATTAAAGATCTTGGTTGACTTCAATACTTTCTCGACATTGAGGTCTCACATTCCCAATAGGGTATATTTTTATGTCAAAGGAAATATGTCATTGATATTTTGAAAGATTCTGAACTCACAAGAGCTCGGGTTTCTGCCTTTCCCATGGAACAAAAGCTTCGTCTCAGTTCTACAGATGGGACAATACTTCCTGATCCAACCACATACCGCCACCTCATTGGGCAACTTATATACCTAACGGTTACGAGGCAGATATTGTCTATGCGGTGAATACTCTCAGTCAATTTATGTCAGCTCCTCGCTCTTCTCATATGGATGCCGCTATTCGGGTACTTCACTATCTCAAAGGTTCAATTGGTAAAGGCATATTGTTACCCACATCTAGTAATCTTCATCTTACTGGTTTTTGTGATTCTGACTGGGCTGGATGTCCCATGACTCGTCGTTCCACAACTGGATATTGTACATTTCTTGGTTCTAGTCCTCTTTCTTGGAAAACCAAAAAGCAACATACAATCTCTAGATCATCAGCTGAAGCTGAATATCGTGCATTAGCTAGCTTGGTTTGTGAGTTGCAATGGTTGAAATATCTTCTTCAAGATCTCGGCATTCCACACTCAGCTCCCATATCGGTTTATTGTGATAATAAAGCTGCTCTTCACATTGAACGCACTAAGCATATAGAGTTGGACTGCTACTTTGTTCATGAAAAAATTCAGGCCAAGCTCATTGCGCCTCATTACATCTCTTCATCGAATCAACTTGCTGACATCTTCACCAAGCCACTTGTTTCGACTTCCTTTCATCTCCTAGTTCGCAAGTTGGGTATTCTAGATATTCATGCTCCAACTTGAGGGGGAGTAATAGCATGTGGGATACCACATGGTCTATCTTTGATAAAAGCATTTAGTCTTTAGACTTATCACTAGAGTTAGTTACGGGTAGAAGTTGTTATTCATGTATATCTTTTGCTGTAAACCAGTTTTATATAAATAAAACATGTCTCTTAGTCTAACCTCAAGTTGAGGAAGACAACCCATTCTCTGAGTTTTCATAATTTCGATGGATCCGACAAGCCCCAAGTAATGCTCCCATGTGATAGCTTTTGAAGCTACAGGTGTAGTAGTGTAGTAGTATCATGTCTCCTGCTTCTTACAAGAAACCGGCAGTGCGACCGGATGATCTACCGTGTCATAATAGCTTCGAAGTTTAGACAAACATGCAACTAATAAGGAAGAGCTCTCGTTCTAATCATCATATAGCTCACTCCGGTCGGGCTGCCCTCTTGCACAAGTGGCTCACGGTACCACATGAGCGTGGTTGAGTAAATAGTAAGTACCAGCTATAGAAAGGTTTATGCATGTATTATCTCGAGCGATGGAGTTGATATTGTCAAAAGCCAATTATTATTGACTAATAGTTGCAGCACAACATATGGTTTTTTGTCTTGCGAAGAACTCTACCTCCCTTATCCCTTGTAATCAACAATTCGAACTAGGAAGAGTTAATTGACAAGGAGATCTACTTACTGCCCATATACTTTCTCTATGAAACCAATAACTGCGGTTAATGAAAAACTAGAAGAAAACCACTTAAACCTTGGGTATTTCATTCGCCAAAAAACCAATACACATACTATGCTCTCATCATTTATATAAAATAGTTGTTTATGGTGTGGATATAAATGGCTTTATACTATATATACATAAGGGAGGGTTCTATGGACATATATTACGAGTAAACACGTAAACAAACTCATGATAGTTATGTTATTTTTAAGTTTTAGATTTGACTAATTTTTTGTACATATAATCTTCCAACTACTTTAAACATTGTCACATAAAAGTATCCAAACCTGAAACTTGTAACCCGATCAAATGTAGTCAACAAATTAAGAAATTTGGTTAATTGTGGACCGTTCATTTTCACAAATTTTTATACTAAATTTAGTAAGTTTAGAGATTTTTTATTGTTTCGATTATTTATGACAATGTTTAGAATCATTAGGAGATCATATCTACAAAAAAATAACCTAATCTAAAACTTATAAATACCTTAGCGATTTTGAGTTTGTTTACATGTTTTTATAACATATGTCCCTAGAACCCCTCACTATATAGAAATATTAATGTAATTGACATCGCTGAAAAGTAAAAGTTAATGTGATATGAATTACACATCGGGATAATAAAACAATCAATTAAGAAACAAATAAACACTCGATTTCATAATCTCTCTATAACAATAACAATTCTTCTCAATAGCATTATTTTCCAAGAAACAACTACTCAATAAAAACTTGAACCGTTGATTAAGGAGGCTACTATCCTATATATAATATAAACTCGATCACCTATTTAACCCTAAAATACTATAGCTACGCTTTATACATTGGGCCGACATGGATGATTATAACAATTAAAAATAAGTAAATAAAGAAAAGACCCACTAGAGACGCCTATTACATCAAAATTGTTAGAATTAACTAGGTTTAGAGGTAACACTACACTAATCAAAATACTTCTCTGTCAAAACCAGACCGAATTTCTTAAGATCTACTGCAAAAATCGAACTTGTAAAACATATTCCTAAAAGGAGGAAAATTAAAAATGTGTCCTGTGTGTGTTCTAGCAACTCTCCCTCATACTAACATCTGGTTTTAGGAATAAGGAAAGAAAAAGAAAAACATTTTTAGGTAATTACAAACAATGAAGAATTTCTAAAAGTTGTTATTGAAAAAAAAAATCCAAATTTTAACAAAGAGGAAGATAGAGAACTCACAAGTTCGTTTAGGGTGGTGGTATGGTAAATAATGGAGAAAAATTAGTTTGTGGTGTGTAAATAAGGGAGCCATAAAACCGAGACATAATCATATACATTGTTACAAATCGAATATCAATTCCGATTACTAGTAGTTTTCGTTATACATACCGCTTTAATGTGGACCTGTGAAGTAAGGACCACTAGAATTTTATCCTCAAGTTTTTCCCCAACGTCTCGATTTTCCCTAAGGAAAGTAGTAGTGTACAAGTAATTCTCTTGCCAAGTCGCCAGTACAACTTGTCTGTGTGTGAGCATGTAATCGTCAATGGTGTTATCAGGGGCGGCCCAAGCCATTTGGGGCCTAAGCGAAGTTCGAAAAACAGCCTCCTATAATTGATTACACTCACTTTTTATTCGAGAAAAAAAAAAAAAATGTTGGAGAAGTGAGAGAAACGAGGGGTTTGCTTGAGAATGTATTTACATTTTCTTGTATTCAATTCAATTAATGTTTTTTCAAATGTTATTATATAAGTTTCAAAAGATATCACACATATTGACCTCCATTTTGGCACAACTTCAAAGAACATAGAAAATTCATAGAAAACTCAATTTCATTAATTACCATTACATATATATTGTCCACCATTTTGACATTCACAGTTATATCAGTCTTAACATTTTCCATTACAACACCCAAACACTCACATTTTCCACACACTATTAGACATTTTCGTTATACAAAGATTCCCTGACACTATCACAACCATTTGGGTAGGTGTTCACTGTATATACAAAGATTGTGAAAAATATAAATTTTCAAAATGCATGTATGAACTATGTCGTGGTTTTAGTCAGATAGTGGTGTGTGGTGTAGGGCCACATCAAATTCAAATAGTAGTTGATACCACTTAGGGATGACACTATTTTACTACCACAATTTGGCAAATTTGTTCACAAAATTTGTCAAATTGCTACCACCACCTAGAGATACTCTTAGTTTTTCTCTTCAAAGTAAATTAACCCATGCGTAAATAGAAATCAAGCAAAACACATGCAAAAATACGTGACTAAATATACCTAAAAGTTAATTGACACATCACAAAACTGTTTTGACAAGAAGGGACCCACCACAGTTCCTTCCTCACACAAGCCTTGTACAAGCAACTCTTTATTTTGCTATTTTTGAGTAATACTAAAAATCCACTCACCTCTAAATTTGTGATTTTTCTACGTATTGTCTTTTAACACAATCACTAACATGGCATAAATCGCATGTAAGTTCTCTCACTTACTTTTTCTTAAAAACGGCACGTTTGACTATGAGTCTATGACTGCTACAAGAAAAAACAGCTTTAATTTGGCTCACAACATTTACTTAATTATTCTCATTTCACAAATTTGTAGTTGTGGGCTAAGCAATTTTGTTGGCTCATGCCCAACTTATCTTGTCTCTAGTTTCCTACACTATATAATAGCCGAACTTTCCGGAACCCACCCCACTTTTCTATAATTTAGAAGTATCTCCCTCACGATACTAAACTTAGATAACTTATTCTTTTCATAATTTACAAGCACCTCCCTCACTGAAATTATATAACTACTCTCAAATTTCATATAATTCTAAAACACTTTTACCTGGATTCAATTCCTCATCATCCATCATGTTCTGAAACATTAATTTTTTTTTTTTTGTTCAACTCATTATATCTTTGCAACTCTTCACTTCAACAATCTTCTATTATTATTATTTTCATTTTATAATTTGGAGGGACGGGTTCAAAGATTTTTAAAAAACCGGGGTGAGGCACGATTCCATATACAACACCTTTTATACAACAAATTATACATTGCTTTTTTTACAAGTTGAACTAAGGGTTTATATACTTTGTGGCTAAGAAATTAAAATCGGTTTTCAAAACTAATCGGTCGAGGAGCGATATGCAATTAATCGATGAATCGGTGATTTAATCGGATATGTCGGATATATATATCTAGTCCTTTCAAAATATATAAGAGTATAATCATACCAAAAATTTCTAAATAATTATCCGAGATGTAACCAAAAAAAATATCAGATTCTCATAATCACATCTAAACAACTCAATTTTGGAGTACTATGGATATGTTAAACACAACAATTATATTACATTTTAAAGGAATAAGGGGAAGAGAGAACATAGAATATATATATATTAGAGAGATAATATAATACATAGAATATAATAACAACAATTATATCTTATCATCTGGGTCTGGTTCTTGTACCCATCCATATGGCAAGCATAGTTTTCAATGAAAAGAACAATAATAACACCTCACCACTAATGATATAGTCAATATAATATACTATTTTTGGACTCTAGATCCTTACATATTTGTAGGCATGCTTCATTGTGAAACAATTCCCTCCTTCAGGTGAGATGATATCAGTCATGGATGTATATGAAAAATAATTGTAGGAAATGACCAAGCCATACCCTTCCACATTGCAATTGACAAATGAATAGCCCGAGTTCTCATTGTTATTGAAAAACAAAAACGTTTAGGGTGGTGGTCAATAATGGAGAAATATGCAATTTGTGGTGTGTAAATAAGGGAGGGAAGGCTTGGGGCTTTCCGAAACTAAATCCATAATAAAACCGAGACATAATCGTATATGTTGTTACAAACCTGATATCAATTCCGATATGCTACTATAGTAATAGTAGTTTTCATTATACAAAGTTCGAAGTAGTAGTGTACAAAGAACTCTCTTGCCAACTTGTCTGTGTCGGAGTATAACAACCCTATTTTTTATAAAAGAATATTTATAGCATGTATTTTATTTTGTTTTATTATCATTATTTGGACATGGGTCTATTATCTACAAAGTGGGCTAGTGGGCTTTAAAAAAAATTATAAAGATAGAAAGAGAAAAACATGGGAAGAGAGATAGATAGGGGCCGAGGTTATAACCACCGAACCTCTTTCCTTGTATTTGGGGTTTTAAAAAAATAAAAACATAATAAAAGAGAGAGAAAAAGATACGTGAGAGAAAGTGAGAAAGAGTGAAGAGAGGGGGCGTTCTAGGTTTAAAACAAAGAAAAAAGAAGAAGGGGTATTGGCGGCTTCAGCGTGGCGTCACTTTCCAGTTTTCTTTACTAGATTCTAACTTACGTTTTGCGATCTCTGGTGAGTAGACTATTTTCTTTTACATATATATTCACACATATTTTTGTTCTTGTGATAATCAATGTTTTGTGGGCTGATGAGGTCACAAAGTAATGGTTATAGCATATGGTACACTATGATTTTTGTGAGTAGAAATTGATATGGGTAATTGACATTAGTTTACTTTTGATTAATTTCATGTGTAGTGATATACTTGCCTAGTGGTGGATCCCTTTATGTTTTGACTTTGTGGTTTAGAGCATCTTTAGGAGAGACACTATCCTAGCACCAAACACCAAATTTTCATTTTAATTTGGTGTTTTTTCATTTTTAGGAGAGACACCTTTTGATAAAAACACCAAAGCAAACACCAAATCGGGCAAAATTTGGTATTTGCTTTGGTGATGTATCAAATCTTTCTTGCGGTTTTGGAAAAACCGCGCATTGTTTCAAACATTGCATGGGCTTGGGCTAGAGTGCGGGCTTCAATGACGCAGTTTTAGGAAAACCGTGCAGTGTTTTCATGGGGTTAAAAAATCATAGCAGGGTGTGCGACATACCGCGCGTTTTATGGAAAACCGCGTGGGCTTGGGCTTCTGTGGTGGGCGTCAATGGTGCGGTTTTGTGAAAGCAACATGAACTATATGGCGCGGTTTATCCAAAACCGCGGCATTTGATGTCAACTTTTTGATATCACTCCTAAAGTTAGTTAGTGTAAGTTTGGTTTGGTATTTGGTTTGGTTAAAAAATTTGGTGTTTTTTTGGTATTGCTCCTAAAGATGCTCTTATGTCATACAACTTGTTTTCTTTATGGCTAAGGTCTAGGCGTCTAGTTACTTATAATGAACTTAATGAAGTTGAAATATGTTGATTTGTTTATAGACAAGAAGTAACATATGCTCTCCTTGCATGAACAATGTAGGAACTGGTTTTGAGGAAGTCTTGCCCATCTAATAATTGTACCCGGTTAAGTCATACATTAGTACTATGCATGAGCATGTTGATAGTTTTTTTGGCTCACTTAATAATTTTATAAGGTTAAGG
The DNA here is from genome assembly GCF_015680905.1 of Coptis chinensis. Lineage (NCBI taxonomy): Eukaryota > Viridiplantae > Streptophyta > Magnoliopsida > Ranunculales > Ranunculaceae > Coptis > Coptis chinensis. The sequence continues at coordinate 86,271,838 of NC_141463.1, read as the reverse complement.
CTACAATGTGCTTGAGCCTCGCTTGCATATTAGTTTAGAATTTATTCTATTGACTTTCTTTTGTGTAAAACGTACTCATACCTGAGCAATGAACCTTTCTATTAAATTAGATTACTACTCATGTGGGGGTGGTACATATATGGACAAAATCAATTTTAAAGTCTCATGCCATGTAAAGGTTTTTGTATTGCTTGTACTAAGCTATGCTGGTTATGCATTGATCAGTTCCCATTCCCAAATGTGTGTTTTATTACCTTTACACTATTGCAATTATGCCCTTCTTATACTCAATGAACAAACAACTTATGGTTTTTACTGCCTTTTGCAGGTTACATGTCATTTATCATGAAGGATGCATTTTAGCACCTAAATATACGGTATTGACGCTTCTTATAAGGATTCAAGGTGCTATAGAAAGTCCAAGGAAAAGTCAACGGTCAAAGTCAACTGTCAAAGTCAAACTTTGAAGGACTCAAAACCAAAAGCTGAAGACTCAAGGACTTAAAGCCAAATCAAGAATTCAATTAGATAGGCTTAAGTCAATTTTGGTTTGTAGTTTAAGTCAAAAGCCCACAAAGCTTAATCTTATCAAGAAGGGGTAATTATGTAATTGGACCTATATAAACCAAAGAGATGTAGAGAATTAGTTATCATTAAAGGTATTTAGGATCCAAACCAAAATTTTGGTTTGTAGTTTATTTTTCATACCCTAGAATTAATCTTTAGATTAACATGTTTTAATTAAAAGCCTTTTTATTTAGTTTTACTTATTTTCCACTAGTTTTTCATGTTCTCATGTTTTAATTAAAAAGTTTAGTTAATGGATCAAGTTTTTTGTTTTGATTCTTCAATACAAAGTTTTCATTACTTCTTTGTAATCTTGCATCAACCATCAAAACACTAGTCATACTCATTTGACAAGTTCAAATGAGTATAATCTTGTGAACAAGTTACCCATACCAACCCTTTCCATACATGTTTTCTTATTTCAATCCATAGTTTTAATTGTGTTTCCACCATTTAAGATCAAGAACAAGTTAAAGAAAGGTTAGAAAAGTTTAGTAAGAGATTTTCTAACCATCAAAACCATTCCTTCCTAACAATTGATCTAAGATGAACAACAAAACCCAATCCCACTTTCTCAACATGTCATGCATGCTAAGCAATATTTTTATACGCAAGATTAGAATGGTATTAATTCGCTTATTTACATGCTTTCATTGGTACTCGATACATGATCTGTGTAGTAATAATATATTTGCATGATTTCACTGTTACGTTATAGCAGTCGGAACTTGGTCACTTAAATTTGTGAGTTAGATTTTATGATTTATGTAGTAACATGATATGTTATTGCTATTTGTATTGTTCATATGAATCTTGATTGGTAGTATGAGCCATTAATAAACTGTAGAGTGGTATTTGAAGAAGATGAATAGAGTATAGTGAATTTTACTCCACAAAACCTCTATGACTATCCATACAGGCCTCCTCCAATTCACAAGTCCAAACTATCCCACCCAAAAAACCTCTCAAATTCTTTAAAAGGCGCGCAAACCAATGGCACTCTCTCATCCAACCAACTCTGTCTCCAGCAACACTAGCTCACCTTCAACTCTCGACTCTCCAACTTCCCTTAAGCACCCAAGAGATAATGGCAAGGATCACAGAACAGTTCTTAAATTCTCTCCTCCCCTAAAAAAACGGAGGTTATTTTTCGATCCTAAAGATAAAACTTGTACAAATATGGCTGTGGACACCAAGGTTCAAGAGGATAATGATGGAACGAGAAACCAAAATGCTGATGAATTCACTGATGGCTCTGATGCACTATCAAATGAAGTTTTGGCTACCTCAAGCAACTTTGACCAGCCACTCCCCACCCATCACCAAGTATACAATTACACTCCGGTTTCTCTTCACTTTTTCTCTCTGCCTCTCAAATATCTATTCCTAACATTTATACAAAGAAGTTCACATACAACTACACCCCATGGCCTCCTCCCAACCATCCATAAAGATTGCTGCTTGGAACTGTCGAGGAAGTAAAAAACCCTCTACAGTTACTTATATTAGACAACAATATAATATATATAAGTTTAATATCTGTTTTATTATGGAATCTAAAGCTAACTACCAAGATAGTCCCGCTCATATTTCATCTCTCCCTTTTGAAAACTTTTTCATCCTTCCTGCTAATGATCTTAGTGGAGGACTCTGGCTTCTCTGGAACTCATCTATTAAAATTTAAATTCGTTTTACTTCTCAAAATATTATTCATATAGAGATCTCCTTTCCAAAACAATCAATATAAGATGTTTGTTTCTTTTATTTAATTTATGCCTCCCCTGTAAAAAAATATCGTTTCTTTTTTTGGAATCATTTAAAAAATTAATAGAACTTTTTATTTGGGGATTGGATGTTGATTGGTGACTTCAATGAGATACAACATCCGTGAGAAAATTTTGGGAAACCTTTTAAATCTACAAAAGCTTCCAATGAATTTGAAAATTTTCTTTCGTAAGTTGATTTATGAGATTTAGGTTTTTCCAAGGTTTCTTTCACTTGGTCCAATAACCAACGGCTCCTTAGCTTAACTAAACAATGATTAGACAAAGTCTACCTCAATGACTCTGCTCTACACAACTTCCCTAACGCCACCCTTTTTACTCATCCCATTATTCACTCTGACCATAGCCTTACTCTTTTTTACTCCAATCCAAAACAAGAAAAACTTAAAAAACCTTTTTACTTCCAATTAGCTTGGACCCTCAACCCATCTTATAAAGAAGCAGTAGCTTTAAACTGGAAACCTCAACAAGATAATCATTCTGTGGCTTTCATAAACAACATGTCCTTGGCTAGGAAACATTTGCGGCTGTGGAATAAAAATCACTTCAGAAAAGTGACACTGAAGTGCAAACCTTGCTTCAAACCTTGAGTCATATCCAACTTACTAACCCGGCCTACATATGATACTATAGCCTTAGAATGTGATATTAAATGTAGGATTAACAATATTAACATGCGCCAAGAAGCGTATTGGATAGATAAATCTATATATTTAAAACTTACTTTAGGAGATGATAATAATACTAGATTTTTTTCATAATGCTACAAATGCTAGAATAAGCCATAATAAGATCATGATGTTAAAAGATAATGAATGTAATTGGTTGAACAATAGAAAGGACATTGGTAATCATATTGTTGATTTTTTTTCTTCCCTGTTTACATCTACTAACCCTAGTGTTCCTTATGATTGTATTGCCTTTGTTGATTGCTTGATTGATGTTATGGATAATGATTACTTAACTCAACCCATATCTTTAAATGAGATTCATAAAGCCCTGTTTGCTATGGAACCATGCAAGGCCCCTGGGCCTGATGGTTTTACCCCCTTGTTTTATCAAGATAATTGGAACGTGATCAAGGACGACCTGTACATTTTCTGTCATTCAACATTTTTTTTATAATAATTCTCTAGATCAAACCTTTAATCATACTAATCTTACCCTTATACCTAAAGTTCTAAATCCAAATCCGGTGAAGAGCTTTCATCCAATTAGTCTTTGTAATATCATATATAGAATTATTGCAAAAATTTTGGTCAACCCTAACCGTCTCAAGCCCCTCTTGCATAAGATCATTTCACCTATTCAATCTGCTTTTGTTCAACAAAGGCAGATCATCGATAATACTATTATTCTTCAGGAGATTTTACAAAAGCTAAAAAAGAAAAAAGGCATTCATGGGTGTATGACTATTAAACTTGATATGCATAAAGCTTTTGATCAAGTTGAATGGGTTTTCCTTTTTCAAATTTTAAAACAGATCAGTTTTTGCTCTAAATGGATTAACTGGATTAAAATCTGTCTTACATCTACCTCTTTCTTGGTTAATCTTAATGGTTCTCCCTTTGGGAAGTTCACTGCTTCAAGAGGGATAAGGCAAGGTGACCCCTTATCCCCGTTTCTGTTCATTATTTGCACTGAATTCTTTTCTAGGCATATTTCGCATTTGTTAGCTACTAAGCAGATTCATGGCATCAAGATTTCTCACTTTGCCTATACCTATCACTCATTTAATGTTTGCTGGCGATTGCTTTATTTTCATGAGGGCTAACCTAGCTGAAACTCATAATGTTCTTAAGTGCCTTAATATGTATTGTGATCTTTCTGGCCAATCTGTGAATTTTAGTAAATCCTCTCTTATCTTTAGTCAGATATCTTATTCCTAAGTTTCACATTCCACTTCTCTTCATGCTTGCTACTGATGGTGGTTTTGACCCTATTTAAAAAAAAGCAGGGGTCGGTTACACTATTAATAATTGGAATGGTGAAATTCTCATTGCAGGAAGTAGGCCCGTCGTAGCAGACTCAGCAGAGGATGTAGAGTTGGAGGTTCTAAGGCTTGGATTGCTTCAGGCCTCTCAGCTTAATATATGCAAGGTGGTGGTTTGCTCTGACAACCAGGCTGTTGTCAATGCGGTTAATGGAGTGTCTTCTGATATCTCTTGGAGTCTATCGAGTCTTTTGCTAGAAACTGTGGCTCTAAAGGCCACTTTAAGTTTTCATAAATGTGTTTTTTGTCCTAGAAGGCTGCTTCACCATGCCCACCTTTTGGCTGATACAGCCAAGTCTAGTATGCAGTTAGCTCGTAATGGGGAGGTGCCTATGTCTGTTAAGTCTAGTTTTAAGCAGGTCAGTCTGAATTGTATCAACTTTTCGCTATATGCTAATGAAAGTGATGTGATTAAAAAAAAAAAAAAAAAAAAAAAAAAAAAGGGAATTGTATTGCTAAGCAAAAAAAAAAAGGAATTGTTTTAGAATCGAAGAATGTTTGTTACATTACAACTGACTCAGCAGAATCCGAAATAACTCAAATAAGTGGTCTAGTGTCACTCCATAGAACCTGACCAAAGTACGCCACCCGCCAAGTGTGTTAGTCTCCAGCTGGTAAGCATTGAGGATGCCCTCTTCCATCTAGCTCTGATGTTCCAAGGTGAGTTCCCTCTCCATTCAAACCGAATACCACGATTTACAATCGCATTCAATCCAAATCTGGCTCCAGTTCCTTTGTATTGCACACTCCACTGCAAGAATGATAGCCATGTACCTTTTTGTTGCAACCGCTAATCATTGTGCCAAGACACCAATGATCTGATTGTTACTATCCCTGAATATAGCTCCAGCTCCACTACTGCCTGGATTGCCAAAAGAAGGCCATCTGTATTAATCTATTTCTCATTACATTGTGACAGTAACCACATGACTTCTCTGATAATAGGAGCAGCTCTAGGTTTAGGTTTACACTTGAACCCGAGTCTGTGAAGAAAATTCAGGTCGTGTTCAGTGTTAAACATAATAGCCTTAACCAAGGGGCCACTGATTCCCTGCAGAACTTCTCTTCTTAGCTGATGCTTCTCAGATTTATTCCTTGTCTTCCAAACCCGAACCATTATTTGCACCACAGCAGCATCCCATGAGTCCTTTATCAATGGACTTCTTAGTCTTCACTGCAGCCATAAAATTCCTTGGGTCTATGTCTGACAACCCTGACCTCAAAAACCCCTGCACCCCATGACCACAGCTGTCTAACTAGAGGGCAGTCCCACATCAGATGTTCAGCTGATTCTGCACAGACAACACCCTGATGCAGTTCTGGCCCCAGCCTTCTTAACCCTATCATCAGAAGGTGCAGCCTTTTGGATTAATTTCCATACAGTGCTGGCAGCTCTAGGGTGTATATGTTGAGCGCATATCAACTTACACCAACCTACTTTGTTATTTTTCCTTCTCTAAGTGCTCTCAAATCACATTTGGCCACCGAAAAACCATAAGAGGACAAATAAAAACAACTGCACAATTCAACAGAACTGAACTTGAGCTCCATCACCAACATCAAGCCTCTGGAGAAAGACAGGCTCCAACCTCAGCAGCTGTGTAGTTTCGGCTCAATCCATAAAGGACTGTGCTTGCACATCGGGGGGACAAGTCGTTCAAAGCTTCCATCTTCTAAATGGAAGACTACAGTGTCAAAACACGACGCTTTCCACCCTAGCTGACTACATGCATCATAACCAAAATATATGCAATTCGATTTGCAGCAACCAGGGAAATGTGAAGTTGAGACAGACATTGAAGAAATACCGCCTAAGAACAAGATATGACCACACAAGCTCTCCAACTTCTTCCAGACTAACTTGCTTGGATCAAGTTTGAAGACTTTGCACCCAGTGGTTTTCCATTTAAAATCCTGAACTTCTCTAAAAATGCAGAACAAATTCCCGGATAATTCCACAAGATAATTCTTTGCATTTGGGCCAGTAAGTGGTGGGGATTCTGCAACAAGTCTCACAACCGGATGAGGGGAGGATATGTCACAGAGCAGCACTTGTCCTGAGCTGTTGACAGCGTAAAACTGGTGTTTGTAGTATATAATATCATCAAATGCTTCTAGGCAGTTTATTCTGGTCCAAGCTTCATCACCGAATCTCCAAAAGGCCAGCACTGAAAGAGCACTATGAATTGCCATAACTACATAATCAGAAGTTGATGCTGGATTGGCAGACAAAACAATTTTGTTGATTTTTGAAGACCATGGTTCAGACGGTGTTGGTGTAAGTAATGGCAAACGGATCTCATTATTCACAGCCAAGAATGGATTAAGCAAACGAATTGAGCTTGTTTGTTTAATACCCTGCGCCTCCTCAATAGCAAGCCATCCTTGACTTGAACCTATACAGTGACTATTAAACGGTAAACGTATCTCCTCCAAGTCATACATCTTTCTTCTCCTTCCAGTAGAAAAACGGTTGTACAAACTTAACTTATCTTTCTTGTGGTTGGGAATTAAAAGCATTGGAAGTTGGGGTGGTAGACAATGATAGAGACCATTATGGCGGCAGTAGACACGTTTCCATGGGTGGCAAACAGCACAAAACCGAATGCGATCGCTGATGAAGGTCAACTTATTGAGTATCACCCCTAGAAGTTCGTCTGGAAGTTCCAACCAATTGGGGAAGGAGGTTGTACTAATTTCTTTCTCAGTTAAAACTACTACAATCGACTTTAATCTTTTTTTGTTGGGGGAAAATACCTGCGACTGTCTTCTTCTTTTTCTGTTCGGATGTAATGTGCCTTCATTCATCCATCTCCCTTTGGGGCAATCAATACTCTCAATTACCCTTCCCTTTCTCCAAAATAAACCAGACCTCATTTCTTAAGATCTACTGCAAAAATGCGATCAAACTGTTATTTGGCAATTACAAATGAAGAATTTCTAAAAGTTGTTATTGAAAAACAAACAAAAAAATCCAAATTTTAACGAAGAAGAAGATAGAGAACTCACAGTGGTTGTGGCCTTGTGGAACATATTTATAAAGATGTCATCTTGACTCTTTCTCATTATAATTACTAGTACAAGTGCTACTCGGAGTAAATTTGTTGTCGAGATTACTTGATTTAAGTTCAACTTCAATTCCCATCATTATTTCTTTTTGTCCTTGTTGACTTTCCTTTCACCAATGACGTCCGATTATCCAAGGGTCAACTTCTTATTCCAATTCAGTCTTTCAATTCTTTTTTCCCCTATTATTACTTTACTACCACCAAGGCCCAATTTTTCGGGATATTAGGATATATCGGAGGGGCCAAAAAAAGATATATATCGGATGTATCGATATGTCGGATCGATATATCGTTTTTGCCTATTTTAGTGATAATATTCAAAAAAATCAAAAAATCGGGATATATCGGAAATATCGCCGATATATAATGATTTCAATTTTTGATTATTGATTTATCGAAAATTGTTGGGTTTGGATTTAGAGAAAATTGGATATAGGAATAGGAGAGAGAAAACCCTTCGTAATAGGAGAGAGAAAATTGGGTTTCGGTTTCATTTTTTTGTTTTTGAAATACTTCGAAATTTTAAAATTTCATGATATTTGAGTGAATTAGATCGGATGATCTTGAGAAGAGATCTGAGGGACCAGGAGGAGTGTGAGATAAGAGTGGCACTATAAGGGTAGCACTCTAGCCTAACCAATATATATATATCGAGCCGGATGGGTTGACAGTCGAAAATCTAAAAAGAATTTGAAATATAATATCTCAAAAAACTCATCGTTGGATCATCCAATCTAAATTAGAAATCAAAGGCCCAAATATTGCCTTAACTAAATAGAATAGGGGTATTTCGGTAAATTACTTTCTTTCTCTCCCAATTTTCATTTCTATTTTGCGATCAAAACCCTTACCTTCTCGCTCTCTCTCTCTCCAAAAACCGAAAATTTCCATTTAAACTATCAAAAATCAAAATCAAAGCAAACCCAAAACAAACTCGTACCTTCTCGCGCGCTCTCACTCTCTCCTCCACTACTGAAATCATACCCAAAAATCAAACCCAAAATTGAAATTCTAAAAATCAACTTTAATAGAGCTTTGTGAATAATTGATTTTACATTTGAATCTTTTGATTAAATAATTTAATCAAACCGAAATATGTGTATAATGGAGTCAATGGCAGAAAATATAGCTATCAATATGGAAGAAGTCGTAGTTGTTGGGTCTTCTTCCAATAAATCCCAGGACAGAGAAATGCATAAACTAGTAGCTCCGTTTGTAGGTATGGTTTTTAGTAGTGTTGACGACACAAAGACTTACTATACAAACAGTATGGTCAACAAGAGGGATTTGAGACTTGTGTTCGGTCAACGGATCGGGAAAAAAGCGGTGTGGATTTGGCTACGGGCAGTTTAATGGTTTGCTCTCATGAAGGGCTCCATAACAAGAGAGAAGTGGGAGAAGTGGGTGTTTCTAAAAATACTAGCACTATCAAGTGTAGTTGCCCTGCTAGAATGCGTGTTACGAAAAGAAAACATGAAGATATATACTATGTAAGTTGTGCTAAAAATGACCATAGCCACGGTTTGGTTAGTCCAGTAAAGAGAAATTGCATGAGATCAAACAAAAATATGCCTGAAGCGGCGAAGAGGTTGATTGAAATTTTTGGTGAAAATAGTTTACCAGTCGGCAAAGTTGTAGCTGTTTTTAATGGGGAAGAACTTGGGTTTACAAAGAGGGATTGCTGGAACCATCATTACGGTTCGACCAGAAAAATGCCTAAAGAAGGTGATGCAAGTGTCGTGGTTAACTATTCTATGCAGAAGAGTGCCGAGAATCCCTAGTTCTACTACGCCATTAATCTATATCAAAATGGGACTGCAGTAAACTTTTTATGGTTTGATGGGAGGTCTCGAGTGCAGTATAAGTATTTCGGGGATGTTGTCTCTTTTGATACCACATATCGTACCAATGCATATTTTATGCCTTTTGCCTATTTTACTAGAGTCAACCATTATATGCAGTCGATTCAGTTTAGTTGTGTATTGTTACTTGATGAGACATAAGATACATTCATATGGCTGTTTAAGGTCTGGCTTGCAGCCATGGGTGGTCGTGCGCCAACAGCAATCATCACTGACCAGGATAGAGCGATGACTGCAACTATTGCCAAAGTGTTCCCTGATACTCGTCATCATTACTGTCTTTGGCATATTATGCAAAAATTTCTAGAGAAGCTGTCATTTACTAAAATTGAGACACTGGTAATTGACTTGAAGAACACTATTTCTTTCTCATATAGGATTAATGATTTTGAAAGAAGATGGTGTACAATAATAGAGAATAATCAGTTGTCTGAAAATCCTTGGTTGACAGAAATGTATAATATACGGGAGAAATGGGTGCCTTGTTATCTCAGTGACACATTTTTTGCTGGTATACATACGACTTGGAGAAATGAATCGATGAATTCTCATTATGACCAATTCGTAAATTCGACAACTAGGCTGATGGAGTTTGTACATGGTAATGAGAGGTCTTTGGCTTTGATTGCTAGAAATGAAAGAGATTCTGATTACCGCACCGAGCATAGTTCACGAATTGTGCCTAAAGATGATTTTCTCCTTATGCATGTTGCGAAGGTCTATACAATTAATACATTTAATAAATTTAAGGAGCAATTAGAGAAGGCAAAGACGGAGTACAAATTTGATGGGGACGAGATTGTCAACAATGGAACCAAAAGCTACATGGTGATATTCAGAGACCCGCAGAAGAAGTTTGTTTGGAAAGTGAGTTTCAATAGAAGAACCTTAGAGGGAGACTGTGAATGTAAGCATTTTCAGTTTATGGGGTTACTTTGTGGTCACATGTTAAAGCTTTTTCAGCGTTACGAGATCGAAGAGATTCCAATGCATTTTCTTTTGAAGCGGTGGATACAAAAGGCAAACACATATAGAGTGGAGTTTGATATTGGATTAGTGGTCGGCCATGAAAACCATGAACCTTTGAGAGTGGCTCATTGTGTCAAGGTTGCTTCTCAAGTGGCTTACGATGCAGGGAATACTGTTAAGGCTTATTCATATTTTATAGAAAAAATGGATGAAATGGCTATTGGAGTTTCAAAGTTGAATGAAACTTTCGAAGGAGTTCGCAGATAATGAAGAGCCTCCAGTTGAAGAGCCTTCGATTGATACCTTACAGGTTAATTGATTTTAATGTTTAATTTGATATAGGTTTAATGTTTAAGTTGATATTAATATTTATTTCATTTTGACTTTCAAATCTTTATTTCAGATATTGATTTTGAATCCTAACATTTCTCAAACAAAAGGGAGAAAGAAGAACGCGGAGAGATTTAAATCCCCTAGGGAGATATCCCTAAACAATCTAGGAAGAATGTGTAGAAATTGTGGAAAGATTGCTAACCATGACTCGAGAAATTGTCCGGAGAAAAAGAATACGTAATCTGTGAAATTTAAGTATTTTTTGTTATTGATTGCGTTTTCGTGGTCTATTATTAAGGATACTGATGCAAGATGAGATCTGTCAGATCGAGTTTTGAGTTCTATCTGAGTTAAGGGTGTCAGAGTTTTGAGTTCTGTCAGAGTTAAGGATAATGATTATTAAGAGAGTAAATAGAAATAGTTTTCGTTCATAGTATACATATCTTGTTTTCTTTTGAACTTGTGATGTGGATGTTTGTTTTAATTATGATTGAGATGGGAAATGATAAACTAGATCTTTGAGTTGAATTGAATTGTTGAAACTCCATTGCCCAAGATACAAATGAGGGTGCACCATGGGGGAAAATTCATTGACTATAGTGACTACTGCTAAAGATTATATTAATGGGTCTGATTATTGCATTTTTAATGTTGATGCAAAAATTTGTGCTTGGTTCGATTGAATGCATTGATTCTTACGCTTGTCCTAAACACATTTTGTTATGAACTTGAGATTGGTGGTGACCCAATATATTGCTTAAATGGGGATAGACTAAGTATAAAGAATGACAGTGATTGTATGATGTTTGTGAAGGATTCTGATGTTGATGATACTGGGTTTTTGAATTTATTTGTGGAATTTGTTGTTGTGCCTCCTAAAAAAAATTCAATTGGGAATAGTGAAGTGTTTGAAGTAGTATGTGAAGGTAATGAGGTGGAAAAGATAACAGGGGGTATCTCAAATTGACCCATGAACATTCAGTGTTCATAGTCCACTAGGAGTATGAACACTGAATGTTCATAGTCCAACAAGAATATGAACATTCAGTGGACTATGAACACTGAATGTTCATATTCTTGTTGGACTATGAACATTCAGTGTTCATAGTTGATGCAATATAGTTTGCCAATGCGTATGTCAATGAAGTTGACATATAATGTGTATGTCAATAAAGTTGGCATACATCAATGAACTGGAAAAATGGGTAACAAAGTCGGAAAGACATGGACGTGGCCATATTTGATTGGAAACGTCATGAACACTGAACGTTCATATTCTTGTTGGACTATGAACATTTAGTGTTCATAGTTGATGCAGTACAGTTTGCCAATGTGTATGTCAATGAAGTTGGCATATGATGCGTATGTCAATGAAGTTGGCATATGTTAATGAACTGGAAAAATGGGTAACAAAGTCGGAAAGACATGGACGCGGCCATATTTGATTGGAAACGTCAAAATAATCATAACCCACAATTTTTGTGGGCACCAAGCTCTCGGGCCCTAAATCCATCGTTTAGGCCTTCAAAATCACGTTTTTGCCGTTTTAGGAAAGTTTTGTTTTTGCTATATCTTTTGATAGGAGAGTCCATTTTTGATTTGGTCAGTTGGGTTAGTTCTATTTTGATTAGTAGTTTTTAATATGTGGTTATCCTAAAACTTTCCATTTTTGGAAAATTTCGAGTTTTGTGGTAATTAGCGTATTTCGCCTATATAAAGGCTGGTAGTCTGTATTAGGGTTTTCAGTTTTGGTTTGAGTTAATAATATTAAGAGTTACTTCTCTTGTTTCCATTGTTTGGTATTCCTTGTGTGTGAATTAACAAACCTTGAAGCCATTAATCCCTGGTATTTCACAAGAAATCAACAGGCTTTAGTGTTCATACCTTGAAGCCATTGGACTATGAGCAATGAATGTTCATACTCTTGTTGGGCTATGAACATTCAGTGTTCATACTCTTGTTGGACAACTTATACATTGTCGTATATAAACTTTCTTTGTTATATAGTGTCAAGGCACAAACAAAGTGAACCTTTCAAGGAACCACACGTTCAAGGAAATGCAATTTAAAAGTAAACTATCATTTATTTTTCAATCATACAATCAGCATCAGACCCTGTGTCCCTATCTTTAGGAAGCTTAGGAGCTCGATCAGATTTATCAAGCATTGGGTAAGGGATGATCGCGGAAGTTAAAACTGCAAAAATGTATATACCAACCACGGAAGTTAATACTATGAACAACAGATTAATACGCTAATAATATATGAAAACAAAAAGACCATATTTGCTCCCCCAAATCATCTCCTGACACAAATTCTATGAACTCTGAGAAGTTAGTGGATGTGCAGACGAAATAGAGATCCAGAAAAACTGAAACATCATTAATCTGAGGGAAGTTAAATGCATTTGTTTACACAAACAACTAGAATACAACTTAAGAAGCTTCAATGTTCATTAACTGCAATGTAAATAGACAACAATTTCTTAATCTTACATCAATCTTTGGACCCAATACTGAAACCTTGAGTACACATCTTTTGTTGGTATGCCTTCAATAGTTCAGGAATCCCATGATGATGATACTTTTGATTACATACTCCTAATCATACCACATTACCTACAACCTTCTTCGTCATCAAACCCTCAGATACCACAGTTTGAAGAACCTCTTCTTGGGAATATTCTCTTTTCTAAGCTATGTCCTAGAACGGTTGCATTGTTAGAATACACAATTTGATGAAACTATCAGGTTTACAGAGTAAAGTTCCAGGGCTCGAAAATGTAAACTTTGAGATATACCATTCAAGCACACCATGATCATCAATCTTCGTCCATACCTTCCTCTTCATTGTCTTCTCATCTTCGTCTTTGTTACCATATTCATCCTCCTCCTCCATAATGTCTCCTTTAGTGTCCATAAATCGAAAATGGGTTCTTCAAATTTAGGTACTGAAAATTGAAAATAGGGGGTTTTGGGATCTTTTGATTTCAAATTTGGGTACGTGAAATAGAATATTTTGTTGGAGGAGAGGCGTTTGTTTTGGGTTTGGTTTGATTTTGTTTTTTGATAGTTTAAATGGAAATTTTCAGTTTTTGGAGAGAGAGAGAGCTAGAAGGTAAGGGTTTTGATCGCAAAATAGAAATGAAAATTAGGAGAGAAAGAAAATAATTTACCAAAATACCCCTGTTCTATTTAGTTAAGGCAATATTTGGGCCTTTGATTTCTAATTTAGATTGGGTGATCCAACGGTGAGTTTCGCCTGTAAGGTTGTTGTTAGATTTTCGACTGTCAACCTATTTGGCCTATATATATATATTGGCACCTATTTCAATTCTCACTCCAACCTTTCTCAATTAACTACATTGCATCCCCATATAAATTAGTTTGAAAATATTTCTTTTTTCGTCACTCGTTTTTTATTTCGTTCGTTATATCAGGTATTTCTTTTCATTGTCACGTTAATTTTCCTTTTTGCACTAATGTTTCATATACCGCTTTGCCACTCATTTTTATCAGTTCATTTTCTTTATCATACGAATTTCGTTCGCCATGCCAATTCAAAGAGGTGGTGATGTATCGACCATCACCTATGTGGCAAACGTCCATTGGTAGGAGTCTTAACTTTATAAGTTTTATTGACAGAGCTAAAGCCCAAATTGATATATCATGGATCAATGTACATACCCATTAACTCATTTGTCTAAGGCTGAACCCTAGCCACATGACTTGCCACTTACTTACATTAATTTATATCCATATTTGTCACTGTAGCAAAGACATAATCATCAACTAAGAGTCATACTCCACTCCTACAATTAGATGAGCTACAAAAAATTTCTATTTTACACATATAAATACAAAGCTACTTTTCAAAAAGAACTACATTGTTGAGATTTTATCCCATATGATATTTGGGTACGTAGGCAACCCTCAAGGTAAAGTCTCATCGTTCTCTCGATCACCATCACTTTTCTCACTACTTTTCTACATAATTTATCTCTTTTGTCACTTATCAGTCTCCAAAAATATATTTTTATACCCCTTATAATGCTTCAATTTAGTCAAATTATTTGATCAATACTGTAGAAAACTCATATTCTTTTTGCTTTTTCAGGATACAAGCCACTTCTTGACCAAATATCTCAAAAGACGCGTTCTAGAGCCAAAAAGAGCATAAAATGGACATTACAGAACAAATGAGGGAAAGTGCCAAAAAGCCAACAGTCAAGGTCACAGTCAACAATCAAAGTCAACTCAAGGGTCTAAAACTCAAAAGCTCGAAAACACTTTAAGACTACAGGGACCAAAGGCTCAATCCTTTGCAAGACAATGACTAAACAACTAAAGTTTCAAAAGACCAAATACCCAAATTTCCAAAGACATGGGCTTGGGCCCAAAAAGGCTTGATCCTATCCACTCAAAAATGGCACAAGAAGGTTCTAGATTAGGTTGCTTGATGAATAAGATATGAGGAGGGCAAACTTGTACATCTCTACACATATATAAGTGTAGAGATGCCCACAAAATAGGTAGGTTAGTTAGGGTAGGCTAGTGAGGAGTAGTGTAAGTAATTAGGAGTAGGAGTAGATTAAATAGTTTTTATTATTGTTTTCCATTTTCATTGTTTTAAAGCTTCAAGCTTTGTTGAATCTAGTTGGTTTTCTTCCATTCAAAGTGTCTAATCTTGTTCCTTCTGAAAATATTTTTTCAAAACAACTTCTTATTCATTCATTTAACACATCAAAGTTGGTTATACTCATTTGAATCAATCAAATAAGTATAACTTGCTAACCAAGCTACCTTTTCAAATTTAGATCTTCATGTTTTTAAACATAAAACACCTATAGTATTCATGTTTTAATCCTCAAACCCTCAATAACTAGTTGTCTACATCTTCATACACCAAAACCATACAAAGAACAAATGAAAATCAAAGAAAAGGTTTAGTTATTCTCCATCACATTTCCTCTCTTCAAAGATCAAAGATGAACAACTTCAAAACCCAATACAAACCACTAAGCATACTTCAAATGGCGCCGCTGCCGGGGATCAGATGATATGAGAAGAAGGGTGAATCAAAATGGGAGTAACTTTCTCTTTTCTTCATAATTTTCAAACTAGTTTTGGAACATATTTATATAGATTCATGTTGTGTCTTTGTTATTCCTATTAGTAGTCCAAGCATTTCTCATCAAAACTAGACCTTATTTCTTAAGATTCACCAAAAAAATCGAACTCAGAAAACATATTCCAAAAAGGAGGAAAATTAAAAAGGTGTCATGTGTGTGTTCTAGCAACTCTCCCTCATACTAACATATGGTTTTAGGAAAAACTTTGTTTGGCAATTACAAACAATGAAGAATTTCTAAAAGTTGTTATTTAGGGAAAAAAAAACTAATTTTAACAAAGAGGAAGATAGATAACTCACAGTTTTGGAACATATAACACACCCTCTGTTGTGTGGAGATACAATACTGTTATTAAGTTTGACTTCAATTCCCATTACTATTCCATTTTGTCGTTGTACGTCCGATTCCAAATCCACTTCTTACTCCAATTCATTATTCTTTCAGTGTTTTTTTCCCCCTATTATTACTTTACTGCCACTAACTTTAATTCTAAATTTCTATTCCTAATATAAATCTTCTACGGGTATGCCGTTGTTAATGTCAATTTTATTATTTAGTAATTATTTCGGTACAATTTTTGTCATCCTTTTTTTTTTTTTTTGAACCTATTTCAATTTTCACTTCAACCTTTTTTAATTAACTACATTGCATCCCCATATAAATTAGTTTGAAATTATTTCTTTTGTCTTCACTCCTTTTTTATTTCGTTCGCAATATCATGTATTTCTTTTCACTGCCACGTTAATTTTTCTTTTTGAGCTAATGTTTCATATACCGCTTTGCCACTCATTTTTATCGGTTCATTTTCTTTATTATACGAACTTCGTTCGCCATGCCAAAGAGGGTGTGATGTATTGACCATCACCTACGTGCCAAGTGTCCATTAGTAGGGGTCTCAAGTTTATTAGTTTAATTGACTGGTTTAAAGCCCAAATATCTCAAAAGACTTGTTCTAGAGCCAAAAAGAACCTAAAATGGACCTCATGGAACAAATGGGGAAAAGTGTCAAAAAGTCAACAGTCGAGGTCACAATCAACAATCAAAGTCATCTTATGGGTCTCAAAACTCAAAAGCTCAAGAAACACTCTAAGACTTCAGGGACCAAGGGCTCAACTCTTTGCAAGACAATGGCTAAGCAACTAAAGTTTCAAAAGACCAAATACCAAAATTTCTAAAGATATGGGCTTGGGCCCAAAAAGGCTTGATCCTATCCACTCAAAAAAGGCACAAGAAGGTTCTAGATTAGGTTGCTTGATGAATAAGATATGAGGAGGGCAAACTTGTACATCTCTACACATATATAAGTGTACAGATGCCCACAAAATAGGTAGGTTAGTTAAGGTAGGCTAGTGAGGAGTGGTGTCAGTAATTAGGAGTAGGTGTAGATTAAATAGTTTTTATTATTGTTTACCATTTTCATTGTTTTAAAGCTTCAACCTTTGTTGAATCTAGTTGGTTTGCTTCCATTCAAAGTGTTTAATCTTGTTATTTATCAAAGTATTTCTTTAAAACAACTTCTTATTCATTCATTCATTCAACACATCAAAGTTGGTTATACTCATTTGAATCATTCAAATGAGTATAACTTGCTAACCAAGCTACCTTTTCATATTTAGATCTTCATGTTTTTACACATAAAACAACTATAGTATTCATGTTTTAATCCTCAAACCCTCAATAACTATTTGTCTACATTTTTATACACCAAAACCATACAAGGAACAAATCAAAATCAAAGAAAAATTTAGTTATTATCTATCACACTTCCTCTTTTCAAAGATCTAAGATGAACAACTTCAAAACCCAATACAAACCACTAAGCATACTTCAAATGGCGCCGTTGACGGTGACCTGATGATGTGAGAAGAAGGGTGAATCAAAATGGGAGTAACTTTCTCTTTTCTTCATACTTTCCAATCTAGTTTTGGAACATATTTATATAGATTCATGTTGTGTCTTTCTTATTCCTATTAGTAGTCCAAGTGTTACTACTCTGTCAAAACCAAACCTCATTTCTTAAGATCTACTACAAAAATCGAACATGTAAAACATATTTCGAAAAGGAGGAAAATTAAAAAGGTGTCCTGATAACTGACAAATGTTTAGTCTACCTACGAAATGAACGATGAATTCAATCCGTAAGTAAACTAAAACTAGACTTTTACTATCTCAATTATCAAATCTTCTACTCTTGATGCGAATTGCACTAAATGGAGTAGGAAGTTCGTTCCACTCCTAGTTCCCTAGCATGGATTGTTTTCTAAGTCTAAGAAATCGTTCTTAAGTCAATGAGAGATTTACTTAATTACTTAACTAGACTACGATGCAACTACCCACTAAATGCAACTAGTCGATTATCGGACAACTAAGGGAATGCTACGTTGATTCGATGATAAGGAGTTTAGGGGATTGATTCCACCTTAACTCAACTTAATCCACTAACGACGAAGTCGTCAGAATCCGAATTGAAGCTGCTACGCAGAACAATCGGTTCTTCCTAATCCCTAATTACACATAACATTTCTACCAATTTATAACTAGCATGTGAACAATTAAACCCATTCTCATGGTGAACTAATTATCTGGCGTGGAATTACGAATTACGACGACTCTACGATAAACGGAATCAAGCTTTCATCAAGGCTTCTCAACCCCTCTAATGGAGTTTAGCCTAATGAATCATTCCGCAATCATTCCCATTTAGATTAAAACTAAACATAATATAAAGCATTGAAATTTACTTAATTAAACAATAATGAAATCTAATTTAATGACTAAAATGAAATAAGGACAAGGAATTGAAATTAGATCTAGATTGGAAATGACAAAAACGAAATTGAATACTAATAACTATTTTATTGATCTAATTAAATGAAGAACAAGATTCAAAGGTTTAATCTAATAAAGGATTTGAAACTAATTAAATAAAACAATTAAATCTAGATCTAGAAGCTATTTTAATGGCTACTTTCTATTCTAAACTATCTACCCTAATTCTCTACTATTAATCTACCCTTAACAATGAGTTAAGCTTTTGTTCTTATACATTCAGATCCAAAAATCGTGCATGGGCTTGGAGCCATGTTTTGGGCCAGAGAATCAGGCCCAAAACCCAATTCTTTCAGTCCAAAAAGGCCTCTTCAGCTGCAGTTGGCTTCCACAGACTTTTAGTCCACTTCTGCTCATCTGATTGGGTCAAGGCTTAGACCATTGCAAAGCTCTTTCCGAGCCGGTCGTTTTGACATAAGGTAGGCCTCATTCCAAGGTCTGAGTCCAAAGATATGGCATTCGGAAGTTCTGCTGACTTTTGCTCATTTATCTCGCTAAAGTGGCACATTTCTGCACATAATGGACTTTGAAGCCTGAAATGCATAAAAACACGTAATCAGTATTAACTCTTACTTATTATTCACATAATTGGTCTAACAGTAAGATTATTAAGGGGTTAAAACTACAGTTTTGGGCTCTTATCAAACCACCCCCAAACAGCATTTTGCTTGTCCTCAAGCAAAGATGAGAAATTAGAATAAGTGACCAAAAATGGAGTTCTAACTACTCTCGTTTCGCTGAGTGCAATTGCATTGACCATATGCAACAAGGCCTTAAACCACTAGGAATTCCCTAGTGGACGAGCTATAGCCTCGTGAGAGTTTTCCAGTGAAGGTACTCACAAACTTCATCTATACTACAACGACTAAGAAAATAAAACTATTGTTTCCTTATTCATGCTCCAAATTATCTATACATCTCACTAGCTATGAACAAGAATAACCAAGTCAAAAACCTAAATTAATATATGCATAATAATCTATCATCTACAATAAACATATACACAATGAGTAGTACTATAAAATGTTTAGCAGGTTTGTTTCTGAAACTCGGAATAGCGTCCTTAAGTAGGTTCTCACAATAATAGTCAAGAAACAACACTCTGATTTTTCCACTCAAGTTTCGCTACTCCAGTGTACAGTGGGCACACTTTACCTTACAATCTCAATGACACACAGGAAGTCGGAGTCGATCAAACACATCTGCCACTTACGATCACACTAACCTATTCCTAATTGAGCTAAAGGTCTTTATTAGGTGTTGCGGGGATTAGGAGATGGTTTAAGAAGGAAGGAAATGGATATTCAAAAAGGACAAGTCTGAGATAATAGAGTCTTCATATTATGTAACTAGAGAAACCTTGTTATTTACTTTTGCTTCTACACTTTGTTTCCATCCTTAGCCATATTTTTTTCTTTTTTTTTTTTTTGGCTTTTGACTCCTTTTTTATTCTATTTTTTGGAGTTTTGATTTATTTCTATTTTTTTTTTTCTCTTTTTCTTTGGATGGAAACTTCTTTTCTTTATTTCGGAAGCAACTAACTAATTTTTTTGTTTACACTGTGTTTTATCTTCTTCTTTCTTCATCATTTCTATTCTCGGACTTATTCTAAATTGGGTAGGTTGATTTTTTTTTTTTTATTTTGTTTTGTTTTGTAACAGGGTAAAGGAATTGTGGTTTATGGAAGGGATAATGAAAGGCTCGAGGGCTTACTAGCGGAAAATAATTCATAGGTTTGAATTTTCATTATATATCGATCCAAAAAGGCCTAAATTCTCGCTTTAGGATATGGTTTAGTGATCAAGCAAGTGGACGTGTGATTTCTCTATCCGGATTTTACTTCTCCCTTGTGTCATTTCTCAATTGTTTCATTTCATATAAGCTTTTTAGGCTATATTCTCACAGGATTTGTAGAATAAGTACTCTAGCCTAGGTTTTAAAACTTCATCGCTAACAATCATAGATACTCATGTCATATATTTATAGATAGATGTAAATATTATTACCTATATATTAACCTAAGTTTCTAACAATTATTCGATGATGCAATGCCTCATTGAGACTTCTAGATTGTTAAGAGCATGGAGAAAGAAACAATACCAATATTCCTAAGTGTATAGCATAACTTATTTATTTATATTTTTAAATTTTTGAAATTTTAACTAGAAAACAAGTGCATATTATACATATCTATATCCTAGCAGATGTCTTAATTACACGTGTTTCTATGCCCCCCAAACAAAAGCATGCTTTGTCCTCAAAGCATTTAATAAAGAGGGTAGTAAAAATACCATTGAAAACGCTGCGGAAATTCAAGAACATCGCAAAACAAAGTTAGAACGTACTAATATAGGAAATAAAACCGACGCGAACTCTATAAGAGTTCCACCCATTATGGGGTTAACAATGTAATTAAATTGCTTGGGACATAAGCGGACACAACGTAAACTAAAACTTACCTCCACTCCATTTGTTATTCATTATCTTCGCCATCCTCCTACTTCTATAAAGAAGTGAGGCTCCTTCGGCCCTGCCATGCTATGATAATTTGCCGGGCTTCACGCCATTTATCATCTATGGTTGCTAACCTATTAAGTGCCACTTGGTCCGATGGGGTGTAGGGTGCAACCTAGTGAGGTTGTATCCGCCACCCTTGCCAAGTCATTGCACGGAAAGATCGAATAATACTATTGGTGGGTCGACCGCGGTCTACCCTAATCCAATCCGTGAAAGCGTGTACAAAAATAGGAAAGAAAACATAGCATAATCGTGAAATTAGAACGGGCATAAGAAGGTACTTATGCCTCATGGTATGGGCTCGTGATAAACTAGACATCAAAGTTCCGGGAAGGTCATAGAACCGGGCGCCCCGTGGCTAAAGCAAGGAAAAACGCTGCAAGTGGCGCCATTCACGTAAGAAAAACGCCATTCCCCTAAAAAATGTTTAGCATAATCCAAAACATAACAGTTCCTATGTTCATGGAGGGCTACCAAGGGTAACGCGTTATAGTCCCCTTGGTCCTCAATCACGAAAATGCCCGCCCCATAAGCCTCGTGCAAAGACTCATAAGTGTAGACATGCATATTATTATCGACCCAATAGCACCATGGGTCTTGTATCTATCTCCGGCGGGCATAGCAAGTCCAAGAACAAATGCTAGCAAGAACCTAGTAATTTCCATTGGTTCATCGTCAATGTTGATGGAGAACACTTGTTCTCCCCCGGTCTCTCAAAGAAAATGCAGTTATTATAAAAATAAGATGCAAGTCTTTGGAGAATAAAGTTCACCGGTCTTACCATAAGAGGTTCCCAGCCAACGTATGTGATCACCTTCGCGAAAACCAAGCACCGTAAGTAGTGCTTTTGGAACAAATCTTCAAAAGACTGTTCGGTATTATTATAGAGATGTCATCTCAAAAACTACGCTCTGGAACAGCTGCAAAACAACCGGTACTACGCAAAAACTGGAAAATTTCTGGTCCACGGAAGTCAGCGCTGAAAGGCCAACTAGGCGAAGTCAGTCAGCTCTTTGTATTTTGGAATTCCAGTGTTTTAGCGAAGTCGCGCTTGACTTTGGCGCTGGCTTCTCGAGTAAAATTTTCTGTCGGGAAGTGTAGGGCGCGAGCGCTTACTCTTGGCGCTTGGCCGAGTAAAATTTTTCTGTCGAAGTGTATGAGTGCGCTACTCTTGCGCTTTGGCGCCCGAAGTTGCAGATTTGCAAAATGAGCTAAACGTGGGAATCGCGGGTGTGAAAAGGTGCGTGATGGAGTTTAGGTGTAGTGTGAGTTGTGAGGATAGTTTGTATCAAGTTTATATAGGTATAAAGTTGCTAAAAAGGATCGGAAAGTTGCCAAAACTAATTACGGCAGGCGGTTCGGAATCCTAAAATTTCCAAACTCGAAAAGCGGAAACAACTCATATCCCGGATTCTAATTCAAACCCAAAGATCTTTTAGGTTGATTTTATGATAGAATGTACCTATTTAATCTAGGTTTCATCCTACAATGATACTTAATCATATTTCTGCCTAAACAACCATATTTTCACCTTGACTCCACAATTAATTCTAATATGAGGGTTATACAAACATAATGCTTGAATTGATAAAACCACCCCCAAACAAGTTGGGAAGGTGGGGTCAATATGAAACAACCATGCATAATGAAAATAAGCCCTTATATTAAAATTTCATTCGGAGTACCACTACAAAATTCAAATTACGGAAATAAAAGTTATATTACAATAAAAACAACAAAAGTAAATAAAACAAGAACCACTATCAATCCTCACTCTCTAAACAGCTCGCCACTGGTGGCGGAGGGCACACTCTCTAGTGGTGGCTCCCACGGGCTCCCGGAAGGTCCAAAGAAAGAGTCGCCCTTCGTCGACGACGCCATGCCTCAAATAGTTGCGGTCCTCGAAGCGAGTCCAGATGAGGTGGGAAGTGCAAGCATATCCACTCTAAACCGGGCTGGCTTCCATCTCACCGTTCCCATCTCTCATCCTCTCCGGGTGCGGATCTCGGTTGTGATGAATAGTTGCCTGTCGAGTCCCGAGGTCTGCATGCGGATAGTGTTTAGTGAACGATGCCCCTATGAAGCTAACGGCCATGCGTTCTCGATCGACCATCAACACCTCGGAAGGCATCCTGCATAAGTCTTCCTCATCATCCGGAGGCATCGATGTCCCCGACCTCCTCTTCATTCTCACTCCACCATCCCTTCTTCTTCTTCTCTATCCTCGGGCCTCCTCCAAACTTGTTGGACACACTCCCTATAGATACGCGTGTTACGGTGCAAGGGTAATGTAAATCCCTCCCCGGCCGGAGTCGGTTTCATCTTCAAAGATGATCTTGGTGATTAACACAGAAAGAGGTTCCAAAGACTTCCCGTGCCCCCTAATCATGCTTTCAAGAAAACTCCGGGATACGAAATCGCATACGCTCTGGAGTACCCATAAGATGTGGAGGCAGTCGCACCGATGTCACCGACCTTGTCCTTCCCTAGGACATTTCGACCAATCCACCGGGTCAGAAAGTACCTTATTTGGTTGGTCCCGGAGGATGCCCGCTTAACATAATGGGAGTTTGTATTGTAGCTCCCATTGATGGCGATCACGCCCATCGAGAGGCTCTACCCGTCAAACTGGGGCTCTGTAAAAGTGGCCTCGGATGGATTCTAGGCGGAATGCCTAGAATCTCACCCAACAAATCCGAAGAGTCAACTCCCTCCTCTTCTTCCTTACCATCACAAAAATCCTACTCCCTCCAACTCCCGGTGTTGTAGAACCGTCGGACCAAGTCTTCGTGGTAGAAGGCTTCGGGTCGAAAGTACCGAGACTATTCCAGCCTCTCTACTAGCCATTTCGTCACCGTGAAAAAGCGAAGTGGTCCGCAGCGAAAACTTGCTCCGGTGATAATTCGGGCGTTGTTGAGCCATCTAGTGTTTGGAATGGAGTGAGGGTTTAAATATGATGTGGTGGTGGTGGTTTAACTTGACCGACTGAAAAGAATGGTGGTGGTGGTGGAGTGGTGGCGGCGCAAAGAACAAATTGTTGAATTTCCGGTGGGTTTTGTTATTTAAATCGGGGGTGGGGTTGTGGTGGTTTGGTTTTGGAGAAGATTTGGGGTTAGGATTTGATTTTGGGCGTGGGTTTATGGTATTTTCTTTTTAATTTTTATTTTGTTTAGGTTTGGAGCTTTGTTAATGGCGGTGGAAGATGAAAAAACGATGAACTGTTGCTGAGAATGTAAGGGCGCGAGCGCGCTGGTCGTGGGCGCGGGTTGGGCCCAAGCCCAAAATCGAAATTTTTGATTTTTTTCGATTTTTTCGCGAACTTCAATTCAAAAATTCAGCCGTTCGGCCCGATTTTTTATGAATGAGATATGGAAATGATCGGGAGAGAATTTCCTATCCAATGATCCATAAAACACTCTATTCCGACTTCAGGTGACATACGAGATAGTGGAAAATGCCTCGAAGTCGTGCATGACGAAGTTATCGCGCTTAACGAATGAACTCTAAATTAATAGATTATGTGAATCCGAATCGTAATACAATTAAACGGCCTAAGCAACTCTAATGGGACATAAAACATTTTAGTAATGAAACGATTTAACACGACACACCCCCAAACAAATTTTTACAACGAAGCTTAGAAAATTTGTTTTTAGCAGTGGGTCTTTTAAAGTCAGATTCCCGAGACTTCCTAGATTACTATGTTTATTTTTATTTTTTATTTATTTATTTATTTATTTATTTATTTATTTTTTTTTTTTTTTTATTTTTTTTTTTTTTTTAGAAGGAAAAACAATAAGCAATAAAGACATAATTCACACCATAGAGAAACATGACTCAAAAATCCGAGAAAAACATGCAAGAGTGGAAAACGTGAACTATGTGAACCGTGGACTTAGGATCCGGTACTTACAGCCACACACTCCATAGGGAGGGCCCGGTTTCCTTAATGGTGCACTCACCAATATATTAAAGTGAAAGGAAGTGCACCAAACACAGAAATTGAGTCGTTTATAGTCAGATACTCGAGACTTTATCTAAAACATATGTATGAATATGCAGGTTGATCATATATCAACAACCAAATAGTTGTGGATCATTCCATAAATAAATATCACGTAAAACATATCCAAACACAATCAAGCACCAAGATTTTCTACGACGCTTGAACCTAGTGAAATGAAAGTTGAAGTCGGATTACCCTATCAGGTAACCTATCATGCACCTTATTTTTCATTTTTGAATGAGTGGGTGTTCTAGTAAATGAGTGTGGAAAAGTGAATGGTTGGGGAGAATATGGTGGATATGTATAAGTTGTAGAAAGACAGCTTGTACACAATGAGGATGTGGTTTTAGTACCAACTCATTCATGTGTGTGTGTAGGACCTGTCTCAATTCTGAAAATGAAGGTGTCAAATAGTTTGTCCTTCCTGAAGTATCTATTTGCTAGGAGGATTTAAAAAATTATGAAGCAATGAGGAGAAACAAAAGGATCGAGTGCAAACTCGAGATTCCTTTGAAAGGGTGGAAGGAGGGAATCGAGGTGGATGTTGTGCAAGTTAGTTCTTGATAGGGTGAATCGCCACCTACTTTCGAAGAAACTCATCGAATTCCTCATCTAGATTGGTCATATCCACATAACTATGGTAGTCCTCTACATCTTTGAGAAAGTCATCTATCCCGCCCTCATCAATAATATGTGTATCGACTAGTGTAGGGATGAAAATGTTTGAGTCGACTTTCCAAAGGGAAAGAATTTTGGGCATATGACTATCGGGAACGTGTTGTTGAAATAATCTCGAAATTAAGCTCTCGATCATGCTAACCTCTCCATCCATAGACTAATCGGGTAATCGCGGTCCTTGTTTTAAAAACATTGACTTCAATAGCAAGATGGCCAAAAGACATGGACATTGAACCATCACGGCAATTAATGAGCGCGATTGGCAGGTTCCGAGAAAGGGCGCTTCTAAAATGATCGGACAGAGTCGTTAGCGATTCCTCGTATCGAGGACTACAAAATCAGCCGGATAGTAGAAAATCTGACTTTTTACAAAGACATTTTCGACTACACCCTTAGGATACTTAATAGACCGATCGCCTAATTACAACGTCATTTTAGTGGGTTGCATCTTGTCTAGACCTATTTGTCTATACAAATAAAATGGGAGTAAGTTAACACTAGCCCCCGTGTCTAATAACGCCGTCGTCAGATAGGAATCTCCTAAGGTGCATTGTACAAGGGGGCTAATTGTGGTCCTTGTACTTAACAATTCCATTATTTTTCGATATAAGGTTGGGAATTGTTTCATTAAAAAGGCGTCTTTTGGTATATTTGTCTTCACGCCTAGTAGTACACAATTCCTTAAGAAACTTAGCATGATGTGGTAGCTTTTAATAGCTTCGAGGAAGGGAAGGTTTATAGTTAGATTCTTGAAAACGTCCCCTAATCTCCTCGTAATTTGTATCCCTAGTTAACATGGCTAATTTTTGTGGAAACGGTGGTTTTAAATCTATATTTAGCAATGGTATCACCGGATGTTTAACCGTGGCTTTTTGTTTCTTAGGTTGTGTTGTAACTAGTACCTCTACGGTGGTAGGCTCTTAGTTTCTATTTTGGGTATCTAGTAAAATAGTAGGTGTAGGGTTTGGTGGTGGGGTAACTATAGGCATAGTTACCTTGTTATCAACCACTCTGCGAGAGAGAGTGGTGATGGCATTTATCTCACCTACATTTTCATATTCATTACTAGTATTATCGGTTACCTCAAAAGGCTGTGTTTGTTGTTTTAGGATTAGGTATTTGCGTGACTGGCAACACACCTTTGGTTTGGGCTTTATCTTGAGGCAAACTGTTGGGTTAAATTATTAACGGATTGTAGAAGTGTTTTGTTGGTTAGATTGAGCCATGGTTTGGAAAAGTTTTTGGCTCACCTGTATGAAGGTGTCAAGGCCATCCGTTGTGTGGGTGTAGTAGTCAGTCGTAGTAGTGATCGAACTATTGGAACGGAATTATTTATGGGTGGATTCTGATAATTATTATTTACCGAACGATACCTCTATTAGCATTATAATTATTATAATTACCTTGACTTTGTGCTTGACCTTGTCGAGGTTGGACTTGGTTGTTATAATTATTAAAATTACTCGACTCGTCCTTGTCGTAGTGGAGCTTGGTTAAAATGCGTTGGCCTAACATATTGATTATTGTACCGCGAGGTGTGACTTGTTGGTTATTTCTCCAACCCGAGTGGGATTTTGTCTCCAAGGGCGTTAGGTTCACTATTAATGGAACAAGCCCCGTTCATAGGCTATAGGGACGATGGGGAGTCGGGATGCTCGGGGACTCCAACGTAAACTACATGGGTTTGAATTTACATTCATGATGGGGATAGGCTTTTGTTGTACGAAATGGCCTCTACCTTTTAGTGAGTGATTCGATTAGAGTTTTAAGCTCGAATCGTGTTTAATTTCAAACATACCGCGGCCTTTAATGTTGAAGAAGAACTAGCGGGAGGGGAGTAATTGTCACTACTCCCCAATTATTATTTCGCTTTAGTTTGGTCCTCTAAAAATTTATAAGCCTCGGGCTCCTTTGCTTAAGAAACTACCCCCATTGATTATGTCAAGGACTTCTTTATGGTGGTGTAGAAGTCCTTTGAAAAAGGCACTAACTAACGGTCTTTCGCTAAGTTATGGTGTGGACACTCTACAAGCGGATCGGTGAAACGATTCCAAGCCTCAAAATGATTCATGAGGATTTTGTCGAAAAGAAATGAATCTTGGAAAGCATCTCATCCGCCTTTAGGGGTGGGTAAAAATGTTCCATAAACAATTTGAACAAGTTTAGCCCACGAGTCCATTGCAATTAGCGCCTGGGGGCAGTTAACCAAGACGCCTTTATCGGCTAAGGTGAAAGGGAATACCCTTAATTTAATTTGTTCCGCATCAACCGCGGTAGGATGGTGGAATGTTGTTAGGACTTGTTCAATCCTACGCGATGTAGCCGATAAGGTTTTTCATGGTCTAATCCATGAAAAACGGGTAACAAATTAAAATATTTGGAGGGATTCTAAAATCCCTACCGGGTCCGCTAGAACGATGCAAGATTTGGGGCTATCATTTCAAGGCTTTGTAAAAGTCGGAGAGAGGAGTCTCTCTTTCTTCACCCATTATGTCGTATGGGTGTGTGTGATAGTAGTAGCTAGAGGTGTAGTGTGTGGTATACTAGATAGACTTGTTTGTTGTCGTTGTTGTATTTACGTTAGGTGTTTTTGTTCGACCGCACCTTAATCTCATGCAAGACTAAGTCGAGCTTAACTAAACATGCAACACTCCAAACAATTTCGATATACTAGTATAAACCTCTAATGGGAGATGCGAGGTTTGGAAGAAAGGAATACCGATTTCGCCCTTGCTTTCGCTTATGAATAAGCGTCTTGTTTTACGCTTGTTGGTGTATATAGCAGGTTAGAACACTGAAAAATATGAAAGATCAAAGTTTGAATCAAAACCGTGGAAATCCCAGAAATTTTAATGAATGGCGAAGGGCAAGGCCAGCCGGCGCTTCAAGCGCTCGAAGTAATTTTCAGATTACGTTGTTTTAGGGCGGGTCGCTTCCAAAGCGGGCTGGTTCGGTCAGTGAAGTCGAAGTTCCAGTGTTTGAGCACGGTCGCTTTGGTATGGGCTGCGCGCTTCGATGGTAAACGAAATTCCAGAACTTAGCGCTGGTCGCTCTCCTTGATGCTGGCGCGTATCCCGCGTATTTTCTCGCAGAATTTGTCAACGAATAAACTGGCAACCACAAAGATGAAACAAACAAGGGTGGGTGGGTTTAATGGGACTTAAAATGACTACTTCTATAAGGAAAACAATGCTAAAGTGTAACTAAGATGGCAAATGGCCATTTGATAATCGACAAATGTTTAGTCTACCTACCTTAAAATGAACGATGAATTCAATCCGTAAGTAAACTAAAACTAGACTTTTACTATCTCAATTATCAAATCTTCTACCGATCACGAATTGCACTAAATGGAGTAGGAAGTTCGTTCCACTCCTAGTTCCCTAGCATGGATTGTTTTCTAAGTCTAAGAAATCGATTCTTAAGTCAATGAGAGATTTACTAATTACTTAACTAGACTACGATGCAACTACCCACCTAAATGCAACTAGTCGATTATCGCATAACTAAGGGAATGCTACGTTGATTCGATGATAAGGAGTTAGAGGGGGATTGATTCCACCTTAACTCAACTTAATCCACTAACGACGAAGTCGTCAGAATCAATTGAATCGCTACATAGAACAATCGGTTCTTCCTAATCCCTAATTACACATGGCATTTCTACCAATTTATAACTAGCATGTGAACAATTAAACCCATTCTCATGGTGAACTAATTATCCCCGGCGTGGAATAGAATTACTTAATTTCTACGATAAACGGAATCAAGCTTTCATCAAGGCTTCTCAACCCCTCTAATGGAGTTTAGCCTTGAATCATTCCAAGAATCATTCCCATTTAGATTAAAACTAAACATAATATAAAGCATTGAAATTTACTTAATTAAACAATAATGAAATCTAATTTAATGACTAAAATGAAATAAGGACGAGGAATTGAAATTAGATCTAGAATTGGAAATGACAAAACGAAATTGAATACTAATAACTATTTTATTGATCTAATTAAATGAAGAACAAGATTCAAAGGTTTAATCTAATAAAGGATTTGAAACTAATTAAATAAAACAATTAAATCTAGATCTAGAAGCTATTTTAATGGCTACTTTCTATTCTAAGCTATCTACCCTAATTCTCTATTATTAATCTACCCTTAACAATGAGTTAAGCTTTTGTTCTTATACATTCAGATCCAAAATCGTGCATGGGCTTGAGCCATGTTTTGGGCCGCAGAATCGAGCCCAAAACCCAATTCTTTTCAAATTCAAAAAGGCCTCTTCAGCTGCAGTTGGCTTCCACAGACTTTTCGTCCACTTCTGATCCTCTGATTGGGTCAAGGCTTAGACCATTGCAAAGCTCTTCCGAGCCGGTCGTTTTGACATAAGGTAGGCCTCATTCCGAGGTCCGAGTCCAAAGATATGGCATTGGAAGTTCTGCTGACTTTTGCTCATTTATCTCGCTTAAAGTGGCACATTTAAGCGACATAATGGACTTTGAAGCCTGAAATGCATAAAAACACGTAATCAGTATTAACTCTTACTTATTATTCACATAATTGGTCTAACAGTAAGATTATTAAGGGGTTAAAACTACAGTTTTGGGCTCTTATCATGTCCTCTGTGTGTTCTACCAACTCTCTCTCATACTAACATCTGGTTTTAGGAAAAACTTCTTTGGGCAATTACAAACAATGAAGAATTTCGAAAAGTTGTTATTGAAAAAGAAAAAAAAAATCCGAATTTTATCAAAGAAGAAGATAGAGAACTCACAGTTTTGGAACATATAACACACCCTTATATAGATTCATGTTGTGTCTTAAACCTTTGTTGTGTGGAGATACAATACTATTATTAAGTTCGACTTCAATTCCCATTAGTATTCAATTTTGTCGTTGTACGTCTGATTCCAAATCCACTTCTTACTCCAATTCATTCTTCTTTCAGTGTTTTTTTTCCTCTATTATTACAATACTACCACTACCTTTAATTCTAAATTTCTATTCCAAAAGAGAATCTTCTACGGGCATGCCGTAGTTAATGTCAATTTTATTATTTAGTAATTATTTAGATACAATTTTTGCCATCCCTTTTTTTTTTTGCACCTATTTCAATTATCACATCAACCTTTCTCAATTAACTACATTGCATCCCTATATAAATTAGTTTGAAATTATTTCTTTTTTCTTCACTCATTTTTTATTTCGTTCACTACATCATGTATTTCTTTTCACTGCCACGTTAATTTTTCTTTTTGTGCTAATATTTCATATACCTCTTTGCCACTCATTTTTATCGGTTCATTTTCTTTATCATACGAACTTCTTTCGCCATGCCAAAGAAGGTGTGATGTATCGACCATTACTTACGTGGCAAACGTCCATTGGTAGGGGTCTCAACTTTATTAGTTTTATTTACAGGGCTAAAGCCTAAATATCTCAAAAGACGTGTTCTAGAGCCAAAAAGAGCCTAAAATGGACCTCAAGGAACAGATGGGGAAAAGTGTCAAAAAGTTAACAATCAAGGTCACAATCAACAATCAAAGTCAACTCAAGGGTCCAAAAACTCAAAAACTAAGGAAGCACTCTAAGACTTCAGGGACAAAGGGATTAACCCTTTGCAAGACAATTCCTAAGCAACTAAAGTTTCAAACGACCAAATACCCAAATTTCCAAAGACATGTGCTTGGGCCCAAAAAGGCTTGATCCTATCCACTCAAAAAAGGCACAAGAAGGTTCTAAATTAGGTTGCTTAAAGAATAAGATATGAGGAGGGCAAATTTGTACATCTTTACACATATATAAGTGTAGAGATGCCCACAAAATAGGTAGGTTAGTTAGGGTAAGCTAGTGAGGAGTAGTGTAAGTAATTAGGAGTAGGAGTAGATTAAATAGTTTTTATTATTGATTTCCATTTTCAATGTTTTAAAGCTTCAAGCTTTGTTGAATCTAGTTGGTTTTCTTTCATTCAAAGTGTTTAATCTTGTTATTTATCAAAATAATTCTTCAAAACAACTTCTTATTAATTCATTCAACACATCAAAGTTGGTTATACTCATTTGAATCAATCAAATGAGTATAACTTGCTAACCAAGCTAACTTTTCATATTTAGATCTTCATGTTTTTCCACATAAAACAACTATAGTATTCATGTTTTAATCCTCAAACCCTCAATAACTAGTTGTCTACATCTTCATACACCAAAACCATACAAAGAACAAATGAAAATCAAAGAAAAGGTTTAGTTATTGTCCATCACACTTCCTATCTTCAAAGATATAAGATGAACAACTTCAAAACCCATTACAAACAACTAAGCATACTTCAAATGGCACCGCTGTCGGGGATCTGATGATATGAGAAGAAGGGTGAATCAAAATGGGAGTAACTTTCTCTTTTCTTCATACTTTTCAAACTTGTTTTGGAACATATTTATATATATAGATTCATGTCGTGTCTTTCTTATTCCTATTAGTAGTCCAAGTGTTACTTCTCTGTCAAAACCAGACTTCATTTCTTACTGCAAAAATCGAACCTATAAAACATATTCCAAAAAAGAGGAAAATTAAAAATGAGTCCTATGTATGTTCTAGCAACTCTCCCTCATACTAACATCTGGTTTTAGGAAAAACTTTTTTTGGCAATTACAAACAATGAAGAATTTCTAAAAGTTGTTATTTCAAAAAAAATCCGAATTTTAACAAAGAGGAAGATAGAGAACTCACAGTTTTGGAACATATAACACACCCTTATATAGATTCATGTTGTGTCTTAAACCTTTGTTGTGTTGAGATACAATACTGTTATTAAGTTTGACTTCAATTCCCATTAGTATTCTATTTTGTCGTTGTACGTCTGATTCCAAATGCACTTCTTACTCCAATTCATTCTTCTTTCAGTGTTTTTTTCCCATATTATTACAATACTGCCACTACCTTTAATTCTAAATTTATATTCCTAATATGAATCTTCTACGGGCATGCCATAGTTAATGTTAATTTTATTATTTAGTAATTATTTCAGTACAATTTTTGCCATTTTTTTTTTTTTTTTTTGTTGCACCTGTTTCAATTCTCACTTCAACCTTTCTCAATTAACTACATTACATCCCCATATAAATTAGTTTGAAATTATTTCTTTTTTCTTCACTCATTTTTTATTTCGTTCGCTATATCATGTATTTCTTTTCTTTGTCACGTTAATTTTTCTTTTTGCGCTAATCTTTCATATACTGCTTTACCACTCATTTTTATCGGTTCATTTTCTTTATCATACGAACTTCGTTCGCCATGCCAAAGAGGGTGTGATGTATCGACCAACACCTACGTGGCAAACGTCCATTGGTAGGGGTCTCAACTTTATTAGTTTACCGCTTTGCCACTCATTTTTATCGGTTCATTTTCTTTAGAAAAAATGAACGTTTTGTACCATGAACTTAGCTGGTTTTATCAATTTGGGCCAAGAACTTCTTTTTTGAGCAAATTAGGCCATGACTTTTCTTTTTTGTATGAGTTTGGGCCACCGTTACCATTCTGTTACTTCACATGCTTATGTGCGTGTCGGATGTATATGTGTCCGACCAAATGCTCATGTGTCACCGTTGAAGTGCACACCTAATCACAGGTGATGTGGCATCGAAATTTTGAAGTGTTTCGAACCCAAAATTTCACATAAATTTCACCAAAATTTTAAAGTGTTTCCCCAAATTCAGACAAAAATCCACAATTCCCAAATTCAGACAGAAATCCCTAATTCCCAAATTCCCAAATTCTTAAATTAACAAACCTAATTAAACCCGCAATCCCCAACCTTAGTTCTTTCTTTAGAAGCCTGTAGTGCAGCCCGCCGCCTCCTAAAAGAAGGTGAACGGTGCGGTACGGAGTTTTCTCTCAAAGGTTCCAAGGAAAGTAATATGAGCCCCGCCTAGCGTTCATTCTCTTGTTTGCCCCGAGCCATGAACCGAAGTCATAACGGCCGCCTTTTAAAGCCAAGTGCATCTCTCCCCAGCTATCGCCTTTGATAGGAAGGTGGAGTCAAGGTTACTTTGTAACTTTCTTTCATCAATCACCGTGAAGTGGAAAGCCCGAGGACTTTTGCTTCTCTTTCTCGTGCCCTAGTAGATAACGATTCTCAGAATTTACGTCAAGAGCCCATTCGCACCTTCATTGATCATTTACGAAATGAATTAATTAAGCATACATATCAAATGAGAAAGAATCAGTGAAAAAAACATTTTCAGTGCGCTTTAGAGCGGTACTATCTATCGAGATGTTCAAAACTCTCTCTCTGGTAACACAGGACTGAAGTCAAGTTTTTGAATCCTAAATAATTTATCAAATGATAGAGCATCTGTACTTTTCTATTAGGTTGTGGTGTTACTTTTGATTGTAGTAAATCACGATTATCTAGCCCAAAAGCACTGCTATAGCATATCTTTAAATTGCGGATGGGTGATATGATGCCATTTCTTCTTCTTTTTCTTCTAATATTTGTGATGCTTCTTCTTCAATTATCGCCAATTTGTTAGAAAAAAATAAACCGTTTCAGTCTTTTTATGTAGCGGAGCGGATTTGGGCCCATTGGGTCCATGGGTAAGTCCAGCACACATAAGCAGACGTTTGTACACATAGGCAAATTTTCTAACGGAAATACACCGGTGGCCCAAACTAATACAAAAAACTAAAGGTCATGGCCCAATTTGCTCAAAAAAAAGTTCTTGGCCCAAACTGATAAAACCAGCAAAGTCCATGGTACAAAACACCCATTTTTTTTTCTTTATCATATGAACTTCTTCGTTCGCCATGCCAAAGAGGGTGTGATGTATCGACCATCACCTACGTGGCAAACGTCCATTGGCAGGGGTCTCAACTTTAGTAGTTTAATTGGCAGGGCTAAAGCCCAAACCAAATATATCAAAAGACGTGTTCTATACCCAAAAAGAGCCTAAAATGGACCTTATGGAACAAATAGGGAAAAGTGTCAAAAAGTCAACAGTCAACAAATAAAGTCAACTCAAGGGTCCAAAAACTCAAAAGCTCAAGAAACACTCTAAGACTTCAGGGACAAAGGGCTCAACCCTTTGCAAGACAATGGCTAAGCAACTAAATTTTCAAAAGACCAAATACCAAAATTTCCAAAGACATGTGCTTGGGCCCAAAAAGGCTCGATCTTATCCATTCAAAGAAGGTATAAGAAGGTTCTAGATTAGGTTGCTTGATGAATAAGGTACGAGGAGGGCAAACTTCTACATCTCTACACATATATAAGTGTAGAGATGCCCACAAATTAGGTAGGTTAGTTAGGGTAGGCTAGTGAAGAGTGGTGTAAGTAATTCGGAGTAGGAGTAGATTAAATAGTTTTTATTATTGTTTTCCATTTTCATTGTTTTAAAGCTTCAAGCTTTGTTGAATCTAGTTGGTTTTCTTCCATTCAAAGTGTTTAATCTTATTACTTATCAAAATATTTCTTCAAAACAACTTCTTATTAATTCATTCAATACATCAAAGTTAGTTATACTCATTTGAATAAAAAAAAGGAGTATAACTTGCTAACCAAACTACCCTTTCATATTTAGATCTTCATGTTTCTACACATAAAACAACTATAGTATTCATGTTTTAATCCTCAAACCCTCAATAACTATTTGTCTACATTTTCATACACCAAAACCATACAAAGAACAAATGAAAATCAAAGAAATGGTTTAGTTATTATCCATCACACTTCATCTCTTCAAAGATCTAAGATGAACAACTTCAAAACCCAATATATACCACTAAGCATACTTCAAATGGCGCCGCTGCCGGGGATCTGATGATATGAGAAGAAGGGTGAATCAAAATGGGAGTAACTTTCTCTTTTCTTCATACTTCTCAAACTTGTTTTGGAACATATTTATATAGATTCAAGTTGCGTCTTTCTTATTCCTATTAGTAGTCCAAGTGTTACTTCTCTGTCAAAACTGGACCTCATTTCTTAAGATCTACTGCAAAAATCATACATGTAAAACATATTCTAGAAAGGAGGAAAATAAAAAAGGTGTCATGTGTGTGTTCTAGCAACTCTCCCTCATACTAACATTTGGTTTTAGGAAAAAAAATTTTTGGCAATTACAAACAATGAAGAATTTCTAAAAGTTCTTATTGAAAAAGAAAAAAAAAATCCGAATTTTAACAAAGAGGAAGATAGAGAACTCACAGTTTTGGAACATATAATACATCCTTATATAGATTCATGTTGTGTCTTAAACCTTTGTTGTGTGGAGATACAATACTATCATTAAGTTCAACTTCAATTCCCATTAGTATCCCATTTTGTCATTGTATGTCCGATTCCAAATCTACTTCTTACTACAATTCATTCTTCTTTTAGTGTTTTTCCCCCTATTATTAGTTTACTGCCACTACCTTTAATTCTAAATTTCTATTCCTAATATGAATCTTCTACGGGCATGCCATAGTTAATGTCAATTATTATTTAATAATTATTTCGGTACAATTTTTGTCATCCTTTTTTTTTTTTTTTTTTTGTTTTGTTTTGTTTTTGTTTTGTTTTTTTTTGCACCTATTTTAATTCTCACTTCAACCTTTCTAAATTAACTAAATTGAATCCCCATATAAATTAGTTTGAAATTATTTCTTTTTTTCTTCACTCGTTTTTTATTTTGTTCGCTATATAATGTACTTCTTTTCACTGCCACGTAAATTTTTCTTTTTGTGCTAATGTTTCATATACCGCTTTGCCTCTCATTTTTATCGGTTCATTTTCTTTATCATACGAACTTCGTTCGCTATGCCAAAGAAGGTGTGATGTATCGACCATCACCTACATGGCAAACGTCTATTGGTAGGGGTCTCAACTTTATTTGTTTAATTGACAGGGCTAAATCCTAAATATCTCAAAAGATGTGTTCTAGAGCCAAAAAAGCCTAAAATGGACCATATGGAACAAATAGAGAAAATTGTCAAAAAGTCACAAATGAACAATCAAAGTTAACTCAATGGTCCAAAAACTCAAAAGCCCAGGAAACAATCTAAGACTTCAGGGGCCAAGGGCTCAACCTTTTGCAAGACAATAGCTAAGCAACTAAAGTTTCAAAAGACAAATACCCAAATTTCCAAAGACATGCACTTGGGCCCTAAAAGGTTTGATCCTATCCACTCAAATAAGGTACAAGAAGGTTCTAGATTAGGTTGCTTGATGAATAAAATATGAGGAGGGCAAACTTGTACATCTCTACACGTATATAAGTGTAGAGATGCCCGCAAAATAGGTAGGTTAGTTAGGGTAGGCTAGTGAGGAGCAGTGTAAGTAATTAGGACTAGGAGTAGATTAAATAGTTTTTATTATTGTTTTCCATTTTCATTGTTTTAAAGCATCAAGATTTGTTGAATCTCATTGGTTTTTTTTCCATTCAAAGTGTTTAATCTTGTTACTTATCAAAATATTTCTTCAAAACAACTTCTTGTTAATTCATTCAACACATCAAAGTTGGTTATACTCATTAGAATCAATCAAATGAGTATAACTTGCTAACCAAGCTACCTTTTCATATTTAGATCTTCATGTTTTTACATATAAAACAATTATAGTATTCATGTTTTAATCCTCAAACCCTCAATAACCAGTTGTCTACATCTTCATACAGCAAAACCATACAAAGAACAAATGAAAATCAAAGAAAAGGTTTAATTATTCTCCATCACACTTTCTTTCTTTAGAGATCTAAGATGAACAAATTCAAAACCCAATACAAACCACTAAGCATACTTCAAATGGCGCTGCTGCCGGGGATCTGATGATATAAGAAGAAGGGTGAATCAAAATGGGAGTAACTTTATCTTTTCTTCGTACTTTTCAAACTTATTTTAGAACATAATTATATAGATTCATGTTGTGTCTTTCTTATTCCTATTAGTAGTCCAAGTGTTACTTTTTTGTCAAAACCATACCTCATTTCTTAAGATCTACTGCAAAAATTGAAACTGTAAAACATAATCCAAAAAGGTGGAAAATTAAAAAGGTGTCATGTGTGTGTTCTAGCAACTCTCCCTCATACTAACATCTGTTTTTAGGAAAAAAAAAATTTTGGCAATTACAAACAATGAAGAATTTCTAAAAGTTGTTATTGAAAAAATAAAATCTGAATTTTAACAAAGAGGAAGATAGTGAACTCACAGTTTTGGAACATATAACACATCCTTATATAGATTCATGTGGTGTCTTAAACCTTTGTTGTGTGGAGATACAATACTGTTATTAATTTCGACTTCAATTCCCATTAGTATCCCATTTTGTCGTTGTACGTCCGATTACAAATCTACTTCATACTCCAATTCATTCTTCTTTCAGTGTTTTTTTCCCCCTATTATTACTTTACTGCCACTAATTTTAGTTCAAAATTTCTATTCATAATATGAATCTTCTACGGGCATGCCGTAGTTAATGTTAATTTTATTATTTAGTAATTATTTCGGTAAAATTTTTGCCATCATTTTTTTTTTTTTTTTTTTTTCACCTATTTCTATTCTCACTTCAACCTTTCTCAATTTACTAAATTGTATTCCCATATAAATTAGTTTGAAATTATTTCTATTTTCTTCACTCGTTTTTTATTTCGTTCGCTATATAATGTATTTCTTTTCACTGCCACATTACTTTTTCTCTTTGTGGTAATGTTTCATATACCGCTTTGCCACTCATTTTTACCGGTTCATTTTCTTTAACATACGAATTTCGTTTGCCATGCCAAAGAGGGTGTTATGTATCGACCATGACTTACGTGGCAAACGTCTATTGGTAAAGGTCTCAACTTTATTAGTTTAATTGACATGGCTAAAGCCCAAATATCTTAAAAGACGTATTCTAGAGCCAAAAAGTGCCTAAAATAGACCAAGTGGAACAAATAAAGAAAAGTGTCAAAACGTCAACAGTCAACAATCAAAGTCAACTCAAGGGTCCAAAAACTAAAAAGCACAAGAAACACTCTAAGACTTCAGGGACCAAGGGTTTAACCCTTTGCAAGACAATGGCTAAGCAACTAAAGTTTCAAAAGACCAAATACCCAAATTTCCAAAGACATGCGCTTGGGCCCTAAAAGGCTTGATCCTATCCACTCAAAAAAGGCACAAGGAGGTTCTAGATTAGGTTGTTTGATGAATAAGATATGAGGAGGGCAAACTTCTACATCTCTACACATATATAAGTGTAGAGATGCCCACAAAATAGATAGGCTAGTGAGGAGTAGTGTAAGTAATTAGGAGTACGAGTAGATTAAATAGTTTTTACTATTGTTTTCCATTTTCATTGTTATAAAGCATCAAACTTTGTTGAATCTTGTTTTTTTTCTTCCATTCAAAGTGTTTAATCTTGTTCTTATTAAAATATTTCTTCAAAACAACTTCTTATTAATTCATTCAACATATCAAAGTTGGTTATGCTCATTTGAATCAATCAAATGAGTATAACTTGCTAACCAAGCTACCTTTTCATATTTAGATCCTCATGTTTTTACACATAAAACAACTATTGTATTCATGTTTTAATCCTCAAACCCTCAATAACTAGTTATCTACATCTTCATACAGCAAAACCATACAAAGAACAAATGAAAATCAAAGAAAAGGTTTAGTTATTCTCCATCACACTTCCTCTCTTCAGAGATCTAAGATGAACAACTTCAAAACCCAATACAAACCACTAAGCATACTTCAAATGGCGCTACTGCCAGGGATCTGATGATATAAGAAGAAGGGTGAATCAAAATGGTGTAACTTTCTATTTTCTTCATACTTTTCAAACTTATTTTAGAACATATTTATATAGATTCATATTGTGTCTTTCTTATTCCTATTAGTAGTCCAAGTGTCACTTCTTTGTCAAAACCAAGCCTCATTTCAAGATCTACTGCAAAAATTGAACCTGTAAAACATATTCCAAAAAGGAGGAAAATTAAAAAGGTGTCCTGTGTGTGTTCTAGTTACTCTCCCTCATACTAACATTTGGTTTTAGGAAAAACTTTTTTTGGCAATTACAAACAATGAAGAATTTCTAAAAGTTGTTATTGAAAAAGAAAAAAAAAATCGGAATTTTAACAAAGAGGAAGATAGAGAACTCAAAGTTTTGGAACATATAACACATCCTTATATAGATTCATGTTGTGTCTTAAACCTTTGTTGTGTGGAGATACAATATTGTTATTAAGTTCGACTTCAATTTCTATTAGTATCCCATTTTTTCGTTGTACGTCCGATTCCGAATCCACTTCTTGCTCCAATTCATTCTTCTTTCAATTCAGTGTTTTTCCCCCTATTATTACTTTACTGCCACTACCTTTAATTCTAAATTTCTATTCCTAATATGAATCTTCTACGGGCATGCCATAGTTAATGTTAATTTTTTTATTTAGTAATTATTTCGGTACAATTTTTGCGATCCTTTTTTTTTGCACCTATTTCAATTCTCTCTTCAACCTTTCTCAATTAACTACATTGCATCCCCATATAAATTAGTTTGCAATTATTTTTTTTTTCTTCACTCATTTTTTATTTTGTTTGCTATATCATGTATTTCTTTTTACTTCCACGTTAATTTTTCTTTTTGCGCTAATCTTTCATATACTGCTTTACCACTCATTTTTATCGGTTCATTTTCTTTATCATACGAACTTCGTTCGCCATGCCAAGGAGGGTGTGATGTCCATTGGTAGGGGTCTCAACTCTATTAGTTTAATTGACAGGGCTAAAGCCCAAATATCTCAAAAGACGTGTTTTAGAGTAAAAAAAAGCCTAAACTGGACCTTATGGAACAAATAGAGAAAAATGACAAAAAGTCAACAATCAACAATCAAAGTCAACTCAAGGGTCCTAAAACTCAAATGCTCAGGAAACACTCTAAGACTTCAGGGACCAAGGGCTTAACCGTTTGCAAGACAATGCCTAAGCAACTAAAGTTTCAAAAGACCAAATACCTAAATTTCCAAATACATGCGCTTAGACCCCAAAAGGCTTGATCCTATCCACTCAAAGAAGGCACAAGAAGGTTATAGATTAGGTTGCTTGATGAATAAGGTATGAGGAGGGCAAACTTGTACATCTCTACACATATATAAGTGTAGAGATGCCCACAAAATAGGTTGGTTAGTTAGGGTAGGCTAGTGAGGAGTGGTGTAAGTAATTAGGAGTAGGAGTAGATGAAATAGTTTTTATTATTGTTTTCCATTTTCATTGTATTAAAGCTTCAAGCTTTGTTGAATATAGTTGGTTTTCTTCCATTCAAAGTGTTTAATCTTGTTACTTATCAAAATAATTGTTCAAAACAACTTCTTATTAATTCATTCAACACATCATTGTTGGTTATACTCATTTGAATTAAAAAAAATGAGTATAACTTGCTAACCAAGCTACCTTTTCATATTTAGATCTTCATATTTTTACACATAAAGCAACTATAGTATTCATGTTTTAATCCTCAAACCCTCAATAACTACTTATCTACATTTCCATACACCAAAACCATACAAAGAACAAATGAAAATCCAAGAAATGATTTAGCTATTCTCCATCACACTTCCTCTCTTCAAAGATCTAAAATGAACAACTTCAAAACCCAATACAAACTACTAAGCATACTTCAAATGGCGCCGCTGCCGGAGATCTAATGATATGAGAAGAAGGGTGAATCAAAATGGGAGTAACTTTCTTTTTTCTTCATACTTTTTGATAAGCACCCAAAACTGTAATATTAAACCCCGTAAAGACATAGCGTTTTGATTGGTTAATTATGTATTTAATAATCATGAAATAATTATATTTTTGTATTTTTGCAGGTTTCCGCAGTTAACGTGAATATGATGATAAAACATGTATCAAACACGGGAATACTGGAATACTTGAAGTCTTCCCACTTAATGCCAGTGAAGTCCAACAATTTCTGACTAGAGCTGAAGATTCAAAAAGGACAAAACCAGTGCAGAACGGGTCCACGTGTAAAGAAGCAGCATACTTCCGAAGCTCACATCTTTCAAACCTGGAAGCCGAGTTTGGAAAAGTGATCTGCCAGAACGACCAGGGAGACGAGCTCTACGCAAAGATAGAAAGTTGTAAAAATGCCAAAATCAAGGCCGCCACTGGACACAGCACATGGACCCACTCTGCGGGTCCACAAGGCATGACGGGTCAGCATAGGCAGGTGGCAAGTGATGGTCACAATTGTGTGACACCTTGCAATAGGAAAAGACAAAAGAAATCAATGTTTGAATTGATTTAGCAAAAAGACAAAACCAAATTAATACATAATAAGACAAACTTTGTATTACAAAGTTTAGAATGTTATCAATTTGAATACAAACAAAACATTTAAATAGGGGCTTCACGCGTGAAAGTGCTATATATATATATATATATATATATATATATATATATATATATATATATATATATATGAGAGGGGACCTCACTATGGGGGAAGCTGGACTTTTGGTTATTCATTTTGTTGTTTCATTTTCCAGTACGTAGCTTTCCTTTCCAGTTGATTTCATACCAGCATCAGTACTGTAAGTCCTTTTACTTAATAAAAGTCATTTCTTTTCAAGTTTAATTCCTGTTCTTCATTTACTTGTTTATTATATACAATAAGATCATTTAATAATCCCTCATGACCATGAGCTAAAATCCTCCCTAGGGGGAGGGTTAATGACGCCCATGTTCCGATCCGGATTGACACTTTAATGTTCCAGAATCACTACTTAAGAAATAGGTGTAGATTATGCATCCGGTCCTAAAATGATTGAGTTTGTCCAATTTTGGAGTGTTGATGCTCCAGAACAGTCTTGCGAGAGACCCAAAATGTCTCACGCGAGACTCTATGGTGTCAGATAGGTCTCTGATTTTTCCAGCTGATGTAGAATCGAACCAGGAGTTGAAATGATATTCTAGAGATAGAATATTAGTTCAACTCCTTATGCTAGTGAGATGAGCGTAGA
Source organism: Coptis chinensis (assembly GCF_015680905.1). NCBI lineage: Eukaryota > Viridiplantae > Streptophyta > Magnoliopsida > Ranunculales > Ranunculaceae > Coptis > Coptis chinensis. The sequence continues at coordinate 86,229,123 of NC_141463.1, read as the reverse complement.
GATGCGTGCATCTCACTAGGGATCGATACTTGATGTCGTCTCGGGTTTGTCTATGAATGCGAGACGGATTAGAGTTGTAGTGATGTGGTATTATAACTGTTGAAACTGATCCTGCATGAGTATGGTTAACCTTTCCCTGTTTCTCTATCCCTGTTTATTTATATAGAAATCAATCGTTATTATTTTACGTTACTTGCATTGCCGTTAATTTCTCTAAACCTAAAAAATAGCCTAAAATCCTACTCACTAAAAGCTATAAATCCAATTGTGAACCTTGCCGAGCCCTAAGGTATGGACAATCCCTTACTTGACCTATCCTACCAACCCCCGTGAGTAAGGTAAGTTGACTAAATGGACGTTTACAGACTTTGGACTTTGGACTTCGGACTTTGTAGAATCAAACTAGAAATTATCGTTTATCAAATGGCGGTTTGTCATTTCGTTCACATTTCAATAAAATTGCAAAACGTTTATTTATAAAGAAAAACTAATCTGATCATGTGATGTTTGTGAAAGTGAATGTAGGTGAGAAAATGATGGAAATTGTCTAGAAATCTCACATTAGCATTAGAATTTGGAATGGCTCTTAGAAACTTATGTTAATACGTACGCAATAGTTTTTACATCTTTTCATGAATATTCATGTAATGAGTGTCATTGATTGTACATAGCAGTAAATTTTCTAGGACCCACGGTTAGAATACTTAATTTCCAAATCCAGTGAGAATCTAGCCAAAAAGCCTCAACATAAGTGTATATGAGTAATGACCTAAGGATGAAGCAATTTCGAGTAGAAAGAAATCACAGGTCCACTTGCTTGATCACTATACCATATCCTAGGTGAGAATTTAGGCATTCTTTGGACCGATATATCCAAATAAAAAAAATATACAAACCTAAAAAAAAATATTTCCCTTAGCTTTCCCCACTGAGCCTTTATATTAGCTATTTCATTTTTCAACCATTATTTCCTTACCCATATCCATATCTGATGAGTTTGAGAGATATGATGAAGAGCGTAAAAGAGAAGAGAAAGACCTATACAAATACGAAAATTCATTCTATCAGTTGGCGCCGATTGATGAATCCAGTTAGTTGTGTCAAAACCAAGAAAAATTAAATTCCATGAAAAAAAAATCAAAGTTATAAACTCCAAAAATCAAATCAAATGGAGTAGAAAAGCCAAAAATGGTGAAGTATGGAACAATTTTGAAACAGAAGAACACTAGGTTTTCTCCAGTAATTATATATTTTAAGACCATATTTTCTCTAACTCATTGTTTTGTTATCCCTTCCATTCCTTCTAAACGATTTCCTAAGCCCCATAATACTTAATAAAAGTCATATAGCTCAATTAGGATAGGTTAGTGTGATAGTAAGTGGTAAACGTGATTGATCGACCTCGGCTTCCTTGGACGTCATTGAGTATGTGAGAAAACGTGTGCCCACTGCACACTGGAGTATATGAGAAAACCTGTGAGAACCTACTTAGGGACGCTCTCCATAGGATAAAGAAATGGCTCTGTTTGTACATTTCATTGTAAAGTTCACTGCATGCATATTTATATGTAGATGTTTTGATTATTGTACATTTATTAACGTAGGTTTCAAAGTAATTAATCTTCATTCCCCGCTAGTGAGATGTATAAATATCTGATATCTAATTTAGGGAACAAGTCTTTGTTACTGAGTCATTGTAGTATAGGATTGATAAGTACCCAAAACCGTGTTTTAAACCCCGTAGAGACATTACATTTGGGTCAATTATGTGTTTAATAAATGTAAATTAATTGCATTTTTATGTTTTCACAGATTTCGACAGTCAACGTTAAAATACACACAAAACCTGCGTTTTAGCATGAAATACAGCCGAATAAAGTTTGGATTTGAAATATTCAGTATCAGCTCATTTAAAGCTCTAAACTGCCAGCAAAGCTCATGGACTCAGAGAACCATGAAACAAGTTGAAGAATCCAAACTTGAGTCCCTAAGCCAGCTATGAAAGTTAGGAGAAAACTTCAAACGGTGATATCTTCCGTCTCCTAACTCTGATTCAAGCATTTGACCAGCTAAAATGATCAGCGCAGAAAGCTCTACGCAACGGTATCTTGCTTTCAAAAAATGGTCGTACAGTTTGGAATATGAAGATAAAGCCAAAGCCTGTTACTATTTAGTCCAAGCCCATTACTATTCCCTAGAAATTTTTAGAATATTCTCTAGAATATTTCTAAAATATTCCTTGGGATATTATATTTTATTTGTGATCGTTAGATTTAGATTAGATGGATGGAATCTAGACCGTCAAAAAAACTATAATTAGAAGGGTCTAGTTTTAGTTTTTCTCATGGAATGGTTAGTATTCTATTAGTAGGAGTAGAGTAGTTTATTGCTTTCCTAGTGTAATGAAGAATTTAATTTCTAGTTTTTAATTAAAATATTTTTAATTCAGTTTTATTTTCTGTTAATTATAATAACATTTTAGTCCTGTGATCTCAGAGTAGAAACTCTGCTCGAGTGAAGATTGTCTCCATTAAGGAAGGTGTTTTGATAATTATAACGATTAGAAACCGAGTAAGTTCACCCAGAGATGGGATTTTGAATCAATTCTACGTGCTAATAACGCTCGTTCAGAGATGAAGAGTCGTTATTAGGGATCAAAAATCGAGACTAACTCTTTTAATTTAATTGAGATAAGATTCGTTCAAACGGATTTTTCTATCTTCAAAACCAAAGTCTATTTTATTTTATTTCCACCATTTTCTCACCTAAATTCACTTTCACAAACATCACGTGATCAGATTAGTTTTTGTTTATAAATAAACGTTTTGCAATTTTATTGAAATGTGAACGAAATGACAAACCCGACCGCTGTTTTACACCAGATCAATGGCACCACTGCGTTTTCCTTGAATTTCTAAAATAAATTAATTTGGTGACAACACCCACATAATCATTTCTATTCCCTCCACAATTTTTCAATTTCCTCTAAAATAAAGAAAAATAAGAAACAAAAAAAATAAAAAATAAAATCAACCAATTGGTGGTTATGGGCCTAGTTGGTCGCTGAAATGGGCCTTTATTTCAAAAAAAAAAAAAAAACGCACCCATCTCTTTCTTTTCATTTTTCTTTTCTCTCTCCACTCTCCTCCTTCTTTTCTTCTCTGCGCCTCTCCCTCTCAATTCTTCTCTTTTCTATTTTGTTTTTTTTTCTTTTATCTCCTCTCTGACTTGTCTCCTCTCTGAGTGTTTGTTGTAGTTGAATTGAAGAAGGAGGTGCCTGGAAAGGGTGGTTGGGTTTGTTGGAGGTGTACTTGCGAATGGGGGTACGTGTGGTGTTTGAATTGAAGAGCAGTCTTGGGCGGTGATTTGAGATGGGTACTGGAGGTCACGGTGATTGGTGGTGATGATTGGGAGGTGAGGATAAAATTGGTGGTTGGAATGGTCACTGTTGGGGTGAGTTGCTTGGTGGTTCTATTTTTATTTTTTTTTGTTGGGGGTGACTGATGGTGGTTGGTAGTAATGATTGGAAGGTTGTTGTGGGTATGCTGATGCCTCGTGAAGGAGGTGTTCGGTGGTGCTATTAGGAGTGAGTGAAAGCTGGTGTATGGTGAAGTGAAGGTGGCGTTGAGTGATGGTGGCTTGAGGTCAGCTAGAGGGTGTCCTCGTGGTGGTGGTTGTGTTTTGGTGGCTTGAGGTAAGTTAGAGTGATGGTTATCTTGAGAGGTGTAGTAAGTAGTAGGCTGCTGCCTTACGCTTTTTGCATGTGTAATGTGATGAGTTGTGTTCTTTGGACGATTCTATGTAAGGTGAAGTTGGTCCGTGTGTAGTCTTGTTGTTCTTTGTATAGTAAATGAAAGTTATGGTGAATGGCGTTGAGTTGAGCAATTGATTTCTTGAAGTGTTTGTGGTGTTGTTTGTGTGGTCTATGTGTGTGGTTAAGTTAAGCCGCAAGTGTAATACAGTGAGGTCGTAGACTAGAGATTGGTGGATGAAGTGAAGCGCCCCATGCTAGTGTGTTGTTGTGAGGGAGAGTGAAGGTTGCCGCATGGTGCGCAGAGCTTTTGTTAATTGTGATAATGCAAGTAACCACATTTGTGGAGCCGCTTTTACATGATGAGGAGAGTTTCTTAATTGAAAGATAGTGGGCCGACATAGATGTTAAGCTCTCACCTATTTTCATTAATATATATATATATATATATATATATATATATATATATATATATATATATATATATATATCTTTAATATATAGAAAAATATGGGGTTCGAAAGTGAACAAAGTAATGGGGTGTGGACGTAGGGGATATTTTCGTAATTTCACAATATCTTTTTTTTATTCTTTTTTTGTCATTTTATAGGGTAAAACCGTAATATTATAATTTTTTAAGATTAATTTCTAATTATAGTGTGGGCCTAAAGAGAGAGAGAGAGAAAGATATGAGAGAGAGCATAACAGAAGAGAGAGAGATCACGTGGGAACTACGTGCTTCTAGCTAGAATATATATATACATATATATCTTTAATATATAGAAAAATGAGGTGTCGAGTGAATAGTGAATGTGTGTGGACGTAGGGGCATTTTGGTCATTTCACATTTTTTTATTATTTTTTAATTTTTGAGGGGTAAAATAGTAATTTAACGTTTATAAGCTTTAAAAAAAAAGTATGTGGATCCCACGTCGGTACCACGTGCACAATAACTAGTAATATATAGAAAAATATGGGGTCGAAAGTGAATAAAAAGAATGTGTGTGGACGTAGGGGCATTTTGGTCATTTCACATTTTTATTATTTTTTAAACTTTTTGAGGGGTAAAATAGTAATTTAACGTTTATAAGTTTAAAAAAAATATATGAATCCCACGTGGGTACCACTTGCACAGTAGCTAGTATATATATATATATATATATATATATATATATATATATATTAGATCTTTCTACAAGACTCTGTGCACGACAAGTGCTTCCCAGTGTTTGGTTTTTGACTTTTTGTGAATATTTAATAACTAGTTGCAACTGTTGGAGGTGTTACTGATGTCCATGTGCGCCATTGCTTAATAGATTCCTTATCCTTATGCCGCAAGCATCGCTCTTCGCTACCTCTCGCCAATCGCTACATCCAAGTGAATTGTTCTGGCTTGCCACTCCACTGCTATGTCCAAGTGAATTGTTTTGGCTTGCCACTGTTACCTTGATGTTTTGATGAGTGTTGACTACTGGAAAAAGTGAACTTCGTGCTATTAAAGAAGGCGGAGCGGTACTATGTTATCTGTGTAGTGGTTTTCGGACTTAATGCCTGCAAGGTGGCATTCTTAGAGACTTAGGTAATTTCTAGGGGGTTGTGGACCCCGATTTTCATCGTCCAAGCACCACATATTTTATTTTTTAAAAATAATAATAATAATAATAAATCAGAAAAAAAAAATAGGTTATTTTTTAACTCATATAAGTAATTTTCTTTGTTTATTTTATTGTTGTAATAAAGCTCTCGAAGGCAAACTCTGTAACTTATTGGCCTTGTGCCACCATTTTCGGCATGGTTTGTAGGCTTCTATATGTATGTAATAATTTTCTGAATAACAGGTGAGTGGCATTGACCCCGAACTGTCAACAGGTCAATGGCCACTCAAGTCATCTTCGAACCCAAGTGCGTGTAAGCACAACTTGGGAAGGTACATTTTCTTTATTCTCTCCCTTGAATCTCTTGTCAAAAGGGTTAAATGCAATTTCCACACATGATTATGCTACTTAAACGAAAATCAATCTTAGCCTTTTGGAAATGATATGCTAGCATGTTTAGAATTGTGATTTAACGTTAATGCATGTTTACAACGTGTGATTAGCAAACATGATTAGAATTCAAATTTTATGAATGATTCATAATTTTGCAAACATAGTCAACTTTAAACACCTACTTTTATATTGTGTACCTGAAACATACTTTTAGGGAATCTACCACATGCAAAATTTCCTACCATCATGGTAAATCAAAATGTAGACCAACCTAAGAGTAACAAACATTTACCCTTGCATATAAGAGATAAATCAATCATTTCCGTTGTTGAGACCAATCTTTCGAATGAGTATCTAAAAAAATGCTAATTTGTTCTATTTTACATATCTAAGCCTAATGAAGTACAACTTCCGATGCATTTTCATTTTTTATCTCGACACGGGTGTGTAAAAATACCATTTTTTTTGGGGAGTTTCGCTAACCCCCAAATCTTTCAACTATTACCTTATAGTTGATCGAGAAACATGATACCCCGGTTTCATCCTGTTTGGGGATGTGCATAATCTATGGGAATCTGATGTAAAAAGGTCTCGGGAATCTGACTTAAAAAGACCCAAAGTTTTAAGTATCTGACTTTAAACGACTCATTCTCTGTTACATTCAAGTAATGCCACAATAAGGTAACCGCGCCCTTCTATTTGGAGAGATAGTTGTAAGCGTCGGTTCCTTCGTCCAAATAACTCGTGTATTCCAATTTAGTACCTGATGGGCTGTAGGGTAATGTTTATCAACGACGCGAGTTTATTTGTTCAACATATTAACGAATAATCTGTATTTGCTAAATCAGTCCACCATCTAGGTGCGAATGCCAAGGGTTTCTACAAACCCGTATGCTTGATAAAAGTCTTAGGAATCTGACTATAAACAACCTAAATTATTATGTCTATATATGTGTGTATTTTTTATTGTTTGCTATTTTCAATTTTCTTGTTGCATGCCGTAATTTTTTCAACCGAATTTTTGCTCACGTTTCTCAGGTAATTTCTTTCCTTATCTCTCTTGATACTTTGAGGACAAATCATCTATCTGTTTGGGGGTGGGAGAGAAACGTTTTGCAAAACTTAAGCACTGTTAGGTTATTTTTAATAAAATTCAAAAATAAAAAAATTAGTTAGTTTTGTGATTCTTTAAACTCCGAAGTCCGAGTCCACAGTCCAAAGTCCGTAAACGTCCGTTTAGTCAAGTTACCTTACTCACGTGGGTTGGTAGGATAGGTCGAGTAAGGAATTGTCCATACCTTAAGGCTCGACAAGGTTCATAACTGGATTTACAGCTTTTAGTGAGTAGGATTTTAGGTTATTTCTTAGGTTTAGAGAAATTAACGGCAATGCAAGTAACGTAAATTAATGATTGATTTCTACGTAAATAAATAGGGATAGAGAAACAGGGAAAGGATAACCGTACTCATGCAGTATTAGTTTCAACAGTTATAATACCACATCACTACAGCTCTAATCCGTCTCGAGTTCATAAACAAACCCGAGATGGCGTTGAGTATCGATCCCTACTGATAACTAATGAAATGTGTAGTTTACCTACGAAATGAACGATGAATTCACAACGTAAGTAAACTAACAACTTAACTTTTACACTCAATTATCAAAGCTTCTACTCTCAATGCGAATTGCACTAAGTGGAGTACGAAGTTCGTTCCACTCCTAGTTCCTTAGCATGGATTGTTTTCTAAGTCTAAGAAATCAGTCTTAAGTCAATGAGAGCTTTACGAAATGTTATGCTAACAAGACGCGTTAATTTAAATATCCTAAGATATAATAAATAACAAGATAAAATATAAACTAAAGTTAATCTACGAAGCTACGGAAATGCGATTGTTTGAATCTAGATAAAGGATTAGAGGGGAATTGAATCCACCTCGACTCCAACTTAACAACCTAGCGTAGAATGTTGTATCTCAATTCTCACGTTCTTACGGCGAGAATTTCGAGTTCTAATCCCTAGTGTTCATGGCATTCCTACCAACTACTAACTAGCATGTGAGGTCGTCCACCCATTCTCATGGCGAAACACGACCTTCTAGAGTGGAATAGATTCTACAACCAATTCTATACTAAACAACTAAGTCTTCATCAAGGCTTCATCAACCCCTCTAATGGAGGTTTTAGCCTTGATTCATCAAACTAACATTTCCCATTGAATCTAAACTAAACATAATATAAAGCATTGAAATTTACTTAATTAAACAATAATGAAATCTAAATTAATGACTAAAATGAAATAAGAACAAGAATTGAAATTAGATCTAGAAATGGAAATGACAAAAATCGAAATTGATAAAATATACTACTTTATTGATCTAATCAAATGAAGAACAAGATTCAAAGGTTTAATCTAATACAATGAATTGAAACTAATTAAACTAAGTTCTAAAACTAATTAATGGAGGCTAACTAATCTAGGTCTAACTATCTACCTAACCTAACTGCCATTAACAAAGAGCTAAGCTTTTGTTTTTATATATTCAGATCCAAAAATCGTGCATGGGCTTGGAGCCATGTTTTGGGCCAGAGAATCAGGCCCAAAACCCAATTCTTTCAGTCCAAAAAGGCCTCTTCAGCTGCAGTTGGCTTCCACAGACTTTTCGTCCACTTCTGCTCCTCTGATTGGGTCAAGGCTTGGACCATTGCAAAGCTCTTTCCGAGCCGGTCGTTTTGACATAAGGTAGGCCTCAATCCAAGGTCTGAGTCCAAAGATATGGCATTCGGAAGTTCTGCTGACTTTTGCTCATTTATCTCGCTAAAGTGGCACATTTACGCGCACATAATGGACTTTGAAGCCGAAATGCATAAAACACGTAATCGTATTAACTCTTACTTATTATTCACATAATTGGTCTAACAGTATGATTATTAAGGGGTTAAAACTACAGTTTTGGGCTCTTATCAAACCACCCAAAAAACAAAGCATTTTGCTTGTCCTCAAGCAAAGATGAGATATTAGAATAAGTGACAAAAATGGAGTTCTAACTACTCTCGTTTATTTGAGTGCGATTGCATTGACCATATGCAACAAGGCCTTAAACCACTAGGAATTCCCTAGTGGACGAGTTATAGCCTCGTGAGAGTTTTCGATGAAGGTACTCACAAACTTCATCTATCTTACAACGACTAAGAAAATAAAACTATTGTTTCCTTATTCATGCTCAACTATCTATACATCTCTAGCAATTGAATAAGAATAACCAAGTCGAAACCTAAGCTAATATATGCATAATAATCTATCATCTACAATAAACATATACACAATGAGTAGTACTATAAAATGTTTAGCGGGTTTGTTTTTGAGAACTTCGGAATAAGCGTCCTTAAGTAGGTTCTCACAATCATAGTCAAGAAACAACACTGATTTTTCCACTCAAGTTTCGCTACTCCGATTAATACAGGTGGGCACACTTTACCTTACAATCTCAATGACACACGGAAGCCGAGTCGATCAAACACATCTCGCCACTTACTATCACACTAACTTTATTCCTAATCGAGCTAGAGGTCTTTTTATTAGGTGTTACGGGGATTAGGAGATGGTTTAAGAAGGAAGGAAATGGATATCAAAAAGGACAAGTCCGAGATAATAGAGTCTTCATATTATGTAACTAGAGAAAACCCTTGTTATTTACTTTTTGCTTACACTTTGTTTCCATCCTTAGCCATATTTTTTTTTTTCTTTGGCTTTTGACTCCCTTTTATTCTATTTTTTGAGTTTTTATTTTATTTCTATTTTTATTTTTCTTTTCTTTGGATGGAAACTTATTTTCTTTATTTTTGAAGACTAACTAATTTTTGTTTACACAGGGTTTTCTCTTCTTCTTTCTTCATCATTCTATTCTCGGACTTATTCTAAATTGGGTAGGTTGATTTTTTTTTTTTTTTTTTTTTTTTTTTTTGTTTTGTTTTTTTTAACAGGGTAAAGGAATTGTGGTTTATGAAAGGCTCGATTAGGCTGACTAGCGGAAAATAATTCATAGGTTTGAATTTACGCCTATATCGATCCAAAGAGGGCCTAAATTCTCGCCTTAGGATATGGTTTAGTGATCAAGCAAGTGGGCGTGTGATTTTCTATCCGGATTTTACTTCTCCCTTGTGTCATTTCTCAAATGTTTCACTCATATAAGGCTTTAGGCTATATTCTCCGCGAGATTTGTAGAATAAATACTCTAGCCTAGATTTCAGAAACTTACTGCTAACAATCATAGATACTCATGTAATATATTTATTGTAACGCCCGTATTTTTAAATACGTATTTTTCTATTTTATTAATTAATTAAATTTATTTATTTTCAAAATCCGTCGGATTGGACTCGGGATACGTGGGCCTGGTTTTGGGCCCGAGTCTGTGTTGGGCTTGGGTTTCGGACCCAAGTATATAAACACATTTTTCTAGAAAATAGGGTTCCTGGAGAATAGAATAATTAAAAATGGAGGCAGAGAGAGAGAGAGAGCTGGATTTCGGGAGCGTTGGAGCGCGACGGTTCGGACGACGAGGGATTCGTCGAGCTGTTCATACAGGTGAGTAGCTATTTTGCTATTTCACCGGATTTGTAGTTTACATATATCGGCGTATACTGTATCTGTTTTTTTTTCTGTTCATCATCCGATTGTATTGGACTTCGTGCCATTGGTTTTATTAAATTTTGTTAAATTTTCGGATTTTGTATTAAACCGCCGAAATCTTGTCGATTTGGGAAAACCGTTCGAACTCTCGTCAAAGGTGTTAATGGCGTATTTGGAGAACTCGCCAATAAACTTTTGTGTGGACTTGATTGTTGGTTGTGGATGTTGGAGTTGTTGTGAGTTGTAAATTTCGAGGTGGTTGACGCCATCAATGGCGACGCCGCCGGGCCCTCCATAAATCGTTTTTATGTTTTGATTGTTTTGTTGATTATTTGATATGGTTATGGGTTGTTTGATGATGTTGGGTGGTAGTGGCGGTCGAGTGAGGGCTGTTAATGCTTGGGAAAAGCTTGTAACAAGCATTAATGGCGGCGGTAAGATCTCCCAGATCTAGTTTTGGAGAATATGAGTCATGCACCTTTGACCTTAGCCATGAACCATGGCTATGATCATGAACCTGTCGAAAATGGAAACGACAGTTTGACTTTGACGATGACAGTTTGACTTTGACTTGGACAGTTTGACTTTGACTAGGACAGTTTGACTTTGACCATCGACGGTTGACTTTGACCTTTGACCATGGACGGTTGACTTTCACCTTTGACTTTGACGATGACAGTTTGACTTTGACCATGACATGTTGAGTTTGACCTTGACCATGAGGTGTTGACCATTGACTTTGACTGTTGACCGTTGACTTTGAATGTTGACTTTTCCAGTTTTTCATATGTTTGTTTATATGGACAAATATAGTAATAATGTATTGTCGGATATTGTATAACTTGGTTGGTCATTATCTAATTTAGATTTGACGTGAGTAGTGTGTAAAGCATATATATATTGGGCTTTGATTGTGGACTGTGGACTGTGTATTTGTGCTACGTTTTATGTGTATATTATATGGACACATATAATAATAAAATGCTGTGGAAGCTAGTATATATGTGGTTGTCAATATCTAAGAAAGATTTGACCTTGATGTTATGTATTTTTGACACGCGTGACGATATTGAGATGTTAGGAGATATTATATTCCTAATACGTTATAATAAAAATGTATGCGATCACGTTGAAGCATTGTGACATAATATAATATGTTGAGATAGTTATATTCTCGCAATATCATGAAAAATGTATATACACTCCATTATTTTATATGTGAGATGCTAATATAGTATTGGTGAATATTTGCCCACCGGAGTGTGGTGTAGTGCAATAATATATTAACGCGTGAAAGAATGAAAATGGTTATGAGGTAACCGAGATATTTCTATGTATTGTGGCTTAGTGCAATAAGGTAATTGACCGCGACGCGGTATAGTAGAAATGCTTATGAGTCATAAGCGTATGACACCTGAATAAATTACGAAGCGAAAATCCTAGAAACCCGACTACCACAACTCATGAGATTTGCCTTGTGTGGGCTTATGTGATATGATTGACCCATGTGTTGGGTGTATATATAAGATGTGATTGACCCATGTGTTGGGGCAATCGAAAGGCGAATAGTGGCTTGATATATTCCGTTAAGAAAAATAGAACGATGATGCTAATATTTTATCTTAGAATAGTGGTAGTGCTTACATAGATTTGGCTTCCGTGTGAGGATTTACGGTGTCGCGGCATCCATTTCCAGGGTGGTTACGCATCGGAGTGGCTCATTATGTAAGGGAGGCATGTGGATGTACATGTTCGGGCGTTGGGTTCGCGATTGTGGTAGCCAGGAAACTAGGTAAGACATAGATACGACGCGTGATTTTAGGGACACACAAAGAAAGCCCGAAATAATCTAATTATGGTAATATGTTAGTTAATGATGTATCTTTAGATAGATGATTGTATATGCTTGGCTCGGGTTATAGTTTAGTTAGAACCTAAAAGCCTCGATGGAGGAACTACATGCCTTATTTATTATGTGTATAGTTTGTTGTGTGGTTAGTGGGAAGTTAAAGCGCCTCGATTGGAGGAACTACACCGCCGTAATTATTATTCTTAAGGATGTTGTATTTGTCGTTGAAAGTTAAGGCGCCTCGGTGGAGGAACTAACTGCCTTGTGGATTGTGTTTATATTTGTATAAGTATATGTTGTTCTTATGGCTACTCACACCAGCATTGTTTATAATGCTGACCCGATTTGCATGTTTGCTTATCGGGTGTGTTCATTCAATGAACATAGTTGATAAGTTTTGACAGGTTTAGTGTTGAAGAAGGTTGGCTGCTGCTTGTGGTTTGCATTAGCGTTACATCTCCGGATACGTTTTGTTTTTCCCTTGAGGTGATATAACTTTTTAGTCTAGACAATGTTTTTGTATTCTCATTTGTATATTTTAATTAAAGAGTTATTGAAAAGAGATTTGTAACATAATCTTAATTGGGAATTTTTGTAATGAAGAGGACTTATGTATAATTGAAATTTTGATTGGTTTTTAATTATCCGCATATTTTAAACTGTTTATGGGTTTTTAGAAGTGGAGAGTGCGTCACACCTCGGAAATCGAAGAGTCGGGAACAAATAATATTTTTTCCGAATTCTGTCGAAATTCGGGGTGTGACATTTATAGATAGATGTAACGATTATTACCTATATATTAACCTAAGTTTCTAACAATTATTACGACGCTAAATGCCTCACATTGGAGACTTCTAGATTGTTAAGAGCATGGAGAAAGAAACAATACCAATATTCCTAAGTATATAGCATAACTTATTTATTTATATTTTTAAATTTTTGAAATTTTAACTAGAAAACAAATGCATATTATACATATTTATATCCTAGCAGATGTCTTAATTACACGTGTTTCTATGCCCCCAAACAAGAAGCATGCTTTGTCCTCAAAGCATTTAAATAAAGAGGGTAGGAAAAATACCATCAAGCGCGGAAATTCGTAAAACATCGCGAAAACAAGGTTAGAACGTACTAATATAGGAAATAAAACTCGACGCAACTCTATAACGAAGTTCTACCCATTATGGGGTTAATGTAATTAAATTGCTTAGGACATAGCGGCACACTCAACGTAAACTAAAACTTACCTCCACTCCCGCCGTTAGTCATCTTCGTCATCCTCCACTTCTATAAAGAAGTGAGGCTCCTTCGGCGATCCGCCATGCTATGATAATTTGCCGGGCTTCACGCCATTTATCATCTATGGTTGCTAACCTATTAAGTGCCACTTGGTCCGATGGGGTGTAGGGTGCAACCTGGTGAGGTTGTATCCGCCACCCTTGCCAAGTCATTGCACGGAAAGATCGAATAATACTATTGGTGGGTCGCGACCGTGTCTACCCTAATCCAATCCGTGAAAGCGTGTACAAAAAACAGGAAAGAAACATAGCATAATACATTGAAATTAGAACGGGCATAAGAAGGTACTTATGCCTCATGGTATGGGCTCGTGCTAAACTAGACATCAAAGTTCGGGAAGGTCATAGAACCGGGCGTCCCGTGGCTAAAGCAAGGAAAACGCTGCGCAAGTGGCGTCATTCACGTAAGAAAAAACGCCATTCCCTAAAATGTTTAGCATAATCCAAAACATAATAGTTCCTATGTTCATGGACAAAGCTACCAAGGGCAACGTTATAGTCCCTTTGGTCCTCAATCTGGAAAATGCCCGCCCCATAAGCCTCGTGCAAAGACTCATAAGTGTAGACATGCATATTATCGACCCAATAGCACCATGGGTCTTGTATCTCACCGGGCATAGCAAGTCCAAGAACAAATGCTAGCAAGAACCGGTAATTTCCATTGGTTCATCGTCAATGTTGATGGAGAATACTTGTTCTCCATCCCGGTCTCTCAAAGAAAATGCAGTTATTATAAAAATAAGATGCAAGTCTTTGGAGAATAAAGTTCAACCCGGTCTTACCATAAGAGGTTCCTACCAACGATGTGATCACCTCACAAACCAAGCACCGTAGTAGTGCTTTGGAACAAATCTTCAAAGAAGCTCCGTATTATTATAGGAGATGTCATCTCAAAACTACGCCTGGAACGGTTGCAAAACAACCCGTACTACGGCGAAAAACTGGAAAATTTCTGGTCCACGGAAGTCGGTATATGAAAGGCCTTCAACTAGGCGCCGAAGTCGCTTCTTTGTATTTTGAATTCCAGTGTTTTAGCCGAAGTCGCTTTTGCTTGCGCTGGCGCTAGAAAGTAAAATTTTCTGTCGAGTGTGGGATGAAAGCGGCCGCTTCAGAGCATTCCGGCCCGAAAGGCGATTTGCAAAAATGGAGATCTAAACGCGGGAATCGCGGGTGTGAAAGGTCGTGATGGAGTTTAGGTGTAGTGTGAGTTGTGAGGATAGATTGTATCAAGTTTATATAGGTTTTAAGTTGCTAAAATGGGTCGGAAAGTTGCCAAAACTAATTACGGCAGTTTTCGGAGATTTTAAAATTTCCAAACCCGAAAACGGAAACAACTCATTTTCTTGATTCTAATTCAAACCCAGTATCTTTTAGGTTGATTTTATGATTGAATGTACCTATTTAATCTAGATTTCATCCTACAATGATTCTCACTCATAGATATGCCTAAACGGCCATATTTTCACCTTACTCCAATAATAAATTCTAACACTAGGGTTATATAAAAATAAAGCTTGAATTGATAAAACCACCCCCAAACAAGTTGGGAAGGTGGGATCAATATGAAACAACCACACATACTGAAAATAACCCCTTATATTAAAATTTTAATTCGGAGTACCTTTCCTACAAAATTCAAAATAACGAAAATAAAATTTAATTACAATAAAAACAACAAAAATAAATAAAACAACAACCACTATCAATCCTCGGACTCTCTAAACACCTCGCCACCGGTGGCGGAGGGCACACTCTCTAGTGGTGGCTCACGGGCTCCCGAAGGTCCAGTCCAGAAGAAGATCGGCCGCCTTCGGCGACGACGCCATGCCTCGAGTCGTGGTGTCTTCGGCGATGCGTATCTCAGATGAGGTGGGAAGCGCAAAGCATATCCACTCTAAACCGGCGCCGGGCTTCCATCTCAGCCGTTCTCCCATCGTTCTCATCCTCATCCTCTCGGGTGCTGGATCTCGGTTGTGATGAATAGTCGCCGCCGAGTCCGGAGGTCTGCGACAGATAGTGTTTAGTGAACGATGCCCCTATGAAGCATAGCCATGCGTTCGCATCGACACCAACACCTCGAAGGCATCCGCGATCAAAGTAGGTCAAGTCTTCCTCATCCCTCGGAGGCATCCCCGATGTCCTGACCTCCTCTTCATTCTCAGCTCCACCATCCTCTTCTTCTTCTTCTATCCTCCCCTCCTCCAAACTTGTTGGACACACTCCCTATAGATACGCGTGTTACGGTGCAGGGTAATGTAAATCCTATCAGACGCCGGAGCTGCTTTCATCTTCAGCATGATCTTGGTGATTAACACAGGAAGAGGTGCCAAAGACTTTCCGACCCCTAATCATGCTCGAAGAAAACTCCAAGATACGTAAATCGCATTTCTTCTTCTCCGGAGTACCCATAAGACGATGGAGGCAGGTCGACCGATGTCGCTGACCTTGTCCTTCCCTTAGGACATTCGACTAATCCATCGGGTCAGAAAATTTGGTTGGTCCCGAGGGATGCCGGGCGAACAAATGGGAGTTTGTATTGTAGCTCCTATTGATGATGATCACGCCCATCGAGAGGCTCTACCCGCCAAACTGGGGCTCCCGTAGAGTGGCATCGGATGGATTCTAGGCGGAATGCCTAGAATCTCGCCAACGATCAAAGAGTCAACTCCTCCCCTCTTCTTCCTTACCATCACAAAAATCCTACTCCCTCCAACTCCCGGTGTTGTAGAACCGTCGGACCAAGTCTTCATGGTAGAAGGCTTCGGTCGAAAGTACCACAAACTACCCCAGTCTCTACTAGCCATTTTCACACCGTAAAACGGCGCTGAAGTGGTCTAAGCAGATGAAAACTTGCTCGGTATAATTCGGCGTTGTTGAGCCATCTAGTGTTTGGAATGGAGTGAGGGTTTAAATATGATGTGGTGGTGGTGGTTTAAATTGACCGACTGAAAGAGCAGTGGTGGTGGTGGAGTGGGTGGCGGCGCTAAAGACCAAAATTTGTAAATTTCAGTGGTTTTAGTGATTTAAATCGGTGGGGGTTGTGGTGGTTTGGTTTTAGAGAAGATTTGGGGTTAGGATTTGATTTTGGGCGTGGGTTTATTGTATTTTCTTTTTAATTTTTATTTTGTTTTAGGTTTTGGAGCTTTGTTAATGGCGGAATGGAAGATGAAAACGATGAACTGATGGTGAGAAGGTAAGGGCGCGAGCGCGCTGGTCGTGGGCGCGGGTTGGGCCCAAGCCCAAAATCGAAATTTTTGATTTTTTTCGATTTTTTCGCGGACTTCAATTCAAAATTGCCGCTTCGTTACCGGTCCAATTTTTGCGAATGAGATATGGAAATGATCAGGAGAGAATTTCCTATCCAATGATCCATAAAACACTCTATTCCGACTTCGGATGACATACGAGATAGTGGAAAACGCCTCGAAGTGCGTGCATGACGTAAAGTTATGCTTAACGAATGAACTCTAAATTAATAGATTATGTCAATCCGAATCGTAATACAATAAAGCGCCTAAGCAACTCTAATGGGACATAAAACATTTTAGTAACGGAACATTTAACATTCCCACCCCCAAACAAATTTTTACAACGGCTAAGAAAATTTGTTTTTTAAGAAGTTGGTCTTTTTAAAGTCGATTCGAGACTTCCTAGATTACTATGTGTATTTTTTTTTTTTTATTTATTTTTAGAAGGAAAAACAATAAGCAATAAAGACATAATTCACACCATAGAGAAACATGACTCAAAAAATCCGAGAAAAACATGCAAGAGTGGAAAACGTGAACTATGTGAACCGTGGACTTAGGATCCGGGTACTTTACAGCCACACACTCCATAGGGAGGGCCCGGTTACCTTAATGGTGCACTCACCAATATATTAAAGTGAAAGGAAGTGCACCAAACACGTAAATTGAGTCGTTTATAGTCGATACTGGAGACTTTATCTAAAATATATGTATGAACATGCAGTTGATCATATATCAACAACCTAAATAGTTGTGGATCATTCCATAAATAAATATCAGAAAACATATCCAAACACAATCAAGCACCAAGATTTCCTACGACGCAGCCTAGTGGAATGAAAACTAAGTCGGATAACCCTATCAGGTAACCTATCATGCACCTTCTTTTTAATTTTTGAATGAGTGGGTGTTTTAGTAAATAAGTGTGGAAAAGTGAATGGTTGTGGAGAATATGGTGGATATGGATAAGTTGTAGAAAGACAGCCTCGCATACACAATGAGGATGTGGTTTTAGCAATCAACTCATTCATCAGGTGGTGGACTATCTCAATTCTGAAAAAATGAAGGTGTCAAATAGTTTGTCCTTCCAAGTATCTGTTTTCTAGGAGGATTTAAAAATTATGAAGCACGTGAGAAACAAAAGGATCGAAAGTGCAAACTCGAGATTCCTTTGAAAAGGGTGGAAGGAGGGGAATCGAGGTGGATGTCAGGCAAGTTAGTTCTTGATAGGGTGAATTGTCACCTACTACCGAAGAAACTCATCGAATTCCTCATCTAGATTGGTCATATCCACATTACTATGGTAGTCCTCTACATCTTTTGAAAGTCATCTATCCCGGCCCTCATCAATAATATGTGTATCGACCCGTGTAGGGATGAAAATGTTGAGTCCGACTTTCCAAAGGAAAGAATTTTGGGCATATGACTATCGGGGAACGTGTTGTTGAAATAATCTCGGTTTAAGCTCTCGATCATGCCGACCTCTCCATCCATGATCTAATCGGGTAATCGCGGTCCTTGTTTTAAAAACATTGACTTCAACAAACAAGATGGCCAAAAGACATGGACATTGAACCATCACGCAATTAATGAGCGATTGGCAAGCCAGAAAGGACACCCTAAAATGATGGACAGAGTCGCTAGCTTAATTTCTATATCGAGGACTACAAAATCAGCCGGATAGTAGAAATCCCCGAACTTTTACCAAAGACATTTTCGACTACACCCTTAGGATACTTAATAGACCGATCGCCTAATTGCAACGCCATTTTAGTGGGTTGCATCTTGTCTAGACCTATTTGTCTATACAAATAAAATGGGAGTAAGTTAACACTAGCCCCCGTGTCTAATAACGCCGGGTCGTCAGATAGAATCTCCTAAGGTGCATCAGACAGAGAGATCTAATTGGGGTCCTTGTACTTAACAATTCCATTATTTTCAAATAAGGTGGGAATTGTTCGTTAAAAGGCGCGCCTTTTGGTATATTTGTCTTACGCCTAGTAGTACACAATTCCTTAAGAAACTTAGCATGATGTGGTAGCTTTTTAATAGCTTCGAGGAAGGGAAGGTTTATAGTTAGATTCTTGAAAAACGCCCCTAATCTCCTCAGAATTTGTATCCCTAGTTAACATGGCTAATTTTTGTGGAAACGGTGGTTTCGCCTATATTTAGCAATGGTATCACCGGATGTTTAACCGTGGCTTGCGTTTTTAGGTCAGGTTGTAACGGTACCTCTACGCTGGTAGGCTCTTCGGTTTCTATTGCGGGTATCTAGTAAAATAGTAGGTGTAGGGTTATGGTGGGGTAACTATAGGCATAGTTACCTTGTTATCAACCACTCTACCGAACGGAGAGTGGTGATGGCATTTATCTCACCTACATTTTCATATTCATTACTAGTATTATCGGTTACCTCAAAGGCTGTGGTTTGTTGTTTTAGGATTAGGTATTGCGCGGACCGGCAACACACCTTTGGTTTGGGCTTTATCTTGAGCCAACCGTTGGGTTAAATTATTAACGGATTGTAGAAGCCGTTGGTTAGATTGAGCCATGGTTTGAAAAGTTTTGGCTCACTTGTATGAAGGTGTCAAGGCGATCCGTTGTGGGTGTAGTAGTCACGGGTGGTGTGGATCGAACTATTTCACGCGAATTATTTATGGGTGGATTTTGATAATTATTATTGACCTAACGATACCTCTATTAGCATTATAATTATTATAATTACCTTGACCTTGTGCTTGACCTTGTCGAGGTTGCACTTGGTTGTTATAATTATTAAAATTACCCCGACCCCGCCCTTGTCGTGAGAAGTGGAGCTTGGTTAAAGCCGCGTCGTTGGCCTAACATATTGATTATTGTACCCTTGAGGTGTGACTTGTTGGTTATTTCTCCAACCGAGTTGGGATTTTGTCTCCAAGGGCTTAGGTTCACTATTAATGGAACAAGCCTGTTCATAGGCTATAGGACAGTGGGAGTCGGGATGCTCAGGACTCCAACAGAAACTACATGGGTTTGAATTTACATTCATGACGGGGATAGGCTTTTGTTGTACAGAAATGGCCTCTACCTTTTTAGTGAGTGATTCGATTAGAGTTTTAAGCTCGAATCGTGTTTAATTTCAAACATACCGGCGGCCTTAACTGTTGAAGAAGAACTAGCGGAGCCGGGAGTAATCGTCACTACCCCCCCAATTATTATTTTTTTAGTTTGGTCCTCTAAAAATTTATAAGCCTCCTAGGCTCCTTTGCTTAATAAACTACCCCCATTCATTATGTCAAGGACTTCTTTATGGTGGTGTAGAAGTCCTTTGAAAAGGCACTAACTAACGGTCTTTCGCTAAGTTATGGTGTGGACACTCTATAAGCAAATCGGGTGAAACGATTCCAAGCCTCTCAAAAAATGATTCATGAGGATTTTGTCGAAAAGAAATGAATCTTGGAAAGCATCTCATCCGTTTTAGGGGTGGGTAAAATGTTCCATAAACAAATTGAACAAGTTTAGCCCACGAGTCCACGTAATTAGGGCGCTTGGGCAGTTAACCAAGCGTACGCCTTTATCGGGCTAAGGTGAAAGGGAATACCCCTTAATTTAATTTGTTCCAGGTATCAACCGTAGGATGGTGGAATGTTGTTAGGACTTGTTCAATCCTACGATGTGCCGATATATATAAGGTTTTTCATGGTCTAAACCATGAAAAACGGGTAACAAATTAAAAATATTTGGAGGATTTCAAATCCCCTCACTGGGTCCGCTAGAACGATGCAAGATTTGGGGCTATCGCCAAGGCTTTGTAGAAGTCCGAGAGGAGGTCTCTTTCTTCCCCATTATATCGGTGGTGTATGTGAAATAGTAGTTAGAGGTGTAGTGGGTGGTATACTAGATAGATTTGATTGTTGATGTTGTTGTTGTGTATTTACGCTCGTGTTTTTGTTCGGCCGGACCTTAATCTCATGCAAGACTAAGTCGAACTTAACTAAACATGCAACATTCCAAACAATTTCGATATCTTAGTATAAAACCTCTAACCGGAGACGAGGTGTGGAAGAAAGGAATACCGACAAGGTCCTTGCTTCGCTTTTATGAATAGCGCCTTGTTTACGCTTTGTTCAGTGTATAGAGCAGGTTAGAACACCGAAAAAATATGAAAGATCAAAGTTCGAATCAAAACCGCCGAAACCAAAAATTTAACATTGCATGCCAGGCCAAGATAGTGGCGCCAGCCCGAAAGTAATTTTCAAATTACGGTTTTTTTATGGGTCGCGCTCCACATGGGGCTGGTCGACTCGCTGTAAATTCAATTATTGTTGTTTGAGCTGGTCGCTTTGGTATGGCGCTGGCGCTTGGGTAAACGAAATTCCAAGAACTTTAGCTGGGTCAGCCGCGGTATTTTCCTCGAATTTGTCAATGCCGAAACGGGCAAACCAAGATGAAACAAACAAGGGTGGGTGGGTTTAATGGGACTTAAAAATGACTACTTCTACAAGGAAAACAATGCTAAAGTGTAACTAAGATGGCAGTATGGCCATTTGATAACTCAGTAAAATGTGTAGTTTACCTATTTAAATGAACGATGAATTCATCCCGTAAGTAAACTAAAACTAGACTTTTACTAGTCTATTATCAAAGCTTCTACTCAATGCTAATTGCACTAAGTGGAGTAAGAAGTTCGTTCCACTTCTAGTTCCCTAGCATGGATTGTTTTCTAAGTCTAAGAAATCAGTCTTAAGTCAATGAGAGCTTTAATAAGGGGAATTAGACTAAGATGCAACTACCACCTAAAATGCAACTAGTCGATTATCGGACAACTAAGGGAATGCTACGTTGATTCGATGTTAAGAGTTAGAGGGGATTGATTCCACCTTTAACTCAACTTAATCCACTAGCGATTTGAAGTCGCCGTAATCGAATTGAATCGCCACGCCAGAACAATCGGTTCTTCCTAATCCCTAATTACACATGGCATTTCTACCAATTAATAATTAGCATGTGAACGATTAAACCCATTCTCATGGTGAACTAAACGTTTCTAGAGTGGAAAGGAAATTACGACAATCTCCGATAATTGGAATCAAGCTTTCATCAAGGCTTCTCAACCCCCTCTAATGGAGGTTTAGCCTTGAATCATTCCGCAATCATTTCCATTTAAATTAAATCTAAACATAATATAAAGCATTGAAATTTACTTAATTAAACAATAATGAAATCTAAATTAATGACTAAAATGAAATAAGAACAAGAATTGAAATTAGATCTAGAAATGGAAATGACAAAAATCGAAATTGATAAAATATACTACTTTATTGATCTAATCAAATGAAGAACAAAATTCAAAGGTTTAATCTAATACAATGAATTGAAACTAATTAAACTAAGTTCTAAAACTAATTAATGGAGGCTAACTAATCTAGGTCTAACTATCTACCTAACCTAACTGCCATTAACAAAGAGCTAAGCTTTTGTTTTTATATATTCAGATCCAAAAATCGTGCATGGGATTGGAGCCATGTTTTGGGCTAGAGAATCAGGCCCAAAACCCAATTCTTTCAGTCCAAAAAGGCCTCTTCAGCTGCAGTTGGCTTCTACAGACTTTTCGTCTACTTCTGCTCCTCTGATTGGGTCAAGGCATGGACCATTGCAAAGCTCTTTCCGAGACGGTCGTTTTAACATAAGGTAGGCCTCAATCTGAGGTCTGAGTCCAAAGATATGGCATTCGGAAGTTCTGCTGACTTTTGCTCATTTATCTCGCTAAAGTGGCATATTTTCGCATTACATAATGGACTTTGAAGCCCGAAATGCATAAAACACGTAATCGTGATTAACTCTTACTTATTATTCACATAATTGGTCTAACAAGATGATTATTAAGGGGTTAAAACTACGTTTTGGGCTCTTATCACCTCCATCGGAGATGCACACATCTCGGTGCTTATCTCACTAGCATAAGGAGTTAAACTAATATTCTATCTTTGAATATCATTTCAGCCCCCTAATCGACCTACATCAGGGCCGGATAAATCGTAGAGCTAAGCATGAGTTGAAATTTTGGCACCATTCTTTCCGAGGCACGCTTGCTCGACATCTAAGACATTTACTAAGGTTCCGGCCAGAACCACACACTCCCAGGGAATTTAAAAGAAAATAGAAGAGGGTCCGGCCAATTAATAATGGCATACTTTTTCCGCTTAAATACATGGAAAGAAGTACACCAAATAATCTATTAGTCCGTAGACTTGGATCATTGAGAAGAGTCTCTTCGACATCCGAGGAAGCAATCCATGATAACGCGAATGCCGGGCCATTTACTTGGAATTCGCCACCATCATTTTACGCTTTTCCATTACAGATAGCCCCATAAGCGGGGATGTTAAGAGATAGGAAAGGACCGCACCATCGAAGTTTTTAATTTTCCCGAAAAATGTGTAATCTCGAAGTTGTACATCAAAACTTTTTGACCGATTTTGAACTCTTTTCGCAATATGTGCTTTGTCATGCACTTCTTTCATGTCGGCTTTATAGATTTCAGAGATCATGCATCATCACTTCAATTTCCTCAAGCTCATTTAACTACCAATTTCTCTTTCACCGCCACGCTTAGTTATAATTGAGGCTTTTGATGGCCCATAGGCACGTGCTCAAGTTCAACCGGCAGATGACAAGGTTTTCCAAAAACGAGGGAGACGGGAGACATCCCTATAGGTGTCTTAAAAGTCGCTCCTCCAGATGCCCACAAGGCATCGATAATCAGTAGACCGATCTTTCCTAGATGGATTGACAGTTTTTTCCAAAAATGGATTTTATTTCTCGATTAGAGACTTTACTTGACCAATGGTTTGAGGGATGATACCTGAGTTGCCACTTTGTGCCGTGGACTCCATTTTTTTTACTAATGATTCAAAAATTTTTGCAGAAATGTTTTCCCCATCACTAATTATAGCTTTTGGAACACCAAATCGAGAGAAAATATTTTCTTTTACAAACAAAACTACCGCTTTTATGATCGCTAGCACGACATGCCAATGCCTCAATCCATTTTGACACATAGTCAACTGCTACAAGTATGTATAGAAGCCATGAGAATTTGGAAATGGACCCATTGAAGTCGATGCCCCATACATCAAAGATTTCCACAATTAGAATGGGATTTAAGGGCATCATATTGCGCCGTAATGCACGGCCTAACCGCCAGCAACGATCAGATGCTTTGCAATGCTCATGTGCATCTCTAAACAAAGGTTGGCAATAAAACCACATTGTAGAACCTTGGCCGCAGTTTTCTTACCACTAAAATGACCACCACAAGATTGTTCATGGCGAAGGATAACACATCGCTGTGTTCCCACCGGGAATGCAACGGGCGGATTAGTGATCCGAAATAATACTTGAAGAGGTAGGGATCATCCCGTGAAATAGAATTTCACAAAGGATAAAAAACTTTTCCGGCCATTACGGTGACCAAGATAAAGGAACTTCCCGCGTAATCTGTAATTTACTAAGGTCTCCGCACTGCGCGGGGACGAAAAAATGAGTACAAGTATTCATCCGGAAAGGAATCCACAGATAGGATCGTATCGATTATCAACATCACTTACAAGTCTTGATAAATGGTCCGCAACCACATTTTCGCTACCTTTTTTATCTCTAATTTCGAGAGTAAACTCTTGCAAAAGGAGAATCCATCCATCAACCTTTGTTTTGCATCTTTTTTTCTAATAGATAACGGCGTGCCGCATGGTCAAGTAGAAATAGTTGGAGAACCCACTAGGTGAGGATCGAAACTTATCCAACGCTAGATACAACAAATGCGAAACTCTTTCTCATGGTGGTATAGTTACGCTGAGCTTCATTAAGGGTTTTACTCGCGCAAGAAATGACAACCGGCTTATCTTCTCGGCGTTGTTCTAGTACAGCTCAATAGCATAGTTAAAAGGCGTCACACATTAATTCAAAAGGTTTAGACCAATCGGTGGTTGAATTATAGGAGCGGTAGTTAATGCGGTTTTAATACCTCAAAGGCTTGTTTGCAACTGAAATTGAAATCAAAAGCGGCATCTTTAAAGCCAGAGATTGGTTAAAGGTCCAGCAACCTTTGAGAAATCTTGAATAAATCTCCTATAGAAACCTGCATGTCCTAAGAATGCCAATGTCCTCGAAAGGTTTTGGTATAGGAAGTGAAGCAATTTTTTCTATCTTAGCTTTGTCTCTTCGATTCCTTCCTTTGAAACGATATGTCCTAAAACTATTCCTTTAGTAACCATGAAATGGCATTTTTCCCAATTAAGAACAAGGTTTTTCTCTTCACAACGTAAAGACCTTTTCAAGATTTGATGAGCGACAGCTATCGAAAGAATTCCATAAATTGAGAAATCGTCCATGAATACTTCCATAAACCGTTCAACCATATCACTAAAAATATGAAGCATGCGAAATTGAGTACAGTGTGCATTGCAAAGGCCGAAAGGCATTCGCCTATATGCAAATGTACCAAATGGACAGGTGAACGTTGTTTTTCTTGATCGCCAGGGATCTATGACTATCCGAAAAATAACCTGAATAACCATCAAGAAAACAGCAAATAGGCATGACCGGCTAACGCGTTAGCATCCGATCGATAAATGGAAGTGGAAAGTGATCCTTACGCACGTACCATTATTAAGTAAGTTTCGCGATAGTCGATGCATATTTGCCATTTTACTTGGGATAATGAAATGAAATGCATTCATCTTTATCATTTCGCATAACCCAGAATGCCGATTTCTTTGGAACTACGTTAATGCGGGACTCACCCAAACACTATCGAGGATAGGGTAAATAATACCGTGATCTAGTAATTTTAACACTTCTTCTCGCACCCACATCTTTCATGGTAGGGTTTAAGCGTATTTGTGGTTCACGCGACGTCTTAGCATTTTCTTCCAGTGTATCGATGGGTGCACACATTAGGTTCAATGCCTTTAATGTCATCGAGGGACCATCCAATAGCGAGCGATGTTGTTGAATGACATTAATTAAACGAGCTTCCGATCGCCGCTTAATTGTGAAGAAATAATAACTGGTGGCGACCATCGAAGATCAAGTTTATGCGTATTTTTAATTCGGGAAGTGGTTTTAATTCGGGGGTGGCGGAGTGGGTATTAAAGATTCTTGAGGAAGGTCATCATCCATGTAGTATCTGATTGATGATCATCCAAGTTACTTGACATCATCAAGGTAGGTCAATTAATGGTAATCGACTCTAATAACTCATTGACTTCGTTTGTATAATTATCGTCCTCAAACTTCGAATTAAGTCGCTAAAGGAAAGAAATTGGTACACTTCATCCTCGGAAAAGAGTTTGAGAAATACTCTTTGAATGTCACTCAATCCCGTTGACTTCTCCATCAATGTCGAGGGCTCACGAAATTTGTTTCATTAACTCAACACATTCACCTCGACCGAAAGATTTCGAAGGACATGGTCATGGAACCATCTCGGCAGCTTAATAAGAGCATTAGCAGTGGCAAGGAACGGACGCCCTAAAATGATAGGAATGGAATCACAAGCAACTTCTCGTATCCAAAATAACAAAGTCTACGGGATAGAGAAATCTTGGACTTTACAAGGGCGTTTTCCACAATTCCTTTTGGATACTTTATGGAACGATCCGCTAACCGTAGAGTCATGGTGGTAGGTTTGAGTTCATGAAGACCTAATTGTTTAAATAAATAATATGGAAGTAAGTTCACGCTTAGCTCCTAGGTCTAATAAGCCAGATGGCCGGTATTTGTCACCTAAGGTGCATGGAACCGCTGGTCGACCGTGGTCCTTGTATTTTACAATACCATTGTGGTTCGGTAATGGAGGGAAATTGTTCAGTGAGGAACGCTTTGTTGAGGAACGTTAGTTCTTCTTTTGTGGTGCACATATCTTTCGTGAAATTTTGCATGTTTTGGTAATAATTTTAAGGCATCGAAAAAGGTAAGTTTATTGTTAAATTTTGAAAAGTCTCTCGAATTTCAGCAAAATTGTCATCAGGTTTATTCTTTGCTAAAGCGTCTTTGGAAACGGTGCCTTAGGCGAATTTGGCAAAGGGTCTACTTGCTTGTTTCCTACATTCGGAGGTGTTGACTCATTGAATCTGGGAATCTTCCGTAGGTTCATTATTAGAAATAGATTCCTTGGAACCTCCCGTTCTTTTGGTTGATTATCCGCATAATGATCGATTGTCGGCGGTTTTTCCAGATCGTAAAGTAGTGATTGCATGCACCTCACCTTGGTTGGGGGTGCTTGTACTGTGGTATTGGTGAGTTCAAAGGTGTGGTTTGGGGTTTGGTTCGAACTGCTTGTCGCAGGAAACACGCTTTCGACTCTTTTCTTGTGCCAATTGCTAAAGTGATTGTTGGATAGACGTTAAAATTTGAGGACCGCTTGGTTCATGTAAGCCGGAGAAAGTCTCATTTGTCCCATCCGTAATGGTTGGCGCAGTTGTGCAAATGTAGTAGTTCCCGATTATTGCTTAGAAGTTGTTGATTATAGTTGGGATTTGGATTAAGGAACAAAGGCGCGTTGGTCGATAATTAGCATTAGAATTATTTTGAAATTGACCATGTTGGTATTGTTGATTATTTCCTTGGCGGTATGGAATAAAATTATTGGTAGGTCGACAAAGGTTGATTAAGCCAAACCGAGGAGGAGCCCCATTTGTTGGTTATTTTGACGCTTCGCTTAAATTCGGATGTTGTCTCCACGGTGCATTAGAGAATGTTGAATGCACATGCCTCCTCCGCTTGTTGAGTAGGGAAGCATATAACAAAGGACAATATGCATCGATGATCGGGACTAAGACAAAGGACACAAGGAGCCGGTGTCAACGCTCATGGCCGGGTTTTGGTAGTTGATCGTTTACTTGAACCGCAAGTGCATCTACTTTTTAGTTAGGATTCTATCAAATTTTATTTCGTGATCGGGTTTTACCTCAAAAATAGATGTGGCTTTTGTAGCAAAGATCCTTTGATGATCTAGACGGCTCAGTACCCCCCCCAGGTGTGTACCTTTTTTCGCTTGTTTTTCAAGAAAAGTATAAGCTTCGGTAGCTCCTTTGTCCATGAAGCAACCTCCGCTCATTATATCAAGAGTTTCTTTTTGATGATCAGACGCACCATTAAAGAATGAACGAAACAAGGACAGACTTTTTCTAGTTGGTGGTGAGGACATTCTAACGTAAGATCAATAAAAACGACTCCATGCTTCCGTAAAAGGATTCATGAGGATTTTGACTAAGAATTGAATTTTCTCAAGCATTTCAGGTTGTTTTCTTCGAGTGTAAACCGGAAGCATGAAAGCTTGAACTAGTTTATTCCATGTGTCTATGGATTGTGATTGTTGTCCCGCTAGCGGATTGACGCTTTTTCCGCTTAAAGTGAATGGAAACAAATCGGGCAAGAGTTGTTCCTTAGAAGATCACCGGATGATGAAATGTTGTTGCCACTTGTTGAAGTCTACGAAGATGATTGTAGGGTTTTTCGTGCTCCAAACCATGATATATTGGTAACAAAACTGAAAACGTTTGGTGGGATAACGAAAATCACCGACAATGTCCTCAAGTTTGATGCAGGAAGAAGGTCCTTCCAGAATGCATATATAGAAATCCGAGGGGGGCTTCTCTGGCGGTGGAGGATCGTCGGCCATAATGACGTAAGGTGATGGCGGACGAAGGATTATGATGAAGGTAATTAGCGTATGAGAACAATATTTATGTGAGAACTTACGCGAATTGCTTATCGTTTTTTTTCGACGATAGGTTTGTTCAATTTCTTTAGTAGAACCGGACATCTTTATCTCATGCAAGCATAAAATTAGATCTAACTTACGTAGGAATTATGAGGACTCGAATTTTATTATTATCTTAAGCATTAGGGTTGAACAACATATGCCTAAGCCGCTAACGAGCAGTGAAGCTAGGAATACGTGTGCATAAACCAACAAACCAGTCACAAGATAGATATGAGGGAGGATTTCCGGCAAGCACGTTCTAATTAAGTAACCTCAATCTTTCAAGTTTCCTAGACACCATTGGAATATGATTAAGATTTATGGAATTAAAATTTATGCAAAGGTGGTATTAAATTAATTTTTTAATTTAATTTAATTTAATTTAATTTAATTTTTTTTTTTTTTTTATGCAAGGTTTAAAATACAAACATACAAATACGATCTACTCATACAATACTAGGTGCGAGCATGTGAAGATACTCTACTCATAATGATAGCTATCTGAATAGGCAAGCTTGTGTCATCGATAAATATTTCCATAATGCGCATGAACAAATATACATCGCTAATAATATGCACGCTTAATTTGTAAATCGATATTACGTAAATGTATATCAACAAGAATGTGAATTTGAATCACTCATAATGCATCTAAATACCTTAGCATACTGAAATACGATATCATACATTGGAATAGATGACAAAACTAAACATGCAAAGTATTATACAAAACTAAAATACTCGACTCTTGTATTGCATAATAAATCGATTTCGACAATACTCATTGAGATTAGCGAATGTCCCATAGAGAGCGACTTTTACCCGTGGGGTTTAGAAACAACTTACCCAACTAAGATTTTAACCCTCGTTGGAATGTTCTCCTCTTTCTTGACAAAATCGACTTAATATACAAGACCGTGTGCGATATCGTGAGAAATATCAAACATGTAACAAGAAACATTTATAATGAAAGACATATACCCATGCAAAACAGTACCATTAATATATAAATATACATTAATATGTAGATCATGTCCAAGTAATCGATATAAATATTTACCGGTATATCTGAACTTCGATTCATACATAATTCGAGGCTAAAACTTAAATAATGATCCATAAATATTACCTAATACTATATACATGGCATACATGCAGAAAAATAAAAAAAAAAAAATTTATAATAATGAAAATTGGAACTCAGAGCTTCCGCGTTTTAAGCCAAAGAATTGAAAACGAACGCTTCGATCCAATAACGCGATTAATCCCAAAGGAATATTGAATGTTTCGTCTGAGGGCCAAATATTTAGGCCTGGAAATGGATCAAGGTGGATCAGGAGATGCTGGTGGCCGAAGATGAGCAGTAAACAAGAAAATTGACTCGCAGACGCGGGTCCCACTTTCGCTTCACGCTGACTCCACCTGCAAGACGCTGGTCTTTTTTTTCGAATGACTTCGAATTTTCACAGAAGTCTTAGAATTTGCTGAAATGATGTTTCCCAGTCCTAACTTTTGGTACCTGAAAGTGGAACGAAAATTTTTTTGGATTACAGGTCAATCGCGAGGCAAAAATACGAAAAAAAATGAAGAAAAACGTAATACGAACTAGAAGGAAAGAAAGAAAGAGAATGGGGTTCCCCGCGATGCAACTTTAAACTTTGTAGCCCAAGTTCTATTGCTTTAGAACAAAGAATAAGCCATTTTGATATTAGCTTTTACGACCACTTAGAGTTTAGAACTCTAAATTGAAGCAAAAAGAAATCAAGGTTCCTTACTCACGATCTTAGTTGAGTAGAGTTAGAATAAGGATTGAACTACACCTAAAGTATAGAACAACTACAAATTGTGGTTTAACAATAAGGGAACTAAGGAGTAAGGTTATAATACTAGGTTTCTTCCTAACAAACATTAAAGCAAAACATTTAAGTTTGAAATCATGACTTAAACAAAATACAAATTACTAAAAAGAAAGGTGGAGAGTTAATCCTCCTCATGTGAAACTATCATTAGTTGTTTATTTGAAAAAGGTTTTGATTCTTCCTAGACTCATAGACAAGTCCCTAATGGAAAAATAGAGTTGATCCTGCATGCATGGCTCACTTAAGAGCTCATACATGCTAGCAAAGTGAAACCAAACAATGACTTATCTCTAAGCTCATTGTTTGATTTCTAACTAGACACTACACCAACTATCATTTTGGGATAGGATGTAGTGTTAGTTGTTCATCCTAAAAACCTACCAAACTCACAACCAATGTTTTTCCCTCACATGAGTTGGATTAACTCCCCAAAAGGGAAGTTAGCTCATGATCCTTGGGACAAGGACTTATGAACTAATGAAAACTCAAAAGAGAAAGAGAGAGAGAGAGAGAAGAAAATCCACAACCAACTCACTTCTATTATATCTCTAGAAGAACAAGTGTTCCTCCATTAAAACTATTACAAGCTTTTTGCAAAATAAAAACTAAAACTTACTTCTCATTTTCACTAAGGAACTAAAATAATGTCATGTGAGGAAAATAAGTCAAGGGAGTAATTGGAGTGTCCCCACCTTTGTCTAATTTCTTCTCCATTTGAGAGAAATCTCATTTCCTCCCACGTGAATTATCAAACTACATTGATTCATTTTTATCTACCACATTAAAACAAAGTGACACCTTGCCTTTTTTTCTCTATTAACACCTAATCTAATTTATTACATGCAAGGTGTCAACTTTGCACCAATAATTTGTTATCTTTGTCTTGACATGCTCCATGATTGATGACTCATCCAATCTTGTGGCCCCGCGATAGTGGGTCCATGTGCAAATTCAGCAGGCCCCAGTATTTTAGGCGTTTTACAACTTCCTTTATGCGTAGAGTTCATCATACGATTGTCCGAGCAGCTCTCTTGTCGCGATTCGAGTCCCGGTTCGAAAGCAGGAGCTTTGGAAGTTTGATGCTTCAACGTGGATTTGGAAGAATTCATATATACTGCTCCTCGTGTTTTATCATAGGTTTAACCAATATTTCCATGTTTATCGCAAATATCGCAAAAGTATAAAAACA
This sequence comes from Coptis chinensis, assembly GCF_015680905.1. Taxonomy (NCBI): domain Eukaryota; kingdom Viridiplantae; phylum Streptophyta; class Magnoliopsida; order Ranunculales; family Ranunculaceae; genus Coptis; species Coptis chinensis. Next base: position 86,197,562 of record NC_141463.1, on the reverse strand, counting down.
TATTTATTTCATGATTATTAAACACATAATGAACCAAATTTATATGTCTCAATGAGGTTTCATAATACACTTTTGGGTGCTTATCACTTCATACACCAAAACCATACAAAGAACAAATGAAAATCAAAGAAAAGGTTTAGTTATTCTCCATCACATTTCCTCTCTTCAAAGATCAAAGATGAACAACTTCAAAACCCAATACAAACCACTAAGCATACTTCAAATGGCGCCGCTGCCGAGGATCAGATGATATGAGAAGAAGGGTGAATCAAAATGGGAGTAACTTTCTCTTTTCTTCATACTTTTCAAACTAGTTTTGGAACATATTTATATAGATTCATGTTGTGTCTTTCTTATTCCTATTAGTAGTCCAAGTGTTACTACTCTGTCAAAACCAAACCTCATTTCTTAAGATCTACTACAAAAATCGAACCTGTAAAACATATTCCAAAAAGGAGGAAAATTAAAAAGGTGTCATCTGTGTGTTCTACCAACTCTCTCTCATACTAACATCTGGTTTTAGGAAAAACTTCTTTGGGCAATTACAAACAATGAAGAATTTCGAAAAGTTGTTATTGAAAAAGAAAAAAAAAATCCGAATTTTATCAAAGAGGAAGATAGAGAACTCACAGTTTTGGAACATATAACACACCCTTATATAGATTCATGTTGTGTCTTAAACCTTTGTTGGGTGGAGATACAATACTGTTATTAAGTTCGACTTCAATTCCCATTAGTATTCAATTTTGTCGTTGTACGTCTGATTCCAAATCCACTTCTTACTCCAATTCATTCTTCTTTCAGTGTTTTTTTTCCTCTATTATTACATTACTGCCACTACCTTTAATTCTAAATTTCTATTCCAAAAGAGAATCTTCTACGGGCATGTCGTAGTTAATGTCAATTTTATTATTTAGTAATTATTTAGATTCAATTTTTGCCATCCTTTTTTTTTTTGCACCTATTTCAATTCTCACATCAGCCTTTCTCAATTAACTACATTGCATCCCGATATAAATTAGTTTGAAATTATTTCTTTTTTCTTCACTCGTTTTTTATTTCGTTCGCTACATCATGTATTTCTTTTCACTGCCACGTTAATTTTTCTTTTTGTGCTAATATTTCATATACCGCTTTGCCACTCATTTTTATCGGTTCATTTTCTTTATCATACAAACTTCGTTCACCATGCCAAAGAAGGTGTGATGTATCGACTATTACTTACGTGGCAAACGTCCATTCGTAGGGGTCTCAACTTTATTAGTTTAATTGACAGGGCTAAAGCCTAAATATCTCAAAAGACGTGTTCTAGAGCCAAAAAGAGCCTAAAATGGACCTCAAGGAACAGATGGGGAAAAGTGTCAAAAAGTTAACAATCAAGGTCACAATCAACAATCAAAGTCAACTCAAGGGTCCAAAAACTCAAAAACTAAGGAAACACTCTAAGACTTCAGGGACAAAGGTCTTAACCCTTTGCAAGACAATTGCTAAGCAACTAAAGTTTCAAAAGACCAAATACCCAAATTTCCAAAGACATGGGCTTGGGCCCAAAAAGGCTTTATCCTATCCACTCAAAAAAGGTACAAGAAGGTTCTAAATTAGGTTGCTTAATGAATAAGATATGAGGAGGGCAAACTTGTACATCTCTACACATATATAGGTGTAGAGATGCCCACAAAATAGGTAGGTTAGTTAGGGTAGGCTAGTGAGGAGTAGTGTAAGTAATTAGGAGTAGGAGTAGATTAAATAGTTTTTATTATTGTTTTCCATTTTCATTGTTTTAAAGCTTCAAGCTTTGTTGAATCTAGTTGGTTTTCTTCTATTCAAAGTGTTTAATCTTGTTATTTATCAAAATATTTCTTCAAAACAACTTCTTATTAATTCATTCAACACATCAAAGTTAGTTATACTCATTTGAATCAATCAAATGAGTATAACTTGCTAACCAAGCTAACTTTTCATATTTAGATCTTCATGTTTTTCCACATAAAACAACTATAGTATTCATGTTTTAATCCTCAAACCCTCAATAACTATTTGTCTACATCTTCATACACCAAAACCATACAAAGAACAAATGAAAATCAAAGAAAAGGTTTAGTTATTATCCATCACACTTCCTATCTTCAAAGATATAAGATGAACAACTTCAAAACCCATTACAAACAACTAAGCATACTTCAAATGGCACTGCTGCCGGGGATCTGATGATATGAGAAGAAGGGTGAATCAAAATGGGAGTAACTTTCTCTTTTCTTCATATTTTTCAAACTTGTTTTAGAACATATTTATATAGATTCATGTCGTGTCTTTCTCATTCCTATTAGTAGTCCAAGTGTTACTTCTCTGTCAAAACCAGACCTCATTTCTTACTGCAAAAATCGAACCTGTAAAATATATTCCAAAAAAGAGGAAAATTAAAAAGGAGTCCTATGTATGTTCTAGCAACTCTCCCTCATACTAACATCTGGTTTTAGGAAAAACTTTTTTTGGCAATTACAAACAATGAAGAACTTCTAAAAGTTGTTATTTAAAAAAAAATCCGAATTTTAACAAAGAGGAAGATAGAGAACTCACAGTTTTGGAACATATAACACACCCTTATATAGATTCATGTTGTGTCTTAAACCTTTGTTGTGTGGAGATACAATACTGTTATTAAGTTTGACTTCAATTCCCATTAGTATTCTATTTTGTCGTTGTACGTCTGATTCCAAATCCACTTCTTACTCCAATTCATTCTTCTTTCAGTGTTTTTTTCTCCTATTATTACTTTACTGCCACTACCTTTAATTCTAAATTTATATTCCTAATATGAATCTTCTACGGGCATGCCATAGTTAATGTTAATTTTATTATTTAGTAATTATTTCAGTACAATTTTTGCCATTTTTTTTTTTTTGCACCTGTTTCAATTCTCACTTCAACATTTCTCAATTAACTACATTGCATCCCCATATAAATTAGTTTGAAATTATTTCTTTTTTCTTCACTCGTTTTTTATTTCGTTCGCTATATCATGTATTTCTTTTCATTGCCACGTTAATTTTTCTTTTTGCGCTAATCTTTCATATACTGCTTTACCACTCATTTTTATCGGTTCATTTTCTTTATCATACGAACTTCATTCGCCATGCCAAAGAGGGTGTGATGTATCGACCAACACCTACATGGCAAACGTCCATTGGTAGGGGTCTCAACTTTATTAGTTTCCGCTTTGCCACTCATTTTTATCGGTTCATTTTCTTTAGAAAAAATGAACGTTTTGTACCATGAACTTAGCTGGTTTTATCAATTTGGGCCAAGAACTTCTTTTTTGAGCAAATTAGGCCATGACTTTTCTTTTTTGTATCAGTTTGGGCCACCGTTACCATTCCGTTACTTCACATGCTTATGTGGCGTGTCGGATGTATATGTGTCCGACCAAATGCTCATGTGTCACCATTGAAGTGCACACCTAATCACCGGTGATGTGGCATCAAAATTTCAAAGTGTTTCGAACCCAAAATTTCACATAAATTTCACCAAAATTTCAAAGTGTTTCCCCAAATTCAGACAAAAATCCACAAATCCCAAATTCAGACAGAAATCCCTAATTCCCAAATTCCCAAATTCTTAAATTAAAAAACCTAATTAAACCCCCAATCCCCAACCTTAGTTCTTTCTTTAGAAGCCTGTAGTGCAGCCCGCCGCCTCCTAAAAGAAGGTGAACGGTGCGGTACGAAGTTTTCTCTCAAAGGTTCCAAGGAAAGTAATATGAGCCCCTGCCTAGCGTTCATTCTCTTGTTTGCCTGGAGCCATGAACCGAGTCATAACGAAGCCGGCCTTAAAGCCAAGTGCATCTCTCCCCAGCTATCGTCTTTGATAGGAAGGTGGAGTCAAGGTTACTTTGTAACTTTCTTTCATCAATCACCGCAAGTGGAAAGCCTGAGGACTTTTTGCCTCTCTTTATGTGCCCTAGTAGATACGATTCTCAGAATTTACGTCAAGAGCCCATTCACACCTTCAGTGATCATTTACAAAATGAATTAAGCACACATATCATATGAGAAAGAATCAGCGAAAAAAAACGTTTTCAGTACGCTTTAGAGCGGTACTATCTATCGAGATGTTTTGAACTCTCTCTCTGGTAACACAGGACTGAAGTCAAGTTTTTGAGTCCTAAATGATAGAGCATCTGTACTTTTCTATTAGGTTGTGGCGTTACTTTTGATTGTAGTAAATCACGATTATCTAGCCCAAAAGCACTGCTATAGCATATCTTTAAATTGCGGATGGGTGATATGATGCCATTTCTTCTTCTTCTTCTTCTTCTAATATTCGTGATGCTTCTTCTTCAATTATCGCCAATTTGTTAGAAAAAAATAAACCGTTTCAGTCTTTTTATGTAGCGGAGCGGATTTGGGCCCATTGGGTCCATGGGTAAGTCCAACACACATAAGCAGACGTTTGTACACATAGGCAGCCGTTTGTACACATAGGCAAATTTTATAACGGAAATACACCGGTGGCCCAAACTGATACAAAAAACTAAAGGTCATGGCCCAATTTGCTCAATAAAAAGTTATTGGCCCAAACTGATAAAACCAGCAAAGTCCATGGTACAAAACTCCATTTTTTTTTTTCTTTATCATACGAACTTCGTTCGCCATGCCAAAGAGGGTGTGATGTATCGACCATCACCTACGTGACAAACGTCCATTGGCAGGGGTCTCAACTTTATTAGTTTAATTGGCAGGGCTAAAGCCCAAACCAAATATATCAAAAGACGTGTTCTATATCCAAAAAGAGCCTAAAATGGACCTTTTGGAACAAATAGGGAAAAGTGTCAAAAAGTCAACAGTCAACAAATAAAGTCAACTCAAGGGTCCAAAAACTCAAAAAGCTCAAGAAACACTCTAAGTCTCCAGGGACAAAGGGCTCAACCCTTTGCAAGACAATGGCTAAGCAACTAAATTTTCAAAAGACCAAATACCGAAATTTCCAAAGACATGTGCTTGGGCCCAAAAAGGCTCGATCTTATCCACTCAAAGAAGGCATAAGAAGGTTCTAGATTAGGTTGCTTGATGAATAAGATATGAGGAGGGAAAACTTCTACATCTCTACACATATATAAGTGTAGAGATGCCCACAAAATAGGTAGGTTAGTTAGGGTAGGCTAGTAAAGAGTGGTGTAAGTAATTCAGAGTAGGAGTAGATTAAATAGTTTTTATTATTGTTTTCCATTTTTATTATTTTAAAGTTTCAAGCTTTGTTGAATCTAGTTGGTTTTCTTCCATTCAAAGTGTTTAATATTGTTACTTATCAAAATATTTCTTCAGAACAACTTCTTATTAATTCATTCAACACATCAAAGTTGGTTATACTCATTTGAATAAAAAAAAGGAGTATAATTTGCTAACCAAACTATCCTTTCATATTTAGATCTTCATGTTTTTACACATAAAACAACTATAGTATTCTTGTTTTAATCCTCAAACCCTCAATAACTATTTGTCTACATTTTTATACACCAAAACCATACAAAGAACAAATGAAAATCAAAGAAATGGTTTAGTTATTATCCATCACACTTCATCTCTTCAAAGATCTAAGATGAACAACTTCAAAACCCAATACATACCACTGAGCATACTTCAAATGGCGCTGCTGCCGGGGATCTGATGATATGAGAAGAAGGGTGAATCAAAATGGGAGTAACTTTCTCTTTTCTTCATACTTTTCAAACTTGTTTTGGAACATATTTATATAGATTCATGTTGCGTCTTTCTTATTCCTATTAGTAGTCCAAGTGTTACTTCTCTGTCAAAACTTTCTCTAACTCATTGTTTTGTTATCCCTTCCATTCCTTCTAAACGATTTCCTAAGCCCCGTAATACTTAATAAAAGTCCTCTAGCTCAATTAGGATAGGTTAGTGTGATAGTAAGTGATAAACGTGATTGATCGACCTCGGCTTCCTTGGACGTCATTGAGTATGTGAGAAAATGTGTGCCCACTGCACACTGGAGTAAGCAAAACCTGAGTGGTAAAAATTATGAGAAAATTTGTGTTTCGACACATACCTGTGATAACCTACTTAGGGACGCTCTCCAAAGGATCCAGAAATGGCTCTGTTTGTACATTTCATTGTAAAGTTCACTGCATGCATATTTATATGTAGATGTTTTGATTATTGTACATTTATTAACGTAGGTTTCAAAGTAATTAATCTTCATTCCCCGCTAGTGAGATGTATAGATATCTGATATCTAATTTAGGGAACAAGTCTTTATTACTGAGTCGTTGTAGTATAGGGTTGATAAGTACCAAAAACTGTGTTTTAAACCTCGTAGAGACATTACATTTGGGTCAATTATGTGTTTAATAAATGTAAATTAATTGTATTTTCATGTTTTCACAGGTTTCGACAGTCAACGTTAAAATACACACAAAAAAACCTAGCGTTTAACATGAAATACAAACCCGAATAAAGTTTGGACTTGAAATATTCATGTCGCGACTCATTTAAAGCTCCAAACTGCCAGCAAAGCTCATGGACTCAGAGAACCATGAAACAAGTTGAAGAATCCAAACTTGAGTCCCTAAGCCAGCTATGAAAGTTAGGAGAAAACTTCAAACGGTGATATCTTCCGTCTCCTAACTCTGATTCAAGCATTTGACCAGCTAAAATGATCAGAGCAGAAAGCTCTACGCAACAGTATCTTGCTTTCAAAAAATGGTCTTACAGTTTGGAATATGAAGATAAAGCCAAAGCCTGTTACTATTTAGTCCAAGCTCATTACTATTCCCTAGAAATTTTTAAAATATTCTCTAGAATATTTCTAAAATATTCCTTGGGATATTATATTTTATTTGTAATCGTTAGATTTAGATTAGATGGATGGAATCTAGACCGTCAAAAAAACTATAATTAGAAGGGTCTAGTTTTAGTTTTTCTCATGGAATGGTTAACATTCTATTAGTAGGAGTAGAGTAGTTTACTGCTTTCCTAGTGTAATGAAGAATTTAATTTCTAGTTTTTAATTAAAATATTTTTAATTCAGTTTTATTTTCTGTTAATTAGAATAACATTTTAGTCTTGTGATCTCAGAGTAGAAACTCTGCTCGAGTGAAGATTATCTCCATTAAGGAAGGTGTTTTGATAATTATAATGATTAGAAACCGAGTAAGTTCACCCAGAGATGGGATTTTGAATCAATTCTACGCGCTAATAACGCTCGTTCAGAGATGAAGAGTCGTTATTAGGGATCAAAAATCGAGACTAACTCTTTTAATTGAGATAAGATTCGTTCAAATGGATTTTTCTATCTTCAAAACCAAAGTCTATTTTATTTTATTTCCACCATTTTCTCACCTAAATTCACTTTCACAAACATCACGTGATCATATTAGTTTTTGTTTATAAATAAACGTTTTGCAATTTTATTGAAATGTGAACGAAATGACAAACCCGACCGCTGTTTTACACCAGATCAATGGCGCCACTGCGTTTTCCTTGAATTTGTAAAATAAATTAATTTGGTGACAACACCGACATAATCATTTCTATTCCCTCCACAATTTTTCATTTTCCTCTAAAATGAAAAAAATAAAAAATAAAAAATAATAATAATAATAATAATAATAATAATAATAAATCAACCAATTGGTGGTTATGGGCCTAGCTGGTCGCTGAAATGGGCCTTTATTTCAAAAAAAAAAAAAAAATCTCTTTCTTTTCTCTCTCCACTCTCCTCCTTCTTTTCTTCTATGCGCCTCTCTCTCTCAATTCTTCTCTTTTCTATTTTGTTTTTCTTTTTCTTTTATCTCCTCTCTGACTTGTCTCCTCTCTGAGTGTTTGTTGCATTTGAATTGAAGAAGGAGGTGCCTGGAAAGGGTGGTTGGGTTTGTTGGAGGTGTACTTGCGAATGGGGGTGCGTGTGGTGTTTGAATTGAAGACGGTGCTGGCGGTGATTTGAGATGGGTACTGGAGGTCACGGTGATTGGTGGTGATGATTGGGAGGTGAGGATAAAATTGGTGGTCGGAGTGGTCACTATTGGGGTGAGTTGCTTGGTGGTTCTATTTTTATTTTTTTTTTGTTGGCGGTGACTGATGGTGGTTGGTAGTAATGATTGGGAGCTTGTTGTGGGTATGCTGATGCCTGGTGAAGGAGGTGTTCGGTGGTGCTATTAGGGGTGACTGAAAGCTGGTGTATGGTGAAGTGAAGGTGGCGTTGAGTGATGGTGGCTTGAGGTCAGCTAGAGGGTGTCTATGCTGGTGGTTGTGTTTTGGTGGCTTGAGGTAAGTTAGAGTGATGGTTGTGCAGAGGTATAGTAAGTAGTGGCTGCTAGTGCAGCTTGCTGCATGTGTGTAACTGATGAGTTGTGTTGCTGGACGATTCTATGTAAGGTGAAGTTGGTATGTGTGTAGTCTTGTTGTTCTTTGTATAGTAAATAAAAGTTATGGTGAATGGCGTTGAAGTTGAGCAATTGATTTGCGAAGTGTTTGTGGTGTTGTTTGTGTGGTCTATGTGTGTGGTTAAGCACTGCAAGTGTGTACAGAAGTGAGGTCGTAGACTAGAGATTGGTGGATGAAGTGAACTGCCCCATGCTAGTGTGTTGTTGTGAGGAGAGTGAAGGCTGCTGCATGGTGCAGAGAGCTTTTGTTAATTGTGATAATGCAAGTAACCAGCTGTGGAGCGCGCTTTTACATGACAGGAGAGTTTCTTAATTGAAAGATAGCGGGCCGACATAGATATTAAGCTCTCACCTATTTTCATTAATATATATATATATATATATATAGATATAGTCCGGCTCCTAAACGGATGTACGTATGCGGACTTAGCCAAAAAATAAAAGATATCACGTGAGAAAGAAAAAAATAAACCCACTCGTACAAAAAAAAAACCTCTACAAATAAAAGAGAAAAATAAGAAATGGAAATAAGAGTATAAACATTCTCTCCCTAATATTCTCTCCTCTCTCACGCTCTCTCTTTCCTGCTCTTTCTTTTCTCTGTCTCTCTGTTCATAACATTTTCTCTCATGATATTTTATTTTTTGATTTATAGATGGTGACATGTAAACATCATTCTCCCTACACTTCCCACTATGAGAGATGTAAACAGAGAAGTAATTTTCTTGCTTGCCATCCTGCCTTTGCTAGCTCCTGCTGGCAACTTGGCATCCTATAAAGACAACTCACTGTGGTCCGATTATTGAGCATTTTCACAATAAACTCAAACAGATGGAAAAGAAAGCTTGCAACTAAAAGAGGGAGGCCTGCTTTGATCACTATTACTGCTAATTTGCTCAACTCTCTCTCGTTGTTAGTCGTTACCTTACCAATGAGCGTAGCTAAGAAGTTGGGAAACCTGGTGATTGACATTCTATGGGGCTCGTTTGGACAAAAGAAAACCCACTCGGTTGCATTTGGTATGGTACGCTCTCCCAAAGAAGAGGCCGAAATCACCTTGCAATCTCACTCTAATGAGGTGTTGGCTTTAGTGTGGTCAAGGAGAGCAAACTGGGTAGCCCAGACAAGTCACTTGATCAGCTGATCCCATGCTTGTGGATAGTGGAAAGAGATTTATTGTTGTTTGTCCCGATTTTGGAAAAGGCATTGCAGCCTTGCAGGTGTAAGGAACAAACTATATTCTGGCACCGACTTTTGGTCTGGTCACAATACTCTTGCAAATAGTTTTCCCTTCATCTGATTTGCTTTTAAGAAACAAGTAATTGTTTATGAGCACTTGCACCAAACTGTGAACTGGTGAAATGGGACTTTACTTAAGAAGTGTTAGAAGAATGGGATATCCCAGATATGAAGCCTTCATAGTTAAAATTTTCTTAGAAGCATTCAGTGTCTTTTCTTTCCCTTGCAAGGTAATTTGGTTAGTTCCTCTGCCGTGGAAGGTTGAGTTTCTTCTTCTTTTTTCGTGTGCGTTGTGGGTAAGTTGCAGCCTGTAATGAATTTAATGAAACAACCGGGCTCACTTCTTGATAAACAGTTCAGACAAAATGACAGGTTTTGCACTGATGGCAGAAGCTGCCGATCAGTGCTCTATGTAGGGTAAAGGAGACTTAGATGGGTACTTGAGTTCAACTTGCATCAGCCTTGTGAGGACTCGAAGACTTCTGGCTGGTCGCTTCTAGAGTACCTGGATAGTCTTTTGTTCTTTCCTAAGACCATGAAAACATTCACACTACCGGTTTTTTACATTTAACTCGAGTGAGAGCCATCCTCACATCTTTGTAATGTAACTAATAATGAGGATCTTTTTACAAAATGTACGTGAGACCATTAAATAATTCATCTATTTATTAGATCTTCCAGGGGATTTCACCAAAACCCTACCTTCACGGCTGGAGCTGAATCAGAGTCCACCACTCCACCCACAACTTTGTCCATCCCTTTTGTATAGCCAGTTCTACCACTTCTAGCACTACCAAACACTTTGCCTGTTAGCTAGTAGTGATCCACACCAATGCCCCTTGCTGAAGACAAACAAGAAATTACATGTGTATTTACTAAAAAGTAGAAACTGCACCTATTCCAGGAATTCCTGTAGCACCAGGACTACCTTTCGAAGCTGCATCTGTACTGATGTTCACCATCCCCTCCCCCAGGTGCAGGCCATCTACGCTCTAACTCATGGTTCTCTACCATATTTTTACTTGTGCCTCCCAATTCTCTAATATGATCAGCTCGTTTAAGCCTGAATATGTCGATTCCTCTCTACATATGTCCGCGTGATGTCTCTACTGTATCATCTGGGAAAGTGGCAGCACGTCAATTCCTAACTGTTTTTTTTTTTGGGAAGATTACTCCTAAATTCCTAATCATATAAGGGTGTACCACCTTCAGCTCTTGGAGTAAAACTTTACACTTGTTTCAGGTGCAGCTATTTTTTCGTTTCAGATGTACCAACTCTTAGATGTGCCGCATGTGAGGAATGATTCACCTTTCTCACCTCAATTAATAAGTTGATATTGCTTTACCATGACCGCTTCATGTGCACCCAGAACCTGTTATTTGCATACAAATTAAGAGGTGTTTCTTTGCATATATAAATTAGCATCATTGATTCAAAATCAAAATGATTTTATTGGAATGAATACATGGTTTGGTGTAATTGAAACAAGACCAACATGGTTGGGTAGGACCAAAATCCATTACTACACATAATTAAGGACTTCGATTAGTAATATGAACCCGAGACAAGCTGAACACCCTCAAATTGATGTTATTGGTTCTCTCTAACCAAACTCCTAATCTCACCGCACCAGGAGCAATTTGCAGAGTAAATTACTTCTCTGTTTACATCTCTCATAATGGGAAGTGTAGGGAGAATGATGTTTACATGTCACCATCTATAAATCGAAAAATAAAATATCGTGAGAGAAAATGTTATGAACAGAGAGACAGAGAAAAGAAAGAGCAGGAAGAGAGAGCATGAGAGAGGAGAGAATATTAGGGAGAGAGAATGTTTATACTCTTATTTCCATTCCTTATTTTTCTATTTTATTTGTAGAGGTTTATTTTTTTGTACGAGTGGGTTTATTTTTTTCTTTCTCACGTGATATCTTTTATTTTTTGCTAAGTCCGCATACGTACATCCGTTTAGGAGCCGGGCTGTATATATATATATAGAAAAATAGGAATATTTTCGTAATTTCACAATATTTTTTTTTTATTCTTTTTTTGTCATTTTATAGGGGTAAAACCATAATATTATAATTTTTTAAGATTAATTTCTAATTATAGTGTGGGCCTAAAGAGAGAGAAAGAAAGATATGAGAGAGAGCATAACAGAAGAGAGAGAGATCACGTGGGAACTACGTGCTTCTAGTTATATATATATATATATATAGAAAAATGAGGGGTCGAGTGAATAGTGAATGTGTGTGGACGTAGGGGCATTTTGGTCATTTCACATTTTTTTTATTATTTTTTAACTTTTGAGGGGTAAAATAGTAATTTAACGTTTATAAGCTTTAAAAAAAAAGTATGTAGATCCCACGTGGGTACCACGTGCACAATAACTAGTAATATATAGAAAAATATGGGGTCGAGTGAACAGTAATGTGTGTGGACGTAGGGGCATTTTGGTCATTTCACATTTTTATTATTTTTTAAACTTTTTGAGGGGTAAAATAGTAATTTAACGTTTATAAGTTTTAAAAAAAATATATGGATCCCACGTGGGTGCCACGTGCACAATAGCTAGTAAATGTTAATAGTTTCTCTAGGCCCGTCAGCCGTAGTCGTACCATGTTGTATCTTTAATATCTTTAATATATAGAAAAATATGGGGTCGAGTGAACAGTAATGTGTGTAGACGTAGGGGCATTTTGGTCATTTCACTTTTTTATTATTTTTTAAACTTTTTGAGTGGTAAAATAGTAATTTAACGTTTATAAGTTTAAAAAAAATATATGAATCCCACGTGGGTACCACGTGCACAGTAGCTAGTATATATATATTATATCTTTCTACAAGACTCTGTGCACGACAAGAGCTTCCCAGTGTTTGGTTTTTGACTTTTTGTGAATATTTAATAACTAGTTGCAACTATTGGAGGTGTTACTGATGTCCATGTGCGCCATTGCTTAATAGATTCCTTATCCTTATGTTGCTGCTACTGCTACTGCTACCTCTCTGCCACTGCTACATCCAAGTGAATTGTTCTGGCTTGCCACTCCACTACTATGTCCAAGTGAATTGTTTTGGCTTGCCACTGTTACCTTGATGTTTTGATGAGTGTTGACTACTGGAAAAAGTGAACTTCGTGCTATTAAAGAAGGCGGAGCGGTACTATGTTATCTGTGTAGTGGTTTTCGGACTTAATGCCTACAAGGTGGCATTCTTAGAGACTTAGGTAATTTCTACGGGGTTGTGGACCCCGATTTTCATCGTCCAAGCACCACATATTTTATTTTTTAAAAATAATAATAATAATAATAAATCAGAAAAAAAAAATAGGTTATTTTTTAACTCATATAAGTAATTTTCTTTGTTTATTTTATTGTTGTAATAAAAGCTCTCCGGCAAAACTCAGAAACTTATTGGCCTTGTGCCACCATTTTTGGCATGGTTTGTAGGCTTCTATGTGTATGTAATAATTTTCTGAATAACAGGTGAGTGGCATTGACCCCGAACTGTCAACAGGTCAATGACCACTCAAGTCATCTTCGAACCCAAGTCGTGTAAGCACAACTTGGGAAGGTACATTTTCTTTATTCTCTCCCTTGAATCTCTTGTCAAAAGGGTTAAATGCAATTTCCACACATGATTATGCTACTTAAAAAGCGAAAATCAATCTTAGCCTTTTTGGAAATGATATGCTAGCATGTTTAGAATTGTGATTTAACGTTAATGCATGTTCACAACGCGGTGATTAGCAAACATGATTAGAATTCAAATTTTATGAATGATTCATAATTTTGCAAACATAGTCAACTTTAAACACCTTTTTTTTATATTGTGTACCAAACATACTTTTAGGAATCTACCACATGCAAAATTTCCTACCATCATGGTAAATCAAAATGTAGACCAACCTAAGAGTAACAAACATTTACCCTTGCATATAAGAGATAAATCAATCCTTTCCGTTGTTGAGACCAATCTTTCGAATGAGTATCTAAAAAAATGCTAATTTGTTCTATTTTACATATCTAAGCCTAATGAAGTACAACTTCCGATGCATTTTCATTTTTTATCTCAACACGGGTGTGTAAAAATACCATTTTTTTGGGGAGTACTCGCTAAACCCCCCAAATCTTTCAACTATTACCTTATAGTTGATCGAGAAACATGATACCCCGGTTTCATCCTGTTTGGGGATGTGCATAATCTATGGGAATCTGATGTAAAAAGGTCTCGGGAATCTGACTTAAAAAGACCCAAAGTTTTAAGTATCTGACTTTAAACGACTCATTCTCTGTTACATTCAAGTAATGCCACAATAAGGTAACCGCGCCCTTCTATTTGGAGAGATAGTTGTAAGCGTCGGTTCCTTCGTCCAAATAACTCGTGTATTCCAATTTAGTACATGATGGGCTGTAGGGTAATGTTTATCAATGACGCGAGTTTATTTGTTCAACATATTAGCGAATAATCTGTATTTGCTAAATCAATCCACCATCTAGGTGCGAATGCCAAGGGTTTCTACAAACCCGTATGCTTGATAAAAGTCTTAGGAATCTGACTATAAACGACCTAAATTATTATGTCTATATATGTGTGTATTTTTTATTGTTTGCTATTTTCAATTTTCTTGTTGCATGCCGTAATTTTTTCAACCGAATTTTTGCTCACGTTTCTCAGGTAATTTCTTTCCTTATCTCTCTTGATACTTTGAGGACAAATCATCTATCTATTTGGGGGTGGGAGAGAAACATTTTGCAAAACTTAAGCACTGTTAGGTTATTTTTAATAAAATTCAAAAATAAAAAAATTAGTTAGTTTTGCGATTCTTTAAAGTCCGAAGTCCGAAGTCCACAGTCCAAAGTCCGTAAACGTCCGTTTAGTCAAGTTACCTTACTCACGTGGGTTGGTAGGATAAGTCGAGTAAGGAATCGTCCATACATTAGGGCTCGGCAAGGTTCACAACTGGATTTACAGCTTTTAGTGAGTAGGATTTTAGGTTATTTCTTAGGTTTAGAGAAATTAACGGCAATGCAAGTACCGTAATTTAACGATTGATTTCTACGTAAATAAACAAGGATAGAGAAACAGGGAAAGGATAACCGTACTCATGCAGTATTAGTTTCAACAGTTATAATACCACATCACTACAGCTCTAATCCGTCTCGAGTTCATAAACAAACCCGAGACGGCGTTGAGTATCGATCCCTACTGAGATGCACGCATCTCTGCGCTTATCTCACTAGCATAAGGAGTTGAACTAATATTCTATCTTTGAAATATCATTTCAGCTCCTGAATCGATTCTACATCAGCTGGACAAATCAGAGAGCTATCTGACACCATAGAGTCTTGCGCGAGAAATTTTGGGTCTCTCGCGAAACTGTTCTGGAGCATCAGCACTCCAAAATTGGACAGTGTCAATCATTTTGGGACCGGATGCATAATCTACACCTAATTCCTAAGTAGTGATTCTGGAACATTAAAGTGTCAATCCGGATCCTCACACGAGCATCATTAACCCTCCCCCTTGGGGGGGATTTAGCTCATGGTCATTGGATGAATAATTGAACTTGCTGTATACAATAAATAAGTAATTGAAGAACAGGAATTAAACTTGAAAAGAACTGACTTTTATTAAGTAAGAACTTACAGTACTGAAGTTGGTACAAAAGCTACTGGAAAGGAAAGCTACGTACTGGAAAATGAAACAACAAAATGAATAACTAAAAGTCCAGCCTCTCCCATAGTGAGGTCCTCTCTCAAGCCCCTTCACATGAAGCCCCTAATTAAATATTTTGTTTGTATTCAAATTGATAACACTCCAAACTTTGTAATACAAAGTTTGTCTTATTATGTATTAATTTGGTTTTGTCTTTTTGCTAAATCAATTCAAACATTGATTTGTTCCGTCTTTTCCAATTGCAAGGTGGCACACAATTGTGACCGTCACTTGCCACATGCCTATGCTGACTCATCATGCCTTGTGGACCTGCAGGGTGGGTCCACGTGCTGTGTCCAGTGGCGGCCTAGATTTTGGCGTTTTTACAACTTTACGTCTTTTTAGAGCTCGTCGCCTCGGTCGCTTTCGACAGATTACTTTTTTCGAACTTCGGCCCGTGTTTGAAAGATGTGAGCTTCGAAGTTTGCTACTTCTTTACACGCGTGGACTCGCTTCAAGACCGTTTTGTCCTTTTAGAATCTTCGGCTCTAGTCGCTTTTGTTAGACTTCATCACCGAGTGGGAAGACTTCAAGTATTCCAGTATTCTCGTACTTTGATGCATGTTTTATCATCATATTCACATTAATTGCGGAAACCTGCAAAAGTACGAAAATATAATTATTTTATGATTATTAAACACATAATTAACCAAAATGCTATGTCTCTACGGGGTTTAATATTACAGTTTTGGGTGCTTATCACACCACCCCCAAACAGCACTTTGCTTGTGCTCAAGCAAAGAAGAAACATAAAAACGATAAGTGGCCAAAAATATGTTGTCATAAACTAAATCTCATTTCGCAGAGTGCGGTTGCATTTACCGTATGCAACAAGGCCTTAAACCATTAGGAATTCCCTAGTGGACGAGTTATAGCCTGGTGAGAGTTTTCCAGAGAAGCTACTCACAAACTTAATTTATACTACAACGACTCAGTAACAAAGACTTGTTTCCTCAATTAATCTCAGATATCTATACATCTCATTAGCGGGGGAAACAAGGGATTGCGACGCTTCGCCCGTGAGCCAAACCGAAGCTTTATCAGCTAAGGTGAAGGGAAACAACCTAAGCAAGACTTGTTCGTTGGTAACATTCGGATGATGGGAAGTGTTGGCTACTTGCTGCATCCGACGAAGGTGATTGTACGGTTTTTCATGGTCTAGACCATGGTAAACAGGTAACAAACTGAAAATGTTTGGCGGAATGTGAAAATCACCTGCAATCTCATCGAGTTTAATGCAGGAAGCAGATCCTTCCTGTAAAGCAGTATAGAAGTCCGAAAGGGGGCGACTGTGGGATTTTCCTGGGCCATAACTATGGGAGATAATGGCAACGGAGATACTTGACGAGGTTGGTTTATGGAGGAAGAACTATGTCTAGGAGATAATTTATGCAGTTGTTTATTGTATTTCTAACGACGATATGTAAGTTCTAATTCCTTATATTTACCAGACCGTAGTCTTATACAAACAAAAATTTAATTCAAGGCTCATAAGGAACGAATTATGATAGGAGGATTAAGCATTATGGAAGGAGGGAGTTGAACCACGTCTTCCTGAGTTGTTGCTAACGTGAGTAGGTAAGCTAGGATATATAACGTGTAAATATTTCAGCAGCCAGGTCACATGAGAGAATTGAGGGAGGTTGTCCGTGCTAGCACGTTCCTTAATTAGGTAACCTCAATCTTTCACGTTTGCTAGACATTGATGGAATAGGATGATAATTTATGATGGTGTATTATGCTGGGTATTATTAAGATGATTATATTGAATTTTTTATTATTAGAATTTTTTATTTTTTTGGTTTTGTATTTTTTTTATTTATTATTTTTTTTTTGTGTTTACGTAATTAATATATTATGGAGACGTGATTACGAAACATGTAATTAAAGACGAGAAATGCAAAAATAGAAGACTAAACATGCAATTAACACATTCTAGTTTTACACAGGAAGTCTACACATGCAACTCTATATTACTTATACGTGAATAGAAATATGTTCTACGCATGCAATAATATATATCTAAAAATATATGCAACTAGATGCGAGCTAGGGGAATGTCGAGAACGAACTCATGCAAAGTAATACTGCGTATGTGAATGGATGTAATATGCACATACAAAAATAATCTAAGCAAGTGGTTTGAAATTACGCGGACATCCAAATATATTCAAATCATATTAATCATATTAATATGCAATGACGAACCACACATACCCAGAAAAAATTCTATATATGTAACGAGATCTCATGCCGACATACAAATATGCGATGTAAAACAGGTTATAGCAATTAAACAAATAATATCCTCGACAACGTTTGAGGAGTTTAAGAATTCGAAACCTGGCATCCCGCGATTCCTTGTATAACAATCAAATTAAGTCCTGAGCTCGTGACTTACTGGATGGTAGATAAACAGGTCTAAAGAGTCCAAAATAGTACTGAAAAGAAAAGTAGTTTGTACCTGAAAACTAGAGTGTTGATCAATTCAGTATAGTCCGAGACTGTAATATCAATTCAGTACTTCAACTTCCTACGGAATACTTAGACTGTGCTAATAATGATAAACAAAATATGGTTCACAGATATCTATTAGTATAAAAAGAAAAGTTGGGGCAAACAGGTACGTAACATGTTAGTATCGCAAAACAAATAAAAATAAAAAATATGAGGGGTAGGAGAGGGGGTTATTCCGTGATGTATTCCAGTTATTACATTAAATGTCCAGAGCCCTTAGGCATGCAACGACACCATTTGATAAATGGTAATTTACAATTTGATTCTTTAAAGTTCGAAGTCCACAGTCCAATGTCCAAAGTCCAAAGTCCGTAAACGTCCGTTTACTCAAGTTACCTTACTCACGTGGGTTGGTAGGATAGGTTGAGTAAGGGATCGTCCATACCTTAGGGCTCGGCAAGGTTCACAACTAGATTTACAGCTTTTAGTGAGTAGGATTTTAGGTTATTTCTTAGGTTTAGAGAAATTAACGGCAATGTAAGTAATGTAAATTAATAACGATTGATTTCTACGTAAATAAACAGGGATAAAGAAACAGGGAAAGGTTTACCGTACTCATGCAGGATCAGTTTCAATAGTTATAATACCACATCACTACAACTCTAATCCATCTTGAGTTCATAGACAAACCCGAGACGACGTCGAGTATCGATCCCTAGTGAGATGCACGCATCTCTATGCTCATCTCACTAGCATAAGGAGATGAACTAATATTTTATCTCTGAAATATCATTTCAACTCTTGGTTCGATTCTACATCATCTGGACAAATCAGAGACCTATCGACACCATAGAGTCTCGCGCGAGACATTTTGGGTCTCTTGTGAGACTGTTCTGGAGCATCAGCACTCCAAAATTGGATAGTCTCAATCATTTTGGGACCGGATGCATAATCTACACCTAATTCCTAAGTAGTAATTCTGGAACATTAAAGTGTCAATCCCCGGATCCTCAAACGAGCATCATTAGCTCATGGTCATGAATTAGCTCATGGAAAATGGCGCCGCTGCACGCCTAAGGACTCTGGACATTTAACGTAATAATTGGAATACATCATTGAAAAAAACCCCTCTCTTACCCCCACCCCCCCCCCCCCTCATCTTTTTTATTTTCATTTGTTTTGCGATACTAACGTGTCACGTACCTGTTTGCCCCAACTTTTCTTTTTCTACTAACAGATATCTGGAACCAGATCTTGTTTTTCATTATTAGCACAATCTAAGTATTTCGTAGGAAGTTGAAGTACTGAATTGATCTTACAGTCTTGGACGAGACTATAATAGTAGCGCGCGAGACTAACCTGGAGTATCAACACTCTAGTTTTTAGGAACAAGCACAATTCTTGCACAACCACAACCAGTTCTTGGCAAATCACACTCTCATAATGGAGAACCAAGCCGAGATGTACCAGACACAAAGCGCCCTGTCGCAACAGGCTGTTGCACGAATAGACGGTATCGAGAATCTTATAAATGGATTTCTCTCACCTAAGGATCCTCGCCGTTACCAGGGCCATGACCCATATTAAATTTTGCAAATTTCTATTAAAATTTCTGTTATTTGTCATTTTCTTTTTAGTTTTTAGTATAGTGCAATTTTCCTATGGTAATAAATGTCATTTGTTTTTACTTAGTCATTTCCATCGTATTCTAATTTTTGGTATATCTTTGTTTATAGGTGGTATCTTTCATCACACTTCATTTACAATAGCATCTCCAAAGATTATTCCAAAACAATCTTTCTATTCTTTGTTAAATTCTTCGGCATATGGACATCTTTTCAGAGATTTCATCACCCAAGTTGGTTGGACCTCCTTCATTCTGCACCCTGAGCAGACATACTCTCCAGGTTTTGTAGCTTATTTTTACGACCATAAGGAGGATACACCTACTGCACATGGTTTCTTTTTTAATGGATTTGCAATCCATATTGGTAACACCAGACATCTCTTTTACGAGCCAACAGTTGCTATGGATCTGGACCTTCCCTATAATCAGCAACACCCCTCCCCCCCTTCAATACATCATACAAAACAACTTTACTCACTATTTTTGGGAAGATTTCGCCAGCCGCTATTGCGATGGCCTTGCCCAAGTCATTGAACGAAAAGAACATGGCCGATGGCCAGACTACACAATTCCCCTAGCCAGTATGACAATGAATGTTGAGACTACCATGTTGTTTATCTTTCTGAACATCATGGGGTATTGGCATTTTTCCACTACATCCGAATCGGCTTGCAGGAGTTTCCATGCTCTGGCCTAGCAGCATACTTCTTTTGACATCACGAACCTAGTAATTGAGAACCTGAAAAGGGCTCGGCTTTTTTGACAGTATTATATCACCTTGCCAGTTTAGTGCATGTCGCATAATGAGGACATTCTTTCCAAAGTTTTCGGCCATTTTTTATGACTGGGTAAGAGTAGATTCTATGTGTCCAGCAAACATGATAATTCGTTCTTTGAGATTTTGGGTCTGGCGTTGGCGCTCTTCAAGGTACTTAAGGTACGTCCGTTGCTTCCCAAAAGACAAGGACATGATCGCTCATTTGGACACTTCTAGGAAAATAAAGTGGAGCGAAGTCTTGCAGACCATGATAAACTGGCGTGACACAAAGGAATGGCATTTCTATAATGATGAAGCAAGAATGGACATACCCCTAATTCGTGATTAGGGTAGTGTAAGTTGATGTACATATTTGTTGTTTTACTTTTTGATGTGAAAAATAAATAACCTAACAGTGTGCTTTCACTTTTGTGTTGTATACTATATGTGGTGTTACCATAATTTTCTGTTGAAGATGTCCACTATATTTTTGCTCAAAGCCTCTCAGGTACATTCTTTCTTCCTCTTGACACTTTGAGGACACAACGTCCATCTGTTTGGGGGTGGTGAGAACCTTTCGCAAAAATTAAGCATTTATAAGTTGTATATAGTTTTATTTTCTGTCTAAATAAGTGTATTTAGTGACAAAGTCTCGTTTTCTTTCGGTGATGAAAAATATCTAGAAATCTCACCCTAGCATTAGAATTATGATTTGTTCTTAGAAACTTAAGTTAATACGTATGCAATAGTTTTTACATCTTTTCATGAGCATTCATGTACTAACTATCATTAAATGTACATAGCAGTAAGTTTATGGAACCCACAGTTAGACAACTTAATTTCCATATCCTGTAAGAATCTAACCAAAAAGCCTCAAAATGTGTGATATGTGAGTAATGACAGAGAGGAGTAGTTTTTCCAAATAGAGAAGTTCACACGTCTACTTACTTGATCACTGAATCCTAGGCGAGAATTTAGGCATTCTTTGGATCGATATAGCCAAAAATTCACACCTATAAAAAAAAATACCTCTAGTTGTCCCACTGAACCTTTCATTAACCCTTTCTATTTCACCAAAAATTCATTACCCATCTATTAACCACAAATAAATAAGCCCACCTAGATGATGAGTATGAGAAATTGGATGAAGTGAGGAAAAATGAAGAGAAAAACTTGTCACAAATCAAAATCAGTTACCTGCTTCAAAAGAAAAGAAAAAGAAAAATAGAAATATGTTTTCAAAAATCAAAAGAAATATCAAAGTTAGAATTTTCCCCAAAATCAAATCAAAAGGGAATACAAAAGCTTAAAGCTAAGTCTGGAAACTCTTGATAGAAGCAGGAAAGAAAAGAAGGATTTCTCTAGTGTAAATATCTTAAAGACCTTATTCTCTCATACGTAGCATTTTTTATTTTTTCCATTCCATTTTCTTCTACATAACCACCTAAGCCCCATAACACCTAATAAAGACTTCTAGCTCAATTAGGAGTAAGATGGTGTGATAATAAGTGGTAGATATGAATTCTCGACCTCAGCTCCTCTGACTGTCATTGAGTATATATGTGAGGAAATTTGTACCCACTGCACCCTAGAGTTAGCAAAACTTGAGTGGAAAAATAAGAGAGAAATTGTGTTTCGACATATACCTGTGAGAACCAACTTAAGGATGTTATCCAAAGAATCCAGAAACGGCCATGCTCGTACATTTCATTGTAAAGATCACTGCATGCATGCTCATATGTAGATGTTTTGATTATTGTATGTATATTAACTTGAATTTTGAAAGAATGAATCCTTGTTTCCCCTGCTAGTGAGATGTATAGATATCTGAGATTAATTGAGGAAACAAGTCTTTGTAGTATAAATGAAGTTTGTAAGTAGCTTCTCTGGAAAACTCTCACGAGGCTATAACTCGTCCACTAGGGAATTCCTAGTGGTTTAAGGCCTTGTTAGATACGGTAAATGTAACCACACTCTGCGAAAGGAGACTTAGTTTAGGACAGCACATTTTTTGCCAGTTATCATTTTTATGTCTCTTCTTTGCTTGAGGACAAGCAAATTGCTATTTGGGGGTGGTGTAATAAGCACCCAAAATTGTAATATTAAACCCCATAGAGACATACCATTTTGGTTAATTATGTGTTTAATAATCATGAAATAATTATATTTTCGTACTTTTGCAGGTTTCCGCAGTTAACGTGAATATGATGATAAAACATGCATCAAAGTATGGGAATACTGGAATACTTGAAGTCTTCCCACTCAACCCCAGTGAAGTCCAACAAAGCCTGACTAGAGCCGAAGATTCCAAAAGGACAAAACCAGTGCAGAACGGGTCCTCGTGTAAAGAAGCAGCAAACTTCCGAAGCTCACATCTTTCAAACCTGGACGCCGAGTTTGAAAAAGTGATCTGCCAGAACAACTAGGGTGACGAGCTCTATGCAAAGACAGAAAGTTGTAAAAACACCAAAATCCGGGCCACCACTGGACACAGCACGTGGACCCACTCTGTGGGTCCACAAGGTATGACGAGTCAGCATAGGCAGGTTGCAAGTGATGGTCACAATTGTGTGCCACCTTGCAATAGGAAAAGACAGAACAAATCAATGTTTGAATTGATTTAGCAAAAAGACAAAACAAAATTAATACATAATAAGACAAACTTTGTATTACAAATACAAAGTTTGGAGTGTTATCAATTTGAATACAAACAAAACATTTAATTAGGGGTTTCACATGAAGGGGCTAGATATATATATATGAGAGGGGACCTCACTATGGGGGAGGCTGGACTTTTAGTTATTCATTTTGCTGTTTCATTTTCCAGTACGTAGCTTTCATTTCTAGTAGCTTTCATATATACCAGCATCAGTACTGTAAGTCCTTTTACTTAATAAAAGTCATTTCTTTTCAAGTTTAATTCATCTTCTTCATTTACTTGTTTATTATATACAATAAGATCATTTAATCATCCATCATGACTATGTGCTAAAATCCTCCCTAGAGGGAGGGTTAATGATGCTCATGTTCCGATCCGGATTGACACTTTAATGTTCCAGAATCACTACTTAGGAATTAGGTGTAGATTATGCATCCGGTCCCAAAATGATTGAGACTGTCCAATTTTGGAGTGCTGATGCTCCAAAACAGTCTCGCGAGAGACCCAAAATGTCTCGCACAAGACTTTATGGTGTCATATAGCTCTCTGATTTGTCTAGCTGATATAGAATCGAACCAGGAGCTGAAATGATATTCCAGAGAATGATTATTAGTTCAACTCCTATGCTAGTGAGATGAGTGCAGAGATGCGTGCATCTCACTAGGGATCAATACTCGACGTCGTCTCGGAGTTTGTTTATGAACTCGAGACGGATTAGAGCTGTAGTGATGTGGTATTATAACTATTAAAATTGATCTTGCATGAGTACGGTTAACCTTTCCCTATTTATTTACGTTAAAATCAATCGTTATTATTTTACGTTACTTGCATTGCGTTAATTTCTCTAAACCTAAGAAATAACCTAATATCCTACTCACTAAAAGCTATAAATTCAGTTGTGAACCTTGCCAAGCCCTAAGGTATGGACAATCCCTTACTCGACCTATCCTACCAACCCACGAGAGTAAGGTAACTTGACTAAACGGACGTTTACGGACTTTGGACTTTGGACTGTGGACTGTGGACTTCGGACTTTAAAGAATCAAACCGGAAATTACCGTTTATCACTTTTCAAACTTGTTTTGGAACATATTTATATAGATTCATGTTGTGTCTTTCTTATTCCTATTAGTTGTCCAAGTGTTACTTCTCTGTCAAAACCAGACCTCATCAAATCGTTTAGGTATGCAGACAAGTGACCCTGCCATGCCGTAGTCATTTGCCTTAGACGACCCCATCACCAAGCGAGATCATCTCAAGATTGTGGCCACTCACCTCGCGACATCATCTCAAGATCTAAGGGTCTGTAATAAAATAAAACAACCCCAAATTAAAACAAAAAGAACACCCTTGCAAGTTCAAAACCAGCGCCAAACCCTATTAAACCCTATTGTATTCATCAAACCCTTAACTAAAAACTAAGAATTTACTCTCTCCACTAAACCAGCAAACCTTTAAACTCTGTCCAGTTTCCCGCCAACTTGCAGAAAGAGAGATGGAATCGACGACAACATTGAATGATTCAGGTGAGCAAACATTGATTTTTGCATAAACAGACAGAGTTGTTTGCATCCTACTTATATTGCCAAGTTATATTTCGAAATTATTTGATGTTAATTTCAAACTAGATTAAAATCCTCAAAGATGATTTTTTTTTTTTTTTTTTTTTCGCTTTCAACTAATTATCTATTGTGTTTTCAAGAATCAATTGATTTACATCTTTTTTCATAATGGAGTATCCGAGGAAAATGAAAATGAGGCATTTAAGCCTTCTCGTCCAACTCGAGGCGACATAGACATAGTTGATAGCGATAAGATTCTCAGATTTTGGGATGAATTTTACAAGTCCGAAAGTGTGAAATAGTTTTATATAGACTACGAAAAAGCATTGGGATTTAGTGTCGTTACTCGAAGTACCCACAAAAGAATTCCAAATTCAGATGAAGTGACTATTTGTCAAATGACTTGCGAGCGATTTGGGACTTACATAGAACGAAAGAAAAAAAGAAACGGATGAGGTCCGAAAGAAGTAAAAAAGTAATAAACAAAAGGAGAAACACGAATACGGTGAAATGCGGGTATTTAGCAACAATGAGAGTGACAAAATAAGTCAGTAGATTATGGAAAGTGGTGAAGTATGTTGGTGCGCTCAATCATAACCTTGTTAGTCCAATGAAAAGAATGTGCATGCCTGTTTGCAAAAAATTGCTTTTTGTAGCTAAAATGTTGATTGACTCGTTTCGTGATGAAGGGTTACCTGTGAATAAAGTTGTTGATATACTTGACGGACCACAAAATGGTTTTTTTGACAGAGATTGTTGGAACCACTTAGGTCCGTAGAAAGAGTATAAGAAACCTGTCAAAGGTGATGTTACCGCAGTGCTAAATTTTTTTTAAGAAGAAGAGTACAGTAGAATCTTTTGAGTGGGTTTTTTAGACTTGGCTTGTAGCCATGGGCAGGCATGCCCCATCTTCAATCATCACATATCAAGACAGAGCTATGACGGCGGTTGTTACGAAGGTTTTCCCAAATACACAACATAGATTTTGCCTATGGCACATTTTGAAGAAATTCCCTGAAAAACTTCCACATGTTTATTTCAAGAAGTCATCTTTCAAAAAAGCTATCAAAATGTGTATTCGAAAAACTTATATTCCTAGTGCTTTCGAAACAAAGTGGAAGGAATTGATGTCTACATATGAGTTGGTGGAGAATGAATGGCTCATAGGACTATATGAGATTCGAGAAAAATGGGCACCAATTTATCACTTGGATACTTTATATGCTGGCACTAATACTACCGGGCGTTCCAAAGGTATGAATTTTTTTATAAGAATTTTTTCCGTTCAACTATAACTCTTAGAGAGTTTGTGTTAAAGAATGATAGGTGTTTGAGTAGAATTGTTAAAAGAGAAAAAACAAAGGATTATATTATAGAACACTCGGATCGCATCGTCGATAGTAATGCCTTTCTCTTGAAGAGTGCATCAAAAGTGTATACGAGGAATATGAGAAAGAATGTGAGAAAACTCGGGCTGGGTATGTCTTGGATGATGATGAAAAGGGTAGTGATGGCTACACGACCTACACGTACAAGTCTCGAGTGGTAGGTGATCAACGTCAGTGGAAGGTGAAGTTCAACTCAGCCACAAAAGAAGGTAACTGTGAATGCAAACTTTTCAAGTTCCTAGGGATACCACTGTGGACACCTTGTAAAGGTTTTTCGTTAATCGTTGATATAGAGATACCCGATCACTTTATTCTAAAGAGATGGATGAAAGGGGCTAACAAATATAGAGCTGAAAGTATGACAGTGGACTAGTAAAGTGGCCATGAGTTTAGGGTAATCGGAACTACCCAACTTCAGATGGTTGCCAATCAATTAGTCTATGAAGCGGCTGAAGCAGATGAGACTTACCAATTGATGTTGAAAAGATTGCAAGAACTATCGTTAGAGCTCAAGGAAATAAAAAAATACTAATGACTAGAGCAAGATTTCAGTTGTGGATTCTTGCACTATCAATGAAAAGTCACAACCTGCAATTGATGCCTCTCAAGTATTACTTATGAATCCTAACATCTCAGAAACTAAAGGAAGGGAAAAGGAAGTGAAGGTTTACAAAAGTAGTACTATAATCAAAGGAGGTTTGGAGAAAGGCATTGTAAAAGCTACCAAAGAGAAGACAGGCAGGAGATGTACTAGTTGCAACCAGGTTGGTGTTAATCACGACAAACGCAATTGTCCACAAAATCCAAATAGGAAGAAGGGGATAAGTAAGTAAAGTGATTTCCGTAGTTTTCATTCATTCCTAGTTTACTAAATTTTTTTGTTTGGAGTTCACTGTAAAATTGACATTTGTCATCACTTTCTTACTTGACAATTATTGATAAGGAGATTGAGGATGTGGACGATCATAGAGATGATGACGATAACAAAGATAGAGATCGTGATGAAAACAATGAAGATAGAGATGGTGAAGAAGGTGAATTTAAAATTTGAAGTTATAATCATTTGTGTTTGAATTTGAAGTTATGTATAGTGGGGTTTGAATTTGGAATTTTAAGTTAGAATCATTTATGTATAAAGCTGGGAAGTTATGTGCGTTTGAATTTCATGTTATGTGCGTTAGTATATGAATATGAAAATGTGCGTTTGAATATGACGTTGAATTTGAATATGAAATTTGAACATGAATTTTAATTTTAATTTGGTTGGATATGACATGAGCTTGGTTTGGATATGAAATGATCCTTTTTTTTTTTAAATAAGCTGGGGTTAGGCAGACCCCCACTTGTATTATATTACTCATTAACCATTTCGTACATAAATTTGTCCACTCGCATCATCATTTACAATACATTGTAATCTCTGATTTAATGGGGGAACAAATTGCAATACAAAATCAGTTGCATCATGAAGGGACGCTAGGTAGTCTGCAGCTTGATTCACTTCTCTAAACGCGTGAGAGAATGATATGAAATTGAAGTCGCTCCGCTTCATATCAATAGCTTTGAGTATATCCCGGTAGTACCATGGAGGTTTTTCCACTTTGTTGATTGCATTCACCGCTCTCAATGAGTCAGATTCCAACTCCACCTCCTTGTACCCCTCCGTTATACATCGATGTAAGCATATGCTTATAGCCTTAAGCTCCTGGAAGAGAACCGAAGTCAGACCTCCATTCCCACTGAAACCAGCAAGCACTTGTCCATCCTTGTCTCTTATTACCCCCACTATGGCCAGCACCATTACTGCTCACAGCACCGTCAGCGTTAGCTTTTACTCTTTCTCCTATTGGTGGCTTCCAAACAACGCCAGTTTGCTTTGGAATTTTATACCTTGTGTCAATGTGAAGTCTATGAAACAGATTTCTGGCCTTGACCGTATCCTTGAGCTCAGGTTTGAGAACTTGCAGGTAATTTTTAGTATCCCTGACCATCTTCTCAAAAATGCTTTCTGTGGTCTTGCTAGTATTCTGGAACCTCCGAGCATTTCTCTCCTTCCAAATATAATCGATTAATGCACAGAAGAATACTCTGTATATATCTCCGACTTCTGACTCTTTGCAAATCCACAGAATCGATGACCATTCTCTATTCGCTGAGCGATTATCGGTGACAATGCCAAGCATGTGCTTGAGTCTTGTGATGATTTCCTTAGAGAATTGGCACTCGAAAAATAGGTGTCCAGAAAATTCATGACTGTTGTTGAGCACACAGAAGAGAGGAGAATTTTTCTTTGCACTAACTTGTCTTGTGTCGGTATGCTCTGTGAGAACAGTTGCCATGTCGTGAAGGAATGTCTTGGTAAGACCCACTTTCCCCAAACCAAGTGATGCCATTTCTTCCCTTCCTTTGCTTGTGCCAGAGCCTCATACGTACTATGGGACGTAAACTGTCCACTCTGGTGCGGAGTCCAAACAATTTGGTCTCTGGAGAGGTGTCGGTTAATCTCCACTGCTCTAATAACCTCTCTCAATGATTGTGGTAGCATCCGGAGTATATCATCATTCCATTCACCATTCGAAATGATGGCTTTAACTTTTGAATTCAATGGAAAGTCCCATGCTACTCATGCTACTCTTGCTTCTACATCCTCAATCAGTGGAGATCTTGAGCACCAGATGTCATGCCACAGGAATGTCTCTTCTCCATTAGCAATGGAGTATTTGATAAATTTTTTGGTCATGCTTCTAGTGTTCAGGATACTTCTCCACGTCCAGGAACAGTCATTCGATACCTTCATACTCCATAAATAATTAGACTTGATATGTTGCTTCCACGTCCAGTCAACCCAAATGGTATCTTCTCGAGTCACCAACTTATAAATCAACCTACAATATGCGCCAAGGTTCCATCTGTGAACATCCATGATTCCCAAGCCTCCTTCCTCCTTTGGTTGGCATACAGTATTCCAACTTGCTTGGTGCAGCCCCTTCCTCGTAGTTGTACCATTCCATAGGAATTGCGCACAAATGCTTTCTACTTGTTCGAGAACCATTTTGGGCAGAATGAATGTTCTTGCCCAGTATGTGTGGAAAGAAAGAAGCACTGAGTTGATTACTTGAAGTCTACCTGCATGAGAGAGCACTCTTGCTTTCCAGTTCGTGATCTTGTGAGTTATCTTTTCTACCAGAGATTGACATTCCTTAATTCCCAACCGAGCAGAGATGAGAGGAAGTCCAAGATATTTCACTGGAGGTTTAACCAACTCTACATTTAAAATGGTGGCCAGAGCAGAAGCATCTCGATCATTGAGTCCCCCAACTAGGAGAGATGTCTTGTGGTTGTTAATCTGCAATCCAGTTGCATTCCCAAATGTATCGAGACCTTCCTTAATCGCTTGTATAGATGTCACTTCCCCTTTGCAGAATATAAGAACATCATCAGCAAAAGCGAGATGAGATAACTTCACCTTCTTGCATTTGGAGTGGTAAAGGATGGATCTATCATATAGTTTTTGCTTGAGTACACAACTGAGTATCTCCATTACAAACACAAAGAGATATGGAGATAAGGGATCGCCTTGTCTGACACCACGACCTCCATAGAAATATCCTTTCGGGGCTCCATTGATCATAACAGAATACGAAGGAGAGGAGATGCACATATCAATCCACTGGGACATTATATCCGGAAAACCATAGGTCCTGATCATTGTCATGATAGACTCCTAACTGACCATGTCATATGCCTTCTTTATGCCCGGCTTGATAGTACATCTAAGGGTTCCATGCTTCCTGTCGTATACACAAAGAAGCTCATGAGATAGCAGAATGTTATCTTGAATAGATCTGCCAGGAATGAAAGCTGATTGATTAGTCTGCACTAAATCATCAATCACTAACTTAATCCTATTTGCAATAATCTTAGATATACATTTGTAGATGGTGTTACATAAAGCTATAGGTCTAAATTCCTCCACCTTTGTGGGATTGTTGATTTTCAGAATAAGACATAAAAATGTAGCATTAACACCTATAGGGAATTTGCAAAATTTAAAAGCATTAAGTATAGCATAAGTGAAATCATGACCAACTAGATCCCAGCATTTCTTGAAGAAAATGGGAGTGAAACCATCTGGCCCTATAGCTGCATTCTCTTTCATCTCAAATAGAGCATTTTTCACTTCCTCAGCAGAAACGTCCACTTCAAGCAAAGGTTTCATGTGTTCCAAGATAGTGTTTCTTACTTGAAGGTTAGCAAAAAATTCCTCTCCGCATAATTCACCCGCCTTAGTTCTTAGAATATCCGAGTAGTAGTCAATGATAGCTCTATTTACTTCCGCTTGTCTTGTGATAATGTTCCCTTGGCTATTCTAGAGAGTCTGTATTCCTATTCTGGCCTTCTTTTCTTCCAAAGTTTTGAAAAAGAATGTCGTACACTTGTCGCCTTCTAACATCCACTCCCCATCTTGCTTACTTTTGATTTCATACATTTCAATTCTTGCCAGTTCACTATATCTCTGTAATGCTTTATGCTCCCTTTGTTCCAGGAAAGGGTTTGTAGGATTAGCTTGCAGCTGCCTTTGTATATCATACAGCTCCTCTCTGGCTTGTTGCGCTCTCCCATGTATGTTTGAGAAGTTGTTCCTAGCCCACGGCTTTATTCTCTCCTTCAAAAGCTTTAACTTTTGCATAAAAACATACATCGGATTAGAGAAAATCTCCAATTTCCAAACATCTTGAAGAATGATATGAAACTGAGGCTGGTCTAGCTAGAAGTTTTTGAATCTAAAAGGTGCTGCCTTACACTCGTAATCCTTCCAGAAAAGTAAGATAGGCGAATGATCGGAGACACCATGAGGAAGAAATTCCGCCTTCGAGTTAGCATATTGTGCCTCCCATAGGCTATTTACAAGACATCTATCTATCTTGGTCATGATCCTTCCTTTCCCTTCCACTTTATTATTCCAGGTATAGAAGAAGTCGTTGAATCTCAAATATGTTAATCCAGATTTCTGCAGACAATCTACAAATTCCTCTACTTCTCTTGGGTGCATGGGACTCCCTCCCAATCTCTCTTCAGCTTTGGTTATATTGTTAAAATCCCCAGCTGTACACCATGGCAAGTTCATTGTACTTTGAATGGTAAGCAAATCTCTCCATAAGTTCATTCGAAGATTCTTATTGTTTCGAGCATACACTACTGTTAACAGAAACTCTTCGTCAGAGGGTTTGAATCTCCCTTTGCAATGGATATATTGATCAGATTCTGCCAATTTACAGATTTCCAGAATGAAAGGATTCCAACAAACCCAGATGCGCCCAGAAGGATCTTTGTTGTAGTTGTTAGTATGCTCCCATTATGGATGACAAGTATTTGGATGAAATCATACTTATGTTCTCTGACTTTGGTTTCAAGAAGACAAAATAAACTAAGCTTCTTCTCTATTCTAACCTTGTTTATTTCTCGCGCTTTCTCAACTTCATTCGCCCCTCTCACATTCCAAAAGCACATGGATGTATTCATCTATGATTCTTAGTTTTGGAGCCTTTAGGTCTGCCCCTTCTCTTTTTCCTACTGTTATTCTTTGATGCAGAATCTTTCTGTTTGTTAGCATTAGACCTCCCTCCACACTGTTTACCTGACCGCATCGTGACACCGGTTTGGGTCCTTACTATTGGTATAGAAAGTTCATTTATACCAACATCAGGTATTTGGACATGATCATGGAAGTGTACTGTCTCCTTTTTAGAAATAACAGAATCCTCTAACTCATTATCCACATCCAACAAGAAGTATCTTCCTACTTCTATATTAAATAAATTTCGCTCTTCTGCTTCCAAAATTGAGTTAAGAGGTTCTGGTTGATTTGCTTCATGTATGATTACAGCTTGCGCATTCTCTACCCTTCTGAAATCCTGTTGCACAGGGCTCATTATCTGGGCCTGATTTGGAGCTAATGCTTCATGGACAGCGCAAGGGTCAAGAGCCTCATGGCCATCATTGTAAGGATCAGGAGCCTCATGGACAGCATAAGTGTCAGGAGCCTCATGGCCATCAGTGCAAGGATCAGTAACCTCATAGACAATGCAAGTGTCAACTGATCCTACTTGTGCGTTCCCAGCATCCTGAGTCTGTCCATTGCATGCATCAGTTATTACTGTCGCTTGCGTTGTCTTTGGTCGCCATTCCTGTTCTCTATTCCTTCTCTTCAACCTTCGTTTTTTACTCTTAGAAATTCTAACTCCTTCCATATGTGTCTCTTGTACTACTGGCTCTTTTCCTTTATCATTTGCCTGAGGAGCACTATCTTCATTCGATTGTGGCACCGGTTCCTTTTCCTTTGCCGCATTCCTGCACTCAGACACTAAGTGTCCAACATACTTGCAATGATTGCAAAATTTTGGAATTGGCCCAAACTTGATATTTTGCCAAAATTCAATTCCTCTTTCGGGCACTTCAACATGTATTTGGTTCAGGATATCTTGAGCCAAATCTATATCTACCAACACACTTGTGTAGTATCCGTTCGTTCTTTCCAACGAATTCATGTCAACTCGGATTGAACATCCAAGACCTCTTCCCAGACTCATCAGTATTTCAACTTCCCAATATTCTAACGACAATCCTGGAAATTTAACCTAGACAAAAGCAGAGGTTTGTCTGTGAGTTTCAATATTAAAGTTAGGAATCCACTTAGTGAATCTTACCAGTTGGCCTTGCAAGTACCACGGTCCACCAAAGTATATCCTGTTATAATCTTCCTCATTTGAGAATCGAAACATGACATAACTTTTCCCCAATGGAGAAAGCTTTAACGAAGCAGTAATGGTGTCCAAGTTCAAGGTTTTAGCATCCAATCTGGAGATTAAAGCATACTTGCATGCTTCAATACCTTTATCTACCGCATCGACTGGAATTTTGATGGTTGGTTTGTCTCCTTTACGAGTTGGGATCGGCAGAGAAGAGATATCCATTGTTTGCTTCATTCTTCCATTCGCCTTATCCACATACAATTCCGTTTGATTGGAACCTCTATTTCTGAGCTCTCCTTGTCTCGAAGACTCCCCTACACTACGAGTTGGAAATGAGACCTGATGTCTACCCACTCCAAGACCAAGCGGGAGGTTCGTCTCATAGCGCGTTGAAACTGCAACATAGCTCACCAAATTATTCAAATGAGAGGAAAAAGATTGTGCTCCATTATCAGTGCTTCTAGGATTTTCGAACTCATAAAGGTATATAATTTCCTTTCAGAACTCTCTCTGTATTTCAAAGAAAGATTTTACCTAAAAGGAGAAGAGACATGAAGAAAGAACCAAACTCTTCAGATCTCCCACTGTTAAATAATGGTGGATTTTATCCGAAAAGAAAAGTTGTTTGAGGATTAATGATAAGAGCCCAAAAATGTAGTTTAAACCCTTTAATAGTATTTCTATTTAGCCAATTATGTTATTAATAATATAGGTTTATCACTAATTACGTGCTTTTGAGTATTGCAGGCTTCGGAGTTGAATAAATGTCAATTCGTTACTAATTAGGCGCTAAAAGGAGCTAAAGTGATTGCTAGAGAAGTTCCATGAAGAAAGCCCAAGTTTAATATAGAAAAAGTCCTTAAAAAGCCCCGTCAACACTGTTAAGTGAAAGTCAAACCGGATTAGAGAGCTGAAGAAAAGTCAACAGAACTTCAAAAGGCCATATCTTTGGACTCAGGCCTCGGAATTAGGCCCATTTTATATCAAAATGACCGGCTCAGAAAGCTCTTTCCAATGTTCTAGACCTTAACTCAATCAGAGTAGTATAAATCGGTGAAATTACATACTACAGTAACACGACCAGAATTGAAAGTCTTAGATTTAACCAATTGGGTTATGGACTTGATTTATGGGTCTATAACCTAACCTAAAAGCACATGCATGAAATTATAATCTAACCTCTCCTATATAAAGAGGGTTAAGACTAAAACAAAGATTGGCTACTCCCGCTTTAGTTTAATATAGTTTAGGGTTCTCTTTCTCTCTCCTTTTGTAGTATAGTTTAGGTTAGAATAATTTAGTTTCTAGCCTCCATTAAATCCTTTAATAAAAACCATTAGTTTAATATTCAATTCTTGTCTCTTTAATTTAATGTCTTCATCTTATTGTTTTGATATTGTTCATCCAATGAAGCAAGGCTAAAACCTCCATTAGAGGAGGTTAAAGAAGCCATGTGAGGATGATTGCTTGTTAGAATAGTTGTTATTTAGAATAGAATTTCAAGTTCATTATAATGAGTGTTTAGAGATAAACCTCATAATGATAAACTAGAGTTTAGAGCCACCATCAAAGAGATTTGTGGTGCAGCTAAACTTTCATGCTAGTGGAACCTTGATTTGAGAGGACTTGGTATTCATTAGGGATCAATATTCGATTCGATGACTAACTAATAGCCAATCAAATTGTATGGTAGAATTTTCCCTCTCTAATTATCCTTCTCATCATTATAAACAATGTTTTAGCTTCTTAAAATTACTGTTTTCATATTATTATAATTACTTTCATCATTGTTCCTTTCGTTTGATTAGTTGAATTCTATTTATGTCTTGATAGTTTATGAGTGGAATAAATCCGTACTCTTTATATATTGCATAATAAATTGAGAGTAGGAATATTGATCTAAGTACTTATTTAGTTAATTGAGTATTTGTGTTTACGCATAGATAGTTAGTTTACGTAAATTTACTATTATCAATTAATCTTGTCTTGAGCGAACTCGCACTGTAGCTCAGTGGAGGATTTTACCCACTAAAAACAGCTTAATAGAAAAAAACCAAAAAAAAAAAAACCTTCTTGAACTCACACTCTCAGACAGAGTAGTATTTTACCGAGAATAAGACAAAAAAACAACAACACCGCAAACGATAAGGAGAGAAGCTTGTTTTTCTTAGCGAGCTTAAATTGGTAACAATAGAGTTTTGCCTAAAATGGGAGGGAACCAAATATTTGAGAGGATAAGATCTGTTCACCAAACTAAAAGTTGCTAAAAGCGGTAAAAAACTGGAGCACTAGATCACCAGGTTAGTTTAAGTTATCTCACTCCCTTTCACCCATATTTCAGTCCGCATTGTTTATTTCTTTTTGGTTTGAAGTTTGATTTGGGTTTCGTTGGATATCAAATGAATTTGAGTTTGAATTTGGTTGGATATGTGTGTATATGAATTTGGTTTGGATATGAAACGAACTAAAATCAAATAAAAAATTTGATTAGATTTTG
The DNA here is from genome assembly GCF_015680905.1 of Coptis chinensis. NCBI lineage: Eukaryota > Viridiplantae > Streptophyta > Magnoliopsida > Ranunculales > Ranunculaceae > Coptis > Coptis chinensis. The sequence continues at coordinate 86,162,508 of NC_141463.1, read as the reverse complement.
GTCGCACGACCCACCGGTCGCACAAAAAGCATCAAAACGATGCCCAAATATCGTTTATAGACGAAACTGGCCTTAACGACCCCTACATATCACAAGGATATAGACCTAAATGATCTTATGGGGTCGTTTAGAGGGCTGATGAGCGATCTGAAGAGATAATTTCTAATACTTCTCTGCGACCTCACTGGGTCGTTTGGACCAAAATTCCAGATATTTATAACTGGATTTCGATTTGTATTTCTCACTTACCATCTTTTAACAAAGTACAAAAAAAGAAACCCAGCTACTTAGAAACCCTAAGAACTTAGAACTTAGAACCCTAACCCTAAGAATTAACTTCTGTCAATTCCTCTATTAATTGGTTCCTCTGTCAATTGGTTCCTCTATCAATTCCTCTTTAACAACGGTATGTCTGATTCCTCTGTCAATCTAGGTTAGTGTAGCCATATCTCACCTGAATCTTGGGATCATCTTGAACACCTACGCTTCACTAATGTGCCGAGTCGCACTAATACATTGAGTGATTTTCAAGGTCGCAATGAAACGTTGGAGATACTTAATGACCGATATCAGGGAAATATTAGTCGTATGTGGAGAAGGGAAAAGAAACTTTTAAAGAGTATTAAAGAATTAGAGAAGGAAAATGATTCAATGAAAAAAAAAAAATTTACTGCCAAAATTGTGTTGTTCTCAATTGTGAGTTTGTTGGTTAGTGTGGGCATTGGCTGGATGGTTTTGGTTTAATTACCCTTAATTAGGTGTTTGATGTATGTAAATTATGTTGTATGTTGATGTAAGAGATCTCTATTTTGTCTGTTCATGTAAGAGATGTCTAATGTTATTTGTTCATGTAAGTAAGACATCTTCTTATGTGTTTTGTAATTAATGCGTGTACATATTTTGTTGCGTAATGTTATCTAATGTTGATTTATGCATGTTTTGATCTCTAAGTTCTATAGGAAATTCCATTGGTGTGGGCATTGGCTTCATGGTTCTGTATATGAGGAATTGGGTTTGGTTAGGGATTAGGGATTAGGGTTTTGTATATAGATTAGGGTTTCATTATGAATTTGACGTTGAATTTGAATTTGATATTTGAATTTGAATTTGACATTTGACATTGAATTTGAATTTGACATTTGAATTTGAATTTGACGTTGATTTGAATTTGACATTTGAATTTGAATTTGATGTGGAATTTGAATTTGCCATTTGAATTTGAATTTGACATTGAATTTGACATTTGACATTTGAATTTGAATTTGAATTTGACATTTGAATATGAATTTGACATTGAATTTGAATTTGACATTTGAATATGAATTTAACATTGAATTTGAATTTGAATTTGACATTTGACATTTGAATATGAATTTGACATTGAATTTGAATTTGACATTTGAATATGAATTTGACGTTGAATTTGAATTTGACATTTGAATATGAATTTGACATTGAATTTGAATTTGACATTTAAATATGAATTTGAATTTGACATTTGAATTAGAATTTGACGTTGAATTTGAATTTGAATTTGATGAGAATTCGAATTTCACTCTAAACGATATTGGCAGACCGCTAAGAATCACTCTAAACGATATTGGCAGACTGCTCAGAGTCACTCTAAACGACCTCTTCAGACCGCATCAAGTTGACATAAACAACCCCATCGGATCGTTTGTCTCTATAGACCCGACAATCAAGAGGTCGTTAAGGCGGTTTAAATCAGGAACAATATGTGGGGATCGTTTTCTATGGTGTTGTACGACCTGGGTGGGTCGTTTGGACCAAAATCAAAGCAAATTTACTATTTGATTTAGTTCCTTTCATATCCAAATCAAATTCATATACGGACATAACATCAACTTCATATTCATATACATACAATCATATTTAAATTTGAACTTAAATTCACGTTCAAAATCAAATCATATTCATATATATCAAACCATATTCCAACTCAAACTCAAATTCAAGTTCAAATTCATATTCAAATTCATATACATCACTTCAAATTCGAAAATCATAACTAATAACTTCAAACATATAAATTCAAACTTCAAATTCCAACTTCAAACCCTAATCCAACCAAACCCTAACCAAATCCTAATCCAACTTCAAACCCTAATCCCTAACCAAACCCTAATCCAACTAAACCCTAATCTATATACAAAACCTTAATCCAACTTGAAAGGTCCAACTTTAGACACGATCATGATGATAACGTCCACCAATAAACTTGCACCGAGTCAAGTTTTCCGCTTCATGGAACGATCTCCTTGCGGAGCGGCAATTGAGTGCCTACGACATCGAGGTTGCGCCAACTCATACTCCAAATTTGGGATTGGCCTGAAGCATGGGAAGTACTCATAGATCCATGCCTAGATGAGAAAATACACACACAATTAAAATATTAATAAGATAAAGGGTTAACATATAAATGAAAATACTAAATATTTTACCTGTAGGAAAGTGAAATAGCCTGGAATGCCTTTGACTTTGCCACCTGTGGCAGCCCCAAGACCATGGTACAAGTATGCAAGTATTGTTGTACCCCACGCATAGTCTTTGATCTCGCTAAACTTCAACAGCAACTCAAGTAACAAACAAGCACTGCAGTCCCAAACTTGTCGGGGAAGAGAGTACATCCAAAAAAGAATAACAAATAACCTCTGACAGCACGTTGTACCTCTACCAAAGTCGGCGCCTGCTTCACAAACCCTTTTAATTTAATCACACTATCATGCACCTTCCCAGCCATGTGATGTTTAAGGAATTGTAACCTTACTTTTGATATGAAGTGGCTGGCTTCCAACTCCTCTTTAATCGCTCCCAACGATATATTAAGAGCGTGGTTAAGAATATTATGAGTCTATTCCAATTTCATATCAAAGTTTCCTTGCATGGCTCTTCCTTTGATCGAGACTCCTAAGAGTTTGGAGACATCATCCAAAGTGATAGTCATCTCCTCAAATGGCATATGAAATGTGTTGGTCTCCGGATGCCACCTCTCCATATACGCAGAGACCAACACTGAATCCTGATTCTCGTATACTCCCATCACGAGATCATACAAACCCGTCCTTTTGAGCTCGTTTTCAAATCTATGAGAGTTTTTAAATTCTGACTCCATATTCTATTGATTTAACATGGTTAGGTGCTGACCACACTTCAAAACTCCGCACTCCTCAAACAATAAAGACAACAAAGAGTCAATGAGGAGAAGATTTAATTTTGTAAAAAAAATAAAATTAAAGTACTAATTAATATTAATATTACCTGCCCATCCCAAACATCGCGAGCAACGTGCACAACATAGTCATACAATAGCTGGTCCTTGACACGTCCTCGCACTCTAGTCGGGCCACCACCATATGTGCCTAGTTGGCACTCCTTGTTTTTCTTCAATTTTCTCACAAAAGTTTGAACAGGACGTACCACTGGCGCCTCCATTATTTCCTCCACCGCTTCCTCCTCATCATCATCATCCTCTTCCTCATTGTCATCCTCCTCCAAATCGTCGCCAACCTCCTCTAGATTGTTATCCTTTTCGTCCCCCTCCTCATCGTCGTCACTAGACTTTTCACTATCCTCCTCTTCCCCTTCCTCTTCCTCTTCACCATCAGCATCCTCCTCTTCCCCTTCCCTTTCCTCTTCCCCTTCCTCATCACCATCATCCTCCTCCTCTTCACTATCACCACCATCAAAATTCCCAGGAAGAACTACATCGACATCCTCATCCTCATCTATATCCTCATTTAAATCTAAATCTAAATCTACGTCCTCATCTACAATAGGAGCCCTTATTTCTTTCTTCCTTCTTTTTTTCTTTTTTTTTCTACTACCTCTAAATCACATACACCTACTACATTACTCGGATCAGTGGTTTCTCGATCCCCTCTATGGGCGGATGCCGACGTGGCCCTTCCTTTTTTTTTCTCAGGCGCGGCGGGTCACCACGACCCAAACTACTACTGCTGCCACTAAGCAATTTCTTTGCACCTGTGTAAATGGTTTTCGCTACATTCTTCACATTCTTTGATCAAGGAGCCATTATTACTACAAAAAATAGTAATAAACAAGTATTAGTAACAAGGTAATTTAAAAAATAGTTGTCATCTTCGGAAAATGACAACAAACAAAAACGAACATAACCACTCCAAATCAAAGAACAAACAAACATAACCATTCCAAATAAAAACATAACCACTTCAAATACAAACATAACCACTCCAAATCGAAATAACTTAGAAATATTTCTTCTTCCCACTCCAAAACATTGTTACAATTAATACAATGATACAGTGAATATGATCCAATACAATCAATTTGCGACAACAAGCAATCTAGCAACTACTAATCTACTGAATGGATAAAAAAAATGCATGTTCATATACAGCAAAATTGGGCCCAAGTGCATAACTCTAATCTCGTTTGCAATACAAGGTTTCGGGATACATCGAAATCAAGTACCACGTATAACAATTTTCTTGTTCACTTTCACCTTATGTCAATGTACTAAGAAATATGGTGGAACAGGCTCCAGTTAGACTGAAACTATTAACATACTATCCTGCAAAACCAGGTGATAGTAGTAACAAAAGTTGCACCTCTCGGATTTCAATGCAACATTTCGTACCAGACTTGTAGATGTACTTGGAGTAACTAATAACATACTTAACTAGAGGAGTTGGATTTGAACCTCTCAGCTGCTTTGCGCTAAAGTACTTTTTATAAGCCTGTATTTGTGGCTAAGAAGCCCCACAACACCCTTACTGTGCTCTTGGTAAGAATTAAGTGGTTTCATACAAAAATAACATTTTAAATGTTTCCTACAATTAAAGGTGGACCAGTTAAACTCTAACATTCTACTACTGGGTCATCTTCAATACCTATGACAGAATAAAACTTCTAAAAAGGCATCAGGGATACATTTCTAAATATTTCTGAGCAGGGGTTGGAAGCTACTCTTGTACATTCGCTTTCCTCTAAGACGAAAATAAAACAACAAAATTTACTGAGATAAATATAGTTAAATATTTATCCAACCTCTTTTCTTAATCAATTCTTTGTTTACTTTCGTTGTAAATAAAACAAAGCTACTCTTTTCTTAATTATATATTTTTAGTTTATATGCATGTATATGTTTTCTTCTATGACAGTATTAATTGTTTACTTTGGAATTAGACTACATTACTTAGAAGATAATTTTGCCTTCAACACTTGTTTGTCTCTGTGTAAAATAAATCTTTGACGGACAAGGTGAAAAAATATGATTGCAAACACTCAACAAACATTGTGATGGCTTGGGTTAGTTCTGATGTTCAACAATGCTCATATATAATCCCCCAAGATGAAAGAACTGTTGCCCATTGTGGAAGCTAATCCCATCGCAAGCAATATAGAGACACGCACTAACGACAACAAAGAAATTGCGCATAGCACACCACACAATAGCAATGAGAACAAAGTTACCAAAAAAAAATAGCAATGAGAACAAGATATTTACTTTGTTTCATTACCCAAAAAAAACATAGATTTACCTGGTTTGGTGTAAGGCCCAAAATATCGCCAATATATCCAATATATCGCCGATATATATCGTTTTTTTGGTACACCGATATGGATATATTCGATATATCTCAACCGAATATTGAATCCTTTTTTTCCGATATATATCACAATTTCCGATTTAACGATATATATCGACCGATATATCCGATATAAATTGTTGACTTTGACCGATATTGTTGACTTTGACCGATATATTGACGATATTTTCGATATAATCGACGATATTAACGATATATCAACATACAAAACAAAATTTTGACTGGTCAACAAAAAAATAGATATCTCTGATATTTCCGATATATATCAGTTTTTAGGCACATCGAAATATTCACCGAATTTGATATTTTGGGCCTTGGTTTGGCGTGATGCCTCAAATCCACGGGGGAAACAATAGAAGAGTGTATTGATGTGTAGAATAATGGAGAAACCCCACTGATCTCTCTATCCTCATGTTCTCTCTCAAGAACTAATTATTATTCCAACTAATTCACTAATATCGTCCTTTACAAGCACCCGTATCGATTTGGTTATGGTTCTGGTTTGAGTATTGCAAGTTTGAGAATTTCGATTTGGAGTAGGTACAGTGGGAGCGAAGGTTTCGATTTAGTTTCTTGATTTTGGTTTGTTTTAATTTCATCCCTTAGATTTCGAGATGATCTCATGATTTTGAGTGGGCACGATTTGGAGTGGGTTGGGAGTGGGCGAGACTGGAGTGGGTGTATCCCTCCCCATATATATATATATATATATATATATATATATATATATAAACAAAAGAAAAGAAAAACAACTTAGTTTATTATCATTATTAGATAAAATTTTAGTTTTTTTGGATAATATCATATTTTGCTTTTATCATGATTAATTATGGTAAATTAAAAGAATTTTGGATGATATCAACTTTGTTTAAAGATAAGGTTTAGGATAATATCAACTTATGCTTAAAATGGGAAGTAATTGTCTTTTGGTTTAAGTTTGACAAACTTACCAAGTGTTGGATATTTGATCAACTTGGGACATTTGAATGCGCAAGGCGAGTCGTATAACAAAACGCTCACGCATTACAAATTAACTTGGGGATTAAAGATTCAATCTTTGACAATTCTTGTTATCTTTTCGTAATCACATAGTTAATAGTTAAATCCTGATTAGTTAAGAAGTTTAACTTAGTTACTTTTTGTTTTACATTTCTGTTAATTGAGCCCACGAAGGCAAATTTGTAAACCTATTGGCTTTGCCACCATTCCAACCCAAAATGTGGGTTTAGTTTAGAAATTTTGTAACAGTAAAAAATGTAAAGCTCGAAAGGTAGGTTTGACATATCAAGACACCCAACACTTGGTCAAGCCCCACCATGTCATCTCCATCCCCAAGTACGTGTACGCACACTTGGGAGGTAATCTCTTAACCTCCTTGCAACTCCCAATCAGAGGATACTTGGTTGTTTACAAAAGCATGTTTGCGTGACTCCGTGTTAAATTTCCATATTGTATTTACTTTACGTGCTTAAGGCTAAACCTGAGCCATAACAAACAACAAGTGGGATTAATCCCCACTTTAGTTAACAGACGTTGCATGATTCAAATGCTACATTGACTAAATTAAAATCTAGTATAAAATTAACCAAGTAGAGCCAATCTAGTCATGTCCATAGAACAAACACTTAGCACGAAGATTGAAAGTGGAAAACTACCAGATTCTAGTGGACCAACTACCTTCCTCACTCCCCTCCCTTTTTTTTTTAGCTAAAGGTAATTGACTAATAAAAGAATAAGAGTTACATGGAATCCAAAGTAACAAAAGAGAATTAGAAATAGGAATACAGGGTCATTACTAGAATATGATTACCTAGTTAACAAAACATAAATAGGTAGTATAGTGGTTCTCCAAATTTTTCATGAAAGAGGGTCGAGATTCCCACCATATACTGTCTCCCTGAGTTAGAGCAGCCCCCTGTTTGGCACAGCTGTCTGCTCCCAAATTAGTCTCTCTCCATATTGGAGTGACATTTATCCATGTTGCTTTTCCCTTCAGAGATTTCCATATTTTCTTCACTCTCCAATGTATTGTGTTGTTCTGGAAAGCGTGAACAACTGATGAGGAATCGCATTCCACCCAAATATATCGCCATCCCAGATCGAGCGCTTGCTTAATGGCCTACACAATTGCCATTGTTTCTGCCATGTAATTTGTGGACGTACCCATTCCGCCAGCAGCTGCTCCCATAAATTCTCCTTTGTAGTTTCGGAACACAAACTCCCATCCTGACCATCCTGGATTTCCCCTCGAGCACCCGTCAGTATTTATCTCCCCTCAGCAACTACCTTCCTCACTCCCCTCCCTCATTTCATTACGAGTGAGATTCTTGGTAGCACCCCACGTGGTGATGTAGTGATCTTCTCTTTTGAAGCGTGTAGAACCCCAAAACCTAGTTTTGCGCCCAACTGTCAGATTCGAATAGGGTATAACATCAAATATACAGACTTTCAAAGTTTTTATATACAAATTCAAAAAAATGAATTTCTACTATTTGTGCATCATCCTTGTTTGAGCATCCATGGCTTATCAATATGCATCACAACCTTCATGGAATAAAAATGCAAACCCAAAACCTTGTTCTTGTTGTGGTAGTCCTTATCATTAGGCGTCTCAATGCACATCATATACCGAGTTTGAGCCTCTTATAGAATATTCTTACGATTATGAAACTCAATAATTTTCAAACTTCTCGAGTACCCAATACACACAAGAGTTTTCTAATCATGTAGACAATTCATGGAGTTCCACCACAAATAGTAAACCACCATTCATATATCCACCTAGTCAGTTAGAGTGTGGTTTCACCCAAGGTCCATTACCATCCATTTCAAATTCATATCCCACTCCACCATCTATCACAGACTAGCTTGACCAAGTAGTGATTGAGCAAACAATACAAATTCAGCAAATAGCAAAGACCTTATGTTTTCTCCAATCCAGTTCAAAAGATGCCACATCTTAGACTAATATTCTTCCCACCAGTCCAAAACCCAACCAACAAGAGAAACAAGGTGTTACTATAACAAACCCAGTTGCTAAAACCCATCCTGATATTTATGACCAAGTAAAACCCCATCACCATCCACCTAACTATCGTGTGAATTCCAGATCTGATGATGATGATTACATGCATGAAGTTGTAGTTTATTTCACTTGTCCTAGTACATCATCACCTATGCAAGAGAACACTCCGACAGAAGAGACTCTAGAACATGTGTTGGACTCGACACACTTGGACAGTGATAAAGAAGACAAAGAAAATCAAGTGCTAGAAAAAGAGGAAATAAAATCTATGGTGGAAAGTGGATCCCAATTTAGTTTGGTCGTTAAAGACTTATCGATGGGACAAATTTGTGACATCCTTACTATTGCATATATGAACCACAATCTTATGGAAACGCCAAAACTAGATGAAGAATTCTCTAAGTCCTTGAGATCATGTGAAGAACCACCACCCAACCATCACCATCCCAATTTAACACTTCTTAAAATCCAACCTCCTTTCTTAAAAAATCTACCAATTTCTGAGGACTGCACCACTAAACCATTTCAAAAAAACCTCAAATTTGCACTTAAGCCAATTGCCTTTGAGATCCTTCATATTTTTCTCAACCTTCCCAGTAAAGAGACTTTGTCCAAAATACAAACTCACGAGTCTATCATTCCAATTGATGAGAACACGGCTTTGATTGAATTTCTAGAAAAAGAGGAAACAAAATCAATGGTGGAATGTGGATCCCAATTTAGCTTGGTCGTTATAAACTTAACAATGGACGAAATCAATGATTTTCTTAAAGATGATGACACTGAGTCCAATTTTGTAGATACACCCAAGCTAGATGAAGAGTTCTTGGAGTTCTTGAAAGCATGCGATGATGAGCTCAGCTCATCATTCAAGTGGTTGAAAAGCTTAGTATGTCATACTTCGCATCATTTGAGCTTCATGAAGATCAACTACTATCACACTCACACTCTCATATATTTGGCGACGCAATCCTGGATCACGCACTAGAAAAGAACTATCACTATCTATAAACGGTACCTCGAGTCTTGGAATTTGAGGAGTAGTCTCATGACTTGACACCCCCTCAAGTCTTGGAATTTTAGGAGTGTGTTCTTGAGTAGGCACATCAAGGGAAATAAGAGAGGACAAAGTGGCTTCTGAAATTTTAGGGTACATTTCTTGAAGAATGAGTCTATTTTGGATGACTTGACGACCATGGTTAACCAACAATTCAAACTCCTAATTAAAGAAACCAACATGAATAATATATTAGTTAAAAATTTAAAATAAATTCATTCAGCAAGCAATCAACAAAGCAAATTGTTATAACATGAATTTTAAGAACAAGAAGGCAATAAGCAAAGGATATTTTCATAAATCATAATCACTACACGTGCAACATCCACAGTCCACACAACACTTCAATAGTTCAATTAGTTCTATAAATCAGTAAATCACTACATCCATTCCATATTTCCATTCCCTGATTCGATGATTCCCATAATTCCATTGACATTAAAGAAAAAACACAATAACTCAATAAGTGTGCTAGATAGGTAGATAATGGATATATAAAACCATAGAAATATAGAGAAGAAAACTTACCTTGAAAATTGAAATAATAAAATTGATTAGATGCTATTGGAGTAATGGAGTTGGACTGTTACTCTGTTAGAGCATGAGAAGACAAGATCGCGGACTGTTACTCTGTTAGAGCATGAGAACTGAGAAGACGAGATCGAGTGATAGAGTATTTATTCGCTAGTTTATTTGGAGTAGAAACTAATTGTGGAATCGAGTGATATTTTCGGCCTTGACTACCGCTACCTTTAATTCTAAATTTCTATTCCTAATAATACGGGCACGCCGAAGTTAAAGTCCGAAATTAAAGTCAATTTTATTATTTAGTAATTATTTCGGAACAATTTTTACCATATATGTTTGTCTAGAGTGTCACTCTAATATTGCCACTCTTATCTCACACTTCTCCTCAGCCGTCCAATCCCACTTCAAGATCTGATGATCTAATTCACCCAAAATTTCCGATATTTTAAAATTTCGTGTTATTTCAAAATCCAAAAAGCATGAAATTTTTCAAAAACGCGAAATTGGAGAACTGTCTCTCTCTCTCTCGGCTTCTTCTTCTCCACTCCCAACCAAGCTTCTGGATTAAGGTTTGATTTTCGTTTAATTAGTTTGGGTTTTGTCAAATATCGTATTCTTCAATCATATTTGATAAATCTTCATCAGTAACAACTTAATTAAAATCATTGCATCTGTTTTGATAAATTTTTGAATATGCTATATGATACATTTTTGTTTTTAGCACTACTTGATAAAATCATTGCATCTGTTTTGTAATTTACTATATAAAACACTGTATAAAGAAGGAAGAACACTAATATCATGGTGGTTTGTAATTTATTTAAGAGAGCTCTGAAAACTGTTTGTTTCTAGCTTATTGCGCTTGCTACCACTGCTTTGGCAAAGACGTGCTCTAGCGTTTTCATCAAATGTTGATGTTACCATAGTACAAAATATCAGGATATGGGTATTTATCGATACTCAATTTCTGGATATGTATCGTGGATATATCTCTCTCTTTGGGGATATTTGACATTGTTTCACATACAAATATCGTGGATATATCTAAAATATTGACAAATATCGTAGATATTGTGGATATTTCTTGATATATCATGATACATTATTTATATTTATTTAAAATATAATGATAAATATTAAATAAAATTGTTATATACACAAAATATCGCTAAATATCTCCAAATATCCCCAAATATCACAAATATCGTCAAAATATCGTAGATATTTGTAGTCATACATATCTCTTAACATATCGTGATATTTATATATCTTTTTCTGAAATATAGATAGATATCCCCAAATATCGTGATATATCGGGATATTTTGTACTATGGATGTTACTCTCTTGAACCCAATTCCTATTTTTCATACTTACTCTTTTTCTTGTTTTCTAAAGTCTGTATTGGTAAGTTATTTGCAAAGGTGATAGAGAGTTAGAGAGATGCTTGTGGTTTGTATAGGAGAAAGGGAGAACTGAATGAATGAATATGAAAGGCTTTTTTACGATGGAATGTATCATAAATTAATCCCAAAAAAAAATTACGCTGCATTTTGAACTCACGTCGAGTTCGGTGAAGTAGTATATTTGGTGAACTCGCCGAGTTCGGTAAACTCTGTCAGAGTTTTGAACTCTGTCAGAGTTCGTGAAGTAGCATATTCGGTGAACTATGTCAGAATTCTGAACTCTGTCAGAGTTCGGTGAACTCTATCAGAGTTTTGAACTAGCATATTCGGTGAACTCTGTCAGAGTTTTGAATTCTGTCAGAGTTCGGTGAAGTAGCATATTCGGTGAACTCTATCAGAATTTTGAACTCTGTCAGAGTTCGGTGAACTCTGTCAGAGTTTTGAATTAGCATATTCGGTGAACTTTGTCAGAGTTTTGAATTCTGTCAGAGTTTTGAATTCTGTCAGAGTTCGGTGAACTCTGTCAGAGTTCGTTGAACTAGCATATTCGGTGAACTCTGTCAGAGTTTTGAACTCTGTTAAAGTTTTGAACTAGCATATTCTGTTTAACTTTTGTTTGTTCATTTGTTTTTTAATGTTATTGTTTTAGGGTTCCATAGTTATTACATATTCATGTGATTTTACATTTGCATATTTTGATATTTTTTAATTTTTTTCTTATACAGTGAAATTCGATCTATAAATGAGGTGCCCTTATTGTGGAAGCTCAGTTCTTAATAGAGTCTCGAATACCCAAATGAATCCTGTACGATCTTTATGTGTTTGCGAAAAAAATGATAAATGTTTGCCTAAGGATAAGAAATGTAGGTATTTTAAGTGGGCGGATGAAGAAAATAATTGTGGAAGCTCGTCGTCATTGAATATAAATGAGAGTCGAGCTCCCACATTTTCCCCAACTGAGAGTCGAGCTTCTATTTGCACAAGGAGGATAACGACTGATTCGGAAATTCACTCAATCAGAATGTTAATATTTAAGTTGTTGTTGGTCTGTCTTCTCTTAGCGGTTTTGTGTATTATCAAGTGGCTGGTTAAGGTGTTATTGGCTTAAGTTGCTTTGGATGTCGTGTGGCGTTGTCGATGATGAGTTATCCTAAGTTGCTTTGGATGTAGCTTCTGCTTTGAATGATGTTGCTATGGAGGTAACCATCAGTTAGACTCGGGGCTTTGGAACTGTATCTTAAGCCATTCAAACATCTTACATAAGCTGCTAAGGCAATGGCGGACAATTTGAAGCGACCTCCTAGCATGATGCAGAAAGTTCATGATGCCTTGAAAGGTCTCGAGTTGTCTAAAGAAAATTTTAAGCGTGGAATGACATTCCTTGGAAATAACCCAAACATGGGTGAAATCTTTTTAAGTTTTGATGATGAAGATCTTAGGGGGGGAGTGGCTTTTGGACAACCTTCCAGTGGCTTAAGGCATTTCTTTTGGATTTTTGCAATTATGGTACATGTGATGCGCGCACTTGTCTAGTTTAAGGCATTTCTTTTGGTTTTTTTTTGTAAAACACCAGATCTTGTACTTACGGTTGATTTATAAAAGTCTGACATGCCTGTATAAATTGTAAATTTTGCTTTTGTTATAAATTTCTAACAACACCAGCTCCTTAATGATCACTAGTTGCTTTTGTTATGCGATTCCATTTTATGTGTTTGCGATTCCATTTTATTTCAAAATACTTGAATTTGATGTTATGCGATTCCATTTTATGTGTTTGGTTTTGAATTTGGAAGTGTTAGAATTGTTGGAAGTTGAATATGGAAGTTAAGAAGAAAAAAAATCAAGGTTCGGCAAATTTCAGTCCCAAACGACATTGCCACACCGTTTGGACTAGGTCCCAAACAGTGTAACCACACCGGTCAAGAGGCAAAAAAACAGACAAGTTCATTTTCATCCAAGTTCAAATCCAAACGATATGGCCACACCGTTTGGAATTAGTCCCAAACCGTGTGGCCATGTCGTTAGGGACTAAGTCCAAACGGTGTGGCCATATCGTTTGGATTTGAACTTGGATAAAAAAATGACGTGTCTGTTTTTTTGCCCCTTGACCGGTGTGGCGTCCAAACGGTGTGGCCATGTCGTTTGGGACTAAGTCCAAACGGTGTGGCCACACCGGTCAAGGGGCAAAAAAACAGACATGTCATTTTTTTATCCAAGTTCAAATCCAAACGATATGGCCACACCATTTGGACTTAGTCCCAAACGGCATAGCCACACCGTTTGGGACTAATTCGAAACGGTGTGGCCATATCATTTGGATTTGAACTTGGATGAAAATGAACTCGTCTATTTTTTTGCCTCTTGACCAGTGTGGCCACACCGGTCAAGAGGCAAAAAAACAGATGTTTCATGTTTTGGCAATTTATCAATTAAGCTAAATTTTGTTAATGTTGATTGATGATCATATGAGTTGAGGTAAATTTGTTGTTGACAAACGTTGGCATTATACTGGTGGTATAGTATCTGCATCAATGCATCATATCAACTTACGGAACAAAATTGCAAGCTGGCCAGGTAACAAACAACAAGAACATTTATAATAAGCACATCAAAATGCTTTATGCAATCCCAAATATTATTGTTCTCAGATTACAACATTTAAGCACATCGAATGAATTAGCAACAAGTATAGCCTTGCCAAGCACCTAGCTTTGGCTTGTTCAAGCCTTTCACTCCAAGTTTCAGCTCTCTTCAACTTCTCCACCTTCTTTCAACACTTTTGCTTCTTCTCTCGCTCTTTCCACGACAATTTCTCCCGTTGTAGCTAATAACTCAATTTTGACGCACTTTCTTCGAATGGTGCACAGTCAAAGGTGGCGGTGATACTGTGGCATCTTGTGGAACTCAGAAGATTCGAAACATAACCACAGAGAATGATGAAAAGACTGAAGATCGACTGATGCAAAGTCGAGGGGCTGGAAACGAACAGATGAGTAGGCAGTATTTTTACCTAAAGCAAAGCTTTGCCTCTAGATTCTCCATCTCTCCTTGAGCCATACTTCTCTTTTCTACAACATCAATGAGATTAGAACTCAGTCTAATTAAACTCCCCAAAAGTAACCTAAACCAGCAATATTGAACTTTGAAAATAAAAAGGGAGAAAGAAGTTATCAAAAAAGCAAACTTTTATCATTATGTTGTTTCCTATCTAGAGCCTAGAAGGCAACATTAGATACTATCCAATGGACATAATGATGCAATAGAACACAACCCTCAACACAGTTCTACTTAACAACACTTGATAAAACTCTAACAAGGCTGCCATATCTAAACCACTCTTAACAAATCCAGACATCAATGAAGTCCATGACACAACATCTGGGACCAATATAGAATCAAATATTCAACGCGCAGATAAAATATCATTAGAACTAGTGAACAAATGAATCAAAGAGTTTTGAATAAAGCTATACTTACAATCGATGATATTATTATTTTTTCTTCGGACAATTTCTTGAGTCATGGTTAGCAAACTGTCCACATCTGTGACACTTTCTTCCTGAATTGTTTAGGGCTATCTCTTTGGGAGATTTCCATCTATCCGCTTTCTTCTTCTCCCTCCCTTTTGTTTGAGAAATGTTGGGATTCAAAATCAATAGCTGAAATAAAGACCGAATTAAAATAAATATTTATATCAAATTAAACACCGAATTAAACACTAAATTAATATCAAATTAAACATTTAAATAAAAAAAAACATGTGATGTATTAACCGAAGGTATCGAAGGCTCTGCAACTGGAGGCTCTTCATCATCTGCATCTCCTTCGTAGGAAGTCTCATTAAACTTTGAAATTCCAATAGCCATTTTACCAATCTTTTCAATAAAATATGAATAACCCTCAAAAGTATGCGACGCATCGTAAGCCACTTGAGAAGCAACCTTGATAGAATGAGCCACTCTCAAAGGTTCATTTGAGACATTCCCGACCACAAATCCAGTATCAAACTCCGCTCTATAAGTGTTAGCCTTTTGCATCCACCGCGTCAATCTAAAATAGTTTGGAATCTCTTCAATCTCGTAGCGCATAAAAACCTTTAAGATATGACCACAAAGCAACCCCATAAACTGAAAGTACTTGCATTCGCAGTCTCCCTCTAAGGTTCCTCTATCGAAACTCACTCTCCAAACAGAATTCTTCAGCGGGTCTCTCCATTTCACCATGTAGCTTCCGGTTCCATACCTGTCAATCTGTTCCCCATCAATTTTGTACTCCCTCTTTGCCTTTTCTAGTTGCTCTTTAAATTTATTGAATATTGAGATCGTATAGACCTTCGCGACATGCATAAGGAGGAAAGCATCGTTAGGCACAATCCGTGAACTATGCTCGGTGCGGTAATCAGAATCTCTTTCTTTCCTAGCAAGCAAAGCCAAAGACTTCTCATTACCATGTACAAATTGCATAACCGTAGTCATCGAATTGACAAACTGGTCATAATGAGCATTCATCGATTCACTTCGACCAGTCGTGTGCATACCAACAAAAAAGGTGCCACTGAGATAACAAGGAACCCATTTCTCCCGCATTGAATATATCTCTGTCAACCAAGGATTTTTAGACAACTCATACTTCTCAATGATTGTACACCATCTTCTCTCAAAATCAACAATCCTATACGAAAAAGAAATAGTGTTCTTCAACTCAGTTACAAATGTCTCAAATTTGGTAAATGACATCTTCTCTTGGAATTTCTGCATAATATGCCAAAGACAGTAACGATGACGAGTACTAGGAAACACTTTGGCAATAGCTGCAGTCATCGCTCTATCCTGGTTAGTGATGATTGCAGTTGGCATGACGACCACCCATGGTCGCAAGCCCGATCCATAATAGCCATATGAATGTATCTTCGTCTCATCAACCAACAATGCGCAAACCAAACTGAATCGACCGATAATGATGGTTGACTCGATAAAAGGGCAAAAGGCATGGAATATGCATTGGTACGATATGTGGTATCAAAAGACACAACATCCCCGAAATAGTCATACTGGCATCGAGACCTCCCATGAACCCAGAAAAAGTTCACCGCAGTCCCATTTTCATCTAAATCAATAACGTAGTAGAAACGGGGATCCTCGGCACTCTTCTGCATAAAATATTGCAGCACGGCAGTTGCATCACCTTCTTTAGGCATCTTTCTAGTCAAACCATAATAATGGTTCCAACAATATTTCTGTGTAAACCCAACTTTCTCTCCATGGAAAACAGATGCCACTTTCCCAACAGATAAACTGTTATCACTAAATATCTCGGTCAAGCACTTCATTTGCCCGGTATATATGTTTGTTAGTTTTCACGCAAATTCTCTTCGATGGGGTCACCAGACCGTGACTATGGTCATTATGAGCAACGCTGACCTCATATATCTCTTCATGCATTCTTTTCTTAATCTGAATTCTAGCTTGGCAACCACACCGATAGTTGATGTATTTCTTGATCGGACTTCATCTCTTTGTTAACCCCTTCACGTGAGCAAACCAGTAAACAACCACTAACCAAATCCACCTGATTTTGTTGCTTGGAAGTCGTCCGAACACGAGTCTCAAATCCCTCTTGTTGACCATACTCTTTGTAATAAGTCTTTGCCTCGTCAACACTTGTAAAAGTCATTCCTATATAAGGAGCAGCTAATGTTTGCGTGCCTTGAACAGGGGCTTTAGTAGACGAAGACCCAACTACGTCTTCTTCGATATTGATTGATGTCTCTATCTCCATTTCTATAAATCGAAAAAATTAAAAATATAAATAACTTAAACAGTCAAAAATCCCAATGTACATAAACAGTGTAAATAACTTAAACATCAAAACTCTGACAAAGTTCACCGAACTCTGACAGAGTTCAAAATTCTGACAGAGTTCACCGAATATGCTACTTCACCGAACTCTGACAGAGTTCACCGAATATGCTAATTCACCGAACTCTGACAGAGTTCACCGAACTCTAACAAAATTCAAAACTCTGACAAAGTTCACCGAATATGCTACTTCACCGAACTCTGACAGAGTTCAAAATGCGCGTAATACATTTTTTGGGATTAATTTCTGATACATTCCATCGTAAAAAAGCCTTTCATATTCATTCATTCAGTTCTCCCTTTCTCCTATACAAACCACAAGCATCTCTCTAACTCTCTATCACCTTTGCAAATAACTTACCAATACAGAGTTACAGACTTTAGAAAACAAGAAAAAGAGTAAGTATGAAAAATAGGAATTAGGTTCAGGAGAGTAACAGCAACATTTGATAAAAACGCTAGAGCACGTCTTTGCCAAAGCAGTGGTAGCAAGCGCAATAAGCTAGAAACAAATAGTTTTCAAAGCTCTCTTAAATAAATTACAAACCACCATGATATTAGTGTTCTTCCTTCTTTATACAGTGTTTTATACAGTAAATTACAAAACAGAAGCAATGATTTTATCAAGTAGTGCTAAAAACGAAAATTTATCATATAGCATATTCAAAAATTTATCAAAACAGATGCAATGATTTTAATTAAGTTGTTACTGATGAAGATTTATCAAATATTATTGAAGAATACGATATTTAACAAAACCCAAACTAATTAAACGAAAATCAAACCTTAATCCAGAAGCTTGGTTGGGAGTGGAAAAGAAGAAGCCGAGAGAGAGACAGTTCTCCAATTTCACGTTTTTGAAAAATTTCGTGCTTTTTGGATTTTGAAATAACACGAAATTTTGAAATATCAAAAATTTTGGGTGAATTAGATCATCAGATCTTGAGGTGGGATCGGACGGCTGAAGAGAAGTGTGAGATAAGAGTGGCAATATTAGAGTAGCACTCTAGACAAACTGTATATATATATATCGAGCCGGATAGGTTGGCAGCCGAAAATCTAACAACAACCTTACAGCCGAAACTCATCGTTGGATCATCCAATCTAAATTAGAAATCAAAGGCCCAAATATTGCCTTAACTAAATAGAATAGGGGTATTTCGGTAAATTACTTTCTTTCTCTCCCAATTTTCATTTCTATTTTGCGATCAAAACCCTTACCTTCTCGCTCTCTCTCTCTCCAAAAACCGAAAATTTCCATTTAAACTATCAAAAATCAAAATCAAACCAAACCCAAAACAAACTCTTACCTTCTCGCGCGCTCTCACTCTCTCCTCCACTACTGAAATCAAACCCAAAAATCAAACCCAAAATCAAACCCAAAATTGAAATTCTAAAAATCAACTTTAACAGAGCTTTGTGAATAATTGATTTTACATTTGAATCTTTTGATTAAATAATTTAATCAAACCGAAATACGTGTATAGTGGAGTCAATGGCAGAAAATATAGCTATCAATATGGAAGAAGTCGTAGTTGTTGGGTCTTCTTCCAATAAATCCCCGGACAGAGAAATGCATAAACTAGTTGTTCCGTTTGTAGGTATGGTTTTTAGTAGTGTTGACGACGCAAAGACTTACTACAAACAGTATGGTCAAAAAGAGGGATTTGAGACTCGTGTTTGGTCAACGGATCGGAAAAAAAGCGGTATGGATTTAGCTACGGGCTGTTTAATGGTTTGCTCTCGTGAAGGGCTCCATAACAAGAGAGAAGTGGGAGAAGTGGGTGTTTCTAGAAATACTAGCACTATCAGGTGTAGTTGCCCTACTAGAATGCGTGTTATGAAAAGAAAACACGAAGATATATACTATGTAAGTTGTGCTGAAAATGACCATAGCCACGATTTGGTTAGTCTAGTAAAGAGAAATTGCATGAGATCAAACTAAAATATGCCTGAAGCAGCGAAGAGGTTGACTGAAATTTTTGGTGAAAATGGTTTACCAGTTGGCAAAGTTGTAGCTGTTTTTAATGGGGAAGAACTTGGGTTTACAAAGAGGGATTGCTAGAACCATCATTACGGTTCGACCAGAAAAATGCCTAAAGAAGGTGATGCAACTGTCGTGCTTAACTATTTTATGCAGAAGAGTGCCGAGAATCCCCAGTTCTACTACGCCATTAATCTAGATCAAAATGGGACTGCAGTAAACTTTTGCTGGGTTGATAGGAGGTCTCGAGTGCAGTATGAGTATTTCGGGGATGTTGTCTCTTTTGATACCACATATCGTACCAATGCATACTTTATGCCTTTTACCTCTTTTACTGGAGTCAACCATCATATGCAGTCGATTCAATTTGGTTGCGCATTGTTATTTGATGAGATATAAGATACATTCATATGGCTGTTTAAGGTCTGGCTTGCAGCCATGGGTAGTCGTGCGCCAACGGCAATCATCACTGACCAGGATAGAGCAATGACTGCAGCTATTGCCAAAGTGTTCCCTGATACTCATCATCGTTACTGTCTTTCGCATATTATGCAAAAATTTCAAGAGAAGCTGTCATTTACTAAAATTGAGACACTGGTAATTGACTTGAAGAACATTATTTCTTTCTCGTATAGGATTAGTGATTTTGAAAGAATATGGTGTACAATAATAGAGAATAATGAGTTGTCTGAAAATCCTTGGTTGACAAAAATGTATAATATACGGGAGAAATGGGTGCATTGTTATCTCAGTGACACATTTTTTGCTGGTATACATACGACTGGGAGAAGTGAATCGATGAATTCTTATTATGACCAATTCGTAAATTCGACAACTAGGCTGATGGAGTTTGTACATGGTAATAAAAGGTCTTTGGCTTTGATTGCTAGGAATGAAAGAGATTCTGATTACCGCACCGTGCATAGTTCACGAATTTTGCCTAAAGATGCTTTTCTCTTTATGCATGCTGGGAAGGTCTATACGATTAATCCATTCAATAAATTTAAGGAGCAATTAGAGAAGGCAAAGACGGAGTACAAATTTGATGGGGATGATATTGTCAACAATGGAACCGGAAGCTACATGGTGAAATTCAGAGACCCACAGAAGAAGTTTGTTTGGAAAGTGAGTTTCAATAGAAGAACCTTAGACGGAGACTGTGAATGTAAGCATTTTCAGTTTATGGGGTTACTTTGTGGTCACATGTTAAAGCCTTTTCAGCGTTACGGGATCGAAGAGATTCCAATGCATTTTTTTTTTTAAGCGGAGGATGCAATAGGTAAACACGTATAGAGCGGAGTTTGATACTGGATTAGTGGTTGGCCATAAAAACCATGAACCTTTGAGAGTGGCTCATTGTATCAAGGTTGCTTCTCAAGTGGCTTACAATGCAGGAATACTGTTAAGGCTTATTCATATTTTATAGAAAAAATGGGTGAAATGGCTATTGGAGTTTCAAAGTTGAATGAAACTTCCGAAGGAGTCGCAGATAATGAAGATCCTCCAGTTGAAGAGCCTTCGATTGATACCTCACAGGTTAATTGATTTTAATGTTTAATTTGATATAGGTTTAATGTTTAATTTGATATTAATATTTATTTCATTTTGACTTTCAAATCTTTATTTCAGATATTGATTTTGAATCCTAACATTTCTCAAACAAAAGGGAGAAAGAAGAACGCAGAGAGATTTAAATCCCTTAGGGAGATAGCCCTAAACAATCCAGGAAGAATGTGTAGAAACTGTGGAAAGATTGCTAACCATGACTCAAGAAATTGTCCAGAGAAAAAGAATATGTAATCTGTGAAATGTAAGTATTTTTTGTTATTGATTGCGTTTTTGTGGTCTATTATTAAGGATCTTGATGCAAAATTTGAGGTCCATCGAGTTTTGAATTCAATGCCGTTAGTTAAGGGTATCAGAGTTTTGAATTCAGTCAGAGTTAAGGATAATGATGCAAGCAGAGTTAAGGATAATGATTATTAAGAGAGTAGATAGAAATAGTTTTCCTTCATAGTATACATATCTTGTTTTCTTTTGAACTTGTGATGTGGATGTTTGTTTTAATTATGATTGAGATGGGAAATGATAAACTAGATCTTTGAGTTGAATTGAATTGTTGAAACTCCATTGCCCAAGATACAAATGAGGGTGCACCATGGGGGAAAATTCATTGACTATAGTGACTATTGCTAAAGATTATATTAATGGGGTCTGATTATTGCATTTTTAATGTTGATGCAAAAAATTTATGCTTGGTTCGATTGAATGCATTGATTCTTACGTTTGTCCCGAACCTATTTCGTTATGAACTTGAGATTGGTGGTGACCCAATATATTACTTAAATGGGGATAGACTAAGTATAAAGAATGACAGTGATTGTATGATGTTTGTGAAGGATTCTGATGTTGATGATACTGGGTTTTTGAATTTATTTGTGGAATTTGTTGTTGTGCCTCCTAAAATAATTTCAATTGGGGATGGTGAAGTGTTTGAAGTAGTATGTGAAGGTAATAAGGTGGAAGAGATAACAGGGGGGTATCTCAAATTGACCTATGAACATTCAGTGTTCATACTCCTAGTGGACTATGAACACTAAATGTTCATACTCTTGTTGGACTATGAACATTCAGTGTTCATAGGACTATGAACACTGAATGTTCATATTCTTGTTAGACTATGAACATTCAGTGTTCATACTCGTAGTGGACTATGAACACTGAATGTTCATATTCTTGTTGGACTATGAATATTCAGTGTTCATAGTTGATGCACTATAGTTTGCCAATACGTATGTCAATGAAGTTGGCATATGATGCGTATGTCAATGAAGTTGGCATACATCAATGAACTGGAAAAATGGGTAACAAAGTCGGAAAGACATGGACGCGGCCATATTTGATTGGAAACGTCATGAACACTGAATGTTCATATTCTTGTTAGACTATGAACATTTAGTGTTCATAGTTGATACAGTACAGTTTGCCAATGTGTATGTCAATGAAGTTGGCATATGATGTGTATGTCAATGAAGTTGGCATACGTCAATGAACTGGAAAAATGGGTAACAAAATCGGAAAGACGTGGACGTGGCCATATTTGATTGGAAACGTCAAAATAAGCATAACCCACAATTGTTGTGGGCACCACCCTCTCGGGCCCTAAATCCATCATTTAGGCCTTCAAAATCACATTTTTGCCGCTTTAGGAAAGTTTTGTTTTTGCTATATCTTTTGATAGGAGAGTCCGTTTTTTATTTGGTCAGTTGGGTTAGTTCTATTTTGATTAGTAGTTTATTAATATGTGGTTATCCTAAAACTTTCCATTTTTGGAAAATTTCGAGTTTTGTGGTAATTAGGGTATTTCACCTATATAAAGGCTAGTAGTCTGTAATCTGTATTAGGGTTTTCAGTTTTGGTTTGAGTTAATAATATTAAGAGTTACTTCTCTTGTTTCCATTGTTTGGTATTCCTTAAGTATGAATCAACAAACCTTGAAGCCATTAATCCCTGGTATTTCACAAGAAATCAACAGGCTTTAGTGTTCATACCTTGAAGCCATTGGACTATGAACAATGAATGTTCATACTCTTGTTGGACAGCTTATACATTGTTGTATATAAACTTTCTTTGTTATATAGTGTCAAGGCACAAACAAAGTGAGCCTTTCAAGGAACCACACGTTTAGGGAAATGCAATTTAAAAGTGAACTATCATCTATTTTTCAATCATACAATCAGCATCAAACCCTATGTCCCTATCTTTAGGAAGATTAGGAGCTCGATCAGATTCATCAAGCATTGGGTAAGGGCTGATCGCGGAAGTTAAAACTGGAAAAATGTATATACCAACCACGAAAGTTAATACTGTGAACAACAGATTAATAGGCTAATAATATATGAAAACAAAAAGACCATATCTGCTCCCCTAAATCATCTCCTGACACAAATTCTATGAACTCTGAGAAGTTAGTGGATGTGCAAACAAAATAGAGATCCATAAAAACTGAAACATCATTAATCTGAGGGAAGTTAAATGCATTTGTTTACACAAACAACTAGAATACAACTTAAAAAGCTTCAATGTTCATTAACTGCAATGTAAACAGACAACAATTTCTTAATCTTACATCAATCTTTGGACCCAATACTGAAACCTTGAGTACACATCTTTTGTTGGTATGCCTTCAACAGTACAGGAATCTCATGATGATGATACTTTTGATTACATACTCCTAATCATACTGCATTACCTACAACCTTCTTCGTCATCAAACCCTCGGATACCACAGTTTGAAGAACCTCTTCTTGGGAATATTCTCTTTTCTAAGCTATGTCCTAGAACGGTTGCATTGTTAGAATACACAATTTGATGAAACTGTCAGGTTTACAGAGTAGAGTTCCAGGGCTCGAAATTGTAAACTTTGAGATATATCATTCAAGCACACCATGATCATCAGTCTTCGTCCATACCTTCCTCTTCATTGTCTTCTCATCTTCATCTTTGTTACCATCTTCATCCTCCTCCTCCATAATGTCTCCTTCAGTATCCACAAATCGAAAATGGGTTCTTCAAATTTGGGTGCTGAAAATCGAAAATAGGGGGTTTTGGGATCTTTTGATTTCAAATTTGGGTACGTGAAATAGAATAGTTTGTTGGAGGAGAGGCATTTGTTTTGGGTTCGGTTTGATTTTGATTTTTGATAGTTTAAATGGAAATTTTAGTTTTTAGAGAGAGAGAGAGAAGGTAAGGGTTTTGATCGCAAAATAGAAATGAAAATTGGGAGAGAAAGAAAGTACTTTACCGAAATACCCCTGTTCTATTTAGTTAAGGCAATATTTGGGCCTTTGATTTCAAATTTAGATTGGGTGATCCAACGGTGAGTTTCGGCTATAAGGTTGTTGTTAGATTCTCGGCTGTCAACCTATCCGACATGTATATATATATATATATAGGGGTAGGTTCCGTTTACAACACTTTTTATACAACGTTTTATACAATACCCCTTGAAAATATGAAATAAGCCTTGATTCTTTGTAGATATGATCTTCACACCATGGAGATCATCTCCACAAAAATTCAACTCATTTGAAAACTCCTAACCATGAGAAAAATTGCTCTCAACCTATGAATTTTTATCAACGGTTCATAAATATCGATTTTGTAACCCATTTTTGGCAAACTTAAAAATGTTCAAAGGATCCACTTTTTTATGGAGGTCATATCCATGGTGAGAACATCTTATCCACAAAAAATTTAACCCTTAAAACATCTTGAAGGGTCCGATGGGGGGTATTGTATAAAATGTTGTATAAAAAGTGTTGTAAACGGAACCTACCCCATATATATATATATATATATTGGCACCTATTTCAATTCTTTTTTTTTTTTTTGGTAAGCCTGTTTTAAATGAGATCAGTAACTCTTTGATGCTGGCGGGGTTCGAGCCCCAGACCTCTGGTATCATCACCCAAAAGTTTTACCGACTTTGCTAGTCGGCACCTGCCCTATTTCAATTCTCACTTCAACCTTTCTCAATTAACTACATTGCAACCCCATATAAATTAGTTTGAAAATATTTCTTTTTTCGTCACTCGTTTTTTATTTCATTCGCTATATCAGGTATTTCTTTTCACTGTCACGTTAATTTTCCTTTTTACGCTAATGTTTCATATACCGCTTTGCAACTCATTTTTATCAGTTCATTTTCTTTATCATACGAATTTCGTTCGCCATGCCAATTCAAATAGGCGGTGATGTATCGACCATCACCTATGTGGCAAACGTCCATTAGTAGGAGTCTTAACTTTGTTAGTTTAATTGACAGGGCTAAAGCCCAAATTGCTATATCATGGATCAATGTACATACCCATTAACTCATGTGTCTAAGGCTGAACCCTAGCCACATGGCTTGCCACTTACTTACATTAATTTATATCCAAATTTGTTACTGTAGCAAAGAGATAATCATCAACTAAGAGTCATACTCCATTACAATTACATGAGCTACAAAAAATTTCTATTTTACACATATAAATACAGAACTACTTTTCAAAAAGAACTACATTGTTGAGATTTTATCCCATATGATATTTGGGTACGTAGGCAACCCTCAAGGTAAAGTCTCATCATTCTCTCGATCACCATCACTTTTCTCACTACTTTTCTACATAATTTATCTCTTTCGTCACTAATCAATCTCCAAATATGCATTTTTATAACCCTTATAATGCTTCAATTTAGTCAAATTATTTGATCAATAATGTAGAAAACTCATATTCTTTTTGCTTTTTCAGGATACAAGCCTATTCTTGACCAAATATCTCAAAAGACGTGTTCTAGAGCCAAAAAGAGCCTAAAATGGACATTATGGAACAAATGGGGAAAAGTCACAAAAAGTCAACAATCAAGGTCACAGTCAACAATCAAAGTCAACTTAGTGGTCCAAAAACTCAAAAGCTCGACAACACTATAAGACTTCAAGGACCAAAGGCTCAACCCTTTCCAAGACAATGACGAAGCAACTAAAGTTTCAAAAGACCAAATACCCAAATTTCCAAAGACATGGGCTTGGACCCAAAAAGGCTTGATCATATCCACTCAAAAAAGGCACAAGAAGGTTCTAGATTAGGTTGCTTGATGAATAAGATATAAGGAGGGCAAACTTGTACATCTCTACACATATATAAGTGTCGAGATGCCCACAAAATAGGTAGGTTAGTTAGGGTAGGCTAGTGAGGAGTAGTGTAAGTAATTAGGAGTAAGAGTAAATTAAATAGTTTTTATTATTGTTTTCCATTTTCATTGTTTTAAAGATTCAAGCTTTGTTGAATCTAGTTGGCTTTCTTCCATTCAAAGTGTTTGATCTTGTTACTTATCAAAATATTTCTTCAAAACAACTTCTTATTCATTCATTCAACACATCAAAGTTGGTTATACTCATTTGAATCAATCAAATAAGTATAACTTGCTAACCAAGCTACCTTTTCAAATTTAGATCTTCATGTTTTTATACATAAAATAACTATAGTATTCATGTTTTAATCCTCAAACCCTCAATAACTAGTTGTCTACATCTTCATACACCAACACCATACAAAGAACAAATGAAAATCAAATAAAAGGTTTAGTTATTCTCCATCACACTTCCTCTCTTCAAAGATCTAAGATGAACAACTTCAAAACCCAATACAAACCACTAAGCATACTTCAATGTCGAGGATCTGATGATATAAAAAGAAGGGTAAATCAAAATGGGAGTAACTTTCTCTTTTCTTCATACTTTTCAAACTTGTTTTGGAACATATTTGTATAGATTCATGTTGTGTCTTTCTTATTCCTATTAGTAGTCCAAGTGTTATTTCCCTGTCAAAACCAGACCTTATTTCTTAAGATCTACTGCAAAAATCAAATCTGTAAAACATATTCCAAAAGGAGGAAAATTAAAATGGTGTCATGTGTGTGTTCTAGCAACTCTCCCTCATACTAACATATGGTTTTAGGAAAAACTTTGTTTGCAATTACAAACAAAGAAGAATTTCTAAAAGTTGTTATTTAGAAAAAAAAAAAAAAAAAAAAAAAAAAAAAAAAAAAAAAAAAAACCCCAAATTTTAACAAAGAGGAAGATAGATAACTCACAGTTTTCGAACAAATAACACACCCTTATATAGATTCATGTTGTGTCTTAAACATTTGTTGTGTGGAGATACAATACTGTTATGAAGTTCGACTTCAATATCCATTAGTATTCCATTTTGTCGTTGTACGTCCGATTCCAAATCCACTTCTTACTCCAATTCATTACTCTTTCAGTGTTTTTTTCCCTATTATTACTTTACTGCCACTAACTCTAATTCTAAATTTCTATTCCTAATATAAATCTTCTACGGGCATGCCGTAGTTAATGTCAATTTTATTATTTAGTAATTATTTCGGTACAATTTTTGCCAACCTTTTTTTTTTTTTTTTTTGCACCTATTTCAATTCTCACTTCAACCTTTCTCAATTAACTACATTGCATCCCCATATAAATTAGTTTGAACTTATTTCTTTTTTAATCACTCGTTTTTTATTTCGTTCGCTATATCATGTATTTCTTTTCACTGCCACGTTAATTTTTCTTTTTGAGCTAATGTTTCATATACCGCTTTGCCACTCATTTTTATTGATTCATTTTTTTTATCATATGAACTTCTTTCGCCATGTCAAAGAGGGTGTGATGTATCGACAATCACCTACGTGGCAAGTGTACATTGGTAGGGGTCTCAAGTTTATTAGTTTAATTGACAGGTCTAAATCCCAAATATCTCAAAAGACGTGTCCTAGAGCCAAAAAGAGCCTAAAATGGACCTCATGGAACAAATGGGGAAAAGTGTCAAAAAGTAAACAGTCAAGGTCACAATCAACAATCAAAGTCAACTTATGGGTCCAAAAACTCAAAAGCTCAGGAAACACTCTAAGACTTCAGGGACCAAGGGCTCAACCCTTTGCAAGACAATGGCTAAGCAACTAAAGTTTCAAAAGACCAAATACCCAAATTTCCAAAGACATGGTCTTCGGCCCAGAAAGGCTTGATCCTATCCACTCAAAAAAGACACAAGAAGGTTCTAGATTAGGTTGCTTGATGAATAAGATATGAGTAAGGCAAACTTGTACATCTCAACACATATATAAGTGTAGAGATTCCCACAAAATAGGTAGGTTAGTTATGGTAGGCTAGTGAAAAGTGGTGTAAGTAATTAGGAGTAGGAGTAGATTAAATAGTTTTCAAGAGTATATAGACTTCAGGGACCAAGGGCTCAACCCTTTGCAAGACAATGGCTAAGCAACTAAAGTTTCAAAAGACCAAATACCCAAATTTCCAAAGACATGGTCTTCGGCCCAGAAAGGCTTGATCCTATCCACTCAAAAAAGACACAAGAAGGTTCTAGATTAGGTTGCTTGATGAATAAGATATGAGTAAGGCAAACTTGTACATCTCAACACATATATAAGTGTAGAGATTCCCACAAAATAGGTAGGTTAGTTATGGTAGGCTAGTGAAAAGTGGTGTAAGTAATTAGGAGTAGGAGTAGATTAAATAGTTTTCAAGAGTATATAGACTTCAGGGACCAAGGGCTCAACCCTTTGCAAGACAATGGCTAAGCAACTAAAGTTTCAAAAGACCAAATACCCAAATTTCCAAAGACATGGACTTGGGCCCAAAAAGGCTTGATCCTATCCACTCAAAAAAGGCACAAGAAGGTTCTAGATTAGGTTGCTTGATGAATAAGATATGAGTAAGGCAAACTTGTACATCTCAACACATATATAAGTGTAGAGATGCCCACAAAATAGGTAGGTTAGTTAGGGTAGGCTAGTGAGGAGTGGTGTAAGTAATTAGGAGTAGGAGTAGATTAAATAGTTTTTATTATTGTTTACCATTTTCATTGTTTTAAAGCTTCAAGCTTTGTTCAATCTAGTTGGTTTTCTTCCATTCAAAGTGTTTAATCTTGTTATTTATCAAAGTATTTCTTCAAAACAACTTCTTAATCATTCATTCAACACATCAAAGTTGGTTATACTCATTTGAATGATTCAAATGAGTATAACCAACTTTGATGTGTTGAATGAATGCTTAAGAAGTTAAATATAACTTGCTAACCAAGCTACTTTTTCATATTTAGATCTTCATGTTTTTACACATAAAATAACTATAGTATTCATGTTTTAATCCTCAAACCCTCAATAACTAGTTGTCTATATCTTCATACACCAAAACCATACAAGGAACTAATGAAAATCAAAGAAAAGGTTTAGTTATTATCTATCACACTTCCTCTCTTCAAAGATCTAAGATGAACAACTTCAAAACCCAATACAAACCACTAAGCATACTTCAAATGGCACCGTTGCCGGGGATCTGATGATATGAGAAAAGGGTGAATCAAAATGGGAGTAACTTTCTCTTTTCTTCATACTTTTCAAACTTGTTTTGGAACATATTTATATAGATTCATATTGCGTCTTTCTTATTCCTATTAGTAGTCCAAGTGTTACTTCTCTGTCAAAACCAAACCTCATTTCTTAAGATCTACTACAAAAATCGAACCTGTAAAACATATCCCAAAAAGGAGGAAAATTAAAAAGGTGTACTGTGTATATATGTTCTAGCAACTCTCCCTCATACTAACATCTGGTTTTAGGAAAAACTTTTTTTGGCTATTACAAACAATGAAGAATTTCTAAAAGTTGTTATTGAAAAACAAAAAAAAAATATCCTAATTTTAACATAGAGGAAGATAGAGAACTCACAGTTTTGGAACATATAACACACCCTTATATATATTCATGTTGTGTCTTAAACTTTTGTTGTGTGGAGATACAATACTGTTATTAAGTTCGACTTCAATTCCCATTAGTATCCCATTTTGTCGTTGTACGTTCGATTCTAAATCCATTTCTTACTCCAATTCATTCTTCTTTCAGTGTTTTTTTTCCTCTATTATTACTTTACTGCCACTACTTTGAATTCTAAATTTCTATTCCAAAAGAGAATCTTCTACGGGCATGCCATAATTAATGTCAATTTTATTATTTAGTAATTATTTCAATACAATTTTTGCCATCCTTTTTTTTTTTTTTTTTATTTCATTTCTCAATTCAACCTTTCTCAATTAACTACATTGCATCCCTATATAAATTAGTTTAAAATTATTTCTTTTTTCCTCACTCATTTTTTATTGCGTTCGCTATATCATGTATTTCTTTTCACTACCACGTTAATTTTTCTTTTTGTGCTAATGTTTCATATACCGCTTTGCCACTCATTTTTATCGGTTCATTTTCTTTATCATACGAACTTTGTTCGCCATGCCAAAGAGGGTGTGATGTATCAACCATCACCTACGTGGCAAACGTCTATTGGTAGGGGTCTCAACTTTATTAGTTTAATTGACAGGGCTAAAGCCTAAATATCTCAAAAGACGTGTTCTAGAGCCAAAAAGAGTCTAAAATGGACCTCATGGAACAAATGGGGAAAAGTGTCAAAAACTCAACAGTCAAGGTCACAATCAACAATCAAATTTAACTCAAGGGTCCAAAAACTCAAAACCTCTGGAAACACTCTAAGACTTCAGGGACCAAGGGCTCAACCCTTTGTAAGACAATTGCTAAGCAACTAAAGTTTCAAAAGATCAAATACCCAAATACCCAAATTTCCAAAGACATGGGCTTGGGCCCAAAAAGGCTTGATCCTATCCACTCAAAAAAGGCACAAGAAGGTTCTAGATTAGGTTGCTTGATGAATAAGATATGAGGAGGGCAAATTTGTACATCTCTACACATATATAAGTGTAGGGATGCCCACAAAATAGGTAGGTTAGTTAGGGTAGGCTAGTGAGGAGTAGTGAAAGTAATTAGGAGTAGGAGTAGATTAAATAGTTTTTATTATTGTTTTCCATTTCATTGTTTTAAATCTTCAAGCTTTGTTGAATCTAGTTGGTTTCTTCCATTCAAAGTGTTTAATCTTGTTATTTATCAAAATATTTCTTCAAAACAACTTATTATTCATTCATTCAACACATCAAAGTTTGTTATACTCATTTAAATCAATCAAATGAGTATAACTTGCTAACCAAGCTACCTTTTTATATTTAGATCGTCATGTTTTTATACATAAAACAACTATAATATTCATATTTTAATCCTCAAACCCTCAATAACTAGTTGTCTACATCTTCATACACCAAAACCATACAAAGAACAAATGAAAATCAAAGAAAAGGTTAGTAATTATCTATCACACTTCCTATCTTCAAATATCTAAGATGAACAACTTCAAAACCCAATACAAACAACTAAGCATACTTCAAATGGCGCCGCTGCTGGGGATCTGATGATATGAGAAGAAGGGTGAATCAAAATGGGAGTAACTTTCTATTTTCTTCATACTTTTCAAACTTGTTTTGGAACATATTTATATAGATTCATGTCGTGTCTTTCTTATTCCTATTAATAGTCCAAGTGTTACTTCTCTGTCAAAACCAAACCTCATTTCTTAAGATCTACTGCAAAAATCGAACCTATGAAACATATTCCAAAAAGGAGAAAAATTAAAAAGGAGTCTTATGTGTGTTCTAGCAACTCTCCCTCATACTAACATCTGGTTTTAGGAAATACTTTTTTTGGCAATTACAAACAATGAAGAATTTCTAAAAGTTATTGGAAAAAAAATCCGAATTTTAACAAAGAGGAAGATAGAGAACTCACAATTTTAGAACATATAACACACCCTTATATAGATTCATGTTGTGTCTTAAACCTTTGTTGTGTGGAGATACAATACTGTTATTAAGTTCGACTTCAATTCCCATTAGTATCCCATTTTGTCGTTGTACGTTCGATTCTAAATCCACTTCTTACTCCAATTCATTCTTCTTTCAGTGTTTTTTTTCCCTATTATTACTTTACTACCACTATCTTTAATTTTAAATTTATATTCCTAATATGAATCTTCTATGGGCATGCCATAGTTAATGTAAATTTTATTATTTAGTAATTATTTCGGTACAATTTTTGCCATCCTTTTTTTTTTTTTTTGCACCTATTTCAATTCTCACTTCAACCTTTCTCAATTAACTACATTGCATCCCCATATAAATTAGTTTGAAATTATTTCTTTTTTCTTCACTCGTTTTGTATTTCGTTCGCTATATCATGTATTTCTTTTCACTGCCACGTTAATTTTTCTTTTTGCGCTAATGTTTCATATTCCGCTTTGCCACTCATTTTTATCGGTTCATTTTCTTTAGAAAAAATAGTCGTTTTGTACCATGAACTTTGCTGGTTTTATCAATTTGGGCCAAGAACTTATTTTTTTAGCAAATTGGGCCATGACCTTTTTTTTTTGTATCAGTTTGGACCACCGTTACCATTCCATTACTTCACATGCTTATGTGGCGTGCCGGATGTATATGTGTCCGACCAAATGCTCATGTGTCACCGTTGAAGTGCACACCTAATCACCGGTGACGTGACATCGAAATTTCGAAGTGTTTCGTACCTGAAATTTTACAGATATTTCACCAAAATTTCAAAGTAATTCCCCATATTCAGACATAAATCCCTAATTCCCAAATTCAGACAGAAATTCCTAATTCCCAAATTCCCAAATTCTTAAATTAAAAAACCTACTTAAACCCCCAATCCCCAACCTTAGTTCTTTCTTTAGAAACCTGTAGTACAGCCAGCCGCCTCCTAAAATAAGGTGAACGGTGCGGTAAGGAGTTTTCTCTCAAAGGTTCCAAGGAAAGTAATATGAGCCCCAGCCTAGCATTCATTCTCTTGTTTGCCTAGAGCCATGAACCAAGTCATAGCGAAGCCGGCCTTAAAGCCAAGTGCATCTCTCCCCAGCTATCGTCTTTGATAGGAAGGTGGAGTCAAGGTTACTTTGTAACTTTCTTTCATCAATCACCGCGAGTGGAAAGCCTAAGGACTTTTTGCCTCTCTTTCTATGCCCTATGTTGAGACACCAACTCCAGCTGCCAGACCATTCACCAGACAGACAGCTAGAGCTCTACGCACATCACACACCTATGTGTCCTAAAAGTTTATTTTAAGTAAATTACTATTTATAGAATATTGTTGAATATTGTTTCCTCGTTATAGTAGGAAACTGTTAGGGTTTGGACCTATATAAAGGTCGTAGGATTGTTCATTAAAGGAGGAATTGAATTCATATTATAGAAAAAGGTGGTTTTAGTCTATAATCAAAAGACTATTGGTAGCTGATCACTAATCAAAGGATCAATTCGAATTAATATTTAGACTCAAGAACTGAGTCTCATCATCTTGGTAACAGAGCCAGTCGATTTCTCTCCAAAAAAAAAAAAAAAAAAAAAAAATTATTCACCATGACGGTTAAAGAACTTGAGGAGATTACAGGAAGACATGCGGATACCCTCGCCACCCACACTACCACGCTCGGTAATCACACCACCTCCTCAACGATCTTACCACAAACATGCAGCTCCTGCTTGATAGGGTTGACAATCCTAATCCTATTCCGCTAAACCCTCATCAACGACTTCAACAGCAGCACAATATCCAAGGACGACCACTTCGCCTGGATTTTCCCCGCATTGAAGGAGAGGAACCTGAAGGATGGATTTTTCAAGTGGAACAGTTTTTTAGTTTGAATCATATGGCTCCTGCGCAACAGGTCATCATGGCCTCTATTCATCTCCGTGGAGAAGCAGTCGCTTGGTACAGGTGACTCCATAATTCGATGGGAGATTTAACGTGGAATCAATTTTCTAGGGCCCTTTGTAAACGATTCGGTTCGAGAAAAAATCTGGATCCTATGAGTGCAATATCTAAATTGGTGCAAATCGGTACAGTCTCTGCCTATATCTCACAATTTGAAACAATGGTTAACTTGGTTCCGGATTTACAAGAGGCTCACCAAGTCAGTCTATTCCTTTCAGGACTAAGAACTGATGTACAGGCAGAGTCCGTCTTCTAACACCTACAAGTTTGTCCCATGCTTTTGAGTTAGCATTGTGTCAAGAGGACGCAATAGTGGCTACTAAGTCGTTCCATGCAACAACCAATCCCTATCGCCAATAATCCAAACACCCCAACCCGACCAGTACCCCTAAACCTAACTCCTCGAATCCTTCGCTACCAACGGGAGTTAAACGCCTTTCATTGGTTGAGCAGAAAGCACGGAGAGAAAAAGGCCTCTGTTTTAACTGTGATGAAATTTATAAGCCAGGCCATCGTTGTATGACAACTCAATTGCTGCTACTGGCTGCGTACTCACCAGAGCAAGACCAAGAGGGTTTCAACGATGATCAACAGTCTAAGGACCAAGAAGACATCATTCAAGTATCTCTGCATGCGCTCAAGGGATCATTTGGGTCTAGCACAATGCGCACCTCAGCGCTAATTAAGCATACACCTCTATCCGTGCTCGTCGATTCAGGATCAACTCACAATTTCATCCATCCGGCAGCATCTCGCCGTTGTGGTCTGTCTATCACCAGTTATGCCACACTCCAAGTAATGATCGCAAATGGTGGATATTTACCAAGTAACGGCGTGTGTTCGTGCGTTAAAGTACAAGTGCAAGGATTCAGTTTCACCACAGATTTCACAGTGCTTGCTATCAAAAGTTGCGACATTGTGCTTGGCACACAATGGCTTCGTACACTAGGCTGTATACAATGGGACTTTGGGCAGTTAGTTATGAAATTCTCTGCTAATAACCAAGTCTTTACAATAATGGGTAATGGTTCCCCATTGGTCAAGCTCATCGACTCTCCAACAATGACAAAGGCAATCCAGCAAGAGAAACAAGTATACCTACTTTCCTTGGATGCACCGGTTACTTATTCGAATGCGGGAGCATCTCAAAAAATTCATCTACAACCACATCAGGTATCCCTACAAAGCTTACTTCTTCAATTTGCTGATATATTTGGAGTCCCACAGAGCTTACCACCTCCTCGAACACATGACCACCGCATACCACTCCAACCAAATTCCTCACCTGTCAGTGTCAGACCATACAGATATCCTCACTTTCAAAAAGCCAAAATCAAAAAAATTGTTAAAGAACTCCACTTGTCAGGTTTTATTCGACCTAGCTCCAGCCCATTCTCTTCACCCGTTTTACTAGTCAAGAAAAAAGACGGTTCATGGCGCTTATGCGTTGATTATAGAGCCCTTAATGCCATCACAATCAAAGATTGTTTTCCAATTCCAGTTGTGGATGAGTTATTGGATGAACTTCACAATGCCACAATATTTTCTAAACTCGACTTAAGGGCTGGCTATCATCTAATTCGGGTACATGACAGTGACATTCCTAAGACAGCATTTAGGACCCATGATGGACACTATGAATTCTTAGTCATGCCCTTTGGCCTCTCTAATGCACCAAAGAACATTCCAAAGCTTGATGAACGAAGTTGTTTCGTCCCCTATCTTCGACAGTTCGTATTGGTTTTCTTTGATGACATATTGGTATATAGCAAGGACGAGTCCTCACATGTGTTACACCTCCGCAAAGTATTGGAAATATTGCAGACACACAAACTATTTGTCAACGCATCTAAGTGTTCGTTCGGAAAACCCTCTATTGCCTATCTTGGGCACATTATAGATGCAACTGGTGTCTCCATTGACAGTGAAAAGATTACTGCAGTGACTTCGTGGCCACTTCCGTCCAACATCAAAGAATTACGTGGGTTCCTCGGGTTGACAGGGTACTATAGAAAATTCGTAAAGGACTATGGCAAGATTAGCGGCCCTCTCACTCAGCTGCTTAAAAAGGATTCGTATGAATGGAGTCTTGTAGCCACTGTTGCATTTAACAACCTCAAACTTGCTCTGACAACAACCCCAGTGTTGGCATTACCAGATTTTACCATGAAATTCTATATTGAATGCGATGCTTCAGGACATGGTTTGGTTTGGGTGCGGCTTTAATGCAAAGTGCGCCACTTGCTTATTTCAAGAAGGCATTAGCGGGAAAGAAATCTGTCTCTACCTATCTACGACAAAGGAAATGCCGGGCGATCATTGCCGCGGTACAAAAGTGGAGACCCTACCTGCTGGGACGCCATTTCAAGATCTTCACAGACCATAGAACATTGAAATACTTCAACGAGCAATGATTAAATTCGTTAGAGCAGCAAAAGTGGGTATCCAAACTTTTAGGATACGATTATGAGATATGTTTCCGCCCTGGCAAGCACAATCAATCTGCCGATGCTTTGTCAAGGTTCCCTCAAGGCAGTGAAGTACTCGCACTCTCCAGCCCTATACTGGACAGTTTGACAGAAATAGCAACAGAATGTTCTTCCCACCCTGCCATGCAAGCCTTAATAGACGCCATCATGCGAGATCCATCTTCACGTAAGTTCTTCACTTATGAGGCTAACACCTTGCGCTATAAAGGACGATTGGTAGTAGCCCCCCATTCTCAGTGGTGTAACAAATTGCTAGAAGAATTCCATGCCTCTCCTGCAGCAGGACACTCTGGGTTTCTAAGGACCCACAAGCGACTTCAAACAAGTTTTTTCTGGCATGGAATGAAGACTTCAATTAAAGCTTTTATTGCTCATTGTGATATTTGTCAAAGAAACAAGGCAGAATCCGTGGCTCCTCCAGGATTACTTAACCCACTACCGATTACACGAAGATGTTTGGATCGACCTATCTATGGACTTCATCGAAGGTCTACCTCGCTCGCGACAACAACAAAACAGTCATTCTTGTGGTGGTTGATGTGCTCTCTAAATATGCTCATTTTAAGCGCCATTGCACATCCCTATACTGCAAGCAAGATTGCTGAGATTTTTGTTCGAGACATTGTCAAGCTTCATGGACCTCCGAGGTCAATTGTAAGTGATCGTGACCCTATATTAATAGGTAATTTTTGGGAGTCTTTTTTCTCGTTACAAAACACAAAGTTGTGTCGCAGCTCAGCATATCACCCAATCGGACGGTCAAACAGAGGTAACAAATAGGGATTTTGGAATGCTACCTTAAGATGTTTCGCGGTGACGGACACCGCCTACTTGGGTTACATTTCTTCCATGGGCAGAATGGTGGTATAATTCTACCTATCAGGCTACAATCAAGATGACTCCGTTTCGTTTGAAGCAGTTTATAGTAGAACTCCGCCTTCGATTCTACAAAGACATACCGAGCACACAACCACTGCTCATGCAAGATAGACGAAACCCTACGTGAGCGAGAGATGACACCTTGAGGATTCTAAAGGAAAATATGATTGCAGCTCAAGAGCGTATGAAGATTTTGGCGCACACCAGCCAACGTAACGAGCGAGTTTGATTTAGATGACCGGTCTACTTAAGATTACTGTATATAGGCAACCAACTGCGCCTCCTCTCAAGTTTACACTAAACTATCTCCAAAGTTTCACGGACCATTTAAAATTATCCAAAAAATTGGAGCAGTGGCATACATGGTAAGATTCATCCAGTTTTTCATGTCTCTTTATTAAAGAGGTCCTTGGGGGCAAATCAACCTATTTCGGATGACCTACCGGTTCCGCCGACAAGACAACTTGGATTCCACACCAAATTTTAGAGACGCAGCTCACTAATGAAGGTACAACGGAGTGGTTAGTGCAATGGGAAGGATTTTCATCAGACAAGGCTACTTGGGAAGATTCTTCACAACTGATGCAAATAAGTTTTCCTCGGCTTAAGCCTTGCGGTCAAGCCTTGTTTGTAGAAGCGGGGATGTTGAGACACCAACTCCAAATTTGCCGGACCATTCACCGCATTGCATGACTAAAGCTCTACGTGCATCACACACCTATGTGTCCTAAGAGTTTATTTTAAGTAAATTACTATTTATAGAATATTGTTGAATATTGTTTCCTAGTTATAGTAGGAAACTGTTAGGGTTTGGACCTATATAAAGGTCGTAGGATTGTTCTTTAAAGGAAGAATTGAATTCATATTATAGAAAAAGGTAGTTTTAGTCTCTAATCAAAAGACTATTGGTAGCTGATCACTAATCAAAGGATCAATTCGAATTAATATTTAGACTCAAGAATTGAGTCTCATCACCCTAGTAAATACGATTCTCAGAATTTACTTCAAGAGCCCATTCGCACCTTCAGTGATCATTTATGAAATGAATTAAGCACACATATCATATGAGAAAGAATTAGCTTAAAAAAACGCTTGGTCGCTTTAGAGCGGTACTATCTATCGAGATGTTT
This sequence comes from Coptis chinensis, assembly GCF_015680905.1. Classification (NCBI taxonomy): domain Eukaryota; kingdom Viridiplantae; phylum Streptophyta; class Magnoliopsida; order Ranunculales; family Ranunculaceae; genus Coptis; species Coptis chinensis. Next base: position 86,124,295 of record NC_141463.1, on the reverse strand, counting down.
CGAACTCTCTCTCTGGTAACATAGGACTGAAGTCAAGTTTTTGAGTCCTAAATAATTTATCAAATGATAGAGCATCCGTACTTTTCTATTAGGTTGTGGTGTTACTTTTGATTGTAGTAAATCATGGTTATCTATCCCAAACGCACTGCTATAGCATATCTTTAAATTGCGAATAAGTGATATGATGCCATTTCTTTTTCTTCTACTACTAATATTCGTGATGCTTCTTCTTCACTTACCGCCAATTTGTTAGAAAAAAAATGAACCATTCAGTCTTTTTATGTAGCGAAGGGGATTTGGGCCCATTGGGTCCATGGGTAAGTCCAGCACACATAAGCAGACGTTTGTACACATAGGCAGCCGTTTGTACACATAGGCAAATTTTTTAACGGAAATACACTGGTGGCCCAAACTGATACAAAAAAGAAAGGTCATGGCCCAATTTGCTTTAAAAAAAAAGTTCTTGGCCCAAACTGATAAAACCAGCAAAATTCATGGTACAAAACGTCCATTTTTTCTTTTCTTTATCATACAAACTTCGTTCGCCATGCCAAAGAGGGTGTGATGTATCGACCATCACCTACGTGGCAAACGTCCATTGGTAAGGGTCTCAACATTATTAGTTTAATTGACAGGGCTAAAGCCCAAACCAAATATATATCTCAAAAGACGTGTTCTAGAACCAAAAACAACCTAAAATGGACCTTATGGAACAAATAGGAAAAAGTGTCAAAAAGTCAATAGTCAACAAATAAAATCAACTCAAGGGTCCAAAAACTCAAAAGCTCAAGAAACACTCTAAGACTTCAGGGACCAAGGGCTCAACCCTTTGCAAGACAATGGCTAAGCAACTAAAGTTTCAAAAGACCAAATACCGAAATTTCAAAAGACATGCGCTTAGGCCCAAAAAGGCTCGATCATATCCACTCAAAGAAGGCACAAGAAGGTTCTAGATTAGGTTGCTTGATGAATAAGATATGAGGAGGGCAAACTTGTACATCTCTACACATATATAAGTGTAGAGATGCCCACAAAATAGGTAGGTTAGTTAGGGTAGGCTAGTGAGGAGTGGTGTAAGTAATTAGGAGTAGGTGTAGATTAAATAGTTTTTATTATTGTTTTCCATTTTCATTGTTTTAAAACTTCATGCTTTGTTGAATCTAGTTAGTTTTCTTCCATTCAAAGTATTTAATCTTGTTATTTATTAAAATATTTCTTCAAAACAACTTCTTATTATTTCATTCAACACATCAAAGTTGGTTATACTCATTTGAATAAAAAAAATGAGTATAACTTGCTAACCAAACTACCTTTTTATATTTAGATTTTCATGTTTTTACACATAAAACAACTATAGTATTCATGTTTTAATAATCAAACCCTCGATAACTAGTTGTCTACATCTTCATACACGAAAACCATACAAAGAACAAATGAAAATCAAAGAAATGGTTTAGTTATTATCCATCACACTTCATCTCTTCAAAGATCTAAGATGAACAACTTCAAAACCCAATACAAACCACTAAGCATACTTCAAATGGTGCCGCTGCTGGGGATCTGATGATATGAGAAGAAGGATGAATCAAAATGGGAGTAACTTTCTCTTTTCTTCATACTTTTCAAACTTGTTTTGGAACATATTTATATAGATTCATGTTGCGTCTTTCTTATTCCTATTAGTAGTCCAAGTGTTACTTCTCTGTCAAAACTGGACCTCATTTCTTAAGATCTACTGCAAAAAACAAACATCTAAAACATATTCCAAAAATGAGGAAAATTAAAAAGGTGTCATGTGTGTGTTCTAACAACTCTCCCTCATACTAACATCTGGTTTTAGGAAAAACTTTTTTTGGCAATTACAAACAATGAAGAATTTCTAAAAGTTGTTATTGAAAAAAAAAAAAAAATCCGAAAACAAAGAGGAAGATAGAGAACTCACAGTTTTGGAACATATAACACATCTTTATATAGATTCATGTTGTGTCTTAAACCTTTGTTGTGTGGAGATACAATACTGTTATTAAGTTCGACTTCAATTCCCATTAGTATCCCATTTTGTCGTTGTACGTCCAATTCCAAATCTACTTCTTACTACAATTCATTCTTCTTTCAGTGTTTTTTTTCCCCTATTATTACTTTACTACCACTACCTTTAATTCTAAATTTTTATTCCTAATATGAATCTTCAACGGGCATGTCGTAGTTAATGTCAATTTTATTATTTAGTAATTATTTCGGTACAACTTTTTTTTTTCCTCACTTCAACCTTTCTCAATTAACTAAATTGCATCCCTATATAAATTAGTTTAAAATTATTTCTTTTTTCTTCACTCGTTTTTTATTTTGTTCGCTATATAATGTATTTCTTTTCACTGCCACGTTAATTTTTCTTTTTGCGCTAATTTAATGTTTCATATACCGCTTTGCCACTCATTTTTATCGGTTCATTTTCTTTATCATACGAACTTCGTTCACCATCCCAAACAGGGTGTGATGTATCGACCATCACCTACATGGCAAAAATCTATTGGTAGGGTTCTCAACTTTATTAGTTTAATTGACAGGGATAAAGCCCAAATATCTCAAAAGACGTGTTCTAGAGCCAAAAAGAGCCTAAAATGGACCATATATATGGAACAAATAGAGAAAAATGTCAAAAAGTCAACAGTCAATGATCAAAGTCAACTCAAGGCTCCAAAAGCTCAAAAGCTCAGGAAACACTCCCAGACTTCATGGACCAAGGGCTCAACCTTTTGCAAGACAATGGCTAAGCAACTAAAGTTTCAAAAGACCAAATACCCAAATACCCAAATACCCAAATTTCCAAAGACATGCACTTGGGCCCTAAAAGGCTTGATCCTATCCACTCAAAGAAGGCACAAGAAGGTTCTAGATTAGGTTGCTTGATGAATAAGATATGAGGAAGGCAAACTTGTACATCTCTACACATATATAAGTGTAAAGATGCCCACAAAATAAGTAGGTTAGTTAGGATAGGCTAGTGAGGAGTAGTGTAAGTAATTAGGAGTATGAGTAGATTAAATAGTTTTTATTATTGTTTTCCATTTTCATTGTTTGAAAGCATCAATCTTTGTTGAATCTGCTAGTGGGTTTTCTTCCATTCAAAGTGTTTAATCTTGTTACTTATCAAAATATTTCTTCAAAACAACTTCTTGTTAATTCATTCAACACATCAAAGTTGGTTATACTCATTTGAATCAATCAAATGAGTATAACTAGCTAACCAAGCTACCTTTTCATATTTAGATCTTCATGTTTTTACACATAAAACAACTATAGTATTCATGTTTTAATCCTCAAACTCTCAATAACCAGTTGTCTACATCTTCATATAGTAAAACCATACAAAGAACAAATGAAAATCAAAGAAAATGTTTAGTTATTCTCCATCACACTTCCTCTCTTCAGAGATCTAAGATGAACAACTTCAAAACCCAATACAAACCACTAAGCATACTTTAAATGGCACCGCTGCCGAGATCTGATGATATGAGAAGAAGGGTCAATCAAAATGGGAGTAACTTTCTCTTTTCTTCATACTTTTCAAACTTATTTTAGAACATATTTATATAGATTCGTGTTATGTCTTTCTTATTCATATTAGTTGTCCAAGTGTTACTTCTTTGTCAAAACCAGACCTCATTTCTTAAGATCTACTACAAAAATTGAACCTGTAAAACATATTCCAAAAAGGTGGAAAATTAAAAAGGTGGCATGTGTGTGTTCTAGCAACTCTCCCTCATACTAACATCTGGTTTTAGGAAAAACGTTTTTTGGCAATTACAAACAATGAAGAATTTCTAAAAGTTATTATTGAAAAAGAAAAAAAAAATCTGAATTTTAACAAAGAGGAAGATAGAGAACTCACAGTTTTGAAACATATAACACATTCTTATATATATTCATGTTGTGTCTTAAACCTTTGTTGTGTAGAGATACAATACTATTATTAATTTCGACTTCAATTCCCATTAGTATCCCATTTTGTCGTTGTACGTCTGATTCCAAATCTACTTCTTACTCCAATTCATTCTTGTTTCAATGTTTTTTTCCCCTATTATTACTTTACTGCCACTACCTTTAATTCAAAATTTCTATTCCTAATATGAATCTTCTACGGGCATGCCGTAGTTAATGTCAATTTTATTATTTAGTAATTATTTCGGTACAATTTTTGCCAATTTTTTTTTTTTTTTTTTTTTTTTTTTTTTTTTGCACCTATTTCAATTCTCACTATAACCTTTCTTAATTAACTAAATTGCATCCCCATATAAATTAGTTTGAAATTATTTCTTTTTTCTTCACTCATTTTTTATTTCGTTCGCTATATAATGTATTTCTTTTCACTGCCACATTAATTTTTCTCTTTGCGCTAATGTTTCATATACCCCTTTGCCACTCATTTTTATCGGTTCATTTTCTTTATCATACGAATTTCTTTTGCCATGCCAAAGAGGGTGTTATGTATCGACCATCACTTACGTGGCAAACGTCTATTGGTAAGGGTCTCAACTTTATTAGTTTAATTGACAGGGCTAAAGCCCAAATATCTTAAAAGACGTGTTCTAGAGCCAAAAAGAGCCTAAAATGGACCATATGGAACAAATAAAGAAAAATATAAAAAGTCAACAGTCAACAATCAAAGTCAACTCAAGGCTCCAAAAACTCAAAAGCTCAGGAAACACTCTAAGACTTCAGGGACCAAGGGCTCAACCCTTTGCAAGACAATGGCTAAGCAACTAAAGTTTCAAAAGACCAAATACCCAAATTTCCAAAGACATGCGCTTGGGCCCTAAAAGGCTTGATCCAATCCACTCAAAGAATGTACGAGAAGATTCTAAATTAGGTTCCTTGATAAATAAGATATGAGGAGAGCAAACTTGTACATCTCTACACATATATAAGTGTAGAGATGCCCACAAAATAGGTAAGTTAGTTAAGGTAAGCTAGTGAAGAGTAGTGTAAGTAATTAGGAGTAGGTGTAAATTAAATAGTTTTTATTATTATTTTCCATTTTAATTGTTTTAAAGCAACAAACTTTGTTGAATCTAGTTGGTTTTCTTCCATTCAAAGTGTTTAATCTTGTTACTTATCAAAATATTTCTTCAAAACAACTTCTTATTAATTCATTCAATACATCAAAGTTGGTTATACTCATTTGAATCAATCAAATGAGTATAACTTGCTAACCAAGCTACCTTTTCATATTTAGATCTTCATGTTTTTACACATAAAACAACTATAGTATTCATGTTTTAATCCTCAAACCTTCAATAACTAGTTGTCTACATCTTCATACACCAAAACCATACAAGGAACAAATGAAAATCAAAGAAAAGGTTTAGTTATTATCTATCACACTTCCTCTCTTCAAAGATCTAAGATGAACAACTTCAAAACCCAATACAAACCACTAAGCATACTTCAAATGGCGTCGCTACCGGGGATCTGATGATATGAGAAGAAGGGTGAATCAAAATAGGAGTAACTTTCTCTTTTCTTCATACTTTTCAAACTTGTTTTGGAACATATTTATATAGATTCATGTTGTGTCTTTCTTATTCCTATTAGTAGTCCAAGTGTTACTTCTCTGTCAAAACCAAACCTCATTTCTTAAGATCTACTGCAAAAATCGAACCTGTAAAACATATTCCAAAAAGGAGGAAAATTAAAAAGGTGTCTTGTGTATGTTCTAGCAACTCTCCCTCGTACTAACATCTGGTTTTAGGAAAAACTTTTTTGGCTATTACAAACAATGAAGAATTTTGAAAAGTTGTTATTGAAAAACAAAAAAACAAATATCTGAATTTTAACAAAGAGGAAGATAGAGAACTCACAGTTTTGGAACAGATAACACACCCTTTATATATATTCATGTTGTGTCTTAAACATTTGTTGTGTGGAGATACAATACTGTTATTAAGTTCGACTTCAATTCCCATTAGTACTCCATTTTGTCATTGTAGGTCCGATTCCAAATCCACTTCTTACTCCAATTAATTCTTCTTTCAGTGTTTTTTTCCCCCATTATTACTTTACTGCCACTATTTTTAATTCTAAATTTCTTTCCTTATATGAATCTTCTACGGGCATGCCGTAGTTAATGTCAATTTTACTATTTAGTAATTATTTCGGTACAATTTTGGCCATCTTTTTTTTTTTTTTTTGCACCTATTTCAATTCTCTCTTCAACCTTTCTCAATTAACTACATTGCATCCCTATATAAATTAGTTTGAAATTATTTCTTTTTTCTTCACTCGTTTTTTATTTCTTTCGCTATTTCTTTTCACTGCCACGTTAATTTTTCTTTTTGCACTAATGTTTCATATACTGCTTTGCCACTTATTTTTATCGGTTCATTTTCTTTATCATACGAACTTCGTTCGCCATGCCAAAGAGGGTGTGATGTATCGACCATCACCTACGTGGCAAACGTCTATTGGTAGGAGTCTCAACTTTATTAGTTTAATTGACAGGGCTAAAGCCCAAATATCTCAAAAGACGTGTTCTAGAACAAAAAGAGCCTAAAATGGACCTTATGGAACAAATAGGGAAAAATGACAAAAAGTCAATAGTCAACAATCAAAGTCAACTCAAGGGTCCTAAAACTCAAATGCTCAAAAACACTCTAAGACTTCAGGGGCCAAGGGCTCAACCGTTTGCAAGACAATAGCTAAGCAACTAAAGTTTCAAAATACCAAATACCCAAATTTCCAAATACATGCACTTGGGCCCAAAAAGACTTGATCTTATCCACTCAAAGAAGGCACAAGAAGATTATAGATTATGTTGCTTGATGAATAAGGTTTGAGGAGGGCAAATTTGTATATCTCTACACATATATAAGTGTAGAGATGCCCACAAAATAGATAGGTTAGTTAGGGTAGGCTAGTGAGGAGTGGTGTAAGTAATTAGGAGTAGGAGTAGATTAAATAGTTTTTATTATTATTTTCTATTTTCATTGTTTTAAAGCTTCAAGCTTTGTTGAATCTAGTTGGGAGTAATACTAATTAACCCATAAATTTTTTTTAATGTTACGTTGGTCCCGTGTTTCTTTTCTTTTTTCTGCATTTAGTGAATGGAGTAAGCAAACGAGTGAAATGAAAAGTTTATACTGTTCCAAGGCTTAAACCAGATGCAAAATATCCCCAGGATACTTATGTTTGTTGGGGAGAATCCAAGAGCCGAGAACAATTGTTATTACTCGAACGAAGTCACGAAGAAATGAGTGACTAATGCTACACTCTCCTATGGGCCAGGGCAGTAAGATAATGTACCAATTGAAACTGAAAAATATCAGCAAGTTTTATAATTGAAACCTTCATAATTTCAACAAACAAATTTACATGCCTTTCTTTACTGTAACATGCTAAGTTTGACACTGATGCTAGTGGTAACTAATAAGTTTCCCAAAGTAAAGGTAATTGAAACTTTGAAGAAATACATATAACTCCCTTTCTATGTTATAACAGAAAAAAACAATTACACAGCAGGATCAACAACTCAAATGACTGATCCCAGTATCCCACATTCTAAACATCAAACAACAACACTTCCCCTAGAAATTATACCAAAATTGCATCATTATAAAGCCCGCCACTCAAACAGACTAAGAAAAAAAATACACGGTTGGAAAAAAATATGAGAAGGAAGCAGTTTGGCTACCACGTTTTCTGGGCAAAGAGACCAATATTTAACTTTCTCGAGTACAGGAACATGATATGGATGTCGACAAAGAGTGTCCAAGTGATAAGGTACTTGTTCTTGTAAACAATGAAGGCTGTCACAGAGAACAAGCCAGATGAAACTGAAGAACCGGCAACCAAGTCAAATGCTGCTTTTACATTCCATAGCAACATATCTGCCATGTTGCATATGATAATATGATCACTCCATAGTTGGATATCCATCAAGGCTCTACCTTCTCCGCGTCTTATCTCCTCGTTTTGCTTTAATGATTCTCCGGTTAGATTTGTCGACACCGCCAGTACCCAAGGAAAAACTACTTCCACCAGAGAGATTGAGATTCCCCTCAGTCTGAAATGGAGATGGGTTCTGTAGAGCTCCTAGATTCTGTTGGCCACCAAACTGGAACAGAGCCCCTCCTGATGGAGGTCCAGGGCCAAACATGAAATTACCAGGTGCAGGTGAATTAGTTGGCTGGCCAAATGCTGAAATCACAGGATTAGATGCTTGGACTGTGTCCTCTGCCATGCTATCCTCCATATTCATCTGATTCGTACTTTGAAGGTTTGAACCAAATGGGGCAACTGGGTTTGGGGTACCAAACACTGGCTGAGACGGAAGAGATGCAGACGAAGTAGTGCTGCCAGCTTGGGAGAATGAAAACACTGGCGCTGATGAACCCTTAGATGAACCAAATACTATTGGAGCACTAATAGAGGGAGCAGCTACAGAAGATGCACCAAAGGGAAACCCAGTTGACGATGATACAGAGCCAAACCCAGAACTAAAGATGGATGGTGTGTTTGAAGGTAAACTTGATCCAAATAAATTAGTACCACTGCTAGAGCTGAAAGAACTAGCACCGGTAGATGTTGACGAATTTATTCCAAAGCCAGAACTTGAACCAAAGATATTAGTAGCAAGGGTAGCAGAACTAAACAGAGAACTTCCAGAGCTGAGTGAGGAAGATGCACTCTGCCCAGCCGTTGAAGACGTGGCAGACAAACCGAAGGGATTTGGCATACTATTAGTAAATGGTGCAGCGGCAGATTTAGTTTCAGTAGGAGCCCCATGAGCACCAAACGAAGATCCAACACCAGTACCAAAAGGATTAGAGCTCTCAGACTGATTGCTAGCAGACGTTGACAGGTTTGATGTTGCTGAAGCAGTGAACCCAAAAATGCTGCTGCCTGTGCTCGCAAGTCCAGAAGATGATGAAGCGCCAAAAGGAGAACTGGTTAAGCTGCCAAAGGGAGATGTCATCTTGTCCTTCAGATCTGAATTGGTAGAATTTATTCCAGAAGTTGTTGATGGCAGAGAGGTTGAAAGTGGAGGAGCTGCGGCAGTGTCTGATCCAAACTTGAACAAGGGTACACCAGTAAATGTAGAAGTTGCTTGTGCTGAAACATTGGCACTGGAGTCTGAAGCAGTGGTGCTGGTGAAGGGGCTGGTGGTTGGAGTGGTGCTGATGTTGGTGGTAACAGAAAAAATCCCACCTGAAGAACCGTTTAAAGTTTGAGCAGCACTGACGGGCAAAGATGAAGTAACTGAGAGTGGCTCATAATTAATTTTAGGACTAATGGTAGAAACTCCGGTCGAGAACATGTTCACTGTAGCTGGTGATGATGCAGCCACTGAAACAAAATTTTCTGGACGTTCAGTTAAATCTCTATTTTTCAGAGAGTTGTCACTTTCATCTGATTTTACAACGCTGGGAGGATTTATTATTGTAACAGAAACAGTGGTAGTGCTGCAGTAAAGAGAACAGTGTTAGATGTGAAAAATAAAGTAAGATTAGATCGCAACACTATCTGTCATTTTTGTACTACATATCTTAATACCCCATCTGACCCTATAAAGGGTTAACTTTAGCTCATCATCTTTGTGAAAATTGATAGGTATACGTGGTTGCCATGTCATATAGGATACCGGTCCAACATACAATATGCCATGCATATAAGATACTTGCTATGCAGCCACTTTAATAACCAAATTATTTAGATAATTTTGGTGCCGTCGTTTTCAGATATTTTCAGTTTGCTGAAGACTAGATTGATTTTAAATCTTTATGGCTCCAAAACTCCAAATCATTTAATTTCCAAGCAAAGACTTGTGAATCTTCAAATGGTTTTCACGAAAAAAGAAAAGGAAGTGAAAAAACAGATTGACAGTTGGGTGTTAACTCTGAAAGAAACAAAAGAATATGTAAGAGCAATATAGCTAACCTGCTTTGTGTTTCTAATTTCGGCTCTGATTGAACACTAGAAATTAAACCTGATGGTTCATTAACACCAGAAGATTTTGATGAAAATTCAAACGGCAAACCCTTGTCGGCAATTTTCCCAATAAACCCAAAGTTGGGAGCTGCAGTCATTTCCTTCGATGGAGCTGCTCCATTGGAAAAAAGATGCGCGTGAGGAGCGGGGGAGGCCAGTGGCGTGATAGTGCTGGAAGCAGGTATGGCAGGGAATGCAAAGTCACCATCCTTTTCAGTAGCTGTGGATACAATATCAGCTTTGGTATCTGCACCATCCTGCAATACGGGCTTTGCAGGAGATTTGATTTCAGAAAAAACAGAGTGATTGCCCAAAGTTCCTGTTCCAACGGTAACAGCCTTGCTATCTGAGGCAGATGTATTCAGTTTTTCTTTTTCATTTCTCGAGGGAACCCCATCACTGTCAGTATCATCATCCAAGTCCAGAAAATTCTGAGTAACAAAAACACACAGGACATCAGGAGTTCAGGAGTTCAGGATATTTAAAAAATGACCAAGGAAACTTAGCCTTAACTTGAGACCCCAATAACACTAACTTCTGAACCCACCTCCACCACCTTAGAATATATAAATATTAAACAAAAGAGGATGATGAGGACAAAACATCACGGCATAATCAGGACAAAACATCACAGCATAATCAGGACAAATAAATATATGTACTATTCTTTATCATTAACCACGGTTTTTCCAGTATTAAAAACTTGCAAAACTTAACACAGCCTATGGATTATGAAATTATTATCACACTTTGACCAAGAAGATGTCCAGCAAGGGAAGCCAATCAATAGTAAACCTAGAGAATAGAAACACTCCATGGGTGCCACCATCCATGGCATATGCATAGCACAGCTACAGGAATGTAAACTAGTTTAAGGAAGTAAACCCATGTTGAAAGTTCAAATACTGAGATGAACGTAAACACAAACTAAGATGAACATAAACTATAAACATTACCAACCTCATGTGCACTCATTCTGAAGGGTCGTTTCTTTTGTGAGGGACAAGCATCAATCCCGCAAATTTCTGACTCAGAAGCTTTACCACTAGACATATTCTCATTTGTAGAGGCTTTAGTCTGTAAACCATTTTCTTTTGGAGCCAATTTCTTATCCGAAGCAACAGCCAGTGTAGGGCCACCATTCTCCAACTTATCTTGCTTGTGAAAAGTTGAATCTCGAGCTTCACCCAAGTGGCCAGCATCCTGACTATCACAAGCAACAGGATGGGGTACATTATATAGCAACTTGGATGAGTCAATATGCTCCAGACTTCTCAGAGCCTTTCCATGTAACATATTATGTGTTAATTTAGTGGGAGATTTCTCCCTTGCAACAGCTAGCTTTAGCTCTGCTAATTTCTCCTTGGGAGTAGGCGGTGTCTGATCAAGGTGCATCAATATCTTTTCTGCCATTTCACTAGACTGGGTTGAAACAAATGCAGAACTTGTTTTCAGAATGCCATTATTCTCATTTTCCACAGAACGGATATTTGATATATTGTCCTTGGGTTCATCCAGAAGCATTTGTGACCTGGAGCCCTGAGCAATGTCAGAACCATTACCATTTATAGAAATAGAAAGGGCACTTCCAGAAGTTGACAAGCTCAGATTTTTCGGAGGAGACATCATAATCGTCTTTTGGCGGATGCGTCGTATGGGACCAACAGAACCAATATCACTATCTAAAAATGAACTCCTTCGTTTTGAGCTCTGCATATACGATATCAGAATCCATTAACAAAATATAATGGTCAACCCAGATAAAGCATACCGAGACAGAATATAATATTTAATAAAGTAAAAAAATAAAGAAACAAAAAATGAACTGACCTGTCTACCACCAGAAACCATGCTGTTCTCAAATGACAGCTGAGAAGATGAGGTAACATAACCATCAATCTGATCTCAACATGAAGGATACATGCACATAAGGTTTGCAGTCCTAGAAACAAGTGTGTGTGTGTGTGTGACAGAAAACACAAAAAAACAAATACCTTTCCAGTCCCATTGCCGTAAACTCTAGAAATTGGCATACGAGCCATACTGTATATTGCTGATCGGCCTCGAGGTCTTGGCATAGTGTAGCCATTTTCAGAAACACCACTAGCGGACCTTGGTGCAAGTGACAAACCACTCGACTTTGGAGTAAATGGTATGTTGGATAGCGGAGGTACTTCTTTTCTGAATGCTTGAGAACGCAAACCAGAAGCTAGTGGGGATCCTTTCAAAGAGCCATTGCCCATGTAAGCTTTAGCAAGCTCCGCGGGAGAAGCAACATCCGATTCCATAACCTACAATTAAGTGTAATGATAAGAATTATTAAATCAATGATAATTAACGTCAGGACTACAGGAAAGGAACCAAATGCAATTTTCTGATGCTAATGATGCAAAGATTAACAATCAGTCAAAAATTGCACAAAGCACAACTGCACAAAAATTAACTAAATAAAGGAAGAAATGATGGACATGTCTCCTACACTTGAGGTCACAGCACTGCCTGAAATGCCTCTCAGTGATCTTTGAATCTCCATCCTATTTCCATGCACTTGGCTATTTGAAACCCCTGGAAGTCATGTGCTGCCAACGTGCGTGATGTTGTTGGTTCAGATCTTCTCGTATCATTCTCTGCAGGTAGAGCAACCGTTCTTGATTGCAATAGCTCAGTCAAGCGATCAATCTCAGATCTGTGCAGACAATGAAATCCATAATGTTCAAAACAGCCTAACGCAAAGATAATCCTCTTAAAATAAACTTTATAACAGCTAAGTAGTCATAAGAGATTAACAAGATTGGTTCTGATCCTATGCAACCAAATACACTGCACGGCAAAATATTTTGAGATTATAACTCCCAATCCCCCTTTCAACATAAAAATATACAGGTGTATACCACAAAAACAAAAGCGGCTCCACCAAGATTCCCTTGACCAATTGACATGTTTAGCTTTAAAAGCACCACTCTTATCTGTTATACAGTGATCAACATGCTTTTTTACCCCAAGCATCTATATGGTTAGAGTACACTTTGTAGAAACACATGAATCATGCGGCTATTTTAAGTGATCCCCTCCCCCCAACGAGGACATAGACATTAACACCAATCCTTTTCTTCAAGACAAATTTTACATACCGAAAGGTGATCTATTGGACAGATTAAGGCTGATTTTGAAACAAATTCTGGATTAACTTCCACTTGGGATAACAAGACTGAAAGAGAATTGCAAAAATGTGCCTGGCAACTCACTATGTTAAATTTTACGTAAACTATATGCATGTTATAGTGTACTACAAGTTTTTATTGCTAGCAACTTGCTTATATTATTGTGCAGCACTAAATGAAAAGTTGGATTTAATAATATTTAAACTTGTCTCTTTATCGTTCTTGTTATGATGCTTTCTTAACTAAAAATCGGTGACGCCTTGACCAGCAAATCCCATCTCTAACGAAAAGGACTGTAGGGAAAGCTAATGGACAAGGATCCAGGAAGTTGTGTCCCATATTACAGCTGATGGGAGGAAGGGCAAAGCAGGAAACCCTAACTTGGTTAACTAGAATTAGACCGGTCTAGGTAGGGCTGTCAATGGATCAGTTTGGGTCGGGTTTTGGAAAATCCAAATCCAAACCCAAACCGATAAGAAAATTGGGAACCCGAAACCGAACCGATAATATTACATTTAATTCAAAACCAATCCGAACCGATAATATATATTGCAAACCAAACCCAAACCAACCCGAACCGAAAACTATAAAATCAATTAAATTTCAAATTAAATTAATTAATTTTAACCACACAATTGATAAACATATACAAAATTAATCATAAATATTACTAAAATGCTATCTTATCAGTTCGGGTTCATATCGGTTCGGTGGAGGGCAAGGCAAACCCAAAACCAAACCAATATCTTATCGGTTCGGTTTTGGGTCAGTAAAGGGCAAACTAAATTATCAAAACCCAAACCGTTTTTTATCGGTTTGGTTCGGATCGGTTATCGGGTTATCGAAACCCATTGACAGCCCTAGGTCTAGGTATGCAACCAAACAAACAACAAGCACGGTGCACTCAACGGAAACTTACTTTGTAAAGGTTTTCTGCTTGAGAACTTCCTCAATTTCATTAATCCCCTTGTTACCATAACCACGACTTAAGGTGTCGTGTTCATTACTGGCTTGTTCTTGTGCTACAGAACCCGAATTATGCACCTGACATTAGCAGATACAGCAAACATATGAGAAAAGAGATGCCAATCGCTTACAGTTCAATATGAAAAACAGCCTAGGAACACAGTATTGAACACTACACAGACGTAAAATCACATGAACAATTAATGTAACAAATGGCATCAATTAATGCGACTTACAATGGTATTATTGCCTTGTTGAACTTCATCCCTCGACTCTCGAATTGCTTCTGTTAATCAAAGTAGACAAAAAACAGTAACACTACTAAAACCAACTGTCAAATTAGCATAAATTTCAACAAAGTTTTGAAATTTACAAAATTTCAATTGAAACAAAACGAAATTTCGAAATTGAAGTTGTAACCTGAAACAAAAAGCTGGTTCTGGTGAGAAGAAGTGAGACGTTTACGAAACAGAGGAGCGAAAAAGCTCTGGGCAGTTTTAGTAATAAGTCTAGAAGCAGGATCAATAAGTTTGGAATGGAAAACATTTGAAGCTGATTGAAAAGAAGCTCGAATAACACTTGTTGGTCTGTCGTAGGGTGTTGTTGTTGTTTTAAATGCCCTTTTTCGGAATTTCCCACCCGCCCCTCCTCCTTCGTATGGTCCTGCCATTTAATTTTGAGAGAGAGAGAGAGAGAAAATCAAAATAGGGTTCTAGAAATTGATGGCTGTTGAGCAGAGAGGAATTGGGCCGAGTTTTTTTTTTTTTTTTTTTTTTTTTTTAATTCGGTCGTGGTCATTCATTCACTATTGATCTTTAGCTGTTATTAATGTGGGCTTCATATTAATATGGGCCTTATTGCTGATAAATAAGACAGACCAGTTTCATTATTCCTTTCTATGAGTTCGATCTATCAAATGGGGATGCAGACTTTAATTGGATTAGTAGGATTTCAAATGGGGATGCAGACTTTAATTGGATTAGTAGGATTTCAAATGGGGATGCAGACTTATTAGCTAAATGGGGTAACCATGGTCTAACCATCAGCTGGGTAGGTCTGATCTTCCCAAGTGTATGGTTGATGCGGGTTGTGTTCCAGTTCACCTTTAGGTGGTTATATATAATCTAAATAGTATTGCATCGGAAAAATAAAAAAATAAAAAAGTTCGATCTATCATGTTGTTTTCGATCTTTTTTTTGTTCTTAATTAATTTTAATTGTTAATTCTCTTCGATACATACGTGTACGTATTATCATCATCAAATAGTTAGTCGGTAGTTACTTCTGGGTCATAAGGTTTTTTTAGGTAATCGTTTATTGGATATCATGGAACTAAATTCCTGATAGCATCTCTAGGTGGAGGCATTAAGTGCCAATTTGCCTCCATTATTTGAAATTTCGGCCAAATCCAATTCTAAGTGGACTAAAATGACTAGCCACGTTTGTGGAGGCAAATTTACTGTTTTGGATGCAGAGGTGGGTTTTTTTTTTTTTTTACTTTTGGAATGGTATGTGTGTCACTCCAATTTTTTAAACACTGCTTTTTACTATTTCAACATTATTGTTTGTTACCATTTCAACATTGTTTGCTATTGTTTTCAATTTTTTTTTTTTTTTTTTTTTTTTGCACCATGCGACACTAACTGTTGTGCGGTAGTGGTGATGTCGCGTAGAGTAGGTCCTACACGAAAATTGAGATTCTAATTTGCATCCACCTATAATTGGTCATTGCTTACGAATGTTTGTCTCAAATTTGGCCTCAAACATGACACTTGATAGATGCCTCCACCACCTATAGATGCTCTTAGATAATGTAGCATTTTATCGTAGATGTATATCTTAGTTGTTCTTATGTATTTAGCGGGTCTAAACTACTATGTGCACGAATCGGTTCTAGTTGGTTTTGAAACAAAACATATAACAATAGCCAACATGATATTTCATATTTCGGTTCTCAATAACAAGCAAAAATAATAATAATAATAATAATAATTTTTTAAAACTTCTCAACAAATCAATCAATAATTAGTGATGAAGATTGGTTATAATTAGTTTTTGTTGGTAGTATTTTAAAGTTTTTCAATTCGTAGCATACTAAACTTCGTAATAGCATCTCAAAATCACAAAAAAATATATATAATAATATATATTTACTAAATATGAAATTTATTATCTAATGATTAAACGTTTAAATTTTTTAACCTAACTAATACACAGTCGGTGCGTTTCAATTTTATTCGGTTTCAAAAGTTACGAACCAAGAACCGAACAAAAAATGTCAATTTCTAATTTTTCCAAACCGCACCAAACCGACATCGATAGAAAAACAACATGACATTATCACAAACTTTTCATTGTCATATATGTTTACTAGGATAGTAGGACGAATAAATATAAATTTGTATAATACCATAATGATGCAATTAGGAAGACAAACTAAAAGTTTATCTGTTTGCACTTAAATCCCTCTTTGTGTGGTCGGAATCGGAATCATACATCAATTCGCGAGAGAAAAATTTGCATCTCTTCTTTGGCTTGAATTTTCGTCGCAAACTAACAACCGGTGATGGAGGAGGGGAAGGAAGTTTGTACCTTCTTAAAAGAGTAAAACTCTCGCGGCGGCTACAATCCATATCGTAATTAAGTTCTCCCATAATTGTGATTGACAGTTTGACACAGTACTTCAACCCATGGAAACTTCGCTGATCGGGTGGTGGCGGTGACTCTCTTCTACTTCTCCTACGATACTCCATGATAATTAACCAATAAAATTGAAGAAATCCCTCCATACTAGTGAATAGTGTTCGGTGAACAGTATTCGTTAATAGTGTTTCCTTTAAAAAAAAAGTTCTCAAAATCAATTGGCTTTTGATACTAAATTGGATGTATCTTGTTGGCGAAAGCTTCAACAATGGATGAACATCAATAATATTTAATAAAACAAACACCTAAATCTAGAGTTTAAACATTCAAACACGAGTAATAATTCACAAAATAATAATAATCAATAATAACCATCTAACAATAAAGGCCTAAATGCCTTTATATAAGAAAATAACTACTAAACCTAAATGGAAACCAAATAGAATGCTTTATAGCTTAGTTGGTAAAACCTTTAGGTGATAATACCAGAGGTTTGGGATTCGAACCCCACTACACACAATTGAGTTATTGATATCTTTAAAAACAGGCTTGCCCACACTTTTTTGCCAATAAAAAAAAAAGTTTTATTTAATTAGTTTATCAGTAATTTGAGTATAACTAATTAACAAAATTGTGTAGATAAATAAATCTACATGGTAAGCATTTAGGCACCATTGAAGCGGATCTAATCCGAAGCTTCAAAACCCCTTTCCCCCAATTCCTTGTCTGTCAAAGGCTAGAGTTTCGACCTTTAATTGTGTGAGAGTAGGGATGACTTTGGATCGGATCGGATAAAGGGCGGGCTTTTGGAAAAATTTATAATTTTTTTCGGATGGCAATATCATAACTAAATCCGATCCAATTATTTTTCGGATGACAATTTTTTTTCCAAATTCGGAATTTTTTTATAAATTTTGGAATTCCCAAAATACGGAAATAAATCGGAAATTTGAATTATATAATCGGATTTTTTTTAGAATAACCATTTTTTATCAAATTAATACATTCATTTAGCAATAATTTTGAAATGTATTAATTCAATAAACAACTTAAACTTTTTAACACGTTCATTCAACAAGTTTTATTTATATTAATGCATTAATTCAGTAAATAGGAAGATTGGAGAAATTGAGACATGTACTAGAATGACAATATTGATTTTTTAAAGTTATGAAAGAGATAATGTTCTATTTCTCCAGGGGTTTTATTTGGTTTATAAACTAAATGTAGTTTTAATTTAGTAACTATATTAAATAGACCGCTATATGCTAAAAACTCATAAATTAATTGGAAATTGGATTTTGAAAACATGTCTAGTTATGATTTAATTATTTTTCGAAAAAACCAAATATCACAACACAAATATCATTGTCAAATTCGAAAAAATATCATATCAGAATTCGAAAAAATTATATTTTCGGAAAATAGTGAGACCCCTATAAGAGCCATGCTTTTTTGAGAATTCTTTTGGCTTATAGCTGTAGGGCTTGGTTGGCCGGGTTGACCGTAGTTTTAACAACCACTTGTGGACACAGCCACCTTTTATTGTTTGTCACTGTCGTCAGTCTATCAACACATTTAGGCTGAATCATTTTTAAGTTGTTGCCGCTGTAATCTAGGCACTTTCTCGTGTTCGAGTTCAAAACAAGCGAGTTATGATCGGAAAAAAAAGGTTCAAAACAAGCGATGATTGAAGGGGTGTAAGTGTGTAACGAGTAAGCTACAAATGAAAGATCACTTTCCGAGTTCAACAATGCCAAATACAGGATTTCGGTATTTGTTTTTTCCTACTTCAGGTATGGAATTTATCTCTAGGACTAGTGCTGTGGAAACTTGAGATCTGGAGTCCATCCCATGAAGTTCCATGTTTGAAATAGAGAAATGGACGAGCAGTCGAGCTATTGGCTCTGTGGATGCACGACCGTAGCATTCCACAAAATAACACGCGATTCTCGCAATCTTCCCACGTGAGTCTCATCAGAAAAAAGAACAGCAGAGAGAAAGATATAGCCCACGTGAGTTTCATACTCAAAAAAGAGTACAAGAATACAAAATGTTTGGCTGCCATGGAGGCAACATTGCCCGTGCATACCTTTCAATATATTCATTAAACCAAACATTTAAAATCAACAGTACAATAGATACAAAAAGTTTACCGTTCTGTCTATTTGTTAATATAAGTTCACAAGTATACAAACCTTCCTATGAATCGTTTTTTTAAGTATTGAAACCCATCTAGTTTTTTTGAATTCTAATTGTAAATAGTAATTGTTGTAATTATATAGGAGAGACTCATCTATTTATTTATTTTAAATAAAATAAGAGATAATTATGTTATGTAAGTGATATTAAAGAAGTTCATTTAAATTATCAATAATAAAATAGGACTTATTTTAATTTCAATGTGGAAAACGGGGTAATTATTTAATTTAAGTGTTCATTGTTGGGTCAAATATGAAAATTTGCTGGGCCTATTTCTATTGCCAAAGGGGAAGGAAGAATCCGAATGATTATTAGAATGTGTGTGGTGTTTAGGGCAGGGATCGGATCGGGTTCGGGTCGGATATGGGCTATATCCGAATCCAAATATGAATAGTTTCATAATATCTGAACCCGATTATATCCGAAATTTAATATCCGAACCCGATTAACCCAATCGGATAACACTAAAAATTAAAAAAAAACCTAAAAATTATATCCGAATCCGAACCCGAACCGACATATCCAAACCTAACCTGAATATAAAAATCAACTCGAACCCGATATATTCAGTAATCAGGTCGGGAATTCGAGTGACCCGATTCCCTGCCTTAGCGGTGTTGTGTGTATTTTTTCTTTGTTGGTTAACTTTTCAAACTCCCCGTTAAAGAATGAATTTAAGTTGGGAGATTTATTCACAAATCCTAAAATCTCTGTTAAAAGTAGGGCAGAGATCGGGTCGGGTTTGGGTCGGATATGGCTATATCCGAATCCGAATAGTTTCACAATATCTTAACCAAACCCGATTAAAACAGAAATTTAATATCCGAACCCGACTTGAACCCAACTGACCCGATTGGATAATACTAAAAATTTAAAAAAAAAAAAAAAATTATATCCGAACCCGACATACCCAAATCCGAACCCTACCTGAATAAATAAACGGATATGAAAATGCACCCAAACCCAATGTACTCAATAATTAGGTCGGGTCGGATTCGGTCTACCCAACCCGATTCCCTTCCCTAGTCAAAAGCAAGTGTGCCCTTCTAAGTTCTAACCTTCTATGAGGGCATGCATTTTGGTTCTAGCGAGTTTTTCACATTTAAGAGTTTGTTATATGGTCAATTTTTAAAAGTAAACTTGATAGCAACTTTTGAGTGACCACATCAACCCTTCAGTTCACCAATCTGCCTAAATGCACATGCCTTATGTGTTTTGTTAAAATGTTAGTTAGTTGTCCACTTGTCCACCGTATTCCAAAATAATTAGACTAGATAATAATCAAAACTGTAAAAAGTGAAAAACCATCGAAAAAAAATTTTAAGTCAGCTAACACTCTACCACTTTAGGCTTGTAATTTTTGATTTTATTTTGTTTTAGATTGTTATATCACTTATATATAATATATGTCTTATAAATTCACTAAGACGATTAATTTCGATTAATCACTATAAATTCTTAGAACGATTTGCTTCCGATTAGCGCTTACATTGCACGGGTGGTAGGTGAAAATGTGAAATCCACTTGTCAGATAGAAATTCTTGAAAGCCCACCAATAGTATCAATTTCTTTCACCAAAGTTGGTGGACAAAAAATGGGTTGTTGGTCTATGGTGACGTGTACAATCCTGACACCATTGATCAAAAAAAGAGTTGGTGACGATCCCTCACACTTGACTTTCCACTAATTCCCACCCCTATAAAAACACAAACCCACTAATCTCAAAAACTCGCTCTCTCTCATTTCTCTAATTCTCTGTCGGTGTTCGTAAAAGAGAAGAAGATGAAGGTGATAGAGAAAATCCGAGAAGCCGAATTAGAAAACAAGACATTATTCTCGTTCGAATTCTTCCCACCAAAAACAGAAGATGGTGTCGACAATTTATTCGATAAAATGGACCGTATGGTTCAGCACAATCCATCTTTCTGTGACATCACTTGGGGTGCTGGTGGTACTACTGCTGATCTAACTCTAGACATTGCTAATAAAATGCAAAACATGGTATAAACAAATGAAAAATTCCATTTTATTTTTATTTGGTTAGATCTGATGTGACGAGTGTTTTGGTTTTGTGTATAGATCTGTGTGGAGACAATGATGCATTTGACGTGTACGAATATGCCTGTGGAGAAAATAGATCATGCTTTGGATGCTATTAAAGGGAATGGGATTCAGAATGTTTTGGCACTTAGAGGTGATCCTCCTCATGGTCAAGATAAATTTGTTCAGACTGAAGGTGGTTTCGCTTGTGCTTTAGATCTGGTATACCCTTTTCTAGCATATGTTTTAAGTTGTAGAAGTAATTGGAGTTGATTTGAATTTGCATGAGCTGACAGTGTTTGGAGAATTTCAAGTGTAAATTCATAATTATAAGATAGATCAGCTTGACATTTTTTGGGTGTTCTAATCACATAGCGGATGCAATTAATTAGTGGAAACGGTGCTAGCTAACTATGCTCAGTTGGATTTTGAAATGAATTGAATTACGATCTGGGAATTTCACTTTGTCATTCTGTAACATATTTAACAGTTTGTGTCTCGTAAACTTGGTTTTATCAAATTGGCTTTGAGTTTAGATTTGGAAACTACTATTATTGGTTTGAAAGTTACAATTGTCCAATATGATATGATATGATATGATATAATAAGTTACATGATGCATATTAAGTTGTTTGAGCCAATTCACTAAGAATGAGTCGATTCAAATCTTTAAGCGTTTAAGCGAGCTAGGTTTCATACTCATAAACTACTGTCTTGGAATTTTGTTGGACATATAAGTTGTATACTATGCTTCCAGATTTTAATGATAATCTGGTATAATTGTTTGAATTGCGCAGGTGAAGCATATACGAGCCAAGTATGGTGACTACTTTGGCATCACCGTTGCCGGATATCCAGGTTTGTTTCTTAGGGACTAGAATAATAGAAAGTTGAATATCTAAAATATTGATTTATGCTTCTAGAATTCTTATAATGTCTTCATTCCTACTGCAGAGGCACACCCTGAAGTGATTGAAAGTAATGGCGTGGCTACTTTGGAATCATACCACAACGATCTTGCTTATTTGAAAAGAAAGGTTTGAATCAAAACATTGTCTCCGTAAACTTTGTTGTAAAATTCGTCTTACTTTATTTACCAATTTTCTGTGGTAGAAGATACTATTTTCTGTATAATGGATTATGCATTATTTCCACTTTCTACTTTTCTTAGGAAATTTACTATGTTCCAGAACATTTGCATCTCTGTCTACCGTCCTTTCTCATCACTACTATCCACCGGCACTTGAAGATTTAAAAGCTTTTGATATCTTTTTCTTTTATACAAAAGTTTAGTTGTTGTGTGCCAGGATTTATCAGTGATCATAGCAAGGGCTAAAATTCAAACGTATGATGTATTTTAAAAATTATGTGGTGATCTCTCTCTGCTTACAAATTTACTGTTCTCATTACTAGTTCCAGATCATATTTATATAATGCTTGGTTATTCATGGAAAATTTCATAAGTGCAAGTACTAGACCTGTTTTTGTTATCATTTTAGAACTATCCCATCTACTTATTATTAGAACCGCTATCAAACATTCTTTTCACTTCTTTCACAGGTTGATGCTGGAGCTGATGTCATTGTCACTCAACTATTCTATGATACTGATGTGTTTCTGAAGTTTGTCAATGATTGTCGACAAATGGGAATTACTTGCCCCATCGTTCCTGGAATCATGCCAATCAATAACTATAAGGGATTCTTGCGCATGACTGGTTTCTGCAAAACTAGGGTACACTTTCCTCTAACTGTTAACTTCATAGGCAATTTTTGGCTGTTTTTCATCTCCTGGAGGCCAGGATTTTTCTGGTTTAATTGTACCATGTTTGTATATCCTCACTTTTGTACTTGTGAAGAACATATTTATTGTCCCTTTTAGTACTTCCATGCGGTTCCCTTGCTACCACTGTTGCTCAGTCACGTACCATGTTTTGTGGAGCTCATGCATGTTTTAACAGATAACTAAATACTGTTCAGAACTAGTAGAAGAAAGTTATGATAGGCCAGCTAAAGAGAGATCAGATCTGAGTTCTCAGATACTTACTCATGGATGATTTATTGATTTGTACCTACTTAGGGTAGTCTTAGGCCGAGTGATTGTGAGATAATGATTTGAAACATTCTGAAAAAGCTTTTCAGTTTTTTTCCCCTTGAGATAGTCCAAGGTTTAAGTGTTAAACTACTTTTGAAAAAGTAAGTCAAGTGTATGTTGTGGATACTGTTGCTACTTGTTAGTGGGTAATGTTAGCTTAATAGTACTAGTCCCATAATATACGCAATTTTCTTCTTGATCCTCATATCGCAGGTACCACCTGAGATTATGGCAGCCCTGGACTCTATCAAAGATGATGAAGAGGCTGTTAGGAAGTATGGTATTTACCTTGGAACTGAAATGTGCAAAAAGATTTTAGCTCATGGGATCAAAACTCTTCACCTTTACACGCTAAACATGGACAAATCAGCGTTGGCTATATTACAGGTAATTTTACATATAGATGTGTTCTTTTTGAAGTAATATTTTCCTGTCATAGTTTTCTTTGAATTTTACGATTAATTTATGTTTCCAGAATCTTGGGTTAATCGACGAAGCCAAGATTTCAAGAACTCTTCCATGGAGGCGCCCTACAAATATCTTCCGTCTTAAAGAAGATGTCCGGCCAATTTTCTGGTACTTTACAGTTTACTACCTTTTAACTGGAATCCATTCAAATGCTTATTGAAACTTACTGAATTCCTCGAGAGTTGGTGCAAATTTTCAAGGCATTTAACTTTCTCTGGCTGATGATGGCAGGGCTAATCGTCCAAAAAGCTACTTATCAAGGACTATAGGGTGGGATCAGTTCCCGCATGGTCGATGGGGTGATTCTGGTAACCCCTCATATGGTGCATTGACTGATTATCAGGTAATAAATGTTCTAACACATTGAATCTTTAATCAATCAAAAACGAAACACATGGAATCTTTTGGAATCAGAATAGTGATTCTTTAGTATTGTAACATCCTTGATCCCACCTGCTGACCGATTTCTTCACCTGTTGGAGGCTTTAGGCAAGTCACCTGGATAGCCGCCTAGGCCGTATACAAAACAGTGGTCTTTATCACAATGTTGCTAGCTTATCAATCAAAATATAAGAAAGAACTTGGGATGGCTTTTGATATTCTCAGCTTATTTCTTTGGTCCAAGTATTCTTAAATAATTATTTACTGCTCTATGTGTCTCTCAAATACTTATGGGATTTTCTAGCTATAGTCTGTGGATTGTCCATTGGCTTCAAACCTCTTTATCTCTACTTTCGCCATTCTGGCTATTGATTCATCCAGAACAATCCAGTAATGTATTGTAACGTCTGTGACAGTTTATGCGACCACGCTCACGTGACAAGAAACTTAAAGAGGAATGGGCTGTGTCACTGAAATCCGTTGAAGATATTCATGATGTATGATTTTCATTTCCATTTTATAGTATTACTGCGCCTTCCAATTTCTTTAGCTTAAACAATTTCATGAGAAAATATGCCCTCATTTGGTTCTTGATTCATCAGAAATTTATGCAATTGTGCTTGGGAAAACTTAAAAGCAATCCATGGTCAGAGTTAGATGGTCTCCAGCCAGAGACAAAGATCATTAATGAACAATTGGGAAGCATTAATTTGAAGGGTTTTCTGACCATCAACAGCCAGCCATCTGTTAATGCAGCGAAATCTGATTCTCCTTCTGTTGGTGAGTAGTATATTATTTAAGCCATGTACCATCTTATAGCATCATCTTTTGTTGTTACTGAAGAAATGACAAGATGTTTTTTATATCAGATTACCGTCACATTGTCTATTTGGAGTTGTGAACTTTTGATAATTTTTTGTGTTTAAAAAGACATGTTGAAAATCTACGTTTCTTTTTTAGTGCATTTCTTTGGTATCTATGTAAATTTTGTTTAGACGAGACGTCCCTTGCCATCTTTGCTTTTCAGCAACTATGGTGGATGATGCATTCCTTTTTCTTTTTTGTTTTGGGATTCCTCTTGGGGAGCTATTGGATGAAATAACCTGTAGCACTTGAGGATTGTGTTAATATCTACTCTTATGAGAACTAGCATGAGTAGATCATTTCAGTAACTAACATGCATTCTTCACAGGATGGGGTGGACCTGGTGGATATGTTTATCAGAAGGCTTATGTGGAGTTCTTCTGTTCTCAAGGGCAATTAAATGTATTGATTGAGAAAGCCAAGACTTTCCCATCCCTTACTTACATAGCTGTGAACAAAGAAGGGAAATCTATTTCAAATGTTGGACCGAATGATGTGAACGCTGTTACAT
Source organism: Coptis chinensis (assembly GCF_015680905.1). Lineage (NCBI taxonomy): Eukaryota > Viridiplantae > Streptophyta > Magnoliopsida > Ranunculales > Ranunculaceae > Coptis > Coptis chinensis. Next base: position 86,098,979 of record NC_141463.1, on the reverse strand, counting down.
GGGGAGTATTCCCAGCAAAGGAGATCCTCCAGCCTACCATTGTGGATCCTGCCAGCTTCATAGTGTGGAAGGATGAGGCATTTGAGATCTGGACAAAGGGTTGGGCACGTCTGTATCCAGAGGACGATTCATCAAGGACATTGTTGGAACAGGTAACACCATTTAAAACCTATCATTTCTCCATATATTCAGAACTTTGTAACATCGCCCAGACTCCTGATTCGTTTCAGTTACTCATGTTGCAACACTTTAAGGGGAGGCGGCTTCCCTTTGTAGAAAATCTTAGTAGCAATGCAGAATTTTTCATAGTATGTCCTGCATTCTTAGTTTTGTCATGTAATACATAATCAACTAACATTGTATTCATATCATTACAGGTGCAAAGCAGTTACTACTTGGTGAGCTTGGTTGACAATGATTATATCAAGGGGGACCTCTTTGCCGTTTTCAATGAAGTATGACCTTTTCTCATCCTACTTTTCTGCTATAAAAGTTCCCGTTGCAGCCACCAAGACATTTGTCTCCAGTTTGCATATGATAAGCTGATTGTCACAGAAGCCAAAGTAAGAGTAGTAGTAGGTTGCATCGTGTTGGAAGTGTATTGCTTGCAATTTTATTTTTGATATTTGCATTATATTCTCCCTACTAATGCAAATTGCATCCAAAGGGGCCAAAATTTTCTAATTTATTCGCTTTTAGTTCTTGAATTGTATTAAAAATTCTGTTGTTATGATAGTGAAAGATCCCACTTCCATGTCAGTGAATTCTGTTTTCGACAATGACCACACAAATATACAAATATATCTTCTGAGCCAAGATTAACAAAAATATTCCAGCAAAGAAAAAAAAAAACAAAAGCATGCCAATATGGGTTTATGATACGTTCATCGCCTTTTCTATACAGTTCATCCATAGGACGATAGGATAACTAACATTAACATGTTGACATTGCTGGCTGTGTGTCAGTGAGGAAGTTTACGAATCTTGTCTGGTTGCGTCAACTCGTATTGAAGATTGAACGAGTCTGTTGTGAGAACTGTACTGACTGATGACTGACCAAGCCTAACTTGATTGGTCGAATTCTCTGTGAACTCTTTGTTGGTTGGAAAATTAGAAATATGATATTGATGTATCAGGGAAGTGTTGGTGCCCCATTAAAGGTGAAAACTCAACATAGAGCTAAAAGCAGTAATACAACCACCCGCAAGTCCACAACGCTAAAAAGCATTGAAGAATTCATGTCATGAAAATGATGAAACTACCAATCCCGTGAAACATGTGTGGATGAAAAATTCAGGATCTTTCTCTGTATAATCGTATCGTATAAAAGTTTGTATTTATATAAAGTATCAGGGAATTAAGTACCATACCAAATGCAGCTAAATTATTTATTTTTTCGATAATCAATCAGTTAAATTAGAGTATCTCTAGGTGGTGGAGGCATCACATGCATGTTTGAAGCCGAAATTTGAGGCAAGTATCCGTAAAATTTGACCTACTTTGAGGCAAGTATTCGTAAAATTTGACCAAGTGAAAGCAAATGTTAGTCGCAGATTTGGAGTAGAGTCTACCATGCATTACCACTGTTGCCTCAAGTTGAAACATTGGCAATGGCGCGTGACATTGTTACTGTCGCGTCACATCCACATCCAAAACCGCAAATTTGCTTCCATAGATATGGTTAGACATGTGATATCTCCACATTTGTCTCCATCTAGAGATGGTTTTTCACGAAATTCCGAATGGTAGAGGCAAATATGGTGGTGATCATAGCTAATAATTCGCCGATTAATTCGCGAATTATTCACTTATTATAAGGATTCCCATATAAAACGAACAAGACGGCGAATATTTGAAAGATGCAGTTTAATACGCGAATTTTTTGGGCTGGGCTTATTACTGCCGAATTATAATGTTCGAATTATTGAAATTAAAAAAAATGGGGTTTTTATTGGAAACTGGAAATGGAAACTCTCATATTTTAATACTCGGAAAAACTCAAAAATAAAAGAATCCCTAAATACTTAGATTAAATAATAAGAAAAACATGTGTTTAGTTCTTGAAGGCTTTAAGCCATAGCTAGAAAACATATTCCACCAGTTTTTTGTTTTTGAAGTCATAGCTTTGAAGCTCAAAACTCAAAAACAATCTTGTGGATGTGTTGGTTGTACGTTTTTAATTTTGTTTGTGGTAGTAATAGTAACTAGAACAAAAAAATTTGATATTTGTATTATTTTTTCATTAATAAAATTGTAAAAATAAAAATAAAAACGTTATATACTTATATATCAAAATTTTAAATATAAAATATATAACCAAATTTTAAAGGAATGCATTCGTATTATAATATCCGTTTAAAACACATATATCGTATTTTTGCTTGTTTTATTGACCAAATATTTAAAAATATTACTGTTAAATATTTTGAATCTTATGCGAATAATTTCCGTATCGAACTTTTGCCGTCCACGAATTTACGGGCGGTGATACCTCACCCTAAAGATACTCTTATGTGTCATCTTTAATACTAGCAGTTCCCATTCACATTTCTTTTCCTCTCTTTTATTTTCGCTACCAAGACCAAAACTGTCTGTGTCCACTCGCTCCACTAGTCCACTACTCCACTGGCCCATAATCATTTTTCCAACGCTCCAAGGACTGCATATACCGTATGCAAAAAACAAAACACAAAATAATTCTAGGTCCTCAAATAAAAGGACTCTATGACATAAGCGGGCAAACCAAATTTAATAATAATTGAGTTTTCTACAGAAGCGCCCATACACACCCACGAACACTGACACTACCAATCAATCCTCTCTTCTCTCCCCTCGAACCTTCTAGAAGGTAATATATACATCCTTTTTCTTTTTTCCTTAATATTTTAATTCCATTTTAACACAAACGTGTCCTTTAAAACAAGTATACTTGACAACCTTTTCATTTTATTCAACATATTATTATAAGTCAGTGCTTGTGTTTCTTTTGTGTTTACAGTTGATGATTAGAAAGATGGTGATGGAAAGCTTTACTGGGCAGAGTGTCTGGTGTGTTCTGTGTGGCATCTTTATGTGCATCATGGTAAGTTACTGTTACCCACTTGTTTTTTTTTACTAGCTATATAAGTTTTTATGAATCAACTAATTGAGGCCCTAGCTAGTGAATTGTTTTTTATACTGATTTAAGAGGGGGAAGGAAAGAATGTAGAATATAATACTTAAAAATGACTCATTTTCTACAATGTGGGGAGGGAACATGTTTACCTCGATTTCGTATTATACATAGTTTTGATGACAATGATATTTTTATACTTGGAGAAGATAGAGTACTTATGGCATCCACAAATATATTGATATTTACTATACCTGCTGTAAAAGGAGAGAGGTGTTCTAGGCCCAAGGACAAGGCAGTTGTCACTTTAGATATCTGTTAGAATGATTTGTTTTTTGGGTTGTATATCGTGTTTCTTAAGATATTGAATTGTTGTTCTTGAAGGTTTACAGACTCACAGAGTTATATAGTCGCTTGTTCTTAAATGTTTATGCCAAGCTAACGGAAAGGGAAAAAATGGAATGGAACAATCGGTAATGTTACCATTTTATTTTAAATGGCGACTTTCCAGATTGTGTTGTACTATGTTTACTGTAACCTTTGTATTTTGTGTCATCAGGGGTATATCTACAGTTCATGCAATTGCTGTTGCAGTTGGTTCCTTCTATTTTCTGGTGTTGTCTGATCTTTTTGGTGAAGGTTCTCATAATCAATCAATTCTGGAAAGATTGTCCCCCCAATCTGACACCTTGTTTGGGGTATGTTATTAAAACACTGAGAAGTTTCATAACCAAATACATCTATATGTATGATATAATCATCTCGTCTCATGCACATTTTGAAGGTGGTATATAAGGAAAACTCACCTGATTCCTGATTTTTACGATAAATGGAGTTTGCATAAAGCTCTCTCTCTCTCTCTTTCACACACACACACACACACACACACACACACTCTTATGTAAGGATGTGTGTATCTTTTCATGTATGCTTATATACATAATGAATCTAGGATAGTTGTTTCTTAATAGGTCTCATAATGTTCCAAAATTAGCTACGTTTGAGACTTAGCTGGTATTTCGTGGTAGGTAGTAAAATGAACACTTAGTTTGTGAATTCACTTTGTTGATTATAACACTTTGCTTGATAGACAGTGCATTAAGTTATACTTTGTAGTCGTTGCCACTTTCAAGCTATGCACACATGATGAGACAACTGTACTAATGAGAATTTCTGAACCATTTGAAAATGTTTCTGGTTTGTATGTTTCGAAAGCAGAAACACGAGTGCTTGAGAATTCTAATTTCCAATGTTCCAATTCTTCTTGTATCTTATCTACATGCTTCAGTTTTCATCAAAAGATGTTGGAGCTTTGATAAAATAATCTGATTCTCTTCATGCAGATATCAATTGGTTATTTTGTCTCTGACTTGGGAATGATCCTTTGGTATTTTCCAGAATTAGGTGGTCTGGAGTATGTAAGTATTCCGTCTTTCTCTCTTGCAATACCCGAATATGGATTGAGATTGATATCCCTATTTTACAACTCCTCAGCCCACAATCAAGTCATAAGATTTCTGAATTTTGCCTCATTTGAACTGCATAATGTAATCTTGAGATTTATCAAGCACTGTCCGAGTACTTATGTTTGTAAGTTTTTGGGCTGGTTGGCATATATTACTTAGTGCTAATTCAAAGTTGGCTAATTTGGCTTGTACTAGTTAATATGTGAGTTTTTTGTATGCTGGGCTGAGCAATTCATATGGCCTCTAATTTAGGTACTACATCACGCGCTCTCCATGTTTTCAATACTTCTCTCACTCATAAGTGGCCAAGGACAATTCTACATACTAATAGTTCTCTTTTCAGAGAGCACAACTCCCTTTGTGAATCTAAGATGGTCAGTGTTCAACTTGACATACTTATACTACCACATCGGTTACAGTCAATGTTGACTTAGTTACTTCATGCATGTGCAGGTACTTGGATGTTGCTAAACAGAAGAGTTCCAAGCTTTATATCTGCAATGGCGTTGCGCTGTTTCTTGGTTGGCTGGTATGTTTAAGACCTCTGGTTCTCTGATGCATCTTTTGAAATGTGTTTTAGTATAAAATCTTGTGGCTTAGGCTGTCTGTCAATAAGCTTTTCAAGTTCCAAGTGTACAAAACACGTATGTGTTTATGTTATACTTGTTTTGTGGAAATGTACTATATGACTATATGTTTAAAGGAGAATTCAGTTCCTCATATAATTATTTTAGTCCGGTATACTTTTAATTATTAGCATCGCTTGAAGTATTTACATGTATATAAGTTATTTAATTTGTTTTCGTGTTTGTAATAACAAGTTCTTGATTCTCAGAAGAATCGGGTTCGGGACTCTATTGGAAAACCTAGCAAATGTTTGCCAATTGACGAGTTCCAAGTGATTAACGAGTCTCCTACGTGGGCATTGTTCGTCAATTTGGCGACTGTTTATTTTTTCTTTGTGTGTATATGAAAATGTGTTCTGGTCTTATATGTCGTTGTCCACACTATTCATTTTACTTCACCGTCTGTTCAAATTTCACTACCTCAGGTTGCAAGGATCATTCTGTTCATCTATTTTTTCATCCACATGTATCTCCATTTCGATGAGGTAAGTTTTGCTTTTTAATTAATTTTCTTTATCATGTTTAAGTGTCTGTTATGAGAATCAGCGATTCAACCTGTAGCTGTGGTTTTACCATGAAACTTCCATACTGGAAACACTTGTACTTGGAATGTACGAAAGTTGGAGAATCATGTGATTCAGATCTAGGATATGATCACTTTAATGCTATCAGTAAAACATTCAAATATACTCACACCATGTAGTTACTTGGTGCGGCCTGCGGGCTATTATTCACACTGTTTTGACTACTCAGCGTGAGACTCCACGGGTATCAGTTTGGTACTCATTTGCATTGATGAATATGATCTTGCTGAAGATCATCCTCGCGGAAAGTTGTCTCTTTTTGACACATCCTACCAATAAGTGGCTCTAGATTATAATCCCTCATCTGTTTTATTGAAACTTTCAAAAAAAATGAAAATGAAAAATCGTTTTGCTTGTAGTGGGGATTATGATCTTCAGTGTGAGGTGGCAATTTCGGCAAGTATCAGTCTGAATCATCATATAGCTATCTGAGTGCTCCTTTTATTTGATGATCACACCCACAGATGATTTTGGATTCCTGTTTTGTTGATTCTGTGCATATTGAGTTTCAGGTCAAAAAGATATTTCCACTGGGTTTCTACAGCTTGCTAACAGTGGCTCCCATATTAGCAGTTATGAATGTCTTTTGGTTTTGGAAGATTGCCAGAGGCATGATGAAGACCCTATCTAAAGCGAAACATGTTCAGTAAAAACTAAATTCGTTTCTCGGTTCTTTAGTGTTTTGAATTGTATGTATACTTCAGTGGTAGAGATAGATTCAATGTTGGAAGGTGGCTTTCTATAGTGCCCTCAGAATGTACATTTGTAGTTTTTGGAATTATTCAGATGCAAATAAGCTTCTTTCCAGCTTTTCATGTCTATGTGCGTGTAAATTTTACGATTTAGCTAGAGTTTGGCAACATTTGTGTCTGCTGCTGTTTGCTGAGAAAATTTTCAGATCAATGCATTAATTGGCATCAGGTTAATCAATTTTTTCTAGATATTACCATATCTGTGTATCTTTAGGCTATAGCTCGTAAATGTGTCTTCAATGGGACCTCAATTCCACAAATTGGGCTACTATCGCTGGATGAATGTAAAATTGTTCTCTAGTTGGGCTTTGACAGAATTGAAGAAACGCTCGCACATTGTCGCGCAGTGTAACCATGTTGGACCACGCCTTGCCAAGCCAATTTCGACAGAATCAAGGTGGCTCCACATATGCTTTTGCCTCTGTTAGATAATTCTGATGATCCCATGCAGATGCAGCGATTAAGAGGGTTCAACAATTTCATTAATTAAACCATACTTCATTGGAAGAAACTAGATATAACTAATGAATCTATAACTAGCTCTGGGACCAAGCATGCTGGTAGTGAACAACGAAATTAGACACTCATTTAGGGTTGGTCATTGAGCTACTTGTGTCGAGTACTAGGGTGCTTAAGTTCGGTTCGTGTATCTCTCGTCAAGTTCAAATTTTGTTTGAGCTTTATTTCGTACTCAAACTCGACTCATCGAGTATTCGAGTAGCTCAATGAGTCTAGATTTCTATTCTTCTATACTACAAATTTGAATTCAATTATAGACTCTAGAGTTTGATTTGACTTGTATTATATATAGGCTCGAGTTCAACCACAAATTGGAGATAATTAAACACAAATACACTCTAAATTTTACCTCAAAACCAAAATAACTTGCTAAACTCACCTAAATAAAATACTAAAATGCAACTATAATTCACTAATACCACAATGACCACTATCAAACAACTATTTCAAAGTGTGCATATTATAAATACAATCAATATGTGTTGAGTAATTATAATCCAACACACTAATATAAATAATTATCCCAAATAAGCTGTGAATAGCTCGTGAGCGTCTTGAGTTTTAAAATGTGTTCAAACTATATTCATATTATTGAATGAGCGAGTTTGAGTCGAGCCTTCGACGAGTTACTCGCGTCCAGCTCGACTCCATAACCAGCCCTCCACTCATTTCAAGATATGGCTCAAAGCTCGAATGTATCTCAATGTCGGCAATATATATATAAAATCAACTGTTGAAACGAATGCTTGGGCATTGAACAAAGGTCATTATCCTTTGGATAGTTGGATCACTTGGATAAGGTTAGAAAGCAACAGTTAGTATCAAATGAGAAAAGGAACCGACCCAACACGTACATTACCGCGCATTCTGCCATTCTCTGTCTCTCATTCTCTCCCTACGCGGAAAATGAGTTTGGTGAGAGAGAGTAAACCACCCAGTCAACACTGCTACAATATTAAATCCTCATTAAAGAAAAAAAGAAATCCAATTCTGCTTGGATTTTACCTACCACTCACAGTCCCACACTCCATCAAGTGCCACCAACATTTCCTTGAAGTTACCTTCTCCACTTAAACTTAAAAGAGTTGCAACGTGCAACCTTCACTATACAATTTGCTTGGCATAACATTTTTAACAAGAAGATACATGAAAAAACTCCAAAAAGATATGCACACCTAAACACCTAATACTCACCTGGTTGTCTCTACTGCACATAGTTTATAGAATTACTGACAACATTACACAATGCCCGGCCTTACACGTGTTTGTCTCATGTCATATATAGTTACATATATATATATACATATATATAATCAGTTCCCCTGTCCTCCAACTTGCAATCTACATACTGTTGGTACAGTAAAAATAGAAATATCTCGACATTATTTTCAATTCCTTTGAAAACCGAAATATTCTATGGAAACTCCGAGAACTCTGCCTTGGTCGACAGTCCACATGATACCAGTTTGCATTGGGGATGCACGGTGCAACTCCTTAAAAAACCGTTGTGTCTCGTAGTTTGTCGTTTGTCAGTTTGTCCATCACTATCAATAGAGCATATAAAAAAAAGTTTTTTTTTTAACTCACCACTTGTCCACTCGTCTTTGGCTGTTGTAATTTTAAGTCAAATCGTTCGCTCTAAAAAAAAACGTTCGACCTTAAATATAAACTCTTCTTTTCCCTTCTTTCTCTCCGAATCTTAAAAACACAAAACTTGTTACATTGTTTTAAGGTAAATCTAATCTACAAACAGACAACAAGATGTTCAGATCCTCGGGATTCGTGTTATTAAAAAGAAGCTTATCATCATTTCTACACAAAAACAATAACCAACGGTTAGGATTATTGCACAGCACTTTCCGTTTCCGTCCACCTTCTTTCTTCTCCACTTCACAAGAAAGTAATGGGAGAGAAGAGATATCGTTTTCTGAAGCAAAGAGGCTAATGAGGTTGGTGAATGTGGAAGCATTGAAGAAGAAGTTGGGTATGGAAGGAGATGAATTCATTGGTTATTCTGACCTCCTTAAAGCTTGTGAATCAATGGGTGTTGCTAGATCTCATGATGAGGCTACTGCTTTCGCTCGTGTTCTTGATGAAGCTGGTGTCATTCTTTTGTTTAGAGACAAAGTCTATCTGCATCCTGATAAGGTATATTATATTATATTATGTTTTATTTAAGAAAAGTAAGGGACAATTGGGTGGGTAAGTAGGGTCTCAATGTTTGATTTGGTTCAATTGTTGACTTGTGATGATATTGGGCACCACATAAGGAGGTTTACCTATATGATTATGATTGATGATTAATGATTGGTTCTTGTGTACTTGTGTGTCGTTGATTTGGGGAATTAGTGAGGGGTGTTATAGGTAATTGATATTGATAATGGGGTACTGCCAAAGAAGCTCAGCAGACACAAATCTGCCCATGATAATGATACATGCAACTGCTATTCAGCAACACCACATATGGCTCCCCACATAGTTGCCAATTTGCCCAACTGTACGTTATTGATCTTTCGGCTAGCCTGAATGTTTAAGGTTAAATCACCTGACTTTATTGAATATTAGAATCTGACAATATTGTTATAATTGGAGGAGTGTATAGTACATACTGTTTGAAGAATTTTGATCAGTAAGTTTATTAATGAGCTCCGACATACTGACGCCATGTGGCTTGTTAACAACTGAGAAGTAACTTCGGCATGTTTTAGGTTTGTTATAGCTATAGACTATGCTACCCAAATGAGTAACACGGCACACTCACATGTATTTTTAAATTTAACATGGTAATGTGAAGGATTCAAATGAATCTTAACTTCTGGTTACTGTGTTTATCCCATGTTTATTAAGTTCGCTACTCTGCCCTCCAGACCTCTCTGTTTCTCCACCATGCGCATTTTATGTAATCTCAGAACATTAGCACAGAAGAAGCTTCTCGATCAAAGTCAAAGATAAACTGCATCTTTGCACCTTTCTAAAAAAAAGAAAAGGAAAACGTAACCTTGCATTTGGTTTGTGTTGTGTTATTCCTCTTATACATGGTTTATACCCCTTTCCTTCTCGTCAAAGACAATCATGAATTTCTGTTGTTAAGACCGTCTACCTTGATGGAATGAATATTTTCACCTCATTGTTTAATTCAAGGATATTAAATGTTCATTATTTATCAGTGGTGGAGTGTATGTCATTTTGGCATCAATCTTCAAAATCTTTACAGATTGTCGTGGCATGTATAGACTTGGATTAATGAGGAAAATTAACTTTATATCTGATTAATGCTCGCTCCTAAATTTGTTATTTGGCTATTCGTAATAAAGCCGAGGCTGTTTAATGGCCAATCTATATTCGAGCGTTAGAAATATTAGGTCGATGCATTTGTTTAGTTTGTACCTAGCAAGCTATCCGGACAGCTGCATAGTCATAGTTGATTTATGTCTTCACATCTTAATTTTTCCACCTGATAGTCTCCCTTTGTTATTGGGACTTAGTTCTGAACTGTGATGCACTTAGTGTGGAGCATACTTGAGGTCTTATCTTTCATTTGAAGGTCTCTGGTTCACCCTTTAACTTGTATGGAGGACATAGTTTTACACAAATGACCACTTTCTTGCAAGTTATAGCATCATACCGAGGAACTTAAGTCAGCTGACCTGATCCTTTTCCCATTTTCTATTCTATATAAGTTATGTCTTCAGTCTATGCATCATTTTCTATGTCACTAGTCTTTTGCCATGATTCTCTGATGTTGTCTTGCTTGTATTTCAATATTTTGTTTTTGTGTGTTCAATAGGTGGTTGATTTGGTCAGAAAAGCAGTACCGCTTGCACTAACGCCTGATGATGATCCAAGGAAGGATGAACTCAAGATGCTTCAGCAAAAGAAAGAAGAACTTGATACACTGGCCCATAAGCAAGTGCGTCGCATACTGTGGGCAGGGCTGGGTTTTTCTATTGTACAGGTCGGCCTCTTCTTCCGTCTAACTTTCTGGGAGTTCTCATGGGATGTTATGGAGCCCATTGCATTTTTCGCCACCACCACTGGCCTCGTTGTTGGATATGCATACTTCTTGTTCACCTCCAGGGATCCCACCTACCAAGACCTAATGAAAAGGCTCTTCCTGTCAAGGCAGAGGAAGTTGTTCAAGGCACAAAACTTCGACTTTGATCGATTGAAGGAGCTGCAGAAACATTGCAAGTCACCCTTGGATGCTACTCTATATCCCAAACGAATTGAAGATGCAATACACTATTAGTCGTCGCTACCTTTGGAATCCACCATTTACTGACTAAAAATGTAGCTTCCCTAGCCCTCTCATTGAAGTGTTTGAGATGGCTCTTTAAGCCATATTACATTCCTTGGGCATAGTTTTACAGCATCAGAAATTTGACACATCTTCCACTGAAGGTGAACTGCCCAAAAATACACTAGGAACCCAAAATTTTGAGAACCACAACATAATTACTGATGGTCTTTGGATGTCTATTGCAATTGTGAATTGTTGTATTTCAGTGCATACTGACAAGTATATTATTGTAATCCTTTTGATAGGCGGCTTACAAATAACAGTTAATGTGGATGAATACTACCTTATTTTCTGCAGTATTTCTGGACTATTCTTAGGATCTAATTTAGCCCAACCAATCAATTGATGTTGGGCTTAGGCTGCCATCTTTTTAAACTTCCGCTAGCCCTAATTTCAGGCAGAAATCTTCCCAGCAATGGCTACTGCTACTGTACTACAGTACCAACTATCATTTCCAATCCCACTTACATTTATGGCCTTCTCTCTACTTCGTCTTCTTCCATGTTTTTGCTATTCAAAAGAGTTTTTTCTACTTCATATACCCTAGGGAACAGCACTAGTACAGTTTTGTTTAACTGAACTCCACTTCAACTCGCTTATTTAGTGCCTGCTATCAAAGAAATTCGTGAGGGTGAGGTTGTTGATTGCGGCTGTGGTACAATAAACTTTGTCACCTTGTCATTTACTCCTGATTTTAGATATCAAGGATTTATTTTTTGACACCAAGCAAGAAAGAAAATTTACGTTGTTTCATGCGTTCATAAACGCGTTGGCTCTGGTGCTGAAATTGATGAAGAGACCAAATATAAGCCAGGTGTTACATGTGTGGTCGGAGATTTTTGTAATCTTTCATTGATCACTCTTGTTAACCCGGATCAACGACTTGATAACATGTTCACTTATCATAACCTTTCTGAACGTAATTTAGAGTGGAACTCTGATCATTGGCTTATTCATGTAAAGCGACCTCAACTTTTTGGTGATGAGGACGACGACGAAGAAATCTTGGATTGTTATTGTGAAATGGTAAGGTTTCTGGTCAGCGTTGGTATATTTATTCACGTAAATACATGCCTAAGATTTATATTACTTGGTGTAAGACGCCGTTTGCTTTCGGCATTGAAATTGATGAGGAGACCTCAAGTAAACTTAAAACGTTCTAGATGTGCTTCCAGACTATGCATATGAAGTCAACGACACGTATAGTGGACTCATGGTTATTTCAACCCCTAAGTCTCGAGCTTTTTAAGAGTTACTACTCTCAAAATGACGAAGAATTTAAACATTTTCAAGGTAAGCCAGCCAGGACTGAGTACATACTGTGACATAAATCTGTCTGCTGCTGTATAAGATGGTTATACTAATTGACTTTAGCTGCGGAAGGGGTTTTGAAATTTTGGTTTATGGATCGCTTGTTATATAGTATCTTTATAGATGGGATGCTCATACTATACGAGCTGTTTCATGTAGAAATCGTTGAAGAAGTACAAATGAATTTACTTTAGCAAGGCCATTATTTTTTGTGTAAGCGAGGGACACCAAAGTAAGATATTGCTGTAGAACACCTAGCTTCCGTGAGAAAGGGAACACATTTAGAGCAGGGGCTTGCGCACAAGTATTAGTAAGAAGGAAATTATCTCTAATTTAGCAAAGTCATTCTCATCATAGGGCACCAAAGTCCTCTTCGCTCCTCTCAAGCAGAACTTCTCCAGCTTTCCTTTACTTCTTTACATGATCAAGGATCTTCATCTTGTCATTTTTGTCCATCACTCCATCCCCACCCAGGGCAGCGGGGAAGATGCATTTAAATTCTCCCAATTAATTTGTCATTTGATTCCATTATGCAGCGATTTCAAATTTCATCGTACAGTCTAGCAACAATAAGGCTTGCGACATTATTTGCCGAATCATCTAATTCAAAGTTAACACAATGCGAAGTTTGCTACCGAGACAATAAATGATGGGGTTGTAATCATGGAAGCTAATGAATTTCTTCAATGGCCCCCTCCTGTATCTATTTGATGCTTTCTTCGGTATAGAGTACAGAGAAGTTACTTTTATTTTTGTTCTTTTATTCACTTCGCAATGAACAGGTTGGGGGTAGTCCTTCCAAGTAGTCATGCATGACTGCATGGCAAGTTGATATGTTTGACTACATGTCAACCCAAACAACGTTAAAAGCTTTCACTCCGTCTCCACCATTGGAGTTATTGTCTGCTCTTGTTTCCTCTGTTCGTCAAGTTCGTGTGATTCGTCTTAAGTATGATTTAAAACGTAAAGTATGTCGATTTGATATTAATTTAATTTTCTTTCTATATACAATGTCATTATGCATGCCACAGTTAATAAAATACATACTACCACTGGGAAATCATGAGTAATCAGTTTCACTAAATTATGGTACTAAACTATATAAGAAGTGAATTTTCTTGTGTTCAGAGATGATTATGGCTTTGAACTCGATCTCCTGTATAATCGATATCTCTAACGGGTCGTAGTCTCTTTCTAGTTATTTTAGTGTTCTAGAGCATTATTTTAAAAGGCGTTTGTGCTTATGCCTTACGCCTCACATCATGGGCTGGTCAAACGCCTCGCCCGACGCTTTCGTGTTTTAAAACATTGTTCTAGAGAACCCTCCTGTGTCAAAGAGGATCTGTAGTGCTGTTGCAAGATTTTATGCTAGTGAATACAGGTAGAGGTTTGCCTAACTTCAAGATTTGTTTAGAAAGTTAGGCGGTCAACCAAAGCCATCCATTATAATTCTTCGAAGATCAAAGAAAAGGGGCAGGAAAGAAACAGTACGTGCTAGGATGATTTTCGAAAGAGAGTACTACAGTAGTGATGTTGCAGTTTCTATGAGTGGCTGCTAATACCTGCTCGCACTGGTTGAGCACACCAGTCACCACTATATCATTAGAACTTAGAGTCATACATTTTCTTATAACACAGCCATTTGGTCAGATCAAATGAACAAAAAGTTATGACTTGATTCAATTAACCAGCACCCTGTGCGCAGATTAGCTGCAGAACAGTTTCGCTGACAATACTCCCATCACAATCGCACTAGACAAACGTGGATATACCTTGTCATTTGCCATGTTAGAAGAGGCAAGTGATCAAGTCACATGTTGAAGATTTGAGAGTTCACATAAGTTCGTTCAAGTACAAACGATAATAGGAATCACTTGGAAAAGGACGGAACAGAGTGCACCGCAAATTCTAGCGATGGCAACACAACAACTGTCTGATAATAAGCCTATATAATTGCGAAAGTACTTGCAGGTGATACCAAAGGTCAAGCGCTACTTCTAAGTGTTGTGTGGAAATTTTTGAATAAATAGTCGTGCGTGTCTGCTTTAGCAGTTGTTTTCATGTCTTCTTGTTGATGTTTGGACGCCACCAGACTCTAGTTTACTTATGCTGGTAGGGAGAGTATGAATAACACAGATTTTAGATATATGTGCCTATGGTTGTCTGGTCTTATGCCTGTATTTTCAGTTGTGTGCTAAAGTAACTATTGTAATTTTGCTCTGGAACCTGACTTGACGTTAAATGTAACTATTGTAATTCAGTTGTGTGAAAGTTCGTTTGTAATTTTGCATGTTAGCTGGGCAGGTAATATCAAGATTCATGAACATGTTACAATTATCAATTTATGCGAGCGAAGTCCACATACATATCGATTTCATATCATATGGACTAATTGTAGCCTTGTAGCGTTGCTTACAAGCCCTTGCCAATTGCCGTACAGTCAGTAAGTTAGTAGTTTGCACAATCAGTATCATGAATCATGACTTGACGCAATCGCAAACACTCTCAGGCTCTCAGCGGCTGAATTGGTTTTACCGTTTAAAATTTTTAATATTCGAATTCAAAGACACTACTGAAGCAAATGCTTGCTAGTTTCATTTATTGGTACTTTGGTAGTGCTTTTCGTGGAGAAGATGGGGACCATAAGAACCTACCTGCCCTGTATAAACTAGTAATATCCAAAAAGTGTCACGTGGAGAAGATCAATGAAGAAGAATGCAGCAAGAGACATTGGACTTTACAAGACAATCAAAAGGTATGTGTACAAATCAAGATCTGATGGATGTGTATGTACTAGGACTAGGACTACAGGGAGGGTCCATACTAATACATGAATATAAGAGATGCTAAACAGCAACCCCTATAAAAGAGTTGCACAATTGTGCCTTCAAAGTACAAACATGCAAGATCGACTTAGATATATCTCTTTTTTTGTTTGGTAACCACTAGATATTTCGTCAGGGACGTCCCTGAGTTTTCAATGGCCCTGTGCAAACAACAAAATGTAGCTCTCTTCCAGTATTCCATCAATACAAAATAGATCATTGAAATATTGCTTTTCTCGCATTTTTAGTTGCAAAATCATCAATGAAGCTTTTTAGTTTTTTTTGTGATATAGTAGATCTAAGATATGATTTCAATCATTTTAATTTTGAAAAATTTATTTCTGCAAACGCGACAGTAATAGGAACAGTCAACAAAATTCTATAAGCTATGCTTACTTGAAGAAAAATCAAAAGTTAGGTGAATAAATAATTGAGATTGATCAAAGTGAAAACTAATACAAATCTACAATTGTAAATAAATAAATTTTGAGAACGAGAGAATACTAGATGATCAGAAGGTAAATGAGGAGGTTTTTTTTTTATTTTTTTTTGTATTTGAGTAATTGAGGGGCGACTCAAGCAACAAGTAATTGGAGTGATTTTCCAAAAGAAAACGTTATTAATTAGGAAGAGAGAGATATCTGGCCGTTGAGAAGATCTCCTCATTTATTATATCTCTTATTTTATTTTTTTTACGAAAATAATTAATGAGGAAAGAGAATATGAGAGAATATTTCGATTGTTTATTGTGAAATTTCCGATTTTTTGGGTTTTTGGTTGGTTTGGGATTTTAATTTGCCAAATAGGCATTTTCACCTAAACATATATTTTTAGGGCTTTGCATATTCGGGGCCCTATGCGGTCGCCCACATAGTACCTGCTCAGGGTCGGCCTTATATTTCGTTCGTCGCAAAATTACATCATATAATAGAAAAGATAGAATAGGTACTATGTAGCCCGAGTTTCATCTAATACAGGTTGAGATCTGTCATAATCTCTATTCTCTAAGTTATTAAAAAAAAAAAAAAAATCTCAAATAAATAAATGATCTCTATAAACTACAAACTGGAATTAGACGTTGAGGGGTTGCACGGTACAACTCTTGCAGAAGGAGTTTCTCCGAAGTCCTAAGCGTTAGTTTTTCTGTACATGACCATATCTTAATATCCTCGGAGATAGCGTTAGGTCAGTAATAATTAAATCAAAAGGAAGAAAACAACAAAACAGAAAGAGACTACAGAGATGACGGCGAAAGAGTCGAAGACAGAAAGTAGTAATAATTAATGCATAATGAAATGAGAACAAAAGGTGATTCATTTGTAAGCAAAATGTCAAACACTAAGTTGTGTTTTGGGGAACTGAAAGTCGACGTAGTCCCATTTCCCATGGTCTCATTCTTCCAGAGTTCTTCCTAATCTGAAATTCTGCATAGAGAATACAGATGGAGAGAGTAGAGTAGTTGTGACCTTGTGATGTTATTTGTGTTACATGTTTCTTTCTCTCCCACATGTTATATGCCATTTGGTACAATAGTGGTATTATAAAAAAATTCTTGTTGAACACTTCTGCATATAATTGTACATTTGTACCATGATTAGAACTTGATAACAAATTAAACGACTGTACAATTCGTTTTCAATGTGTGTTGGAGCAATGGAGCCTATCTTCGATTTGGTTCGAAATCTGATAATAACATTCAAGGATGAGACCATTTCAAAAAAAAAAAAAAAAACATTCAAGGATGAGGCAAATAGGATGCTCGAAATAAACTTTTATAATAATGGAAATAAAGTTCCAATGCTCGAGGGCCCTCGTGGACTCTATTGAGGAGGAGAACAATTTGCTCAGAATATGTGTTAGTTTCAAGGCCCATGCGAGGCCTGTTCTTACTTCTTAGATTTCTTTTACAGTTTTAACTCTTGTAGGTACTTGTAAAGTAAAACATGTTATTTTCGATCAGAAATTGTTCCCGAGACGTGCACCCAGATTGTTTTCATGTATGGTTAGCTGATCAAAAGTTTTGGGACCATTTTGTTCGTTTTGACAAAGTACCATCATATCTCATCCAAGAACAATGTATATATATCAAGGTAAAATGTTTATCTCCACACAATCAGGATACGTGGATGAAAAGATCTGTGCCTCATGACTCTATCACTTCCTGGCTTAATTGCCCAGGCTGCGTCGAACTGTCGTAGTAGTGCTCAACAATATTTGTTCAGTTTGCATTGAAGAACATGCATTTAAATACCAAGACTACCTGCAAAGGCACTAGGTTTCATATTCAACGTGTTAGCTTTTCAAATATATATTAGAATAAGGAATCTAATCTAATAGGCCAGATTTATAGGAAACCATGAATTGAATACATTCCCATAAATATATAGGATTTTGGCCTAAGAGTCAAATACATATTTACATTTGCCCCAAAAAGAACAGTCTTTATGGAGCATCGTTTTCTCCTAGGTATCCTTAGTTACTTGTGTTAAACAAAGAAGAAAAGAGGTCTGTTCAGATTTCACACTCACGAAAAATGTCAATGATGATCTGAAAATATCAATCCTAATTTCTAAGCTGAGAATGCGATAGCGATGGTTGATACTGCAGTGAGGTCGTGAGGAATTAAATTAGACTACACGATAGTAACGAAACGAGATTAATTAACAGGCCGGTACAGGAGAGTTCCACACTTCCACTTGAGTGAGTCTTGTTAATTAACTGTTAAAAAAATGTCCATAACAATTTACATAAATGTCGAATGTTGTCGTCACTATTTGTTTGGCATACATAAACATGTGGTAGAAATACCGAAATTTCCCAGTAGCCTGATTTTTGGCATGGTACCATGGAGGAGCCCAATCTATTGACCCTGGTGGTGGCTAAGATCGGAGCTTGTTTAAGCTTGTTTATACTAGCGGAACGACTGAATCAATGGTTTTATTGGGCCAATTTGGGTTCAAGGTGGAAATTGACAACACGAAATTATCTGAATTCCGACAGAGCGACCACATCGGGTTGCCCGGTTTGGGCTCAGTGGTGGCTAAAGTCGAGGACCTATCAGGCTTGTGCACCATGTGTGGAGTGGAGAAAACATTAACAATGTTTGGCTGCGTGTCAAGCGTTTAGGGTGGTGGTTATCGGGGCGGGGGGGGACGGACTGCGTATCAAGCGTGCTACACGTACGCAGTACATTGTTATTAGGATGGCCCAAACATTCTTTATCTCAAATCGCAATGCAAGTACATAGAGAAGAACCTTAAACCCATGTGCAGAAAAGCAAAATTATACTTAAAACTCTAATTTAATTGATCTTCATCAACCTGGCTGGCCTCTTGCTAGTTGCTAGTTGCTACATTGTGGTACACTGCTTCTTTGTTTTCATCTGATTAGCCTTGCATAATCCTCTTGGATAATACCCAACTCATAACTCAACACTTAACAAACAAGTTAAACAAGCAACGACGAACAGAACATAGAGACGACGGAACGCCAACAACAACATTCCACACCCCCCATGTCTTAACCTATTTCTTAACTATAAACTCTTCCCTCCCTCCTACAAACTCAAACCCACAACACCATCATCTTGATCTCCAAAGTTTGCCAAAAAAGAATTAATATAATACATTGTTGGGGTGTGTGTTATGTTTTAAATTTTCAAAGAAGTAGTGAAAAGGAATCAAAATACTAATGTCCCAATCTCCTCACAATTTTCTCCTTGGCTTCCCTTGGCTCAAATATCCACATACCCTCTTAACCCCTTCACCAAAATCACACCTATGTAACCATATATCACTACTCAGAACTTATTACACTAACAAGTACAACTCCATTACTACTCTTTCCATTTTGCTCTATTTTGCTTATGGCTGCTTGCATTTTACTTAGTGGAAATGGCAATAGCACAAGTAGTAGTAGTAGTGATAGAATGGGTAGTTCTTCAAATGAAGATATAAGAAATTCAAACTTGTTATCAACATCACTTCCACAACATCAGCAACAACACTTGCTTTCCTTAGACGGTAAGATGGTTAGAAAGAGAAGTGCATCAGAAATGGACCAAGTTGAAGCTAGTCGTACTCATCAGTACCAAAGGCTAGTTTCAAGACGCCCCACCACTGCAAATTCAAACAATAATCTCTTCACTGACATCATTAATCCAAACCCAAACTCATCTATTCCTTTTGCTATACCCAACCACTCCACTAGTAATAGTACCCAAGCTCCATTTTCAAGCATGACATCAGGTCTTATTACCACTGGGTTTTCTTCTACATCTAGTTTCCCTGCTCCTTATCTTGTCGACCCTCCATCGCTTCTTTCATCACCTGCTGTTTGTGGGTTTTCAGGTTTACCTTTATTTCCATCAGAAAGAGATCCCCACATTGGAATAAGTAACACTAGTAACACCACAAGTATTCCATCCAGCACATCAAACCCCACCAACAACATTTCTAGTACTACTGGAAACATACTTCCAATGGATGATAATACAGCAACTGCTTGGATAGATGGAATCATTAAAGACCTTGTTCATACTTCAAGTAGTGTTTCCATTCCTCAACTTATTCAAAACATTAGAGATATTATCTACCCTTGTAATGCGAATCTTGCTGCTGTACTCGAATATCGTTTACGATCTTTAATGGAACCAGTAGTGGAACAGACTGATAGAAGAAATAATTTGGTGGGGTTAAATAGACAGTTGCATCATACCCAAGTGCAACAAGGGTCTTCTGGACTTGATACAAGTTTTGCATTTTCAGATCCTACCTCAAATGCTGTGAATCCATTTATTGGTTGGGCAGTAACAAATCCGCCTTCTAATGAAGGACTTCAGCATATTCATCAACAACAACAGTCTAGTCCAATGACTTCTATTCCCCCTTTAGTGCAACAAGAGCAGCAGCAACAACAACAGATTGCACAGAAGCAAGCTTTAGCTCAACCTGTGGCGCCCATAACGCCCCAGGTTGCAATCAGAGACAAGAAAGAAGAAATTAGACAGAAGAAAAGAGATGAGGAGGGTCTCCACCTCCTCACCTTACTTCTTCAATGCGCAGAAGCAGTGTCCGCGGATAACTTTCAAGAAGCAAATGAAATGCTTCTTGAAATTTCCGAGCTGTCGACGCCTTTCGGAACATCCGCCCAACGCGTCGCGGCGTACTTCTCAGAGGCAATGTCGGCTAGACTAGTGAGTTCATGCCTAGGGATATATGCCCCATTGCCTAATGCCCCAATCCACAGCCAAAAAATGGCATCAGCTTTCCAAGTGTTCAACGGAATTAGTCCTTTTGTGAAATTTTCTCATTTCACAGCTAATCAAGCAATACAAGAAGCCTTTGAGAGGGAAGATAGAGTGCATATCATTGACCTTGACATAATGCAGGGACTACAATGGCCGGGACTGTTTCACATTCTTGCGTCGCGGCCTGGCGGACCGCCTTTTGTTCGGTTAACCGGGCTTGGGACGAATATTGAAGCATTGGAAGCGACTGGGAAACGATTGTCTGATTTCGCAGAGACGTTAGGTCTTCCATTTGAGTTCTTTCCTGTGGCTGAAAAGGTTGGCAATTTGGATCCCGAAAGACTGAATGTTAGTAAGAGAGAAGCTGTTGCAGTGCATTGGTTGCACCATTCGCTCTATGACGTTACTGGTTCAGACAACAATACTCTATGGCTCTTGCAAAGGTAACATTCTTGTTTTCAACATTGAATTTGATTTTTTAATTTAGTTATTATAGCGGTTTTGTTGGCATTCCGAACGGTATAGTGTGTATTGATGTGGGGTTGTTGCAAATTCAGGTTGGCCCCAAAGGTAGTAACAATGGTGGAACAAGACTTAAGCCAAGCAGGTACATTTTTGGGAAGATTTGTCGAGGCAATACATTACTACTCGGCGTTGTTTGACTCGCTCGGTGCGAGTTACGGTGAGGAGAGTGAGGAGAGGCATGTTGTAGAGCAACAATTGTTGTCGAGGGAGATTCGGAATGTTTTGGCTGTTGGGGGACCTGGGAGGACTGGAGAGGTTAAGTTTCACAATTGGAGGGAGAAGTTGAAGCATTCTGGGTTTAGAGGGATATCCTTAGGTGGTAATGCAGCTACACAGGCTAATTTGTTGTTGGGTATGTTTCCTTGTGATGGTTATACTCTTGTTGAGGACAATGGTGCATTGAAACTTGGTTGGAAAGATCTTTGCTTGCTCACTGCTTCTGCTTGGAGACCTATTCATACCACCCACAGGTAGTATGAGTGAGTTTTAGTGGGAGATGAATCTCAATGTTGGGTACATTGTAAAAAGTACTTCACAGCACAAAAAAGAGGATGAAAAGCAAACACCCAAGTTTTGATTGTTCGTCACAACCTTTTAGAAGGCTGAGTCGCTGAGATACAAATATGTATGTACTTGGCTTGTTCACACGCGCATGTTCTTGTTTCTAAATTCACCAATTTTCTTGATGGGACTTTGATATCTCTTTCATTATGATTCTTTAGTCATATGTACAAGTAAAGAAACAATCACTTTTAGTTTGTTAAAGAATCACATTTTTCTACTTTATTCTCTGAACTATATACCTTCTCAAAAATCTTGTTTTAGCTTTAAATGTGAAGTGTGGATTCAGTTCCGCGTTTCGCTTGATCAGTTGCTGTTGCACAGAGTTTAGTTTCATTTGATTTCGTAAGACAAAGTTTTATATGCATTGCATGGTATGGTTTGAGTGGCAGAGTAGGTAAGTGGCACGTTAAATGTTGATTAGGTCTCATTGTTGATTGATTATTCCTGTATAATATTCCAATTAGCTAAAGTACTGCTGACACAAAACTCAATTGTTAAAGGACCAACTTTTCACAACATCTTAGGTCATTTTGACCTACTTTGAGATCTCTACTGGTTGGATTTGTGTTTCGACTTTCGAGCAGTGTGCAACTTTTCTGTCCCTTTTGCCATATAATGTATTAAAAAAAAATAAAGGTCCCTACTGATTAATAGCTAATTTCTAATATGCCCCTTCAATTAATTATTCTTGTATCTTTTAGAGCCTTTGTGTGCTCATGTTGGGGAGCTAGGTACTGTTATATGAATAGCTTTGCTGCAAAGGTAAATGCCTTTTTCCTGCTCTGGATGTGATCCAGAGACTGGTGAGAGTGGGTTTGGATTCACATACTACTTTCGTCATTTTGGAGGAAAGATAATAGAGAGATGGATGTTGTGCATTGGAAAAGGAGCCATGAAGAGATCATGTGGCTTTGGTGCAATAGGCAGGTACATGAGTAGAGAGGACGAGAGCTAAAAGTCACGAGATCTACTCCGACTTTAAAGTTTAAACTACGTGTCTGGGGCCTCGGAAGAACAGACCCCAGACGCCCAGAGTACTATTTCAAAAGATTTCTAATAAGTTCATCCTCCCTTTTCTCAACTTGATAAACTAATGAATAGTTATTTAATTCAGCAACATACATATTTAGACTTTAACAGATAATTACTGTAATCGGGTATTTGGGCACACGTACATATCGTACAAAATTAGTATTAGTTTTGGGCTTTTGGCCACAAAATGAGGAGCGTGTTTTTTATTGAAAAAAAAGTCATATATATTAGCATTGCCCAAGTAGCTGCTATACTGCTAATTGTCTATGTCCGATATTTTTTTGGCAGGTTAGAGCTTCTCTATATCGTAAAATCAATTTGGTGGATGCTACCACCAATTCGGAAAGGTGAACTCAAACCTGGTCACAATAACTATCCATTCGCATATGTATTCACAAATTTGTGATTTCATTTGCGGGTGCGGCACTGGAAGTGGGGTGGATTACTTTTTTACTTTTTCAACGGTATGCACAATAGTAAGAGTGTCGCCCAGATTATTTTTTTACTTTTTCAATTATATACGCAACAGTGGTAGTTTTCAATTATATAATTTACAATTGGTCACCAATTTTAATTGTTTATTTACATTTGGAGCAAAATTGACGGTTTTTCATTCATATTTTATATATTGACACATTTATTTTTAGGACCAAACTCTAATTTTCAGTTAAAATTTGAAAGCCAAACTCTAATTTCCAGATAAAACTTGAGCATGTAATAAATGGGGTAAATTTGTTCTAATTGGTATTTGACCCTAAATTTGTTATAATATATTGCATATTTCATGTAATTGGTATTTGACCCTAAATACAATGATCAACTCTAAATTGACATCAAATTAGCCACTAATTTGAGTGTACAATTTTATGTTTTTGATATTATTAAACAATAATTTTATGGTGCTAATATTCTCCATTTGCTACGTTTATAAACTCATATTTAAAAAATTATATTATATATTATATTCTTATATTTTTCCACCTCCCCCATTAACATAAACTCACCACCGCCTCCATGAAAGTTAAAACTATCTAATTGAATAACCTGGCCACTCAAACATTTACTCTGATCTCTTTTACCAACATTTATTATATTATAGTTTATACCTAATAATAGCGATTGAATTAACAATAGATTGTTCATCGCTATGACTAACATTGGTAATAAACCGTATGAGGTGTTTTACAATCGGTCATCTTTTTATATAGATGTAATAATTGTGTTCAAATTTAGGCTTGAGATATTCTAATTTGAACAATACCTCACAATTATTTTAGTACAAAAACTAATGAAAAGCATACACCTTCTAACTTTTAAGTAAAGTAATTGAATTATCACAACTTCAAACGTGTTCATAATAATATTCGTAAAGTTTCGTTTTGTTCCAATCACAAAAAAAAATGATCAAGACTATTTAATTCGTTCAATTATACAAAATTTAATAATATACATTTTGTTTTGTTTTCACCCATCACTTGTGGGTCGTATTTGCGTGTGTATGTTAATTAATTAATTTGGCTTAAGTGCATAATATAAATTGGTTAAATAGTGGTCGTAAAAAAATTCTTATATGGTCATTGAAAAATCTTAGATATATTAGTAAGTGTCTGGTTATTATTTTGAATTTTTGGTATTTGGTTATACTGTATTTGTGTTTTGTCCACTAGTAAATCACGTGTATGACATGTTTATAGGGAAATATTGATGTAACAAGACGGTAACTCAAAGTCAACGCAATAAACTATTAATTTTGACCCAAATGCAAATATACTAGAAATTGGTGACCAACCGTAAAATATCCAATTAAAAAGTTGACCAAAAAGTTAAATAGCTCTTTTATTAACTATTTTGTATGCAGAAGATATTGTCTTCTCTAATCTCAGGGACGAAACAAAATATATGTAGCATCTCTATCGGTTAATCGCGATTGTCAATGTCTGTTACATAAGCATCTTAAAAACAGTTACAAATATGAGCACGAGAACGAAGAGGAAGCAAGAAATTTTTTTATTAAGTTTTTTTACGCCGGTTGCTTAGATGATTGTGAAAAGCATAATGTGAAATTGCAGTACCTCCAACTTGTGTGTACAATACAACAATAGTGACCAAAAAAAAACTTGTGCGTACAATACAATTTGAGAAAAGCAGGAGGTCCCAACAACATCTCGAGCACAGCCCAGAATGGAATTGGTTCAAGAGTAGCGGCAAGCAAACTAGCAACCATCAAAAGCCTTTTTTTAGAAAAGTTCAAGTTGTAGCAATGTAAAGGCGTGATATGGTTTTCCTTTACAAACAGTTTCTGGGGGACCGGAATAGATTATTGGATGAGACCGAGTTCGACTTGAGAGCGAACTGCCTACGTATCTTACTCTGGGTTGTCTGGGGGAGAATAGAATCAGGTCTGGCGTAGTTCATAGGAGAGGTATTTATAGAGATCGAGAGTGTATCCTTGCTCTCCACGCGTAAAAGGTGTCCTAAACGAGGAGTGGAGATTAGGAT
Source organism: Coptis chinensis (assembly GCF_015680905.1). Lineage (NCBI taxonomy): Eukaryota > Viridiplantae > Streptophyta > Magnoliopsida > Ranunculales > Ranunculaceae > Coptis > Coptis chinensis. Next base: position 86,073,616 of record NC_141463.1, on the reverse strand, counting down.
AGCACGTGAGAACTGTTCTCATAGATCTACTGTAATGATGTGGAGCGGCAGTCTGTACAAGTAGCTTGCGGCCGTGACCAGTGGCTGACGGTCAAGATATGTACAAATACCCTTTAGTCATGATTGCTTATGGATAGGGGTGCGGTCACTTCCTAGCGTGGTTCGCATGATATTGCGACCAGTATGTAGCGTTCTATCGGCTCATGGATGCGACACAGATCCATAGGTCGATGTGTTATTTCCACCATGTTAGGCGCGTGCTGGATAGAGAATATCACTCCCCTACACAGCCCCCTCTCAATAGGTTGTGAGAGCGACCTGCTGAGAGAGATCGGTAGCGCGCGTGGAGTATGTGAGAGGTGGAAATCTCCAATGACCTGTGAGGAATGGCTCGTGTTAACCATGTGAGCTAGTGGGTGCGAACGTTTGATGCATGTCGCGGCCGACGCGGATGATCCGAAAGCAATTCGCAGAGAAGAAAAAATGGCGCCCGTTTTTTGGGATGTGAAAAGACAAGACAATTGGTTGGAAGTCGTGGGCCGCTAGGGCTAGGGTGTAATCATGATGCCTTGAAAACTGGAGGGGCGGTTGCTCAAAAATTTCACTTGCTCTGCTGAGACTTCATTTGGCTGCTTCGTCTGGTAGACAGAACTTCATTACCGCATCATCCTTCAGGTTAGTTCTCTGCCATTTTTGAACCTCTTCTTCTTGTTTGGTGCTAAGCCTCTGTGCTAAAGTTGTTAAGATACCCTGTTAGATACTAGTAGCTAGATTTGTTAGGGTTAGAAGAGACAATGTCGGACTCCGATGACACTCGATCTAATGAGGTTCGCGAAGTTTATCTTGGCTGGGATGACGAAAGTGAGGAGAAGGGTGAGTCTGTGTGTGAGATGGTTGAGAGTTATGATGAAGGCGAGGCGGCTGAGGGGCTAGCAGTGAGGAAGATGTGGCTCGATCTGCGTCTGTAGAAATGCGAGCTAGCACTTCAGTCGCGGTGAGGGTCGCCGTCTTCAAGCCGCCGCCCTAAAATGGGATAGACATGCTTTGAGGGTTCCCCATATCCGAAAAGAAATATGGGATAACCATAAGCGATCTGGAGATCCATGAGCCTGATCGGAACGCTCTGGTTTTTAGTGAGAGGTACACCCCCCCCCCCAATCATGGGGTGATCATCTGTGAGGGACAGCTGAGGGCGCACATGACGATACCATTCTCCAAGCTGGTTTGTGAGTTCCTGAACCGTTGTGGCAAGGCGCCTGTTCAGTTTGTGGGGAACACGTGGCGATTATTTAAGGTTTTTGACCTCTTGAACGCCAGTGGTGAGTACCGAATCGAGGTCGCTGATGTGATCGAGCACTACCTCGTAAAGCGATCTAGGTCGCTGAAATTTTAGCCTCAAAAACACGAAGCTACTGGCTGTCGGGCGCTCGACGGTAAAGAGTAACGAAGTCGGGGGACAAACGACCGCGCTTCCTTGTAGGACGCCATCGCGTAAGCTGGTTCATGTGAACCATAAAGTATGCAACTGCAACTTTATGGGGGTAGCAGTAGCGTTGTCTGATTAGGTCAACTTGGTTTTGTTTAACTTTTACTGAAATTGTTGTCTTGTTGCCTATGCAGATATCCGCCTGAAAAAGGAGTCAAGTCGACAAGTGATCGAGAAGTTTGCTTGCTTGTCACGAGCTGAAAAACAGGCCAAGCTACCAGAAGTTGCGCATTTCTTTGAAGAGCGCGGAGGACCTGCCATCCGGGAAAAAGAAAAGTAGAGCGTAAGCCCGAAAGGGTAACTTGAGTGGGAATACGTCGAAGAAAGATGTTATGGAGAAGCGTAAGAGCGATCCGTGACGCGACGAAAAGACAGCAAAGGGCCGTCATCGGGTGAAGCGACCGTTGGGAGTGTTGGGGCCTCTGGGTCCGGGGGGGAAAGGTCGGTCGAGGACGCCTCCTTTGATGTGGACGACGCTTCTCTCGACATTCCCGGTATCGACCGCAAAGGCTGCGAGGGTGGCCGAGACCGCACCGGGTGGTGAAGTCGCGAATCGGGGAAGCGGCGCTCGCGGCTTCGGGCGAGGCCGATGCCCGACTTCGGCCCTAGGTGAGGATGCCCCGGAGGTCGCCGACCCAAGGTTGTTGGAGATCCTCCGCAAGATGAAGGGAAAGGTCGGGTCAAGGGAGATCGGTAAAGGGCGATCCAGATCGAAAGGACGAACTGGAGCGCAACCTGATGTACATTGACGAGGTAACTGGGAAGAAGCGCTATGTGAGGAGGTCTGACTGCAGCTACAAGTCCGCCCCTATAGCTGCTTGCCTGTTGGAGGGGATGACCCTGGACGGTGATAGGAAGGACTTGGATGCTAAGGAGCTGGAGTCGAACTTGAGGGGGATGGACAAGGCGATGTGCCTGGTAAGTAACTTTTGCGCTCTTCTTGACTGTGTTGTTGCACTACATGCTATTGTTTGATGATAACGTGATATGTTGTTCGAGCTATCGCAGCTGATCGCTGGGTACCAGAAGCTGAAGACGGCTGCTCAGATCGCTGAATTGGAGAAGGCGGACGTTGAGTCGCTAAGGAACAAGTTGTCAATCTCGGGCCGTGCAAAGAGGCGAAAAAGCCGAACTGATCTTGATGAGGCCTCACCACCGCCTCGACTCGAGAGGACCTCTGCGGTGAACGAGTCAATCGAGTTGAAGCACGAGGTGGAGGCGTTGAGGGGCCAACTAGCCGCGGCGAACACTTATGCTGAACGATGTAAGACTTCCACTCTGCAAGCCAAAGAAGCCTATCTCGCCATCCGTGCTGAAGTGGAGGAGCTGGAAAGGAAAATGGACAACCCGGGCAGGAGGAGCGGAACGCCGGACTTCAGCGAAGCTCGAAGGTGAATCGCCTCGTCAGCCGCCTCCTCGTTCTCGCAGTCGTGTCACCCTCCCTCGCTGGTCTGATGAGTGAGCAGCTTCAGGGGTCCAGCGATCTCCCCTCGTGGTTGGTCTTTGGGCGGTTGTGGCGCCCCTCCGGTGATCCAAGCTCCGTCTCTATTTTGAATGTTACTCTTGGAGAAGATTTAGGTGAAAATGTTTAGAACATTTGTTTAGCACATGCGGTTGTAATGGGCCTCTGGCCGTAAACAATAGAGCTGGTTTCCTAGGTTGACCTGGGCAGCTCACTTTTTTCTTTGTTATTGATTACGATCTGGATGTTTAATTGTCTTTGGATTTCCGAGTATTCTCGAACACGGTTGATCGTGGAACTGGGCCCCTTTGTCGTTAGGTCGCCTCCTTGTATAAATGTGAATCTTGTTGTTCTTTCCCTTTATGGTCGGGCCTTGTATGAGAGGAATATTTATATTTGTAAGCCTGTGCCTGCTGTTATGAACTAATTGGTGCAGGTCGTTCATCTCGATGAGGGCACCGGGGCGTTCTGTGCTCTGGCGCGGCCTGAGATATAGTGCGTGCGTGGCACGTGTCGGAATGTGGGCGGTCAGGGGGTATGAAATGATGGCTGCCAGGTTGGCTGGCGTTTGGTGTCTCGATGCCATAATGGTGTGCCTTGAGAAGAGACGTTTCGTGAGAATAAATACGACCGGTCTAGGGAGAACAACGACATTTGCTCTTCTTGTTCTTCATACTGCGGCTGTTCTCCTTCCTACCTGCTTCGGTTTCTCTCTGCTTTGCCTTTTACTCAGGTACGTTTTTCTTGCTTTCGTTTAGATTGTGAACGTAGAAGTTACCGGGTCGCCCGACCATCTTTGTTTTGTTTTCTCGTTTCGCTTTTCATTATGGCTCGGTGTTTGCCTTACGTCAGAGGAGAAGGGAGTGTCAGAGCGAGTTCCCCTCTGCTCATGGAGGAGATGGAGTTCCGTCCTCATGTCCATGGGGACTGCGGTAAGAGGAAAGTTGTTGTGTCTGGTGGCAAGAAGAGCAAACGATCCAGGGGGTCGGGTCGCTCGACGGGCGGCATTGTATTCAGGTCGCTGCAGCGAGCGGAATGCTCCCATCGGGCTGCTGAGGGAAGCGACGACACAAAAGCAAGGTCGCCACGCCGCTAGTGAGGGTTCGCCCTCGTCGGTTGGGGGCGGGGGAGCCGAATTCTATTACGGGGGAGAACGGGAAGAAGCGTCCAGAAAACGCTTTGATTGCAGCTTCCACTTGGCTTCCATAGCGACTAGCTAGCCGGCCAAGGGATCGTGTTAGATGGGGACCGGGCTGAAGTCGAGGATGAAGACATGGACACGCCACTGGGGACTATAGATATGGCGAAGTTGTTTGGTGAGTATTCCTCATCGCCTTTGCCGCTTTGTTTCTTAAGTGATTCGATTATGACTCGTCCTTGTAGTTTCCGGCCGGGTATGATAAACTCAAGAACGCCAGGCAACGCGGTCGATATCGATGTCAACTCCCGGTCGAAATGGATGCTTGCGAAATGCAGGGCCGGCCGACAAGAGGAAACTTGACGCTGATGACTACGAAGACCGCGGTCTTCGTTGATGAGAACGCTTAGGCTAGTCACGAGATGGATGAGCTACAAATGGAGGTAGCGTAAGTCACCGAGTATGCTAAGCGATGTCGTGGGTTGCTCGCGAAAGCTCAAAGCGCGATACCACGCCTGTAGTGAGTATGTATGCCGGGACGAAAGTATTGTCACCGACTAAGGCGATGGGGTTCAAGGGGACGGTATGCGCGCATTGTTCTCGCTGGTCGCGAGGCATGTTCCTTCGACCGCCGCCCTCGTGACAAGCATGTGGTTGGTGCTCCGTGATATTGATTCTGTTTCTTGGTAAGACATTTGGTTCGTGTTGAAATAATCTGTCTGTTCTTTGCCCCTACGAGGGTTAAACATTAGAGCTGTGTTTTCAGGCTGGCCCTGAGCAGTTTGCTTTTCTTCGATACGGAAACCGGTCTCCACGAAAGTGGCAGTTCGTTAATTTTGCTTTCGCTGTTCGTCATCCGTCCGATCCGACGATTTCCGAACCGTTATCGGAAACTTGGTCAGATAGCTCCATGGTAATTTGTATGCTTGATGTTTATCTTATGCTTGACCGTTTGTAGGTATTACTTTCTTACTTATTTTTCATTGAACTTGTTTTCGATGTGTTCTCGTAAAGTGTTATGCTTGTTTAGTATTGCTCGAGAGCCGCATCTAGGAGATGTAAGTGTTTGACTAGCTTAAAGCTTAGGGGAACGGGCCTCCGAAGTTCCCCGAGGTCGTGTTGGTCGCTGAGAGCATTCTTACGTAGGTTCTAGGAGTATAGGTTCTCAACGAGTGAAACTCGGAGAGCTACCGAGCCCCAGACGCCCCCGAAAACGCTTGCTTGCTCGAGAGTGCAGTAGCCCCCGGGGCGTCTTTCCCCCGAGCCGTTCTCCGAGTTGATCCTAGGAGTATAGGTCCTCAACTTAGCGGATTCGAGAGGCGATGAGCCCGTAAGCTCCCCGAGCCGCTCGCCGCTTGAGAGTTTGCTTTTAGCCCCCGAGGCATGCCGCGCCTCGAGAGTGTTTCTCGGCCGAGTTGGTCCTAGGAGTATAGGTCCTCAACTTAGCGAGATTCGAGAGGCGATGAGCCCGTAAGCTCCCCGAGAGCGCTCGCCGGCTTGAGAGCGCTTGTAGCCCCCGAGAGGGCGTCTTTTCTCTGAAAGCATTCTCGCCGAGTTGATCCTAGGAGTATAGGTCCTCAACTTAGCGAGATTCGAGAGGCGATGAGCCCGTAAGCTCCTCGAGGCGCTTACCGCTTTCGCTTTGTAGCCCCCGGGGCCGTGCGCTTTGCCGAGAGCCGCTCTCGCCGAAGTTGGTCCTAGGAGTATAGGTCCTCAACTTAGCGAGATTCGGAGAGAGCGATGAGCCCGAAGCTCCCCGAGAGCGCTTAAGCCGCTTTCGAGAGGCGTTTGTAGCCCCCGAGGGCGTCTTTGCTCGAGCGTTCTCGTGAGTTGATCCTAGGAGTATAGGTCCTCAACTTAGCGAGATTCGAGAGGCGATGAGCCCGTAAGCTCCCCGAGTTACGCTTTCGCTTGAGAGTTTGTAGCCCCCCGAGGGCGTCTTTGCCTCGAGCGTTCTCACCGAAGTTGATCCTAGGAGTATAGGTCCTCAACTTAGCGAGATTCGGAGAGGCGATGAGCCTGTAAACTCCTGAGAGCGTTCTGCTCACTTGAGAGCGTGTGTATGATGCTTGTGGTGCGAGTGGCTTAGCTTGGAGATTTGAGTAAAAAAAAACCGCAGTTTATGATAACAATCTTCAGTAGCTTACACTTGAGCTTGTAGTACACGTGGACATGAATTACAATACATAATGCCACTACTGGTAAAACTGTTTTAGTAAGTATGTGTTCCAAGGTCATGGCAGCAACTTCCCTTCCTGGGTTTTAATCCAATACGCTCCATTGCCAACGACGCTTCTCCACTATGTAAAGGCCTTCCCACGCTGGTGCTAGTTTAGAGTCATCTTGAGTTTTCTTCAAAACGAGATCCTCACGTTGAAAAGATCGAGGATGCACTCGCTTTGTCAGTAGGATCGCTTTTTTAGACTTGTTGGTAGGATGCTACTCGATGGTCGCTAGATCGCTACTGCTCGAGGAGGTCGACCTCTCGAGCTAAAACCGAAGTCATTCAGTTTGACTCGACAAGCTCGGATCGGGTTGTCGCGATTGTCACTTCGGTGGGGATGACGCTTCGGCTACGTATCATAACATAGGAAAATGGTGATTCACGGTCTTTGGAGCGAAATTGTAGTCGCGATGAGCCCATAGTATGTTCTCGAAATGATTTGGCCATTGGCTCTTGTTCTTTTCAATTTTCTTCTTCGATTATCTAGAATGGCTTTGTTGCCGGCCTCCGGCCATCCGTTGCTTTGGGCGCATCAGCGTAGAGAAGGCATGAACGATCTTCCACTTGGCCAGAAACTATTTAACTGTTTTACCTTTGAACTGGGAGCCATTGTCCATCACCGGGTGTGTGGGTAAGCCAAACCGGGTGATGATATGAGTCCAAATGAAATTCCCGACATGTGATTCTTTGACGCGGTGCCAACGGAATTGCTTCCCCCACTTAGTGAAATAACTGCGGGCAAAGAAGGTCGGCCGAAGCCTCTGTGCTCTTCCGAGGATGAATGGTCCCATAATGTCCATGCCCCACATGTGGAACGCCAAGGCTCGCGATGTTAATCAATTCGGGTCGGTCAGTATGATGTTGTGACCAAATGTTTGACATTTGACACACTTCGGTGACATACGATTTGGCATCAATCGCATACGGGGGGCGAAAGTATCCTTGGGAGATCGCTTTGTGGGCCAATGAGCGACCTCCGGCATGATTGCCACACTCTCCTTCACGGATCTCTGCAAAAATTAACTGACCTTGCTCTGGACTGATGCACCTCAGATGAGGTCCTCCTACGGACTTGCGGAATAACCTGTCATTCAACAAACAATAGCTATGTGCCTGGTGTGGGACCTTTCTGGCTTTGGTACGCTCATCTGGAAGTGTGCCATGCTGGATGTATTGTATAATAGGCTGCATCCATGTTTGACTCATCTGATCTTCAGAGAGTGGGCACAGGTCGCTGATTGCCAAGACATGGTCCACTTGGTAAGCTGGTCGATCGACCACTTCAATGGTCAGTTGTCTTGGGGCACAATTCGGTGTCTGGGTCGCTAGGTATGCTAAGCTATCTGCGTGACGGTTCTCGTCACGCAAAAAATGGTGTATCGTAGCTCTGCTAAAAGAAGGAAGCAGATCATTAACAACTTGAAGGTACTTGGAAAGGTTACCTTCGCTGGTAGTGTACTCTTTTGCAACCTGGCGAACGACCAGTTGCGAGTCACTAAAGATTTGGATCTCCCTTACACCGAGCTGGATTGCCGCACGCATTCCCATTATTAGTGCTTCGTACTCCGCTTCGTTATTGGAAGTTGCGAAGTCGATGCGGACTGCTTTCTCTACCATAGTTCCCTCGGGGGACACTAAAACGATTCCGATACCATTGTCGCCGGGGTTGTTGGAACCATCGACGTAGAGGGACCAGACTGTTTTTATGTTCGCTTTTGTGGGTGTGACCTCTGTTTCTGTTTCCCAATTAGGGTCGTCGACTGGAAAATCTGCTAGGAAATCTGCGACGACCTGACCCTTCTGCGACGTGCGGGGGACGAAGTCCATGTGGTGCTCGCCCAATTCTTCTGCCCATATTGCCATCCTAGTGGTCTTATTTTCTTTGTGAAGGATCCTCTTCAACGGGAGATCGCTAAGTACTTTGATTGGATGGGCTTGAAAGTAAGGTCTGAATTTTCTTGCCGAGTATAACAAAGCAAGGATCGCTCTCTATGTGGGGAGTAATTCCTCTCTGCTGGAGTGAGTGTCTTACTTGTGAAGTAGATCGACTTTTCTGAGTTGTGTTCCTCTTTGAATAGGACCGAACTGATGGCAAAATCCGATACTGCCAGATAAAGCCCCAGAGTTTCTCCGTCTGTCGGCTTAGCTAAGACGGGGGGTGTTGTCAGGTATTCCTTAAGAGTGGAGAATGCTTGGTGGCATTGATTGTTCCATGAAAACTGCTCGCCTTTCTTTAGTATCTGTAAGAACGGTCGGCATTTGTCTGATGCTCTCGATATGAATCGGTTGAGTACAACGACCATACCTGACAACTTTTGTATCTGTTTCTTTGTTTGAGGGTCGGGCATGTCGAGGAACGCCCGAATTTGGTCTGGATTTGCTTCGATACCTCTCTGCGAGACCTGATAACCGAGAAATTTTCCGGAGGACGCTCCAAAAAGGCACTTCTCTGGGTTCAGCTTCATTCTGGTTCGTCGTAGTCTGGAGAACGCTTGCTCGAGGTGAGTGAGGTGGTCACCTGCTTTCTTGCTTTTGACAACTATGTCATCGATGTAGACCTCCATGGTATCTCCTAACATGTCCTGGAACATGTCAGTTACAAGTCGTTGATATGTCGCCCCTGCATTTTTAAGTCCGAACGGGAGAACATTGTAACAATAAATTCCTTGCTCAGTGATGAATGAGGTATTCTCCTGATCTTCTTCAGCAAGTGGTATTTGATTGTACCCACTATATGCATCCATGAATGAGAGCAGCTCGTGCCCACAAGTCCGGGTCGACTAGTTGGTCGATTCGGGTAGTGGAAGTCGCCTTTGGAGTTTCTTGGTTGAGGTTGGTGAAGTCGAAGTTAATGCCGGATCGTACCATTCTTTTCGAACCGCCACTATGTTTGCGACCCCACTTCGGGTAATCGACCTTCCGGATGAAACCTACTTGTTTGAGCTTATCTACCTCATCGCTGACCGCTTTTGAAAGCGTAAAACAATCTTCTAGGTCGTTGTCGAACCGGTTTGGCACCGTGGTTGACGCTTAACCGGTGGCATGCAACTCTAGGGTCTATACCGTGCACGCCGATATACGACCAGCGAACACATCTTTATTCATGGACAGAAATTTTACAAGATGAGCCTTAAGTGTGGGGTCAAGGTTAGCCCGACATAGACGAAGTTAGGGTCGCCTTCGGTTCCCGTCATTCACTTGCCGCTTTTAAGTTTGGTTTGGTTTGGTTCTGCTAAACCGCTTCTGAGTGCTCTCCGGAGGATTGCACTTTGCCGATGCCGAAATGGTCCGATGACCGGCCGGAATAGCCGTAGGAGTTGAAATCCGCCTTCGTGGTTACGACAACACGGTCGAAGTGATAACTTGTTGCCATGACAAATGTAAACCGGGTGGTTTCACGCAACCCAACTCTAACCAGGTTGTATGAGAGCCGGTAGATGCCCAGATCCCCATTGACTTTGTTTGCACGCCGACGTTCTCCATCGGGCTTACCTCAAGGATTTGTAATCCGGTAATGGTAACACAAATTTGCCTTGGTAGCGGTCGGATCCGGGCCGGTGAGAGGAAGTTCTTGTTGAGCCCCGGCGCTTTGATCATCGCTTTGGTCTAATCGGCTCTCACCTCAGCCACTAAGTCTTTGGTCATCGTATAGCTGGTGGGGTCGTTGCCGACGGTGATGGGAGGTTCACCGATCTTGTTTGCTGCGATGACCTGATTACAATGATGGGCCTCGAGTGGTTTGCTTCGAAGCTCCATCATTCCCGGCTGGGCCTGAAAAACGGAGCACTTGGTGCAAAGTGGACGGATCTTTGCGCCTGCGATTTGATGGATCCACCGTCGCCCTAGAATGGCGCGCCAGGGCGACTTGGTATCTAGGACGCTGAACGCCAGATTGAAGCTGACCTTGTCTTCTCGGGAGCCCACCTAGACTGGGAGTATGATGTCTCCTATTGGATCGGCCCCGAGCCGTTGAATCCGAAAGAGGGGTGCGATGGGGTCTATGAAGACCGACTTTGGCGGTTCATCTCTTGGATCGTGGTGGTAGAACAAAATATCGCAGAGCTGCCAGGGATCGATCAAAACTTCGGCAGCGGTCCATCACCGATTTTGACGTGGACCACGAGCGTCGTTGTCGCGGGAGGCGCACCTTGTTGAGGTCGGCCTCGAGAAGGTGATGTCTCCCCGCTCTACGCCCCGAATCGCGTGGCGCTGGAGCCGCTTGTGAAGAAAAGTTGTACACTTCATGGAGGGCACCGACGCGCTTCTTTTTCTCGCTTAACTTCGAGACGGAATCATCCCGAGTGTGATCATGTGGATGGTTCCGCTCATCATGCTCGCGACCTTTTGATGTTTGACGGCGATCTTGACGGGGCGTTCTCGAGCCGCCCTCCTCTGTGAGGACGACTTTGGGATCGCTGGATCGCCCGCCGTGGGGGGACTCGCTTCCAGATTCTCATGCCATGAGCTTGTGGCGCAGTCGCCCGTCGAGTATATTGGTGTACCGCTTGATGTGCCCGCCCGACTAGGTCTTGCAAATAATGTTTGAGCCCCCAAAGACACGCCTCATGGCATATACCGGGCGCCTTGAAACGCCCCGCTAGGTTAGTCGGGTTGATCTGGCGGCCGCCTTATCTCCGGGTCGGTAGAAGGTTTGATCTGACCGCTTTGATCTTCTCTAGTATGTAACTAGGAGATCTGGTGAGTACGGCGAATTCTCGGTCATTGCTTGGTTTGGGTTTGGAGGGTTGTCCTTGTTGTCGACCACGCTTTTTAGAGGATGATGTTACCTCGTAAACCTCTCCTTCTTCTATTTCTTCTTCTTCTTGGTTATGCTTTTTCAGACCCTCTTGCAGCTTGATGTATTTATCAACTCGAAGCGATACCGCGGCAAAGCATTTCGGGTCTTTTCGTGAGCAATCTAGTTAGGTCGGTATTGCGGGTGCGGCAGGCGGTTGTGAAAGCCAGTGCGGCAAATGACTCTTTGAGGCCGCTTTCCATGTCCAAGAGTTCTCGTTTGAACCGGCTTAGAAGGAGTCAGGGTTCCTCCTTGCCAAGAGCGAAATGGAAGAGTGAATCGAGATCACCCTTCTTACGCCTATTGTGGACGATCGGGCTTCACGGAACAGTCGGTGAGCCGCTCGAGCTTTTATGGAGTCCGCCTCGAGGAGAATAACCAATCGAGTGGGCCATCCTTTAGACTTCGCCGGAAATAGTCCGGCAGCGGGAGATGGTCGAACTCCGTGCTACTTGTAGGGGCAAGACTTTGAACATATCGTGTTATATGCTGGCCTGGGCATGTGCGGCTGTCGTACATCGGGAACCGTGGTTGGACAAAGTCTGGAGGAGAGACTTTGTGCAGTATTTCAGCAGCAAATGGAGATGCGCGGTAGGTTTTCAATATCTTTTGCACTATTTGAGTGGAATCTTTCTTTACCGCGTTTTTGTCGAGCCTTTGGTTTAGCTCGGTGATCTGTTGACTGACGTTGATGACGTCGTCCTCTGCGGTGACTCCTAGTGGGTTCTGTGTGTCCACCTGTGCATGGAGTGTGATGTTTTCTTGCCTGAGCTCAGCTATTTGCTCGTTCACTGTCCCTAGTTGGCCTGCTAAAAGGTGGAGTTGAGCTTCGAGGCTTGCCATGCTTCATGGGCTTGAGAGTTTTGGCTACAGATTTGTTTGGAAATGGTCTGGTTTCTCAAGTAATCGAGACCACAGACGGCGCCAATGTAAAGGCGTGATATGGTTTTCCCTTACAAACAGTCTCTGGGGGACTGGAATAGATTATTGGATGAGACCGAGTTCGACTTGAGAGCGAACTGCCTACGTATCTTACTCTGGGTTGTCTGGGGGAGAGTAGAATCAGGTCTGGCGTAGTTCATAGGAGAGGTATTTATAGAGATCGAGAGTGTATCCTTGCTCTCCACGCGTAAAGGGTGTCCTAAACGAGGGGTGGAGATTAGGATAGCACGTGAGAACTGTTCTCATAGGTCTGCTGTAATGATGTGGAGCGGCAGATAAGTATAAAAGTAACTCGCGGCCAGTGACCGGGCCGGTGGGGTCAAGATATGTACAAGTACCATTTAGTCATGATTGCTTATGGATAGGGGTCCGTGTCACTTCCTAGCGTGGTTAAGCATGATATTGCGATCTGTATGTAGCGTTCTATTGGCTCATGGATGCGACCTGTATCCATAGGTCGATGTGTTATTTCCACCATGTTAGGCGCGTGCTGGATAGAGAATATCACTCCCCTACAAGCAACTAGTTACAAACCTCTCGGGAGTGATTATTCATTGTTGAAAATTATGTTTCAACCGACCTTCTAAGAAAATTTTCATAAACAAATGCATATTTTTTCTCTCTCCATGATTGTAGTATTTACAAGTAGGGGTGTAAAACGAGTCGGGTCGGGCCGACCCTCAAATCATAAAACCACTTGAGGGCGGGGTTGGATGTAGTGAGGGACGGACGGGCCTATAAAGATCAATGTTAAAATTATGAAACCCTCTCACCTCATCCCTCTCTTTAGATAATTGAGGGTTGGACCATATTACTCTCTTAAACTCTTTATTTACAGTATAATATTGCTAAATTGATTCGCGATAAATTAATTATCACATTTAAATAATATATTTTATCAATATTGATTTTGGTTAATCTCTATTAGTAAAATACACCATAATTAACCTGGCCTTTTAAATTAGACCAGCCTTTTTTCTACCACCTAATATCCCTGATTAAATACAAAAAAATATTATTCAATGTCTTTAAAAAGGACTATTTCGTCATTTAATTTTTTATTTCTATTTATACCCTTCAATTACAACACACAGACAAAGGAGTTTTATGTCAATTCAGGGCAAAAACCAAATCCACGCCTATATTGACATGTACGCAGTGTTGCCTTGCCATTCATACCCACTTAAATACCATTAATACCCACTTAACTTCCAATTAATATCGAAGTTCTTTCAACTTCCCTCCTTTCTTCATGAACTCTTTCCAGTACTGGTTAGATGACCATCTATATATGCTTGGAAGAGATTAGAGAAATAGAGAAAGGATCAAAGGAGGATTCTTTTAATTATTATGATTATCTTCTTAACAAGTTGGCTCGTGGGACCTCCATTGAGTAAATTTGGGGTTGAGAACTTGAGAAAACTATGATTATCGAGCTACCATGTAGAATTGAAACCAAAGACCATTCTTAGCATTTCAAGGATATTCTACCCCCAATTTGCTTGATACAACAAGAAAAGAAGAATAAATTGATCAATCACCCATAATCAACAAAACACAAACCAATTTCAGTTGAGTAAGTAGAAACCTCTCGACTCTATCAAATAATTTTTTATGGGTACATCCAATTTCTCCTCTCTTTCTCTCATTAAAATTTTGCATCCGTATGAGTATGTATTTAACATCCGATGTTTGGTTTGGTCTGATTCCGCGGTGTGAATCTTTCTCGTGGATGGCGTTAAAACCGCTTGACTTATACATTACTACGTTTGCTCTGGCGGTAAGTCAAATTGACTTTATCTCTGCTCTATCATTATCTGCAAGCATTCTTGAAGGTTATCTATTGTTTTTTCTTCTTAGTTTTATTGGAATCGAACCACCCATTGGATTTGAACTGAATGATACCATGGTTTCATACGTTTATCTCCAAAACAAACATTTAGCATACATTTGTCAGATACCAATTAAAACCATGTAAGCTATATGTTAGTCATCCTAGATGATTTAAAAAGTGTCAGTGTACTTTTTCCAGGGAAATAGTGATGAAAAGAAGTTCTATTGGTGGTTCAGCATGCTCCTCGCATGAGTTTCTGTACGCTTATAAATAAAAAAAACACCTTGCAAGGCCTCAAAATCTATCACCGTTATCGTTTTGTAACAATGATGATTAAAACCCTCAGTTAAATTAGTTGATACCGATCTACAAGGGAATTATCATTTTGTGTTGTTCATGTTGTAAAATACAAAGCCTATAACACATGTACGTTGTTCTATTTGTTTATCGTGTCACCTTGGGTTTCCTATAAGGTACCAAATTGGATAAGTGCAAATTGGTGCGGATAATTTTGTTAGTGTGTTTTAAGGTGTATATAAATACGTCTTCCTATTTATATTTATATTTTTATTTCAATGTTACAACAAATTTTTGTTGTCGCGTCTCTTCCTTCTTTATGGACGAAGTTTTGTTATCTTGTGATGTTGAAATGAAGTTTGAGTTTGAGTTTGAGTCTCATCGAGGACTATTAAAACTTTCAAGATTATATATTTTGTTTTCTTTCAATGTTTAGATTTTTATAATGTTTAACTAAAAGGAGTTTCAATACCTACTCTGCAATAGATTGTTTATAAAAACTTATATGAAAATACCCTTGCTGGCAAGAAATCACTTCTCACGAGATCATAGTGATTTAGCTAAAATGCCCACGAAAATAGATTTTCCAATGAGAATTCCATCTAGCACCAGTGGTAAGGCATTTTCTACTCACAGAAAAAAAGGATACCATCCCATAAATATGTACGAAAAATACTGAATAAATATAAGTAGGGTTTCTTATGATCGTTCAATTAAAACCCGAAAGAATCACATAGAAGAAAATTGAGCTACTCAATGTGAATTCATTAGCAATGGTTGCTCAAATGCTGAATGAGACTCCTTTTTTTTTTTTTTTTTTTACAAGGTATTATGTACATGGTAATATTCAAGTTAACGCGACATGTTCAAAACAATCCCAATTCTTCGTCAAGAACAAACAAAAAAAACCAATTTTATTATATAGAAATCCCAAATCAAAGTACCTGATGTCTCGATGCTTCTTTCATTTTGTTTTTTTGTTTTTGATATGTTGAGATTTAGATTGCTTAAGATCCTTTTGTTTTTCATTGTTTTGTAGGCTTTCAGTACAGGAGAGGCAGAAATTGTCTGCATTTCTCAACTTTATTTTATTATATCTGTCTTGGCATAGGTGGTTGAAGTTGTATTTTTGAAATGAAAAAAGGCTAAACTATAGAGTGGATACTATGCGTCTGCTGCAAAAACAATATATAAAAAGCAAATGAAAGTGTAGGGTGAGATTAAATTGTTGACAGGTCTTTCTCTTCCCTTAATCAGGCAGAGAAGCAGTTGAGACGATGACAGCCGTTGGTCCTGGATTAACTGGAAGGAGCGTTGGAGATGTTGTTGCTTATGGGGGAAATCCAATGGGTTAATACACTGAAGAACAGGTCCTTCCTGCAAGTGTCGTGGTGTCTGTCCCATCTTCTATAGATCCTATTGTTGGCGCTTCTGTCATGCTTAAGGGAATGGCAGCTTGGTTCTTACTTCGCCAATGCTTCAAGGTTTGTTTATAATTTCAGTCATTTGGTACCATAAACTTTATTTTAACTTCAATTGCAGGAGCTCATTGGAAAATCATGAAGTTTAATAGCACTAGGACATGTCCACCTAAGGTTTTAAGACCTCAAATGTTTTCAAAAGAGATAGATGTTAGATGGGGAACATAATGTATGAATTCTTTAATGTACACATTCCCAAAAGAACCATGTAATAAATATTATATGTTTCTATTTTACCAATTGTTTCATTTTCCCTGTTTGGAAATTCTGTACTATAAATGAATAGTGAATTTTCTTCACAATTTTTACACGGTACATACTAATGAGTAATGTTTGATGTTTATCCCAAGAAAATGAATTGTTTCTGCTTGTAGTGCTCTCCTCATAAATGTTTTCCCTAGATTGTTTAGTTAGTGGTCTTTTTGTTCTAAGATGTGTGGTTTATGTTTATGAAGGTAGAAGCTGGACACACGGTCCTTATTCATGCAAAGCAAATTGGAGGAGTCAAGTATCTTTTGTGCCAGTGAGGCAAATGCCCTTGGCCACCGTAATTGAACTGTATCAATAGAAGAGAAGGCAGCTCAAGCCAAAGAAGATGGATGTCACCACATCATAATTGTCTTCCTCCGAGAAGATAAGCTAAAGAAGCGAGAGAGATGAGTTAGCACAGGTACATAGGCCTATTGAAAATTTTAATCTGTGTTAAAAATTATTGTTGGGCATCTACAACCCTTCGTTTATGCCATCAATATTTTTCTGCTGACAGGAGAAGGCTGCCAATGCACGGACACTTCCACCAAATACTATTAGATGGGTCATTCGTCCCTCTGGGACGATCGTTACATTCTCGAAGATGTTGGCTTACCAAGTACTTTAGCTCGAAGCCTTGCGGTGAAAATCCCTCCGGCTTCATTCTCGTGGGATCAAAATTGAGACATGATATGCCTATCCCCATCTCTAAACTATATACACATTACATTTTTTTACAAAATTGACGAGGTATTTGGTTTGGACTTTCGTTACCCACCTCTTCGTGAAAAATGTCTTTGGTTCTTCCTGCACCAATCCATATGTATATCGAGATTCCAAGTCAGAGCTTCCATTGTGCAGTCTCAAGTGCTACAGAGCAATACATGAAAGCCAACTCCTTGACGTGAAAGCGTTATAATTTTATTATTTTTTACAGTGTCAAGGAGGTGAATGGTTCCATTACTCGTGCGTTGGGCTCACGCCTGAGACAAGGTTCAGAGGAAAGTGGTACTGCCGACATGTGAAAAGCTACCGCAGTATCATCCTTAACTTCAGATCCGTACCACTTTTGGTCTGTAAAATAGTCTACTGCTGCGTTGTATTTTTACTTTTGGGCATAGTAGCATGTAGTACTTGAAATTTCTTGGCAGAATAGAAGGATTTTACATTTTGCTGGAAAATACTTCTCATGTGATGAACTGATGATTGATTGATATATACGAGAGTAAACGAGACGTTGGTTTGGATCCAACTCATGTTTATCACGCAGTCAGTCTAATGGCTTGGTACACCAAACTACACTAAAATTTCAGTTTTCACATTGCGGTTTTAACCTTTCCAATGAAATGTTTGTCTCTCGCTTAAAGTGCATTTTTTGCTTTCAAAAGAGACCCATTCATTACTATATGGCAAAAGAGTTATACATAGCATTCTGGACTCTACTGAAAGTCCGAAACTTGCCCCGACCGACATAGGGATCAAACCATTACATAACTGAATATGCAGTCTAGCCAATTCAGCCAAAAGATGAGCATGCTGAATAAGATCCCTTGGACAAAAGACAATTGTACAAAACATAAATGACTTGAAAATTTTGAATCTCCAACAAAAGGCTAGATCGACAACAACTCTCCAACAAACATTTGAAGCTTTTTCCATTTAGCTCATTAACAATTGTTTGATTGTCGAGCTTCTACCCAAATCCTTCAATATCACCGAGCCTTTCATTCAATATCTGTAGTTTCAGATCTACCTTGATACATCTTCTTTTCCGAAAGGTTGCTTAAGGCCCTATGCTTCAGTCTCTATTTCTAAGTCTCTATAGTGGGTCACCACTGGCTTTCATTCTATATGATCCTCCTCCCCAATCACATAAACTTATCTACTTCCTGGCGTTTCCTTCTGTTCTTTCATCAAATTTGAGAATCAATAACAACCTATTAGGAAAGAAAGGTCTTTTCTTCGTGGGATCCACAATAACCATATAACATAGGTAAATGGTATCTTTCTTCCCACGCCTAATCCGTGCAATTCTTCGACATTACCGGTTGGAAAATGGAGGTAAAAATTGAACATACAATTAGCGATATTACTGAATTTTTGCTTCTATTTTTCACAGTGAATTTCCTTGATGTGTTCCTTTTAGGCACCTTTTAGGAGTATATCCAACGATTTTCGGGCATGAAGCTATTGGGTAACTGCATTTAATTAAAGAATTTCCCTTTCTCTTCCAGTTAGCTAGATAGCCTGTTGTTCTTCATCAAATGACCAGCTGCGATTCTGAAATAATCACGGCGACGATGCATTACTTAACTTCATCTTTATCAACATTGAACAAAAATTATGTGGAAAGTGACCTTCATTTTATACTTTTGATAGTATGACAAATAATAATTTGCTACAGATCGGCTAAAACTAACTACTTCAAGTCATTAGAAAAACAAATGCAAATGTAGATGATAGTGAAAGTTCACATTTCCTAAATACTGATTTCTATGGCAAATCATATGTATATGTCAAGACTGATTGAACTGTTATGATTAAAGAACTTAAGACCAAGTCCGACTTAACAAAGACTGCTTTATTACTTAGACATGTTAAAGAATAAATTAGTCGATTATAAGGCTATTATCCTTTTCTCCATAAAAATATCGTTGTCAAGCCGGTAATAATGGATCTTTTTCAACATATAGGGTGGTGGAGAGTGTGGGAGATTATGTAGAGGAAGTGAAGGAAGGAGACAGAGTTGTTCCTTCTTTTCTAGCAAATTGCAATGAATGCATTTATTGTAAGTCGGAGAAGAGCAATATGTCGCCAAATTCCAGTTTAGAACAGGTGCTGGTATCCGAGGGATGGGACGAAAGCAGATTTATAGATTCCAATGGTAAGAGAGAAATGAGCAGGATAAGCAACTATTAATATCGACCCCTCGATAAAACCGATGTGAAAAGAGACAAAGACTCTCATTGAGCAGAAAGGTACTCTTATCTTTTTGGCTTCAAGTGTTTGTTCTCCTCTATAGGAAACCTATTATAGCGATATTATGTTTTTGTCCATAATTAAATGTTTCTTATGTCCTTTAATTTCTTATGGTGATGCAGGCAATCTATATAATTCTGAGGAAGAGATGAAACTCAAACAAGACCTTGATGGTGACACTAGGACGAGAACCGATAAACAAAACTCCTGATCCTGAAACCACTACTTTATACAAGACAACAACCGACGAGAACTTAACAATAGACCTTGAGGAGAAGAAAGGTAGAATGTCATGTTTGTAATTTGCATTTTAAGTAGTTGGTTCTGTATCAATGTTGTTGAGTATACTGTGGTGGATATAGCTCATGTAGTGAAGATCGCCATTTAAATTGCTCTAGATAAGGCCTGCTTACTTAGCCGTGGTGTCTCAACTGGTAAGATTACTTTAAACACATTGTCAATCATCTAATAGGAAATATTTCAGATGGTATTCGTCGGAGTTCGATCGATTTTTGGACAAGCATTTTCAATTGCAAATGTAATGTGATTAATCAAAATTGCAAAGAGATTATTGTATGAAATGAACAAGTAATGCTGTTGAAAATACCGATGCCTCGGTAGGTCTCCGGCATTTTTCCATACAGTTATTTGATAAATCTGTGAATGGAGATGCGTCTTGCAGGACTTGGTGCTGCTTGGAAAGTGGCAGACGCCCAAAAGGATTCAACGGTCGCAATCTTTGGACTTGGAGTTGTTGGACTGATGGTAATATAAAATGACATATGGAAGTATTTGCTTGGAACAACCCATAGTTCATACGACTTTGTAATGGATATGATTAACGAAAGGAATTAAGACATGATTTCCCAAAATCTCTATTCTTCTGTAGGAGGCACGAGTTTGTTCACCGCGATCTTAAACATTAACCGAGAAATAGAACTTTTAGCCGACTCTGGAAGTTCTATTTGAGGTCGGTCATTGTAGTTTTGTTTTTCTTCTCGTATATATCATATTCTCATTCTGTATGTTGACTATGAAATTCCTGATTTTTTTTCATTTATTTAATTTTGTTGCATAGGAATGGTAATGATCAATTGCTACCCTTAACGCATACCGCATTTGCTGCAATATTACATTATGTTGTTTTTTGTTAAGTGTCACTCGAGAATCTGAAAAATCTTGCCCCGGAGTTTGAAGCAAAGAGTGATGATTGTAATGTCATAGATGTTGAGTGGCAATCTTTAACAAAAACAAAATACTTCACACAGTCCCCTTCCATTTTGTTCATTCTTCTCTTGAGTAGTCGAGCTGAGCTTGGACGCGTAACCAAAGGTATTTCTCATGCTTTTGCATCTCTTTTGTCTGTTATTTTTAACTTCATATGTAGCATCTCTATAGCATTTTCAAGGAATAAAAACTCTTCAATCACTCTTGACATCGTCGTGTTTAGTTGTCGCTTTACACTACAAATGAGCAGCTAGCACCATAGGAGATCCCACAGCACATAGTATATACCATATGCAGAATATATGCACCATTGGAGATTCTCATCAAGTTTCTTTTTTATTGTATAGAATTCAATATACTCTGAGAATTATAGTATTTTTTTTTTAGTTAAGAAAGTTTAGTAATTAGTATATGGTATCTTTCTGGTAAGCTTTTCTATATATATGAGTTCTTCCTATATATATATAAGAAGTAGTTTTGTTTTATTGATAGATAGAAAGCCGGTAATATTTAAGATTGCCTTTGTTTTCTCTTTGGAGTTATTAATTCATTCCTTTCATCATCAATGAATGCACTTGTGATGTTGGACATTTTCATCATTAGGGACATTAGCAAGAAAAGTGCAACTTAGACCAGATCCTTTTATCATTATATTCCTAAGTATTCCACCTTCTAAAAATTCATGGCTAGAAACTATATGAGTACGAATGGGGAGGAAAATCATGAAATAGAATTATTAAGAAACCAAAGTTATGGTGATGATGTAAAGCATTTACTAGATCGTTTTAAAGTGGTTAATGACACCAACCAAATTAACAGAGAGGTTCTCGCTTTCCTCGAAAGTAAACCATTCTTTCTCTCCTTGAAGTTTGATTAGGCCCACTACAAATAGAGGTAGGTCCCGGACAATTGTTTACTTGAAAGAAGATATGTTTGCACACAATAAATGCTTTCGATTGGGTTGTAATTGGATTGGTTTTGGATGCTATCTTTGAGTTCATACAAACACTTTACTACTTTTTTAGTACCTTTGTAGGACCTAGAACCACACTTGCCTAATATTTATCCAGTTCGTTGATTGCCATATTATATATGCTGCAATTATTGCGAATCATTATAAGTAGTACTTGGGGCAGCCTTTCCCGTTAGATTCTTATCAAACCTTAGAGTGAACCTAATGTTGCGGTGGCTCATAACTCTAGAAACTTTTGAAAATTATGAACCACTTCAATCGGGTTATGACTAAATTCTCTAATGGATTTTACTTTTATCACGTTTATATTAGCTACTAACATAGCGCGAATCTTCAAATCCACAATACCTAGAGTAGCATTGTTATTGATTCATGTCGATCTTTACAAGTCTATTCGGATAGTATCAGAAAAAAGGAATCAGCTGAACTTGCCTGGGTATCTAAGTCTCAGGTACCCAAAAGAACTTATTATTCAGTTTGAGATTTGCTTGGAAGACCTGATTAATCAATTTCTAGGATTTGTTGTAGGCTTAGCAACGTAAAAGAAGGACATGGCGGACTTGTGATGGTCATATCTACTGATTGGTTTCTCGGTCTTTTTTCAACAAATTAAATGACCATGATCCACCATCTATATTGAGATTATCCTTGAGGCAACAGGTTCTTATGATTTGCTGTGCTGAATCAAAAGCCATTAATGATCCCAAAGGTATATGGCACTAAGTTTTGGTTAAGAGTATGGAACATTGAACTGCAGGTAGAGTCGACCAGACAATGTCTTCTTTCAAACTGAATGTTGTTATTTGTAAGTTGTAACGGTGGTGTCGCCGAATCTTCATTGCTACGCTCTAAGCTATGTATATGTTATTTCATCATTCCCGTAGTCGATGCGTGTGCTGTTACAATTATACAGAGCAATAATTTTGAAATATGCTTACAAGCACAAGTTCTGAAATGCAAATTAGATTGACTTCTACCATGCCTGAATTGCAGATACATGTTTAAGAGAATTAGAGTTTGAAGGTAAAATGACATTTCTTACTCTAGGGGTACTTCTAAAGCTTCTCCCGAGCATAAACTCAGTAGCAAGAGATTGTATGGTTTTGATATTTACTTTGTTTTTCCTTAATACTTTGCTGCAGAATGTGGCTATGTTTGGACGAGGTTCTGTTTGTGATTGCCTTTGTTTCGAGATAGGTTTTGGTGCTTAAGTGGGGAGTTTTTTTAACATTTAGGTATGCAAGGTTTTCGACTTTTGTTGTGATTATAGCTTCATAACTATAATCACAACAAAAGTCCAAACATATCGTCATTCTTTTTTTGTCAAACTTTTATCAAACTTTTTTGTTTCGCTTTTCCTGGAGCTTGCTTTCACAATACTACATCCAATGTGTTAAGTCAAATGACTCCCCAATTTCTTAGCTTATTTGATCCTTTGCTGCTGAACGATAGTGCCTCAGATCAGTACTTTTGATTGCAGGTGAATGCCATAGTCCCGCTTTTGCATCAACTCCACAATCGGCGATCTCTTATGGGTTTTGTGGGAACTGTATGCGGATTTCCGGTATACCTATCCATCTCTATCTTTTTAATGTAGGGCCCACGATAAACATTACTCTTATTTGAACTGTATTGTTATGGGACCCTAATGACACCCTTTGCCGTTCTGATTCAAGACGGCAGGTTTTGTTGGCCCTTGGCCCTCGGGCATTTTCCAGAGGTACATCTTTTGTTAATGCTTCATTTGGAATATTAGTTCTATACTTCAATAAATAATATATAGTGGCCACATTTTAGTTCCATGCTATGATGGTAGTCTATATATGAGCTTTTCTTCTTCGTCATCTCAAGTAAATGTACGTTGGAATATTCTAACAGTTTTCCTTTGTTTATCAAAGAAGTAATTATGGTTTTTTTGGTTAATTGATTGTGTATGTATCACGGTTGTGTTTTTTCCATAAATTTTGAACCGGTGTTGTGTCATTCTTATTTTCTTACTGTAGATTGGATATTGTCAAATTATGGTATAAACTATATTAAGATGAATTTAAGGTTGCACAGTAACATCTCCAATTGCTACTAAGTACCAAGGTGCACAAGGTGCACAAAGCAAAATGTAGTCTATTATTGTTTCTGTGCATCTTTAACTACTTGTTCACCTAACAAGTACTACCATGAGTATGACAAAGGTATCACACCAATATTGTTTCAAATTGTTCATGAACAGTAGGTAGCATGATTGCTTATGAGGAGTCTTTATAGCTTCCCACCATCCACACTTAAAGCCAGTGACTGGGGTGGTAATTGGTGAGTGAGAACTGATGAGAACCATCATACATAGTGGTCATGAGTGCATGATTCTGTATCATAATATAGGCTGTGTTTGATACTTCGATTTGTGGGAGTACAATTTGCACACTTATTTATAACCTGAAATCCTATGGATATTAGTGGACAATTTTTACCACTAAAGAGCTCTAATCTGCAGACTATTGAGTTGTGAAAAGTTTGTACAAAATCAAGAGTTTGACCTAACCTATTAATGTGGAAGTTTCGCAAGGAGTTTATTCCCACCTATCAAAGACGCCCTTAGTTGTTTGGAAATAATATAGTTGGAAATTGATCCCTTAATTTGGTAATTATTTCAACAAAAAGGTGATCTTTTTTGGTATCTATTTGTATTTTGTTATCTTTTTTGTTTGCAATAGAAAGTAGTGTAGTGGGAATGAACATTGTCAATCGGCCCATAATGATTTCAAAAATCACATCATATTTTGAAAATTCTTAGTGTAAGCAATTTGGACGACTTTTTAACTTTGTAATTGTTATTGTTATAATATTATTTATTTGAATGCATTTGTTAGTCAGTGTTCACAGGGAAGCACATTTACCCTGTTAAGAGGAGACTTAGTCGTTAGCTAATACTTCAGAGCTCTCTCTCTCTCTCTCTCTCTCTCTCTCTCATATATATATATAGATATATAGATATTTTTTCTATGTTATATTACATGCAACTCTCTAGAGTTTGCTTTTTATCCATACATTTAGGCCTTAGCTTGACACCCTTGTGACTCCTGTTCTCAACTTGCAGTTTATGCACTCTGGAAGGTGCCTGAACTCCTGCTAGTTTTTATGCTCAAGGGGGGCAAGGTATCACATTTTATCATTGGGGGCGCATATTTGATGTTTTCGGGTATTAGTATACCTGCTGAAGGAGTTCTTCCTTTTCAAGCTGGGCAACCATGGGCGCATGCTGGGTCCCAACAATGTAGCTCCAATTGCAGTAAGCAATTGTTCCATGGACTTCTTTTCGATTTCTTCCCGCTTCAAATAATGATTATTTTGGTGGAGTTGTTTGTTGAATACTACTGAATATTTGACAGTCGGGACAACCACTATGAGTAGCACCGAAGACTTGAAAGCCGGTTTATGGAAAGGCTTTCTTAATAACCCATTGTTCACCGGTGATTCACTCTTGCAAGTATATTGAGCAAAATTAATTGTTTTTCCAAGTTGGTCCAAGATGTATATGGTTTATTTATGGAGGGACTTTTGTGCAGGGAATCTGCGAGGAAGGTCATTCGTTTTCCAATGCTAGATTTCTAGAGGATGGGATATGTTGTGCTTAAAGATCCCGCTTTAGCATTGAGTGGTCCGATAACTGATTCATGTGGAGGCACATGTAATACTTCAAGTCAACACAATGGCACACTCACAACATCATCTTGACAAGCCCATATTGAGGATTATATAACTGAGGAAATAATTTCGAAACAAGTGGTTTGAAGATAACATGAGATACTTGTTGAGGCAACAAGCCCTCTATTCTTTTGGATTATGTAGAACTATTTCAATGCAAACTCACATCCGAAATGAATATGCAAGTAATTATACTTGCTTTATAAGATTCATTATTAACAACATTTTCAAACAAAAGAGGTTTGAAAAGTTATGCCAAACTATCAAATTTAATCGAAATAAGTATTTGTCATACATATTAATTTTCCCCTTTTATTCGGATGAGTGTATATCTATTACAACTGTACATGTGTTCATATTCATGTACGTTCCAATAAGATTTATTTGTCATTCATGTGCAGAGCACGTGCATTTTGCTAGTGTACTTAATTAATAATTTGGTTAAAATTTGTAAGATGATAAAATTCAAAAGTTTCGTTTTTAAGTTTTATGTGTTGATGTATTTTATGAATCAATAAGAAATGTATATGAGACAAAAATATGATGTGGTGTTAGGGGTGGGAATTTGGCCCTAACGACCCTAACCCGGCCCTGACCGACCCGACCCTAAGCCCTATAAAGCCCTCACAACTAAAGCCCTCACAAAGTTTAGGGTAGGGCCGGCCCGACCGTAATGCCTTATAGGGTACGACTAGGGCTAAGGTTCTAAAACATAGGCCCGACCCTAATTCAGCCCTCATTAGTCCGGCCTTGTTTCACACTTTCACTATAAATATACATATCATAATTGTCCAACTATTTGTTAAATATTTTCAATTAAAATAACATTGTCCTTTGTAATTTATCACTTACACCTAAATGTACTTCCAATAACTTGTCTTATATAACAAAAACTTGTCAACTTAGCAACTGTGAAGAACAATGAGCACTAATCTAATAAAAAATAAGACTTTATTCATTTGATCATCAAGTCAAAGTCCATAACTTATTATTCTCAATTTCTTTTCTCACTTGCTTCTTATGAATTATATTTTTATTCACATCCAAGCCAAGTCTAGAACTAAAGATTTTCTTCCACACTATTAAAGCGAAATACAGAGCATACATTTGTAACATAGAAACCAAAAAACAACTTTTGTCAGAAAAATGACATTTGTAATCTCAAACTTTTCTCCATCACTTGTTCAAAAGCCAATATTTTCATTTCCACATACAAAGCTTGAATCACTTTTAAATTAGATGAAAGATAATATTATATTTGTTTGAATCTATTATGGAAACAATTTATGATATTAGAAATAATTTAACAACTTCCGTGGCCCTTAACAAAAGCTATTATGTTTCTTCTTTATATCTATTACTTATTCCTTTAAAATGACAATATAATTATTTGTATATATATTTCAATGTTAAATGTAATTTTAGTGAGGTTTGAGTACAAGGAAGAACAAATTCCGAACTCTCGATGTACTTTAGTTCATTAGATTGTGGATGTGCATTTTAAATTGTTGGACTTATCTAGGATTATTACTAGATTGGTGGGACTTTGAGTTTGTAGATCATTGTATGTTTTTGTAATATAAATGAGTTTTAAAACTGATGTTTAAGAAAATATATATAGGCTCGGCCCCTAAAGCCTTTAAAGAGGGCTTAGGGTAAATCTCCAATAAAAAACCTCCACCTATATAGGTGCCATTAGGATTTTACACATCTAATTGTATAGTATTGTATAATTAATAAATATCTACACTTTATAAATGGAAGAGTGTAAAAAAATAGATTTTAAACTTCGGACGTAGGGTCCCTCTTTAATTTAAATTGGGACGTCACTCCAAGTGACGTCCGATTTAAAGCTTCAAACGTTTTGAAGTGGCGTCCGAAGTTTTAAGTTAAACCGTTATTTTAAGTGACGTCCGGGCTTTTATTAACTAATTAGCGAGGGGAATTCCCACTCTCTATTAGCTAATACACTATTACCCACGGTTTAGCACCCCCATTGGAGAGAGTTTTTTGATATTTGAGGTGTAAAATTTCCACTCTATACGGTTTACACCCCCCATTGGAGATGCCCTTAGAGATTGAGATTTAGACTTGTGACCCTACCGACCCATTCTATCTTTGACTTTAGGGTCACCCCCACCTTAATATCCCGAAAGGTTTGAAATATTTAGGTTGTAGCCCATATGTAGTGTTGTAGGTTGTAAAATAATTTGTGTTTGATTAATTTAAGTTGATTGAAAATTTCATTATCATATACAAAAAATCATATCATATCACTCTAATTTACATTTTATTCTTGCTTATATATACATGAAGAAGTGACCTGAGTTCATATCCCGACAATGTAACAATTTATTATTTTGAACTAGATTTTTCATGTAACGTTGGAAGAGCCCACACAAATCACTAGCATATGCAAAACATAATTTTCATTTTGCTATTTATACAATTGCGTACTTTTTAACAAAATATAAATAAAATTACATAGAAAATTGTGAGGGCCTTAATGTGGGCCTTTGAAGGTCGGGCTGAGAGCCGCCTCATGTTTTCACATCTAGGCCCTTATCATATCCAGCTCTCAAAATTGCATGAGAGTTTAAATTTGAGGGCTATTTCGGCCTATGGGCCGAGGGCTTGAGGGCCTTTTTTACACCCCTATTTACAAGTGAATCTATTTGTTATATAGATGGACCGGGCTTTATTTAAACAGTAAAGACGATCCAATTATCTCATTCCGGCCCAAGTCCAATACAAGGTCTTTAATTAACAACTTTATTAACGGTCTACAAATTTGAAATAATAATTTACTATCATGACCGTTTACTCAAATCAATCTGAACCGTCGATCTAACAAATTCAAAACATTTCTTTTCAAAAAAAAAAGGAGATCCTTCCTCTTTTCCCCCATTTCAAATCTCTCTCACTCTCTCATTTTCCAAACCCTAAAATCTCAATGCCGATAATTTCAGAAGCAGCAAGTGCAATTAGAAGTAGATTTGGGTTTAACAAACCTCCAGATAATTCACCGGCTATACCGAAATCTGTTTCGAAAGATACTCTTTTTAAATCTTCTTCTTCTTCATTAAATTTCGATGAAGTAGAAGAACATGATAGTGTTCAGAGTTTTGAGTTGGAAGAAGATTTATCTTTCTGGAAAGATCATAATGTGCAGGTATATACTCTTTTTTTACTTCATTTATTAGGGTTTACTTTATTTGTTGGTTAGTGTATATAATGTTGGAGTGCAAGTTTTTTTTTTGATTGGTAAGCCTGTTTTAAATGAGATCAGTAACTCTTTGATGCTGGCGGGGTTCGTGCCCCAGACCTCTGGTATCATCACCCAAAGGTTTTACCGACTTTGCTAGTCGGCAACTGTACAAGCTTAGAGTTGCTATCCTGTAATGCTGTTTAGTGATAAATTTGTCGTTTTTTTGATATTATGTACAGGTTATCATTAGAATACGTCCTCTAAGCAATTACGAAGTATCAATACAAGGCAACAGTAAATGTGTTAGACAGGATAGTAGTCAAACAATTACTTGGAGTGGGCCTCCGGAGTCTCGTTTTACGTTCGATCATGTGGCAGATGAGAATGTTACCCAGGTTAAGTCTGTTATTCACTTATATGTATTTTGATATTGTAAGTGGTTATGTAGCCTTAGTACTAAAGTAATGTTTGTAACAGGAAAACCTATTCAAAGTTGCTGGATTGCCTATGGTGGAGAATTGCATGGGTGGCTATAACAGTTGCATGTTTGCCTATGGACAGGTTACTTTCCACATTACCTTTTGTCATTGCATTGTTCTTTAAGGACACTGGCTGCTTCCCTTTCCTTGGCTAATTTTTTGTTTTTCAGTTTGAAACTAGTACATATTATTTACTAAAGCTAGTTCTTTGCAGACTGGTAGTGGAAAACCCACACAATGTTGGGAGACATTGAGGGAGGCACTCGAAGACATAGTGTTAATTGTGGGATGACTCCTAGAGTTTTTGAGCATCTGTTTTCAAGAATACAAAAGGTAGGTTCTTTTAACATAAGCTTCATATCTGTCTTGGTCATCTAGTTATATATGCGAGGTTAACATTGTTTGCCTCATGCTGTTATTTATTTATTGAAGAAACCTGTTTTTAATGGACATTATGCTTGAATTGTGTGTCTCAGGAGAAAGAGTCTCGTAGAGATGAAAAGCTGAAATACACATGTAAATGCTCGTTTCTGGAAATCTACAATGAACAGATCCTTGACCTTTTGGACCCGTCCTCTGTCAATTTGCAGGTAATGCTTAAAGTTGATAAATCATTTTTGGTATTACCTCTTGCTTTTGTCGGGATTCACTATTTGACAGTCCTTTTCTTCATAAATATATTAGTGATAGTATTGTTCCAAGGTATTGGTGCAATGTGTTTTCAGTTGTACTTTGGATCTTTAATGTAGTTTACGCCTTCTTTTTCTTTCTCCTTTTTTACTTCAATTGATATTGCAAAACTTAACCAGAAATTTTGTTGGAGCTTTGCAGATAAGAGAAGATTCTAAGAAAGGTGTTTATGTTGAGAACCTCACAGAATTAGAAGTTGCATGTGCGCGGGATGTTATTCAACAACTTATTCAAGTATTACCTCTATACTTTACCATGTTTTTCTGCAGTAGTTACTATGAAATTATATTTAGATGGAAATTGACTATTCATTTGTTTATCTAGGAATAGTTATTTGTTTATTGGTTTTATACTTTTATTTAAGGTTTTGTTTAAAATTTGGAATTTTCTTTCGATTAGGATTAAAAGATATGTTTTGGTTCATCCTTAGACGGATTGTAGATTTAGAATTGAACGAATTACATTTGAGTTTGTTTGGAAAATTGGTAGAGTATTTGAATTGCAATTGTGTTTGCATCATATTGGGATCAGAGAAAAGTTTTTTGAAACTTTTAAGTTTTTAAAGTCCTGGCCTCCTGGGTTGATTTGCTATTGAGGAATGAGAACAAAAGAAATAGATCTCACCTTTTCCACCACTGTCTTCGATCTGCCGCTGCCACTACTGTTTTTAAAAAATTCTGCTACTTTCACTATAAATTGTAAATATAAGCCGTCACCCACCAACCACCAGTAATGCTCTTCATCTCCTTCTTGGTACTTCGTTTCATTTTCTTTTGTTCTGTTTATTGCAACCTTTCGTACTTTTCAGCCATAAATTTACATTTTCACAGTCTATCTCCTCCTTATATTTCTCATACCTACATACTGGACAGACCCGTTTAATTAATACTGGTCCACTCCATATTTAGTGTACTGTTGTCATCACATACTTATAATGGCCAGTTTACCTTCCTTATTGGCAGATATAATTGAAAACTATATAGACTGAATGTTCTATTCATGTTTGCAGGGATCAGCAAATAGAAAGGTTGCTGCCACTAATATGAATCGGGCAAGCAGCCGTTCTCATAGTGTTTTCACCTGTATTATTGAGAGTAAGGTGGGTAACTGCTTTGTATAATATCTCCCAGTATGAACTGTAGTCTTAAGGATATTATTTCATCAACTTTTACATGGAATCCTCATTGTCTACAAATAGAGTTTTGAAATATGGTAGTGTTTGCAGTGGGAATCCCAAGGTGTTACTCATCATAGATTTGCTCGTCTTAACCTTGTGGATTTGGCTGGTTCAGAGAGGTATTGTGCTGTTGATAGTCCTCCTCCCACCCACCCACCCCCCTCCTCTTCATCTTGTTTTTTGTTTTAAATGACAGACAAATTAGACAAGGGTAACTTTTTCCTGTTCTCACTACTGCCGTTGGTTTTTGCATAATGGTCTTGCCACAGGCAGAAAAGCTCAGGTGCTGAAGGTGAACGCCTTAAGGAAGCCACCAACATCAACAAGTCGCTTTCTACATTGGGGTTTGTCCATCTGACTTACCATGTTTGATTTTATCACAATCTTCATATCATAACTTTTTTATTATCCCATGTCTCATTCAGGTTTTCTTATCTTTAAGGATCTCAAGTTGAGTATGTTTTTATGTTTGCAGACTTGTAATAATGAACTTGGTGAATTTATCGAATGGGAAATCACTCCATGTACCATATCGTGATTCGAAGCTGACATTTTTGCTCCAGGTAGTGCATTTTTTATTTTGTCTAAATACAGTAAAATTTCACTTAATTTTATCAAACCAGATTGTCTGTCAAATCAAGTTTGTGTTTATAATAAGGCTCATCAAATCAGGTACTTAGTATTTTGAAAGTCAGCAAATATTTGTTAATTAAATTTACAGGGCAAGGCTCATGCTATAACTCGTTTCAAGTAGAATTACAATTACTTGAGGCACTCTTTTGTTATAGAAAAAGTTAAAAGAAAAACATCTTTTATATTATGTAGTTCCTTATTGTAAACTATCTGTGGGAAAGGAATATTTTTTTCTTCCTTTTGCTTCTTAAAAGATGGTAGTTATTGTGAAGTTGTGAATTTCAAACTCTGATGTTACATGTGCATTTATACTTGTGATATTACTTAGGTACTTGGTTTAGAAAATGAAGAATGAATGTGAGAGTCGATTGCTTTATTGAATATGCTCTGATCCATGGCCAGGGTATATCTGCAGTCTAACATGGGTCCTGGGCCTGATCAGATTGTTATTATGATTTGTCATTTAACCTTTGTTGAGAACCTGCAGGGGATAAATAATACAATGGATTTACTGGAGTATGTTATATCTTAACATAAATAAACTACACCAGTTTTACTTCTTTACTTAGTTTGTAATTTTATTAAGATTTTAACATCAGAGGCTGTCTCAATTAGTTGAAACCTACTACGACTGAATTGCTATTAAGGTCAAGTGTTTACGAAACAGTTAGAATAATTTTGTACACAAGTATTCATTTTCTACTTATAATTATGCTAGAACTGTAGTGTTACAACACCTGTAACAAAACTATTGGTTATGTTAACACTTAACAGAACTATTGGCTATGTCTATAGTCGGAATTGTACTATAAATATGTCCATAGCAGACATTCATGTGTTTGAACTGGGTGTATTCACAGTATTTAGGTGTTTACTATAGGTCAACTACTAAACATTTGACTCTTTTTTCTCTTCAGGATTCGCTAGGGGGGAATTCAAAAACTACTATAATTGCAAATATTAGTCCATCTAATTGGTCGGTGCTCTATTTGTCAAGTAAAGTATAAAATTTAGACACTGATGTCTTCACGACCTAATCTTCGTTACTATGATTTGCAGCTGTTCTTTAGAGACACTGAGCACCCTAAAGTTTGCGCAGCGGGCTAAGTTCATCAAGAACAACGTATGTTTTCTTCCGCACCAATGTTTTTTTTCCCATTGTGGTCATGGTTTAATCATTTTATTATGTCAGATGGCATACTTATAGTGCATTTTTTTTTCCTTTTTCATCCTCTTCTCTATCTCTTTGGTTTGTTCACTTGCACCAATGAGTTTTATGTTACTTTTCGTATCGAATGTTATATAGAGCTAGGGGTATGGTGCTTAGGTCTATGTAACAAGGCTAGTTGATTCATTAGGAGTTAGGACCATGTCACAATGGTAGTATATTAATTAAGTATTTAAGTTATTCTTAAACTTTGTTATAGATTTGCATTGATTCCTTAAATTTTTTGAACCTTATATTCAGATTTGCATTGACATAGGTGTGTCTATATTCCTTGCAAATATTTAAAAATATCACATACAATATGTGTCTGAACCTTGGATCCAAAAAAAAATGTGGTGTGTTCATGTTTTAGTAAACATAAATAAATAATTTAAACCAACTTAAATTCAGTTACTTTGTTTTAGTAATCCTTGTTTTATTATTAAGTCTAAAAGTTCTATCATATTATTGTATGTATGCAAAGAGGTGTAGCCTCTGCCTATTGAATTTCTCGAAGTACTGTCTGAAAATTTAAGCTTGTATTGGTCATCCACACGAAAGTCAATTTATTTTCAGATAGGTTAGGACATTTGGTGGCTTTGATTTCTAGGCCAGAAGAATTCTAGGTGTGATGGACCTCACGGATGATGTATTTTCACCCTTGTTATCTTTGAAGAGTGGAAAGTTGGTTCCTCGTGCTTTTAGTTTCTTGACTCTTGTAATCTTTTTATTGAATAATGCTCGATGTAGACTCATACTAACTTTGGATTTGCAGGCAATTGTAAATGAAGATGCATCTGGAGATGTCCTCACCATGCGCATTCAGATTCAACAACTTAAGGTACTGATGCCATTCTTGTTCTCTATCTCAGTTTGGAATGGAAGCCAACTTTGGTATTCTCAAAGTGTGGAATCAGGGCTTCAAATAGTCAAAATTGTTGATTATATGTTGTGAAAATTAGTTTAAATTAATCAGACACAATTGTAAGTCTAGCAATTTTTCTTGTAAATGTGTTGGACTAGCTCACATAGAAGTATAGAAGTCCAATTGATAAGTTGAGTGGCGTGGGATACTACAGTATATGCTTAGACATTGAGATAGAAAATGCAGTAAGTTGTGATTTGTGGTTTAGAAGATGCAACTCTTACCGATCAAATACTTTTTTGTGAAAGTTGTTCTACGCATGCAATTGTATGTTTTTTTGCTTTTTATAAGATTGGTTTGAGGATTCTCATAGTTCATTTTTCTTGGAAATTATATCAGAAAGAAGTAAGCCGCTTACATGGTCTAGTTAATGGGGGGACTCAAAATAAGGAAAATGATAGTGGGCCCATATGCTTTCCGGGATCTCCAGGCTCGTTTAAGTGGGAAGCACTTCAGGGATCATTTAGTCCATTAACTTCTGATAAAAGGATATCTCAGGTACTCTTTACTTTGTTTTTAAAGATTGTGGAAACCATGTTGTACAAATTTGTGGTCAATTATTGATATTTAACAACCTTTTCAGAAAAAAGAGTACGAAACTGCTCTTGTTGGGGCCTTTAGGAGGGACCGGGACAGAGAAATCGCTATGCAGGCACTGGCTGCTGAGAATCAGGCAGCTTTACAATTGGTAAATTTTGAACTTAAATAGCTGATCTTTACCCAACTGTACAAGTAGATAAGTACATAGACATTCAGTGGCTTGGCCTTATAGGAGGGATAGGGACAGAGAAATGTGTTGCAGGCTTTGTCTGCTGAGAATCATGCATAATTGTGAATTTCTTGTCTTTCTCACATATGTTCCATTGTGCGAATGAGCACATAGAAATCGACTGCTGGAGCTTTAATTCAAGCTTTAACTCCATGAGGATTGGGATAAAATCATGTTTGGGCACCTAAGGACCTTGAAGCTGTAAATTCACACAGATTGAGTGCCAGGGTGGAATGTAGTAAATTGAATGCTCTTTGAATACATGTGCATGCTTGTGTACTCACATAGTGATAGTTATTCTGGATTTTTGGTATTCTCCTGACAATTTGTGTTTTTGGTAATATGGCCTTTTTGCATTCAGCTTCTATTCAATCTCTTATATATATATTCTGAAAATTTAGTGTAATCAAGGTTTTATGGGTGATCAGGCCAAAAAAAGGGAAGAAGAAATTCAAGGTTTGAAAATGAGGCTCCGATTTCGTGAAGCAGGAATAAAGAGGCTAGAGGCAGTTGCTTCTGGAAAGATTTCAGCAGAGACACATCTTTTGCAAGAAAAGGAGGAATATCTGAAGGAAATAGAGGTTCTCCGTGGTCAGGTTGACCGGAATCAAGAGGTGACAAGGTTTGCCATGGAAAATTTGCAGCTTAAAGAAGAACTTAAAAGGCAAGTTACTATATGTTAACACTTAAGTAATCTGCATTCTTATTTATTTATTTTTTGTGATAAGTACTGTGAATGTCCTGTATCTTGACATCTTTTTCTTTATCATCACCTAAAGGTTTTACCGACTTTGCTAGTCGGCAATGTCCTGTATCTTGACATCTTTAGCCTATTATAGTGTTATTTATTGTTTTGATACTCGTTTAAGGAAATGCTTAAGCTGTTTTGGTCATCATAAGAAGTTCGAAATATAAACTTTGAGTTGATTCAAAATAACAGTGAACTTCATCTTTTCTCTGTCAAACTCTTGACACTTTTGTAGAATGATTTGTTGATGGTTTATAAGAGCATATATACTTATAGATAATATATCAATTTAAACATAATACAATCTGGAGGTACTTCACTGTTGAGTCAGTGAAATAGCTTAATAGATTTGTGAAGTTATGTTAAACTTACTCCTGGTCTTGTGTGAATATGAAAGATCATAAAAGGAGGTAACATCATGACACATTTATATTTAAAATTTGCACCCTAAGGGATAAAGCTTCTTCTTACCTTTGCTACTGGTTTGCACTCTATTTATCAGGTTTAAGTCATTTTATGATGAAGGAGAGCGTGAAAGGATGAGTGAACAGATCATGACATTACAGAATAAGGTGAAATTCTCATTGTTTACTATGACCAATAGTACTTTCTCGTTTAGCATAACATTTCTTTTAATCCCTTCCCTGTGTCTCTTCATGATTCTTTCACTCAGTTATTGGAAGCATTGGATTGGAAACTTATGCATGAATCAGATCCTGGAAAGGTTTGGGTTTAATGTTATTTTTTGAGTGAAAATTATTAAGGTCAATCCTTATAGCATTTGTCCTAAAGGTGTACTTTTGCACATACCAGAATGAAAGTTCAGATTTGGAGGCGCTTGAGGATAGTCTTCTGACATCGAGTAAGGTATGGCAATGATGAATGTATCCTGCCTTTCTTTATCTTTAAAACATTTCTCTGTAGATGAAGTATTCTCAAATCTGTCCACCTTCAATTTATAATAATTTTCTTAACTTATATTTATATATTTTAGTTTGTTTCATATATGTACTAGGTTAGAAGTATATTCCTTAGTTGTATATTACTTATCGGTTATTTTACCACAGGAACCAAGATCATCATGGCGTTCTTCTATGAAAGAGGAGAACGAGTTCCTCCGTTTGCAGGTTAGTAGTTCTTTACAATATTCATACTAGAGCGCAACCATATTTCAAATTCAACCTATATTGGGTTAAAATTTCTTTGATTTCAACACAACTTTCGTTTGGATTAATTGTTGATATTGTTGTTCTGCAGGCTATACAGAACCAGAGTGAAATGGAAACACTACAAAGAAAACTGAACTCCTTCCTCGAAGAGAAAGGAATATTAGAAAGGTCCTAGTTTGATTAGTCAAAAATTCATTCATATAACATGTAGAGTTTTTTCTTCCTGGTAGGTGTGAGCCACTTGGAAGCTCTGGAGATGCTTTTGGCATTGAACTATACCGATATTTCTGATTTCATGAAGTGTAGACAATGCTTTGATTTGAACTAGGCAGTGGTCTTTGCAGTAGGTTTAATTGAAAGTCATTGGCAGGGGCCATACGTAATTTAACTAATGAAAACAACACATGCTGGGGGCTGGGGCAATGCACGTAATTTAATTTGCAAATTACATACCAATTGTTCTCATTATGTTTCACAAATTTTGCAGGAGGATTGAAGGTTTGGTAATAGAGCTAGAAGAAGAGAAAAAATCAGCTAGTAACATCAACGAAGAAATGCGGCAACTCCAGCTGCTTGGCCTTCCACCTTATTCTACAACAAATGATCACCCATCTGATGTTACTTTCAATGATCAGATGGAGCTTAAAACCATGGTGGATGCAATTGCTGCTGCAAGCCAACAAGAAGCAGAAGCTCATGAAACAGCAATTGCCTTGGCCAAGGAGAATGATGATCTCCGTGCGAAGTTAAAAGCAGTAATTGAGGACAACAAGAAACTGATTGAATTGTATGAAGTTGCTTCTGCTGAAGTCAGTAAGGTTAGAGATACTGAATTACAAAAAACTGATAATCACCACATTCATCTGGCTGATCAACTTAAAGATCTGCATGAAGAAAATGAAAAACTAATGGGTCTATATGAGAAAGCTATGAAGGAGAGAGATGAGTATCAAAGAATGATCTTCTCTTCTGGACAATGCAATAGTGAAATAAAAGAAGAATTTGACTGTCCAGAAAAGCTTGTTGAAGTGGATGGAGGAAGAGATTACAAGTTTGATGAGCTTCCACATATGACTGGTGAGGCAAATATGTCAGTGGAGACAGGCATCACTGGTTTGATTGAGGTGGAAGAGTCTTGTATACCTAGTGATCCCATCGCAGATGCAGAAAGCCAGGTTGAAGCACAAGCAAAAGATGTTACCCATTTTGAGAGTTCTGAAGATGAAACGAGGCCATATGCGTTCAAAGAGGTGGAAGTTTCAGAAGACCTAGTTATGGCTAGAAACAAGCTGGAAAATGCACGTGATAAGCTGGAAAAT
Organism: Coptis chinensis; assembly: GCF_015680905.1. NCBI lineage: Eukaryota > Viridiplantae > Streptophyta > Magnoliopsida > Ranunculales > Ranunculaceae > Coptis > Coptis chinensis. The sequence goes on along the minus strand of NC_141463.1, from coordinate 86,036,506 downwards.
GCAGCTGAAGCTTTACCTTTTTTCAGTTCACTTGAAAGAATGCTTATCGTGGTAGATATACTCGGAGACAAAATTAAAGTTGCAGAGGAAAGCATTTTGGCTAAGCAGCAAGAAATTGCAGGTCTGAAACACATCTCTTCTCAAATGCAGAACAACAAATATATTGCGCAGAACAAGTTAGTAGCTCTAAAAACTTCTGCATCAGACTTCTCCTCCTCAATCGTCTACTGGGAACAACGAGAAGCTCGGGCAAGAGCAAGAGTTGATTCTTCCCATGGTTATGTTATCAAGAAGAAGGAAGCTTTAGTTCTTCTTCAGGCTCAAAGGGCCGAAAATGGGGCTGCTATAAGGAAGGCTGAAGAAACTGAACTGGAATTAAGAGAGTACCTTGCTTCTTTGAATTCCAAACTTGAGAAGGAAAATTTAAGAAAGGAGTCGGAGAAGGTTTTGTTTACGATTGAAAATTTGGACAAAATAAGCATTTCAGCACAAAGAAACTGGCACTTTGATTGTAAAGCTACTGAATTACTCAAAGCTGAAGAGGAGAGAACCCGGCTGCATTCAGAGATGAAGCAGTACAAAGAAAAGCTTAGTTTCGTGCTAAAGGAAATCGAAGATCGTAAGAGGAAATCAAAGAAGTTTGAGGCTGATATTGAAGCAGTTGAAGGTGTTATATTGACTGGTACGCAGTCTGTGAAGGAGATGGAAGTCGCATATCAGACTGTTATCGAAGAGAGAGAAGTACTGAAAGAAATGTCAGAGAGTGGGATAGATGAAGTGCAAAAGCTGATTGTTGAATGTCATCAGTGTGTCTTCGAATCAGATTTGAAGGACCGTGAAATAGAGATACTGGAACAGGAAGTGCAGAGTGAGAGTAACAACATTGAGGAACTGAAGGCAAACATGGTTACTGCAAACCAAAATAAGGCTCAATTACTGGATAACACAAGGAGCTTTTTTAAGATCGTTAATGAGGAAAATGAGTCGTGGTCTATATCTGAGAAACTTGAAGAAGTTCTTCAAGAGGCTCGGATGTCTGTTTTGGAAGCGGAGTCATTACTTGGTGATGCTAAATAGTTTCTTCACATCCACGTACTCTGTATTTTGTTAATAGCAACTTGATATAAACAGTTGAAGTGTGTTCAGCATGTTCTAGAGCTTATAGAGTGCTTGTCACGTTATTAGATGGAAATAGTTTCTCATTTTCACTCTACATTCCTTGTTCTGAAACTTCTAGCTCATACTAACATGACACTCGGGTTTAAGAATCAGGTTGCAGTCCAAAGTTGTGAGTCGATGCATTTATCCAAAGCTTCCACATCTAGAATGGTGCATTTCTTTGTGACACACAAACACCAAAAAAAGGTTAAGAGAGATGCACTTGAAATATCAGAAACTATATAATCATATCACCGATATGTGCGCAATATATCGGCATGTTTTCTTAATTTCGTGTTTGTTCAACGTTCTTGCCTTCTTGGAGATTAAAAAAAAAACGAAAAAAGAGAGCAAGGAAAAAAAGAAAGAATGGAGAAGCTGGAATCTAGTGTTCCATGCACACTGAAAAAAATGATTGCAGAAAGCACAGCAGAAGATCTTCCGTCAACTTGTTCTTCTCTTCTAGACTTCTTCCTTTCTCTGCAACTCTTTCACACTGTAAGTCTTTCTCTCTTTGCTTCTTTCTTTCTTTGTTATAAACTGATAAAAATATGTTCTTTACTTCATGTGTAGGTAGTTGGAGAGCTAACTGATACTGAAAAGGCACTTTGTAGTAAGAACAATGAAATAGCGTTGGAGTTTAAGCAGAAGGGTAATGAGTGTTTTACTTCTGGAGATTATGACCAAGCATTGAGTTTCTACACACAGGTTTCTCTCTTTTTTCAGTTATATTTATTAAGATATTGCTTTGCTCTACTTGTTTTATGTAGCTTTTGAGGTATGAATTGGAATACCCAGGGTGGGGTATTTTTTTTTTCTGAATTCATTGCTGTAATGGTGAAGTGTTGTTTTTAGTGAATATGCAGTTTTTTTTTTTTTTTTTTTTTTTTTTTTTTTTGGACAATTTTTTCAGTTTTAATTTTTATGTTTTTAAGGAATTGTTGTTCCCAATGAATAGGCACTACGTTTTGCGCCAATGGATTATGCAAATGAAGCAGAAAAGAGTTTGGTTTCTACCCTTTACATTAATCGGGCATCTACGTTACATGTGAGTGTAATTTGTGATAAAAAGGAAAATTACAAATTGTTACTTATTTTGTTTTTCCTGCCCGTTATATGAACTCCACTTATACGAACTTCAAAGAAACTCCACCACAAAAAACAATGAATTAGAAGCTGATTTTTGGTGGTGATATTCTTCCCACAATATAGATCATCCTTAGAAGAAATCAGCACATTTGAAGATGTCTAGACGTGTCAAAATTTGCTTACAGTGTTATAAAATGATCAAACGGTCCAGATTTTTCAAATTTCAAAACAACTTTTGTCAATGTTAAACATTTTCGTTTGGGCTGATTTTTTGTAGAAAGATTCTCTATTATGAGAAGACTATCTTTACCAAAAATTAGCCTTCAATTCATCTTATAAATCCACTTTTGGTGCTGGAGTTCATTTGGAGTTCATATAAGGTGGAGTTCATATAACGGGCCGGTTTATTTTTTTATCTTTTTTTTACTACAGTTTTAGCTGTAGACATGTAAAGTTGACGTGGTTATTTGTATTTTCCATCTAGAAATTGGGTTTTCTGGTGGAGTGTGTGCGAGATTGCGACCGAGCTGTTGTACTGGCCCCTTACTATGCTAAGGTGACAATGGTTTTTCTTCATTTCACCCCTTTTATGTTTATCTTAGTTTCAATTTAGTTACTTGTACACTGCATGACATCAGCCATCAGTAGAACTAGGAGATCTAGAGTTGGAGAAAAGAGATTGCATATATGTCATGGAGAGGTAGATGGTTCAAAGAGGGAGAAGAAGAGAGATGTCTATATTCCATCCTCAACTCAAACGACCTCCCTTTAGTTAGTCTTGACTCTTGAGTAGTCACAATAATGCATTTTCAAGTTATGGTGCAGTGTGGGGCAAATTCGTTAGTACAATAATAGCTTACAAGCTAAAAAGGAGTTAGGGAAAATGTTCTAACCCTGCTAGTGATGCTAAGTAGACTAACAAACAATCAGGGGAAAAATATAAAGAAAAAGAAGAGTCACTGACTAGAACAAACTCATCTACATGGATATCTTTGAATAGTGATCAATAAGGGCCCATACCATGATTGGATTCTTAATTTATTTGGATAGTCTGAACATATTGTGAAGACCCATCAGTTGTTTTGTTTTCTATTAGAGTAAGGAGTTTCTGTGACAATATAATGAATTGAAGTCAAGTTTCACTAGATATACTATAGCTTCTGATGATTTGTTCATTCCAAATTTTCAAGATACTTATAATATTTCTCAAATTGTGGATTACAATGTACTGCAGGCATGGTACCGGAGAGGGAAAGCAAATGTTTCATTGGAAAGTTACAAAGATGCTATAAAGGATTTCAATGTTGCCATTAGTTTGGAACTTTCTACGGGTGGAAAGCGCCGGATAAGAGACGAGGTTAATATAATTGTACAACAATGTCAAAATACAGCTAGTCCAGTAATTAATTGCAGGAAAAAGAATTTGGGCTCTCTTGGTAGGTTCTATCTCTCCAATACTAATTGTTCAACTTGCTATTTGCTTTTTATCCTGTTGATATGTATGAAGATTATTGACTATGCTATACTTCTGTCTTTTCCTGTTTTTCCTGTGGTTTATGCAAAAGAGCAGCTCCAATCTAGCAAAATTACTGAATTTCCCCCCCATATATATGTCATATCTATATTACATAAAAGTGATAAATTTGACTATATGAATACATGAAGGCCTAACTATCTGATCTTGAGAAGTGTTGGCTCTTACTATTTGCATATAATCTTGGGTTCTTCATTACTTTCTCAGTTTCTCTTGGCAATATCTAAGATGTCCATATATCAGTGTGGGAAACATGGCTCAAGTTACTCATTTCTGAGTAGTGGCATCCTACTCCAATTTTAATGATCCTACTTTATCCTTGGACTATTATTTATGCTCTAATTACTGTTAAGTGATAATAATGAAGTAAAATGGTATTGCATGTTTCCTTGAGGTTTCTATGTAATATCCAGAGGGGCTACAACGGCTCAACCTTACTTGACCATGTGACTAAACTCATATATACTCTGAAACATACACATTCCATAGTTTAGCATTAAAACATTCCTTTCAAGAAACCCATCAAAATTTGGAATCTTGTTGACAAAAAGCAACAATTTGAACCCAAACCCTGTCTTCATTCATCAATGTGGAAGGAAAAGATTCTCTCCTCGGAATAGGAGCCGATAAGGGTGCTTAATGTAAAGTGATTTTATAAAGCGAAAGGAATTCTTTTATTTGCAGGGTATGTGAAAGGAATTCATGATTGGAGTGAAATTAGTAAATCTAGAGACGTTGAGAATAAACACTAGTCAACAAAGACTTAAAACCCGAAAGCACCTTAACATCTCACTGTCCTCTGTGCCTTGTTTCATTTCTTTTGGAATAATTAAGATTTCAGACTTCAAGTACTATGTGATACAACATACGATTTTAGCCACATTGATTTATATTCTAACGTTTGAGTGATATTTTTGTATAGCCTATTTTGTGCATTGATTTTGAGATAGTTTTAGGTGATGTGCTGCAGTTGAGCCCCACCTGATACAACTACAATGCGTATCAACACCAGCTAAAGGGAGGGGTATGGTGTCAGTCAGTGACATCCCTCAAGCTTCCTTGGTTCATTGTGAAGAACCATATGCTGTGGTATGAATGAGTATGACGCTCTGTTTGTATGAAGTATTTGTTCATTTTGGGTTTTTCGCTTCTTTTCCTTTTTTGTTTCTTTGTTCGGTCAGGCTACGTTGACACCCCTACATTGACACCAATACCAAAAAGTGTACTTCCAGTGACTTAATGGCTGATTTTTTGTCCCCACACACACACGTAAAAATATCGCAAACTTAAATACCACTTTTGACATGGTTCCTTGAAATGAGCTGATTTTTTGTGGATATCATATCAATGATGGTGAGATCATATCTACCAAAAATGAGCCATTAAGCTATTTTAGAAGTTCACTTTTTAGTAGGGTTGTCAATTCAGCGTGTCAAACGTAGCCTGACCATTGTCTGTTACTCTGTTTCTGTTTGTTTTTTTTTTGGTTCGAGTTTACAACTTACTTAGCTGTTGACATGGAAAAATGAATTAACTATGATACAATATTGATCTATGCCATTTGTTGTTTGTACTATTGGTTGTGTCATTCATATTGGATTAAGGCAAGGATGATGGTGACGACTGCTCATTGTCATGTGGGACTTGCAAAATCACTTACAGATGTAGGGGAAAATGTGTAGTATAGAGAAAAAAAAGGTCAAATGATCATACTACTATAATCTTTAATAACCCCTACTGGAAGTATGATTCCCTTTTTCTCGCCCCAATTTGATTGACATATTATGGGGGTTAAGTCATGGGATTTATTTATATATCTTTTGGTCTAAAAGTGAATTCAAATTAAAGAAATAAAGAAAGCTTACCGGACTTAGTTAATTGCTGGTAAGTCATGCCACTGAACTGAGTTTTGATTCTTACATGCCGCAGTATAATGCAGATATTGTTGAAGCAGTATCGAAACACTCATTGTCACTTCTGCTTGAATGAACTTCCGAAAGATAGTGTACCTTGTTCCTCTTGTTCGACACCATTATACTGCTCCCAGAATTGTCAAGTACAAGCAAGTGGACAAAATTCTTGGAGCAACATCAACAATAACCTTTTAGATGGAAACCTATCAAACAATGTCGACAGGCACATTCAAAGCATTTATTTTTCTAATAAATGTGGAGTCGCTGTTGCTGATTCAATTGAGTGGTTCATTCCTGAGCACAGGCATGAATGTGGAGGTATACATTGGCCTGCAATATTACCATCTGAAATCATTTTGGCTGGTCGAGTTCTTGTGAAACTAGTGGAGCAAAGGAAACAGTCCAAGGGTACGATGAAGCCCATTGACGCTTTGGTATTTCCATACACTTAGTATATAATGTCTCATCTATAGCACATAACACATCTTTGTCTTAGGAAAGATTTGCATGTTTGTCTCTTGAGGTCTGTGTCTTCTCGTAGGAACTCACTCACAATTATGGACGAATGCCTTCAAAAATTAAACTGGAGTTGCATATATATTCAGTTGTTCTGGCCTATTGTCTTCAGCGCTCCTGTACTGTTGAACTTCCATTGGATGGGAATTTTGCTTCACAAGTAAGTTGCCAACTTTTTTACTGTGCGTCTGGAAGAAGAAATTCTTTATTCTTATCTTTGTGTATCTCATGGAAGCAAGATATCACGCGATATTGTTGGATAATAAAAATGTGTTCACATTGTCTGATCCCAATATTTATATACTGTGAAGAGGATGATGATTGATGACAGTACCAAAGAAGTTGATCTAGTACATGTCTAAGTGGTTCAGTTGCTTTGAATTCATATTTTTTTCCTAAAACAAGGCAACGACAGTTGAAAAACTTTTACATTTAATGTGTGATGCCAATGTAGCTTATAAACTAATTATATGACAAAACTTACATTTAGTAATATCTATCACTTCATTTGCGGACCATAAATCAGTCAGATACTCAGCTTTCAAATCATTTGTGGCTTTTGAACTTTTTGAAGTCTTTTTTTTTTATGCTCGGTAAAGATGAAATCTCATTAAATATGAAAAGAAAGTAGGCCGAGAAAGCCTACTAAGAAACAAAATAAAACTAAAAACATAGCCACAGGAGGCTAACCTGAGAACTACAAATTATTTTACTTCTAAATACAAAAGCCTATTCCATCTCACCACAAAATACTCAAAAGGGATACTCCTAAACTCTTTAAAAATCTTAGACCACTGAAATAATAGAGCCTTAATAGATATGATAATCTCCTGCTTAGATGTGGAAACGCCTTCAAAGTGTCGACGATTTCGCTCAATCCAAATACCCCACAGAATAGCAAATGGTAATAAGCTCCAGAGACGATTGCCTGATGAGGTAAAAGGACCATGACCCCAACCCTTCAACAAATCCACCACTCGCCCAGGACTCACCCAATAAAAACAAGACTCTAAATGGAAAGAAGACCAAATGTTCCAAGAAAAAGGACACCCTAACAAAACATGATTTACAGATTCATCATCTTTCCTACACAATTGACAATAGTTAACAATAATTTTTTTACGCTTCCGAAGATTATAGATGGTAAGAATACGCTCTAAGGAGGCTGTCCAAACAAAGAAAGAAATCTTGGTGGGGACTTTAGCTCCCCATATGACTAGACTGGGAAAAAGGGAATAGGAGCACAACGATTATGAGAATTTGACCAAGTAGGAATGCTGAAATAAAAAGACTTAACAGAAAAAGTACCTTTCTTGCTCGGGTACCACACTCTCTTATCACAGTTTTGTGTCACAGAAGGTAGCGCATCAAGCCTAGCCATAAGGGAAGCTAACACATCGATCTCCCAGTCATTCAACAAGAACTAGATAGAGAATTCCTCCGTATGTTCTATGACTCATAGCTCATTCTCCAGATAATCTTTTCAATTATCAGTTTTGAATGATGAAACATGTGTACAATCACAAAGTTATCATCAATACTTTTGATTAGCTACAATCAAGCCCCAAAGAAATTTTTTTCAACAATTTAGCAATAAAAATGATATCTGAAAGGAACTGCTTGAACCCCGATCAACAAGTTTTTAGCATAATAGAGTTGCTGCAGGGGACAAGAGTAATCATCAGTTGTCACCTTTAAGCTAACAGACTTATCGGTTGCCAAGAGTTCGTGATGCATGAGCATAGATACTTATCAGACATGCTGGAAAATTGCTCGTTTCAGTAGTTATTCTATGTTAATACTAGCTTCTAAATTAGGAATCCTGGTTTTAATAAGGATTAGTTAATAGGCTATTAGTAGGTAGTAGATACTATTTTGGATACCGATGAGAATTAGAAACAAGTTTTTTCTTATATGAAGGCATTGAAATCTCATTACTATTGGGTTGTTTATTGATTGATTAATTGAGTTCAGTTGATGGAAATTTGATTTTCCTTTGAAACCCTAACTTTGGGTATTTATCAATTTAAATTCATTGGTGTTTATTCATTGAAGTTGCTTCCGCCTTTGACCATACATCAGTCTGTCCTTTGAACGTCATATAACTTCCCTGATTTTTGCATATTGTGACAAGATCTATTCCCAGTATATTTTACACCTTTCCTCTTCTATGCAGCTGGTGATACTCATATCTCAAATCAGGGTAAATTCTATGGCAGTTGTCCATATGAAATCACAAGATTCATATAGGACACTGGGACAGTCTGGAAGTTCACCTAGTAAAGATACCCTTACTACTAATATTGAACAGGTCAGTAAACTTAGAATTGTATAGCGTTGTTGTTATGTTACTCTTGAAGGATCTCCAGTTTCTTTACTTATGAGGTATCCTTGGATGTTATGGACATTTCATGTATCTAGTTCTTTGTAGAGCGAAGGGAAACATAAGGAAAAATGTTTATAAATGAACAATAATTTTCATTGAATGATACCCCTTTTTCCATGTAATTGGAAATATATCTGAACACATTTGAATGTGATTAGTAGTTTAATTGCAGGTGCCGACTAGCAAAGTCGGTAAAACCTTTGGGTGATGATACCAGAGGTCTGGGGCTCGAACCCCGCTAGCATCAAAGAGTTACTGATCTCATTTAAAACAGGCTTACCAATAAAAAAAAATAATAATAAAAAATCGGTAGTTTAATTGGTGGAATGGATTTGGTTGATTTACGACAGTTCAAGTAATATTTTTAAGATTGGATTCTCTATCTGTGTAGTCCAATCCCATTTCTGCTCCCCGTAATAACTTTTTTCTCTTATTATTTGGTAATGTTTTGGTTTCGATAGGTGAGAGTAGGTCAGGCAATCTATTCAACTGGTAGTTTATTCAATCATTCATGTCAGCCAAATATTCACGCCTATTTTCTTTCACGCACTCTCTTCATACGGTCAACAGAATTTGTCACAGCAGGATATCCACTGGAGCTATCTTATGGACCACAGGTATGATATAAGGCTCTACTAATATCTCATGCTGTACTCCTTATTTGTCCTCAAGATTGTTATAACAATTTCCAAGCTTTGATTTTAGTGTGGAGTTATGACGTTTTCATTCATGAAATGACGTAGATGATAGATTGATAGACCCAATCATACATGTGCCACTTGTATAATACTTCTCTTTTGCAGGTTGGGCAGTGGAACTTCACTGAAAGGCAACAATTACTAGGCGATCAGTATGCCTTCAAATGCCAGTGTAGTGGTTGCTCAGAATTAAACTTCTCAGACCTTGTTAGAGATGCTCTTTCATGTTTAAATCCAGGCTGTTCTGGAGTGGTCTTAGATGAACATGTGGCTTTTTACGAGAACCAGGAAGGTCGTTGCTTAGAAGATGTCCCCTCAATTTGTAGCTTGGAGCACCGTCATCCGGTAATTGTTACGCCCAACTCGAATTATTTTTGTTACTGTTAATTTCAGTGCATGTATTGACTAAACAAAAATAACTTGGTTCTGTATATTTCTGTTGTTCGTGGAACAAAATCCAGAGTAGGTAATGACGTAATGTGGTAGTCCTAGTATATGAGCGGATTAGCGGGTGGTATACCCACAACTACTGGTATTTTAGGAAAAGATCTGACTGGATGCTGCAGTTGTCCTTTCTTGGACTTTCTTTTGGACACTGAAGCCAGAGATAAACAAACAGCAACCATTCGAAAATGTATAAATATGTCACATCATCTGATAGGATCATTGTTAATTGTCTTGCATCCAACTCCTATCTTTATACCGTTATGCTGCTGGTATTATTTTCCTAGCTCAGATTATATAAAATTTGCTCTCCTTATAATCAGTAATCACCGTTATCTGTGTTACTGAAATATGTGCTTGTTCTGAAGGTTGACAAGATGAAAAGAGAAGCTATAAAAAAGGTGGGCCAACTCTTGTTTGAACAAAAGGATGGTACCCGTTGCATTGATCATGGATGCTGTTTGAATTGTGGCTCTTATCGTAGTCTGGAACAGTCACGGATAGTATCTGAGAAAGCTAAGAGTAACATCAATAGGTATATAAGTTTTAAGTACTTCATTGGTGATTTCAACTAAGACTGTTGGATTATTATTGGAATATTGCAGTCACTGTTCTCAATTTCAACAGGTTGCAGGATACAATTCTTACAAAGCATATACCAAGGAATGTACTCTTCGACGCTGTGAGAGCTCTTCAACTCCTGAGGTCAACATTGCATGCATATAGCAAGGATATTGCACAGGCAGGTTCCTTCATCTTAACATGCAAGTTGTACACAACCTAAAAAAAAATAGTCCCCACATATTAAGTTGTAATGGAAATATGCCTAGTCAACCATGATTGTATCATCTTGTGTTTTTAATAAAGAAGTAATTATCATAATATGACAATAAATTTTGGGGGAGGAGGTGTATGTACATGGCTGTAACATACATATGGTTATCCAGGCAGAAGACAATCTTGCAGAGGCATTTTCTTTGGTTGGAGATTTCCAGCGTGCCATGCACCACTGCAGATCGTCAATTCAGGTACTTTTATCCTCAATGACTAAATTCAGGTATAGAGTATTGTAGTTATCCCAAATGTGCATTTTGTGATGGGCCATATTGGTTAGACTATTAATTATAGTGATTCGTTGTTCATCCTTGTTGTTTCGGCAATAATTTACTTCAACACAACGAGAGCAATATGATGAAATATACAGAAAGAAACATATGAGAATTGATGGTTGGGAGAGATGAAACTGAACCAAGATAATGACTGCCTATGTACCCAAGATCTATTATCTAGGGATCAAGTTTCAACGTAGTTCCTTATTATGAGAGAGAATGGTTTTTTCTATGAATTGGTAGAGAAAGTAGAGTCTATGAAAGACTTGTCCTTTTGAATGATTCAAGATTTGATTTTTTATAGATTTGTCTATATCTAATTGAATAATAAATCTGGACATATTAAAGAATAAACCAATTATTGAATGAGCTAGGGTTAAGGACGTGGGCTTAACTGCTGGACTAGGCCTAGTATTGGGCTGGATTCATGGACTTAGTGAGCCACAAAGTGGGGGTCTATATATCGCCCCCAACATACAATGCTTCTTTAAATATAATGATTCATAATATAATGCTTCTTTAAAGGTGAAAAGAAGCATCCCATCAAAAACTTCTGGAACATCTGCTGCTGCTTTTCGGAACCTAGTAACAAAAGTACGTAACTTTTCGTCACGTTATTGCTTGATGTTCAGAAGTGAGTCGACATCCTTTGGCGCCATTGTTACCAAGCACAAAACGGTATAAGTTCGTGTTTTTAAACTTCGTGGGGCATAAAAAAAAACGGTTTAAAAGCGGTAAAAGCGGGTTTTAAAACGATAATACGTATAAGAAACGGTAAAACATGATAAATAATATAATAGATAAGGAGTTTGATTTTCTAAAAAGTGGAAAAAAATAGACACATAAAATAAAAATAATAATAATACAAATGAAAGAAAATTCAAATACATGAAAGTATCAAATTATCATTACTCATTCAAATACTAGAAGTTTTAAATTGATTGCCAAAACACTATTCAAAATAAGATACTACTAATTACCAACCATAATGACATTTAAGTCAAATAAGTTAATAACTTTAAAATTTTCAATTAATTATTAATAGTCCAAAGCAAAATAGAACGGTCTCAATAAGTCAATCTTTTTCTTCAAAAAGGTAAACTCCAATCTTTTTTCTTTTCTAGCGTTTTCTTTTAGATTTTAAACGTTTTTAAGTTTAAAACGGGTTTAAAACGCTTTAAACGCCGCGTTTTGTTGAAAAACCCGGTTTTAAACGGTTGCGAATATCTCGGGTTTTAAACGTTTTAAACGGAACAAAATGATTTTTAGTTCATTGTATTGGTGAATTGATCTTGAAGGCAAACAAAATGATTTTTTAGTTCATTGTATTGGTAAACCAAGGCAACTAATGATTCTCCTTTTAGAGTTGATGGAAAGAGCTTTCACATGAGCGGATTATCTCCACCCCATAACACCAACTTATTTTTGAATGATAGAACATGCAAGTTAGGATCTTCTTCCGACTCATTATAAAGTTCAAAATCAGGTTGTTTGAACTCGGGATGGTGGTAAGCTTCCTGAATGTCGAGCGAAACTTGTCAAGTACACCATCATTAACTGTTAAGTTTTTCATTCTGACATCCCTTGACTCTCTATCGTTAAGTTCTTTTGCAATCAACTCTTTCAACTGTTGTTCTGTTAGAGTTAAAGTGTTGGCTCAAATAGTTGGACGCCCCCGGTCGTGCCCATGTGGAAAATGATACTTTCCATTGTTTCTTATTGGAGTTAGAGATCTTTGGCGGTACGCACGATTAGCTCTGATCGGTGATTATTTTTCTCTATCTCTGTAACCAGCCTGTCTAGGCCGGTAGTCACCCTTGGCAGGGTGGTCGGTATAATTATACCGCTCCTCCATATTTTGTTGCTCTTGTCTGCGATGCCTGCCTTCCCAGTCATGTCGGACATATCTCGAATGGCGGTCTTCCTTGAAATTGCTTCTCAGAGGTAAATCTTCCATTTGAGATCGGACATGTCTAGGGTAGTAGTTATCCTTGCCAATCCGATTCTCCTCATAAGTTCGGGTAATAAGGTAATTACTCTTAGAGCGTGCACTATTTGATGTGCTTGAGAAATAGCACGTTGCTGAGGACGATGAAGTGGATCTTCAAGACGGTCCCATATATTGGAATGGCCTGCGTTCTTGCGTGGTCGTCGAGATGTTGTTGAATTGGCAACATCGTCCACCGGCCTTTGCCTCTTTGATAGTTTCCTTCTCAAGTTCCTATTTAAATTTTTGATTCATCGTAACTCACGCTCAACCGTATTAGGGGTGTATTGGCTGTTATTATCACCTTTTCTGTTAGTTGGTGTGAGAGTAATGTCCACGTCCATATCCATATCAACTGAAGGATCGACATGGACGGATGGCGGACCGCATGAAGGATGACTGACTTGTAGGTTTTCTTGTTGCAAGACTGTTAGGGGTGGTGGCGGCGGCGGCGGCGGCGATGCGGCTGCTGTTGGATGTTGAGAATTGATCCTACCACTAGGAGCAACTCGATTGTTCAATGACTCTCTTGCATTGGCTGACTTGAATTTCGAGGGTTGCGATTTTTATTGGTAGGAGGAATATGTTGATTGTTCGGTTTGTTTTTTGTGCTTACCATCTTGATTGCTTTACGTGATAATGAGTTTTAAAAAACCCATTCAGTTTCATCTCCCCAACATCAAATTTCCTCTGTTTCTTAGTGTGTTATTTATCATTTGCTCTCGTTGTGTTGAAGCAGGTTATTACCGAAATATAATTGGCAGCCGTACCCAAGATCTATTATCTAGGAATCAAGTTTAATGTAGTTCACATTATGAGAAAAAATGGTTTTTATATGAATGAAGAGGTCGAGTCCTCAGAGGACTGTGTTTGTTTGTGTCACAATAATTGTTATCTCTTTGAACTTTTATCCTTATCATTTTATAATAATGAACCTGGATATATTCATAAATAGACCAGTTATTGGGTGTAGCTAGGATTAAGCCCTTGGGCTTAATTGATTTGGGCTGGATTCGTGGGCTTAATGAGCCACAAAGTGGGGGGTCTATACACTTGCCTCAAGTGATTTTTTAAAGATACTGATGAGAGCACCCAAAGAAATTTGTTTATTAATATGTTGTTAGACTTACCTTTTCATGTTTCTAAACCCCCATCCCCAGATGAAATAGTAATTAATCATAATTCCCAAGAGCTTGGGGCCCAACTCCTCAAGGCTCAACTAGTGGACTCCAATAAATAAATACCACGACCTTGGGCTTTCTTTCCTCAATTTATGAAAGGGTTAACTAGTACCACCCCCACGAAATTAGGGTCTCCCCCCTAAGTACACACAACAAAAAAGTCAACTTGGGTTGACTGTGTTTTTTAGTGTGTATTTGGAGGGGGAGACCCTAAGTACACACATTTAGTGTTCATAAAGTATTAACACTTTATGAAATCTTTGCTTGGTTTCGGAATTCATTCCTTCACTTGTTCCAATATATCCATATTTGTCAATGTTATATAACTCCGTTAATACTTGATACAATTGTTTGACTCCCCAGAAATGAGGCTAAATGCTAATCTTGTACTCAAGGCATTATATTTTCTCTTGCAATAGTGCTTTGTTTAATTTTTGTGGTTTTCTTGGTAACAGATACTTGAAAAGCTATACCATCCCAAGCACATCGTCATTGGAAATGAGCTGGCAAAGCTTGCATCACTTGAGCTATCCTTGGGTGAGTGCACCAAAGCTATGGACAGCATAAATCGGCTTGAGGAAATTTTCTCGGTGTATTATGGATCTCATGCGGGCAGAATATTTCCGTACTTGGACAGCCTTCAGAAAGATGCCAGCAAGCTTTATGAGGATGAGCGGCTCCTCCATTCTAGCAGCTCTACGAAGGGTGATATCTCCTGGTGTGTACATCTTCAATTTGTTTCAATTTCTTAGTAATATACTTATATAGCGTGTTCTTTTCAAAGTGATATCATCTTAATTTTTTCTATTGTCTAAACTTCCTTTTAGATATTTTTTTGCAGAATTTAACCACTCATCACCACAAAATCTACAATAACACAAAGTGCCTCATCCCAAATGAAGATTGAAGCTAAAAATTCATACCTTTAACACAAATAGCAAACATATGACGGTACAAGAAGAAACGTGTTCAGAAATGCACATGTCTGGTACATTCACATCTCGGTGTGGATTTCACTTCCCAAACCATTTGTGTGCCTATTGAGTTGTACAATATGGACGATTGCTTTTTCTGGAAAATGATGGTGATTTAGATCTCTGTGGGTAAGGAAGCTCTAAAGTCTAAACAACTCTTTACCTGAGGATTTTGTGTTTGCAGGAGTAAGTGAGCAACTATCAGGGGTGCTCCTCTCTTTATTTGGTCATCCATTCCAACAACAAGAGAGCTATTTTTGTTTTGATAAGTAGTCTTTATTGATAATGAAAGGTGCCATAACACAATCAGATACAAACAGTGAGTCAGATCCTCATGAAAAGTACAGAGTGAAATGTGGGAAAGAACAAACACACAGCCCACCCTGCTCTTGATTACAGCCAACGTGTATCATCTACCCAGAATCACATTGTGCCAGTCCAGCACAAGGTCCTTAAAACGGGACGTAGTTTCTTCCCACACATGATGTGGATATCGTACCACAGTAGCCCCATCACTTCTAAGACAGACTTGTAAACAGAAACTGGATGTTCCTAAAGATATGGCCATTTCTCTTCTACCATATAATCCATTTAACTGCGTAAGGTAATAACCGCCACAACTTGGAGCCAAACTCATTCCCCCATATTCTCGGCCAACTATGCAACAAGGGCTGAAGAGAGTCGTTCTGTGCCATTTACGAAAATGCGCTTGCAGTCGAATCAAATTGTGCCCACAACTGCAAAGCAAAAGAGCAATGCATAAATAGATGATCCACAGACATGTCAAGTGTGTTGCACATGGAGCAAGTTGGCGGAACAATGGTACCTCTATGGATAAGAGCATCTGCCATCCTTGTGCGACCAAGTATGGCACACCAGAAGAAATTTCCACGGGTGTCCACGCCAATTTGACAGGGAATGTGTTGAAGTAGAAACCACATTATTGCAAACCTGGGCAGTTAAAGCTTCATAAAAAGAACTCGTTGTGAACCTGGTATTATTCGACAAACGCCATGAAGCGTTGTCTTCTTCATCTGTAAACTAAACCGTTCTATCTCCCAATCATTGCATCTTCTTCTCAGAGATAAATTCTATGCCAATTGATAATTGTCTAGTTGAGCAAATTCCTGATGTAACCCCTCTTGTTTTCCGAGATTTGAAAGATAAGTGAAACTTTTCAGCCAAGGGTTTGTCATCGAGCCATATATCTAACCACAACATACATTTGTGACCATTACCTACTGTGAACTTTGTACCATTTCCAACAACAAGAGAACATGCAGTTAAGTTTTTTCATAATGTAATTCCCTAACTAATTTAACTGAGAATCACTGCGATGTATTTTAGTTAAATGCTCTTCTTGATATATATTACGTAGTTAAATGCTTATCATTGCGGTGTGTTTCAGTTAAAATACAAATTACGTTATAATTCTCTAATTCTTATCATCCTCATCGTGTATCGTATCAAAGAGTTATAATTCTTAGCATTCTTATTACCTAAAAGTCTAAAACTAGGGCTGGTCATCGAGCTACTCGTGTCTATAGTTCGTGATTCCGAACGAAACTCCGGAATTCCGTTTGGAATTTCGGTTTTAAAAACCGGAATTCCGAATATAGAGTCGAAATATCCGAAATTCCAAAAGAATTTGAAATTCCGAATATAATAGGATTGAAATTTAATAGATTTCGGTTTTGGATTTATCGGAATTCTAAAATCCCGAACCATGCTCGTGTCGAGTACTAGGGTGCTCAAGCTCGGCTCGTGTATCTCTTGAGTCGAGTGCGAGTTGAGCTCAAATTTTGTTTGAGCTGTATTTCATGTTCAAGCTTGACTCATCGAGTAGCTCAATGAGTCTAGATTTTTATTCTTCTAGACTACAAATTTGAATTCAATCATACACTCTAGAGTTTGATTTGACTTGTATTATGTATAGGCTCGACTTCAACCACAAACTAGAGATAATTGAGCACAAATACTCTAACTTTTACCTCAAGACCAAAATAACTTGCTAAACTCATTTAAATAAAATACTAAAATGCAACTACAATTCATTAATACCACAATAACCACTATCAAACAACTATTTCAAGGTGTGTATATTATAAATACAATCAATATGTGTTGAGTAATTATAATCCAACACACTAACATAAATAATTATCTCAAATAAGCGTTAATATAACTATGTAAAGTGCGAACTGCGTGTAGCTCACGAGAGTCTCGAGTTCGAGCTCAAGTTTTAAAATGTATTCAAACTCGACTCATATTATTGAATAAGCGAGTTTAAGTCGAGCCTTCGAGCTGAGCTCGAGTTACTCACGAACATCTCGACCAGATGACCAGCCCTACCTAAAACAATAGTGAGTCAATGATAATCATTTAAATATCTTATCAATTAGTTAAATGCTCAGAGTGAAATGATCTTAACTTTTCATATGAAAAGTCTAGCAACGGGTACTTAGAAACGATTTGAATAGTACAGTAACTGGTTTAAGCATTTGCCCAAGTGTATTTTTTTGTACAAAGGTTCTTAATTAGTGTTTCCCAAAGATGCATTCATGCATACTCAATATTTATCCCCTTTGCACTTCTTTATCTCCAACTCCACGAGGCAAATTTTTCACAGGTGTTGTATTTCGTACAAATGGATAACCCGTCTGAGATACCGCTATGGGGCTTCTTACAACATGGATCCCATCTTTCCATGTGTATGACCCAAATGAATACCCTCCTGTAGTGCTATTTCTTGCTCTGAGACTTCTCTTTGCTTTGATAGTTATTGTGAAGCTTTGTTTCTCGCCCACACGGTTGAAATATAGTATGTTTGGGCTTAATTTGACTGAAATTCCACGTGGCGCCCTAACACTTGCTCTATACACACTCTTTCTGCCACCAACATTAGTAACAGTCCTCTTCACTATCTTGGTACCTCTGAGATGGGAAATTGCCAGAGATGGATGGTTGAGATCGTGAACTGAGGGTGGCACCTTTGGACAGTGGAAAGAGGGAACAACTTTCTGGTCTCCAATACTACACAAGTAGAGAAGGTAGTCTGTGAAGGAAGCATCATATATAAGGCCAGGGTCCGCGGCTTTTGTTGGTCGAACATGGCCCGATCCGAAGTGGAATGGGTTTGCAACCTCTCCAGAGGCAGTAATTATGGGTTTACCAAGATTGTTTGTTAATGTTGCTGCCATAAAACATGAAAAATGTCAGAATTACTCAACGGCCTTTTTTTTGTGTATATGGTTCTGAAGCGTGAATATTTTGGTTACCTGTAGTCATAAGAGCGGATCTTATGGCAGCACTACTCCATGTAGGATGAACAGCTTTGACAAGCGCGGCGAGACCAGCTACATGGGGGGCTGCCATTGAAGTCCCCGAAGCCATCATATATTTCATATATCCCAAACCTGCATTATTTTGTTTCTCCCATGCTCCTAATATGTACGCTCCAGGTGCTGCTATGTCCGGCTGGTCGTAAATAATTGTCGTGTCCAATTCAAACGCAAGTTCCTCAATTGTCACTCAATATTCACAACTAAATTATGCCACCATACTAGAGACGGCCATAATTTAAACGGAAAACAAAGTTTGATACGTACATATTGTTACCATTATGAAATTATATATTTACCTTGAGAATATCTTCGTCGATGGGATTTGGACCAGTTGAGGACCAATTTGCCATGGAAGGTGCTGGTTTAATACCTAAAACTGTCATGGCTGGCTCAATTTGGGCTACTGAATTGTTGGAAGATTTAATGTAATTAAGAATTGTGGTTGCACCATTAGCTCCAACTGACGTTGATGGAAGGTTATAACTGTTAGTATACAAATTAGTATCTCCAAGATCTGGACTGTTTGCTAATATCATACCAACACCGCCAGCTCTTTTCACCTCCTGTGACTTGTTAAAAGGCCTAATCGCATCATGGAAGTTTGTCATGCAAACTACAATCTTGCCTTTCGTTTTCTCCGGAGACAAGAAACCTGGAAGGCATAGCCTAAAAGAAAATTTGTTATCAGTTTGACTTGTGATTTACGAGTTAAATGCCAATTGAAAATCAAGCAAGATGAATCATTACCCGGCACTAGAATTCGTGAATAGATGGGGTTCAACCACATCACCAGCATAAACTAGAGGGTACATTTTCTTCTCCAGTTTGTATGGAGTTCCTGATTCGCCCTAAAATTAATCCAAACAAAATTGATAAATTGGACCATACCGTTTAAGTGTTTAACCCCGAACTCAAGTTAACTCGGACAAATCAAGTATAAATTGGACCAAAAGTATCTCTATTTGATAGATATTAATATGATCACAGATAGTACCTCGATCTTAATGCCGTTCCCCAACACAACAGGTGAACTAATGATTCTGTCAATCGTACTAGCAGCAACACTGATGACCCATGGAGCAAGATTTCCCGCAGAACCACCAGCAGGCCCACTATTTCCAGCAGAACATGAAACTACAATATTCTTTTTGATTGCATGGAGAGCCCCTATTACAATTGTATCCCTTGTGTGATTAACAGGGTCGTCTAATCCAAGTGATATACTCATAACATCAACCCCATCACCGATAGCGTCATCCATTGCTGCAAGTATGTCAGCTTGGACACAATCGGTACCAGATTTCTTATTCTTAATACGATCTATTAGTGGCCAACATACTTTGTACACAGCAAGACGAGCAAGTGGAGCTCCACCTGTTGCTGTGCCTCTTGCAAATTCACCAATGTCTGATACGTTTTCAACCTTTCGGCCTGCAGCAATAGATGCGGTGTGGGTTCCATGGCCAAAGCTGTCGCGAGGTGATTGGAAGTCAAAACTATTATTCAGTTTGTCGTGAAAGTATTCGTAGGCTTTGAGATAGTATCGTGCTCCAACAATTTTCCTGTTAAAAAAAATTCATAGTGACGGTGGCATGATAATCAACTCAATTATGTACATATTTTATCAGGCATGGTTTAAACTCTAGATATAGGACTAGTTATTTGCTCCAGAGATAATACATGATAACCAATTTTTTAAGTGAACAGATTATTTTTCATTGTAATGAAGTAATTAGGGGTTTCTTTGCGAAAAAGAAATTACCTATTACAATGTGAGGAGTTGAAAGATATTCCAGCTTGACAAATTCCTTTCCATGACTTTGGCACAGGCCCTAATCCTTCGTCGTTGAAGCTCCTTGACTCTGGCCATATACCTATAAATTGGCAGAATAACATACCGCACATTTGACATTTGTCATTGACTCATTGTTGAGTATAGTTACATAATACAGATTAAGGAACAAATCCTCATCATGCCATTCCTAAATCTAGAGGGAGTCTATTGATATTTTCATCACGTACTGAACATACTACTTGAACATGTAAGATAACTATCCAACATACAAATTACGTTATAATAAGTAGTTTTTTGGTAATGATTTGTTTTCGTAATTTTATTCTGTAATTCCGAATACTCTTTCAAAATCATATCATAGTAAAAGAGAAAAAGTATATAATCTCTGTCCGTTAACTTATAGATTTCTCATTTCATATATAGGCATATAATCAGTGGAGAAGTCATAAACATATAGATTTTCTAATATTTGGGCAAACATTAGTAGGACTTAAGGATTAAGGGAATTGAACTAGTAGAATAATCTTTGCAAAAGCATAATAGCAAGTCCAATGGGGTGCTATATGGGGCTGTTAAAAGCCATATAACACCCCAAACACCAAAATGTCATTCCAATTCTAATGGAGCTGTTAGAAGGGTATTAAATTTGGTTGGTGTGTTAAACCTAGCCAAATTTGTGGCATTATCTAGCAGCATCCATAATTATAATTTCTACCTTCTGTATGTTAAATTTCGACGGATAGCGCACTTTCTGCCATCTGCTTTAACTTTTAACTTAGTTTAGAAAATATTGGACGGACGACACTTCAACTTTAAACCCTCAAATGGAACCGTTTTTTTGTTTTCACACAGCAAATTTTCTAAACTTAGCTAAAATTGCCAAAAAAAAAAAAACTTAGGTGGCACCTTTTAGAGCTCTATTTAGCAGCCCCATTGGACTTGCTTTGAGGAAAAGAAACAAACAACCAAAGAGAACAAATTCTTTTATTACCGGTGTCTATCACTCCAATAACGATATCCTTCCCATAGTTGGCTTTTCGCGGGAGATTTCCTCTCATCTCACTAGCAATACTTCTACCAAACTCACTTCCACCTTCCAGACCCATAAACTCCCATGACCTTGTTGTCCTAAGAGAAAACATATTTGGTTTGTCTTCAGCTACAAAAACCACTTCATCTTTCTCTGCAATAATGCAAACATGTTATATCGGCAAGTATAAATTGTATACAACAATGAAAAACCATGAATTTTTATAAGAAGGAAGCAAGCTGTTGAAAACTTTTGGGCTTTAATTATCAGATAAGTCTCAACTATTAATGAACTAGCTAGGTTGATTGTATAAGCACACTAGGACAGTGTAGAACTTATTTCTTACCTGCAGAATTGAACTGAAAACAAAATTTCCAAATATTAAATCTTTATGTGTTGCTAAGCGTTTTATATTGCTACTCAACAACGTTATTAGAAGTACCATGATAATGGGTCTAGCAAAAAATGGGTGTAGAGAAGATGCCATCAATCTATTTAATTAGTTAAAAGAAATTGGACTAACACCCGAAGCACAAATATTTATAGTATGTGGTGAGGGGATATGATGTTGTAGTTTGAATCAATGAGCAACCATGGAGCATTATCTGAGTGGAAAGAACATGTTGGGGAGTACAAAATGTGTGAAAGAGGCCATGGAGTTTATTGAAAAGATGTCGTTTGATACAAATGTAGAAGGTTGGGAATCTTTGGCGAATCTTTGCAGAATTCATGGTGACATAGAACTCGAGGATGATTGTGCCGAGTTAATTTAGTAGTATTTTCAAATTACTCATGTACATAATTCACTTCTATAGTTCTATAGTTCTATGTATACTTTCATATGACAAGTAAACACTAGCTCTACCTATTATTATGAAAGAAGTAGATAATGCCCAGTGACATGTTATCTTTAAGTGTTTTAGGCAATTTTAGCGATTTTTTTTTTTTACTAAAAGTGTTTTAGACGAGTAAAATATCTAAAAGAGCCCGGGGAAGCTGGATCCAAAATCTAGTGATTTCTCTAATCTATTGGCTATTTGGGTCGATCTCTCCACTCTATTTATTATAACATGTAATAAATACCTGATAAGAGTTTGGCTTCTTCTGCTGTAAGCACGGCAGCAAAACCATTGACACTATTCTTATAACTGTACATAATATGAGATCCACCTTGTTCATTTTGCTTAACTGAGAGGAGATGTCTGTGGTGAGTGTCTTCAATCTCTTGGTGAGTTTTTGACCCATCATGGTCTCCAAGGTACACTATGTACAACTCTCGTTTCTCACATGAAGCCAAAATAGGAAGAAAAACAAGAAAGGAAACAAGGTGAAGAAGTTTCGCAAAGTTCTTCATATTTCCTTTTCTTTTTGAAAAATTTCGTAGGTGCGCAGTGATAACTACTTGTGTGTGTGATTGGGTTTTTATAACTTTGCGTTGGAGGGATGTTATCACATGAAAAGTTGAGGTATGACGTGATTATAACAATTTTAGTTGGCTCTGTTTACATACATTTTCCTGATTTTTCTCCTCAACAGCGAACTTTTCCCAACTCCTAGCTATAATCCTCAAAATGACTTTTGCTGAAACTAACAAATGGTTAGAAGTAACCAAATGTCTTTGGTCCTGTGATGGAGATGGAGAGTATTGCTGTCCAATGTCAAAAAAGGTTAGAATGGAAAAACTGGTTGCCAGTGATTTTTGCATGGACAATCGGCCGTTTCTAACAGTTGGGCATTTGATGAAAACCCCAAACAAATAAAAAACACACTTTCTCTCTTCCCCTGCTTGTCTTCCTCCTCTAAAACCACGGGCTGCGGATACTTTAGAAAATCGAAAAGCGAAAAGGGCATGTTTTTTTTGAAATCCCATTCTTCTTATTCTTCGCTCCTTCTCACAGCCGTCGCAGTATACTAGTCTATTTCACCATTTATGCTTCAAGGCCATTTTCAGTATGGTGGAACTTCTTGCATGATAGGATAGTTACAATGGTTAATAATGAGTGTTGCAACAGTTCGAACAAGCATCACGCGGAGTCGGCGGAGACATACAAGGTCTCACTCACTCTCTTAAATCAAATCCAAGTGACATTATTATTCGAAACTACATACAACCAGGACCATTCCTTGATGAAATTATTCTGTTAGTCCTCTTCTTCAATTTGTTGACCAGGCCATTTATCTTCTAAATTCTCAATAAAGGTTGAGACAGTTATTCTGAATCAAAGATTCAATCAATTTGTACGTGCGTGTCTGCTGGTTAAATTGTATTCGTGTACTATACGTATTCTAATGCCGCTACAAAATCATGCCATAATCAACGGAAAAAATGCTCACAATTCACAATTCACAATTCTCTACACTATGGCAATAGCCGAACTTCCTGAACCCAAGTTTTGGTATGATCTATTTAGCGGTGAGGTATCAAATTTTAAGATCCTCTTTTAGTTAATCAGTTTCTGTTGAATGAAGAGTAAATTTTGGATCACACAGCACAATCTTTCTAATCTTCATGGTGGTAACAGTGTCGAAGTGATGCACTCATTAAAGTTTGTATACCGTCCTAAACCATTAAGGCATATAAGATTTTGCTATCTCAAGGTTTAATTGACGTCCTATAAAAAAAACAATAATATTAATTGTACATTTGATCGTTGACGGACTTGAATATCTTAAGCAGATGAAGGAAGTTGGCTTGGTCTTCGTAAATGCATGTGTCAGGTTTAGGGGTGATTTCGGATGAAAGGCTTTTGGAAAAACAAGAAATTAGCCGCAGGCCCAATTTCGTTTCAAAACAATTCTAGAGGACACTAGAGGACAGTGTTTTTTTTATAATCACTCACAAAACCAATTTCCACGTTTAAATAGCTCACGAACCCAATTTTTAAATTTTAATAATTCTTAAAGACAAAATAAGTTGGCCCAGTATTTTTATTTTTTTTAAATGCCACTCTCACCATTTGGTTTGTTTTATAAGGCAATTAAAAGTTTTTAAAATTACCCTTCCTCTTCTTTTCTTCAGAATGAGTGAGAGGGAACCGGCGAAGTAATTGGTGCTGCCTTGTGAGAAGGTATTTGTTACCTGTGCTTCTTGCTGATCACTATCAATCATGTCTGCCCATCTCAATGCAAAGAATTCACTGATTTTATGAGGATCAGGTGACTTTGTGTGTTTTCATCACACTATCAACATCAAGGCAGCAACTCACTTGTAGTCCACTCCTTGAATGTTGGTCTATTTAATTTTGAATTGCTCAACAGCTAAATGTTTGTCAACGAGATCTTCAAATATCAGATGAGATTACTGAACGAAAAAGACCATTTCTCATTGAGGGTTTAAGGTCTCATGCATTAACTTTTAAGCCAGGGCGATTGTAAAAGTCTTATTAGCAGCTTCAGTGGATCGATTTAGATTTTTCTAGTAAACATGATGGTTGTGAGGGAGTAATATTCTCCTTCAGGAATATTAAGCACGTGTTCATTCCTACCCCCAAGATCGCTTCGTATTGAGCTCGCTTCATGTAGGTGGTCTACCTCAGCTCGCTACAAGATATTACAGGTCGAACAATTGACCTCAAATAGAACGCCTCATCTGATGACACCATCCCTTATCCGGAGGCAATCATTACCAGAGCCATACCTGCACTTCCAATCACCGTGATATACGAACTACTCCAACCAGTCCAATAATTACATAATTCCTACCAAAACCAACCTAACACTCATTCTTCATCTCTACCACACACTTGTGCATGGCAGTGCACGTGTCTCGTGGATTTGTATCCTCAATATCTATAAATACCACCTACATGAACTACGTCGGACCTGATTCTTCTCTCCCCCCAGAATCAAGAGAAGATACGTAGGAAGTTCGCACATTAACGAACTCGGTCTTTCCCAAATCCAATCCCATTCTTCTTCCTCCCTTGTATGTAAAGGAAAACTAAAACGCTCCTTTACATTGGCGCCGTCTATAGTCTCAATTTCTTGAGAAACCACTTAACAAATCCTTAAACCCAAAAGAAAAAATATTCAAGCCCACGAAGCATGGCAAGCCTCGAAGCTCAAATTCAGAGTTTGGCTGGTCAGCTAGGAACGATGAATGAGCAAATCACCCTGCTCAGGCAGGAGAATGTCACTCTTTGCGCGCAAGTGGACACGCAGAATCCACCCGGTACCTTAGCAGAGGACAACATCAACGAAGTTAATCAACAGATTAACGAATTGTCACAAAGGATCGATCAAAGTGCAGTCAAGAAAGACGTTTCCCAGATCGTTCAAAAGATGCTAAAGACATACCGGGCGTCTCCGTTCACTGCTGAAGTACTTAACAAAGCTTCTCCTCCATATTTCATTCAACCACGTTTTCCAATGTATGATGGTAGCACGTGTCCTGGTCAACACGTGACTTGCTATATTCAAAGCCTGGCACTATATAGTGCACCAGAGTTCGATCACCTTCACTGTCGTTTGTTTCCCACCAGTCTCAAAGATAGTGCGCTTGATTGGTTTTTTTTCACTCGAGCTAGACTTGATAAAGACCTTCGAGCAGCTCACCGATTCGTTTGCTAGTCAGTACGTTCATAATATGCGTAAAAAAGTTGATATTGATTCGCTGTTCCAGCTCTCACTGGGCAAAGACGAAACAATTTGTGAATTTCTAGGTCGGTTCAAAACCGAACTACTATGCATGGAAACGGGTCTGAAAGAGTCAGTGACTGGACAGTCAAGCGTGATCTGATTGATCCTAGCAGTTCATGTGGAATTTTGTTTTACCATACCATATAAGAGATGAATTTGCCGAAGTCAGTCTTCATAGATCCAATCGCTCCTCTCTACGGGTTCAATGGCTCCAGAGCCGACCCAATTGGTGATATTATACTCCCAGTCTCTGTGGGATCTAGAGAGAACAAAGTCAGCTTCAATATGCATTTCAGCATCCTGGACATCAAGTCGTCCTACAACGCCATCCTCGGACGGCGCTGGATTCATCAAATGCAAGCTATACCGTCAACACTGCATCAAGTTCTCCGCTTTCCAGGCCCTAGGGGAATGATGGAGTTCGAAGTAATCAGCTCGAGGCTTATAATTGTAACCAAATCCTCTCAGCGAACAAGACCGCTAACTCACCCATCGGCACAAGGAACGAGCCCACCAGCTACACAATGGCCAAAGACTTGGTCGCGGAGGTCAGAGCAAAAGCACCAAAACAGAGCGCTGGAGGCTCCAGTAAGAGGATCTATTCGTCTGTACAGACTCCAGAAGTCGCCTCAGCATTTGTCGCTCCACCAGTCATAACCCCAGAGGTCGCTCCAGTAGTCGTTGCTCCACCAGTTATGCCTCAGAGGTCGCTCCACCAGTCAGGACCCCAGAGGTCGCTTCAGTAGTCGTTGCTCCACCTGTCACGATCCAAGAGGTCGCTCCGTCATGCGTTATACCACGATACAGATTAGATATCACTCTATCCCCTGTTGTCATGACCACAAAGGCCACTTCAACCCCTGTTGTCGTCGCCACAGAGGTCGCTCCAGCCGCCAAATCCACCATCTCTTAGAACGACAAAGCGTCACCAGAAATCAATCCTCTGGAAGACGCGTCATAATCAAAGGCAGCATCCAAACCTGCAGACAGAGAGTGAGTGAACTTAAGAACAGAAGATGACCCTAAGTTCGTGTATGTAGGGGCAAATTTAGACCCTACACTCAGGGCTCAACTTGTAAACTTTTTAGCAATGAATAAAGATGTTTTCGCTTGGTCGTATATCGATGTACTGGGTATAGATCCTAATGTTGCATGTCATAGACTAAATGTAAATCCTAATGCTAGGCCACGACCTAGAAGATTATCTCTGAGATTTCAAAAAGCAATCAATGATGAGGTTGACAAACTCAAGCAAGTCGGTTTCATCAGAAAGGTCGATTACCCAGACTGGATCGCTAACATAGTAGCAGTTCCAAAAAAGAATGGCACAATTTGCCTCTGCATTAACTTCACCAATGTCAACCAAGAAACACCTAAAGATAACTTCCCTTTGCCTAGAATTGACTGACTTGTGGACCAGACCTGCGGCCACGAGCTCCTGTCATTTATGGATGCATACAGTGGATACAATCAAATCCCACTCGCTGAAGAAGACCAAGAGAAAACGTCATTCATCACTGAACAAGGAATTTACTGCTATAATGTCCTCTCGTTCGGCCTCAAGAACGCTGGAGCGACTTATCAACGGCTGGTCACTGACATGTTCCAGGACATGTTAGGGGATACCATGGAAGTTTATATCAATGACATGGTCGTCAAGAGCAAGAAAGCAGGTGATCACCTCACTCATCTTGAGAAAGCGTTCTCCAGGTTACGCCAGACTCGAATGAAGCTTAATCCAGAAAAGTGCCTTTTTAGAGCGTCCTCAGGGAAGTTTCTAGGGTACCAAGTATCACAAAGAGGGATCGAAGCTAACCCAGACCAAATCAGAGCGTTCTTGGACATGCCCGATCCACAGACGAAGAAGCAAATACAGAAGCTATCAGGAATGGTTGCAGCACTAAACCAATTCATATCCAGGGTGACAGACAAATGCTGACCGTTCTTGCAACTTCTTAAAAAAGGTGAGCAGTTCTCGTGGAACGATCAGTGCCACCAAGCGTTCTCCACCCTCAAAGAGTACCTGACTACACCTCCCGTCCTGGCAAAACCAACAGATGGCGAAACACTGGGCTGTATCTAGCAATATCAGACTTTGCCATCAGTTAGGTTCTCTCCAAAGAGGAAAACAACTCAAAGAAACCGATATATTTTACAAGTACGATGCTAACTCCAGTTAAAAAGAATTACTCTTACATTGAACGAGCAGTACTCGCATTGTTATATTCTGCAAGAAAGTTCAGGCCTTACTTTCAAGCGCATCCAATCAAAGTACTCACCGACCTCCCGTTGAAGAAAATCCTTCATAAGGAGAATAAGACAACTCGCATGGAAGTATGGGCCGAAGAACTCGGGGAACACCACATTAAATCCGTCCCACGTACCTCACAGAAGGGGCAGGTCATTGTAGATTTCCTAGCAAATTTCCCTGTAGACGACTTACATTGGGGACTAGAAACAGATATCCCATCCACAAAGAAGAATGACAAGACCATTTGGTCTCTCTTTGTGGATGGGTCTAGCAACCCCGGAGGAAGTGGAATCAGAGTTGTCCTAGTATCCCCAGAGGGAGCAATGATGGAGAAATCAGTTCGCATTGACTTTGCAACCTCTAACAATGAAGCGGAGTACGAGGCATTAATCATGGGGCTTCGCATGGCGCTGCAATTCGGCGTACAAGAGCTCCAAGTCTTTAGTGACTCGCAATTGGTCGTTCGCTAGGTTGTTAAAGAGTTACTTCCGGCTTTCAAGAAAGCCACCATACATCATTTTTTGCGCGATGAAAATCGTCATGCGGACAATTTAGCTTACCTGGCTACCTAAACACCGAATCGCCCCTCAGGCGCGCCAAGTTCTACTTATTGAAGTAGTTGATTGACACCTTACCAAGCCGAAAGCACGCTTTTTAGAGGTCACGCGACGTGCGGCTTACTCTCCTCGAGGGTCAGATGAGTCAAACATGGATGCAACCCATCATAGAATACATTCAACATGGTACACTCCCTGAAGAGCGTGCCAGAGCCAGACAAATGCCATATCTGGCTCGCCGTTATTGCTTGGTCAATAACAAGTTATTCCAAAAATCTGCTGGCGGACCTCACTTGAGGTGCATAAGCCCAGAACAAGGCCAATTAATTTTTGCTGAAATTCATGAGGGAGAGTGCGGAAACCATGCCGGTGGTCGCTTTTTGGCTCACAAAGCGATCTCCCAAGGATATTTTTGGCCTCGAATACAGATCGACGCCAAAACATATGTCCTAAAGTGCGTCAAATGTCAGACCTTTGGCCACAAAATCATACAACCAGCTCGTGAGTTGATCAACATTGCGAGCCCTTGGCCATTTCACATGTGGGGCATGGATATCATGGGACCGTTCATCCCACAAAAGAGTATCGGGTTTCGCTTCATCTTAGTTGCAACTGATTACTTCACTAAGTGGGTCGAAGCAATTCCTTTAGCTCATGTCAAGGAATCACATGTTAGAAACTTCATCTGGACTCATATCATTACCAGATTTGGCTTGCCAAACACATTGGTGATGGACAATGGTTCCCAATTCAAGGGAAAAATAGCCAAGGAGTTTCTGGCCAAGTGGAAGATCGTTCATGCATTCTCCACTCCTCAGTACGCTCAAAGCAATAGCCAAACAGAGGCTAGCAACAAAGCAATCTTAGAAAATCTAAAGAAAAAGATTGAAAAGAACAAAAGCCAATGGCCAAATAAGTTAGAGAACATTTTGTGGGCTCATCGCACCACAGCTTGCTCCAGCACAGGTAAATCTCCATTCTCCTTGTGTTATGGCATAGAAGCCGTTATCCCCACCAAACTGACAATCACTACGACTCGATCAGAACTCGTCGAGTCTGGACGTAATGACTCCGTCCTAGCACGAGAGGTCGATTTGTTGGAAGAATGGCGCGACCTAGCCGCCATCAGAGTGGCATCTTACCAACAAACTCTGAAGAAGTCCTACAACAAATGAGTACGTCCTCGATCTTTTCAACCTGGCAATCTAGTTCTAAAAAAGACTAGAGATGACTCCAAACTAGCACCAACATGGGAAGGATCATACATAGTGGAACGAGTTGTAGGCAATGGAGCGTACTGGATCAAAACCCAAGAGGGGAAATCATGTAGGTGGTCTACCTCAGCTCGCTATAAGATATTATAGGTCGAACAGACGACCTCAAATAGAACGCCTCATCGGATGACACCATCCCTTATCTGGAGGAAATCATTACCAGAGCCATACCTGCACTTCCAATCACCGTGATATACGAACTACTCCAACCACTCTAATGATTACATAATTCCTACCAAAACCAACCTAACACTCATTCTTCATCTCTACCACACATTTGTGCATGGCAGTGCACGTGTCTCGTGGATCTGTATCCTCAATATCTATAAATACCACCTACATGAACTATGTCAGACCTGATTCTTCTCTCCCCCCAGAATCAAGAAAAGATACGTAGGCAGTTCGCTCATCAACGAACTCAGTCTTTCCCAAATCCAATCTCATTCTCCTTCCTCCCTTGTATGTAAAGGAAAACTAAAATGCTTCTTTACAATGGTACCGTTTTGTCAGGTAATCCATGGATGGTTTCTGCTTCGCCATTAGCCCATTACCTCCTCTCCTCTGCGGAGTAGTGCCCTGCTCACTGCTCAGGCTAGGCTTGCTCCTTTTTTGCTGGAAATTTTTTTTCACTACCCTTGTTAAAATGTCCATTCAATGCGGATAAAGGAATTGCATCTACTATATGAGAGTGATTGTTCATAGTTCGGTAGCTATGAACACTCATTGTACATAACTATGAGCTATAAACAATGAGTGTTCATAGTCAAAATACTGTACTATAAACAATCAATATTCATAGTCATGAGCTATGAATATTCTTTGTTCATACCACAATTGGACTTTGAACAATGATTGTTCATAGTCATGAGCTATGAACATTCTTTGTTCATATCACAATTGGACTATGAACAGTGATTGTTCATAGTTCGGTAGCTATAAACACTCATTGTTCACAGCTATGAGCTATGAACAATGAGTGTTCATAGTCCATACTGTACTATGAACAATCAATGTTTATAGTCATGAGCTGTGAATATTCTTTGTTCATGCCACAATTAGACTATGAACAATGATTGTTCATAGTCACGAGCTATGAACATTTTTTGTTCGTATCACAATTAAACTATGAATAGTGATTGTTCATAGTTTGGTAGCTATGACCACTCATTGTTCATAGCTCATAGCTATGAACAATGATTGTTCATAGTCCATACTGTACTATGAACAATCAATGTTCATAGTCATGAGATATGAATATTTTTTGTTCATACCACAATTGAACTATGAACAATGATTGTTTATAGTCATGAGCTATGAATATTCTTTGTTCATATCACAATTGGACTATGAACAATGATTGTTAATAGTTCGGTAGCTATGAATACTCATTATTCATAAGTCCATATACTGTATTATGAACAATCAATGTTCATAGTCATGAGCTATGAATATTCTTTGTACATACCACAATTGGACTATGAACAATGATTGTTCATAGTCATGAGCTATGAATATTCTTTGTTCATATTATAATTGGACTATGAATAGTGATTGTTTATAGTTCAGTAGCTATGAACACTCATTGTTCATAACTATAAGCTATGAACAATGAGTGTTCATAGTACATACTGTACTATGAACAATCAATGTTTATAGTCATGAGCTATGAATATTTTTGTTCATACCACAATTGGACTATGAACATTGATTGTTCATAGTCATGAGCTATGAACATTCTTTGTTCATATCACAATTGGACTATGAACAATGATTGTTCATAGTTCAGTAGCTATGAACACTCATTATTCATAACTATGAGCTATGAACAATTGGTGTTCATAGTCCATATTGTACTATGAACAATCAATGTTCATAGTCATGAGCTATGAATATTCTTTGTTCATACCACAATTTGACTATGAACAATGATTGTTTATAGCTCCAATAGGGATGAACACGCTTTGTTCATACTCTACAATAGGTATGAACAATGAGCTCGCATCTTTTGTATATGAACAATTAATGATTGTTCATACTATATACATTGGGTTAGGGGTATACTTGACCTTTCATCTACCCGACCTGTTTTTTATTTCGCGTCAGGGCATACTTGACCTTTCATCTACCTGGTCCTTGAGAGTGATTATGAAAAAAGCTTGGGTTTGGGAGTGATTATTTCACTCGCTTTGTCCTTGAGAGTCACTCAAATTTCCAACTTTTTTCTGATGGCAATATCCTTTCCAAATTTGATCCAATTATTTTTCAGATGACATTTTTTTTTTCCGAATTCGGAAAGTTCAGAAAATTGAAAAAATTTCAGAAATTTCGGAATCCGCAAAATATGGAAGCAAATCGGAATTTTAAATTATATAATCGGATTCTCTTAGAATAACCATTTTTTATCCAGTTAATACATTCATTTAGCAATCATTTTGAAAATGTATTGATTTTAAAAAATAACTTAGACCTTTTAACACTTTCATTCAGCAATTTTTTTCTTCATGTTAATGCATTAATTCAGTAAATAGGAATATGGGATAAATTGAGACATGTACTAGAATGAAAATATTGATTTTTTGAAGTTGTGAGAGAGACAATGTTATACTTCTCTAGGGTTTTTATTTGGTTTGTAAACTATATGTAGTTTTAATTTAGTAACTATATGAAATATACCGCTATATGTTAAAAATTCGGAAATTAATCGGAAATCGGATCGGATCGGATTTTGAAAACATATCCAATTCCAATCTAATTATTTTTCTAAAAAATCGGATATCGGAACACAAATATCATTGCCAAATTCGGAAAAATATCGGATCGGAATTTGGAAAAATTGGGTTTTCAGAAAAAAGAGACACCCATAGTCAGGCTACAACAGACAAGCTCGAACAAAATAACAATAACTTTTTTATATAGACTCTGTAAATTGGTGGAGGGACGGGTTCAAATACTTTCACAAAAGAGGTGTGAAGCACAGTTCGTATACTAGTAAGGGCATCTCCAATGGAGGGGGGGGGGGGGCTTGTAAAATTACACCTCCACCTAGGCTCCACGTAGGTGCCATTAGGATTTTACCACTCTAATTGCATACTATTGTACAACCTATAAATATCCACACTCTATACTCCCCAATGGAGAAGTGTAAAAAAAATTGGATTTTAAACTCGGACGTCACTTAAAGTGACGTCTCTCTTTAATTTAAACTGGTGATGTTCGAGTTAAAAAATTACAAATTATGACTTTAGAATTAGAAAGGGACGTTACTTAAAGTGACGTCCGAATATTTTTTTGTTCGGACGTTGGTTAAAGTGTCGCCCGAGCTATTTATCAACTGATAGTGAGATGCCACCTCCTCTATCAATTAATACTCTATTACCTACGGTATACCACCCCCATTGAAAAAAGTTTTTTGACAGTTGGAGTGTAAACTTTACATTCTATATGGTTTACACCCCCCTATTGGAGATGCCCTAACAAAAAAAAAAAAACCATTCGTCAAACAATACCTATCTATTTCTCTCTCTTTCATCTCCCATCATATCTTAAGGATCTCCAATACCAATTCAATTACTACCACATACACATGCAATAATATTGAAAATCATAGAGATGGGAGAAAACACAATTAAGTCAATAATATTTAATAAATATTCTTGAACCTGACCATGACCATGACCATGGTGTTACAAAACTACTAGAATAACTTTTTTTTGATAGTTAAAAACTACTAGAATAACAACATAGCAGTGGGGCGTGAACCTGACCATGGTTGCTACCTGTTGGAGATTGCATTAAGATAAACACTGACGGAGCCGCAAAAGGCAACCTAGGCCAACTACCTTATTAATTAGTATACAACATAAACATTGGCAACACAACAAACTATCTTGCAGAATGCTCGGCTATATTGGAAAGCGTGGAGGAGGCAATAACTAACAAGAGGTTGGCATTCTTTATGGGTGGGAAACTGCTTTTGTTGCAACGACAACTGCTTTCAATACAGGGAAGCTACCATGGTATATGCAAACAAGGTGCAGACTACTACATCAGCAAACCTACCTACATAATCACCATCACTTAATGGGAGGTGAATTTGGCAGCAGATATTGCGGCCAATGTAGGCGGATGAGTTAAACAGACCACCAACAATCCAAATTTGTATCAAAGTAGTCCACCATGGCTCCATAAATGATTAAATGGGAGGTGCTAGAGATGACCTATCATAGGTTTTAATTTGGCTGTAAAAGTAGAAACTTGTGCTTTTGGCACCAAAAGTTTCTCAACTCTTGTACATGAAACTTTTACAGTAATACAATTTCATTATTTTTTTTTAAAAAAAAGTGAGCAAATAAAGCAATGCATTTTGTTAGTTACATGCTTTTTTATTATAAATTTTCTTCTTAAAAAGGAATTGACCACCACCCCATCGGCTATATTTACACTAAGTACAAAGAAAATTAAGCGACACTGACTTTAAAAAAATATTCAAACTGTCATGCAAAATAGTTTGAACATAATTTGCTCTGCTGTGGTTGAAAGCAGTTTTCCCCCTCTTTCTCTAAACTTCAAATTTTAAATTTTCTTCTATAGAAGCTTGCTGAATTTATCTGGTATAATTGTTCTTACTCTTCTCTGGCCCCTTGCTGAGTTATTTTGTAGGTTTGTCTTAACCCCCCCCCCCCCCCCCGAATCGGATCCCCCTTGGGGCTGGTTTATATGGATCTCATGATAGGGGTTTCAACTAGTAGGTTGGAACCAGGAGAATCATCAAAATCCAAAATTGAAGAATTACAAGATGAAATGCAGAATCTCTTCTGCTCTAAGGAAAAGAGAGTGGTAGAGATTGGCTGTAAAAATGAAGTATCTAGTACTGAGGGGCAGACCACCTTGCTGGGTAAGTTGTTTGGGGGAAAAGTTATACCCCTACAAATCCTGGCAGATGAACTGCACCGGTGCTGGCAAACGCGAGGTAGTACAAAGGTAGAAGCTATATCAAAAGGGGTTTATAAACTGATTTTTGAGAGCTCTATGGAATATGATCATGTCAGGAAAAATGGTCCTTGGATGGTACAGGGGTTTATCATCTCTGTTAAAAAATGGAAATCTACTGAACTAGTGGATGAATAATGGAAATTTGACATGGTAGATTTTTGGGTCCAGATCTATGGAATCCCAAGTAATCGGATAAACGAAGAGAATGTCAAAAAGGTGGGTCTCAGTCTGGGAAAAGTAAAAAATATAGACCTTCTGTGCTCGTCGGAGTTCAAAAAACCGGTGGCAAGGGTTAGAGTTAAGATGGATATCAAGGAAATGCTTCTCAAAGGAGTAGATCTCCGAACGGAAGTGGGAGAAATTTTCCCAGTAACTTTTAAACATGAAAAGCTGGATATTTTCTGTTATTTCTGTGGATGCATTGGGCATGATATTCACTTCTGCTACCGACGAGAAAAATATAGTATGGATATGAGGAAGTACGGTGGATCTCCAAGAGATGTAAAAAACAAATTTTCTTTCATGATGCGCGCAAATGTGTTCTACAATGGGGTGGCTAGCTCATGTCCTGTGTCAGTGACTTTCTCTGGTACACCACAAAAACCGAGATACGACCAGATTCCAGCGAGGAACAGAGGCTCACCGGCGAAGAGGAACTGGAATGGGGCTGGTCTTTGGCAACACCACCAAAAAAAACACACGTGGCATCTAGCTTTGTTGACAGCCATAAGGCTTCTGGGGAGAGAGAATCAGGTAGGACAGTGGACAGAACGACTATTTTGAAAGGCTGGAGGCTGAGTCAGTGACCGTTACTGTAGCGGGGAAGGGGGCCCAATTTCTTCTGAAAAGAATAAAGGGCCAAAGTTGAATGCCCAAGCCCATGAGGAACAAACCGGACAAAT
This sequence comes from Coptis chinensis, assembly GCF_015680905.1. Lineage (NCBI taxonomy): Eukaryota > Viridiplantae > Streptophyta > Magnoliopsida > Ranunculales > Ranunculaceae > Coptis > Coptis chinensis. Next base: position 86,000,734 of record NC_141463.1, on the reverse strand, counting down.
AGCAGGACTGATAACACTTGGCCCATCTCATGGGGCCTTGGTAGTTTGGAACTTGGATGAGAACTGGATGGGTATGGAAGAAGATGTGGATATAGGTAAGGGAAGTGGGCTGAAGGAAAAAGGCCTGATCCATGATATGCCCATAATTTCTGGAAGGCCTGAGGCTTGGCACGATATGGGTCAGGATATTGCAGAAAGAGGAGATCTAGAGTTAGAGATTGCTAGCTTGGGAACTAGGAAAGTGGTATGGAATAATGATGCCTCGCCGAAAAACAGTTGTTCTCATTTTTCCGAGGCAATTATTCCTCTATTGGAACACAATGAAACGGATGGGACTCAGCGTGCTTCGATCAAGGCTGGGGCAGAGAAACCAAGCTTTCGTTTTATCGGATTACCTACACGTGGAAGAGGATACAAATCGTTGGCTTATCGAGGAGGAAAAAGGCGTGGTTTATCTGGATGTGTTAAGAAGCTTTCTACAGAGGGTGGTGTGGGGAAAAAAAGAAAGGCTATTAGTATCTTTGCTAAAGAAAGGGAGACAATTTCGATGGGAGACCATGGGTGGGGAAGGATTAGCCTAAGGCTGGCTGCTCAAAGATCAAAGAGGGCAAAGAGAATGCTCCAACTATCTCTATTTCTAGTGATACAATGGAATCAAATGAACGAGCTCACTCCGATCACTCTAGGGAGACTAGTGTTCCATCTCATTTTTCTGGAGCAAGCATTCATGAAGATGAGATCCCCTCAGATGCTTTCACTAATGAGGATGAAGAGGACCCTTCAGAAGAGGAAGAAGATGACACATCAGAAGAGGAAGAAGAGGATATATCAGTGGGAGGTGGCCAAGACATGGTGGTGTACAATGAAGACTACTATGATGAGGTCTTGCTGGGGAATGCACCAAAGGAGTTGGTAGAAGGAAGTCAAGAGGGGGTGGGATATGAGTCTGAAGAAAGTATTTCTCAACCCCAGCCTCTTACTATTGATGATTCAATGGTAGTAAGACATCCAAAGTTCATTCTTAGTAAACAGAAGAAAGGAAAATGTGTTTATGGAATAAAAGGAGAGTCTAGTGGGTATGGTGGAAATAAAAGGTCTGATGGTAATAGTGGTGAGTCCAAGAGCAAAGGAGGATCGTGGTGGAGGGTTTCCGGTGGTCGTCCCCCAAACAAATGCCTCACCGAAAATGATATACACACACGGAACTGCCACGGAATGGGTTCCTCCACGACAGTTCAAAATCTAAAGGATCTGGTGAGACAACATCAACCAGATATTTTATGTTTATCATAAGTTAAAGTTAGTTCCAGTAGGGTTAGTATGTTAGGAAAAGTAATAAAATATGATCATGTTTTTTGTCTACCGGCTGCTGGGACTAGAGGTGGCCTTGCTATTTTATAGAAGGAGGGAGTGGACCTGGAAGTAATGGGAGCTACAACAAACCAAATATCAGGTCAACTTATTAATTATCATAGTAATGAACCTTGGTTTTTCACCTTTGTGTATGGGGAACCTAATGCAAGTTAGAGACACCGGTTCTGGAGAGAATTAAGGGAAGTGGCTCCCTACATTCTTGGTCCATGGCTGGTGTTTGGAGACTTCAATGCGATTTTATCTCTTGATGAAAAAATAGGAGGTAGATCTGTCTTCACAAAAAGCATGCTTGATTTTAACTCTATTATGAATGATCTGGGTCTGATGGACGTAGATTATAAAGGTCCTAAGTTTACTTGGAATAATAATAGAAGGTATGCTGATAATATCATTGAATGGTTAGATAGAGCTCTTGCTTCTGCTGACTGGTTAAATAAGTTTCCCCATATGCTGGTTACAAATGTGATTAATGCTACTTCTGATCACTTGTCTCTGAAGATCTCTCTGAAGGTTAATGAGGAACAAGCTGAAAAACCTTTTAGGTTATATAGTATGTGGCTGCAAGATGAGTCTTGTAGACCTACTATAGACAAAGCTTGGAACTCAGTCTCCCATGACTTACCTGACTGGAGTTTTATTCATAAGTTGAAGAATACTGCTGAGAGTCTTAAAAGCTGGAACAAAAAGGTTTTTGGTAACATTTTCTATAACATTAAAAAGACTTAGAAAGAGTTGGATAGAGTTTTACAAAGGCCTTTTAATTCTTCTAATTTGGAAAAAGCAAAAGTTTTAAAAAATCAGCTGTTTGACTGGTATGAAAAAGAAGAAGCTTTCTGGAAACAAAAGTATAGTCAGCACTGGATTAAAGAGGGAGGCAGGAACACTAAGTTTTTTCACTTATCTACTATTTCGGCAGTAACTTGCTTCAACACAACGAGAGCAATGATAAAGAACGCACTATGAAACAGAGGAATTTGATGTTGGGGGAGATGAAACTGAACCATATAATGGCTGCCTACGTACCCAAGATCTATTATCTAGGGATCAAGTTTCAACGTAGTTCCTTATTGTGAGAGAGAATGTTTTTTATGAATTGGGAGAGACTGAGTCCTAAGAAGACTGTGTTTGTTTGTCTAAAGAATTGTTATCTCTTTGAACTTTTATCCTTATCTTCTATAATAATGAACCTGGACATATTCATAAATAGACCAGTAATTGGATGGGCTAGGATTAAGCACATGGGCATAACTGCCGACTAGGCCTAGTATTGGGCTGGATTCGTGGGCTTAATGAGCCACAAGGTGGGGGTCTATACATCACCACCTCTTTGGTGGATGGGCAAAGCCCATGTGGCAAATAAGTTAATATAGAAAAAAAAAATGGAAGAACATTGATTTAAAAGAAAAAAAAAAAAAATAGAATAAATGTTACCAAGTATTGGCGGACGTAATTTAATTGTCAAAGGCGACAGTAGGCGATGACAGGAGACGAAAATTATTGGCGACAAAAGACGGAAATAATTAGCGAAAATTATTGACGGAAATAATTAGTAAAAATTATTGGCGAAAGTATATTGGCAGAAATAATTGGCGAAAATTATTGGCGGAAATAATTAGCGAAAATTATTGGCAGAAGTTTATTGGCGGAAATAATTGGCGAAAAATATTGGCGGAAGGGTGGAAGTTATTGGCGGAAATAATTGACGAAAATTATTGGCAGAAATGCGAAAGTTATTGGTGAAAATAATTCTTAACTTAATTAATTGTGTGAGGTCGGCTAAAAAGCTAAGAATAATATAGCTGTAAAAGTAATAATATGGGTTTGGAACTTGTTTGTTTATAAGAAAAAACAAATGAAATAGGTAAAAGAGTAGTAAGACCGGCCTAGATGATTTGTTTTGTGTACTCTTGTTTGACCGGCCTTGATAAGTAAAAGTGAGTAGAATAGAAATAGAATCATTGAAAAAGTTGGAGTGCTAATAAAACAAAAAAAAATTGGTATTGGTATTGGTAAGACCGGCTTTAATTAGTAAGAAGGGCTAAAAGATTGCCCATGTGAAAAGAGCATGACCGGACCCATGTGAAAAGAGAATGAAAAAAACAATAGGAATAGGACCCATGTGAAAGTGTAGGGCCGGCTTACCATGCGAATTTCTTGACTGAAGTTGACGTAGAAGTTGGTGTTGGCGAAATATTGAGATTGGCAATAAAAACAAAACAAGAAAGTGAATAAAAACAAAACAAGAAAGTGAATAAAAACAAAACAAGGAAGGTAATGTATGAAAAGGCGGGTTCCACGCTGAGGAGTTCTAATACACAAGGGAATAGTATTTAGAATTGTTGTTTAGCTAAACTATCATAACCCACTATAAATACAACACACCAGGCGGGGTTGGAGAACCAAACTAAATAGAAAGAAAGAGAAAAAAAAAAATTGAGAACGAAACCGGTAATAAGGATTATTATTATTATTTGTTGGAAGCGAAAATTTGAAACGGTAATGGCGAGAATTCAACTTCAACGAAGATGGACCAAAACAAAAGGTACTCTATACATACGAGGTCAACCAAGGAAGACTTCAATAACGGAGATGAAGAAACGGTTTGCATTACAAGAATTCAATGTGGACAGTGTGAAAAGTGTTTTACAAAAAGCCAAAGAAGATGAAGTAGTAGCAACATGGCACCAATTATCATATGGTTTGAAATTTCCCTTGGATAATACTGTTGCAAGGATCTTAGAATGGTGGCATGTTACACCTGCACAGATGTCAGTTCCATTTTGGTTAATAGTCTCAAGGATGCGAAGATTACAATTACGATACAAACGAAGATTTGGGAGTCAATAACTTTACGCAATTGCAAGGCCTCGTGTCACTTTGAAAGACAATTTCATAATGCTCGGCGTGCACTTTAAAAATAGAAGGGAGAGGTTTAGTGGTCTTCTAGATAGCTACAAGCATTGGGAAGATTATCCGTATCGCATACAAGGGAAGTGGAACACGACAGGAAGGTACGTTCCAAACAATTTTACTGGTAAGTAACTGTATTGTGTTTACGTATAGGTGATACTATGTTTGTGTTAGGAAAGGAAGATTTTGCAATAACTTAATTACTAATTGTGTTTCTGTTGGTGGTGGTATTTGTAGAGGAAAATCCGTCGATTGATATGGTAGACATGGATAGCAAAACACAGGATAACTTAAAATTTTACTTCCATGGGAAAATACAATCTGAAGTATATGACCTAAGTTTCCCAGATGATATTGTGGACTTCCTATGTGAGGTGGAGGAAGAGGCGGAAAAAGAGGATGAGAGTGAAGGGTAAGAGAGTGAAGAAGAAAGTGATGAGGGAGAAGAAGAAGGAAGTGTTGAAGGAGAGGATGAAGATAAGAGTTGTAAAGTTGTAAGAAGGAAAAATAATAAAAAAAATGTGGAGAAAAAGCGAACTAAAGAATTTGAAGTTATGAGTGGACAATTAATTAGACAAAATAAAATCAAAGACCAAAACAATATTATTAGGAATAAGCGAATAATCGTAGAAGATGAAGATAGTAATAGTGATACAGAGGAACGGGTGAATACTTCAAAAAAGAGGAGAACGTTAAGAAGAAAAGATTATGAGTTACCGTTGAAGGACGACGGTGAAACCTATAAATTTTTAGAAGATGATTATGGGAGAGAAGAGAGCATAAAAGAAAAGGAGAAAACTGTGGCTAAAAATTTAGAGAAGAAAGACGATATTGTACAGGTTGGAGTTGACATTTTAGCACTGAAGGAAAATCACAAAATGCAAAGTGAATCCAACAATTTAATCCAAGTGACAACTAGCATGCAACGAGAGAAAAGGAACGAGGTAAATTATTTGTTCTATTTGTTTATTTGTTTATTTATTTAACTGTAATATACATTTTAAGCTTATGTTAATGTTTCAGGTAGTGAGAATAATGGAAGAATTAAATGAGATGGAAGAACAGGAGCGGAACGCCACTGTAAGGACCGAAGAATTAGAAAATTTGAAAGCCCGGGTGAAAACGCAGGAAGAATAAAACGAAAAGATGACTGCAAAAGTGTTGGGGTTAGAAAAAGAATTAAGTGTTGCTAAGAAAGAGAATGTGGAAATAAGAAATTGTTAACACAAGCTTCCCTAGAGATAGGAAATAAGGAGATGGAGAGGATGCAAGCAATTATGCAAAAGGCAGATGTTCTGGAAGAGAATGAAGAGAGAAAGAAGACCTATAATAAATTATATCTAATGTATATGGAGATTGTTAAAGTTACTCCGAAAGGTGTGCCTTTTCCAGAGGGAACTTAATGCATAAATTGATTTTGAAATAAATGTAGTAAAAATACTACCAACCTTGAATGAACATGCATTGTCGGCAATAACTTGATAATAATATGTCATCTCGCTTTTGATCTTGCATGCTGTGTTGTATGTTGATACGTAGTATGGATAGAAATATATGATAGTGATATAACGAGGGGAATGCAGACGCCCCCAATATAAAATCCATTGGAGAAAGTGTGATTGAAAGGCAAAGGGGCCGTGATCGTCCTCAATGAATGTAGCTATTCAGGCATCAAAATAGTTATACCGAACGTGAGGCAAGGCCTGACAACTTTCGGAGTTTCCATAGGTGCAAGGCCGTTACCCTTGCATTGGAACCAAACTAAAACACAATGTCGTTGCCTTAGTAGTGGAATTTGCACGGATATTGTAATTTGGGAGTATTGCAATAATTATACCGAGAAAGAATAACCACCTTAATGACTCGGATTTCCTTAAAGTAGGCATGAATGCGACTGGCTTGGACCGAAGAAGGCATAATATGGATGACCTCTCTGGAATTAAAGTTAATGAATGACATTGTTGAAAGAAAGAGTACAGAAAAATAGAGTAATATAAAATGACAACCAAACATATGAGAATGGAAATTGAATGTCTTTATTGATGGATAAAATAGAACGAACGACATGGATGGATAGATTTGTTATTGATGGAGTAAACGGAAAAATGCAAAAGATTTTCTAACGGTAAAACTTGCGAAGGTGGTAAGCATTCCATGGTTTCTCTATCATTTTTCCAGAAATAGTACGGAGGAAATATGACCCCTTAGATGCTGGACGATCTATGATGTAGGGTCCTTGCCAATTTTCTCCAAACTTTCCCAATTCTATAAGCTTTGGGTTTAAACAAACAGACGCCCCGGTTGAGCCTATGTAGAGGATGACACTTGCCATTATCTCTTACAAGAGTTGGAGATTTTAGGCGATACACACATTTGGGTCCGCCTGGAGATTGCCTTTTTCTTTGCGTGTAACCAGCCTATCTAAGCCGGTAGCTTATCTGGGATCGTGGTCTTCCCTCTAGTTGCTTCTGTGATACCTTCCTTCCCAATCGGATCAAACCTATTTAGGATGGCAATTTTCCTCTAGTCAATGAGGTCGGCCTTCCTTGTCAAGTCGGTCTCGTTTGGGATATTGTTCTTCCTTATATTTTCTTCCATGACACCTTCTTTCCCTATCTGGTCAGATTTGTTTGGGATGACAATTTTTCTCAAATCTGCGAGGTCGGCCTGATGATGGTCTTCCTTATACTTTCTTTCGTGACACCTTCTTTCCCTGCCTGTCTGGTCGGACCTGTCTAGGATGGCGATTTTCCTCAAATCTGCGAGGTCGGCCTTCCCTGTCAGGTTCGTCCGGTCTAGGATGATGGTCTTCCTTATACTTTCTTCCGTGACACCTTCTTTCTCGACCTTTCTAGTCGGACCTGTCTAGGATGTCGATTTTCCTCAAATCTGTGAGGTCGGCCTTCCCTGTCAGGTCCGTCCAGTATAGGATGATGGTCTTCCTTATAGTTTTTTCTGTGATGATATTTTTTTTTGTTAGGTCAAACCTGTCTGGGATGGCGATTTTTCTCAAATCAGCGAGGTCGGCCTTCCCTGTCAGGTCGGACCTGTCTAGGATGTCGGTCTTCCCTGTCAGGTCAAACCTGTCTGGGATGACGTTTTTTCATAACTTATCAAGTACATTTCCTTGACCATCAAATTTTAAATTCTGACATCCCTTGACTATATTGTTAAGTTCTTTTGCAATCAACTATTTCAATTGTTGTTCCATCAGAGTTAAAGTATTTGCTCAAACAGATAGACGCCCCCGGTCGTGCTCATGTGGAGAAGGATACCTTCCATTGTCTCTTATTGGAGTTAGAGATCTTTGGCGGTATGCACGATTAGCTCCGACCGGTGATTGTCTTTCTCTATCCCTGTAACCAGCCTGCCTAGGCCGGTAGTCACCCTTGGCAGGGCGGTCGGTATAATTATACCGCTCTTCCATGTTTGGTTGCTCTTGTTTGCGGTGCCTGCCTTCCCAGTCATGTCAGACATATCTCGGATGGCGGTCTTCCCTGAAATTGATTCTTTGAGGTAAATCTTCCATTTGAGATCGGACATGTCTAGGGTAGTAGTTATTCCTGTCAATCCGATTCTCCCCATAAGTTTGGGTAATAGGGTCATTACTCTTAGAGCGTGCACTGGTTGATTGTGCTTGAGAAATAACACCTTGCGGTGGCGCTGCTGCAGTTGGATGTTGAGAATTGATCCTACCACTAGGAGCAACTCGATTGTTCAACGGTTCTTGCATTGGCCGACTTGAATTACGAGGGTTGCGATTCATATTGGCAGGAGGAATATGTTGATTATTTGGTCGGCTTCTTGTGCTTACCATCTTGATTGTTTCATGTGATAATGGATTCAAAAAACCCACAGACGGCGCCAATTATGTTTCGGCAGTAACCTGCTTCAACACAACGAGAGCAATGGTAAAGAACGCACTAAGAAACAGAGGAATTTGATGTTAGGGGAGATGAAGTTGAACCAAATAATGGTTGCCTACATACCCAAGATCTATTATCTAGGGATCAAGTTTCACCGTAGTTCCTTATTGTGAGAGAGAATGTTTTTTATGAATTGGGAGAGACTGAGTCCTAAGAGGACTGTGTTTGTTTGTCCAAAGAATTGTTATCTCTTTGAACTTTTATCCTTATCTTCTATAATAATGAACCTGGACATATTCATAAATAGACCAGTAATTGGATGGGCAAGGATTAAGCACGTGGGCATAATTGCTAGACTATACCTAGTATTGGGCTAGATTCGTGGGCTTAATGAGCCACAAGGTGGGGGTCTATACATCTACTATTTATAGGAGAAGAAAAAATAATATTGATAAGGTTAAAGATGATGAGGGGATTTGGAAAGAAGGTAGGAAAGAGGTGGGTAATACTATAAATGAGTATTTTGAAAATGTTTTTGAATTTGGTAACCCTCCGGAGAATGAGGAGATCAGTAATCTTTTTTCTCCTTATATCACTGAAAGAGAAAATCAGATTCTTATTGCTTGCTCCTCCATAGATGATATTTGGCATGTGGTTAAGAAGTTGGGGGCTCTTAAGTCCCTTGGCCCAGATGGGTTTCAAGGTATTTTCTATCAACAATGCTGGGATGTGGTGGGGGATAGTATTATTGATTGTGTTCAAGATTTTTTTTATGCATGGTAAGTTGAATGCTAGTTTTAATGAGACCTTTATTGCCCTGATTCCTAAAATATCTAATCCTGATCATACCTCTAAGTTTAGACCTATTAGCCTTTGTAATTTTTGTTATAAAATCATATCTAAGTTGTTGGCTAATAGATTAAAGGCTCACATTAATAAGATTGTCTCTCCTTTTCAAGGAGCTTTCATAAAAGGTAGAAATATAGGAGATAATATAGGTTTGGCTAGTGAGATCTTTCATAATATAAAGCATATGAAATCTAGAAAGGGTTTTGTTGCTCTTAAAATGGATATGTCTAAAGCTTATGATAGAGTAGAGTGGTCTTTTATTAATAAGATTTTCCAGAATTTGGGGTTTAATGAAAAGTGGGGACTTTTCATCTCCCAATGTCTTTCTACTGTTTCTTTTAAAGTTCTGTTAAATGGGGCTCCTCTGGATATTGTTATTCCTAGTAGAGGGTTGAGACAGGGAGATCTTCTCTCCCCTTACTTGTTCATTTTGGTCTCAGAAGCTCTGTCTAGGATGATAGCTGCTGCTGAGCATAAATGGGAGCTACATGGGATAAAGATAAAAAAAGGAGCTCCACCTATCACTCATCTCTTGTATGCTGATGATCTTATTTTGTTTACTAACGCAAATATTACAGAAAATGGGGATTTGAAAAAGATTTTGGAAGATTATTGTGAGGTGTCTGGTAAAAAATAAATTATGATAAGTCTAGTTTCTATAGTAGTAAGAATGTGAATAATAAACATAAGAAGATTTTGAAAAAGTTTTGGAAAATGAGGTTTTTTGAAAAAAAAAGATAAGTATCTAGGGGTTCCTATTGTCTTTTCCAGAAAGAAAAGAGAGGATTTTGATTACTTGGTTGATAAAGTCCATGAGAAGATAAAGGGATGGAGGGCTAAAGTTCTTTCTTTGGCTGGAGGAACTACTCTCATTCAAGTTGTTGTTCAAGCCACACCTATTTTTGCTATGGCTACCTATCTTCTCCCAGTTTCCACTTGTGAAAAGATAGATAAGGCCTGCAGGAATTTTTAGTGGCATTGAACAGAGAAAAGTAAAAGCATCCACACCATGGGGTGGGAGATCATTTGCAGACCTAAGACCCAAGGGGGCTTAGGGTTCAGAAAATCTATAGATATGAACAAAGCTATGCTTGCTAAGTTGGCTTGGAAGGCTTTCACATATAAGACTTCCTTATGGGCACAAACTTTTAAAGCAGTGTATGGAAGACATTGGTTTAATGTCAAAGAAAATCCACCCCCTCATGCATCCTGATTCTGGAAAGGGATACATAGGGTGGCAGGTACACTCACTGATGGGTGTGTCGGAGTATAGGGAAAAGGAATGAGGTTTCCCTGATGAATCAACCTTGGATGAGTATCAACAATAAGCCTATCAACATAAGTGATCTGATGCCTATGAGGGAAGAGCTCTAGAATCTCAAAGTGAAAGATATTATGATGGAGGATGGGAATGGCTGGGATATAAATAGGATTGAGCACCTATTTCCACCAGCTGTTACCAGACTCATCAAGCAAGTGATCATCATACCTAATTATGGTGATCAGGATAAACTTAGGTGGATGAGTACTAGAAGTGGTACTCTCACAGTTAAGTCAGCTTATCAGAAGCTGATGATGGGAAATCAAGAGATAGCACAGTCTTCCTCTATGAACATGAGGAGTGTTAAAGCTATCTGGAAAATTCCTATCACTGCCAGCATACATATTTTTCTGTGGAAGCTGTATATGGGTAGCCTCCCTACTAGGGATTTGCTCAATAGAAGAGGCCTGAAGGGTGACTTTTCTTGCCCCTACTGTGGAGAGTCCAAGAGGACCCAGAACATCCTTTTTTTTCAATGTGAATGGGTTCAATCCATTTGGTTTGGCTCTAACATTGGGGGCAGAATGGAAGAAGCAGCAGGGAAAAATGTAAGAGAGTGGATGGATTTGTTTGTTGAGTGGACCAAGGATCATGATGTTGGAATAGCAGAAAAAGGGATTCTAGCTATGATAATCATGCATGAGCTTTGGGAAACAAGAAACAAAGTGAAGTTTGAAGGCAGAAGTAAGAACAGAGATAGTCTTATTAGAAGGGCTTTTGAAATATGGACTAGGGTCCTCAAGGCTTTCGAAGGAGATCAAGGAGTTGGGAAGCAACAGGCCCAGAATAGAGTTTCTATAACTTTAAATAAGTGCCTTAGTGAAGATTTATTTCCAGTTATTGAAATAGATACAATACTAAAAAGGTTTGATGCTGCTTTCTTCAGGAACACAGGAGATACAACAGTTGGGGCTATGGCATGGGACAATGAAGGAAATCTAATAGGAGCAGCTACAAGGAGGTTTAAAGCAATGGATGTGGAAGAAGCAGAAATGGTGGCAATAGAGGTAGCAGTAAAGCTGGCTAGGAGTACAGGAGCTAACTCTTTCTTGTTTGAGGGGGACAACAAGCTAGCGATTCAGAATGCTGTAAACTCTGTGGAATCAAATTTGTGTAATTGGAAATTGGAACCTATAAAACTGATGGTGGATGAGGTCTATAGGTCTTTTGGGTATTGTAAGTTTCATTGGATAAGTAGGGAGTGTAATAGGGAAGCCCATGAGTTGGCAAAATGGGCAGTACAGGGTCAGGATGAATGCCTTCTGCCAAAACTCATGGTAGACTGTAGTGTGGTTCCTCTGTTTTTCTAATATATGGTTATGTTTTTAGTGAAAAAAAAAATAGTTTGAACATTGCAATATGTTTTTAGCAGGGGCAAATAGTTTGTACAGTTAGAGCAAGTCCAATGGGGTGCTATATGGGCTGCTAAAGGTAAAAATAGCACCCCAACCACAAAAATGTCATTCCAATGGGGCAGCTAAAAGGCTCCTAAATTTGGAAGGACTCATAAGCCAGCCAAAATTAAGACCTTCGTTAGTAGCTGCCATAATAAGTTTCGGGAGACGGACGACACAGTTTTTGTTGTCCGTGTGTTAAATTTCGACGAACAGCAGAAACTGTGCCGTCTGTCTCCCATTTTAAAAGAAACCATAAAAACCAATACTCAATAGCATCACAGTTTAACTAAAGCTAAGATTCCGATATCCACATACCTTCTCCAAAGAAGCAAGTTTATCCACAGTCAAAGCATCTGCTTGAACAACCACTACAAGAAAATTGAGCATTGGCCACAGAGACAGTAAAGCTTTAACCACGGACAATAGCTGTGGGTGGGCTACAACGGTTCTTCACCGTGGGAAAATCTTTTACTGGCCATGGCAAAATTCATGTATAGTTTAAGTTTTGACAGATGTTTGGCCACGGTCGTGTCCTTTTCTCTGTACACCGTCAGATTAGAACTTGTATTCTAATTTCCGTTGATTTAGTAAGGGGAGCACGACCTAAAAGATTTAGAGACTGAAATAACTCTTGACGGTTGAAGGAACGAACTCTTTGCCTCTCGTTCACCACTCTCTTCACTCCTCTAAGAACTCATCTTCTCTTTCTTTGTTCTCACAAAGGAGGACCAATTTATTCCCAACGAAAGAACCACCGCACCAGCGTTGATTGACACTCGTTCATTTGTCAACAGGTATTTTCTTCTTCTCACATTATCCAATACTTTATTTTTTCTTGTTTTGTGTTTAAAGGTGCTACCTTTGTTCCCCCCACCAACCTGATTTATGCATTCAATTTTTTATGGGTTTGGGGTTAGGGATTTTTGTGTTTTAGTTGTAAAGGTTGTTGTTTTGTGTTTACATGTATTGAGTTGATGGGTAAGGGAGCACTTTGGATGTGAAATTATGCAGCAAATTTAGTAGCACAAGATCAAACTTGTGTTAGAACTCGATGAAGCTTTGATTTGTATCCTGAGACTCCAACTCTTTCTAATAGTTCTTTAGTAAAATGTCCCCGACCACTATAATTCTTCTTCGGATTTGAACGGTTAAGATATCCAAAAGAAAAATAACTCATGCCCATATGCTTCCTTGAAATAGGACGATTAAGATAACCTCATGCTCAATACTGTTCAAAGTCCAAACAAATAGCATATTAATTAATTGAGACTAACTAACTACATTTTTCTTGGGTGCCAGCTGGAAGCGAATTTGTTGAAGATGGTTCATCTCTAGTAAGCTCATTTTATTTTATATATTATTTTAATATATTTGATTGTTGATTGGGGCTTGTTGTTAATTATAGAGTTTTGAAAGTGAGACTAGGCAATTGAAATTGCTTAATCAGGTACTTTATGATTCATCATTGCTAATATAAAAATCAGATCTGGTTTTGATTTACCTTTTTATCGATATGAAGTGGTAAATACACTGAAAGAACCTTCATGATTCATCATTACAAAACTTGCCTGCAATGTTTCGTAAGTCGAGGGGAAAAAAAAAAGACTAGCAAGTCTAAACTCTTAAACTACATTAAACAATCCATAGACGTAGAAAACTTCACATTTGTTTACTTCAACACCTTCTCCTTACTTTCCTTTCTCTATTAAGCCTTTGCCTATGTATACACTTTACAGTTTATACCCTCAGCTCTCTAATAATCTATAACTTTTTTTGTCTAAAAATGTTCAAAGTATATTTTCTTGTTATTTGTCTTACCTTGGTTGCTAGTGTTTTTATTGAGGTTTCAGTTGCAGAGCATGAACATGAGCCTGAAGTTGAGTTCTATGAACTCAAGCAAGGAGATTTCTCTATTAAGTTTACATAAAAGGTTTGATGCTATTTTTAAATTACTTTTAAATAAGGGTCTGTTAATGAATTTGGGGTATAAACCTATAGAGGCAAACCTAAATATGAATTAATGTCTCCATTAATGAACATTTTGATTGCAGAATATTACACAACACCTCTGTTCAGTTCTTGGTCGACTTGAATTGGAGGAGCTAAATTTACTTTGAATGGAATCACTTACCATTTGATAGCTAACGACGGCAATAATACGCTTCATGGTGTATACTCACCAAGGGTTATATTTATTCTTCCTTTCATGTCTTCTTAGATTCTTTAGATTAATTACGCGAGTCTCAAATATTTCAGATTGTTGAATGTGGTTAATGTCATTAATTTGTGCTTGATGTGTAGGTGGGCCTAATGGATTTGGTGATATGATTTGGAGAGTGAGCAAGTATGAAAAGATGGTCGTGATCCGTATATCACTTTCGCCTACGAAGCTTTGATGGTGAACAATGTAAGCTTCACTTCCGATACTTGTCTTCTGATCTCTCTTTTCCTCAGTCTGCTAAAATGCGCATGCAGCTCATTAGTTTTTGTATTCATTCTTACAATTTGTTTCAATTTAGAACTGTAACTATAGCAACCTTCTCATTACTGATCAGAATACCATATACATCTTCACACTCATATTATTAGACTAGTAGCTAATGCTATAGTACTATCAAATTCTTGCAATTGATGAGATGGTTCAGTGATTAGAATGGAGTGTGCCACATGATAGTGTACATTTCTAATGCCTTCAAATATATATAACGGGTTCCCCTGGGAACTTTTCTGTATATGTAACATACAAGCTACTTGGAGAGCAAAAGTTGAGTGTGATAAAGAAAGCCAAAGCTCTAAACAAGCCAAACTCTAGTGAGTATGATCCTACACACTTATTGGAACCTTAGTGGCCATAACAGCGGCAATATCCTATCAAATACCTACACATTTTTCTTGCTTTGTTGGAGCGTGTTATGCGTTGTAGTAATACATGCAATTGATGGACCGACTTGGGTAATGGACACTGTTTTATTTTCAGAACATTTTTTTTGTTTATCTAATTTCAAGATTTAGAGTCTAAACTTGATATATTTTGTTGTTGGTTAGATTCTATTCTTATAGTTTGCTTCCTTTTAGTTTAGGAAGTAACTTTGCTGAATTGACTATCCTAATTGCACTATGTTCTTATTGCAGTGTTGCAAACAACACAACCAGTGATGCATTGGGATGACTAGGATGTCCGGATCATATTAAACTTGTGCTGGTGATAGAGTTGATCAAACTAAGTCTAGGGTTTACATTTTTTTTTCTTCGGTAGTATATGCCAACTTCGTAGAATTTTTGTTGTTGTACTAAATTGTTTTTTTTTTATGTAGTTTGGAATCCCATATAGGGCACACTGTTTTTAAAGTTTTTTAACACATTTTTCAGTTGCATAATCAAATGTTGAATAATTAAGAGTTATGGTTTTGGCATGTCACATTGGAATCTGGTTGTAGAACATTAGGAAGTTTCAGGTGTAATTCGGAGGGACATAAATCTATTGTTGTTTTTTTTTTTTTAAATGAAGATGTTTGCCACGGCTATGATCCGTGGCCAATTCAATAATAATAAACCCTCAAAGTGTGGCCAATGGACTTCTTTGCAACGGCTAAGATCCGTGGCCAAAAACATACCTTTCCCCACAGCCATGGGCTGTGGCCAAAGATTAGCCACAGTGCATTGGCTACGGTCCTGCAACAACTATAAGCTGTGGCTAAAGGTCTTTTGCCACAACTCATGATCGTGGCTAATACTTGGTATTCTTGTAATGAACTCCACAATCCAACAAAACCTATTACACACAATAACTTTATCTTAAAAACTCACATTTTTTCATCAAATATCAAATTCTAACAAGTGATAAAAACAAAACAAAACAAATCAAACCTTGCGAATGAAGAGCCTAGGAGATTGAATTTCAGAAGTGAAAACAAAATCAGGAGCACTAGTAACAACATGTACATCATGTCCAGCTGATATCAAATGTTGAGTCACCTAATAACCAAATCTTACTTGATCAATAAATAAACAAAAACAGTGAAATATTCATTCATTCATTTATTGATATATTACCTCGACGACACGAGTGGCGTGACTGAAACCATGACCGGTTATGTAGTAAGCAAAAACAAGATGTTTTGGTGGAGTAGAAATAAGTTGATGGTCATCATTATAGTTATCATTGATCCTCATTTTCTTTTTGTTTCTGCTGCTGTTGTTTTTGCTGCAGAAAGTAAACAAGAAATGAAATGAAACTTTGATTTATATATTTATATTGTTTTGATTTGCAGAAGAATCGGGAGAAGAATCGAATAAGTTTTGGAGGTTTCCTTAAAACTGGCGAGTGATGGTTATGAGTTGAAGTGTAAGTTTTTATATAGGCTTCAAAGAAATTCGTAACTGCCATATATAGACGGCATAGTTTCCGCCGTCTATTGCAATTTAACAGACAAACGGCAGAGTTTATTCCGTCCGTCTCCCAATTTTAACAGCTACTAAAAAGTCCCATTTGACTTGTTTTTGGAGTTTGGGCTGCCAAATTTGGCTGGGGCTGCTAAAAGGCCTATGTAGCACCTTTTAGCAGCCCATTATAGTTGCTATCCATTGGACTTGCTCTTAAGGGATTTGATTAGGCAAACCACGTGACTCTATATATGTCCATATTACTCACTTTTTTTTTTTTTTTTTTTTTTTCCAAAGTACTACTTCGGCATAGTTAAGCCCTGTCGTGCATAGAATTATTATTATTATTATTATTTTTTATCCTGCCCCAAATCACATCAATTAATGCCATTGTACTAGTAGTCTGATATACAAGTTTTTGAAGATGATTTCAAATTATTTCTCTTGTAAACAAAAAATAAAAATAAAAATGGATACACAATATTACCTACAACATGAATTACAACCTAATTTTTTGTGGATGTGTTCACCTATCCATGAAGATCACCTCTATAAAATTTCACCTAATTTGATAATTCAAAGTTTACAACAATTTTTAATTAGGTTAGAGATTTCCAAATGAGATGAATTTTTGTGGAGATGTTATCTATAGTTAGTAGATAATATCCACAAATTATTAACACTTAATTCATCTTGTAAAGGGGTGTGATATAAACTATGGTATAAAAAGTATGGTAAACGGAACCTGCTAGATTGTATATATATATATGTATATTTCTTAAAAATCTTTATTAATAACGATAACGAGTTTTAGAAATAATTAAGACAAACGTGCAACAAGCTACGACGCAAGTCCTTTCTGAATGGCAAATCCTATATTTCTAAATGCAAACTCGTTAGAACCAGTTGTCATAACGTTATTGTCAATAACTTTCAGCAACCCCTTAAGGAACTCAACAGACTATTGTGCCAAGAAACCAAAAGTGTCGAAACTAAACGGAATGAAACAATGCTGGTTAGCCCCACAAGCATCCTTGTGTTTCTCAATTTTTCTTGTCACTGCTCTATTAGCTATTTCTCCCACCTCAAAGACTCCATTCTCAAACCCTACCAACGGAGATGCTCTAGTTACATCAACACACGCATATTTTCCCCTACGACCAACTGTAGATTAATATATCTGCAGGCTGAAGCGTCGATCTACCCTCATTCGGATCAATGAGAAAATTGACAGGAGCCTACTTTTTCAATTGTACCTCAGTTCTCCAAAATGCGTCACATAAAATGTCTCTGACATGATTATGTCGGTATTTGAAACCTGGAAAATGTCTACAATGTGCTGTGTGGTCCCCGAAAGCATCCAGTTTACTCTTTTTTGCAAACATAGCATAAACCACCGTTAGAGTACAAAGGAATCATGAGACGGTGCCAGAGAATAGAACGATACTCCATCGGCAACATACGCTGCCCAAGTCCCTCCATCGGAATAACAAGTAGAAAATCTTTTACGTGTTCTGACTGTAAGCATCTAATGACTGCTTTTTGAGGAGTAGATAGCTCAAACTCCTTCTCAATACCAGCACCAATCTTATCGTAGAACGCTTCCACCAAAACTTTTTGTGGTTTTGAGAGGACGATATCATTCACAGCCAGAGAGTTGAGGTCAAAATCGGTTAGACAGAGACTCAATGCACTGCTAGCAACATCAAGAATCTAATCTAAAGGCACTGTGCCACAACTCCTAAGAATGTGGTTATGAAGCTCAGAAATCTAACAATGGGAGACCACAAAAGCAAAAGAAGAGACATCAGTGGCATAAGAAATACTTAACCCACAAAGGCCTAATGGGAGTGTCGATAAACGCCACTGCAAATCACTTAAGCCAGGACCATCAGAAACCACAATACCCTGGAGAACACTGCGGAGATGCCGATCAAAAGTCTTAGCTGCCTCTCTGAAAAGGCCGGGTAGACAAGTATGAATCGCAAAGACCAACTTAGAGAGCCCAACACAAGCTCGTAAGAGCGCTAACTCACAATGTGGATCTTCCAAAACAACAAAACAGTCCATCAAAGTCATAACCTTTTCAACACGCTTGTAAGCAAGGCCCATGACAAAGGATGAATTAGTGCTGACCGCACCTCCAAGCACTTGACCACCTGCTGAGGATGGGAAAAATCGGAAGGAAAGAGACTAGGAGTGGAGCGACGTACATGGATCCAATGATGACCAAAATATTTCAGTTTTACCCACATTAAGAACCAACCCGTAAGAAGGTCATTCTTCCTGAATCATACCCAACGCTGTAGCCACACACCTGTTCTGTATCTCCGATTAGAGTTCCATCATCTAGGTATCAAGCCTGTGGCAACAACTGACAACTGGACTAGATCTAGTGGATGCAATACTAGTGCAAAGAGAAGGGGACCCAAAAGGTCGCCTTGCTGGACCCTAGTACTAGCAGACCATATGTAGCCATCCCCCAAATATAACTAATCTCACAGGTTGACAATACAAGTACTCAACCCAAGGGGCAATAGTTGGGCAACGGATACGGACCTCTCTTAACATGGTAGTCCCTCTTTTAACATGGTAGTCCGATCAACCATGTTAAAAACATTCTGAAAATCTACAAGCAACATCGAAAGAGAGGTACTATCATTGTTATCATACACTATACAGTTGACAACGTGCAAAATTGCTTCTGCTTCACCAGAAACACCGACCCCATACTGAAAATCATGTAAGTACATACCCTACCACATCTTTGGAAACTCCTTTCATTGCAATCTTGGAGACCAAATGGTGCCAAACCATGCCCACCGCTATAGGTCGGACGAATACTATTATCCGACTTAAGAAGTGAAGTAAGCGGAGCACTCGCTATGAATTCCGCTAACGGCTGTGGACATCGTCCCTGTAACCAAATATTCACCATAAGGGTCAATGCATCTAGCAAATCAAATGATATAGCTGCCGCAACACCACTCATAGCATCCAACAAGTGCTGAGCTCTAAGATCAACACGACCACATACCTTTCGGGAACGACCTAATACATGACAATAGGGTGTCTCTCTCTACCACTAAAGGGGGCTCAACAAAAGGAACAATTGGTCTTATAGGTGGTTGTCGCATCGGGTGCTTCTCCTCTAATGCACATATGATCTCTGCAGTATTGGAGACAACCCCTGATGATGACAACACTTTTACCGCTGTAGCAAAATATCCATCAACAATTTTCTGTAAGCATCGACGCACATTCTGAATAGGGACGGATTTCCTGGTTGATTGGATTGAAGGAGGCTCTAGTGTAGACTCTAAGAGACGAAACATCCCACCGTGTTTTTTTTTAATAACTTCATGAATTTAGCAAAATCACTATACAACTTTTATTTATCCTATCTACAATCCAAGTAGCCATGTGAAATATCCAATTTTCTGACATAGTTTCCAACTTTGCCAAATTTCAAGTGTAAGAACAATATACTCCAATCAAACTCATCAGAAATTTAATTAATGCCATAAAACAAGTTAACAAAATAAGTCTCATGTTACAATAACTATAACACCAATAAAACATTACGAGACGAGACGTTACTAAAACTAAGATCAAATTATAAGAAAAATCGACATCGTGTTTTTTTTTTTTTTTTTAAAAAAAAAAAAATTGATAGTATTCTCTATAATTTCAACATTAAATCACATGTTCACATGTCATACCGCTAAAGATTCTCAAATATTTCGTAACTCATAGCCAAGATATATTTCTACATACTTTTGATTTTTATAAAAACTAGTATGTACAACACCATCCAAAAACTAAAGTATGTAACAACATATGTACATTCCATAAGTTCAAAAACGTAACACATACAACAAAATACACGGAAGACTCAACATATTGTTTCTCTACGGAGCTCTCACTCATTGTGATGTTTTATATACACAGTTGAACTCGTAGTGCAGATTTATACCAGTTACCCCTGCGCGCTTAAGGAATATGCATGGGTTTGGGGGTGAACCAAAGTCTAGTAGGAACAGATGACGAGTGCAACACTAGCAACAGATGAAGTGAAAATCAAATCTGCAGTAAATACGTGTCAAAAAATGTTCTTCATGGGCAATATTTGATGAGTCCCTACATAAATCCAAACGAAAAACTTTAGCAAGGGAATGCCATAGACATTAATTTAAAAGTATATATATGGTAATTGCAGGCTTCACTGCAATGAGCAATTGTAACAGATCAATGTTGATGGCTCTTCTCCAGGAAATCAAGGTCCTCCAGGTTTTGACTGTGTATATATAGAGATAGTAATGGAATTATTCTCCTAAGTTTCTTTGTCGAAATATTGGCAGCAGTACCAGTTACATGCATTGGAGAGATTTTAGCAATCATCGAAAGTATATAGAACTGGGTAAGGGTGGCTTAACTTATCGCGAGCCTTTGCTTTGGGACTAATCAACTTCCTTTGGAGATTAGACCGAGATGGGAGATGCAAAAAAACAATTACAAGGTTGCCTAGCTACTCTCAAACACTTGGAGTGAAGCTAATTTCATGGGCAAACCAGGCGGCCAAGCATGTTTGTAGTTTAATAACTCGAGATAAAGTTGTTTATGACGGGAGACCCAACTGGTTAAAATGTTGGGGATCACCGGCTTCAGTAGATTTTTCCAAGGTCTTTTGTAACAATATAACAATATTATTTTATCAATATACAGTTTATATATAGTTTATATATATATATATATAACGACATTAATTACAGTATAAACATCTCTCTCAAAATGAAACCACTTAAGTTATGAAACCCCAAATAAATTTCATTATCTTCTAAGATATAAACTTACATTTGGACTCAATATTTATCCCCTTTGCACTTCTTTATCTCCAACTCCACGAGGCAAATTTTCCACAGGTGTTGTATTTCGTACAAATGGATAACCCGTCTGAGATACCGCTATGGGGCTTCTGACAACATGGATCCCATCTTCCCATGTGTATGACCCAAATGAATACCCTCCTGTAGTGCTATTGCTTGCTCCCAGACTTGTCTCTGCTTTGATAGTTATTGTGAAGCTTTGTTTCTCGTCCACAGCTTTGAAATATAATGTGTTTGGGCTTACTTCGACTGAAATTCCACGTGGCGCCTCAACACTAGCTCTATACACACTTTTTTCGCCACCAACATTAGTAACAGTCCTCTTCACTATCATGGTACCATTGAGATGGGAAATTGCCAGAGATGGATGGTTGAGATCGTGAACTGAGGGTGGCACCTCTGGACAGTGGAAAGAGGGAACAGCTTTCTGGTCTCCAATACTACACAAGTAGAGAAGGTAGTCGGTGAAGGAAGCATCATATATAAGGCCAGGGTCCGCGGCTTTTGTGGGTCGAACATGGCCCGATCCGAAGTGGAATGGGTTTGCAACCTCTCCAGAGGCAGTAATTATGGGTTTACCAAGATTGTTTGTTAATGTTGCTGCCATAAAACATGAAAAATGTCAGGATTACTCAACGACCTTTTTTTTGTGTATATGGTTCTGAAGCGTGAATATTTTGGTTACCTGTAGTCATAAGAGCGGATCTTATGGCAGCACTGCTCCATGTAGGATGAACAGCTTTGACAAGCGCGGCGAGACCAGCTACATGGGGGGCTGCCATTGAAGTCCCCGAAGCCATCATATATTTCATATATCCCAAACCTACATTATTTTGTTTCTCCCATGCTCCTAATATGTACGCTCCAGGTGCTGCTATGTCCGGCTGCTCGTAAATAATTGTCGTGTCCAATTCAAACACAAGTTCTTCAATTGTCACTCAATATTCACAACTAAAGCGTATTATGCTACCATACTAGAGATGGCCATAATTTAAACGGAAAACAAAGTTTTTAGTACGTACATATTGTACCATTATGAAATTATATATTTACCTTGAGAATATCTTCGTCGATGGGATTTGGACCAACTGAGGAAAAGTTTGCCATGGAAGGTGCTGGTTTAATACCTAAAACTGTCACGGCTGGCTCAATTTGGGCTACTGAATTGTTGGAAGATTTAATGTAATTAAGAATTGTGGTTGCACCATTAGCTCCAACTGACGTTGATGGAAGGTCATAACTGTTAGAATACAAATTAGTATCTCCAACATCTGGACTGTTGGCTAATATCATACCAACACCACCAGCTCTTTTCACCTCCTGTGACTTGTTAAAAGGCCTAATCGCATCATGTAAGTTTGTCATGCAAACTACAATCTTGCCTTTCGTTTTCTCCGGCGACAAGAAACCTGGAACGCATAGCCTAAAAGAAAATTTGTTATCAGTTTGACTTGTGAGTTACGAGTTAAATGCCAATTGAAAATCAAGCAAGATGAATCATTACCCGGCACTAGAATTCTTGGATAGATGGGGTTCAACCACATCACCAGCATAAACTAGAGGGTACATTTTCTTCTCCAGTTTGTATGGAGTTCCTGATTGGCCCTAAAATTAATCCAAACAAAATTGATAAATTGGACCGTACCGTTTAACCCCGAACTCAAGTTAACTCGGACAAATCAAGTATATATTAGACCAAAAGTATCTCTATTTGATAGATATTAATATGATCACAGATAGTACCTCGATCTTAATGCCGTTCCCCAACACAACAGGTGAACTAATGATTCTGTCAATCGTACTAGCAGCAACACTGATGACCCATGGAGCAACATTTTCCGCAGAACCACCAGCAGGCCCACTATTTCCACCAGAACATGAAACTACAATATTCTTTTTGATTGCATGTAGAGCCCCTATTGCAATTCCATCCCTTGTGTGATTAACAGGGTCGTCTAATCCAAGTGATATACTTATAACATCAACCCCATCACCGATAGCATCATCGATTGCTGCAAGTATGTCAGCTTGGACACAATCGGTACCAGCTTTCTTATTCTTAATACGATCTATTAGTGGCCAACATACTTTGTACACAGCAAGACGAGCAAGTGGAGCTCCACCTGATGCTGTGCCATTTGCAAATCCACCAATATCTGATACATTTTCAACCTTTCGGCCTGCAGCAATAGATGCAGTATGGGTTCCATGGCCATTGCTGTCACGAGGTGATTGGAAGTCTAAACTATTATTCAGTTTGTCGTGAAAGTATTCGTAGGCTTTGAGATAGTATCGTGCTCCAACAATTTTCCTGTTAAAAAAAATTCATAGTGACGGTGACATGATAATCAACTCAATTTATGTACATATTTTATCAGGCATGGTTTAAACTCTAGATATAGAACTACTTATTTGCTCCAGACATAATACATGATAACCAATTTTTCTTCATACCAATTTTTCTTCATACCAATTTTTTAAGTAAACAGATTATTTTTCATTGTAATGAAGTAATTAGGGGTTTCTTTGCGAAAAATAAATTACCTATTACAATGTGAGGAGTTGAAAGATGCTCCATCTTGACAAATTCCTTTCCATGACTTTGGCACAGGTCCTAATCCTTCGTCGTTGAAGCTCCTTGACTCTGGCCATATACCTATATATTGGCAGGAAGACATACCCCACATTTGACATATTAAATAACAAATCCTGTGCGTGCTATTCCAAAATATAAAGTGAGTCTATTGATATCTACAATATGTACTAACATACTACTTGAACATGAAACTATGTAAGATAACTATCCAACATACAAGTAAAGTTACAAGTTGTTTTTCGGTAATGATTTGTTTTCGTGATTTTATTTTGTAATTCCAAATTCTTTTTCAGAATTATATCATAGTAAAAGAGAAAAAGTAGTGAACAATATATGTCCGTTAACTTTTAGATTTCTGATTTCATATATAGCTCACTAATTTCAAAATTAGTGGGCTACTGAATTCATAACATATAGATTTTCTAATATTTGGGCAAACATTAGTAGGACATAAGGATTAAGGGAATTGCAATATTAGAATATTTATAGAAGCATAAGGAAAATAAACAAACAACCAAAGAGAATGAACAATTTCTTTTATTACCAGTGTCTACCACTCCAATAACGATATCGTTCCCATAGTTAGCTTTTTGCGGGAGATTTCCTCTCATATCACTAGCAATACTTCTTCCAAACTCCGTTTCCCCTTCGAGACCCATAAACTCCCATGACCTTGTTGTCTTAGGAGAAAACATATTTGGTTTGTCTTCAGCTACAAAAACCACTTCATCCTTCTCTGTATGCCAATACGTACAAATAAAACAATGCAAAGTACGTTATATTATATTATCGACAAATACAAAATATATACAATAATGAAAAAAATGAATTTTTATAAGAAGGACTAGATGCCATTCATAATTCATAAAGGACACACAACGCAATAATTTGTGCTTTTGGAGGTTCTCGATCTACATTTATCATATTTTTAGTTTGCTTCAAAATATAAAGGCGTCACAGAAAAAATAAAAACTTATGGAGAAAAATCAAAAGTACGAAACAAATAAATCCCATTTATAATATGAAATAAATACCTGATAAGAGTTTGGCTTCTTCTTCTGTAAGCACGGCAGCAAAACCATTGACACTATTTTTATAACTGTACAGAATATAAGAACCATCTTCTAGCTCATTTTGCTTAACTGAGAGGAGATGTCTGTGGTGAGTGTCTTCAATCTCTTGGTGAGTTTTTGACCCATCATGGTCTCCAAGGTACACTATGTACAAATCTCGTTTCTCACATGAAACTAAAAGAGGAAGAAAAACAAGAAAGGAAACAAGGTGAAGAACTTTGGCAAAGTTTTTCATCTTTTTCTTTCTGAAAAAGTTTCGTATGTGAGCAATGGTAACTACATGTGTTTGTGATTGGGTTTTTATAGCTTTGCATTGGAGGGATGTTATCGGATGAAAGGTTGAGGTTTCACGTGATTATCATAATCTTAGTTGGCTCTGTTCTATAATGAACAATGAACCATTTCTAACAATTACGGTTTGAAAAATAAGCTAACAGCCTAGAAGGTCTCCGATGGGCTTATGGACCACCATTCTAAGCTAAAAATGAACTGACTGACAGTGATTTTTGCATGGACAATCAACCGTTCCAGACAAATAGGCGTGGGCAAAATAAGGCAAGATTCGTGGAGGGCTTATGGACAGCACAAGCAGTAACAGGAATGGCAAGTTTTTCCTTCGTCAACGTCCACTATTGAATACAGCAAGGCCCAAAATATCGAATTATGTGAATATTTTGATGTACCTAAAAACCGATATATATCAGATATATAAAAAATATCGGAGATATCTATTTTTTTTGTTGACCAGTCAAAATTTTGTTTTGTATGTCGATATATCGAAAATATCGTCGATTATATCGGATATATTAAGGTCAAAGTCAACAATATCGGTCAAAGTCAAAAATTTATATAAGATATATTGTATATATCGGTCGATATATATCGTTATATTGGAAATTATGATATATATCGAAAAAAATGATTTAATATTCGGTTGAGATATATCAAATATATCCATATCGGTGTACCAAAAAAAACAATATATATCGGTAATATATCGGCGATATTTTGGGCCTTGGAATACAGTACTTCTGCGCATATTATGGGCTATAATTACTGTATGCTTTGGTGCCTGGGCCTCTGGCTCTAAATGGGTAGCCCCTTCATGGACCTGCGAGTTTCAAATCCTGCCCTTCTCAGCAACCTTTCTTGCCTGTCCAATTTCTTGCTCGATGATACTTGTTTGATCATCCTCATCAGTACTTCAAATTGTTGGTTTGAAAGTTTTGAGGTTGAATATTGTTGCTACTTTCTTTATGCCACTGTAAGAACTGCGGACTATGAGCATGACACTTGAATGTGTTGGAGTATATTTCGGATCATCTTATTTCCTTTAGTGTAATGTAGTAAGAATATTCTATTTTCATATTGTAATTTTTTGATGATTAATAAGAATGGGCGAATGGCCATTGGTCTATTGATAAGATAAGCCATTACACAATTCTTCTTGGTATCGGATTGAGCCACCATCTTCCACCTCCATCCCACCCCACTTACCGCCACCACCATCCTCCACAACCACACATCATCACAGTTACTTCCGCCGCCATCAACCTTGATAACCACCGGTATCATTCTTTTTTTCTTATGATAAATTAGAGAGAGAGATTTGAGAATATGTTTTTGATTGATTTCTAGGTCTCATACAATTGTTTATATAGAGATTACAAGTTCCTAAATATAAACTAAAATAACAAAGATCTAAGATATGTACAAACACAAACGCGCGTATAGTAAAACAGACGCTGAAAGCGCCGCTTAATTGTGCTTGAATAGAGCGCGGGTGCGCTCTGCACTCTGACATACATAACAACTTTTAATACTCCCCCTCAAGTTGGAGAGTGAATGTCAAGAACTCCCAACTTGCGAATTAATCTCATAAAGGTGTCATTGCCGAGAGGTTTAGTGAAGGCGTCAGCCACCGAATTTGAGGATGGATGAACATAGGAGATAGTAACTTGGCATGTATCTTGTCGCGTAAAAAATGACAGTCCAATTCGATGTGCTTCGTTCGTTCATGAAAAACTGGATTTTGAGAGAGATGGAGGGCGGCCTGATTGTCGCAAAACATGTTCATCGGAGAAGGATGAGAGATGCCTAAGTCATGTAGAAGATACTTCAACCATTGAAGTTCACACGCAAGGATAGCCATGGAACGATATTTGGCTTCGCCAGGAAGAAAGAACGGGATACGATGCTTTTGTTTCTTTGTTTTCCGTGATATAGGGCTAGAACCAAGAAAAGTGCAATAACCACTAGTAGAACGACGAGTGTGGCAGCCACCAATCGAGTCACGTAAACCGTAGATATGTAAAGAACTATTAGCGGATAAGAGAATCCTTTGTTGATCGAACATTTAAGGTAGCGGAGTATAATGATGAGCAAAGATCTAGATGTGGAGTCCGTGGGGACTACATGAAATGGCTGAGATAATTAATGTATAAGTGATATTTGGACGGTAACCGCGTGGAGATATAAGAGACGCCAATCAAAAGCGACAATAGACACAGATGAGGATCCCGGGGTAACGCGTCATCGGGTATGGAGGTTGATGTTTTGTTCCATAGGGAACTCAAAAATACGACCACCGGTGGTACCAATAATCGCATTGCAATGTCCAAAAGACATTTTAAGTTGTGTAAGAAATAATCCTTCTTTGAACGAGCCACCTCAATACCCAAGAAATATTTTAGACGTCCTAAGTCCTTGATATAGAACTTTGCCTCTAAAAATTGCTTCAAGTTCTGAATGAGAGATGGATTGTTGCCTGTGATCAAAATGTTGTCCATATAAACAAGGACAAATGTAGAATTAGAACCACGAATATTAGTGAATACAGAATAATCAGACTTAGACTGAGTGAAGCCAGCAATGATAAGAATGGTAGATAGTTTGTCAAACCATTGCCGAGAAGCCTGCTTGAGTCCATATAAGGACTTATTGAGGCAACAGATCTTGTGCTCCCCCTGTTTGTCGAAGCCAGGAGGTAAGGTCATATAGACAGTTTCATCCAAATCGCCTTGGAAAAAGGCATTGTGGACATCTAGCCGATGAAGGGACCAATGTCTGATAGTAACAATAGAGAGAAGTAATCGAACAGTGACTAATTTAGCAATGGGTGCAAAAGTGTCATGATAGTCTTGACCTTCAATATGATTGTAGCCCTTGGCAACAAGACGAGCTTTGTAACGTTCAATATAGAACCATATGAATGATCTTTAATCTTGAAAACCCATTTACAACCAATAGGTTTATGATGAGAAGATAACGGAACAAGAGTCCATGTGTTATTATGTTCCAAAGCTGCAATTTCAGCAGCCATAACAACTCTCCATTATGGAATTTTGACAGCTTGAGAAAAAGATGTAAGAACAACTGAAGAAGACACTTTAGGCAAAAAATCTTTATGACAAGTAGAAAAATTAGTGTCATAAACATAGAAAGCCATAGGTTATGGAGTGGAAGACCGTGTTACCTTAGAGTCCGATTGGATGAGGTTGGCCGAACGAGGGACTGTAGGTGCCTTGGTGAGAGTAGAACAGTGATAATCTTTGATGAGAAGTGGTGGGGGTTTTGCACTCTAGTAGATCAAGGTGAGGTAGGAGGGTTAGGGTGTGGTGGCTGAGAGAGTTCCAAAATTGCAGGTGACGGAGCTGTCTGAGTTGGAAGATTGTCGAGGAGAGTATGCAAGCGCCTCTGTCTCTACTAGATCGGCGGTGGTGTACCAGATCTGGCCGGAGTTACGGGAGGGAGGCACGCACGCCGCCGATTTGTGGTGGATCAGAGTGTGTGCACGCTCCATCTACTGGGTTACAGGAGAGGATTGAATGTTGAAAATTTCATTGTCTGGGATGGGTAAGGGATAAACTGGCAAATGTCATAGTGGGGAAGATAAATGTTGATAGGGGAATACATTCTTATGGAAAATCACGTCACAGAAAGTATAAATTTTCTTGGAAGATAAATCATAAATGCGGTAGCCTTTCTGAGCATAAGGATAACCAATGAAGATGTCAGGTTTCCCGCAGTGATTAAACTTATTTTTAGCAACCAAAAACACGAAGATGGGCAAGAGTGGGAGGTGTTGTAAACAAAAGCTCATGAGATGATTTGCCATTTAACAAGGTGCTAGGAATTTTGTTAATGAGATAGCCTGTGGTGAGAATGCATTCACCTCAGAAGGATAACGGGAGATGAGCTTGAAAACGTAATGCTCGTGCAACGTGGAGTAAGTGACGATGTTTTCTTTCAACAACAGTATTTTGGTAGGGAGTAACAACGCAACTACGTTGGTGAATAACCCCATGTTTGGAAAAAAATTGTTGCATGTTATGGGATATAAATTCCGATCCATTGTCGGATTGAAGGACTTGGATTTCATGAAAATGGTCATCAATTAATGTTGCTATGGCCAGATATGAGTGAATGTATTATAGAATGAAATTAAGTATGAACCATGACAAAAAAGGATTGTAAATGCATGGCAGTTTCAGATTTGACAGTACGTCATAAGATAAATCCATAGAGCACAACTAAAATCATCGACAATAGTTAAGAAAAAAAACGAGCATTGGAATAGGATGGTAAAAGAAAAAGACCCCAAATGTCACAATGAATCATTAGAAAAGGTCTAATAGTTTTTATTGAACTATGAGAAAAAGATAAACATGTTTGCTTAGCTTGTGGACATACATTGCAAGTAGCATTATTGGAACTAGAAATGAAAGGAAACTGCTTAGCTAAAATCTACAAAGGCGCAGAAGAGAGATGTCCTGTTTATAATGACACAAAATGATTGGTGGTGGAGTTGTGGGATGAGCAAACGGAAGCTAGTTGAGATGGTATAGTCCCCATTAAGTCGTCCCAATCCAATCTTCTTCTTCAATAACTGGTCCTGAAAAAGGCAAGAATCATTAGTGAACGTGTCACACCCCGCATTTCGGCAAAATCGGAAAAAACAATATTTGTTCCCGGCTCTTCGATTTTCGAGGTCTGATGCACTCTCAACTTCTAAA
Source organism: Coptis chinensis (assembly GCF_015680905.1). Taxonomy (NCBI): domain Eukaryota; kingdom Viridiplantae; phylum Streptophyta; class Magnoliopsida; order Ranunculales; family Ranunculaceae; genus Coptis; species Coptis chinensis. The sequence continues at coordinate 85,971,064 of NC_141463.1, read as the reverse complement.
AAAACCCATTATCCATTTAACTATTCCAATAATTGGAAACCAATAAATTTTTTAAATAAATAAAAGTTCTCTTCATTACAAAAATTCACAAATATGATTAAGTTACAAATCTCCTTTCAATAACTCTTTAATTATAATTACAACTGAAAATACCAAAAACATTGTCTCAACTGAAAATCTATTGCACCTTAAGGGAAAACAAAACATATCCTGTAATGCGACGCTAACGTAAACCACAAGTAGCAACCAACCGTCTTCAACACTAATCATGTCAAGATTTATCAACTGGGTTCATTTTATGAACACACCCGATAAACAAACATGCAAATCGGGTCAGCATTATAAACAATGTTGGTATGATCGAGTAGTCATAAATTACAAAATATACTTATACATATACATACACAATTAATAAGGCAGTTAGTTCCTCCACCGAGGCGCCTGAACTTCCAACGACTAATACAACGTTCTTAAATATAATAATTAAGACAAGTAGTTCCTCCACCAAGACGCTTTAGCTTCCAATTCAATAATAACAAGGCATTTAGTTCCTCCACCGAGGCGCCTTAGCTTCAAACCATATTAGATCAACTACATCTAATAATAAAAGAACAAAACTAAAACTTACTCTATACTTACACGGGTGTAAGCCTAATCACAGAGTGGGTCACACTTGCATCAATAATCAATTCAACCCACCCTTCTGCAAACCATTATGAACCCAACATAAATTATAATAAATCATTTATTATAGATTTAACGTACACTTTAATATATTATCACCGTTATTGTTTAAAGTTTCTTTAAGTGTCCCTAGAATCATGTCGTCTCTATGTTTTACCTAGTTTTCCTAGCTACCACAATCGCTCCTTAACGCCGAACATGTACATCCACACGCCTCCCCTCACGTAATGAACCACTCTGTGCGTAATTACCCTAAGTGGGATATCGCATACCAAGTAACGCCCACACGAATGTCATTATGCAGGTACTGCCACTATTCGGCATAAAATATCGCGTGTCTCGTTCTAATTTTGTGAACGGAATAATCAAGCCACTATTCAGCTACGCCAGAAGGGCCATTCAGATTCACTGAAACTCCAGATGGGCCAATCAAATCACATACGCCCTTCACATGGTCCAATCACATGAGTTGTGGTAGCTAGATTCCAGGATTTTCGTTACGTAATTTATTCAGGTATCATACGTATATATCTCATAACAACTTTCATTCTTTTGCGTGCCAAATAAATTATTGTACTAAGCCACAATCCCGTGAGAAATATCTACAAATATTATACTACCTCATAGCAGCATCTCACAGATATAATAATGGAACGTTTACATCTATTTCTCCAAAAATATTACATTTAATATATATATCCCAACATATCATATAATGTCACAATTGCTCTAAACATACCGCATAACATTTTTATAGCGTTTTAGAAATATTATGTCTCCTAAAATTTCTATCTCGTCACGTGTCAAAAATACACAACATCAATGTCAAATCTTTCTTAGATAATGATAAACAAGTTTATACCGGCTTCCACAACATTCTACCACTGGACTTGTCCATACAATTTACAACATAAAAAGTAACGTAAATAAACAGTCAATAGTCCACAATCAAGGCCCAAAACCAAAATCCAAAAGTCTAAACATCCTATTTATTCAACCTGATCCAATTGGGGACATAAAGACCAGCCCACATAAAATTAAAAACCGGCCCAAAGAAAACTAAATGGTTCGGCCCAAAACAAAAGAGTAGAAACTGGCCCAAAACCATTTAAAATGAAACTGACCCAAAACAACTTAAAATGAAACTGACCCAAAGAAAACTAAATGGTTTGGCCCAAAAACAAAAGAAATAGAAACTGGCCCAACACAACTAATTGGTTCGGCCCAAACAAAACAAACCAACTTAAGTCTGGCCCAAAGAAAACAGATAAAAGAATAGATTTTTAGCCCAAAGCTCGACCCAACTGAGGTCGTCTTCCTCACCTGCTCCCTCCACCACCAGATCAGCCACTCCTCACTTCCACATACCCGCGGTTTCACTCCTTATCAAAAACCAAACATCTTTAATTAACCCACCACACCCTTTTAACAACTGTCGAGATCTCTCCCCAATCTAGATCTCGACCGCCATTAACATCTGTTCCAAGCTTCAACAACACCCATCCCTTCAAACAACCACATCTACATTCACCACACACAGTCTACCCAAACAACCATCAACAACCCACATCAAACCAACCAATTCAAATCACCACAACAAGAGTTCACCTAATCTAATCTACTGGGCAATTTCTCTGGGCCGCCATTAATGCCCTTCCAAGCTCCAACAACCCCCGACATCAACCAAACATCAAACCCGTAACAACAACATCATACACATAATAAACATTCAAACAATATACAGAGATGATTTCTCTGTCCTCTGGGCTTAGCTTGTGCAGCCATTAACTCCTTCAGAGTTCCAACAAATTCAATAATTCAATAATCAAGGAAAACAAAGATATGACATTTAACTAGTTTAACAATTCAACGGATAAGAAAAACATAGAAAGAAAAAAATGAGGAAGAACAAAAATGGAGCGGAGACAGTAAAGTTGTTTCTTCGTTTGGTGAAATAGAAAAACATAACTACTCACCTTCGTATCGTCGAAACAGAGTATATAGAAAATGAAAGAGAATCGATTCCAATGCACAATCCGCGCCTCCGTTCTTCTTTGTGTTTAGCTGTTTAGTTCTTGTTTTAAGAAAAACTTTTTTTTTCCCTTCTGGAGACCTTTCTAAATAATATTACCTACCATATATTATGTTTAACCTTTTAAAAACTTCCTATTTTACCAACTATCTCTATTCCTAATTATAGAATATTATTTTCTATTAAAAGTACTCTATTTATTACCTACTTTATATTAATATATATTTTGAAAACTTTCCAAATATTTAAAAATCTCTACACAACATTAAAAATTCAAAATACTTGTTTTCCCTCTTTTCTTTTTCTATCAAAAAGTCAAGCCCACATTTACTAGCCCGTTGACCCAAAAATAAATATCAAATTCCAAAATATTGAATATTGTTACGAAATAATGTAAAAATAATTTAGGGGTCTTAAAGAACGTGACAGAGATAGGGTGAAATTTGACTAGTTCGCTAATGGAAAACAAGTTAAAATGAAAAGTGAGAACAAATAGAACGTTGTCAAGGCGCAATAGAGGAGAGAGAATAACACTACCAACATGAGTAATTAAATTGTCTGTTCCATCCGGAAGTTTAAGAGTAGAATGTGTTAAACAAGTATGATAATGAGAAAACAGATGTAATGATGAACATACATGATTGGTAGCACCTGAGTCAATGATCTATATGGATTTAGAAAAACACGAGAGAGAGAGATATATATACCTGTCAAGTTTGCTTATAAAGTGGTACTACCTGAATCAAGCAAACTGAGAAGTTGGTTGTATTGTTCGGTGGAGAAAACAGAAGAATTGGAGTCCGTAGCAACTGAATTGGCTTGAGCAGGCTTGGGGGGATAACCGTGCAATTTGTAACATGTACGGATGTACCAATATGATGTCTAACGCGGTTACAGTGATTGCAAAATGGATGAGCACGTGCGCGCTCTGGTTTTCTTGTATCTGAGGGCACGCACGCTCGAGGTTGTTGCGAACCAGTGTTATGCTGCGGAGGTTTAGACGGGCCTGATTTTGAAGAAGAAGCCCAGTTGTTGGTCTTTTGAAAATGGGTACTTAGGGCAGCAGCGTCTGGAGCAGAAGAAAGAGAGAGTGCATGAATCTCTTGTTGCTTCTCTTCTTGTCGGATTAAAGAATAAATCTTGGACATACAAGGAAAATGATCCATTAAGAGAATTTGACTGCGAATGGATTGAAAATGAGCATCTAGGCCTTGCATGAATTTCATAGAACGACCGTCTTCAATCTCTTTGGCAAAAATAGATGCATGACCACAAGTACAAGTAGACATAGTAGACAAAGAACTTAATTTATCCCATAAAGATTTAAGCAAAATGAAGTAAACAGATACCGAACAATTGTCTTGTTTGAGAAAAGTGACGGAATCCTTCAATTGAAAGACCTTGGGTGCATTAGTTTGTGAAAAATGGTCACCCAGATTTGTCTAGATTTCGGATGCATAGTCGGCATAGAGGATGCTTCCACGAATATCTGGAGTAACAGAATTGAGAATCTATGAAGCAACGAGGTCATCACATTGCAACCACTTAGATTTTTCTTTGGGGGTAATGGGAGAGGTGACAGAGCCATCGACAAAACCAAACTTATTCTTTGCTCGAACGGCTCTAAAGATAGATCATAACCAAGTCAGATAATTGTCACCAGATAACAGATGAGAGACGAGAATAGCCGTGGAACTATCTGAGTGGTGTACAAAGAAAGGATCATCGAAACCTGGAGGAGAGTCATTATTGGCATGGTGTTTGAGGTGTCGGCCATTGAGAATTGAGAGGAGGCGGAAGCTTAGAGCGGTTAGGGTTTGGATCGAAATAAGTTAGATTGAGAGATTTGAGAATATTTTCTTGATTGATTTTTAGGTCTCATACAATTGTTTATATAGAGATTACAAGTTCCTAAATAGAAACTAAAATAACAAAGATCTAAGATTTGTATAAACACAAACGGTGCGAGTATAGTAAACAGGATGCATGGCGCAGGCGCGCTCTAATTGTGCTTGAATAGAGCGCGGGCGCGCTCTGCACTCTAGCATACAGAACAACTTCTAATATCTTATAGCCGCCGTTATCGACCACCATCACCACTGTTCTTCTACCACCGCCATCAACCACCATCTTCGCTAGTTTGTCGATCATCATTGTATGTAGCAAGATATTATCTTGAATTGTTTGGAGATGTACGAGTTGTTTTTATAGCGAAATTGCGGAGTCGCAAAATGTTTGTTATTGGTTGTGGGCTTGAGACATGATCTCACCTATATAATGTCTTGTGAAGTTGGATTGAATGATCTTCACTTCATGAACAGTAGCAAACAATCTCTTCAGTTGGTTTTTGGTGGAAAGTTTTTCAGCTAGTTAGTTTTTGGAAAGGTTTGGATCTGCTTTGTGTACCTTTGTGGCTACTGTGGTGATCCGTTCAATAGCATTGGTGATCGGTTTTTTTAGCCAATTCTTTATGTAGTAGACCTTTTTTGGGTGTTTTCTTTGAAGACTTTCTATAGGCCCTTTTATTTTTGGGGGTCACAGATAACCAAGTTTTGTGGTTCTTTGGCTGCTGCCTTATTTTTGGTTACTTATTTGAGATATATGTCTGTTGTATCTATCGATCATTAAGAGATGACTAATCCACTTGCTTTTGTCGATATCCATCGGCTAACTTCTCAAATTGATAAGCTTATCTCTTTGGTTCAGAGTTCTCACCCGCAGAGTTTTGGTGCTCCTACAGCTATGTCGTCCACCTCAGCACCTGCTATTTATGATAGGTTTGATGACTTGATCCTACTATACCAACTTGGGTCCTTGATTCTGGGGCCAATGATCACATGACCGGTGAGTGTAATCTCTTTACATCCAATGAATCTACTATTCATCAATTTGTTTACGTTGCTGATAGATCATCGACTCATATTCTTAACCCAGGGGAGGTTTGTCTTACACCATCGATTACCCTTCCATCTGTCTTGCATGTCTCTAACCAAGGCCGGCTCAAGCCAAGATGTGGCCTTAGGCGAGGTCTTTATTTGCGAGGCCATCTATAATCACCAAAAAAATTCATTATATACATTCACAATTTTATTATAAATTAAGAGCCAAAATCTAGTATCAAGACGCAAATCAAACGAAAATGACGAGAACGTAACTAAATAAACATCAAAACTATAAATAAATAAAATAATAAATTCATAATGAAATTAAAAAAAAAATCAAGTTTTACAAGAACTATGAGTATTAGATGATGAATTGATGATTAACCGTTTATAACTCAAAGAGTGAAATTGACAAATGGTTAAACTTGAAATTGGTGAAATAGAACAAGTGAGAGAGAAAGATTTGATGAGAAGAGAATTGTAATGACAATTTCTTTAATTAAGACAGTTTAAATAAGAGAGAAGAAGAAAAGGCATAGAATGTGGAGATTCTTTCACTAAACGTGGGATTTTTTCCTTTGTTTTTATTCTTCTAATAAAACAATTTGATTAAATGAGCACACTCCTACAAAAATTGACATTACTATGCGCTTGTAGCATTGGATTCATATTAATACTTCGAGATGTCATTTGTGGGGTGGACTATTGGATTATATACACTCCAAATTAATTCACTCCGAAATTTAGTGCGTGGATAGAAAACCCATTTGTAAACAAATTGACTATCATATCCTTTTTGGGTGTTTTTTTCTTTATAAAATTAGGTAATAATAAACAAATATGTGAATAAATTAGGAAATATAAGGCCTTCCAAATTTGATGCCTTAGGCGGCTGCCTAACTCGCCTACCGGTTAAGCCGGCACTGTCTCTAACCTTGCTCTTAACTTAGAGCATCTCTAGATGATGGAGGCATCAAGTGTTATATGTTTGAGGCTAGATTTGAGGCAAACATCTGAAAACAATTACCAACTCTAGGTGGTAGAAGCAAATCTAGTTAATGGTGGGATCCATTTTCTATTTTAAAATATTTTATTTATGTTTTGTTAAAAGTGGGTCCAAGCTAGTTTTTATAATTATTAAAATTCTCTTTAGCCTCAAAAAGTGGCGATAGTTTGTTAAGAAAAACCCCACACGACATTCCCACTGTCGCGCCAAATTGAAAAAAAAAAAAACACACACACACACACACACACACACACGACATTAGAAGTGGAGCATGATGCTACCACTGTCGCTCCACATCCGCATCCAAAACTACAAATTTGCCTCCGCAGATGTGGCTAGACAGTTGATACCTCCACATTTGCCTCGACTTAGAGATGATTTTTGGCGAAATTCCAAATGGTGGAAGCAAATATGTAGTTAATGCCTCCACCTAGAGATGCACTTAATATATGTGAGTCGTTTGGGCAAAACTTTAAATTGTACATTAATCTCTCTCTAATCAATGTCTTATACAAGACCGGAGTGCGAGGAATATTGGTAGGGGTTATGAGCGTGATAGATTGTACTATTTTGAAGACCCACCACCTATACCATAATCGGTTACTGTTTTGGAAACTTCTGTGTTGCCATCGTCTACAAGCCTCTTACCATTTTCTTTACAATCCTTGAATTTGTGGCATGCTTGATTAGGTCATGTCAATTTTCAATATCTCTGTTTGTTATTTCCTGAGTTAGTAAAAGAACTTAACGCAAGGCTCATAAGTTTCATTGTCACATTTGTGTATTGTCTAAGTATACTCGTTCCACTTATATATCTAGAATGCATCGCACTCTATGTGCATTTGATCTTATACATTCTGATGTGTGGGGACCATCTCCTGTAACATTCTGGTCAGGACATTGGTACTATGTTACTTTTATTAATGATCATACTAGGTGTACATGGATTTATTTAATTTGCTTAAGAAAATATCCAAGGTTCTCTCTTCCTTGACCCAATTTCTCAGAATGGTTAAGACACAATATAATTATGTTGCTGTTAGGGTATTCGGTTTGATAATGCTAAAGAATATGTTTAAGATGCCTTTGTGTCTCAACTTAATCAACTAGCTAGCTAGGCATTCTCCAGCAATTTTCTAACACATATACACCTGAACAAAATGGAGTTGCTAAAAGGAAAAATCAGAGCCTTATAGTTGTTGTCTGTTGTCTTTTACGAGGCATGAATGTTCCAAAATCTTATTGGCATATGGTTGTCGTTCTCACTGCCGCTTATCTTCTTAACCGTACACCGAGTCATGTTTTGCATGGTAAAAGTCATTTCCATCTTCTCTACCTTGATAAAGTTTTGTTCCCAATAGTTCATAGGGTATTTGGGTGTGTTTGTTTTGTCCAAAATCCTAGTGCAACTCAAACAAAGTTAGATGATAAGGCTATTGAGTGTGTTTTTCTGGGGTATGCTGCATTCTCAAACGGTTATCGTTGTTGTGGCCCCCATACTTGTAAGTTGTATCATCCTATGGATGTGACTTTTTGGGAAGATACGCCATTTTATGTCTCTAACCCCTCAGCCTCTTTGTAAGAACAATATAATATGTATTTAGGGACTCATCTCTACCTAGAAAGGAATACTTTATCCCTGTTTGCCATTTACCTATTTTTATATTGACTCACATAGACCTGAGCAACCTTTATTGGAACACATTCATCATTCCCATGCTCCGCTCATGGTGCCTCTTCGTCAGGTAACTTTACTCCATTTCTGAGTCTAGTACATTACTTAATTGATCCACGTGTTATACCACCACCACCACCACGTCATATTTCTTTTCGGGATAGACATTGTAACACCCCAACTCACTATATCCTTAAAAATCACCTTAGGATATAGTATGCTTGGACACCTGAGCTACTTGGCAGTCTCGACAAGTGCCAGAGCAGTCAAAGTAGTTGGTTTACTAAAAATAAAATCATCGCGTACAATATTTTAGCTATACTAATGCCTACTCTCATTGGCATGCCCTCATATATGTCTCTTTGTAACCAAAAGACCTACATATAACATTAAAACTCGATTGCTTAGTTTCAATTCTTACAAGCAAACATACATAAGTGTATCAAATATTAAACTAACAGACCACACTTAGCACGTTTCAGATATATATAGTTCCAGAATTTAAACAATAATCAAATATCTAAAATGACCAATTCTACTGATCATAAAGTGGCTGAACCAAGTGGCGCTTACGTACCCTTTGAGGGATCAAGCCATACGTAGTTCTTCTAAACAAAGCACTTCAATATTATACTCGATAGTTCCATGTCGCACTCGACAGTTCAATGCCAGACTCAACAGTTCAATGTCACACTCGACAATTCAATGTCACACTCGACAATTCAATGTCAGACTAAAAAATTCAATGACACTCGACAATTCATTGTCATACTCAACAATTATATCGAGACCAAACATGGCATTGCTAGTGATTCGATATATTTAAACTTCTGTACTCAACTCTAACATAAACCAGCAACAATTATCGATATAGTGTGACCACCATAAATAATAAAATAAAGTGAGTACTTACCTGTCACACAATAGCTTCTAACTCAATTGGTTGTGTACCCCTCTTCTCATGGGAGAGGTTGCAAGTTTGAATCCCACCAAGTGTTGGTTATTGAGATTTCTTTCTTGTGTAATTATGTGTTGGGCCTTTGGGCCAGGTCAATCTTCAGGCAAGTGACAAGGGTGCTGCTATGATAGGTGGACCAAGGAGCGAAAGCAAGTCTTCATGGACAAGGTGAAAGCGGTTGGGTCTACTCAAAAATGGCGCATCGGTGAAAGTTTTCGGGCTAGGTTCCCTTTAGGGCTGATGAGCCTTCGGGCTAGTGTCCCTCCAAGAGATCAGTTTTTCCTTTTCTCTGTGATTAGTTTCCCCCTTTCTTTCTGATCAGTTCATTAATTGAAGATAAGCAACTTCCCCACTAGAGATGATTTCAATTGCCATAAGAAAACCTCTCTCTTCTCCTTCATAGTTAGTCACCTTATTGTCAAATCAAAGAGAAAGAAACCCCACTTCTGCCAATTGAAGTATTCTCCATGCACCATTCAAAGCTTAACTTGATACTAGACTTCTATGAAGTACAAGAAGTTCAAATCGTGGTTTGAAAAAGAGAGAACTTATTCAGTTCTTTTTCTTTTTTTCGTCTATCACAGAGAGTGATCGAGAAAGAGATAGAGCGAAATCCCCTTTTTCTCTTCCTCGTTACTTGCCCGAGAGCTCTCTCAAAGAGAATCCCCAACCTCCATATTCACCCACTAACTTGACTTGGGTATGTGGATCACACCCAACCAAAGTCCAGTCCAGTTTGAAATATGGTTTAACAGTGGCAAATAAAATTCTGGGGTTTTACAGACATCCACATGACCATCTTAATCTCTATTGCTCTACTCATCATATCCTATTAGCAAGTTTGTATCTTACCAGGGACTCTCATAATCATATCGAGCTTTTCTAGCTGTGACATCACATGTCTCCATTCCTCGATCCGTTTCTCAAGCTTTGAATGATCCTAACTGGGTTGCTGCTATGCAATGTGAAATGGAGGCCTTTGAACGAAATCACACACAGGATATGGTTTTCTTACCTCCAGGGGCGAAAACAGTTGAAAATAAATGGGTGTTTTCTATTAAGTACTTGACATATGGTACTATAGATCAGTACAAGGCAAAACTGGTTGCAAAGGGGCTTACTCAGATTCCAGGGAAGGACTCCAGTGATACATTTGCTCTGGTTGCTAAACTTAGTTTTATTCAACTCTTGATTTCTTTAGCATCATCTTATTCTTGGCCTCTATATCAGTTGGATGTCAAGAATGCATTTCTTCATGGTGATTTATCTGAGACTATTTATATAGACTCTCCAGTTGGCTTTCGCGGTGAGGGGGAGTATGCTGGGAAAATGTGTTGTCTTCGAAAATCTCTACATGGGTTGAAGCAATCACCGTGTGCTTGGTTTTCTCGCATTACACCATAAATGGTGTTTAGCAACAATTATAATCGTTACTTATATTTTTACTAACGCTTATATCTGTTATTTCTGGGGTGTTACAGTTATTTAGGCAAATTTAGTAACGGATATATTCGTTACGTATATTAATTTAGTAACGGATATATTCATTACGTATATTAATTTAGTAACAGTTATATTCGTTGGTAATTATTTTGTAACAGATAGTCAACTGTTGATTGTCCACAGAAATTTTTCATTTCTAACATATATAAGTGTTAGTAAAGCTTGGGGCCCTTTCATTACTAACATTTAGCGTAACAGATATAATCGTTACTAAAAAAATGCGATCAATTAAAAAAAATTATTTTTTCAAGGCCAAAAGATTTCCACCACAATCAGAGCTACATCACATCTGATTATCCACAATCCATCTTACATACAAAAATATTACATTACATTACAACTCAAGTAACAAGTGAATAAAAGAAAAACCGACTCAGTTAACATTATAGAATTAAAGCCACCAATTCAAATCCAAATTTACAGAACAAACCCTTGTAAAAATGAATTAACCTAATCGTATCCATCCAAAGTTACAACAACAATTGTAAGACAATATAATAGAAACTGACAAACACTAACAAGCTAACACAACTACCAACTCGACCATTGAGAATATGCCAAGTACCAGTCAAAAGTATCACCACCATCTTCACCCTTACATTGTTAGATGTGTATACCTATTTTTACCAAAAAAATGTCGCCTTAATCTCATACTTCCCACATAAAAGAATAGACCACAAAAAGTTGAAGCCTAAAATGTAGTTTAATACCACAAAATGACGTAATGGACATATTATTACCTCAATGAAGGCACTAGGATGTGCACAGTTCCGTTTCTCTGATAATCTCAAAGTGTATTATGCAGCAATGCCACAATATCAAATGTACCTCTCGTATTGCTTTGAGAACAGCTATGTCTGCATTCAAATTCCTACGTGCCAAAGAAGTGTTTATCCATCATAAAGTAATCCGTTGATTACTAACAAATAAGGACACAAGCAAGCAATTAAACTCATGCACCTAAGAAACAACCGAAATTCAGATGTCTAAACTTGTATTGTGAAAAATAAATCTCCTTGTTCAATCACTTAGTAAGCTTAACCTACACATAACCAAATCTATTTTACTTGATTCACCCTCCCTAAAAGATCACATGGATTCAGCATGCATACCATGAGTCTGCCATGATAGAAAAGAAATTAGACAAAAAGGTTCTCTCACCAAGGCTTAAAACATAATCTAAAAAGCACTACCTCAACATTATCACACAATTCTTATAACACCTTAACAACACCTCGTCTTTACCACGATGATTTCCCACAACATATTAGAAATGTAGAGCAACTACCACTCAAACACCATAATGCTAATGAGTCATCCATTTTCCAAGTGAATTAAATACAAAAAACAATATCTAAACACTACCAACAACCCATTTCCTTCATAAGAACAAATTTAGTTTGTAATAATTTCTTTCAGTAAGGTAAGTAATTTCTTTTTTCTAATGACAAAAAAAAGAGTACACAAAAAACTAACCTTTAAGGGTATTAAAAGAACTTCGCTACACACCCAAGATTTGAGCAAGAACAATACCTGAAGGTGAACTTGGATTTCATTCTTCTAAATTTGATGACTCAAAACTAAATTTACCATGTCTAGACAGAATAAACTCACTACAACAGACTTATTTTTTAGCGACGAAAAAAAGTGTCGGAAAAAATAGGAAAACCGTCGGTAATAGTCAGTTGCGACGTTATTTTGATCGTCGCTCGGTCGTCGCAAAAAATATAGTCGCAAAAGGTCTAAAACAACGAAATAAAATCGTCCACAAATAAAAACAATTAGCGACATTTTATAATGTCGGTAGTGCCCATAAAAACGTCGGTATATGCATTTATCGTTTGATTGCTATAAACGTCGCAAAAAGTAATTTGTAGTGACGATCTAGGAAAACGTCGGTAATTGTTTCCACTACCGACAATTTATTTTGTGGCAAATATCTCAAAATTTTCGTTACTTAAATTCATATTGCCACATTATTTAACGTCACTGAAAATAGGCTTTTGGCGACGATTTATAAACGTCGTTGTATGATAACACTACCGACGTTTTGTTTTGTAGCAACAACACCAAATTTTTTGTTCTAAAATTCATATTGTGACATTATTTACTGTCACGAGAGATCAACCTTTGGCGACATTTTTTTAATATGTCGCAAGTTATGGATCTATAGGGACATTTTGTTTCGTTGTTGTTAGTATATTTTTAACAACACTCTGGCAAACCGTTGCTTCTTGTTTTTCCTGTTTTTTTATTATTATTATTATTTCCCTGCTTTCAATCACTTATTCACATCCAATGTATATGTTTTTTTCAATCACAAAACCTAAAAGAAATATATAAACAACATCAATTAAACCACATTAAATTTAACAAACATCAAACCCAAAAATCATTTATATATGATAACCCACTCCATTCTTAAGATCGTAATATGATTCGTTACATACACAATAGTCTTATAAACCACAAAACATGAAAAGAAATTGTCTTAACCTCCAACATCTATCACATAGTATTTTTATTTTTATTTTTTGCTAAAATCCTACCCAAAATGCTTCTGCCCAAACAAGTAATCCCAAACAAACCCACACAAATCGTTTCTTCCAACCCGCACGACTTTGAACCTGCAAACAAAATATCACAACATTTAGTTAAGGTACATTGATCAAGTATACTCCAACATGCCAATTGAGTCAGAGATGTGTACATGGATATGGAAAAATGACGCAACACCTATAGAAAACAATACCATATAACCGGATTGAAATGTCTAAGATCACAAAATGGGTAATCAGTATTCACAACTCACAAACTTAACTTATAATCAGTTATATGAATTTGAGATTGGTGGTGGTCAATCCAATCCCCTAAGCATTAAACCCAGTTCAGGAAAGGCAAATCAATCACCATGTAAGAACTAAACATCAATAAATCCAATCAAGTGAATCAACAATCACAAGCACCCCCACTAGTTACGCTATCAATACGAACAACCTAAACACATATCTCAACCATATTAAAAATTAGACAGCACAATTTCCATACATTCTCTTCTATCTCTTCCCAACCATGGGTAGTGCAGAAGATTTAAGTCATCTATTTAACCAATTAACATGGGATAATATTAGAAAACGAAAACAGATTGGCCTAGCTATTGGTTCATACTCATCCAATGAGACGAGCTATTTAAACATCTCATGGAATATAGATACTATCATGATATAATAATTCCCACATAAAGTTGAGCATAATTTTAAATACCATCAATGGTTACTGATGATGAAAATGTAAAGCTCGTAGATTTAGAGCAACATGAAGAATGTGATAAATAGTAACAAATAGTTTAATTGTGACAACACCTCCTAAAGCTCAGCAGAAGTCACAAAAATCACATATATAATAGACACTTAACTTCGTTAATCATATTCCACGACCCACCACACGAGGTCGGCTTTGACATCTTGACCAAGATCATGGTACTTCAACTGAAAAAAAAAAAAATTACATACTACTTGACCAAAGATAAATCGGTAAATAACAAGAATATCCTAGAGCATAGTTACCATTGGTGCGGGTAACACCCTCGCATTCTGAATTATCGCCAACTGGGAATCACTTCAATGCCAAATTCTTTAGCAAATCTGTCATTTTTATAATCATTATGCAAAGCCATCTGCATCCAAACACTCATCGGAATTAAAAGCGCTAATGCAAAAGGGAAACAGAGGAATACATAATCATGTATACGACACGTAGGAAACAAAAAGATTGATTAATATCAAACTTAGTGTGGTGCATACCGTTTGGATATTGTCCTCCATTTGCTTGGGACGCTGACAAGATGCTCTTAACATGGCAGTTACCTGTTTCTCATTCAACTTTTTAGAATATCTCTGCCCCTCGACAATTTCCCAAACCTAGAATTGAAATGAAATAATACATGAACCTTGATATAGTGCAAGCATCCAAAACATAAAGGACTCGAGTAAAAAAGAAAGAACCTCCATAGGCAAGTATGCAGGCTTTGAATCACTTCTTGCTTGAAAAGCTGGCCAATGACCATACCGCAGCTTGACATGATACTTATCATGGAAGTACCGAGCCACGCATACATTCTTTTCCCACCCTCATCAACAAGAAAACTAAATAGGCAAAGCAAAAAATCACAAAGATAATCATAGGAGAAATATCTTATAATTGGATATATGGAAGTCGAAACAAGGTAAGTTAAAGACTTACATCAACTGTTCAACAGGTTGTGTGGCTATCCCTGAAATCTTGTTGCATTTTCCTTCTTTCCTGTGGGTCAACTCAACACGAAGTCCTTTCACAACCTTCTTGACCTGATAGACAAATGCAAAATAAACACCCAGACTGACAAAATACAATCAAGTCAACAACATAGTACTGCTTCAACAAAGAAAAAGGCAACCATACCTTAATACGATCAGAATCACTCAAAGGCTGTGACGGATCCCTTAAGTTAAGAAGTCTCTAGACATAATCAACAACATGAATGGCTTCATAGAATGATGTTGCAGCCACATCTACACAATGAAGGTGATGATGATGAAGTTAAACATCAAAACCTATAAATTTCTTCCCTCCTACATACTATACTACTATTACACTATTACACAGAAATCTAGTGTAAATATACCAGCTGAATTGAATAGAACAAACCTTAACATTAATCTTAAGAGCCACGTTTTCAAGATACTGCTTGTTACATTTCATTGACTGCTTAGGCTGACAACACTGAGAGATTATACCCAACTCTGTCTCGCATATTCTTTTAATTTTACTTGTACGAGAGTACGAAAACCACAAACATTAATAATAGACATGAGATTGTATCAATATACTAAGCTCTTACTCACCATATGAACCAATGAAATCAATAACTCCAAAGATTATCATGCCCTCTTTTTTTTGGTGCAATAGAATGAAACTTCGTCAAAAAAGAAGGCACTTTTGCAGATAGGCTGCTTTTGAGAATATATCCCTGACTGAAGCCAAAAACGACAACATCACACTAACGCACATTTCAATAGCTCAGCTTTTAACTTATTGCATATGTTCACAAGTTTACCTCCCGAACTCGTGATTTTGTATGTTCACAAGTCCGCCCAACTTCATCCCGCCAAAGTCATTACACCTTCGAAGCAGATTTGGTAATATCACGATGGAAACCGGAAGGAAATCATTCATCACCGAGAAAAAAATCTCTTACTAATATGATAAAAGAAACGGAAATTTTAAGAAACTTGATTGAGCTTGGCAGGAACAGAAGTAACTTTTGTAAAAAAGTGATAAGGAAATAAATTATTGCGACTATTCCTGCTGTGTAATTATCATATAGCATATGGGAGGACCAATAGGCAGCAGATGGCCGGAGAGAACTATGTGATCGTGGAACCTATGACTTTGGTTGTTGTCTACAGAGGACTAAAAACCCTGTCAAGTATTCTACTACGATCCACTTCTGGTTCTCTTGAGTTAAATAGATGCCTGATTATCAAATGATACTCCTATTAGCTACAATCTTTTGTATTGCCTTTTAATTCCCCTCAAAGCACGCTTGAGAAATAAGTAACCAAAAAGTTCATCGAGGGATTTTACACAAAGAACTACATACGTTGTTTAATTCAAGTAATCATGTTTCCTAGCATGATAGCTCTTACATGATGTAATACAATCACCTAGAACCCTAGAATATTAAAACACGTGGGATTTAAAGTGCTCAAATATGCCCCTGATAGGAGAGCTTCTACAAGATCTCCATGGAATGGGTTTGAAGACACAACAAAAACTATGAAACAACAAGGCCACTCTTGAGAATGTAAATTGTAGTTTTAAAGAATCTAAACGGATTATTTCATGATATCGCCTTTTTAAAGCATCTTGAGGTATGTGCTACTAGGGTTGCAAACATACAAACTTGAAAAGAGAAGTCGGGCCACCAAAAAAAAATTCAGAACAAGGAAATCAATCATTATCACCAAAAGGAAAGGAAAGAAAAATGACTTACTTGTTATCATTGTGATGCCCCGACAGCTATTAAGCAAAGGCTACATCTGAACGAAAGATATACTTGACACCCTTTGTAACATTGCGGGCTTCATATACCATACACTTTTCACCGTGAATGTGAAGAAGAGCCATACCTTCAATAGGAGCCACCTATACATAGAGAAGCCATCACTTTTGTAAGATAGACATCTAAACAAAATGCAGCTTATAAGTTAATCAACTACAGAAACTGAAGAAAGGTCACAACAAATATCTTCCAAGTAGTATCCAGGAAAAAGAAAAGTGATAATATTTAACCTCAGCAACAACACCTCGTCTAGAACCATAGAAGACAGAGTCCTCTCACTAAGTTATTACCCGAACTAGCAAAAAAATTACCTGAACTGATAGCTACCGCTTGCAGAGTCCTCTCACTAAGTTATTAACAATAAAAAATCAGTGTTTTTGCTGCTAATACCAAAAACAATTGCTTCTTTAATTTCTACAAACAAGTTTGAATGATAATTCTTGAAGAAACGAAAAGAAAAATCACAACTTTACTCTCGTTTTTAAGGTAAACAGGTTCATAGAAAGATTTTTCCTTCAAAACTTACCAGAGATTTTCTTTCCCTCAATGAAGGAAGGATGAAGGAGGTAGACAAATTGAACCCGAAATAATTAAAGCACCTACGCACAAAAAAGCTATAGCTTTAACAATTATAGAATATTAGAAAAGGGGTAGAAGAATAATTAAAAAAAATAATAAGGAGAGAGAAAGAAGTACCTGGAGATCGAAGTTGAGAGGATGAAGAAGGAGAGTGAGGAGCCGTTCTATTTCCTTTTTAGTTTATGGTGTTTTTCCTCTGTTACTAATTTCCCCCAAAAAGGGTTTCTTCCCTCTTTTCTTTTTCATGAAAAATCAAATATTTGGCGGCTGGTTATAATCGAAATCGCGCCGAAATCGAAAACGTATATTCCAACGATATAAACGTCGAAAATAAAATGCGAGGTCCCACGATCAACAAAAGCGTCGCTAGCTTAAGACAAATAGTGAAGAAAAAAATCGTTGCCTTATGTACAAACGTATTTTCAACCTTTTTATCGTCGGTACTACACTATTTCAACTAAAAAAAGAATAAGCGGTTGCTAAAAAATATTTAGACACCTATTTCCGACGAAAAAAACGTCGCAAATAATCATTTTAATATTTGAAATGAACAAATTATTAGGGACGATTTAAACGTGCCAAAAGGTTAGTTTTAGGAACGAAACGAAAACGTCGATAAAAAAAACGTCGGTAAAAAACCTGTTTGTTGTAGTGACTATATCAACGTAAGAAGTAAATGTACCATGTCTTTGGATTTCATTCTTCTGAATCTGATGACTCGAAACTAAAATTTTGCCTTGCCGTCATCACAGAAATAATCATTGTTAAATCAGTCAGTGTGCCAATTCTTCATCCTCTTCAGGAATGAAATAAGAGAAAGAAAAACAAATATTAGAGGCACACACACTAAATCATTCATAACAAGTTATTGTAGTGTAAGTTATTGTATATTGATTGATAGAGCAAGGCCTATGGCTTGAGAGATAGGCAAAGTGAACCCGCCACTGTCAACTGGTTTAGGAAGATGCCTACTTGTTCAACTGAGTCACAAGGCATGCATACACAACCCAAGGAATCATACTCACTTGGCTGTATTCAAGCATGAGACTGATCTGAGGTTACTGGCTTATGAGAGATCTAGAGGAGGGAGAAGATCTTTTCATGAAATCCGTATGTTAAAGAACCCAGCGAGCGATCAACCCTTTGATTGGATTCATTGTCAATCCTTCACACAAGTGCTAAACAGGTCTATCAATCTACCCTATTTGGGGCATACCAAGAGAATGAGGTGGTTTACTACATCAACACTCAAATTCTTTCCCCCCCGGGCAAGCGGGCAATCTCACAACAGAAGAGCCTCTCTACGGTACCCTTCCTCGTGATCACTAAACGTTCAGTACCTCTTTCCTTTGAAGGCTGGCTGACTCACAAGTATCAACAGCAGTTACGGGATCACTAGTAGATTATGGCAGTTCATGTTCGGGGACGGGGTCAAGTTACATAATGAGAGAGGCTATCCAAATGATCCGGCGGAGGTAAAGCGCAAGGTAAGTTTTAGCTTCTGTTTCCGGTTTGATGTTTGTGGCGAGGCAAGGGTTTACCGATCGATTTATTTTCTAACCAATCACCATTGGAAAGCACCACGGAGAGAAAGCAAACTGAAGAAGGAAAGACATTAATCAATCATAGTGGGAAGCACCGCAAGCTCCTTACTAAGAGTGCGCTATTTAAGGGGCACGCTCGACAGCAAGCATTTGTAGAAACAGCCTAGTCCAAATAAGAAAATAATGGGATTTATTATAAGATAGGGATTCATCCTAAGAGCAGCGCCAATAAGGAAGCATGGAAGTCCTAAAAAAATATCGAGTGCCATCCTTAGTTCAGATATAGCAGAATCCGGTAGCCGACTCTCATTCTGAGAAGGGAAACCTACCTTAAGAGAAAAAGAAAAATCTAGCAATGTTCTAGAAGTAGCTATCAACGGCAGAGGAAGTTGCTAGCACTATCTAACGACTCTCTTTGTACTAGTGTCATGCGCCGCGAT
This sequence comes from Coptis chinensis, assembly GCF_015680905.1. Classification (NCBI taxonomy): domain Eukaryota; kingdom Viridiplantae; phylum Streptophyta; class Magnoliopsida; order Ranunculales; family Ranunculaceae; genus Coptis; species Coptis chinensis. The sequence goes on along the minus strand of NC_141463.1, from coordinate 85,951,658 downwards.
CGCCCTCTAGGAAAGGCTCAACTCAATCCCAACATGGTTCTTTGTAACCGGACGAATTCGGTTGTCACACATAAAATAGATATATAAGGGGATTGTTCTTAAGGTATGTTATTATGTTCCTTCTTCAGGCTGGAAAAGCCTTTATATAGAAAGTGTTGAAAAAGGCAGGAATGTGAGTATCGTAACTCTTTACTACTACATCTTTTTTTACACACAATCGGACAGCCGAGCTCCCAACTTGGACTCTCTTTCAAAGCAATCGCATTCTATATAAAGCTCATAATAAATGAATACCAAAAGGAACAATACATAATGATGGAATATCAAGTACTCAAATTGTAAATAAAACTAACTAGTGAAACTCTTGAAACTGACATTGATATAGACCCGTTACTTGCTAAATGAAACTGACTACAGTCTACAAACAGTGATATAACCCTGTTACTAGCTAAATTCATTGCAGAATACCAGACTAGCTAGTAACATACTAACATGGTCCATAGACATAGTTCACTGACAAACTAGTGGCATACGGTCAAGTCGCTCCTAAGTTGTTTGTGTACAAAAAAAGGAAGCAGACACGACTGAGCCATTACCGCATACTACTTGAGCTGCGTTCACACTAATAAGGCACTCGATGTCTAAATTACTTGAAATTCAAATCTCAATCTTGGCAATTTCTAGCAACTTGTTATTGAGTCATTGCAATAAGCATTAAATTAAATAAAATTGCTGAAAAATCATAAACAATGATCTTAAAGCATGGTCCAATTTTGTATGGAACTGATTTCATGACCATACAGGCATAGGACTAATTAGTTACAACTTACAACTACATGTCGATGTGTAATCAAGTAAACTAGACAAAAATTAGCTGCAAAGGAATAAATACATATAAATTGCAAATGAATTGACATATAAATCAAAGAGGAACCAAGCAGTTGCGTATATTGAAAGGAAGTTACCTGATCTTTATACACTATTTCAGTTCTAAAAATCAAAATCAAAACAGGAAAGAATGAAGAAAGCAAAACGAGTTGCATATGTGTCCTACAACAAAAATATAAAATTTTCAATGAGTAAAACTTTTAGCCATTCAATGACAGATGTGTTAGGTTCTACATGGCCAGAAGTGAACATGGATCCAATTTATTTGAATAGGCTACTTAGCTTAGTTCAATCAATAAAGAAACCCCCGCTATTAAGTATTAAACCAACATAGATTTAAACGTTTACCTCAGAGTTAAACTTAGAATACCCGGTGAAGATTCCCCTGATTAACCCAGAGATGGGCGTTGTCTTCTTCTACCTTCGAATGTGCCAAAAAAAAAAAAAAAAAAAAGGATCTCGTGAGAAGAGGGTTTGGTGAGAAGAAGATGAGATGAGTGTTTGATAATTGAGAAAAACATAGGGGTTTTGAACAATTCTTCTTCAGTTCAGAAGTTATCCCTATGATAATGATAGTTATTTACCCAAATCTAGGGTTAATTGGGCGGCTTCAGCAACAGAAAGGGAAAAGTTGAGTTTTTTAGGTTGCTTTGTTGAAGTGAAGCAATGCATAGAAAGGGGGATTTTGGATGGCGACGAAAAATGGTAAAGATTACAAAGGCTTTGATTTGTGTGAAGATGGGAAACGCATGTTTGAAAGAGGATTGAAGAGATCGAGATAGACGAACCATAAAAAAAAAAAAAAAAAAGAGAATGTGGAATTTTGATCCTCACTTAAATTTATCTTATGTTTTTTGTCACAAAAAAACAACTGGGTTTGCTGCCCAGAATCGAACTGGGGACGTTGAGCAAGTAAACTATCGGTGCGACCAATGCACTACAGAATTCGTTATACTCTCAGTGTTTTCTAACGGATATTAACGTTAGGTTATATAAGAAAAAGTTTATAAAATAATTTAAAGAATAAAAAGAAATAAAGTAACGGATAACCTGATCACTAACGCTTATATCCGTGACAACACTGCTTACGAATATATCCGTTAGTAATGAAAAATTTGGTCTATTACAAATTTACCATTCTGGTGTAGTGTCGTTTCAGTCATGTAGTTATCTCTTTGGGATTCAGACGTTATGAGTCTGATCATACTTGTTTTGTTAAAAGGAACAAGGCTGAACATTGTGTCCTTCTACTTGTTTATGTTGATGATATCATTGTTACATATGCATGGAATGATAATGTTGGTATTACACAGGTGAAATCTGATCTTGGCAAGACATTTGATGTGAAGGATCTAGGGTTGTATAACACCCCGTGTTTTTTTTTATACGTATTTTTCTATTTAATTAATTAATTTAATTGTTTATTTTAAAAATTCGTCGGATTGGACTCGGGATACGTGGGCTTGGTTTTGGGCCCGAGTCGGTGTTGGGCTTGGGTTTCGGACCCAAGTATATAAACACATTGTTCTAGAGAATAGGGTTTTGAAGATAATAAAATATAAAAAATGGAGGCGAGAAAAGAAGCCGGTTTGTTTGAGAGGTGGAGCACGCACGATTCGGGCTAGGAAAATTCGTCGAAATAAGAGTTAAGGTGAGTAGCTATTTTGCTATTTCACCGGATTTATGGTTTTCCGTATCGGAGTATACCGACTAAAGTTTCGCCTATTAATCTTGTTCATTATAATTGATTGTGTTGGACTTCGTGGCTTTTGTTTTATTAAACCTTGTTATAATTGGATTTGATATAAACCGGCCGAAACTTTGTTAATTGGGTAAACCGACGGCTTCAACAGAGCATCAATGGCGTCGATACGTAAATCGCTTTTGTATTTGAACTCTCCCCGGTTTTGGTTTTGAAACCATACTTGTGATGTTAATATTAATTGGTTGTTGGTATATGATGGACGGGATTAGGATTAGGAAATGTTTCTAGTTAAATTTTGAAGCTTTGAAGGTCCATTAATGGCGGTGAGATCGACCAGGCTAGGGGTAACATCGATTTTTGTCTTGATGTTGTGACTTTTGTTTGACTTTTGATGGAATACGGTGGTCGGGTATGGTTTGGGAGCTCGGGGAAGAATGCGTTAATGGCGCATCGCCGCTTCGGGCTCTTGAAGGATTGATTTTTGTTTTATTTTCGTGTGAACTGTTTGGTTGATTGTTGTGTTGATTGTTTTGTTAAAGTGTGAGTGTGGGGATGTGTATGGGGCTGTTGAATGGTGGTGGAAGCCATTAATGGTGGCGGTAAGGTTTTAGATCTAGGTTTGGTGATGTCGGATTTAAATTATTTGAGGAATGTGTGTTTGTTAAAGAGGTAGGGGTTTTTGCAGGGAGTAAAACCGCCTAGTTAAAAATGGGTGGTGTGTGGAGGAGTGGTGGCCGGATTTTGGTGGCTGGTGGAGCTGCTAGAGCTGTGAGGAAGATGACCAAATTTGGGCCTGGGGCTTGGGCCGAAAGGGTTAAGTTTTGGGTTGGGCCAAAACTCTATTAGTTGGTTTTGGGCCCAATTTTAGTTGGTTTTGTTTAGGGCCTTTTTCCAATTAGTCTATGGGCCCGTTTCCTTTGATTTGTGGACCAGTTCAATTTAAGATTTTTGGACCGAACCACTTAACAGTTTTTGGGCCAGTTTCATTTGTTTGATTGGGGCCAGTCCATTGGACTTAAAATAGATCTACATGGGGTGTTTAGACTTTTGGGTTCTAAGGCTTGGGGTTTGGGCTCGACCAGTTGGGTCCGAATCATTACTTTAGTCATGAGCCTTTGAGTCATGCACTTTGACCTTAGCCATGAACCACGACTATGACCCTGAATCTGTTGAACTTGGAAACGACAGTTTGACTTCGACTATGATGGTTGACTTTGACTTTGATTAGGGTTGACTTTGACTAGAGTTGACTGTTGACCAGTTGACAAATTTGACCTTTTAACTCGGATTATGATTTGGGTTATTAAGATAGGTCTAGGGTTATTAGCATACTTGACTTTAGGCTAAGACCTCTATATATACGTGTGTATGTGTATTAACTACTATGTGATTTTGCAGTATTTTATAATATGCAACGTTATGACACTAAGACATCCCTGAAATTAATAACGCGTAAATCAAAAATACAGGAATCAAGATACTCATTCGTTATCTTAAATGATATATACAATAAAGTTCAATAATGCATAAATAAATTTACCTCACTCTTTTAGAACTCTACGACTCAAGTTTTGGAATTGAGTTTTATGATTGTTGATGTCATATGTTAGGTGGGCATTTATTGAATGTGCCATAAATGGCCCGTTAGCGTTATATAGGGGTATTCATTGAATGTGCCATGAATGACCCGGGTATTCATTGAATGTGCCATGAATGACCAGATTGTTTGGATCATTCCTGAGAGGAACTAAGGTATTCCTTAGCGGGTTAGTGGTATTAATTTGATTATGTGAGTGTTTGGGTTTTCTTTTGAATACCTAATATAATATCTACATATGATATATAGAAGTTCTAACTTTCTTTTCAGGAGGGTAGGACTTAATAACATTTTGTCTTGAGGGACGGGTCCTACCCTTATACTGGATGGATATCGGTAAGTTTTAATTCAATGGTTTAGATATTAAAATGAGGTATTATAATGAGTTATATAATGGAAGTCTTGCTTGGGAAGAAATTATGTCGGGTTAAAATGACGGAACTACCGCCTTCCAAGCCGTGAATGATTGAGTTATGGGATAAAATAAAGTGATTGTTTAGATAATTAAAGTATGATAATGTTTATATGTGGTTAGTCTACTCATACCAGCAAATTCCATTTTGCTGACCCATGTTTGCTTTGTTTTGGCAACGTGGGTGTGTTCTTGGGAACATAGGTGGAAGGCAGTGGAACCACGGCGTGTGATTGGGATTCTTGCCTGGAGCAGTCTGGGAGTTTAGTTTATTAAGTCTGATCTTATTGGAAGAATGTAATAACGTAGGTTACATTTTTATATGACATGAGAATACGATGTTGGAAATTGTTATTCTTAAAGTTTTTAATAAAGGGATAGTTGAGGAATTTGGAGTTTTTTGTTGTTAAGTTGATCCTGTTGTGATGTGGGTCTTAGGTTTTGACATGTGTTGTATCCCCCCGTCATAGCCTGGGTTTTTAGACAATTGAACAAAGTGATGGTTGAGATATTTATATTTCAATTATTCATTTATTTTAATTGTTTAGAAAATCGGGCTGTGACAGGTTGCTTCGCTACTTCCTCGGTATTGAGGTAGCACGTTCTCGACATGGGATTTCATTATCTCAGAGAAAATATATTTTGGACTTGTTGAAGGATACGGGGATGTTAGGTTGTAGGCCAGCATCATCGCCTATGGATCCTAACTTGAAACTGTCTTCGGAATCTAGTGAATTGCTTTATGATCCATCCCAATATCAGCGTTTGGTTGGAAGGCTGGTCTACTTGACTAACACTAGGCCAGATGTAGCTTTTGCAGTTAGTGTTGTCAGTCAATTTATGCATGCTCCTCATACATCTCATATGAATGTTGTGTATCATATCTTGAGATATCTCAGATTTGGCCTACTTTACTTGTCAGGTAGACAGTTGGGGTTGTCATGCTATACTGATGTAGACTATGCTGGTTCTAAGACAGATAGATGATCGACATCTGGTATTTACACTTTCTTTGGGGGACACTTGATATCTTGGAAGAGTAAGAAACAAAATGTTACTTTTAGATCTTCTGCAAAAGCTGAATATCGTGCGATAGCTAAGGGGACTTGTGAGCTTTTTTGGCTGCGTTCTCTGTATGATGAGTTAGGATTTCTAATGGGATCTTCTTCCAAGATATTATATGACAACAAATCTGCCATAATGTTTGCTTCAGATTCCGTGCTTCATGAGAAGACGAAACATATTGAGGTGGATATACATTTTATACGAGATAAGGTTAGAGCTAGCGTTATTGTCCCAATATTTGTTCAATCTACATAACATACAACAGTTATGTTCACTAAGCACATTGGACCCTCATTGCTCAAGAGTTGTATCGTCAAGTTGAGCTTGATAGACATCTTCGCTCCAACTTGAAGGGAAGTGTTGGAGTATATTTCCGGATCATCTTCTTTCCTTTAGTGTAATGTAGTAAGGATATTCGTATCTATATATCATACCCTACAATATATTTCCATATTATAATCTTTTGATGATTAATAAGAATGACCACTATCTATTGATAAGATAAGCTAGCCTTTACACAATTCTTCTTAATGAAATGAATGCGGCACAATAGACGTGCTCACTTGATCACAATGTGTTTAAAGTGGAGTTGTGCACATTATTGATGCTAATTTTCATGTTAGTCTCACCAAATAAGCCTGTGTTCATCATGATCAATCATAGTTTTAAAATTTTGTTTATCCTCTCTAGTTTTATGTAGCTTCCAGCAACATTATATAATTCTATATGTTTGTTGTCATGTTCATATATTACTATAGGGAACACAATTTTCCACGGACATTTTTACCATTTCTACGGATTTTCAATGTATTGGACAAAACTACCCTCAAGTTAAAGAGTGGATATTAAGGGTATTTATGTCTAATATACTAAAAATCCGTGGAAGTCGTAAAAACATTCTTGGAAAATTCAGTTCCCTTCATGTATTACACTTACTATTCAAGCCGGTGCTAAGCACCCGTTGCTAGTCTTCTTATGCTAGAAATTGAGAGCCTTAAACAGTTGCAATCGATGTCAGTGAAACACTCATTAGTTAGTGAATTACATTTTGAAAAATTGAACTGCATGATGTTAGAGTGGATCGGATGATCATCTAAAGAGAGGAGCACCCCTGATAGTTACTCACTTACACAAATTTTACTGGAAGGGGCATTAACAAAAATAGTGGTAGGTTCAACAATAAAGTAAGGGAACTGAATTTTCCACCGACGTTTTTGCCGCTTTTACGGATTTTCAGTATATTGTACATAAATACCCCTAACATCCATTCTGTAAATTGAGGGTAGTTTTGTCCAATACACTAAAAATCCATGCAAGTCGTAAAAACGTGGAAAATTGTGTTCCCTCCATTAACTGGTTTAAGCATTTAGCTGCATCCCCTCTGCACTTCTTTATCTCCAAATCCTTACATGTCCATATTCCAAATCTCTACCAGCCTACATTTTTCACAGTTGTATTTCCCAACTTTTCGCGTCTATAACCCGACTGAGATACCGCTATGGGGCTTCTTACAACATGGATCCCATCTTTCCATGTGTATGACCCAAATGAATACCCTCCTGTAGTGCTATTTCTTGCTCTGAGACTTCTCTTTGCTTTGATGGTTATTGTGAAGCTTTGTTTCTCGCCCACACGGTTGAAATATAGTATGTTTGGGGTTAATTTGACTGAAATTCCACGTGGCGCCGTAACACTTGCTCTATACACACTCTTTCTGCCACCAACATTAGTAACAGTCCTCTTCACTATCATGGTACCATTGAGATGGGAAATTGCCAGAGATGGATGGTTGAGATCGTGAACTGAGGGTGGCACCTTTGGACAGTGGAATGAGGGAACAGCTTTCTGGTCTCCAATACTACACAAATAGAGAATGTAGTCTGTGAAAGTAGCATCATATACAAGGCCAGGGTCCGTGGTTTTTGTTGGTCGAACATGGCCCGATCCGAAGTTGAATGGGTTTGCAACCTCTCTAGAGGCAGTAATTATGGGTTTACCAAGATTGTTTGTCAATGTTGCTGCCATAAAACATGAAAAATATAAGAATTACTCAATAAACTTTTTCTGTATATGCAGGGCGGTGCAGGATTCTCCACAGAGGAGGAGGGGAGGGTGGTCTTAATTGCCACTACTATTTGGCTTTTGACTTTTTGTGAGGCTTGGGCAAAGTTATAGTTAACGGGGGGGGGGGGGAAGCAAACTCATAGATCCTCCCGGTGTATGGCTCTGAATATTTTGGTTACCTGTAGTCATGAGAGCAGATCTTATGGCAGCACTACTCCATGTGGGATGAACAGCTTTGACAAGCGCGGCGAGACCAGCTACATGGGGGCATGCCATTGAAGTCCCAGAAATCATAATATATTTCACATATCGATGATCGTATGGCAAACCTGTAGGAGATGTTTTCTCATTCCATGCCGCTAATATGTCCTGTCCAGGTGCTGTTATATCCGGCTGCACGTAAGTAATTATCATGTCCGAACATCAGTACCTCATGTCAATATTCGCAACTGAAGCATACCATGCTCCAGTATTAGAGATGGCCATAATTTTTATAGAACAACAAACTAATGTTTTGATACTGGTACCGTTATGACGAAACTAGCCAACTAACCTTGAGAATATCTTCCATGAGGGAATTTGGACCAGTTGAGGAAAAGACTGCCATAGAAGGTGCTGGTTTAATACCCAAGACTGTGACGGATGGATCAAATTGGGCGATTGAGTTGTTGGATGATTTAATGTAATTGAAAATTGTGGTTGCATCTTTTGCCCCAACTTCTGTTGCTGGAAGGAAATGGGCATCAAGATTTATTTCCTCTCCAAACTCTGCATTGTTCCCTAATATCATACCGACACCGCCAGCTCTTTTCACCTCCTCTGACTTCTTAAGCTTAGCCCCTTCCCCTCTTATGCACAATACAATCTTGCTTTTCGTCTTCTTCGGTGATAAGGAACCTGGAAGGCATTGCCTGCAATAGTAAAAGAAAATTGTGGTCAGTTTCATTGACAATTTAAACAACACGATCTACTTACGAGTTAAAATGCCACATTGTAATCAAGCAAGAGGAATCATTACCCGGCACTAGAATTTTTGGGTACATGGGGTTCAACTACATCACCAGCATAAACTAGAGGGTACATTTTCTTCTTCAGCTTGTATGGAGTTGCAGAATGACCCTTAAAATTGATCCAGACAACGATTGTCAATTCATTGTCACAGATTACATTGTATTATAATCTCCATTCAGAAGACCAAAGTCCAGATTATATTGGCATCTTATAGTTTGAATTTGAACTGGCTTCAAATGAAAGCCCAAGTCATCTTATTTGCTGAAAGTAGCCTTGGTCCGAGCACAAGTTAACCCAGACAAAACAAGTATAAATTGAACCAAAAGTATAACTATTCGATGTTTCATAATTATGAGGGATATAAATATGATCAAAGATAGTAACTCCACCTCGATCTTGACGCCGTTCCCCAACACAAGAGGTGAACTGATGGTTCTGTCAATCGTACTAGCACCAACACTGATGACCCATGGAGCAACATTTTCTACAGTACCAGCAGCAGGCCCACTATTTCCTGCAGAACATGAAACTACAATATTTTTTTTGATTGCGTGTAGTGACCCAATTGCAATTGCATCGCTTGTGTGATTACTTGGCGCATTTGCTCCAATTGATATACTTATAACGTCAACCCCATCACCGATAGCATCATCCATTGCTGCAAGCATGTCGGCTTGGACACAATCGTTACCAGTTACTACGTTCTTATTAATATGATCTATTATTGGCCAACATACTTTGTACATGGCAAGACGAGCAAGTGGAGCTCCACCGGATGCCGTGCCACTTGCAAATCCACCTAAGGCTGATACATTTTCAACCTTTCGGCCTCCAGCAGTGGATGAGGTGTGGGTTCCATGGCCATTGAAGTCACGAGGTGATCGGTAGTCGAAACTTTTATTCAGTTGCCCGTGGAAGAATTCGTGAGCTTTGAGATAGTATCGAGCTCCAATAAGTTTCCTGTATTAAAGTCACGGTGACTTGATAATAAACTTAACAGCTTTTTAGACTCCCCTCCCCAACAAGTTTGCTAATTAGATTTCCGTCCCCAGTTCTTCTATTATTAGACTTCCGTCTCTAATTTCACAGTGACCAAGTCATCCACTCGATTCTGTCCGTTTGGTGCATGTGTAAATACATTTTTACCCCTCAAGATGTAAAATGACCAAAAAGAGGGAAGGATAGATTTGACATTGTACATGTTCCAAACAGACGGAATCGAATCAAAGAGGACTGACTTAGTCATGCTGTGAAATTGGAGACAGAAATCTAATAATAGAAGAACTGGGACGGAAATCTAATTAGCAAACTTACTAGGGATGTAAGTTTAAAAAACTGTAAACTTAATTATGTACATTGTACTTATAATATAAATCAACTGGGGTTTATCCTCAATATATAATTTATTTAAGAGTAATTATTTTGAGATCAAGAGATATATATTACTTGAACACTTGATAACCAAATTTTGCTTTCTAATAGCAATTTGTAAAATAAACATCTTACTTTTCATTGCAATGAGTACTTAAGGTTTCTTTGGCGAAAAAGAAATTACCTATTACAATGTGAGGAGTTGAAAGAATCTCCAGCTTGACAAATTCCTTTCCACGACTTTGGCACAGGCCCTAATCCTTCATCGTTGAAGCTCCTTGACTCCGGCCATATACCTAATATATAGGCAGAAAGACATACGTCACATTTGTCATTATTCGAATTTTACATAAGAGAGCGAGACTAGAGATCGATCAAATCCTCAGCACGGTAGGTAATCCTATATCTTAAGGACGCAGGTCTGAACTTGATTCCAAATTAAAATAATTGTATAAAAGAAAAAAGTAGTATAAAGACCCTGTCTGTTAAATTGGAGAGATTTCTCATTTCATATATAGCTCACCAATCACAAAATCATTGCCCGAGGTCATAACATAAAAATTTTCAATAAAATTGTCGTACATGAACTTCCACGTTTTTATAAGTTTAGGGCATGCCCAATGAACTTTTTGTTTGAATGATTTGGCCATTGTTACCATTATCTTAAAGAATGTGGCTAATTCGATAGGTGCCATATCTGCACCATGTCATTTTACGTTAGTGCACATAGGCATGCATCGGTTTGTATACATAGGCATATTTTGTAACGGAATTACACTGGTGACCCAAAGTAAAATGTTTAATAAAGTTCATGGCATAAATCATTTGAAAACAAAAAATTTTGCCTAAAATGATAAAAAAATGTGAAAATTTATGATACAAAATGACAATTTTATCAAGATTTTCTAATATTTAGCATTATATTAGTGGGGTGTAATAAGGGATTAAGGGAACTTAACAAGTAGTAGAATCTTTTTAGGAAGCAAAGGGAACAGAATTGAAACAAACAACCAAAGACAAGAAGTTATATTATTACCACTTACCAGTGTCTAGTAAACCAATAACGATATCCTTCCCATAGTTGGCTTTTTGCCGGAGATTTCCTCTCATGTCACTAGCAGTACTTCCTCCAAACTCCCTCCCCCCTTCGAGACCCATAAACTCCCATGACCTGGTAGTCTTAAGAGACCATATATTTGGTCTGTCTTGAGCTACTAAAACCACTTCATCCTTATCTGTATACCAATACGTACAAAACAATGCAAATATGTTATATGGACATATATAATATTCTACAATAATATTAAAAATAAATTTTTGTAAGATGCCATTCATAAAGGACTCACAATGTATAAATATCTAAATTTATACCAAAGATTAAGACTTAGCTCTTAGCTCTTAAGTTAGAATAATGAAGAGAGGATGGTTTTGTTTGGTGTTAATGGTCGTTTTTTGCGAGTAAGAAAATGTGTACGTAACCAACACTGTATGAGTGAGACTGGAATCAAGCCACACGTTGATCTAGAGGGTGGCTTTTATAGTCATTAGGAGTGGGCATCAGGTGCGGCATATGTATTGATGAGTACAGATGTGCGATCGTAATAAATGACATGTGTTCGTGAGAGGTACGCGGATAGCAGTTGTACTGATAAGTACAGATGTGCGATCGTGATAAATGACATGTGTTCGTGAGAGGCACGCGGATAGCAATTGTAGGTGTTTAGGTCTATCTGAGTTGGCATAGGGTATAATAATGGTGTTTTCCGTAACGATGGTGGATGGCTATAATAGTGTATGTATTACGGTGGGAAAGGGGATTAAGGATAAAATTGGTAATGATGATAGTAGCAGGTGATGATGTTACAAGATGGGGTCGAGTGACAAGTCACTAGGTTGCTGAATGTGTGAGTGTTCTGATACAGCGAATGCTTAGAGCTGCTTGTGAGTGTGATGGGCGTTCATATGTCTGGGGTCGTATTATTTAGGGGGAGTCATTGCATTGGATGTGAGTCTCGTACACATCACGTGACTGGTGGGATGTCTCATACACAACGCAATAAGTTGTGCTTTTGCATGTTCTCTACATTTAGGTCCCCCTACATTTATACAATTCTATGCGTTTTCATTTTTTTTGTCTGCTTTAAAATATAAATAAAGGCGTCACAAATCAAAAAAATAAAAGCGTACGGAGAAAAATCAAAAGTTAGTTCGAAGCAAATAAATCCCATTTGTATTGTAAAATGTATTAGATATTTAAATACCTGATAAGAGTTTGGCTTCTCCTGCTGTAAGCACGGCAGCAAAACCATTGACACTATTCTTATAACTGTATAGAATATGAGATCCACCTTCTTGTTCATTTTTCTTAACTGAAAGGAGATGCCTGTGGTGAGTGTCTTCAATCTCTTGGTGAGTTTTTGACCCATCATGGTCTCCAAGGTACACTATATACAATTCCCGTACTTCATCACATGAAACTAAAAGAGGGAGAAAAACAAGAAAAGAAGAAAGATGAAGAATCTTGACAAAATTCTTCATCTTTCCCTTTCTGAAAGATATTGTTACATACGTTGTACACAGTATAACTATATGCTTGTGATAGGGTTTTTATAACTATGCATTGGAGGAATGTTTATGGCATGAGAAGTTGAGGTTTCATTTCATTCTTAGAATATTTCTATTTTTCTCACGTGATTATCCTAATTATAATTGGCTCTGTTTACATACATTTCCCTATTATTTCTCCTCTACAACGAACTTATCCCAACTCCTAACTAAAATCCTCAAAATTACTTTTGCTAAATTTAAAACAAATGGTTAGAAGTGACCAAATTGAACGTATCTGGTCCTGTGATGTTGATGGAGATCGAGTAGTATTGTCCAGTGTCTAACAAAGATTAGCATCGAAGAACTGCCTGCCAGTGGATTTTGCATTGCCGGACAATAATCATTCCTGACAGTTAGGCGTGGGGAAAGAAGCTAACAGCTAAGGCAATAAATTCTACGATCGGCTTATGGACCACCATTCTATGCTTAAAATAAATTGGCTAAGTGATTTTTGCATGGACTATCAACCATTCCTGACAAATAGACACAGCCAAAATAAGCTAAAATTCAAGTATTGGATTATGGAATTACTAAGCACGAGCAACAGGAGGAATGGCAAATTGGCAATATTCCTTTGCTAAACGTCTCAATAACATTGTGGGCCAAAACTACTGTATGCTTTGGTGCCTGGGCCTCCGGCTCCTAATGAGCAGTCCCTTCATGGGCCTGTTTATGCCTTTTACGGTATTTCTTAAAAAAAATCAAATCCAAATATTGTTGCCCGTCCAATTGTCATTAGTTGTGCAACTCTTAGTTGTGTGATAATCTTTTATCGAAAAAAAAAAGTTGTGTGATACTCTGATCATCCTCAAATTGTTGGTTTGAAGTTATGAGGTAGGTTGAACATTGTTGTACTTTCTTCTTGTGCATGAAATTTTAGTGATTAAGGACAATGAGCATGGCACCTGAATGAAACGAATGTACGTGACACAAATTGTGTGTTTAAAGTGGAGTATTGCGCATTGATGCCACTTATCATGTAGTATCAGTCGATCATTAGGAGAGTGTCCGCCGTCGCAATTTGGAGCAGCTAAGTTATTTATATGTAAAACAGTAAAAGCAACTTCCAAAAGCAGTTGCATATATATTCTCTAGAGCATAGTACAAAATATCAGGATATAGATATTTATCGATATTCAATTTCTGGATATGTATCGTGGATATATCCTCCTCTTTGGGGATATTTGACATTGTTTCACATGTAAATATCGTAGATATATCCAAAATATCGTCAAATATCGTAGATATTGTGGATATTTATTGATATATCATGATACATTATTTATATTTATTTGAAATATAATGGTAAATATTAAATAAAATTGTTATATACACAAAATATCACAAAATATCTCCAAATATCACAAAATATCATCAAATATCATCAAATATCACAAATATCGTCAAAATATCACTGATATTTATAGTCGTATATATTTCTAAATCTATCGTGATATTTATATATCTTGCTTTGAAATCTGGATAGATATCCTCAAATATCGTGATATATCGAGATATTTTGTACTATGCTCTAGAGCATGTACAGCTAATGGCACAGGTGCTAACAAGGTGCTCAACATGAGCTATTTTAAGGGCTAGGCGATGAGTGTTGCGTTTGCAGGCCTAAGCTAAGCGACAGCGGTAGGGTGCAAGCCAAGGAAGCCTTAGGTGTGAGGCGAAAGGGGCCGGGAGAACCTCGGCACAGGGCCAAGGCGAGCTGATCGAGCCTTTGACTACATAGCTATTTTTGCTTTAATTTGTTTTTCTTCGATAATAAATGACTACATTGCTCCGCGCTAGTCCAAGATATTAAGCGCTAGTCATTCGTGCTTCTGATGCTCTAAATATTTGCCATGACTGACATAAATACTTTGTGATTATGTATTTTGCCATCCTTCGCTGTGTGGTTAAAGTTTGAATTGGCTAATTCACAAGAACTACTATACGTTTACTGTAAATAACTTTGGGAGGTGATAAATAAAACACATTAATGGAACTTAATTTTCTTGTCAATTAACTAAGATCCAGGTCGAACAACGTACGTACAATGAGAACTTAGGGGAGCAAGAATTGTTGTGGATGGATATCATGATGTAGACTAGATCAACACTTAGAACTGATCGAAAATGTGTTGGTTTTAGATCTAAACTGATCGAGTATCCCGGCCATCATCGGAAGATATGTTTCAGTATGCAGAGCAAATGAGCAATACACTTATACAATAATCATCAACCATATCAATGCTCACCCGTGGAACCAATTCAATATAGAGCTAACAAATAAATTTGCAACATCTTCAAATTTATGTGCAGATGCAAGAACCAATTACCATAGAAGCCAAATCGTAAAGTCCTGAATTATTATTAAGGGTAAATTAGTAAAAGACACTTAAACCTTAGGGGCGATTACGTACTTGGCCAGTCGGATAGACGGTTAGCTTGACGTAACGTAAATTTATTTAACACCGACTGAGAAGACCAAGTTAGTTCAGGAAAACCTCTCGAAAAATTCTAAGGTTTCATATAACTGGCTAATTAGAATATTCGAAAATCGAAAAGAAGATAAATAATACATGATAAAATAATTCGATACCGGGTAAATTCGTGTGCGCATAATTAAATACTTGCATAGTCAATAAGAGTCATCACACCAAACCTGAAACTTTAAAACCGGACAAGTCATTCGGCGACAAATCGTAATTTCGATATCAGCGTCTTAAATTTGGGTTGCACTTGGCGAGGGGATTCAAAACTTTGTTGGAGGCTAAATTAAGAGGTAAGGGTAGGATGGTATTTTTATCAAAAAAATTAGAATAATTGCACCAAACAAAATCGCACAACCACAAAATCGCCCCAAATTCTCCAATTTCGCTCAACACTAAAAACCTAGGATAGAGAAAATTCAAATTCGCCCAAAGTCAATCGATTAAAACCTCAATTCAAACACCCAATCCCTAACAACACTAAACGCGAGTGTGGGGATTCAAAAATTGATTGGAAGTTCGTCGTATTCCCGCGAAAGGTGAGTTAATTTCGTCTCAATTTCATATTTAGATTCAATTTCGATGGAATTGGTTGTGTTTGAGGAAAAATAATTGGAATGGGATGTTTTAAATGTCGATAGTAGCTAGTTGGGGAAGGTAGAGTGGATCGAAATTTGTGGAGCAGAAAGCTAAAGAGCTATTCTATCGATTTGGTAAGGATTACAGTATATTTGATCTAATTTAGAGAATTGATGTTAGTTCTAGGCTTAGTTAAGATCATGTTGCATTATGAGTTAAAGAGAAAGAACACCCACTTAGTTATTATGAGATTTAAGGGAATGGAAGGGTGTGGAATTTGTGGTAGTTGAAATTTGGAAGTGATATGATTGGGATTGACGTGAGGTACAGTGCTAGAAATGGCATGTAGCTCTGTTAACTGTAGTTAGATGGAAAAAAAAAAATTTCTAAAACCAAATTCGTAGCGTCGAGATTCTCTCGACTTACGTTAGATAAGAATTCTCGTTCGTTCGATAAATTCTAATAACATACGTGTATATGATGTTATAGGAATTAAATAAGAGTGGATTCGGTTGAGTGGGCTTGATTCGGTTAAGTGGGCTTGCGGATAACGGAGCTTGCTAAGGTAGGAACCTACATACCAATATATAGCATGCTTATTTTCATGCATGATTTGATTTGATTTGATTGGTTTAAATTGGTAATAGATTGTTTACGTATCAACCATGCATGTATATATATGATATTCATGTTTTGCATTGTAGTTTTCCTCGATATAAACTATGTATATGGATAGCTTTTGTGTGAAAAGAAATGAGTTTGTGAAATCGGGATAGTTGGGATTGTTTTCTTTGTTAAAAGAGTAAAACTGGTTTTGGGAAGGGTTATCGTCTCTTATCTCAGTAAGGAAACAGAGAGATGGATTTTGTAATGCGGGTAAGGATTACCCGGTTTTTTGTAAACTAGGTGTGAGGTCCTTGATTGTTCCACGGATGGTTCGTTGTTATTTACGATGATTCGCCGTTTGGGAATCATCGGTTGTCATTTACTATGACTGGCCCGTTTGGGAGTCATAGGTTGTATTACTCGATTGTTGGAAATCCAGGAACTCACACATACAGAACCAACAGTTTTAAAATAAAAACTAAATATATATCTATAGTATTTGAAAATAACCGGTAATACGAGTATATATATAGATATTACTATGCTTATCACGAGGGGATTTAGAAAAGGAATTGTGAATTTCTATAAAGAAGGAATTGTTGTCGCAATTCCAGAGACGGCAGTTCTCTCTAGGATCCCAACTGTGGTGTACACCTTTCGAGGTGGTAGGCCATCTTTAAAGGGATGCATCACAGGATGGAGTATGGGAATTCCCTTTCTACTTTTCTAGATAACCATGCTTGTACGTGTCACGATGTATGGTGCTTAGCTTGTGTGAGGTTACATGTTACCTCGATGAGGTTTAGACGCGAAGAGTGAGAGTTTAGTCCACTCCTGGATGTGTGTCAGGATCCTGAGCAGTCTGCAGTCGTCGAACGGTTGACCACCGTAAGTTAGGTGACGGCCCGTATGGGGAATCGTGGGTCACAGGGGCCCACGAGCCCTAAAAAAGCTTTGGGGATTTTGTGTTAATGCGAACAACAAACATTTCAACTCCTGCGGTAAAATCGGGAAAACAACGGTGCATGGTTCACCTGCCGGAAAGTCTTGAACCGAGATTTGCCTTTGGATCATTGAAAATTACCGGTCATTACCCTCACCATTCTAATAGGATCACGGCACAAATAGTTGTATGATGATTGCGAAAAACTCTATTTTGTATATCAATGAAGCATGTTGAAATGATTTATGCTAGTTAGTGATGTATATATATAGTCACGATATTTGAATACTTTTATGGAAACCCTGCATGTTTTAAATGTTTTCGATAAGTAAACTATTTATTGGTTATGTGCGTTTCTACTGGGCATAGTTGTTTTGCTCATCCTACATTAACATTTCAGCCGAGCCCGTTGCAGAGGAGACATTCCCTACCACCGAAGATGATGGTTATGGGGATTTGGGTGGTTTCCCCCATGTTTGACGAGGGACAGAGTCAAGTTCATATTTTGGGTTGTATAGAGATAGTCTAGTTTATTCTTTTGTTGTATATAGAGAGCATAGCTCTTTTCTTTTGGTTGTATAGGAGAGCTTCGCTCATTTTGGATGTAATACTCGATGTATTGGAGTGTAGTTAATCTTAAACATTTTGGATATGTATATGGACATCACTGTTGTGTATAAAGTTAGGATTTATGTATATGGTTGTTGTTAAGGATGAATTGTGCGATATCCAGGGTTTATGACAGGTTTTGAGTATACGAAACGTCGATAAAACAAAGGAGACTCCGCCGAAATTTCATTAGAATCGGGATAGCGACCGCCTCGAGATTCACGTACTCCTCGTCCTCGGGATGTGTGTTGGGTCTCGGGGCGTGACACAAATCATCTAAATTAGCACAGCAGGACAAGAATAACACAGAAAATACACATATACATCAAGTTGTATCGGCAATACATGGTATATTGTCTTCTGATGCGGTTTTCAAAATGACAAGCAATAGTTACACTGCTTTCCAAATATAAAGTTCGTTGTTAGAGCATTCCCAATGCAAGCAGCAAGTTTTCACCTCCACGTAGGACTATTTGTCCTCTTTGCTATCTTTTTGGTGAAAAGCTACGAAGGGTTGCCCAATGCAGAGGTGACTTTAAAACTTCGAACGGAATGTTTCATACCATCTGAATGTAAAAAATGAAAAAATATCGAAAAAAAACATCAGACGGAAATGAAACATCCCATCCGAAATAAGAAAAAAAACGAAAAAAGTTGAAAAAAACTTGCAGGACGGAATGAAACATTACGTCCGGAAAAAAAAACGAAAAAAATAAAAAATGGACGCGAGACGAAATTAAAAGTCCTGTCCGAAGTTCATAACTCAGCAGCTATCTCTGTAGCAAGTGCTACCCTCATTGTCACTAAGTTAAAAACTACTGGATTTGTCACCTTTGCAACATTGGGCAAGGGTTTTTGGCCCCATAAGGGTGACAAGTCCCTATTTCCCCGCATAGTGACTTGTATTGGGAATGCTCTTATCAGCATGGCAAATGTGATTTGTTCGTTTGGCCGTTATTTGGAGCAATTAGGTCTAGGCGGACTAACTAAAGAAACCTACTAAACCAACTTACTAACTAACCATGTATATATCTTCCTATCTAAAATGTTTTAAAGAACGCGGCTGTTATCTACAGTCGTGCAATAGTACTTTAATATTTTTTTATATAATTCATGGTATCTTCAACCATTTTATTTGGACGGAATTGCCCATACCCATTTGATTAAATTACAAAACACCCAATCAAAATATTAAAGTAAATTTGTAATAATAATAAAGACAATTATGTCATTTAGACCCAACACACTTTTTCCACACCACATAACAACTACTAAACATCATGTGCGGAGCACATGCATCATGCTAGTATTAGAAAAATCTGGGGGTCGATGAACAATAATTTTCACGTACGTCACAGGGGCAAAATTGTCTTTTCTCTCTCTATTTGGGTGGCATTTTGGTCTTTTCACCATCGAAAATTAGACTTTCTCTACGTTTCTCAATTATTCTCTCTCTCGATCTGCACTGGTCTTCTTCTTCATCTCCCGTTTTTACTCTCTATAGTCTATTCAACACTCACCATTTTTTTTTTCGCTTTGTTCAACGAGGGTTTCTCTCCATCTCTCTAAACACCCATCAAGTTAGAAACAAATTGCAGTGAGGGTTGCGTCCTTCGACCCATCAAATAAACTAATTGAAATTGAAGATTTTACAGTTTTCACCTTATTTTTATTTTTTATTTTTCAGTTGAGGAAAGTTCGGATTCTCTCATATATAGTCCATTAATCCATACCCCTCTCACTCTCTCTTCGGGTCAGACGTTCTCATATTTGTGTTGTTGCTGCTATCATGCGTGCTAAGACGTTGTTTTGTCTTCTCAGCAAGGTTTTCAAGGGTTCCAATTGAAAGATTGATTTATTTGCATCATATCAGTGTTGGGTGCTGATGGAATCATTGTTTTCTAAGGTGAGTTTGGGTTTTACAATTTGGGCAATGCTGCAGTAAGCTTAAATTTGAATATGCGTTCAGATTTTCAGTTTGTTTTATCGCATTATAGTGAAATTTAAGCTGTATTGTTATATTTTGATGTTAGGTCCTTGAATTATTGCATTTTGACGAAAGTCTCGATCTCGCAAATTAATATTGGTGTAAATCTGATTTTTTTTTTCGTTCCAGGGATGGGTTCTTTTTGAATTATTGTTAGTTGTATTGTTGTAAGAACTGAGTTTGAAGAAAATGTGGAGTTATTGATATGAGTTTTGTTGTAGAAGGGTTGGAGAATGAGATAAGAAGGAACTAGTTATGTGGGAGTTGGTTATTGACTGAAAACCTTGAAGGACTGTGTAGTAATTAAATGAAATATTAGGGAGAAAATGAGGAGAAGAACACAACCATGTGTTTCCTAGGCTTCAATGATATGGATAATTTCCACAATATCACATTCTATCTCTTTTCCACTCAACTTCATCTCTTCGCATATAATGGATCATCAACAAGTATCTCTCTGTCTCTCTCTCTCTATTTGTCCTTCTTCGTCCTCTTGCGTTACTTAATGTTATTTGCTTTGTGCACTTTAATTGATTTCTAAAATGTTTGATTGTTTGTACAATTTTTAGAACACCCATATGTTGATTTAATTTAGAGAAGACCAAGTTTTATATTTTTTGAATACTAATTATCTCTTGTAAGATAATTTCATTATCTAAATTAATACCGAATCACTACTAAATGAAGAGCTTTTTGTGTCACTTTTTTTTAGGCCTCGTGTCACTTTCTACAAAAAAGTGACACACAGAAGTTTGATGTGTCACTTTTTTATGGAATGAGGGTTAACGTGTTGCTTCTAGGAAAAGTGACACAACAAACTTAATTTTCCGTATCACAATATTTGAAAGTGACACTAGTGGTTTGGGTTGTTGTGTCACTTTTTACTAAAAGAAAACAAAAACAAAAGAAAACTACGATCAAATTTAAAAAAAATGACACAACTGGACCTACAAACACATAAGTACTACTCAAAAACTACTTCGAATGTCTAGCCCACGTTCTCTCTCCCACACTCTCAAAAACAGGTATATTGCACTTACAAACACCCTAAAAAACAGAATATGAAGATGGGCACTAGGGTGAGGTGCGACTTAAATCAGAGTTTCTCGTGAAAGTGACACAAGAAAATTGTGTTTAAGTGTCACTTTGGTTAGAAGTGGTAGAAATAGAGAAATTTTATGTGTCACTTTGGGTTAAGAGAACACGTCAATTTTTATATGTATTTCGTATTTTCAAAAAAGTGAAACAACCAGATATTTACAAATCCCTTCCGTAGCACGTGCTCTCAAAGGACTCCCTCAACAAAAAAGAAAAATTCGCAAGTTCCACTCAAATTAGGTCATGAATACAATCAGGTCATCTCTTTCTCAACAATTCCAATGTTTCATCTGCATTAAGCGAAATGAAGTTTTCCCAACTAGTTCGAAGCGACATCTTCTTCCTTTTTTTTCGCATTATCACTCACTGTTGTTGCTCTTTGTGGTTTCTCAACATCAAGGTAACCCTATCCTCCTTTTTCTTCCTTTATGTTTTGAAAACAAAATGATGTTTTGGTATTCAGTAGTCGTGACTTGCAAAAAAAAAATGTTCTTCTTTATTGATTTCAATATTATTCACGTCGATTCTTTGAATAACTTACGGTTTCGATTTATTTCCCCTCATTCTCTGCTGCCTCTTAATTTCATGTTATTCAATTGAATATGGTTTAAGAGGGTTAGGATTTTTAAATAGATTAGTGATCCACAACAAAACAAATTTGGGTTTTTTATGGGAAGTTTTCTTCTTTATAATTCTCTTTGGGTTTCTATTATGGGTTTGGATTGTGTGTCTATTAGCAGAACCCTTCAATGTTCGCTCTACCAACTGAGGTTCTTCTAAGCTCACATTAAGTGTATAGGGTAGGCTTCTCAATGTTAACTAAGCTATAATAGAATCTCATTTGCTTGTAGAAGGCAAGCAAAGTGAAAATGGGGATATAATCCCAGTAGCCAGGCTAGCAACATCAAGTTGAGCTCAAACACACTTTGAGCTTAATATTGGTTAGCATATATATATGTGCACTTGTTAATCACGAGTGTTTTGTCCACCAGCCAATATAAAAACTATGGGCTGAAAAGGCAGGTAGCAATTGTTTCTTCCTGTTACTTATATAATTGTATGATATAAACACATGCTACTACCGTCAGAATTTAGGATTGAGACACTAATTTCCATATCTTACTACTTACTATGTTCATACATAGCATATAATCTTCTTAGAAGGAAACAACGGGAGGAGCACATTAATTGTTCTAGTTGTTCAACATGACCTTCAAGTATATGATTACTAGATAAATGTTCATTGTAAGTGAGACATGTCTAATTTTTTTTCTATTTGTTAGTGTTTTTTTTTTTTTTTTTTTTTTTTTTTTCCAGTTTCATATCCATACCACTGTAAGCCATTTTGACTCAATACTTGCAGAAATGATATGTTAGGGTTAGTGTTATCTTTTTTACTAGTAAAACACGACATTCAAATTTTGTGGATATTGCTCGCAAAGTCTTTTGTTTGTTTTTCTTAATTTGTTCCATTGTACGTCGAGATGGCTTACATATTGTGTTCTATGTGTGGTGTTATACATTCACTTTTGGCTTCTAAGTAATTCTTATAAATAATCTGATATGGGAGAGACATTTAAAGTTCAACTATGCTAGTAAGTTGATTAAGATTACACTATGATGAATGTCATACTAATTACTTGATACTTCTCTTTGTTCGTTCTTTTTGTTAGTAGTTGACTTTGAATGAGAAATTTTGGTGGGTGGACTAACAATTGGCCAGATAACGATGTCTTTTGGGAAACGGAATTAGGTCTAATTAGGTACTGTTATTTCTATTCACGCTTGCATATGATTCATCGTAGTTGATTCTTAATTGTAATCCTCTTACTTTTTTATTTCTCCTTCTACTAGTTTGAATCAAAATTGCTGAAATTCATTTCACCTTTTGCAAGTCTAATTAGGAAGTTGATTTCTCTTTGTATGTCCCTATTTAATGTTGAATTCACTTAATTGGATGTGGTCCAGAAACATGTTCATGCAATAACGCAAGCTAGCAATGTGTATTTCGTCAGAATCTCGACTGAAATATAATTTGAGGTAAGACACAGTTGAATGCTTCTCATTAGTTCTACTATGGCTGTGTTACTTGTCTGATAGCTAATCTTTTGGTAGAATTAATAAAATAGATGCATAAAATAGCCCTATCTGTTACTTTGTTAGAACAAGGCATAAATTATTGGTTTGGGGGTTGTGAAGGGTCATTCACTTCTTCTATTACTTTTGCTTACAACATATGGATTGTTTCACAGAGTTGAAGTGCAATTTCTTGCAAGTTTAGAATATAACTTTGTTTTCGTGCTGGATATGGTCTGATTTTCTCATTAGATATAACCAAGAAGTGCAACATGAATTGAGGCTACTTAGGCCTTTTATACAAGGAGGAGCTTTCAAACTGTTTCCTATCTCCTTAACTATGCACTTATGACCAACGTATGTACTTCATCCAATAATTATATAGTTTTATGATGTTTGTGTTGAAACCATCTGACTCTATCACTTGCTATACATAAAAGGGATTTAATAGGAATGTATCAATGATAGTTGCTATTGTTGTTATATTTGTTGTTCATTGTTTCCTTATTTTTCATTTGCCTTTGTTATTGTTTTTTGGGTCCCCCCCCCAATACACAAAAAAAAAAAACTCAGTATTTAGGGGAGACCCTAATTTCTCATCCGGGGTGATCCTAATTGGCTCATCTAGGGGTGTTTAATATTAGTTAACCTTTTTTTTTTTTTTTTTTTTTTTTTTTTCAAGTGGTTCAAGTGGTTCTATGTGTGTTAATATCTAGATGATGCTTCATATTATATATAAAATTAACTATAAGAAACAAGACGATGTACCCTACTGATAGAAAAAGTATGAATCTGAACTTTCCTTACCATCCTCACTGACCCTCTCACCTCTCTTCATATGCACTACTTATAAGTCCCAATGCAATATGTATAGCACTATTTGATAACGTGATAAGATATGGTAGAACAAGAGTTACTTATTGCTAGACTCTCTTGCTAACGTATACTGTTCTTATCGATTTTTTTTTCTTACTTGTGCAATATACCGTACCCTTCTTGATTCACTTGATTTTTAATTTTGTATAGTCATAGTGGAATAAGGACTTCGTGATGCAGATGCATGGATCGATTAACAGATGAATAAATGACAGCTAGGTTCTTTGGTGTTGGAAGTGCGCATAACAAACTAAGATATAGCTAGGATAGCATTAATGTCATGTAATTTTATTTTGTTTGCTTTATTGTTATTCTTTTGGTATTAGAATAACTTATTTTGTTGGGAGTCAAACTAGATGATAGATACTTGGTTTGATCAATGAAATCAATAGAAGTTAATTGTTTTGAATGTTGTCTCTTTTTTCTCGAGTGGATGTTTCCATCATAAAGCAGGTTAATGTAATTTTGGTTGTGATGTTTTGATAATGTGGATGTTCTTTATATCATAAAACATGTTAATGAGATTTTGGTTATGACATATAGGATGCAGGTTGAGAAATGAATGTATTTGATCTAATACAAAAATGAGAAAAAATTAAAAAAATTATATATATGTACATTAATGTCGCTTTTGAAAAAAATGACATAATATCTATTAACCAACTCTTATGTGTCGCTTTCTTTTTCATACGAGTTACATAGAGTTGATTCCCAAAAGTGACACAAGAAGTAAGAGGCTTTTGTGTCGCTTTTGACGTACTTGTGTCTCACTCTGGTTCAAAAATGACACAACTAGTATACTTAATGTCACTTTTGACGTACTTATGTCTCACTCTGGTCCAAAAGTGACATAACTAGTATACTTAATGTGTCACTTTTGACGTACTTGTGTCTTACTTTGGTCCAAAAGTGACACAACTAGTATACTTAATGTGTCACTTTTGACGAAATTATGTCCCACTCTGGTCCAAAACTGATACAACTAGTGTCACTTTTGACAAGATCAGATGACACTCTTTCTTTCTTAAAAGTGACACAAGAGGTTATTCTTAAGTGTCACTTTTATTAATAAAAAGTGACACATTTAGTAAGACTTTTGTGTCACTTTTGGTAGAACTTTATGTGTCGGGGGCTTATAGGTCACTTCAGAATTAGTTTCAAAAGTGACACAAGTGACTTCTTGTGTCACTTAAAAAGTAACACAAAAAGCCCTTCTTTTAGTAGTGAATGTTATTGCAATAGCAAAATGCATGTCTCATTTTGTAATTCTTTGTGCTTAGATAGTACGGTCTTTGATCAGTTCTCACCACTTTCTTTATATTAGTGATCAATAGTAAGCACATTACTTTGCACATAGACAATCTACATTAAAGTATTTCATATGAAGTACTTTTTTTCAGGCTTTGAGCTAAAATCGATACCAAATCAACATGCTACGCAGTTAGATTAGCTTTGGTCTGCAACTTTTAGTAAATTTATCAAATGGATTACTCTCATAAGAAACATATGGTGTGAATAGAAAACTCGGGAACTCCGACTTGCGTTCGATTAAGTACTTTAAGCATCCCAGTGTCATTGCAACTAAAGTATTCATGCCAATATGCCACGCTCAAATAGAATAGAATAAGTTTATATGTCACTTTTTTGCTCTATTTCCTTGGCACCAAATGTCAAAGTGATAATACATTTGCCTCATTATTATTTTTTTGAGGATGCAGGTGGCTGATTTATTTAACCTTTCACATGCTCAGTCCATGTTAGTCTTTTGTTATTTTGTTCTTTTTATCTTATATATAAATGTTGGTATTTATTTTCATATGAAGAGACGCCTTTTTATTTGTTTTGTACTATTTGCATATGTTATTGTAGAGTTCTACTTAATATAAAATGTTTACATTATTTTTATAGTTATTCCAATGCGGTAGAGTGAGAAGCTATTTATGGTTTAGTCGTATGTAGTTCACTAAGAACCAGCATAAGTCCATAAACATACTTGGAAAGTTAAACATCTTTCTTACTGGAATAGGTTTATGTGGAAAAAAAGTTTTGTGTATCACTTTTTTAGTAACACACTGGTGATTGGTGCTAACATTTTCCTATTAGATTTGTAGTGACACGTGACTCTACATTCATATTTGCGATTTTAGCTAGTTGTGTTTATATTTACGTATTTAATGATCAATTTGTGTGTGTTCTTTTAGCCACTGCACCATTTAATTCAGTTGTACTCTAAATGGAGAACTCTGCCCATGAGAACTCATTGTTGATACTTAATGACAATGCAATTCATGATTGTGGAGAGTGGCAACAACAAATACAGAGAAATTGACGCCAAAATATGACTAAAGAACAACTTTTCACATATAGAGTCGTATCAAGACACACGACCAAGGTATTAGTCGAAAAGGGCAACCAACTAGGTTGCTTTAGAACTTTCACGAGAAATGTGGTCTACACTGACATGTTCTCAATTAACTCCAAATCACGCACAATGATGTCTCTCATAGGTTACTATCTTCTTTCTGATGTAAGTAGCTTCGAAGCTTCTCTGTACTTTTCAAAAAATACATATGTTCATAGCTCTTATATACTACATTTAGATTGATATACACATCGAGCTCTAGCAGTTTTGGCTCTCCTCAAAGTTTTTTCACGTTTCATCAAGCATTTAGTCTAAGCAACCTACTTTGTGAGCACAAGCATAAATTGAGCTTGGTTATGGCCTTCCTGGCATCAGGTTAACAAGACAATGCCTCAAAGCTCTTAAGCTTGCAAGGTTTGACGTAAGAATTCTTTGGATTATAATAAGCTAAGATTTTAAACTACACATGCATGATAAAAAAAATTCTATTTCTTGAAAAGGTCATATGAAAGAAGAACCTTGCTAAGGGTTCTCCTGTCCCCTGCTATTTACCTTTAAACAAAAGTTAATTCTCACTCACTGGCTTCCGCTTGACATCTATCAGACGTTTCTTTACTAGGAACATGGTGATATTTCCTTGGACTCTGTACTCATGGGATTCTTTTTCTTTTTCTTTTTTCTAAACAGAGGATTCGAGTTTGTAATTGGTAGTGTTGCGAGAGAGAAAGTGGTTTAATAGCAAGTTTTCTATCTGACTATGATCTATCTTGCTTTCTAGGTCAAAGCATTGGAATTTGCTGGTCTTGCTCCGGAAGGAAGCCAAAGACTTCAATCTTTTCTTGAACAAGTTGCAAAAATGGGTTGTAAATGGTGGAAGGTATGAGCTGCATTCAATGCACATACCCCTTATTTTAAGTTGATGGATCACATTTCAGAAGACATCATGAGGGAAAACCTATAAAGAACTAAAACTTCTTGAAGATGCTTATGGTATGCGTAATAAAGGTGCAGGAACTAGGAGCATCAAACAAAAACCAAAACACCTTTCACTACCTAAGCAAATCTTATCAATCAATGAGATTGATATACTTATTTAATTAAACTCTGACGCGATCACTTTTTAGTGAAACCTTACTTAGATGTTACACAAGGTAGAAGCTAGAATCCTCCTAAAAGTACATTTCATAATGCAATTGTGTGTCTTTGTTGTATGTTTTGTTCAGAAAATGATATGTGGTGCTGTTCCAGGTTGATATAATTGATTCACTACCTAAAATTTGTCCAAAAGTAGAAGCATGGATTGGGAATGTAGTCCTGGATGAAGGCAATGTAACGATACTCACATTGTGTGTTTGGCTCATGACAGTACTCTACGTCCATGATCGACAAAGAAGGTTTGCACCAGCTGCTGCAGATATAGCTCTCCTGCAACATCCCAACAAACATGACATACCCGCACCTAATTAGTGGAAGCTGTTATCCATTTTGGGCACAAAAAATGGTGCAAATTTTGTAAAGGTGTTTTTAACAAGCCCCAAGTTTAGCCCAAAATTTGTTTATCCTTAGAGCAGGCCAGAGTTGTCTTTAACCTTCCTACTTGAAGTAAAGGTGGAAGATAATGCGGAAAGAAAGTGGTGGATCCAAGCTAAGAGACTTACTGGCAAACAAAGCGTGGGTTTAACACTGTCAGAGTCCATCCTTTATGGAATTACAGGGGTCATTCTGAAATTGCTTTGGTTGAGTTTAACAAAGGCTGACCTGGTTTTCATAATGCAATGTCATTTGAAAAATATTTTGAAGCAAATTATCTTGGGCTCTTGGCTGCTTCAATTTTCTGTTATTTTTCTTGTTCAGTTCATTTGGAATGAGAATAAAGACTAAATCCGTTATTTAGTACGTGTGTTGGTATTTAGTGCCTTAACAATTGTTCTTACAATACTCATTGTCTTCTTCCTAATATTATACCTACGACAGGTACAAAACTTATCTCCTCCAACTTCTAACTACATGTCATATTGCTAAAACGTGTGTAGCACATGCTAGTAGTTGATTTGTATCGAGACACACGCCATCGGATTAGTGCGCCTTTTGTTCTATGTCCCCATAACCATTACCACCCTGATGATTCATAATTTCATACTGCCGTTTAGTCATCATGCAAATATCTAATTTCTGAAAAACATACGAAACTATCAGTATGGTATTTCAGCAGACATCGCAATATTTCGTGGCAGTTTGTACGGTTCCAAGAGAATCTAAAAAAGCAAAATGAGCAACTATGAGTTGATAACACGTGCAAGTCAGTGCATTTCCACTAAAACAAAAACATAGATAAGTGTGTACCCAGTCAAATTTCCATTTCTAACCCGATTTAGTTAGTTAACAGTTGTTATTGCTTTAAGTACACAACAGTTCAGTTAAGTCGTTAGAAACACTTCAGTCCACTAAAATAGAAAGAAAGAAAAAGAGTGCTTGCCTACTTTTTCAAAAAAAAAAAAAAAAAATTAGGGTTTTTCAATCCACACACCACAAAACCCTAATTTTTTTAAAATTGAAGAAATCAAAGAATGAAACGTTGTATAATTAGTGTAAAACAACAAAATGGGAAATTGTGGAACCAGGGAAGAATCAGCTGTAGTTGCAAATGCTCAAGGTATAAACTTTATCTCAATTAGGGTTTGTTTTATTATTAATTTTTTATTTTTGAGGTTTAATAATTAGGGGTTTTGTTATTTGTTTGATATTATGCAGTTCAACAATTGCCCATTAAGAATGTTGGTTCAGAAAAGAGGTATAATCGTTCATTTTCAGATTTAAGTGATCCATCCACACCGAATCATATTGACGATACGCGGAAAAATGCTATGTTTGATACTGTTATTGCGTTTACGTTGTTTGAATTAGAGACGATTACTAAGAGTTTTAGAAATGATTATATTCTTGGTGAGGGTGGGTTTGGTACTGTTTATAAAGGTTACATTGATGAAAATGTCCGGGTTGGTTTGAAGTCGCTTCCTGTTGCTGTTAAGGTATTGAACAAGCAAGGACTTCAGGGGCATAGAGAATGGCTTGTGAGTTTAGTGGGATTTTTTTTTCTTTCTTTTTGGAACGTCG
The DNA here is from genome assembly GCF_015680905.1 of Coptis chinensis. Lineage (NCBI taxonomy): Eukaryota > Viridiplantae > Streptophyta > Magnoliopsida > Ranunculales > Ranunculaceae > Coptis > Coptis chinensis. Next base: position 85,922,206 of record NC_141463.1, on the reverse strand, counting down.
GTGTTTATGTTTGTATTGACTTTGTTATTTTGTTTGTTTGATGATTATAGACAGAGGTTAATTTTCTAGGGCAGCTTACACATCCAAATTTGGTTAAGCTGATTGGATATTGCTGTGAAGATGATCATAGGTTACTTGTCTACGAGTTTATGTTCCGTGGAAGCCTTGAGAACCACTTGTTCAGAAGTATGAGTTCTCTTCTCTTTTCGGTTTTTGGATTTACAGTTTGTTGTTTTAATTATGTGATTGAGATCTTAACAATAGTTATTATTGAGAATAAAAAGGTTTTGTTACTGTGTGGATAATTTGCTACGGTGATTTTGATTGTAAGAAACGTATAAGTTGTTCATATCTTTGCATGATACATTTATTCCATATTACCTATTTGCGGTGCATTATGCATTGATACATGTAATCTGTTCTAATAAGTGTTAGTTATCTCTTCCTTGATCTGAAAAAGTTCTGAACGTAAGACTATAAATTACTTATTTCTAAGATGATTTACATGGCCAAGCGCTTGATCCTTACCAAGTCAACACCCGAAGATCCTTGGAGGAATGAACTGTACCTCACTTGCCACTGCCAACATACTTGACTATAATGGCTTTTCCACTGGTACTTGTTCTCAGTCAGCGACCACCCTTATAAAAAGGTTGCTAATGTTAATGCCAAACTAGGTCTTTAAAGATATTACGGATTCTAATTGTAAGAAGTTATAACGTGTCTTATAGATGTGAAAACAAGGGAAGTGTTGAGCTTGGGATAATCATACACATGTGCAGGTTTGGAATACCACAAAATGTTTGGGAACACTTTTTAAACTATTCTGAATTCCATAACCCACAGTGAAGAAGGTAAAAGGCTGAGGACAGGCATTTATTCTGTTTGTTTGTTGTTTATTCAGTTATAATTAGGTTACACATAATGGAAAAACTCAACGTAAGCTTTATCAATAAGAAAGCATATCAGATGCCTTCAAAGATATGAGTTAAAACAAAATGCCATTATATGTGTGAACTTTGTACCATATATAACTTTCCAGTTTGTTTCTCTTTCTAATCGTTGTTAATTTGGATCAGTAATTTTTTTTTTAATCTAGTAAATCTTATTACTTCATGCCACTTTTTTATTAGCCTACTTATTGATTTATTTTCTTGCTTCTTTTGTCTGATGCTCTCCTGGCCTCAAATATTACTACCTTTTAACTAGTGGATAGGGCATAGCGCAATACAACTTTACCTTTTTTTTATTTTTATAGAAACGGTACTTTCCTTACCGGATTGCGAATTAAGTTTTATCTGTTGTACTATTAGGTGAACACTATTACATGATTTTACAATCACCAATTTAAAAATTGGTAAAACAACCTAGGTTCCCATGTGGAGCACACGTCTCTGTAGTATTGCCTTGTATTATAGTGGTGACTACTGTAATCAGTTTGAATTGAGAGTTATTTACATGGTCAACTTAAATCATGTTGCATTAAACTCTGGTATTGTGTATATGTTGAAGTGGATGAATAATTTGCATATGTATGTCAGTATGTCTCCATTAAGTCTTATTTTGTTCGTCAGTCATTTGGTTTTCAATTTTCTGTACGCCAAATGACATGGACTCCATTTCTTGAGGCATTCAGAGGTGGCTATTTCATTGCCTTGGGCAACAAGAATGATGATTGCCCTTGGAGCTGCTAAAGGGCTTGCTTTCCTACACAATGCGGAAAGGCCTGTTATTTACCGGGACTTCAAGACCTCAAATATATTACTGGATTCTGTAAGTGTTAGTTTTATGAACTAATCAAAGTTTGGGGCTGCATTTTATCCTCACGTTAGTTACATTTTTTTGGTTTCATTCTTGTCTTATACATTTGCAGGATTATGCAGCCAAGCTTTCTGATTTTGGGCTTGCAAAAGCTGGACCACAAGGTGATGAGACTCATGTATCAACTCGTGTGATGGGTACTTATGGTTATGCTGCACCTGAATATGTAATGACCGGTATTTTCTCCTCACTCTTAGCATGTACTCTTACTGCTGAAGCAGGTAGTCATAGAAATTGAAATTTTAGCTTACATTAATCTTAAGAAAGCTGAATCCTGCTAGTGAAAGCTAGGTACAACCAGCTGCCACTTCGTGATTGCAAAAGTTTTAGTCGATTAGACATTCATGCCACGACTTTTGAGTGAAATTTCTACCAGGCAACGACTACGCTTCAACACCCCAACCCCAAACCTTTCAACATCAATCAAGATTCGATCAACAATTTGCTACTTTGCGGTGGCCTGAAATTGTTAAATAATATGTATTGAAATGGAATATAATTTTATTTATAGGTGCATCTAAGATTTTCTTGAGTTTCTGTTGCCTGGAACCAAGGGACTTGCAAAACACACGGTGCTTCCTTTGGGGAGATTGTGTGGCATCTTGTAACTAGGCGAGACATATAAGTTTGTGTCCAGATCCATACTCTCTTGGCTGATATTTCCTATCTAACTGTCCAGGTCACCTGACTGCAAGGAGTGATGTCTACAGTTTTGGTGTTGTCCTTCTTGAGTTGCTGACTGGGAGGAAATCAGTGGACAAGTCACGACCCAGCAAGGAGCAATGCTTGGTTGACTGGGCTCGGCCCAAGCTTAATGACAAGAGAAAATTGCTGCAGATTATTGATCCAAAACTGGAGGATCAGTACCCTGTGAAGGCTGCGCAGAAAGCGTGCAGCTTGGCGTACTATTGCCTCAGCAATAACCCTAAAGCAAGGCCTCTAATGAGTGATGTGGTTGAGACGCTTGAGCCTTTGCAGACCAATGGTCCAGGTGAAGTCCTGACCAATCTTCGTACCAGCTTTGGGCTCCCTGAGCAACGAATTCCACGCCGCTATGCAGGAAATGTTGCTGGTTGTCGTTCTCCCAACCCCAATTGCTCTCCTGGCCCAGCAGCTTGTAGGGTGAGATGAGTAGACCTTTCACCTTTATGATCATTGTGTTTGTTTGCGAGCTAAGTGTGCTTCTTATGTTCAGGATGACAAGACATTGTGGCTTTTGTACGTTGATATGCTTGTTAAACATGTATCATTATTCTTGGCCTGTGTTTGCGCCATGAATGTTGTAAATTATGATTGGGTAGCTTTTCTTGTTTGATTCAGAACTGCTTTGTATCATGGCCTATAAAATGGTCAAACTGCCTGCTGTTAGCTTTTTGAACGTGAAGTGAGCTTTGATGGAAGTTTTAATGTCAAATTAGCCAAGTGTTTCTGTTTATTGTGCAATTGTGCACATGATTAATGACAAATCGGTGGCAGCCTAATTGATAATTTGATATACCCTTAGTACGAAAATTTCTTCTCATATCATTTTTTCACTGAACCCAGATACCAATCCTCAGTGAATCAAAGGCTGTTTCACTTTAATCTATCACATACTGTTGCTAAAGGTCCTCCATCCCTGCGCAGTCAAAGAAGATTCAAAGAAAAACTTCTTGGTTTCGGGTAAATAAGGAATTCTTATGACCGATAATGTTGATTGTTAAGATTTGAAATATACCATATTTAGCATCTGCTGAAGTGCTGATATAGGAACCTAAATTTCTTGATTTAGTGCTTGACTAGGAAACAATTTCATTTTTATCCACTGACGAGGCAACGTGGTGTTGCAAATAATGTTGGTTCCATACTTCCATAATCACATGCCACATCGTCTTAACCATCCAACAGTGGAAATATGCAATTAGCTAGTCAACCTCCAGCAATTCAAGCTCGGCCTATTTCCCAAAGGAGGCATAATAACATATGTTCAGGAGCCTTACACATTTACTCTCATTAAAGTCAAAATCATGCGATCCAAGTGACTTTGACTTGACTAACTGGATATATATTAAAATCAAAACCGCCAAAAAGGCAAAAAGGAGAATTGCAATTTTCAGTCCGGGCAAAAAAAAAGAAAGAAAACACTACTTTCCCACTCTCTCTCACTTTCCATTTTCAAACAAATCAAAATTTTCGAGAGAGAGAGAGATGGTGAAGTGGAAGAACTGGTTTGGAACAGGTTGCAAAGGAGAAAAATTGGCTTTATCTCACTCTACTCATGACAAGCTAAATGAGGTATTATACTCATTTCATGTAAATTCTTTTTTATTTTTACAGACGTAATAATTAATGGGTAAGATTTTTATTTTCAATTGTGGAAATGTAATTATTATTTGAGACATTGACTGAACATTAAAATTGTATTTTGTTATACAAAGGCAGTAACTGTACCATGCATTTTGCAGTTTTAATGCCTTTTCTAATTTTGATATATTCCCCAGACAATAGAGATGTTGGAGAGAAGAAAGGTTGCACTTCAGGAAAAGGTTGCAATTGAGAATGATAGGTACAAAGGTTTCACCAAGTTTAAAAATAAGAAAGGTACCTAATTTTGCATCTCACACATGCATGCCATGGCACATTGCTGATTTTATTCTGAATAATGTCGGAGAGATGTCTTTATTGATTTGAGGGTGTTCTTTGTAGCTGCAATGGAATGTCTTAGGAGAAAATCATTTTATGAAACACAACTAGAGCAGATTGAGAATTGCCGGTCACGAGTTACTGATCAGGTATGGTCCAATTCGTTTGATCTTTATTTGCGTTAAGGTTATCTGGAACAGCGTGTTCACTGATACTTGTCTTGTACTTTTGTAGATGAGAAGGATAAATAGTTTGACATTGTAGAAATCTGATGCTCTGAAGGAATATTTGCTAGAGTCGTAAATGTGAGTTCTTTAGTTGTTCAATCTGTTACAGTATTGTGTTTGTATTTCATTATAGTGTGAACGAGAGAAGTAACTTTAAAATGAAAACTTATTGAAAAAAAATCCATTTGACTATACGCCTTTCAAGTTTCAAGTCTCTAAACAACTTAAGATATGCAATTGCTAATTACTTTAATTTTTGAATCGTCATATTCTGTAGACACTTTACTGACTTATTCATTTGAGGGCTAATGCCTGGGGTTAGAACATTCTGAAATGTGAATTATGATATCCATATGACATTTATTTAGAAATCAGAGATGTTTGTAGGTTCCATTGGTATTTTCTCAGATATATGCCTAGATCACCATTAAATTTCCTGGCTAAACAGATAAATTTGTGTTCCGAGAACCGTACAATGGTAACAGGAGAGGGGAAAGGAAAGGAGTGAGGCAACAATATTTAATAACATAACATCACCAATATTATTTAGAAGTAGCCAGTACACATCAAGGACTAATGTAAGGTTCCAGAGACACTACCAGGACCCATATTAATATACACATATTACTTCGACCACAATCACTAACAACATGGGCTTGCTGAAAACCTCATCCATGATTATAATTATTAAGGAAACATTAAACACCAAACCAACAACCAGCATTTCATCAGGGATGTCCACCTCCAGGCTTCTTTGCACCCTTGAGTGGCCAGAAAGGGAACCTAGGCTTGAAGAAGGGAAACTTTCCCAAGTCGGTCTGAGGCTGGTAATAAGCAGCATTCTCCCTATCTGGCACATGTCTTCCACATTCAGAACCTGTCATGAGAGCAGAAACAAGTAAAGTAAGGATTAATAACACCTTAAAATTATTCTCCATCGTAAATTTTCTTTCCCGTTCGCTCTATCTCTGACATGAGATAGTGTTGCCACCCTCTCCATTTTATAGCCTGGAGAGACCATCTCATGTTTTCAGTTATGGTGTTCTTATTGATTTCTGTCTGTCTTCAAGCCTGATGATTATAGAAAATTGGTTAAAATGGTCTCTAAGATTTAATGCCACAGATTTGAAGTTTGTAATGTTTTAATGACCATGGTGTGGAATTAATTTCTTAATGCCCAACCACCCATGAGAAAGGATATATAGGACCCTCCACTCTGTAAATTGCATTTGGAAAAATGACCAATTGTGTTGGCCTTTTCTGATGGTTAAAACTTCCGTTTTTTTTTTGTTTCAAATGAATGTCTGTAGCGATATATAAATGGGTAGCTACAGTGTCAAAAAATAACGGATAAATTGTACCTAATGCAAGTGCTGATGTAAGTGCTGATACATCATGTTGCACTTTCAAGCTCATTTGGTTATACTATACATTTGTTCCTGGTTTCTCACTTCAACAGTAGAAACTTAAAATAGCAAAAAATTTGTATCTAAACGAAGAAGAATCAGTGTCAAAAGATCAGAAAATTTGTTGCAGGTGAATGGATGCTTGAGAACCTTTTATTTGTGGTTAGATATACTTAGGTCTATTCGTATTGTTATAATCAATCATTAACACATGTGAGTTGGGAAATTGCAGGATGTTCTCTTCTGCTCATTTTTTAGTAATTTTCAAGTTGAAGATGAAGCCGAGAGTTCAAGTCTGCTGGGGAAAATACCAGGTTGTGTAGGTGGAACTTTTTGTACAGATTGCTGCACAAATTTTCTGAACAAACTTTGAAGGAACTTTTGCCTTGATTATCAGGTGGTGCAGCTACCGCCAATGGTGTGGTATCACCAGTGCATACTGTGAGCCTTTTAAGGCGTTACTGTAAAGCCGATTCAATTATTGGCAATTACACCAGTATGATTATTAGTTCGAAAGATTCTTCTCCTTTTGTAGTGTGTGTGTGTTCTGAATATGTTTAGACAACCACTTCTCATGAAGAAATAAGAAATCAGTTACGCGACTGATTGTGATTGTTAGACACTACTTTACCAATAGCGATCCATAAATAGCAAGAAACATAAATTGAAAATTTCACTAATTTATCATCTATCCCCAGACAAAATGTAATAAGATGAATCTAAACAGTGAATGAGAGTAAATTGTCTATTGAAAACGAAAATAAATGCATTTTCTATAGTGGTAATGCAATGTAGTGAGCGGGTTGCTCCATTATTTTGACGGAATTTACCTCCATATATCATTGCCTTTTTAATGAGATGATTTACACATGGTATTCTCACCAATGGACAGTGAACCAATCGAAGTTATAGTATGCATTGATCGAAAAACAGATGTGATTGGTTATCTACATAACCCACCTTTTCTTACTCTAGTGTATCAGTGTATGGTGTAATGTTTTTGAGAGTGACACGAGGTCACGAGGGACTCCTACATTAGATGCCCGAAATATGGCGTCTGTCTCGTTAAGTAAATCTTACCCTTGTTTGATTGCTTAGTCAAATCTCTACTTTTAGGGTGTTTTAAGGGGAAAAAAAAATCTTATTCTGCAGGCATTCACTATTATATTGGAGGAAGTCTAAGTTCACTCTTCTGTTCCTGGAAGAGTACTGAATCCTGGATGGCTAACTTCTATAGTACATTGGCGCTGTTTTTGAAAATTTCATGCAACATATTTAGATGTGAGTTGATGAAGGCGTGCCCTGGTGTTTATATCGACAAGTCAGTTCCTTTGCTCCGTTTATGTCGCAAGAACACTAGACTAGAGGGACAAAACTACGTAAACGCTGTATTTGTTGAACCAAACAGAGCCTACCCAGCCACATTCAGGGCGGCTCTACCCATAGCATAATAAGCAGTCCGCTTAGAGCCCCGCAGCCAAGGGCCCCCCAATATATTTTAGCCCACAGCTTACTATTGTTTTATTAGCAAAAAAAAAAAAAAATCTATTATTGTTTTTCATTTATTTTTATTCGTTAGATAAACATTTTTATATTAGAATATTGGAAACTAGAAAATCATGTTAAACATTTTTGTTTTTCTCGTGGTTTTGCCTTCTCCAACAAAAAAACATACTCCTCTATAATTTATTAAAGTTTTTCATCACTCTACAACAAATAATCAAATATAATGCATTGAAGCCAACACTTCAATTTTACCTCTATCATTCTTTTGTTTTTTTTTTGGTTTTTTCTTATAATCCCTCATTATATATATATATATATATATATATATATATATATATATATATATATACATTCTTATTCTTATCATATTATAGCCACATTGTAAATTAATCCAAGCAAAAGCATAGGCTTAAAAGTTGAATTAAAGGCTGATTTTTTGTAGATATGATCTCCCCACAATGGAGAACATACTCACAAAAATTCAACTCATTCAAAGTAGTCTAACATTAGAACATGCTCACAAAACTTTTAGACCGTTGGATTAAAAGTTTAAAAATGAACACAAATGAACACTAATTTTTTACATGGTTAGACATATCCAAATATTATGATTTTTTGTGAGAATGATCTTCATGGTGGGGAGATCAATTAGATTATTTCGACAAAAAACTAGGCCTTAATTCATTTGTATGTCGAAAATGTGGCTATAATGTGCGCATAATGAATGTGCATCTATCCCTCCCTATATATATATACTAGGTAATGCCCGTGCCTTTGGCACGGATTGTTTTTGAATTTCTTGATTTGCATTGATTTTTTTAATATTATTTATTTATTTATTATTATTTTTTCTTGTTTAGATTCACTAATATTTCTCCTAGCCACAGTTTTAACAAACATCATCTCTATGTTCGTCTCTTATTTAAATAATAATTATTGATTCATTATTTTATGATTTTGGTACAGTTTTTTGTCTTGAACATATATATTTTAATTCATGTATTTTTCACAATTTCAAGAAATAAAACAAAAACAAAAAGTACTTGTGAAAAATTTATCCAACCGAAACAATTTTGACTAATATGATACATTAAATGTGCCTGTCCACAAACTTTATACATCACACATGTTTTGGCAATATGTATCCCTAGCATGTATATACACCCTCCTAATGATTTAGTTTCCGATATTAAAAAAATAAAATAAACTACAAAAATAATAATAATAATAAATAATATATATATATATATATATATATATATATATATATATATATATATATATATATATATATATATATATATATATATATATTGATTCATTATTTTATGATTTTGGTACAGTTTTTTGTCTTGAACATATATATTTTAATTCATGTATTTTTCAAAATTTCAAGAAATAAAACAAAAACAAAAAGTACTTGTGAAAAATTTATCCAACCGAAACAATTTTGACTAATATGATACATTAAATGTGCTTGTCCACAAACTTTATACATCACGCATGTTTTGGCAATATGTATCCCTAGCATGTATATACACCTTCCTAATGATTTAGTTTCCGATATTAAAAAATAAAATAAACTACAAAAAAAATAATAATAATAAATAATAATAATATAAAAAAAAAAAAAAAAAATATTATATATATATATATATATATATATATATATATATATATATATATATATATATATATATATATATATATAATTACAAGATATGAATATGATATACGCTCGAAATTAGCCATGAAGGCACAAATTATGTTGTCGTCTTTTATCTTTGGTGCTATCTCTACACGTCTATTAACACCATGTCGCAAAGAATTTTGGCAAAACCTTCTTTGTGTTTGTTATTTTGGGATATTGAAGCAATACAACCACTGTTGACATTGAAAATGTAAACAGAAAACCTATGCAAATTGCAAATATACCAAAGTTATTGGGCAGGTAATTGAACCATACTATACAATTGAGAATATTCACTGCAACAGTTAACTACACTTTGAGCAATCCTTTGCACATTGTAAGGTATATCAACAAATGTTAATTTGCTCTTGTTCGACTCATGACGGCACACCTGACTCATCTCTTACTTCAGCGTAACCGGTAAAGTATAAGACATGAAATAAAAAATAGAAAAAGATTTGTGTCAAATTCACTCTACAAAAATTATTTTGAACATACTTCAACGGACTGAACATGAAATTTTGTAGTTCAAAAGAAACTTAATTCAGATATATATATATATATATATATATATATATATATATATATATATATATATATATATAAACGGTGACTACATGCACTGGAGGTATGTACTTTTCCTAAATTTCATAATTTGATTTCATTTTATGGTTTTGAATTGTTTTTTGTTTATTTCATTTTCGTTAACTCATAGTTTTTCTATAATTCCAACTGTTCATCGAGACGATGTAAACCAACTATCCATTTTAAAGTGTTGCATAATGGTTTTGTCGCCCTCATATTTTTTAACGTCCTCGCATGTTATTGACTCAGATTGAAATCCAACTATTTTAGAGTATGTCTCATCCTATATTTTAACCAATTAACTCTGTAGTAATATCCAATTCATACTTGTCATAACTTTCCAATCCGTTTTTAAATTCTTGTAAGCTATCAATTAAGAAATTAAAATACCCGTGAAAAAACCTCATTGAACTGTTGATCATCTCTATAAGAACTTCTCAATAAACTTGTTATTTTTTATTTTGATTTTTTCGTAGACTTGTCTTTTAATAAATTGCTTTTGGAAAAATGGTAGAAACCTTAAATAATTTGCTAATTTTATTTTAGTATTTTAGATAGTCTAAATCTTTGGCATATAGTGTAATACCCCGGCCCGTGTGGGAATATACTGCATCGCCTAGCCCATGAAGCGAGGTTGAAACAGGTACTTGGAAAGGTGCCTAGCCCGTGGGGCAAGGGTCGCCTCATGTATGAATTCTAGCATCTATGAAGTTGTTTGAGATATGAGACATAAGTAATTCATTCGCCAAATCCCAACATAGAGATTTTTTTTTCCATATTTATGGATTCATGGAAACTATGTAGTGAAGTTTGCTCATGTAGGAGTAGTCATAGGATGGGTGGCCTCCTGAAAACTTGTTGTCGGTGTCAAAAAACCTTACACTGTGGTGACTATGTGGGAACAATCGATGTGTAGGATTTTTGATTCCTTAAATATCAACTTTGATAATAAAAAAAAAATTTTGAAAATTTTGATTGAACTGAGTTCTTTATTTTAATTTTTGAAATATTGCAAAAGCATTAATTAATTTGATATTATTGGAAAATTATTTTTTAATTACCTAATTAAACCATTATTTATTGATTTGCAAAATTAATAAAAAAAATTTAACTATCATTATTTATTGATTTAATAAATTAATGAAAAGTTTTAATTACCAATTAAACCATTATTTATTGATTTGCTTAATTAATAACAAATTTTAACTATCATTATTTATTGATTTAATAAATAGAAGTCTTAATTACTATTATTTGATTTGGTAAATTAATGGGAAGTCTTAATTGCCATCAAACTCCAACACGTGGCGAAACGGTGGCCCTCGATTTATATCCGCTCATATTGAATCCCAGCCGTAGGTCATAAAACTTCCCTCCCTTGTTATATTAGATAGGTAATGCCCGTGCTTTTGGCACGGATTGTTTTTGAATTTCTTGATTTGCATTGATTTTTTTAATATTATTTATTTATTTTTTATTATTTTTTCTTGTTTAGATTCACTAATATTTTCTCCTAGCCACAATTTTAACAAACATCATTTCTATGTTCGTCTCTTATTTAAATAATAATTATTGATTCATTATTTTATGATTTTGGTACAGTTTTTTGTCTTGAACATATATATTTTAATTTATGTATTTTTCACAATTTCAAGAAATAAAACAAAAACAAAAAGTACTTGTGAAAAATTCATCCAACCGAAACAATTTTGACTAATATGATACATTAAACGTGCTTGTCCACAAACTTTATACATCATACATGTTTTGGCAATATGTATCTCTAGCATGTATATACACCCTCCTAATGATTTAGTTTCCGATATTATAAAAAAAAAAAATAAACTACAAAAAAAAAAAAAAAAAAATATATATATATATATATATATATATATATATATATATATATATATACAGGTTTTTACAATTATATTTAATTGTTTTATTTCTAAGTAAAGATGTAAGTAAGAGATATAAGTATGATTAAGGAAAAGGGTGTGAGGGTTACTCTTTAGGACTACTTGCTTAAAGGCTCGGTTTTCCCACCACAAGAATGTCCTTTGGATCCTAAAAAATACCGTTGACTCTTCCTTTCCAATATTATGAATAGTATCTTATTAGAGATAAAATTAAGATTACTTAATTTTATTCTTGTTGAAATAAGACTATTTGCATTGGCAAAAGGTCATTATTGTTTCTTTACGTTTATATTGGTAACTCTGGGACGTCACCAAAGTCGCCGTAGGGTATATCAAAGGCCGTTTAGCGTAAGCGTTTAGGCCGTTTGCTCCCGTAAAAGCGTTGACGAGGGTGGTTTTACTTAATATAAGCACTAAAGACTTGATTTTGATTATAATTGTTTTATAATATTTGGAGAAGAAGACGATGTGTCAATGATTACATCAAGAATAGTTTTAATACTGTTTGGTATAGTTTTAATTCATTATACTCTACCTGTTTTGCACTAACACCTCAACCCCCATGGCACAATCATCAAATAATGATGATCCGAGTTCAATTAAGAACACGTAATTAATCGAGTATGATCTCGACACACGACAAAATGAATAAATGGACGATCCCTAATATGGATCCCAAAACCATATATAGATATGGTAACCTGGATTGAAAAATTGACCAAGAAAATTGCTTTGTAAAACTATGGAACAAACTATTAGTTTAAATTCCATGAGTAATAATTTAAATCTTTTAAGTCCTCGTGATTTATATCACCATGTGAAGAATTATAAATTTATTCACATAGGCTTAATACAGGTTGCTTTCAGACCTTTGACCCTTTTGGGTATGAATGCTTGTATCCAAGCAACACTTTCGAGATGCTAGGTGTCTCGACTATTTACCGTCCCTTATGGGAGCAATGTAGAGACTAGTCTTTGTCATGGACCAGTCTATTTTGATGTCTATCCTAATTTAAGTTTAGCTTTATCGGATAGAAATCTTTATGATTCTCAGATATCATTACAAATTCAGGCTAAAGGTTATAACTTTTACCTGATATGAAGTGATAGGAATTACTTACGAATTCACTATAAGGTGTTACAAACTTTAACACCTAATGTATGCATAAAACTACACCCAGTAAAGACCGTGTTAATCGACACAAATCTTTTAACTTCTAGTGTAGCAACACCAAGGATGATTCCTTGGAGTGAGATTCAATTTCGAGAATCATGGATTTGCGTAAAACGCCGCTCAACCACCCAATCATTAATAATGATTTAGACCGCATATTCAAACAAATGTAGGTGAAGTTATATTGAACTTTAAGAAACCTTTTGTTAGTAGAAGTTTGTCGTTGAGATCCTCTTATAAGGTCTCTATACCGCAATCTTCTAGGCATTCAGTTTCAGAAACTGAATCCACAGCACAGTATAATCAATCTGTAGAAGAGATCCGTATCTCTAATCAACAAATACCACATGGTATTTATACACAGCAAGCTAGGGAATCCCCACAGCGTCAGAAATGGATTTTGTTTTATAGATGGATTATACACCTTATGAAACTTATCAATTTTATAAATTAAAATATGAAGAGTTGAGTAAATATTTTACTCCTACAGAATTGAAACCTATGCTCAGGCCATATGATGATTATTATGATTATCATCAGAGGAATTGTACTCCTCTGACAAAATGGTTTTGTCTAGAGTACCAGAATAATAAAATTCTGAATGGCAGAGTTGAACGTGCAACTCTGAGAAAAGATATTAGTGATTTCTTTAAAGCCAAACAAGAGGCTAGGCTTATTGCCAAGGTAAAAATAGATTTACCTAAAGAAAGTACCTTAATTGAAAAGGAAAATAATTTACCTAATAAAGAGGTAATTCTTGAACAGGAAAGAATTGTTATTTCACCTGTTATCAAGGAGGATATTACTCCTACTAATAATTATATTGGAGTATTAGAATGTGAAACAAAACATTCTAAGGTGAACATGGATATGATGACTGTTCTTCCTCCAATAAAAGAAAAGGATAGTAACATACTAGTTACTAAAATCAATGATTCTAAGACTTATAAAAAACCAAAAAGTCTTAGAGAAAAGCAGCATTGGAAGAGACTTAGGCCTAAAGCTAAATCCCTTCATTTTTGTATTAAGTGTGATCATAATGGTCATAAGACTAGTCAGTGTTCTACCAGACCACAAGACTATAGTAATCTTTTGAAGATAAGAAAATTTAAGATTAATCCACAGGAAAAGATTTATGATCTTAATTATCTTCAAAACTTTATGACCTTACAGAATCTTGGTTCTTATAATCATATGAGACTTCCTAATAATTTATATAAAGGAAATTCTCATATCACTAGTATTCAGGATCTACAGTATGAGGTTAATAACCTTAAAACAGATATAAAAGCCTTAAAGACCAATAAGAATATGGTGGACAATTTTGAATTTCAGAATTATACTAAGGCTAATAACATTACATTCCAAAGATGGAATGTCCATGTTAATTTAGTTATTAAAGGAGAATATACTCTCACTAATCATGTTGCCCTTATTGATAGTGGAGCAGATCTGAATTGTATTCAAGAAGGTTTAGTTCCTACTAAATATTTTGAGAAATCTACTCAACATCTTTCTACTGCTAGTGGTGCACCTATGCAGGTGGCATACAAATTAACAGATGTATTCATCTGCAAAGAAGGACATTGTTTATCTACTACCTTCCTTCTGGTGAAAGATATGACTCAGCATACTATTTTAGGAAACCCTTTCCTAAACTCTATCATGCCTATTACTAGTATCACTAATATAGGTATTCATGCAACTATTAATAAAAATAGAGTTATTTTTGAGTTTATAACTCCTCCGGTTCAAAAGCAGGTTGCTATGATTAATACAAATCTAGTAGCCAAGGAAAGTCAATTAAACTTTCTCAAAGAAGAAATAACTTCTTTAAAGTTACAAAGAAAGACTCAACAAGATGGGGAGTTTGAATAAAATTGAACAAATTAAAAATCAATTTATTACTGAAGTCTCTAGTAATATTCCCAATGCTTTTTGGGAAAGAAAGAAGCATATGGTTTCTTTACCCTATGAATCTAGCTTTAATGAACAGTTTATTCCCACTAAGGCTAGACCCAAATCAAATGAAATCGAGAATATTTGACTTTATGCCAGAAAGAGATCCAGAGTCTTCTGGATAAGAAGTTGATTACTCCAAGTAAATCTCCTTGGAGTTGTACAACTTTTTATGTCAATAAAGCAGCTGAGAAAGAAAGAGGTGTTCCCAGACTGGTCATTAATTTTAAACCTCTTAATACTGCTTTACAATGGATTAGATATCCTATTCCTAATAAAAAGGATTTATTAGATCGTTTATCTACAGCGATCATCTTCTCAAAGTTTGACCTTAAGTCAGGTTATTGGCAAGTCCAAATAACTCCTGGAGATAGGTATAAAACTGCTTTTACAGTACCCTTTGGACATTATGAATGGACTGTAATGCCCTTTGGTTTGAAGAATGCTCCCTCGGAATTTCAGAATATTATGAATGAGATTTGCAATCCTTATTCAGATTTTGCAATTGTCTATATTGATGATATTCTAATTTATTCTAAATCCCTAGAACAAAGATATTAAGCATTTAAAGATATTTAAAGAGCTTATTAAACTAAATGGTTTAGTAGTGTCGGCTCCAAAATGAAGTTGTTTCAAACAACCTGCTCGCTTTCTTGGGCATAACATTACTGAAGGAAAAATTATTCCTATCGACAGAAGTATTGAGTTTGCTTCTAAATTTCCTGATGAAATTTTAGACAAAACTCAATTACAAAGATTTCTTGGTAGTTTGAATTATTTAGCAGACTATTATAAAAATCTTTCACAGGATACCTCTATTTTATACTCCAGATTAACAAAGGTTCCAACCTCTTGGAGTACAGCTCATACGAAGGCGGTACAAAAAATTAAGCTTAAGGCAAAACAGTTACCTTGCCTATCTTTGCCTAATTTTAATTGGTTAAAAATTGTGGAAACAGATGCTTCTAACATTGGTTATGGTGGTATCTTAAAACAGAAGAATCCTATCTCTAGTAGAGAAGAATTAATCCGTTTTACTTCTGGAACTTGGAAGAAAGCACAGATTAATTATTCTACTATTAAACAAGAAATTACGTCCCCCCGTAAAGTGTATTCATAAATTCCAGGATGATTTACTGAATCAGAAGTTCTTGGTACGTATTGATTGTAGTGCCGCTAAACAGGTATTACAGAAAGATATCAAGAATATTGCTTCTAAACAGATTTTTGCAGGATGGCAAGCGGATCTTTCTGCCTTTGATTTTGACATCGAATATATCAAAGGTGATTTTAATTCTTTGCCAGATTTTCTAACTAGAGAATTTTTGCGGGGATCATGAGCACCTCTCGAGAGGGCAAAGGTCGTGGTTATACCACAAGAGGCGTGGAAAAAAGCAAAGGAAAATATAATTTCCTTGACAATAAGGAGCAATTTCCTCCGTTATCACAAAAAAAAAGGAAAGTCAATGAAAGAGGCATCCTTACTCCTCGACTCCTTATGTCCCTAATAAAAGGCGATCAAACAGTCATTTATCTTCAACCAGGTGATGAAAGCGGTGGATGCCCCGATCCTTGGGAAATTCAAAGAAGATATTTTGACACACAGCAGTATCCTGTTGTTGACGGCAAACATAGATATATCTATGAAGAAATTTTAGCTTCGGCTACATCCAGTATGGATATTCACCATAATTCTATAAAGATCCCGATTCGAATATAGTCCGATCTCTTACAGCAAAGCAATCTTTAAGAGAATTATCTCTTACAATGAGTGGGGTTTGGATCCCAACAAGTGTCGAAAATTGAGTTCGACAAATATCCTATATAACTACTGGGACTATATCTCAGCTTTTACTAATGTGTTTTTCTATCAGAATTCTCACAGGAAACACTCATGGTTTATCAAGCTATGCCCACAGTCCATCAAGACTGACTATCCATATTGGATCTTTCAATGGTGGGAGTATTTTGGTCCAGAATTGGATATTCTCCCAGAGAATCTTTTAGATATTTTTCTAAAATGGACTGACAATCATCCTCAGCTGAAAGGCAATGATAAGATGCCAAGAGGATTATCATCCTTGACCTTTTTTACCATATATGGTATTCCTTGGATATTCAAGTGGGATTTTAGTTGTGAATATAATCACCTTAAAATTCCATCCCTGAAGAGAAAATTCTATTCAAGATGGTGGATTTCTTTTCCAACAGATGAAGCCATCATCGGCGATTGAGAATGATTTGAAATCATTCATAGAAACGAACTCGAATTAATCCTACAAAAGATGTGGATACAGAAATCCTTTCGATATGATGAAGAATCTTATCAAATTTCAGAATCCCGCCTTCTCGATAGCCAAATCAATGAGTTATGCATGGAGAAGCTTAAAAATCATTTTGTAAATTCCTTTAAGTTACCGGTTTTGGAATCCTGTGGTACTAAGGAAATTTCATCCTCGAAAAATGCAATGCTATCTTCTCAAAGATGATGATGTTTCCATGACATCAATTAATAGTCGAGGAAGAAGCAAACCAATTTGCTTGCTTAAATTAGAGAGGTCGGTCACCAAAGAAGAATTGGGGGACAATTTTGATATTACGAATAATAACCCCGTTATATCCAAGCTCTTCCAAAACTCCGGAAGAACCTATGGACATATGGGCTAAGTTCAAAGAAGCCCTTAAGGCAAAACAGGAATCCAAGACTACTTCCTTGAAAAATAAGGAAGTTCAGGGATTACACGACAAGTTTTCAGAATACCAAAGATAATAAGTATCTTTTCAAAGATAATGGCGCACACTATGGCCCCAAATTAAGGACCGAAATAGAATCGAAATTGTATTCTTATTACTTTATCCAAGAAGGACCCATGAAAGGGACATTTCACCTCTTCTTTTCCTTAAAGTCAAAAGGTATTGGAATAAAGTATCAAAAGGATTCTTATCCTTTGAAGACAGAAGTAAAAGACAAGTATGCTTTGTCAAGGTGGCCCAGTCGACTGCAATTATTGAAGCACACGTAGCCACTTCCTTGACAAAGACTCCAAATTATATTTTGAGTTCCGACTAGTATAAAAGGGATACCTCACCCTTGTTGAGGGCATCTAATATTTTACCTTTCAATTTTCTTTCTAGTTTGCTAAGAGTGCTCTCCATCTCCCCTTGTAACATACATCCATCCATATAAATAAAAGTTCAGTTTAATCAAGTGTTCTTGTTTCTATCTAGATCCGATCTTCTTCGCGTTAATTTTATTGGTGTTTTTACGATCTCTTTTTACCCGATCTTCTTCCGTCCTAAAAGGTTAGAAAGAAACTAAATTTATTGAGATCTTAATGGAGGATCTATTATTTCTTATGAGTCTCATACATATGGGAGTCTCATTAGTCGTCATTCAAGAAGGCCTTAGCCTATGTAATGATCTTAAGGCTGCGATATCGGCTTAAAAAAAATAATCTTTCCGTAAACAAGAGCTAGGAGAATTTTGTGAGCAATTTGCTTACGATATTCCTTCTCAAAGAAAGAAGAAAATATCCTCCCGAAAACCCCAGAAAAACAGTAAGAGAATATACTCTCGAAAACATAAAAGGAATTCCAATAAAAATTGGAAACCTAATAAAGATTTTTATAAGAATCCACACAATAAAAGTAATATTACTTGTTTAAAATGTGGAAAAATTGGTCACTATGCCAACCAATGTTATACCAAACAGAAAATCAATAATCTAGAGATTGATGAAGATCTTAAATTACAATTAAGTAAAATCTTACTTAATACTAGTTCTTCTGAATCTGATAAGGAATATGAAGATCCTTACTCTAGTACTTCCGAAAATGAAGCACCATGTCAGTGTAACATGTTGCAATCTAAATGTGATAGCATGAGAGCTATCTTACAGATGAATGGGTTAGCAATTAATGTTCTGACCTCAGAACAACAGTCGGTTTTAGAGCTTATAGACTCTATTACTGACCCTGACACTAAGCTAAAGTTAATTAAAACTTGCTTTAAAACAGTTAAGGACAACATTGTTGATCCTACGGAAGGATATAATCTTAAAGAGGTTTTTGATCGCCTAGGAAAGAATAAACCTAGTTCCCCAAAATCTCTTGTCACCCAGGATATCAATGATAAAATCCAGAATCTCAACAGAGAGATTCTTCATTTAAAGCAAAGAGTGTTTCAAATAGAAAAACACTATTTCAAGGAAGACAGTAACTTCCAACACTGCAGTTTCACTTCCTCTGTACTTTCTAGGAAATGGAATATTTTTATAACCTTGATTATTGACAAAGAATATATTCTAAATAATTATATTGCTTTAGTCGATAGTGGTGCAGATATGAATTGCATCCAAGAAGGATTAATTCCACCAAAATATTTTGAAACTACTACTCAAACTATGACCAGTGCTAGTGGTAGTAAAATTGCTATTCAGCATAAGCTTACTAAGGTTAATATTAGTAAGAATGAGGTTAATATACCTCTATCTTTTCTATTGATTAAAGGCCTTACCCAGCAAATTATACTGGGAACACCTTTCTTAAATACCATTATGCCTATAAATAAAATTGACAAGTATGGTATTTACACTAACTTTGAGGATCATCCTTTGGTCTTGAATTTATCTCTTCTTCTTTGCGGGACGAAGATCCAAGGTTGTGAAATATAATTCACAAACAAAGGCTTTATGAGTATCCAAATATTTTGGAAATAATATACTCTTCATTATTCAGAGAATATTTCTCCCGGATTATATCCCTGTACATCTAAGGCATAATTGAATGTCTTTTTACGTATCCAAAGATGCTCCAATTTGGTTCATTGAGAATCCATTATTTGGACAAACACACGAGCAACCTTCAAAGGCCCTCAATCCTTTTCAGATAATCGCTAATGTTGACATGATCAACACTCTTGAGGACAATTTAGGCCTCCTTAACTGGGATAATTCCCAGGAGTCTGTTGGTATTCCTAACAGCACCAACAAGGGTAAAACCTTGGAGTCTGATTATTTCAGCATCAATGCGAGTTCTTCGCATAATATTTCTAGAAAGTCTAAAAGTACTGGTAAAAGAAAAGTACGATTTGATGATCTAGAGTTACCTTATGTCTATGATAACCGACATAAGTTCTTTACACATCAAAAGCTTCACAGCTTTCAGAAGTCCATTTTGGACAATGTTATCAATGCCTTTGATCAGCATAATAAAAAAGATCTTATCCAAATTCTTAAAATCACTGCTAAATATTTTAGCAAGCTTAACCAGAACTCAATCAAGCCTTGGTCCCAGGTTAATAACACCAATAGTGCAAAGAAATCCCTTGATTGTGTGTCTTGGAGTATTCTCTCCAAAGACTTTTCAGAATATTTTTGGAATAAAGCCAAAATTACCCTACCAGCACCTTTACCTGAATTAATCCAAAATCTTCCTCCTTCACATTTTCAGAAATGGATTAATCATTGGAATTCAATAGTGTTGGGTTCTTGCCCTTTGATTATAAAAGGTATTGCCCATATTACTGAAGGTACTCACAGTATACATCCTAGTCTTCATATCTTCCTTCCAGCCACATTTTGGCAATATTTTGGTCCTGAAGATATGTTTTTAATTGATGAATTACTAGAGATGGGATTTATCAAATCCATAACCATCAGTACAGAAGTATCTTTGGAAGCAGGAACTAATGAAAGAACATTCCTGCCTTCACCATTGGTTCATGCCATAGAAAATACTATGATAAAATGGCATGGAACTGTTTACTGTGAATTTACCACAGCTTGTCCTGAATATACAGAAGATGAAACTTATCCTGCAGTATTTTTGGTCCGAATCCATAAACAGAGACCTTTTGATGACATATCAAGAGTTATTTCTCTTTCGGAATCTAAGGATAAATTTCATATAATTACAACAGAAGACAGGATCAGAGAAATGGCCGAAATCCGTGCTATTGGTCTTCATCAGATTAAATGGTTTATCGATTTAATTGAAAGACAAAAGTATCCAAAGTTTACTTTTTGTCTGAATCTGATAGATTTATTATCCTTACAGAATCTTTGGACAATTCTAATAAAACCAGATTCTTTGAGCAATTCAGCAGGATTAGCTCTTTGGCTATTAGTCCAACAGCTATGGAGATCCTCAAATTAATTGAGGAAGAAGGACCTTATGGGTATCTTAACCAGCTTGGGAACCTTTCATCCGAGGCAGAACTAGAAGATGTGGATAATGACATCCTGATCCAAGTTGCTGAGAATCTACGCGACTCAAAGATAATGGCGCATTACTATGGCCCAAATTAAGGACCGAAATAGAATCAAAGATAATACTTATAATTTGGATTCTTATTACTTTATCCAAGAAGGACCCATGAAAGGGACATTTCACCTTTTTCTCTTCAAAGTCAAAAGGTGATGGAATAAAGTAGCAAAAGGATTCTTATCCTTTGAAGACAGAAGTTAAAGACAAGTATGCTTTGTCAAGGTGGCCCAGTCGACTGCAACTATTGAAGCACACGTAGCCACTTCCTGTGCGGACTCCAAATTATATTTTGAGATCCGACTAGTATAAAAGGGATACCTCACCCTTGTTGAGGGCATCCAATATTTTACCTTTCAATTTTCTTTCTAGTTTGCTAAGAGTGCTCTCCATCTCCCCTTGTAACATACATCCATCCATATAAATAAAAGTTCAGTTTAATCAAGTGTTCTTGCCGACCGATCTTCTTCTTCCGTGTAATCGTGTTTTACCCGATCTCTTTTTAATTTGGTATCGAGCCAAATTAATATATATATATATATATATATATATATATATATATATATATATATATATATATACAAAAATATGAATATGATATACGCTCCAGCTAGCCATGAAGGCACAAATTATGTTGTCGTCTTTTATCGTTGGTGCTATCTCTACATGTCTATGAACACCATGTCGCAAAATTTTTTGGCAAAACCTTCTTTTTGTTTGTTACTTTGGGATATTGAAGCAACACAACCACTGTTGACATTGAAAATGTAAACAAAAAACCTATGCAAATTGCAAATATACCAAAGTTACCGGGCAGGTAATTGAACCATACTATACAATTGAGAATATTCAATGCAACAGTTAACTACACTTTGAGCAATCCTTTGCACATTGTAAGGTATATCAACAAATGTTAATTTGTTCTTGTTCGACTCATGACGGCACACCTGACTCATCTCTTACTTCAACGTAACCGGTAAAGTATAAGACATGAAATAAAAAATAGAAAAAGATTTGTGTCAAATTCACTCTACAAAAATTATTTTGAACATACTTCAACGGACTTGAGCATGAAATTTTGTAGTTCAAAAAGAAACTTAATTCATATATATATATATATATATATATATATATATATATATATATATATATATATATATATAAACGTGACTACATGCAATCGGAGGTAATGATTTTTTTCCTAAATTTCATAATTTGATTTCATTTTATGGTTTTGAATTGTTTTTGTTTATTTCATTTTCGTTAACTCATAGTTTTTCTATAATTCCAATCGTTCATCGAGACGATGTAAACCAACTATCCATTTTAAAGTGTTGCATAATGGTTTTGTCGTCCTCATATTTTAACGCCTCGCATGTTATTGACTCGATTGAAATCCAACTATTTTAGAGTATGTCTCATCCTATATTTTAACCAGTTAACTCTCAGAGTAATATCCAATTCATACTTGTCATAACTTTCCAACCGTTTTTAAATTCTTGTAAGCTATCAATTAAGAAATTAAAATACCCATGAAAAAGCCTCATTGAACTGTTGATCATCTCTATAAGAACTTCTCAATAAACTTGTTATTTTTTATTTTGATTTTTTCTTAGACTTGTCTTTTAATAAATTGCTTTTGGAAAAATGGTAGAAACCTTAAATAATTTGCTAATTTTATTTTAGTATTTTAGATAGTCTAAATCTTTGGCATATAGTGTAATACCCCGGCCCGTGTGGGAATATATTGCATCGCCTAGCCCGTGAAGCGAGGTTGAAACAGGTACTTGGAAAGGTGCCTAGCCCGTGGGGCAAGGGTCGCCTCATGTATGAATTCTAGCATCTATGAAGTTGTTTGAGATCTGAGACATAAATAATTCATCCGCCAAATCCCAACATAGAGATTTTTTTTTTCCGGATTTATGGATTCATGGAAACTATGTAGTGAAGTTTGCTCATGTAGGAGTAGTCATAGGATGGGTGGCCTCCTGAAAACTTGTTGTTGGTGTCAAAAAACCTCACACTGTGGTGACTATGTGGGAACAATCGATGTGTAGGATTTTTGATTCCTTAAATATCAACTTTGATAATAAAAAAAAAATTGAAAATTTTGATTGAACTGAGTTCTTTATTTTAATTTTTGAAATATTGCTAAAAGCATTAATTAATTTGATATTATTGGAAAATTATTTTTTAATTACCTAATTAAACCATTATTTATTGATTTGCAAAATTAATAAAAAATTAACTATCATTATTTATTGATTTAATAAATTAATGAAAAGTTTTAATTACCAATTAAACCATTATTTATTGATTTGCTTAATTAATAACAAATTTTAACTATCATTATTTATTGATTTAATAAATAGAAGTCTTAATTACTATTATTTGATTTGGTAAATTAATGGGAAGTCTTAATTACCATCAAACTCCAACACGTGGCGGAACGGTGGCCCTCGATTTATACCCGCTCATATTGAATCCCAGCCGTAGGTCATAAAACTTCCCTCCCTTGTTATATTAGATATATACTAGGGTATGCCTGTGCTGTACGGCACTGATAGAGTCGCCTGCGACGCTAACTTTGAAGAAGTAGCCTAAACTTGAACACACCCCCCTCCCCCGTTTTGATTCTATTATACTGGCTATTGTTCCATTTATGGTCAAGAATTATTATTAGGTTGAGAAACTCGACATCACACTAACTTGAACCACCTAAGGGGTAATTTGGATAGAACCTCCCCATTATTTTATGACTTTCCAATGTTTTGGATCATGTTAAAAGGCTGCAAAGACAATTCTCATTCAATAAATCCGGTAGTGATTTGCACAGATGTTCTAGACTCATTCATCTAAATGGACTTAAACATAGAAGAACACCAATTAAACCAAATGAAATAAGAACAATATGAGAAACATATAAATAATCAGACTCCCACAAGTGGTTTGAATGAGGACATCAAAACAGTACCAAAAAGAGCACCCACAAAAGTACGCCAAGTACAAAAAAAAATAGCGAAAGTACAGATAACATTGTTGACAATCATAACTCTTCCAGAAACCCCATCCTCATTCGCCAATGTCAAGGTCATTTTCATAAATCCCAAGCCTTAAGGAAACTTCATCGAAGAAGTATGTAATTATCTATTTTAAATTCGTTAAATAGAGTGAGTAGGAAATACTATATATAATGAAGGGAAGAAGAAATTGACAATTTAGAAGTGAAACAATGAACGATTGTATTCACCTATAGACTCTTTTTAAGTTTTGGAACAAGCAAACATGTAACGCCCCAAAACTCAAACAATTACAAACCTATGACACGTGGTTTTTATAGTAAAATTTTGGCAGCATCTCCTCTGTATTTTTGACATTTCATAAATATAAACCTGTCATAACCTGAAAATCACAATCATATATTTCTCATTGGTTAATCCAGTTACTTAACCGTCTCGACAGATGACAGAGCAGTCAAATAATTGGCTTACAAAAATGAGAGCACTTCAACATTATGACTTAGTACGCCAAAGTATTTGAATGTCCCGACTAATGCCAGATCATCAAAGCACCTCGTACAAAGTCATTACCGAAAACACAAGTAAAATACATACATTCGAGTCCCATAACTATCAAAAGGTCTACACACCCTTAACAAATGATATTTACAATGTATACATATACCATATTTCCTAAAGTTTCCATTGGGGTAGTTCCATAAACGCGACTTTCTGTAACAACACTAATAAATCAAAGAACAAACAATAGCCACCGAAATGCTACCTGCACTAAAATACCTATAAAAGCAACAGATAACCAAATCAAAGCTCAAATCAATCAAAACTAATACTTTTCGACAAACCCAAAACCAAAAAATAGAACCCTTAATAAATAAGCAAATAAATACCTGTAACAACACCAGAAGAAGCTCAGACTAAACCTTTACATAGAAGAAAACAAATAATTCATCTCCTCATAAAACGATTTTAAAACGAACCAATCTTTACATGGAAAATCAAAGAGATTGAGTTATAAGAGAAGAGATGTTACCCGTTTCACTTGACTTGAGAATCGCAGAGATCACTAAGTTATAGTGATTGGCCAAGGTCCCATCACCACGCTCACGGATGAAAAAATTAAACAACACAATAAGTAGAGAAAGACCAGGGGAAGGAAAAATGAAAAAATGAAAAGGAAAATACCCGAGAATCAGCAGAGATCACTAAGTTTGAAGATATAAGAATTGAAATTTCCTCGTTCACTAAATACCATATAAAACAGGCGTCACCATTTAGTAGGAATTGAAATAGATTTGTATAGAACTATATATTCAAGTGTTGTAAGATCAAAAAGAAGAAATTAGGGGAAAAAAACTAACCAAGGTTAGCAAAAGTTCTTCAACGCAATACTGACAAAATGTAATTACACACCAATTCACAAAACCTACATAATTTGAACGAAGCAAATTAACCAAGTAAGAGCAAATACAAATGTATCAATTTGATGACTATAAATTCAATGAGTAACTACTCAACACGTGACTATAAATGAAAAGAACTTACGGATTATAGTAAGACTTACGGGTAAACAAAGTTTGGGGTGTGACTTTCCTAATTTGGAGGAGGAGAATACCGATTCTCGAAGAAAGTGCACCTTGATAGTCGCGACATATAATTGACCGTGGTTGAAAACTTCGCCAAGGCGAAGGTCAATCCCCACATACTTCACCGATTGTCCTTGTGACTTATTTATAGTCATTGATAAGCAACACGCCATTGCGAAACCGTCTTCTTGTCATATGAAAAGGAAAATCGAAGACGATCGCGACAAAGATATTCTTGGAATAAATGCATGATTGCCCGCTTTTTCACCAGTCAAAATTCTTGCGAAAAGAACGTGAGGTCGACAGTGGACCACCATCAATCGGGTTCCATTGCATAATCCATCTTTGGGAGCAATATTTCGCAACAACATTATAGGACAACCAACTTTTAGGTTGAGACGAAACGGTGGTAGACCAGCTGGATCAAGTGAGTTTAGGTACTCATTTGGGTATTGATTAATATTGGCTGGATTCGTTGCATCCTCGTCTGCCAGCTTGTCTGCAGCTAGAAAGAGAGTACTTTCCCCTGGGAACATATTTAAAGCTGCTGCATTAATATCATTGACATCATCATTGCATGCAGATAGAATTGTGCGCTCAGTTAAATATTCGGTGTAACTGTGGTAGGTTGATTTAGCTGAGGATATGTAGTAGAAATGAGATCCCGAAGATTTGCACATCGATGAATTGTTGATGGTAGTTCAACCGTCTCGCTTGGTCACTTCCTATCTAATTAACAAGAAAATAGTAATGAATATTAGTACGAATAAAAATAGTACAAAGAATGATGTAAATGAATATCAATATTAAGCAAAATAGTACAAAGAAAAAATACACGCTTTGGTACCTCCATTAAGAAATTTTGCATAACGCTAATATTTGCAGAGTTTCCATTTTCCAATCGCATGTTTTGGGCAAGAGTTAGAAAATGAATGTGACTCCAGAGGAAGGAAGACCGCAAGGAAGCACGCACAATCTGTTCTCAAACCCCTTTGGGTATAACTGGAAGGCATTGACGGAAGTCACCACCAAGTACAACTATTAATCCACCAAAAGGTTTATTATTGTCGCGAGTATCCCGAAGTGTGCGATCAACTGCCTCCACACAAAACTTATTTTGCATTGGGACTTCATCCCAAATAATAAGTTTAGCTTCCCTGAATAATTCGGCATGCATTGAATTCTTACTAAACCCACAAACAGAGGTATCAAGAATATCTAGTGGGATGCGAAAGGTCGAGTGAGCAGTACAACCGCCAACCAATAACCATAATAACAATATGCCCCTCAGCACGACACGTAGCAGCGATTGTGTTGTAAACAAAAGTTTTGCCTGTTCCTACTGCTCCATTCAAAAAGAAGAGTTTCCCAAGATTTTGGGAAACGGAATCTATCAATCGTTTGATATGAAAAGCGTTGCTCTGCATTTAGAGAACCCCGCTGCCATGTGCTTTTGCATTTTGAGGATCAAACTGAAATTGTCGCTGGTCCCATATGAGTCGGTTTGCAACAACTAAGTTCCATCTTGTAGTTAATGTGAGGCAAATGGCATTAGAGGGAAATTAGCGAAAGTGATTTACCCGACTCTATCAAAATCTCATTTAAGAGAAATAAACCATAATCTTGCACTTCAAATAGGGTAGGTTCGAATGTTGAACATTGTCGCGAAGCTTATGTGGAAGGTCATCACATATATTTTCCCAAAAATCATTCCACAATGTTTGGGGTTGCAAAGGATTGCACTCTGCGAGAATAACACAAAATAGTCGGCGAAGATGATATCCAGTCTGCATGACTGAAGCTTCCTATAGACATTGCACCCATTCGCTGTCATCTTCTAGAAGTCCACGTGCAACACATGCATCTTTAAAAGTTGGAAGGGGAGGACCATTACCAATCCTTTTCAGATCATCAAATGATTGAGGTCCTTTTACAACGGTTAGAAGTAAGCGTAGGTAAAATCGCTCACCGGAATTAGGACTGGCGAAATACATTCTACCAATAGCAAATTTTCCCTCTCGTATCCTTCTTGTCCAAGTCTGAGATTGTTTGTTCCGCATATAGTATTCGGGAACTCTTGATAAGTGAGGCTTTTTGCTCTTAAATCTGATGCACAACAATCAAAGAAGGCGTCAAAGTTGACTTTTGGTGCTCCATACTTGATAGTATATCATGTATTGGTTCATCGACTTTATAAACTACACGGTGCATTCCAGTGGAGATGAAGCGCCAAGCGCCCAACCGTGGGAATCTCCTCATGTAGATGGAAACTTAATAATCTCCAAACTTCCGGTGGGCCAATGTATCTCGTGATCCAAGTATTGTTGGATCTCATCCAACTCATTCAACACTATTGTTGTCATGTCATGCCCTTTAAATATATACTTGTGAATGTATTTAACACAACGGATCCCAAAGACAAACTTCGACATTAATATGGCGGTTGAACATCTTAGAAAGATAAGGATTATAAGGAACAACATCCCTGTTATCAACTGTATGCCCCTCATTAATATATGATCTACCGTTGTCAATTGATGACGGTAGATAGGATATATCCATCTTTATCCATGGTGGTAGCATCTGCAAAAGTCCGGGATAGTGATGCTTGCATCTACCATTTACCATGCACGGAGAGTTAGGATTATTTAGTCCACATGGACCATGAACCATACATGTGAGGACGGTCTGAAATAACTCAGGTTCGGTTTCTGGATCAGGAAACTCTGCACATACAATGTGATCAACTTGAGCAGGTATACGGATCTTGTCAGAATGTCGAAGATATATAAGTGCATGCATATGGGGCAACCCGCATTTCTGGAACTCAATGGTGTAGACATGTGCAACGGCAGCATTCAAGCACACCTTTCTTTTAATTTCCTTCATCAAGGCCCTTCGCTTTAGTTCAAAGACATTCGCCACGCACCTCTGGGTCGATGAGTTGCGCTTTGGTGCTCGCACAATGCCTCAACAACTTCGGCCCCAAAGGCGGATTTGCGAGTCATTGTGAGAAATATATCGATGATGCTTATTGTAACGCAGTGATGGCCATTGAATCCTGAAAAATTTCAACATGTGCCTAAATTCTGCCGACACAAGATCTTTGGTAAGACCACTCGCCTTCCAATTTGGTTTGGGTAAAGCTTCAAACAACATCGATGATACCTTGATAAAGTTCAGCCCGAAGCTTGTCTTGTTTGAACCTATAATATCTCATTTTGTTCGTTTCACCATCGCCCATCCATCCACCAAAAACTCTTGAAACAGTTTGTGCCCGCGTAAAGATTGTAGAATATTCTCCGCATGCTCAAATATCCGATAAGAGTAGAAATCCATCCGTGTCAATCGGTCATTAGTATTTGAACGCCTCATATCAGTGACCACCCAAGCTCTCCGTAAGGAAACATTAGCACATAATGCAAAGGCAAGTAAGCTGGATGACATTCACTGATCTGCATGAATTCTTGCCCTCCTTTAAGATATATCACAATATCCCTCATATTATTACGCTTCACGCCATCCCCGTAAAATGACAAAGAATCTCATCTGCGGTTGGCAAGTTGTAACGACGTCTGCTCTAGTAGCAATCAGAATGCAAATAAGCAGGTACATTGAAGTTCTCACCATGTTGAAGAGAGGCGATCTAAGAACATCGTGATGCATGGTGAAAAGTAGCGAGAAACAATTATACCGGAGCATAGTTGCATGAATTATCTTCAAAACATCCGTGTTTCAAATGGGGATTACGGTTGACGATATATCAATGCAAAGACTGGGATCATATATGTAAAGTTGAGAGTAAGTTGGCTGCCGCCCGGTGTCGAATTAGAGATCCAGGTTCTATGACGAACCCACCATGTATAGTAAAAGGCCTTGGACCTCGGCCCAAGAAAAGACATGCTCATTTCCTCCAAGGCTCGTAAATGCGAAAAGCTTGGTTGTATTGTCTCATGTACTTCGAAATGACTTTGACTTGCGATCATTTCCATCATATAAAGCTTTAAGGGCTAGAGGTAATGGCCGTGAGTGGAGGCAATTTGACTTTCCCTTGCAAACAACAAGTCCCGAATCGAGGGGCGGATAATGATGAATCTTTTAGTCGCTCATCCATCCAATGGAGTGCACTACAAAATGGACACCTAACATCCATTCTCCCCAAGGAGTGTCTTCCTTGTTCAATCGATGGTTAGAAACAATATTGTCAACTTCGTCTTCATCATCACTTATGTCAGCATTATTAGCAGAAATTGGACGGTCAAAACCATTATTGTGAACCTCCTCACAATATTGTTCAGGATCCCCAAATGGTTGTTGTCTACAAGAGAAATAATTGTATATATTTAGACAAAGGTGCCATTTTTTTGGTATTCCAATTTCAATAAGTGTGAAGAAGTATACCGCGAATTTCGGTTAGTTGATGATGATGCAGAAGCTGCATTTGTCGAATGTGATATTGGATGGACAAAAGATGAGGTAGAAGACCTGCAGTTACGCGTACTGCGAAGAAACTTGTGATGTTAGGTAGGATCTTATGGTAACCAAACCACAAAGAACCAAGAGAAAGATGTAATAAACCACGTACTAACCTTGCATTTTGGTGAGACGGTGTTGGTACAAAGTTCTCATTGGTTGAATGTGGAATTGCATGAGGTAAGGATGAGGAAGCAGAAGAGATACATGTACTACAATGAAACTTGCACAGGTGAGTTATATATAGATTTTGATTAAGGAAAACTACTAAGTGAAGTACTCACGTGTTGTTTTTATCTGATGAATCAGCATGGGTACTTGATGTGACACGTTCTTCGGGGAGCGTAAATAGCCTTATGGGATTAAGGAATGATAAAGATTTCCGAAGAGACTCTGAAGAAGAAAGACGTCGGTATGGTGTTGCATGAGGTGTAACTGGACTATTATGTGTTTGATGCTTGTCAGCTTGAAGTGGAGTTTGTGGAAGTGAATGAGAACCATTCAATGTTGAACCTTGTGCACCTTGGATGGTGAAGTTTGTGCTGCCAATTAGTTTAGTGCTCCTTTCTCTTTCCCTTCGAGCACGCTGTCCTAGTATTCTATTTGTTATCTGCACCTAATTATAAGTATAATCAACCGAATAGATTGGGAGAAAGAGGAATGCATGGATAATAGCAAAGATGGCAATTAGTATTAAAATTAGAAAACACGAAATGTAAAGATATGAAGAAAGTAGTGAAAGGTAATAAGTGATCGAAGACTCAAAGGCAAATTATAAATGAATAGATGGATGACCACATGCAACACAATTGGTGGGTAAATATTATACATATAAGCAGGCATTAAATGGAAGTTATTAAATAGTAGTGAATTTACTACAATTATAGTGTACAAAAATACCTTTTGGACAATGCATGAGCAATCATAGTATTATTTTAATTAAAGCTCATCTTACATGAGAACCGGATGGCGGGAGAAGTGTTTGAAGTGGAGTCTGTGGAAGTGAAGGAGAGCCATTCAATGTTGAACCCATTAGTTGGTGGTCAATGACATGACGTGTGACTACTTGTGCACCTTGGATGGTGAAGTTTGAGTTGCCAATTAGTTTAGTGTTCCTTTCTCTTTCCCTTCGAGCACGCTGTCCTAGCATTCTATTTGTTATCTGCACCTAATTATAAGTATAATCAACCGAATAGCAAATATGGTAGTTAGTATTAGTGGAATGTAAATATATGAATAAAGTAGTCAAGGATAATAAGTGATCGAAGACCCAAAAACAAAAGCAAATTATAAATGAATAGATGGATAACCACATGCAACACGCTTAGTGGGTAAATAGTATACATATAAGCGTGCATTAAATTGCAGTGAATTTACTACAATTATAGTGTACAAAACACACCTTTTGACAATGCATGAGCAATTATAGCATTACATTTTAATTAAAGCTCATCTTACATGAGAACCGGATGGCAGGAGATGAGATAGAGAAACACTATCTTATGGGCGCTGCACATTTATAAAGCAAAAGAAGAAATAAGACAATGCAATATACATAAGCAACAGTGTAGAAAAATAAATAAGGCAATGCAACTTAGCATAAGACAATGCAAGCAAGAAATACCTGGAAGCCAAGAGGCGGTTGAAGATTGAGCCTATCTTGGGGGCAACAAAGACATGTTTGTTTTGGTTTGAAGGTTCCTTAAAAGGAGTCCATAGGGTGTTTTCCTTTGTCAAGAATTGGTTGCGTAGGAAGCTATAAATATTTGAAAGAGAGTTCAAAAACATGATGTGAAACCAATAAGAGTGTTAATATAATTTGGGTAACTCAAAGTATGTTAATAGAAGTTATCAATAACGTATATTGTTGATTGTAATACACGGAGCGAAAGGTGTCGCTGAGGAGTAGGTGGTCAAGGTAGAGTCCATCTTGAACTGAACATAATTATTGTTTTTCTTGCAAGGGTCCTTATAAGGGTCCATTGGACGTTTACCCTTATCTATGGGATCCTGTAGAAACAAATAGAAATAGCTAGATACTCAATAAAATCTGTAGAAACAAACATAAAAAGGATGGGTAGGGATAACATACCATTGAGAGGAAAATCTGCAACAAAAAATGGTGCCTAAAAAAAAGACAAAGCAGCAGTGATTATGTACTTGATCAGCTTAATCAAAACCTAAAGGCAACTTAAAAACACACTAAATCAGTAAATTGATTAGTACATGTTCTATCCGGAACAATCATAGATAAAAGAAAAGAATTTTCTTGTTCATAACCATCATCTCTTATATTGTAATCGAATAGTGTTAACACCTATGTCTCCACCATGAGACACCCCCAAGGAGTAGAGTGGAATTATCAGGGGCCCCTATCCAAACCCACGGTCACATTCCTCCACAGGTAAACTTCTTAACTTATATAGAACAGCACTGGACTCCACCGGGTTGTAAGCTCAATTAATATAGGCTAGTTGGCACTTGGGCTTAACCTAGGCAAATTTTTCAGGAAAAGTCCATCAACATCCCATGTAAGTTACTTGCTTCATCATAACCTCCACCCATCAGAATTATGTTTCTCTCTCATGCTTTTAAATTTCAATCGTCACATCGCTTCGGTGGAAAAATTTCCCTCCATAAGAAAGAAAGAGTTTTACTTAGATTAATTGAGTGACATCTAACCCCCTATATTTTAAAACAATAGAATTAACACATTTAAAATACTGACTAAATTGAGTACTAAAAACATATAACTACACACGGACACTATTTAGGGTGTCATCTCGCTTCTTATTTTGCTTTTCTCCAACTCAAAGTTTCATTTTTTTAACCAAAGACAAAAAAAATACATTTCAAACTTTAGGAGAACTAACATAAATGTTGACCGTTTAAAGGTTCTAAAAGGTTTCCTTGCTTACCTTCCAACTCTAGCTCCTATGCCCATGAGACTTTTGGAGAACCGGTGAGTATAATGAGTCAAGTCCCAAACTACAAAGGGTTGAACAGGTTTGATAAAACAAAATAAATTAGGAAAACAAAATAATCACACATTACGTTAAAGAATATTTTCCTGAATAATTATTAGTTGGAAGTCCACTCTATAAAGGGATACATACATATTTAACATTGCCTTTAACATTTCAGCATACACATAGTAGAACTTTGATTACTATACTCAAAAGTCAATCCAATCTTCAAGCTAGACAAAAAATCACTACCATTTGTTCGAGTTTAAAAGAAGGTGGACCCCAAAGAAGAGCATGTGGAAGACAATCCAATATCCTCATGCATTTTTTAAGGACAGAAGTTTCTCTAAAAATCTTGGTGATTTTTGAATCTTGTACAAGTCAACATTGTAAGTGGGAAGAGCCTAAAAGCCGAAAGGACCACATATCAAGGACCAAAATATCGATATCGGTTAATATATCGGTGTACCCAAAAACCGATATATATCGAATATATCGGATATATCTATTTTTTTTGTGACCAGTCCAAACCAAGGCCCAAAATATCGATATCGATAAATATATCGATGTACCCAAAATCCGATATATATCGGATATATCCATTTTTTTGGTGACCAGTCCAAACTATTTAAAATATCAGAAATATCAGAAATATAATATCGAAAATATCAGAAATATATCGAAAATATATTGGAAATATCGGATTTATATTAAAAATTGGTCAAAAAGTCAACCGATATATATCATAAATATCGGATATATCGATTATATCGGCGATATAAAGTTTTATATCGGAAATTCCGATATATATCGGGAAAAAAAGGGTTCTATATTCGGTGGATATATGTCGGAAATATCGATATCGGTGTACCAAAACACCGATATATATCGGCGATATTTTGGTCCTTGGTCCAAAACTATTTAAAATATCGGATATATCGGAAATATCATAAATATATTGGAAATATTGGATTTATATTAAAAAATGGTCAAAAAGTCAAACGATATATATCATAAATATCGGATATATCAATTATCTCGGCGATATAAAGTTTTATATCGGAAATTCCGATATATATCGAAAAAAAAGTTCTATATTTGGTAGATATATATTGGAAATATTGATATCGGTGTACCAAAATACCGATATATATCGGCGATATTTTGGTCCATGCCACATATATAAAAGTAGTGGGGTAGTGGAGGTCGTCTTCCCCATTCCCCGCCCCAACCCCAACTTTACACCAAAACAAAAAATGAAAAAACACAAGTGTTTTGAATTTGAGCAAAAGAAAAATGACACCAAAAAATATTAACCATCAAGGGAAAATGGAACCAAGAGATCTCAGATTGAAAGCTAGCGAAACCTTTTCAAAAGGGAGATTGAAAAACAAAAAAAAAAAAAACAGAAAGAGACCCATCCGATCCATTTGAAGGAAAAAGTTAGTAGCCCTTTTTAACCACATCAACACTAACCATAAAACCCTACGACAATCTCTCCCATGTATATAAAAGTGTATATAAACACATCAACACTAACCATAAAACACTAACCAATCTCTCCCAGATTAAACAAGAAAAACAGACAAATTGAGTAAACTCATACGTGAATTTGTTGGGTATGTTCTTGATCATGACACATGTATATAAAAGTAAAAGAAAGGAAAAAAACATTTGCTTTAGCCTGAATAGCAAAATAAGAGCAGATGTATCCAAAAACATTTGGTAGACATTGACTTTGATAAAGTTTGGAAGGTATTCTTTGCTTTAGCCATTGAGAGGTAGCTTTGTAGAGTTCACAAAGCTCCGGTCATCTACATTTATAATATTTGCTGAATAATAGAGGAACAATTATACATTCAGTCTTCTGCAAGAGGCGTCCAGAACACATGAACTGAACCGCTCCTTCAAAGAACAAACAATAGCCAGACCTCATTTTATTAGTGTACATAAAGAGGCGTACATATAATATTTGCTTTATTAGTGTACATAAAGCATTGTACATAAAGAATGAATCAAATGAAAACTGAAGTCAGAATGAATGAACAAAAGCATTGTACATAAATAACAAAAGATTGATTAATAAATTAAAAGAATGAAAACTGAAGTCAGACCTCATTTACTTGTGCTTCAAATTTCCGTCATATCTGTAATCAATCTTTTGTTAACCGCTCCTTCAATCATTCCAGATGAACAAAAGCATTGTACATAAAGAATGAATCAAATGAAAACTCAAGTCGAATGAATGAACAAAAGCATTGTACATAAATAACAAAAGATTGATTAATAAATTAAAAGAATGAAAACCAAGTCGACCTCATTTACCCTACGTGGCTTCAAGCTTCACATTTACCTGTGTTGGTTGTGGAAATGAAACAAGGCAATTGCCCGCATTTTTCTTTCTCTAGAGTGACGGTGGCGGGGAAGGAAGGATAGGGCATACATAGTTTGTTTGAAGAATAAGATCCAATAGATCCCAGGTGTTAGGGCATAAGGGAGCATACTCTTTGGGATTGGCTTATTTTGCCATGTCACAACTTAGAAAAACAATGGTAACCATCGGATGGAGGCCCCTGAGGGCCCCACACCATTGTTTTTATTAGATAGAAGATATATATATATATATATATATATATATATATATATATATATATATATATATATATATATATAGAAGAAAATTATAGTATACCCTCTTGGCTCTATTTTTTGGAGCCTTTATAGAGACTCCGATCCAACTTTTGTAAGACACTTTGCCTAATTATGGGAAAATATGTGAGAAAATTGGAAGTTTACGTATGTTCTAAAAAAAACCAAACATTATTACCGGAAAAAAAAAACAAAAAAACAAATATTGGAAAACGCTATCACATGCCTTTTCTCCGTTTTTCTTTTCCTCCATTCTAAACACTCAAATGTAATTAAGAAAATAAAATTATACTTGCATATTCTATAAAATATATTTGCTCAACAACTTGATTCTCCAACTGTTCACGAGATGTAATTCTTACCAACTGTTCAATGTTGCTACCATGGTATGGTCAAGGCACGTTAATGGAAACACAATATTTTTTCAAATCCCACGGTGTAGCACTTGAGATCTCTCATCTCTCTAAAAGCCTAAGCCTAAATAGCATTTGAGATAGCTCTAAAAGCCTAAAGACTAATGTGTTTCCATTTTCAATGTGATTAAATATTGAAAATCACAAAAAAACTTAACGGAAAACCTTCTAATTTGGATTTATGTTTTTATCGTAACATAGATAATTTTGTCTCTTTGATGCATGATATATACCATATAGGAAATCATGTTTAATTTATTTTTTATTTTATTTTAATATCATGTTTGTAAGGACACTACATAAGAATCAATATAAGTTAGTATTACACACAACCTTACATAATTAAGGGGAAATCGGAAATTTGATATGAATGTTGAACTAACCTCAAACAATTATTAACGCACAATCAGAAACTGGCCTGGATACAAATGCATTTACCAAACCACAAAGAATAATTAACGAGAAATCGGAAACTGGATACAAGTGCATTGAACTAACATCAACGAATAATTAACAAGAAATCGAAAACTAGATGCAAATACATCGAAACAAACTAGCCTTAAAGAATAATTAACGCGAAATAGGCAATTGGATACAAATGCATTGAACTAACTTAAAAAAAAATAAATAAATAAAAAAATGACTCGGAAACTGGATGCAACTACATGTAACTAACTTCAAAAAATAATTAACGGAAAATCATAAATTAGATGCAATCGCATTGAAATAACCTCAGAGAATAATTAATATGAAATCGGAAACAGGATGCAAATACATTGAATTAGCCTCAAAGAATAATTAAAGTAAAATAATAAACTGAACGCAAATGCATTGATCGAACTAACATCAAAAAATAATTAACGGAAAATCAGAAAACATAATGCAAATGTATGGAACTAAACTCATAGAATATTTAACTTAAAAATAAACAATTGGATGCAACCGTGTTGAGCTTACCTCATAGAATAAACAATAACTCAGAAACTATTGAACTTACTGTACCTCAAAGAATAAATAACGTGAAATCA
Source organism: Coptis chinensis (assembly GCF_015680905.1). NCBI lineage: Eukaryota > Viridiplantae > Streptophyta > Magnoliopsida > Ranunculales > Ranunculaceae > Coptis > Coptis chinensis. The sequence continues at coordinate 85,884,901 of NC_141463.1, read as the reverse complement.
GAAACTATATGTAAATACATGGAACTAGCCTAAAAGAATAATTAACGCGAAATTAATAATTGGATGCAACTGCATCATATCGAACTAACATCATAATATAATTAACGAGAAATCAGAAACTGGATACAACAACATTGAACTAACATCAAAGAATTATTAACGGAAAATTAGAAATTAGATGCAACTGCAAAGAACTAACCCCAAATAATAATTAACATGAAACCGGAAACTAGATGTAACTAACCTAAAAAAGTAATTAACGGAAAATTGGAAATAGATGCAAATGCATCGAAATAACTTAAAATAATAATTAACGTGAAATTAAAAATTGGATGCAACTGCATAGATTTAACCTCAAAGAATAATCAACGAGAAATCGGAAACTGAATGCAAATGCATTGAACTAACCTCAAATAATAAATAACGGAAAATCAAAAATTATATGCAAGTGTATCGAGAACTAACCTCAAAGAATAATTAACGGGAAGTCGAAAACTGGGTGCAATTGCGTGGAATTAACATCAAAGAAAAATTAACCAAAAATAGGGAACTGGTTGCAAATGCAATGACATAACCTCAAAGAATATTTAACGGGAAATCGAAAATTGAATGAAACTGCATTGAATTAACCTCAAATAATAATTAATAAGAAATTGGAAAGTGGATGGAAATGCATTGAACTAACCTCAAAACATAGTTATATATTATAAGAGTGGGAATGTCTCGACAAGTACTGTTTTGCAGTTAAAATGGTGTTTATCATATGATCGGCAATGCCTTTTATTCAAGTAGTTTCAATATAATCCTCACCTCATCGAGCATTCTCACAAAAGTTTTATCAAACTTCTACATTAATTCACAAAAGAAGTTGAAGTGGGTTTGTTGTTCTTTTTATGGAGTGTGGAATTTTCACGTTGTAAAAAATTTGGATAGGTGATCAATATAATATTCATATCTCATAGCTCAACATAGCATAGTTGTTAATATTTATCAGAATAATTTAATATATTGGCACCCGTTCGCAGGTCGGGATCGAAAGCTAGTATATATATTGTTTTATTTGGTGTAGAATTCTTCTCTCTTATGCATTTACTTGTTAAATAAATCTATTGAAATTTTAAGTTTATGAGATGACTATTTAAGAAAGAAAAAAAAAAGTTGTGATCAATTTTTACAATAATTGTTATATTTAAAATTTTTGGGTTAGCTCCCCCCTCCACACTAGATGAGCCAATTAGGATCTACCCCCAATATGGGAAAATGTCGTTAACCCTAAATTCTTTGTTAAATAAATTGAGGTTTACATTCATATGAAATAACAAATCCATAAAATATAACAATTTTATTGGTATATATTAATACTAAAAAGCTCTCTATTCAAAATTTGCTTAGCCCCCGATTGCCTTGAGTCGCCCCTGGCCACATTTCATACGTGCTGGAACGTGCACTCATGTTTTTATAGAAAATGAAATTTGAAAAATGCCAGCATGGTTATCCTATACGTTATCAAAATGAAATAGATCTTAAAAAAATCTGTTGACCAACTTAAATAACAAACAAATACAATATTTCATCATGAAACCTTCCTATATATATACTAGTACCACTAGCCACTAGGTGCCAATCCAATCATTTTCATCCTTGAATCAACAGAAAACATATAGATCAGTTGACATGGGCACCAGGCCACCAGCAGAATTTCTCACTCTGCTCCGTCATGATAAAACACAAGGAGTTTTGTTTTCATTTGGTTCTTCCAATAATATACACTCGTAATAGGCCCATTGCATACGCAGCTTAGGCTTGCGTTCAATGCCCTCAAAAGAAAAGGTGTTAAAAACCTACATGTATGTTTTAGACTTTAGTAGCTACACCAATTTGTCAAAGGATTCAAGGATCACAATTATTTATGAGTCCGGATTCAGAGAGGGTACCCGCACAAGAAAACTTGTGTGGGCACACCCAATCCCGTTAGATTTCATTAGGATTGTGATATGTTAACGTGAGGATTAACACCGTCATATTTCAGTGTTACCGAAACAGTCTGTCTCCCTTTTTTATTTTGGTAACTAAATCTCAAAGATAGAATTCTACATGGAACTATTCATCTTCTTCCTTAACAAAAAAATAAAAAGGAGACATAATTCTGCCCCTAATAATTATAACTGCAAATGGAGTGGAAAATCTACAAGTACAAGTACCTCATAATCTTCTAATAAGCTTGACAACATAGCAAATCATAATTTAAGTGAATACGTGTTCGGGTTAGTAAGCTACAAGTAGCACTACCTCATCTTCTTAGTATTACACAAGGCCTTCCTAGTACGTACAACTAATGTCTGGCACTTAATATTCCATTGCTATGTTATCAAGCTAAGTACAACTGATGTCCACCGGTCATAAACCCATGCTTAGGAAGTCTTTTATTTTTATAGTCAAATTTTTTTTGACAGAACTATCGTCACCTGATAGTAGTTGTCCTAGTTCTAATGAGTAAAGGATTCAATCTTATCATTACATATCTTCATGACTGTAAAATTTCAGTAAATAAAAAGTACAACCATGTGTACAGTTTAACACAATAAGTCATAGAAGAAAATGATTGCTCGGCATCACCGAACGGAAGACGATAAGTGATAGAAGAAGAAGACGAGATATGTATGATTAGATTGTTCATTAGAAATGGTAGTAGCAGTAAAGGAGAAAGAAGTGGGGGAAGACATTGTTTCTTATATTTATTCCTATTTATTTTTATCTTTGTTAAGGAAGGAGATGGCTGAGATTTAGTTACCAAAATAAAAGAGGGTGACAGACTGGTTCGGGTAACACTGAAATATGACGGTGTTAATCCTCACGTTAACACATCACAATCCCAATGAAATCTAACGAGATTGGGTGCGTCCACACAAGTTTCCTTGTGCGGGTACCCTCTCTGAATCCGGACTCATTATTTATTAGTTACTGATTATTTTCGCGACAATTCAGTAGTTGTCGGATTCAGTGGGCAGCTATGTTTCTGAATAAGGACCAGACTTGAAAACCCTGGTCCTTGGATAAGATAATACCATTGAACTCCAAGATGTATGTCTTGCTTTTTCATTAATACTTCACCAATCATCCAACTCTTCCATCACGTTACCGTTGACATTCCGGACTTTTGAATTCCTAAATAGCCACAATGCATCTTCACTTCATTCATGGTTGACCAACCTCTACAATAATCATGTATTGGGTAATTTTGGCCAGTCACAACTTATCTGTCTCCCTTCTTTCACCAAGGAAATGAATGGCACTTTTGCCTCAGATCAGGGACTACTTTCTAATAAAATTGGTGGTTTTGGATATGGCATCGGTGTCTCCATCGGCGTCCTCCTCCTTATCACAACCATTACCCTTGCATCCTACTTCTGCACACGCACTCAACCGTCGCCTCCCGTGCCTCAACAAATAGCCAATGAAGTTCCTAGTCATCATGCCATTGTGATTGAGGAAGGTCTTGATGAGGCCACCTTATTAAGCTATCCCAAACTCCTTTACTCGCAAGTTAAACACCGCAATAAGGATACATCTGCATCTTGTTGTTCCATCTGCTTGGCTGATTACAAAGGAAACGACATGCTTCGGCTGCTACCTGATTGTGGACACCTCTTCCATCTCAAGTGTGTTGATCCATGGCTGAGGAAGCATCCTACTTGCCCAGTATGTCGTACTTCTCCGATGCCAAGTCCACTTTCCACTCCCCTCGCTGAGGTAGTTTCATTGGCAAGTCAGAGGTTAAATAGATAAAATGGTTTTAGAAAAAACTGACCAAGTGTCAGTTTTCTTTACTTCAATGTACACGATTCAACCAATTCTTTTTCTTCTACTGAAGTTTTGCAATGAAGTTATATGTATTTCCATTTCTGCATCCCATATACGAAACATTAGCATCTAGTTTTGTGCAAATCAGTAGTAAAGTATATCATGTTTCTTCTGAGATCTGAAATTTGAGATTATGACTCAAAAAGAAGCATTTAGAATATAATATGTCAATTTCTTGCATATAGTAGGCAAATAACCGGAAGACTAGACCATAGGATATGATTATCCTTGTTTAATTTGTGGTTTGCTTAGTTAGTTTTCCCCTGTTTGTCGATTCAAGGTTAGCATATCAAAGGAATCGCCTGTACATTATATTGGACTGGTTCTCCTGGTGAGATGGTCTAGTTGGTGAGAGAGGTCCATTAGTCTTGATCCCTATATATACGAGACCTGTCTTTTCCAAATAGCTACTTTGGCCTTTTAGAGTTTGCGCAATTCAGTGTGCCTGCTGTTCTACAAAAAACAATATGTATCATGTATACTTCCCAGAAGAAATAATCTCAGGTATTCTCCTACGAGTTCTAGAGAAGAATCTCATCAGATTGAAGGTTGTATGCAAGTTTTGGAATTATTTGATATCTAGTACCAAGTTCATAAAAGCTAAAAAGCGCATCTTGGTTGTTCTCCATCACGGATTATCGTCCCCTATTTCAACAGCGCGAATATGTCAAAAAACTTTTTGTCCATCAGTACACAAGAGCAAAACAAGAAAGCAGAGATTTTGCAATTGCCTTTACTAGAAGATCAACTTCAAGAGGTAACCTTAAAATCCTCTTGCAATGGTTTACTGTTATTTAAGAACATTAAACGCGACAATGTAATTCTCTCAGTATATAATCCTGCAACACGACAGTTCAAAACTCTACCTCATTTGAAAGGAAAATATTGGTTTTCTAGATACTCTGAATATGCTTTGGTTTACGACGTGTCCATTAGAAAATACAAGGTCTATGTCATCGAACAATGGTACATTAGAAAATACTCTGAATATTGCCCTTCCAGTTGTCAGAGTGCAATGGTTCATTGTGTCTGACAAATGTGTATCCTTTCCGTATTGACACATTTGTTTTAGATGACAAGTTTACCAATATATGGACCATATACTAGCGGTAACTAATACACCTGTGTTTCTGAGGTTTACTTATATGACGTCAAGAAACAGGAACTGAACGAGATTGCATCCCTATCCAAGAGCGAACGGCTGCGCCGTGAACATGTATTTTATACTAAGAGTATTGTCAGTTGGTAATAAGTCAGCAAGATTCAAGTGTTCAACAATATAATTTTGCAGACTGTGCGGTGTAATTTCACTTTACGGTGTTTTGTCAGAATGTAGTATGTTCTAATTTTTAGTTTATATTCATTTCATTTTGTCGAAATCCATTTTAGCACTTCATACAACCACTAAAAATGTTAGTTATGTTTTACCAATTGCAAACAATTGTTCCGGAAAAAGTTCTCAGTCTTTGTGATCAATTACACCAGCGACCAGACAGGATCAGTGAGATTATGGATGTTAATGCTCTTTTCGTTGAAAAACCATATCTGGAATGGAACTGGTTGAATTCTGAGTATGTAATATGAAGATGGGGTTATCTTATATAAACTAAGAAGAGCAAAATCCTATTATTTTTCCTAGTATAAAACCAAAAAGAGCAAATAGATCGAGATGTTAGTACAAGTACAAATGAGGAGACCACTTTTCATATATTAAGTAGAGTTCTCGTTAAGTAGAGCAAACTACATTTTTAATGGAAATTTCAAAGAAATTGATTATTTGGTTTATGCAAAGTAGAGTTTTCATTGTTCAATATACAAACAATACTCATTCAACTGTTTTCTTTGCCTTCTCTTTGCAATTACTTTTTTGAAGGTTGCCCATCCACTTTCTTGTTCTTATTATTTCATTCTACCCAGACATACCCACATGTAGTTTCAATAGTTTGAGTTGAATCCAAATTGGGGGGGCATTGTAGTAGTCATTCCACCTGCTATATAATTGAATATAACTATTTGGAACCAATGTAATCATGAAGTTTCGCTACTAAAGAAGACTCTACAAAACTAAACTCATCCAACCATATTTCATACGTTGTGGATCACGAACACAATCTGAACCAACTCCATATAGGAAGTGGCTCCACCAAAGCTCATACATAAAATTTCTTTCAACTCACCAAAAATCCAACTTTTAGTAGAAACTTCATGAAACAGGTACCATCACAGTCCTTGAACTTCCTCCAAATCAATAATCCGAAATCCTAGGTATTACTTCATGTGAGCTAACGGTAAATGGCAAAATAGAAAACTGGAGTAACGTTAAAACTGTTCTATAAATCTATAATTCAAGCCTCTATGCTCTGTTTGGTTCAACGTAATGGGATGCATTTACACCCATCTCCCAGTAACTACCAATTTCCAAGTGTTTGGCCCACTATTGCATATAGCCCGTTGCAACAAATTGGTTCCTCCACTTCCCGCGTATAAATAGCTCCCACAACACTCATTTGCAACCCAAAAACCATCGCATCCATTTGCACGATCTCTCAGTCTCTCCCAACTCATAAAACTGTTTCTCTATACTGGCAACTCTATCTAAACAGAAACACCTCCATCTCCTAGTTTATTAATTTCTTCTCTCTTAGCTATTGTTTTGGTTCCATTAGTGTTGTTGGCTGCTGAAAAGGTAAGTCCTTTCCCTTCACCTTCTTCTTCTTCTTCTTCTTCTTTCTATATTTCTCTCTGATTGAACAACTTGTTTTAATAGCTAAGCTTTTATGTACGTGTTGTTTCCCCCCAATTTCTTTGATCTCTATGGGTTTTGTTTTACTCTCATAAAATGAAAATCACATAATCTTAACTAGTTATAATTAATGAAAACTTTTTGGAAATGGGGTTGATTATATATTATTAGTTAGAAACTGAAGGTCTTGGGATAAGATTAGTAAGTATTCTTTATTTCTTACTGTAATTTGCCGATGGTTTCAATGTAAGTATAGTAAATAGTACATATTTCTTTATTTATGCCATTTCTTGAGGGTCGAGTTTACGACTAGTCAACATTCTTTACTTCTTAATGTCATTTGCTGAATGTCTTCCGAGCAAGGCTAGTAGGCAATCAATGTACATAAAGTGCCATTGTTGTTAGTATGTAATTTCTGAATGTCTAAGCCATGTATTATTTTAATGCATTTAATACAATAAGAAAGGATTAGTTGCTCGATTGTTTTTTTCTAGCTTATACTATACTGTTGATATTATAATCATTGTTACAGTGTTTAAATGTTGCGAGTATTAACTCAAATGATATAGTTTGTGAATTTTAAGCTAGCTCCTTGACCAAATTTTTGTAATGGCAGACAATAGTATAGAAGTTATGGATAATTATGAAGATGAGGAGCGAATTAGAGAGGTTGTTGCTGTCACTTGTGCAAGCGTTGCACATGTAGCAACAATATTTACTGCATACTTTTCTTTTAACTTACCAAGAGAACCTTATGTTAGGTCATGTTGCGAGAAACGAAATACATATATCGACTTCGATCATATATAAGATGAAAAGTGTCGTAAAAAATTTATGAATGGGAATGGAGTCATTCCATCAACTATGTTTGTTGGTTAGGGAAAAAGGTCTTTTGGAAGACACCTAAAATTGTCGGGTTTTGAGGAAATACTAATGAGATTCCTACATTTACTTGGGCATGATGTGAGGCATAGTGTGATGTCCGGTCGATTTTTTCGATCACAAAAGACTATTTGTCGACAATTTAATGAAGTACTTGTTCTTTGTTTTGAAATTGTACCCATGCTTGGTAGCTAACCATGGAGAAGCCATACATGGTGGAGGAACCCCATCTGTAATCGTAAGTGATGTTAGATATGCACAATATTTCAAGGATTGTTTGGGAGCACTAAATGGTACTCATATTAGAGCTACTATTCCAGAAGAGGATGTAGAAAGATTTAGGAGTGGTAGGAAGGACTTTACTTCTCAAAATGCATTAGCAGCTTGCTCATTCAACTTGAAGTTCACATATGTACTAGTTGGATGGGAAGGGGTAGCACATGACCAAAGAGTTTTGGATAACGCTCGTACTAGACCTAATCCATTTGTTATTCCTTCAGGCAGTTGTTTCTAATATTCTCGACCCAAAGCAAAATGCACGGTCCCCTCCAACAAAGCCCTACCAACAAAAACTCGGGCCTGACAAGCCTGCTTTCCTCATTGAAAGGGCCTAAGCAAAGCAAGATTACCCATTATCAAAGCCAGCCCGAGTCAATTGGAGGTTAAAAGGTTTAAGGCTTTGAGCATGTATTTATTAAGCAGTTTCAGATGAACAAACGTTGAATCTAGTTGTTTAACACCAAATCCAGATAAGCTAACGAGGTACTCAAACCGTCAAACGACAGACGCCAAGACTGGAATAATCATTATGTACACACAAACAACAATGGTTCAATTAAATTACCAGCTTTTGAGTATGTTTTCATACAAAGTACACGACAAACAAAATTTTCTTGCTAAGAGAGCTCTGAAATCAAAAGCCACACGAAAAACAGAGTGATGAAATAATTTGGTCACTACCGGACATAGTATACATTTTTTTTTATTGGCAAGCCTGTACTGATAGTATACACTTGGTTATTGCTTCCATACAAATTGTTTGTGTGCATGTATCAGTTCAACATTGTAATGCATCTTGGGCACGATGTGAGGCATAGTGTGATGTTGAGTCGATTTTTCCGATCACAAGAGACTATTTGTCGACAATTTAATGAAGTACTTGTTGCTGTTTTGAAATTGTACCCATGCTTGGTAGGTAACCATGGAGAAGCCATACATGGTGGAGGAACCCCATTTGTAATCGTAAGTGAGGTTAGATATGCACAATATTTCAAGGATTGTTTGGGAGCACTAGATGGTACTCATATTAGAGCTACTATTCCAGAAGAGGATGTAGAAAGATTTAGGAGTGGTAGGAAGGACTTTTCTTCTCAAAATGCATTAGCAGCTTGCACATTCGACTTGAAGTTCACACATGTACTAGTTGGATGGGAAGGGACAACACATGACCAAAGAGTTTTGGATAACGCTCGTACTAGACCTAATCCATTTGTTATTCCTTCAGGTAGATATCTATAACATTATATTTTTGGTTGATTGTTACTACCTATAGTACATGTAATAACTATGTAATAACTTTGATTTTTTATTTTATAGGTCTACTTAGGTGATGCAGGATATGGTAATGAGCATGGGGTCTTAACTCCATATCGGAATACAAGATACCACATCAGTGAATACATTACTAATCGTGAGCCTCGAAACTTTAAAGAGTTGTACAATAAACGGCATTCGCAACTTAGAAACACAATTGAGAGGGCTTTTGGAGTATTGAAGAAGCGGTGGCCCATGTTATTAGCTCGTTCCCATTATTCATACAAGTCACAATTTAAGATAGCTATGGCGTGCTTCATACTCCACAATCACATAATGGGTGTTGACCCAAAGGATCCGATTATTGAGGAAACAGACAACGAAATCCTAGCATCTCGACAACAAGTTGGTTCTTCATCAAGTTGTAATAGCCAAGAGCAAGTTGATCTGTCAAGTAGTAATAGCCAACGACCTACATTTAGGGTTGAGCAAGCTCGATGGCTACAATTTAGGGACAACACTGCTAACAAAATGTATATTGACTATCAAAACTACAAACAACGGAAAAATGCAGGAAGAAATGCATAAGTATATATAGTTTTTATTGTTTTATTTTTTTGTCTTATAAGAGATTGGTAGCACACTTCTATGTATACTTATTATTTTGTTTGTAATTTCACTTTATTAAATGTGTGATTTTAATTGATATTTTCTTTAAGTGCACTTGCCTCTCTCTCACTCAGTGTGTACAATTGTTGTGAATTTGTTGCTTAATTTATATTATAGATATGGCCGACAAAGTACCCGAAGTAAAGTCTGAAAAGGAGAATAAGCAAATAAGTTGGACTTTTTCCATGGATGCTGCACTAACAGAAACTTTCCTTGATGCATATAGGCAAAACAAGAAACATGGTAGGGTTTGGGATGAAGCAGTGTATACATCAGTCCAATTGGCAGTATTGGTCAAAACTCAGGAGCAAGTTGAAAAGGCTCATATCACGAGCAAAATGTGTACAATGAGGAAAAAGTACAACTCTTTTACTGATTTGGCATCAAGAAGTGGATTCGGCTGGGACCCAATTAAGCAAACAATCACAGCTCCTCCTTCAACTTGGATTGAGCTCCTAGCTGATCCGGTAAGTTGCATTTGTTATATTGGTCTTCAATTGCATACGATAGCCAAAAATGCGTAGTAGAAACTACAGTACATTATTTTCTTTGCGATTAATACAATATTGAACGTGAAATTGCAAACAGGGGAATACACTTGAATTTGGTGGCTATGTGTAGCGTAGCAACACCTAAAAGTCCCCTGAGCCCTGAATCCTTGATGCATGTACATGTACTTACAAAATAGGCTATCTAAGTATCAAAGTAAAGGAGTGCTTTGAGGACCTCAAGAAATGTGCTTCATGTTCGCATCATTGTTAACTGACTAGTACTTGGGGGGAGGGTTCAAGATTTCAACTCAATATGAAACTTTTAATAATAGCTTTCTTGAAATTTATCTATCTAAAATTTGCTTTAGATATAATTAGGGAGTTCACATATTGCAACCAGAAATGGGTGAGAGTGCAATTTCCTGAAACAGATAAATTCTCAGTTAACTGAAACAGTTCATATATTAATTGTTCTCGACTCTGGTCCTAATACACAATATCCATTACAATATGACCTTATTTGTTTGTCTGTCATGTGGGATAACTAATGCTATCCAACAGAGTAAGCTTATTAGAAATGGAAGTTCAATGTTACAACATCTGCATCTAATGCTCCTATGTACTTTTACGTTATCACGTAGATGGTTTTACTGTACTATGAGCAGTTGCACTTTTTAGGTGACTAATGTATGTATTAAGTTGCGTAACATAGGATTCATGCAATTTATGCTCTGTTGAACAGTATGTTAGGTGATTGGGAAACATGTTATGTTAAACTTAGTGTAGTGAAGAACTGGACATAAGAATGTTGAGTTGGATGGATTGGTGGATTCGAAAGGATGAAAGTAGAAAGACATTGGCTTAACAAGTTAATAGCAAGTGGAGTAGTGGACCTGTCCCAACCGTGGGAAGTCCATGAGTTGGGTTCATAGCCTAAAAGAAACAGTAAAGTGAATTTTATCTATAAAAATAAGAAAACAGGTTAATAATTAAATGAAAGGTGATGAAGATGGTTTAGTCATATTTTCATATGTAGTGTAGACAGATGGCAGTCCCACTTAAAGGGAACATGATATTTAAACAGAACACTTTTGAACTGCCATAGTAGTGGATATTGACTGAGAGCAGATTTGGAGATGCTCGAGTTATCAGAAGCTTTACTTTGGTTAAAGTTGAGTAGGGGAAGATGTCTTTTCAGCTCATAGGATGTGGTTTTGGTGTAGTCGTTGTATGAGATTTTTTTTTTTCAAAGTTGCATATTTATCTTTAGGATTTCAGTGGATTTTTTATCATATATGTATAATTAGGAGGCACTATTGGAAATTTATTATGGGAAAATGAGCACTGTATTCTATCTGTTTGGGAGGTTGTGTTCAGTAGTTTTATTCACTTGTTAAATAGCTTTTCACGTTTTGGGAGATAATTGGTTATAAGAAATATATTTTCTATCTGGAGTGCTACAGTTTTGTGTTCCTGCTGTTTTTGCATGTGAGATTCACCTAGGCTGTTTATAATGGTCAGCATGAACTCCTTAGTATTAGTCTAATGAGTCCAAATGGTATGATGTCTTCTCGCAGTTACTTGACATTTTTACTATAACGCGTAAGTTTATCATTTTATTTATTTATTTATTAGTCTTTTTTTTTTGTAGAAATCAAATGAAAAGTATAAGGGATTTCGCGATAGGGGGCCAAAGTGGCCTCTTGATCACTTGGCTATCATCTTTGGTAACACATACACATCGGGATCCTACTCAATTGGAGGCAGAGACTCTGTTGATCTAACCCATATGGATAGTGTGCCTGACTTGAATGTTGTAAATGAAGAAAATGATTCCGCTGGTTTAGGAGAAGGTGAAACAAAAAATGGTACTGAAAAACGAAAGGCCTCGGCCATGTCAGAGGAGAAAAGGCCACATGGTAAGAAAGTGAGAGTGGTTGATGAAGTGAAAGAGATTGTTCAAGATATGACAGGTGCAATAGGTGATCTTAAAAAAGTTGTTGATCCTGCAGCTCGTGCGGAGTATGTTTGTGAGCAAGTTATGAAGATTGAAGGTTTTACTAAACGATACTTAAGGAAGGCTTACACAATCCTAATGAGGAACCCCATTGAGAAAGAAATCTTCTTAGGCGGAGATTTGGAGCTCAAACAGGAAATGGTAGAGGAACTTCGTGATCTAATTGGAGATATTTGATTTCCTGTTTTTATTTTTTAGTTGGGAGTTTAGAAATAAATTTGTTGGATATGTAAATAGATAGGTTTAGTAGTTTTTTTCCCTTTTTTTTTGTGTGCTTAAGCTAGGATTTTAACAAATGTGTCCTTCAATGCTTAGATTCTTTGAATTACATTCTTCAAATATTTGTTTATTCGTTATAAAATTGTTGTTATTTCATTTTTTTTAAGTAATTAGTGATCCAATGTTCATGTGCATAGAATTATTTTGTTTACTCAAAATGTGAACCAATTCAATCACAAAATTTGAATGAGTGATAAAAAATAGAACGCAATAATATGTATTTTGCACTGATTTATATGCATTGTAGTGAACCAATCACAAAATGCTTATTTTGCATCCATTTGCAAAGGGTGAACCAAGCAAATTAAATGTAAATGAAGTACATTGCAATAAGATGTATTTGCATTTTTTTGCAAATTACATTCAGGTCCAGCGAACCAAACAGAGCATTTAGCTTCGTATTTTCTAATTCGGGTCGCTAGGTGAAAAAAACTATTAGAATTTTCTCTATAATTCCTAAAAACAATTTGAACGCAAATATTTCATTTAACTCTTCGTATAAATGAAAATAACAAACAACCACACACTTGCAAAACTAAAGTAAAAATAAATAAATAAATGATTACCAGGATACACTTGAGATTAGTGGTAGCAACATCTTCTTTAGTCTCATTAGCATAAAACAACTCAAGTTTATTTACCATATCCTCACACTTGTGCATAACTTCCACACCTTTTTTCGACATGTCCTACAGAACCTTGTTGACAATGGAATTAGATGTCGTGGTATGTATTTTTAACGTTTGTTCAAGTAATACTGATAGCGGTAACTCATCAAAATTTAATTCCCCCATTTTTAAACCCAACTGCAAAACCGAAATTAGATCTAAAACAAATAAACATATGAATCTTAACATATTTGAAATGTTAAAAATTAAGGTTTAGTTTGAATACCTTTGCACTTTTTTACAAAATAAATAAATAAGACAATCTGATGATCCTACCTGGCCTGCAAACGAGGGAGGGAGAAAGAGAAGAAGAAGAAAAAGCACCAAGGTATATGAATAACTAAATTGAAGAGTAATAAATGGGTGATCTTGGACACCCAACAAAACACTCCCGTACCCCCATAACTATCATAAATTTTTGTCATACCCCAATTGTAACTCCCCAAAATCAAATAAAGATTACGAGGCGTTAATAAGACGACATATAATATTAATAATTTAAAATCAATAATTAAACCATCATATATTTTTTTTCTACAAAAAATCCGGCAGAGTTTCCTTTGTATAATCAACATTTCATATACCTAAAACCTATCATAACCTAAAAATCAAAATAACCTAATAGCCATAACATACTGTAACGTCTATTAACCGAACCCTTATCCTAGATCGGTATTTCACATTTGCACAACCCTCCATGACATCATATATACATTTTAGTCATGCAATATAAGCTACAATAATTTACATAGAAATAAATGAATTAATAAGCCACTACTTGTAACCGGTATTAACGTTACTTAACCCTCCGCTACGTTTTCAAGATGTTTCTTTGTTTCTTGAAGTTTCACCTTGATTCTTTAGTATGTATTCACCTTATAGATCTCGATATGGAGGGACATGTTCGTCCCTGTCCGTTTACACTCCGACGATCAACATTAGACACATAATCAATTTGATTGATAAAACTTATAAATAATACATCAAGTAAAAATATTAACCAACACTAGAATTACGTACCTTCCTCTGCAAATGAACCTTATCGTTTGCTTAGCAAAATTTCTTAATCCTATTGGGGTACAATCTTTCAAAGGCATCAGAAACATCCGATATGACAAACAAGCTTCAATGTAAAATATTAACAATAACAATAGAATCTGAATAAACTCAACTATCACTTGAATATAAGATCATCACTCCATTAATAGAGACAGCAATATCAATAGGGTAACATGACCTCTTAAGGATAAATCACTCTAATAAATCAACCGATCATTTCTATTGTGCAACTTATAATAATATAGACTATTAAATTAGTATATAACTTCGGCTCAAATATTGGTCGGGATTAATGCTACTGATGTGAATAAATGACTGCGGAAACAACGTTACCCACAACAAACGGATCAATCCAACACAAGGATCGATCCTTCTCAATAGACAAGACTTCAACACCCTCCAAGCAATATCCCAACACTTCTCAATATCAAATAACAAGCATATAAAGTAAAACAATTAATATAAAAGAAGAACAAACCACAAGACGAGATATATCGTGGTTCGGCAATTTGCCTACGTCCACACTGCGAGTTCCAAGCTTTACTAGATGTCCGGAGTAACAGATTACAAGTCTCTCAATTCACTCACAAAGAATTGCTCTCTTATAATCTCTCTCTTTCTTGGTTTTGGAAAAGTTAGATTTCTACAGAAAAAACCTATTTTTATACTATTTCTAAAAGCTTTCGAAACAGTGAATTTCGGGCTGAAATTGGTGGAGCGCAGGTCGCGCCCATCGGAGGCGCAGGTGCGCCCAAAACACTGGAGGGTCGCGCCCATCGGAGGCGCAGGTGCGCTCAAAACACTGGTCACAGCGCAGGTCGCGCCCATCTAAGGCGCAGGTGCGCTCTAGACATGAAAGAGAAAAAAAAAAATCCCTTTTTCTCTACATTCTCCACCTCGGTGAGGTTTTAACACATAAAACCAAGCCGAACACATCCAGCAATAACACATCCAGTAGGAACACATCCAGGAAGGAAGACTTCATGATCAATCGCCTCCTGAAGGGCCATGCCCACAAAGGGCTCTTTTAAACATGTAGGATTTGGAGCAAGTCCAAACTGTGTTGAAACTTTAACTCCGGTGACAACTTTCGTCAGCATATCAACAGGATTGTCATGGGTGTCCACTTTCTCAAGTGCTACATCACCATCCTCAACGACATCCCATATAAAGTGATAACGGACATCAATATGCTTGGTCCGAGCATGATGAACTTGGTTCTTCGCCAAATGAATAACACTCTAACTATCACAATACAAAGCAACACTGTTCTGCTTAATATCCATATCATCTAAAAGACCTCGAAGCCATAGTGCCTCTTTCATTGTCTCTCGCCCTTGCCATATACTCTGCCTCGATGTAGATAGATAGAAGCAATCAGAGCTGTAGCATAGACCTCCAACTAACCGGTGCACCATGCATCATAAACACATAACCGATGAGTCGATCGTCGCCTATCTAGATCACCGCATAAATCGAATCCACAAACCCACCGACATAACAAGTGCCTCCACCATAAGTTAATCCCACATCCAAGGTACCCTTCAAGTACCTTAGTACCCATTTCATCGCCTCCCAATGCCGCTTCCCGGATTTGCCATATACCGCTTACAACACTAATCGCTTTTGGAAATATCCTCACGCGTGTACACCATAGCATACATCAAACTACCCACGACACTTGCATAAGGAACATTAGCCATATGCTTTTGTTCCTCCACCGAACTAGGAGAGAACTTAGTCGAAAAGCCTAAAATGCCCAAATAAAGGTGTAGAAACCGACTTTGCATTCTCCATACCAAATCGAAAATTACTTTTGAAGGTATTTCTTCCGAGATACAACTATCCGCCGCTTCTTCCTATCTTTGTCAATCTCCATGCCCAAGATCTTCTTGGCTCCACCTAAGTCTTTCATCTCAAACTTCGAGAGCTAAGTTGAGATTTTAACTTGTCTATCTCCACCATGCTTTTGGAAGCAATAAGCATGTCATCCACATAAAGCGGGGAGATAGATGAAGTCATTACCACGAAGCCTTCTAAAGTAGACACAAAGAATCATACTTACTTTGGGTGTACTCATGTTGCATCATGAATGTGTCAAAGCATTGTACCATTGCACGGGTGATTGCTTTAACCCGATAAAGGACGATTCAATTTGTATACCTAATCTTCTTTCTCAGCAACGACAAACCCTTCAGGTTGTCTCATATAGATCTCTTCTTCCAAGTCCCCATGCAAGAAAGCAGTTTTCACATCAAGTTGCTCTAACTCCAAGTTGAAGTGAGCAACTAAACTCAATAACACATGAATGGACGTATGTTTGACCACCGGGGAAAATACCTCATTGTAGTCGACTCCTTCCTTCTGTGAAAAACCCTTTTGCTACCACTCTTGCCTTGTACCCGATCTTTGTCGGACTCGGGGAAGGACCTTTTCTTTTCTCGAACACCCATTTATCTTGCCGATAGTCCTTTGCCCTTTGGCAATAAAACTAGGTCCCATGTGTGATTTTTATCAAGAGATTCCATCTCGCTTGCATAGCTACCAACCAATCTCTGTAATGAGCATCTCTAACAGCTTTCTTGAAGCTATCCGCTCATCATCTTCGATATTCGATTGCATATGCCACTAAATCCACCGACCATAGTGTTTCACCCGGCTTCCGTGCCCATACTTGTGCACTTCTTTAACTTGTCTCTGTGGCTAGGGTCAGCCACTACAAGTTCGCGGATGCTCTTTCTCTCTTCTTCCTGTTCTTTGTGGTTCCATGATTTGGTACCTCATCTTGATCTAACCGGTCATATCTTTGCATCGGACAACTCAAGCTCGGTGAGCTTGAACTTCTATAGACTTCACCATTCTCGCCCGGTTCTTCCGGCCATCGAAAGATAACACGGAAGTCTCATCAAAGGTAACATCTCTGGCGACCGGGGAACTTGTGGTCTTCTAGACACCACAATCTATATCCCTTTACCCCATTTCGCGAGCTAAGAATATGGCCTTCTTAGCTCTAGGATCTAGCTTGTTGTCCCTCACATGGTAGTAAGTCGATCCAAACACTCGCGAAATACTATAATCACCGGGTTACGACCACACCTCATAAGGTGTCCTACAATCTATAGTTGGTATTGGTGACCTATTATGCGGGTAACACGCCATGAACACCGCGCATCGCCCGATACTCTTTGCCTAGGCGGCATTAGACAATAAACATCTTGCTCTTTCAAGCAAAGTTCTATTCATCCTCTCTGCCATTCCATTCTGCTATGGCGTGCCCCTGACTTTTGGCAATTCCCCCTCATTCTTGCCGCGAGAACTCTTGGAAAGGTCCATAGGTATACTCAAGCATTACCATTGTCGGGGCGTAATGTCTTTACCTTCCTATCTCATGCGATTCTCAACCCTTGCCTTCCACTTCTTAAATGTCTCAAACATTTCATCTTTCGATTTCATCATATACACCCACACATAGCGAGTATGATCATCAATGAATGAGACATAATAGCGGTTACCTCCTTGGAAGCCACCCGGAGGGTCCCCAAACATCCGTATGCACATAGTCAAGGATGCCCTGTTGTCGTGTGCTTGCTTGACTTGAACTTGACTCTGCCTTTGCTTCCCATACGCCTTGATGCTCACGCGGAACCCATACTTGGCTTCTTCAAGTTCTTCAAGAACCCTCGCTTGCACAACTTCGGGACAAACCCTTTTCACTTATATGCCCTAAACGATATGCCATATCTTAGTGCACTCGGAATCATTACTACATGCACCCACCGCTACATCGCCTATCACCGTACTACCTATCGTGAGTATACAAGGTTCCATATTTTTACCCTTCATAACAACTAAAGAGCCATTAACAATATTTAGGACTCCACCTTCGCCCACAAACTTGTGGCCTTTGAGTCCAAGGTACCAAGAGAAATAAGACTTTTCTTTAGCTCGGGAACATGTCTCACATCGGTTAAAGTCCTCACTACACCATCATACATCTTAACTTCATTATAGTTCCAATTCCTACCGCCTTACAAGCAACGCCATTACCCATTTAAAACGGAACCACCATCAATGCTCTCATAAAAGAAGTAAACCACTTTCTATTCGGGCACATATGATAGGAACATCCGAATCAAGAATCCACCTTTTCGGTCATATAGTCTTGTGTGGACACACACACAGACCGAACTCATCCTCTTCAGAGCCTGAAACATAATTTGCCTCAATTTTTGCCTTACCTTTCTTTTGACCATCTCTCTTGTTCTCTTTCTTCGGGTGAGGACAATTACTTGCGTAATGTCCCTTTTCATTGCAATTGTAGCACTGTACATGTTTTAAAGGCTTCTTTGACTTGGACCTAGAATTCTCATTACTTGAATAATTCTGTTCATACGAATTTCCTCTTGCCACTAGCCCCTGACCTGCATCAATGCTATTTTCTACACGTGTCTTCTTCATCAACTCATAAGAAAGAAGTGCACTCTGAACTTCGTCAAGATCGACGACTTCTCTGTTCATGAATGTAGTCATTAGATGCTCATAGCTTTCTGGCAAGGAAAATATTAAACATGTCGCTTGATCCTCATCATCCATCTTCATACCAACATTCAAATAATCCGCTAGACGTCGACGGAACTCATTAACGTGCTCTTGCATTGTTGAACCATCGACCATCATATACCGATAAAGACGCTTCTTAAGGTACATCTTGTTCGTCATGCTCTTAGTTATATACATAGACTCTAGTTTGAGCCAAATACCGGCAGCGGTATTTTCTCCCATCACACTATACATGACCTCATTAGCAAGACATAACCGGATTGATGAACAAGCCTGAAGATCGAACTCTTCCCAATCATCATTACTCATTACTTCGCGCCTTAGATTTAATCCCTTTTAAAGCCTTGTGCAAACCTTGTTGGATGAGGATGTCCTTTACTTGGACTTGCCAAATCCCAAAGTTATTCTTCCCATTAAACTTCTCTACTTCAAACCTTGTGTTTGACATCTTGGGAGCCATTTTCAAGTTACACACAATAACCCAAAAAATTTCACCTCGAATTTAATCGAACACCTTGTTACACACAAATTTTGAGTACTAAACTCAAAATCCTAGGTCGTATACCTACGCCTCGATACCAATTGATGTGAATAAATGATCAAGGAAACAACGTTACCCACAACAAACCCGATCAATCCAACACAAGGATCGATCCTTCTCGATAGACAAGACTTCAACACCCTCCAAGCAATATCCCAACACTTCTCAATATCAAATAACAAGCATATAAAGTAAAACAATTAATGTAAAAGAAGAACAAACCACAAGATGAGATATATCGTGGTTCGGCAATTTGCCTACGTCCACATTGTGAGTTCCAAGCTTTACTAGATGTCCGGAGTAACAGATTACAAGTCTCTCAATTCACTCACAAAGAATGAATACTCAACTCACAAAGAATTTCTCTCTTATAATCTCTCTTTCTTGGTTTTGGAAAAGTTAGGTTTCTACAAAAACCTATTTTTATACTATTTCGAAAAGCTTCGAACGATGAATTTCGGGCTGAAATTGGTGGAGCGGTGTCGCCCATCGGAGGGTCGGCAGTGGCGCAGTCGCCCAAAACACTGGAGGTCGCTACAGCCATCCGAGGCGCGGTGCGCCAAAACACTAGTCACAAATAAGAAGTCGCGCCATCGCCGAGTCCGAAACACTAGTAGCGGTCTAGACATGAAAGAGAAAAAAAAAATCCCTTTTTCTCTACAGCTACTCACCTCGATACACGCTTACCTTGGCATTCCCATGAATAGTTAAGCATTTCCACTTAAGCATACTCTGCTCTTTCAACCACTTAACGGTACTGCTCATTTTCCATTTCTTCTAGCCGACATGGAAGTGGATGGGTGAACAGTATGGCCGCCACATGTATCTCCTTTTTAAATTCCTCCCTTTTCTGGACGTCCTTTCTATCATTTCATTTCTACTTATTAGCTAGCTTTCCCTATAGAGATCTTAACAAAATAACAGAGCTCTGAAATTGATTTCCGATGAGAAAGAACGCTCGCGGCAATGTTTCGCAACACCCCAATAAACTTTCTATCTGAGCTGAGCCTCAAAAACTGTCGCGCGTTGCATCAAGACCAAAACCTCCAGATCGAAAGTCGCAAACCAAGTCCCGCGTTCACATACACCACGCGCCACCATCTCTACTCAAAGGCCGGAAACCGAAACCCCACAACGCGTCGGTAAATCCTTGGCCTCCATCTCTTTCTTCTTCCTTTCTTATTATTTTCTCTTCTCTCTCTCTTTCTTTTTCTTCCCCTTTCTCTCTCCTATCTCCCTCTTCTTCTTCTCTCTTGAACATCTCCTTCTCTCCCTCCCCTCATCTCTCCTTATCGTCCCCCTTCCTCCCCTTTTTCTTTTCTCTCTTTCTTTTTCTTTTTCTTCTTTTCTTTTGCCGACCTATCCCCCCTGAACTTTTTTTTTAAGTGGAAATTTTATTGAAACTGATAATGAATTTTACAAATAACTAGGACAAGCGTGCAAGCCCATCCATATATATCAAGCCCAAAAAACACAATACAATAAAATGGCCCAAAAGACAAAAGCAAGCCCAATAACATAATTCCATAAAGGGCCCAATATAAATAACGGGCCCAAAAGACCAAAACAATAGAAAAGGCTCAATACAGTATAACAAGCCTAATATAAAGAACAGGCCCAGTACGATTGAATAGGCCCACTAACATAACAGGTGGTACATAAATCAAACAGTAATATAGTCTAAAATATTTGTGTAACTAACCAAATAAATTAAACAAGTAAATACTAATAATTACACTATATAAATTACCTACCATGGCGATATTACCGAAATATCCTTGAGAAAGTTTCGTATTATTACACCAATAATTGTCTAAATCTAATAACATCTCCTAAATAATTTGGGGTATTTCCAATAAAAGCATGGGGCAAAAGAATAAAAAAAAACAAAATAACGACACATCTATTTGGTACCGTTTTTCAGTCAAAATTTCTTTCACATTCTTCATCATCCCTCTCACTATATCTTTAAAAAAAAAAAAGCACCACTCGTCACCACCCCCCCCCCCCACCATCCACCGTCACCTCCATCAAACACCACTGTCCCCCACCATCAACCGTCCCCCACCATTCACCGTCACCTCCGTCAAGCACCACTGTCCCCACCATTCACCGTCCCCTTCCCCTCCCTCAAGCACCACTCGTCTTTGCCCCGCCCTGTCCCCACCATCCACCGTCACCTCTGTCAAATGCATTCAAACTTTAACATCCATTAAACCTGACCCTTACCTAAACCCCGACAAATCTCGAAAAAAAAAAAAAAAAAACAAACAAACAAAAAAACCGCAAGCCTTCTTCCCCGACCATGCCACACCACTGGTCCTGCACCCCCACCATCCACCGTCACCACCATCATTAATCACTGTCCTATAAGACTTCCAACAACACCCGCCCGCCACCACCACCATATTCCAACGAAAAAATAGAAGTGAATGTGATTTCATTCTGTTAATTGTGTTTGGGGTTTGGTTATACTGATTTTGCTTTGTTCTTTTGTTGGTTTGCTATTTGGTTTGTGGGTTTTGCTGGTATTGGATTGGTTTCCTGGTTCGACAATTGTTGTTTATTAGTCGGTTTCCTTTTGGTTTTGAGAATTGTATGTTTGAATTTGGTTTATGGTATGTGGCTTGGTCTGATATGTTGATGGGTATTTGTGGATTCCATTGAACAGTTGAACATGGCGAAACAAATTTTACATTATTTCCTTCTGGTTTTGATTGCTCAGTGTTTGGTTTAGTGCTTTGGTCAGTTGGGAGGTCACGTTCGACACCTGATCACCTACATGATGGGAAAGAAAGGACCCACTGTTGCTTCTTCTAATTTCATTGTTCCACCACTTAAGAAATGTGTTCACTGTCCTTTCCGAGGTCGTCACGGATGCACCAATGGGGTAAACGGTAATGGGTTCACTGTTTCCTACATTCTCACACATTTCGATAAACAACACTTGGATTGCCAGGTGAGTATTGACAGGGTGAGGGATGAACTTAAGGGTGATCGTGAATTGTATCTGTCAGTGGAGAATTCGTTAAAGTCAATAGGTAAATGGATTTGTGGCCTTTGTCTTTGCATCCATGCCAATGGTATGCCGTGTCGTCATCCAAATGATACCATTGAACCTCCTGTTTTGATGGAGAATGGGGAACCTGCATGTGTCATTGTAGGCATCCCCCAACGGCTCCCCCAGCCTAACACTACAAATCTTACCCTCACGACACACAGGGGTGACGGTGATACCCCTAACCCGCGTATCCCTCTTGATGAGATGTTACTTGATAGTGCATTTCATATACCCTTTCAAACTGTGAAAAGTATACCACGTGCTTGTCGTTTGGCCTTTTAAGGTGCATCAAATCTGCTCTTCGATATTACGGGCCGATCTTGGTTCGATTATGCCTTGGGTTCGTCTCCTTCTCTTACCACGTTGCACTCTGCAAGTTGTTTAACCCCAGAATCGTCAGGAACGTCGTTCTGGTAATAGGAAAAACCTTCAACAGAGACAAATTCTCCATGCTTTGATGACATGGAATGAGCATGGAGGGATGTTTCATCTCCTAGAATCTACTATAGAGCCTCCTTCAATCTAGCCACCACAGAGATCTGGTCCTACTCAGAATGTGCGTCGATGCTTGCAGAAAGATGCTGATGGACATTTTGCTGCAGCGGTAAAGGTGTTGTCATCATCGGGGTTGCCCCCAATCTGCGAGAGACCATATGTGCATTAGAGGAGAAGCATCAATCGCGACTACCACCACCGTAAGGCCAACTATTCCCGTTGTTAAGCCCTCTTTTAGTGGTAGAGAGACACCCCTTTGTCCTCAGATAGGGTCATTTCGAAGGGTACTTCTTGTGGTCGTGATGGTCTTCGAGCTCGGCATTTGTTGGATGCCATGAGTGGTCTTCTGCAGCACTATATCGGCTGATTTGCTAGATGCATTGACCCCCAATGGTGAATCTTTGGTTCTGAGGGGCCGATGCCCACGGCCGCAATGGAATTCATTCAAGAGTGCCCCACTTACTCCACTTCTTAAGCCGGATAATAGTATTCGTCCTATAGTTGTGGGGATGGTTTAGCATCATCTGGTCTCCAAGATTGCAATGAAAGGAGTTTCCCAAGATGTGGTAGGATACTTACAGGATTTTCAGTATGGGGTTGGTGTTTCTGGTGGAGCATAGGCGATTCTGCATGCTGTCAACCGCATAGTGTATGCTAACAGTGACAGTACCTCTCTTTCAATGCTACTTGTAGATTTTCATAATGCTTTTAACATGGTTGATCGGACTACCATATTGAGAGAGGTTCGTATCCGTTGCCCAGCTATTGCCCCTTGGGTTGAGTACTTGTATTGTCAACCTGTGAGGTTATATATGGGGGATGGCTACATATGGTCCATTATCGGTCAACAAAGGCGACCACTTTGGGTCCCCTTCTATTTGCACCGGTGTTGCATCCCCCGATTCTCGGGGTTCATCCGGTTGTCGGGCTTGTTGCTTCTGAGCTTGGTATCTAGATGATGGAACTCTGATTGGAGATACAAAACAGGTGGTGACAGCTTTGGGTATGATTCAGGAAGAAGGACCTTCATACGGGTTGGTTCTTAATGTGGCTAAAACTGAGATATTTTGGCCATCACTTGATCCACGTCACTCCACTCCTGGTCTTTTTCCTTCAGATTTGTCCCGTCCTCAGCAGGGAGTCAGGTTGCTTGGAGGTGCGGTCAGCACTGATTCATCTTTTGTCATCGGTCTTGCTTGTAAGCGCGTTGAAAAGGTTGTGACTTTGATGAGCCGTTTAGCTATATTGGAAGATCCACAGTGTGAGTTAGCTCTCTTACGGGCTTGTGCTGGGCTCTCTAAGTTGGTCTTTGTGATTCGTACTTGTCCACCATCCCTTTTTAAGAGGCAGCAAAGACTTTTGATCGGCATCTCCATAGTGTTCTCCAGGGTATTGTGGTTTCTGATGGTCCTAACTTCGGTGATTTGCAGTGGCGTTTATCGATACTCCCATTACGTCTTGGTGGGTTAGGTATTTATTGTGCCACTGATGTCTCTACTTTTGCTTTTGTGGCCTCCCATTGTCAGACTTCTGAGCTTCAGAATCACATTCTTAGGAGTTGTGGGCCAGTGCCTTTGGATGAGATTTTGGATGTTGCTAGCAGTGCATTGAGTCTTTGTCTACCCGATTTTGACCTCAGTTCTATGGCCGTGAATGCTACCGTCCCTCAAAACCACAAAAGTTTTGACAAGCGTTCTATCTATGGTAAGATTGTTGTTGGTCTTGAGAGGGAGTTTATGTTATCTGCTTTCGTCGAAGCGATCGTTGGATGTTTGCGGTCAGAACACGCAAAAAATTTTCTACTTGCTATTCCGATGGAGGGACTTGGTCAGCGTATGTCGTCGGTGGAGTATCATTCTATTCTCCGATACCATCTCATGATTCTTTTGTACTCTGAGGGTGGTCTATGCCCTGTTTGCAAAAAAAGTATACTAGATGCTTTCGGGGACCATGCAGCACATTGTAGACATTTTCCAGGTTTCAAATACCGACATGATCATGTCAAAGATATTTTATGTGATGCATTTTGGAGGGCTGGGGTATAAGTGAAGAAGGAGGCTCCCGTGAATTTTCTCATGGATCCGAATGAGGGAAGATCTACACTTCGCCTGCGGATGTATTGATATCTGATTGTTAGTGCGAGGGGAGACATGCATGTATTGATGTAATCGAGCCTCTCCGTTGGTAGGGCTTGGGAATGGAGTCTTTGAGGTGGGAGAAGCAGCTAAGAGAGCAGCGACAGGGAAGATGGAGAAGCATGAGGAAGTTTGCACGGCTAACCAACATTGTTTCATTCCGTTTAGTTTCGACACTTTCGGTTTCTTGGAACAACAGTCTATTGAGCTTCTCAAGAGACTTCAGAAAGTTATGGGCAATAACGTTATGACAGTTGGTTCTAACGAGTTTGTTTTTATAAGAATATGATTTGCTATTCATAAAGGACTTGCGGCGCAGCTTGTTGCACGATTGTCCTAATTATTTGTAAAATTCCTTATCAGTATTAATAAAATTTCCACTAAAAAAAAAAAAAAAAAAAAAAAAAAAAAAACTTACGAGCCTGGCCTTCCAACACAGATTTAGTCCCATCGATTTCTTTCTGCGGTAGTTAAGGTGAGAGCTTATTAATTTACTATTAAGAGCTAATACATCCCGTTACTCTGTAATGAGTTTGCCATGAATGAACATAAACTTACTTTTTGACACCAGGCCGTTTTGCTCCAAAGAAAAGGTGACAAAATACATGTACTTCCCATTGATATTTTTGTTTTTCGTTTTAGAAGCACTAATTTTAGTCCATTTCTTTTTTCTATGGATTGAATTTCACTCCATTGATGTGGATGTCCCAGTCACTTTATTTTATCAAGTGGTTAATTATTTATCTTACAGTTGGATAGAAAACCATCCAAGTGCGTGGTGTTCGAGGATGATCCAAGAGGCATAACTGCTGCCCACAACTGTACAATGATGGCGGTTGGTTTGATTGGTGCTCACCCTGCGCGTATGTACTACTTTTTTTCTTCCCATCTATTCCAACTCTCAATACCATATCAAATTCAATGCTCGTACTGTGTGTCTCGTTTGAATCAATTTGGACCCTCATCCATGCTACTGATTCCACAAATGGTTGCATTGCAGTACCTTGACGTTGGAATTATGTTTAATAGACACCGTATTATTTTTCTTATAATAAAAACCAGTGTTCTACATTCACCATAGTTCCTCGGAATGCACCCCTTCATTTCTTCTTTTCTGTTGTCTTGTTCCAAGAGCTATTTTCTTGAAAGCTTGAATACCCTCGCGTCTAACACTAACTATTGTCTGAACAAGCAGGTATGAATTGGTGCAAGCTGATCTTGCGGTTGCTAGCTTTAGCGAGCTTTCAGTGATAAACCTTCGAAGATTATATGCGCTTAAGGGTTCGATATTCATGGATTTACAAAAGCAGGTTGTAGAGAAGTCTCCTCCTAAAAGAAAGTTCACCGTTGACACTATCCTCTGATACATTTTTGTGTATTTACCATGTAAGTAGTCGCTTTAGGGCGCACATTTGCAATATGTAATACAGTACAAAATCATGATCGCTGAAACAGCAGCATTTTCTGAGATATCAACACTAAGTCGCTGAAAAGTTGGCGTATTCAGAGTTTATTAGTGTCGAGCATATACTCAGCCCACGAGTTCTCCCCTTGCAAGCAGCAGCTCTTTAACATCTACTTGTTTAAAATCTTTGCGAAGTTTTCTCTAATTCCGTCAAAATTTGATTTTGATTTTTTTTTTTTTTATCCTCATTCGGTTGGAATTCATTCTCATTACTTTGGTATGATTGATTCAAATAAAAAATGGGTGTTTGCATGTTTATTGATGAGAGTAAGAGATTATTGGAGAATAAAAAAAGAATAAAAAATCGTTGTCTTTTTCTTCTACAACTGAATCACCTAGAGTAAATTACTTGTTTTAGTCAATAAATATTTTAGGTACGCTTAATAAAAAAAAAAAAATAATAATAATTTAGAAAGCTAAATGTGTCTAAAATTATTTTATTTATTTATTTTAAAATTGGGACAGGGAGTGTTTTGTTGGTATATCCAAGATCACCTAATAAATTGATATAAAATGGTATATACGGAATTTTAAAAAAATAAATAAGACACATTTGACTTTTATTTCACACTTAAAAAAACTGGGTGGATTTTAGCAATAATTGCAAAATTCAATTGGGTTTTAAGCTAATAAAGACCGAAATTAGGAAGTTTACCTCTTTTATGAATAAACAATTAGGGCTGGCAATGGGTCGGGTAAGAACCGATACCCGATTTGGTCCGAACCAATAAAAGCGGGTCTGGGACAGGTAGTTAGCATATTGGACTGGTTCTGGGTCTTGAAAATCATAACTGGACTCTTATTGGATTGGTTCTGGATTAAGTATGTACCGAACCGTTATGGGCCTAATCCAATTAAAATTTTTAGTCTTATTCTTTCTAATTTTCCTCCACCATATATTTCTATTACCTTATACAACATTGCAATATTTAAAATTCCAAAATAAGATATACAAAACACATATGTAATATTACGATATTTTTTTACATAATAAAAAGATGGTTTCTATTACAAATTTGAATTTCAAATCATTCATTATGCATTTTTTATTTGTATATATTGTTTTTGTGTTTAGCAAAAAAAAATTATTTAATATTTATATAACGAAAATTAGGATCCAATTATTAAAAACTCGGTTCACCGGGTTGAAATTGAGTTTATTGGTTTGGAACGGATCGGATCCGGAATCAAAAAAGAGTTTTCAGTTCAGTTCTGGTTCTCTAACTCAAATATCCATTCAGATCGGGTCCGGTTCTGGGTCTGTATTGTTGAAAAGCGAATCGGTTTTGAATTTCCCTATATCCGGACCGATCCAACCCATTGCCAGCCTATAAACAATCCACCCAGAATCTAACGTCCCAGTATTTCATTTTGCGAGATTCCCTCCAGACTAGCACACGTCATCCAAATTTGTGGTTAAAACATGGTCTTCCACTTTTACCCTCTTAAAGTTTCCATAAATTACAAGCCAAGCCCCTTGATATAAATATACGCACGCCGTAAAAAGCCCACACGCAAGCTTAGATTTGCGAAATCCTGAGCAATCTAGAAGCAAACCCTTGATGCCATTTTCTCTCTATCACAACAACGACCGTTAAACTTCCCCTACTACTTCTACTACAAATAAACCATTCAACAACAATCATCCATTTTTTTTTTTTTTTTAACTTTTTACTATGCAGAACGATTGTAGTACCAGTAGTGGCAGTACCCCATCTACTCCTGGTCGAATTCGACACCGTAGACGCTCAAATGAGGTAAAGCTTTTTTTAGTTGGAAAATATTAGATTTTCCCATGTTTGTTTGCAAAAAATGACAAATAATCGAATTGATAGATTGTTCAGCATATAACAGCTAAAAAATGGTCAAATATTTTATTTGTATATGACAACAATAGACAGAGAGGCACGATAGTGAGAAAATAAGCCCTATTTTACCACTGGTAAATGGTTTGGGGGGATTCTGTTTTCCCACTTCTAGTTTCTAGTGGGAAAATTATACTTGCGTGGCAAGTTGTTTTTGGGGTTTGCCAGTGCCCTTATTAGCAGCCAAACACAAGAAAATTGTGTTTGCCAGTGACATTTGCCACTAAACAAACACACCCGTAAGGATTGTTATAGTCGGTCTGTACACGCTTGCTTGATGCTAGTATTGTGGGAATTAATTCACATAATGCACTTGTGGGCTTGCATTGTCCTTATTACCCTGTTGGCTTTTTATGATTATGACATATAATACCCATTTAACGATTAGATAATTTTAGTGGTGCTTAAGGGCAGTTGCACATGTCCTTTGGTCTCAGGTTCCTACAGAAGTAACAAAAGAAAATGGCGGTCGTTTACTTGTCAATGATCGAAACAAATACAAGTCGATGTTGATCCGTGCATATTCTTCTGTGTGGATGATTGGGGGCTTTGCATTTGTAATCTACATGGGTCATCTCTATATTTGGGCCATGGTGGTTGTTATTCAGATATTTATGGCAAAGGAGCTATTCAATCTACTCAGAAAAGCTCATGAAGATAGGCAACTTCCTGGATTCAGGCTTTTGAATTGGTAAGTTAATCAGCTAATCATCTTTATTGATTTGGGTTTGTTTTGGTCTTTACGGATATATAGCCTAGACGTGAAACCCTCTAATAGCCTAGACGTGCTGATGTGTTTCCTTGTGTATCTTACGTGCTCAATCTATTCTCAGGCATTTCTTCTTCACGGCAGTGTTGTTTGTATATGGCCGGATTCTCAGTCAACATCTTGTCAACACTGTAACTTCAGATCAATTCTTATACAAGCTCGTGAGCGGACTTGTCAAATATCAAATGGTCATTTGTTATTTCCTATATATCGCAGGTTCTACTATCTTCCATTTCCTTCTTCAGTAACCAAGATATCACCCATAAAAAGAAATGTGAAAAGGATCATATATATATATATATATATATATATATATATATATTATATATATATATATTTTTTTTTTTTTTTTTTTCTTCCTATTAACTATACTTCTTATTTCAGGATTTATGTGGTTCATTCTCACACTGAAGAAGAAGATGTATAAATATCAATTTGGCCAGTATGCATGGACACACATGATTCTGATTGTGGTGTTTACACAGTCCTCGTTTACGGTAGCAAATATCTTTGAAGGAATTTTCTGGTGAGACAACTTTCAAGAACCGTTAATTGTAAATTGATATATTTTACACTCCAGTCTCCTTTATATCTCTCAAGTGATGGGATGTCCACACCCTTTCTGATGTGTGTTTGGCTACCCATTAAGAGAAGGTTCCAAGCTTCAGAAAACCCAAAATCCTTGGTTTTTAGTGGTCTCGAGCCACTATATTAGTCCAATGGTAGTTTACAAGAAAATATGTTCTTTTTTATTAGTTTAGCTTGTGAATGATTTTCTGACCATCATTGGGGTTTATTGCAGGTTTCTTTTGCCAGCGTCACTTATTGTCATCAATGATATTGCTGCATATATCTTTGGTTTTTTCTTTGGCAAAACACCTTTGATCAAGTTATCTCCAAAGAAAACTTGGGAAGGTTTCATTGGAGCCTCCTTTGCAACTGTTTTCTCTGCATTTGTGGTGAGTCATCTTATTCTTATTATTATGATGATCATCTTCATCTTCATCATCATTTATCATAATTATTATTATCACAACTATTGTTATAACTGTTATTATTCCTGTTGTTAATATTAACTGGCCCTGTGGTGTTGGTCAACACTCATGGGAAGTGTTCCGTGCTAGTTTGATTTTATATGCAACTCTTGAGAAGTTTTATTTATTGATCGTAGTCCGAACGTGTACAAACATAGAGAATACAAAACTGAAGTAACTATAAATTTGTCTATGTGGTTCTGCTCGGATGATTCAAACAGTTAAAAATGACTTTGTTTTACGTCTTTTTTCGAGGTTTGCAAGGAAATAATAGATCTCCTCTAATGGGTTGTCAATAGTTGGTCGCAGACGTAAATGAGGCAATGTCAATAGTGGGTCTCAGACGTAAATGAGGCAACTGAAAATCAGTTTGATGTCAACAACCACATTTCTTAGTTGATTAGGCAATGGTGGTGGCTTTCTTTAGCCTCTTGTAGATAATCATTCTGAAAAAGATTAACTTAATGTCTTAAAACTCTGCTACGAAAATTTGTTGTAACTGTGTGGCAAAAGCTTCACAAGGATAAAAAGTAGATACATCACAGTTAGGGTTTTAAGAACCTTAATGTCACAAAACCTTAATGTTATACAGGTTTTTAAACTCAACTTTAGAACCCTAACACTCTTTCATGAATCGAAATTCATCAAACCAAAGTCATCCTGCAATAAGCCGGGATTAAAATAACTACAAATCGAAAATACTTGCTCTAGAAGAAAATAAAACAAATATTGAAAATGTACTTAAAGTTGATCCACAATCTGGCTTTATGCTAGTCACAACAGTTACAGATACTGTTTTGCCTGTATCAGGCAAGGAAACAGACTGAAAGAGAAGGAAATTATCCTATGGCGAAGAAGGTTACAAACTAAATTTAGAACTTATTTCGTCCACAATCTGGCTTCAAGCTATATGCTAGTCGCATCAATTACAAATACTGTCTTGCCTGTATCAGGCAAGGAAACAAACTGAAAGAGAAGGATATTATCCTGTGGTGAAGAAGGTTACAAAAGAAATTTAGAACTTATTTGGTACTAAGGACTGAAGGTTTTGTCTTCTCGTTTTTCAACAGTGTTATTTCTATAAATTTCGGAAGCTGTTTTATGACTTTTATTGTTTATGTTTAAGCAACTACAATTTAAGTAATTAGATTTTATGTATGCATTTATTTTGTCAATTTGAATATTACTAAGGCATTGTCGATTGCTAACTTTCTGTGCAGTTGGCAAACATTATGGGTCGTTTCCAGTGGCTTACATGTCCTAGGAAGGTAAATTCTGACAGATTTATTTTCTACCGTTGAAGGCATATGCTGATGTCTTTGAAATAATGCATCTACTTCTTGTATTCCTGAACATATGCAGGATTTATCAACTAGTTGGCTTTCCTGTGATCCAGATCCGATGTTTAAACCAGAGTATTATTCTCTTCAAGGATGGGTAAGAAATCATAATCGAATTTCTTATCTACTGATAGATTTTGATATTGCAGTAGTGAATTGTTGTTTCTAATTATTTTGGCTTGATAACGTCCTATGTGAGTATATGAGGAGTTTCTAGGGCTTTCCTTCTTGTTCTGTCTAGCTCTGTGTAGCTTTTACCAAACTATGTGTGGTCTTTTTGTATGAATCACCAGTGTCAATATGATCTAAGGTCTTCTGTGTTGACTACTGTCAAGATGATTAATGACCTTGGGTTTTCATCTAAGTTACATTGGCATGGATATGTGTGTCCGTATTCAACACGGATACAAAGTGTCCGACACGGGGAAATACCAAACTTGAGGTATAT
Organism: Coptis chinensis; assembly: GCF_015680905.1. Taxonomy (NCBI): domain Eukaryota; kingdom Viridiplantae; phylum Streptophyta; class Magnoliopsida; order Ranunculales; family Ranunculaceae; genus Coptis; species Coptis chinensis. Next base: position 85,852,986 of record NC_141463.1, on the reverse strand, counting down.
CACATGTAATATGTGTGTCATGTACGACACAGATTATTTTTGAAATATGCATGTCCTACTAACGCAGGTTTTCATTGATGAAAGAGGCCAATCGTTGTTTTGACTCTGTTGAGACTACTGTTCATGATTCTGTAATAGTGCGTGAAACATTATCTCTACTTCCTAGTATAGTTGTTAATTATATTATTAAACTGTATTTGTTTCTAATACATATTACGTGATGTGTGACTAAACTGTCCAAAATTTGATGAAGCTTTTGTTCTTATACTTTTTTCCTAACACTCTTTAAGGTAAAATTTTTATGCTAACGACTTAAAAGTATGTTAACTCTGTTTTATTTCTCCCAGTTTCCTTGGAAAGAGGTATCTGTACTGCCAGTGCAATGGCATGCTCTGTGTTTTGGTTTATTCGCATCTATCATTGCACCTTTTGGAGGCTTCTTTGCAAGTGGCTTCAAAAGAGCTTTTAAAGTCAAGGTTGGTCCTCCTTGGCCATTTAACTAATTAAGGTGATACTGATACAAGAGTGCACCATGAGATTCAGACTTATTAATGTTATAACTTTTACAGGATTTTGGTGATAGTATTCCTGGACATGGTGGCATGACTGATAGAATGGATTGCCAGGTGAGCTTCTAAGGAAAGTCTTTTTTGTGTACAAATGTGTAGTATCAAGGAATGATTTATTTCTAAATAATTAAATCCTTAGTTTTATGGGCATCATAGATGACTTCATAGGATTCTAATATAGTCTGCTGTGGATATAATTATGTTTTTAGTCGGGAATTCTTTGTCCAGTTACAAGCTCATATCTTGTGTTGAGATTTATAATCCCATATCAGGTATCTAAGAGCCTGGGGCCGCTCCACTCATTACCAACTGGTTTTTGGTGGAGAGGTCCCAAGATCTATGTACTTATGCAAGGCTTTTAGATATAGATACACTTTATGGAGTAAGAAAAGATATTGCTTTTAAATTGTTTGTTGGAAATTTCTTACTGTTATTAATTCATTGCCTTTTGTAGATGGTGATGGCCGTTTTTGCATATATCTATCATCAGTCATTCGTTAAATCACAGAACCATTCGGTTGAGACAATCTTAGATCAGGTGAGCATCTAAAATCTTGTGCATGTATTCAATATTTATATAATAGGTATTACTGGAAAGTAAGGTGTGATTTTTTCCTAACTACTTTCCTGTAGATATTGAGAAACCTTTCGTTTGAAGAACAACATGCTCTGTACATGAAGCTTGGGCAGGTCTTTCTTGATAGGAACTGAGGAAGTTTGGTCCATCGTGAAGTGCAATGACTTCAAACGCCTTGCCTATGAGCACACAATGTACATGATTGTGTGTACACTTTCAAGAGGATCCAATCTGACTATTTATTGGAAGCCATCTGCTAACCGCGAGGTTGTATATTACACTTGACCCGCTCTCTGATCATCACGCTTATCACCACTTCACCAGTGCTGGACTGCTGAGACTGTAGAAGTTGTATTTGTTTCACGTATTTAATATGTTTTAAATTTATTAGGTTTCCCTAGGACAATGTCAACTTCTGATGCCCATTATTTGATCCCGTCTTTGGTGTTGTGATAGGAATAATATTGTGGCCATCTGTGTTTCGCTGTTCTAGTGCTAGGCTCTATGTGATTTTGAACTTCTGCGTCAAAGGGCAGTCTTATTGAACACAAAATAATTCGGAAAACTGATTTTGAAACTCCGCAAGGGTTATGCGTGCAGAGAGCGATTTTTCTGATTTCTTTGTAGTTCCAATAATACCACGAGAATTGTGGATTAGACATAATGAAATTAATTATTATTTGGGAAGAAAGAAGAAAATGAGGTTGAGCATTAGTTCAACTAACATATGACACCCACACCTTCGACTTGCAAAGGATATATTCATATATCATATAAAAAATTCATGAATCGTGATACAACAAAATTGTCAATAAAGAATAGATAATCAAGCAGGTGGAATTGCAAAAAGAAATGATTGGTAAAAGAAAGCTTGGATCCGGGTGCTGGCTATATAGTCTGAGTGTGGTGAAACATTTGGGTGCGAATTTTTTGCGACCTGCCAGCCCTCTAGATTATTTTAGTCCTGAACTTTGCCGCTAGTCCACTGTTAACCAGATTGGTCAATGTCTTTGAATTTTAACTTTGATTATAAGGCTCACATTGTATAACACATGATTTAGAGATCCTTTATATGATGCTTTCTCCTTCAAACTTACTTTTAAAATGGTGATGTGGCCTGTATTTTGATTGAGGGCCTGCATTGGTGATGTATTAAGGGTTACTTTCACCTGAAATATAGTGAGATGGGACCAATTTTTTGTCAAATTATCCCACTTGGAAAATAGAAAATAGAAAATTTTGCTAATATCATTTGCTCCCTCTCGCATTCACTCACTGCCGCTCTCTCTCTCACTCAACTCATTCTCAGGTATTCTCTCTCGCTCTCATTTTTCTTCTCTCAAACTCTTTTAAACTCTCGGTCTCTCTTTCTCTCTGTCTTTTTTTTTTTTTTCTCTCGTATTTCAAAGCAAAGATCAAATGTGAAATACACATTAAGCAGTAAAGATACACGTAGATCAAATGTGAAATGTATTTCATTGAAATCTACTTTTGCTTTGAAATACAGGTTGACCTAGTAAAGATACATACACGTAGATCATCAAATGTGAGATGTCTCGTGGAATCCAATGATGTGTCATTTTTCTCCTTTTTAACGAGAATATATATATATATATATACTGAATCCTAAAAAGGCCCATAACCAAGTGAGGTGGATATATATATATATATAGTAGTAATCCAAGAAAGAAAGAAATTTTGGGCACCCCCTCACTTCACTCTTCACTCGCCCATGTTTGCCTACTAGTAGTAATAAATGCGTCCGATTTAAAACGATTTAATAAAAATAATTAGAGTATAAAAAAGAAAAAGAAGAGAGGGCGAGGTCGGCGTGCAGCAGCATTTGCACATTATTATTATTCAATCCAATCCAAATTGCAACATTTCATTTTTTATTATTTATTATTTATGCTTAATTAACAACGGTTGAAACTTCAGATCCTCTTTCGACATTTCAGTTGTTGCAGCGATGGATTACAGTACTACTACTACTACTAACGATCATGATAAGTCAGTACCACTTTTTTTTTTTATTATTATGCATTTCACTTCTGATTCTGATTGTTGGGTTTTTGCTATTTATAGAAAATAATGTGGTCACAAAATGAGTTATTCCTGTTTCAGATTGACATTTAATCATACTTGTTTACTGCTGCATTGCATTTGTTGCGAAGCCTACTTACTATAGAATTTATAAATTATAACTGATTACAAGTAACATGGGTAGATCTATTCATCTGCTCTGCTCCCTTTTCGTTCAACGCCATTTATGTTTCACAAACTCTATAGCCTTGCTAAATATTATTGGATTGTAAAAATGCAAATCAACTTTGTGTGTAATGTCAGCATAAACTGAATCGTTTGCACAATCTAGCCACCCCTATACTTCAACTAGAGTAAGAATAACACTCGTGGATGCTGGACTTTGTAATTGGCATGATGAGTAGAGTCTTATTTTCGTCCCTTTGGCATCTGTGAGTTCAGATATTTTCATTTATACAGTACCTTCTTATTAATCGTACGTACACCTTCTGCTTAAGTATAGTAGTACTAGGATAGACATTATTTGGGCTCTCTAAACCTCCGTTGTTATGGATCGGAAATGAGCATTGCTTCTCTCTCACATCTTTGGTCCCATTTGCTGCTGCGAAAGTTTAAGCTGCTTTTCCTTAGATTTGTAGTTTACACCCGTTGGATTATACCATTGTATGACCTTAAGACTTGCGTGAATTGATTTTACATGGCTGACTCAGTAAAGAAGATTCTGTTCACTTGGTTTACACTAACAAAAAGGAAAGCAGCTTAAAAATTCCGCCAATGCCAAATGCCAATGGGGCATTGTTTTTATAAATTATCTTTCTTCAAATCTTGTCTTCTTATTCAATTCTTGTGATTGATCTTTTTATCTTTGTTTTTCGGTATCAGTGAACTGTGGGAATGGAGGGGCGAAGACTATTATCTCCAAAAGGATTGCAATCTCGGTAAGTCCTTGATATGGTGTATCATATTGTATGTACACAATGGTTGTTCTGAGGTTTCTTACATTCCCACTCTTGTTGCCTGACACAGATATTTGTCATTCCCTATGGGACAGTAACCAGAATGAACACCTTCCATACATGTTTGATGACACAACCCCTGTCAAAGCTTGTGGGGATTTGGCTTACAGTGTCTCCAATAGTAGGAGTGCGTCTTAGTCTCTGTCCTAGTAAATGATTTTATTTCTTTTGCCCGACGAATTAATGATTTGCAAATGTGGAATCCAGAAAACTCAAACAAAGAAGTGGAAGAGTATAAAGAATATTCATCTCAAGTAAAGCGGAGGCGAATGCTACAGTTCAGCCCTCTATCTACTGATTCTCTACTTTGCGATGAAAACACCCAATTTGCGTTTGAAAAATCAAAGGTTTGTATATTCCACCATTATTATGAGGACAGTTTTCTTGTCGTGTATTGATTGTCATGTATATGAGTATGTATTTATAAAATGCTTATAATGCAGTTTGTGCGACATATGCAGTTCTCTTATATGCGCTTATAATGGTTGTGGATACTTGGCATATTCATGTGTACAAATTTTCAATTTTTTTGTTTAGGGTTCATTTGAACGTCATTTTGTGTGTGTGTTGGGGGGGGGGGTTGAATTGCCATTACTCGATATATCAGTCGGTACTTTGTAATGATTGCTTGTTGTTAGTAGCCCCAAAAGAGTACCATTCTCTGTGATGGAACATCTTCACTTACTATATTCATATGTATCCGGTTTTACTTATGCAGGACAAAGAGGACTACATGGAAGAGGTTTCACCTGAAAATACACAGTGGGATTCGGGATGTTATGGTTTGTTTTTTCTCCTAAATCTTCTCCATTATAGTGCAAGAAATGCAGGGATGTAAACCCTTGCTAAGCTTTGTCCTAATTATTTGGTCTATGTTAGGAGATAGATCTGCTTTTAGTAATGGTGGGTTGGATCAGTCCTCTGAGGAATGGCTTTCCAATTGCTTTAGTGATGGTGGGATGCAACTCAGCTCAGATGATATGTATGCTTCTTTTCATTTGACTTTCATATTAGACCTTGGAATGTTATGTTTTAATCTGTATTAATTATCGTAATACATGGACCTGCAGGAATGTTTCTGGATTTTCTGATGATCAAATTGATATTTCAGGTGTGTGAAGAATCTTATTTTCTGAACATTCTTCTTCTTGTTCCTTTACTCTTGATATTTGTATCACGATCAGACCTGTAACATCAAATAATGGTTTGTAGAATTCTGCAACATCTCTGAAATGGAGAGTGATTCAGTGAAGATTTGTCCAACTCCAACTCCAACTCCATCTCCATCTCCTAAAATAGTTTACAAAGGTTGTTGACATCTCTCTCTCTCGCTCACTCCCTCTAGTACTATTTATATATAGATGTTATGTTTGGAAATCAGCACAACCATGGATAACAATATAACTATTTTTTATTCAAACAATTTAGGTAGGAAATCTCACATCCTGACTCCTACAAATTTGGCTTCGTCTGTCGCCTATCCTTTTGCTCTCATCAAACCCTGCGGAGTCCATGGAGATATGACTTTGAAGGAGATAAACCAGCGTATTCTGAGTCCAGCTCAATCAATATCAAAGAACGATAGAGATGACAACCCTTCAGTTTCTTACCCAACTTCAGCTTTTTCTGGGAAACCTGTGGTTGTTAAAACTAAAATCCGCACTGAAGGAGGGAAAGGGAGTATTACAATCATGAGAACGAGAGGCTAAAGGCTGAGTTTCAAGTTTTTCTTTTGTATCTTGGGTTTGGTTGGGTCTGCTGGATTTACTGAAGGGGCTGTATAGAAAGAGTAGTCCTTTTTGCTGTAGGGTGTTTTCTTGGAATTCATTCTTCCAAGTGCATAGATGAATGTTTTGTACACAGTGATCAAAGATCAGAATGAGGATCTTGCTGTATTGAAGAACCTCTAACCAGCTTTTCAGTTCACTGTAAGTTGCTTCTACTAGGTGGGACCTAAATGTGCAAAGTATTTTGGTATCTCCTGGCTCTTGAGATGTTTCGTTGTGTGTTTTGGTTCTTTTGAAAGTTGCTCAGTGGTAATTTTTAATGCATAACCACTGTTTTGATTCTTTTGAAAGATTGGGAAATGTCACGAGGGGCTAAACAATTGTGTTCTACTATTCCTCTGGTGTTGCAGTAGTGCAGTACTATTCCTCTGATACACATAACAGTTGCTATCAAATGGAAGATGTGTCTGTAACTCTGTACCATCAGAGTAAGTGGTTGTCTCGTGACATGATAATCAAACGTTTATTTTTTCACGATTTTTACTTGATCTCATGGCTGGCTTGTCAGTCTCCATTTCCTTGTAAGAACCATAGATCAAGTATGGGCTAACTTAAACATTTCTTCCCCATCTGTTGCAAATAATTTATTCTTTAAAAGGGGCAGTTTTCGCCAATTCATATCTCATCCAAAGTCCCAAAACGTCATATCAAAATATTTTCATATCAAAAAAAGAAAAGAAGAGAAAAGCAGTAGCCCTGGGCGCCAGTTCCGCAGTTTTCATGAGGGTCAGGCAGGTCATACTCAGGTGTGATGGCGTGTCATGTTAGCTGGGCTGGGCTTGGTCGGCCTGACCCATTTGATATCAGGCTTAACACGGAAATCTAAAGAAATTGACTACTCAAATAGTTCCTCGGAGCAGTTCTTACCACTTACTAATGGCTTGTAGTTCGCTTTTGAGACATTTTGAGAAGAAACTGGCGTACACATTAGACAGAGAGAAGTGTTGCAACTTAAGAGAGGTAAACATTAGACAGAGAGAAGTGTTGCAACTTAAGAGGTAAAAATTCTCAAGGGTACCCACGTGTGCATATAGAGTAGGGGTGTTTCTTTTTTCGGAAAACCCAATTTTTCCGAATTTGGCAATGATATTTGTGTTCCGATATCCGAAATTTTAATGTCCGATTTTTCCAAAAAATAATTGGATCGGAATTGGATGTATTTTCAAAATCCAATCCATCCGATTTAAGATTATTTTCTGAATTTTTAACATATAACAGTCTATTTAATATAATTACTAAATTAAAACTGCAGTTAGTTTACAAACCAAACAAAAACCCTAGAGAAATAGAACATTGTTTCTCTCACAATTTCAAATAATCAATATTGTCATTCTAGTACATATTTCAATTTCTCTTAGTTTTCTATTTACTGGATTAATGCATTAACATGAAGGAAAAACTTGTTGAATGAACGTGTTAAAAGATCTAATTTGTTTACTGAATTAATACATTTCAAAATGATTGCTAAATGAATGTATTAACTGGATAAAAAATAGTTATCCTAAAAGTGAATCCAATTATATAATTCAAATTTTCAATTTATTTCCGTATTTTACGGATTTTGAAATTTCCGAAATTTTTTTGATTTTCCGAATTCGGAAAAAAAATTGATGTCCCAAAAATAATTGGATCGGATTTGAAAGATATTGTCATCCGAAAGCGCTTTATCGGATCCGATCCGATCCGAAGTCACCCCTAATATAGAGAGAGCTGCTGATTGAATCGCTTACAGAAAATTGGTAGTCCGCAACTCTTTATTACATACTATGTCCGAGAGCAGCAGCAGAAGAAGAAGAATTGTGAAGCTGTTGTGTCCGTCTGTGTCGAAACAGTGTACAAGAAGTAGTGGTGTCAGAAGATGAGAAGGTGGACATGGGTTCATCTCTCGTTTCTTCGGCCTGGACCCTGCTCTACTGTCAAGCTCAACAGACACTTAATCGACAGTGTGTCGTCCTCTTCTTCTTCCCTCACTTAGAAATCCCTACTCTAGCTCCTTCGCCGCCCTCCCCAGTTTCCCCCCAGTTTCCGGAACCAAGAGTAATTACTACTTGTTAATTTGCTTCTTTTGTTCCTCCATCCTTATTGTTTACAAACATATATTTCAGCGAACGAATAGCCTGGATTTCATGCCTAGTTGCTTAATGATTTTGTATTGATAAAACTACGCCTTGAATACAAGTTTTAGTATGACCAAACAAACTTATTCCTCATTTGGGTTAACGAAGACTGAGTTTGTTCAGCCTCAAGATACATTAGCATCACTATAGTTTAGGTGAATAACGGTATGGCCTCGAGGCCATAGCATTGACACCGTTATGTCTGTATGTTATTGGGAGGTCTACTAAGGATTTGGCGAACGCTTTATTGGTTAGGCGAGTTATGGTTGTGTTCTGAGCGTAAAGAAAGGGAGTATATATATATATATATATATATATGTCTTCTTTTAAGTGTTTGGTGATTTTTGTCTGATAAATTGCTCAAGCACAATATCTTGATCACTGTCTTCCATAGAGTCGGCAGACTTGCCAAACCATGTATACCATTTTCTTTGCGGATTCTTATTTTTTGCTTTTGGTATTTTTATTTCTTTCTTATTTGCTTGCTGGTGGAATAATAGAATCAAAAAGGAAGTGAAGCGAAAACAGTTTCGCGGATCATATCATGTGCGATTTTAAGTGCGATTCACTTATCCTCGTATCATCAAGGGTGTAAACAAACTACTTTTCCTACCAAAAATAGATAAATCTTATCCATTAAAACAGAATTCTCATAGGAAACAAGACAGGAAACTTCCCCTTATTTGGTTGGGGGGGTTTGATCGAAGTTCTACGGTTTGCACAGAAATCCTTCAAGAATGGATCTTTCTGAGTTTGAGAAATCACTTGCGAGCACAGTGGTCACAGCAAGCACTGCTGCTCAACCTGCCGTTGTAAATGAGAACAAAAGGGTTGTTTCCTATGCAGAGGCGGCAAAACAAAGCGCACCTCCTCAATTTGAGTTTCAAAACCTTCCCCAACCTGAGAAGATGAGGGAGTATCCAGCATCACAATTCCTGAAGCAGCGGTTGAGCGTGGCTTAAGGTACTGCAAGTTCTGTCTGATTGGCAGGATAGATTTGGTTAAAGTACCTATTGCTAAGGTTAGGCAACTAGCCATTGAGAAATGGTCACTCACTGGAGCTGTACTTATTACACCAATAGGTAAAGGATACTTATTTATAAGATTTGATAATGTTGAAAATCTTAACAGGGTTTGGGCTATAAAGGCTCATGGGTTTTTGATGGTTGTCCTTTTAAGGCTAAACACTTGGAATCCTAATTTTAACCCAGATGCTCAAAGACAATCACACGCATTAGTATGGGTAAAATTTTCCTGGTTTGACTTTGAGCCATGAATACTGGGATCCTGAGGCACTCATGTCAATTGCTAGAGGTGTGGGTAACCCCATGCAAATTGATGAGAAGACTCTGAATAGGGAATATGGATACTTTGCAAATATGATGATCGATGTGGATCTTTCTGAGGCTATACCTAATCAAATTTATGTCAGGACCAAAACTTTCGAGTTTTGGCAAACAGTGGAGGTGAGTAAGCCACCTAAACTCTGCAATCACTGCAAGTGTGTTGGTCACCTAGTAACATAATGCAAACGTCTGAAGGGAGTGATGCAACAACATGACAAAACAAGGAGGTGGTTGTAGATACAACACCAGTCAAAAGTCCTTCTAATGGGAGACAGGAAGGAAACCTGGGTCCAGAAGACAAACCCTGCGAATCCTCCCATCTCCAATGCAAACCAGTTTAGTGCACTGGCGAAATTAAATGATGCAGAAGATGGGAACAACGAAGAGGAACAAAATGCAGTGATTGCGGCTGTAGAAGTGTAGGTTAACACAACACAAGAGGCTCAGCCAGGTCTCGAGGTGAACGGGGAAAGAAATATTGAAGCAGCTATAATTGTTGACTCTGATGATCATAGCAATAAGGACAACTCTGAAGGGCAGCAATCTGGTTCAACAGACACTGAAGAGGATTACTCTGGAAATGAACACGATAACTCTGATGCTCTTAACGTTCAGCCAAATTTGCAGATTGCAGAAAATGTGGAGATACAAGACACTAGTGATTCCCCTAGGCACAATCAGGGTACTCCACAAACACCAGCTTATTGTGCAAGTTCAGCATTAGTAGTTAGGGTTTCACCTAGTGGCCCTCAATAGTTGATTAATGAGGCAACTGAAGTCATTCAGGCTATTCACTCCTTGGATTATCATGGGTGACTTCAATGCCTATTTAAGCCCAACTGAGAAGAAAGGAGGCCTGCAAGCCACCTCTGCATCTATGGGGGACTTCAGAGAGACTGTAAATGTAAACTACCTTATAGAAACTCCTAATTCTGGCTACTTGCTCACTTGGACCAACAAGCAGAAGGGTCACATAAGAATCAGAGGCAAGATTGATAGCGTGTTTTTCAATTCTCACTGGTGCGAGAAGTACACTGGTTGGAACTACAAAGTACTCAGCAAGTTTTGCTCGGATCACTCCCCTTTGGTGGGGTGGTATGATATGATCCCAAAACCTTCAAATGCACCATTCAGATTCTTTAAAATGTGGACCTCTCATCCCACATTTTTAGAAGTGGTTAAAGATAATTGGAAGGTACCTATTGAGGGGCACTCTATCTTCATATTATCACAGAAGCTTAAAAGACTCAAACAAAAACTGAAGCACTGGAACAAATATGTCTTTGGTCATGTGGGTACAAAGATCACTGAGGCAACTCATCTGCTTGAGGAGCTTCAGCACAAGTTTGAGCAAGATGACAATGAGATGTTGGCATTGGAAATTGTTGAACAAGAACTGCAAGTTGAATCTATTCTTCAACAAGAAGCTGATTATTAGAAGCAGAGATCAAAACTCGATGGGATAAAGAGATGGACAGAAGTACCAAGTATCTTCACAGTCTGACAAACATGAGAAAATCAAAAGCACTGATAAGAGAGATACAAGATGCAGATGGAGTTACATTGAAAGAACAGGAAGATATCAACAATTTTATAGTAAGCCACTATATAGCAAAGTTTAAAGAAGATGAGCTGGCACCAGATGAGAGCTTACTGAATTTGATTCCATAGTCAATCACAGAAGAAGAGAACAAGGAGCTTTCCAATCTACCTACCTTCAGTGAGATCAAAAGAGCAGTTTTTGGTCTATGCCCAGATAGTGCACCAGGACCAGACGGGTTCAATGGCCATTTCTATCAAGTCTACTGGACCATTGTTGGTGGCGATGTGTATAGAGCAGTGAGATATTTCTTTCTTAAAAGCAGGATACCAAAGAGCTACAATGCAAACTTCATAGTGCTTATACCAAAAGAGAGAAATGTGAATCAGCTTAGTTGGTTCAGGCCTATATGTCTTTCGAATTTCACCTTAGCCACAAGACTAGCTCTAGTTGCAGCAAGAATCATTTCCAAGGCTCAGTTTGGCTTCATATCCAATCGAAACTCTCATCATGCTATTGGGCTTGCATCAGAAATGATCAACAAGCTTAAAGAGAAAAGACATGGCGGCAATGCTGCAATTAAACTTGACATTTCTCAAGTATTTGATACACTTGATTGGAGATGAGAACCCAAAATATGAGATCCTTTCTAGAAAATGTTTTGGAAAAAGTTGAAGAAGATGTCATGTTCTGCTTCTTTCCGATTAACACACCCAAAACAAAAAGGTCAAGGGACAACTACCATTGGACACTTCTGAGATTGGACTATGACACTTGGGAGTGGATTTATTTCAATGCGTTGCTGCCAGAAAAGACCTCAAAAGACAAATACAAAAAAGACGTTAAACTAATGGTTAGTGACCTTATTAAATGCACCTCTACTTGCTTCTTCTTGCTTGGTTTAACATCGTAACTAAATACATTATTATGTTTCATTGTGTTAACCTTAAAGCATTGCATTCAAAACTTATCTTCACAAAGTCCAAATAGTTTGCTTTTGGCCTCTTCTTGTGAATCATGTGACCAAGTCCTTCCCAGTAGATAGAGATTCACTTATTTGTTTCTTGTATTATTTCATCTTCTAACTAAATAATTGAATTTACAAAGAGATAAAGTGACTCAGTTGGTGAACAAACGATGCTATAGAGAAGGCAAAAAATTGGTGCCAACAGATTCCCCAATTCAAGTTATGGATTGTCCACAACAATGTTCACCGTAAGGGGATAAACTTAACAACTTTATTATTAAAATATATTTATTCTAAACTGGACTTAATATCAATTTCTTCACAGGGAAGACAGTGCAGTTTATGTATGCAATGGTCATACAAGGAAAAAAACAATTTCTTGTTCCAAGAAGGCAACTTTGAAGAAAAAATCCAAAAGACTCGTGCAAAATTTGCCTATAAGATCTTGTTTGACAAGTACAGAAGTTGGTCTTCAAAGTCAAATAAAAGCAATGAGATTTGAAAAGAAGGATGTAGCTGAATTTTTTTCTTACTATTATTTGTGTCTGGAGGAATAGGGGATTGGACAGATATATGCACCTGGAAGTTAAGTCTTAAGTTCAATATTTGCACTTGGCAGATTGATTCAAGTTCCAATGTTTTGTTGGAAATGGAGTAGTTGGTATTCTTATGATAATTGGTGTTATCCTTAATCTAGTGTTTTTTCTAGTTAATCTATAAAACAATGAAGGATAATAGACATCTAGGAAATGACTACTTTTTCTACAAACGCCGATGCTTTTTCTGAAACTCTGAACACAATGTCTTTCCTGCAACATCCTGCAGTAAACAATAACCCTGAACAATTATCCTACACCCTAAGCATTAACCCCTAAACCCTTAGAAACTCAACCCTAACCCCTAAGCCCCTAAATCAATTAGGCAATGAGAGTGTGAATAAGGGATCATGGAATAATTCTACAAAGATGTTTGGTCCAACATGCCATAGCACATCTCAAAGATTAACGATTATTTTAAATTTCAAGATAGATTGAGACTCTGTAGAATTATTAATAGAAAACTGTGTGAAATTATTTCACATTTTGTGTTCCGTTGCTTTTGTTGTTATCATGCATGACCCCATGGTAGTAGTCTCATCAAGTGCTAGCAGCGATCTTTCATGGAGTTTGTTTTCTTCTATTCATTTTCTTCCCATCTTTGAAACATGCTTAATGAAAATTCTAGCAGCATGCACAATCATGCCTCAGTACATGATGCTTTGGAGTTTGGACAAATTGGAATGAGACAAATCTTTACAAACAAGTGGTGACAAGTTTTGCTTTATTCAGCTAGTAGAACACACTTTCATGACACAGGCCCATCAAAAACATAACAAACAATGTCAAAACTGAAAGTCTAAAATATGAAAAGGAAATGGAATTTATAAATAAATAAGAATCACCGGTTCAACAACACGAATCCATACTAAAAAGAAATAGAAAAAAGAAAAAGAAAAAAACAGTAAAAGAAATGAAAAAATCAACAAACTATGGTTGTCCCGCAGTGCAAGTTGCACGATTATGGTACCCATACAAATTGCACCTACTACACTTATGCAATTTTCTCTCTCTCGCACCCATACTCTCTTTCCTTTTATTCCTCCTGCGTCGTTTAGTATCAGGTGGTAGTATAAATGACCCTTCAGGTTTCCCTTTTGGTTTCTCAATATCAAGAACATGATTAATCGACTGTGAGTAAGAATCACGAAAAGCACAAATAGCAAGATACGGGTCACAGAACTTGTGCACGTCTTCGCCAATACTGAGTATACATTGTAAAGCATGCTCACAAGGAAAAGATTCAATGGTCCACATGTTGCAACTGCAGAAGAAACGCTTTAAATCAACGCAATGGATATTGTCAGAGTCAACCTCGAACACATCATCAGCTGACTTTGTCACTTTCCAAGTCCGACCAAGTTAAATTCTCTCGATCAGCCTTTTCTCCATTTTCGGACACATCATTGATTTCCATTTGTTACATTTTTCCCAGCACCTCGTCATCATGCCCATTATCTTAACACGGATCGTATCCAACATTGATGTAATCGGCATGTATCGTTCTTTGCCTATCCAATAATTAAAGCTCTCGGCAATATTAGAACACATCTCCCCAAACCTAAGTCAAAAGAAAAGCGAAACAACTCAGTTGCTGACAAAAACAAATGAAAAAGGTCATATGTACAACTAACAAGTTTTCTCAGTAAGGATACTATGTCTAACACCATGTCTGACTTATATGTGAATAAGAACTAGTACATTACAAGCCTACACCAACGAACATTATACCACCAAATCTATATACATCTATATATATATAAAAAAAAAACATTTAGACAGGATAGAGAGTACCTATTCCCCTGAAAATATACATTTGCCCAATGCTTATAAGGCACTCTCTCCAAAAATTTATTGACTTCATCTCCACTAACAAGTCTCAGCTCACCCATAGCTTTGTCAAATTCAATGTTAGTTGCAGTGTAAGCACAATCAGAGAGCAACTTCTGAACATAAGAACGTTTGGAACTTTTACTGGACACAGCCGTCTTTATATTATTCTTTAAATGCCAAAGACAAAAGCTATGGTAGGAATCTAGAAACAAGATTGGGATATAGGTCACCAGCCTATGATGCCTATCAGTAATAAATGTAAGCCTTCTATCGGCGAAACAACTTTCTTCAAATTTTTCAGGAACCAAGCCCAATTGTCATCATCCTCAGACACAACTACAACAAAGGCCACAGGAAATAAACCTACAAATACAACAAAAGTGTCTATGAAGAATAACATTTTCATTGAAAAAAAAACATTATACTAAAGATACATCAAAATCTCTGAATACAGAATAAAATACAAATGTTATACTAAAGAATAACATTATTTGATATATCATTTTCTCTAAAAACATGAAACTTAGGTAATCGCACAAATGTACAAAAAACATACTTTGATTGGCATTTTTCGGTTGTTACAGATAACAAACACCTTTTGTATTTTGCTTTCAAAAAAGTACCATCCAAGCAAAGCATGGGTCGGCAATAATTAAACCCATCATAGCACGCCTCAAATGAAATAAAAAGCCTCTCAAACTTACGAGTCACCTTGTTCACCTCCAAGTCTGTATAAGTACCCGGATTTGTTCTCCTCAAGTTATCCTCATACCAGTTCAAAAGTGCATAAGACAAAGCACCATCACCATATATCTCCTTCATAGCAAGTTCTTTTCCGGTGTAAGCATAATAGTAACCCAAATTCAACTTATAATCATGTTTGAATTCTTTTACAATATCTATAGGTTTCAACAAAGGGTTATCCCTCACTTGGTCAATAATAACACTCTTCACAAGTTGACTTGTCATCTTGGGATTCATTGCATCCTTAAACCTAGCACCACAAGTATGGTTAGGAACCATTTTTGTAATTTCAAAAAACTGAAGCATTTTGAACCTTGCATATGATGCACTTTCCAAGGACATCCCATCTCCTTCTTCATGGTACACACAGTAGTAACTCTCATAGAATCATTCCTCTCCAGAAAATAAGAACCCTCACTTGGTCAATAATAACACTCTTCACAAGCTGACTTGTCATCTTGGGATTCATTGCATCCTTAAACCCAGCACCACAAGTATGGTTAGGAACCATTTCTGTAATTTCAAAAAACTGAAGCATTTTGAACCTCGCATATGCATGCACTTTCCGAGGACATCTCATCTCCTTCTTCATGGTACACACAACAGTAACTCTCATAGAATCATTCCTCGATCTCCAGAAAATAAGAATACCCATTTTCAAGACAGTATTTTAGTAACATAGTCTTGAATTTAACAGAACCACCACGAAACCTCTGACCAACTCCAGTTATCAATGTTGCCCATACAGAAGACTTCGAAGGATGCTGAATTGCAATAGACACATCACACATCTGTGTAACACTACTACTACCACTACCTCTAAGTGGTTGTTCAACCATGCCAACATACATCTCCACATAACCATATCCTTTAGCATAAACAAAACATGCTAGAGATTGCAGATCAGAATCAGTGTCAATTAACGTTTTTTTTTGTTCACGAAACACATATAAGTTAGATGTTGTTGGAGTAAAATCAAGCCATCTCGTACATATAATGCTTTTAACTTCACTAATCCTAGAATCTAGCCCAATTCGAACATAAAATATTTCATTCTTATACAATGTCACCGCAACCACCGCAAAATCCATTAACAAAACAACAAGAAAAAGTCTGAGGAAAAAAAGAAATTGTAAATACGAATATGGATGAAGACATATACATAAGCAAAAGTAATTGAAAATGTTAAAATCAAACAATAGTAGATTGAGTTATAACAATTTACCTCCTTTTTTACTGCAATTAGATCATATACAATATCTCAAGAAGAATTCATGTATTAGTTGAAATAAAAAAGAAACATGAAATTCTGTGAAACTCCAGTAGTATAATGGGAAAATAAACTGCCAAATTTGAAATTTTGGTTTGAATTTATTTTGGGAGGGATTAAAGAGCATTGTGGTTACAGTTAAGATTTTTTTTTTTTTTTGTTGTGCGAAAGAAATTAGCAGTTACAAGGACAAGGTAAAAAAGAGAAATAAGATTTCGTTAATATACTAAAATCTGACGTGTCACAAAAAAATGGAGCAATATCAAAAGAAAATTTTGGCATTTCTCCAAAAAAAAAAAAAAAAAGATCTGAATTTGTAACAATGTTTAAATTAGTTGGAAGATCATATATACAAAAATTAGCCAAATATAAAACTTAGAAATGTCGTAACTATCATGAGTTTGTTTACGTGTTTTTGTAATATATATCCCTAGAACCCCTCCGATAAGTTAATTATATTGTTTTTAAAATGTTAATCGAGTTAAAATGTATTTTAGTAATTCTTTAAATAAATGATTACTTTCAAACTCAGTTTAAAATACTTTAAAATTTAAGAGATTAGGAGAGAAGAAGTTGTAAATAATTAAAATAAGATATTTTTGTATTTTGTTTCCAAGAAAGAGTTAACATGTATCAAATTCTAGTTTTAGTCAAACTTGGTGTTAAAACTAAAAATATTATGCCTCGTATTTGGAGGCCAAACAATTCTTAACTGACTCTTAAACTAATTTTAGGAATCCTTAGATATATATTATAACTATACCCTATTGGCTCTATTTTTCAAGGCTTTACAGAGTCTCCAACTTTTTCTAAACTCTAATACTAATTATGGGAAAAAAAAATCCAAATCTTTAGATATATACTAGCCATTTGGCCCGGCCTATGGCCGGACTTGCTACATAGATAGCTAATGACTCAAAAACCTAAAGTCCACTTGAATAAATAATATATGTATATTGATAGCTAATGATTAATTACTTATAATATATATATATATATATTTTGTTTGATGGGTTTATGTGTGTTTTTTTTTTTTAAGTATTATTGTCCTAAAAAACAAAGTAAATCTAAAATAAAGCAATAGATAAGAAGACATATAACAGAAAGTCGAAGCTTAAAGTATATAAGTGCTAAAACGTTATAAGTTAAGTATCCATGATAACAATCTCCTGAAAAATTGTTCCAAATTTGGGTGTAATGTTACCGACGCTCTTCAGTAGGCCAATAACGTCTACAATTGTTTTCACATAAATGTCAGGAGAAACCTAATCAACAAATAGCCGAGTTAACAAAGGAAAGTGGTTATTGAAATAAAATATTACCTATGAGGTGAGTTTTGTTTTCAACTTGGCTTGAAATTTGCAATGTCAATACCTTCTCCATTCATTGGCGTGACTAATGTGCCAGTTTTGAAAAAGATCTTGTGATCATTCTCAATTAGCCTATAACTTTTCGCAAACCACACGTCGAATTTCTCTAATGTGTAGATATTGCCTTCCTTTAACACATTTCCTTAAAGTATATCTCCAAAATCCTTAAAGTTCAATAATCACGTCAAATTTCTCTAATGTGTAGATATTGCCTTCCTTTAACACATTTCCTTAAAGTATATCTCCAAAATCCTTAAAGTTCAATAATAGATGAGCATTTGTTAACCATTAATTCAATTGTTTACCATTAATTTATATAAAATGGGTATTGACCATTGATATAATTTTTTTAATTCTTGGTAATATTTGATAATAAAAGTTTATGAATTAGTATGTATCAAAAATCTTACTTCTAAAATATATTGAAACTCAGTAGCAACGCCAATAATTGATGAGGCTAAAAGGCTCTATTTTTGTATTAATGGGTATTAGAGTGTATTATTATTAAGATGTCCAATTTTTATGGGTTTCATGATAAAAGTTAAGCAATTTTTAAACACATTAGTATACTTAACACGTGGTGTCACATTCACCATTTGTATCTCTAATTTCCACACGTGTATTAAGACTCGATTTTTTTTTTAAAAGCAAATGGTTAACCTCTTTAGTCTCTTGGGTATCTATTTTCAGTTTACTTTAGCAAAAAGTAAATTCAGGCGGCTCTCAAAGGTACTTTTTCTTTTTTAAGCAAAATCTCTTGAACTTCGCTATCGTTATTTATAGTTTTGTAATTTGCTATATTCATTCTTATTGGAATTGAGTCGAGTGCTTTTGGTTCCTTCTCTTAAACGTTTAATTATCAGATTTGTTGAATTGCAACACTTTAAGAAACAATTAAAATATTTTTATAGAACCTACATTTAAATCATATCATATTATTAGTGTTTTTGATATATTGATTGTTTTTAGGTATTAGATATATCTTTACATTTGAAGAATGGTTTGTTTGATGGTCTTGCTGTCAAATTTCAATAAAAAAAATTTCGTGACTTATGAGATACATTGCCCTTAATCCATTATAAAGACCTACAAAGAAACACGATAAAACCTCACTGAAGTTGCCAAAATACACAATAGAAAGATTTAGATAAGCTGCATTATGTATCTGGCTAGAGTTTGTTAACCATGATTTGATCTTTTGTCCAAATCCTCATCAAGTCCGTGTACAAATTAAATATTAAGTTCCCCATATCCTTTGTAAGACCATTGTTGCATGTGTGATATGCCTTAGATACTTCTAACAGAAAATTTTGCTTAATATTAGTTTAAGCAAATATTAGTTTCGGGGCATATATATTTGCTTTCAAATAAGAAACACCATTGATTGAACCATTGTGTTTACCTTTCCCATTGTCCCCAATCAACACCAACCCCAAATTACAAGTTACCAAGAGTGGGTTCTTTCTTTTTATTGTAAGTGAGATTTTCACATTGCAAGAAATTTGGATGAGTGGTCAATATAATATTCATATCTCATAGTTATGCATAGCTGCTAATACTTTTATAACAAAGACCCATTAGGTATGACCAGATTCGAAGCTAGTAATGATTCAAAAGACGAACTCTTTTCGAATCATTAGTGACATGCAAAACTACAATTCTAATTCATGGACTAAATGTTTGTTTTTGCCTTCGATTGACCCGACATTAATAGGTGTTTTGGTTTAGGGGATTAAAACCCCCCCTCTTCATCACTGGTTGGACTTATTAGGCATACATGAATCAAAAGAAAGAGGTAGATATGTCCCTATGTGATAGCTTTAACACACCCTCCCATCCCTTCTTGACCAGTTTGTTTCAACACACCCTCCCATCCCTTCTTGACCCGGTTTAGGGGTTTGCGGTGGTGAAGGGACCCTTAAATACATTATTCATGGCAAAGAGGTCTTTCAGGAGGGGAAAAAAAAGAGGTATTTCATGGAAATGTCCTTTCTTTGAAACATACAGAAGAATCATTGTTGAGATTAGGGAGTCTAAAAAACATGAGTGGCAACGAAGGATAGACAAAAGAGAAAAATGAAGATAAATTTGATTATCCATAATATCCAAAAATCAATTAAGAAACCCAGTAAGTGAGAGAGTCTAACTCAACCACCTCCCCAACCCTAAGCACTTTACTCCATCCCATGTTAAAATTCCAACAGAAATTCCTTATAACGCAAGTTTCATTGGAGTCGGTTAACTTTACCCCACTACATCTCCTGCTAGTACCGAATTAGTTCCTCAATATTCTTTTCTTCAGAATTATCCAAAGTAAAGAATAAGAATAAGAAAACCTTTTCTCGATAACTAATGCAAGTAATCAACAAATGAAAACCTGGAGAACTAAAGTTTATTTTCCTAATTTACAGATAACTCCTAAGCAGTTTAGAGAACAGGGAATAAAAGCACCAACAACACACATAGTCACACACAAAATATTATCGAAAACACACACACACACACACACACAAATATTATTTAATAATATCATGTCATTTGGGGCGAAACCAAAAGGAATAAAATAAAGAAATAAGACTCAGCAGTTCACAATGGAAGTAATACCAGCCATGACATGGCCGCTTCAAAGGACCTATGGATAATTGCAATCAAACCCTGAAGTACAACCGGTAATAGATTTGGAGTTTTGAGGTATTGAAACACATGGCTGAAGGCACTTCTAGAAGCAGTCAATTCCATATCACCATTAAGGATGCCACAATTGCTGCTAAAACAAATTATCTCCAAAAGCTATCGCGAAAGAAGATAGGTTGCCTTAAACCGCAGAGACCGAACCACGGGAAGGACAGCAAACAAAATAAATATCATGTCTTTTATCTAACCAATCAAAAGTTGTTCTTGAGTTACTCCCCTAATTCATGGCAAAGAAACATGGACTTTCCCAAACTGACGATTAAAGCCTCCTATTTATTTTCTTCAACTCAATTAATTCATTTAAACACTTTAAACATCATATTTTTGGAGAAAAAAAACGTAAGGTTGACCTAATCTTTAGTCCAACAGTTAGAACCTTCACTCGTGATTTTCCATAATTTTTTGAAACGAAGTCACCAGTGAGTCTCTATATATCAGAAGTAAAGAGAAAGACATTCATTCAATTACTAACCTCGCAATTAGCTCATTGCACCCACTTCAACTTAACCTCCTAAAGTCACGCACAAAGAGCACTTCTTTGCACTAAAGCATCTTTCTCATTACCACTACCTCGATGACTGCCGTGGTTGTGAAGAGCATTGAGCTTCGACTCATCTTCAAGCCACTTCCACGAAACTAACAACCCGCGGGGACATTTCAAATTACAAACTCAGATCTGGAACCAATCGAACATGACAAACTGCAAGATCATATAAAGTGGAGGGGGAAAGGGCTAGATTCTAGAGCTAAATGATCATATAAGAAGATAAAATCTAAATTAGTTTAAGTAAAACCATAGGTTGTTTCAAGACCAACCCAAAGGTTAGTTTGATTATAAGGGAGTTTGATCACCTAAGTTTCTTTTATTAGTTTTTCTACTTCTTTGGCATGTCGTCATTCTTGGATTGTGTTACATATTTAGTTGTATGATGCATCCCCACCCTTGGTCATGAGTATGCAGACTCCAACGTGAAGCATGCAATCGTTAAATCAGCATCTTGTTCGGCAACAGCAGCGACTTCCATCAATGTCATTGCAGAATTGTATTGGACTTCATAACTACCTTTCTCGAGAAGAACAGCAAAACACAAAAGCGCCCTCGACTCCGTAATGCTTTTGCAAATTGTCGAATTCCCTTTAGCTAAATGCCATAAGGCTCTTGCTGCCATCGCCTTCATCATAGTTTTAGTTGCAGGGTCTTCGGATTCCCTCCCTTTAATACTATTCCCATACATAGAAGACATGCTTGACTGATGATTCTGGGTATGCTGGTTATTCTGCTTCACACTCCCACCATTGCTCTTCGCATTGTTCACATTATTCTGCTGCTGCTGTTGTTGTTGTTGTTGTTGTGGTGGTGGTGGCCTCGAATTGGTCTTGGGCATGTTGGTTGCCATGGTAGTGCCAAATACTCAGCTTCACAGCGGTGGAGGAATAGCATTCTGGTGTCGTTGTCGCCGTGTTACATAGTTATCTTCAGTCATTGAATTGAGTTTTATACACAGTATTTTGAATGTCTCCGGTCGCTCTTCTAAAAATCAAAAGAGCAATGTTTCCTAACCCAAGTGTTTCATCAATAACATGTAACATCAAAGAAATTCTTGGAAACTACACAAATGCTTCCTAGCTAGACTTACATGAGATGTGAAGGCCATGAAACTCTTGGATGCACCTCTTTCCATGAGGTTGAGCACCTTCAATGCTATAATAAGAACACCTTTATATACGGATCCAAAATTTCCCATACCAATCAAGTTTTGTGGAGAAAAACCATTTCCGTTAGAGACTACTTTTCCAAAAGAGTTTTAAAGAAAGATTTGCTCGACGCTTTTGCTTCAAGCAAAATGCAAGAAACAGGAATGATATACTTAACAGAGGGAGAAGAACACCAAGTATCACCTTTAAAGCAAGAGACATTTCCTTTTTCTTTGACATTTGGATAGGGCATTTCGGCAAATGAAGTTCGGTAACACCCCCGCATAAGTTACTGTTTCCACCAATTGAATATGCACTCACATTTTCAAAGATCCCTCTTATTGATGCGTCACCCTCAAAGTTATTGAATGATAGATTTAAACTTTCCAGAGCACCAATATCGATATTAAAGATGAAGAGGAGGCTAGGCGACCAAGCTCGAATTGAGAATCTCGAGGTCAACGAGGAAGCAAGTAATAACAGGGGAAGGCGGACATAGACTCTGTGCACCAACTACAATGCTAAGCACTCTTGATAATGTTAGTGTCAACATTCACACCTGATCTTAGGACAATAGGCTGCTAAAACACCAAATGTAAAAGGAATTATGTATCCTAAGATACCTATTGCTATGGCTCTCCTTCCAGATTGCAAAATAATGTTATGATCCATTTATACTCCAATAAGAAATTGGAAAATTGTGAAGCCAAACAATCCAAAAGTTTCAAGTACAACTTTTCCTGTCGTGCAGGGAATACTATTCTTGTGAACTCCTTACTCGACCGAGGAATGAAGGACCGAGCATCGGACCACCCCCGAAAACATCGGCCGAAATAATAATGTCAAGAGCTTACGCATCGTAGACTTAAGTATACTTTTCCTTTTGTTTTCATAGTGACGCAAGAGTATGTGCCCGTGTTTTACTATTTGGCCTCTATATGCCTTTTGACTCGATTGGATTTGTTTATCGTGCAAATTTTAAGCTCCTTCGGCTCCATGAGGCCTGCCAGAGATATTCGAAAGCTTGTATACAGACTCTGCAGAGATATGGGAGTGAAGGTTATTGATCTCTACACAGACCATCCGTAAAAAGATAGTTGGAAAACTTCATGTTTTATAGATGGTGTCCATTTATCTTCCGGGGTAGCAAGATAGTAGTGGATGAGATCTTGAAGGTCTTAAAGGAAGCGGAATGGGAGCCGAGCCTATATTGGAAGTCCTTGCCGCCTGAATTTCTTTGAGAATCCTCTTTACGCTCACAAAAGAGGGTGCCATAAACGTATGAATGGACCTTATACAGGGAAAACCGGCATTAAATTTATTATTCTCTTTGCTCATAATGTTCGATGAAAAAGTCTACTATGTTTGTATTGCATAATGCTTGACATCTAAAGAAATTCAAAATACGTTTAAGTTGCCAATGAAAGAATATATCACAATAAGAGGCTTCAACTATTAAATGTAATTTCGATCAAATTCCAAATGGTGCGGTTCCTTGGCTTTTGTCTCACGATCATACATGACGACCGCAAAAGACCAGCGTTCTCTACAAATTAACCAGCTACCAAGATAGAATATCGAAAAAGACGGTTGAAGGCCAAGTGCCCAACACTACCTTACATAAACATCCATTTGAGATTGTTAAAGATCTCTACCAATTTGGCTAACATTGATATTTACTATCATCCATGTTTTAGTTTCCCAAAATGATCATATATATTCTCTCCTTTTTGTAATTCAAAACTATCCTTTTAACTATTTTATCGGACCGAGGATAGAACTGCAATACTCAAATATGTTAATCAAGTCATTTTAAGGGCCTCCACATCGTATGCCTAGATTACTCTCAATTATAATATTAGCGGCTTTGATGAACCTAAGGTTAAGGTATCAAAAGAATGTGTTCCTTATCTTGCAAAACAATATGAGTCGAGCCTTCTCTATTTATAATTAACTTAAACCAACGATATACAAATAGGAATTTTGGGACACCAAGACATTCTAATTAGATTTCAACACCGTTACCTAATCAAATTTGGAAACCAATTTATCACCTTCAATCTATTTCTATTTCTATTTATTTTCTATGGACTAAATTAGAAACCACCTAAAACCTATGAGAGAGTTCTTCCCACGTGGATCTCTATTTTGTACAGAGTTCTCTCACACGTAAATCTCTATTTTGAATAGGAATTTCCCCGCCATAATTCCACAAGACACTTCAAAGAAATTTCCAAATTAAATTTCAAGATTCAAATCAAATCGTACAGATTGTATAATACACTTGTTGTCCAAACAAATCTAATCCAAGTTATGTATGCTTCCAAACAAACAAATCTAACAATACCTACATTTTCCCAGGCGTGCATGCATTCTAAAGAGATTTCTTCTACATTAATCATTACCATGTGTGGTTGCTCCCCATTTGTGGAGTCATTGAGACTTACCTTCAAAAGTGATTTCCCAACCTGGTTGTAAACTTGTAATGCAGCTCTATCCTTGCAGCTAAATCAGTGAGAAGTTAGCTTCTACATGAGTTTTCAATGGGTAATAAAACTCTTTCAGCCGGCATTCTCTTCCAACAGGGCTGAAGATCCAAAGGAATCGGACATTCCCTAAAGCAAAAGGCTGATATAGTCTGCTAGAGATCTGTAGTCTTCAAGCCAAAGATTATACCAGCCTTTCCTTATAGTACAACCCGGCCGTGCACACCTGCTCTTTGAGCTAGTGCATAGAATATACCCCCGATGAATAAGCAAAAGAACATACCCTTCTATCGTTCAACGAAGAAATGTCATATAGCGGAGGCCAATCCTCCTTCTCAACCAACAAATGAGCGAAGATCTTTAAAATGTTTCAAAGGCGTGACTCTCATCAAACATCCATGGGAATATCATCTGTAGTAGTAAACCAAGATGTCAATAAGATGAATCCAGTAAATACAGTAAACACCTAATAGTATGTCTTTGAGGCGCAGAAATTATACAAAAAGAAAATAAAAAGAGAACGGGATGCCTTTGGGTAAAACGAAAAACTACTTTTTATGTGAAGGTTATGATTTCTACCTAATAGTATGTCTAGCTGCTTCTATTAGCTCCCATGTAAAATGCATATAATAGTTTTATTAATGGAGATAATCTAATGTGACAGAGGCTCTTAAAAGTATCACCAAATGACCACATGCTTCTATTCTAAGGGAATACTCATGAGACACAGTCACCCTGGAATACTCATTATTTTCAGAGAGACAAATACTAATACGTTACACAAAAAGAATGCAAATATTAAAATTTGGAATATAATCCAATATAGCTTAGCTTGCTCTATTTGGATATACCGATATACTAAAAATCATCGTGAGGAGAAACCCGTGAGAATTCAACATGGGGAAAATGCAACTAACCAACCAAATATCTAATGCAAAACTTCAAAATTCGAAAAACAACAAAGAAACCTAAAGAAGAACTCTAGGCTCAACTACCTTGGCTACAATATTAAAGATCTCAATTCCGGGCAAGAACATACGCCGGGATGATAAGCCCAGGCTGCAATGACCTAAATCGAAGTTATTTATGCTCAATGCTATATTAATTTCAATATGCTAGCCTAGAACGGAAACAATAGGCCATATAATCTCGACAAAGCATACATTTAATAGGTTTTGTAGAATATAGAATAGGTGCCTTAAGCAAGTATTCATCGTTCTTTGCTCCACATCGCGTCTGCAGACTATGAATGTTCTTAAAGATCATAACTTAAACAGTTTAATGTGTACATAGTAATTAAAGTCAGACTCTCGTTTGAAGTTTACAAAGTCTAATGCAAATCAGCAAAGGTTTTGGGAAACAACTTGTATAGTGCAAGATAACTAACAAAGTTTAGAATTAGTGTGCTTTCACCTTCTTTTACCCTTACGTCAGCTTCCTTACGGCAAGCATCATACTTATGCACCATGTCTTGAATCCCCGCAAAGACCACACTACCAACTCTAATGTCGCCTTGTACGTGTTACAATGTTTTTGTGTTTAAGCTTTCTTCACAACATACATGAGCTAAAAATGAGAATAACCACCTAGCTAATTTAAAACGTTGTAGATGTTCAAGAATTGCAAAGATGAAAACATACCTAAGTTAGTGAGTTTCTTGGCCTGAGTTATGACTTTGTAAATCTTCGTGAACTCCGCATGAATCTGTTTTTTTACCACGGTGATGTTACCATTTTTTGTCGGTGAGAATGGAAGTTAGAGTCACCCTCCTCAATCTTCGTCTAACGAATCAACTGTATTAAAACTCGGTAAATCATATTTGTCCACCTTTAAACACCCTGATAAAGATAGAGAGAGCAAATACAACAAGATATGAGCATCGCAGAAGGTCTCCGGTTCTAAACCATGACAATGTTGCCAATTCTAAAAGGAGTCTATGCTTTGGCATGAGAATTTGGGATACATGAACTACCATAATTCACAGGTGCAAGGGCAAACTAATAGGTTTACTTCAAACTCCAGGATCAAATGAACTTCATAAAATCAAGATACAACAGGACTTGGGACAAACACTTTGTTCACCAAAAGGATTTCCTCTAGTCCATTTTCTATGATACATTATACTCATGTGCCAAATTTTCAATATTTGGATAAGTACAACATTGATCATCGTGGTTGGCAACTTGGCATTCTACATTTTAGTATCTTTGTTTACAGAAATTCATTCTTACGCACTTGATCGATTAAAAACAGCATCAAATGAAAGTAAGCTTACTTGATATCAAGGCCTTGGGTCGGGTCTTGAACAATATCCGATGACGTATAATTCCAATTACTTCCAATTCTACCCTTGATGAGGTAGGTTCATCAAGCTTGCTTGGGTCCCCATCTCTTTTTTTCTTCAATACCAACAATGGTTTTTCAAGGACATTCTTGATCCGGGCGGTTCATGGTACCCAACAAAGAAAGTATAATTCCCCGAAAAGAAAAAAATTGAATCGAGTTAATTCGACGAATCAATTTGGATCCCCATTTTCAATCAAACACCTTTACCATACCCAACCCCAATTCGGGATGGACCAGATGTTGTTAATTAATATATTGTAAAGAGATGTTTTCAAGAAAAATGAAAAATTAAGACTTTACACGAAACGAAGAGCGCGAGGCCCAATTTCGAGGTTTTGAAGACGATCTTGAAAAGAAGGTTGAACTTCAACTACGCCTTGCATTTCTACGATTGCCCATTCTGCACACAACTTCTGTAAATAAAATTTTGAAAATGAAACACAAACGCTTGGAGTTGGAGGCATTGGACTCGGAAAGGAGATCGAATACTCTATTCGTTCTCAAGGATCTGAGAATAACAATAATATTTGTAAATAAATCTTTGAAAATCAGACACACATGTTTTTGCTCTCAAGGAAAAAAATCCTATAACTAATCAATTCCAAATGCAAGATATATGCAGAATAACAAGAACTAAAAGACTTGATGCAAACAACATATAAACAAAAATAACAATACATGCAACTTTAAGTCAAGGGGAAGTGAAAGTATATTACCGCCTTCTTTCCTTGTCTGCGGGGACTTCAGCCTCAAATCGACCAATACTCTTACTTTCCAAATCCCAAATCTTAATCCCATCTTCCGTCCCAAGCACATAGCCAATACCTATTAGGACTAAAACAAAGCGCATAAATAATCCCACCAGCATTAAGCAAATACAATCTCTTCCCTTCACCAAAATCCCAAAGCAAAGTCACCCCATCCTTCCCACCGCTTGCACAAAGCGACCCATCAGTGAAACGACCACGTGATTCAAATAGCCAAGATGACCACCCAAAGTAGATTTCAACTTACAATTTGATAAATTCCAAACCTTCATCATCTGTCCCCCACGGCGCAAAAAAATCGTGGGATTCTCCACAAAAGGAGAAAACTTTACACTCATCGACCCAATTACTATGCCCATCGACTTCTTGAATTATGTACTTCCATTCACCCAACATTCCAAAGCTTAATAGTCTTTTGGAAGATTTTAGGAAGATTTAATTGAACTTTCGCCAAGAGTAGTAGAAGGAAGCTTCTTCAAAAGTGCTTCCATTTGTTGGACTTGCGGTTCCTAAAAAGCATGCTTCAAAGTCATTAAGAACACTTCGTAGGAGGATATTCTCGAGAAAAAAGGTCATCTTGAGAGAGTTTGAATTAATGATGAAGGTGGTGGAGATATCTGTTGTGTGGTTATCTTCAAATGCACTTCTTCTTCATCACTTGATCTCAGATTTGTGGTAGATTCTCGAAAGAAATTATTGTCCTGCGTTCTTGAGAGTTCAATTATTTTGGAAGAAGAATGAGAGAGAGAGAGTTTGAAAGAATAGAGATAGGTTTTTAACTATTTTGGGCTCACTGTACGAACAATTGAAATAGTCGCGTAGAATTCATTTTTTTAGATAAAATCTGATGTGTCAATATGAGAGAAAAAAAAGGGGCTGACGTGGGTCACTGGGAGCATTCTCCACTACTGAGTATTAATGGTCTTTGATTATAGTTATACCCTCACCAATCTATTTTTTGGAGCACTCTAGAGACTCCAATTTTTTCTAAACTCTATTACTAATTATAAAAAAGTATGATATAAATAAATAAACAATCTCATCTAGAGTTTCACAGAATGTCCAACTTTTTCTAAAACATATAGCTAATTACGAAAAACTAAATTGCAAAAAATAATATTTTCAACCAAAAACGATTTTCCTAAAATCCTTACACCACAAAGAATAGTTTCCACACTAATCTCAGACGAAGTTTAACATAACAAAGTTTCTTTCTAGAAAATGATAATGAAACAATGAAAGAACAAAGGAAAAAATGAATTGAGTTGCTTGAACATTTACTTTATGCATTTATTAACCACACATATAACTGAAAAAAAGGGAAAAAAAATAAACTAATCATAAAATAAGTAATAGTGTACACCAAAAACAAATAAAATTGTATTGTATGCAATATATATATGAGCATAATAAATAAAGTTGAATCAATTTGAGGTGTAAAATTTAGTCATAGTTAAGGATTTCAAAAACCACATGCCACAATAATTACGATATATTCTAATTAAATTTATGAATTTTATAATTTCCAATTTTAGCGAAATAACGAGATTCAGTTAAAACGGACGTTGGTTTAAATAAATTATATAACTATTGATTTAGTTAAAATAGACGTTGGGCTTAAATAAATTATATACCAAACCAAACCAAACCAAATTACATGTGGAAAATTAAATTATATAAAAAATAACATCACAAAATATATAATAGCAATTGAAAAAAAAAACCCAATAATAACAAATATTTTCAAATATATATAATACTGCATGAAACTAACGTCAAAGAACAATTACCGAGAAACATAAAACTATATGCAAATGCATTGAACTAACTTCAAATAATATTTAACGGGAAATCGAAAATTGGATGCACATGCAAACATTAAAATAATAAACTAATCTTAAAAATTAATTAATGGACAATCAGAATATTGATACAACTGCATTAAACTAACCTCAAAAAATAATTAACGGAAAATCAAAACTTGGATGCAAATACATCAAACTAACACCAACAAATAATTGTCGGAAAATCGGAAACTGGATGCAAATGCATTGAACTAACCCTCAAAGATTAAATTACCGGGAAATCGGAAATTGGATGCAACTATATTGAACTAACCTTAAAAAAATAACTAAATTACAAAAAGCAATATTTTCAACCAAAAACGATTTTCCTAAAACCCTTACGCCACAAAGAATAGTTTCCACACTAATCTCAGGTGAAGTTTAACATAACAAAGTTTCTTTCTAGAAAATGATAATAAAACTACGAAAGAACAAATGAAAAAAATGAATTGAGTTGCTTGAACATTTACTTTATGCATTTGTTAACCACACATGTGACTGGGAAAAAAGGAAAAAAAAAAAAGTAAACTAATCATAAAATAAGTAATAGTGTACACCAAAAACAAATAAAATTGTATTGTATGCACTATATATATGGGTCTAACAAATAAAGTTGAATCAATTTGAGGTGTAAAATTTAGTCATAGTTAAGGATTTCAAAAACCACAGGCCATAATAATTACGACATATTCTAATTAAATTTATGAATTTTATAATTTCCAATTTTAGCGGAATAACGAGATTCAGTTAAAACGGACGTTGGCTTAAATAAATTATATAACTATTGATTTAGTTAAAAGTATACGTTAGGCTTAAATAAATTATATACCAAACTAAACCAAAACAAATTACATATGGAAAATTAAATTATACAAAAAGAACATCACAAAAATATAATAATAGCAACTTGGAAAAAAAAAAAAAACCCCAATAATAACAAATATTTTCAAATATATATAATACTGCATGAAACTAACGTCAAAGAACAATTAATGAGAAACATAAAACTAGATGCAAATACATCGAACTAACCTCAAATAATATTTAACGGGAAATCGGAATTTGAATGCACATGCAAGCATTAAACTAATCTTAAAAATTAATTAATGGACAATTAGAATATTGATACAACTGCATTAAACTAACCTCAAAGAATAAATAACGGAAAATCAAAACTTGAATGCACATACATCAAACTAACACCAACAAATAATTATCGGGGAATTGGAAACTGGATGCAAATGCATTGAACTAACCCTCAAAGATTAAATTACCGGAAAATCGGAAATTGGATGCAACTGTATTGAACTAACCTAAAAAAATAACTATAAATTGGAAACAGAATGCAAATGCGTGAAACTAATATTTACAAATAATTAACGGGAAATCGGAAACTGGATGCAACTACACTAAACTAATTTTAAAAAATAAATTTGATGCAAATGCATTGAACTAACCTCAAGAAATAATTAACGAAAAATCAGGAATTGGATGCAAATTCATTGAAATAACCTCAAACAATAATTAACGGGAAATCAGAAACTAAATGCAAATACAACCTCATCGAATAATAAACGAGAAATCGGAAACTGGCCGAATGCAAATGTATTAAACTAATCTAAAAAAATGATTAACGGAAAATCAGAAACTAGATGCAAATGCATTTAACTGAGCTCGAAGAATAATTAGCAGTAAATTAGAAATTGGATGCAAATACATTAAACTACAGCAAAGAATAATTAACAATAAATCGGAAACTAGATGCAACTACATTGAATTAATCTCAAAAAATAAATAACAAAAAATCAGAAATTGGATGCAAATGCATTGAACTAACCTCAAAATATAGTTGTGTTATATGTTGTGGGAATGTCTCGATAAGTATAGTTTTGCATTTAAAACGGTGTTTATATAATCTTTTTTTGTATAATTGGGAACACCTTGCTATTCAAGTAGCTTCAATATGAACTTTATCTTATTAGACAATTTCATAAAATTTCAATCAAACTTCTATTATTAAACAACAAATGAAGTTGAAGGGTTTTATCAATGGCGAATTATTTTTTTTAATAGAGAGTGCATGGAGGTTTTTCATGTTATAAGAAATTTGGATGAGTGAGCAATATAATATCTGTATATAATAGTTATGCATATACAAATTGAATATATTTTTCAGAATAATTAATATGACAGACCCGTTAAGTAGATAATCTTTGAAGATCCCACATAGTGAGTCGTATATAATTTAAAGAATAATTAATGGAAAATCGGAAACTGGATAATGTTTGATGATCCAATATAGTAAATCAAGCATAATTTATTTTTATGTCATGTTTGCAAGGACATTACATATGGATAAGTAGAAAGTTTGTATTACACACCACATTGGATAATTAAAAGGAAATCGAAAACTGGATTCAAATACATTGAACTGAGCTCAAAGAGTAATTAACGGAAAATTAAAAACTTTATACAAATGCAATAAACTAAACTCCAAAAGTAATTAATTAGAAATCGGAAACTAGATGGAACTGTATTAAACTAACGTCAGAGAATAACTAATGGGAAATTAGAAATTGGATGCAAATACTTGAAAAATATTTAACAGTAAATCAGAAACGGTATGCAAAAATGCATCAAACAAACCTCAAATAATAATTAATGATGAATTAGAAACTAGATGCAAATGCATTGAACTAACCTCAAAATATAATTAATAGGAAATCAAAAACCAAATGCAACTGCATTGAACTAACCTCATAGAATAATTGACGGGAAATCAGAAACTACATGCAAATACATTAAAATAACCTCAAAGAATAGTTAACGGGAAATCAGAAATCGGATGAAATTGCATCGAACTAATTAAAATATCAAAGCATAAATAATCATAAATCATAAACTAGATGCAGATGTATTGAACTAACCTTAAAGAGTTATTAATGACAAATCAAAAATTGTATGCAAATATAATGAACTAATCTAAAGACTAATTAACGAATATAGAAACATAAAAAAAATTGATGCAAATGCACTGAACTAACCTCAATGAATAATTAACGGGAAATCATAAATTTGATGTAACTGCATTGAACAAACCTCAAAAAATAATTAACGGGAAATCGAAAACTTGCTGCAAATGCATTAAATTAACCTCGGAAAATAATTAATGGAAAATCAGAAATTGGATGCAACTGCATTGAACTAACCTCAAAGAATAATTAACGGAAAATAAAAAACTGGATATAACTGCATTAAACTAAAATCATATATTAACTAACAGGCCAAGAAATAATAAATTGGATGCAATATCCTTGATGAATATTTAACGGAAAATCAGAAACTAGATGCAAATGCATTAAAATAACCTTAAAGAATAGTTAACTAGAAATCGAAAACCGGATGTAACTACATCGAACTACCCTCAAAGCATAAATAACCGGAAATTGATTGGAAACTAGATGTGAACTAACTTCGAAAAGTAATTAACGGGAAATCGTAAACTGGATGCAGATGTATTAAACTAACCTCTTTTTTTTTTCGATGTAAATATTAAACTAACCTCAAAGAGTAATTAACGGAAAATTGGAACCTTAATGCAAATGCAATTAACTAATCTCAAAGAGTCATTAACGAAACATTGAAAACTAGATGGAACTGCACTGAACTAATTTTAATGAATAACTAACGGAAAATCGTAAACTTGGTGCAACTGCACTAAACTAACCTCAAATAATAATTAACGCGAAATCAAGAACTTGATACAACTACATTGAATTAACCTCAAAGAATAATTAATGGAAAATCGGAAACTAGATCCAACTACATACATTGAACTAGCCTCAAAGAATAATTAACGTAAAATTAGAAACTTGATGCAAATGCATTGAAATAACCTCGAAATATAGTTGTATTATATATAGGGAGAATATAATATCTCGACAAGTATAGTTTTGCATTTTAAATAGTGCTTATTATAATTATTTTATTATGATTGAGAATGTCTTGCTATTTAAGTAGCTTCAATATCATCTTCGCCACATTGAGCATTCTCACAAAATTTTAATCAAACTTATATTATTAAACATAACAACCAAAATAAATCGACGGGTTTTACTAAGATTTGGTGCTTTCGTTTGATAGAGAGTGGTGCAAAAAATTTAAACGAGTGATTAATATAATTTTCATATTTCATAACTATGAATAGTTGCTAATATTTTTTAGAATAATTTAATATAATGACACCCGTTTGTAGGACGGGTTCGAAAGCTAGTAATGAACTTGTACATCAACTATTCACTAACATGCACACGTGCAAAGCACGTGCATATGCATATTTGCTAGCTAGTATTAATGGCGTTGGATTGTCCGACGGTGCGTGAAGAAGCATTTCAGATCTAAGCATCTCACTTTCCCAACATCGAAATTCCGTGAAAAATGGCGCCAACCGGAATTATAACCGGAATATTGTTTCTAGCCTTGGCATTGTACTGTGGGCTGGACCCATTCCGACACAGTGCAATGTCAGACTTTCCAAATTTCGAAAGCGTATTTATAGACTTACCAGCATACTCAGAACTACCAGTGGAAAAAGACACTGAGAATTTGTTACAGAAATCTGAGATAAAGTTCTTGAATCAGATACAGGGTCCTGAAAGTTTGGTTTTTGATCCACTTGGAAAGGGTCCTTATACTGGTGTAGCTGATGGGAGGGTTTTGTTTTGGAATGGCAAGGATTGGACTGATTTTGCTGTTACTTCTTCCAATCGGTTAGTTTTTTCTTCTACTTTAATTATGGCTGTGTTTTGTTTCCGGTATTTTTAGTGTGTAAATATATCAACTTTATGATTGTTTGTTTTAAGATTGATTTATTTTATTTTTTCTATTTGTTGTTGTTGTTGTTGTTCCTGGTTTGTTGTAATGGCTTGATTTTGTATCTGTTAGCATTCTGTTTGTCTTTCTTCTAGTTATACCATATACTTGTTTATACATTCTTAGCTCTGCTACACTAGTATGGTGTTATTGGTTTAGCTTTGAATTACATTTTAAATGATCGGAACGGGGGCGCCGTGGGGATTGGGGGGCACAAGTAGTCACCTATACGGCTATACTGTACCTTAATTTATGTCAAGTAGTCATGATATGGGAAATGATCACGTCTAAGTATTCATTTTCTTTTCTTTTTATCATTTGTGCACATATTTTTGTTTAATCTACTGAAGTTGCACATCTGTGCTCCGTCTTACTCTAGTAGGTCATCTGAGTTCTTGTTTTGCGTTTTGATTCCTTCTATGACTGGATCAGTTAGAAAATATAACAAACACAAAAAAAAATGAAGAAAAGGCATATTATTGTGTCTTGTGATTGGCATTAGACATAATTTGATTTGGCACACCAAGTGACACGGAAATCAGTTCACAATCCCACATGGTACGGAGATGGCAGCTTGATGTAGGTCCAAGGACCAAGGGTTTGGCATCTACTCATACCCATGAAGGCTGTCAAACTCAGCAAAAAATATATGATGCGGTCCAGATGGACTACCTCGCCATGTGAGCATTTTGGCTTGCATTGTTGATCAGAAGTCCAAAGAGAGGCTTAGCCGCTTAGGTCACTTAGGTACATACTGCTCCTGAAGCTGAGATTTTCTTTTCTTCTTTGTCGGTTCTAACTAGTGTGTATCTTCCTGAAGCACTGTGTATTCTTTAAATGGTTGTGGTGTTGTCTCACTCACTGGCACCTTCGTGCCTAGGACATAGAATAGTCATATGCTTCGTTTTAGGACCAGTTTAACTGTAGGTAACGTGGACATTCCCGACTTTCAAAAATCTGTCGGATATGGATAGATATCTGTCTGGGATACAACACGGCCATATTGAAGGTTATATTTGTATTTCACCGTGTTGGGGAAAAAGATACATAGCCATAGCCGTCTCGATGTTACTTACGTCCAATTAGAAAAACATTGGTAAAGGATGTTATTCTCTTTATTCATAATTTTTTTTATTTATATTTATATGTATTCTTTTGTATTTTATTTATTTATTTTTTGTGTTTAAGACGACTTTAAGTCAATATAACCTAGGTTACATTGACACGGGTAGGTGTGTCTGTATCGGACACAGATACGAATTGTCGGACAAAGCAAAATATCAAAATTCGAGGTAAATTACACACAATATGTGTCCGATATGTGCCCGACACGATTTTTTTCAAAATATGGCGTGTCCATGTAACCTAGAATATAACCCAATAATTTGTTGCCATAGAATATGCTTTTGTATTTATGAGTGTAATCTTCCCAGCTCTGGTAGTTAAATCGGAACATCCTCTGAATTTTGTTTTGTTTCTTGTGTCATCATAGGTCAGAGCTATGCAGTCCGAAACCATCTCCTCTAAGTTACATGAAAAATGAGCACGTATGTGGCCGGCCATTGGGCCTCCGGTTTAACAAGAAAACTGGGGACTTATATATTGCTGATGCTTATTTTGGGTTGATGGTGGTGGGACCTGAAGGCGGACTAGCTACTCTGCTTGTGAACGAGGCTGAAGCAGTACCATTGAGGTTCACAAACGATTTAGACATCGATGAGGAAGGGAATATTTATTTCACAGATAGCAGCACTAATTATCAAAGAAGGTATTGTTTGCACTTTATCTCTTTTACCCTGTGTTGTACTTCGTGCGCTGTTTTAAATTCAGGTTTTCTCATGCAATCTCAATTGCTTGCAGTTGCATTGTGTGAACTTTTGTCATTTTATTTTATTATACTCCTTATGTTTTTATTCAATTACTTCTTACATCTGTAACTTTTCACTCTCCCTCTTGCTTTTGCTTTAGGAACTTCATGCAGCTTGTTTTCTCAGGAGACGATTCAGGGAGAGTATTGAAATACAATCCAACTACTAAAGAAACTACTGTCCTTGTCCGGAATCTTCAATTTCCTAATGGAGTGTCACTGAGCAAGGATAAATCTTTCTTTGTTTTCTGTGAAGGGTCAATTGGCAGGTTACTCATTTTCTCTTTGTTCTAAATACAATTTAGAAGTTTGATAGATCATATGCTTATATGAGTTGCGGCCTTTTTGAAGTATTTTTGAGGTTTCATAGACAGCTGATTTCACACCACCCTCATGCATAGCTGCTTATAAGCTGTAAAATTTAGTTTAGCATCCATTCTACTTATTGGTGTATTGATACAGGTTGAGGAGATATTGGTTGAAAGGTGAGAAGGCAGGTAGCTCAGAGGTATTTGCAATCTTACCTGGATTTCCAGACAATGTGAGAACCAATGAAAATGGTGAATTCTGGGTTGCGCTACACTGTCGTCGCTCTGTTGTTAGCTACATATACAGCCATTATCCTAAACTTAGGAAGTTTGTGCTCAAGCTCCCAATCAAGGCCAAGTATCAATACCTTATGCAAATTGGAGGATGGCTCCATGCAGCTGCTCTTAAGTACAGCCCGGAGGGAAAACTCATTCAGGTACTGGAGGACAGTCAAGGCAAAGTGGTAAAGGCAATCAGTGAAGTAGAAGAAAAAGATGGAAAGCTGTGGATGGGAAGTGTTTTAATGCCATTTGTTGCAGTTTATCACGTGGTCTAAGGTAGCTAGTTTTATACATATGCAGCAATAGTTGGTGAAGTGGGTTTGTACCCTACCTAGTTGGCTAGTTCTGAACTCTGTCATCACGAGCAGACACCTACCTGGTTGATGTGATTCGCAGGTCAGATGGTAAGTTTGCTGTTCTATTCCTTTTCTCTTTCAGATTAGGTTGCTTGCCAAAAATGGTGTGTTCCATATTGAAACTGATCTGGAGTGACTTGAACGAGACATGTACCAAGTTTTTATGATAATTGCAACTTCTAAGAGCGAGCAACAAATCTTTTTCGCATCAGGTAGAGTTGCTGTGTACTTGGACATCTTTCCACCTTCCTCCTTTCCTTGTACATTTAGACAGGACTTGGTTAAGTGTCTTTCCATGGGTAGAGTTGCTGTGTCTACATTCCAATTTCTCGAACATATGGATCTGTATCAAAAATACTATCTTCGGGTTCAAAACTTCTTTTGCAGGTTCATTTCACTGGAGTTCATTTTCGACTGAAACAATTTGAGAATATGCTTTTGTCAATTTAAGTTGCCCTTTGACGATTATGTATGAACTGAAGTTTAAAACAAGAATGTTTATAATGTCGAATACTCCATACCCTGAGCACGTTTTTCCACAGAAACAAAGTTTGAAGTTTGAACATCAATTCATTTGGAAGGGAAAACCAACTACAAGGCGTAAATCTGGAAGACTCTGTGTAAATAACACCCAAGTGCAACATTTTTCTGTCCCATGCATAATCCAAGTCCTGTTGACTTCTAAAACCAATTATCCTAAAGAAAAAGCCATCCTCATTTAAAGTTTGACAGTGGCCCGAAATTGTTGAAGAACTAATCTGAAAGTTCCTAGAAATTTAGTATCCTATAGCATACAAGTTCATATTTGAAGAAGATGCATCTTATTCTTGTTACCGTTACCTATTCCTTTTGACAGGCAAATAATTAGTTGAATGTGTTCACATTTTCAAGTGAAACACCCCTTAAAGAACCGTCAGAACTTTGCTAAAAAATGTTAAGATGTGAACGGCGCCGCTCCCATCAAATCCACACTGTTAATTGTCCATTAAGACGCACACACACACACGTATTTATCTCAAGGAAGCCGTATTAAAAATGTTACCCGTTTTAAAGCACAATCACCAATCTGCATTATGCATTCAGCATTCCCTCTAGGAGAAGGTAGCTGTCACCTCAATATTTTTCCTCCATGCTAGAGAAGTCTTTGTCGACCAGATCACACAATGCAAAATTGCGAATGGGCTGGGACCGTTTGTATCGGACTATCGTTAAGACGTTAACAACTTACAACTGCATTCATAAATCCATGTTGGATTTGGCACAAATAAATCGTTATTGGAGTAGCTCCAGCCTCCAGCTACCCGAATAAATGGCTCCAGCCACCCGAATAAATGATGACTATTATTGATATTATCAATACTAGTACGGGGCACGTTGGGATTACACACCCAATTGTTTGTGGGTCCTTTGAGTTAAGAAGGTCAAAAAAAAAATATATATATGTTGAGTTTGCTAATTTTTCTGGACTAGCGAAAAACAGGTAATAGGTCCATAAGGGACAAAAAAATTCAAATAAAAATATGGAGAGAAATACTCATGTAACTTATGGGAGAAGTTGCAAGTTCAAATTCCACCAAATATTAGTTGGGATTTCTTTATTATGTAATTATGTGATGGGCCTTTGGGCCAGGTGAGTTTCGGGCTAGAGACAAAGTGTTGCTACGATAGATGGACCAAAGAGCGAAAGCAAGTCTTCAAAGAAAAAGTGAAAACGGTTGGGTCTACTAAAAAATAGATCGAGAGCTTTCGGGCTAGGTTCCCTTGATGAGCCTTCGGGCAATATAAGTCTTCAGGCTAGGGTCCTTCAATGTGTTATCTTCGGGTTTTTCGGGGTTGATGAGCCTTCGGATAATGTAAGCCTTTGAACTAGAGTCTTTCAATGTAACTGGTGTAGGTCTGTCTTAACCCTCTAACTTCTTTAAAAAAAAAATGTAACTCCATAATTTAACAATTTTTACACTTACTTCAATGGTTTTTTAGAAATCTCTACACTATATGATAACTGGGTTTTGAGGAACCCCTCTCCAATATTGAGTAGGCTAATTTAGATATCCTTATTTACTTAATTTAAAAACACTTCCCTCATTAAATTTATCCTTCACTAAATTTAGAATAAGCCCCACTTTTATTAATATAATTTAAACAAAGTCCTTTTTGTATTAATAATTTAGAAATACAAACACCTATCTAATGTCACTTAAATTAAATAATTACTCTCATTTTCCACATTCAAATTAAAACAAGCCTTATTTTATTATTGATAATTTAAAAGAACTTTTTTAATATTACTTAAATAACATAATTATCTTTTATTTTGTTTTAAAAAAATAAATAGACGATATAATTACAATTATGATTTACAATTAGAATCCAAAAAAAAAAACCATGCTAATTATCGATCTAGAGTGGTAGGTGAGACTTAAGAAAACCTATGCATACTTGGTCAATATATAAATATATAATTTAGAGACAATGCTGTCACGAAAAAAGAAAACCTATGCATACTTGGTCAATATATAAATATAGAATTTAAAGACAATGCTGTCACGAAAAAAGTGACAAAAAAATTACACTTTTTTAAGTTTTTTAATATTACTAGCCATGTAGCCCGACCTGGGCCTATTATTCTTAAACCCATCATGTCTGGGCCTATATTTAAGGGAAGCACTTGGAAGTTTAAGTAATCCATATCCAATAAGTAATCCATATCCATATCTATTAACTAATACATATCCATATCTATTAACTAATACATATCAATTAACTAATCCAGAATTTGTTTTTTTTTTATCCCATGCGTACATTTGAAATAATGAAATAATCGTGAAACTTTGTTTTGTTTTAAAGATAACACATGAAAGGACAATTTTAATTTATATTAAATTAGAGAGCGGCCAAATTCGGGGTTAGTTTGGTAAGAAAAAATGAAATAATTATTTTTCAAATATGGACTATTTTAAAACTAATGCGTAGAACTTTGTTTTTGTTTTAAGATAACACATGAAAGGACAATTTTAATTTATATTAAATTAGAGGAAGAGCCAAATTCGGGGTTAGTTTGGGTAAAAAGAAATAATTATTTTTCAAATATGGACTATTTTAAAAACTTTGCTGATGTGGCTCACTATGAGCATCTTGGGAGAAACGGATATTAATATAGGTAGGATTTTACTGTTGCAGTAGCTCTGGAGGTGGGAGCAGGATTTTTAAGATAGTAAAGATACACGATAAAGTGCCACGTCTACTCTCCTTGTGGTACTTGAACAGTTGTTCGTTATCAACTGGGGTCCCCGTGCGACACTTTCGATCATCTACATAGTTCTACACTTGTATTCCTTTCCTTTGTAGTTTTCTCTAGAAAGACTTGCATAAAGCTTCATTAGATTTTCTCTAGAATTCTATCGAAACTCATCAGTCTCTGGTTTCTATCATTTACAGGTACACACATAGTTTCTCTTCCATCTTTAATTTACTTGTAAATAACTTTGCCAAATAACAGACTACAATAGCAGAGAGAACTTATCTGTAATGTGCAAAAGTATCAAGACTATTTTTAATTAAGATGTTTTGACAAATGGTAATCTCCATGTTAAGTTGTTATTGTTATATTGCTGGATATGATTTTTTTTTTCTAGCACAGGTACAATTTGATTATATACACAGTACAAGTACTTTGTTATTTACTCTGCCTCATTTAACAATTAAATGAGATACTTATGTTTTATGATTGTGATCATTTTTTTTTTTAACTACTGAAGCAACCAAATCAGTGAACATTGCCACCTGTGTTCATATTGTTCAAGCAAACGATGAGTCTGTTTTTGTGAATATTGAACCTATTAATCTGAAGATGGAAAGGAAACAAAAGATCATGGAATATCGGGGGATATTCGATAAAACTTTGGCATCTGATAATCTTGCAAATGAGGATTTTATTAGAAGGCTTGTCCAGAATCAATTGCAATCATCACCTTCTGAAGCTCAAGGTTGTTTACTCCTTAAATAATGTTTCTATTTACTTTTGTTCAATGACTTATCGATTGTTGATCAACTTGTTTTCTTGGTCTACCATAGAATATGAACTTGTAGTTAAAAGTTTATACTTGTAAACATGCATGAATACCGGTTGTCTTGTAGAAAAACGAATCAAGGAAGTGACACATCTTCTAGACTTAATGAGGAGTGCTTCTGGAAATGATTTTAAGCGATCGAAATCTTATGGAACGCAACAAGCTGCTTGGAAGGTATGTTATCAAGTCAAATGTTCTAACATATTGCTTCATATGATCAGATATACTATCTTTATCCAGTTGACAGAGATCCTTCAAAGAAGTTCCTTCAATATGCATTATCTTCGTGGTGAGACTAAATTGTCTGCTAAACAAATTTTTATTTATTTTTCTTATTCCCAGTTAAAAGAGGATAATGACGAATACCGCGTTATGTATCGTGAAGGACCACAGGGCTCCCCCTTTCACACATTACTAGCCGAAGGCTATGTCAATGCACCATTAGATTTTTGTGAGTCGAAAACACTACGAATATCTTTTGTGCTTATATACTATGTTAACTATTGAGTGCCTAATCATACAAATTCCTCAACATGATATATGTGTTGCAGGTCTATGCGCCGGATGGGAAGTAGGTCTGTACAAGAATTGGTGAGGATTGTTACTGAGATTCTCCTATATACTCTTGTCATGCCATAAGATTACCTTCAGTTCGAAGATAATAATGAGAAATAAGAAGAAATAAAGAAAAGACAAAACAAAACAAAACAAATGCATAAATGATGAGTTTATGTAATATATGAGTAAACTTCGCGACTTGGATTACAGTTCTCTTTGTTTGAGTGTGAGAGATTCAAATTCTCATCATAATATATACCAATCATTTTTAACAGGTGGCCACAAATAAAAGTTCCCCCATTCAAAGTTTTGACAGCATGTTGTTTGGAAAAAGTCAGAATTGATGAACAGTTATCTTTGCTTAGGTTTGTTGCGCAAGATGCTTTGATATGTCACTTTGTTGATTCTGTCATTATGTTCACCTTTTTATGGTATTAATTGTTTTGCTAACTATATGGAAGAAAGGATGAAGGTTCCATGGCCACTGTCAAATAGAGAGCTTGTTCTTAACTATTTTGAATTGGAATGTTTGGAAGATGGGCTAGTCATTGTGCTTCTAAACACGGTAAGCACTGGTTTCTTGTACTTAAATCGATATGATACTGAAACATTCATTTACACAACTCTTTGTCTCCACTTTCCAGATATCTGACCCAGAGAATGTTGATAAACGTTTGCTTGGATTTACCAATGATGAATTGTCCGAAGCCAAGGATAGTGTAAGCATGGATATGACAGGAGGCTTTGTTCTGAAAAGAATCACCTCAAAAGTAAGCTACTATAGGTGAGTTCTACTCTAAAAAAAATTGATTTACAGTCTCGATGGCCCCATTAGTATGGGAAGCCGGTTCAGTTTTTGCACCTTAATTACACCAAGAAATGTAATTCCGAAGTGAGTAAGTTCTGATTGTTGATTTGATATGATAAGTTTATTGTATCATTTATCTGAATATCTTAATAAAAAAATATTTTTAAGTGTGCGATCCTCCTTGTATTGGCAGCTCTGGTCATGTACTGGTATCAGTGTGTAGTTGTTGTATTTGCATCATGTTGCATAACTGGCCAATATCCAGTGTCCCAAATGGTTGATAGCTTGGGTGAATAAAACGGCTTATCGACTAGAGTTCATCAAGACACTAATTTAGGGGAGGGATCGTCATTGAGCAATCTTTGTAATTGATGTAATTATGTACCCTGCATCCTAATCTGTTTATAATTTGATATGAAATTGAAAATTGGCTTGAGTAGTGTTATATAGACAATATGTGTAGACAAGGGGACTTCATAGTATGTATGGGGTTTTACACATCCCAACTTTTCATACCATGTTAATAGCAGAAATGCATGTTCTAGAACCAATCTAATTCATCAGCTTTCTAGCAACCATATAAGGGCAGTAGAGTATTGATGTTCAGTAGCTTTGACATACGACTCGATGATTAGTTGGTACTTGGTAGAACTTTGTTGAGGCAGACTTTTATTTATGGATCCAAGATCAATTGATAAATTTATAATGTCAGAGCATTCAGCTCTCTATATGTTAGAGCATTGAGCGTGGATGTGGAGCTACCTTAATGGCATTAAGTATTTCTCACAAAGGAGCAAAATTGCTTAATTTGCGTGTTTTGTTGCTCTATGGTATATGTTTCCTTGCAGATTGTGCTCATTCTAGATATGCCATTCTGCAGGACTATGGGAATTCTTGATCTGAAACTGGAATTTGTTCCTCCATCACTTATTAATTTCATGTCAAGGCAACTATTAGGCAGCGCTTGCAAGCTTTTTCAAAAGGTTTGTGTTGGCTTCGTCGTTCTTATAGTTTTGAATATGTTTCATACATAATACATAAATTGTTCTCTTACATATATCACTCCCTTGGTATTTCAGACAGTTACCTCTATGGCCAGAGATGATGGGGACTTTGGCAAGGCATTGGAGGATCCGTTAT
Source organism: Coptis chinensis (assembly GCF_015680905.1). Lineage (NCBI taxonomy): Eukaryota > Viridiplantae > Streptophyta > Magnoliopsida > Ranunculales > Ranunculaceae > Coptis > Coptis chinensis. The sequence continues at coordinate 85,809,118 of NC_141463.1, read as the reverse complement.
ATGTTAGGATACGTGAACATTTACATCTCAGCCATAGCCCCGAGCACATTCCAGGATAAAAAGTCCCACGGAATGAATAAGTGGAGTAATCTCTCCTAGAATTCGTAGAAGAAAAATTGGTTCTAGAGAATAAGAAAATTTTGAAAGTGTATATCTAGTCGTATGTTGGAGAAAACATCACAACATAGATCCTTGACACGGGCCATCTACAATGTGGTATAATAGTATATATATATGCGGCAACACCAATGCTTTTTAGCTATATAAAATATCAACTAAGTGAATATAGATTTGGAATTATACCGGGACCTCATGGTTTCAATTTTGCACAATCATCCATATTCCATATATTTTTTGGCAAGCCTGTGATCGGTAACTCATTGCTGATGGGCGGGGTTAATCCCCATATACCTAGTGTCATCACCCAAAGATTTTATGCAATTTGCTAGTTGGCACCTACGTGTTGCGTCTATCTAATTATTGAATTTAATACAAGTTGATTCTCATCTTTAGAGTATCTCCAATGGGGGGTGTAAACTGAATAGAGTAGAAAGTTTACATTCCAAATGTTAAAAAACTCTATTCAATGGAGGTGTTAAACTGTATGTACTAGACTATTAGTTGATAGAGAGGGTGGAAAATTCTCCATCTTGCTATCAGTTGATAAATAGCCCGGGCACACTTGAACACATGAACAAAAGAAATGTTCAGACGTCATTTGGAGTGTCGTCTCTATCTATTTCGAAATTCATAATTTGAAAATTTTAAACTCGGACAACACTTAAAGTGACGTCAAACTCGGACGTTACTTCAAGTGTCATCCAAGTTTAAAATTGAATTTTTTTACACTTTTCCATTGGGAACATTAGAGAGTGGATATTTATGGACTATCCAATAATTTGCAATTGGCGTTATAAAATCTTAATAGCACCTAGGTGGAGCCTATATAGAGGTGTAATTTTACACTCCCTATTGGATCCCTATTGGAGATGCCCTTACACAACTATCTGCGGTGAGGCTGCATCCTAGGTATTATTCCCGCAAATGTCACAATTTTTGGATCCAAGCAGACCACTCTTAAATTGTTAGGAAAAAACCATGGTTTTACAACCGGCCGATTGGAGCTCTCTGGGTCGAGTTTCTCAATACATAACCCCTTTATATAACCTACTAGAAATTAACTCGTGGCTATGCCACTCGAGTCATAACGTTATTCATTTTTTATTAATTAAATTAAAAAGCTGTAAAAGAAACACAAAAATCTAATAACTATTATTTACAAAATTAATATTGAGTGCTTATGGAGAGTGTATGCTACTTAGATTGTTTTGGATTATGATGACTTTTGTTATATAAACATATGCATCAAATTCATTCATTTATCAGAAAATTTAAGAAGTCATTATCCTATCAAATATTGTATTTTTTTTATCTAAAAATATTGTTGTCTAGAAACCAAAAAACAAATTCCTCTATCTAGCAAAATGTATGACATAACAACCAGTTAGCTGATCTAGATTCAAATCTTCACATACAATGAAGGGTTCCTTATTTCCTAACTATATGTATAAAAAGAAATTGAGAAATAAACATCAAAGCTCAAAAGTTATGAAATACAACTTCTCTCAAACTAAAGCAGGACTTCAGGATACACGATATTAGTTGTGTGGTTTGAAGAATCAGGAAGGAGGATGACACTGATTCGTTTTGAAGAAGTGCATCTTGATAACACCACATATAATTGACCATGGCTAAACACCTGGTTTCGCAAATCAATACCAACATACTTAACAGACTGGCCTTGTGATTTGTTTATCGTCATTGCAAATGACAATCGAATCGGAAACTGTCGTCTGGTCATTTGAAATGGTATTTCATTGGTCGAAGGCGTTAATGATATTCTCGATAAAGCGTGCATTCCCTGCTTTTTCTCCGGTTAAGATTAGAACTTGCACCACGCGTGGCTTTGTGCACACAATCATCGGTAGCGTCGCGGTTACAAAGTCCATCCATCTTGGTAGCTATATTTCTCAACATTCATTATCGGGCATCCCTTCTTGAGGCCAGTAAGCTTGAATGGAGGCAACTCAAAAGGATCGAGTGAGTTCAAGTACCCTGTCGGATAGCTATTTGCGTTACCACTATCAACAATAACATTGGCAGCGCCTAACTTGTCAGCACCTAAGCAAACAATTTCTTCCCCAGGAAACATATCTAGTGCCGTAGCATTTATAGTGCTAACGTCATCGTTGCGTGCTGAAAGGATTGTCCGCTCGGTCAAATAATTTGAGTCAGCTTCATACTGCTTACTTAGATCGGGATATACATTATTTAGCAAGTCATGAAGATTGCTACAATTTTGAATCTCTGGCGGCAATTGAACACTTTCTTCTGGTTTCATTCCAGCCTGAAAATTCCAAATGAGAGCATATGAGATGAGTGATTGTGTATAATTTAAAATGGTCAGCAAAAAGCATTATTTTTTTCAAGAAATTAAGTAATACCTCCATCAAGAAATTGGAGAATAACACGTTCTCTGGCAAGTCACTGTCTAATCTCATATTTTGCACCAAAGATAAAACATTAACGTGTTTCCAGAGCAAAGACCTTCTTAGTGATGCACCTACAATATCCTCACGTTCACCTTGTGGTACAACTGGCAAAATTTGTCGGAAGTCACCGCCTAGAACAACAGTGATTCCACAAAATGGTCTTTCATTGTTACAAACATCTCGGAGTGAACGGTCGACTGCTTCAATACAAAACTTATACTGTATCGAGACTTCATCCCAAATTATCAGTTTTGTTTCTTTAAATGGACACGCTTGAGCCGAATCCTTTTGAAGCCGCACATAGAGTTCTCCAACACATCAAAAGGAATAGAAAAAGTTGAAAGAGTTGTTCTACCACCATCTAATAAAAGTGACGCAATACCAGATGAGGCAACTGCAATCACAATATGTCCTAGATGACGACATTGAGCTGCAATCGTATTATATACAAATGTCTTTTCTGTACCTGCAGCTCCATTTAAGAAGAAAATTCCCCCTGCATTTTGCATGACTGAACCAACCACGGTATCAAATGCATGACGTTGCTCATTGTTAAGACAATCAATGTTACGGTTGATTTGTCCATCTTGTAAATCAAACTGGAGTTGGTGTTGCTCCCAAATTAGTCTATTTCCAATCCTTTTGTTCCATTTTTTGAGTGGTCGGGGCATCGGGGGAAAGTCTTCTAGAGTTTTGTTTTTAGATTCCATGAGGAACTGCTCTAATAGATGCAACTCGTAATCTGTCACCTTCAGGAAAATTGTGTATTAATAATATAATATAGGCTACATGAAGGAGGCATTAATACAATATCTGACACCTGCTCTTTTGATGGATTAGGAATGTTGAAGATAGTTCGTAATTTGTGCGCCAGGTCGTCGCATATACTTGTTGAGAATCTATCCCACAACAGATATGGTTGCATTGGATTGCATTCCAACAGAATAATGCCAAACAATCTCCTTAGCTGATATCCAGTATTCATTATTGCCGCTTCTTCTAAACAATGTATCCACTCTCCATCATCTTCAAGAAGTCCACGTGCAACACACGCAGCCTTTGAATGTTGGATGAGGAATACCTTCAAATTTGCGTAGATCCTCAAATGATGTTGGGCCCTTTACGATGGTCAATAGTAGACGTAAGTAAAACCTCTCTCCCTCGTTGGGCTTGGCAAAATACATCATGCCAATAGCATAACCACTACTTCTTTTAGTCCATACCTTTTCTGTTTTGTGCCAAACAAAGTGCTCAGGGAATTCTTGGTAAGTATAGGCCCGAGCATCTGGATTTGAAGCACAATGGTCAAAGAATGAAGTGAGACTCGACTTTTGTCGTTTCGCCCTCTCAAGAATATTCTCTATCGGTTCTTTAGAGTTGAACACAACATGATGCATACCTGGCAACAAATCATAACTTAACAGTATGGCATTCCAGTATAACTTAATAGTATATTGATGAATTTGTTTAATCAAGTGTTAAATACCTGGCAAGTGAAAAGATAACCTTACAACAGTTGGAAACTCTTCATGTAAGGAAAACCCAAATAGCCGCCAAGCTGCTTCTAGTGGTCCAATATATCTGGCATTAATGTACTGTTTAATCTCATTTCCGCCGTCCAACACCATTGTTGTTTAGTCATTGCCCTTGTAGATGTACTTAACACATTGCAATCCTGCACACACTTCGACATTAATGTGACAATTAAACATCCTCACCAACTGTGGATTATATGGGACAACGTTCCTATTGTCAACCTCTTTGTCTTTCACCATATAGACACGTCCCGTGTTGCGGCGCATATAAAGTGGATAACCGTCTTTTTGTATGGTTGTCACGTCTGTAAACTCACGTGGAAAATACTTTGTGCACTTGCCATTTTCCATACACGGTGAGTTCATATTTTTAACACCACACGGTCCATGGATCATACAACTCTTTATTGTATCAAAGAGCAAGGGATCCTTATCTGGGTCGGGAAATTCTGCAGATATAATTCGATCAATTTGGACTGCGGTACGAATTTTATCTTCATGTGATAAGAGCCCAAAACTGTAGTTTTAACCCTATAACAGTCATACTTTTAGACCAATTATGTGAGTAATAATTAAGAGTTAATACTTATTACGTGTTTTTTACATTTTCGGGCTTCAAAGTCAATTATAATGCGAAAATATGTCACTTTGATGAGATAAAGGAGCAATGGTTGGTTGCTAAGGAGTTCTGTGATTAAAAGCCAAGATTCAAGAAGACAAAGCCTTTCTAAAGCCCGATCAAAGCTGAAAAGTCAAAGTCAACGCGGGCAGAAACATCACTCAAAGTCAGCAGAACTTCCGAAGGCCGTATCTTTGGACTCAGACCTTGGACTTGGGCCTACCTTATGTCAAAACGACCGGCTCGGAAAGAGCTTTCCAATGGTCTAAGCCTTGACCCAATCAGAGGAGCAAAAGTGGACGAAAAGTCTATTGAAGCCAACTGCAGCTGAAGAGGCCTTTTTGGGCTGAAAGAATTGGGTTTTGGGCCTGATTCTCTGGCCCAAAACATGGCTCCAAGCCCATGCACGATTTTTGGATCTGAAAACATATAAAAACAAAAGCTTAGCTCTTTGTTAATGGTAGCTAGTTAGATCTAAAATAATAGATAATTCTAGATCTAGTTTTCATTAATTAAATTAAGTTTAGTTTAAATTCAATTCTTGTTTTAGATTAAACTCTTAAAATCATTGTTCTTAATTAGTTTGATTAATAAAATAGCTATTTGTCAATTTCGATTTTTGTCATTTCAAATTATAGATCTAGTTTTAATTCTTGTTGATTATCATTTCTGAGTTGTTAAATTAGATTGAAGTATTGTTAGTTAAATTAGTCAAGCTAGAATTTTGATAGGATGTTTAGTTATAATAATATGGGAAATGATGGTTTGATGAATCAAGGCTAAACCTCCATTAGAGGGGTTGATGAAGCCTTGATGAAAGCTTAGTTGTATAAGTGTAGAATCGTTGTAGAGTCTATTCCAATCTAGAAGGTCGTGTTTCGCCATGAGAATGGGTAAACGACCTCACATGCTAGTTATAATTGGTAGAAATGTCATGTTAATTAGGGATTAGAACGAGCAATCATTACAGTAAGAACGTAAGGATTGGATTACAACAGTCTATGCTAGGTGATTAAGTTGGATTCGAGGTGGAATCAATTCCCTCTAATTCTTTATCTAGATTCACATTCAGTATTCAGTATCATTTTGTTATTCGTAACTTGTTAATTTCATTCACCTCGTAGTATAGAATTCCCCTCGTAAAACTCTCATTAGACTTAAGACCGATTAGTTAACTATGAAATCATTCCATGCTAGAGAACTAGGAGTGGAACGAATTTGTTACTCCACTCTATTTCGATAGAATTGAGAGTAGAAAACTTGATAAATATAGACAAAAATAAGTTTTAGTTTACTTACGTTTTGAGTTTCATCGTTCATTTCGTAGGTAAACTATCATTTATCATCATGCTTGAGGAAAAAGGGTGCATGCATGTGCGGGAGGCCACGCTTCTGAAATTTAATGGTATACACATGAGCTACTTCACGGCCAAACACATTTTTCTTCTTGATAAATTTCAATAAAGCTCTTCTCTTCAGTTCGAAAACATGAGCAAGAACATCAGGTCGATCAAACGCATTTTGGTTCTCCAAAAGGGCTTCTTGCACTTCTGGCTAGTGAGGATTAAAATCAGCTGTCATCATAAGGAATATATCTGGATGCTTATTGTAACGTGTTATAGCCATCGAGTCTTGAAAGATCTCATACATGTACCTTGGACTTCCAATGAACGATGATGGCAAAATAAACCGTTGACCAACCTGATCAGGATCCGTACCCTCAGCTAAATCTGTCAAACTCATGTACACTGCAGCACGAAGATCCTTTTGGTGGGTATAATGATAGTATAGCCGATTTTGCTCAGTAGAAGCCCAAGCATCACACAAAAACTCCTGAAATAATTTTCCACCACGGAGAACACCATCTGAGTCAATCGCCTCGAATCGTCGTCATTGACATCATAAAGTTTCATTTCGGTTGACCACCCAAGCTCACCCCGAGGGAAAAACAAAGGATAATGTAGGGGTAGATAAGCGGGATTACATTCATCAATATGCTTCAGTGCATTGCCTGATATATAATGAATAATGATATCTCTTGTGCTTCTAATTTAAGTTCCATCCCCAGGTATAACAACTGCAATTTCATTTGCTGAAGGAAGATTGTATCCCCAGGTATTATAATGGAGATAAGCTGGCACGTCATTTTCCTCAGCTGTGCGAGCACTCAATATATCATATGCTTGACGAAATTTTTCAGCAAATCTATTACAATTGACGATTGTACTCAAATGACATCTAAAACATCACGCGTCTCAATTCTGGATTTGGCGATGGCGGGCAAAGGGGCCGGGGTCATAAACATAAAGCTGAGCATAAGTCGGATCTTTCTCAGGTTCTGGTAGTAACGATCCAATTTGACGGCGTAATTCACCATGAACGGTGAATGGAATAGGACCGCTACCGTTGAATATTTGGTCATCCGGTTGACAACCGAGACTGGTAAATGCATTAGCCAAGTTATACTGACGAAGATGTTGTCTAAATGACCTGGCTTTGGCGTCACTACCATCATATAGATCTTGAATCGCAGGAGGCAATGGACTAAGTAGAGGAAGACTGACTTTTCCTTGTTTGCAACACATCCCGAAAAAGGGTATTTTGACTGATGTATTTGCTAGCATTTCATCTTTCCAGTGCAGAGCTTTACAAAAAGAGCATTCCACATCCATCTTTCCCAGATAATGGCGGACATTGTTGTGCATATTAACAGGTTCTGCCATATTGACACCAGTTGTAAGAGGCTGAAAATAATCATCCACATTCATTTCGCTTTGGGTATCACTAACATGTAGGAAAAAAAATCCTAATGAGTTAGGAATGGATTTTTTTTTTACTGAAAACAATGTTATAGAAAACACAATAAAATTCAACTTACATATATGAAGACATTGATACTGGAATATTATGAAGGTCTGCTTCTAAGTTCCTTCTAGTTCGCTTGTTCATTCTACCACTTATGCGCTCTTTTTCTCTTCTATTGCATTGGGCCAACTTGCGTCGAGAAGTATGAGAAAGTGTATAAGCATTGGTCGGACTAACACTAAGATCATCCACTTCTACTATTTCGTTTTGGGTGTCACTAACATATAGAAAAAAAAATCATAATGGGCTAGGAATGGAAATATTTTTGACTGAAAACAATGCTATAGAAAACATACAAAGAAATGAAACTTACATATAGGAAGACATTGACACAGGTATATTTTGAAGGCCTACTTCTAAGTTCCTTCTTGTTCGCTTGCTGCTTCTACCACTTATGAGCTCTCTTTCTCTTCTATTGCGTTGGGCCAACTTGCGCCGAGAAGGCTGAGAGGGTGTAAAAGCATTGACCAGACTAACATTAAGAGTGGATTGTGGAGGAGTAACTACAACCTCATTTTGCACAGGAGGTGATTGAACTTGATGGCCTTTATTTCCTTGTTTTTCCAAAACCTGCATTTTATATTTGATAAAACATAACCATCAGAAGGCAGTAAACAACCACCACATATAATGAACGTATATATGTTACATACCTTAGCAAGGGTAGCAAGCACGTGGTCAATAATCCGTTGTTTATGCTCACGTACTTGATTTATATAATCCAATTCTCTTTGCTACATGATGCAAGGTACATAAAAAGCGGCTTAAAAAATTAAATGAGAGCGTTGTCAAATTTACAAAAGAGTTTTCTTTGTTACAAAATTTAAAAGTTTGAAATCATGTAAGAATCAAACATAACCAAACTATGAAAAAGGAACTTCAAATACCTTAACAGATGCAGTAAGTTCATTGGTAGATTTAGGTGGTGCGTCGACAACAGAAACATCAAATGCACTTGCAGGTGGTGCCTTATCCATGGCTGATAATCAAACATTGATAAGAAAATTGCAGCAAATAAATGAAAGTGGTATACAACTATGATCAGGAACAACTATTAAGGGAGATTCGGAGTCGTGCAAAATGCAACCATGTCACAAGTACCTCCAATTAGAGTTATCGACTTTTGTATAATTAAAATATAAATAGTTCCGATCCACTGGAACTTCTACCAAAGCTACATGCATGTACTATACTTTAGTGTGCATAGCAAAAGGATCTAAAAGCATAAAAGAGGCATAGAAAGAATGTGTAAGAATTAAATAATGACAATGTTTGTCTCGCAAAAGAAACAAAAACAACATATATAGTCTAAAAAGATTGCTTCCCTTTTGCCCAACAGCATAGTCTAAAAAGATTGCTTCTTTTCTTCGTGGGAAATCGAGTTTTCTAGCATTAGATCGGTACAATTATCTCCAACATTGGCTTTCTAATCGTGGGTCATAACTTTTTGGTTCATGCAGTTATTATTATCTTTGCCTAGTATTTGCTTTCGAATCCTAATATCCATCGATAGTGTTCCCCGGTAAGGCTAGGCGGCCTATACAAATTTATGGGGAACATAGTTGAGAATGCTGATGGCAATTCCCATCTCTTGAAATTCAACTAAGTATTATTAGTAATTAAAAAAAAATAGTTCTTTGCTACTCAAACTTCGTTCTAATATGAAACTTAAAGAGAAAAAGAAGTTACAAGAAATTCAACTGTGCTTTCTTTATTGTTAGGCTGAGATTTATAATTTTCTTTTTCTCGGATCAAGTACAACATCATGAAACTATAATTTTTGGCGGTTAGGATTCCCATCTTGTCAAGGAGCTCTAGATTCTTGAATCAAACTATGAGAAGACACTAAAGCTAACTTTAAATAATAGTGATTTAACATTTAAGTAACCGATTAATTAGGGGAATTGTTTCATTTATTCGACATCTAATTGGTAGATTAATGTTAACAATATTCTATACACTTTAGTTCTTGGGTGAAACTGATAGCGCCGTTCTATACTTACTTGAATTAATAAATCATAAAATTCAAAGATTATATATGTAACTTAAAATGATCTTCTGACAATCAATCTTCAAGACGCATCTAAATTTACACTAGATTTTTGGACCCGTTCAACGAACGGGGACCATTTTTATATGATTTTTTTTCCATTTTATTATTATGTATAAAAAATATTACTTTAAAACTATATTAAAATGTGGGTTGTATACAAATGTGTACTTAAGTCATAAGCCCATTTGGTAATCTGTAATACGAACTAAATTGATGCATACAATCCAATTTTATCGCTTAGGCCCATAGTGCACTTCTTAGGGCTATATTGCATTTTAGACATAGCCTATAATAAAGTTTGTTAACTCATTTAATTGTGGTTGAGTTTAATTTTTTTTTTTAAATGTGTCCTTGGTCTGAGTATTATTTATTAAGAACTTTTTATTGATATATAAACTTGCACTTATTGAATCGTTAAGTTGTGATGGAAGAAGAATCAAAGAATTGGAACGATAAAACTTGTATTAACCGAACTATTATTTATCTGCTACTATTTATCAACGTTTGTGGAATTTATAGTTAAAATATTACAAACATGTATGCAACTTTGCATAATGTTGTTTGAATATGCTGTAACATTGTTTGAACAAAGCGTTAGAGTGTATTTTGTATGTATGAATAGTGTATTAAGCCCAAAAAATATACGAATAACGTCAAAAGCCCAAAGTCTTCTAAATATGTATGTACTTTACGAAAGCCCAAACTTTGGCCCATGGTCCATTAATTGGTTGGAGTTTTGTGATGGTGTAGTCGTCTAAACATCGAGTTGTCCATAAAATCGTTTTGGCCTCATTGTTTATTTAAAAAAAAACCCAATGCATTTATATAAAGTTTCCGATTTTTCGTTAATTATTTTTTGAGTTAAGTTAAGTATAGTTGCATCCATTTTAATTAAGTTTTTAGGTTAGTTCAATGCATTTGATCCAGTTTCCAATTTTTTGTTACATGATATTTTTTTGGAATTTTTTTTCAACTGTTCTTTTAATGGAGTAGTGTTACACAGACTTTCCTTTTAGACATACTATTGCGACTGATTATTTGGATAATGTTGGTTTGCATTGCAATACACACGGACATGTATATCTATGTAAATCAATGATTAGGACTTTTGACACATCAATAGATTTAAATAGTAGGTCAAAATGTTAAATTAGTGGGTGGGTGTAACTTTACTGGTTTGAAAATAAGACATATTGTAAACACTTGTCTATGAGCTTTGAAATGGGCAATGTAATTTTGGTTTGGTCTCTTTATTTTCAACATTAAAGGTCCTGCTTTAGATGGTAGGCAAAATTCATTTTCACCGTATTCCATCTAACCGGATAAAAGAATGATTATCTTTGAAAGCAATGGGTGGGTATACCGCCTTTTGAGATTTGTTTCATGGAACTGCCGAGGCAATTGTCTCTTACTCTGTTTTTCCCCACGATGCCACTCTGGTATTCCATCTAACCGGATAAAGTTAGTGAATATAACTTTGGTGTTCCCCCTCTCCAGATGGTCAGTATTTATTACATGAGAAGAAAAATAAAGATTATGCTGAGCCATGGGTGGGGTATTTATTACATTAGAAGAAAAAGAAAAATTATGCTCTGAGCCATGGGTGGGTATACCATCTTTTGGGATTTGACTCTTCGTTTTTACCCCCTGGTATGCTTTGAATTTGTCTTGTTTTGTATTGTACATCTATAAAATCACCACCAAATTTAAATGAAAAGGATTTCATTATTCGTAGTTTAGTGTCCTGACAGCCTCATAATACAATTATAATATATATGTGTGCATATTAAAATTGCTATATGGCATAACATCAATTAATTAGTGGTGTGAGAGACTGAAAAGTAGCTTTCAATATATTACCAAAGTGTATTCCCTATTACCTAGCTTGACAATGTGTTAAAGAACAACTTACATGAATAGGAAGGTGGCTGATAATTTGTTTTTCTGAATGCTGATAGCTTTCAAAATCTAACTCGGCTGCTAGGTTTGAGAGTTTTAAGAAAGTTTGTTTGCTAAGTTTTGAGAAGAGTGAGTTTGATATAAGAAGTCGAGTTTTTGGTTTAGTAGGTTTTAAAAATTTTTATTTTATTAGGATTAAGTATGAATGGGTGTTTTTTTAGGAGTCTATGAGAAAGCCCGATTAAGTTAATTGGGGATATCCATGAAATTCAGTTATACAGGTGTGAGGCATTTGCAGTATACACTCAATAGAATTGTCGGGCAAAGTCTGCAAGGAGAAAATGAGAAGTTTCAAACTTACACATTGAGAGTTTAGAGTCATATAGGATTTTAGTTTGCACATTCATTGTTGCAGAAATTTAATAAATTGTTAAAGTTAAAGAAGTGTTTCAAAGGAAGTTAGAACACATGAAAAATATATGTAAAAGAATAAAAATTATTGGTTAGTCATTCATCCCTACCAAGTGCACTTGCAAACAAATGTAGTAATTTTCCACGTGGAACACTCACGGAAATAATTTTGTCGCGAGTTCTCGGTATGTTTACGACCCATGGATCCAATTCTCACCACTTCAAGGTTTAGTCAAAGTAGCTACCAAAAGTCATTGAAGATCATTGGCTTGCATTGACAAATTTTATCTATGACTTCTTACGCCTCTCATTGTCCTCAAATGTATCGCCGATTGATTATCAAGAACTACTCACAAAAATGAGGCGAATTGTTACATCAAATTAGATAGTACATACATGTAATCATACCGCTTGATTTGAGCCAAGTATTCTGGTGAATGTTTCTCTCGCTCAATCCTCGTAGCTTCGATCAAATTCTTTGTTTTAAACTCGATTAATCAAACACACACTTACTCTAATCCTAATCAAACACACACTTACACTTCTCAGTTAAGCCACAACTCTATGAAAGTGCAAGGATATTTAGGCAGAGATTTTCTAAGTCAAATCTAATATACATCAAAAAACAAAAGCATAGTTTCATGGAAAAGCTCAGCTCAAGATTTAATTTACTGCAATAACCTTAGCAGAATTGGCTCCCTAGCCTCAAAGTGAGACTTAAATTTCCTGATCTCACCGGAGTCTAGTTGAGAGTTGATACAATTAAGAAGTCAATGTCGGCATATGCTTTGAGATTTTAGGTACGATCTCGGTCGGCAAACACATAAATCAAAACAAAAGGTTATAGTTGATAATGAAGTAAGAATATTTATGTCCTGCATAGAATATTTATGTCTTCACGAATCCTCTTTAGCTGCTCCCGCCTTATATCTCTTAACTTCACATTAAGTTCATGTAGCACTGGTGGAGATTCTCCCAGAGTATTGTCACCCTAATCAATCAATGGACATTTATTGACGATTACCATCTCACCATCACTATTCATCACCACCAAATCAGAATGCATCGGCCTTATCATGATATGCAGTGTTCTTCTTGTGGTGTCTGAAAAAGGCCAAGAACACATGCTTAGATGCCAAAGGAGAATGCAACTAACCACCAGTTCTTGATGATGAAAGAAGCAACTCATTAACATGAAGTTTTAGTTTGTGCCTTGAAACTCCTAAAAAGATTCTCACTACATAGTCTACCATCATTTACATTGTAACAATGATTTTCTTATTTCAAGTATCAATTATATGGATTGCAGATATATACACAATTATTCAAAGTACCTTCAATACCACCTAAGTTGCATAACTAATGCTTGTAGTTTGTTCCAAAGCATTACCACCAATCAAAGCAAATAACCAATCACAACCTTCATGTTTGAACCACCTAAAATAGTTCAATTTCAATGTATTAGTGAGATAGACTCATATTCTACATGGCTCAATGATTGCACAAACTTTTTATACTTTCATCCATTCACTTGTCTCTTAATTAGTAAGGTAAATGTTCAATATGGAGAGCCAAAACATCATATAACCCATCAGTTAGTGCTGTAATTTCATGTACGAGTCACGGGGTACCTAGAATGTAAAATGATTTTTCCTTTCATAATTGTTCATGTACCCCGACAAACCAATTCTTTTAATTAAGTCATTGTTTTTCATAACTATGGTAGGTTAAGTACTTGTTAACCCCAAACCTAAACGAATTGAGGTTTGGTTCAGCCAGTCTATATTATTATAAGTTGCACAATAGAAATGATCGGGTTGATTTATTAGAGTGATTTATCCCTTAAGAGGCCGCGTTACCCTATCATATTACTGCCTCTATTAATGGAGTATGATCTTATATTCAAGTGATAGTTGAGTTTATTCAGATTCTATTGTTATTGTTAATATTTTTGCATTGAAGCTTGTTTGTCATATCGATCGGATGTTTAATGCCTTTGAAAGATTGTTACCCAATAGGATTAAGAAATTTTGCTAAGCAAGCGGTAAGGTTCATTTTTGCAGAGGAAGGTCAATGTAATTCTAGTGTTGGTTAATATTTTTACTTGATGTATTATTTATAAGTTTTATCAATCAAATTGATTATGTGTCTAATGTTGATCGTCGGAGGTAAACGGACAGTGGGCGAAACATGTCCTCCATATCGAGATCTATAAGGTGAATACATACTAAAGAATCAAGGTGAAACTTCAAGAAACAAAGAAACATCTTGAAAACGTGAGCGGAGGGTTAAAATAACGTTAATACCCGGTTACAAGTAGTGGCTTATTAATTCATTTATTTCTATGTAAATTATTGTAGCTTATATTGCATGACTAAAATGTATATATGATGTCATGGAGGGTTGTGCAAATGTGAAATAATCGATCTAGGATAAGGGTTCGGTTAATAGGCGCATAAAGATGTTATGGCTATTAGGTTATTTTGATTTTTAGGTTATGATAGGTTTTAGGTATATGAAATGTTGATTATACAAAGGAAATCTGCCCGGATTTTTGTAGAAAAAAAATATATGATGGTTTAATTATTGATTTTAAATTATTAATATTATATGTCAGCCTTATTAACCTGCGTAATCTTTATTTGATTTTGGGGAGTTACAATTGGGGTATGACAAAAATTTATGATAGTTATGGGGTACAAGGAGTGTTTTGTTGGGTGTCCAAGATCACCCATTTATTACTCTTCAATTTAGTTATTCATATACCTTGGTGTGCTTTTTTCTTCTTCTCTTTCTCCCTCCCTCGCTTTAGGGCGTGCGTAGGATCATCCAGATTGTCTTATTTATTTATTTTGTAAAAAGTGCAAAGGTATTCAAACTAAACCTTAATTTTAACATTTCAAATATGTTAAGATTCATATGTTTATTTGTTTTAGATCTAATTTTCGGTTTTGCGGTTGGGTTTAAAAATGGGGAATTAAATTTTGATGAGTTACGCTATCGGTGTTACTTGAACAAACGTTAAAAATACATACCACCTATTATCTAATTCCATTGTCAACAAGGTTCTAGGACATGCCTAAAAAGGTGTGGAAGTTATGCACAAGTGTGAGGATATGGTAAATAAACTTGAGTTGTTTTATGCTAATGAGACTAAAAGAAGATGTTGCTACCACTAATCTCAAGTGTATCCCGTAATCATTTATTTATTTATTTTACTTTAGTTTTGCAAGTGTGTGGTTGTTTGTTATTTTCATTTATCACGAAGAGTTAAATGAAATATTTATGCTCAAATTGTTTTTTAGGAATTATAGAGAAAATTCTAATAGTTTTTTCACCTAGCGACCGAATTAGAAAAATAATGAAGCTAAATGCTCTGCTTGGTTTATTTGGACCTGAATGCAATTTGCAAAAAAAAATGCAAATACATCTTATTGCAATGTACTTCATTTACATTTAATTTGCTTGGTTCACCCTTTGCAAATGGATGCAAAATAAGCATTTTGTGATTGGTTCACTACAATGCATATAAATCAAAGCAAAATACATATTATTAAGGATTCTATTTTTATCACTCATTCAAATTTTGTGATTGAATTGGTTCACATTTTGAGTAAACAAAATAATTCTATGCACATGAACATTGGATCACTAATTACTTAAAAAAAAAAAAATGAAATAACAACAATTTTATAACTTAATAAACAAATATTTGAAGAATGTAATTCAAAGAATCTAAGCATTGAAGGACACATTTGTTTAAAATCCTAGCTTAAGCACACAAAAAAAGGAAAAAACTACTAAACCTATCTATTTACATATCCAACAAATTTATTTCTAAACTCCCAACTAAAAATAAAAACAGGGAAATCAAATATCTCCAATTAGATCACGAAGTTCCTCTACCATTTCTGTTTGAGCTCCAAATCTCCGCCTAAGAAGATTTCTTTCTCAATGGGGTTCCTCATTAGGATTGTGTAAGCCTTCCTTAAGTATCGTTTAGTAAAACCTTCAATCTTCATAACTTGCTCACAAACATACTCCGCACGAGCTGCAGGATCAACAACTTTTTTAAGATCACCTATTGCACCTGTCATATCTTGAACAATCTCTTTCACTTCATCAACCACTCTCACTTTCTTACCATGTGGCCTTTTCTCCTCTGACGTGTTCTCTGACATGGCCGAGGCCTTTCGTTTTTCAGTACCATTTTTTGTTTCACCTTCTCCTAAACCAGCGGGATCATTTTCTTCATTTACAACATTCAAGTCAGGCACACTATCCATATGGGTTAGATCAACAGAGTCTCTGCCTCCAATTGAGTAGGATCCCGATGTGTATGTGTTACCAAAGATGATAGCCAAGTGATCAAGAGGCCACTTTGGCCCCCTATCGCAAAATCCCTTATACTTTTCAATTGATTTCTACAAAAAAAAAAAAAGACTAATAAATAAATAAATAAAATGATAAACTTACGCGTTATAGTAAAAATGTCAAGTAACTGCGAGAAGACATCATACCATTTGGACTCATTAGACTAATACTAAGGAGTTCATGCTGACCATTATAAACAGCCTAGGTGAATCTCACATGCAAAAACAGCAGGAACACAAAACTGTAGCACTCCAGATAGAAAATATATTTCTTATAACCAATTATCTCCCAAAACGTGAAAAGCTATTTAACAAGTGAATAAAACTACTGAACACAACCTCCCAAACAGATAGAATACAGTGCTCATTTTCCCATAATAAATTTCCAATAGTGCCTCCTAATTATACATATATGATAAAAAAATCCACTGAAATCCTAAAGATAAATATGCAACTTTGAAAAAAAAAAAAAATCATACAAATCCACTACACCAAAACCACATCCTATGAGCTGAAAAGACATCTTCCCCTACTCAACTTTTAACCAAAGTAAAAGCTTCGATAACTCGAGCATCTCCAAATCTGCTCTCGGTCAATATCCACTACTATGGCGCTTCAAAAGTGTTACGTTTTAAATATCATGTTCCCTTTAAGTGGGGATGCATCCGCCTACACTACATATGAAAATATGACTAAACCATCTTCATCACCTTTCATTTAATTATTAACCTTGTTTTCTTATTTTTATAGATAAAATTCACTTTACTGTTTCTTTTAGGCTATGAACCCAACTCATGGACTTCCCACGGTTGGAGACAGTCCACTACTCCACTTGCTATTAACTTGTTAAGCCAATGTCTTTCTACTTTCATCCTTTCAATCCACCAATCCATCCAACTCAACATTCTTATGTCCAGGTTCTTCACTACACTAAGTTTAACATAACATGTTTCCCAATCACCTAACATACTGCTCAACAGAGCATAAATTGCATGAATCCTATGTTACGCAACTTAATACATACATTAGTCACCTAAAAAAGTGCAAATCGCTCATAGTACAAGAAAACCATCTACGTGATAACGTAAAAGTACATAGGAGCATTAGATGCGGATGTTGTAACATTGAACTTCCATTTCTAATAAGCTTACTCGTTGGATAGCATTAGTTATCCCACATGACGATAAAACAAATAAGGTCATATTGTAATGGATATTGTGTATTAGGACCCGAGTCGAGAACAATTAATATATGAATCTGCTTTCAAATCGAGAATTTATCTGTTTTTGAAATTGCACTCTCACCCATTTCGTTGCAATATGTGAACTCCCTAATTATATCTAAAGCAAATTTTAGATAGATAAATTTCAAGAAAGCTATTATTAAAAGTTTCATATTGAGTTGAAATCTTGAACCCTCCCCCCAAGTACTAGTCGTTAACAATGATGCTAACATGAAGCACATTTCTTGAGGTCCTCAAAGCACTCCTTTACTTTGATACTTAGATAGCCTATTTTGTAAATACATGTACATGCATCAAGGATTCAGGGCTCGGGGGACTTTTAGGTGTTGCTACGCTACACATAGCCACCAAATTCAAGTGTATTCCCTCGCTTGCAATTTCCACGCTCAATATTGTATTAATCGCAGTAAGAAAATAATGTCAGTAGTTTCTACTACGCGCTTTTTGGCTATCGTGATGCAATTGAAGACCAATATAACAAATGCAACTTACCGGATCAGCTAGGAGCTCAATCCAAGTTGAAGGAGGAGCTGGATTGTTTGCTTAATTGGGTCCCAAATTAATCCACTTCTTGATGCCAAATCAAGAAAAGAGTTGTACTTTTTCCTCATTGCACACATTTTGCTTCGTGATATGAGCCTTTTCAACTTGCTCCCGAAGTTTTGACCAATCGCCAATTGATCCGATGTATACATCGCTTCATCCCAAACCCTACCATGTTTCTTGTTTTGCCCATATGCATCAAGGAAAGTTTACGTTAGTAGTGCAAAGATCCATGGAAAAAGTCCAACTTATTTGCTTATTCTCCTTTTCGAGACTTTACTTGGTACTTTGTCGGCCATATCTATAATATAAATTAAGCAACAAATTCACAACAATTGTACACACCGAGCGAGAGAGGGCAAGTGCACTTAAAGAAAATATCAATTAAAATCACACATTTAATAAAGTGAAATTACAAACAAAATAATAAGTATACATAGAAGTGTGCTACCAATCTCTTATAAAGACAAAAAAAAAACAATAAAAACTATATATACTTATGCATTTCTTCCCTCGTGATTTTTTCCGTTGTTTGTAGTTTTGATAGTCAATATACATTTTGTTAGCAGTGTTGTCCCTAAATTGTAGCCATCGAGCTTGCTCAACCCTAAATGTAGGTCGTTGGCTATTACTACTTGATGTGATCAACTTGCTCTTGGCTATTACAACTTGATGAAGAACCAACTTGTTGTCGAGATGCTAGGATTTCGTTGTCTGTTTCCTCAATAATCGGATCCTTTGGGTCAACACCCATTATGTGATTGTGGAGTATGAAGCACGCCATAGCTATCTTAAATTGTGACTTGTATGAATAATGGGAACGAGCTAATAACATGGGCCACCGCTTCTTCAATACTCCAAAAGCCCTCTCAATTGTGTTTCTAAGTTGCGAATGCCGTTTATTGTACAACTCTTTAAAGTTTCGAGGCTCACGATTAGTAATGTATTCACTGATGTGGTATCTTGTATTCCGATACGGAGTTAAGACCCCATGCTCATTACCATATCCTGCATCACCTAAGTAGACCTATAAAATAAAAAATCAAAGTTATTACATAGTTATTACATGTACTATAGGTAGTAACAATCAACCAAAAATATAATGTTATAGATATCTACCTGAAGGAATAACAAATGGATTAGGTCTAGTAATGGCTGGCGTTATCCAAAACTCTTTGGTCATGTGTTGTCCCTTCCCATCCAACTAGTACATGTGTGAACTTCAAGTCGAATGTGCAAGCTTAATGCATTTTGAGAAGAAAAGTCCTTCCTACCACTCCTAAATCTTTCTACATCCTCTTACGGAATAGTAGCTCTAATATGAGTACCATCTAGTGCTCCCAAACAATCCTTTGAAATATTGTGCATATCTAACCTCACTTACGATTACAAATGGGGTTCCTCCACCATGTATGGCTTCTCCATGGTTACCTACCAAGCATGGGTACAATTTCAAAACAGCAAACAAGTACTTCATTAAATTGTCGACAAATAGTCTCTTGTGATCGGAAAATCGACTCAACATCACACTATGCCTCACATCGCGTGCCCAAGATGCATTACAATGTTGAACTGATACATGCACACAAACAATTTGTATGGAAGCAATAACCAAGTGTATACTATCGGTCTGGGCTTGCCAATAAAAAAAAAATGTATACTATGTCCCAGAGTGACCAAATTATTTCATCACTGCTTTGTTTTAAATGTGGCTTTTGATTTTGAGCTCTCTTAGCAAGAAAATTTTGTTTGTCGTGTACTTTGTATGAAAACATACTCAAAAGCTGGTAATTTAATTGAACCATTGTTGTTTGTGTGTACATAATGATTATTCCATCTTGGCGTCATTGGTTTTGACGGTTTGAGTACCTCGTTAGCTTATCCGATTTGGTGTTAAACAACTAGATTCAACGTTTGTTCATCTGAAACTGCTTAATAAATACATGCTCAAAGCCTTAAACCTTTTAACCTCCAATTGACTCGGGCTGGCTTTGATAATGGGTAATCTTGCTTTGCTTAGGCCCTTTCAATGAGGAAAGCAGACTTGTCAGGCCCGAGTTTTTGTTGGTAGGGCTTTGTTGGAGGGGACCGTGCATTTTGCTTTGGGTTGAGAATATTAGAAACAACTGCCTGAAGGAATAACAAATGGATTAGGTCTAGTACGAGCGTTATCCAAAACTCTTTGGTCATGTGCTACCCCTTCCCATCCAACTAGTACATATGTGAACTTCAAGTTGAATGAGCAAGCTGCTAATGCATTTTGAGAAGTAAAGTCCTTCCTACCACTCCTAAATCTTTCTACATCCTCTTCTGAAATAGTAGCTCTAATATGAGTACCATTTAGTGCTCCCAAACAATCCTTGAAATATTGTGCATATCTAACATCACTTACGATTACAGATGGGGTTCCTCCACCATGTATGGCTTCTCCATGGTTAGCTACCAAGCATGGGTACAATTTCAAAACAGCAATAAGTACTTCATTAAATTGTCGACAAATAGTCTTTTGTGATCGAAAAAATCGATCGGACATCACACTATGCCTCACATCATGCCCAAGTAAATGTAGGAATCTCATTAGTATTTCCTCAAAACCTGACAATTTCGTGTGTCTTCCAAAAGACCTTTTTCCCTAACCAACAAACATAGTTGATGGAATGACTCCATTCCCATTCATAAATTTTTACGACACTTTTCATCTTATATATGATCGAGTCGATATATGTATTTCGTTCGGCAACATGACGAACATAAGGTTCTCTTGGTAAGTTAAAAGAAAAGTATGCAGTAAATATTGTTGCTACATGTGCAACGCTTGCACAAGTGACAGCAACAACCTCTCTAATTCGCTCCTCATCTTCATAATTATCCATAACTTCTATACTATTGTCTGCCATTACAAAAAATTGGTCAAGGAGCTAGCTTAAAATTCACAAACTATATCATTTGAGTTAATACTCGCAACATTTAAACACTGTAACAATGATTATAATATCAACAGTATAGTATAAGCTAGAAAAAAACAATCGAGCAACTAATCCTTTCTTATTGTATTAAATGCATTAAAATAATACATGGCTTAGACATTCAGAAATTACATACTAACAACAATGGCACTTTATGTACATTGATTGCCTACTAGCCTTGCTTTCGGAAGACATTCAAAGCAAATGACATTAAGAAGTAAAGAATGTTGACTAGTCGTGAAACTTCGACCCTCAAGAAATGGCATAAATAAAGAAATATGTACTATTTACTATACTTACATTGAAACCATCGGCAAATTACAGTAAGAAATAAAGAATACTTACTAATCTTATCCCAAGACCTTCAGTTTCTAACTAATAATATATAATCAACCCCATTTCCAAAAAGTTTTCATTAATTATAACTAGTTAAGATTATGTGATTTTCATTTTATGAGAGTAAAACAAAACCCATAGAGATCAAAGAAATTGGGGAAACAACACGCACATAAAAGCTTAGCTATTAAAACAAGTTGTTCAATCGGAGAAAAATATAGAAAGAAGAAGAAGAAGAAGAAGAAGGTGAAGGGAAAGGACTTACCTTTTCAAAGACGAAACAACAACACTAATGGAACCAAAACAATAGCTAAGAGAGAAGAAATTAATAAACTAGGAGATGGAGGTGTTTCTACGTTTTAGATAGAGTTGCCAATTAGAGAAACAGTTTTATGAGTTGGGAGAGACTGAGAGATTGTGCAAATGGATCACGATGGTTTTGGGTTGCAAATGAGTGTTGTGGGAGCTATTTATACGCGGGAAGTGGAGGAACCAATTTGTTGCAACGGGCTATATGCAATAGTGGGCCAAACACTTGGAAATTGGTAGTTACTGGGAGATGGGTGTAAATGCATCCCATTATGTTGAACCAAACAGAGCATAGAGGCTTGAATTATAGATTTATAGAACAGTTTTAACGTTACTCCAGTTTTCTATTTTGCCATTTACCGTTAGCTCACATGAAGTAATACCTAGGATTTCGGATTATTGATTTGGAGGAAGTTCAAGGACTGTGATGGTACCTGTTTCATGAAGTTTCTACTAAAAGTTGGATTTTTGGTGAGTTGAAAGAAATTTTATGTATGAGCTTTGGTGGAGCCACTTCCTATATGGAGTTGGTTCGTATTGTGTTCGCATCCACAACGTATGAAATATGGTTGGATGAGTTTAGTTTTGTAGAGTCTTCTTTAGTAGCGAAACTTCATGATTACATTGGTTCCAAATAGTTATATTCAATTATATAGCAGGTGGAATGGCTACTACAATGCCCCCCAATTTGGATTCAACTCAAACTATTGAAACTACATGTGGGTATGTCTGGGTAGAATGAAATAATAAGAACAAGAAAGTGGATGGGCAACCTTCAAAAAAGTAATTGCAAAGAGAAGGCAAAGAAAACAGTTGAATGAGTATTGTTTGTATACTGAACAATGAGAACTCTACTTTGCATAAACCAAATAATCAATTTGTTTGAAATTTCCATTAAAAATGTAGTTTGCTCTACTTAATGAGAACTCTACTTAATATATGAAAAGTGGTCTCCTCATTTTTACTTGTACTAACATCTCGATCTATTTGCTCTTTTTGGTTTTATACTAGGAAAAATAATATGATTTTGCTCTTCTTAGTTTATATAAGATAACCCCATCTTCATATTACATACTCAGAATTCAACCAGTTCCATTCCAGATATGGTTTTTCAACGAAAAGAGCATTAACATCCATAATCTCACTGATCCTGTCTGGTCGCTGGTGTAATTGATCACAAAGACTGAGAATTTTTTCCGGAACAATTGTTTGCAATTGGTAAAACATAACTAACATTTTTAGTGGTTGTATGAAGTGAATATAAACTAAAAATTAGAACATACTACATTCTGACAAAACACCGTAAAGTGAAATTACACCGCACAGTCTGCAAAATTATATTGTTGAACACTTGAATCTTGCTGACTTATTACCAACTGACAATACTCTTAGTATAAAATACATGTTCACGGCGCAGCCGTTCGCTCTTGGATAGGGATGCAATCTCGTTCAGTTCCTGTTTCTTGACGTCATATAAGTAAACCTCAGAAACACAGGTGTATTAGTTACCGCTAGTATATGGTCCATATATTGGTAAACTTGTCATCTAAAACAAATGTGTCAATACGGAAAGGATACACATTTGTCAGACACAATGAACCATTGCACTCTGACAACTGGAAGGGCAATATTCAGAGTATTTTCTAATGTACCATTGTTCGATGACATAGACCTTGTATTTTCTAATGGACACGTCGTAAACCAAAGCATATTCAGAGTATCTAGAAAACCAATATTTTCCTTTCAAATGAGGTAGAGTTTTGAACTGTCGTGTTGCAGGATTATATACTGAGAGAATTACATTGTCGCGTTTAATGTTCTTAAATAACAGTAAACCATTGCAAGAGGATTTTAAGGTTACCTCTTGAAGTTGATCTTCTAGTAAAGGCAATTGCAAAATCTCTGCTTTCTTGTTTTGCTCTTGTGTACTGATGGACAAAAAGTTTTTTGACATATTCGCGCTGTTGAAATAGGGGACGATAATCCGTGATGGAGAACAACCAAGATGCGCTTTTTAGCTTTTATGAACTTGGTACTAGATATCAAATAATTCCAAAACTTGCATACAACCTTCAATCTGATGAGATTCTTCTCTAGAACTCGTAGGAGAATACCTGAGATTATTTCTTCTGGGAAGTATACATGATACATATTGTTTTTGTAGAACAGCAGGCACACTGAATTGCGCAAACTCTAAAAGGCCAAAGTAGCTATTTGGAAAAGACAGGTCTCGTATATATAGGGATCAAGACTAATGGACCTCTCTCACCAACTAGACCATCTCACCAGGAGAACCAGTCCAATATAATGTACAGGCGATTCCTTTGATATGCTAACCTTGAATCGACAAACAGGGGAAAACTAACTAAGCAAACCACAAATTAAACAAGGATAATCATATCCTATGGTCTAGTCTTCCGGTTATTTGCCTACTATATGCAAGAAATTGACATATTATATTCTAAATGCTTCTTTTTGAGTCATAATCTCAAATTTCAGATCTCAGAAGAAACATGACATACTTTACTACTGATTTGCACAAAACTAGATGCTAATGTTTCGTATATGGGATGCAGAAATGGAAATACATATAACTTCATTGCAAAACTTCAGTAGAAGAAAAAGAATTGGTTGAATCGTGTACATTGAAGTAAAGAAAACTGACACTTGGTCAGTTTTTTCTAAAACCATTTTATCTATTTAACCTCTGACTTGCCAATGAAACTACCTCAGCGGAGGGGAGTGGAAAGTGGACTTGGCATCGGAGAAGTACGACAGACTGGGCAAGTAGGATGCTTCCTCAGCCATGGATCAACACACTTGAGATGGAAGAGGTGTCCACAATCAGGTAGCAGCCGAAGCATGTCGTTTCCTTTGTAATCAGCCAAGCAGATGGAACAACAAGATGCAGATGTATCCTTATTGCGGTGTTTAACTTGCGAGTAAAGGAGTTTGGGATAGCTTAATAAGGTGGCCTCATCAAGACCTTCCTCAATCACAATGGCATGATGACTAGGAACTTCATTGGCTATTTGTTGAGGCACGGGAGGCGACGGTTGAGTGCGTGTGCAGAAGTAGGATGCAAGGGTAATGGTTGTGATAAGGAGGAGGACGCCGATGGAGACACCGATGCCATATCCAAAACCACCAATTTTATTAGAAAGTAGTCCCTGATCTGAGGCAAAAGTGCCATTCATTTCCTTGGTGAAAGAAGGGAGACAGATAAGTTGTGACTGGCCAAAATTACCCAATACATGATTATTGTAGAGGTTGGTCAACCATGAATGAAGTGAAGATGCATTGTGGCTATTTAGGAATTCAAAAGTCCGGAATGTCAACGGTAACGTGATGGAAGAGTTGGATGATTGGTGAAGTATTAATGAAAAAGCAAGACATACATCTTGGAGTTCAATGGTATTATCTTATCCAAGGACCAGGGTTTTCAAGTCTGGTCCTTATTCAGAAACATAGCTGCCCACTGAATCCGACAACTACTGAATTGTCGCGAAAATAATCAGTAACTAATAAATAATGAGTCCGGATTCAGAGAGGGTACCCGCACAAAGGAAACTTGTGTGGACGCACCCAATCTCGTTAGATTTCATTGGGATTGTGATGTGTTAACGTGAGGATTAACACCGTCATATTTCAGTGTTACCCGAACCAGTCTGTCACTCTCTTTTATTTTGGTAACTAAATCTCAGCCATCTCCTTCCTTAACAAAGATAAAAAATAAATAGGAATAAATATAAGAAACAATGTCTTCCCCCACTTCTTTCTCCTTTACTGCTACTACCATTTCTAATGAACAATCTAATCATACATATCTCGTCTTCTTCTTCTATCACTTATCGTCTTCCGTTCGGTGATGCCGAGCAATCATTTTCTTCTATGACTTATTGTGTTAAACTGTACACATGGTTGTACTTTTTATTTACTGAAATTTTACAGTCATGAAGATATGTAATGATAAGATTGAATCCTTTACTCATTAGAACTAGGACAACTACTATCAGGTGACGATAGTTCTGTCAAAAAAAATTTGACTACAAAAATAAAAGACTTCCTAAGCATGGGTTTATGACCGGTGGACATCAATTGTACTTAGCTTGATAACATAGCAATGGAATATTAAGTGCCAGACATTAGTTGTACGTACTAGGAAGGCCTTGTGTAATACTAAGAAGATGAGGTAGTGCTACTTGTAGCTTACTAACCCGAACACGTATTCACTTAAATTATGATTTGCTATGTTGTCAAGCTTATTAGAAGATTATGAGGTACTTGTACTTGTAGATTTTCCACTCCACTTGCAGTTATAATTATTAGGGGCAGAATTATGTCTCGTTTTTATTTTTTTGTTAAGGAAGAAGATGAATAGTTCCATGTAGAATTCTATCTTTGAGATTTAGTTACCAAAATAAAAAAGGGAGACAGACTGTTTCGGTAACACTGAAATATGACGGTGTTAATCCTCACGTTAACATATCACAATCCTAATGAAATCTAACGGGATTGGGTGTGCCCACACAAGTTTCCTTGTGCGGGTACCCTCTCTGAATCCGGACTCATAAATAATTGTGATCCTTCAATCCTTTGACAAATTGGTGTAGCTACTAAAGTCTAAAACATACATGTAGGTTTTTAACACCTTTTCTTTTGAGGGCATTGAACGCAAGCCTAAGCTGCGTATGCAATGGGCCTATTACGAGTGTATATTATTGGAAGAACCAAATGAAAACAAAACTCCTTGTGTTTTATCATGACGGAGCAGAGTGAGAAATTCTGCTGGTGGCCTGGTGCCCATGTCAACTGATCTATATGTTTTCTGTTGATTCAAGGATGAAAATGATTGGATTGGCACCTAGTGGCTAGTGGTACTAGTATATATATAGGAAGGTTTCATGATGAAATATTGTATTTGTTTGTTATTTAAGTTGGTCAACAGATTTTTTTTAAGATCTATTTCATTTTGATAACGTATAGGATAACCATGCTGGCATTTTTCAAATTTCATTTTCTATAAAAACATGAGTGCACGTTCCAGCACGTATGAAATGTGGCCAGGGGCGACTCAAGGCAATCGGGGGCTAAGCAAATTTTGAATAGAGAGCTTTTTAGTATTAATATATACCAATAAAATTGTTATATTTTATGGATTTGTTATTTCATATGAATGTAAACCTCAATTTATTTAACAAAGAATTTAGGGTTAACGACATTTTCCCATATTGGGGGTAGATCCTAATTGGCTCATCTAGTGTGGAGGGGGGAGCTAACCCAAAAATTTAAAATATAACAATTATTGTAAAAATTGATCACAACTTTTTTTTTTCTTTCTTAAATAGTCATCTCATAAACTTAGAATTTCAATAGATTTATTTAACAAGTAAATGCATAAGAGAGAAGAATTCTACACCAAATAAAACAATATATATACTAGCTTTCGATCCCGACCTGCGAACGGGTGCCAATATATTAAATTATTCTGATAAATATTAACAACTATGCTATGTTGAGCTATGAGATATGAATATTATATTGATCACCTATCCAAATTTTTTACAACGTGAAAATTCCACACTCCATAAAAAGAACAACAAACCCACTTCAACTTCTTTTTGTGAATTAATGTAGAAGTTTGATAAAACTTTTGTGAGAATGCTCGATGAGGTGAGGATTATATTGAAACTACTTGAATAGCAAGGCATTGCCGATCATATGATAAACACCATTTTAACTGCAAAACAGTACTTGTCGAGACATTCCCACTCTTATAATATATAACTATGTTTTGAGGTTAGTTCAATGCATTTCCATCCACTTTCCAATTTCTTATTAATTATTATTTGAGGTTAATTCAATGCAGTTTCATTCAATTTTCGATTTCCCGTTAAATATTCTTTGAGGTTATGTCATTGCATTTGCAACCAGTTCCCTATTTTTGGTTAATTTTTCTTTGATGTTAATTCCACGCAATTGCACCCAGTTTTCGACTTCCCGTTAATTATTCTTTGAGGTTAGTTCTCGATACACTTGCATATAATTTTCGATTTTCCGTTATTTATTATTTGAGGTTAGTTCAATGCATTTGCATTCAGTTTCCGATTTCTCGTTGATTATTCTTTGAGGTTAAATCTATGCAGTTGCATCCAATTTTTAATTTCACGTTAATTATTATTTTAAGTTATTTCGATGCATTTGCATCTATTTCCAATTTTCCGTTAATTACTTTTTTAGGTTAGTTACATCCAGTTTCGGGTTTCATGTTAATTATTATTTGGGGTTAGTTCCTTGCAGTTGCATCTAATTTCTAATTTTCCGTTAATAATTCTTTGATGTTAGTTCAATGTTGTTGTATCCAGTTTCTGATTTCTCGTTAATTATATTATGATGTTAGTTCGATATGATGCAGTTGCATCCAATTATTAATTTCGCGTTAATTATTCTTTTAGGCTAGTTCCATGTATTTACATATAGTTTCTGATTTCACGTTATTTATTCTTTGAGGTACAGTAAGTTCAATAGTTTCTGAGTTATTGTTTATTCTATGAGGTAAGCTCAACACAGTTGCATCCAATTGTTTATTTTTCGTTAAATATTCTATGAGTTTAGTTCCATACATTTGCATTATGTTTTCTGATTTTCCGTTAATTATTTTTTGATGTTAGTTCGATCAATGCATTTGCGTTCAGTTTATTATTTTACTTTAATTATTCTTTGAGGCTAATTCAATGTATTTGCATCATGTTTCCGATTTCATATTAATTATTCTCTGAGGTTATTTCAATGCGATTGCATCTAATTTATGATTTTCCGTTAATTATTTTTTGAAGTTAGTTACATGTAGTTGCATCCAGTTTCCGAGTTATTTTTTTATTTTATTTTATTTTTTTAAAGTTAGTTCAATGCATTTGTATCCAATTGCCTATTTCGCGTTAATTATTCTTTAAGGCTAGTTTGTTTCGATGTATTTGCATCTAGTTTTCGATTTCTTGTTAATTATTCGTTGATGTTAGTTCAATGCACTTGCATCCAGTTTCCGATTTCTCGTTAATTATTCTTTGTGGTTTGGTAAATGCATTTGTATCCAGGCCAGTTTCTGATTGTGCGTTAATAATTGTTTGAGGTTAGTTCAACATTCGTATCAAATTTCCGATTTCCCCTTAATTATGTAAGGTTGTGTGTAATACTAACTTATATTGATTCTTATGTAGTGTCCTTGCAAACATGATATTAAAATAAAATAAAAAATAAATTAAACATGATTCGCTATATGGTATATATCATGCATCAAAGAGACAAAATTATCTATGTTACGATAAAAACATAAATCCAAATTAGAAGGTTTTCCGTTAAGTTTTTTTGTGATTTTCAATATTTAATCACATTGAAAATGGAAACATATTAGTCTTTAGGCTTTTAGAGCTATCTCAAATGCTATTTAGGCTTAGGCTTTTAGAGAGATGAGAGATCTAAAGTGCTACACCGTGGGATTTGAAAAAATATTGTGTTTCCATTAACGTGCCTTGACCATACCATGGTAGCAACATTGAACAGTTGATAAGAATTACATCTCGTGAACAGTTGGAGAATCAAGTTGTTGAGCAAATATATTTTATAGAATATGCAAGTATAATTTTATTTTCTTAATTACATTTGAGTGTTTAGAATGGAGGAAAAGAAAAAACGTGAGAAAAGGCATGTGATAGCGTTTTTCCAATATTTGTTTTGTTTTTTTTTTTTTTTTTCCGGTAATAATGTTTGGTCTTTTTTAGAACATACGTAAACTTCCAATTTTCTCACATATTTTCCCATAATTAGGCAAAGTGTCTTACAAAAAAGTTGGATCGAGTCTCTATAAAGGCTCCAAAAAAATAGAGCCAAGAGGGTATACTATAATTTTCTCCTATATATATATATATATATATATATATATATATATATATATATATATATATATATATATATATATATATCTTCTATCTAATAAAACACAATGGTGTGTGGGGCCCATGAAATTTCCATCCAGATGGTTACCATTGTCTTTTTCTAAGTTGTGACATGGCAAAAATAAGCCAATCCCAAAGAGTATGCTCCCTTATGCCCTAACACTGGGATCTATTGGATCTTATTCTTCAAACAAACTATGTATGCCCTATCCTTCCTTCCTGCCACCGTCACTCTAGAGAAAGAAATTCTGGGCAATTGCCTTGTTTCATTTCCACAACCAACACAGGTAAATGACGAAGCTTGAAGCACAGGTAAATGAGGTCTGACTTCAGTTTTCATTCTTTTAATTTATTAATCAATCTTTTGTTATTTATGTACAATGCTTTTGTTCATTCATTCTGACTTCAGTTTTCATTTGATTCATTCTTTATGTACAATGCTTTTGTTCATCTCTGGAATGATTGAAGGAGCGGTTAACAAAAGATTGATTGCCTGTATTATGACGAAGCTGAAGCACAAGTAAATGAGGTCTGACTTCAGTTTTCATTCTTTTAATTTATTAATCAATCTTTTGTTATTTATGTACAATGCTTTTGTTCATTCATTCTGACTTCAGTTTTCATTCATTTTGACTTCAGTTTTCATTTGATTCATTCTTTATGTACAATGCTTTATGTACACTAATAAAGCAAATATTATATGTACGCCTCTTTATGTACACTAATAAAATGAGGTCTGGCTATTGTTTGTTCTTTGAAGGAGCGGTTCACTTCATGTGTTCGGGCGCCTCTTGCGTAAGACCGAATGTATAATTGTTCCTCTATTATTCAAAGAAATATTATAAATGTAGATGACCGGAGCTTTGTGAACTCTACAAAGCTACCTCTCAATGGCTAAAGCAAAGAATACCTTCCAAACTTTATCAAAGTCAATGTCTACCAAATGTTTTTGGATACATCTGCTCTTATTTTGCTATTCAGGGCTAAAGCAAATGTTTTTTTTTTTTTCTTTTTTATTCTTTTATATACATGTGTCATGATCAAGAACATACCCAACAAATTCAATGTATGAGTTTACTCAATTTGTCCTGCTTTTTCTTGTTTAATCTGGGAGAGATTGGTTAGTGTTTTATGGTTAGTGTTGATGTGTTTATATACACTTTTACTTTTATATACACTTTTATATACATGGGACATGGGAGAGATTGTCGTAGGGTTTTATGGTTAGTGTTGATGTGGTTAAAAAGGGCTACTGACTTTTTCCTTCAAATGGATCGGATGGGTCTCTTTCTGTTTTTTTTTTTTTTTTTTCAATCTCCCTTTTGAAAAGGTTTCGCTAGCTTTCAATCTGAGATCTCTTGGTTCCATTTTCCCTTGATGGTTAATATTTTTTGGTGTCATTTTTCTTTTGCTCAAATTCAAAACACTTGTGTTTTTTCATTTTTTGTTTTGGTGTAAAGTTGGGGTTGGGGCGGGGAATGGGGAAGATGACCTCCACTACCCCACTATTTTTATATATGTGGCATGGACCAAAATATCACTGATATATATCGGTATTTTGGTACACCGATATCAATATTTCCAATATATATCTACCAAATATAGAACTTTTTTTTCGATATATATCGGAATTTCCGATATAAAACTTTATATCGCCGAGATAATTGATATATCCGATATTTATGATATATATCGTTTGACTTTTTGACCATTTTTTAATATAAATCCGATATTTCCAATATATTTCTGATATTTCCGATATATCCGATATTTTAAATAGTTTTGGACCAAGGACCAAAATATCGCCGATATATATCGGTGTTTTGGTACACCGATATTGATATTTCCGACATATATCCACTGAATATAGAACCCTTTTTTTCCCGATATATATCGGAATTTCCGATATAAAACTTTATATCGCCGATATAATCGATATATCCGATATTTATGATATATATCTGTTGACTTTTTGACCAATTTTTAATATAAATCCGATATTTCCAATATATTTTCGATATATTTCTGATATTTTCGATATTATATTTCTGATATTTTAAATAGTTTGGACTGGTCACCAAAAAAATGGATATATCCGATATATATTGGATTTTGGGTACACCGATATATTTATCGATATCGATATTTTGGGCCTTGGTTTGGACTGGTCACAAAAAAAATAGATATATCTGATATATCCGATATATATCGGTTTTTGGGTACACCGATATATTAACCGATATCGATATTTTGGTCCTTGATATGTGGTCCTTTTGGCTTTTAGGCTCTTCCCACTTACAATGTTGACTTGTACAAGATTCAAAAATCACCAAGATTTTTAGAGAAACTTCTGTCCTTAAAAAATGCATGAGGATATTGGATTGTCTTCCACATGCTCTTCTTTGGGGTCCACCTTCTTTTAAACTCGAACAAATGGCAGTGATTTTTTGTCTAGCTTGAAGATTGGATTGACTTTTGAGTATAGTAATCAAAGTTCTACTATGTGTATGCTGAAATGTTAAAGGCAATGTTAAATATGTATGTATCCCTTATAGAGTGGACTTCCAACTAATAATTATTCAGAAAATATTCTTTAACGTAATGTGTGATTATTTTGTTTTCCTAATTTATTTTGTTTTATCAAACCTGTTCAACCCTTTGTAGTTTGGGACTTCAGCTCATTATACTCACCGGTTCTCCAAAAAGTCTCATGGGCGCATAGGAGCTAGAGTTGGAAGGTAAGCAAGGAAACCTTTTAGAACCTTTAAACGGTCAACATTTATGTTAGTTCTCCTAAAGTTTGAAATGTATTTTTTTTGTCTTTGGTTAAAAAAAATGAAACTTTGAGTTGGAGAAAAGCAAAATAAGAGCGAGATGACACCCTCAATAGTGTCTCTCGTGTGTAGTTATATGTTTTAGTACTCAATTTAGTCGTATTTTAAATGTGTTAATTCTATTGTTTTAAAATATAGGGGTTAGATGTCACTCAATTAATCTAAGTAAAACTCTTTCTTTCTTATGGAGGGAAAATTTTCCACCGTAGTTTATGTGACATTGAAATTTAAAAGCAGGAGAGAAACAAGATAATTCTGATGGGTCGTTATGATGAAGCAAGTAACTTACATGGGATGTTGATGGACTTTTTCCTGAAAAATTTGCCTAGGCTTAAGCCCAAGTGCCAACTAGCCTACATTAATTGAGCTTACAACCGGTGGAGTCCAGGTGCGCCTGTTCTATATAAGTTAAGAAGCTTACCCTGTGGAGGAATGTGACCGTGGGTTTGGATAGGGGCCACAGTAATTCCACTCTACTCCTTGGGGGGTGTCTCATGGTGGAGACATAGGTGTTAACACTATTCGATTACAATATAAGAGATGATGGTTATGAACAAGAAAATTCTTTTCTTTTATCTATGATTGTTCCGGATAGAACATGTACTAATCAATTTACTGATTTAGTGTGTTTTTAAGTTGCCTTTAGGTTTTGATTAAGCTGATCAAGTACATAATCACTGCTGCTTTGTCTTTTTTTTAGGCACCATTTTTTGTTGCA
The DNA here is from genome assembly GCF_015680905.1 of Coptis chinensis. Taxonomy (NCBI): domain Eukaryota; kingdom Viridiplantae; phylum Streptophyta; class Magnoliopsida; order Ranunculales; family Ranunculaceae; genus Coptis; species Coptis chinensis. Next base: position 85,775,910 of record NC_141463.1, on the reverse strand, counting down.
GATTTTCCTCTCAATGGTATGTTATCCCTACCCATCCTTTTTATGTTTGTTTCTACAGATTTTATTGAGTATCTAGCTATTTCTATTTGTTTCTACAGGATCCCATAGATAAGGGTAAACGTCCAATGGACCCTTATAAGGACCCTTTTGCAAGAAAAACAATAATTATGTTCCAGTTCAAGATGGACTCTACCTTGACCACCTACTCCTCAACGACCTTTCGCCCCCCTGTATTACAATCAACAATATAATGTTATTGATAACTTCTATTAACATACTTTGAGTTACCCAAATTATATTAACACTCTTATTGGTTTCACATCATGTTTTTGAACTCTCTTTCAAATATTTATAGCTTCCTACGCAACCAATTCTTGACAAAGGAAAACACCCTATGGACTCCTTTAAGGAACCTTCAAACCAAAACAAACATGTCTTTGTTGCCCCCCAAGATAGGCTCAATCTTCAACCGCCTCTTGGCTTCCAGGTATTTCTTGCTTGCATTGTCTTATGCTAAGTTGCATTGCCTTATTTATTTTTCTACACTGTTGCTTATGTATATTGCATTGTCTTATTTCTTCTTTTGCTTTATAAATGTGCAGCGCCTATCAGATAGTGTTTCTCTATCTCATCTCCTGCCATCCGGTTCTCATGTAAGATGAGCTTTAATTAAAATGTAATGCTATAATTGCTCATGCATTGTCCAAAAGGTGTTTTTGTACACTATAATTGTAGTAAATTCACTGCAATTTAATGCCTGCTTATATGTATACTATTTACCCACTAACTGTGTTGCATGTGGTTATCCATCTATTCATTTATAATTTGCTTTTGTTTTTGGGTTTTCGATCACTTATTATCCTTGACTACTTTATTCATATATTTACATTCCACTAATACTAACTACCATATTTGCTATTCGGTTGATTATACTTATAATTAGGTGCAGATAACAAATAGAATGCTAGGACAACATGCTCGAAGGGAAAGAGAAAGGAGCACTAAACTAATTGGCAACTCAAACTTCACCATCCAAGGTGCACAAGTAGTCACACGTCATGTCATTGACCACCAACTAATGGGTTCAACATTGAATGGCTCTCCTTCACTTCCACAGACTCCACTTCAAACACTTCTCCCGCCATCCGGTTCTCATGTAAGATGAGCTTTAATTAAAATAATACTATGATTGCTCATGCATTGTCCAAAAGGTGTTTTTGTACACTATAATTGTAGTAAATTCACTACTATTTAATAACTTCCATTTAATGCCTGCTTATATGTATAATATTTACCCACCAATTGTGTTGCATGTGGTCATCCATCTATTCATTTATAATTTGCCTTTGAGTCTTCGATCACTTATTACCTTTCACTACTTTCTTCGTATCTTTACATTTCGTGTTTTCTAATTTTAATACTAATTGCCATCTTTGCTATTATCCAAGCATTCCTCTTTCTCCCAATCTATTCGGTTGATTATACTTATAATTAGGTGCAGATAACAAATAAAATACTAGGACAACGTGCTCGAAGGGAAAGAGAAAGGAGCACTAAACTAATTGGCAGCACAAACTTCACCATCCAAGGTGCACAAGGTTCAACATTGAATGGTTCTCATTCACTTCCACAAACTCCACTTCAAAGTGACAAGCATCAAACACATAATAGTCCGCTTACACCTCATGCAACACCATACCGACGCGTCTTTCTTCTTGAGAGTCTCTTCGAAATCTTTATCATTCCTTAATCCCGTAAAAGGCTATTTTTTTCCCCAAGAACGTGTCACATCAAGTACCCATCTGCTGATTCATCGGATCAAAACAACACGTGAGTACTTCACTTAGTAGTTTTCCTTAATCAAAATCTATATATAACTCACCTTGCAAGTTTCATTGTAGTACATGTATCTCTTTCTCGCTTCCTCATCCTTACCTCATGCAATTCCACATTCAACCAATGAGAACTTTGTACCAACACCGCCTCACCAAAATGCAAGGTTAGTAATGTGGTTTATTACATCTTTCTCTTGGTTCTTTGTGGTTTGGTTACCATAAGATCCTACCTAACATCACAAGTTTCTTCGCAGTACGCGTAACTGCAGGTCTTCTACCTCATCTTTTGTCCATCCAATATCACATTCGACAAATGCAGCTTCTGCATCATCATCAACTAACCGAAATTCGCGGTATACTTCTTCACACTTATTGAAATTGGAATACCAAAAAAATGGCACCTTTGTCTAAATATATACAATTATTTCTCTTGTAGACAACAACCATTTGGGGATCCTGCACAATATTGTGAGGAGGTTCACAATAATGGTTTTGACCGTCCAATTTCTGCTAATAATGCTGACATAAGTGATGATGAAGACGAAGTTGACAATATTGTTTCTAACCATCTCATTGAACAAGGAAGACACTCCTTGGGAGAATGGATGTTCAGTGTCCATTTTGTAGTGCACTCCATTGGATGGATGAACGACTAAAAGATTCATCATTATCACGCCCTCGATTAGGGACTTGTTGTTTGCAAAGGGAAAGTCAAATTGCCTCCACTACGCCATTACCTCTAGCCCTTAAAGCTTTATATGATGGAAATGATCGCAACTCAAAGTCATTTCGGAAGTACATGAGACAATACAACCAAGCTTTCGCATTTACAAGCCTTGGAGGAAATGAGCGTGTCTTTACTGGACGAGGTCCAAGGCCTTTTACTATACATGGTCAGTTGCGTCATAGAACTGGATCTCTAATTCCTGACACTGGGCGGCAGCCAACTTACTCTCAACTTTACATATATGATCCCAGTCTTTGCATTGATATACCCAACTTCGTAATCCCCATTTGAACACAGATGTTCTGAAGATAATTCATGCAACTATGCTCCAGTATAATTGTTTCTCTGCTACTTTTCGCCATGCATACGATGTTCTTAGATCTGCCTCTCTTCAACATGGTGAGAACTTCAATGTACCTGCTTATTTGCATTACAGTGCTACTAGAGACAGACGTCGTTACAACTTGCCAACCGCAGATGAGATTGCTGTCATTTTACCTGGGGATGGCAGCTAGCGTAATAATATGAGGGATATTGTGATATATCTTAAAGGAGGGCAAGAATTCATGCAGATAAGTGAATGTCATCCAGCTTACTTGCCTTTGCATTATGTGCTAATGTTTCCTTACGGAGAGCTTGGGTGGTCACTGATATGAGGCGCTCAAATACTAATGACCGATTGACACGGATGGATTTCTACTCTTATTAGATATTTGAACGCATCGGAGAATATTCTGCAATCTTACGCGGGCACAAACCGTTTCAAGAGTTTTGGTGGATGGATGGGCGGATCGAACGTAACAAAATGAGATATTATAGGTTACTGACAAAGACAAGCTTCGGCTGAACTTTATCAAGGTATCATCGATGTTGCGGTGAAGCTTTCGACCCAAAACCAAATTGGAAGACGAGTGGTCTTACCAAAGATCTTGTGTCGGCAGCCTAGGCACATGTTCGAAATTTTTCGATTCAATGGCCATCACACGCTTACAATAAGCATCCCGATATATTTCTCACAATGACTGCAAATCCGACCGGGACGGTTGTTGAGGCATTGTTCCGAGCACCAAATCGCAACTCATCGACCAGAGGTCGTGGCCCGCGGTCTTTGAACTAAAGCGAAGGGGCCTTGATGAAGGAAATTAAAAAGAAAGGTGTGCTTGGTAATCGCCGTTGCACATGTCTACACCATTGAGTTCCGTAAACGCTGGTTGCCCCATATGCATGCACTTATATATCTTCGACATTCGACAAGATCCGTGATACCGCTCAAGTTGATCGCGATTGTATGTGCGAGTTTCCTGATCCAGAAACCGAACCTGAGTTATTTCAGACCGTCCTCACATGTATGGTTCATGGTCCATGTGGACTAAATAATCCTAACTCTCCGTGCATGGTAAATGGTAGATGCAAGCATCACTATCCCCGGACTTTTGCAGATGCTACCACCATGGATAAAGATGGATATCCTATCTACCGTCGTCGTGACAACGGTAGATCATATATTGTGAGGGGGCATACAGTTGATAACAGGGATGTTGTTCCTTATAATCCTTATCTTTCTAAGATGTTCAACTGCCATATTAATGTCGGTTTGTCTTTGGGATCCGTTGTGTTAAATACATTCACAAGTATATATTTAAAGGGCATGACATGACAACAATAGTGTTGAATGAGTTGGATGAGATCCAACAATACTTGGATGCGAGATACATTGGCCCACCGGAAGCAGTTTGGAGATTATTAAGTTTCCATCTACATGAGGAGATTCCCACAGTTATTAAACTTGGCGCCATCTCCACTGGAATGCACCAATGTAGTTTATAAAGTCGATGAACTAATACATGATATACTATCAAGGCGCATGAGCACCAAAAGTCAACTTTGACTGCCTTCTTTGATTGTTGTGCATCGATTTAAGAGCAAGAAGCCTCACTTATCAAGAGTTCCCGAATACTATGTCTGGAACAAACAATCTCAGACTTGGACAAGAAGGATACGAGAGGGAAAATTTGCTATTGGTAGAATGTATTTCGCCAGTCCTAATTCGGTGAAGTGATTTTACCTATGCTTACTTCTAACCGTTGTAAAAGGACCTCAATCATTTGATGATCTGAAAAGGATTGGTAATGGTCCTCCCCTTCCAACTTTTAAAGATGCATGTGTTGCACGTGGACTTCTGGAAGATGATAGCGAATGGGTGCAATGTCTACAGGAAGCTTCACTCATGCAAACGAGATATCATTTTCGCCGACTATTTTGTGTTATTCTCAGAAGTGCAATCCTTTGCAACCCCAAACATTGTGGAATGATTTTTGGGAAAATATATGTGATGACCTTCCACATAAGCTTCGCCTGACAATGTTCAACATTCGAGAACCTACCCTCACAAAGTGCAAGATTATGGTTTATTTCTCTTAAATGAGATTTTGATAGAGTCGGGTAAATCAATCGGCTAATTTCCTCTAATGCCGCCTCCTGCTCGTAACTACAAAGATGGAACTTATGTCACACCCCCAATTTCGTCGAATTCGAAAAAAAACATTATTTGTCCCGACTCCTCGATCTCCGAGGTGTGACGACTCTCCACTCCCAATAACCCATAAACAGTTTTAAAATATCGCGGATAATTAAAACCAATAAAAATTTTAACTTAAACAAAGTCCTCTTCATTATAAAACAATTTACAAATGAAAATACAAATAATATTATCTCAACTGAAAATCTATATCACTTAAAGGAAAAACAAAACACAACCTCGAAATGCAATGCTAACGCAAACCACAAGCGACACCGATCTTCTTCAACACTAAACTCGGCAAGACTTATCAACTATGTTCATTTAAACACACCCCGATAAGCAAACATGCAAATCGGTCAACATAAACAATGCCGGTGTGAGTAGCCCTAAAACAACATATAATAAACAATATATAATAATAGTACGCCCTAAAAACAACATATATATAATCTCAAACAAATAAGTTAGTTCCTCCACCGAGGCGCCTTAACTTCCAACAACTAATACAACATCCTTAAGCACAATAATCTAGGCAGGTAGTTCCTCCACTGAGGCGCCTTAACTTCCCACTAACCACACAACAAACTATATGCATCATAAATAAGGCATTTAGTTCCTCCACGAGGCGCCTTAGGTTATAACTAAACTACTAACCAGCCAAACATATACAATCATCTATCTAGAGATATATTATTTACCAACATATTTTCATAATTATATTAGTTTAGACTTTCTTTGTGTGTCCCTAAAATCACGTCGTATCTATGTCTTACCTAGTTTCCCTGGCTACCACAATCGCAAACCCAACGCCGAACATGTACATCCACATGCCTCCCTTACATAATGAGCCACTCCGTGCGTAACCACCTGAAATGGATGCCGCGACACCGTAAATCCTCACACGGAAGCCAAATCTATGTAAGACCGCCACTATTCGGCATAAAATATTATGCATCATCGCTCTATTTTGCGAACGGAATAATCAAGCCACTATTCGCTACGCGATTGCCCAACACATGGGTCAATCACATCTTATATATACACCCAACACATGGGTCAATCATATCACATAAAACCACACAAGGCAAATCTCATGAGTTGTGGTAGTAGTGGTTCTAGGATTTTCGTTATGTAATTTATTCAGTGTCATAATGCTTAATGACTCATAAACATTCCACTATACCACGTGCGGTCAATTACCTTATTGCACTAAGCCATAATATTTAGAAACATCTCAATTATATCTCATAACCGCTTTATTCTTTCATAAATATATTTATAATATATTTCAAACATCTCAATTATTCTTTCCACAATCCCCGGTGGGCAAATATTCACCAATACTATATTAGCATCTCACATATAAAATAATGGAGTGTATATACATTTCTCCAAGATATTGCATTAATATAACTATCCCAGCATATTATATCATGTCACAATGCTTCAACGTATCGCATACATCTTTATTATAACGTCTTAGGAATATAATGTCTCCTAACATCTCAATATCGTCACGTGTCAAAATACACAACATCAATGTCAAATCTTTCTTAGATAATGACAACCAAAGGTATACAAGCTTCTACAGCATTTTATTACTATATGTGTCCATATAATATACACATAAAACGTATCACAAATAAACAGTCCACAATCCACAGTCAAAGCCCAATATGTATATGCTTTACACACTACCCACGTCAAATCTAAATTAGATAATGACCAACCAAGTTATACAATCTCTGACAATATTTTATTACTATATTAGTCCATATAAACAAAAGTGTGAAAAACTGGAAAAGTCAACGGTCAAAGTCAACGGTCAACGGTCAACACCTCATGGTCAAGGTCAAACTCAACATGTCATAGTCAAAGTCAAACTGTCATCGTCAAAGTCAAAGATGAAAGTCAACCGTCCATGGTCAAAGGTCAAAGTCAACCATCAAAGTCAACGGTCGATGGTCAAAGGTGCATGGCTCATGAGCTCATGACCAAGGTCATGGTTCGGACCCAACTGGCCAAGCCCAAACCTTATTTTGAATTGGTCCACAAATTAATATGGAACTGGTCCGAAACAACGGATTAATCCGGCCCAATAACTAACTAGTGTTTAGGCCCATAAACTTATACTGAACTGGCCCAAAACATAATTGGATTCGGCCTGAAAATCTTTAAATTAAACTGGTCCAAGAAAACTAGTTAGATTTTGGCCCAACCACTTAATCTAAACCGAGCCCAACAACTTAAAATAGAATCCGGGCCCAAACAAAACAAGCTAGGGCCCAAGAACTTAAAACAGTTCGGCCCAAATGAACTAATTAGCTTTTGGCCCAAAGATCACTTCGCCCAAGCCCAAGTTCGGTCATCTTCTCCAACAATGACCACCAACCACCCAAAAATCCGCCACCACCAAACACTAATCGACCACCCCTTTTATCAGTGGTTTTAATCCCCATAACAAACCCAACAACATTAATGAAAGCCAAAACCCCAAATTGTTAAATCCAAACCTTACCCAACTAGATCTAGAAATTCGACCCCATTAATGGGGCTTCAAGCTCCCCACCAACGCTCCCAAAGACTCCACTCATCCCCCCCATTACAACCAAACGTGAATCCAACCACAATCCAACCAAAACAATCAACAAAACAATCAAAACATTAAAAATCGATTCTTGGAGATCGCCCAAGGCGGCGCCATTAATGGCTTCCACCACCATTCAACAGCCCCCACGCAAACACTCTTAGTTAGTCTAGGCAAAAGCCCAACACTCCAATCATACTCAAAAAATGTACAGCCCCCCCCCGACGCCATTAACGCCTCCAAGCTTCCACCACTCCCGACCCAATCGACCATGCTAAACCCGACATTCACCATATATCAACAACCAATTAATATTTAACATCACAAGATATAAAAATTTTAATCGAATCCATCGACGATTTGGATTTGTCCGACGCCATTAAGCGCTCTGTCGAAGCTTCGGCGGTTTAAGGCACGCCAGTTCAACAAGATGATTACGAAAAACGAAATTTAACAAAGTTGACTAATACAAAGACACCGAACTCCAACACAACAAGATAACGAATAAAGATTAATAGGTGAAACCTTAGTCGGTATATCCGACGATACAGAAAACCATAAATCCGGTGAAATAGCAAAATAGCTACTCACACTGAATGAACAAATTCGACGAATCCTCCTAGCCCGATTAAATTGCTCCACCCTCCGACAAACCCGAACTTCTCTCTCGCCTCCATTTTTTTATTTAAATTATTTCTCTCGAACCCTATTTTCTAGAAAAATGTGTTTATATACTTGGGTCCGAAACCCAAGCCCAACACAGACTCGGGCCCAAAACCAGGCCCACGTATCCCGAGTCCAAACCGACGAATTTTGAAAATAAATAATTTAATTAATAAATAAATAGAAAAATACGTATTTGAAAATACGGACGTTACAGCTTAGTTGTTGCAAACCGACTCATATGGGACCAGCGACAATTTCAGTTTGATCCTCAAAATGCAAAAGCACATGGCAACAGGGTTCTCCTAAATGCAGAGCAACGCTTTTCATATCAAACAGTGATAGATTCTGTTTCCCAAAATCTTAGGAAACTCTTCTTTTTGAATGGAGCAGTAGGAACAGGCAAAACTTTTGTTTACAACACAATCGCTGCTATGTGTCGTGCTGAGGGGCATATTGTTATTATGGTTATTGGTTGGCGGTCGTATTGCTCACTCGACCTTTCGCATCCCACTAGATATTCTTGATACCTCTGTTTGTGGGTTTAGTAAGAATTCAATGCATGCCGAATTATTCAGGGAAGCTAAACTTATTATTTGGGATGAAGTCCCAATGCAAAATAAGTTTTGTGTGGAGGCGATTGATCGCACACCGGGATACTCGCGACAATAATAAACCTTTTGGTGGATTAACAGTTGTACTTGGTGGTGACTTAGTCAATGCCTTCCGTTATACCCAAAGGGTTCGAGAAACAGATTGTGCGTGCTTCCTTACGGTCTTCCTTCCTCCTCGAGTCACATTCATGTTCTAACTCTTGCCCAAAACATGCGATTGGAAAATGGAAACTCTGCAAATATTATGTTAAGCAAATTTCTTAATGGAGGTACCAAACCGTGTTTTTTCTTTGTACTATTTTGCTTAATATTGATATTCATTTACATCATTCTTTGTACTATTTTTATTCGTACTAATATTCATTATTATTTTCTTGTTAATTAGATAGGAAGTGACCTGCCGAGACAGGTTGAACTACCATCAACAATTCATCGATGTGCAAATCTTCGTGGGATCTCATTTCTACTACATATCCTCAGCTAAATCAACCTACCACAGTTACACCGGAATATTTAACTGAGCGCACAATTCTATCTGCACGCAATGATGATGTCAATGATATTAATGCAGCAGCTTTAAATATGTTCCCAGGGGAAAGTACTCTCTTTCTAGCTGCAGACAAGCTGGCAGACGAGGATGCAACGAATCCAGCCAATATTAATCAATACCCAAATGAGTACCTAAACTCACTTGATCCAGCTGGTCTACCACCGTTTCGTCTCAACCTAAAAGTTGGTTGTCCTATAATGTTGTTGCGAAATATTGCTCCCAAAGATGGATTATGCAATGGAACCCGATTGATGGTGGTCCACTGTCGACCTCACGTTCTTTTCGCAAGAATTTTGACTGGTGAAAAAGCGGGCAATCATGCATTTATTCCAAGAATATCTTTGTCACCGTCGTCTTCTGATTTTCCTTTTCATATGACAAGAAGACAGTTTCCTGTGCGTGTTGCTTATGCAATGACTATAAATAAGTCACAAGGACAATCGGTGAAGTATGTGGGGATTGACCTTCGCACTGAAGTTTTCAGCCACGGTCAATTATATGTCGCCACTATCAAGGTGCACTTCTTCGACATTTAATCAGTATTCTCCTCCCTCCAAATTCGGAAAGTCACACCCCAAACTTTGTTTACCCAGAAGTCTTACTATAATCCGTAAGTTCTTTTCATTTATAGTCACGTGTTGAGTAGTTACTCATTGAATTTATAGTCATCAAATTGATACATTTGTATTTGCTCTTACTTGGTTAATTTGCTTCGTTCAAATTATGTAGGTTTTGTGAATTGGTGTGTAATTACATTTTGTCAGTATTGCGTTGAAGAACTTTTTGCGAACCTTGGTTAGTTTTTTTCCCCCTAATTTCTTCTTTTTGATCTTACAACACCTGAATATATAGTTCTATACAAATCTATTTCAATTCCTACTAAATGGTGACGTCTATTTATATGGTATTTAGCTGAACGAGGAAATTTCAATTCTTATATCTTCAAACTTAGTGATCTCTGCTGATTCTCAGGTATTTTCCTTTTCATTTTTTCATTTTTCCTTCCCTGGTCTTTCTCTACTTATTGTGTTGTTTAATTTTTTCATCCGTGAACGTGGTGATGGGACCTTGGCCAATCACTATAACTTAGTGATCTCTGCTGATTCTCAAGTCAAGTGAAACAGGTAACATCTCTTCTCTTATAACTCAATCTCTTTGATTTTCCATGTAAAGATTCATTCGTTTTAAAAATCGCGTTTAGCCGAGATGAATTATTTGTTTTCTTCTATGTAAAGGTTTAGTCTGAGCTTCTTCTGGTGATGTTGTTACAGGTATTTATTTGCTTATTTATTAAGGGTTCTATTTTTTGGTTTTGGGTTTGTCGAAAAGTATTAGTTTTGATTGATTTGAGCTTTGATTTGGTTCTGCTGTTTTTATAGGTATTTTAGTGCAGGTAGCATTTCGTGGCTATTGTTTGTTCTTTGATTTATTAGTGTTGTTACTGAAAAGTCGCGTTTATGGAACTACCCCAATGGAAACTTTAGGAAATATGGTATATGTATACATTGTAAATATCATTTGTTAAGGGTGTGTAGACCTTTTGATAGTTATGGGACTCAAATGTATGTATTTTACTTGTGTTTTTCGGTAATGACTTTGTAATGAGGTGCTTTGATGATCCGGCATTAGTCGGGACATTCAAATACTTTGGCGCTAAGTCATAATGTTGAAGTGCTCTCATTTTTGTAAGCCAATTATTTGATCGCTCATCATCCGTCGAGACAGTTAAGTAACTGGATTAACCAATGAGAAATATATGATTGTGATTTTCAGGTTATGACAGGTTTATATTTATGAAATGTCAAAAATACAGAGGAGATGCTGCCAAAATTTTACTATAAAAACCACGTGTCATAGGTTTGTAATTGTTTGAGTTTTGGGGCGTTACATGTTTGCTTGTTCCAAAACTTAAAAAGAGTCTATAGGTGAATACAATCGTTCATTGTTTCACTTCTAAATTGTCAATTTCTTCTTCCCTTCATTATATATAGTATTTCCTACTCACTCTATTTAACGAATTTAAAATAGATAATTACATACTTCTTCGATGAAGTTTCCTTAAGGCTTGGGATTTATGAAAATGACCTTGACATTGGCGAATGAGGATGGAGTTTCTGGAAGAGTTATGATTGTCAACAATGTTATCCTCAGACTTTCGCTATTTTTTTTTGTACTTGGCGTACTTTTGTGGGTGCTCTTTTTGGTACTGTTTTGATGTCCTCATTCAAACCACTTGTGGGAGTCTGATTATTTATATGTTTCTCATATTGTTCTTATTTCATTTGGTTTAATTGGTGTTCTTCTATGTTTAAGTCCATTTAGATGAATGAGTCTAGAACATCTGTGCAAATCACTACCGGATTTATTGAATGAGAATTGTCTTTGCAGCCTTTTAACATGATCTAAAACATTGGAAAGTCATAAAATAATGGGGAGGTTCTATCCAAATTACCCCTTAGGTGGTTCAAGTTAGTGTGATGTCGAGTTTCTCAACCTAATAATCATTCTTGACCATAAATGGAACAATAGCCAGTATAATAGAATCAAAATGGGGGAGGGGGGTGTGTTCAAGTTTAGGCTACTTCTTCAAAGTTAGCGTCGCAGGCGACTCTATCAGTGCCGTACGGCACGGGCATACCCTAGTCTATATCTAATATAACAAGGGAGGGAAGTTTTATGACCTACGGCTGGGATTCAATATGAGCGGGTATAAATCGAGGGTCACCGTTCAGCCACGTGTTGGAGTTTGATGGTAATTAAGACTTCCCATTAATTTACCAAATCAAATAATAGTAATTAAGACTTCTATTTATTAAATCAATAAATAATGATAGTTAAAATTTGTTATTAATTAAGCAAATCAATAAATAATGGTTTAATTGGTAATTAAAACTTTTCATTAATTTATTAAATCAATAAATAATGATAGTTAAAATTTTTTTTATTAATTTTGCAAATCAATAAATAATGGTTTAATTAGGTAATTAAAAAATAATTTTCCAATAATATCAAATTAATTAATGCTTTTAGCAATATTTCAAAAATTAAAATAAAAAAATCAGTTCAATCAAAATTTTCAATTTTTTTTTTTATTATCAAAGTTGATATTTAAGGAATCAAAAATCCTACACATCGATTGTTCCCACATAGTCACCACAGTGTGAGGTTTTTTGACACCGACAACAAGTTTTCAGGAGGCCACCCATCCTATGACTACTCCTACATGAGCAAACTTCACTACATAGTTTCCATGAATCCATAAATCCGGAAAAAAAAATCTCTATGTTGGGATTTGGCAGATGAATTATTTATGTCTCAGATCTCAAACAACTTCATAGATGCTAGAATTCATACATGTGGCGACCCTTGCCCCACGGGCTAGGCACCTTTCCAAGTACCTGTTTCAACCTCGCTTCACGGGCTAGGCGATGCAATATATTCCCACACGGGCCGGGGTATTACACTATATGCCAAAGATTTAGACTATCTAAAATAAAATTAGCAAATTATTTAAGGTTTCTACCATTTTTCCAAAAGCAATTTATTAAAAGACAAGTCTAAGAAAAAATCAAAAAAAAAAATAACAAGTTTATTGAGAAGTTCTTATAGAGATGATCAACAGTTCAATGAGGCTTTTTCATGGGTATTTTAATTTCTTAATTGATAGCTTACAAGAATTTAAAAACGGATTGGAAAGTTATGACAAGTATGAATTGGATATTACTACAGAGTTAACTGGTTAAAATATAAGATGAGACATACTCTAAAATAGTTGGATTTCAATCTGAGTCAATAACATGCGAGACGTTAAAATATGAGGATGACAAAACCATTATGCAACACTTTAAAATGGATAGTTGGTTTACATCGTCTCGATGAACAGTTGGAATTATAGAAAAACTATGAGTTAACGAAAATGAAATAAACAAAAAACAATTCAAAACCATAAAATGAAATCAAATTATGAAATTTAGGAAAAGTACGTACCTCCAGTGCATGTAGTCACCGTTTATATATATATATATATATATATATATATATATATATATATATATATATATATATATATATATATCTGAATTAAGTTTCTTTTGAACTACAAAATTTCATGCTCAGTCCGTTGAAGTATGTTCAAAATAATTTTTGTAGAGTGAATTTGACACAAATCTTTTTCTATTTTTTATTTCATGTCTTATACTTTACCGGTTACGTTGAAGTAAGAGATGAGTCAAGTGTGCCGTCATGAGTCGAACAAGAACAAATTAACATTTGTTGATATTCCTTACAATGTGCAAAGGATTGCTCAAAGTGTAGTTAACTGTTGCAGTGAATATTCTCAATTGTATAGTATGGTTCAATTACCTGCCCAGTAACTTTGGTATATTTGCAATTTGCATAGGTTTTTTGTTTACATTTTCAATGTCAACAGTGGTTTTTGTTGCTTGAATATCCCAAAGTAACAAACACAAAGAAGGTTTTGTCAAAAAAATTTGCGACATGGTGTTCATAGACATGTAGAGATAGCACCAAAGATAAAAGACGAGAACATAATTTGTGCCTTCATGGCTAGCTGGAGCGTATATCATATTCATATTTTGTATATATATATATATATATATTTATATTTTTTTTTTTTTTTTTTTTGTAGTTTATTTATTTTTTTTATAATATCGGAAACTAAATCATTAGGAGGGTGTATATACATGCTAGGGATACATATTGCCAAAACATGTGTGATGTATAAAGTTTGTGGACAAGCACGTTTAATGTATCATATTAGTCAAAATTGTTTCGGTTGGATGAATTTTTCACAAGTACTTTTTGTTTTTGTTTTATTTCTTGAAATTGTGAAAAATACATAAATTAAAATATATATGTTCAAGACAAAAAACTGTACCAAAATCATAAAATAATGAATCAATAATTATTATTTAAATAAGAGACGAACATAGAAATGATGTTTGTTAAAATTGTGGCTAGGAGAAAATATTAGTGAATCTAAACAAGAAAAAATAATAATAAATAAATAAATAATATTAAAAAAATCAATGCAAATCAAGAAATTCAAAAACAATCCGTGCCAAAGGCACGGGCATTACCTATCTAATATAACAAGGGAGGGAAGTTTTATGACCTACGGCTGGGATTCAATATGAGCGGGTATAAATCGAGGGCCACCGTTCCGCCACGTGTTAGAGTTTGATGGCAATTAAGACTTCCCATTAATTACCAAATCAAATAATAGTAATTAAGACTTCTATTTATTAAATCAATAAATAATGATAGTTAAAATTTGTTATTAATTAAGCAAATCAATAAATAATGGTTTAATTGGTAATTAAAACTTTTCATTAATTTATTAAATCAATAAATAATGATAGTTAAATTTTTTTTTTATTAATTTTGCAAATCAATAAATAATGGTTTAATTAGGTAATTAAAAAATAATTTTCCAATAATATCAAATTAATTAATGCTTTTGCAATATTTCAAAAATTAAAATAAAGAACTCAGTTCAATCAAAATTTTCAAATTTTTTTTTTTTAATTATCAAAGTTGATATTTAAGGAATCAAAAATCCTACACATCGATTGTTCCCACACAGTCACCACAGTGTAAGGTTTTTTGACACCGACAACAAGTTTTCAGGAGGCCACCCATCCTATGACTACTCCTACATGAGCAAACTTCACTACATAGTTTCCATGAATCCATAAATCCGAAAAAAAATCTCTATGTTGGGATTTGGCTTAATGAATTACTTATGTCTCATATCTCAAACAACTTCATAGATGCTAGAATTCATACATGAGGCTTACCCTTTGCCCCCACGGGCTAGGCACCTTTCCAAGTACTGTTTCAACCTCGCTTCATGGGCTAGGCGATGCAAGATATTCCCACACGCGGGCGAGGGTATTACACTATATGCCAAAGATTTAGACTATCTAAAATACTAAAATAAAATTAGCAAATTATTTAAGGTTTCTACCATTTTTCCAAAAGCAATTTATTAAAAGACAAGTCTACGAAAAAATCAAAATAAAAAATAACAAGTTTATTGAGAAGTTCTTATAGAGATGATCAACAGTTCAATGAGGTTTTTTCATGGGTATTTTAATTTCTTAATTGATAGCTTACAAGAATTTAAAAACGGATCGGAAAGTTATGACAAGTATGAATTGGATATTACTACAGAGTTAATTGGTTAAAATATAGGATGAGACATACTCTAAAATAGTTGGACTTCAATCTGAGTCAATAACATGCGAGACGTTAAATATGAGGACGACAAAACCATTATGCAACACTTTAAAATGGATAGTTGGTTTACATCGTCTCGATGAACAGTTGGAATTATAGAAAAACTATGAGTTAACGAAAATGAAATAAACAAAAAACAATTCAAAACCATAAAATGAAATCAAATTATGAAATTTAGGAAAAGTACGTACCTCCAGTGCATGTAGTCACCGTTTATATATATATATATACATATATATGAATTAAGTTTCTTTTGAACTACAAAATTTCATGTTCAGTCCGTTGAAGTATGTTCAAAATAATTTTTGTAGAGTGAATTTGACACAAATCTTTTTCTATTTTTTATTTCATGTCTTATACTTTACCGGTTACGCTGAAGTAAGAGATGAGTCAGGTGTGCCGTCATGAGTCGAACAAGAGCAAATTAACATTTGTTGATATACCTTACAATGTGCAAAGGATTGCTCAAAGTGTAGTTAACTGTTGCAGTGAATATTCTCAATTGTATAGTATGGTTCAATTACCTGCCCAATAACTTTGGTATATTTGCAATTTGCATAGGTTTTCTGTTTACATTTTCAATGTCAACAGTGGTTGTATTGCTTCAATATCCCAAAATAACAAACACAAAGAAGGTTTTGCCAAAATTATTTTACATGGTGTTAATAGACGTGTAGAGATAGCACCAAAGATAAAAAAGACGACAACATAATATGTGCCTTCATGGCTAGCTTTTGCGATTATATCATATTCATATTTTGTATATATATATATATATATATATATATATATATATATATATATATATATATATATATATATATATATATATATATATATATATATATATATTTTTTATATTATTATTATTTATTATTATTATTATTTTTTGTAGTTTATTTTATTTTTTAATATCGAAACTAAATCATTAGGAGGGTGTATATACATGCTAGGGATACATATTGCCAAAACATGTGTGATGTATAAAGTTTGTGGACAAGCACATTTAATGTATCATATTAGTCAAAATTGTTTCGTTGGATAAATTTTTCACAAGTACTTTTTGTTTTGTTTTATTTCTTGAAATTGTGAAAAATACATGAATTAAAATATATATGTTCAAGACAAAAAACTGTACCAAAATCATAAAATAATGAATCAATAATTATTATTTAAATAAGAGACGAACATAGAGATGATGTTTGTTAAAACGTGGCTAGGAGAAATATTAGTGAATCTAAACAAGAAAAATAATAATAAATAAATAAATAATATTAAAAAAAAAAAACTCAATGCAAATCAAGAAATTCAAAAACAATCCGTGCCAAAGGCACGGGCATTACCTAGTATATATATATAGGGAGGGATAGATGCACATTCATTATGCGCACATTATAGCCACATTTTCGACATACAAATGAATTAAGGCCTAGTTTTTTGTCGAAATAATCTAATTGATCTCCCCACCATGAAGATCATTCTCACAAAAAATCATAATATTTGGATATGTCTAACCATGTAAAAAATTAGTGTTCATTTGTGTTCATTTTTAAACTTTTAATCTAACGGTCTAAAAGTTTTGTAAGCATGTTCTAATGTTAGACTACTTTGAATGAGCTGAATTTTTGTGAGTATGTTCTCCATTGTGGGGAGATCATATATACAAAAAATCAGCCTTTAATTCAACTTTTAAGCCTATGCTTTTGCTTGGATTAATTTACAATGTGGCTATAATATGCGCATAAGAATGTGCCTCTATCCCTCCTCTATATATATATATATATATATAATGAGGGATTATAAGAAAAAACCAAAAAAAAAAAAAAAGAATGATAGAGGTAAAATTGGAGTGTTGGCTTCAATGCATTATATTTGATTATTTGTTGTAGAGTGATGAAAAACTTTAATAAATTATAGAGGAGTATGTTTTTTTGTTGGAGAAGGCAAAACCACGAGAAAAACAAAAATGTTTAACATGATTTTCTAGTTTCCAATATTCTAATATAAAAATGTTTATCTAACGAATGAAAATAAATGAAAAACAATAATAGATTTTTTTTTTTTTTGCTAATAAAATAATAGTAAGCTGTGGGCTAAAATATATTGGGGGGCCCTTGGCTGCGGGGCTCTAAGCGGACTGCTTATTATGCTATGGGTAGAGCCGCCCTGAATGTGGCTGGGTAGGCTCTGTTTGGTTCAACAAATACAGCGTTTACGTAGTTTTGTCCCTCTAGTCTAGTGTTCTTGCGACATAAACGGAGCAAAGGAACTGACTTGTCGATATAAACACCAGGGCACGCCTTCATCAACTCACATCTAAATAGGTTGCAAGAAATTTTCAAAAACAGCGCCAATGTACTATAGAAGTGAGCCATCCAGGATTCAGTACTCTTCCAGGAACAGAAGAGTGAACTTAGACTTCCTCCAATATAATAGTGAATGCCTGCAGAATAAGATTTTTTTTTCCCCTTAAAACACCCTCAAAGTAGAGATTTGACTAAGCAATCAAACAAAGGTAAGATTTACTTAACGAGACAGACGCCATATTTCGGGCATCTAATGTAGGAGTCCCTCGTGACCTCGTGTCACTCTCAAAAACATTACACCATACACTGATACACTAGAGTAAGAAAAGGTGGGTTATGTAGATAACCAATCACATCTGTTTTTCGATCAATGCATACTATAACTTCGATTGGTTCACTGTCCATTGGTGAGAATACCATGTGTAAATCATCTCATTAAAAAGGCAATGATATATGGAGGTAAATTCCGTCAAAATAATGGAGCAACCCGCTCACTACATTGCATTACCACTATAGAAAATGCATTTATTTTCGTTTTCAAGAGACAATTTACTCTCATTCACTGTTTAGATTCATCTTATTACATTTTGTCTGGGGATAGATGATAAATTAGTGAAATTTTCAATTTATGTTTCTTGCTATTTATGGATCGCTATTGGTAAAGTAGTAAGTGTCTAACAATCACAATCAGTCGCGTAACTGATTTCTTATTTCTTCATGAGAAGTGGTTGTCTAAACATATTCAGAACACACACACACTACAAAAGGAGAAGAATCTTTCGAACTAATAATCATACTGGTGTAATTGCCAATAATTGAATCGGCTTTACAGTAACGCCTTAAAAGGCTCACAGTATGCACTGGTGATACCACACCATTGGCGGTAACTGCACCACCTGATAATCAAGGCAAAAGTTCCTTCAAAGTTTGTTCAGAAAATTTGTGCAGCAATCTGTACAAAAAGTTCCACCTACACAACCTGGTATTTTCCCCAGCAGACTTGAACTCTCGGCTTCATCTTCAACTTGAAAATTACTAAAAAATGAGCAGAAGAGAACATCCTGCAATTTCCCAACTCACATGTGTTAATGATTGATTATAACAATACGAATAGACCTAAGTATATCTAACCACAAATAAAAGGTTCTCAAGCATCCATTCACCTGCAACAAATTTTCTGATCTTTTGACACTGATTCTTCTTCGTTTAGATACAAATTTTTTGCTATTTTAAGTTTCTACTGTTGAAGTGAGAAACCAGGAACAAATGTATAGTATAACCAAATGAGCTTGAAAGTGCAACATGATGTATCAGCACTTGCATTAGGTACAATTTATCCGTTATTTTTTGACACTGTAGCTACCCATTTATATATCGCTACAGACATTCATTTGAAACAAAAAAAAAACGGAAGTTTTAACCATCAGAAAAGGCCAACACAATTGGTCATTTTTCCAAATGCAATTTACAGAGTGGAGGGTCCTATATATCCTTTCTCATGGGTGGTTGGGCGTTAAGAAATTAATTCCACACCATGGTCATTAAAACATTACAAACTTCAAATCTGGGGCATTAAATCTTAGAGACCATTTTAACCAATTTTCTATAATCATCAGGCTTGAAGACAGACAGAAATCAATAAGAACACCATAACTGAAAACATGAGATGGTCTCTCCAGGCTATAAAATGGAGAGGGTGGCAACACTATCTCATGTCAGAGATAGAGCGAACGGGAAAGAAAATTTACGATGGAGAATAATTTTAAGGTGTTATTAATCCTTACTTTACTTGTTTCTGCTCTCATGACAGGTTCTGAATGTGGAAGACATGTGCCAGATAGGGAGAATGCTGCTTATTACCAGCCTCAGACCGACTTGGGAAAGTTTCCCTTCTTCAAGCCTAGGTTCCCTTTCTGGCCACTCAAGGGTGCAAAGAAGCCTGGAGGTGGACATCCCTGATGAAATGCTGGTTGTTGGTTTGGTGTTTAATGTTTCCTTAATAATTATAATCATGGATGAGGTTTTCAGCAAGCCCATGTTGTTAGTGATTGTGGTCGAAGTAATATGTGTATATTAATATGGGTCCTGGTAGTGTCTCTGGAACCTTACATTAGTCCTTGATGTGTACTGGCTACTTCTAAATAATATTGGTGATGTTATGTTATTAAATATTGTTGCCTCACTCCTTTCCTTTCCCCTCTCCTGTTACCATTGTACGGTTCTCGGAACACAAATTTATCTGTTTAGCCAGGAAATTTAATGGTGATCTAGGCATATATCTGAGAAAATACCAATGGAACCTACAAACATCTCTGATTTCTAAATAAATGTCATATGGATATCATAATTCACATTTCAGAATGTTCTAACCCCAGGCATTAGCCCTCAAATGAATAAGTCAGTAAAGTATCTACAGAATATGACGATTCAAAAATTAAAGTAATTAGCAATTGCATATCTTAAGTTGTTTAGAGACTTGAAACTTGAAAGGCGTATAGTCAAATGGATTTTTTTTCAATAAGTTTTCATTTTAAAGTTACTTCTCTCGTTCACACTATAATGAAATACAAACACAATACTGTAACAGATTGAACAACTAAAGAACTCACATTTACGACTCTAGCAAATATTCCTTCAGAGCATCAGATTTCTACAATGTCAAACTATTTATCCTTCTCATCTACAAAAGTACAAGACAAGTATCAGTGAACACGCTGTTCCAGATAACCTTAATGCAAATAAAGATCAAACGAATTGGACCATACCTGATCAGTAACTCGTGACCGGCAATTCTCAATCTGCTCTAGTTGTGTTTCATAAAATGATTTTCTCCTAAGACATTCCATTGCAGCTACAAAGAACACCCTCAAATCAATAAAGACGTCTCTCCGACATTATTCAGAATAAAATCAGCAATGTGCCATGGCATGCATGTGTGAGATGCAAAATTAGGTACCTTTCTTATTTTTAAACTTGGTGAAACCTTTGTACCTATCATTCTCAATTGCAACCTTTTCCTGAAGTGCAACCTTTCTTCTCTCCAACATCTCTATTGTCTGGGGAATATATCAAAATTAGAAAAAGGCATTAAAACTGCAAAATGCATGGTACAGTTACTGCCTTTGTATAACAAAATACAATTTTAATGTTCAGTCAATGTCTCAAATAATAATTACATTTCCACAATTGAAAATAAAAATCTTACCCATTAATTATTACGTCTGTAAAAATAAAAAAGCATTTACATGAAATGAGTATAATACCTCATTTAGCTTGTCATGAGTAGAGTGAGATAAAGCCAATTTTTCTCCTTTGCAACCTGTTCCAAACCAGTTCTTCCACTTCACCATCTCTCTCTCTCTCTCTCGATTTTAGGAGAAAATTTTGATTTGTTTGAAAATGGAAAGTGAGAGAGAGTGGGAAAGTAGTGTTTTCTTTCTTTCTTTTTGCCCGGACTGAAAATTGCAATTTTCCTTTTTGCCTTTTTGGCGGTTTTGATTTTAATATATATCCAGTTAGTCAAGTCAAAGTCACTTGGATCGCATGATTTTGACTTTAATGAGAGTAAATGTGTAAGGCTCCTGAACATATGTTATTATGTCTCCTTTGGGAAATAGGCCGAGCTTGAATTGCTGAAGGTTGACTAACTAATTGCATATTTCCACTGTTGGATGGTTAAGACGATGTGGCATGTGATTATGGAAGTATGGAACCAACATTATTTGCAACACCACGTTGCCTCGTCAGTGGATAAAAATGAAATTGTTTCCTAGTCAAGCACTAAATCAAGGAATTTAGGTTCCTATATCAGCAGATGCTAAATATGGTATATTTCAAATCTTAACAATCAACATTATCGGTCATACGAATTCCTTATTTACCCGAAACCAAGAAGTTTTTCTTTGAATCTTCTTTGACTGCGCAGGGATGGAGGACCTTTAGCAACAGTATGTGATAGATTAAAGTGAAACAGCCTTTGACTCACTGAGGATTGGTATCTGGGTTCAGTGAAAAAAATGATATGAGAAGAAATTTTCGTATTAAGGGTATATCAAATTATCAATTAGGCTGCCACCGATTTGTCATTAATCATGTGCACAACTGCACAATAAACAGAAACACTTGGCTAATTTGACATTAAAACTTCCATCAAAGCTCACTTCACGTTCAAAAAGCTAACAGCAGGCAGTTTGACCATTTTATAGGCCATGATACAAAGCAGTTCTGAATCAAACAAGAAAAGCTACCCAATCATAATTTACAACATTCATGGCGCAAACACAGGCCAAGAATAATGATACATGTTTAACAAGCATATCAACGTACAAAAGCCACAATGTCTTGTCATCCTGAACATAAGAAGCACACTTAGCTCGCAAACAAACACAATGATCATAAAGGTGAAAGGTCTACTCATCTCACCCTACAAGCTGCTGGGCCAGGAGAGCAATTGGGGTTGGGAGAACGACAACCAGCAACATTTCCTGCATAGCGGCGTGGAATTCGTTGCTCAGGGAGCCCAAAGCTGGTACGAAGATTGGTCAGGACTTCACCTGGACCATTGGTCTGCAAAGGCTCAAGCGTCTCAACCACATCATTAGAGGCCTTGCTTTAGGGTTATTGCTGAGGCAATAGTACGCCAAGCTGCACGCTTTCTGCGCAGCCTTCACAGGGTACTGATCCTCCAGTTTTGGATCAATAATCTGCAGCAATTTTCTCTTGTCATTAAGCTTGGGCCGAGCCCAGTCAACCAAGCATTGCTCCTTGCTGGGTCGTGACTTGTCCACTGATTTCCTCCCAGTCAGCAACTCAAGAAGGACAACACCAAAACTGTAGACATCACTCCTTGCAGTCAGGTGACCTGGACAGTTAGATAGGAAATATTAGCCAAGAGAGTATGGATCTGGACACAAACTTATATGTCTCGCCTAGTTACAAGATGCCACACAATCTCCCCAAAGGAAGCACCGTGTGTTTTGCAAGTCCCTTGGTTCCAGGCAACAGAAACTCAAGAAAATCTTAGATGCACCTATAAATAAAATTATATTCCATTTCAATACATATTATTTAACAATTTCAGGCCACCGCAAAGTAGCAAATTGTTGATCGAATCTTGATTGATGTTGAAAGGTTTGGGGTTGGGGTGTTGAAGCGTGAGTCGTTGCCTGGTAGAAATTTCACTCAAAAGTCGTTGGCATGAATGTCTAATCGACTAAAACTTTTGCAGTCACGAAGTGGCAGCTGGTTGTACCTAGCTTTCACTAGCAGGATTCAGCTTTCTTAAGATTAATGTAAGCTAAAATTTCAATTTCTATGACTACCTGCTTCAGCAGTAAGAGTACATGCTAAGAGTGAGGAGAAAATACCGGTCATTACATATTCAGGTGCAGCATAACCATAAGTACCCATCACACGAGTTGATACATGAGTCTCATCACCTTGTGGTCCAGCTTTTGCAAGCCCAAAATCAGAAAGCTTGGCTGCATAATCCTGCAAATGTATAAGACAAGAATGAAACCAAAAAAATGTAACTAACGTGAGGATAAAATGCAGCCCCAAACTTTGATTAGTTCATAAAACTAACACTTACAGAATCCAGTAATATATTTGAGGTCTTGAAGTCCCGGTAAATAACAGGCCTTTCCGCATTGTGTAGGAAAGCAAGCCCTTTAGCAGCTCCAAGGGCAATCATCATTCTTGTTGCCCAAGGCAATGAAATAGCCACCTCTGAATGCCTCAAGAAATGGAGTCCATGTCATTTGGCGTACAGAAAATTGAAAACCAAATGACTGACGAACAAAATAAGACTTAATGGAGACATACTGACATACATATGCAAATTATTCATCCACTTCAACATATACACAATACCAGAGTTTAATGCAACATGATTTAAGTTGACCATGTAATCAAACTTACAATTCAAACTGATTACAGTAGTCACCACTATAATACAAGGCAATACTACAGAGACGTGTGCTCCACATGGGAACCTAGGTTGTTTTACCAATTTTTAAATTGGTGATTGTAAAATCATGCAATAGTGTTCACCTAGTAGTACAACAGATAAAACTTAATTCGCAATCCGGTAAGGAAAGTACCGTTTCTATAAAAATAAAAAAAAGGTAAAGTTGTATTGCGCTATGCCCTATCCACTAGTTAAAAGGTAGTAATATTTGAGGCCAGGAGAGCATCAGACAAAAGAAGCAAGAAAATAAATCAATAAGTAGGCTAATAAAAAAGTGGCATGAAGTAATAAGATTTACTAGATTAAAAAAAAAAAATTACTGATCCAAATTAACAACGATTAGAAAGAGAAACAAACTAGAAAGTTATATATGGTACAAAGTTCACACATATAATGGCATTTTGTTTTAACTCATATCTTTGAAGGCATCTGATATGCTTTCTTATTGATAAAGCTTACGTTGAGTTTTTCCATTATGTGTAACCTAATTATAACTGAATAAACAACAAACAAACAGAATAAATGCCTGTCCTCAGCCTTTTACCTTCTTCACTGTGGGTTATGGAATTCAGAATAGTTTAAAAAGTGTTCCCAAACATTTTGTGGTATTCCAAACCTGCACATGTGTATGATTATCCCAAGCTCAACACTTCCCTTGTTTTCACATCTATAAGACACGTTATAACTTCTTACAATTAGAATCCGTAATATCTTTAAAGACCCAGTTTGGCATTAACATTAGCAACCTTTTTATAAGGGTGGTCGCTGACTGAGAACAAGTACCAGTGGAAAAGCCATTATAGTCAAGTATGTTGGCAGTGGCAAGTGAGGTACAGTTCATTCCTCCAAGGATCTTCGGGTGTTGACTTGGTAAGGATCAAGCGCTTGGCCATGTAAATCATCTTAGAAATAAGTAATTTATAGTCTTACGTTCAGAACTTTTTCAGATCAAGGAAGAGATAACTAACACTTATTAGAACAGATTACATGTATCAATGCATAATGCACCGCAAATAGGTAATATGGAATAAATGTATCATGCAAAGATATGAACAACTTATATGTTTCTTACAATCAAAATCACCGTAGCAAATTATCCACATAGTAACAAAACCTTTTTATTCTCAATAATAACTATTGTTAAGATCTCAATCACATAATTAAAACAACAAACTGTAAATCCAAAAACCGAAAAGAGAAGAGAACTCATACTTCTGAACAAGTGGTTCTCAAGGCTTCCACGAACATAAACTTCGTGAACAAGTAACCTATGATCATCTTCACAGCAATATCCAATCAGCTTAACCAAATTTGGATGTGTAAGCTGCCCTAGAAAATTAACCTCTGTCTATAATCATCAAACAAACAAAATAACAAAGTCAATACAAACATAAACACCGACGTTCCAAAAAGAAAGAAAAAAAAATCCCACTAAACTCACAAGCCATTCTCTATGCCCCTGAAGTCCTTGCTTGTTCAATACCTTAACAGCAACAGGAAGCGACTTCAAACCAACCCGGACATTTTCATCAATGTAACCTTTATAAACAGTACCAAACCCACCCTCACCAAGAATATAATCATTTCTAAAACTCTTAGTAATCGTCTCTAATTCAAACAACGTAAACGCAATAACAGTATCAAACATAGCATTTTTCCGCGTATCGTCAATATGATTCGGTGTGGATGGATCACTTAAATCTGAAAATGAACGATTATACCTCTTTTCTGAACCAACATTCTTAATGGGCAATTGTTGAACTGCATAATATCAAACAAATAACAAAACCCCTAATTATTAAACCTCAAAAATAAAAAATTAATAATAAAACAAACCCTAATTGAGATAAAGTTTATACCTTGAGCATTTGCAACTACAGCTGATTCTTCCCTGGTTCCACAATTTCCCATTTTGTTGTTTTACACTAATTATACAACGTTTCATTCTTTGATTTCTTCAATTTTAAAAAAATTAGGGTTTTGTGGTGTGTGGATTGAAAAACCCTAATTTAGTTTTTTTTTTTTTTTTTTTTTTTTTTTTAGGAAAAAAGTAGGCAAGCACTCTTTTTCTTTCTTTCTATTTTAGTGGACTCAAGTGTTTCTAACGACTTAACTGAACTGTTGTGTACTTAAAGCAATAACAACTGTTAACTAACTAAGTCGGGTTAGAAATGGAAATTTGACTGGGTACACACTTATCTATGTTTTTGTTTTAGTGGAAATACACTGACTTGCACGTGTTATCAACTCATAGTTGCTGCTCATTTTGCTTTTTTAGATTCTCTTGGAACCGTACAAACTGCCACGAAATATTGCGATGTCTGCTGAAATACCATACTGATAGTTTGGTATGTTTTTCAGAAATTAGATATTTGCATGATGACTAAACGGCAGTATGAAATTATGAATCATCAGGGTGGTAATGGTTATGGGACATAGAACAAAAGGCGCACTAATCCGATGGCGTGTGTCTCGATACAAATCAACTACTAGCATGTGCTACACACGTTTTAGCAATATGACATGTAGTTAGAAGTTGGAGGAGATAAGTTTTGTACCTGTCGTAGGTATAATATTAGGAAGAAGACAATGAGTATTGTAAGAACAATTGTTAAGGCACTAAATACCAACACACGTACTAAATAACGGATTTAGTCTTTATTCTCATTCCAAATGAACTGAACAAGAAAAATAACAGAAAATTGACGCGGCTAAGAGCCCAAGATGATTTGCTTCAAAATATTTTTCAAATGACATTGCATTATGAAAACCAGGCCAGCCTTTGTTAAACTCAACCAAAGCAATTCCAAAATAACCCCTGTAATTCCATAAAGGATGGACTCTGACAGTGTTAAACCCACGCTTTGTTTGCCAGTAAGTCTCTTAGCTTGGATCCACCACTTTCTTTCACGTATCTTCCAGCCTTTACTTCAGTAGGAAGGTTAAAGACAACTCCGGCCTGCTTTAAGGATAAACAAATTTTGGGCTAAACTTGGGGCTTGTTAAAAACACCTTTACAAAATTTGCACCATTTTTTGTGCCCAAAATGGATAACGGCTTCCACTAATTAGGTGCGGGTATGTCATGTTTGTTGGGATGTTGCAGGAGAGCTATATTTGCAACAGCTGGTGCAAACCTTCTTTGTCGATCATGGACGTAGAGTACTGTCATGAGCCAAACACACAATGCGAGTATCGTTACATTGCCTTCATCCAGGACTACATTCCCAATCCATGCTTCTACTTTTGGACAAATTTTAGGTAGTGAATCAATTATATCAACCTGGAACAACACCACATATCATTTTCTAAACAAAACATACAACAAAGACACACAATTGCATTATGAAATGTACTTTTAGGAGGATTCTAGCTTCTACCTTGTGTAACATCTAAGTAAGGTTTCACTAAAAAGTGATCGCGTCAGAGTTTAATTAAATAAGTATATCAATCTCATTGATTGATAAGATTTGCTTAGGTAGTGAAAGGTGTTTTGGTTTTTGTTTGATGCTCCTAGTTCCCGCACCTTTATTACGCATACCATAAGCATCTTCAAGAAGTTTTAGTTCTTTATAGGTTTTCCCTCATCTTTGTCTTACGAAATGTGATCCATCAACTTAAAATAGGGGGTATGTGCACTGAATGCAGCTCATACCTTCCACCATTTACAACCCATTTTTGCAACTTGTTCAAGAAAAGATTGAAGTCTTTGGCTTCCTTTAGAACAAGACCAAAGAAATTCCAATGCTTTGATCTAGAAAGCAAGATAGATCATAGTCAGATAGAAAACTTGCTATTAAACCACTTTCTCTCTTGCAACACTACCAATTACAAACTCGAATCCTCTGTTTAGAAAAAAAAAAAAAAATAAAAAAAGAAACCCATGAGTACAGAGTCCAAGGAAATATCACCATGTTCCTAGTAAAAAAACGTCTGATAGATGTCAAGCGGAAGCCAGTGAGTGAGAATTAACTTTTGTCTAAAGGTCAATAGCAGGGGACAAGGGAACCCTCAGCAAGGTTCTTCTTTCATATGACCTTTTCAAGAAATGGATTTTTTTTTATCATGCATGTGTAGTTTAAAATCTTAGCTTATTATAATCCAAAGAATTCTTATGTCAAACCTTGCAAGCTTAAGAGCTTTAAGGCATTGTCTTGTTAACCTGATGCCAGGAAGGCCATAACCAAGCTCAATTTATGCTTGTGCTCACAAAGTAGGTTGCTTAGACTAAATGCTTGATGAAACGTGAAAAAACTTTGAGGAGAGCCAAAACTGCTACAGCTCGATGTGTATATCAATCTAAATGTGGTATATAAGAGCTATGAACATATGTATTTTTTAAAAAGTACAGAGAAGCTTCGAAGCTACTTACATCATAAAGAAGACAGTAACCTATGAGAGACATCATTGTGCGTGATTTGGAGTTAATTGAGAACATGTCAGTGTAGACCACATTTCTCGTGAAAGTTCCAAAGCAACCTAGTTGGTTGCCCTTTTTGACTAATACCTTGGTCGTGTGTCTTGATACGACTCTATATGTGAAAAGTTGTTCTTTAGTCATATTTTGGCGTCGATTTCTCTGTATTTGTCGCTGCCACTCTCCACAATCATGAATTGCATTGTCATTAAGTACCAACAATGAGTTCTCATGGGCAGAGTTATCCATTTATAGTACAATTGAATTAAATGGTGGCTAAAAGAACACATACAAATTGATCATTAAATACATAAATATAAACACAACTAGCTAAAATCGCAAATATGAATGTAGAGTCACGTGTCACTACAAATCTAATAGGAAAATATTAGCACCAATCACCAGTGTGTTACTAAAAAAGTGATACACAAAACTTTTTTTCCACATAAACCTATTCCAGTAAGAAAGATGTTTAACTTTACAAGTATGTTTATGGACTTATGCTGGTTCTTAGTGAACTACATACGACTAAACCATAAATGGCTTCTCACTCTACCACATTAGAATAACTATAAAAAAAATGTAAACATTTTATATTAAGTAGAACTCTACAATAACATATGCAAATAGTACAAAACAAATAAAAAGGCGTCTCTTCATATGAAAATAAATACCAACATTTATATATAAGATAAAAATAACAAAATAACAAAAGACTAATATGGACTGAGCATGTGAAAGGTTAAATAAATTAGCCACCTGCATCCTCAAAAAAATAATAATGAGGCAAATGTATTATCACTTTGACATTTGGTGCCAAGGAAATAGAGCAAATAAGTGACATATAAACTTATTCTATTCTATTTGAGCATGTCATATTGGCATGAATACTTTAGTTGCAATGACACTGGGATGCTTAAAGTACTTAATCGAACGCAAGTCGGAGTTCCCGAGTTTTCTATTCACACCATATGTTTCTTATGAGAGTAATCCATTTGATCAATTTACTAAAAGTTGCAGACCAAAGCTAATTTAACTGCGTAGCATGTTGATTTGGTATCGATTTTAGCTCAAAGCCTGAAAAAAAGTACTTCATATGAAGTACTTTAATGTAGATTGTCTATGTGCAAAGTAATGTGCTTACTATTGATCACTAATATAAAGAAAGTGGTGAGAATTGATCAAAGACCGTAATATCTAGGGGTGGGCAATGTAAAGTCCGGCCTTCAAATATTAGGGCCGGGTCGGCCCGGCCCTAAAGTCAGCATAGGGTCGGGTCGGGCCGGGTCATAAGTCTAAACCTCAAGCCCCTACCCTACCCTAAGCCCTCTTTAAAGGCTTTGGCGGGCTTTATATATATATATATATATATATATATATATATATATATATATATATATATATATATATATATATATTTTTTTACTACATCAGTTTTAAAACTCATTTATATTACAAAAATGTACAATAATCTACAAACTCAAAGTCCAACTAATCTAGTAATAATCCTCAGTATAAGTCCAAAATTTAAAATGCACATCCACAATCTAATGAACTGAAGTACATCGAGAGTTCGGAATTTGTTCTTCCTTGTACTCAAACCTCACTAAAATTACATTTTAAATTGAAATACATAGACAAATAATTATA
The DNA here is from genome assembly GCF_015680905.1 of Coptis chinensis. Taxonomy (NCBI): domain Eukaryota; kingdom Viridiplantae; phylum Streptophyta; class Magnoliopsida; order Ranunculales; family Ranunculaceae; genus Coptis; species Coptis chinensis. The sequence continues at coordinate 85,745,812 of NC_141463.1, read as the reverse complement.
TTATCATTTTAAAGGAAGAAGTAATAGATATAAAGAAGAAACATAATAGTTTTGGTTAAGGGTCATGGAAGTTGTTAAACTATTTGTAATATCATAAATTATTTTTATAATAGATTCAAACAAATATAATATTACATTTCTTCTAATTTAAAAGTGATTCAAGCTTTGTATATGGAAATGAAAATATTGGCTTTGAACAAGTGATGGAGAAAGGTTTGAGATTACAAATGTCATTTTTCCAAAAGGTTGTTTTTTTGGTTTCTATGTTACAAATGTCCGCTCAGTATTTTGCTTTAATGGTGTGGAAGGAAATCTTTAGTTTTAGACTTGGCTTGGATGTGAATAAAAATATAATTTATAAGAAATAAGTGAGAAAAAAGAAATTGAGAATAATAAGTTATGGACTTTGACTTGATGATCAAAGGAATAAAGTCTTATTTTTTATTAGGCTAGTGCTCATTGTTCTTCATGGTTTTTTAAGTTAACAAGTTTTTGTTATATAAGACAAGTTATTGGAAGTACCCTTGGGTGTAAGTGATAAATTACAAAGGACAATGTTATTTTAATTGAAAATATTTAACAAAGAGTTGGACAATTATGGTATGTGTATTTATAGTGAAAGTGTGAAACATGGCGGTTAGGGCTTGGTTAGGGTCTCGACTAATGAGGGTTGAATTAGGGTTCAGGCCTATGTTTTATAATCTTAACCCTAGCTCACCTAGAAGGCATTAGGGCGGGCGGGCCGACCAAAAACTGAGGGCTTTAGTTGTGAGGAGGGCTTTATAGGGCTTAGGGTGGGTCGGTCGGGGGTCAGTTAGGGCCAAATAGGGCCAAATTCCCACCCCTAGTACTATCTAAGCACAAAGAATTACAAAATGAGACATGCATTTTGCTATTACAATAGCATTCGGTATTAATTTAGATAATGAAATTATCTTACAAGAGATAATTAGTATTCAAAAAATATAAAACTTGGTCTTCTCTAAATTAAATCAACATATGGGTGTTCTAAAAATTGTACAAACAATCAAACATTTTAGAAATCAATTAAAGTGCACAAAGCAAATAACATTAAGTAACGAGAGAGAGAGAGAGAGAGAGAGAGAGAGAGAGAGAGAGAGAGAGAGAGAGATTATATTAGAGAGAGAGAGATGAGAGTTGAGAGGAAAGAGAGATAGAATGTGATAATCCATTATATGTGGAAATTATCCATATCATTAAAGCCTAGGAAACACAGGGTTGTGTTCTTCTCCTCATTTTCTCCCTAATTTCATTTAATTACTACATAGTCCTTCAAGGTTTTCAGCAATAACCAACTCCCACATAACTAGCTCCTTCTTATCTCATTCTCCAACCCTTCTACAACAAAACTCATATCAATAACTCCACATTTTCTTCAAACTCAGTTCTTACAACAATACAACTAACAATAATTCAAAAAGAACCCATCACTGGAACGAAAAAAAAAAAATCAGATTTACACCAATATTAATTTGCGAGATCGAGACTTTCGTCAAAATGCAATAATTCAAGGACCTAACATCAAAATATAACAATACAGCTTAAATTTCACTATAATGCGATAAAACAAACTGAAAATCTGAACGCATATTCAAATTTAAGCTTACTGCAGCATTGCCCAAATTGTAAAACCCAAACTCACCTTAGAAAACAATAATTCCATCAGCACTCAACACTAATATGATGCAAATAAATCAATCTTTCAATTGGAACCCTTGAAAACCTTGCTGAGAAGACAAAACAACGTCTTAGCACGCATGATAGCAGCAACAACACAAATATGAGAATGGCTGACCCGAAGAGAGAGTGAGAGGGGTATGGATTAATGGACTATATATGAGAGAATCCGAACTTTCCTCAACTGAAAAATAAAAAATAAAAATAAGGCGTGAAAACTATAAAATCTTCAATTTCAATTAATTTATTTGATGGGTCGAAGGACGCAACCCTCACTGCAATTTGGTTCTAACTTGATGGGTGTTTAGAGAGATGGAGAGAAACCCTCGTTGAACAAAGCGAAAAAAAAAATGGTGAGTGTAGAATAGACTATAGAGAGTAAAAGCGGGAGATGAAGAAGGAGACCAGTGCAGATCGAGAGAGAGAATAATTGAGAAACGTAGAGAAAGTCTAATTTTCGATGGTGAAAAGACCAAAATGGCACCCAAATAGAGAGAGAAAAGACAATTTTGCCCCTGTGACGTACGTGAAAATTATTGTTCATCGACCCCCAAATTTTTCTAATACTAGCATGATGCATGTGCTCCGCACATGATGTTTAGTAGTTGTTATGTGGTGTGGAAAAAGTGTGTTGGATCTAAATGACATAATTGTCTTTATTATTATTACAAATTTACTTTAATATTTTGATTGGGTGTTTTGTAATTTAATCAAATGGGTATGGGCAATTCCGTCCAAATAAAATGGTTGAAGAGACCATGAGTTATATAAAAAAATATTAAAGTACTATTGCACGACTGTAGATAACAGCCGCGTTCTTTAAAGTATTTTAGATAGGAAGATATATACATGTAGGGATGTCCATTCTGCCCGAAATCCGAAACCCGCCCAAAACCCGAAAAAAAAACCGGCACCGAACCCTGTCCGAGCCCGACAAAACCCGAACCTGAACCCAGACCGAAATACATAGGGTCGGGTTTGGTCACACTATCTAAACCCGACCGACCGAACCCGACCCGAGATAATTTGGCCCTAAACCCGTTAAAAGGGTTAAAAGCCGAAACCATATCCGGACCGAACCCAAACCCAAAACCCGGTTATATAGGGTAAAATGCCCGACCAAAACCGAACCCGAACCCGGACCATAATTCCCAACAACTATATTTTCATTTATTATCTATTTATCTTCAACAAACTTTTAGTCTTTTGCTCATTACTATTTACTTTTTGGTCTTCAAGACAAATTACCTTTGACCGCACCCTTACTACTCTTCTCTCTCCCTCCAACAACTCCCCCCAAGAACAAGACAACCCAATCACACGTTCATGATGAAGAGATTGGTGGGTTTGATGGTCTTTTCTAAGTTTGCATTCACTCGAAAAATTTGCGGCACCTCCTCAAATATCTCTTTCTAAATGTGGTCACCAAGGCTGAGCAAATCAACAGGTCGGATTCACACCACCACAAGAAATTGAAACTCCCAAAAAGCCATCAATCTTATTGTCAAATCAACAGGTCAGATTCACACCACCACAAGAAGTCGAAACTCACAAAAAAACCATCAATCTTATTGAGTTATTGTCTTGGAATTGCTTGCTTTGCTTGGTCTACTTTTCTTTTCTTTTGCTTTTCAAAAAATGCAATCCTATGTGTTTTGAATCTTTGATGACTGTTGGGTGGCTTTACGATGTTAAAGTTAAACAGATCAAATCCAATAAAAGAAGATGGCTTTTGATTAATTAGATGAAAAAGAGGTTTTTTCTTGAGATCTTGAGATCTAATAACTGAAAATGACGTTCCTGATGAAGAGATTTAATATTCTTTTATTTCATATATTTTCGGGTTTTACCATACCAAACCCGAACCGAACTTCGGCGTTGCGAAATATAGGGTTAGGGTAGGATTTGGTCACATGTATCCAACAAATACCCGAACCCGAACCCGACCCGCAAAGAATAGGGACGGGCCCGGGTAACCCGATACCCTTTCAAAACCCAAAAAATCGGGTTCGGGCCGGGTCGGGTACCCGTTTGGACATCCCTATATACATGGTTAGTTAGTAAGTTGGTTTAGTAGGTTTCTTTAGTTAGTCCGCCTAGACCTAATTGCTCCAAATAACGGCCAAACGAACAAATCACATTTGCCATGCTGATAAGAGCATTCTAATGCAAGTCACTATGCGGGGAAATAGGGACTTGTCACTCTTATGGAGCCAAAAACTCTTGCCCAATGCTGCAAGGGTGACAAATCCGGTAGTTTTTAACTTAGTGACAATGAGGATAACACTTGCTATGGAGATAGCTGCTGAGTTATGAACTTCGGACAGGACTTTTAATTTCGTCTCGTGTCCATTTTTTATTTTTTTCGTTTTTTTTTCCGGACGTGATGTTTCATTCCGTCCTGCGAGTTTTTTTCAACTTTTTTCGTTTTTTTCTTCTTTCGGATGGGATGTTTCATTTCTGTCTGACGTTTTTTTTCGATATTTTTTCATTTTTTACATTCAGATGGTATAAAACATTCCGTTCGAAGTTTTAAAGTCACCTCTGCATTGGGCAACCTTTCGTAGCTTTTCACCAAAAAGATAGCAAAGAGGACAAATAGTCCTACGTTGAGGTGAAAACTTGCTGCTTGCATTGGGAATGCTCTAACAACGAACTTTATATTTGGAAAGCAGTGTAACTATTGCTTGTCATTTTGAAAACCGCATCAGAAGACAATATACCATGTATTGCCGATACAACTTGATGTATATGTGTATTTTCTGTGTTATTCTTGTCCTGCTGTGCTAATTTAGATGATTTGGCTTCTATGGTAATTGGTTCTTGCATCTGCACATAAATTTGAAGATGTTGCAAATTTATTTGTTAGCTCTATATTGAATTGGTTCCACGGGTGAGCATTGATATGGTTGATGATTATTGTATAAGTGTATTGCTCATTTGCTCTGCATATTGAAACATATCTTCCGATGATGGCCGGGATACTCGATTAGTTTAGATCTAAAACCAACACATTTTCGATCAGTTCTAAGTGTTGATCTAGTCTACATCATGATATCCATCCACAACAATTCTTGCTCCCCTAAGTTCTCATTGTACGTACGTTGTTCGACCTGGATCTTAATTAATTGACAAGAAAATTAAGTTCCATTAATGTGTTTTATTTATCACCTCCCAAAGTTATTTACAGTAAACGTATAGTAGTTCTTGTGAATTAGCCAATTCAAACTTTAACCACACAGTGAAGGATGGCAAAATACATAATCACAAAGTATTTATGTCAGTCATGGCAAATATTTAGAGCATCAGAAGCACGAATGACTAGCGCTTAATATCTTGGACTAGCGCGGAGCAATGTAGTCATTTATTATCGAAGAAAAACAAATTAAAGCAAAAATAGCTATGTAGTCAAAGGCTCGATCAGCTCGCCTTGGCCCTGTGCCGAGGTTCTCCCGGCCCCTTTCGCCTCACACCTAAGGCTTCCTTGGTGTCGCTTAGCTTAGGCCTGCAAACGCAACACTCATCGCCTAGCCCTTAAAATAGCTCATGTCGAGCACCTTGTTAGCACCTGCGCCATTAGCTGCACATGCTCTAGAGAATATATATGCAACTGCTTTTGGAAGTTGCTTTTACTGTTTTACATATAAATAACTTAGCTGCTCCAAAGTGCGACGGCGGACACTCTCCTAATGATCGACTGATACTACATGATAAGTGGCATCAATGCGCAATACTCCACTTTAAACACACAATTTGTGTCACGTACATTCGTTTCATTCAGGTGCCATGCTCATTGTCCTTAATCACTAAAATTTCATGCACAAGAAGAAAGTAGCAACAATGTTCAACCTACCTCATAACTTCAAACCAACAATTTGAGGATGATCACAGTATCACACAACTTTTTTTTTTCGATAAAAGATTATCACACAACTAAGAGTTGCACAACTAATGACAATTGGACAGGCAACAATATTTGGATTTGATTTTTTTTTTAAGAAATACCGTAAAAGGCATAAACAGGCCCATGAAGGGACTGCTCATTAGGAGCCGGAGGCCCAGGCACCAAAGCATACAGTAGTTTTGGCCCACAATGTTATTGAGAATTTGAGACGTTTAGCAAAGGAATATTGCCAATTTGCCATTCCTCCTGTTGCTCGTGCTTAGTAATTCCATAATCCAATACTTGAATTATAAAGGTGAGATAAAATTGGTCAACTGGCAGCCAATTTATTTTAAGCATAGAATGGTGGTCCATAAGCCGATCGTAGAACTTATTGCCTTATTGGCTGTTAGCTTATTTCCCCACGCCTAACTGTGAGGAATTATGATTGTCCGGCAATGCAAAATCCACTGGCAGGCAGTTCTTCGATGCTAATCTTTGTTAGACACTGGACAATACTACTCGATCTCCATCAACATCACAGGACCAGATACGTTCAATTTGGTCACTTCTAACCATTTGTTTTAAATTTAGCAAAAGTAATTTTGAGGATTTTAGTTAGGAGTTGGGATAAGTTCGTTGTAGAGGAGAAATAATAGGGAAATGTATGTAAACAGAGCCAATTATAATTAGAATAATCACGTGAGAAAAATAGAAATATTCTAAGAATGAAATGAAACCTCAACTTCTCATGCCATAAACATTCCTCCAATGCATAGTTATAAAAACCCTATCACAAGCATATAGTTATACTGTGTACAACGTATGTAACAATCTTTCAGAAAGGGAAAGATGAAGAATTTTGTCAAGATTCTTCATCTTTCTTCTTTTCTTGTTTTTCTCCCTCTTTTAGTTTCATGTGATGAAGTACGGGAATTGTATATAGTGTACCTTGGAGACCATGATGGGTCAAAAACTCACCAAGAGATTGAAGACACTCACCACAGGCATCTCCTTTCAGTTAAGAAAAATGAACAAGAAGGTGGATCTCATATTCTATACAGTTATAAGAATAGTGTCAATGGTTTTGCTGCCGTGCTTACAGCAGGAGAAGCCAAACTCTTATCAGGTATTTAAATATCTAATACATTTTACAATACAAATGGGATTTATTTGCTTCGAACTAACTTTTGATGTTTCTCCGTACGCTTTTCTTTTTTTGATTTGTGACGCCTTTATTTATATTTTAAAGCAGACAAAAAAATGAAAACGCATAGAATTGTATAAATGTAGGGGGACCCTAAATGTAGAGAACATGCAAAAGCACAACTTATTGCGTTGTGTAAGAGACATCCCACCAGTCACGTGATGTGCACGAGACTCACATCCAATGCAATGACTCCCCCAAAATAATGCGACCCCTAGACATATGAACACCCATCACACTCACAAGCAGCTCTAAGCATTCGCTGTATCAGAACACTCACACATTTAGCAACCTAGTGACTCGTCACTCGACCTTATCTCGTAACATCATCACCTGCTACTGTCATCATTACCAATTTTATCCTTAAGCCCCTTTCCCACCGAAATACATGCACTATTATAACCATCCACCATCGTTATGGAAAATACCATTATTACACCCTATGCCAACTCAGATAGACCTAAACACCTACAACTGCTATCCGCGTGCCTCTCACGAACACATGTCATTTATCACGATCGCACAGTACTCATCAGTATATATGCCGCACCTGATGCCCACTCCTAATAACTATAAAAGCCACCCTCTATATCAACGTGTGGCTTGATTCCAGTCTCACTCATACAGTGTCGGATTCGTAGACATCTTCTTACTCGCAAAAAACGACCATTAACACCAAACAAAACCATCCTCTCTTCATTATTCTAATTTAAGAGCTAAGAGCTAAGTCTTAATCTTTGGTGTAAATTTAGATATTTATACATTGTGAGTCCTTTATGAATGGCATCTTACAAAAATTCATTTTTAATATTATTGTAGAATATTATATATGTCCATATAACATATTTGCATTGTTTTGTACGTATATATTGGTATACAGATAAGGATGAAGTGGTTTTAGTAGCTCAAGACAGACCAAATATATGGTCTCTTAAGACTACCAGGTCATGGGAGTTTATGGGTCTCGAAGGGGGGAGGGAGTTTGGAGGAAGTACTGCTAGTGACATGAGAGGAAATCTCCGGCAAAAAGCCAACTATGGGAAGGATATCGTTATTGGTTTACTAGACACTGGTAAGTGGTAATAATATAACTTCTTGTCTTTGGTTGTTTGTTTCAATTCTGTTCCCTTTGCTTCCTAAAAAGATTCTACTACTTGTTAAGTTCCCTTAATCCCTTACACCCCACTAATATAATGCTAAATATTAGAAAATCTTGATAAAATTGTCATTTTGTACCATAAATTTTCACATTTTTATCATTTTAGGCAAAAATTTTTTGTTTTCAAATGATTTATGCCATGAACTTTATTAAACATTTTACTTTGGGTCACCAGTGTAATTCCGTTACAAAATATGCCTATGTATACAAACCGATGCATGCCTATGTGCACTAACGTAAAATGACATGGTGCAGATATGGCACCTATCGAATTAGCCACATTCTTTAAGATAATGGTAACAATGGCCAAATCATTCAAACAAAAAGTTCATTGGGCATGCCCTAAACTTATAAAAACGTGGAAGTTCATGTACGACAATTTTATTGAAAATCTTTATGTTATGACCTCGGGCAATGATTTTGTGATTGGTGAGCTATATATGAAATGAGAAATCTCTCCAATTTAACAGACAGGGTCTTTATACTACTTTTTTCTTTTATACAATTATTTTAATTTGGAATCAAGTTCAGACCTGCGTCCTTAAGATATAGGATTACCTACCGTGCTGAGGATTTGATCGATCTCTAGTCTCACACTCTTATGTAAAATTCGAATAATGACAAATGTGACGTATGTCTTTCTGCCTATATATTAGGTATATGGCCGGAGTCAAGGAGCTTCAACGATGAAGGATTAGGGCCTGTGCCAAAGTCGTGGAAAGGAATTTGTCAAGCTGGAGATTCTTTCAACTCCTCACATTGTAATAGGTAATTTCTTTTTCGCCAAAGAAACCTTAAGTACTCATTGCAATGAAAAGTAAGATGTTTATTTTACAAATTGCTATTAGAAAGCAAAATTTGGTTATCAAGTGTTCAAGTAATATATATCTCTTGATCTCAAAATAATTACTCTTAAATAAATTATATATTGAGGATAAACCCCAGTTGATTTATATTATAAGTACAATGTACATAATTAAGTTTACAGTTTTTTAAACTTAATTACATCCCTAGTAAGTTTGCTAATTAGATTTCCGTTCCCAGTTATTCTATTATTAGATTTCTGTCTCCAATTTCGCAGCATGACTAAGTCAGTCCTCTTTGATTCGATTCCGTCTGTTTGGAACATGTACAATGTCAAATCTACCCTTCCCTCTTTTTGGTCATTTTACATCTTGAGAGGTAAAAATGTATTTACACATGCACCAAACGGACATAATCGAGTGGATGAGTTGGTCGCTGTGAAATTAGGGACGGAAGTCTAATAATAGAAGAACTGGGGACGGAAATATAATTAGCAAACTTGTTGGGGAGGGAAGTTTAAAAGGCTGTTAAGTTTATTATCAAGTCACCGTGACTTTAATACAGGAAACTTATTGGAGCTCGATACTATCTCAAAGCTCACGAATTCTTCCACGGGCAACTGAATAAAAGTTTCGACTACCGATCACCTCGTGACTTCAATGGCCATGGAACCCACACCTCATCCACTGCTGGAGGCCGAAAGGTTGAAAATGTATCAGCCTTAGGTGGATTTGCAAGTGGCACGGCATCCGGTGGAGCTCCACTTGCTCGTCTTGCCATGTACAAAGTATGTTGGCCAATAATAGATCATATTAATAAGAACGTAGTAACTGGTAACGATTGTGTCCAAGCCGACATGCTTGCAGCAATGGATGATGCTATCGGTGATGGGGTTGACGTTATAAGTATATCAATTGGAGCAAATGCGCCAAGTAATCACACAAGCGATGCAATTGCAATTGGGTCACTACACGCAATCAAAAAAAATATTGTAGTTTCATGTTCTGCAGGAAATAGTGGGCCTGCTGCTGGTACTGTAGAAAATGTTGCTCCATGGGTCATCAGTGTTGGTGCTAGTACGATTGACAGAACCATCAGTTCACCTCTTGTGTTGGGGAACGGCGTCAAGATCGAGGTGGAGTTACTATCTTTGATCATATTTATATCGCTCATAATTATCAAACATCGAATAGCTATACTTTTGGTTCATTTTATACTTGTTTTGTCTGGGTTAACTTGTGCTCGGACCAAGGCTACTTTCAGCAAATAAGATGACTTGGACTTTCATTTGAAGCCAGTTCAAATTCAAACTATAAGATGCCAATATAATCTGGACTTTGGTCTTCTGAATGGAGATTATAATACAATGTAATCTGTGACAATGAATTGACAATCGTTGTCTGGATCAATTTTAAGGGTCATTCTGCAACTCCATACAAGCTGAAGAAGAAAATGTACCCTCTAGTTTATGCTGGTGATGTAGTTGAACCCCATGTACCCAAAAATTCTAGTGCCGGGTAATGATTCCTCTTGCTTGATTACAATGTGGCATTTTAACTCGTAAGTAGATCGTGTTGTTTAAATTGTCAATGAAACTGACCACAATTTTCTTTTACTATTACAGGCAATGCCTTCCAGGTTCCTTATCACCGAAGAAGACGAAAAGCAAGATTGTATTGTGCATAAGAGGGGAAGGGGCTAAGCTTAAGAAGTCAGAGGAGGTGAAAAGAGCTGGCGGTGTCGGTATGATATTAGGGAACAATGCAGAGTTTGGAGAGGAAATAAATCTTGATGCCCATTTCCTTCCAGCAACAGAAGTTGGGGCAAAAGATGCAACCACAATTTTCAATTACATTAAATCATCCAACAACTCAATCGCCCAATTTGATCCATCCGTCACAGTCTTGGGTATTAAACCAGCACCTTCTATGGCAGTCTTTTCCTCAACTGGTCCAAATTCCCTCGTAGAAGATATTCTCAAGGTTAGTTGGCTAGTTTCGTCATAACGGTACCAGTATCAAAACATTAGTTTGTTGTTCTATAAAATTATGGCCATCTCTAATACTGGAGCATGGTATGCTTCAGTTGCGAATATTGACATGAGGTACTGATGTTCAGACATGATAATTACTTACGTGCAGCCGGATATAACAGCACCTGGACAGGACATATTAGCAGCATGGAATGAGAAAACATCTCCTACAGGTTTGCCATACGATCATCGATATGTGAAATATATTATGATTTCTGGGACTTCAATGGCATGCCCCCATGTAGCTGGTCTCGCCGCGCTTGTCAAAGCTGTTCATCCCACATGGAGTAGTGCTGCCATAAGATCTGCTCTCATGACTACAGGTAACCAAAATATTCAGAGCCATACACCGGGTCACCGGGAGGATCTATGAGTTTGCTTCCCCCCCCCCCCCACCCCCGTTAACTATAACTTTGCCCAAGCCTCACAAAAAGTCAAAAGCCAAATAGTAGTGGCAATTAAGACTAGCCTCCCCCCCCCCCCCTCTGTGGAGAATCCTGCACCGCCCTGCATATACAGAAAAAGTTTATTGAGTAATTCTTATATTTTTCATGTTTTATGGCAGCAACATTGACAAACAATCTTGGTAAACCCATAATTACTGCCTCTAGAGAGGTTGCAAACCCATTCAACTTCGGATCGGGCCATGTTCGACCAACAAAAACCGCGGACCCTGGCCTTGTATATGATGCTACTTTCACAGACTACATTCTCTACTTGTGTAGTATTGGAGACCAGAAAGCTGTTCCCTCATTCCACTGTCCAAAGGTGCCACCCTCAGTTCACGATCTCAACCATCCATCTCTGGCAATTTCCCATCTCAATGGTACCATGATAGTGAAGAGGACTGTTACTAATGTTGGTGGCAGAAAGAGTGTGTATAGAGCGAGTGTTACAGCGCCACGTGGAATTTCAGTCAAATTAAGCCCAAACATACTATATTTCAACCGTGTGGGCGAGAAACAAAGCTTCACAATAACTATCAAAGCAAAGAGAAGTCTCAGAGCAAGAAATAGCACTACAGGAGGGTATTCATTTGGGTCATACACATGGAAAGATGGGATCCATGTTGTAAGAAGCCCCATAGCGGTATCTCAGTCGGGTTATAAACGCGAAAAGTTGGGAAATACAACTGTGAAAAATGTAGGCTGGTAGAGATTTGGAATATGGACATGTAAGGATTTGGAGATAAAGAAGTGCAGAGGGGATGCAGCTAAATGCTTAAACCAGTTAATGGAGGGAACACACTTTTTCACGTTTTTACGACTTGCATGGATTTTTAGTGCAGTGGACAAAACTACCCTCAATTTAAAGAGTGGATGTTAGGGGTATTTATGTACAATATACTGAAAATCCGTAAAAGCGGTAAAAACGTCGGTGGAAAATTCAGTTCCTGAACACTTGAACCTACCACTATTTTTGTTAATGCCCCTTCCAGTAAAATTTGTGTAAGTGAGTAACTATCAGGGGTGCTCCTCTCTTTAGATGATCATCCGATCCACTCTAACATCATGCAGTTCAATTTTTCAAAATGTAATTCACTAACTAATGAGTGTTTCACTGACATCGATTGCAATTGTTTAAGGCTCTCAATTTCTAGCATAAGAAGACTAGCAACGGGTGCTTAGCACCGGCTTGAATAGTAAGTGTAATACATGAAGGGAACTGAATTTTCCAAGGATGTTTTTACGACTTCCACATATTTTTAGTATATTAAACATAAATACCCCTAATATCCACTCTTTAAATTGAGGGTAGTTTTGTCCCATGCATTGAAAATCTCTAGAAGTGGTAAAAATGTCCGTGGAAAATTGTGTTCCCTATAGTATTATATGAACATGACAACAAACATATAGAATTATATAATGTTGCTGGAAGCTACATAAAACTAGAGAGGATAAACAAAATTTTAAAACTATGATTGATCATGATGAACACAGGCTTATTTGGTGAGACTAACATGAAAATTAGCATCAATAATGTGCACAACTCCACTTTAAACACATTGTGATCAAGTGAGCACGTTTATTGTGCCGCATTCATTTCATTAAGAAGAATTGTGTAAAGGCTTATAGTATCAATAGATAGTGGTCATTCTTATTAATCATCAAAAGATTATAATATGGAAATATATTGTAGGGTATGATATATAGATGCGAATATCCTTACTACATTTATATATTCCAACACTTCCCTTCAAGTTGGAGCGAAGATGTCTATCAAGCCCAACTTGACGATACAACTCTTGAGCAATGAGGGTCCAATGTGCTTAGTGTACATAACTGTTGTATGTTATGTAGATTGAACACATATTGGGACAATAACGCTAGTTCTGACCTTATCTCGTATAAAATGTATATCCACCTCAATATGTTTCGTCCTCTCATGAAGCACGGAATCTGAAGCAAACATTATGACAGATTTGTTGTCATATAACATCTTGGAAGAAGATCCCATTAGAAATCCTAACTCATCATACAGAGAACGTAGCCAAAGAAGCTCACAAGCTAGTCCCCTGAGCTATCGCACGATATTCAGCTTTTGCAGAAGATCTAAAAGTAACATTTTGTTTCTTACTCTTCCAAGATATCAAGTGTCCCCCAAAGAAAGTGTAAATACCAGATGTCGATCATCTATCTGTCTTAGAACCAGCATAGTCTACATCAGTATAGCATGACAACCCCAACTGTCTACTTGACAAGTAAAATAGGCCAAATCTGAGATATCTCAAGATATGATACACAACATTCATATGAGACATATGAGGAGCATGCATAAATTGACTGACAACACTAACTGCAAAAGCTACATCTGGCCTAGTGTTAGTCAAGTAGACCAGTCTTCCAACCAAACGCTGATATTGGGATGGATCATAAAGCAATTCACTAGACTCCGAAGACAGTTTCAAGTTAGGATCCATAGGCGATGATGCTGGCCTACAACCTAACATCCATGTATCCTTCAACAAGTCCAAAATATATTTTCTCTGAGATAATGAAATCCCATGTCGAGAATGTGCTACCTCAATACCGAGGAAGTAGCGAAGCAACCCTAGATCCTTCACATCAAATGTCTTGCCAAGATCAGATTTCACCTGTGTAATACCAACATTATCATTCCATGCATATGTAACAATGATATCATCAACACAAACAAGTAGAAGGACACAGTGTTCAGCCTTGTTCCTTTTAACAAAACAAGTATGATTAGACTCATAACGTCTGAATCCCAAAGAGATAACTACATGACTGAAACGATCAAAACCAAGCACACGGTGATTGCTTCAACCCATGTAGAGATTTTCGAAGACAACACATTTTCCCAGCATACTCCCCCTCACCGCGAAAGCCAGCTGGAGAGTCTATATAAATAGTCTCAGATAAATCACCATGAAGAAATGCATTCTTGACATCCAACTGATATAGAGGCGGCCAAGAATAAGATGATGCTAAAGAAATCAAGAGTTGAACAAAACTAAGTTTAACAACCAGAGAAAATGTATCACTGGAGTCCTTCCCTAGAATCTGAGTAAGCCCCTTTGCAACCAATTTTGCCTTGTACTGATCTATAGTACCATATGTCAAGTACTTAATAGAAAACACCCATTTATTTTCAACTGTTTTCTCCCGTGGAGGTAAGAAAACCATATCCTGTGTGTGATTTCGTTCAAAGGCCTCCATTTCACATTACATAGCAGCAACCCAGTTAGGATCATTCAAAGCTTGAGAAACGGATCGAGAAATGGAGACATGTGATGTCGCAGCTAGAAAAGCTCGATATGATTATGAGAGTCCCTGGTAAGATACAAACTTGCTAATAGGATGATGAGTAGAGCAATAGAGATTAAGATGGTCATGTGGATGTCTGTAAAACCCCAGAAGGTCATGTGGATGTCTGTAAAACCCTAGAATTTTATTTGCCACTGTTAAACCATATTTCAAACTGGACTGGACTTTGGTTGGGTGTGATCCACATACCCAAGTCAAGTTAGTGGGTGAATATGGAGGCTGGGGATTCTCTTTGAGAGAGCTCTCGGGCAAGTAACGAGGAAGAGAAAAAGGGGATCTCGCTCTATCTCTTTCTCGGTCACTCTCTGTGATAAACGAAAAGAAGAAAAAGAACTGAATAAGTTCTCTCTTTTTCAAACCACGATTTGAACTTCTTGTACTTAATAGAAGTCTAGTATGAAGTTAAGCTTTGAATGGTGCATGGAGAATACTTCAATTGGCAGAAGTGGGGTTTCTTTCTCTTTGATTCGACAATAAGGTGGCTAACTATGAAGGGGAAGGGAGAGGTTTTCTTATGGCAATTGAAATCATATCTAGTGGGGAAGTTACTTATCTTCAATTAATGAACTGATCAGAAAGAAAGGGGGAGACTAATCACAGAGAAAAGGAAAAACTGATCTCTTGGAGGGACACTAGCCCGAAGGCTCATTAGCCTTGAAGGGAACCTAGCCCGAAAACTTTCACTAATGCGCCATTTTTGAGTAGACCCAACCGCTTTCACCTTGTCCATGAAGACTTGCTTTCGCTCCTTGGTCTACCTATCATAGCAGCACCCTTGTCACTAGCCCGAAGATTGACCTGGCCCAAAGGCCCATCACATAATTACACAAGAAAGAAATCTCAATAACCAACACTTGGTGGGATTCAAACTTGCAACCCCTCCCATGAGAAGAGGGGTACACAACCAATTGAGTTAGAAGCTGTTGTGTGACAGGTAAGTACTCACTCTATTTTATTATTTATGGTGGTCACACTATATCAATAATTGTTGCTGGTTTATGTTAGAGTTGAATACAGAAGTTTAAATATATCTAATCACTAGCAATGCCATGTTTGGTCTCGATATAATTGTTGAGTATGACAATGAATTGTCGAGTGTCATTGAATTTTTGAGTCTGACATTGAATTGTCGAGTGTGACATTGAATAGTTGAGTCTGACATTGAATTGTCGAGTGTGACATTGAACTGTTGAGTCTGGCATTGAACTGTCGAGTGTGACATGGAACTATCGAGTATAATATTGAAGTGCTTTGTTTAGAAGAACTACGAATGGCTTGATCCCTCAAAGGGTACGTAAGCGCCACTTGGTTCAGCCACTTTATGATCAGTAGAATTGGTCATTTTAAATATTTGATTATTGTTTAAATTCTGGAACTATATATATTTGAAACGTGCTAAGTGTGGTCTGTTAGTTTAATATTTCATACTTATGTATGTTTGCTTGTAAGAATTGAAACTAAGCAATCGAGTTTTAATGTTTTATGTAGGTCTTTTGGTTACAAAGAGACATATGAGGGCATGACAATGAGAGTAGGTATTAGTATAGCTAAAATATTGTACGCGATGATTTTATTTTTAGTAAACCAACTACTTTGACTGCTCTGGCACTTGTCGAGACGGCCAAGTAGCTCAGGTGTCCAAACATACTATATCCTAAGGTGATTTTTAAGGATATAGTGAGTTGGGGCGTTACAATGTCTATCCCGAAAAGAAATATGACGTGGTGGTGGTGGTGGTATAACACGTGGATAAATTAAGTAATGTACTAGACTCAGAAATGGAGTAAAGTTACCCGACGAAGAGGCACCATGAGCGGAGCATGGGAATGATGAACGTGTTCCAATAAAGGTTGCTTAGGTCTATGTGAGTCAATATAAAAAACAGGTAAATGGCAAAAAGGGATAAAGTATTCCTTTCTAGGTAGAGATGAGTCCCTAAATACATATTATATTGTTCTTACAAAGAGGCTGAGGGGTTAGAGACATGCATAAAATGGCGTATCTTCCCAAAAAGTCACATCCATAGTATGATACAACTTACAAGTATGGGGGCCATAACAACGATAACCTTTTGAGAATGCAGCATACCCCATAAAAACACACTCAATAGCCTTCCATCTAACTTTGTTTGAGTTGGACTAGGATTTTGGACAAAACAAACACACCCAAATACCCTATGAACTATTGGGAACAAAACTTTATCAAGGTAGAGAAGATGGAAATGACTTTTACCATGCAAAACACGACTCGGTGTACGGTTAAGAAGATAAGCGGCAGTGAGAATGACAACCATATGCCAATAAGATTTTGGAACATTCATGCCTTGTAAAAGACAACAGACAACATCTATAAGGCTCCGATTTTTCCTTTTAGCAACTCCATTTTGTTCAGGTGTATATGTGTTAGAAAATTGCTAGAGAATGCCTAGCTAGCTAGCTGATTAAGTTGAGACACAAAGGCATCTTAAACATATTCTTTAGCATTATCAAACCGAATGCCCCTAACAGCAACATAATTATTATGTCTTAACCATTCTGAGAAATTGGGTAAAGGAAGAGAGAACCTCAGATATTTTCTTAAGCAAATTAAATAAATCCATGTACACCTAGTATGATCATTAATAAAAGTAACATAGTACCGATGCCCTGACCAGAATGTTATAAGAGATGGTCCCCACACATCAGAATGTATAAGATCAAATGCACATAAAGTGCGATGCATTCTAGATATATAAGTGGAACGAGTATACTTAGACAATACACAAATGTGACAATGAAACTTATGAGCCTTGCGTTAAGTTCTTTTACTAACTCAGGAAATAACAAACAGAGATATTGAAAATTGACATGACCTAATCAAGCATGCCACAAATTCAAGGATTGTAAAGAAAATGGTAAGAGGCTTGTAGACAATGGCAACACAGAAGTTTCCAAAACAGTAACCGATTATGGTATAGGTGGTGGGTCTTCAAAATAGTACAATCTATCACGCTCATAACCCCTGCCAATATTCCTCGCACTCCGGTCTTGTATAAGACATTGATTAGAGAGAAAGATTAATGTACAATTTAAAGTTTTGCCCAAACGACCCACATATATTAAGTGCATCTCTAGGTGGAGGCATTAACTACATATTTGCCTCCACCATTTGGAATTTTGCCAAAAATCATCTCTAAGTGGAGGCAAATGTGGAGGTATCAACTATCTAGCCACATCTGTGGAGGCAAATTTGTAGTTTTGGATGCGGATGTGGAGCGACAGTGGTAGCATCACGCTCCACTTTTAATGTCGTGTGTGTGTGTGTGTTTTTATTTATTTATTTATTTTCAATTTGGCGCGACAGTGGGAATGTCGCGTGGGGTTTTTCTTAACAAACTATCGCCACTTTTTTAGGCTAAAGAGAATTTTAATAATTATAAAAACTAGCTTGGACTCACTTTTAACAAAACATAAATAAAATATTTTAAAATAGAAAATGGGTCCCACCATTAACTAGATTTGCTTCTACCACCTAGAGTTGGTAATTGTTTTCAGATGTTTGCCTCAAATCTAGGCTCAAACATATAACACTTGATGCCTCCATCATCTAGAGATGTTCTAAGTTAAGAGCAAGGTTAGAGACAAAGGTGGCTTAACCCTCAGAGGGCGAAGTTAGGACCACCCTAAGGCCCTCAAATTTGGAAGGCCTTATATTTCCTAATTTATTCACATATTTGTTTATTATTACCTAATTTTATAAAGAAAAAAACACCCAAAAAGGATAAGATAGTCAATTTGTTTACAAATGGGTTTTCTATCCACGCACTAAATTTCGGAGTGAATTAATTTGGAGTGTATATAATCCAATAGTCCACCGCACAAATGACATCTCGAAGTATTAATGAATCCAATGCTACAAGCGCATAGTAATGTCAATTTTTGTAGGAGTGTGCTCATTTAATCAAATTGTTTTAATGGAAGAATAAAAACAAAGGAAAAAATCCCACGTTTAGTGAAAGAATCTCCACATTCTATGCCTTTTCTTCTTCTCTCCTATTTAAACTGTCTTAATTAAAGAAATTGTCATTACAATTCTCTTCTCATCAAATCTTTCTATCTCACTTGTTCAATTTCACCAATTTCAAGTTTAACCATTTGTCAATTTCACTCTTTGAGTTATAAACGGTTAATCATCAATTCATCATCTAATACTCACAGTTCTTGTGAAACTTGTTTTTTTTTTTTTTTTTTTTAATTTCATTATGAATTTATTATTTTATTTATTTATAGTTTTGATGTTTATTTAGTTACGTTCTCGTCGTTTTCATTTGATTTGCGTCTTGATACTAGATTTTGGCTCTTAATTTATAATAAAATTGTGAATGTATATAATGAATTTTTTTGGTGATTATAGATGGCCTCGCAAATAAAGACCTCGCCTAAGGCCACATCTTGGCTTGAGCCGGCCCGACATGCAAGACAGATGGAAGGGTAATCGATGGTGTAAGACAAACCTCCCCTGGGTTAAGAATATGAGTCGATGATCTATCAGCAACGTAAACAGATTGATGAATAGTAGATACATTGGATGTAAAGAGATTACACTCACCGGTCATGTGATCATTGGCCCCAGAATCAAGGACCCAAGTTGGTATAGTAGGATCAAGTCATCAAACCTATCATAAATAGCAGGTGCTCAGGCGGACGACATAGCTGTAGGAGCACCAAAACTCTGCGGGTGAGAACTCTGAACCAAAGCGATAAGCTTATCAATTTGAGAAGTTAGCCGATGGATATCGACAAAAGCAAGTGGATTAGTCATCTCTTAATGATCGATAGATACAACGGACATATATCTCAAATAAGTAACCAAAAATAAGGCAGCAGCCAAAGAACCACAAAACTTGGTTATCCGTGACCCCCAAAAATAAAAGGGCCTATAGAAAGTCCTTAAAGAAAACACCCAAAAAAGGTCTACTACATAAAGAATTGGCTAAAAAAACCGATCACCAATGCTATTGAACGGATCACCACAGTAGCCACAAAGGTACACAAAGCAGATCCAAACCTTTTCAAAAACTAACTAGCTGAAAAACTTTCCACCAAAAACCAACTGAAGAGATTATATTGTTTGCTACTATTGATCAGATCATTCAATCCAACTTCACAAGACATTATATAGGTGAGATCATGTCTCAAGCCCACAACCAATAACAAACATTTTGCGACTCCGCAATTTTGCTATAAAAACAACTCGTACATCTCCAAACAATTCAAGATAATATCTTGCTACATACAATGATGATCGACAAACTAGCAAAGATGGTGGTTGATGGCGGTGGTAGAAGAATAGTGGTGATGGTGGTCGATAACGGCGGCTATAAGATATTAGAAGTTGGTCTGTATGCTAGAGTGCAGAGCGCGCCCGCGCTCTATTCAAGCACAATTAGAGCGCGCCTACGCCACGCATCCTGTTTACTATACTCGCACCGTTTGTGTTTATACAGATCTTAGATCTTTGTTATTTTAGTTTCTATTTAGGAACTTGTAATCTCTATATAAACAATTGTATGAGACCTAGAAATCAATCAAGAAAATATTCTCAAATCTCTCAATCTAATTTATTTCGATCCAAACCCTAACCGCTCTAAGCTCCCGCCTCCTCTCAATTCTCAATGGCCGACGCCTCGAACACCATGCCAATAATGACTCTCCTCCAGGTTTCAATGATCCTTTCTTTGTACACCACTCAGATAGTCCCACGGCTATTCTCGTCTCTCCTCTGTTATTTGGTGACAATTATCCGACTTGGTTATGATCTATCTTTAGAGCCGTTCGAGCAAAGAATAAGTTTGGTTTTGTCGATGGCTCTGTCACCTCTCCCATTATGCCCAAATAAAAATCTAAGTGGTCGCGATGTGATGGCTTCGTTGCTTCATGGATTCTCAATTCTGTTACTCCAGATATTCGTGGAAGCATCCTCTATGCCGACTATGCATCCGAAATCTAGACAAATCTGGGTGACCATTTTTCACAAACTAATACACCCAAGGTCTTTCAACTGAAGGATTCCGTCACTTTTCTCAAACAAGACAATCGTTCGGTATCTGTTTACTTCATTTTGCTTAAATCTTTATGGGATGAATTAAGTTCTTTGTCTACTATGTCTACTTGTACTTGTGGTCATGCATCTATTTTTGCCAAAGAGATTGAAGACGGTCGTTCTATGAAATTCATGCAAGGCCTAGATGCTCATTTTCAATCCATTCGCAGTCAAATTCTCTTAATGGATCATTTTCCTTGTATGTCCAAGATTTATTCTTTAATCCGACAAGAAGAGAAGCAACATACAAGAGATTCATGCACTCTCTCTTCCTTCTGCTCTAGACGCTGCTGCCCTAAGTACCCATTTTCAAAAGACCAACTGGGCTTCTTCTTCGAAATCAGGCCCGTCTAAACCTCCGCAACATAACACTGGTTCGCAACAACCTCGAGCGTGCGCGCCCTCAGATACAAGAAAACCAGAGCGCACACGTGCTCATCCATTTTGCAATCACTGTAACCGCGTTAGACATCATATTGGTACATGTTACAAATTGCACGGTTATCCCCCCAAGCCTGCTCAAGCCAATTCGGTTGCTACGGACTCCAATTCTCCTGTTTTCTCCACCGAACAATATAACCAACTTCTCAGTTTGCTTGATTCAGGTAGTACCACTTCATAAGCAAACTTGACAGGTATATCTCTCTCTCTCGTGTTTTTCTAAATCCATATGGATCATTGACTCTGGTGCTACCAATCATGTATGTTCATCATTACATCCGTTTTTTCATTATCATACTTGTTTAACACATTCTACTATTAAACTTCCGGATGGAACAGACCATTTAATTACTCATGTTGGTAGTGTTATTCTATCTCCTCTATTGCGTCTTGACAACGTTATATTTGTTCTCACTTTTCATTTTAATTTGTTTTCCATTAGCGAACTAGTCAAATTTCACCCTATCTCTGTCACGTTCTTTAAGACCCCTAAATTATTTTTACATTATTTCGTAACAATATTCAATATTTTGGAATTTGATATTTATTTCTGGGTCAATGGGCTAGTAAGTGTGGGCTTGACTTTTTGATAGAAAAAGAAAAGAGGGAAAACAAGTATTTTGAATTTTTAATGTTGTGTAGAGATTTTTAAATATTTGGAAAGTTTTCAAAATATATATTAATATAAGGTAGGTAATAAATAGAGTACTTTTAATAGAAAATAATATTCTATAATTAGGAATAGAGATAGTTGGTAAAATAGAAAGTTTTTAAAATGTTAAACATAATAAATGGTAGGTAATATTATTTAGAAAGGTCTCCAGAAGGGGAAAAAAAGGTTTTTCTTAAAACAAGAACTAAACAGCTAAACACAAAGAAGAACGGAGGCGCGGATTGTGCATTGGAATCGACTCTCTTTCATTTTCTATATACTCTGTTTCGACGATACGAAGGTGAGTAGTTGTGTTTTTCTATTTCACCAAACGAAGAAACAACTTTACTGTCTCCGCTCTATTTTTGTTCTGCCTCATTTTTTTCTTTCTATGTTTTTCTTATCCTGTTGAATTGTTAAACTAGTTAAATGTCATATATTGTTTTCCTTGATTATTGAATTATTGAACTGTTGGAACTCTGAAGGAGTTAATGGATGCACAAGCTAAGCCCAGAGGACAGAGAAATCATCTCCTTGTATATTGTTTGAATGTTTATTGTGTGTATGATGTTGTTGTTACGGGTTTGATGTTTGGTTGATGTCGGGGGTTGTTGGAGCTTGGAAGGGCGTTAATGGCGCCAAGAGAAATTGCCCAGTAGATTAGATTAGGTGAACTCTTGTTGTGGTGATTTGAATTGGTTGGTTTGATGTGGGTTGTTGATGGTTGTTTGGGTGGACTGTGTGTGGTGAATGTAGATGTGGTTGTTTGAAGGGATGGGTGTTGTTGAAGCTTGGAACAGATGTTAATGGCAGTCGAGATCTAGATTGGGGAGAGATCTCGACAGTTGTTAAAAGGGTGTGGTGGGTTAATTAAAGATGTTTGGTTTTTTATGAGGAGTGAAAACGTGGGTATGTGGAAGTGAGGAGTGGCTGATCTGGTGGTGGAGGGAGCAGGTGAGGAAGACGACCTCAGTTGGGTCGGGCTTTGGGCCAAAAATCTATTCTTTTATCTGTTTTCTTTGGGCCGGACCTAAGTTGGTTTGTTTTGTTTGGGCCGAACCAATTAGTTGTGTTGGGCCAGTTTCTATTTCTTCTGTTTTTGGGCCGAACCATTTAGTTTTCTTTGGGTCAGTTTCATTTTAAATTGTTTTGGGCCAGTTTCATTTTAAGTGGTTCTGGGCCAGTTTCTACTCTTTTGTTTTGGGCCGAACCATTTAGTTTTCTTTGGGCTAGTTTTTAATTTTATGTGGGTTGGTCTTTATGTCCCCAATTGGGTCAGGTTGAATAAATAGGATGTTTAGACTCTTGGATTTTGGTTTTGGGCCTTGATTGTGGACTATTGACTGTTTATTTACGTTACTTTTTATGTTGTAAATTGTATGGACAAGTCCAGTGGTAGAATGTTGTGGAAGCCGGTATAAACTTGTTTATCATTATCTAAGAAAGATTTGACATTGATGTTGTGTATTTTTGACACGTGACGAGATAGAAATTTTAGGAGACATAATATTCCTAAAACGCTATAAAAATGTTATGCGGTATGTTTTGAGCAATTGTGATATTATATGATATGTTGGGATATATATATTAAATGTAATATTTTTGGAGAAATAGATGTAAACGCTCCATTATTATATCTGTGAGATGCTACTATGAGGTAGTATAATATTTGTGGATATTTCTCACGGGATTGTGGCTTAGTGCAATAATTTATTTGGCACGCGAAAGAATGAAAGTTGTTATGAGATATATACGTATGATACCTGAATAAATTACGTAACGAAAATCCTGGAATCTAGCTACCACAACTCATGTGATTAGACCATGTGAAGGGCGTATGTGATTTGATTCACCCTTCTGGAGTTTCAGTGAATCTGAATGGCCCTTCTGGCGTAGCTGAATAATGGTTTGATTATTCCGTTCGCAAAATTAGAACAAGACACGCGATATTTTATGCCGAATAGTGGCAATACCCGCGTAATGACATTCGTATGGGGGTTACTTGGTATGCGATATCCCGCTTAGGGTAATTACGCACGGAGTGGTTCATTACGTGAAGGGAGGCATGTGGATGTACATGTTCAGCGTTGGGGAGCGATTGTGGTAGCTAGGGAAACTAGGTAAAATATAGAGACGACATGATTCTAGGGACACTTGAAGAAACTCTAAACAATAACGGTGATGATATATCAAAGTGTACGTTAAATCTATAATAAATGATTTATTATAATTTATGTTGGGTTCATAATGGTTTGCAGAAAGGTGGGTTTAATTGATTATTGATGCAGGTGTGACCCACTCTGTGATTAGGCTTACACCCATGTAAGTATAGAGTAAGTTTTAGTTTTGTTCTTTTATTATTAGATGTAGTTGATCTAATATGGTTTGAATCTAAGGCGTCTCGGTGGAGGAACTAAATGCCTTGTTATTCTTGAATTGGAAGTTAAAGCGTTTTGGTGGAGGAACTACTTGTCTTAATTATTGTATTTAAGAACGTTGTATTAGTCGTTGGAAGTTCAGGCGCCTCGGTGGAGGAACTAAGTGCCTTATTAATTGTATATGTATATGTATAAGTATATTTTGTAATTTAGGGTTACTCATACCAACATTGTTTATAATGATGACCCGATTTGCATGTTTGCTTATCGGGTGTATTCATAAAATGAACCCAGTTGATAAGTTTTGACATGATTAGTATTGAAGACGGTTGGTTGCTACTTGTGGTTTGCGTTAGCGTCGCATTACAGGATATGTTTTGTTTTCCCTTGAGGTGCAATAGATTTTCAGTTGAGACAATGTTTTTGGTATTTTCAGTTGTAATTATAATTAAAGAGTTATTGAAAGGAGATTTGTAACTTAATCATATTTGTGAATTTTTGTAATGAAGAGAACTTTTGTTTATTTAAAAATTTTATTGGTTTCCAATTATTGGAATAGTTAAATGGATAATGGGTTTTTTTAGAAGTTGAGAGTGCATCACACCTCGAAAATCGAAGAGTCGGGAACAAATATTGTTTTTTCCGATTTTGTCGAAATGCGGGGTGTGACACGTTCTCTAATGATTCTTGCCTTTTTCAGGACCAGTTATCGAAGAAGAAGATTGGATTGGGACGGCTTAATGGGGGACTATACCATCTCCAACTAGCTTCCGTTTGCTCATCCCACAACTCTACCACCAATAATTTATGTCATTATCGCTTAGGACATCTCTCTTCCACGCCTTTGTAGATTTTAGCTAAGCAGTTTCCTTTCATTTCTAGTTCCAATAATGCTACTTGCAATGTATGTCCACAAGCTAAGCAAACATGTTTATCTTTTTCTCATAGTTCAATAAAAACTATTAGACCTTTTCAAATGATTCATTGTGACATTTGGGGTCTTTTTCTTTTACCATCCTATTCCAATGCTTGTTTTTTCTTAACTATTGTCGATGATTTTAGTTGTGCTACATGGATTTATCTTATGACGTACTGTCAAATCTGAAACTGCCATGCATTTACAATCCTTTTTTGTCATGGTTCATACTTAATTTCATTCTACAATACATTCACTCATATCTGGCCATAGCAACATTGATGACCATTTTCATGAAATCCAAGTCCTTCATCCGACAATGGATCCGAATTTATATCTCATAACATGCAACAATTTTTTTCCAAACATGGGGTTATTCACCAATGTAGTTGCGTTGTTACTCCCTACCAAAATACTGTTGTTGAAAGAAAACATCGTCACTTACTTAACGTTGCACGAGCATTATGTTTTCAATCTCATCTCCCGTTATCCTTCTGAGGTGAATGCATTCTCACCGCATGCTATCTCATTAACAAAATTCCTAGCACCTTGTTAAATGGCAAATCATCTCATGAGCTTTTGTTTACAACACCTCCCACTTCCCACTCTTGCCCATCTTCGTGTTTTTGGTTGTTTATGTTTTGCTCACAACATTTCCATTAAAAATAAGTTTAATCACTGCAGGAAACCTGACATCTTCATTGGTTATCCTTATGCTCAGAAAGGCTATCACATTTATGATTTATCTTCCAAGAAAATTTATACTTCCCGTGACGTGATTTTCCATAAGAATGTATTCACTACTACAAAAAAGCACATTAGCCACGGTTTGTAAATTGGTATATACCACTGTTCTGCTAATAACAGTGGCTTATAGTCATTTGCCACGGTACAAAACACTTGTCTAGTTTTGAAACAATCAAATACCACTAATTTTGTAAAACAATGGTATATATTTTGACATTTGTCATGGTACTCTCAAATATAACGATATTTATGTTTTGGTAATCGTATACCCCACTGTTTCCTTGAAAATAGTGGTTTATATTTTTGGCAATATTACACCCACCGTGGATAAAAAATTCTGAAAAGAAAAAAAAAAAATCTATAAGCGAAACCCCACTTCTGCTTCTCAATCAAGGACCTTATATCTCTCTCTCACTAGGGCTTCAACATCTCTCTCTCACTTCTATTTTATAATCGGTGGTGTAGCTGCCTCCCCTCGCCATCTCTCTCGCCTACAAATTTTAATGCATGTTCAATCCAAAGGTCTCTCGCTCCTTCTATTTAATATGCCACTTTATCAATTTCGTTTTGTTCATAATCAAAGCAGCGACGTCATCGTTTTGAGATGTGTTTGGTCACCACTTGCTTTGAACCGTTTGATTTCTGTAAAGGTAAAATAGTTCTTGTATGTTCCTTCAAAGGATTTTATTCAAGGTTAGTTATTTTTTGTTTAGCTATCATGAATGGAGAAACTGACTTCTAGGTTTCCTTAAATGTTGGATTGAAGAGAATATATGTATATTTTTTTTTGTTTATCCGAATTGAAGCAAAATGCCATAACGTTCCAATAACTGACCTAGGTTTTTTTTGTGAATTGGATTGGGATTTGGTTATGCAATGAATTATTGGTATACAACTTTGTGATTATTTTGAACTTAATTGGAATGTGATTTAGTAAGATTCTTCTTCCACATCTACTTCTTTGTCTCTTATCTGTTTCTAATGTTCACCATCTTTATGATAAAAAGTCCTATTAGTCATAGTTATTTTGCTTTGCTTGCTTTTCAACACTAATACTTACAAAAATAAACACACAATCATATCCACTGGCAATTATATATATATACAAAGAGTTTGTTCTTGTTCTTTTAATTGGTAGCTTGGCCAACGATTGTAATTGGGTATAATTTGCCTATTGTATGTTAAGGTAGTTTTAATGACTTTGTATGTAGCAGATGAAGGTTTTTTGTACAATTACTGTAGATTTGTTGATTTAGATTCGAAATTTAAGGTTTACAGTTTTAAGAATCGAAGATGCACCTTGCGTACTTTTTCATTCTTTATATTAGAGTTTCCACTTTGCCTCAATTTCTAAATTGGTTTTTTTGTTGCTGCATCAAGCTTCTCAACTCTCTAGTCTTTTTCGTTAAATTCTTCTGTGAAAATGTCAATGATATGAACTGTTTGTTTGTCTATTTTGTTGCTTTTACTTAGTGCTATGACCTGTTTTTTGTTCTTTTCTAAGTACCTAATGTTGTGTTCCATATTGCAATTACAAGAATCACTTTTCGGATGGTAGAGTTACTTTATTTTGGCTATATATTGCATGTGTTAGCTGATATTCTTCATTTGATGGTATTCCATGAATTTGACACTTTGAATATGATACATATTAAACCCCAAATAAACCTCTATGGCTCTATGACCATATAATATCTACTCTTCAGCAAGTTACATAACTAATTAGAAGTGAGCCACTACTTTGCCCATCATCTGACATAATTAGAGGATCTATTTCAAGAATTGTTAACATGAGTAACATGGTTAGGGTTCAGGGTTGTTCAAGGCTCACACCATCAAAGTGCTTGTTGGTGTGGCTTAGGAAGTATGAGGGATTACTATTATGATGTTGTTGGTCAATGCTAAGGAGATGAATGTGTTTAAGGTATTGTCATTTTCCTCAAATACTCGAAACATTTTATCTGAATCTTAGATTCTTAGTTATGCATCCAATTGGCAGCATTTCTCTAATTATTTCTAAACTGTACATTCTATTATTATTATGAGCGTGGTTTAGTTCACATGATATTTAATTGCAGATTACAGAGGCAATCTTTTAAAGCACGAGGCTAGTTATACTTGTTTTTTTTTTTTTTTTTTTTTTTTTTTCTATATTTCGATATTTCCATTGTACATTTACTTCACTTTAGTGTTTGTGTTTCTTTTAGTTATTATGTCATTATGAAACTTGGCATTCAACTTATCGACGAAGACATTTGATAGGAAAAAGGTTGAGTTTTACTCTTGGTGTCCGAGTTTACGCCAATCTAATTTATCGATAACAAGCCATATTTAGTTTTGGTCTATGCTTTGGTAGAAAAAAAGATATCCCCATTGATCCTTTTGTTTTTGTGTGGAATTATAGCATGCATTTATTGTTGACAGGTAGTAGTATGTATGGTTGTCTTCTTTTAGTTTTCTTTTGGGTTGTTGGATTTCTTAGCATCTAAGTATTTCAAAGCACAGAAGTAAGCTCCAATGGACCTTTGATTTCATAAGGTAATCTATCTACTTGGGGTACTGCAAGAGCTGAATTTGGAAAACTTATTGGGTGTTTATTTGACATGGGATCAGTTTATTTGTAACAAACCTTGCTCACTTAGGACTAATAACTTTGGCTAATTTATATTGTTTAGGAATACGTTTGTATTTTAATTTCTTTTGTTGGCAGCTTTGTTGGTTGTTTGTGAACATTTGGATGTGGATAAAATGGTTATGGTAAATTATTGTTTACTTCTATTTTGGTGACCTATTTACTTTATTTTGTTTAAACTAATGTTGCATTGGGTTGGTATGTTTTTCAGGTGGCTCAAGTTCAACTCACTGGAGCATACTCTTTTCAGTTTGTCGGTGTTGGATAACCTACATCATAAAGGTTAGTTTATATATACATGTCCTAGTGTTGCTCATAATTCTTACCCAATCAAAGACCATGACTTTGCTAGAAGCTTATAACTACTTCAGTCACTTAAGTATTTAACTCATAGCTGATTGGTTATTGGTAGTGTGTTAGTTCCCTGATTTATGGTGGTATTTCTAGTTCAGTTTTTTTGTACCAAGGAGATATTCATTTTCTTTGTGTTTTCATTTTTCAACACTTCCACAATTTACAAGTGCCTTTACAAGTAAGTTCCCCATCATATTTGACAAGTGTTTTTTTTTTTTTTTTTTTTTTTTTTTTTTTTATTGTCTTCCTTTCTCTTGCATATATATTTGAGAAATTTCATAAAAAAGCATTCTATATGGCCATTATGTACTGAAGGTGAGGTTTGTACTGGGCATGGTTACTTAGAGCTCCTTAAGATTGATAAGCGACTACACCTTAGTTGTTTCGTTCTTACTTTTCAGTTATGACCTTTGATGGGATCATGTTTTGTATATGTGGACAATCAGTTGTATTGCATTTGCGTTTAAACTAAGGTTCACTAATTCACTTGTATATATATCTTAATTGGACTTATTAAATGGGATAGATGGTTGCGCAAACGAAGTGCTCTCTCTCTCTCTCTCCCCATATACATGCTCCCCTTATAAAGGTATTAGTGACCAATGCCAAACACTATAGACTTTGTATTTTAGTCCAAATAGGACAATATATTTCTTTATACATTTCAACCTTGAGATGGAGTATACTATTGCGAAGTACTAGTGCAAGGTTGCATATTGGGGTGGTAGTTGCATTATTTTTCATTACATTACTTGTCAATACATAGGGCACGTACCAACCTGGTGATACAGAGTGGGTATTATGTAACGAAGTTTATGACGACGGAAATAATGGAAGCTTGTTTAGATAATTTTTTTAGGGTATTTTAGACTTTGGTCCTATGCATAGTTGGTTTATTACACTATTACATAAATACACATATACCACGGTAGGTATGAATTTATATACCACTGTTTTTGTAATAACAGTGGCTAATATTTGTATACCACGGTAGAAATTCATCTGATTTTTTGGATCTTAGTTTGTACCACTAATTTACAAAAACCGTGACATCTGGTTAGTTTATACCACGGCACATTCATTTTTCGTTTTTCAGTTATGGAGTATCCCACGGTTTCCTAGCAAACAGTGGTTTATATTTCGACAAATTATAATCCCATGGGGATAGAACTTGAAGTTTATCAAAACAGAAAAAGGAAAAAAGAAGAAGAAGAAAGAAAGAAGTTCCACTCGCTCTAAAGCGTCTGCGCCCAAGCTTCAATTTTTTTCTGCATCCAACTTCCACAACTCTAAGGCAGAATTCTCCAACCCAAACTTTAAGAGATCAGTGTGCATGTGTACTGTGCTTCATCAGGTTGTGAGATGCTCGTTTCGTGCGCTTCCGTGTTTTTCTAATTTTTTTCATCCGGTAAAAATTTCTTGTTTATACTTCGAAATTCAAATTTTGTTTCTTTTTATTACGTATCTAAAGTCTATTAGTTAGAATTTCTTATATTCAATTTGAAATTTTTAGTTTTTAATCTGTGTATGTTTGTCGTCATCCTCTGAGAAAATTTAACTAGAATTCTTACCAATTAAATATGAGAGGGTTGGATACTTGGCGATCTAGGTTCTCTAAATAGCCGCTTGTCTTCCTCTTAATGTGTTCGATAGAATGAATGTGTGGGTTGGCTGGTGTGGTTTTGAAGCAGGAAACAACGACCAGGTGGCACCCTATGGATTCACCACTCACTCCTTCCGCTTTTTTCCCCACTCTCAAAATCCCCAATTCTCCAAAACCCTAACAAACTAAAAAAATAAAATGATAGAACAATCAATAGAAAAGTTACAAGGAGTTGTACGAGACTGTGTAAGCAAACATCTCTACTCATCTGCAATTTTGTTGGCAGATAAAGTTGTCGCATTCACATCTGACCCAGCTGACATTTACATGCAAGCCCAAGCTCTTTTCCTCGGTCATCATTACCATCTCCCTTTCCATCTCTTAAACGCCTTCCAAATTGTTCTCCGCGATATCCGCTTTCGCTATCTTGCCACCAAATGCCTGGTAAAATATAATATTATTTTATTTAGTATATAATTGTACGTGTTAGTTTTTAATTGGATGTGTTTAGGAAGAATTGAAGGAATGGGACTAGGGTTTGGTGATGTTGGGTGATGCGAAAGTTGATGAATATGGGAATGCTATTGGTTTGAAAGATAGTAATGTTATGTCCTTGAATAAAGATGGGGAAGACCGTGAAATCAATGTAAGGGCTTTCTTTATTCTGAGTCTTGAGTTTACTATTCAGTTGATTATGACAATGTTTGTTTTTCTTGGTTTACAAATTAGTTCAAAGAATATGTTTTTACGAGGAAAGGGAAATGAGGAACCTGGAAAATGCGTCTTCGGGCTCCCCAAATGGTGAGCTGTTGTCATGCTATCTT
Organism: Coptis chinensis; assembly: GCF_015680905.1. Taxonomy (NCBI): domain Eukaryota; kingdom Viridiplantae; phylum Streptophyta; class Magnoliopsida; order Ranunculales; family Ranunculaceae; genus Coptis; species Coptis chinensis. The sequence continues at coordinate 85,714,613 of NC_141463.1, read as the reverse complement.
GTTCTTTGTATTTGATATACATAAAGGAACTAATACAATTTTGAATTATGATGCTCTATAAGGTACAAAGCTGTTATCAAGGCTGATCCATTATGTTACGAGGTATATAGATGTTAAGATTAAGTTGCGTTGAGTCTTTTCAATCATGACTAGAAAATATAATACTGGATTTTTATTTTCATAGTTGATGTCACGCTCATCTTTCTAATGATTATGCACTTTATGATGTTATCTTATATTCCTCGGTGTATTTCAGGCTTTGGAACGTCTCAATCACATGCTTAAATCTGAAGAAGGTAATGTCGCTCTGTGGACTTCTGTTTTGGTTTATGATATACTGTCCATCTTTCTACACATTGGAATTTGTATCCTACATCCTTCTATACCTTGGAACTTATGAGAATAACACTGCCAGTTTAGCCTGCACCTTGAAAAACAACACAGATCTGTTGGCCTGTAAAGCCGAGTACTACCATCAAAGTGGAGAATTTCAAAAATATTTTGAGCTGACTTCTGCATTAATAAATATTTGCATAGAGATATTTAATTGGTAAGATGTTACTTGGAGCCTTGGATGACGTAGCTCTTCTATTTATTTATACTTTGTTACACTACAAGAATACCGAGTATTTTCCACGGCCATTAACCGTGGCTAAAGGCCTTTTCCCACGGTCCAAAGCCGTTGCACGACTGTAGCCAATACGCCTATGGCTAACCTTTTGCCACGGCCAATGGTTGTGGGCAAAGCTTGCCTTTTTCCCACGGTTTTGAACTGTCCCAAGAGCCGTGGTAAATATTCCTTTTGCCGTAGTTGATGTCCATGGCTAATCCTTACGTGAACCATGGGGATTTATTTTTTGCTAACTGAATGTATTGTTTGGCCACGGTTTAAGGCCGTGGCGAATGTTTTAAATTATTTAAAAAAAACTTGGTCCCACCTTTTTTTATCACCCTGCTGTTCATACAAAATTCTAACAATCTAAGCAAAACCCACAAGAACAATAATTCTCCACAATTAAACATGGTTTCGTACACAATATGTATTGTACATAAACATTGAACATCATAGAACCAATTAGCAATCCAAACTTGTATAAAGAACAAATATAAGAAATTGGAAATATACTATTAAGAATGACTCTCAAAAAATATAAAAACATCACCATAAACGACACCTAAACTCACTATGTTCCCAACCATATATACACAATACTCCCAACCATATATACACAATGCATCAACTACTTCTGATAAAAGTCTATATATTTTGGTTTGCTTCTCTGTACCTCATCATGTATCTTGCCTCAGAGAGTAGGCTTTGAAAATATATCTACAGCCATATAAAAACAAACATTAGAACTTCGAAGACAAACATCTACGCTATGCGCAATGGTAACTTCGAATAGTAAATGGTTAGTTTTAAAAATCCATTCTTCACGAATACTTTATTATGCTATTTTACCCATTTTAAGCAACTCGGTTTCCCTATAATATTGTTAGTTTTATGTTTATATAAAGGAAATGATCAAACCGAAAAACTAAACTTTGCTAACTATTCTAATTTAGATGAATTTAGAGAAAGGACTTGTAGTTGTAGACATAAGATCTTACTTGACAAGTGACACAGAGTGTGACACAATTGAGTCTTTCCACCACGGAAATCGCCATACAATTCAGTTATAGAGCCGGTCTAATTCCACCTATTAAGAAGTACCATGTTAAAGCAAGACAATGACACTTTATTAGCATTTTATTTGGTTCATTTGCTTGGCGTATACAAACCAAAATTCTTATCATACATACTAGACACTTACCCTCTAAAATCTTGTCCAACTCCCTCGATCCAGTCATGATCTGAATGATTTCAAGTCTTTGTGCATGGATATTGCTAGCACTAGTAAACCCCAATGGAACCAACTTTGACGCTATTGAAAATGAAGACACAAGACAAAATTAATTGCTAATAATCAATGGATGATGCATGAAGCAGGAAAAACCAAAAAGGTTAAGCACTACGATGCAAAAGAAAAATAATAAGAGCATGCTTCAATAATTTTGTCAACTTTATTCTCACCAATTCCTTTTATCTGAAGTAGCTACTCTATGACCAAAAAGCATTAAAATTCTGCGACAGCTCTATGACCTACAAACGTAACTGCTGAAACAAACATAATTAAGTTCATGAATTTTTATTTTGGTTTGTAATTAAGACATACTCAACAAATTAAAATATAACCATGCTGGCTTTCTTTCAAACAAGTACATAGCAGTATATTGCTTTCTTTCAATCAACTCATGTGCATCTTCCAAAATCAGTCCACTTAAGTAGTTAGAATAGATTCTTAAAATTAGTTAACGCATCGAGAAAGTTAAGAACAATCAACACAAGGCATCCTTCTCTCTGACATTTTTCTTAAAATATGTACAAATGGTATTCAACCCTAATGGTTTGTTTCTATGTACCTGAACCTTATAGAGTAGCATTCAAACACTTGCTTCTAGTATTAAACTATTGGTACTTTGTTCTAATTCCATTGAATTCTAATATTTTAAAGAACTAAACCAAACAACCATGCACTTTATGTCTCATATAATTTAATCGGTTAGCTTTAGGAAATTAAATAACTATATCTAATATTGGGTGTTCAACTACAAGATTTAGTATAGAAATGAGCGCGTACTAGTAACGATACGAGACAATTGAAGAGTCTTCTCATCTGTCTTCACCAACTTCAAATATCCACTCAACAAATATTTCACGCCCTTCTCACAATATTTTCTTACAATAAATTAACATTTCCTTAACTTAGTATAAGCAACCCAACCAATTAAACTTCACCTTTTATTGATCTCAAGCTTTAATCTAGTCCTTAAGATTAGCACTCCATACCTCAAAATCTCTCAACTTTATAATGGGGTAAGACCAAAGGGAAAAAAAAAAGGTTATGCTAGTACCTTATCAGCACTAGTACTGTTGGGAATGATGTTGAATGATGCAGCCCTTCCACCTCTCCAGCCTTTGATTGATGGCCATCAACAGTCTTCTGCGTGGCTGCACAATAGAAGAAATTAATTAAAAAAATGATTTAATGATTTTTCCCTCAATGTAAGAAAAATCAACTGAAACTGAAAAAACACTAACTAGGAGTGAACAGTGGTCATAAGACCCTCAACAATGCCAAACTTGTCATTGATGACCTGTTCAACATGACAGACAATAAGAAAAACAACCTCTACACAAAAGATATGAAGTAGATCAACCAATCCAATTGATGCAAAACGTATCAATTTGAAAACTTTGGCAAGGGGAGTAAGACAGCTGGTAGTGTAGCTATACATTTGAGACAATGTGGATATCAGATTTGTATTCCCCACCCTGAACAAACATATGAGCATCTTTGCTTTGGGCAGAAATGATAACCCATTTTGCACCACCCAGATCACCAAGACATCCAAAACAAAGACAATATAATTTTAAAATAGGCAAAAATATATATATACACTTAACCACAAATGAAGATATGAAAGTTATATTCTCAACTCCTTATCTTCAAATGAACTAGTAAAATGTCAATCATTTCTAACCTTCAAGTTGGTAGCTGCCTTGTCCTTGTCAGCGAACACACCAGTCGACTAAACAACGAATTCAGCTCCAGTCTCGCCCCAAGGGATCTCCTCAGGGTTTCTTTATTTAAACCATAACAAAATTAGAAGGCAAAAAGGTAAATTTAAACAATAGTGATAATAGCAAAGTAGCAAACCTAATAAATTTTGCTGTTTAATGGTAAGCTGTTTAACAGCCCTAACTTTGCTTGCAAAAGCAACCGACAACGGTACTTTCGATCCCTCTCCCTCCATCCAAATGCTCCAGAGCTGTGAAGTGCATAAGTGCCTTATGCAAGGAATATGCCTTGGCTATTTCAAGACTTAAATCCAAGAAGGGGTCATACTTATTGGAGCCATTGTGACACTCCGTACACTTGACCTAACAAAGTAACGATAGAGTTAGAAAGGTCAAAGGTACTTAGGCCCCAAACTCAACAATGTATCCGAAAGGCATGAAAATGCTACGATTCTGAGGCGACCACCAAAGATTTTATAGACCAAGCTTTTGTCATAAGCACTAGGTGATTAAACTTTGGAAATCCCCGAAGGTAAGAAGCATTTGTGCATTGATTCCACAAGCTAACCATGTATTCATGTGCATCCTCCTGTCTAGCATTTCGAAGTTCCTAGATATGCCCGATCATTTGGTCAAAGACAACAAGAACTGGGCGGGGAAATGGAAAAATTTGTTCACCAATTGAAATGAAGTTGATGAGAATGAAGATTACTTAATTGGTAAAAGATCCCATCACTCCCCTAGTAAGATGAACATTATTTAAAAAGACCGTAGCAATATCTACTTGCATGTGGACAATTGATTTGCTCACCCATCATCCATCACTAAGGGAGACAATGTTTTATTTTCACAAGGTAAACAATCATTGAGGGAGATCATCAAGAAATAGAAAGCTATAATCGACAAAAGCTTGTTTTGCAAAGGCACTAAGACAAAGTTCTCAATCAAATAATTACTAATTTACCAACACAAACATGTTTATAAAATAGGATACACCGCAAATTCTTCACAAGATCTTTTGGTGCTAATATTCTTCCGGTTGATCAAGTAGAGCACACCTGACATGATTTTGAATCGCACACATTGCACAAAACCCAGCAATGCGACCTTAAGAAATCATCACAAAAATGAAAGTGAAAGTGAAAATGAAATGTAAGCAGTGATACGCTTGCAAAACACAGCAACACTAAAACTTGAATACCAAATTACAGTTGAAACAAAACATAAACCTATAGGAATAAACATTTCAATTATCTTATCAGCTGATTCACACAGAGTTTTCTACACAGAAAAATCATACAAACAATCATGGACATCCCGAAAAGTGTCACATCTTATAAGCAGGGATAACATTCTTTGGTCATTGATTGTCCCGCATATGAAAATCACAATAGAGATATTCACTTTCAGAACACATAAATTACATCACGAACAATATTAACAAAATGACAATTTTAAAATCTTTTCTACCCACAAAAAAACCAGGAATGTAACGGCATAAGTGTTGCATCAAGTAATGTGTAACAAAGAAAGTAAGAAACATTTGAATCACTCACAAGAAATGTTATGTTTTCCGCTCTGCATGTATGCAGCGAAAGGCTCGGTGTAAGTAAGGCACTACAAAACAGAGTTGAGGAAACATGTATTCCCAAGATTCTCCAAACCAACACCCTGTAAAACATACACATTCATCCAAGAATTATAAAATTGAAACCCTAAATATTTGTTACCTTCGTTAAAGCAAGCTTTCTTCCAAATTGAGCAATTTTGCATTGAAATAATGAATAAAGGTTTGTCCTTTTGGGTGCCAAAACAACTAACTTGAAAAACCCTAGCAGATCAACCAAAAAATAAATATCATCAGTCAGGAATTGAGAGAAAAGAGAGAGAAAAGGACGAAAAATACCTCAGTTGGCTCTTGGTGGCAGCACCAACACGCCCATTTTCCCTCTTTTGTTTACTCAAGAGTAGACAAGGTGAAAGAATCACTTGACCTAATGAGCGCGAGGTGAGGGAAAACATATATGCTTGTCCTGGAGTAAGAGGCGAAGGGGAAGGAAAGATTTGTTAGAGGAGAGAAGATAATTTCATTTTAGAGAGGAAGAGTTTTTCTAGAGCCCTCCTTCGATATTTGATAATAGTTTTACAGCTCCGCTTATTTTCACGACGATTTAATGTGATCTGAACCAGACATCGAAAACCAAGTCTAATCCAACGGTTGCAAAAACAATGGACACAGCCGTGGCCAAAATGGGAAGTGAGACCCAAATACACAAACAATACCCCACGGCCACTGAAAAACTTGGCCACGGCTATGGGCCGTTGGACCTTGGCAACAGCTAATAACCGTGGCTAAAGCTTGTTTGTACCTGTGGCCAAAGCTCAATTTTCTTGTAGTGTTAATTTCAACTTACTTGAAAGAGACCCTTTCCATTTGAAAAGCACATTGGTGCATCTAATAGCTGCTATAGAGCTTGGCCATTCAAATGAACTCTATCTAATGGCTTGTAATTTGGTGAAGGATTATTCTCAAAAGTAGGTAACCTATCTCTACTATGCAATTTTGCTTGTTTTGCTCCTGTAAATTTTCATTTTGTTTTCTGTTCTTTACATTAGTCTTTCACTAACAGTCACTTCATCATTTTCAAAGCATTATCATATGGTTTGTTGTTGGTTGCTATTACTATTATATTAAGAAATATGGTGAATCGTGATGGTTTTTCAGGTGACAACTTTCCCCTTAACAAATCAAGATATTCCCTATTCACTCACAATGCTAATCCAATTATTCCCGAGTGAAAATTTTTGTGCTCCATATTTAGACGTGTACTATTCGATCATCAATAGTGCATGCTTTGTACTACATATTCAGTCATTTGGTTTAGTTGAACTGTACACTTTAGTTAGGTTTTACAAAACAAATTGGATTTCAATGAAAAGCTTATCTTTTTTCCCCCGGCTCATAGTCCCAATTAAAAACTTTACTTTGTCTGATATCTGGCAATATTTTTAAATGTACAAAGACATTTTCTTATGAGCATCTAATATAACAAGGGAGGGAGGTTTTATGACCAACGGCTGGGATTCAGTTTCAAGGGGTATAAATCGACGGTCCTGAAGAGTGCCACGATGACATAGTGAGGTGGATTAGAAATTAATTAGAGTAGTAATTATGAAATTAAACAAAAAAAAAAAAACCCTTCGTCTCCTCCAAACTTACTTCGCCCTCTCAATTCTCCACTTTACGTCTCCCCCTCAAAAAAAAAAAAAAAAAAAAAATCGTTCTCTCTCTCCAAATTAAATTCTCTCATTAGAACAAATTCCATCTATTCAACCAAGGCAAAGGAAGAATTTTACTGTCCAAATATTGCAGTCATGTGCCGAATTGCCAATTTTTGAGAGCACAATCAGGGCATTTATGTGTGCTGTAAGTTCTCCACTTCTTAAAAGGAATTGTGTGCTGAAAGATCACCGTCTCAAGGTAATGGTGATTGGTGTAATCAGAGGAAAATCCATAAGTTGTAATAAATTAATTTTACACCAGCTTCTTGAGATAACTCCGACAAAAGTAGTGACAAGCCGGGATCTTCTCAAAAGTTGGAGGTGCGAGTGTGCGATATTCTCAATCAATTAGGTGCTCACCCCACCCAGCACACAATTCCTACATCAAGACCTCCATACCCAATCATGCTACGTTATGCATTAATATAAAACAAATATAACAACAAAGCACCATTCAACCCCGAGGCAGTCGGATCACACTGGACGAGATGCATACAACTTTCTTATAAAAGCCAACACTCTCGGTTCCACTGTTTGAGGGGATCAAACAAATCAATGTCGGGTTTGTTAGAAGTGAAAAGTGGAAGAGATAGGCTTCAATGTACCATCGAAACACCCGACCCACAACCGAAGATTGGTCCTCGTGCTAACACCCTCGTCGAATCGGGCTTGCTTGGTTTCATCTCATTGCCGACCGTGGGTAGCTTGGCCTTGGGAGACAGCCTCTTCACCTCCTCTACTGTGTATATGAAAATCTTTCTTACCATGCCGCAGAATTCACTGGAATCGAAAAAAGAACAGAGGAAAATAAACAACAGAAACTGAATAAACATGAAAAAAGATTATTCTTTTCGGAGAAGAGGAGAGCAGGGGCGAGATGAAGACAGACACAAGCCGTAGAGTAGACAAATGTTTTTTCTCCCCACCTACGGTATAGTGCCCCAATATTTCAGTCCAAATATTTCTCTCATTATCACAATTATGTGTAATCCGCCAATCGGGGCATTTCCCATTTTTTGAGCCTTTTGACAGAGTAGCTAACTTTTCCATGTTTAGCGTACATGGTGATCAAGGCATTTCAATTAGCGCATCGTAGTAGTATCCGGTTTAACAAAGAATGACATGAAACCGTTTGCACTCTGCTATTTCCGATTTGAACTCATTGCTTTGATCATGATGGCTATGGTGTACTCATCCGGGTGAAATTCCATTCTTACCCATTTGCATAAAGAGCTGCGATCCCTCTTTTATGCATTGGTTCTCTATATATGCAGATATCATGGTGTTCCAAGCAACAATGTTCCTCTCGGACATCCTACTAAAAACAAGGTATGCATCGTTGAGATTCCCAAGATTTGCATATCGTCTAAAAGAGCGATCATGACATAAACATTCATACTACATCCAGTTTATATATTTGAGCATGAAGTGCCTTTTGCTGTTATGTCCACATGATCCAAGAACACTCCCATAGACATATTTGTCCGGCTGAAAACCTTTTTGCTGCATTTCAACGAAAAGTATCGACCTTTCGATCCCTATATCCATTTTGAGCATTTGCGGTGATAATGGAATTCCATGAAATCACATCCGAAATTTCCCATGTTCTCATAAACAATCTCGAGTCTTCAAGAGTGCCTGATTTTGGTGTACATATTAATAAGAGCATTTCCCACTTGAACATACTGAAAGAATCCCGTTTTCATCAAATGGCCATGAATTTGTTCACCGTATTTAAAATTCCCCAAGCCAATAGAATCAAGGGTTACAATAGTGCCACCAAAGCGTGTGAGTTGGATTAAAAAATAAATGGGATATTAATCGTGAAAACCTTTATTAGAAGAAACCCTTTCGTTCGCTCTCCCATCCCATCCGTTCTCATCGAAATGAAGCGAATAAGAAACCAATATGTTCTTCTTTCGCCTCCTCCTTCTTCCTTGATTACAGCATGACTGCGATTAGAAATGAAAAACCATTGAACAAAAAACTATTCTCTTTTCTTCTCTCTCTCACGCCTCCAAGATAACCCAATTCTAATCTAAAAAGGGACAAGGTGTCATCTTCTTCACCAAATTGAACGCCAGTATCTTTAGTTTTTTTACCATGTTCTTTAGTCACAATTGGTATTATTTTCTCCGTTCTTCTTCTCCCACCCCTCTATCAATAATCCATTTCAGTTTTGACGTATTGAGAGAAAGAATCAATGGTACGGTGTGAAGAATTATTGGTCTTTCGTGTTCATTTTTTCTCCCTTTTTTGTTTGTTTATTTTGCATTCTTCATTGAAGACTGTCGTTTTTTTCTATTTTTGCTGACTGCTAAAAAATGTGTTGTCGGTTTCATAATTTGGGATTTATTTTTCTGTTTTTCGTTGTAGTTGAGCAACGGAAGTAGTAGATTGGCAAACACGAATCACGGAAGGAAGGTTTGTACACCTCCATATTCTATCACCTGAACTTCATTTAACTAAATAAAAAAAAAAAAATTTTTTAAAGTTATTTCTTTGATACTTTTTAAGCTATGAGTTATAATTAGTTGATGCAGTTTTTTTTTTTTTTTTTGGCCATTGTTGAATCAAGGTTAATATCAATTTGATTTGTTTATATCATCTATATATTGAACAATACGGCATAATAAGTAAACCATCTAATACAATCATCTTATATAGTCTATATACTATTTAATAGAAAGACAATACTATGTCGAAGTGTTCAAAGAAGCTCTAAGAAAGTTGTCCTTTGATTGAGGGAAAAAACACAACAACCTATCCTTTATTCACACAATTAGCGATTCACTACTTTTTTTTTTCTTCCACCCTATTTTGGTTGTTAGATTTCTTAAAATGTGTGGGTCTCTCCTTATACTCTTTCACCATTGATCAGTAGTGCCGCCAGAAATTTGTGCTGGTAAGCAATCTTCACTATTCAACATCTTCTTCTTCTTCTTCTTCTTCTTCTTCTTCTTCTTCTTCTTCTTCTTCTTCTTCTTCTTCTTCTTCTTCTTCTTCTTCTTTTTATCTCAGATTGATTAAAATACCCTACTTTTGTTGCTTACACTGATAATAATCGAAAAAATCGTTGCCATGGTGTTCTAAATTACAGAGATTGCTATGAGACTTTTGCCCTTCAGCATCCTCAATGAATTTATTTCTCTGCCTTTAACATATTTCTTTGCCTCTATGGATTATGTACTATGAACCAAATGAGGAAAATTTATTGATTTTCCCCTTTTTGTTCCCTATAATCTCAACTCTTCTAACCTGTTACTCTTGCTGGACTTTTAATCTACAAATTCTCTTTCCATCCATCGCCAGTTCTCAATATTTCTATTGGCTTATAATTGAGGTATAGCTTATCCTTTTAAAACTTGGGTATTTAAATTTGATGAAATTTTAGGATTACTTCTTGAATGTCTACAGGTTTAATTTAACAGGGATGTGAAAATTTTAATTGGTTTATTGAAACTCCATCTTTGTAACACATAAATGGGTCATTCTTATTGATCGACAAAGAAGTAGAGAACAAATTGCATAATGGGCATTTTTTTTGGGTATTTCGTGTAACGTAAGTAACCAATTTTAAATCGTTGCAAATATTAATACCGCTTTTTAATTGATGCCATGTAGTTAACCAATTGCTTATTAGTTATTACAATGTACAATGGTAGCCAGTTGCTTAGAATTGTGATATAGTATTTATCTAATTTTTCCTTTTCCAACACAAATACTGATTGCATTAAAAGAAAACTGCATTTTGTTCTTGCACTCAATCATATATTTCAAATGTGACGATCCATCGTCGTTTGGCTTGCTTGAGCGTTGCACTTCTTTGTTAGAGCTCCCTTCAAAGTGTTGGTCTCCACATCTAGAGGTGTATATATTAGAAAGTTAAGGCATATGCATGTAGTGAAAAGTAAGCACTATTGTCTCAGATCTTGAGTGGTATTTGGTCATTATTTAACTGTGGATATTGGGATAATTTGTTTGATATATCTAATATGTTTTTCAAATGCTCATATTGCAGGTATTACCAAGCAATCAAATGAATTTTGTGTAGTAGTATGTGGATTTTCTGCATGCTCAAATTGTCAACTGCATTTTCTAAATTTGACTTGGTTTTTATGCATGTCATTCCTTTTCGTACATTGCATTCATTTAGAAATGAAGTCTTTTGTACTAACCTTTATTTAAACTCTATACGACCTTCTATTCTATTGAATTAAAAAGTTGTTGCTTATTGAAATGGATTATATGTAGTAACTCCTATCTTTATTAACCGGTTGCCTTCTACTATTAATCACCCAATTCACTGTGCCTTTCCGAGCTCTTTTTAATCTAATCTTTCAGGTACATCATGTTCTAAGCTCTTTGATGTGCTATTACGATTTCTTACTCCAATTCTTTGACTGTCTTGAAAAGGTATCAAAGAATGTATAATAAATCCTTTCCCCTGCATTGTACGAGGTCTTCCTAACGAGAATGCAAAATTTCTTATATCTCATTGAATTGTTTCAATGGACAAAGAATGCCCACATTTTTCCTTTCTACCAAAAGAGAAACGGGGTGGGGTAACAGACTAAATGGGTTCCCTTGAACTGTTCTGAAATAATGCATTTCAATTTGGTATAGTTGTTTTGTTTTTTATGGGATTATTGTCATTATAGATCCACCCCACATGGTTTTATATCTTACACTAGCATATATCTGAAAAAACTTGACGCAAGAAATTTAGGGAACCGTCTACATTGTCACTTTTCCTCTTTATAAATTTATGGATGGATATTAGTGCTAATCAATTTGGCGTAAGAGATGGATTTAAAGAAAAATGCTTAGGATGTATATTTTTATCCTAAAAAGACTAGGTCTTTTGAATTTGTTTACTAATCTCAGTTAATAAGTGTTGTGGTACGAGAAGCCACAAATTTAAGATGTTTTACTATTTAGTGGTATGCTTCTTATTTAGCAAGCCTTTGCAATGTTCTTTTTTTTGTATTCATGTACTTATTGATTGTATATTTATATGCTATCTTCTATTGCATCTGGAAGAAAAACTAAAATTTAGTGATTGTTTGTTGTTATGTAAAAAGTTGGCCTGAATAATGTGTAAATACTATTTATCTCATTTTCTTTACGGCGGCAATATTACCACTCATCAAATTTTGTGTAATCACATATTACAAGGGTCCTACATTCCTACTTGATGGCATATGGAAAATCAAGGGCTAGGTGAAGTCCATTGTTGTTTGTACTTTTGCATCATCATGTGGATTCTCGCCTTGTAAGTGGGAAATCAAGGGTTTGGTGAAGTCCCAATTTGCTGGTCCCCATATGAGAGCTAAGGTATAACAAGATCCCTCACTTGGCCTCTGTATATGTTAATTAGTTTGTAAATTAAAAAATTGAAGAATCAAAAAATTAATAAAAAAATAGATAAAAATAATAATAATGAGTGACTTGACATTAATCATGGGTGACTAGCCCTAGCTTAATGCATTGACAAGATATCTCTCACTATATTTTTGTTATAGGTCATAAGAATACTTTTGAAGGTTTTGTTAGCTTTTTTACAATAATTCATATGCCTTCTGTTGACATACGTTGTTACTACGAAATAGGTGTTCTAAGATTTTCATGCAACAAAACAGCATGATAATGATATAATGAAGGATAAAACATTAGATCAAGTTAAGAACTCTGTTACGTCTAGGTTCATTCCTTAAAGGATCCGAGTTTCTTCATTCACCACTTTTTGTTTTCGATTCAACTAATTATTTTCATTTATATGTAGAAATATATGTAGATAGATTTACGTACTCTTTTAAGTTGTCTTTATAATATGTTATAGGTGTGGATTAAAAATAGTAAACTTCACTGTTGAATTTCAATTCATTCAACTATATTTGTTGTTATGCAATTGTTAATACTAATAGTATCTTTGTAAGTCAAATAAGTGCTTGAGTACCCATAAGGAATCAATCCATCTCATATGGATTCCCCATTTGGGGAAATGATTACTAATGCTACATTAATGATTACTAATGATTACATCCCCATTTGAGATGTTGATGAGACTGTAAGGAGCAAGGCAAAGTATTGGCAATGCCACTAACTCTATGGCAGAGCTATGGCCGCCATGGATGGGCTTAAAATGAGCATTTGTGTGTACCAGAGTCAGATTATTCTTTTGTTCTTTAATTCCCTAATTGAACGTGTGAGTAAAATTAGCATTGGAACGTGTTAGGAGGTTGTATATTGCTAAATGTTGTTATGTTAGTTCATGTTGGAAATAAGCCAATTGTATTTCATGTGTATGTATTGAAACAGTTTTTTTGTTCATCTTAAGTAAATAATATATCCCTTAACCACCATTTTGTGTGTGTGTTTTAATCAATGTTTTCTGTTTTATATTTCATGACAGTGTCAACTGCATAGATAGAGCACATTTTCTCGAAGGAGGGTTTACATGTTACTATCGCCTTATTAGTTTGTTCTTAGTTTATGTTCTATGGCTATGTATTCTATTTTATTGACGATATTGTGATGTGGGTGGGTAAATCAGTACGGCAAATGATCCATTCTTCCATCAACAAATAATTTCCAGGGGATTCTCTTCAATGAATCAGTGTGCATAAAATCAGACTCTGCACCACTTTTGAAATAACACCTTTTGCAGTTGTTTTTTTTTTTTTTTTTGTTTGTTTGTTTTTTTTTATTTAATAGGTAGATATCAATGTGATCGAAACTTCTCTCTTAAGAGAAGACTAATAAAAATTGATTAAAATCCATACTACTATTTTCACGTCAACGCAATTCTAGAACAATCTGTGCCGAAGGCACGGGCACTCACTAGTATGTATACATTGGCGGAGCAGATTTATATTTAGTGTTGACCTTTTGAGGTAAAAAAATGTTTTTTTCTTCCTTGCTAACCTAAGTTTTGTAACTTTTGATCTTATGTTCCATTCATTCATGTTATTCAAAACAAAATCATTTATGTTTTGTATTTTGTACACCCCAAATCAATATTTGCTCATCCGGCAAATTTTCTGCTTTAGAACAAAGCTAAAACTCTTGATAGAACATTTCTCCCTGCTTGGATAGGTCATGGAAATGCTTTCGCTGCTCAAGAAGAGGGTGATCAAGCTATGTCTTCTTTCCGCACAACATCTCGTTCGTTTCCAGGGTAATTTCTAAATTGTTTTACTTATATTTTTCATTATTTTTTAATCACAACTATTTCTTTCATAGGGTGATCAAACTTTGTTTATTCTTAGTCCTAGGGACGAGAATGCCAATACAGAAGAGAATATTCTTGGTGAAGTTATAGAGATTTACATTTTTTTTCTTTTGTTATTCTTTCATTGTAACAAGATTGATTAAGTTGGTTTGAAGGTTCTTTGTAATATATTTGTATTGATTAACATTTGGATTTTCGATTGGGAATGTGTTGTTTTCGGATGGTGTTTAAAATCAGTCATGTGGTGTTTTGAATTTGTGATGAAGTGGAATGTGATATGCATAATTATTTTCTAAAAGTATTATGTGAATGGAATATTTTAATAATCAGGGATTTTTTTTTAAATAAAAAAACATTATATACCACGGTTCTGGAAGAACAGTGGCAAATATGGTGACTTTATACCACGGTTTCTCAAAATATCATAACTTCATTAAGGTCATATACCACGGTTTTGAAATGCTTATTACCACGGTTTTAGGATAAAACGTGGTTAATAGGTACAAGTTTATACCACGGTTTTGCTATAAGTATTTACCACCCTAGCTAATACCACGGTTTAGAAACAGTGGTAAAAAGACTTTTACCACTCTAAAAAATAGTGGTATATGATATTTTATGTAGTAGTGATTCCCCTATCAACATTTATCTTCCCCACCATGACATCTGCCAGTTTATCCCTTATCCATCTCAGACAATGAAACTTTCAACATTCAATCCTCTCCTGTAACTCCAGCAGATGGAGCGCACACATGCTCTGATCCACCACAAATTGAGCGCGCCCGTGCCTTCCTTCCTGTAACTCCAGCAGATAGAGCGCACACGCCCTCTGATCCAGTAGAGACAAAGCGCGCTTGCGCCCTCCCTCCTGACAATCTTCCAACTCAGACAGCTTCGTCACCTGCAATTTTGGAACTCTCTCAGCCACCACACCCTAACCCTCCTACCTTATCTCGATCTACTAGAGTGCAAAACCCCCACCACTTCTCATCAAAGATTATCACTGTTCTACTCTTACGAAGGCACCTACAGTCCCTCGTTCGGCAACCTCATCCAATCGGACTCTAAGGTAACACGGTCTTCCACTCCATAACCTATGGCTTTCTATGTTTTTGACACTAATTTTTCTACTTGTCATAAAGATTTTTTGCCTAAAGTGTCTTCTTCAGTTGTTCTTACATCTTTTTCTCAAGCTGTCAAAATTCCATAATGGAGAGTTGCTATGGCTGCTGAAATTGCAGCTTTGGAACATAATAACATATGGACTCTTGTTCTGTTATCTTCTCATCATAAACCTATTAGTTGTAAATGGGTTTCAAGATTAAATATCATTCATATGGTTCTATATTGAACGTTACAAAGCTCGTCTTGTTGCCAAGGGCTACAATCATATTGAAGGTCAAGACTATCATGACACTTTTGCACCCATTGCTAAATTAGTCACTGTTCGATTACTTCTCTCTATTGTTACTATCAGACATTGGTCCCTTCATCAGCTAGATGTCCACAACGCCTTTCTCCAAGGCGATTTGGATGAAACTGTCTATATGACCTTACCTCATGGCTTCGACAAACAGGGGGAGCACAGGATCTGTTGCCTCAATAAGTCCTTATATGGACTCAAGCAGGCTTCTCGGCAATGGTTTGACAAACTATCTACCACTCTTATCATTGCCGGCTTCACTCAGTCTAAGTCTGATTATTCTCTATTCACTAATATTCGTGGTTCTAATTCTACATTTGTCCTTGTTTATGTGGACGACATTCTAATCACAGGCAACAATCCATCTCTCATTCAGAACTTGAAGCAATTTTTAGAGGCAAAGTTCTATATCAAGGACTTAGGACGTCTAAAATATTTCTTAGGTATTGAGGTGGCTCGTTCCAAAGAATGATTGTTTCTTACACAACGCAAATGTCTTTTGGACATTCTGTCTGATTGTGGTACCACTGGTGGTCGTATTTTTGAGTTCCCTATGGAACAAAACATCAACCTCCATACCGATGACGGCACGTTACTTCAGGATCCTACTGTCTCTTGTCGCTTGATTGGGCGTCTCTTATATCTCACAATTACACGTCCAGATATCACTTATTCTGTTAATTATCTCAGCCGTTTCATGTATGTAGTCCCCACGGACTCCACATCTAGATGTTGCTCATCGTATACTCCGTTACCTTAAATGTTCGATCAACAAAGGGATTCTCTTATTCGCTAATAGTTCTTTACATATCTACGGTTTTACGTGACTCACGATTGGCTGGGCTGCCCTGTCACTCGTCGTTCTACTAGTGGTTATTGCACTTTTCTTGGTTCTAGCCCTATATCCTGGAAAACAAAGAAACAAAGCACTGTATCTCGTTCTTCTGTTGAAGCCAAATATCGTTCCATGGCTATCCTTGTGTGTGAACTTCAATGGTTGAAGTATCTTCTACATGAATTAGGCATCTCTCATCCTTCTCCGATGAACATGTTTTGCGACAATCAGGCCACCCTCTATCTCTCTCAAAATCCAGTTTTTCATGAACGAACGAAGCACATTGAATTGGACTGTCATTTCTTACGCGACAAAATACATGCCAAGTTACTATCTCCTACGTTCATCCATCCTCAGATTCGGTGGCTGACGCCTTCACTAAACCTCTCGGCAAGGACACCTTTTTGAGATTAATTCGCAAGTTGGGAGTTCTTGACATTCACTCTCCAACTTGAGGGGGAGTATTAGAAGTTGTTATGTATGTCGAGTGCGCCAGGCCAGCGCCATTTCTATTCAAGCATGAATTAAATGGCGCCCGCGCCTCGCGTCCTGTTTACTATACTCGCACCGTTTGTGTTTGTACATATCTTAGATCTTTGTTATTTTAGTTTATATTTAGGAACTTGTAATCTCTTTATAAACAATTGTATGAGACCTAGAAATCAATCAAGAACATATTCTCAAATCTCTCTCTCTAATTTATCATAAGAAAAAAAGAATGATACCGGTGGTTATCAAGGTTGATGGCGGCGGAAGTAACTGTGATGATGTGTGGTTGTGGAGGATAGTGGTGGCGGTAAGTGGGGTGGGATGGAGGTGGAAGATGGTGGCTCGATCCGATACCAAGAAGAATTGTGTAATGGCTTATCTTATCAATAGACCAGTGGCCATTCGCCCATTCTTATTAATCATCAAAAAATTACAATATGGAAATAGAATATTCTTACTACATTACACTAAATGAAATAAGATGATCCAAAATATACTCTAACACATTTAGGTGTCATGCTCATAATCTGCAGTTCTTACAGTGGCATAAAGAAAGTAGCAACAATATTCAACCTCAAAACTTTCAAACCAACAATTTGAAGTACTGATGAGGATGATCAAACAAGTATCATCGAGCAAGAAATTGGACAGGCAACAAAGGTTGCTGAGAAGGGCAGGATTTGAAACCCGCAGGTCCATGAAGGGGCTACCCATTTAGAGCCGGAGGCCTAGGCACCAAAGCATACAGTAATTATAGCCCATAATATGCGCAGAAGTACTGTATTCCAAGGCCCAAAATATCGCCGATATATCACCGATATATATTGTTTTTTTGGTACACCGATATGGATATATTTGATATATCTCAACTGAATATTAAATCATTTTTTTCCAATATATATCACAATTTCCAATATAACGATATATATCGACCGATATATATAATATATCTGATATAAATTTTTGACTTTGACCGATATTGTTGACTTTGACCGATAATATATCCGATATAATCGACAATATTTTCGATATATCAACATACAAAATAAAATTTTGACGGGTCAACAAAAAAAATAGATATCTCCGATATTTTTGATATATCTAATATATATCGGTTTTTTAGTACATCGAAATATTCACAGAATTCGATATTTTGGGCCTTGCTGTATTCAATAGTGGACGTTGACGAAGGAAAAACTTGCCATTCCTGTTACTGCTTGTGCTGTCCATAAGCCCTCCACGAATCTTGCCTTATTTTGCCCACGCCTATTTGTCTGGAACGGTTGATTGTCCATGCAAAAATCACTGTCAGTCAGTTCATTTTTAGCTTAGAATGGTGGTCCATAAGCCCATCGGAGACCTTCTAGGCTGTTAGCTTATTTTTCAAACCGTAATTGTTAGAAATGGTTCATTGTTCATTATAGAACAGAGCCAACTAAGATTATGATAATCACGTGAAACCTCAACCTTTCATCCGATAACATCCCTCCAATGCAAAGCTATAAAAACCCAATCACAAACACATGTAGTTACCATTGCTCACATACGAAACTTTTTCAGAAAGAAAAAGATGAAAAACTTTGCCAAAAGTTCTTCACCTTGTTTCCTTTCTTGTTTTTCTTCCTCTTTTAGTTTCATGTGAAAACGAGATTTGTACATAGTGTACCTTGGAGACCATGATGGGTCAAAAACTCACCAAGAGATTGAAGACACTCACCACAGACATCTCCTCTCAGTTAAGCAAAATGAACTAGAAGATGGTTCTTATATTCTGTACAGTTATAAAAATAGTGTCAATGGTTTTGCTGCCGTGCTTACAGAAGAAGAAGCCAAACTCTTATCAGGTATTTATTTCATATTATAAATGGGATTTATTTGTTTCGTACTTTTGATTTTTCTCCATAAGTTTTTATTTTTTCTGTGACGCCTTTATATTTTGAAGCAAACTAAAAATATGATAAATGTAGTTCGAGAACCTCCAAAAGCACAAATTATTGCGTTGTGTCATTGTGTGTCCTTTATGAATTATGAATGGCATCTAGTCCTTATAAAAATTCATTTTTTTCATTATTGTATATATTTTGTATTTGTCGATAATATAATATAACGTACTTTGCATTGTTTTATTTGTACGTATTGGCATACAGAGAAGGATGAAGTGGTTTTTGTAGCTGAAGACAAACCAAATATGTTTTCTCCTAAGACAACAAGGTCATGGGAGTTTATGGGTCTCGAAGGGGAAACGGAGTTTGGAAGAAGTATTGCTAGTGATATGAGAGGAAATCTCCCGCAAAAAGCTAACTATGGGAACGATATCGTTATTGGAGTGGTAGACACTGGTAATAAAAGAAATTGTTCATTCTCTTTGGTTGTTTGTTTATTTTCCTTATGCTTCTATAAATATTCTAATATTGCAATTCCCTTAATCCTTATGTCCTACTAATGTTTGCCCAAATATTAGAAAATCTATATGTTATGAATTCAGTAGCCCACTAATTTTGAAATTAGTGAGCTATATATGAAATCAGAAATATAAAAGTTAACGGACATATATTGTTCACTACTTTTTCTCTTTTACTATGATATAATTCTGAAAAAGAATTTGGAATTACAAAATAAAATCACGAAAACAAATCATTACCGAAAAACAACTTGTAACTTTACTTGTATGTTGGATAGTTATCTTACATAGTTACATGTTCAAGTAGTATGTTAGTACATATTGTAGATATCAATAGACTCACTTTATATTTTGGAATAGCACGCACAGGATTTGTTATTTAATATGTCAAATGTGGGGTATGTCTTCCTGCCAATATATAGGTATATGGCCAGAGTCAAGGAGCTTCAACGACGAAGGATTAGGACCTGTGCCAAAGTCATGGAAAGGAATTTGTCAAGATGGAGCATCTTTCAACTCCTCACATTGTAATAGGTAATTTCTTTTTCGCAAAGAAACCCCTAATTACTTCATTACAATGAAAAATAATCTGTTTACTTAAAAAATTGGTATGAAGAAAAATTGGTTATCATGTATTATGTCTGGAGCAAATAAGTTGTCCTATATCTAGAGTTTAAACCATGCCTGATAAAATATGTACATAAATTGAGTTGATTATCATGTCACCGTCACTATGAATTTTTTTTAACAGGAAAATTGTTGGAGCACGATACTATCTCAAAGCCTACGAATACTTTCACGACAAACTGAATAATAGTTTAGACTTCCAATCACCTCGTGACAGCAATGGCCATGGAACCCACACTGCATCTATTGCTGCAGGCCGAAAGGTTGAAAATGTATCAGATATTGGTGGATTTGCAAATGGCACAGCATCAGGTGGAGCTCCACTTGCTCGTCTTGCTGTGTACAAAGTATGTTGGCCACTAATAGATCGTATTAAGAATAAGAAAGCTGGTACCGATTGTGTCCAAGCTGACATACTTGCAGCAATCGATGATGCTATCGGTGATGGGGTTGATGTTTTAAGTATATCACTTGGATTAGACGACCCTGTTAATCACACAAGGGATGGAATTGCAATAGGGGCTCTACATGCAATCAAAAAGAATATTGTAGTTTCATGTTCTGGTGGAAATAGTGGGCCTGCTGGGGGTTCTGCGGAAAATGTTGCTCCATGGGTCATCAGTGTTGCTGCTAGTACGATTGACAGAATCATTAGTTCACCTGTTGTGTTGGGGAACGGCATTAAGATCGAGGTACTATCTGTGATCATATTAATATCTATCAAATAAATAGAGATACTTTTGGTCCAATATATACTTGATTTGTCCGAGTTAACTTGAGTTCGGGGTTAAACGGTACGGTCCAATTTATCAATTTTGTTTGGATTAATTTTAGGGCCAATCAGGAACTCCATACAAACTGGAGAAGAAAATGTACCCACTAGTTTATGCTGGTGATGTGGTTGAACCCCATCTATCCAAGAATTCTAGTGCCGGGTAATGATTCATCTTGCTTGATTTTCAATTGGCATTTAACTCGTAACTCACAAGTCAAACTGATAACAAATTTTCTTTTAGGCTATGCGTTCCAGGTTTCTTGTCGCCGGAGAAAACGAAAGGCAAGATTGTAGTTTGCATGACAAACTTACATGATGCGATTAGGCCTTTTAACAAGTCACAGGAGGTGAAAAGAGCTGGTGGTGTTGGTATGATATTAGCCAACAGTCCAGATGTTGGAGATACTAATTTGTATTCTAACAGTTATGACCTTCCATCAACGTCAGTTGGAGCTAATGGTGCAACCACAATTCTTAATTACATTAAATCTTCCAACAATTCAGTAGCCCAAATTGAGCCAGCCGTGACAGTTTTAGGTATTAAACCAGCACCTTCCATGGCAAACTTTTCCTCAGTTGGTCCAAATCCCATCGACGAAGATATTCTCAAGGTAAATATATAATTTCATAATGGTACAATATGTACGTACTAAAAACTTTGTTTTCCGTTTAAATTATGGCCATCTCTAGTATGGTAGCATAATACGCTTTAGTTGTGAATATTGAGTGACAATTGAAGAACTTGTGTTTGAATTGGACACGACAATTATTTACGAGCAGCCGGACATAGCAGCACCTGGAGCGTACATATTAGGAGCATGGGAGAAACAAAATAATGTAGGTTTGGGATATATGAAATATATGATGGCTTCGGGGACTTCAATGGCAGCCCCCCATGTAGCTGGTCTCGCCGCGCTTGTCAAAGCTGTTCATCCTACATGGAGCAGTGCTGCCATAAGATCCGCTCTTATGACTACAGGTAACCAAAATATTCACGCTTCAGAACCATATACACAAAAAAAAGGTCGTTGAGTAATCCTGACATTTTTCATGTTTTATGGCAGCAACATTAACAAACAATCTTGGTAAACCCATAATTACTGCCTCTGGAGAGGTTGCAAACCCATTCCACTTCGGATCGGGCCATGTTCGACCCACAAAAGCCGCGGACCCTGGCCTTATATATGATGCTTCCTTCACCGACTACCTTCTCTACTTGTGTAGTATTGGAGACCAGAAAGCTGTTCCCTCTTTCCACTGTCCAGAGGTGCCACCCTCAGTTCACGATCTCAACCATCCATCTCTGGCAATTTCCCATCTCAATGGTACCATGATAGTGAAGAGGACTGTTACTAATGTTGGTGGCGAAAAAAGTGTGTATAGAGCTAGTGTTGAGGCGCCACGTGGAATTTCAGTCGAAGTAAGCCCAAACACATTATATTTCAAAGCTGTGGACGAGAAACAAAGCTTCACAATAACTATCAAAGCAGAGACAAGTCTGGGAGCAAGCAATAGCACTACAGGAGGGTATTCATTTGGGTCATACACATGGGAAGATGGGATCCATGTTGTCAGAAGCCCCATAGCGGTATCTCAGACGGGTTATCCATTTGTACGAAATACAACACCTGTGGAAAATTTGCCTCGTGGAGTTGGAGATAAAGAAGTGCAAAGGGGATAAATATTGAGTCCAAATGTAAGTTTATATCTTAGAAGATAATGAAATTTATTTGGGGTTTCATAACTTAAGTGGTTTCATTTTGAGAGAGATGTTTATACTGTAATTAATGTCGTTATATATATATATATATATATATATATATATATATATATATATATATATATATATATATATATATAAAAACTGTATATTGATAAAATAATATTGTTATATTGTTACAAAAGACCTTGGAAAAATCTACTGAAGCCGGTGATCCCCAACATTTTAACCAGTTGGGTCTCCCGTCATAAACAACTTTATCTCGAGTTATTAAACTACAAACATGCTTGGCCGCCTGGTTTGCCCATGAAATTAGCTTCACTCCAAGTGTTTGAGAGTAGCTAGGCAACCTTGTAATTGTTTTTGCATCTCCCATCTCGGTCTAATCTCCAAAGGAAGTTGATTAGTCCCAAAGCAAAGGCTCGCGATAAGTTAAGCCACCCTTACCCAGTTCTATATACTTTCGATGATTGCTAAAATCTCTCCAATGCATGTAACTGGTACTGCTGCCAATATTTCGACAAAGAAACTTAGGAGAATAATTCCATTACTATCTCTATATATACACAGTCAAAACCTGGAGGACCTTGATTTCCTGGAGAAGAGCCATCAACATTGATCTGTTACAATTGCTCATTGCAGTGAAGCCTGCAATTACCATATATATACTTTTAAATTAATGTCTATGGCATTCCCTTGCTAAAGTTTTTCGTTTGGATTTATGTAGGGACTCATCAAATATTGCCCATGAAGAACATTTTTTGACACGTATTTACTGCAGATTTGATTTTCACTTCATCTGTTGCTAGTGTTGCACTCGTCATCTGTTCCTACTAGACTTTGGTTCACCCCCAAACCCATGCATATTCCTTAAGCGCGCAGGGGTAACTGGTATAAATAATCTGCACTACGAGTTCAACTGTGTATATAAAACATCACAATGAGTGAGAGCTCCGTAGAGAAACAATATGTTGAGTCTTCCGTGTATTTTGTTGTATGTGTTACGTTTTTGAACTTATGGAATGTACATATGTTGTTACATACTTTAGTTTTTGGATGGTGTTGTACATACTAGTTTTTATAAAAATCAAAAGTATGTAGAAATATATCTTGGCTATGAGTTAGGAAATATTTGAGAATCTTTAGCGGTATGACATGTGAACATGTGATTTAATGTTGAAATTATAGAGAATACTATCAATTTTTTTTTTGAAAAAAAAAAAAAAACGATGTCGATTTTTCTTATAATTTGATCTTAGTTTTAGTAACGTCTCGTCTCGTAATGTTTTATTGGTGTTATAGTTATTGTAACATGAGACTTATTTTGTTAACTTGTTTTATGGCATTAATTAAATTTCTGATGAGTTTGATTGGAGTATATCGTTCTTACACTTGAAATTTGGCAAAGTTGGAAACTATGTCAGAAAATTGGATATTTCACATGGCTACTTGGATTGTAGATAGGATAAATAAAAGTTGTATAGTGATTTTGCTAAATTCATGAAGTTATTAAAAAAAAACCTGGTAGGATGTTTCGTCTCTTAGAGTCTACACTAGAGCCTCCTTCAATCCAATCAACCAGGAAATCCGTCCCTATTCGAGAAAAAGTCCGATGCTTACAGAAAATTGTTGATGGATATTTTGCTGCAGCGGTAAAAGTGTTGTCATCATCAGGGGTTGTCTCCAATACTGCAGAGATCATATGTGCATTAGAGGAGAAACACCCGATGCGACAACCACCTATAAGACCAATTGTTCCTTTTGTTGAGCCCCCTTTAGTGGTAGAGAGAGACACCCTATTGTCATGTATTAGGTCGTTCCCGAAAGGTACTTCTTGTGGTCGTGTTGATCTTAGAGCTCAGCACTTGTTGGATGCTATGAGTGGTGTTGCGGCAGCTATATCATTTGATTTGCTAGATGCATTGACCCTTATGGTGAATATTTGGTTACAGGGACGATGTCCACAGCCGTTAGCGGAATTCATAGCGAGTGCTCCGCTTACTTCACTTCTTAAGTCGGATAATAGTATTCGTCCGACCTATAGCGGTGGGCATGGTTTGGCACCATTTCACTACTACAGAATAACACTTATACCACTGTTTTTAAGTGTGGTATAAATATATTTACCACTGTTATACAACCGTGACAATAGGTGGTGTGGTATATAATAATAGCAAAACTGTGGTATATATATTTAACGGATACCACGGTTTTTCAAAGAACCGTGGTTTGTATGCCCATTATATACCACGGTTGTCAATAGAACCGTGGCATATAAGCTATTGAAACCGTGGTTTATATTAAAACTGTGGTATATATATTTAACGGATACCACGGTTTTCAAAGAACCGTGGTTTGTATGCCCATTATATACCACGGTTGTCAATAGAACCGTGGCATATAAGCTATTGAAACCGTGGTTTATATTAGTGTATGTGTAATAACACCGTGGTATATAGTTATACTAAAATACTACGGTTTATGCCAAACCGTGGTATATATATATATATATATATATATATATATTATTTTTAATAATAATACTAATAACAATAAAAAAAACTGAACCTCGCATAACAAAATTTACACAGCCGGCCTACATACAACATTTCCATCTTCCCAACAAATTCCAAAATATACAATAAACTATCAAACATTGCAAAAAAAAAGATAATAATAAAAAAACTTCCATTAATTTTTTTCCATCTTCCCAACAAATTCCAAAATGTACAATAAACTATCAAACATAAATTAAAAAGGTAAGACTCATAAATTAAACTGGAAGGGTCTGAACATAGCTAAAACTCATCCTCATTCGCTTCCGACTGAAACACCCCATTTTCCTGGATGAACTGAATAATATCAAGCCGAACACCGTCAAGTTCATCTTGCATGTATGTCTCCTTCAGTTCTAAATTTGTTATCTGGATGAGTCAAAGCACAACATGTAGAGTTACTATATAAGAATAAGGCAAAGTCGTTGTATTGAGCCAAATAAAGTGTTTGTCAAAACTTTCGAATACCTTATTTTCAAATGATCTAGTTGAACAAGCTTCTACTATTTCCCTCATAAACTTCATTGTATAATACCCACACTCTGTGCCACCTGGTTGATATGGGCCCTAACATATAGACTCACAACATATGTAAACATATACTTTTCAAAGAAAAAGACAATAATGTGTAGGATTTGTTTACCTTGATCTTGTCCCACTTCAGCGGAACTCGTTTCCCATCAACCCTTTGCAATGTGAGGACCGCACTTCACAAAGATAAATGCAAAACATTTAATTTTACAATCGCTAGTGGGAAGTCTAATTGGAGACGTTTTTAGTACTTCATTTTATTCAATCCTTTATGTACTTTCACTATGGTAGTACCTCAAAATGTTAAGATATGTCAAAAAATATAGCTATGCTCACCTCCTAAAATATATTGCTATATCTGAGCTTGGTTCACCATGCATCGAATCCAACCAAATGAAAGACATACGTGATAGATCAATGACAATTAAAACCCAATGGCCGCTATGAAAGAAAAGGGGGAAAAAATGGAAAACAATCAGTACAATTGATAGTTTTATCAATTTAAACAATACACTGTGATAGGATCGTTTATGTCCTTACCCTGGATTGTAAGGAATGAGAACAATTTTCTTTCCACTTGCATTCCGCAATGTTTCTACAATGATTTCAGTTTTAGCAGTTCCATCTGCTCTTGTAAAAGATAAAGGATTAACAAATCCAACGATGTCACGGCAGCAGCTCACAAATTCACTGTAAAGGATTCTAAAAGGAAAAAATCACTGTCATAAATAAATTTAAATAACTAATATTTGATTAAAATCACCAATAATAAAACCTTCAAGATATGCTTACCTCATGTATGCAATTAAACAAACAGCTTCTAAACTATCCATATTACACACATCCAACAAATCACATTTCTCGATAACAAATTTTTCTGTATCTTCTCCAAACAACTCTTTTCCAACTGGAAAAAATACCACACCATGGGTTCCGGGAAGCATGATATTGAGCAGTCCCTTGAAAGAATCAATTGGACCTTGATGACGACTAGCACTACTTTTTTACTTGTCTCTTCCTAAATTATTGAAAATTCAAACCAACCAGGCGTTAAAATCATAGCGAATCGGAAATTAAAAAATTGCATATAAAAGGCTCTTTTACCTCAATGTCGTCCTTAAAAAGAACAAGGTCTTTTGGCCATGGAACTTGTGTGCCAACTGCATCTTCCACATGCACGAACTCGTAATTCACTTGTATAGGAAGATAGTAACGACCAGCATCCTTAGAAACAAGTGACTTAACCGCCACACGAAAATTCCCAGATCCCAAAAGATGACCGTGAACTTTATCGTTTGGTCCACACTCCTCGTAGACCAATCCTTTAGCAACAATATTTGTTCTAGAATTCACAGCTAAACTACACTCTTGCTCCTGTAACCGGCCAAGCAAATCATATTGGAACCAAAGCAAATTATTTCTATATTGCAAAAGGTTAATTAAAATTTACCTTCCCTAGACCAGATTTGGGACCCAAAGAAGGTGATTGACCTGTTCCTTTCTTATTTACTCTCTTTACATGATCAGATTTCAACTTTGATGATGGTTGTGTTGTTTTGGCCTTGCCTTTGGACTACATGTAAAAAAAAAAAATTATTATGCATGGAAAAATGAATAATTGCATATAAAAGGCTCTCTTAATTTACCTCAATGTCGTCCTTAAGCAGAACAAAGTCTTTTGGCCACGGAACTTGTGTGCCAACTGCATCTTCCACATACATGATCTCATCATTCACTTGTATAGGAAGATGGTAACGACCAGCATCCTTATAAACAAGTGACTTAACCGCCACACGAAAATTCCCAGATCCCAAAAGATGACCGTGAATTTTATCGTTTGGTCCACACTCCTCATAGACCAATCCTTTAGCAACAATATTTGTTCTAGAATTCACAGCTAAACTACACTCTTGCTCCTGTAACCAGCCAAGCAAATCATATTGGAACCAAAGCAAATTATTTCTATATTGCAAAAAGTTAATTAAAATTTACCTTCCCTAAACCAGATTTGGGACCCAAAGAAGGTGATTGACATGTTCCTTTCTTATCTACTCTCTTTACATGACTAGGTTTCAACTTTGATGACGGTTGGGTTGTTTTGGCCTTGTCTTTGGACTACATGTCAAAAAAAACAAATTATTACGCATGGAACAAAAAAGAAAGCTGTGGATCATGATAAACAAAAATACTTACTTGCTGAAATTTTCTCACTACTTTATGCCCTTGATGTTCAAGTAGAAGAGCCGCACCATATGATCTCTAATCGACACTAGTAACGCTTGTTTGAAGAGATCTTTTTGAGCCTCCATTCTCCAACCTTTTGACTCTTTCTAACACCATCCTTAATTCTTTTTGAAGTCCTGAGTTCTGGTTTTGTTCGAACAAATTTTGGGTCTGTAATTCTTGTATTCTTTCTTGGTCCTCTTGAATTGTTGACTCAAGGTTAGCGATGTGTTTCCGTGAGCCACGCTTCATGAGGGCTGAAGTGCGTGGTGGGTATAACCCCTTCCCCGCAGATCTCACACGACCAGGAATGTTCGGTGTGCCTAATGCTAAAGTTAAGGCGTCTTTGCTTCCTTGAGTAGATACCTTCCCTCTGCAACTTGCTTTTTCAGCACATCCTTAATATATATTTTTTTCAAATAAAAAAGAATTGGAAAATATTAGAACATAAGCATTGATAAGGACCATAAAAAGTATTGACAAAAAGTTGATCTTACGATTTTTTCATCTACTTCTTTAGCGGATCATCTTTGTATGTTCCTTTTTTAGCTTTGGTGCGATCTTTTCCATATTATAGTCCTATCGGATGGATCAAAAGCTGGTCCCAACTCTTTTTCTATGGTTAAACAATAATCATGCAAACAACTTAGTCGAACATATTTGCATGATGTATAATGCATGTCTGTGGAATCTAGACAAATGTTAACAATGCACGTACTAAATTTTCACCAAGATTAGCCAAACTCATCTTTCCCGTCTGGTGGTTATATTTTTTGTGCCCTTGCCCGTGAATTGAGCTTGCTAATTTCCTGCAAAACAATTCTACACTTATCATCTCATTTGGGTGAGGAGGATGGAGCTGCTAAAACTCCAACAATACAATCCCAACACGCAACTAGACTCGAATCATCTATCGCCAGTATCATCTAGATGGAAAAATAAAAGCAATGAGAATAAGAGTGCTGAAATTATGCTACTCTAATGTGCTGAAAAACAAGTTGCTCTTATGCTACTCTTAGCACTCTTATGCTACTCTAATGTGCTAACCGCACTAAAATTATGCTAACTCTAATGTCCCGAAGTTCTTTTAATTCTTTCATTATAAAAAGAAAAACATCAATCGGGTTAGAGGCTTAGAGCTATTGATTTCATAGTATTCAAAGCGGGTTATATGATGAGAATGATAACAAAATTTCATTCTAAGCTACTTGGATGTTAGTTTTATGGACTGGTAATAGTCTAGCCAAACCCACCTTATTCGTATTGCCTACTCAGTGTTTTCTTTAGAAAGGCCCTCAAGAAAGAGAGCAGCGCAACATCCTATTGTCCAAGTGAATCAGTGATGTATTTAGAAAGGAAAAGGGACACATATAGCTGCACAGTATACCTATGGTTATACCTATTTCTATGTAATATACCTATTTCTCATCTATCAGCCACTAGAATTAGAGTGAAATGAAAATCGGAAAGACGATTACAATAAAACAGTTCATAAGTCGTAGTATGTACATCTTGGGGAGACAAAATTTCATGTTGGGCAGGTGATATTGATCAGCCAATGAATTCAATTTCGTATAACTATAAACCATACCTAAAGGTTAAACTCCATTATGTTAGCTAGCATTCTAGCAAGTTGTTGAATGGAAATAATTGTGACAGACTAGTAAGTTTGAAAATCTATTCTAAATTTCCTAATATAGAAATCTATAGTTTTAGTGATGCCGACTGGGTTACCACACATTCCAATTAACAATTAAAACACTCTGAAGCAACACTTTAGAGTTGCACTGAGCTACCCCAACATAAATCACAACAGGACATCCCTAGATGGACCTTCAAAAACAAAGGTTCAGTTGTTCTTACTCGAAATCAAGTCGTGAACGAGAAAAAGGAATATAGTAAATCCTTACCCATGGCGCGCAGGTCTATCAAAAAGATGGTTCAAATTACCTTTATCTACTACCAATTACCAACCGGGTACACCGCTTAGTTAAAGGTAATCCTAAAGGCTCGGTTTGAACAAGAATATAGACTAAGAAACCCACCTAGAGCAATTATGAGCTCCCCGGTTGTCATTTCGACTCGTTCGGTTATACAACTGTAGCCTTATATAGCCCATGAGTACACGATGTTAATCTCGATATTTCACTAAGCACGCATGTTCTATCACCAACCATACACATAATCCTTGGAGCCTATTGTCAACCATATCTAACACAACTTCTATGTTTTTAATGAACTATGTACATTAGATAAATTTTTTCTATATAAGGACATATAATGCGTTTATCTAAGATGCATGCTCATCAGGCTCTAAAAAAAATACACTTCCTCATAAGAATTTCCTGATGGACAGGAACTTGTTCTGTTTCATGAGACTGCAGAATTGTACTCTGTGTTAGATAAATAGATAACACAATGCACCTAAGATACGAACTCCTCGACTCTCCTACACTTGTAAGATACGAACTCCTCGACTCTCCTACACTTGTACTTATGAGATATTGGCACGTATCCTTGATCAATAAGAAGTTCCTGATGGACAGGAACTTTTTCTGTTTCATGAGACTGTAGAATTGTACTCTGTGTTAGATAAATAGATAACACAATGCACCTAAGATACGAACTCCTCGACTCTCCTACACTTGCACTTATGAGATATTGGCACGTATCCTTGATCAATAAGAAGTTCCTGATGGACAGGAACTTTTTCTGTTTCATGAGACTGTAGAATTGTACTCTGTGGCGCATAGATTATTTATTTGATTGGTGGCGCAGAGAATTCATTTGTTCTTCACTTGTTGTTTTCGTTGTTTAGATGTAAAGAGTCATCCTATTTCAATCAGAGTGTGAGTTAGAATACTTGTTAGCCACCTTTTTTTTCATTCGATGAGATTGTTGTAACTGACATTTGGATGGTTGGGGTCGTGGATTGTACCTGAGATAGCCACACAAAACTCAAACTTGTCAACATAACAGGGAGGCATGTTTAAGTTGGATGATGAGCCACTTCATGCTAAATCTGAAACAGAAGTGGATTGGATCGGGTCTTAACCATTTCATCGATCCTCAAAAATAAAATGAAAAGAACATTGTTGAATACAATGAGGTATTGAGCCAACTATGACACGATCGAGAAAAGAAATTACAGGACCTATTCTAGATGCTCTATCCATCAAAGATTAGTCATGAGCACTAAATAAATCGGACAACGAAAGTGATTCATTATCATCCTTTCTACTAATTTTACGGTATTGTTAGCAACCTTCTCTTCAATTGAATATATTTCCGTCATAATCTGCTCAAAAAAGATCACCCCTAACTGTCTTCTAGAATCGAATTCGGACTCCTCCCTTAATAGCAACAACAGAGATTTAGCTAAACCTTTAGCCCTCCATGTCCCATTAACGCGTAGCTGAAGCAATCCCGGTATTGCTCCCTCCCTTAATATCAATTCTCGGTACTTTTCTCTACAACTATTACACATAGAAAAAAGCACTCCCGGGATTCTTTCGATCTGGTAAACCTACTAGAAAAAGTAAAATCTCAGTTTGAAACCCCAATACTTCAGCAGAGGCATCTTCCTGGCTTAGAAAAGATCCGCTAGAGATTCCCTCTCAGTCCTAGTCGAGATCTTCTCTTTCTCCAATCCCGGTAGACGGGCGAGCATCTCCTAACCTTAAGAAGTGAGTTTTCAAGAGAAGGAGTACTGCTCTTCAACTCCGCTCCGTTCCAGTGATTTTTAGCCGCGATAGATACGTAGCTCGGGGCCTTCTTGCAGGTCTTATCGTACCACTTGCTCTCAATCTCGTAATGCCCTTGTTATAGAAGCCTGGCACATTTCAAGTGCGACCTAGCCAGCTTTCAAGCCTTTTATTTTAGTACCCTAACGATAAGCTAAGACCAAACTAAACTGATGTGACCCACGCACGCCCCTTCTCTGCCCTTTCATTAGAAAGAAAGCCTGTAAGGTAAAGGTCAGCTGAACGAAGCCAGCTAATTAAGGAATAAGAGCTGGGGAAGAGCAGGAGAGCAAGACCCTCTGACACAACTACAGCTGTCAGGGAACATTGTAGATCTTCTATGGGAATGCCGACTACAGAAACTAAAAGACTACGACTACAAGCCAGCCAGAAGCGAGTCGCTTCTATTCTCGTTAATGATCCTTCCCGTTAGACTTCCTAAGTGTGGATTTGAGGAGCAGCATCATCAGATGTGGTCTATATTGACTCAACAAAATTATAGCTATCTGTTCTCTCTCAAGGGCCAGAAGCCTAGAAGAACTCAACCTTGGAGTTGTCAAGTACCTCTAAGTTGCACAATTTCGGCTAATATGGAACACTAAATGATGTAATTTTCAGGATTGGAAATGCATCCATACTCCCGAAAAGAAATTGGTTCTGTGGAAGAACATCAAATACTAACTGCAGGTAGGCGAGAGAGAGCATATGCATATAACACTCTGTTTCCTTCTCTTTTTTTTTTCTTTTTTTTCTTTGTTTTATAGGAATAAAGAGAAACGTTTCCAAATTAGAAAATACTCCCCAAAATGTAGTAGTCTACTAACACTCAAAGTTCGCATGGGAAGCTCCCCGTGTGGGTGGTTAGCTAGGACAATGAGCTAATTAAATGGTGAAGGAGCTAATAGCATTAAGACTACGACTACAATGCAATACCAGCAGCAACAAAATGAAAATGTAAAACCAAAGCAGCCAAATAAAAGCAAAACAAAATAAAAAGGTAACACCATACCAATAGGAAAACCAAAAAAAGAGCTCAAGTTAATCACCATTAAATTAAAAATACCGGCTATAACATGAAATGTACAAGAAGGTGAAGTTGATTACATCTTTGAAAGCGAATTTTCTTCCAAGAATCACGTATTCACGTACAAGTAATCAGTTTGAAATAACGGGATCCCTCATCAGCTAACTAACAATTTTCTCGCCATTGGTAAACATTGATCATATATACATGCATTTAGCATATTTTTTTCAACAATTTCATTAAACAGGACTTTGCTTTCAATCACATTGATTTTCTAACGCTTTAGTTTCCATACAAACTTCATATACAGTTTGGGACATCTCAAACATACATATAATACCCTTGCTCATGACAAGCACATGTTCCTTTCTTATGAGCGCCAAAGCGTCATTGCGAGAATCCAAATGATCACATCTCTTGTCAATTGAAACAGGAAATGATGCTCGCCGAAAACTTCCACGACAGGAACACAACTGTGATTATGTTGCAACTTGGGTTGAGAAAGCCTAACGGATGGTACTCAGCATTTGTGGGGGTGCAATGCACACATATTCCAATTAACAAAACACTCTGAAGCAACACTTGTTGCACTGAGCTACCCCAACATAAATCACAACAGGATATCCCTAGATGAACCTTCAAAAACAAAGGTTCAGGTTGTTCTTACTCAGAAATCAAGTCGTGAACAGGAAAAGGGAATATAGTAAATCCTTACCCATTGCGTGCAGGTCTATCAAAAGATGGTTCAAATTACCTGTATCTACTACCAGTACCAACTGGGTACACTGCCTAGTTAAAGGTAATCCTAAAGGCTCGGTTTGAACAAGAATATAGGCTAAGAAACCCACTGAGCAATTATGAGCTCCCCGGCGTCATCACTTCGGTCGTTCAGTTATACAACCTGTAGAGCCTTTATATAGCCCATGAGTACACGATGTTAATCTCGATATTTCACTAAGCACCGCCAACCATACACATAATCCTTGGAGCCTATTGTCAACCATATCTAACACAACTTCTATGTTTTAATGAACTACGTGCAGGGATAATAATTTACATGGGCGGGCTAGTCACTATGCAATTTCAGTCTTCTTCCACTATTCTACTTTTCTCGTGTGCAAATTTTTCATTATGCTAAATGTTTCAACAGTTCTAATCTTCTTGTACATGCACAAATATATAATAGTTTAGTCTCACCTAGTAGATAACTATGACCTATTGTTGTTACGTTAGTTCTCCTCGATTTAATTTGATTGAATGGCATTAAATTTTTTTCTATATAAGGACATATAATGCGTTTATCTAAGATGCATGCTCATCGGGGCTCTAAAAAAACATACACTTCCTCGAAACCCTAGCAATTATATATATATAAAAGCTCCAGTAGAAAAACTGTATTAGTCAAACTCTCTTAACCGGAATACTATTAGATAAATAGATAACACAACAATGGAAATGTCACAAATCGTTTTCAAATATCAATATCTGTAGATTCTACCTCGAAACATGCAGTTCAGAATACCACTACAAACTCAGTGTCATACTGTCATATCTGAAGTACAACAATTAACATACACAAATCCAAGATAAGGACTTAAATGGTATTCATGCAAGTAGAGAAAGAAAGAAAGCAAAAAAAAAAAAAAACTATAAGCAGAAATTCAGTTGTTAAAATAGTATACCTGAAATTCATCAGTCAATCTCGATTTAACAAACTTGTCCCAATCTTCTTGGCTGATATATTTTTCGTATATTCTGGGAGGTTTTCTAAGCAATTCGAGTTGGTCTTTAAATGGTGTGATGTAGAACCTGGTCAGCCTGCTCTTGAATTCTCTCCATTTCTCACCGATATCTTGCAAAGTACCTTTCATTTCGTGGTCTTCCAAGTTGAATTTCCCCTAAAACACATACAAGAGATTTTGAAACTAGCAAAGAATTAAGACTATCTAATTAAGTAATTTTATTTTCGAACTTTTTACCTTTATAAATTTCCATAATCTGTCTCTCGC
The DNA here is from genome assembly GCF_015680905.1 of Coptis chinensis. Lineage (NCBI taxonomy): Eukaryota > Viridiplantae > Streptophyta > Magnoliopsida > Ranunculales > Ranunculaceae > Coptis > Coptis chinensis. Next base: position 85,680,120 of record NC_141463.1, on the reverse strand, counting down.
TTCTCCTTTGACATCATGCCAATTGCCATAAGTAGCAATGGAAACTCGAGAAGCGACCGAAGAAACCCGAGTAGCTAGCCAAATCTTTCCCACCTTCACCAATACGTTGACCATTTTGATTGAATACAACATCCACACGCTCATTCTCTTTTTCATCTTTGTAAGGCGTGAGCATACAACTGCTCCTCTACCTTTCCTTTTCTCTCGATGCGTTGTGTCACATTTTCTTCCATGTTTGAGTCGGAGTCTCGTCAACTTCCGTGTTAGAATTGAAGTTTTCTTACGGATCCATGTCCGAGTCAAGAGTCTCGTCAACTTCCGTGTTAGGATTGAAGTTTTCTTACGGATCCATGTTAAATTCTGTAGAGTGTAGACATGAATAAAAGCACATGAAGCCAAATAAGATAACAACTATAACTTCTAAAATGATTACACAATTTTACTTAAGCGAAGATAACAAATCAAAATAAACCCAAATAAATTTTATTGAGGAAAAAAATTAACGAAACAAACTTTTCTTAGTGATAAACTAAAATGATAAAATATCCGGTACAAGATAAACCAACTCCTTTGGAAGGAAAGAAAATATGTTTTAGGTCGAATCGACCCATATCCCTCACAATTTGCACGAGCATAAGAACCCAAAGAGTCAACTTCGGCAAACTTTTACTGTTTGTATGGTCAATAGAGCAACCAACGCGTTGATCTCATCCTCATTCTCCTCTTCATGGTAGTCTCTTTTCAGGGAGCCCTCAATGTTATTGACCATCTTGGGTCGAAATGGTCGGGTACATAAAATACTTGCTTGGCTTGGGAGGCCATAACAAAAGAGTCCGATTTATGGCCTATTCTACCAAGATCAACGGATGTGAAACCCAATTCATCCACTTTGACGCCATTTCTGCTCTCAACCCAATCACACTTGAATCTTTGGGACTTTAAAGCGTCATATAGTCAAGCAACCATATTTCTTGAATAACACCGTAATAACACATCTCCGAAATGACTGGGTTTATCCCTGGCACTAGCAATTTGCAATTTGTTGAAGCCACTAAGCTTACACCACTATTACGGTTTACTAGTGATGCTTCATGAGCCTTTGTATGAAAGCGAAACCCGCCAATAACATAGCGGAGCATTTTATAACGTCTCGACGCGAGGTCCTTGAGCTACAACTTTCAAGATGTCTGAGAGATCGTTCCCGGGAATCATTTCCTCTTCCTCAACCTGCTTTTGCAAGTTTTGGGAACTTGTTAGTCACATTTATAATATGGTATTAAATGTGATGCAAGTTCAATTAGTATACCGTTTTACGAAGCCAGTAAATAAAGGTGCGGTGGTGCTCATCTTGTAGCCATTTCGCTGACCTAAGGGGATTACTACGTCTTAGGTGCTCCATATGCTTCCTACAAAGACATAATTAGGAAAATACAGTAACCATCAAACTGTCCAAATTAAGCAAGAAACTTTCATAGTTTCTTGTAGACGACATTGTTAGGTATAATTAATGCCGACTTACTCAATATAAAGTTGTACATCATCTGTGTTTTGCAAAACACACTGATGCGCTTGCTCCCAAGAGTATTGTTCCACTCCAACAACCTTTGTACCACCAAGAGGCTTCCCGTTGGATATTGTATCTTTTTTTTTTTCTTTGTTGTTGGTATCCATGTTTCTTCCTAAAGGAACTCCCACGGTTTCTGCGGACCTGATAAGTACTTTCGATGAAACTCTACGGCTTCCTCAACAAGATAATTTTCTGCAATGCATCATTTTCCTCGGGCGATTTCGATTTGAACGTATCCCTTCAATATCTTCATGAATCTAAAATTTAATACATATAAGAGTTAGAGAAAAAGGGGAAGCTTCGTTGAATTATTGAAAAATATAAGAAATTAGCTTGTACTTGCCTCTCAAATGGATACATCCACCGAAGAATCTTGGACCACAAAGCTCGACCTCATGTACAAGATGAATTGTGAGATGCACCATAATGTCAAAAATGATGGTGGAAAGTACATTTCCAGCAAACACAATGTAACCGCCAAATTGTCTTGGATTTCACGCAACTTAGACACATCCACCACTTTGGCACAAAGAGAACTCAAGAAGAAACACGACCTAATGATGGCATATCTCACATGTTTTGGCAACACCGATCGATAGCCACTGGAAGAAGTTGTTGCATCAATATATGACAGTCATGAGACTTGAGACCGTACAATTTTCAAATCTTGCACTGACACGCGATGCGGAAATTCGAACAATATCCATCCGGCACTTTCAGCTCAAGCAAAGTATTGCGGACTTTTGCTTTCTCCTCTCTTAGTTATTGTATGACATGCTGGTGGAAGGTAAGTTCGATTTCCTCTTGTTTCTGGTGCCAGTTCCTTCCTAATATTCATCTCAACAAGGTCAAGACGACTTTTAAGGTCATCCTTCGTTTTATATTTCATGTTGAGGAGTGTGCCAATAATACTATCACAAACATTCTTCTCAATATGCATAACATCCAAATTGTACCGTACAAGCAAAAATTCCCAATATTCGAGCTCAAAAAATATGGACTTCTTCTTCCAACAAGTTCTACTTTCGCTTTTATTAGTCGAGGCAAGCCGCTTCCTCTTTCGTGTATCTGACTTTTCATCGGATGCCTTTGACTTCCTTTTTGATGCTTTTGGCTTCGGAATCACCAAAATTTTTTTTCCCCATTTGACTCGGATCCCCTTGACCTTTCCCAAAATCTTCTTCCCAGTTAACAACTCTGGACTTGATCGACATTCTTGCTGCCCATTAAACCCCTTTCTTTGCTTCCTAAACCGATGGTTTTTTGGAAGCCACTTTCGATGTGCTTGATATATGTTTTTATTCGAATGTTTCAATCTAATGGAATCTGTTTCTTCACTGCAAACTGGACAAGCAAAATACCCCTTGACGCTACAACCAGCTAAATTTCCTAACGCGGGAAAATCATTAATTGTCCACATTAGTACAGCCCTCAATGTAAAAGATTGCTGCTTGTAGGCATCAAAAACCTCAACACCAGGACCCCACAAAGTCTGTAAATCTTCAATCAAAGGTCTGAGGTAAATGTCAATATCATTACCCGGCTGTCGTGGACCTGATATCAACATTGTCAACATCAAAAATTTTCTCTTCATACACAACCATGGAGGAAGATTGTAAGTGACCAACATAACGGGCCAACAACTATGCCTACTGCTAAGGTTACTATGTGGATTGATTCCATCTGTCGAAAGAGCTAATCGTAGATTCCTTGGTTCTGAAGCAAAAGTTGGCCACAACTTATCGATCTCTTTCCACGCAGGAGAATCAGCAGGATGACACATTTGACCATCAATTACTTCTCTCTCATTTGCATGCCATACCAAATCTTTTGCTGTCTGAGCCGATTGAAACATCTTTACAAATCTTGGGATAGGTGAAAAGTACCACAATACTTTTTTGCAGTGCTTTACCCTTGTTTTCTTGGTATCTTGGCGCCTCCACAAGTCGGACAAGTAGTTCTAGACTTGTACTCCTTACCTCTATAAAGTATACAATCATTGGGACATGCATGTATTTTCTCAGATCGCATTCCAAACGTAGACAAAATATCTCTAGCGTTGGACATGGATTTTGGCAACTCATTAATTTCCGGAAGGGCTTTTCCGAACAACTTCAATAAAAGGCTAAAACTCTTGTCCGACCACCCGCTTCTTTGCTTTCAAAATTGAACATTTCGACAAGGAATGACAACTTTGTAAATGTTTTGCAACCTTTGTACGAGGCTTCTCCATCTTCAAGCAACTTACAAAGTTTTTCAGGATCCCCGATTGAAATGCTCATATGCATCCTCAACCATTCTAGTTGTTGTCGCAAAATCATCGGGGATCTCAAAATCTTGAGAAAGAGGTTGACATGTACTACCACTTCAAGGTGATCACTAGGAGAATCTTCCCATGCAATATCCATGTTGTATAGGTTTCTTCAAAACCGTTTTCATATAAATGATTTTTATCTCCACCAAAGTTTGGTGTTGATTATTCCCACAAACGAGCATGGGCATCTTATCCAATGAAGCATCTTGGGCCTACACTCTTTTCAGCACATTTAAGAAAGTACAAGACCCCTACTTCGAATTCGTTCGTTACTCTATCCATAGTCATCCAGGACCTATCCATTCTTATTCCTATTGCAAGTAAACAAAAACTTAAAACCCCATAAAGATAAGTCATTTTAAACACCGTAACCACAAAATAAAAAACAAGTATGTAGCATACTACATGGAGCTGAGAAAAGTACAAAGAAAAGTTCGGAGAACTGAATGCAGAAAACAATACCTAGCAAGAATACTTGTTTCCACTCAAGTCCTTACACGTACTATTCTCAAGAACTCCAAGAGCTTTCCCAAGAATCTGCAAGACAAAGGAAGAATGTTTACAATAACTCTCAAGTTACTTACTGCAATTTACTACTTTGGCAATCTCAAATCAAGCTTATGACTTAAAGTGGTCTAATAGAGAGTTCACCGCTTATAAGGTTCTCAAACGTCAAACCTCAGATCCATGCCTTTAGAACAAAACTGCCCTAATCTCCACACAAGTAATTTTACTAGGTATGAGGTTGGGTCTAGTTCTCCTGGCTAGCCTAAACTCATTGTTGTTTGTTGGTATGCAACTCTATCCCAGTACCAACCATGTTAAACTTGGATACTACACACGATTTTCTAGTAGTACCCATGTCCCCTACCCAGTGACAAAGTTTTCAGTTCACTACCAAAAGATGCATCACGGATTGCCAAAATTATTCTTCTATGACTACTTTCAAGATTCTATCACCGAGGCTCCTAATAATCCCGACATTAGGCTTCGTTCAAAAAAATTCTAACTTGCTTCATTTGAATGGCTAGTTTAGTTAAAAGCAGCCGCGATTATCTATCCAAATTTTCACGGAGTAAAAGAATCCATATAATATCCTTCGTGGTTTAACATATAACATGACTACATCTGCAGGAGCTATGAACTAATGAACCGCCTACTCAAAGTTTATGTCTACAGAGACGGGGAAAAACCTATATTCCATCGACCAATTCTGAAGGGATTTATGCCTCACGAAGGGTGGTTTATGAAACCGATGGAGGGAAACAAAAATTCATTGCGAAAGACCCTAGAAAAGCTCACCTTTTCTACATGCCTTTCAGTACACGGATGTTGGAGTTTTCCTTATATGCACCTAACTCACACGATCGGACAAACCTAGCTGCATATTTAAGGAGCTACACAAACATGATTCTTGTGAAATATTCCTTCCGAACAGGCCGGGTTGTCAAAAAGGAACCTCTGGCTAAAGTTGTTAACATGATAGGAATGTCTAATGCTCTCGTAGTTTTTGATAATGTTTAGTGTTATTGTGCTAAGGCCACGGGATCATAGTGTCTGTGTCTCCACATTAATTTGGACAACTAACTTTCACATTTATAGAATGAGAGGTAAAGCATCTTAACTGTCAAAGACAAATGAAGTGAAGTATACAAGAGCACGAGCTCGATTACCTAGAGTAGAATGAGGTATTATGAAAATATTGAAAATTTGAAATCACATGCACGCGAAGTTATATCTTTGAATGCTTTGGATTTTTATTAGGTAATCGGCAATTAGTAGGTGATCATCTTATTGTCTTTGATGTCCGTCAAGTGTCAATAACCTTAACTCCTTAAGGTTGATCATCTCCTCGTAACCACCTTTATAAGTTCTTTCTTAACATCTGTATCTTGCACCCCTAAAGATTGTCTAATTCAATATTGGAGATTGTCTAAAGTTTGGTTCTAGCTTAGAAATTGAAGGGAAAAACAACTAGAGGTTTGACAATATTGCAACCTAATTAGCTAACTAAAGGTGGCTTCAATAATACAGCATTACCAAGATCCGGGTGATTCATGATCAGGTCTAGTGTGAAACCAACCTCGGCGTATGAGTAGTTAAGAACAAACCTTCATTTTGGCAACTTTTGGTGACTCAAATGCCTTGTAGAACATGCCATGGGATAAGTGCAACACAAGTACTTTTGAAATTTGTCAAATTGACAAAGCTGTAAACTAAAGTGTAGCTACCATTCTTCCCTCCAAAGCAAAATAATAATAAAGCACCCATTGCCTCCCTTATTCCATCTGTGATACCAATCTCAAATTAAGAATCAATGGATACGTGCTCTAGAGTTTAGACTACTACAGTTCCTACCTCCTAATCCTATTTAGATTGCAACATTTCATATATTATTTTTCCAGCCAATCCGAAAAATCAAGAAGGTGAATTGCAAGCGATAATGGAGTTAGTGTTATCTTGCTAAATCAACAAAATTGATTTTGTGACCCAATTGCAAGAAAGAGCAATCAAATCGATAGCATCACCGCATTATCCCCTAGCAGCTTATCCTCTTAGCATCGAGGGGACGACAAAAAAAGAAAAAACCGAGTGATTCCTTTTGGATTCCCTCACTCATCTAGTGAGGATCAAGAAGAGGGATACTTGGGCAAAAGAAAGAGCTTTCAAATGCTTCTTGATCAACCAACTCTCAAAACAAGAAGGAGCAGTTTCGGTCTTACGCCGCTTAACTCTGTCGGGGCACTCACTAACCTAAAACACTTAAGCAAAGCAGTTTCAAATTTCTAGCAAGGAAGCCTTTCACTCACAAAAAGGAGCTACTTGCCTTTTCGGAAGGAGATATCGGAAAGGCAAGCCTCATCCGAGCTAATGTCGCTTAAGTTGATGCCATTCCTTCCGGTCAAGCTCTTGGAAAACAAGAGACCTCTATCACCGTGGGAGGCAACTTGGAGAACCTAAGCTAGCAATGGGTTGGACAACTAGCGGCTTTCTCAAACGAGTTCAAACTCTAAGAACCACTTACTTTTAGGAAATTGGAGGCATGAATACATCGGCTAGTCGCGGCGGGCTTCACTTTCCAAACAACTCAATAAGTGGGAGAACTGTGGCAAAGCTTAAGCCGGGGAGCTATTCAGTCGGGCTTATCAATACAGTTCAAACCCTCATGAGGAAAGTGGGAATCAAAGCATTCCGCTAAAAGAGTAGATGCTACTAAACGATCAACCTACTAGCAAAAGACCGAAAGCCACCGGTGGGCGAACTCACGGGGGTTTGAGGGCTGTTGGATAGATAAAGCGAGGAGCTATAAGGACTATGCTTACTTAGCAAACCCGGTAAAGAAGATAAGCAGAGAAAGCCAAGAAAAAAAACACTTGATAGCTCGCTCGGCCTTAGTGGAAGCAAGGAATAGAAATACCTAAGAGTGATATTCGCGATGGCGATACTAGCTCCCACCGCCGAGCTACCGGTATCAAACAAAAGGTCAATCCTAACATGTAAGCTTCTTTATACCCTATAAAGTATACCACACTTTAGAGTCAAAGAAATATCTAATTGTAGATGAAATACCAATACTAACTATATCATAGTATAGAGAAAAAAATAAGCAGCTCTCATGTTAACGATCTTCAAACCGCCGAGCTACCGGTATCAAACAAAGTAAAATCCTAACATGTAAGCTTCTTTATACCCTCTACAAGTATGCCACACATTAGAGTAAAACATCCCTCATGGTAACGAACTGAAAAGTTCCCACCTGTTAACAAACTTCAAACCGCCTCGCAACCAGTATCTGTCTTTTGTATTAAGTTTTTCAGTTCTAAAAAAGAAGAAAAAGGTAAATCTTTTACCTTTTCTTCATCCCGCGTCCCAGTCAAATTAGAACCTATAGCCTGTACTAAACAGCGTCTGAGGTCTCTTTTCAAAAGATTACTCTACAAAAAGGAAGGTCTACACAGCAAGGATAAGCATTGCAATCCGAACTTAGACTGAGAGTAAATAAAATGGTTCCTCATATTCAAATACTAGATGTTTAGCCTGTCACAACAGGTTGTTGTATAGTTAGGACTACTGAGTCCTAGGGTAAGGCACTGAGAGCGGATACAAGCTTCTCTAAATTATTTAGGTATATATAAACAAAACGCTCGTTTAGGACTATAAGTATTATATTACAAATATAACTCAACCCTATCGACGAAGTTACTTTCTCCTTTAACACGGTTCTTACGCCAAAGACCTCCTCGATAGTAGCTATTTTATAGAATCCCCAACAATGGCAATTTATCTTTAGTAGAAATTCATTTCGTTCAAAAAGAAGCCACACACGAAGTAAAGGTTGCTAAACCTCTGCAGCTATTTCTTCAGTGTAATCTTAGCTTTCCTGACTTAAAGCAGTTGTCAGCTAAGCCACTGGATGGTTGACCGGCTTCAATGACATGGGTGAGGATCGTAACCTCTCGCGGGAGGCTTAGACCAATTACCCCATTCATAAACCCGGGAGGAGGTGACCAATGAACGGAATCTTATCCCTAAGATAGAAGGTGTATGCTTCGGATACCGGTAGGGCAACACAGACCCCTCCCTCGGCTCCTCCATCCATGTAATCAATCAATCGATTTTAAGCTCTGCAAATCCAAAGCTATCTGTTTCAAGCTCTCTTGTGAATGAAAACGCACTTTTAGTCTTCCATAGGTTCGTGAAGTCAATCTTTCCAGAGTGAGGGGTACTCAAGCAAAGGGTCACTAACGGCACGGGCCGCTAATTCATGATGAAAACGCTCAAGCTATAAATAAACCCTTCGATTACGCAGGCTAATCCCGACTGTACGCATGCTTTGGTCTCCAGTTGTTCAGCCTAACGGATAGCCCTAATACTTTTACGCTATTCTCTTCCCAGAGTGAAAGATGCGGTTGCCTAGGAGCTTTAGCCGCTCATTCCGATGTTCCATATGAAAATATTGGAGATTCACTTAAATCAACTAGGTCCTATTCATAGTCTAGGTCGATGTCTTATCGCATACCACATTATAGAGACAATCCAAAGAACAAGTAGTGCATTTTTAAGATTCGGGCGATGCTTTCGGTTTAAAACCGGATGCACAACTACTTACTACTCAATTGATCCAAGGACCAGTTATATCAAAGTTTCTACTATGTTGACTTGCTCCCTTGACTCCCCCCCGGGACATTTGGAATTAGAAGTGATGGTAAAGGTGGTACTGTCCTTGACAAGAAGCCCTTTAGTTTTTATGGAACAGAGGGCCTATGATTACGTGAAAAATGGCTCGCATGGTACTTCTTACCCCTAAAGCGACCATTCCTACCAATGTATGGAATGGATTTGTGCTACTTTTCAGCGTCACCGGGAATGAGTCTTGGTAATGACAATATACTACCGACCATCACATTCCACTTTCCGGGGGCAGATTTGGATGTGACTTCACGAAATTTTTTAGTTTTTCCCGACTATCTATGCCCCGGCTATTGTCCCTCATCAATTTGATTTAGATTCACGGTGATAATAGGAAACCTTGCTCAATCAAACCATAGGTTTTGTTTAACGCTTTTAGAGAATACGCTTACCTTTGCTAAGGAGGAATGTAAACTAGGATCATAATCTCATTGAGATTTTAGTTAACAATAAAACAAAAAAGCGACCTTACTTGAACAGGGATCCGCTCTATAAGGAAATACCTCTGTTTCCTTGAGTAATCAAGAGATGGGCTCACTCCTCCTATAGAGGATCGCTCTCGAGCTGGCGAAAACTAGTGTCGCTACTATAGTGAATATAGCTTGTCCGAACTAGAGGGTATACAATCATCGCAAAAAAATAATTGAAACTAGAGGGTATCACATCTCATCGCAAAACAAATATATACATAAAAAAAAAATACCGAAATAGAGACCCATGTAATCCTTTGAACTTGGTTAGTTGGTCCCCTTCAACAAAACAAATGTGAATAGTGAGGACGACAAGGTTAAAATCGAAAAAAGCAAGTGAAGAAGAAATGGTTAAAATCAGCAAAAAAAAAAGTTGCTATTTTTATGAAAATGGTTACCTCGAAAGTGATTGAATAGTGAGGGGCGATGACGAAGTTGATGTGAAGAAGACGAGTTGAGTTGTAGTTTTATAGGCAACTAACTTTGTGATAATTCTCTCAAAATCCAATTCCCCGTTTCTCGCGAGATAAGGTTATGGGAGTCCACATCAATTCTAATTCTACCAGTTTTTTATCCAAATGGGATGTGAGAATCGTAAACCCGCGGGAATCCTAAGAGTCGTGGAAGAACTGGAGAAGTTGTGAGGGAGAGACCGAGATAATAGCGGGAATATCTAATTTGAACGAAGTTTATTTTTTTTTTTTTTTTGGCGTATTTGACTATTTGGCATCAAAGCCCAAAATATCGATATCAAGGCCCAAAATGGATATATATCGGTGTACCCAAAAACCGATATATATCGGATATTTCGGATATATCCATTTTTTTTGTAACCAGTCCAAACTATTTAAAATATCGGAAATATCGGATATATCGGAAATATCGGATATATATCAGAAATATATTGGAAATATCGGATTTATATTAAAAAATGATCAAAAAGTCAACCGATATATATCGTAAATATCGATTATATCGGCGATATAAAATTTTTATATCGGAAATTCCGATATATAGCGGGAAAAAAGGGTTCTATATTCGGTGGATATATGTCGAAAATATCGATATATGTGTACCAAAATACCGATATATATCGGATATATCGGGCCGGATATATCGGGCTTATATTTTGGTCCTTGTTTGGCATAAAGTCATAAACCACGGTAGAAAGTGGAAAATTTATATACCACTGTTTATGTTAAAGGTAGTGGGGATGCGGAGTATTCTCATGCTGAAAAAAAAACTAACCATGGTATATGGCCCAACTTATCCCACGGTTTTCATGTAACTGTGACATATACTAGTAAACCAATGACCAAAGAAATTTCCGCCGTGGTATATAAGTATTTCCCACGGTTTTTGGAATAACCATGGTATAAACGTTCTTATTGACCGTGGTATATGTGTCATTCTGTAGTAGTGTTTGGTCTCCAAGATTGCAATGAAAGGAGTTTCCAAAGATGTGGTAGGGTATGTACTTACATGATTTTCAGTATGGGGTCGGTGTTTCTGTTGAAGCAGAAGCAATTTTGCACGTTGTCAACCGTATAGTGTATGATAACAATGATAGTACCTCTCTTTCGATGTTGCTTGTAGATTTTCAGAATGTTTTTAACATGGTTGATCGGACTACCATGTTAAAAGAGGGACTACCATGTTAAGAGAGGTCCGTATCCGTTGCCCAACTATTGCCCCTTGGGTTGAGTACTTGTATTGTCAACCTGTGAGATTAGTTATATTTGGGGGATGGCTACATATGGTCTGCTAGTACTAGGGTCCAAAGAAGGCGACCTTTTGGGTCCCTTCTCTTGCACTAGTATTGCATCCACTAGATCTAGTCCAGGTTGTCAGTTATTGTTGCCACGGGCTTGATACCTAGATGATGGAACTCTAATCGGAGATCTGAAACAGTGTGTACAGCTACAGCGTTGGGTATGATTCGGGAAGAATGACCTTCTTACGGGTTGGTTCTTAATGTGGGTAAAACTGAAATATTTTGGTCATCATTGGATCCATGTATGCGCCGCCTCCACTCCTAGTCTCTTTCCTTCCGATTTTTCCCATCCTCGCCAGTGGTCAAGTGCTTGGAGGTGCGGTCGAAGACTAATTCATCCTTTGTCATGGGCCTTGCTTACAAAGCGTGTTGAAAAGGTTATGACTTTGATGGACTGTTTTGTTGTTTTGGAAGATCCACATTGTGAGTTAAGCCTTCCACGAGCTTGTGTTGGGGCTCTCTAAGTTGGTCTTTGCGATTCATACTTGTCTACCCGCCCTTTTCGAGAGGCAGCTAAGACTTTGATCGGCATCTCCGCAGTGTTCTCCGTGGTATTGGGTTTCGATGGTCCCGGCTTAAGTGATTTGCGGTGGCGTTTTATCGACACTCCATTAGCCTTTGTGGGTTAAGTATTTCTTATGCCAGCGATGTCTCTTCTTTTGCTTTTGTGGTCTCCCATTGTTAGATTTCTCGAGCTTCATAACCACATTCTTAGGAGTTGTGGCAATGCGTGCCTTTAGATTAGATTCTTGATGTTGCTAGCGATTGCATTGAGTCTCGTCCTTAATCGATTTTGACCTCAACTCTCCGGGCGTGAATGATATCGTCCTCTCAAAACCACAAAAGTTTTGGTGGAAGCGTTCTCACGATAAGATTGGTGCTTTGGTATTGAGAAGGAGTTTGAGCTATCTACTCCTCAAAAAGCAGTCATTAGATGCTTACAGTCAGAACACGTAAAAGATTTTCTACTTGTTATTCCGATGGAGGGACTTGGGCAGCGTATGTTGCCGATGGAGTATCGTTCTATTCTCTGGCACCGTCTCATGATTCCTTTGTACTCTAACGGTGGTTTATGCTATGTTTGCAAAAAGAGTAAACTGGATGCTTTCGGGGACCACGCAGCACATTGTAGACATTTTCCAGGTTTCAAATACCGACATAATCATGTCAGAGACATTTTATGTGACGCATTTTGGAGAACTGAGGTACAATTGAAAAAGTAGGCTCCTGTCAATTTTCTCATTGATCCGAATGAGGGTAGATCGACGCCGACTGCAGATATATATTAATCTGATTTGGTCGTAGGGGAAAATATCGCGTGTTGATGTAACCGGAGCATCTCCGCTGGTAGGGTTTGGGAATGGAGTCTTTGAGGTGGGAGAAATAGCTAATAGAAAGCGATGACAAGAAAAATTGAGAAACACAAGGATGCTTCGTGGGGCTAACCAAAGATTGTTTCATTCCGTTTAGTTTCGACACTTTTGGTTTCTTGGCACAACAAATCTGTTGAGTTCCTTAAGGGGTTGCTGAAAAAGTTATTGACAATAACGTTATGACAACCCGGTTCTAACGAGTTTGCATTTAGAAATATAGGATTTGCCATTCGAGAAAAGGACTTAGCGTCAGTAGCTTGTTGCACGCTTGTCTTAATTATTTGTAAAACTTCGTTATCGTTATTAATAAAGATTTTTAAGAAATATACATATATATATATACAATCTAGCGGGTTCCGTTTACCATACTTTTTATACCATAGTTTATATCACACCCCCTTTTACAAGATGAATTAAATGTTAATAATTTGTGGATATTATCTACTAACTATAGATAACATCTCCACAAAAATTCATCTCATTTGGAAATCTCTAACCTAATTAAAAATTGTTGTAAACTTTGAATTATCAAATTAGGTGAAATTTTATAGAGGTGATCTTCATGGATAGGTGAACACATCCACAAAAAATTAGGTTGTAATTCATGTTGTAGGTAATATTGTGTATCCATTTTTATTTTTATTTTTTGTTTACAAGAGAAATAATTTGAAATCATCTTCAAAAACTTGTATATCAGACTACTAGTACAATGGCATTAATTGATGTGATTTGGGGCAGGAAAAATAATAATAATAATAATAATAATTCTATGCACGACAGGGCTTAACTATGCCGAAGTAGTACTTTGGAAAAAAAAAAAAAAAAAAAAAAAAAAAAAAAAAAAAAGTGAGTAATATGGACATATATAGAGTCACGTGGTTTGCCTAATCAAATCCCTTAAGAGCAAGTCCAATGGATAGCAACTATAATGGGCTGCTAAAAGGTGCTACATAGGCCTTTTAGCAGCCCCAGCCAAATTTGGCAGCCCAAACTCCAAAAACAAGTCAAATGGGACTTTTTTAGTAGTCATTAAAATTGGGAGATCTGGACGGAATAAACTCTGCCGTTTGTCCGTTAAATTGCAATAGACGGCCCGAAACTATGCCGTCTATATATGGCGCTTCTTCACAATTTCTTTGAAGCCTATATAAAAACTTACACTTCAACTCATAACCATCACTTTCCCGGTTTTAAAAACCTCCAAAACTTATTCGATTCTTCTCCCGATTCTTCTGCAAATCAAAACAATATAAATATATAAATCAAAGTTTCATTTCATTTCTTGTTTACTTTCTGCAGCAAAAACAACAGCAGCAGAAACAAAAAGAAAATGAGGATCAATGATAACTATAATGATGACCATCAACTTATTTCTACTCCACCAAAACATCTTGTTTTTGCTTACTACATAACCGGTCATGGTTTCAGTCACGCCACTCGTGTCGTCGAGGTAATATATCAATAAATGAATGAATGAATGAATATTTCACTGTTTTTGTTTATTTATTGATCAAGTAAGATTTGGTTATTAGGTGACTCAACATTTGATATCAGCTGGACATGATGTACATGTTGTTACTAGTGCTCCTGATTTTGTTTTCACTTCTGAAATTCAATCTCCTAGGCTCTTCATTCGCAAGGTTTGATTTGTTTTGTTTTGTTTTTATCACTTGTTAGAATTTGATATTTGATGAAAAAATGTGAGTTTTTAAGATAAAGTTATTGTGTGTAATAGGTTTTGTTGGATTGTGGAGTTCATTACAAGAATACCAAGTATTAGCCACGATCATGAGTTGTGGCAAAAGACCACAAACTTATAGGCTGCTGCGGGACCAGAGCCAATCTTTGTGGCTAATCTTTGGCCACACCCATGGTTGTGGGGAAAGGTATGTTTTGGCCACGGATCTTAGCCGTTGCAAAGAAGTCCATTGGCCACACTTTGAGGGTTTATTATTATTGAATTGGCCACGGATCATAGCCGTGCAAACATCTTCATTTAAAAAAAAAAACAACAATAGATTTACTGTCCCTCGAATTACACCTCGCAACTTCCTAATGTTCTACAACCAGATTCCAATGTGACATGCCAAAACCATAACTCTTAATTATTCAACATTTGATTATGCAACTGAAAAATGTGTTAAAAACTTTAAAACAAGTGTGCCCTATATGGGATTCCAAACTACATAAAAAAAAAAATTTAGTACAACAACAAAAATTCTAATGGTTGGCATATACTACCGAAGAAAAAAAAAAATGTAAACCCTAGACTTAGTTTGATCAACTCTATCAGCAACACAAGTTTAATATGATCCGGACATCCTAGTCATCCCAATGCATCACTGGTTATGTTGTTTGCAACACTGCAATAAGAACATAGTGCAATTAGGATAGTCAATTCAGCAAAGTTACTTCCTAAACTAAAAGGAAGCAAACTATAAGAATAGAATCTAACCAACAACAAAATATATCAAGTTTAGACTCTAAATCTTGAAATTAGATAAACAAAAATGTTCTCAAAATAAAACAAAGTCCATTACCCAAGTCGGTCCATCAATTGCATGTATTACTAACGCATAACACGCCTCAACAAAGCAAGAAATTAATACTTACATTGAACTCATTCAAATCATCAATTATCGCCGATAAAACGCAATGCATACGCTGTGTCGTAATAGTGTGTGTGGAGCGACAGGATGTGTCTATGAGCACTTGTGGAGGCGAGATATAGTTGAAATTTGGGACCATCATGAATACTGGGAAAATACTCATAGATCCATGCCTAGATATACACAAATAGTTAACATATTGATAGAGTAATAAAATTAACATTAAAAAAAAAATAAACTCTAAAATACTCAAATTTTTACGTAGAAGAGTCATATAACTGTAACCCCTTTCACCTTCGCATACGGCAGCCCCCAGACCTCATATAAAAACGCCAAAATTGCTGCACCCCATGCATACTCTTCATCTCAGCGAATTTCAACAACGACCTCGGATAACATATAGGCACTCCGGTCCGGACTTGTCAGAAAAGCGGCACATCCAAAAAAAAACAGAATAAAAGCTCTAACGATCCGTTGAACATCCCGGAAACTTCGAGGCCTTCTCTACCCACATTCCGGTCACATATAGGGCTATCATGAATCTTGTTAAGCAAAATGCTTCCGGATGAATTCTAGCCTTACTTTTGAAGTGAACTTGCTAGCTTCCATCTCCCCTAATCAAATCAAGGGAGCCCCGGACCAAGATGTAAAGAGATTTATCGATTGTTGTAAGATTCACCCAAATGTCCTTTGCCCTTGCTCTTCCTCTAATTGTGACCTGCTGATTTGGACAACATCGTCCAAAGTCCGCAGTCATCTCCCCAACTGGCATATGGAAGGTGTTGGTCTTAGGATGCCATCTCTCTACAAGCGCCGAAGAGATCAATGGTGGATCCATATGCTCGTGATAACCTTCGAGATCAAACAACCCGATCGCTTTCAACCAGTACGCGGCAAATCTCGGAGACCTTTCACATTCATTTTTGAAATTCCATTGGGATACCCCCGCTAAGTGTGAAACACACCTTCAACGCTCGCGATCCTCCTAAAAAACAACCGTACGCATTAGATATATATGAGCGAAACAAAAGATTTTGTAAAAGAAAATCAAAGTACACAAGAAAAAACAAAATATTACCCTTCTCTCCCAAACATCAGCGGCATATGCACGCGTAGTCATACAACAACTTCACTCATACGGGCCTCCCCATACACACCTCTTTGAAACTCCAAATCATCATTGGATTTTCTACGAAATCGATCTGGGAGGAATGTTTCTTCCACCGGTGGTACGCCTTTACCACATATTCTTCAACATCATCATCCCTGCTCATCCTCCCTCCTCACTCTCCTCCTCGCTCTCCTCCTCTCCTCTTCTACTATACTCTTTCCCTTTGTCTAAACCTACATCTAAACCTACATTAGTATCACTATTCACACTATCTACACTATCTTCACTAAACTAATCAACCTCGGGAACCTCAAGAACCTCTTTTCCAAATGGTCCCCTCACCGATGAATTAAACCGTCCGCCGCCCATGTCTTTTTCTTCCAACTGCATCAACCGCCAGAGGAACTGCCACCAAACAATTTCTTAACACCCTTGAATGTAGTTTTCGCTGCATTCTTCACATCTTTGATCGAGGACCCATCGCTACAAAGAAAAAATAAAACAAGTATTAGTAAACCATATTTAAAGAAACAATGTACAAAGAAAAACACTAGAAAAGGGAGATCATCCTAGTCATAAAACTAATATACTTATAAGCTTGCTATGCTAACTCCAAGTATATATGAAGAAATAGAATGAAGTTACGCTATCCAAATTCTATCGAATTTTTGGGCAGAGTTTCATTTGTTTGGTCAACGTTTCGTATACTTAAAACTGTCATAACACGGAAATCAATAATGACATCCTTCCAACAACCATATGTACATATAACCCCTAACTTTTACACCGGTGAAAATGTATATATATACAAGATTTGTTTTGTATGAACCGTTATTTATGTACATCAAGTATTACAACAAAATAGCTGGACTCTCGCAACAAAATGAACTTGACTCGTCCCTCGTCAAGCATAGGAAACCACCTTGATAACATACATTGATAAGTTTGAAGGAAGGGCAACAAAAAAAACACCACAATGCCACAGGATAACACACTCGGCTTTGGGTCTAGTTATATGGCATTGCTAACATCAATTTGGATAGAATCGAGCCTAATCGTCATATGTGCTTTTTGGGTCTAACATTCTACTTGGAGAGGTAGTAAAAGCGGTGGTGTTTATAATATCTCAAGCTTCGGCTTTTTGCTATAACTTCTCCTTAAAGAGAAGCCCAACTACTCTGCCGACACGCAAGTATAGATCAATCTTAGCTAAATATATGTACATTTTAAATCCTATATGTGAAACACAAACCATTACATTTTAAAAGCATGCTAAAGAATTCATAAACACAATAAAGAGAGAAATATACAAAGTGAGTGAAGTCCATTGGTCGAATTAAAATAATGAGCCTCGTAATTTAAAACATTCGGTTTCAATTATTAGTTTAGTTAGTAGTTACCTTTAGGAAAAATCACGAGAATATAGCTTTTTAACGACTAAGGCTTCAAAGCTTGGAAAGCAAGATTGCTTTTTGAGAGGGTTAAAAGGTCGAAAGCATGTTGGATGGTCTATAGGTCTTAAAGCTTTGAAAACCTCATTGTGTCCTAACTTCATGAGAAAGTGGGTGTGGGTTTGTTGGACTCTGTTTAGCTTTCTGAGTCCTCCGGTCTACATTTGTAAATTTGTTTCAATATAACCCACCACCGGAATGGGCGTGGGCTGATTAAGCATCTAGTTCAAATATAACTGTTCACCACAACAATACTATTTAGAACACAATGGCATGTGCCAAATTCGTATTGTCATTATTCCATCAACATCAGAAAAACAAAACAATAGCTTTCTTTAGTTTAATTGGCATATGCAATGTATAATGTAATGCTTTATAGTACATGGTTGGTCACTTGTATAAACTGTAAATTCATTCATTTGACAACCCGAACAAATATTCTACTTCTCAAACAAACTCGATTACTAACACACACTTATAAAACTACAAAAACAAAACAAAATGGTGAACAACCCATTTCTTAATTTCACGTTACCACTCACACATAAAAACTAATCTTTCAAAGCAAATAAAAATATCTTGTAGAAGCTAATAAGAGATTCTCGGTTTCTACACCAAAAAAATTGGTGAACCCAAAGACAAGAATAGAAACATTACAGAAAATGTGAGTAGAAGACATGCTGAAAGTGCAATGTGAGAGGAAAATAACAGATTATATCTAGTCGCCATACCGGATTGTGAGAGCGATTGGATTGTGAGAAGATGTAATTTTGGATGGCTATCACGGGTGAAACTCTCGCCAAATAAAGTCACAGGGAGCTATCGGCCTACAACTCTAAAGGATTCTAACGCCACTCAATAATGCAATCAAGACTACGACATATTCACAATTCCTTCAATCCTTTTAAACTCACTTTCGTTGAAAATGCGAGGGAGACACTCAAACCAATTGATAAACAAGTTGATATACCTCCTAATCCTTACTTACTCTATAGTCATCCTTATCATAATCGCCTCATACATTATACCAAATCCCAAATACACGAAATTCTTTAAATTGGTAAAACAAATGATTTTCGATTAAATGCAAATAAAGGGAAATTAATGATACCATTTATCATCATAACAGTGAATGGTGCTAAACTAAACAAAAACTCTACTATACCATCATCGTTATTACTTATTACCATCAAAATGTATAAAAAAATATAATAATATACACTGATATCATTTCTATTGGTCGAAAAAAACAAACTATACGTTAAATAACCACTATACAAATAACACTACTCAAAAACCTAGGGTACTGAAAACTAGCTTGTATAACTTACCTGTTAACTTAACAGTTAGAATAGCATTACTCTTCCTCGTCATAAAAATTCAATTGGGTGCTTTCTTTATCATGATCTGCGTGCAATATGATTTCTTTATCTTATATATACGTTAAATAAAGAATTATGTGTCCCTGAGATTTTTTTTTTAACTAATGGAGCTCTGAGCTACTTTATTCTTTCATGCACCAACGCACGGATGCAATAACCTTTGGCCCCAACCTAGACTAAGGCTAGTATCAAGTATCAACTGCCAAGACTTGATTCGGAGCCAACTGAACTTCAATATGTACAAGATACAAGCTCGGTTAATCAATAAGTTTTAGTTAGTGTGCCCGAGCCTCGGTCGAATAATAATGGCACAAGAAGAGCCCATACAATATTTGTCTACTCCAGGCCAATCTAGCTTAGTACTCGTCTCTTCATATAACCTGACCTAAACTTAGCCACAAAGTGAAATATAAATATAAACAAATCAAGTAAAATGCATCTTATAAGAACAATAAAGAGATCGTGACTTAAGTTCTCACCGGTAACAGTCAAAAAGGCAAATTTAGCAAGAAATTTGATCATCAAACTTTGGCATTGGTTGTCAAACTTTGTCACTACTTGGAAAAAAAACTAACAATCTACTCTACACAATGTTGAATTATTACAATAATAAAGACAACTGTTCAATCTCAATTACAACGACAAAAAATGATTATAGTTCAATAATTATAGTTTCCTAAAAATAAAATCAACGACAAAAATGAACCTTAACGACGACACACGCTTTGACATCTTTAATGAATGTTTCAGATAGACCAAGTTCGCTTCGTTAGTTGAGAGAGAGCGAGCGAACTTGGAAATATAGAATGGTGTACCAATTATAATGCGATATTTTAACAAGAACTTTGACTCGACATTAGAAACTTAAAGTCTTGTTAAGGAACTTACCTATATCTTTCCGTTGATTGATTGATGACTTATAAATTTGTCTCAATTGATTGATGTCCGAGTCGACGACGCCGCGGTTTGAAGTTGGAGTAACAATCGGCAGATGATTTTTGAAGTTGAAGTTGGAGTGACTTTTTCCATTGGGCACTCATCAAATTGGATTGGGCACTCTAGTATGTGCCATATGTGGGGATAGCAAGAGAGCTATGGATGAGTACACATCGAGAGATATTCATGGGTGGTAAGAGCACTATTGTCATGCACAATACTTGTGAGGATTCCTTGTTGGCTGCTCCCATCATACTAGACTTGGTCCCCGCTTTTTTGAACTCAAAGACCGAATCCAGTGTCAAAGCTAATGGAGAGGTAATTTTCTAATATGCACTCCGGGTTCAGATATGTTTTAGTACCTAATAATGTTTGAGCTAATTTGTTTATTTTATTGCTTTTAACGAGGGGCAAGTTCCATTCCTTCCACCCGGTTGCTACTATTCTCAGTTATCTCACCAAGGTCCCCTTTGGTAAGCAAACATGCCTCGTCTAATTTTTACTTATAAAGTCATTGTACTAGTCATACGGGATCGCCTCCCGATTTGCTAGTTGGTGAGGGTGTGAGGCGATGCCTCACCAACCGGACTTTGTCCTAGAATCTATGATACGGTTGGTGTCTCGTCTCTAGAGTTTATGAAAATAGACATGCCCCCATCGCAAGCCCAAATGCCACAAGAGTAAATTTGCCCCAAAGACTCAATCCCTACTTACGCTAGATTAAGTGAGTCCCTGCTCCCTCCACATCTAGAGCTAAATCATCCATAAAAAGTTTATTGCCACGACTTAGTTTCAAGTTCGGGAATACTACTTGAGAGATAGAAAAAGCCGCCATCTTGTCGGTGGAAGAGGGTAGCTGCTCGGGAGTTCAAGAAAAGTCTATTGTGTCAAGGATATCATCTCTTACCAAGATATTTATTCCTAAGGTTTGGAGAACATCTTTCCTTCCTGTTACCTCATTTGAACACTCAAATCCGAATCTCTCGCATGGAGGTAGCATGGTCAATCCAATCATGTCAACTGTAAGTTTCCTCTCTTATTTGCTTGAACTAGGTTACATTGACAAAATGCTATAGCCGCTATCTTTTATGTGTTATTAAAGCCAAAACCATAAGTACCTAATAACAGAACTCTAGGTACTTATATATACTCTTATCATCGATGCTCTAGACAATCATCTACAGTCTCTAAGTCTAATCAAATTGGAATGGCCTAACATGATAAAGTGGAATACTTGGGATCATGAAATATGTACAAGTGTACAACATCACTTGGAATATGGTTCTTGCAAGATAGAATATAGGATTAAATAAGGTCATAAAGAAAGAGAGAAAGTAAAAGTTCATGAACTGTAAAAGAAACCCAACTACTTCTCCTTAACACAAAGATTCAAACATCATAATATCATAAACAAACAACAAAACCGGAGAAAACAAAAGCTAAGATTTATGTAATGTACGAAAAAACGCAACAACCACTGGGTTCACCAGAAATTCTCTTTACACCTCTTTGATCAACTATTCTAGTTGCACGCTCAAAATTCTTCCCAAAAAAAAAATGCAAACTGCATAAACAAAAAACAGCCAACACTTTAAAACATTCTACATATAATTTTTTTTTCCTTCTAATTGACGTGAAATTTAAGAGAAAATAAGATGCAGAAGATGAAGAAGATGAAGAACTAATCCATCAAATCCATCAAATTTCGTGTTTGCATCCATAAATCCATCAAATTTCGTGTTTTTTTTTTCCTTCTAATCCATAAAAAACAGTCAATTTCGTGTTTGCATTCACTATGCAGGTGTTTTCAATAATTTCTTTGAAACAACTCAAACAAGAAAATTTTTCTTCAATGATACAGACATGACTTATAATTGGAGGGGAAATAATAAAAAAAAAAGATAAACTTACAGCTTTCTCACGAGGTCAGGTTCGACATGAAAGCCCGAGCAATTGAAGAACTCGCAGAAGAATGGCAGAAATTGTACACATATGCTTCACATATTGTGGCAAATAATTGAAGAACTCGCAGAGATTGAAGAACTCGCAACCAATTCGCAGAGATTGAAGAACTCGCAGAGATTGAAGAACTTCACTAAAATTGAATTGGATCGCCTCGTTTATGGATTGTTTCAATTAGATTGTCGAAGGGTTCAATTGGATTGCTTGCCGATTGTTGATTTTGGGTTTTTTTTTGTTAGGGCGATAACAAACGTCGAAGGGTTTTGGACGACAAAGATGACCGAGGTTAGAATAGGTTTTCCAGCGATTTGGTGGGGGGATTATCTTGAGCTTTTGTTTGGGCTTTGGTGTTTGGATTTGGGCTGGAGGCTGCCCGATCTAATTTGAGTGGCGCCCAATACAGCACTCATAATTTAATATAACGACACCCGTTTGTAGGACGGGTTCGAAAGCTAGTAATGAACTTGTACATCAACTATTCACTAACATGCACACGTGCAAAGCACGTGCATATGCATATTTGCTAGCTAGTATTAATGGCGTTGGATTGTCCGATGGTGCGTGAAGAAGCATTTCAGATCTAAGCATCTCACTTTCCCAACATCGAAATTCCGTGAAAAATGGCGCCAACCGGAATTATAACCGGAATATTGTTTCTAGCCCTGGCATTGTACTGTGGACTGGACCCATTCCGACACAGTGCAATGTCAGACTTTCCAAATTTCGAAAGTGTATTTATAGACTTACCAGCATACTCAGAACTACCAGTGGAAAAAAGACACTGAGAATTTGTTACAGAAATCTGAGATAAAGTTCTTGAATCAGATACAGGGTCCTGAAAGTTTGGTTTTTGATCCACTTGGAAAGGGTCCTTATACTGGTGTAGCTGATGGGAGGGTTTTGTTTTGGAATGGCAAGGATTGGACTGATTTTGCTTTTACTTCTTCCAATCGGTTAGTTTTTCTTCTACTTTAATTATGGCTGTGTTTTTGTTTTCCTGTGTTTTTAGTGTGTAAATATATTAACTTTATGATTGTTTGTTTTAAGATCGATTTATTTTATTTTTCTATTTGTTGTTGTTGTTGTTGTTCCTGGTTTGTTGTAATGGCTAGATTTTGTATCTGTTAGCATTCTGTTTGTCTTTCTTCTAGTTATACCATATACTTGTTTATACATTCTTAGCTCTGCTACACTAGTATGGTGTTATTGGTTTAGCTTTGAATTACATTTTAAATGATCGGAACGGGTGCGCCCGTGGGGATTGGGGGGCACAAGTAGTCACCTATACGGCTATACTGTACCTTAATTTATGTCAAGTAGTCATGATATGGGAAATGATCACGTCTAAGTATTCATTTTTCTTTTCTTTTATCATTTGTGCACATATTTTTGTTTAATCTACTGAAGTTGCACATCTGTGCTCCGGCCTTACTCTAGTAGGTCATCTGAGTTCTTGTTTTGCGTTTTGATTCCTTCTATGACTGGATCAGTTAGAAAATATAACAAAACACAAAAAAAATGAAGAAAAGGCATATTATTGTGTCTTGTGATTGGCATTAGACATAATTTGATTTGGCACACCAAGTGACACGGAAATCAGTTCACAATCCCACATGGTACGGAGATGGCAGCTTGATGTAGGTCCAAGGACCAAGGGTTTGGCATCTACTCATACCCATGAAGGCTGTCAAACTCAGCAAAAAATATATGATGCGGTCCAGATGGACTACCTCGCCATGTGAGCATTTTGGCTTGCATTGTTGATCAGAAGTCCAAAGAGAGGCTTAGGTCACTTAGGTACATACTGCTCCTGAAGCTGAGATTTTCTTTTCTTCTTTGTCGGTTCTAACTAGTGTGTATCTTCCTGAAGCACTGTGTATTCTTTAAATGGTTGTGGTGTTGTCTCACTCACTGGCACCTTCGTGCCTAGGACATAGAATAGTCATGTGCTTCGTTTTAGGACCAGTTTAACTGTAGGTAACGTGGACATTCCCGACTTTCAAAAATCTGTCGGATATGGATAGATATCTGTCTGGGATACAACACGGCCATATTGAAGGTTATATTTGTATTTCACCGTGTTGGGGAAAAAGATACATAGCCATAGCCGTCTCGATGTTACTTTTACGTCCAATTAGAAAAACATTGGTAAAGGATGTTATTCTCTTTATTCATAATTTTTTTATTTATATTTATATGTATTCTTTTGTATTTTATTTATTTATTTTTGTGTTTAAGGCGACTTTTTAAGTCAATATAACCTAGGTTACATTGACACGGTAGGTGTGTCTCAGATCGGACACAGATAATCTAATTGTCGGACAAAGCAAAATATCAAAATTCGAGGTAAATTACACACAATATGTGTCCGATATGTGCCCGACTAACGATTTTTTTCAAAATATGGCGGTCCATGTAACCTAGAATATAACCCAATAATTTGTTGCCATAGAATATGCTTTTGTATTTATGAGTGTAATCTTCCCAGCTCTGGTAGTTAAATCGGAACATCCTCTGAATTTTGTTTTGTTTCTTGTGTCATCATAGGTCAGAGCTATGCAGTCCTAAAACCATCTCCTCTAAGTTACATGAAAAATGAGCATTATGTGGCGGCCATTGGGCCTCGGTTTAACAAGAAAACTGGGGACTTATATATTGCTGATGCTTATTTTGGGTTGATGGTGGTGGGACCTGAAGGCGGACTAGCTACTCTGCTTGTGAACGAGGCTGAAGCAGTACCATTGAGGTTCACAAACGATTTAGACATCGATGAGGAAGGGAATATTTATTTCACAGATAGCAGCACTAATTATCAAAGAAGGTATTGTTTGCACTTTATCTCTTTTTACCCTGTGTTGTACCGTGCTGTTTTAAATTCAGGTGTTTCTCATGCAATCTCAATTGCTTGCAGTTGCATTGTGTGAACTTTTGTCATTTTATTTTATTATACTCCTTATGTTTTTATTCAATTACTTCTTACATCTGTAACTTTTCACTCTCCCTCTTGCTTTTGCTTTAGGAACTTCATGCAGCTTGTTTTCTCAGGAGGCGATTCAGGAGAGTATTGAAATACAATCCAACTACTAAAGAAACTACTGTCCTTGTCCGAATCTTCAATTTCCTAATGGAGTGTCACTGAGCAAGGATAAATCTTTCTTTGTTTTCTGTGAAGGGTCAATTGGCAGGTTACTCATTTTCTCTTTGTTCTAAATACAATTTAGAAGTTTGATAGATCATATGCTTATATGAGTTGCGGCCTTTTTGAAGTATTTTTGAGGTTTCATAGACAGCTGATTTCACACCACCCTCATGCATAGCTGCTTATAAGCTGTAAAATTTAGTTTAGCATCCATTCTACTTATTGGTGTATTGATACAGGTTGAGGAGATATTGGTTGAAAGGTGAGAAGGCAGGTAGCTCAGAGGTATTTGCAATCTTACCTGGATTTCCAGACAATGTGAGAACCAATGAAAATGGTGAATTCTGGGTTGCTTACACTGTCGTCGCTCTGTTGTTAGCTACATATACAGCCATTATCCTAAACTTAGGAAGTTTGTGCTCAAGCTCCCAATCAAGGCCAAGTATCAATACCTTATGCAAATTGGAGGATGGCTCCATGCAGCTGCTCTTAAGTACAGCCCGAGGGAAAACTCATTCAGGTACTGGAGGACAGTCAAGGCAAAGTGGTAAAGGCAATCAGTGAAGTAGAAGAAAAAGATGGAAAGCTGTGGATGGGAAGTGTTTTAATGCCATTTGTTGCAGTTTATCACGTGGTCTAAGGTAGCTAGTTTTATACATATGCAGCAATAGTTGGTGAAGTGGGTTTGTACCCTACCTAGTTGGCTAGTTCTGAACTCTGTCATCACGAGCAGACACCTACCTGGTTGATGTGATTCGCAGGTCAGATGGTAAGTTTGCTGTTCTATTCCTTTTCTCTTTCAGATTAGGTTGCTTGCCAAAAATGGTGTGTTCCATATTGAAACTGATCTGGAGTGACTTGAACGAGACATGTACCAAGTTTTTATGATAATTGCAACTTCTAAGAGCGAGCAACAAATCTTTTTCGCATCAGGTAGAGTTGCTGTGTACTTGGACATCTTTCCACCTTCCTCCTTGTACATTTAGACAGGACTTGGTTAAGTGTCTTTCCATGGGTAGAGTTGCTGTGTCTACATTCCAATTTCTCGAACATATGGATCTGTATCAAAAATACTATCTTCGGGTTCAAAACTTCTTTTGCAGGTTCATTTCACTGGAGTTCATTTTCGACTGAAACAATTTGAGAATATGCTTTTGTCAATTTAAGTTGCCCTTTGACGATTATGTATGAACTGAAGTTTAAAACAAGAATGTTTATAATGTCGAATACTCCATACCCTGAGCACGTTTTTCCACAGAAACAAAGTTTGAAGTTTGAACATCAATTCATTTGGAAGGGAAAACCAACTACAAGGCGTAAATCTGGAAGACTCTGTAAATAACACCCAAGTGCAACATTTTTCTGTCCCATGCATAATCCAAGTCCTGTTGACTTCTAAAACCAATTAGTGGGTGTTTGGTTCTCATTTTTTCAAAAAATTATTTTTTCTTAAAAAATATTTTTATGAAAAAGTATTTATTCTAAAAACAGTTTTTCAATAAACATGTTTGGTTGTGATTTTTCTTAAAAACTATTTTATAAAATCAGATTTCACACTATGTTTCTCGTTATATTTTGGCATATCGTGGATAAATCACTTAAGTCTAAAAACATCCACCTTCATTCATTTGCGCTTTAAAGACCAAAAGTGTTTCCTTCAAAGAAAAATAGTTTTTTAACTTAAAAAACAAGTTTTACCTAATTATCATAAAACAAGTTTTTGGGACCAAAAAGTGTTTTTTGGATGAAAAACTATTTTTTTTAAAAAATAGAAACCAAACACATTTATTTTTTCAAAAAATGTTTTTCCACTAATAAACACTTTTTGGCAATAAATAAATAGGATCCAAACACCCCCTTATCCTAAAGAAAAAGCCATCCTCATTTAAAGTTTGACAGTGGCCCGAAATTGTTGAAGAACTAATCTGAAAGTTCCTAGAAATTTAGTACCCTATAGCATACAAGTTCATATTTGAAGAAGATGCATCTTATTCTTGTTACCGTTACCTATTCCTTTTGACAGGCAAATAATTAGTTGAATGTGTTCACATTTTCAAGTGAAACACCCCTTAAAGAACCGTCAGAACTTTGCTAAAAAATGTTAAGATGTGAACGGCGCCGCTCCCATCAAATCCACACTGTTAATTGTCCATTAAGACGCACACACACACACGTATTTATCTCAAGGAAGCCGTATTAAAAATGTTACCCGTTTTAAAGCACAATCACCAATCTGCATTATGCATTCAGCATTCCCTCTAGGAGAAGGTAGCTGTCACCTCAATATTTTTCCTTCCATGCTAGAGAAGTCTTTGTCGACCAGATCACACAATGCAAAATTGCGAATGGGCTGGGACCGTTTGTATCGGACTATCGTTTAGACGTTAACAACTTACAACTGCATTCATAAATCCATGTTGGATTTGGCACAAATAAATCGTTATTGGAGTAGCTCCAGCCTCCAGCTACCCGAATAAATGGCTCCAGCCACCCGAATAAATGATGACTATTATTGATATTATCAATACTAGTACGGGGCACGTTGGGATTACACACCCAATTGTTTGTGGGTCCTTTGAGTTAAGAAGGTCAAAAAATATATATATATATATGTTGAGTTTGCTAATTTTTCTGGACTAGCGAAAAACAGGTAATAGGTCCATAAGGGACAAAAAAATTCAAATAAAAATATGGAGAGAAATACTCATGTAACTTATGGGAGAACTTGCAAGTTTAAATTCCACCAAATATTAGTTGGGATTTCTTTATTATGTAATTATGTGATGGGCCTTTGGGCCGTGGAGTTAATTTAGAGACAAAGTGTTGCTACGATAGATGGACCAAAGAGCGAAAGCAAGTCTTCAAAGAAAAAAGTGAAAACGGTTGGGTCTACTAAAAATAGATCGAGCTTTCGGGCTAGGTTCCTTGATGAGCCTTGGGCAATATAAGTCTTCAGGCTAGGGTCCTTCAATGTGTTATCTTCGGCCTTTCGGGGTTGATGAGCCTTCGGATAATGTAAAAGCTTTGAACTAGAGTCTTTCAATGTAACTGGTGTAGGTCCTGTCTTAACCCTCTAACTCTTTAAAAAAAAAAAAATATAACTCCATAATTTAACAATTTTACACTTACTTCAATGGTTTTTAGAAATCTCTACACTATATGATAACCGGGTTTTGAGGAATCCCTCTCCAATATTGAGTAGGCTAATTTAGATGTCCTTATTTACTTAATTTAAAAACACTTCTCTCATTAAATTTATCCTTCACTAAATTTAGAATAAGCCCCACTTTTATTAATATAATTTAAACAAAGTCTTTTTTGTATTAATAATTTAGAAACACCTATCTAATGTCACTTAAATTAAATAATTACTCTCATTTCCCACATTAAAATTAAAACAAGCCTTATTTTATTATTGATAATTTAAAAGAACTTTTTTAATATTACTTAAATAACATAATTATCTCTCATTTTGTTTTAAAAAAATAAATAGACGATATAATTACAATTATGATTTATAATTAGAATCCAAAAAAATCATGCTGATTATCGATCTAGAGCGGTAGGTGAGACTTAAGAAAACCTATGCATACAGCATACTTGGTCAATATATAAATATATAATTTAGAGACAATGCTGTCACGAAAAAAGTGACAAAAAAATTACACTTTTTTAAGTTGCAGTAGCTCTGGAGGTGGGAGCAGGATTTTTAAGATAGTAAAGATACACGATAAAGTGCCACGTCTACTCTCCTTGTGGTACTTGAACAGTTGTTCGTTATCAACTGGGGTCCCCGTGAGACACTTTCGATCATCTACATAGTTCTACACTTGTATTCCTTTCCTTTGTAGTTTTCTCTAGAAAGACTTGCATAAAGCTTCATTAGATTTTCTCTAGAATTCTATCGAAACTCATCAGTCTCTGGTTTCTATCATTTACAGGTACACACATAGTTTCTCTTCCATCTTTAATTTACTTTGTAAATAACTTTGCCAAATAACAGACTACAATAGCAGAGAGAACTTATCTGTAATGTGCAAAAGTATCAAGACTATTTTTAATTAAGATGTTTTGACAAATGGTAATCTCCATGTTAAGTTGTTATTGTTATATTGCTGGATATGATTTTTTTTTTTTTTCTAGCACAGGTACAATTTGATTATATACACAGTACAAGTACTTTGTTATTTACTCTGCCTCATTTAACAATTAAATGAGATACTTATGTTTTATGATTGTGATCATTTTTTTTTTTTTTAACTATTGAAGCAACCAAATCAGTGAACATTGCCACCTGTGTTCATATTGTTCAAGCAAACGATGAGTCTGTTTTGTGAATATTGAACCTATTAATCTGAAGATGGAAAGGAAACAAAGATCATGGAATATCGGGGGATATTCGATAAAACTTTGGCATCTGATAATCTTGCAAATGAGGATTTTATTAGAAGGCTTGTCCAGAATCAATTGCAATCATCACCTTCTGAAGCTCAAGGTTGTTTACTCCTTAAATAATGTTTCTATTTACTTTTGTTCAATGACTTATCGATTGTTGATCAACTTGTTTTCTTGGTCTGCCATAGAATATGAACTTGTAGTTAAAAGTTTATACTTGTAAACATGCATGAATACCGGTTGTCTTGTAGAAAAACGAATCAAGGAAGTGACACATCTTCTAGACATAATGAGGAGTGCTTCTGGAAATGATTTTAAGCGATCGAAATCTTATGGAATGCAACAAGCTGCTTGGAAGGTATGCTATCAAGTCAAATGTTCTAACATATTGCTTCTTATGATCAGATATACTATCTTTATCCAGTTGACAGAGATCCTTCAAAGAAGTTCCTTCAATATGCATTATCTTCGTGGTGAGACTAAATTGTCTGCTAAACAAATTTTTATTTATTTTTCTTATTCCCAGTTAAAAGAGGATAATGACGAATACCGCGTTATGTATCGTGAAGGACCACAGGGCTCCCCCTTTCACACATTACTAGCCGAAGGCTATGTCAATGCACCATTAGATTTTTGTGAGTCGAAAACACTACGAATATCTTTTGTGCTTATATACTATGTTAACTATTGAGTGCCTAATCATACAAATTCCTCAACATGATATATGTGTTGCAGGTCTATGCGCCGGATGGGAAGTAGGTCTGTACAAGAATTGGTGAGGATTGTTACTGAGGTTCTCCTATATACTCTTGTTATGCCATAAGATTACCTTCAGTTCGAAGATGATAATGAGAAATAAGAAGAAATAAAGAAAAGACAAAACAAAACAAAACAAATGCATAAATGATGAGTTTATGTAATATATGAGTAAACTTCACGACTTGGATTACAGTTCTCTTTGTTTGAGTGTGAGAGATTCAAATTCTCATCATAATATATAACAATCATTTTTAACAGGTGGCCACAAATAAAAGTTCCCCCATTCAAAGTTTTGACAGCATGTTGTTTGGAAAAAGTCAGAATTGATGAACAGTTATCTTTGCTTAGGTTTGTTGCGCAAGATGCTTCGATATGTCACTTTGTTGATTCTGTCATTATGTTCACCTTTTTATGGTATTAATTGTTTTGCTAACTATATGGAAGAAAGGATGAAGGTTCCATGGCCACTGTCAAATAGAGAGCTTGTTCTTAACTATTTTGAATTGGAATGTTTGGAAGATGGGCTAGTCATTGTGCTTCTAAACACGGTAAGCACTGGTTTCTTGTACTTAAATCGATATGATACTGAAACATTCATTTACACAACTCTTTGTCTCCACTTTCCAGATATCTGACCCAGAGAATGTTGATAAACGTTTGCTTGGATTTACCAATGATGAATTGTCGAAGCCAAGGATAGTGTAAGCATGGATATGACAGGAGGCTTTGTTCTGAAAAGAATCACCTCAAAAGTAAGCTACTATAGGTGAGTTCTACTCTAAAAAAAATTGATTTACAGTCTCGATGGCCCCATTAGTATAGGAAGCCGGTTCAGTTTTTGCACCTTAATTACACCAAGAAATGTAATTCCGAAGTGAGTAAGTTCTGATTGTTGATTTGATATGATAAGTTTATTGTATCATTTATCTGAATATCTTAATAAAAAAATATTTTTAAGTGTGCAATCCTCCTTGTATTGGCAGCTCTGGTCATGTACTGGTATCAGTGTGTAGTTGTTGTATTTGCATCATGTTGCGTAACTGGCCAATATCCAGTGTCCCAAATGGTTGATAGCTTGGGTGAATAAAACGGCTTATCGACTAGAGTTCATCAAGACACTAATTTAGGGGAGGGATCGTCATTGAGCAATCTTTGTAATTGATGTAATTATGTACCCTGCATCCTAATCTGTTTATAATTTGATATGAAATTGAAAATTGGCTTGAGTAGTGTTATATAGACAATATGTGTAGACAAGGGGACTTCATAGTATGTATGGGGTTTTACACATCCCAACTTTTCATACCATGTTAATAGCAGAAATGCATGTTCTAGAACCAATCTAATTCATCAGCTTTCAAGCAACCATATAAGGGCAGTAGAGTATTGATGTTCAGTAGCTTTGACATACGACTCGATGATTAGTTGGTACTTGGTAGAACTTTGTTGAGGCAGACTTTTATTTATGGATCCAAGATCAATTGATAAATTTATAATGTCAGAGCATTCAGCTCTCTATATGTCAGAGCATTGAGCGTGGATGTGGAGCTACCTTAATGGCATTCGTATTTCTCACAAAGGAGCAAAATTGCTTAATTTGCGTGTTTTGTTGCTCTATGGTATATGTTTCCTTGCAGATTGTGCTCATTCTAGATATGCCATTCTGCAGGACTATGGGAATTCTTGATCTGAAACTGGAATTTGTTCCGCCATCACTTATTAATTTCATGTCAAGGCAACTATTAGGCAGCGCTTGCAAGCTTTTTCAAAAGGTTTGTGTTGGCTTCGTCGTTCTTATAGTTTTGAATATGTTTCATACATAATACATAAATTGTTCTCTTACATATATCACTCCCTTGATATTTCAGACAGTTACCTCTATGGCCAGAGATGATGGGGACTTTGGCAAGGCATTGGAGGATCCTTTATATGTTAGGATACGTGAACATTTACATCTCAGCCATAGCCCCGAGCACATTCCAGGATAAAAAGGCCCACGGAATGAATAAGTGGAGTAATATCTCCTAGAATTCGTAGAAGAAAAATTGGTTCTAGAGAATAAGAAAATTTTGAAAGTGTATATCTAGTCGTATGTTGGAGAAAACATCACAACATAGATCCTTGACACGGGCCATCTACAATGTGGTATAATAGTATATATATATATGCGGCAACACCAATGCTTTTTAGCTATATAAAATATCAACTAAGTGAATATAGATTTGGAATTATACCGGGACCTCATGGTTTCAATTTTGCACAATCATCCGTATTCCATATATATTTTGGCAAGCCTGTGATCGGTAACTCATTGCTGATGGGCGGGGTTAATCCCCACATAGGTAGTATCATCACCCAAAGATTTTATGAACTTTGCTAGTTGGCACCTGCGTGATGCGTCTATCTAATTATTGAATTTAATCCAAGTTGATTCTCATCTTTAGAGTATCTCCAATGGGGGTGTAAACTGAATAGGGTGGAAAGTTTACACTCCAAATGTTAAAAAACTCTATCCAATAGAGGTGTTAAACTGTATGTACTAGACTATTAGTTGATAGAGAGGGTGGAAAATTCCCCATCTTGCTATCAGTTGATAAATAGCCCGGGCACACTTGAACACATGAACAAAAGAAATGTTCAGACGTCACTTGAAGTGTCGTCTCTATCTATTTCGAAAGTCATAATTTGAAAATTTTAAACTCCGACGACACTTAAACTGACGTCAAACTCGAACGTTACTTCAAGTGCCATCCGAGTTTAAAATTGAATTTTTTTACACTTTTCCATTGGGAACATTAGAGAGTGGATATTTATGGACTATCCAATAATTTGCAATTGGCGTTATAAAATCTTAATAGCACTTAGGTGGAGCCTATATGGAGGTGTAATTTTACACTCCCTATTGGATCCCTATTGGAGATGCCCTTACACAAGTATCTGCGGTGAGGCTGCATCCTAGGTATTATTCCCGCAAATGTCACAATTTTTGGATCCAAGTAGACCACTCTTAAATTGTTAGGAAAAAACCATGGTTTTACAACCGGTCGATTGGAGCTCTCTGGGTCGAGTTTCTCAATACATAACCCCTTTATATAATTTACTAGAAATTAACCCGTGGCTACGCCACTCGAGTCATAACGTTATTTATTTTTTTATTAATTAAATTAAAAAGCTGTAAAAGAAACACAAAAATCTAATAACTATTATTTACAAAATTAATATTGAGTGCTTATGGAGGGTGTATGCTACTTAGATTGTTTTGGATTATGATGACCTTTGTTATATAAACATATGCATCAAATTCATTCATTTATCAAAATATTTAAGAAGTCATTATCCTATCAAATATTGTATTTTTTTTTATCTAAAAATATTGTTGTCTAGAAACCAAAAAACAAATTCCTCTATCTAGCAAAATGCTACGACATAACAACCAGTTAGCTGATCTAGATTCAAATTCTCACATACAATGAAGGGTTCCTTATTTCCTAACCATATGCATAAAAAGAAATTGAGAAATAAACATCAAAGCTCAAAAGTTATGAAATACACCTTCTCTCAAACTAAAGCAGGACTTCAGGATACACAATATTAGTTGTGTGGTTTGAAGAATCAGGAAGGAGGATGACACTGATTCGTTTTGAAGAAGTGCATCTTGATAGCGCCACATATAATTGACCATGGCTAAACACCTGGTTTCACAAATCAATACCAACGTACTTAACAGACTGGCCCTGTGATTTGTTTATCGTCATTGCAAATGACAATCGAATCGGAAACTGTCGTCTGGTCATTTGAAATGGTATTTCATTGGTCGAAGGCGTTAATGATATTCTCGGGATAAAGCATACATTCCCTGCTTTTTCTCCAGTTAAGATTAGAACTTGCACCACGTGTGGCTTTGTGCACATAATCATCAGGCGTGTGCCGTTACAAAGTCCATCTGTTGGCGCTATATTTCTCAGCAACATTACTGGGCATCCCTTCTTGAGAGTAAGCTTGAATGGAGGCAACTCAGAAGGATCGAGTGAGTTCAAGTACTCTGTCGGATAGCTATTTGCGTTACCACTATCAACAACACTGGCAGCGCCTAACTTGTCAGCACCTAAGCAAACAATTTCTTCCCCAGGAAACATATCTAGTGTCGTAGCATTTATAGTGCTAACGTCATCATTGCATGCTGAAAGGATTGTCCGCTCGGTCAAATAATTTGAGTCAGGTTCATATTGCTCACTTAGATTGGGATATACATTATTTAGCAAGTCATGAAGATTGCTACAATTTTGAATCTCTGGCGGCAATTGAACACTTTCTTCTGGTTTCATTCCAACCTGAAAATTTCAAATGAGAGCATATGAGATGAGTGATTGTGTATAATTTAAAATGGTCAGCAAAAAACATTTATTTTTTTCAAGAAATTAAGTAATACCTCCATCAAGAAATTGGAGAACAACACGTTCTCTGGCAAGTCACTGTCTAATCTCATATTTTGCACCAAAGATAAAACATTAACGTGTTTCCAGAGCAAAGACCTTCTTAGTGATGCACCTACAATATCCTCACGTTCACCTTGTGGTACAACTGGCAGAATTTGTCGGAAGTCACTGCCTAGAACAACAATGATTCCACCAAATGGTCTTTCATTGTTACAAACATTTCGGAGTGAACGGTCGACTGCTTCAATACAAAACCTATGCTGCATCGAGACTTCATCCCAAATTATCAGTTTTGTTTCTTTAAACAGACCTGCTTGGAGTGAATCCTTTTTGAAGCCGCACATAGAGTTCTCCAACACATCAAAAGGAATAGAAAAAGTTGAATGAGCTGTTCTACCACCATCTAATAAAAGTGACGCAATACCAGATGAGGCAACTGCAATCACAATATGTCCTAGATGACGAAATTTAGTTGCAATCGTATTATACACAAATGTCTTTTCAGACTGCGCAGCTCCATTTAAGAAGAAAATTCCCCCTGCATTTTGCATGACTGAATCAACCACGGTATCAAACGTATGACGTTGCTCATTGTTAAGACGATCAATGTTATGGTTGATTTGTCCATATTGTAAATCAAACGTACTAGAGTTGGTGTTGCTCCTAAATTAGTCTATTTCCAATCCCTTTGTTCCATTTTTTGAGTGGTCGGGGCATCGGGGGAATGTCTTCTAGAGTTTTGTTTTTAGATTCCATGAGGAACTGCTCCAATAGATGCAACTCGTAATCTGTCACCTTCAGGAAAATTGTGTATTAATAATATAATATAGGCTACATGAAGGAGGCATTAATACAATAACTGACACCTGCTCTTTTGATGGATTAGGAATGTTGAAGATAGTTCGTAATTTGTGCGTCAGGTCGTCGCATATACTTGTTGAGAATCTATCCCACAACAGATGTGGTTGCACTGGATTGCATTCCAACAGAATAATGCCGAACAATCTCCTTAGCTGATATCCAGTATTCATTATCACCGCTTCTTCTAAACAATGTATCCACTCTCCATCATCTTCAAGAAATCCACGTGCAACACTCGCAGCCTTGAATGTTGGATGAAGAATACCTTCAAATTTGCGTAGATCCTCAAATGATGTTTGGCCCTTTATGATGGTCAATAGTAGACGCAAGTAAAACCTCTCTCCCTCGTTGGGCTTGGCAAAATACATCCTGCCAATAGCATAACCACTACTTCTTTTAGTCCATACCTTTTATGTTTTGTGCCAAACAAAGTGCTTAGGAAATTCTTGGTAAGTATAGGCCCGAGCATCTGGATTTGAAGCACAATGGTCAAAGAATGAAGTGAGACTCGACTTTTGTCGTTTCGCCCTCTCAAGAATATTCTCCATCGGTTCCTTAGGGTTGAACACAACATGATGCATACTTGGCAACAAATCATAACTTAACAGTATGGCATTCCAGTATAACTTAATAGTATATTGATGAAATTTGTTTAATCAAGTGTTAAATACCTGGCAAGTGAAGAGATAACCTTACAACAGTTGGAAACTCTTCATGTAAAGAAAACCCAAATAGCCGCCAAGCTGCTTCTGGTGGTCCAATATATCTAGCATCAATGTACTATTTAATCTCATTTCCGCCGTCCAACACCATTGTTGTTCTGTCATTGCCCTTGTAGATGTACTTAACACATTGCAATCCCGCACACACTTCGACATTAATGTGACAATTAAACATCCTCACCAACTGTGGATTATATGGGACAACGTTCCTATTGTCAACCTCTTTGTCTTTCACCATATAGACACGTCCCGTGTTGCGGCACATATAAAGTGGATAACCGCCTTTTTGTATGGTTGTCACGTCTGTAAACTCATGTGGAAAATGCTTTGTGCACTTGCCATTTTCCATACATGGTGAGTTCATATTTTTAGCACCACATGGTCCATGGATCATACAACTCTTTATTGTATCAAAGAGCAAGGGATCCTTATCTGGGTCGGGAAATTCTGCAAATATAATTCGATCAATTTAGGCTGCGGTACGAATTTTATCTTCATGCTTGAGGAAAAAGAGTGCATGCATGTGCGGGAGGCCACGCTTCTGAAATTTAATGGTGTACACATGAGCTACTTCACGGCCAAACACATTTTTCTTCTTGATAAATTTCATTAAAGCTCTTCTCTTCAGTTCGAAAACACGAACAAGAACATCAAGTCGATTAAACGCATTTTGGTTCTCTAAAAGGGATTCTTGCACTTCTGGCCAGTGAGGATAGCCGTCATCGTAAGGAATATATCTGGATGCTTATTGTAACGTGTTATAGCCATCGAGTCTTGAAAGATCTCATATATATACCTTGGACTTCTAATGAACGATGATGGCAAAATAAACCGTTGACTAACCTGATTAGGATCCATACCCTCAGCTAAATCTGTCAAACTCATGTACACTTCAACACGAAGATCCTTTTGGTGGGTATAATGATAGTATAGCTGATTTTGCTCAGTAGAAGCCCAAGCATCACACAAAAACTCCTGAAATAATTTTCCACCACAGAGTATTGCTGAATATTCAGTATGACGTTCGAACAAATGATATGCATAGAACACCATCTGAGTCAATTGCCTCGAATCGTCGTCATTGACATCATAAAGTGTCATTTCGGTTGACCACCCAAGCTCACCCCGAGGGAAAAACAAAGGATAATGTAGGGGTAGATAAGTGGGATTACATTCATCAATCCGCTTCAGTGCATTGCCTAATCTATAAAGAAGAATGATATCTCTTGTGCTTCTAATTTCAGTTCCATCCACAGGTATAACAACTGCAATTTCATTTGCTGAAGGAAGATTGTATCGCCGTCGGTCAATAGATGTATTATAATGGAGATAAGCTGGCACGTCATTTTCCTCAGCTGTGCGAGCACTCAATATATCATATGCTTGACGAAATTTTTCAGCAAATCTATTACAATTCGACAGTGTACTCTAAATGACATCTAAAACATCACGTCTCAATTCTGGATTTCGGCGATGACGCACATCAAGGGCACTGGCTAGGTCATTAACATAAAGATGAGCATAAGTCGGATCTTTCTCAGGTTCTGGTAGTAACGATCCAATTTGATGGCGTAATTCACCATGAACGGTGAATGGAATAGGACCGCTACCGCTAAATATTCGGTCATCTGGTTGACAACCGAGACTAGTAAATGCATTAGCCAAGTTATACTGACGAAGATGTTGTCTAAATGACCTGGCTTTGGCGTCACTACCATCATATAGATCTTGAATCGCAGGAGGCAATGGACTAAGTAGAGGAAGACTGACTTTTCCTTGTTTGCAACACATCCCGAAAAATGGTCTTTTGACTGATGTATTTGTTAGCATTTCATCTTTCCAGTGCACAGCTTTACAAAAAGAGCATTCCACATCCATCTTTCCCAGATAATGGTGGACATTGTTGTGCATATTAACAGGTTCTGCCATATTAACACTAGTTGTAAGAGGCTGAAAATAATCATCCACATTTATTTCGCTTTGGGTGTCACTAACATGTAGGAAAAAAAATCCTAATGAGTTAGGAATGGATTTTTTTTTTTTACTGAAAACAATGTTATAGAAAACACTATAAAATTCAACTTACATATATAAAGACATTGATATTGGAATATTATGAAGGTCTGCTTCTAAGTTCCTTCTAGTTCGCTTGTTCATTCTACCACTTATGCGCTCTTTTTCTCTTCTATTGCATTGGGCCAACTCCCATCGAGAAGTATGAGAAAGTGTATAAGCATTGGTCGGACTAACACTAAGATCATCCACTTCTACTATTTCGTTTTGGGTGTCACTAATATGTAGAAAAAAAAATCATAATGGGCTAGGAATGGAAATATTTTTGACTGAAAACAATTCTATAGAAAACACACAAAGAAATGAAACTTACATATAGGAAGCCATTGACACAGGTATATTTTGAAGGCCTACTTCTAAGTTCCTTCTTGTTCACTTGCTGCTTCTACCACTTATGAACTCTCTTTCTCTTCTATTGCGTTGGGCCAACTTGCGCCGAGAAGGCTAAGAGGGTGTAAAAGCATTGGTCAGACTAACATTAAGAGTGGATTGTGGAGGAGTAACTACAACCTCATTTTGCACAGGAGGTGATTGGACTTGATGGCCTTTATTTCCTTGTTTTTCCAAAACTTGCATTTTATATTTGATAAAACATAACCATCAGAAGGCAGTAAACAACCACCGCATATAATGAATGTATATATGTTACATACCTTAGCAAGGGTAGTAAGCACGTGGTCAATAATCCGTTGTTTATGCTCACGTACTCGATTTATATAATCCAATTCTCTTTGCTGCATGATGCAAGGTACATGAAAAGCGGCATAAAAAATTAAATGAGAGCGTTGTCAAATTTACAAAAGAGTTTTCTTTGTTACAAAATTTAAAAGTTTGAAATCATGTAAGAATCAAACATAACCAAACTATGAAAAAGGAACTTCAAATACCTTAACAGATGCAGTAGGTTCATTGGTAGATTTAGGTGGTGCGTCGACAACATAAACATCAAATGCACTTGCAGGGTGCCTTATCCATGGCTGATAATCAAACATTGATAAGGAAATTGCAGCAAATAAATGAAAGTAGTATACAACTATGATCAGGAACAACTATTAAGGGAGGTTCGGAGTCGTGCAAAATGCAACAATGTCACCAATACCTCCAATTAGAGTTATCGACTTTTGTATAATGAAAATATAAAGAGTTCCGATCCACTAGAACTTCTACCAAAGCTACATGCATGTACTATACTTTAGTGTGCATAGCAAAATGGTCTAAAAGCATAAAAGAGGCAAAGAAAAAAAGTGTAAAAATTAGATAATGACAATGTTTGTCTCGCAAAAGAAACAAAAACAGCATATATAGTCTAAAAAGATTGCTTCCCTTTTGCCCAACAGCATAGTCTAAAAAGATTGCTTCTTTTTTTCGTGGGAAATCGAGTTTTCTAGCATTAGATCGGTACAATTATCTCCAACATTGGCTTTCTAATATGACGGGTCATAACTTTTTGGTTCATGGAGTTATTATTATGCTGCCTAGTATTTGCTCGAATCCTAGTATCCATCAGATAGTGTTCCTAGGTAAGGCAAGGCGGCCTATACAAATTTATGGGGAACATAGTTGAGAATGCTGATGGCAATTCCCATCTCTTCGAAATTCAACTAAGTATTATTAGTAATAAAAAAAATTTAGCTGCTGCTACTTCTGCAACTTCGTTCTAATATGAAAGTTAAAAGAAAAAAGAAGTTACAAGAAATTCAACTGTGTTTTCTTTATTGTTAGCTGAGATTTATAATTTTCTTTTTCTCAGATCAAGTACAACATCATGAAACTATAATTTTTGGCGGTTAGGATTCCCATCTTGTCAAGGAACTCTAGATTCTTGAATCAAACTATGAGAAGACACTAAAGCTAACTTTAAATAATAGTGATTTAACATTTAAGTAACCGATTAATTAGGGGAATTGTTTCATTTATTCGACATCTAATTGGTAGATTAATGTTAACAATATTCTATACACTTTAGTTCTTCGGTGAAACTGATAGCGCCGTTCTATACTTACTTGAATTAATAAATCATAAAATTCAAAGATTATACATGTAACTTAAAATGATCTTCTGACAATCAATCTTCAAGACGCATCTAAATTTACATAAGAGTACTCTTTACATAGTTAGGTATTTTCAAACTCAAGTGACAAAGTTTTCCCTTACCTCAAATTCCGGCCTTCCACGGCAGAAAAGGTAGAGAGAGATCCCTGATTTTCATCAACAGCACAACCATCAAACTGTTCCAATTCCATTTCATATTTTCATTTCATACAGCACTTGCCAATAAGCTTTTAGTCATAAAGAAAATCTTATCCTAGAGTGTCAATGCAGCACTTGTGATCATGATGCCTGTCAATTGTCACCAAAGAATTGGATTATAACTTATATTCAAAATAGAATCTGGTATGCACGTTAGTTCCAAAATTCATGCTGTCCACATCTGTAAGTTCATACCCATCTTTGTATAGTTTTGTTTTGTCTAAAGGGAATTTGTGAATAAAGTATAAAAGAAATTGATTTATTACCTTTATTATTTAGGATCATACAAACTCTACCACATGTCACATATTACCATTCCGTGTTGCAATAGTTAATTTTGATTAGATTTATATAGCGTTGGATCAATTAGTATCTTTGAGTAGTAGTTTACTAATTGGAATCAACTTATATTAGATTTATATAGTTTTGGATCGCGTGGATATATATCCAAATAAAGAGATATATATATATATATATGGGGCTGGCTACCTTGACAGCTTAAAATGACAGCCCATCTTAACTGCTCATCACGTCCATTCGATTATACCCGATCCAACGTCCAGATCTTGCACTAATTTCACAAAGCAAATATGAGAGGGTACAATAGTCATTTTATTTTTCTTTCACAAATTAGATTAGAAAATTGGATAAAACCGACGCCTCTTTCTTCTTCCTCCTCCCCCTTCTCTCTCCTCACTACCGGGGACACCCACCACCAAGTTTTCGAGAAACCCACTACCACGCTTTTTTCATGAAAACTCTGCTCTGAAACTCAATGGAACCGGTTAACCCACAATCAAATCTTAAGAATCAAAAAGAAAATATAATTAAAGTTGAATCCTTGAAACCCAACTCAATCAAGTTTGAAGAACTCATTTGAAAATTGATTACCTCTGCTCGACAATAGAATCAAAGAGATACAAAAAAACTCACCAAGATTCTCAACTCAACCATCCATATCTTTAATTCCTTCCAATGGTTTACATAAAAAAGGTGTCATAACTATATAAGGTATTTCTTTATCAATGATTCAATGGAAGTCAAAGAATTCACTTCAACAGATAACCGATCACCCACTTCATATTTATGAGGATAACTCCAAGGTAAATTAAACCCATCTCCAAATTGAAGAATTATACACAAATCAATACCCAACTATGAAATTTTATGCAGAGATGACTTTTATTAGGAGGAAGAAGAATGGGGTCGTGGATTTTTTGTGGATCTATTTTTTTTTTTGTGAATAGAAAGTCAAATGACCATTGTACCCTCTCTTATTTGGGGTATGAACAATCACTGTTCATACCCCAATATGAGCTATGAACACTCATTTTTCATATGAACATTCATTGTTCATACATATTTGGGGTATGAACAATCAATGTTCATACCTCACTATATATAAGCCGTGGTACAACACTATATAATAGAGAAAGTTTATATACGATAATGTACAAAAGCCGTGCACGTGTGGAAGACTACCAAAATGGTTAGATCTAATCTCGATCGCCCGATCTAAAATAAATTAGATGATCTAATCTCAACCATTTACCAAAACAAAAATAAAGATGATATTATTATCGGGGAAAATCACTCCTCTCTTTGCGCAAAACAAGGGGGTATCTCAAATTAACCATTCTTTGTTCATACCATACCAGTCATGAGCTATGAACATTTTTTGTTCATATCACAATTGAACTATGAACAGTGAGTGTTCATAGTCCATACTGTACGTATTATAAACAATCAATGTTCATAGTCATGAGCTATGAATATTCTTTTGTGCATACTATAATTGGACTATGAACAATGATTGTTCATAGTAATGCATTATAATATGGACTATGAACACTCATTGTTCATAGCTATGTTCATAGCTCATAGCTATGGATAATGAGTGTTCATAGCTACCGAACTATGAACAATCACTGTTCATAGTCCAATTGTGATATGAACAAAGAATGTTCATAGCCCATAATATGATTAACTCTTAATATCACTTTGTTCATAGTCCAATTGTGGTAACTCTTAATATGATTAACTCAAAACCAAAACTGAAAAC
The DNA here is from genome assembly GCF_015680905.1 of Coptis chinensis. Taxonomy (NCBI): domain Eukaryota; kingdom Viridiplantae; phylum Streptophyta; class Magnoliopsida; order Ranunculales; family Ranunculaceae; genus Coptis; species Coptis chinensis. The sequence goes on along the minus strand of NC_141463.1, from coordinate 85,637,284 downwards.
TTTAATACAAACTACCAGCCTTTATATAGTGTGGAATGACATGTTTGTTGAGTGTGGAATGGCATGTTTGTTGAGTGTGGAAGGACCGTTGGTTATGTTCTTACTGTCTTGTTTTTTTGGGTGTTTTTTTTTCTAATTGTAAGAATTATAAAACTATCCAATTTTTTGGGAGCTTACACCAATGATTTCGGTTTTTTTTTTTTTATGTCGGATAATTGATACTAGAAAAATGGTATGAGGCAGCTGATCCTAAGTTGTAGAAAGTCCGAGTGATTCGATTGTTGTTCCTGATGGAGCAGCTTTGTCTGCATATCAGTATTTTGAGAATGTGAGGAATTTCCTTGTAGCTGTGGAAGAAATGGGACTTCCATTCTTTGTTCATATCACAATTGGACTATGAACAATGATTGTTCATAGTCATGAGCTATAAACATTCTTTGTTCATATCATTCAAAAAATGAGTTGGTGCAATATTGTCACGATGCTTCTATATCTGTGCACTATAAGAGAGGCCTATTTGGGTTTAGGGGCGTACGCATGCCCAGACACTATAAGAGGGCGGGCGCCTATTTAGGTTTAGGGGTGCGCCTATATCCCAGACACTATAAGAGGGCGGGTGCCTATTTTGGTTTAGGGGCGTGAGCCTATATCCCAAGCACTATAAGAGGGCGGGCGCCTATTTGGGTTTTACTTTTCAGTTGTTATTTTCGGTGAGTAGATTGTGGGCTTTGTGACTATGAACAATTGGACTATGAACATTGATTGTTCATAGTCATGAGCTATGAACATTCTTTGTTCATAGTCCACAAATTGTTCATAGTCCACAAAAAACTGTTTCTGTATCCAATTGGCATTCAAATACAACAATAATGAATGAACCCATATAAACAATAGCATAGCATTGAATTATTTTTTACATTGTCGATAACAAAGCTTTAAGTTTACAAAGCTTTCAATGTATACACTAACACACCTTTATCAGCTCTTCATGTTTTATATATGAGTTTTATCAAGATTTTTGGCGATAATGATAGGTGCAATTGCATCCTTTCCATCAATAATGGCATACCATGAAAAATTAAACAGCTCTTCTCATTTAATACAAAAGCTACACTTAGAAAACGTAATGCTTTTGCATCTGTAAGAAGAATTTTAGAATAATAGATGTTTAACAACGGAAGTAGAAGCGGGCTTCCTATTAATGGGAGGAAAGCGGAAGAAAAACATCAAAAACTATAAATTTATTTAATTTTTTAAATAAAAAATAAAAATAGAGAAAAACATAAAACAAGTAGCTTGAAGATTCAAGATAAACCTAGGAAAGCTTTGCTCGATGTCGCTCTCACTAGCATGACATACATCGCAAAGAAGAACAACCCGTGGAAACGTAAACTAAAGCTAGAAGCTAACTATCAATACAATACAAGATGCCATTAACATATTAGATCTTTAATATTTGGTGCTTCTTTGTAATAGGCGTAGGCGTAGCAGCTAATACATACATCCGCTAAAGAGAGTGTGAACTACTGTAAACACATGCTTTAGAGACCTAACACAAGCTATAATTACTGTATAGGAATTGAGTCATTGGTCTTTGCAACTCACTAATTCTCCAGCTAATAAAAATTATTCTCTAACATATAGCAAGTCACGCTTTTTTTAAATCAATTGGAATTCATATGGGATCTTAGACAGAGTAGCGGACGTAACACCAATTTGCACGAGGAAGATATAAAATGTATTCAATTGCAATTTAATTCACACTACAAAGGAAAGCATAACAGACATCGAAGTCACAAAAGGAATAGAGTCAATTACCTATTGCCTCTCAACTTAAACCATGCTTCAAAGACAATGCCGATGTGCAATACCAAGCTCGCTTTTTTACACCCTAAACCAAAATTTGAATCAAATCTGAACTCTACGACGGAAAATCCAAGTCAAATGACAAATTCTACAAACTTTCTCCTCCAAGATCCCAATTTTCTTTCTCACAATCACACTTCACATCAATAACACAAACATGTTTCTTCTCTTCTCCGGATGACTCATTCTTCACCTTTTCCACCACTACATTACTAATTTCCAACACATTATTCTCTTTCGATTTGATACCCCTTCATCTATTCCATTAACTAATGTTCTAACTTCAATCACAGTCTTATTTTCGGCACGTGGCAAGCGGAGAAACTGCCACCACAAATGAAAGCAAATAAGGCATGTGACAATTGTTTTTAACTTTTAAAGTTGTCAAAAGTTGGATTATTCTCTATTAATAAACGGAGAATGATATTTTTGATTTTTGTTTTCTATGGTGAAAAATAGGAAAAGGTATGTTATCTTGTTGGACTATGAACATTCGGTGTTCATACTCTAGTGGACTATGAACATTGAATGTTCATACTCTTGTTAGACTATGAACATTCAGGTGTTCATAGTTGATGCAATACTGATTTGCCAATGATGTCAATGAAGTTGGCATATGATGTGTATGTCAATGAAGTTGACATACGCCAATGAACTGGAAAAGTGATTGTTCATAGTTCGGTAGCTATGAACACTCATTGTCCATAGCTATAAACATAGTCCATATTGTACAATGAGTGTTCATAAATTATATTATGCGCACTATGAACAATGTTCATTGTTCATAGTCCAATTGTAGTATGCACAAAGAATATTCATAGCTCATGACTATGAACATTGATTGTTTATAATAACGCACAAGACGGACTATGAACACTCACCGCTCATAGTTCAATTGTGATATGAACAAAAATGTTCATAGCTCATGACGTGGTATGAACAAAGAATGGTTAATTTGAGATACCCCTTTTTTTTGCGCATTGAGAGGAGTGATTTTTCCCGATAATAATATCATCTTTATTTTTGTTTTGGTAAGCGGTTGAGATTAGATCATCTAATTTATTTTAGATCGGGCGGTCGAGATTAGATCTAACCATTTTGGTAGTCTTTCACACGCACAGCTTATACATTGTCGTATATAAACTTTCTCTGTTATATAGTGTTGTACACAGCTTATATAGTGAGGTATGAACATTGATTGTTCATACCCCAAATATGTATGAACAATGAATGTTCATATGAACAATGAGTGTTCATAGCTCATATTGGGGTATGAACAGTGATTGTTCATACCCCAAATAAGAGAGGGTACAATGGTCATTTGACTTTCTATTCACAAAAAAAAAATAGATCCACAAAAATCCATTTTAACCCCATTCTTCTTCCTCTAACAAAAGCCATCTCTGCATAAAATTTCATAGTTGGGTATTGATTTGTGTATAATTCTTCAATTTGGAGATGGGTTTAATTTACCTTGGAGTTATCCTCATAAATATGAAGTGGGTGATCGGTTATCTGTTGAAGTGAATTCTTTGACTTCCATTGAATCATTGATAAAGAAATACCTTATATAGTAATGACACTTTTTTTTATGTAAACCATTGGAAGGAATTAAAGATATGGATGGTTGAGTTGAGAATCTTGGTGAGTTTTTGTATCTCTTTGATTCTATTGTTGAGCAGGAGGTAATCAATTTTCAAATGAGTTCTTCAAACTTGATTGAGTTGGGTTTCAAGGATTCAACTTTAATTATATTTTCCTTTTGATTATTAAGATTTGATTGTGGGTTAACCGGTTCTATTGAGTTTCCAGGCAGAGTTTTCATGAAAAACGTGGTAGTGGGTTTCTCCGAAAACTTGGTGGTGGGTGTCCCCAGTGAGTGAGAGAGAAAGAGGATGAGGAAGAAGAAAGAGGGCCAGTTTTATCCAATTTTCTAATCTAATTTGTGAAAGAAAAATAAAATGACTATTGTACCCTCTCATATTTGCTTTGTGAAATTAGTGCAAGATCTGGACGTTGGATCGGGTATAATCGAATGGACGTGATGAGCTGTTAAGATGGGCTGTCATTTTAAGCTGTCAAGGTAGCCAGCCCCTATATATATATATATATATATATATATATATATATATATATATATATATATATATATATATATATGAGGATTAATATCAAGTTGGACTCTTTAGTTGTAATTGGAATCAACTTAGATAAGACTAGATTTTGGACCCCGGGCATACGCCCATGATCTATTAAATATTTTGTGTGCTGAAAAAACTTTACAAAATGTCTCACACAAATTTTCGAATCAGAATATACTTTTATTAAAAATAAACCGAAATACGTTAATGAGCAACGATTATGGTGTATAAGTATTTGGGAACTAAGAGATCAAATTGAGATAGCCTCTTCACTTTGTAGTTTAGGATATTAATCCATAATTTTTAAATAGAATTATCTTAAACTTGATCTAGCTTGTATAATAGTTTTCTTATATTTATGGTGATTTAGCGGCAAATTTTCGAATCAGAATATATTTTTATTGAAAATAAACCGAAATACGTTAATGAGCAACGATTATAGTGCATAAGTACTTGGAAACTAAGGGATCAAATTGAGATAGCCTCTTCACTTTGTGGTTTAAGATATTAATCCGTAATTTCAAATGGAATTATCTTAAACTCGATCTAGTTTGTATAATAGTTTTATTAGATTTATAGTGATTTAACGGTAAATCATCAATGCTCGGCTTACGTACTAATATGTACAAATCACTAAAACAGATTCATTGTTTCCATATCCTCAAAGAATACACTACTCCCACTTGAAAATATTTATCACATGAACGTGTCCTGCAAACGGGTGCCGATATATTAAATTATTCTAAAAAATATTAGCAACTATGCATAGCTATGAGATATGAAAATTATATTAATTACTCATTTAAATTTCTTGCACCACTCTCTATAAAAAAAAAAACATCAAACCTTGATAAAACTCATCGACTTCTTTTTATTGTTAGGTTTAACAGTAGAAGTTTGATTAAAGTTTTGTGAGAATGTCTAATGTGGTGAAGATAATATTGAAGCTACTTGAATAGTAAGGCATTCTCAATCACAATAAAAGAATTATGATAAACACTACTTAAAATGCAAAACTATATTTGTCGAGACATTTATTCCCCCTACATATAATACAAATATGTTTTAGAATTATTAGTTCAATGCATTTGCATCAAGTTTATGATTTTTCATTAATTATTCTTTAAGATCAGTTTAATGTAGTACGTTGCATCCAGTTTTCAATTTCTTATTAATTATTATTTGAGGTTAGTTCAATGCAGTTATATCAAGTTTCCAATTTCCCGTTAATTATTATTTGAGGTTAGTTCAATGCAATTGCATCCACTTTATGATTTCGTTAGTTATTCATTAATGTTAATTCAGTAAAGTTGCATCCAGTTTTTGATGTTTCGTCAATTAGTATTTGAGATTAGTTCATTGCATTTGCATCCAGGTTCCAATCTCCGTTAATTACTCGTTGAGGCTAGTTCAATACATCTGCATCCAGCTTTTGATTTCCCGTTAATTGTTTTTCTAGGTTAGTTCGATAATTTACAATTTCTATACAGTTTGCATACATGTAAGAGTCTGTTTTTATAAACTCACTTTCATTTTGGGTTCCTAATTACTCGTAATTACTCATGTGAGAAGGCTAAAAAAGCGGACATTTATGCTTTGAGGTCAGTATGATGCAGTTACATCCAACTTCTGATTTCCAATTAACTATTTTTTTAGGTTATTTCAATATATTTGAATCCAATTTCTGATTTCCCATTGGTTAATCTCTGATTTTAGTTTAATGCAGTTGCATCTAGTTTTTGGTTTTCCGTTAATTATTCTTTGAGGTTAGTTCAATGCAGTTGCATCCAATTTTCGATTTTATGTTAATTGTTCTTTAAGGTTAGTTCAATGCATTTGCATCAAGTTTCCGATTTCCCGTTAATTATTTTTTGAGGTTAGTTTAATGTAGTTACATCAAATTTAGAATTTCTCGTTAATTATTCATTTATGTTAGTTCAGTGCAGTTTCATCCATTTTTCAATGTTTCATTAATTATTAGTCTTTGAGATTAGTTCATTGCATTTGGATCAAGTTTTCGATTTCTCATTAATAACTCTTTAAAGTTAGTTCAATACATCTGCATCTAGTTTCTAATTATTTATGTTTTGAGGTTAGTTCGATGCAATTATATCCGGTTTCTAATTTCCCGTTAATTATTCTTTGAGATTATTTCAATGCATTTGCATTTAGTTTCCATTTTCCACCAATTATTCTATGAGGTTAGTTCAATGCAGTTGCATTCGGTTTTTGATTTTTTGTTAATTATTTTTTGAGTTTAGTTCAATACATTTGCATCCAGTTTCCGGTTTCCCATTAATTATTATCTGAGGTTTGTTTGATGTATTTGCATACCGTTTCTGATTTCCCGTTAAATATTTTTAAGGATTTGCATCCAATTTCTAATTTTCCGTTAGTTACTATCTTACGTTAGTTTAATGCAATTGCATCCAGTTTTTGATTTCTAATTAATTATTTTTTGAGTTTAGTTTATTACATTTGCATAAAGTTTTCGATTTCTCATTAATTATTCTTTTAGCTCAGTTATGTATTTGAATCCAGTTTCCGATTTCCTTTTAATTATCCAATGTGGTGTGTAATACAAACTTCTACTAATCTATATATAGTGTCCTTACAAACATAACATAAAAAGTAAATTATGCTTTATTTACTATGTGGGATCATCGAAGATTATTCAGTTCTCGATTTTCTATTAATTATTCTTTAAATTATCCATGACTCACTATGTAAAATCTTCAAAGATTATCTACGAACGGGTGTTGTTATATTAATTATTATGAAAAATATTTACAAATATGCAGAACTATTATATATTGAGTTAATGATTATTTAGTACCACGAACTTTCACATTTTTTCCTAAATGGTATCCAAATTTTGTTTCTCGCCTATTCGTACCATAAAGTTTCAATTTGTTTCAATTTAGTACTTCAGTTAATTTTCCATCCAATTCTGTCCAATTTTACTAACGGGGTTAGCACTATTCACGTGAATATTGTCATCACTATTCACACACCACTATTCACGTGAACAAAGTTGTCACTATTCACACAACACTATTCATGTTAGCAGTGTTTTTTTCAAAAATTCAAATTTTGAAAAAAAAACAAAAAACACTATTCACGTGAACATTTTTTTTTAAAAAAAAAATCTTTACTCAATCTTAAAAATTAATTCTTTAATGAAAAATAATATTAAAAAAACACTATTCATGTTAACATTGTTTTACTATTCACGTGAACTTTTTTTTTTTTTTTTGTAATAATCTAATTTTTAAGATTGATTAAAGATTATTACAAAAAAAACATTGTTCACGTGAATAGTGTTTTATTTATTTTTCATTAAAGAATTAATTTTAAAGATTCTTTAAAAAAAATTGTTCATGTAAATAGTGAAAACACTGTTCATGTGAATAATATTTTTCAAAAATTTGAATGTTTGAAAAACACTGTTTACATTAATAGTGAAAACAATGTTCACGTGAATAGTATTGTATGAATAGTGAAAACATTGTTCACATGAATAGTACTAACACCATTAGTGCAATTGGACGGAATTGGATGGAAAATTAACTGATGTACTAAATTGAAACAAATTGAAACTCCGTAGTACGAATAGGCAATAAACAAAGTTCGGGTATCATTTAGGAAAAAAAACGAAAGTTTGTAGTATTAAATAGTCATAAACTCTTATATATTAATATTATATTGATCACTCAACCAAATTTCTTATAACGTGAAAACCTCACTCTCCATTAAAAAAATAACTCACCTTTGATAAAACCTTTCAACTTCATTTTGTTGTTTAATAAAAAAGTTTGATTGAAGTTCTGTGAGATTGCCTAATAAGGTGAAGTTCATATATATTGAAACTATTTGAATAGCAATGAGTTCCCAATCATACGGAAAGAGATAAGATAAACACCATTTTAAATGTAAAACTATACTTATCGAGACATTCTTACAACATATAACCCAACTATGTTTTGAGGTTAGTTCAATGCATTTGCATCCAGTTTCTGATTTTCCGTTATTTATATTTTGAGGTTAGTTCAATACAGTTGCATTAAATTTCCAATTCTCATTATTTATTTTTTGAGATCAGTTCAATGCAGTTGCATCCAGTTTCTAATTTCTCGTTAATTATTCTTTTCGGTTAGTTCAATACATTTGCATCCAATTTCCAATTCTCAATTTCCTGTTAATTGTTCTTTGAGGTCAGTTCAATGCATTTGCAACCAATTTCTGATTTCCCGTTAATTATTCCGTGAGATTAGTTTAATGCATTTGCATCCAGTTTCCGATTTCTCATTTATTATTTGATAAAGTTGCATTTGCATCTAGTTTCCAATTTTCCGTTAATTATTGTTTGAGGTTAGCTCAATGAATTTGCATCCAGTTTCCAATTTTCCTTTAATTATTTCTTGGGGTTAGTTTAATACATTTGCATCCAGTTTCTTTTTTGAGATTAGTTCAGTGCAATTACATCCAGTTTTCGATTTTCCATTAATTATTTTTTAAGATTAGTTTCACGCATTTGTATCATGTTTCCAATTTATAATTAGTTTTTATTTGAAGTTAGTTCAATGTAGTTGCATCCAATTCGATTTCCCGTTAATTTAATATTTGAGAGTTAGCTCAATGCATTTTTGCATCCAATTTCTCAATTTTTCGACAATTATTTTTTTATGTTAGTTTGATATATTTGCATCCATGTTTTGATTTTATGTTAATTATTCTTTTAGGGTAGTTTAATGCAATTGTATTAATATTCCAATTTTCTATTAATTATTTTTTAAGATTAGTTTAATGCTTGCATTTGCATCCAGTTTCCGATTTTCCGTTAAATATTATTTGAGGTTAGTTCGATGCATTTGCATCCAGTTTTCGGTTCTCCATTAATTGTTTTTTGACGATAGTTTCATTAAGTATTATATATTTTTTTAAAATATTTGTCATTATTGTTTTGCCCTTGTTTTTTTTTTTTTTTAATTTTCTATTATATATTTTGTGATGTTATTTTTTGTATAATTGTTTTTAACTATGTTTTGAGGCCGCGTTAAGGATATATTCAAAATAAGTCGGTGTTTTATCATAGACACTAAAATTGTATGATTTGTAATAGAGAATTAGTTTATACAAATCACCTATTTTTAGCAATTTTTTTATTTGATCAAATATATAAGAATTGGAACACTAAAAGTGTTTGATTCGTAAAAGGAAATTATCTTTTACAAATCACCTATTTTTTAGCATTTTTTTTTATTTGATCAAATATATAATAATTTGAAATACACTCAAACTCTTCAAAGAGATTCCATATACGTGGGATTGTAGGCTATTAGAAAAGACTATTTTTCATATTATAGTACCACATATGAGAGAAAAAAAAAATTAACTCTCATATTAGAGTGCCACATAGGAGAGAGAAAATCCTCCATTATAAGTCTCTGTTTTAGTATATAGATAGTAGATTTATATAGCTCTTAAAAGAAATTGATTTATCACCGTAGGATCGTCCACCCCAACCGCTCGATATAACAGCATAAAAAACCAAACTGTTTTAATATATAGATTTGAATATTCCAATTCAAGATAGAAATAGCCAAATAGCAAATAACTTGTACAAATTAGTCTGGACTCAATTAAAACATAGTTGTGCAGAACTTGGAACATATTATTACAGCCCAAAAAGAGACCATATTTTGCTGATTCAACACAGTATCACAATCACCTACAGTTGAACAGTCCTTAAACAGCTTCTCAATTGCAAGAGAAACAACTTCATCGACTTTAAAATGTTGTCTCAGTTCCCTGTGCGCCAAAAGCTCGTCCATGAAAACCTCAAGAACATAGCACAATAAGGGAAATGGTGATGTAGAAGTAGAAGCAACACCTCTCTCCTCAAAAGGGTAGCGAGAAACTTGCAACACCAAATCTGATGAACAAACAACCCTCAGGCTTGCATGTAACAAGAATTCCGCATTTCTCAACAAAAATAGTTGTGCAAAACGCCAACAAGTACAACATGGCCATACAACATCTTAATCAAGTCCTCCTCTTGAATACCCCAGTCTTCCGAACACAATGTACATTGGCCAACTGCCGTGCACACCTATTCAAAGTTTGTTGAACAAGAAACTGGAAAAACTATATATATTGGATACCTGAGAGTATACTCATCTATCTAGAATCTCACAATGATTGTTTATACTCCAATAGGCAGTGTTATTAGACCCGACCCGACCCGGTGGTTTGACTCGGTGAACCGGTGACCCGGTTACCAAACCGGGTTGGGTCACATAGTAGATCGTTTAAGCAGTTGACCCAGGCTAAACCCGGTTAACTAGTAAACTAGTAAAGAAACATTTTAATTTTGAAAAACATAACCTGTATAGACTCGAACCTTCACATGGGCTACTAACGAAGTTGTGAAAATGTATGTACTAAGTAAATTATATAATATTTTGAACTTAAGTATTGACCCACTGGTTGAACCAGTGACCCACTGGTTGAACCGGTGACCCAGTTCCTTTGTCGGGTCAGTGTCCGGGTTGGGTTTGATAACTATGCCATAATCATACATTATGTTAAGGTATGAATAGTGATTGTTCATACCCGTATTAAATAATTGTTCATATTCCAATAGGTGTTCTTACTAATCATACATTATGTTGAGGTGATTGTTCATAGCTCATGTTAAGGTGATTGTTTATACAATATACAGCGGGTCGTTTATTATTTTCCATTAGAAATATACTTGACATTTCATCTATCTGAACCGTTTTTTTTTATTTCAAGTCAAGAGTATACTGATATTTCATCTACCCATATTTGTGAGTGATTAAAAAAAACAAGTGGGGTTGAGAGGTAAATTGTTAGTACTAAACTATTAATAGCTTTGAACACTTTAGATTATACTATGTGGCCATGTAACCCATTTTAACCCAAAATTGATGTTAAATTTGAATTTTTTCAGCAGGGACTCAAACTCAGACCCCCCAATACAAAGGCAAATCCACTTTTTCTGCTGCTATATTATTCTAAACTAGGGGTGTCTCTTTTTGCGCTATATTATTCTAAACTAGGGGGGTATTTTTTCACGGTCCGATAACCAATTTTCGATTTTGAAAATTTCAAAAATAATCGGATTGAATTTCAAACCAAATTCAAATGTAGGATCCTTTGGGTAAAACCTATTTTTCAAAACTCCATTGGTCCGATAACCAATTTTCTGTTTTTTCAAAAATTTCAAAACAAAAATAATTCGGATTGAATTCGGATATAAGGGTTCTTAAATTCTTTTCGATCCAAAAGTTTTGACATGTAAATGTAGTTTAGTCAAATCCAAAAATTAGGGGTGACATTATTTTCGATTTTTTGTAAAACCATGTACTTATGATATAACAAAACTCCATTGTCCATTTGATAAGATCATAACCATTCATTCATATGCTAGTTTTCTACACTAGGGACAAAACAAAACAAACAACTAAACAAATTTTAGTAGTTATTTCACTTTCTTTCTCTTCCTCTCAAACACTTCTCTCCTTCAACATGGTAAGTAGGGTTCTTAAATTAGCTTTTCATAAGAACATTTCTTATAATATTTTTTTTTTAGTTTATGACATGTAAAGTTTTGGTTTTTTTAAGTTTTAAATTAGTTTAGTCAAATTTTCTTTTCCAAAAATAGTGGAAAGTAAAGAGATATATGAAATTTATTAAGAATTTTGAAATTTCCGTGTTATTTTGAAATTTTCGAATTTCGACAAATAATTTGATTCCCAAAAAAAATTGAAACGGATTTGGCTCGGATATTCGGTTCCGAAAATATTTGGAAAAATTTCCGAAATAGGTTAATCCGATCCGATATCACCCTATTCTAAACCACACACGTGTCAAACAGACCATTCACTACCCAACACGTCTACTTTTCATTTAGTCAAACACCCAACGTGGCATACCCATAACTTATCCAGTAACCAAACGTGTACAACTCTGCATGTTCCAAGACTTCTTCCAGCAGACCAGCAGTACAACGAATTAAAATGCTCTTATCCACTCTCAAAAACTTTCCAATTAGCCCTAAGCCTTCTTTTCTGTCTTTCTCTCCTTGTCTTGGTAGATCGATCTTTTGATCCCAGTTTCGTTTTATTGATTCGGTTATATGGCGCTTCGAATCGTATATTCAGTTGTATTTGTTTCGTTGTCTTGTGTCTGCTTTAAATTGCTTCATCTCTTTCTTCGTCCCATCTTCATTCTCTCAGCTTATTCGTGGTAGCAAAGTTATATATAGTCTAAGCAGATGGCATGCCTGATTTTTTTTTTAATGTTTTGTAATGGCCGATATGATGGTGCATGTTGTGCTATAATATGATGATGACCATATAATTATATTTTGTTGTTTGTTTACGTACTAATTGATTTGTGCAATAGGATGGTTTTATATATTTTCTAGTTTGAGTTGTATCATTTGATCTGTAATAATGCAGCACTTTTCAGCTTGATTATATAGAAACTTAACACCCCAGGCGGGCAGCTGCGATTCACTCAGATTAGTTGAGATGGTTATTATATATTCTCACTTGCTCCAAGTTTATTATGGATGGGCAGTATCTCCAACGTTTGGCTAGATAATCTTCATCAAAATTGAGATCCAAATAAGAACTCTGGTAGCAGAATATCTGTGTATGACATACGACAATTGGTTAAATTTCAAGCAAATGTAGAGGGCCCATTAAACTGAGGGCTTTTGAAATTTAAGCTGTTGTGCCTTTCCCAATCAGCCAACCATATTATGTTATGTTCGTTTTGCATGTAAAATTAATGGGTTAATTTGTCTAAACTCCCATATTTGTCACCAGTTTATAATAAACCCTCCGCAGTGGTAAACAACACGATTTCCGCTGACTTTCATTCTTTTTCGGTTGGTATTTCATCTAATATTAAAATTACCTCTGAACCAAGGGTATAACGGGTATTTAACAAGAATATTTTTCAAGAGTAAATAAAAAAAAGACAAAATGTAATAACGGTTTTTTTAGGGGTAATTTTAGAATACTAACAGAACTGGAGTGGAAGTTAGACCGCGAATGTGAGGGATTTATTATAAACTGGTGACAAATGTAAAGGGTTTAGACAAATTAACCCATAATTAATTCTCTATGGAAAGTTTTCCCAACACATAGTAAATCAGTGTGTGTTGCAAGGAGCTAGTGCGTGTTTTCATTTTTAACCATTAAAATTCAAGCCTAAAATGGTAAAAAAAAATTAAAATTAGATGTATTATGATGAGTTGGATTTGATTAATTGCTTTTAATTTGAACATAATAAATACTAGGACCATCTATGGACTTCATATCAAGTGTGGTAAGACCTTAAATAAGTTTATATATATATTAGCCCGACTCCTAAAATGACCTCAAATAAGCCAAGCTTATTTGACGTCATTTTAGGAGGCGGGTTAATTTAAACATTATCAAATTAGTTGAAATTTTGTAGAGATCGATGATTTTCAAGCTTATTTGAGGTCATTTTAGGAGGCGGGCTAATTTAAACATTATCAAATTAGTTGAAATTTTGTAGAGATCGATGATTTTCATAGTTGGTTGAACACATCTACAAAAAATTAGGTTATAATTAACATTGTACATAAAGTTGTGGGACATGATATAAACTATGGTATAAAAAGTGTGATAAATGGAATCTACTCGTGTGTGTGTGTGTATATATATATATATTCAGCCAGGACTCTAAAAAGATCTTAAATAAAGACCAAATCTAAAACAACCACAACTTTACTTATAAAACGATTTAAAACCTAATATTTTGTGCATATGATCTACTAACCATAAAGAACATTTCTACAAAAATTCAACTCGTTTGATATCCTCTAACTTAGATAAAAATTGTTGTCCATTTTTGAAAAATATCTATTAGTCCAGAAATGTCTAGTTTTTGCAATCATTTTTTGCTAATGTTAAAAATTGTCAAACGAGTTGAATTTTTGTAGAGATGTTCTTTATTGTTAGTAGATCATATGCACAAAAGATTATGTTTTAAATTATTTTGTAAGTGAAGCTGTGGGTGTTTTAGATTTGATACTTATTTAATGTTCTTATTTAAAGTTCTTTATAAGAGCCGGACTGTATATATATCACTGGCCATGGATAAGATATATATATATAATTTGGAGACAATAGCCTTAGCTCTCTTACCCGTGGCCAGTTATGGACTAATTTCCTTACAACTTACAAAATACCATACACTAGAAGAAATTTTAAGTGATGCCATAGTATATGCAACTATTGATAATATCACTGAAGAAGGGAGAACAATTTTAATTTTATTCTTCAGGAGCAAACATTTAATTAAGTTCAACATCCTTGAGCCGGAAATGTAAAGCATTCTACCAAAGATCAATCAATGACAACTTAAAATCCATGACAAAATGAAAGAAATAAACTCAATTGTGGACAACTCATACTGTTTTTCGCTAGGTAATGTTAAACATGCTCCAGCAAAAAGGGGACAACTCATACATCTCTTACTACTGCACTATATATTGTCTAGTCACACCGTACCGCACCATTGCTATGTAGACTTTGGGAGGCATTCTTCTAACTTGAGTTTCGATCTCTAGCTTCAACATACATCATGTATTCACGTCGCGCTCCCCAGCACCGGCTTCACCGCGTCCCTTCCACAGTTCCACAATTAATTAATAGCCGCATCTGGATTAGTTGCATTCTCAAATGTCTTGTTTTCACTCTCGTCCTTTGAATGCCTTTGATGTGACTCTTCTCCCTGCCCGTCTTCTGTGGCAGATTCTTCATCTGCGGGGAAGGAGATCAAGGAATGATTCTCATCAAGCTTGAGCTTCTTCCCCTTGTTGCGTTCTCCATTATCACCATTGTTTCCATGCTTTATAGCATTTGAAGTCGATTCAGACTTTCCCATCTTACTTCCTGTCCTGTCCTGTGAATGCATGCTTTCTGACCTTTCATAGAAGCTTCTTTTTCTTCCAATACTTGGCAAAAAGTATTTGTTCACGTGAGACTGATGAGATGGAACACTAGAGGTTTGATTGAGCTCAGATGTGATCATGGGCTTGAAGAGTTTAAAATGTGATTTAAACGGCCCAACAGCCAACATGATTTCCTTTCGCTTAGCTTTACTATGGCCAGCCTTATGACCCCCCAAGGCCTTTGCACTGGGGAAACCCATATTGCATTTATCACATGTATGTGAATTCTGAGGCTGGACGAGTGAATTTCCTTCGAGGGTGTTCTGGGGATTGATGTTGATGGGAGCTATGTCATTGGAAGCAAGACGTCGGACGTAGGAGATGCGACTACACGACGCTTGTTGTTCATTATTTGTGGACATATTTTGATTAGATTGATTTGCATCGCTCACACTGGAAACTTGTCCAATTGGGCTTCTCATGATAAAAGGACCACATGAACCACAAAAGGGCTTGTTCCTAGAATTCAAGAAAATAGGAGCAAATCTGCTACTGGGTAAAGAGTAAGTTGGAATGTGACCAACTTGGTTTGTAGTTTGGAATTGGCCATCTAAGCCGAAGAAAAGGTTTTCACCCAAGCTAGAACCATAGATTTGTTGGTTACAATCAGGAAATGAGCAGTTGAAGTCAATCACTTCTGAATTACTGCTACCAAATACAGGAATGGTCGCGATCGCTTGTTGACTTCTTATAAGATTATTACTAGGATTAGTAAATTTGTGAGTCATAACATTTGGCACAACTGTTACTTGGTTTGGCCTTTTGTATAAAGGATTCAGATTGGACGAAGATGTGATCAGTGAGTTCGAAACTTGAGCTTTTTGGTTTGTAGGACATAGATCTTTAAAGCTGACAAAAGTCATATTACTGGGACTAGATTCACCAGTCTGACAGCCAACACCAACATATCCAAGAATGTTGGAACTTTTGTCAATTTTATCAGACGAAAAGGATTCATAGGTGGAGGTCGGAGAAGCACTACAAATAACTTGTTTACCTTTAATCGCCAAATCATTCCTGTTGAATGTTGATAAAGTTGGAGTAGACAAAAGCTCAAGCTCATCATCAGGGACAACCAAGACATCCTTAGCGGACCAATCATAGTTTTCCGGGCTTGATATTTTAGGCAGCTCCATGCCATTCACAAACCAATCTCCTTCAAATGGAGGAAGATTAATCTTTTTGTTGGTCATGTAAGCTATAATAAAATGTAGAAAAAGCTCACTAGGATATATACTAATATAAGGAGATATGTGCTCGGGGAGCTTTAGAAATGGCGAAGGGACAGATTGCTACCACAATGAAATTGGAGGAAGAAGCAAATCGTATGAAGAATTTAGAGAAGGCTTACCTTTTAAAGAACAAAAAAGTTACATTTTTAGCTAGATATTAAATATTAATATATCTAATACCATAAGATTAGATTGTACTCATCCAAGGGAAAATGTATTCCATTTTATCATTATTATTTGTTTATTTTCACTTTTATTTTATTTTTTTGATGGGAAAAACTTATATACATCTTAAATTAACATTTTTTTCTTTCTAAAGGAGTGCTTAAATTTCATTAGGTACGTTTTGGAATTTTTGTTAGAGTCTCTCAATAATCTCGGTTTTCTCTCACATTGTGTTATTCTTTCACATCCACTCCTAATAATCTATTTCATCCATATACTCTAAATATAATAGTTTCCGTCACGAGTGAAATGTTCAAAAGTACATGTTCGAAATAGACCGGTAACGACTATTTTTGGTTTTCTCATTATCTACTTAATCTTATACGGTATTTCTATTGTTGTCCAATTTTCATTAAATTAATTTATTGAATTACTATTTCAATTGTCACCGTGTTTCAATTTTTATTAAATTTTCATTTTCCCATTTCAATTTTACAAAGGGTGTTAATATTTTACCATCTCAAGTTTTCAAAATTAATCATGCTTAATTAATTGGTTTATAGAACAAGTAACTTTTAAAAAAATCAACTAACAAAAGCTCAAAAAACTTGGACAAATATTCCAACATTAATTTCCGTATCTCTGCATTCCTCACTCATCAAAAGGATAAATTATATCATCACGCTCAAATTTTCAATTGTTGCGAATTTCTATTGACATTGCAAAAGTAATTTTTAAGAATAACTATGTGATTCAATATAAGAAAAGCTCAAGCGGATTTGTTAAAGGCACAAATAGGAAGCTGATCAGAACCTACAAAATGAAGACTTTAGTCCTAATTCTGTTTGTTGACTGTTAGTCAACGTGGTCAATCTGCTTACATACGACAGAGTTGACTGTCAGTCAACAAACAGAACTAGAACTAAAGTATAATATTCAAGTTTTTTTGGACCAAAGTCTAATAAACCAATTATGCGTAGGACCAAAGTCTAAAAAACCCTTTAAATGTTGCTCAAGGACATAGATACTCATTATTACTTAGACAGAAGAGTAGAACATGATTTGATGATGAGGGAGACAGAAATTCTGCTCTCTTTCACAACATGTGCAAGATAAGACAAGGTGCTGCCATGATTCTAAGCTGAGAAAGGAGGATGATCAACTCTTAATTGACCAAGAGTAGATTAAGCAATACATGATCTCTTTCTTTAAAGAAAAATTCTATAAAAAACAAGTACAACAAGACCTAGAGCTCCTTATTGTGGTACCTAAGCTGGTGAATGATGAAGATAACTATTGGCTTACTATAAATCCTACATATGAGGAAATTCAGATGATGGTTTTGAGCATGAAAAGGGATATGATAGTTCTCTTGGCCCTAATGGCTTTCAGGGTCATTTCTTTCATAAGTGTTAAGTTGGAGTATCATTAAGGTTGAGGTTTGTGTTGCTATCCAGTCTTTCTTTATCCAAGGCTCTATATCTCATGGTCTTAACTCAAATTTCATAGCCTTGATACCTAAAGACAAGCTTGCAGAAAAACTTAGCCAGTTTAGACCCATTTGCATGGGAAATTTTCTCATGAAAATCATCACAATCAAAGATTCTTCAAATTAGGCTCAACACTATAGTAGAGAAAATTATGACAAAGGAGCAAACTGGTTTTGTACTAGCTAGGAGTTCTCAGAATAGCATATGTTTAGCATATGAACTTATGAATGAGATGAAGAAGAAATGTCTTGGTGGATCTATAGCAATGAAGCTCGATATTACCCAAGCCTATGATACAATGAATTGGGATTTTCTATTCCAGATGATGAATCGACTAGGTTTCTCTGAAACTTGGATAAAATGGATAAGAGTCATTGTGAGATCAACTCATATGTCCATTCTCTTCAATGGAGGTCCTATTAGTTTTTTTCCCATGGGTAGAGGGCTGAAACAAGGTGACCCTCTTTCTCCTTTACTCTTTGCTTTAGCAGAAGACACTCTCATTAGAGCTTTGAAAGTATCTTAGAATCATGAACCATGTGAAACCCCTTGTCACCATTAGAAATATAGCAGCTCCCAGCCACTTATTATTTGTTGACGATATCATTATCATTGCTATTGGAGATATAAGGGGTCTCAGAAATATTAACTTCATTCTTGAACGATACCAACAAGTTTTGGGGCAGTTCATCAACAAGACCATGCCAAGAGCGCGCAAGGTGTTCTTTGGAGGCTTCACACGATTTAGAAAAGAGACGATGCTTAAGGAATTGAATATGAAGGAAGGTGGGCTACCCGAAAAATACTTGGATTTCCCCCTACATCAAGGGAGAATTACTAGAAGCAGTGTCACCCCTGTTTTGGATAGAGTAAATTAAAAGAAACCTTACTACTTGGAAAGGTAAAATGTTGCCATTTCAAGGAAGATGCACTCTTGTCAAGATGGTAATATGCAGCATCTATCCCTATTTACAACATGCAACTATTTTTCAATGGCCTATTTCTGTAATCAAGCTGAAGTTATCATGAGAAATTTTATTTGGTCAGGAGATCCCAACATTAGAAAAGGGGTAACAGTGAGTTAGGAAAGAGTTTGCAAACTTTTATCTGAAGGTGGACTTGGAATAAGAAGATTGAAGGACATAAACACTGCAATGTTGATGAAACTGGCATAGAATGTTCTCACTGGCGATAATGATTTTGCACTTTTCATGAGGGCCAAATACTTTAACTTGGATGGAGAAATAATTAGTTTCTACAAACCTACTTCAGTCTGGTCTGGTATTAAAAATTCACTATATGAAGTGATCGATATCGATACCAAGATCACAATGGGTGGTGGCTAAGGTTGACAAGGTGGACATTTGGAGGAGAAACTGGCTAGGCAAGCAATCTCTAAAGCAAGCACTTGATATCAACACACATGATCTTAAGGGGTGTATGGCCAAAGTTTGTGACTTGTTGGTGGAAGACAAATAGTGCATTCCTAATCCTATACAAGAGATTATAAATTCTACAAATATGAGTGTGAGTTCGGTGCAGAAAAATGACCCTACGTAACTTCAAAGACACAATGAAGATTGCCAAATCTTGAAGTCCTAAACTGAGGTATTTATGGACTTCCTCTATGCTTGCAACCCTTGTGAGTATTTGGAAGCAAAGAAACAAGGTACATTGTGATAACAAGAGTCCTAAACTAGGGGAATGCAAACTCTTTGTTAGGACTCAAGTTAAACTTACCGGGAAGGCTTTCTAAAGGACACGACTAGGGTTCAAGTAGTGAACAAACAATTTTGAAATATTGGGATGTCGAACCCATGTCTAGGAAGGCTCCTCAAATGAAACAATGTTTGTGGATCCCCCTAAAAACCAGACATAATCAAAGTGAATACCGACGGTGCAGTGCTGCTCTAGGCAACCCAGGAGCATCAGGTATTGGTGTTGCTATCAGAGATTGGATGGGTATTTTCAAGCTTATAATATGGAAAAACATCGAACCTGGTACTAGCTATAGGGCAGAATGCATGGCCATAGAAGGAGTCGAACGAGCATTTGAGAAGGGGTGGTTCAAAATATGGGTGGAAATAACAGATTCAGAAGTTGCTGCTAAAGCTTTTGGGACTGGACATATACCATGGGGTCGAGATGGCAAAGTGCTAAACTTAAGATTCAAAGATTCAACATCACACCTATGTGGAGAGGCAAATTTCACTGCGGATGCACTGGCAAAGGCAGTAACTTCTCTAGCATTGAACTGTGCAATGACTTATGAAGGAAAGCCTCCATGGATATATACTCAAGTGGGAAGCTCCCTTTGAAGTATTTAGGAGATTTAGTTAACTTTGTGAGAGAATATAAAACACATCATCCCTACAAATTGAGTTTTAGTGGAGTGATTAAGTGTGAATGGTGGAGAGGACAGTATGTTGTCGAGCTCCACAACTTTCTTATTTTCTCTTTTCTTCTCCCTGTATTTTATTTTCTTTTTTTAATAGAATTTAAAAAAAAAAAAAAAAAAAAAAAAAAACTCTGTGAATTATGTATTCACCTCTATAAAAAGCACAAAAACATAGCTAGACAAACCAGAATCAAGTCTCAACATATTTAAGTAGTGTGTAGTATTTAAGTAGTATAACATATATGTGTGTGTTATGTAGGTCACAAATAATGAATACCCAAGATGGCTTTGATCGCCTATGTTAATTCTAAATGTGAAAGCAATAATTTTTTTTTTGGTTTTTTGTTTTTTGAGAATACAGGTTGACACTAAACACAACAAGTATATTCCAGGGGGCCTTTTATCCTTGTGCTACTCGTTTTGGAGGAATAATAGTTTCTGCATTTTAGAGATATAAAGAAACTGGATTCATAGTTTTATCGATTTATGGAATATATCTATATATATATATATATATATATATATATATATATATATATATATATATATATATATATATATATGGGGGATAGAGCCAAGTAATTGTGAGCCACATTGTGGACACAGCCGATCCACACCTTTCATCTCGTGCATCAACAGAACTGATCCTACGGACATAATCCATTCTTCTCCAAAAAACGAAATTCCAGAAAAACCAAAATTTCAGAAATCATAAAAACAAAAAACACGAAATGTTTACCTTCTTCTCCAAACAGCAGAATATCGGCGGTTAGAATATTTCGAAGGGTTTGGGTTTCGAAATTTCCTCCAGCAAACACCAAACTAAGATCATCAACAGACTTAACAAACAACAAATTCAAAATCAAAACCACCGAAATCATCAACAACAAATCATCAACAAAATTAAAACCACCGAAAAACCCAAAATCAAACCCAAAACCACTTATTTTCGATTTTCAACACCCAAATTTGAAGAACCCATCTTAAAATTCGATTTGAAGAACCCAAAAACCCCCATTCTCGATTCTCACAAGGTATGTAATTTTGAAAATTTTGAAATATTTGTTCGGTATGTTGGTTTTTGTTTGATTAGTTGATATTTGAGGTTGTTTGTTGATTCAATGGTTTGCTAGGCCTATTTTAGTTGATTTGTTGAGAATATTTGAGGTTGTGGTACTGTTTTGCTTGTTCTTGTAGTCTAATTAAGTAATTTTATGTTGTTGTGGTTGTTTAAAAGAAGGAAGTTGGATAGAATCTACCTAGGGGAATGCTTTATATTGAATTTAGGAAAGAACTAGCTAATGAAATTGTTCTTTGCATTTTGTTTGTCGATCGATTCAGTTTTTATAGTATGTTCTAGATTTCAAATTCCATATTTCAAATTAAAGATTTACACAAGGAAAAAATTTAGAGCTTATAGATTTTAAAAACTTACCACACAATGCCATCTGTATTCATATTTTGGTCATCACTGGTTATGGTTTTTTACCTGCTGGCACATCCTTTTCACTTTGCGCAATTCTTAATCAAAGTCATTGGCTTTCTCTTCAGCCCAAGTTGATTCTCATTCATCTTATCGATCAAGTTCGAGTTCAAGCTTTCAATTGCTAGATCAATTAAAAAGGATTTCTACCCCTTCTATTTCTCCGCGTGTGGACTTTTAGTTTGGTCTCTTACTATTGCTCTTTGTTTTGCTTTCAAAAGGAAAGAGGTATTCGAGTTGAGTGGAGCCCTAAACATGAAATGTCTTAGCGTCATCTAGCTGTCACGAGGAGGTCGATGATTTGGGACCTCGGCCAGGTAGGTCACTCGACTATGGCATGATGGTTTTAAATGGCGGGTAGGACATTTTGAACTTAAAAAGAAGGCAATTCAGCAGCCTTTGATGTCTACATTCTTGGTGATGTCTACATTCTTCGTGGTGTTTCTATCCCACCTTTGATATAGATACTACATGGGAGTTCCAACCTAAAAAAAATAGGTAGTGCATAATTATGATGGTCAATACTCACTAAATGTATGTTTTTTTATTTTTTAGGAGGTGGTGCAAAGGCGAATCGAGTGGAGTTGAACAAAGGAAGACTAGGTTAGGAGAAAAAGGAAAGAGATGCGAAGGGTCTATTTTAGGGTTGGCGTTCACGGTGAAATGATTGAAATGTCATTGGTTTTTTCCGGGCGATATATCTCGTGTGAGAATATTTACGAATGTGCGAAGAAGCCCTATGAAATGGTTGAAAGCTATAGAAAACCTTGAAAGTGTGGGTGCACTCCTATATAAAGTCAGTAGAATCTAGAATATTCTATAGTATAGATTGTCCCATGTAAATTACTTGTGCTAGTGAATGTGTTGATATATCTTCCGTGTAATTAGTGAGTTTTTTCGAAAGTGTCCTCCCAAGTTTATGGATAAGGAGGAGGACTTCATTTGTAGACATCACGAGGGTTCTAAGAAGAATAAAAGTACTTTTCTTTAAACTTCTTTCCGGATGTGTTTTTGTATGGGTCTTCCTTGGTGGAGTATAAGCGTATATGTATGGGCCTAGACATAATCTAGTCAACTTAAGCGCTTGAAGGGCAACACCGGAGTGTGAT
The DNA here is from genome assembly GCF_015680905.1 of Coptis chinensis. Taxonomy (NCBI): domain Eukaryota; kingdom Viridiplantae; phylum Streptophyta; class Magnoliopsida; order Ranunculales; family Ranunculaceae; genus Coptis; species Coptis chinensis. The sequence goes on along the minus strand of NC_141463.1, from coordinate 85,614,377 downwards.
CTTTGGTCATTTTATCTTGTTGGAATGCCATTTTGTGGTCTTGGCTTTCTTTTTGCGATTTTGACTTTAAAGGCTTATGGTTTGGCATGTTAGCGATTCGACAAACAATAAGGAGTCTGATTAAGGGGAGGAACTGGCTGAACTTGCAGCAGTTCTAACAAACAATGTAAAGGGTGCGATCCCTTGTAACTTTAATGACCTATCAAGTTGTAATATATTTTGATGACCTATCAAGTTGTCCTTTGAAAATAATGGAAAGAACAATTGCACGCATTACTTGTTTCTTCTTCTCACTAGTGTTAGATTAATTTTTTGTTTACTATTTTAAAATCTTTGTATTTTTGGTATGTACTAACTCAACTTGTTTCTATCATCTGAAATTCTGAATAGCCCATCTAAGGGAGTTACTAGTACTAGTTGAACCGAAATGCATTTCAAATGAAGTGAGCTTTCGATATACTTGAGTATTAATTGTTTGCTATATCACCGACATTAGCATCACAAAAATTGCTTGACCTCGAGGCCCACTTCCAATCCCAGTTTTTGGAATTTGTCAGGAATGTCAATACCCAACTCATGTTATAAATGTCAGAAAAGCAAACACACAAGCAAAACAAGCCCCAGAGAGCTCTTCTTCCGGTTTCTTGTCTCACTCAAAAAGGAAAAAAAAAAAAATGATAAAATGGCTAAAAAAATTGCGTATTTGGATTCGGGCTTCCTTTCTTTGGCTTGTTTGTTTGGTTTACTTCACCCGGGTTTGAATTCTCAAATATATATTTTCCCTTCTCATTTCGAATGTTAGGATTTTTTTTTTCCATCCTTGTTTCGTGGGTTGTTTATTATCGGCTGGCTGAACTGCTGCTTTGCACAAAGCCGCGAACTGTTGAAGCTAACTGCTGCAGGCCTTGTGATTTTCCACTACTTGTAACAAAGACTGATTCCATCAAAACCGAAAGTCACACGCAAAACAACAAAATAGGAGGGTGCTCGAGGCCAAATAAGGGGAAGGCTCTCGGGCCAAATAAGGGGAAGACTAGCGACAAAATTTCTTCTTACAGAGTCGCACAATGGGGTGTTCTTTGTCATATCAGCTTATGTAAGTAATGACTATATAATCTCCATCAATGAAACAACAAGCTACTTTCGGAAGGTCCACAGAACTGATCAATAAAACATAACGAAATAATGATGAGAAAAATACAACATTATGTTAAAACTACTAAGGTAGTACTAATCAGATGACAATAGCACACAAACTACTGAGCTACTAGCTATTATACCACAAAAAAAACAAAAGGAGTTGCAATTGTCTCCTTTCTCCATATAAGTTGACTTTAAATAGAGTACAACAAGGATTAACGCTTCTGAACATTAACAAGCAACCAACCTTGTTTAGGTAATTCAATTGTGTGATGACAAGTAAAACTACAACTGCAACAAAAACCCATGTTTGAGGATAAGCAAGCTGACTTATTCCCTCCAGTGTCAGCTTCATGGCAATCCCAATGGCTTTTATGCTTACAACCTGCATGCAAACACAAGGAAGTTTGACAAATCAAAAACAATAACAGGTGTAACGACCTAACGACAATATGACCCTATAATGTTATTCAAGTTTCATACTAAGCTTGCTAAGGAAAGACAATTTACTGTTAGCAAACCCATTAAAGAACAGATGCCTAAGTAAACCAGTATGTTAGTCTGCCCATAGCGTGGTTCAAAGTGCAGCACAAGAGCTAATACTATAGATAAAGTAGCTGCTGCATAAAATAGGAATGTTATAGACAAAACACATGCAATTTAAAAATAATTAGTACTATGTCGCAGAAGAACAATGTTTTGACAATTATAAGAAGGTAAGCACCATACCAGGTTGAGTTACCAAAGTCCAAATTTCTTCTATGGAGTTTGGTCTGTGCTCTTGAGGTGCGAGAATTACAATCACAACTGAGCCCACAATTCAGGCCACACATCCAAGAATACCCATTTTCTGCAATCGTTCCTTCAACAAAACGTGTGTTAGAACAGCACTACCAAGATTAAAAAAAAAGTGTTAGTTTTGAAGGTTTTTGGAGTGGTGGTGGTGTATTTTGAGAGAGGAGAGAGGAGTATTTGAATGGAGAAGAAGGTGTTTCCGATCTAAATTTTGTTCAGTTTTTGTTTTGATTGCGGTAAAAAAAGTTTCCGAAATTACTGTAGCTTTGGTGCCCTTATTTTTGAGTTAAAACTGGATCCGTCAGATCTTAAGTGAGTAGAGGGCTGGGATTGGTTGTGGTTATAATGTGGCTACAGTGCCTGTGGCTCTATCCCTCCCCTATATATATATATATATATAGAACCCGCAAGTTGATAAAACCCCGCAAGTTGTTGAGGGAAATAATGTTGTTGTTGATGGTGATGGGCATGTTGATTCGATTGTTGGGTCGTATAGTCTAGACGAGTTTTGTAGAAGGTATACTAGTGAAGATAATGATAGTTTTAGTAAGATATTAGAAAAGGTTAATAGGAAGAAGAGAGAGAGGTATGGGTTTTTAATAGAAGGGGAGAAAGTGGAAGTTAAATTGTTGGAAGATATTAAGAAAGAACGTGTTACGGATGGGTACGGGACTTCGGATTAGCCGTTGAGTACATTGGAGGGGTGGAAATATACGGCGAAGAATTTGTTAATGTATAATCCGGTGGATAATGGTGAAGTGGTGTTGACAGAAGAAGAGGAGGCGGAGAGGATTAAGGGTTTGACTAAGGAGATTCATAGGACAAACACTAGGTTTCATGGAAAGTTGGTGGATTTTCGACCCAATGAAGAGGATACTATTGCAGTGATGTATACTCCTGTCGCGGGAGGAACTCCGATGTTTTCGTTGTATGCGGAAAGAGAAGCAGAGAAAACTAGGAAGTATGATTTGGAAGATATGAGGAAAACTCCGAATCTGTTTTATGTTGAGTCTGGGAAGAAGGCGGATAATGGGTATAACTATGTAAAGACGCCCCACCCGGTGTTGATGAGTCACCGTTTATTACATGGGGAGAGATTGAAGGGACACCTTTGAGATTGGAACAGGAGGATACACCGGTTGGTATTGGAGGTAGTAGAGGGCTTCAATTCAGTATTGCGTATCCGTCTCCTAGAGATGTCAAGGCTCACACCTTGTCTAGGGAAGCTGCTCGTAAAACGAGGGAGAGGTCTAAGATGTTTAAGAAACCCCCATTGCCTTCACCCGGCTCGTGGAGGTAGTGCTAGTCCAAGTGTCCGAACTCTTTCTCCTGCCGGCTTTCTCGGAAGTTTGTTAGAAGCATGGCTAAGTCTTCAAGCACAATTGATGAAACTCTTCGTGCCAGACTACCCGGTGGTGCAAGCCCAATTGCGGGGACTCCAAAAGCGGTAGGAGCTTGACAAGATTTGGAAGAGATAGTTGCTTCAGTTCTAAGTCACCTGCTTTGAAGGAAGGTTCCAATCCTCCTGGTAATGTAAATTTATGTACCGATGATGAAATATGTGTTCTTTATAAGCTAATTATGCCATGACTATATAGAAATATCAATATATGTATGAATCTTTTGCTGAATTCCTTATAATTTTATCGAGGTTTGTGATTTAAGATCCAAAAATGTTTGAAAATGAAGCAAATTTGTCTAGTGCATTTTGAGATTCTATTATTCATTCTGGATGTGGAAGGTATAGATATGTGTTTAAATCGTATTTTGCAAATGTGACTATTCAAGGCCCTTACTAGTGTGTTCATGGTGTGCTAAGAGGTCATCTTTCTGCCTGTTCATGCAAAATTTGTAACCTCATGGATTAGATGAGATTAGGATGTAAGGTATAGAAAATCACTAAACATTGACAAAATTTGTAAATCTCTTTCCTGCAAGTTTTTTTTTCCAAATATATGGTGTTGGGGACTGAACATTGACTTTTGCAAAGCTTTCTATAGTCTATACCGGTTGTCAACTTATCACAGTTTTTGGACTTATGTATTTTATGTAGATTTGTTTATAAGTGAAGAACATGAGAGTTGAGACTAGATTTATTGATAGTGGTGATGATACATATATGGATCGGACTAGGAGACTGGTGCTATGTAGCCTGTTTTGTTTACACATACCTCCCCTACTTGACATTGACTTTTTTTTTTTTCATGTCTTAGGACGCCAGAGTCAAAACATAGATCTGATGAGATTTAATCTCGTCTCCTTTTAAGTCTTATTGAGTTGGTACCTGTAGAACATAGAATCATCTTATAGAGTTTGTAGCTCTAGAACATAGAATCACATCTTCTATATGCAGATTGGCATCCTTGGAGGAAACCACAAATTTTTGGAGAAGGTTTTAGAAGATTACTGTGATTTTCCAAAGCTTTTTAACATGCATCCTAAGTATCAAAAGCTATTGAAGATGCTCACATATTTCAATCATATGGGTATACAAGACAATTAGGCTTGTTATTTATCTTGAAAAAGACAATGTTAATAAGAATCAACGAAACAATGTCTGAAGCTATATATCGTCCCTTAGAATAGGAAAGATGTTACAGGTAGTTGATAAGGAGTTATAGATCCACTCCTTTTATCATACTACTTTAGTGAACAAATTTGTAGTAGGTATTATATTGTTGCTCGGTCCTCTTGAAGAACGGTGCCCTGCCATTCCTACTTATTTTTAATTCCTTTGGGTAGAGTTAGTTGTTTCATAGTTTAGGTATAGTGTCATACACTTGATGTGCTAGGGAATGGGGATGTAGATCCAGGCTGCTTTTAGTCTTGAGTTGCTCCCATCTTTGCTTTAACACTCCAATGCACCTTATTTGAGTGTAAGGGTGTAACTTTAGGTTATATCTCCAACTATTGTTTGGAATAGTCCTGAACAGTGACACCAAATTCTTCTCTTCTTTCTATGTTCATTTTACAGTATTTTCTAGGTTATGAAAGGTGGAATTCCTTGTTGCTCTCTGTGGAGAGACTCGTTAGAGTTTTATCTCATAGTTGGTGTGTCGCAGGTGTCAGTACTCGTTGGCCTTGTTCTTAACAGATCCAGAGATACAAAACAACCTTAGAGACAGAGACTTTTTGGAAGTTTATTTCTAATTTGCTGTGTCGAGGTGTGACAATGCAAGTAGGCATAATCGGTATAATGGAATCGGGAACAGTGGAAACCCAATTTTGACCAGTGATACTTCATCTAATCGTCTTCATCCATCCTACTAGATAACTGCTAAGCAGTGAGGCGTGAGCGGAGGGCGGAAAAGAGAGAGGGAGAGATGGGTTTGTGGGTGGGGAGAGAGAGAGAGTTAGGGTTTGGTTGAGAGGGAGAGGGAAGGAAGGAGAGAGAGGGAGAAGGATAGGTGAAGGACAGACAGAAACCAACCAACTTAGTTGGGTTTATTCGTTTTTGGCCCCACTTTTAATAGGGATTCAGCGTTTGGCTCCTGTAAATTGCGTAATTCGTTTTTGGCCCCAGTTCTGTCAGTTGACTTGGTCAGCTTTAACTGTTCCGTAGGTTTTGCCCTTCATAATTTCAAAATGGCCTAAATACCCCTCACGCGTACAACACGCGATTTTTGCTTTTTTTAACAAAAACTAATAACACGTGTCCAAATCCAACGGTTGGGATCCAAGGGTAATTCAATAAGCACTATTCACCTTCTCTACCAGTTGGATTTCTATTATTTAAGAAACCACTCCTGCTCTCTTAAATGAGCACTATTCACCTTTTTCCCTGATGCAAAACTAAATCCATATAAATTTTAACAATAACTTAAGATTCAATTACTATGATGACTTGTCATAACCAAACTGATTGACTCAAACAAAAGCTTGGCCAGTTTTCCTTACGCGAGGAGAAAAACACTGAACCACATATACATCCCCAAGAAAGTTCTGGGGTTGTTGATCTGAGTCATGTCTCTATCAAATTCTATCTCATGTGCAAAACAAAATTCTTCCCTTGTCCGATCCACCTTTAAAGAAAAGAAAGTAGATAAAAAGGAGCCAGCTCTCCAAGTCAATCCAATGAAGAGAATTCTGTTCCCAATCCTGTTCTAGCACCTTCTCCGGAAGGTTGAATTCTTTTTTTCTTTCTCGCTAGCGGATGAGAATAAGGATACCACGTACTGAACTGCTATTCAAATAAATGTAACCTGAGACTGCCGAATCATGGAAGGTTTTCTTTTCTCTTGAAGCCCAGCCAGAAGGGCTGTTCACTAGAAGCTAGACCTAACAACTAGAACACACTTGATGACTTCACTGATTTTGCTTAACCAGTCAAACTGCCTCACACTCTAATCCGTGAGCGTGAGCGAACTCTTGAGGTCGCTATTCAAAACTCTCACAAAAAATCACTTCCTACTTGTCACATTCAATTAACAAAAAACCACTTCCTACTTGTCACATTCAATTAACAAAAAACCACTTCCTACTTGTCATATTTGATTACCGAGAATTTTGCTATTTCCATATAATAGAAGGTACAATCATCCAAACAAAAAATAAATATAGTGAGCCACCCACTGAGCTTTGTACCTCTATGCTCTAGGAAGAAAAGAGAGTTAATCTTTTATCTCTACTCAGTCTAGGCTTTCGTTTTCAATTTAATCGTGTCAATCATGTCTTTCTATTCTTCAATATATTTCGTTCAATCTCTTTCGCTAGTTCCCAAGTATGAGAGACAAGGCAAAATCAATCCTTGATGCTTAATCGATAAACAAAATTTTATATTAATTTCTTAAATATATTAAATTGTAATGAAAAGTAACACAAGTTTTACATAATTCTAATGCGTCCTGCCCTCCGCTTCTCAACAAGAGAAGCATATTTATAGCTGAAAAACAAAGAGTTGTTAGATAGAAAGTAGTAGCGAAAATGTTGATAAAGAAATATCTGAAGAAAATATGCTCATTCCTGGGCCAGTTGTTAGATGAATAACCGAGTTGGGTCAGTGAAGAAGAGGAGAAATTGGGCCTTGTGATTTAAAAGCCCAAAGGTCTCGGGGTCTTATTTCATCCTCTTATATATAAACTCTAATTTTCGGGCACTGAAGATGGGCGAGATTGATTAATTCGGCTCTGATTCAATTTTGCTATTTTACATTTGGTCGGATATAACCATTTCAGGTCGTCAACTATAATTTCTTTAATGATTTTTAAATGAAATGTGCCTTATTTTGTTTCTGGTTCGTCTTCGATTAAGTATAAATACACAATTTAATAACCCATTTATTGTTGTTGTATTGCAATAAATCAGCAACTTGGAAAAAGTAATGAAGCATCGTTCGTTTTCTTGGGGTGTGGACCAGATGTTAATCTAACCAGAAATTCTAAAAGGTAAATACGGTTGATCACTCTGTTTTATTACATGTTTCTCTTCTAGCTGTTATGTTATTATTAGTGCTTCTTTTGTACGTAACAAGTTTCTATTTCTTTAAACGTTTGCTATTTCCCGCTGTGTCAGTGGAATAGTACCCAACAACGCCTATTTGATGTTATTATCCGGTAATGCTAATAGGACGGGAACAGAGGTACTATTGACCATGGCCCAAAATATCGCCGAGATATCCGATATCTCGCCGATATATCTCGGTAAATTGGTACACCGATATCGATATTTCCGATATATATTCACCGAATATTAAATCCCTTTTTTTCCGAGATATATCGGAATTTTCGATATGAAAGTTTATATCGCCGATATAATCGATATTTCCGAGATAATCGATATATATCAGTTGACTTTTTGACCAATTATTAATAACTTAATATTAAAATTTCCGATATATCCGAGATATATCGGCGAGATATCCGATATTTTAGAAACTTTGGCCTGGTCACCAAAAAAACCGAAATATCCGATATATCCGATATATCTCGGTTTTTGGGTACACCGATATATTAACCGATATCGAAATTTTGGGCCTTGCTATTGAATATATCTATTCAAACTTGAGTCCAATTTGAATAACAACGTGCAAGGTCTGATACATGATGGTAGAGCACCCTCAGTACGGTCTCTACTTTTCTGTTTTGCTATGTCTGACAATTGTATCCGAAGAAAGAATTGAAGTTAACACACACTTAAAGATACTGATCATAGAAACATTATACAGAACACATAAATCACACCTTATATATGTCCCAACAGAGTAGCATTAAACATGGGTAGATTAACAACACAATGAATTCTTCAAGGACTGACACATGCTCAACTACACAACTTGTGGGCTTCAGCCACATAGTTACAACAAATATTAGAAGTAAATACGCCACACAAAAAAAAAGGAGAACTGTTCTTTTTAATTTAGAAGACATTAGTAGGAAACGTGGGTTTGATTCTAATTTGAGAAGAAAGATAAAAACGTGGGATTGTGGAAGACTGAAGAAAGGAATTTTTCAAGTTTTTAGAAAGTTTTTTTCTTCAGGAAGTTGCTTATTAAAAGTTTTTATAAAGTTGGAGACCTATAATGTAAATACAAAAGACTTAAAAGTTGGTGGTACTAATTGTAAATGAAAGGAGATTAGAAAAACACTATTCGATAGTTTTGGGAGTGTTCCGGGAAGTCTGGAAATGATATATTGTAGAGATGCATACATCAGTGGTGGAGCTAGGAATTTACTCTAGTTGGGGCATTCGGAGATTTTATGGCCTTGTTTCTTTTGGGCCATAATTTGATGTATCACTGTTACTAAAGTTCATGAAAACGACCATATTAACAAAAAACTTGGGAGTCAGCTTGCGAATGATCCATTTATACAACTACAAGATACCTGTCGACTCTTGAGAATGGTCTGACATGGAAGGCGGGATTCTTCTGTCTTCACCATTGAGGTTTTCAGAAGAATGAAATATGCAAAAGATTGCATATGTTATTGCTATGTTGTAAATAGGCATAAGTGCATAACTAGAGTAATTGACGAGGTTACTGGTATATATTATCACTAGGCTTCACATGGTTGCATTGCCCATAAGGCCATATCCAAGTCAAGAATGCCTGAGGGCATGCAATGCACTTGAGTGAATGAGTCGTGAAAAAGGGAATCCAAATTCCCAATACTAAAGTAGAGTGATGGCTCAACTCCATCCCTAATGTGCATATTTGTAGTTATGTTGCTACAATGCTACGGACAGCGCAGAGGCATTCGAATCAAGACCTCTTGGGGCATATTACTCTTGCAGCTCAGAGCAAGGCCATCCAAGAAACGAAGTCCAGACAAATAGTGCTAATTAATAAAGCAGCAGCACTCAGACAAGCACTTAAAATAATGCTACAATCATTTGTGCAATATAGAATGTTTGTTGTCAAACAGAAGCCAAATGTCAGAAATTATGGCTTCTTAGAGCAATTTACAACAGTAAGAAGAAAACATAATATAGGCATTTGCAGGCAGCTCTAAGATGGTCTTTTACGAGAAAAATCCTTGTATATGAAGGGAATTTCTAGATAGTAGGCCAACCATTGATGCTATAGTCCATGATATCTTATCATGTGGACCATCTAGCAGCGTCAGGGGGGGTTCATTCATACACTCAAAGTCAACAAAGAATATTTTGGGTCAGAGGTGCAGGCGCACACTAGTATGCTACAACTGTACAAGTGTGGAGTGAATAGATTTAAAAAAAATCTGAGTGGTCGTTTACTAAATTCATATGGATGCCTTGTAAGGGGGGCGAATAAAAATGAGAGACGGGCTTCACAAGATACACTTATTTACACTAGCTTATGCATTTTTTTTTCGGATAATAACTAGCTTATGCATTCAACTAAATGAAATAAACTAGAGGGGATCCATAAGTAAGAACAGTCAGAGCACACTGAAGAAGATTATCATACAAAGAATACAGAGGTAAACAGCCAGTGAACATGAAGTACAAGCAGACCCAACAACGAAGTCATAAGAGAACAAGTATAAAGCTGTTGTGGAAACTACAAGAATGTTACAAGACAGTGCTTTGCATATTCATAGGATCTGCTTTCATTTGCTCATGAGATTCAAAAGGGAATGTGATTTCCTCTGGGTTCTGTTGGTTCCACTCCTTGCAACCTCTATTAGATGATCAAATACGCCGTATTGGAGTGCCGCTAAAACGAAAGATGAATTGTTCGATCCTAATTCAAGAAGAACTGAAACTGCACACTCCTTGTTCTTAGGAGTTCCATCTTTAATGAGCTGAACAAGAGTTTCAATGAAGGATTGCTGCCCAATCTCATTTTGTCCCTCAAGGTGGGATGTAAGAAGTAAGAATATAGATAGAGCCTCGTCAATCATACCCAAGTTTCTTCCTGTAAGTAACTGAAATAGAGGTGTCACAATGCCGGCCTTAACTGCTCTGGCCTTGTTTGCTTGGCTAAGAGACAAGTTAAAGAGAGCAGTGGCAGCATCCTTTTTGCCCCTGATCGTTCCATTTTGCATTTTGCAACAGATCTACCAAGGGAGGGATTCCATTTAAAGATCCAATTATCAATTTGTTTTCATCAAGGATGGATAAACTAAATAAGCATGCTGCAGAATTCTCTCTGGCTTCCACTTTTCCATTCTGCAAGACTTCGATTATAGCTGGAATATCCCCCGCTTCTTTTGATATGAGTCTCTTGTTTGCCTCATCTATAGATAAATTCAAAAGAGCTGTTACAGAGTGCTCCTGGATCTTAGATTCGGGATAAGATAAGAGTTGAACCAATGCATGGATTCCTCCACTCTTGGCAATCAGGACTCTGTTTTCAGGGTTCTCTTTGGAGAGCAAACGAATTTTTCTCACAGCCTTTCTCTGCACATCCAGATGACTAAATGATAGGTCTCGGACTAAAGCAGTAATTTCCTCCTCGTGCTCAGGGGAGGAACTATCATCTTCAGCACTACCAGAATCCTTTTTTGGCAGTTCAAACTTATTCTTCTCAGACCATCGTAGAATAAGGTTTTTGAGGGCAAAATTTGGAGCTAGAGATAGGTGAGCCAAAATTTGTCGGGTCTTTGGGCAGGTTCTGTGGTTCGCCTCAAACCACTTCAGTATGCTTTCCCTTTCGTAAGTCTTTTAAGGAATAAGAAAGATGCAAAAAGAAATGAAATACGTTAGCCCCCTTTACATACCTCTCCAGCACATTACAGTAGCAAAAGATAATAAGATATGGATATCAGAAAAATTCTAAAAATAACAAGTTTCACTCAGCCACAACGTCCGGAACAAAAATTACTCAAATATTATTTTTCTTCTTTTTCTTTTATAAATTCCTTTGTCAAAAAGAAATTTTAACAATGACATACAACACATAAAGTATAGAGTAATCATCCTCTGAAGGAATATGACATGATGAGAGTAAGTCATGCTGGCATTTAGAGCAAGTTTACAGGATTAAGGTTCAATCCAACCCTTGCATGCGGCTGATTGGATTATATGGAGATAATGGTATGGGAGAGCCCTCAATAATAAAGTATAGCTTGGAAAAGTTTTCCTTCGTGCAACACTACATTTTTTTGTCAGGCATTGACCTATGAAAAACCTAGTATATGTTTGAGGCTCTCATTCTAATTGGTACGGTGGAATATTACTGAATGAATCTGTCACAGCCCGAATTTCTAAACAATAACAAAGTGAATATTTGAAATATAATTATCTCAAACATCACTAGGTTCACTTGTTTAAAAACCCAGACTATGACGGAGAATACTACACATACAAACCCTAATAGCCATGTCATAAAAGAAACAACTTAAAATAAAATCATCCCCATAATTATCCGAAATCTCGTTATTTAGATAACATCCTTCCAAATAAAACATCAAACAAACTCTCCAAATAAAGTTCATCACTACCATGTCCTCATGCCATGAAAAAGGTAAACCACGTTATTACATTCCTCCAACAAAGAAATCAAACCTAAAAGAAAACTCACGAACCCTCAGGTGCATCGAATCCGATCAATCACCGCGATTCCACGCTTTCCACCTATGTTCCCAAGAACACACTCACGTTGCCAAAATAAAGCAAACATGGATTCGACAAAAATGGAAATTTCTTTGGTATGAGTAGACTAACTACATATAAACATTTCAAAACCTTACTTATCCCACTAACACTTTAAATCTATCCTAACCTAATCATTCTCAGCTTGGAAGACAAGTAGTTCTGTCATCTCAAACGGCATAGTTTCTTCTCAAGCAAAACTTTCTTTTTTATTAACCTCCATTTTATTAACTCATTCTAATAACTCCCTTTTAATATCTAAATAATTGAATTACACTTACCGATATCTGCCGCTGTATAAGGGTAGGACCGCGTCCCTGCACAAAATATTATTAAGTCCTACCCTCCTGCAAAATAAAGTTAGAACTTGTATATATAACATATGTAAATATCCTATATGCATTCAAAAGTAAGCCCAACACACTTGCATCATCAAATAAATTTTTCTTATCACTTAATCAATTACTTTTCTTATACACCCACCCTTTAGTACCTACTCCACGATTTGCACTCCACACACATTTTGCCAAATCACACATTCATGTGTGCCTCTCCTCCCATGAATACCACAATATCATAGCCATCTCACGGGCTTTCATTCACATATTTTGACCTCTTTTAAAAACTTCGGTCATTCATGACCACATTCAATGAATACCTTAGGTCATTCCTAGCGTTCACAGGAATACCTATCATATCACTAACGGGCCATTCATGGCACATTCAATGAATGCCCGGGTCATTCTCGCCACATTCAAGGAATACCCAATCCTACATTCCCATACATTCAAGGAAATAACTGACTTCGCTGCATGGCGAAATACCTTAGTTCCTCTTTAGGGCAAATAACTACAATTTGGTCATTCATGGCACATTCAATGAATACCCTTATATAACACTAACGGGGCCATTTATGGCACATTCAATAAATGCCCACCTACATATGACTTCATCGGTCATAAACTTCGGTCTAAAACTTGAGTGGAGAGTTCTAAAAGGGTCGCGGTAAGTTTTGTTTTACGCATTATTGTATTTTATTGCATAGATTATTTCGAGAACGTAGAAAAATCTTGATTCAATTATTTTGGTTTCTGGCGTTATTAATTTCATGGATGTATAAATGTCATAACGTTGTGTATCTCAAAAGACAGAAAAATCACAAAGCAGTAAATACACGTACACAAGTATATTTATAAAGGTCTTAGCAAAAATCAAACACGTTAATAGTCCTAGACTTATCCTATTAGACCGAATCATAATTTTAGGAAAAAGTCAAATTTTCGGGTCAACTGGTCAAAGTCAACCCTGGTCAAAGTCAACAGTCAACTCTGGTCAACCCGGCCTAAACTCCAAAAACCCAAAAGCCCAAATCCTAAGGCCCATAGTCTAATCTAAAAGTCAAAATTTTAAAATCCAAAACAAAAAGATAATAGCCCACGATTTTGGCCTGAGCCCAAAATCGTTTTGGCTCTTGTTCATCTCCTTCCTCTCGATTTCAAAAACAACCACCACCGACCACCACACAGCCACCACCCGCCATCCATGGCAAAAAGAAACCCCGGTTTGGTTCGGGGAGAAAAACCCTATCTACCCATATCAACAATACTTGATTACGTTATCTTTGCAAAAATCGACCGACGCCATTAAAGCTCTCTCAGAGCTTCCACAGTATAGCTTCGGCACCAGCGAGCCATCTCCACTCAACACTGACCCCCTCAACACCTTACCCCACATCCTCCATGTTCAATTCCAACCAACAAAACATTCACACAAAAAAAAACGGAAGCGCTTGTGATATGGTTGAGCGCCATTATGGGTTTGTTTCAAGGCTTCCCCATCTCACCCAATCAACCCAAACACCAAACAATAACATTCACGGTTAACAATTATCATTACCACAAATCAATAAAAACCACACTTGGAAAAAAAGCAAAAACGGTTTTTTGTTCGGTGATGGCGGCCGCCATTGATGCTATGTTCGAGAGTTTCGGCCGATTCAATTTAGAGTCGGTTATTAACCAATTCCCCTATGCTAACATATAACCAAATTCCATAGCTAAACAAGAGGGAGAAAACTAGAATAACGGCGTAAAAACGAAAAACCGTAACAAAACACGATTATCAAAACACAAGTATGAACCGACCTTTTTTTCTAACGGATAACGAGAAATTTATAAAAACATAAAGTATCTACTCATTTGTTTATAACCGAGAGCGGCTCGAAATCGAAACCCCTCTGCCTAACATGTCGCGAAGCGATAATCTTCCTCGTTCAAACCCTTTTTTTCTCTCATTAAAACTCTCACTTTTTTTTTTTTTTTTTTCTTTCCTCAAAACTCATGTGAGAAACCCTTATTTTCTAGTTTTTCAAACCTCTCCAGAAAAACCGGGGGTTTTAAACCTATCTACTTACTTACTTTTTTTTTTTTTTCCAAAACTCTTTTGGATATCCTATTTCTGTTTTCTATTTTATATTATTATTATTATTATTACTATTAATATTATTATAGGAAATGCAAATAAAAGGCGGGGTGTTATAATATACACACCTTTTAAAAGGATCTCGTCGAGAGATTCAAGGTAGAGTGTCGAGAGAAGAGCTCGTGGTGCATCTTATCTTATCTTATCTTCAAGTTCCCGTGTCACGTCATTTTCCCTTTCACTCCCAATCGCACTTTTACCAAGTTTACAATCCTCCTCCTAAAGGTGTTTCACATCCCTATCTACTATCATGATAGGCCTCATCGTAAAAGTTACATCATCGTTCAACTCTAGCTCTGCTGGTGAACAACCTCGATGGGATCTTTCACACATTTCCGTAGCATGACCGTGGAAGACATCGTGAATCATCGTTAAATTAGGCGGCAAAGCAAGGCGATCGCCAAACTACCAACGGAGGCTACTATCTCATATGGTCCAATATATCGTGGACTCAACTTTCCTTTCATGCCAAACCTCATAACTCCTCCTCATAGGGGAAACTTTCAAAAACACAAAATCGCTATAGAAAAACTCTACCCGTTTCCTCTTCAAATCTGCGATAACTTTTACGCCTACTGTCTTTGTCTTTAATCCTTTCTCTAATGACTTTAATGCGCTTCGGATGTCTCTCTCACTATCTCAGGCCAAAGTAATACTTTGGTCTCCCACATCTCGCCTAACAAGCGGTGATCGACATGGACGCCCATACAAAGCCTCAAAGGGTGCCATACCGATGCTTTCCGAAACTGTTATTATATGCAAACTCCACCAAAGGTAAATGCTCCTCCCATCCTCCACCAAAATCCATTTACACAAGACCGTAACATATCTTCTAATATCGATTCACCCTCGTCATCCATCCGTCAATGCGAGGGATGATAAGCGATGACTTCATCGCCAAACTAGTGCCCATAAGACGGCGAAAACTCTTCCAAAACTTCGGAGTGAACAAAGGATCTCGATGACGAAACAATACTCACTGGAATCCCATGTAACGACCGGCTTCCGAATGTACAAGGAAACTAACTTATCCGTATTTCTACGCGCGTCGATAGGGATGAAATGAGCAGATTTCGTTAGGCGATCAACAATAACCCAAATAGATTCATTACCCTCTCGAGACTTAGGCAAACCATCAATGAAATCCATAGAAATATGCTCCCATTTCCACATCGGTATCTCTAATGGTCGCAATAATCCGGAAGGTCTCGATCTTTCTGCGCTTTAACCTGGCCGACAAGTTAAAACGAGAAATATATTCTCAGACATCTCTTTTCATTCCTTCCCACCAAAAGGTCCTCTTCAAGTCTTGGTACATCTTCGTTCCTCCGGGATGAATTGTAAACCGAGAACGATGAACTTCATATAATATTTCTTTCTTTAAACTCGCATCATCTCGGGTACACATAATCTCTCATGGAATCTCAATCCTCCATCGGAATCTACGCCCAATCGGGACGGACAATCATCTAAAATATCAATAACCGGATCATCCAACCAACTTCAAAAGAAATCGGTCTCGTGTTTGCATGGCAATCACTCTAATCGAAAATCACCGGCTAACCTCCAAACCTGCATATATACCCAAATACGTAGATCCGGTGTAGTCCGGACATCATAAGCTGCTATAGTCTCTAAACTCTTCCACTCTTTTGCACCATAAGAGTGGTCAAAACCTGAAGTAATCGACTAAGTGCATCCGCGAACTACATTGCCCTTGCACGGGTGATCTTTGAATCGAAGTCATAACTACTTATGAACTCCATCCATCTGTTGTCTCATATTCAACTCCTTTTTGTGAATAAAGATACTTCAAACTCTTTGTGATCGTGTGTAAAGTTTCGAACTTCTCACCATATAAATAATGTCTCCACACCTTCAAAGCAAAAACCACTACCGCTAACTCCGGTCATGAGTAGGATAAGCGTCTCGTGTATCTTCAAACCGTCGTGAAGCATACGACACCACCTTCCGGTCTTGCATTAACACACAACCCAAACCGGTTCCACTAGCATCAGTAAAACCACTAACTTTCGCGCTCTAGTCGAATTACTAGAATTGGACGTAGTCAACCTCTGTTTCAATTCTAGGAAAGCTTTCTCCACAATCATTAGTCCACATAAACTTCACATCTTTCCTAGTTAACTTGGTGGCGGAGCTGCAATAAGTGAGAACTTCTCGATAAATCTCAGATAATATCCAAATTTAACCCCAAGAAACTTCTAATCTCGTGGCGTTGGTTGGTTGTTTCCATTCTTTCAACTGCGGAACCTTTTTCGTGGTCTACAACAATCCCTTCACTAGATACCACATGTCCCAAGAAACGAATTTCTTCTTCCCAAAAAATGGCACTTGCTAAACTTAGCATACAACTTATGTTCGGGCGTTAACATCAGATCATGTCTTCAAATGCATCTTATGTTCTTACGTGTTTTGTGAATACACTAAAATGTCATCAATGAAAACAATCACAAATTTATCCAAATAGGGCTGAATATACGATTCATCAGTCCATAAAGAATCTTGAGTGCATTAAACAACCAAAAAATCCATCACGTAAAACTCATACAACCCATAACTTGAGTTTAAATGCGGTTAAAGGAATACTCTTCTCTTCAACTCCCATCGATAATAACCGGTCCTTAAATCGAACTTCAAAAATATCTTAGCCCCTTTGGTGATCCAACAAGTCATCAATCCTAGGAAGCGGATACTTATTTTTATAGTCACCTGGTTTAAATCCACGAAGTCAATACACATCCTCAAAGTACCATCCTTCTTGGAAACAAAATCGCAGGTGCACCCATGGTGAGTTGTTTCGGTCATTATGAACACGGTCATACACACCTTTTAAAAGATTCAAACCCATATACTCAAAAAAGATATGGTTAAGCCAAAAACAAAATCACTAAACATTAAACTCTTTACCCCTAGCGAGTAATTCCTCGACTTGCACTTTCATTTTAGATCCAAAAGCTTAGGTGCCAACCGTAAGCCCGACTTTGAAACAGTGCGTCCCGGTAACAAGTCTATCTGAAACTCCACCTCCCTCTTGGGTGGCAACCCGGAATCTCACGAAAAACATCTTGAAGTCTCACTACTTCCACATCGTCGATATCCCTCGTGGGTATCTCTATAGAAACGTGAAGCTAGACATCATCGAAGTCCTCCTTACTTAACACGGTGTGAATCAACCTCGGCATGCCGGTGTATTCACTATAACCTCCTCCTCGCGACAATCCAAGGTAACATGATAGCGTGTCAACCGGTCCATACCAAGTATGAAATGGAAACCCTCAAACCCCAAAACGATCAAGTCTACCATAAAGACACGCTCTAAGAAACATAACTTAAAACCTTTGCACTCGTCATACAAGGTGCAGAACCTCCTAACGATTGTCTCAACCACGAAAGGCTTAGGTAAAAGGGTAGTTTTAAAACTTTCTTTTCAACATACCGACGAGATATAAATGAATGTGGAAGCACGAATCAAACAAAACTCGAATGTAAACCGAGATGAACTAAAGGTACCTTCAACATTCCTGTGGTCCCGCATAGCGCATAGGCTCTAAGACGAGCGAGTGGTAGTCTTTGGTGCTCGATACATTGATTACCCCGCTTGGTAGGGCAATAACGAGATAAATGCCCCTGCTTACACTCCCCAGAAGTTCTTTCAACAGGAACTATGGCTCGAGCATTCAGTCTTTGGTATGTAAAAGTAATGATCTTTGGTCGATCTGGAAGAGCGGAGCTTCGACCGAAGCCGGGACCCCCGCCGCCATCGATTCCCCCGAGGTCTATAGCCTCGACCGCCCGGTGGCTATAACCACCCCTGGCGATGAAATCCTCCACGGGTCGGAATACACCTGGCGATGAAATCCTCCCCGAAACCCCGGGATGGTGGTCTCAAACGAACCCCTCGAGGTACATCATAAGGCCTAAACCGATTCGGTAGCCGCTTCTCAAAAGTGCCTGGGGACCAACAACCGGTATCTCACCAAACTTCCTCTTTCCCTCGACTCTCTTTAATCGTGATTTCGCTTCCTCATATCTCGAGGCCAAGTCCAACACACGATCAAAAGTGTCCCCATCAAAAGGAATCAACTTCTTGGGACAAGTGACTCTCTAACCCACGTATGAACTTTTGGTTTTTCTTCTTGTCGGTATCCACAAGATGGGGAGCAAACCTCGATAACTCATTAAACTTGGTCACATACCGATCCACGGACTTCGCGTCTTGAGTCAACTCAGAGAACTGTTGAGCTAACCATTTTTTATCGCCTCGGGAATGAATTTACTCTCAAATCTAACTCTTGAAGTCTTCCCAAGTCAAAGTTCCGATTGTCCAAACTAGGGGAGAGCTCGCCACCAAAACCTAGCGGCGTCGTCAAGTTGGTGGTCGCCAACTCGCCACGAGATCTCGAAGCCGTGATCACTTCAAATACATTTTCACAACTTTGAATCAAGACTTCTGCTGCGTCCAGCGTTCCAACACCGATAGAATCGCTTCACCAAGAGTACCAAACTCCTTATCAAGGCTTTGACAAAAGGATCTCCCCGAACTAGATGGTTATTCCGCGATAGCCGCAACAACCGATTCAAATCAGTACTCGACACCAGATGGAGTGTTCACTGCAGGTCCAGTGGTATTACCATGTCGTGTTTCAACCATGATCTACAGTTCAAACAAAACTCCCATTAATATTCACATATATCCAAAACTCTCAACACTATAACCCACATTCCACATCCGAGGATCACTTAGACTTTCCAACACTAAGCTAACCTAGGCTCTGATACCAAAATATGTAACACCCCGTCTTTTATTTGCATTTCCTATAATAATATTAATAGTAATAATAATAATAATAATGTAAATAGAAAGCGAAATAGGATATCCAAATGTAGTTTTGGAAAAAAAAAAAGTAAGTAAGTAGATAGGTTTAAAACCCGGTTTTAGGAGAGGTTTGAAAAACTAGAAAATAAGGGTTTCTCACATAGAGTTTTGAGGAAAGAAAAAAAAAAGGTGAGAGTTTTTTCTTGAGAAAAAAAAAAGGGTTTTGAGCGAGGAAGATTATCGTTCGTGACGCCGATGAGCGGCGGGGTTTCGATTTCGGAGCCGTTCGGTTATAACAAATGAGTAGATACTTTATGTTTTTATAAATTTTCGTTATCCGTTAGAAAAAAAAAAAAGTGTTCATCTTGGTTTTGATCGTCGGTTTTGTTTTATTCGGTTTTTGTTTGCCTTTGCCGTTATTCTAGTTTTCTCTCCTCTTGTTTAGCTATGGAATTTGGTTATATGTTAGCATAGGGAATTGGTTAATAACTGGACTCTAAATTGAATCGGTAAAAACTCACCGGAACATAGCAAGATCAATGGCGCCGCCATCGGTGAACAAAACCGTTCTTTGTTTTTTTTTTTTCCGAAGTGTGGTTTTATTGATTTGTGGTAATGATAATTGTTAACTGTGAATGTTATTGTTTGGTGTTTGGGTTGATTGGGTGAGATGGGAAGCCTTGGAAACAAACCCATTATGGCGTTGAACCATATCCTGGCGGTTTCTTTTTTTTTGTTGTGTGAATGTTTTGTTGGTTGGAATTGAACATGGAGGATGTGGGGTAAGGTGTTGAGGGTTGTGTGTTGAGTGGAGATGGCTCAGTGGTGCCGAAGCTATACTGTGGAAGCTTCGGGAGAGCTTTAATGGCGTCGGTCGATTTTTGCAAAGATATAGCGAGAATCAAGTATTGTTGATATGGGTAGATAGGGTTTTCTCCCTGAACTAAACCGCGAGGGTTTCTTTTGCCATGGATGGGGTGGTGGCTGTGTGGTGGTCGGTGGTGGTTGTTTGAAATTGGAGAGGAAGGAGATGAGCAAGAGCAAAAACGATTTTGGGCTTGGGGCCAAAATCGTGGGCTATTATCTTTTGTTTTGGATTTTAAAATTTTGACTTTTAGATTAGATTATGGGCCTTAGGATTTGGGCTTTTGGGTTTTGGAGTTTAGGCGGGTTGACCGAGTTATTTCGTTGACTTTGACCGGGGTTGACTTTGACCGATTGACCGAAAATTTGACTTTTTCCTAAAATTATGATTCGGTCTAATAAGATAAGTCTAGGACTATTAATGCGTGTTTGATTTTTGCTAAGACCTTTATAAATATACTTTGTATGCGTGTATTTCTTGCTTTGTGATTTTTAAATCTTTTGAGATACACAACGTTATGACATTTATACATCCATGAAATTAATAACGCCGTAAACCAAAAATAATTGAATCAAGATTTTCCTAACGTTCTCGAAATAATCTATGCAATAAAATACAATAATCGTAAACAAAACTTATCGCACCCTTTTAGAACTCTCCACGCCTCAAGTTTTAGAATTGAGTTTATGATGATGAAGTCATATGTAGGTGGGCATTTATTGAATGTGCCATAAATGGCCCGCCGTTGTTATATAAGGGTATTCATTGAATGTGCCATGAATGACCAAATTGTAGTCGAATTTAAAGAGGAACTAAGGTATTTCACTTCTTGGGTGAGTTGTATTCCTTGAATGTATGTGGATGTAGGATTGGGTATTCCTTGAATGTGGCGAGGAATGACCCAGGCATTCATTGAATGTGCCATGAATGGCCCGTTAGTTGATATGATAGGTATTCCTTGAATGTGGCGGGAATGACCTAAGGTATTCATTGAATGTGCCATGAATGACTGAAGAAGCCAGGCCCAAAGAGGTCGTGGAAATATGTGAATGAAAGCCCAGAGGAGATGGCTATGATATTGTGGTATTCGATGGGGAGAAAAGGCATTGAGGAATGTGTGATTTTGGCAAATGTGTGGAGTGCAAATCGTGGAGTAGGTACTAAAGGGTGGGTGTATAAGAAAAGTAATTGATTAAGTGATAAGAGAAATTTATTTGATGATGCAAGTGTGTTGGGCTTACTTTTGAATGCATATAGGATATTTACATATGTTATATATACAAGTTCTAACTTTCTTTTGCAGGAGGGTAGGACTTAATAATATTTTGTGCAGGGACGCGATCCTACCCTTATACAGCGGCAGATATCGGTAAGTGTAATTCAATTATTTAGATATTAAAAGGGAGTTATTAGAATGAGTTAATAAAATGGAGGTTTATAAAAAAGGAAGTTTTGCTTGGGAAGAAACTATGCCGTTTGAGATGACGGAACTACTTGTCTTCCAAGCTGAGAATGATTAGGTTAGGATAGATTTAAAGTGTTAGTGGGATAAGTAAGGTTTTGAAATGTTTATATGTAGTTAGTCTACTTCATACCAAAGAAATTCCATTTTGTCAATCTATGTTTGCTTTATTTTGGCAACGTGGGTGTGTTCTTGGGAACATAGGTGGAAGGCAGTGGAATCGCGGCGTGTGATTTGGATTCGTGCCTGGAGCGGTTCGTGAGTTTTCTTTTAGGTTTGATTTCTTTGTTGGAGGAATGTAATAACGTAGTTTACTTTTTTCATGGCATGAGGACATGGTAGTGATGAACTTTATTTGGAGAGTTTGTTTGATGTTTTATTTAGAAGGATGTTATCTAAATAACTAGATTTCGGATAATTATGGGGATGATTTTATTTTAAGTTGTTTCTTTTATGACATGGCTATTAGGGTTTGTATGTGTAGTATTCTCCGTCATAGTCTGGGTTTTTAAACAAGTGAACCTAGTGATGTTTGAGATAATTATATTTCAAATATTCACTTTGTTATTGTTTAGAAATTCGGGCTGTGACAGAATCAGACTTTGTCTTTTCCTTGCTATTGTTCCTAATTGAGGTTCTCACTTTTGGACCTATATACTGTGTTTTTAAATCAATTGGCAGTTTAGCTATTCAAGACCAAAATAATTATATGCAGAAAACCTGATATGTGACAAAGACTCTCCCCATTAGCATGTATCCTACAGGCGTGGAACAAGGAACGACAAATGAACTTAAATAGTAACATAGAAACTCTTTTAAGAGATGGGATTCCCTTGTTACAAAGGAAAAAACAAAAGGGCCAAACGTTTACCTGTCCGGAAGCCACAATAACAGGGTCCGACATTATCTCTAGTGCGATTGGACAAAGGAATTCGTGAGGGACAGACAAAGACGGGCACTTCACAAGAGTTTTCGGTTCAGCAAGTTCATTGAGCACATCAGACACTTCAACCCCGGCAATTTGTTTAAATTTGTTCAGAAGGTCTATCATCTTGTGGGTGCTTTCTGCATTTTAACCATTTCTTTCTTTCACAATTTTCCTTATAGCTATAGTTTCCATCTTCAAGTCTACGACGGTATGTAGCTCCAGCTTTTTTGCTAGTCTTTCCAATATGGCACTGTCTGCATTGCGATCATCCTTTTCCAAAACTACAACCATTGTATCCATTGCAAGCTCTATATCCTGCGTATCTGTCCGCTGCTTTGCTCTTTTAAGTTGAACTGACACCAACTCAACCTAAAACAGAGAAGTACATCAAAGCAATGCAACAGATTAGGGAGCAGGCTATAAGATGCTTAGTGCATAGGAAATACCAAGTCTAGCATGGTCAAAGAATACTGATTATACCAATTTCAGTTCTTTATCATGTCTAATTGCTTCAAGTTCCTTTTGTAGTTTTTCTTTTTATGGTATCTGACCAGCTTTAATATTTTTAACAGTATTTGAAGGTAGTGTTGTGAGAGAAATAGATGGCAATGAAGGTTGAGAAATGTAGAAAGATTGCATCCTCATTGAACCTGAATGTCATAAGAAGCCATTTGTTTGTTCAACGAAAGCTTTTACACAATGGCCCAGACACAATAGAAGAGTTAATGGAGAGGCACATAGTAAAGAAAGAGAAAAGCTATGACAGTGACGAAGAAGAGCTCATTAGACACCAACACCTCACAAGTACCCGTCGAGAAGCCCTCAGCCTCTATCGAGATATCATCAGGGCCACCCGCTTCTTCACGTGGTCTGATTCTCGTGGTGTCTTGTGGCGGGACATCCTAAGAGAATGCACGACGAGAATTTGAAGACGCTTGTTTTGAGAGAGATCCGGAGATAATTACTAAATTGCTTATTGGTGGTAGCGACTCTGTACAAGCTGCCCTTGATAAGCTTGTTGAGAAGCAGAAGCAAGAGATGGCCAAGGACCATAATGATAGAGATCATTGATGAGTTGGGATTTACTTCTTATGATTTAATATCTTTGTATACACAGTGGTGTTTGTAATTATTTGGCATTGTTGTATTTGAATTTGTTTTGATTGTAGAAGACAAAACATAAATAATAGTCACTTGTTACACTGTTACAGTAAGACAATGGGAAAAAAAAATGTCAGTACATTCCTTTTCCCAATCTAGATTCTTGGAAGTTGGAAGTGATGAGTTTAAGGCTGTTATGCAGTTATAATTGGCTTAAACATGAGCAAGAGGTTTCTACATTTCTTGTGTTTGATAATGTTGTAAACTTCTGCAATATATTTCCATTTCATAGTTCCGCAACTAACCATGCCAATTATTTGGACACTTAGTGTTCTAGTATAGTGAAATTTTAGTGTTCAGTCTTCAATTTGAAGCCAATTGTGATGATTCTAATTGGTTTCAAAGTAGTAGATTGACCCTGATTAGTGCTTAGTCAATTAGTTTAGGCTAATATCCTAAACAAGGCAAGAAATGTACCATTTCTTTTTGAGCAAAAACACCAAGTTTGACCAATTCAACACAAAATTTGACACTTTTGTCATATTGTTTTCTTCCATTATTTGTCGATGTTTGTGTTATTGTTTTTTTCTATTATTTTTTAAACAAATAAAAAAAGGGAAAGACAACGAAAAAGAAGAAAAAAGTATAACAAGTTTCTGAGGTTGGTACAAAGTTTTAGAGTTTGAAAGTGCGGAAACCAAAATATAAGTTGTCTGTGTGGCAATGACATAAAATTGCTTATCGATAGTTATTTAATTTAGGATTATTTAGTTTTTGGGCCAATTATAAATAGACCAGACTGTAATTGGTTTAGGGTTTAGGGTTTAGGGTAAGGCCAAGCTCATCTCCGTCAGATCTCAGCCGATCTCCTCCTTTTAGCCGGCGATGTTCCTGGTATCCCTTCTCCTGCTTTCAAAGCCGCCTCTTTCTTCTACAAAACCGGCTCCATCTGGCACGATCTAAACAAACTGGACTGAGCCTCCACTTGTTTCGACCGAGCCACTGATCTCACTTCCAAAATCGACGCCTCCGCCTCCGATGCCGAGGAGGAACACAGGCTTCTGTTGGATCTCAACATCGCCAGGTCACGGACTTCAGGTAGAAATCTCGCTATTAATTTACTCAATCGTTCCAAAAGCTTGCTGTTTAGGTCTCCAGATAGTCATAGGCTTCTTCTCTCCACAAAAAATCCCAATTCAATTACTGAAGCTTTGAAACTCATGAACGAAGCTTTGGATTTGTGTGACAAGGGTTTGAGGGTTGCCAAGAGGCAAGATGAGACTCTGGCTATTAAGAATGTCAAGTCTAAGACCTTGAGGTTCATGGCTGCCGCGCATTTGCAGGCCGAAGAGTTTGAGAGCCTTCTCAAGTGTATTAAGGTCTTGAGAGAAGGCGGTGGGGAACAGCACCCTTGTTTACCTGTCTTGGCTATGAAGGGATGGTTGGGTTTGGGAAGGTATGCTGATGCTGAAAAGGAGCTCAGGGGTATGGTCATTAACAAAGGGATTCCTGAGACTATTTGGGTCTGGGTCGAGGCCTACTTTCTAGCCGCCGGAGTCGCAGGGGCCGAGACTGCTAAAAGTTTGTTTCTGGGACTCTTGGGGAGGTGCCACAATTAGTGCCGGTGCAGCTGTCAGGGTGGCCCATAGGGTGGTTGGCAGTGGAGGCAAAGGTTCTCGGGTGAGAGCAAAGGTTGTGGCTGAATTGGTATCTGACGACAGGGTGATGTCACTGTTTACTGCAGATGAAGCGGCAAAGGAGAGGACAGCAATGCACTCCGTCCTGTGGAACTGGTTAGTTTTTTACAGCATGCATTTTGCTAGAAACTTCAATCTTAATATTCCACAATGTTTTGTATGTTAACTTTCCGTATTCCTTTCACCACCACATACATTAGGTATAGAGACATCACACTTGTCGAATATGCATATCAAGGACTTCTCCAGTTGCAACTTTACCTTATAGAGATAAAACGGTTTCCTGCATACTTCTCGTTATCTAAACAGTTATACACTTAGACCCTACTAAGTAGCACTTCAACGACGATCCTATGAACATATGGGCAATAAAAGTTTCTTTTACGAACACTCTCAGTTACCATCTAAGCTACAGAATCCTGTTTTGATATGTAATTTGCAGTGGAGCCGATCATTTCAGATTGAAGGATTATGAGACAGGAGCAGAAATATTCGAAAAATCAATGCTTTATGTCCCTCACAATGTGGAGAACCGAATTCTCAGAGCTAAATGTTTCAGAGTCTTGTGTCTATGCCACCTAGGTCTCTCCCACCTTGATCAAGCTCAAGAATATATCAACCAAGCTGAACAGGTAAGACTTATTTTGAAAAGCTATATAGCATTATAGTTTGCATACATTGGCAGGACAGATCCTCATTTCTTGTGATGCTTTCTTTTTCTGCAGCTTCATCCCAACATCGCCTGTGCATTTCTCAAGGTATATCTTTTGAAATATTGTTGCCCCCTAAAATTCACCCATTCAATAACTTAAACTGCTAATTTTGAATTGCATTACTGAAAAAAGTTATTACCACTTATGCAAGCATTTGGCCACCGAGGAGTCTGTTGCATTACTAGTTATCACTTTCAATCATTAGTTATCTCTTTTTTTTTTGGACATTTGTAATTCAAGATCTACCTTCAGAAAAAAGACGAAAAAAGGTGCCATTAGTCAGTTGCAGTCTATGACGTCTTGCCATGACTTCACATCAGACTTCCTCATTTTGTCGGCCCATGAATCCATAGCCTCAAAGGCCCTTACGGTTGCCATTGCTTCTCTATCCAATCTGCTAAGCTTATATTCTCCAGGAAAACCAATGCCTACACCAGAAGTAGTAGTAATCCGCACTCTGGTCACAGTCCTCTCACAGGGGCCAGGCAATGAACGTGAAGTCCTCAAGTTCACAAAGCAGGCCTGAGCACGTTTGGTTGAGGTCAGCCCTGAGCGGTTCTTTGGGAAGGGGGAGGTCGGGAGACGTGAAAGAAATTGGTTTGCAGTAAACTCATGGAACACTGGGACAAGAGCTGGTAGAGAAGGGAAGTATGAAATATGTACTGAATGTCTAGAGTTGGCATCTGAATTCTATGGCGCAGCAATCAGTGGTGACTATCCTGAATGCTTGACAAGGCTGGGAAGGTATGGAAAATAGAAAATTTTATCTTGTCACACCCAATTAGCTTGATACTGTCTTCACTTGTCTGCATTTGAGTTCCAATGCCTTAGTTACCTCTTCGCATTACCTGGCATGCTTAAATGCTTAAACTCATTATCTACCAAAAACTGAAGTGCTGGTAATGCTGCCTTCATAACCTTTTCCCTGAGATGAATGTAAAATTTGTTAGATCTTCAAATACGAAGACAGAGTTTCTATACTTTATTTTTTATCCTTAACTTGTCATTTTACACTACTAGTCTATCCACTAAATTGATGCGTCAAGCATTCAGGATAGTCAATAGTGTAATAAGATGTCTTTCTTGTTCTGTCTGATGGCGAAGGGATCAAAGATGCAACTTAAATTTGTTGATCAATCCTCCTTGACGTCCTTTTGGTGATATGGCTTGGTCTGATAGTAGCGTGATCGTAAGAATAGTGTAATGTTATCCAACGACTTGAATATACATCAAATTTATTTATTCCCATTTATGTATGCATGCAGATACTGATGTCGATCTCATCGGGGACTCAACGAGGTGACGATCCCACTACGAATGAATCCAGTTTCTTCTTTGTATACACTTTGAACGCTTATGATGAACGAGGCAGGCTTGCTGATACCGAACAGCAGCAACTCATCTTGATAAAGAACTTTGCATCCTCAAAGACGTGCACCCCCCATTATCTCCTTCAGATTGGCCTCAATTCGTCACAAGGCCCACAAGCAAACCTTCTTGTTGCCGACTATGCTCTCAATACCTGCCTCTCCACTCTCCTTTCTTCCCCATCTCCCGACTACAAAACTGTTGCCCTTATTGTGTGGAAACTGCTGCTTCTAATTTGAATCTGAATAGGAGAGAGAGTGCCGGTTCTAATTTGAATTTTTCACTGAAGAAATAGGCGCCGAAGTGAAACCAAGCGGTGGGAAGCAGGGGGTGCAAGTTCAAATATTCAAATCCGACTAGAATTCGTATTTGAAAAACAGAATAAGTTTGTGGACCAGTTTGTGGACCAACGACAACTCCACAAATTCGCTCTCTTTGAAAAATCAAAAATCAAATATTATCTGAGATTTCAAATTGGTTTCCGATACGGATTCGGATACTACTATATTCGCATCCGAAAATATCCAATCCGATTTAACAAATTATTAGTTATTATATATAATTTATTTATTTATTTATTATTATATAAAATATTATATAGAATCATAAACTAATAATATAAAATTATAATAACAAAATAATAATAATAAATGATAAATATATATATTTATAATAGTTTTTATAGTGATAAAATGAATTATTCCAAGCAAATAAAATTTAAATTAATATTAATTTTTGGATTGGATATTATCCGAAATTGGATTCGGATAAATTTTTTAATATCCGTTGGATTCGGATTTGGATTTGGATATCGGTATAAATTTTCGGATTCAGATTTGGATATAATTTTTAATATCCGTCGGATTCGGATTCATATATCGGTATAAATTTTCGAATTCGAATACAGGCATATCCGAATCCAACCCTATCCGCTTGCACCCCTAGTGGGAAGTAATGAAAAAAAAGTTTAGTGAAAAAATGTCGCTCAAGTGAAAAGAAAGGTGCGAGAAGTACTGGAGAATGGCGCGAATAACAAAAGGGTTACAAATAGATAGGGTGTCACTTTTTCCACCAATTCTCATTTTTCTTAAATTTGATCCGAGATATTTCCGAATTTGTTAATCATATATGCATTTCGATATTTTAAATTTTGATGTCTGGAAATTAAAAATCGGATCAGAATCAAATGTGTTATCAAAAACGATCCCATCCGATTCAATCCGATCCGAAATTTCAACAATATTCTTCTTGCAGGCCCTTATGCCAATACCAATCATATCAATTCCACTAACGATTATAATTTTTCCTAACTCCAACTACAAATAAATTCCACACCCTTCAATTCACATTAAATCTAGTAATAAAATAGGTGTGTTCCTTTTCATTCACTCAATAATCAACATGATCTTAAACAAAGTATAGAACCAACATGAACTTCTCTAAAATGGAGTGAATATATAATGATTCTTACCAAGCCAGTAAGGATATCTCCTCTAGCTTTCTTCTCTACTAATTTCACTAAGCCATATCTCCTCCAAATAGCTACTGCCGAAATATAAAACAACCCCATTCAATTATTTTCATTAATACATCAAATCCCTCGAAATGGGTTTTAAACTAGTTATTTGGGAGGAAGACTAACTCACTTTTCACGTTGGTACGACCGAAATTCGAATCTCGCTTTGTCGCAAGAAGAAAACCCGATAGCCACACCTAAGTCATATTTCCAAACTTCACACTTGACTTTAGTGTTTACAAGAGATGTGGGTAGAAGATTTAGGGGTGGATTGATGGTAAATGGGTAAACTTTGATTTTCTCTCAAGTAGCTTGTCTAGTTGTTGGCGTGACAGAGAAGGAAGAAAAGAAATGGGTATGTAATTGTTTGGTTCTAATCATATACGCACTTGATAAGGAATATTGCAATAAGACTAACTTACCTTTATATATTTTTTTTCTTTTTCGATATCCGTATATTCTAAGTAACTAATGATACGAAACTTTAGAATTTTGCAAGTTTTTTCCTTAACTAACTTGGTTTCTCAATCGGTGTTAAATCAATTTACGTTACGTAAGGCTAAACGTCTATTCGACTGCCCACATACGTAATCGTTCCTAGGTTTCACTGGTCATTTACTAATTTACCCTTAATAAGAATTCGGGACTTTACAAAAAATCAAAGTTAGAACTCCCCAAAATTGAATCAAAATCAAAAGGAGTCCAAAAGCTTAATAGAGCAGAGTATGGACACTTATGTAGAAGCAAGAAAAGAAAATATGGATTTCTCTAGTATAAATATTTTGAAGACCTTATTCTCTCATACTTGTCATTTTTTATTTTCCATTTCTATTTTCTTCTACACCATCACCTAAGTCCCATAATATCTAATAAAGACCTCTAGCTCAATTAGGAGTTGGATGGTGTGATAATAAGTAGTAGACGTGGTTGATCGACCTCAGCTCCTCTGATTTTCATTCAGATGTGAGGAAACGTGTGTCACTGCACGCTGGAGTTAGCAAAATCTGAGTAAAAAAAATAATGAGCAAATTTGTGTTTCAACACATACCCGTGAGATCCTATTTAGGGACCCTCTCCAAAGGATCCAGAAACAGCCCAGCTTGTACATTTCAATGTAAAGTTCATTGTATGCATATTCATATGTTTTAATTATTATATGCATATTAACTTGAGTTTCAAAGAAATTAATCCTTGTTCCCCGGTAGGGAGATGTATAGGAATTAGTTGACCACAAATTTGGCCTTTCCCGTGATTTCAGGAACTCTTGCCTGGACCTAGTCTCATAAACTTCTCAATGTAAACCACAAAAACAGGAAAAACTTCTCAAGTCTGTTATTCCGTAGAGCATAAAATCAACAAAGGAATTAACGTGGACAAAACAATGATATCTCAATTAGTAGAGTACATCATAATTAACACTAGTTTGTATGCCTGTGCATACGCACCGGTATTTTTGAAAACTTGCTCAATAATGAAACTTGCTCAATAATCATTACTCTACGTCTATACATATAGAAATTTTATAGCAAATCCTTTTATTAGGGGAAGACATCCCCGTTTTAGTTGCTAACCCGTTTTGATTTCTTAATAAATTGTTCTAATTGTGTTTTAAAAACCCGTTTTTAGTTGGGGAAATAATCTCGTTATAAAAGTTGACTTAATTTAAAAGTGTGATTCTCGTTTTAATATGAGAATAATTTCCATTTTAATTGGAAGTGGTAGAATTTATCTTTTCAATATAAAAGAGGAATTCCCGTTTTATTAGGAGTTTTGAAGAAAAGATTAGATTCTCGTTTTAAGTTGGTTTCTTAAAAGGAAAAAGAGATTCCCGGTTTTTGTTGGTTTATTAAGTGGTGATGTTTTAATAGATCTTGAAAAATACTTTTTGTGGGAGTTTTAATTTTAGTAGATCCGTGCATACGCACTGACTATTTTTAAAACTTGCTCAACAATCATAACTATACATATAGAAATTTTCTAACAAATCGTGATTCCAGTTTTCGTTGTTAACCCGTCTTAATTTCCTAACAAATTGTTTTAATCAAATCTTAAAAGCCCGCTTTAATTTCTTAACAAATTGTTTTAATTAAGTTTTAAAACCCCGTTTTTTAATTGGGGGAGGGATACCGTTTTAATTTAGAAGTGTGATTTTCGTTTTTAATAGAAGAAAGATTCTCGTTTTAATTAGAAGTGTTAGATTTTTCTTTTTCAATAGGGGATGAATTCCCATTATAATAGGAGAAAGATTCCCATTTTAATTAGAAGTGCTAGAATTTCTATTTTCAATAGGAGAGTAATTTCCGTTTTAATAGGAGTTGATGATGTTGAATTTTAAGAGAACTAAAAAATACCCCTTGTGGGAGCTTTAATATTAAGATATAGATAAATAGATAGATAGATAGATAGATGAGCTTTTAAATTGGACCAACATTTTTTCTAACACTAAATACCCTTGATAAAATATTCAAACAAATTATTTAATGCTTTTAAAAAAGACTATTTGGTCATTTCAATTTTTACTACCATTTATACCCTTAACTTAACATAGGAAAAAGAGGGCGTTTGTGTAAATTCAAGTTGAAAACCAAATTCACGCAATATATGAATTATATGCCTATATGAATTATTCATAAATTAGACTTTAATTACCATAAATACACTCTGCTCCTTTACCCTTCTGTCTCCCCTCTTTTGGTAAACAATAAAAAAATAAAAAAAGTTTCCCAACAAAAGTCAAGTTTCTCACTCCAATCTCATCGGCTTCTATTCAGAAGCAAGCCTTAGTTGATCAAAGAGACAATGAGACTTTTCAATAGGAGCAAAACTAAAACTGATATACTTCCTCTTTTTCTTTAAGTCCTTGGTGAATTATTATAGCAGTTTTCTAGCTTTACCCTCCCTCCCCTAAGTTTTTTCATCTAGAGGTTTACCCCCCAGAATTTAGGCCAATTAGCTTTATCCCACTAGTTATTTCATCTAGAGATTCATACCCCCCCCCCAGACCACAACACATCTAAGTCAACTGAGTTTGACCGTGATGTTTTTGGTCAAGACAAATGAAAAGACTCTAATGCCTTTTTCTAAGTATAATTATATAAATATTATGTGATTTTGGCAAAGACAAAATTGGAATTCAAATCATCTAGGACACATGTCATGATCTTGTGAACTCTATCCGATGGCTATCACCAATCCTTATCAAATGACATGCACACCCTTAACATTATGAATTATTAAGTGGATGTGTTTATGACACTTATACACCCGCCACTACTCGTTGTGCTTTGAAGTTTGTGTGTTTGGTAATCATTGCCAAGGCTTATATTCATGGCTCTTATCTTGAATAATCTTTTGAATCTCATGTTACTGCATCACCGGATTTCTTTCTTTAAGTGATTATTCCCTTTCAAATTTCTCAAAATATAATCTAACACTCTAGTAATATATACATCATCATTACCTTAACTGGTGCTTTTAATATTCAAACACATTACACATTAAACTTATGTGGTGCAATGTTGTTCCTGTATGTACTAGGTTGTGGTGGGGAGTTTTGTGCCAAACAGTCATCAGGCACACAAAAGGAAGCACCAAGGTCAATCTCCACTGCCTTCAGTAATGTCTGGTGCATCAAATGTGGCGACAGCTGCGTGTTAGACCCATCTCTCAACTAGTACCTGAAGGCGTAACATCAACAATGCCAGGGAGAAGAAGAGAATTTAATAGACAACAATGAAAACCTGAACTCTACTTCCTTGGAACATGTTGGTTGGCATGGCCCACAATATGCATCAGATCAGAACCCATCTCCTGATATAAACCGTAGTGTGCCTACTGAATAACATATTAAGGTCTGTGGCGATGTGGCGTGTGTGTGTGTGTTTTAACTCTAATCGAATGATGGATAAATTTTTTGTTAGGTGTTAGATTAGCAACTTATAGAGGTGGATGCGATTGGGGTATCACTTTGAATGAGACTGCTGGAACTAATAAACGAAGACCAAAATAGACTCCTTATGCACTAAGGTACATATATAAAATTCACTACAGGCATTTGTTTGTTTATTCAGTATTTTTTTTAACTCTATCTTACTCTGTAATTTGTAGCATGGCCCAAAATATTGCCAAGATATCCGATATCTCGCCGATATATCTTGGTAAATTGGTATACCGATATCGATATTTCCGATATATATCTACCGAATATTAAACCCTTTTTTTCCGAGATATATTGAATTTTCGATATAAAACTTTATATCGCCGATATAATCGATATATATCAGTTGACTTTTTGACCATTTTTAAATATAAATCCGATATTTCTAATATATTTCCGATATATTTCCGATATTTTCGATATTATATGTCCAATATTTCCGATATTTTAAATAGTTTGGACTGGTCACCAAAAAAACCGATATATTCGATATATCTGATATATCTCGGTTTTTGGATACACCGATATATTAACCGATATCGAAATTTTGGGCCTTGATTTGTAACATGGATGTCAGAGAGATCTGGAAAGGATGGACTACCCAATCAGTAGGCATTTTGAGTTCCGCTATAAAACAGAGTTTGAAAGCCACAAGCCCGAGGTATTATCTTCTCAATTACACTGATAAGAATGTGTATGATTACATACTTTTGTGCTTGCTGATACTATGTGGTTTGTTAGTTGGGATAATGAATTAAAGCACTAGCTGTGCTTTTATTGATTGAAGTAAAATAAAGGTAAAGGATCTGCTTGGTGTTCTTTCCAAACATCACTCCTAGAAGAACCGATAAAACTTGTAGAGAGGGTGTTCTATCTATTTGTTGGATTCTTTGGCATGTACTTATACTTATTAGTGTTGTTAGGAAAGAATAAGCAGTAGAAGTGGCAGAGCTTCTCAAAAGGGTGTTCTATCTATTTGTTGGATTCTTAGGCATGTACTTGTGCTTATTAGTGTTAGGAATGAAGAAGTGATAGAAGTTGCAGTAGGGGGACAAGGGGGTATCAATATTTCTTTTCTCAAATACTTAGCCTCTATATGAATCTTCCTGTTCTCATGTTTTGTCGCTTATGGAAGATTCTCAAGCAGATCACTTGTCATGTGCACTCATATATAGATTAATCAATGGCATGGCAGTTTATGCATGCATTAAATATTATCATTAACTCCATTTAACTTGTTATTTTGTTCTAGTGGTGCCTTTCGTCAATATTGGAAGACCAAAAAAGACCCTTTATGCCGTAACGTACATATATAAAATTAATTGTGGTAACTTAATCTACTAGGTTTAATTCCTAAATTAGTTAATTTCCGCAAAATTCGACTGTGATTTTGATGTTGTTTTGTTGTTTTAGTTATTTGGTGTTGATTTGTTTATATCTTGACTTATCATTTAGGTATGTTAAGACTTGATTTATTTATTTATTTCGATGAGATTAGTGTCTTCTACTGGGGTTTATGAAAAATGAATGCTCATGGCCATGTTTTTGTACGGTTGGCAAAGTGTTGTTATTACATTATTTAGATCCTACATCGTTGGTTTGCTTTTACAGTCTCCTCCCCCACCCGTGTATAAATTTAACATTTGAAAATTTTGTTTTGTGTGTAAGTATGTCGAAATTGATAGTCTACTTTTTCATATTGTTGTAATGCATTTCGGTTGTATTATTTTATAATATTGGGTTGTTCCAAATTTGGACACTGAAGTGAATACGATGATATAATATTTTTTAGTTGTTCGAGTAGGCATATAATAAGAAAAATTGGGGATATTGTGCCAAAACTAAGACAGAGATTTTTAATTTGATAGTTTAGCACGCTCTTGTTCTGTGGTGCTTTAGGTAGTGTGAAAGGCATGGCATGTCCGAAGGCATGCTATATATCAAGGCCCAAAATATCGATATCGATGAATATATCGGTGTATCCAAAAACCGATATATATCGGATATATCTATTTTTTTTGTGACTAGTCAAAATTTTGTTTTGTATGTCGATATATCAAAAATATCGTCGATTATATCGGAAATATCGTCTATTATATCGGAAATATCGACAATATATCGGTCAAAGTCAATAATATTTGGTCAAAATCAACAATATCGGTCAAAGTCAATCATTTATATCAGATATATCGTATATATCGGTCGATATATATCGTTATATTGGAAATTCCAATATATATCGGAAAAAAAGATTCTATATTCAGTAGATATATATCAGAAATATCGATATCGGTGTACTAAAATACCGATATATATCGGCCGATTTTATAGTGCATCTTATATATCGTGGCAAAATATAGATATATATCGATATATCTCGATAAATATCCGATATCGATATTCGATATATATTCACCGGATATATCGAATTTTCGATATAAAGTTTATACCGATATAATCGATATTTCGGATAATCGATATATATCAGTTGACTTTTTGACCAATTATTAATAACTTAATATTAAAATTTCCGATATATCCGAGATATATCGGCGAGATATCCGAGATATCCGATATTTTAGAAACTTTGGCCTGGTCACCAAAAAAACCGAAATATCCGATATATCCGATATATCTCGGTTTTTGGGTACACCGATATATTAACCGATATCGAAATTTTGGGCCTTGCTATATATGACCCACCTCCAACACGTTCTCTTTAGAAAAACTCGCCTCGTGTTTCATAAATCGTTGAAGGGAACTCTTAACTGAATATGGAAACAGTAAAAAAAAAACAAACAAACAAACAAAAAGTTTAGTAATTTAAATATAGCAATTAATTTCCAACGAGCTGAAATAGCCTTGAATTGTGAACGAGCTGAAATTGCCCTGAATTATCAACGAGCTGAAATTGACCTGAATTATCAACGAGTTGAAATAGCCATGAATTGTCAATGAGCTGCAATAGCCCTGAATTTTTCAACGAGATGAAATTGCCCTGAATTTTTCAACGAGCCGAAATTGCCTTGAATTTTTCAACGAGCTGAAATTGCCTTGAATTTGCAACGACCTGAAATTGCCCTGAATTATAAATGAGCTGAAATAGCCTTGAATTGTCAACGAGCTGAAATTGCCCTGAATTTTACAACGAGCCAAAATTGCCCTGAATTTGCAACGAGCTGAAATTGCTTTGAATTTTCAACGAGCTGAAATAGCCCTGGATTTTTCAACGAGCTGAAATTGCCTTGAATGTGCAACGAGTCGAAATTGCCCTGAATTGTCAACGAGCTGAAATTGCCCAGAATTTGCAACGAGCTGAAATTACCCAGAATTTGCATCAAGCTGAAATTGCTTTGAATTGTCAATGAGCTGAAATTGCCCTGAATTTTCCAACGAGCTGAAATTGCCCTGAATTTTCCAACGAGCTGAAATGGCTCTAAATTTGGAACGAGTTGAAATTGCCCTGAATTGTCAAGAAATAGAAGATGTTTTTTTGGTTCAAACTTCAAAGAGAGATCTTTTCACATAAGAATATATGTATGTATCTGTTTAAGTGAGAGAGGGGAGTACGATGGTAGTTGGGCTAGTTATGCAAACAAAGGGGATGGTGGTAATGGAATTTGTTTGTTTTCTTTTAAATTTTTTAAAAACTAGTTCATCTGGTTATCAAGTTGTCCCCATGACGTGTCAATTTTTTGTTGGACGGTGTTATACTATTGCGTAACACGTTGTGTTACATTAGAAGGACTCTTCGTTTTAATATGATTTGTGTTGAAATACTTTTTAATTAGGGTTTATCTCGTTCAATGAGAACTCTCTACTTTCCACTGATTCTTCCTTCCTTGTAAAAATCTCGTCCAATTATATCTAGCATGAAATTGAATTAACAAGTGAATAGGTCGAGAAATCAATGAACTAGTATTATCCTATGTTCTTATAATTAAAGTGTCTAATTGAAGATTCACCGAGTAATCCCTTAAACACCCGGGTATGAAAAATGTAAGTACATATATTTACAAAGATTACAAATTCATCCTCGAAAGATTCTTGGCAGTGCCGGCTCATCCTTAAGGTGAAATAGGCGACCGCCTAAGGCCACACTCTCGAAAAGGCCTAGTAAAGTTTGGTATGTGTATAATTACGTACTATCAAAAAAGAAATTTCCTAGAAAATAGGAGTTTGATTCACACAAAAGCCTTAAATTCCTGAAAACATGGACTTTAATTTCAATCATTCAACTAAACTCTCCTCGATAAATAGGCCTCTCTAATTCAAATGAATCACTCTTAAACATCTTCGGTGTGTATAATCTACATAGAATCCTATAAATTAGGCATTCATAGTAAGTAATTCTATAAGAATCTTCTTATAGAAGAAGTCTCGTTTAGATTGTTCAAGGCTTTTTGATTTTTTTTAAGGCCTCACTTGGGTCCCTGCCTTAGGCCTCGAGTTGGGTTGAGCCGGCCCTGATTCTTGGGCACGTAGGCAACCATCTTCTTGGTCCAGTCTTGTCACACCCCAAATTTTCAGAAAATCTAAAATAGGGAATTATTCACACCCTATTCCATATTCTGAAAATCCAGGATAAAACCAAACCCTAATAACTCATTATCAACCACGATATTAAAATATTAGATCAAATTAAAACCAAAATAACAACTCTTAATTCACATATAAAAATATTACAATCATTTCAACTTGGAAGACAAGTTAGTTCCGTTTTCTCAAAACGGCATGTAGTTTCTTCCCAAGTAAGATTTCAATCCCAATATACATTCCCATTTTCCAAGATTAACTCATATAACAATACCACTTACATTTCATTTATTAACTGCACATATGATAACCTAATTAAATATGAGTTTGGTATACCTTACCTTTAAGCCAACACGTCGTCTTAGGGTAGGATATTTACGTCCCTGCAGAAAAGATTAATTGATCCTACCCTCCTGCAAAACAGAGTTAGACATCACAATAAATTGATTTATCTCAGCCAGTCAAAATTCCATTCATAACCAAACCTCATTTAAGACATTTAAGTCTAATTGATATAACCTTGGTTCGTCTCCAAGATATTCAGGGGGATTACCACTTATCATAATACCTATATCAATGGTAGTCATTCATATGACATCATTACGTCATAAAGTTTCTGCGTGCATAATCATAGATCTCAGACTATCACAAGTCATTAATAGTTTCGTAAAAACATATCAAGTTATAGTCAATTCACCGTCACACTTCATATCCATAACATCACACAATTCATATAATTTTACTTTAGTATCTTTCGTCTACTTATGAGAACAAGAAAAGTCACAACCGGGGAGTATATTCATCCCTTGTGAGTATTAACTCATACAAACACATTATATATTTCTCATAAGAACTCATATGCATCATATGCAATAATTCCATCACACGTAAACTAAATATTTTACTTTGCTTATTAATTATCTCGTTAACTCATTTATTCAAAGACACAGCCCAACCTTTAGTTCCTACTCCACGATTTGCACTACACACATTTGCCAAATCACACATATCCGTGCGCCTCACTCACACCGAGTACCACTACAAGACATACGTCCCAAGCGGGATATCGCCTCCAGGAAACATACTTTCATCTTGTAAACTCAGAACTTGTGAGTCACAGCCATCTCACGGGCTTTCCATACACATAATCACAAAGCCTCTTTTGGGCATAACAAAATATCAGTCATTCATGGCACATTCAATGAATACCTTGGGTCATTCCCGCCACATTCAAGGAATACCCATCATAACACTAACGGGCCATTCATGGCACATTCAATAAATGCCCGAGTCATTCCGCCACATTCAAGGAATACCCAAACCTACATTCCGTACATTCAAGGAATACGACCAACCCATAAGGCGAATACCTTAGTTCCTCTCTAGAGGCGGTCCAAACGATTGGGTCATTCATGGCACATTCAATGAATACCGGGTCATTCATGGCACATTCAATGAATACCCATCTATCACATGACATCACAAGTCATAAACATTTCTTTTCATTACCAAATTCTGAGGCGTGGAGAGTTCTAAAGATGTGGGCGACACATTAAACTTTCACCGGACACTTTTACACTGGATTTTTAACACTCATGAGTTCTCATATTATTATAATATTTTTATTACAAAACAAACATCGTCTCAAACCATAATTCATTACTAAAGATTCCAAACACAATAACTAATCAACTCACCTCATTATCAATTATATAAATCATAGATATCAAAAGGTTCAATCATGAATAACACATTAGTTAAATGTTTCGTGAATACATGTTAAATAACCACAATCACGTACACAATCACGTTCACATATAGTTACCACAAGAACTAATATATAATATTTAATATAGTATAGTGGCTGCACTTTTTTTGCTTTAAAGTCGCCTCATTATCCAAATCTTTCAGGATTGGAATCAAGCCTTCGTAGTTCTTATCAGCCACATAGTCAATGCTATAGTTTTTCCTACATTCATCCAAATGACATGTAACTTAATTACTTAAAAACTAAGGTATGTAGATATACTTTTTCACGTAGAACTCGAAGTCCCAACCTCAGCCTATCTAGAAGAAAACTTAAGTCGAAAACGGTAAAAATCCTAATTTTCAGCAAATTAGATTTCTGACGGACTATCTTCCGAATGGCTCAACTCTTTCCACAGGTGTCCAAACGAGACAAGGCTTTTTGTGTTGAAAAGCTGACACACAGAACTTACTTTCTCATGTTTTACAAAAACACTCGATCTCATTCTAAATGTGCCAAAACTAGGCTCGAACACAGTGCGAAGAAACTGATTTATGACGCACTGTTTTCTGCCAGTCAAACTTCCAAACACCATAATTAATTCCACAGGCCTTCGAATGCGATGAGGCCAATTGGAATAGAAAGAATACTTCTAGATCTTACTCTTTTATGTTTTATAAAAATTCTAACTCTCACCCTAACTATTTTAAAACTGGACTTGAACACAGTGCGTAGAAACTGAATTCTGCCACACTGTTTTCTGTCAACCAAACTTCCAGACATCATAGCTGTCTCCACAGGACTCGGAATTGGACAAAGCCAATTGAGTTAGAAAGAAGACTCATAAAACTCACTTTTTCATGTTTTACAAAAACTCTAACTCTCCCCCTAGCTTTATGTAATTTGTGATCAAACCCTATGCAGAAAACTATTTTCTGACGAATAGAATTTCTGACGCATAGAATTGTCGAGGTCATATCTTTTCCGTAACTCATCCAAATTAAGTGAGGCTAACTGCGTCCGATAAACGACTCTCTAAGGTTTCATTCAGCAGCAATATATACTTTTAACAGATTGCAATAATCACTATCTTGCACTTATAAAAATAATCAATTAAATATAATAACATTTAAAACGTGCACGAACATCACGGGCATTAACATCAAGCCGATCGGCAATAAGAAACCGAAACCTCGAAGAATCAAGATTAGTACCCGACCCAATCACACGGTTAGTAGGAAACCCATAAAGTTTCCAAGCAACATAAGACCACTGTATACAGTGACCTTCCACACTAAGACCATCGTATACGGGAACATTTTTAACTAGCTCTCGAGGTTGATTTCGTTTACACGGTGTTGATTGCGTCGCGAACTTTCGGACAATGCTTTATTCATCCAGGGTTCAAGCAAAGATAGGAATACCTTGTGCTGGGGCAGCAGAAG
This sequence comes from Coptis chinensis, assembly GCF_015680905.1. NCBI lineage: Eukaryota > Viridiplantae > Streptophyta > Magnoliopsida > Ranunculales > Ranunculaceae > Coptis > Coptis chinensis. The sequence continues at coordinate 85,573,795 of NC_141463.1, read as the reverse complement.
GCCATGGCACACACACCGCATCAACCATTGCTGGAACATCCATTGTTGGTGCAAACTTCTATGGATTAGCGAAGGAACAACACGTGGTGGCGTACCATCCGCTTTCAGACATGCGATGTACAAAGTATGCACGAATTTGGCTGCTCTTCAATGGATATATTGGCTGGATTTGATGATGCCATTGACGATGGTGTTGATTTGATATCAATTTCACTTGGTGGGGGCGCAGTCCCGATTACTTTAGTGATCCCATTGCCATTGGAACATTTCATGCAACCCGAGGAAGGATATTCACAGCTTTTGTTCTCATGGGAATGACGGGGCATACACTTATTCAATCGTTAATGTAGCCCCTTGGATTTTAACTGTTGCAGCGAGTGCCATTGATAGGCAGTTATGGTAGTCTTATGTATGAGAGAGAACTCACCATACCATATGATGTACACATGGATCGGTCTTTGGTCCCGCAATGATTAGATCCATTGTGGTATTTGAATTGGCTAGAGGGTGTGGATCGATGAAGAAGGTTTGCTTGATCTTTGGTTTAGCGATATGACCATGGGGATGCAGCCCAGAATTTCCCCAATTAAAAAAAATGTAGCAAAGAAGATACTTTCCCTTTTTCAAAATCCCTGAAAAATAGGGAATTGGGTTTATCCTCTTTACCCTATCTCTTTCAAATCATTATCCTTTTTATTTTATTTTATTTATTCTTATTGTTAATATTAATCATATATTATAAAAAATAATAAATAGAAATAGCCGGGTGTTATAAGTCTCATCTCTCCTAACCTTCAATCTTCTTATGTTCCTTAGTGCTTTCTTCATCATATTGCTCTCGCTGTGTTGAATAGATTGTTGTCGAAACAATATCCAGTCTTTATAGGATAGTGGAATCAAGCTAACGTAGTTCTAGGTCTCCTTTTATAAGTGAGCTATGAGCTGAGATCGTGCTGCCATAAATGTAAGGCAATAATGTGTTGTATCATATATGAAATGTATTTAAATTCAATGATGACTATATCTATAACAGTTGCATGAGATCTAGAAGACCGTTGTGTCAAATGTGGAATGTTTGGCGCTGGATCCTATAATGATTATCTTCATTTATTAGATGAGAAGTGTATGTTGTAGATGGTTTGAATGAGATAGAGTGACGAGTTAGGAGATGGAGTAAGATGTAAAACGCTGTTACAATCACACTAGATTGTAAATGAAACTACAATTAAAATGGAAGAAGGTGATGAAGTAAGGCTAATGGAGGAGCCTTTGACCTTTACATCACAAGTCTGTTTTCAAATAATCAATTTTTTTCTTGTTTATTCAAGTGATCCTTTAAATAGGAAGTGTTACAACTGACTATCCCCAAGAAATAGGAGATGACTCTCAACAGAAATATATACCAGACCCCACTAATATGACTTATCTAAACTACTATAAACTTATCCACTACATGACCCCTATAAGACTTATTCAACTACTAACTCATTAACCAACTATTACTCATAACATGGACACGTACTAGACACATGTAACAACTCCCTTCCCTAAGAAAAACCATTGAACTCAAGTACGGCCTTCATCCTCACACATATCGATGTCGCCGTCATCCTCAGTGTTGCAAACTTCAAGCAAGAACAACTTTTTACAACGATGCCCCGGATGGTATTTTTCATTACAATTGTAGCATAGGCCCTTAGTGTGCCGCTCCTGTAGTTCGGTTGGAGACAACTTCTTGATTATTAGACTTGAAGATTGGCTAGGTTCCTTGGTATTGGGGAGAACAGATACTGCAGCGTCCGTGTTGTTCTTTTGAGATACATCCCTTGATTCATAAAAGCGAGCCAAACCAATAGCTGTCGATAAAGTTGGGGTTTTTCTTTGCACATCAGTGCAAATTGTGTCGCGCAACCCACTGACGAAACCACCAACATGTTGTGCCTGTGGAAGATGCCCAACTTTGGCTAGTAGCTTCTCAAAGCTTGCTTGGTATTCTTGCATTGTCCCCATCTGTTGCAACTTGGTAAGCTCTCCAAAAAAGTCGAGAAACGGATTAGGACCGTATCGATTCTAAAGCCCTTCCTTGAAGTCACCCCAAGAGACAAACACCATCTCTTATTTCAGCAATTGATACCACAATTGTGCGTCTCCTTCAAGATGGAAAGAGGCCAGTGAAACACGATCATTCATTAGTATGTCATGGAGGTCGAAGAACTGTTCCGCCCTGCATAGAAAACTTGTGGGATCTTCTCCACCGCCAAAATGTGGAAAATTAATTTTCACGGTTTTCGCACCATTGAGCAAGTAGAATTATGAGCACCGCTACCATCATTACATCCTCCATTGGTACGCCTAGTGTTTCCCGAGTTTTCAGCAGCTTCATGAACAGGATGACTAGCCAACAGATCCACACATGCATTAAATCGATTAGACATCTCGGTAAGCTGGTTCAAGATCTCCTTTTGCCCAGAAGCAAGTGTCTCCATGGTTTTCTCCAGATTTTCAATCCTTTGTTCCATGCCTGGCTCTTGATACCACTTGTTACAATCAAACTAGATTGTAAATGAAACTACAATTAAAATGGAAAAAGGTGATGAAGTAAGGCTAATGGAGGAGCCTTTGACCTCTACAACACAAGTCTGTTTTCAAATAATCAATTCTTCTCTTGTTTATTCAAGTGATCCTTTAAATAGGAAGTGTTACAACTGACTATCCCCAAGAAATAGGAGATAACTCTCAACAGAAATATATACCAGACTCCACTAACATGACTTATCTAAACTACTATAGACTTATCCGCTACATGACCCCTATAAGACTTATTCAACTACCAACTCACTAACCAACTATTACTCATAACATGGATACCTACTAGACACATGTAACAAATGCCATGTAATAATTCGTCACGAGTATGTAGAGCGTAGTTAAATAATTGACTGAAAAAGTAGCCAACCCCTTTTTGGCAACCAGAGTGTCCAATCCAAGTTTAATTTCTCACCACTAAGTGATCGAACGTTAACTTTTAGTTGTGAAGATTATAACATTAATTGGTATAAACCGATTGATCGTATTCTTCATTCTTAGCAATATGTTATTGTGTTGTGCTCAAGCCGACATAGTTATGGGCCGGGTCTCTTACTTATAAATGATTGGTGAGATTGTCAGTTACTGCGATTTGAGAATGTTATTATCTATTTAGAAATTTCGTTAAAGGAAGATAATTACATGTCTGCAGAAGGTGATCACAAACACATATTCCACCCAAAGTTATTTTTATTCTTATGAATTCCAAAATGAGCGGTTACATATCCAAACAATGCAATCATAACATACTCGCAGGTGCCAACTAGCAAAGTTGGTAAAACCTTTGGGTGATGATACCAGAGGGATGGGGATTGAACTCCGCTAGCATCAAAGAGTTACTGATCTCATTTAAACAACTAGGCAATAAAAATAATACCATATTCATTTACGGGTTCTTATTTACATATATAATGTTTAATGGTAATCAAAACGTGATCAACATCTAGGTTTACATGCATGCTAGATAACCGAAGCCATAATGAAATTATGGATGAACGCTTGAAAAACAATTTTCCTATAACAAGCACGAGACTACGAGATGATGAGGGTCGGATTACTGAGATTTTATCAAGGGTAATTTCTCAAATAGACCATGATAATGTCAATTCCTTCTCAATTATAGACCACGCCCATACATTTTGACTTTTCAAAGGGTTTTTTGATTGTTTTTCCCTTGGTTGTATTTTGAGACAAAACTGACGTGGAACTGCTACACTCTCTGACCTACCTGGTACACGCAATCTCTAGGTGTACTTGGTGATTGTGACTGACCATAACGAATTAGCCGTTCGATTAGCCTAGTGATACGTGTTGCCGACATTATTTGGATAAAAATATAAATAAAGTAGTCGAAGTTAAGTCGGATATATTATGTAGCAATTGTTATAACTACTATTAGCAACATTATTTTTACCCATTACTTATTTTTGTTTCACAAAAATGGGAATAGTACCCTAACATGAACCTCGATATTTGGTCTAACCTTTAAAAGTTTAGACAAGTATCCACTTTTGTTTAAGGTTTTCTTGGTTTTTTCTTCCTCCCTCATGTTTGAAATGGAGGAGAACATCACACATTCACATAAAAAAGGTAGGCTTTGTTTTAACTTACCCTTTAAAAATTTATCTATCTCATCTTGGATGTTGGGCTGTAGAGTTTGGTTTGTTGGGTTTTGTTTCAATGTAGTGTTGAGGTTCTATCGTTATTTTCAAGTAAATATTATAGCTTTCAATGGTTCTCGGGTTTCCATGTTGATTCTTTCGTTGTTGTTAAGGTTTTTTTAGAATATTTTTGCCATAAAAGTGTAACAGTATTAAATGCGATAACTTTTATATTGGATTCAATGTGAGAACTCTTACAGGTGCTTCCTTCAATGTTCTTATTCATTATGATGGTGAGATGAAAGTATACAAACATGGGGTGATGAAGTATGTCGGAGGTGAGGTGAAATTGAGAGTGTGTGATGTCGACATTTCTTATGAAAGATTCATTAGTCTTGTGGAAGCTGTAAGTTCGAGTAGGTGGCCGAGTTTCTCTTTGCGGTACCTGATGAACAAGTGCCCTTGTCGAATCGACGAACAAACTGACTATGCCAACATGATTACGAGACAGAAAAAGAACCAGACCAAAGCTATGCTAATTTGGGTTATCAAGGAAGCGTGTGTTGTAACGCCACCTTCTCAAGGAGCACGAAGAGCTACAACATCTACTCCTGGTGCACCAAGTATGAAAAAGATAAAAGTAGCTATTTAGTTGTTTAAAGAACAGATCCCTACAAGTGTTTCCCAGAGAGAAGCCATGAATGAAAATATTTCATATGAATGGAAAGAGATTCCTACAGGGTCTTCTCCGCGAAAGCAAACTTTTTTGAAAGAAAAGATGTTAGCTCGTACGAAAACCTGTGCCAAACCATTACAACTTGTGGACGAAGCAATAGGTTCATAATTTTATTTGTTGATATTGTATTTAGTGATAGTAAAGGACATGCTTGCTGATAGTTATGAATTGAATGTTCTTTTGACCATGTTATGCTCACCAGATAATCCCCTTGAGCAACAGACAAGTGGTGTTCATCAAGTGGAACCACTACACCATAATAGGATATTTGCAACACGCACCTTTTTTGATTTGCAACGCTTATTTAGCGTTAGTAATTTTCCAACGTTAAATAAGCGTTGGCAATGTTGTAAAGCGTTGCTTTATTTGGGTGAATTTCCGGAATTAATTGCTAACGCTTAAAAAGCGTTGGAAAAGTGTTACAAACTTAAAAATTTCGCGAAAAGATGAAAACGAAAAAAAATCGAAATATAAAACATAACTTTTTTTTCTTTCTCTCCTCTCTCTCTCTCTCACCGCCCCCATTATTTTCGCACTCCTCAAAACCTAATTTTCAGATTCAGATTCAATCAAAGAAAGAAGAAGAAGAAGAAGAAGAAAACAAGGTAATAATCTTTCATTTTCTTTCTAGTTTTTTTCATTCCTTTCTTGATTTAACCACCGTTTCATTTTCTCTCACCGCCATTACGTTTTTTTTACTATTAATAGAAACTCTCATGAAATCATCTCTTCGAGTTCCAGTACTAGTTTGTGATGATGAGTTGTTTTTGGGTTGGGTTTTTCTTTCTACTTTTAGTAAAAAGAAAAATGTACCGTGTTTGCTTGTTTTTGGGTTGGGTTCTCTTTGATTTGCTTGTTTGTTACTTTTCCATGTTTTCAAATGTAAAAGATGGTAGCTCTGAAATGAACGACTGTTTTACCCACTTGCAAAACTTGATTTACTGCTTCCATTTCAATAATTCAGATATTGAAATGTATGTTTTTAATAATATGTATGTTCTGTTCTGTCTTCTTCCATTTCAATTTTTTTTAAAAAAAAAAAACACACATTCAAGGCATGCTTCCGTTCAACGAGACAATAAAATTATTTAAAACGACCCATCACCTAAACTCTCGGTGGTCTTCATTGCCTCTTCCGCAAATCCGGTATGTTGAGGAAACAAATCCATTGCGAGGAGATTTGCCTAAAGAATAAAAAAAAAAAAAATCCATCGATAAAACTTTCTTGAATTCATATACTCAAAAAAAATCAAAAAACGAGAACTTGTATCGCGACCTAAATCACAAGGGGAGGCGCTTCCAAAACCGAGATCACCAAAACTACCCTTCTCTTTCAAATACTGACTCAAAAGGTTACAAGTCTGTGAGAAATTAGATTTGTCATATACTTTCACTTGTAACATGGCTGTTATATGTTTGATTTTGTGACCTTTACTGTAAATTGATGGCTGTCTCGTAGCTCTGCTTTGTATGAACTTGAGTTGTTACCCATTACCATCATTCATATATATACTGTTGGCCTGTTTATCAATAATCATTTGGGAATGTTCTGTTTGTTCGCTTTTGAAATTTGTCTAGTTCATTGAGAATGTGGAATGTGGTTTGCATAGTGTCCTCTCACCACAATATTTTCGACCGAGAAGGTCATCATTGATTGTGCAAAAGCCGCTTAGATATTGGCGACTCTTGTTGGTAAAAGCAATTAAACAATGCAGATAATAGCAAACCCCTAAGTAAGACGTGATCATCTAAAAGGCGGGGGGGCATAAATGGTGTGCTAGTGGTTGTTTTAGTTAGTTTAGTTAGTGTCTTAGAAATGGATGTTTAGCTAGTGGTTGTTTTAGTTAGTGTCCACAGCCCATATTTTGTCTCAAGCAAACTTTACTTGGTATCTAATTCCTCTTCTTTGATCCGGTGGTTGGTGTAAAATTGAACATGGTGGTTTGCTACTAGTTGTGGCCTTCGGTTTTGATATGATAATTTCTCTCGTGGTGCTTTCGAATATGTAGATTAGGTTTGATTTGTTGGCATTTATTCTAGTATGTTATTTAGAATACTAGCAGCGGAAATCAGTATATGCCTTTGACTTGCTAGGCTTTCTCCTCGATGATCGCTCTCTTAACAGCCGCTCACTTTTCTAGAATCGCCAAGAAGAAAGGGTTTGATCAGTCGGTGTTGGCATTACATTGCTTTATTTGAATTACAATGTGGGTCCGCTCACTTAAATGAACATTATAATCGATATTTCACTCTATATAATAACCCGAGCAAGTATATCACACTTGAACCCCCGATAAGGCTTTTGCGCACACAATTGAGGGCTGGCGTTGTTTCGTTGTTCAGCCTGCAAATTACAGCTCTTGGAAAAATAGGTGAATTAATTCTCCGCAGAAAAACTACGGGGTGGGAAACCAAGGCCCAAACCAACACCCGACCCGTTTCATATAACCTTGGGGCGATATTGGTATTGTCACATGAAAGAGATTTGGAGTGAGGGGTCTTCTTTGCGTGTAGAACAAGAAATGAAGTACACATGTAAACAACTATTACGTGGAAAACAATGAGAAATTATTAGTGCAATTTCTCTTCATCGAAAAAAAATAATAATAACAATAGCGATTGCAATTTCATATTGAAAGTTTAGTAAAAAGAGAATTCCATTTGACTTCATAATTTAATCTCAGATTAGTTATTTTCTTTTCCATGTAACTACTTTGAAAGTTTGTCAAAGAAAATTCAATTGACTTTGGAATGTATTATTATTATTCCTTTTTGATGAAGTGGTTTCTCCATAGATTACAAAAATTCTTTAAAGGACTTTTTGTTCCCCTAGGCCAAAGAACCGAGTTGTTAAACACACGTGAGGAATGCGATATTTTCCTTTGAGTCGGCTACCATAAAGAACCGTTATCGGGATCAAATTCCAAAGAACCATTACTAGTATTATTAAAGTTTTTTGTTTTTGCAGGTTGAAGAGATAACAACCCGCTTTTTTAACTCCGCCGGTGCAAAGTAATGAAAGTCTTTGCAATTGCCGGTCCCAAGCCCGGATAAAGGAGGAGGGAGAGTGGTGGACAGTTCTACGGTTATGCCACGTTGGTTGGACGCCCATCGTAGGACAACAACAATTGTTCTTGGTGGAGCTGATCGACGTATCCGAACACCTCGTGAATTGTGTGATCTAAATAAATCTTGTGTGTTAACGATTACTCATTGATGAACATCCTCTGTTTTCATTTCAGTTTATCGAGGAGGCCGGGCGAAGTTTGCATGATGCGATTATGATAGAAGTTAAGCAATAAAACCTAAAAGATTGCAATTCTGTGGGACACAATGGTCCGTCCCACTTGTTTTACATTATAATATGTGCATAGTTTACGCTTTCGTAGAATTGATTGGCTAATTTGAGCATTCAAATACTTCAAGCTAATCGATAGTTACATTTTCTTTCTTTTAGGTCTTTCATTAAGCATGGATCGGGTTTGTTTATTTTCTTTTTGTAATGCATCCTCCTTTGCGATTGCGGTTGTCTCTTGAAATTTTTGCTCACCTATTTTTGCTCATTTTGTTGTAAAGTGGAAGAATCTCCAGGAAACATATGGATGCAATTGACAAAGCATTAGTCGAGAACTCTTAGGCGGTTGGTATGTCATTCCTTGAAGCAAAGATTTTGTAAGAAGCGCTTAGTGTTTATGTTTTTTTACCCTGCATACGAAATGGCGGTTACTCTACTAACCGATTAGTGTAAGCATCCTTTTGAGTATACATTAAGTGTTTGAACTTCGGACAAATGTAATATGAAAAATATGTCGTCCATTGTGATTAGAATGCTTTCTTTTTTCGATGTATGAGCAGCCTTTTTACTCTTACAAATCATCTTCGGTTTCATGCAAGTATGTCTTTTAGTGATAAGGCCATTATTGTTTTAATGTTGTATGAGACTATTTTTTTGCCTTTTTTGTATTCTAGGAATTCAACTTTATTGGGCTATAGTAGGTGTTTAATCCTCGTTTTTCCGGAGCGGAGGGTTTCTGAACTATGCATTATTCTCAAGTAGATTACATTCAAATTCACCTTAGCTGCGCCCTACCCACCCTATGGTTAGTTTAGTTAAGATGATAGGTCGCTTTTGTTGCACTAATGAGTATAATAAGTGTACTATCAATTTTATTGGATTTAATAAACTGGCACTCTGCCAAACGCCCAAACCCTCCTTATGTGGAGGTTTGTTGGAAAACAGAAAATAAAATTTGGAAGTATAGCTTGCTAAACTTGTAACTTTGAACTGTTACCATGCTCTCCTGTATGATGTATTTTAATGAATGCTAAATCTAGTGACTTTGACTGACTAAAACAAAAATCTCCCGTGGTTTGTTTTGAAGTATAGCAGATAGGAACACATACATTTCTAAAGTTGAAGTACACATTGCAATCTTTTTATGGGCACTCTCACTTCTGATGTTACGTCGGCATTTCCAACACCTCCTACTGAAGCTGCTCTTAATCCTCAAGCCATGGCTTCACTTCAGCAAGCCCAGGTACTTGCTACTTCTTTTGGTTAAAATCAACTAGTTCAGGTGAATTTTGAATATAATTGATGGGTTTGGGTTATTCAGGCTTTGAGTGGTGGACCGATGGTGTAGATAAGTCATTTAGGTAGCCTCACTGATATAAAGTACGAGCTACTTTGTCTCCTGATCTCTTGACCCACTTATTAGAACATTTTCTATAGTAGAAAAATTACCATTGGATAATGTATTATCTAGGTGTGTGTAATTGAATTTCCTGCTCCATTGGTTGCTTGGAGCATCCCTCTACTTTCTGCTTTAGCTGTGAGGTCCCTTCCTTGTTCAGTTCCCCCTGCAGTAAAATCACCATTACAATCTCTGTTGGTATAGCCATAACTAGAAATATTGCAATGTTTAAAACAAGCATCAGTTTTAAGTTCATAGAATTATTTTTCTGGTGGGATCCATGGACTATCTTGGTGATAATTGCTTGCGCACTGAGTTTCAAGATTTCGATGCCACAAAGAGCTTGTTTGCCATCTTTGAAAACAAGTTCGGTGGTCTTTGTTGTGGTACCCGAGCATCTTATAAGCCAAATGTTCCAAACACAAAAATAGGCAGTATTTAGTCCAAATAATTCTATCAATGAACCACCCAGTTCGTTGATTATACCATAGATCAATCCATTGCTTGACCTGCAAGCTTTGAAATTGTGTCAAACTGAGTTGCCAGGGAATAAGATACCACATTGCTTTCGTAAAATGCCAATTCAAAAGAAGATGATGAATGGATTCTATGGCTTTGCCACACAGCATGCATGACTTGTCAGAAATAGAAAATAGTTGTGCAAGGTGTTCTCTTGTAGAGACAATCTCATAGTAGCATTTTCTTTCACGATTGCAATCTTTTTGAAAGAATTTATGAAAGATAGCATTATATGGAATTTAGACATCTAGGATTACTTTTTCTTTTCCGTAACTAAGTCAGTCAGTCTCATTTCCTGCATTTACAACGATACTGTAATATGTCCATTATATTTCATGACTCGAAGCATTTCTCTGTTTGGTGAGTCCCTTTCCCTACTCAATACTAGATATTCCAGCAGGTGAAGAAACCAAGCAGATCTATTTTCCGTCATTCAAGATCTATTTTTTCTTGTATAATCCTGAGTTCTTTGGAATTATTCTTTTTTCGCTTTTTGATAGTAAATCGAGGGAGTTTTAAGATGTTGGGACTGTTGAAACAAAAGTTTACTAATCCCGGAGGTGTTACTTCTTTGGTAAATAAATTAATAATAATAAAAACCTATTCTTTTTTTTTTCTTCGTTTGTTTGTTTTTTAAGTCTGTATTTTCTTTTGTTTTTTTTACCAGATTAGGCCTGCTGTGATTGCCTCGAGAAGTTATGCAACGGGGGCGAAAGAGGTACATATTATTATTTCATCATTTTCATTGGTTTATTATTTACTTCAATTATTGTTTTAAGTTGATGTTCATTGTGCACTTAAATTGCACTAATTTTGAAGCCACGATAGTTTAGATTTCTAAATTGCACTAATTTTTAAGTGTCAGTGGTGCAAATGAATCTCGTGGCAATGGGTTAATCGAAATTTTGGGATTTTTTAATTTCCAGATGACGGTCCGAGATGCTTTGAATTCTGCTCTCGATGAGGAAATGTCTGCTGACCCCACGGTCTTTGTGATGGGTGAAGAGGTAATAAGGATAAAATTTTTCTTTGCTTGGGAAAACAGAGAGATTGCACCATACATTTTGCTTCTTACTTTTTTGGTGGTGTTCTTTTTGCGGGTTGGGGTTGGTGAGTACCGTAGTGTGCTTACAAGGTAAGACCTCAATAGAAAGATGAAATCATAGTCATTTTGTCATCTAGGAATGTGGTTGAATTTGTTTATGTTATTTCTAAAAGCAACACACTCTATTATTGTCTTTAGATTACAAAAGGGCTCTTGGATAAGTATGGTCCGGACGAGTTGTTGATACTCCAATAACAGAGGTGTGTATGAATCTTCCACGTACTGTTTCTTAATAGTTATTTTGTATCCCAATCTCTAAGTTGATGCAACTTCGTAAGTGCTTATAAACTCATCAACATTCTCTGTTTGGTGGGTATTTGAAATTCAGACTTCTCTGTTTGGTGAGTCCCTTTCCCGTGCAATACTTGAATTTTTCAGCTTAAATTTTCCAATAAATTTTTCAGACTTCTCTTCAGTGTTAATAATAGTGTACTGTATAATTTTTCTGCTGTCTGTTTCCTATTAACACCCAAAATTTACTTGTGTTACTACCTCATTTTACTTGTGTTAGTTGTCATGGATTTAAACAGCATTTGAGAAGATATGGGTTTCGAACTTCGTTCATGGATATTCCACTCGTTTCACTTATCAGATCTCTTGTCATTACATGTATGTATGTTTATATGTTATCTTGTATTCTATTCTTCTACTTGTACTGTTCATTTATTTGGGTTATGCTTTTGGTAGGTGTTTATTCATTGTGTGATGGACCTGGGTTATCTCATGGACCGTATTTGGGGACGACGAGTTTCTGTTCTTTTGTTTCCATTTTGATATTGTCGGTGAAGGCTTGCTTGTTTTCGGCGAATGGGAATGTGGAAGCTGCTGAGGGTTCTGCAACTTCTTTGGCTAGACAGAAGCTTCATTTGAACAAGTCATGGGGGATGCCTGTTTTGTTTTTGTCTTCTCTTGTGTTTGCTCTTGGACATATTGTTATTGCTTATAGAACTAATTTGTAGAGCTCGGAGGAAGCTCATGTTTCACCGCGTCGACCCTGAAGCTGTAAGGTTATTTGAACTTTAGACTTTACTTTTTATCTATTAGAAGGAATTATTATACCCTAGGTGCACTTTTAGTAATGCTTTGCTCTGTTATAAATTTTATTGTACGAATTTTGGTGGGAATGAGAATTTTCTCGCTACAAAAATGAGATTTTTTTTTTTTATTATTAGCAACCCATCAGCAACGGTTCATAACCGTTACAAACGAATTTTAAATTATTTTTTTTAAATTAACTAACAAATTTGCAACGCTTTATAACCGTTACAAACGAATTTTAAATTATTTTTTTTAAATTAACTAACAAATTTGCAACGCTTTATAACCGTTACAAACGAATTTTAAATTATTTTTTTTAAATTAACTAACAACTTTTAACGCTTTTAAAACCGTTGGTAAAAATTTTAACAAATTACCAACGCTTTAAAAAGCGTTTGTGAATTAAAAACCGTTGCAAAGGTTTTAAATATGTGTAATGAAATAGTTATACTAAGCGTTGGAAATTTCGTTTTGCAACGCTTTTTGAGCGTTGAAATTTCGTTTTTAACGCTTTTTAAGCGTTACAAATATTTCCAACACTTTACTGACGCCATATTTGCAACGCTTAAAAAGCGTTGCGAAAATTATTAGCAACGCTTTTTTGCCGTTGCAAATAGCCTGTTATGGTGTAGTGAACATGATGAGATTCATGAAGTTGCTGAACCTCACAGCTTGTCGACATTCAAAAAGATCATGGCAGGTGAGAGTTGGTCCACATGTGCTTAAGGAACATATTGCTGATAATGGTATGTGTACTTACTGAGTGTTGGTTGAAACATGAATTTTTGGCCTGAGGAAGTGTCAACTGAAGCGGGAAGTTCACCGGAAACCTTTTCAGATAGAATAAAATCAACTATACTTCCTGATTTGTTTGAAGGTATGTGGTTTCTATGTTTCAAGTATCATATAGTCTTGTTACTGATATATTCTTCACTAATATATCGCAGCAAAATCCAATGCGGACTTTGGTGAAACTGGTGTTGGAGATCTTGATCAACCTGATTATGATGAATTTGATAGCGAAAATCCGTATGGAGATGTAGTGGTCGTTCTTGACGAATATAGAATTGCCACCAATGTAACTATTGATGAGATTGTGGGTGATAGAGATGAAGTTGAAATACTACATGATGTTGAAATAGAAGAAGAAGATGTATGTGGTAGTATTGGATGGACCTATTGATGATGAAGGCATCATAGGGCAAGAAGGAGTCATGGATGATGATGATGATAGTGAAGTCCAGGTATTAGATGGAGATGATGGTGATCGATGGTCTACTCCGAACCGTGGTGAAGGGGGGCAAGAAGGAGTCATGGATGATGATGATGATAGTGAAGTCCAGGTAATGGATGGAGATGATGGTGATCGATGGTCAACTCCGCACCGTGGTGAAGGGGGGCAAGAAGGAGTCTTGGATGATGATGATGATAGTGAAGTCCAGGTATTGGATGGAGATGGTGGTGATCGATGGTCTACTCCGAACCGTGGTGAAGAATTTTTTTGGGGGTGGGGCATGCCTATGACAATTACTAAGAATGGCGAAGGACGACAAAGTCAATTTGATTTTGATTTGGAGGGAATGGTTGATGCTGTGGTAGTTTCACCTATTGACCTGAAATCCGAAAAACTTACATCAAGGATGTCAGAATCTCGACTCTTCCCATAGTCCGAACCTTGAAGGTACTGGTTTGGATGTTACTCCTGCTCATTTGCAGGTGAAGTTTATCCCTCCTAAAGTTGGACAACACTACCCTACTCGAGATGATCTTATCAAAGACATGAAGTTGTATGCAATAGCAAACATGTTTGATTTGCGTCGTGCAAGTACTACTCCTGAAAGGGTGGTGATGAAATGTAAGGCTGTTGGATGTACATTTCATATGTATGCAAAACCGGCCACTGGTTCTGATATATGGGTTATTATAACATTGACAGAGGCACACACTTGTCCACAAGATGAAGTTGTTGCAACTAATCGACAAGCAAATGTTAAGTGGGCCTCAGAAGTTATTAAGTCGAAACTGAAGGACAACGTGGAATTGTGTCCAAGACAGTTGCAGCTGGAGGTGGAATTCTGTCAACGCCACTTCACCATTATCCACCGGATTATACATTAACAAATTCTTCGCCGTATATTTCCACCCCTCCAATGTACTCAACGGCTGATCCGAAGTCCCGTACCCATCCGTAACACGTTCTTTCTTAATATCTTCCAACAATTTAACTTCCACTTTCTCCCCTTCTATTAAAAACCCATACCTCTCTCTCTTCTTCCTATTAACCTTTTCTAATATCTTACTAAAACTATCATTATCTTCACTAGTATACCTTCTACAAAACTCGTCTAGACTATACGACCCAACAATTGAATCAACATGCCCATCACCATCAACAACAACATTATTTCCCTCAACAACTTGCGGGGTTTTATCAAAATAAAAAGGAGTAGTCAACAAATTAACGTAATTATTTGGGTACACGGAGTCTTGGAATGGGCTTCAAAGATTGGTACGTAAAGTTTTTCCAAAGACGACGTTCAAGAATCTTTAATTGGGCATCTTTAATTGTCATTGGGTCACCAGTTTTAACAAAGCAACTAACCAATATAAACGATCATGTAGCTTGGGTAAGTCAGGGAAGAAATCACGTTCTATTATGTAGCCCATCGCGTCTCCGTATGTTTCTTCGTCTAGGACATGGGCTTGTCTTTTTTTTGAGGTGGGTAAAAAAATTGAAGATGATGAATTGGTGTTTGGGGTGTTTAGAGATGGGGAGGGGGACAGGTGGCGGGGTGAGTTACTTGGAGAGAGAAGCATGGTTGTTTGCTTTTCGGAATAGTGATTGTTTTAGTTGATGTGGAGATGGAAATAAGAGACGAGAAGTGGCAAGTTTGGATGAAGAAGGTTCTGGTTTACTTTCGTTCCGAATTCCGTTCGTTTTTGTCTGCGACACTAGAACCGACTTGAATTGAATCTGGATCTCAAAAGATTTTTATTGGGCGGTGGGCTTTCTTTATTAGGAGGTCTTTTGGGATAAAGGCATCACCAACGGGGCTGTATCCGGGACTTTATCTTCAAATTTGGAGGACCAATCCAATAAACAGCTACCAACCGTAGCTCTTAAATGGGCCCCAAAATTTAAAATCCAGGATAACTGACTTCATTTCTATGGATGGTTTTAAAGGACCCGAAAGCCAGAGCCCAAAGTACATAACCTCATTTTTATTTTTATTTTTTATAGATAAAAGGAAGACACTTCCGAAATTTAGGAAGAGCTTCCTACATAGTTTACATCCGAAATTTAGGAAGAGCTTCCTACAGAGTTTACATCATCCACACATTTGAATAAGAGATCTTGTCGTAGCATGATTTAAACTAAAATAAGGAGGAGCTCGCCTACCCCTTCTAGCCAGAGCATGAGAAACAAAATTAGAATCCCTACGGATAAAGTGAAAAGTACAGACATTCAACACTAAAGTACAAGCATAAATATCATGTGCTACTGAGGTAGCTCCCCAAGATAAACTTGTTCCCCTGTGTTGCAAATTTTCAGCTAAGTTTTTGCAGTCCGTCAAAACAGCGAGACATTGGATCCCCAATCATCTAGTCCACCTCGAATAGCTTGTGCCTCTGCCTCTTCTGGGTCAGAAGCCGTGTCTTTACTGTGTCCTACACCAATACAGTAACCAAAGTTATTCCATAAGGAACAACCTATTCCTAATTGGTTTGTGTTACAATCCCAAGAGGCATCTGTGGTAAGGTAGTGCCAATTGTTGTTTATTTGTGGCCACATGTGTAAATGGTTATTTTTGGAGAAAGGATTTTCATTGTTTGTAATAAAGGTTGTAGCTCTACGTATAATGCTGAAGACATTTGTATGTTTTTGGTTGAAAACAATGTCATTTCTACTAATCCAAATGGATAACATAGTAGTGGCGAAAATACTTATAGTGTTCCTTAAAATGGTTTTGTCGTGTAGGTTAGAGCAAATAGTACTGATTGAATCAGTTTGGTTCCAGTGGTCCGTTCTAATGGAAAGTTTAGAAGCATACTAGATATGCCTTAGCATATTGCAATGGAAAAGTGCATGAGAAGTAGATTCCACCTGGTTATTACAACGCGGGCAAGTTGTAAAGTTAGTAATAGTCCTATTCCTCAAGTTCTCCCTTGTGGGAAGATTGTTTGTGACAGCTTTCCAGAAGAACAACTTGACTCTTTCTGTTGTATCCGTATGCCATAACTGTTTCAAGAGGTGTGGATTTTGCTCGTTTTCATCTGTCTTTGTGCTGAGGTATTTGTAGATAGATTTTACGCTCAGTTCCCCATTTTGTTCCTTCATCCATCTGATGGTGTCTACATGTTCATTTTGACTGAGTGGTATTTTCATAATTTCCCTCACAATGTTAGGAAGAAAGAGGCTATCCAGAATATTTGTTTTCCATGTGTGGTTTTCCGAATCTATTAGATCAGCTACTCTCTTGTACGGGTTATTTGATGGCGGGGGGCCAAAAGGTTTTTTGTTTGGCAAGGTAGGTATCCAGGAATCCATCCATATGTCTATTTCATTTCCTAATCCAATGTGCCAGCATAACTGAGGGAGGATTTCATCTCTTGCCTTGATAATGCCTCTCCAAATCTTTGAGGCCCCCCTTGGACATTTAACCTCACTTAACTCAGCATGTGACAAGTTTATTTTTTTTCGCATGGTTTAGAGGAGTACTTATCTTCTCCACTGGAACATCCATCAATATAGAGTTTTGCTACTCTTTTTTCTTCTTGAGTTGCCCTCCAAAAAACTAACATGACACGCCAAAAAGATGACGTGGCCCTGGGTTTTGAAGTTTTGTATTGGTGATGCCCTAAGGGGACCAAATTTACAGTGCATGTTCAGTATAGTGAATGTCATAATTTCTTTCTACTCGTTTTTTTTCCCTCTCTTTCTCTTTCTCCTTTCTACACAAGTCAACTATGCTAAAACTTTCCAATCACCGTCTCTTTCTCTCATCCCAAATCGAACAATTACCCTCCATCTTCAAATCTCCCACTATCATCAACTTCATTTTCATTTCTCGGAGTTTTAATGTTGATCCTTGTAACATAACATCGGGCACCTAATATGTGAAACAAGTTTGAGCAACTGTTAAAAAGTAAGTCAAGCTTGAGCATAGTAATACTTGGCTTGAAATCCACTACAATGTGTGACAATGGGATGGTTGAAAATATATACTTACATATCGAAATGTATCTATCAGACATATAGAAGAATCGGGAGTTAGTATCTTTATCATTTTGAAATATCTTTTTGCGTTTTGTTTTTCTTTTTGTCCTTTAAATTTTTTTTCCATTTTCATTGTGATTTATATAAGGAGATAATAAGTGTGACGATATATCTGCCATGAAGGCCGGGCATAAGCTTATTTTATTTTCATACTTTTAGATAATGGATTTTTTCTTTTACTTTTTGAAAATAAAAAGGAGGTATAGGCTTAGGGTATCTCCAATGGGTGGTGTAAGTTTACACCTCCACATTTGAGCCACTAGAATTTTACAACCCTCAATCCACACTAGTAGATGGTGTGGAAATTCACACACTCGAATTGCTCCAAATGCAAAAACTTTACAAATTTGTATGTAAGAAATCGGATGACCTATCACTTAATTTTGGTTGCATACATACATCTTCTTGAATATTGCCCCGCCAAATACGTCTTCAAGCACATAATTTTATGGTTTTTTTCCAAGTTTTTCATCACAAAGTCCGAGTCTTTGAAATCTTTCAACACAATCTCCATGTCTTCTTCAAAAGATCAACTTTATTATAATTCTTCGAATTCGAATGGGTCTTGTCCATAATTCATAGTCATTCAAATACTCTGCCAACGAATTGAAGAACTACAAGAATCTTCAATGTCTCTAGTGTTTTGAGAATATCTCTCCAATTTCAACCAACATGGGGTGTGCTTACCTATGCATCTTCAAATGTCTAACTCTTATACTGTATAAAAAAACCAAATCCCCATCTCAAAAGGCTTAAGCCATTAAAATGAATGCATATAGTAACCTATATATAAGTTTGTGGCTTCGGAATTAAATTAGGCAAAAAGAGGAAAAAAAATTAAATAAAACCCAATATCATCAGATTTTTCAAAAAAAAATATAATCAATAAGCAAATGAGAATTGGCTATGAGATACTTGTAATTTGGTGGCAATAATTTCAGCTAAATGGGTATGTTGTTAAACTTGCTATGCACTGGTGGAGAGAAAAAAAAAAGATAGCCATTGATGAAATTTGAGAAAAGAGGAAGTAACATTTGGGGCAAGAAGAAGAAAGAAGTTTGGCACGTCACTTGAAACCAAGGCCCAAAATATCGAATTCGGTTAATATTTCGATGTACCCAAAAACTGATATATATCAAATACATCGAATATATTCATTTTTTTGTTGACCAGTCTAAATTTTGTTTTGTATGTCGATATCTCAAAAATATCGTTGATTATATCGGAAACATCGTCAATTATATCAAAAATATCGTCAATATATTAGTCAAAGTCAGCAATATTTAGTCAAAGTCAATAATATCGGTCAAAGTCAACAATTTATAACGATATATATCGTATATATCGATCGATATATATCGTTATATAGGAAATTACGATATATATCGGGAAAAAAAATATTCAATATTAAGTTGAAATGTATCGAATATATCCATATCGGTGTACCAAAAAAACGATATATATCGGTGATATATAAGATATATCGGGATATTTTGGGCCTTGCTTGAAACAACGTCTGTATGCATTTGAATCGACACGTTATTTTCGTAAACGCCCTAGGCTTTTAACAGTTTGTAAGTGCATGGTGGAATTACCCCTTGGGATTTTTGTTATTGGACCGACTTTTTTGTGTGTATTGGGTGTAAAGGTTTACACAGCCGATTGGAGAGATGCTGTTTGGCAAGCACGAGAGCTGTTTTATGACCTCTTGCATAGTTGCATGCATTCAATCTTTGAATGAATTGGGACCATAGACTTTAGAAGAAAACACACTACGAATTTCTACTTCAATTTGTTCTTTAAGACCATGGAACCAGTAGAGGATGTTGAGTTTTGCAAAGAGGTCGGTTTCTTAGATTCATCATCATTCTTAAGTTCATCATCACTCTTCGGTCTAGTCGATGGACATTGTAGCATGCAGAGCATCCGTCTTGGACCTCTTGATTTCAACAGATTAAACTTGTAAGATATCTGCCCAATCTCGAAGTTGCCAGCAGGAACTTGGGGGCTGATTTGTTTACTTGCAAATCTCCGGCTTGCTCGGCTGCTAGATGGCTTTGCACCCTCATATGGAGGCTGACTATCATAAATGGTAAATTTGGTACCAAGAAAATCCGAGCTGCAAAAGATAATTTAGGGCTTCAGTGGAGTGAAGAGATGTAAATCTTTAGGCTCTGTTTGGCAGTAGAAAAATTTGTAGTAGCCAACCTGGATTAGCTGATCTAATTCTGTAGATGTGCAACTTAAAGCAGGTTAATCTGGAAGTTGTTTGGCTGCCAATTGTTCTGTCACAAGTTCAGCATGCCCACTGTTTGGTTCACATTGTATCTGTTACACTGATAACCTGTTACATATTTGAAAAAAAATAATAGAACATTATAAGTCAAAGAAAATAATAACTTAAATACAATGTCCATATTCTCACCCAAAAAAAAACAATTCCACAAAATATTTAATTTGAAACAAGTATAACTGGTCATTTCATTCTTAACATGAAACAAATCCAAAGCAAAATCAAAAGTATTACATCAATCTGCATTGTGATAGTCACAATAGTCATTCCACATTGCAATGGCAATAGACTTTCTATAACTGATGCAATTTCTGATTCTATTTCTACTAAGGTTTTCTAGATCTTGTCTCCTCATTCCGAGTCTCCTTCAAGTTCTTCTTGCTCTCTTTGATCCTTATCAAAAATTCATCATTATGTTTCTCTCTTCAGATGTGATTGTGTAGAATGCAACATGCTATTACTATCTTTACTTGTGTTTCAAACGGATATGGAGGTGGAAGAGCCAAAATAGCAAACCGCTTTTTCAAGATTCCAATGATAATTCCTCAAAGATGAATGGCTTAAGATTGAATAACTCTTTGTAATTTGTAGGATGCAACACTCCAAATTCTTTTAAATGATAACGAGTGCCACTTAAATGGAGCAATAAAATTTGGTGCATTGGCATAGCCCGTGATCACCAAATAATATTTACCTACATTTCAAATTAAATAAAATTAAGCATTATGATCATAAACATGTTCAAATAGTATAAAGGGTTTTGGAATATTAAGCATGACAAAAGAATCCACAAGATTTAACATAATAATAAGCATTATGTACCTTCAAACTTGTAATTTGTCTTCCCTTGTTAGTGCTGAATTTAAAACATGAATCAGAGAATTTAACCTTCCCAACCGGCAAGAACATATTGAAACCGCAAGTCAAACTAACATGCCACCAAAACATTTTGGCGTAACAATTCCTTTCCTATTTATAAAAGGAACTCTCTCCTTTGAACCAATCAATGCAGGGATATGTGTTCCATCTATTGCTCCAACACAATCCTAATAGACGATATTTTAAGTAATAAAAAAACAAACTATTTAAAATGCATCATGCAATTTAAGTTTAAAAAAATTATAATCATATCGTAGTCAATACCTTAAAATACGGATAAAATCTATAACCACCGCCAAGAAGAGGAGTACTAGATCCCGCCGGGTTGTAGAAAATCTTCGGATAGTGCTACTATTGCATTCAAGACATTGTTGAAGTGGCGGCTAATAGTTTCTCCGCACGCTGAAAAACGTTCTTGAATGGTTCGACACGCTCGTTATGACCAATTGTATACATAAATATTGCTAGTTGTTCCTCAACCTCGCATCAGATCGTGAGTGAGTGAGTAGACCTTTCGTTTGTAAAATATCACACAATCGCAAGAACACGGTTTTTCCATACGAAAGTTTTCTTGGCAATCCAAGACCATGTCCAAGAAGCACTTCTTCAACCCGTTCAAGGCCACTAAGAGCCGGCGCGGCAAGGAATTTTATCGACATAATATTGATAATAACCCGTTTGTTAACATGGTAGTAACACATGCCGCTTGCATTATCATATCTTCTTCATCGAGTCGCCGGACATAGTATAGCCCCATTGGCAACACATTTATTAAGCAAATAATATATTTAAGTTGTATTACATAACACCGATAAACATAATTTTCATAGCAAATATAAAAATACTACTCCATTGCATAAATAGAACAAACTTCACGGTCAAATAAGTTTTGCATTCTCATTAAATACATAGAACAAACACATGTTCAATCAAGCAAATTTTGCATTCCCATAAGTGACCATAATTAACAAAATAAATATATATCCAATAACGCACCTTTGCAAAATATATACTACTAGACTCATAAAGTCTACTTTACACTGGACACCTAATGATCTCCAATAGACCAACAAACAAAGTATGCATTTTTCCACATCAAATATATTGGGGATCAACAAAAAATAAGTTATAAACTTGCTTATCACTTTTCTTCAAATTGATAAAGCAACCATTCCTTTTCGCCTTTCCATACGCAGTTCCCCATGAACACCCTTGCTTTCTTTTCATCTTCTAAGAAATCCAAGGCTCGCATGAAAGTACGGTCATCAAGATCGGGAATGGCTTCTAATTCAACAATCAACTTTGCTTCGCACGATGTAATTAGGTGTTGCAATTTCTTTCTTCTTGTTTGCTATTTCAAGAAATGCTTTGTTGCCATGCTTTGAATAGCATCTACCATACCCTCTGCTTTTAGGGACGCGGCTTTTTAGAATCATGATGGTTTGGCATCATCTTTGGTCGCCTCTCTTTTTGAGTTGGGCACAAGCTTCAAACTCACCGGGTCCAAATTGATCGGTTTTAGAGTATTATTACCCAAATCATGAACCAACAAGTGGACTTTGGGACCCCTCTCCATTCAGATTATCTTCGTAATATGTTTTCATGGTTCATAACTTTCTCACTAGGCATCGACTATGTTTCCCACTAGCCCCACCATCACCAAATATTATGCACAAGTCCTCATATCCTGTAATAGACTTAGTTCTCCAAATTCAAACGGGTGCTAGATATGGTGAACATAATTTTCTAGTGATGAATTATGGTTCTTTGGAAGACAAAAAGTTCTTAAAGTAAAGTAAGAAAATCACCTTGACATAATCATCCCAAACCCGGGTCATCATCAAAGATACACCATTTTCTATCATTATCCCAACCAAATCCACTTTGATCAATTAAAGTTCTTATAGCACTATGGTTCTTCTTCAATGCTCTATAGTGATTCTTTAAAATTTCTAGATCATAATTGGGACCAAATTTAGCTTTGAAGCGTACTATATGCTTCCAAGCATGTTTACTAAATTGGCCATCAAGGTATTGTCCATCATGCACTTGCGCCACCATAAGTTTCATAAAATTTTTATCCATTGGAGGCGCCCACACCGCCCTCTTATGCTTTGGCCTTTAACATTCTGCGGTCTCTTTCTCCATTCTTTCAAAGTTAAAAACATAATAATTCGTTGGTCGAAAGTGGCATGAAAGAGTATAACCCAAATTAGCTGAAAATATATATAAAGTGCGAAGTTCTCAATTTCTACAATATCACACAAATAAATAAAAAAATAAAAATAGTTTGGACATCATTGAAATGGATCTGGGGAGTGGACTCGAAAAGTTTCATCATGTACAACCGATAGGCACACAAATGTACGCCCATTCATCATGTACAACCGATAGGCACACACTGTCTCTTTCTTCTCCCACATGAACTAACCTTAAATTTCAGTAATTATGAAGATTCTATATATACCATCTAAAACGACATGGCTGTTAAGGAGTTGCGACACCTAAAAATAGCACTGTGAGTAGCTACATGCCTAATATATATATAGTGATTAGTGAATCTTAAAATGAGTAGGAAACTATGAGTGTGAGGCGCTACAATCATTCATCAGGCAATCTTTCTGTCACCTGAACCAAGTATGTGCCTATGGGATGAACAAGGGCGTGACTTGTAAGCGAAATCCTAAAGTCACCTACTAAATTTAGAATGTTTTAGCACTTGCAATAGCCAGACGGCCCAGACCTGTTCCACTTTTTTCCCTACATATTCTCACTCGTTCCTCAATCTCAAGCATGCGGGATGTCTGCTATAGCTTATAGTTTCTTAAGCACATTGAGTTTTTGGTGTGGTTGGTCTATCGACATATAATAATATATGGAACCTCTTGCAATATCCACATCAAATTGGTCGTTTTAGATTTTTAATAATTTCGGTGGGAGCTTGAAAACAGAGATACAAAGGGGCACAGAGTAGCTTGGGAATTGAATAAATATTAAGTACAGTACTATTAAGTTTCAAGATAGAGTACTCTAAGCCAACTAATTAAGAGAGTACGAGGGTAAGATAACACAAGGTTAGAGTACGAAAAGGTTAGTGGATTTAGGGTAAGATAACACAATTGTTACCAGGGATAACATAAAAGATAAAATATGTAAGATAACAACTTCCATTACCTTACCAATAATAGAGAGAGAGATAGTAGCAAGAAGTAATCGAGAGACACAAGGTTTCAGGTCTTTTTTTTATCTTTCTTCTTTTTTTTTTTTTTTTTTTAATTTTATGTGTATACTCTAATGTAGATCGAGAATCCATTGCTTTCCAATGGATACCATTATCCCTAGTTTTTGGGGTTGGGCCAACCAACTAATAGCATATGGCTGAGACTTGGGCCCAAAATATAGGAACCAAACAGAATAACAGGGATAGTGCACCCTAACCCATGAATAGGATGGGCTATACAGGCTACCAAACAGGGCCTTAATATATAGAAAAATGAGGGGTTGAGTGAATAAGGATTGGTATGGACGTAGGGATATTTTGGTAATTGTATAATTATTTTTGTTTTTTTCTATTTTTTTGGGGGCAAAATTGTATTTTCACAATTATCAAATTTGTTTTCTAGCAAAAAGTGTAGACTTGGTGGGCTCCGGGGTGAGAAAAATGATTGCACATATAGAGATAAAATAGTAATTCACTTCTATTGTAAATTTAAAATTAGAAAAAATAATAATAGTGGGGTTTGAGATTGTTCCACGTGATAGGCACGTGGCATGAGGCTAGTGATAATTAATATGGATACTCTAGAGTTCCTTTCAGTGTTTGGTCTAATTATTATGCAGTTGTTTGAAAAATCTCATCACAGTATCACACGCATTGCCTGTACACCACAAGTTGGACTGTTGAAAAACTTAAATAAACCATAAAAAAACAGCAGTTGACCAAAAATAGAATTAGACAAAGATAATAATTTCCGAAACAAAACAAAACCAAGAAAAAGGGGATAAATTATACGTATCTAAAAGGAGTTGATGCCAAGCAGTTTACAACAGGATTGCTAAAAAAGAAAGAAAGATAAAGAAAGTGAATTTAAAAGCAGCACATCCACAATCTCTGACTTAGGTTTAACTGTTCAAGTCACAGCCAGAAGGACTTGAATTAAAGAAAATCTTACCTCAATTTCCCAGCATAAGCATTACTCCCCTAGGACAAGTCATCGGCATCAAGCGATATAATATATTCTGTATGAGCACCATGCCTGAACCTTCGTGCTGCTAACAGAAATTTCCCCTTGTCCATGAAAGCTGCAAAAAACAACTAAGCTGAGAAATTTCCCAACCATATTTAAATATTTAATACAGATATAACATTTTTAACAAAGATACAAAGTACTAAAAAGAAGACAGAATTCTGAAGGGTCTGACATGTCAAGCTCCCTGAATTAAACATGTGGACCTAGTCTAATTCGCATGTAGTAGACCAAACTGAACACAAGCAATTTTATCCCGCAGCCATACAATTCGGATCATCCTGTCTTTGAAGAAACGACTGTACATAAGCAACTTGGAGTAAAGGGTTGAGACCACCAGAAAAACACTTGAAAATATTGCTCCTCTAGGCCATGGCCTAAGTGCAGGAGCCACCTAGAATGGAAGCCCTGCCCCATCACAACTTTTATTATACCCTCATTTATAAGGGCAAAGGATAATTCAGTGTCCACTGTCCACTTTTAAAAGTATAGAAACGTTAACAAAAAATTGATCACACATAGTAGCCCTCTCTAACACTGACAACTTTCCAGTAAGTACCATCCTAAAAAAGAACAATCCCAAGAAGACTTTCATTTAGCTATGACTGAAAAGCCATTTCAATCCACAAAACCTATTAAAAGTTTGCTCAGACATTACGGAGCTTCTCCCTGACCTCAAAGGTCTCGATGAGCAGGGATTAGTATTTGCCATCATCAATTCATCACAGCACAAATAGTTGAAGTAGAAGAACAAACAAACAGAATAATGACTGGCAATTGACAAAAACAGGTTTATGAGTTGCTATCTCTAACACAAGAGATGGCCACAAACCACTTTGGAGCTAGTACCCTCATAAAAGGTACAATCGCAAAATGCCTGCATTCAGCTACAACTGTAAGCCATTTCATGCCTAGAAATACTTGATCAAACCTAACTAAAAATTTCTCAGCCATGTCATGTAATCTTCTCCCTGACCTCAAAAAGGTCCCAACGAGCTGGGATTAAGAGAATATTGAAGATTCACAACAGAAGAAAAAACAAACAGAATTAAATACTGCTAATTGAGGCTATGAAGCACGGATACTCCTGTAAAGGTGAAGTATAGGTGTCCGACACGGATATGCCCCGATACGTGTCGGTTACGCGATTTGGAGTATCCAATTTTTTAATTAATTTTTTAATTTCCGATACATGGGGGATACGCCGAAATATTAATCTCACAAATTTTTTTTGGAACTTCAAAAAAAAAAAAAAAAAAAAAAAAAAAAAGTGAAATAAAATCCAAGATAAGAAAAAATGCAAGAGAAGA
This sequence comes from Coptis chinensis, assembly GCF_015680905.1. Taxonomy (NCBI): domain Eukaryota; kingdom Viridiplantae; phylum Streptophyta; class Magnoliopsida; order Ranunculales; family Ranunculaceae; genus Coptis; species Coptis chinensis. The sequence goes on along the minus strand of NC_141463.1, from coordinate 85,547,509 downwards.
AAGATGAAGTATATTATATATATATATATATATATATATATATATTATTCAAACGTATCTATGACGTATCCGTGTCCTATATTTTTGAAAAATGCCGTGTCCGTGTATCTGTGTCGTATCGTATCCGTGTCGCGTATCGGTATCTGTGCTTCCTAGAATTGAGTACCAAAACAAGATGTGCGAACCGTGATCTCTAACACAAGAGACGGTCACGGACCACTTTCCAGATAGTACCTCCTAAAAAGATGCAACAGCAAGAAGACTTGCATTAACCTATGAGTGTAGGCCATTTCACATCTAGGGTATACTTTACATAACCTATCTAAAATTGCTCACACATGTTATTAAATCTTCTCCCTGACCTTAAATAAGGTCTCACCAAGCTGGGATTTGTATTTTTCATCATCGCCAAATATAATGTTCACAACAGCAAACGAAGACCAAACACAATATATTCATTGCAATCGCTAAACCAAGACAGCCACTGACCACTTTCCAGCTAGCGCACTAAAAAAAGTAGACTTGCATTTAGCTACGACTGTAAGCCATTTCAAGTCAAGGATATAGTTAATAAAACCTCCAGAAAAATTGCTCGGAAATGTTATTGTATCTTCTCCTGACCTCAGAGGACTCACCGAGCTGGGATTAGAGGTTGTCATCAAAGCCACATACAATATTTGAAATAGAAGAAACAAACAGAAACAAACTGACAATTGAAAACCAAAACAAGATAGATGAGTTGTTCAACTCTCACATGTGACGGCCACTGGCCAATTTCAAATTCAAGTTAGAAAAACTGATATGAGGAGGCCTGTCATCATCCACTCATACTAATTTTCATACACGGTCCATGATATAAAATGTTGTTTCGCTCCTGACAAAGTGGGTAGAATAAAATATTTTCATAAAAGGAGAAAATTTTGGTTACAAGTTCCCTGGAATTCCTGCAAGTATGAAGTATCACAAAATTTAACTGCATTTTGTTCTATAATTCGACTGCATCACAGGACACGTTTATTTGGTCTTACGAATAGAGTAATATACTCCGTCCAGGAAAGGTAACAACATTCCCAACTTCAAAAGCATTTCCAGGAATCACTAAATAACTTTTTTACTTCTCCCGGTAAATTACGTTTTATTAAAATCAAAGGAAAATAGTAATCTTAGATAAAACGACAGCTCCTTGTTGGTGGAAAATCTCACAATCAACTTGATCACTACTTAATAGTTGATTTTTTAATCACTGTATAGTTTCAACTTCTGTAATTAAAAACTCTCGGTCCACTTTAATCTAACATAAAACATATTTCCATATTCAAGTCTATCCAACCCCTAAACAATTCATAGGACAAGTATAAACTTATCTAATAGCATGCACAAAAGTCAATATACTGCATTTGGTGACTCACCCATTCATACAATCCGGCAATGAAAACGACACGAAAAGAAAAATTAGATAAACAATAATATCTTACTTTGTGTTAAACCAAGGTAAAGATAAAACGTGGAATTCTTCTTATTCCATTTGATAAAACACTGTAGCGGAGCGTCCCTCGGCCCCGGCTGCAAAAAAACATTATAAAAAAAAAACTCACATTTGTGTCTAATCTTAAAAACAGATCAAATAATTAAATTTAGAATTAGATCGAACCTGTTTAAGAGATTCAGGGAAAGTGATTTGGCCAGAATTAGGAGACTTAACAATTCCTTTGGTAACATCTCTCCATCGTTTACAAACACAAGCACATGAAACCAAGGCCCAAAATATCGATATTGATGAATATATCGGTGTACCCAAAAACCGATATATATCGGATATTTCGGATATATCTATTTTTTTGGTAACCAGTCCAAACTATTTAAAATATCGGAAATATCGGAAATATTGGATATATATCGGAAATATATTGGAATAGTCACATTTGCAAAATACGATAAAATATATTGGAATAGGGCCTTGAATAGTCACATTTGCAAAATACGATTTAAACACATATCTATACCTTCCACATCCAGAATGACTAATAGAATCTCAAAATGCACTAGACAAATTTCCTTCATTTTCAAACATTTTTGGATCTTAAATCACAAACCTCGATAAAATTATAAGAAATTAAGCAAAAGATTCATACATATATTGATATTTCTATATAGTCATGGCATAATTAGCTTATAAAGAACACATATTTCATCATCAGAAGTACATAAATTTACATTACCAGGGAGGATTGGAACCTTCCTTCAAAGCAGGTGACTTAGAACTGAAGCAACTATCTCTTCCAAATCTTGTCAAGCTCCTACCTGCTTTTGGAGTCCCTGCAATTGGGCTTGCACCACGGTAGCTGGCACGAAGAGTTTCATCAATTGTGCTTGAAGACTTAGCCATGCTTCTAACAAACTTCTGAGCAGCAGGAGAAAGAGTTCGGACACTTGGACTAGCACTACCTCCACGAGCTGGTGAAGGCAATGGGGGTTTCTGAAACATCTTAGACCTCTCCCTCGTTTTACGAGCAGCTTCCCTAGACAAGGAGTGAGCCTTGACATCTCTGGGAGACGGATACGCAATACTGAATTGAGGCCCTCTACTACCTCCAATACCAACCGGTGTATCCTCCTGTTCCAGTCTCAAAGGTGTCCCTTCAATCTCTCCCCATGTAATAAACGGTGACTCATCAACACCAGGTGCAGGAGACGGCGTCTTTACATAGTTATACCCATTATCCGCCTTCTTCCCAGACTCAACATAAAACAGATTCGGAGTTTTCCTCATATCTTCCAAATCATACTTCCTAGTTTTCTCCGCTTCTCTTTCCGCATACGACGAAAACACCGGAGTTCCTCCCGCGACAGGAGTATACATCACTGCAATAGTATCCTCTTCCTTGGGTCTAGAATCCACCAACTTTCCATGAAACCTAGTGTTTGTCCCATGAATCTCCTTAGTCAAACCCTTAATCCTCTCCGCCTCCTCTTCTTCCGTCAACGCCACTTCACCATTATCCACCGGATTATACATTAACAAATTCTTCGCCGTATATTTCCACCCCTCCAATGTACTCAACGGCTGATCCGAAGTCCCGTACCCATCCGTAACACGTTCTTTCTTAATATCTTCCAACAATTTCACTTCCACTTTCTCCCCTTCTATTAAAAACCCATACCTCTCTCTCTTCTTCCTATTAACCTTTTCTAATATCTTACTAAAACTATCATTATCTTCACTAGTATACCTTCTACAAAACTCGTCTAGACTATACGACCCAACAATGGAATCAACATGCCCATCACCATCAACAACAACATTATTTCCCTCAACAACTTGCGGGGTTTTATCAAAATCGAAAGGAGTAGTCAACAAATTAACGTAATTCGACTGGGTACCTGGAGTCTTGGAATGGGCTTCAGCATTGGTACGTAAAGTTTTGCCACCACGACGTTCAAGAATCTTTAATTGGGCATCTTTAATTATCATTGGGTCACCAGTTTTAACAGCAACTAACCAATCTAAACGGTCACGTAGCTTGGGTAAATCAGGGAAGAAATCACGTTCTATTATGTAGCCCATCGCGTCTCCGTATGTTTCTTCGTCTAGGACATGGGCTTGTCTTTTTTTTGAGGTGGGTAAAAAAATTGAAGATGATGAATTGGTGTTTGGGGTGTTTAGAGATGGGGAGGGGGACAGGTGGCGGGGTGAGTTACCTGGAGAGAGAAGCATGGTTGTTTGCTTTTCGGAATAGTGATTGTTTTAGTTTATGCGGAGATGGAAATAAGAGACGAGAAGACTTCTTGTTGGAGTGGTTTTGGTGGGTTTTTGAGTGCTTAGTTGAACTGATCTTCAATTTCCTCGTTTCAAGCTCGCCCATTGGGCCAAATCCCAGTCCTAGTAGCCCTAACAAAGATACCGGCATAATCACGAGATTTCAACGACAATATAAACCTACCTTTGATTTTATTCCCGCCAGAAAAAACCATTCTCCTTCCCTTGATGGTTCATGCTTCTCCAAGTCGTCTCCTCATTTCTCTACGTCCACATCTTCGTGTTTCTATCTCACTTCATTCACACCATCACTTCAAACCAAGAAACAAACACTCTTGACCACTTACTTCAAACTTGTTCCACTATTCACCAATGCAAACAAATCATCCAAACTGGAAACATTTCATCTGGGTTTCTATCTGCGCGTCTTATTTCAGTTTACCCGCAGTTTAATCTACTCCACGACGCGCAACATGCCCATTGAGTCTAAATCTAATATTTTGCTGTGGAACTCAATATTGAGAGCTAATGTCTATAATGGGCATTTTGAAAACGTTTTGAAAATTTGTGTTGAAATGAGAAATCTTGATTTTCTTCCTGATGGGTTTAGTTATCCACTAATTATAAGAGCGTGTGGTTCATTGGGTAGTTTAGAGTTGTGTAAGATTGTTCATTGTCATGTTGTTGTTTCAGGGTTTGGATATAACCTTCATGTTGGTAATGAAGTAGTTGGTATGTATGGTAAGCTTGGATGTATGGAGTTATCTGTGAAAGTGTTTGATAGAATGCCTAGTAGAACTCATATATCTTGGAATACTGTTATTTTGGGTTTTTCGCAGAATTATGATTGCGAGGGTGCTGTTAAGATTTATGAGAGAATGAAATTGGAAGGGTTTGAACCTACTCTTGTGACTTGGACGTCGCTGTCATCGGCTCATGCTCGATGTGGGCAACATGAGAAAGCTATGCAGTTTTTTGTTGAGATGAGGAGGAAAGGAATTGGGGCAACTGCTGAGGCAGTTGCGGTTGGTTTATCTGTTTGTGCAGATGTCGGTGCAGTATCAAAAGGTAAGGAGATTCATGGTTATGTAATAAGTGCTGGTTTTCATGATTACATTTTTGTAAATAATTCACTAATCTCGATGTATGGCAAGCACAAATTTATAAATGAAGCGAAGAGTTTGTTTTCCGACATCAAGTTAAAGAGCTTAGTTAGTTGGAATGGGTTGATGTCTTCTTTTGCAGAAGCTGATTTGTGTGATGAGGCTTTTGAGCTTTTCTCTCGGTTGGAAAAATCAGCACATTCGATGATGACACCCAATGTTGTAAGTTGGAGCACAGTCATTGGGGCATTTGCAAATAAGGGGAGGACTGATGAATGTTTAGAACTCTTCCGTAAGATGCAATGTGTCAATGTTGAGCCTAACGCAGTCACAATCGCCAGCGTCCTATCAGTATGTCCCGGAACTGGCAGCGTTGAACTTGGGCAGGGAAATCCATGGCCATGTGGTTACGGGTAGTATGGATAAGAACATATTGGTAGGGAATGGACTGATTCATATGTACACAAAGTGTGGTAATCTCAAAATTGGGCGTTCAGTATTTGATAGGATAAATGGCAAGGATTTAATCTCTTGGAACTCGATGATTACAGGGTTTGGGCTGCATGGACTTGGTGAGGATGCTCTAACCTGCTTTCATGAAATGATTAGAGCAAGAATGAAGCCAGACGGAATCACATTTGTCGGAGTTCTTTCCTCATGTAGCCACGCTGGGCTTGTCATTGAGGGGAAAAGACTGTTTGATCAGATGACCAGTGAGTATTTGATCACACCTCAGATAGAACACTATGCTTGTATGGTGGATCTTCTTGGGCGAGCTGGATTACTACAAGAAGCGAGCGAGATTGTGAAGATGATGCCATTTGAGCCGGATCCTTATGTCTCAGGAGCTTTGCTAAATTCATGCAGGATGTATAAAAACACAGAAGTGGCAGAACAAACTGCCTCACACATTTTTAACCTTGAATCGAATTCCACTGGGAGCTATATGTTGCTCTCAAATATCTATGCAGCAAACAAGAGATGGGAGGATTCTGCAAAGGTAAGAATGTTAGCAAAGACGAAAGGCTTAAAGAAGAACCCAGGTTGGAGTTGGATTGAAGTGAAGAAAAAGGTGTACACGTTCTCAGCTGGGAGCACCTTGCAACAGGGTCTAGAACAAGTCCATGAAATTCTTAGAGATTTATGTCTCAGAATGGAAATTGAAGGCTACATACCAGATAAGAGTTTTGTGTTGCAAGATGTGGGTGGCGAAGAGAAGAAGCAGATACTATATGGGCATAGTTAGAAGCTAGCAATTGCATTTGGTCATGCTAATATCCCTACCGGCATGCCAATCAGAGTCATGAAAAACCTCCGTGTCATTGGAGATTGCCATAACTGGACAAAGTTTTTCTCTAAGATGACTAATCGTCAAATTATTGTTAGAGATGGTCGTCGATTCCATCATTTCTTCGATGGAACTTGTTCTTGCAAAGATTATTGGTAGTTCTCTTTATTACTTACTCTTCTCAAAGCGAAACATCGTTCAATAATATATATCGATACTTGTGGGACCCTATCGTGTCTGTATATTGTGAAAATTTTGTATTTTCAGCAACTGAAAATATCGATATATATTCTTCAAGCTGCAAGAAGCCTATTAATTGTCAACTCAGAATCACTTTTTCTTTTGTACATTCTGATTGATATTCAATGGTTCCACTTCTGGGTGCAATTCGGTCGGTTTCCATTTATGCCCCTTCTTCGTTAACTTCTTTTGCCCATTTCATAGGACTAAAATGGTCATCTTCAACAACTTCTTATTTCTCCTCCTACCCTTCATTCCCAATTTGTAGACGCAGCAAATGGTCTCTTTCTCTTCGAGCTTCTTTCCATTCAAGTTAGTTTTCAAACGTTTTTATATTCATGCTTTCTTAAGTTGTTTTAAGGAATTGTGTTTGTCTTGTATAATGCTTCATAGGAATATGTTTACTTATTTTGAAATTTTAATGCTTGATAAGCCTCATATTGACGAATTTTAGTTAGCTCCCAAAGTTTGAGTTGTCATTGTGAAGAATGTGGATGAGCCTATAATTCTAGTCAATAAATCCACTTGAGAGGTGCATCTTCTAGAGGGTGAGACAATCCCATGTGTATTTTGGTGATTGGCTTTCCATTATTTTGACGCAATGGGCTTGAGAAGTATTGGCTACTTCTTAACAATTTAAACACCAAATTCAAGGTTTGAGTTGCGGGAGGGGCACCTAGAGGCTAGATTAGTTCTTGTGTTATTTTGTGTGGGATACTTCTAACTCATTAACTACTGGTAGGTAGTAGAGTATACTATGAGGGAAGAAACGAGTAGGTCAGTCTTTGATAGCATGGTGGACTTGTTAAATTCTTGGTCAAGTAACTATCTTATACAGGTTGGGCTTTTGGGTAGTATTGGCTGGTTCTTAACACGACTGTGCAAACACTGTTATAATAATCGTATGAAGCTATAGCTTGGGTTTCTACTTTGATTGAAATGGATTCAGAGCAACAATATTTATCTTTAAGTTTCAAAATAATCTGGTTCTACAATTTGTGTTGGTTTTATATTCAAATGATTTCGTATTCGGATAATTTTCAAAGAAAATTTGATGACATAGTGGAAGGATGTCCTGTGGTTGACCAGTAAAAGAAACAAATAGTGATTATCTTTATGTCAATTGAATCCATTTTCGTTTGCTCCAATGCAAGCAGACTCTCTCAATGCAGATGATGAGGCACAAAAACCAGTGGAGGAATCTGAGATTATCTTTATGGGCACAGGAACCAGTAAAGGTATCCCACGTGTGAGCTGCCTTACTAATCCCTTGAAGAAATGCGCGGTATGATTGTGGAGCTTCTGGTCATGAGTAATTTGTGATCGGTATACATTGAACTATGTTCCTATGCGTTTGGCTACAGTATTGTGCAGTTGCTTATTGCTGCCACCATATTTGTAATGCTTCCTCTTTGTTGGCTTCTACAGGTTTGCTCAAAAGCAGTAGAACCTGGTAATAAGAACAAGAGACTTAATACAAGCATACTTATTCGATATTCCAAGTCTTCTGAAAGATACAATATTCTTATAGATGTTGGAAAGTATGTACAAAACCGATACGTATTTTGGAAAGAGCCCTTTTAGTATTTCATTCTTGTACCATATTGTCTGAACTCTGAATCTCCATTTCCATTTTATGGTGCAGGTTTTTCTATCATAGTGCTCTTCGATGGTTTCTGGAGTTTGGGTAAGGGTCCATTATGTTATATGCCTCTCACTACCTCATGAACATTTTATATATCTCAAATTGTTCTGGATTCGTTCCCTGAATCAAAAGAAAGATATCTCTGGTCAGTAGCCTGTTAATCTTTTCCATGTTCACTTAGTGGTATATCTTTCTTGAATGCTTAGAGGGCACTCTTGTGAGTGGAAATCTGTGTTTCTTTGGTAGATATAGTATGATTGTTGATTCTACGTTTATTATTTTCATGTTTCTGTAAGGTTAAGAACAATTGATGCAGCTGTTATTACACATTCTCACGCTGATGCAGTTGGAGGTGTGAAACTTTTTCAATATTAGTGAGATTAAAGTAACATCTGCTTCTAAAAAGCTCATGTGCCAGTTAAAGATAATAATTGTTTTTGTGCAGGCCTTGATGATCTCCGTGATTGGACGAATAATGTTCATCCCTCCATCCCAATTTATGTGGCAAATCGTGATTTTCAGGTCCTAAGGAAATTCTTTTTCATGTTAATACGTAATAGTAGTGTTTCGTTTCATGTGCATCACTTTTATTCAACAATGACCAGATCAGGAGCCCTGACAGCTTTTTAAATCTTATTCTTCTTCAATAAAAAAAAAAGAAAGTGCTCCTGAAGATTATGTCACTTGAGCCGCCAGCTAAATGTTTTTATTGAATGTTTTATAATGATACATATCCATTGGGAACATGACTTTAATTTGGGCATTTGAACCTTGTATTTTGGTCAGAGACACTAGATGGGGAAGTACTTTTTAGAATGGCATCTTGGTTGGAACCTACTGGGATTATATTCATCCTCCATCAGGAGCATATGTTATTGAAAACAATTTCTGTTGTAATTCTACCGTTGTTTATGTTATGACTATCTATTACCTTCGTTAATCTTCCGAAATTGTTATGGACACCCCAATCTGATTTTTGCAAGTTAGAAGTGTTGTCGATCTAGCACGTATGAGATTATGTACTCCTGAATTGAAGACTATTTCTCTATCTGACAAGTTTATAATTGTTGGTGAATATTTTCAGGTGATGAAGAAGACTCATTATTATCTAGTAGATACAAGTGTAGTCACACTGGGTGCTGCAGTCTCTGCCTTGCAGTTTAATATCATAAAGGAGGAACCATTAATCATTTACGGTCTCAAGGTCATTAACTCCCTAATCTCATTACAAAGTTGAATTTTCTTCAGATCTAGATTATAATTTCAATGTGTATCATTTTGCTACCTCTAAAAAATAAAATGTTATATCTTAGAACTGCATAACAGTCAATTTGGGTAAATCAAGTGAAACATCAATTGACTATATCATAATTTATTAGTATAGATGTGGAAAAAAAGAGTTTTGCAACATTTGTTCTTAGACTGGGGAATCATATTCTGTTATAGCTATTCTAATCTGGGAAGGCAGACTTTTATTATTTTTCACAAAATCCAGGATATGAAATTATGGTTTTGTCAATCGAACTTATGGAGTTGTGAAATAAGGCTCACCCATATTTTCTCTCTTCTTTACAAATAGGTTCTGAATCTGAATTTGGTCTCGTATTTTGTTTCAGTTTACTCCTTTACCAGTATGGCATGGGCAAGGTTATCGTTCCCTTGGTTTTCGTTTTGGAAATGTTTGCTACATTAGGTAATTACCTTAGCTTTATTGGCCTCTGCAAATTTATCGTGGGTTCAGCTTGTATTCTCTTGAAAATTAATGAAGTTTTTTGAGTGAGTACAATCTATTTACGTGTACGACTATGGTTATATGTTATACGACTATGGTTATATGTCGGGTGTTATCTGCAGAGAGTCTAAAAGTTGATTCTCCTTTTCTAATCTGTATGTTCCTTGTTGTACATAGAGCAACACTTTCGTGCATGTTTTACTTATGAGTAATCTTGAAGTGGTTAATCTTGAATATGTTGAGCATTAAAGAAAGAGATAACCAATCTTGACACTCCATAGGATCATCAGTGATAGTAGAAAGATAGGGAGATAGAGACTTAAGCCATCTTATGTAACCATTTACATGACTTCATTTGGGGTTTAGTAACGGCTTGGGGCTGATGCGATCCTCTTTGTGGATGTGTTGAAGGAGGAACTGTTCAACAGTAAAACATACCAGGGAGATGGAGAATCAAGCCATACGGTGTAACTACTACACATGAAGTAACCTCCTTTAATTGAGATCTGTTTTTTAGAAGTAACCTCCTTTATTTATGGTTTATCTTTATAGAAATAGGAAGTTAATTTGTTTAGTGGTTTCCTAGGTCGATTAGAATTAATAGTATTATTTCTTGCTTATCAAGTTTGGCTCATCTATTTAAGAAGGTCATTAGAAGTTGCTTAGGAGTATTATTTCTTGCTTAGCAAGTTTGGCTCATCTATATAAGAAGGTCATTAGAAGTTGCTTAGGAATGCAATTATTTAGATTATCGAATATCATGCATTCATGCTATCCTATTGTTTTCTACTATTCTATTTTCCTTCATATTTTCAAATTTCATCTTCTTCTTTTCTATTGTTCTTATTCGTCTAATTTCTTTATCTCCTTCATTCTAATATTCCAAAGAAACTGTCTAGATTTTTGAAGAAGAATTGAAGGAGGATATTATGAAAGAAGACAAATAATGGACTTTAGAAAGAAGAGGATGAAGAAGAATAGAAATCAAGAAATATACTAGAATAATTTGATTGAATGAATTGTTTGATCCCTAAACAACTACAATGGCTGCTTTATATAGATAAGCAAAACTTGATAGGCAAGAAGAAACTAGGCTTCTAATTCTAATGAAACTCAAATGGAAAACAACTAAATAAATCAACTTCATTGTATGAAAATAAATTCTAAAATTCTAAAATACTGAAACTAAAATAATAATGATTCTACTCTACTTGTCCTACACCAGGTTCAGGCTATCTGTCCTGGAATTTATTAATGTCAAATATGTCTCTGTTTGATAAATAATTTAATTTCCTTGAACAAGATTTGGTAATGTGGAAGCACATAATTCGAACCATATATACCTAAAAGCAACTGGTACAAAAATTTGGAAATTGAATGTCAGTTGTGAAACCTGTAAACATTTTACTTGTATTCTTTTATTATTGTTATTTTTTCTGTTATTGTTATTGTTTCTTTTTTCACCGTTTTTTTTATTAGTAGTATTGTGTCAAAGAGGCCGTTTGTTTATTATTGTTATTGGCTAAAGGTTATTGTATTGAGTTAATCGAAAGCTAATTAAATCAACATCTAAGAATTAGAGAGAAGACAATTGGGAAGGACCCTGACCCCCATTATACCCCAAGAACTCCTGCCATGATCAAAATACAAGAGAAGCACGGACAAAGCCGAAATAGAAACCAAATGACCAAGTACTCTATTCCGACATGAAATCACATTAAGAGGCAAGCTTCTGCAAATCAGATATGTCTGCATTCTTTGCCATGTAGCCACCTGATGAATGACATTTTATCTGATAAGCTTGTTTCCCAGTCTTCCTTAATGTTTATAGTGTATAAGCTAGATTAGTCTTTTAGTGGTGCTTTCAATATAGACTGTCAGTAGGAAAAAAAACATAGAATGTCAATAAGCTACGCTCGGAATTTTAGTATATTCATTCAGTAACAGTATACAGTAGTTTATCTCAATCATATTCGCAAATATCTGCCTTCTTTCTTTGATTACCTCACATATTTTAGTTCAATTGAGGCTGTTCCTAATTTCTCACTGATTTCAAAAAACCCTTTGTATGAATTATGATGCCGATGATACATGCAACTATTGTACATCATACCTCCAACTTCACTCTAATCCATCATTTTCCCTCCAGATATGAATTCAAAACAAATCATGAAGAGTGGATTAAAACAGTCAAGCCCAGGTTAGGAGCTGATATATCTGACCGTGTTCTTGCAGCAGTTAAGACCACCCATGAGAACATTAAGGCTTTCTACAAAGTTAAGACTGAAATGCGAGCTGCACTCCACAGTCTCCTTAAGGTACTCCAACTCTTTCAGTGATGCTCGTGAATCACTGATGCAAAACTTAAGAACTGTTATTTCTTTGGATGACATGTAAGTTAGATACTGCATTTTTGGGCTCTCTGAGCTTCTTTTTTTACCCAATCTTTATAATTGAAATAATATGGGATGCCAATTTTCTTGTTGTTGCTTTTGTCTTGGACAAAGTGATACTATATTGGATGATTGGATTAATTATTTGGATAGGTATACCAATTAGGAAACAGATGTTCCTTCATTTCATTCTTTATATGTTGATAATTCAAATAATATTTAGGAGAAGTTAAGCATGACAGACATTGTATTGTCCTTGGCCTTAAACTATCAAGTTTCTGTTTAGTCCGCGCTTCTTGTGTCTAGTAAAAAAAATGGAGATGGTCTGAAGTTGTGTTTTGTCATTTTTTTATTATTATTGAACTTTACATCTTTTGTTCTCTTAAGTGGCCTTTTTTTGTCATTCTCTCATTTTTGTCATTCTCGGTCAATGTTGTAACTAATACATGTTAATGCTTGTTGAGATGTTTAGTGAAGTCCCACATGGGGTGTTTAAAGCCTTGCAGTAAAATATAAAAGTTCCTAGGCCTCTCCACTCATATCCAATCGGTTTTGAGTTAGATGCTCTAAAGTTTAAGAGAAGCTATAATGTGCATAGGGGCTTTGATGCTTTATTATAGTGACGTTAAAGTACATACCTATATACTTAGTTGTTGTTCGTAGCATTGGAGGAAAAATCAGTTTGTTCTCTTTTATGCAATTTAATATGCAAATGTCCATTTTGTGCATATATTTATCTAATGGTTGTCCTTCCTATTTCTGTTACATATTATGTGATAGTGATTTGTTTTTAACTTATCTCAGGAGGATGGAATATTAGTGATTCCTACAATTCCAGATTTTCCACTAAAGCTTGATTCAGGGAAACGTCTGTCATCTGAATTCCAAGAAAAAGCATTTGTGTTGTTGAGCATTGCAGGAATGTTTGGGTGTTGTCAGGTTTGAATGCTCTTTAGCTACTGTGACGGATATCTTTGTAATTTCCATTTGATCCAGTTTCAGGTATTAATTAAGGGGAGTAATTGAGTATTCCTATTTTTCTTTTATCTGTGTTACTTCAGGCTACATTACCACTGGGAAAGCACGACGGTTGTCCTCTCTCTATTTCATTCATAGCATCTCATGGAAAGGATAAATTTCTACTTGATACTATCTTGGATATATAGCCTTCTCTTCAAGAACAAGTTGGCATTGCCTCAAACTCGTTACCGCTCCCAGACACTAATGGAGACATGGATACTTCAGAACTATTGAAAGAAAAGGTTTTTCTCCTATTAATTATTATTATCTAACATGCACGTCCTTGCTCGAGTCTTTCCATAGTCATATATTTTAACAAGGGTTGAGAATTGCATAAATTGAAAATAGGAACATTGCATCATTCAACAATGAGATCTTTACATCAAGTGTTTAGTTTCTTATAGTGTACTTTCTTAGGCCATCCTATTCAAATTAGCAGGGTAATGCCACATTTAAAGGAAAGCAGTGGAATAAAGCTGTTAAGTACTGCAGTGAGGCTATAAAGTTAAGTGAAAATGCAACCTACTTCTGCAACCGGGCAGCTGCATATTTAGAGCTGGGATGGTAAGCTATATCATGGTTATTGTTTGTTTGTCTTTTGAAATGATATTTTTTTTCCTAATATTGATAGCAATTTTGGTGAATGATTGTTTGTTGAATCTCAATCTTTGCAGCTTTCAGCAAGCTGAGGCAGACTGCAGCCAGGCAATAATACCTGACAAAAAGGTGAATAAACAATTTTGTTTAAGTTTGTATCTGCATCAAATTTGGCAAAATTTTGTTATGCAGAAGTAGATGTTTTTTCTTTTTCGGTTAGTCTGGTTGCCCTATCAAGTTAATCTTGTAAATCTGTTGAGATCCTTGTATTTGTTAGTATTGTATAATCTGTGTGGCAAAGTATTCTTTATTCCATAATAATATTTTGTATAACCTAAGTGACGTTGAGACCTATAGGTGTATCCGTATCCGACATGGCAGAATTTCAAATATTGAGGTGTTAAGTATATAACCTTCGATGTCCATTTTCATATCTGACACAAATACATGGATATGTATTCGACACGAAGTGTTTTTGAAATATGGAGTATAGATGTTCATAGGATATAGCCACCTGGCAACCAGTAGTAGTGACTAAATTCAAGTAGGAGTTCATAAGAATACTTATGTAGTAAATCATCACCTGAAATTTTTATGATTGTTTTTCTTGCATCCTTGAGTTGACGGATTCGTTTTAGAAGATACCAAATATCTGCTCATGTTTGTAGCAATTACAATGGGCTTTTCCAAATTACATTTTCACGAATTATCGCAACATTCTTTACTATGTCAGACTAAAGTGTGACACTTTGATGTTGTTGTACAAACATTTAAGATTTGATACACTTTTAGGCTGTGCACCATTCAGACCTTTTTCAAGGCATTGCAACATATTCAACAGTGGCTTGCAAGCAAGTACTTGAGGCATGTGCATGTGGAGTGGGACCAACAAAACTCTCAAAATTCTCTCGCATGTGATTTCAGTCACTCTTCCCATGTGGAGGTTGGAGCTCCTTGTCAACCCTACTTGCACAAAACTACTATTGAATAGCAATCAATGAATATTTGTTTGTATGGTTTTTTGAAAGGAAAAAATTTAGATTGTGTCCCGTATGACACCTGTGAGTCTGTCAATATTGTATACACTTGAATCTCTTTGAAAGGCCCAGCGAGTCCGTTGAGATCTAATCCTCGTCATTTTCATTGGGATTTTGCAGAACATGTTAAAAGTCTGACATGTTCTCCTTAGAGATATATCTCAAATTAATGCTTCAAAAGTTTAACCTAGTACCTGTGGCTTCGACTTTTGCCCAAGTTAGTGCAGACAAAAATCAAGTCGTTGGACTGAATTGCAGTCCAAATCCTGATACCAGAGTTGTTGTACTTCCAATCCTAACCTTCATTTTCACTATGCTGCTGTTTCATCTATCAATTTGTCGCTCTTTTTTGTGGGGTCTATGTTTTGTCTTTTTGTATCTTCAAGGTGCATTGTCTCCTCTGGTAGTTCATGTATGTAAGAGTATGTTACTCTGTATGAAGCATTATAGTATTGCTGTCGATGATCATTTCTATGTTTTCCTCTTTATTGTGCAGAATGTGAAAGCTTATCTAAGACGAGGAACGGCAAGGGTAATGCTCCTCTGTTATAAAGAGGCTGCTCAAGGTGAATATTACTGTTTTCAATTTGATCATGAAATCCCCACGAGTTTTGAAGAGAAAGTAACTTTTATATGTGATGGGCATTAAAACCAAAATTAGGATTTGATGTAGGAAGTCAGGAACAATGACATAGACTTCATAGTGTTGTAATCACATCTCATTGCCTTCATTTCTGTGAAGGTATACTAGTTTTCAAAGCTTTTATGGTTTTGTTCCCAGGAAGCAATAAAAATAAATACTTGTCATTGTTGCCTATTAAATCTTATTTGGAGGCAGCTAATTTACCATTCTACCTAAGACTATAATTGGAATGGGCTTGGATTTTTTTATTTTGTATTTTGTAGATTATATTAAGCTTGTAACCTGCTTATTCAAAAAAATTATCAGTATAACAACTAGGAACTGTGGAAACTGGTCATCTTTATCAATTTAATTGTAGATGATTCTGTTTAGTTCTTTAATATTTGCAAAGCTTTGTGCTGTTGAACATGGTGATTTATTTTGTTTTCGCTCACAAACTTTACTATGTTAGCATTTATTTTCTGCTCTTTGTAGATTTTAAGCATGCCCTGGTTCTTGAACCACAGAACAAGGTTGCAAATCTTGCAGAGAAAAGGCTGAGGAAACTGGCGAGCTGATATGATAGGAAATGCATGTAAATTTCCAAAAAGAAAAAAAAAATTGATGAACGAGTTGGGGTCAAGCTTTCTATGGGATCGATGTTCATGATGGATGCGGTGGTTATAGTTTCAATGCAAAGTGTTTCATTTGATTTTTGTACTAAAACGAGTATGATTTAGCAATTTGAAGATGAGCGATGTTGACCAATGCGGCTGTTGTCAAAGAACAATCTTGAAACTGTTCATGTTTATGTATCTATCTATAATTAAATGACAATTTCATTCATATTAAGAAATGAAAATAAAGTAATCTTGGATGGACTGAAAAGCGGACTTGATCAGAGATGGTTGAGAAGTTACAGCCCTTGTCTTTTTGCAGTTAGTTTGTTTCATGTTTCCTGAATCTTGGTGTGGTTTTATTACTGGTACATATTTTATCTGTTTCACATCTGCTGGCACAGGGGAGGCATTTCTTAAAGTGTTTTGGTGATACTTTGAAGGATCAATACCCTCGTGTAAAACGTGATAGGCCTCATCAACTAGTCCCCTGAAGGCCTGTGACAAACAAAATTGTGTCTATCTTGCTGGCATTTGCTTTAGTGTGACGGACAGATGAAGGTTCTTAGAGCATCATCAACGCGTTGCTATTTTTTATTTTCAATGTGACAGTTGACAATGTTTATAGCAATTTTAATCACCAACGCGTTGTCAAATTATCGTTTCTATTATAAGAATTGTCAAACTGGAGTCAAATTGGTTAAGAAAATAGAAATGGTATTGGGGAAAACTTGACCCGTCCCAAGAGTGGGACGGGACTACTTTTAGCCGTCCAAATTTTTTTTTTTTTATTAAAAATTCAAACAGTTCGATTTTGTACCTTTGGGCTTTATTAATATTGGGCTTTTTTCAATTGTTGGCCCTCGAACGATTTTAGAAGATTTACAAAAATTATACTGTTGGGCTTTTGTACCGTTGGGTTGGGCCTGAACGATTTGAGAAGATTTGCAAAAATTGTACCGTGTCGCTTTTGTACCGTTGGGCCTGAACATGTATTTGGGTGGTATTAGAGCATCATCAACGCGTTGCTATTTTTGATTTTCAATGTGACAGTTGACAATGTTTATAGCAATTTTAATCACCAACGCGTTGTCAAATTATCGTTTCTATTATAAGAATTGTCAAAACTGGAGTCAAATTGGTTAAGAAAATAGAAATGGTGTGCACGGAAAACTTGACCCGTCCCAAGAGGGGACGGGACTACTTTTTAGTCATCAAATTTTTTTTTGTTTTTTATTAAAAAATTCAAACAGTTCGATTTTGTACCTTTGGGCTTTATTAACATTGGGCTTTTTTCAATGTTGGGCCCGAACGATTTTAGAAGATTTACAAAAATTATCTTGTTGGGCTTTTGTACCGTTGGGTTGGGCCGAACGATTTGAGAAGATTTGCAAAATTGTACCGTGTCGCTTTTGTACCGTTGGGCTGAACATGTATTTGGGTGGTATTAGAGCATCATCAACGCGTTGCTATTTTGATTTTCAATGTGGCCGGTTGACAATGTTTATAGCAATTTTAATCACCACGCGTTGTCAAATTATCGTTCTATTATAAGAATTGTCAAAACCGGAGTCAAATTGGTTAAGAAAATAAAATGGTGTGCACGGGAAAACTTGACCCGTCCCAAGAGTGGGACGGGACTACTTTAACCGTCATCCAAATTTTTTTTTTTTATTAAAAATTCAAACAGTTCGATTTTGTACCTTTGGGCTTTATTAACATTGGGCTTTTTCAGCTGTTGGGCCTGAACGATTTTAGAAGATTTACAAAAATTATTATCTTGTTGGGCTTTTTGTACCGTTGGGTTGGGCCCGACGATTTGAGAAGATTTGCAAAAAAATTGTACCGCGGTCGCTTTTGTACCGTTGGGCCTGAACATGTATTTGGGTGGTATTAGAGCATCATCAACGCGTTCTTTATTTTTGATTTTCAATGTGACGGATTGACAATGTTTATAGCAATTTTAATCACCAACGCGTTGTCAAATTATCGTTTATTATAAGAATTGTCAAACCGGAGTCAAATTGGTTAAGAAAATAGAAATGGTGTGCGCGGGAAAACTTGACCCGTCCCCAAGAGTGGGACGGGACTACTTTAGTCCGTCAAATTTTTTTTTTTTTTATTAAAAAATTCAAACAGTTCGATTTTGTACCTTTGGGCTTTATTAACATTGGGCTTTTCACAATTGTTGGGCTGAACGATTTTAGAAGATTTACAAAAATTATCTTGTTGGGCTTTGTACCGTTGGGTTGGGCCCCGAACGATTTGAGAAGATTTGCAAAAATTGTACCGTGTCGCTTTTTGTACCGTTGGGCTGAACATGTATTTGGGTGGTATTAGATTATGTTTTAGCGTACTAATTTATTTAAATTTTATGTTGTAATCTATTTTTATTGTTTACGTGTATGTTTTTTCTTTAAATAAAATTGTATTTTGTTTTAATGAAAGTATATTTTCTTGAAAAAATGTGTTTGTTTATAAGTTGAAATTAAAACAAATCAACTCAACTAGAAATGAAAAACATTACAACTTAATTTGAAATAAAAACACAAAACATCTTATAAAATTCTACGGACTTAAAACACATGCAAAACAATTAAAGACAATACACTAGGGAATTAAACAAAATACAAATATTACATTGAAGGATTGCATTGATCGCGACAAGCCACACCTAGGGCAGAAAATCTGCTTTCTTGCAAAAAATGACATACGTGTATGTCAACTTTTTGAATGATAGATGTTGATATTTGAGGGACAATCATCAACATCACACTTTAGAAGTTTGTCTTCCAATGTTCCATCATCATTGATAGTTATGACCACTATCATCATGTTGCATTCGAGGGGTTTGGGCATTTGATGTTAATGTATGGACATGAAGTAAGCGTAATGACCAACTTCCTTACACCACTGACAAATCTCAAGTGTAGAAATGTGGACAATATTTGATCCGCCCATATTGGTAGTTGAAGTTGAGAAAGATTAGAGAATGAAAATGAGAAGCTGAAGTGAGGAATGAAAATGACTTTGAATATATATGCAAAGGCCCAACGGATAGAAATATATCCGTTGGGAATAAATGCCAACGGATATAAATTGATTGGAAGAATAATAAATTGAGGCCCATGGGCTTATTAGTCACGTTCACATGGGCTTGATTGTTCACATGAAAATTTCTTTGTCTACATAATAAAAAGCATGTATAGATTCTAAGTAATAATTAACGTAATGTCTTGAATTTAAATTAACGTAATGTAATAATTAATTTAATGCATAAAAAAAATTGGACATAGCCTCCTTTGTTTAATCAACATAATTCATATACCTAAAACCGTTAAGATTCTCAAAACCCGTTTCAAACCCTAAAAATAACAACAACCAACAACCAACAACAAAACAATGACATAACTAAATTATTACAAAATAGTGCAATATAACACTATGGAGCACCGCCCGACCGCTCGCCACTCCCTCTCGTTTTAAGCCTCTCTTATTAGGAACAATCGTTTTTGTTGCATGATATCAGTAGCAATTCTCTGAAACATCAACACAATGCAATTAAAATATAAAATTGAATATATATTAAAAAAAAATGAAAATGTAAAACATATAATAAAATTACCAAGGCTTCCAATTCGTTTGTCATCTCAGCCATCCTACGCTCAGCGTTTGCTCTTTGCTTTCGTTCTTCGTCTAAATAGCCATAATACTGTTGAGTGTGCTCAATTAAACTAGCTCGAAGCCCCTGGTTGATTTGCCTTTCATCTGTTTCCTGCATTGTGTCAATATTGTATATAAGTTAAATATACATAGTGTGTTTAAATTAACATAATGAAATATAAATATACCTCATTAAACTATTTGTAGATCGGTACAAGCACCGGACGCCCAAGTGAAATGTGGTCTCCATTCCCCGAGAACTAATAACGCGGTATGACCATGGGTCATATGGATCACTAGGTGGGGTGTATAACCATGATATACTCCGGATGTTCTTGTGGAACTTGGGGTTCGGGAATTGGACGCCTCGCCTAAAACTTCGACTAGTTGCGACATCCATGTTTGCACCTCTATACTGAGTGGACAGCAGATAGGCTTCCCCTAGAAACTTTCCGCCAATAAGTCTCATAATCAAGACTGGAGTTCACATCAACATAATCTGAAAAAACACGCCACGCACTCTCAACGCGATACCGTTCAATCAAATTCTCTGAAACATCCATGGCACGCATATCTGTGGGTGGGGGAGCAGGAATATATGTATATCCAATGGTTTGCATAGTCACCCTATCTCCAAGGAACCAAGCACGTATATCAGGGGCTTGCAATATGAATCTTTTTAACGACATTAGAGTACTATGCCGACAGATATGCATATTCTCAAATTGAGAACCTTGCCACGGACTCCAAACAATAGATTTCATACTTTTCGTCTCTATTTGGATCCTAGCAGCTTGAAGATCATTATGGACCTCATCTTTTAATCTAGCATGACCAAAAACAGCCCATCCCCCGAGGGAGGCAGGCCATAAGTCCTTAACCCAATCCTCTTCATTATATAAGGTTTAAGCAAGCCAAATACTCATACCACCAAATCTTGAAATAATCAAATGAAAGTGTATCTAATTAATTTAAATTATATAATATTTAACTAACAAAATAAAACTTATATCTTAAAAGTTAAATCCTATTGAATTACCTGTAGTATCCAAGTAATTCCGTTGCATTGCTTCCCCATTTGATTTGTTTGTACAAACAAATCAAGCCCTCAGATATAAATGTGCCATGAAAGCACCTCCCCAATCAAAATCTTCCAAGCTATCAATGTCTACCAAAGATGCTAACCAACTAGCCCGAACCCAGATTTTCTGTTGTAAAACCAACTTGGCCCAAAAATATAACAAAAAATATCCCCGATAAACTCATCCTCCTCCGCAGAGTTTGGGTCCAAATATAGGGGCCAACTTCATGTTCTAAACAATATTCAATACTCAATCGGTGCATGAATTTTTCTCACGATGTACGGGTTCAAAAAATGTATCGCCATCCATATTCTCTGAAACAAGTCTACCTTCAACATCAAACAAAAGGCGGTGAGAGTCTTCAACCTTTCAAAATCATCTTCGATACTTGAATCAAACAAAACTGGCTTCTTCTACCCACACTTAAACCCGTTAGCATTGTAAAGTCAAGTGGTGTGATACCAATCTCACCACATGGAAGGTGAAAAGTGTGCGTGGTGTGCCACCATCGTTCGCCAATGCAAATATCGATTGGACGATCGGTTCGAATGCTTTCATTACCGCGATATCAATGGACCAAAAGGTGTTCCCAAAATTCGAGCTCTTACGTGCTCCATTTCCTCCCCTCTTTCCACTAGATGACTCGAAGTCTTTAATACTTTCGGCATTAGCATCTCCATCTCGTCGAACTCATTTTCTATACGTTGAGGCATTTAATCAAACAGTTAGTATACGTTAAATTTTAAACACGATTTTAAATCAAAATCAATTGAACAACGTTCATAAACTCATACTTACTCCGTCAGTGTTATATAAACACGAAACATGCATGTCTGGATCGGGAGCCAATGTCGGATGATCAACAATACTCAATCTCTGTGGAAAATTGAAATCATTTTCCGGTACGAGTTCACTCTCATTTTCCGGAGGATTTGAACTCCCCGAGCCACGCATAATAGTCTTCTTACGTCCAGCTCGACGACGTTGATCCATTGCAAAAAACAGAAACAAATTTGGTTGAAAATCGAATTTTTATTGGGTGATTGAAGGTTTGGATTTTGAGATGTTGGTGAGTTCTTGCGGGGCAAATGTTCTTTGGAACATTGTTAGCGTTTTCAAATAAAATGGGCTAATAGAGTGCGGGACAACTACTCCGTTTCAAAAAATTTGGAGTGGGGCCGGGACAACTTGACCCGTTCAAATTTTTTAACAAAATTTAACCAACCCGCATTGTTTCAACCCTTCGTTTAGAAATTTTTGATTCCTAAAAAATGATGATGTGTCACAAACGAAATTTAAAAGCAGCGTTGATGATGCTCTTACTCGGTGAAGTTTCTACTTTATACTATCTTTTCGCCGAGGAGTGAGCCCTCATGGAACTAACCAAATTCAGTTTGCTTTAATGCAATCGGCTGGATTAAATGATACTAGTATATTTTGCGTGGCGGTGGGAGAGTGGCCAATTTGTGGGGAGAGAGATTGATGGGTGAAGTAGAAAGGGTATTGGGGGAGAAGAAAAAATGAGAGAGAAGTTGAGGACAGACAAACAGAAACCAACCAAATTGGTTTTTGTCCGCATAGCCCCTTTCTGCCAAGATCGTTCGCTCCGCTCACTCAATTATCAAAATTGGAGATGTGTGTACTCCCAAAAAAAAATGCAGTGATATTTTGTTAAACATGATATTTCGGAAGGATAAGTATGTCGAGAAGTCTGGGAAGAGTACACACATGTTCGCACCCTAAACCCTAGATATTTTGCTCTAATACATCCCCTTGTAACGAGTGGTTCATTCTCCGAACCCTAAACCCTAAACAAACGGAATTCGGAACGAAAGTAAACCAGAACCTTCTTCATCCGAACTTCCCACTTCTCGTCTCTTATTTCCATCTCCACATAAACTAAAACAATCAAATCCCAACCCTAACCCTATTCCGAAAAACAAACAAACATGCTTCTCTCTCCAGGTAACTCACCCCGCCACCTGTCCCCCTCCCCATCTCTAAACACCCTAGACCATGGCCCAAAATATCGCCGAGATATCCGATATCTCACCGATATATCTCGGTAAATTGGTACACCGATATCGATATTTCCGACATATATCCACCGAATATTGAACCCCTTTTTTTCCGAGATATATCGGAATTTCCAATATGAAACTTTATATCGCCGATATAATCGATATTTCCAATATAATCGATATATATCGGTTGACTTTTTGACCATTTTTAAATATAAATCCGATATTTCCAATATATTTCCGATATTTCTGATATTATATGTCCGATATATCCGATATTTTAAATAGTTTGGACTGGTCACCAAAAAAACCGGGTACACCGATATATTAACCGATATCGAAATTTTGGGCCTTGCCCTAAACACCAATTCATCATCTTCAACTTTTTTACCCACCTCAAAAAAAAGACAAGCCCATGTCCTAGACGAAGAAACATACGGAGACGCGATGGGCTACATAATAGAACGTGATTTCTTCCCTGACTTACCCAAACATCTCGTAAATCAACCTCGTCAAACATCTCTGTTGTCATTATATCCTTTAACTATGGCTGAGGAAAATCTCACAGTCGAGAAACCCCTTTCGGATTTCTATACTGCCCTACAGGAAGGACCTGCTTCCTGCATTAAACTCGATGCGATTGTAGGTGATTTTTCAGTATTCCGGGCCAAACATTTTCGGTTTGTTACTGTTTACCATGGTTTAGACCATGAAAAACCGTACAATCATCTTAAATCCGGATGCAACAAGTAGTCACCACTTTCCGCCATCCGACCGTTACCAACGAACAAGTCTTGCTTAGTCGTTTTCCTTCACCTTAGGCGATAAAGCGGTTTGGCTTGCCGGACAAGCGCCCGCAATCCATTGACACATGGGCCAAACTTGTTCAAGCATTCATGATAAAGTTCTATACTTTCGAAGAAAACTACTGAGAAATGTTTCAAAAGATTCAATTCTTTCGCCAAGACGTACCCCGGGAATCCTTTTCGGAAGTGTGGAGCAGATTTCTTGATCTACTTCTCGAATGTCCCCATCATCAACTTCGACACGCAGTATTAGTCCGTTCATTCTTTAATGGTCTCTCGACCATCAAAGGAAACATTAGATATCATGAGCGGCGGTTGTTTCATGGACAAAGATTCATGAAGCATACACTTTTCTTGAGAAACAGGCTTCACGAAGCACCCATTGGGGAAACACTGATTCTTCTAGACCTTCTAAAGACATTACTACCAAAGCTACGTCTATGTTCGAGGTCAAACCCGATCCGGAATTAAAAACTCTAATTGAGTCCCTAAACAAAAAGGTCGATGCTCTTTCGGTACAAGTAAATGAACAAAAACCCAAACAGGTCATGGCTGCCAACGCTTCCCCATGCCATCTTTGCTTAAGTCTTGAGCACGCCGATTCTTATTGTCCTTTGGTATACGAGTGTCCTCCCCAACCTTCTGAAGAGGCTTGTGCTTTCAACATCCCTAATGCACCTTGGCGACAACATCCGAATTTAGCTTGGGCACCCCCTGTCCAACAACAAGCTCCTCCAGGTGGCAACAACGTTCCTGTACGACCACCCGCGAACTACAATTCCTATTGTCAAGGAAATCTTCCACAATTCCAGCAAGGGCAAAGTAATTTTTCCAACCATGCAAATATAGGGTACCAAAACAACAGCAACCTTGTTCCCGCTAATCAAGGATATGGCTACCAAAATCAACCCGTGAATAATAACCGTGAACTAGTTCCTGCTGCTCCTTTGGTACAATCCACGGCCGATAAAGCGGTGAAACTTTCCGACATACATGAATCAGCGAGAATCAAATCCTAGCTTCTATCCAGCGGTCTCTTGGTTTGTTAGCTCGGGATAAAAGTCAAAGGCGTGTTCTCGGGGCAAGCGGTTCCAAACCCTAAGCCTACAAACACGCCTTTGAACTTCAACAATGCACGGAACCTAGTAATCCAAGCCAGGGTGAGGTAAATGCCATTACCACTCTTCGTTCTGGTCGAACCATCGACAATAATATACGTATGCCAGACGAGGAATCAATGGAAGCCACGACTGACGTCCTTCCAACTCCTACCTTGCAACCTATAGCGGACGAAGTTGTGCCTTCCAATTCTACACCCACGCCCCAGGGAAAGACGCTTGCCGATCCTTATATCGCGATTCGCCCAAAAGCTCAGTTCCTGCCCGTTTGGTAAAGAACAAACATGATGAACATTTTGATGAGATTCGGTGAAACCTTCAAAAATTTGACCATAAACTTACCTTTCCTAGATCGCTTATAGCATTTGCGAAGCATGCCAAGTTTTTGAAGGACATGTGCACCACCAAACGGCGTCACGAATGTACCTCAACAAAGCGTTCCTCGGCGGCGGTTTCCTCGATTACCACTACCAATGGTGTGGTAAAGTACAGGACCAGTCGACCAATTTGTACCATGCGCACGTTGGGCGACAAAGTATACCCCATCTTGCACTTTTAGACCTAGGTGCGGTGTTAACCTACTTCCCTACTACTTATTTAAGCGGTTAGGTCTTCATGAATTAAAACCTACCAATATGACTCTGCGAACTTTCGCGGATCGGCTCCATCAAGTACCCAAAAGGCATAGTAGAGAACGTTATAGTAAAGGTCCAAGATTTTTACTACCCAGTTGATTTTGTCATTCTAGATACTAAAGTAGCCTGTGACTCCATCCCTATCATCTTAGGATGTCCTTTTCTTGCAACTGCCAACGCTCTCATAAATTGTCGGGACGGTTCAATGACATTGTCTTTCGGGAACCTTTATGTCGAACTTAACGTGTTCAGATTAATGAAACAGTTTCCCGATCCTATAATGGAGGGTGAGATTAGCCTGGTTGATAGTCTGGAACATGATTATTTCACAAACTCTTTTCCCCCAGACGAGATACACCAATTTCTATCTTTTGATAATCCGGAGTTTGACGATGACTCGTACATAAAGGATGTCCATGCATTATTAGAGTCGGTACCACTATTGACCCTAATGCTTCCGGTGCAAACCGATTGAAGAACGGATTCGCTCTTTTCCATTGAAGAGATGATCCTCACGAATCCTTGATCCCCAATCCTCCAACTCGGTTTAAAACCTCTACCCCCGATTTGAAATGCGTGTATCTCGATCCCGATGGTAGTCACCCTATAATAATTTACGCTCACTTGACTACGAGGGGCGAAGAGGCATGTTTGATTCATGTCATTCGTGAACACCGCCCGCTTATCGGATGGTCCTTAGATGATATCAAGGGAATAGACCCTAGCATATGCACGCGATCGTATATATCTTGATGACGGAACAAAGACATCGCGAGAACCACCGCGCCGCCTTAATCCCGCCCATGAAGGAAGTGGTGAGAGAGGAAGTTTTACGTTTACTTGATCGCGGGTATCATATACCCCATCTCGATAGTGATTGGGTTAGTCCTGTCCACGTCGTTCCAAAAAGTCCGGCATTCAAGTTGTACAAAATGAAAATGGTGAGTGCATCTCCACTTTCGCATTCCTTTGAAATGGAGAATTTGCATTGACTATCGCAGAAACTTAATGCGGAACCCGTAAAGATCACTTTCCTCTCCCATTCATTGACGGATGCTAGAGCGTTTAGCGGTCATGCTTACTACTGTTTTCTTGATGGCTATTCGGATACTTCCAAATTGTCATCGATCCCCGATCAAGAAAAGACAACTTTCACGTGTCCCTTTGGAACCTTTGCATACGCATCGAATGCCTTTTGGTCTTTGTAATGCCCGAGGCACTTTCAACGCTGCATGCTTCACATTTTTAGTGATATGGTGGAGCGTTATATGGAAGTCTTCATGGGCTGACTTTTCCATTTACGGAAATTCCTTTTAATTTGTTTATCCAACCTTTCTAAAGTATTAGCGTTGCGAAGAGAAAAATCTGGTACTCAATTGGGAGAAGTGTAATTTCATGGTTACCAAAGGACTTATTCTAGGTCATATTGTTTCAAAAAGCGGGATAGAGGTTGATAAGGCTAAAATTGTTAAAATTTCTTCACTACCTTTCCTTAATGCGGTTCGTGATATCCGTGCCTTTTTAGGCCACTATTTGGGTTTTACTGAGGAGATTCATTCAGAATTTTTCTAAAGTTGCTTTCGAATTTTAACCAATCTCCACGCTTAAGGATGCAAGATTCGACTTCAATTTCAATTGCAAACAAGCTTTTGATACTCTAAAACCGCCTCGACTACCGCTCTATCATTCAACCCCCGATTGGTCTCAACCATTCGAATCGATGTGTGGCGCTAGCGACTTTGCTATTGGTGTCGTGCTAGGCCAACGACGTGACGACAAACCCATTGTCATTTACTACGCTAGTAAAACTCTTAACGACGCTCAACGTAATTATACCCACAACCGAGAAAGAGTTCTAGCTGTTGTCTATGCTTTGGATAAGTTTTGCCCCTACCTAGTTGGAACATCAACCATCGGATATATTTGACCATGCAGCAATTCGGTACTTACTTCGCGAAAAGGGACGAAAACAACGATTGTTCTCGCTAGATCCTTCTCTTACAAGAATTCACCCGGAAATCAAAGACAAGAAAGGAACCGAAAATGTAAGTAGCCGACCATTTATCAAGGCTGGTTGGTGACATTGATAGTGATTCGAAGCTATCGGTGATTCCTTCGGACGAATACTTGTACTCTATTTTCTCATCCCCATGGTACGCGGATATCGTTAACTACCCTAGTGACCGAGGAAGTCCCTCCTTTTGGTCACGCCCCGATCATAAAAGTTCTTATCTTTGTAAAATATTATTTCGGGATGAACCCTACCTTTTTAAGTATTGTTCCGACCAACTCATTAAAATATTTGCATTCCGACCGGGAACACACCGATATTATCCTTTTGCCATGAACAATCTTGCGGGAGGCCATTTCGATTGGGAAGAAAACTGCGGCCAAGGTGTTACAATGTGGTTTTTACTGGCCTACCCTTTTTCGCGATACACACGAACATTGCATAGCTTGCATTCGTTGTCAGCACCTAGGTCGAATTACCAAACGAAATATGATGCCCCTAAATCCTATCTTGATTGTGGAAATTTTTTATGTTTGGGCATTGATTTTATGGGACCCTTCCCTATTTCTCAAGGTTTTTATACATTTTAGTCATTTTGTAGACTATGTGTCCAAATGGATTGAGACACTTTCGATGTCGCTCAAATGACCACAAGGTATCGTGAGATTTGTAAAAGAAAATATTTTCTCGTTTTAGTGTTCCCAAAGCTATCATCGGTGATGGGGTACACATTTTTGTAACAAAATTTTTGGGTTTTAATGAAGAAATATGGAGTTACTCACAAGGTTGCTACTCCATACCACCCACAAACGAAAGTGGCCAAGTGGAAGTCTCCAACGGAGAGATAAAGTCTATTCGGAGAAACTGTCAACCCATCAAGAAAGGATTGGTCTCTCTCCGCTTATCGGATGCCTTGTGGGCATACCGAGCAAACATTTAAGACACCTATAGGGATGTCCCCTTACCGCATTGTTTTTGGAAAACCTTGTCATCTACCAGTTGAACTTGAGCATTGTGCCTTTTGGGCCATCAAAAGCCTCAATTACAATATCATCGAGGCAGGTGAGAAGCGAAAACTGCAATTAAATGAGATGGAGGAGATTCGAGTGATGCTTATAATCTCGAAATCCTACAAAGCTAATATGAAAAGAGTGCACGACAAGCACATTTTGCGTAAGGATTTCAAAGTTGGCCAAAAAGTTTTACTGTACAACTCCAGATTACACATCTTTCCTAGTAAATTGAAAACACGATGGTTTGGTCCTTTCATCATTGTCACGGTGTGAAACATTATGGGGCAATCTCTTTGCTTAATCAAAAGATAACGGAATTTCAAGTCAACGGACAACGCCTAAAACATTACCTTTAATTACGCTCACCGGATGTTGAGCGGACTCTTCTTCTAATCCGGTATACCGCCGGACTAGATGTTTCGTTTGGCGTACTCAAACTTGTTTCTATAGAGGGTACGCCATTTTGGTAGCCGGGCCATCTTCTATCTTATGATCTCCAAAAGTTCTTTGAAGTGTGTGGTTGCAAGCGCCGGAACCTTAGTCCACGAAAACTCTTTTACAGAACTGAGTATAAATGTCTTCTACAACACGAGCAAACGTGCTTTTCGGTAAACGATGGGTACCTAAAATTTCACCTCCTTCCTTCTCTTCCCTTTTCTACTTTCTACCTCGCGAACTTCAGCTAATCATTTGGTGTAAGTCTCACTCATCACGAATAGGGAATGGTCGTAGTTCTTTTGCTCAAAGCGGCGACGCGGCGAGAAGGATGGGCTGGTGTATGCATTGCCAAACACCCTTCCTCTTCAGGCTCGACTTCCTATCCGATACTAGCCGGGTTTAAGGTATACTTTTGTCTAACACCAGCCGCGGGATAATCTTCATCGCCCGTCGTTTCTCCCACGGGTTGGGATTCGTCTTTAAGAATCGGCGTTAAAAGACTTCGATTCGTCTTGAGGATCGGCGTTAAAAGACTTCGACTTCGTCTTGAGGATCGGCGTTAAAAGACTCACCTTGTAAATATGTTTATATTGTTGCTTTCTCCCTTTGCATTAAGTTTTGCACATGGGATTCGTGTCAAACCTCGGATGTTGCATACTTGGAACACAAGCGGGCAATGGATTCCACCGGACCAACCCTAGAATTGGTTACTTTGAGTCCCTTGGGGCGGTTTGAGGATAGTCATTATGTAAAAGGGAAATTTTATTAGACCATAAGCGCCGCGGTCCAGATGGGGATGGTACCTGCCCCTAACCCCATAATACATAGAGGTGAAGCCACGGTCTGGATGGATTAGGTTCGCCCGCCGACATTATGACGGTTGTCTATGATTTAAGATGGTGACTCCCCTGGACATCTAGTGTTTTTCACGTATATCTGCCTTGTATGTAAATAAAACACTCTCCTTCTTAAAAAAATAAAAAAAAATAAAAAAAATTGTGACTTTCAAGAATGACTCATGCAATTGGATAGCATTGTTTCGGTATCTCATTCGTCCAATTCGGAGTCCAAACGAGTCGTGGGTAGACATTTAGATTTTTTAGGTTTAAATCGGGCTTTAGGCTTGATTTGGGCTTCGAGAAAATTTTTGGCCCAACCAAAATATCGATTTCTCGGTCCATTTAAACCCAAAAAACCCGATAACACGCGTCACATTTACATCACTCTTCTTCCTAAAAAACCAGATCTTGCCCCATCTCGATTTAGTCTCACACGAGACAGGCCCACACTAAAACCAGGTCTCGCGCGAGACCCTCACAGCTCCGACCAAGTTTTCCTTCCGTCAGATCATCCCATTTTTTCCCCTCATCAGTAATCAATAGCCATCCTCTCTCTAAGATCAGCAATGGCCGGAAAAGCGGATTTGTGTGGAAAGAAATTTTGGAAATTTGTTTGAAAATGGGATGTTTGCTCCATTCTTTGATCCGCGAAATTCACTCTAGAGGATGGGAGAGTTTGTTATATGCCAATGGAGGGCTTTATTCCAAGGATTTGGTGATGAAATTCTACGACAATGGGAGCTTTAATGGCGACCATTTTTGGGTCACCGTCGAGGGTGTGCGCCACGAAGTCACACCGGTGTTGCTCTCCGGGATCACGGGCATTCCTCCGGTCGACCCGCATCGACTTCAGCAGCAATCCGTGTACCCACGGACTTACGACCTAATGCTTTCGACACTCTGTCGAGGGAGAGTACAACATCGACGGAAATGCGGCGTATCGGCTTCGGTCGCGACGGAACTAGCTAGCGAGTGACTCAATGGTGGACTGAACGTCATTGGCACCTCGAACCTTCCGGACATTAACAAGACCTTCCTCCACCTTCTCTGGATCCTCCAGAGGCGAAAAGCGGTAACTTCGCATCGTTACCTTCTTTTTTTGATATTATCACACATGCCACTCTTAGGTGCCCCTCTTGCCGTTTCTAGTAACGCAAGTTATGATTAATCTGGGTTTTAAATGCGCGCCACCCCACTACTCCCTATACCACAATATGAGAATATGCTTGTCTTCAAGAAATGCATACAGGACCCTTTGGGAACCCACAGCACCTAAGGGCTGCCGAGCACGCTAGCGTAGGATCCTCTCACCCACCATACTTTGATGAGACTGCCATGAGTAAGATCACCCAACCCATAGAGGCCCTACGTGTTGTGAACAGTGGTCTGAGAGACATGTACACTTGCCAGGTAATGATGAGGCGTACCTTGGGCGAGTTAAGGACAGATATGACCACTCGCCACGAGTCGATGATGCAGCGGCATGGGCGAATTCAAAGAGGAAATGAGAGCCTCCATGACTGCATTTCAAGACAATATGCTTACTTCGCGAGAACCGGTTCGATTGAATGATCATGGCGAGCCCGGCATCGATTCGAGCTCGGTGATGGATACTCTTGGTGATATCCGGGAGCGGTTAGCCTCCACGGGGCTTCGTCTTGCCACGACGTCGTGGGGACTCTTGGTTATTCTTCTGCAGCCCAGAGGATTACGCTCAAAGACCGAGGATCATCGAGTGGCTAGATTTTTTTTTTTTCGGTCTTGTATAACATTTATATCAGATATTTTATTTACGTGTTTGCATTTTCCAGCTTAATAGTAGATGGTTCCTAAATATTTCTATCTTGATATATTAGCTATATCTAATATTATAGTATATAGGTAGGAACATATATGGGTAATAATAAATTATATATATAATATATATGTTAAATACTTAAACAACAAATTTTAACGTAAACTAACGTTTTATAAAAGCGTTGAAAATAATGAAAATGAACCACATCTAAAAAACGGTCGAAACATCTAAAAAGCGTCGAAAACAGAAATTTTCTTTCTATAAATAAGTTCAACTCTTCCTCCATATTCACTCATTTCATATTCTTCCCTCTACACTTCTTATTCTAAAAACCGTTTTTGGATCACTCCAAGTTCAAGATTCATGGATGCACTAGAAAAGTTTGAGCAGGAGCAGATTGAATATGCTACTCAAGTCTTCATGCTCGGTTGTTTTATTATAGTCATGTTGTTCATGTGGCATATAGTTCTATCTAACATTTAGGTTTGTATTTAAGTCATCGTATCATTATGTTGTGTTTCCATACCGTTGTACATTCTTAGATCTTAGTGTAATCGTATATCTACAAAGGCCTTGTCCTTGTCTTTCTAAAAAAAAAAAAAAAAAAAAAAAAAAAAAAGGGGGCACTCCTTGTCACATGCCCATTCTTCTCATCCACACCACACCCACTTTTGCATATCTTAGAAGATACCGTGGTCTAACTACCTGTGACACCTCTAAAAGCGTATCTTTTACATTTTCGGATGGGTGCCTATTTATAACAAGGATAGACACCTCAAAAATCTAACTTCCCTTTTTCCAAAATAATTTTTTTTCACCACTCTATCTTTAATGGCCCTCACTCGAAGTTTCATGCCCAAGCAAAATTTTATGGAAAATTTCCAAAATGGTCTTTTTCATCCCTTTTTTGACACTGAAATATTACGTCGAGGATGGTACCCTCTTTTACACCATAAGCAAGCATTTTATTCCAGAGAATTGGTCTTGTTATTTTATAAAAGCGGTTATTTCCAAAACGGACAATTTTTGTCCATGCTAACGGATCTGAACATGAATTGACTATGGAAATCATCTCGAGGTACTTCAAATTCCTATTACAAACCAAGGAGTACACCTTCGAGGATTCACCTTTCGATAATATCCGCATCCGATGTTTGCAACTATCCTTCACAAATAATACAACCGGGAAAAACCGTATTGTTTATCGATATCTTTACAAAAGAACCAATTATCTGTGATCCAATGGGTAGCTCATAATGTCCTAGGCACGTCTAAGACTTCGAAATAACCAAACCCTCCTCCATTTACTCGGGTCTTGCAGAGTAACCGCAATGATTTTGCATTATTAAATTTCTTTGGAATGCGATCGCGACGCGTGCCGGGGAAAAAGGCAGCTCCTTTACCAACCATTGTGACACTTATCATGATACATTGGGGTTTTATAGTACTTCTCCTCATACACCTCTTGAACGACTAACATTCTTACCATTCACTCGGTATGTAGGAACGGATTACGGAACCCGACGTTGCAAAAGAACCATGTCGGTGCGGGAACCAACGAAGATTATTCCCCGACAACATCTTTACTGAAAATGCATTATGCAACGTATTTAATCCCATGGAAGGGCCGGCTTTTAATTCAACAAGGACTGATGACATTATTCAAACGTCAAAACATTATTATCACCAACCTTCTTGAATTTCGGGACTGCGGACAATAAACGAAGAGGAACAAGCACAATTCTTGCACTGACCACAACCAATTCTTGGCAAATCACACTCTCATAATGGAGAAACCCCGAGAGATTTACCGGACGAAAGCAAAATGTTGCAACAGGTCATTTATGACGGATTGACGGCATAGAAAATCTTATAAACGGATCCCTCCCACAAAAGGATCCCGCCCGTTTGGGCCAATGAAACCATTTAAATTTTGCAATTTTATATTATTTATCATTTTCTTTTTAGTTTTTAATTTTCGTATGGTAATTTGTTTTTACTTAATTATTCTCATCATCATACTATAATATTTGTTTATCCTTGTCTAAACAGGTCACATTTTTTTCACACAATGGAAGCTCCAAAGATGATTCCAGAACAATCTTTCCATTCATTGCTAAATTCTCCGGCATATGGACATCTTTTCAGATACTACATCACTCAAGTTGGTTGGAACTCTCTCATTCTACACCCGGAGCAGACATACTCCCCAGGTTTGGCAACTTATTTTTATAATAACATGGAAGATCTACCAGCTATCCAGGGTTTCCCTTTGAATGGTTTTACACTACACATTATTGGTAACACCGACACGCTTTTTATGAGCCAACCGGTGGCTATGGCTCTAGACCTTCCTCCTCTTCAACCGGATCTCCCCATTCAATACATGATAGAGAATGACCTTAATGACTATTCTAGGGAAGATTTTGTCGCCCGGTATGGCGATGGCCTTGCCCCACGCCAAAAAGAACATGCGGTCGGGCCGATGGCGGGAATTCACTATTCCACTAGCCAAGATGACCATGAATATTGTTGAACTGCCATATTATTTATTCTTCGAACATCATGGGAGATTGACATTTTTCCACGGCATCAAAAGTCGTGTAAGACATTCCATGCATTGGCCCAAAGAACATACCACCTTCGACATTCTGGAACTAGTAATTGAGAATCTTAAGAAGGCTCGGTCTTTTTCGGCAACACTATATCACCCCGCCATTAAAGATGCGGGATAGTGAGGACGATACTTCCTCGAAGTTTGCAGCCACCTTCGGAATTTGGGTAAAGGTCGACTCTATGTGTCCAACAAACAAGATAATTCGTTCTTTGCGATTTCGGACATGGACACGCCTTGCAAGATATCTTAAGAAAGTTCATTCTTTCCCTAATGATGATAAAATGATAGCTCATCTAGACAATGCAAAGAAGAGGAAGTGGAGTGAAGTCTGGAAAGCTATGATAGATTGGCGGGATGCAAAGGAATGGCATTTCTACAGGGACGAGGCAAGGAGGGACTATCCCCCAGTTCAAGGTTGGGGCAATGTGAGTTGATGCATGTACATATTTGTTTTACGTTTTGATGTGAAATAAATAAATAACCTAACAGTGTGTTACTCTAACAGTGTGCTTCTACTTTTATGATGTATAATATATAGTGTGTTACAATAAATTTATGTGGAAGATGTCAGCTTTATTTTTGCTCAAAGCCTCTCAAGTATACTCTTTCTTCCTCTTAACACTTTGAGGATACAGTGTCCGACTGTTTTGGGGGTGGTGAGAACCTTTTGCAAAAATTAGGCATGCATAGTTGTATATAGTTTACTTAATGTCTAAATAAACGTATTTAGTGACAAATTCTCGTTTCCCTTTCTATGATGAAAAATATTTAGAAATCTCCCCCTAGCATCAAAATCAGGACTTGTTCTTAGAAACTTAATTTAATACGTATGCAATAGTTTTTATATCTTTTCATGAGCATTCATGCACCGACTATCATTAAATGTACACTGCTTGTGAGAAGTTTCTAGGACCGCGGTTAGACAACTTAATTCCATATCCCCGTAAGAATCTAACCAAAAGCCTCAAAATATATGATATATGAGTAATGACACAGAGGAGTAGTTCTTCCGAATAGAGAAGTTCACACGTCTACTTACTTGATCACTACCCAAATCCTAGGCGAGAATTTAGGCCTTCTTTGGATCGATATAGCCAAAAAATTCACACCTGTAAAAAAAAAATTACCGCTAGTCGCCCCATTGAACCTTTCATTAATCCTTTCTACTTCACCAAAAAAAATCATTACCCATCTATTAACCACAAAAAAAAAAAAAAAAAACCTACCTAGATGATGAGTATGAGAAATAGGATGAAGTGCAGAAAAATGAAGAGAAAAACCTTGTCACAAATCAAAATCGGTTACTGTTTTGAGGAAAAAAGAAAAAGAAAATAGAAATATGTTTCCAAAAATCAAAAGAAATATCAAGGTTAGAATTCCCCTCAAAGATCAAATCAAAAGGGAATACAAAAGCTTGAAAAATCCAAGTATGGAAACCATGTTAGAAGCAGGAAAGAAAAAATGATTTCTCTAGTATAAATATCTCGGAGACCTTATTCTCTCATACTTATCATTTTTGAATTTTCCATTTCAGTTTCTTTTACACTACCACCTAAGCCCCATAACACCTAATAAAGACCTCTAGCTCAATTAGGAATAGGATAGTGTGATAATAAGTAGTAGTTGTGACTTCTCGACCTCGGCTCCTCTAACTGTCATTGAGTATGTGAGGAAATGTGTGCCCACTACACACTGGAGATAGCAAAGCTTGAATGGAAAAATAAGAGAGAAATTGTGTTTCGACACATACCTGTGAGAACCTAATTAAGGACGCTATCCAAAGGATCCAGAAACGGCCATGCTCATACATTTCATTATTAGATTACTGCATGCATGCTCATACATAGATGTTTCAATTATTGTATGTATATTAACTTGAATTTCGAAAGAATAAAATCCTTGTTTCCCCTGCTAGTGAGATGTCTAGATACCTGAGATTAATTAAGGAAACAAGTCTTTGTTCTTGAAGTCGTTGTAGTATAAATGAAGTTTGTGAGTATCTTCTCGGAAAACTCTCACGGGGCTATAACTTCGTCCACTAGGGAATTCCTAGTGGTTCAAGGCCTTGTTGCATACGGTCAATGCAACCGCACTCTGCGAAATGAGATTTAACTTAGGGCCAGACAACACATTTTTGACCACTTATCGTTTTAATGTCTCTTCTTTGCTTGAGGACAAGCAAAGTGCTGTTTGGGGGTGGTGTGATAAGCACCCAAAACTGTAATATTAAACCCCGAGAGACATAGCATTTTGGTCGATTATGTGTTTAATAATCATGTAATAATTATATTTTCGTACTTTTGCAGAATTCTGCAATTAAAATAATTATAGTGATAAAACATGCATCGAAGTATGGGAATATGGGAATAATTGAAGTGTCCCACTCAACCCCCGTGAAGCCCAACAAAGCCTGACTAGAGCCGAAGTTTCCAAAAGAAGAACCGGTCGCGGAGCGGGTCCACATATAAAGGGCGCAAACATATCAAAGCGGATAAATCTAGATGCCGGCGTTGGCTAACGCCATAGCAACCAGGCGACGAACTCTGCAAGCAAGGACAAAAATCGTAAAACGCCAATATCTAGCCACCACTGGATACACTAAGTGGACCCACACTGCGGGCCCAGAAGGCATGATGAGTCAGCATAGGCAGGTGGCAAAGGATGGTTTCAATTTGATACCACCTGACAAGAGAGAAGACACGTACCAATTCAAACCAGGTGGTTTGAATTGAAATAAGCTAACAAACAAAACCTTAAATCAGCAAAAGGACAAAAATTAAAACAGTTAAAACAAAACTTTGTTTCGAACTATTCAATTAGCATAAAACCAAAATCTAAAACATTCACGGATAACACTCCTGTATCAGCCTATATATATGAGGGGGTCGCCTTCATTATTACCCCTTCAGCATATTAATGCTTTAGCTACGCCTAGTTAGATTTTCTTCTTCAGTACTCACATTTTGTCATTTCCATTTCAAAGAAATTTTAAATAATTGTAAGTTATTTTACCCTTAATATGATCATTTCTTTTCTAGTTTAATTTCTATCCGCATTTATTTACTTGATGTATACAAAGAAGTTTTATTATTCCTTCTATGACCATGAGCTAATCCCCCACCGGGGAGGGTTATCTTCGCTCGTGTGAAAATCGGATTGACTCGTTAATATTTTAGAATCACTACTTAGGAATTAGGCATAGAATTGACATCCCGGTCCCAAAATGACCGAGCGTACAAAGTTGGATTGGCGATGCTCAGGGCCGGTCGCTACGCGAAAAAATGTCTGTAGCGACACTCTCTGCAGTGTCGAGCGACTCTCCGGTCGTCCGGTGATGTGAAATCGAGCCAGGAGCTGAAATAATATACCAGAGATGAGGTATTATTGAAACTCCTTATGCTAGTGAAATGCAA
This sequence comes from Coptis chinensis, assembly GCF_015680905.1. Taxonomy (NCBI): domain Eukaryota; kingdom Viridiplantae; phylum Streptophyta; class Magnoliopsida; order Ranunculales; family Ranunculaceae; genus Coptis; species Coptis chinensis. The sequence continues at coordinate 85,510,004 of NC_141463.1, read as the reverse complement.
CCTAGAGATGTGGGCATGCACTAGGGATCAATACTCGACGTCGTCTCCGAAACGAGACGAACTAGAGATGTAGTGATTTGGTAATAAAAACTGTTAAAAATTGATTCTTCATTAGCATTATTAACTCTCTCCCTGTTTCTCTACTTTTGTTTACCTACATATAATCGCCGTAGTAATTTATATTATTTGCATTACCGTTATTTTAATTAAAACCAACTAAAAAGAAACCTAAAAATCCTACTCACTTAAAGTTGTAATTCCAGTTGTGAACCTATCCGAGCCCTAAGGTTTGGACGATCCCTTACTCGATCTATCCTACCAAAACCACGCGTGAGTAAGGTAACTTGACTAAAACGCGTTACGACTATACGGACGTTGGAATTTGGACTTTGGACTTTGGTCTCTGGACTTTGGACTTTGGACTGTGGACCTCGGACTTAAGAAAATAAGTAACTGAAAACCAATAAACGTGTGTAAAGAATGTTTTATCAATAGCCTTCTTGCAGCTTGAAGAATATATATCGATATTTTCAGTTGCTGAAAATACAAAATTTTCACAATATACCGACACGATAGGGCCCACAAGTATCGATATATATTATTGAATGATGTTTCGCTTTGAGAAGAGTAAGTAATAAAGAGAACTACCAATAATATTTGCAAGAACAAGTTCCATCGAAGAAATGATGGAATCGACGACCATCTCTAACAATAATTTGACTATTAGTCATCTTAGAGAAAACTTTGTCCAGTTATGGCAATCTCCAATGACACGGAGGTTTTTCATGACTCTGATTAGCATGCCGGTAGGGATATTAGCATGACCAAATGCAATTGCTAGCTTCTAACTATGCCCATATAGTATCTGCTTCTTCTCTTCGCCACCCACATCTTGCAACACAAAACTCTTATCTGGTATGTAGCCTTCAATTTCCATTCTGAGACATAAATCTCTAAGAATTTCATGGACTTGTTCTAGACCCTGTTGCAAGGTGCTCCCAGCTGAGAACGTGTACACCTTTTTCTTCACTTCAATCCAACTCCAACCTTGGTTCTTCTTTAAGCCTTTCGTCTTTGCTAACATTCTTACCTTTGCAGAATCCTCCCATCTCTTGTTTGCTGCATAGATATTTGAGAGCAACATATAGGTCCCAGTGGAATTCGATTCAAGGTTAAAAATGTGTGAGGTAGCTAGGGTTAAAAATGGAATATATATATATATATATATATGGAATATAAATCGATAAAACTATGAATCCAGTTTCTTTATATCTCTAAACAAGGACCCCAATGCAGAAACTATTATTCCTCCAAAACGAGTAGCACAAGGATAAAAGGCCCCCTGGATCGACCTCCTAGATCAACTAGCAACACCACATATCTTACTATATTAGAAAAATATGGGGGCATGAGGAACCCTGGACCGACCTTCTAGATCAACTAGCAACACCACATATCTTACTATATTAGAAAAATATGGGGTATTAGGAATAGTGATTTTATGTCACAAAGGTAAATTAGTAATTTTGCTTAATAATTTATTATTTTTTGTCAAAAATGGACCAGCAATGATTGACAAATGTCATAAAATGTTTTTTAAGACTGAGAAATGACATTTCTGCCCCTGTGATGGACACAAATCAACAGTTTTGTGTACAGTGGTAGAATCGTTATTTTGTGATTTCACGGTAGCAATTTCTTAATTTCACAATTTTTTATTATTTTTTTTTACTTTGTAGAGTGGCAAAACGGTAATTTGACCATGGAAAATGTGCAAATAGCGTGTGTGTTCATGGGGCAAATTTATAAATTCCAAAAAGAACCCTGACCCACCTATAATTTGACAAAAAAAAAAACTGTAGATACAAGTACATAGAGGCTAGTGATGTTAATTTATAGCCAAAATCTAGAATAGGCGGGATTATGAGTGCGCAGTCCATCTGGGCCCTCCACCAGCAAAAAGTGAGGGTGTATTGCATGGCAATGTACTGAATCTAGGTTCTCTTAGGCCTACGTACCGGTACAGCCAGCGCATGCTAGAATCCCTCTAATCTCTACACTATATGATGGCGGGTTTGTTTGTAGGTGAATCAAAACATTTGTATTTAACACTCCTAACAACAAACCAATTTTAAGATTTGAAGAACCACCTCCCTACATTTATTTAAATTATATCTCTCCTATTTATTAATTACAATTGGCTCCCGATCTCTGGACCAATTAAAATAAATTGAACCACCTCCTTCTTCAATAATTTTAGGATAGTCTTCTGGGAAATTTAAAAAACTAAAATTTATGTATAGAATTGTATATCTTCCCCATTTTAGAAAAAATTTTTTTCTTTCTTTAGGAGAGATTCACAAAAATTGTTTTCTCTTTTTTTTTTAACAATTTTCATTTTAGTTCTTTACAACTTGGCGATGCGTAGCACAGGACACATGCTAGTTTATATAGATCCATAAATCCATTTTTTACCCTCTTCCACGTCATATATAGATTCCGTTTTGTTGATTCTATTTTTTTTCGTTAAGTAATTTGTTGACACCCCCACTGAAATATAACACGAAATTTCGTACTATGATGGTAAAATAGAGTGACTCAAAATTTCAGCGACCGTTGCTTTTTGTCTGATTGTCTTGATGGAATATGATGGTAATGGAATCAGCACCTTCCTCAAATCATCAAATATAAAAACCAAACTTTTTTGTTTCTCCATTTCTTTCAATTCTTTCTTCACCAAACTTTCACTTCATGTCTCAACCAATCTTCACTTCACAATCTCTCTCCACCAATACACCTTTCTTCTCTAAAAATCGATACTTTAACTCAAATTTTAAGCCCACCACTCAACCAAAGAATGGAAATTTAGCTAGTTTTAAGAAAAGTGTATTGAAGAATAACTGTTTTAAGGTGAAGTGTGCATTGAGTGTGGAGAAAGAAGTTGGGAATAGTGGGAATGGAGCAGTGGATAATGGAGAGAAGAGTTATTATGATGCTATTGTTATTGGTTCTGGTATTGGTGGATTAGTTGCTGGGACACAGTTAGCAGTGAAGGGTGCAAATGTTTTAGTGTTGGAAAAGTATATAATACCTGGTGGAAGTTCTGGGTTTTATGAAAGAGATGGTTATACTTTTGATGTTGGTTCTTCTGTTATGTTTGGTTTCAGTGATAAGGTACATATTTTTCATTTTTACTTGTTTCTATCATGTATGAAAATTTGTCAATTTTAATCATTGCTTGAATTCTGTAGAAATAGAATTACTATAGCAAGTATTGTTGTTTTAGAGCTAGAGTAGACTATGTATGTTTTATTGGTTAATTAAGTCTATCTGTCTATGAAAATTATTCATTTTCATATAGCAAATTAATCAAAATTAGCTACCTAACTTAAATACTTTCCTACCATGGTCCTTGCCTTGTTAGGATATATTTACGAGGTTATTTATATTGTTCTGAATTAGTTTTCTATGTATAGTCTCACTGCTTCTAATGTTTGTTATTATGAGTGTCCACGTCACAAGTTGATTGGGCTGGTTTTTGCGCTATGTTCGTTGGAACATTGATCTTCAAGCCTTTTGTTCTCAATATTTTATTAACTAATTCATTTGGTAGACACTGAAGTGGCTGTTTTAGGTGCCGGCATAATTCTGTAATGCCATATTTTAATCCCATTTAAGGACTGACAAGTCTTGAATCAGCCTGCTAAGATATAGAATTTTAAGTACACAGTTGACTAGAATAAGAGATACTAAGTTACTTGGTTTAAGTCCCCTTTTACTAAACAACTTGCCCGGTGTAGGACTAGAGTTCCTAATAGACTCCAAGGAAGATTGTAACTGGGAAACCACTATGGGTGGACTACTGGACTCACAAAATCTAATGAACAATTTTGTATATCTAGACTAGATTGCATTTAGCAGCACCCCAGTTTCACGCTCCCACTGGCTTTAACTGTAGTTGTTATTTAGTTGGCATTACATGCTCTTGGATGTCTTGGCATGCTTTAATTCAATAAGAAGCTGTGCATTTTGGCTTTCTTATGATGAACAGGGAAATCTGAATTTGATAACTCAAGCATTGGCAGCAGTTGGGTGTGAGATGCAGGTGATACCTGATCCAACCACAGTTCATTTCCATCTACCAAATAATCTCTCTGTTCGAGTACACAGAGAGTATAGTGACTTCATCGAGGAACTTATCAGTAAATTTCCCCATGAAAAGGAAGGGATCAACAAATTTTACAGCGAGTGTTGGAAGGTCTGTCAAATTAGATTAGTTATTTAAATTTTGTTGGGGGATTCTTTATGTAACCGGTCACTTACAATAATACCCTATTGTAGATATTCAACGCTTTGAACTCGCTGGAACTGAAGTCACTTGAGGAGCCACTTTACCTTTTTGGTCAATTCTTTCAGAAGCCTCTAGAATGCTTGACTCTTGGTAAGTGCTTTTCTCAGTTGACTGATGCAGATTTAACACTTAGCTATAACTGTAGTCACTAGCTTTCGAACCCGTCCTACGAACGGGTGTCCTTATATTAAATTATTGTAAAAAATATTAGCAACTATGCATAGCTATGAGATATGAAAATTATATTAATTAGTCATTCAAATTTCTTCTTCTATAAAAGGAAACATCAAACCTTGATAAAACTCCGACTTCTTTTTTGTTAGATTTAATAATAGAAGTTTGATTGAAGTTTTGTGAGAATTCGATGTGACGAAGATAATATTGAAACTACTTGAATAACATGACATTCTTAATCATAATAACAAAATTATGATAAACACTACTTAAAATGCAAAACTATATTTGTCGAGACATTTATACATATAATACAAATATGTTTTAGGGTTATAAGTTGATGCATTTGCATCAAGTTTATGATTTTTCATTAATTATTCTTTGAGGTTAGTTCAATGTAGTACATTGCAGGTTTCAATTTCTCATTAATTATTCTTTCGGTTAAATGCGGTTTAAATCAAGTTTCCAGATTTTCGTTAATTATTATTTGAGATTAGTTTGGGTGCAATTGCATCCACTTTATAATTTTCGTTAGTTATTCATTAAGGTTAATTCAAGATAATTGCATCCGGTTTTGATGTTTAGTTAAACTTTGAGATTAGTTCAATGCATTTGCATCAATGTTCCAATCTCAGATTAATTACTCTTTGAGGGTTTGTTCAATACATCCAAGATACGATTTTCCGTTATTTATATTTTGAGGTTAGTTGAAAAATCCATTTCCAATTCCGTTATTTAATTTTTGAGGTTAGTTAATGCGGTTCATCCAGCTTCGATTTCTCATTAATTATTATTTGTGGTTAGTTCAATACATTTGCATCCAATTTTCAATTTAATGTTAATTGTTCTTTGAGATAAGTTCAATGTATTTGCATCGGTTCGATTTCGATTAATTATTTTGTGAGATTAGTTTAATGCATTTGCATCCGGTTTCGATTTTCGTTTATTATTTGATAAGATTGCATTTATATCTAGTTTCGATTTCCGGTTAATTATTGTTTGAGGTTAGTTCAATGAATTTGCATCCAGTTTCGATTTTCCATTAATTATTTTTGAGGTTAGTTCGATGCAATTACATCATGTTTCGATTTGTTAACTATTCTTTGAGGTTATTTCAATGCATATTTGCATTTAGTTTCGATTTTCCACTAATTATTTTTGAGGGTTAGTTGAATGGAGTTACATTGGGTTTTGAATTAATTATTTTTTGAGTTTAATTCAATGATTTGCAAGAGTTTTCCATTAATTATTATTTGAGGATTGTTTAATATATTTGCATACCGTTTAAGATTTTCCATTAAATATTTTTCAAGGATTTGCATCAAATTTCTAATTTTCCGTTAGTTATTATCGACGTTAGTTTAATGCAATTGCATCCAATTTTTCGATTTCTAGTTAATTACTTTTGAGTTTAGTTTATAGCATTTGCATAAAATTTTGGTTAATTACTTTTTAGCTTGGTTATGTATTTGAATATAGGATTTCTTTTTAATTATCTAATGTGGTGTGTAATACAAATTTCTATTGATCCATCGTAGTGTCCTTGCAAACATGACATAAAAATAAATTATGTTTGATTTACTATATTGGATCATCAAAGATTATTTCGATTTCCGTTAATTATTCTTTAAATTATCATTACTTACTATGTGAAATCTGCAAAGATTATCTGAGCGGTGTTGTTATATTAATTATTTAAAAATATTTGCAAATATGAACTATTATATATTAATATTATATTAATCACTAATCTAAATTTCTTATAATGTGAAAACCTCACTATTAAAGAAAAAACTCACATTTGATAAAAGCCTTCAACTTCATTTGGTTGTTTAATAATAGAAGTTTGATTGAAGTTTTGTGAGATTGCTTTAATAAGGTGAAGTTAAGTATATATTGAAGCTATTTGAATAGGACTTACCAATCATGAGAAAGAGATAAGATAAACAAAATTTTAAATGCAAAACACAACATATAATCCAACTATGTTTTAGGTTAGTTCATGCATTTGCATCTAGTTTCGATTTTCCGTTATTTATATTTTGAGGTTAGTTCAATGCGGTTGAATATTTCGATTTCCGTTATTTTTTTTTTAGGTTCCTCGCGGTTGCATCTAGTTTCCGATTTTCGTTAATTATTATTTGCGGTTAGTTCAATACATTTGTATCCAATTTTCAATTTCATGTTAATTGTTCTTTGAGATAAGTTCAATGCATTTGCATCCAGTTTCTGATTTCCGATTAATTATTCTGTGAGATTAGTTTAATACATTTGCATATAGTTTCCGATTTTTTGTTTATTATTTGATAAAGTTGCATTTGCATCTAGTTTTCGATTTCATGTTAATTATTATTTGTGGTTAATTCAATGAATTTGTATCCAGTTTCCAATTTCTTAAGTATTTCTTGAGGTTAGTTCAATGCATTTGCATCAAATTTATTTTTTAAGATTAGTTGGTGCAATTGCATCCAGGTTTACGATTTTCCGTTAATTATTCTTTAAGATTAGTTCCACGATTTGTATCATGTTTCCAATTTATAATTAATTTTTCTTTGAGGTTAGTTCAATTCATTTGGATTTTCGATTTCCGTTAATTTAATCTTTGAGGGTTTGTTCAAGCATTTGCATCCAGGGTTTACGATTTCCGACAATTATTTTTTGATATTAGTTTGATGTATTTGCTTATAAGTTTTGATTTCAGTTAATTAATTATTCTTTGAGGTTAGTTTATATTGTATCCATATTTCAATTTTATATTAATTATTTTTTAAGATTAGTTTAATGCTTGAATTTGCATCAAGTTTTTGATTTTCGTTAAATATTATCGAGGTTAGTTCGATGCATTTGCATCAAGTTTTTGGTTCTCCATTAATTGTTCTTTGACGTTAGTTTCATTGATTATTATATATGTTTTAAAATATTTGTCATTACGTTATTTTTTTTTTCATTTTTATTATATATTTTGTGATGTTATTTTTTGTATAATTTAATTTTTCATATGTAATTTGTTTTGGTTTGGTATATAATTTATTTAAGCCCAACGTTCACTTTAAGGAAATCTCGTTATTGACCAAATTATCTTCCCAAATGAACTGAAATATTGGGAAGATAATCATTATAATGAGTGCTTCATAACCACAAAAAATTAGGTTTGAATTCATTTTGTAGGTGAAATTTTACATACGTTCTTATTTTAAGTTAACTTAAGTAGTTACTTTTTTAGAGAATTACTTATATATATATATATATATATATATATATATATATATATATATATATATATATATATATATATATATATATATATATATATATATATATATGGGAGGGATGCACATTCATTATAGCAGACATACAAATGAATTATGGCCTAGTTTTTGTGGAGATGATCTCCCTACCATGAAGATCATTCTCACAAAAATCATAATATTTGGATATGTCTAACCATGTAAAAATTAGTGTTCATTTGTGTTTATTTTTGAACTTTTTTCATCTAACGGTCTAAAAGTTTTGTGAGCATGTTCTAATGTTAGATTTCTTTGAATGAATTTTGAATTTTTGTGAGCATGTTCTCCATGGTGGGGAGATCATATCTACAAAAAATTAGCCTTTAATTCAACTTTTAAGTCTATGATTTTGCTTAGATTAATTTACAATGTGGCTATAATGTGCGCATAAGAATGTGCCTCTATCCCTCCCCTATATATATATATATAAATTTATAAATTTATAAATTTAATTGGAATATGTCATAATTATTGTGATTTTTGGAATCTTTAACTATGAATAAATGTTTAAATTCCATTGTGGATGACGCATCAAATCGAAAGGGTTTAGGAAAATCGTTTTCGGTGGAAACTATTGTTTTTAGCAATTTAGTTTTTTGTCTCATATTTTTTTTCGTAATTAGCTATATTGTTTAGGAAAAGTTGGAGACTATGAAACGGGTGAGATTATTTTTTCCTAATTAGTTATAGTGTTTAGGAAAAGTTAAAGACTCTGAAACTTTAGATGAGATTGTTTTCTTATTTATATCATACTTTTTTTATAAGTAGTAATAGAGTTTAGAAAAAATTGGAGTCCCTGTTCAAAAAATAGATTGGTGAGGGTATAACTATAATATATATCTAAGGAATTAGAATATGTCGTGAATTATTGTTCGTAATTGTGATTTTTTGAATTCTTAACTTTGAATAAATGTCTAAATCATACAATGGATGGCAAACAAATCGAAAGGGTTTTAGGAAAACGTTTTTGGTGGAAATTATTGTTTTAGCAATTTAATTTTTTGTCTCCTATTTATTTTTTTAAGAATTAGCTATATTGTTTATGAAAAGTTGGAGCTGTGAAACTTTAGATGAGATTGTTTTTTTTGTAATTAGCTATAATATTTAGAAAAAGTTGGGCCATGACTAGTCTATGAAACTTCGAGATGGGATTGTTTCTTTATTTATATCATACTTTTTTATATTTAGTAATAGAGTTTTGAGTCTCTATGAGGGTATAACTATAATATATATCTAAAGATAAAGATAAATATATGTTTCCTATTTTATCTCCTACTTTTTATTAATTAGCCATGACACGTGGACACTCTAAAAACGCTTCCTCAATTGAAGAGGGTAGAGCTATAATATATATATAAAGATATGTGGTTGTACTCAGAACATTATGTTTTTATGTTAGTTATCTGTTTGCATCCAAATTGGACCATTTGGTACTCACACCTTATTGTCACCGGCAAAAAATTGGTTAACAAATCAGTTATATTCATCTAATCATGCATATTTTAAAAGTGGCAGAATTTATGTAGGAAATGTTGCATGGCAAAGTCGAGTACAAGTTCATGGTATGCCACATATGGTGTTGCCAGTCATCATTTTGAGTGTCTTAAGTTTACTATATTGAAATTAATGCTTGGTTTTGCAAATGGATTTTCATTTTCACCGTCTTCAACTTACTAAATGCTTTGTGTTTAGGAGAAAGGCTTCCTACTTTCGGAACCTTACGTTGTTTTGGATTAACTTTGCAGCCTATTATCTGCCACAAAATGCTGGAAACATAGCTCGGAAGTTTATTAAAGATCCAGAAGTACTATCTTTCATAGATGCTGAGGTGGGCTTACAATATTTTCTGCTGTCTTTAGTCTTTACAAACAGTTTTCTTGTGCTTGCAGTTTTTTTCAGTTTTTTTAATCTCTGGAATTGACGATTGTCTGTACCTGCAGTGTTTCATAGTGAGCACAGTTAATGCTTTGCAAACACCAATGATTAATGCAAGCATGGTAAATTTTCTAACCTTTGGGCCTTTCAGCATTTGTCATTATGGTTAGTTGGTTTCATTGTTTGCATTATACTCGTTGGCCAGGTTTTGTGTGACAGGCATTTTGGTGGGATCAACTACCCTGTTGGTGGTGTTGGTGGAATTGCGAAATCCTTAGCAAAAGGTCTTATTGATCAAGGGAGTAACATACTATACAGGGCAAATGTTACTAACATCATACTTGAGCATGGAAAGGCCGTAAGTGCAACTGAAACCCCAACGTATCACTCCTAAGATCTTTTATTGTTAACAACTATGAATGTTGAAGCAGAAGTTCTATGATACTTACCTATTATACCTATTTCCAGGTAGGAGTCAAGCTTTCGGATGGGAGGGAATTCTTTTCTAAAACCATCATTTCAAATGCAACTAGATGGGATACCTTTGGTCAGTCTGCTGCTGAGCCTCATATTAATTATCTGCACTATTTTGACTAATGTTATTTAAATTAGAGATCCAGTTAAATGTGAGACATTGCTATATTGCAGGAAAGCTTCTGAAAAAACAAGATCTTCCTAAAGAGGAAGAGAATTTCCAAAGAGTTTATGTTAAGGCCCCTTCATTTCTATCTATCCACATGGGGGTTAAAGCTGATGTATTACCACCAGACACTGATTGCCATCATTTTGTTCTTGAGGTAGTTGGATACTTCTGGATTCTATCTGCGGTATTTATCTAGGTTTTTGAATAAGATCGGTTGTTGTTTTTCTTTCATTCCCTTTTCTTATTTCCGCAGAATGGTTGGGATAGTTTAGAGGAGCCTTATGGAAGCATTTTCTTGAGCATTCCGACCATTCTAGATTCATCATTAGCTCCAGAAGGACGCCATATCCTTCACATATTTACTACATCTTGCATGGAGGATTGGAAGGTGAATATTTTCTACCAAAAGTTTATATGAAGAAACCAATCAGAACATTGTTATCTTCTGTACAATTATATCTAGTTCTATGTCTGTATATGATCAAAGTAGTAGCTTTTTCATTTACAATTTACAAAATTAAGTAACCTTGATGTGACAGGGACTCCCTCAAAAAGAGTACGAAGCAAAAAAGGAGCTTGTAGCAGATGTGATTATAAGTAGACTAGAAAAGAAGCTTTTTCCGGGGCTAAAAGCATCCATTGTTTTTAAAGAGGTATGGTCCCATTAATAATACATTTATATTTTATAGCTTCTTTCTTTTTTTTTTTTAAATAATACTCTTTTTGTGGAGTCTTACATTCTTCAAGAACAATCAACCAGTTCATCCTATATAGGGATGTTCTCATTCAACATCAACAGAACAAACTATCTGGGTGAAATTTGTACCTATTGGAACTAAAACCATCTTGATTATGATTGCCTAAAACTGACTTGATTATGATTGCCACTACTCTTATATATCTTATGCTATCCCCTCAATATTGTTAATTGGCAAATTATGGCTGTGAATGTAACATAATGGTCTTGCACTTTTGCATCTTTGTTGCTTGAGAGTTGAGACGGACAAGTTCACAAAATATTGTACACACAAATTTGATTCATTATATTAACAATTATCTCATGGAAGGGATGCGATACATCAATAACTTTTGTGTTACTAGGAGTATCTCATACCTTACTATTTATAATTTTTGGTAATATTAACCTTTAAAAATCATCCTTCGGAATAGATCACACCGTAATATTTTGTTGATTCTAATTCACTGATTCATATTCAACAGATTATGCTGATCACTAGAATGTGTTAGTTTCATATATTATTGGTTATCTCATTCATGGTATCATTGGACTTGATAGATTGGGACGCCCAAGACACATAGGCGTTATCTTGCTCGTGACAATGGAACATATGGACCAATGCCGCGAACAATCCCCAAGGGCTTGTTAGGGATGCCATTCAATACAACGGTGAGTCACACAGTTATTATTGACTATCAATGCTTGATTGTTGGGTCGTGATTTATTTATTTGTTTACCTTTAAGTCGTTGTATGGGGTCGAGGCCTGTAATACTTGGAAGTCTTGCAGGCTGTAGATGGACTCTACTGTGTTGGCGACAGCTGCTTTCCCGGACAAGGTGTTATAGCTGTAGCCTTCTCAGGAGTTATGTGCGCTCATCGAGTAGCTGCTGATATCGGTAAAAAGGATTTTAGTAGCACAAATTTTCATTTTTGAATAAGTTATGGGATTAAGGCAGACCCCTATCGTTCCTTTATAAAGCAATGCATGAAGCTTAGAATCCCTCCCTAAGAGTTGAAAAGCATGGCCATGAGTTATCTCGAATTTTCTTCTCTCTTCCATTTAAACTCTACAGTCAGCATAGTTTTCCAGATTTTTTCAAAATAAGGTGTTGTTGCTCTACGGTTTTCATTTATGAATCCAAGCTCAGAAACAACCCAATGAAATCAACCTGGAAAAATTGGTGTCTTCGTACAGCTTATAACCCAATATAACCTGTTGATGTGTTCTCTAGTTCTTGTGATCTGACTTAAGTGTTACACTTTTAGGGCTGGAGAAGAAATCACCAATATTGGATGCTGTGCTTCTACGGCTTCTTGGTTGGTTCAGGACATTGGCATGAAAACATAGGCTCTGGAACTAAAGGGAAAGAAAATCATCCGTGACATGGGTGCGAAGTTACAAGTTCTAATGTTATGAATGAAGATTCATACTCACGCTTTTATCGAAGATACTAAAGAGGGCCATCCGTTATAGAATTGTGCGCTAATCACTCTGAGCACTTCATCTAGATATGGGATAATTGTGTGTTTCATGACTTCTTCAAGCCAAATGGGAAAGTACTCCTGCAGGTTTGGGATTTCATGGACTGTCATTATGTAATTATTTTGTAAAGGTTTTCCAGGCTTTTCTTCATTTTCATCTGTATATGAGCAATGTAGTAGAGATATTATTTTTTTGTATAGTTGTATTTTTCCATAATCGTATGGAGGCATTGCCCATTTTGGTATAATGCCTGGCTGTTCAGTTTGTTCACTAGTCCCTTTTGATGTGTTTGCATTTAATGACTACCTTTTCATTACAGAGATATATGTTCACTATTTTAGCATGAGTTGATTGAGTTCCCCATTTACTCTTTTTAGAACTATATTGAAACGATCAAAATTGGTTCTGTTGATTTTTGCACAGAAAGTAGATGAGCAAGCGATGATTTTGTAGTGTACTAACTGGTACACATACAGCCAACACAAACCTGCCCACAATATCTCAGTTAACCAAATGCTGGAAAAAATTTTATTTGAACAACTCTCGGACTACAACTCAACTCAAAATATAATTCATCAAAACAACTGGAAACTGTCTGATGCCTACATAATTCTCGTTCTAAATGTCATTGTAAGATGAAAGTATGAAACTAACAAGTATGCAAATTTATCGAAGGAAATAGATAATCTATCTCTGTCAGATCGAAAGGTGGGTCATGAAAGAGCACTACCTTTTGACACTGCGGTATCTCTGATGACGAAATACAATCTCTGTTTCTCTACGGTTTTTCTGAGCCTACTTTTGTACCTTTCAGATTTTATTGTGGTTCACATTCAATCTATCGGGTATAAACTTGCAAGTATTAGTAAACCTCCACTGATCTGAAAAATACATCAAGCTTAATGTCTTGACTTGACCTTCTCTTCCAACAAGTTCAGGAAAGAATCTACTTCCAGTTCAATACTTCATAACAATTCACGTAAAGATAAAACTTCCATTCCTTTTTAGAAGCATGAAATGAACCAATACAGAAAGAAAAAACTGAACTTCATAAGATCTAGTGCCTCTTTTCTTCTAGCTACATAAGAGAAACCAAACACCAACAAGTCATTAATACACTACATTACGAGAAACAACAAAAAGCACAAAAAGAAAATGAAAAGCAACAGAATATGCTTCATAGTCGAGGTAGCTTCCACCTTCAAAATTGATGTAACAGCTACCAACCCTAAAAGGCCGAACCAGGATAACCCACCATTCAGGAAGGAACATGAGCATCCAGCCGTAACGTTGGAAAAGAGCTCCACCTCGGAGGCTGGAGCAGGAGCTTCTGCTGTTAATGACGACAGCTCAACCAGATGTCCAAAGGTTCAATGAAGGACGAAATCCAGATTCCGATTAGATTTCACAGTCACACTATTTGCTCAAGCAAATTCACAGGAAAATACTGTTGTCCTCTCGAAGAGCAGAAAAAACATCTGACTTGAATCTCAACTAAAACATCGATTGTGCATACGAGTATACAACAGATGGTAAGATGAAGCTATGTCCCCCCTGGAAATGGGTTGATTTTTACAATTAGTATGTGATTCCCATGATCTTTACACAATGGGAAAGAAGGTTAAAAATCCATCACACCCAACAGCTTCAACCAAGCTTTAAGGCCTCCATCAATCCAGCACCGTGGTTATTTTGCATCCCCTTCATGCCAAAGCTTCCATCTTGCATCATTGCAACAAACTCATTGTAATCTATGCGCCCATCCTGAAACACAGTAACCCAAAAGATTAAACTTGTGAAAGAAGAAACAAATTTTTTGAAAGTCTGTCGACATAAATGTTATTTACAAACAACATAACGAGAAATAAAGAGGAGTTGGTGGGTGATTGTAGTACAATCCAACTTTCTGCAGACTTGGCAGCTAACAAAGTTTATTGTTCTAACAGTCAACAGATTTCACGAATAATGTTTGTAAGTAGAAAATTTTGTCTTTTCTTCAACAAGAAAAGAGTCCAACTTACATTATCCTGATCCACTTCTCGAATGATATCTTCCAGCCGAACATCTCCCATACCAAATTCGTCACATGCCTGTTGAAGCTCGTCATGGGTGATGTACCCACTTCCATCTTTGTCAAAATATGAGAAAGCTGCATACAAATGATCTTCTTTTTGGACTTTGTTGAGATGGAGAGTTGCAGCAACAAACTCACCATAGTCTATAGTACCACTGTTGTCAATATCTGCCTGTAATTTTAGAACAGTTGGGAGGTATAAAAATTGAAAAAATAAATATATAAAAGAGACAGAGAGAGAGAGAGATGCCCACATGATAAGGTGCACAGGTCATCAAATAAATTTTTTACATGTTTTGTTGAAACAAGCCGAAAAGGATATCAAAGGAAACATTTTCACTGAAATCTAGTGAACTTCAAGCTATTTTAACTGAGAAGCACAAAGGTTATGGTAATATTTATGTAGCAAAACCGTATCCTATTCTTTCGTCTTCAAATCACACAATGCTATTATTCAAACGATCATGTTCACAAAACTTCGCAAAAACTAAACCATGTGATGCCTATCTACTTTCTAAATAGTAGATATCTATATACTAGCGGTAAATGATCTGTATTTTTACGTAATGGATTGGGAAGTTCAAACTATATGAATTGTCCATGTATCCTGAAGTTTCCAGAAATGGTTCTCAAATTGACACTTACCGCTTGCATTAATGCATAAATTTCAGATTCCTTCAGATGAGAACCCACTCTTTCCAAACCAGCCTTGAGTTCTTCAAAGGTGATGTGCCCACTATTATCTGTGTCTATCATTTTGAACATTTCTTTTAGACCAGCAATCTCCTCTTCAGAAAGGCTTTCAGCAATTACCTGCAAAAGAGAATTTGAAGGAAAATCTTTGAAGCTTGATGACAAGACTACAAAACATATCATTGCTTCTGCTAATGTCTTAAAAACACCCTTGTCCGTCAGACTTATTCCAAGAGGCCTATATTTAAGATATGAACCACCATTTAACCTAAGAAAACGGCATCGTGAAATATGTATCACTAAGATAAGGGGACTAAAAAGTAATCCCAGTCTGGTGGACTGTGGATATCAGTATATCTCTCTCCAATAAATACCAAAGCCAAACTTTCTTCCCAATTTTTTATACCTAGATCTTATAATATGTTGAAACATTTGATGGATGCTTTGAGTGCAGATTTACATGCATGTCAGTGTACAAAGCTTTGAGGCTTGTAAATGCCTCACTTGTCTAAGTTCTAGTCTTCTAGAGTCGGAAGGTATTTATGTACTTACTCTGATGGCTATTTTCTTGAGTTTATTCATGGCAGAGAATTGCTTCAAGCGAGTAAGCACAGCAGAGTCGAGAGGCTTGTCAGGAGCTACACCATCAACCTGAACCCATGGGTGACCTGCCAATATAATAATCTGTAAATAAAACAATACAACGTATACAGCCCTATATCTTCCAGCAAAAAAGGAGTGATAAGAAAAATATTACTTCTTCCAATATCTTTCTTGTAATACTTGGTAAATTAGGAGATCACTGGACTCTCAAAAGAGAAAATGAAAGCAATGAAGGTTCACTAGTATCACGAGTGTAACTATGCTGCTGTGAGAATAATTGATTATTTAAAGGGGTATTTCAATTTTTGTGAAAAACAAAAATATGGTCCGAGTCCAATCATTCAACCAGTGTCCTTAGTTCATCTCTCATTTACTATAGGACGTAAGAAAAATCCCAAAGTACTTCGTGCATTGAAAATTTAAGTAGTGAACAGTCGTGATAAGGCCTGCTAACAAATTAGTTAATACTTAACAGCACTCTATGAGATCAGCGTTCGCTACTTGTAAGTTGTAATCAATACTATGTAACTGTTGTGCTGAATAATATATACTATATACATCTTTACAACTTAGTTATGAAACCACATAGCCAGAATATAGATCATTTTCCCCATGGGAATGGGACGAAAGTAAACTTACATAGAACTTCATGAGCAGTCAGCCTTTTCTTGGGGTCTCTTACAAGCATTTTCTGTACCAAATCTTTTGCACTCTCTGAGATATTAGGCCATGGATCAGATATAAAGTCGAGCTCGCCTTTTAGGACCTGTTCGAAAATCCCCTGCTCGGTTTCTACATCAGCAGACAAGAGTAACGTATCATGAACAGTAGATACAGTTGTTTTAGGCAAGACTTACACAGACACATGAGGGAAAAACAAAAGTAAAATAGATGTTCAGGAAAACAGAGAACTGTCAAATCTCACCATCCCAAAATGGCGGAACCCCACTTAGCAAAATATATATAATCACCCCTGCACTCCAAACATCACATTCGGGGCCATATTGTTTCCGTAATACTTCAGGCGCAACATAATAAGGGCTCCCAACAACATCAGTGAATGTTTCTCCTGCAGCAATGGATCACTAATTCAAGACAAGATAAATAAAATTTCCAAAAATAAAGGGAAACATAAATCAACAGTTGTATTGAGTAATAAAATGTTATAGGGATGGCGGGTTAGTGTTAGTATTATCATTGCATTGCCCACAGTTCATCTCAGTGTAATACTGCAAAATTATGAAACTAGAACAAGACGTTTGAGATTTTACCTGGTCTAAAGAACACTGACAGTCCAAAGTCAATTGTTTTGAGTGGCGAATCCTCTTCTTGGTTGACAAAAAGAAAATTCTCAGGTTTGAGATCTCGATGCATAACACCTAAAGAATGGCAGGCTTCTAGTACACCGACTATTACTCTAGCAAGCTCAGCAGCCTTTTTCTCAGAAAAATGACCCCTCTGAATAATCCTGTCAAAGAGCTCTCCACCCGCACAAAGTTCCATAACTACATGAACTGCAACACCGTCCTCATAAGCACCCTTGATTGATACAACATTAGGATGACCCGCTAAATGGTGCATTATCTGAATTTCTCTCCTAACATCCTCCACATCCTCTTCTGTAACCAATTTCCTCCTTGCAATAGATTTGCATGCATACTCTTTATTTGTTGCTTTCTCTAGGCAGAAAAACGTGGTGCCAAATTGTCCTTGCCCAAGCTTCCTTCCTAAACTGTAGATTTCCTTTATGTTGTCCGTTTTCCTCTTTAATACAGATTCTATCTGAAGACCTGCACTCGAAACTCTTTTCATGTGGTGTGGTTTCTTCGGCTTATTCTCTTCTTTCGTATCCTCCTTCACAGTTTTAACAGATTCCACCACCACCACTTTACTCTCCACCACAACTTTAGATTCCACCATATTAGGTGTCACCACTTTAGATTCCACCACTTTAGATTCCACCCACCACTTTAGAAGAATCATGCCCACCCATCTTAACCGTGTCGGGTGGTGTACTTTGGACAGGCATAGGAGGAGGAGGGGCATCGGATGAACCATTATCCACCCTGGCGGAAGGGGTAGTTGTACTGGAAGCCACATTTGAGCCTGAGCCTCCTTTGCTACTACTGGCCTCCTCACTATTAGGAGGAGGAGGAAGAACATCCTCGTTTCCACGACTCCTCCAAACAGCAGCTGAAACAGTTTGCAAAAACCCCTTCTGCCCCAAAGTTGGTCCTACACATGTGTTCCCCATCTAATCTCAATTTCTTTCTTGATCTATACACTTCAAATCAAGCTCTATCCACATAATGACAATGTTCTTCTCCAATTCCCTTCCAAAAATCCCTCAAATAGTACAGATTAACAATGGCAATCAAAAAATAAATAAAAAATGGACTGGTAATTAATAAGATCAATGGGATCTTTGAGAGAGAGAGAAATGGAAAGCCAAGAAAATATTTTAATATATTTTTTTTAATGTGTGACGTGCACACGTTTGTTCATTAATGTATGTGTATATATGTATTGAGTATTGACCTAACAAAAATATTTATATTTTGGTAACAAAGTCTTGCCTCCTAGATCGCCAAGACCGGGACATGCAAGTTGGAACCTACCACATCCCGTCTGCTCCCGTGGGGTTCACCTGCTGTAATCCCAACTAACTGCACCAATTCAAATATCCACAGACCACAGTAAAATACGAGATGAGATAACAAACCTTTTAGGCTAAGTCCAATGACCACACCAAACCACAATAGTACAGTGTTCGATGTATTTACATACAATTGCACTTATTTCCATATAACCACCCACAAAACAGTATTTGGTAGCAAAATATAGATAGACGGTTGATGCAAGAAGTCGCAATTATATGCACTATACAAGTAGTTTCCATGACATCGACTTGCAGCCAAAAAAGTTGTGTAAATAGATGCAAACACAAAAAGGTGGTTTATCTTATATATAATGTGAAAAAAAATAGTGGGATAATGTAACCAACTTTATAAGATGTGGAAAAAAAAATAGTGGGATAATGTAATCAACTTTACATTCTTTTGCCTTGGGTTTATCAAATACAAGTAAGTTGGATGCAATACAATCACATGTCATTTGCAACTCGGTGCACCGAACCAAACAGAGCAGTTAGTGGTTTACAGCGGCAATGGTTTTATTTATAGCCGCCAATACCTATGGCGTATAGGAAAAAAAATTAAACTCTCTAGCCTCCATTGTTAAAGGCGTGTGGGGGAAAAAAAAACAATTTCTAGCCACCACATACTGTGTCGTGTAGTTTAGATTTCTTCTACCCGCCCTCTCATACTGGCATGTAGACTTGATGCTATCTCATTAAAATTGGTGCTATACATAGGTAAATTATAATGATAGCGTTTTGACACACCATTGGACTAGAAGTTTCTGTGATATTTAGTGTTTTGCCGCACTATTGGACTTATCCTTACACAGGATATATGATATATTTGATATTTTGATGTTGGCTATGGAATTTCGGGATATTTAATTATGCCACTTGTCACCATGCATGGGAAAGAACGAGACCAAACAAAAATCTCTTGTTGTTCCACTCATTAATGGCGGATTTAGCTATGAACAATAATCTTCCAAAACCAGTAGTCTCCTTCTTTTTCTTCTTATAGAACGAGAGAGAGAGAGAGAGAAAGTTTATTAACTTCCTCAATGGAGAGTGTGATAGTAGTAATGGACGCAAATCGTAACAAAGGAAACGCTGATGCACTAGACTGGGCTTTGAACCGTGTTGTTCGTCCTAAAGACACTGTTATTGTTCTGGGAATCATTTGTGAGTTTGGAAAGAAAACTTCTTGTTTTCCTTTCTATATGGGCATTGGCATCTCTGCTATTTGTAAGTTCCCCAAATAAACCCCCTTACTTTATATTATTATTGTTTACATGATTAAATTAGTTAATAAGTTTGGTTGTGTTTGATAATGGGAAAACTTTTGATTTTTTTGTTTGTTTTGAACTTGATAAAGTTGGCATGCATGTAGTTTGTTTGCTGAAAAAGACACAAGTTCATAGATATGTGAAATCAGGAAATGTTAGCATTGAAACTCCAAGTACTATGTTTTGTGCAACAACTAACCGTCTTTGGTCAGCTCCTTGCCCATGCATCATCCCTTACTCCACATGACCCAGCTACAAAATGTGATTGATGTGTGTAACCAAATGCAGGTCTATGCGAACCATTATTAGGCCAAGACCTGGACATTAGTGAAATCATGCATATAGGATCTTAATACTTTGTACCAAATAATCTCAATTAAGAACCCCTATCAGTTGGGTTGGTTGGTTGAGTTTGTAGGCAATTTGACGAGTTTTGCAGTTTTGTAAATGAGTAGGCATGAGTGATCTCGTAAGCATTTTCTTCTCTAATTCTTCTCATATTCTAAATAATCTTTTAGGGGAAAGACTAGAATTCTCTGGGCAGGGGGAAATGACCCCAAAGGTGGTCGAAGAGGAGATTGCAACGAAGAGGGAACAATATCAGTGTACTCTCCAACCCTTCTATCGTCAGTGCAAGAAAAATGAGGTTAGCTAGCAATGCATTCTTTCATCTTTTAATGAAACTTGGATATATATAGTTTTCACAAACCGTTATGGTTATATCTAATACTGTTATTTTATTTTTATTAATATATACATAACAAGTATACAGGTGAAGTTGGAAGTTAAGCTTGCTGCAGGGTTTGATCCCAGGAAGATAACAATTGAAGAAGCAAAAAACTCCAACACTCGTTGGATTGTTTTGGATAGGTGATTTAAAACTTTATTCAAATTGAAGAAGCACAAAAGTCCAATACTCGTTGGATTGTTTTGGATAGGTGATTTAAAACTTTATTTCATATTGCAGATTTTTTTGTATTGGTTTAGACTTTAGAGTAGTGTTGCTTAAAACCTCACACCTCTCCTACTCTGTTTCCAAGTGGGACACTTGGTCAGGCTTAATATATTATGTATTTCAGGCTCCCTCTTGACTAATTTCCAGACCCAAAATCAGCCTGAAGTGCTGGCTCTGGCCGAGAGCTTTCAAAATGTCCCTCAAATTGCCCACAAACTGTCATGATTAATATCCTTAAAGGTTAGCCCTCAAACTTTTCAGGGGCTTGGGATTGTTTAGAGTATGAGCCTGCTACACAGTCCTCATTGAGCCCTGACATGAACAAGCAAAGCAACGGTATACAGCACTTAATAGAATGCTTATAGTTTTTTTTACTTATAGTTTTTTGCGTTTTAAAATGTCGACCTGTAGAGTTATGTTTCCAATATATTTTGTGATTTTGAATGCTTATTCGCTTGAATTTTGCTGCTGACAACTTACAAGTCTGGCCTGACCCACCCATGCAGATGAGGGTGGGGCGGGTTGCCTGGGTTTAGCCTATTTTACATTACTACTAAAGCCATCAGATTGAGCAAACCTTATGTCTTTTTCTTTTTCATTTTTGCTGATTATGGGCATGTAATCCATATAGCAGTTAAACCAAGAGTTTAAATTCTACATCTAGAGTTGACAATAAAGCTTTGATGTAGAAGTCCATGGACATAGGCTAAACATTCGTGGGTCAGAAAACAGAGCATCTCACATGGAAAGGGACTGGCTCAATTTGTTTTGATCAATGACGGAAAAATGAGCATTGAGACGTAATTATAACGTTGCTAGTTTCTTTGCTTTTAGTCAAGTCCGCTTAATGTGTCTTACCTCAGAATAAAATGGTAGCAAGAATTTATGTATAAGGAGTTAGTTTATGGTACTTTGGATATTACTAAATTGTCATACTTATAAATGAAAGTGTAAAATACACTATGAGGAGCTATCGTATGGTTTGGTTTCATTTAAGCAGTCTCCTTGGATATCTGAATAGTTAGTTTCAAATCTTCTCTGATTAGTGTGTTTCATATGTCAGCCACTTAAAGAAACATAAAGCCTTTATATATGAGCATACAGGCTGCAATGTTGCAGCAATGAAAGAAAAAAATTTGGCAACAATTACACTATCCAGAGCTACTGGTTATGACACATCAACTAGAATGGAAGCTGGAATTGAGGAATCCTGTCACTTAGCCATTCAGCTTGAGGAAACACGAAAAAATGATCATAGTAAACGAGCCAAGTTATCTGCACCACCTCACATAAGTGCCTGTTGGTTCCCCCTTTCATGGAGGACTGGTTTTCCTCGAAACCTTACTCAAATTGAAATAGGGAGCATAACCGATGGATTTTCCAATAAAAACATTCTTTTAGAGGAAGGGAATGTGAAACTCTACAAAGGCATTCTAATGGAAACTCCTGTTCTTGTGAAGTGTTACTTTGGTGATCATGAGCAGTTCTGGTCAGAACTCCAGATCCTGTCACGAGTTCGCCACCGCAACTTTTCGAACCTTGTGGGGTATTGCTGCACAGATAGTTCTATGTTCTTGCTCCGAGATTACTCAGGCAATGGTTCTCTCGACATGCACTTGCAATGTAAGAAGTGTTGCCTCTCTAAATTAATAGTTGATGTGAATACATTTATCAAGATTAACTAAAATGGTAATACATCAATATAAATATTGCAACTAGTATAAATCTTAACATTGAAGTCTTGTGTAAGTGAAATTAGTCAAATTACATTCTTTTGTGCTTTTAGAAACAACAACGCCTAGTGTTGCTGGTAACTTTACTTCGCACCTTGTGGGGAGATTAAGAGGTTTGAATCTTCCTTCGGCTATGAACCTGGGCTGCATCAACATGATGAAACTTTGAACGATACTTCCATCTGTAAAAAAATAGATTGAAAAATTAATGTCGCGGTTTTAATGCTTTTTATTGCATTATTTTTCGAACGAGGTACTCTTTGTGGACTGACAATTATAAACTTGGCGTAGGTGATGAGTTAGCCAAGAATCTTAATTGGAAATCAAGGTTAAATATTGCACAAGGAATTGGAAGTTGCTTGCGCTACCTACACGAAGATTGCATGGATGGGCTCATTATGCATCTCTCACTCAGATCCGCTGACATATTGATCACTCATGATTGTTCTCTTTTGGTAAGTATTTGTTGGCTCTAATACAATATGAGTAATAAACTCGGATAATAATTGTTATAACACTCTACTTTTTGCTCTTCTGCTTTTAACATTCTGATCGAAACGGGTTTGATTCTTTTCATTCAAAGCTTACAGAATTGGTGTCAAAGAAGTATTTGAAGGGTTGGAAAGCTTCAGGTGGAGATTTATATATTGAAAATTCTTTCGAGTAAGTGTCTCTCTGCACTTGGTACGATTGATGTGGTAAAACTTTAAAGTTTGATTTTATCTCTAGATGATTTGAGTTGTCTTTAACTTTTATACTACTGGGCAATGCACACATTCTATAAAGCAAGGGACGAATTGATGCTCGTGATGTGAAAAGTAGAGTATACACCTCAAGTCCTGGCATTTACATTTTGACATGTATGTAGGATTGGATGACCAATCTGTATATAACGGCATTGATAATGGGTGTGTATTCTTTATTAATAATTTCCTCTGGTGGTTTTTGCTGGTTCAAGAGGCCAGACTCAAGCAGAGGAACACCTTCCACTTGATGTACATGCCTATGGCTTGTTCCTCCTGGAACTCTTGACTGGGCAAAAAGGCTTCGGGTTTGGTAACTGCCAAGAGGGGCACTCTTTAGAAGATTGGGTAAGCTCGAGTCACTTGTGGTGACAATCCTTGTGAAATTTCTTAAACCTATTGCCTGCAGGTTATCACCATTTCAAGCGCTGGTAACTCGAAGATGCAAGTAATCAATTTTGTTTCCCACAGGTGTTACCCCTTCTTGAAAATGGTGTATATCATGAAGTCATTGATTCAAGATTGATGGATTCTAGTGATGCTAAGGAGGTCCATTATATGGCTTGTGCTGCACTGTTATGTTTCAAGAGAGATTATGGGAATCAACCTTCCATTAGTGAGGTGAGTTTGTAGTGTTTCCCTTCCTCTCCACCCCCAGTCACCCACCCATAATGGGTTAAGTTGGAATGCAGGATTTTGATGTTAGAAGGATCACAGTACTTAATTGTGGTTTAGAAATTTGCATTTGAAAGTTATGCAACACTAACAGTTCATGAATAGTACAGAAGTCTGTCAAAAAGATCTGGAGAATTTTTTTTGTAAATGATGTCACAAAGTATGCTCTTTGTTGTAATGTAAGAGAGTATTTTATGACCACCAAATTTGCAATTTACAATTTTTATTTTTTTCATAATATACTTGTTGATGTTGGAGATTTTAAATCTGGCTGGACTCTTAAAGAGACTTTAGTAAAATATGTACATTCGACTTAAAGTTCAAGAATTAGTGTAATATGAATAATATGCAAGTTCAGTTAATTTATCAAGGCTTTGGTGTTTTTCATTACTACCAGATCCTATGTTAGGTTGCTAACAGTTAGCTGCCTATATCCTGATTACCTTAACCATCTTACTTGACACATACTTACTCAATTTTGTGACACAGGTTTTGGCTGCCTTCCAAGGCGATGGTTTTGGCGCATGGCAATGTTGAATATTGCTACGGATTATAAAGGAACCACTGTTGCTTGAAATCAA
The DNA here is from genome assembly GCF_015680905.1 of Coptis chinensis. NCBI lineage: Eukaryota > Viridiplantae > Streptophyta > Magnoliopsida > Ranunculales > Ranunculaceae > Coptis > Coptis chinensis. The sequence goes on along the minus strand of NC_141463.1, from coordinate 85,485,470 downwards.
CAAATAAATTTGAAATAAAGAATTGTATGGCCAACATTGTGTTGGATTGCTAACTACTAGGTGATTTTTCTACTTTTTATCAGTCAAGGCCTCATGGATGATCCAGCATATACCATGTGCCTCCTGGTCTACATTGTCCAGTATATGGAAGGTGTGAGTTCAGGCAGTTCTAGGAATAAGAAGAAAGTTCTGCAGGATATGGTGATCAATGTCAAACAATTCCTCTTTAGCTAAATAGTAGGAAGTAGCTTCTGTACAGGGTTGAGATATTAGGACTATTTGCTGGCCCTGAATTGGAACGTAGAAGTGAGTTGTTAAGATTTGGGAAGAACTCGATGCTTTAGCACCTTGCTAAATAAAAGTCAGTCTTTCGTACTGTTCCCGCTGGATTTGATTTAATAAAATTTTACTTATATAAATGCCTAAAATTGTGTTACAACTTACAATAAGTTGGCCGACATGAAATCAGCGTGATACTTGATACACAATGAAGAGCTTTTTTTTCACTCCATTTGTTTTCTACTTAAAAATCAAAATCAGCGTGACGAATGAAATGAGAAAATTTTACAATCCTTTCAGCAGGAAGGAACAAGACTATGAAGTCAAAATCATTCTATTGAATCAATATATTTAGAAACAGCATACCATTTATCTCTTAACGTAAATGAACAATACATCTAGAAAATAAAAGGGATCAAAGCCTTGACATCTTTGGGGAAGTTTGGGAATTTAGAGAGGTACCATTTCCTAGTGGCATAACTCCTACCCATCAAGTACAATGCAGTGCCAGCAGTAAATGAGAATGGATAAATTGTTTGAGAAATAAAACAAATTCCAACAAAAATCAAAATCTCAAAAAGGTAATGTGGGCAAATCACTAAGTTGAATAGACCCCCTTTAGGAATCTTGTAGACTTCGTCGTCTTTCTGCCTCAAATTTGCAAGGATGGTGTGGTGGTAAAAATTGCCAATGATACCTATAAAGAACAAGGCAACCCCTGCATACTTGAGATCCAGTGATGGTTCTGGCATTGTGTGTGATAAGTGTTGGTTGTAGATCATGGTTGCTGTTGAGATAAAGTAGCTAAGAGAAATGAGAATGGCCGAGTCCAGAAGCATTGCGCCGCTGTATTTGTGAATAAACAGAACCTGAATAACATAGATTGAAGTGAACACAAGTTAAAAGTGAACACGAATCTCAAAACAAAGGAGTGCAAATCTAAATTGTAGCAGTACCGCAGTAGGGATAAAATCTAATTTTGATACAGGGCTAACAGAGATTGAAGTAATTTCACTCATAATACTTTTTCTAATCAAAGAATTCACATAATTTTTTTATAATTGTATTGTTCTCAAATGTTTATGTACAACCTCTATGGGTACACCGTACATGAGGAGTGCTTCTAGAGAAAAATTGATATAGAATTTTCAAATATTAAATTTTTATTGATTTCGCCAGGAATTATAAACAACCTTTTCAACTAACCAACGCACTAAAAGGACACAACAGTAGAAAACTTAAAGTATCTGCAAATATTGAAAGAATTAGTACCTCATACACTCTCTTGAAGAAATGAATAGTAAGAGCTAAATCAACCAATAAAAACCTCAAGCCATCATTGGAGAAAAGACTCAAAGAGAAAAGACCAGCTAGAAATGCTGGTGTGTACAAAAACAGCATTCCAGTTCTGCTAGAAAGCTTAATCTCTTTGCCTTTTGTGACTGTCTTTTGAAAATTATTAACATTCCAGAACTTGGAGTATTGCATATGTTTTCCCTTTATTTCAGAAAAACCAGCATTTGCTAATGAACCAAAACTGATTACGGACATGGCTGTGATGAAAATAGATGGTGGGGGTGGAAATATAAAGTTGAACAACGAAGACATGATCTCAAAGTTGCTTTCTTCTACAGTGTGGTTGAAGATGAAGGGGGGATATAGGTGAAGTATTTATAGGAGAGATAAGGTTTGTTAGTTGTTGCCTTGTTGGTAGCTTCTTTTCTTTTTCATCCGGTCCAGGGACCAAAACTATAGATTTTGGCCTATAACTTTCTTTTGCATGTGTACATTTTGTTCGTTTATTTCGTAACGATTGGCTCACCATTACCATCCTCTAGTTTCTATTTCCTACTTCCTATACAAATTAGTTTGTTTGAAAGAGCATGGATTTAGAATACAGCTGCCCACTTCTACCAAGACTCGAGAAGCTGGTTTCAGAGTAAGAACTTTGACCCTTTCTAACCCCGCATGCGCATACGGAATATATTCTTGTAGTTATTTTGCCTCGATGCCTAAAAAATATCTAACAACAAATGTAAAATAGGAAAAACAAGGACCACCAATTTGAGGGGAGGAATGCATGCCACGCCCACTAGTTCACTACCATTGAGGCATTGACCCATGGCTTGGTAGCTCCGTGCAAATGACGGTTGTGAGGTACTCTTATTCTTACCTTTCAAGGCTACTCCATACTCCAGAATTTTTGGGTAGGGTCTAACTGTCTACAGGGGAAGCCCTGAGTTTTGGGGCCAAGGCGAGTTCCGAAATTGGGACCCATGTAAAAAAATAAAATAAAAATAAAAATAATATCACATCACACACTTTGAAGAGGAAAATAATCTAGTTGTTTTTTTTTCTCTCTTGCAATAACATTAAAAACATAAGCATAGTATTGTGGGTAATATATATTAACCTTAAAAAATAGAGTACGTAATTTTAAAAATAATCACAACTAAATGGTTTGTTAAATTGGTTATTACTTGGCTGACTTATTACATGTGGCAGAGAATACAGAGTTAATGAAACTTGGTGCCGCTAAGGGACCTCTTTTACGCCTAAAATATTGAGTATAATTGAAATGGGTTTTGAGTGGGATATAGAGACATAGTTGATAGTTGGATCTGGCAAGACTGGGGGCCCTATTTTGGGCCGAAAGCTTGGGAGCCCCAGCCCACCGCCTGTGTGGACTGTCGTCAAGGCTGGCACTGACTTTATAAGCCCAGCTTAAAACATAAAGGCCAAAATAGGCTACAGTAGTAGCAGGGCTGTCAATAGATTGGTTTGGGCCGGATTCTAAAAAATCCGAATTGGAAATGATAAGAAAATTAGAAACCCGAAATCGAACCGATCTAATAATATTATATTTCATCCGAAACCGAACCAAACCGATAAAATATATTACAAACCAAACCGACTCGAATTGAAAACTATAAATTAAAATCAATTAATTTCAAACACATAATTGATAAATATATAGAAAATTAATTATAAATATTACTAAAATGTCATCTTTATCAGTTTGGATTCATATCGGTTCGATGGAAAATAAATCCGAAACCAAATCAATATTTTATCGGTTCGGTTTCAAATCGGTAGAGAGCAAACCAAATTATCAAAACTCAAACCGTTTTTTATCGGTTTAGTTCGGGTCGGTTATTAAAACCCTTTGACAGCCCTAAGTAGTAGTACTATTCACTTATTCACTATTCACTATTCACTATTCAAGTATATTCAAACAGGGCAAATGAAAATTCCACAAATTGAAAGCAGAGGAGAGAAAGCAGTACCTCATAGATCCTCTTGAAGAAATGAATAGTAAGAGCTAAATCAACAAGTATAAACCTCAATCCATCATTATAGCAAAGACCCAGAGACAGAAATCCAGCTAGAAAAGCTGGAGTATACAAAACAAGCATCCCAGTTCTACTGGAAATCTTAATCTCCTTAGTTTTAATAACAGCTTTATGAGAGCTAATATTCCAAAATTTGGAGTATTGAAGATGGTTGCCAATAACTTCAGAGAAGCCAAAGTATGCTAATGAAGCAATACTGATTCCGTACATGGCTCTCATGAAGACTGATGGTGGAGATGGAATTAAAAAGTTATTAAACATCAAAGACATGGTTTATGAAATGTTTTCTTCTCTTCTTTAGTTGTGTACGCTGATCAGATGAGAGAAAATATGAGGTGGTATTTATATAGGACAGAGTTTCTTGGTTAGTATGAACATAATCAGGAGTGAAACAAGAACCAACCAAGCGTCCAGTGAAAAGGGGTCAACAGTTATCAAATTCCCACCATAAGATATGCTTCCTGATTTATCCCCAACCTTTAAAAAATAAAAGAAAAAAACTTAACCACTTACAAAATCTAGTTTTTGGTCTTAATTGTTGGGGAAAAAAAAATGAATAAAAAACTTGAAATGTTGAACTAGTGACACTTCTTTCAAACTAAAAAAGATAAAAAAAAATCTTTAACTAATGATGGAAAGAACTCCTATATATTTTACAATGAGATTTTTTTAATTCTTTTTCTTTTTATTTATTTCTATTTTTAGTGGGGACAAATCAAGAAGTTTGTTCTAAATAAGGAATTTGATAACTGTCAATCTCTTTTTAATAGACACGTGGCTGGTTCCTGTTTCGCTTGAAGCTCTTGGAGCAAATACCGCTGGGAGCAAAAAATCACTCCATAATCAGTTCACCCAGGGCCTAAAATCCGAAGTTTGGTCTGAAAACTAATTTGTGCTCGTTGAAAGACTTAGAGAGGCAGCCTGTTGCCTCCCTACTCCCTAGACACCTTTTGTCTTTTTTCTGTTTTCTTTTTAATACAATTTAATTTACCCAGCAAAAAAATTAAAATGGGTTTTCTTATAAAAAGAATATGATATATGTGCTAGTGTTTTTTTTTTTTTTTTTGGTCAACCTTTTTGTAGGGCTCACATTGTGAATTCTTATGTTGCTTTCTCTCACGTTGTTCACCCTTCATCCAAAATACTAAACAAAATTTTTAAATAGTAAATACCTACCTCAAGACTCAAGAGTAATTTGAGGTGTTTGTGTTGTAAATTATTATTCAAATTTGAAAATTGTAACCCCCATCAAATATAATCGACAAATTAAGGATTGTAGACCGTTCGTTTTCACAATTTTTGATATTAAACTTGGCAAGTTTAGAAAATATTGATTTTTTTTATTTTTTGTGACAATGTTTAGAATGCTTAAGAGATTATATCTACAAAAAATTAGGCTAATTTAAAACTTATAAATGTCCTAACGATTTTGAATTTGTTTACATGTTTTTTTAACGTGTCACTAGAACCCCCCTCCCATTTCATATATGACTAAGAGTTAAGACTAGCTGACCTATTTAATTACATTTACCTGCACGAAACCATAAAAGCATCGAAAATATACTTATATACGAAACGTTGGGGTTTCTCAAACACCCGTCAAGATTTTGACTTCAGTATTTTGGTTGGAAAAGGAAAACAATGATCCCAAGGCCACTAATCATTTTTCAGTTAAGTTTAGGGGGTGTTTGGATCTTATTTATTTATTGTCAATAAATGTTTATTAGTGAAAAACCATTTTTTGAAAAAACAAGTACGTTTTGGTATCTATTTTTCTAAAAAATAGTTTTTCTCCTAAAAACATTTATTGGTCCAAAAAAGGTGTTTTATGATAATTAGGTAAAACTAGTTTTTTGAGACAAAAAATTGTTTTTTTGGGGTTTTTCATGTAGAAGGCAAATATAATACCTGGGCTGTCAACGGGCCGGACCTGAACATGACACACCTAGGTCCAGGCCCGGCCCAAATCATATTTGATATTTTGAGTCTAAGCCTGACCTATGTCCTGGGCAAGTTCGGATTCAGGCCAGGCCTAGGTCCATTATTAGCAATACATGGAAACTATTATTTTTGTCTAAAATTTAATCAAATTTGTAAGTGGCAAGAATCAAACCCACATCTCCTATGTGGCAAACACAATACTAACTAATATAACTTCTAATTTTCTATGTCAACTTTCAGTAAATATAATAGATATATTAATAATATTAAATATAAAACATATAAAACTATTATAGATTTCGGGCCGGGCTATTATCGGATCGAACATAGGTATGTCCAGACCTGTCCCAATAATCTTATCGGTTCAGATTCAATCGGACTTCGGGCTTGTCCCGGCCCATATTTCGGATCGGGCCATTATCGGATCGAACATAGGTATGTCCAGACCTGGCCCAATAATCTTATCGGTTCAAATTCAATCGGATTTCGGGCTTGTCCCGGCCCATTGACAGTCTAGGGTTGTCAATAGGTTTCAATAACCCAATAACCAATTCGAACCAAACCGATAAAAAATGGTTTGAGTTTTGGTGACTCGAAACCAAACCGGACTAATAAGATGACATTTTAGTAATATTTATGATTAATTTTGTATATGTTTATCAATTGTGTGGCTGAAATTAATTGATTTAATTTAGGATTTAATTGATTTTATAGTTTTCGATTCAGATCGGTTCGGTTTCAATTTATAATATATTTTATCGATTTGGTTTCGGGTTCTCAATTTTCTTATCTGTTTGGTTCGGTTTCGGGTTCCCAATTTTCTTATCGGTTTAGGTTAAGATTTTCCTGAATCTGTCCCAAACCGATCCATTGAGCCTACTCGGATGTATTAGTATCAAAAACTATCAAATGCCACTTATGCTTGATGTCCAAAGTCCAAACCCAACTCGAAACATGACCCTGAATTCTAAATCCGGAGCCTAAGCCCATACGTCCATACTGAAAGCCCATACCGAGCGCCCAACCTAAACCGCTAAACTCTGCCAAAGCCCAACCGAAGAAAAAACACAAGAAAATGAAGTTGCGACTTCTTAAAATTTGTGTGAACTTCTTGATGCCTGAATTTTTCTGCTCACTGGTGGTTGCGCTCATATGATGTATCAGCGTCACAATAACATTCATTTATCTTTATAATCAATAAAATCATTCATTAAGCTTTAAGCCCATGATTCTCTTATGGACATCAGTACATCACTTTGGTGTCCTTTACTGTTTCTAAACCTTTATAAGCCACACATGTTTCCATGTCACACAGTCTATGGATCAGTTGGATGCATCTGACCTGTGGTCTAAGACAAAACATTTAGGAAATCCAGTTACAAATATATGTAATTTGATAGAATTCCAGTAATCCGATGGCAAATGTTTAACTAATTAAAAGATTTGATCCATTACAAGAAGTCTTTTGGACTTGAATCTTACGTGAGCTTCAGGTGCCATGCGACCAATCTATCGTGGATTAGGCCGGCCGGCGGCCAAGGGCACCATTGCACAATGAAGTCAAAAGTGAAGAGAACTGAGGATATGATGCCAGAAACCTTAACGTCATTAAGGGTGGAGCAGTTGGGATTTGCGGAGACAAGTCTTGATGCGCTTATTACCCACAAAAAAAAATGAGATGAGAAAGATCTACTTACAAAAGCTAGAAATCTTGAAAATATGTGCACTATTGGTCTATTGTAAATGCACATATTTTTTTGTATGTGGGTGATCTTTTATGTGATTTTTTACTCTTATTTCGCTTAGGAATCGTTTTTTTAAAGAGAAAATGGGGCATCAGAACAAATAGTCGATTAACTCTAGGGAAGGACTCTGCATCCCTTCGGTATATAGCATTTTTGCTAACATTCCAAAGAGGTTGAAGCACTTTCCAACTAGGGCAGGGAACCGGTCGGGTTCGGGTCGGATATCCGAATCCGAATAATACTGAAATCTCTAATCCAAACCTGATTGGATAACACTAAAAATTTAAAAAAAAAACCTAAAAATTATATCCGAACCCAAACCTGAATCCGAAAGACCCGAATTCAAACCCGACCTAAATAAATAAATGGATATGAAAATCGACTCGAACCTAAACTATTCGGATTCCAGTCGGGTCAAATTCGGGTCAAACCCGACCCGATTCCATGCCCCATTTTCAACCATCTAAATCCCCTATATACTAAGCTGTGATCCAATATAAGATGATATTCTGGTATCAAGAGGATAGGAGGTACAAAACTAGAGCTAACTATTAACTTAGTGATCTAACTTGTCGACTTTTTTCAATTTGGTGAGTGAATATTTTTTTTCATTCGATTTGACATGTACTTTCAATTTGTTTTTGATTTGGTGATTCCGTTTATTTCAATTTATCATATGTTAAACTTTTTCATATGTGGCATTGAATTTTTGTTTTTTTAATGACCAAGAATAATACTGGTTTTATGATAAATCTCCCTGCCCGGTAAAAAGTTTCTTAAAAACCCCCCCAAAACGGACAAACCCATAAAATCCCCCTGTTTTTAGAAAAAAATTACAAAGACAAAAATACCCCTGTACTATCTTCTTCTTTCCTCCCTTTTCAACAAGAGAATTCCAAATTTTTTTCTACTTGTATAGAAATCACTTGAACATAATACAAAATGAAAGAAGATTAACATCATATTATGATAAAATTAAATGAGAAAAGTGGTAGATAGATGTGACATGGAAGGTTGTAGATATGTGACATTTGAAAATCTTGTTCCAATCATGATTTCGAGATGCAAAAATAAAAAAAACAAACTTCCACATATCTATAAAAAACCAATTTCGCATAGCAAAATAATTTTACAGAAATTTTTTGGTATGCAAATTTATTTTTACATAATGATGTTTCTCTGCAAATTCCATCACTATGTAAATATGTTTTTACATAGAAATTTCACTATGCAAATTTGTTTTTATGTAGTGATTGTTCTATGCGAATTTATTTTTACATAGTGATTTTATATGAAAATTTATTTTTACATATTGATTTTCCTATTTTTCTTCTTCATCTATTCTGAACAAATTGGCTCCCGTCACTACGTAAAATTGTTTTTGCATACAAATTTGAGTATACAAATTTATTTTTACATAGTGATTTTTCCATACAAATCCAATCACTATGTAATTTTGTTTTTGCATAGAAATTCCACTATGCAAATTTATTTTTACATAGTGAATTTAATTCTTGCATAAATAAATTTACATAGTTAATTCCCATTCACAGCACTGAAAAAGAAAAACCCATCGCAAGAGCATCAAATTCTTATAAGAACTAAAGAACAAAAAGTCAATTACAAAAAAAATGGAGTCATGCATAATTGCATATCCAACACCACCAGTTGAAAAAGCAGAAATTGCACAAATTTATATATAAATATCACAAACCCATACAAAATTGAATTAAAAAGAAATTAAAAGAAGATTCCTCCTCTAATTTAAATTTTCCTTCAAAAAATAAGTTAAAACAATGGATTCATCGATTCAAGCTCAAATCTTTCAACGTTTAAAACTCCTCTCTAGCTCAAAACAAATCTAATTTCAGATTTAAAAGAAGCTAATTTCAGACAACATTTATCAAAATCTAACGATATCGAACTTGATTGAAAGAGAATCCAAGAAAATCGCAAGTTGAAGGAAAAAACATGGAATGCAAATGGAGTTTTCTCCAAAGGGTAAAAGAGGAAGGGAACAAATTAGAAAAATGAGAAAGAGACCGTGATTTCTTTCCTAATCTAAAAAACATGGAGGTTATTTGGATAGCGCATGAATAATAGGGAGGTTATGTGGGATAGGTCGAATAAGAGGAGTTTACATGTAACCGGATTGGAATGAGGGGGCTCAGGTCCATTTCTTGAAGAATAATGACATTGGCTGGTGTTATTGGTGTAAACCAAATTGCCCGACGTGGAGACATGAATTATTTGTTTTGAAATAACTAAATTGCCCAACCCCCAATCTTAAAATTTGATGAAGGTAAGCAGGTGTCTTCTTCTTCCCCAATTTAGTTGCAGAAGAACTGTTACACCACTGTAATTAGAGGTCCATTTATATATTTTGATGTGAATCAATTAACTTTTAACATTCAATTAGGGTTGCATTGTTTTTTAATTTGGGTCCCCCTTTTCACTGGAACAATAAATTTCTCTCATTTCAGCCATGAGATATTGGAGCTACGGCTCTTCACCACCACCAACACTTGACAGTGCGCAATTCAACCACCGCAACACCACATCAATTCGAAATATCACCACCGCCACCACCATCTCTACCCATCACAAAATCACTATCAAACAATCATTTTTTCTCATCATTAGAAATACTGCCACGAACCCATCTTCCGTTATAAACAGGAGTTTTCTTTTTCTTTTTCTCATTGTTTCTCATTCCAGCTTCTTAATAGTCCATGATATTAGCCGGCCGTCAAACCTATTATTTGGGTCTGAGCACGCGCCAGCAAACGAGGTGGTGTGTTCATATTTTTCAAGTGATCATTGCTACGTATGAAAAAAAATAATAATAACCGTACCATTGCCTTGTTTCAAAATAATTGATGTCTGTCAATTTGATTTTAACATAATCACCAAATCGAATAAAATTGAAAGCACAGGTCAAATTGAATGAAAAAAAAAGTTACTCACCAAATCCAAAAAAGTCGACAAGTTGGAATACTAAGTGAATAGTTAGGTACAAAACTATTACATCCATGAGGTCCACTTCATTTCTTGAGAAGGACAAAGTTAGTTTTATCTCGATATTCAGAACATTCGCCCAAAGGAAAGAGGGGACCAGTATTTACAAATGCATGTGACATAACTCGGTCATTTAGCATTATAGCAAGATGACGTACTATACAACCTCCCCAATCAAGAACACATGATGGGAGAAAAAGGCTTGGGGCATATGCGATCCATGATGATCACGAAAGCCATGATCAACTCAGAATCATAACCAGGCTGTATAACAAGGCTAAATACATCATCACTTAATAAAACTGATGTGTTTACTTTCTTTCTAGATATCTCAGCTGCCACTTCTCCTTTTGGGCCAATTATTCTACAACTTCTTCTTCTAAACGAACCTTCAATTCTAAATTCGGATGGTCCTACATGGTTTATAGACCCTCCCATGAAGACTTCCGCAGCTTCATTATTTCTTTGAAGCCTTGACTTTCTTCTCATTGAGAAGATTGGTGTTCTTGAACTTTTCCTGCGTGTAACTTCTCCTTTGAATCCTTCCCATTGGAATTGCATGCTTAAAATCTGTAGGAGATAATGAATATATAACATCAGTAAACAATATTTGAGATGCGCTATATGCATATGCATGTTTCATATACTTTTTTTCTAGTAGGAAATACATGCATATGTTTAACTAGCTAGCCAAGTATAGTAGTGTAGCTACACCTTTTCTTCTTGTATGTTTTATGCATTAAAATAGTTTAAGTTTTCTAAACAGAACTCATTCCTGAACCATTGTATTACCTGTGGTTTAAGAGTTAGGATGACATTCCCTGCACCATCCATAAGAACAATCCCTCCCATCAGACACCTATTCTTCCTAGAGTAATTGTCCACTCGAAAAACCAATTTCCCCTCACCATTAAAAACGGTAAATCCATCTGTCCCTTGAAAAGACATGCTTGATCTCTTCCACACTGTCAACACTCTTGGTATAGCATCATCAATAATTTCATTTAATGAATCAGAATCACTGCTAGTACTCCTCGCCGGATAGATCTTTGACATAATTTATTAGTAAGTATATTAACCGAAACTCGATGGTAAAAGATTGAATAACTCAAAGCTTTTCAGTTTAAGCTGTTTAGGAATGAAAAAGAGCAAAAAGTGCTAAAAACTTGAATATTTAAGTTGAAAGTTCATTGCCAAAACCAATGTGAGTAGAAAGTTGAGAAGAAGAGAGAGGTGAGCTTGGCTTTTTATGCTTGAACTTTTCACTTTAGAGGACGTGGAAAGAAGGGCCAATGTCTAGGATATTTTGGATTCTTTCTAAGTAGTTTAATGGTCCATACGTGTGTCTTTAAAGTTTAAACCTTTATGATTCACTTGCTGACTTAGTTTTCTAAAAACAAGCCAAACCATTGTCTATACTTTTAGTTAAACTGGCTTCATGAGGGGAACACAGGAAGTTATCATATGGCATGGTTGTTGGTTCACCGCCTCACACAATTTGTGCTTAAAGTTACCGTGGTTTTTATTTAATACAAATTCCGGCCCCATGGTGTTCTCTTTAACAAGAAAAATCATGCTTATAGGGATACAAAAAGTGTGTATGTGGAGGAAATTAGGGAAATCATCATTCAGTTTCTCTATTTTTGAAACTATTAAAGATTTATATATTTACATATATATGACCCAAAAACTTTAAACTGCGTTCATTGAATCCAGTTACTTTTCTTTCTTTCTTGGTTCAGCGTCAGTCGATGGGTTAGATAAAATATTAGGGGAATGTTAATAAAGTGGATATAGTTTGTAGACAACAACTGAGCTAGCTGAAAGTTGAGAGTTGAGAGTTGAGACTGACCGGGCGAATGTTCAACAGAAACTGTGTAATTTCTTAGTTAAGTTTTTTGGTTGAGTTAGCTCATTATCAAATTTAATTTGGTTCCAAATTGTTAACTAATAAACGTTTGAACTTTTAACCAACTTGAATTTTTGGTCTGCTGTTGTGCAGAGATGAATACAGTACATGTACGCTAGAGGTGGTAATTAGGAGAACACTCAGCTCCAAAGACCGTAGGGACAAACTTTGTTCATTGATACATATGTATATATCTAATTGGTTTGATTTGCAAAATGAAAGATAAAGAGCACTTTTTCAACTACCACAAATATACTTATCAAATCCTTATCAAATCCTATGGCCAAACATTTTCAAATATCACGATTTCCTCATTAGAAAGGCAACTGAGCAGTCAGCCAGTGATTGAGCACACTCTGACAGTCTGACTCTTCTCTTATCATTTCCACTATTATGTAAGTCGGGAACTATTTAGCGGTGATATAATAACAGCCGTTAATCACATAGCCACATAATTTAGTTTGGTAAGTGGGAGAAATATGGAATAAATATACAGGTCTGCCGAACCCCCTCAAGGTGTTTCTAAAAAAAAGGTGGGAGAATATGGAAACAGAGTGGAAATTGCATGTGGTGATGGAGGTTTCCTTTATCCACTCAAATCCTATTAGGTGAATGAAGGAGAGTTAATTAATGGACCAATCCAGTTTAGCATCCCCCGATTTGTGTCACTTACCACTTATTAATCACATTCCCTAGTGGGATCATATATTCTTAGTTGACATTCTTAGAGGTCACTGTCTAGGATAAACTACAAGAAAAAAAACAAATTAGCCAGATTAGTGTTAACTGTTAAGCACATTAATTTGGACTCATTGTTTTTCTTAATTGCTGAAAATTGATATGAGAAGGAGCTATATCCGTCCTGTTGTGATGATTATCTATTGGATCCGTACTAATCAAGCATCGTCATACTGCTAGAATATTTTCCATTAATAAGATTACTATTATGCATGCCATATCTATACATATTCTATACCTATGTAAAAAAATCAACAAATGAAGTATTAACCAAAAACATTAGCAATGGCCAATGGGAGGTTTAGTTGGAACTTGGAAAGAAAATGAGACAAAAAAGATTAGCGTCAAGTCATCAAGTTTTGCAAACAGCATGAATAGATGTTTTTTTGTTAACCATGATCGACCTTACGCGTCTCCATTTGATGATAATCCTACTTTATATGGGTGCAAATATTGTCACTGTTTGATGATAATCCTAGTTTATATGGATGCAAACATTGCCACGATTTAATGATAAACTTGGGACGTAAATAAAGTACAAGATGTAACTTTGTGATGGATAGCGCTTTTCCTGATCATTTTTCTGTTAGATTTCGTCATCAGCTTTTCCTAGGCACATGGAATTTAGGCATGTATACTTGTATAGTATATGGCCTGGGTGTCCAAGAGGGGTTGTGGACAATGAAGTGGACAGAATGTATCTTATGTCACAATCCAATTCGGTCGTTATACCTAAAGAAAGGAACTGAAGGTAGTTTGCGCAACATCAAACGTTGTAAGCTCAAACTTTGAATTAGTTACAAGAACAAACTAAACAACCAAACTCTGCTTCTGTAAGCAAGTTCCATTATCACGTTATGGATCAATATGCCATACAATAAAACTCCTGATGATTCACTAATTTACCCTTTAGGTTAGCCTAACTGAGATGCTCAACGCGAGTCGTAGGTACTGTGCCCTGGATGGCTGGATTACCTGGATAACAAGTTGCATTTGTACTTTTAGGACCACAAAAATGCACTTTTAGGACCACAAAAAGGTTCATGGTAAACAGCAAGACATACGTTCATATGTTGTAGATGCAGCAGGCTGATCTGGATTGCAATTCTTTTGATGCGCTGGTTTATTTAGAAGGATTGCCGCTATTGTCCTCTCCCATTCTGTAATTTCTTTTTATATCAATAAAATATATTATTGATATAAAAACAGACTCTGTGATGTGAAAATTATGAAAACTAGCTGTAGAACCTAACAAATAATTATCCAATGAGGCGGTGACAACCAGTAAAGAAGAGAAGAAGAAATGCTTAGACAATGATGTTTTTGGCTACTTAAAAAGAAAATATTACTGAAGATTCCTCAAATGATATCTGTGTTTTATTAATTGTATCTGTCCGATTTAAGTTGATGATTTCACTTGACAGCTCTCCGAAACAATATTTCAAAGGCGGATTGATGCAATATATTATTTTCCAGACCAAAACAACTAGGCATAATCTGATAACGGAAATCAGGACTTCGACAACAGTTACTGTCTTAAAAAAAAAAAATAGTTACTGGAGTTTCAAATGCAAATAGATGAAATAGTCTTAGTTAAATCCTCAGTACTACCCATCAGTTTAGGCTGCATTTGGCACAGCTTGTTCTCACTTGGTACTTCACACAGATATAGTGCTACACTGCTACAAGAGAACATTAAGCCCGGTTTGCATACCTAAATTAGTTTGAATACAGAGCATCACAATGGCTCATCTCTAGCTTATAATAACAGGGAATTTCCCAAAACGTACTCCTGACTCCTGACTAGTCACCTAAACTGAACAATAACTTAATTCCAAACTCATATTTCCTGCCATGATTGACAAGAAACATGACTTGAACATCCAGCTAAAGCTATTTCTAAGTGTGGTTCACCGAGTGAATTTAGTTGCTGCACAACTCAAACCGACCTAAAGACCTATGTGGATGCTCTTAAAAAGTCAGAAGAAGCTGTCACTTACATGTTTTTTGCAAATTGCTTTTCAAGATGGCAAAGTCTCACCTGTCCATACTCCAAACTGAAAATGAAGATTGTATGCTGTAGCTTGTGCTAAAACTCCTCTACAATCGTACCTAAAGTCAACCAATGCCAGGCACAGCAACCATTCATCCATTCCTATATACTTGGTACGTTACACAAACAGTCTACCACAGTCCACACTACACCCAGCATTATTATACCCCAAAAAAGTAATTAGTAGAAGCTTGGACTTGCAACTTCTAAGATATCACTTTCAGGACAGCAACTTGCACTGTTGCACATATCTGGTTTTAGGAATACAGATGATGCATGCAGTTCAATATGTAAAGCAAACGCGCTTCACAGTTGCGTGGATAGATGTAGAATGCAGCATTATAGCCTATAGAGGATTTCAAAACCCAAAGCGCCTGAAATTCCTCTATTCTCACTCTATCTGTCCACTAAAGTATTATGACCTTGTATTGATCTTAACACTCCGGATAATTATAAGAGAAAAAACATACAGTTTGATGTAATTAGTAACTACTAACTGGCATTGGTATTTCAAGATCAATTTCAATTTTCAGTGAGGTACCAACAAAGTCAATTATGGTAGACTGCATATCCATGGGACAATTGAAATGGTTTAGACTGATAGGTCTGTATTTAAAATTACCGACTTCTAATGTTTTTATAATCCATTCCTGTCAAGGAGACCACAAGAGCAAACCATTGTCTACACCTTAGCATTCATGACTTCTGAAACCCTTACAACCAGGTAAATTCATTTAAGATTTCAGGAAACCTACTAAAAAAATTGCAATTTACCATTTGTCAGAAAATTGACATCTCCACAGGGATAATGATGTACTTATAAGAAGAGTTTTCGATACTCCTCTGCTTCTTTAGACATTTCATCGAGAGTCCTGTCTTTCCTTTCCTTATCCAAGTCAAGCTTCTGCTTTAGCTCTGCCTCCTTCACATCTAACTGCTTAAAAAAATGAACATACAGATATTAAGTGCTCAATTTTTTAACCAAGGCAAAACTAGGATTTCATATAATGTAGGAAATTATTGTAATAAAGAAAACTTGCCACTTACAGCATCATATATCTCATCATTTTTCTCAAAGTCACCACCTTTCCGTGGCAGAACATGGATGTGGACATGAGGAACTGTCTGTCCTGCTTGAGGCCCATCCTAAAGAATCCAGATACTATATATTATTGATGCAGTTAGGTTATAAAATGTAAATTATATTATTATGGAACGTTATCCAGAAGATATTCACCAATCAGGTTATAAATTACAATTGATCTTTACACAAGCCACGGCTCAAACTGTTCTACACACATTGACACCCTCAAGTACACATGAGAAACAAACAATAGAACTTGAGCAATTGATGAAAGAAGTTTCTTAGTTGACAAAGCTGTGTTGGGAAAGTGTGTTACTACAATACTACTTCACGAGATCTACGCTATCAAAAGTGCACCTAGGCGCGGATACGCTTTATGATCACCCCTTACATCTTGACTAATGGGTGCCTAACCTCGCACTTAGCCCACCTCCAGCAGCAACCATCACCTTTGCATTAACCGCATACCAAGAGATGGAGGTCTACAAACGACGTTGAATGACCTTAACTATCTATATGCAGGTGTGTAGAAGTATTTGTCGTATGAATCAAGAAATGGGGACCATAAAAGGTCCAATAAAAGATGAGATGAAGAACAAAAAGACCATATCACTGAATTGTCACATATATAATTGAAACCAAATGTTGAGAAACTGTAAGTGTACTTACTTGAATTGCTAAGGTAAGCGATGATGCTTTATGATAATTCTCAAGTCGTGCACCAACCTTTTGCGCTGTGAGCCACAAATCACTAGTCTCATCCACAGTGAGGTCAACAAAGCGTTTTACTTCACGCTTTGGACAAACAAGCACATGTAATAAATGTCAAGGTTACCAAATGGAACACCTCTGAAACAGCGACCATATGTCAGCTTAGAGTTTATAGAGATATGGATCCAAAATAGAAGAATTGGCATGCACCAGATCCTCAATGTCATCGTTTAGTAGGTGCATACATATTCATGCAAATAGCTGGGTAATTTAACAAATAGATAGATGCGTGCCTGTGTAACAACTGCACAAACCTTTAAAAGCTTTTCATAAACTATAGATCGAAACAGATAAATACAGCAGACTATCATAATAATACTATAACCTGTTCACTTATGAATCTTTCTCTGTACATTAATTTTATCAATATAAGCATACAATTAGAAGAAAACATGACACAAGTACTCAGACCTTTATATGAATATTCTCTTGCATTCATATCTACATACTTTTTGTTTTTCTTGATAAGCATAAAAGCATGACATAATCCATGCATGCACATGTATAACACAATCATGTATGCAGCTAAGTAACATGGACACTTCTTATATTTTTTAAAAATCTGTGTCGGATTGTGCATACGATTTCAGACAAGAGTTTCTTCAATACCCTAAAAGATTAAGAAAATAGTGTATTAACAATTCTACATAACTACAACTTCATGATAAGTCTATTAACAATTTAACATAGCTACAACTCCACGATATGCCACTTTCATATTTATTTAATTGTAAGGAGGAGCTGTGTAAGGTCTTGAGCCCAAGAATTAGTTGTGTAACTAGATAATAGTAACAGTTTTATTTTTTATTAGTTGTGTCTGTCGAACACTGCATATCCGTGTATCTGCATAAATGTGACTTAGGTCTACAGTTACTGATGTAAAAAGATTAAGAAATGAGTCTGAGTTCTGTGTGTGTGTGTGTGTGTGTGTGTGTGTTCATGTCTATTGCGTGTCAGGTTTTAGTCACCAAGCGATAAACACTGTTTGGAACTACACATGGAGATCTATTGATATGTAATTAATAAACGAAACCGTTGCGTACAAATTTTTGAATTCCTGAAAGAAGTAATCCTTTTAAAATAACTAAGAAGTTTCGGACTGAGATGATGTATTTCAAGGATTATTAGCATCTCAACTATAGCAAATAAAATTCACAAAAAAGTCATCTCTTAAATCATCTCCATTTGGGTCTACAAAGGTTTGTTAACGTAGTTCCTCAAGAAGAGCTGTCATCTGATGAGCTACGTACATTAGGGTTTGAATATACAGGCTACAAAATGAAGCAATTGAAATAAAGGATATGACCTGCAAAACAACAAAGCAAGTAAAATACCATTAAGGAGAGAGAAATCTCAATAAAATAAAAAATGATAAGAACCAAGAAAGAGTAAATGTCACTCTCACGCATTATGAGGTGGTAGCTTCATAAAAGATATTAAGGGATAATGCAAAGTAAAAGAGTTATCAATCTAAAAATGTCATTAGGCACTACTTTCTCAAGTAGATAACTACATATTTGTGAGGCAATCCTTGACCGACCCAAAATAGTTCAAAATTTATTGGCATCTGTGTGATGCATCCCTTGGTAGACCTAAAGACATAATAGTTGGCTGTTTATAATCATTCCATCATATACCAAAACCTCGACGAATCACCCCTTTTACGAGACAAATGAGCCATAATATTAACTAAGGTTCAATGCAAACTACAAACAATTTGAGGCGATTCCTAATGTATATGACAAAACCATGCATTACACTACCATCATAATCGCAGTGTTAATACACAAGCATTTCTCGTAACAAACTATACAAAATGCACTGCATTTTAGAAAAGTAAGTCGACAGATGGGCAAAACCGACATTTTCGTACTGCTATTTGGGTAAAAAAAAATGGAAAAGGGTAAGAAATGTACAAACCAGGAAGAAGAGGCTTAAGATTGACCAAAGCATAAGACAATCCCGTAGAATAGAACACTTCTTTTTCATCTATCTTATAAGGTCCAAACTTATATCCTTCCACTGATCCCATTATCTGCACAACACAAAAACAAATTGTTCAAAACAAGTCAATATAAAAAAAAAAAAAAAAAAAAACGCCCAGACCTCAAAATGAATAAATATTAATTGTGCTTCACCTTTGGGTAACTTGTAGATGAACTAAAATGGAGTGATGGGTAAAAGGTAGAAATGGGTTTTAGAAAAAATGGTTTGGGATTAAATTTGAGTGGAAGTTTTGAGCTATGAAAAAATATTAATTGCTTTATTACCATTCCATATTACATTCATTTTGTTCATCAATTTTTTCTTGTGACTTTATTCTTTGTTTGTGTAGTTTGGGCTTTGAAACTTATTTTTTGGTCCGGTCCGTCAAGTTTAGCCCATTATGAAATGAGCCTTTTTCAATCCATGAGAACCCATTTGCAGAAGAAAATTTGTTAGTTTTCTTCTTAGTTGCCTTTAGGTCGGTAGAAATTGAGCTTTTGGAAGGTCTAGGACGAAAACGCCTTGGGAATGTAACTCGATAACTGCAAGGCAGTGGGGGCGTGAGGGGAGGTGGAGAAGAGAGAAAGAGAGATGGGTTTGTGGTGGGGAGAGTGAGAGATTGAGAGGGCGTGGACAGTGGAGAAAGAGAGAGAGAAGAAGAAGAAGAGTAAATTAGAAATTGTTCGAGAATAAGAACAGATAGAAACCGACCAAAAGATTTTTTGGGCCACATACCCCTTGTCGGCCAGCCACTCACTATGTAAAAGTCTATAACAGTTGACAAACTAAACACAATGGAGAATTTCATATTCCAAAAGTGTTAGTTTCCTAGGATTCAGGAAGTAAAAAAGCAAAGTTTTGTTGTCAAGTAGGCAAGTGGCAACTCAATTTTTTTTGTTTTAAATTTGTACCACTTGAAGGAATGCATCTTGCGACTCTATGGGATTGAAAGGATTGTTTCCAAGCCATGTACTG
This sequence comes from Coptis chinensis, assembly GCF_015680905.1. NCBI lineage: Eukaryota > Viridiplantae > Streptophyta > Magnoliopsida > Ranunculales > Ranunculaceae > Coptis > Coptis chinensis. The sequence goes on along the minus strand of NC_141463.1, from coordinate 85,465,618 downwards.
CACTAACAACAATTACAACACTTTATAAAAAAAAAACAACATTACAACAACAATACTGTTGATCTGAATGCAATTGAACCACAGAATAGAAACAATAGATGTCTGGGGATAGCGGATAGGCTTATAGAGATTTAAGGGTTCACCGTACCATTATATTGATGAGAATGCTTATTTTCTCATGGCAATATTGTTATGTAAATGTGTAATTCTCAAACTTGATCATGTCCTAATATTATTAATTTATTATTCAAGGGAGAAAAGACACATAAAATTTGATATTTCACCATTTCAACCCCTTTGAATCGACTTTTAAAGATCTTCAAATGATCCTTGCAATAGACTTTCTCTTTTTTTTCTCGATAATGATCCTTGCAATAGACTTTCTCTTCTTTTCTTTTTTTGTCATTTACTCAAAATAGCCTTCCAAGCAAACCAAACGTTTTTTGGGTTATCAAAATTTTGAAACCCGATATACTATGTTACTAACCACAACAAAATTAAACTACAAATAAGAGTAGAAGACAAAAGGTCGCTATTAAGGTGGTCTATTAATGGGAATAGCATATGTTCCAATCCAATTGAATGCATCTATTTTTCATGCTAGTCCTTATCACCATAGAGATCACACCACCGCCACCACTAATTTTAATGCCTTTCTGTTATTCTTTCTCGTTATGATGTCTATTTAATGCTCGTGGTTTTGCTTCCTCACCAGTCACCACTCACTTTACTCCAGAAGACTAGTCTGTCCATATTCCAAATATTTGGCTTGCCAAGTTCAACTTTGTCATACTTTGATGGCATTATCTTCCAATTAACTATAGAATCATGGGCAGCTTATCCTGCTGTGATTGTATCACCGGCAGCTTCTTTTACTCCACATATGTGGTACACGGAAAAAGGAAAAGTATTCGTTAAGTTATTCATGCATGGATCTAAATATCCAGTATATCACAAATGGATCTCACAATGTACAGTACTATTATTTTCAATTCATTATAGGGAGCAAATGAAATTAATGTTTTAAATAACAACTATATAGGTGCGAAGCAAATTCATACTTTTCGCTTCATTGATAAGTTCCCATGCAATCCAGTAAAATCATTTGTAAGCTCATTATGTATAGGACCATATCCATGTGCTCTTTATTTTCAATCCATGTGCTCTAGCTGCATTCTTGTTCTTTCACAATTTTTGTTCACCAGAAAGAAACTAATAATTCTAAATCCACATAAAACACTATTGATACAAACCAACCAAATGCAAATATAATGAAAGTAAATAAGGTCCCACGTCCACCTCAAAGTGTCTCCCAAAGTACTCAAAGAAATGAATTTCATTAAACGCTTGCATCAACAATGGCTAACACACCCTTCATATCTTAAAGACAGAATGCTTGGTGATGACCCTAATGTAGCCTTACAGCTGAACAACATTGCTTCATATTTACTTAAATTACAGTGTGTATGAACGTGATTGCTTTGACCCTACAACCAATAATGTGTTCAAAGGTTAACAACCATGTTAATGCTAAAGCATTTTTGCTTAACTAAATATCTTGTATAGTTTATATCTTTGACAGATCATCATTTAATGTGACAACCCATTAATTGTGACTAAACGGCTGATAATTTCCGGGAAAACAATTATTGTGTTTATGCACCAAAATGCTGTTAAGGACACGCCTACGTATCACTTGTGTATGTTCGTTTGCAATATGCATTTGTTTCCTTTTATATGTTGATTGTATTAGTGTGAGGGAGTAATATCCACATCCAGTAAATATTAGACACGTGTCCAGCACAGTGTAACCTCTAACCAACCTCCAATACTTATCTCTCGATCGAGCTCACTTCCAAGTGACTCGAGTCAGGTAGTCGAACTCTACAAGAAGGTCGCCCAAACGACCCTAACCAAAATGACTTCTCCAGCGCTCACTCCATCCATTTCCACAACGGCTAATAATGTATGTCCTGGTTGTCACCTTTAAGACCTGAGCTTCAGTTGCGCCTCTCATTAAACCTCCATTACTCGCCATCATGGCTCACCGAACGACATCAAGACCTGATCTTTACCTGACGCGGGAGAGGAGGAAGCAGAGGTAACTTGCCTATATAAAGAGAAGAGGAACTATGTTTGACTTGATTCAAGTTGCACCCAAGGACTTGATACATAGGCAGTTCGCATCTATCGCGAGCTCAGTTAAATTCATACTCAACCACCAATTGTCTTGCATCAACTAGATCGTAGGGCTTATCACAAATCTAACCTTTACATTGGGAGACCTGATATCCCAAGAATTTTCCAAATGATGCTCTAAATAGGCATTTTCGGGGTTCAGTTTCATCTGAGTTCGGCGTAGTCTGGAGAACGCTTGCTCGAGGTGATCTAGATGATCTATTGTTTTCTTGCTTTTAACGACCATATCGTCTATATAGACCTTCATGGTATCACCTAACATATCCTGGAACATATATGTGACTAACCGTTGGTAGGTCGCTCCAGTGTTCTTCAAATTGAACGGGAGAACGTTGTAACAGTAAATTCCTTGTTATGTTACAAATGAAGTCTTTTCTTGATCTTATTTATTCTGCTAATGGGATTTTGTTGTAGCCACTGTAGGCATCCATGAATGATAGGAGTTTCATGGACATTGGTCTAGTTGACAAGTCGGTCAATTCTTGGTAGGGAGAAACTGTCTTTGGGAGTTTCTTGATTAAGATTGGTAAAGTCTACGCATAGGTGAATTATGTCATTTTTTTTGGGACTGCAACTATGTTGGCGATCCACTTGAGGTATTCGACCTTCAATTCCTAATGAAACTAACATTTTTAAGATTTTTGATATCGTCATTAACTGCTCTTTGGAATCTAAGAAACAATTTTCTAGGTCACGGTCATTGACTAATTGGTTTGGCATTTGGGTTTACATTTAATTTATGACATGCAATATTAGGGTCAATTCTAGGAACATCGATGTATGACCAAGCAAAAACGTCTTTATTCAAAGATAAAAAACTTACAAGTTGTGCTTTGAGAGTAGGATCAAGGTTGGCTCCTATATAAACAAACTTGAGATATTCCTCAGTTCCTAGGTTGACTTTCTCCCCGCATTTTGGTAAGGTCGCTGCCTCGACCTGCTTTGGTGTATGTGTTGCCTCCTTGTCTTGAGTGGATTGGGCGACCTTTGGGGTGACTGTGTTTGCTCTGTTAACTAAGCCCCATGTTATTTCTTCTTTAGATCGGTACGAGGGGCACTGGTTGGTGTGTGTTATGGTGCTAGGTTTATGTCCTTGTTGTATGGGTTGCTTATTGGAGGATGGGGTGACATCTTAGATCGCTGCGATTTCTTGTTTTTTCTTCTCGCGATCTAGCCCTTCCTGCAGCTTGATGTATTTATCAGCCCGTGTGTATAAGTCTTCCAACTTCTCAGGACGCTCTTTCATGAGTGACCTGGCCAGCAGCGTGTGCTTCTGAATTGCGTTGGTGAAGGCTAAGGTAGCAAATGACTCTTTGAGGCCATTCTCCATCGACAACAACTCCATTTTGAACCGGCCATAAGAAGGAGCGGATTGGTTTGTCACTTTTCTAGGAGAGCTGGAAGAGTGAATCAAGGTCGGCCTGTGTTGCGGCAATTGTGCATGTATTGGCTAGCGAACTGATCAGTTAGCTTTTCGAAGTTCTCTATTGAATTCGGTTATAGTGTGTGGAACCAATTGAGAGCCCCATTCTTTAGATTGACGGGAAACAGGCGGTATTGCAGGTGATCCCACTCTTGAGCATTATAGAGTGCGAGGCTTTGAATGTAGCGAGCTACGTGTTGACCAGGACATGTACTACCATCATACATTGTGAACCTTGGTTAGATGAAGTCTTGAGGGGAGGGTTTACTTAGTACCTCAACTGTGAACGGGGAAGCCCGATACGTCTTCAACATCTTCTGCATGATCTGGTTAACATTGCACTTCTCGATGTTTTGATTGATCCGTTGGGAGAGCTTGTTGATTTGCTGGTTCACCTCGTTGATACCGTCTTCAGCGGTGATACCATTCGGGTGCTGAGTTGTGACTTGGTTTTTCAATGCCAGGTTCCCCTGTCGTAGGAGGGTAATACTATCATTCATTGTTCCAATCTGGTTGACCATATTCTTCATCTGTTCTTGGAGGTTTTCCATGCTTCGTGGGCTTGAGGTGTTGTGGTTTGAAAATTTCTGATTTTCTCAAGAATTTCGTCCCCACAGACGCCAATGTAAAAGTTAGATTTGTGATAAGCCCTACGATCTAGTTGATGCAAGAGAATCGGTGGTTGAGTATGAATTTGAATGAGCTTACGATAGATGCGAACTACCTACGTATCACATTTTTGGGTGCAACTTGAATCAAGTCAGACGTAGTTTCTCTTCTCTTTATATATACAAGTTGCCTCCACTTCCTCCTCTCCTGCGTAGGTAAAAATCAGGTCTTGAAGTCGTTCGATGAGTCATCATGGTGAGTAATGGAGGTTTAATGAGAGGTGCAACTGAAACTTAGGTCTTGAAGGTGACAACCAGGACATATGTTACTAGCCGTTATGGAAATGGGATGGAGTGAGCGCTGGAGAAGTTGCTTATGGTTAGGGTCATTTGGGCGACCTTCTCGTAGAGGTCGGCTCCCTTACTCGAGTCACTTGGAAGCGAGTTCGTGGGATTAGTATTGGAGGTCGGTTAGAGATTATATTATGCTGGACACGTGTTTAATATTCACTGAATGTGGATATTACTCCCTCACAATTAGCATATCTTTCTTTGCATGATGTCTCGGTAATCATCGCAGAAAAGGACACTTAAAGCATGTCAAATGTCCCACATAAGCATCCAATATTTTGAACATCAAACGGTCGAATGCTAGGTAGCTAGAATTTCCCTAATTTAACAAGTACAGAAATTAATAAAAGGATTTGGGTTTGGGTTTGGATTTGGAACTTGGGGCATGTGTCATGTTTGGTTTGTCAAACGCATACCTTTTAAAGCTTTTTCATGTTTCTATCTTCTTCCCATTACCTCAAAGTAAACTAAGTCAACCTGCCCCCTCTAGTGGAATAGGCGAATACTGGTCAATTTCTCCAATAGAACTCAAAACATCGCATGTTAACTTTATAGTAGTGATCAAAATAGAAATAGTAGCAAAGCAGAATCATGATATAAGGTCGGGATCCACATATTATAATTGTGCATGATATGAGATGAACTTTACCCCTTCCATTGTTTGAATGATCAGCCATTTTGCAGTTGAAAGCAATTATTGTGAACATCGATGCTGTGAATATGTGATTATTGAAGACCAGGGACGTCACACAAAATTTGGGCGCGCAACTGGCTAAGAACCATTTATATATCATTATTGTTAGCTTGTTAATTGTTAATTTGCACGTGAATACATGATTCTAGCAACTGTTTTTTAAAACCATGGACTATGCTAAACTTCTAAGAACAAATAAAACATGATTAACAAAATAAAAACAGAACAAGGAACCAAAAATCCGTGTTAGTTAATTTGTTTATATATAGTACGATTGTTTTTATTGTATTGAATATATAAATTAGAAGGAACTTTACAGAACGAATTTCTTTATAACTGGTGACAAATAAATTAAATGATTGGGAGGGCATATTTCTATTGGATAGGGTTCCCTCCATTATTTAAAAAAAAAAAAAAAGGTGATGGAAACACCATTGACTTTGGCAAACCTAAAAATAAATAGATTAGAGATGAGATTATAGAGTCATAACTCAACTCATAAGATGATTTGGAGAACCACCAAAATAAACTTAACAAGTTTGTAAATTATATGTTAGCCAATTGCCATGAGGATATTGATACCGTCCATGGACCAGGGGTAAGTCCTTGAAAAGAACATTTACCGACAACCTTTTGTTTTTCAATTTTACAATAAATTGCAAGTTGTCCTCGGAGTATGTTCATTATGGGATTTATGGCTAAACAGAACTTTGTGGCTCAAAACCCTCTATGTCTGCTAACGTGAAGAGTCATGTCTGATGTAAAACGGCTTTTAAATACTTTCAATTAAATATATGAGTTTTCCTGTTATTCAGATTAACGCAAACCATTTGGTATTGTTATAGAATGTCTGCCAAGTATAATGTATGATTAGAATAGTTTTGCACCAGAAATAATTCATAAATGACAACTTATCTGGGAACCTTGCTGCCAGCAACTTTATAACTTTAAATGAGCTAAATCCCTAGTCATTTTTTTACTTTCTCACGTAGCCTTTTTATTTTGCTTTCAACTTCTAGCAAAATTTGGAGAAAAATGTGGAGACCAAAATTTTCTCCACTTTAAGTTGCAGGCAATCAAATATGTGTTGCCAAACACAACTGCAGAAGGAAATTAGAAAATTGTGAATGTGTGTCATGACATATAGGAAAGGCAAAATAGTAGTGTATAAACTCTAGTAATATGTACAAAAAAGAATATCATTGTTGAATCCGATTCACTGAGGGCAGTGAATATCATCTTGGGTACTACTGAAGACTGCTTCTATTAGGTAGTTCTTAAGGTTGTATGAGGAAGTTGAGGTTAGACGTGTATAGAGAATGTAATTAAAGTGTAGATTACATAGCTAACTCTAGATCTGCAGAAAGTGGATACATGTGTTGTAATATCTCTCCACTAAACTTTTAGCTATCTGTGATAGTGGAGCAGGATAGATTAGGCTGTGTATAAAAGGTTTCATTTTAATTTTAATGCAGTTTAGGGTCAGCAACTCAGCAATAAGCCCATAACCCTTAAATTTTTCTAAAAAAAAAGTACAAAACAGATACATATGATAAACAACAGCTGTGGGGGTACTGGCATTGTGGCCTGGCGAAAATTTTGTCACCTCGACTACTCCTAGAAAATGTTTGTTGGCTATATACTTGAAACAATATTAATTGCCTGTATTGGTATTATCTAAAAGCACAATAACTGCATTGTAATTGTCAACTATATTGTCCACAATTCCACATATCCAATGGTATTGAAGGGCAAAACAAACCCGCGGCCATATGAAATTAAGAGCTAGGCTAGCAAATATAATCAATAGCGAATGGATGAATGGTTTGGATTGTTCACCTAACTTATTTTAAATAACATGAGCACAATGTTATTTTCCTTAATCTGTGAATATGTATCCAATATTAAATTAGAGTCCACTCCTTAAATATAATAATATATCTTTAGCTAATTAAGATAATCGACTTTAATTAGGGCCATTAACGACATCCACACAAACTGTCCAAGCAGGCAATTGGATAGTTATCAAATATTTTATCATTTTATTAATTTTTATACAATAAAGAAAAGATCGAGGATTCTCTCCGATAGCCACGTGTAGACCATTTCCACCATGAAATGGTACTTTAGCTTTGATAAAATTCATAAATTAATTTTCAGTGTTAATTAACTCTTGATAATTTTTTAAATTAGAAGTAAACACCATTGATCATGCATCATTTGTATGACTTCTTCATTATATTTTTGAATATTTAAAAGTTAAATACTTTAGTTGTGAGTTTAGGATAAGGTTATTTTACAATGAATTAATTAAATTTTCTGGCTCGATCCTTTTGCGCAAATGAGAAACCCAAGCTCCTATCAATTCGGAACTTGTTACAATCAATGTGGCGATCTCCAAGTTTATTAAGTATATATTATGGTGTCTTATCTGACGAAGGACTGCTACCATACTAGAGAAGTTATAGTAATGATCGATTGGTGTTTTTGAAGCGTGTAAACCACTTAAAACTAAATAAATACATATTAACTGAGCTGAGCATAACCATTTTTTTTTGGTAAAGTTAACATTTTATTGTCTGATCATTCTTAGCTGAGCATAACCATCAAATTATAAAGTTTGTTGAGTGATGATCATAGTTCATAAGTAATGTAATAGGGGACTCAAATGTATGACTCCAAATACTGCATGTTCATAAACATGTATTCAGCTGCCCGATCAGATTAGAAAAAAAATGAAACATCTCCGAATTATTTTCTAGTTTTCCGAGACTTCAAATTTAAAAGTTGTTTGTTATTAGGCACTTGTCTACTACCAAGTACCGACTCATTTTTCAATTTTTCGAAAAACAAAATTAAAACGTGGGTGCTCAATGCTCATAGCCTCATACTCTGTTTTGTCCATTGAAGATTTGAGGTTGCATTTGTTGGGATTCTAGTAAAAAGTTGGTAAACGCATGTCGCGTTTTCCCCAGGAATATGTTTGACGTCATCATTTTATAAAAAAGGACCACCCACAAAGAAACTTTCTATCCAATCTTAATCAGATAATCTGGCCCTCTCCTTTTATTCCCTTTGTTCTCTAGAAGGGCAATTTCGACCTCTCATTTCAATATAAATACACTCACCCCCTCAAATATTCAACTACCATCAACAACACAAGAGAATACAAAGCAACTTTTTATTCCTACCGAAACAAAAAAAACCAAAGCAACTTTTTTATTTTTCTTCTCTTCACAGTTCACACAGTACACACCATAGAACTAAATCCAGGTCGATTATCATGCCGAAGGTGTACCCGAATGCTGTTGCTCCACAGGCTCTCAAACCAGCATCTGATGGTCAAGTACAAGTGTTAACGGTTTGGAAGAAATCTCTTCTCTTTAACTGTAAAGGATTCACGGTTTTCGATGCCAAGGGGAACCTTGTTTTCCGTGTAGATAACTACCTTTGTTCCAATAAAACTGAGATTCTTCTCATGGACGCTACTGGCAAACCACTTCTCACCATTCGTCGCAAGGTACTTAATTATGATTATTCATTTTACGTTACCCAAACGTTTTGATTCTAATAGTATCGTCCATAATATTATTATAATTAAAAAAAAAAAAACAAATTGGGCTACTCATAACCCAGATGTGAGCTTACTACTTAGTCATCTACTAATATGTAGTATTGTTCCGTTGATGTTTTAATGATATAAGACATGTTTCTATCGAAAAAAAAATAATAATAACTCGTTTGTATATGAACAAAATTTGACATAAAGTGATCATGTCTCACTGAGTCTTGATGATATAATTAGGATAGTACTATCACTACTATGTTTAGTGACTTTATTCACGTCTCTTCAGTTTAACTAATTATGACTTTTGAACTTTATAATTAACAGAAGTTGACTCTTGCTGATAACTGGGTGGTCTTTGACGGAGAAACGGAAGTTAATCCACTATTCACGGTGAAGAAGCAGGTGAACCTTTTGAACTCGAGGTCATTAGCACACGTGAGTGTTGGATCTAATAATAACGTGTTGTATAAGATCGAGGGATCGTACAGCCAACGTTGTTGTGCGGTTTATGATGAAAAAAGGAAAGTGGTGGCTGAGATTAAGAGGAAGGAATCTGTTGGAGGGGTATCATTTGGTGTGGATGTATTTCGATTAGTTGTACAACCGGAAATGGATTCAACGGTTGCGATGGCTCTTGTGATACTATTGGACCAAATGTGTGGATCGAGATGGTCATAGGCCTAATTAATGGTTCGATCGAAAGGATCTATATGGATTAACTTGATCTCGATGATCCATTCATCACCTATTGCACAGTCGTGGCAGGAAGAGAGGATTTCATATCCTCCTCACCACAATTTTTGGTCCAAGAGATACAATCTCTTTTTCTTTTTGAGTCATGATATTATGTAGTCCACTTGTGATTGCAAATGCGCTTTAATAAGTTTACCGCCTTGATGTTCTATAGATTTGTGGTGTTAATTGTTTAATCATCAAATGACACTAATCATAAGAACATCTCTCTTATGGTAAAATTACAAAAGCTCATACCATATCACAATTGATTACTGATATTAGACTTTTGTTTTTTTATTTTTTTCCTATTTTTGCCTTTCTTTTTGTTTTCATTTTTTTGATTAAAAATGTAAAACTTGGTTTTAGGTGGTGAATTTGGAACCAAGTCTTCATTTTTAAGATGGATGAGAATATTATAAAAAGAATATAGAAGATAGAGAACTCTTTGTTTTTTTAATTGTGTCGCAGTCTTCTTCGGATTATATTTCTAGTTCAATGTGTTTTTTTTAGTCGACCTTGTTCAATGGTTGGAATGCAGTTGTGACTTATATTTTAGCTTGGCTACAATTTTTCCATCACTGAGATATTTAATCTTAAATTTCATTTTCATTGAATTTATATTCTAGCTAAAACCACAAAGGCATAACAAATTATATGGATCCTACTTTACCTAATTTATTTTTTAATTCAAATTCATAGCTCAAACATTATAGTTTAACAGATTTAAAAAATGAGAGGCTTTCTATCACAACCCAATTTTTATAGAATCCAAATCGACAACAAAATAGATTTCTCTATTTCCATATTATCTAGATCCGGCCGGCAAATCTTAGGGCGTGAGCCGAGATCGTATCTTTTTTATAAATAGACATTTAATTACAACTATAAAATTTTCAGAATAAGATAACTTGCATTAATCCAAAATGAATAACCTCTAAATTAGAGTCATCTTGATATATTGAGGAACATCAAACCAAAATAAAGATAAATAAGAATGTCTCAACTTATTAACTAAGAATCCAACATACAATCAAAAATCAAAATGTAGAATCTCTAAAGAAAAACAACTACTAAGCAAAGACAACTAGTTCACTCTAGCTCCTCGATTCTCCAATTTAAACAACTACTACTACTACTGTTGTTCCTGCGAACGGTCTATATTCCATAAGGAACACCCCCCAAATGCAAAGCAAACTAAGGTCAGCATAAAACTGTTAGTGTGAGTGTCTTAAAATAATAATATATATTCATTCACCAAATACACATAAAGATTTCTCTTCACATAAATAGAGTTATCCGTGCCTTGTGTTAACTTCCTGCTACTATACGTTAGAGACATCAATCTATTGTCATCACCCGACAAGAGAAGCTTAGTTTCTCCTACTGGCATTCTTATAGGACATACAATTAAATTAGGAAAATTTACCGTAACCAACAATCTTAAATATAAACTAAATAAATATGCACTACCTTAGCGCCTAGCTACTTAGAGTGGGTTTCGTCCCTGCAATAAGGGTTAAGTAGCCCACCATGCATCCTGCAAACAAGATTAATTCAATGATAATAATAATAAATGCATAGATGAATGTCTCGATAATTATGTAAAGTATTAAATCACTTTTTTATTAGACCCACTCTGTGAATTATTAAATTATCTTAAACATCTTTTATATTTCCTAAATGACCATTTCCCACTATAATTATGTAAAGTATTAATTCACTTTTTTTATTAGACTCACTCCGTGAATTATTAAATTATCTTAAACATCTTTTATATTTCCTAAAGGACCATTTCCCACTTCCGCACCTTGTTCTCGTGCCGGAACATGCCCTGCTCAAGCATGACTCTCATTCACACCCAAGTCCACTCTGTGCTCGCATTTTCTATTGGAAATGCAATAATACAACGGACGCATGGACACGTGTGAACACCTGCGCATAATAAACATATATAAAAAAAAATCATTTCCAAACATAACCTGCATTTAAGTCACTACCTTTGAAGGTTCCAAACACACAACGTTAACATCACATCTCCCAAAACCAATGAGTCAAAGAGACCGGTAGTTCCTCCCTGGGAGATGGAACCTTGCAGAAATAATATTAATGTGCATTTATGTCGCTAATACCTCCAAAGAGAGCGAATGCGTAGTTAACTAAAGTATGGGAGCTTTTCTAATGATTTCATATCCATATAGTATATACATCACTATAACGAGCAAAATAAAATATCCACAATCAAGTACAACTATGCAATATTTACCATTACACTCCCAATGGCCTACTACCAACTCAATTAATCGCCATGCAAATATTCCAATAGAACAAGGATTTCAATTGTGTTATAGATATAATAAATTTAAGGCAGTAACAAATCATACACAATGACCATAAACAACAATCCATTCAAACGTTCACCATTTTCCATTCACAAATTTATCCAAGATCAATATGATCATATTCAACTTCCTCGACAGAGACCCCACTGCACTTTTGGATTTCTCTACAACTCTAACATGTTAGACATAAAATTACATATGAAATTTGAGATCTATCCGATAACGAGTCGACATTCATCTAATCAAAAGAAAAGTATTGCGCATTGCAGTTTTTCTGTTGTAGAAACACTACGACCAGTATAACACCCCGTGTTTTTTTTATACATATTTTTCTATTTAATTAATTAATTTAATTGTTTATTTTAAAATTCGCCGGATTGATTTCGGGAACATCGTGTTGTTTAGATATAAACACTTTTTTCTAAAATAGGGGTTGAAGATAATATAATATATTAAAATGAGAGGTTCTGGTTTCTTTTGAGAATCTAGGAGGATTCGTCGAAATTCATTAAATGAGTGAAATTTATTTATTTATTTCATCGGATTTGTAGTTTACATACATTGGCGTATACTGTTTCGTTTTTATACTGTTCATTATCCTGTTGTATTGGAATTCGTGCTATTTGTGTTATTAAATTTTATTAAATTCCGGATTTGAATTTAACTGTTAAACTGTTGAAACTCGGAAACTCGACATTTCACTGTCGAAGCTGATGGGCGTTAATGGCAGAGAAAGCCAGATACCAAGAATCGCCAGTACCATTTTATGTAACTGGTAGTGTTGTTTTTATTTTGTTGTTGGCTGTTGATGGCGAGTGGTTGGTACTGTCGGAAGTGGTAGAAGCCGTTAATGGCGGCGCGATTTGGCTGAAATTCGCGATGGCGCCGGTGGTTGGGCTGTGTTTTTGGGTTTGATTGGTTGTGGTGTTTTGTGGTGATGTGGGGATGTTGTTTAGTGTTGATTGTAGTGTGTGAGGGCGGTAGATAAGAGCTGTCGAAGCTCTGTTAATGGCGGCACGCCCCACATCCTTCCTCAGTAATAATTCGAACTGTTTGGATGGATTGTGTTGGTGTTTTAGGATTGATTGTTGGGGTATTGGTGGAGTGATGAGGGCTGTCGAGTGGAGGTGTAAGAGCCATTAATGGAGGCCGAAATCAGTTCCAGATCTAGTTTGGTGGTGTTGGATTTAAGGATTTGAGATTTTTGTGTTTGTTAAAGTTGTAAGGATGGTTATGAGGATCAAAACCGTGTGTTTAAATTGGTGGTTGTGTGGAGGTGGTGGTGGCCGGATTTTGGGCTGCTGTTGGTGGAAGAGATGATGAACAGTGATTTCGTTTTGGGCCTTGGGCCGAAATGTTTTAATTTTTGTTTGGGCTTTAGTTCTATTTTGTTAGTTGGGCCGAAATTTCAAGGTTTGGTTTGGGCCAAAATTATATTAGTGGCTTGGCCGAAATTTCGATGGTGGTTGGCCGAAATTTCAGTTTTAGTTTTATGTGGGCCGAAATTTAATTTAAGTGGTTGGGCCCTTTTCTTTTTGTTTTGAAATTTTTGGACCGAACCACTTAACTGTTTTGGGCCAGTTCAATATAAGTTTTTGGGCCCGTTTCTAGTATTGCTTGGGACCAGTCCATAGGACTTAAAATATATCCAATTGGGTCTTCTAATGTTTTAGACTTTCGGGTTAAGGTTTGGGGATGATCCATGAGCTACCATATTGGCAAAATACGAACGAGCGGAAATACGGTTTGACTTTTGATAACGGTTTGGTATATGACCGGACTGTCGAAAGTTTGAATCCAGTTTGACTTTGACCATGACACATTGACTTTGAAGGGGACCGTTTGACTTTGACTAGGACATGTTGACTTTGACTAGAGACGGTTTGACTTTGACCTTTGACCATGGACGGTTGACTTTCACCTTTGACTTTCGATGAGCCGGTTTGACTTTGACTTTGATGATGACATGTTGAGTTTGACCTTGACCATGAGGTGTTGACCTTTGACCATTGACCGATTGACATTTTTGACCGATTGAAAATAGTTGGTGCGTGAATGTGGACTTTTCCAGGTTTTCATATTTGATTATATGGATAGATATAGTAATAAAATATTGTTGAGATTGTATAACTTGGTTGGTAAATTATCTAATTTAGATTTTGGCGTGAGTAGTGTGTAAAAGCATATTGGGCTTTGATTGTGGGATGGATTGTTTAATTGTCTACGTTTTTTGTGTATATTATAATATAGTAATAAAATCTTTGTGGAAGCTTGTATAACTTTGGTTGTCATTTATCTAGAAAGATTTGACCTGATGATTGGGTATTTTTGTTAAACAAGAAAGTTAAGTTACGTCGTCGACTTTGCAACACAAATGCCTCCGTTTGGATACAATGTGGAAAGAGTTGTTCAATTCGAAGATATCCCGTCGAGAAATCCAATTTCTTTGAAATTAGGATTTTGACCGTTTTCAACCTAAATTTTCTTTTAGATGTCTTAAGGTTGGGACTTGAGTTCTACGTGAAAAGTATACCTAAATACCTTAGTTTTAAATAATTAAGTTACATGTCATTTGGATGAATGTAGAAAAACCTTAGCATTGATTATGTGGGTGATAAGAACTACGAATGCTTGATTCCAATCTTGAAAGATTTGGATTTGGGACTTTGAGCAAAAGTCCACTACACTATATCTATAATATATATATTAGTTTGTGTGATAACTATGTGATTATGTTAGAAATTCATTGTTGTTTTGAGACTACATAAATATATATGTGGGAGATAGAAGTTGTATATGAATATAGACTTTAGTATATGTGGATATGTTTTAGGCATTAGTGTGTGTGGACTTGAATTTGGGAAATTTAATGAACTATTTGTTTTACGATATTGTATATATGAGTATGGTTATATAAATTGTATTTGTTTGATTATAAGTCATTTTACATTTAATGATATTTAAGTCTTGATTTGCCTTTGGACGCTTGAAAGTGACTCTTTGCATGTGTGGTCTATTTTGACATGAGTAATGCTAGTATAATTATAAGTGATAATAATGTTTTAATGTGTCGCCCACATCTTTAGAACTCTCCACCTCGAGGGATTTGGTAATGAAAAGAAATGTTTATGACTTGTGATGTCATGTGATAGATGGGTATTCATTGAATGTGTCATGAATGGCCGGGTATTCATTGAATGTGTCATGAATGACCCAATCGTTTGACCTTTTATATAGGAACTAAGGTATTCGCCTTGGGTTGGTCGTATTCCTTGAATGTACGGGAATGTAGGTTTGGGTATTCCTTGAATGTGGCGGGGAATGACTTCGGGCATTTATTGAATGTCCATGAATGGCGGATTAGTGTTATGATGGGTATTCCTTGAATGTGGCGGGGAATGACCCAAGGTATTCATTGAATGTCATGAATGACGCGATATTTGTTATGCCCAAAGAGGCTTTGTGATTATGTGTATGGAAAGCCGAGGAGATGGTTGTGACTCACAAGTTCACGAGTTTACAAGATGAAAGTATGTTTCACGGAGGCGATATCCCGCTTGGGACGTATGTCTTGTAGTGGTACTTCGGTGTGAGTACGGATATGTGTGATTTGGCAAATGTGTGTAGTGCAAATCGTGGAGTAGGAACCAAGGTTGAGGCGGTCTTTGAATAAATGAGTCAACGAGATAAGTAATAATAAGCAAAGTAAAATATTGATTTTACGTTTGATGGAGTTATTGCATATGATGTATATAATTTCTTATGATAAATGTTTCGTGGTTTGTATGAGTTGATACTCACAAGGGATGAATGTACTCCTTGGTTGTGACTTTTCCTCGTTCTCATAAAGTAGGCGAGTGATACTAAAATAAAAGTATATGAATTGTGTGATGTTATGGATGTGAAGTGTATTTGTGAATAGTATTAGTAAATGGTTGTGATTTCTATGTGACTATGAATTGACTATAACTTGATATGTTATTACGAAAATATTAATGACTTGTGATAGTCCGAGATCTATGGTTATGTCTGTGAAACTTTATGACGTAATGATGTCATATGAATGACTACCCTTGATGAAGGTATTATGATAAGTGGTATTCCCGAATATCGGACGAACAGGGTTATATCAATTAGACTTAAATGTCTTAAATGAGGTTGGGTCATGAATAGAATTTTATTTGGTGAGATAAATCAATTTATTGTGATGACTCTGTTTTCGTTTTGCAGGAGGGTAGGATCTATTAATCTTTTCAAGAGGGACGTAAATATTACCCTAAGGCGGCAATTCGGCTTAAAGGTAAGGTATACCAAACTCATATTTAATTAGGTTATCATATGCGGTTAATAAATGAAATGTAAGTGGTATTGTATTGTGAGTTATTTTGGAAAGTGGGAATGACGAGTAATATTATATGAGATTCTTGGAATTTGTATGTTGGGGGTGAAATCTTACTTGGGAAGAAACTACACGCCGTTTTTGGAAAACGGAACTATATTGTCTTCAAGTTGAAATTGTTTTTGTAATGTTATATTATTCATTTGAAAGATTATTATATATATATATTGTTGTTAGTCACTCATACCAAGCCAAATTCATTTTTGACCCATGTTTCTTTGTTTTTAACAGCGTGGGTGTGTTCTTAAGGAACATAGATGGTGGAGTGAAGATGGATGAAGACCGCATTGACTTGGATTTGCTTTTGGAGTCTTACGGTTTAAGTTTTTGAAAGTGTATGGTTTTGAATTGAAACAAAGGTAATAGAGTTGGTTAGTAAAAATTTTATTTGTAAATGAAGCGTTGTTCTTTCAGTTTTAATTTGATATCAGTTTTTAAATAGTGTAGTTGATAATATGTTAGTGGGTTTTGTTTCACCCTGGGTTTCCAGATGATTGAATATTAGTTTTAATTTTTCTGGAAATTTGGGGTGTGACAACCAGTCTCGCTTTTTTATGCCTCGACAGACTCTAAACCATTAGATCAACCTAAAAACCTACACTAGTAGAAAAAAGGGTTTTTGTGACTGTTTTAAAATGTTATTTGTGACTGTTTTATTCGAAATGGTCACAAATGGCAGAAAAGGGTTTTTGTGACTGTTTTAAAAAGTTTTTGGTGACGTGCGTTTTCGAAACGGTCACAAATGAGTTTTTTCTAATGAAGGTGTATATGTGTGGAGAACTATTTGTGACTTTAACTAAAACAGTTACATATTACATACATATTACCCGACCTTAAGTGACCGTTTGACCCATCTATTTGACCCAACTAGTTTTTGGTCCAGCGCCCACAACTCCATTAAAAAAACTAATTCGAAACACAACACTACTAGTCCACGTTCACTCTCACCTCTATCCGTCTCCCGCTTCCTTCAAACTCTAATATAAGTACCTGCCTCTTAAAAAAAAAAACAGTTACATACTCTCCCATTTTATGTCACCTTCTTATATATGCACCATTTCGTTTTTGGTCCTATGCGCAACAACTCCACTAAAAAATAACTGCTTGGATATATACACAAACAATAGCCCAGTGAGCCCACGTTCAGACTCCCACTTCCTCCAAACAATTCCAGTTTGTACGTGCTCTCCTCTTACAAAAAGAAAAAAAAAGGTTCCAAGCATAGCGATCTAGATATACTTAGATTTATTTCTTTTATGTTATCTTCCTTTTAAATTCACAAGTTCTTTTCTTTTTTTTTTTTTAGTTATTCAGTTATCAAGTTCTTATTTTTCCAGATCTGTTTGACGTGACTTTCAGATACGAATCTCGATTGCAGAACTTAGCGGTGGACCATGGCGATTTTCTTTTACCTCGTGTAACACTACACCATAACAGGATATTTGTAACACGCATCTTTTTTGTTTTAATTTGTAACAGTTTGTTACCGTTAGTAAGTTGCCAACGCTATCTAAATATTAGGAATGTGGTCTTGTGTTACTTTAAATCGAATGAATTTCAAGAATTAATTTCTAACACTTTCATATTGGAGAAAACCGTGTGATAAATGTTACAATTCCAAAAAACCAAAAACAATTCGATATTTCGCAAAAGAGGGAAACCAAAACAATTTGCAGCTCGGTGAAATAGAAAAATAACCTCTCTTTTTCTTTCTCTCTCACTGTCGCCACTCCTAAACTAGGGTTTCTTTTTCTTATATCTCGTTTAGTTAATTTAAGTGGATATATAGCTCGAACCGAGTTCTTCAGACCTGTTTTTTTTTTCTAAAAAACGAGATGATGGGTAAGTTCAAATTCTTCAATTCTTTTGTTATTTTTATTTTTGTGCGTTTCTTTTCAATTTTCTTCTTCATTTTTTTGGATTATCTAATTAGGGCATGACTGGATCTTGATTTGGTATGTCTACAGCAAATCAATTTCCATTTCGAGGTGAAAAAAAGTTTCGAGCGATGATGAACTTGCGCCAGGAACAAGAGCTCGAATTCACCAGTCATATTCGTATTCTACAGCGGTATGTCTTCCTCCCACTCCGGCTACATGATTTCAATGTCTATTTTTTAATTATTGTTTCTATTTTTTCCCCTTAATCTCTACTGCTCTTTAATTTTTTGTTATTCATTTGATTGAGTTTCGAGAGTATTAGGGTTTTGAAACGAATTAGTCTTTCAGGGTTTCTTATGGAAGCTTCTCTTCTTTCTAATTCTCTTTGGATTGCAAATAAGGGATCATGTTACATGTCAAGTAGTAGAACAAATTAAGAGTGGATTGGCCAGGAGGAACAAAAATGATCCAACATTATAGCCAGTAGAGATGTTTGAGTCATACATACAGTGATTATAGTTCTTCTAACTGTCTGTGACAATTTGAGCCTGCAAGAAAAGACATCCATCTGGTAGTTAGACAAAGATAGGCAATGGATGATATTAACTTGACTCTCTGTACAAAAGGAGCCCACAACATGTCTTTAAAATAGCTTTCTTAATGCCATGTGAGATTTTTTATGTTGCCAATTGCTTTTCAAAGATTGCTCAGACAGCCATTCTTGTGCCATTAGTTAATGCACTATCAAATTTCTTGGCTTAATGCTGTTGCTTTGAACATAAAGAATGTCGCTTGCTTCCTTCTCATTATTATACTGACAAAACTGATTATGTGGATATAAACGTTGCCAGTTTCGATTAATATT
The DNA here is from genome assembly GCF_015680905.1 of Coptis chinensis. NCBI lineage: Eukaryota > Viridiplantae > Streptophyta > Magnoliopsida > Ranunculales > Ranunculaceae > Coptis > Coptis chinensis. Next base: position 85,446,557 of record NC_141463.1, on the reverse strand, counting down.
GAAGTGCTTGGTTTCCAATTGACGATAATGCGTACCGATTTATTTGATTTTTATGTATCAAGGCAATTTATGGATTTTGATTTGTGAACATTTCCAATTTTGTCAACGAATTTGGTATGGGATTTGTGAATTGCCAATTTTTTTTGTTGGTTTGTTGATAACGGTTCCTAATTTCAGTCCATGCGCGCTCTATAAATACAAGAAACTATTCAAGTTGTTTCATCTTCACAATGGTGAAAACGGAAATGGAAACAAGGTTGTTGTTTCTGGTGTTACTAAGAGTGTGAGCTTATTTGGTTTGAAACCAGTTATTTGTTGACACACCATAGTTATTTGTTGATGTTGTTCAGTTTTATAAAACTATTTTTGCTGCTGATGAACTGAAACGTGATATTCTTCATGAACTTCCTCTTATTTTCTCTGCTGGCCTTAAGCTTGGTTCTTCTGTTTTCATTGTTTCCAAGTTGTGTGGTTAGATGAGTTGTTCATATTTCTGGCTTGTTGCTAGAGTTCTCTTTGAAGGCAAGTAATTTCTACGAGTTACGTTACTCTCACAGGTGTGTGTGTTAGTTAATAATATGAAGAAAGTTGTTTGTTTCCATTGTTGTAGGCCATAGTGTTTGTATATATATTGTTTTATCCAAAACTGTCGACAACAGTGGAACTGTTATTGGAATCAAATGCAAAGACGGGATTGTTATGGTTAGTAGTGGAACTTTATTATTTTCATTTTTTTTTTCTAAGTAAAGGGTTTTTATTTGATGTATGTTTTTATTAAGGGTGTGGAGAAGCTGATTGCTTCCAAGATGATGTTATCTGGTTCTAATCGGAGAATTCACTCTGTCGTCATTATGGCATGGTATGTTTCTTTATTTTTCTTGAAACAATACATGACATATTCCTTAAAACCAACTAGTAATTCACTTCCTTTATTCATCTATCAAGTATATAAATTATAAATGTTGTTACTTGTTTCTCTGTAAGGAAAGTTTAGTCTACTATCATGCATTTTACTATTTAATTGATTCCAATCCCTATACAGGCTGTGGCTGGATTAGCAGCTGATGGGAAACAAATTGTTGCAAGAACCAAGTCTGAAGCAACTAATTATGAAAGGTCAGCATCTTTACTAGATGCTTAGGATACAGGGTTAATTTCTCATATTTTGAGCTTGGTCCTCAAGTGAGAGATTATCTCCTTAGAAATCTATAACAGGCTAATAGCTGACTTTCATTCATTTGCATTACACGAGACACAATGCGAGTAGATCAATGTTGTGGCTCTACTGGTGCATCTTGTGACTTAATGCCATAAGAAATAGACATGTTTCTTTTACTTCATTCACTTTTTTTCCATTTTGATTTTCTTTGTTAGGGATTGTCTGTGTGGTGGAAACTCCTATGTGGATTAATAATATCTTTGAATGATAATGATGAAGAAGAAGGTGTTTATCAACATATGACTGGTGGAGGAGTTGTTGATAGAAACAGAATGGTGTATTGCTGAAATCTTTTGTGTATCGACTATGTGAAATATGGTTTCATCGGTTATCCAAGTCTATCTTGGTTTGTAAAGTTTCAACGGAATAAGTGTTTGTGAATACTATTTGGATTATGTCTGTTTAGAAAAAAAAATTATATATGTGCAGGTCCAATTCAATGTGGAATGCAGTTTTTACTTCACATGTATTCACTATTTTTTTTCTGAAAAAAAAAGGTACATTTATCACAGTTTTAAGCAAACCGTCATAACTAGCTGTCCTTTATGTCACAGTTCCAAGTTAATTACATTACTATTTTGTCAAAAGTGTCACAAATGATTTGATTTTTTGTGATGGTTTTTAAGTTTTTGTTACTATTTTATGTAGTGGATACAGGCTAGTCTAGAACAAATATTTGGGCGGTTTTGGAAAAACAATAAATGACCCCCACTCCGTCACGGTTTTGGGAAAAAAAAAACAGTGACAAGAGACTTTTTGTCACTGTTTTTAACAGTGATATAAAACCTTTTTTCTTGTAGTGATATTAGCTAATATGTCATATTTCAATGTGTTAGGAAACAATATAATGGATATTACATTTGAGGCACATCGGAGTACTGGAAGTTCTCCATCGCAACGGAAGGAACAGACTGTGCAGTGCAGCTTTTCAGTTTTTTAGTTCTACTGTTCATCTTCTTCTTCATGATTCCCAACACTTTTAATGACTTCCAAGTAAATGGCATTCATATTGGACGAAAAATAAAGCAATCAATCATGCCTCTACTGAAAAAGAAAAAAAGAAAAAAGCTAACTCACTTGTTAAAGGCAAAAGATGAGAACGAAGAACAATATTGATAAGATAGTGCATCGAGACAAATGCTTTGCTTTCTCCATTCTCCTCTTTTTCTTCTCTTCTATGGCAACTAGGGTTTTTGATTTTCCTTTTTTTTTTTTAAAGAAACGTGGGAGAAAAGGAGAAACAGATACGTGAGTTTGTATTCTCCACGATTTTCTCCTATTTTAACAAAAACGACTTTTGAAAACTCTATTTTCTATATTTTCCAAATTACTAAAAAAAACACCATATTAATAAATAAATAATAACACCAATTAATTAGAAAATAAAAACAGGGTTTTACACTTTCCTAGATCTGTACTATAAACATTTTTTCTATTAATTTTTTTTTTTTTATAAATATCTAGATATTTGTTAGTGAATTGCCCCAAAAATACTAGAATGAAATCCATCCTAATAACTGTGGAAGAATGTAGGGCCTTGAGCAACCTCACTCCACAGGTCAAACAAGTTAGGGTCAAGACCCCAACAACCCAACTAGTATCAATATTGTCCTCACTTAGCCATCTTGTTGCCTCGCTCAAGGTGTATGGTTTTGCATAAATGGCCTTGGCATTAGTTGGGGTCTTCAATTCACTTATATACTTTGTTGTGAACTCCAAACTTGGGCGATGTGGGACTAATTTTGCTCCACCCACACCCCAACAAATCTCCACTTGGATCCAAATGAGTCCACCACAAGCATTCTCTTTGATAGTGGCGTTCTCTTTGATAGTGGCGAGAGGGAGATCGGCTCCGCTCTCTGCGGGCCATTAGCTTGTGGCGTAGGTCACCGTCGGGAATATCAGTATAATGTTTGATATGCCCTACCTCGACGAGGTCTTGAAGGTACTTGATGACTCGAGAATCTCGAATAGACGAAAAAGATGCGGAGATCTTTCACTGTAAGCAAGGAAAGAAGAGGATTTAGTATTGAAAAGGAGAAGAAGACAGTCAAAGAGCAAGGAGAGAACTTGGGGTTTCTGGAAAATAATTTTGATTTAATAATAATAGTCGGTCCTCAACCAAATAAGTCTGCACCCTTTTATAGTTAAGGGTTTACATCTTAGTCACGTAACAACTAAGGAAACAAAAGACTAAGAATAGGCAGAAAGAAAATAAGGTAACTAAACTTAATGCAACACAGGCTAGAGTAGTCTGGACATCTCTTAATACTTCAGCAAGATCTTATCCTTGCTGGATAGTGCGGGCTTGATGTTCAACATCAGTCACCCCTTCATGAGAAAAACACGACCTTATGTTGGCATCCGGTAGAGAGAAAGCTTCATTACCATAAAAAGGGAAAATGTCTTGCACATTAAAGGTGTTTGAGATGTTGAATGTAGAAGGAAGATCAATCACATAAGCATTATCATTGATTTTGTGTAGAACTTGGAAAGGACCGTACTTCTTCATTTTGGTCTTGTTGTAAGTGCCCACTGGAAATCGTTCCTTACGCAAGTGAATCATAACAAGATCACCTTCCTCATAGGTCTTGAAACGTCGATGTTTGTCAGCATCATTCTTATATTTGGCATTGGAGGCTTCAAGTCTTTGACAAACTTCAGAAGTCTTTGACAAACTTCAGATGATCAGCTGCAACATTAGTACCTTGTAGTTTGGGTAACATTGCAAGATCAAGCACATGACTAGGAACCTTAGAATAAACAATTTCAAAGGGAGTTTTGCCAGTGGAACGGTTTACCGAAGTATTGAAAATGAACTCCATATGAGGTAAAAGAAGGTCCTATTGTTTAGGCTTTTCACCACACTTCGCACGAATCAAATTTCCCAAAGAACGGTTGACAACCTTGGTCTGTCCATCTGTTTGCGGATGAGAAGTACTGCTAAACTTTAAGGAAGTGGCCAAATGCATCCATAAAGTTTTCCAGAAGTAGCTCAAAAACTTGGTGTCGCAGTCGAAAGTAATAGATTTAGGTACGCCGTGAAGACGAACAATCTCTTTGAAAAATAAAAAGGCCACATGTGAAGCATCTGAAGTCTTCTTGCAAGGAATAAAGTGTGCCATTTTGCTATACCGATCAACTACAACCATAACGGAATCAACACCCTCTCGAAAGTAATGCGTGGAAGACCCAAGACAAAATCCATAGAAACATCAACCCAAGGAGCATCTGGAATAGGCAACGGAAGGTAGAGACCTGTGTTTTGGGTTTGTCCTTTAGCCTGTTGACAAATAAAACACTTCCGAACATATTTATTAACATCTTTCTTCAAGGAAGGCCAGAAGTAACGTTCCTCAACTAACGCAATGGTCTTATCACGACCAAAATGTCCACCAAGACCACCTGCATGTAACTCGCGAACAATGTGTTCTTGAGCAATGCATAAGTGGTTATCTTTGAAGAGAAACCCATCTTGAATAAGAAAGTCAGCAGTCCCAGAGTGCATATTGGAACACTTAGACCACAATAACTTGAAGTCATCATCATCGACGTACAAATCCTTCAAGTAATCAAAAGCAGTTATCTCATTCCTAACAGTCACAAGAAGATGAGCACGACGGCTTAAGGCATCATCAACTTTATTATCTTTGCCACTCTTGTGTTTGATAGAGAAAGTGTATTTATTAATAGTAGAGAGCCAACGATCATGCATGCGGTTGACCTTTGCAGAAGTCTGAAGGTACTTCAATGCTTGATGATCGGTGTTGAGAGTAAACTCTTTCTGTACCAAATAAGGATGCCAATGTTTGAGAGCTTGAACTACTGCAATTAACTCCAACTCATAAGTAGACCACTTCTTTTGTGCGTCTGAATTTTTCTCACTATAGTAGGCAATAGGATGGCCTTCTTGTGAGAGGATAGCACCAATACCAAGAATAGAATCATCACAATCGACTTCAAAAAGCTTATTGAAATCTGGAAGTGCCAAAACAGGAGCAGTACAAAGCTTATCTTTGAGAAGATTAAAGCTTTTATCAGCGGCTTCAGTCCATTGGAAATGCACATGCTTCAAACAATTAGTAAGAGGGCTAGCAATAGAGCTGAAATTTCGCACAAAGCATCGATAGAAGGTAGCTAAGCCATGAAAACTCCGAACTGCAGAAATAGAGTTAGGAATAGGCCAATCATGAATAGCTTGAACCTTGGACTCATCTACATGAATCCCCTTGTCAGAAATCACATAGCCCAAAAAAAGAACGCTACTGGACATGAAGGTGCACTTTTTCAAGTTCAAATAAAGAACATTCGCAAGGTGCGTAGTAAACACTTGCCTTAGATGAGAGAGATGATCGTCCAAACTACGACTGAAAATCAAAATGTCATCGAAATAAACAATAACAAATTTACCAAGAAAGGGTTGCAAAATCTGGTTCATAAGTCGCATGAAGGTACTAGGAGCATTAGATAATCCGAATGGCATGACAAGCCACTCGTAAAGACCCTCTCTAGTCTTGAAAGTTGTTTTCCACTCATCACCAAATCGTATACGAATCTGATAAAACCCATTACATAGATCAAGTTTGGTGAAAATAATAGATCCAGAAAACACATCAATCATGTCATCCAACCGTGGAATGGGAAACCGATAAGGGACAGTAATTCGGTTAAGAGCGCGACTGTCAATACACATACGCCATCCACCATCTTTCTTAGAAACTAAAAAGGCCGGGCAAGCACAAGGACTCTTGCTTGGTCTGATCAAACCCTTCTATAATAAATCATTAACATGACCTTGCAAAATAGCATGTTCACTAGGACTCAATCGATAGTGAGAAAGATTAGGCAATGAAGCACTAGGTAACAAATCAATATGATGTTGTATATCTCGTAGAGGCGGCAAAGAGGCAGGTAATTCAGTAGGAATTAAATATTTAAACTCTTGCAATAAAGGTTGTTCCTGAGAAGGGATGTCAACTGGAGGCTTATTAGCTTCATGAGAACTAAGAGTGTGAGTGCTGGGAGCGTGAGGACGCAAAGACAAAACCATAGAATTGACCAAAAATAGGGTCTTTGGATCACTAGAAGATGGAATACTGTCCAAAGAATGAGGAGGATGCAAGGTGAACTTACTGCCATCCTTGTAAAAGATATAAGTATTCTCAAAGCAATTATGTACAACACGAACATCATATTGCCAAGGGCGACCAAGTAAAAGGTGAGTGGTAGTCATATGAACAACATCATAGAGAATAGAATCAAAGTATTTACATATAGAAAAGTCTACCATACACTGTTGAGTTACCTTCGAAGAACAATCATTAGTAATCCAACCAATAGAATATGGTTGAGGGTGAGTCCTGATTGGTAATTGCAACTTTTCGACCACTTCACTAGAAATAAAATTTTCAGTACTACCACTGTCAACAATCAAAGTGCATATTTTCCCAGCGATAGAACACTTAGAGTGAAAGATACTATGTCGTTGAGAAGGAGAACGATTAGCAAGAAATAAAGGACGACAAATACCCATAAAGTGTTCACCAACAATATCATGAATGTCATAGGATGGCTCTTCTTCAGCATGCACTTCAAAAGTTTCCTCTGTATTCTCAGTATCCATGTCAGGGGCATGATTAACATATCCAAGAACTTCTTTCTGGCGACACTGAGCAGAAGTGTGATTAGGGTCACCACACTTTAAACAATGCTCTCCTTTATATTTGGTATAAGGGTTGCTATGTCTAGGATTTTGGAAGTATTTGGTTGGTTGGTGCGATGGTTTGTTTGGTGGGAGCGAGGATTATTGGTGTTGTGTGGGGTAAATAGTGGCTGAGTAGTGAAAGGAAGTGGACTTTTGGGTGGTGGTTGTGGGCTGTTAAGTGGAGGGATCTTGGGCAAAGGCAGTAATGGTTGGTCATGTGAAATGGGGGACGGTGGTGAGAATAATGTGGAGGGGTGAAGTTAGCATGTCGTTGGGAATAGGGGGAAGCTTCAGGTGAAGGAGTGGAGTAAGGTTGGTTATATGAATAGGCTTGCTGGTGGTGTTGACGGTAGTAGTTGTTGGTGGTTGTACGAGTGGGTGGAGGCGAAAATTGTTCAAAAGAGCTCTCAATTTTAATGGCCATTTGAATGGTGGAAACCATAGTATGGGTAGACATAATCATATGGTTCTTAATGGGACGATTAAGTCCACCGATAAAATGAGAAATCAACTGCTCTTGACCTTCTTTCACATTATTACGAGCAATCAATTCATAAAACTCAGTAACATACTCCTCAATAGATCTAGCTCCTTGACGACAATTTTGTAACTTGGAAAATAATTGTTGTCGAAAATCTTCAGGTAAACATTTATCACGCAACAGTTTATGCATACGACGCCAACGTTGAATTACAGGTTTACCTTCTAGCTTGCGTTCTTCCAAAAGAGAATGCCACCACGCAGCAGCGGCTCCCTTAAGTTTGTAAGCAACCATCTTCACTTGCTTATCTTCTGGAACCTCCATGAATTCAAAAAAACAATCAACTTCATAAACCCAATCCAAGAATTCTTCGATGTGGAAATTGCCAGAAAAGGATGGAATATCCGCCTTGAGTTTGTACTCTAGAATAGCACCATAGTTAATTCGTGTAGAATATTAAGTAAGCTTTTTCTGATCTTGAAAATGACGATACCAATCTTCTTCAATTTCATCATCATCACTGCCCGTATTTTTTGACAAAACTGTAGTGGTGTCTTTGTATGGTTGGTTGAGATAATTTGTTGGACGGGTGATAGATGGGGAAAGAAGTCCAACAACATCTGGTGGAATGCTGGATTGAATAGATGCGGAAGCGTTGGGGTCTTGTTGCAAAAGGGTGGGAGGGAAGGTTTGTTTTGATGGAGATACGGGTTGTTGAAGATTAAAAGAATAATGAATCAATTTCGTCAAACTTTCAATCTGTGATTTGATTTTCTTGAGATTTGTGTCGTGTTCTTGAAGCTTGGTATCGTTAGTGGCAACGAAAGCATAAAAAACCAATTTTTTTATCGACTCGTCGTGGGGAGCCATTAAACAGGAACTTTGCTCTGATACCACTTGATGACTCGAGAATCTCGAATAGACGAAAAAGATGCGGAGATATACCACTGAGCAAGGAAAGAAGAGGATTTAGTATTGAAAAGGAGAAAAAGACAGTCAAAGAGCAAGGAGAGAACTTGGGGTTTCTGGAAAATAATCTTGATTTAATAATAATAGTTGGTCCTCAACCAAATAAGTCTGCACCCTTTTATAGTTAAGGGTTTACATGTTAGTCACGTAACAACTAAGGAAGCAAAAGACTAAGAATAGGCAGAAAGAAAATAAGGTAACTAAACTTAATGCAACACAGGCTAGAGTAGTCTGGACATCTCTTAGTACTTCAGCAAGATCTTATCCTTGCTGGATAGTGCGGGCTTGATGTTCTACATCAGTACTGCTTGAGCATTCTACAGTCGTTTGTCTCGTGGCACTTCGCTTTATGGAAAGCACAATACGGTTTTCCTAGTGTATCTTCAAATCTTTTTTCCGCAGGTCGGTAATAGGCAGCATTTTTTATCTTCTCCAGGATGTAACCTAGAGACCTTGTGAGCATATATAGCGAACTAGCGCTGCGGTTGCGTCTTGTTTCCAGAATTTTGTGCTTCCTATCTGGGTCGCTTCTTGGAGGGAGGGGTCAGTGTTTGTGATTGCTGCAACTTCCTCCATTTGGATGTTGTCTTTTGCTAATGACTCTTGCAACTTGATGTGCTTGTCCACCTCGTTGTATAGGTCGTCCAATTTCTCAGGTCGCTCCCTCATGAGCATCCTATATAACTAGATGTGCTTGTGGATAGCCCTGGTGAAGGCTAACGTGGCGAAATACTCTTGAATGTCACTGTCCAAGGACAGAAGTTTGGTTTTGAATCGTCCTAATAAGGACTTGAGTGACTCTTCCTTATCCTGGGATAATTGGAAGAGTGAGGCCATGTCGGCTTTCTTGCGTCTTTTGTGGACATAGTGGTTGGCAAATGTATCTGTCAGCTTCTCAAAGCTGTCGATCTAGTTTGGTTATAGTGAGTAGAACCAATCAAGAATGCCTTCCTTCAAGCTTGCTGGGAACAGGCGGCATTGTAGGAAGTCGAATTCCTGTGCACTGTATAGTGCGAGGCTCTGGCTATAGCGAGCTACGTGTTGCCCAGGACACGCATTGTCGTCATACATCGCCAATCTTGGTTGCATGAAGTCTGGGGGGCGAACTTACCGAGTATCTCCGCTGTGAACGGGGATGCTCGGTAGGTATTGAGCATCTTCTGGACGATATTTGTAGCGTCCTTCTTCGCTGTACTGAGTTCGATTCATTGGGAAAGGTTGTTGATATGCTGGTTCACCTCGTTCATGCCGTCTTTTGTTGTGGCCACGTTTGAGGTAGCGATCTGTTCCTTGAGTACATCATTCTCCTGTTGGAGCAGAATGATGTTGTCGGACATCGTTCCCATTTGGGCCACTAAGGTCGTGAGCTATTCTTGTAGGCTTTCCATGCTTCATGGGCTTGAGTTTTTTGGTTTAATTTGAGATAGATTGAGGGTTTGTGAACTCAAGAAATTGAGTCATAGACGACGCCAATGTAAAGGTTTGATTTGGATTAACCTTACAAGCATAGGCCTGATCAAGGGTTGGGGTGTTTGTATTGAATTGACCGAGTTTGTCTGGGCGAACTGCCTACGTATCAAGTTATCTATCTGTGGGGAAACTTGAATCAGGTCAAACGTAGTTCCTCATCCTCTTTATATAGGCAATGGGTGCGCGCTTTCTATTCTTCACGCGTCAGGTCATCTCCAGGCCTTCAAATCATTCGGGCGCCATAATGATGAATTAAGGACACTTGTGGTGAAGCATGCCTGAAGATGCGGTCTTGATGGTGGTATTTCAGACTTATGTTACTGACCGTTGATGTGACCGAGAGTCTGGGAGATCGCTGTTGGAGAGAGGTCGTTCGTGTATAACGAATCACTCTGAAGCGAGCTCGTGTGATGAAGACTTCAGGTCGGTTGACTACTGATTAGCCAGATCGATTGCCATAATTGAGTCACTATGGAGCGAGTTATGAGGACGAAGATCGAGGGACGACCTGTATCTATGTTTGTGCTGGACACGTGCTTGATATTCATTGGATGTGAATATTACTCCCTCACATTTACCATTACACTCCCAAAAGCAACGCATAATACCAACTCAATTAATTGTCATGCAAATATTCCAAAAGAACAAAGATTTCACTTGTGCTATAGATATAATAAATTTCAGGCAGTAACAAATCATACACAATGACCATAAACAACAATCCATTCAAACGTTTACCATTTTCCATCCACAAATTTATCCAAGATCAATACGCTCATATTCAAATTTCTCGACAGAGAACCCACTGCACTTTTATATTTCTCTACAACTCTAACATGTCAGACATAAAGTTACATATGAAATTTGAGATCTATCCGATAACGAGTCAACATTCATCTAATCAAAAGAAAAATACTACGCACTGTAATTTTTCTATTGTAGAAACCCTACGACCAGTCTCGCTTTTTAATGCCTCAACAGACCCTGAACCGTTGGATCAACCTAAAAACCTAATATGTCATATTTCAATGTGTTAGGAAATGATATAATGGATATTACATTTGAGGCACATCGGAGTACTGGAAGTTCTCCATCGCAATGGAAAGAAAAGAATGTGCAGTGCAGTTTTTCAGTTTTTTCAGTTCTACTGTTAATCTTTATCTTCATGATTCCCAACAATTTTAATTACTTCCAAGTAAATGACATTCATATATATGGACGAAAAATAAAGCAATCCATCATAGCTTTACTGAAAAAGAAAAATAAAATAAAAAAGCCAACTCACTTGTTAAAGGCAAAATATGAGAACGAAGAACAATATTGTAAGATATAGCTAGTGCGGCGAGACAAATGCTTTGCTTTCTTCTTTCTCCTCTTCTTCTTCTCTTCTATGGCAGCTAGGGTTTTTACTTTTCCTTTTTTTTTTAAAAGAAACGTGGGAGAGAAAGAAGAAAGAGATACGTGAGTTTGTATTCTGCACGATTTTCTCCTATTTTAACAAAACCGACTTTTGAAAACTCTATTTTCTATTTTTTCCAAATTACCAAAAAAACACCATATTAATAAATAAATAATAACACCAATTAATTAGAAAATAAAAATGGGGTTTTACACTTTCCTAGATCTGTACTATAAACATTTTTTATATTAATTTTTTTAAAATAAATATCTAGATATTTGTTAGTGAATTGCCCTGAAAATACTAGAATGAAATTCATCTGAGTAACTGTGGAGTATATCGATTTACATATAATAATGTAGGGCCTTCAGCAACCTCGCTCCACAGGTCTCCCAGGTCAAACATGTTCGGGGCAAGACCCCATTAACCTAACTAGTATCAATATTGTCCTCACTTAGCCATCTTGTTGCCCCACTCAAGGTGTAGGGTTTTGCATAAATGGCCTTGGCATTAGTTGGGGTCTTCAATTCACTTATATACTTTGTTGTGAACTCCAAACTTGGGCGATGTGGGACTAATTTTGCTCCACCCACACCCCAACAAATCTCCACCTGGAGCCAAATGAGTCCACCACAATCAACACGATCATAATCCAATTTGTCTGCGCCATCTCAAGAGCACACCAATATCAAGGAAACACACGAACCAACTGGGAAATATGAGTTTGCAAAGTAGATCATCAAGGCTTTAAGAAAAATCTCACACCTTGAGCGGGGCAAGGTGGCTAAGTGGGGACTATATTGATACTAGTTGGGTTAGTGGGGTCTCGCCCCGGACCGTTTGACCTGCGGGGGGTTGCTCAAGGCCCTACAAATGGTATCAGATCCCAGGCAACGCCTGGATTATTGGATTGAGGGGGGAAGATCTTATAATTAAAGTAGAGTAGACATGGGGGCCTGATGAACCTCCGTGTACACAAGTAGTAGCTGCTCAATTGGTTCATGTATTTCCTTGATATTGGTGTACTCTTGAGATAGCGCAGACAAATTGGATTATGATCATGCTGATTGTGGTGGACTCAATTGGCTCCAGGTGGAGATTTGTTGGGGTGTGGGTGGAGCAAAATTAGTCCCACATCGCCCAAGTTTGGATTTCACAACAAAGTATATAAGTAAATTGAAGACCCCAACTAATGCCAAGGCCATTTAAGAAAAACTGGGTGTAACGATAAGGTCTTTTGTCTGCCTCTCCTGCGGGCGATAGCAGCCATGGTTTCCCCTACTCAAAAAATTTCATCAAACCTCTCCTCAATCCTCTGAATATCAACTCTTCCCCCTTCTCTCTCTCCTCTATCTCTATTTCTTGTTTTCTCTCTTTCTGGCATGCTAAGGAACATGACTCCCAAGCAACACCCATTGCTGTTAGGGGAATCATCTAGATCCATAGCAGAAAAAGGGGAATTACTTCAAATGCAAATGAGGAATCTTCTTACCTCAACAAAACAAATGCGATTAGAGTGTCGTAATCCAGAAGAACAGGTTAGTGAACAACTTATGGTTGTAGGAAAGTTATTTGGGGGCTACCCAATTAACCTAGATGATTTAGGAAAGGAACTGCACCGCCTGTGGAAAACAAGAGGGAACGTAACGCTGGAGCTCATTACCAAAGAACATGTCCAGATTCTGTTTGAGCAAGAGGATGAACTAAGGCATGTCACCACCAATGGCCCTTGGCTTATTCATGGGCACATTCTGTCCATAATGAACTGGGTTAGGTCTCAACACATTGAAGAATATAATTTTGACTTGATCAGCTACTGGGTTCAGATATGGGGTTTGCCAAGGGAGCGTATCAACAAGACAAATGTTAAAATCATTGGAGAGGTACTGGGGAAGGTAACGGAGGAGGATATATCCTGTCCTATTGAATTCAACCAACCAGTAGCAAGAGTTCGTGTCTTGTTGGATATCAAGGAAAGACTCACCAAGGATCTAACAGTCATGCTTGAAACAGGAGCCTCCTTTCATGTTAAGTTTAAGTACGAGAAGCTCGACCTTTTCTGTTACTTCTGTGGGGTTATCGGGCATGATCACTATACTTGCCGGATCAGAGCACAACATCGGTATGAGCTGGTGAAATGTGGTGGGTCAAGCAAGGATGTGAAACCAAACTTCACAAGCATGATGAAGGCAAACAAGTTTTTTAATGGGATAGCCAGCAAGGAAAAGCAGGTGATAATCATCTCAGGACAACCACAACAACCCCGTTTCAACGAGATCCCAGCGCCTGGGTTGGGGGGGTCTTCTGGCCATGGTCGATCATCTCAGGGAAAGGCATGTCCAGCATAACATCAAGACAAAATCACAATATAGCCGTTGAAGCCTCTGCCAGAGGGGCTCAGAAAATGGGACCATCTGGCTCCACAACGGATAGAAACACAGAGGGGCAGAAAGGAGCACCCATGGAGGTGGAGTCCAGACTATGTAGTTTTGAATCGAATGGGCCACAGCCCAATAGGCAACATGGGCCTAAATCATCCTCTGAAGGCACTGGTTTTATGTCGGGTTCTGGGTCTTGCTTGGGGACCGATCTTGTGGTTGCTGCCCAAGTCCATGTCAACCAAGTTGGATCCCATAGTATGGATACCCAAGATCTGAATCAGCCCATAGTCTCCAGTCCACAAGACTTTAATTTGGAGCAGATGGAATCCCTAGACACAACACACCACAACCCGACACCTTACCTTCTCTATAGGGACTCTTTGGAAAACCAACCTGATCTACACCTAGCTACTACAGAAGATGGTATCCAAGGTCTGGGGAATGCATCTGTTGACCACGCCATACTTTTCCAGCACACCAGGCTGGTCAGAAAAGATGGCAAAGCCTACAAGCAGTTGGCGGTATGAAATCCGAGATCTTCTAGAAAAGGTAAGAGTGGTACCTCTTTCCCACAAGATCCTGGCTTTAATCTCTCTAGCCCAGATTCAAACAACAAAAGGAAAATCTCACCTCTGGGCTGCACCATGGCTGAGAAAACAAAGAAGCAAGAGGAGATGCTGGGTCGAGGGGTGAGGAATGCCATCAACAGATCTAAGAAGGCTAAGATAGTGGCTGAAGAAATGAGAAGGCAAGGGAAAGGGAAAAGTCTTATTCCAAGGAATGCACACATCATCTCTTTATCTAGTGAATCAAATGAGAATAATGGTGACCAAGAGACAAGAATGATCCCATATCAGCAAGAGGGGGAGCAGTATGATTCGGATGATAGTGTATCACAGCCCCCACCTATGGCTATTGATGACTCAGCTTTGCGTAATTCCATAGGTAGGAGAATCAGCTGTCAAGGACAAGGCTTTGTTCCATCTCCAGAAGATAGTGATGAGAGCATTTGGGAGCACTATGCTAGGTCAAAAAACAGAACCATGGATATGCTCATCTCGAGTGGTTCTACCAGCACAAATATACCAAGTACACACCATGCCAAAGCTTCAAAAGGGTTCGCGGTGACTGTCCCTACACAGTCACCTTCACCTCAATGACGATCTACGCCTGGAATTGTCGGGGTCTTGGTTCCACCACGGCGATTCAACATATAAAGGATCAGATGGGGGTGTTGGGAGTGGATATTGTGTGCTTGTCTGAAATAAAGGTTGATAGAAAGAGGATAGAGATGGTTAGTAAGGTGTTAAAACTGGGAAGTTGCTTTAATGTTCCTGCTGATGGCTTAAGTGGTGGTTTGGCTGTCATGTGGAAGGATGGAGTGGACCTGGAGGTGCTTGGAGCTACTAAGAACCAAATAACAGGTAAAATTTCTAATTACTACAATAAAATTTCTTTCTTTTTCTCCTTTGTATATGGGGACCCCTGTTCCTTGTCTTAGAGGAAGGGTCTGGATGGAGCTGAGGGACATTGCTCCTTTAGTACCTGGTCCTTGGTGCCTTTTTGGGGATTTTAATGCTATTTCGTGCTTGAATGAAAAAGTGAGGGGGACATAGTAGGCTTACCAAGTATATGCTGGATTTTAATAGCCTTATTGTAACGCCCATATTTAAAATATGTATTTAGTTATATATTTATTAATTATTTATTTATTTAAAATTCGCTGGATTGGATTTGGGATACGTGGGCCTGGTTTTTGGGCCCGAGTCTGTGTTGGGCTTGGGTTTCAGACCCAAGTATATAATCACATTGTTCTAGAGAATAGGGTTTTTAAGATAATAAAATAATGAAAATGGAGGCAGAGCTAGAAACTTGTTTGCTCGAGCGTTGGAGCGCGACGGCTCGGACTAGGAGGATTCGTCGAGCGGGTAATTAAGGTGAGTAGCTATTTTGCTATTTCACCGGATTTATAGTTTTCGTATATCGGTGTATACTATCTAATGTTTCTGTTTTTTTTTATACTGCTCATTATATTGTTTTTATTCGACGTCGTGTTGTCGAGTTGTTAAAACTCTAGTGAAACTCAGATTTGATATAGAACTGTCAAAACTTTGTTAAAATTGGGTAAACTGTCGAAACTCTGTTGCGGCTAGGAAATCCACATTGAACTGTCCAAGCTTTATGGGCACTAATGGCGTCGCCCAGAACAGTAACGAAATCCTATTGGCTTGTTGAACTTTCTTTACTTGTTGTGGTATGGTTGGTTGAGAATTGGTGGTCGAAATGTCGGGATGGATATTGGGGGTGGCGGTAAAGCTTGCACTGTCCATTAATGGCGGCACGCCCATCCTCCAGTAAACTAATATAAACTGTTTTTGGGTTGGTTGATTTATAATGGGTTGAAGGGGGTGTGTTTGAGTGGGTGAGGGCGGTCGAATAGGGGCTGTTGGAAGCTTGAAACAAGCTTTAATGGAGGTCGACATTTTATAGATCTAGATTTGATGAAAGGGAATCGAGGTAATGAATCTTGTTTTGGTGTGTATTAATGTTGTTTGGTTGGTGATGAGGAGGGAAACCGCGGGGTTGTATTGGGTGGTCGAGTGGAGATGGTGGTGGTCGATTTTGGTGGTGGTGGAGGCTGCTGTTGGAGAAGATGATCGAATTGGGCTTGGGCCTGGGTCGGTTTCTCTTGGGTTTAGGTTTGTTAGTTGGGCCGAAATGTGTTAGTTGGTTTTGGGCCCGATTTTTAGTTGGTTTTGTTTAGGGCCTTTTCCAATTAGTCTATGGGCCCATTTCATTTGTTTTGTTGGGCCAGTTTCATTTGTTTTGATTGGGCCGATTTCAGTTCAATTTTAGGGCCGAACTCAGTTGTGTTTTGGGCCAGTTCAGTCTAAAGTTTTTGGGCCGGTTTAGTTTAAGTTGTTTGGGCCAAAACTAATTAATTTTCTTTGGGCCGGTTTATAATTTTATGTGGGTTGGTCCTTATGTCCCCTATTGGGTCAGGTGGAATAAATAAGTTGGTTTTAGACTTTTGGGTTATAAGGTTTGGGCTTGGCCAGTTGGGTCCGGACCATTTCCTCAGTCATGAGCCCCTGAGCCATGCACATTGACCTTAGCCATGAACCATGGCTATGACCCTGAACCTGTCGAACATGGAAACGACAGTTTGACTTTGACAATGATGTGTTGACTTTGACCTTGACCGTTGACCGATGATTTTGACCGTTGACCGTTGACTGTGGAATGTTGACTTTTTCTAGATTTTCACCTATTTAAGAATATGGACAAATGTAGTAATAAAATGTTGTCGGAAATTGTATAACCTTGTTTGTCATTATTTAATTAAGTTTTGACGTGAGTAGTGCAATATAATATTGGCACGTAACTAGAGGGGAATTCTGATAATAAGAATTTGATATATATGTTTTTATGAGTATTAAATTATATACGGACTTAGATTTATGGACTTTAGTATTGGGCTTTGATTGTGGACTGTGGACTGTTTAATTGTGCTACGTTTTATGTTGTATATTATATGGACAAATGTAGTAATAAAATGCTGTGGAAGCTTGTATAAATTTGGTTGTCATTATCTAAGAAAGATTTGACATTGATGTTGTGTATTTTTGACACGTGACGAGATAGAAACTTTAGAAGATATAATATTCCTAAACCGCTATAAAAATGTATGCGATACGTTTGAAGCAATTGTGACATTATATAATATGTTGGGATATATATATTAAATGCAATAGTTTTGGAGAAATAAATGTATAAACACTCCATTATTATATATGTGAGATGCTACTATGAGGTAGTATAATATTGGTGAATATTTTCCCACGGGAGTGTGGCATAGTGCAATAATATATTGGCACGTGAAAGAATGAAAGTGGTTATGAGATATAATTGAGATATTTCTAAATATTGTGGCTTAGTGCAATAATTAATTGGCATGCACGTGGTATAGTGAAATTATTATGAGTCATAAATGTATGACACTTGAATAAACTACGTAACGAAAATCCTAGAACCTAGCTACCACAACTCATGTGATTTGCCCTGTGTGGGCGTATGTGATATGATTGGCCCCTGTATAGGGTGTATATATATGAGATGTTGATTGACCCATGTGTTGGGCAATCGTAGCCGAATAGTGGCTTGATTATTCCGTTCGCAAATATTGGAACGAGATGCGCGATATTTTATGCCGAATAGTGGCAAGATTTTACATAATGGCTTCCGTGGTGAGGGTTACCCGGTGTCGCGCATCTCGGCTCGTGGTGGTTACGCACGGAGTGGTTCATTATGTAAGGGGAGGCATGTGGATGTACATGTTCGGCGTTGGGTAGCGATTGTGGTAGCCAGGGAAACTAGGTAAGACATAGATACGACGTGATTTTAGGGACACGCAAAGAAAGCCTTAATTAATCTAATTATGGTAATATGTTGGTTAATGATGTATCTTTAGATAGATGATTGTATATGGTTTGCAGAAGGGTGGGTCAAACTAATTACTCGTGCAGAGACGACCCACTCTGTAATTGAGCATGGAATGCGGTACGTATATAATATGCTTGGTTGGTTATTTGTTTAGTTCGAACCCAAGGTGCCTCGATGGAGGAACTACATGTCTTATTTATGATGCGTATAATTTGTTGTGTGGTTAGTGGGAAGTTAAGGCGCCTCAGTGGAGGAACTACCTGCCTTAATTATTATACTTAAGGATGTTGTATTAGTCGTTGAAAGTTAAGGCGCCTCGATGGAGGAACTAACTGCCGTATGGATGGTGTATATATATGTATAATTATATGTTGTATTTTCGGGCTACTCACACCAGCATTTTTATAATACTGACCCGATTTGCATGTTTGCTTATCGGGTGTGTTCATTAAATGAACATAGTTGATAAGTCTTGACAGGTTTAGTGTTGAAGAAGATTGGTTGCTGCTTGTGGTTTGCGTTAGCGTTGCATCTTAGGATATGTTTTGTTTTCCCTTGAGGTGATATAGATTTTCAGTCTAGACAATGTTTTTTGTATTTTCATTTGTAAATTTAATTAAAGAGTTATTGAAAAGAGATTTGTAACCTAATCTTATTTGTAAATTTTTGTAATGAAGAGGACATTTGTTTAATTGAAATTTTTATTGGTTTTAATTATCCGCCTATTTAAACTGTTTATAGGTTTTTGGAAGTGGAGAGTGCGTCACACCTTGGAGATCGAAAAGTCGGGAACAAATAATGTTTTTCCGAATTCTGTCGAAATTCGGGATGTGACACTTATCAATGATTTGGGGTTAGTGGACTTGGGGTTCAAAGGACCAAAATTCACTTGGAATAACAATCGAACCCCAGGTGCTCATGTTCTGGAGAGACTGGATCGTGCTATGGCCACCCCCCAATGGCTGACTTGCTTTCCTCATGCAAGTGTGAGGAATGTAGCAAATGCTTCTTCTGACCACTTGGCTTTGCATATTTCCCTCACAAAGCATGATGACCATTGCTTTAAACCCTTTAGATTCTTTAATATGTGGCTTTCTGATATCTCCTGCAAACCTTGTATTGAAGAGGCCTGGCAATCTGTTATGCATGAGCTGCCTGATAAAAATGTGATTAATAGATTGCATGCTACCAAAGATAATCTGTCCTACTGGAATAAGAATGTCTTTGGAAACATTTTCCACAATATCAAAAAAACTCAAAGAAAGTTGGAAAATGTGTTAACTAAGCCTTTCACTGTGGAGAACCATTATAAAGCTAAGGCCTTAAAAGCCACTTTACTTGAGTGGTATGTGAAGGAAGAATCGTTTTGGAAACAAAAATCCACTGATCAATGGATCAAGGAAGGGGGGAAGAATACTAGATTTTTTCATCTCTCTACCATATACAGAAGGAAAAAAAATAGAATTGAAAGCATCAAAGACAAGGATGGCAACTGGCAAGTTGGCAGACTTGATGTGGGCAAGGCTGTCAATGATTATTTTGTTAATATCTTTTCCTCTGACTGCCCTGAGGTTAACACCAAGATTATGGATCTCTTTAATCCCGTGATTACTGATAGAGAGAATGAGATTCTCATTGCTATCCCATCTGCTGATGACATTTGGCAAGTGGTGAGAAAGTTTGGAAAGCTTAAGGCTCCTGGGCCTGATGGGTTTCAAGGTGTTTTTTATCATGATTGCTGGGATATTATAGGAGGTTGTATCATTGCCTTTGTTCAAAATTTCTTTATTTCTGGTAAGTTGAATCCTAGTTTCAATGAAACCTTCATAGCTTTGATCCCTAAAGTGTCTAACCCTGACCACATGTCCAAATTCAGGCCTATTAGCTTGTGCAATTTTAGTTACAAGATCATTTCTAAAATTCTGGCTAATAGGCTGAAATGCCATATTAACAAGATTGTTTCCCCTTTCCAAGGAGCCTTTATAAAGGGGAGGAGTATAGGGGATAACATTGGGCTGGCTTGTGAGGCTTTCCACCACATGAAGAATATGAAAACAAAAAAAAAGGGTTGGATGGCTCTCAAAATGGATATGGAAAAAGCCTATGATAGGGTGGAGTGGTCTTTCCTTGATGTCATCTTTGCTAAACTAGGGTTTAGTGAACCTTGGAGGAACTTGATTAGTCAATGCCTTACAACTGTCTCCTTCAAGGTTCTTTTGAATGGCTCCCCCATTGAAAAAATTGTTCCTAAAAGGGGTCTTAGACAGGGAGATCCTTTATCCCCTTTCCTGTTTATTCTGGTATCTGAGGCCTTATCAAGGATGCTTGCACAACCTGAGGAAAGAGGAGAGATCCAAGGGATTAAGATCAAAAGGAACTCTCTTGCTATCACTCACCTTCTGTATGCAGATGATTTGATTATTTTCTCCAAAACTACTCCTGAAGATAGCAACCATCTCAAGACTATCTTACAGGAATATTGTGATGCCTCTGGGCAGTTGATTAACTATGACAAATCAAGCATTTTCTTTAGCAGAAATGTTAGATTTCGAGGTAAATTTAAACAAAAAAGGTTCTGGAGAATGAAACTGTTTGAGACTAAGGACAAGTATCTTGGGGTCCCAATCATGCTGTCTAGGAAAAAATCTGAAAATTTTGATTATCTTGTGGATAAGGTGCATGGCAAGATTAAGGGCTGGAAAGCTAAGGTGCTCTCCCAGGCAGGGAGAGCAACCCTTATACAAGCTGTTGCCCAGGCAACCCCTTTGTATGCCATGTCTTCTTACCTTCTTCCAGTCTCTACATGTGACAAGATTGATAAAGCATGTAGAGACTTCTTCTGGAATGGGTCCTATAATTCTAATAGTGTCCACACCATTGGGTGGGGGCAACTGTGTAAACCTAAACAAGTGGGTGGTTTAGGGTTTCGCAAAGCTAGAGATATGAACATAGCAATGCTTGCTAAGTTACCTTGGAAGGCTGCTACTGACTTAGAGTCCTTGTGGACTAGAGTCTTTACCAGTATTTACAGTAAAAACTGGATTGGGGATGTGCTCAAACCTCCTGGGACAGCATCCTACTTCTGGAAAGGAGTTCATAAGGTGTTTAACCTTATAAGTGGGGGTCTTATTTGGGCTATTGAGAATGGCCTAACCACTTCATTTCTTCATGACCCCTGGCTTTACAAAGAGGGTAGACCTATCATCCTCCAAGAATTGGGAGTTGATCACCCAGATCTTGAAAATGCACATGTGGCTGATTTGTTCCTTCCCAGTGGCAATGGGTGGGATATTGTAAAGCTCAATCATCTACTCCCACCCCTAATCAGCCAACAAATCCAAGAGGTGGTGGTGAGGCCTATGGGGGATCAAAAAAATAAGATGATTTGGTCTGGGGATGGTAAAGGGGTTTTTACTGTGAGGATTGCCTATAAGTTTTTAACCCAAAGAAGTTGGGAAGGGCAGTCCTCTAGTTTCAGCCAAAGAACCATCTCTAGACTGTGGAAAACAAGGCTGCCAGCCCATATACAACTGTTCATCTGGAAAGTCTATAAAAGAGTCTTACCTATGGGGGATCTTCTTATGGAAAGAAATATGCAAGGGGATTTTGCATGCCCTTTCCGCTGGAGCACAATAGAATCAGATGTACATCTTTTCTTTGGATGTGACTGGACCAGAAGTACTTGGTTTGGTTCACAACTTGGGATCCATGTACAGCTAGATAGTGGTAATACTATCAGATTTTGGCTGGATAAATTTATGATATGGTGCTCTAGTGGAGAGGAGCATATCACTCAAGCAGGAGTGTATAGCTGTGTCCTACTTTACCACATCTGGGAAGCTCGAAATAAAGTGAAGTTTGAGCATAAGATCCTAAGCAGAGCAAGGCTCCTGAGGAAAAGTGCTACTGTCACAGAAAACTGCTGCAAAGCCTTCAGAGAAGCTCCTCCTAACCCTCCTCTTAACCCTCATCATATTAATGGTTTAGATAACTTGTTCCCTGTAATTCCTAGAAGTAGCATTCTGATAAGATTCGATGATGCTTTCCACAAGGAAACTGGATGTGCGAGTGTTGGGTGCATGGCTTGGACTGATGAGGGTGATTTGGTGGGAGCAGCTGTTCGAGTGTTCAAAGCAAAAGGCCCTGAAGAGGCAGAGATGGTGGCAAGTGAAGTTGCTGGGTTACTGGCTTGCTTTCTGGGAAAATATGAATATGTGATCCAAGGGGACTGTGAATAGATCATAAGGTCCCTCAATGGGGGAGGGTGCAAATGGCATCTAAGTGCACTTCTTTTTGCTGTACAAAAACTTTTCAGTAATCTAGAATCTGTAATGTTCAGTTGGGTGAGTCGGATTGTAAATATGGATGCTCATCAGTTAGCTCAGTGGGCAATCCACCAGCTACCTATGTCAGATCTACCAAGGTGCATGACAAAGGCAAATTTTGTACCGTTATGACTTTAAGGCTTTAAGGTTAATATATGGAAGGAATATGTTTATCGGAAAAAAAAAAGATAAGGTCTTTTGTCTAATAGTTGCTACATTTGAAGTTTTTTTTTGGCAACTCGCCCACCTTAGAAGTTAGAACACCCATAAAATCACTTTTGCCCCTTTTACAATTTGAATTGTTGAGATCTCTGAGTTGTTTGGTTGCTTTTGGATGCAGTTATTCCTATTTCCTATGACAGAGTGAAAGAAGAGTCTCATAAGCCTGCATTTGCCTAATGTCATTTGTCACTCGATCAGATTGCCCGTGTCTATGAGTTTCAAAATATGGATGTTTCGGTGTTTCCTAGCCCACAATAGTATGACTCCTTTAAAGTATAGAATGAATAGTACATCTCTTCTAGTGGTAACATTCAATTGATTTCACCAATCACCAACAAGCTGAGCTAGCAGTCCTAAAGTTTTTTCGTGTTTTGATTTCGCCTACTTTTTTGTTGATATTTATTTTAAGTTGGAAATGAATTATTTGGAGTGTACTAGCCAATTAGCCCGCCTGCAGCGGGGCATGCTACATTGATAGTTCACGATGAACTATTTTTACTTTTATCAAACTATTAACAACTGCAATACAACATTACCTAGCGTTACCTGCCATTAGCTGCATTACCTACCATTGGCAGAGTATTGACTGGCCTTCCTCCACTGAAATATAATTGATGCATCAGTAGCATCAAAAATTTTAGTTTTCCTTTGTACTAATTCTTTTGAGGAGTAAGTATAATGATTCTTTCAAGGAGTAGTAAAGAGCATCTTTAGGAGAGACACTATCCTAGCATCAAACAATCTCTCCTAAAGATGAAAAAACACCAAAGTAAACACCAAATCAGCGAAAATTTGGTATTTGCTTTGGTGATGTATCAAATCTCTCTCGCGGCTTTGGATAAACTGCGCGGTTTTGTGAACACCGTGAAGGCTTTGGTGTTAGTTTGGGCCTTTGTCTCGTAGTGTTTCGAACACCAAATTTTAATGTGTCACGGTTTACCAAAAACCGCGTGGGCTTGGGCTTGATCTCTTGCACGGACAACGGTATATCCAAGTGCAAAATATTCTCAAATCAATTCAAAACTCGAGAAAGATCATTAGAAAATAAAAGTAATAATTTTGTTACATTCTCTCTCACACATATTGTTTTCCCCTTACATCATCAAGAGTAACTTTCTTTACATCTTCGGAGAAAAGAACCTGGTCCCAACTCTACATAAGTTGTTTGAATATTGGTAGCTAAAAAATCATCTATCTTATTGGACTCCCTAGAAGCACGGATAAAGCTAAAATGTTCAAACAATTCCTTCGTGCGGTCAATGCTTCTGAGCATCTTCTCTGGTTGCCAAGGATGTCGACTCTTCTTAGTTAAGAAAGAAATAACACTCATAGAGTCATTTTGTGCTTTAATCCTCCTGATTCCATGCCAAATTTTCTCTATATCGATTCAACGCCTTTCCAACCCAAGTGTGCAGAGCATTGTGTGGTGCAAGTTCTATAGTTCCAGGCCCATCACAAACACCATCCTTGCTTGGCTTGGACTGACAACCCATGAAGAGTTCCACCTTCTTAGCACCAGAGACCATTTGGTGATACATGAAGGCTAAATTCTTTTTAATCCGTTGTTCAGGCTCAATTTCGGTATCGTTATAATCATAATTTATATCTGCTATTCTAGGAATATGAACATGAGTTTCTTCACGTTCTGTGTCAGTAAAAGCACCATCCATATACATAGCAGGCGTAACCATTCCCTTTGGAGCATCCCATTGCCAGAATGGCAATGCAAATGTGTCATCACCAATCAAACTTCCAAGAATTCATTCATGAAAGTATATCATCATTCTGTGCCAAGGAAAGAATAACCATTGCCTGTGGATGCTAAAACTGGCATTCGAGTATTGTTGGTTATATGCCCCTGTGCAATAAATGCAATGCATATCGGCTTTTCGTCTAAAGCTGCGTGGATCCTCATAAGGGAGGGATTTCATGTAAAACAGGTGGGGTCAGCCTTAACCCCAGCTTAACTTTCAAAAAAAAAAAAAAAAAAAAAAAAAAAAAAAAAATAAGCAATACACATTTGAAAGTGGTATAGTGGACCATAACACCAGTTATTAACTTTGTCAGTATGTAGTCAGTTCTACTCAAACAGTCTAGCTTAGAAATAGTCTTGCAATTTATGTAGTAGTACCTTATCAATCCTTTAATTTCACTCTGGTATGTCGCTTGGACCATGTTGTAGTCCAATTTCGCTAGATCGAGCAGAAGGGCGACCATGTTGTCTTCACTTTCATATGTATCGATATACCACCTAGTCTCTAACCTTGATATCCTCCAGTGCAAGGGATGCTCTAATGAATGGGCAACCTTCTTTGCAAGTGTGGGATTTATATTTCCCTTTATATCTCTCAAATGCCTAGTTGTAAAGGCCTTAGCTTCATCCATGAAATCTTTGCCTTCTAAACCAAAGTAGGAAGCTTCATACAAACTTAACATTCCCTTAACATCCTCAGAAAGGCACATCTTCAAACTGCCCATTTCATCATCCTTATATCTGTCAAAAACATCTGATTGATACACAATCACAATTTCGATTATGTACCTTGTAGTAAAAAAATTTACGCATTATATTATAACACCAAGTATAGTACAGTTTTTTAACTGTTAGTTTTCTACATGTCCTTAGGGAAGCTAGCAGAGCAGCAGACTTCCTTGCTACCCAAGAAAATCAGTATGTAACCAATTATTTTGTACCTCCCCTATGCTTAACTCTCATGAATATAATTGAGGAGGATAAGAATGGGAGGATTTATTAAAGATTCTAATCTAGGAACCCCCTACTCTCTTTCAAAAAAAAAAAGGTATAGTACAGTTTGTGCATGTACCTTGGGATACATCATAACCATGCTGTCGAAGTAACCTGAAACAGAGTGCTGTCGTGCATAAATCACCATAGAAGCAGCTATCGTTGTGGATATATATATTATCTAGAGCTCTCTTAATTTCCTCCTTATTAGACTTATAGAACACAGGATCACTCTGGTAAAATGATTAAGTCATAACGTTGGTTTATATGAAATCAAACAATATATTTGGTGATGCAGCACCTATATAACTCGTGCACATACTTAAAGAGCATAACTCCAAGAGGGTAAGAGAATATATACACACAAACGCTTTCAGTTTATTACATTAGCACATGAATCGGTTTTCAATTTATTATATATACCACCTGCACAAAATCTCATCCACATACTTACGTATATGCATGTCTCATGCACATACTTACACATATCTAGTACTTCAACGCACCTGCACAAACTTTTCTAAACAGTGGCTTGAATGATCATTACCTAAATTTCGTGACAAATGAATGAGAACGACAGACATTTGCAACTTTGCGAATTCTCGAGAATTCTGCTCCGGCACATAATCCCATTCCTCCACCGAAAGCAGTGAAACTCTTCTATGCGGTATTTGATCGTTGGCCCTATAGTATGGTAGGAGACAGTGATTAGAGAATTTAAAATTTTGTAGTATTAGCGTATTGCATGAAAATGGAAATTCCACAAATAAGAACTATGACATGTCGGTGACCTTCCATCGCCATGGGTTGAAGGCAAGATTATCCTCATACTTTTTGGGGTTCAGGTGAAGTGTTGGAGGGCATATCATAACTGTCCAACCAACTGGAATTGTGTACCCTTTAATATGGATCACCCTAAGTTCATGTTATAAATCTTGATCGGATAAATAGATCAATATTATAAGCTAAGTTGTGGGGGTGATATGGGTTATGTACCGCTATAGTATCCATCACCTCAATAAAATGAGGTGCTTCATTGTAATACTATATGAACAATATTCTTCATATAAACGGTATATTGGACCACACACTTTTGCGTATCAATATATATATATACCTTTTTGATAATTGAAAACTTTATTGCTAAATGAAACTCCAATACAACTGGGTTATGTTGGAAAATGATAGTAGCAGATGCATGATACCAAGCCCATGTAGCTCCTGTGTGAGCACGTACAACTAACTATAGTAGACTTCACCAAAAATTGGGTGTGTCAATTCAACATTGGCGCGCTTACCATCATTTTGAATGTCTCCGGTCGCTCTTCTAAAAATCAAAGGAGCAATGTTTCCTAACCCAAGTGTTTCATCAATAACATGTAACATCAAAGAATCAGATAGAATGTGTTAGACCATGTCACATTGGAAAAGTTGAATATGAAACTACACAAATGCTTCCTAGCTAGACTTACATGAGATGTGAAGGTCCATATTTTCTCTGTTTCTAAGAATCTCTTCATGTTCGTCCTATTGAAAACAGTAATGAAACAAAGTCAGTATTAATCCAAAAGCAAGATACGACAAAATGAGTAGGGAAATGGGAGGTGAAAAATGGAGCTCGACGAACCGCTAAATCCTTCAACACTGAAGGATGTTCTAAAATAAATTTAATTGCCAAAGTTATGGCCAAGGAGACCATCTCAAAACTTGCAAAAAGAACTGTGAAGACAAAGTAAGCAGCACTTTCTACATTGAAAAGAGGCTCACTTTCTTCATCTCTTCAATAACAACATCAAGAAAATCTCCATACTTCTTCTGAGAGTAAAATCTTTCCTTCATCATATCCTGGACATGGTTTAAAGGTATACATTATTTTATACAATACTTCAAATATATAAACTGAGTAAAACAATAGATATGAGTGTATAGTTAGTGTACTTAGCTTGGGTATTACCTTGAGGCATTTGTGGAAAACATTTCCAAGGATGTCCAATGGGAATCAGATTAGACCTTTCAAAAAATTGGTGAACTTAGCAGAAAACTTAGCATCGTTTAGTGATTATATTTTATTCACTTAAGAAAATACATCATATCCCTGCAGAATGTCTGAGAAAGGAATTCAACACTTTCGTTGCACTATTGGTAACAATGTGAAATCAAACCCAAAAATTTGGTTTATAAACATTATCCAATCGAATAAAAATCATAACCAAACAATTTCATATTTAATAAATTAGTAAACATACCTAAAGAATCCAATAAAAAGTTTTCTTGTCGTACTGCCTTTTGCCATAGTTTCAATATAAACCTTAACTTTCTCAAACAAAACATTCTTCCCTTTTGTAAAAAAATATGGCGTCTTTCAATAACGAAACCCCCAAAATTTGTTAACACCTTTAATCGGAAATTGGGAAACACAAAGAAAAATCCAATTTTCTTATATGAAGAAACGCCTCTTCCCTTCTTCCACTATTTTTTACCCATTAAAACCATCAATGGTCAAATTGATGAAAATGGGTTATAGAAAAAGAAGAAGAAGAAGAAAGTAAAGAGGAGTTACCCAGTTGGAGGATTCGTCATCGGATCTCTGGGAAGACACCTTGCTCTCACATACCAATGCTATAATTTCCATGCGCATCAAAACTGTTCGGGCTGACACCCTGAAAATCCCTTGTCCTAGGAAGCCATATCATACGTTTTGACATCGTTTAATTTAATTTTGGAAAAAGAGAAGAATAAGAGAGAGGGTTTGAAGAGATGATTTTTTTTTTTTGGAGAGTTGGGAGTGTTTTGTAGAATTGAAAAAAAAGTATAGAAAGAGGTTTTTATCTATTTTGGGTTACGAACAATTGAAATCGCCAAAAAAGAGCGTAGAATTTATTTTTTTATGAAAAATCTGATGTGTCAGTCTCAGAGAAAAAAGGGGGGCTGTCGTGGGTCACTGGGAGCATTTTCCACTACTCAGTATTAATGGTCTTTGATTACAAACTTTCGCGAATTTTGACTAGCAAAGTTATATATCGACGTATTGAGATTCCAATTTCGGAAGATATCGACACGAAATATGATTTGGCAATGCGAGTTTTTGGTGCGGGTGCCAGATTTCGTTGTAATATATATAACTTGCAAACGAAACTTTAAATATCACACTCTCTCTCGCTGAACCCACTTCCACTTGTCAATCAAGAAAACGAGTCTAAGCCTCAAAACCCCCAAAACCCCAACATTCAAAGAATCAAGAACAAGATACTTAGACGACTTTGAAGGTGATTTGCATTGAGTAAGATAACCAAATAATGAAACGAACAGAACCAGAAGGTGTTTCTTCTCTTTCTTCACCCAACGTCGTGACAAAGAAACCCAAGAATGTAGAAGAAACGGAGGTGACATTGAAGCTGGAGCTTGCTAAACAGTACCTAAAACCTTTTCCTTTTGTTCCACCCGATTCTTCTGAGATTTCTAACAATGCAAGAATCATCAGAGGTCTTGGTTTATGGGATTTTGTCAACATGAAATTTGATCAAGAAATAAGGACTGATCTTCTTGCATCACTTATTGCAACTTACGATTCTAGTTCACATTGTAGTATTGTTAATGGTTGCAGAATTAATGTTAGTCGTGATGATCTTGCTCAAGCGCTAAAACTACCGTTGAGTAATGCATTGTTTTGGGGTTGCAAGAGTGAATTCTCTTTGTTTGTTAGTTGGCTTTCGTTGAACTGGATTTATCTTTCGAAATATGTGTCGATGTTTGGAGACATGATTGCGGGTCCTTCCAATGACTGGGAGGTTGATTTGGCTGGGTGGTTATGGTTTATGGTGGAGAAGGAACTTACACAAGCACCACAAGTAGGAACGTGCTATTACGCTTCGCATCTCCAATGCCTAATGAAGTCTCAGCATGGGGAATTGTTTAAAGACGAACCCGTGGATAAGGAAAAGAATGTTGTGGATTTGAGGATGGTGAATTTGGAGGATGGTAATAATGGGGATGAGTTAAAAGAAAAATATAGACAAATTAAGCTATCTATAGGCCCACTAAAGAAGAACGCGAGCTGGAAACTTTACCAAGAAGAGGATGACTCTACTCATGTTGGCTCAGTTCGTATGGGGACTCGTTATGTGGAACTGTATAAGCGTTTGGTAGGTAAGTTTGGCCATTTCGTTCCCTCTGAGTCCAGCAAAGACACAAGTATTTTTGGGGATGTTAATGATATTGTTTTGAAGGATATATTTGAGATTGTGGAGGCTATTGAGCAGGTCTCTTTTTCAAGTCTTAGTATGGATATGGTTGAAGGTTGGGAATTTAGTGTTAGATTTTTTGAGGCTCATGGTTTCAAACTGGATTTTCTTCGTCAACATCTTGTTAAGCTTAGAGAGAGGCTGGATGCTAACAGCAAGATTGAACTTGCTAATAAGAGCGAGCTTGTGAAACTTTGTCAAGCCACT
This sequence comes from Coptis chinensis, assembly GCF_015680905.1. Classification (NCBI taxonomy): domain Eukaryota; kingdom Viridiplantae; phylum Streptophyta; class Magnoliopsida; order Ranunculales; family Ranunculaceae; genus Coptis; species Coptis chinensis. The sequence goes on along the minus strand of NC_141463.1, from coordinate 85,416,750 downwards.
GATGCACTGTCCAAAAAGGCGAATCGTATTGTAACTGAACTTCGCGCTAACAGCGAGATTGATAGGCTGCAGGTTGATCAACTTTCTGGTGTGTCTGAGGAACATGATAATAATATGAGCGAGTTGGTGAAAGTTTGTCAAGCCAATGAGGCATTGTTGGAAGAGGGGATTCGTATTGGAGCTGAACTTCGCGCTGGACTGCTTGAGCTTGAGCGTTTTTCGTTTTCTTTATTTGCTTAGATCAATCATGTGATACGATGTTTACTATGAGATCGAACTGCTCTTCTCTTGAATTCGTGATGCATTTTGGCATATTGTTTTTTTTTTTTGCGATGTGTAAAGTAGGTACTTGTTGGCTGAATGCTTTAGCATCAAGCATGTGTTTAACATCATATTCTGTTAATTTGTAGTATTTGTTAGTGGGCTTTGCGGTAAAATTCCTAGAATTCATCATATATAGGAAAATTCTGTTATTATATGGGCGACATAGGAGAGTCATAGCCCCTGGTCCCTGTGTATCCAAAAGAGACAAGTTTCAATACGGTAAGAGACAAAGAGTCCCAAAAGAAAAGTTGGAATTTGCTTGGACGTTAAATCCTCCAAACAAAGATGAACTCATTGCAATCCTACTCTGGAAAATTTAACTAATATTCTTCGAATCTTCGCAAAATTTTAGAATGTATTATTTTGGTTGAGATTTGTTCAAAGGAAATGAAGGAATTTGACCTTGCCACTTTCTAAGCAGGGATTATAAGTGTCAATATAAGTGTATTTTGACATTTCGGGACTAATATTGCGCATATGCCGAATTTCAGCAGTCTATATTGTGGTGGACATCCCCAAATTAACCCAACCCAGTGAACCCACTAGGTTCTAACTTCTAACCCAAACTGATTTCAGAAGACAAATAAGCCCATCATTTACAGAATCAAGAGTCAAGACCGAAGGTTGTGACCACTTATGAAGGTGGGGACTTGCTTTTATGTAACAGAAAAAGATGGAACCAGAAAAACCAAAATGTTTTCCGCCTCTTTGTCCACCAAATGTGTCACCAAATCCAATTAAAAGAAAAAAAAACACATGAATGGAACACACATGGTGGATTTAGTAACGAAGCTAAAGCTGGTTAAACAGAACCTTAAACCTATACCTTTTGTGAAACCGTCCGGTTTTTCAAATAAGTACAGTATAATACATAAGAGTCTAGGCTTATGGGATTTTGTGAACATGGAATTTGATCAAGAAGTAAGGACTGTTCTTCTTCCTTTACTTATTGCTAATTGCAATCCTAGTACGTACGCATTATAGCATTATTGTTAATGGTTGTAGAATTAGTGTTTGTGGTGATGATCTTGCTCGAGCATTAAAACTTCCTATCATTACGTTACGTCGTTGGGGATATGATTTGGACAAAGAATAGTGTTTTAAATTCTTTTCTTTGTTGATTTACGTTCGCTAAGATACATATAGATGATGTCTGATATAATCTCGAGGGTCAAGCCGCTAAGGACCTTAAGGTTGATTTGGCTGAGTAGATATGGTTTATGGTGGAGAAGGAACTTACGCAGGCGCCTATAGTGGGGACGTGCTACTACGCTTCACATCTCCAATGCTTGATGAAGTCTCAGCATGCCAAGCAATCTCTTCAAAGAGGAACGTGGGTTCCATGTAACGATGGATATATAAGGAGGGCAATGCCGTTAGTTTGAAGATGGGGAATTTGGAGGAGTGTCAGGGGCATGACAAGAATGCTAGACGGCATCAGGACCAACAAGAGGATACTGTGCAACCTACTGTAAATCCTACTGATGTTGTGTTTGTGGGATCTGTTCGGATGGAGCATCGTTATGTGGATTTGTATATATAAGCTTTTGGTTGATAAGTGTGGTGATTTTGTTAGATCATTGGACTCGGAATCTAGGGAGTTTAGCATTTTAGGTGATTTTTTTGTTACTATTTTGAAGGAGTTATTATTTGAGGTTGTGGACTTCTGGAGGACTGGAGCCTGGAGGCTATGGAGAGATAGAGTGTCTTTTCCAAGCCTAACTGTACTTTGTCTAACTTTGTCCTATTAGATTTTCTGCTTCCTGAAAACTAAGAAAAATACATGTCTAAGTTCCACGAAGTGATGGATAGTTTCTTACAACATCTACTGTTTGGGTACTTTCAATATCCAAGAGAAAGGGAAAAAGCAGCAGGTACTCGGCTTGCCCACGCCACCTTAAATCATTTTTTATTTTTTATTTTATTTTTTATTTGGTAAAGGGTAATTGTATAAGATAGCAAAAAGAAAACCGTTTTACATCTTGTGAGTGTCTTGAGTAAATCACTAACATAAATTTTAAAAAATAAATCTAAAATAGGTAGAGTATTGATTCTCTACTCTATGTACAAACCTAGGCTTGTTCTCCCACCATTGTTTCTGTACTCTAAAAATGGTAGTCCCATTGTATAAGGTGTCCACTTCATTTAAAACAATTTGTTTGAAAATTAAAATTAGTTAGCGACTAAAATGGTAGTCCCAATTTTCTAAAAAAAATCTAAATGTTTTCAAAAGTCTTAATATTAAAGCTCTCACAAGGGGTATTTTTCAAGCTTCCACAAAATTCCACATCATCAACTTAATAGTTAACTTAAAATGGGAAACTCTTTCCCTTTTAGAATCCAACTTCAAATGGGAATTTCCTTTCCTTTTAGAACCAAAACTCAAATAGTAGCATAAAAACTATCGAGTTGTGTGGTGTTTAAAGCTCCCACAAGGGATATTTTTCAAGTTCCCACAAAATTCCACGTCATCAACTTAATAGTTAACTTAAAACGGGGAACTCTTTCCCTTTTAGAATCCAACTTCAAATGTGAATCTCCTTTCCTTTTAGAACCAAAACTCAAATAGTAGCATAAAAACTCTTTACTACGTGATCTTTAATCGAGTTGTGTGGTGTGGTGTATCCTCTTCACAGGTAAATAATATTCTTCTCTTCTCTATTGTAAGTTTGTCATGATCGATTCACAGCAGATTCTCTTATTACCTTATTACCTTAGAGTTCCAGCTCTTACCGAGCAAAAAAGTAATAAAGTTCCAGCTAATAGCTTGGGGAAAGGCGCTTAGTCTTTTCGTTGGTAGTGCCTCTAATTCTTATTTAACTATCTCGGGCTATACTCTTCTCTGTATGGCTGTGAGCTTTTGCTTGAATTCGTTTTTTGATCTCGGGGCTATACTCTTCTTTGTATGGCTGTGAGCTTTTGTTTGAATTCGTTTTTTATCGGAAACACAGGCTTAGTAACATAACATATTCTTCCCTCTAAGTACTCAAGAATTACAATAGACTTTTATTTGGTAATAGGCTTACAGGAGGGCGGTCTCCTTTCAATACTACTGTCTTCGTTGCACTCATCATTGCACCATGCCACCATGCCATCTTTCCTTATTATGCTACTCTTATGCCCTGCAAAAAAATTCGTTATTCATTATCATAAGATCAATGCATCAATTGATAATTTCATAATGGCTCTTGAAATCTTTTATACACAATGACATTGACAGAAAAAAATTCTCATGGCATTGACAGGTATCATGGTTTCACCAAGTACAAAAAGAAAAAGAATAACATTGTCGAAAACAATACCTACTGTCAGTAAAGAACAAGCTACAGTAAATAGATTTGGAAGAAGGACAATTTTGAATGAGATTAGAGACTACAATCAACAAAAGAAGCATCTGAATCAACAAAAGAAGCTTCTGGATCAGTTCAGAACTTACAACCTCTATAATCAGTACTACACAAACTAAGTAGCTGCAAACATCATCTACAAAGAATCAGGTATCGTCTATAACGCTATTATAAGTGTATTCTAATTGTTTATTACGCTATTAATTTATTAACTTTTACGTAACCTGTGAACAATTATTAGAGATTCCAAACGCCAAATAGAACCTATATTAGATGTATCTAAACGCATGATAAAGGTGACTGAGGACAATGATTACCAGTCCCAGATGAGTGGGGAAGATTCTGATAGTGAATCGATTAGTGGACAGTTCAACGAATCATCAATTACTGATCAAGTCAATGATTTCCATCCAAGTAAGGTCTATGTAGACCTCCATGGTATCACCTAACATATCCTGGAACATATCTATGACTAACCGTTGGTAGGTCACTCCAACATTCTTCAAACTGAACGGGAGGACGTTGTAACAGTAAATTTCTTGTTATGTTACAAATGAGGTCTTTTCTTAATCTTCTTCATTCTGCTAATGGGATTTGGTTGTAGCCACTGTAGGCATCCATGAATGATAGGAGTTCATGGCCATTGGTCTGGTTGACAAGTCGGTCAATTCTTGGCAGGGAGAAACTGTCTTTGGGAGTTTCTTGATTAAGATTGGTAAAGTCTACGCATAGGAAAACTGTGTCGTTCTTTTTTGGCACTGCAACTATGTTGGCGATCCACTCGAGGTATTTGACCTTCCTAATGAAACTAACTTTTTTAAGATTTTTGATATCGTCATTAATTGCTCTATGGAATCTAAGAGACAATTTTCTAGGTCGTTGGCGAATTGGTTTGGCATTTGGGTTTACATTTAATTTATGACATGCAATATTAAGGTCAATTCCAAGGACATCGATGTACGACCAAACAAAAACGTCGATCTTTATTCAAAGATAAAAAAAACTTACAAATTGTGTCTTGAGAGTAGGATCAAGGTTGGCTCCTATATAAACAAACTTGGGATATTCCTCAGTTCCTAGGTTGACCTTCTCCCCGCATTCTGGTAAGGTCGTTGCCTCGACCTGCTTTGGTGTCTGTGTTGCCTCCTTGTCCTGAGTGGACTGGGCGACCTCTGGGGTCTTGGCCTCTGGGGTGACTGTGTCTGCTCTCTTAACTAAGCCCCCTGCTATTTCTTCTTTCAGATCAGTGCGAGGGAAATTGGTAAGAGTTTTGACCTCATAAATGAAGTATTTTGCCAGTTTGGTTTTGGTGATCTCTCTCTTGCTTTTTGCTGAAGCCCCAATGAGCTTGTTTACTGAAAGGATCTGGTTACAATTGTGAGCATCGAGTTGGTTGCTTCGAAGCTCCATCATATCTTGAGGCCAGGGAATTGTAACACTTGATGGAGTATGGAAGGCACTGCTTGCATTAATTTGTGGATCCAACGCCGTCCTAGAATGACAGTGTATGACGAGTTGACATCTAGAACGCTGAAGCGCGTGTGGATGCTGACTTTGTCTTCACGCGCTCCCACGGAGACAAGTATAATAATGTCTCCGATTGGGTCAACTCGAGATCCGTTGAAACCATATAGGGGGACTATTGGATCTATCAGAACTGACTTGGGCATGTTTATCTCCCTGAGGATTTGGTAGAATAGGATGTCGTATGAGCTACCTGGATCTATCAGGACGTGTTTGACAGTCCAGTCACTAATTTTGATGTGGACAATCAGAGCATCATTGTGTGGTAAGCAAACCTTGTTAAGGTTAGCCTCAGTGAAGGTTATGTCCCCCGATTTTCGGCCCGTTGTGCATGGGATGGGGGTTGTTTGCGATGAGAACTGGTAGACCTCCTAGAGAGCGCCTACTCTTCTCCTTTTCTCCCTAGAAGACGTGACAAAATCGTCCTGGAAAGTGATCATGTTGATGGTTCGGTTGATGTCTCAGTCAGAAGAATGTCGGTGGTTGGGGTATCATTTGGCTGATTCGCTTCGGGTCTAAAATAGGATTTTTTTTTTAGTATGTAACTGGGCGATCTGGTGAGCATATCGACCTCTCGCTTGGTGTGTGTCATGGTGACAGGTTTATGTCCTTGTTGTATGGGTTGCTTATTGGAGGATGAGGCGACATCTGAGATCGCTGCGATTTCTTATTTTTTCTTCTCGCGATCTAGCCCTTCCTGCAGCTTGATGTATTTATCGACCCGTATGTATAAGTCTTCCAACTTCTCAGGACGCTCTTTCATGAGTGACCTGGCCAGCAGCGTGTGCTTCTGAATTGCGTTGGTGAAGGCTAAGGTAGCAAATGACTCTTTGAGGTCACTCTCCATCGACAACAACTCCATTTTGAACCGTCCTAAGAAGGAGTGGATTGGTTCGTCACTTTTCTGGGAGAGCTGGAAGAGTGAATCAAAGTTGGCCTGTTTACAGCAGTTGTGCACGTACTGGCTAGCGAACTGATTAGTGAGCTTTTCGAAGTTCTCTATTGAACCAATTGAGAGCCCCATTCTTCACACTGGCGGGAAACAAGCGGTATTGCATGTGGTCCCACTCTTGAGCACTATAGAGTGCGAGACTTTGAATGTAGCGAGCTACATGTTGACCAGGACACGTACTACCATCATATATTGTGAACCTTGGTTGGATGAAGTCTTGAGGGGAGGGTTTACTTAGTACCTCAGCTATGAACGGGGAAGCCCGATATGTCTTCAACATCTTTTGCATGATCTGATTAGCATTGCGCTTCTCGATGCTTTGATCGATCCATTGGGAGAGCTTGTTGATTTGCTGGTTCACCTCGTTGATACCATCTTCAGCGGTGATACCATTCGGGTGCTGAGTTGCGACCTGGTTTTTCAACGCGAGGTTCCCTTGTCGTAGGAGGGTAATACTGTCATTCATTGTTCTAATCTGGTTGATCATATTCTTCATCTGTTCTTGGAGGCTTTCCATGCTTCGTGGGCTTGAGGTGTTGTGGTTTGAAAATTTCTAATTTTCTCAAGAATTTCGTCCCCATAGACGGCGCCAATGTAAAAGTTAGATTTGTGATAATCCCTACGATCTAGTTGATGCAAGAGAATTGGTGGTTGAGTATGAATTTGACTGAGCTCGCAACAGATGCGAACTACCTACGTATCACGTTCTTGGGTGCAACTTGAATCAAGTTAGACGTAGTTTATCTTCTCTTTATATAGGCAAGTTGCCTCCACTTCCTCCTCTCCCACGTCAGGTAAAAATCAAGTCTTACCATCCAGAACACCCGACAGTGTAGCTCGAGTTTGAAGGCTAAAGTTCAGCGACCTAGATCGCTTTACGAGGTAGTGCTCGATAACATCAGCGACCTCAATTCGGTACTCACCACTGGCGTTCAAGAGGTCAAAAACCTTAAATAATCGCCACGTGTTACCCACAAACTGAACAGGCGCCTTGCCACAGCGGTTCAGGAACTCACAAACCAGCTTGGAGAACGGTATCGTCATGTGCGCCCTCAGCTGTCCCTCACAGATGATCACCCCATGATTTGGCGGGGTATACCTATCACTATACACCAGAGCGTTCTGACCAGGCTCATGGATCTCCAGATCGCTCACGGTTATCCCATACTTCTTTCTCAGATATGGGAACGCCCTCAAAGCATGTCTATTCATAGCCCTAGGCGGCAGGCCGCTTGAAGACGACGACCCCTCACCGCGACCTGAAGTGCTAGCTTTAGCAGCTACAGACGCAGATCGAGCCACATCTTCCTCACTGCCAGCCCCCTCAGCCGCCTCGCCTTTATTATCACTCTCAACCATCTCACACACGGACTCATCCTTCTCATCACCACGCCCGTCATCCCGGCCAAGAGAAGCTTCGCGAACCTCATTAGATCGAGTGTCATCGGAGTCCGACATTTTCTCTTCTAAAACCTAGCAAATCTAGCTACTAGTATCTAACAGGGTATCCTAACAACTCTAGCACAGAGGCTTAACACCAAACAAGAAGAACAGGTTCAAAAATGGCAGAGAACTAACCTGAAGGATGATGCGGTAATGAAGTTCTGTCTACCAGACGAAGCAGCCAAATGAAGTCTCAACAGAGCAAGTGAAAATTTTGAGCAACCGCCCCTCCAGTTTCCAAGGCATCATGATTACACCCTAGCCCTAGCTGCCCACGACTTCCAACCAACTGTCCTGTCTTTTCACATCCCGAAAAAACAGGGCGCCACGTTTTTTTTCTCTGCAACTGCTCAGATCCTGTCACGTGCTACACACGCGTCAAAAGTTCGCACCCACTAGCTCACATGGTTAGCACAAGCCTTTCCTCACAAGTCGTTGGAGATTTCCACCTCTCACATACTCCACGCGAGCTACCGATCTCTCTCAGCAGGTCGTTTTCACAACCTACTGAGAAGGGGCTGTGTAGGGGAGCGATATTCTATATCCAGCACGCGCCTAGCATGGTGGAAATGACACATCGACCTGTGTATCCAGGTCGCATCCAATGAGCTAGTAGAACGCTACAGACAGATCGCAGTATCACGCGAACTACACGAGGAAGTGACACGGATTCCCTATTCATAAGCAATCATGACTAAAGGTATACTGACACATATCTTGACCGTGAGCCCCTGATCACGGCCGCAAGCTACTTGTACAGATTGCCACTCCACATCATTACAGCAAACCTATCATTACAGCAAACCTAGGAGGGCAGTACCCACATGTGATCCTAATCTCCACCCCTCATTTGGGACATCCTTGACACGTGGAGAGCAAGGATACACTCTCACTCTCTATAAATACCTCTCCTATGAACTACGCCAGACCTGATTCTACTCTCCCCAAAAAGAACCCAGAGTAAGATACGTAGGCAGTTCGCTCTAAAGTCGAATTCGATCTCATCCAATAATCTATTCCAGTCCCCCAGTGACTGTTTGTAAGGGAAAACCATATCACACCTTTACACTGTGTAGGCCGGACCTGAATGATTTAAGGAGCCGATCGACTGAGAAGGCATCAAGAGAAAGCATATCAAGAGAAAGCATATGGAGGGGGAAGTAAACTTTAATTTGCAGCAGAAGCAACCTAGTTTACATAGAGTACATAAACAATGGTGGGAGAACAAGCCTAGGTTTGTACATAGAGTAGAGAATCAATACTCTACCTATTTTAGATTTATTTTTTAAAATTTATGTTAGTGATTTACTCAAGACACTCACAAGATGTAAAACGGTTTTCTTTTTGCTATCTTATACAATTACCCTTTACCAAATAAAAAATAAAATAAAAAATAAAAAATGATTTAAGGTGGCGTGGGCAAGCCGAGTACCTGCTGCTTTTTCCCTTTCTCTTGGATATTGAAAGTACCCAAACAGTAGATGTTGTAAGAGAGATTTTCTATGGTATAAGGTGGACACACTAAACCAATTGCTTAGACAAGAAAACATGGTTGAACTTAAATTGGCAAATATAGGAATGAAGAGTAGATCATCAATTTGTTGTTAAATTTTTGTTCATAATGCTATTGATTGATAATGCTAAATGCTTTCAGGAATAAGCATATACCAAATTGCAAATATATTCAAACAGGTAGAACGGTTCTCATAATTAACAAAAACATATATATCACATCATCTACTGAAATAAAGACAATGAGAGACGTTAACGCCTAAGCTGTTTAGCACAAAGTTCAGCTTCAATACGAGTATTTTTTTCTTCGATCAATGCATCCATCACTTGCAGAAGTCTCACAAGCTTACTCTTCATACGAACAAGTTCCTCATGAACGACAGATAGCTGATTTACCAATCCATCAATCTCGCTGTTAGTATCAAGCTCCTTTCTGATTGAAGACAAAAGAATACACATACCTTTTGCAGAATAAACGACGAGATCGGAAGCGGAATCGATTAAAGATACTTTTCTCGTTGGTCGTCGAGAAGGAGAATAATGGGATAACCTACGTTATTTTTTCTCTCCCCAGTATATAAGCCAACAGGATATACTTGTTTTCCGGATCAAACTCTACAAGGTAGTGTTTCACTTCTACATGGAGACTTGATCCTTAACAAACTTGAGTCCCAATACAACTCAGACGACCCATATCTTACACTGGTCTTTTTGAAAATCCACATCCTTAGATATATCTATATCTATCTCTACACTATATGATAGCCGGGTCTTTAGGAGCCACACTTCTCAACGGAACAGTGTATTTCTAATCTCTCTATTTTAAGATTTTAGAGCCACCTCTCTTAATTATTCTAATCAGCTCCTTTTTTTTAAACAATTTGCAAAAAACTCCCCCACTTTACTGAAATTGAATTAGCTTCATATTATTTAAAATAATTTAGAAAACCTCCTTCACGCCACTGAAATTATATTCAACTCCTCCTAATATTTTTATATTATTTTTTAGATTAGAACTATAATTCAAAAAATCATACTATTCGAGAAATGTTAGAGCGACAAAAATCATACTATCCGAGAGATGTTAGAGCGACAGGTTTAAAGACTTGAAAAAACATCAATGCGTAGCACGGTTCGCATACTTGTATCTTAATATTAAAGCTCCCACAATGATATTTTTCGAGCTCTATTAAAATTCCTTGTCATCTCCTATTAAAACGGGAATTTCTCTCCTATTTGAAAAACAGGAATTCCTCTCCTATTCAAACAAATTCTAACACTTCTAATTAAAGAGAATATAATTCTCCTATTAAAATAGGAATTCTTCCCCTATTGAAAAGGAAAAATATAACATATCTAATTAAAACGGAAATTATTCTCCTATTAAAACATGATCTTTCTCCCAATTGAAAAAACGGGCTTTTAAAACTTCATTTAAAACAATTTGTTTGAAAATTAAAATTAGTTAGCGACTAAAATGGTAGTCCCAATTTTCTAAAAAAAATCTAAATGTTTTCAAAAGTCTTAATATTAAAGCTCCCACAAGGGATATTTTTCAAGCTCCCACAAAATTCCACATCATCAACTTAATAGTTAACTTAAAACGGGAAACTCTTTCCCTTTTAGAATCCAACTTCAAACGGGAATTTCCTTTCCTTTTATAACCAAAACTCAAATAGTAGCATAAAAACTCTTTACTACGTGATCTTTAATCGAGTTGTGTGGTGTTTAAAGCTCCCACAAGGGATATTTTTCAAGTTCCCACAAAATTCCACGTCATCAACTTAATAGTTAACTTAAAACGGGGAACTCTTTCCCTTTTAGAATCCAACTTCAAATGTGAATCTCCTTTCCTTTTAGAACCAAAACTCAAATAGTAGCATAAAAACTCTTTACTACGTGATCTTTAATCGAGTTGTGTGGTGTGGTGTATCCTCTTCACAGGTAAATAATATTCTTCTCTTCTCTATTGTAAGTTTGTCATGATCGTATTCGCGTATCTGCATTCTCTTATTACCTTAGAGTTCCAGCTCTTACCGAGCAAAAAAGTAATAAAGTTCCAGCTAATAGCTTGGGGAAAGGCGCTTAGTCTTTTCATTGGTAGTGCCTCTAATTCTTATTTAACTATCTCGGGCTATACTCTTCTCTGTATGGCTGTGAGCTTTTGTTTGAATTCGTTTTTTGATCTCGGGGCTATACTCTTCTTTGTATGGCTGTGAGCTTTTGTTTGAATTCGTTTTTTATCGGAAACACAGGCTTAGTAACATAACATATTCTTCCCTCTAAGTACTCAAGAATTACAATAGACTTTTATTAGGTAATAGGCTTACAAGAGGGCGGTCTCCTTTCAATACTACTGTCTTCGTTGCACTCATCATTGCACCATGCCACCATGCCATCTTTTCTTATTATGCTGCTCTTATACCCTGCAAAAAAATTCGTTATTCATTATCATAAGATCAATGCATCAATTGATAATTTCATAATGGCTCTTGAAATCTTTTATACACAATGACATTGATAGAAAAAAATTCTCATGGCATTGACAGGTATCATGGTTTCACCAAGTACAAAAAGAAAAAGAATAACATTGTCGAAAACAATACCTACTCTCAGTAAAGAACAAACTACAGTAAATAGATTTGGAAGAAGGACAATTTTGAATGAGATTAGAGACTACAATCAACAAAAGAAGCATCTGAATCAACAAAAGAAGCTTCTGGATCAGTTCAGAACTTACAACCTTTATAATCAGTACTACACAAACTTAGTAGCTGCAAACATCATCTACAAAGAATCAGGTATCGTCTATAACGCTATTATAAGTGTATTCTATTTGTTTATTACGCTATTAATTTATTAACTTTTACGTAACCTGTGAACAATTATTAGAGATTCCAAACGCCAAAAAGAACCTAACTCCATTCCTTTATAGTAGTTTCAATTGTGTAATGACTTACTTCGTTTCAACGTAAGTACAAATTAAAGATCAGCTAAAAGACACAGCAAACGTACACAAATCAAGAGATTGTCAAAGAAAGTCAAATTAGAGAATACATAGCCATACAAAAAACAACGTGGGGAATACGGAATACAGAGCAGGGAATACGGCCAGACAGAGTAGTGTGGAAAAGAAAGGATTAATACACTTACATTTAGATAAAAATTCATATGATAAGGACTGCAGCTAACTTTCACATTTGTCAAGCATAAACATTTGAATGGCCTACATAAAAATAAAGGTTTTGAATACAAAAGGATTACTGTCTGGCTAATTGCAAAAATTAATCCAAAGAACAATGAAGATGGAAGAATGTTCATAACCAATTTAGTAATGTGTCATCCAGAGTGTACAAAATGAAATTTAGGATAGAGTGTACAAACAGTAAAAGCTTGATAATTGTCACCATTGTTGATGGAGATCCACTATACAGAGTAGCTGCTAAAGAATTAGGTCATGCACGAGCCTTATTTGAATTGGTTTTCCCTACAAGATCAAGGTTGAGCTCATTGTAGATGTGCCTATTTTTGGGAGGCTCACCCTACCACTGGAGAAAACAGGAGAGATTCCAATTCCGTACAAGCCTGATGTTGATGTTGAAAAGATAAGCTTGAAGAAATTCTCCTTCGAAGAAACTGTAGCACTTCTTCATTTGAAATTGGAAAAAGAGACATTGATGTGGACACTCCATTTGGAGCAATGAAGTTACCAATCAGCAAGGAGGGGGGTACCACTAGCCCTAAGAAAAACAAAGATGGGGATGATGACGATGACGATGATGAGGTATGTTATCTTTATGAAGTCTATTACTGTCAAATTTTGATCTAATTCGCGGATATAGGTTCACTTGTTACAAATTTTGATTTGTGGGTTTTCTTCATTTAGTTACTGGCTTTGTTAAATAGATTAGAGAGGGAATGTCACAACCAAGGAGAAAAGGTTTTCTTCGAATGGTTAGGTTATATAGGGAGTATATTCACGATGCAAGAGATCAATAGCCTTTAGTATCTCTTGCATTCAATTCGCTCAGCAGATGAAAACAAAAAGACAACATTTCCTTTAGTCAACTGAACATAACAAGTGTCAAAATGATGTGTTACTTCACACGTGGTGTACTCTTCATGAATGATTGGGCTTGCTTTTTAGCCTAATGACAAATACATGGGCCATTAATTTGTGGACCAACATAGTAAAATAGTTAAAGCAATGTATTTTTCAACTCAAATTAGAATTTCTAAAATAGTCAACTTCTAATAAAAAAGGATATCAAAATAAAAAATCAAGTCGAATTTCTAATATCAACAAATCAAACTCTATAAAAGAGATATCCCTTAAGATCTAATACATATTTGTTCTCTCCAACAACCAAGGTTCTTTTCATATTTAGATTTCAAATTACAGGTATGTCAATTTATGTTATATCAACTATTGAATATATAATAATTGAATGTGACTTTGAAATTATTATTGAGATGAGAAGAGTTGTAATTTTGATTAAAAAAAATAAAATTTAATGAAAATATTAAAAGACTTTATATCCTTTGAAAAAAATAGTGTTAGCCAAAGAGTTGATGTGAGGTTTTCATAGACATAGACTGAGGAGGAGCAATTAATACACTTGCATGTTAGAGTCAGTTACTTAAATATGTCTATTATATACCTACTGCCAAGTGGATTCCCTTGGGAAGTTTTCACAATGGGTAACAATTTAAGCCATATATATGGGGATGTATTACTAGCCTTCGGTCTTGGTTACCATGGATCCATTATGGCTTATTGGTTTATCAACTAACTGTCAAGCCAGCGATAAAAGCCTTACGCATGGACATTATGACCCAAGTATATAAACACTCAATATTTCTTTTATCTTTTTTATATACTATATAATATTGTTTTTTATGCAGACAATGACAATTGTACCGGTTTCATTCAAAAGTATATTCAAAAGGACACTCAAGAAAATAAATACACCTCAAGCGGTATATGGAGGCAAGCTGATCGAAAACAATCAATTTGAAGCATGGGTAGAAATTGAGATCACTACATACAAAATATATACACAAAGGATTCTCGGAGATAGAAAAGCCACAAGAATTGATTCAGAGGAATCAGCAGCAAAGAATGTAATAAAACACTTACAAGAAGTCTGCAAGAACTTACAGATATATGACATCAATTATGATCTTCTCCAACACTACATTGGGATAAGTAAAGATCTCTAGAAAGTAATATGTAGTATTATTGAAGAAAACAATGATTTAGAAGCTAAATTAGCAATGACAAGGGGTGGTGCGGCAAATCCAATATGCATAAACGACGAAAAAGAATTATTCATTGATATTAGAGATGATTCTTGAAGATTAGCATAGTTTTATTTGTTTGTTTGTTTAATAATTCATTTATTAGTTACATTTGTTTTGACAAACAATTAAGTCAAATATATTTATAGTTCTATTGTGGGGTGCTTATTTCAATAAACTATTAAATGACCAATAAATTTTACCTTCGTTTTAAAAAAAAACCCAGTGCGTATGCACGGGCCCAAAAACTAGTCTTAATATTAAAACTCCCGCAAGGGATATTTTTCGAGCTCTATTAAAATTCCACGTCATCTCCTATTATAATAGGAATTTCTCTCCTATTTGAAAAATGAGAATCTTTTTTTACAACGGGAATTCCTCTTCTATTATAACGGGAATTCCTTTCTTATTAAAACAAATTCTAGCACTTCTAATTAAAGCGGGAATGATTCTCCTATTAAAATGGGAATTCCTCTCCTATTGAAAAGAGAAAATCTAGCATATCTAATTAAAACGGAAATTATTCTCCTATTAAAACATGATCTCTCTCCCAATTGAAAAAAACGGGTTTGTAAACTTAATTAAAACTTTATTTAAAACAATTTGTTAGAGAATTAAAACGGGTTAGCGACTAAAACGGTAGTCCCAATTTTCTAAAAAAAATCTAAATGTTTTCAAAAGAGCCGGTGCGTATGCACGGGCCTACAAGCTAGTATTATAGCTATACGGACTCGCCTCTATTTTTTTGAGCTTTCATAGTGTCTCCAATTATTTCAAAGCACTATTGCTAATTACCAAAAAAAAAATAGAAGCCCAAATTAGAAGGTTTACTCTTTAGGTTTATTTGAGTAGTTTTTTAATATATATAATCACATAAAAATACTAGCTTGCTACTGTTTTCATTCATCGTGCTTAACTGCCTTATCGTATGAAAGCTCAAAAACCTCGTAGAAAAAACACAATTACGTCACAGATACAAGCCTATTTTTTTGGGTTAAAGGTTGTTGGCGTAAGCACGAAAACAATATTGACCATGTAGATATTGTGATTTCTAAATTATCACAGAGTATAATAATCTGAATTTTTTATCAATCAAATACCACTCCAACAGTAGAAAATAATGTTAATGCTAATAGAGATAATTGAGAGATTGAGAGTGAGAGTGAGCAATCTAACTAACAAACTGAAATATGGAAACAAGAAACAGACCGGGTGTTTGATTTTGTTAAGAGAAGTCCAGTTTACATGTTATAACAACCAGAAAATGATAGATTTATCAACAAACAGTGATAATCAAATACTAGAGCTCCGACATCTGAAATTTAAGAACACTCGATTTAAGTCAACACTACAACCAAATTCAATATTTTAAATATAGCTTGCCCAATTTTTTGACATCTTTTTGTACAATAAGTGTATGCAAGACAGTTGTGGATGTGAATTTTCAATGCTTGACCACCTTCAAATAGTCTTTGAACACAGTAGGTATGATTTTGTTGTTATTAGCATGATAGTGGAGTTTGTGGGTTGTGAGAATACATTTTGTGTCACCATCTTGCTGACATATTATAATTTTTTTTTTGTTGGTAAAGATATATCATAACTTCTTTGATCAGTTACAACTGGTATCTTATCGACTGCATTGCAAAACATTGGGAAGTCATCTACCATAAAATCGTTCAAGGAACAGATCGCTACCCCAAACGTGGCCACAGCAGAAGACGGCATGAACGAGGTGAACCAGCAGATCAACAGCCTTTCCCAATGAATCGAACTCAATACAGCGAAGAAGGACGCTACAAATATCATCCAGTAGATGCTCAATACCTACCGAGCGTCCCCGTTCACAGCGGAGATACTCGGTAAGGTTGCCCCCCAGACTTCATGCAACCAAGATTCGTGATGTACGACGGCAATATGCGTGTCCTGAGCAACACGTATCTCTCCATAGCCTCCAAGCTCCAGTCCTCCACAAGTCCACAACCTCGAATAACTCCTTCAAAATAGTAACAAAAAAATCCCCTAAAATGCTAAACTCCCTAGACTCAGCTCCGAGTCCAATGATCTAACAAAATCACCACACTTATCAACCAAACGCTTATATATACAAATCCACATAACGATGCTCCATCCGAACAGATCCCACAAACACAACATCAGTAGGATTTCTGATGGGTTGCACAAGATCCTCTTGTTGGTCCTGATGCCCTCTAGCATTCTTGTCATGCCCCTGACACTCCTCCAAATTCCCCATCTTCAAACTAACGGCATTGTCCTCCTTATATATCCATCGTTACATGGAACCCACGTTCTGTTGGGGATTATACCAATACCAATCGGTTCCCCCACTACACAAATAACTTGTATGAACACACTTCAACTCCAGACAAATTCTAAATATCACAAACTACCTATACTAACATGCCCAACTCGCTAAACAACTATCAACAACAAATAATAATGTAAAGCAGTAAAGGCAAGCCACAAAATAAAGATTTACCGTGGTTCGGCCAATGATGCCTACTTCCACAAGAGCCAGTTCTTTATAAAGTGCGAAGAAAGATTACAATCTCTCATTTCAGTCTCTCACCTTACTAGATCACTCTTATCTCTTTACAGGGTTGTATCTCTGTAAAGGTTATCTCTCAATCTTGATAGCTTTCAAGATTGGGTTTCTCTCTCTTTGTTTTTGTCTGGTTCTTAGTCTTAGGTTTTCCAAAACCTTGATTTTGGTTTTATATCCAAAAACCAAATTTCGCTGGGTTCTTGAAGGGGAAGCCCACGTAAAAATTAGACACGGCGCGCAGTGGGCCCCATTTGAGCCTGGGTCGCGCCCAAAACACTGGAGCCATGAGCGCAAGTGCGCCTACTCTGAGCGCAAGCGCGCTCTGACATATCCAACGCCGAATCAGCTCCGTTTCTCTCCAGCTCTGTTTCTCTCCTCATGTGAGGAATAACTCCAACACGTTCCTCTTTGAAGAGATTGCTTGGCATGCTGAGACTTCATCAAGCATTGGAGATGCGAAGCGTAGTAACACGTCCCCACTATAGGCGCCTGCGTAAGTTCCTTCTCCACCATAAACCATATCTACTCAGCCAAATCAACCTTAAGGTCCTTAGCGGCTTGACCCTCGAGATTATATCAGACATCATCTATATGTATCTTAGCGAACGTAAATCAACAAAAAAAAGAATTTAAAACACTATTCTTTGTCCAAATCCCCAACGACGTAATGATAGGAAGTTTTAATGCTCGAGCAAGATCATCACGACAAACACTAATTCTACAACCATTAACAATAATGCTATAATGCGTACGTACTAGGATTGCAATTAGCAATAAGTAAAGGAAGAAGAACAGTCCTTACTTCTTGATCAAATTCCATGTTCACAAAATCCCATAAGCCTAGACTCTTATGTATTATACTGTACTTATTTGAAAAACCGGACGGTTTCACAAAAGGTATAGGTTTAAGGTTCTGTTTAACCAGCTTTAGCTTCGTTACTAAATCCACCATGTGTGTTCCATTCATGTGTTTTTTTTTCTTTTAATTGGATTTGGTGACACATTTGGTGGACAAAGAGGCGGAAAACATTTTGGTTTTTCTGGTTCCATCTTTTTCTGTTACATAAAAGCAAGTCCCCACCTTCATAAGTGGTCACAACCTTCGGTCTTGACTCTTGATTCTGTAAATGATGGGCTTATTTGTCTTCTGAAATCAGTTTGGGTTAGAAGTTAGAACCTAGTGGGTTCACTGGGTTGGGTTAATTTGGGGATGTCCACCACAATATAGACTGCTGAAATTCGGCATATGCGAAATATTAGTCCCGAAATGTCAAAATACACTTATATTGACAATTATAATCCCTGCTTAGAAAGTGGCAAGGTCAAATTCCTTCATTTCCTTTGAACAAATCTCAACCAAAATAATACATTCCAGAGTAGGATTGCAATGAGTTCATCTTTGTTTGGAGGATTTAACGTCCAAGCAAATTCCAACTTTTCTTTTGGGACTCTTTGTCTCTTACCGTATTGAAACTTGTCTCTTTTGGATACACAGGGACCAGGGGCTATGACTCTCCTATGTCGCCCATATAATAACAGAATTTTCCTATATATGATGAATTCTAGGAATTTTACCGCAAAGCCCACTAACAAATACTACAAATTAACAGAATATGATGTTAAACACATGCTTGATGCTAAAGCATTCAGCCAACAAGTACCTACTTTACACATCGCAAAAAAAAAACAATATGCCAAAATGCATCACGAATTCAAGAGAAGAGCAATTCGATCTCATAATAAACATCGTATCACATGATTGATCTACTCAAATAAAGAAAACGAAAAACGCTCAAGCTCAAGCTGTCTAGCGCGATGTTCAGCTCCAATATGAATCGTCTCTTCCAACAATGCTTCAGTGGCTTGACAAACTTTCACAAACTCGCTCATATTATTATCATGTTCCTCAGACACACCAGAAAGTTGATCAACCTGCAGCTTATCAATCTCGTTGTTAGCGAGAAGTTCAGTTCCAATACGAGTCGTCTCTTTGGACAGTGCATCAGTGGCTTGACAAAGTTTCACAAGCTCGCTCTTATTAGCAAGTTCAATCTCGCTGTTAGCATCCAGCCTCTCTCTAAGCTTAACAAGATGTTGACGAAGAAAATCCAGTTTGAAACCTTGAGCCTCGAAATTTCCAACACTCAATTCCCAACCTTCAACCATATCCATACTAAGACTTGAGAAAGAGACCTGCTCAACAGCCTCCACAATCTCAAATATATCCTTCAAAACAATATCATTAACATCCCCAAAAATGCTTATGTCTTCGCTGGACTTAGAGGGAACGAAATGGCCAAACTTACCTACCAAACGGTTATACAGTTCCATATAACGAGTCTCCATACGGGCCATACGAACTGAGCCAACATGAGTAGAGTTATGAGCTTGCATAGCATCCTCTTTTGGGTCAAGTTTCCCGCTCTCGTTCTTGTTTAGTGGGCCTATAGATAGCTTAATTTGTCTATATTTTTCTTGTAACTCATCCCCATTATTACCATCCTCCAAATTCACCATCCTCAAATCCACAACATTCTTTTCCTTATCCATGGGTTCGTCTTTAAACAACTCCCCGTGCTGAGACTTCATTAGGCATTGGAGATGCGAAGCGTAATAACACGTTCCTACTAGTGGTGCTTGTGTAAGTTCCTTCTCCACCATAAACCATAACCACCCAGCCAAATCAACTTTCCAGTCATTGGAAGGACCCGCAATCATGTCTCCAAACATCGAACCATCATTCGAAAGAAAAATCCAGTTCAACGAAAGCCAACTAACAAACACAGCGAATTCACTGATGCGATCCCAAAACAATGCACGACTCAACGGTAGGTTTAGCGCTTGAGCAAGATCATCACGACTAACATTAATTCTGCGACCATTAACAATACTACAATGTGAACTAGAATCGTAAGTTGCAATAAGTGATGCAAGAAGATCAGTCCTTATTTCTTGATCAAATTTCATGTTGACAAAATCCCATAAACCAAGACCTCTTATGATTCTTGCATTGTTAGAAATCTTAGAAGAATCGGGTGGAACAAAAGGAAAAGGTTTTAGGTACTGTTTAGCAAGCTCCAGCTTCAATGTCACCTCCGTTTCTTCTACATTCTTGGGTTTCTTTGGCACGACGTTGGGTGAAGAAAGAGAAGAAACACCTTCTGGTTCTGTTCGTTTCATTTGGTTATCTTACTCAATGCAAATCACCTTCAAAGTCGTCTAAGTATCTTGTTCTTGATTCTTTGAATGTTGGGGTTTTGGGGGTTTTGAGGCTTAGACTCGTTTTCTTGATTGACAAGTGGAAGTGGGTTCAGCGAGACAAACTGTGATATTTAAAGCTTCGTTTGCAAGTTATATATTACAACGAAATCTGGCACCCGCACCAAACACTCGCATTGCCAAATCATATTTCCTGTCGATATCTTTCGAAATTGGAATCTCAATATGTCGATATATAACTTTGCTAGTCAAAATTCGCCAAAGATTAGGGATGTAAATATTACCCATGGGTACGGGGCTCCATGGGGATCCGACCCTAATGGGGCTGGTATGGGGGGCACTAAATGGGTATGGGGGCGGGTACGGGGAATCCCCAACTGGTCTTAAGCGGGGATGGGGCGGGTACGGGGAAGGGGGTCCCCGACCCAACCCCGACCCGATTATGTATGTATGATTTTTTTATTTTATTTTTATTTATTTTTTTATTTTACAAGTTGAACACAAGACCCCTCTAATGGAAAAGTAACCCTCAAACCACTAGACCTAAACCACTTTATGCTATAAAAAATATATTATTGGTTAGATACTTAGACTTAGATACTATTGAGCTACAATATAGTTTTTGTGTATGCAAATTCAATTTACTACTTAGACTATTGTGAAAGCTTATTAGTTTTTATTAAATGATCTAAATTTTTTTAGTACAATTACTTAGTTAGGTGAGTATGATGAGTACAAGTCATGATTTATTTTTTATTTTATTTTATTTTTGTCAAAGTAGGTTAATGGGGAATGGGGCGGGTATGGGGACCCGGTACCCATACGGGGCGGGGATGGGGAATCCCCGACTATTCTCAAGTGTGGGGATTGGGGCGGATATGGGGAATAAAATCGAAGTCGGGGATGGGGATGGCAAACCCGCCCCCGACCCGCCCCATTTACATCCCTACCAAAGATTGTAATACACTCCATTGTCACCAAATTCGGCCGCATTCAAAACCCGAGATATTGGCAAGGTGTCTTGTTCCAGTTTAAAACCCAGGTTTTTCAAAAAAACGCGTTTTAAACTTAAAAACCGTTTAAAACCCAAGATTTTGAAAATCTCCCATTTAAAACTTTTTTTTCTTTTTTTTTAAAAAATAATCTAAAAGAAAACGCGAGAAGAAAAAGGGGTTTTGGAGTTTACCTTTTTGAAGAGTGGGCTAACAATTGACTTATTGATTGACTTATTGAGACAGTTCTATTTTACTTTGGACTATTAATAATTGGAAATTTTAAAATTATTAATTTATTTGTAGTACTTGATTATGCCATTATGGTTGGTAATTAGTAATATCTTATTTAGAGTCGTGTTTTGGTACTGAATCTAAAACTTCTAGTATTTGGATGAGTAATTATAATTTGATACTTTCATGTATTTGAATTTTCTTTTATTTTTATTATTTTTATTTTTATTTTATGTGCCTATTTTTTTTCCACTCTTATAAAAAATCAAACTCCTTATCTATTATATTTTATATCATCGGTTTGTACCGTTTATTTTACGTATTATACGTTTTAAACCCGTTTTACCGTTTTAAACCCGTTTTTTATGCTCTACGTTTTTTTCCGTTTTTTTTCCGATACGTTCCATTTAAAACACGAACTAAGTTTTTTTCAAGTACACCATTTTAAATCCGTACCGTACTTGGTGACAATGATACACTCCAAATAATTCATTTCCGGCCAGCTTGAAATAAATATCAACCAAAAAGTAGGAGAAATCAAAACACCAAAAAACTTTAGGACGGCTAGCTCAGCTTGTTGGTGATTGGTGAAATCAATAGAATGTTACCACTAAAAGAGATGTACTATTCATTCTATACTTAATAGGAGTCATACTATTGTGGGATGGGAAACACCAAAACATCCATATTTTGAGACTAATAGACACGGGCAATCTGATCGAGTGACAAATAACATTATGTAAATGCAGGCTTATGAGACTCTTCTTTCACTATGTCGTAGGAAGTTAGGAAGTAGGAATAACTGCATCCAAAAGCAACCAAACAATTAGTGATTTTCTGGCTGTTATAACTTCTAAGGTCGGTGAGTTGCAAAAAAAAAAAACTTCAAATGTAGCAACTATTATTAGAGCATCTTTAAGAGAGAAACTAAGAAAACACCAAAATTTTTAACCAAACCAAATAACAAACCAAAAAAACACCAACCAACTTCAGAAGAAACATCAAATATTCGACATCAAATGACATGGTTTTGGATAAACCGCAACACCGCGCCGTATAGCCCATGCAGCTTTCTCAAAACCACGCCACTGAAGCCCATCTTAAAAGCTCAAGCCCATGCGGTTTTCCAGAAATCGCGTGCTATAATCTTTTAACCCTCTAATCCTGTGTGGTTCTTTTCATTTTTCATGTTCCTTCTAATCCTGTGTGGTTCTCTTCATTTTTCATGTTCCCTCTAATCCTAAACTCATCTCCTTAGCAAAAAAAAAGAAATAAAATAATAATAATAATAATAAAATAAACTACCGAAACTCTTGACGATTTTTCAATGGATCATTCATCTTCTTCTGATTCATCCTCTTCTTCTTCATCGAGCTCGAGCTCTTCAAATGATAACACTGCAATTAAGCGTTGTAAAAAATTAGTGGCTATTGCTCTACCTTTGGTCCGACATCGTTTGGGTTTATTACGTCAGCAAGAAGCGGAGTCTTCTTATAAACCACATGGTGGTTTGAAGAAAGAAAGAAAATAGAAGAATCGTCAGTACGAGGCAACACTGGCTCGTGTAAATGCTAACACTTCAGCGCAAATTCTATATTCACTGACCACGACTTTCGATGCCGATTTCGTATGGGTGAGTCATTGTTTACTCATATTTTCAATCATCTTAACCATAATGTACCATATTTTCAACAAAAAGTTAATAATGCAGGTAAGTTTGGGATTCACCCAAAAATCAAAGTAATTGCTACTATACGAATGCTTGCTTATGGGTCTCCAGCTGATCTAGTAGATGACATATTACATGTTGCTGAGCCAACTATTCATGAATGCATGCGCTATTTCTGTGATGGAATTATTATAATTTTTGGAGGTGAATACTTGCGGAAACCAAATGCTGCAGATATTCAGCATTTGCTTGAAAAGTCTAAGGAATGCGGATGGCCTGGAATGCTAGGAAGCATTGATTGCATGCATTGACAATAGAAGAATTGCCCATCCGCGTGGCAAGGGTCTCACACTGGCCATGTGCATAAACCAACAATGATTTTGGAGGTGATTGCTTCTCGTGTTCACACGTGGATTTGGCATGCTTTTTTTTGGAATTGTGGGTTCTCACAATGATCTTAATGTGCTTGACCGCTCACTAATATTTGATGATATAGTCAATGATGAAACTATTCCTTATAACTGCACTGTGAATGGGCATCATTATGATATGGGCTATTACTTGGCTGACGGTATATATCATAATTATGCTACCTTGATTCAAACGATTTCTAAGTCGACTGTTACACAAGACAAATATTTTGCAAAGAAGCAAAAAGCTACTAAAAAAGACATAGAGTGGGCATTTGGTATATTGCAGTCGCATTGGGCTATTTTAGCGAATCCGTGTAGATTATGGTATTTGGAGACCATGGCTAATGTTATGAGGGCTTGCATCATTTTACACAATATGATTGTAGAAGATGAACGCGAAACAAATATCCCGTAGTATATTCCTGATTATGAAATCCTAAGTAGAGAAGGTGCATCTGAAGATGAACGCCACTTTGTTCTATCTCGTTGGACATCTGGCATCGAGAGGGTTCGTTCAAAAGTTGTTCATGATAGATTGACGAATGACTTGGTCGAGCATTTGTGGAGTGGGCGTGGGCGGCGTGGTCAGCGTTGATTTCTATTTCTATTTGGACTTCATTTTGACTTTATGTTTATTTATCATTTCAATTTCTATATATTTGTGTTCCAAGTTTATTTCTATGTATTTGTGGTTTTATGAAAGGATTTGTGTATATGAGAATTTTGAAAATACAAAATAGATTGCTAAATTTTTTTTAGAATAATAAAAAGTATCAACTTTAAATTAAGATAACTCAAATTAAGTAACGTACTTAACAAAGTGAAAATCATAATTACACAAATACACTATAATGTTGTCTCTTTCTAACTATTTTGATCCTGAACAGGAGTATGGTTTATGCATTGGCGCATTGCCACTTGGAAATACACACAAGCTGGGGTTTGAAGATGGCCTGGTTGGTTTTGGATGGAAAGCTACCCAATCAAAAGTTGCCACCTCCACCGTTCGATTTACCAAAATGTTGACTTTGACCCTCGATCTGGAGGACTTCTACCATGACCTTTCTCTAACCTGGTTTGCTTATTTAATCGTGCGTGTTTTGCTTCGACTCGGTTGTCTCGTCCTTTTAAAGAGTAGCAAAGCTTCTTTTGACCAATTCATGATTTTTGGGTGGAGGACACTTTTGTTGGAGTTATCCCTCACATGAGGAGAGAAACTGGAGCTGGAGAGAAACGGGCGAAGTCGGCATCGCGACAAGTCGAGGCAGCGCCGGCCAGATATATAGCGACTTCCGCTCGAGTTCCGATAGAATAGAGGCTTAAGCCGAGCGAGTGAAGCCGCCGCCCGCACTCAAACTTCCAGTCTTTAGCGACTCAAGGCCAGAGATCATTGGCCAGCGCCAGTCTATTTTTCGTGGGCTTGCTTACAAGATTCGAGCGAATTTGGTTTTTGGAGATAAAAACCAAAATCAAGGTTTTGGAAAACCTAACCAAACAAGTCAGAAGGATTGGAATCCAGACTAAAACAAAGAGAGAACCTTTACAGAGATACAACCCTGTAAAGAGATAAGAGTGATCTAGTAAGGTGAGAGACTGAAGGAGAGATTGTAATCTTCCTTCCCACTTTATTAAGAACTGGCTCTTGTGGAAGTAGGCATCATTGGCGAACCACGGTAAATCTTTGTGTTGTGGTTTGCTTTTACTGCTTTACATTATTATTTGTTGTTGATAGTTGTTTAGCGAGTTGGGCATGTTAGTATAGGTTGTAGTTGATATTTAGATTTTGTCCGGAGTTGAATTGAGTTCAAATACAAGTTATCTGTGCAGAGGGGGAACCGATTGGTATTGGTGTAATCCCCAACAAGTGGTATCAGAGCCTTGGTTAGAATAGCCTAGGGTGTTATCCGAATCTTGGTTAGAAGGTGTTTGACGAAATTCCTGAGAGAAGATTTGAGGTTAAATAACTTGTAGAGATGGACCATTCCGTGAACACTCGTATGATGAGTCTGAATAGGAAGAACTATACCATCCGGAAAGCAAAGATGGAAGACTTGCTTTATCGCGAAGGACTTGGCACTTCCCATTGAGAATGAGGGAGTAAAACCGTAAAAAATCGGATGAGGCCGAGTGGAAAAAGCTTGACGATTTAAAAGCTATTGGGTACATTCGACAATGGATAGCGGCGGTGTCTCTTTCACCATGTGGCCTAAGAGACTACACCAACTTTCACCGTGGAAGAAACTTCGAAGACTGCATATGAGAGGAAGTCGGGTGGAAACAAAGTGCTAGTTGTTAAGAAGTTTGCGGACACGCGAAGTACCAAGAAGGTTCTTCAATGTCCGAAAGCATCTTAATGAAGTACTGAGAATATCATCAATCGATGCATTTGATGAAGATCAATTTGGGAGACGAAGTTGAGGCTTTGTTTCTATTAGGCTCTCTACCGAAAGTTGGGAGACATTAGCGGTTTCTCTACATGGAGCGCCCAAGGATGGAATTGTTACCATGGAGATGGCTACCACGCCTTTGTTGAATGAGGAGACTAGAAGGAGTGCAAGAAGCTCTTCTCACTCGAGATCCTTTCACGAGAAACGGGGAGAGGTCGAAGCGAAAACCATCTCGCTCTAGAGGTGATGACAGAAGTAAATCTAGGGGTGAAGCTAGAACTCCTAAGGCAGAAAGGCAATGTTACTATTGTGCCACAAAAAGGCCACGGATATGAGTACGAGAAATAACAATCAAGAGGGATGAGAAGAATAACCTGTGTACATGAAGACATGGTGCGAGGAAGGGAAACGGAGATACTACCGCACTAGTCGACGACCTAGTGGGAATTGTGTCGATAATCAGATTGTGGTGTGTCTCGTCTTAGTACCTTATGTCGATACTGAGTGGGTGATAGATCTGAGGAGCATCCTATCACGTCATTAATCGCGCCGTGGGATTCTTCACTACCTACGGTATGTGAATATGGTGAAGTGAGGATGGGTAATGGCGCCCTCAAGATTATAGGCATTGGAGATGTTCATGTAGAAACCAATGTCGGCTACACCTTGACACTCAAGGATGTAAGACATGTCCCCGACATACGGTTAAGCCTAATTTCGGGGGGAAATTAGATGACGATGGCTTTGTAAACTCGTTTTGGTAACGGGGTATGGAACCGAAAGCGAGGTTCCATTGTAGCAGCGGAGGAAAAGAAAACTTGCTCACTTTACAAAACACAGGCTAGTTTGTGTAAAGCGAATGCGAATCTGAAGAAGTTTCATCCGAACTGTGGCACAAGAGATCGCGGTCACATGGGCATAAAAGGGATGGAAGTTCTTGCTAAGCAAAAGGCCATGCCGACATTAAAGGTACACATTTAAATACATGTACTCATGTTTGGTAGGAAAGCAACGGGGTGTCTTTCCAAAGATTCCCGTCTCACGAAAAAGGACACCGCGTCCTTGAAGCTAGTGCACATTACGCACTTATGTGGTCCTATGAGAGTGAAGTCCCACCGGGGAGTTTTCGTACTTCTTGACATTCATTGATGATCGTCAAAGAAAGATATGGGCATATAGTATGAAGACCAAGGATGAAGTACTTGGCGTGTTTGAGAAATTCCACAAAGATGGTGGAAAAGAGAGGGAAGTTGTTGAAATGTATTATTTCGGATAATGGGGGTGAGTACATTGGGCCATTTGAAGAGTATTGCCCGAGTCATGGGATTGGTCATGAGCGCACCGCTCCCAAGACACCGCAACAGAATGGAATAGCGAAGAGAGAATGAACCGTACCATTGTAGAGAGGATGAGATGCATGCTATCTCACTCTAAGCTACCTAGAAGCTCTTGGGTAGAAGCAATGCAGCATAGCCTGCATGTGTGATCAACCCGTCGCCCGGCAAAGCCTCGAATAGTGATTATCCGCAGAGAGTATGGTCGCAGAGATGTTGATTATGGATACTTGAGGGTATTTGGGTGCGCGGGGCATTTTTGTGCATATTCGAAGGATGAGAGATCCAAGCTTGATGACAAAGCAAAGCAAAGGTGCATTTTTCCGGGTTATGGAGATGAAAAGTTTGGTTACAAAATCTATGATCCGATTAACAAGAAGGTAATCCGAAGTCGAGATGTTGTGTTCTTAGAAGACCAAACCATAGCAGACTTTGAGGAGGGTGAGAAGTTGAGGCTTTCACCAATGATCTTGTTGATTCGAACCAGAAGTTCCTACTGTGGAACGTGCAGAAGGCATTGAGAATGCAGAGAACCATGAGTTTGAAGCTCATGATGAGAATCCTATTGCTCATGATGGGATAGAACCTATTGGTATAGAAGATGCAGATGAGATGCATGAACCACCACCAGAGCAAGTAGAAGTGCAACCTCCTGAGGCACCAGTAGATGGGGCAAGGAGGTCCGACAGAGGAGACTAGCTTCAACGGTATCCACCACATATATGCGTGCTACTATCGGA
Organism: Coptis chinensis; assembly: GCF_015680905.1. Classification (NCBI taxonomy): domain Eukaryota; kingdom Viridiplantae; phylum Streptophyta; class Magnoliopsida; order Ranunculales; family Ranunculaceae; genus Coptis; species Coptis chinensis. Next base: position 85,388,793 of record NC_141463.1, on the reverse strand, counting down.
TGGTGGAGAACCTATGTACTATCAAGAGGCACTTGAAGGTAGACAAAGAAAAGTGGTTGAAGGCCATGCATGACGAGATGGATTCTTTGCATAAGAATCACACTTATGAAGTTAGTTGAGAAACCCACGGGGAGAAAAGTTCTCAAGAATAAGTGGATATACAAAGTCAAGCATGAGGGAGAACAATCCTCACCCAAGGCACAAAGCTCGCCTTTGTTGTGAAGGGATTCGGTCAAAGGAAAGGGATTGACTTTGATGAGATTTTTCTATCCTGTAGTGAAGATGACTTCTATCCGGGTGGTATTGGGTATGGCCGCAAAGTATGAACCTAGAGGTTGAAAGCGGCTAGATGTTAAGACAACTTTTCTTCATGGAGACCTTGAAGAAGATGTCTACATGGACCAGCCAGAGGGGTTTGAGGTCAAAGGCAAGGAGCACCTAGTATGCAAGCTGATAAAGAGCTTGTATGGGTTGAAGCAAGCACCGAGACAGTGGTACATAAAGTTTGACTCCTTTATGGCGAAGCAAGGATACAAGAAGTCTGCTTCCGATCATTGTGCGTTTGTTCAGAGATTTCCAGATGGAGATTTCATTGTGCTATTGCTGTATGTGGATGATATGTTGATAGTTGGCCCAAACATCAACAAGATATCCAAGCTGAAGAAAGACTTGAGTAAGTCCTTTGAGATGAAGGATTTGGGTCAAGCAAAGCAGATACTTGGGATGCGGATCACTTTCGTGTGAAAAGAGTGGAAAGTTGTGGCTTTTCAAGAAAGCTACATTGAGAAGGTGTTGAAGAGATTCAAAATGGATCAAAGCGAAGCCGGTCGGTTATCCGCTTGGTGGCCAGCCCGCATGACCAAAGAGATGTGTCCTAAAAGGTGAGCATGAGCAGAGTCGGATGGAAAAGATTCCTTATGCATCCATGATGGGCGGTTTGATGTATGCCATGGTGTGTACTAGACCGGATATTACTTTTCGCCGTTGGGGTGGTAAGCGATTTCATCAAATCCGGGTAAAGAGCATTGGGAAGGTGTTAAGTGGATATTGAGATATCTCAAAGGCACTTCCAAATCGTGTTTGTGTTTTGGTGGAAGTAAGCCCTTACTTGAAGGCTACACCGACGGACATGCGGTGATGTTGATTTCGATGAAGTCCACCTCCGGTTATCGGGTTACTTTTGCGGGGAGCGGTTTCTTGGCAATCTAAGTTGCAAAAGTGTGTTGCCCCCTCCACTACGAAGCCGAGTATATTGCAGCCACCGAAAGTGTTGCAAAGAGTTGCTATGGATGAAGAGGTTCTTCGACTAACTAGGGCTAAAGCGAAAAGTTTGTAGTTCTATGTGGCGGTCGAGGCGCCATCCACTTCGAGCAAGAATCCGAAGTTTTCATTCTAGATCCAAGCACATACACGCGCGTTATCATTGGATTAGAGAAGTACTTCGAAGACAAGCATTTGTGTATCGAGAAGATCCATACCGACAAGAACGGGTCGGATATGATGACCAAAGTATTATGATGAAAGGTAAGTTTGATGTTTGTTGTGCTATTGCGGAATGGCGACACTCCTCCCTATTGATTTGGCAATTGCATGGAGGTAACCCCCTTCACCGCTCGGAGGGGAGATTGTTGGAGTTATCCCTCACATGAGGAGAGAAACCGAGTTGGAGAGAAACGGGCTAAGTCGGCATCGCGAAGTCGAGCGCCCAGCCTTTCAGATAGAAGCGACTTCGCTTCGAGTTCCAAAGAGAATAGAGGCGACCAGCTTTCGGCTTCAGTCTTTTAGCGCGACTCGGCGCTTCAGAGGAGCGCCCGGCCAGTCTATTTTTCGTGGGCTTGCTCAAGATACCGCTTGAATTTGGTTTTGGAGATAAAACCAAAAATCAAGGTTTTGGAAAACCTAACCAAACAAGTCAGAAGGATTGGAATCCAGACTAAAACAAAGAGAGAGAACCTTTACAGAGATACAACCCTGTAAAGAGATAAGAGTGATCTAGTAAGGTGAGAGACTGTAAGGAGAGATTGTAATCTTCCTTCCCACTTTATTAAGAACTGGCTCTTGTGGAAGTAGGCATCATTGGCCGAACCACGGTAAATCTTTGTGTTGTGGTTTGCTTTTACTGCTTTACATTATTATTTGTTGTTGATAGTTGTTTAGCGAGTTGGGCATGTTAGTATAGGTTGTAGTTGATATTTAGATTTTGTCCGGAGTTGAATTGAGTTCAAATACAAGTTATCTGTGCAGAGGGGGAACCGATTGGTATTGGTGTAATCCCCAACAACTTTGTACTGCTAAAATTCATTGAATACTGTACGGCTCTTAGTACAATAATTCAAGAGTTTTATTTAATTTCTTCACTTCATCTATCGTACTTACCACTCTAATTCTTTAAAGATCCATGGAAGTTTTCTACACTAACATTAGCGACAGGTCTAACACCTCACATACTTTGTTTGTTTGCACTGAACTGTTGTAAGCCTACAAATCGATTTGAAACTGAAATCGCTTTGATTCTTCTATTTTTCACAAAAACTAGACTTTAACAAGATTCAGCCAAAAGATCACGCATAGATCTTAATACACATGTTGAAAGCAAACTCAACGGACAAATGGACTCGATACTAAGTGGGCTATCAACAACAGACCTTCCCTAACCGTTAAGTAAGTAGGAACCGTTAGAAAGCAAGCGTGATAGGAGAAGCAAGCATAATTAAGGATTTTATTCAAAAGGATTAATTAAACGGTGAAGTGGAGATGCACAGCTCGACGACATTGTGCACAGCTCCTGATTAAGATACATACGATGTATAAACTACATAAAAATATATGCTGATGAGAGCAACTTTGTATCTATTGAGTTGACTTGATGTGTTGTTACATGTCCATGACTCAGGTTTAGTTATAGCTGACTATGAAACCTCTGTCTGTCTGGCAGGGGCGGATCTAGGATTTTAGATAAGGAGGGCTGCTATAGAGTTAACCTTTAAAGATTTTTTTAAGAACCAATAAGTTAACATTGATAAACAAAAGAATTATCGCTTTTATTACCTTACCCAAAATGGAAAAAATAGTGTTTTCACTATAGACCTAGACAAATATAATAAAGAAATGTGCAAGAATAACATAGCACATTAGCATCACACTAATAAAATTTTGACCTGCGTGGATTCTTATCAAATACATCTATTATTGGATACAAATCAACTTCTTTAGCAAATTCCCGCTCAAACCAAACCCGAGGCCTGATCTAACACCAAGTCCAGAGATTGGTACTTTCTTTTTCATTAGAAACCAACTATCTTTGTTTAATAATAATACAAGGAGTACATATGCCTCTAGGCTCTAGCATATAAATATACAAAAGGAGGACTACGCCAACAAACAGATGAAAAAAAGGGTAGGAAATTTAGGTCGAGAAATGGGAAAGTTGAGTTTTTTTGTATGATTGTTCTGCATGAATTACTCGCAGAACTAGATCGGCAGAGGTCACTAAAGAATCTGCGTGCATCATGATAACCTTTCGTGCAATCTTTTCAAGAATCGGTGAGATCCCATAGAGCAGCTTAGTGATTGTTTGAAACAGTAAGTCGAGAATCATTTTATTTCCACCTTCCTCGTGATCCAACTGTAAGACCAACATACCCGGAAATTCAGCTATAATATTTGCATCTTGAAAGATCGGTATGGCAGCCGCCATAATAAATTCCCCATTCTCATTCCTAAGCTTACATCCGGCTCAAAGATAACTAAAATTTCCAATTGAGGCTCCATTTGTATTCAGGTTAGTCCATTTCGCACATGGTGGATACCAGTTCGCATAGTACTATCACCTATGGGCTAGTGTGCATAGTACTATTTTTTTTTTGGGGGAAGTTTGGGGGGGCTGTAGCCCCGGTCAGCCAACCTTTAGATCCGCCCCTATCTGTCTGGAATCATAACCTTGCATAGCAACCAAACTTGAACTCCAAGTAATCACTTAGTAAAACTATTCATGGTCTTTAGAATTCAAAGACCGACCAAACACATTCTAGAATAACTGAAATTTCAAATTATAATTTGATCATAAATGACTCTTATAACACTCATATTTTTAATCTCCTTTTTAATTTATATATATATATATAATTATATAATAATAATAATAATAGATAAAAATAAAAATGATAAAGATTAGAAAGAGATAAGATAAAGAGGATAAACCTCATTCTCTATTTTAATGGGTTTTTGAAAAAAAAAATGGTGTTTACACGGAGAGTTTTAAACAGGAAGAGAGAGAAAGAGTTTTACATAGAGTGAAAAAAAAGAGAATGGCGAAGATTATTGTGATTGTTTTCTGACTATTGTTACTAGGCGTTTTTCGTTCTCAAGTTTTTATTTCTTCACGCCGCTCGTAAACACAACAGAGATGAGTAGATATTTTATATACGTGTAAATTTCAATGTGATGAGTGATGAAACATGATATTTAAAGCCTGTCGTGAATATATATGTTAATGACAGTCTTGTTCTTTGGTGTGTGTTTTGGCAAGTATCAGCTCTTTCCAATCAATATTAAAGTAGTTTCTAGTATTTCAAGAAATCAAGAAACAGACTACTTTGTCTGCAACAGTAAATCATACGGCTTGACTTCTCTTGTACTTGTGTATTGTTTATCTACCATAAATTTGGAAGGGGTCTTAATAAATTTTTGAGTGGCACTAATAAAGTGATCACATTTCCTACAATTCAACTTCTGACATAGGTATAATTAGTAGAACAAAGAGCTGAAGTTGGCAAATAGTTTAAATAATAACAGACAGTATTTCCTTGGTGCTCCTACCAACAGTAACTAGAAGACTAATAATACAATCAAGTAGTAGCTAGTTTACATTCAAGTTCAGCTCTAGATTAACCGGCGTGTGGTTAACTTTATCGAGACTTAGCTATAGCTTAAAGCATAAGTTTTCTGTCATGTTGATCATCGTCTATGGCATGCCAAACCTCTGCCTGGAGAAAGCATCATTTCGGACCCCTCATGGGTGGTGTGTTGTGCCTATCCGAGGAACTTGTCGCTTACTGGTGGAAGTAAGTAATATTGCGGTTAGTGAGAGTGGTGGTGGTTTTTTTGGGTGGTGGTGTGGGGTGTTGAGGGAGATGAAGGAGACTACGATATAGTGCTCCAGGGGTTAAGTTGTGTTTAAGTTGGGCTTGGGTTGAAATATTTGTGGGCTGAAGTGGTTTGTTTTAGATATTCCCATATGGGCTTAAGTTTTAGTTGGGCTTGGGCTTGGACGAAATAAGACATGTGGGCCTAAGTTTTGTTGAGTTGGGCCTGATCAGTTTTTGTGTGGACCAGGTCTGTTGAGTTTGAGTGGACCGGATTCTATTAATTTAGATGGGCTTTGGGTTAGAGTTTGTTTTGGGCTGAATCTGTGTCTGGTTTGGATTCGAGTTTTCACCTAGTTAGGGTCAGATTCAAACTCTCGCCAAAACATAAAAAAATGAGTTTTCTATGTCTTCTTTCCAACCCAATTGTCCTCGTCGCATTCCAAGGTCTGTGGTGGTAGATATGATATCTGGAAGATTGGTTGACAGAAAATAGTGCGTCAGAAATCAGTTTCTGCGTACTGTGTTCAAATCCAGTTTTAATTTAGTTAGAGTTTGAAATAGATTTATATGAAAACATGAAAAAGTAATATTTGGAAGTCTGCTTTCTATTCCAATTGGCCTCATCTCATTCCGAGGCATGTGGAATTAATTGTGGTGTTTGGAAGTTTGATTGGCAGAAAACAGTGCGTCAGAAATTAGTTTCTGCGCATTGTATTCGAGCCTAGTTTTCGAACATTTGGAATGAGATTGAGTATTTTTGTAAAACATAAGAAAGTAAGTTTTGTGTGTTAGCTTTTCAACTCAAAAAGCCTCGATGTATTTGGACACATGTGGAAAGCGTTGTGTCATTCAGAAGATAGTCCGTCAGAAATCTAGTTTGCTAAAAATTAAGATTTTGACCAAGTTTGAACTATTTTTACTCCGAGATAGAATGACATTGGGACTTTGAGTTATACATGAAAAACTAAGTATACCTATCCTAGTTTTCAAATAATCAAGTGGGGTATCATTTAGATGGCTATAGGAAACGTTATTGTTTTGGCAAGTTACCTAGATAACCTACCATGTTTTCTTTTTAGGGGAACTCTAGTTAATTTTTCTTATTGTAATGAGATAAATGATTTTACTTAGACATACGAGTGTCTTAAATCTTGATTGCTTAATTTCATTTTTTTTTATTATATTCCAAGTACAATTGTTGCATATACACTAAATGTTAATATAGATTTATGTTATCTCACGTGACATGTTACATTAAAGTTTGTGTTTAATATATATATATATAATTGAGGAATGAAAGGGAAATGAAGTGTGCAACCTTAAAACATGAATTCTTATTGTTCTTTGACTTTGACTATGTGGCGGATAAGAACTACGAAGGCTTGATTCAAATCTTAAAAGGTTTGGATACGTAAGCAGCTTTGAGCAAAAGTGCAGCCACTACACTACACTATATTATATATTAGTTATTAGTTATTAGTTATTGTGATAATTATATGTGAACAATGTTAGTAATTAATTGTGTACGTGATTGCGGTTGTTTAAAATGTATTCACGAGACATTTAACTAATGCGTTATTCCTGATTGAACATTTTGATATCTATAATTTATATAATTGATAATGAGGTGAGTTGATTAGTTATTGTGTTTAGAATCTTTAGTAATGAATTATTGTTTGAGACGATGTTTATTTTGTAATGAAAATATTATAATAAATGAGAACTCTTGAGTGTTAAAATTCGATGTAAAAGCGTCTGGTGAAAATTTAATGTGTCGCCCACATCTTTAGATCTCTCCACGCCTCTTTGATGAAAAGAAATGTTTATGACTAATGATATCATGTGAAAAGCCGCCTTAAAGAGGAAGTAAGGCATTCGCCTTGCGGGTGGGCTGTATTCCTTGAGTGTACGGGAATGTAGGTTTGGGTATTCCTTGAATGTGGCAGGAATGACCCAAGGTATTCATTGAGTGCACTACTAAAAAAAGGGCTTTTTATGACGGCTATTTTTTTTCTACCTTGACGACTTCCGTATAACCCGTCATTATTTCTAACTCACCATTAATTTTATGATGCTTGATGTCAAATGTTGACGGTTAGGTCATGCGTCATAAATATATGTGACGTTTTTTATCAATGTGTCAAGTTAGTGACTAACAATTGTATACTTACCGTTCATTTTATGACACATGATGTTAATGTTGACTGTTATACACTAGCCGTCATAAATATCTTTGACGTTTTTTATTAATGTGTCAAGTTTGGTGTCTAATTTATGAGTTCATTCTCACAAACATCAAGTAAAAAATTGTCTAACTTTTTCCTTCTGGCATGACCGGTTCTAGCATGACCGGTGTTTAATTAATTGTCTAACCATTTGGGAACAATTAAAAACGAAACCATTGTAACCGACTGGTCGAGTGAACCGTGAATATGAATAATTGGGTTAAGTCTCGGGTCAGTAATAGTATACCCAATTCTTAATAACCAAACTTTTTTTTTTTTTGGTAACTCAATAACCAAACTTCCCAAATAACCAAAACTGTGAATCCATATCTAATACCGAAGGTAATAAAATCGATATGGAGAAAGAATTTCCCCGCTCAACAAATATACAGCGCGCACTTTCTAATCTAATTCCCGGATTCTCCTAAACCCTAATAGTTTATTATTGTAAGTTGTCAAATTGGGATTGGAGATTGGTTGCCGCGCGAAAGAGGTAAATATTCCCCTTCACTCTGATTCTTAGGGACTCGCTTTGGAAACCCTAGCATAGTATCTCAATTATATATAAATTTAAATGTCTGCATCTTTTAACTCATCTTGCATTTCAGAATCGTAGCAGTGTTCTCTTAGAGTCGAACTTGGAGTGGAGTGCGTTGCTTTTGCCAAGGAAGTGATTTCTTATTAGCAAGTAAGATTTTACTTTCGTTTTTTTGTTATCTGTTAAGCATTCTATAAAGGTTTTATAATGCTGTTTTGATTTAAAATTTCATTAAATAGGGTGTTTGGAATTTTTTTAAAGGTATTATCTATACATAACCTGTTTTGGCTGCAATCTTGTTTAACACGTATCTGGATTGCTTTAGTGATTCTTTTTGGGTACTCAATTGGTTGCTTATTGTTGATGCTTTTTTCTGTTGGTTTGTTTGTAAAACTCTTCTGAACCATGCCATAGTTTCCGAGGGATGTTTTAACATTATATTTTTAAGTGAACTTAGTTCTCCTTATTGAGTTTGATTTGAACTTATATTCTTCCACATTTGTGTGTATATATATATATATATATCAGACCAAGTAGTAAGAAATGTGTTGTCAAAAAATACACTGTTAACACTCATACTTACTTCTGAAGCCTAAACAGATTGGCCAGCAATACAGACTTTCAAAAATTTCCCTTTCTTTTAAAATCTTAAAATATTTCCCTTTCTCAACCTTTCTTTCTCAAAACTTTCACAAATTTTCAAAAAATGTCTTCTATTAAGAACAAAAACCCTCCACCTAGTCAGACTAGATGGATCAGTTTTTATAATCGTGTACAAACACTTCCTAGAGAACTGCAATTGAAAATATGGACACATTTACCAAAAAACATTCCTGGTTTGGGTAAAAGTTCATACACACGTAAGAGACGCGCTATGAGAGAAGGCTGGTGCTCGAACTGTCAAACACCAACTTGCCTCGGTCTTCAACCTCATAGTGAAAATTCAGTTTTCAAGGTTTTCATGTGTCAGCCACCTGCCCACCGAACGCAATTGAATAGAGTAATCCAACCATCTGCTTGGGATTGACTTGAAGTTTTAAAATACTTTAATAAGTCTTGGGAATCTGACTTAAAACGACACACCTTTTTTTTTTTACAGTCTCCAAAAATTCATTCCCAAAAAATTAATTAGTCTTTATCTTTCTGTTTGTAAATACAAAATAATGATCCTCCTTCCTTTGCCCTCATAACATTCTTTGTGTATAATCACGCCATTCGTACACGCTTGCTTTTCCAGTTGGACACACTCTATTTCTGTAGAGTTCCATCGTGGTTGAGCTGTAATCTACGCATCCCAACGTGTTATCCATCATCTTTTGTGTCATACGACCTCGGATAGAAGCATGTGATATACCGTTGGAGATGATTTTTCATGCTGGTCATTTAGACGAATCGTTTTTCTAATTCTGACCGATAATGACGCGAGGATTCGTGTTTTACGAGTTACTAGATAGGAAAGGACAACTTGGGTATTTCGGATATTCATTTGGGCTTGGGCCAAATTTTCAAAACCCTTAAAACCCAACATCCGACGGTCGTATGCAGATATAAAACCTAACCATGCGACCGCCCGACTTACTTTTTCTTCCTCCACAAAATCCAGCCCACAAAAACCCGAACCAGGCGCGCCCCCGCCCCTTGATTTTCTCCAAATTTAAATTCGTTCCGTCACCTTCCAGCAAATTTTCACCCCTTCTCAACCCAACCTTCAATTTAACAAAACATCCACTCATGGCTGCTGATCGAACGATAGTACTTGAGATGAACTTTTCATCTCTCTTCGATGTAGGTGCTTATGAAGTGTTCTACAAGGCACAGATCCTAAAGAGAGGTTGGAAACCTCTCATGCTAGACTCTATAGCCCGATACTCCCCCTCTCTCATTCAAACCTTTTATCGCGGTTTAGCTCGTGATAACGAGGCTAGTACGATCGTGATGGTTGGAGAAGGATTGTTTGAGCTTAACAGGGCAGTGGTTGGGAGAGCAGTGGGAATTCCTCCATGGCACAAGATTCTGAAAAGTCAAGAGTTCCATGGTTTAGTGTTCAACCTGATGACCGCTACGGTTATTGAGGGACAGTACTCAACTGGTTCTACATGCGCGAAGCAGAGCTCCTTGAGGAAGAACCAGCTGGCAGTAACAACGTGGATAACCCAGAACTTGGTAGGAATGACGAAGCCTTCCGATATAGGTAAGTCAATTCTCCACATTTTTTAGATCTTACAGACCCAAAACAATGGGTTATGTATTGTTACGTTTCTTTGGGACCAGCTCACACAGTCGAGAAGAAGTATTGCTCCCCTACCTATCCTTGTTACCAAGATCATACTTGCTTGGGGAGCAATGGAACCTCTGATACGCGGGCGATTCGAATCGCCCGGCCACACCGCATACGAATCAGCGTGGTGGCTTTGACTGGTCGCCAATATAAGAATGTGTCGTAGAGCACGCAGCAGAGGATCTCCCGCCACCACCTCTGGTCGACTACTTCTGTCACACCCCGAATTTCGACAAAATCGGAAAAACAATAATTGTTCCCGACTAAGATGTGATGCACTCTCCACTTCCAAAAACCCATAATCTATTTAATTATTCCTATAATTTGAAACCAATAAAATTTTTAAGTTTACAAAAGTTCTCTTAATTACAAAAATTCACAAATATGATTAAATTACAATTTCCTTTCAACAACTCTTTAATTATAATTACAACTAAAAAATATAAAACAACATTGTCTCAATTGAAAATCTATTGCACCTCAAGGGAAAACAAAACATATCCTGTAATAAGACGCTCACATGAACCACAAGCAGCAATCAACCTTCTTCAACACTAATCCTGTTAAGACTTATCAACTATGTTCATTTTATGAACACACATGATAAGCAAACATGTAAATCGGGTCAGCAGTATAAACAATACTGGTATGAGTAGCCCTAAAATACAAAATATACTTATACATATACATATACACAATCCATAAGGCAATTAGTTCCTCCACCGAGGTGCCTTAACTTCCAACGACTAATACAACATTCCTAAATTACAATAATTAAGGCAGGTAGTTCCTCCACTGAGGCGCCTTAGCTTCCAATTCAATAATAACAAGGCATTTAGTTCCTCCACCGAGACGCCTTAGCTTCAAACCATACTAGATCAACTATATCTAATAATAAAATAACAACACTAAAAATTACTCTATACCTACACTGGTGTAGGCCTGATCACAGAGTGGGTCACACCTGCATAAATAATCAATCCAACCTACCCTTCCGCAACACCCTTGTGAATGCAACATAAATTACAATAAAACACACATATCATATACATAATTCTAATCATCTCATTGAACCAATAAGAACAATCTCAATGACCAATTTCACAACCATAATCAATCGTTTATTATAGATTTAACGTACACTTTGATATATCATCACAATTATTGTTTAGAGTTTCTTTAAGTGTCTCTAGAATCACGTCGTCTCTATGTCTTACCTAGTTTCCCTGGCTACCACAATCGCTTCCTAACGCCGAACATGTACATCCACATGCCTCCCCTCACATAATGAACCACTCCGTGTGTAGCTACCCTAAGTGGGATATCGCATACCAAGTAACCCTCACACGAAAGCCATTATGTGAGTACTGCCACTATTCGACATAAAATATAGCGCGTCTCATTCTAATTTTGTGAACGGAATAATCAAGCCACTATTCGGCTACGCCAGAAGGGCCATTCAAATTTACTGAATCGCCAGAAGGGCCATTCAGATTCACTGAAACGCCATAAGGGCCAATCAAATCACATACATCCATCACAAGGGCCAAATCACATGAGTTGTGGTAGCTAGGTTCTAGGATTTTCGTTACGTAATTTATTCAGGTGTCATACATTTATATCTCATAACCATTTCACTTTATCACGTGCATGCCAAATACATTATTGCACTAATCCATAATATTTAGAAATATCTCAATACATTTCATAACAACTTTCATTCTTTCACGTGCCAATATATTATTGCACTAAGCAACAATCCCGTGGAAAATATCCACAAATACTATACTACCTCATAGTAGCATCTCACAGATATAATAATGGAGCATTTACATTTATTTCTCCAAAAAATATTGCATTTAATAGATATCCTAACATATCATCTCATTTAACAGAACAACAATTTCAGCATTCTACATAATGTCACAAATTTCTCCAAACGTATCGCATAACATTTTTATAGCGTTTTAGGAATATCATGTCTCTTAAAATTTCACTTTCGTCTCGTGTCCATAATACACAATATCAACATCAGAACTTTCTTAGATAATGACAACCAAATTTATACCAGCTTCCACAACATTCTACCATTTGATTAGTCCATAAAATTTACAACATAAAAAGTAACGTAATTAACAGTCAATAGTCCACAATCAAGGCCCAAAACCAAAGCCCAAAAGTCTAAACATTCAAAGACCCAAATTGGATCCATTTTAAGTCCTATGGACCCAGCCCAAACAAAAATAGAACTGGCCCAAACAAAAGAAATGAAACTAGCCCAAAAACTTAAACTGAACTGGCCCAAACCACAAAAGAATAGATTTTGGCCCAACAAAACAATCTAACTCAGTTCCGACCCAAAACAAAAGAACAGAATCCGGCCCAACAACTTAAACCAAGCTGGCCCAAAGAAAACTAATCTAAACTGGCCCAACCTAAACAAACCAACTTAGGTCCGGCCCAAGGCCCAACAGAGAGGTCATCTTCCTCCCTTCGCCAGCAGCCTCTCCTCCACCACCAGCCACCACAAATTCTCCTCCTCCTCCACTTTCATCCCATCGGTTTTACCCTTTATGAAAAACCCTATGACTTTAATACATGAAAACTCGATTTCCTCTCACCCTCACCAGCGCCAGCAGCTCCCTTCCACCACCAGCCACCACCGGATCAGCTACTCCTCACTTCCCCATTCAAACAAATCTCAATATACCCCACTCACCCAACATCATCCAACCCAAAACAACTACAATTCACCTAATCTAATCTACTGAGCGATTTCTCTGGATGCCATTAACACATTTACAGAGCTTCAACAGCCCCACTCCTCTCCAACACTCAATCACCCAAACCAAACATCAATTCGCATACCCCACACTTCACAACAACCACCAAGCATCATTAAATCAACCAAAACAAAATATATCCCAGTTCAAATAAATTATAGACGATTCTTTCGGTGGGGCTTTAGCCGCCATGAACAACACATAAGCTTCCACCAAATTGCGACCACCAATAATCTATACATCGATCTACCAATCTATTTACAGTAGTCCTGAAATCGATTGATTACTCGCTTGTTATCAAGGGATCGGGACAAGTTTTTCGGAGACAGAGTTTTCTTCAATCCATAAACACGAATATAAATATAGTTAACACTAAATAGAATACAGTACTAAAACTAAATCAAGACTGAATCAAAACACAGAACAGACCATTCTCCAGCAGCGTGAAATCGACAAATAACGAGAATTTTTATATAAAAGAAATTCAATAAAATATCTACTCACTTTAATAAAAAGCTCCACGAATCCCTCATAGTCCGAATCGTTGCGCTCCAACTCTCTAGTAAGCAAGTTTTTATCTCCGCCTCTATTTTATTTTATTTTTATCCAAAAACCCTATTCTCTGGAAAAAAAAAATATGAATATATGTACCTAGGTTTGAAACCTAAGCCCAACACAGACTCGGGCCCAGAAATCAAGCCCACATATCCCAAATCCAATCCAAGAAATTTTAAATAAAACAAATTAATAAATAAATAAATACATATTACAAATACGAGCATTACAGTTATACACATCTCAAAAGAATCTCGTCCCGAGATTCGGAAGTAAAGTAAGCTATACGAACAAATAACGTTGGTTATTAACTTAGAACCTACACAAGAATGTACAGAGATTAAACTTAAGCAAGATACCGTTGATATTAATTATTTTTAAATAATTCTAGAATATATGTCCTCATGCCACTACAAAATCTATTATAGTTTAACTGCCTATATTAAAACAAATTATTACTGTCACTTAAACACCAGATAAATATATCATTTATCTTTAGCATGCAGTTTCTTGACGCGTATCAACCTCTATGAAAAATAATATACTACTTAAACTAATCAATAATGTGAGGTAATTTCATCCCTATATAAAACATTTTTTTTTTTTTCCATTATCATGCACAAAAGAATATTAGTGTCTTAATACACTTAAAATAAAAATCACTCATGTCATTGAAACTACAATAAAAATCTTAAACATTTTAATTAAGTGTACTCCCATTTCATATGAGTCAATTCGAAAGGGAAACATCTAATTAAAAATACAAACAATAATATGAATCAATAACGATCACTACTCTAAACACCAATGTATCATCGTCAATAACGCATTAAAACACTCTTATCCAATTTTTACATCAATTTCTTCTTATGCATATATCAAAATTTATTTTCTTTTACTAGTAAACTTTTTTTTTTTTCTTACTAAACAAACAAATCAAGTTCTCTTATTATCATGGATGACAATCTAAGCAACGGACATACTACGTATTTCATAAGAAAATTGAAACAACAAAATGTATATAATTTGTAGTTTGTTTCATGACTACTCACTATGATAAACCATGGATCTAAATGTGTAAGAAAACTTCGACACACTAACACATTTTAATCATACAAGAATAAAATTAATAAGTTGGCAAAAGTTATAGAGAACGAATGAATTACACTAATTATTATGCATTTGAAGTCTATGGAAATGTCACAGGATAGTTACAACCTCAAACAATAAAACTTCATATTTACTTTAGTCATGCTCTCATAAATGAATGCAACTAGATAAAATATAACACGTATTCTAAAAATAATTATTCATATCCATCTATCAAAGTTACATAGACTGAAAAAAAAAAACAATTAAGAAGAAAAACTCGACGTTCATTGTTATTATTATTATTACTAATTATTTTAAATAGTGAAAAGGTTCAAAAATTAATCTCCATATACAATGACAATTACAATTAGACTTGCTACCGTATAACACGAATTTTAAAAAATTTAGGATAATATAAACTCACTTCTAATATATCTCCAACAACAAGTTATATTGGCATGAACAAAGTTCAATATATTAATTAAGAGCAATAAATCCAAGACATGTTTAAAAAATACTTGAAGATGCAAAAATCAATGTGAAACTAATTTAACAATACTAATCAATCATGTCATAATTTATAGACACGAAACACACTTATAAGACAAAATAAAAAAATTTGTTTGCTGTTGAAGTAAGATCATCATTATATTAAGACATCATCTACATAAATTCCAATATGGTTTATGACTACCAATTATCACAACTATTTTAATTAATTATTAATAATGCTGCATTAAGAAAACAACCTACACATGCATGTCTTATTGGTGAAACAATACTATCATCATATACACATGGTAATAGTTCTTATATATACAATAATATAAGAAAGCGTGTATACGCACATTTCAAAAGGAATACACATATATTTTATTTTACTTTTCTTTCTATTTCTAACTAATCACATCTAATAAATTAATCTCTTATACTTTAAAACATTATTCATCCATTAAAGTGTACGAGTGAGGCGAGATAGTTCCTCCAACACATAGGCAATGAGTTCCTCACTTAGTACGTCATAAAGTCATCAGTTAATGCAGCTCATTCAATATAGATTAAAATATCTCCTTGTTTCTTGAATAATAAACATAACACTCAAATACAAAGTTCACAGCCATGTTGTCGTACTTAATCCATAATCCATGTGAAAATGAACACCAACAATAAAACAACATTATAGCAGTACACATTATTTTGATCAAATCTGTTAATAATTAACATATAACAAATGTAACTACTCCTCATATGATAAGGAAAAATAAAAAGCATTTCATATGCACTTCACAGGAGTAACTAATATAAATATACACATTACAAATACAAATAAATCAAGAAAAATATTGACTCGCTTTATTTATGTATATTTTTTTTTTCTTTGTAAAAATAAAACGACTAGTGGAAATAGTTTTGAAAATAATACTTCCTAAACACTACCCATAAACCACGATCCGAGAATCACTTAGACTCACCTAAGTCTAAGCTAACCAAATGCTCTGATACCAAACTGTCACACCCCGAATTTTGACAAAATCGGAAAAACAATAATTGTTCCCGACTCTTCAATTTTTGAGGTGTGATGCACTGTCCACTTCCAAAAACCCATCATCTATTTAATTATTCCTATAATTTGAAACTAATAAAATTTTTAAGTTTACAAAAGTTCTCTTAATTACAAAAATTCACAAATATGATTAAATTACAAATTTCCTTTCAACAACTCTTTAATTATAATTACAACTGAAAAATACAAAACAACATTGTCTCAATTGAAAATCTATTGCACCTTAAGGGAAAACAAAACATATCATGTAATAAAATGCTCACGCAAACCACAAGCAACAATCAACCTTCTTCAACACTAATCCTGTCAAGACTTATCAACTATATTAATTTTATGAACACACCCGATAAGCAAACAAGCAAATCGGGTCAGCATTATAAACAATGATGGTATGAGTAGCCCTAAAATACAAAATATACTTATACATATATATACACAATCCATAAGGTAGTTAGTTCCTCCACCGAGGTGCCTTAACTTCCAACGACTAATACAACATTCCTAAATTACAATAATTAAGGCAGATAGTTCCTCCACTGAGGTGCCTTACCTTCAATTCAATAATAACAAGGCATTTAGTTCCTCCACCGAGGCGCCTTAGCTTCAAACCGTACTATATCAACTTTATCTAATAATAAAATAACAATACTAAAACTTACTCTATACCTACACTAGTGTAGGCCTGATCACAGAGTGGGTCACACTTGCATAAATAATCAATCCAACCTACCCTTCTGCAACACCCTTGTGAATGCAACATAAATTACAATAAAACACACATATCATATACATAATTCTAATCATCTCATTGAACCAATAAGAACAATCTCAATGACCAATTTTTCAACCACAATCAATCATTTATTATAGATTTAACGTACTCTTTGATATATCATCACAATTATTGTTTAGAGTTTCTTTAAGTGTCTCTAGAATCACGTCGTCTCTATGTCTTACCTAGTTTCCCTGGCTACCACAATCGCTTTCCAACGCCGAACATGTACATCCACATGCATCCCCTCACATAATGAACCACTCCGTGCGTAGCTACCCTAAGCGGGATATCGCATACCAGGTAACCCTCACACAAAAGCCATTATTTGAGTACTGCCACTATTTGGCATAAAATATCACGTGTCTCGTTCAAATTGTTTGAACGGAATAATCAAGCCACTATTCGGCTATGCCAGAAGGGCCATTCAGATTTACTGAAATGCCAGAAGGGCCATTCAGATTCACTGAAACTCCAGAAGAGCTATTCAGATTTACTGAAACACCAGAAGGGCCATTCAAATTCACTGAAATGCCAGAAGGGCCAATCATATCACATACGCCCATCACAAGGGCCAAATCACATGAGTTGTGGTAGCTAGGTTCTAGGATTTTCGTTATGTAATTTATTCAGGTGTCATACATTTATATCTCATAACCATTTCACTTTATCACGTGCATGCCAAATACATTATTGCACTAAGCCACAATATTTAGAAATATCTCAATACATCTCATAAAAACTTTCATTCTTTCACGTGCCAATATACAGTACTAAAACTAAATCAAGACTAAATCAAAACACAGCACAGACCATTTTCCAGCAGCGTAAAATTGACAAATAACGAGAATTTTTATATAAAAGAAATTCAATAAAATATCTACTCACTTTAATTGAAAGCTCTACGAATCCCTCATAGTCCGAATCATTGCGCTCCAACTCTCTAGCAAGCAAGTTTTTATCTCTGCCTCCATTTTATTTTATTTTTATCCAAAAACCCTATTCTCTGGAAAAAAAAATATGAATATATATACCTGGGTTTGAAACCTAAGCCCAACACAGACTCGGGCCCAGAAATCAGGCCCACATATTCCAAATCCAATCCAACAAATTTTAAATAAAACAAATTAATAAATAAATAAATACATATTTCAAATACGTAATTATAACTTCGCCTCCGGAGCGATTTTCGGGTTCACGCTGCTTTGGATGCAATTGCATTCATGTAAGAGAGTCAGCGACACCTGCACCAGCGAATCCTCATCATGCAGGACGAGCAACGCGCTTCCAGAGAGGACCAGGATGCTTTTCAGGAAAGCACCACTTTAAGCTCAAGATAACGAAGTTACGAAGCGATTATTCCCGAAGTAATCGATAATCACTAATTTATGTAAACTAACTATCTATGCGTAAACACAAATAATCAATCAACTAAACAAGTCTTTAGATCAATATTCCTACTCTCAAATAATAATGAAGTAATATAAAGAGTAAGAATTTGTTCCACTCCTAAACTACCAAGACATAAAAGAAATTCAACTAATTTAAATCACAAAGAAACAATGGTGAGAGTAATATTATGTTGAGAGATTTCTATTCTATGATTATATTACGGATTCAAATAAATCTAAATTAACTAAACTAATAGAAATAGGGTTTTGATGGAAAAGAAAGTTATAGAGAAGAGTAATCAATCCACCTAATGATTAGTTTCAAGTAAGAATAGAATTATTCACTGAAAAGAGATCATCTCTAGATTTTCACACAATGATCCAACCTAAAGCCTCAAACTTTATCATCCATAGCAACAACTTACATCTCTATAGTCATTATTACTAGCATTTAGGATTATTACAACCAAATCTCTCGACTTAATTACAACAATCCCTAGTTTAATTTACTATATGGTTATTTTGGAAGTCATACAATAAACTAAACTCATTGAAATACATACACAATTAAATAATTTTACTAAGCAATCTATTCCTCATTAGGCTTCATAATCACTCCCTCTAATAGGGGGATTAGTCTAATATCATTGGATTAATTAAACTAAAATAATAAAATGAAGACATAATATAAAGAAAAAGTAATTGAATTGAATAAACTAAAGCTTTTATTAAAAGGTTATAATGGAGGCTACAATTATAAACCCTAATTACTTAAACTATACTAAAAAAAAAAAAAAAAAAAAAAAATTGGGTTTTTATTCTTTTATATAATGATACATAATCGTTCATGGGTTTTTTAGGCTAGGTTATGGACCCATAAATCAAGTCCATAACCCAATTGGTTGAATCAAAGACTTCCAATTCTGGTTGTGTTACTGTAGTGGTAATTTTTACCAACTTATGCTACTCTGATCGAGTCAAAGCCTATACTATTAGAAAGAGCTTTCTGAGCCGGTCATTTTGATATAAAATGGGCCAAAATCCGAGGTCCGAGTCCAAAGATATGGCCTTTTGAAGTTCTGTTGACTTTTCTTCAGCTCTCTAATCCGGTTTGAATTTCACTTAACAATTTTGACTTGGGCTTTTTAAAGGCTTTTTCTCCATTAAACTTGGGCTTTCTTCATGGAACTTCTCTAGCAATCACTTTAGCTCATTTTAGCGCCTAATTAGTAACGAATTGACATTTATTCAAATCCAAAGCCTGAAATACTCAAAAGCACATAATTAGTGATAAACCTATATTATTAATAACATAATTGGCTAAATAGAAATACTATTAAAGGGTTTAAACTACAGTTTTGGGCTCTTATCAAGTACATATCTCAGAGAGTCTGCATAGAGCCAGGAGAGAGTAGCTCGAGACAGCCTCGACGTTAGATATCATGCACAGATTCTGACTAGGCAGTTCCCTAGTATCCGTATAGTTGGATGTTTTATTTTTATTTTGCTTTGTTTTGTTTTCCTTTTCAGCACTTACGTGTATGACGTATAGTATAATTTTAATTATATATGCTTGTTTTAATTATTTCTTATGTAGAATTTGGTATATGAGTAGAAGGTAATACAAATACATCATGCCCAAATTTCCATTTGCATTACATATATGTTTTCAAAAATACAAAAACCCAAAAAATTCATAACAAAATAATTACTTAACTCCCTAGTTAAATAACTCATGTATTTCTCGTTCTATATCAAACAAACCACGCTTCAAACTTATTTGGGGGTGCTATATTTGCATCACGAAGAACAGAATATAGGAGCACTGCCTTTTTTGCTCTTGTTTCTATGGTAATCTCTTTCTTTATCTCTCCATACTTTGAGGACAAAATATATTTCTATTTGGGGATGGTATAGTAACATTTTGTAAAAACTAAGCATTTCTTATATTAGTAATAATAGTATATTTCTTCTTTTCTTAAACAAAATTTTCGAAAAATACCAAAAATATTTTTCTGTTTAGTATTGAATATCTTGTTTCCTTTTTTCATGATGAATAAATAGTCTAGAAGTCTCATTATAGCAACAGAGTAAGGATTTGTTCTTCGAACTTAGACTAATATACGTACAATAGTTTCTACATATTTTCATGAATGGCATGTATAAGCATTTGATTGTATATAACAGTGAGTTTTCAAGACCAAGGTTAGAACAATTAAGTTCCATATCCTGATGTGAGAATCTAACCAAAAGACACATCTGAATGATTATTGAGTGATGGCACAAATGATGTCTGGATAGAAAGACCACACGTCCACTTCCTTGATCACCACATCATATCCTAGGAGAGAATTTAGGCCCTTTTTGGATCAATATAGCCAAATAAACGTTAAAAACCCAAAAAGATAGTTTTTCCTCTAGTTACCCCTTTTGAGCCTTCAAAATTTTCTAAAAGCCTTTTTATTCTTCGCCATCAATCCCTGACCTGTTACAACACACAATAAAAAGTTTACTCAGTGGATGACTTCAGAATTGGATGAGTATCAGAAAAAGAAAAGAGATGGCCTTGTACAAAAACAGAATAGTTAGTTGCTTCGAAAAGAAAGACCCATCAAAAACCAAAACTCGAATCTCTCAAAAGTTCAAAATCAAAATGAGTCGATATCAAAAGGAACAAAAACAAAAAGAAACAAAAGCAAAGTTAGAACTCTAAAAATTCAAAATCATATGGAGTCAGAAAGTCAAAGGGCTAAAGAATGAATCACAATTCGGAAGCAAAGAACAAAACAAGGTTCATCTCTAGTTACAACTATCATGAAGACCCAATTTCTCAACTTATCAGATTTTGTTTTCCCTTTCTTTTTCTTTCTAGACCATCACCCTAGCTCTGTAACTCCTAATAAAAGACCTCTAGCTCGATTAGGAATAGGATGGTGTGATAGTAAGTGGCAAGTGTGATCATTCGACCCTGGTTTCCTTTGGACGTCATTCGTGTATGTGAGGAATATAAATGCCCGCTACATTTGAGAGAACAAAACTTCAGTGAATCTATCAGAGAGTTTGTGTTTTAACACATCCCTGTGATAACCGACCTTAACGACGCTCTCCAAAAGTTTCGGAAACGACTTTGCTTTTGGATTTCATTGCTCATGTTTACGCACTTATCTTTAGATGATTTAATTACTATGCATTTTATTCTAAGTTCAAAGGAGCTTGTCCTTATTCCCCGCTAATGAGATGTATAGACTTCTGAGAATAAATAAAGAGACAAGACCATTTGTACTAGATAGAGGAAGTTTGTGAGTACC
The DNA here is from genome assembly GCF_015680905.1 of Coptis chinensis. Taxonomy (NCBI): domain Eukaryota; kingdom Viridiplantae; phylum Streptophyta; class Magnoliopsida; order Ranunculales; family Ranunculaceae; genus Coptis; species Coptis chinensis. The sequence goes on along the minus strand of NC_141463.1, from coordinate 85,367,200 downwards.
TTCTCTGGAAAACTCTTACAAGGCTTAAGCTCGTCCATTAGGGAATTCCTAGTGGTTTAAGGCCATGTTGCATATGGTCAATGCAATCACTCCGCAAAATGAAATTTGGATAATAAATCACACAATTGGGATCATAGTTTTCTATCTCATATTTGCTTGAGGACAAGCAAAATGCTATTTGGGGATGGTTGATCAGCTCCCAAATGTGCATTTTATTACCTTTACAGTACTGCATTACAACCCTTCTTATGCATAATAAACAGAAAACTCGTAGCTTTTACTACATTTGGCAGGTTACAGTCCATTTTAGACCACTTATCATAAAATATACATTTTAGTGCCAAAAGGAATTTTATTAACGCTTCTTATAAAGACTCAAGCTGCTATGAAAAAGTGCTGAAAAAGTCAAATATCAAAGTCAAAGGTCAAAGGTCAAAAGACTCAAACCCAGAGGACTGAAAGTTATGTCCTTTACTCAGAAGACTGGAGATGGATGGCCTTGTCACAAAAGAAGACTTGCTCAAGCCCTACCTTGCTAAAGAAGATAGAGAAAAAGCAAAAGCAAAAGCATAAAGGAAAAGTCATAAAAAACAACCTAGTGAGGTGTCTTGATTGTAGAGGGAGAGAGCAAATCAGTCATTGTAAAAGTAGGAGTATAAAAGTAAAAAGTAGGGAGAGAAATCATTATCCAATTTTTGGTATGACAACCCAAAAATTAAGATCAATTTATCATGCTTACTTAGGTAGATTTATTTTATTGCATTTTATTTTCTGGTATTGTTATTTACTTATTTCAATCAATCTTGTTTTCTTATTTTCAATCTTTCATTTCATTACATTCAATCTTGTTTTCAATACTTGTACGTGTTTTCAATCTTTTCATTCCAAGCACTTGTCTCTACATTCTTGTCATTCAATACCAAGAACACAAGTTGCACTCATTGAAGTCATCAACGAGTGTAACTTTAATTTGTGGTAAAGTCATTACCTATTTCTTCTTCATTCTTCATGTTTTAATCCTACAACTTCATGTTTTCAATGCTTTTAATCTTTCAACATTAGTCTTTCAACACTCATTAGATTTAGAATGAAAAAGATGATTAGGAAGAACTAAAAAGTGATTGTTTTCTTTCATCAATCATTCCTCCCAACTTAAGATTTAGGATAGAAACTTCACTCACCACAACCAATACACTTCACAAGAAGTACTTTATGACTAATATGATCAGATAGTTATATGATTTTTTTTTTCTTTTGACAATTTCTTAAGACTGCTAACCTGGATGTTGTTTCTTCGATAAAGTAATACCTCAAATCTCTTACATTTTGCAGATCTTCTTCTTCACAATGGTTAGAGAACGTGAAATGGGTTCCAATGCACAGTTTATCTAAGGTATGTTGCTTATTCAATCCACGCAATTTTATTTGATAGAGTATCTTTCTAGGTCCTTATCCATTAGTATGTATGTTAAACTGTGACTTTGAAGAGTGTGACAGTTGCACTACATTTTTCTACTTATAATTTGGGTTACTTTAATGATGTTGGTTTTGAAATTGGGGTATTCTAAATTAAATATGTTGTTTTGGTCAAAGTTCTCTGACCTCATTTCGGAGCAAAACGTGATATTATTGTAAATTTGTTTAACGATTATATTGGATAGAGTAGGTTCCTTGACAATGTAAATATTAATACTCTAAACTCAATAGGTACATTGACTTGGTTGAATTTTTTTCATCTTCTATATATATATATATATATATATATATATATAATATTTTATATATATATATATATATATATATATATATATATATATATATATATATATATATACATATATATATATATATATATATATATATATATTGGAGGGGCTAGAGTGACATCCTACCGTGACATACTACTGTTTGTGTCCTTAAAACCCAGCCCACGCACGAACTCAACAAAACACAAAACAGAAATTGGTGAACAAATACCTTCATGAAACAGTGTCCAAAACCAACTAAGTTGAAAAACACTCCAAACTCCGAAAACTCCAAATTGAAAAACCCACTCCGGCATTCAAGGTCATCGTAAGCTTTAACCCCTGGTTTGTTACTTCCCTTGTTGCCCATTGCATTATTTGTTACTTGTTATTTTTCTGTTATTTTAACATTAAACATTTACATTAAACATTTTAACCCGTGAGGTATGGGGATTACTTGTTACCCTCCTCATAGATTACCTAAAATCAAATGCCCATTCCACTATGCCCATTGCAATAATCAAATAACCATTGCATTACCCATGATTTCATGTAACTAGAAAAATAACAAGTAATGCAAACACCATTGCCCACACCATTGCCCATTGCTACACCAAAAAATCACAGATTACTGTAAAAGTTCTACATGAAATCTCTGACACGGATTTCACCAAGTTATTCATACTTTAATTATTGTATAAACAGAGAAATTGCTGATTATATAAACTGGTTGTTAGTTAGAGCTGTAGCGTCTTTCTCATACTGTCAAAGGTGATTGACCTTTGTGAATGAATTTGTCCTGCAGGTTCATATAGTCTTGATATAATGGCTGGTGTTCACTGCGACGCCGATATGAATCCGATAGAAATCGAAGAAGATGTAGTTGGTTCTTCGTCTACTAAATCTCTAGTTCAAAGCACACCGATATTAATTGCTCCACATGTAGGTATGACTTTTAGAAGTGTTGATGAGGCAAAGACTTACTACAGAGAGTATGGTCAACAAGAGGGATTTGAGACTCGTGTTTGGATGACGGAGAAGAGGGGAGCTGATGTGAATGTGGTTACTAATTGTTTATTTGTTTGTGCACGTGAAGAGGCCCCTAACAAGAGAGATTCAGTGAGAGTAAGAAATACATCGACTATCCGGTGCAGTTGCAAAGCTAAAATGCATGTTAAGAAAAGACCACATGAAGAGATATACAATGTCAGCATTGCTCATAATGAACATAGCCACGGTTGCGTGACTCCAGCGAAGAGAATTTGCATGAAAATTAACAAAAATATGCCTGAAGCAGCAGTGAGCTTGACTAAGATTTTCAGTGATAACAGTTTACCTGTTGGGAAAGTGGCATCTATTTTTCATGGGGAGGAAGTTAGGTTTACAAAGAAGGATTGTTGGAACCATCATTATGGTTTGTCTAGAAAGATGCCTAAAGAAGGTGATGCAACAGTCGTGCTAAACTATTTTATGCAGAGGAGTGCGGAGGATCCTCAGTTCTACTACGTCATTGATCTAGATCAAAATGGGACTGCACTAAACTTTTTCTGGGTTGATGGGAGGTCTCGAGTCTAGTATGAATACTTTGGGGATGCTGTCTCTTTTGATACCACATATTGTACCAATGCATACTCTATGTCTTTTGCCCCCTTTACTAGAGTCAACCATCATTTGCAGTCGGTTTAGTTTGGTTACGCGCTGTTGCTTGATGAGACAGAAGATACATTCATATGGCTGTTTAAGGCTTGGCTTGCAGCCATGGGTGGTCATGCGCCAACTGCAATTATCACTGACCAGGATAGAGCGATGACTGCAGCCATTGCTAAAGGGTTTCCTGATACTCGACATCGTTACTGTCTTTGGCATGTTATGCAGAAATTCCAAGAGAAGCTGTCCTTTACTAAAATTGAGACATTGGTAACTGACCTGAAGAACACTATTTCTTTCTCGTATAGGATTACTGATTTTGAAAGAAGATGGTGTACAATCATAGAGAAGAACAAGTTGTCTGAAAATCATTGGTTGACAGAAATATATAATATGCGGGAGAAATGGGTTCCTTGTTACCTCAGTGACACCTTTTTTGCTGGTATGCATACGACTGGGAGAAGTGAATCGATGAATTCTCATTATGACTAATTTGCCAATTCGAAAACTACGCTGATGCAGTTTGTACATGGTAATGAGAAGTCTCTAGCTTCAATTGCTAGGAATGAAAGAGATTCTGATTACTACACCGAACATAGTTCACGAATTGTGGCTGAAGATGTTTTCCTCCTTATGCATGTTGTGAAGGTCTATACGATTAGGGTATTCAATAAATTTAAGAAGCAATTCCAGAAGGCAAAGATGGAGTACAAAATTGATGGGGAACAGATTGACAGGTATGGAACCGGAAGCTACATGGTGAAATGGAGAGACCCGCTGAAGAAGTCTGTTTGGAGAGTGAGTTTTGTAGTGGCAGGATGCAGCCCGGGATATCAATGGTGGAATTTGCGGGTCAAAGATAATACTGAGGCCGCGATTACCTTTGGATGGGGGGTGATAAAGACGTGGTCGTGTGATACGGAAACCCTACACGTGGAAGGAAGAGGACCGCGAGATAAGGGGATAGGTGGAGGGTCGAGATGAAAAGAGAAAAGATATAAAGGAGAAAAGGAGGAAGTGAAAGAGAGGAGAAAAAGAGAGAAAAAAGAGGAGGAGGCGAAGGGTCCGGAGGAGAGGAGAGAAAACAGTGCCTAAGAGATAGCGAATAGTGCGGATAGTAGGAACAAGATTGTGAGGCTTGTAACAGACAATTCATGAGTAGTGTTTGAAGAGTAATTGAGTTACAACATTTGGCGCCGTCTGTGGGGAACAAAAGTAGAAATGGCACCAAAGAAGGCGGCGGGTAGGCCTAGAAAGACGAGAATCCCATAACAAATGCCAGAAGCTGCGGTGGAGGAAGGGGAAGGGTGAGAGGAGGGAAGAGCAGAAGAAGAAGCGCGGCTTATGCGAGAAGAGATTGGGAGACTGAGGGAGGAAAATGAGGAGCTGAGAAGAGAAAGAGAGAGGATGGAGGAGGAGTCCGGGGAAAAGACAGGGGAGGAAGCGGAGGACGAAAAGGCGGAGGATGAGGAGGAACAGGGACCGACCCTAGTGGACAATCCGGTGATTGGGTTAACGGTGGAGCAAGTCCAGCAAATGATTAACAGCGACCGAGAGGCGAATCTTCAACAAACAAGGGTCCAAACGGGCGCGGCCAGTCAAGTGGTGGCGGGGCTGAACCGCAACCCGCTGGCAGATGCGATATGGACTTCTGAGGTACCAAAACGCTTCAATCAGCCGAGATTCGAGAGATATGACGGCACGGATGATCCGGCAGATCACATCCATCACTTCAGACAACAGATGCCTCTTTGGCAAGAGGCGAGGTACGATGGTCTGCGGTGCATGATGTTCCCGGCCAGCCTTAAGGGTGGGGCTTCCGACTGGTACTATCGGTTACCTTCAAAGAGCATAACCAATTTCCAAGAATTAGAACAGGCGTTTGTTGACCACTTTATACATCAGAAGAGGAGGGTTGTGGACATCGCGGCCTTATTTAACGTTAGACAAAGGTCCGCGGAGTCTGTCAGAGAGTACCTCTGTCGCTTCAAGGCAGAGACCTTAAAGGTGGAGAATTTGGATGAGAGGATAGCGGTAATAGCGTTCGAAAGAGGGCTGCGACCGGGGACGGCAGTCCATCAGTCCGTGGCAAAGAACGAGATTGCGACATTGCACGAATTATATCCGTGGGTAGAGAAGTATATTAGATATGAAGATACCATGCAGAAGGAGTCGAAGAGGGGAGCCAAGACAGTATCAGCGGTAGAGAAAGGGAGTGAGCGCAGAAAGAGCGAGGGAACTGACCGAGGCGGGGAGAGGTACTGCGGACAGTCATCAAGGCCGGAAAGAGGAAGGGAAATAGCGTGAAGAGAGCAAAGGGAAAGGAAGCCATACCGCGAGGTGGAACATGTCCTGTTGACAAGACCGTTGAGTGAGATACTGCCGTTGATAAAAAAAATATACAAGGATATGAAGGGCCGCGAACCACTCCGACAGAGATGCATAACAAGCCATACTGCGAATATCACCAGGTGCGCAATCATGAAACCAACGGCTGTTATGCCTTAAAATGGCTAGTCCAGAGATTGATAGAGAAGGGGATGCTGAGGGAATTTGTGGGGGAACCTCCGCATAGGGAGCCTGTGCCCACCGCAGGGCGAATATTGGGAACCATAAATGTTATTTTCAGCAGGGAAGTGCTGAGTCACAATGCCCACCGGGATAAGGTCAGGAGGACGGTGAGTATTCAGCAGGTCAATGAATCTCACAGAGGGTAGAGATACAGAGCGGAGTTAATTAGCGGGGAAGAGAAAATTACATTCTCCAAGGCAGACCTCCGAGCCATGGACACACCCCATGAGGATGCGTTGGTCATTACAGTAGCAATGGGTAATTACGTGGTCAAAAGGGTCCTGATAGACTGTGGAAGTGCCATGTTTTTGCTGTTCAGAGGAGCTCTGGAGGAGATGGGGATCAACCCGGGGCAACTGAGACCTCCGCGGACAAGTTTGTATGGATTCAATGGAAGTGTCACGGAGCCTATAGGGGAACTTCTGCTGCCAGTAACAACGGGACCCGTGACACTGTTCTCAAGGTTCATGGTGGTCGACTCCAACTCCCAATACAACGCGATCCTGGGGAGGAGATGGATACATGAGATGAAGGCGGTGCCGTCGACGTACTATCAAGTTATCCGATTCCCTACCCCAGCGGGAACATATGAGGTCCGCGGAGATCAGGTGGCATCCAAGAACAGTCATCAGAATACCATCAAAAGGATGTCCCGCGGACTAGAAGATGAGCCGACGAGTTCTAGGCAGAGGTTGGCGTAGCAATTACAGTGCGGGGCCGTGGAAGGGGGGGGAGGAGGTCGCGGTGGTTCCAAAGACTTTAGATGAAATAGAGATAGTAAACCTGGGGGAGGGAGAAGAAGAGAAGTTCACATCGATAGGGTCGAGTCTTACAGAGGAGTGGAAAGATAAGTTGGTGCAATGCTTGGTGAAGAACAGAGACGTCTTAGCATGGGGAATAGAGGATGTCACTGGGTTAGATCCGAAATTCGCATGTCATCGCCTGCATATGAAGGAGGACACGAAGCTAGTGAGACAGAAGATGAGGGGTATGAGACCCAAATACGTAGAAGGAATCCGAGAAAAGGTTGCCATGCTAAAAAGGGCGGGGATTATAAGAGAGGTGGAATTCACGGACTTGTTATCCAACATAGTGGCAGTCCCGAAGAAAAATTGAAAGGTCCAGATGTGTGCTGACTTCACAGACGTAAATCTAGAGTGTTCGAAGGACAGTTATCCGATGCCGCGAGTGGACGAGTTGGTAGACCGGACAGCGGGGTTCAGCATGTTCTCGTTTATGGATGCATCTATGGGATACAATCAGGTGGCGATGTATGGACCGGATCAGGAAAAAACCTCCTTCGTAGTGGAAGGGGGCACATACTGCTATACTAGGATGCCATTTGGGTTAAAAAATGCCGGAGCCACATTCCAGCGCTTGGGGGAGAAAATGTTCGAGGGCAAAATTCGGAAAGGCATTGAGATATACATCGATGATATGGTGGAGAAGAGTATGTCAGAACAAGAGCACTTGGAAGGGTTGGAGGAGACATTCCAGATACTGCGAACCCACAACTTGAAACTCAATCCAGAGAAGTGTACATTTGGAGTCACCACAGGGAAATTCCTGGGGTATATTGTGACACAGTGAGGAATAGAGGCAAACCCAGAGCAGATAAGATCGTTGGTGGAGATGCGTCACCTCAGACAGTGAAGGAGGTGCAGCGGTTGGCGGGGAGGGTCGCGACTCTCAACAGGTTCATCTCGAAATCATCCGACAAATGTAGGCCGCTGTACAGACTGTTGAGAAACACCACAGATTTCACATGGACGGCAGAATGTGAACAGGCATTCCAGGGGCTTAAAAAGTATTTGGAAGGAACCCCGTTGTTGTCGCGACCCGAAGAGGGAGAAAAGTTATATTTGTATCTGGGAGTGACAGATTATGCAATCAGCTCGGTCCTCGTTCGAGTAGTGGATAAAATAGAAAGACCAGTGTACTTCCAGAGTAAGACGCTGTTGGATGCGGAAACCAGGTACAGTCGAGTGGAGAAGTACGCCCTCGCCTTGATATTTTCTGCTCTGAAGCTGAAGCCCTATTTCGAAGCCCACGCGATGGTCGTGGTCACGAACTTGCCCCTTAAGCAGGCTCTGAGAGCAGAGAAGTCAGGAAGAATGCTGACATGGGCCGTGATGCTGAGTTCATATGAGATCCAATATCAGGTTAGGACAGCGGAGAAAGCTCAGGCAGTGGCGGAGTTCTTGGCGGAGTTCCCCGCAGAGGACCCTACGTGGGGAGAGGAGATGGTTTTAGAACCAGAGAGGGAAGAGGAACTGGATAACTTGAACCCATGGGACGAAAGGAACGGTTGGAGAGTGTTTGCTGATGGATCGGCAGCGGAATTGGCGTAGTATTGGTCACACCTGACAGCAATAGGCTAGAGTTGGCGACGAAGTTAGGGTTCGCAGCATCCAATAACGAGGCGGAGTACGAGGCGGTAATCGCGGGCATGAGGATGGCAGAAGGCTTGGGGGTGAAGGAACTCACCGTATACTCCGACTCCAATCTAGTAGTGTGTCAGGCGAACGGAGGCTTCGCGGTGAAATGTCCCAGGATGGCAAGGTATTTGGGGGTCCTCCGAAGTTGGGCGTCGAAGTTTGCGCAGATCCGATTTGTACATTTGAACCGTGGGGAGAATCGCTACGCCGATGCTCTAGCCTACGTAGCCGCCGCCATGCCAGAGTCCGAAGAAAGAACAATAGAGGTGAGGAAACTGGACAAACCGAGTACCGAGGAATCACTGGAAATAATGAATACCATGGAGAGTGACGAAGGATGGGTGACGCCTCTCAAGCAGTTTTTGGCAGGGGGGAAGGAGATTGATTCCAAAGATAGACGAAGGTTGGAACAGACATCTCGGAGATACACGTTGGTGGGAGGAGAATTGTATCGGAGGAATTTCAATGGTCCTTTGTTGAAATGCTTGGGGCCGAGAATGGCTCAGGAGGTGCTCAGTGAGCTACACGAAGGGGATTGTGGGAGTCACTCGGCGGGCAGGACGACAGTGCACAGGTTGTTAACACAAGGTTACTTCTGGCCTCACATGAAAAGAGACGCCGTGGAATTCACCAAAAAATGTGATAAATGTCAGAGGTTTTCTCAATTGATATTTGTCCCTGCAGAGCCGCTGCACAGTGTGTCTAGCCTGTGGCCATTTGAGATGTGGGCCCTTGACATAGTGGGACCGCTGCCCATGGCCAGCGATAAAAGGAGATTCCTACTGGCCGCGACGGATTATTTTACAAATTGGATCGAGGCCGTACCATTGCAGCAGGTGAAAGAGGTGCAGGTGATCAAGTTCTTGTGGGAAAACATCATATGCCGGTTCGGTTTACCCTATTCTATCGTTGCTGATAATGGAACCCAGTTCACGGGTTTGAAGGTTAGGAGTTTTCTGCAAGCATATCACATCAAGCAGGGATTCTCGGCCCCATACAATCCCGAGGGCAATGGACAGGTGGAATCCTCTAACAAAACCATACTTAACAATCTCAAGAGGAAACTGGAAGGCAAGAAAGGGTCCTGGGCCAATGAACTAAACCGTGTGCTTTGGGCCTATCGAACACGGACCTCAACCAGGGAGACCCCTTTTTCATTGGCATATGGAGTAGAGGACGTGATACCGACAGAGCTTGTAACGCCCCAAAATCTTAAATAAATATTACGAGGCGTTAAAAGACCACATTCAATATACTAATTTAAAATCAACGATAAACCATCATATATTTTTTTTCTACAAAAATCCGCAGAGTTTTCCTCAGATTTTCAACATTTCATATACCTAAAACCTGTCATAACCTGAAAATCAAATAAAACACTTCCATATGTCATATTAAAACCTCAACTGTAAACCCAACTACTAAAGATATTGATTCGTGGCACCGGCTACTTAACCATCTCGACAAATGCCAGTTAAATCAAGTATCCGCAGCGCCCCGAAACCAATCTCATACCCCAGATCGGTCTTTCACATATATACACAACCCTCCATGACATCATATATAAATTAAAGTCATGCAAAACAAGCTGCGATAATTTATGTACAACGAAAAGGAATCAATATAATATACAGAAATAGGAAGCCACTACTTGTAACAAATATTAAGGTTACTTAACAACCCATATGATTCCAAGACGCTCCTTTTAAGGTTTCGCCTTTATTCTTTAGTATGTATTCAGCTTATAGATCTCGATATGGAGGGACCTGTTCGTCCCTGTCCGTTTACACTCCGACGATCAACATTAGATACGAAGTCAATATATAATAATCAACTTGAAAAGAAATTGAATACAAAAGACAAGGTTGACACGTACCTTTAGCTGCTTACAAAAACTTACCGTTTGCTTATTAAATCATCGTTAGTGCATCGATTAACATAAACCCAAGAAAAGCATTAGCCTTCAAGATAAATTAATCTTTCTATGCATAACACGTACACTTATATATCTTTCATATCCAAACTAAATAACGGTAAAAGAATATAAAAACATCCGGTTCTTCAAAGGGTTAGGGGTTTTCCTATGGAAGTGGCTAAGCCGGGTGGCTGCCTACGTACCCGTTTAGGGATCAAGCCAATCGTAGTTCTCCGCTATATTGAGATGTAAAAATCTATAGGAATGGATTAAGTCATTCCGATAAGGAAAGCGACATGGGTTCTCTACCCTTTGTTCTATTCTTGCCTCTATACTGACATCTATCAACGGTTCCACCGTAACCAAAACACAAATTGAAACCGCTAAAACTATCTACGATTTCTGCGTCATAGCATAAAACGAACATGCCAATAACGTTTTCTTATAAAAACGTTACAATTGTACCAATCAGCCGGGTTTAATGCTAACTCAGAAACAACACCGTACGTTATACGTTATTAATATAAACTTAATTAACACTATCATAACAACCCACTGTACATAATTGTACATAACTAATTAATAGTATAAAAATAAATCGCATTAAATCAAGAATAAAAACTGTAATTAAAGGTATACATGCAATTTAATGTATACAATATACAATATTAAAGTTTACTTACCTGACACCTTTTAAACCACCAAAGATTCAGGAAGAACTTCCCATGTTCAGCTAGCTTCCCAGATACCATATTTGTTGTATTTAAATGACCCGCACTTTAATTTTTTTCTCCGTTCATTAACTGCTTTGGCAGCCCATGGAAATTGATCGGCAATAGCTTTGAAGTGGCTTCTTGATCTTGGTTTTATCAGTATCGACAAGCTCGACTCGATCAGATTTCCTTGGGTGTGAACTCCTTTGAACACATCCTTTCTTCCATATCATATAACTCAATTTCTTCATTAACCCACGACAAGGTGGAGAGGTCCTTTCACATCTTTGTACATGGTATTCAAATAGCAGTGAATAATAAAACCCCCATCTTAAGGTTAGAGCCAACAAGGTCAGGAAGTATTTCTTGAACCTTCATGCTCCAGAAATAAATAAACGAACCATGTGAAATCAAGGAACAGGACAAAGACAACTCATAAATTACCTAAGACCTACCAAGAGAAAAGTCATGTTTTCTAGTCTCATTTTTCTTTCTTTTTTCTGAACGTCCTTTCTCTCCTGTACACATGCTATGAATATTAAAATTTACTTACCCTTATTGACTTACCTTGTTTGCATATGGAGGAGATTGCAATCACCTGATTTGGCATGGGTTCGTCCCTTCTCCAAGCTATCTTCTCCCCACAACAAGCTTTTCATTATCAGATTTCAAAGATTCTATAACATAGTCCACCCACCCAGACCACCAAACCCCCCGACTCCCATATCATCCCTCAAGTCTTCCAACTCTCCCCTTTCTCTCTCCTGCCGACCTCCTCTTCCCAGTGTCCAGGCCCAAAACCAAATACAAAAGAAAAAAGCCCAAAAGACAAAAGCAAGCCCAATAAAATAAAACGGCCCAACATAACAACAAGCCCAGAAAACCACAACAATAGACAAAGCCCAAAACAATATAGCAAGCCTGAAATAAAGAACGGGCCTAGTACAATTGAATAGGCCCACTAACGTAACAGGCGATACATAATCCAAATAGTAATATAGCTTAAAGTATTTGTGTAACTAACCAAATAAATTAAACAAGTAAATACTAATAATTAAACCATAAACATTACCTGCCATGGCGATATTACCAAAATGTCCTTGAGAAAGTTCCGTATTATTACAGAGCTGGTGGCGGCGACCACTAGGACCTCGGCTGTCGAGGACGGGTCAAACTGGGGCATTCTAGCCAGAGACATGAACCTAGTAGAGGAAAGAAGAGACACCGTGCGCATCAAATTGGAGGAATATCACCGCCGCTTGCAGAGGCAATACAACAAGAGAGTGAGATTGAGGAGATGCAAGGTGGGAGACAAGGTGCTTCGGTGGGTGACCCCTAGCACCAAGAAAGCAAGCGAGAGAAAGTTGGGTCCGACGTGGGAGGGACCTTACGTGGTGGTCGAAGTAGGGGGAACAGGCACCTACAGGTTACAAACCTTGGAGGGAACGGCGGTGGACAGGCCGTGGAATGTAAGGTTGTTGAAAAAGTTTCACAAGTAAATGTAATGGGAGTGGCAGAAAACTGCATGAGCTATTTGTACATATATAAAGTCGTAGCACTTTTAAGATGAGTAGTGTTGTATGAATTCTCATTGCCCCTCAGAGTGAAGGGAAGGGAGGGGATGAGCCCTCCAAGGACGAGAGGTCCGAACTTTACTGGGGCAAAAAGAGTTGTCCCACGAGTATGAGGTCTCACAGGGCCAGGGCGAGAGGAGTTGCCCCGGACCTATGTGAGATAGCGGCACACGGAAGCGAAGAGGCTTTCGCGCGCCGCGGGCAGAGTGCCCAACAGAGATAGAGAGAGAAGGCGGAGTCCCGGTCTAGGCGTGGGGCAAGCAAACCAAATATTCCCAGCCAAGGGAATGCAAAAACTGATAGGGGACCATTATTGCTGGATCCATACACAAGTAAGAGTGTTGACAAAAACAAACAAGGCATAAAGGTAAAACATAATATAAACATCCCAGCCTGGGGGAGTGAAAATACGACAAAATGTAGCATAAAGAGTATGACAAAAGCAGTAGCAAAAGGAAGCCTAGCCAGGGCATAAACAAGCTATTTTCAAGACACAATATTTTCGCGGACCACTGACTCAACGGCCTCCGCTATGACTGCATCCGCAGCTACGTCTATTGCCCTGGCTACCAATGCAGTGACCTCTGTACCCTCAGGAGTAGATTCCGGGATTGTCACAACGACCTCGGACATTGGAGCAGCAGCAGGGGCTTCAGGAAGGAGACGACCTTCTTTGATAAGCCGGTCATACTCCTCCTTGACCTTCTTAGCCACCCTCTTGTCGGCTTGGGCCCGGAAGCTGTCCTGGAGCTCGTCCATATCGGCCTCATGTTGTTTATGGAGAGCCGCTACAGCATCCTAATGCGTCCGAGAGAGGGAGTCCAGAGCGGCGGCGTGCTACGCTTGAAGGGTCTCACGCTGGTTACTCAAGCGGTCATTAACCTTATCCATATAAGCAAGGTGGGCGGCCTCAGCAGTCCTGAGCTCATCTTGGGCCCGAAGCTTGTCTAGGTCCGCGGCTGCACCCTTCTCTTCGAGATGGGCCACCTCCTTGTCCAGTTCATCAATCCGCGCCCTTGCACCAAAGAGGCCGCGGATCATAAAGGAGATATCCAAGCTCATCTGAAAGAAGGAACAGAAGTTAGAATATTCTAAGAGAGGGAAGAAAGCTACCTAAGGCAAAGAAAAGGGTACCTTCTCCCAGCCGGTATAGAATGAAGTCCGGTGAGACTCAAAGGAGCCCCCCTCAGCGTACGCCATATCTTTGGGGAGGTGAGACTCGTAAAACAGGGAGGAGGCCACTGCCGGGTTTTCCAAGGCAAAGTCGCTGACATTCAGAGTGCGGTTCCGAAGCTTGAAAGCGGGGCAAAACGAAGGAATGGGTTCAGCGGCCCCCGTATCAGTCCGTGGTGCCACCTCTTTCCCGGGCCATTGTTCAGCATGAGTAGGCGCAGTAGGTTGTGAAGCAGTCTTAGCTTTGGGACCCTCTTCAGGAGCGGAGGGCCGTGGACGGTTGGAGGCCGGGGGAGGAGAGGAATGAACAGCGGCGGGGGGGGGGGGACAACGATGATGACATCCTCGTCCGAGTCACTGTCGAAGAGTTTGCATTTGTTGGCGCCCATATCTGAAGGGGGAGAAGAGGTGGAAGGGGAATGAGGGGATGAGTATTGATCTTCCCAAGTGGTCAGGGATCGATACGGAGTAGGGGCTGCGGAGTGAGAAGTGGTATTGCGAACAGGTTTGGGGTAGAGTGGAGGTTTCGCGGTATGGCGCTTTTTCTTAGGGGGTGGTATGTCCCGGGGCTTTCTCTCTTTTGGGGGAGGAGGACGGAAAAAGGGGGAACAATATTTGCCTATGGATTTCAATTCAGGGTCGGCGAGTAAGGGAGTGGCTGTTGCAGGGTCAATCCCAAGTACCACGGCTTGAGCGGGCCCCAGGTCACGAATCTTCTGGAAAGTGGTAGAATGGAGATGATCGTAGGGTCGCGACTTTGAGTCCGGGCGCCAACCTGAAATAGATAACTGCCAAGTCAGATGAGAAACCAAAAGATATATATCAATGGGGGTAAATAAAGAAGGGGACTCACCACTGGGGAGGAAGGCCAGGTGATTAAGATTCAGTTCGGGTGGAAGATCCGCGGAGAGGAAGTTTCCCGAGATATAAAGAGGGTAGTGATGCCACACTTTGTCCGAGGAAGTGACACGAAGAAGAAAGTGTTGTTTTCTAGGACGGACGCAAAAGGAGTGATAACCCACGCTAACATCCTTGGTACTCTTTTTGATGTAAAAGTGAGCGGTCATGTCGCGAACCGTTATCTTGGGTACTTCGGAACGGTTGTAGTGGTTCGCAGCATACATGACCCTCCAGAAATTGCCAATGCCTTGGCAGGGGGGGATGTTGAAGTGATAACACACCTCGACATCAAGACGGGTGAGGGGCAAACGCAGGCCGGCAACAATTTGCCCTACCGTGGCTAAGAGACACCCCGGCCTATGGGGAACCAAATGAGGGAAATAAGTCAGGTCAGGCACGTGTTCTAAGATGATGTCAGCGGGTATCCCGTAAGCCACTTTAACAGCCTCGAGGTTAGGCCTACGGCTGCGTGGTGGGGGCGGCGGAAGGGCAAAAGCTTGCCCGGAGATAGAAGGGGCCTCGATCTGGTCGGGAAGAGGTGAGGAGGTGAGGCTGCGGGACGGAGAAGAGGAAGAGGCGGCGGATCTGGAAGCCAACGTCGACGTCAGGGTGGAAGACGCACAGCCACGACAAGGCGGAGAAAGAAGGGGAGATGAACAGGTTCTAATACAAAGAAGAAATGCGCAATACAGCAATTAAATGGGGCTAGAGAGGAAAGGAGACCAACCTGAGGAAAAGGGAAAGCAGCTGGAGCAGAAATCTCAGCAGAAGAAACCGGAGAAGATGACCGAGCGAGCAACCGGAGCTAGAAAGCTAGAAGAAAGGTAGAGGGAGAGGGGGAGAGGGGCTGAAGGGAAAATGCGAAGTTAAGTGAGAGAGAGAAAAAATCGAGCGGGCTTTTTATAAGGGGAGGGGGTAAAAGAGTAATTGGAGGGAAGCTGAAATCGAGGGGACACCAAAAGGAACCAGCCAGTGAATGACACGTGGATGCGCAAGAAACGAGGGGGCGCAAGTGGTAATCACGTGGAATTTCGTGAATCCAGCAGTGAGAGTAAGGCGTAAGGCCACGGTGGGAAGGTGGAACACGGTGGACTCTCGACTCCCCGATCGAGGAACTATCGCGGACTCGAGAGGGGGCATCTGTAGTGGCAGGATGCAGCCCGGGATATCAATGGTGGAATTTGCCGGGTCAGCATAATACACAAGGCCGCACTGCACTGGATCGGGGTGACAGCACGTGGTCGCGGTACGGAAACCCTACACGTGGAAGGAAGAGGACCGCGAGATAAGGGGATAGGTGGAGGGTCGAGATGAAAAGAGAAAAGATATAAAGGAGAAAAGGAGGAAGTGAAAGAGAGGAGAAAAAGAGAGAAAAAAGAGGAGGAGGCGAAGGGTCCGGAGGAGAGGAGAGAAAATAGTGCCTGAGAGATAGCGAATAGTGCGGATAGTAGGAACAAGATTGTGAGGCTTGTAACAGACAGTTCGTGAGTAGTGTTTGAAGAGTAATTGAGTTACAACAAGTTTCGATAGAGGAACCTTAGAGGGAGACTGCGAATGCAAGTACTTTCAGTTTATGGGGTTGCTTTGTGGTCATATGTTAAAGGTTTTTATGCGTTACGAGATTGAAGAGATTCCAAGGCATTTTCTTTTGAAGCGGTGGATGCAAAAGGCAAACACGTATAGAGCGGAGTTTGATACTGGATTAGTGGCCGGCCATGAAAACCATGAACCTTTGAGAGTGGCTCATTGTATCAAGGTTGCTTCTCAACTGGCTTACATTGCATCGCATAATCGTTGTTGGTTATTCATATTTTATAGAAAAGATTGGAGAAATGGCTATTGGAGTTTCAAAGTTTAATGAAACTTCTTGCGAAGGAGATGCATATAATGAAGAGCCTCCAGTTGCAGAGCCTTCAATTCCTTCGGTTAATACCTCACAGATTATTTGATTTTAATGTTTAATGTCATTTGATTTTAATGTTTAATTTGATATAAATAGTTTTTTTTTTTTTTTTGATTTTCAAATCTTTATTTCATATATTGATTTTGAATCCCAATATTTCTCAAACAAAAGGGAGGGGGAAGAAGAACGAGGAGAGATTTCAATCTCCCAGGGAGATAGCCCTAAACAATCCAGGACGAATGTGTAGATCCTGTGGAAAGATTGCTAAGCATGACTCAAGAAATTGTCCAGAGAAAAATAACAAGTAATCTGTGAAATGTAAGTATTTTTGGTGTTGTCAATACTTTCCACTATTGTATGACTTTCTTGATGTAATCTTAGAAGTATGGAAGTATTAAAGGCATGTTTTTTTTTTCCGTAGTTTCCATCGTCCACTTTTTGTGATATAAAGCACCTTTACTGTCTAATTGATGCTGTTAGGGTTATCTTGTGCAAGTATTAACCTTCCAGTACCAGTTATCTGTGGTTGGAATAGATGCTTCTTCTCATCATAGTATAGTTACTAGTGCATGAGCAGCATGAATTATGAAGCACTATGCAGCTAAAATGCATAAATCTCAGTATGTCATAAAATATAGTGAGATGTTATTTGTACTAAGGAAATCCAAGGTATATGCAGAAATCAATATAACCTTATATCTTAGTTTATGAACAAACAAGGACATCCCTGTTTTATCTGTATGTGGTCTGCCCTATGAGCAGACCGTGCAGAGGCGCGCATATACCTTGGACTTCCTTTCATGAGCTTTAGAAACTTCCTTTTATGCATTCTTCATATAGTGATTTTTGATCCTTCGGCTTATCAGAACAGGAACCAAGGAATTGAATTTACCCTGCGGTTTCTTTCCAAGTTCTCTCAAGTGGACGATTGAAAGCGTTAAGTAATAAAAGATATAGCACATGAAGATATTGGTGAACAGAGAGATGAGATTAAAAAGGATTTGAGTGAAGGATTGCAAGATGTCAGGACATTTGTATTGGTGTTTGTTGGTTATTCCCTTATTTGACATATGTATACTAGTGCACTTTAAAGTCTAAAATGTTGGTTTCTGTTATTAGCTCAGGACATTTTTGGATTATGAAGAGATTAAAGTAGTGATAAGCATTGGTTGTTGTTACAACTTAATGCACTAGGAAGGAAGGTTTTGAAGCTGAAAACACGACATGTCACAAAACACCCTAGCGTGCAAGGAACATGGACAACAGATGTGAAGTTCTGATGCCTGCTACTGGTGCGACTCACACTGTTTCTTCTTGGCAGTATGCATTCTGATAAAACTTAAAAAAAAAAAAAAAAAACCAAGTGACTATTGATGCCTCATAATCTGTTCTTGAACCTGCTTTCAGTATATTCATTTTCATGTTTCCTTTCACATGATACTTTTTTTTTTTTTGTATATTAAGTTTGCATTATTTGGGTTTGAAGATGCTATTTGCAATGGCAACACATTACGATCGTGTTGATTCGAAAGTCCCATTTGTCCTATATTGTAATCTAGTTCATGATTATGTACATCGTTTGAATTAACAGAGGACACATCGTTATTTTGTATTGTATTTTGCATTGTGTCGTTTGAATTAACAATTGGAAAATCATGTCAGAGCGCGTCGTAGTACTCTTTCTATTTTAGCTTTCTAGCTACAATAGGGGTTAACCGAACAACTAGAGTTTCACTCACACTAGTGTCAAGTATTTCTATTTCTATTTTAGCCTTCCAGCTACAAGTGTCAAGTATCATGTTCAGTCTACATTCACAAGGTTTGCAAAGAGACCAAATCAGTACTCTTCTTTCCTGTACCAAGCAAATTGTACCAAGCAAATTTCATAACACACATTCAACACACACTCAACAGATTCATAACAGATAACCGAAAAAATTTAACAGATTCAACAAATTCATAATAGATTATTAACAGATAACCGAGTAGTTATACCATCTTTTTCAAAACCATCAAAAGCACCATATCACCTTAATTAGGTATTTGATAATACAGATAACCACTAAAAGCATACACACCAACAACAACCTCAAAATGAGCATGCCAATCCAGTGAATAAATGAATCAGTCTTTATCTTCCTTGCACAAATGGAAACTTCACTTTTAGTTCGAGCTGGCGCAAAAGAATTTGTGGATGGAGTTAGAGCTGGGGCAGACGAACAACTTCCATAATTTATCTCATTCTTCTCCCATATAAAATATGTACATCTATGTTCTACCGGTAAATGATCTGTATTTCTTGCGCAAATGAAGAAACGCCGCCATGGATTCAACGCGGTTCTTGAAATTCTATCGAATACAAAGCTTCCGTAAATGGACACTTGCTCTTATTCATGGATGTAGAAATACTACAAAAAGTTTAAAAGACAGTTACTGTAAAATTCTAAACCAGACATTGGCAGTTAAACACTAATATGGGGTGTATATAAAAAGTCTAGTATAGAGCTACAAGAATAGAGCTATGACCTCAATATACATAACATTGAATAACAGCACAACCATGAGCTATGTACTCATATACACTTTCATGGTCTATACAGGACCCTCTAGAATCCCCATACCCGAACAAGCAAAGACTGATTTCCTTTTCATGCAATCGTCCTCCTCACATTAAGTCACTGGAACTTGTGACTCTATCAGAAATTGGTAATCAACTTAGTTGGTCAAAGGATTAATCATTCTAATTAGAATTTGGGAAAATTGGGAAAAATGATCAAGTACTTTTCAATTCCACATGAAAGTTACATATAATAACTAGATAATAACTAGTTACAGACAATAACTAGTTATAGACAGTACGCAAGTAGTTGATCAATGTTGAATGAAATATGGAGAATAGTGAACTGAAATCTTGGGTAATGCAATGGTTATTTGATTATTGCAATGGGCATAGTGGAATGGGCATTTGATTTCAAGTAATCTGTGAGGAGGATAACAAGTAATCACCATACCTCACGAGCTAAAATGTTTAATGTAAATGTTTAATGTTAAAATAACAGAAAAATAACAAGTAACAAATAATGCAATGGGCAACAAGGGAAGTAACTAACATGGGATTAAAGCTTGCGATGACCTTGAATGCCAGAGTGGGATGCTGGAGTGGGTTTTTCAATTTGGAGTTTTTGGAGTTTGGAGTGTTTTTCAACTTAGTTGGTTTCAGACACTGTTTCACGAAGGTATTTGTTCACCAATTTCTGTTTTGTGTTTTGTTGAGTTCGTGGGCTGGGCTTTAAGGACACAAACAATAGTATGTCACGGTAGGATGTCACTCTTGCCCCTCTCTCTCTCTATATATATATATAGAGCCCGACTCCTAAAATGACCTTAAATAAGGACCAAATCTAAAACAACCCACAACTTCACCTACAAAATGATTTAAAACCTAATGTTTTGTGGATATGGTCTACTAACCCTAAAAAACATCTCTACAAAAGTTCAACTCGTTTGATATCCTCGATCTAACTTAGATAAAAATTGTTTTCCACTTTTGAAAAAATATCTAACGGTCCATAAATGTCTAGTTTTTGCAATCATCTTTTGTCAATGTTAAAAATTGTCAAACAAGTTGAATTTTTGTAGAGATATTATTTGTGGTTAGTAGATCATATCCATAAAATATTAGGTTTTAATTCATTTTGTAGGTGAAGTTATGGGTTGTTTTAGAGTTGGTCTTTATTTATGGTCCTTTTAGGAGTCGGGCTGTGGAAGTTTCGAATTTTAATAAATGCCTATTTTTAAGGAGTCTCTCAAAGAGCTCAGTTAAGAAAAAAGTGGGATATATATAAAAGTTTGCGCATTTTCTCTCCTCAAAATATCCCACTTTTTTCTTAGCAAGGCTTTTTGAGAGACTCTTAAAAAATAGGCATTTATTAAAATTTGAAACTTCCACATTTGTTAATTAAAAATTTCAACCACCTTTTTTTTAACATAGGCCATGGGTCTTACTGTCTTAGTGAGCACCAGAATCCGCCAATAGGTCTCTCTTTTGCCCTAATGAACCACTTCTGAGCTTTTCCATGACATTGAGTTAAAGAAAGAAGGGATTGAAAACATTAGGTTAATGTTGCAACAAGTGTTATAACTAATGTATAATGAAGAATAGAAACACACATTATTTTGTTTGGAGGAACACTAGATACAAGGTCTCTTTTTGGAAAAAAAGAAGATAAAGAAACTATAACATACTATGTAACATATTGTTCATCCTAGAGATCAAGGTGATTTAACCTTGGGAACTATTAAAAGGTGCGCCTGTATTTTAGTTATGTGTATTCTTATTTGAGAATGAATGAAGCATTGAAATGTTAGCTATACACGAAATTCTAATTAGTGATTACCACCAATATTT
The DNA here is from genome assembly GCF_015680905.1 of Coptis chinensis. Lineage (NCBI taxonomy): Eukaryota > Viridiplantae > Streptophyta > Magnoliopsida > Ranunculales > Ranunculaceae > Coptis > Coptis chinensis. The sequence goes on along the minus strand of NC_141463.1, from coordinate 85,346,213 downwards.
GCCCTTCCATATATGTATGAGGGTGGGTGTACATAATTCACAATGCTATTCCTTTCTTGCAGGTTACATGATAAATCCTTCAGGTTGTGTATAATAATAGTTTTGGAAGAGAATCCCTTCCCAAACTAACATATGTGCGGTGTGCTACCATATATGTCTTCGGATCAGGTATCAACCTATGGAGCACATTTTTTGAAAAGTGAGGGGTTGATGAAAGACATTCATAATTGGCATAAATATAGATACTTGCCACTTGAAGGTTTGCATAACAGGCCATGGATCCATGATCATAGAATGGGGTGGAAACTATGCCATCTAAGTCGGCTATGATTTAAATTGGTCAACGTGGCTTGGCAAGTTCCATTAGTTATATGCCTCCTCATCAGAAGCTCATCTAGAAGTACTATCATATCATTTGGAAAAACAAACAAATGTATGAATGTATTGGAAATGATTTTATAGGTAACAATTTTCAATCCCTTTTGTTATTATTACGTAAATCTCATATATTTCCTGCTTGGTCTGCTATTTTATTGTTTCTTATTTTATTTCATTTTTCTCTTGCCTAATTAGCTAATGCCCCATGGTAATCTTGAACGTTAATAATAATACTTAGATGCATTTGAGCTTTATTCTATCGAAGTAGTAACCAATATTTTACTTTGAGCTTATTCTTTCCAAACAATAACAAACTTTATACTTAGGCATAGCTAACAAATTTTAGTGGTAACTATGATTATAGTGTATGCTGTCTTTTTTGTTATTTATATAGCTATCAGTAGTAGAGCCTTTGTTTTGGCGCGAGTAAGGTTTACTAAATAAATATAAATGTTATGAATCAACAGGCATATATTATAACTCACCAGGATTTATTTTTGGTCACCACGACTTGATCCCATGATCGACAGGTCAATAGTTACCTACACTGCCAATAGATCAATATATGGGTTACTTCATATAAAAGAAAAAAACTCACCATGATTACTTAATATAAGGGTTACTGAAAAATCATAATATGCATTTTGTGAATCAACGAGCATCATAACTCACCAGGATTACTTCATAATTCAACAAGATCTTACTCTATATTTTTGTGTGCCCCCATTTCCTTGGGTCAAAAGCGAAGACCAAAATTTTGTTAGTATGCATTATGGGATAATTTTGTAAATCAAAGGTCTTTGGGCTGAGACACATTATTTGAACTAATTTTGTAAGTATGCAGTATGGGCTTAATTTGAAGTGGACTTACTTCTAATTTCAAATTCAATAGCCTTTATTTGAAGTTGAAAATTCAAATATGCAAATCCAAAAGGTAGGGCATTTTATCAAATTGGGCCTTTAAATTAACTATGGGCTTTAGTTAGTTGTATAAATAGTACATTACAAAGAAAAGAAAAGAAAAGAAAATATGACAATGAAAAATTATAATAAAAAATAAATATAAAAAATTAAACTTCAACAAAATATGAACAGGTAAATTTCAAAAAAGTTGTAAAAGTAAATATAAATTAATATTCACTTTATTTTAGAGTATCTTCATGCAAAAAAATTGTTTCTTAAAAATGATTTCAGTGCACTTATTATTTGAAAGGTTCACTTAAATTGAAAAAAAAGTAGTGAATACTACAACTTCACGTAGAGTCCACAAAAAACAAATTTTATATAATTATTTCTCCATTTTTAGCCCAATAATTTCAAAATACAATACACGTTTATCAAATATGTTTTCACTTATCCATCTTCTACATCACAATATTCTCTTTCTTCTGATGCATGAAATGTCTATTGTGTAAAGTTCTTGATTAAAATTAAATAGATTTTTCTAAAGTACAAATTCATATACTATAGGATCAAATCTAACAAGAAAAACAAATGGTGACCTTTGAAATAAACTGTGTTTTCGTATAAGATTTCTATAATTTATGATTTATATTATGTGCTCTCCAATGATCTTTAACTGATTAGGAGTTGGATATTGTTTTTTATATTTGAATTTGTTACCTATAATGATATGTTAAGGTGCCTCCTCTTTTACAGCTTCCCAAAAGGGCGACATAATTTGTGGCATGTTTCACTAAATTTAATCATTACAATATTTAAGAGTAAATTTTTTTGGTACATAATAATTCATAAACTTAAATTATAAAATATTAACAAAAATAAAAACAAATACATAAAAATGGACCCGTTCGTTGAACGGGTACGAAAACTAGTTATTGCTTTGTGACTGAAAAACAAGTTTTCCCCGTCAACACTAAAACACAATAAAAACATAACTACAACTGAATATGGCATTACTCCTATACATATGGGCTGCGGTATTGACACCCCATAAAATGGGACTAGCACCCCTTTGGTAAAAGGGGGGTAGTGGAATAATGGTTATTCCATCTATGTGTGCCCCCTTCGTTTGTCCAAATAAGCACCCCAAATTTGAAAAAAGAAAACCAAACCTTATATTTCTCATTCTCATCCAACACTTTCCCTCCATTTCTCTTTTCTTGTCCTAGTGAAACCAAACTCCGGCCACCATTCTCAATTCCACCAAAATTTAGTTCCTTCAAATATGAGTGATGAAAATACCACACTCCCTTCCATAAACCCCCAATCAATGGCCTAATGAAATTGAAGAAGACTCAATGATTACAAGTTTCACGTTGGGGATTTTGGAGAATTTGACGTATGAGTCAGTCGAGAATGACAATGACCTTCATTACCACACATCTTACATAAATGAAGAGCGACAATCACCGGTGAGTTTCTTTCTTTAAAAATTTAATTTTTTTTTCACAACATTTTATCATCTAATGGATTTCAGTAGTAAGTTATTCCCATTAACATATGAAATAGAGCAAATCAAGGGTATTCCTTGATTTCCATAGTTAAAACTTGAATGGACCCCGGGATAATAGTATTCCAGTAAAAAGTCGTTCAAGTTCGAAACTTGTATTAGCAGACTAGCATAAATAAGTTGAAGCTTTAGAGACACGTTTGTGAGACTAATTTCACATCAATGACTAAAACATATTAAAATTGTATACAAACGTGTGAATGAAAAAAAATGCAGGGCAAGTGAGTAGTGAGTGAGAATAAAGTTTACCATTGCCTTGAAGACCGTAACAAACAGAATCAGGAAGATGAATAAAATGGCCTTATATCGAAACATAAGAATAGCACAAAACATGTGAATTTATAAAAATTTTAATCATTTTTATTTTATTGCTTTTTAGTTACCGGCGAATGAGTATACAAGTGAATTTATGAGGATTGAAGAGGATTTGCTAGTTTCTCAGGTTTGGTCATAATTGTTTTTTTTTTTATTTGCCAATATATCACTTTCTTTATTTATATATTTTATCAAATTAATAGGATGTTTTGAATGATGAACTCCATGGTCAAAGTAGCGGGATGGAGTACCCAGATTTTAGCGATTCATTTGTTACAGATGTGGTAAGCCATAAAATTTTAGTTTATTAATCAAAGAAATGCTTGTTTTATCTGAGTTAATGATATTATTTCATGTGATTTTGTTTGGCGAATTTAGGTGTTCCCATCTCGTAATAAAATGGTGAATTGGGTCCAACAAGTGGGGAGAGGTTTGGGCATGATTATTGTCACTGGGAGGTCAGATCTAAATACCAGTGGAAGGACTCCAAGAATTTTTTTGGAATGTCAGCGCTCTGGTGAGTATCGAGTGCATGTGAAAAAAAAAATGGTAAAGGAAATCACTTCAAGCAAGAGGAGGAACGAAAAAGTGTGGTAGTCGATTCAAAATAAGAGGAGTTTTTGTTCCTTATTCAAAAGATTGTTGGAAAATTGAGGTGGTTTTTGGTCGTCACAATCATTCTGTTGCTGTACAGCTAGAGGGCAACTCATATGCCAATAGATTAAGAGTTGAAGAGAAAGCTTTAGTCACTGATTTGATGAAAGCAGGGATGAGACCCAAGAATACTCTTAAGAACCTTAAGCAAAGATTTCCAGATAATACATCGACCGTACAAACTCTATACAACTTTCGCAAGAAAAATAAAGTAGAAGTCATGGTAGGTATAACAAAAATGCAACAACTTTTACATTTGATTTCTCAGGAAGGGTATATTCACCATGTTAGATATGTAGACAGTACAGATGAGGTTAGGGATTTGGGTTGGGTGCATCCAGACAGCATATTTTTGTCCAAGTGTTTCACATATGTCTTCATCATGGATGCCACCTACAAAACGAATATGCATGATTATCCATTATTCGAGATCGTAGGTGTCACCCCTACTTACAAGACTTTTTCAAAATTTTATTGTCTAATGTAGAGAGAAACTACAAATGGCTTTAGTTGGGCACTAGAGAAATTTAAGTTAATGTTGGATGGCTTGACACCTTTGGTAATGCTGACTGATGCTGATACTGCTTTGATGAAAGCTTTGGAAGTTGTTTTCCCTCAAGTTACTAAATTGTTGTGCCGATTTCACATAAATATGAATGTTGCACATACGGCGAGAAAATAGCTTCCTAATGTGGAATCGTGCCAAAAAATTTCTAGTTTGTGGGATCGTTTGGTAAGTTCTACAACTGATGCGGAGGTGGAGTGGCAATGGAATTATATTGTTGAGAAGTTCAAGGAGTTTCCAGATTTGATTGATTATCTTCAAAACACATAGATGTCTTGCAGAGAAAAATTTGTTGATGCTTAGTCAGATCAGTGCGTGAACTTTGGTGAGAAGAACATGAACCAAGCCGAAGGTGCACATGCCTCACTAAAGAGAAGCTTAAATGGAAGAAAAAATCATACATTCCTTGACATGTGGGAATTGATCCATCCTAATGTCGCTGCTCAAGTTATCAAAATTAGAGCTTCGTTTGAGCAAAGCTTGAACAACATTAGGCATGCACATAGGATTGCTTTGTTTAGTGAAATTCAAGGCTTCGTGTCAAGGAAAGCGATGGATCTATTGCTTGAAGAGAGAGAAAGATGTGAAAATGTAGGAAGTTCTGCAAAAAAGTGTGGTTGTGTTCTCCGTCTCACACATGGGTTACCATGTGCCCATTCATTGAATGGTCTTATTAAGAGGGGGGGAAAGCTTACTATGAACCTGATTCACCCATTTTGGAAGAAGCTAAGTACAATACCTAACCCAATTGATCGAGGTGAGCTAGACTACCAAGATGAATTTGCTTTGTTTGTTGACCATTACCAAAATTCTTGTGCGGATCAGAAAAAAAAATTGTTGCAAAGATTAAGGGAAATAAGTTGTCCGCAAAATATATACTTGGTTGATCCCTCCTCAAACAAAAGTGAAACTAAGGGAAGACCGGTTGGTAGTCTTGGCAAAAAAACTAAAGGGTCAACAAAAAATGAAAGTAAAGATGAAGACTCGAAAAAAAAAGATCCTTCGGCTTGGGAGAGATCGCTACCTCTTATAGTACCAACCAATGAATCAGTTGCTTCTGTGCAACATGCTACGAAGAAACAAAAAATATCTTAAGTGTAGAAAGCTCCTAAGGAATCTCCGAAGAAGGCTTCACAAAATGTTGTTGCTCCGAAGAAGGTTATTGCTCTGAAAAAAGCTCCAAAAATCATGTTGCTCCGATAAGTACGAAAGAAAAATATCTTCCGCTTGTGCATGAATCTTTTCGCCAATATGTAAAAGATTTTGAAAATGTGAGCGATGATGGAAATTGTAGTTTCCGGGCAGTTGCAGTTGGTATGGGATTTGATAAGGAGATGGGGTGGATACAAGTGAGGCAAGACTTGGTTGAAGAGATTGACACATGGAGGCACGATTTATATGATAAAATGTGGCACGATGATGGAGCCTCAAAACTTTGCACACTCATCGATTGGTATAAAAGCCCGTGTTATTCCTCGAAATATATGTTGATGCCCGAAACCGGTTATTTAATTTCTAGTAAGTATAACGTGGTTTTAATTTTTTTATCCCCCCCTAGTGGCATACATTCTTTTCTTCCATTGCACTCAAGTCCTCCAAGTAATCCTAAAATAATTGGTGTTTTGTGCAACAAAGACAATAACCATTATGTCAATGTAAAACTCTACCAGAATTGTCTATTCCCTAGACCTGTGACTTCATGGAAAGATTTTGTTTTTCAAGGAGGTGGTGAATGGAGAGATTGGGCATTACCTAAAGTCAATGCATACACGGAGGCTTTTAGGAACCTTCAACTTCTGACAGATGCTGGAGTTGAACCCTATGCAATTATCCTATCTAACGTTGTTGATGATGATGATGATTTGATGTAGTTTTTCAGTGAATGTAAGGCTAAACTTTTGTAAAATGATGTTTACTTGTAACTTTTTTTGAATGGTAGTTACTTGTAATTTTTTGTAAATGGTGGTTACTTATAATTTTGTGTAAATGGTGGTTACTTGTAATTTTTTGGAATGATGAGAATGTAATGAAAAAGTGATTATCAAATGTTAATCATCTTTACTTTATTTATTAAATGTTGAATTCTAAGGAAAACACTTACATATCTTTACGTTGTTAAGTTTAAGAGTATTAAAAAATATAGTGTGCATGTGTTTGCAAATGTCATAGATTTAATGCCTTTCACCTCGCTAAGATTGAATTGTACCAAGCAAACCACATAGGAATTATCGAAATGGAACAATATAAATGACCAAATGACCAAGTGATACTCGATTTTAAGATTGCACGCATGTTTATGGATTCAAATGTTAAATGCAAAAGAGACTGTATTTATGAATATATTCAAATGTTAATCATCTTTACTTTGTTTATTAACTATGAAATTTGAAGGAAAACATTTGTATATATCTACCTTGTTAAGTTTAAGAGTATAAAAAAGTAACACTTTAAAATGTATCAAAACAGGCACTCACGACAGGCACCCACCATGAGATAGATTAATTGACAACAGGTATCCACCGTGGAAGACTGAATCTCACGGCAACTCAGAAACATGGAAGACTGACTTTCCCGGCACAAGGGTACCGTGGGTGTCTATTTTCCTACTGGAATGCCACGGCAGCCAGGTGCCGCCAGCAGAACAAACCCACAGCACAAGGGTGCCACCAAAAGACGGCAAGCAACTGTCGTAGCTAACTTTTTACTTGAAAATGATCGAACCCTTGCTGGAATGCCACGGCAGAAAGGTGCCGCCAGCAGAACAACTCCACGGCACAAGGGTGCCACCAAAAGACCACATGGACGGCAATCAACTGTCGTAGCTCACTTTTTACTTGAAAATGATCGAACCCTTGCTGGAATGCCACAAGGTTTGAGTTTAAGCTGAGGCAGCTCTGTTCACTCTACTAGCAAGTATGCTCCATTGATGGAAGAGGGAACTAGCCTTCTATGTAAAATCTTGCATCAATGCATACGCTGTTACACTGTGCATATTTTTCAATTAGGCTGAACTAGTTATGTAGATTTGTTGTTAGCATTTCTAAAGAAATTGTTTCCATGTGTCCCTGCATGTCATTTGTTACATGCTCTTGACATTCACTAGGTAATTAATGTTGTGCATGCTAACATGCCTTATGCGTATGAAGGCAGTGCAGTTGGGCGTCGGGTTTGTGTAGCACAACCACTTCATTTGCAGCAAGGATACAATGAATTGGCTTCCTTTGCCGTAGCTCATTTTTTACTTGGTTTATTCAATTGAGAGTTTAGATTAGAATTTTTCATGGCGGATTAGAATTTTTCATGGCGGATTAGAATTTTTCATGTTTGGTACATATTTACGCTTCAAACACTTTAAAAGGAACTGGACAATATTTCAACACTTTTCATATCAAGAACAAATTTCAGCAGAGTTTCGTCTATATTTTTAACATTAAATCATAAAACCTGTCATACGTGAAAACAAGTTTCACAAATATTTGAAGAGCCCAAGTTTTGTACACCATTATATATTCCAACACTCATCAGAACTATTTCTTTCTACTACCTCGACTTCGACCTTGCACTCGACCTTGAGTTGGACCTAGACCTATAGTCTTTCTTTTCTTCACATTCACAGGACCGCCATCATTCGAAACAACCACAACGCAACCTTCATTCTCAGGACCACCAACCGAATTTGTCGATGCAGAAGTCGCAGAAGAATCATGAACCGGATCTTTGGATGCAAAACATGCAGAAGGGATCTTTGGATGTAGAAGACGCAGAAGAATCATCAATCGAAAGTATTTGGTATGCTTCGGTTATTTGCGCAATAGCACTTCCCCCATCCATCACAGTCTTAAAAATGTTCTTTGCTTTTGATATACGAGAAATCTGCAATTTCATCAATTCATATACTTTTAAAAAAAAAAAAAAAAAAAAAAAAAAACCCTACAAAAATAGGAACTAAAAGTCACGACAAAAATCTGAAGACATGATCGATAAAAAAAACAAACTAAAAGTCTAGGCCAAACATATATTTCTCAAAACACAAAAAGGTAAAAGTTGTCCGTAAGCCAACTTAAAAAAAAAAAAAGACATGAAACTTTCTTTAAATTCAAATTTAAAAGACTACACTGATGATCAAAGGGTTTAGCATATAGATATTGAAAGTCCACTAGCTGCAAACACAATCTAGTGTCATAATGTAACGTGCAAAAATAAAAATAAAAATGACATGACATGATCAAATTCAAGTAACGTCAGAAAAATAGTTTCTGGTTTGCGCAGTCTTGGGAAACAATTCATATAAAATTGAATATAACTCCAAATCAGTCAAATCCAAATCCTGTGAATTCAGACACATATCTAGATTTAGTCTCAAGAAACTTTTATCTAATCAAGTACCTAACTCAGACACATATCTTGAACATGAGGGTGGCTAACACTATAATACCACTCGATATATTTGGGATCGCAGTCTGAAGAATCAACAACAGTCGTTCCACGCATTGTCTCGTTTAACACATGGTTAAACCACTGTGACCACTGATGCCCCTGAATGTTTGGGTAAATGATTTTGTAATTATGAGGAGTACTCACGTCAAGCTCCGGTATAAGCGGCTCGAGTGGAATACCTTGAACCCTACCAAATTGGTGTAATACCCGATCTGGGTGATAAGCAGCCAAATCATCAAGACAACAAAGGCATCCACTGAAGAACGAAACCTCATCAAAAGAAAAAGATGCCCGCACGTCTCTATAAGGATCTCAAGTTACCTACAAAAGAAAATCACAATTCATATTTAAAAAGGCACAACTATACAATCTAACATGATTTTTAATATATATGGAATTTAAATCTTACATCTCTTGCTTCCAACTCATCAAGCTCCCCTCGAACTGAAACCAACCTTGTCATGAGATCACCTGTACTGGTCCTAACAAGCCACCTTTTCATGCGTGGCATGTCTATAGTATATTCAGAATTATAAGGGTGGCCGGAAGCAAGGAAAATGCTCATATACCCATGCCTGAAAATATTTAAGTCATACCACAACCAATGCTACAAAATACCAAAAAAATAAAAATAGAAAACATTTTAACACATACCTCAACTAAAGCTAAACCACAAAATTGTCTTGCGTTGTGCTGAGAAGCAAGGCTTAGTTGCTTGTACAAATACGCTCCGCCAGACATACCCCAAGCATAATCTTTCACTTTTTCCAAATTCAACAAAAACTTTATGTATGCCACATATATTTTATCACCAGACTTATTTGGGAAGAGTACACATCCAAGCAAATATAATAAATAACCCCTCACACAATTATCAATTATTTCGCTATCTTTACTATTTTCCTTTCCTACCAACTTAGAACGAAGCCAACCCAAAGACACAACCTTACCAGCACTACCACAATCGTCTAACTCTTCATCTATCTCGGCTTCTGTTATAGCTGGAGATAACCCTTGCACTAGTAATTGTTTAACATCTACCTTTTTAATATTGACTTTCCCAACCAACGCTTCACTCCTAATCGGAAGCCCAGTAAATTGTTTAATATCGTCCAATGCCACCTCTCGATGAAAGCACAAAGAACGACTTTGTTAACATACCTATGGGTGTGCAACAAAGGGGGAAAGGCCTAAATTTTTAACCTTTTGCCAAAATGTTGTGTATTTTCCCTCCACAACCCATGCCAACATCTTCATTGCATGTTGGTGAGTTTTCAATACTCCGCGCTCCTACAAAACACATATTTTCTCATTACAATGAACACAAATGAGTTATATATAATAAAATAAATACGTTATTGCATAAGTAACACACCTTTCCCAACCAAACAAAGAAAGATACATGCTCATAATACCACCTCAAAACAGAATCTCTACTATCTATCGTTGGGCCTCTAGGTAATGGACCCTCTTTGGGATATTCTTCTCTTACATCGGGACTCTTGGCTTTTTCCTTCTTCTTTTTCAATGAAAGTATAAAAGCTTTGTCAGAGTATTCTTGAGCCCCTTCTTGACAGTCTATGGAATTGCTTTCTTCCAAATTTTCTTCCACAGAAACAAAAACACTTAGAATTTTTTCTTCAATAACATTCTTACCCAACTTTCTTTGATTGTGGTTTTTACGGAAAGAAGCAGTTTGAGGTTGCTTGTCGGCTCTTGACAACTTTGCAGCACTAGGTTGTACTTAGGAAGCCTTTGCACCTCTAGTTTTAGGAGGCATCACTACAAAAATCATACAATTAATCATAGTTTATTCTTTAAGAAATTTGAAATGATAAGCAGTATAAACAACATCATCGCACTTATTTAAAATGGAATAAAAAAAATTAAACATTCGATATATATTTAGCAAAAAATGCAACATCCATTTAGTTTCAATAAAACCAAACTAAAAAAAAATTACAAAAAAAAACTTCATTTTAGGCATTTCATCAAATATCTAGCGCACTTTATCCAACTTATATTTCATACAACCAAAACCAACTTCATTTCAATCCAAAATAATCAACAAATTCATCTATGCAATCGCTCGAAGTTCTTTTACGCATTTAATCAAAAACAACAATGCACTTTACAATCAGTTAAATCAACATTAAACCAAGAATAGCTAAAAACTAAAACTCTAAAAATTCCCATTGCAGAGTAACAATTAATAGAAATTTTTATGAAACCGGGCGACATCAGAATCAGAATCGAATGTAAACTAAAAATAAACCATTAAAGTTTTTTCAAATATACAAGTTAGTTTTTTCAAATTTATCGAATTTAATTTATAAGAAACCATAAGAACAATTACCCAACTTAATTTACATAACAAATTGCGAAGAATAAAAGTCAAAATTGAATAAGAAATTGAATGAATGACAAGAGGAGTATATGAATACCGAAATGTCCGAATTGAAATTGAAAAAAGAAGATGAAAAGTGCAAATTCAGAGGAGCGGGAGAGAGCGCCAATGTTTTCTATTTTGAAGAAGAAGTAGCCCCAGTTCTTTCTTCTTTGTTTTGTGTTGGGGTCAATTCCAAAAAGTGGGGTGGGGTGGACGGAAAATGTCTTATTAAATGGAGGGGTGCCAGTACTATAGATTTAGGGAAAGGGGTGCTAGTCCCATTTTGTGGGGTGTCAATACCGTGGTGAACCCATACATATTACGTGATGTGCAAGAAAGGAATTGTGGGATGGTAGTATGGTATAAATGGGGTGGGGCAGGTCAACCGCGGGTCAAATAGTGATGGGTCGAAGTGAATGGTCCAGGGATACAATCCAGTGGTCCCGACGGGCGCCGCTGGGTGGCGGGCGAGTTGAAGTCAGTATGTCTTGAAATCATCAACCCTACCATTGGGTGTTTACTTCGGGCGGGTTTTGGGTTTTGGTCATCCAGGTCGGGTGGAAATTATCATTTTAACCCAATTTCACAAAAAAAAAACTTTCTAATTCTGCAAGTAATATATTTCCAATTCACAACATAGAGAAAAAAATAGAATCGATCAATAAAAAATAAACAAAAATAAAAAAAAACTTGAACTTGAACCCAAAACCATATCTGTAAATTTAAAACATTTTTCTCGTGATTTACCATTTGTAAATTGATTATTTTCCATAGCATGATAAAATGAAGATGGAAGCGAGGATCTATGGTACAAAACAATAAAATATAAACTAAAAGAATTCAAAATTAATACAAGAATGAATGATTCATCTTCTCCAAAATTTGAAAGTCGAATTTGAACTTTTGATATTTGCCCAATGTTCAAACTTGAATATATGAAATTGATGTTGAACTCATAAGTTTGTATTCATATCTCTCAAATTCCTACAAAAATTAAAAAATATATATAAACAAAATACAAAAATATTAGAGATAGAGTCTTGAATTGTGCGGGTCAACAGGGTTGGGTCAACGGCTTTTGACACGGTATGGGTTGGGCGGCTTGACGGGTCGGGTTTAAGCATAGAATCTACACCCATAGCCCGACCGTGTAAAAATGGTGGCGGGGCGGGGCGGAACGGGTCTGTTTTCGGGTCGGTATGGGTTTGGGTGGCGGGTGAAGACCGGGTAATGGGTCAACGGTTTTTTTTTAACTCCTAGTATAGTATGGTACACAATTGAGTTGGAAACAAATTTGAATGGCAATTGCGTCTATTCACCTATTTTATTCCCAGTTTTAGTAATTTACATCTGCAAAACAGATCGAAGAGTCGGGCTGAAACCGATTATAGTGATTGAGATTGGGTTATAAAAGGATGTTGGTCGTTAAACCCTAAAAAAAGGAGCGTGAATTGAAGTCGAGATAAGTTTTAGTATTGTTTGTAATCATGTATACAATGACAGCAAGTGAGAAAAAGGATATTCCGTTTTCTAGCGACGATGAAACAAATTCGATCGAAGAGGAGGATGAAGTGAGTGATGATGAAGTGACTAATGATGAAGTAGTGATTCGGAATGTGGATCGGGAATTCGATTCGGATTGGGAAACGGATGAGGATGATGGGATAAAATACGAGAAGCCACAAGGGGATAGTTGGACGAAGGAGATGGATAAGATCAGAGGATATTTTGAGGATCCTAGTAAGATTGTTACATTTGATATGATTAACAATATTTTTATAGCTACTAGGGTTCGGAAAGGAATAGCAAGGCTTGAGGAGATAGAACAACTCACGTTGTTGGCAGAGTTTGCAAAAATACCAGCCCAAAAGGTTGACATCCTTGTCTATATTGTATGGACTCAGCTTAAGGTGGTTCCTCGTGGACATGTTCCAGTCACTGTGTGGAAAAAATGCATGCAAAACATGCTTGTCATAGTCGATATCCTTGAAGAGAATTTAAAGATTGTGTTAGATGATTCAGGAGAATTTGGGTTTGAGGATATTAGTAAGGGAATAAACTGTGATGGAGAGGTACGGATCTGGCGGGCAGCCTTGCCTGATTTGTATGCATGGGTGGCTTTTGAATTTTGTATTGGTCTGAAATCAGCGAGACTTGAAAGTTGGGCATATAAGGAGATGCTTCGTTGTGAACCGGTTCTCTTGCTTCTTTCTCAGAAGGTTTTCAAGTATTTACAACTACGGAGAAAAGATTTTGTTGAAGCTGCAATTGTTGCACGAAGAATGATGGAACATTTGTACTATAAACCCCGAGAGGCTTATGATGCGATGCGGAAACTTGTGGAGCAGACAGAAGGTGGAGCTGTTCAAGTGTATTGGTGGCCAACACCTTCTCTTATTTCCAAACATGCACAACAACGACCCACTTTTCCGAGAATGACAGCGCATTGATGTATTGAGCTGCGTGCTTTTATTGACAAGCACGGAATGATGCGGCTAAGGTTGATGCTATGTTATTTGCTATATATCACCATGCCATCAATGACGAGTTCTCCGTATCAAGAGATTTACTCTTGATGAGCCACTTGCAGGATAAGGTTCAACATCTGGACGCATCAACCAAAATACTATTCAACAGGACAATGGCTCAGCTTGGTTTATGTGCATTTAGAGCCGGACTCATAGCAGAAGCCCACAGCTACCTTTCTGAGTTATATGCTGATGGAAGCATTAAGAAGCTGCTTTGTCAAGGTGTCTCAGATTGCAGCTGCCATTACAAAACTCAAAAGCAGGAAATTATGGAAGCAAGGAATCAGATGCCTTACCACACGCACATAAATCTCGAGCTTTTGGAGGCTGTCCATCTGATATGTGCTATGCTTCTGGAAGTTCCTAATATGGCAGTGAAGACTCATGATGCCAAAGGGAAAGTCATAAGCAAGACATTCCGTAAGCTGTTTGAGGAGAGTCAGAGACAGACTTTTACACCCTCCCCTGGAAATGTTTGTGATTATGTAATGGCTGCCTCTAGGGCCCTTTGCCAGGGAGATTTCCACAAATCCTTCAATTTAATCAAGTCCTTCGATTTCTGGAGGTTCCTCGGGAACCGGGATAATGTCCTTGAAATGCTTATGACCAAGATCAAAGAAGTGGCCTTAGAGAATCCGCCTGTTCGATTATAGCTCACTAAGCGCGGACCTGCTAACCACCTGGTTCAACTTACCCGAAGATCAAAGAGCACATCATAGTGAGCAAGATGATGATTCGATCGTGGAGCTTCATGCAAGTGGGAGCTTGCATGCACGCCACATTGTAACAAAGCTACTGGCACTTGTATCCTAGTTGACTAAAAGTCTTCAATCGTTGCTGAAAGCAATTCAAATTCGTTGAAGCTAGGACATGAAAAATGAATGGAATGCCCCCATGTCGCTGGCTTAAGATTGAGGGCCCTTCTGGAGATCTCAGGACCAAATTGTGATTATTGTTATATTCTGCCCACTTTGAACACTGTCGGTGCTAGTTTTGATATGAAATATTTAGATCCTTCAGATGTAGAATGTTCAAGAAATGCTAACGTGTATTTGTGCCGCTTAGTCCAGTGATCAGTATTGATATGAAATATTTTGATCCTTCAAGTTAATAGGACAGAACCAATGTAATTCCTACTTTTATGGTGTGCAGCTAGATAGCGTACAATGTCTTCCCTTGTTTGTTCTGCAGACTGTGGTTTAGTTTCTATGAAGTATGTAATACTGAAATTTGATTATAGAAGCTCACTGTCATCCCTGTAGTCATAATTGAATTTTGAAAGTTTATTAATTGTTAAGTTCCATGTTAGTGTGCTAAAAAGAAATACTACTTGGTTGACAAGCGGTTTGATGTAAATGCAATATAAAATCTCACTTTATACTCCCCCTGTGAGTTTCATTGAGTAATAGTTTCTACTGAATTACAATCTCAAATTTGGTAATATGCATTTCCTGGTTGGTTTGTCGCTTCTCACTGCTGCACATGCTTTAATTAGTATGCGCCCAAATACTAGGAGTGAGGTTTCAGATAGGTTCTTTGGGAGCACTTGTCGCTTTCCCTTGCTGCTGTTGTCAGTATCTTGTTACAGGATTTCTTTCTTGTTTTGCAGGGATGGTTCTCGCTCTAGTATGCAAATTTGTTCTCTGAAGCGTTATCAATCTCCAGTGCTTTGAGGTTCTAATATATCATTGCCTGAGTACATTTTTTAAAATTTGAGACTGCATTTTCTCATAAATAACAAGGTGCGATATTGGTATGCAGGTTGGCAACGTGGAGGGATAGCTGAGATTGAGAGCTTTTCATTGAAGGTTAATGTTTAGTTTATTATGTGATTTGAGAGTAATCCATTGTATGTTCATTTTCAATTATAATTCGGGTTATGAATACAAAGTATTTGTTCACTGTTTATCCAGGGTTATAACTATAACGTTTGCAGGATCTTGCATCCAGTTGACTGAAAAATTATTATTGCTTGCAGAAAGCTTGGGTTGTCATATGGTCAAGGACCTTTAGAGCTTAATGATAGCATGGCTCTCCATGGATCTTTCGGTGATGAAGCACATGAAGTTTGTTTTGCTGTTGTAGTCAGAATCAAGGGGCTTTTCCATTATCAACTTAACATAGATGCCGACTGCAGCCCTCGAGGATAGGTCAGTTCAGATTCTTTTGTTCTGAATCCAGTTGACTTGCTTTCCAGCAGCATTACTGTTTGCAAATTTATTTTTGTTGTTTTCTTTCTCAACATGTCTTAGATTTTTCGGTATATTTGAAAACCATCAATACACATGACATTGAGATAAATAATTATGAGTTTCGGAATAATTTTTGCTCCCTCTCTGAATTATAACTTGATATTGTCCCTATTTGTCTCTGTGACGTATTTCAGATTGAGTGATTTGATTCAAAGCATTTAATTTAACGCGAACAATCGAGATTCGAGGTCATAAATTTCTGGGGAAGAAATGGGGTTTTTTTTTTCGTAACTGCATTTCCTTTGTTTATCTAACATTGCGGAAAATACATACAGCAGTTATATCATTGAAAACTAGACTAGCAATATTAGGGGGTGGTCTATTACACCATACAAAAGTATGTCCCAGAGACATACATTGTAACGGTTCCGGCAAATTTGTACGAGCTACCATTGGTTTTAACCATCATTCATTAGTATTAGCCTGAGCAAAGCCAAGTTTTGCGAGACCATCAGCCACATAATTTCTTTCTCTGTAAAACCACTGGAGTTTAAATGAAGTGTGAGATAGAAGGAGGTCCCAAACATCCATGATTATGAGTCGTATTTCCCACGGTATAGGCTGGTTCTTCTCTGTAATGCCCTGATGCATTGAAAAATATATTGGGAGTCAGTTTCAAAGATGTCATTTGTTTGTCCCAATTGAGCAGCTAGTTGAATACTAGTTCGCAGATCAGTAGATTCCGATCATATATGGTAGAACCCTGTCGGATTGGTGTAGAGAAACCCAACAGAATGTCACCCAAAGCATTCCTTAATACACCACCAGCACCTGCCGGACCAGGATTACTGAGAGAGGAGCCATCAACATTAAATTGAGATGGGGGAGAGGAGGGAAAGTCCAACAAATTGCAACGGAAGTGGAATTACTGCTGTGTGTAGAGAATTTCAGACTAGAATGCAGATTCAGTAACTCACTAGAAAGCCGCTGAGCAGTTCGAATGGCATTGAGAGGACTGGTTTGTGTTTGAAAGTTTATATTTATTCCTCTCCAACCAAATCAGCCACATAGTAATAGCCAATAGGGAACAATATAGCCTGGTATTGAGAATCATTTGACGTGCGAATCATAGAGAATATATCCAATAGCCAGTACTTCTCCTTGCAGAATCTATAGCTTGAGAAAAATTAAGTCCAAACCAGACTGGACTAACAAAAGGACACTGATCAAGTAGGTGCAACTGAGTTTCCTCCTGTTAGTGCATATAAATAGCAAGTAGGATTGGAGAAAAATCAAAGAGGCCAGATAGGGATGACACTTCTAGGAGTTTGGTCTGGGCCTATGACAGTTCACCTGAGGACATGTCACAAAAGAAGCAACTGATTTTCACCTTGAGTAACTCTTTCAATCTCACAGAAACATTGGAGGATGCTTGAGCGTAAATATCATTCACTGTTACTTTTGAGGGAATTCATCTGTCCCCGTTTATCATAATGTCGAGTAGTTGTGCTAAGTGACATTGTTGTTTTGATCTTTCTTCTAGTTTTTCCTGATTAAAGTTTGAAAATGTAGATCGACTGTTTCTACTACTACTTTGCTGCTGATGCAAGTTGAATTTGGAAGTCAACTAGATAACGCTGGCGAGCTACCCCAGTTTGGAGGTAGCACGGTTTTACCTCTCCAAAAATCCAAAAAAAGAAGTACCATAGTGTTCCTCTTTGCAACCTACATTTTGTGAAAAGTGAAAAAATGGCGTTTTTGTTACTTTCTTCTCCCCTCCATTTTCAAACGAATTCAGGAAATAAACCAAAATCTGTCTTCCCTTTCCCTCACACTCAGTTTAAACCAATGCCACCACTTCACTTAATTTGTACCCGATTTTCCAGTGAATCTGTGAAGTTTGCTCTTTCCAGTGCTCTTGCTATTGGATGATCAGTCACTGGTAAGTATAAAACTACTGTTTTAGAAACCATCCATACAGAATATTTTGTTTTTTAGATTGTGATTTAGTTTCTTTGAATTATTTAATCTTGAAATTTGATTGAAGAAGCTCACTGTCATCCCTGTAGTCATAATTGATCTTTGAAAGCTTATTAAAATTTTAAATTCCATGATAGTGTGCTAAAACGAAATACCAGTTTGGTGTAAATGCAATATAAAATCCTTGAGTTTTGCTCTTTCCAGTGTTTTTGCTCTTGGACTTTCACTCACTGTTAAGTATACTACCATAATAGTAGTACCTTTGTAGAAACCATCCATAACATTGAAATTCATACTTATAGATCGCGGTTCAGTTTCTATGAAGTATGTAATCCTGAAATTGATTGAAGAAGCTCACTGTTTAACCTATAGTCATAATTGATATGTGGAAGGAAACTTATTATCCAGTGAGCGGAGCGAACGTTCTGGGCCAGAGTAGTGTGTGTGGCCCAAAATGTTGTTTGGTAGGTTTAAATCCTGACCGTCCAATTCTCTCCCCATCATCTCTACCAAACCGGAGAACTCTTTTCTTCTAAAAACTCCTCTCTCTCTCTCTCAATCACTGATTGTTTCTCCTCTTCCATCTCTCTCAATTACTGATTGTTTCTCCTCTTCCATCTCTCTCAATTACGGGGTTTGCTTTTTGTATAACTAAGAAACGCCCGACATCACATCCTTTGCATTGAATTGTTTAACTTTTGTAGAGATACTTGAAAAGTTTGTTGAGGGTTAAATTGGTTGCTTCTCTGTTTGGTGCACCAAGTTATCAATTCATGGATTCTTAGAGAAGTTGCCTCAGACTTTTATTGAAGAAAATCTCACTGAAAGTGTTTTTTTTTCGATTGATTCTCATTATGTCGAAAGTAACTTAAGTTTTGTCCTTTCATGATATAGTTACTTGTACATGGAATGAAATTGGTTTTAAGAGATGGGTATGCTTGGTTGGGTTTTTATTTTATTTTTTATTTTTATTTTTTTTTGCAAAATGCAAGCGGTTTTATATTAATATAAAAAATATTTATTTACACTCTTCTCTTAGACTCTCAGTCTCCTCTAAATCATTCACCTACAACTCTCAGCCTATGACATAAGCCATGTAAGGCACACTTGACATATTGTAATCATCTACTACGGTTCACATAGTTATTGTATATCTTACCCTCTCTTATCCTCCAAAATAATCTTTGCCATTCTCTCATGTAGGGGTGATGTGGAGTATATTGTTCCTTGTGCTTTTGTCAGCTTTTTTTAGAGACTCTTTATGAACTAGTACCATGGCTACTTCTGCAAACTCACCTATATTATCCCATATTGCATATATTTCATTCTCAACCATCCAAGGAATCATCCTTTTCCTATTCAAAATCTCTATAACTCCTTTTTTACTAGAAGCTATCTTGATTCTTCTGTATCTTGCTTGTCTGCATAGCTTGATCCCTTCATGTATGGCAGTGAGCTCTTGGTGTAGTGTTGTTCTCTCCCTCCCCTCTTGTAGCATGACATGCTACAAGATTGCCTTTGTGATCTCTAAGGGTGTTGCCCCTCCCTGTTTTATCCTTCCCAAGACTGCTTGCCGTATTTATCTTAATGACTCCTTGATTTGGTGGTTCCCATTTGAGTAGGAAGATTTTGTGCCTCTTGAATTGTGCTTGTATACCCAATCCTCGTGCTATGTCCCTATTCCTAGGGGTGTCCTTTATATTTTTGGCTATGTGATATAGGACAATAAGGATGGGTTCTATTGAATTAGGAAGGCTATCTAATTAGTAGTTTCTTATTTGAGTTTAATTAGAATTAGTATTTTTCTTTCTTGGTTATCAAGTATGGTTTATCTATATAAAGAGGCCAATGTA
Organism: Coptis chinensis; assembly: GCF_015680905.1. Taxonomy (NCBI): domain Eukaryota; kingdom Viridiplantae; phylum Streptophyta; class Magnoliopsida; order Ranunculales; family Ranunculaceae; genus Coptis; species Coptis chinensis. The sequence goes on along the minus strand of NC_141463.1, from coordinate 85,326,449 downwards.
GTTTGGTTAGGGATCAATCAAAAACCAATTATCAAATATCAAATCTCCAAAATCCTATTATACTTTGCTCCATAACTTCTACAATTCTTCAAACTTCAATTATTCTTCTTGATTCTTAATGTAGATTTGACTGGCGAAAGCTTCAGTTAAATAGAATCTACACTTTAATTGAAGCACAATTAAAAGACGACCTAAAAATCACTCTTTTATTGAATCTCTCAATCACAAATCATACACATAAAACACAACTACCCAAACCCTAACTACAAGCCCGTTATTTAGACTAAACCTAAAAAACATAAACCAATAGTAACATGACATGTGTCACAACTAACTAATGGACTCAAACCATGGGCTTCGACTCAACTAAGGGGCTCACGCCCATGAAATGTAGAGGGAACGTAGGCGCACACCTATGTCTTCAAAGCAACGAACTCATGTTCTACATCATTCTCTCCAAGTTGAAGAAGCTTGTCCACAACCTTGTTAACATGAAAACCCATCAATATGCAAAAGCTTTTCATTCTTGTATACATCACCCTCCTGGGGTTCGGAGGAATTCGACCTCGAGTTTTGGCTTTGTATCTACTCACAAAGGGAATAATGCACCACAATATCACAAATGTGCATCAGATTTTTCCGCTTTTGCCGTAGAGAAAATGTCTCAATGTTGGGCGTAAAAAGGATCTAGATAACCACTGCCGAAGAGTAATCGACCCATGCGATATAGGAGGCCCAAATCCGTATCGTCGATTGGCATTCCAAGAATTAATTGATGTTCACTAAAAGTCGCCCCAAAAGAATTTGTGGGTGGGCTTCCTTGGACCTGTTTGTCACAAGCCCATAGTGGTGAGCATCGCTGCTAATGGCATTTGTAATCACGCTCAAGACACAACACAACGGGCCCGGTTCCTTCCTTCTTTTTTGTTGTCATCGATAACAACCGTGTTTTACGTTGGGCTATAGAAGCTCCACCAACGATGGGGTTTTGGGCTGCAAAAGCTCCACCATAGCCTCCTCAACCGACTAGTTGCTTCTTCTAATCGATCAAACCTGTTTTTTGCTAACGCTTTTTTCAACTCTTCTAATCGAAAGCAACCCGAAACTCTAGGGGTTAATATGAATCCATGAGTTCTCCATGAATTCTTCATTTTGACGTTGTACACATATCTTGATCTACAATAATAAAATTGGATTAGCGATGAACAAGAACCAAGTGAACAAAGACAAGATAAATATCACCGATGAACGGTGTTTTCGGTGAACGAGATCGCTAATAGTAACCCCCGAATTAATCTGCTCGATACCAAATAATGTAGATCCGATAGGAAGCTTCAATTAAATAGAATCTACACTTTAATTGAAACACAATTAAAAGACGACTTAAAAATCACTCTTTTTATTGAATCTCTCAATCACAAATCACACACATAAACACAACTACCCAAACCCTAACTATAAGCCCGTTATTTAAACTAAACCTAAAAAGCATAAACCAATAGTAACACGACATGTGTCACAAGTAACTAATCGACTCGAACCATGGGTTTGACTCAACTAAGGGGCTCACGCCATAAAATGTAGAGGGAACATAGGTGCACACCTATGTCTTCAAAGCAACGAACTTATGGTCTACATCAATTCTATTCTCTATTTTGAGGATCTCCGCATCCTTTAATTTCTTTCTAAACCCTTGTTCCTTATCAATTGGTATCGGAGAGCCTCAATTTCTAGATTCTTATTTGGAAATCGATCCACCATCCACCAAAAATAAATAAAATGCTTCCGCACAAACCAAACACAAACAAAAAAAAAACGTCACCTTCAAAAATTCACCCAGAACAGGATACTTGGAGCTAGTCATCGTGCCATACACCATTGGAAAGCTACCAAAGTCTAGTTTCTAACAAAAAAAACATTGAAACGTTTCGAGGTCTGTAGAGAAAGTTATTCCTGTTTTCATCCAGCATGTTCGTTTTGACATATTTCAAAAAAAAAATCAAAGTTCTTCATCAATGGCTCCAAACAATCAAGATTTCATCACAAGGGAAGAGTTTAATGCTCTAAAACAAGTAGTAGAAAATCAAACTCAGAAAATTGATTCTTTTGATGCAAAGTTAGATTCAAAGTTTGAAGCTTTTGAGACGAGATTCATGAATATATTAAAAGAAACCATTGCGGGAAAAACACCATCTTCAACTATTTAATCCCCAAACAAATATCTCTCTTCCATCCAAAAAGAAACCTCCACTTTTGATGTTTCCATTAACCCCTAAAAAGCTCCACCTTCCCCGAGATGTAGCTCAAATTTTACCTAAAACACTTATTTCCATCACCGAACTCCTTAATCAATCTTACAAATCAAATTCTTCCATCACAAAGTTCTCTTCCTCATCTCACACCAACGATCCCGAGAGCATCGATGAGGATATTAATGAAGGAGAGTGGAGACGCAAGTTTGATGAAGATAAGAGACTCAGTCGAGATTTAACAAAGATCAATTATGGAGCCATCCCTGAATACAAACTTAAGGCAGATATAAAGTTTTCAAGTAATTTCAAAATTGAAGATTTTCTTGATTGGATTTATTAAGTTGATGGGTTTTTCAAGTTTATGGATGTTCTTGAAGACAAGCAAGTCAAGATGGTTGTTTACAAATTGAAAGGGGTAGCCGCAGCATGGTGGCTTTCGTTTATTGAACAACGACAACTTGTAGGTAAACCTAAAATTCTTACATGGAATCATATGAAGAGATTGTTACATGCTAAGTTATTACCTAAGGATTATCGCCAACAATTGTTTTCTAAGTTGCAAAATTGTCGACAAGGAGCCGGAACTATTGAAGAGTATGACTGAATTTTATTCACTTATTGCTTTCGTAATGATGTCGTGAAACGAAGAACAATTGATTTATCATTTTATTGGTGGCCTTAATCGTGTTATAAGTAATAGTATGCTTTCGTCTACATACACTATGGCTGATACGATTCAGGTGGCTATCAAGATTAAGAGTTCTTTGAATCAGTTACCATCTCCCCAATTTTCCGTCACTACAACAATTATTCCATTCTAACCATTCATATGACCCAAATCCATATTCAACTCATTCTCATCCTAATACCTCTACCCATTTTCCACCTCCTACTTCCAGCTCCCACAAATCCCCACAATACCATAATCCATCACCTCAAATGTCTGAACCACTACTACCCTTACCAAATATCCCTCATTTTTCCACCCCATCACCCCAACCTAAATCTTAATTTCAAGCTAATACTCGTCCACTTTATAATCAATCCAAACCAAACACTCGCCCAAACCAAACCTACACTCAAACCAGCAATCCATCTCAAAATCCTTATGCCAAACATAGAGGAGAACATTGTAACAAGTGTAACATTGTAACAAGTGTGGTAAGCCAGGCCATTCTTCTATTAAATGTCGTAAGCAACAATTTCTTGGCTATAATGAGAACACTAACGAAGATGATGTTGATGCGACTCCACAATGACCAAGTGGAACAAGATATTGCTTATCAGATTTATGAGGTTGAAGGTGACCCTATTAATGTTTAGTTATTCTTTTCATTTTCATCAACCTCGAGGTCGAAGTTGTTTTAAAAAGAAGCGGGGTGAATGATGTGGGACAATAAGGATGGGTTCTATAGAATTAGGAAGGCTATCTAATTAGTAGTTTCTTATTTGAGTTTAATTATAATTAGTATTTTTCTTTCTTGGTTATCAAGTATGATTTATCTATATAAAGAGGCCAATGTAGTTTGGTTAGGATCAATAAAAACCAATTATCAAATATCAAATCTCCAAACCCTATTACACTTTTCTCCCTAACTTCTACAATTCTTCAAACTTCAATTCTTCTTCTTGATTCTATTCTCTTTTGAGGATCTCCACATCCTTTCATCTCTTTCTAAACCCTTGTTCCTCAAAACTCTCTTTGATTTTGGCCTTGTACACCTTTGTCGTATCACTTCGTGCATTGGTTCTCTTTTTCTTGAATCTTCGATTATTTCTCTCCACAAAGACATTGCATAGAATGCATTTTGAATGATCAATGATATTCAACTGCATTAGTTTGTTTTGTGTCAATAAAGCCCAGAGTAAACTTGCCAACTCAAGAACTTGTGCCTCGATGAACCAAACCAATTTACTCCAATCCACCTCTCGATCTTTCCTCATGATGGCTTCATACCGCACTTCAATGTATATTTCCCCGAGCTTGTTTCTCCCAGCACCATCTGTCTCCCATGCCTCCCTCTGTGAACCTTTGTTTTCTTTATTTCATCTTTGATGGCGGGTTAATAAATTTACATTGTCACGGTTTTCAAGTGTGTCCTTGCAGAAATGTAGCTCACCTTGGCTTTGTCGGTATTCCCCGATGCTTGTCTAGCATGTTGATCTACCACAGTTGCTAGGGTTTGTCAAGCACCCATCTCATGCCAGGATGGCGTGTCTTTCCCATTAGTAATCGGCTTCTTCATCATCCCCCGCGGGCATTTACTCTATTCAGAAGATCTTCCTCTATGAGCATGAGCAGTCTCTTGGGGTTCTTTTCATTGTCCAAAACTCCATTGATTTGATGTTATTCTTGCTCATCCATTTGACCCATAAGTTCTCTTCCTCAGTCATGAGCTTGAATGTCAGACCACAGATTGCAGCCTTATTCCATGCTGCCAATTTATTGATTCCCAACCCTCCATTGCTTTTTTCTCGACATAAAACTTCCTCACTAACATGGTGTATCTTCTTGTTCATCTTTGATCCTACCCATATAAAGGTGGTGCATTCTTTGAAGTTCATTTGTGACTGTTTTAGGTAGTATCGGTAATCGTCGCCTACCCCGGTAGGGAATTGTACATTGGTAAGAAACTTGATTTCACCGCTTGTAGTCTTGATGTTATCCTTTTGACATAGCTTCAATAAGAGGATTACAATCATCGATGCTTAATCTTGATGCTACCAATGGCATACCTAAGTGCTTGACCGGTGGTGTGATCAATTTAACTCCAATGGCTTTAGCTAGGTCTTGAGCCCTTCCGGTTGATAGTCCTAACAATAATGTTACTCTTTCCTGTTGTTCATGTGGAGCATAAGAATATCCTTCAAATTCTTAAAGAATTTGTACAATGGCCCGAGTGGATGAGAGACTCGTTAAGAAGACTATCAGTCATCGACAAAGCATGGGTGGGTTATAAGGGGGTTAAAACATTTTGGGTGAACATTGAAGCTTCTCTTCTGCTTTCTTGTTCTAGCCTCATCGCCAGAGCTTCCATAATCAATACAAAAAGGTAACGAGGATAGTGGATCCCTTGTCTTATGCCTTATTCTCTCTTTAAAGCACCCCATCGCTGCCCATTCACCATAATAGAGTATGAAGGTGTTGTGATACAAACCCCGATCCACCTACAAACTTACATTGAAATCCAAGCTTTACAAGGATGTCAATGATGGTTTTCCATTGTACATTGTCATAAGTCTTTTGTAAAATCTATCTTCAGTGTGCATCTTGGTGAAACTTTTTCTCGTGATAGTTCCTCATAAACTCATGTGATAGGAGTAGATTATCCCGGATTTGCCTTCCTTAAATACATGTTGATGGGTTCTCGTATGAAGTTTGGCTATGTATTTCTTCATTCTGTTTGCAAGCACTTTTGATATAGCCTTTATAGACATTACATCATGCATAGGTCTATTGTCTTCCACACAGTTAGGGCTATCAACTTTAGGCACCGGTGTGATGTTAGTTACATTGACACTTCTTAACATTCTAGATGCCTTGAAGAAATTCTTCTTTGCTTTTAAGAAATCAAACTTTGATAATGTCCTAGTATGCCTTGAAGAAATGAGCTCCAAAACCATTCGAATTCGCTGCTTTTCATCTCTAATATCAAAAAGAGTTTCTATAATTAATAAGTCTGTTAGTTTTCCTTTCCACTATGTTGTCCCTCAATAACTGATTTAGCTTTACATCCTAATGGTAATTTTGCAAAAGATGTCATTTGTATAGTTTGTATAAAGACCCTGGGAAAGTTCCTTTGTAATCTATCGCACCGTTGTTGTACCTCCTTCAGATTTGGTTCACTTGGATTCATCTTTATTGGGAGGCATCACTACAAAAATCATACAATTAATCATAGTTTATTCTTTAAGAAATTTGAAATGATAAGCAAGATAAACAACATCATCGCCAAAGACTTATTTAAAATGGAATAAAAAAAATTAAACATTCGATATATTTAGCAAAAAATGCAACATCCATTTAGTTTCAAATAAAACCAAACTAAAAAAAATTACAAAACTTCATTTTAGGTATTTCATCAAATATCTAGCGATCCTTATCCAAACTTTATTTCATACAACCAAAACCAACTCTTTTTCAATCCAAAATAATCAACAAATTCATCTATGCAACGCTCAGTTCTTTTTTAATGATTTAACTAAAACAACAATGCACTTACAATCGGCCAGAAATCAACATTAAAACCAAGAATAGCTGCATTTAAAACTCTAAAAATTCCCATTGCAAGAGTAACAATTAATTAGAAATTTTTATGAAATGGCGACATCAGAATCAGAATCAACTCAGAACTAAAATAAACCATTAAAGTTTTTTCAAATATACAAGTTAGTTTTTCAAATTTATCGAATTTAATTTATAAGAAACCATAAGAACAATTACCCAACTTAATTATATATAACAAATTATGGCAATAAAAGTCAAAATTGAATAAGAAATTGAACTGAATGACAAGAGGAGATATGAATACCGAAATGTCCGAATTGAAATCAAAAAAAGAAGATGAAAAGTGTAAATCGAGGAGCGGAGAGAGCTCTAATGTTTTCTTTTTGAAGAAGAAGTAGCCGCCAGCTTTTCTTCTTTGTTTTGTGTTGTGGTCAATTCCAAAAGGGGTGGTGGACTTTAAAAATGTCTTATTAAAATGGAGGCGCCAAGATCTCATGGGATTTATGGAAAGGGGTGCTATCCCATTTTTGGGTGTCAATACCGCGGTGAACCCATACATATTACGTGATGTGCAAGAAAGGAATCATGGGATGGTAGTATGGTATAAATGGGGTGGGCAGGTCAAACCCTGGTCAAATAGTGACGTTGGTCGAAATGATAGGTCTATGTGATACAACCCGCTAATCCCGATTTGCGCCACGAAGGGGCGAAGTTAAGTGCCATGTCTTAAGACCATCAATCTACCGCCGGGTCACTTTGTTGGTTTTTAGCGTCATCCGTGCCAAAAGGAAATTATCATTTTAACCCAATTTCACCAAAAAACTTTCTAATTCTGCAAGTAATATATTTCCAATTCACAACATGTAGAAAAAAAATAATCAATCAATAAAAATAAACAAAAATAAAAAAAAACTTGAACTTGAACTCCAAAACCATATCCTCAGAATTTAAAAACATTTTTCTCGTGATTTACCATTTGAAATCGATTATTTTCCATAAAGATTATAAAACGAAGATGGGCGGGATCTATGGTACAAAACAATAAAATATAAACTAAAAAGAATTCAAAATTAATACAAAGAATGAATGATTCATCTTCTCCAAAATTTGAAAGTCGAATTTGAACTTTGATATTTCGCCCCAACGTTCAAACTGAATATATTAAATTGATGTTGAACTCATATTTTGTATTCATATCTCTCAAATTCCTACAAAAAATTAAAAAATATATATAAACAAAATACAAAAAATATTAGAGATAGAGTCTTGAATCATGCGCGTCAACAGGGGGTTGGGTCAACGGGTTTTTGACACACGGTATGGGTTGAAGCTTCCGATGGTCGGTTTAAGTTTAAGAATAGAATTACCCATATAGTATGACCGCGAAGTAAAAAATGGGCGGCGCTTATTCCTATTTTATTCGGGTCTGTTTTCGGTCGGTATGGGTTTGGGTGGGTATTTATCGGTGAAGACCGGTAATGGGTCAACGGTTTTTAACTCCTAGTATAGTATGGTACACAATTGAGTTGGAAACAAATTTGAATGGCAATTGCGTCTATTCACCTATTTTATTCCCAGTTTTAGTAATTTACATCTGCAAAACAGATCGAAGAGTCGGGCTGAAACCGATTATAGTGATTGAGATTGGGTTATAAAAGGATGTTGGTCGTTAAACCCTAAAAAGGAGCGTGAATTGAAGTCGAGATAAGTTTTAGTATTGTTTGTAATCATGTATACAATGACAGCAAGTGAGAAAAAAGGATATTCCGTTTTCTAGCGACGATGAAACAAATTCGATCGAAGAGGAGGATGAAGTGAGTGATGATGAAGTGACTAATGATGAAGTAGTGATTCGGAATGTGGATCGGGAATTCGATTCGGATTGGGAAACGGATGAGGATGATGGGATAAAATACGAGAAGCCACAAGGGGATAGTTGGACGAAGGAGATGGATAAGATCAGAGGATATTTTGAGGATCCTAGTAAGATTGTTACATTTGATATGATTAACAATATTTTTATAGCTACTAGGGTTCGGAAAGGAATAGCAAGGCTTGAGGAGATAGAACAACTCACGTTGTTGGCAGAGTTTGCAAAAATACCAGCCCAAAAGGTTGACATCCTTGTCTATATTGTATGGACTCAGCTTAAGGTGGTTCCTCGTGGACATGTTCCAGTCACTGTGTGGAAAAAATGCATGCAAAACATGCTTGTCATAGTCGATATCCTTGAAGAGAATTTAAAGATTGTGTTAGATGATTCAGGAGAATTTGGGTTTGAGGATATTAGTAAGGGAATAAACTGTGATGGAGAGGTACGGATCTGGCGGGCAGCCTTGCCTGATTTGTATGCATGGGTGGCTTTTGAATTTTGTATTGGTATGAAATCAGCGAGACTTGAAAGTTGGGCATATAAGGAGATGCTTCGTTGTGAACCGGTTCTCTTGCTTCTTTCTCAGAAGGTTTTCAAGTATTTACAACTACGGAGAAAGATTTTGTTGAAGCTGCAATTGTTAAAAATGAAGAATGATGGAACATTTGTACTATAAACCCCGAGAGGCTTATGATGCGATGCGGAAACTTGTGGAGCAGACAGAAGGTGGAGCTGTTCAAGTGTATTGGTGGCCAACACCTTCTCTTATTTCCAAACATGCACAACAACGACCCACTTTTCCGAGAATGACAGCGCATTGATGGCTGAGCTGCGTGCTTTTTTATTGACAAGCACGGAATGATGCGGCTAAGGTTGATGCTATGTTATTTGCTATATATCACCATGCCATCAATGACGAAGTTCTCCGTGACAAGAGATTTACTCTTGATGAGCCACTTTGCAGGATAAGGTTCAACATCTGGACGCATCAACCAAAATACTATTCAACAGGACAATGGCTCAGCTTGGTTTATGTGCATTTAGAGCCGGACTCATAGCAGAAGCCCACAGCTACCTTTCTGAGTTATATGCTGATGGAAGCATTAAGAAGCTGCTTTGTCAAGGTGTCTCAGATTGCAGCTGCCATTACAAAACTCAAAAAGCAGGAAATTATGGAAGCAAGGAATCAGATGCCTTACCACACGCACATAAATCTCGAAGCTTTTGGAGGCTGTCCATCTGATATGTGCTATGCTTCTGGAAGTTCCTAATATGGCAGTGAAGACTCATGATGCCAAAGGGAAAGTCATAAGCAAGACATTCCGTAAGCTGTTTGAGGAGAGTCAGAGACAGACTTTTTACACCCTCCCCTGGAAATGTTTGTGATTATGTAATGGCTGCCTCTAGGGCCCTTTTGCCAGGGAGATTTCCACAAATCCTTCAATTTAATCAAGTCCTTCGATTTCTGGAGGTTCCTCGGGAACGATAATGTCCTTGAAATGCTTATGACCAAGATCAAAGAAGTGGCCTTAGAGAATCCGCCTGTTCGATTATAGCTCACTAAGCTCGGACCTGCTAACCACCTGGTTCAACTTACCCGAAGATCAAAGAGCACATCATAGTGAGCAAGATGATGATTCGATCGTGGAGCTTCATGCAAGTGGGAGCTTGCATGCACGTCACATTGTAACAAAGCTACTGGCACTTGTATCCTAGTTGACTAAAAAGTCTTCAATCGTTGCTGAAAGCAATTCGAAATTCGTTGAAGCTAGGACATGAAAAAATGAATGGAATGCCCCCATGTCGCTGGCGAAGATTGAGGGCCCTTCTGGAGATCTCAGGACCAAATTGTGATTATTGTTATATTCTGCCCACTTTGAACACTGTCGGTGCTAGTTTTGATATGAAATATTTAGATCCTTCAGATGTAGAATGTTCAAGAAATGCGAACGTGTATTTGTGCCGGCTTAGTCCAGTGATCAGTATTGATATGAAATATTTTGATCCTTCAAGTTAATAGGACAGAACCAATGTAATTCCTACTTTTATGGTGTGCAGCTAGATAGCGTACAATGTCTTCCCTTGTTTGTTCTGCAGACTGTGGTTTAGTTTCTATGAAGTATGTAATACTGAAATTTGATTATAGAAGCTCACTGTCATCCCTGTAGTCATAATTGAATTTTGAAAGTTTATTAATTGTTAAGTTCCATGTTAGTGTGCTAAAAAGAAATACTACTTGGTTGACGAACGGTTTGATGTAAATGCAATATAAAATCTCACTTTATACTCCCCCTGTGAGTTTCATTGAGTACTAGTTTCTACTGAATTACAATCTCAAATTTGGTAATATGCATTTCCTGGTTGGTTTGTCGCTCTCACTGCTGCACATGCTTTAATTAGTATGCGCTCCAAATACTAGGAGTGAGGTTTCGTATTAGGTTCTTTGGGAGCACTTGTCGCTTTCCCTTGCTGCTGTTGTCAGTATCTTGTTACAGGATTTCTTTCTTGTTTTGCAGGGATGGTTCTCGTTCTAGTATGCAAATTTGTTCTCTGAAGCGTTATCAATCTCCAGTGCTTTGAGGTTCTAATATATCATTGCCTGAGTACATTTTTAAAATTTGAGACTGCATTTTCTCATAAATAACAAGGTGCGCATATTGGTATGCAGGTTGGCAACGTGGAGGGGATAGCTGAGATTGAGAGCTTTTCATTGAAGGTTAATGTTTAGTTTATTATGTGATTTGAGAGTAATCCATTGTATGTTCATTTTCAATTATAATTCGGGGTTATGAATACAAAGTATTTGTTCACTGTTTATCCAGGGTTATAACTATAACGTTTGCAGGATCTTGCATCCAGTTGACTGAAAAATTATTATTGCTTGCAGAAAGCTTGGGTTGTCATATGGTCAAGGACCTTTAGAGCGAATGATAGCATGGCTCTCCATGGATCTTTCGGTGATGAAGCACATGAAGTTTGTTTTGCTGTTGTAGTCGTAATCAAGGGGCTTTTCCCGTATCAACTTAACATAGATGCCGACTGCAGCCCTCGAGGATAGGTCAGTTCAGATTCTTTTGTTCTGAATCCAGTTGACTTGCTTTCCAGCAGCATTACTGTTTGCAAATTTATTTTTGTTGTTTTCTTTCTCAACATGTCTTAGATTTTTCGGTATATTTGAAAACCATCAATACACATGACATTGAGATAAATAATTATGAGTTTCGAATAATTTTGCTCCCTCTCTGAATTATAACTTGATATTGTCCCTATTTGTCTCTGTGACGTATTTCAGATTGAGTGATTTGATTCAAAGCATTTAATTTAACGCGAACAATCGAGATTCGAGGTCATAAATTTCTGGGGAAGAAATGGGGTTTTTTTTTTTTTCGTAACTGCATTTCCTTTGTTTATCTAACATTGCGGAAAATACATACAGCAGTTATATCATTGAAAACTAGACTAGCAATATTAGGGGGTGGTCTATTACACCATACAAAAGTATGTCCCAGAGACATACATTGTAACGGTTCCGGCAAATTTGTACGAGCTACCATTGGTTTTAACCATCATTCATTAGTATTAGCCTGAGCAAAGCCAAGTTTTGCGAGACCATCAGCCACATAATTTCTTTCTCTGTAAAACCACTGGAGTTTAAATGAAGTGTGAGATAGAAGGAGGTCCCAAACATCCATGATTATGAGTCGTATTTCCCACGGTATAGGCTGGTTCTTCTCTGTAATGCCCTGATGCATTGAAAAATATATTGGGAGTCAGTTTCAAAGATGTCATTTGTTTGTCCCAATTGAGCAGCTAGTTGAATACTAGTTCGCAGATCAGTAGATTCCGCATATATGGTAGAACCCTGTCGGATTGGTGTAGAGAAACCCAACAGAATGTCACCCAAAGCATTCCTTAATACACCACCAGCACCTGCCGGACCAGGATTACTGAGAGAGGAGCCATCAACATTAAATTGAGATGGGGGAGAGGAGGGAAAGTCCAACAAATTGCAACGGAAGTGGAATTACTGCTGTGTGTAGAGAATTTCAGACTAGAATGCAGATTCAGTAACTCACTAGAAAGCCGCTGAGCAGTTCGAATGGCATTGAGAGGACTGGTTTGTGTTTGAAAGCGATATTTATTCCTCTCCAACCAAATCAGCCACATAGTAATAGCCAATAGGGAACAATATAGCCTGGTATTGAGAATCATTTGACGTGCGAATCATAGAGAATATATCCAATAGCCAGTACTTCTCCTTGCAGAATCTATAGCTTGAGAAAAATTAAGTCCAAACCAGACTGGACGAACAAAAGGACACTGATCAAGTAGGTGCAACTGAGTTTCCTCCTGTTAGTGCATATAAATAGCAAGTAGGATTGGAGAAAAATCAAAGAGGCCAGATAGGGATGACACTTCTAGGAGTTTGGTCTGGGCCTATGACAGTTCACCTGAGGACATGTCACAAAAGAAGCAACTGATTTTCACCTTGAGTAACTCTTTCAATCTCACAGAAACATTGGAGGATGCTTGAGCGTAAATATCATTCACTGTTACTTTTTGAGGGAATTCATCTGTCCCCGTTTATCATAATGTCGAGTAGTTGTGCTAAGTGACATTGTTGTTTTGATCTTTCTTCTAGTTTTTCCTGATTAAAGTTTGAAAATGTAGATCAACTGTTTCTACTACTACTTTGCTGCTGATGCAAGTTGAATTTGGAAGTCAACTAGATAACGCTGGCGAGCTACCCCAGTTTGGAGGTAGCACGGTTTTACCTCTCCAAAAATCCAAAAAAAAAAGTACCATAGTGTTCCTCTTTGCAACCTACATTTTGTGAAAAGTGAAAAAATGACGTTTTTGTTACTTTCTTCTCCCCTCCATTTTCAAACGAATTCAGGAAATAAACCAAAATCTGTCTTCCCTTTCCCTCACACTCAGTTTAAACCAATGCCACCACTTCACTTAATTTGTACCCGATTTTCCAGTGAATCTGTGAAGTTTGCTCTTTCCAGTGCTCTTGCTATTGGATGATCAGTCACTGGTAAGTATAAAACTACTGTTTTAGAAACCATCCATACAGAATATTTTGTTTTTTAGATTGTGATTTAGTTTCTTTGAAGTATTTAATCTTGAAATTTGATTGAAGAAGCTCACTGTCATCCCTGTAGTCATAATTGATCTTTGAAAGCTTATTAAAATTTTAAATTCCATGATAGTGTGCTAAAACGAAATACCAGTTTGGTGTAAATGCAATATAAAATCCTTGAGTTTTGCTCTTTCCAGTGTTTTTGCTCTTGGACTTTCACTCACTGTTAAGTATACTACCATAATAGTAGTACCTTTGTAGAAACCATCCATAACATTGAAATTCATACTTATAGATCGCGGTTCAGTTTCTATGAAGTATGTAATCCTGAAATTGATTGAAGAAGCTCACTGTTTAACCTATAGTCATAATTGATATGTGGAAGGAAACTTATTATCCAGTGAGCGGAGCGAACGTTCTGGGCCAGAGTAGTGTGTGTGGCCCAAAATGTTGTTTGGTAGGTTTCTGTCTGACTGTCCACGTTCTCTCCCATCTCTCTTCTCTCTACCAAACTGAGAACTCTTTTCTTCTAAAAAACTCCTCTCTCTCTCTCTCTCAATCACTCGATTGTTTCTCCTCTTCCATCTCTCTCAATTACTCGATTGTTTCTCCTCTTCCATCTCTCTCAATTACTCGGGTTTGCTTTGTATAACGAAGAAACGTCCCGACATCACAGTCCTTTGCATTGAATTGTTTAACTTTTTGTAGAGATACTTGAAAAGTTTGTTGAGGGTTAAATTGGTTGCTTCTCTGTTTGGTGCACCAAGTTATCAATTCATGGATTCTTAGAGAAGTTGCCTGCACTTTTATTGAAGAAAATCTCACGCGAGTGTTTTTTTTTCGATTGATTCTGTTATGTCGAGTAACTTAAGTTTTTGTCCTTTCATGATATAGTTACTTGTACATGGAATGAAATTGGTTTTTAAGAGATGGGTATGCTTGGTTGGGTTTTTTATTTTATTTTTTATTTTTTATTTTTTTGCAAAAATGCAAGCGGTTTTATATTAATATAAAAATATTTATTTACACTCTTCTCTTAGACTCTCAGTCTCCTCTAAATCATTCACCTACAACTCTCAGCCTATGACATAAGCCATGTAAGGCACACTTGACATATTGTCATCATCTACTACGGTTCACATAGTTATTGTATATCTTACCCTCTCTTATCCTCCAAAATAATCTTTGCCATTCTCTCATGTAGGGGTGATGTGGAGTATATTGTTCCTTGTGCTCAGTTTCTTTGTTAGACTCTTTATGAACTAGTACCATGGCTACTTCTGCAAACTCACCTATATTATCCCATATTGCATATATTTCATTCTCAACCATCCAAGGAATCATCCTTTTCCTATTCAAAATCTCTATAACTCCTTTTTTACTAGAAGCTATCTTGATTCTTCTGTATCTTGCTTGTCTGCATAGCTTGATCCCTTCATGTATGGCAGTGAGCTCTTGGTGTAGTGTTGTTCTCTCCCCTCCCCCCCCCCCCCCTCTTGTAGCATGACATGCTACAAGATTGCCTTTGTGATCTCTAAGGGTGTTGCCCCTCCCTGTTTTATCCTTCCCAAGACTGCTTGCCGTATTTATCTTAATGACTCCTTGATTTGGTGGTTCCCATTTGAGTAGGAAGATTTTGTGCCTCTTGAATTGTGCTTGTATACCCAATCCTCGTGCTATGTCCCTATTCCTAGGGGTGTCCTTTATATTTTTGGCTATGTGATATAGGACAATAAGGATGGGTTCTATTGAATTAGGAAGGCTATCTAATTAGTAGTTTCTTATTTGAGTTTAATTAGAATTAGTATTTTTCTTTCTTGGTTATCAAGTATGGTTTATCTATATAAAGAGGCCAATGTAGTTTGGTTAGGGATCAATCAAAAACCAATTATCAAATATCAAATCTCCAAAATCCTATTATACTTTGCTCCATAACTTCTACAATTCTTCAAACTTCAATTATTCTTCTTGATTCTTAATGTAGATCTGACTGGCGAAAGCTTCAGTTAAATAGAATCTACACTTTAATTGAAACACAATTAAAAGACGACCTAAAAATCACTCTTTTATTGAATCTCTCAATCACAAATCATACACATAAAACACAACTACCCAAACCCTAACTACAAGCCCGTTATTTAGACTAAACCTAAAAAACATAAACCAATAGTAACATGACATGTGTCACAACTAACTAATGGACTCAAACCATGGGCTTCGACTCAACTAAGGGGCTCACGCCCATGAAATGTAGAGGGAACATAGGCGCACACCTATGTCTTCAAAGCAACGAACTCATGTTCTACATCATTCTCTCCAAGTTGAAGAAGCTTGTCCACAACCTTGTTAACATGAAAACCCATCAATATGCAAAAGCTTTTCATTCTTGTATACATCACCCTCCTGGGGTTCGGAGGAATTCGACCTCGAGTTTTGGCTTTGTATCTACTCACAAAGGGAATAATGCACCACAATATCACAAATGTGCACTGTATTTCTCTGCTTTGCCGTAGAGAAAATGTCTCAATGTTGGGCAGAAAAGGATCTAGATAACCACTGTCGAAGAGTACTGACCCATGCGATATAGGAGGCCCAAATCCAGAATGTCGCATTGGCATTCCAGCAATTAATTGATGTTCACTAAAAGTCGTCCCAAAAGAATTTGTGTGTGGGCTTCCTTGGACCTGTTTGTCACAAGCCCATAGTGGTGAGCACTGCTGCTAATGGCATTTGTAATCACGTTCAAGACACAACACAACGGCTTCAGAAGTTCCTTCCTTCTTTTTGTTGTCATCGATAACAACCGGTGTTTTACGTTGGGCTATAGAAGCTCCACCAACGATGGGGGGTTTGGGCTGCAAAAGCTCCACCATAGCCTCCCTCAGTCGACTAGTTGCTTCTTCTAATCGATCAAACCTGTTTTGCGTTAACGTTTCTTTCAACTCTTCTAATCGAGCAACCCGAACTCTAGGGGTTAATATGAATCCATGAGTTCTCCATGAATTCTTCATTTTTGACGTTGTACACATATCTTGATCTACAATAATAAAATTGGATTCGCGATGAACAGTAACCAAGTGAACAGTAGCGCATAAATATCACCTGATGAACAGTGTTTTCGGTGAACAGTATCGCGAATAGTAACCCCTGGAATTAATCTGCTCTGATACCAAATAATGTAGATCTGATAGGCGGAAGCTTCAATTAAATAGAATCTACACTTTAATTGAAACACAATTAAAAGACGACTTAAAAATCACTCTTTTATTGAATCTCTCAATCACAAATCACACACATAAACACAACTACCCAAACCCTAACTATAAGCCCGTTATTTAAACTAAACCTAAAAAGCATAAACCAATAGTAACACGACATGTGTCACAAGTAACTAATCGACTCGAACCATGGGTTTGGACTCAACTAAGGGGCTCACGCCATAAAATGTAGAGGGAACATAGGTGCACACCTATGTCTTCAAAGCAACGAACTCATGGTCTACATCAATTCTATTCTCTATTTTGAGGATCTCCGCATCCTTTAATTTCTTTCTAAACCCTTGTTCCTTATCAATTGGTATCGGAGAGCCTCAATTTCTAGATTCTTATTTGGAAATCGATCCACCATCCACCAAAAAAATAAATAAAAATGCTTCCGCACAAACCAAACACAAACAAAAAAACAAACGTCACCTTCAAAAATTCACCCAGAACAGGATACTTGGAGCTAGTCATCGTGCCATACACCATTGGAAAGCTACCAAAGTCTAGTTTCTAACAAAAAAAACATTGAAACGTTTCGAGGTCTGTAGAGAAAGTTATTCCTGTTTTCATCCAGCATGTTCGTTTTGACAGATTTCTAAAAAAAAATCAAAGTTCTTCATCAATGGCTCCAAACAATCAAGATTTCATCACAAGGGAAGAGTTTAATGCTCTAAAACAAGTAGTAGAAAATCAAACTCAGAAAATTGATTCTTTTGATGCAAAGTTAGATTCAAAGTTTGAAGCTTTTGAGACGAGATTCATGAATATATTAAAAGAAACCATTGCGGGAAAAACACCATCTTCAACTATTTAATCCCCAAACAAATATCTCTCTTCCATCCAAAAAGAAACCTCCACTTTTGATGTTTCCACAACCCCTAAAAGCTCCACCTTCCCTGGAGATGTAGCTCAAATTTTACCTAAAACACTTATTTCCATCACCGAACTCCTTAATCAATCTTACAAATCAAATTCTTCCATCACAAAGTTCTCTTCCTCATCTCACACCAACGATCCCGAGAGCATCGATGAGGATATTAATGAAGGAGAGTGGAGACGCAAGTTTGATGAAGATAAGAGACTCAGTCGAGATTTAACAAAGATCAATTATGGAGCCATCCCTGAATACAAACTTAAGGCAGATATAAAGTTTTCAAGTAATTTCAAAATTGAAGATTTTCTTGATTGGATTTATTAAGTTGATGGGTTTTTCAAGTTTATGGATGTTCTTGAAGACAAGCAAGTCAAGATGGTTGTTTACAAATTGAAAGGGGTAGCCGCAGCATGGTGGCTTTCGTTTATTGAACAACGACAACTTGTAGGTAAACCTAAAATTCTTACATGGAATCATATGAAGAGATTGTTACATGCTAAGTTATTACCTAAGGATTATCGCCAACAATTGTTTTCTAAGTTGCAAAATTGTCGACAAGGAGCTGGAACTATTGAAGAGTATGTGACTGAATTTTATTCACTTATTGCTCGTAATGATGTGCGTGAAACTGAAGAACAATTGATTTATCATTTTATTGGTGGCCTTAATCGTGTTATAAGTAATAGTATGCTTTCGTCTACATACACTATGGCTGATACGATTCAGGTGGCTATCAAGATTAAGAGTTCTTTGAATCAGTTACCATCTCCCCAATTTTCCCGTCACTACAACAATTATTCCCGCTCTAACCATTCATATGACCCAAATCCATATTCAACTCATTCTCATCCTAATACCTCTACCCATTTTCCACCTCCTACTTCCAGCTCCCACAAATCCCCACAATACCATAATCCATCACCTCAAATGTCTGAACCACTACTACCCTTACCAAATATCCCTCATTTTTCCACCCCATCACCCCAACCTAAATCTTAATTTCAAGCTAATACTCGTCCACTTTATAATCAATCCAAACCAAACACTCGCCCAAACCAAACCTACACTCAAACCAGCAATCCATCTCAAAATCCTTATGCCAAACATAGAGGAGAACATTGTAACAAGTGTAACATTGTAACAAGTGTGGTAAGCCAGGCCATTCTTCTATTAAATGTCGTAAGCAACAATTTCTTGGCTATACTGAGAACACTAACGAAGATGATGTTGATGCGACTCACAATGACCAAGTGGAACAAGATATTGCTTATCAGATTTATGAGGTTGAAGGTGACCCTATTAATGTTTAGTTACTTCTTCATTTCATCAACTCGAGGTCGAGTTGTTTTAAAAGAAGGGGTGAATGATGTAGGACAATAAGGATGGGTTCTATAGAATTAGGAAGGCTATCTAATTAGTAGTTTCTTATTTGAGTTTAATTATAATTAGTATTTTTCTTTCTTGGTTATCAAGTATGATTTATCTATATAAAGAGGCCAATGTAGTTTGGTTAGGGATCAATAAAAAACCAATTATCAAATATCAAATCTCCAAAACCCTATTACACTTTTCTCCCTAACTTCTACAATTCTTCAAACTTCAATTCTTCTTCTTGATTCTATTCTCTCTTTTGAGGATCTCCACATCCTTTCATCTCTTTCTAAACCCTTGTTCCTCAAAACTCTCTTGATTTCGTCTTGTACACCTTTGCTGATCACTCGTGCATTGGTTCTCTTTTTCTTGAATCTTCGATTATTTCTCTCTCCACAGCATTGCATAGAATGCATTTTGAATGATCAATGATATTCAACTGCATTAGTTTGTTTTGTGTCAATAAAGCTCCAGAGTAAACTTGCCAACTCAAGAACTTGTGCCTCGATGAACCAAACCAATTTACTCCAATCCACCTCTCGATCTTTCCTCATGATGGCTTCATACCCAGACTTCAATGTATATTTCCCTGAGCTTGTTTCTGTCCAGTACCATCTGTCTCCCATGCCTCCTCTGTGAACCTTTGTTTTCTTTATTTCATCTTTGATGGCAGTTAATAAATTTACATTGTCACAGTTTCAAGTGTGTCCTTGCAGAATGCAGCTCACTTTGGCTTTGTCGGGTATTCCTGATGCTTGTCTAGCATGTTGATCTACCAGTTGTGCTAGCGGTTTGTCAAGCACCCATCTCTCATGCCAGGATGACGTGTCTTTCCCATTAGTAATCAGCTTCTTCATCATCCCCTGTGCAGCTACTCTATTCTGTAGTATCTTCCTCTATGAGCATGAGCAGTCTTGGGGTTCTTTCATTGTCCAAAACTCCATTGATTTGATGTTATTCTTGCTCATCCATTTGACCCATAAGTTCTCTTCCTCAGTCATGAGCTTGAATGTCAGACCACAGATTGCAGTCTTATTCCATGCTGCCAATTTATTGATTCCCAACCCTCCATTGCTTTTTTCTCGACATAAAACTTCCTCACTAACATGGTGTATCTTCTTGTTCATCTTTGATCCTACCCATATAAAGGTGGTGCATTCTTTGAAGTTCATTTGTGACTGTTTTAGGTAGTATCAGAGTCGTCCTTACCCCAGTAGAATTGTACATTGGTAAGTACTGATTTCACCAGTTGTAGTCTTGATGTTATCCTTTTTGACATAGCTTCAATAAGAGGATTACAATCATCAGTGCTTAATCTTGATGCTACCAATGGCATACCTAAGTGCTTGACTGGTGGTGTGATCAATTTAACTCCAATGGCTTTAGCTAGGTCTTGAGCCCCTTCAGTTGATAGTCCTGCAACAATAATGTTACTCTTCCTGTTGTTCATGTGGAGCCCAGAATATCCTTCAAATTCTTAAAGAATTTGTACAATGGCCCGAGTGGATGAGACTCTACAGAAGACTATCAGGTCATCGACAAAGCATAGGTGGGTTATAAGGGGGTTAAAACATTTTGGGTGAGCATTGAAGCTTCTCTTCTGCCTTCCTTGTTCTAGCCTCACTGCCAGAGCTTCCATAATCAATACAAAAAGGTACGAGGATAGTGGATCCCCTTGTCTTATGCCTTATTCTCCTTTAAAGCACCCCACTGCTTGCCCATTCACCATAATAGAGTATGAAGGTGTTGTGATACAAACCCCGATCCACCCTACAAACTTACGGTGAAATCCAAGCTTAACAAGGATGTCAATGATGGTTTTCCATTGTACATTGTCATAAGTCTTTTGTAAATCTATCTTCAGTGTGCATCTTGGTGAAACTCTTTTCCTCAGATAGTTCCTCATAAACTCATGTGATAGGAGTAGATTATCCTGGATTTGCCTTCCCGAAATACATGTTGATTGGTTCTCCTGTATGAGTTTGGCTATGTATTTCTTCATTCTGTTTGCAAGCACTTTTGATATAGTCTTATAGACATTACATCATGCAATGGGTCTATTGTCTTCCACCTGGTTAGGGCTATCAACTTTAGGCACCAGTGTGATGTTAGTTGCATTGACACTTCTTAACATTCTAGATGCCTTGAAGAAATTCTTTACTGCCTTTAAGAAATCAAACTTGATAATGTCCTAGTATGCCTTGAAGAAATGAGCTCCAAACCCATTCGACCCTGCTACTTTTCATCTCTAATATCAAAAAGAGTTTCTATAATTAATAAGTCTGTTATTTCTTCCACCATGTTGTCTGCCTCAACTGGATTTAGTTTACATCTGAATGGTAATTCTTGCAGCATGTCATTTGTATAGGCTTGTGTATGTGGGGACCCCAGAAGTTCCTTGTAGTAATCTTCTATCACCTGTTGTACCTCCTTTTCAGATTTGGTTCGCTGACCATCTTTATTTATCAAACCCATATTGAGTATCTTTTCTTTCTCTGCTGAACAATCTTGTGGAAAAAAGTTGTGCATTCATCCCCATCTGCATCCCATACTATTTTTGCCTGTTGCTTAAGCATTTCCATTTCTTTGCTCTTGAGTGAGTTAAGTTGTTGTGTTAGGTCCTCCTCTGTTTGCGCAAGCAAAGTGTTGCTTCGTTTGAGTTGCAATTTCCCCTAAACTTTTGTTAGTTCCTCTCTCACTCTTTCAATTCTCTTTTCTATATTGGAGAAGTTGTTCTTTGCCCATCCCTTAATTTCTTTCTAGCTTAAGAAGCTTTAGTTTCCTTATGAGTATGAACATCGGGTTTCCTTCAATAACTTGCTGCCAGTTCTCTTTAATAACTTGATGTAGACTGTCATTTTCGGTCCAGAAATTGTAGAATCTAAACAACTTCATCTTTTTGTTACTTCTGGTTGCACTTCTTACTACACATGTGCTGTGATCAGACACTCCTGCTGCTTTGAACTCCGCTACCGTGTTATTGTATTATGTGTTCCATTCTTCATTAACAAGGCATCGATCAATTCTACTCATTTTCCTATTGCTTCCAGCACCTTTATTCGACCAAGTGAAATAGCATCCCATACTGTTTAGATCCTCAAGATAAGCTTGTTCCACGCAGTTTCTGAAGTCTTCAATATCCTTCATTTGTACTGGTTCACTTATTCTCTCCTTTGTCTCTAGTGCGTTATTAAAATCACCCACTAAGATCCAGGGATCTTTTGTACTTTTCGCAGTTATCAAAATGTCCTTTCATAGCTCCTTCCTTATGCTCAATTCATTCGAAGCATAAATGAAAGTGGCATAGTAACTTGTTGCTGTCTGAAGATTATCAACCCTGGTGTGTATTAACTGGTTGGTGCAAAATATCTTCGTGACGTTGATCAGTCATGAATCCCACAAAAATCATATTCTGCCATTGGGGTGTCTCTTATAGTTATCCATCCAATTCCAATTGAGTGCCAATGAATTAAAGATGTTGAACTTATTCTGCTATTTAACTCTAGTTTCCATAAGTCCCATTAGAGAGACAAAATTCTCTAGTATAAACTTCTTAACCTCCTTACCTTCTGAGAAGTCGTTTAGTCCCCTTACGTTCCATGCTCCAATCAAGTGTATATCCATTAAGAACTGTGAGTTTGGGTCTGGGACCTGTCTTGTTCCTTCTCTCCTTGGGGTTGGTCCGCGTGGTTCTTTTCCTCCCTTCTTCCCTTGAACTTCATTGTGATTTGTTCTCTTTTCCTTCATGCCACCACTTCCTTTTGTCTTTTGGGTTGTAGTCCGTACTATAGCCTTAAACTTAGGAACTTTTGGTGCCTCGATGCCTGCTCGCCTCTTGTATGTTGACAATTTATGTACACTCATCTCGCTCATTAGAAAGTCTATATTATCATCTGTCTCATTCTCATTTTCCTCATCCTCATTGTTCATCATTAAGCAGTTAGATTGGTTTGATGTTGGAATTTTTATATGAGTTCTTAGTGTGATTCATATTTTTGTTATGTTAACTCACTGTTATTGATTAGTTTGGAAATGGTTTTGGTTTGATACTTTGATTAGTTTATCTGTAATTGTGACTTAAGTTATCAGCATTTCACGATCCAATTATTTATGGGGAGGCACAAATGTCTGTTTTTTGTGAAATGGGTGTGTCTGGATGTCAAGTGGCAACTTATACTTGTTATGATGTTAACCGAGATTCATTTTCTCACCCTTTAGTGATTAAATACACTATTTACGTTGGGACCATTGGTTGCATTTGTCAGACCGCGTTTGATCGTGAGTTGGATTGAGATTGGTAGTATGATTGCATTTGTCATTTTTCATTTGAGCACATTTGAGATTGCGTTTGTCATTTTTTAGTTGGGTGACATTGATTATGACATTTCGAACACGAGCTGAGAGTGACATTCAATTGAACAACAACGACAAAGAAGACAACGAGCGGCTTCTGGCATGTTGATCTCCATTGGGTTGAATTCCTCGGTTTGTGAACGTGTGTTGCTCATGCTGCTCCAGTTTTCTTTAACTTGCTGTCGAGGTATCTCTCTCTCTCTTCCGGCCAACTGTTAATTTTGTTGAATAACCATGGCATGCGCAGGGGCTCTGCTCACTCCCCACTGCAATGCAATATACTAGTAATGTATCCGACTGTCCATACACCACCACCGCCCCCTATCTCTCTCTCACCAAATGTTTTCCTTCCAAATCCTCATTCGTGCAATGCCAAAGCTCATTTCCTTTCTTCTTTCTCTTCCTTCAACAACACTTCCATACAAAAATTCAAACTAGTTTCTTCTTATTCCCCCCCTCTCCTTATTTACAAAAAAAATCCACTCCAATTTCATCAATAGAACTAGACAACGCGATGGTGCTGATGGTGGAATGAAACACCACTCTTCCTTCTCCTTCTTTGCTTCTCCTTAATGGTAAGATTTGTCCAACTGTTTTTTTCCATTTCACTTTGTAAGTTGTTTATGGATTTTGTGTAAGTTTTATTCCTTACAAACTCTTCATTTCAGTGTATTGATTAATGGGTTGTTTTAATAAATTGGGGTTCTTTGAATCGAAGTATCAAGTGACGGGGTTTTATCCTTTTAGTGATATTTGAGGTTTTTGGATACTTTTAGAACTTTGGGTGTTTGATATTTTTTCTTTTTCATGATTTGGGTATGTTTTGTTTTCATGATTTGTAGCTTAAACGTGTTTTCCATGTTTTGATTTGTTTTTAGATAATAGATTGATAGTAAGGTACGGTATATGATTGAGCTTACTAAAAGGAAATGAAATTTGATTTTTTTAATGGAAGACTTAGAGGAATGTACTTGGTGTTTGGGGTTTGATATCGGCATTGTTAATTCAAAGTTAAGCTAATAACAATGTCGTTAGTACTCTCAGAGAAAATAGTATCGGACTTTCTCGTCAATATGATGAACAAGTAGTCCTAATTTGAAGGAATATACACTAAGATAGTCGACAATATGATCTGAGACCACCTTGTAAATAACATGAGCATGAGTTCCTTATTTTTATCCTTTTATGGTGGGAAAAGGCATTAGTCTGCCTTAGTTCCTTCAATCAACTTTCTAGGCATGCTATGCTTTGAAATTTTCGTGACGTATAATGTAGTTTTCTTAGATGAGATGTTCTTAGAATTCATTAGAGAATGTTTTGGAGAGGAGAACCCCACTCTTCCCTGATGGTAACTGGGGACTTGGGAGTGTTATTCTCCACCCTTTCTCCGCTCATGCCCCCACTGCAATGCAGTATACTAGTTTAATGATGTGTTCCAAAAGGAAATATTTGGTTGATGAGAGTTGGGTACGAGAGTTTTACTCCCATGAAGGTGTTGCTCTGTGTGGCTCGAGAGCAGTTGCGAGCAGGTTGATGTAATGCAATCTCAAATCTCAGTTGATAGTCTCTTGTGAATTTGACTGAGATATGAGTCTGCTACATTGCATGAGTGAAATCATTGTATTAGAAACCTCTCTTGGCTCACCTCAATTTGTTGTCTATCCCATCCTTTGGTGGTACTACATCTTAAATGAAGATAAGCGATTGTCGTTTCCTAGTTTCGGTGAAGTCGTTTGGCTCTTTGGATGTCTGCACTAAATTTTGGGAGAATGATTTCATGAAGGATACCACTCTGAGTTTTTCTTGAACCTGTTACTGTGTTTATGCTCTACTACTTCTCTGAATTTTGAAATTACTTGCCATGATCAATTTTCTATTTTGAAAGTCGAAATGCCGCCTTCACACTTAAATAGTTGTAGAAAATGCTTCTATTTCAGTGCTTGGTACAAGATTGGAGTTTTCTTTTGATATAAAATTTAGTACAATACTGGAGTGACGTGCTAGCGTAATTAAATTTGAGTGTCGCGCGAGTTTAAAGTAATGAAATTCTAATAATCTATATAATAAGATATGATTTTTTTTAGCACTGGAGGACAAAATAACAAGTTGCCTAAGATAAAGGACGGTCATGATCGATTTTTAGCACCATCGAATAGCTGGTGAGTGCTGATCTAAAATTCTGAAATGGGACATTGACGGAAAACGGCTCCCACTTGGTATTTTATGGGCTTTTCTTCATGTCAGGTCATGGGTTCGAGCCGAAAAAACCTAACTTTCAATGTTTTTGTTAGAATTATTGAAACTCATTGTGGTGTATCTGTTGAATACTAAGGGTACTCAAAATTCAAAGAAATCTTAGTTCTCACTCTACTTTTCAAAGAAATCATCGTCGAACACTCGAGGTATCTACCCAATTCAATTATTTTGATGTTTTTTTTTCTCCTTTTCGAATTAATTTCTTTGTCTTCTTTGATTACTTACGCTCTATTTATTTCAAAGTTTTAATCTTTTTGTTATTTTAGATTGATGTGTTTGTGTTTTTGAATTGAATAAGAAATGAAAGATGTTTACTTTGTAAATGAATTGAAAGTTTTGTTGTTTTCATCTGTTTGAATTTTGTATTTGAGCTAGAATGTGTGTTTTTTTGGCTTAAAAAAATGATGCATGAAACACTGGCTTGAAGTTGAATAAATGGGATTTAAGCCCTCCCTTATGATGACTTTATTCCTATAAATGACACGGAGATCTTATAATGCATGTCTTACAAACCTTAGTGTGCAAACGTGATTCTGGATTTGATTCTTCAGTTGTGTGTGCAAAATTGGGCAAAGAGTTCAATTGGAAGTTGACGTCTTTGTATGTAAATATTCTTGCCTTCGTTTTGCAGGTGTAGAAACTAATTATTGAGTAGCATAGTAACATAACATAGTAACATTGTGAAAATATAAAGTGATGTAATCTGGCCTGGCAATTGCATGAATCATCCATGTGCGGAAGCTTTTGTTAATATTTCCCACCATTTCTCAGCACACTGTTTTGTTATTTTTTTATCACCTCACCTCAAATTTTATACAATCCAGTGTAGTGGGAAGAAGTAAACAAGTAGTTCATCAACTATTGAAGACTCTGAATCGAACAAGAATGTGTTGATTACTTCAGCATGGTACAGTTATGAACTTCTTGGAATTACGGCTTCTTTTTTCAGGTCACCCACCTCAAATGTTGAAGCCCAGGATAGAGTGCTTGAGCTGGATGGAGATAGGTCTTACATTGCTGATTGTGCCCAAGTCATGGAAAACTTTAAGGAGGACTTTGAATAGTCTTATTTCATTATAGGTTTGATAGCTCTCAATTGTGTCCATAAGTTTGTCTTACAGTTTATTAATTTACAAGTAATATTAGTTTCATAGTGTACATGTACATAATTAGGCTTTGTTTGTGACACAGTGACACTGTAACAGTTAACTTGGACAACTACATGCACTATGAGCAAAGCAGACCAATGACGAATCTGATCATAGTTTAACGTCTTCTCTTACCTATTTGAAATGTTCATTATTCACGTATAAAATTGAAGAAAAAAAATCCTAAGTATTAGCTCTATTGATTTGGCTTTAGGCATTTTCTTGCAATTTCAAGAAATTTAACACTTGATGCTTATGAAGAAGGCTGTGAATTTGCTGATCCGACAGCATCTTCAAAGGACTTCGTCGATTTACAAGAATCTGTTCCAACTTTGGATCCCTGATTGAAAAATCAAAGATGAACCTAACAAAATGGGAGAAATTCAAGGTAAATCCGGTTTATTGTCACAATGACTGTTTGGAAAATAGAGATCGCCTTTAGAGCATTTTGCATTTATCCTTGCTTGGATAATACTTTGGATGCAGGATACGGGAATAAGCCATTAGAGTTTTAGCTCCATATTATTGTTTTCTTGGAGACCCATTCTTTCTGGTAGAAGCCCCTTAACTCCTTTTGAAATCTTGCTCATAGACTCCTGTCAACATACATTAAATATAGGCTCTTTTTAAATACAGATCATATAACTTTAATTTGCACTGTCCAAAATATTTATGTGTTAGTCTGATGATTCATAAAGGATACTGGTATTGAATAGGCGTGAGGTTCCAGAAGTCGAGTATTCGATTGTGACAATCTTGCTCATAGAATTGGCAATCGAATACTATATGATGCATGGCATGGAAGCTTCTAATTTTATTATTAGTAATCTTATTAAGTTGGAAGAGTTTCCTATTTGTTTTAGATCTAGGTTATTTAGTAAGGTTTCTATTTTGGTTTCTAATTAGAATTAGGAACATGGTTTATTATATAAAGGCATCTAGGCCTTCATTGTTAGGGTGGTTGTTATTGAATATTATTTGGGATAATTTGAGATACCCCCCTGTTTTGCATTTTTTTTTTTTTTTTTTACCCCCACAGGAAATTGACATGGTGGATGATACATGTCATATATCATGATGATACATGTCATGTATCATCATGATATATGATATGTATTATCCTCTTACACAATGATACATGACATATATCACGATGATACAAGACATGTATCATCTGCCACGTCACTATATCGGATAAATGTGTCATCAGTAGGGGGGTATATCAAATGAATTTGAAAATAGGGGGGTATCTCAAATTATCCCATATTATTTCTTTCTTCATGTTTGAAAGTTTCTACTAATCCAATATTAACTACTTAACTAAACAACTCGGAATAAAAATTCTACTAAAACAGGAAAATATTCCTAACCATAATACAACTAACGAACTAGCCACGAGATGAGGAAGGGCCAGAGCCATCCGTCCTGCGTCGACGACGCTCACGCCTTCCTGAGTCAACAGAAGAAGAACCATCATGAGGTGGTAGGCGTCGTAGGACTTCTTCTTGAAACGTGCTCTGCTGGTCCATGAAGGCATCCATGGCTTCCCAACGCTCTTGATGAGTCTAAGCGAGAATCTCCATGTTAGACAAGAGATCCTGGTGACTATCACCTAGCAACTGAATATTGTTCTGAAGCTTCTCTTGGTTACGTTAAAGATGACTTTGCTTAGTCTGAATAGCCTCACAGAGGTCATTAAGAGAACGTTGGCTTGTACGAATCGTCTCATACTAGTTATGGAGAGTACGCAGACCACGATGAAGTTAGGAGACACGGGCTACATTCATAGTAGCCCTTTCCAAAGCTCCTATATCAAAACAGGCTGTATCATCGTCCTCGTCCTCTTCCTCATCCGATTCCATCTCAGCAGCCAAAACCTCAGCCAAATTCCACTCCTTCTGAATACACTCCCTATAAATACGTGCATTCTCATACACCTTTAACTTAACCTTACTCGACTCCGGAACACATTTCTAAAACAACATAATCTTTGTAATCAATGCAGGGAAAGCTGTTGTAGTTTGCCTAACTGCTATAATCTCATGTATCATAAACTCAAAAATGCAAAACTCATACAACCTGTTCTGAAGGATCTAGAGAATGTGCAAACAACTTGCATTGATGTCATTGGCTTTCGTGGTGGCAATCACATTCTTACCAATCTACTGAGCCACAGCCAGTTGGTTTCTTTGCAGAGACGTCTGGCGAACACAATGCGAGCCAGGATTTTAACGTCCTTTCAACACTGTCTCCGTCATAAACGTACCGATTCCACCAAGCTGAGATTCCTGTGTGGTGATCACGATATCTCTTTACTCAATGCCAGTAACCTCAGCTAACACTGTTGTAGTCAATTCCTTCTTACTACCATTCACCTCCACAAAAATCCTACGACCATTAACCACCCTCTTCTTGTAAAAAGAGAACACCAAGTCCGGGTAATAAAAATCATCCGTAGCATACCACAACCCTACCCACTTCCTAATGCGCATTTCTGTATAGTAGAAGGGTTCAAACTGTTGAGCAGTAAAAACTTGCTTAGGAAGAATTTTAGGGTTTCTAAGAGCCATTGAGATCTGGATTTGAAATTTGTGGTGAAAATTAAGGTGTGGAAGAGTAAAAATTAACTCGGTTGAAATTGGAACTGGGGGTTGTGTGGAGGTTAGGGCGCGAACGCTCTCAAGGTTTTCTGGGTTCAGGCGATGTTCTTGAGTATGGAGGCGAAGAAGAAAAGAAGAAAAACCGCATGGGGTTTTTAAAAGGAAGTCACGTGCGGGGTTTAAAAATTTCGGGCCCAAGCCCAAAACAAATCTGTAATACCCATCTTGTCCTATGCCTCATATAACTTAAAACTAAAATTCCCGATTCGTTAACTGTCCAATTTTGGCGAATGATCTATGAAAATGATCAGCAAAGAAAGTGCAATCCAATGATCTATAAAAAAAAACTCAAATCTAACCGTGGTTGACATATAAGAAGATGGAAAATACCTCAGAACGCGTGCATGGCATAAGTTATGTGATCAAAAGAAGTCTAAATTCATAGATAGTGTTAACCTGAATCAAAGTACGACTAAACAGCATAAACAACAAGACTATGAAGCTGAGCGATCAAGAATGGAAAGACCAAACACCCCACCCCAAATAATTTTTTGAAAACAGGGTTTAGAAAATTTGTTTAAAAACGTGGGTCTTTTAAAGTCAGATTCCCGAGACTTACTAGATTACTGTTTATACGGTTTTAATATTTTTTTTACTTTTTATGCATAAGGTTTAATATAAAAGAAAACAATAAAGCAATAAGGACGTAAATCACTCTATAGAGAAACATGACTCAAAAATGAGAAAATATGCAAGAGTGGAAAGCGTGAATTACGTTAAACGTGAACTTAGGATCCGGTAATTACAACCACACACTCCAAAGGGAGGGCCCGGATTACTTTAATGGTGCACTTACCAATATATGGAAATAAAAGGAAGTACACCAAACATCAAAGGTCAGTCCTCATAGACAGGGTCCTGTAAAAGGACATTCTCCATATCTGGGGACATTAACTCGTGAAAATGTTTTAACCATTGGCCATTGACTTGAAAGGTATTATTATCCTTGGGATTTACCAAGGTAATTGCCCCGTAAGGGGTGACTTCAATAACCAGAAAAGGACCAGACCAACGGTTTTTAATTTCCCTAGGAAAATATGCAAACGTGAGTTGTAAAGCAAAACCTTTTGACCAACTACAAACTCTTTACGCAAAATATGTTTATTATGAACACGTTCCATGTTAACTTTGTAATCCTTCGCGAGATCATAAGAATCGCTACGGATTTCTTCAAGCTCATTTAATTGCAATTTGCGCTTGACACCCGCCTCATCAATATTGAAGTTTAGGCTTTTTATAGCCCACATAGCACGGTGCTCCAATTCAACAGGCAAGTGACAAGGTTTTCCAAACACAAGTCTAAAGGGAGACATTCCTATAGGAGTTTTAAAAGCTGTCCAATACGCCCATAAGGCATCTGTTAGACGCTTAGACCAATCTTTCCGATCAGGATTGACTGTCATTTCTAATATTTTTTTTATTTCCCTATTAGAGACTTATACTTGGCCACTAGTTTGTGGATGATAAGGAGTTGCCACCTTATGGATAACTCCGTACTTCTTAACTAAAGAAGCAACAACTCTATTGCAAAAATATGTTCCGCCATCACTGATGATGGCTTTAGTGATGCCAAAACAATAGAAAATGTATTCCTTAACAAAAAAACACAACTGTCTTATGGTCATTGCTGCGGCAAGCCATGGCCTCTATCCATTTGGAAACGTAGTCCATGGCAACAAGAATATAAATAAAACCGTGGGAAACAGGAAAAGGGCCCATAAAATCAATGCCCCATACATAAAAAAATTCTACTACCATAATGGGATTTAAAGGCATCATATTACCTTTAGTGATACACCCAAGTTGTTGGCAATGAACACACGTCTTGCAATGAACTTGGGCATCTTTAAATAGGGTAGACCAATAAAAACCACATTGCAGAACTTTAGCTGCCGTTTTCATACCACTAAAATGGCCACCACACTCTTTATCATGGCAGAAGGATAGAACCTCATTATATTCCCACTAGGGAATACAACGATGAACAATCTGATCCACACAATACTTAAAAAAGGTAGGGCTCATCCCAGTAGTATAGCTTAACTCTATCCAAAAATTTCTTATGTTCATTTTTTGACCAAACATCAGGAATAATATCATAAGCTAAAAAATTCACAATGTCGGCATACCAAGGTGCATAAAAAATAGAATAAAGATGTTCATCAGGAAAAGAATCAGGTATGGACTCAGAATCACTATCACTGTCATTTGTTAGTCTAGATAAGTGATCAGCAACTACATTTTTGACCCCTCGTTTATCTTTAATTTCTAAGGGAAACTCTTATAGGAGAAGGATCTATCAGATCTGTAGGAGGGATCTCCCATCACTAAACAGATGACACGTGTATGGGAAATAACCTACGATTATAGATGTCCGGAATGAGATGAGGACCATTGGATTAGTTCTGTGAATAAGTGATCTCGTGCTTAGAGCGAGTGTTTAGTGGACATGTGCTACGCACATGACTGACTGCCTTCAAACATAACAGTTACCCCAGTCGTTAGGAGCTGATATAGACAGTTCCTGAACAGAAGGAAACTGAAGATGGCGATCTTTGATGATAAGGAAGGAATCGTGATGGCATATCTTAGAAGTCACCTTTTAGATATAATATTCCCATACACGATGGGACATTATGATCAACAAGGAAACTTACCTCTTATAAGATATGGTCTAGATTCAGACTTCTATAAGAAGAGGAATCCTAATAGGAAGGCAGAGTCCAAAGATGGAAGGGAACTCACAAGCGGTGAGGACAACCCTAACCCTAGGACTCTCGTTGCCCTTCCTATATAAACCATAGGGATTTGCTCTTAGGAACTTTGCAAAATAGGGTTTGATTCTCCAATAGAACAAAGGAGATACGTAGGCAGCCGTCAAACGATTCAACCCTAAACTCACCATCATCTCATCCCTTCTCTATTCAGCAAAGGATCCAAGATCACAAGGCACAGAGGAAGATCAGGGGATACTCAAAATTTACCCTACAGGATCAATCTATGTTTAGCATCCTTCTTGGCGAGAAGGTACCTAAGAGCTGCATGGTCAGTGTATACTAAGGTCTTTGAACCAACCAAATAAGGACGGAACTTATCTAAAGCATAAACCACAGCTAAAAATTCCTTTTCCGTAGTAGTATAATTTCTTTGAGCATCATTTAAAGTCTTACTAGCATAATAAATAACAATGGACTTATCAACTAGTTTCTAGCCTAACAGAGCGCCAACAGCATAATCGTTAGCATCACACATAAGTTCGAAAGGTTTAGACCAATCGGGAGGCTGTATAATCGGTGCAGATGTTAAAGCGGCTTTTAATGTTTCAAAAGCCTATTTGCAGTCATAATTAAAATCAAATATGACATCTTTTAAAAGTAGAATAGTTAAAGGCCTAGCTAATTTTGAAAAATCTTTGATAAAACGCCTATAGAAACCCGCATGGCCTAAAAAGGCTCTAATGTCACGGATAGTCTGTGGTATAGGTAGAGACGCTATTTTATCTAATTTGGCCTTATCTACTTCAATGCCGTCACTAGATACAATATGACCTAGCACTATTCCCTTTTAACCATAAAATGACATTTTTCCCAATTTAAAACCAGATTCTTTTCCTCACATCGTGTCAACACCTTGGAAAGGTTAGACAGGCAATCATTGAAAGAGTCTCCATAAATAGGAAAATCATCTATAAAAACTTTCATGAAATGCTCTACCATGTCACTAAATATATGAAGCAATCACCGCTGGAAGGTACTAGGAGCATTATAAAGGCCGAAAGGCATTCGTTTATAGGCGTATGTTCCAAAAGGACATGTGAAGGTAGTCTTGTCTTGGTCATCAGGATCAATATTGATCTGAAAATAGCCAGAGTAGTCATCTAAAAGATATTAATAAGCATGACCAGCTAGACGTTCGAGCATCTGATCTATAAAAGGTAAAGGAAAGTGATCATTTCGTGTCATGTCGTTTAAACGTCGGTAGTCAATACAGATCCTCCATTTCATAGGAACTCGTGTGGAAACATATTCACTAGCAGTATTACACACCATGGAAACCCCCAATTTCTTAGGAACTATGTGAATGGAGCTTACCCATTCGCTATCAAAGATGGGATATATGATCCCCGCATCGAGCAACCGTAAGACTTCTTCCCTGACTACCCCTTTCATGGCAAGGTTCAGGCGATGCTGAGGTTCGCATGAAGTCTTCGCATTATCCTCCAAATGTATACGATGTGTGCATACACTAAGATCAATCCCCTTAATGTCATCTAGGGACCAACCGATCGCAGAACGATGTTCCCTAATCACTCTAATTAAACGTGCCTCTTCATCAGCAGACAACTGAGAAGATATGATCACCGGATGACTACCATCCGGATCAAGCTGGATATATTTCAACTCAGCAAGAAGAGGTTTAAGCACAGGGGTTGGAGGAATGGGTATAATGGCTTCCGGAGGGTTTTCGTCTTGAGTAGTAAAGACCTATTTAGGTAAGAGGTCTTCAAACTCGGAAAATTGAGCAACAAAAGGATCTAAGATAGGAGTAGACTCGAAAAGGGCGCTGACTTCCTCTACGTAGAAGTCATCGTCGAAGTCGAAACTTTCGAAGGAAAGGAATTTATACATCTGATTCTCTGGAAACGTGTTGTTGAAATAATCTTGAGCTAAGCTATCGATCATGCTAACTTTTCCATCGATAGTCGTATCGGGTAACTGTTGCATCCTTTTGAAAGCATTCACCTCAACAGAAAGGTATCCAAATGACATGGACATCGAACCATCGCGGCAGTTTATGAGTGCGTTGGCAGTTGCCAAGAAGGGACGTCCTAAAATGGTAGGAACAGAGTCGTTCGCGACTTCTGTGTTGAGGATAACAAAATCAGCTGGGTAGTAAAAATCTTGAACTTTAACAAGCAAGTTTTCAATGACACCTTTAGGATACTTAGTAGAATGGTTAGCAAATTGCAACGTCATTTTAGTTGGTTGATATTCACCTTTTGCGTATCTAAGAGATTTGCATCTCTTCTTTGGCCAAAGTGCGAAAACAAAGTATTTTCCTTACTCACGATCTTCGTGTTCATATAGTTTTTTAGTAGGGATTCGAACCAACCTAAATTCTAGGACCACTTACAACTTGGTTTTGCTCTTTTAGGAAACTAGTGAGTAAGTTTAGCTATGATTATATTAATACTAACTACTTGGTTTCTTTTAATGCACAAAAAAAATGAAAACCTTAAGTTACGTAAACATGCAACTAAGACAAGATAAAAATTGACTAAGACAAAAGTATTTTGTTATCCACCATGAAAACCTTGATTAAGTTACGTAACCTTGATTAATCGTAACCTTGATTAATCATATTTTGTTAAAAATTGACTAAGACTAAGACATGAAAACCTTAGTCCTATACCTTATGTTGTTCCAAATGATTTTGTTATCCATGATAGAATCATAAAGCATTTTGGTTTATGGGATTTTGTGAACATGGAATTTGATCAAGAAATGAGGAATGATCTTCTTGCGTCACTTATTACAAATTATGTTCCTAGTTTGAACTGTAGTGTTGTCAATCGTTGTATAATTAATATTAGTCGTGACAAGCTTGCTCAAGCGTTAAAATTCCGGTCACTTCATTGCTGGATATTTGGGATTGGGGAGGGAATTCTACGCATTTCATAGTTGGTTTTTCTTGAATTGCGTTTACCTTTCTGGGGAATATTGTTTTGGGGCCGAGAGTGTCACAGCCCAAATTTCTAAACAATAACAAAGTGAATATTTGAAATATAAATATCTCAAACATCACTATGTTCACTTGTTTAAAAACCCAGACTATGACGGGGGATAATACACATACAAAACCCTAACAGCCATGTCATAAACGAATCAACGTAAACTGCAAAATCCCCATAATTTTTCCACCATCACTTTATTAAACTATCTTCCGTCCAAATAAACCTCAAACAAACTCTCAGAATAAAATTCCTCACTACCATGTTCTCATGCCATGCAAAAAGTAAACTACGTTATTACATCCTTCCAATAAGAATCAGACCTAAAAGAAAACTAACGGACTGCTCCAGGCAAGAATCCCAATCACACGCCGTGGTTCCACTGCCTTCCACCTATGTTCCCAAGAACACACCCACGTTGCCAAAACAAAGCAAACATGGGTCGGAAAAATGGAATTTGCTGGTATGAGTAGACTAATTAACCACAAATAAATATTTCCAATCTTTACTTATCCATCTAACACTTTAAATCTATCATAACCTAATCATTCTCAGCTTGGAAGACAGGTAGTTCCGTCATCTCAACTGGCATAGTTTCTTCCCAAGCAAAACTTCTATTATATTAACTCATTCTAATAACTCGTGTTAATATCTAAATAATTGGATTAAAACTTACCGATAGCCACTGCTGTATAAGGGTAGGACCGCGTCCCTGCACAAAATATTATTAAGTCCTACCCTCCTGCAAAAGAAAGTTAGAAATTTTATATAACATATGTAGATATCCTATAGGTATTCAAATGTAAGCCCAAACACACTCGCATAATCAAAACAATTTCTTTTATCAATTAATCAATTTCTTTTCTTTTTCACCCACCCTTTAGTACCTACTCCACGATTTGCACTCCACACATTTGCCAAATCACATATTCCTGTGTGCCTCCCTCCCACCGAATACCACAATATCATAGCCACCTCTGGGCTTTCATACACATATTTCCGCGACCTCTTTGGGCACAAAACTCGTGTCATTCATGGCACATTCATTTGAATACCTTAGGTCATTCCCGCCACATTCAAGGAATACCTATCATATCACTAACGGGTCATTCATGGCACATTCAATAAATGCCCTGGGTCATTCCTGCCACATTCAAGAAATACCCAACCTTACATTCTCGTACACTCAAGGAATACAACTAACCCGCAAGGCGAATACCTTAGTTCCTCTCTTGGGCAGTCTAACCAATCGGGTCATTCATGGCACATTCAATGAATACCCGGGTCATTCATGGCACATTCAATGAATACCCATATATAACGCTAACGGGCCATTTATGGCACATTCAATAAATGCCCACCTAACATATGACATCATCAGTCATAAAACTCAAATTCCAAAACTTGAAGCGTGGAGAGTTCTAAAAGGGTGCGGTATATTTTGTTTACGGATTATTGAACTTTGTTACATATATTATTTTAGAGAACGAATGAGTATCTTGATTCATGTATTTTTTGTTTACGCGTTATTAATTTCATGGATGTATAAGTGTCATAACGTTG
This sequence comes from Coptis chinensis, assembly GCF_015680905.1. NCBI lineage: Eukaryota > Viridiplantae > Streptophyta > Magnoliopsida > Ranunculales > Ranunculaceae > Coptis > Coptis chinensis. The sequence continues at coordinate 85,289,791 of NC_141463.1, read as the reverse complement.
TATATTATAAAAGACTGAAAAAATCACAGAGTAGTAAATACACGTACATAAGTATATTTAGAAAGGTCTTAGCCTAAAGTCAAGCATGCTAATAGTCCTAGACCTATCCTAATAGACCGAATCATAATTTTAGGTAAAAGTCAAATTTGGGTCAACTGGTCAAAGTCAACCCTGGTCAACATTCAAAGTCAACTCTGGTCAACATTCAACATTCAACTCTAGTCAACAGTCAACATTGGTCAACTAGGCCTAAACTCCTCTAACCCAAAAGCCCAAAGCCTAAGGCCCATAGTCTAAACTTAAGTCTAAAAATAAAATCTAAAAGTTAAAACATATAAGCCCACCCACGATTTGGCCCAAGCCCAAATCGAAATGTACTGTTCATCTCCTTTCTCACAAAACTTCCACCAGCGCCTCCACCGCCTCTGCAGCCACCACCGGCCATCCATATCTAACAAGAACCCAGCGATTTGGTTCATGGAGAAAAACCCCATGTACCTATACCAACAATTCATGATTCCATTATACTGTAAAAAGTCGCGACCTACGCCATTAACACTCTGTAAAGCTCCAATCATCCCCTCTCCAGCACCCAATCAACCACCAACACATCCACCTCAACCCAACAACAATCTCCCAACAAAATCCAAACCAAACACTAATTCAAACAAAAAAACGCATGATGATTTGGTTTTGTCTGGACGCCATTAGTGCTCCTCCAGAGCTTCAACAGCCCCATCTCGCGACACCAACAATCAAATACCAACTAACAGTACAACCATAATTTCTAGCAAAACAATCAGTCAAACACAACAAATAATAGGACGTCCTGGGGTTCTGAGGATTGACGCCAGTAACAACCAGTTTCAAGGCTTTGACAACCTCCCAAACCCACACTCTCCATCCAACCAAAGCAGAATACATAAAACGTCCAGTTGGGTTATAACCATCAATCAATTTACTACCCTCATTTTTTTTTTCATATATAGGTTTATTCAAAGGTATATACGCAGTTAACACTACACAGTATATCGTACTGACTAAACAAAGCATCATGCGAACAGTACCTCGTATCATGAAATCTACAGTAGACAAGAAATAAAACAAACGTAAAATATCTACTCACTGTTATAAACCGAACAGGTTTCCGAAAGCAGAAAAACCCCGAAAGACCGAAGTCGACTGTCGCGCGAAAAGACGATCTTTCTTGTTCAAAACCCTTTTCTTGTGCCTTTTTCCCTCAAAATTCTACGTGAGAATACTCTCCTTTTGTCTAGTTTTTTTAAAACCTCACCAAAAAACAAGGGTGGAAACTTATCTACTTACTTACGGGACTTTTATCCCTAAGCTGATAGTTATCATATATCTGCTTTATCTATTTTCATTTTTATTATTATTATTAATAATATTATTATTATTATAGGAAAAACAAATAAAAGACCGGGGTGTTATAGAGAGTTCCAAGGACTATCTGCTGTAGATTGGGTTGGGAGAGGGAGCTTACACAAACACAGGCGCTTACGCAAGCACCACATATAGGGGATTGTTATTTCGCATCGCATTTCCAGTGCTTGATGAAGCCTCAGCATGCAGATCTATTTAAAGAAGAACCCGTAGATAAGGAAGACAATGTTGTGGATTTGAGGATGGGAAATTTTAAGGACAGTTTGGTGTGGGATAAGTTAGAAAAGTGCCCCATTCAGTTCTCTCTGCGGCACTACAAGAATGCACACTGGCTGGACCAAGTAGAGGATACTATGCAGCCTACCCAGGACCTCGAAATAGATATTGAGACGTTTCAGAGCTTGCTGGACCAAGAAGAGGATACTAGGCAGCCTACTCTTAATTCTACTGATGCTGTGTTGGTGGGATCAGTTCGCATGGAGCGTCGATATGTGGATTTGTATAAGCGCTTGGTTGATGAGTTTGGTGATTTTGTTCGCTCGGAGTCCAGGGACTTGAGCATTCTTGGGGATTTTTTTTTGTTACTATTTTGAAGGAGCTATTTGAGGTTGTGGCGGCTATTGAGAGGGTGTCTTTTCCGAATCTTAGTATGGATATGGCTGAACTTGGGAATTCAAGCTTAGAATTTTCGAGGCTTCTGGTTTCCAAGTGGATTTTCTTCGTCAACGCCTTGAAAATTTTAGGAAGGAGCTGGGTGGTAATGTCCAGATTCAGTCGGAAGATCGACTTTCTGTTGGTAATGAGGAAATTACTCATAAGGAGGAGGGTGAAGGTGTGATACTTTGTCAAGCTATTGATGCACTGTTGGAACTTGGCAGAGAACACTCGTAGTAAAGCTCAAGTACGCACGAGACGTCTTAGGCAGTGAGTGTCTTTCATTGTCTTTTATTTGTAAGGAATGTTCTTCTCGTATCTTTTGCTTTCTTCCTCTTTGAATGGCGTGATGCAGTTTTGGCCTGTTTTGGGCACTGTAAAAAGTTTGTACTTGTTCCTGATATCATTAGCATCATGCAATGAAAACTATTAGTATCACCTGTTGATGCGAATACATTATGTGTAAATATAAATTTCTAGTAACTGTTTGTCTGCTCTGGCGACGAAAATCTTGGTGGTTCTATTTATGAATTATTTTGATTGGCAATGTTCGATTTCGTGAGGGACTTTGGTAATTCCGTACTACTAATAACTGCATCGATCAGGATGTTCGAATTTGCAAGGAACTTTGGTACTACATACCATACTCTACTCAAAGCAATTGATGCTCTACATTGCACTCATCTTTCCAATCTGTTGTTCAACTATGCTCTCTTGTCTAACTATATTCGTTCATGGTTGCCACCTTAGCACATCCAGAAAATCATCTCCCGCTGCTTCTTTTACAATTTCAATTGTTTCTTTTAGATGCAGTTCCTGTAAGGGTAGGAAAAGTGATTCATAGGCCTATACTGTCACTCAGCTTTCCCATGTCTAAAATCTCAGTAAGGATGTTTCCGAGAACAGCAAAAAGAAAAGAACAAAAGCCCATATAATAAATGGGCTTTCTTCAAAGTCTGACCTTAATTTCCCAATGGGCCTCCACGTTAGTCGGCCCATACTCCATCCCTCATAAAACTTCTGTTATTCACGGCTTCAAGAAGAAACTTTGGAGGGAAAGAAGCAATCTTGATTCAAGTTCAAATCTCGAGGTAATATTCTTTGAATAATTTACTCCATCTCTTTTATGAATATGAAATATTGGTATTAAGAATAATAAAGTTTGGTATTTAGAATTTAGTTCGTATTATTCTTTTGGTTAGACTATAACTGCAACCATGAACTTTTGTTTGATAAAATGCCCATGAGAGTGTTGGTTTCCATTTTGTTTGTTATAATTTTTTTTTATCTTAGTGATGATCTTAAGCATTAGCATGACCGAGTCTTTTTTTCCATCCATGTTCGTGGGCTTCGAGTTTTATTTGCTAGCATGTTTTAATGTATGCAGCAATGATGCTACATAAGGAGCTTTTGGCTATGAATAGTTTCCATTATATCATTTATATATATATATATATATATATATATATAATTTACTTGAAAGATAATGGAAATGACATATTTCTATGTCTGCATTGGCACATTGCAGATGGCCTCGTGTGAGGAAGAGGACTCTGCAGTGACTCTTGCGTTTATGGAGTTTGCAATGCAGCAAGCAAAGCTTGCTTTGGACAATCAAGAAGTACCAATAGGATGTGTGTTTGTCGAGGATGAGAAGGTGATAGCCTCTGGGAGGAACCGGACTACAGAGACACGAAATGCAACAAGACATGCGGAGATGGAAGCAATTGACGGTTTACTAAAAAATTGGCAAGAGAGTGGACTTTCGGCAATAGAAATTGAAGGGAAGTTTTCTAGATGTGATCTTTATGTTACGTGTGAACCGTGTATAATGTGTGCGTCAGCTTTGTCAATTATTGGAATAAGGGCTGTCTATTATGGTTGTGCTAATGATAGATTTGGAGGATGCGGATCGATCTTGTCTTTACATTCAAGTAGCTCTGATAAACTTAATAGCAATGACATTTCACAAGGAAAGAGTTTCAAATGCACTGGAGGAATAATGGCAGCTGAAGCAATCTCTCTTTTACGAAGTTTTTATGAACAAGGCAACCCCAATGCGCCAAAGCCGCATAGGCCACTTCAAATATCCTAAGTTACATTGACACAGACATGTGTGTCTATATCCGACACGGATATGGAATGTGGCGAAATATCAAAAACTAAGATATATCACACACAATATGTGTCCGTGTGTGTCCGATACTGACACATGGATACGGGTCATATTTTCTTTTTCTGTTTTTTCTTTTTTATTTGTACTGGTTATATGGCCACATTGGAATTTTGGATTGCCTACTGCTTCTTTCTCCTCATACTCTTCCCTTGTAATCGGAAAAGTGAAAAGCTGCAGGGGTATTCTTGAACTTAAATGCTGAAACGAAAACTTTAAAGAATGATATTATGGCGACTGAGTTTAGTAGAATAATGAAGGAGTAATTGCTGACTGGTTCCAAGTTGTTAAGACTTTCTCTTATTTAGTTAATAATGTCCTAGTATCTAGGATTAACGTTAGTAGTTGATTCATTCAAAGTTTGTTACCACAAGGCTATTATTGTGGGCTGCATTTTCGATTATAGTAGATAGGGTTTGTTGCATTGTATGGCTATTTAAAAGCCAGAGTTGTTATTTAGAAACGCAGTAATTTACTAATAGAAGTTCTTGTTTTCTTTTACATTCTCAACAAAATGGTATCGGAGCCATTGGGTATGAGATAAAGAAGCAACAATTTTTTTGAGTGATTTCAAAACACAAAGTGAGAGAGTGTGAAGATGGCGGCAAAGTCGAGTAGCTTTGCACAACCCTGCATCCCTAAGTTTGATGGGGATTATGAGCATTGGAATATGCTTATGGAGAATCTCCTACGTTCAAAGGAATATTGGAGTATTGTTGAGACAGGGTATGTACAACCCAGTATCCGAGAAGCTTTGATCGCAGGCAAAAGAAAAACCTTGGAAGAGAGACGGTTGAAGGATCAAAAGCCAAGAATTACTTATTCCAATCTATTGAAAAGTCCATCCTGAAAACAATTGCGAAGAAGGAGACGGCCAAGCAGCTATGGGACTCCATGAAGATCAAGTACCAAGGAAATGCTAGGGTGCAGCGTGCTCAACTTCAAATCCTCCGAGAATTTTTGAAGTGTTGGAAATGAAACTTGGAGAATCATCCTGATTATTTCGCGGGTGATGTTGGTAGCAAATGACATGAGGAATTTTGGAGAGAACATGACTGACGTAAAGATCGTTGAGAAGATCCTGCACACACTCACTGAGAAGTTCAATTACATTGTCTGTTCGATTGAGGAGTCGAAAGACATCAATCTTCTTACAGTGGATGAGCTACAAAGTTCATTACTTGTTCATGAACAGAAATTCCGAAAGACTGGAGGAGATGATCATGCACTGAGAGTCTATGATGAAAGAATTGGAGGTAGAGGTCGAGGAAGGAGCAGCTATAGAGGAAGAGGTCGTGGGAGAGGAACTCAAATGTTCAACAAAGCCACAGTGGAATGCTTCAAATGCCACAAGCTTGGACATTTCCAATATGAATGTCCGAGCTTGAACAAGGAAGCAAATTACGTAGAGCTGAATGAAGAAGATGATATGCTGCTAATGTCATCTATTGAGTTGCATGAGATAAAACAGAATGATGCATGGTTCCTCGATTCAGGATGCTCTAATCATATGTGTGGCGATCGAGGTATGTTTGCCAATCTAGATGAGAGCTTTCAACATTCAGTTAAATTGGGAAATAATAGTAGAATGAGTGTGGTCGGAAAGGGAAGCGTGAGATTATTGTTGAATGGAGTGAGTTATGTTGTCAATGAAGTGTACTATGTTCCAGAGCTTAACAACAATCTCTTGAGCATAGGACAGTTTCAAGAGAGAGGTTTGGCAATATTGATTCAAGAAGGAACTTGTAAAATTTATCATCCAGAGAAAGGTTTGATTATTCAGACTGAGCAGAGTGCAAATAGAATGTTTATCTTGTTGGCTCAGACTCAAAGTGTTTCAAATGTTCAAAGATGTCTTCATACAAGCTCTCAAGACCTCTCCCATCTCTGGCATCGACGTTATGGACATTTGAGCTACAAAGGCTTGAGAATCTTGCAGTACAGGAAGATGGTTCGTGGACTTCCTCAGTTTGAAGCCTCAGGAATAACTTGCACAGATTGTATCCTTGGCAAACAACACAGAGATGCAATACCCAAAAGAAGTATGTGGAGAGCAAGTCACCCACTAGAGCTCCTTCATTCAGACATCTGTGGACCTATTTCACCTACATCTAATAGTGGAATGAGGTACACATTATGTTTTATTGATGATTATAGTCGTAAATCATGGGTGTACTTGCTAATGGAGAAAAGTGAAGCACTGAATTGTTTCAAGCATTTCAAGAAGTTGGTGGAAAAAGAGAAAGGTTTATGTGTTAAGTGTCTAAGGACAGATAGAGGAGGTGAATTCACTTCAAATGAATTTAATGATTTTTGCAAGCAGGATGGAATCAAGAGGCAATTAACTGCTGCATATACGCCACAACAAAACGGCGTGGCTGAGAGGAAGAATCGGACTGTGATGAATATGGTTCGTTCCATGATGTCAGACAAGAAGATTCCAAAGAGTTTTTGGCGAGGCGTGAATTGGACCTTTTATGTTCTAAATAGATGTCCAACGTCAGCAGTAAAGGATGTCACACCACAAGAAGCGTGGAGTGGAGTAAAACCCTCAGTTGAACATTTTCGCGTCTTTGGATGCTTTGCTCATGTTCACATTCCAGATGCAAGGAGAGGTAAATTAGACAACAAAAGTTTTTCTTGTGTTTTACTTGGGGTTAGTGAGGAGACAAAGGGGTATAGATTATATGATCCTATAGCTAAAAAGGTTGTTGTAAGTAGAGATGTAGTTTTTGAGGAAGAAAAGGAGTGGGATTGGAGTGTGGACTATCAGGAGCAAATTTTATTAGACTTAGAGTGGGGAGAGAATGAAGAAAACAGTGAGAGTGAAGAGAGGGTGCGTGAAAATGGAAATGAAAATGGTAATGATGATGGAGAAGAGAGGAGTGAGAATGAGGATAGTGAGGAAGCACTAGGTAGAGCAGGAGAGAGTGAAGAAATTAGAGAAATAGGAAATTCTAATGAACCTAGTGAGGATGAAGGGAGAGCAGGACGTACTCCAGTTTGGATGAATGATTATGTTAGTGGAGAAGGCTTAAGTTTGAGTGAAGATGAGGCATACATGGCACAAGTGGTGGCAGCTGAAGATCCTTTTTACTTTGATGAAGCGGTGAAGGAAGTGAAGTGGAGACAAGCAATGGATAGTGAAGTTAATTCCATTGAGAAAAACAAGACATGGACTTTAACTGAATTACCAGCTGGAGCTAAGAAGATTGGGGTCAAATGGGTTTACAAAACGAAGTTCAATGAGCATGGGGAGATTGACAAACACAAGGCACGGTTTGGTAGCAAAAGGATACTCACAAAAACATGGAATAGATTATACGGAGGTGTTTGCACCAAAGGCAAGGATGGACACAAAATGAGGATGGTCATTGCTTTGTCCCACAAAAAGGTTGGAAAATTGGGCAGTTAGATGTCAAGTCAGCTTTCCTTCATGGGGAATTGAGTGAAAATGTTTATGTTGAGCAACCAAGGGGATATGAGAAGAAAGGGAAGGAGCACTTGGTCTACAAACTACACAAAGCTTTGTATGGATTAAAACAAGCTCCATGAGCTTGGTTTAGTCGAATCGAAGCACATTTCATCAATGAAGGCTTCCAGAGGTGTGAAAGTGAGCAAACCTTGTTCACAAAAAGGAGCAGTGATGGCAAGATTATCATTGTAAGTATCTATGTTGATGATTTAATCTTTACTGGTGATGATGATGTTATGATATCTGAATTCAAGAGCTCTATGTTAAGAGAGTTTGATATGACTGATTTGGGAAGCATGAGGTTCTTTCTTGGTATTGAAGTATTACAAAGAGATGATGGTATTTTTATATGTCAACGAAAATATGCATTAGAAATTTTGAAGAGATTTGGGATGTTGGAAAGCAATGAAGTCAATAGTCCAATTGTTCCTGGTTTTAAGATTAGCAAAGATGAAAATGGAATTACTGTGGATGAGACATACTTCAAGCAATTAGTGGGGAGTTTGTTGTATCTTACTGTCACGAGACCAGACATGATGTTTGTCACAAGTCTCATAAGTAGATACATGGCAAAACCTACTGAGCTTCACCTACAAGTTGCAAAGAGAGCTCTTCGATATCTAAGAGGGACTGTGAATTATGGTATCCATTACAAGAGAAGTGGAAATAGTGATCCGCTTGCCTTCTACGCATGTGATTATCACGGGGAGACATGGAAGATAGAAAGAGCACAAGTGGTTATGTATTCTTGTTAAGTTCTGGTGCAGTGTCATGGGGTTCGAAAAAGCAGCCAATTGTCACTTTATCAACAACAGAAGCAGAATTTGTAGCGGCTGCTGTGTGTACATGTCAAGCAATATGGATAAAAAGGGTGTTGAAGGAACTCGGTCATAGTGATAAGGTTTGCACTCATATCAGATGTGATAATAGCTCAACCATTAAGCTTTCAAAGAATCCTGTGATGCATGGACGCAGCAAACACATAGATGTGAGATACCATTTCTTGAGGAATCTCACAAAGGAAGGTTTAATTGCTTTGGTTCATTGTGGAAGTAATGATCAGGTAGCAGATGTAATGATCAAGCCATTGAAGGTTGATGCCTTTCAGAAGCTTCGAGGATTACTTGGAGTATGTGACATTGCTGAATTAAGCTAATTGCTTTCCAGCAGTTAGCTTAAGGGAGAGTTTGAAGGAGTAATTGATGACTGGTTCCAAGTTGTTAAGACTTTCTCTTATTTAGTTAATAATGTCCTAGTATCTAGGATTAACGTTAGTAGTTGATTCATTCAAAGTTTGTTACCACAAGGCTATTATTGTGGGCTGCATTTTCGATTATAGTAGATAGGGTTTGTTGTATTGTATGGCTATTTAAAAGCCAGAATTGTTATTCAGAAACGCAGTAATTTACTAATAGAAGTTCTTGTTTTCTTTTACATTCTCAACAAATAAAACCACAAAAGTGAATTTCGTAATAATATTAGTTAGGTAGATTACAGATACGTATGTCTTCATATACTAGTATCATATAATGAAATCGTTTGTGATATGAATAAAGAAATGGTATTGAGGATATAATGAATTAATGAAATAGTATAGATGTCTTAGAAGATTTATGGTTTTAGTAGTGAACTGGAGATAGGTATAATGACATGTTCTCTGGAAAACCTGATTTAATATTTTAATGTGGAGAGGATCACAATCTTTGATTTTCTTATCTATGAGGCTGACTATACATTGCTTCCCCAATTGTGGTTTCTGTGTTGCTTTCAAAAGGACAGATGGAGTTCAGACTTCAGACTACATATTTTTTTAATGATTTTCTGTGGGCAGAGTGATTTGACCGCAATCAAGGATAATTCTTTATATATCGTTTTATTTTCTTTTTGTTTTAAGATACCAATATACCAATAAGCGGTTCTTGCGAATGAACTGGAACGGATTTATAGGTCATAGCAAAAAGAACCACTGGGAACTGATTCGGCTTCTTTAGCCATGGTGTCCATACAGACACTACACCAGAACAGTTGAAAAAAGACATCAAAGAGCCGTCGTTTTTTCAAAAAAATGACACTTTAAAGTGTCGGATGGTGACCCGCTTTTTTAGCAGTCGTTTTTTTTATTTCACACTAAAGGTGCGTCGTTTATCAAATTTTCATGTTTTTTTTAAAACGTTGAATGAGCTAAAAGAAGCCCATTCTACACAGAAGAAACCAAACAAAATGGACATTTCTTCCTAAACAGACCCATCTTCATACAACAATAACAACGGAAGCCAAATATAAATAAATTCAAATTCTTTTCCATTTCCACACCTACTAAATAATACAGTCATACCACTCAACAAAATTCTAAACTTAAAATTTCAATTCATACACTTACAATTATCTAAATTGTACAAAAATCTAAATACTCTAAAAATCTCATGCAGAGAACTTTTCGGTTTAACCCAGCAGTTGAGATTTCAACATGAGGTTCTAATGAACCCGAATTTAAGCCTATAGCAAATATCTCCTTCTAAACATAATCGCCCACGGTCATGTCAATCAATCGACAAAAGAATGCTCCTTCTAAAGATGTGACAAGTTGAGGGCTTAAGGAAGACTTCACCTTCCAACACGAAGAATTACTGAACCACTTCAAATAATCCTTAGTCCACAAAAAAAGCAAATTAATCCTCAATACATTCATTTGCTTGTCAAAAGCCGCAAAACAGTTATCTTGCATATTGGCCATAGACTATGATTTCTTCGTATCTTGTCAAAATGAATCTAATTGTCTCAACAAGATTAGTAAATATATAATGGCGTCGGATGGCTCGCTTTTCCTTTATTCCTACTTACGTAAATTTTAGTCAAGATGGCTCATTATGCAACTTTATTCCTTTATTCATTTTCCACCTAACCCAAACACCATTAAGGAAAGAATGAAACAAAACGTGGGGGGAAACTTGCATAATGACAGGGTAAATTATGGGAGAAACGACGACAACAAAAGCACTATATACAAAGTAATCAGAAAAGTCCCGAACTCAACTCAACACTAAACAAAGAAATGAAGAGAGCCCAACTAAATGTTCTTCGTTTAAGCTACCAAAGCAAAAACAAACAGTTTATTTAAACAATACATAATATTGGTCCATGAAAGAAGGCTAAACCCTGGACTTTATCAGCTCCTCCCTAATTAGTTGTCAGTCACATCGAGTTAAACCGACCATATATCTGTGTAATACTGATCAAGATCCAAATAAATTTGCATTGTTTTCGTATAAGGCGCACTTACTTAATATAAAAGCACAACATGTGCATATTTCTTTCAGTTTTTTATCCCCTCCCATGTCCAACCTCTAAATTTAGTCATTCAGATATATGAAGCAAGCCACATTGATTTCAGACCAACATAACCTTAAAATCTCAAATCTGCGGACAGTTTGATGCAAATATATACAAGATTTCTTATTATTGAATTCAGACTAGCTGGTCAAACTCAAAGGTGAACAACTTTAGAAAGATCTGCAATGTTCTCTCTTCTTTATACAGCTAAGTGAGATAACGCATAAGGATTTTAAATATTGAGGTTAATCAACTGACAGCCCAGTCTTTGTACATTGTCAGCCACTTTCTTTAGTAAACATTTTCCTACTCTGTCCAGTGCCCCCCTAGAAAATTTCTAGCGGAAAAATGGTACTTATTTTTCCTCATCAATACCAAAAATTTGCAAAGATAAACCAAAGAAAGAAACAAATGAAACATTGTTGGTAACAACAGTAGCTTTCTCTAGCCAAACATACACACATAAACAACAATAGTAGATACAATCTATATTACATTATTGCTCGGTGTCAGAGGGAAGTTATTTAAAAAATTAAAAATTGTGTGCACATAAAGGATGGTTGATAAAAGTAGACTTGAGAGATCTAAGGTAGTAAAAATTTGATCAATAAGGAAACCTATTTAAGAAGAATTTTGTTAAGAAACATGCTACACGTCTTAAGCAAACATGCAATCCTTTAATTCATTATGTATAAAGTTTCTTAATCAGGACAGTTTCTTATATCAATTGAATCCTCCCTAAAATACCATTCCCTTGAAAATTTAACGTTACCTCCCCTACCCTACGTTCAAAAAGAGACAAACATATGCTCCAAAAAGAGAAACATGTGCTCCAAATATGAGTTCAAAGATATAAAAAAGAGAGACAAACATGTTCTCTGGATATAAGTTCAAACATGGCATGAGTGGCGTAGTCACAAGTTATAACTAGTAACAAGAATAACAACACACCTCAACAATTACACAAGTAGGAACTGTGTAATTCAACAATTACACAAGTAGAACACTCTAATCAAGAAGCCTGCCGAGAAAAGAAACTTCGAAAAATCACACTTGAAAAACTGCTTTTATTTAAAACTTAAAAGTTTAAAGGAAGAACAAAACTTACTTGATTAGGAGAAGTATCAACACCACTCTCAAATGGTTTATTGATATAAAATGTTGGAAAAGTGTCCAACACTCTCAAGCAAGCCACAGAGAACGGTGGAAAAGTGTTATAGAAAGGGGAAACAAACTTCGAGTATGGAACTTGATACTTGAAGTGTCCCTGTCTTACACCATAAATGAAACGAAATCGACAAAGGGGAAAGACACGAGGCTCCAGTTAACCCAAGCTTGAAAAATCTACTATTTCCCCAAGACAAACATAAAAGAATAAAAGCAATAAATGAACATAAAGCAACCTAAAAGAGGATAGGCACCTGTAGAGGTGTTCCATTGAGCAATCTGTGAGCACTTTGGTAGTGCTTAAGGTCGATTCAAATTTTGCACGAAGCATTTTTATTCGATGGCCCTCGTCAATTATAATATAGTGCCAATTAATTTTGCTAAGTTTTGGTCGATCATGTTTGTTCATCAAATACTAAAACGTTGTCGACATTAAATTTGTTGCACGATTCTTTCCCGGTTTCCTGCGGGATCAAATTGCGTACGAGTCACCTCCACATGACAAAACTAAATGAGACTACAAGTTCCTTACTAATAAAATGACATGTATTTTATTTTGTAGGTATGAAACATGTCATTACTTGAATAGTCTACGACGTTCTTCAGGGGGGCCAGAATATGCAATCGTGATTATACCGGGGCCCAAAAGTTAAGTTCACACCCAACCTGGTAGAACTGATGACGGAACTACCACCAAAAGGGACCTCTATCATTTTTGCTTCCATTAGGTAATAGATTAGAGAAATAACCTGTAAAAGGCAGAATTATCGGTCATTTATCTGAATCTACCATATCTTTCTGAATCACAAGTTACCAATTTTCTCATTTCTCAATGCTCATACCTGAACAGTTTTGCCAAGACCCATTTCATCAGCAAGTATCCCATTCAAATGATTGTTGTAAAGTGACACCAACCAACGTAAACCATTCATTTGGTACCTATATAAGAAAATGAAATATTACGAAAAGAAGAATGTATAATAATAGTAGCATGAGACTAGGGTGAGATCCAATGTTATACTAGGGTGGATCCAATGTTATACTAGGACTTGGGGTAATAGGCTACTTGTGTGGCACATGTAGGGCTGTTTTGTGCATTTTCGTGTTCCTGTGCTCATAGGCTTTCTCAACCTACTTTGCTTCTTTTATTAATGAAATTCTATTTTACCAGGAAAAAGTTAAAATAATATATACTATAGGATAACTTATCATCAGCAAGATCATCCACATTTCTCTAGTTTTATAGGTTTATAAAGAAAAAATGATAACAAGAATGGAAGCATCAAGTTAGTAAGCTAAACATGCAAAGGTTAATCAAATGAGAGCTGAAGTGCTAATTGCTAAACCATATCATCATTGCACTAAAACTAAAAAATAAATTAAATTAAATATCATCATTTCACTTACAGCTGTACTGTCATTCAACTTCAGAAATCAGACAAGAAATTGTGCTTACCAGCCAGGTTCCCCCTTTCAAGTATGACTGGGTCATTGGTTTAACGAAACTAGGACAACCATTTTCAAGTTTCGACTTCAAGTCCTCAGCTCTTTCCATCACAGGGTTGACCCTAGAATCGTCAGCTGTTTCTATCACATGGTTGACCCTAGATTCCTCTGAATACTCTCTGTTGACAATCCGATTTGATAAATTAAGTACATTACACATTATATCCCATCAGACAATCTTCTAAATACATATACGTAACCACAAACCTCGTAGGACTTTCTTCGATAACAGTGGGATCCTGAAAAATGAACATTTGGGGGTAAGTGAACTTCAAAATGCAATGTGGATATAAAGGGAGTAACTTGGGTCGAAGAGAAAATGACTCACTTCTTTGTATACTGGAGTTGCCAATTTGTGTTTGGAGATTTCATGCCTTGGTTTGTATCTAACACTGAATCAGTAGTAAATGGAAATCATCTTTTGCAATTTCCTTATAAATGGCTGTCTCTTTTATATTTCTAAACAGGTTTCATAAGCCAGGGAAATGAGTTCTCATACTATATGATGATCTGCTCTATGTTTATTCTAAACCAGTAAGAAGTTTGTGATTTTTTTAAAACAAAAAATATCTCCTTTGTATGCATCTTCTATATTTACATGGATTCCACTTTCTTTAAAACTGTTATTTTCTCTGTCTCTCTCTCTCCCCCCTGTAGCACTGAAACTGTTGGGGAGTGGACAGTTCACCCTTGGATCCACAGCAATTGCAACTCTCTTTCAGACAATGACCAACTTCGGGCCGTTTCATTTCCAGATATTCACCCTGCCAGGTATTCATACAAGCTTTCCTGAGGTTTCATTCAATCTCTGCTGTATATCAATATCCAAATACAATTGTTTAAGAAGAGGACAATAAGAAATTAAATCCAAATTGATATTGGAAACCAAAAAATTATTAGAAAACATCTGATCAATCCAAGTTAGTCTTCTCTGAGATAGCATACTTCTTGTTCAAAATGCCTTGACGAATCAATCCACCTTTGAAATTTAAGTTTGGAAACCTGTTGAGGGCCACTTTTCTCAAAAAGCCCTATTTGCTTGAGAGAGGCACAACAATGTATATGAAAAGGACTGGTTGTTTAACTTGAGGCAAACACACTAGTGGCTTTACTAAGAGACAACCAGCTCCTAGTGGCTTTACTAAGAGATGCTTGCAGATCATCTCATATTGAAATGGAATATGTAAATTATAACATAAGATTTTAGTTTCCTTTTTTTAAATAAAAATGAAACTTATTAATTTTTCTTCGTATGATAGAAGGCATTTTTAAAAACTTATTTTACAAGTCATTTATTCTTTAGCTGGTTAACTTGCACTCCTTTGGTGTATGTCCTTGTAACCTAGTCTAATACATCTTCACATTTTTTTTTTATTCTGTTGTTAATAAAGAATTTTAACATACACGTAAACATAAGAGCCCAGGATAGTAACTTTTGACTTACTTTTGTGAACAGTGCCGGCATTACTGAAGGGTTTTCTATGTGTGGTGGGGACTTTGTTGAAGTATACAGTGATTCAAACCAGGAAGGTATGCCACATGATGCCGTCTTTTTCTTAATTTTGTAATATATTATGGTATTGCCTATGGAAGCTGTTATTTTTTTGTTTGATATGTAATTTTGTAATATATTGCCTATTCAAACTGTTAGGAATTTTTGAGCACTATGAAAATCCAATGTGGCCAACCTATCCTGATTTCACCTCTGCAGTTATCTCTTAATACATGTCATTAACTTACATTTTGTCTAAACTAAATGTTTAAATTAGTGATGTATTGGTGAGGCGCTCCTAAATCCTATGAAACTAGGTCAATGGGACTAACTCACGGACCCCTCTCAGCTGATGCTTCTTTACTTCACTATATGAACTTTGAAAGAACACAAACATCAGTTTTTGTCTGGATTGTTTAAGACTAATGATGAGTCCTAGAATGACTTTTTTTGAATTCCGTGAATCGAACAGTCTGTACCCTGCAACACTGCCTCTGGGTGGATAGATGACGTATCTGAACTTGGTTACTGTTTTCCAGTGGTGTGTGCCATGGGCATAACTTGATCCCACTTAAGGTATCATGAATGTGGTGAGGTGTGTACTTAGTACCTACCATCAGTTTGACCAATGATCTATCTCCAGTCTCTACAGTTCGAGCTTTTAGAACGACTGGTTCCCAACATGGTATCAAAGCGGTTTGAACCTAGGAGGTTTCAAGTTCAAGTCTGCCAAGTAGTTTTTACTAATCAGAAGTTTATTCAGCGGGAAGTTTATTCAGCTGTGGTCCAAGCGAAGGGGGAGTTCCATTGAACAAGTGTCCACCCCCATGTCTGCTTTAAGGAGTGTACCTGCTATCAGTTTGACCAATGATCTTTTAAATACATAGTTGGTGCCTCTCCCTATAAGTTCGGTCTTTCGGAGCAATTGTTTCTCATCAATTACTAGAGTCGAGATTGCTGAATTGGAAAGTAATGTCTGACTAACATGTCCTCAATTGTAAGATAATTTACACATCTCACGCGTGCTTATATTATCAAACTGGAATTTTTTTTATACACTTTCTGGGATATATCGCAGGAGCTTGGGATGCCGTGGTTACCTGTTTCTTCCTGGACACAGCACACAACATTGTAGAATACATTGAAATCATATCAAGAATTCTCAAGGATGGTGGTGTAAGTATTATTCTGTTGGAAGATTAACAAGTCCTGTCTTGCTATATGCATGCTGTTCCCTTGGTTAAGAAATTACCTTGTGCGTATAATTCTGAAGACGTCTATTTGACTTGATATTCTCTCTGTCTTGTATGTAATATAGGTGTGGATAAACTTGGGACCCTTACTTTATCACTTTATGGATGCATATGGAACGGAAGATGTAACTCTCTCTCTCTTCTTCGGTAACATATATATGCACACACTCATTGAAAGACCTCTTACCAGACATGCACAAACTCATTGAACGATGGTTTGGTTTTAGTGGCTAAGTTTTTTTCTGGTTTCTTGGCTCAGGAGATGTCCATTGAACTTAGTTTGGAAGATGTGATGAGAGTGGCTTTCGACTATGGATTTCATTTGGAGGTACCATAATGTAAATTCTTGTTTTTTAGCTAGTCAGAAACTATATATAAGTATATAACCTTGCTGAAATGCTGACTGTGTTCTACTAATTTCCTGTGACAGCATGAGAAGATAGTTGAGACAACTTACACTGCAAATCCTCAGGCTATGATGCAAGTAAGGCTGTTTATATATGTGTGCTTGTTTAGAAAGGGTTGTGTAGGAAGCATGCTTTTGTATTCATAATGGTTCAATCAGATTTATTTTACCTGCACAAACCGCATCTAGCAGCCTTATTGGCTCATTTTACATTTTACTTACTTTTTGTGCTTCGATATGACTGATAGTTTACCTAAACAAAATTTAGGCTCCAGGTGGAAATCTTCTAGTCTCTTCACAGAATTCATTTTTCCCAAACATTTCTTCAAACTGTCTAACCATGAATGTTTAATAGCTAAAGGACCTTGTGCAATTCTCTTCTATGTATTGCAGCATCGATATAATGCTGCTTTTTGGACAATGACGAAGAAGGGAATGCAGTAAGTTCTTCCAAGCTGTGCTACAGGATTGCCGTCTTTTATTCTGCCCCATTTACTTATCAACACAAGGAAGCCGTGTTTCTTGGTTTGATACTCGAGAATCAGGAGTTGCTAAATGGGTTAAAATGCTTTGTAATCGTGATATATCAGTGCCATTTTACCATCTCCTCAAGAATAGTTACAATTGGATCTGTGGTGGTCATTAATTTGTAGACTGGTTCATAAATGTTGGTTACTTCTCTATTATTCTGTACTCATCAATAAAATTATAATGGATTAGGACTCTTAATTTTTATCGCCGTATTTTACTTCTAACTTTACTATTACGGAGTACTTTTGTAAAACTGGCATTACATATTTACATTTAGAGTCGTGGAGATGAAAAACAGTCACAAAATTGAAAATTGGTCTATCACGTTGGACCCAAAAGTCCAAATTATCTACTTGGAATATTCCACTCGACCACTCCAAGTAGAAGTTTTAAATCCTAATTGTCATCTAGGGAGAATTCGAGCATCATCAGGACAACGAATTTTAATGAGTGTATAATCCTGTTAAAACTAGGACGTACACCCCTTATGTCTATATAAATACAAGCTTCACCCTCTACCGTACCAATATTAAATCTTAGTTCAATTATGGCGAAGACAAGTTTAGTTCTCTTTTTGGTTCTGTCAAGTTTTTTTATTGCCCTTCTTCAATGTGATGCCGAAGACCAGATAGATTTAGCTAGATATCCACGTACCCACAGATCAAGACCACAGCCACGCCCCCTTAGACCACAACCAGAACCACAAAGATGCAAGTACGATGGGATTTTTCAGTTTGGCGACTCAATTTCAGATACTGGAAATCAGATCCTTGAGCCTGCTGGTCCACGCTCTCCTTGCGCCCACAACCCTTATGGTCAGAAACTTATTGGTGAACCCACTGGTCGATGCTCCAATGGTCGTCTTATGATTGATTTTATTGGTAAGTGTATGTTTATTTAAAATTTCCTTTTTAACATGTTGCATGCATGGTATACTCTTGGGTTTGTGAACTGCCATGCGTGGTGACTGGTGAGTATGTTGACTGTTGTCGTAACCTTTTCATAATCATAATCATAAGAAAGTGGGTCTGTTTTTTAATTACGAGCCTAGCAAAAGAATTCAAAACCGGACGTGAAAGTTAGGACAAAAACCGATACCCAGATTGAGGGGAGTCATAAGATAAAGCTAATGGGAGAATTTGTATATGTGTGCTGTTTTAAATAAATTTGGGTTTAATAGTATTTGGATGGATTGGATTAAAGGAGCTCTCACAAACATCAACGTCTCTATTCGTACACGAACCTCCCAAGAATACTGGCACCCATAACTGAACTACCACAAGATGGATTTCCCTAAGACACTTATTAATCGTTTGTTGATATATCATTGGGTACCTTATATTGTAGATACAGTTTAGTCATTATCGTGTGTGTTAATTTGATGATTTTGCAGCACAAGCACTTGGTTTACCTACTCCGAAGCCGTACCTGGAACTTGGTTTACCTACTCCGAATCCGTACCTGGAACCTGGTGAACCTGCTGTTTCATTCAATCATGGAGTGAATTTTGCGGTAGCAGGATCAACAGCACTTAACACTTCAGTCTTGCTTCAGAACGGAATTCTTTCACCAGTCACCAATAGCTCTCTTCTTGTTCAACTGGATTGGTTCTTGGCCCATTACCAGAACCTCTGTGAGACTGCCAAAAGTAATGAGATTTATCATACTATTGAATTTTATATGAACTTTGAATACTTGTACAGTCTCATAACTAATTTATTTCTTTTATTGGTTATTTGTAGATTGCAAGACATATAACATACTCAAAGGGTCTCTCTTCATGGTGGGCGAAACTGGAGGTAATGATTACAACTATGCCTTTTTACAAGGTAAAAGCATCGAGGATGCCACTGCTTTAGTGCCTCTTGTGGTTAACAACATCGAGAGACGTTGCCAAGGTAAGATTTAGTTATATATATCAATAATATTGTTTGGAGATATATGTATTGCTGATTTACTACATTATAATTAATTTAAGCTAGCATGCAAAAGACTAACTGAAATTGCTTTGATATTGGGTCTTTGGATGCAGAAACCGATTGACCTTGGAGCTACTCGATTAGTTGTTCCCGGGAATTTTCCAATTGGATGCTCACCTATGTACCTTACGCTCTTTAAAACAACGATTCAACTTCTTACGATGACAAAGGTTGTTTGAAGGGTCTTAACACTTTTGCCGGGTATCACAATCAAGTATCTACAAAATGCCTTGCAAACAGTTAAGGTTAGAGTACCCTAATGTGGCAATAGTGTATCTTGATTACTATCAAGTCATTGAAATGGGTTCTTACCAATGCTCCACAACTTGGTAAGTTTATACAATCTGAATATGTCCGAAGCAATGTCAAGTACTAATGAATTAATTCTAATATTAACTTCGTTTCTTTTTTTCTGAATTTTAGGATTTGAAACAAAGTCTATTCTAAAAGTATGTTCTGAACCGGAGGTGACTACAACTTTAGTTTGATGAGTATGTGCGGGATGGAAGGAGTTTTTGCATGTTCTGATCCGGATCAATATATAAATTGGGATGGAGTTCACTTGACAAAAAAAGCATATCAGAGTATGGTGATTGGCTTATTAAAAGTCAAGTATTCGAAAGTGCATTGTTTAGGACTTCAAGTTACAAAGATTTAGTCCTTTGTTTATGGTTTTAGACAATATTTAATTTACTTGTCGTGTTTAGGTTTTAAGTAGGAGCTCATAGTAGTTTGCTTCGATTTAGGCAATGATGTTTCAACCCCTGTCTACTGATTTGTTAAGGATATTTAAGACCTTCAAATTGTTTGATCTATTTTAAGAACGTATGGTTTTACATTATTATTAATGATTTATATGATTTACATGAATGCATTAGTAACTCTTTATGATCTTAGAGGGGTACCTTAATTGAATTAAGGAGATGAACTTTATGTTCGCAAGATTTCACAGTTCGAAAACACATTTCTTGTCGAAAACCAAGAACTCAAAATTTCAAATCAAAGCCTAAAACCCATATGAAGTACAAATCGATCTAAAAAAAAGATTGAAGTTTTAAACAACAAAACAACAACAAAAACGCACCCTTTTACATAAATAGCTCTCTCGAGAATGGAGTGTTGCTTCTTTGGAGTTGGTCACTTGGTTGTTGAAGAGAGTTATAGAGTGAGAGTGAGAGAAATTGTTTGGTGAGTGGGTTAAGCACCAAATTTAGAAAAGAATTTGAATTTGAATTTAGCAGACCTTACAATTTTGGTAAATGTGAGTTCCAAACTAGTTACAATTCTCTCAGAGCAAGCAATAAGATATAAAATCAAAATAAACTATAACTTCTATGTTTCATAAAGAATGAGGGTGAAAGTAAACTATAACTTCTATAATGTGAAAGTAAACCATAACTTCTATGTTTCATAAAGAATCAAAATTATCATGTGAATCAGGTCAAGCAAATTTGGCCAGGTGAGCCTACTTCGTCGAGTAGTGTCAGATCAAAGCCCAAATAGCAACAAGTTACTACATAGTTACATAATAAATTAAACAGAAGTAAAGCATCAACAACCAAATAACTCAAATCAAAATCTAATTCGATTTAACAACCGCAACAATCATAAACAATGAGTGAACTAGATTTTGAGAAGAAAAATTACCTTTCTTCTCCATTGTCGATTCACTGTTGAATAATCACGCTTTGCAAAAGGATCAGTAAATCTCCATTGTCGAATTTGAGGATCATCAAATCTCCATTATCAAATTGAGTAGAATCGCCAGAGAGAAAGAGAGTGGAGGCCTATTTTTTTTTTACTTTTTTTGAGAAATAAGAAAAAATATTTTTTTTGTTTTTTTTTTTCCTTTTTTGATAGGCCACTCCGACGCTCTTCCACGAGGCACGCGTGTGGTGCGTCTTGAGCAAATGACAAAAATAAAATAAGCCAAGATCTTTTGTCTTTTTTCTAATGAATATGATGTAGTGATAGTTGGTTTTTGTTGAATTGCGTTTACCTTTCCGGGGAATATTGTTTTAGGGCCGAGAGTTCCAAGGACCATGCATTTCCAGTACTTGATGAAGTCTCAGCATGCAGATCTATTTAAAGAAGAACCCGTAGATAAGGAAGAAAATGTTGTGGATTTGAGGATGGGAAATTTTAAGGACAGTTTGGTGGGATAAGTTAGAAAAGTGTTTTATTAGTGTTTATACCAATACCAATCGATTCCCCCACTACACAGATAATCTGTATTTGAACTCAATTTAACTTCAGACAAATTCTAAATATCAACTACAACATATACTAACATGCCTAACTCGCTAAACAACTATTAACAACATATAATAATGTAAAACAGTAAAAGCAAACCACAACACAAAGATTTACCGTGGTTCGGCCAATGGTACCTACTCCCACAAAAGCTAGTCCTTTATAAAGTGGGAAGAAAAATTACAATCTCTCCTTTCAGTCTCTCACCTTACTAGATCACTCTTATCTCTTTACAGGGTTGTCTCTCTGTAAAGGTTATCTCTCAATCTTGATAGCTTTCAAAATTGGGTTTTCTCTGACTTTTGTGCTGCACCTTGTGTGTTTTCGGGGTGTTAGATTTTGCCAAAAACTCAAACTCTTATTGCAAACTCGTGGTCCCAATTTTCTTCTAAAAATAAACTTGGGCGCGGGTCGTGCCTCGGGCAAGACCAAGTCGAGCGTGGGTCACACTGAAGGCACTGGAAGTCTTCCACGGCATAGGCGCGGGTCGCGCCTTGGTCAAGGCCAATCTGAGCACGAGTCGCACTAAAACATTTCCACTCAGAATGAACTCCTTTTCTCTCTCCTCATGTGAGGGATAAAGCCAACAATCTCCCCCTCTCGAACAGTGAGGGGGGATTCCTCTATACAATTTCTAAATCAACAGGAGGAGTGTGCTGCCATTCCGACAATAGCACAACAAACATCAAACTTACCTTTCGGTAAGACTTTGGTCATCATATCCGACTCGTTCTTGTCGGTATGGATCTTCCCGATACACAAATGCTTGTCTTCGAGTACTTCTCTAATCCAATGATAACGCACGTGTATGTGCTTGGATCTAGAATTAAAACTCGGAGTCTTGCTTAAATGGATGGCGCTCTGACTGTCACATAGAAATACAAACTGTTTTTGCTTTAGCCTTAGTTCGTCGAAGAACCTCTTCATCCATAGCAACTCTTTGCAACACTCGGTGGCTGCAATATACTCAGCTTCTGTAGTGGAGAGGGCAACACACTTTTGCAACTTTGATTGTCAAGAAACTGCTCCCCCTGCAAAAGTAACCAGATAACCGGAGGTGGACTTCATCGAGTCAACATCACCTGTCATGTCTGCATCAGTGTAGCCTTCAAGTAAAGGCTTACTTCCACCAAAGCACAAACACAGTTTGGAAGTACCCTTGAGATATCTCAATATCCACTTAATACCTTCTCAATGCTCCTTCCCCGGATTTGACAAAATCGACTTACAACGCCCACGGCGAAAGCTATATATCCGGTCTTATACACACCATTGCGTACATCAAGCTGCCTACTACGGATGCATAAGGAATCTTTTCCATCTGACTCTGCTCATGCTCACCTTTTGGACACATCTCTTTGGTCATGCGGAACTGGCCACCAAGCGGACAACTGACTGGCTTCGTTTGATCCATGTTGAATCTCTTCAACACCTTCTCAATGTAGCTTTCTTGAGAAAGCCACAACTTCCCACTCTTTCTGTCACGAGTGATCCGTATCCCAAGTATCTGCCTTGCTTGACCCAAATCCTTTATCTCAAAGGACTTACTCAAATCTTTCTTCAGCTTGGATATCTTGTTGATGTTTGGGCCAACTATTAACATATCATCCACATACAGCAATAGCACAATGAAATCCCCGTCTGGAAATCTCTGAACAAACACACAATGATCGGAAACAGACTTCTTGTATCCTTGCTTCGTCATAAAGGAATCAAACTTTATGTACCACTGTCTCGATGCTTGCTTCAACTCATACATGCTCTTTATCAACTTGCATACTAGGTGCTCATTGCCTTTGACCTCAAACCCCTCTGGCTGGTCCATATAGACATCTTCTTCAAGGTCTCCATGAAGAAAAGTTGTCTTAACATCTAGCTGCTCAACCTCTAGGTTCATACTTGCGGCCATACCCAATACCACCCGGATAAAAGTCATCTTCACTACAGGTGAGAAAATCTCATCAAAGTCAATCCCTTTTCTTTGATTAAATCCCTTCACAACAAGGCGAGCTTTGTGCCTTGGGTGAGGATTGTTCTCCTCATGCTTGACTTTGTATATCCACTTATTCTTAAGAATTTTTCGTCCTTGCGGTTTCTCAACTAACTCATAAGTTTGATTCTTATGCAAAGAATCCATCTCGTTATGCATGGCCTTCAACCACTTTTCTTTGTCTGTACCTTCAAGTGCCTCTTGATAGTACATAGGTTCTCTACCATCTAATAGTAGCACGTACGTATGTGGTAGATACCTGGTTGAAGCTAGTCTCTCTCTGTTTGACCTCTTTGCCCCATCTGCTGGTGCCTCAGGAGGATGCACTTCTGCTTGCTCTGGTGGTAGTTCATGCATCTCATCTGCATCTTCTATACCAATAGGTTCTATCCCATCATGAGCAATAAGATTCTCATCATGAGCTTCAAACTCATGGTTCTCTGCATTCTCAATGTCTTATGCACGTTCCATAGTAGGAACTTCTGGTTCCGAATCAACAAGATCATTGGTGAAAGCCTGTAGCTTCTCACCCTCCTCAATGTCTACTATGGTTTGGTCTTCCAGGAACACATCTCGACTTCGGATTACCTTCTTGTTAATCGGATCATAGAGTTTGTAACCAAACTTTTCATCTCCATAACCCAGAAAAATGCACTGCTTGGCTTTGTCATCAAGCTTGGATCTCTCATCCTTTGGAATATGCACAAATGCCCTACACCTAAATACCCTTAAGTATCCATAATCAACATCTCTGCCTGACCATACTCTCTCTGGATAGTCACTATTCAGAGGTTTCGACGGCAATAGGTTGATCACATGCATGGCTGTACGCATTGCTTCTACCCAGTAGGTTCTAGGTAGCTTAGAGTGAGATAGCATACATCTCATTCTCTCTACAATGGTATGGTTCATTCTCTCTGTTATTCCATTCTGTTGCGGTATCTTGGGAACGGTCTGCTCATGACGAATCCCATGACTCTGGCAATATTATTCAAACGGCCCAATGTACTCACCCCCATTATCCGAGCGAATACACTTCAACAACTTCCCAGTCTCTCTTTCCACCATGCTGTGGAATTTCTCAAACACGCCAAGTACTTCATCCTTGGTCTTCAAACTATAGGCACATATCTTTCTTGACGCATCATCAATGAAGGTCACGAAGTATGAAGCTCCTCCATGGGACTTCACTTTTATAGGACAATAGAAGTCTGTGTGCACTAGTTCAAGGATATTGTCCTTTCTGTGAGACGGGAATCTTTGGAAAGACACTATGTGTTGCTTTCCTACCAAACAATGAGTACATGTATTTAAATGTGTACATTTAATGTCTGGTAAGGCCTTTTGCTTAGCAAGAACTTCCATCCCTTTTATGCCCATGTGACACAGTCTCTTGTGCCACAGTTCGGAGGAAGCTTCTTCTTCGCACAGATTCATACGCTTTACACAAACTAGCCTGTGTTTTGTAAAGAGAGCAAGTTTTCTTCCCTCTGGCTGCTACAATGGAACCTCTGCTCAGTTTCCATACCCCGTTACCAAATGAGTTTACAAAGCTATCATCATCTAACTTTCCAACCGAAATTAGACTTAGCCGAATGTCAGGGACATGTCTTACATCCTTGAGTGTCAAGGTGTAGCCGACATTGGTTTCTACATGAACATCTCCAATGCCTATAATCTTCGAGACACCACTGTTACCCATCTTCACTTCACCATATTCACCACCACTGTAGGTAGTGAAGAATTCCCTGTGCGGTGTGACGTGATAGGATACTCCTGTATTTATCACCCACTTTGTATCCTGATATGAGGTACTAAGACAGCACACACCACAATCTGACACAATTCCCACTAGGTCGTCGACTAGTGTGGTAGTATCTCTGTCTGTGTTTCCGTTCCTCTGCACCATATCTTCATGTACACAGTTATTCTTCTCATCCCTCTTTAGTGTTCTGCACTCATATCTGAAGTGGCCCTTGGTGGCACAATAGTAGCATTGCCTCTCTGCCTTAGGAGTTCTAGCTTCACCCCTAGATTTACTTCTGTCATCACCTGTAGAACAAGATGGTTTTCTGTATCTATCTCTCCCCCGTTTCTCTGTGACAAGGATCTCTGAGTGAGAGGAGCTTCCTTCTGAACTCCTTCTAGTCTCCTCATTCAACAAAGACGTGGTAGCCATCTCCATGGTAACAATTCCATCCTTGGATGCTCCGTGTAGAGAGACTGCTAATGTCTCCCAACTTTCGAGTAGAGAGCCTAATAGAAACAAAGCCTCAACTTCGTCTCTCAAATCAATTTTCATCAAATGCATCTGATTGATGGTATTCTGTAATTCGTTAAGATGCTTAGACATTGAAGAACCTTCTTGGTACTTCATGTCGGCAAACTTCTTAACGACCAGCACTTTGTTTCCTCCCGACTTCCTCTTATAAAGGTCTTCGAGTTTCTTCTTCAAGCCAAAAGCTGTTGTCTCTTGGGATACATGGTGAAAGACACTGTCGTCAATCCACTGTCGAATGTACCCAATTGCTTTTCTGTGAAGCTTGCTCCACTTAGCCGCAGTAACCGTTTTCGGTCTTTCTCCTCCATTCTCAATGGGTTGGGCCAAGTCATTGTAATGAAGCAAGTCTTCCATCTTGGTTTTCCAAATGGTGTAGTTCTTCCTATTTAGACTCGCCATGCGAGTGTTCACGGAATGGTCCATTTCTACAAGTTATTTAAACTCAAATCTTCTCTCAAGAATTTTGTCAAACACCTTCCGACCAAGATTTGGATAACACCCTAGGCTAATCTAACCAAGGCTCTGATACCACTTGTTGGGGTTTATACCAATATCAATCAATTCCCCCACTACACAGATAACTTGTATTTGAACTCAATTCAACTCCAGACAAATTCTAAATATCAACTATAACATATACTAAGATGTCCAACTCGTTAAACAACTATTAACAACAGATAATAATGTAAAACAGTAAAAGCAAACCACAACACAAAGATTTACCGTGGTTCGGCCAATGGTGCCTACTTCCACAAGAGCTAGTCCTTTATAAAGTGGGAAGAAAGATTACAATCTCTTCTTTCAATCTCTCACCTTACTAGATCACTCTTATCTCTTTACAGGGTTGTCTCTCTGTAAAAGTTATCTCTCAATCTTGATAGCTTTCAAAATTGGGTTTTCTCTGACTTTTGCGCTGCCTCTCGTGTGTTTTCTGGGTGTTAGGTTTTGCCAAAAACTCTAACTCTTATTCAAAACTCGCAGTCCCAATTTTCTTCTGAAAATAGACTTGGGCGTGGGTCGCGTCTCGGGCAAGACCAAGTCGAGCGCGGGTCGCGCTGAAGATACTGGAAGTCTTCTATGGCATGGGCGCGGGTCACGCCTTGGTCAAGGCCAATCTGAGCGCGGATCGTGCTCAAACATTTCCACGCATAATGAACTCCTTTTCTCTCTCCTCATGTGAGGGATCATGACCCCTTCCTCGTATTACCTTTTATTTTTTTGTTAGTAATTAAAGTGTTTTGGTAGTTAGTACATTTCCATTAATTTTGGTGTAGTCCAATTTACATGCACGTGATTCCCAAGTGCATTTGATTAATCAGAAAATGTAATTTGTGAATTAAGTGTATGTAGTATGATTGTATAAGAAATTGAAGCTTAATAATAAGTGGCACTTTGAGCGTCAGTAAAATTTGTTTGGGTGGCATTACCTTATATTTACTGTGAATCCAAGAGAGCAGAAAGATGATGCTGCAATTTTAACTGTTCTACAATAATTTGTACACATGGCTTTGAATTTTCGGTATTAATGAAACTTGTAGGGGGGTTTGAATAGTGAATTGTTTTGGTGTTATGAAACTCCAAATGGATATTGAGGAACCGTAATTATGAAACTACCATTAAGGAGGAATGTGGAGGATATTTATCTGTTGGATTAAGATTATACCTGGAGTTTTGCTTTCAGGATTCATGAGTAACTTCGAGGATTTATGTTATGGATTATTCTATTCATTGAAAACTAACTTTGATACATGCACCATGCAGAGGATCCCTAAAAGGTTTGTCTGCAAGTATGGCAAGTATCTGCCTGATGTTGTTGCCCTAAAAGATCCCAGTGATGCAGTTTGGCATGTTGAACTTAAAAATGTTGATGGTGATGTTTGGATCAGGAGTGGCTGGCAGGAATTTATAGAGCATCATTTTATTTGTGCTGGGCACTTTCTCATTTTTAAATATGATGGCAAATTGCAGTTTTATGTTCTTATATTTGATATGAGCGGTAATGAGATAGACTACTTACCTAAAGGACTTCATAATTATGGTGAAAAATGCTGTGTGCCCGAAAAAGAAGGTGAATATGGCACTGATGTGGCATTGCTGGACGTATCATATCTTCTAGTGAGTCTTCAACTAACTTCTTGTTCACATGCTTCCGAGTTTCACCTATATATATTGTATCGATCCAATGCAGATGGAGATGATTCAATTTCTAAAAGAAGATCATCTAAAAGAGCTTCAGTGACTAGGATACCTGTGAACACTGAAGAAAAAGATGGAGTTATTCAGAAAGCTAGTTCATTCAAGTCAAAGTTTCCTTTCTTCAAAGTTTCAATGCAACCATCATATATGAAGGGTGGATATGTGGTGAGCTCTTTACTTCGCAGTTGTATGTAGTTAACGTTTTCATTTTGTAGAAAAAAAACAAAGATTGGAGGAAAAAACATAAGAGAAAAGAATAATGCTTGGTTTGATAGCGGAGGAATATAGTCATAGAGAAAAGTTTCCCTGTAATTTTTCCCATAAACTCGTTTGATACGATGATTAAGGCTTGGCCAGAAGTGACCCTACAAGAACTTCTTAGACGCTAGCATCATCATAGTAATGTAATAAACCTACTAGGTAGGCCTCCTGCATTCCACATATAATGTGCACATCTCTTCTCAGTCGAACCTATAGTAGGTGCTAAGGCAACCCTCCCATTCATATGGCCATGGGGAAATTGCCAAACTGGAAAAGTACTTCTTCATTATGCATTCTAGTAGCCTGTTTAGCTGTCTCGTCTTTTGAGAAATTGGCTTCCCTCCATGTGGAGCTCAAAACAGTCTTTAACAGCATTCATTCCATCTCTTCTTAGTCTGCCATGTACGTATACAGTTAAGACTGGGTAGACTTCAAGTTATATGCTACACCTCATTTACAGTACACATGATTAGAATGAGTGAAGTTTGTCTGATTCATCTTCTTCTTTTCTTTTTCCATTAAAATTCCAATTATTTATTTTGCCGCCTATGCCAATCTCATTCTGCAGGAGATATCTGCCAGAAGGGTTAGACCGAATAAGAATTCAAGCTTCTGATGGGAGAAGGAAATGGCTCGTACAATGCTTTCCTAATTGTGGTCATATGAGATTGAATAATGGCGTGGCTCATTTTATGTTGGAATGCAATGTTAAAATTGGAGACACCTGTGTCTTTGAACTAATAAAGAAGAAGGATCCTGTGCTAAAGGCTAATATATTGCGACGGGATTAATTGCAGATATGGTACCATGAGCCAAGCATTTGTACAAAGAATCTCTTTGTAATATAATGTTGACTATTTCTGTTATTGTCTTATTGTCATATAATGTTGACTTTCCAAGCATTAGGCTTCTCTTATTGTCTATTTCCTTCGCAGTGCAGGTAACTCTGTTTCTTTGTTCTTCGATTGTTTGGATTTGTTGAGGGTGGTTTGCATCTGTTAATAAGGAGCGTTATTTTTGTTCCACGCATTGTATTACCCAAAGAGCCAAGGCGCCAACCAAACTTGTGGGCAGGGAATTCCCGCTGCTATGACCTTTTTTAAGCTTTGTGTTTGTATTGTCTGTTTCATTCTTAGGAGCAGGGTGTGCTATGCCTGTTAGGCTACTACACTCCCCATTCATATACAGCTTTCTACACTCCCCCTCAAGTTGGTGCATAGATGTCAATCATGCCCAACTTGTCAACTGAGTTGTCAAACACCTTGTGGGATACACCTTTGGTAAGAACATCGTTAATTGCTACTTTTGCGGAGGTTAAAATGCAAACGAAAAATTCGAATAACCTTCCCGAATTTTAAAGATTTTCTTTAATAAAATGACAATCAACCTCCACATGTTTTGTCCTATCATGCTGAACTGGATTATGTGCAATTTGAATGGCGGCTTTATTATCACAATGTAAATCCATAGGCTTTTGAAGTTCAAAGCCTAATTCCATCAAGACAGTACGAATCCATAACAATTCACATACTCCCTGTGCCATACCTCGAAATTTAGCTTCTGCACTCGACTGGCAACAACTTTCTACTTCTTACTACGCCAAGTGACAAGATTTCCATCGACAAAAGTGAAATATCCTGATGTAGACCGTCTATCAGTTTTATCACTAGCCCAATCTGCATCTGCGTATCCAACAATATCCAATGCATCATACTTTCCAAATAGTAAACTTTTGCCAGGTGCTTTTTTCAAATACTTCAGGATACGAAAGACTGCATCCATATGTTCTTCACTAGGACAATGCATAAATTGACTAACCACACTCACAGCATAAGCAATATCAGGTCTGGTATGAGATAAATTAACCTTCCTACAAGAAGCTGATACCTGCTTGTATCTGTAGGAACTTGGTCAGAATGAATGGCAAGTCCGTGATTCATCTCAATGGGTGTCTCCATCGGTTTGCAATCCAACATCCCGGTTTCAGCAAACAAATCAAGGACATACTTCCTCTGTGAGAGTGAAATCCCCTTTTTAGACCTTGCAACTTCAATACCCAGAAAATACTTCAGTTGTCCTAGATCCTTCATTTCAAATTCCTTCGACAAATACTTCTGCAATTCATTTATTTCCTTCGGATCATCTCCTGTAACGATCATATCATCAACATACACAATTAGAATTGTAATCTTACCATCCTTGTGTTTGATAAACAAGGTATGGTCAGAATTGCACTGTTTGTACCCAAAAACTTTCATTGACTGTGTAAGTCTTCCAAACCAAGCTCTTGGAGACTGTTTCAGGCCATACAAAGCCTTCTTCAGTTTACACACCTTCCCAACATCTTTGGGATGGTTCTTCACACCTGGAGGCATATCCATGTATACTTCCTCCTCCAAGTTCCCATTCAGGAATGCACTCTTCACATCAAGCTGGTGCAAAGGCCAATCTCTATTTGCTGCAAGTGAAATTAAAATCCGGACTGTATTGATTTTCGCTACAAGTTCGAAAGTCTCCTCGTAATCAATTCCATAACGATGTGTGTATCCCTTGACAACCAATCTTGCCTTATATCTATCAATAGTTCCATCTGCATTAAGCTTCACAGTAAACACCTAACGACATCCAACAGTCTTCATTCCAACAGGCATATCAACTACCTCCCATGTTACATTCTTTTGAAGGGCTTCCAATTCTTCATTCATTGTTTTTTTCCATTTTGAATCTTTCAAAGTATCTTGCACGTTACTAGGAATAAATACAGTAGACAATTGATTTATGACAAGTGCATGGGTTTCAAAAAGGCTATGGTTAGACATAGAGTTAGCTATAGGGTATTTAGCATTGGCTTTGATGTCTGGTTCATACTGTTTCTTAGGAACTCCCTTACTAGCTCTTTGTGATTGTCTAGGTTCAAGACTTTCTACCCCAACATACTCATTAAAGGTTATAGGAGGTACCTGAGGCGGAGCATTTAGATCGAGATATTCAGTTATTGATGTAAAAGGGGAAATGTCGTGTACTACAGTTTCAGATACATCCGGATCATGTGCTTCTATCTCTACTGTTACAGGATCAATTTCTGCTTCAGGAACTTCAAATCGTTCCTCCAAGTGTTCCAATTCTTCAAAGACATCAGGATTCCCTTCACCGCCACTCTCCCCTTGAAGGGAAGACTGAGAAACCCCCTCTGAGTAATACGAGTCTGATTCATGGAATGAGACATCAAGAGATATATACATCTTGGCATTAATCGGATCATAACACCTATACCCCTTCTGAAACTCAGCATAACCAACAAAAATACACTTTTTCACACGAGGATCAAGTTTACTTCGTTCTGGTTGTGGGATATGAACATAAGTTGTACATCCAAACACCCGAGGCTCCAAGTTAGGCATAGATGGGATGGACAAAAGTGTATGGAGTTTCTGATAAGGATTCTGGAACTCAATTACCCGTGAGGGAGTACGGTTGATAACATAGGCTGCTAATTTCACTGATTCACCCCAATAGGATCGAGGTACATTCATGCTAAACAAGGAAGCACGAACAACCTCCAACAACTGCCTGTTCTTCCGTTCGACTAAACCATTTTGTTGGGGGGTACCAGAATTGGAGGTTTGATGACGAATTCCAATTCTTTTGCAAAATTCAAACATGAGGCCATTCACAAATTCTCCGCCATTATCAGACTGAAAGACCCTAATAGATTATTGATACTGCGTCGCCACTATTTTCTAAAAATCAGTAAACATCTCATATACATCACTTTTGTTTTTCAGTAATGACACCCACGTTATGCGAGTGCAATCATCAATAAAAGTCACATAATATCTAGCTCTAGAAAATGAAGAAACTTTGGCAAGACCCCAAACATCAGAATGAATTTTCATAAAAGGAACATGACATCTATTAATACTTGGTGAATATGAAATACGGTGGCTATTGGCCAGTTCACAAATGTCAAAATGAAACTCAGACTCACTAACAACTGAAAATAACTGAGGTTGCAACCTCTTCAAATAAATAAAAGATAGATGACCTAACCTACGATGCCATAACCACACAACTTCTTTTGCATTCTCGACCCTATTAACCTGATTAGCTTGCCCCAGAAAATTCTTTTGTTTCTCACCAGTTTCTGTCAAGTCCAGGTAGTACAATTTCCCCTTTCTAACACCATAACCAAGAATCTGTCGAGTCAAAATGTCCTGAAAAACACAGAAAGATGGATAGAATGTCACAGTACATGCAAGTGCGAGGTTAATTTGACAAACATACAATAGGTTATAAGCAAGGGATGGAACAACTAAGACAGATTCAAGAGTGAGGGTTTTAGATAACTCAATAGACCCTTCTCCGCTAACCGGAGTTGGAGTACCATCAGCAGTAGAAACAGCGGTCTGAGGTGAAGGTCTAAGACTTTTCACAAGGTTAGGGTCATTTGTCATATGGTCAGATGTACCTGAATCAATTATCCATGTATTATTCGAAATAACCTTATCATTCATACCTGATTGCGCAACACTAGCCGAAATAACATTAGTAATGGCGGCCTTGCTTAAATTCTTTCGTGGCTTCTTCAAGAAGTCCCACCAATCAGGATAACCAATCACTTCATAATATCTCTCCTTGTTATGGCCCAAGTCTTCGCAAACACCGCATTTTTTATCTGCCCAAGGATTTGATTTACCTTTAGGATGGCGGACCGTGGAGGACCAAAAAAAATTGGAGGAGTTGTCTTGCTATGAACAGCCATGACAGAGGATTCAGTTGATACAGAGCACCCCATAGCCTGTTTCTCAGATTGTACCTTACGAATGTAAGCATAGCTTTGTTCCAAGAAAAATTTAGGTTCTTTTCGAAGGATCTCTCCACGCACCCGATCATACTCCTGATCTAGGCCACATAAAAACATATGAACATGCATTCTGGACATCGTGGAAGTTTCATGGACTACAGCTTCAACACTGTTATTCTGGGAGGTCACCCTCTGATCAATCTCCTAGAACATAGCCACCAATTCGTTGTAATAGGAAGGAATAAGTGTCCCATTCTGCTTCGCTTCAAAACACTTCGTATTCAATTCAAAAATTCGAGTTTCATCAGAGTCATCATAGAAGGTCTTCTCCACAGCCTCCCAAATATCTTTTGCAGTAGGAAGATGAATATAACGGTTCATAAGAGAAATCTCCATAGAATCAATAAGCCAGATTTTTACATTTTCATTATTTGTTGCCCAAACTTCATATTCGGATGAATTCATAAGCGGTTCAACCTTTGCGCCAGTCAAATAACCAAGCTTTCCCCTTGCTCCAATCCGCATCCGCATGAGAGGAACCCAGATGGTATAGTTGGACTCATCTAATGGAACAGTTTTTGGGAACGCTGGGTTGTCTTGTGGGGTGTAGTGGTGATGAATGATGCTTGAAGAATTGTTGTCAGATTCAGCCATTGCAGAAAAAAACGATTTAGGTTTTTGAATAAAATAAAAAAAAAATAAAACTTTGTGAGAAGGGTTTAAGATTCAAGAATTCAATAATGGATTTAAGATTCAAGGATTCAATGCAGCGGATTTCAATGGTTTGGCTTCGATACCATGTCAAACCAAAGGATTCAATTCAATTCAGTGTATATTTACTTGATTGAATTCTAAAGAGATTACAATTGTTTATATAGAGTTTACAAAATAGGAAACAACACAATTCGGTGGCTTGAGAAACACAGGGCGCGGGTCGCGCTCTGTTTAGGCTAGAGAAGGGCACGGGTCGCGCTCTCGCTATTGGACATCTCGAAAGCTTGAGGCGCAAGTCGCGCCCTATACACACTATATGTGAGCGCAGGTTGCACCTTATACACAGAAAGCAGAATACAAGGTGAACTTGGACCTAGTATAGTTTCCTAACAGAGGACTCTTTAAAGCGGGAATGCATGCCGCAACTACAATGTGTTAGACACCAGATTGCCAGAACCATCTAGCCCATGGAATACGTACATGTGGCTGCAGCACGACCTTTTCAAAGAATCTAGCAGAATAGGCTGTTTTTTTATAAAATTATGGGATTATGATTAGATCATTAGACGTCATACTCATTCTTGAAGAAGTACCTACCAAAGAGGTTGGAGAATTTCAAATTTCAAACTTCAGATGGTAGAGAATGGCCTTTGAAATACTATTTGAATGGCAATGCTTTGAGAATTAGTAAGGGCGTTAGTGAATCTGTCTGAGCTGATAAACCAGCAAATTTAATTTGCACGAAAAGTTACAGCATCATATCGTTTGCAATACTACGAGAGATACGGAACCATTTAAACAAGCAATAGAAAACGGACAGACTTCTTGTAATATTATTTCTTAGAACACTTTTGGGTACTTTATGCTGCTCGTATTGTTTATTTCCTTCTCAATTGCGACAAGAGTTGGGTTGCTACATTTTCCAATTTCTGAGAATCTTAAGCTGCTCATCCCTTCTTGGTAAAAAAACAAAACTAAAAGTCTAAAACCACCCAATTAAACGGTCTATGCTACTTAGATAATCCTAAGCAATTAAAATTGGTTTTCGAAACTAATCGGTTGAGTAGCGATATGCGATTAATCGGTTAATCGGTGATTAATCAGTTATATCGGATGTATATATTTGATGTTTTCAAAATATATATTAGTATAATCATACCAAATATTTCTAAACAGTAATCCGAGATACAACAAAAAATATCAAATTCTCATAATCATATCTAACTAGCTCAATTTTGGAGTACTACATATATGTCAAACACAAAAATTACTTTAAATATTTAAAGGAATAAAGGGATTGAGAAGCGATAATATTTATTTGAGAGATAATACAATAATTTGTATATTTAACTTTCATTAATGAGGTGAAAATAAGTAAACTCTTAGCTTTGTGTATTGATTGGTTTATATTATTATTAATACGGTTTAAGAATCTAATTCGTTGATTTTACATATTTTTTTGGATGGAAACCGATATTTTTAATAATTTTTTTTCTCGGTTCAGCGAGAAATCGGTCATCTTGGCCGATTAATCGATCAATTTGGTGATTAAATCGGTTCGGTGAGAAAAAGTAAAAAAATCGGTAAAAACTAATCAGTTTACGAGCGATACGCAATTAATCGGCCAATCTCTCTATATATATTATAGCTCTCCCCTCTTCAATTAAGGAAGCGTTTCTAGAGTGTCCACGTGTAATAGCTAATTACGAAAAAGTAGGAGTGAAAAAAGAATTTTTTGTTTTACTTTAAAAAAAAAACTATAAAATCGCAAATAAAGTTGGAAACATCCTAAAAAATTGGAAATAAACAAGGGCGTAAGTAGAATAAGAGTCCTAAAGCTAACCTCCCTCATTCTACTTTTGTTAGTTTCACCGAATATACAAACAGTTTTCTAATCATAGGCTTCTATACTTACAAACTACAATCTTCCATTCGCTAATTTGTTAGTTTAACCAATAATGGCAGACACTATCCTTGAATCCCTGAGAGCATATATGTTTCTTATCATTACGTTTGTTATATAAGTAGGTATAGGCAGTGGGCAACAATGAGGAATGGGAACATCCGCTCGAACACTAAAGATGATATGCAACAACCGATTGGGGAATGCAACAACCGATTCGCAGCAACAAATAACGCATAATCCAAGACGTGAGACTTCCCTGCCTTCAAGTTTATCTTCCATGCATCTTATTAAATTCTAGAGTTGAAATTGCGAGAAAAAGTTTCCCTCTGTGAGATTATAGAATATCGGTGTGGCTCCGCATCAATCTGGAAGGACTAGAAGCTGTATTGAATAGTTGGTTGGGTGTGACTAAATTGTTTAGTGTTTTTGTTTGATCAGGGACTAGCAAGACTGGGTGTTAGATAGCCTACAATTGTGCACTTAGGAGTTCGTTCCAAGTATCAGGAATCCCAGGTAGGCACCTACATACCCTATTTAGGTCTAATGTTGTACTTTGATAAGTGGCCTTCATCTTTTAGCTTAGATACAACAGTAATATCCAATATCGCAATAATATGGTGTTCTCAGTAATAGGGTCATTAGAATCATCTTGCAGGACCTCACTTCCACCAGCCAATGGAGTGCTATTATCACATGTCCCTAAGTGTTCCAAATTTCCAATCCCTATTGAAAATTTTTGCACCATTTCTACCATTTTCTTATCAGTGTTAGGCCTACCATCAACATACATCACCCAGCGGTTGCCTGCTAGCTTACCACTATTACAATGATGCCCTGTAATCAGTGCCAAGACATCAAATTACCACTATTCTAATGATGCCCTATAATCAGTGCCAAGACATCAAACGTGTGTAGTTAGCCGCATAAGAATGTCGCTGGACGATCGAGATGCAGGGCATACTCAGTTTTTTTATCAGTAATCAAAATGTGATATTTGGTCGTTTCCAATCTCTCAATATCATCATACTTTCATGCCTTTGCTTAATTGGTATTTTGTAATAAGTCACCAATTTGAGCGCTTTTTAACCCGACAACTCGGAAGAGACTTCGAATTTTACTGGTGTCTTCACCTTAGCATTGTTTTCTCCCTGATTATATAACGATCAACATGGTGTCAAATGTATTTGACTTTGTTTTGGTGTGAATTGTATTTGACAGTATCAACTATCCTTGGAGACCAACTAGATTGTAAATATATCAGACAAATGTTTTCAACTCACTAACCGCAGTATTACTTACTTCCACCAGTAAGCGACGAGTAATAAAGAATGTCCGTCTTGCTGCTCGGGAACCGATAAGCCCAACCATCAGGATGTCTATGAATAGCACCACGAGCTTTGACGAGGCCATGCCATAATTGCTTTTAATATTGTGAACATCT
Organism: Coptis chinensis; assembly: GCF_015680905.1. Classification (NCBI taxonomy): domain Eukaryota; kingdom Viridiplantae; phylum Streptophyta; class Magnoliopsida; order Ranunculales; family Ranunculaceae; genus Coptis; species Coptis chinensis. The sequence goes on along the minus strand of NC_141463.1, from coordinate 85,252,575 downwards.
GGGATCTCTTCACCCCCAGTAACCATAACCATACGTACTATAAGTGATTGAAAATGTGGCCTTCCTAAAGAATCCCCTATAAAAGCAATAGTTTTGTCCTGTATCCTAGACCCCATAATCACCCTTAGAAAACTCACCAACACATTTAGTCAAATTATTGGCCTGTCTTCTTGCAGCAAAAAATGCACACACATTTGGGGTTCCAATTGGATATCCATATATAGTATGTATTAAGTAATCATATCACTAATTCAGTGGCCAGAGCTGCAGGAGTTGTTGCTAAAGATGATCGAGAAATGCTTCCAAAATCAGCAGTCAAGAGATTCAACGCATCGTCTTCGGAAAAAACACAGATAATTTAACTAACCAATTGATTTGTAATGGGGTATTAATCTCCCATGGTGTATCTCTATAACACATAATTTATCACTGCATAGTAAAAGAGTGAAGATACAACGACAATAGTACAACGAATGAACAAATAATTTTAAACAGACAATAGGCTATATAATAATATATACAGAATAAAATGTAATCTATATAAAAAAAATAGGCTAAACAATATTATAGTAGACAAAAGGACATAAACCAACTTTTAATCCAAAACATTAATACGTAGAAACCAACTTCTAATCAAAAACATTTTTTAATTCAGAGCAACACAAAGCAAACAATATATTATTGAAAGAGGTTAGATGCATTATTTATTCGACAGAAGCTTCCAACCAACTCAATTTTTAAATTAACTTACTTGGTCAAGCAAAATGCGACGCTTATTCAACCGAGTCTTCAATTTAGTTCGGACTTTATCCAATCATATCATATCGTTAATCAATTTCACCAATTCCAATAAATTTCACCATAGCAAACAATTGTATGCAAATGCATTGAACTAACTTCAAAGAATAATTCACGGGGAATCGGAAATTGGATACAAATGCATTGAAAATAAACCTCGAAGAATAATTAACGAGAAATTGAAAACTAAATAAACTTTGATGATCCCATAAAGTGAATCATGTATAATTTTTTTAATGTCATGTTTGCAAAGATACTACATAAGGATCAATAGAAGTTGGTGTGTAGGTATTACACACCGCCTTGGATAATTAACGGGAAATAAAAAACCAGATGCAAATGCATTAAACTACCCTCAAATTAATAACTAACAGGGAAACGGAAACTTGATGCAAATGCATTGAGCTAATATCAAATAATAATTAATAGAAAATCATAAACTAGATGCAACTGCATTGAACCAACCTCAACGAATAACTAACGAAAAATCGTGGGAAATCGGAGACTGAAACAAATTTATCGAACTAACCTCAAAGAATTATTAAAGAGAAATCGAGAAACTTGATGCAAATGTAACGAACTAACCTCAAAGAATAATTAATGGAAAATTAGAACATGAATGCAAATTCATTGACCTAAACACAATGAATAATTAACGGAAAATCAGAAACTAGATGCAAATGCATGTAACTAACCTCAAAGAATAATTAACGATAAATAGAAAAATGGACGAAAACACATTGAACTAGCCTCAGAGAATAATTAATAGTAAATTAGAAACTGGAGGCCAATACATCGAACTAACCTCAAAGAATAATTAACGAAAAATCGAAAACTGGATAAAAATGCATCGAACTAACCTCAAAGAACAATTAATGGGAAATTAGAAACTTGATGCAAATGCATCGAACTAATCTCAACAAACTATTAATGGGAAATCGAAAACTGGATGCAAATACATCGAACTAACCTCAAATAATAATTAACGAAAAATCAGAAATTGGATGTAACGACATCGAGCTAATCTCAAAGAATCATTAACTAACATGAAATCAGAAACCAGATGTATAATCGCAAATACAATGAACTAACGAAAAATCGAAAACGGGATACAAATGCATTGAACTGACCTCATAGAATAATTAATAAGAATCGAAAGCTGGATGCAACTACATCGAATTAAGCTCAAACAGTAATTAAAATGAAATAAAAAATAGGATGCATATGCATCGAATTAACGGGAAATTGAAAACTAGATGCAAATGTAAGGAATTAATCTAAAAAATAATTAACAATAAATAAAAAAATTGGTTGCAACTGCATGGAACTAACCTCAAAGAATAATTAATGGGAAATTGGAAACTTGATGAAATTGCATTTAACTAACCTCAAAGAATAATTAACAAGAAATCATAAAACTGGATGAAAATGTGTTGAACTAACCTCAAAGAATAAGTAACGAAAAATTGGATATAAATATATTGAATTAATCTCAAAGAATAATTAACAATAAATCGAAAAATTGGATGAAAATGCATTGAACTAACCTTAAAGAATAATTAACTGAAAATTGGATGCAAATGCATTGAATTAACCTCAAAAAATAATTAATAGAAAATCGAAAATTGTATGCAAATGCATTGAATTAAGCTCAAAGAATAATTAACAAGAAATCGAAAACTGTATGCAAATTCATTTGATATAACCTTAAAGTATAATGTTTGGATATGTAGTGGAAATGCCTCGACAAGTATAGTTTTGCATTTAAAATATTGTGTGTCATATCTATTTTCATATGATTGGAATGTTTTGCTATTCCAGTAGCTTGAATTTGATCTTTGCCTCATCGGGCATTCTCACAAAACTCCAATCAAAATTCTATTGTTGAACAACAAAATGAAGTAGAAGGGTTTTATTATTAAATGTGGTTTATTTTTTTTATTTTTTTTTATTTTATTGAGAGTGAGTTTTTCATGTTGCAAGAAATTTAGATGAGTGATCAATATAATATTCGATCATATCTCATAGTTCTACATAGTTGCAAATAATTTTCAGAACAACTTAATATAAAAGCACATATATAGTTTGTCTTTTCGCTATCACTAAGTTATTGAAAATAAAATAGCTTTTAGTATGATCTCTGATTTATCATAAGTAAAAGTTAATAGATAAATATAATATTAATATATTTTTTTACTCATACATTAAAACGAAAATAAAAATATATGTTTTTTTTCAAATTATAAGAAAAAAAAACATTTTGACACCCGTTCGTAGGACGGGTTCAAAAGCTAGTTAATCCGATATTGATAGCATAGAGTTAATCACAATGACCTACTCATTGTTTCATTGTGTGAGTACCCTGTGGCAGTGTGGCCTGCGCTTAAGTTGGCCAGTCTTGTTAGCTACAGTATCTAAACTTTTAAGATGGTGTAAGTACCTGACCAAATGGCAATATAAAATGGAAATGAATTCACAGTTCAATCTTTCCTTACGTTTCGTAGCACAAAAATGTGGTTGGGGCTTGGTACTTATGGTACGTATATACAAAAGGTAAACCTGTAAGAAAGATATCGGAGATTGTAGTGCAGATATAATAGTCATGTGTGATAAACCGTGGACAGTGAAGTTTCTCCAAATTAGGTTTCTTTCTTCTTTAATGAGTGTGATACCTTAAAAAGTGCATTCCATCTTCATCATGAAGTACAAAGGTTTGATGCTTTGAAGCTGGTTTAATGTTCTAGTCCTGATCATTGTGCAGATGATGATGACACGACACAAGACTCCTTCATCTTTTACTAACTTAAAAACACAAGCCAGTCCACTTATTTTTCTTGTTGGAAGCTAGCTCATCAGGCCAGTCCACTTTTGCCTTAATAGTCAAGGACCAAAGTCCAAAGGTCCATAGTTAACCATTTCTTGTTGTGGCTTTGTTCACAAGTCATTTGGAAGCAAAGTCAAAACAAATGAAAATATTTTTCCTTCTTCAGAAACATGAAGTTGACCGCAAGTAACTGGCCAGTTTCAATTTCTGATGAATTGGATGGTGCAGGGTAGCAGTTCTAGTAGTACTAGAGATACTATAGTCCTTCTGCATGAAACAGAACATCACTACAAACTAAATCAGTGCCTACATTCAATCCACGTGTTTATGTACTACGTACAAATCCACAAAGCTAAAGAAGCACAGGCCAAAATCCATAAAAGCCATTTGAGGACTAATACCATTTGCTCTTTGTTCTTCACAAATTAAGAAAATACATACTAAGTTCTTGATCATCCATAACAAAATGATGCACCAAAAGAAAACCCAAGAACAGATCACAAGAAAGGAGTCATCTTTTTTTAAGATTATTAACTCTTCCATCATAAATGATCGACAACTTGTAAGAATTTCAACCCGCTTCCTTATTCGAATTGTTTTTTTTTCTGTGTGGAACTTAATAGTTTGATATCTTGGTTTTCATTTTTAATTGTGATAATTTTATAATGAATCAAGTCCTCATTGTATAGTGTTAATGTTAAAATTTTGTTTGTTATTGGCTACTAATTATATTTGAGCTTTAAGGATGTGAAGTTTATAGTATATGAAATGATTGGATGGGACTTAGGAGGAAAGAATTCATGTTCGTTCTTTGTTAACTTTTAGCACATATTACTTGCATCTCTAGTTCCAATCTTAATCAGTATAGTCTAAGTACATACTGTTATGTTTGTGCTTAAGTAGATCAAATGGAAAATCTGAGTATTTCTTTGAGATACAGAATTAGTGATAATGCTAAAAACTTATAGTAAAGTATTCCATAGGAATATGTTAAGTGAACTCATGTCTAGATATGCATTATGTATTGGACTATTGGTAAACGCATGGTAGGAAGCTCTGAGAAGAAGTTATTTGTTGCTGAAACATTCTGATTCATCTTTGCTTCTTAAGGATATTCACATGGAAATCAGGCCGACAATGGAATAACTAGTATACCGTACTGGGATCGGAGCTAGCTAGCTAGGTTTGTATAATAGCAATTGAGTCGGTATATATATTCAAAAAAAAAGTTTACCTAAATAATACTATAGAAGTGAACTCGATCATGATTCCATGAATATTCTAAGGTGCAGTAACTTCATGCTATAATGTCTACTATACAGTCATAAAAATAAAGGTTACTTAATGAGTGTGCATGCAGGGGATCCCGAACAAGTTCATTATTCAAAAACTGGGTAAGAGTCTTCCATATATTGTAGACTTAAAAGTTCCTACTGGTGCACTTTCGCGTATTGAATTGGAAGAAGTGGATGGCATTCTTTGGTTTCAAAAAGGTTGGCAAGAATTCATGGAGCAATACTCTATTGATGTAGGGCATTTTTTAGTTTTTAAGTATGATGGAAAATCTCAATTTTGTGTTCTGATATTTGATATGAGTGGTAATGAGATTCTCTACAATGCCGGAGAATCTAGAAAGCGCAAGGAAATTACTGACTATCCTTCTAGTAAGCATATATATCAAACTCCAATTTAGTTGTTTTTTACTTTTCACATGATGCTCTGGATATCCAATAATTACCATTACTGTGTTTGTTAAATGCAGGTGAAGATGATTCAATTGCCAAAAAATATTCACATAAAGAAGCTTTGATGATGAAGAGACGACTGAAAAGTCAAGCGAAAGATGGATCTATTCAAATAGCTGGTTCATTCAAATCAAGCTATCCTTACTTCATAATTTACATGCAGCCTTCCTATGTGAATGGTATCTACATGGTGAGCACCTTGGTTTATAGTTGTTTCCTTTAAGACTTTGTAACACACCTTCATTAAATCTTGTAAACTATGTGCCTTAATATAGCATACAAAATCATATATCAAAGAGCTGAGGAAAATTTGTTTATTACTTGCTTAGAGTAAATGGTAACTTAACAAGGTGCCAAAGCTGAAATCAGTTGGCAATAACTTAAAGTCTTAAACGTGACCTCTAACAAGCCGAAGTTTGAATACCATGTCAAACCACAATGTTATAGAATTTGTGAACACGTACAATGTGTAAATGACTAAATGGCGTTTTATTTTCCTTTTTCGTTTTGCAGCCAATACCCAAAAAATTCTCCAAGAAGTACTTGCCAGAGGGGTTAGACAGTTTAACTATTCAGGCTTCAAGTGAGAGAAGGAAATGGCAAGTTGGATGCAATCTGAATAACACTCACATGAGAATGTGTAGAGGGTTAGCTAAATTTATAAGGGAAAGTGGTGTTAAACTTGGAGACATCTGTGCCTTTGAGCTTATAAACAAGGAGGATGCTGTGCTGAAGCTTAACATATTGTAATTCCTTATTATATTGTAATTGTAATTAACGCCTGCCTAACTTGTGGGCAGAGGTTCCCTCTTCGATCAACTTGTGTTAGGCTTATGTTATTGTCTATATTTCCTTTTTAGTGCAGGTAGAATCTGTTGTTTTACTCTAAACAGTCTAAAGACTTATTTGGATATTATTGAAGGTAGTTTTTCGCTCGATCAATGATCATGCATGTTTGTTTTTAGTTTAGCATAAATAACTCTCTGGGATGTTTGAGATCGAAATGAAAAATTATATTTAAGACCACCTGCTAAAAGGTGGAACACTGAAAATGATGAAAGGAAATTACATCAACTCAACAAGCTAGATGTCATCTAGTAATTTTATCGAAAAAAAAATATGTTAGTAATTAATTTCGAAGAATTAATTTAATTTGAAGTGCCTTTTTCCTCATAAAACATTAACGAAAGGTTACAGCAACGTGACCTTCAACTCTAATCTTCACTTGAAAACTAAAGGGCCTCAGCCATATTGTGCACTTGAGTTGTACTTCTGTGAACATTAAGCAATTCAACTATGTCGATCGATCAGCCCTCTTTTGCATTTCTTCCTTAATTTACAAATGATCATTCCCGCATAAATAATACACCATAAAGCCTCTCATCTAGCCTTACATAGTTACATATCAATTTTCTTAACATCACAAATAATGCCTCCAGCACTATGAGTCTATGACTCTGTGTGTTAGACTTTCCGAATTTAATCACAAAACTAAAGAAAAACAAATTGGATGGAAGTTTTATTTATTTATTGTGTTTTTGGTTTAGTAGTTAGTACAAATGTGAAATGTGGAAAAGATACGTGCCATGCATGTACGGGTTAGTCTGGTTGGCAGGTGAAGTTTCAGTACAAATGTGGAAAAGATACTTGTATTTGAGCTTTACATTCAAGTTAACAATTAAGTACTAGAGTTATAGCCCTTCTGCAGTAGTACGTGCAGTACTGTTTTCATCAGCTTGACAACACACACGCCAAATGCTGGTGATAAGCCTTTGTTTTTGTCCTATGGTCAAAAGTCAAAAAACCACAAAACCATTTGTGATTTGTTGTTGGGGGCTTGTGGCCTTACTGTTGTTGTTTGCTCTTAATTTGTTCGTCTTCTGAAGTTAAAAAACTTATCACATCCTGCAACTTCTTTACCCATCCAAAATGCAGCATGGTTCAAAGAAACACCAAGAACATATTACTAAGCCGGGTGGTTCAGAGGAGAAGGGGCCATCTTTCTTTAAGATTATAAGCTCTTCCATCATTCAAGGCGGACAACTTGTAAGAATTTCACCTCCTCTTTTCTTCAGCATCAGTAGTTTCAACCTATTTTCTTTCTCTGTGCATGGAACATTAATTACTTTATAGTATCTTGTTTTTTGTCTGGGATGTTTCTATAATTTCAAAGTCCTCTGTTTGTTTGGTTACTGAATTCAACATATGAGAATGTGAAGTTTATTATATAAAATGAACTAGATGGGACTAGGAAAGGACTCATGTTAGCTCATTTTGTAGGAAATTAGCTAGAGACATTGTAATGCTTGTGCTTAAAGTGATCGAATTGGATTGTTTGTCGTTAAGTTACGTAATTGTTCTCGAGATAAAAAATCAATCTTTTTGCCTTTCTTGGTGATAATGTAAACATGACGTGATTAACTGTAGCAAAATTTTGGATTATCTGCCTATTTAAGATACGTAGGGAAAAAAATCCATTAGGAGTTGGTTAGGTGAAATTGTTAGATATATGTATGGTTAATGTATTGGATAAGTTATGGAAACATTCTGATTCTTCTGTTGCATCTTCTTTGTTTCGCGAGTATTTTTACATTGGAAATGAGGCGGAGGATGAAATTCTATGAATATTTTCTCACTGGAGTATTTCTATCACGTCAAAAGTGGATTTTAAATTTATAAAACTCCCACGCACTGAAATCAATATTCATTGTTGTTGCATATGTACACTACTATATGGTATTGGGAGGTTTCAATAGAACTGAGATGGTGATCCAAAACTCGAAAACCATATTGCGCATCCTTTTGCCGCCAATGAGGAGGATATGTAATGACCTACTTTGAATAAAGGCCTAACAGAAATACTGTTTCATTAATGCCCGATAGTGTCTGTTGAGATTTTTAATCCCATGTCGGGTATCTAAAGCCCTGAATGAAAATGAATAAATTCGGGGCTACTCCACTTATTGCCAAAATAGTATTGAGTTGGATGCGGAAGTTTAACTTAATAATACTATGAACTAGGCTGATCATATATATGATTCCCTCAGAGAATTTTAAGAGAATACTACCAATTAACCTATATGACATAAAAATATATGGCAAAAAGTCCCCAATCAAATCCAAACTGATCTGCATGATCAACTCCCAAAAACCATAGCTAGCTAGACATAATAGACCATGTCTTAATTGTTTGATGCACAAGAAAATGGAAGCAACAAATCTGCATTTTGTTTGCAGGCATTGAGAAACCAAAACTACCCCATGTCTGCAACCAGACATCTGCTAATTTCTTTTCTCAGTCATCTGCCAATAGAAACTCTTAGTTTTTCTGTTGCAACTATGACCACTTAACCGGCAATGTAACGTTACACTCAAAACAGAACCGTTTCTTGCAGTTGGCATACCTTGTCATTTACGATCAAATCTGAGCAATGATGTCAAACAAATTAATCTTAGAAATGCCCGCTTATTACTTGATGTCTGTGCACCTTGCAGGAGATCCCGAAAAGGTTCATTAGTAACCATGGGAAGCGACTGCCAAATGTTGTAAACTTAAAGGTTCCTAGTGGTGCAGTTTCGCGGGTTAAACTGAGAGAAGTGGATGGTAATGTTTGGTTGGGAAAAGGGTGGCAGGAATTCATGGAGCGACATTATATTGATGTTGGGCATTTTTTGGTTTTTACCTATGATGGTGAATCTCAGTTTTACGTTGTTATATTTGATATGAGCTGTAATGAGATTCACTACTTCAATGACTCCAACAATGCTGGAGAGTCCAGTCAAGTGCTGAGAAAAGGTGAAGATGGTAACCGCGTGGCAGTTTGTCACCACTCTTCTAGTAAGTCTTTCAAACTAACCGACTAGTCATTCCCATGCCATAGATTCTGAATAACATATTTTGATTGCTTAAATGTAGATGGAGGTCATTCAATGAAATACATGAACACAAGGAAATTCATACGCGCTCAATTAAAGCTTCAGGCAGTCCGTTCTTTTAAGTCGAACCATCCTTTCTTCAGAGTTAAAATGAGACCATCATATGTGAATTCTAAATATGTGGTGAGTTGTTGAATATTATTTCAGACTCTCATACTTTCCCTTGTTTTCAGTGTTTTTGTATATACCTTTTCTTTCTTTGTATAAGAATGTGTTTCTTCTTCTTTGCACAGCCTATACCAAAATCATTCTCTAAGAAGTACCTACCAAGGCGGTCGGAGAATTTCAAAATTCAAGCTTCTGACGGTAAAGAATGGGCTGTTGGCTACAATTTGAATAAAAATGGCATGAGACTCGGTAAAGGAGTTAGTGCCTTTCTATCGGGATGTAAGATTAAACTCGGTGACATTTGCATCTTTGAGCTGGTTAACAGGAAGGAATTTGAGCTGAAAGTTAAAGTATTTTAACAATAGTTGGAGAAAGGTAAATTTTGCTACACAAGTAGTAAGATGTGGAGAAGACTATTCCTTTTGTAATATTAAGTTTTAAGACCGAGCGTGTTAGGATACTTTTATTGTTTATTTCTTCAATCCTAATATGAGAATCTATGTCATTAAATTTAGACAAGTGAAAAATTTTAGACTTGTTTACTTCTAGGTAGATTTAAAAAGTTTGTAGTCATGGAGGATTGGTCAATCTTGAGTTTTAAGAAAGTGAGCATTATGCATGGTATGTCATTTTTTGCTCCCAGCGTTCGTGCCTCCAAAATTCAAGACACGTATCACCAGTTCCACAAAAAAGGGAAGTTAAGAAAAAATTTCAGTTTTACTGATTTGTCCTTCTTAAAAAAAAAAAAAACAAAATTGGAATACAAAAAAAAAATTTGAACAAAAAGATAAAAAAGATCGAACCTCTTCATCTTTTTTCCATACATATTTCCCAGTTCTCTTCTCCAATCCAAAAGCGAACACTTCTCTCTCATAAAAATACTTCCTATGCATGCATGACTTGTTTAGGTGAAACAAACATATACCCAAAGTTTGTCAAGGTTTAAAATTAGTATTTGAATGAGAAACAATGATCCTACTTTGTTGCAGATTTCCTATTGAATTTCGATGGTAATAACATCATTTTTTTCAAAAGGTTCGGTTGTTCCTTAGTTGTTTGACATAGTAACAATGCATATTTGATTATCAAAGATGATGTAGGATCAACCAAATCCTAACCCCCGATAAGAGATAAGCCAGTAATGAATACATAGTTAGGAGGAGGGACAAACATGTAAATGGAGAATCTTCTTTTGTAGCAACTAGTGATACGTGTGTCAGGAAGGGCAGCTGGACAGGAATGTAGTTGATACAAGAATGAATTTCCTGGCATAATTCCCAGTCCTTTTGAGCCTATGTCGACAACAGAATCGGAATAATCCTAGTTATGATCGAGACTCTCGATTCAGGAATCATAGTGATTAGATGGGTGACATATGTAGTTTCGTGAAAATGACTTACAAAGTTTCACTAGTCTCAAACTCCCAATTGACTAGATAAATGTTGGGAAATTTTACTAGGATGTAACACCTCAACCTAGTTATTCTCTATCCCAAATTAAATAATTTCAATGGAGCTCACACCAAGGAAGTCACCCACCTAAGAATCTTAGTAGTTATCACAACAACTACCTAGTAACAAGTAAAAGTAAATGCAAAGAGACACAAGATTTAAAGTGGTTCGGTAAAATGTTATCTACATCCACACAAAAACGAATTTTTTTTATAGTAAAAATTAGAGAGTTTAAAAGAGTTAACTAGAATCAAGAACAAACAACCTCAGTCAAACCTTAGCTCAATAGAGCTCCCACAATTCCCATGAAATGAGTCTCCCAAAGTTAACTCAATCCTAATCTTAAGTTTGTTTATATAGGTGGGGAGAAGATTTTGTGAGAAAAAATGGGCTTGGAGTGAAATTTCAACAAACGGTCAAACTTTTAGTACATTTCGTCAAGACATTCTTGATCGGTAACCAAATACGGAAGGGTGAACTAGTCTTACCCCCCACTAGATGAGCCAATTAGGATTCCCCTCCCCCCCAGATGCGAAATTAGGGTCTCCCCCCTAAATACACGGTCAACTTGGTTTGACCGTTAATTTTCAAGTCAAACAACTAAAATGATATAAATGCCCCCACCTAATTAAAATTGAATATTTTCTTTTTGAAAATAATGAGGGTATTTGTGTAATTTTCAATTGTTTGACTTGAAAGTTAACGGTCAAACCAAATTGACCGTGTGTTTAGGGGGGGCAGAGCCTAATTTCCTAATTGCCTAATCTAGTGGGGGTAATACTAGTTAACCCAATACGGAAAGTGCTTGTCAAAGTCGGTATCTCTCTACCGTCCAAAATCAAACTCCAAGTCTATTGAAAGTGTGTTAAGGGACGACTTGGTACTTAGATGCTGAGATTTCAGCAACTCATTGCCGATCATTCTTCTCCAACTCGGTAGTTCACTGCCATCCAAACTTGAGCCTCGGTACAACTGTTAGGTGGTCACCGGAGCAAAGCTCGACGGTTCCACAAACCTAACAATAAAGGGAGTCTGAGCACCTATGAATAGGCCTCCAATGGCCTACTGTTTGAAAAATCAAATTTCTGTTAGCATCACTTGCTGCTACGAAATTTGAGATTATAGCTAGAAATACTTGTTTATTGTCAATGTGTGAACGTGTGGTTGATCAGTTTGGCATGTGAAATTTCACTCAATTGGGCTCTTTCATTTTTAATGGGGGTGGCTTCATTCAATAGTATTTTACCATTTCCAACATGAAGTTGGTTCAAGTATGTGTCCTTCTTCTGCAGCCTGTTATAAATATTATGAACCATCTTTCAAGGGATTCTGATTCAAAATTTGACAAAATCTACGTTGAATAATACTAGATACGCTTTTACCTTAAATTCTTTTGCCTTTCCTTCAAACCCAACGGTTTCTTGATTTGCTCTTCCTTCTATCTCTTACATCGAGGGTGGTGTTTGAGTTTGACTCAAAAACTAGATATGGTGAAAGTTCAAAAGAAGGGAACTTCTTTTTCGTCTGGTGTTGGTTGTCATTTCTTCGAAGTATACCTCCCTGAACATAGCTCCCAAAGGCTGGTTAGTATACTCTGTTTCTCTGTTCTTTCTCTTGAATTTCCAAGTCCATAGAATTGTTTATAGTTGTAATCAAGAAAAATCCATTTCATATTCAGCCTGCATTTTGTAAACATGAAAAAATATGTGGTAGGGTAATTGTATTGAGCAAAGTGAATACAAATATGTGAAATGAGTAGTAGACTAGTCGTATGAAATGTTGTAAACTTGTAGTTTGTTTTGAGGACATGAACATTCAAAATAAAGTACATTTCAGATATTTTTTTTTCAACATGATACCATGTTTGATCTTTTGCGTTATTGGTTTTTGTTGTAGAAAATACCTACTGCTTTTGTTGACGGCTTAAATGGAGGGTTACCCAAAACGATCATCCTCAAAAGTGCTCTTGGGAGACTTTGGTCCATTAGAGTAAAAGAAGTTGAAGACTTCAGACATGATTGTTCTTTAAGAGTGGGAGAATTTCTAGTGTTCCGTTATGATGGAAATTCTACTTTTGAAGTCATAATATATGATCACAGTTGTTGTGAAGGGGAAGAGGAGTTAGCTGGATCATAAGGACATTGATAATTCCCCTTTGCTAGATCTTCCTCATTTGAAATAGAAATCTCATGCTGTGCACTATCACACATATTTTTATCTAGCAGCTATATATTGAATCTAACGCAACAGAGGGTTTGAATCTGTGTTACAGATCAACAGCATGTATTTATTGTTTTTCCTTAAAGTTTGATTTGTTGGTCATGACAAGGGATCCATAAATCCATTCTGAAGCGTCGTCTCTCATTGCATAAAACCTGTTTTCGTTGGTATTTATTATGTGCAGGGACGGAGCAGGAATTTGACCTTGGGGGGCGACTGTATACACAATAATACAAAGTCGGTTGGACGAAGTCAGAAATCGGGGGGGGGTTTACCACTTTGACCATGTAATTAACAAGGGATACGATAACAAAACGTATTAGTAGATAAAAGAAAACATTCAAATTATGAACCTACCCCATGGTTCTCGAAAAAGAACAATCAAAGCAGACTAAGAGAAATCAAAGGCTTGTCCACTTTAAGCTCCTCACAGTTACTTATATAGATTATTTTAAGAGGTTTGTTCCATATATTACATGAACTCAGAGCTCTTTCGCCTAAAAAAAATCAACGAAATCGTTGAATGAAAAAAATAGTTTAACATCAGGGTTTTAAAACTAGAATTTAACCCGTGGCGATGCCACTCAATTGTCAATGGTTAAATTCATTAGTAAATTTGTCATTTTACACGATTTAGCTTCGCCTATTTTTTGGCATATAAACAAAATATCAAGTTTTTTTTTTTCATTAATTATTCTTTGAGGTTAGTTTAATGTAGTACGTTGCATCCAGTTTCCAATTTCTCATTAATTATTCTTTGAGGTTAGTTCAATGCAATTACATCAAGTTTCCAATTTTCCGTTAACTATTATTTGAGGTTAGTTTAGTGCAATTGCATCCACTTATTTATGATTTCCCGTTAGTTATCCATTAAGGTTAATTCAGTACAGTTGCATCAAGTTTTCGATGTTTCGTTAATTAGTCTTTGAGATTAGTTCATTGTATTTGCATCCAGGTTTCAATCTCCCGTTAATTACTTTTTGAGGTTAGTTTAATACATCTGCATCAAGTTTCTGATTTCCCATTAATTGCTTTTCTAGGTTAGTTCGATAGTTTATAATTTGTTTGCATACATGTAAGAGTCTGTTTTTATAAACTCACTTTCGTTTTGGGTTCCTAATTACTCGTAATTACTAATGTGAGAAGGCTAAAAAAATGGACATTTATGCTTTGAGGTCAGTGCGATGCAGTTACATCCGACTTCCGATTTCTAGTTAACTATTTTTTTTAGATTATTTTAATGCATTTGCATCCAATTTCTGATTTCTCGTTAATTAATTTCTGATTTTAGTTTAATGCAGTTGCATCCAGTTTTTGGTTTTCCGTTAATTATTTTTTGAGGTTAGTTCAATGCAGTTGCATCCAATTTCCGATTTTATGTTAATTGTTCTTTGAGGTTAGTTCAATGCATTTGTATCAAGTTTTTGGATTTCGTTAATTATTTTTTTGAGGTTAGTTCAATGCGGTTACATCAAATTTATAATTTACCGTTAATTATTCATTTAGGTTAGTTCAGTGCAGTTTCATCCATTTTTCAATGTTTCATTAATTAGTCTTTGAGATTAGTTCATTGCATTTAGATCTAGTTTCCGATTTCCTGTTAATAACTCTTTAAGGTTAGTCCAATACATCTGCATCTAGTTTCTAATTATTTATGCTTTGAGGTTAGTTCGATACAATTATATCCGGTTTCTGATTTCTCGCTAACTATTATTTAAAGTTATTTCAATGCATTTGCATTTAGTTTTCGATTTCCCACCAATTATTCTATGAGGTTAGTTCAATGCAGTTGCATTCGGTTTTTCATTTTATGTTAATTATTTTTTGAGTTAAGTTCAATACATTTGCATCCAGTTTTCGGATTCCCATTAATTATTATTTGAGGTTTATTTGGTGTATTTGCATACCGTTTCTGATTTTCTGTTAAATATTTTTCAAAGATTTGCATCCAATTTATAATTTCCCGTTAGTTATTCTCTGTCATTAGTTTAATGCAATTTGCATAAAGTTTCCGATTTCCCATTAATTACTCATTGAGCTCAATTATGTATTTGAATCCAGTTTTCGATTTTCTTATAATTATCCAATGTGGTGTGTAATACAAACTTCTACTGATCCATCTGTAGTGTGATAAGAGTCCAAAATTATAGTTTTAACCCTGTAACAGTCATACTTTTCACTACACCAGAATGGCCATTTTGTAACAGGGCAAAATTTTCATTTGTAACGCTTATATCCGTTACTTGCTTTCTAACGGATATAAACGTTAGGCATTTCGGTATCCGTTACTGTACATCTATTTTCCCCTTGTTTATTTATTTGCCAAGGATTTATTTATTTTCTAATTTTGGCTAACAATTATATCCGTTAGAAAAGGCGTAAGTGAAAATAAAACACACTTAAAAGAAATTAAATAAGTCCAAAATCCGAAAAGGGGTCGATCACATCTCTCAAGCTCAAGCTCAAGCCCATCTGCCTACACGAGTTCACTCTCTTCCTCTCAAGCAATGAAGTCTAGGGTTTCCAGATCTATCGGTTGAATAGGAAGACGACCAATTTTCTTCTATGGTTTAGGGAGAACAAATCAGACGAACCAGATCGAGGAAAGAGCATGAAGGAGGAAGATGAATCAGGTAAATCCCCTTTCAGTCTGATTTCTCTCTCCTCTAATTTGTTTGCGCACAAAATTCTAATTATATTTCTTTTTAGGTTTTTCAATTTGGGAATTACAGGAGCATATATACCTAATTGTGTATGAGCCCTTAGCTTAAAGGAGGTATCTTTGGCATTTGAGGTACAATTTTTTCTTCTCTTCCATCTGCCCTTTTTATTTTGTTTGCAAGAGGAACTATTGTCTTCCTTTCTTCAGAAAAAGACGAAAAATTATTGCCTAGACTTGAAGAAGAACAACACGTATAAGAAATAAATTTCTAACTGTTTGTGTTGAAGGGTGGGTTTTTTGTGCTGTGCCACGATAGGGTTCTCAAAACCCAACTGGGAAATCTTTGACTTACTTAAATATATACAAGGTTTAATTAACTAATAGTATGAAAGAATAGTTGTGAAAGTAATTGTTTATCCTTAGAGCACAATTGTCTATTAATAAAAGCATTAAAACATTTTGGTATAGGTGGGTTTTATATCCTTATCTTCATAGTTACAACATTACTATTAGTTGACCCTATTAGTTAACCTTGACTAGGTGAATTTGAGAATAGAGACCAAGACAAGTGTGTCATTGGACACTTTCGCAGGTCTACCTTTTCAGTTGGAATGAAGAAATAAAATTTTGGTGTCAAAGTTTTCTTTGTTGTATTATTTCTCATTGTAAGAATCTCTTGCTTCTTAATATATTTCTATTGGAGTATAAAAACTATATATACATAACTTGCTAGATTTAATTAGTTCACCGTGGAGCAAACTTAATTTTCTGAAGCAACTATCTTATATGTTTGTGAGGTTCTGGATGAATCTAATCATAGTGGCAGTAAATGATTGTTAGAGTTGGACTTAGTATTTTTACATATTTCAGTTGTCGATAGGACACTTGTTGGTTCTTTTGGAAATCAGAGAATTTATGCTTGAACATTCGCACGTAGTATGTAAATCTAATGAGACATGTATTAGATACCTATTGCTAGATGAGTTTGTGTGGCATAGATACAAAATACATTTAGACTTTATACATTTGTTAAATACGTTTTTTAGATTTTACGATATGTACACTAAATTTAAGTTTGAAATGTGCCGCCATGGTGTTCTACGTGGTGGCTCTAACAGTTTCCACGACAAATGGGATGGAGTTACGGACTTCATTTTATGTATTGCTAGGAACATCACTGTGTATGATTAATTTGTTCTACATATCACTATGTTTTGAGGTTCTTTTAGTAGTGTTTAAAGTCATTTCATCAAAATATTAGTAAACTCTGCTTGTCCTGTAAATGAAACATGACTCATTAATTAATCTTGATTTCTGTAATTGTTGTGTATTCCATAAGTGATTGATTGCTAGTTACTGCACAAATGCATATATTCTGTAAATGAGACTTCCTTGTGATCCTAATTTGAGTATATACTATGTAGGAGGCGTACCTACTTTATAAGGTGAGTCTCGTGTTTATTTCAAATTCAAGTGATACACACTTACTGCTTTTGCTTTTGGACTTAGAACCATGAAGTATATCTTTAGGTTTTCATTCAATACAAGTTGGAACATATTATTAAAGTTGCATCTGCTCTCATTATTTTTATGTTGTTTTTTGTTTTGTTTTTTAGAGGGGTTAGGATGTTAGGTGCTTATGGCGTGCACTACCACACCATTTCTCTTGCGTTTTTCCAACTTCTCACATGCTTACTATAACAAGTGTTACTTAAAATCTTGAATTAATATTTAATAATGTTTTCATAGTTATTTTGGGATATGCTAACATTTATATCCGTTAGAAAAGGAAACAAATATGCATAATAAATTGGAAAATAAAAAAATATCACGACCGGGCAAATTTGGTAACGCGGTCACATTTCCCCCTTCTTTTTTCTTCTTTTTTTCGGCTAACACTTACAAAAGGAATTATCTCGCCTCTTTTTTCATACGGCAGGAAACAAAAAAAAAAAAACTCTCTGAAGAACCCTAGCTTCTCTACGCCCATCTTCTCCAATTTCTCTGACGAACCAGGTCAATCTTGGAGCAATTAGTAGTCAGTCGGGATAGAGATGATGAGATGCTTGGAGCAATTAGTAGTCAGCCGGGGGATGCGTAAGCCCCTGGTTAGTTTTTTTTCCCTTCTTCTTTCCATTAGCTATTTTAATTTGAAGTTTTTACTTTTATTTGCCACTAATGATTGTGTAATTGTTTGATGCATCGCGAGGTTCATAATGTTGGAACTCCATTGTTGCTACTTGTGATTATCGCCAACATCTTGGTACATCTTGTCATTCTATCTATTTTTCTTTTTATTATTATTTTGGCTTTTCTAGTATATGAAAGCAGATGCGTAACTAGTACATACCCTCCTTCGGTTTTCGTATCGCGAGATCACTTTCATAAATGAACCAATGAACACGCGAGAAGAAACATGTACAAGCTTAATATCTTGTTCTTATAGCTTATTTACAACTTCCTTTATTATGCGTGTTACTTCCTGATCTGTGTTTGATATTTTGGTTATGTAATCATCTTATAATGGTGTTACTGCTCGATACAACAATAAGGAAGATGCTTGCCACACTAGATGATCCTTTCACTTTCGCTTTCTTGAGCGGAAAAGTTTAAGAGTTTGGGGTACATTTACTTTTCTTATCTATCCATGATTCTCGCTAGGCAGGTGCTTGGATTATGTATGACTTTGGTTATGAAATCCCCATCAATTGTTTACAGACTTATTCCCTGAAATATCTTTGTTTTTTTCTTTGAAGGCAGTCTGGTACTCAAGGTGCTCTTACTGGTGTAGAGTTGTCCATGGGCTTGTTGTTATATCTTCTTCTCCTGGAACCCCTGCAAGTAGGGCTGGCATTGCAAAGATCTGGTAAGCTTAATGATATATTCCTTAGAAACAAATCTTAGCTTCCATGCATGTGTTGTGTATGTATACATGAACTTTAACAGACAGTGTCTTAGAACCATAGTTTTTTTTTTCATATTCATTTTCATTTTCTTGTACTTTTCCATTTTTGTTTTACAAATTCAGGTTAAAGAAAGGAGTCATTGTGTATATCTGTGATAGTCGTGGCGTTCGAGATATATATGAAGCAGATGGCAGTGATGCAATTGCAACATCTGAACCTCTAGCAGTTCTGGTATGTTTTCTTATAGAGATCTGGCTATTGCATTCTCCAATATTAGGAAGTTCATCTTGCTTGGGAATTCTTTGTCTCGGTCCTCCTCCAAAGACCAGCTCCCCAAGCTTCACATGGTCGATCCGCCCGTTTTAAGTAGTTCATGCTTCTTTCCAGTTCATGGTAAGAGTTGGACATCTGTCGTAGATCAAGCTGGCAATGAGATCATCAACATCCAGTTGAGGTATAAACATAGTGAAAGAGTTGGAATTGCATTTGGGGGTAAGATTCTAAATGGTGATTTCTTTATAGATGGCGAGCAAAGTCGTTATGCTTCGAGAAACGGATATATGGGGCACAAAGGGTTATGGTCTACGGTTGATGGGAAGGACCCGCAGATTGCCAGGTTATCCATCTGTTGATATGGGAAAAGGCGTGAAGCTTGTGACTGAATGCACAAAGATCTCCAGTAAATTTAGCCTTATTTAATCCAAGTAGATTTTAATTTTAGCTTATTGCTTTACACACCACCTGAACCAAAGGCCCGGATTTTCGAGCTAGCATGTGGTTCACTGGTTCATTAGTCATTTGTTTACCACGCCACCCACGTTATCAATACCACGAAAAGTTTTGTTTTAAGATTTGCTTTTTAACAAACACATTGTCCTTTACTAAGATAACTGTAGCTCCTAGGGGTTCACTTTTCTTTGGTTTTTCGTAGTATCTCCATCGACATTATATCTACCTTCCTCTCTTAATTATAGATTCTTTTACTTGCTTAGAGCTCACATTTAGTCTCGACTTTATGTCTCAGGTTGACCATGTTGTGCCTGCATTTTAGACCCATGTGGACACACTTTCATAGGATAGGAGTGTGTTAGGTTCTTGTGGAGTCACATGTCGGAGGCATTGTAAAAAGTTAGACCTTTGGATCGAGGTTGTGTCATGTTTATGTTTATATTGTTTACGAGTCATTTCTCCATAGTTCAGTTTGAATTCGTCATAGTGACCACCTTGTAGATATGTATGTGAGAGTTTCTGTCATATCCTAGTACTTGACTCATATATGTTCTTCTAAAATCGTGCAGAAATGAACAATGCATGTAATTTATTGATCTCTAAGTGTTCAGGAACTGTTTTTCTTTGAGTAGAAATGAATAGTTCACGACTCATATTTCATATATGCAGCCTACGACTTTGTAATTAAATATAAATTGCATCTTACTCTTCAAATATACCACACATATAACTGAATACTTTTGGAATTTAAGTATGGACATTCTATTGATAGTACTGGCTCATTATTCTTGATACTGACATAAGCTTTTGTGGTGTGACAGTTTATTGGTGCATCTCTGCAACCATATATGCTAATAGTCACGGATCGATGAAAGGTGGTTCACTTAAAAGTCTCGTGGGACATCGTCCAAGTCATTCAGTTTGCCCCTCTCTAAACTTTGCATTAGATATTGCTCGAGTGATGGAATGCTTACATTCTAATGGCATCATTCACCGTGACTGAAGCCCGGTAAAGTTCTTTCCTCGATTTTGAGGGTAAACAAATTTAAAACTTTCATAGTTTATCCGTGTATTGCTTTCGTCTTCTATTTAGACTTGAATTTTAAATATAATAATCAAATATGGCTCAAGTTTATGCAAGTGAGTAATTCTACTGCTAAATGATTGTTGTTTTACGGTAATGTCTTTAATTAGCGTAAGACCAAACAAAGGTTAAAATTTGGTGGCCCCTCGAGGTATGTCTCTTGAAGCAATGTCTATTGAGATTGGTACTTTACGGATGGATGGCCCCCGAGGTATCTCCTCTGCCGACTACTTGTTTGCTTTTGAAAATTGAAATAAATATCTTCACAAAGCATATTATGCTCAACCTTCTCTATTTTAATCGGTTGTGCGGACAACCCCACTTCTACGTGGAGAGAAGAAACACTATGATCATAAGGTTGACATCTACAGCTTCTCCATAGTTTTGAGGAACTGCTCACTAATCTTACACCGTTCAAGGGGATGACCAAAGATTCAAAGCTGCATATCTTTGTAACTAGGGTATGCACTTTTGTCTTGTTTCGGAGAAACTCATTGCAAGAGATATGGGAAATGATTTATTGAGTTCTGATATGTTGTCATTGTAAGAGATCTTTATGAAAATGTGAGAGAGTAACAAGTATATGATGATGAGTATGGCTGGAAATGGAGGAATGAATGGTAGTAATATTGGGAATGTTAGAAATGGAGGCTGACTTCAATTAGTGCGGCCTACTGCTATTGACCATACTAGATTTCCTCGCCCGAAGAGAACGGGTAATTGTTTTATGTTTGCATTCGCTAAATGTTTTGTGTTTACTTAGATCTAGTGGAGAATGGAGAGTAATGAGGTTGGTATTTATAATAATTTTAATAGTGAAGGTTATAATGTTAAAAAGTGAGCTGAAATTCAGATGACTTTGAGCTTTTCAGATCTATGTAGAATTCGGAAGAAGCGTCGATGGCGAAGGAGAGGGTCCAGTAATCAATTTGCTTCTCCATAGTCTCCTGACTTAGTCCATTCACGTCCACCACTCTTGAAGGCTTTGGGGGCTCCTTTTCCTGCCCAGCCTTGGTGAAAATTTTGTACTCATCATATCATTGCATATAAATATGAGAAGTCAGTCACATAGTTCTGCTTCTACTCATCTGACATTATTTGACCAAATTTGTATTGGATATTATTTGACCAAATTTGTATTGGATATTATTTGACCCAGGAATTTTTTTTTTAGTGGCTCCAATTTACTAACGGTTATATCCGTTACAAACAATAGTTAGTAAACAAGTGACCACATCCATTACTAATGGTCATATCCGTGACAAACAAATTATTTTCCCGCTAGAAATTGAAGCGCCAACTTGACTAACACTTATATCCGTTACAAATGCCAAATTTATCGGACCATGGGTTGTTGGCTATCTGTTACAAATAATTTTAGTAACGGATATAAACGTTACTAATATTATTATCAGTAACGGTTATATCCGTTACAAAAGTTGGCCTAACTGAGAGTGACGCCCCAGAACTAACGGATATAACCGTTAGTAAAAATATTGGTAACGGATATAACCGTTAGTAAACATCTTTTCTGGTGTAGTGTTTAGACCAATTATGTGAGTAATAATTACGAGTTAACACTGATTACGTGTTTTTATGTATTTCAGATTTCAAAGTCCATTATGTGCAGAAATGTGCCACTTTAGCGAGATAAAGGAGCAAAGGTCGGTTACTAAGGAGTTCCGTGATTAAAGGCCAAGATTCGCTGAAAAGTCGACGCGTAAAATGTAACAAACACAAAGTCGTGAGAACTTCCGGGGCCGTATCTTTGGACTCAGACCTCGGAATGGGGCCTACCTTATGTCAAAACGACCGGCTCGGAAAGAGCTTTCTAATGGTTTAAGCCTTGACCCAATCAGAGAAGCAGAAGTGGACGAAAAGTCTGTTGAAGCCAACTGCAGATGAAGAGGCCTTTTTGGACTGAAAGAATTGGGTTTTGGGCCTGATTCTCTGGCCCAAAACATGGCTCCAAGCCCATGCACGATTTTTGGATCTGAAAGTATAAAAACCAAAGCTTCACTCTTTGTTAATGGTAGATAGTTAGACCTAGATTAGAATTAGATTAGTTAGCCTCCATTAATGAGTTTTAGAACTTAGTTTTAGAATTTCATTTTCTTATTTTAGATTAATTTCTTGAATCATTGAATATCATTCATTAGATAAATAAAATAGTGATTATTCTTTTCATTTCGGCTTTTGTTATTTCAATCTATTAGATCTAGTTTTAATTCTTGTTGATTATCATTTCTTAGTTGTTAATTAGATTTTAATTATTGTTAGTTAAATTAGTTAAGTTAGAATTTTAATATGATGTGTAGTTATAATTCAATGGGAAATGATAGGTTGATGACTCAAGGCTAAAACCTCCATTAGAGGGGTTGATGAAGCTTTGATGAAAACTTAGTTGTATAGTGTAGAAGCATTGTAGAATCTATTCCAATCTAGAAGGTCGTGATTCGCCATGAGAATGGGTGGACGACCTCACATGCTAGTTAGTATTCGGTAGAAATGCCATGAACACTAGGGATTAAAACTTGAATTTCTTGCCGTAAGAATGTAAGAATCGAGATACAAGAATCTATGCTAGGTTATTAAGTTGGATTCGAGGTGGATTCGATTCCCCTCTAATCATTTATCTAGATTCAAAAACAATCATATTTCCATAGCATTCGTAGTTAAATTCAACATAATCAATTTCATATAGGTATCGTGAGTATAACACCCTTCAGTAAAAGCTCTCATTAGACTTAAGACCGACTAATTAGACTAGAAAACATTCCATGCTAGAGCACTAGGAGTGGAACGAATTTGTTACTCCACTCTATCTCGATAGAATTGAGAGTAGAAACTTTGATAAACATAGACACGTTGAAAGTTTTAGTTTACTTACGTTTTGAGTTTCATTGTTCATTTCGTAGGTAAACTATCAATTTTATGTTCTATCATAGTGTCCTTGCAAACATGACATAAAAAATAAATTATGCTTAATTTACTATGTGGGATCATCGAAGATTATCCAGTTCCCGATTTCCGTTAATTATTCTTTAAATTATGCATGACTCATTATGTGAAAATAACTATTATGTGAAAATTACGAACGGGTGATGTTATATTAATTATTCTGAAAAAATATTTGCAAATATGTAAAACTATTATATATTGATATTATATTGATCACTAAACCAAATTTTTTATAACGTGAAAATCTCACTCTCCATTAAAAAAAACATAACTCGCCTTTGATAAAACCCTTCAACTTTATTTTGTTGTTTAATAATTGAAGTTTGATTGAAGTTTTATGAGATTGCCTAATAATAAGAAGTTCATATATATTGAAGCTACTCGAATAGCAATGAGTTCTCAATCATACAGAAAGACATAATATAAACATCATTTTAAATGCAAAACTATATTTATCGAGACATTCCCATAACATATAACCCAACTATATTTTGAGGTTAGTTCAATGCATTTGCATCTGGGTTCGATTTTCCGTTATTTATATTTTGAGGTTAGTTCAATGCAGTTTTGCATCCAATTTTCTATTCCCTGTTATTTATTTTTTGAGATCGGTTCAATGCGGTTGCATCCGGTTTCGATTTCTTAATTATTCTTTTTTCGGTTAGTTCAATACATTTACATCCAATTTCACCTGTTAATTGTTCTTTGAGGTCGATTCAATGCATTTGCATCCAGTTTCTGATTTTTCGAATTAATTATTACGTGAAATTAGTTTAATGCATTTGCATCCAGTTTCCAATTTTTCGTTTATTATTTGATAAAGTTGCATTTGCATATAGTTTCTGATTTTTTGTTAATTATTGTTTGAGGTTAGTTCAATGAATTTGCAACCAGTTTCCGATTTCCCGTTAATTATTTTTTGAGGTTTTGCATCCAGTGTATTTTTTGAGATTAGTTCAATGCAATTGCATCCGGTTTCCGATTTCTCGTTAATTATTTTTTAAAATTAGTTCCACGCATTTGCATTATGTTTTCAATTTATAATTAATTTTTCTTTGAGGTTAGTTTAATGTAGTTGCATCTAGTTTCCGATTTCTCGTTAATTTAATCTTTGAGGGTTAGCTCAATGCATTTGCATCCATTTTCCGATTTTCCGACAATTATTTTTTGATGTTAATATGATGTATTTGCATCCAAGTTTTGATTTTCCATTAATTATTATTTGAGGTTAGTTTAATGCAGTTGTATCCATATTTCGATTTGCTATTAATTACTTTTTAAGATTTGTTTAATGATTGCATTTGCATTCAGTTTTTGATTTTCCATTAAATATTATTTGAGGTTAGTTCGATACGTATGCATCCAGTTTTCGGTTCCTCATTAATTGTTTTTTGACGTTAGTTTTATTCAGTATTATACATATTTTAAAATATTTGTCATTATTGTTTTGCCGTTATTATTATTATTATTTTTATTTTCTATTATATATTTTGTGATGTTATTTTTTGTATAATTGTTTTTAACTATGTTTTTATGATGTGTTAAGGATATATTTGAAATAAGTCAGTGCTTTATCATAAACACTAAAATTGTATGATTTGTAATAGGGAATTAGTTTTTACAAATCACCTATTTTTTAGCAATTTTTTTTTATTTGATCAAATATATAAAAATTGGAACACTAAAAGTGTTTGATTTGTAATAGGAAATTATTTTCTACAAATCATTTATTTTTTAGCAATTTTTTTTTTTTTTTTGATCAAATATATAAGAATTGAAAATACACTCAAACTCTCCAAATATAGGAATTATAAATACACTCAAAGTCTCCAAAGAGATTCCATGTACGTGGAATTGCCACATAGAATAGAGAAAAGGTTAACTCTCATATTAGAGTGTCACATAGGAGAGAGAAAATCCTCTTTTAAAGGTCTCTGCTTTAGTATATAGACTAGGTATTATACCCGGGCATATGCCCGGGTTCTTTTATGAAATTTTCATTTCCAGCATTGTGTAATAGGAGTAAGGGTATTATCATGTAATTTAACTAATTGAGAAATTTCATTTCCAACATTGTGTAATAGGAGTAAGTGTATTATCATGTAATTTAACTAATTAAGAAATTATTGCGTAATAAATCACAAACATGTAATAAATTTAAGCATATATTTGCGTGCTTGATAAGCTTAAAACTTGGCACAATCTATAACCTAATTATTACTCCTAAAATAAGTAATAGTTCCATTAAAATTTATTCTATTGATCATCATCATCACTAATGTTGATTATCTTAACAACTTCACCACTCGTCATGTCAACATTAGCAAATGATGTTCGTAATATATTCTCTATTTTCTTGCCCAACGTGCATAATATCAACATGCAGTTCTTGATTTATTTCATGAAACTGTTCATTGGCTTCTTGAAGTTGTATGATTTCGTTTGTAGCTTCTTCATGAATCTGACGCAGATGATTGATTTCGCTCCTTGCTTCTTTAAGTTGTTGTCGTATATGGCTAAGTTCTTTGAAGTTGAAATCTCTGACTTCGAATTGGTACAATTCACGAAGTGATATGAGAGCAGCCTGTGCAGCTTGATTTTCAGCTATATTTTGTGTTTCTTCTAGAGTTCCATAACATGTTTGCAATGTTGAAAAATTATCATAGTCGTCACAATATTTTTTAAATATTCCTTGTAAAATAGGAACGTCTATAGTCATATTAGATCCAAATCTATCGCCTATAATTTCCGTTTTGTAAACTGGTGGTGTATAAATTTCGTTATGCATTAGTATCTGATTCAATATTGCTTTCCTTGAAATAGGAAATATTTTATCATCATCCATTTTGCTGCACAAAAAATTAAACATAATTAGTACGTTAAATTGTGAATAAGTTTATATACATGTTGGCATAATATCTACTATCGTGCCGATGCAATATTCCGGATATGGCATTTACCAATACATTTGTTAATTATATCTGCTAAAGTAATATGCCAAGAAATATCGTGAGTTCCACATAGCGATATTTCTTTAATATTCAACAATGATAATAATTAGTATCTGAATTCCATGTACGTGTAATCCAAATTCCAACTAATTAGAAACACGTACACGATATTAAATAAATATCGTGAGTTCCACATAGCGATATTTATTTACTATTCAACAATTCAAAAACACTCGCCATTGGCACTCTGGCAGTACTGCTATTTCTGGTTTGGTTGATCATTATTGATAATTTCATCAAGCAATGCTACGACTTTGAGTATGATAAATATACTCAAAATTTGGAAAGGAAGCATTGAAGAATTGTAAATTCTTTTTCTAGTTATCCACGTTTATTTTATTTTATTTTTTTTATCTTACAGTCTACTCTAAAAGGTAGAACTAATCTTTTTCCAACTGAAGTTGGTGTTGTGTCTCCGACAACAACTGCATCTTGGAGACCTTGGTACAATTCTGATCTGATCTTTTTATGGTTATCACGTATCCAACGTAGGCGGAGTTCCACCACGTTTGTTTTACGCATCAACAACTAATCGGCTCAAAAGGCGTCCACCTCTCATCGATTAATCCTCCATTTTTTTTCTATGTTGAAGCCTGTAAGCATAGAATTCTCTAATGCTTAATGTATTGTGTTTTGTCAGCTTACCTCCACGTACATTATTTTTTAAAATCTGCAAATAGAAACCGTCTTCTCCAAATGGAAAAAGAATAGGATACTACATAGCCATAAAGCTTGGTTGTAACTCATTCATCCTTTTTAAGCCTTCTGATCTTTTCTCGACAATTACGTCTCTACCGTTATTATTTTCATGTCCGTCTCCAACAATTAATCTAGCAACTTTTGCTGCCTCTGGTATGTTGTACTGCCTTGCATCCTTGTTTCGTGTTCCGATGATTCTCAAGCGCACGTGGATCAAATCAGACTCTCGGAATCTTTCTCTTGTTGTTCTGAAAGATTTTATCAGATTATTCTCAACATTGAACATTTTTATCAATCTATAACACCCCGTGTTTTTTATACGTATTTTTCTATTTAATTAATTAATTTAATTGTTTATTTTAAAAAATTCGTCGGATTGGACTCGGGATACGTGGGCCTGGTTTTGGGCCCGAGTCTGTGTTGGGCTTGGGTTTCGGACGCAAGTATATAAACACTTTTTCTAGAAAATAGGGTTCAGAAGATAATATAATATATTAAAAAATGGAGGCAGAGAGAAGCTGGTTTGCTGGAGCATTGGAGCGCGACGAATCGGGCTAGG
Source organism: Coptis chinensis (assembly GCF_015680905.1). Lineage (NCBI taxonomy): Eukaryota > Viridiplantae > Streptophyta > Magnoliopsida > Ranunculales > Ranunculaceae > Coptis > Coptis chinensis. The sequence continues at coordinate 85,224,882 of NC_141463.1, read as the reverse complement.
AGGATTCGTCGAGCTGTTCATACAGGTGAGTAGCTATTTGGCTATTTCACCAGATTTGTAGTTTACCTACATCAACGTATACTGTTTCGTTTTTATACTGCTCATTATCTGTATTGGAATTCGTGCCATTGTGTTATTAAATTTTATTAAATTCCGGATTTTGAATTTAACTATTAAACCATCGAAACTCCTACTGGTTGTTAATGGCTAAAGCCTCAAAGCAATAAATCTTTCTCTCAGTATTGAAATCTTTGCGATCTTCGTGGTGGTATGGGAATAGTGTGGGTCGTGTGGGTCGATGATAGTGGAAGATTATACACTGCTCATAGCTAAAAAGCCAAACAGAGAAATCGTATTGATAATTTTTCTTGTTAGTTAAATTATTGTGTATTGTGACTTGGATGGGGGTGGTTAGTCGATCGAGGGGCGTTGAAGATTTGAGGGAGGCTTTAATGGCGCCTAACGCCATTATTCCGCCATCATCTTGTGGTTGCAAACTTTGTAATTTTGTTGGTTTGGTTTTGTTGGTTTGAGAAAGGTTGGGTTGGTTGTTGTTTGATTGAGTGTTGTAGAGTGGTGGGGTTTGCCGGTTTGAGCTTGGAACAAGCTCTAATGGTAATGAAATTCCGAATCTAGATTTAGGAATAGTTTGTGGTTTTTATGATTTTCGGTTTTGCTTTTGTTAAAGGTGTTGGGTTGTTCAAATTGAAGTTAAACCGATGTGTTGAAAGGGGAGACGATCGGTTTTGGTGGTGGCGGTTTTAGTCTTTCCGGAGGAGGAGAAATGGGTGAGGAAGATGACCATTTCGATTTGGGCCTTGGGCCTTGGTTGTTTCTATTGGGCCGGTTTAGATTGTTGGGCCGAAATGTTTAAGTGTTTGGGTTGGGCCCTTTTCTATTTGTTTTGTAATCTTTGGACCAGTGTAATTAAGTTTAGTTTGGGCCCAGTTTAAGTAAGTTTTGGGACCAGTTCTAATATTAGTCTATGGGCCCGTTTCATTTGTATTTTTGGACCGAACCACTTAACTGTTTTTGGGCCCGTTTCTAATATTGCTTGGGCCAGTCCATATAATTTAATATAGATCCAATTGGGTCAGGTAGAATAAATAAGTGGGCTTTTAGACCTCCGGGTTCTAAGGTTTGGGCTTGGCGAGTTGGGTCCGAACCATTTCCTTAGTCACGAGCCGTGAACCATGCACCTTTGACCTTAGCCATGAACCATGGCTATGACTCTGAACCCGCATCAAACACACGGAAACGCCAGGTTTGACTTTGACTTTGACTAGACGGTTTGACTTTGACCATCGACCGTTGACTTTGACCTTTGACCATGGACGGTTGACTTTCACCTTTGACTTTGACTTGGACAGTTTGACTTTGTCAGTTTGACTTTGACTAGGACAGTTTGACTTTGACCATCGACCGTTGACTTTGACCTTTGACCATGGACGGTTGACTTTCACCTTTGACTTTGACTTGGACAGTTTGACTTTGACTAGGACAGTTTGACTTTGACCATGACATGTTGAGTTTGACCTTGACCATGAGGTGTTGACCTTTGACCGTTGACTTTGACTGTTGACCGTTGACTGTGAATGTTGACTTTTCCAGTTTTTCATATGTTTGCTTATATGGATATATATATAGTAATAAAATACTGTCGGATATTGTATAACTTGGTTGGTAAATTATCTAATTTAGATTTGATGTTAAACAAGAGAAAGTAAGTTCTCGTAAATCGTCGCTTTTCGCGACACAAAAAAGCTTCGATCGTTTGGATACCCCCGTGGAAAGAGTTGTTCCATTCGAAAGATATCCCGTCGAAATCCCATTTCTTTGAAATTAGGATTTTGACCGTTTTCAACCTAAATTTTCTTTTAGATGGGCTAAGGTTGGGACTTCGAAGTTCTACATGAAAAAAAAGTATATCTAAATACCTTAGTTTCTAAATAATTAAGTTACATGTCATTTGGATGAATGTAGGAAAAACCTTAGCATTTATTATGTACGATGTAAGAACTACGAAGGCTTGATTCCAATCTTGAAAGATTTGGATAATGTGAAAGGACTTTGAGCAAAAGTGTGCACCACTACACTATATCTATAATATATATATTAGTTTGTGTGATAACTATGTGATTATGTTAGAAATTACCATTGTTTTGAGACTACATAAATATATATGTGGGAGATAGAAGTTGTATATGAATATAGACTTTAGTATATGTGGATATGTTTTAGACATTAGTGTGTGTGGACTTGAATTTGAGCTAATGAACTATTTGTTTACGATATTGTATATATGAGTATGGTTATATAAATTGTATTTGTTTGATTATAAGTCCGTTTTACATTTAATGATATTTAAGTGCTTGATTTGCCTTGACGCCGAAAGTGACTCTTTGCATGTGTGGTCTATTTTGACATGAGTAATGCTAGTATAATTATAAGTGATAATAATGTTTTAATGTGTCGCCACATCTTTAGAACTCTCCACGCTCGATTTGGTAATGAAAAGAAATGTTTATGACTTGTGATGTCATGTGATAGATGGGTATTCATTGAATGTGCCATGAATGACCCGGGGTATTCATTGAATATGCCATGAATGACCCAATCGTTTGACTGCCCTAGAGAGGAACTAAGGTATTAAGCCATGGGTTGGTCGTATTCCTTGAATGTACGGGAATGTAGGTTTGGGTATTCCTTGAATGTGGCGGGAATGACTCGGGGTATTCATTGAATGTGCCATGAATGACCCGTTAGTGTTATGATGATGGGTATTCCTTGAATGTGGCGGGAATGACCCAAGGTATTCATTGAATGTGCCATGAATGACCTGATATTTTGTTATGCCCAAAGGAGGCTTTGTGATTATGTGTATGGAAAGCCCGAGATGGTGGCGGACTCACAAGTTACGAGTTTACAAGATGAAAGTATGTTTCACGGAGGCTTATATCCCGCTTGGGACGTATGTCTTGTAGTGGTACTTTCGGTGTGAGTGAAGACGGATATGTGTGATTTGGCAAATGTGTGTAGTGCAAATCGTGGAGTAGGAACTAAAGGTCAATTGTGTCTTTGAATAAAGGAGTCAACAAGATAATTAATAAGCAAAGTAAAAATATTGATTTTACGTGTGATGGAGTTATTGTATGTGATGTATATGATTTCTTATGAGAAATATATACATGGTTTGTATAAGTTGATACTCACAAGGGGGATGAATGTACTCCTTGGTTGTGACTTTTCCTCGCTTCTCATAAGTAGACGAAAGTGATACTAAAAGTAAAAGTATATGAATTGTGTGATGTTATGGATATGAAGTGTGACGGTGAATAATACTAGTAAATGATTGTGAGTTCTATGTGATTGTGAATTGACTATAACTTGATATGTTATTACTTAAACTATTAATGACTTGTGATAGTCCGAGATCTATGATTATGCACGCAAACTTTATAACGTAATGATGTCATATGAATGACTACCCTTAATATAGGTATTATGATAAGTGGTATTCCCCGAATATGCGGGACGAACCAGGTTATATCAATTAGACTTAAATGTCTTAAAGGAGGTGTGGTCATGAATGAAATTTTGACTGGCTGAGATAAATCAATTTATTGTGATGTCTAACTCTGTTTTGCAGGAGGGTAGGATCTATTAATCTTTTCTGCAGGGACGTAAATATCCTACCCTAAGACGACGTGTTGGCTTAAAGGTAAGGTATACCAAACTCATATTTAATTAGGTTATCATATGTGCAGTTAATAAATGAAATGTAAGTGGTATTGTATTGTGAGTTATTTTGGAAAGTGGGAATGACGAGTACTATTATATGAGATTCTTGGAATTTGTATGTTGGGGTGAAATCTTACTTGGGAAGAAACTACACCGCTTTTTTTGGAAAAAAACGAACTATATTGTCTTCCAAGTTGAAATTGTTTGTAATGTTATATTATTCATTTGAAAGATTATTATATATATTTTGTTGTTAGTCTACTCATACCAGCAAATTCAATTTGCTGACCCATGTTTGCTTTGTTTTGCAACGTGGGTATGTTCTTGGGAACATAGATGGTGGAGTGCAGTGGATGAAGACACGTGACTTGGATTTGCTCTTGGAGTCTTCTGGTTTAAGTTTTTCGAAAGTGTATAGTTTTGAATTGAAACAAAGGTAATAGAGTTGGTTAGTAAAAAATTTATTTGTAAATGAAGCGTTGTTCTTTCAGTTTTAATTTGATCTTAGATTTTAAATATTGTGGTTGATAATATGTTAGTGGGTTTTGTTTCACCCTGGGTTTCCAGATGATTGAATATCAGTTTTAATTTTTCTGGAAATTTGGGGTGTGACACAATCCGTCAACAATTTCTTTATCTATGTTTTTCGGATCTTCCTTTTCTTTTCTTTTCAAAAAATCCACTCGGTGTTGAACTTCGTTTTCTGTGTCATGTATATATAACTGAGCAAATCTTGGCTTCTGGCCTGACATTGGCAGTAAAGAACCTATTTTATGATGCTTTTGCCCAGTCAATTTGAAAACATAGGGTCCACAACCTTTTTTGTTTATATCTTTGTCTATTTTTCCACCCATAGACGTCATAGCAAACATCGTATTGTATGACCGTATGTTTTCTCTGAATTTTCTTGATCTAGGTCTCCCATTGTAGTCCATGAGCTGCTTTATAAAACTTGGAGGTTCTTTTAGTAATGACAATTTTACCTTCCCTTGTTGGCAACAGATGGTGAACTTTGGATTCTTGGGTCTCTTATATTTTGTGTTCCTCTCCTCATGCCAAAGTATAGCACCACAGTGAGAGTAGACACTTGAAGGTCCTCCAAAATTCCACGACGTAGAGAATTTTCCTGAAAATGAAAATGCACACATGTTAATAATATAAATTAATTTAGCAAAACAATAATACAATTAGAACTTACTATTGGTGACAACTTTGTCTTGATTGTTCTGTTGATCCGTAAACATCTCGTCTGCTAAATTGTCATCGTCTGTAGCATTAATAAGGTGTTAACAAATGATTTTGTGATATACACTAAGAAATACATTAATAAGGTATTACCAATTGTATCGTAATCAATTTCCATATGATCATCGCTTGCCAAGGTTGTGGCATTTGTGTATACAGTCGAAACCTCTTGTGACCTTTGTGTATTGCAAGAGCCAATATCTGGACGTATAGATGAGAAAAGTAAGAATCCTAAAAGTTTTATTTCATAAATATATTATCATATTTTCAATATTGTACCTGATTGATATTGAGGAAGATTTGCATATTGAGTCTGCTGGAATAATGATTGTGAGATTGGATGTGATGGCTGCACATTGTTATATCCAATTGCTGCACACATAATGATGTAATTAACTTCTCATAAACGTATATAAATATAATATAAATATGAATTTTTTTTACCTGGTGAATGTTGAACATAAGGAAAGTACTGGTATTGTGAATGTGAAATCATAGGTGATGATTGCACGTTCCTATTGTACTGAAAAGATAATGGATACGAAGGAAAGAATCCATGTGCTTGTGCTTGTGCTTTTGAATGTTGAACATAAGGAAAGTATTGGTATTGTGAATGTGAAATCACGGGGGATGATTGCACGTTGCTATTGTACGGAAAAAATAATGGATATGAAGAAAAGTATCCATGTGAGATAAAGATATGTTAGTTCATGTGCTTGTACGTGCTTGTGCTGTTGGGAAATGAATATGATAAGAATTACCAAATGCTTGACTGGCGGGTGAGTTTTGTCTCGGTGTGTTATGCATTCTTCTTCTGTGTGTATGGTTTCCCTTTGCTCTCAACTTAAACATTCTTTCGATGCGTGCTTGTTTTGCCTTCAGTTTTTTGGAGATATCCATTTAGTTCTACACTGTAAAATAAATTAGTCAATAAAATAAATATATATACAAACTAATATGGCATGCTCTCTGCAGGATGGCTGACTCCTCATGCTACTATGAATGTTATTGTGCTATGAATAATGGAGATCAGCTTATGAAGGCCTCACAATCTAATATATAAGGAATAAGCAACGAAAACTCATCAGATGAAACATTCGAGAGATGGAGGAAGCTTTGTGGATTTGTTATGAATCGTAAGCGTAGGTTTCACTGCCAATCTTTCCAAATGTTATGAAGCTCAGGCTATGTGTCAAACCAATCAGGTTGTTACATTTCCTACCTTGTCTTGTTTGTAAAATTTGTGCATGTTGATTTTTTCTTCTCCGGAACTTTATCTACATAAGTTACTTTAATTTTTTCTTATGACGTGACAATCAAATTTGGATTCTCTAATTGTTTGAACAAAAAATCAATGTGAGTTGGGGTGGTTCGGAATGGAATTTTTATTCAAGTGTAATTGAGGATATAGGTCTATCTATTTATTTCTAGTTCGAGGACTCATAGTTCTAGGAGTTAACTCAGTTCTAGGACTATTATTTCCATTAATAAGGGTATGGTAATTGGTCAGACTACAATAAAAACACTTATTAGCTTCCTTGATCTAATCCATGACGTCTATTATACAGGATGGACGTAGAAGAACCGGAAATAAACGATTAAAGTTCAATAAGATAGAAATGAAATTGAGATTAATATTGTTCCATTTTTTATTTTTTCACAGGTAAGTCAGTTCCATTCTTTATTTTCAGGCTCAAAGTAAGAATTGAGATGAAAGAGGAGAAAGAGTAAACCCCCCTTTCAGGGATTGGTATCAACTATGTCGTAAGGTCATCGAGCCTCCACCGATTTCGAAGCCTACCTCAGTGAGGCAGCCTTGAAGGAAGGCTAGAAGAGCCCAAGCATTTCAAAGTGGAATACCCGTTGTGCACTAATGTGACTGTACTAATGTGCAGTCAGTTGGAGCAAGATGTTCGTCTGCATATGTAAAGGCCTACATGGGTATTCAGTGGAATACTGGGGCAAATGGATGGTGCCAAGGGAATGATAAGAGAAGCGGTGGAGGAGAGAAGCTTCATGTTTCTTCTTCCTCTCCATCAGGCAATTATTTATATTGCAAACTTGGGATGTTCAAGAGGGACATAATACATTCCTTGCAATACAGACCATAGTAGAAGCCATATAATGCATATTTCAATCGCAAGGCCTTGGCCCTCAAACCCCTGAGTTTCAAGTATGCTTTAGTGATCAAGTCTCAGATGACTTCAACAAACTCTTCACTTCCCTTTCTCCCAAAAGACAATATTTTGCAGCAGCAGTACCCGGTTATTTTTACTTTTGCCTTTTTCCCGAGTCTCTCTATTTTATTTACTGTTCATATTCACTTCAATGGCTCTCGAAAGTACCAAAAGAAATCTAATGAAACAAATCAAGGACGCTATGATTAGTGCTACTGGATTCTTACAATGTTGAATGTGCCCAATCTAATTGCATATGTTGACGCATTGCGAGGTATGGTTTCAGACTAAAGTTTTCTGGACTAAAGTTTTCTTTTGAAGTTGGTGGTAAGGTTTTGTTGGGGATTTTTCTGGTCAGCTTATGTGTGTTTCTTGTTGTTTGGTTTGCTAGTATTGGGATTCGTTATAGGTGGTGTTACAATGTACTACCTTGATGAAGAACAGATTCACATATCAGATAACCTTAACTTCGATTATACCAAGAGTATTATTTCCATCATCATGTCTTGCCCAAGCGTGTCATGTGGCTTGAATTGTAAAGAGAATATTGAACTTGAAAAATATGTAGGATCGCGTGTTATTGCTCCTAATCAGAATTTGAATCTTGCTATTTCGTTGAAGTTGTTGAAGTTAGATTACAATCATAAGCTTGGAGATTCCAGGTATATACATTTGAATCACTTTAAAAAATGTTAGATGTTTTACGTTCTATGTGTAGTGATTTTGTTGTCTGCCTGTAGATCTAAGTTTTATGTGCTTTTCGTGCTTATGCTAGTTTCGTTGTCTTGTTGCATTCCATCATGTTGGGAACAACTTTCCTTAGAAAGACTACAAAGGACCCTTATCAAAACTTTGGTTCTTTGATTCTTAATTGTACACCATGGTTGTTCATTATATATGTGTGTCTGACTTAATGACTTATCGACCAATGTTGTGTGTATAGGTTAAGGTGAACCTCTTATCGACTGATGGTGAAGTTATTGCCAGTCCAAGCTATCCATGTTGATATACATGGTGGGTGTTAGCAACTATTTTTATCTATTAAACACGGTGGCATATATTAAACACGGTGGGTGTTCCATTATTTATTTTCAAGTTTAACAAAAGAATTGAGATTAAGGCAAATACTTTCGGGTGGACTCGAAGCTGCGGATAGATCAGCAGATAACTTGGGCAGATGAACAAATTATTGTTAATATATAGAAGATGAGCATCATAATTCGATTGCTAATAGAATTTGTTATCTATTTGTCGTACGGATTCGATTGCTAATAGAATTTGTTCTAATAATATTTAATAGATTGTGATGTTATCTATCTACAGAGTTTTAGTGGAGAGATGAGTCTACGTGGGAGAGCTCTGTTATAAGAAATTGCCACCTAGGATTGTGATTGCCACCTCAGGTGGACTCTGTTTTAATATAGAGAGATGTGATAGCAGATGTTTACATCTTATTATAACATCATTTCTTGACTTATTTCCATCGAAATTAGCAAATTCTTGTTGTGAATTGAAATAAATTGGTTTAAGAAGTGATGGAAGGATTAAAATGAGCGATTTCCCCCATTCTTTTTTTCAAAACTCAGAAAGGTAAAGTGAATAGTAAAGACAAAATGTGACCTTATTAAAGAAAGGGTATAAATAAATGGTATAATAAGACTTAGTTTTTGATATTTGGAGTGAGCAAGTAAGCCGTGACTTTGCAAGGATTTTATGCTCGACTTAATTGTGTGTTACTTGACTTCTATTCTCGGTCCCGTGGACAACCAAACACCCTATTTCTCACATTATTATTGAGAATTCAATTATCTGAGAATTTTAATTCTCACTAGAATTCTAATTCCCGTTCCCAAACGTACCCTCGACAGTGAAAAACCAAACCACGAATTTCATTGTTCAAACATTTTTATACAAAAGAATCAATTAAATTACTATTAATTGCCTAGAATTAATTATTACCACAATACCAAAGGTCCTTTTATATTCTCTAAGAGTAGATTAATGATAAAACACTTGGATTTGATATAATGCTCCTACACCTATTATAAGAAGATTATGTTGTGGTTTCACGTTTAAAAAATATAGTCAAAAAGTTTAAGGGCGGTGGTAAAAATATTTGAATTTATTTTGAGGGGGGACGAACCTCTATGTATTCAGAAATTTTCATACTGATAATACACAGAACATAATGGTTCTTCAAAACCTTGGGGAGCGCCCCCGTCTCCATCTATGATTATGTGTATGAACTATGAACTTATGAAGGCATCCATTCCACGCTAGTTTGAAGCCAGTACTTGTCATACAGGTCAACGTATTTATGTCATCCCCAAAAGGCCAAAAGTAATTCCAATCACAACGCACTATGCCTCTATGGAACAAGGAACACAATGGTCGCAAACCACTGTGAAATTTTAATTAACTATTTTGCACAGGTTGGATTTGTTTAAATCCCGATTTCCATGGAGTCAACTGTCAAAGTTTTGTCATCAGAAAATATTCTATTATATCGACACAGCCATTGAAATTTTGTCACATGTCAAATATTTCAGCTTATGGCATTTCGACCGGCATTGAAATTTTGAATACAGTTTAAGTCCCAACCCCACAAGTCATACGAGAGAAACCCCTTCACAACTGACACAAGAGAAACTATGGGTGTCTCTTTTTCCCGAAAACCCAATTTTTCTATATTCTAATCCGATATTTTTTCGAATTTGACAATAATATTTATATTCCGATATTTGAAATTCTGACATCTAATTTTTTCGAATTTGACAATAATATTTATATTCCGATATTTGAAATTCTGACATCTAATTTTTTCAAAAAATAATTGGATTGGAATTGCATATGCTTTCAAAATCCTATCCAATCCGATTTTTTATTAATTTCCGAATTTTTTACATATCCAATCTATTTCATATAGTTACTAAATTAAAACTATATATAGTTTACCAACCAAATAAAAACCCTAAAAAAATATAAATTGTCTCTCTCACAATTTCAAAAAATCAATATTTTCATTCTACTACATGTTTTAATTTATCCTATATTCCTATTTACTGAATTTGTATAAACGAGTTAAAAGGTCTAAGTTGTTTTTTAGAATTAATACATTTCAAAATAATTGCTAAATAAATGTATTATCGGATAAAAAATAGTTATTTTAATAGAATTCGATTATATAATTTAAATTTCCGATTTACTTCCATATTATATTTTGCAGATTCCAAAATTTCTGAAAATGTTCTGATTTTCCATTTTAATTTAAAAAATATTGTCATCCAAAAAAATAATTAATTGGATCGGATTTGGAAAAAAATGGGAAATTTTTTATCTGATCCGAAGTCACCCCTACGAGAAACAGTTGAAACGTGAAGCCATAAACCCTGCAAGAAAGAATGCGTGGCGTTCAGAAGAGACCTCAAAAGTCGAAAAAGTTCAGCAGTAGCCTCATTCTTCAAGATAATCAGTTCCTCGATCCTTGAAAGTCAACAACAAGTAAAACTTTTTACCAATCCTTAGTTCTTTGTTCAACTGAATATTGTGAACTATTTTGCATGCATGGCAGAATTTAGATGTTTAAAGGTTTGGTTTGCAACTTTAAGACAATACAACATGCCCCGAGCAACCCCTTCAAAGAGAAGCACTGGGCAACCACTCTAGTGGACGATGTGGATTCCACAAGTGTTGTGAGTTTATTGGCATTGTTGTATTGCAGTTCGACATAATGTCGGTTTAGATATTTTAATTAGTGGGGTTGCATGCATATGTGTTAAATTGCATTAGGATTTAGTTGTATGCATGGTATTTGACTAGTAGACATCAATAATTGATAATCGAATTTGGGTATTGTTTTTGGAAAGAATGAAGATTAAGTTAAAATACGGAAAGTGGGAGGACTTTGCCTCGTTGGCATAATATTGAACGAGTGGGCGATCTAGTGTTTTATGCGTGTTTCTGAACTTGTAATAGTTACAATACTACTAAATTAGTTAGGTATTTTATACTTTCAGTAGTTAATTTTTAAAGTTTGTAATGTAGTATTGTTGGTGTTGGCTGAAATTATCCTGGCGAGAACTTATTATTATTATTTTTTATTTTTTTTTTTTTTTTTTTTTTTTTTTTTTTTTAAAATTTGTGTGGAACCTGTGCTAATTTTAATCATTGGTAATTGCCTAATTGGGAGTGATCTTTACTGTGATGTGAGCAAATTTTTTGCTTTACAGGAGTAAACAGTTAACCAGAATTGGAACTCATTGGTGATAGAATTGTAGATATCCGAAACTGACCATTAACATGTGGAATACCAACTTACAGTCTCGAAGCTTAGTAGCCAGAGTGTGGAAAGGGACCCTGAGTGAGAGTGACGATCAGTAGCGGCTATGCACCTAACATTGATATCTCTTAATAGTGGGAGTTTCTAATGGAATGGGGGGAGTTGGTAATAGAGTATTAACTCTGTAATGCTTAATGCCTTAATTTAAATATTGACTCAGTCATTGTAAGTCAAGGTTGTAAGGACAGGTGTCAGTGTAAGAAGGTATCCTATAAATACTTATAATTAGACAGAACAAACTAATGAAAATTTTCTATTTCTTCATTTCTTGTTTTCATTCTATTATGGTATCGGAGCCTTTTTAGTCTCACGACGAAAGCGATCCTTCATCATCAGAGATAAGATTTTTTTTTTTTTTAGATCCATCCTCTTTTCTTCAATTACTTGATTGATTTGTTCCACTTGATTGTTGTTCATATGTTGTTGTTGATAAATTTGATTGATTATAGATTTCTTTTCAATTTCTTGATTTAGAAACCCTAATTTTTCATCATCATCAAATTTTTTTATTATCATGGCTCAAAACATCACTTTCCACAACATCAATAACTTCATCTCTATCAAATTAACCAAAGACAATTACATTGTATGGAAGTCATTATTCATTCCTGTCCTTTCTAGCTTTGATATGCTCGGTTTTATCGATGGATCTAATGTTTGTCATGCTCAGTATATTGAGACAACCACTGAAAACAATACAACTCGAGTTGTTAATGATAAGTATCTCGATTGGAAGAAGAAGGATCAACAGGTGTTAATTTGGTTGAATGCTACCATTTCAGAGTCTCTTTTACCTTATGTTGTGGGTATAAGATCATCTTTTGAACTATGGAGTGTTTTGGAAAGGCGTTTCTCTGCCACAGTCACTAGAACTCATGTGTTGCAGCTTAAAAACACACTTCACAACATCAAAAAGAGTTCTTCTACTATGGCAAAGTATCTTCAAACTATTAAAGAGACCTGTGATTTACTTGTTGCTTCTGGAGAAATAGTTTCTGATAGTGATATCATCTACTATATTTTAAAAGGATTACCAAATGAGTACAAGCCTTTTGCAACATCAATTCATATTAGAGAGCCACCTATTGTACCTGATGAGCTTTATAGTCTACTCATGAGTGAAGAACTTACTACAAATGAAGAAGTTTCAAGTATGTTTCAAGCTGATTCATCTAGTCCAGCTCAAGCTTTTGTTGCTACCTCAAATCAATTATATTCTAATTCTAATAGAGGAGGAAGAGCTCCATTTCGTGGAAGAGGTCGTGGCAGATCATTCTACAGAGGTTCTAATGGTTTTCATACAAATGGTTCTACAAGTTCAAATGGTCAAAGTTCAACTCAATATTCTGCAAGTTCTTCAAGACCTATCTGTCAGATATCTAATAAGCCTGGACATCTGGCTATTGATTACTTTCAAAGAATGAATCATGCATACATTGGAAGGCATCCTCCAGCCAAACTACAAGCAATGGTTGCAAATAAATCCTCTTTCTCAGATGGCTACACCAACACTTCATCACTTGGTCACACTGGTTATAATCATTATGATGCTGATGCTGATTACAATGGTTATCATGGCTTTACTGATTACAATGGCTCTAATCATTATGATGCTGGCTCTACTTCTTATCATACCTCATCTTCACCTTGGATTGCTAATACAGGGGCTACAAATCATGTAACTCCTCATGTTTCGAATCTCAACACTTATTCTGACTATGATGGCAATGAGAAGATTTCTATTGGCAATGGCCAAGGTCTCAATATAGCTCACACTGGTAACTCTACCCTCTTAACTCCATCTACTATTTTCCAGTTGAAAAATATCTTACATGTTCCTCATATATCCCATAATTTGCTTTCTGTACATAAATTCGCAACAGATAATAATTGCTCATTAACTTTTACATCAAATTCCCTTTTTGTAAAGGACAACTTCTCAGGGAGGATTCTTTTCCAAGGACATCCTGAGAATGGTTTGTACCCTTTTCATCCTAAAGCATCTTCATCACATCATTCATCTCAACATCCTCATGGTCTCTCACCTTCTGTTCAAGCCTCCACTTTATATTCTACTGCATTCATTGGAGAGAGAACAACCCCATCTCTCCGGCATCAAAGATTGGGACATCCATCTCTTTCAACTTTGTCTTTTGTTTTGAATAAATGCAATTTACCTGTTTCATGTAAGACTGATGTATCTCATTTCTTCTGTCAATCATGTAAACTTGGTAAAAGTGCAAAACTTCCTTTTAAATCTAATGCATGTCATTCTACTGCTCCTCTTCAACTTATACACATTGATTTATGGGGTCCTGCACCTTGCTATTCCATTTCTGGATATAGATACTATGTCAGTCTTGTTGATGACTATACCAAGTATACTTGGATTTACCCTCTTACAACTAAATCTCAATTTTATAATGCTTTTCTGGTTTTTACTTCTTTGGTTGAAAACATGTTAAGCACCACCATCAAAACAGTGAGAACTGATGCAGGGGGTGAATTCATTAGTCATGTCTTTAGAAATTTCTTGAAATCTAAAGGCATTTTTCACCAGTTTTCCTGCCCTCATACTCCAGAGCAAAACTCCATTGTTGAAAGAAAACATAGACACATCCTTGATCTAAGCAGAACACTTTTTGCACAAAGCAATGTCCCTTTTGTGTACTGGGTTGAAGTCTTTTACACTTCAGTCTTTCTCATTAACAGACTTCCCTCTAAAGTTCTTTCAAATTCTTCTCCTTTTGAAAAACTCTTTAACCAAAAACCTGATTACAGTTTTCTCAAATCTTTTGGCTGCTCTTGTTATCCATGGATTAAACCATACATTTCAAATAAACTCCAAAACAGAAGTCTGCATTGTATTTTCATTGGATATAGCCATAACCATAAGGGATATAGGTGTCTTGACCTTAAAACTGGCAAAGTCTACATCTCAAGACATGTAGTCTTTCATGAAAATAATTTTCCCTGTCACACTACTTCAAGTCCTTCTACAGTTCCAAATTCTTCTACTTCAGTCCCTGTTGTTGTTCCTATTTTTCAACACGTCACCACTCCTCCTGCACCCATGGTTCCTACTACACATTCTATTCCCGTTGAAGTATTACAACCTATTATTCCTCAAATTTCAGACCAACCTATTTTTAATAATAGTCCCCAATCTTCATTAAACCCCTCCTCCTCCGCATCAAATGCATTAACTTCAAACTCCAACTCAAGTCATTCAAACAACAATTTAGTTCAATCTGTTGCTCACACCATGCAAACACGAGCTAAAAATAATATTATCAAACCAACTACAAAATACCCTCTCAGTCATTATGTGATGAACACCACTCTCACTACTATCTCAACTCCAAATTGTTATACACAAGCCATCAAAGACCCAAACTGGAGAAATGCTATGGCCGAGGAGTTTAGTGCTTTACAAAATAACAACACTTGGATTCTTGTACCATATGATCCTTCCATGAATCCTGTTGGACCAAAATGGGTTTTTAGAGTCAAATACAAGCCAACTGGTGCTATTGATAAACTTAAAGCTAGGCTAGTGGCAAAAGGTTATCACCAGCAGTATGGCTTTGATTATCTTGACACTTTCAACCCAAAGAGCTAAACCCCCGCCACAATCAGACTCATTCTCTCAATTGCCCTAAATAATGATTGGTCAATCAAACAATTGGATGTAAGTAATGCTTTTCTTCATGGCTCTTTAAAAGAGCAAGTTTATATGATTCAACCCCTAGGTTTTGTTGATCCTCAAAAACCTTCCTATGTTTGTAAACTACAAAAATCCTTGTATGGCTTAAAACAAGCTCCTCGAGCCTGGTACCAAGAACTTTTCTCTCAGATTCTTCGAACTTGATTCATTGCTTCCCAAGTGACACCTCATTGTTCACAAGGAGGGATTCCAAGTGTACTACTTATGTCCTCATCTATGTAGATGACATTTTAATAACTCGCGCTTCTTCTTCGGTAATCTCAAATAATTCAACAGTTAAGTTTGAAATTCCCAATGAAAGATCTAGGACAGCTACATTACTTCTTAGGCTTGAAGTAAAGAGAACCTCTCAAGCAATGTTTCTTACTCACTCAAAATACATTCTTGACCTGTTGAAGAAAGCAAACATGGAGGGAGCTAAACCATGCTCTACACCAGTCTTCTACAGCCAAAAGCTCAATAATTCTGATGGTGATCCATTACAAAATGTAACCTAATATAGGTCATTGGTTGGTGCTCTTCAAGATCTCTCATTGGACAAGACCTGACATCACTTTTTCTGTAAATCAAGTTTGTCAATTTCTTCACAGTCCAAGAACTATTCATCTTGCTGCAGTGAAGAGAATCATAAGATATTTGAAAGGGACTATTGATCATGGTCTCAAATTTACAAAAGGATCTCCTGCTATCACTGCATTCTGTGATGCAGACTGGGCAGGCTGTCCAATTGACAGAAGGTCTACTAATGGCTTTATCATCTTCTCTGGTACAAATCCTATTAGTTGGAGTGCTAAAAAGCAAAATACTGTCTCACGGTCTTCTACTGAGTCAGAGTACAGAGCCTTAGCTCACACTGCTGCTGAATTGTATTGGCTCTGTAAAATCTTGCAAGATCTTGGTATTCCATTACATACTGCACCTATTCTATGGTGTGATAATATTGGGGCACCTGCTTTGGCTTCCAATCCTGTCTTCCATGCGCGCACAAAACACATTGAAGTTGACTACCATTACACAAGGGAATTGGTAACTAGCGGCACTCTTCAACTCAAGTACATATGCACTCAAGACCAAGTGGCAGATGTCTAGCTTCACCAAAGGTCTTTCCAGTACAAGGTTTAATTTCACAAGTCCAAGCTTTTACATTCTTTGCCAACCAAAAGCTTGAGGGGGTGTAATAGAGTATTAACTCTGTAATGCTTAATGCCTTAATTTAAATATTGACTCAGTCATTGTAAGTCAAGGTTGTAAGGACAGGTGTCAATGTAAGAAGGTATCATATAAATACTTGTAATTAGACAAAACAAACTAATGAAAATTTTCTATTTCTTCATTTCTTGTTTTCATTCTATTAGTTGGAACAGGAGTGGCACTGTCACCCCTAATAGGAGAATCCGGTTATAAACAAGACGACATATTTGATGCCCTCCTTATCCCTTGGGAACTAATGGCTGTCCATTATATTTAATTAAGAACCAATGGGGCTTCATAATTTATCTGCACTCTAGCCAAAACCATTCATATACAAGGTCTTTGTCGTGGGGTAGCCGCGAAGGATTGTGCGAACTTTGGCATGAACAAATGAACAATGGATATACCTTCTCGAAGAAGTTTTTTTTCGAGTCGCCTTCTATTAGTAGTATAGTCCTACGAAATACAAAGAAATTTTGGATTAGTATATTTCCTCTTGTAATTTTCTCCCTTTAGTATCTGATCCTGGCCTCTAGAATCTAGATCGACACTTGGATCATCCTTATTCTGTCTTTTGGCCACATTCCTATGTAATCTAAGAGGTTATTGTGGATTAACATTTCAAGCTGTACAAGTGTTGATATATTTTGTTATCAATCTAATAATACAGGGTGTTGTATGATGCAGGACAGTAAACTAGTATTAGGCTTCTATTTTCTTCTTTAGTTCTAGAATTAGAGTAGAATTAGTCTTTATATTCCTAAATAGATTATGAGTTATAGTTTAGGCATTATTCTACATTTAGTAGTGTTTCTATTTCAATTAGCCTTGTAAATTCTTTAAAAGGAGAATAAGTTGTGTAAACAATTCATTCAATCATCAATATTATAATTTTACAGAGATTTTCTCATACCTTTTTAGTTTTAATTTGCTTTTTGCGTCACATCACTAGGATGAGGAATCCTACGTAAATAAAAAGAAGAACAATGGAAAATCTGGGCGAAGGGTTCGAGAAGGAGTTTCATATCTTTCCGATAGGGTACAAGTTATACTAGATAGTGTTTAGGACTTTAAGGTGGGCACTCCTTTTTTTTTCAACGAGACTCCCAAAAAGGAGTGTCCATTCCTTAATTATTCTTGTTAAGCAGAAATTTTAAAAAAATTAAATCAATAATTTGGTACAAATAGCCCCGCAGCTTGTTCTGATTTGGGCTCAAACTGTTGTCAAAAAGTTTAGTACACATTTTTTGAGATATGTTGTTATTGAAGTAACTAGAAAGTGGGGGCTTGAAACGTGATTGTTTTGGTGTTACAAAACTTTACATGGATATTTAGGAACCCTATTTATTCACTATCAAATAGGAGGAATGTGATAATTTTTATCTGTTAGCCTAACAGTTTAGACTCATGGTTCGAGGCTCATGAAAAACAGAATTCATGTTATGCACTATTCTATACTTCAAAAACTAACTTGATATGTGCACCATGCAGGGGATTCCAAAAAAGTTTGCTTGTAAACATCGGAAGTATCTGTTGGAATCTTCATGTGTATTTCAAATACTTGTGTGTTGTTTAGTCCCACATTGATGAGCCACCACTAGCAAGTGAGGTATTTGAGGTGAACCTCTAACATAAGGGCGTGCCCTTAGGGTACAAAGGCTTTTGTGTTAGGAGGGAGGACTCACCCAAAGCCACACATCGCTGTAGCCCGCCGCCCATACCCGAACCGAGGCGAAGTGGGTAATGGTGGCGTGGAGGGCTTGGGCTGTTTGACTAGTGGGTAGTGGATTATCAATTGCCTAAACTTGTTTTTGCTTAGGTTTTGTGAAACCGAATTAAAGAGGTGTCCTTCTCCATCTATGATTCAGTCATGCCTCTATATAAACACAAAATATGTTCATTGGGGGTATTGATCACGTAACGTAGAGAGAGGACGCAGAGAGATAGAACTCGTGTGCTGCTACTACCTCTACATCGACTGAGGCAGAAGCCGTGCATATACTGCTGCCACTATAGAACCAGCGAAACAGAAGTTGAAGTCGTCCTACACCCTTCTCTTACCTACGAAACAGATAAGTCTTTTACTGCTTCAATCTTCTTCTCTTCTCTTCTTCCTGTCAGCCGCCAGAGAGAGTTATATTGCTGTTCTAGAGGGTAGTCTATTCTAGTGCAAAGTTAGGATGGCTGTTAACCATTGAATCCTGTGAGGAAGACGCATGCTTGTTGCCTTTTCACCATTGGAAGGGGCTTAAATCTTTCCTTAAGGGACACCCTAATCCGCCTTGGTTATTACACCGCTATTCGTCCTTGTCTTCTATAAGTTTCTTTTATCTACTTACAACAATCTTAAGGAAAGACCAAGATGTCTACACCTGTTGACACCACGCCGATCAAAGAAACTAATTCTGGAGTCATGGAAGTAACTTCGTCTATGAGAGATGCTGTGCCTATTCTGAATGCTCGCAATTTACCCAATGTGTCCAAGATTGAATCCTTCAACGGTTCACACTTCAAGAGATGGAGAGAAAAGGTGTTCACAGCCCTAGATGTACTCAACTACATAAAAGTATCTCATCGATACAAAGACCATGGAGGGTTCTAATGATTTGAAAGAAATCAAGTTTGCTTGGCTCGATGGGAATAAGGTATGTCGTCATGCTATTTTGAGTACCTTGTCCAATGAGATTTTTGATATTTATTGTTCAAATAAGAATGCACATGATATATGGGAGAGTTTGAACAAGAAATACATAATAGAGGATCTTTGTACTTTCGAAATATGCTATTAAGAATTTTCTTAAGTTCCATATGAGAGAGGATAGAGATGTAACGCCTCAAATCCATGATTTTCATGTCTTGATTAATGATTTGAAAACCGAGGGTATTAATTTACCCGAATCCTTTGTTCTTTGGATGTTTGATTGAGAAACTCCCCCGAGTCTTGGAAACACTATAAAAATAGTATGAAGCATAAGCGTGCAGCGGAATGACTCTTGAGGATGTGATCATTCACATTCACATAGAGGAAAAGAACAAGACTTCGGGATGAGGTGTTGTCTAAGGAATTTCATTCTAAAGCCAATATCGTTGAAGGTAATCCCAAAAAATCTAACAAAACCTCTAAGAAGGAAGTCCAACAAAAATAAGAATTTCAAGGTCAAAGGCACTTTTTTAAACGGAGTGGTAATGCAATGGAAATTGTTATGTTTGTGGTAAACCCGACATAGGGCTTTTCAAAGTCATACACCGAGAAAGACACTCGATGATCCTCCCAATGCTAATCTAGTTGAGGGAGATGATATTGTTGCCGCCGTCGTCACAAGTGTTCATAGCCACCGGGAAGAGGAACCGGGTACTAGATTACGGTGCCACCATGCGTCGCCCTGTGGTGATGTTGAAGCCTTCTCGGACTACATGCTAGTGAAAGATGAAAAGGTCTATATGGGTGACTCTAGGTCTGTTCTGTTGAGGGAACAGGCAAGGTTCTTCCCGGTTAACCGGGGAAAACCCTTTCACTTAGTAATGTTCTTCATGTTCCTAAGATTCGGCCGAATCTGATTTCTCGTGTCCCTACCGGAAAAGTCTGGCCAAGGTGACTTTTGAGAGTGACAAGTTTGTTCGGAAAAGAATGAGGGTTTTGTTGGTAAAGGTTATTGTAATAACAAATGGTCTTTTCATGTTGAATGTACTTGACAACATTATTATTAATAAGAATGAATCGCATACCTTATTTGCTTGACTCTTTTAATATATGGCATGGTAGACTAGGACATGTGAATGTTCATATATATGAAAAGGATGAAAGCATGTGGTTTATTGTCTAATATTTCTGATTTTTCTAATGATAAATGTGAGATATGTCTTTGAGACTAAAGCCAATGAAGAAACCCCTCAGAGAAGCGTGTCTAGAGATAAAACCGGATTACTAACTCTTATTCATACAGTTTGGGTGAATTCGGAAGTACCATGTCTAGAGGGGAAGTTTTATTATATTACATTCATAGATGACTTCTCTAGGTACACCATGGTATATTTACTTAGACACAAGCATGAGGCAGGTGAGATGTTTCTCAAGTACAAAGTCAAGTTGAAAACCGGGCTTAACCAGTAGATTAAGAGACTTGGTCCGATAGGGGTGGAGAATATGAGTCTAACCCCTTCCGTGACTTTTGTGACAAGAGTGGCATTATTCATGAGACTACTCCACCATACTCTCTGAGTCTAATGGAGTAGCCGAAAAAAAAGTAACACTAAAAGAGATGATGAATGCTATGCTTGTAAGTTCGAGCTTCCCCAACTTGTGGGGGGAAGCAATCCTATCTGCTGCCATATCTGAGAATAGGATACCTAACAAGAAAACAGGGAATAAGACACCATATGAGTTATGGAAAGGTCATGTACCTACCCTGACATACTTAAAAATGTGGGGGTGTCTTGCTAAGGTTCTTGTGAACGAACCTAAAAAGAGAAAATTGGGACCTAGAACTGTTGATTGTATGTTCATTGGTTATGCTCATAATAGTGCTGCATATAGATTTTTAGTAGTAAAATCTGATAATAACCTTGTCGATGCTAACACTATTATAGAGAGTAAAAATGCTGATTTCTTTGAGAATTTGTTTCCTTTGAAAATTGGCATTGAGAGGTTGGTAGCTCTAGTGAACAACAATCAATCGGATCCCGAAATTTCAACAAGAAATTCGGAAGAGTAAAAGAGACAGAAATCCACCAATTTTGGTGATGACTTTTACATTTCTTCTTGATGATGATCCCGTGGACGATAATGAGGCAATCGGTTCTCGAGATGCACCTTTCGGAAGGATGCTATACACTCGAGCTAGATTCGATTATAGCTAATCACCACATGGGGAGATAGTTGATCTACCTCCGGAGCCGAAAAACCTATATCGTTACAAGTGGATCTTCAAAAAGAAATTGAAACTAGATGGTTCCATTGAGAAATACAAGGCTAGACTTGTAGTCAAGGGATTCTCCCGAAAAAAGGCATTGACTATTTTGATACTTATGCTCCCCGTAACTAGGGATTTCTTCTATAAGAGTTCTAATGGCTCTAGCTGCTATTCATAATTTATTTATTCATCAAATGGATGTAAAAACTGCATTTTGAATGGTGATCTTGATGAAGAAATATATATGATGCAGCTCGAGGGCACGATAGTACCGGGAATGAGCATAAAGGTATGCAAGTTAGTTAAGTCTTTATATGGGTTGAAACAAGCCAAAACAATGGCATGAAAAGTTTGATGTGTCATGATGTCTAATGGATATCACATAAATGATGCCGATAAATGTATTTACTTCAAATCTTTTGATGTGAATTCATATGTGATTATCCGTCTATATGTGGATGACATGTTAATCATGAGTCCTAGCCTTGATGTTGTGAGAAAACACCAAGATGTTTTATCCTCCCAATTTGAAATGAAGGATTTGGGAGAAGCTGATGTGATTCTTGGAATCAAAATCATCAGAAACTGTGATGGCTATACGCTTTCACAAGAGCATTATGTTGAGAAGTTTTTTAAGAAGTTTAACTTTTATGATAGTAAGCCTGTGTCGACACCTTATGAGGCAAATAGTGAACTTCAGAAAAATGCTCAACATGGTGTACTTCAGTCTAGATATGCCCAAATTATTGGTAGTCTCATGTACTTGATGAATTGCACTAGACCGACATTGCTTATGCAGCTTAGCGTGTTAAGCGGATACACTCATTGTCCTAGTCGAACATTGGAGTCACGTTAGAGAGATTAGCCAAGTACTTGAGAGGAACAATGAATTACGCATAAGGTTTAGACAAACTCCACCGTGATAGAGGGTTATTGTGATGCAAACCGGATATCCGATTCTCATGATATCAAGTCCACTAGTGGTTATATTTTCACCCTAGGTGGAGGTGCGCGCTTGGAAATCTTCTAAGCAGACCTTGATAGCTCGCTTCAACCATGGAGTCCGAGCTTATTGCTTTAGATAAAGCAAGTCTTGAGGGCCGAAAGTGGCTTAGAAACCTCTTGGCGATCTTCCTATTGGTACAAAACCGCCTCCTCCACCGCATGTACTATGCATTGGATCGTCGTGCCGATGATAGCAAAGGCAAAGAGCAAATTGTATAATGGGAAAAGCGGGCATATTAAATGCGAGACTACGCCTATAAAGCAAAATGCTGGAATCTGAGTTGTGGCTCTAGATTATGTGAGGTCGAGTTAAATTTGGCGATCCTCCTCGACAAAACCACTTAACAGAGACAAGTGGTTGATACGTCCGAGGGGATGGGACTTTTGCCTTAGATAGAGGGCTTACAATCGACGGCAACCCCACCTATGTGATTGGAGATCCCATGAAGTAGGTTCAAAGGAAAAACAAGTCACCTAGTCAAGCTCGGTATGCTATTGTCTTTATTTGAGACGCCCCACCCTATGACTAGATAGCATTTTTGTATACTTTGTATAACTTGAATAGCAATGAGAAAAAAGGATGAGTTATTTTACTCTTAATGGAATCCATAGTCCATTATTTTTACGAGAGATAGTGTATTTTAACCGCTATGTACACTTGATGGATATCCACCTACGTGAATGTAGAACTGGCTCGGTTCTTATGGGTATTTAGGCAAATATTCTAGAGCATTCACTTAACACGTAGCGTATGAAGGCCAAAAAAGCAAACACCGCTAGAAAAGGCATATAATGAAAGAGCAATGTGGGTGCATGTCCTCTATTTTACTACAAGGGAATGTTGGTTCAAAGATTTTTAATCCACCACTTTCAATGTATTATAAGACATGTTACCCTATGACCGTTCAAGCCCTAAAAGCACCATTATCTTATGCATTGTTTTTTTCGATTCTCTCTCGGCATTTCGTTAACCCATTTCTTTTGTAATATCCTATTCCAAAATAGTGGGGACTATAAGTATTTTGAAATAGTGGGGGATTGTTGGAATCTTCATGTGTATTTCAAATACTTGTGTGTTGTTTAGTCCCACATTGATGAGCCACCACTAGCAAGTGAGGTATTTGAGGTGAACCTCTAACATAAGGGCGTGCCCTTAGGGTACAAAGGCTTTTGTGTTAGGAGGGAGGACTCACCCAAAGCCACACGCCCGCTTCGCCATCCGCCCGCCGAACCGGTAAATTAGGTAATGGGGCGTGGGCTTGGGCTTGGGCTGTTTGACTAGTGGGTAGTGGATTATCAATTGCCTAAACTTGTTTTTGCTTTTGCAACAAGTTTCGGCTAAGCTAAAGTTCTACTTTGATTAGGTTTTGTGAAACCGAATTAAAGAGGTGTCCTTCTCCATCTATGATTGATCCATGCCTCTATATAAACACGGCTATGTTCATTGTAGGTATTGATCCGAAATGAGAGAGAGAGGACGCAGAGAGATAGAACTTCGTGTCTTTGCTACTACCTCTACATCGACCGAGGCGTGCATATATCTACCGCCACTATAGAACCAGCGAAACAGAAGTTGAAGTCGCCCTACACCTTCTTCTCTTACCTCGAAAAACGGATAAGTCTTTTCTTGCTTTTATCTTCTTCTCTTCTCTTCTTCCTGTCGGCCCGCCGAGAGAGTTATATTGTTCTCTAGAGGGTAGTCTATTCTAGTGCAAAGTTAGGCTGGCTGTTAACCATTGAATCCTCGTGAGGAAGACGCCATGCTTGTTGCCTTCTCGCACCATTGGAAGGGGCTAAATCTTTCCTTAAGGACAGCCTAATCCGCGCCTTGGTTATTACCTGTTATTCTGTCCTTGTCTTCTATAAGTTTCTTTTATCTACTTACAACAGTATCTACCTGATGTTGTAGTCTTGAAAGTTCCAAGTGGCGATGTTTGGCGTGTTGAAGTAAAAAGAGTTGACGAAAACGGAGTTGTTTGGCTCCAAAATGGTTTGCAGGAATTTATAGAGCATCATTCGATTAGTGTTGGGAATTTTTTAGTTTTTGACTATGATGGTAAATCACAGTTTGATGTTCATATATTCAATATGAGTGGCAATGAGATAGACTACATCCCTAACGGACAACTCACTCACGGAGAAAAATGTCATCTGCCAAAACAAGGTGAAGAGGGAAACTCTTTGGAATGCTTCTTGTCCCCTCTACTAAGTCTTTCAAACTCTCTTATTATTCACATACATTGTTTTTTCTCATATAATTGTTGTATCGATTAATTGCAGATGGAGTTGATTCAAATGCTATAAGAAATATTGCTTTAGGAACAAGGAAACCTGCAGAAATCAAAGGAAAAAATGGAGTCACTCAGACAGCCAGTTCATTCAAGTCAAAACATCCTTTTTTCCAAATCGTTATGACACCTTCATATGTGAATAAAGGATATCTGGTGAGCTTTTTACTTGAAAATCTTGTATGGTTTTCACTCTGAGGTGGAGTTAGACGCAGACTACACCAGGGTAGATTTGTTAAGACTATAACTGGAATTATATTGGTATGTTAAAAGTTAAGCTCGACCCCAGGTAGATCTTGGAAGGAAAACCCATGTAAGCCTAAGGTTATTTCATTGCTTTATCTTAGCCTGTCCTGTCATAATTTCCTAGCTCTGCACCTGCTTTTAAAAGTTTACCATATCTGAGTGAGTGTAGTTTTATGAGATTAAGTATAAGAAGCATTCCTTTTTTGTATCAATAAGAAGCATTTTTTCTTCATTTCGCAGCATATACCGTCCGCATTTTGGAGGAGCTACCTGCCAGAAGGATTAAAGACTTCAACACTTCAAGTTGCAAATGGGAGAAAGAAATGGCTTGTGCGTTGCTCTTCGTTTCCTGGCATTTTGAGAATCAGTCAAGGTTTTCATCTTTTTATATTGGAAAGTCATATTAAAATTGGAGACATTTGTGTCTTTGAACAGATAAAGAGGAAGGATGTTGTGCTAAGAGTTCATATATATACACAGAAGTAATTGAAAATATTCTGTTATTTCACTTTTCATTCTTGTTTGAACTTTTTCTGGGTGACACAAGTCAAGATGTAGACGTGTAAAAATTGGCGTATCGAAATACCAACATTACATATATGATATAGAATATGTTGCCGCGTTTGATACCAGGGTTGGCGCATTAAGATGAGATGGAATTGGATTGATCGAATCCTCCTGCTTCCATTCTATATGGTACAGTAAAACTGGCCTGAAAGTAGCAAAATATATCACAAGAGAGAGTTACGGTGTAAAAAAGTCAACGGGTCACGGAATGAGTTAATCTGGTCGGTCTCTAACTCTATTAGAGAAGGATGCGTGTTGCTGATCCAGTACTTAGTAGAGGGTGTGCACCTGTTCTGAAGTTTAAATGCACTGTTTGCTAAATTGCACAATTAATATGGATTTGATGATGATCATCTTTTTTTTGTTCTTCAAAGCCTATGTTTTGTTCTGGCTGCTGGAAAACAAAACTTTTCTTGGCAACTTTTGATTTTGGACAAAACTCGCGATGGTAACTGATACGTACATGCATGCCTTTACAAATAACGTTTGGAGATTCACATTGATCACTGAGTTACAGTTTTTTTCAAGGGTACACACTAATGTTGACATACAAAAAGAAAAGGGTTATTTAGCTTTTGGCTCCACTTTATATATGGATATTAGCGTTTGGCTCTCCTAAGTTGGTTTATTCGTTTTTGGCTCTAGTTCTGTTAGTTGACTGGGTCAACTTTAACTGTTCAGTGTGTTTTGCTCATCATAATTTTAAAATGGCCTAAATACCCCTCACACGTGACACACGTGACTTTGTTTTTCATTAATTTATCTTTTATTTTTTTTTATTGAACTGATTAAGTAAATTACTAAAGGCTAAAAGAAATAGGAGTGGTGTAATCTTGTTCGTTCACTTAACTTCCATCCAACAGCTATTGCTACTCTTGAACCAAATCTTGTTTATCTCTCAAATCTCACCAAATCTTTTCAAAATCTTGCCAAAGAGACCCCCAATAAGTGATCTCAAGCACTCCAAGAATAGATGAAGTTCTTGTTGACTTCATTGGTGCAACTTTAAGCCATAATCTAGCTACGGGGTTAAATTAAACACTAATACCCATCTGTGTGTTTTAAAAGAGGTCTTGTCAACCCTCCCAAAGTTCATCAGTAGTCCCCTTCACCTTCAAAAGTGGTGTTGTGAATAATTAACTGCGGAAACAACGTTACCCACACCAAACGGATCAATCCTACACAAAGATTGATCTTTCTCAATAGACAAGACTTCAATACCCTCCAAGTACTATCCCAACGCTTCTCATTAACAATTTAACAAGCATATAAAGTAAATATAATAATGCAAAAGAGAACCAACCACAAGACAAGGATATATCGTGGTTCGGGCAATTTGCCTACATCCACACCGGGCGATCCAAGCTTTACTAGAAGTCCGTGAGTAATGTGACACAAGAGCTCTCAATTCACTCACAAAAGAATGAACACTCAACTCACTAAGAATTTCTCTTTACAATCTCTCTCTTTCTTTTTTTGAAAAGTTAGGTTTTTCCAAAAACTGATTTTGTTTTTATACTAAAAACAAAAATCGCGATTCTCGTAGCGAGGCCCGCAAAAAAAGACACGAGCGGCGCTCCCTTGAAGGCTGGTGGCGGTAGCTTCGCCAGCGAGCTGGTCGGTCGCCAATTCATCGACCATGAGCGCGAGTCGCTGGCTGAGCGCTGGCGCCAGCCTCGACCGCGGAAAAGCGTAAAAACGCCCTTTTTCTACATTCTCCACCTCGGTGAGGTTTTAACACATAAAACCGGGCGAACACATCCAACAAGAGCACATCCATCCGAACTTCGCGAATCCACCGCCTGGCGGGCATGCCCACAAAGGGCCACCCACAAAAGTGTCATGCTCACAAAAGAGCCACCCACAAAGAGTGTCATGCTCACCAAAAAGCCACCCACAAAGAGTGTCATGCTCACAAAGAGCCACCCACAAAGAGTGTCATGCTCACCAAGAGCCACCCACAAAGAGTGTCTTGCTCACAAAGAGCCACCCACAAAGAGTGTCATGCTCACAAAGAGCCAACCACAAAGAGTGTCATGCTCACAAAGAGCCACCCACAAAGAGTGTCTTGCTCACAAAGAGCTATCTTCACAGAGAGTCATGCTCACAAAGAGCAATCACGCCCACAAAGGGCCATGCCTACGAAAGGCATCAATCAACAATGCATGAGCCTCCACCATATGTGGAGTACCCCCAACCAATGTTGAAACTCAACTCCATAGAGAACCTTCTACAACCCAAAACCCTTTTGCCCTTAGGCAATGAAACAAATTCCCAAGTACAAAACTTGTCACGAGCCTCCACCATTTTCTGCATATCCACCGACCAATCTCTCTCAGAATGAGCATCTCTAACGGCTTCCTTTGAAGCTATCCGCTCATCATCATTTCAATATTCACACGTAGGCAACCGAGTCCGGTTGACCATAATGCTTCACCGGGCTTATCATGCCCGTGCTTCATAACTTGTTTCACACTTCTCTTTGGCTTTGATCTAGCCAAAGTTTGTCGCTTCGTGTTGTTGTAACTCTACTTTTGTTGAATAGTTCTTTCACTAAGAACCTCACTCTTTTAGCATCCTCGACGCTTCTATCTCAATCACTTGAGATTGTATAGAATCACCACTATTTCCAAATTCTCCGCCCGCTAAAAAATAGCACCGTCTCATCAAAGGTAACCTCATCACGACCCGGGAACTTGTGGTTCTCTAGACACCACAATCCGTATCCCTTTCCTCCCTTTGCATAGCCCAAGAATATTGCTTTCTTAGCTTTAGAATCAAGTTTACTATCATTCATGTGGTAGTAAGCACTAGATCCAAACACTCGCAAAGTACCATAATCACCGTTTTCCTGTCCACACCTCATAAGGTGTTTTGCGCCTATCACGGAACCGGGTGATCTATTATACAAGTAACACGCCATGGCCACCGTGATCCGCCTTTAACTCTTTTGCCAAGATTGGCATTGAAAGCAAACACCTAGCTTTCTCAAGCAACGCGTCGATTCATTCTTCTTCTCGCTAACCCATTCTCATTGTATGCCCCTCATCAGTCCAAATTAATCCGGCAATTCCTCATTACAAGACAAAACTCTTGGAAAGGCCTATAGGTATACTTCAAGCATTATTATTGTCGCGTAGAAAAGTCTTCACCTTCCTATCCATGCGATTCTCAACCCTTGCCTTCCACTTTTAAATGTCTCAAAACTTCATCCTTGGACTTCAAGATATATACCCACACATACATATGCGTGTATAATCATCAATGAAAGAGACATAATACCGTTTCCTCCCCTAGAAGCCACTCTAGAAGGTCCCCAAACATCCGTTATGCACATAATCCAGATGCCTCTCGCTTCTTGTGCTTGCTTGTACCGAACTTGACTCTGACCGCTTGCCATAGACACAATACTTTCGCGAGAATTCCATACTTGGTTTCTCCAAGTCTTTCAAGAGCCCTCGCTTGCACAACTCGCACAATCCCTTTTTGGCTCATATGCCCAAGGCGATATGCCACAATTTTGTGCACTCGTAATCATCACTACATGTACTCACCGCTACATCACCTATCACCGTACTACCCAACAAAGTATACAAGTTTCCATGTCTCTTTGACCCTTCATAATGACTAAAAGAGCCACTAAGGATCTTTAGGACTCCACCATTTCCCACAAAATTGTGGCCTTTGGAATCCAAGGTACCAAGAGAAATAAGGTTCTTCTTTAACTCGTGAACATGCCTCACATCGGTTAAAGTCCTCACTACACCATCATGCATCTTGACCCGTGATAGTTCCAATCCCAACCGCCTTACAAGCAACGCCATTGCCCATCAAAACGGAACCTCCACTCAAGTTCTCATAGGTAGCAAACCACTTCCTATTTGGACACATGTGGTAGGAACACCCTAATCAAGAATCCACGTATCGGTCATGTGGTCGTCTTGTGTAGACACCGAAAGACTTACATCATCCCCATCGAAGCCGGAAGCAAGACTTGCTTCACTAACATCCTCATTCTCAAACTTACCACTCATCTTGTTACTCTTTTTCGGGCTAGAGCAATCACATAGATAATGCCCCTTTTCTTTGCAATTGTAGCATCGTACATGTTTTAAAGGCTTCTTCGAACTACCCTTCCACTTGCTTGTGGAAGTCATCTCATTCGACATCACCCTCGCCATCTTTTCTTTTGCTTCTTTATCAAACTTCTCTACTTTAAATCTAGCATTTGACATCTTGGGAGCCCCTTTTTCAAGTCACACACAATAACCCAAAAAATTATCTCACTCAGGAATTTTATCGAACACCTTGTCTACATAAATTTCGAGCACTATGGTTCTTTACCAAAACTCAAAATCCTAGGTCGTATACCTCGCTCCGATACCAATTGTTGTGAATAATTAATTGCGGAAACAACGTTACCCACACCAAACGGATCAATCCTACACAAAGATTGATCTTTCTCAATAGACAAGACTTCAATACCCTCCAAGTACTATCCCAACGCTTCTCATTAACAATTTAACAAGCATATAAAGTAAATATAATAATGCAAAAGAGAACCAACCACAAGACAAGGATATATCGTGGTTCGGCAATTTGCCTACATCCACACTGGCGAGATCCAAGCTTTACTAGAAGTCCAGAGTAACAGACTACAAGAGCTCTCAATTCACTCACAAAGAATGAACACTCAACTCACTAAGAATTTCTCTCTTACAATCTCTCTCTTTCTTTCTTTTTGGAAAAGTTAGGTTTTCCAAAAAACTGATTTTGTTTTTATACTAAAAAACAAAAAATCGCGGTTACTGTAGCGAGGCCCGCAAACAAAAGACTGAGCGGTGGCCGCCTTTTCGAAGCGCTGGTGCTGCTGGCGCTTCTTCCGAAGCGCTGGTCGCGCCAATTCATTATTGGACCATGAAACAACGAAGTCGCTTCAATCCTTTGAAAGCTTGCTTTCTCAATAGACAAGACCGTGAAAAGCGTAAAACGCCTTTTTTAACAAGCATACATTCTCCACCTCGGACAAGGAGGTTTTAACACATAAAACCGGTTTTAACACATCCAACAAGAGCACATCCATCCGAACTTCTCCCAACCGCCTTTTGTTTTTATACGGGCTTTGCCCACAAAGGGCCACCCAAAAAGTGTCATGCTCACAAAGAGCCACCCACAAAAGAGTGTCATGCTCACCAAAAGCCACCCACAAAGAGTGTCATGCTCACAAAGAGCCACCCACAAAGAGTGTCATGCTCCACCAAGAGCCACCCACAAAGAGTGTCTTGCTCACAAAGAGCCACCCACAAAGAGTGTCATGCTCACAAAGAGCCACCCACAAAGAGTGTCATGCTCACAAAGAGCCACCCACAAAGAGTGTCTTGCTCACAAAGAGCTATCTTCACAGAGAGTCATGCTCACAAAGAGCAATCACGCCCCAAAAAGGCCATGCCTACGAAAGGCATCAATCAACAATGCATGAGCCTCCACCATATGTGGAGTACCCCCAACCAATGTTGAAACTCAACTCCATAGAGAACCTTCTACAACCCAAAACCCTTTTGCCCTTAGGCAATGAAACAAATTCCCCAAGTACAAAACTTGTCACGAGCCTCCACCATTTTCTCGCATATCCACCGACCAATCTCTCAGTAATGAGCATCTCTAATGACTCCTTTTGAAACTATCCGCTCATCATCTTCAATATTCAGGTCGCGTGAGCAAACCGAGTCCGGTTGACCATAATGCTTCAATCGGGCTTATCATGCCCGTGCTTTCATAACTTGTTTCACACTTCTCTTTGGCTTTGATCTAGCCAAAGTTTGCTTTGCTTCGGGTTGTTGTAACTCTACTTCTTGTTGAATAGTTCTTTCACACTAAGAACCTCACTCTCTTTTAGCATCCTCGACGCTTCTATCTCAATCACTTGAGATTGTATAGAATCACCACTATTTCCAAATTTCTTCTCCGCCTCTAAAAAAATAGCACCGGTCTCATCAAAGGTAACCTCATCACCGACTGACCGGAACTTGTGGTTCTCTAGACACCACAACCGTGATCCCTTTCCTCCCTTTGCATAGCCCAAGAATATTGCTTTCTTAGCTTTAGAATCAAGTTTACTATCATTCATGTGGTAGTAAGCACTAGATCCAAACACTCGCAAAGTACCATAATCACCGGTTTCCCCGTCCACACCCTCATAAGGTGTTTTGCGCCTATCGCCGAACCGGTGATCTATTATACAAGTAACACGCCATGGCCACCGTGATTCGCCTTTAACTCTTTGCCAAGATTGGCATTGAAAGCAAACACCTAGCTTTCAAGCAACGCGGCGATTCATTCTCTCTCTAACCCATTCCCATTCTCATGTATGCCCTCATCGGCCCAAGTTGTCCGGCAATTCCTTGTTTCAAGCACAAAACTCTTGGAAAGGCCTATAGGTATACTCAAGCACCATTGTCGACCGTAGAGTCTTCACCTTCCTATTTGTGCGATTCTCAACCCTTTGCCTTCCACTTCTTAAATGTCTCAAAAACTTCATCCTTGGACTTCAAGATATATACCCACACATAGCGTGTATAATCATCGAATGAAAGAGACATAATACCGGTTTCCTCCCCTTAGAAGCCACTCTAGAAGGTCCCCAAACATCCGTATGCACATAATCCAGATGCCTCGCCTTGTGCTTGCTTGTACCGAACTTGACTGACCGCTTGCCATAGACACAATGCTCATGAGAATTCCATACTTGGTTTCTCCAAGTCTTTCAAGAGCCCTCGCTTGCACAACTCGGACAATCCTTTTTTTGGCATATGCCCAAGGCGATATGCCACAATTTTGTGCACTCGGAATCATCACTACATGTACCCACCGCTACATCACCTATCACCGTACTACCCAACAAAGTATACAAGTTTCCATGTCTTTGACCCTTCATAATGACTAAAAGAGCCACTAAGGATCTTTAGGACTCCACCATTTCCCACAAAATTGTGGCCTTTGGAATCCAAGGTACCAAGAGAAATAAGGTTCTTCTTTAACTTCGTGAACATGCCTCACATCGGTTAAAGTCCTCACTACACCATCATGCATCTTGACCCGTATAGTTCCAATCCCAACCGTCTTACAAGCAACGTCATTGCCCATCAAAACGGAACCTCCACTCAAGTTCTCATAGGTAGCAAACCACTTCCTATTTGGACACATGTGGTAGGAACACCCGAATCAAGAATCCATGTATCGGTCATGTGGTCGCCTGTGTGTAGACACCAAAGACTTACATCATCCCCATCGAAGCCGGAAGCAAGACTTGCTTCACTAACATCCTCATTCTCAAACTTACCACTCATCTTGTTACTCTTTTTCGGGCTAGAGCAATCACATAGATAATGCCCCTTTTCTTTGCAATTGTAGCATCGTACATGTTTTAAAGGCTTCTTCTCGAACTACCCTTCCACTTGCTTGTGGAAGTCATCTCATTCGACATCACCCTCGCCATCTTTTCTTTTGCTTCTTTATCAAACTTCTCTACTTTAAATCTAGCATTTGACATCTTGGGAACCCATTTTTCAAGTCACACACAATAACCTAAAAAATTATCTCACTCGTGAATTTTATCAAACACCTTGTCTACATAAATTTCGAAAGCACTATGGTTCTTTACCAAAACTCAAAATCCTAGGTCGATAATACCTCGCCTCGATACCAATTGTTGTGAATAATTAATCAAGGAAAACAACGTTACCCACACCAAACGGATCAATCCTACACAAAGATTGATCTTTCTCAATAGACAAGACTTCAATACCCTCCAAGTACTATCCCAACGCTTCTCATTAACAATTTAACAAGCATATAAAGTAAATATAATAATGCAAAAGAGAACCAACCACAAGACAAGGATATATCGTGGTTCGCAATTTGCCTACATCCACACCGGGCGAGATCCAAGCTTTACTAGAAGTCCAGAGTAACAGACACAAGAGCTCTCAATTCACTCACAAAGAATGAACACTCAACTCACTAAGAATTTCTCTCTTACAATCTCTCTTTTCTTTCTTTTTGGAAAGTTAGGTTTTACAAAAACTGATTTTGTTTTTATACTAAAAACAAAAATCGCGTTATCAGTAAGCGAGGCCCGCAAACAAAAAGACTCCGCGCTGCGCTCCCCCTTTGAAGGCTGGTGGCGAGCGCTGGCGCTGCTTCTTCTTCGAGCTGGTCGCTTTTTCTAATTCATCGACCATGATGAGCGAAGTCGCGCCCTTTGGCGCATGGCTTCTCGACCGACCGAGAAAAGCAAAGCAAAAACTTTTTTCTACAAGTGGCTTCCCTAAACATGGAACAAATCCTATTCGCAAATCGGCATACTGCTAGTTAACCGAGGTTCACTTCAGCTATAGTACAAAATCCATTGTATTGCCATCTTAACTGCTTTCAAGCTAGAACAACCTCCAACAACATAAACTTCTTCCCCAATGGTAGCAATAGAGAACTGACTTTTTAAAATATCACAGTTGATCTTATGCCATTGATCAAGAGATGTGTGAAATGCATGAATTTGTCCAGAACAGTAACCATCTTTTATAGCAACAAAGAAGAACAGCCATGGCGTCTGATATTCTCGCCTCAAACGTACGAACCTACCTGTGGATGTCAAGCATCTCCATTTCTTGCATTCATGAGAGTAATCATAAGAAGCCTTACTAAGCACAATTATAGAATTTCATCTGAAAGATGGGTAATTTGATGTAGCAAAAGATAACGAAGGTATAGTTGGGGGATTCTGTAAAATAGGGAGTAGTGGACAACCGACATTAGATTGGGTATAGCTCTTGGAAGAGCAGCAGCCGTTAGATTGGGTGTAAGAATGTAACTAGGGTTTCAGATTTGGGGAAAATGTAGAAGAGAGAAGACTTTAGACCGAGGGAAAATGAGAGAATGAGAAATGCATCATTGCAAGCGATCTCTCACCAATCCAATTCCAAAGAATTTGCTCTGGGAAACTTTGAGGGGGTTGCCGTTGGATGTTCCGATTAAAATCATGTCACCCCACTTCTAACTTTATGTTTCGAAATTTGTATTGAATTTCAAAATCGAAATTTTATGAAACTAGTATTTACAAGATTCGCGTGCAACTCACGTGAAGGGTAAAATTGCTATTTTGAAAATATACTACAGAGCAGTTAAAGCTGACCCAGTCAACTAATGGAACTGGGGCCAAAAACGAATAAACCAACTTATGAGAGCCAAACGCTAATATCCATATATAAAGTGGGGCCAAAAGCTAAATAACCCAAAAGAAAATATGTAGAAATCATACCTGTCAGTTGTCACTAGCTAGTGTGGTGATCTGTTTGGCAGGTGAGGACTTCAAGTTTTACTCAAATGGCTTCTTTGAATTCTTTCATGTTATCATCTTCATATCCAACATGAACTAGAATGTTCCTGCTCAATTGGGTTGTAAATACTTGCCCTTACTCCTTACCATGAGTTATGTCACCAGTTCACAGCACTTGCGTCATTAATGTAGAATAGAAACACACGCCAACGAGATCTTTCATATTTAATCCTGGCTTAAGACTTAGGAGTGGTGCTTGATTTTTATATTTATTAAAAGTGTTTGTCTCGTGATCATCTCTCTTTCCCTTGAGTTTTCTTTTTCTCTTTCCCATAAAAATTTCAAGAACTCGTAGAATGGTGAAAGATCACAAGAGAACATTGTCTTCATCATCCAATGTTGGTTGTCACTTCTTCAAAGTATACCTCCTGAAGACAGCTACCAAAGACTGGTTAGTTCTCTATGTTCTTTCTCTTAAAATGTCCATGTTTATATAAGTCCATATACTTGTTTGTGTTGTATGCAGATAAAAGAAAACAATAGAAGACAAGGACAGAATAACAGGTAATAACCAATGCGCAGATTAGGCTGTCCTTAAAGAAAGATTTCACCTCTTCCAATGGTGTAGAAAGGCAACAGTGGCGTCTTTCTCACAGGATTCAATGGCTAACAGCAGCATGACTTTGCACTAGAACAGACTACCCTCTAGAACAGCAATATAACTCTCTCTCCTCAAGCGGCTTTTCACGGTGTACTCGAAGTTCTATCTCTCTCTCACGCCCTGAATGGTCGGCTCGGGGTCTTCGCGGAAGCGCTGTGTGTGTGGCTTTGGGTGAGTCCTCCCTCCTAACACAAAAGTCTTTGTACCCTAAGGGCACGCCCTTATGATGGAGGAATTCCTCATATACCTCACTTGCTAGTGGTGGTTCACCAATGTGGGACTAAACACAATGCACTAAAGTGGAGAGAACACACATAGTTCATCTCCTCCACTTTGCACACACACAAGTATTTTGAAATACTCTTGGAGATTTCAACAATCCCCCACTATTTCAAAATACTAATAGTCCCCCACTATTTTGGAATAGGATATTACAAAAGAAAAGGGTGACCAAATGCCAGAGAGAATCGAAAAAACAATGCATAAGATACTGGTGCTTTTCGGGCTTGAACCAGTCATAGGGTAACATGTTTTATAATACATGAAAGTGGTGGATTAAAAAATCTTTGAACCAACATTCCCTTGTAGTAAAATAGAGCACATGCACCCACATTGTTCTTTCATTATATGCCCGTTTCAAGGTGTTATGCTTTTTGGCCCTTCATACGCCTCAAGTTCCATGAATGCTCTAGAGTACTTGCCTGAATACTCATAAGAACCGACCCAGTTCTACATTCACATAGGTGGATATCCATCAAGTGTACAGAGCAGTTAGAATACACTATCTCATAAAAAATAATGGACTATGGATTCCATTAAGAGTAAAATAACTCATCCTTTCTAATTGCAATTCAAGTTATACAAAGTATACAATAATGCTATCTAGTCATAGGGTGGGACGTCTCAAAGAAAGACAATAGCATACCAGAGCGACAAGGTGACTTGTTTTTCCCTTTGAACCTACTTCATGGGATCTCCAATCACATAGGTGGGTTGTCGCCGATCGCCTCTATCTAAGGCAAAAGTTTTATCCCCTCGACGCTTCAACCACTTGTCTCCCTCGTTAAGTGGTTTTGTCGGAGGATCGCCAAATTTAACTCTAACCTCACATAATCTAGAGCCACAACTCCAGATCCCAAAGAGCTGCTTTATAGATCAGAGTCTCGCATTTAATATGTCCGCTTTTCCCATTATACAATTTGCTCTTTGCCTTTGCTATTCGCGGCCCGACAAATCCAATGCATAGGTACAAAATTTGGAGGCGGTTTTGTACCAATAGGAAGATCTGCCAAGAGGTTTTAAGCCACTCGGGCCTCGACACTTGTTTTATCTAAAGCAATAAGCTCGGACTCCATGGTTGAACGAGCTATCAAGGTCCTGCTTAAGATTTTCAAGCGAATCGCACCTCCACCTAGGGTGAAAATATAACCACTAGTGGACTTGATATCATGAGAATCAGATATCCAGTTTGTATCACAATAACCCTTTATCACAGGTGGAGTTTGTCTAAATCGTATGCCGTAATTCATTGTTCCTCTCAAGTACTTGGCTAGTCTCTCTAACGCACTCCAATGTTCCTGGCTAGGACAATGAGTGTATCTGCTTAACCTGCTAACTGCATAAGCAATGTCAGGTCTAGTGCAATTCATCAAGTACATGAGACTACCAACAATTTGGGCATATCTAGACTGAAGGACACCATGTTGAGCATTTTTCTGAAGTTCACTATTTGCCTCATAAGGTGTCGACACAGGCTTACTATCATAAAAGTTAAACTTCTTCAAAAACTTCTCAACATAATGCTCTTGTGAAAGCGTATAACCATCACTGTTTCTGATGATTTTGATTCCAAGAATCACATCAACTTCTCCCAAATCCTTCATTTCAAATTGGGAGGATAAAAATATATTGGTGTTTCTCACAACATCAAGGCTAGGACTCATGATTAACATGTCATCCACATATAGACAGATAATCACATATGTATTCACATCAAAAGATTTAAAGTAAATACATTTATCAGCATCATTTATGTGATATCCATTATACATCATGACACTGTCAAACTTTTCATGCCATTGTTTTGGCGCTTGTTTCAACCCATATAAAGACTTAACTAACTTGCATACTTTTTGCTCATTCCCTAGTATTATCGTACCCTCAAGCTGCATCATATATATTTCTTCATCAAGATCACCATTCAAAAATGCAGTTTTTACATCCATTTGATGAATAAATAAATTATGAATAGCAGCTAGAGCCATTAGAACTCTTATAGAAGAAATCCTAGTTACAGGAGCATAAGTATCAAAATAGTCAATGCCTTTTTTTCTCGAGAATCCCTTGACTACAAGTCTAGCCTTGTATTTCTCAATGGAACCATCTAGTTTCAATTTCTTTTTGAAGATCCACTTGTAACGTATAGGTTTCGCCCCAGGAGGTAGATCAACTATCTCCCATGTGTGATTAGCTATAATCGAATATAGTTCTGAGTATATAGCATCCTTCCAGAAAGGTGCATCTCAAGAAGTGATTGCCTCATTATATGTCACAGGATCATCATCAAGAAGAAATGTGTAAAAGTCATCACCAAAATTGGTGGATTTTCTATCTCTTTTACTCTTCCGAATTTCTTGTTCAGAAATTTCAGGATCTGTTGATTGTTGTTCACTAGGAGCAACCAATCTCTCAATGCAAATTTTCAAAGGAAACAAATTCTCAAATAAATCAGCATTTTTACTCTCTATAATAGTGTTAGCATCGACAAGGTTATTATCAGATTTTACTACTAAAAATCTATATGCAACACTATTATGAGCATAACCAATGAACATACAATCAACAGTTCTAGGTCCCAATTTTCTCTTTTTAGGTTCGTTCACAAGAACCTTTGCAAGACACCCCCACATTTTGAAGTATGTCAGGTTAGGTACATGACCTTTCCATAACTCATATGGTGTCTTATTTCCTATTTTCTTGTTGGGTATCCTATTATGTATATGGCAAGCAGATAGGATTGCTTCCCCCCACAAGTTCAGGGAAGCTCCAGAACTTACAAGCATAGCATTCATCATCTCTTTTAGTGTTCTGTTTTTCCGTTCGGCTACTCCATTAGACTCAGGAGAGTATGGTAAAGTAGTCTCATGAATAATGTCATTCTTGTCACAAAAGTCCTGGAAGGGGTTAGACTCATATTCTCCACCCCTGTTAGACCAAGTCTTTTAATCTTCTGATTAAAGCCGGTTTTCAACTTCAAATTTTGTACTTGAGAAACATCTCACCTGCCTCATGCTTGTTTCTAAGTAAATATATCATGGTATACCTAGAGAAGTCATCTATGAATGTAATATAATAAAACTTCCCCTCTCTAGACATGGTACTTTCCTAATTCACCCAAATCCATTATGAATAAGAGTTAGTAATCCAGTTTTATCTCTAGAAACAGTTCTGCAGGGTTTCTTTGTGACTTTAGTCTCAGCACATATCTCACATTTATCATTAGAAAAATCTGAAATATC
This sequence comes from Coptis chinensis, assembly GCF_015680905.1. Lineage (NCBI taxonomy): Eukaryota > Viridiplantae > Streptophyta > Magnoliopsida > Ranunculales > Ranunculaceae > Coptis > Coptis chinensis. The sequence goes on along the minus strand of NC_141463.1, from coordinate 85,185,933 downwards.
AGACAATAAACCACATGCTTTCATCCTTTTCATATACTGAACATTCACATGTCCTAGTCTACCATGCCATATATTAAAAGAGTCAAGCAAGTAAGCAAAAGCAGATTCATCCTTATTAATAATAATGTTGTCAAGTACATTCAACATGAAAAGACCACTGTTATTACAATAACCTTTACCAACAAAACCCTCATTCTTTGTCAGAACGAACTTGTCACTCTCAAAAGTCACCTTGACGCCAGCTTTTCCCAGTAAGGACACATAAATCAGATTCTGACGAATCTCAGGAACATGAAGAACATTACTAAGTGAAAGGGTTTTCCCTAAAGTTAACTTCAGAAGAATCTTGCATGTTCCCTCAACAGGAACAAACCTAGAGTCACCCATATAGACCTTTTCATCTTTCACTAGTATGTAGTCTGAGAAGGCTTCAACATCACCACAGACGTGGCGGGTGGCACCAGAATCTAGTACCTAGTTCTTCTTCCCAAAGGGCCGAAACACTTGTGACACCACAGCAGCGATAATATCATCTCCCTCAACTATATTAGCATTTGGAGGATCATCAGTGTCTTTCTTGTGTCTGCACTGAAAAACCCTATGTTCAGGTTTACCACAAACATAACAATTTCCATTGCCAGTACCACTCATTTTAAAAAAAGTGCCTTTAACCTTGAAATTCTTATTTTTGTTGGACTTCTGCTTTTTAGAGGTTTTGTTAGATTTGCTGGGATTACCTTCAATGATATTGGCTTTAGAATGGAATTCCTTAGACAACACCTCATCCCAAGTCTTGTTCTTTTCCTCTATGTGAATGTGAATGATCACATCCTCAAAATTAGTCGTCGCTTGCGCTTATGCTTCATACTATTTTTATAGCGTTTCCAAGACTCGGGGAGTTTCTCAATCAAACATCCAGCAACAAAGGTTTCGGGTAAATTAATACCCTCAGTTTTCAAATCATTAATCAGCACATGATAATCATGGATTTGAGATGTTACATCTCTATCCTCTCTCATATGGAACTTTAGAAAAGTCCCAATAGCATATTTTTGAGTACCAGCATCCTCTATTATGTATTTCTTGTTCAAACTCTCCCATATATCATGTGCATTCTTATTTGAACAATAAATATCAAAAATTTCATTGGACAAGGTACTCAAAATAGCATGACGACATACCTTATTCCCATTGAGCTAAGCAGCTTGATTTCTTTCGAAATCATTAGAACCCTCCACGGGTGCTGTATCAGTGAGATACTTTGCATAGTTGAGTACATCTAGGGCTGTGAACACCCTTTCTCTCCATCGCTTGAAGTGTGAACCGTTGAAGGATTCAATCTTTGACACATTGGGTAAGTTCGCGAGCATTCGAAGAAGGTGCGATCTCTCATAGACGGCAACTTCCATGACTCCGAAATTGGTTTCTTTGATCGGCGGTGTCAACGGTGTAGACATCTTAAATTCTTTCCTTAAGATTGTTGTATGCGGATAAAAGAAAACAATAGAAGACAAGGACATAATAATGTAATAACCAAGGCGCTGATTAGGTCAGTCCTTAAGGAAAGATTTAAGCCCCTTCCAATGGTGCGAAAGGCAACAATGGCGCCTTCCTCACAAGATTCAATGGTTAACAATGACCGACTTTGCACTAGAACAGACTAGAACAACAATATAACTCTCTCTGGCGGCTGACAGGAAGAATAGAAGAAGAATAAGACAAGTATTGGTTTCTGTATAGGGTGGGTAGAAGGTTGTCGAGTTCTCTCTCTCTCTATCGTCTGGACTCGATTCGCTGTTGTACTCGAGTTCTATCTCTCTCTACGTCTGTAATGGATACCCCTCTATGGACACACACAGCAGTGTTTATATAGAGGTAGCAGCCGGTTACCAGATGGGAGAAGGACTCCTCAAAGTCGGTTTCACAAAACAGCTATGAGACAGAAACCAACTCGAAGTAGAGTCGAAACTTGCTGCAAAAGCAAAACAAGTTTAGGCAATTGGTAAGCCACTACCCACTAGACAATAAGCTCGGCTTGGTGTGGGCGCGCGCGCAGGTGTGGTTTTGGGTGAGTCCTCCCTCCTAACACAAAAGCCTTTGTACCCTAAGGGCACGCCCTTATGATGGAGGAATTCCTCATATACCTCACTTGCTAGTGGTGGTTCACCAATGTGGGACTTGTAGAGAAAAAAGGGATTTTTTTTTTCCACGGCCGAGCGCTGGCCAGAGAGAGCGCGACCAGCCTCTATAGCTGAGCACGAAAGACTGGCTCAAAGAGAGCCCAGCCTCTATATAGCTGAGACGAGCACGAGCATCGCGCAGGTTGTTGTTTTTAGGGCCTCGCCAAAGAATCACAGCGTTTTTTTTTTAGTATAAAAACAAAATCAGTTTTTTGGAAAACCTAACTTTTCCAAAAAGAAAGAAAGAGAGAGATTGTAAGAGAGAAATTTTTAGTGAGTTGAGTGTTCATTCTTTGTGAGTGAATTGAGAGCTCTTGTAATCTGTTACTCTGAACTTCTAGTAAAGCTTAGATCTCGCCAGTGTGGACGTAGGCAAATTGCCGAACCACGATATATCCTTGTCTTGTGGTTGGTTCTCTTTTGTATTATTATATTTACTTTATATGTTTGTTAAATTGTTAATGAGAAGCGTTGGGATAGTACTTTGGAGGGTATTGAAGTCTTGTCTAGTGTGAAGGATCGATCTTTGTGTAGGATTGATCCGTTTGTTGTGGGTAACGTTGTTTCCGCACTCATATATTCACAACAGGACTAAACACAATGCACTAAAGTGGAGAGAACACACATAGTTCATCTCCTCCACTTTGCACACACACACAAGTATTTTGAAATACTCTTGGAGATTCCAACAGTTTGTACTTTAAATCAAGAAAAACCCGTTTCATATTTATGACCATGAAGAAATTTGTGAATTTTTTCTCATACCAAGTTGCTTGTTTAGTTAGATTTTTATGGTTTTCATTAGTGTAAAAAGCTTCATGTAAACTAGAAGTTTCACTTTGAGATATAACACCATACCCCAGGAAGATTTTGTTTAATCTTGTGTTCCAAAAGTTAAAGAATTTGCTATAAATGTGTACAGATTTATAATATCTGTATATGTGAAGTAAGCAGTTGTATGGAATGTGCAGTTATAAGTTATTGTTTTTCATTTTGTATCATATAGCTGATGTTTTTTAAGTTATTGGTCATTTAGAATCTGGATTGAGTAGTATCGTTATACATAACAAAGCGTACTGGTATATATTAATCGTATCATAGTCGTATAGTCGTACTGTTGTGCTAATAAACTGACTGTTTTTAGGAATTAGAGATTTCGTAACATTAGAAGAAGGCTTTGTTGGTTGCTCTGCTTGTAAAGTTTTAGTTCCATATACAGAATTAAGCAAACAGTAGTCGTAGTTTAGCATTTTATTATTTTCTTATCTAGAACCGTTCTACGAAACTGAAAATTGTAAGGAAGAGTGTTTCTACAGCAACTCACACTTTTGAACCGAATTTGTGAACACACTGACGCGGCAAGCAGAGAGACCTTGATTTTCAGTACTTCTTTGACCAATACACACGCACCCCCTGCCTGATGAGTGCCACGTCAGTGTGTTCACAAATTCGGTTCAAAAGATTCGGTTGATATAGAATTTTGGTTGTAAGGAATATGGCACCTTGATGACTTGTTACACGTGGAGGATACTATGCAGCCTACCCAGGACCTCGAAATAGATATTGAGACGTTTCGGAGCTTGCTGGACCAAGAAGAGGATACTAGGCAGCCTACTCATAATTCTACTGATGTTGTGTTGGTGGGATCAGTTCGCATGGAGCGTCGATATGTGGATTTGTATAAGCGCCTGGTTGATGAGTTTGGTGATTTTGTTCACTCGGAGTCCAGGGACTTGAGCATTCTTGGGGATTTTTTTTGTTACTATTTTGAAGGAGCTATTTGAGGTTGTGACGGCTATTGAGAGGGTGTCTTTTCCGAATCTTAGTATGGATATGGTTGAACTTGGGAATTCAAGCTTAGAATTTTCGAGGCTTCTGGTTTCCAAGTGGATTTTCTTCGTCAACGCCTTGAAAATTTTAGGCAGGAGCTGGGTGGTAATGTCCAGATTCAGTCGGAAGATCGACTTTCTGTTGGTAATGAGGAAATTACGAAGTTGTGATACTTTGTCAAGCTATTGATGCACTGTTGGAACTTGGCAGAGAACACTCGTAGTAAAGCTCAAGTACACACGAGACGTCTTAGGCAGTGAGTGTCTTTCATTGTCTTTTATTTGTAAGGAATGTTCTTCTCGTATCTTTTGCTTTCTTCCTCTTTGAATGGCGTGATGCAGTTTTGGCTTGTTTTGGGCACTGTAAAAAGTTTGTACTTGTTCCTGATATCATTAGCATCATGCAATGAAAACTATTAGTATCACCTGTTGATGCGAATACATTATGTGTAAATATAAATTTCTAGTAACTGTTTGTCTGCTCTGGCGACGAAAATCTTGGTGGTTCTATTTATGGATTATTTTGATTGGCAATGTTCGATTTCGCGAGGGACTTTGGTAATTCCGTACTACTAATAACTGCATAGATCAGGTTGTTCGAATTTGCAAGGAACTTTGGTACTACATACCATACTACTCAAAGCAATTGATGCTCTACATTGCACTCATCTTTCCAATCTGTTGTTCAACTATGCTCTCTTGTCTAACTATATTCATTCATGGTTGCCACCTTAGCACATCCAGAAAATCCTCTCCCGCTGCTTCTTTTACAATTTCAATTGTTTCTTTTAGATGCAGTTCCTGTAAGGGTATGAAAAGTGATTCATAGGCCTATACTGTCACTCAGCTTTCCCATGTCAAAAATCTCAAAAAGGATTCCGAGAACATGCAAAAAGAAAATAACAAAAGCCCATATAATAAATGGGCTTTCTTCAAAGTCTGGCCTTAATTTCTCAATGGGCCTCCACATTAGTCGGCCCATACTCCATCCCTCATAAAACTTCTGTTATTCACGGTTTCAAGAAGAAACTTTGGAGGGAAAGAAGTAATCTTGATTCAAGTTCAAATCTCGAGGTAATATTCTTTGAATAATTTACTCCATCTCTTTTATGAATATGAAATATTGGTATTAAGAATAATAAAGCTTGGTATTTAGAATTTAGTTCGTATTATTCTTTTGGTTAGACTATAAACTGCAACCATGAACTTTTGTTTGATAAAATGCCCATGAGAGTGTTGGTTTCCGTTTTGTTTGTTATAATTTTTTTTATCTTAGTGATGATCTTAAGCATTAGCATGACCGAGTCTTTTTTCCATCCATGTTCGTGGGCTTCCAGTTTTATTTGCTAGCATGTTTTAATGTATGCAGCAATGATGCTACATAAGGAGCTTTTGGCTATGAATAGTTTCCATTATATCATTTTTTTATATATATAATTACTTGAAAGATAATGGAAGTGACATATTTCTATGTCTGCATTGGCACATTGCAGATGGCCTCGCGTGAGGAAGAGGACTCTGCAGTGACTCTTGTGTTTATGGAGTTTGCAATGCAGCAAGCAAAGCTTGCTTTGGACAGTCAAGAAGTACCAATAGGATGTGTGTTTGTCGAGGATGAGAAGGTGATAGCCTCTGGGAGGAACCGGACTACAGAGACACGAAATGCAACAAGACATGCGGAGATGGAAGCAATTGACGGTTTACTAAAAAATTGGCAAGAGAGTGAACTTTCGGCAATAGAAATTGAAGGGAAGTTTTCTAGATGTGATCTTTATGTTACGTGTGAACCGTGTATAATGTGTGCGTCAGCTTTGTCGATTATTGGAATAAGGGCTGTCTATTATGGTTGTGCTAATGATAGATTTGGAGGATGCGGATCGATCTTGTCTTTACATTCAAGTAGCTCTGATAAACTTAATAGCAATGACATTTCACAAGGAAAGAGTTTCAAATGCACTGGAGGAATAATGGCAGCTGAAGCAATCTCTCTTTTACGAAGTTTTTATGAACAAGGCAACCCCAATGCGCCAAAGCCTCATAGGCCACTTCAAATATGAGTTACATTGACACGGACACGTGTGTCCATATCCAACACGGATTGTCTGACACGGCGAAATATCAAAAATTAAGGTATATCACACACAATATGTGTCCGTGTGTGTCTGATACAAACACGTGGATACGTATCCGACACAGATTATTTTTGAAATATGGTGTCTATGTAACATAGCAAATATCAAAGTGAGTCAAGGGAACATTTAACATATAATTTGTGTTTAAATTTGATTACAGTTTTTGATGACAGGTCATATTTTCGTTTTTCGTTTTTTCTTTTTTATTTGTACTGGTTATATCGTCACATTGGAATTTTATTGCCTACTGCCTTCTTTCTCCTCATACTCTTCCCTTGTAATCGGAAAAGTGAAAAGCTGCAGGGGTATTCTTGAACTTAAATGCTGAAACGATAACTTTGAGGAATGATATTATGGCGACTGAGTTTAGTAGAATAAAACCACAAAAGTGAATTTCGTAATAATGTTATTTAGGTAGATTACAGATACGTATGTCTTCATATACTAGTATCATATAATGAAATCGTTTGTGATATGAATAAAGAAATGCTACTGAGGATATAATGAATTAATGAAATAGTATAGATGAGTCATGAGTAGATGTCTTAGAAGATTTATGGTTTTAGTAGTGAACTGGAGATAGGTATAATGGTGTTTTTCAATATAAGATTATTTGTTTGCCATGAACATGTCCTCTGGGAAACCTGATTTAATATTTTAATGTGGAGAGGATCACAATCTTTGATTTTCTTATCTATAAGACTGACTATACATTACTTCCCCAATTGTGGTTTCTGTGTTGCTTTCAAAAGGACAGATGGAGTTCAGACTACATATTTTTTGAATGATTTGCTGTGGGCAGAGTGATTTGAAATCGTGCAGCAATTAAGGATAATTCTTTATATATCGTTTTATTTTCTTTTTGTTTTAAGATACCAATCTATCTAATAAAAAGGCTTGGTGTGGAGAGGAAATATAGGGATCCCATCCATGAGTGAAATTTCTTATTGTATTTCACAAAGTTGTGGCGTAAGATATCCAAAGTCTTATAGAGTATGTATGTCTGATGTTAATTTGAAAGAATCTTGGATCATTGTTGATTTGATAACAAATGAATACTTTTGCAAAATTTGGACTTTTATCATTTGATTGGTTAGGGTTGGATTTAATTTGTAACAGTGCCTTGGGCATGGGCTATATACTAGTATACCAATAAGCGTTCTTGCGAATGAACTGGAACGGATTTATAGGTCATAGCAAAAAGAACCACTGGAAACTGATTCGGCTTCTTTAGCCATGGTGTCCATACAGAGGTTAGTGGTCTTACATTTTACTGTTTACTTAAAATTTGAACCGTCCACTATCTAATCATTGTGCATCCAAACCAAGCTCACCAAGGTTGATTGAATAGTCATTGTCTCTTCTCCAATATGTGGTTGGGAGTCTTCACACAAACATATTCATGTCTATATCGTTCGTACGCAAGGTAGGACCTATTACCAGCTATACATACATGGTTATTGAGTGAGGACTTTATGTGTAGGATATTCATATTTTATGCTATTGACTTAATAGCTTTGTCGACTCTAGAGTCGGAGTCTCTAATCCAATGTTGGTTTTGATGGGCGTACATCAGTAATTCAGTATAAGGCTTACCAGTTACGACTAAAGCTTAGCTCTACCTACGTAAACCTACCCTTTCCAAAGACCTTGACCTTGACATCTATCCATGCACACCTCTGAGAGCATTTCCAATGCAAACCACTATTATTCACATCTATGTAGGCAGTATTTCCTCTCTTTTCCATTATTTTGGTGAAAAGCAAGATGAGGATGCCCAATACAAAAGTGAAAAATAATCTCGGATGGGATGTTGGATTCTGTCTGGAGGCTTTTTGATGGAGACAAAATGTAACATCCCGTTTGATATTTTATAACGAGACAAAATGAAACATCCCGTCTGGTGAGTCTGATATTGACAGACGCAAAACAGCCCATTTTCAACAGACGAGATGTTTGATTCCATCTGATGAGTTTTGTAATCCATACGGAATCCAACATCCCGTCCAAAGTTCACAACTCAGCCACTATCTCGATTGAAGGTTTCACCATTGTTTTGACTTGGAAAAATAGTTACCACCATATTCACTTTTGGACTTGACAAAAGTGTTGAACCATAATAAAGTGAATATTGTCACATTTCCACCATATCCACATGGATTGGGAATGCTCTAAATGGTTTGACAAACTTTAATGTTCTCATCCACATCTGTTCCATGCTACAGCCAATAATGGCATAACAAGTACAACTATTAAATTACAATGTTGACTTGGCAAATATGAAAGCAAGAACTTTAAGCATTCTTATTTATAATCAGCTTCAATGCATAAGATCTATTCCAACGGAAATCTCCTTCTGTGCTAAAACAAGATACAGTCTACGTCTTCAAGGATGAGTGTATTATGTTCTTTTCTCTTCTTTTCCATCCTTCTCTATTCGTCATTGAGAGCGTCCACTGCCAACATTCTTGGAAATGAAACAGATAAGCTTGCCTTACTTGCTTTCAAATCTGAAATAATTCTAGACCCTTACAACATTACAGCTTCATGGAATGATTCTCGCCATTTTTGTGAATGGGAAGGAGTTACATGCAGTTATAGACATCAAAGAGTGAGAGAGTTGAATCTTAAATTGAAAAATTTGCTGGGGTCCATATCACCTCACATTGGAAACCTCTCTTTCTTGAGGATACTAGACCTCCGGAACAACCACTTAAGTGGTGTAATTCCTCAAGAACTTGGTCATTTGTTTAGATTAGAACATATTTCTTTGAGTAACAATTCTTTGGTTGGAAAAATTCCAGTTAATATCTCCCTCTGTTCCAACCTTATATCCCTTTTTTTAACTGGCAACAATCTAACTGGAAAGATACCTGTAGATTTTGGTTCTCTTTCGAAACTAGGTAGGTTGGCTCTTGACAATAACAAGCTAACTGGAGGGATCCCACCATTCTTGAGGAACCTTACATCTCTTGAATCTATTTCAATATCTGGAAATCATTTCGGTGGAAGTATTCCAAGTACTCTAGGCAATCTGAGAAACCTAAAGAATCTTGGACTTGGTTCAGATATGTTATCGGGTGAGATACCTCCCTCCCTTTATAATCTCTCCACATTCGAAATTATTTCCATTGAAAACAATCAAGTAAGTGGAAATCTTCCATCTGATATTGGTATCAGTCTTCCCAATCTTCAAATATTTTTCATTGCTATGAATAGGTTTTCTGGTCCTATTCCTATTTCCTTATTCAATGCTTCAAACCTCCAAATGATTGATATGAGTCTTAACCAATTTACTGGTAAAGTTCTGTTGGGTTGGTGGAACCGTCGAGCTTTGCTCCGGTTGTCCGTATACCACACTCACCTTGGTAATCGATGAAGAGGAGAGCCGATCGGGCCGCCCATCCATGGCGCCTTCACTTCCGGGCAAATGATGCCTAAAGAAGAAGGCGGCTCCTGCTCACCCAGCCTCGCTTCCAAATTATTGAAGAGGGCGCCACCACCTAAGCCTGCGCTCGCTTCGCCTCCAAATTTTATTGAAGAGGGCGCCATACCACCTAAGCGCCAAGACTCAAGGCCCAAAATTTTATTGAAGAGGGCGCCACCTAAGAGCCGCACTCAAGGCTCCAAATTTTAATGAAGAGGCCACCACTCCATACAGCGCCAGCAAGCTCCGTCTCATTGCGCCCCAAGCCCATTTTACTTCCCTTTGTCTATGTACACCTATATAAAGGAAATAGATTAGGGTTTTGAAGTACAACTTTGAGAGATTCATTTCTAGGGTATTGTGGGAGCTCTGTTGAGCTAGGGTTTGAGTGAGGCCTCTTCTTATTGATTCTTGATCTCTTGTAAACTCTCCAATCTTTGTTATAAAGGAAACTCGGCTCTTGTGTGTGGATGTAGGTAACATTTACCGAACCACCTAAATCTTTGTGTCTCTTTGCATTGTTACTTCCATTATTATTGTTGCTATGGATTGTGATGATATTGTAGTGGTTTTGCTTTGTTGAGGTTGTTGTGATAACTACCAAAGTCTTGGGTGGGTGATTTCCTTGGTGTGAACTCCAAGTTGAAATCATTTGGGATAGAAAGTAACTAGATTGAGGTGTGACTTTCTAGTGAAATCTCCCAACAAGTGGTATCGAGCATAAAAGTGATCGTGGTCGAGCTGTGGTGGTGTTTGAGGAAATTCCTCTGAGAGGTTCTCCACCGTAGGTTTTTGATTCAGTAAAGTTATGACGACCGAAAAGGAAAGCTACAAGATAGAGAAGTTTGACGGAACAAACTTCGGCTATTGGAAGATGCAAATTGAGGATGTTCTCTATCAGAAGGATTTGATGGAAACATTGATAAGTGAGAAGCCTGAGGAGATTCCACAAGATAAATGGGATTTGCAAGATAGAAAGGCCTTGGCCACAATCCGGCTGAAGTCTTTCGAAGTCGGTAGCCTTCAATATTAAAACCGAAGACGGGCTAAGTCTCTCATGGAGGCACTTTACTACGATGTATGAACAACCCTCGCCGCAAAAACAAAGTCTATTTGATCACCAAGTCGCTTAGTATGAAAATGTTGGAGGGACTTCCTTCAGGATCACCTAAATGAATTCAACCAAACTAAGGACCAATTGAGTCGGTTGAGATTACATTTAGTGATGAGGTGCTAGCTTTGGCGATACTTGGACAATTGCCTCCAAGTTGGAAGGCGACTATGGCTGCTTATTAGTGGCTCTGCGGGAATGACCAAGTTGAAGTTTGAGCATGTTGTTAGTATGGTACTAACCGAGGAAATCCGAGACGGGGATTGTCCGTCATCTTCGGGATCAACTTCGGGTCGGCATTGAGCACCGAAAGTAAGGAAGAAAGCCAAACAGAGTCGTAGTAAGAAAAAAGTGGAGGGGAGATCGAAATCTCAAGCCTCCCAATTGCAAAGCGTTGAACACAAACCTCGAGACATAAGTGAAGTGGTGTGCTATAATTGTGGTAGGCCGGCCACTATAGCCCCAATCAATTGCAAGCACCAAGAAACAACAACAACATTAATAAGAACAAGAAAAAGAATCAAGAAGCTAATGTTGTTGAGATGGTAGATGACGCTTTGATATGTTCGATGGAGCACAAGAAGGAGTCTTGGGTACTTGATTCCGCGATCTTTCCATGCTACCTCACATCGAGTTCCTTGAGAACTACACCGAAGGTGACCTTTGAAACGGTCTTTCTCGTGATGACCAACCTTGTGACATTGTCGGCAAGCGGTGATGTGCATATCAAGATGAATGGCTCGTCATGGTTATTGAGGGACGTCGGACATGTTCCGGATTTGAGGAAGAATTTGATTTCGTGGGGCAATTGGCAAGTGAAGGATTTGTTACGTCTTTACCGGGTGATACTTGGAAGGTCTCGAAGGTTCATTGATTGTTGCAAATGGTAAGAAAGATGGTACTCTACATGACCGCATTATGGTTGTGAGTCGATTGCCGTGGTACATGGCAAAGAGGATCCAATGTTTGGCACCGCAGAACTTGGTCACATGAGTGAGAAAGGAATGAAAATCCTTCACTCTTCCGGTAAACTCCCAAAGTTACGACCGAAAAATTGACTTCCTCGGAGAACTGTATTTGGAAAGCAGCGTAATGGGTGAGTTTTTCGAGAATGGGTCGACTCAAAGCTAGAAGGCTTGAGTTGATACATACAGATGTCCGGGGGCGCCTAATGTCTCTTCACTTGGCGGAAAGTCATATTTTGTGACTTTCATTGATGACCATATACTAGGAAGGTGTGGGTCTATTTCTTGAGACACAAGTCGGTATTTGAAGTGTTCAAGACTTGGAAGGCCATGGTTGAGAATGAGACAAGCTTGAAAGTAAAGAAGTTGAGATCCGGCAACGGTGGAGAGTATGAGGATTCAGGTTTTAAGAAATCTTGTCTTCGACAATGGCATCAAGATGGAAAAAGACTTTGCCGGGGGACACCTCGCCAGAATGGGGTTGCAGAGCGGATGAATAGAACAACGACAGAGAGAGAGCTAGGTGTATCGCATTACACTAGCGGCTTGCCCAAGCAGTTCTCGGCAGAAAGTGTTAGCACGCCAGCCTTACCCGATCAATAGAGGACCATCGGTGCCTTTGGATTTTAAGATTCCAGGAGGAAGTGTGGAGGCGGGAAGGATGTGAACCTTTCCCATTTGAAGGTGTTTGGTTGTGTGTCCTATGTTCACATTAGTGACCAAGCTAGAAGCAAGCTTGATGCTAAGTCACTAAAGTGCACCTTCATCGGCTATGGCGGTGATGATTTTGGGTATCGCTTTTGGGATGATCAAAATCGAAAATCATTCGTAGTAGTAGATGTTGTGTTTAATGAAAAGGTGATGTACAAGGACGGAGATGAAGCCTGAAACCAAGGAATCGGGTACAGAGAGCCGCACGTAGTATGTTGAGTTGGAAGACTTTGATGTAAGTCGGGTATAGTGGGAGCCCCACAAATGAGGATGACAAAGAGTAGTGACTCGAGAGAATAATGAGGATACTACACCACCGAAGTCCATCTCCACCTCGTGCCCCAAGGAAGACATCCGGGCCACATGTACCGAAGTTCTAGATATCCGCCTCCACCTATGTGAATTACTTGCTACTTTCATCGATGGTGGCGAGCCTCAATGCTATGATGAAGCATTGGAGGTGAGTGATGCAAGCAAGTGGGAGCTTGCTATGCAAGATGAGATGAAGTCCCTCATCTCCGTGGCACGTGGGGAGTTAGCCAAACTACCCATGGGCAAGAAGGCTCTACGAACAAATGGGTGTATAGAGTCAAAGAGGAACATGATGGTTCCCGAGATACAAGGCAAGGCTAGTAGTCAAGGGTTTTCAGAGAGAAAGCGTGCATTGACTTCACAGAGATATTCTCCCCAGGGGTGAACCGAATACTATTCTTGGTCATGTTGAGTATTGTTGCAGCCGGAAGATTTGTATCTTGAGCGGTTGGATGTTAAAAACCGCTTCCTCCATGGTGACCTAGTTGAGGAAATTTATATGCAACCGGAGGGTTTCATCAAGAAGCGGTAAAGAGAATATGGTATGCGTAGGCTCGAAAAGAGCTTGTATGGTTTGAAACAAGCCCCTAGGGCGGGTACGAGAAGTTTGATAACTTCATGCAAGGAAATGGCTACTATAAGTGCAACGTGACCATTGTTGCTACTTCAAGAGGTTCGACTCGGCTACATCATCCCGCTGCTATATGTTGATGATATGTTAGTAGCGAGTTCGATATGTCGAAATTGGGAGATTGAAAGAGAAGTTAGCAAGTGAGTTCTCTATGAAGGATTTGGGTGCAAAATAAACAGATTCTAGGGATGAGGATCGAAGAGATAGGCAGAAAGGTATTCTGGAGTTGTCTCAGGCTGAGTATATTGAGAAGGTATTGAAGAGGTTCAGTATGGGTAGTGCGAAACCAGTTTGCACACCTTTGGCAGTCCACTTCAAGTTGTCCAAGGAACACTCTCCCAAGATCGCTGAGGAGAAAGAAACTTCATGGCTAAGGTACCATCGCCGCCATTGGAAGTCTTATGTATGCCATGGTTTGCACACGTCCGGATATAGCCCAAGCAGTGGGAGCTGTCAGTAGATTTATGTCTAATCCTGGCAAGCAACATTGGGAAGCCGTGAAGTGGATATTGAGATATCTGAGAGGTACTACGAGAAAATGCCTATGTTATGGAAGGGGTGTTGTGAACCCGCAAGGGTATGTGGATGCCGACTTTTTGCGGTGAGGTAGATCATGAAAGAAGCACTACTCGGTTATGTCTTTACAAAGAGGTGCTACCGCAGCCGAGTTGGATTTCTCGATTCTGAAGATTGTTGCTTTGTCTACCACGTAGGCGAGTATGTGGCCGTTCTGAGGAGGCAAAGCAAAGAGATGATCCGTTCGAGGATTGATGGAAGAGCTTGGGATGAAGCAAGAGAGAAGCCAGTGTGTTACACGTGATAGTCGAGTGCTATACATCTTGCCAAGAATTCCGCTTTTCATTCTAGGACCAAGCACATTGGTCTCCTTATCATTTTATCCGATCTCTTTGGAGGATGAGGTTTTGGCACTTGAGAAGATCCAGGGAGTGAGAATCCGGCCGATATGTTGACCAAGGCCGTGCTCTATCGAAGTTGAAGTTGTGTTCAACCGGTGGTCTTCTTGCTTGAAGACCATGATGAATGAGCCGAAAGTGTTTCTTTAGTTTTTGGATTTGGATTGAGTTATTACAATTGAGATGTGATGTGCATGAAGAATCTCGAAGGTTCCAAGTGGGAGATTGTTGGGTTGGTGGAACCGCCGAGCTTTGCTCGGGTTGTCCGTGATACCACACTCACCTTGGTATCGATGAAGAGGCGCCGACCGTCCATGGCCTTCGGCTTTCGGCAACAGCCGATGCCTAAAGAATATACGCCATTCACCACCTGCCCCCGCGACTCGCGCTCCAGCCTTTTTTCAAAGAGGCGCCGCGCATAAAAACCTTTTCGCACTCTCGCTCCTTTTATTTTAAGAAGAGGGCCATACACCTAAGCGCCGCGACTCGCTCCAAATTTATTGAAGAGGGCGCACCACCTAAGACGACTCGCATCAGCCTCCAAATTTTAATGAAGCGCTGGGCCACTTCCTATGGTAGCCACCAAGCTCCGTCGAATTGCGGCCCAAGCCCATTTTACTTCCCTTTGTCTATGTACACCTATATAAAGGAAATAGATTAGGGTTTTGAAGTACAACTTTGGTAGATTCATTTCTAGGGTATTGTGGGAGCTCTGTTGAGCTGTGGTTTGAGTGGAGGCCTCTTCTTATTGATTCTTGATCTCTTGTAAACTCTCCAATCTTTGTTATAAAGGAAACTTCGGCTCTTGTGTGTGGATGTAGGTAACATTTACCTAACCACCTAAATCTTTGTGTCTCTTTTTGCATTATTCCATTATTATTGTTCTATGGATTGTGATGATATTGTAGTGGTTTTGCTTTGTTGAGGTTGTTGTGATAACTACCAAAGTCTTGGGTGGGTGATTTCCTTGGTGTGAACTCCAAGTTGAAATCATTTGGGATAGAAAGTAACTAGATTGAGGTGTGACTTTCTAGTGAAATCTCCCAACAAGTTCCTCTTAGTGTGGGCCATTTGAAGGGTCTTCAAGGACTGGCTTTGCATAAGAACAATCTTGGAAGTGGGAAATCTGGAGACTTTGATTTCTTTACTTCTCTCACCAATTGTAGTAATCTACAAGAGTTCAGTCTAGGCGGCAACCAATTTGGAGGTACGCTACCCATCTCTGTAGCTAATTTCTCAAACCAGCTGAGTAAATTGTTTCTGGAAGAAAATTTAATATCTGGAACCATCCCTAGTGAAATTGAGAATCTAAATAACTTGATTCTTTTGGATTTGCACGCCAACTTCTTCACTGGTAGTATTCCGTTTGGCATTGGTAATCTTCAAAACCTTCAAGCGTTGTATCTAGGTAGCAACCAACTATCTGGAGAGATTCCTCTCTCCATAAGGAACATGTCTCACTTGTACCTTCTTCATTTGCCATACAACATGTTGGAAGGAAGCATTGCTTCATGTCTGGATAATCAAATGTTGCAAATGTTGGATCTGTCTCACAATAGATTTTCAGGTACCATACCAGAACAAGAGATTGGTATTTCCTCGAGTCTAATTAACCTTAACTTGGCTCATAACTTGTTGAATGGCTCCATACCTTTGGAAATGGGTAGCTTAAGAAATCTTGAATATGTGGATGTCTCCGAGAACAAATTGTTGGGTGAAATTATTCTCGCATCTAGTAGTTTTTCTAGTTTGGAGTACCTTTATCTTCAAGGTAACTTCTTCCATGGATCCCTTCCGTCACTTAGTTCTTTAAAAGGCCTCCAAGTTTTAGATGTTTCCCGCAACAACTTGACTGGAAAAATTCCCAAAGCATTAGAAAATCTTTCATTTTTGCAGAATTTAAACCTATCTTACAATAACTTTGAGGGCGAGGTACCAATACAAGGAATCTTTAAAAATGCAAGTGCGATTTCAGTTGTCGGAAATTTCAAAATCTGTGGCGGCATTCCTGAACTTAAGTTACCAAAATGCAAAAGCATCCAGAATTCTAAGAAACAAGGAATTTCTCATGCTTTAAAGGTGATACTTTGTGTGCTTCTCCCATCAGTTTTGATGTTGGCAGTGTTCCTTGTGATTTATTTTAGGAAACAACCTAAAGCAAAACCTTCTTCTGAACAATTACTGGGTGAGCTTAGAAGGGTTTCTTACAATGATCTTCATAAAGCAACCGAGGGGTTTTCTTCGGCAAATTTGATTGGTATGGGAAGTTATGGATCTGTCTACAAAGGAATTCTTCAACAAGATGAAGGTCCTATTGCAGTGAAGGTACTTAACCTTATGGAACGTGGAGCTTTGAAGAGTTTCATGGCCGAATGTGAAACTTTGAGAGGAGTTCGACATCGAAATTTACTCCAGATCATAACTGTTTGCTCAAGTGTGGATTTCAACAGGAATGATTTTAAAGCTCTTGTCTACAAATTCATGCCTAATGGGAGTCTAGAAAGCTGGTTTTATACAAGTTCAGATGGACAACATCCACCAAGAAGTTTGAACCTTTTCCAAAGAGTAAACATTGCAATCGATGTTGCATCAGCTTTGGATTATCTTCACAATCATTGTGAAAGGCCTATTATTCACTGTGATCTAAAGTCTAGTAATGTTCTTCTTGATTATGACATGATTGCTCATGTTGGTGATTTTGGATTAGCAAAGTTTATTCCCAAGAGCAATAGCACTTCCGACAGAAATGAAACTAATTCGATCGGACTAAGAGGAACTATTGGGTATATTCCTCCAGGTGTGTTTTTGTTCTACTATCGTAATTTCTTTATTTTACAATATCCTTACAAGTTGCATGTTTACAATAAATAAAATGCATTAAAATTGCTTATGCATTATCGGAAGTCATTGTCCATCTTAACAAGTTTGTGAATGAATTGCAGAGTATGGCATAGGTGCGGAAGTGTCGTCAGAAGGAGATGTATACAGTTATGGTATACTTATGTTGGAGATGTTCACAGGAAAGAGACCAACTGATGCCATGTTCAAGGATGGACTTAGTCTACATGCTTTTTGCAAAATGGCTTTACCTCAGCAGGAGATGGACATCATAGATGTACGCTTGTTATCCGAAGATACTGAAAGTGAAGCTGCCAATGATTTAGACAAAATGAAAGAATTCTTTTCTTCTTTAATGAGAATCGGAGTAGCGTGTTCGGAGGAATCAATGAATGAGAGGAAAGGCATTAAAGATGTTCTCAAGGAGCTGCATTCAATTAGAGAAGTTTACTTCAATATCAGGCGTCAATGAATGACTAGAGATGAATTTCTGAATGTTGTATCATATATTTTTAAGTACGGCTTTAGCATTTTAGTTTATGTAAATTGTGTTGATTGTATCCACTATATATGTATAAATGTAGTACACAAGTTGAAGATGTTTTAACTTTAAGACTTTCAATGCTCATTTACATTAACCAAAATTTGAACCCTGTTTAACTTCAACCCTTGAAGCAAAATGGCAATTGAAAGCTAAATCTGTAAATCTACATCATGTTTCATTGACAGTTATACTGTGAAGAGAGGTGTAATGTGGAAAACGATTCTTGGAGTGAGCTGATGTGTACAGAAGGGCTATTTGTTGTACTTAATGAAGTGTTATACACATGTTTCTTTAACTGAACTGAACTACTGTATTAATCAATGATCTTAAGGTCAACTCTGGTAAGAAATATGATGACATATATATCCTGGGCAGGAATCGGCTTTATTTTGAATGTACATTATTCATGCCTGTATGAGTCTACACTTACGTGCCATTTAGATGCTCAAAGGGATGCATTATTTTAACTCCCATCCTTTGGAAGTTGACGCCTCAGTTCATGCGCGAGTTGACTTTAACAAAAACATGCGTACTGGGAAATTACAGAAGTACGTGCTACAAGTCTTCAACAATATGCTTGTGATTAGTCTTGCCCACACTGTGTTCTTCATTCAAACTTGAAAGCAAATAAGCATTATTGACACCTTAGACTAAAATGCCGTGATGTAGGCATATATAGCACAGTAGCAGTCATTTCTACCAACTAGTTGAATATGTGAGGGAAAGAAAAAAAAAATGTCAGCCAGTGTACGAGATTCCTGTCAATGCAGGGTCCTGAGGAAGGTCAGATTTACGCAGTCTTAATTCCGCAAGAGGTTGTTTCCACAATTGGAACCCATGACCTCCAACCACAACTAGGCAACTAGCTCAGCGTATTGGGTCATTTGTTTTTGTTGTCAGATACGAGGTCATAGTGCATGTGTGGAGTTAACTAGAGGAATATCCCATTGGTTTATACCACGGAAGAAAGATCAAAGATCTATATATACATATAAACTGTGGGCATTTGTCATTTCATTTCTACATATAGATCTTTGATCTATATACATATACACTGTTCATTCCTCCGTGATTCATGAGTATGCAAGTAACACTTTTACAGATTTACATAGCTTTCATAATCTCATTACCGTGGGCTGTTGCTGAAATAATGATTCCTGTGACATGAACTCAAATGCTCTTATTTACCACAATAACTATACTTTATACATTCAGTATTACTTTAGCTTTATTTATTTTTATGCAAAAATGTAAGAATCCTAGTTGATTTTTATTTTTTTTATTTACACCTATATTGGGTGACTTAAAAATAATAGGTAACAAATCTAAAACCCATGGATTCTTCAAGAACAATAGTAACTATTTTTATTTTTTTGACTTGGAAAAGAAGAAAAATAAAAATAAAAATCTAGAATGTACTTATTTAACATCACTAACCACGCTTATTATAGAATAAAACAGTCTTACCCTAATTTAAAATATCTAGTGAACAGTGGAAAAAAAATCTATTATAAAATAGTTAAATACACCCAACCATCCTCATAACCAACTCTTTCACGACTTCTAACAACCGATCTGACTCACTCCAAAAATCGTTCGTAACTCGGTAAGAAAAGATCTCAGAACTCTATTCTAAACATCTAAGATTGTAACTTTATTGATTCTAATACGTGGGCTCTGTTTGTTTTTTTCAGAATTGTTGAGAGAGAGAATGGGAAGTTC
This sequence comes from Coptis chinensis, assembly GCF_015680905.1. NCBI lineage: Eukaryota > Viridiplantae > Streptophyta > Magnoliopsida > Ranunculales > Ranunculaceae > Coptis > Coptis chinensis. The sequence continues at coordinate 85,166,617 of NC_141463.1, read as the reverse complement.
TGAGTTTTCATGGAAATTGGCGGATCACCCAAAGTTGCCAAAGGGAAAACATATTGCATTGATTGTTCTTGATGGTTGGGGTGAAGCTAATCCTGATAAATATAATTGTATTCATGTTGCTGAAACTCCTACCATGGATTCCCTAAAGCTGGTAGATGATTTGTCTGATTTAGTAGATTTTTACTACTGATTTGAGTAATTGTATTTTCTGTTATTGAGTTTTGCATTTTGTCTATACTAAAGGGTGCACCAGAAAAATGGAGATTGGTTAGGGCACATGGTAAAGCTGTTGGGCTTCCAACTGAGGATGATATGGGTAACAGTGAAGTAGGTCATAATGCACTTGGTGCCGGAAGGATTTACGCTCAGGGGTAAGATTATTTTTGTCAACGCATACTTGATTAGTGATCTGATTAGGGATGAATTACAACTTTTGATGAAAAAATACGGTGACTATGGTCTGATTAAATATGGTGATACCTATATATGATCAATACAGTGCCAAGCTTGTAGACCTTGCGCTTGCCACGGGAAGCATCTATGATGGAGAAGGTTTTAACTACATTAAAGAGTGCTTTTCTACTGGAACTTTGCACCTCATAGGGTTATTGAGTGATGGAGGTGTTCACTCCAGGCTCGATCAATTGCAGGTATGTTCGATTTTCTTGAAGTCAATTTTGTTTCGTTTTTAAATGAATAATAAATTAAAAACAAAAACAAAATATTGGTTTGTCAATTGTGCCAATGGCAATTGTCCTTAAATTATTATTTCTATTTTTGTCTCTGCAGTTGCTTATTAAAGGAGCTAGTGAGAGGGGTGCCAAAAGAATCCGTATCCATGCGCTCACGGATGGGCGTGATGTTCTCGATGGTTCAAGTGTAGGGTTTGTGGAGACTCTTGAGAAGGACCTTGCAGAGTTACGGGCGAAAGGCGTTGATGCTCAAATTGCATCTGGTGGAGGTCGTATGTATGTCACCATGGATCGTTATGAGGTATCTGATGATGATTTATCCATATTGGAGTTTGTTATCAAATAAATGAAAATTGGAATTCTAAGTTTCCATGTGAAATGTGGCACACTACATGGCTACATCCAGTGAGTGGTGACCAGCATTTCGTTGGTCCCATGATGTACATCTCCTATATGTGGCTCAACATGTGTTATACTGTTTTGGAATGCTACATTATTTTGAATTTTGGATGATTATCAGGGTACAAATGTAGACTGATTATCAGGGTACAAACGTAGACTAGATTAGTGAAACATATCATCATATATATCAAGTTATAGAGTTAAAGATTTTGCCTGATTATATCTTGTAGAATGACTGGGGTGTAGTGAAACGTGGGTGGGATGCTCAAGTTCTTGGTGAAGCACCATATAAGTTTAAGAGCGCCTTGGAAGCTGTGAAGAAGCTCAGGGAGATTCCAAACACCAGCGATCAGTACTTACCCCCATTTGTTATAGTTGATGACAGTGGAAAACCAGTGGGTCCTATAGTGGATGGTGATGCTGTTGTGACAATCAACTTTCGAGCAGATCGCATGACAATGCTTGCAAAGGCTCTGGAGTATGAAGACTTCGATAAATTTGATCGTGTTCGTGTCCCAAAGATTCGCTATGCTGGAATGCTCCAGTATGATGGTGAATTGTTGCTTCCAAAGAAGTACCTTGTTTCTCCTCCTTTAATTGAGAGAACATCTGGTGAATATCTAGTGCACAATGGAGTTCGTACTTTTGCATGCAGGTGAAGTGGCGTGCCATCTTTTTCATATCTTCATTTAAATTATTTATATTTTTAGTAGAACTTCAGCTTGTCGTGGAATTATCTGTATTAATCAATCAGGAAGACAAATTTTATTTTAAACATACTGAATAATGATAACTTGATACTTGAAGTACTTGATAGAGTTGTGGAGAAAAAATTCTGAAATCATCATATTACTTATCTAGCCTTGTGGAGTTTGTTTCCTTGGTTTTAAGTGCCTAGAGGCTTCATTGGAGTTTAAAGAAACTCATTTACTGTCTTAGCTAGAGACTTTCCTTGTGTTTTTACTCGTTAACTTTTCGAACATGTACTATATTTTGGCTACTTATATGTACAGCTTGTTAAGGAAATGACCTAAAGTTATATTTTGGTTGCCTACCATTTAATCCAAAGACTTCCTTGATCTAGGAACTTCATGTCTCACCATAGCTTTTAGGCTATATATGATTTGATGGGGGATTGAGGATAAAGTGTGAGAGAGATGATACTTTATGGTATATAATCAGCTATAGAACTATTTTCTTTATCCTGTTGAGCACATTAATATGACCCAATTGTCTCCTGGGGTGCTGTCCTTGACCCATCCATTTTGTGCAGCATTTACATCCCATCTGGCCATCTGTTGACTTGTACAGCATTTAGACTCATATTTAATTTCTTCTGTTCAACAGTGAAACTGTCAAATTCGGCCATGTCACTTTCTTCTGGAATGGGAACCGTTCTGGATATTTCAACCAAGAACTGGAAGAATATGTGGAAGTTCCAAGTGATAGTGGAATTACATTTAATGTCAAGCCAAAGATGAAGGCACTAGAGATTGCTGAGAAAGCCAGGGATGCTATTCTTAGTCGCAAGTTTGACCAGGTAACATCACAATGTTAATTTGTTATTCCTGCAATCAATTTTGGCAATACATTTGTTGGATCCCCTTCAGTCTCTAACTTACTTTTTCCCATGCACGACAGATTCGTGTGAACCTACCGAACAGTGACATGGTGGGACATACTGGTGATATTGAAGCAACAGTCGTTGCTTGTAAGGCTGCTGATCAAGCTGTCAAGGTAACCATTTGGGCCTGAAAACAAGACATTTCCCAGTTTTCAAGACTTGACTAGTTCTAATTTCATTTTTCTTGTTCTATGGTTCTTCTAAGCTCAAACTAACAATTGGTTTTTTTCCTGTTCTGTATCATGCAGATGATTCTTGATGCAATAGAACAGGTTGGTGGAATTTATGTTGTCACTGCTGATCACGGAAATGCCGAGGATATGGTGAAGAGAAACAAAAAAGGCACTCCTCTTCTAGATAAAGAAGGCAACATTCAAATCCTCACTTCACACACTCTTCAACCTGTAAGTGAATAGTGTTTTACACTTCTTTAGAAGTTGTAGTGGTAGTAATGTGGTTATGCAAATACCAATCATAAGTTTTGTAATGTTCCCCAACAAAAATTTGAAGTTACTTATATTGGTAATTTTTTTCCTTTTCTTAAACAGGTTCCTGTTGCAATTGGAGGCCCTGGTTTGGCTTCTGGTGTCAGATTCAGGAACGACGTCCCAACTGGTGGTCTCGCCAACGTTGCAGCGACTGTGATGAATCTCCATGGATTTGTTGCTCCAGATGACTATGAGACAACCTTAATAGAGGTTGTTGATAATTAGGTGTTGTTAACCCTGATTTGCTACTGCACGTGCAGTTTGAGGATTTAATGAATATTGAAATAATTATTGTGACATTGAGTCTGCCATGTCAGAAATTACAAGTTGACGTTAAAATTTTGTTGAAATTGAGTATTGGAATATAATTTTGTAGATGGATGTATTGTGATGACAGTTTCTTTGATAAAAGGACCTGGGTGTTGGGCATGTGCTACAAGGAATTTATAATCCCACTCTAAGCTGTTGTAGGTTAACAGGAATTTATCGGAAATTTTAGAAACATGCTTTTGGATCTCCTTTACACATCCATCTTATGTTTACCCTATTGTATAATAAACTCCCCAAAAGCCAACTCCCGAAGTACATTGGAGATGCTAGTTAGTCAGGGTGGCTTTTGGGAGTCAGCATATAGTCATTGCAATTTGCAATAGTTTTGGATGAGAACAACCACTTGTGTTGCAAAAACTAGAAGTTCTGATCAGACCCCTTCACAGGGGAACAATGGGGACTATCAAGAACAGGGCACGAAGATGGACTGGGGGTGACCTTAGTAGAATGCCTTGATAGGAAAGCAAGCTTGGTGGTTCCATTAGTAGGAGGACAACAGCAACGAACTCTCTTCTTGGCCCCTTGGGCAGCCTTAGGCGTGCATGGGATCGTTAACTGAGTATGCTGCCAGCTGCACGCCTGCATCTGCCAAATAGAGCACTTTACACTTGAGGCTGGCTAAAATGGCACGGAGAATTTACTCGAGGTTTCTAATTTTTAGCGCCACAATGTCGTAATCACCTTCAAAGATGATTAGACGTTAGAGTTGCCACTTGCCAATAACGTACTGATGCAAATTGTTAAGGTACGTGGCCTCTATAGAATTGTGCAAAATGGCATTGGAAAACAACTGAAACCATAGCCACAAACCCGCAGCTCGTCGGGACTCGGGAGTCTAAAGTTGCAATTTGCCCACGCAAGGATAAAATATCTACACTTTCCGAAAGTTCATGGGGAAAAATATCCAAAAATAAAACTTGGGAAGAAAAATTTGCATTGTTATGGTTGTAGAAACTAGCATGGGTGTCCACTAAGATTTTAAAATGTATGGAGCTTTTTTCATAGCTTTGGAAGTGTCTTCCTATTTTTTCTATAAAAAAAGAAAAAAGAAAAAAGGTTAAGAAATGTGCCACATGTCTTAGAAAAATTGAATTATTCTCTTCCGTTCGACCGTTCCCACAAAGTAGACAAGATGATGATGGGTTTGAGTCATTTTTGTCAATCTTAAATTCTCTTCAAACTCATCTCAGAATAGTCTAAAAGTCCAAACCGCAAGTTTTGGGAGTACATGCGTTCAAAACTTGGTAAACACGAATATTACGGATGAAATGAAAGGCCTAGGAAGACTCTAAACATATCCATCGCATACATACACACAAACAAACTATCATTCCGCCAAAACAACAAGATTTTTCTCCATTTCTCCATTGTCCAACTTTCTTGCTTGATTAATCTTGTTCGTTTTTTTCTTCAGTGCCCACTTAGGATTTTTCAGAGATATTGTTATTGTGGAGGTGGGATTTTGTGACAAGAAAAAAAGAAACATAGATCATAGGCATAATATGGATGGAAGTGCATTGGATAACTTGATCGAGAGGTTATTAGAAGGTAGGAAAACCAAAGGTAAAAGAATTCAGCTTCAAGAAGCTGAGATCCGTCAACTTTGTATTGTTTCTAAAGAGATCTTCCTACGTCAACCTAATCTTTTGGAGCTAGAAGCACCCATTAATGTCTGTGGTATGTCCTATATATTGTCATGTTCTTCATTTCCTTTTTCATGGCACTTGAATTATTTTGTCCATCCTAATCATCTTGATGATTTTAATCATAGGTTGTGCATTAGATAATGAAAAAAATTGTTATGGAGATGATTAACGTCGATACAATCATAGCCAGTGCAGGGTCTAGGGGGAGGGTCAATTGTCCTCGACCTTAGCACGCATGAGATGTGGCTGGTCACATGAGCAATCTTATCGTTTGACCAATGTCGACCCTCTCTACAGCGCAGATTGGCTTTTTAGTCGAGCGGTATGAAATTAAACAGTTGAAAATTGATAGAGGAATCTTTGAGTCAGAAGTTCAAAATAAATGATGTTAAATTGAGATTATTTGTAATATCTGTTCATGTATGTGCATAGAAGTACTCTGTATTTTTGCACATCTATTACAATCAAGGAGGAGTTTGGTTGTCTTTGGATTATTGTGTCTATACAAAAAAGTTTGGGAGACTACTACATGTGAATTACATTTGGAGACCCCTGAGAAACTAGGGATCATAGTGGTCCTAGAGAAAGAATGTGTGGAGTTTTGCGAAAACCAAAATGAAAGCATATATTAGCATGATTTGTAACTTATTCATTAATTTTTTTTAAATTAAAATTTTTTTAACAGTAAAATAATCGAGTCGACAAGACTTTGCAATGCAACATCATAATTTAAGTCACTAACAACTTGCCCATTGCATTTGACCAGGCGATATACATGGACAGTTCTCAGACCTACTAAGACTATTTGAATACGGGGGATTCCCACCAGATGCAAACTACTTGTTCCTTGGAGATTATGTAGATAGAGGGAAACAAAGTATAGAAACCATATGCCTTCTCCTTTGCTACAAGATCAAATTCCCAGACAATTTTTTCCTCCTCAGAGGGAACCATGAATGTGCCTCAATAAACAGAATCTATGGATTCTACGACGAATGCAAGCGTCGTTTCAGTGTTCGTCTGTGGAAAATCTTCACCGACTGCTTCAATTGTCTGCCAGTTGCGGCTGTCATAGATGATAAAATACTATGCATGCATGGTGGACTTTCACCTGAGATGGATAGTCTGAATCAAATTAGAGCTATTGAGAGACCAGTTGATGTACCTGATCAAGGTCTATTATGTGATTTACTTTGGGCAGATCCTGATAGAGACATTAAAGGATGGGGTGAGAATGATAGAGGTGTTTCATTTACTTTTGGCCCTGATAAAGTTGCCGAGTTTTTGAAGAAACACGATCTTGATCTCATATGCCGTGCTCACCAGGTATAATACTTGCTCATCCCTGTATTGCATACAGTTTCCGTGACTAGTATTTTGGACTCCTCATCCCCTGCAAGAAATTACCTGTTTGATAACTGAAATCAGTGATATGTCTGCTTCGACACCATTTAACTCGGTTGTTACCACTCCAGTATAACTTCTTCTATTGAAAATGTTGAGCAGGTAGTCGAAGACGGATACGAGTTCTTCGCAGATAGGCAGTTGGTTACAATATTCTCTGCTCCCAACTATTGTGGAGAATTCAACAATGCTGGTGCACTAATGAGCGTGGATGCAAGTCTACTTTGCTCTTTCCAGATCCTCAAACCATGGAGAGCAAAACCAACTCAGCTGGAATAGACATTGATAAGTGGACATAAGAAATTCTCATTTCCACGCATCAGAATCCCTTTGTTTTTGTTTTATGGCGGGTCATAACGTAGCCACTCTGTACATAATTCCTCCTCGGTAAAGTTTAAATCATTTGAAATTGGGGAAAGAAACTGTGCAGTTGCTTTGTATCTCAGTGAATAAAAAAGACCAGTTGATTCGATGTCCATTCAACCAAAAATGCCATGCATTTAGTAAACAGACTATGTAAAGAAAGTGTATGTCAGTTCTAGTATCACAGTTACATACAACGTTCTAAATGTTTGACACAGAACTATCTTTCTTCTGATCACATTACATTTACAAGAACTCTCTGACACAACAAACATAACCATTACCGTAAATGATTAGACAAAATTACTAAAAAAACAATAAAATAGGAAAAAGTATAAAAGCACAATTAGCTTCAAAACAAACATCGCCGGGGATGATTAGACAAAATTACTAAAAAAACAATAAAATAGGAAAAAGTATAAAAGCACAATTAGCTTCAAAACAAACATCGCCGGGGAGGAGAATAAATGCACATCGCCTTCAAAGCTTTCCTGCATCAACGAAGCTTTGTCTCCTGTGATTTGCTGCTTCTAAATGTTGAAAGAGAGAAGAATGATCTAGTTGCTGAAAGTGTAAAGAATATGACGACGGCCGTTAGTAAGAAATTTTCAGGATTTGGAGTATGGGATGTTGGAACAAGAGAAAATTAACCTTTAGTTGAGGAGGCTGCATTGGAGATGTGTCCCTCTGGTAATTTCTCAGAACCCTGAATTGAAAACTTTCTCGTATTTGTTTGGCCTGCTCCAATCAAGAATCAAGTATTAGAATGAAATGTGCTCGGACGGTAAGTTGATTATGTGACATCTATTTTTCTTTTTCAGTGAACAAAACATATCATACTAGTAGTGCAATACTATAATTAAACTCAAGTTGGGAATTAGGAAGCTCTGTGAATGTAAGTTTCAGTTAATTGCACATGGAACCCAAGCTAGTCACAAGATCTTTTATCCTATACAGGACCAAAAATTACCTGAATGGAGATCATGAACAGCTGTGGAGTCTGTATTCTTGCTTGAATTTCCACCATCATAGCTGGCCCCGAGCGAAGCCTTCAGATGACCAAAGCCTTTTGCTTGATGAGAAGACTTTCTCAATATAGCATCTGCGTGCCTCTTACTACTAGCTTTAGATTCTTCGGCATCCTCTTCCCCATCAGAGAAGACTGATGGGCTGGACCAACCAGTTGCATTAGCCTCTCCCTTGCTCTTTCTAGCGAATTTTAGAAGCCTCTTTAATCCCTTCGCTACATCCTTCTGATATACCATAGCTGGAGGATTTTCAGCATTTCCCCACTCAATAATCTCAGGTTCACCACTATCTTCCTGCAGCATTTGCGACAATGAATGTCGAACACGTGGGCTTGACAATGCTACAGGTTCAACATTTATTGGACTTGCATTATGAGAGCGGCTGTCATTAGAAACAGGCAGTTCTTCATGCTCTTCTATTTCCACCCACGCAGTAGGAGAGATGGACAATTCGATTTCAGGTTGAATCTCTACAGGAAACTCCACTGTCTTTTTGAAGCTATTATCACTTTCAGAAACAAATTGATCATCATTCTCTATGTGTTCATTCTCCTGGTTGCTAATTACTGGATCTTCTGCTTCTAAATTAGTAACATTATCTCTTGGTAAGACCGAATCCCCCTCTTGTTTCTCACTCGCTGGCTTGGAAGTTTCAGTAACAGCCTCTTCAGGTTGGATCAGATTCTCGCAGTTTAAAGATTCATCAATCTGAGAAACTTTTGTCTTGACTGGGATAGCACCAGGGACATTTCCCGATTTCTTACGTAGAAACGGCTTTGTCTCCAAAGGCACCACAGAACCCTTTTTAGTGACCTTGTTGTAGAAACTCGGTTTAGCTAGAATGGCACCAGAACTGTCCCCAGAAGCATGCAGAGCTTTTGCTTCTGAAACGTCACCGCTTCTTCCGACTGCCCGCTGCTTCTTCCCTTCCACGCCTTTCAAGACCAGCTTAGTCTCAGTTGTGGTTCCTTTGTCACCCTTATGCTTCAGCTGGGATCTTTCCACCTTTGGGTTTGACTGAATTGGAGATGGTGTGGGCTTAGACTTCCGACGAGTTGGTGTAGTGCCAGAAGAGGAGACTACACTAGATATTTTATTTGGGGTGATAGAAGAAATTTTGGGGGATGGTGCCGATGGCCATGACTTGCGAGTTGCAGGTAGAGGAGATGCTTTGGGTGAACTCTTCTTTGGAGCAGCTGGTCTGGAGATATCCTTTTTGGGTTGCATAAGTGGAGATGAATTTCTTGAAGATTCTTTTTTAGGTTGCAAAGGTGGAGATGGATTTTTCTGAGGTTTCTTTGGCCTGCCAATAGAATCTTGCTTTCCTGCAATACCCACTTTCTTGGAAGCCACCTCGACCTTTCTTTGGTCAAGGATGCCCTGCAATGTTTTGAATTTTTCTTCCTTCTCTACTCGCTTCCCAGAATTTTCTATTCGGAGTTTCTCATCTCTCTTCTTCTTGTAGTGATCATAAAAACCACCCCTCTGCCCACTATGAAGCTCTTGGCTTTTACTAACTCCAGTTGCCGTGCTACGATTCCTTACAGGCTTACTCTCCATCATTTTCATCATCATAAGGTTCAGTTCATCTTCCTTCTGCCGAGTCCAGTCTGCAGAGACCGTTACTCTGTTCGTAGTATCAACTGCTTGGGCTGAACCACTATCGCTCAGATTGCCCATTGAATATGATGTCTTTTCTTCCCCTGCTGTTAGTGATGCACTTTCATCAGCAGTTTTTGCAACATTTGTACTTTCACCGGTCGAATCACAATCCTGCTTCACCTTCACTGGTGTATTCTGAATTTCTCCACCCACTATATCGTTATTACTCATCTCACGAGCATTTTCACTAGAACTCTCTGGTGGGCATTGGGTGGACGAATCCCCCATACCTGCACTCCATCTTCTCAAGACAGATTTATTCGTACTAACAGAGTTATCAGCTGGAAACCTCTTTTTCTGTAGATCGGGACGTTGATCGCTCTGCTTCTTCTCAAAAAGACTGATTGCATCTTTAACACTCATGCTGCTTGCATTGCTTAAAGGTTTCTTGAATGGCCGAGCAGATCCTTCATCACTGCTGCATTCAGCAGGATCTTCGTTGGAAGATATCCTTTCCCTGGCAGGAATAAAGCTTAGGCTCTTAATGGTTAGTGCAGTAGCCCTGCGAGATCCAGATTTACCAATTTGAATCCTCCGCATTGGAGAAGCTGATCGTCTAGGGGATGCTGATCTTATCAGGGAGCGGCTTCTTTCTATATATGGTTGATCTTCAGAACTTGAGTTGCAAGAATTCTCACTTTCAGTGGAACTCTGGCGCTCAGCTTGTGCAGCCTTGGCTGGGGAGGCACCATAACTTATAGGTTTGACTACAGGCAAACACGCCTGAGCTGTCCCTTCATTCAGTTTCAGATTTTCATTCCCTAAATCTTGTGAAAACTTCATTTCTACGTTCTGGGGATAAGCATCCTGGTTCTTATGGCTTAGCTCTAAATACTTGGACAGAGAATTCCTGAGAAAATAGATGTCAAATGGCAAAAAATCGTCTTAGCGTTTACAGTCCCCAATAGCTAAGGTAATAAAATGATCTTAAAATGAATGTATGTGTGAGTGCATTGATTATTTTTTTTCTGGAAAGATAATAACAGAAACGGACTGAAAATTCTATGTCCTAAAAAAGATACCTTAAATCTACTGCTCCAAAGAACTGAGAAAATGAGACCAAATTGGTGATCTGATTATAGGAGAATGCACCATCTGACACCTGGTTAAAAGCACCAACCAACTCATCTCTTAACGCTGCAAGTCTGAAGTCCATTGCTCTTAGCAGCTCATTTCTGGAAGTATTGCGTAGTTAGAACATAAGTAGAAGGAAATAAAAATAAAAAATAGAAGTGTTGCCCATAGAATATAAACAAGGTTGTTGGAGCATACTTTGTAGCATCAGCTGACGTGATCTGGAGTTCAGACCAAAAAATGAGCTCATTGTTAGTTGCCAGTATGTAATAAGCCACAAAACTACTACATAACAAATTACAAAGATCAAAAATATAAAAGAGGTACAGAGAAAGCAATTACTTTTGTGGTTACCTCTAGGTCTTTTGAGTTGTGGCCATCTGTTGGAAAGGAACAAAAGAAACTATTAGTTTCTGCCAAGAGTGTCCACTTATATATGTGCTAGCAGAAAGTAGGTACGAACAGACAATTGCCCAATTGGCATACATTTTACAAGTGATTTTCTTTATTATACTTAAAAGTGATAACTGAAAAACACACAAATTAGAGTGCATAAAAACAAAATGAGATGTGTGCTTGCCATTGGCACAAATTTCATAAGTGACATAGTTTTCAAGTTCTCAGGCTTCAGGAAAGGTGTGCCACATATTTGATGGACTGCCAGTGATCATTTTCCTGAATAATTATCTTCGGCTAACATAATGTAAGAAGAAAGAATTCTATATCTAACACCATAAGCGCTCAATATAGGGATAGTTAAATTATAGGCAAACTGTTTCTAGAAATGATGGTGTGGTAGAAACTACCAAATTAATTTTGTGGGATGGTTTTTTCAAGCACTTGTATTCTTTGGAGTATCTTTGCTGGTTATGCATGTGTGGCCGTGCCCAACTAAAACCATTAACAGTTAATCATTTAGATAACTGTTGGTAGAGACAAATGAAGCGGACAGGATTCATCATGTGGATGTAGCATATCCAGTAAAGCCCTTAGCATGTAAAATGTGGAACCTGCCCCATGCCAAGGTATTACTAGAACATGCTGTGATGCTGTGCAGCATTTCCCCCCGAAGATAGTAAGTGATGAAGAAAACACCTTCAGCATGCAAATATTGACAATTAATTTACATGCAAAAAAGCTTAAATGATGAAGAGAAGGCAAATATTGTGGCTTATCTCACTGTACAATCACAAATTTGATTTATATTTATGTTACATGGACACACTATATTTCAAAAATAATCCGTGGCAGATGCGTATCCACGTGTCCGTGTCGGACACAAACGGACACATATTGTAAGTAATATACCTCGATTTGTAATATTTCGCCATGTCAGACACTTTGTGACACACGTGTCCTTGTCAACATTTAACTTAGGTTATTTAGTACTTCATTTTCATAAAGCTTTGAAAGGTTATAATTCATGTTCCATACCTGCTTCTTTGCTTTGAGCTTCAACCTGATGACCCTGAGAAAAGAGAAGATTTATGTTGCAGCTAAAAAACAAACCTGGTTTACAAAGGTTAAATTCTCAAAGAAGAACACTAGATCATACCTGGGTATATAAAGCAAGATGAAACTTCCTGGCTTCTTCTAACTGAGAAATCTCATCTCCAATTGCATTGGCTTTTTTCAATAATTCAGGCACACCAACAATGTGCAAAAAACTGCATCGAAAGAATATGATAATTTTTTTGATAAGAATATGATAATATTAGTAAAACTAAATCGTTATTGTCTATATAAGAGGAGCGAAACATCTGAGAAATAAAAAAAGGTCCATGCTTTCGTGGGAAGAAAACCTCAACAGAGTGGATTTGCTGAACCAGGTCGATCCCTTCAGATTTTCAGGTAGTTGGAGTTTGAAACAGTCACCCAATTCCTTAGGGTGAAAACCTTTCACTTGGGGCAATTGTAACACAAGCTGTTCCAGAAGACCAGAGGCCAATTTCTCTACTTTGTTGTTGTAACATACAGATGCTTCAAACCTGAAGATATATAAAAAAGTAAAAGTCAGAAGCAATCGAAAGAGTAGCATCCAAACCTCCTAAAGATAACTGAGAAGATAACATCAGTAATCAGTACGAAGACATGAAAAAGTATGGCAAATGCATCGTGTTTGAGCTCTGACACCATGCTTTGCCTATTATTTTTTTATGAATATGTGATTTTTAGTATGTCACTCATTTGAACATAGGGTGGACACAGACCCAAAACTTCCGTTGGGGAACTCAAATAATTCTGTTCTTTTTACTGTGATGTCTTAATATGTGGAATCCATTCATAACTAGTAGGGGGAACTGTTTTATGGTATTTCTGTGATTGGTAAGGGTCACTAAACAAATAGTATCCAACCAAGAACGATAAGGAACTATTCCTTTCGTGATAACATAAAAATCCCAGCAGGTGATGAGCTTAAGGTAAAGTCAAATCTTCCCGAGGAATTCTCTCTTTATCAAATCTTTACACTAAGGACCAATACAATCAAAAACAATTGTAATGGATTTTTTTATGCAGAGGTACCCAATGTGATTTGACTCTTATTATAGTAAAAACTGAGACAGTATAGTCAAATGAAACCTTGCGTTCTGGAGGTCACCAGTTCAGATTGTCCAGTCAGATGTTCGCCAGCTTCAATAAATCTAAATTTTAAGCTGAAAATATTACCTCCTCTGTACAAAGCACCTTATGCAGGATCCAGGTATAATTTCTTATTCAATAAAAATTTATTTCTCATTCAATTTTTGTTTCTTTGTTGTAATCATATCGAATTTCAACATTGTTCTTCCTCTGTTTCAACAAAATTCATTTTACCAGTGCAAATAACATAAATATAACTCATGGAATAATCTAATCTGGGTGATTTCAAGTTCCATACCTATTTTGAGTTGGCAAAATCCGAAATGAAGCATACTCCAACAGCACATCAGCAGATAATCCCCCCTCCATCTTAATTTCTACGACTCAGACGCACATGAACCCGATAACTAGTCGTTTTCACACGATTCCTGCAGTAAGTGGCTCACTTAGATGTTACTTCCACACATCCGTAAAACAGTCATAGCTGAACAAGGTCAAATCTGCACCGATATCACCATACTGTAATCTCGATTTTATATGTCAAATAATAGAACTAGAAATGTAATGAAGGGAACTACATCAAGACAAAGTTTCACAAGATAGCAACTATTAAAGAACATATGTTACTAGAAATATGCAAGTTCTCAAAAAACAAATCATTAGGTGGAACAGACAATATCCCGCACGAGAAAATTCAGTATAGTACAGAAATGCCACTCAAAACTTTGGACAATAAACAAATCTTTTCAAATAAAAATATGGATTAAAAAATTGCAAAAAAACACATAACACATATCAAATTTTGTTTTTTTTTCCCCTTACAACTTTCAAGTAAGCATCATATTAAATCTAAACAATTCAGCTCAAAAATCTATCATAAAAAAAAAAACCAATATTTACACGCATTGTTTAATTTGAAAACAACATTTAACCAACACCCAAGTGGAGAAAAAAGCTCAAATATTAACAAAACAATCTAGAAAAGTAACCAAACATGTAACAAATCTAACATGCATTGTTTGATTTGTAAAAAACAACATAATGTAGATCAAAAAACAAGCTGGAAACATAGATGTACCTTATTAAAATCTTTCAAAGAATATAACTTTTGTAAATAGATTGTGGTGAGTGAGCTTGGGGTTTCTCTCTTTTTGCCAAAAAGTGGATGGAGCTTCAAGTGTAAACGAAATGTTTTTTTTTTTTTTCAAAGAGAGAGAGTGTGTGTGAGTGAGTGAGTTGGGTGGGTGGCAGTGAAGTTAAAAACAGTCATCTACATATAAGTTTTAGATTACGTTATTGCCCCTCACTTTGAAATGAAAAGTCTTTTTTATAATAGAGTTGTCTACAAGCGACCTCTTTTATAGAGTTGTACGGTGTAAGTCGTTATTTTCTTCGACCATTTTATACATTTTTCAGCAGTTAGATACTTAGAATGATATGCATTTTTCAAGTTCTTTTTTGTGAAGTGATTATTGAAAGAACGAGTATTTAGGTGATGATATTAGTATATTCATAGCAGTAGGAGCGTAAGCGGAGAGGGAGAAAAAAAATGAAAAAGACATAAAAAGAAAAAAGAAAAATAATGATAGACACATAGACAGAAACCAACCAAATCACATTTTAACTACATATTTCACTCTTCGCCCCAAAACGTTTGTGCTCACTTGACTAGAAACTTAAATCTCGACATGATCAAAAAATTATTTATCTCACTTTATTGCCAATAATATATATATATATTTATTGGCACATTTTACTAATTTTGGAACTGTACGGTGCAACTCTTTAGAGACTTTGACAGTATCATTTTCATTCTCAATTATACATATTGCGACTGCCGGTCTGCCGCTTTTATTTTCCCGTTAGATTGTTCTAATCTGGTATGGTTTAGGTTTAAATTACAGAAATACCGTTATCCTCGTATGGAAATGATATCAGTCGTCTGTTATTCAAATGTCACAACTTGAGTTATATTTGGTAATCCGTTTTTTTTCCTTTATATATCCATGTGGTACTTATTCTTTTTCTTGTATGGTTGTTGTACCCGAGAAAACAAAAACTCCATATCCATTGTGATGTTGCAGGTTATGGTACATCCTCAATCGTACCTAGCTAGAGCACTGAGGTAGAGAAGGGCAGCCAGAGGACCACTAGAAGGACATGAAGAGACGTTGTGGGAACTGGGAAGACAAAAAAAGATGTGGGTTCAAGTTCCATTGTGGTTCAGTGGATACATCATTGAGGATACTGTGGCATTGCTTGGGCATCAGCTTTTGTCTTTGGACCCGAAGCTTAAATAACTTTAGAGAAAATAAACGAATAAAATGAAAATATATAACTAAAACATAAAATAGATCAGCTTGTCTATTCGAAGAACAAATTAAATTTATAAAATGGGATTACATTTACAGCAAAAGAACGAAAAGTTTGTTATGGTAGGTAGTTACAGTGTTGCATGGTTATACACCGGCCAACATCAGAAAATGGAAAGAATTTTGTGACTTAATACTGATTATGACAATCAAAGTCGGTGGCGTTAGCTGTGAAACTTGTGAACGACAACATTTCACATGGTAGAATATATCTATTCTTGCTATAGCCGCCCTGAAAGTCACGAAACAGTTATTAGAGAAAGCATCATTTGAGAATGATGAGCCACCGTATGGGCATTATTCTTTTGCAGTAACAGAGAAGTGTCTTTAAAGTCAATGCAGCCTTATGCTACAAACTTTTCCAACTGTGTTAACACCACTTCCACTGACAACAAGCTTTCCTTCCAAGGTACATGAGCCACAAATTCATAATGCTTTAGATTCCAGGTTACCCTTGAAGCCTCGAAGGAATGAACGCCTTGATATGATTCGAACTTCCAAGTTCCAAGAAGCTAATCTGTAATTCAGTAGCGACCTCCAGTCTTCTGGCTTCATGGGGGGAAGGGGAGTTACATGGTCAATTCATTATAATAATATCATTAGGGACCTTTTAATTAGTGTCAAATCACACTGGGTCTACATAGAAAAGTCCACTACAAATGTCTGTGATTGAAGCTGTCCTATTAGTACACTGATTTAAATATTTAATAACTAATGAACTCCTCGCCGCAATTGCTGGATAATCTGTTGGTTGATTAGATAGAGAATTAGTCTTTAGATCTATCTCTATACTATATCTCTAGTTATCTACACTCAATTAGGAACCACATTTCTCAATTAAATAGGCTATTTCTAATATCTCATGTTTTACAATTTATAAATACCTTTCTCAATTATTTTAATAAGCTCTTTTGTTTTAAGTAATTTATAAAAAAAACTCCGTCATCTCATTGAAATTATAATTAGCTTTCATGTTATTTAAAATAATTTAGAAAACATCATTCACGTCACACTGAAATTATAATTAACCCCTTCTAATGTTTTTATATTATTTTTTAAATATGTTAGAGCGACATGTTTAAATATTTGAAAAAAAACTGATGCACAGCACAGTTTGCATACATGTAAAAAAGTGTAAAGACTCAAATTCTCATTAAGGGTATTTTCATAAATTGTATAGCAAACCAATGGACATTTATATAATTGGTCGGTCGGCATAAATTAATGAAACTTAACTCCGACTCATAAGCCACGTTAAGTAAGCAACTCACATACGAAAATTTGACAAAAATATCGGTTAACGGCTTTTCTGCGTTCGAAGCTGGCACAAGTTAACAGCTTACACGCATGAGTGGGTTATCGTTATAGCCTGCGGTGGAATAGAATGTAGGAGATTAAATTAAGCTGGATGGGCCAAAAAATAATCACGACGCTAAGTCAAATTAGTTAGTGATTAGAAGTCTAATTATACTTTAAGCCTAATTTGGGCATATTGGGCTTGGGCCTTAATAACTTAAACAAGTAAAAAAAAAAAACCAAACTATCGCACCCAAGTTCTTCTTCTTCTTCATTTCACCCACTACTGAAAACCTAGGAGAGAGAAAACCAATTCGCCCAATTTCAAGCGATTAAAACCTTCAGTTTTCGCACCCATCTCTTGTAAACACTAAAGTAAAGTGTGAAGTTTAGAAATTGTGGACGTGCTGGAGTGGCTATCGGGTTTTCTTCTCGCGACAACGGGAGATTCGAATTTCCCATAATTTCCGTCATACCAAAGTGAAAGGTGAGTTAGTTTTATTCTCAATTAGATAGTTTAAACTCGATTTAGATGGAATTGGATATATTGATGAAAACTAATTGAATTGGAGGTTTTTAAATTCGACAGTAGCTGTTGGAGGAGAGACAGCTTAGCGAAATTGGTGGAGCAGATAGCTAAGGAGCTAATCTTACTGACTTGGTAAGAATCATATATACATTCACTCCATTTTTGAGAAGTCAAGATGGTTCTATACCTTGTTTAAGATTATGTTGATTATGGGTTGAATGAGAATGAACGCACACCTATTTTATTACTAGATTTAATGTGAATGGAAAGGTGTGGAACTTGGTTGTTGTTGGAGTTGGGAAAAATCTCACTTGTTAATGGAAGTGATATGATTGGCGTTGATGTGAGGGCCTGCAGTGGCTGGAAATAGCCTGCGGAGACCTGTCAGAGGTACAGTGCTAGAAATGGCCTATAGCTTTGTTAACTGTAGTTAAAGGAACAATTACCTTAAACTGAATTCTTAGCGTCGAGATTCTTCTCGACGTTAGATAAGAATTTCGCGTTCGTTCGATAAATTCTAATAACCTACGTGTATATGCTGTTATAAGAGTTAAATAAGAGTGGATTCGGTTAAGCGGGCTCGATTCGGTTAAGTGGGCTTGAGGAGAACGGAGTTTGCTAAGGTAGGAACTTACATACCAATATATAGCATGCTTATTTTCATGCATGATTTGATTGTTTTAAATTGGAAAATATAGTTTGCGTATCAACCATGTATGTATATATATGATATTCATGTTTTGCATGATAGTTTACCTCGATATAAATTAAGTATATGGATAGCTTTCATGTGAAATAGTTTTGCGAAATCTGGGTAGCGGGGATTATTTTCTTTGTTAAAAGAGTAAAACTGGTTTGGGGGGTTATCGTCTCTTGTCTCAGTAAGGAGACAGAGAGATGAATTTTGTAATGCAGGTAAGGATTACCCAGTTGTTTGTAACTATGTGTGAGGTTCTGGATTGTTCCACGGATGGTTCGTTGTTATTTACGATGATTCGCCGTTTGGGAATCATCGGTTATCATTTACTATGACTGGCCCATAAGAGAGTCATAGGTTGCATTACTCGATTGTTGGAAATCCAGGAACTCACACATACAGAACCAACAGTTTTAAAAGAAAAAAACTAAATATGTATCTATAGTATTTGGAAATAATATATATATATATATATATTCGTATATATATATATATATATATATTATATATAATATATAATATATATATACGATTATCAATAATTTAGAAAATGAATTGTGAATTCCTATAAAGAAGGAACTATTGTCGATTTTCGAGACGGCCGGTTCAGCTTCTAGGATTCCAACCGTGGTGTACACCTTCGAGGTGATGGGTCATTTTAAAGGGATGCATCACGGATGTAGTCCGGGAATTCCCTTCCTACTTTTCTAGATAACCATGCTTGTAATGCAATGTCACCAGATGGTGCTTAGCTTGTGTGAGGTTACATGTTACCTCGATGAGGTTTAGACGCGAGGAGTGAGAGTTTAGTCCACTCTTGGATGTGTGTCGATCCCGAAAGCTGCGGATCGTCCGAACGGTTGACCACCGTAAGTTAGGTGACAGCCCGTATGGGGGTCGTGGTCACAGGGCCCACCTGAGCCCTAAAAGCTTTGGGGATTTTGTGTGTGTACGAACACAATAACGATATTTCAGCTTCGTGCCGGTAAAATCAGGAAAACAACGGTGCATGGTTCACACTGAAAAGTACTGAACCGAAATATGCCCGGGATCGGGCCGAAGTAATACCGCATTCCCTCACCATTCTAATAGGATGTAGCGGCCACAATAGTTGTATGATGATTGTGAAAACTATATTTTGAATATTAACGAAGCATGTCGAAATGATTTCTACTAGTTAGTGATGTATTATATAGTCACGATATTTAGATATTATTATGGAAACCCTGCATATTTTAAATGTTTTCTATAAGTAGACTATTTATTGGTTATGTGCGTTTCTACTGGGCATAGTTGTTTTGCTCATCCTACATTAACATTTCAGCCGATCCAGTTGCGGAGGAGACTTTCCCTACCACCGAGGATGATAGTTATGGGGATTTGGATGGTTTCCTTTATGCTTGACGAGGGGCAAAGTCAAGTTATTTTGTCGTATAGGTTGAATTTTAGCTCATTTTGTTGTATAGAGGGAGTATAGTATCTTTTGGTTGTATAGAGAGAGCTTCGCTCATTTTGATGTAATACTTGATGTATTTGAGTAGCAGTTACACTTAAACATTTGGTGGATGTATATACTGTTGTGTATAAGGTTGGTTTTATATAGATATGGTTGTTGGAAGGTTGTAGTATATGATTTCCAGGTTATGACAGTGTTTTTTGTATACGAACGTCGATAGAACAAAGGAAACTCTGCTGAAATTTCGTTAGAATTGGGATGGTGTCGGCCTCGAGATTCACTCCTCGTCCTCGGGATGTGTGTTGGGTCTCGGGGCGTGACAAAAAGTAAAAAAGCCCAACACGCAAAATTCATATAGGCGAGTAACTAACAATCAAGACATTAATAGATGAACTGGACCTAGCTTATATTATATCAATTTAAACCGGCAAATCCAATCTGACCCGGGAAAAAATATAAATGGCTATGGCCTACGGCCGTGTGGACTGGTTGAAATCCCACGATAACTTACAAGTTGTTACTACTTACTACATCTTGAATTCTTGACTAGTATGTGAACTCTCTGCTACGCACCATTACTTTAAAGTCTTTGAACCGTCATTATTCTGTTGTATCTTTTGAACATAATATATATTAATGGCAACAATATTTTAATTTGAGCATTAATCCATCTAAAGACACCAAGTTAGAAAAGTAAGAGATTGGTGATTTTGCACCAAGACAATCGTTGTTGAACATAATTTATTGACTTCAATAAACCAAAATTATAGTATGATTACATATTGTCCTTATATCAAAATCAAATGTTGTGAAAAGTCCCGTATCCTTTCTCATGCAAAATTTTCAACTTTTTGAAGTCAATAAAACCATCTCCATCTGCATCGAATGCTTTAGTCACTTCCATTTCCAAAATTTGCTTCTCTAATGGCCTCAACACTATATGTGGTAGTATTTTTCCTTAAATATTTTACCAACCATGCATTGAACCTGTCAAAAACCTACTTCATTTCCTCCACATTTGTTTGGAAATAGCATGCACAAAAGTGTAAACGATAAGTGATTAGATCTAAGTAGCATATGCAAATTGGTTTATAACTTTATAAGTTTTTCACTTTCCAAGTGTTGGGTAATAGATTCAAATATGTATGCAGTTCATGTATGTATGCAGCATGCTATCTATTTATAGTTATCAATGAAAAATTGTTTTAGTATAGTTGATAAAAGCCCAAAACTGTAGTTTTAACCCCTTAATAATATTACATTTAGACCAATTATGTGTATAATAAATAAGAGTTAGTAATGTTTACGTGTTTTTGTGTATTTCAGTTATTGAGTCAAATATGTGAAGAAATATGTCACTTTTGCGAGATAAAGGAGCAAGGGTTGGTTTCTAAGAAGTTCTATGATTAAAGGCCAAAATTCAAGGAGAAAAGGTCTTTTTAAAGCCTGATCAAAACTAAAAAATCAAAGTCAACGCGGGCAAAAATACAGCAGAAAAGTCAATAGAACTTCTGCAGGTCGTATCTTTAGACTCAGACCTCGGAATTAGGCCTATTATATGTCAAAACGATCGGGTTGAAAAGAGCTTTCTAATGGTCCACGTCTTAACCCAATCAAAGGAGCAGAATTGGACAAAAAGACTATTGTAGTAATTTTCAGCATAAAAACCCTTTTTGAACTTAAATAATTAGGTTTTGGGCTTGATTTCATACCCCAAAACATGGCTCCAAAGCCCATGCACGAAATTGTAAACCTAGCCCTCTCTTATATATAAAGGACTAAGGTATAACTTTGAAGTACTTAGTTATTATTTAGTTTAGACTATCTAGGTTTTAATTCATATAGTTTTTCATTAGTTTTAAAGTTAGTTGTTTGTTCTTCATTATTCCATTAGATTAATAAAATCCAAGTTATTGTTTTTCATTATGTCTTCTTTTTATTTATATATTAATGATAGTCTACTGACTTCTAGCTAAACCTCCATTAGAGGGGTTTGATGAAGATTTAATGTGTTAGTTAGAATTATTGCATTTAAGAGTTTCACTCTAGTAGGTTAGTTGATTCGCCATGAGAATGGGTTGAACTTTCTTACATGCTAATTGTTAGTTGGCAGAGACTGCCATGAATAATTAGGAATCAATTACTTAATCTTATTTGGTTAGGATTGCAATAATCTACACTAGCATATTATGAATTTATTTAAGTGAAATCAAATCCCCTTCATCCCTTATCCATATTCACATATTAGTATTAAATTACCGTTAGTATAATCTAATTATCATAATTACAATCACCATATCAGTATAATTAAATTCCATTACTCTTATTACGTTTTGTTAGAATCGTTTAAACCTTGAAAACTTACGCCTAAACAACTAGGAGTGGAATGAATTTCTACTCCACATATTTCACGATAACCGATAGTAGATAACTTTGCTCATAACAGTAACTAGCTTTAGTTTTACTTATTCGTAATATAAATAGTTAAGAGTAGGTAAAACTATTGTTTTACACTTTATCAATAGTTAACAAATGGCATATCTGAGAGACCAACCAACCAATTGACCTATTGGCTTGTCTATAGGGCCCTAATGGCTATAGTTGCTTTGTTCCATCTCAAAGAGAGAAAAATTGAACTAAATTGTACATGAGGAAAGAATACATATAATTTTACAGGAAAACAAATTATATACATACAAACTAAATGTTTTTTCCAATTTAACTCACATCCTTTAATGATTAGACAACAAGGCTCAAACACATAGCAAACCAACCAAAATATAGCAGAAGTAGTCAATAGTACTATCTGTTGTCTGCACTTTACAGGAAGGTAGGAAAGAACATCCTTCTTAAGCCTACGGATCATTACTGTTGCTTTCATTAAATTATGCATCTCTTCATGGTTACTTGCACCTTGGTATTCCCCAAATATACCATGGAAAAATTCATTATAACAAGACCAAAAGAATTACCTTCTACAAAGTAAACAATTGATTAGTATATATTGATAGTAATTCAAAAAGAGAGAGGAATTCTACTTACACCCTTGCAGAATTGGTTTCCATATTCGTGGAAGGAATTTTCATATACATCAGGATATAAGGCTTCCAGCTTATATTAAACACACGCAAAAAAAAATAAACACAATCAGATAATTTAGTCTAGTATGGGTATGAGAATCTCAATTAATCTAAAACATATCCATGGCATAAGAAGCTTACCTGTTTGAATAGTTCAATAGGCCGTGATAAAACTGGATTTCCATGATTAATGAAAAAAAATATACATGCACAACTACTAACAAACGGATAGAGTCGTTATCACCTGTGGATTGTATGAATCTGATGAATGTAATTCTAAAGCACATATATAGCAAATGGATGGTAAGAATTGTAGCAAAAAGAGCATGTTTTTTCCCTTTTTATGGTCCCCTATTGTAAAGGTACTCTCAAAACAATAATTGATCAGCACTTGGTACAAGTGCTTAAAGGTCTCATTTTAATTTGCATATTGTAAAATACTGCTTCCAGCTTGTATGTTAATGTTGAAACTTCGCCTCTACTGAGAAACCATGTTTACACATATTGGAATATAAGATACTATTGGTAAATGATAATCTGAAAATATCATAGAATTTGCCTTTTCATCTTACTTTAACTTGTACATGTAGTTAGGGGGAAAAAAAGTAGATCAGCCTCATTGATTACCAGGTTTTTCCACAACTATCTTCTTCTTTAGCTATTCTCTACCTTCAACTTGTTTTTCTAAAACATCTTCCAGTATATAGTCATTTACTAAAACTTTGTAACTTTATACATGAGATATGAAACGGCCAAAACAAAATAAGAATCATGTATACTTGTCCAAAAATATGCATATGCATGTATTTGTCACAGTAGCGTATTTCTTCTCTATTCAATCTTCAATTCATCTCTTAATTGAAGGTGGAGTGATGGTTGATTAGACAAATCCCATTTCTCTTAATTGGCATAAGCTACTGGCGAGAAAAAGGAAATGGTTTGTTACTGTTCGTTCTACTCGGACCAACAACTTTTACAGCATAAAGACTAATTTGCCCATTATTCTCAGCTATCTAAAATTACACTCTTTGACCCACACATGTCCTTATATTTATATAAGAGAGTCAAGCAAGTGCTTGATCACATGCTCTCATATGTAAGGGGTTAAGTTCGCACACGTTAACGTTAAATGTGAAAATGGCGTCAAATAACTTTTCTTTCTAGTCTAACGGGTGTTTGGATCTTATTTAAAAAATATATATGTTTTTTGTAATGTTAAAAAAGTGTTGTCATATCATAAAGTTGTTGTAGTGTTAATTTGGTTGAATATATTTAAAAGAGTCTAATGTTGTATTTGTAGTCTCAATAATAATGTTTGTCATCTTAAATCTTGTCCCATTTTCAAAATTATTATAATTATGTTTTTTCTATTCGAAAAACAATAATAATAATAATAATAATGAAAAAGGTTTTAATTTCAATTAAAAGAAATTGAGAGAAAACAATATGATAATAGAATATTTGCGGTAGTTTCCATAACAATTTGGAACAATTACTAACTCTGACGACTAAAGTATATCAAGGAAACTTAAAAAAACTATCGAGGATAACAATGCATCAGTTTTTATTACCGACATCTATGATGTGATACTATTCCCTCGACAAAAAAATGAATGTCAAAGAGTTGCAATTATAAAATGTGATGATCATTTAGTAGTACTTGCAGTCTTAAAGCGTTACTAGGTAGCAACGATAGATGAGTATCAAGGAAGCTCTATCTCGACTGTTAGGGAAAATCAAATTTTTGGTAGTTACATGTTCCATACTTTTGATATGGCATGAAGCTTCTGAGTACAAGTTTTTTTTTTGTGACTTTGGGGAATGTTAAGGTTGAGGAAATTGTATATCATAAAGTGATGGGTTCAGGAAGTAAGTATATTGAAGATGTTGAATTTTTTCCTAACATAGAGATAAACAAATTAATTGAAAGGGTTGTATTAGGAGTGAACCTCGCGAGAGTAAGGGATCCACATTGTGGAGGTATTAGGTCAATCATTATCATGAGTGGTGTAGATGAAGTTAAAACCGGGGCACGATATTTAGATCGATGAAGTAGACGAATATCCTCTAATATGCAAAGGATGTCACATAAAATGAAGTTACAAAAATTGCGAACATATTCCCAAAAAATCTAGGTACGTGTTATGTTTCTAATATATACATTTATAATACATTTCTACCGCATTTCTTATACCATTTTTTGGTTATGTAGGAAGAAAGTGCATTGTCCAGTCTGCTTTAACTGTCAAAAATGCATGGTGTACATATGGTGGGAGTGGAGCTGAAAATTGGTCTTAAGTTATGAATTTGTTGTGTTTATCAAAAAGAAATATGAGTAAGCAATACTTGGTCTCTTCTACAATATGAATTTGCTAACTTATCCTTTAAAACTTGTATTCTCTTGTACTTAAGTTTATCCATCTCTCCTAACATAAGTTTCTCTAGTTGTTTTTTAACATTTATGATCTCCAAAGCAACATTACCAAATTCCTTCTTATTCCACACCTTCATTATTAACCTGGAAATAATAACATGAATCACGGTTTAGTATATTGATGCAATACTTATAATTTATTATAATTTATCAAACCAATAAACAACATTATGATGTAAAACTAAAAAACAAAGACAAAAGAAGGATCTCATTTTAGCTGTATTGTAGGCTACTTTATTGCAATCGGGAATAATACTGACAGACCAAGCAAGAACTTTATATAAAGTGTCATTGAGAGTGATAGTAGCATTACTTGTTTCATTGGCATTGCTAATGAAGCAACTAGAAGTTTCAATTTTTTTTTATCATAATATGTTGTCACCTAAATAAAGAAAAAAATTGATGCAAGTTAAATAAATTTCAATACTAGAATAGTAGTATCCATGTTTACGAAAATTAGTATATGTAATAGAACAAAAACTCACATTGCTATTGAAGATTTGGGTTGATAGTTCACCATAGGCGAGAACCTTCTCCATTGATTTAAGTAGAAGATGGAGCTCCTTTAGATGTCCCCATTTCGGTTGATTCAAATTACCTATAAAATTTCATACATGTTTTTTATGCAACTAAGGACCTTACAAAAAAAAAAAAAAAAAAAAAAAAAGATGTTTGGAGGTTCCTTAATTACCATATTCATCAAGAGGTGCATCATAGTCATAAGATGTAGCGATATAATGGACCACCTGTAGTTCAGTCAAAGTTTGTTCCACCATGATACTAACATACCAAAAAGATTGTATTTTAAAAATAAGAACAAACATTTTATAAAAATTATCAAATAAGGTTGGTACAGTTGATTATAATTCATTGCTTTTGTACAAACCATGTAGTAATTTTGGAATGTGCCACCACATTGAAAGAAGCGCGCAACTGCATATTTGACATCCTCAGCAGTCCTATGAGGGTCTTTACCACCCCAGTTCTTGAACCTGAAATATCATATATATTAACAAGTATTAGAAATTCCTAATAAAACTCTTTACAAAACGCCAACACTGGAGCAAATATAGTGTGTGCTATCTAAGTTGTACCATTGAAGATTCATTACCAAATCAATTAGGCAATCATATATGTTTTAAAACATGTTATCGTTCTAACATTTACATACTTTTGTTTGTCCTAACGTACTTTATTTAGTGCTCAAGGGCAGCACCACCGTGAATGCTTTCTATTTTGTGATACACCTCCAACGGATTGGCAAGAGACCGCAAGAGTAATACAATCAGGGATGACTAACGCAACTACACCACTCATATGAATGAAAGGATAATTAAAAGATCTCAGCAAACGCAAATGTGCACCTGAAGAAATTCAGAAAACAAACTTTACGCTAAGTTTCTAATTCATAGAGAGTTAGTATATATGCAACAGAAAGTGGAATTAAATAGGATAAACATCATTTTGATTGCTCATAGGCATTGAATCTATCTAACTAAAATTGAAATTAAGATACTAATTCTTTTTATTGTTCACATCTTAAATCTACGTTACTCAAATATATACAACTTGCATGGTTGCATGTGCTCAAGCAAGAGTTCAATGGACTGATGCACATGGTTTTACATGGTGGGAAGATGTACATGCCACTTTTCTTAAGACCTCATTGTATGCTTGTATCAAAGTGAGTAATGCTTCGTGATCTTACATGACGAAAGAGATAATGATCTTCCATCTCAATTTTGTCCTCTATTTCACTTTGAACACATACATTGAAGTTAGAGATAGACATCCTCGTTGGGGGAAAAAAATCACTACAATTGATTAGAGAACATTGTTGATTGAACATTGTTGAGAAGTCAGTGCCATATACATACGTATTCTACTTAACGTTGATGGTTGATTGATCAAAGTTTTTAAAAAAGTTGGTAGGAATCTTGTTAAGAACGAATTGCTCCTCCCACTTCTATTCAAAAGATCTCCAATAATGTAATTGGAAACATTTATATACTATTTTGGATTGACTTCTTAAGAAGAAATATTCATATACATGCACATCGATACATATTTACAAAAAACATAAGGTGTTCATTAAAAAGCAACAGACATACTAAGATTTCCTTAATGAGATAACGAGAGAATATACATTTTTACTTACCGATGTTGATTCCTTGTTAATTAGAGTTGTACGGGGACTGTTAATTAGAAAGTTTCAAAGAAAGGAGTCTTATATAAAGGAGTGCTGACATGGCATTCTCCTCTTCTCCCTAAAATTAGAATTAGTTTTAATATTATTTTAAAATAATTAGAAAACCTCCCTCAGGCAAAAAAAACCGATCCGTTACTGTTTAATTATTCATCGGGTAGTCCATAAAAAAGCCCATAATACTTACAAATTGCCCATGACCCGGTCCCACTGATCTGTTGATCTTCGTTTCATAAGTCAAACACTAAACCTCTTACAGAGGATTAACCTCATTTCTTCTTCCAATGGCTTTCTCTCTCCACTTCCAAACTCCTCCACCTCGTATCTCTACATTCAAAGCATTACCCTCAACTTCAACTTTATTTACAACCCATTCTTCTTCATTACACTTGAATCACCACAAACGTCAAGTTTTAACAACAAATAAGTCAAGCTTAACCGTTGACTCAGTACAAACGTCTAGTTACACTAAAGAAAACGAAGATGAATCTCCTAAGATACTTCTAGAAGTTAGAGATTTGACAGCTGTGGTTAAAGAAACAAACCAACCTATTCTTAATGGCATTAACCTCATCATGCGTGAAGGAGAGGTGATGGCCACTTTTTATAACTATTAAATATTGGTTTTTTTAGCTTAGTTCATAAAAATTTAACTGAATTATTAGTTAATTTGAGGCAAAGGATTTATTTAGTTATATTGTGTTTATGTAGGTTCATGCAGTGATGGGGAAGAATGGTTCTGGAAAGAGCACGTTTTCTAAGGTTAGTAATACATTTATTGCAGACAAGTGTGATATAAGCAACAAAGATAGGGAGGACATGTTAATTGTTGTGTGATATTTTTGTTTTATTACACTACTAAATAGTAATACAAACTAGAAAACCGGCTAGTGGTGTAAACCAGAGTTAGGCCCGACAGAAGCGAAAGCTTTTATTTGGTCGATAAAGGGGATGGAAATTTGTTGTTGTGGGCTATGGAGGCTGGCTCCCAAATGCATTTTGGCGCCCTAATCCCAAGAGACTTCCTAACATCGGTCAATAAATGTTCGATTCCTCTTTTTGGAGTTCGCCTCTTATCTTCATGTGTTGTTACACTTTTGTTGCTTACTTCTACATACAAATCGTGGCCCTTTTGATATACATTGTTGTCTTCATCCATCAGTTCAAAGTGGTAGATCCTATGAGGTTGTTGGTTTTAGTGCAAGTCTGGTTGTGTTGCATGGTACGGGTACAAGTGTCCGAGATAAACATAACATAACTCTAATATGTTGTGTTTTATTGGGTCATATCTTATTTAAGGTACACTACATTATCATCCACCTCTTCATCTAGAAGTGTCAATGTTGTATCTGAGTCTAGTGTTCAAGTCAAACACAGACACGGAATGTGGCACAAAATATGTAGGTACCCCGCAACAGAGTAGTCCGGCTTTAGCTTTGTGGAGCGTGTTCTGGTGTGTGTTTGTAATACCACTTGGTCGACTTATAGTCCCTTTGACATACATTGTTGTCTTCTCTCCATCAGCTTGGGCTTTTGGTGTAGAGTAGTTGGTTGAAACTCTTCCTAGGCCATATTGGTGTACCTGTTTTTGAATTTTTTTTTATGTGTGTGGGTGGGGGTTTATTTTGTGCCACTATATGTCAGTTTCAGTACTCTAACATTGATACGTGCACGTAGCTTGGTCAAATAGTTTGCTGCCAATTTTATAAAATGATGATTTTCAAATGCTCCTGCGGTCCTGCCATTCACTTCAAGCTCTCCCGAAGCACCTATAGAGATGAGACCTTATATTCTAGAATTGACTTTCCCTATTTACATAAATCTAATTAATTTACAGTTAATTGCACATGGAATCCAAGCTAGTCACAAGATCTTTTATCCTATGAAGGACCAAAAATTACCTGAATGGAGATCTTGAACAGCTGTGGAGTCTGTATTCTTGCTTGAATTTCCACCATCACAGCTGGCCCCGAGCGAAGCCTTCAGATGACCAAAGCCTTTTGCTTGATGAGAAGACTTTCTCAATATAGCATCTGCGTGCCTCTTACTACTTGCTTTAGGTTCTTCGGCATCCTCTTCCCCATCAGAGAAGACTGATGGGCTGGACCAACCAGTTGCATCAGCCTCTCCCTTGCTCTTTCTAGTGAATTTTAGAAGTCTCCTTTAATCCCTTCGCTACATCCTTCTGATATACCATAGCTAGAGGATTTTCAGCATTTCCCCACTCAATAATCTCAGGTTCACCACTATCTTCTTGCAGCATTTGTGATAATGAATGTCGAACACGTGGGCTTGACAATGCTACAGGTTCAACATTTATTTGACTTATGAGAGAGGCTGTCATTAGAAACAGGCAGTTCTTGATGCTCTCCTATTTCCACCCAGGCAGTCAGAGAGATGGACAATTCAATTTCAGGTTGAATCTCTACAGGAAACTCCACTGTCTTTTTGAAGCTATTATCACTTTTAGAAACAAATTGATCATCATTCTCTATGCATTCATACTTCTGGTTGCTAATTACGGGATCTTCTGCTTCTAAATTAGTAACATTATCTATTGGTGAGACCGAATCCCTCTCTTGTTTCTGACTGACTGGCTCGGAAGTTTCAGTAACAGCCTCTTCAGGTTGGATCAGATTCTCGCAGTTTAAAGATTCATCAATCTGAGAAACTTTTGTCTTGACTGGGATAGCACCAAGGACAGTTCCTGATTTCTTACGTAGAAACGGCTTTGTCTCCAAAGGCACCACAGAACCCTTTTTAGTGACCTTGTTGTAGAAACTCGGTTTAGCTGGACTGTCCCCAGAAGCATGCAGAGCTTTTGCTTCTGAAACGTCACCGCTTCTTCCGACTACCCGCTGCTTCTTCCCTTCCACGCCTTTCGAGACCAGCTTAGTCTCAGTTGTGGTTCCTTTGTCACCCTTATGCTTCAGCTGGGATCTTTCCACCGTTTGACTGAATTGGAGATGGTGTGGGCTTGGACTTCCGACGAGTTGGTGTAGTGCCAGAAGAGGAGACTACACTAGATATTTTATTTGGGGTGATAGAAGAAATTTTGGGGGATGGTGCCGATGGCCATGACTTGCGAGTTGCAGGTAGAGGAGATGCTTTGGGTGAACTCTTCTTTGGAGCAGCTGGTCTGGAGATATCCTTTTTGGGTTGCATAAGTGGAGATGAATTTCTTGAAGATTCTTTTTTAGGTTGCAAAGGTGGAGATGGATTTTTCTGAGGTTTCTTTGGCCTGCCAATAGAATCTTGCTTTCCTGCAATACCCACTTTCTTGGAAGCCACCTCGACCTTTCTTTGGTCAAGGATGCCCTGCAATGTTTTGAATTTTTTTCTTCCTTCTCTACCCGCCCCTTCCCAGAATTTTTTTTTTTTGTTTGGTAAGTTTCTCATCTCTCTTCTTCCTGTAGTGATCATAAAAACCACCCCTCTGCCCACTATGAAGCTCTTGGCTTTTACTAACTCCAGTTGCCGTGCTACGATTCCTTACAGGCTTACTCTCCATCATTTTCATCATCATAAGGTTCAGTTCATCTTCCTTCTGCTGAGTCCAATCTGCAGAGACCGTTACTCTGTTCGTAGTATCAACTGCTTGGGCTGAACCACTATCGCTCAGATTGCCCGTTGAATAAGATGACTTTTCTTCCCCCGTTGTTAGTGATGCACTCTCATCAGCAGTTTTTGCAACATTTGTACTTTCACCGGTCGAATCACAATCCTGCTTCACCTTCACTGGTGTATTCTGAATTTCTCCACCCACTATATCGTTATTACTTATCTCACGAGCATTTTGACTAGAACTCTCCGGTGGTCATTGGGTGGACGAATCCCCCATACCTGCACTCCATCTTCTCAAGACAGATTTATTCGTACTAACATTGTTATCAGCTGGAAACCTCTTTTTCTGTAGATCGGGACGTTGATCGCTCTGCTTCTTCTCAAAAAGACTGATTGCATCTTTAACACTCATGATGCTTGCATTGCTTACAGGTTTCTTGAATGGCCGAGCAGATCCTTCATCAATGCTGTATTCAGCAGGATCTTCGTTGGAAGATATCCTTTTGATGGCAGGAATAAAGCTTAGGCTCTTAAGGTTAGTGTAGTAGCCCTGCGAGATCCAGATTTACCAATTTGAATCCTCCACATTGGAGAAGCTGATTGTCTATGGGATGCTAATCTTATCAGGGAGCGACTTCTTTCTATATATGGTTGATCTTCAGAACTTGAGTTAGAAGAATCCTCACTTTCAGTGGAACTCTGGCACTCAGCTTGTGCAGCCTTGGCTGGGGAGGCACCATAACTTGTAGGTTTGACTACAGGCAAACACACCTGAGCTGTTCCTTCATTCAGTTTCCGATTTTCATTCCCTAAACCTTGTGAAAACTTTGTTTCTACGTTATGGGGATAAGCATCCTGGTTCTTATGGCTTAGCTCTAAATACTTGGACAGAGAATTCCTGAGAAAATAGATGTCAAACGGCAGAAAATCGTCTTAGCGTTTACAGTCCCCAATAGCTAAGGTAATAAAATGATCTTAAAATGAATTGATATTTTTTTTTTCTGGAAAGATAATAACAGAAACGGACTGAAAATTCTATGTCCCAAAAAAGATACCTTAAATCTACTGCTTCAAAGAACTGAGGAGAAGAGACCAAATCAGTGATCTGATTATAGGAGAATGTACCATCTGACACCTGGTTAAAAGCACCAACCAACTCATCTCTTAACGCTGCAAGTCTGAAGTCCATTGCTCTTAGCAGCTCATTTCTGGAAGTACATTGCGTAGTTAGAAAATAAGAAAAAATAGAAGTGTTGCCCATAGAATATAAACAGGGTTGTTGGAGCATACTTTGTAGCATCAGCTGACGTGATCTGGAGTTCAGACCAACAAATGAGTTCATTGTTAGTTGCCAGTATGTAATAAGCCGTAAAACTACTACGTAACAAATTACAAGGATCAAAAACATAAAAGAGGTACAAAGAAAGCAACTTTTTGACCATGCACATAACTTTGTCAAATAGTTTTCTGCCAATTTCATAAAACGATGATTTTCAAATGCTCCTGTGGTCCTGCCATTCACTTCAAGCTCTCCCGAAGCACCTATAGAGATGAGACCTTATATTCTGGAATTGACTTTCCTTATTTACATAAACCTAATTAATTTAGGCGAACCCTACTTTCTTGTTAGAAATCCTAAAGTTGTATTTGTTGTCTTCAGGTTCTTGTTGGCCATCCCGATTATGAGGTTACAGGAGGTACTGTTATATTCAAAGGGGAAAATCTACTTGACATGGAACCTGAGGAAAGGTCTCTTGCGGGGATTTTTATGAGCTTTCAATCCCCAGTTGAAATCCCTGGTGTGAGTAACTTTGATTTTCTGCATATGGCCTACAATGCTCGACAAGAAAAACAAGGTCTTCCAGAGCTTGGTACTTTAGAGGTATGAATCCGGTGGCTGAATTTCTGTTTATTGCCTGGACTTTATCAATTTGATGATGGGTTTTCATTATTGCTTGCATGTATATTGTCTATGTTTGATGTTGTGCCGTTGACAATGCACATCCTCTTTCCCCAATGAACTTTATCTTAAGCGATATATTTAGTTGAGGCATGGGTTAGTTACCATTCTCATGAGATCGTAAGAACAAGTGCATGAATATATGCTCGGTCCCTCGGGCTCAAGTCCTTGGAGGTTAGTTGAGTTAGTTGACAGCTGGCATTCGGTGCTCAACAGTGTCCAACCATCTGTATGATCTAGGTTTTTATTAATTAGATTTCATTATGAAAGCATATTTCGAATGGATACAAAATATACATGATAAATAAAAGCAACTGGAATAATGTTGTAAGGAGTTGAGATTAGTGCTTCTAAGTTCTAATTGGAATGTTATGTAGGGCCTTTGTTTAAAAAGAGTAGTTACTTAAATTATTCATCTATTGTGCAGTAGCTTAACAATTATTTTCTTTCCCCTCCAAATTATTTGGTCTGATGCATTGATATTTACTCTTGCTCAAGGTAGTTTTGCAAAGGCAAACTATGTT
The DNA here is from genome assembly GCF_015680905.1 of Coptis chinensis. Taxonomy (NCBI): domain Eukaryota; kingdom Viridiplantae; phylum Streptophyta; class Magnoliopsida; order Ranunculales; family Ranunculaceae; genus Coptis; species Coptis chinensis. The sequence goes on along the minus strand of NC_141463.1, from coordinate 85,133,206 downwards.
GTGTTTTACAGTATCATTGGCCCCACTTTGTTTGCAGTTCTATCAAATCGTTTCTACCAAGCTTGGAGTTGTGAAGATGGATCCGACCTTTTTGGACCGAAATGTGAATGTAGGATTCAGTGGTGGTGAAAGGAAGCGCAATGAGATTTTGCAGCTTGCGGTATTTGTCTTGTTAACTTTGATTATTTTATTCACATATTAAACTAATTCTGCTCAAGGTTATGTAAGTGCATTTTGTTTTTATGATTTTATCTAGCATAACACTAGTATGTGCATAGTTTTGAAAAAGCAAGGAGAAGTTGGGGTTTCTCTGTTGCAATCATTTTTCTCTTATAGCTGTGAATGTGTACGCTTAGTAATTCAAAGCTAGAATTTTGTTGAACCAAAGATTTTTATGATCTTAATCAAGTCCATTGCAATCTTTGTCCTAAATGGAATACTGACATGGTGATTCCAGCCAACCTGCATGACAGAGATAAAATTGTCAACTTAATACATCAGAATGCTTTTAAGAGTTTTTACATCTCATAATAAGATAAGAGTTCTCAAGGAATGAAAGTTTTTTTTTTTTTTTTTTTTTTTTTACCAGTAGGCCACTGACACCTTCAAGGAATGACAATTGGTGTAATTGGTGTAATTCGTGAAATTTTGCTTCTCCAAGCATGAAAGTTCTTATAGCTCTATATCCAATCCATTTATTGAATTTTCCAAGAACCAGAGATCGCTAACTTTTCAAGTTGATTTCACTTTCACACACTTTTCATCATACATTCTAGGTTTTGTTATCGCGGAAATATGCTTATGCTCCTTTGATGATGTTTTATGAGTTCGAAAAGCTTCCATATATTTTTTATCCCACAACTTTTCTTACGCTTTTTTTCCCTCTAAATACAACCTTCCTGTTACTTCAGGTACTTGGCGCAGATGTGGGTATTTTAGATGAGATAGATTCTGGGTTAGATGTTGACGCACTTCAAGTTGTAGCACAAGCAGTCAACGGGCTTTTGACTTCCAAGAATTCTGTTTTAATGGTAACTCATTACCAGCGGCTTTTGGATTATATCAAGCCCAAGTATGTCCATATCATGGTGAGTAATTTTGAGATGATTAATAAAAAATCGAATTTTTGAAAGGATACACTTGTAACTTGAAATATTGTAAGAAATACTTTTTAAATAATTCCTTGGTAGGATATTGATTGGATTCTTGAGTTTACAACGTTTATTTTTATATTTTCAGTTAGCTAATCACTATGCCTTTAGATTGTCGACATGTATCCCAATATGAATTTAAACCTCTATAATTGTAGAAAAGGATCCTGTTTGTATGGCATAATATAAAATGCACATCCACCTATATTATTTTTTGGATCTTTTAGTATTACCCCCCTACTAGATGAGCCAATTAGGATTTACCCCAACTAGATGGGGAAATTAGGGTCTCCCCCCTGAATACACACAAAAAAAGTCAATTAGGTTGACCGTGTTTTTTTTTGTGTGTACTCAGGGGGGAGACCCTAATTTCTCCATCTAGTTGGGGGAAATCCTAATTGGCTCATCTAGTAGGGGGGTAATACTAGTTAACCTTTATTTTTTTAACTTGTATACATGCCACAATGGCAGTAAATTTCCATCAATGCTCTTTTTTTTGCCTTCATCTACAGAATCCCCCACCATCTCAGATAATGTAAATATTTTTTGGTGCCATTACTATCCATTTATTATTTGATATTTTAAAATTGTTTTTGTTAATAACTTTTCCATTTGTAAATGTGTTTGAATCTTGTACTTTTATCATCAAATAAATAAATAAACCTTGTACTTCTAGGTTTTTTCCGTGTTATTCTTTTTACAACTAGCCCATGTTACAAATGTAATTATTATATTACTATGGATTCATTAAGAATATCCTATGATTTGATTCCTGAAATTGTCCATACTAGAACTGGACGTTGTAATTTTACTTGGAGATACTCCAATAATTGTTAAATTACCAGAAAGACTCTTTGCCCGAGAGTCTGACTGTGAATCTTGCATTTTAATTTGTAAGTCTAGAGATTGATTTCCTTTAACCGAAGCTTAATATTGGTTCAGGACGATGGCAGAATCATAAAGACTGGTGACATCTCAATAGCAGAACTCCTTGAGAAGGAGGGATACAAAGCAATTTCTAGCGCATAGCAAGAACCAGTATGTAGACCTTTTATTCTGGTTTTACATTATATTTTGTTATCTGAAGTATGTAGAGGTCTGTGTCCCTCAGACATGTCAGTCGTAAACATAATAACAAATGCAAATAACATTACATTTTTTTTTTGTTTTTGTATGTGTGAACCTTGCACGATCAAGGTTAGGCAGACCCCTACCAGTTTATTAAAATATCAAAAGAGAACATGATAATGCATACCTAGATGCAAACCTAATTAAAACCTAAAACAGAGAATTAGTCTCAATTTTGTGAACCCTGCACGATCAAGTTTGTAGTTACCTCTAGCCATGCAAATATATTAGACACGCAAATGTTCTTTTGCAGAGGGAACCTGCTTATAAGATTTTGCCAGGTATGTGATTAAACTTAAATGATTGTATAAACACATAATGTTTATGTTGTGGCTTTGCAGTTAAAAGGACATCATTGAACCTTGACAAAGGACATCTGGTGGCTGTTGGCTGTATGCAATACCCAGACACTAGGAGAGAGCACTGAGGGGCAAAAGATTCATTTATTTATTCCTTTCTTTTTTGCGGGATGCTAAACACTGCCACTCAGTTTAGGGAACGAGAATAGATATCAACTGACATGGCTTCAAGTTAATTAAACTTCGCACCGTTCCCTGCAAAAACATTTACTTCGTTGTGATAGACCATATTATTAAGTCCTTGTAAAATAACTGTTTAAACAGTTTTACTAAGATCGTGTTGTACATTGTTCTGCACATGATGGATTTCTTTATCAGTTTAGTCAATCACAATTCAGAACACTTTCTAGATCCTTTTTGCCCTCACCGTTTAAACAAGTGCCCACCTTTCAGGAGATTGGGGCTGATATGGTTCAACATTGAGCTGTAAACTCATATACAGTGCTTTTTTAAGGAAGTTGCGGCAAGGATGACACAAGTGAAATAACATTTTAAGGAAGAAATAGACTCCATATTTTGAAGTTGACTTGAGATACTGGTGAGCAGCACTGATCCATGGAATTTATTGATTTATTTACTAGCTGCCAGTAGAATTTACAATGAAAATAATTTCTTCTACTGATGCACTGGGACCAATAATTCATATCTAGTGAATCTTGTCGCAATTATATTGTGACTTTCCATATCGGCACCCAACACGCCCCAACAGAAACTTTTGTTACAGACTGACAGGTGACTTGATTTGTAGCAGATGCACTGGATAACTCAGACAAAGATAGAATGATCATATAATTAAAGTAAAACATCAGAACTATCATCTTCAAGTAAAAGATGAGGTCTTCCTCGGCTGCTTTTCATAAACTCCATTTTAGGAAGCAACAGTTTGCAATCACCTCTTTTTTTATATATATTAGAATATGTCAGTATTAGAATGTCATATGTGTAAAGTCTTACGTTTCTATAACACTTTATTGGCATAGTATACAATGTACTATACATGTTTTTGCACTTTGGATACTATACAATTTTCTAGGCACTAAACTACATTGTACTATCAAAAAATTATCACTTTGCGACTTGGAAGTATTTCCGGTCAATTTTTGCTGATGTGGCCACCGGCCTATGCCACGTGTCCGGCCATCTAGACATGTGACATTTTTGAAATACACGTGACCTGGTACCTTAATTTGAAAACTTGAAACACTAACTCTCAATTGCAAGTTTAACCTTCTTCCCTCAATTTGAAAACCCTAACTCTCAATTTGAAAACCATAACTCTCAATTTGAAACCCTAACTCTCAATTTGAATAGTTCAAAATGTCGCCCACCTCTATCAATTCAATCATTCATGCTTTTGTGGAGAGCTCTCCTTTGGTAATGTCAAAGACATTTGGAAATTTGGGAAGAAGATTTTTGGTTGTACAAATTACAAAACTCACGATTGTGGCTACTTTGATTGGGAGGACAAAGTTCCAAAATCAACAAAGCAAATGTTCATTGATTTGTACAAAGAGATTTGACAATTGAAAGAAAGTTTGGAGGAAGCTAACATGAAAAAGGTGAAGTTGCAAGGAAAATTGAATGTAATTGTTCACTCGGAAGAAGAAGAGAACGAGTTGAAGAAAAAGGTGGCATGACTTTGGAATGCGAAATTATAAGATGAAGAAAACTTGTTTGATTTTGGTCATTGTATTCTTGCTTTACAAGTATTTGTTTGGTTAATAAGTGAAGTGCATTGTGTTTACGTAATGTTCTGTAACATGGTTTTTGTAATGTAATGAGTTGAATAAAAATGGAATGAAATTATAGAGTTCTCTGATTTTTGTGTTTCTGTAATGTTCTGTAACATGGTTTTTGTAATGTAATGAGTTGAATCTCTGGTTTCTGTGTTTCTGTAATGTTCTGTAACATGGTTTTTGTAATGTAATGAGTTGAATGAAAATGAAAATGGAATGAAGTTGTAGAGTTATCTGGTTTTACGTGTTTACAGTAATGTTACGAACATGGTTTTATAATGTAATGAGTTGAATGAAAATAAAAATGGAATGAAATTGTAGAGTTCTCTAGTTTCTGTGTTTATGTCACTGTATGTATGTAATGAAAAATGCATTTGATAATTTAACATAGCAAAAGCAAACATTAAACATCACTACACTACATCATGACTTGATAATTTAACATAGAACAAGACAACCAAGCTAAAAAAACATCAAAACATAGAAACAAGAACAAGACACAAGACACTGCCTAGATAAACCTAACATCAGTTCACTTCAACACTTCAACACATCAAACAACACATCAAACATCAGTTCACTTCTTAGACTTCTTGGACTTCATACAAAACCGGGATAAGGCTGCGGCCAGCCAGCAAAGACCAGGATAACCTCTTGAACTTCTTTGCTTGGATGGTGTTGGTCCGATTCCCTCATTTGCTTCATTTATCACTACCGGTAACCTTGGAGATTTCCTCGAGCTTATGTTCAATCCGGTGGAACTTCGGACTTGGTTCTTTAGGTCGACTTGACTCTCCCTCTTCCAATGCATTTCAATGATGCACACCCTTCCACGGTCGTCACAAGGCTTCAAATTAATGGCATCATTCTCATAAACAACCTCCATGAACACTCTCTTCCCCTCCTTTGTTTTGATGAGGTCCCAAACTGCAACCAATGCTCTTTCAAAAGTTTTGGGTTCTCCCTTACCCTCAACATGGATCATCTGACCCTTGGGCATTGTTTTTTCGAATCTAAACCTATTGCATACAACCTCTACCCTTCTAGGATGGTTTTATAGATTGCATACCAAACACCATTAATTATCACCAACTATAAAGTCCAAAATTAAAACTATAACACTATTTACAAGACATTAGTCAAATCAGTTTTCAATATGTTCATTAAAGCATTCTCTTTGACAAAAAAAAAAAAAAAAAAAACTATTTTCTTACATTCAAAATATGACACTTGTTCTTTGCATGACCATGTTTGAGAGAAACATACAAAACGTGACACTTGTTCATTAAAGCAACAAATTTGAAACCATTAATACACTCTTAAAACACCAAAATGAGCTAGATCAATTTTACCAAATAATTCATGGGATGCCTTATGCTGTACTCTTTGCAGTACTTGATTCATGAGTTCCAAGTGGTGTATTATTTGACCCTTGACTACTTCCAACTTGATCACTTGCACTTGAAGTCTTCCTTTGTACAACTCTCCTTTCTTGTGGTGGCTATATAAGAAATAAAGCATAATTAATAAAAACTTACCAAACTAAACTAAAGAATAAAGACATAAACTAAACTAAATTTTAAATTGTAGACACTTAAATGAATAAAAAACTTAAAGTAATAACTTACATGAAAATATTTTCTTCCAGTTGGAGGTAATATGTGTACTCCATCACCCATTGACACAGCTTACTCTTGGTGCAAGTGGAACAAAATCTTGAAGCGAAGCCTTCACACAGTCATGCACAATGAATAAGTCAATGCACTCAAACTAATTTATTGAAAAAACTAAACTAAAACACTTACATTGATGTTAGCTTCTCTTTCAATAGTATTAGTGTTTACACCAAGTGGAACAGTAATTGGCTCATTGCTTCCTCTTCCTCTTCCTCTTCCTCTTTCACCCCTAGCCCTTGTACCTTTACCCCTTGTACCTTTACCCCTTGTACTTGGTTGCTGATTAGTTGCACTCTCATCTATTAAAGTACTTGGCCCTTCATTACTTGGAGATGGTTCATTTGAATTCAAGGGTGTCAATCTTGAAGCAGTCTACACATAATACACTATGAATAAGATAATGCACAAAATATAATAAATGAAAAATACATTAAATATATTAGAAGACTCACATTGATGTAAGTTTCTCCTTCAGGACTAGTGTATACTCCAAAGCCTATAGGGACTGGTTCCCTTCTTCCTCTCCCTCTTTGACCTCTACCCCTTGTACCTCTGCCTTTTGTACACCTACCTTCATTACTGGCATTCTCAACTGTTACATTAGTTGGCCCTTCATTAGTTGCATCCTCAGCTGGGACATTATTCACTTCTCCTTTCTTCTTCCTCACCTAATATTATATTAACATATTTAAATACAATCAAAACCAGTTGTAAAAATAACTTATAAAAGTAAAAGACAAATGCATACTCACTTGTTTCTTTCTAAGTGGTGGGTCCGTAGACTTGCATGACCTTATGTTGTGTTTCTCACTATTGCATCTAGAACAATGCATTTTCCTACCCTTCCTCGTGATAGTTGGTGAGAAGCCTTGTCTTCTCCTCTTCCAGTTCCCACTTGTGTCACTCTTCCAGTTCCCACTGCTACTCCTTCCTTCCTTCTATTCTTCTTGGGTCTGCCAGGCATCCTCCTTGCTATGGGAGGCAAAATAGCAGGCCTTTTTGTCCTATGCCACATGTTTTGACCATTCAAAGGTTGTAACACATGACTATATATCTTCTTGTACTCTGCCACACTATACCAACTAGATACATACTGCAATGGATCAATGTTGAGATAATACATAACTGAAATGGCATGTGGACATGGGATGCCATTCATTTCCCACATTCTACAGCTGCATCTCATAGCAGTTGCATCCACAGTAAAGGCCTCATATTTGTTCTTCCTGGCCTCAAATGAGTTGCTTCCATTGTAATGTGCAGCCCAAAACCTATGATCTTTTTATTTTTTTTCTAACTTTTGCATTATAAAAGGACAAAAGGCAGTCTTCCATTAGCCATTCTTTGCAATCTTCTTTTGCATTCTAGCCATTACTTTGCAATATGATATCCTCAAGCATTTCTATGATGTTCTTTTCCCTTGCTTCCACTATTGTTGAGTTAAATGTCTCGCGATATGTTGTTGTCAATAGAATCCTAACAAGGAAACATGCTAAAAAAAGCTCTTGACCAATCGTCTTGGGTTTTGCTTCACCATGCAAAGGGTGATATGCATCCTCGTAATACTTTTTCATTTCATCCATGTTTTGTTCAAACTCTTGAGGAGTCCCACATTTGCTAGCCTTCCAAAAATGTAAACTTATACCGTAAACCGGGAATGTCTTCTTGAAATTGGCATATACATGTCCGGCACAATTTCGTGCTCAAAGAAAAGGCAAATAGTCTTTTATCACTTGTACAAGACCCTTTGTAATCGTCACTAATAATAGTCAACCCAAGACCCTCGACCTCACTATAACCCAAGTCTTGCATCAAAGAAATCCAAAACCACATCCAACTATCCGAAGTTTTCCACTTCTACAACTTGCCCATGCTATTGGGAACATTTGATTGTTTGCATCTCTACCAATGGTCGCTAGTAGCTCCCCACTTGCAATACCCCCTTCAAGAAACATCCATCAACTCCAATAATTGGTCTCCAGAACCACTCTTCCATGCATTTATAAGTGCAAAAAACCCTATATACATGCGCTTTGAACACCTGCAGGGTTCATTAGGTGTAGGATGAAATAATTCTATCTCAATAGTACTCCCTGGATTACTCCTTTTAGTTCAAATTGGTAGTCCCACAACTTTGCATATACACCGGTAACCTATTTTCCATCGTGCATCTAGAACTTTTATGCTTTAGCTCTTCTGCTACACCGACACAATGTCACATCAAGCTTAAACTTGTGCATAATATGTTCTTTCAAATCCTTCAATTTCATTTTAGGATACTTCAAGATCTTCTCTCCATATATCCTAGCAATCCATTTTACACGGTTAGCAACTGGACATCAAATATCCTTGAACACTTATGTTCTTCTATATAGGACTTTATCCGGAAGCTTCTCTTGCTTGTCATCCAACTAGCATATAGTCTAAATGGGCAATCCTCGGCCGCATAATGCAAGGATTCTTTTCTCGGTTGTTTAACTTCAACCAAAGTTGGTACCCATGAGCAACTGCAAAATCCTTCAAACAATCTTTGAGCTGATTAGGGGATGCAAACACCATCCCTAGTCTTGGTTGCACATGAAATACATCGATCTTGGGATCAAAACTAGGGTACCTAAACTTCTTGGTTTTTCTAATACCATCATCCTCATCGATTATCACGGACTTTCATAATCACTTGAATCTATATAGTCACTATCAACATCCCCATGGTCAACTTCATCATCACTAATAAACACATTGTTGCCTTCATCAACATAAAGCCCATCCATCTACACACACCGATTACTAGCGTTCATTGCTTCAACATCATCATCACCTTCAGCATTCATTGCTTGCTCAGCTCTAGTACCATTCACTTCAGGTTCATGATCACCATCATCCCAAATTGATTTCATTCTTTCAAGTTTTTTTTCGTTTTTTCCTTTCTTCTATCATTTTCCTAACTTCAATAAGCTCCTCATCATTATCAGACAATTCAGGCAAATCCTCAAACCTAAAATCTTCCTCATCTGACTCATTATCATATGAAATACAAACCTTATCACTCTGTAACGGAGTTTGTATCTCGATGTCTTCTCCATTCTCTAACTTAACTACTTCAATATCATGCGCAACATTTTGTTCACTTGAATCCACCTCAACATCATGTTCAATGTATACCTCAATTCTATTCCCAGCCCTAGCTTCTTGCAGCATTTTCATAATACTAGTATCATCAAAAATTAACATATAACCCTTACTGCTGGCTTGACCATAGTGCATTTTACTCACATTATAATACCCCAACTCTTCCACCATTGATTTTAAATCAAAATATCCAAACCTATCTGGATCAATATTGTCCAAGCACTATATCCTACCACCAAGGTAATGAAGGTCTGGACTAGTAACAAATGAACCCCCATGATGGAGATTAATTACAACTGTTTCCAATGCAGTAATTTAGCAACAATATATCAATAATATAACAACAATCATAGTATAATATTCATGTATAATAGCTGACAACAATATGACAAAAAACAATATAAAAAACATTAACTTAAGAATAAAAAACATTAACTTACTTTAATCTGGACTAGATTCCTATGGATTAGTGTTTTATATAGATTAGGGTTTGTGTGAATTAGGCAATTTAATCTTAAAGACAACAAATTTTGGTCAATTAGGGTTTTGATGAAATCTCCAATTTTTGGCTAATCAAAAAGAGAGGGAAAAGTTGGAGAGGGAAAATCACGAAATGACATTCAACTTGTTGGCTATTCAATTTTGTGTGGCAAATGTCAACACACGTTTTTTATAATAAATAAAATGACATGTCTCCACATAGGATTATAAAACCTCCAAATTTGGCCACGTCAGTAGATTTTGGCCAGAATATTTGCCCAGGTCGCAACTTGAATTTTTTTTGATAGTACAATGTAGTTTAATGCCTAGAAAATTGTATAGTATCCAAAGTGCAAAAACATGTATAGTACGTTGTATACTATGCCAATTAAGTGTTTCTATAAGTGTGGGCATTCATATCTAGTAGTTTATATTATCATATTTTAGGTTAGTATAAATATGTAATTCTGGATAGAGAATAAAAATTCTCATATCTAAAAACTTTGAACTCTAACCCTAATCAATCTCTAGTCTTCTTCATTGTTTTTTTTTTGGTTTCTCTAATATATCAATGTCACAACTCTCTTAGCATCACCACTAATATAAAATTTAACATGGTATCAGAGCATCAGGTTCAAATCAAAGTTTAGTGGTATGCTAGGAGAGGAATCCCTCACTAACAATAAAAAAATCAATCCTTTTTAGTTTTCAGTATAATATTCAATTCAAGTTTTAATCTTTCTCACAAGAAGAAGTGTTTATATCTCGATTCAAGTTTCAATCTTTCTCTGGACAGGTTAATTGTTCACCGGTACTGTTCATTGTCATGTTCAAGGCTCTTTTCAAGATTTCGCTGGTGTTTAAAGTTTGTTTGAAGAATGCTAGGAGAGATATTCGAAGTTTCTCAGTATTGATTTCTTAGTATTGTTTCGCTTCTGCAGTTTATGTCTTCCACAATCTCTCTGTCTTAGTATTGATAAGAGGGGTACAATCTCTCTATATCTCGCAGTCTCTACAGTTAGTATTGGACGAGGCGCGCACGCACTCAACTATAGCCAGGCCCAAGGGGCGCACGCGCCCATGCCGTGAAAAAAAAGTAAGTTTTCTTTGTATTGTTCATTTTTCATTCAAAGGAGGTGCGCAAGCGCTCCAATTATAGCTAGGCCGTATGCACCCATGCGTGAAAAAAAAGTTAGTTTTTTTTTCCAGCTTTCGCAAAACAATAGTACTAGAAGTTGGAAAAGTAGAGGGCGCGCGCGCCCAATATATCTTGCCCAAGGTGCGCACGCGCTCTAGCCTCCACACATCAGGTTCCAAGATTTTTGAAGTATTATAGGAGCACACGACCTCTATCTTACGAGGAATTATTCTTTATATCTTCCATTGCTCCAGAGGTTCGCAGTCATAAAAAGCGCAACCCACCCTCCACCCTCCATAGTGAGTATTGTTTGATACATGTTCTGTTAGAATTTTTTTTTTTGTAATGGAGTATGAAATATTGTTTTTTTTTAAGTGGGCATTGGTTGGTTGTATAAGTTGGTATTTGGTTTTCTTAGTTCCAAGTTCAAGCCGGAATAGACAAGTCTTGGTATGTTTCACCTTCGCCTTGTATATTCCAACTTGAGAGGGGGAATAGGTAGATATGAAGACATTCAGTAGTATATGAGGGAAGGAGAATATGGAGACGTATGAGAAAGAGTACTCATGTCTCCATATTCCAGCATGCCTTGGCGAACTCTTCATGACAAGGCATATCCACCATTTAGTCTTTAGTATTCAGGTAGTAGTAAAGCCTAAATTGTAAGTATGTTTCAAGTAGCAGTCAAATTTAAAATGCACTCATCAGTATTTAGGTAGCAGTCAAGCCTAAACTGCAAGTATGTTTTAGATAGCAGTCACGCCTAAACTGCACGTATGTTTTAGGTAGCAGTCAAACATAAACTGCACGTATGTTTCAGGTAGCAGTCAAGTTATAACTGCACCAGTATTCAGTATTTAGGAGTACCCATAATAATATTTTGTTGACATTAACAGTGATATTGATAGTAGCAGCTAAGAAGTGTACATCAAATTAGTGTTATTGTTTTCAATTTATATTATAACAACCATAACAGCGAATGGAGTGAGTAGTAGCCAAGCAGCGCGCCAGTAAACCGGTGTTATGATTTCAGTTTGTAACTGTGGTACACCTTCAGTATTTAGGTTAGGCCATTGCCTACACCGACTGTTTCACTTTCCAGAACGTCTCAACAGTTGTTCAAGTTCTTCAACTAAAGACAGTTCTATGTGAAAGGGGGAGCAATATTCTTATATTTTATTTTATTTTCACTCCAAGTTGTAATTTGCATAGTTTGTGTAATTACAGCTTGAAAGGGAGTATTAGAATATCCCATATATATAAAGTCCCACGATTCTATAAGTGTGGACATCCATATCTAGTAGTTTCTATTATCATATTTTAGGTTAGTATAAATATGTAACTCTAGGTAGAAAACAAAAACTCTCATATCTAAGAACTCTGAACTCTAATCCTAATTAATCTCTAGTCTTCTCTATTATTCTTTTTTTTTGTTTCTCTAATATATCAATGTTACAACTCTTCTAGCATCACCACAAACATAGAATTTAACATTTTATAAACTTGCAATCACCTCCTAAGAGTACATTCAGTCCACTGAATTGTATACAAGAAAGAAGATCGTTGAAAAGGAGACAAATCCTCTCTTGATGTCTATACTTTTCTTAACCTCTGGGTTTCGAGATTGTAACAAAGAATAGTTCTTGGGAGTTGAATGTACAAAGCTTGCAAGTCTTTATCAAAACCACCAGGATCAAGGAGTATATATACCGAAATCCAATTCAGTGGGACCAAAGGCTTCGGGGTGTTCTTTTATGAACTTCACAAGCTTTGCCGTGTGCTTTAACTTCCACTTTCCGTTAGTAGTATGATCCATTTCCAATATATGGATTGTCAATTTGTCATGGATATATTTCCAAATACGAATACCATCTTTGTAGTAGTAACAATAATGTAAACATTCTTTTGACTCCCACAATAATCCATAAAACCGAGGTTTAACTTTGTCATCTCCACTTATCTTGGGCAAATTTCGTGAGCCTGAATACATTCTTTTGAATATGGTATATACTATATACCAACAAGCAGTCATTCAGTATCCAAATCATCTATCCTTTCCATAACTAGTCTGAAATAGGAGTATAAATGTATATTCTATTGTCGGCTAGAAGTGAAGAGTTCAAGAATGTTGTTGGATGTATTCTATATTTTCCAGTGTCAGAAGAAAATATTCCGACTTCCACGTACCCTGAGGAACATATTTCTTTTCTATTAAGAGCATAGTATACCACTTTATAATGGTGATGTGGTACACCATCATAGCCTAGTCCTGGACATTTTCTCGAAAGCTGAGTTGGTGAGATACTAGAGGAAGGGAAATCCATTGATTAGGAGTCATGGGATTTTAAAAGTAGTGTTAAAGTCATAAAAGTAGAGCTAAAATCAACAAAATAGAGCTAAAAGTCAATAAAGTAGAGCTAAAAAATCAATAGTAGAGAGCTAAAATCAAATGATTTTTTTCTCTATCTCTCTATTTTACTCTTTATAGAGAGTAAAATAGAGATGAAAAAAATCCTTTGATTTTAGCCCTACTTTATTGACTTTAGCTCTATTTTATTGACTTTTAGCCTCTATTTTGTTGATTTTAGCTCTTTTATTGACTTTTAACAAATTTAAAGGATATAGGGAGCCATTGGACTCAGCCTTAGGCATGGGATTACAAACATGGATAAAAACTTCTAGTGGGAACTCACTAAATTTGCAGAAAAAAAAAAACAATTAAATAACTAAGATACATGACTTTTTTAGAAAAAATTCGAGAGAGTCTCTTCTGTATCCAACATTTATAAATATAATAATCTGTCATAACCTAAAAATTACAATAATATATATATCACATTGGTTAATTCAGCTATTTAACTGTCTCGACCAATGCCAAAACAGTTAAGTAACCGGCTTTCAAAAATGAGAACACTTCAACATTGGGACTTAATACGCCAAAGTCCTTGAATGTCTGGACTAATGCTAGATCATCCAAGCACCTCGTACAAAGTCATTATCGAAAACACAAGTTAAATACATACATCCAAGTCACATAACTATCAAAAAGTTTATGCCCTTAACAATAAGTACTTTCTATAAAACTTTCTAAAAAAGAAAAATACTAAAGCGTCTTGACAAGTACCAAATCACTTAAGTACTAAACTAATATCGACTAAACAAATTAAACAAATAAAGATATATGTAATATAACAACCGGGTAGACACAAACACAACTAGAAATAATGACACTCATAGTAATAAATATTTAAGGGGTCTTAGTGTCATTTCTGCATGTCTATTTGTAATCAAATGACATACGTAAAACATTAAACTTGAATCATTTAATTTCAGTTCTTCTAAGCAAAAATACGTAAGAATTCAATATTAAACAGATCACACTAAGCATACTCTAACATATATAGTTACGAAATAAAACAACGATCAAACATTATAAACAAAGAACTCTACGGGGTGGGTATCTACCTAAGGAAGCGGTTGTGCCGGGTGGCTGCCTACGTACCCTTCAAGGGATCAAGTCATACGTAGTTCTTCAATTAAAACTCGACAATTCAATATTAGAACTCAACAGTTCAACATCTATCAAACAAACATTATGACAAACAATATATATTGCATAACTAAACTGTAGCGTTCATGACATAACTAGATTTGCCACAACAAGGCTTACTCGAGAGTGTACCTTCTAGAGTACAAGGTTACGACTCCATCAACTCCTTTAGTAGTATTAACAAATTAAACTTCTTGGTATCAAATATCTTTGGTTGGCTCTGCCTCCACTGTAGATAATAGCTCCAATCCCAAGTTGATTTCAATTGAAATCAAATTAAGCGAAAACCCCAATTCCTTCAAACAATCAATACCCACTAATTTTCCATAACCAAATTAACCTACCCTTTGTTCAAACCCAATTTATTCTCTGAGATTCTCCCTCTGAACCCGAGAGAGAAAGCTTGAAAAAAACCGAGAGGGAGAGGGAGAAAAGAAATCAAGAGAGAGACTGATCCCGAGAGAGGGAACCCCTGCGAGACTTCTCTCCTGCCTTCTATTTTTCAGCCCACAAACCCTTAAATCCAAGACCCAAAATATATTTTATATGTTTTCAAAACGTTGTTATTTCTTCATCTTGTTCTTTTGCATGGATAAACATTACCTGTAGGTCTATTCGTATATGCCCATCGTCTGAGAAATTGGATTGGCAAAGGAGCACTGAACACTTGTGCGAGCCTTGTTAGCATTTCAGCCTTTCGCGAATCGAATTTTTGAAGGGCAAAATGTATAATACTTTTGAATGTTTGAAAGATTCGCAATAATTCAGCGATTTTTTGCCTTGAAACGAATAATACGGATTTTGCTGAAAAATTCGGCTTAAAAAAAAATGAATGAAAATTCGGTTGCGTTTTTATTATTTTTTATGTACGTGTTCTCACTCTTACTTTAAGTCTCCAATTCTTACATTTTTAGTGATAAATTAATCCCAAAAGCTTTGCTTTTACACTTTTTGGGCAATATTTAAATTGTCATGTCATGGTGTGTGTGTATTTTAAGATTTGAACAGTAATTTCAATCCAAGAACAAATAAATTAAGATACCTATGTGGACAATTCAATTGGTTTCAATGTTTTTGTATCTAAATTGTTTAGATATGTTTGTTATGTTGTAAAGAATGACAACTATTATTAATATTTACTAACATAATATCACAAATTTTTGACTTCCAAATTTTCGCAAATAAAACGCTTAAAAATGCGTTATTAATTAAACACCGCGATAATTGCCGATTGCTTAATTTTTACCTAATATTTGAGTGTACCATTTTTTTGAATCACCGAATAATTCTCGGATTATTCCCTGTACCGAATTTTTGCCGTATCCCGAATTACTAACAAAGTGTGTGAGCTGAGTGCCTTGATTTTCGAATATGTGAAATTAAACTACACCAACCCTTTGCTACACACTTGATCCTCATGAGTTGTATGATGGGAAGATGTTGAAGGATTTCTTCAACGAGATCTTCACACAAGTTGGCCATCTTGAAAATAAGCCATTAGGATTTAGGAGTCTACCTAAATAAGTAGTTTCCTAACATATCTAAAATACTTTAAAGAACGCGGCTGTTAGCTACAGTCCCACAACAATATTTTTTTATTTTTTTATGTAACTCTTGGTCTCTTCAACCATTTTGTTTGGACGGAATTGCCCATACCCAATTGATTAAATTACAAAACACCCAATCAAAATGTTAAAGTAAATTTGAAATAATAATAAAGACAATTATGTCATTTAGACTCAACACACTTTTCCCACAGTATTTGGCTCCAACGTGTGGCCCATATAACAATTACTAAATTGTCCCTATAGTTTTGTTTATTTACGAATTAGTCATGAAAAACACCAAAACATCATGTATGGAGCACATGCATCATGCTAGTATATATTAATGGCAACGCGTAAAAAGAGTGGTACAACGAGGTCAAACCTATCTCTAGTTAATAGTTATATATACTAGTATGGTGCACGTGCTACGCACATGTATATAACCCACACCTAATTCATTAAAAAATAAAGGTCTGGGATACCCCGAGGATATCCTCATAGGGATGAGGGTTTCGAGACCGTTGGATGTGTGATCTAACGGTCCGAAAATAAAAAACAAAAAGAAAGAGAGAGAATGTGAGTTTGTTTTTTTATTTTCGGACCGTTGGATCACACATCCAACGGTCTCGATCTTGTCCCTATGAGGATATTCTCGGAGTAAACGACCTCAAAAATAAATTAAATTACACTCATGGACCCACTCTCCACTCACTAAACAACAAAAGAAATTTTTTTGTAGTTATAATTATGCCCCAACTACCTTCAAAATACTTTAATTGTTTTTACATGACAAATATTGAAATTTTAAAATAGAAATAAGAGACAAAACCGTCTAGAAAAAAGTGACCAAGAGTCACATTTTTAATTAATATTTCACATTGTAGGACTGTAGCTCAGAATTTTTAAGATTGTAGAGATAAAAGTAAAAGAAAATCTTGTATATTTCGGGTTGCCCGATACCAAAATATATGATTGATATATCGGATAAATTTTTGATAGATAATATATACCAAAAGCAATCCGTAAAATATCGGTGGTTTCCATCCAAAAGCAGATGGCCGGAGGACCAGCTGATCCGGGGATCATAAAATAAGTTATAAAGAATCAACATCTTCTTCTCTTCACTTTTTCTGTTTTCAACTTGTTCGATTTTTATTAGAAAACAGAGAGTAACTTGTAATTAGGAAATCTAATGGGACCCCAAATCTAATTTAATATCTATTGTAGGGGAGTGATATTCTCTATCCAACACGCGCTTAACATGGTGGAAATAACACATCGACCTATGTACACAAAGCTTAATCTCACGAGCCCGATGAGAACGCTACGCATTTATCGCAATATCATGCGAACTACGCCAGGAAGTGACACAGACCCCCTATCCATAAGCAATCATGACTAAAGATGTACTTGTACATATCCTGACCGTCGATATCGGTCATGGTCATGCAAGCTACTTGTAGGCTGATCGCCACTCCACATCATTACAGCAGACTATGAGAACAGTTCTTCACGCGGCAATCCTAATCTCCACCCCTCGTTTAGGACATCCTTTACACGTGGAGAGCAAGGATACACTCTCAATCTCTATAAATACCTCTCCTATGAACTACGCCAGACCTGATTCTACTCTCCCACACAAAAACCTAAGAGTAAGATACGTAGGCAGTTCGCTCTCAAGTCGAACTCGGTCTCATCCAAAAACCTATTTCAGTCCCCCAGAGACTGTTTGTAAGGGAAAACCAAATCACACCTTTACATTGGCGTCGTCTGTGGGGATCGATTACTTGAGTAACCACACCATTTCAACAAAAATCTTTAGCCAAAACTCTCAAGCCCACGGGCATGGCAAGCCTCGGCTCTCAACTCCACCTTCTAGCAGCCAACTAGGGACGGTGAACGAAGCGGATCGGTGAGCTCAGCAAGAAAACATCACACTCCAGCGCACAAGTGGACACCGAGACCCATCGAGTCACCGCAGACGACGACGTCATCAACGTCAGTCAACTGATCACCGAGTTGAACCAAAGGCTCGACAAAAATGCGGTTAAGAAAGATTCCACCCAGATAGTGCAAAAGATGTTGAAAATCTACCGCAAGATCTCCATTTTCTTCAGCCGAAGTACTTCACAAAGTCTCTCCTCCGGACTTTGTCCAACCACGCTTCCGATGTATGATGGTCGCACATGCCCAGGCCAGCATATAGCACGATATGCTCAAAGTCTTGCACTCTACAGCGCACCAGAGTTCGACCATCTTCGTTGCAGACTATTTCCGGCGAGTCTAAAAGATGGCCCACTCGATTGGTTCTTCTCCCTCGAGGCAGACTCCATAACAACTTCAACAAACTCCACCGACTGCTCGCAAGCCAAGACGCATACCAAAACAGACGTAAGAAGGGTGATCTCAATTCACTCTTCCAGCTCGCTCTTGGCAAGGAGGAAACCTACAGCTCCTTCCTAAGCCGGTTCAAAACAGAACTCTTGGACATGGAGAGCGGCCTCAAAGAATCATTTGCCGCAGTGGCTTTCACAACCGCACCGCGACCCGCGAACACCGACCTAACCGGATCATCGCCCCGAAAGACCAAATGTAAACGCCGCCGAAATGGTATTTCGAGTAGATAAATACATCAAGCTGCAGGAGGGTCTGCAAAAGCAGAACCAAGAAGAAGAAGAAATAGAAGAAGGAGAGGTTTACGAGGTAGCATCATCCTCTAGGAAACGACCCCGACAACAAGGGCAACCCCCCAAACCCAAACCAAGAAATGATCGAGAATTCGGCCAGGCTCACCAGATCTCCTAGTTACATACTAGAGAAGATCAAGCGAAATTTACTTTTACCGACCCGAGATCGCAACGGCAGATCGCCCCGACCAACAGCCCTACTCGCTGTTCCATCGTGCCAATTGCCATGAGACCGACGTGATATCTTTGGGGGCTCAAGCATTATTTGCAAGACTCCGGTCGGCCGGGCATCAAGCAAGATTACAATATATGACGGCGAATTCGCGACAAACTCATGGCCCGCAGAATCACGGCAGTCCCCACCCCGACGGAGCGACCTGCGGTCTCAAAGTCGCCTTCATAGCGAGGACGTTCCAGAACGCGTCCGTCAAGATCGCCGTCGCCATCAAGAGGTCGCGAGCACGCATGTAACCATCCACATGATCACACCCGTGACGATTCCGCCTCGAGTTTGCGGGGAAAAAAGGCGCTCGGTGCCCTCCATGAAGTGTACAACTTTTCGTCACAAGCCGCACCCGCCCACGCAGCTTCGTATGCAAACACGGAGACATCACCTTCTCGAGGCCGACCTTCAACAAGGTTTGCCTCCCCGCGATAACGACGCACTCGCGGGTCCACATCAAAATCGGTGACTGGACCGGCCAAGCGAAGTTTTGATCGATCCCGCAGCTCTTGCGATATTTTGTTCTACCACACGATCCAAGAGATGAACTTGCCGGTCGGTCTTCATAGACCCCATCGCACCCTCTTTCGGATTCAATGGCTCCAGGGTCGATCCAATAGGAGACATCATACTCCCCGCCTCTCAAATGGCTTCCGTGGAAGACAAAGGTCACCTTCAACACGCATTTCAGCGTTCTAGATACCAAGTCGTCCTACAACGCCATTCTAGGACGACGGTGGATACATCAGATGCAGGCCGTACCGTCCACGTTGTAACAAGTCATCCATTTTCCTGGCCCAAGGGGAATGATGGAACTTCAAGCAAACCACCGAGGCCCATCATTGTAACCAGATCATCGCAGCAAACAAGACCGCTGAACCTCCTATCGCCGTCAGCAACGAGCCCACCAGCTATACAATGGCCAAAGACTTAGTGGCTGAAGTGAGAGCCAGCGCACCAAAACAGAACGCTGGGGGCTCTAACAAGAACTTCCGCTCACCAGCCCCGATCCCAACCACTACCAAAGCGCCAGACGTATCGCCAGAAGGTAAACCCATGAGGTCGCCCTAGTGGCGAACGTCACATGCAAACAAAGTCTCGAAGTTCCCGCACCACCACCCCCCATACAACCAGCTGGAGTTGCAAATGAACTACCCCAGCCATTGTCACGGCAACAGCAAGATCCACTTCGACCTCGTTGTCGTGAACCACGTAAGACGCTCCAGTTCCTAATACGACCACTCCAACCAGTTATCGGACCAGCCCAAAGATTGGCAAAGAGCAATCCTCCAAATGAGCACTCGTAACGCGGGGAACCAAACACCGACTCCGGAAAAAGCGCAAAGTGAATTGGGAAACGTAGATCTACCACTAAACTCGCTTATATGTCGGGCTAACCTCGACCCCACACTTAAAGCTCATCTTATAAATTTTTCTCATCCATGAATAAAGATGTGTTCGCTTGGTCGATATCGACGCGTGCTCGGCATAGACCTAACGTGGCATGCCACCGGTTAAACGTCAATCCCGGTGCCAAACCAATTCGACAAATGACCTAGGAGATCACATTACGCTTTCAAAAAGCAATCAACGATGAGGTAGATAAACTCAAACAAGTAGGCTTCATCCGAAGGTCGATTACCCGGAGCGGGTCGCAAACATAGTAGCAATCCAAAAAGAATGGTACACCCGGCGCGTGGCCGACTTCACCAACGCCAACCAAGAAACTCCAAAAGACAAACTTCCACTACCCGAACCGACCAACTAGTCGACCAGGACTTGCGGGCACGAGCTACTCTCATTCATGGATGCATATAGTGGGTACAACCAAATACCACTTGGTCAAGAAGATCGAGAAGACCTCATTCACCACTGAGTAATGAATTTATTGTTACAACGTTCTCCCATTCGGATTAAAAAATGCAGGGGCGACATATCAACGACTTGTAACTGACATGTTCTAGGACATGTTAGGAGATACCATGGAGGTCTACATCGACGATATGGTTGTCAAAAGCAAGAAAGCAGCGACCACCTCTCACTCACCTCGAAAGCAGCGTTCTCCAAACTACGCATTTAACCGAATGAAGCCGAACCCGAGAAGTGTCTTTTTTCGAGCGTCATCCGAAAATTTCTCGGTTATCGTGTCTCGCAGCGAGGTATCGGCAAATCCGCACTTCAAATTGCCTCCTCATGCCCGACCAAGCAAAACAAAGAAACAGATACAAAAGTTGTCGTATGGTCGCGGCACTCAACCAATTCATATCGAGAGCATCGACAAATGCCGATCGCTTCTTCTGATACTAAAGAAAGGCGAAAGCAGTTTTCATGGAACGATCAATGCCACCAAGCATTCTCCACTCTTAAGGAATACCGACAACACCCCCGCCTTAGCTAAAGCCGACAGACGGAGAAACTCGGCCTTTATCTAGCAAGATCGGATTTCGCCATCGGGCCTCGGTCCTATTCAAAGAAGAACACCCTTCGGAAAAGCCGATCTACTTCACAAGTAAGACACTCACCCAAATAGAGAGAAATTACTCCCACATAGAGAGAGCGATCCCTTGCTTTGTTATACTCGCACGACGAAAATTCAGACCTTACTTTCAAGCTCATCCAATCAAAGTACTCAGCGATCTCCCGTTGAAGAGGATCCTTCACAAAGAAAATAAGACCACTAGGATGGAAATATGGGCAGAAGAACTGGGCGAGCACCACATGGACTTCGTCCTCCGCACGTCGCAGAAGGGTCAGGTCGTCGCAGATTTCCTAGCAGATTTTCCAGTCGACGACCCCAATTGGGAATCAGAAACAGAGGTCGCACCCACCAAAGCGAACATAAAAACAGTCTGGTCCCTCTACGTCGATGGTTCCAACAACCCAGGCGGCAGTGGTATCGAAATCGTTTTAGTTTCCCCCGAGGGAACTATGGTAGAGAAAGCAGTCCGCATCAACTTCGCAACTTCTAATAACGAAGCGGAGTACGAAGCACTAATAATGGGAATGCGTGCGGCAATCCAGCTCGGTGTAAAGGAGATCCAAATCTTTAGTGACTCGCAACTGGTCGTTCGCCAGGTCGCAAAAGAGTACACTACCAGTGAAGGTAACCTTTCCAAGTACCTTCAAGTTGTTAATGATTTGCTTCCTTCCTTTAGCAGAGCTACGATACACCATTCTTTGCGTGACGAGAACCGTCACGCAGATAGCTTAGCATACACTCGCATTAATCAATTGTGCCCCCTGAGACAATCGACCATTGAAGTGGTCGATCGACCAGCTTACCAAGCGACCATGTCTTGGCAATCAATTGCGCCCACTCTCAAGATCGATGAGTCAAACATGGATGCAGCCTATTATACAAGATATTCTAACACGCACCCTTCTAGATGAGCGTTCCAAAGCCAGAAAGGTCCCTCACCAGGCACGTAGCTATTGTTTGTTAAATGACAGGTTATTCCGCAAGTCCGCAGGAGGACCTCATCTGAGGTGCATTAGTCCAGAGCAAGGTCAGTTAATTTTCGCCGAGATCCATGAAGGAGAGTGTGGCAATCATGCCGGAGGTCGCTCATTGGCCCACAAAGCGATCTCCCAAGGATACTTCGCCTCGTATGCGGATCGATGCCAAGTCAGATGTCCTCAAGTGTGTCAAATGTCAAACATTTGTCATGAACATCATCCAACCGACCCGCGAATTGATCAACATCATCGAGCGAGCCCTCGGCCGCTCCACATGTGGGGTATGGACATTATGGGACCATTCATCCCTCGGAAGCACCACTTCCGACTTCGTCCTTGCTGCCACAGATTATTTCACTAAAGTGGGTCGGCAATTCCGTTGGCCCACGCCAAAGAATCACATGTCGAATTTCATTTGGACTCATATCATCACCCGGTTTGGCCTACCACACACAATCGGGTGATGGACAATGGCTCCCGGTTCAAAGGCAAAACGACCAAAGAATTTCTCGCCAAGTGGAAGATCGCTCATGCCTTCTACTCCAAGATGCGCCCAAAACAATGGACAAGCAGAGGCCAGCAACAAAGCCATTCTAGAGAATCTGAAGAAAAAGATTGAAAAGAAGAAGAGCCAATGGCCAAATCAGCTCGAGAACATACTATGGGCTCATCGCACTATAGCTCGCTCCAGCACCGGCGAATCACCATTTTCCCTATGTTATGGTACAGAAGCTGTCATCCCCACCGAGCTGACAATCACGGCAACCCGATCTGAGCTTGTCGAGTCAGGCCTGAATGACTCAGTCTTAGCTCGAGAGGTCGACCTCCTTGAGGAACGGCGTGATCTAGCAGCCATCCGAGTAGCATTCTACCAACAAGTCCTAAAGCGATCCTACAACAAATGAGTACATCCTCGATCTTTTCAACCCGGTGATCTCGTGTTGAAGAAAACTCAAGATGACTCTAAACTAGCACCAACGTGGGAGGCCCTTACATAATAGAACGTGTCGCAAGCAATGGAGCCGTATTGATTAAAACCCGTGAAGGGAAGTTCGCCACGACCTTGGAACACATACTTACTAAAAACAGTTTTACCAAGAGTAGCATTAGGTATTGTAATTCATGTCCACATGTACTACAAGCTCAAGTGTAAAACTAACAAGATTGTTATCATAAACTGCTAAGCCATTGGCACCACAAGCATCACACATACGCCCTCAGGGGCTACATACGCCTGGCTTGCGCGACGCTCTTAGGAGCTTACAAAGATCGCTTCTCCCAATCTCGCTAAGTTGAGGACCTATACTCCTAGGATCAACTACGCCGGGACGCCTCGAGATAAAACGCCCTCGGGGCTATACATGCTCTCATGCGCGCGTAACGCTCGAGCCTCCCAGAGCCTACAAATCCTCTCCGAATCTCGCTAAGTTGAGGACCTATACTCCCAATCACAGCTTTCTTCGACGTATTCCCACTCAAGTTACCCCGCGCTCGGGCCTTCTGTTCTACTCTTTTTTCCTGGATGGCAGGTCCTCCACGCTCTTCAAAGAAATGCGCAACTTCTGGTAGCTTAGCCTTTTTTTCCTCCCGCGACAAACAAGCTTAACTTCGATCAATTTGTCGACTTGACTCCTTTTCGTGCGGATATCCGTGCATAACCAACAAGACAACAAATTCAAAGAAAAGTTCTACAAAATCAAGATAGCCTAATCAGCCAACGCTAACGCTTCCACCCACCATGAAGTTGCATACTTTATGGTTCACACCGAACCCGTAGCCGCACAAGAGCGTCCCCAAGGAGCAAATGGTCGCTTGTCCCACGACTCGCTACTCTTTTACCGGCCCGTAACGCCCGACAACAGAGCTCGTGGTTTGCAAGCTAAAGTTCAGCTGACCTAGATCGCTTTACGGTAGTGCTTTCAATTACATCAAATGACCTCGATCCGTACTCACCAATCGGGCGCTCAAGAGATCAAAACCTTAAATAGTCGCCAATGGTTCCCCCACAAACTGAAAACAGCGCTTGCCACGGGCCGTTCGGAACTCGCAAACGAGCTTGGAGAATCGGTATCGCCATGTATACCGGTGTCCCCTCACAGATGATCACCCCATTATGTGGAGGGGTATACCTCTCGCTAAAACCGTGAGCGTTCGATCAAGCTCATGGATCTCCGATAAACATGGTTATCCCATATTTCTTTCTCTCGATATGGGAACTTCTAGCAAAGATATCTATCCCAAAATTTCTAAAGGGCGCGGACCGCTAGAAGACGACGACCCCCACCGCGACCAAGTTAGCTTCAAAGAGCTCATACGATCGAGCCACATCTTCCTCATCGCCAAATTTCACCGCCCGCGCCTTCATCATCACTCTCACCCATCCCACACACAGACTCATCTTTCTCATCACCGTCGTCATCCCAACCAAGAGACACTTCACGAACCTCATTAGATCAAGTGTCATCGGAGTCAGACATTTTCTCTTCTAAACCTAACAAATCTAGCTACTAGTATCTAACAGCGTATCCTAACAACTCTAGCACAGAGGCTTAGCACCAAACAAGAAGAAGAGGTTCAAAAATGGCAGAGAACTAACCTGATGGATGATGCGGTAGTGAAGTTCCCCGCTTTACCGCATCGGCAAACCAAATGAAGTTTCAACAGCAAAGTAAAATTTTTAAACAACCGCCCTCCGGTTTCCAAGGCATCATGATTACACCCTAGCCTTAGCCGCCCACGACTTCCAACCAACCGGCTCCGTTTTTCACATCCCGAAAAACGGGCGCCACGTTTTCTTCTCTCATGAATCGCCGTATCCTCGCCACGTCGCGCACACGTCAAACTTTCGCACCCACTAGCTCACATGGTTAACACGAGCCGTTCCTCACAGATCATTGGAGATTTCCACCTCTCACATAGTCCACGCCAAGACTACCGATCTCTCTCACAAGTCGCTATCACAACCCCATCGAGAGGGGGCGCGGTAGGGGAGTGATATTCTATCCAACACGCTTTTAACATGGTGGAAATAACACATCGACCTATGTACACAGGTCGCACTCACGAGCCAGTAGAACGCTACAGACAGATCGCAATATCATGCGAACTACGCTAGGAAGTGACACAGACCCCCTATCCATAAGCAATCATGACTAAAGATGTACTTGTACATATCGACCGTCGTACCACCGGGTCATGGCCGCAGTTACTTATACAATTTCGCCACTCCACATCATTACATCGACCCATGAGAACGGTTCACACGTGCAATCCTAATCTCCACCCCTCGCTTAGGACATCCTTACACGTGGAGAGCAAGGATACACTCTCAATCTCTATAAATACCTCTCCTATGAACTCACACTGATTCTACTCTCCCACACAAAACCCAAGAGTAAGATACGTGAGGCGCTTCGCTCCTCAAGTCTAACTTCGGTCTCATCCAAAACCTATTTCAAATTCCCCCGAGATGCTTGTAAGATCTATCTATATATACCATTAGATGAAAAGTTAAAAACTGAACACTAATAGTTTTTTGGTGGTTTTACAGAGTTTGCTAGTTGGAACCTGCTTTCACGTTAAATATTTAAGCTGTGTTATTATTTCTAAAAGTCTGAGATCTGCAGGTTTTCTAATACCTTGCGTGTATTGGTTAGGAAAGACTAGAGGCCATGTCCGGGATACAAAGAAACACGTTGGATGAAGAAAATGTTGGTCGTCAATTCACAATCATTGAACTTCCTGAAGTCATTATTGGTCACATCGCCTCATTTCTCTCGATGAGAGACTTGGCTAGGATGAGAGTTGCTTCCAAACTGTGGAGAAACCTGTGCTACACTAGTCCTTTTGTGAGGCTTGACATTGCAACACAACCTGACTAGACGTGCCAACCCTAAGCTGCGTATTAAGGTTAGAAATTTCTACTTTAGTTACTAATAAATGTGGTTGCTCATTTATTTACTTATTATGTATTAAATTTATGACTGTCCAACTTAAAACCGATTCGCAATATGTCAAGACTTTAGATGCCCAACTAGATTTTGGATCCGGGCATATGCCCGGGATCTATTAAATATTTTGTGTGCTGAAAAGGCTTTACAAAATGTCTCACACAAATTTTCGAATCAGAATATATTTTTATTGAAAATAAACCGAAATACGTTAATGAGCATTGAT
Source organism: Coptis chinensis (assembly GCF_015680905.1). Taxonomy (NCBI): domain Eukaryota; kingdom Viridiplantae; phylum Streptophyta; class Magnoliopsida; order Ranunculales; family Ranunculaceae; genus Coptis; species Coptis chinensis. Next base: position 85,106,770 of record NC_141463.1, on the reverse strand, counting down.
TATGGTGCATAAATACTTGGAAACTAAGGAATCAAATTGAGATAGCCTATTCACTTTGTGGTTTAGGATATTAATCCATAATTTTCAAATAAAATTATGTTAAACTCGATCTAGCTTGTATAATAGTTTTCTTATATTTATAGTGATTTAGCGGCAAATTTTCGAATCAGAATATATTTTTATTGAAAATAAACTGAAATACGTTAATGAGTAGCGATTATGGTACATAAGTACTTGGAAACTAAGTGATCAAATTGAGATAGTCTCTTCACTTTGTGGTTTAGGATATTAATCCGTAATTTTCAAATAGAATTATCTTAAACTCGATCTAGCTTGTATAATAGTTTTCCTAGATTTATGGTGATTTAGCGGCAAATTTTCAAATCATAATATATTTTTATTGAAAATAAACCGAAATACGTTAATGAGTAGCGATTATGGTGCATAAGTACTTGGAAACTAATGGATCAAATTGAGATAGCCTCTTCACTTTGTGGTTTAGGATATTAATCCGTAATTTTCAAATGGAATTATCTTAAACTCGATCTAGCTTAGTTTGTATAATATTTTTATTAGATTTATGGTGATTTAGCGGTAAATCATCACCGCTCGGCTTACGTACTAATGTGTACAAATCACTAAAATAGATTGATTGTTTTCATATCCTCAAAGAATATACTACTCCCACTTGAAAAGATTTATCACATGAACGTGTCCTACGAATGGGTGTCATTATATTAAATTATTATAAAGAATATTAGCAACTATACATAGCTATGAGATATGAAAATTATATTAATTACTCATTTAAATTTCTTGCACCACTCTCTATAAAAAGGAAACATCAAACCTTGATAAAACTCATCGACTTCTTTTTATTGTTAGGTTTAACAATAGAAGTTTGATTGAACTTTTGTGAGAATGTCCAATGTGGTGAAGATAATATTGAAGCTACTTGAATAGCAAGACATTCTCAATCACAATAAAAGAATTGTGATAAACACTACTTAAAATGCAAAACTATATTTGTCGAGACATTTATTCCCCCTACATATAATACAAAAATATTTTAGGGTTATTAGTTCAATGCATTTGCATCAAGTTTCTGATTTTCCATTAATTATTCTTTGAGTTTAGTTTAATGTAGTACGTTGTATCCAGTTTCCAATTTCTCATTAATTATTCTTTGAGGTTAGTTTAATATAGTTGCATCAAGTTTTCGATTTTCCGTTAGTTATCGTTTGAGGTTAGTTCAGTGCAATTGCATCCACTTTATGATTTCCCGTTAGTTATTCATTAAGGTTAATTCAGTACAGTTGCATCCAGTTTTTGATGTTTGGTTAATTAGTATTTGAGATTAGTTCATTGCATTTGTATCTAGGTTCCAATCTCCCGTTAATTACTCTTTGAGGTTAGTTCAATACATCTGCATCTTGTTTCTGATTTCACGTTAATTGTTTTTTTAGGTTAGCTCGATAGTTTACAATTTCTATACAGTTTGCATACATGTAAGAGTCTGTTTTTATAAACTCACTTTCGTTTTAGGTTCCTAATTACTCATGTGAGAAGGCTAAAAAAGCAGATATTTATGCTTTGAGGTCAGTGCGATGTAGTTACATCCGACTTCCGATTTTCCAGTTAACTATTTTTTTTAGGTTATTTCAATGCATTTGCATCCAATTTCTGATTTCCCGTTAGTTAATCCCTAATTTTAGTTTAATGCAGTTGCATCTAGTTTTTAATTTTTCATTAATTATTCTTGGAGGTTAGTTCAATGCAGTTGCATCCAATTTCCGATTTTATGTTAATTGTTCTTTGAGGTTAGTTCAATGAACTTGCATCAAGTTTTCAATTTCCCATTAATTATTTTTTGAGGTTAGTTCAATGCAGTTACATCAAATTTATAATTCTCCGTTAATTATTCATTTAGGTTAGTTCAGTGCAGTTTCATCCATTTTTTAATGTTTCATTAATTAGTCTTTGAGATTAGTTCGTTACATTTGGATCTAGTTTCAGATTTTCCGTTAATAACTCTTTAAGGTTAGTTCAATACATTTGCATCTAGTTTCTGATTATTTATGCTTTGAGGTTAGCTCAATGCAATTATATCCGATTTTTTATTTCCCGTTAATTATCCTTTGAGATTATTTCAATACATTTGCATTTAGATTCTGATTTCCCACCAATTATTCTATGAGTTTAGTTCAATGCAGTTGCATTCGGTTTTTGATTTTATGTTAATTATTTTTTGAGTTTAGTTTAATGCATTTGCATCTAGTTTTTGATTTCTCATTAATTAATTATCTCAGGTTTGTTTGATGCATTTGCATACCGTTTCCAATTTCCCGTTAAATATTTTTCAAGGATTTGCATCCAATTTATAATTTTATGTTAGTTATTATCTGACGTTAGTTTAATGCAATTGCATCCAGTTTCTGATTTCTAGTTAATTACTTTTTGAGTTTAGTTTATTGCATTTGCATAAAATTTTTGATTTCCCATTAATTACTTTTTGAGCTCAGTTATGTATTTGAATCCAGTTTCCGATTTTCTTTTAATTATCCAATGTGGTGTGTAATACCAACTTCTACTGATCCATCTGTAGTGTCCTTGCAAACATGATATAAAAAATAAATTATATTTGATTTCCTATGTGGGATCATCGAAGATTATCCAGTTCCTGATTTTCCATTAATTATTCTTTAAATTATGCATGACTCACTATGTGGAATCTTCAAAGATTATCTACGATAGGGTGTTGTTATATTAATTATTCTTAAAAATATTTGCAAATATGCAGAACTATTATATATTAATAGTATATTGATTACTCAACCAAATTTCTTATAACGTGAAAACCTCACTCTCCATTAAAAAAAAAATAACTCACATTTGATAAAACCCTTCAACTTCATTTTGTTGTTTAATAATAGAAGTTTGATTGAAGTTTTGTAAGATTGCTTAATAAGGTGAAGTTCATATATATTGAAGTTACTTGAATAGCAAGGAGTTCCCAATCATATGGAAAGAGATAAGATATATATCATTTTAAATACAAAATTATACTTATCGAGACATTCCCACAACATATAACCCAACTATGTTTTGAAGCCGGTTAGTTCAATGCATTTGCTTATAGTTTATGATTTTTCGTTATTTATATTTTGAGGTTAGTTCAATGCAGTTGCATCCAATTTCCAATTCCCATTATTTATTTTTTGAGATCAGTTCTATGCAGTTGCATCCAGTTAGTTTATGATTTCTCGTTGATTATTCTTTTCGGTTTGTTCAATACATTTGCATCTAATTTGCAATTTCATGTTAATTGTTCTTTGAGGTAAGTGCAATGCATTTGCATCTAGTTTTTGATTTCCCGTTAATTATTCTGTGAGATTAGTTTAATGCATTTGCATCCAGTTTTCGATTTCTCATTTATTATTTGATAAAGTTGCATTTGCATCTAGTCTCCGATTTCTCGTTAATTATTGTTTGAGATTAGTTCAATGAATTTGCATCCAGTTTTCGATTTACCGTTAATAATTCTTGAAGTTAGTTTAATGTATTTGCATCCAGTTTATTTTTTGAGATTAGTTCAGTGCAATTACATCCGGTTTCTGATTTTTCGTTAATTATTTTTTAAGATTAGTTCCACGCATTTGCATCATGTTTCAAATTTATAATTAATTTTTCTTTGAAGTTAGTTCAATGCAGTTGCATATAGTTTTCGATTTCCCGTTAATTTAATCTTTGAGGGTTAGCTCAATGCATTTCCATCCAGTTTTCGATTTTCCAACAATTATTATTTTTATGTTAGTTTGATGTATTTGCATCCAAATTTTGATTTTTCGTTAATTATTCTTTGATGTTAGTTTAATGCAGTTGTATCCATATTCCAATTTTCTATTAATTAATTTTTAAGATTAGTTTAATGCTTGCATTTGCATTCAGTTTTCGATTTCCCGTTAAATATTATTTGAGGTTAGTTCGATGCATTTGCATCCAATTTTCGGTTCCCCATTAATTGTTTTTTGACGTTAGTTTCATTTAGTATTATATATTTTATAAAATATTTGTCATTATTGTTTTGCCATTATTTATTATTTTTTTTTTCTATTTTCTATTATATATTTTATGATGTCGTGTTAAGGATATATTTGAAATAAGTCGGTGCTTTATCATAGACACTAAAATTGTATGATTTGTAATAGAGAATTAGTTTATACAAATCACATATTTTTTAGCAATTTTTTTTTTTATTTGATCAAATATATCAGAATTGGAACACTAAAAGTGTTTGATTCGTAAGAGGAAATTACCTTTTACAAATCACCTATTTTTTAGCCATTTTTTTATTTGATAAAATATATAAGAATTGGAAATAAACTCAAGCTCTTCAAATATAAGAATTATAAATACACTCAAACTCTCCAAAGAGGTTCCATGTATATGAGATTGTAGGTTATTAGAAAAGACTATTTTTCATATAAGAGTGCCACATAAGAAATAGAAAAAATTAACTCTCATATTAGAGTGCCACATAGGAGAGAGAAAATCTTTCATTAGAAGTCTCTACTTTAGTATATAGACTAGATTTTGAGCTCGGGCATACGCCCGAGATCTTTTAGGTATTTTGGGTAAATCGCAATATTCGAACATTGTTTATGCCCTGAAACACTATTAAGATCAAATGTGTTATATGCTCCAATGCGTACTCTATCAATCTATCACATGTGTCCTATGCAGTCTAGATAAGGCATCCATTTCCGGTTGTGGTTTTGGTCTAGCACTTTTTGATGGAAAAAATTTAAATTATATGGCTCTTTCACCGAAGTTTCCTAGGAGTATAAACTACTAAACCCAATGACCCACTACTAACATTACTAACAATTTGCTTCATCTGCATAATCTCTCTCCTCAAATATCATTTTTATAATGTGTGATTCATGTAATGTCGGATTGAGTGGAATAATAACATGTTAAGCAAAAATTAATGAAGAGAACATAATGTCTAGACTATTTTTGAACGTACAATATAATTTTTTTAATTGACTCTTGTGTTGTGTATATTTAAGTAAACAAACAAACTAATAATTGAAACAATGCAAATCTTTAATAATCATCACTAATATTGATGAATTTTTCTTTGTCATCGGTTATGCATTACCAGTGGTGAAGATTAAAAAAAAAAATTAGAAGAGTTAAATGTCAACAATTTATGAAGATCCCAATAGAAGACGTTTATGCATGTTGTCCCATATAAAAGTTTATATCAAAAAGTTCCCAACCCATAAACATTGCTTCTTAAAAAAAAATGTAACCACACCAATTTCCCGTCTTTAATTGTCGGCTGTTATTTTCCAACGGATTAATTCTATCAACGTATTAAATATTTTATGCCCCATCAAGAAAATATATATAAGTCAAGACTCGAGAGAGAGATAAGCGGAGGCAGTATAGAAAGCTTTGCCAATTTGGAGGTCTTTAGGTTTCTGAAGAAGTCAAGAGTTTTAATTGAGAGAGAAGTCTACATGGTGATATTGTAGGGGATATTAGAAAAGGCTAACTCTTATATTAGAGTGCCACCTAGGAGAGAGAAAATTCTCCATTGGAGGTCTCTACTTTAATATATAGATAGTAGATAGTAGATATGGGATTTTTATCTCAACGTGTCGCCTAATGTGTGACGTATCTTGAGCCAAATACGTGCACAAATTATTATCATTATTTTCTTAAAGGTTTTTTAGACATTGGTTCTAGTCTTACTATGATAATTAGACTTTGGTATAGAAATGTTGAAATATTAGGTTTTAGTCCTATTTCTGCTACTTGACCGTTAGTCAACTCAGTTGACTGTAGTCATGCTACTTGCTCTTTTGAAATGGCAAGAATGCCCCTGAACATACGTCTCATGTGCTTACTAGTCTAATTATCATAGTATGCGTAGGACCAATGTATTCATGGGAAATGTTGATTTTGCCACTTGTTGGTCCGTAATTAGATCAATGTGATCTAACAACAACTCAATTTCGGCCCAATAACAAGTAAAATTCCAATAACTTAAACAAACCCATTTTACTTTATGCCTTTTCTTGGACCCGTTTCATCACAATTACAATTGTAAATCAAGACAATCAAACACCGAAAAAGACCAAAGTACACTCTTCCAATTCTCCAACTAAAAACAAACAAGAAACCACCAAACCCATTATCAAAATAAAAAGAATTCCAATTCTCCCATATCAAAAAATAAATAAAAAATGATGAACTCCTATAAATAGACACTACAATACCCGAAACCAAACATTTGATAAATGGGAAATAGCGTTGGAAATGTTATTAAAGTGGCCAGAGAAGCAAAGTAGATCCAATTATGAGACTATCTGATTGAAGATCTCGACTAGCTTGGATTGCTCCAGCATGTGATGCTAGGGCCGGCCCTAAGGCTATGTAGTCTAAGCCTTTGCATAGGGCCCCAAAAATAAAGCAAAACAAAAGGCCCCGTTTAGCTATAAAAACCCCACTATAGTGTTAAAAGCCCAAACAAAAGTCCATTCTCAGATAAAGAAAAAGGAAATAAAGGCCTCATTTGGTGGACCTTGCATTGGGCCCATTGAAACTCAGCGCCGCCCTGTGTGATGCCATATAAGACCTGACATTGAGACCGGCAGAGACCTTGATGTAACCTGAGATCGGTGCTCCTACTCTCCACTCTTCGGGTTATGGGCTTCTCTCACCTTGTTGAGATCGAGGACAGTCTGATCTTGTTCAATTTGATGTTTTTGTTGAAAATGGGCTTGAGTATAGCGGACCCTCTCCCTTTTCTGATTTGATACAATGTGAAAACATATACCTGAAAAATATGTTTGGTGGTTTGGGTTTTGGGGGGTACGGGTCGGTTTTTGGTCTATTTTTCAAATCGGTTTCGGGTTTTGGGTCCAAATGAACACTCCGTATTATCTAGTAAACGTATGAGAGTCACACGCAGGGGTATTATGGACACTAGAATGGTGCACGTGCTATGCACGTTTTTCTATCTCCTCTCATCCTACCATTTCTCTCTCTTCCACGTGTCCATCAAAAGCCCCCAACAACTTTTCTCTCTTTTAGATAGGGGTAAATTAGGTAAATAAATAAAAAATAGAGGGGCAAATAACAAATGACGAAGTAACCAAGAGTTACATAAAAAATTAATAAACTACTGTTGCGGGACTGTAGCTAACAGTCGCGTTCTTTAAAGTATTTTAGATATCACAAAACCAAGCAGCATGACTGCAATCAACTCAGCTGACTGACAGTCAAGTAGTAGAAATAGGACTAAAAACCTAATATTTCGGCATTTCTTGACCAAAATCTAATTACCATAATTAAGACTAGGACCAATGTCTAAAAAACCCTTTTATTAAGAAAGAAAGAAAAACTGGCCAGTCACCTAGGCTCATTTTTTTATTAGAACCTCTAACGAGTGCCTGCATCAAGCCTCTCCAGCATCGCCTAGCGCCTATGATCGCCTGGGCTCACTAGTCTTTTTTTCTTCCCCCTATATGATCTCCTTAGTAGTTTTGGTGTTTTTAAGCATGATATAACTTGTGCAGCCTGTCAAGCAAATCGTGTGGTGATATATCAACAGTACCGTTTTGTAATTTCGAGTTCTTGAAGCTATATATGCATTTCTCAGACTTTGAAATGCAATTCTTAGCATTCCTTCTTGGGAGGTCCCCGCATCTGAAGTATCTCTCTGTTAATCAATCATGCCGCAATGATGTGAGTAATATATATTTAAAAGGATATTCTCTTTTATTGTATTCAGGCTTGCATTTTATTAACAGATACTAATTCTTTTTTCAGTGCACAAATTGTCCCATTTCAAGTGTGTCCAATTCATATTGGAGATCTCAAAATCTGGAATTTATTCATCAGTTGGAGTGTACAGAAATCAGTGTGTGCTGCCCTGGAGAGAATGCCTTTGAATTAATGAAGTATTTGATCTGCAATGGAAGAAAATTGCAATTACTTGTTGTTGGTTACTCAGAAAGAATGTGGGGCCGAGAAAGAGTTGTAGAAAGGGTTCGTAAAATCAAAGAAGAAAGTGGATTCTCCAGAGTAGGACTTTGTTACTGCTCAAGGTATGTAAACCTTCTCTTCGTCCCATCCTCTGTTTTGGTTTTGTCATTTTATTTTGACTCTTTCTCCCTAATTCCATACGTTTCTGAACTTGTCAAAACGTGTTTTTAGAATATTTATTTAAGAAATTTTAAATTTGTCACTAAGGGGTCACAAGAACTAATAAAAATTAAAATCTTATTTTCCCGTGAGGGAGAACTGCATGATTGAGATTGTCTTCACAAATAACCAGTCCTAATTTGTCACACGCACAGATACACATACAATATGCCATATTTAAGATAATGTTTACTTTCTAGCAGAACTTTAGACAATGTCAGGTTTTTATTGAGCTGATTTTTAATGCCTGTTATGATTTTTATCTTCTGTTTTTCTATTCACCTGATGTTTTCAAACTTTTGTACTGGAATGATGTAAAACTAATCCTCCAAATTAAACTTTTCTTTCTGCAGGCCATGAGAGCTTGATCTTCAAGTTGGGAAGCATCTCCTTGGGCAAATACATGGGTCGGTTACCGCAGTTGAGGGAATCGCTTATGATTGTTTTAGTTGTAAATTCTCAGTTTTTGCTCTGCTTTTTTACATAAGATACAACTTAGGTTTACACTGGTTGTTGGAGCTTGCATTTGCGGTACTTTGTGATCAAGCTTGACTGAATATTTGGTCTGAGTCTATATGCGGCCATGGACGTGCTTGCACGTGATCCTTGTGTTGATAATTGTCACATTAATATAGGCAATTACTTTTTTAGCAATCGCGTTTTCTCAAATATTGCATAGTGCATTTTTCTTTCTAAAGGTTTTGTTTTACTCTGTACTTCATGAGTTGTACAAGATCTTTTTATAATTTTAACTTCCACGAGTTGCTGAAATTTCAACTTTCATGCATTTTATAGTGTGACTTGAGGGAAAAGTTCGATGCTGTGTTTGGCTCATTCAATTTTCAGTCTGTGGAATAAGCTATCGGCGTCTGATCTTATTTACCGTTCTGTTGGCGGATTGCCAGATTCGCACTCTCAAATAATCTCAGTTTGGTCCTCTGACTTTAAAAAACACATTATTAACTCTCGAAATCTAAACCTTCTTAGCGCGCTGCATGAGAATTGAGTGTCTCTGTTTCACAAGTAATTAACCTATGCCATTTGCTTAATGGATTTCGAAGAAGGGGATATACTCGTACACATTCAGTTGAATGATCTTCAACCTATACCTGATATTGGAGTCGATGAGCATGAATCCATGTATGAAAACTTAATATGTTGTGCACTTATTATCCAAAAAAAAAATGTTGTGCACTAATGCTTGATATAATTGCCAAACTCGGAGCGAATTTATGAGGCGCTCTTCATCAAAAAGAAAGAAATGACTGTATGAGGCGCTCAGGGCGTGGCCCTGGTCCTACTCCTCAGTCCTCTTCTCCTCTCCAAGTATAATCATACTTCATTTTCATGCATCCATTCTAAACAAAGTACATATTTCAAGGAGATAACACCACGAATTCATGATCATCACTGCATTAGCAGATTAGGAACGTCCCTTGAAGGCTTGAACTAGGCCCAAGAAATTATTTTCAAGTTTATTTTCAGCTCTTTTGTGTATTGTAAAAGTGTCAATGTATTAACAGAGAGTGCAATAGTGATGCTCATGATCTCGCTCATTGGGCTAAACATCAGAAGACTTGAGCAGGTTACCTAATACTTTTTTAACTGGAATCGTATCCCATTATTCTTATGAACTAGTTAGTGTGTACTCGCGTTCATCTCGTGTGGTTTTTGTGTATGAGTTTATTCTTCTCGGCAATTATATATTTTTTTTCTCGATATTTTTTCCATTTAATTTGGTTTTGATGTACATTTTTTTTTCTTCGATAAACTGTTTTGATGTACATAAGATGATAAGAATTTGATGGTGCATTATTAGAGTTTAGAGGTTGGGCTGGACACCAGGACCGGGAGAGTTGGACGCAGGGCCGGCTCAAGGGTGGATGTGGCCTTAGGCAACGATCCAAAGTGAGGCCTTTTTTTCGAAGTTCATTGGCAAGTTTTTTTTTTGATTCCAACATTTCATATCCAATTCATACAAACACCATAAATCAATCATAATAAGCTGATTTCACAGTCTCAATACATTCACAAATAATTCCAATAAAAGACAAGTATTGATGAGCAATAGCTTGAAAGAATGAAGCAGCAACAAGCTCAGCTAGACATATGCTTTATATTTCTAACAATCAAAGCACATAAAAACAACAAACTACCCCTTGATCTCGTCTGGCCCATCATCCCACATGTCAGAGGTCCACAAAGTGAGGTTATCTCTCAAGAGCTGCATAATTAAAGTGTTGTCCTTGTATGACTCCTCCCTAGGGTATCCAGCTCTGCAATTGCTTCTTTACGTTCAACACCAATTTTAAACTCAACGAGATAACGATGGTAATCACCCATCATTTTGAGATAAAAGACTTTCGAATCATTTAAAAGTCTCAACATACAACAACAACACAACTGCAAAATGGAAAAAATAAACATATCATAGCACTAGTAGTAAAACAGAAGAGGGAAATAAATATGAACCAACCCAAGCAAATCAAGGCATCATTTAAAGTTTATTTTTCTCACCTTTTGAGCTGCAAAGACATCAATTAAATTATCATAGTCAAGTTTTTCAAACATATTCTTTTCAATAGATAACATAGCTAAACCATTAAGTCTTTCTTGTGACATAGTGGATCTCAAGTAAGATTTTATCAATTTTAGTTTTGAAAAGCTCCTTTCACCAGAAGCAACAGTTACGGGTATCGTCAATAATATTCTATATGCTATGCAATCATTCGGAAAACAATTAATTCTTTGAAAAAAACTTAAAGTCTCAATGGGCAAATTAATTTTAGTTTGTAAAACCTCTTTCGCAATGTTTAACTCATGAAACAAATCTAGGCCATTAATATCAGAAACCATATCATGTCTTAAAGAACTTTCAAGATTTAGACAATATTTTTTCAAACTAGTCTCATCCAATGCTTTCAACTTCTTTAAATCATACAAAAAACCAAATACATCTTCATACATTTGAAATTGTTCAAACCTAGTTTCAATGGAAGAAAGAGCTCGATCAATTATATATAGAAAAAAAATCAATTCTAAAAGCTTCTTCTGCTGATTTTGTTGCATCATCATTGTCATTTTCATCAAATTGTTTTTTCCTACGAATCTTACGCTTTTCACGAAATACATGTTCTACTTCCATTTCAAGTGCAATCTCTTTAGCTGAAATCATAGCAGAAGTAAAACCATTTTCCCTATATTTTTCAAAAAATGAAATAAGACCCTTTAACTGAGCTATAGTAATATCAATTTGCATGTCTTTAGATTGCAAGCTTTTCGAAACAGAATTAACAGCAAATAATATAATACCAAATGATCATGCCCAATAAAAACTCAAAGTTTTCAAGTTCATAAGTTGCTAGACACTCAACTTCACTTTTTGTTTTAGGATCTTCACTAGTTTTTGCTAATTACAATAAAGCATTTCTTAACTGAGGAGCTTGGTATTTTATTGCTTTAACACTATTAACACGACTTTCCCATCGTGTTGGAGACCATGACTTAAGTGTGAAGCCTGGTACATTGTCTTTTCCTAAATTTTCTTCTAAGATTTTCCAACGCTTTGTCGAAGAAGAGAAACTTGTATAAATACGTTGCACAACTCCGAAAAATGAAATTGCTTTTGGACAAGAGTTACCCATATCATAAAGCACTAGATTAAGACTGTGACAACCACAAGGCGTATACAATGCTCTAGGATTTACTTCTAATAGTCTTTTTTGTACTCCTCGTTCTTTCCCTTTCATATTAGCTCCATTATCATAGCCTTGCCCTCTTACATCATTAATATCGAGCTCAAGATTCTTTATTGCATTTGTAAGTTCATCAAAAAGTCTTTTCCCTGATGTATCATCTACGATTAAAAATTCTAAAAAGTGTTCTTCAACTTTTATCGGGATTGATGAAATATCCACACACCGTAGCACAAGAGACATCTGTTCTTGATGGCTTACATCAAGAGTACAATCAAGGATTACTGAAAAGTACTTTGCTTCCTTAACTTTTTTAACTATCATGGTTTTAACCTCAAGTGCCAATAGACTTATCAATTCATTTTGTATATTGTGACCAAGATAATGAGTATGAATTTCACCATGTTGAAAACTTAATTTAATATGTTCTTTTATTACACGATCAAACTCTGCAATCATTTCAATTATGCCTAAAAAAATTCCATTATTTTCTTCATAAAGCTTCTCGTTTGTACCACGGAAAGCCAAGTTGTTTGTTGCAAGAGTTTTCACTAAGGCAATAATTCTCAATAGCACACCTCTAATGTTGCCTCTCTATTTCAATTTGCTCTTGTACCTTTTTATCAATTGTTTTACCTTTTTTCAATCTCTCTTTTAAATCTGCCCAAGCAATCATACAGTTAACATGTTCCGTATTTAACTCATGTCTTTGGAGACTACTACTAATATTTTTTCAATCTTTACTTCCTTTACTAGCTAATTGACTCATGCTACTGTTAGAACTAAACAATTTGCAACAAAAACAAAACACTTTATCTAAGTCTTTTGAGTAGACAAGCCATGTCCTCTCAAAGGTGCCCCTCGACTATTTGGTTTTTGAGCTAATGTCTCATGGAAAATGCCTAGCATTCTCATTTTAGGATAATTAAAACCGACTCCTCCCTAATTGGAGCTCTTTCAACCAAAAAATCTCTTAAGTTTGTACTAACATTTTCCCAGTGCTTTGGATCATATATATTTGAAGGTCCAAATTCTAAATTGTCATTAAGACCTTCATTTTCTTCACGAATATGTGAACTATGCATTTCATTATCAGTAATATTTTCATCTCCATCAATTTGTTCCGGTCTTTCGTTATTTTCTAATTGTGTTAAATTGCTTGGTGGCTCATTTGCTAACTTTTCAGTAGAACTAGTTGTCACATTTTCTTTAGTTTTAGTGACATACTTAAGAAGAGCCCCTTTTTGCGATTGAATCAATTCTTCCTCTTTTCTCTTTCTTTTGAGTTTGGTATATCCAGAATCAAATTTTCTTGACATACTTACAATAAAAGGACATAAAAAAAAATAAACAAGAGAAAAGAACAAAATCACCTGATTTTTACGAGAAAATTAGCGCCCTTTTAATATTTTTAGTGTGTAACTCTGTCAATATGCGCCAAAATGCAAAACATTTCTGAAATTGACAACAGAGAATAATATGTAAATAATAGATTCATATCAAAAAAGAAATTATCAATTTCACATTAAAGAGTATAAATTGATTACCTTCCAAATACAAAAGTATTAAATACCAATTTGTGAGATTGTGAGAACGGATTTTAAGATATCAATGGTTGGGAGTGAAATATGGAAGTAGTGAGAGAGAGAGTCTGAGAAAAGAGATAATTGATATAGAAATTGGTAAATTTGTCTTTAATTAACTTAGAAGAAGTAGGAAAGGCCATAGAATGTGGAGATTTTGCATTAACCGTGAGATTTTCCATTTTCATTTATTCTTTCCAGTTAAAAGGTCTAACTAGATGAGGACACTCCCACAAAAATTAGACTACTACTACTGCGTTTCTAGCCATCCATTTGTTTATATATAGTTTTGAGATACAAATTATGTAGTGGACCACTAGATATTATTTCCTTTAAACCAATTCAATTCCCGAAATTTAGTGCGGTGGGGAGAATTGAAGAAAACAAATAGACGACATTGTCTTTTTTTGTGTTTTGTTTGCCTTTTAAAAAAATGGTAATATCAAACATGTGCAAGGAGAAACAAGGAAATTTTGAGGCCTTCCAAATTTGAGGCCTTAGGCGGCCGCCTAAGTCGCCTAATGGATGAGCCGGCACTGCTTGGACGGGAAGTGCTGGTTTGGAGTTTGGACATAAATAACGCAACAAATAGCCTTTCAAAAGAAGAAAATATTAGAAGGAGAAAACAGTACTCAAAACATCTCCAACGGCTCTCTGGGTTTAAATTTGAACAGCCCGGAACCTTCATTATCAAGATTCAAGAAATTGTATTTTGTTAGGTTAGTTAAGCTTGATTAGATTAGCAGGAAAAATAATTGTAAACATTATGTTTTCAGGAATGAAAAACATTTTCATTCTTCCTATTCTATTAGTGAGGAGTACGTATTTGTGGGTACGTTTTAGTTATTTCCTGCCCTTACCAACAAAACTGTCATTTACAAACTTAATTTTTTGAGGTCTGAACCTAAACAAGGAGGGTATATAGCAATCTGACATATTGGCAGTGTTGTGTTTATTCTCGTTGTTGGCCTAAGAAGTTTCTTTTGTGGAGGTAAGGAAAAGTGGGTAGTGTACAATTTTATTTAGTTTATTTAGTTTAAGCGGGTGTTTGGGTCTCATTTTTTCAAAAAATCATTTTTTCTTAAAAAATATTTTTATGAAAAAATATGTATTCTAAAAACAGTTTTTGAATAAACATGTTTGGTTATGATTTTTCTTAAAAGTTATTTTATCAAATTAGATTTCACACTACATTTCTCAATATATTTTGGCATATCGCGGCATAAAATACTAAAGTCTAAAATATCCTGACAATTCATTTGCCTTGCCCCAAAAGTGTTTCCCTCAAAGAAAAATAGTTTTTTAACTTGAAAAACAAGTTTTACCTAATTATCATAAAACTAGTTTTTGGGACCAAAAAGTGTTTTTTGGATGAAAAACTATATATTTTTTTAAATAGAGACCAAACACATTTATTTTTTCAAAAAATATTTTTTCACTAATAAACACTTTTTAGCAATAAATAAATCGGATCCAAACACCCCCTAATAATAAACACAAATTTTCCATTATACCTTGTAGTTAGCTTCATTATTACAGTATCACTTATATGAGTTATGACTAATACTTTAAATGTTTGAATTTATCTTTCGCATTGCAATTTTAATCTTTTCTAGTATTAGTGATTAAGTTTGATTCTTCCTAAATTTCAATCTTTTGTAGCAACAAAAACTGTCATTCCGTTATATAGACTTATAACATTATAATATTTTTTTTAGCAAACTTCCACAACCGCACCTCCAAAATTTTCACAACTATAGAATTCATAAAAAAAAATATTATAAAAAAAAACTAATAAAAACATTCCAATAAACCAATTTTTTTTTTACTTCTTTTTTTGTCTTTACAAAATTAGCATTTACCATTTATTTTGAGTCCAAAACTATTAAACAGGGACAAATATATTTTTAAATGTTTGATGGGTTGATGAGATCATGAGATCACCAGACTAAAACAAATAGCCAAAGGCCGCCCAACAGGCCAGTTTGTATAATTCTAATCACCAAAACCTGTAAATTCTCCCTCATTTCTTTCACTCTCAATTCTTAAACAAATGTCAGACCTCAACTAAAAAAAACAAAAAACAAAAAACAAAAAACAAAAAACAAAAAACAAATTCAGAAATGACTTGCAGCAGCTTGTTGCACACTTGTCATAATTATTTATAAAACTCGTTATCATTATCAATAAAATTTTCGCTTAAAAAAAATACTTTCAATGTTAATCTTTTATAGTTTTCTCCACATGATAGTAGGGTTATATAGACTTATAACATTATAGGAAGTTAACAATTTGTTGAATTGTTGTAGACTTGTGAACTAGATTATGTAGATATATATAGACATAGTAGTATCAATTAATGGGCGTAAGTACTTAAGTAGTTAACTTCATCAATCCATATTAAATTCTTAGTAGTCAACACACTCTAGTTTTGTGAATTAAAATGAATGCATAATTTTGTTAATCTTTATTGTGTAGACATTCTGACAAAAAAAATTGCATACGTTTTTTTTTGGGTGGGGTAGGGTGGGCACATAATCTCGCACCCCCTGACTTAGAGTCCTGGCTCTGTCCCTGTCAATAGGTATGATACTAAGACATTACAAAGGCTTGCTATTCAAAGCATGGTATCCACCATGGTTACCGATATAATAAAGTACCTTATGTGGATACTTAAACAAGGTCTTACTAATCTCACCGAACTCCATTTAGACATTGTACCTGATGCCAAATACCCATTTTGTCTTCCCCGCAAATGGTCTAATTGTAAGCTTAAAACCCTTTACCTATACCTTCATGGTGGAAATCTTGAACATTTTTCTCATGATATTCTTGAACTGCTAAATCATGTGGAGATTATAAACACCGAGTTCTCTCAACCAACTTCACTCTATACCTTGTGCACTTCTCTTTATCTAACAAATGTCACATTTTCCAATCTTGTGGGCTTAACTGAATTCCACATTCGTAGTCCTTCACTAAACCACTTGAAGTTGGATATTGATATGGCAGAAGATCTTATGATATCTACTTCTAACCTAGTTAGCTTGTGTTTGAGGTTCCCAACTCCTAAAGCCCATGTCATCCTCAATGCCCCTACAAGTCTTCGAGATATCACTGTCCATATACTACTTGCAAATCTGGAATTTTTGGAGCTATAGGACACATCTTACAATTGTGTAAAAGGCTTGAGTGCTTGACGCTTAAGCTCTCCACACACCATGAAATTGACATGTGATTCTCTACTTTCTCCCCCCATTTCACAGTTTTTATGTTATCCTTTGTTGTTGTTTTGTCAGTCTTTTAAAGGTGGTTGAGTAGTAGAGGTGTAAAGGGTTTTTGTATTTTTTGTTACTGCTCACTTTTTTCTTTTTCTATTTTCCTTTGCAGCAGTTACTTTGGGCTTGGTACGTGATCGACCGGGAAGTATACAATCTCGTACGTCCAACTGAGATTCATAGGCTACACTGGGGATATTAATCATGGGTCTTGTGGATCGGAGAAGGGCCGCAGGTTGTCTAGTGTATTCATCAAAGCGACAACTGATGGCAAGGCAACTAGTTTGGAGCTCTCAAAGACGATCTTAATTAAAGAGCAAGAACGACAATATAGAATTCTTTTATGACTATATGTAAACCTTAGCTTTAAACTCTTGTTTGGAGCTCTCAAAGATGATCTTAAAGAGCATGATTTGATAGAGCTATTGTGAACTATGATTGGAGAACTATGTCCCCCGATGCTCGCACTATCAACCTTCCTATCATTAGATCGGAACATGGACCCATTATTGTCCACCTAAAGCCACCTTTGGCTTCGACCCCGAAACCATTTTATATCCAGTCTATGTGGACATCCTCCCTCGAGTGCAAAATTATCATTGATAAATCTTGGAAAGCACGCTTTAAAGGCTCGCACGCATATTGTTTCTCTTAAAAGCTTAAACGGGTGAAGAAGAACCTCAAAGTCTGGAATCGTAATGTGTTCTGCAACATTCACTCCCGCATTAGAAAACTAAGAGAAGATATAAATATTTGTCAGCAGAATATTAATTATGATCTCGAAGAAGTGAACAAGCTACAAGAAGACTTGAGTCAAGCTCTGAAACATGAAGAAAATTTTTGGAGGGATAAATCATGAGATACCATGCTTCATTGTGATGGCACCCATTCTCGATTTTTCCACATGTCTACAGTGATGCGAAGAAATCGCATAGCAATAATAAATAAGATCAAAGACGCAAATGGCAATTGGGTAGAAGAAAGAGATCAAATAAGCAACACCATTGTTGAGTACTTTCAAAACCTCTTCACATCTTCAAACCCTGACATCCATGTCGCTGACTTAAACATAATTGAGCATACGATCACTAATGAAGAAAAATCTTGATCTCACTTTCGAGGCTGTTACTATCGATGAGATTCGAGATCGTTTCTCCATGGACCCACATAAAGCACCGGACCGAACGGTTTTACTGCCTTATTCTACCAAAAATATTTGGATATCATCCACCTAGATCTCTTGCATACTGTGCAAAGTTTTATGACTTCTAACCATCTTCTGGTTGAGCTAAACCACATAAGCATTACCCTCATACGCAAAGTCCAGGGCTCAGAAAATCTCAATCAATTTCGGCCCATCAGTCTTTGCAATGTCAGTCTTAGAATTATCACCAAGATTCTTGCAAACCGCCTCAAACCAATTCTTGAGAAGATCATATCTCCATCCCATAGTGCTTTTGTCAAGGGAAGACAAATTTTTTACCATAAGATTACCATCCCAGAGTGCTTTTGTCAAGGGAAGACAATATCATGCTGGCCCATGAGATTATCAAGACACTCAAGCGGAAGAAGGGTGTCTCTGGTTGTATGGCCATAAAGCTAGATATGAGCAAAACTTTCGACAGAGTTGAATGGAGTTTTTTCCTGGAAACATTAGAAGTTTTGGCTTCACGTGAAAAATGGAGAAATTGGGTTAAACAGTGCATCTCAACTACTTATTTCTCTTTCAAATTGAATTTTTTTCCTACTGGGTTCCTTAAACCAGAGCGAGATATTAGACAAGGAGATCCTCTTTCGCCTTTCCTGTTCATCATATGCGCGGAAGTCCTCTCTAGACTCCTTGACAAGGCCGAAATCAACAAGCAAATCCATGGGATCAAAATAAGCCGATCGGATACTCCCATATCCCACTTATTTTTTTTTTCTAATGACAATTTTATTTTCTGCAGGGCTAACATCGACGAGTCTCACAAGCTTAGAGATATCCTCGACGTTTTCAAGAATGTCTCTGGCCAGAAAATAAATTTTCAAAAATCTGGCATTTTCTTCAGTAAGAACACTCACCGCAAACACCAGAGATTGGTGAAACGGATTCTTAAGATTGGCAAAAGTATCACTTTAGATAAGTACCTGGGGGCACTGTCACACCCCGAATTTCGATAAATCAAATAATAATAATGATATCCAACTCCTCGATATCCGAGATGTGACAACAACCTCACAACCCAATCTATATCATAACCCTAATGAATAATAACACATGCGGAAAAACTAACAATAAAATACTCAAAACAATTCACTCATCATTAAGAAAATTTGTGATCAAAAAATTAAGTTACAAACTTCTTCACTTAAGAATTCGGAAAAATAAATTAAACATATGTCCCCAACAAATTCCACTACATCTCTGAGGAAAAATGAAACGACATCTTATTAAAAATAAATGCTAACATCAATCACGACGAAGACGCATACCCTTCTCGAACATCAGCTAACCTTGTCCAGGCTGATCGACTATGTTCATATAAGAACACACCCGATTAGCAAACATGCAAATCGGGTAAGCATTATAAATAATGCTGGTATGAGTAGCCTTAGTAAAACCATTTAGACATACAAAATATTTCATTCTTTACATGGCAGGTAGTTCCTCCATCGAGGCGCCTTAGCTTAAGGTAGTTAGTTCCTTCATAAAGACACCTTAGCTTCTAACTTAGAGTAAATAACTTATGTCAGCCTAATACTTACCTTTATGCATGCTCTATCGCAGAGTGGGTTCTCTCTGCAAGAATAATTAGTTGAACCCACTCTCCTACCAGCAATTTGTAATAATCATAACAAAAATGAAACTTAACTTGAAAGTCTTAAATCAATAACCACACCTGAGGAAAATATCATGGCAGTAACATTTATCAAGTGTCCCTAGTAAAGGCACCTTAGCTTCTAACTAAGAGTAAATAACTTATGTCAGCCTAGTACTTACCTTTATGCATGCTCTATCGCAGAGTGGGTTCTCTCTGCAAGAATAATTAGTTGAACCCACTCTCCTGCCAGCAATTTGTAATAATCATAACAAAAATGAAACTTAACTTGAAAGTCTTAAATCAATAACCACACCTGAGGAAAATATCATGGCAGTAACATTTATCAAGTGTCCTTAGTAAAAGCACCTTAGCTTCTAACTAAGAGTAAATAACTTATGTCAGCCTAGTACTTACCTTTATGCATGCTATATCGCAGAGTGAGTTATCTCTGCAAGAATAATTAGTTGAACCCACTCTCCTGCCAGCAATTTGTAATAATCATAACAAAAATGAAACTTAACTTTAAAGTCTTAAATCAATAACCACACCTGAGGAAAATATCATGGCAGTAACATTTATCAAGTGTCCCTAGTAACCCGTCGTCTCTATGTTTTACCTAGTTTTCCTGGCTACCACAATCGCTTCCCAACGCCGAATATGTACATCCACATGCCTCCCCTTACATAATGTATCACTCCGTGCGTAACTACCTAAGGCGGATGGATGCGCCGCGCCAGGTAACCCTCACACGAAAGCCATCATGTAAGTAATGCCACTATTCGGCATAAAAGTAATGCGTGTCTCATTCTAAAGTTTTGCGAACGAGATAATCAAGCCACTATTCGACTACGCCAGAAGGGCCATTCAGATTTACTGAAATGCCCGAAGGGCCAATCAAATTACACACGCCCACACAGGGCAAATCACATGAGTTGTGGTAGCTAGGTTCTAGAATTTTCGTTACGTAAATTATTCAAATGTATATATCTATGCATCTTAAAATTTCCTTATCTTCACGTGTCAATATTTACACAAGATCAACGTCAAATCTATATTAGATACTGACAAACAAGTTTATACAAGTCTCACCCACATCCTATCATCGGATTGGTCCATAAATTCAATCTATAACATTTTTGGAAAAAAGTCAAGAGTCAACGGTCCTAACCGGTGGTCATTCCACCCGGTCCTCACCCAAACCCATATTTAAAAAGAGTTCAAACCCTGGTCCTAAGCGACTGGCTAAACTGACCCGGTTTAACCCGGCCCATAAACTGATTTGGCCGAACTTGAAAATTTCGAAACTAAATAGTTCTCATGCGACCCACTTAAAATTTTAGGGACCAGCCCACATAAACATATTAAACTGGCCCAAAATAAAAGACTAAAGAATTGGGCCAAAACAAAACTGATGTGGTCCGGCCCAAGGTAACCCAACTACTGTGGTCCGGCCCAACTAAAATAGTACCAAAACAAAACACCAGGAACAATGGCCGATCTTTTCATCTTCTCCAGCGCTCCAACCCCAAATTCCGGCCACCCAACCTTCACACACCACCCAAAACTAACTAAGAGAAATTGGGGTGGGTGAAAAACCCCACAACTTTACTTCACCAAGCAACCCCAGATTTCCAGTTAGAAAAATCACCTCGAAATTCTTAGATCCGACCACCATTAATGTTCTTGGAGCTTTCAAACCCCTACAAACTCCCCACCACCACCATACATCAAACCACCAACCCACAATACAAAATAGTAGTTCAAACACGAAAATAAATACATATATCAAATCCCTCGATTATCCAAAGAATGCATGCTTTTTTGGGGGAGGAGGTTTGGGGGCTCGCGCCTCCCTTTACCACCACCTAATGGTGTTGACAGTCCTAACAAATCTACTAAGTTTTAAACATTCACAATAAGAATACTCTTTGAAGATAAAATAGCAGAAAATGAAAAATGAACATAACATGGTTTTGGACGTACAGTTAACTGTGTCTATATATGGGAAAAAATACGAAAAAAATAAACTACACACTTCCTGTTACCGTGAAAAGAAAACTATCGAAGAAACTAATGTGAGAACCAATCCCAGCTAGCTCGTGAAATCCGCGTTCTTCTCTGTTTTTTGCTTGTGTGTGTTGTTTGTGGTTTTCAGGAAAAACTAGTTTCTCCGGAGACACCCTATATTCTGCTTAACTTCCAATTTTTACTAAATATTTTTACATCATAATTATGGAATATTATTTCTATTAAAAGTATTATATAGATTATGTTCCTTAGGTTAATACCTTGTTTCCTATATTAACATTATTCGAAATTACTATTTGGTATTCCCTCATTTCTCTTTTTATCAAAAGTCAAACTCACATATTAGCATGTTGACCAGAAAAATACAATCAAATACATACATACTAAATATTGTTACAAAAAATAATGTAAATAGAAAATAGGGGTCTTACAGGCACCCTTGGTATTAAGCAGACGAAGCACACAAAACTTCAATGAAGTCACTACTCGAGTTTTTCAGAGGATGGAAGGTTGGAGAGCTAATTAAGATCCTCTCCCAGGCAGGGAAAGTCACTATCATCAAATCAGTCACGTTAGCCATACCGTCTTATCTTATGCCGACATTTGATATACCAGTTGCCACATGTTCCAGACTGGACACAATGAATGCAAATTTTTTTTGGGGCCAGAACGAGAACAATGCAAACAAAACCCATTTCATCTGCTAGAATAAAGTTTGTCAACCCAAATCACATGGCGGGCTAGGCATCAGACTTGCCCCAAACCACAACACAACTTTACTGGCTAAGCTTTTCAGGAGATTGATCAAAGAACCTGAAAAAAAGTGGGCATCTAGCCTTATCAAAAAGTATTCTCCTAGAACACCCATTCTTAGAGCAAAAAGCTTGACTAATTCTTCCAAGAGTTGGAATGACATTATAAAAGCTCGTAATGATATCCTTCCAAACTTGTGTTGGCATGTTGGAAATGGTGCAAACATTGACATTTGGTTGGATCTGTGAATTCCTACCATTCGTGACCATAAACCCTTTGGGCCACCACTGAGGCCAAACCAGTTTAGGTTTGTGTTGATCTGATCTTATTGATCCCATTAACAGAGTATGGAACTTGGATATTATAAACGAGTTATTCATTGTCGTAGTGGGAGACGAAATCCTTAAGATCCCGCTTGGCCAGAATGTTCATGACGACACTATCAGATGGTTAGGAGAGAAAAATGGTGAACTCACAGTTAAGTTGGTGTAAGTATCTTAGTAGTGATCACCAAGAAAATTAACCTTTATTCTGGAATTACATCTGGCACCTCAATATTGCTCAACGGGTGAAGCTCTTCTTATGGAAAGTCGTAAGAAATGGCTTGCCGACAAGGGAAAATTTGAGCTATCGGAACATAGTCCAGTCATCTACACGTCCGAGATGCAATAAACAAGTGGAATCTACTTCCCATGCTCTCTTCCATTGTGTTAGGATCAAGCGTATTTGGTCTAATTCTAGTCTTGGCCTAAGAACTGAGAATTGGAATCCGAGTGATAATCTCAGCTCCATCTTGAGTAGTCTTATCAATCGACACGATAACAAGCATGATATCATAGACATGCTTAGCTCCGTAGCTACAATAACCATGTACTCCATATGGATCGACCAGAATGATCTCACTTTCAACAACAAACAAACTCCTATCACCGCCATTCTCTTTAGGGCAAACACTTACATCACCAAGAACAACCAACCAATTATTAGGAGTACCAATTGGCCCAACATAAGCTCAGATTGGCCTTATATGTCTACATATACATCTTAGGTGGACAATTACACCCAAACAAGCCTTGGTTTTGCCTTATGGAACTATGCTGGTATATGCATTGGTGCAGGACATGATAGAGTTAGATCTGGAGACGCATAAGAGGCCGAAGCCAGAGCTATCCTTGAAAGATTGAAATTAGCACAATGTTTGCAAATCAATAAAGTGGCAATACTGTCAGACGGTCAAACCCTTGTTGCTGCTTTGGAGTGTAGAAAAACAATGCTTTCTTGGGGAGCAACTTTTGTGCTCATGATATATACTCATTATTATCTCAATTAGTTGAGTGTAAAATTTACTATGTTAGTCGGACCCTAAACTTTGTCGCCCATAGTTTATCTTTTAGAGGTAATCGGGCCTCTCTGTACTCTTGTTTGGACCTGTTTCAGCACGGTCCTTAGTTGAGTTGTCCTTGAGTCTATAATCTTGTAATCTTAGAGAGTGGCCCCTTTTTAGGGGCTAACTCTCTTTTGCTAAAAATAAAAAAAGAAAAAAAAGAAAAATAAAAGGAAAAGGAAAGAGCAGGAACGACAGTTCAGAATTCTTTGGTGATTATATGTAAACCTTAGCTTTAAACTCTTGTTTGGAACTGTATTCTTTTATCTGTTCATCTACTATCCGTTGACCATACAATAAGAGCTATCCTGAGGATATCCTCATAGGGATGAGGGTTTCGAGACCGTTGAATGTGTGAGCCAACGGTCAGAAAATAAAAAATAAAGAGTTTGTTTTTTATTTTCTGACTGTTGGATCACACATCCAATGGTTTCGGATCTCGTCCCTATGAGGATATCCTCGGGATAGACGAACTCATTGTTTCATTGTTCTGGAGAAAAAATTAGTTGATTGGTTGGTTAAATCAATCTTGTTCTACTTTTTTTAGAGCTTCATACCTGATTGATTTGAAGTTATGAACCTTTATAAGGACCCAAAATAACTGTTCAAGTGTATATAACTGTTTTGGATAATTTAAAAAAAAAAAAAAACCATTTCAAAGTTCCAATACATAAAAAAAAAAAAAAAAAATCACAACATTTCGTGATATATCACGGAATTTGTTACTAGAACTCCTGAGTGTTTCCAGTCTCCCCCTCAAAACTCTTGTTTGCTTCAATGGAAGCATTGGCAGAAGGAGTATGGGGATTAGCAGACATACATGAGAACAATGGAGAAATAATCAAAACCATAAAATGTTTAGAATCACTCTTCACTGCCCAAGTTTCCTTCTTGCCCATCATTGAAATCAAAACCCGTTTACGTATTTCCACACTTTTACTTAAACACACACATAACTTAACCCATGCAAGAACACATCTTGAACGTTGTCAGTTACTTTTGAAGTCCATTCCATCTTGTTTTGAGCTAAAGTTTAGAACTTTTAGTCTTTTAAGTCAGTGTTATAATCTTGTTGGGGCTATTGGGAATCAGAAACAGATTATTATTAAAGGGTTGGAGTTAAGTTTTAGTTCTGGGTGTGATGGGTTTGTTGATAAGTTATGGAGGTGTAATTTTTTTGCACAGTTGGGTAATGCTTTGGTTATTGAAGGTGATTATACTAGTTCTGTTGATGTTTTGGAACGCGGGTTTTGTTGCGCCGCGGAGATTTATTACCCCGAGCTTCAGGTGATTGATTTATGTTCATTTTTTTTGATGAAATTTGTAAATGTTAGTTTTGGTAGTGGAAATGCATGTTTTGATGTTGATTAGTTTGTTTAGATGTGGAATATATACATTGTTTCATGTTGTAATGCTCTTGGATATCTTGATGAATCAGATGTTTTTTGCAACTTCAATGCTGCATGTGCATGTCATACAATGGGGTGATACAAATGTGGTTGAAAGTGCTTTGCAAAGGTGCACTGAAGTTTGGGAGTTAATCTCACCGGATAAAGTAAGTTTAAGTCTTCTTTATTTTCATACATTAGCTATATCTGAGTTTTCGAGGTAGGCCTGCTGTAATAATACAACTATGAGTTGGAAGTCCAGGTTTTTATCACAATTACCTTTCACCTGGCCCGACATTTCTTTTTCAAGTGGTAAATAATAGAGAGTGTTCCACTACAGATAAAGAGGAACCTTAGACGAAAGCAAACCGCTTCTTATGTGGAAAGAAAACAGATATTCTAGTTGAAGAGACCACCCTAAGAATACCAACAAGAACAAAAAAGAATAATGCAGAGATAAATGGAAGTGGATGCTTAGGTTCATAGTTCCTGTTGTGTCCTGCAGGTTAAGGCTGGAAGTTATGGTTTTTAGGTGGATTGGATAGTCGTGAGATTCTCACTATGTATGCTTTCTTTTCTTGTTCTCAGTGAAAACTCATTGTTCAGAGTGAAAACTCATACTTATCTCTTAAAATAAGTATGTAGCCAATAGGTTATTTGCTAATGACCTTACAGATTGAGTATTCTTGTTTGAAGAGTGGGAAGGATGGATATAAATTGTAATTTAGGAGGAAGTGTCTGGGACTGGGTGTACTTCATGCTGTGCAGTTAAATCGCTACTTGCTCGCTACTCGTTTGAAGAGTGAGTAGCGAGTAGGTGTAATCGGTTGGGGATTAATCAGGATTAATTGGACGATTTTTCATAACACTATATTTCTTTACAAATAATTATTAAATATATTTAACTTTGAAATACTAACATAATGAAGCCAATTAAGAACCCAATCAATCAATAAACAATTAAAACACTCAATCAACTAAAATAAATATGATTAAAGTGTAGAACTTTACAGAATTGAGGGTTGGTCGAATCGGCGAAATGTCGAGTTCAATGTTTAACATTGAAATAGTGAACACAATTACTCGGCTAATAAACTAATCGGCCGAGTACTCGGGGAGTTTTTGAGCCCGATTGTGATCGGGGATTAAATTGTTAGTCGGGTCGGCTAAACAGCGAGTAGCGAGTACTCACCGATTACTCGGCGAGTACTCAACGATTTAATAGCCCAGACTTGTGTCTTAATATGTACAGTTAGAATTCTCTGATTTGATGACGTTATGGTGAGGTGGGAGAATGTTATCTTACCACGATTTAACCTGCTTGTACCTTTCTTGTATTGTGAGTTCCTGTCACACTACCTAGGAAAAAAAGAAAACGATGGATAGACGTTTAGAGTGTTGGGCATAATTTATCTGTCAATCTTATAGAAAAATATTGTTGTTAGGATTTGACATTCGTCTAAAAGTTTCTCTACATGGAAACCATATTTTC
The DNA here is from genome assembly GCF_015680905.1 of Coptis chinensis. Lineage (NCBI taxonomy): Eukaryota > Viridiplantae > Streptophyta > Magnoliopsida > Ranunculales > Ranunculaceae > Coptis > Coptis chinensis. The sequence continues at coordinate 85,080,145 of NC_141463.1, read as the reverse complement.
TTTACATGAAATTCAGGTCCTGATTGTGGGGAGATTCTTCTGTATTTCATATTTCTTCACTGAGCATGTACATGTTTATATTTCTTCAGAGTTAATAAATAACATATTGAAAGTCTGCTGTCTGCACTGATCTGACCTTTCTTTACTGTACCTTCCCATCTTCCGCTTTTCGACCAGAAACAACAATGCCATGGTTTATTCTTATACAATGAGCTACTCCACACATTCTATCTGCTAAGAATATGTGACTACAAGAATGCCAGTCCACATGTTGACAGGTTGGATGCTGCCATGAAGCGTGATTTGGAGCAAACACAGCGTGTCAAGGAGTTGACTTCAGAGCTTAATAACATAGCTCAGAGGCTTTCCCAATCTGATCTACAGTACAGAGAGAGTTCTGCTCTGTATGAGAGGAAAAATCAGCTTCAAGAGCAATTAAGAAGTGTAACTAGTCCAACTGGAACAGAATCTCTGGAACCTTCATACATCAGTAATCTGAGACAGGCATGGGGTGATAAGCTAGAGCTGGCACCACCCCCCATAGATGGGGAGTGGCTGCCAAAAAGTGCGGTTTATGCACTGGTTGATCTTATGGTTGTCGTATTGGGGCGGCCTAAAGGTTTAATTAAGGAATGCGGTCGGAGGATTCAATCTGGGTTGCATACGATTGAAGGTAAGTTGCAGGACAGGCTTCTTTCCTGTTATATTCCTTCTCAATATAAATTGTGGTTTGATAGTGTTTTGAGATTAAGTTGAATTATTAATCCAAGTTTACCTGAAGATTTTGTGTTCACATGTCACCCCAAGGACTGACTCATTCTTACTTTCTCCTTTTCTCTTTGAATCTCACCAAAGTCTATGTTGTGATTTGTGATTGATTGCGTTGGATTTAAGAAAGTCGAAAATGAGCGCATCCATCGAGCCTTTTACCAAAATTATAGTTTTGGGGGATCCTAGGCACGATAATATCAGATTTTAGCTGAGAAACACTTCACAATAAAAGGCCGAGCTGATGCAGAGAGGCAAAACAAGGTATCTTAAAATGAGAGTAGGGTCTAAAAGGGGCAAACACACCACCACCAACAGTCCAACACCATGTAAGCTTTTAACTGTAGATTGAATCCACGACCTCTCAGCGTCTACCACTGTGATACCATGTTGAGAGCCACTTTACTCCAAAGCCTGAGTTGATGGAGAGAGGCACAACAATGTATATCACAGGGACTGCTGGTACAACAAGTGGCAAAAATGCACACTGCTATACTCGGGGAAAACATGCATGCCAAAACAAAAGCATAATGAAGTTAAGTTTGATTGAGAAAAAAAAATTATGGCATGAAAAAGTAGAATCTAAACTAAATCAATGTTTGACATGCAGTGGAGCTAACGAAGCTTGGAATAACTGATGGCACAAGAGGTAATGATTTTATTTTGCTATTACAGGACATTTTTAATCTTCAAAAAAGCAGATAAAGAAGGATTGTTTCTGTATGCATATGTATGTTGTTACTCCACTGTGTAGACCTGGAGTTGTTAATGATAAACTTTGAATATCTCATGTTTTATTTTCAACATATAGATATGAGCTTCACCATGTATTGACAACTGAGACAAGCTTCATGAAATATCATGTTTGCAGAGGTGGATCTGCATCACTCATCTATCTGGATGGCAGGTGTATATTTGGTGCTATTAATGCATTTCCTAGAAAACAAAGTTGCACTAGACCTCACACGATCGGAATTTATTGAAGCACAGGGGGTATGTATTCTAAACAGACATACATGTATAAATTAACTAAGTTTAATTTTTCTTTCGTTTAGTTCTTTTTTGTAGGTCATGTAATTAATAGGAAATGCATGATTGCATGAGGGTGCTGACACACTGTTCTAAAAATCGGTCTAGGCGGCCGCCTAGGCGGTCTCTAGGCGCTAGGCGGTGCCCAACCGACTCGCCTAGGCCCTAGTCGTTTAAAAAATCGGTGGACCGACTAGGCGGGTCTAGGCAGACCGATTAGGCGGCTCTAGGCGGTCCAGTCATTTTTTTATTTTTTTTTTAAAATGATTAAATGTCGAAAAATAAAAGCCCGTGTAGGCTTAAGATTTGAATGAGTTTAAAAGACTTAAGTCTAATGTAAATTATATGCCACTATAACAAAGAGTATGTTTTTATATGAAGTCAATATTTCTCAACTATTATGTATTTTTGTAATAAGTATCTTTGTTTGTGTTTATTTTTTGAGTTATGGTAAATGATTTTCTTCATTTTTTGTAGTATATGTGTGTATTACTATATATATTAGGAAAAAAAACCGTCTAGCACCTAGCCCGTCTAGGCATTGCCTAGAAGACCTAGGCGCTAGGCGCTCTCCTACCGCTCGACTACCGCCTAGCGTTTTTTAGAACACTGGTGCTGAGAACAAAATAGACGCCAAATGTGCTAAAGGCATGTTGACATGTTGAAAAATGAACTTTTATGTGCGGAAATCACAGGGAGTATTGTAGACATGGTTTTGTAGCATTCTATTGTGTGGAGTGTAGATAACCAGCAATAGCACATACGGTGAGAGTGTCTATGGGCATGAAGTTGTTTTCGATCTTTTCATAGGGTCTTTCAAATGATACTCTAGGATAATCAAATTTATAAAAACTACTCTAGGATAATCAAATTTATAAAAATTATATAGTGTGTGTGCTGGAACTGAATTTTGCATGCTTCATAAAATTGAGATTTATGTCTCATACTACCTTTGGAACTGTAGTATACAAGTACCTGAGGTGGCTTGCAAATCAAAACAAGTACAAAAAATGGGAGATAGAAATTCAATAAACATGGGTGTTCGATCCGATAAACATGGGTACTCTATACAAGTGGTAATACGCACATCCTTAACACTTTCGCTGTACGTTTATCCTTAACACTCCCTGCAAACTCGACGGTCTTGGTTAGATGAGTTTGTAGCGCAAAAGCTGATAGCAAAGCTTGTGTAGGTCTTTGGTGAAGAGATCAGCAAGCTAGTCAACGTGTACCGCGCTCACGAATTATAGGATAGGCATGTTCAATGTGCACGTATGTGTCGGACACACCATATTTTGAAAATCAATCCGTGTCCGTGTTCGGACACATTGTATGTGATATACCTCAATATTTGATATTTTGCCGTGTCAGATTCGGACACACCTATCCGTGTCAAAGTAACTTAGCTTATTTAGTATCTTTTGATAGGGTATTCGTTACACCTAAACGCTTGTCCTGCAAATAGAAAGTAATTTTGGTGATCTGCTTGCAGGCTTTGGTGCAGATGAAAATGTGGTATGCTCGTTTTCCTACAATTTTACAGGGGTGTGAGAGCATTATTCAGATGCTTAGAGGCCAGTATGCTCATACCCTTGGCTGCTTTAGCGAGGCAGCTTTTCTTTTCACAGAAGCAGCAAAGGTTTGTCAGTTATGTCTTGAAGATGATTCTCTTTGGGGTAGGAGGGTTGGGAAATTACAAATTTGTAAATGGGTTTTGTTTTTATTTTTATTTTTTTCAATTCCTTTATTTTCTGTCATGTGAGGCAATATGCCATGATTAGCTGAAGAGGACAGATAATGTAGTAACCAACTGATTATAGGTTTTATTGCAAATTAAGCTGTCTTCTTGGTTTTCATTTTTTAGCATTCAAGGAATTATTATAGTTGTCTTTGATGATGACGGTGATAAGCTCTTGATTGCTGCAATCTTGTGAGTTTGAAAACTAACCTCACTAAGGCCTTGTCAGACAAATGGGCTTTGGGAATACAAATAAAAATTTGCAAGGTGGTTACAGGTCTAAAAGTTGAATTTTAATCATACGATCACAAAAGAAATGTAACTCACATTTTGCATACAGCTAACAGGGAGCAAATCGCTGCAAGCCATGTGCCATGTGTATGCAGCTGTCTCCTACATCTGCATTGGTGATGCCGAATCATCTTCGCAGGTGATAATTTGTCCTATGAAGAACATCTTGTTGCCACCAAGAAATATTTTTCTTACCTCCATTTAATAATAGTTCTTATTTTGAAAACGTTTTCATCTACTGTATATGCAGGCACTGGATTTGATTGGACCAGTGTTCAGTATTGTAGATTCTTTTGTAGGAGTCCGAGAGAAAACCGCTATTCTTTTTGCTTATGGCCTTCTACTGATGAAGCAGCATAATCTTCAAGAAGCACGGTATGTATTGTTGATTAAACTGTGATCAGCTAATATGGTGTTTACCCTTATGAATAGATGCACTAATGCACTTGCTACCAAAGATAGCCAATGAATGCGAAATAGCTGGAAGAGTTTGTGTTGGGTATGCATCTGTAATGCAAATTTTCCTTAACTTGGATCAATTTCGAATAACCAAATTGGTTTGCTTGAAATAAATCCATAAATTTGGATTAGTAGGATAGACAGTAATAATGCCAAAGTGGTCATGGCAGTCAAAGGTGGCGCCAAGGTGGCCCAGGCATCTCGCCACTCCCCTGACAACATAGAGTTTCACAATGTGATTTTGGCACATGTAATGAAACATAACATTTCAATTTATTGAATTGATACTAAAAAGATTTTAAGAAAAATTTGGTCTATGATTGCAATCTGACTTGGCGACGTGTCTTTTGCGATCCATCTGATTCTCCTTTCGAAAGTCAGATTATTGGTTAGCTCTCAAAATAATCTTCCCTTGGAAGTAAGATTCTCTTCATACTTTATCAAAGATCATTTCATATGTTTTGTAGTATGCCATGATATACAACGATATGTATCCCTTTATCTGAGTTATTAGAATTAAATTGCCAAGTCCACGAATTTTTGGAGTTTTGCAAACTCTGGCAATTCATACCTCAGTTGGATTCTGAGTCTCTAGCACATAGCAGTGTCCATGAACAATAGCTAACTGGTCTTTAGGCATATGCCTGTATTGCTTAAAAATACTGAGGAGGTCGATGAAAATACTCTTACAAAATATTTCTTTTTGAGGAAGTTATACTTTTTCCGTTGTTGATATTTTGCCTTTAGTCAATAGTTTTCTTTTTGAGGACGTTATACTTTTTCCGTTGTTGATATTTTGCCTTTAGTCAAGAGTTGAGCCTGGTTGAGGGTATAAAATTGTTGATCCATTTGTACTCCTCTGTTACATAACCTAAGTAATAACTTCCATGTAGCATCCGGTTGGCCACGGGCTTGAGGATATCACATCAACAGTTGGGGAACATTCAACTAGTGTCGCAGTATTTGACAGTCCTTGGGAGCTTGGCTCTCACCCTGCATGACACCGGACAAGCCAAAGAGATACTCAAGTCCTCTTTGACATTAGCAAAGACGCTCTATGATTTTCCAACTCAAATTTGGGTCCTATCTCTCTTCACAGGTATGCATTACGCCTCTCTTATTTTTCCTGGTGTTTTGGGGTACCATTTTTTGTAACTTGTGAACTCCCAACCCATTGCAACCAAATTTTGTGAAATATTCACTTACATTTGAATAATCACAAGTCAGTATATATGTGAATTATGAAAGATTTATAAACAGTAAATTTGTTCAATTACTTAAGGCATGGAAAATGAAACTTAAAATAAGAAATTCTGATAGAAGTGTTCTTCTGAGATGTTTAATAATGGTGTTAGAGAGTAAAATATGCAAAAGTTGTGTGGGGTATTTGGTTGGAACACAATAGATGTATCTTTAATGGCAAAAAGTTATCGAGAACAGAGTAGTTCACATGAAAATGAATGAGTAGTTTACTTAAGAAATACATGTATAGGTTTGTTGTGATAATGATAAAGAAAAAAAAAATAAACAAAAAAGAAAAACAAAAGAAGAATGAACTGCGCAGACAGGTGACAGATATACTAAAATCTGTTTGCAGCTATTGATCGGCTGCTAGAGTGCTTAATTGACACAGTTTACATACCTCTGTTAGAAGTTATCTCATTGTTTTTGTTGTATGACTGCACTAGTCTATAGAGTTGGTCTTGGTATACACAGCAGGAGCACATGCCTGACTAGTACTTTGGTTGTTGTACATTTCAGCTCTATATAAAGAACTAGGTGAAAAAGGAAATGAGATTGAGAATTCCGAATATGCAAAGAAGAAGGAAGAAGATTTACAGAAGCGACTTGCTGATGCCCGGTCATCCATTCTTCACATTGAGCTGGTAAAGTATAAACCATTTCTATGTTCTATAGTAGTTCTGCAAAAGAGGATAGAATTTGTTATATTCATCAGATTGGATTTTTTTTATCCCATAGCAATAAGATATTCTGGGAAGTTCAGGGTTTATAAAATATTTAAGACAACCATTTCAAAACCTTCGTAAAGTTCAACACGATGCAAATTAAACGATGTATGCAGTGCATGATATATGCACTAATCGTATTAGCCAGACATCCAATGAGTACTGATATTTGTTGGGGTTAACGAATATTACCCCCCCATAGGATTTCCCCCCCACTAGATGGGAAATTAGGGTCTCCCCTCCAAATACACAAAAAAAACACGGTCAACCCAAGTTGACTCTTTTTTTTGTGTGTACTTAGGGGGGAGACCCTAATTTCCCCATCTAGTAAGGGGGAAATCCTAATTGGCTCATCTAGTGGTGGGGTAATACTAGTTAACCCTATTTGTTGACTGTAATTGGAAGATGTGTAACTAGGATATCAGATAATTGTGTTTCCTTGGGCCTCTTACCCAAGAGGTGCCAGTCATAGTAGAACTTTGATAGTTTGTGCACCATATAGGATGGAAGGGCTCAAAGACTTCCTTTATCTGCCTATATTGAGTTTTGCTTGTTTTCGTCATTTATAGATTGAAAAAGTCAAACTTGAAGTCCAACAACCGAATGATATTGACATGAAACATGTAAGTGCTGGTCCTTCAATGAGAACTGATCTTGACATTCCTGAATCTATCGGTTTGACAATCCAGTCTACTGCTCCATCATCAAGACTAGTAGATATAGACTCAGTGAGACGCGGTAAAAGAAAGGTTTAGTGTACCCAACTTTGTGTATGTTGTACAAATAGCTCATTTGTTTTGGTTTACAATGCCTAGTAAGGCAATTTCAATGTATCTCATCCCTGTGTAAAGACACTTAAATCTAGTTATTTACAAATTCAGTTGGCCAATTTCTTACTATTCTTGTGTTACAGACTGACAGTCCGTGGTGTCATTCTTTTCAAGTCTTACAGCTTGTGTTTTAGACAAGATTACTAGAACAAAGTTCAACTTTGTGCTTTCATTTCCGATGATGGATTGAGCAAACATTAAACTCGCTTCATAATTTGATGATCTGTGCGTGTGAAGTGAGGTCAGATAGAAATAGATAAACTCCTGTGGTGAGTTACACTCTGCTAGAAAAGTGCATTGCCTCCCATGTATGCACTATGCAGCACAAAATCACAGTTTGCTGTTTTAATTCTGCACTAGAGGCTTAGAGCAGGACTTGAGAGTATCTTCCTGCTTATCTTCCTGATAAATTTCTGGATCCTCTGATTCCTCTCTTCACTAAACAAGAATGTTGAAACAATTTAAAATTCTAACATTTTGACTAATTGTCTTGAAGTGTAATTTCTTTGAGCACGACCAAAGTCAACTTTTGTTGGTTTTGATCTCTTGAATACTAGAATCACTGCATAGCGGTAGGTGTGAGTGGAGCAGGCTGGAGGAGAGAGAGAGCTGGGATGGGTGGAGAAGAGAGAGAAGAAACAGAGTCATACGGCTTCTCTATGCATTAACACCCAGAAGTAGTTACCACATGAAAAGAAAATTTTACTTCACGGACTACTGGAATCTGGAGGAGAGAACGGAACTGCAGTTCTGCTGTACACAAGCCATATTAATTTCAGTGTGACAGCTTCAGTTTCGTAAGTGTCGAGGACTAGAGTTGCTTTGTATTCATCAACTTTTTGAAAATTATACGTAGTGGTGCTTGGATTTTCAGACGCCAATCACGGCATAGGAAATATTCTGACATTCTAACTATGGATTTATCGCATTACAACTAGTATAGATAATGAATTGGAACGAAATGAATATGCAACTGCGTCATACTATAATCTATACAAGTCCACTACCGCAACCTGCCATGGAGTCAACCTCAGCACATATCCTCTTTATCAATGCCCATTTCACTTGTAAATATGGCTAATGAGGCAGGCATTGTGGGTGCAAAAACTTTCACCATACAGCTATGTTTTAAAACGTGAATGTGCGACGCAAGGCGTAAGGCGAAGCCTCAAGCGCAAGACTTTTTTTAATTCTGAAAAATTGCTAGCTATTATGTAAACTAGCAAGATGCACGTGCTATGCACGCGATGTCAAACAAAACTTAAGGAAGAGTGTAAACATAATTTGCTTAACACCTTTCTTATTTGGTAACCAACTGGAGGGGAAATTGATGTACTGTTTATAATTGTGTTTATGATTGCTAAATTTTCTTGTTGAGAGAATGAACTTAACATTTAAAGAAGGATATAGGTAAGCGTCTTGCTTTTCAATATTGTATACCTGAATTTTGCAAGTTAACTAACACCATTTATTCAAATTGTAAGAAACATAAAGCTTCTCGTCCGAGTAAAAACCATAGTGTCATATACTCATATACGATAGAAATCATAATATTATTCTATTACGATTTTTGTATTTCATTATTCAGACTTTTTGTAACATAATCTCCTTACTGGTTATGTTTGGTTTGTTAATGCCTGGAGTACTGCACTATCGTCCACAAGAAATGCTTAAATTTGACGAAGCCCTGCTTCTTTAAGAATCTGTTCAGAACTGAAAGAGGTCTTCTCGATTAAGCAGGCAATTTTTTGGGCATATTCACAACAAAGTTAGCTTCTTAATGGGACTGTTTTGGGAAGAGTTATATTTAGTTTGAGAAACTGTAAATTCTATTGAGCAACAAATATGCGGAAGACAATACTTTATGAAAATTTTCATTGATTTTGTTAATGATAAAATGGAAATTTTCCATTGCTAAGCCAGGATCACCATATATACAGAAACGGTTTTCCAAGCTGTTTTGCTTATTTCACAAAAATAAAATAGAAAAATATGTACAAAAAGAAAGAGATGGGAGACCTCATACTACACAAGATTGAAGATGTGATGATTTGGTCCAATATGCATCTATAAATCTGCAGCTTGAGCCTTACAGATTGGGCACCAGTTCTTCACCCACGTACCACCGATTGATACTGAGACAAATGATAATGATGATCGCACCAAGTTGCCCATCTCATCTCCCTCAGCATACTCTTCCTGCAGCAAACCAACATTAATAAATTTCAAGGATTGAAATTTCAAGACAATCTTGATTCCATTACGGATGGAATCAAACAGCGGTTCTGATTCGGTCACCGCAATCTTGGTATACTATTGGAATTCGTTACTACCTACACTAATAAACACCTCAAAAGAACTCCCAAAATCCCATACAAACACTACCAAAATCCACTTTATGATGATTGAGGTTTGAACTTGTTATTCGGGTTATGGTTAAGAAGTCTTGTACGACAAACACCGCATTTTGGCATCATCACCTCCTGTCCCGATCCCGAAGTTTGGGCGCAAGCATATAGAAGCTCCTTTTCGGCGGTTTGAGAATTTTTCTTCCGTAAGGCTGTGGCCGACAAGACTCATCTTCTCACCTAGTGCTAACAATTCCCAATTATAGCAATAAGCATATATAAGAAAATCACTACTCACAAGTCTTAGATTAAATATTTTATACATAGAATTTAGATCATAAAATGGGGCGATAATGCCTCATTTAAGGAAGCAAGATTTGACACTACAATTAAAAATTCCTTCAGAGAAAGCTCCACGAAAATATTGTTGGAAAAAGAGAACTAATGAAAAATGAAAGGGAAAGAAAAAAAGAAAAAGTAAAGGGAATATGATCCGCAAAAATCCACGGCTATTAAGAAAAATAACAAACCTCATAATGACATGTTGTCAATGTCAAGTCTCATATCCCGATCTTTGATCCACGAAAACCAAGACCATTCAAGAACAAATTTGTCTCCAAAACCAATAATTGCCGTGATTAGGTAAAAGAAGCTCGAGAAAAGATCTCAAGAAGAGGAGAAAAGCACAAAGACAAACAACCTCATATGTGAGCTCCTCATCTTGTTCGATCCTTTCCAATGACAGCAATACCTGCAAAATGTAAAATATAGCTTGAGTTAAAATTCCAAGTCAAGTCACAAACAACAATTTCCTGCTCTACCAATTAGACCATTCCCCCAGGCAGGGTTTAGATAGCAAGATGCATGAATGAAAGTCTAGGTGATCCCTTTGGAGGTTTGAATAAAGCTCACTACCACATGAAATTTACCAGACAACAAAGTGAGAATCAACATCAATTAATATTCTCCCCATACTCTCATACAGACCACATCTTTTTTGAGTAAACAGAAACAACAGTTTTATGCACGAAAATTTTTGTTTTGAAAATTCTTCACTTGCAATGTTTTTTCTCACTGAAAAACGAAATATAGGGACTTCAAACCTGTAACAGATTCCATTTATGATGGCTTTGTTAAAAGTATTAAGTAAAAAGACTGTAGGAAAGGTGAAAAAACAACCTTGAAGAGACAACTCCGTTGTTCCTCACACTGCACAAGGTTGGCCCAATGCTTATCTCACTTCAAAGAAGAAGCATAACACACCACCGAAGGCCATTCCAGTCTACCGTACATCAATTGGAGGAAGAAGCACTCGAACTTCGCCATAGAGAATATCATATGAAGTAGCAACTATCCAGATGTAAAACCTTGCTCTTGCAATCCCAACATTCATCTGCCAAAAACCTGCCACATACTTTCGATGCATTTATCTTTGCTTGCTATTACACAAGAAAAGATTGCAATCTTCCTCCAGCCCTATTAAGAAAAGTAACTATTTAATAACACTACTATACTTTTTACCAAAAAAAAAAAAAAATGAGTGCCAATAATACAAACAATTGCTCCTCTATCTCTTCATGAATCTTTGGTCACCAAAGAACATCGTGACAAAACTCCCCACTTGTTCTTCCTATCATCTTGAATGTTAAAGTGATATCTTCTCTAAAAAGCCTTCCTTATTTTAATAGATGCTCGAACAAACAAAGAAAAGCACTTTATAAAAAAAAACAAACAAAAAAAAACAGTTTTAAAATTTTGGGTGTTAGATAGAAAGGAAAATTTTTTCACAGAGTAAGTACCACTTTGTAGTTGTAAAGAGTTTAAGAAGGTAGTAAGTTCCCTCTTAATTTTTCACTATAATGTGAAATTTCTCCATGCCCTCCCTTTACTAAGCATCCCACAAATTTGGTAGATGGTGGAGAATATATTTGCAAAATACTTACTACCAAATGAAATATCTCGAACAAAAAAGTGAGGCGTGAGACGCGTAGTAGTCCCCATACTAACAATCACACCCTCCATTCGAACAAAAATAATTAACAATTTTTGAAAATTCTGTTTTAAAAACAATGTGTCACCTTTCTTCCCCTTTCCCCAAAAATCATCAAATACATGTTAGTATGTTAAAACAAAGAACTCTAGTTTTGAAACAAACAATATTTTGGTAAAGTACTATTGAAGAATACGAACTTGGGTAAGTTAGATTACAGGGGAGAACTTTTGCGAACAATCCCCACTTTGTAGTAACCACATTCTTAGTGGTAGTACATTCCATCTTTATATTTCACATGCCACGTGAAATTCCTCCATGCCCCTCCCTTTAATGAATTTTTTCTCCCACAAAATTTCACGAGGATATATTGAATAAAATTCACTACCACATGAAATTTAGCAGACCACAAAATGAGAATCAGCCACTAATATTCTTTTTGAAGTTACAGCGAGCAACAATTTTTGTATTTTGAAACGGAGAATTTTGTGTTGAAAACCATGAGAAACCCTTCAACCAACAACAACAACAAAGTAAAAAGTTTTAAAATCAATTATATAAAAAGAAGTGAACAATTTTTGCATTAAATGGAAACAAAAGTAGAAATTGTTTTTGCAAACCAAAAACTGTAAACTACTAAACTTTTTTTTTTTTTTATATTGTGTGAGTGTCTCTATTACTCTATTATATATTAGAACGAAAAAACTAATCCTAGAAAACTTCTAAATATTTCAATCAAAACAAATTATTATAAGTAATACTTCAAACCCTAAAAACTTTTTACACAAAAATTTGGCTACTTAGTTCGGAAAAAGAGATCCCCCTTAAAAAACCCCACCATATGGGCCTAATTAGTATCTATAAGAACTCGAGAAAAACAAACAGATGAGGATGGTACCTCAGAAAAGAGTTCTTCAGACGGGAAGGTTGCTTTGATTGACTTGCTTCTAGTTGGCCAATTTGCAGTGAGCCTCATCAAAAGCAGAGCAAAAACCAAAACACTGATCAGGAAGGATCGTCCAAGCACATTTAATTGGAAGAAAAACCCAAGTTAACAGATTGTTCTCCTATAACCTTGTAATTGGTAAATTAATCGGTATAGGCTTTTGCAAATGAATACATTATTGTCCCTAGAAATTCAACATTGAAAATAAATGAAAATGTCTTTTAAGGAAGCATCAAATGGTACAATAAGAATAACTGGCCAAGAAAATCAAGGTGTAAGAAGTTCACTGTTGCAATCCCCCTACGTTGATTGCTTCACAAACCCAGCTCCAAGACTACTGTCAGATTGGATTTATTCCTGCTGCTTGTTGTTTGAGGTTTAACTAAAAGTCTTCCATTCAGAACACATGACTCCTGAATTTCAATATATATCCACAACTTTGACATTACCATGCTTATTTTAAGTTCTATAAAATCGTTTAAAAGGTCCAAAGTACTCTATGTCAAAGGAGGAATAGCCTAAACGCTTAAAGTAAGCATACCGTCCAAGAACCAGGATTGTCAACGGCCCAGACCAGTTTAGGCATATAACGTCCAACCAGCATTGGCCAACCAGGTGTCTTTTCCACTCCCTTCCTTCGTCACTTTCCTTGCATCATCATATTTCACGTCATATGCATACATGGTGGAGAGTAGTACGTAGTCACCACTATGACGTTCTAAGTTCTGACTGAAGGAGCCTTCTCAGCTGCAACACCTACCCAATCGTGTTTCTAGGTAATCGCCAGCAAAAGAAGTCAGAGTTCCTCTCCAAGCTTTTGGTTGTTGAGAAGTGCTACATTAATTTGGTGTTTATTGCACACCTTTTGCCTCTTCAAATACCCCAGCTCAGCTAAGAAAATTTATTGTACATTCACAATGTTCACATTTTGGTTGAACACCACAGAACTTCGAGAGGCATACCTGAATCCACAAGCACTAAAACTAAAGCGAAAAGTGACATGATTAAGGCATAAAACCAGCTTCGTTCCATGCAGTTGAAAAGAGAAGGATAATTTGCAATTGAAAAAACCATATGCTTTAATACTTCTTCATGATATAATTAAGAATGAAAATGCTTGTGTTAGATCTATGTACTAAGGCATTTACTGCAGTCTAGAATCACCTAATCATTTCAAGACAAAGGTACTGATTTTCCCACTTGATCTAGCTAAATAATTTTTAGGAGAGGTACCTGTCCAATGTAGACCTTGCATCGTGGCGTAAAGTATCAGATATTGTGATAGCTCCAATGACACCTTCTCCTTCACGTCCAACATATACAACAGTTTTTGAGTCATTTGATGATGATACCTTAAATGAGCTTTGGGCCTTAATGGCCCAAGCCAATGAGATACGTAAAATATTGAAATGAGATAAGGAGATCCCCAGTGAAACTGCTGTATGACAGATCCCTTAAATGAGATATCAATAAATTAAGCTAATATGAATAACTACTCACTTATAAATATGGAAGAGATAAATGGATAAAGCCATAAATAATGTAAAGGGCCCAAAACTGGTAGTAATGGACTACCTGAAATGGCAGACACAGACGTAAGGTCGACAATTAAGTTATGTAGTTTTACGACTATAAATACTTTTATCAGCAGCCCCTATGTACCTAGTGATCCTAAATTTCTGATAGTGAAACATCTACCTGTAAAGATTATTCAAAAGTTTCATATATATATGACATACTCCCAAATAAAGAGATCACTGCCATGAAAATAGAGTATAAAAGTGAATGAGAAAATGCAACTCAAAATGATACATAGTAGGGAAAATTAAATTGCCAAAGCTAGTGGCTGGAATGCATGTGCAAATGTTACTTGGCTGCAAGTTGCTATGTCCAATAGGCAAGACCTCAACAACATTTTTCATGCATGTATCTAAGACATCCAACAATTTCAGTTGCAATTAATCTTTATTATATTTATAAAAGTCAATCCCACCTCATCTCCTCTTGATTCTAAATAAGTAACATAAGAAATAAAGAACATAAAAATAAGGATTGTCTCTAACCTACACATTATATATGAATGTTATTCGGTAAAACTTACAATGTTATATCACCCCATACAGCTGCAGGGAAACCTGATATAATTGGCAGTATAGGTTACAATGCTTAAATAGCAGTTCTTTTCCACGTCATATATTAGAATATTAACAGTCTTTCAAGTATGCATTCACTATTATTAACTATGCATGTAATTAACAGCTCAAAAGTATTACCAACTATTGGCGGGAAAATTTATTGGATTGAAGGGGTTACATAGGCTCTCTGTTTATCACTCACAAACACAGACAAAGCAAGCGTTGGCTTCAAACAGTGTGTTATAGATTACAAATTGACTTATAATGAAAATGTAAAGCTAGAGCAAGAGAGCATACTTGTCACATTATAGAAGCGGCAATTACCACCCACGGAACCAACAATTGCTCCCTGTTAAATGAAGTTTATACGAAAAATGAGGCAAATTTCTTGTACCAGCAGTAGAAAAAGTTGGAAGAAATAAATCACATACCTTCCCATCAGGACGATAACAAAGAGCTGTGACTATTTCTTTAACATCAGTCCAATCAACAACACGACAACCAGGAACATCCCAAATCTGCGAACTTTTCCATCTATGGAACCACTGATGAAGTAATTATCGTCCACAGGATTAAATTGAATACATGTCACTGCATTACATGTTAAGAAACAAACATATCAGTGAGTTAAGAATTAAGATAACTATGAAGAAGCAGGACAAAAATGGTATTGTCATGCCCCAGACTGATCCTAGGAAACTGATACATTAGTAACCATATATGTGTCAGATAGTAACACCGGCAAGCCGCGAGAAACCTACCATAATTGTTGTGAGAAAAAACTCTGAGGCACTGATCACATCCTACTCGCCACAAGCGAACTGTTTTATCGACAGAGGAAGACAACAGATGTTGCAAAAACGTACGGTAATTATTAGAAATATCAAACTGGGTTTCTTCGATAATATACGTTTAAGAGTTGAAAACTATGAAGCAATAGCCCATCCAACAAAAACAGTGCAACTGCAAGTTAAGCTATAAAAACAAACGAATCAGTGGTCGCACAATCTCAAGTAATATAATCAAGTAGTCAAATAAAAATCAGAAAATCTAGCCAATTCGTTTTCAAAGTACTTTATTTATTTTTTCTTCTGCTAGCCTTATTAACATTGTGCCAAACACCAAATAGTTGAACTGAATCAATGAATGCAATGGACACAGAAGCAATGAAGTTCTTATCAAATACTGGAGAATCATACCTTCGCTTTTGTTGATTGGTAACTTGAAAGAATATATATTATCTGTTTTGCACCACTTGAATTGTGAAAAGATCAGAAAAATTGAGAAATCCCTAGTTTAAATATGATCAAAGACAATTTGAGGAAGAAGAAGAAGAAACTTAAGAAGCGTTAATACCTGTGAAATTACCCCGTTGCTTTCCCTTGCAACATTTCAACATAAAAAGCAAAATCCCAAAACCAATCAGCACGAAAGCCACCACAATTGCAGCCCAGAAGAACTTTTTTGTTTTCCAAAAATTTGTTGATTCTGCAGTACATGGTCTCTGTTCGATCTAACCGGAATTGAAAGCATAAAGCAAAAACCAGTACTGGAAAGAGTTCATGAAGAAAGGAGGGGAAGTTGAAAGAACTCAGTATTAATGGTAGCTAAGTGGGTATTAATGGTATTTAAGTGGGTATTAATGGCAAGGTAACACCGCGTACATGTCAATATAGGCGTGGATTTGGGTTTTTGCCCTGAATTTACATAAAACTCCTTTGTCTGTGTGTTGTAATTGAAGGGTATAAATAGAAATCAAAAATTAAATGACGAAATAGTCCTTTTTTAAGACATTGAATAATATTTTTTTGTATTTAATTAGGGGTATTAAGTGGTAGAAAAAAAGCTGGTCTAATTTAAAAGGCCAGGTTAATTATGGTGTATTTTACTAATAGAGATATAAAGATCCAAGTTGAATAATTAAAAGTAAAACAAGAAAAATCAATAAAACAAAGTACACTAACTGATACCCAATTACAGACAATCTTTTTTTATAAAGTTGATTACAGACAATTTCAAAAGATTGGTTAGATTGGTCGCCTAAGGGCATCTCCAATGGGGGGTGTAAAATTACACCTCCACTTAGGCTCCACGTAGGTGCCATTAGGATTTTACACCTCTAATTGTATAAGATTGTATAACTCATAAATATCCACACTCTATACTTCCAAATGGAAGAGTGTAAAAAAAAAAAATAGATTTTAAACTCCTGACGTCGCTCCAGTGACGCCCCTCTTTAATTTAAACCTGGGGCCACTGGAGGTGACGTCCGGGGAAAGTTAAAAAATAAAGCTTCAAACGTGTGTTGAAGTGGCGTCCGAAGTTTTAAGTTAAACGAGGCGTTATTTTAAGTGACGTCCGGGCTTTTATTAACTAATAGCGAGGGGAATTCCCCACCCTCTATTAGCTAATACACTATTACCTACGGTTTAGCACCCCCATTGGAGAGAGTTTTTTGATATTTGGGGTGTAAAATTTCCACTCTATACGGTTTACACCCCCCATTGGAGATGCCCTAATAGTACTTAAAGTTTGATGTCTTCTTTTTATTGAAAACAAAAGTTCTATATGTTATAGAAACGTGGACAAATTATTTTGCAATGGAAGCGTAGGCCCTCACGCACTACTGAGGCATACACTTCAAGAACGCCTCACACATTGAAGCGTAAGCTTCCAGTGTAAATGCCCCTTGCTCAACGCTTCTAGGGCGCTTTAGGTACACCGCGAGGCGCACATCAAGGCTACTCCTCAAACGCCTTTTAAAAACACTTCCATACAGTACACCGGTGTAGTGCAAACTATCAAGTATATATCAACACTAGAAAAACTTCTGATCGTGGAACATATAAAGCTTTAACGCTTTTCGTCAACCTCTTGGTGGTGAAACAAAAGCTCAAAATTTCTAAGAGCATACAGGTACCAATCGGAAGAAGACCCATGGACAACATTGTAATGAAACTTGAATTTACAATACGTCTGCCCATATCTCTTTGCCAGAGTTCCAATCATAAGTATAAAGTTTTCCTGAGGTTGATACTTGTTCGTTTCAGGACACATCATCACAATGAGGGTTATGAGGCAATAATTAGCATTCTGATCCTCGACAGTCCATGCAAGGTTGTGAGAGATGAATTAAAAGATGATTTATTCGGATATAATACTTATATGGTTTCCAGTTCTCCAAAGAAACAGTGTATGGAACTTAATAAAAACAAATTCCCAAACAAAATCTCTAAAGCTAAAGCATACTTTTTCAGGTATTTGATCCTGGAGTATCCCAATTTTCTGGTATGGTAAGTAAAGAACCATCATGGTTGTTGGAATCGACAGAAGATGTCGACGAGAAAGAGAAGTCTTCTTGGTCATTCACAGCCTCTTCAATTTTGCGCAAAACTTCTGCTATGGTTGGCCGCTGCTCAGGCAAATGTGACACACACTTCAGAGCAATATTCAGTAAAGGAAATGCCCACTGTTTACCTGCCTTGTTCACTTCCTTATCAAACACCTCTCCTGTCCATTCCTCTCTAACCATGGCCTTGACCCATTTAGGAAGGTCTAGACCAGTTCTTTCTATAGTTTTCCCAGTTAGCAACTCTAGAAGGATCACACCAAAACTGAACACATCAGCTTGTTCAGTTAAGCTTTTCTCGGGAGCCTTATACCCGTTTGAGTTAAAGAGACATGCTCTCTTTGGATCCAGATATTTTTGAAATCCAAATTCACCTATTAAAGGTTCTTCATTCTCAGTTAACAACACATTAGAGAGCTTAAGGTTCCCATGAGTGATTCTTTCTTTCCCAACAGGGCTCTGATCATGTAAGAACTTCAACCCCTGTGCGATCCCCTGTGCTATGGAGAGCCGAAGCCTCCATGTGAAATCCCTCTTATTTTCTGCATAATCTGCAAGAAATCAGTAAACTGTGTGAGTACATGCGTGTGTGCGAGTATGTGATTTATCTGGTTTAGGCTTGCTAGTACTTAGTTCATTTCATAAACTGGGGCTTAAATCGGCTTGCGTCCTAGTCTACCATTTCAAATGTCAATATCTGTTTAAACATCAAGTTACTTACTCTCTAGCAGAGATAATAGGCTCCCCTTCCTTTGATATCTGTAAACAAGAAGCTTTTCTTCTTTTGATGAATAGTAAGCTACAAGAGATAGTATGTTTGGATGCTTCAAGTTTCCAATCTGCCTCATCATGCGTCCGAACTCTTCAATAGAGACATGCAAATTCTTTAATCTCTTGACAGCAAAAATGCCATTGTCTTTCAGTCGAACCTTGTAAAGACTGCTGCAAAGGTTCTGCCCTTGTAAGTCAGCAGCGGACGCAAGTAAATCTTCTATTTTAAACCTCTCATATTCTCCATCAAAGAACGCTAGCTCTCCGTGTTCCTCCCCTGACTTTGTTTCTTCTTCAGGCTTGACACTTGAAATCTTAATTGGTGAGTCCTCTAGTGACTGCTGAATCTCTTTGTCACGAGCCAATTTTGCAGCTCTTCTTTTCGCAAAAAAAATAAACAAGATAATGAAACCAGTGAAAAGTATTACTAGGAAGAACTTCATTAGAACTGGCAGTTCCTTGGATGGCGGTCAACTTTTGGGCTATCTGCAACTATAAGCACTGAGTGTTTTGCATTAATATGTGGAACTGGAATGATTTATTTTGCTCTCTCGCATAATGTTTCTGTGGAGCAAGTATTCTCATGCTTGAAAACCTGCATTTACGTAAAGAAAGACCACCCCTCCTAGCTAGTCATACCTATGTTTTGGAGAAACCATTTGAACAGAATGAAAATTGATTGACATGAAATCTTACCTCTTCCAAACTCCGAAAACTGGTGTCTGATGTATATCAATCAACCAGCTAAAAACATATAGAAATAGCTTGCTTGTCCACTACTGAAGGTACTACAGGATGGAAAAATCAAGAGTGCACGGCTGTTTATATTGATATGTAAGCTGGTTTGATGCAGTTTTCGATGTCAACCTCGTCATTTGTCTGTTTCCAATCGTGTACCATATCCCCGACAATGTCTTCAGAGTTTCCGAAGTCTTTTTATATTTCAAGAATTTAAGATGACCATTGTTTTCGTACGTTCATCTTTTTAATCAATTAAACAACTCCAATGTGTGAACATATTCATCAAACTATTCCAAAAAAATTCTCTATTCATTTCTTTGACATTAGTTAATATCGGTAGAGTAGTTGTCACTTATACATCATCATGTATGCCTTCACGAAACTGGACTCGAGAAATTTATGGCGTTCTTCTTCCTTTCAATCAACAGCATGTTATCAATGGAAATTTGAGTTTAACAATGATGTCATAACAAAGTTTTATGGGAGTGTTTGGACTTTGGAGAAACCAATGTTTTTCTTTTGGACAGTCTATGAACTCTCTTAATCCAAACATAATCCGTTCAACTTTGCAAATATTAGTTTTATTATATCTAAGGCTGCATAAATCTGTACAACTGGTTCGTATGCGGACGTTAAGACACCTTTACATTCCTCATAGAGAATTCATATCCCGACCTTTCACTGGAAATGAGATAAACCATTTAAAGAACTTGAACACTCTTTTGATAAAGATATTTCCCCTCAGCACTTCATTCTCAATAATAAAGTTCGATGGGAAAGAACAAAATTTTCATTAGGATGTTTTTTTCCTCTTACCTCTTTCTTTAGCTTTGCATTCTTTTCCCTCTTTGTTTTCTTCTCAAAAGTTGAACTGGAAAAATTGGCTAACAGTTTTCTTTGCCGCATAAAAATAAAATCTAAAGCTTTATAAAAGAATATTCTCTTTACATAATCAATTCAGTTACAAATCCCATGGATGCGATACCACCTGTTTCAAGGAGGGAAAGAGCCAGGTCACACTCGTGCCAACCTCTCAAACCATTAACCAATTTCCTAAGAGTCTCCTGTTTCACGTCCCGTGTCCATGACGGAGCAAAACTCACCATCAGCCCCACAAAGCAAGACACATATGCCTTCCACGTCGCAGGATCACATCCAAGTGATATGTTCCCGTCAAGTGCTCCTGCCACAAAATCCATGTGCATCCTGAGACAACGAGCTCTTTTAGAGATCATCCGTGGGTAGGATGTCTCACCAACACCCCAAATAAAGGAGCCTGCTAGGATCAGAAGATAAGCCATTGTATATCCCTCCAAAATACAAGACATAGGGCCATCATTCTGGACGGTCCTCGTTGAAAGTAGCCATGTGGGAATTGTTTCCTGATACAGTACCTGGACAAGCTGAAGCCCTCCAGCCACGCACAAGAGACTTGCACCAAGCATAGCCACCTCTTTTGCCAGGGCGGCAGCTGAGGCTAATGATGTCTGGTTTGACTTCAAGCGAGCTGAGTTGCCGTGTGCCCACCGAGCAGCTGATGCTCGAGCAGACTCTGCAACAAGCTCTACAATCAGGTGACTTACAAATTGGACGTTGTGTATTGTCCTGCATGTCCGAAGGAACAGAAAACCAGGTGCCATAGAGGGTCGAAGTCCAGGAGTTGATATGGTGCTGCCTAAGAGACCGTTTACACCTACTGAAGCGCTCATTAGCAGATGTGTACCATTTGGTGACCCAAGAAAGGAGGTAAAACAGCTCCGGAGAAGCTGGCCAACAGCTTCCTGATCTTGTTTGAAAGCAGTCTTTTGAGCATGTGACAACTATGAAATTATGCCAACGACGGACTTTCTGGGCCCACAGAGCTCCAATTACTACAGGCAAGCTAGGGTAAGGGCAACTTGATGCACAATTTTCCAAGGCGGGTCCAGCAACACCATGGATGTACTCCATGTTCTTGTCAAGTTTAAATGTTATAGTTAAACTGACCAGGGCAGCCACTGGCAGAGGAAGCATCACAGGTGCAGCTCCTGCAAAATCCACAGAAGTACTAAATGATTAGAAGGATATGCCTCATTCCCATATTTGAGCCAGATCTCCACCCAGCAATGCCAGCAAGCAATGCATTCCAAAGAATCGACCCAAAGGAACATCTCATGCCCTATGTTTTGGGACACGGGAGTTTCTACAGGTTAAAAGTTGAAGAGGCTGTTGTAACAAAGTGACCATTGGTAAAACTACAAGACGACTTAACCACTGATTTTTCATGCATATGGTCTCTCCACCGCAAAGATGACCTCACAACATATCAATTCATTCCAACATTTCTAACCTTGTCTAAATAAAATGATTTTGAAAATTGAAAACAACTTTAAACAAGGTTAGAAACATCTAAACGAGCTTTTTTTTGGATGACTTCTGCAACTGTCATATGGGTCATCAACTCTCAATAATTTCTTGATAAGGAGGCCTGTGTTTTAAGGACGTCTTAGCTCAAGTGTCAAGACCCAAGTTGCAAATGCCTTTAAAAACACTGTTTTGATATCAACCAGAGAGGCAGAATATGCAACTCAAACATTATTTATTTTTATTTTTTTGATGACTGCAACTCAAACTTATATAATCTCGTCAACAACTACAAAAATACAAGTAGTAAGTGAGGGAAGAGAGAGGATCTTAATGTACCCGCAGAAGGACCACACACAGTGACACCAGCATCAGCAAGTATTTCCTTAATTTCGGATTCAACCGAAAGAAGGTTAGCAGCTGGACTAGGCCAGTCTGTTCCATTCATTGAAACGGGTTTCCAGATACCACGAGTGATTTCAGCAGTGAAGTAGCTAATAATAGCAGCAAGAGAAGCTGGCAGAAAGTCCACGAGGTCCCTCAGGCCTGAAAGGTTAAAGGGTTTACAAGGAACGCTGCTCAAAAATGGGTCTAAGAAATAATCAAAACTGGCCAACTCAACTTAATGTAGATAAATGGATTTCATTAGTGAATAAAATTAAATCAAATGAATAAATATAAAGAGAAAGAAAGTTGAAAGAACCAAGGATAGCAAAAAACTACAAATCAAGAAGCATAAACAAACCTGTAGTTAAGTCCCTTGATGAAAGCCTGCCATGGGCACAGGCAGTTAGGACAGCCTCAAGAACAAAAGGTATGGCTTCCAAAATCTCCCATGCAGGAAGCATGGGCTTGTCATAAGCATCTTCTCCAGCACTTGCAGGTGACCCACTTATGCTGCTGCTAGACTGTGCTGAAAGGTTACTGGACATTGTCCCACCTTTACTAATTTTCCAGTAAATCATACTCAAGATCTTATTAGCCACTTGATGGGCTGGGTTTCCGCTAGAGAGGCCTGAGATAGTTGATGCTATACAGGCTCTATTTTGACAATACCAAGCTCAAGAACTTTGGAAAAGAATCGATGTAAATAGCTTGAGTCAATGACTGGTCATGAGGGTTCATAACTTTATCACTTTTATTAGTTGCAGCAGAATTACTCAATGCAATGCGGCTGTTGCGTAATACTAAAAGGTACTCAAGACTCAGCTCTGACCCTGTATATGTTCCTCCCTCTTTGATAGTGTGTTCATGAGGGGGTCTATAAAATTTCCACAAGCGAAGTAGAAACAGAAATGCACAAGAGAAAACTGTGGAAACTGATGGCTCATCACCCACACTTGATTTGTGACCAGATGTAGGTACAAGTGATCCAAAAACCTCACATAGTGGCATTAGAGAAGCTGCAACTTCTGGGACCTGCAATAGATGTTAACTTGAGCCTGACCCAAATGTATGTTAATTGTATGCCAGGGTGGGGTGTTTAAAAATAAATGGAAAGGCCTGATTACACAATCTGTACTGTACAAGATAATCATTCTTAGTATTTGTTATCTATTCTAGTAGTTACGATAGGTTGTTAGGTTGGCTAAATTAGTAGAATCCCCATAACCATCAATTTGTTAATGCCAGTATATGATGAGAGTATGAGACTATGAGAGTCAACTACGAATAACGATGGCAAGCGAAAGGTAGGCAAGTATAAAAAACTCTTTTAAATTTATGGGAATATGTCAATCACATTACAACATATAATGTTTTAATTTACAATTAGTAGTGGTAGGCATGCATGTGTTGATGTAACAAGAGTATCCCCAATGGAGGGGATTGGTAGTGGTATTTTTGAGGTAGGTCAAGCTGCTAATGGCACATTGGCAGCGTGAGGGCGAAAAACACAAGGTAGCATGCACGACAAACCAACATTGTTTTATCCCATTCACTTTTGCTACTTCTGGTGCTTTGGTGTGTAGAACTTCTCAAGAGACTGCAAAAGGTGATCGACAACAATGTGATGTGAGCTGGTTCAAGGAGTTTGTATTTAGAAGGATTGGATTCGCTATTCAGAAAGGACTTGCAGCATAGCTTGTAGTGCGTTTGTCCTCTCCCATTGTGCAATTTCTTTTTATAACAAAAAAAAAGAAAAAGAAAAGGGTCACGTACCACACCATGCAAAGAAAAGATATGGACAATATCAATTGAAGACATCCCGAAAAGGATGGCGTTTAGCATCGAGATATAGCCAACTAAATGACTCCCTGGTCCGCTAAAATTTTTAGGTACAGGAGGAGATAGGAGCTTAATGACAAAGTGCACCACATGCTCCTGCAAAAGAAAGAAACAAAGTGTATTGAACTTTACTTCTAAGAACTAAGAAGACACTGAAGTGAGGAGCCAATTGAACATGATGCATGCCATAAGTAGAAAAGATTCCAACAACCACATTAGCATGTGTTTTGTGTTACTGTTGGTCTAAACTATTCTTGGTTGATCCACATATATCCAAGTAGGCATGTGGGGCCATGTGGATATTTTCCACTCATGTTCTTTTACAATCATCAATAATTCCACTCTGAAATACCTATAAAAAATTATACTAATAATTCCAACCTGAAATGGTAGACAAATCTGATTTAAGCAATATCACTGACATTTAATAAGCAACACAGGAAATGCAATTAACCAATTAAGAAATTTCTTACAACTACAAGAAACAAAAACACCAAAAAAGAAAACAAAAGAAAAAAAAAATAGAAAAAAAAAGGGCAAGTGGTGGATTTGTTGGGGTGTCCTTTTTCTTGGAACATTTGGTCTTCTTTCCATTTAGAGTCTTATTTTTATTGGGTGAGTCATGGGCAAGTGGTGGATTTGTTGAAGGGTTGGGGTCATGGTCATTTTACTTCATAGGCGTCTTTGGAACTTGTTACCATTTGCTATTCTGTGGGGTATTTGGATTGAGCTTAAATCGTCCGATACTTTTAAAGGTGTTTCCACATCTAAGCAAGAGCTTATCATATCTATTAAGGCTTTATTATTTCAATATCTATTAAGGCTTTATTATTTCAATGGTCTAAGATTTTTAAAGTGTTTAGGAGTATCCCTTTTGAGTATTTTGTGGTGAGGTGGGATAGACTTTTAGTATAATAATTTGTAGTTCTTGGGTTAGGCTCCTATGGCTATGTTTTTAGTTTTATTTTCATTATTTTGTTTCTTTGTAATAGTAGCCTATCTCGGCCTACTTTCTTTTCACTTTTCATGAGATTTCAACTTCACCAAGCAAAAAAAAAAAAAAAAAATCAGAATTAATCATTTGTAGTTCTTATACCATTATTTTCCAGAACATAACAGTTGTGAACATATCATGTGATTAATGATCGCATTAAACAACGGAATCACAAACTCAGTCAGGATAGCCAGACAATTACCGAACACACGAGCTACCTGAATATTCCACCCACGACTGAGAGATGCGCCACACAAAATCTTTGCAGCAGTTGATCTTTCCTCATCCGACCCATTTAACGCAATGTTGTATAACTTCTCTATCTCCGCGAAGCTTATATCAGAGAGAGACTATTTTAGATAATGTTGTAATAAAACAAATATCCACAACTTCAACAAAACCATCTTAAAATACCTTGAAGCAGGAGTGGCAATAAGGGAGCTTTTAAGAGAACCAGCTAAATGAGCTCCTTCCATTAAAGCAGACCAGGGAGATCCCAGATCGGATGAAGATTCTGATGATGATGTAACTGATAACGACACATACCCAGACCAAAAGTAATGCTGATGTGTCAACCAACTTTCTTGCAATGCAAGCTTCAACTATCAGATGCAGCATACTCCCAACTACAAGAATTAGGCAGCACATGGAAGGTAACATCTTATAGAAAGTGATCGCACCACAGATTAAATTGTACAACTCAGACCAACCTAATAGAGAATCATGTTTTACTTAACAGAAGTGATATGTAATACAATACACAAAGCACCTGATTTAGCATGAGGAACACTACGTCCACGACCACTAAAACCATCATTTCCATTCTTGAAACTTGAAATGAAGACTGCTGCCTTGGCTGCAGCATTATTAGCTGCAATAATGACTGACGCAGGAGGGCAAAGGAGGCCCATGAACTGTCCAAGAGCCTGAAGTGAGGAAATCAAACCATGTTTTCTAGTACCGCGACTGCGCTCATCCATTCCATGGTCATCATGAGACCCTATACTACCAGTTCCACTGCTTTCCCGCAGAGAAAATGAAGAAAGCTCCTCATTCTCTATGACACGAGCAATTGCCAAGGGTGTAATAGACAGAAGAACACAAAGTCGTGCATCAAGATGTGGAATCGGCCCTTCTAGAGGATCACGTTCCTGGAATGCAGAAGAAATTAGTGAAGATCAGATATACATTTTTCCATTATAAAGATCAATTTGGCGGTTTGGGTTTATCTCAACTCGTTGCACAAGCCTGAGGGCAGAAATCCAGAGCGCTTGAAACGTCTCTTGCCAGCTTGCCCGGTTAATAACTTGAAGTGTTTTGGTCAATTCTGCAGTTATGTCATCAAAATTGGAGAAAGTCAAGTGAAAATGTCATTGTTGGATGCCAGAACACCTGTGCAGAGAGTGAGTACTGAAGGTCACCTTTCAGTATATCAATAGCAGATGTTGCTGGAAGTTGTTTCCCATCCATCGCAGTTTCCATATAAATATCAAAGGGAACCCAAGAAGCAGCCTGAGTAGTTCCAAAACTATTGCAAGATGCAGAACTACATGATCCAATATCAGTCAGTATACTGATGAGATGACGCTTGTTTAAATGGTTTTCCAATCCACGAATTCTCTGTATGTTCGCAAACAATCTTGCAATTGCAGATTTTATATTCAATGATGCCAACCTGTTAGCTTCCAGAAACTGTAATCTCTGCAGCAGGCCATTGAACTTTTCAGGCCTATTACTCGAAAGGAAGTGCATATCAGTAATCCACTGAACTTAATATGGGCTCATAAATGTCTATTCTTTCTTTATTTGACAAGCAACGAGTTCATATATCTTAAATAGAATATGGAATTAAGAAATAATTCACGAGACTAGCATGTCACATAAGTACAATTTCTATACACCTGAATATATTATCAACGTTTGAGTATTTACTTTCTTTAAAGAATCAAAGGCCCAAAATTATTAGAAAAAAGGACGAAAGGTTCCAAAATTATATCGCAACAGACTCAACAAGAAGTCCAAATATAAGATTTTCAAGAAATATACAAATTTTTTAAACAAGGAATGCCAGAAACAACGCCAAAGGTGCAGCAAAAGCTTGTTATCCTTCTAAAAGGAAACACAAGTTACCTGATAACTGATTTCCATTACTGAAACTTGAATATAATGTATATCAGTCACCAGGTCACCTTTTTATCTTTTAGTGGTTGACAAAGGTGTACTGTGAACAATAGAATACAAATCTTAGCAGTGCCCTTGTCTAGGATGAACCAAGAGGATCCAAAGAGTAAAAGTTAGAAACGGGAATAATGGTACGTACATGTTCAACAACATGAGATGAAGTAAAACCACTGCTTTTCTGTTTTCTGTCAATTCTCCCAACACTTCGACTGTTCTTGTAGAATTCATTCTATGCAGGCGATCATGAAGATCAGTTCTCATATCCTGGTGATCCAGCTTAGATTCGACATCCATAATTTGGCAGCCACCATCTCCAAATACACCACTGAGTTTGTCTGTAGATGAATGTTGCAGCCCCCAATCTTTCAACGTGCAATCGATTAAACCAATTATCATACTAAAGAAGTACAAAGCCAAAGCATGTCCAAACTCAACTATTGGAATCTCGTAAGTCTGAGAAAGTTGTAGGGTATCATCAACAGATTTTGCGATCCTGAACCAAGAAAGCAAGAGCTGCATGAGGTTTTAGAATCAATATTTAGATTCTAACTTAAGGGAATTTTTAGATTTTAGCTTAAGGGGAGAGGGATAGAGCCATATCCTTTGCAACCACATTCTAGCCACTACCTATCCTGACCCTTCATTTGCTTAGAATCAACAGATGAGAAAATGATAACGAAGGAAAGATCCCCAAACTAATGACGTTGATAATTAGCCTGAATAGCAATTATCAGACTGTGAATAACTAAGAATGATAACTAAAAAAAGCATCCCCACCCCGAGAACCACTGTGGTTGGGAAAAAAAAATTAAAAAAATTAACTCTCTCATCGTTTCATGCTATCTTTCCATTTTCGAAATCAACCTGAATAACAAGTATCAAACTGTGAATGAACTTAGCCAACAAATGAAACTTGAACATAAAAAAATGAAATTCTGTAAAGTTAAAAAATGTCAGAAAAAAGAAGGTTGATTAGAGAGTAGTTGGAGCTCAAACAAAAATAGATGGCCCTGGACTTATCGAAAATCATCTAAGATGAGTTGCTTTAGTAGGTCCCTGTACCAAATTCATATAACAAAGAATACCTGGACCTAATAAATGACTCAAGACAATGCTTAGATTGGGTTGGTGTCACTGTTCAATTTGAGTCTTAAATTAAAGCACTACTTCCTACTTATATGCCATACATGCTTTCTCAAAAAAAGCAAACCACCTTGACGCAATGACAAGTGTCTAAATATTCAAACTAAGGAGATAAATGAGATAATGATGCTTACTTCTTTTTACAAACATTATCCATCTGAGTAGATGAAAACGTATAGCGGACTACAAGTTCAAGATAGAGTCTATAAGCCTCTGGTTGAGTCCTTCGATGAGGTATTACCCTAACAGTAAAATCCAAGAAGCAAATAAGGTTAACAGAATAAAAAGACTAGCTATATATCAAATTACGATTCCAAACAACAATAATTTGAAGTTACAGACTCTCAAATTAATTTCGATGAAAAAACAAGAACATACACAGTGAATACATACCTATTCCACAAGACATATGCACACAAATAAAAATTAACATTATGGGCTTAATCCGTATGCATACCAGGGAGGTGTATATACATTGATGAATCATTTCATTTTTATGAAAAAAAAGTACGAAAAATATTTTTCTAAATTAATATTTCAACTTGTCGACTTTTCAGAACCTTAATTATTTGGACTTTACCAAAGAAGAACACAGATTTATGAATTATTCATGAACTCAAAGCAACTATTCAATCAGCAATCATTGCATGTCACTTTCTTACCTAAAAGGTCCTGCCAGCTGCCACTAATCTGTTCCCATCTTAAGATAGGGCAGTTAGTCAAAGAAATGCTACAAAACTACGTGATACTAACAGGAGTAGGTGTGCTGGTTTGCACATAAGTACAAAGTGCCCGAACTGACATCTTGAGAGCACTTGGACATGAGGACACAGCTCCTATTAATATTTTGAGTGTGATTATCTTGTTATCGCCTTATCGGAACCAGCTTATCCTAGTTATCTTAAAATTAACCACAAACATTACAAGTTAGTCGACCCGAAACACAGCTTTTCTATTCTCCAACATAACAATATGCTTGTCTAATTAAATTCAAACTAACAATAACTAAGTCACCCAAATCAAACACACTGTTTAATCATGATTTATCACACGGGCATCATCAAAGTTATATTCTTTACCACAAACAAAAACATAGTATCTCTCAAAACATTCCAAAGTATAAGAAAAAAAAAGTACCTGGAACTAAGAAGAGCAAGAACATGAAACGCAGACAAAATACCAGAAGAAATAGCTTGTTCAATGAACTTCCATAGATAAGGATTGTTGTTTTTGAAACAAAGATTTGAGACTAATACTTCTCCTAACTCAACACTTGGTGTTTTTAACTCTGCTTCTCTTAAACATTTACACACTTCCATTCCCCATATTAATGGTGAATCTTTACGCTCTTGGCAACGTTTCACTGTTTCTAGAACTCGGTTCTCAAACCGAGTAGACTCAGTACTCATCTCTTTTCTTCTTCTTCTTCAGAATGAATTTTTTTGAGTTTGAAGAAAAAAAAATTAATCAAGGAGAGAAAAGTAAGACAAAAGAAAGTCTTAAGGTCTAATGAGAATGCGACACGTGGTTAGTCAAAGAATTTTGAGTCAATGACGGATTTGACGGATTGACTAAGAATGTGGAAATTAGGGTCAAGTCAATTGTGTGGATTGACTTTTTAAGTGTTTAAAGGTCCTTCAGATAAGTGTACGAACGCTTAGACGAGAGATTATTGTAATGTGGCAACCATCTGACGGTCCATATTTGATGTTGGAAAACTCTAATTTAGACTACATTTTTTCCTGTAATTATATGTAAACTAGCATGTGTCCGCACACATCAGTTCGCCGAGTTGTTTCTCTCGCTAAGAAAAGAGAAACAATTTTCTAAAAATGGAAAAGATATACAATTCCTATATATAAATTTTAGCTTTTAAATTAAGAAGACTATCCTAAAATTACTGAAGAAAGAGGTGGTTCAATTTTAATAGAGATCAGGGAGTCAGTTGTAATTAATAAATAGCAGAGATGTAATTTAAATAAACGTAGGGAGGTGGCTCTAAAATCTTAAAATAGGGAGATTAGAAATACACTGTTTGGTTGAGAAGTGTAGCTCCTACAAACCCGGCTATCACATAGTATGGTGGTTGATGCTATGTATGCTTTTAGAAGACTCGAGGACACAGAAAGGATATATAATGAAGACAGATAGTGCAAGTTAGTAATTAATTTTCTTTTTCAGTTGGCAATTTGGGTCAACATCAAACTCTTGTTGATGTCGGGAAATTATAGAGCTCTTGAGTGAAAAAACCGCTTAAAATGGACGAATAACCAATCGAACTTTAGCAAATAAATGAGGGTAGGAATTGTTCCCACTCTTACCTTAGATCTTAATTCTAAAGCAATTCGAGATGCAAATGCATAAATTTATGAACAAAGTTATGTGACACACCACGATGGATATGGGAAATCAATACAAAGATGAATCAATAAAAGTGATTAGGGTACAAGAACGTAACCAGCACTTAAACCTTCACGGTTCCATAACCATGATAAGGCTTACACTGTCAAATTTCACATATGCTTAAAACTGGCTAGGCTCTTGACATAGTAGCCTTCATAACCTATAGTGGACAAGGGTATCCCGTCAACTTTGATTACCTTAAGCAGCTGACCCAGATTATCATGCATGGTGGCATGCATAGTGGCACTTGTCCTCCTTCGATCGCATCAACATTATATTGTTTGAAATTATTAATAAACCATTAGAGATAGGAAAGTTATGGAGGGGTTCATGCGGTAGTTGAAATGTACATTGTTTGAACCACACACTTTTGTTGTAATCCTTCAACACCCACAGTTAAATAACCTCCTAACTCAAGTAGCTGGTAATCTCGATCCGTAAGAATTACATCGGGAGCCCCTATCGTTCTAAATGCTTCATCGGCAAGGTTGAATGTGATCATCCTAGATAACGTTACATGGTCAAATCTCGACAATGCAAATTTCCATTGGCGTATGTGATACTTGGATGGTACTCACCAAATCTAAAATCTGACGGGCATTTGATATTCTTCCATGAATTGCCTCTGCCCCCAAGAGTGTATACCTCGAATTATGATTGAGAAACTAGACAGCATACCACCTTATATTTGTTTGAAGAAGTATCAAACCCCAAAATTGGATCAAAATGGCACGACTTCGAGTGGAATGGTCCTGGTATGGTTATGGTTTCTCTAGTGACCAGGTTATACAGGCTTATAATAGTAGAATCTAATAAAGCATCTCTTCTGACACATAATAAACCATTACATGAAAGTATAGGCATATGAGACAGAGAAGTTATCCGTAAAACTTTCGCTATGCCATATGGGTCGATCGAGTAAAAACTATAGCCTAGTGTGATTATTGTGTCGTTACCATAGTCCGAAATTATCTTAATAATGCCCATACCTTTTTCTGTCGCTCGAGCCAAATGAGCGTAGACAAAAGTAGGATCTTCAATCGAAGAACACCAGTGCTTGGAAACACACTTGAAACGTACTAGAGATTTAAGAGGAAGTCTCCTAAGTATCTCCAGCAAAACATCATTAGGGATAAAGCTATGATTAGACTTTCCTTTTAGAAAACATCTCAAGGGGACTTCTACATGCAGCAGTTTACTATAGCTTTTTCCATCTCTCTTCCTATACAAAACCCCAGTAAACTAGACGAATTCCTACAAGGGGTGAGAAAAATACTGAAAGTAGAGGGTGAGGCAGAGCTAGCTGGTGTTTTTTCTTAAGAAATTCAGCTTCAAGACCATGGATATTCCAATTTCAAGGAATTGTAGATTTTGATGAACCTATCAAGATTTCTATTCGGAGTGAGTATCCAAAGTCCAAACTATTACAAACTCCTACTTATACCATAAATCTAAACCCTAGAGCAAATACCTAAATACCCTTACATAATATATCCTATATATCAAACAGAACCGTGTAAAGTTCTAAGACGTTTAAGCTCAGAGTCTGTGGCACTGTTATAATTAACTAAGCTAGTGGTGGACTTCAGAACGTTAAGGGGTTTAAGCTCATAGTCGGTGAACTGTTATGATAACTATGTGTTGGGGATTACACCAATATCAATCGGTTCCCCCACTACACAGATAACTTGTATGAACACACTTCAACTCCAGATAAATCTCAAATATCACAAACTACCTATACTAACATGCCCAACTCGCTAAACAACTATTAACAAATGTGATAATAATGTAAAAGCAGTAAAAGCAAACCACAACACAAAGATTTACCGTGGTTCGGCCAATGATGCCTACTTCCACAAGAGCCAGTTCTTAATAAAGTAGGAAGGAAGATTACAATCTCTCCTTACAGTCTCTCACCTTACTAGATCACTCTTATCTCTTTACGGTTGTATCTCTCAGAAGGTTCTCTCTTTGTTTTAGTCCGATTCCAATCCTTCCGACTTGTTTGGTTCATTAGGTTAGGTTTTCCAAAACCTTGATTTTTGGTTTTATCTCCAAAACCAAATTTCATGGTACATCAGAAAAGCTAGGCCCACAAAATTATGCTCGAAATGGCCCTCCTCCGCCTTCAAGAAGTCTGAAGAAAGAAGGAGGCCGAAGCTTATTGTGGCGAATTAAGCCACTTTGTTCTGGAACTCGGCGTATGTTACTCGAACTTCGAAAGGCGACATCCCGCCGAAAGTGCCCGTTTCGACGACACCGGCTCCAGTTTCTCTCCTCATGTGAGGGATAACTCCAACAATCTCCCCCTCCCGAACAGTGAGGGGGGATACCTCCATGCAATTGCCAAATCAACAGGAGGAGTGTGCTGCCATTCCGGCAATAGCACAACAAACATCAAACTTACCTTTCGGTAAGACTTTGGTCATCATATCCCACCCGCTCTTGTCGGTATGGATCTTCTCGATACACAATTGCTTGTCTTCGAAGTACTTCTCTAATCCAATGATAACGCACGTATGTGCTTGGATCTAGAATGAAAACTCGGATTCTTGCTCAAGTGGATGGCGCTCTGACTGTCACATAGAACTACAAACTGTTTCTGCTTTAGCCCTAGTTCGTCGAAGAACCTCTTCATCCATAGCAACTCTTTGCAACACTTTCGGTTGGCAATAATATACCTCGGGCTTCAGAAGTGGAGAGGGCAACACACTTTTGCAACTTTGATTGCCAAGAAACCGCCCCCGCAAAAGTAACCGTGATAACCTGAGGTGGACTTCATCGAAGTCAACATCACCGCCATGTCCGCATCGGTTAGCAGCCTTCAAGTAAGGGGCTTACTTCCACCAAAACACAAACATGATTTGGAAGTGCCTTTGAGATATCTCAATATCCACTTAACACCTTCCCAATGCTCTTTACCCGATTTGATGTAAATCTGCTTACAACCCCAACGGGCGAAAAGCAATATCCGGTCTAGTACACACCATGGCATACATCAAACCGCCCATCGCGGATGCATAAGGAATCTTTTCCATCCGACTCTGCTCATGCTCACCCTTAGGACACATCTCTTTGGTCATGCGGAACCGGCCACCAAGCGGATAACCGACCGGCTTCGGCGATCCATGTTGAATCTCTTCAACACCTTCTCAATGTAGCTTTCTTGAAAGCCACAACTTTCCACTCTTTTCGTCACGAAAGTGATCCGCATCCCAAGTATCTGCTTTGCTTGACCCAAATCCTTCATCTCAAAGGACTTACTCAAGTCTTTCTTCAAATTTTGATATCTTGTTGATGTTTGGGGCCAACTATCAACATATCATCCACATACAATGAATAAAGACAATGAAATCTCCATCTAGAAATCTCTCAACAAACGCGACAATGATCGGAAGCGACTTCTTGTATCCTTGCTTCACCATAAAGGAGTCAAACTTTATGTACCAATCTCTCTGCTTGCTTCAACCCATACAAGCTCTTTTATCACCTTGCATACTAGGTGCTCCTTGCCTTTGACCTCAAACCCTCTCGGGTCGGGTCCATGTAGACATCTTCTTCAAGGTCTCCATGAAGAAAAGTTGTCTTAACATCTAGTCGCTTCAACCTCTAGGTTCATACTTGCGGCCATACCCAATACCACCCTGATAGAAGTCATCTTCACTACAGAGAGAGAAAATCTCATCAAAGTCAATTCCTTTCCTTTTGACCCAATCCCTTCACAACAAGGCGAAGCTTTGTGCCTTGGGTGAGGATTGTTCTCCTCATGCTTGACTTTGTATATCCACTTATTCTTGAGAACTTTTCTCCCCGGGGTTTCAACTAACTCATAAGTGTGATTCTTATGCAAAGAATCCATCTCGCCATGCATGGCCTTCAACCACTTTTCTTTGTCCAGTACCTTCAAGTGCCTCTTGATAGTACATAGGTTCTCCACCATCCGATAGTAGTACGTGACGCATGTGGTGGATACCGTTGAAGCTATTCTCCCTCCTGTCGGACCTCCTTGCCCCATCCGGCCGGTGCCTCGTGAGGTTGCACTTCCGCTTGCTCGGTGGTGGTTCATGCATCTCATCCGTGCATCTTCTATACCAATAGGTTCTATCCCATCATGAGCAATAGGATTCTCATCATGAGCTTCAAACTCATGGTTCTCTGCATTCTCAATGCCTTCGCACGCTCCACAAGGGAACTTCGGTTCTCAATCAACAAGATCATTGGTGAAAGCCTCAGAAGCTTCACCCTCCCCTCAAAGTCCGCTATGGTTTGGTCTTCTAAGAACACAACATCTCGACTTCGGATTACCTTCTTGTTAATCGGATCATAGAGTTTGTAACCAAACTTTTCATCTCCATAACCCGAAAAAATGCACCGCTTGGCTTTGTCATCAAGCTTGGATCTCTCATCCTTCTAATATGCACAAATGCCCCGCACCCAAATACCCTCAAGTATCCATAATCAACATCTCTCGCCGACCATACTCTCTCGATAATCACTATTCGGAGGCTTTGCTTGGTGACAGTTGATCACATGCAACAGACGACGCGATTGCTTCTACCCAAGAGTTTCTAGGTAGCTTAGAGTGAGATAGCATGCATCTCATCCTCTCTACAATGGTACGGTTCATTCTCTCGCTATTCCATTCTGCGGTGTGTCTTGGGAACGGTCCGCTTCATGACGAATCCCATGACTCGCAATACTCTTCAAATGGCCCAATGTACTCACCCCCATTATCCGAGCGAATACACTTCAACAACTTCCCAGCCTCTCTTTCCACCATGCCGTGGAATTTCAAACACGCCAAGTACTTCATCCTTGGTCTTCGACTATAGGCCCATATCTTTCTTGACGATCATCAATGAATGTCAAGAAGCACGGCTCCCCTCGGTGGGACTTCACTCTCATAGGACCACATAAGTCCAGGTGCACTAGCTCAAGGACGTTGTCCTTTCGCGGAGATCGGAATCTTTGAAAGACACCTGTGTTGCTTTCCTACCAAACAATGAGTACATGTATTTAAATGTGTACCTCTAATGTCCGGCATGGCCTTTTGCTAGCAAGAACTTCCATCCCTTTTATGCCCATGTGACACGATCCTCTTGTGCCACGCTCGGATGAAGCTTTTCTTCTCACAAGATTCGCTTCGCTTTTACACAAACTAGCCCGTGTGTTTTTGTAAAGAGAGCAAGTTTTCTTTCCTCCGGCCGCTACAATGGAACCTCCGCTTCAGTTCCATACCCCGCTACCAAACGAAGTTTACAAAGCCATCGCATCTAATTTCCCAAATTTAAATTAGGCTTAACCGTATGTCGTGGACATGTCTTACATCCTTGAAAGTGTCAAGGTGTAGCCGACATTGGTTTCTATATGAACATCTCCAATGCCTATAATCTTCGAGACGCCATCGTTACCCATCCTCACTTCACCATATTCACCACAAATGTAGGTAGTGAAGAAGAATCCCCAATGCGTGTGGACGTGATAGGATGCTCCTCAGATCTATCACCCACTCGTGTCCCGACATGAGGTACTAAGACAAAGACACACCACACCGACACAATTCCCACTAGGTCGCCGACTAGTGCAGAGTATCTCCCTTTGTTTCCGCCCTCCGCACCATGTGTCTTCATGTACACGCTTATTCTTCTCATCCTTCTTCTGCGTTCTCGCGACTCATATCCGTGGCCTTTTGTGGCACAATAGTAACATTGCCTCTCTACCTTAGGAGTTCTAGCTTCACCCCTAGATTTACTTTCGCCATCACCTCTAGAACGAGATGGTTTTCTGCTTCGACCTCTCCCCGTTTCTCTGTGGAAAAGGATCTCCTCGAGTGAGAAGAGCCGCTTCTTGCACTCCTTCTAGTCTCCTCATTCAACAAAGACGGGTAGCCATCTCCATGGTAACAATTCCATCCTTGGTCGCTCCATGTAGAGAAACCGCTAATGTCTCCCAACTTTCGGGTAGAGAGCCTAATAGAAACAAAGCCTCAACTTCGCCTCCCAAATTGATCTTCATCAAATGCATCCGATTGATGATATTCTCAGACTTCATTAAGATGCTCGGACATCAAGAACCTTCTTGGTACTTCGTGGTTCCGCAAACTTCTTAACGACTAGCACTTTGTTTCCACCCGACTTCCTCTCATAAATGTCTTCGAAGTTTCTTCCATAGACTCAAGGTCAGTAGTCTCTTGCCACATGGTGAAAGACACCGCCGCCAATCCATCGCCGAATGTATCCAATCGCTTTTCGTCAAGCTTTTTTTCCCACTCAAATTTCATCGGCCTTTTCTCGGTTTTACTCCCTCATTCTCATGGGAAGTGCCAAGTCCTTGCAGAAGATAGCAAGTCTTCCATCTTGGCTTTCCGGATGGTGTAGTTCTTCCTATTCGACTCATCATACGAAAGTGTTCACCGAATGGTCCATCTCTACAAGTTATTTAACCTCAAATCTTCTCTCGTGAATTTCGTCAAACACCTTCCTCACCAAGATTCGATAACACCCTAGCTATTCTAACCAAGGCTCGATACCACTTGTTGGGGATTACACCAATATCAATCGGTTCCCCACTACACGGATAACTTGTATGAACACACTTCAACTCCGGATAAATCTCAAATATCACAAACTACCTATACTAACATGCCCAACTCGCTAAAACAACTATTAACAAATGATAATAATGTAAAGCAAAGAAAAGCAAACCACAACACAAAGATTTACCGTGGTTCGCCAATGATGCCTACTTCCACAAGAGCCAGTTCTTAATAAAGTAGGAAGGAAGATTACAATCTCTCCTTACGCCTCACCTTACTAGATCACTCTTATCTCTTTTACGTGGTCAGATCTCCTCAAAGGTTCTCTCTTTTGTTTTAGTCCGATTCCAATCCTTCCGACTTGTGTCCGTTTCTCATAGGTTAGGTTTTCCAAAACCTTGATTTTTGGTTTTATCTCCAAAACCAAATTTCGAATCGCGTAGCTAGGCCCACAAAATTATGCTCGAGCTGGCGGCCCCTCGAAGCCGAGTCGCTACCAAGACTGAGGCCGAGCGCTGGCTTTCACTTTGAGCTGGTCGCCTATGTTATCGAACTCGAGCTGGCGCCATCCTCATCCGAAAGCTGGCGCCAGCCTCGACTTCGACAATTTGATTTGCCGTTTGTCGGCTCGGTTTCTCTCCTCATGTGAGGGATAACTCCAACACTATGCTGTCCATTTCAAATGGGTTTAGACCTTATTACAGATTTACAGAAGCACCAGACTATAACCCTTCAATTCAAAGATCATTTCTCGTCGATCAGTATTTGCTCTACAACCTTTTGTTTTGTACCAAAGGAAGCCTACATTCCCTGATTTCACAAGAATGTTAAGCGTTTGAAGGTCCTTGAGATAAGTAGATATACATGAAGCCTACATTCCCTGATTTCACAAGAATGTTAAGCGTTTTGATAAATTAGAGAGAGATTTGAGAATATTTACTTGATTTCTAAAGAGATTACAATTGTTTATATAGAGGTTACAACTTCTAAATAGAGATTACAAATTAAATAGAAACAAAACAGTTGGTGTGACTTGAGAAACACGAGGCGCGGGGTGCGCTCGGGTTGAGCCTTGGACGAGCGCAGGTCACGCTCTGCATGCGCTATATCTCCTGGACTCTAGTCAAGGCATGAGCGCAGGTCGCGCTCTGCACATGCTATATCTCCTGGACTCTCGTCAAGGCATGGACGCAGGTCGTGCTCTATCATGCTGTGGTTGAGCGCAGGCCGCGCTCTTCACTATGATGTGAAGAACAACTTCTAATACTCCCCCTCAAGTTGGAGAGTGAATATCAAGAACTCCCAACTTGCGAATTAATCTCAGAAAGGTGTCCTTGCCGAGAGGTTTAGTGAAGGCGTCAGCCACCTGATCTGAGGATGGAACGAACGTAGGAGATCGATAGTAACTTGGCCTGTATCTTGTCGTGTAAGAAATGACAGTCTAATTTGATGTGCTTCATTCGTTCATGAAAAACTGGATTTTAAGAGAGATGAAGGGCGGCTTGATTGTCACAGAACATGTTCATCGGAGAAAGATGAAAGATGCCTAAGTCAAAGAGAAGATACTTCAACCATTGAAGTTCACACGCCAGAGTAGCCATGGAACGATATTCGGCTTCAACAGAAGAACGGGATACAGTGTTATGTTTCTTTGTTTTCCAGGATATAGGGCTAGAACCAAGAAAAGTGCAATAACCACTAGTAGAACGACGAGTGACAAGGCAGCCAGCCCAATCAGAGTCACAAAAACCAGAGATGTGTAAAGAACTATGAGCGGATAAGAGAATCCCTTTGTTGGTCGAACCTTTAAGATAGTGGAGTATACGATGAGCAGCATCTAGATGTGGAGTATGTGGGGACTGCATGAAATGACTAAGATAATTAACAGAATAAGTGATATCTGGACGTGAAACTATGAGATATAAGAGACGCTCAATCAAGCGACGATAGATAGTAGGATCCTGAAGTAATGTGCCATCATCGGTATGGAGGTTGATGTTTTGTTCCATAGAGAACTCAGAAATACAACCACCAGTGGTACCACAATCAGACAGAATGTCCAAAAGACATTTGCAATGTGTAAGAAATAATCCTTCTTTGGAACGAGCAACCTCGATACCCAAGAAATATTTTAGACGTCCCAAGTCCTTGATATAGAACTTTGCTTCTAAAAATTTCTTCAAGTTCTGAATGAGAGATAGATTGTTGTCTGTGATCAGAATGTCACAAGTACAAATGTAGAATCAGAACCACAAATATTAGTGAATAGAGAATAGTCAGACTTAGACTGAGTGAAGCCGACAGTGATAAGAGTGGTAGATAGTTTGGCAAACCATTGCCGAGAAGCCTGCTTGAGTCCATATAAGGACTTATTGAGGCGACATATCCTGTTCTCCCCTTGTTTGGTGAATCTATGGGGTAATGTCATATAAACAGTTTCATCCAAATCGCCTTGGAGAAAGGCATTGTGGACATCCAGCTGATGAAGAGTCCAATGTCTAATAGTAGCAATGGAGAGAAGTAATCGAACAGTGACTAATTTTGCAACGGGTGCAAAAGTGTCATGATAGTCTTGGCCTTCAATCTGATTGTAATCCTTGGCAACAAGACAATGAGCTTTGTAACGTTTAATAGAACCATCTGAATGATATTTAATCGTGAAAACCCATTTACAACCAATAGGCTTATGATGAGAAGATGATGGAACAAGAGTCCATGTGTTATTTTGTTCCAAAGCTGTAATTTCAGCAGCCATCGCAGCTCTCCATTCTGGAATTTTAACAGCTTGAGAAAAGGATGTAGGAACAACTGAAAAAGACACTTTAGTCAAAAAAGCTTTATGATAAGTAGAAAAGTTAGTGTCGGAAACATAAAAATCCATAGGGTATGGAGTGGAAGACCGTGTTACCTTAGAGTCCGATTGGAGGAGGTTAGTCGAACGAGGGACTGTAGGTGCCTTGGTGAGAGTAGGACAGTGATAATCTTTGAGGAGGAGTGGTGGGGGTTGTCGCACTCTAGTAGATCGAGGTGAGGTAGGAGGATTGAGGTGTGATGGCTGAGGATCTTCCTAAAGTGCGGGTGATGGTGCTGTAGGAGTAGGAAGATTGTCGGGAAAGAAGAAGAAGCCGGTCGCTCGATTTAAGGCCGGAGTAGGGAGGGCGCCAGATCCATTGGAATTACATGAGATGATTGAATGTCAAAGGTTTTATTGTCTGGGATGGGTAAGGGAGAAATGGGCAGATGTGATGGGGGGAAGATAAATGTTGATAGGGGAATACAGTCTTATGGAAAATCACGTCACAGGAAGTATAAATTTTCTTGGAAGATAAATCATAAATGCGATAGCCTTTTTGAGCATAAGGATAACCAATGAAGATGTCAGGTTTCCCGCGGTGATCAAATTTATTTTTAATGGAAGTGTTGTGAGCAAAACATAAACAACCAAAAATACGAAGATGGGCAAGAGTGGGAGGTGTTGTAAATAAAAGCTCATAAGGTGATTTGTCATTTAACAAGGTCCTAGGGATTTTGTTAATGAGATAGCCTGCGGTGAGAATGCATTCACCTCAGAAGGATAATGGGAGATGAGCTTAATTGAAAACATAATGCTCGTGCAACGTTGAGTAAGTGACGATGTTTTCTTTCAACAACAGTGTTTTGTTGGGGAGTAGCAACACAACTACATTGGTGGATTACCCCATGTTTTAAAAAGAATTATTGCATGTTATAGGATATAAATTTAGAACCATTGTCGGAGCGAAGGACTTGGATTTCATGAAAATTGTCATCAATGTTGCTATGGCCAGATATGAGTGAATGTATTGTAGAATGAAATTGAGTATGAACCATGGCAAAAAAAGATTGTAAATGCATGGCAGTTTCAGATTTGACAGTCATAAGATAAATCTATATAGCATGACTAAAATCATCGACAATAGTTAAGAAAAAACGAGCATTGGAATATGATGGTAAATGAAAAGGACCCCAAAAGTCACAATGAGTTATTTGAAAAGGTCTAATAGTTTTTATTGAACTATGAGAAAAAGATAAACGTGTTTGCTTAGCTTGCGGACATACAGTACAAGTAGCATTATTGGAACTAGAGATGAAAGAAAACTGTTTAGCTAAAATCTGCAAAGGCGTGGAAGATAGATGTCTTAGGCAATAATACCATAAATTATTTGTGGTGGAGTTGTGGGATGAGCAAATGGAAGCTAGTTGGAGATGGTAGAGTCCCCCATTAAGTCGTCCCAATCCAATCTTCTTCTTCATTAACTGGTCCTGAAAAAGGCAAGAATCATTAGTGAACGTGATAGAGATTGGGTGAGATTTGACTAGTTCACTAATGGAAAGCAAGTTAAAATGAAAGGTGGGAACAAACAGAACGTTGTCAAGACGCAAAAGGGGAGAGAGAATAACACTACCAACATGAGTAATTAAATGGTCTGTGTCATCCAGAAGTTTAAGAGTAGAATGTGTTAAACAAGTATGATAATGAGAAAACAGATGTAATGATGAACATACATGATTGGTAGCACCAGAGTCAATGATCCATATGGATTTAGAAAAACACGAGAGAGATATACCTGTCAGGTTTGCTTGTGTTAGAGGTACTACTGATAAGGTTATATCTAAAAGCATTACTTTTGTATTAACTCTAATTCTTTATATTTTGAATGAGAATCATATGGGCAAATGTTATGCATATTATATATGTTATGAGTTATATGCATGTGTCTAATACTTTATGTTGTAGATGATATGGTGTGTGGTGACACACAGAAGATCATATCATCAGTACCTTATAAAGTATAAGTATAAGTAAACGTTCACAATCTAAATGGATTTGGACACACCATTGGTATGGTTGTAGTATAATCTGGTATTAGTCTATCTTGACTATAGGATTACACTAGTACACTTTGTGTGTATTGAACATGACTAAGTGGGGTTGTTTCTTTTTATACTGACTATATAAGAGAACAAACACCTCTGTTATTATGGATGCTCGTCCTCTTAATCTGGATATAGTAACGGGCGCGCACTTACGTGCATTGTACATTACTTTAAATCATCAATGAGTGAGATTCATTTGTGAATCAACAAACTCGATGGATTGGGTAATGACATTGTATGTAAGGTGTGTTGTTGATTATAGAAGGAATCTGTGACTTGCAGGAAGGCTGATGATGTCCCCTTGAGGAGCTCACAAGGATTGTCATGTAAACCCTGTAGGTAGATTTAATCCGACATGATAATGAGGTTGAGTGGTACTACTCAAGGACATAAGAAGTTGGTTAATGTAGTTGTCAGTAACTTGACTTAATCAACGAAACGGGAATTCGATATCTTAAACACGGGGAGATCAACAAGCATATAATATGGAGCCCATAAATGTAACACGTAATTTGGGATTAGGGCGGTAGTGCAACAATGACATTTAGTGGAATAAGTCATTTGTTGACAGACTTGGGCCGTGTGTTATGGGCGAACATGGGAAGCCCAAGCCCGCCGAGGCCCAACCCTAATTTCTCCTCCTCATGGTCCCCGCCAGCCTATAAATAGAAACCTCTTTCTCTGGCCGTTTTTTACACAAGAAAAACTCAGGTTTTGCTCAAGAAAAAATAGATCCAAAATCGGTTCTAACTTTGTGAGTGAGAGAGGCCAAGAGAGAAAGGGTTGGAAGATCGTTGCCCACACAACATCCATTCTAATTAATAGGAATACAACAGAAGATCAAGAGGTTGCTAATTTCATAGATCTTGGATTCTCAGCCGATCTAAAGATATGAATTTCTAACCAAACTGTGGACACCCCTTATTTCGCTGCGCGTGGGTGTTTCGCGGTTAGTAGTAAATCATTCAGTGAAACCATAACGGTTCCTACAACTACCTGAATCAAGCAAACTGAGAAGTTGGTTGTATTGTTCTATGGAGAAAATAGGAGAATTGGAGTCTGTAGCAATCGAATTAGCCTAAGCAGGCTTGGGTGGATAACTGTGCAGTTTGTAACATGTACCAATATGATGTCCAACTCGGTTACAATGGTTGCAGAATGGACGAGTGCGTGCGAGCTCTAGTGGCCATGTATCTGAGGGCACGCGCGCTCGAGGCTGTGGCGAACCACCAGGCTGCTGTGGAGGTTTAGACGGACCTGATTTCGAAGAAGATGCCCAGTTGGTCTTCTGAAAATGAGTACTTAGGGCAGCAACGTCTAGAGCAGAAGGAAGAGAGAGTGAATGAATCTCTTGTTGCTTCTCCTCTTGTCGGATTAAAGAATAAATCTTGGACATACGAGGAAAATGATCCATCAAGAGAATTTAACTGTAGATGGATTGAAAACGAGTATCTAGGCCTTGCATGAATTTTCATAGAACGACCGTCTTCAATCTCTTTGGCAAAAATAAATGCATGACCACAAGTACAAGCATGCATAGTAGATAAATAACTTAATTCATCCCAGAAAGATTTAAGCAAAGTGAAATAAACAGATACCGAACGATTGTCTTGCTTGAGAAGAGTGACGGAATCCTTCAGTTGAAAAACCTTGGGTGCATTAGTTTGTGAAAAACGATCACCTAGATCTTTCAAGATTTCGGATGCAGAGTCGGCATAGAGGATGCTGCCACGGATATCTGGAGTAACAAAATTGAGAATCCATAAAACAACAAGGTCATCACATTGCGACCACTTGGATTTTTCTTTGGGAGTGCTGGGAGGAGTTACAGAGCTATCGATAAAACCAAACTTATTCTTTG
Source organism: Coptis chinensis (assembly GCF_015680905.1). NCBI lineage: Eukaryota > Viridiplantae > Streptophyta > Magnoliopsida > Ranunculales > Ranunculaceae > Coptis > Coptis chinensis. The sequence goes on along the minus strand of NC_141463.1, from coordinate 85,036,198 downwards.
CTCGAAGGGCTCTAGAGATAGACCGTAACCAAGTTGGATAATTGTCTCCTGATAACATAGGAGATACAATGATAGCCGTGGGGATATCTGAGTGGTAGCTGTGGGGCTATCTGAGTGCTGGACATAGAAAGGATCATCAGAATCTGGAGTAGAGTCATTATTGGGAGTGGAGGCGTCGGCCATTGAGAATTGAGAGGAGGCGGAAGCTGATAGAGTTTAGGATTAGGGTTTGGATCAATATTAGGCTGATACCATGATAAATTAGAGAGAGAGATTTGAGAATATTTACTTGATTGATTTCTAAAGAGATTACAATTATTTATATAGAGGTTACAACTTCTAAATAGAGATTACAAATTAAATAGAAACAAAACAGTCGGTGTAACTTGAGAAACACAATACGCGGGGTGCGCTCGGGTTGAGCCTTGACGAAAATTGTGTCGCTCTGCATCTTATCTCCGGACTCTGGTCAAGGCATGAGCGCAGGTCGCGCTCTGCACATGCTATATCTCCTGGACTCTCGTCAAGGCATGGGCGCAGCTCGCGCTCTATCATGCTTTGGTTGAGCGCAGGTTGCGCTCTTCACTATGATGTGAAGAACAACTTCTAATACGTTTGAATACCATTTTAATGACAAACTATTGTTTTGCATTTCTAGTGCAAAAGTCCATATTTGATTTTGGAAAACTCTAATTTAGTTACCTTCTTCCTGTAGTTATATGTAAATATTCAAATGGAATATGGTGGTTGATGCAATTAACAGTAAGTGGATGAATTTGGGGTGGCAAGATTGTATGTAATTAGTTTGGGAGTGTTTGATTTGCGGAAAATAAGTTCAATGGGAAATTTTCTTTTTCAGAAACTCTTGATGTTCGGAAATTATAGGGCACTTGAGAGGAAAAAGTTTGCACTAAAATGAATAAAGTTTAACACACCACGATGGATATGGGAAATCAATACAAGCAGAATCAATCAAAGATAATTGAATAAAAGAACGTAACCAGCACCTAAACCTTTACTGTTCCATAACCATGATAAGGCTTACACTGTTAAATTTCACATATGCTTAAAACTAGCTAGGCTCTCGACATAGTAGCCTCTATAACTTAGAGTGGACCGGGGTATCCCGTTAACTTTGATTACCTTGAGCAGCTGACCCAGATTATCATAGTGGCATGCATAGTGGAACTCGTTCTCCTTCGATTGCATCAAGATTATATTGTTTGAAATTAGTAATAAACCAGAGTCGTAGAGGGGTTCATGCGGTAGTTGAAATGTCCATTGTTTGACCCACACACGTTTGTTGTAATCCTTCAAAACCCACAGGGAGAGTGCCTTCCTCTCATTAGAAGGCGCATGCATCAGAGTTACATAACCTCCGAACTCAAGTAGGTCGTAGTCTTGATTCATAAGAATTACATCAGGAACCCCGATCGTTCTAAATTCTTCATCGGAAAGGTTAAATGTGATCATCCTAGATAACGTTGTACAGTCAAATCTCCAATGCAGATTTCCATTAGCATATGTGATCTTTCCACAGTAATTACCAAATCTAAAATCTGATGGGCATTTGATATTCTTCCATGAATTGCCTCTGCCCCCTAGAGTGTATACCTCGAGTTCTGATTGAGAAACTAGACAGCATACCACCTTATATTTGTTTGAAGAAGTATCAAACCCCAAAATTGTATCAAAAAGGCACGACTTCGAGTGGTATGGTTATGGTTTCTCTAGTGACCAGGTTATACAGGCTTATAATATTGGAATCTAATAAAACATCTCTTGTGACACATAAAAAACCATTACATGAAAGTATAGCCATAATGTGCATGTGCGGAGAAGTGATCTGTAATACTTTTGCTATGCCATATGAGTCGATCGAGTAAAAACTAAACGCTACTGTCTTATCATAGCTCGTCATTATCTTAATAATGCCCATACCTTTTTCTGTCGCTAGAGCCAAATGAGAGTAGACAAAAGTAGGATCTTCAATCGAAGAACACCAGTGCTTGGAAACACACTTGAAACGTAATAGAGATTTAGTAGGAATTCTCCTAAGTATCTCCAGCAAAACATCATCAGGGATGTTGGGGAATACCTCCAGCAAAATAGGGTTCATCGTCTCCGCTGCTACACTATGAGTAGATTTTCCTTTCTGAAAACATATCAAGGGCACTTTTACATGCGGCAGTTTACTATAGCATTTTCCCATCTCTCTTCCTATACAAAAACCCAGGCCAGCAAACTAGACAAACTTGGAAATCCCTCAAATGCGTCAAACCTCCACTTTCAAGACATGGATATATATTCCAATTTCAAGGAATTGTAGATTTTGATGAACCTATTATCAAGATTTCTATTCGGAGTGAATATCCAAACTATTGCAAACTCCTACGTACTTATACCATAAACCTAAACCCTATTGCAAATACCTAAATACCCTTGCATAACATATCCTATATATCAAACAGAAACGTGTACAGTTCTAAGGCGTTTAAGCTCATAGTCGGTGAACTGTTATGACAACTTTGATTGGGCTTAGACCTTACAGAAGCACCAGACTATAACCCTTGAAAGATCATTTATCGTCAGTATCCTTCATATTTTGCTCTATAACCTTTTGTTTTGTACCAAAGGAAGCCTACATTCCCTGATTTCACAAGATAAGTAGTAAGAGTGGTCCACCTTTTCCATAGTTTGTTCTGATTTCCCTGTTTCCATAGTATTTCCTTTCGATTCCATAGTGGACCACCCATTTTATTTCCTTTCCTTTCCATGAGTTAAAATTTAACAAACACACTCCTAATATTACTATACATTATTACTTAATATCATGTTAGGTGTGTTCTCCATTTCCCTGTTTCTGATGAGAAGATGGTGCAGCCCATAAATCCTCTGACTGTTTGTGATTCTATGTAATGAGATGAATACCAATTTATAGTGTTGTTGTAAACCATTGAAAGCAAGTGCCATGCCAGATTCCTTTATAAGGACTCGGATAAGAATTTTTTCAAGCAGTCCGTTCTTCACAGAAGACACCCAACTCCATCTAATTTACCCCACCTACCAATCTTCTAATTCATCCCTGTTTTTTCCATGCATGCGTAGTTTGATGTCAGGTTCACAGTCTGCGATACTAGATTTTGATAGGAGTCAGGAGACCACCATCTTTTCTGGACTATTTAAACCTCTGGATTATAGCAGCCATCAACAGGGAGATGCTTAGTTCCTCTAAACCTTGGAAAAGTGTCATTAAGTTTTCTACAATCATAACAAACCCATAAAACAGTCGCCGACCAGGATAGACTCAACCAAATCAGTATAATTATAAGGGTGAACTAGTATTACCCCCCACTAGATGAGCCAATTAGAATTCCCCTACTAGATGGGAAATTAGGTCTCCCCTAAATACACACAAAAAAAGCGTAGGTTGACCTTTTTTGTGTGTATTTAGGGAGACCCTAATTTCTCATCTAGTGGGGAAATCCTAATTGGCTCATCTAGTGGGAGGGTAATACTAGTTAACCCTAATTATAATACATCAGAAAAAACAAGCAAGGCACACATACTTGATATCAGAAAATTTGAAAATAATTGGAAAATGTCGATTATAATGTCTTGCTAAACTTTGCTGATGAGGAATGAGAATAATAGTAAGATACATGTTCAAAAAAATAAAAAAGGTGTTACGCTTCGTTTGTTTGCTTGCAAATGCACCAGCTAAAATAGGTCACCAGGGCAGTTGCTAGCATCCTCCCCTGCCATTTTATCATTTTGACCCTTGTTTATTTAGGTAGATGTTGTCATTATACAAAACACAAAATTCTCATCTTGGAGAGGATATTAATCCACCCAATCAGTATTTCTCATGATATTGACAATTTGTCATGGCAATTAAAAAGGTCATAAAAAAAGTTCAGATTCTAAAACGGCAAACAAAAAACCATGCAACTTTGCACTTTCTCCATATTTCAAACTCTTTGAAAGAATAATGTTGCAGGCCATCAAGCTAAAACCAATAAGCACTACAAATTACAGTCGTGCGCTTATGAACAACTTTAATAAGATGATAAAATAGAAACAAAAGTCTGTACATCTATAAAGAAACAATATCTTCCTTACTGGAATATTTACTAGTCAACCAACAGAAGCGGCCTTCCAGTTATTTGTGATGGTTTCTTCTCAGGCACCATCAATATGCTTTCACTTCCCAAAGGCAAATCTGAGGGGTTGAATACAAAAGGATGGACCTTGAAATCAGAAGATTCTGAACCCTCAAACTTGTAAGGCCACAATTTCTTCATACTTTTAGTGTCAAAACTATAAGAATAGATATAACCATAAGAACATAGATAAAGCACCTGCAGGTCATCATTAAAACCACAAGGTTTCAATTCAGCAGGAAACTGGTCAGTCATCATATTTGATGCATAATAACCAAAACCTACCCCAACCTGCACCATTCTCTTAAAGTATAGTTTGTATTTCAAGTGCCACTTACCGATAGTATCCACATTATACATCATATTATTGTCTTTAATTCCTCTGCCATATTCCCATATATGAAATCCATCTTCACAGACATAACCATGATGCAAACATCCACCTGCTTCCCACAAGGATTCACTGGAACAAAGTGAACCCTGACCTCCAGTGGAACAGTAACCCAATTTTTTCAATGGTAGTTCCTTGATCTTGAAGAAACCCTTTTGAAGATGGTAAACCAGCATGTGTCCATTACTTGAACACCAATGTACCGCACCCCCATGGAACAAGAATGGGGCATCCCTACTGAAATAAAACCCATTTCTCATGAATAAAGAATTCAAGAGTCTTGCTTGACGTATTCTCCATTTCCCTGTTTCTGATGAAAAGATCATACAGTCCATCACTCCTCGATTGCTTGAATTTATATCAAAAGAGAAGCATACGACCTTATAGTGTGGTGTTAAGCCATTGAAAGCAAGTCCCATGCTTGACATAGAACCACAATAATTGAATCCTGGAATGGGGGGGAGTGATACCCATTGATTGAGGGTGGGGTTACAAACGTAGAGCTTCCTTAAAGAATGACAAAGAAGTAAGCCATTGGAGGAGCTAGAGAACCACCAATACGGGGGCAGAGAGAAACCAAGCGGATCACGTTCGATATAATCAATTTCTCGACCTTTGGCCGTCATTTTGAGGAAAACTGCTTGGTTATCAATGGTTCTCTTCAGGGAATGATTGGCATATTGAACAAAGAGCCCCGGAGTGCATAGTTTTGATAGTTTGAGATGTGAAATTAAATGGTACGGTTGGTACCAAGCCTTCGATACACACATCATCCTGTTAAGTGGTTTGAATGGAACATGGATGAGGATTTCTTCAAGCAGTTCTTCACAGAAAACACCCATCTCTATATTTACCATAACCATCTGCTTCTGCTTATTCAACCACATTCCTTCCATGTGTTCTTTTATTTCAGGTTCACCGTCGCCAACACTATAATCTAAAAGTAGTGAGGAGCCACCAGATTTTCTCGACTATTTAAACCTCTTGACTATATAGTAGCCATAAATGATATTATGCTTAGTTCCTCCAAATCTTTGAAAAGTCTTGTGTGAACTTTATCCCTAAGAAAATACCCAATCCAGAAAGAATCAACCAAATCAGTGAAATTAAAACAATGAGAGAGGTGGGTGGTCATGGAGGGAGGAATAAATCAACACCGACAACAACCAAAACAAAGATACCTATACATTAAAGTTAAGATTATTGAGAAAAATGTAAAAGCTCAATTAAGATGTCTCTGCCTGACTTTGTCAATGACAAATCACAACCATAACAAGATTCATGTTGAAAGTCAATAAACGTAACACATTAGGGAGATTCAACTCATGTAACTAACTAAGTTCATTAAGATAAAACAGAGAGGGAAAAGGTTTATTAGAGATTTGGAGAGGTATGGTTCGTATGTCAATTGACCCTTAATTAAGATTGAGCTACATCGAGTATGTAAATGTTCATCCTTATGTCCAGGAAGACAAACCAACAATCTGCTCATCCTAGAGAATATGAATCACAGCAATCTAGATTTCTCATGTTATTGTCATTGAATCAATTATATAAAAGCATAACCTTGAGAAAGCAAACAAAAATCAAACACTTGCACATCTATAAGTCTCTCATCTGAACTTCGGCCCAAATGCTTTGAAAGAATTGTCACTGCTGCCAGCAAGCAGCACAGCCAATACTGACTTAACAATGGTTAGAATTTAGAACAACATTCTAGAAAGATGAAATTTGGCACATCTATTATAGCAAAACTTGCAAGAAAAATTTATTAGAACTAAATTGAGAGGCAAAGAACAAACTTCATTCAGCATTTCAACCTGCAAACATTTTTGATAAGAAGATCTACTGTAATTAGCAATATTAGCATACGAAAAATTTATTTTCAAGCTATTTCTAGCAATCTTAAGAGCCTTTAGCATTCTATAAAACATCTAATAATCTCAAACAGGGATCCATAATTCCTACTATTGCAGAGCTCCCTCAATTCAGAGTCCTTGCTTACTGCTATTATAAAACTTATAGCATTGATGTACGAAAAGAGATCTTGGTTCGAACCAAATCAGAACTTATAACAATCTGATCTGATGATCTTTTTCATTAATTAAATTTTCGAAGGCAAACTTGGTTGAAAGCACACCGATTGAAAGTGCTTCCTCCATAGGTCCCTCGGATCAAACAAAACCAGAGAATGAATTAAGGTTTGGGAACATGTGATCAGAAATTTTTTTCTATGCCTTTCTTTGATTATTCTTTAATAGGTAAAAATCCATATCCATTTGGATCTCGAACTAATAAGATTCTAGTAACGTTGGTGTTGATGCTCAGGGAATACGAACCAAAAGGAGGCTCATCTTGGAGGACTAAATCCCCGCAATCAATGATTTCTCATGGTATCTTCATTGCATCACGCCAACAACAAACAGGAAAGATTTAAATCAAAAAGAAAAACCATAAGATTCTACTTTATTCACAATAAATTAAATGTAGCTGAGGGTTCTAGATACTCCAAAAATCATAATATATGTTTGGGCATCCTACGAAACAGCTGATAATGATCTCAATATACGAAGGATAATTTTTAGTGTTAGAGAGGTCTCAATGTAGAGTTCCTACCTCTCTGCTGGGACCTTCGCGTTCCTACAATCAAACTTGACTAAAAAGCATAGTGGTTTTTAATGCTCAGGGAATACGAACCAGAAAAAAAAAGCTCATCTTGGAGGATATATACATCCACACAATCAATGATTTCTCATGTCCTCATCAGTGCATCAATCCAGTAATGCCTTAGAACACAGTTTGATTTCAAAGAAACTAAATAGTGTCCATCTAGTGTATGTTTGCTTATTGACTACATTTACACATAAAATTACTAATCATCAAACAACTAAAGACCAATTACTGTAATTCAGATAGAGATTTATCAAAATATGAACTAGTTGATAGCAGAAATACATTTGGGGATGATATGATATAACATTACCCTAGCTGGTGAATCCGGTATCTCTGAATCCGGTTCATAATTTTGAAAAGAAGAGGCTTCAGTGGTTTTATAGGAGTTGGGGTTTTAGGGTTAGGGTTTAAGATAGTTAAAATAGCTAAATGGGCCAACATTTTAGGGGGCCCAACATTTTAAGCCCAATACGTTCTTCAAGACAATATTCATGAGGCAATGATTGGTCAATGCAACAGTTGGAGGCACCATAAACTAGTCACAGTTGGAGTAATGGAGTCCTTTCATAAACTAAATTTTTATAACTTTTTATTATATGTGATAGCATTCTGGTACAAAGATCAACCAAGTGACATACAAAAACATTCGAGGAACATCTGCAACACAGGTAGCTGTGAAATTCCATTGCAGTGCTACAAACAAATGAAATCGAATACTTAATTTAAATGAGTATTTTGGTGTTTCAAGCTTACTAGATAGTACTAATGACAATATAATGGTATATTTCTTCTATATTTGATAACCAATGGTTTTATTAGGATTTCTATTAGCAAACGTAAAAATTCTTTTTCTTTTAAATTTTTTTGGTTACTATGACATCACTTTTATAGTGACTTAAAATATGTGAGATCACTTGTTAGGTGTTGTTTAATTGGTTTTTAACATCACTTCTTGAGCGATGTTTATGTTCCATTCTTACGTCACTTCCAAAAGTGATGTCAAACTAACAACTATTATATCACCTAAAAAGTGATCTATATTTGAATAACGTCACTTTGGGTCATCACTTCTTAAAGTGATGCATCTTTACTAGATCACCAAAAAAAATGATGTAAAAGACCTATCAAATCACTTGCTGTCATCACTGAAAAAGTGATTTTAAAAACCCTTACTTTTCACGTCGCCACCATTTACATCACTTTCAAAAGTGATGTGGTATATTTTTGACATCACTTATAGAGTGATTTTAAATGTCATTTTTGTTGTAGTGTACGGACTCCAATTCTCCTGTTTTCTCCACCGAACAATACAGCCAACTTCTCAGTTTGCTTGATTCAGGTTGTCACAGCCCGAATTTCTAAACAATTAAAAAAAATGAATAATTGAAATATAAATATCTCAACCATCACTTGGCTTTCAATTGTCAAAAACCTGCACTATGGCGGGGAATACAACCCATGTCAAAACCTAAAACCCACATCACAACAGGATCAACTTAACAACAAAAATCTCCAAATTCCTCAATTATCACTTTATTAAAAACTTTCTTCCATCTCAATACAAACATAAACAAACTTTAAGAATAACAATTTCCAACATCAGATTCTCATGTCATATAAAAAAAATGTAACCTACGTTATTACATCATTTCAAAAAGATCGGACCTAATAAATTAAACTCCCAGATGCTCAAGAGAATCCAAATCACACACGCCCATTTCCATCGCTTTCCACCTATGTTCTCAAGAACACACCCACGTTACCAAAACAAAGCAAACATGGGTCAAGAAAATGAAATTTGTTGGTATGAGTAGACTAACCACATATACACATTATCATACTTTTTAAATTATCCAAACAATCACGTTATATTTTTCCATAATCATTCATTCTCGACTTGGAAGAAAGGTTCCGCCATCATTTCAACCGCATAGTTTCTTCCCAAGCAAAACTTCAATTATATTACCTCATTCTAATAACTCGTTTTAATATCTAAATCATTGAATTAAAACTTACCGATCATCCATTGTATAGATAAGAATAGGATCGTCCTCCTTTTGTATCCTCCTCCTCTTTTTATCCTATGTATTCAAAAGAAAACCCAAACACTTGATAATCAAATTAATACCACTAACTTGAGGCAATACCTTAGTTCCTTGTTTCCAAACAATCTGGGTCATTTTTACATTCAATGAATACCGGTCATTCATTTTCAATAAATACCCCTATATAACGCTAACGGACCATTTATGACACATTCAATAAATGTCCACCTAATATATGACATCAGCAGTTATAAAACTCAATTCCAAAACTTAGGCGTGGAGAGTTCTAAAAGAGGTGGTAAATTGTTTACGCATTATTGAACCTTATTGTATATATCATTTCAGAGAACGTAGGAATATCTTGATTCATGTATTTTTGGTTTACGCGTTATTAATTTCATGGAGGTATAAGTGTCATAACGTTGTGTGAAAATATCACAGTAGTTACATATAAATATTTAGAAAGGTCTTAGCCTAGAGCCAAGCATGCTAAAAGTCCTAGACTTATCCTAATAGACCGAATCATAATTTTAGGAAAAAGTCAAATTGGGGTCAACTGGTCAAAGTCAACTCGGTAAAGTCAGATCAACTAAAATATTGGTCAACCAGGCCTAAACTCCAAAACCCAAAAATATATAAAGCCTAAGGCCCATAGTCTAAAATAATTAAAATCAACAATCCAAACAAAATATATAAGCCCACCACACGATTTTCGGGCCCAAGCCCAAATCAAAAACTAAAATTTGCACTGTTCATCTTCCTCCTCACAGCGCCTCTACCACCAGTTGACCACCACCAACCTCCACTAATTCACCACCACCACCCCAGCGGTTTGGTTCCCTGTAAAAACCCCTACACAATGATACCACAAAACCACGATTTCCAATCCTATGATGAAAATCGATCCGGAAAATAGGAGCTTTTAAACTCAAAATCAACCTTCCAATCACTAGCATTCCATATAGAACCACTGCCTAACCCCTCCAAACAAACAACACAATTACACAGTAAATTTCGAGTTCAAATCCATTACCGATTTACAGGCTTTTGAAAAGGTTTCACAACAACCACCTAGCATCATGAATCAACAAAAATATATCCCAGTTCAAACAAGGTTTAAGGCGGTTCTATTGGTGGGGCTTTAGCAAACCAGGCGATAAAACCTACCAATAATCTATCTAACACCAATTATAACAAGCAGTTCTAACATCACCACCAATCAAAATAAAAATACTTCAAACACAAAACAAAAGGACGGTTTGGTGTTGATGGCGGCGCCATTAACCACGGTGTCAAAGATGTCAATGCTTCGACGGTTTAACTTTTTCAACTTTACGAGTTTTACATACTTTTGTGGTAATGCGACGATTCGTATTTATCGATCGACACCATTAACGGGGTATCTCAATTACGGAAAGCAGATATTCTTTGGGATGAATAGCATAAACAAAAATAACAAAAAAAAAACTTGGACTACTCATCGTTTTTAAACCGAACGGCTTCCCCGAAGCGGAAAAACCCCCCCTGAAGACAACTGTCGCGCGAAATTGGACGATCTTTCTTGTTCAAACCCTTTTTTTCTTCTTTCTGTAAAACTTTTTTTTTTTTTTTATAAACCTCATTTTTTTTTCTCCCGAAACTCTTTTTATTTTTCCAGTTGTTTAAAACCTCCCCGAAAACAAGGGTTTTAAACCTATCTACTTACTTACGGGCTTTTATCCAAAACTACTGGATATCCTATCTTTGTTTTATCTATTTATTATTATCTTTATTATTATTATTATTATTAAGAAAATAAAAGAATAAAACACGGGGTGTTATACAGGTAGTACCACTTCACAAGCAAACCTGACAGGTATATCTCTCTCTCGTGTTTTTCTAAATCCATATGGATCATTGACTCTGGTGCTACCAATCATGTCTGTTCATCATTACATCTGTTTTCTCATTATCATACTTGTTCAACACATTCTACTCTTAAACTTCCGGATGGAACAGACCATTTAATTACTCATGTTGGTAGTGTTATTCTCTCTTCTCTATTGCATCTTGACAACGTTTTGTTTGTTCCCACTTTTCATTTTAACTTGTTTTCCATTAGTGAACTAGTCAAATTTCACTTTATCTCTATCACGTTCTTTAAGACCCCTAAATTATTTTTATATTATTTCGTAACAATATTCAATATTTCGGTATTTGATATTTATTTCTGGGTCTACGGGCTAGTAAATGGGCTAGTAAATGTGGGCTTGAATTTTTGATAGAAAAAGAAAAGAGGGAAAACAGGTATTTTGAATTTTCAATGGTGTGTAGAGATTTTTAAATATTTGAAATTTTTCAAAATATATATTAATATAAGGTAGATAATAAATAGAGTACTTTTAATAGAAAATAATATTATATAATTAGGAATAGAGATAGTTGGTAAAATAGGAAGTTTCTAAAAGGTTAAACATAATATATGGTAGGTAATATTATTTAGAAAGGTCTCCGAAGGAAAAAAGTTTTTCTTAAAACAAGAACTAAACAGCTAAACACAAAGAAGAACGGAGGCACAGATTGTGCATCGGAATTGATTCTCTTTCATTTTCTATATACTCTGTTTTGACGATACGAAGGTGAGTAGTTGTGTTTTTCTATTTCACCAAACGAAGAAACAACTTTATTGTCTCTGCTCCATTTTTGTTCTGCCTCATTTTTTCTTTCGATGTTTTTCTTATCCTGCTGAATTGTTAAACTAGTTAAATGTCATATATTGTTTTCCTTGATTATTGAATTATTGGATTTGTTAATGGCTCGCTAAGCTAAGCCCGTGAGGACGAGAAAATCGTCCTTGTATATTGTTTGAATGTTTATTGTGTGTATGATGTTGTTGTTACGGGTTTGATGTTTGGTTGATGTCTGGGGTGGGAGCTTGGAAGAAGCGTTAATGGCGCCCAAAGAAATCGTGATGGATTAGATTAGGTGAACTCTTGTTGTGGTGATTTGAATTGGTTGGTTTGATGTGGGTTGTTGATGGTTGTTTGGGTGGACTGTGTGTGGTGAATGTAGATGTGGTTGTTTGAGGGGATGGGTGCTGTTGAAGCTTGGAACATATGTTAATGGCGGTCGAGATCTAGATTGGGGAGAGATCTCGACAGTTGTTAAAAGGGTGTGGTGGGTTAATTAAAGATGTTTGGTTTTTGATAAGGAGTGAAACCGTGGGTATGTGGAAGTGAGGAGTGGTTAATCCGGTGGTGGTGGTGGGTGGAGGGAGCAGGTGAGGAAGACGACCTCAGTTGGGCCGGGCTTTGGGCCAAAAATCTATTGTTTTATTTGTTTTCTTTGGGCGGACCTAAGTTGGTTTGTTTTGTTTGGGCCGAACCAATTAGTTGTGTTGGGCCAATTTCTATTTCTTTTGTTTTTGGGCCGAACCATTTAGTTTTCTTTGGGCCAGTTTCATTTTAAGTGGTTTTGGGCCAGTTTCTACTCTTTTGTTTTGGGCCGAACCATTTAGTTTTCTTTGGGCCGGTTTCTAATTTTATGTGGGCTGGTCTTTATGTGCCCAATTGGCTCAGGTTGAATAAATAGGATGTTTAGACTCTTGGATTTTGGTTTTGGGCCTTGATTGTGGACTATTGACTGTTTATTTACGTTACTTTTTATGTTGTAAATTGTATGGACAAGTCCAGTGGTAGAATGTTGTGGAAGCCGGTATAAACTTGTTTATCATTATCTAAGAAAGATTTGACGTTGATGTTGTGTATTTTTGACATGTGACGAGATAGAAATTTTAGGAGACATAATATTCCTAAAACGCTATAAAAATGTTATCGGGTATGTTTGGAGCAATTGTGACATTATATGATATGTTGGGATATATATATATATATATATATATATTAAAATGCAATATTTTTAGAGAAATAGATGTAAACGCTCCATCATTATATCTATGAGATGCTACTATGAGGTAGTATAATATTTGTGGATATTTTCCACGGGATTGTGGCTTAGTGCAATCATTTATTTGGCACGCAAAAGAATGAAAGTTGTTATGAGATATATACGTATGATACCTGGATAAATTACGTAACGAAAATCCTGGAACCTAGCTACCACAACTCATGTGATTGGCCCCATGTGAAGGGCGTATGTGATTTGATTGACCCTTCTGGAGTTTCAGTGAATCTGAATGGCCCTTGAATTATTATTCCGTTCACAAAATTAGAACGAGACGACGCAATATTTTTTATGCCGAATAGTGGCGCATTACCGCGATAATGACGCGTTAAAAGTAATCGGGTTACCTGTATCGCGATATCCCGCTTAGGGTAATTAAGCACGGAGTGGTTCATTACGTGAGGGGAGGCATGTGGATGCACATGTTCGGCGTTGGGGAGTGATTGTGGTAGCCAGGAAAACTAGGTAAAATATAGAGACGACATGATTCTAGGGACACTTGAAGAAACTCTAAACAATAATGGTGATGATATATTAAAGTGTACGTTAAATCTATAATAAATTATTTATTATAATTTATGTTGGGTTCATAATGGTTTGCAGAAGGGTGGGTTGAATTGATTATTGATGCAGGTGTGACCCACTCTGTGATTAGGCTTACACCTGTGTAAGTATAGAGTAAGTTTTAGTTTTGTTCTTTTATTATTAGATGTAGTTGATCTAATACGGTTTGAAGCTAAGGCGCCTCGGTGGAGGAACTACTTGCTTTAATTATTGTATTTAAGAACGTTGTATTAGTCGTTGGAAGTTCAGGCGCCTCGGTGGAGGAATTAACTGCCTTATTAATTGTGTATGTATATGTATAAGTATATTTTGTAATTTAGGGCTACTCATACCAGCATTGTTTATAATGCTGACCCGATTTGCATGTTTGCCTAACGGGTGTGTTCATAAAATGAACCCAGTTGATAAGTCTTGACATGATTAGTGTTGAAGACGGTTGGTTGCTGCTTGTGGTTTGCGTTAACGTCGCATTACAGGATATGTTTTGTTTTCCCTTGAGGTGTAATAGATTTTCAGTTGAGACAATGTTTTTGGTATTTTCAATTGTAATTATAATTAAAGAGTTATTGAAAGGAGATTTGTAACTTAATCATATTTGTGAATTTTTGTAATGAAGAGAACTTTTGTTTATTTAAAAATTTATTGGTTTCCAATTATTGGAATAGTTAAATGGATAATGAGTTTTTTTTAGAAGTTGAGAGTGCATCACACCTCGAAAATCGAAGAGTCGGGAACAAATATTGTTTTTTCTGATTTTGTCGAAATGCGGGGTGTGACACGTTCACTAATGATTCTTGCCTTTTTCAGGACCAGTTATCGAAGAAGAAGATTGATTGGGACGACTTAATGGGGGACTATACCATCGCCAACTAACTTCCGTTTGCTCATCCCACAACTCCACCACCAATAATTTATGGCATTATCGCTTAAGACATCTCTCTTCCACGCCTTTGTAGATTTTAGCTAAGCAGTTTCTTTTCATTTCTAGTTCCAATAATGCTACTTGCAATGTATGTCCACATGCTAAGCAAACACGTTTATCTTTTTCTCATAGTTCAATAAAAACTATTAGACCTTTTCAAATGATTCATTGTGACATTTGGGGTATTTTTCTTTTACCATCCTATTCCAATGCTCGTTTTTTCTTAACTATTGTCGATGATTTTAGTCGTGCTACATGGATTTATCTTATGACGTACTGTCAAATCTGAAACTGCCATGCATTTACAATCTTTTTTTGTCATGGTTCATACTCAATTTCATTCTATAATACATTCGCTCATATCTGGCCATAGCAATATTGATGACTATTTTCATGAAATCCAAGTCCTTCGATCCGACAATGGATCCGAATTTACATCCCATAACATGCAACAATTTTTTTCCAAACATGGGGTTATTCACCAACGTAGTTGCGTTGCTACTCCCTACCAAAATACTGTTATTGAAAGAAAATATCGTCACTTACTCAATGTTGAACGAGCATTACATTTTCAAGCTCATCTCCCGTTATCCTTCTGGGGTGAATGCATTCTCACCGCAAGTTATCTCATTAACAAAATTCCTAGCACCTTGTTAAATGGCAAATCATCTCATGAGCTTTTGTTTACAATACCTCCCACTCTTGCCCATCTTCGTGTTTTGGTTGTTTATGTTTTGCTCACAACATTTCCATTAAAAATAAGTTTGATCAGTGCGGGAAACCTGCCATCTTCATTGGTTATCTTTATGCTCAGAAAGGCTATTGCATTTATGATTTATCTTCCAAGAAAATTTATACTTCCCGTGATGTGATTTTCCATAAGAATGTATTCCCCTATCAACATTTATCTTCCCCACCATCACATCTGCCAGTTTATCCCTTACCCATCCTAGACAATGAAACTTTTGACATTCAATCCTCTCCTGTAACTCCAGTACATGGAGCGCGCACGCACTCTGATCCACCACAAATCGAGTGCGTGCCCGTGCCCTTCCCTCCTGTAACTCCAGCAGAGAGAGCGCACACGCCCTCTAATCCAGTAGAGACAGAGCGCGCTCGCGCCCTCCCTCCTCACAATCTTCCAACTCAGACAGCTCTGTCACCTACAATTTTGGAACTCCCTCAGCCACCACACCCTAACCCTCCTACCTCACCTCGATCTACTAGAGTGCAAAACCCCCAAAACTTCTCATCAAAGATTATCATTGTTCTACTCTCACCAAGGCACCTACAGTCCCTCGTTCGGCCAACCTCATCCAATAGGATTCTAAGGTAACACGGTCTTCCACTCCATATCCTATGGCTTTCTATGTTTCTGATACTAATTTGTCCACTTGTCATAAAGATTTTTTGCCTAAAGTGTCTTCTTCAGTTGTTCCTACATCTTTTTCTCAAACTGTCAAAATTCTAGAATGGAGAGTTGTTATGGCTGCTGAAATTGCAGCTTTGGAAGATAATAACACATGGACTCTTGTTCCGTTATCTTCTCATCATAAGCCTATTGGTTGCAAATGGGTTTTCAAGATTAAATATCATTCATATGGTTCTATATTGAACGTTACAAAGCTCATCTTGTTGCCAAGGGTTACAATCATATTGAAGGCCAAGACTATTATGACACTTTTGCACCCATTGCTAAATTAGTCACTGTTCGATTAGTTCTCTCCCTTGCTGCTATCAGACATTGGTCATTTCATCAGCTGGATGTCCACAATGCCTTTCTCCAAGGCGATTTGGATGAAACTGTCTATATGACCTTACCTCCTGGCTTCGACAAATAGGGGGAGCATAGGATCTGTTGCCTCAATAAGTCCTTATATGGACTCAAGTAGGCTTCTCGGCAATGGTTTGCCAAACTATCTACCACTTTTATCATTGCCGGCTTCACTCAGTCTAAGTCTCATTATTCTCTATTCACTAATATTCGTGGTTATAATTCTACATTTGTCCTTGTTTATGTGGATCTACATTCATCCACAGGTAACAATCCATCTCTCATTCAACTTTTTTTTTAGAGGCAAAGTTCTATATCAAGGACTTAGGGCGCCTAAAAATATTTTTTGGGTAAGGATCCAAAGAAGGATTATTTCTTACACAACGCAAATGTCTTTTGGACATTCTGTCTGATTGTGGTACCACTGGTGGTCATATTTTTGAGTTCCCTATGGAACAAAACATCAACCTCCATACCAATGATGGCAAGTTACTTCAGGATCCTACTGTCTATCGTCGCTTGATTGGGCGTCTCTTATATCTCACAGTTACACGTCCAGATATCACTTATTCTGTTAATTATCTCAGCCGTTTCATGCAGTCCCCACGGACTCCACATCTAGATGTTGCTCATCATATACTTCGCTACCTTAAATGTTCGATCAACAAAGGGATTCTCTTATCCGCTAATAGTTCTTTACATATCTCTGGTTTCTGTGACTCTGATTGGGCTGGCTGCCTTGTCACTCGTCGTTCTACTAGTGGTTATTGCACTTTTCTTGGTTCTAGCCCTATATCCTGGAAAACAAAGAAACAAAGCACTGTATCCCGTTCTTTGCTGAAGCCATATATCGTTCCATGGCTATCCTTGCGTGTGAACTTCAATGGTTAAAGTATCTTCTACATGACTTAGGCATCTCTCATCCTTCTCCAATGAACATGTTTTGTGACAATCAGGTCGCCCTCCATCTCTCTCAAAATCCAGTTTTTCATTAACGAACGAAGCACATCGAATTGGACTGTCATTTCTTACACAACAAGATACAGGCCAAGTTACTATCTCCTACGTTCATTCCATCCTCAGATTCGGTGGCTGACGCCTTCACTAAACCTCTCGCAAGGACACCTTTCTGAGATTAATTCGCAAGTTGGGAGTTCTTGACATTCACTCTCCAACTTGAGGGGGAGTATTAGAAGTTGTTATGTATGTCAGAGTGCAGAGCGCGCCGCGCTTCGCGTCCTGTTTACTATACTCGCACCGTTTGTGTTTGTACAGATCTTAGATCTTTGTTATTTTAGTTTATATTTATGAACTTGTAATCTCTATATATATAAACAATTGTATGAGACCTAGAAATCAATCAAGAAAATATTCTCAAATCGTATGAGACCTAGAAATCAATCAAGAAAATATTCTCAAATCGCTCTCTCTAATTTATCATAAGAAAAAAAGAATGATACCAGTGGTTATCAAGGTTGATGGCGGCGGAAGTAACTGTGATGATGTGTGGTTGTGGAGGATGGTGGTGGCGGTGAGTGGGGTGGGATGGAGGTGGAAGATGGTGGCTCCGATACCAAGAAAAATTGTGTAATGTCTTATCTTATCAATAGACCAGTGGCCATTCGCCCATTCTTATTAATCATCAAAAAATTACAATATGGAAATAGAATATTCTTACTACATTACACTAAAGGAAATAAGATGATCCGAAATATACTCAAGCACATTCAGGTGTCATGCTCATAGTCTGCAGTTCTTACAGTGGCATAAAGAAAGTAGCAACAATATTCAACCTCAAAACTTTCAAACCAACAATTTGAAGTAGTGATGAGCATGATCAAACAAGTATCATCGAGCAAGAAATTGGACAGGCAACAAAGGTTGCTGAGAAGGGCAGGATTTGAAACTCGCAGGCCCATGAAGGGGCTACCCATTTAGAGCCGAAGGCCCAGGCACCAAAGCATACAGTAATTATAGCCCACAATATGTGCAGTATTCCAAGTCCCAAAATATCACCGATATATCTTATATATCACCGATATATATATTTTTTTGGTACACCGATATGGATATATTCGATATATCTCAACCGAATATTAAATCATTTTTTTCCGATATATATCGCAATTTCTAATATAACGATATATATGGACCGATATATACAATATATCTTATATAAATTTTTGATTTTGACCGATATTGTTGACTTTGACCGATAATATATCCGATATAATCGACGATATTTCCGATATATCAACATACAAAACAAAATTTTGACAGGTCAACAAAAAAAATAGATATCTCCAATATTTTTGATATATATGATATATATATCGGTTTTTGGGTACATTGAAATATTCACAGAATTCGATATTTTGGGCCTTGCTGTATTCAATAGTGGACGTTGACGAAGGAAAAACTTGCCATTCCTGTTACTGCTTGTGCTGTCCATAAGCCCTCCACGAATCTTGCCTTATTTTGCCCACGCCTATTTGTCTGGAACGGTTGATTGTCCATGCAAAAATCACTGTCAGTCAGTTCATTTTTAGCTTAGAATGGTGGTCCATAAGCCCATCGGAGACCTTCTAGGCTGTTAGCTTATTTTTCAAACCGTAATTGTTAGAAATGGTTCATTGTTCATTATAGAACAGAGCCAACTAAGATTATGATAATCACGTGAAACCTCAACCTTTCATCCGATAACATCCCTCCAATGCAAAGCTATAAAAACCCAATCACAAACACATGTAGTTACCATTGCTCACATACGAAACTTTTTCAGAAAGAAAAAGATGAAAAACTTTGCCAAAGTTCTTCACCTTGTTTCCTTTCTTGTTTTTCTTCCTCTTTTAGTTTCATGTGAGAAACAAGATTTGTACATAGTGTACCTTGGAGACCATGATGGGTCAAAAACTCACCAAGAGATTGAAGACACTCACCACAGACATCTCCTCTCAGTTAAGCAAAATGAACTAGAAGATGGTTCTTATATTCTGTACAGTTATAAAAATAGTGTCAATGGTTTTGCTGCCGTGCTTACAGAAGAAGAAGCCAAACTCTTATCAGGTATTTATTTCATATTATAAATGGGATTTATTTGTTTCGTACTTTTGATTTTTCTCCATAAGTTTTTATTTTTTCTGTGACGCCTTTATATTTTGAAGCAAACTAAAAATATGATAAATGTAGTTCGAGAACCTCCAAAAGCACAAATTATTGCGTTGTGTGTCCTTTATGAATTATGAATGGCATCTAGTCCTTCTTATAAAAATTCATTTTTTTCATTATTGTATATATTTTGTATTTGTCGATAATATAATATAACGTACTTTGCATTGTTTTATTTGTACGTCTTGGCATACAGAGAAGGATGAAGTGGTTTTTGTAGCTGAAGACAAACCAAATATGTTTTCTCCTAAGACAACAAGGTCATGGGAGTTTATGGGTCTCGAAGGGGAAACGGAGTTTGGAAGAAGTATTGCTAGTGATATGAGAGGAAATCTCCCGCAAAAAGCTAACTATGGGAACGATATTGTTATTGGAGTGGTAGACACTGGTAATAAAAGAACTTGTTCATTCTCTTTGGTTGTTTGTTTATTTTCCTTATGCTTCTATAAATATTCTAATATTGCAATTCCCTTAATCCTTATGTCCTACTAATGTTTGCCCAAATATTAGAAAATCTATATGTTATGAATTCAGTAGCCCACTGATTTTGAAATTAATGAGCTATATATGAAATCAGAAATCTAAAAGTTAACGGACATATATTGTTCACTACTTTTTCTCTTTTACTATGATATAATTCTGAAAAATAATTTGGAATTACAAAATAAAATCACGAAAACAAATCATTACCGAAAAACAACTTGTAACTTTACTTGTATGTTGGATAGTTATCTTACATAGTTACATGTTCAAGTAGTATGTTAGTACATATTGTAGATATCAATAGACTCACTTTATATTTTGGAATAGCACGCACAGGATTTGTTATTTAATATGTCAAATGTGGTGTATGTCTTCCTGCCAATATATAGGTATATGGCCAGAGTCAAGGAGCTTCAACGACGAAGGATTAGGGCCTGTGCCAAAGTCATGGAAAGGAATTTGTCAAACTGGAGCATCATTCAACTCCTCACATTGTAATAGGTAATTTCTTTTTCACAAAGAAACCCCTAATTATTTCATTACAGTGAAAAATATCTGTTTACTTAAAAAATTGGTTACCATGCATTATCTCTGGAGCAAATAAGTAGTCCTATATCTAGAGTTTAAACCATGCCTGATAAAATATGTACATAAATTGAGTTGATTATCATGTCACCGTCACTATGAATTTTTTTTAACAGGAAAATTGTTGGAGCACGATACTATCTCAAAGCCTACGAATACTTTCACGACAAACTGAATAATAGTTTAGACTTCCAATCACCTCGTGACAGCAATGGCCATGGAACCCACACTGCATCTATTGCTGCAGGCCGAAAGGTTGAAAATGTATCAGATATTGGTGGATTTGCAAATGGCACAGCATCAGGTGGAGCTCCACTTGCTCGTCTTGCTGTGTACAAAGTATGTTGGCCACTAATAGATCGTATTAAGAATAAGAAAGCTGGTACCGATTGTGTCCAAGCTGACATACTTGCAGCAATCGATGATGCTATCGGTGATGGGGTTGATGTTTTAAGTATATCACTTGGATTAGACGACCCTGTTAATCACACAAGGGATGGAATTGCAATAGGGGCTCTACATGCAATCAAAAAGAATATTGTAGTTTCATGTTCTGGTGGAAATAGTGGGCCTGCTGGTGGTTCTGCGGAAAATGTTGCTCCATGGGTCATCAGTGTTGCTGCTAGTACGATTGACAGAATCATTAGTTCACCTGTTGTGTTGGGGAACGGCATTAAGATCGAGGTACTATCTGTGATCATATTAATATCTATCAAATAGAGATACTTTTGGTCCAATATATACTTGATTTGTCCGAGTTAACTTGTTCGGGGTTAAACGGTACGGTCCAATTTATCAATTTTGTTTGGATTAATTTTAGGGCCAATCAGGAACTCCATACAAACTGGAGAAGAAAATGTACCCTCTAGTTTATGCTGGTGATGTGGTTGAACCCCATCTATCCAAGAATTCTAGTGCCGGGTAATGATTCATCTTGCTTGATTTTCAATTGGCATTTAACTCGTAAGTCACAAGTCAAACTGATAACAAATTTTCTTTTAGGCTATGCGTTCCAGGTTTCTTGTCGCCGGAGAAAACGAAAGGCAAGATTGTAGTTTGCATGACAAACTTACATGATGCCACTAGGCCTTTTAACAAGTCACAGGAGGTGAAAAGAGCTGGTGGTGTTGGTATGATATTAGCCAACAGTCCAGATGTTGGAGATACTAATTTGTATTCTAATAGTTATGACCTTCCATCAACGTCAGTTGGAGCTAATGGTGCAACCACAATTCTTAATTACATTAAATCTTCCAACAATTCAGTAGCCCAAATTGAGCCAGCCATGACAGTTTTAGGTATTAAACCAGCACCTTCCATGGCAAACTTTTCCTCAGTTGGTCCAAATCCCATCGACGAAGATATTCTCAAGGTAAATATATAATTTCATAATGGTACAATATGTACGTATCAAAAACTTTGTTTTCCGTTTAAATTATGGCCATCTCTAGTATGGTAGCATAATACGCTTTAGTTGTGAATATTGAGTGACAATTGAAGAACTTGTGTTTGAATTGGACACGACAATTATTTACGAGCAGCCGGACATAGCAGCACCTGGAGCGTACATATTAGGAGCATGGGAGAAACAAAATAATGTAGGTTTGGGATATATGAAATATATGATGGCTTCGGGGACTTCAATGGCAGCCCCCCATGTAGCTGGTCTCGCCGCGCTTGTCAAAGCTGTTCATCCTACATGGAGCAGTGCTGCCATAAGATCCGCTCTTATGACTACAGGTAACCAAAATATTCACGCTTCAGAACCATATACACAAACAAAAAGGTCGTTGAGTAATTCTGACATTTTTCATGTTTTATGGCAGCAACATTAACAAACAATCTTGGTAAACCCATAATTACTGCCTCTGGAGAGGTTGCAAACCCATTCCACTTCGGATCGGGCCATGTTCGACCCACAAAAGCCGCGGACCCTGGCCTTATATATGATGCTTCCTTCACCGACTACCTTCTCTACTTGTGTAGTATTGGAGACCAGAAAGCTGTTCCCTCTTTCCACTGTCCAGAGGTGCCACCCTCAGTTCACGATCTCAACCATCCATCTCTGGCAATTTCCCATCTCAATGGTACCATGATAGTGAAGAGGACTGTTACTAATGTTGGTGGCGAAAAAAGTGTGTATAGAGTGTTGAGGCGCCACGTGGAATTTCAGTCGAAGTAAGCCCAAACATATTATATTTCAAAGCTGTGGACGAGAAACAAAGCTTCACAATAACTATCAAAGCAGAGACAAGTCTGGGAGCAAGCAATAGCACTACAGGAGGGTATTCATTTGGGTCATACACATGGGAAGATGGGATCCATGTTGTCAGAAGCCCCATAGCGGTATCTCAGACGGGTTATCCATTTGTACGAAATACAACACCTGTGGAAAATTTGCCTCGTGGAGTTGGAGATAAAGAAGTGCAAAGGGGATAAATTTTGAGTCCAAATGTAAGTTTATATCTTAGAAGATAATGAAATTTATTTGTGGTTTCATAACTTAAGTGGTTTCATTTTGAGAGAGATGTTTATACTGTAATGTCCATATATATACTTAGTAAATGGGCACGTGCGTTGCACGTGCTAGGTGAGAAAATTAGGATGGAGAAAATCAATATGTAACATGTTTTAGATTAATAAGGTAAAAAAAATTCAATACTTTATGTCATGTTGCAAATAGATCTTGTCGAGTATTTATATGCGATTGAGGAACATTGTTGGATTTATATGAGGATACTAACTGTAAGATATAAGAATATTATATCATGGTGTGCAACATAATTGCTATTTTACATTGGAGAATAAAATTTCTCAAAAAAAATGCAAGAAAAATAATATTTTTTTATTATTGTCTTCAAAAAATATCTAGAGAATCCATAAGTTTTTTTTTTTAATGTGATTAAATAAGCAGGTAGTTTGGACAGAGAAAGAAATTGTTGGTAGCTAACAAATGCAATTTTTTTTTTAATATTTAGATAGATTACATTGAGAAACAATTAGAAAAATACATTGGATACTATTATATTTGTGCTATAATATGTGGATTGAATTAAATGTGTAAATTAAAATTTTCTGGAAGATATCTATGTGGGAAGACTAACATTTAAAAAGTTTTCAATAGAATGTGGATCTTATTTCATGTGTATGGAGATTCCATGATTCAAATGATGGTGTAATGAATTTTTTCAAACCATCTGTTTAGAGGTGGCGTCAAAAGAAGAAATTATGGATGCCAGTTGCATCGCTGAATTTTATCTGTTTAACCCTGTTGTTAGTAGCACAATCTTTTGATCAATTCTTGCATTGGTTATTGGTCCCCATTCTAAAAATGTTATTAGCACTTAATTCCAAATGCATTTTTTTTTGCAGGTTTCAGGCTTAAACAAAGAAGTAAAGGGATAGATATTTTCTATTGTTTATGTTCCATATTATGATTTCCTACATAACTATCTCAAAAGCAAAAAATAAATAATCAAACAATATTCAACCAATATGTGGCTTTTATATGCAACTTGAAGATGTTGAAAACAAAACAACCATCACACGTAACAAAATAAATAAACAGTCTAGCTGGTAAACCAATTTATACGAACTTTAACTCGTAATAGTAAACCAAGTTTTTGATGGGAGTTACAAAGATTGGAATGATAGTGAGAAAGATGACGCTTTTTTTTACGGCTTGAAAGGTTTAATTGTGTTGAAGGAACTCTTAGTAAATGGGCACTTGTGTTGCATGTGTAAGTCATATAGTTGATTTATTGATATAGAATTTAATATGAGCAAATAATATGATAATTGTAAGTACAATAATTCACATCATTATTGTTTTGGATATGAATTTGGAGACGCTAATTGTTTTCTCAACTGCAGCTTTATCTTTAGGCACCTGCATTTTTGCTTTTTCATGTGCTGAAAAAAAATATTTGGAGAGGAATCTAGCTGCCTGTTTTTAATTAGCAATTTTTTAGTACTTGTGAAAGATACTATTTAATTAAAAAAAACTTAATATATAAAATAAAAAGGGGGGAGGAATAAATAATTATTATAATTATAACTTGGTTCTTGAAGTTGTGCATTAAACTCAGGAAATTCATTAGATTCTAGTGAATCAAAGTCCTGAAAAAATATTCATAGTTGTTAGCTTGTAATAAATTCATATTTTTTGGATGTACATTGTAAAGATGTATATGATGAATCAGAAGAACCACTTTTACCTTATTGTATTTGAAACGATCAATCGAATCTATTGGTTTCACGATTAAGAATGTCAATTGAATCTCACCTAACCAGCAGAAATATTGCAAGATGTTTGAGAGTTTGGGAGAAAAAAAATTGTGATTAATTAAAGATGGTTAAGATGAAAAAAGAAAATATATTGGCTAGGAAAAATTATTAATAGTTTGTTTCTTGTGGTATATAAGCTTTTTAAATGTTTTGTTTGGTGGAGCTACAAAAGTGGGCATAATTTATCGGGTCAATTTTTTTAGTATCAGCAAAGGGAGTAGCATATTACCCAACCGCTTGAGGAAAGTGCATGGGAAGGCATGCGGCAGGAGTAGTTGCACATAAATACACCTCTTTTCTTAAATGGTTGGAAATCTTTGTTGACATTTTCTAAACCTAAAAAAAAAATTGTTCAAGCCTTTAAACTTGACAAATTTGACATATCTAGGGAATTAAGCCAAGTAATAGAAACTGATGGGAAGATTTTCCAAGTGTGTTAGACTTAGCAATTCATCAACAAAGGTGGTTCCAATTTCTTATCAAGAAATATGTGCATCATCCACACAGTAAATCTGTAACTTTTGGAGTAATGGTAAGGTGACTTACTGTAAATGAGATCACAACGTCAAATAAAGACACCAACAAAGGGCTTCATACGTACACACTACCTTTAGGAGAAACATTTGCAACTGAATATTCTTTGGGAGGGATTCTGGTGGTGGAACCACTTACCAAGTCCTTGAATCAGATTGTTCTAGTTCAAATTGTAACCAGGAAAACTTTGCAAAGTAGCAAGGATTCAAGCACAGTCTTTGATCTTCATTGTTCTCTTTGTCTGTCGGAAAATTTTCTTCTCACTCTTTCTTGGTTATCTTCCTGCTTGGTTTTCCATCAGCCTTTGGAGGATATAGAGGAGGTACCTGATTTTGTGCTTCCCATCATCAAGATGTCTCTCCAGAATCCTGTGATGCTCAATGAATAAGTTGATTCTCTTAGGTTGCAAAATGCTTTAATTGGTGTAGTTGACAAACTTTTGCAGGAGGTCGCAGATAGGGCTCTCCACCCCCACAATTGTTCTCCGATTTTTTTTTGCAAGAAATTATTATTTAATACAAAATTGTTTGTAAGATAAGAATGTAAGGGTCCTAGGTCTTGATAAAAAGTATTTGGAACAATTGCATGCATTTGATTTCCCTGAAACCAAAACATACAAAATTAGTTGGTAATTGTTTGCAATAAAAATAATAGAAAGGGAATTTGTTCAATTCAAATAAAATTGGCTAACTTTATCGTCTATCAAGACCATGTCAAATCTGATAGTTTTTCCTTGCAATTCTTTTGCAATGTCAAATAAAGGAAGATATGTCGGTGTTGCCATTTCGAAGGAAACCTATAAAATTTTAAAGTGAGAGGAATATAGAGCAGGAAAAGAATAACAAAAAAGTAATAAATCACTCTGGAAAGTGTAGTTGTCAAATTGTTATTTCATTATAAAAAAGTACAGTACTATGAAAAACAAATGAGATGATGAAACAATGTAGTAAGGATAAAATTGTGACCATTTTAATTTGATATATGCAAAGTGTTGCAGAAGAGACTAAGATAGTAATGAGCAAAACTTTTTTGCAGGGTGATGCTATTCCTAGATGCCAAAGATGCCACATGAGAAATTGGGAAGCAAGATAAGAAGTTAGGCATTGGCAACGTAACAATTTCTGTATGAGTCATTTTCGAAACATCAACTCTGAAGCACCATAAAGCATGCCAAACGCATCTGCCACAAAATATTTATGAAATAGTTATTTCTAATGGAATTTGCTGAAGTACTTGAAATAGTTATATTGTTGCAATTGATTACCTTTTAGATTCGTATTTGCTTTCGAAAGCAGCCTAACATTGTCAAACTCAACGAAATCAAATTTGTATATCGAATTTTCGGGTGAGCTTCGGAAGATCCCCTGACAATAGTGTCCCATATGATAAGTATAATAAATTCATGTTGAATCGGGCGATATGAATCTCTTCTAGTTTGCACACTGAAGTTTTCAATATGATATATGTGTCCTTCATGAAGAACATTTGAGAATGTGTTTGAATGGTTTTTAGGAACAATTACTTGAATCTAATCTCCCTGGGAAAAAATCATAGCATTAAGGCAGTTTCATATCATGGAAAACTTAATGTGCGGAAATGCAAACGACTCAGACGACTTACTCGTTCATCAATTAGGACAACATCAAATCTCTTCTGCTTATCTTGCGTGTCTTTACTGCCTACAGTCCATCTTCTCATGACACGAACTTTAACTTGACACTTTAGAGTTTTGTCAGTTAATTCAGAGAATCGAACATATTCTTCTATGGCCATATCTAATTGCACCTATAGTACAGTGAAGCGAATTAGCATAGAGGAATAATAATGAATTAGCAGGTGAAAAACTTTTAATATAAAATAGAAAAGATTTAGGAGGAAACCTTTTTTCAATGATATGGTTCTTTGTTCTTCGCAAGGATGCAATTGGAAATGGAAAGGCAGCAGAAGAAGATAGGGATTTGAAAGTGCAAGACTCTCAGTATTTATAGTGATCATCATACCTCTTACAGGGATAGTTAGGATGGTTAACGTATAAAGTAACTGAGTTTGTGTTCTGAACGGTTCCAAGGATGTATATTTCTTCAAATGTAGAAAACTGAAACCTCGATTCTTGGCTTTAAGGGGATGTAGTTAAGCAACTGCCTTATAAAATTAGGATAACTTAGATACTCTAGCAGCAAAGAAGTTTGGTCGGCCCTGTATCCAGCCCAGCCCAATTTTTCCATATAAAAACGAAAAAAGTATCCACCATTTGCTTCCGAAAAGATTTTTTGTTATTAGGAAAATATTACTAAATAATCGAAGTGAATAACCTCTTTAAATTTGATTTCAAAATGTATTATTACTGATTAAATACAAATAAATGTGAAAAAATATAATTTGAGTAATAAAATGGTTCACAAAAGTAAAAATAGCTTCTAATCAAAGGTCTCGCCAATTTCAGTAAAAGTTGCAACAGCAAAATAAATCTAATATTGTGTTGAACGCCTTAGTGAGTGAGCATCCTCGCCCAGCTAGTGTGAGGAACCTGCATCAGTAGCTCTTGATGAAAACTTGGTATCCCCTGGCGGTGAAGTGAACATCGGATTAGCCAGCAGTCTAGAAGCATTTTCTCGCAGTGTCGCCGGGATATGGCGGTTATGTTGGCCTTCATATGTGGTTATCACAATTGATGGATTCTGAAATGATCTCTCTACACGTTTCTTCATAGTGCTCTTCGGACTAGTGCATCTATAATAGCTACTGCAAATGCCAAACAAAGGTTCTGTTAGACAGTTAAATGAACAACAAAAAAGAAATAAGCAAGAGAGAAATTGTAGGGGTACATTCTTAGTGAATCAAGTCATCTAACTAAAGTTTCATTAACTTGTTGAAGAATCTATGATATGATGTAATGCAATTCTAGCTAGCATCAGACTATCAATCATAGTGTTTGCATTCACATTAAAGCATATACAGAAGTATATATATTCAAATTAGATAAGGATTGAAGTTTATTGATGGATGATGTTACATCCATTTTAGAAACTGCAAACACTACATATATATCAAGCTGAAATATTTTATTAATAACTATAACAGTTTTAAACGGGCACGTGGTTTCACTATATGGATCAAATCCATCCTTCTTTTGAAGAAAAAAAAGTAATTGTTTGCCAGAGATGGAAATCATACCTTTGATCATGTCAACTTTATAGAATTGCTTAATGCTTTTGACATCTTGGTGGCATCTTCATTAGATGGTATATTGGTAGTCACCGTCTTGGAAACCGAAGAGCTTCAAATGGTTGTTCAGAAACAAAAATCTTGAAGATGTGGATCCAAGTTCTTTGTGCTATCCAGCTTGACATCAATAAGTGTTGAAGACAAATTACTGGCCTTCCCTCCAGGTTGATCCTCATTTCCATCAGTCCTCACTTTAATGTCAGGTTGCAAAGAGCATGGTGACGTGCTATTATCTGAATCTTGAAGAAAATGACTCTGTTGTACTTCAGTGGCATCATCACTTAAATCTACAACAGGAGGCTTTAACTTAAGTAACTCTGACGCGGTATTGAAAGAACGCTTATATGAGTCTCCCGGATCACATTTGTAATTGAGATGATTGAAACCATCAACAGGTGTGTTAAGATCCTAATTTTGAGCACATACCATAAATGGATTCAGAACTAAAATTTCCAACTTAACAACAATAGAAAAAAGAGACACCAGGAGAAAGAAAACAACAAAATAAATATAAAATGTGTAAACCAGTAACAAATGATAGTAGATGTAAAATGCATCAACGTAGGGTGTAGATGGCCTCTTTCAACAACACCCTATTCATGTTGAAAGGCTTCTTAATTCTATTTATATATATTTTAAAACTTCTTGTGGTTGGATGTGATGTTGATAGATAGTGTAATCTAAGGTCATTATACGAAGGGGTTTGAGGATTTCTAGAGCTTGGAAAGAAAGGTTCTGGTTGCTATCTGATTTTTATTGTTATCTTAGGTTTCTCCAAGCCATAGAAAATGGTCCATTTCAACGCGATGGACAACTTGTTGGGGAAGGCTCAATATCCTTCGTTAGCTACCTAGGTTAAGTGACGCGAAAACACTGTCCAATTTCGCATTGGAAGGATGTCCCTGACCAAATCAAGGTTATGATATGGAATCTTGTTATGGTTTGTTTCAGGCTTCTTTCAGTGTGACCTCTTACCATTCCAATTACCATATATTTTTTTGATCCAGTGTTTTGAAAACAGGATGATTATACTGTCTCTTCGACCTACAAAACTCAAATCTTTCAAAGAATTAATAAACAGTGGAGAGAGTTCAAGAGCAAGCTTCGGTCTAAACATTATGATAAATATGATATAGTCTTGGAAAGAAACTGTCCAGAGAGGTGTTTGGCACAAAGACAGGGTTATATTTGTCGGCAACCAGTCAACACCAAATGCACAGGCTCGTCGCAGTAAGGGCAAGTTTGCAAGAGAGGCTTTAAAGACTCCACACACATATGGTAGGTGAGGAGCAGCAAGAACAAATAAGGCCATGGCAATTCTCTAGTTTTATATTGATTTGTTTAAATGTCTATAGATATTGTCCTGATTATATTTGTGGGGGGAACATTCTAGGCTGAAAGAAGTGCGAGCTTAAGCCATCAGAATCAAAGTGCCTCACCAAAGGTCTCAAGGCATAGTGCAGCCATATCTGAAGATCTTGATACAAAACATATTTTGGTATCTGTTTTTCCTAGCAATTATGTATGAATAATGTTTGTATTTTCAAAATGAAATGTGAAAATTCAGACCCACTTGTTTCATTAATTGTGTTTGGGTAGGCAAATAGGAAAATTACCCAAATAATCATGTTGTATGTTGAGATAACCCAAATCCACCATCTAGAAGTTTTCGGACCTGATTTTCTTGTTCACCTCTGCCTATCGCACAACCTTAATTCTCTCAACATCTTCCCTATTCAGCTTTACCTCTGCCACATTTGTGCTAACCAAAACAGTAGATAATAAAGCCTGATAAAATTTATCTACAAAAGAATCTAAAAATAATGTAGGACTATAAATAAAAAGATAACTAATCAAACACGACCTAAGAAGTAAAAAGGACCGCGAATGTAATAAATAAGACAATCAATTTAAAAGAAATACAAAAGGAGAAAATGGAGACATCCAAGAATGAGTAAACCAAGATGTCTCCAAACTAAAGGCAAGCCCAAAACTAAATTTTTTTGTTTGATCCCAATAAAAAAAAGATTGGGAGACACTCACATGTCCAAAAGGCGAGTGAAATTGGTAAAAACAAATGAGAAGATACTTAAAGAATGAGTTCCAAGTCTTAGAAGAATTATGCAGCCATGGATAAATGACTCAAAGGATGGCAGCTTGCAATGATTTTAAACGTTGTTTGAATATTTTTTGTTTTATGAAGTGGGGCTAAATAAAAAATTGGGTTCTACCTCCTACAATTTGGATTGCAAAGATATTTTTGCAGCCATGGATAAATGACTAAAGGATGGCAGCTTGTGACTCTAAGCAGAAAACGGGTTTTACCTGTTACCATACCTTTGCTACAGTGTCTGCAGCATTTATACTAAGTTCAAATGAGTCAACGTGCGAGAAGGCTTTGTTATATGTATGTCAGAATGAAGTTCTAGTAGCATACACCAAAAATGGCAACAACAATATAGTCTTGTATAGACTTTAAGTACGTCCTGATCTTATAGACTGACAACAAAGACACGGAGCAGCATACTATGAGGTACTTCAGTTTCGAATAAGAATGGGTGTCCATCTTATATAGTAGACTCCTGATCTTATAGACTGATAGCAAAGACACGGAGCAGCATACTATGAATTAGCAGTTTGGTAAGACCTTGTGTTTAGTGTACAGTAAGGGCAAAGCTTAGTTCGTTGGGAAATCGCTTGATTGTAAAATAGAAGGTAAGCGTGATCGGACTAAAAAAAAAAAGGTAATCAGCACTTGTTAATACAAAGAAAAAAAGAAACAACCATTGGAACTTGCAAATTTTGTTTGGTTATTTGTTTAGTTTAACCTAAGCGAGTATCCAAATTCTCGCTTCCAACACGTAAATCTAGTCTAATAGTTGGTATATGATCACAATATTTGGGTATATAACTTTCTTGCATTTATTTGCTCATACATCACAACTCTTGCACAACACACTTATCAAACAAATCATGAACCAAAACAACAAACCTAGGAAAATACAAGATCAAAGATTTAAAAAGAAAGCATAAATCCCAAGTTTACCTCTTGTTCCCCCTGCCCTCATTTCAAAGAAAGGTTTCTTTCTTGTCTCCTCTCGCAAACACAACTGTTGCTCCTCCGCCATGAAGAACTTGTCCATCCATTTGATAGTTCACTTCTGCAAAGATCATCGATCCACATATGGAACAAAACCAAAGCCACTGGCTCCCCTCCATAAAAGTATAATTTAGCAACAATAGACACTATTAAATCAACAATACATATGATCACCAAGTAACTTCTCACACTAAGTTAAACAGAATAAGCCTGGAATATGGGGGAGTCCAGAGATGCACAGTGAAGCTATTGGTATTTTATTATAAGTTCAAAAGTAAAAGCAATCATCTACCGCTGTCCATGCAAATGTAGTGTTTTAAGATAACTTCAAGTTCTTCATGACATGAACATCTAAGGATTTTTAAAAATGCATCCTTGTAACAACACAAAAGCGATAATTTATTTCTCGCACTCCAATTTTCTTTCATAGCAATTAACAGATAAACGGGCATAATAACGTGCAAGAATGTGCACCAATTTTCTGCAAAAAATGGTCATCGAAATAAGAAAGTTAAAGTGAGCCAGAGACATCGTGTGACTGTGCGTGCATGCTGAAGTGTGATAGGGTTACACTCAACTACTCTTCACAAACAGGTAAGCTAGGGTCAGATAATCACCTATCTAATCATCTGAGAAGAAGAGATGTCGATCCGAAACCAAAAGAAGAGTAATCAGAAGGGCCACCACATCCGGCCTTTGCTGGGAATAGGGATGAATTCTGATCCAAACAGTCGAATAGTTTCCCAAAATCTATTGAGGGATATTTTTTTTTATTTGTTTATCTTTTTGTGTCCTTCAGTTGAATCAAGTTTGCCGGAACATTCAACCATTTCACTGATAATTCCAAGGGAAAACCTCTAATGCTAAACATCTACTGAAATCATCGACATCTCCAATGAGAAGCTCCCCCTGGAGCTAAAACGGGATGTTCTGAGCCGAACCATGTGTCACCACTATCTGACCAATATGGATCAAAATACTGCGGGGACGTGGAGATCATTTTCAGTGACATCCATAGCAGTTTAAGACACGCAACAATAAATACACGTTATACGTGACATTAGAAAAATATTAAGAAATACACATTAAAAAGAATATTGGAGGAGTGGATGGAGTTAAGAGGGAGAAAATCCTTTTGATTGGACTCGTCCTCATAAACCTTGAACATACACCAAGAAGCCAACAAAGAGAGGAAAATCACAGTACATTGGGAATTGAATTGAACTGCAATTGTTTACCGTGAAATGCAGTTTGAACGATATGAACAAACTACAAAATGCATGGCAGATGGTTGAAAATAGACAAAATGTGAATTCCGTTTGAAATTATTGATGAGACGTTAAAAATGTTCCCATTGGCTGCCATTTTTCAAAAAAAAAATTACAACCTTGTGTAGGGAAACTAAGCACGACATAATACTATATACATTAACTTAGACAACAATTTAGTCTAAACAACATCATCACTAAACATAAATGTAAAAGTGAATGGCCATAAACGAAGGAAAAAGTTAAATAGGCTACGGACTATAAAAGGTAAAGAAGGGGAGAACTTTTTGGCTACACTCTATTTAAGATTGGTAAACTGAAATGATGTCAAAAGTAATGCATCCACCAAAGAGATGTCTTATTACATTGTGAGTCAACACTTAAGAGATATACAAAGACCCACAAAAGAATGGTATGTAGCAGACACCCTAGTGAAGAGTAATCTTATATTAAACAAATAATCTAGAGACCATAATTTTATATATAGAGCACACTGAAATCATTCAGGAAACAAAATAGCAACATGTAACATAATGAATGATACCAACTATAAAACGAAGAACAGAAGCAACAACATTATGGCAATCCATTCTGGTTCACACGAAATCAGTCCTAATAATAAATTAGTAGCACTTATTTATTAAGAATTTACTAAACTCTCGAGATAATCACCAAGGATGAAAATTGAATGGAATACACCTGAAAAATGGGAGTCGCAGAACACACACTCTTGGATTAATTGTAGATAGCCTGATAGTGCTATTGCAATTTGAAAGTACAACAAAATCACTCTAAATACAAATCTGATCTAAACAAAATAATAAATGATAATGGAAAAAATAAATAAATGAATGAAAATGTGAAATAAAAAACTATGGGGCAGTCACGTACTAATAAAAAAATTGGAATACATATATTGAATAAAAACCATATACGCAGATAGTTAGAAAGAAGTGCCATTTAGATATATCTTATCAGTCAGGCACACACAAAAAAATCTTGTGGAACATGAAAGTGATGAAGACGACAACAAAGATAACAAAAACGGGAGGAAAAAAAAGCGAACTTGTTTTTAAAAAAGAAGAACCTGTTTTCTGTGATTGCCTGCAAGATAATTGAAAGTGGTTTCCTACAAAATGGAAACATAGAAAGTTTAACTTACCTTACCTTCTTCCACAAAGTTTTATTTGGATAGTTTTGGAGGAGGAGAGACGATGAGAACGACGGTTTTGTAGGAAATCAACAGAATTCAGTGGAGAGAAGCACATGTAATTGGGAAAGTAGGGCAATCGAAAATTTCAATCTTCAATGACTTCTTCGTACGTTTTATTGGGAAGAATTGAATACACTGGACGGAAACTGTTATTTTGGTATTTGGTGGAGGAGACGCACTGTTTTGTTTTTTTTGGTAACTGGAGACGCACGTACTGTTTGGATTATAAACGGTTGCAAAAAACAAATGGTTGTACCTATAATGACCAACATACCCTTTCACTTAAAACTTTCCTAAAATTTAGGGGGTGAAACTTTGGGGTATCTTTTGATTTAAAAGTTTGGTCTAAAACCGGTAATACGGGGCCTAATTGAGGAAACCAGGTTTTCCCATTATATATAATATAATTAAAATGGCTTGCCTGTTTTATTTTGATCACTTGGAACAGATATAAAAGAGTCATGTACCCAAGACCAAACAACAAAGTTCAAAAGAAAGCCCAATACACCCCACCTAAATTGTGCATAATCAGGAAAACCTTTTCAACCGGTATCATCTCTCTTGCGCACTCACAAAAAAACTAAAAATCAAAAACCAAAAACCGTACCTTTTCTCACCGTTTTAATTTGAGTTTAGGCAACTACCATTATTGTTGTTAAGAAAGCGAACCATTGTTAAGAAAGTGGCATTGTTAAAAACACTCATTTGCTCTCATCTAATTTGAGTTTGGGCAACACTCATTTTCTCTCTTGGGCAACACTCGTCTACTACAGGTATTTTGTGAATCAATTATATAATTTGTTATTGTTGAATAATTTGTGATTTCTATTGTTGATTATTATACAAAATGAAGTATTGTTTGAGAAACATTGAAACGACCCAATGAGATCGTTTTGAAGATGCACCAAACGACTCAGTGCGGTAGTTTTGGAAATGGCCCAAACGACCCAGTGAGGTCGTTTGAATATTTTTTATTAAAATTTTAATATTGTTGAATGTTCTTTGTATTGTTGAATAATTTGTGGTTTATATTATTGATTATTATACAATGCAAGTTGTTTGGACTCCAAAACGACAAATTATACAATGCAATTTGTGGTTTCTACTGTTGATTAGGATAAACTACTGTTTTAACCCTTGTACTTTTGGTCAACTAACGTTCTCCCCCTTATACAAAATTCACATCTTAAAATACATTGTACTTTCAAGTTCATAACATTCTCACCCTTTTCATTGACTTTGACCCAATTCAGGCAGTCCGAAACACACGTGTGCGTGACGTGTTGCCACATAAAATCACACGTGGTCATAACCAATGACTAGGATATTATAATTAACACCTCAACATCACGTGCTTAACGCATGCGCCCATATATATTGTGAATACGCTGATTCGCGCGAATTAGTCTATCCTTTCTATTATGAGTTCCCCAATTTGATTTGATCATCTCCAAAACCCAAACTGAAGATCGGAATTAAAGAGCGAACTGAAGACAACTAAGTTGGAAATTATTTTTTTGGGAACAGTAAGTTTTGTTTTTCAACAATTAAAATTTTATGTTATCGATGAAGATAATAAAAAAATTGATGTCTTGAGGGTTGTGTTGGATTGTTTTGTTTGCTTTTCTAACCTTCTAATTATTTATTTTACTGTAGTGGACAAATTTCTCTTGGAATTATACCATGGAGGGCACTTTAGGACATACCCTACTTTGAGTTATGAAGGGGCTGTTGTTGACTATATTTATGATGTTGATCCTAGTAAGTTGTCTTGTAGTACTTTGAGGGGTATTGTTGCAAACCAGCTAGGTCACAACAACAATTGCAGGTTGCATTATAAGGTTCCTGGTATGAGGTTGATTAATGGACTTATGTTAATTACTGACGATGGCAGCATTAGTACAATGTTAGAAGAAATTGGGGTATTTGGTTGTATTGAGGTGTATGTGGATAAGTTTAGATGTTATGAAAGAAGTGCTAGTGATGGGTTTGTAATAGTAAATGAGGAAGATGGGTCAGAAGCCAAGTCAAAACCAGCAAGTGTAGATCATATGTCATTAGATGAAGAACTATTAGAAGTTAGGATGAGGATGTTAAATAATAAATCTAAGAAGAGTAATGCAGACCCTTGTATTCCTATTACCTCTTTTCCTGAAGTGGCTGATGACAATGTAGAGGAGTTGCATGTGGTGACTGTAGATGAAAGTGATAGTGAATATGATGGGTAAGATGAATATGATATTCCTGTGTCAGGTGATGATGGTGAGCTTGTAAGAGTAAGTCCAAGTTTCCAATATGGGATCCTAAACAAGACATTACAACCTTGAAACCAGTTCTAGGTTTGAGGTTTGCTAACTCTAAACAATTAAAATCTTTTGTAAGGAGTTATGCTATTGTTAATGGTCACCCAATTACTTTTTCCAAAAATGAAAGTAGTAGGGTGTTTGCTATATGTGATGATGGTGCTTGTATGTTTCAACCAAATATGATCAAAACACTAAGTGGTGACGAAAGAGATAAAGAACGTAGAAAAGTAGTTAGAAAAGTGATGGTGATCAAAAGAATGATGAGACTGTACCTTTCGGTTGCCTACATACCCAAATTATCGATGGAATCAAGTCTCAAGAACGTAGTTCTGTATGAAAACTAGTTTGGTATTTATATCTGATAGAAAATTAGTCGGTCTAAATTAATAAACCAATCTAATTTCCTATCAAGTTTTTGGCACCGCTGCCGAGGATTGTAGTGGTACAATTGAGTGTTAAAATTTTATTTATCGTGATTTGTAGTTTAAGTTTAGTCGTAATTATATTAATTCATAGTTTTCGTGTCTAATTTTGATTTTTGCAGGCAGTAAGCAAATATTTCTTCTTACAAGGTTGATAGTCGTGATTTTGTTGTGGACTTTGTGAAGTTGCTTGCTTGTCGTCACCCGGCGTCGCAAGTAGCCCTCGAAGGCTCACGTCGAAGGTATGTCTCTTTTCTTTGTGGGCTTGGACTTTGTTTGTTTGTGTGTTTTGCTTGTTTTTATTGTTTCTTGCATTTAGGAAGGTTAATTCACATTTGACCAGTCTTAGGCATCTTGCATTAGGACAGGTTTAGCCCGCTCACTAGAAAAGCCCTTTTGACACGTGGATCGAGTGACGGTGCTTTTGCACAAGAACTGGGAATCATGTTATTTGGGTTTAGGAGCAAATATATTAAACATTATTGAAAATTCAATCTGATTTGAAATAAAATTGTTTGATATTATTTGTGTGTGTGCATCGTTTGCATTAATTATAG
Organism: Coptis chinensis; assembly: GCF_015680905.1. Taxonomy (NCBI): domain Eukaryota; kingdom Viridiplantae; phylum Streptophyta; class Magnoliopsida; order Ranunculales; family Ranunculaceae; genus Coptis; species Coptis chinensis. The sequence continues at coordinate 84,998,576 of NC_141463.1, read as the reverse complement.
TCTTAGGTATTAAGTTAGTTTTCTTTTTGTTAGGGTGTCGTCCTATAGAGTCTTAAAATAATAATAATAATAATAATAATAAATAAATAAAAATGGAAGGAGGCAATAATAACGAAGTTGTTGCCCAAGTACCTAGATCCATTAAGGAGTTTATCTATCCCACTAGGACAACTCGACCATCTTGCATCGTTCCTCTACCGACCAATGCTAATCATTTTGAGTTAAAGCCCAATCTACTTGGGCTACTTCCTAAGTTTAGGGGAATGGATGAGGAAGATCCGTATCTTCACGTAAGGGAATTTGAGGATATCTGGGGACTGTTAAGCTTCAACACTTTAGTGACGATGCTATAAAATTGAAGTTATTCCCATTTTCCTTGAAGGAGAAAGCAAAGAGTTGGTTTCACACTCTTCCATCTAATTCTATCGCGACCTGGGAAAAATTATGCATTGTATTCTTAAAGAATTTTTTTCCCTAATCATAAGGCAACAACCTTTTTTAAAAAGTAATTTCATCTTTCTGCCAAAATGAGGGTGAGTCGTTGTGGAAGTGTATGGAGAGATTCAAAGACATACTCTTGCAGTGTCCTAACCATGGCCTTGAGAAAGGTAGACTGGTACAAATTTTTTATGAGGGCCTTGATTTTAATTCTAAGGCCATGGTTGAGACCATGAGTACGGGAGATTTTTATGATAAGACTGTGGATGATGCATGGTCATTTTTAGAAGACGTTGCTGAAAAGGTTCAGTAGTGGGAAACTAGTTGTGAGCCTAAGAAGGTGGCTAGTAATACTACAAAGAATGCTATGTTTCACGTTGATAAGGATTTTGACGCGAATGCCAAAATAGTTGCCTTAGTTAGAAGAGTTGAGGTTCTTGAGCTAGAAAAGGAGACAAAATCTTTAGCTCAAGTTAATAATGTTGAGACCCCTGATTGTCTTTTGTGTGATAGTCTTGATCATGTTATTGATAATTGCCCTGGCGTGACTGCACAAGTCAATGCCTTTAACACATACCAGAACCCAAGCAATAACTCCTTTTCTAATAATAGTTATAACCAAGGGTGGCGTAATAACCCTAACTTGTCTTGGTCTAAAGGGATACACCAGGGAAGTCCAGCTAGTAACTCCAACCCAGCACAACAGTATGTACCCCAACCACCGAAACTTTCACCTATGGAGGAAGCTATTAATCAGTTAACACAAACCAATTTTCAATTTCAAAAAGATGTCAAACAACAATTGTTCTCGAACTCACAATCCATTGCCAAGTTGGAAGTTCAAATGGGTCAAATTGCTAATATTTTGAATGAGAGAGACAAGGGTAAGTTTCCTAGTCAACCAGTAGCTAATCCAAATGGTCAACATGAGGTAGGCTCTAACTTGAGCCAATGGCACCACCATGAGCAAGTAAAGTCGATTACTACGCTTAGGAGTGGTAAACATGTTGATAATAAGGTTGAGATGCCTAAGGTAGAGGTTAGGTCTGATTTGGGAGAACGTGAAAGTGAGGAGAGTGATATTAGTGGTCCTCATGCTAGTGAAGCTTCTAGGCAACCTTCTATTCCTGTAGAGTCTAGTCCTGTGCCACATTATATACCAAAAGCTCCTTTTCCTCAAAGATTGGTTCAAGTAACGAAAGGAATACAATCTAATGAAATTTTGGATGTTTTTAAAAAGGTTCATATAAATATTCCATTTCTTGAGGCTATTAAGCAAGTTCTTACCTATGCCAAGTTCTTAAAAGATTTGTGTACTGTGAAACGTAAGATGCATGTGCAGAAGAGAGCATTCCTCACAGAGCAAGTAAGCTCAATCATTCAATACAAAACTCCACCTAAGTTTAAAGATCTAGGTTGTCCCACCATTTCATGTGTTATAGGAAGTCATAGGATAGGACAAGTTTTAGTTGATTTGGGAGCGAGTGTGAATTTACTCCCTTATTCTGTGTATATGCAATTAGGATTGGGAGAGCTTAAGTCCACTCCAATAACATTACAACTTGCTGATAGATCTGTTAAAATCCCTCGTGGTGTTATTGAAGATGTTTTGATTCAAGTAGATAAATTTTATTTTCCAGTGGACTTTGTGGTTCTTGATACTCAACCCATCCAAAATTCTAAAGGAAATATTCCTGTGATTCTTGGTAGACCATTTCTGGCTACATCTAATGCCATTATAAATTGTAGGAATGGTGTCATGAAAGTTTCTTTTGGTAATATGACAGTTGAGCTTAATGTTTTTGATGTGAGCAAACAACTTGGAGAGTTAGAGAATATATATGAGGTTAATATGGTCGAGACTGCTAGCAAACAATTAAGCACTAATAATGACGCTAGTTCGATTTTGGATGATGATTTTTGGTTGTCTGATAGTGATGATGATGATGTACTAAAAGCGGTGGTGCATACTCTATCTGATGAACTCTCTCTTGATAGTACTCTTGAAGTTAACTCTTCATGTCCTAATTCCATCGTCCCTCTCTCTAGTACTTCCACTCCATGTTTTGACCCTAGCTGTGTTGTTGTAGTGAATGACTTTCATGAGAAAGTTGCTAAGGATTATTTTGAGTTGTTAGAGAAAAATAAACAATTACTTGAGGAAAATGAGAAGTTGTATGACAGGATGCTATCTCTTGAGAGTGAAAACATTGTTTTGAGTTCCAAAGCTAATGAGTTTATGCATGTTGCTAATAAATTGAAAGTGGAGAATGAAACTCTTAGTGATATGAATAAACCTTTGGAACGTGAGTTTGACATGATCAAGGAAAGGCAAAAATGTATTGAAACTAATTTTGATCTTTTAAAGAAGAATTTCGACTCGAATATGACATTTCCAAACTTGTATAATGATGTTGAAATTTTGGATACAATCCCAAGTGTTGGGGAGTGTTCCAGTGATCACGATAGTCTTATTACTTGTTCTAAGTCAGCTCCATCTTCTTTAGAACGTGTCTCAATTACTTCCCCTTCCACTACTCATATTGAACGTCCTAGGCCTCTTGTTGTTTGTTATTATTGTGGTGGTGAAGGGCATATTAAGTACCACTGTCAGGTTAGAAAACGAGCATTTCAGTTTTGGTATAAATATAATACTAGTGTAAACCAAACTCTGTGAACCAAGTTCCACAATCAGGTATTTCACCTCATGACCATCCTAGTAAGTTTGTCACATCTAATTCGCTTCCTTCTTCTTTGGAATCTGCCTATAGTCTACCTATGACTCATACTAAGAAAAGAAAAGTAAGATTTAAACAAACAAACCCTAGACACTTTCCAACTAATGTACGTACCGTTTGGGTGAGAAAAGATGACTTGAGAGTGTTGTCAGATTTGCGAAGATCTCATGGCATTTTCACTATTTGTTAAGTGCATTGTCTCATGTTAGCCTATAGTGCACTGCATTGGCATATCTTATTAGGTGATACATGGTATGTTTAAGTGTTGTTTTGCACAAGTTTGGGGGTGACAGAGTTAAATTGAACTTCACATGATCTTTTGCTTGAGATTGGAATATTTGATTATTATTAGGTCATAATCTGAATGATATATGATGAGTATGTTTGTACTTTAGTAGTTTAGGTTTTGTTTTTAGTTGTTTTTAGGTTTTGTTCTTCTTTGGTAAGAGTCGCTTCGCATTGTTCCCAAATATTTCATTCTAGCCCCTAGTCTCCATTTGGGTTAACTAATGAGAAACATATTATTGTGATTTTCAGGTTATGACAGATTTTATATTTATGAAATGTCGAAAATACAGAGGAGACTCTGTCGAATTTTTTTGAATTTTGGGGCATTCATTTTATGTTTTGTTGGTAGACAAAGTGCTTATCTAAGAATTGGGTGTGTGAAGCATTAGATGCGCTAGAGACGTTAATCAGAAGTAAGCTTTTATGGGAGGCAACCCATGTTTTTATTTTTGTTGAGTCTTTTGTGCACGTGTATCATACATTCCACTCTAGCACCTTTTCTCTGTGTTTTTGGAGATGTGTAACTCTATGGAATGAGACACGCGACACATTTTAGTCGTTGTAGTAAATTCGTTCTTTATATATTATCGCTGTTATATCTTTGGCAAAGTACTAATTTCTACAGGTGACTCAGGGATGTTATTATTTTTTCGTTCTTGGAGCTCTTGGTAACTTCTTTCCTTATACTTTTAATTGTCTATGTTGTTATCTTTTAAATTACGCATCTATGTTAACATTGAGGACAATGTCTATAAAAAGTTTGGGGGTGGGAACAAAATGTTTGTTTAGCGAAAAATAAATATGTCCAACATGGTATGATTAATGGTGATTTTCTATGATGAGAAATTTAAAAAAATTTGATTTCTAAAGCCACTGATTTTCAAGGAATCTATGAAATTAAGAGTCACTCTTGAAGTCATTGTTGTTTTTAGACTATTTTCTACCTCTAGAAATAGATTTTGTTGATGAAAGTCTAAGCCAAAGTGGAATATGCACTATTAGCCACCTGATACATGTCAAATTGAAGAGTAATTTAATCTCCTAGTGAACTAGAAGAGGAATATAGAGACTTAACCCGTGAGACTTGAGCCTTTGAATTTCTTGGAGAGTTTTTTTGAGTCCAAGTTGACTCAATCATTCTTCTGTGCTTAAATTCATTGTATGGTCTCATTTTTTCTTATTTTGGTCGATTACGAAGTGACATCAACTGGGGAGATAGCCATTAGGTCTTGTAGTCTATTCGAAGCGGAATATCATACTAATAAGTCAAGTAGTAAGCCAATTAGCCTTTATTTATCCCACCTAGTAGGATCATCATGTTAACCCCTTTTGAGCCTTATATATTAAGCCTTTTCTTCTTAAACCAACTATCCTTAACCCAACTCCAAATAAGGAGTGTAAACCCATATTATTAGCCTTACCCATATTTCTGAGGATTTCTAAAGGACTAATGAGAAAGCTAGAAGAAGAAGATTCTGAAGGAAAAATTTACCAAAATCAAATGAAGAAAATCATTCCTTTTGCTCAAAGTGATTCAATAGAAAAAAAAAAAAAAAAAAAAAAAATATATATATATATATATATATATATATATATATATATATATATATATATATATATATAAAAAAAAAAGAAAAGAAAGAGAAAGAGAAAGAGAAATCATTGAGAAGAAGTAGTGAGAAAGTAAAGTAATGTTGTCTACAAAGTGAAGAAATTTTTCCAAGAAGTACAAGATGGTCTTTAGTTTATTCTCAGAAATTTTTGAATCCTTTTTACCATTTTCTTGTCAACCTATCCTAAGCCCCGTCTTAATACCCAGACTTATCACAAAAGTATGATATGAAGTATAGAATAGGTGAGAGGATGCTAAAGTGAAGGACCCGACACTTCACATGTGATTGATGTTCTTTCCATGAGACTAATTTGTTTTTGAAATTTCATAAGTCCGTCTTTCTGGTTAAATATGTGGGATGTTCTATTATTTTACTCATTTCCCTGCATACAGAGGTAAAAATTGAAAACTTATCTAAAAGAGAGACTTTCTTGTGAGTGTATGAATGGTGAGGATTGAGGTTGATATATTCTTTGGATAGTAAGTTAGGAATTCCATTACTTGGATAAGAGATTATATTAGTTTGGCTAAACACACACACGCTTTGGTTTTAGAAAGTAGTCAATGATTTCTATCTTTGGAAGTAGTGATGTGTCTTGGTAATGATGATGTAAATTGTGGTGATTAATAATTTTTGAACTTGTTTATCAGTTGGCAAAAGATTTTATCTCTGAGAAAATTATTTCACCATTTGTCATGCGATGTTAATGTTTGTGGGTACCGTTTCTGAAAACCCTCACGAGACTAAACTTGTCCACTAGGGTAAACCTAGGGGTTTAAAAGACTTGTTACACATGCTAAGTGTAATCGTGATTCCTACAAAAGTGAGTTAGGATTTTTGATTTTGTTATTAGTTTAGTTTTAGTTTTGCTCGAGGACTAGCAAAATATAAGTTTGGGGGTATTTGATAGACACATAAACGTTACATATATCTACACCCAATTTTATACTAGTTAGTTCATTTAATTTATTCGTTTGACTTAATTAGTGTGTTTTTAGTGATTTTGCAGGATCGGAGTTAACTTGATTAAAAGTGTTGAAACTGTCTAGATTCGAAAATATTAGTGTGTGCACGTTGATCTAGTTCAGTGGAGGTATCCCATGTTGGTCAAGATATTGTTTGCGTGCATTGGATTTGGCATTGTTGTTTGCTAATGAGAATTTGGACTCGGTACCTTACTACTTTAGCACCTGATCAGTAACAAGGCTATGGCTATGAGTATTTGGTGAATGCACATGAAGCCAAGATTTAAGTGAGGACGTGACCAGAAAAAGGTGTTGTAAAGTTGGGCCCAATTAAGTAAATACAAAGGAAATAAAAGAAAATGGAATTTAGGCCTAAAGTTTAGTCTGGGTCCAATAGCTTAAGATCGAACCATGTGTACCAAGCCAATTCTTAGCACTTAAATAGACCAGCCCATATACACCAAAGCCCATCGAACCAAACATTAAACATTTAAACCTCATCTCATCATAGTATTTGGAGCACCTGATCGGTCTCCACCCTTCGCTTCACTCACGAACAAGAGCAAAGTTCCTCTCTTCAGGCGAAATAATCGAACCAACCAACCGAACAAAACAACCCGCACACTAGCATACCTTAAGCCTACCTACTCCCACTACCACCTGATCACCTCTCATGTTTTCCATCTTTGTTCTCTTTCTTTAAGAATTCTTTAAGAACAGGAGACTGACCGATCCAATCCCGAATCACACAAAACTGTCGTGACCGAAGTAGACAGTAATTCTATTCCAAATAAAACACTACCCCATACCCTAGTCGAACCATATATATACAATGGAAGGACCAAAAAGAGAGGGGGATCGAGTAGACAAAAATAAAATAAGAAAATCAGATCTTGGGGGAGGGGAAACTCGAGTTAGTGCCGACGGAAAATTGAAGCTTGGGCAAACTGAATTGGGAGAAGGCGACACCACTGCTGGACTACGGTTTTGCGATGATTATCTCTTCTTTTAATTTCGTTTTTCCCTTCAGTGACATTGTTATGTGTAACTAAACCCAAGTCTAGGGCTTAGATGAAGCCATGTACTGCTGTTTGTGTATTGAGATTAAATTTAATGATTACCAGTTCGTTCAATATTATTTTATTCTTCTAAGTTCATAAATTAATAGTAAACTTATATCTTTCATATATTATGTCAGGCATGCTTTATAGTTCGATATTCGTTGCTATTAGTTAAGCCTGTTTTAACTGTTGACGTCAAATTTAGATATTATTCGTACCGTAAAAAGACGAGTAATCTTTTGAGTTTGATCTGTAGTGCCGAAACTTTAGAAGATACATGTTTAGTTAAGATTATCACAATCATATCATCGAGAAAGCAAGGGTTACCTTTCCCTCGTGCTACTCGTATTAAATCTGGAACATTAAAATTACTCTTAGAAATATAAACAGAAGTCTACGGTGGATTCTATAGTCCTAGAGTTCTCTCCATTTGATAAAACCTAATTATTTAAGTTATAGTTTTTGTAGTTTAAATAGTTTAGTGAGTAGTTAATTCCAACTTTCTCTAAAACAACATTGTTCGAATTAGGATAAATAATCAGTTAGTACTCAGTTGTTCTAAGTAGCAGTCCCTGTGGGATCGACCCGTTTGCCGCAACTATTTTCAACAACAATAGTTGTAAACTTTGATTTAATTAGGGTTAGATTAGTCTATTAATTTAGACCGACCAAAAACTTGATAGGAAATTAGTCGGTCAGGTATGTTAAATCTTGGCTTCACATGCATTCACCAAATACTCATAGCCATAGCCTTGTTACCGTCAAAAAGCTAAAGTAGTAAGGTACCGAGTCCAAATTCTCATTAGCAAACAACAATGCCAAATCCAATGCACGCAAAACAATATCTTGACCAACATGGGATACCTCCACTGAACTAGATCAACGCGTGCACACAATATCTTCGATCTCGACAGTTTCAACACTTTTAATCAAGTTAACTCCGATCCCGCAAAAATCACTAAAAACACACTAATTAAGTCAAACGAATAAATTAAATGAACTAACTAGTATAAAATTGGGTGTAGATATATGTAACGTTTATATGTCTATCAATATCTATAAAGTAGAGATTTCTTATAGCTCAAGTAATTGTAATTGAATATAACTCTTAATTGATAATTATCTCTTTGATATGAAACAAATCTAGACATAAATTAATGTACGTAAATGGCAAGCCATGTGGCTAGGGTTCAGCCCTAGACACATGAGTTAATAGGCATGTACATTGATCTATGATATTGCAAATTGGGTCTTAGCCCTGTTGATTAAATGAATAAAATAGAGACTCCTACCAATGGACGTTTGCCACGTAGGTGGGGGTCGAAACATTGTACATGGAGGCTTTTTGCTAGTTGGATGGGGTCTGAAATGAGTTTTCAAATCAAATCCTATATTAGTTAGCATAATTGTTTAAGAGTTTATGAGAAAAAAATGGTTAATGCAAAATGGCTTGCTCAAAGATATCATGATAAGATTATTAGTCAACCAGATTGGAAGTTAGAAGATTTTTGGTTTGATGTGTTGAAGTCTTATGGAGTTGAAGTCACAGAAATGATGTGTTACAGGGCTAAGCAGAGAGTCTTGTATAATGTGGATTCAACATTAAAAGATGAATATGCCAAGTTATGGAATTATGCTGGTGAGGTTAGAAGAGCAAACCCAGGAAGTACTATCAACATTCAAACTCATAGGTATGCTCCTGTAGCACAACCTAATCCTGAACAACCAAATGTAAACCAAATGAATCCACAACATCCTCTACACTTTCAAAGGTTGTATGTGTGTTTTGAAGCTTTGAAAACTGGTTGGAGGGAAGGATGTAGACCAGTTTTAGGCTTAGATGGTTGTTTTTTGAAAGGTTATGTTAAGGGTATGTTGTTAACAGCAGTGGGGAGGGATGTGAACAACCAGATGTTTCCAGTTGCATGGGCTCAGGTAGAAAGTGAAAACAAAGATTCATGGATGTAGTTTCTGAATCTTTTGCTTGATGATGTTGGTATCATAGATGGGCAGGGTTGGACAATAATATCTGACCAACAAAAGGGTCTTGTGGAAGCTATTAGTTTGATGTTGCCATTGGCTGAGCATAGATGTTGTAGCAGGCATGTTTATGCAAATTTCAGGAAAAGGCATAGTGGGGTTGAGCTTAAAACATTGTTTTGGATGGCATGCAAGTGTGGAACACCTCAAGAGTTTTTCCTTGTCATGGATCAAATTAAGAAGATATATATCTAATGAAGCATATGATTATGTACATAATGAACAGAATTTGAAGAAATGGGCAAGGGCTTTTTACTTTGCTAATTCTTATTGTGAAGCTGTAGAGAATATGTGTGTGAATGTTTCAATGGACAAATAATTGATGGTAGAAAGATGCCTATTATAGGTATGTTTGAGTGGATAAGACATTACATGATCAAAACTATGAACAAGAGGAGAACAACAATGAGTAAGTACGTGGACTGGGAAATTGTGACCAAGGCCAAAAAAGAAATTGGAAGAGAATAAGAAAAGTTATAGGTATTGGGCTGCACAATATATAGGTGCTGGGGAGTATGAGGTAAGCAATGGGAAATCAAGTGATGTTGATGCCTTCTCTGTAGACATAAACAAAAGGACTTGGTCATATAGAATGTGGGATCTCAATGGCATACCTTGCTACCATGCAATAGTAGCCATTCATCATATGAAAGTTGACCCTGATGATTTTGTATCTACTTGCTATCTAGTTGAGACCAACAAGAAAGCATACCAGTACTTCTTGAAACCTATGAATGGGCAGAAATTATGGAAAAAACAATCTGGTGAAATTTTCTTACCCCCAATAGCTAGAAGGATGGCTGGTAAGCCAAAAAAAAAGAGGAGAATATCTGCAACTGAGTCACCAAAGAAAAGTCACCAAATAAGTAGAAAATGAAGACAAATGACATGTACAAGGTGCAAGGTCAGGTCACAACAAGAAGACTTGTACAGTTGTTGAAGAACAAGGCAATGGTGGTATTGATACTTCAAAGAAAACTGTAAGTATTGATTTATATCTTGTTGATTATGATTTTTATCTTGTTAAATTGTTCAGAGAAAGGGAAGTTCAAAAAATACACTTCATGTCCTTTCCTATTCTCATGGAGTATTGTCCTGAAATGTTCTCTCAGAAACTCTCTCAGTAAATGTTCTCTCAGAACTTTCTCATTCTTTCTTGTTCTCAAGGTGGAGTATTGCTTTCTGAAATGTTAGAAAAATACTAATTTTTTTTTTTTTTTTTTTTTTGGGTGGTCTATCTAAAATGCAATCTTCTTAACGTTTTGAACTTGTTAGTTTCAATGGGCTTTTTTAAAGTTGCTTTCGAAAAGTTATTGTTTTACTATTAATGATTGTTGTAGTAGTGAAGAAGAGATTAAGAAGCTTATTTGTTGTTTAAAGGGTATGAGTAGTTTGGGTTTTAGACTTAGTTTTCCTTGTTATTGTACTCTTTTGATGACATTAGCTAAGTTGAAGAACATGGGTTGGATTCTTCTTCTTTGAAAATGTGGGCTTATTCAAGTCAAAATGTTCTTTTGTGTCTTTTGTTCTTACACCTGACACTCATGACTCATCTAATTTTCTATTTCTCTTGATCTCTTGAAAGGGTAAGAGGAAGTCCAAGGACAAGGAACCAGCGCGCAACTACGGCCAATGTTGATGTGCATGACAATGGTGCCAATGACACTATTATGATTGACATTGCTGTGAGCATTTATTCATTTATTTTCAAATTTATATAGTGTGATATTATGTGATATTAATTCTATTAGTTCAATTTTGTAACATAGGAAACCACCATCAAGGGTGAGAGATAAACCATATGAGAAAGCACCAGTTGGATTTGGGGTGTTCACATTTCCTAGTGGGAACACATGGACAAAGGTAAATGTTTATGCATATACTAGTTTATGGATCCTTAGTTTATTAGATTTATTTGTTTATGTGTAATTGTTTATGCATTTTTAAATTGTTAATGGTTATGAATTTGAACCTTCAATTCTCAATCAAAAGAAAGGGAGATAGGCTAGGCCAAACAAGAGGCCAACCACAGACCCATTTGCAAACAATGAAGTTGCTGCACAACTAGTGTACCACTTAATGCCAAGCCAAGTGAAACTCCTCTTCCAAGAAATGAAGCTGCTGCAACAACTACTGCACCACTTGATGCCAAACCACCTCCAATAAGTGCACCTACTCAAACATCCACACAAACATCCACATAGACATCCACTCATTCAACAGCTACAACAAATGAAGCTCCATCCCAAGCTAGAAGATCAACTCATTCACCAGTTACAAGGTCACAAGCTCAAGGTAACAATCAGGCACCAGTTACAAGATCACAAGCTCAAGGTAATAGTCAGTCACCAGTTACAAGATCACAAGCTAGAAGCAGCAACACTTCAGTTGGAGCTAGAGGACTAGGTTTTTTGTTGGGAATGTAGGTCCCATGCAACTATATTGTTGTTGGTGTTTTGTCTATGCCAGTACTTTTCTTTTGTCTATGCAAGTACTTGGATGCCTTGTTATTTTTTGTCTATGTCAGGTTGTGTTTGTAAGACTATTGTTTTGCTGGTATTTCTAAAGTTGAGTGTATGAGTGCTATGAGTTTACTGCTATGACCAGATCACTATGTGTGTATGCAAAATGTTGTATGAGTGTTATGAGTTTACTACTATGACTAGAGCATTATGTGCGTCTGCAAAATGTTGTATGAGTGCTGAGTTTACTGTTATGACCAAAATGGAGATTCTTTTCAAGAATTTTTGGGATGCATCTTGTTAGAACTTAGAACTCAAGGGATTATTAGATCGATTAGGTGTCATTGCTTTCTACAACAAAAATAACTTCGCAGTAGAAGATCGATTAGGATGCAGAACTACAAGATATTTAATACGGGTTCAATAAAAGATCGAAATGTGGGTGCATGCATTCCTTATTGTTATATATGTGCGTCTGCAAAATGAGCGTCTGCAAAATGTTGTATGAGTTATAACAGAATGCAAAATCTGTAAAATGTGTGTCTGCAGAGTGCATTAGGATATCCGAGTGCATTATAACATAATGCTAACGATTGATTCCCTTTTGGGCTCTTACATAGAAATGAAAAACTGACAAGACGAATGGGAAGAGAAAGCAACTCTGACTCTTACAGTAACCAACAAACTAGAATCACTTTAATAAGTAAGAAAATGACTTGCTTCGGACAAAATACATTCATATGATACCACTAATTCATATGATACCAACAAACTAGAATCACATAAGACAAAATGCATTCATATCGTCTAAATTCATCCAAGCTACCATTAATTCATTATGATAGAAAATTACATCATTTGTTCATCTAAATTCATCCAAGCTACAAAATTACATTATAGTTCAATTCAACAGAGTTTACATCGAGTTTGTCGTGCCCAACCACAACATCCATATCACAAATAATTGAAAGAGGATTGCCCGATTCTTCATTAAGTTTTTCTCCTGCAACCCCATGGTCTTTTTCTTCAGCGCCTCAATGCTTTTCTCCAGTCGTCCATTCCTCTGTTGCAGCTTCACATAATTGTCATTCAAGTTATCGACTTCAATCTTCAAATCCTCATGTGCGTAATACAATGCCCTATATTTCTTGCCTGGTGCGCTTGGTGGATCTATCCACTTGAAGAACAAGCATTTTCCGTTTGGGTTTCTATAGTTGATGCACCCATTAAACCTCTTTCCCCGGGTTGTTATCAGAAAATGACATTTGAATTGGTGAAGGAGGACCACAAAAACAAGATTTTGAACTATTTTCAGACCTAAGAGACATTATTAAATTGAAATGTTCTGGTCGAAAATGAAGATAGGAAGTTCAAGTATGTAGCGCTATGAAGAGATTACAAACCGTGAGAGAGAGAATTTGAGAAATTGTAGAAAACCTGAAAAGGGGATTTTTAGTAAGGAAGACGACCATACTGCGACTTGGTTTCTTACGGTTTGGGGATTTAAGAGAAGTTATTGGGCACGTGATGTTGAGGTGTCAATTATGTGGCAACACTCACGCACACGTGTGTTTCGGACTGCCTGAATTGGGCCGGAGACAATGAAAACGATGAGAATGTTATGGACTTGAAAGTACAATGCGTTTTAAGCTGTTAATTTTGTACAAGGAGGAGAACATTAATTGACCAAGAGTACAAGGGTTAAAACAGTAGTTTATCCTTGTTAATTATTATACAATGCAAGATGAATAATAAAATCGGTAAAATATATAGAGAGATAAGAGATATTTTTGGGTATAGTGAGGGAGTCTTGGCTTTGAAACTTCGGGGTTATGAAAAATTGGGTTTAAGTGCATCTACTGTTGTTAAGTTAGTAAGTTGTAGTCCATCGCTATTGGTTGGTGGTGTTAATGAGGATTTTGTCAGAGTTCTTGAGAAGTTGAAGGGTCTAGGAGTTAGTAGTGATTGGTTTATGGGGCATTTGTCTTATGGAAGTGTATGTGATTGGAGTAGGATGCATGACATGATGCGTTTTCTTGAAAAATTGGGTTGCAGTAAAAAGGATATTGGATGGCTGTTTGAGATAAATCATGCTTCCTTGATCGAAAATTCTGGGAAGAAAGTTTATGTCCTTATATCTATGCTACTCAAAGTAGGTCTCAAGATGAATGATATTGGAAATTGTTTGAATTTAATGGTATTTGATTTTTCTTTTAATAATCTTAGTGGTATACCAATTATGATATTTATTTCGTTGCGAAGTAATTATTGTTGGGATTTTTGTGGCACTTGTAATGTTGAAAGAATTGTAATTTAGCTCGATATGATTTAGATTTGATTAAACTTATTATAGTTACTAATACTTGTTTTATTTTTCTTTGTAGCAATGGGTCCTCAATCAAAAAATGTAAAGAATGTAGTGAAAACTACATTCAAGGGTATGAAAAAGTTGTTTGGCGGCGGTTCCTCTAGTGGTAACGCGGCTGAAAGAAAGAGAAAAATGGGAGAGGGCACCACGACATCAGCACGTAAAGGGGACCACAAAGAAAAAGAGGTTCCTGAGGTTCGGAGTGAAGATAGTGTAGATAGTGTAGATTGCGATAACAATGTAGGTTTAAATGTAAATATGGGTCATGGGAAGAGTATAGTGGAAAAGGAGAGTGATGAGAAGGGTGAGGAGGGGGAAGAGGAAAGTGATGAGGTGGGTGATGAAGAGGATGACAATGGGGATGAGGAGGAGTAGGATGATGATGTGGAAGAGTTGTACCACTAGTGGAAGAAGCACCTCTAGTATTGGATTTTGTGAGAAAATCCAATGATAATTTGGAGTTCAAAAGAGGTGAGTATGGGGGTGGCCCGTATGAGTCAGAGTTGTTGTATGACTATGCGGTGCATGTCGCTCGCGATGTTTGGGAGAAGAATGTAATATTTTGATTTTCTTTTACAAAATCTTTTGTTCCTACTCATTGAGTCTAATGCATGCTTGATTGTTTCAGGAAGATCGCGAAGCGTTGAAGTGTGTTTCGCACTTAGCGAAGTTGTGCCAATGGGATTTCATGAATGAATTTAGAAAGTTTCTGAAATTTGCCTACAAGCTGAGAAGGACTGGGTTATATGATCTCATATTAAGTTATCACGAGCATATGGATCCACCATTGGTCTCTGCGTTTGTGGAGAGGTGGCATCCAGAGACCAACACCTTCCATATGCCATTTAGAGAGATGAATGTGACTTTGGCCGGACGATGTTGTGCAAATTTGTGGAGTCACAGTTAGAGAAAGAGCAGTGCAAGGGGACAGTGAGTTGAACTTACAACAATCGGAAAATCTCCTACACTGTGTTCTGGGTCTCCCCATTTCTTTGATTAAAGCGGAGATGGAAGCTAGCAAGTTCACTTCAAAAGTAAGGCTAGAATTCCTCCGAAAGTATTTTGCTAATAAGGTTCATGATAAGCCCATATGTAAAGCTGTTAGGAAGGTGGTGGAGAAGGCCTCGAGTTTGCAGGAAGTCCAAACGGGCTGTCAGAGCTTTTATCCTATTTTTCTTTGGATGTACCATTTTTACTGACAAGTTTGGGACTGGAGTGCCTCTATGTTAACTGAGGTCATTGTTGAAATTCAGTGAGATATGAGAGTATGCATGGGGTGCAGCAATTTTGGAGTTTTTATATAGATGTCTTAGGGCTGCCACATGTATGAAGGTAAAAGGGGTTACAGGCTATATGACTCTTCTACAAGTAAAACTTTAGTATTTTAGAGATTATTTTTAATGTTAATTTTATTACTCTATCAATATGTTAACTATTTATGTGTATATATATCTAGGCGTGGATCTATGAATACTTCCTGGTATTCAGACTAATCCCAAACATGGACTATAACTTGTCTCAGGCGCATGCTCATAGACCCACAGTAGTCACTCTGCACTATGACGATACAACGCATGCATTGCAGTATTATCGAGCAATACTTGATGATATGAATTGTTTTAATGTAAGTATTTAAGTTTGTTTATATATATATATATATATATATATATATATATATATATATATATATATATTTTTAGTAATTGATCATTGGAGTTGTTAATGACACATTTGATTTTGTTTTAGGCTGATTGGCTAATGTCAGAGCTACAAGCCCGATTGAGTGCAAATGATTGGTTAATTTCCTCGGCAGCGGCGCCATTTGATCGAGTGTAAATGATTGGTTAATCCCAATATTGTTGTAAATCGCACTTGAAATCAACAGATTAATTTCCTACTTAATATTCAATGAATAATATAGCGCTAAGTAGGGTCGTATCCACAGAGACTAATTTAATTTCTACTCTATTTAAAATGACTTACCAACTAGAACAATAATTTAATATTTCTTTTTGGTGAAATTTCTAACTAATGAAAATAAAAGCGAGAAAAATAATTGGTACTTACACGATTATAACTAAAGTCTAGGATTTCAAGGTTTCATCTATATAATTCATGCACAACTTTTTCAATTTCATTCATTTTATATAACTCAAATTAAACCATGGCTAGATACATTTAATTCGGAGAATCTATCTTTAGACATCAATATTAACGTAATATATATAAACTTTAATTCCTCACCTTTTGAACATTCAATAAATTAAATCTAACTATTGCATGGCAAAATAAGTACACACTATCAAAGGACTCAACCTAAGTATAATGTGTCAAACTAAGAACACGCAATGAAAGATATTAATATAATTAAGCATTTAAAACTAAAGGTGTACTCTCGTAATTGGAACTAAAATTATTTGACATGCAAAACAATAATGAATGAGGTTAAGAAAAATGAACAATCATTATATTGACTACATCTTAAAATCCTAGAAAAGAAATTAAGCTAGAGACTTGTAGAATAAATAAGCTATATAAATTCTATTCATAATAAAATAACTTACGTGAACTTCTTCTTCTACAATGAATTCTTCTAAAACTTCTATCTCTACTAATAAATCTAAAAATGAATTGAACTAAGGAGTGAATGAAAAGTGGAGAGAATGGAGAATGGTGAATTTCTTGAATCCTCCCCAAAGGCCTTTATTTATAAGCTTACAGTGTGATTACAATAAGAAATTTTCCCTCTCAAAATAATAAGAAATGGTAGCAAAATATTTTCTTGCACAAATCCTTGTATTCACTTTCCAATTTCGGCCTATCCTTGATCTTCTAGTAGTATTATTTCCTTTTAATGCATCTTCTTTCCAATGTAGTGTTTGTGTTTATATAGAGTGGGCAATATTTGGTGAGAAAATATGGAAAGAAATATGTGTTGGGTTGGTTAAAGAGAGTGAGTGGGCGGTGCATGAGGAGATATCATAGTTTGACTTTGCTGGAAAATATATGGTGTGGTGATAATATGGAAAGTGGGTTGGACGTTGGGTGCAAAGATGGTAAGGTGTGTTGTTTACTAACAAGGGTATATATTGTCCTTAGATATATATTATAGCTATACCCTATTGGCTCTATTTTTTGAGCCTTCACAGAGTCTCCAATATTTGCTAAACACTTGGACTAATTCCAAAAAAAATATGAGACTTTTAAGGAAAAATCTGACAAATAAGGAATTAACACTAAGGAAAATCAGACAAATAAGAGATTGACAGCTTCTTTGTTGGACATTTATAATCTTTTTCTTGGATCAGTTTATCTTCTAGGTTTAAGACTCATTGTTTGGTCTTGGTGTGGAACGAAATGACCAAGACATTGATAGAGCAATCAAATTTAGTACATGTCCATGAACGCTACAATATGGGTTGTATAAGAAATTTGTATTTTGTGTTAGATTTACCTTACAGTTTTTATAGGCTCATCTTGGGCCCAAGCTAGATGTATAGATGGGTTGCTATTGAGTTGACTCCAAATCCAACCCATCACACGGAAGTTTTAACCATCGACCTGAGTTTCATCTCAGCTTTGGATGTAATTTGAGCTAAAAGCCTAAATAAAGCTTAATTTCATCCAACATAGTATGAAGCACATGAATATAACACTTAAACACAGTTTGGTAACTTGATATAGATCGAGAGAAATCAATAACAAAATCCGTCAGCCCAAAACAACCAAGTGATAAAACCTATGTCACTACAACAATTTGGTTCTTTAGCGACAAAAGTTTTAGCGATACTGGAAAAACGTAGGTAATGATTCTCTTTGGCGACGTTTACAAGCGTCACAAGTAAACTTTTGTCACAGTGTTTAAAACCAATATTTGGCAACGTTTTTAATGTCGCCAAAAGTCATAATCTAAATTCTGTAAAATAGTAAAATTGAGAGTTAGTTTTCGGCGACGTAATGAGCGTTGGCAAAATCTTTTGACATAAGGCGACATTTAAAAACGTCGTCATTGGTGTGATTTTTACACAACATCGCGAATCTTATGGGTTTTGGGACCAAAATTTCGTCGTTAAAACTTTCCCTCCCATTGCAAAAAAAATTTAGATCGTGCTTCCTGGGTTTTTGTACCCCGCCCTCATTCTGTTTTGCGGCAGTATAACGAAATAATTTGAATCAAAAAAGAAAAGAGAAAAATAGTATACCCAGCCGCATAAAAACATGAAAAATAAAATAAAGAAAAAGAACTAAAAGCTAAGAAAACAAACCACCACCGTCTCTCCTTTCTCACCGTCGTCTCTCCAAGAAACGAAACAACCCCGTCACTCCAATGAAGTCTGTCAAAGCAATTGGAAAGCACGTCTCTTTCTCTCCTCTCTCACCTCGTTATTCTCTCCTAGTTAATCTCGCTCACTTGTGAGTTTTCCCCACCTTTAAATCTTTAATATTTTAGTTTAGAATTTAGAATTTCTAATAATTTTGGTTTTAATTAATAGTTTTGTTTTGGATTAATTGGTTTGGGTTATATTTAATTGAATTCGGTTTCGATTGTTTGTTGAGATTTCGCTCCAGTACTGAGATTTCTCTATGGATTTTGAAAGCTAGGGTTTTTAAAATATCGTTGCTGCCACTGGTTTAAGGTTCTCTTTGTCATATTTTTATTATGTGATCCAAATACTAATGGCAGTTAAGTTTATGTTTGATATACTCTACCTTGATCTTTGAATTTGGGTTTATTCCCCAATTCAAGAATTCTAGTAGCTTATTTACCTTTTGATTCTTTCAGCTAATTTGTGGTGCTAAAGTTTGGTTTGGGTGTGTCTTTGCAGTTTATCGTTCTTGTTATTTTTTTTTTTTTTTTTTTTTTAGAATTTGGTTTCCATTTGGTTAGTCTCATCCTATTTTAGTTTGTTTCCATATATATATAGTTTTATTTCCTTCGATGGTGTTGTTGATGTTCATATGCTTTGTTTTAGTTATATATATATATATATATATCGGTTTGTCTAGGGTGCCACTCTTAGAGTGCCACCCTTATCTCACTTTCATTTGAGCCGTCCATTCGAGAGCCCTCTAGATCTCAAGATCTAATTCACCAAATTTACCGATATTTACCGATATTTCGATATTTCATCATCTTCTAAAAAAAAAAAAAAAAACCATCTTCACCAATACTCTACACAAATCTAACCAAAAAAACCGAAATTAAATTTCTCTCTCTCTACTTTCGGCTCTCGGCTTCTTCTTCTCATCATTTGGCAATTAGGTTTCTTCACTTGGTTTCTTCTTCTCTGACAGGTATCATTTGGCACTTCAACTATAGTCCACATTTGGTTATGGTGCTTGCCTATTAATAATCCTTTAATTGACACTTGGATTGTCATTATACCATAAAACCTTGAATTTTGATTTAATTTAGGTTTATACGATTATAGTTATGATTAATACCCTCGTTTAAAGCGGCAATTTTCGGTGGACTCGGTTAAACATTCAGTCGAGTTCGTGAACTCTGTCGTATTCTTCATCTCTTAGATTACGTTTTTGAACTGCCGAGTTCGATGAACTCTATCGAGTTTTGAACTCTTTTTGAGTTTTGAACTCTGTCGAGTTCGTTGAAGTAGCATATTCGTAAACTTCTGCCCGAGTTAGGTGAACTGAACTCGTCAAAGTTTTGAACTTCTGTCGTGCCGTAAGTTGGAGGTTAGGTGAACTCTGCATTATTCTTCATGCCGTGATGCGCCGAGTTTTGAAATCTGTCGAGTTTAGGTGAACTTCGGTCGTGTCGGAGTTGGTGAACTCGTAAATATTCTTCATGCCGCATGATACAGCCGAGTTTTGAACTCTGTCGAGTTCGATGAACTCTATCGAGTTTTGAACTCTTCGAGTTTTGAACTCTGTCGAGTTCGTTGAAGTAGCATATTCGGTGAACTTCGTAGGTGATTGACGTCGAGTTCAAAACTCTTTCGGTTTTGAACGAACTCGCCGTGATTATTCTTCATGCCATAATGCAATGGGTTTTGAACTCTTTATGCGGGGAGTTCGATGAACTCTATCGAGTTTTGAACTCTTCGAAAATAATAATTTCAATTTCGGGATTGTAAAACTTTAAAAAAAAATAGTAGACTCATCCACATTGGAATTGTTCCCCATTCCTAGGCATGTGGCATGAGTCTAATGGTTATATAAAAAATCAACGTAAAATACATGGTCTGGGCATACACCTGTTAGACCTTAGACTTGGTCTTTCAGTTATCGGATCAAGAGGTCGAGTGTGATCAAAATTTTCAAAAACCTTTTTATTCTCTTTTCAAAATAATACTTCATGAATCCAAAAATCCAAGCACACCTTACATATTCAGCAGAAAATCTAATTTATCGAAAAAAAAAATCAATAAAAAGAACATGAAAATACAAGGGATGGGTTAAACCCGGTATATTTATTAAAAAAATAGGTTTCTATTACCATAATTTCCGGATTCCATATCATTGGCAAAAGTCAAAAATAACAATTGTCTGAGTGTCTTTTAATCTTAAAAGTTGAATTCATCACTATTAAACAGCCATTTGGGTTAATTCGTTACCCAAACTTAACGATCCTGCAAATGTTATGGCCAAAACCCACGATTGGGACTTAGTCAACTTGATAAACGTGGGCAATAACCGCTTTTAAGTCTCAAACGACTTGCTACATATCGTTTGGATTTCGTCAACGGCGCCATCAGCGTCCAAGGGTTAAAAGCATCTCTTTATTTTTTCAAAGTTCAAATCCCAAACGCGTGTATGCCATATCGTTTGGGAACTTGACCCAAACCCAGTGTAGTTTGTGATTTGAATTTGGAAAAAATATAAAGCTGTTTTAACTCTTGACGGCCAATATCGCCGACTTAAATTCAAACAGTACTCCATATCGTTGGGTTTGCACAATAAATGACCTAGCCGGTCGCTAAGCCAGAGTTTTCGACCAACTTTTGTGACCAAATTCCACACACTTTAATAATTGTTGTTTTTTTAACATTTTTTTAATTTCAGAATAATTGTTTTTTTTAATTTTCAACACAATACGAGTCCTAGACAATAACAAATACCCAAAAAATAAGAGATATGTAAGAGCAAATAAGGAAGATGTAAGAGCATTATCAATGAGTTGTATAAATTTACACTAACACATAGGAGCCATATGTATTTTTAAAAGAAATTTACACAATAAGTGTAATGGGTAAAAATACACAATCAAGAGTGAACCAATAAATTTTTTTTGCAAAATGTTCAAAAAAATAGTGGTGTTGGATTCGTTGGCTTCCTATTGGTTTAAATAAATATAATGCAAAACTTGTGGAGGTCCCATTTTTTAAAGTAGTAGGTAGTTAGAACAAATTTAGTTAAAAAAAATATGTAAAACTATTTTCATTTTTAAACAACCATTTAAATACTTTTAAGTTAAAAGTCATTTTACACAATACCATTGATAAATGTTTTTAATGAGAATTGTGTTAATTTACATTGAAAGTGTTTTACACAATCCCATTGGTCAAGCTCTAAGCCCAATTCACCCAGAGTTTGGGCCAAGGCCACGTAGATTTAAAAGAGACGAAAAGGTCAATGAATTTTGTGAGAATTCATTAGTTTTGAATAGTCAATTTTTGACAAAAAAAAAGAGAATAGTTTATTGATTAAAAAAAAAACATACTGATACTAGTTGCAAAAAATTTGTTGAGAATCACCTCCATTTGTTCTGTATCGGTGCTCACAATAAAGCCATCCGCACCCAGGCGTTCTTTAGCTTCTCTCTCTTTAGACGGAGAGGTGCTAATGACTGTGACATGGAGCCCAAATGCCTTGCCAAATTTCACAGCAACATGTCCTAAACCTCCTAAACCAACCACTCCTAGTTTCTTTCCAGGTGAATTTAGCATGTCATTATCTTTCATTGGGGTGAACACTGTTATCCCAGCGCACAATAAAGGAGCAGCAGAATCCATAGGTAGATTTTCCGGCACATGCACCACATACCTTTTTCATCGAACAGGAAAAATGAGGAAAATATATAAAAAAAAACACAATGGATGGATATTCACGAGAATAGTATTAACTGAGAAATTCCATGTCCATTCTAGTAAAATACGGAGAAGATTGACAACTGTAGAACAACATACCATTGTATAACAATTTAACATGCAAAAAGAAATTGGTATTTTCGTTAGATCACAATCATCACATCAACAAAACAAATAATCGAAATTACAGATCCACTTTTAGTTAAATTATATATATTAACGCTCTGTAAGTGTTTCGTGTATATATTCTGTTAGAATTACCTACATAGTTACATCTACTGGAATAGTGGAATCGTGAACATAATAAATATTTTTCTTTCAGTTAAGATCAATCTAGTATACTTGAAAGTTGAAACCTCTTTTAACCCAAAGAAAAAAAATTATACTTACATTTTTATTCCCTGGGCAAATTACATTTTATTAAGCCCTGGCCTCCCGTAAAAGCAAACTTTTTAAGTATTTTTTTATTTGCAAGTTTGTATTAAGGCAATCATATATTCAACCATATGTTGCCCTAAGATTAACTAGAAATTATTCTATTGGAATCAGGCTTGTCGACAAGAATACAAGATCTGGCCTTTAAAAGAATACCTCTGGTCTGCTACTATCATATTGGAGTAGCCACCATATGTGATGCTTCCATCCCAGAAAAATGCCATTGTACGTAAATTGGAGATTGTCACAGTAGTTCTCTTGCGAGTCCTTACAGAGATCGCATTCAAGGCATGAAGATGCTAAACATCCAATCCCCGCTCTGTCTCCCACCTTGAATTTACTCACATTGCTTCCTATCTTTGTGATCACACCTGTAATTTCGTGTCTGAAAACCCAATTCATTAATAAATGAACATGCGATGGTTCCATATCCTAAACTTGAAGTCATGATCTGTTGGTAGATATATACTCCTTTCAAATGATATTCCGTACCCCAAGCTAAATTAATTGTTATCAAACAGTCTTCAAGAATGCTGATTCATTTGGACAAAGAAAAGACTTCACTACTCCACTCCACTGACAAACGGCACTGAAGATGTATAAAAGCAGTAAAAGAAATGCATTTGATCAATTCAATAGTAAACACACATTAATTAGTATTGCTGTCACAGCTTACCCTGGGACAACAGGGTACATGGTGATCCCCCAGTCGTCCTTTGCGTAGTGAAGATCAGTGTGACAGATACCACAATACAATATCTCAATAGTAACATCGTCGACACCATTTTCCCTACAAACAATACAATACAATATCTCAATAGTAAAAATTTGTCAAGGAAATTGTTAGAAGAAAACTTCAACAAACACAAACACTAGTATTCAAGCTGGAAGTGGCAATTGATCTGTTAACAACCTTCTTTTGAAGGTATAAGGTGTAATCTTGCCAGAGTTATCAAGAGCTGCCCATCCAGAGACTGTTTGAGTGTGGTTTGGGGTTGTTTGAGCCATAGTGTCAAAACAATAGATAAAACACGCCCTCTTGCCCAGATAGTTTTTTTTTGAGACTCTTTTGCTTCAGTATTAGCTACTTGTATAGAGGGAATCACGGTTTTCTATTTGATCATATATATCTATCCGGGGTTCATTTCAGATCACAAACCTTTTGTTTCCACTCCAGTAGTGTCTTTCCTACATAACCGTCTTTATGTTGTGAAAGAGAACGAAAATGAAACAAAACTAAAGGCATCAAGGAGGACAAAGACTAATACTATAGATGGCATCAAGGAGGATAGAGACTAATAAATATTAAGATCGATAATTGAAGGAATCAAGGAACATGGTTTTCGTCCACTAGCTAGTATGGAACCTCATCACTTTGTGTCCTGTGCTTGCTAATTCTTTAATTGCTGATGACAACATTTTCGTGCAGAGGGCTAGGTTTCAGATTTTCATGTGCGCTAGGTTTCAATAGACGGTTATATACCATAAAAAATAGTTGATAGAGACTAGAGAGACCTGGGAACTGTAGTAGGTTCACGAAAAAAAAAAAGAAAAACATTTGGAATCCATTTCTACCACAACACCGCCACTGTATTTATTGGGAGGAGGTAAACAAACTCAAATTTGTTAGGAGATGGTTATATGAACTCCACCTTATAGTGACTCCAAAGTTATTCCACTACTAAAAGTAAATTTATAAGATGAATTCAGGACTAATTTTTTGTGGAGATATACATCACATGATCAAGAACACTACTACAAAAAATCAGCTCAATTGAATATGTATAATCTTGTCAAAAGTTGTACTGAAATTAAAAAAATATGGGCCGTTAAATAATCCCATAACATTATAAACAATTTTTGGCGAGGGTGTACATCTTCAAATGAGCTGATTTTTTGTGAGGATGATCTCTGTTGGGTAGAGAACATCTCCACCAAAAATCAACTTTTAATTCATTGTATTTAGTGGTGGAGTTTTTTTAGAGTCACTTGATGTGGAGTTATAACCATCACCTTTGTTAGGGCATTTATAAGTTTTAGATGAGTCTAATTTTTTTTGTAGATATGATATAATAGTTATTCTAAACATTATCGCAAATAATAAAAAAATTAAAAATTTCTAAACTTGCCAAATATGATATTAAAAATAGTGAAAATGAACGGTGTACAATTAGCTAAATTTTATTATTTGTTGACAGCATTTGACAAATTTAGAAATTTTTGAATTTTTTTATTGTTTCTGACAATGTTTAGAACAGTTAGAATAACATATCTACAAAAAAATTATGTCCCTAGAACCCCTCCCTTGTTTATTTGCCAACTGTTGCGATCTTGCCATATACCAATAGGGCGTCACTGATTACACTTTATTTCGGGGCACATCGCAACATTTGACGTCGGCATTTCGTACCATGATTAATACCGTTTCACCGCTTTGAGACAATCGGGAAGAAAAGAAAAAGACCCAAGTGACACACAGTCTCAAAATCCTAGACGTAGGAAACTCAGTGCACTCTATGTCTCTATCTTCATATTATTATTTCAGAAACGAAACTCTCCCTCTCTCTAACAGGCAACATTAGTGTCTAAACTTAATTTTTGCTATAATTTTGTAATGCTTTGCTGTTACATTTTAAAACTCCACTATTTCCTTTATTATACTGCTAGATTCTTTCAGGGATTCCTTGTTCATCTTTTACTTTAATTAATGCCTGTAAATATATTTATTCCAGAAATTATCTCTGTGTCCTGGTCTATAGAATGGGTTGCCCTGGGGTTGATCACACATTTTCTTACATTTTTCTTCTATGATGTTTTCTCTTTTTTTCTTTTTATCGGTACTAGACTATGGTTTTTCTCATGATGAGCAAGATTAAAAACATAATCCTTATGTTTTTGCTAAATACGAAACTTGCAGCAGGACGAAATCCTCTATATATGTTTACAATTTTGAGAATGTACAAGCTTAGGAGTAATCCATTTGACTCTCGAGATGAACCGTGTTTTAATTTGTCATTTATTGAAATCTACTATCAGAATCATGTCTTGTCTTTTCTGTTTGAAATCCGATTTAGGTCTAATCAACAATAGCACCTCAATGAACACGTGAACCATAAAATGCAGGTGGAGGCAAATAGGAGGAAGAGAATTCAGGTTGATATGAACTGGAGGGGAAAGCAAACAGTAAAGGACCTAAAGGAATGTATTAAGAAGATTACCTGGGGACTACACTTTACAATGTTTTACACGTTGGGGCTCCTCGATCACTATTCTTTACATTTATGCATTTTCATCTGCCCTTAGGTCGTTGTATATGTGTTTAGTTGTTATAGGAGTACGTAATAATCTGTGGTCATCCTATGTCTCTTTTATTGATATAAAAGAGATCAGTTTTGAGCTCTCACTCATTTATGATGAGGTAGCACGAAACCTCGACTATGATGTGGATGAATTCAAGGACCGAAGGGCATGGTCTCGTCTACGAGTTACATCCGCAGAATTAGTCCGAGTGTTCTATCTGAGCGTTTGTGGATTTATGCATGCAGCTTATCTCGGATATTTTTTTTCTGAGAGATGCAGTAAGTATAATTAAGTTATGAACATAAATTTCTGAAATGTTAAATTTTCTCTATTTGACTCTTTGCATTTTTCAAATGTAGGTCTTGATTCTGATAAGCCGACCTTGCACCATTCCCTGCCAAGTCTTTATCTCGTAGCGGTGTATTGGTTCCAAATGTTTGTTCAGATCTGCAGATGATTTCATTTTGCTAATTGTATGTGCAACTGTGGAGGTTGACGGCCTTCTTGATTGTATTGTCACATTGTATATTATACTAATGTGTTGAACCGTTGTTGTAGTTTTAACCTCTCATAAACATATCTGGAAATGGCGGGGACTTGTAACTACTTTGGAACAAAGTGGAGTTTGTTGGGGTTTATACCAATACCAATTAATTCTTCCACTACACAGATAATTTGTATTTGAACACAATTCAACTCCAGACAAATTCTAAATATCAACTACAACATATACTAACATGTCAAACTCGCTAAACAACTATTAACAACAAATAATAATGTAAAACATAATTAAAACAAACCACAACACAAAGATATACCGTGGTTCGGCCAATGATGCCTACTTCCACAAGAGCTAGTTTTTTATAAAGTGGGAAGAAAAATTACAATTAATCTCTCCTTTCAGTCTCACCTTTACTTAGGGATCACTCTTTATCTCTTTCTGACGGTTGTCTCTCAGAAAGGTTATCTCTCAATCTTAATAGCTTTCAAGATTGAGTTTTTCTCTGACTTTTGTGCTGCCTCTCGTGTGTTTGCTGGGTGTTAGGTTTTGCCAAAAACTCTAACTCTTATTGCAAACTCGCAGTCCTAATTTTCTTCTGAAAATAGACTTGGGCACGGGTCGCGCCTCTGGCAAGACCAAGTCGAGCGCGGGTCACGCTGAAGGTACTGGAAGTCTTCCACGATAGGCTGGTCGCTTTTGGTCAAAACCAATTTGAGTAGCAGTCGGCTTTTGACATTTTCACGCAAAATGAACTTCGTTTTCTCTCCTCATGTGAAGGATAACGCCAACAGAGTTCAGAATTCTTTTACAGTTTGATCCATGATTCTTGACATATGGATTTAAGTTGATCACTTGTTTATTAATGTAGCAGTATTGTGTAAACAAAATGTATGTATGGGACTTTCTTATGGACAAAAATGAAGTATGATTTCAAATTTGAGGACCTTCAAAAGAAGCGTGTCTGAAATTTGAACGTCAAGAAATCAAATTCAGTATATGCAGTTTTTCCAATTAGTTATGGCCTATTTATTTATTCTCTAAATCCTTTTAATATTGATTATTGATTATTGATTTGTTGGGTTGTGGAACCGTCGAGCTTTGCTCGGTGTCCATATGTCGCTTCTTCGATTTGAGAAGGGGATGACCACCCGCCTCGTTGGCTTTGGAGAAGGCGCAGCGCACCCGCTCATGTTGTGAGAAAGTTACTGGAGGTTGGGCGCGACCTGCGCTCTGGTTGGCTTTGGAGAAGGTGCGACCCGCGCTCATGCTATGAGAAAGTTACTGGAGGTTGGGCGCGACCCGCGCTTGACCACGCCTTATCCGGGGTGCACCCCCACGCTCATGCCTTCCGAAATTTACTGATTTTTTTATATTTCGGCCCAAAGCCCATTTTCTCACATTTTTCTGTGTGTACCTATATAAAGGAAATAGAATAGGGTTTTGAGACAACTTTGAGTGATTCATTTCTTGGGTATTGTGGGAGCTCTATTAAGCTAGGGTTTGAGTGAGGCCTCTTGTTCTTGATTCTTGTTACCTCTTGTAAACTCTCCAATCTTTACTATAAATGAAATTTGGCTCTTATGTGGATGTAGGTAACATTTACCGAACCACCTTAAATCTTTGTGTCTCTTTACATTATTTACTTTTATATTTATTGTTGCTATGAATTGTGATGATAAACTAGTGGTTTTGCTTTGTTGAGTTTGTTGTGATAACTACCAAAATCTTAGGTGTGTGATTTCCTTGGTATGAGCTCCAAATTGAAATAATTTGGAATAGAAAATAACTAAATTGAGGTAAGACTTTCTAGTGAAATCTCCCAACATTATTAACATTATATTATATGTTGCTAATTTTGATCAGCAAGAAAATTTGAATACTGGTAAGAAAATTTTAAATAATTTTGTAATTTGACATTTTAGCGGATGTGCTGAATACCGGGAGAAAAAGGGTCCAGAGCTAGGCGCCTAAAAGGATATAATTCTTCACTCACTCTGCGTGCACAAAAGGCGATTTAAAATCATGAGGTGTTCTTAATTCCTTATACAGGTTGCCCCCCTTCAATATCTGATTAAGTTTGCGTTTCCAAGCACAAAACTGGATTTCTTTCTAGAACTAGTGCTTTGGTTCCATAACCTATAATAATGGAGACTGCCGTCTGCTACTTAGCTTGGCATATATAAATTATCACATTGGACAATCGAAGATTGCTACCCTCGCCAAATGGAGGAGTATTGCATGAATGAATTAATGTCAAATAAGACAATGCTCCTTGCCTCTCAGCAATTTTGTAAGACACTGAATGAGGCCATCTGATTAATCATAAATTTTAATGAAGTGACAAATAACGTATGGCACTCACGAATCACGATACATCAATAAAAATGTAGTCCCTCCCTCCCTATGAGTTTCGAGGAATCTTCTTTGGAGCATTGACTTGAGACTACAATCATCTTAGCGAATAACGATGCAAGGAGATGGTAGACCAGGAATTAGATTTTAGTGATAAACAGGCTACACTTGCTGTTGTACTCATAGGATTTGAGTAGGAACTTATCTCCGAATACCTAATTAATGTTCTTGATTACATTATAAATTATTTTGAGATGTTGGATTCAAACCATTCTACTGTAATGCCATAATCAAGCTTTACCAGGAATGAGATTCTCCTGGAAAAACTATTCTAATGGGTAAAAACCGTAAAATCATGCTAAACAATATGAAAGAATAAGCATCTAAAATTCTATTCTGAGTATGAGACAAATTTGATATGGAAACCTGGCGGAAATATGAACAATTTAAAATAACAAATAACATAGAAAAGTAAAATATTGGTTGTGCTAGGAGCCTAGGAGTCATCTGCCCCTCCAACTTCCGGGAGCATAAGAGATAAACTGTGACAGGAGACTATGGTAATTGGCACCTTATAATATAGCAGGCTAACGCGGCTAGACAACAAAAAATCAACATATACCTCTTTATTCTTACAACAAAAACAACACATTTTCGGTTGCTCCAAGCCGGGGAGGCCACATCATTACGAACCATGAAAACAACCCATCCTGATATGTCTTACATCTTCTTCACCATCATTATAATCATTCTGTCAACAATAATCCAAATCAAATCCGAAGAATATACAGTTGGTGATGACGATGAGTGGACCACAGGTGTAAATTACTATGCATGGTCACAAAAGTACCATTTCGCGGTGGGAGATATCATTGGTTAGTCCTTAATCTCTACACTAATCAATCTTTATTCGTCTGCACTTTGCTTAAGCTTGAGTGCTAATTGTTATTCTATACAGTTTTTAAATATGTTCCAGGACAACATAACACCTATGAAGTAACAGAAGATACATATCGATCCTGTAATACGAGTACCGGGGTGTTAAATATATATGAGAGTGGGAACGATCAAGTGAGTTTAAGAGATGTAAAGAAGTATTGGTTTATTTGTAATGTTCCTGGCCATTGTTCAGGAGGAATGAGGTTTGGAATTGATGTTACCAAAGCTAGTAGTTCCCCACCTAGTCCAGCTCCTGAGATAACTCCGCCACCCAACACTGGTGATAAACTTGCTCAAGGAAAGGGAATTGCATGCGCTCTTCTTGGTGCTTTTGGAACTTACTTTTTTATATATTGATCGTTAACAGGTAAATTGTTCAAATTCTAGAAAATTTTACGGGCACGTCGCAATTGATCAATCACTATGTTGCTATATGTAAGATTATATTTGGATTGAATCAGGCTTCCATATATGTTCATCTATATCTTCTTTTTTGTAAAACATTGTCCTCCATTGACTTACAAGAAGGTAAAGAAATGTGTACGACGACCAGATGAAATAGATAAGTTGTCTGAGTGTATTCAAATTGGGTAGCGGCTAGCCGAGTAAGCCGACTAAAACTCCTGTACAAAATTTCTTTTTCGATAAGATGTACAAAATCTTGTGAAGTTAATTTGTAAACTCTCCATAAAAAAAAATTTTTTAAAAAAATGAAAATCAAGAGATAGTCAACAATTGCAATTCCGGACGCATTAAGATGTAAGACAGCTCCAGATTCCATTCAAGCCCTAACAGGCACACAACAATGGCGATACATTGTGCTGGGCTAGGACAGCTCCAGATTCAAGTGTAGACCCAACAAATACATACTACAGTACTACACTACTCGGGCTATCAATGGGCTGGACCAGGCCTGAAACACGTTTGAATCGATAAGAAAGGGACTTTGTACTTTGAATTTGGTCCGATAAGTTTATTGGGCCAATTCTGGTTAGTCCTCTGTCCAGGTCATTGTGGGCCCAGCCTGAATGTTGTAGGATTTTTTTATTGTTTTGCAATTACTGGTATATTATCTAAAACCATTATTTATTGTGGTAAAAATGCTCATAATGGATTTCAGATACCACGCCGATATTTTTAAGTAGGTACACAAAATTAATTAAAAGTCAGGACAATATTTTAATTATTTGTAAATCGGTCCCTACTACAAATTACATCTGACGTTGGATTTGCTCGAGATTATCTAGATGTTATCGAGATACATATTATAAGAACAAAACAATTACACGCCCGATCTCTAAACCAATTCGCAATAACTACGAATCATTCAAACACAAAATTTGAATCTTAAAAAAAAAAACCTCTTCGACTTCAACTAGGAATCCTTAAAACCCAAAATACCTTGGACTACTATTAACCAAATAAATAAAAACACCCAAAATCCAAAACCCACGAGTTCTTCGCTGATCTGATATTCATTGTTTTGTAATTCTCCATAAACAAGATGAAGAAGAAGTCACACAATCAAGTCAAGTCGATCTTTGGGGAGGTGAATAACAAAGGGGGCAGGAAGGCTTCAAAGATACCAACACATAATCCAAAAAAGAACAATTCGAAGAAGGCCAACACTTCTGTTACTGAAATTGGAGAAAATCATATTAGTTCTACATCTGAAACAGGTACAATGTTTGGAGCATTAATAATTCTTACAAGTTTATATTCATGTGTTTAACATTAGACGTGGTGTGTTGTTTCTAATGAACTTATGGACTGTTGTGGGAGCAGGAAAGCCCGAAGCCAAAATTGCTAAAAAGGTAATCCTTCTGTTGATACAATAATATATACTTTGCAAAGTTATTTATGAATTTGAAATATGTTCATTTCTGTCTGGTCTTAATCACAGGAAAAGATTGTTTTGGTTGATGAACATCTGGCAGCATATCATATTGATTCTTCTTCAATATCAATTAACAATAGTGTGCACCTGTTACTAATAGAGTTGACGTTTTTGATGGATTTTAAAGCCTTTTATATGGGTTCAAGGCATTTATAATTGATTCTCTCTCATTGATAGTTGTTTTGCTCGGTTCATCGATGATGTGATAATATTTAAGATTGTGGCGTTAAAGCATAATAGATAGATAGTAGAACGTTTTTTCCGAAAATCGATAATCGATCGATAGATAGTTTATTTGTCGTCATTAATCCTTCTTAGGCATTTCCTGTAGGTTTGGCAGGGGCAGGTTTACTATTTGAACATTCACCTTTTTCGTTGCCATGGTATCATGAAATTTTTAGTTTCCATATGATTGTTATGACGATTATTGCGAAGAGTCTGAAGTTGGCAGCGGAGGCAAAGTTGCTTTGCAAGGAAATCGCAGGTCATGTAGAGTTTTACAGGTATTGATTCAACAGAAGAAGGGTGTCACTTTTGTGTTACTCTGTTTCTTCTGGTTTTCAGATTTATTGTTTTGTTTCTTTACAACGGGTTTTATAGGAGGTGAAGTTAAGAGATCAGAATATATGATGAATTCTGATCCATCATTAAGAGAAGCAATACAAAGAGAAGTAGAGAAAGAAAGAATAAGAGAAGAGATTATTGCTCAAGAGATTATTCAAAGGCGAGAACTTGAAGCAGAGGTGAGGAGAGAGTTAGCTATGGAGCGTGATTTATATCTAAGAAGGCCAGAAGGGTATTCGTTTTCTTCTCCATCAATATGGTCTGATACGAGGGTGATGCCTTCAATGCTTGATCACCAATCGAGTGGTTTTGGATTTGCGGAAAGGTTATCTTATTCTGGGAGGACTGATGTTGGTTTGTTTGCAGAAAGGTTACCGTATACTGTTGCAAGAACTGAAGTTGGTTCTTTTGAGAGAGTACCATTTCAGCGCAGTGTTGAAGCTGCTAAGATTGCTGAAAGTAGCACAGGGCAGGCTGGAAAACTAATGGTCTTTGTGAGTTTCGTAATCTATTATTTATTATTCATTTGTTTATTTATACACTAGCCTCAAGGACTCAACTGTATACTATCATTTTGAATCCATAGTATAATATCATTCCATTCTTTTGTTCTCCTACAAGTGTTGACTCATTGAAATTTTTTGTCGTGTTTAATATTTTTAGGTCCCATTTCATGTTTGGCATTGTCAGTTACAGCATGTTAAAGTGTTGTTATTTCATACTCAGGCTAATTACATATATGTTGATGGTGATGGGACTGTTCCAGTGGAATCAGCAAAGGTATGCTATATTCTTTTCCAAGTAAACCTTCTTAGATGACATCTATATGGTTTAATGAAATTTGAATTATTTGCTACTTTTAGGTAAATAGAATTGTCTTCCCGTTAGCGGCTTGAACATTATAGTTTTCTGAGTTGGTTTCCCCATATTTGCAGGCAGATGGGCTTAATGCAGTTGCTAGAGTCGGAGTCCATGGTGACCACCGAGGGATAATCTGCAATAGACATGTATTTCAGATACTTCAGCACTGGCTTAGGGCTGGTGATCCAGATCCTTTCTATGACCCAGTAAACGATTATGTAATCTTACCAACCAACTTTGAAATGGTTAAGCACCAAGAAGGCGGCACACAGATAATTTCATTGAAAGAAGATTGGGAAGTCATCTCAGAAGACCAAGATGACCTGGGTGATCTGACTGAGAAGAAGCCTTCCTTGAACTCAATATCAGTTTCTCATATGTGCAAGGATCGTTCATCTCAGGAAAAGGCATGTGCTACCATCGTTCTTCACCCACGAATGAGGGAAAGCAACATGTTGAACTTAGAGCAGTGAGTGTATCAACCTGTGCTTAAATGAGTTGGACAAAGGCAGTATCAAGCTTGGGTATCTTTGTATGTACATATTATGGAGTCTATATATAAAAGTATAATGTTGGTCTTCAAAGGAGGCGCATATAATGTATATATTTATCATTCATGTATAATCCTTTGGAAGTAAATGTATGTATAGTTTTCAAAGAGTGTTTTTTCCGAATGTCCTCGACTACTAGGTGAACGTATAATTTTCATTCTTTCTTTTCGTAAGCTTTCATGCTTTGGTAGGACTCCAGTATAAGAGTTCACAATTAATTCATGTTGTTTGTTTGTTTTAGAAAAAGGACGAATATTAAAAACAAGGTTCACTCACAATTGCTGTGGTGATGGAGGTTTTCACCAGACCCAGCAAGTAAACCAAGGCCGATTGCCTAACTAAAAAACCGAATGTGGATCTTTAGCTTTGGTTATGTTGCAAATTGGCATTTTAAAGTGGATCTTTAGCTCCATGGAAGAGCACTTGAATGTGAAATACATCCCAAGAGACGGTGGTTCAAATCCACCAAGGTCCTGTACTATTGTTCATAATTTGAGTAGTATATTAAGTAAGATTCGTCAGTGGTTTTTAACGGATATTATGTAGTTATTATTCCTTTAGATTGTTGAAATGTGAGGTTCGACTGATTTATTTTTTTTATATTTTTTTCAAAAAATTTCAGATTTCCCTTTTTCTTCCTTTTTTAAGCTATAAAGGTTCTCTAATGATCTATCATTCCATCTCACTGTTTTTCTTCCTGTTTTTTACATCCCCATGTCGCCAAAACGGACTAAGCCAGTTAAGTATAGTTGACTCTAATAATTTTATAAAAATTAAGCCTAAAATACAGGTAAACCCAAACGTTTAAAGCATACAATGAAACAATCCCGACATGGCCGGGAAATGCTAGTGTTTTACCTGTAGTACACATGAAAAATTGGACGCGTGGTGGAGGGTTGCCACCATAGTTCGTGATTTTGAACCTAATTTTGGATTTTTGGAATATTTCGGAATTCCAATTTTCGGGACTACCAAATTTCTAAAATCCTTAACTATGGTTGCCACACATGTGATGCAGGTTCCGAGTCTTGTTATATGGTATTTCAGTGACTTTTTTATTAAATACTAGTATTTTGGGCACGCTCAATGAGCATGAAACCTATTCTAACACACGTGATGCGCCTATTATTTTTCACATTTATTTTATGCTATCTATCCGAAACCGAAATCAATCGAATTAATAAAAAATTCTGATTCCGAAATTCAAATTTGAATCGATCATTCAAAATTTAAATTCCCGACCCAATTTGTTGCTCTAGATGTAAGGAGGTCCTACTAACCATAGTTAGCAATTCGGCGAATTATTCGTTTAATTCGGAAAACGTTTTAAAATGTCGTATCATACCTACATTAATATCGGTTCTTCCAAGATGCTCACAGTGAGCCACATAAGCAAAGTTTTTAAAATAGTCCCTATTTGAAAAGTAATTACTTACCTTCTTACCAAAATAACCCTTAATTTGGTGTCTTCTCTAATTTAATATAAGTCAAAATTGTCTTTTCACGTGTGTTTGGAAAAAAATAAAATAAAACTACGTCTGTTATTTCAGTTCTACCCATGGCTATTTTAGTAATTATCAAATAAAAAAAAAGAACAAACTAGAAAATGTACATGGCACGTGTCAATATCTAATTACTCACATTCAAGTATCCAACATCCCACATCACTCATTGATAATTAAACCATAAACCTTTAGTTCATCTTCCCCAACTAATTAAACACCAATTTTATTTGAAATCATTAAAAGTAACATTTTAATATGGGTAAAATGATGGTGGGTGTTTAAGATTTTGAAATGTTATAAATAATAAACATGCATAATGACTAATAAGAATGTGTATTAGTGTTTCTTATGCTTGGGAGACATTAATTGAGATTATTGCAGGTGCCGACTAGCAAAGTCGGTAAAATCTTTGGGTGATGATACCAAAGGTCTGGGGCTCGAACCCCGCTAGCAGCAAATCAGAGTTACTGATCTCATTTAAAACAGCTAGGCTTACCAATAAATAAATAAAAATTGAGATTATTCAATTGTAATGGCAATTGTGTGTGTGTGTGTGTGTGTGTGTGTGTGTCCCTGTCCCGGGATGTCTAATTTCTAATTCAAGATTTATTTTCTAATTGTCTTTTCTTGCTACCAATACCCCTTTTGTCGACACATGTCCAAGTGTTTGTGACCGTTAGATTAGATAGGACGAGATGTCGATACATGTTTTTTTTTTTTTTTGGAAATTTTTATTAATAATGATAACGAGTTTTACAAATGATTAAGACAAGAGTGCAACAAGCTGTACTGCAAGTCCTTTTGAATGGCAAATCCTATCCTCTTAAATGCAAACTCATTAGACACAAATGTCATTACGTTACTATTCATAACTTTCTGCAACCTCTTAAGGAGCTCAACAGACTGTTGTGCCAAGAAACCGAAAGTGTCGAAACTGAACGGAATGAAATAATGCTGGTTAGCCCTACAAGCATCCTCCTGTTTCTCAATCTTTCCTGCTGCTTCTCTATTAGCTGTTTCTCCCACCTCAAAGACTCTATTCCCAAGCCCTACCAACGGAGATGCTCCAGTTACATCAACACATACATGTTTCCCCTCAGACCAACTGTAGATCAATACATCTGCAGGCCGAAGCGTCGATCTACCCTCATTCGGATAAGTGAGAAAATTGACAAGAGTTTAACTCTTTCTTTACTTGTACCCCAGCCCTCCAAAATACATTACATAAAATGTCTATAACATGATCATGTCAATATTTGAAACCTGGAAAATGTCTACAATGTACTGCATGGTCCCCAAAAGCATCAAGTCTACTCTTTTTGCAAACAGGGACATATACCACCATCAGAGTACAAATGAATCGTGAGACGGTACCGGATAATAGAACGATACTCCACCGGTGACATACAATGTCCAAGTCTTTCCATCGAATAGCAAGTAGAAAATCCTTTGCGTGTTCTGACTACAAGCATCCAATGACTGCTTTTTGACGAGCATATAACTTAAACTCCCTCTCAAGACCAGCAACAATCTTACCATGGAACGCTTCAGCCAAAACTTTTTGTGGTTTTGAGGGGACGGTAGCATTCATAGCCAGAGAATTGAGGTCATAATCGGGTAGACAGAGACTTCATACATTGCTAGCAACATCAAGAATCTCATCCAACGACATTGGACCACAACTCCTAAGAATGTGGTTCTGAAACTCAGAAGTCTGACAACGGGAGGCCACAAAAGCAAAAGTAGAAACATCAGTGGCACAATAAATACATAACCCACCAAGACGTAATGGGAGGCCACAACTTTTTTTTTTTTTTTTTTTCAAACATGAAAATGGGTATTGAATTGGACACAAATGTCATTACGTTACTGTTCATAACTTTCTGCAACCTCTTAAGGAGCTCAACAGACTGTTGTGCCAAGAAACCGAAAGTGTCGAAACTGAACGGAATGAAATAATGATGGTTAGCCCTACAAGCATCCTCCTGTTTCTCAATCTTTCCTCTTTCTTTGCTCTATTAGTCAAGCTTTCTCCCACCTCAAAGATTCCATTCCCAAGCCCTACCAACGGAGATGCTCCAATTACATCAACACATACATGTTTCCCCTCAGACCAACTGTAGATCAATACATCTGCAGGCCGAAGCATCGATCTACCCTCATTCGGATAAGTGAGAAAATTGACAGGAGTCTAGCTCTTTCTTTACTTGTACCCCAGCCCTCCAAAATACATTACATAAAATGTCTATAACATGATCATGTCAATATTTGAAACCTGAAAAATGTCTACAATGTACTGCATGGTCCCCGAAAGCATCAAGTCTACTCTTTTTGCAAACAGGGCATAGACCACCATGGCACCATCAGAGTACAAATGAATCATGAGACGGTACCAGAGAATAGAACGATACTCCACCGGTGACATACCCTGTCCAAGTCTTTCCTTCGGAATAGCAAGTAGAAAATCCTTTGCGTGTTCTGACTACAAGCATCCAATGACTGCTTTTTGACGAGCATATAACTTAAACTCCCTCTCAAGACCAGCAACAATCTTACCGTATAACGCTTCCGCCAAAACTTTTTGTGATTTTGAGGGGACGGTGGTAGCATTCATAGCCAGAGAATTGAGGTCATAATCGGGTAGACAGAGACTTCATACATTGCTAGCAACATCAAGAATCTCATCCAACGACATTGGACCACAACTCCTAAGAATGTGGTTCTGAAACTCAGAAATCTGACAACGGGAGGCCACAAAAGCAAAAGTAGAAATATCAGTGACACAATAAATACATAACCCACCAAGACGTAATGGGAGGCCACAACTTTTTTTTTTTTTTTCAAACATGAAAATGGGTATTGAATTGGGAAGTCAAGAGTTATTTTGGTAGTTTACAATAATAAGGGTATTCAAAACATTTCACTGCCTTGACCACAGAGATAATGGTCAAGATGTGTTGACTGAGACGACGAGTTTTGTTGAGTTTTATTGGGGGGGGAGGGAGGTCTTTTGGATGGAAGTAAATACATTTAAAATAAGTAAACATACCATGGTTTTCTCCATCTGTAGTAATGTAGTTCATGTTGGAGTTATCCCTCACATGAGGAGAGAAACAGAGTTGGAGAGAAACGGAGTCGATTCGGGCGGATATGTTAGAAGCCGCCAAGGCCGAGTAGCGCGACTCGCTTGTGCCTTTGAATCAGTCCAGTGTTTGGGCTCGACCCGCGCTCAGATGAGGCGCACCTTCGCTCATGGCTCCAGTGTTTGGGCGCGACCCGCGCTCAGATGAGGCGCACCTGTGCTCATGGCTCCAGTGTTTAGGTGCGACCCCACGCCAAAGGGCGACTCGCCTGTGTCTAATGTTCGTGGGCCTTGCTACAGTAACCGCGAAATTTGGTTTTTGGATATAAAAACCAAAATCAAGGTTTTGGAAAACCTAACCTAACCTAACCAAGTCAGAAGGATTGGAATCCAGACTAAAACAAAGAGAGAGAAACCTAATCTTGAAAGCTATCAAGATTGAGAGATAACATTTACAGAGATACAACCCTGTAAAGAGATAAGAGTGATCTAGTAAGGTGAGAGACTGAAAGGAGAGATTGTAATCTTCCTTCCCACTTTATAAAGAACTGGCTCTTGTGGAAATAGGCATCATTGGCCGAACTACGGTAAATCTTTGTGTTGTGGTTTGTTTTTACTGCTTTGCATTATTATTTGTTATTGATAGTTGTTTAGTGAGTTGGGCATGTTAGTATAGGTTGTAGTTGATATTTAGATTTTGTCCGGAGTTAAATTGTGTTTAAATACAAGTTATCTGTGTAGTGGGGGAATCGATTGGTATTGGTATAATCCCCAACAAGTGGTATCAGAGCCTTGGTTAGAATAGCCTAGGGTGTTATCCGAATCTTGGTCAGAAGGTATTTGACGAAATTCCTGAGAGAAGATTTGAGGTTAAATAACTTGTAAAGATGGACCATTCCATGAACACTCGCATGATAAGTCTGAATAGGAAGAACTACACAATCCTGAAAGCCAAGATGGAAGACTTGCTATACTGCAAGGACTTGGCACTTCCCATTGAGAATGAGGGAGTAAAACCGTAAAAAATCGATGAGGCCGAAAGGGAAAAAGCTTGACGTAAAAGCCGCATCGATAGATTCGACAATGGATTGACGATAGTGTTTTTCACCATGTGTCCCAAGAGACTACTGACCTTCACCAGGAAGAAACTCAAGACCTTTATGAGAGGAAGTCGAAAGTGGAAACAAAGTGTTAGTCGTTAAGAAGTTCGCATTACACGGCACCAAGAAGGTTCTTCAATGTCCGAAAGCATCTTAATGAAGTACGTAATATCATCAATCGATGCATTTGATGAAGATAAATTTGGGAGACGGTTGAGGCTTTGTTTCTATTAGGCTCTCTACCCGAAAGTTGGGAGACATTAGCGCTTCTCTACGAGCAGCCAAGGATGGAATTGTTACCATGGAGATGGCTACCACGCCTTTGTTGAATGAGGAGACTAGAAGGAGTGCAATAAGCAGCTCCTCTCACTCGCAGATCCTTTCACGCAGAAACGGGGAGAGGTCGAAATAGAAAACCATCTCGCTCTAGAGGTGATGACGTAAGTAAATCTAGGGGTGAAGCTAGAACTCCTAAGGCGAGAGGCAATGTTACTATTGTGCCACCAAAGGCCACTTCAGATATGAGTGCAAAACACTCAAGAGGGATGAGAAGAATAACCGTACATGAAGACATGGTGCGCAGGAACGGAAACACGCAGAGATACTACCGCACTAGTCGACTACCTAGTGGGAATTGTGGTCGGATTGGGTGTGTGCCGCCTTAGTACCTCATGTCGATACGAGTGGGTGATAGATACGAGCATCCTATCACGCCACACCGCCGCAGGGGATTCTTCACTACCTACAGGTTGTGGTGAATATGGTGAAGTAAGGATGGGTAAATGTGGAGTCTCAAGATTATAGGCATTGAGATGTTCATGTAGAAACCAATGTCGGCTACACCTTGACACTCAAGGATGTAAGACATGTCCCCGACATACGTTTAAGCCTAATTTCGGCCGGGAAATTAGATGA
This sequence comes from Coptis chinensis, assembly GCF_015680905.1. Classification (NCBI taxonomy): domain Eukaryota; kingdom Viridiplantae; phylum Streptophyta; class Magnoliopsida; order Ranunculales; family Ranunculaceae; genus Coptis; species Coptis chinensis. The sequence goes on along the minus strand of NC_141463.1, from coordinate 84,958,549 downwards.
CGATAGTTTTGTAAACTCGCTTTGGTAACGGGTATGGAACCGAAAGCAGGTTCCATTAGAGCCGTCCAGAGGAAAGAAAACTTGCTCTCTTTACAAAACACGCTAGTTTGTGTAAAGCGTATAAATACGCGAAGAAGAAGCTTCATCCGAACCGGGGCACAAAGAGACCGCGGTCACACGGGCATAAAAGGGATGGAAGTTCTTGCTAAGCAAAAGGTTGTGCCGCATATTAAAGGTATACATTTAAATACATGTACTCACCGTTTGGTAGGAAAGCAACACGCAGTGTCTTTCCAAAGATTCCTTCTCTCACGAAAAAGGACACCGCCCTGAACTAGTGCACACGCACTTATGTGCTCCTATGAGAGTAAAGTCCCACCGTGGAGTTTCGTGACTTTTGACATTCATTGATGATCGTCAAGAAAGATATGGGCCTATAGTCCGAAGACCAAGGATGAAGTACTTTGGCGTGTTTGAGAAATTCCACAAAGATGGTGGAAAGAGAGACGGGAAGTTGTTGGAAGTGTATTCTCGCCGATAATGGGGTGAGTACATTGGGCCATTTGAAGAGTATTGCCGAGTCATGGGATTCGGCCATGAGCGCACTGCTCCCAAGACACCGCAACATAATGGAATAGCGAGAGAAATGAACCGCACTCATTGTAGAGAGGATGAGATGCATGCTATCTCACTCTAAGCTACCTGAAGCTACCGGGTAGAAGCAATGCGCATAACCGGTGCATGTAATCAACCCGTCGCCAAAGAAAGCCTCAATAGTGATTATCCGGAGAGAGTATGGTCAGCAGAGATGTTGATTATAGATATACTGAGGGTATTTGGGTGCGGGCATTTATGCATATTCAAAGAATGAGAGATCCAAGCTTGATGACAAAGCCAAGCAAATGCATTTTTCCTGGTTATGGAGATGAAAAGTTTGGTTACAAACTCTATGATCCGATTAACAAGAAGGTAATCTGAAGTCAAGATGTTGTGTTCTTAGAAGACCAAACCATAGCAGACTTTGAGGAGGGTGAGAAGCTACAGGCTTTCACCAATGATCTTGTTGATTCGAACCGAAGTTCCCATCCGCGGAACGCAGCGCATGCATTGAGAATACAGAGAACCATGAGTTTGAAGCTCATGATGAGAATCCTATTGCTCATGATGGGATAGAACCTATTGGTATAGAAGATGCAGATGAGATGCATGAACCACCGCCAGAGCAAGCGAAGTGCATCCTCCCTAGGCACCCAGCCAGATGGGGCAAGGAGGTCCGACAGGGGAGACTAGCTTCAACTGTGTATCCACCGCGATAATGCATCTACTATCGGATGGTGGAGAACCTATGTACTATCAAGAGGCACTTGAAGCGTACGCACAAAGAAAAGTGGTTGAAGGCTATGCATGACGAGATGGATTCTTTGTATAAGAATCACACTTACGAAGTTAGTTGAGAAACCCACAGGAGAAAAGTTCTCAAGAATAAGTGGATATACAAAGTCAAGCATGAGGAGAACAATCCTCACCCAAGGCACAAAGCTCGCCTTTGTTGTGAAGGGATTCTACTCAAAGGAAAGGGATCGACTTTGATGAGATTTTCTCCCCAGAGTGAAGATGACTTCTATCCGGGTGGTATTGGGTATGGCCGCAAGTATGAACCTAGAGGTTGAGCAGCTAGATGTTAAGACAGCTTTTCTTCATGGAGACCTTGAAGAAAATGTCTACATGGACCAGCCAGAGGGGTTTGAGGTCAAAGGCAAGGAGCACCTAGTATGCAAGCTAATAAAGAGCTTGTATGGGTTGAAACAAGCACCGAGACAGTGGTACATAAAGTTTGACTCCTTTATGGCGAAGCAAGGATACAAGAAGTCTGCTTCCGATCATTGTGCGTTTGTTTAGAGATTTCCAGATAGGGATTTCATAGTGTTATTGCTGTATGTGGATGATATGTTGATAGTTGGCCCAATTAAACATCAACAAGATATCCAAGCTGGAAAAAGACTTTAGTAAGTCCTTTGAGATGAAGGATTTGGGTCAAGCAAAGCAGATACTTGGGATGCGGATTACTCATGACAGAAAGAGTGGGAAGTTGTGGCTTTCTCAAGAAAGCTACATTGAGAAGGTGTTGAAGAGATTCAACATGGATCAAGCGGAGCCAGTCAGTTGTCCGTTTGGTGGCCAGTTCATGACCAAAGAGATGTGTCCTAGGGTGAGCATAAGCAGAGTCAAATGGAAAAGATTCCTTATGCATCCGCAGCAGCGGCGCTTTTGATGTATGTCATGGTGTGTACTAGACCGATATTGCTTTTCGCCGTTGGTGTTGTAAAGCGATTTCCAAACCGGTCGAGCATTGGGAAGGTGTTAAGTGGATATTGAGATATCTCAAAGGCACTTCCAAATCGTGTTTGTGCTTTGGTGGAAGTAAGCCCTTACTTGAAGGCTACACGATGCATATATGGCGTGATGTTGACTTCGATGAAGTCCACCTTCGTTATCCGGGTTACTTTTGCGGGGAGCGGTTTGGCAATCTAAGTTGCAAAAGTGTGTTGCCCTCTCCACTTCTGGTTTGAAAGTATATTGCAGCCACCGAGTATTGCAAAGAGATGCTATGAATGAAGAGGTTCTTCGACGAACTAGGGCTAAAAAGCGTAAACGGTTTGTAGTTCTATGTGACGGTCGAGCGCCCGCCATCCACTTGAGCAAGAATCCGAGTTTTCATTCTAGATCCAAGCACATACACATGAGTTATCATTAGATTAGAGAAGTACTCGAAGACAAGCATTTGTGTATCGAGAAGATCCATACCGACAAGAACGGGTCGGATATGATGACCAAAGTTTTACCGAAAGGTAAGTTTGATATTTGCTGTGCTACCGCCGGAATGGTAGCAGACTCTTCCTGTTAATTTGGTAATTGCATGAAGGTATCCCCCCTCACTGTTCGGGAGGGGGAGATTGTTAGAGTTATCCCTCACATGAGGAGAGAAACAGAGATGGAGAGAAACGGAGCTGATTCGGCGTTGATATGTCGAGCGCTGGCCAGAGTAAAGCACTGCGCTCGTGCCTTTGAATCAGTCCGGTGTTTGAAGCGACTTCGCTCGATGATAGCACACACTCCGCTCATGGCTCCAGTGTTTGAAGCGACCAGCGCCGAGATGAAAGCGACTTTGCTACCATGGGCTCCAGATGTTTAAAGCGCGACCCACGCCAAAGAGGCGACTGCGCTCGTCTAATGTTCGTGGGCATTGTTACAATAACCGCGAAATTTGGTTTTTGGATATAAAAACCAAAATCAAGATTTTGGAAAACCTAACCTAACCAAGTCAGAAGGATTGGAATCCAGACTAAAACAAAGATAGAGAAACCCAATTTTAAAAGCTATCAAGATTGAAAGATAACTTTTCTGAAGATACAACCCCAAGAAAGAGATAAGAGTGATCTAGTAAGGTGAGAGATTGAAAGGAGATTGTAATCTTCCTTCCCACTTTATAAAGAACCTGCTCTTGTGGAAGTAGGCATCATTGGCGAACCACGGTAAATCTTTGTGTTATGTGGTTTGCCTTTACCGCTGCATTATTATTTGTTGTTGATAGTTGTTTAATGAGTTGGGCATGTTAAGATAGGCGTAGTTGATATTTAGATTTTGTCCGGAGTTGAATTGTGTTCAAATACAAATTATCTGTGTAGTGGGGGAATCGATTGGTATTGGTATAATCCCCAACAGTTCATTCCTTCAAGTAATATTTAGAAGAACTAGTAACACAAGAGCATATTCCTTTCAAAATGAGGGTCACTTATGGACTTACAGTTCCAAGACTGTTGAATTTCAATGAGGAGATTGGATCATATGTGGAGAAGGAAGAAAGAAAAATTAAAAATCATTTTCCACCGAAGTTCACCAATTAAGCTGTAAAATTGAAACAAAATCCAGGCCGGGCCCTGTGTCTTGAAAAGCAAGCAATTAGTTTGGGTTATGCAAATGGTTTATCTTGATCTCACGATTAAGCCTGTAAGTCCAGAATGTTGAGTCACTAGACAAAACGAATCCAAAACCAATAAGGCATCCAAGTTTGGGTGGGAGATCGACGAACTAGAATTGAATTTGTATTGTCCTAATTCTACTAGGATTCGGATCCAAGGTATCTCAGCGTCTATTTAAAATGCCTATTTGTTTCTGTAACAAGGTGAATTTTTATCAAACCATCTCTCAAGTGTCAAACCCTATTTACCAACCCTCCCATATCCTTCTTCTTCAAACCTCTCTTCAGTTTCTTCTTAACAATGAAAAAGGAGTCTCATCATCAGCGCTTTGATAAGGATTTTAGTTCGTTCGACTGCCGCAAACAAGAACAGCATATCACTGTGATGAGACATGGTGATCGGTTAGACTGTGAAGATCCACTTTGGAAATCAACAGCAGAACGACCATGGGATCCACCTCTGTCGGACACAGGTAAAGCTAGAGCTTTCGCCATAGGAAAACAATTCAAGGACAATCTTTCAGCACCAATCCACAGAGTTATCGTATCGCCTTTCTTGCGTTGCGTACAAACGGCTTCACAGATTGTATCGGCACTATGTACCGTCGACAAAAACGCAAACTACATGGATGTCGGTAATGAGGTCAAGGTAACGATCGAGTATGGATTGTGTGAGGTCTTCAATAGAAGAAACTTGGCTAGGGCTCCTGAACACGGGAAAAACGTTGGATTTAATGTCTCGGAGCTTGAAGCTATGTTCCCAGATGGGACAGTGGAAACAATGGAACCTATATGCAACCAGTTGCCAGATTGGCATGAGCGACCTGAATCTGCAAAGCTTAGATATGCAACCGTTATTCGCTCGCTAGCAAAGAGGTTTCCATACGAAAACTTGCTACTCGTTACGCATAAAATGGGAGTCAAGACAGCCGTTTCTTCATTTAGGAAAGACAAGTATGTTTACGACGTAGATTATTGTGGATATTCACACTTAAAAAGGAGAATCTTTCGTAGTCCTAATAAAAAGTATCTTTTTACCGGAGTCTATGACGTGACTACCAAAAGTGGGGAATCTGGTGTTAAATTCTGCCCGCTCATTGACAAGGCCCTATACGTATGATATATGATGCACATTGACTCAGCTGCTGCCATCAAAGCACTGGAGCATCAATCGGGCTTTGGAATCAAGTGAAGACAAAGCTGAATGGTTAAATCTCACATGCTCATGGAGGGAAACTAACTTAGTTTCAGATGCTTGCGCCAGATACGGAACCAATCTAACGAAGGGCACCAAGCAATGGTGGGATGATAAACCACCTTTCATGCACCAGATAGAGAATCAACATCAGACGTACTACTGATTCACGTAGTAAATCTTGTTAGGTTCAGTCTAAATGTAAACTTTGGAGAGACCTACACAATGCTCTCAACTGATATAAATGTAATTTTTTTCTTTGCTATTAATACAATTATGGCTTAGATGCTATAAGGTCCCAAATCGAAGTTTCGACCGGTCTGGAGTCTGAACTACCAAAGAATTGGAACAACTTTCTCGAGCTTTTATTTCAAGATTATTGTATGGATCTCAATTCTTAATTTAATTGAAAATAAGAATTTTTAATACAGTTGTAATGTTTTGTTTCACATAATACACTGTTTTGGTTTTTCACTAAGTTTTTACGTAACACCGTTAAAGGTGCCGAATGTATCAGCGAGCCATAACAACATACAGATGTTCTTTCCTCACGTTGTTGACTTAATTGCGAGAGATTGAGACCAAATCCACCAGCTGCGTACTCCTTTTGCTCTTGTGACAAGTTCATTGCTGGAAATTTTGAGGTAACAACAAAAGGTGGGATGAAAAATGAAAGGTGTGGTTTCCCAGAGGTAGTGAGTCGCCTTCAGGTGCTCATGCTTAAACTTGTCAGTCTCTGTAACTGCGAAATTGCAAGTTTAGTATAAAAACAGAAGTTAGGTTTTGGAAAACCAAGTCTTGAATAGAAATCCAATTTTGAGACAAATCAAAATTGAGAGAAAATCCTTTCAAAGAGAAAAACTTTGTAAGGAGGTTTAAGCTTGAGCTTTTCCAATTGGCCTAGAAATCCCTTCCTCAAAGTGACTGAAGAGAGACATGGTGTGGAAAAGGGTTGGGCTCCATTTGATGGATCAGATGGAACTTCTATACTCGGAGAAATTGACCTGGCTTTTCTTTCAGTGTATTCTTTGGGCATGTATTTTTCTGGTCACTTAGGCGACCGATTGGATTTAAGAATATTTCTTACCATAGGGATGGTAGGAACAGGTCTGTTCACCATGCTCTTCGGATTTGGATACTGGTTGAACATCCATAGTTTCTACTACTTCTTGATAATTCAAACGCTTGAAAGCAAAGCAATAAGGATTTTACAAAGCCTCTACTGTAGAAAAAGGAGGTCACCAAGGAACAGCCTGTTGGGTTCATACAAGCTTGGAGAATTCCTGGGGTTGCCCCTTATGCTCTCTGTATTTTCTTCGCCAAACTTGTGGCTTACACATTCTTCTATTGGCTTCCCTTCTATATTAGCCACACAGGTACCGTACTCTAACAAATTAAAACTTTTGTTTTTCTTTGAAAAAAAAAATGCATAATTAGGTAACAAATCTTACACAAAATTTGAATTTGGGGTACAAACCTTTTTTGAGCAATTTTGGGCAACTTTCACTTTTTTGCACTTCAATATAATAGAAAAAAAAAAAGGTCTCTCCCTCCAAATATGTATCCGCCACTCCACTCCACTGCCCTCCCCTCGGCAAAAAAAGAATATAATACCCTATCTAGCAGGTATTAGGTATTATGGCCTATGACATATATTGGAGAAGTTACTAATCAAGTGAATATTGCTTCTCTAGAGGGATCGGTGGTCTTCAAATAGATCAAGTGTAAGAGTTTTTAATCCTTTGGTTATTCTTGCACTATATTGCCTTCGAGTTTCGAAGATAATTGGGTAATTCAATTTTTATTGCTATGTAACTCTATTGTGGATGGTTTTTGAGACGTAAAATATGTTTTTTCAGACTTACCGCTCCCTTAGAAATAGATATAGTGATCCTCACCACTGGGTACAGGGGAGACCAAGAAGCTACGAAACTTTTTTGCATCATCCACATTTCAGAAATATATAATAGGATCATCAAGGACAAGAATCCCTCTCCACAGGTATTATGTCTCTAAGTTGAAGTCATCAAAATGTGGCATTCAGCCCTATGTAACATAGATTAGTGCAAAATAATTACTAACTATATATCTTAATTAATGCAGAGAATGCATACATCCTCGAATTCCACAATTAGCGATTATTAGCTATTCAGAGAGTATAGCAAATCTATTTACATCTGAGATGAGGTGTAGATTGCCTAGAATAACATAAATGGAAAAGGATGGGCTGAGGTGGGAAAAAATTCATGAAGCAAAGACTAGGGTAACTACATGTTTGTATTCATTTAAAGCTATTTTTCTCATTAATTTTGGAGTAAATAAGAAATCAAGCGATGGTGCTAGGCTTGCACTCACAACTATTATTGGAGTTGTCTTTGGATTTATTGTTGGTATTTCATTCCCATCTCTTTTAGTTATACCAAGATAATCTAATGTGAATTTCTTTATATCCTTATTCTTTTTTCTCAATGATATATGGAAGGTGATGTTATATTAGTTTGCTTGATGGGGATTTGTATGCGCCGAAAGTGCCGGATATGGTGAGGTAAGGGGCAGATTGCGTTTTCTGCTTACCAAAAGGAAGATTCAAGCAAAGTTGTACTAAGTATGTCAGTGGTTAACATAATAATTTTAATTGGAAGAATGTAGGTAGACTTCTACATTGCTCTAATCGTTGTACATTACTATCAACATTATTCAAAAGAAGAAAGATGAAGAAATGGAACCAGAAAATCAACAACAATTGAAAAAGACGATTCTGACAATTTCGATAACAAAATTCCAGGAACTTCTACAATTCTAATAATTGAAGAAGACGATTCAATATTGATAGAAAAAGAAAGGGTTTTAACACCAAGCCCATTACCCCAAATTCCAATATCATCACCCCCATTACAACCACAGACTACATTGGAAGTTGAGAGGTCAAAAAAGAGATCTTTAGCTATTGTTGATTATGGGCATGATGAAACTGCAATGTCCCCTGAACATGAAGCTGAGGTATGCACTCATAACTTAATAATTTATTTGTATATGTTGTTTTGGTATGTTTACGGAGTGTTGTTTATTGTTAAATTTTATTCCAGGAAGGTGAGATTATGAGTAGTGGGCAATGGGCATGTGATGGTTGGGGAGGATATTGAAGCTATAAATGGTATGTCAGTTTGTGTACACTTTTGTTATTTTGATATGCAAATGGTACACATTCAAGTTTATTGTCTAGCATAGGTAACGTGTAATATAAATAATCGGTTTATATGACATTGAGCTACCAGGGTTTGAAATTCCTATCAAAGAAATTGTTTCTTCTTAATTGTTTCATTTTTTTAGCTTCACGTATAACTGTTCTTTTAAGTGGCGTGAGACTTCAACTTAAGTGTGGTTGTTTAAGTGGCGTCAAAAATGATTTAACAAAATGGCTCTACAGTTATATCTCTCACTGGGTATCTCTATATCTATTTTAGTACTGAAGCATCAAGTCAAAAAAACTTGAGTCACTTTTTTCTATTAGTGTTATTTGTTGAAGTTGCACACTCTTTGCTTTCAATTTGTTTTTCTTTATGTGTACTCACATGTTCCCAAGTTTCTCATTGTTTATGTGTCGCAATTGTCTTCCCAAATCAATTATCTTACCTTTTGATAATGATATTGCTAAATGGTAGTCTAAAATTCTCTTGAGATATAAACAAAAGCAAAGTATTTAAACTTTGTAGTGGGCAATATATTGAGAATAATGAGCTTGCCTTACTTCCCTTTGTGAGTGTGTGTATATATATATAAAGGGTTTAAATTTTACTTATGATACTAAAATGTTGGTTTCTTTCCAGTTAGACTATTGTTATAGTTAGTGCCAAAGGCATGTAAAATAATGGGTTAAGGGCATTGGAATGAACTCCACCATCGTTGGGTGGAAGGGTTATTGAGCGCATAAGCGGCATTGTCAACACGTGGAAAAGTTTTTTTTTTTAAATTGACAGAAAGTGTCGTTGCACCCAATGATAAAGGTAATTTTCGTTAATTAGTATAGGATAGTTAGAAAATATTTTTGTCAGATAGAATATGTTGTGCTTACAGTTTTAAGACGAACTCTATTAGTTTCATCGTATCTGTTAGCTATATATAGGGGTGTAATGTGGGGCGGGTCAACCGCAGGTCAAATAGTGATGGGGCAGGGCGGGGCGGGGTTAGGGGATACAAATCAAGTGGTCCCCAACGGGGCGGGGCGGGGCGGGTTGAAGTGTCATGTCTTAGTACCATCACTCGGCCCGTTGGGTCAGTTTACGGGGCGGGTTTTGGGCGGGTCATTTGGGTCGGGTGAAAATTATCATTTTAACCTAATTTCACTAAAAAAAAAACTTTCTAATTCTGCAAGTAATATATTTCCTATTCACAGTATAGAGAAAAAATGGAATCAATCAATAAAAAATAAACAAAAATAAAAAAAAAAAAAACTTGAATTTGAATCCAAAACCATATTTGTAAATTTGAAACTTATTTATCGTGATTTACCATTTGTAAATTGATTATTTTCCATAGCATGATAAAATGAATATGGGAGAGAGGATCTATGGTACAAAACAATAAAATATAAACTAAAAGAATTCAAAATGAATACAAGAATGAATGATTTATCTTCTCCAAAATTCGAAAGTTGAATTTGAATTTTTGATATTTTCCCAATATTCAAACTTGAATATGTGAAATTGATATTAAATTCATAAGTTTGTATTCATATCTCTCAAATTTCTACAAAAGTTAAAAGAAATTATAAACAAAATACAAAAATATTAGAGTTAGAGTCTTGAAATTGTGCGGGTCAACGGGGTTGGGTCAACGGCTTTTGACACGGTGCAAGTTGGGCGGCTTGATGGGTCGGGTTTGAACATAGAACCTACACCCATAGCCCGACCGCATAAAAACGGTGGCAGGGGGGGGCGGGGCGGGTTTGGGTGGCGGGTGAAGACCAGGTACCCTACCGGATGATGGGTCAACGATTTTTTTTTACACTCCTAGCTATATATATATATATGGTATTGCTAAATGGTAGTATAAAGTTCCCTCGAGATATAAACAAAAGCAAAGTATTTGAACTTTGTAGTGGGCAATATTGAGAATATTGAGCTTGTCTTACTCCCTTTTGTGAGGGTCTTTCATGTTTATATATCTATTTCTAAGAGCTTGCTCTCAAAGGGTTTAAATTTTACTTAAGATACTAAAATGTTGGTTTCTTTCCAGTTAGACTATTGTTGTAGTTGCATTAGTGCCAAAGGCATGTAGAATAGTGGATTAAGGGTGATAAGCGCATAAATGTTATATATTTACGCTCAATTTTATATTAGTTAGTTCGTTTAATTTATTCGTTTGATGTAGTTAGTGTATTTTTGGTGGTTTTTGGCTTGAATTGGAGTTATTGATTAAAACCTACTTTGAAACTATCGAGATTCGGGATATTATTAATGCGAACTTGTGGTTAGATTGATCTGGCGCTAGTTGTTCAGTTCAATGGAGGTGCCCTGTGATATTGGGAATATACCGTTTGCGTGTCTGCTAATGAGAATTGAGGCGTTATTGATTTAGACTTGGTATCTTAGCACCTGATCATTAGTAGAGAAATAAGGCCAGAGACTATGGATATGAATATTGGTAAATGCACGTGAAGAATACAAACTTGCAAGCTATGGGCCAACTTTTCTTAAACCTTATTAAACCTCATATCACAAGGTAACCTTACCTATATTTTAAACCTCGTATCACAAGGTTTATTTTTATCCTTGAATTTCTTTCTCCCAGACCGGCCATGTGGGATGGAATCAAAATAAAGGGTTATAAAAACCGCACCCATCAAGCGCTGAATTTCGGTATGCCTTTTTATACTCAAAATCCCATACCCACTAAGGGCCACACCATTCCCCATCCGGCTTAATGTACCGTAGCAGTCCTTAGCTCCTTCTCCAGTTTCCAATTCGCACGAACAGAAAAACCCATCCCTCAATTCCCGCGACCAAATCGAACCAATCAAATATCCCAACCGACCGAGCTGCACCATCTAATCATCCATGGGTTTAAACCCTTATTTCTAATTCCGTTTATCTTTTAGAGAAAACATTATCCAATTACTAAGAGACGTGAGCAGGTCGATATTTGGGTTTGCAATCCAATCCCGAATTTCACGCAACTCGACCGAATTAGATACTTCTAATTCAACTCAAACTCTCGAGGGAATCCATTATATATAGAAGAGAGAAACAGAACAGAGGGGGGCTCCATAACACAGAAGACAGAGAACGTAGAGAGACAGAAAAGTGGAGGAGGATTGGAGACGCACGGAAATCGAGAACAAGACGAAGGAAAGCCAAGGAGACTTCACTGCCGACATGAGTTCTCCTAACCTTTTCTTTATTTTCAGTTCCATTATTATGAATTGCTAAACTATTAGCTAGGGCTAAGATGAAGCCCTAGCCTTGATGTTATTATTTTGAGTTTGGGTTTTGATGATTTCACTTAGATGTTAACCGATTAATCTTCTTTCAATATATTCACGATTGATAGTAGTTTATTCTTTCACTTTGTATGTCATGCATCCTTAGTCGTTTGAATATATATTGTTATTGATTAAAGCTTGATTTAATTGCAAATATTAAATTTAGATATTATTCGTGTAGCCAAAAAGGCGAAAGTAATCTTTTACGTTTGATCTTTAGTCTTGAATTTTGAAAGATGCTTTTATGTAAAAATAGTATTGTCAAATGATAAAATCCGAGAAACACCGAATTCTCATTCGGATGTTTCTCGTTATTAATTTGAAACATTGAAACCTAATCTTAAAATATTTACTAAAAAGGTTTAGTGGTGGAATCTAAAGTCCTAGTATTTCTCTCCATCGCTTAGTTTAATTTCAATTGTTTAATTTATTATTTTAGTAAACGTGGTTAAAATAATTAGCTTTAGTTCATAGTAATTCCAAATTTCCACAAAACAACATTGTCGAATTAGGTTAGGTAATATTTTAGTACTCGTTTGTCCAAAGTAGCAATCCCCTCGGGATCGACCCGCTTTCATAACTATTTTCAACGATAGTTTGACATTAAGGTTTAATTAGGATTAGATTAGTCTATTAATTTAGACCCCACTAATTGCCTATCAAGTTTTTGCGTACGGCCATTGCCGGGGATTAATAGCCTGATTGAGTTTTAAAGTCTTATTTATCGTGATTCGTAGTTTAAGTTTAGTCAGAGTTATATTAATTAAGTTTTACGTGTTTAATTTTAGTTATTTTTGCGCATAGTTAAGCAAATTTTTCTTCTTACAAGGTCGATAGTCGTTGATTTTGTTGTGGACTTTGTGAAGTTGCTTGCTTGTCGTCACCCTCGCCCGCATGTAGCTAGCCCTCAGGCTCACGCCGAGAGCATGCGTCTCTTTCCTTTGTGGGCTTGGACTTTGTTTGTTTTGTGTTTTTTTTATTTTTATTGTTTCTTGCATTTAGGATTGGTTAAATTCACCTTTGACCCGGCGCCCCATCTTGCATTAGGGACGAGTTTAGCCCGGCTTTCACTAGAAAAGCCCTTTTGACACGTGGATCGAGTGACGTGCTTTTGCACAAGAACCGGGAATCGTGTTATTTGGGTTTAGAGCAAATATATTAAACATTATTGAAAATTCAATCTGGTTTGAAATAAAATTGTTTGATATTATTTGTGTGTGTGCATCGTTTGCATTAATTATAGTCTTAGGTATTAAGTTAGTTTTCTTTTTGTTCCTATAGAGTCTTAAAATAAAAATAATAATAATAATAATTAAAAAAATAAATAAAAATGGAAGGAGGCAATAATAACGAAGTTGTTGCCCAAGTACCTAGATCCATTAAAGAGTTTATCTATCCCACTAGGACAACTCGACCATCTTGCATCGTTCCTCCACCGACCAATGCTAATCATTTCGAGTTAAAGCCCAATCTACTTGGGCTACTTCCTAAGTTTAGGGGAATGGATGAGGAAGATCCGTATCTTCACGTAAAAGGGAATTTGGGATATCTGTGGGATTTGTTAAGCTTCAACACTTTAGTGACGATGCTATAAAATTGAAGTTATTCCCATTTTCCTTGAAAGAAAAGCAAAGAGTTGGTTTCACACTCTTCCATCTAATTCTATCGCGACACAGGGGAAAAATTATGCATTGTATTCTTAAAGAATTTTTTCCCTAATCATAAGGCAACCGCTTTTAGAAAAGTAATTTCATCTTTCTCGCCAAAATGAGGGTGAGTCGTTATGGAAGTGTATGGAGAGATTCAAAGACATACTCTTGCAATTAATCCTAACCATGGCCTTGAAAAGGTAGACCGGTACAAATTTTTATGAGGGCCTTGATTTTAATTCTAAGGCCATGATTGAGACCATGAAAGTACCGAGATTTTACGTGATAAAGACTGTGGATGATGCATGGTCGCTTTTTAAGACGTTATTTGAAAAGGTTCAAGTGATGGGAAACTAGTCGTGAGCCCAAGAAGGTGGCTAGTAATGACTACAAAGAATGTTATGTTTCACGTTGATAAGGATTTTGACGCCTTGAATGCTAAAATAGCTTCCTTAGTTAGAAGAGTTGGTGGCTCTTGAGCAAGAAAAAGGAGACAAAATCTCCAAACTTCGAGTTAATAATGTTGAGACCCCTTGGTTGTCTTTTTGTGCGATAGTCTTGATCATGTTATTGATAATTGCTCGGCGTGGATACCAAGTCAATGCCTTTAACACATACCGACCCAAGCAATAACTCCTTTTCTAATAATAGTTATAACCAAGGGTGGCGTAATAACCCTAACTTGTCTTGGTCTAAAGGTATACACCGGGAGGCCCCCGGGGTAACTCAAACCCAATACCACAAAGATGCGCACTCAACCACCTAAACTTTCACCTATGGAGGAAGCCGTTGCTCGATTATCACAAAACACCATGAAATTTCGTGGCAACAACCCAACGGTTTATGCAAGCCGGTCAACTTGCTACTCAAGATAATGCTTTCGAGCCATTAGGAAGATTGAAGTCACCATAGTCAAATTGCTAATACTTTGAATGAAAGGGACAAGGGTAGGTTTCCTAGTCGACCCGTGGCTAATCCAAAGGGTCAAGATGAGATAGGCTCTAACTTGAACCAAATGGCACCACCATGAAGCAAGTAAAATCGATTACTACACTTTGGGAGTGGTAAAACATGTTGATAATAAGGTTGAGATGCCTAGGGTCGAGGTTAGGTCTAATTTGGGAGAGCATGAGAGTGAGGAGAGTGATACTAGTGATCCTCATGCTAGTGAAGCATCTATGCAACCCTCTATTCCTATGGAGTCTAGTCCTGTGCCACATTATATACCAAAAGCTCCTTTTCCTCAAAGATTGGTTCAAACAACGAAAGGTATACAATCTAATGAAATTTTGGATGTTTTTAAAAAGGTTCATATAAATATTCCATTTCTTGAGGCTATTAAGCAAATTCCCGCCTATGCGAGTTCTTAAAAAGATTTGTGTCTTGTGAAGCGTAAGATGCGTGTGCGTAAGAGAGCTTTTCTTCAGAGCAAGTAAGCTCGATCATTCAATACAAAACTCCACCTAAGTTTAAAGATCCGGTTGTCCCACCATTTCATGTGTTATAGGAAGTCATAGGTTAGAGAGCAAGCTTTAGTTGATTTGGGAGCGAGTGTGAATTTACTTCCTTTATTCCGTTTTACGTGCAATTAGGATTGGGAGAGCTTAAGTCCACTCCAATAACATTACAACTTGCGATAGATCCATTAAAATCCTCGTGGTGTTATTGAAGATGTCTTGATTCAAGTAGATAAATTTTATTTTCCGATGTGGACTTTGTGGTTCTTGATACT
Source organism: Coptis chinensis (assembly GCF_015680905.1). Lineage (NCBI taxonomy): Eukaryota > Viridiplantae > Streptophyta > Magnoliopsida > Ranunculales > Ranunculaceae > Coptis > Coptis chinensis. Next base: position 84,943,513 of record NC_141463.1, on the reverse strand, counting down.
CAACCCGTCCAAAATTCTAAAGGAAATATTCCTCGTGATTCTTGGTAGACCATTTCGCTACTAATGCCATTATAAATTGTAGGAATGGTGTCATGAAAGTTTCTTTTAGTAATATGACAGCCGAGCTTAATGTTTTGATGTGAGCAAACAACTTGGAGAGTTAGAGAATATATATGAGGTTAATATGGTCGTAAACCGCTAGCAAACAATTAAGCACTAATAATGACACTAGTTCGATTTTGGATGATGATTTTTGGTTGTCGATAGTGATGATGATGATGTACTAAAAGTGGTAGTCATACTATCTCCGATGAACTCTCTTGAGAGTACTCTTGAAGTTAACTCTTCATGTCCCTAATTCCATCGTCCCTCCTCTAGTACTTCCACTCCATGTTTTGACCCTCCATGTGTTGTTGTAGTGAATGACTTTCATGAGAAAGTTACTAAGGATTATTTTGAGTTGTTAGAGAAAAAAATAAACAATTACTTGAGGAAAATGAGAAGTTGTTCGACAGGATGCTATCTCTTGAGAGTGAAAACATTGTTTTGAGTTCCAAAGCTAATGAGTTTATGCATATTGCTAATAAATTGAAAGCGGAGAATGAAACTCTTAGTGATATGAATAAATCTTTGGAACATGAGTTTGACATGATCAAGGAAAGGCAAAAATGTATTGAAACTGATTTTGATCTTTTAAAGAAGAATTTCGACTTCGAATATGACATTTCCAAACCTGTAATGATGTTGAAATTTTGGATACAATCCCAAGTGTTGGGGAGTGTTTCAGTTGATCACGATAGTCTTATTATTTGTTCTAAGTCACTCCATCTTCTTTAGAACGTGTCTCAACCTTGCCCGCTTCCACTACTCATATTGAACGTCCCTAGGCCTCTTGTTGTTTGTTATTATTGTGGTGGTGAAGGGCATATTAAGTATCATCACCGAGGTTAGAAAACGAAAGCATTTCGGTTTTTGGTATAAATCTAATACTAGTGTAAACCAAACTCGTGAACCAAGTTCCACAATCGTATTTCACCTCATGACCATCCTAGTAAGTTTGTCACATCTAATTCGCTTCCTAACTCTTTGAATTGGAATATAGTCTATAGTCTACCTGACTCATACTAAGAAAAGAAAAATGTAAGATTTAAACAAACAAACCCTAGACACTTTCCAACTAATGTAATGCACCGTTTGGGTGAGAAAAGATGACTTGAAGTATTGTCGATTTTGCGAAGATCTCATGGCATTTTCACTATTTGTTAAGTGCATTGTCTCATGTTAGCCTATAGTGCACTGCATTGGCATATCTTATTAGGTGATACATGGTATGTTTAAGTGTTGTTTTGCACAAGTTTGGGGTGACAGAGTTAAATTGAACTTCACATGATCTTTTGCTTGAGATTGGAATATTTGATTATTATTAGGTCATAACTGAAAGTGATATCGATGAGTATGTTTGTACTTTTAGTAGTTTAGGTTTTGTTTTTAGTTGTTTTAGGTTTTGTTTTTCTTTTTGTAAGAGTCGCTTCATTGTTCCCAAATATTTCATTCTAGCCCCTAGTCTCCATTTGGGTTAACTAATGAGAAACATATTATTGTGATTTTCGGTTATGACAGTTTTATATTTATGAAATGTCGAAAATACAAAGGAGACTCTGTCAAAATTTTTCAATTTTGGGGCATTCATTTTGTGTTTAGTTGGTAGACAAAATCTGCTAATCTAAGAATTGGGTGTGTGAAGCATTCGTTAAATTAGAGACGTTAACTGTAGCGTTTATGGGATCAACCCATGTTTTTATTTTGTTGAGTCTTTTGTGCACATGTATCATACATTCCACTCTAGCACCTTTTTCTCAGGTTTTGGAGATGTGTAACTCTATGGGAATGAGACACGTGACACATTTTAGTCATTGTAGTAAATTGGTTCTTTTTATATTATCATTGCTATATCTTTTGCAAAGTACTAATTTCTACAGTGACTCAAAGATATTTATTTTCGTTTTTGGAGCTCTTGGTAACCTCTTTCCTTATACTTTTAATTGTCCATGTTGTTATCTTTTAAATTACGATCTATGTTAACATTGAGGACAATGTCTATAAAAAAGTTTGGGGATGGGAACAAAATGTTTGTTTAGCTTAAAATAAATATGTCCAACATGGTATAATTAATGGTGATTTTCTATGATGAAAAAAAAAAAAAATTTGATTTCTAAAGCCACTGATTTTCAAGGAATCTATGAAATTAAGAGTCACTCTTGAAGTCATTGTTGTTTTTAGACTATTTTCTACCTCTAGAAATAGATTTTGTTGATGAAAGTCTAAGCCAAAGTGGAATATGCACTATTAGCCACCTGATACATGTCAAATTGAAGAGTAATTTAATCTCCTAGTGAACTAGAAGAGGAATATAGAGACTTAACCCGTGAGACTTGAGCCTTTGAATTTCTTGGAGAGTTTTTTTTGAGTCCAAGTTGACTCAATCATTCTTCTGTGCTTAAATTCATTGTATGGTCTCATTTTTCTTATTTTGGTCGATCCGGTGACATCAACTAAGGAGATAGCCATTAGGTCTTGTAGTCTATTCAAGCGAATATCATACTAATAAGTCAAGTAGTGAACCAATTAGCCTTTATTTATCCCACCTAGTAGGATCATCATGTTAACCCCTTTGAGCCTTATATATTAAGCCTTTTCTTCTTAAACCAACTATCCTTAACCCAACTCCAAATATGGAGTGTAAACCCATATTATTAGCCTTACCCATATTTACTCGAGGATTTCTAAAGGACTAATGAGAAAGAAGAAAGAAGATTCTGAAGGAAAATTTACCAAAATCAAATGAAGAAAATCATTCCTTTTGCTCAAAGTGATTCAATAGAAAAAAAAAAAAAAATATATATATATATATATATATATATATATATATATATATATATATATATATATAAAAAAAAGAAAAGAAAAAGAAAAGAAAGAGAAAGAGAAATCATTGAGAAGAAGTAGTGAAAAAGAAAGTTTTGTCATGAAGAAATTTTTCCAAGAAGTACAAGATGGTCTTTAGTTTATTCTTAGAAATTTTTGAATCCTTTTTACCATTTTCTTGTCAACCTATCCTAAGCCCCGTCTTAATACCCAGACTTATCACAAAAGTATGATATGAAGTGTAGAATAGGTGAGAGAATGCTAAAGTGAAGGACCCGACACTTCACATGTGATTGATGTTCTTTCCATGAGACTAATTTGTTTTTGAAATTTCATAAGTCCGTCTTTCTGGTTAAATATGTGGGATGTTCTATTATTTTACTCATTTCCCTGCATACAGAGGTAAAAATTGAAAACTTATCTAAAAGAGAGACTTTCTTGTGAGTGTATGAATGGTGAGGATTGAGGTTGATATATTCTTTGGATAGTAAGTTAGGAATTCCATTACTTGGATAAGAGATTATATTAGTTTGGCTAAACACACACATGCTTTGGTTTTGGAAAGTAGTCAATGATTTCTATCTTTGGAAGTAGTGATGCGTCTTGGTAATGATGATGCAAATTGTGGTGATTAATAATTTTTTAACTTGTTTATCAGTTGGCAAAAGATTTTATCTCTGAGAAAATTATTTCACCATTTGTCATGCGATGTTAATGTTTGTGGGTACCGTTTCTGAAAACCCTCACGAGACTAAACTCGTCCACTAGGGTAAACCTAGGGGTTTAAAAGGCTTGTTACACATGCTAAGTGTAATCGTGATTCCTACAAAAGTGAGTTAGGATTTTTGATTTTGTTATTAGTTTAGTTTTAGTTTTGCTCGAGGACTAGCAAAATATAAGTTTGGGGGTATTTGATAGACACATAAACGTTACATATATCTACACCCAATTTTATACTAGTTAGTTCATTTAATTTATTCGCTTGACTTAATTAGTGTGTTTTAGTGATTTTGCAGGATCGGAGTTAACTTGATTAAAAGTGTTGAAACTGCCTAGATTCGAAAAATATTAGTGTGTGCACGTTGATCTAGTTCAAATGGAGGTATCCCATGTTGGTCAAGATATTGTTTTATGCATTGGATTTGGCATTGTTGTTTGCTAATGAGAATTTGGACTCGGTACCTTACTACTTTAGCACCTGATCAGTAACAAGGCTATGGCTATGAGTATTTGGTGAATGCACATGAAGCCAAGATTTAAGTGAGGACGTGACCAGAAAAAGGTGTTGTAAAGTTGGGCCCAATTAAGTAAATACAAAGGAAATAAAAGAAAATGGAATTTAGGCCTAAAGTTTAGTCTGGGTCCAATAGCTTAAGATCGGACCATGTGTACCAAGCCAATTCTTAGCACTTAAATAGACCAGCCCATATACACCAAAGCCCATCGAACCAAACATTAAACATTTAAACCTCATCTCATTATAGTATTTGGAGCACCTGATCGGTCTCCACCCTTCGCTTCACTCCCGAACAAGAGCAAAGTTCCTCTCTTCAGGCGAAATAATCGAACCAACCAACCGAACAAAACAACCCGCACACTAGCATACCTTAAGCCTACCTACTCCCACTACCACCTGATCACCTCTCATGTTTTCCATCTTTGTTCTCTTTCTTTAAGAATTCTTTAAGAACAGGAGACTGACCGATCTAATCCCGAATCACACAAAACTGTCGTGACCGAAGTAGACAGTAATTCTATTCCAAATAAAACACTACCCCATACCCTAGTCGAACCATATATATACAATGGAAGGACCAAAAGAGAGGGGGAGAGATCGGTAGACAAAATAAAATCAGAAAATCAGATCTTGGGGGAGGGGAAACTCGAGTTAGTGCCGACGGAATTGAAGCTTGGGCAAACTGAATTGGGAGAAGGCTTACACCACTGGCTGACTACGGTTTTGCGATGATTATCTCTTCTTTTAATTTCGCTTTTTCCCTTCAAAGGATATTGGTATGTGTAACTAAACCCAAGTCTAGGGCTTAGATGAAGCCATGTATCATTTGCTTTGTGTATTGAGATTAAATTTAATGATTACCGCCTGCTCAATATTATTTTATTCTTCTAATTAAGTTCATAAATTAATAGTAAACTTATATCTTTCATATATTATGTCGCATGCTTTATAGTTCGATATTCGCTGCTATTAGTTAAGCCTCGCTTTTAACCGTTGACGCCAAATTTAGATATTATTCGCATCAGAAAAAGACGAAAGTAATCTTTTGAGTTTGATCTCAGTGCGAAACTTTAGAAGATACATGTTTAGTTAAGATTATCACAATCATATCATCGAGAAAGCAAGGGTTACCTTTCCCTCGTGCTACTCGTGATTAAACTGAACATTAAAATTACTCTTAGAAATATAAACGTAAGTCTACGGTGGATTCTATAGTCCTAGAGTTCTCTCCATTTGATAAAACCTAATTATTTAAGTTATAGTTTTTGTAGTTTAAATAGTTTAGTGAGTAGTTAATTCCAACTTTCTCTAAAACAACATTGTTCGAATTAGGATAAATAATCAGTTAGTACTCAGTTGTTCTAAGTAGCAGTCCCTGTGGGATCGACCCGTTTGCCTCAACTATTTTCAACAATAGTTGTGCGCTTGCGGTTTAATTACGGTTAGATTAGTCTATTAATTTAGACCGACCAAAAACTTGATAGGAAATTAGTCGGTCAGGTATGTTAAATCTTGGCTTCACATGCATTCACCAAATACTCATAGCCATAGCCTTGTTACTGATCAGGTGCTAAAGTAGTAAGGTACTGAGTCCAAATTCTCATTAGCAAACAACAATGCCAAATCCAATGCACGCAAACAATAGCTTGACCAACATGGGATACCTCCACTGAACTAGATCAACGTGCACACACTAATATCTTCGAATCTCGACAGTTTCAACACTTTTAATCAAGTTAACTCCGATCCTGCAAAATCACTAAAAACACACTAATTAAGTCAAACGAATAAATTAAATGAACTAACTAGTATAAAATTGGGTGTAGATATATGTAACGTTTATATGTCTATCAATATCTATAAAGTAGAGATTTCTTATAGCTCAAGTAATTGTAATTGAATATAACTCTTAATTGATAATTATCTTTTTGATATGAAACAAATCTAGACATAAATTAATGTACGTAAATGGCAAGCCATGTGGCTAGGGTTCAGCCCTAGACACATGAGTTAATGGGCATGTACATTGATCTATGATATTGCAAATTGGGTCTTAGCCCTGTTGATTAAATGAATAAAATAGAGACTCCTACCAATGGACGCTTTGCCACGAGGTGGGGTCAAAACATTGTACATGGAGGCTTTTTGCTAGTTGGATGGGGTCTGAAATGAGTTTTCAAATCAAATCCTATATTAGTGAGCATAATTGTTTAAGAGTTTATGAGAACAAAATGGTTAATGCAAAATGGCTTGCTCAAAGATATCATGATAAGATTATTAGTCAACCAGATTGGAAGTTAGAAGATTTTTGGTTTGATGTGTTGAAGTCTTATGGAGTTGAAGTCACGTAAAATGATGTGTTACGGGCTAAGCAGAGTCTTGTATAATGTGGATTCAACATTAAAAGATGAATATGCCAAGTTATGGAATTATACCGGAGGTTAGAAGAGCAAACCTAGGAAGTACTATCAACATTCAAACTCATAGGTATGCTCAGAAGACAACCTAATCCTGAACAACCAAATGTAAACCAAATGAATCCACAACATCCTCTACACTTTCAAAGGTTGTATGTGTGTTTTGAAGCTTTGAAAACTGGTTGGAGGGAAGGATGTAGACCAGTTTTAGGCTTAGATGGTTATTTTTTGAAAGGTTATGTTAAGGGTATGTTGTTAACAGCAGTGGGGAGGGATGGGAACAACCAGATGTTTCCAGTTGCATGGGCTCAGGTAGAAAGTGAAAACAAGGATTCATGGATGTAGTTTCTGAATCTTTTGCTTGATGATGTTGGTATCATAGATGGGCAGGGTTGGACAATAATATCTGACCAACAAAAGGGTCTTGTGGAAGCTATTAGTTTGATGTTGCCATTGGCTGAGCATAGATGTTGTAGTAGGCATGTTTATGCAAATTTCAGGAAAAGGCATAGTGGGGTTGAGCTTAAAACATTGTTTTGGATGGCATGCAAGTGTGGAACACCTCAAGAGTTTTTTCTTGTCATGGATCAAATTAAGAAGATATATATCTAATGAAGCATATGATTATGTACATAATGAAATTTAATTTGAAGAAATGGGCAAGGGCTTTTTACTTTGCTAATTCTTATTGTGAAGCTGTAGAGAATATGTGTGTGAATGTTTCAATGGACAAATAATTGATGGTAGAAAGATGCCTATTATAGGTATGTTTGAGTGGATAAGACATTACATGATCAAAACTATGAACAAGAGGAGAACAACAATGAGTAAGTACGTGGACTGGGAAATTGTGTCCAAGGCCAAAAAAGAAATTGGAAGAGAATAAGAAAAGTTATAGGTATTGGGCTGCACAATATATAGGTGCTGGGGAGTATGAGGTAAGCAATGGGAAATCAAGTGATGTTGATGCCTTCTCTGTAGACATAAACAAAAGGACTTGGTCATATAGAATGTGGGATCTCAATGGCATACCTTGCTGCCATGCAATAGTAGCCATTCATCATATGAAAGTTGACCCTGATGATTTTGTATCTACTTGCTATCTAGTTGAGACCAACAAGAAAGCATACCAAGATTTTGAAACCTATGAATGGGCGTAAATTATGGAAAAAATCCTGGGTGAAATTTTCTTACCCCCAATAGCTAGAAGGATGGCTGGTAAGCCAAAAAAAGAGAGGAGAATATCTGCAACTGAGTCACCAAAGAAAAGTCACCAAATAAGTAGAAAATGAAGACAAATGACATGTACAAGGTGCAAGGTCAGGTCACAACAAGAAGACTTGTACAGTTGTTGAAGAACAAGGCAATGGTGGTATTGATACTTCAAAGAAAACTGTAAGTATTGATTTATATCTTGTTGATTATGATTTTTATCTTGTTAAATTGTTCAGAGAAAGGGAAGTTCAAAAAATACACTTCATGTCCTTTCCTATTCTGCGTGGAGTATTGCTGCTGAAATGTTAGAAAAATACTCTCTGTAATTTTTTTTTGGGTGGTCTATCTAAAATGCAATCTTCCTAACGTTTTGAACTTGTTAGTTTCAATGGGCTTTTTTAAAGTTGCTCAGAAAGTTATTGTTTTTACTATTAATGATTGTTGTAGTAGTGAAGAAGAGATTAAGAAGCTTGTTTGTTGTTTAAAGGGTATGAGTAGTTTGGGTTTTAGACTTAGTTTTCCTTGTTATTGTACTCTTTTGATGACATTAGCTAAGTTGAAGAACATGGGTTGGATTGCTGCTGCTAAAATGTGGGCTTATTCAAGCTGCTGAAATGTTCTTTTGTGTCTTTTGTTCTTACACCTGACACTCATGACTCATCTAATTTTCTATTTCTCTTGATCTCTTGAAAGGGTAAGAGGAAGTCCAAGGACAAGGAACCAGCGCGCAACTACGGCCAATGTTGATGTGCATGACAATGGTGCCAATGACACTATTATGATTGACATTGCTGTGAGAATTTATTCATTTATTTTCAAATTTATATAGTGTGATATTATGTGATATTAATTCTATTAGTTCAATTTTGTAACAGAGGAAACCACCATCAAGGGTGAGAGAAACCATATGAGAAAGCACCAGTTGGATTTGGGGTGTTCACATTTCCTAGTGGGAACACATGGACAAAGGTAAATGTTTATGCATATACTAGTTTATGGATCCTTAGTTTATTAGATTTATTTGTTTATGTGTAATTGTTTATGCATTTTTAAATTGTTAATGGTTATGAATTTGAACCTTCAATTCTCGATCAAAAGAAAGGGAGATAGGCTAGGCCAAACAAGAGGCCAGCCACAGACCCATTTGCAAACAATGAAGTTGCTGCAACAACTAGTGTACCACTTAATGCCAAGCCAAGTGAAACTCCTCTTCCAAGAAATGAAGCTGCTGCAACAACTACTGCACCACTTTATGCCAAACCACCTCCAATAAGTGCACTTACTCAAACATCCACATAGACATCCACTCATTCAACAGCTACAACAAATGAAGCTCCATCCCAAGCTAGAAGATCAACTCATTCACCAGTTACAAGGTCACAAGCTCAAGGTAACAATCAGTCACCAGTTACAAGATCACAAGCTCAAGGTAACAGTCAGTCACTAGTTACAAGATCACAAGCTAGAAGCAGCAACACTTCAGTTGGAGCTAGAGGACTAGGTTTTTTGTTGGGAATGTAGGTCCCATGCAACTATATTGTTGTTGGTGTTTTGTCTATGCCAGTACTTTTCTTTTGTCTATGCAAGTACTTGGATGCCTTGTTATTTTTTGTCTATGTCAGGTTGTGTTTGTAAGACTATTGTTTTGCTGGTATTTCTAAAGTTGAGTGTATGAGTGCTATGAGTTTACTGCTATGACCAGATCACTATGTGTGTCTGCAAAATGTTGTATGAGTGTTATGAGTTTACTACTATGACTAGAGCATTATGTGCGTCTGCAAAATGTTGTATGAGTGCTGAGTTTACTGCTGCTATGACCAAAATGGAGATTCTTTTTAAGAATTTTTGGGATGCATCTTGTTAGAACTTAGAACTCAAGGGATTATTAGATCGATTAGGTGTCATTGCTTTCTACAACAAAAATAACTTCGCAGTAGAAGATCGATTAAGATGCAGAACTACAAGATATTTAATACGGGTTCAATAAAAGATCGAAATGTGGGTGCGTGCATTCCTTATTGTTATATATGTGCGTCTGCAAAATGAGCGTCTGCAAAATGTTGTATGAGTTATAACAGAATGCAAAATCTGCAAAATGTGTGTCTGCAGAGTGCATTAGGATATCCGAGTGCATTATAACATAATGCTAACGATTGATTCCCTTTTGGGCTCTTACATAGAAATGAAAAATTGACAAGACGAATGGGAAGAGAAAGCAACTCTGACTCTTACAGTAACCAACAAACTAGAATCACTTTAGTAAGTAAGAAAATGACTTGCTTCGGACAAAATGCATTCATATGATACCACTAATTCATATGATACCAACAAACTAGAATCACATAAGACAAAATGCATTCATATCGTCTAAATTCATCCAAGCTACCATTAATTCATTATGATAGAAAATTACATCATTTGTTCATCTAAATTCATCCAAGCTACTTAAATTACATTATAGTTCAATTCAACAGAGTTTACATCGAAGTTTGTCGTGCCCAACCACAACATCCATATCACAAATAATTGAAAGAGGATTGCCCGATTCTTCATTAAGTTTTTCCCCCGCAACCCCATGGTCTTTTTTCTTCAAATCAATGCTTTTCTCCAAATGTCCATTCCTCCTCATTGCGGCCACATAATTGTCATTCAAGTTATCGACTTCAATCTTCAAATCCTCATGTGTAAATACAATGCCCTATATTTCTTGCCTGCGCTTTGGTGGATCTATCCACTTGAAGAACAAGCATTTTCCGCTTGGGTTTCTATAGTTGATGCACCCATTAAACCTCTTTCCCCCGGTTGTTATCGAAAAATGACATTTGAATTGGTGAAGGAGACCACAAAAACAAGATTTTGAACTATTTTCAGACCTAAAAGACATTATTAAATTGAAATGTTCTCGGGTCGAAAATGAAGATAGGAAGTTCAAGTATGTAGCCATGAAGAAGAGATTACAAACCGTGAGAGAGAGAATTTGAGAAATTGTAGAAAACCTGAAAAGGGGATTTTTAGTAAGGAAGACGACCATACTGCGACTTGGTTTCTTACGGTTTGGGGATTTAAGAGAAGTTATTGGGCACGTGATGTTGAGGTGTCAATTATGTGGCAACACTCACGCACACGTGTGTTTCGGACTGCTTGAATTGGGCCGGAGTCAATGAGAACGGTGAGAATGTTATGGACTTGAAAGTACAATGCATTTTAAGCTGTTAATTTTGTACAAGGAGGAGAACATTAATTGACCAAGAGTACAAGGGTTAAAACAGTAGTTTATCCTTGTTAATTATTATACAATGCAAGATGAATAATAAAATTGGTAAAATGTATAGAGAGATAAGAGATATTTTTGGGTATAGTGAGGGAGTCTTGGCTTTGAAACTTCAGGGTTATGAAAAATTGGGTTTAAGTGCATCTACTGTTGTTAAGTTAGTAAGTTGTAGTCCATCGCTATTGGTTGGTGGTGTTAATGAGGATTTTGTCAGAGTTCTTGAGAAGTTGAAGGGTCTAGGAGTTAGTAGTGATTGGTTTATGGGGCATTTGTCTTATGGAAGTGTATGTGATTGGAGTAGGATGCATGACATGATCGTTTTCTTGAAAAATCGGGTTGCGAAAAAAGGATATTGATGGTCGTTTGAGATAAATCATGCTTCCTTGATCGGTAAAATTCCGGGAAGAAAGTTTATGTCCTTATATCTATGCTACTCAAAGTAGGTCTCAAGATGAATGATATTGGAAATTGTTTGAATTTAATGGTATTTGATTTTTCTTTTAATAATCTTAGTGGTATACCAATTATGATATTTATTTCGTTGCGAAGTAATTATTGTTGGGATTTTTGTGGCACTTGTAATGTTGAAAGAATTGTAATTTAGCTCGATATGATTTAGATTTGATTAAACTTATTATAGTTATTAATACTTGTTTTATTTTTCTTTGTAGCAATGGGTCCTCAATCAAAGAATGTAAATAATGTAGTGAAAACTACATTCAAGGGTATGAAAAAGTTGTTTGGCGGCGGTTCCTCTAGTGGTAACGCGGCTGAAAGAAAGAGAAAAATGGGAGAGGGCACCACCAAGATCAAAGACGAAAAGGGGACCACAAAGAAAAGAGGTTCCTGAGGTTCGGAGTGAAGATAGTGTAGATAGTGTAGATTGCGATAACAATGTAGGTTTAAATGTAAATATGGGTCATGGGAAGAGTATAGTGGAAAAGGAGAGTGATGAGAAGGGTGAGGAGGGGGAAGAGGAAAGTGATGAGGTGGGTGATGAAGAGGATGACAATGGGGATGAGGAGGAGTAGGATGATGATGTGGAAGAGTTGTACCACCAGTGGAAGAAGCACCTCTAGTATTGGATTTTGTGAGAAAATCCAATGATAATTTGGAGTTCAAAAGAGGTGAGTATGGGGGTGGCCCGTATGAGTCAAAGTTGTTGTATGACTATGTGGTGCATGTTGCTCGTGATGTTTGGGATAAGAATGTAATATTTTGATTTTCTTTTACAAAATCTTTTGTTCCTGCTCATTAAGTCTAATGCGTGCTTGATTGTTTCAGGAAGATCGCGGAGCGTTGAAGTGTGTTTCGCACTTAGCGAAGTTGTGCCAATGGGATTTTATGAATGAATTTAGAAAGTTTCTGAAATTTGCCTACAAGCTGAGAAGGACTGGGTTATATGATCTTATATTAAGTTATCACGAGCATATGGATCCACCATTGGGTCTCTCGCCAGGGAGAGGTGGCATCCAGAGACCAACACCTTCCATATGCCATTTAGAGAGATGAATGTGACTTTGGCCGGACGATGTTGTGCAAATTTGTGGAGTCACAGTTAGAGAAAGAGCAGTGCAAGGGGACAGTGAGTTGAACTTACAACAATCGGAAAATCTCCTACACTGTGTTCTGTCTCCCCATTTCTTTGATTAAAGCGGAGATGGAAGCTAGCAAGTTTACTTCAAAAGTAAGGCTAGAATTCGTCCAAAAGTATTTTGCTAATAAGGTTCATGATAAGCCCATATGTAACACTGTTAGGAAGGTAGTGGAGAAGGCCTCGAGTTTGCAGGAAGTCCAACGGGCTGTCAGAGCTTTTATCCTATTTTTCTTTGGATGTACCATTTTTACTGACAAGTTTGGGACTGGAGTGCCTCTATGTTAACTGAGGTCGTTGTGGAAATTCAGTGAGATATGAGAGTATGCATGGGGTGCATCAATTTTGGAGTTTTTATATAGATGTCTTAGGGCTGCCACATGTGCGAAGGTAAAAGGGGTTATAGGCTATATGACTCTTCTACAAGTAAAACTTTAGTATTTTAGAGATTATTTTTAATGTTAATTTTATTACTCTATCAATATGTTAACTATTTATGTGTATATATATCTAGGCGTGGATCTATGAGTACTTCCTGGTATTCAGACTAATCCCAAACATGGACTATAACTTGTCTCAGGCGCGTGCTCATAGACCCACAGTAGTCACTTTGCACTATGACGATACAACGCATGCATTATAGTATTATCGAAATGATACTTGATGATATGAATTGTTTTAATGTAAGTATTTAAGTTTGTTTATATATATATATATATATATATATATATATATATATATATATATATATATATATATATATATAGTAATTGATCATTGAGTTGTTAATGACACATTTGATTTTGTTTTAGGTTGATTGGCTAATGTCAGAGCTACAAGCCCGATTGAGTGCAAATGATTGGTTAATTTCCTCGGCAGTGGCGCCATTTTATCGAGTGTAAATGATTGGTTAATCCCAATATCGTTGTAAATCGCACTTGAAATCAACAGATTAATTTCCTACTTAATATTCAATGAATAATATAGCGCTAAGTAGGGTCGTATCCACAGAGACTAATTTAATTTCTACTCTATTTAAAATGACTTACCAACTAGAACAATAATTTAATATTTCTTTTTGGTGAAATTTCTAACTAATGAAAATAAAAGTGAGAAAAATAATTGGTACTTACACGATTATAACTAAAGTCTAGGATTTCAAGGTTTCATCTATATAATTCATGCACAACTTTTTCAATTTCATTCATTTTATATAACTCAAATTAAACCATGGCTAGATACATTTAATTCGGAGAATCTATCTTTAGACATCAATATTAACGTAATATATATAAACTTTAATTCCTCACCTTTTGAACATTCAATAAATTAAATCTAACTATTGCATGGCAAAATAAGTACACACTATCAAAGGACTCAACCTAAGTATAATGTGTCAAACTAAGAACACGCAATGAAAGATATTAATATAATTAAGTATTTAAAACTAAAGGTGTACTCTCGTAATTGGAACTAAAATTATTTGACATGCAAAACAATAATGAATGAGGTTAAGAAAAATGAACAATCATTATATTGACTACATCTTAAAATCCTAGAAAAGAAATTAAGCTAGAGACTTATAGAATAAATAAGCTATATAAATTCTATTCATAATAAAATAACTTACGTGAACTTCTTCTTCTACAATGAATTCTTCTAAAACTTCTATCTCTACTAATAAATCTAAAAATGAATTGAACTAAGGAGTGAATGAAAGTGGAGAGAATGGAGAGAATGGAGAATGGTGAATGGTGAATTTCTTGAATCCTCCCCAAAGGCCTTTATTTATAAGCTTACAGTGTGATTACAATAAGAAATTTTCCCTCTCAAAATAATAAGAAATGGTAGCAAAATATTTTCTTGCACAAATCCTTGTATTCACTTTCCAATTTCGGCCTATCCTCGATCTTCTAGTAGTATTATTTCCTTTCGTGCATCTTCTTTCCAATGTAGTGTTTGTGTTTATATAGAGTGGGCAATATTTGGTGAGAAAATATGGAAAGAAATATGTGTTGGGTTGGTTAAAGAGAGTGAGTGGGCGGTGCATGAAGAGATATCATAGTTTGACTTTGCTGGAAAATATATGGTGTGGTGATAATATGGAAAGTGGGTTGGACGTTGGGTGCAAAGATGGTAAGGTGTGTTGTTTACTAACAAGGGTATATATTGTCCTTAGATATATATTATAGATATACCCTATTGGCTCTATTTTTTGAGCCTTCACAGAGTCTCCAATATTTGCTAAACACTTGGACTAATTCCAAAAAAAATATGAGACTTTTAAGGAAAAATCTGACAAATAAGGAATTAACACTAAGGAAAATCAGACAAATAAGGGATTGACAGCTTCTTTGTTGGACATTTATTATCTTTTTCTTGGATCAGTTTATCTTCTAGGTTTATGACTCATTGTTTGGTCTTGGTGTGGAACGAAATGACCAAGACATTGATAGAGCAACCAAATTTAGTACATGTCCATGAACGCTACAATATGGGTTGTATAAGAAATTTGTACTTTGTGTTAGATTTACAGTTTTTATAGGCTCATCTTGGGCCCAAACTAGATGTATAGATGGGTTGCTATTGAGTTGACTCCAAATCCAACCCATCACACGGAAGTTTTAACCATCGACCTGAGTTTCATCTCAGCTTTGGATGTAATTTGAGCTAAAAGCCTAAATAAAGCTTGATTTCATCCAACATAGTATGAAGCACATGAATATAACACTTAAACACAGTTTGGTAACTTGATATAGATCGAGAGAAATCAATAACAAAATCCGTCAGCCCAAAACAACCAAGTGATAAAACCTATGTACGTAAATTATGCAAGCTTTGAGGGGCTTCAACCACTTGGTGGATGATTATACTTAATACTTAATAGATATATATTATAGCTATACCCTCTTGGCTCTATTTTTTAGAGCCTTCACAGAGACTCTAATATTTTCACAACACTTAAACTAATTACAAAATTTAGGAAAATCCTTGCGTTGTCTCAAACTAGAAAGGAAAGCTTCTCCCTATTGCCAAGTTCTCTTTAACCTCACCAAGAGAAGTCAATATACTTCCATCATTATTCTCCCTATTACCAAGTTCTCTTAAACCTCACCAAGAGGAGTCAATATACTTCCATCATTATTCAATACTGAAAAAGTAAAAATAAATAAATAAACAAAATTTAGCAAGTTTGGTTAAGATATCAGATCAAATCGTATACAGCTCGAGCTTCTTCATGTGTTTGTGTCTTCGGAGAACTTGATAGATGGTGAACCTTTCCATTATCAAATTGTCTATGAGACTATGATTATTGTTTGTAATTGCAAATTTTGGATGGTTACCTTCTTCTTTGACGTTGCGACACTTCAAATCAAACTACGCTTATGGGAGTAGTAGAGTGACTTCCGCTTCTTACGTGTTTTAAAGTTACAAGTTATTAAAAGAGGTAGTGGAACCTGAAATTGTAAATGTGTTGCTAACTCTTAACATGTTTTGATGATTTTGGCTGATAGTTTATACATCAATCTCAATTTTTATCCAATGTCATTTTTTGCTAGCAACTTTCAATCAACTTGCTTAGAGAGTTGACGCTTAATCACAATTTGGATCGTTACATATTCTTGAACTATTTTATTAAATGAATAGTTGGATGCATTATAGACCAATTAGGTAATTATGTAGAATATGTAAAGTATTTAGCAGTAAATAATCACTAGAGAAAAAAAACATTGTGGTAGTAAACACTCTCAAAACATATATGTAGGTTTATGTTTTAGGAAATTGGTCTATAAGGGACACGCAGACCACAAATGAGATGTAGAACCAAAAGAAATATAGGCTATGTATAAGTGTATAGGTAGGGTTTGTTAGAAGCTAACAG
This sequence comes from Coptis chinensis, assembly GCF_015680905.1. NCBI lineage: Eukaryota > Viridiplantae > Streptophyta > Magnoliopsida > Ranunculales > Ranunculaceae > Coptis > Coptis chinensis. The sequence goes on along the minus strand of NC_141463.1, from coordinate 84,926,971 downwards.
GTGACTAATTCTCAATTTCTATTTTCATATGCACTACTATATCTAGAGTGTAGACTCCATATAGTTCAGTTTAATAGGAAATAGAAGGAGGCAAAAAGAAAAAGGGAAGCAGTTGACTTGAGGCGAGTTTTAAGTATGGGGTAAGATGTATGTTGTATACTTATATTAAACTTTTAAACATGATGTAGGTGAATGAAAAATCCAGCAAAATCAAGATAACACAAAGAATAAGTTATTACGACTTATTTCGTTCACATGGGATTCATTAAGAAAGATGTCACGGTTACTAAGACTGGCAACAGAGTAAATCTCAATGCAAAGTTGCTTGAGAAGGAGGGACACGAAGCAATTTTTATCTACGTGCACTGTGTTACTATTGCACATTCAAAACCCAAAATGAAATTGGGATTTCCCTTGCTTTAGAGTTGACTCCACTATTTTACCATACCAATATTTGAGTTGCATTCTAATGTAAACTCATTATCCATGTACTTTGTCTTAATTGGTCTAGATTTTACCAAGAGCAATCAAAATTCACCATTGCTAATTGATGGATTTATTATCTACTTTGAGAAAAATATGCAACTATGTATATTGTAAGAATTATCCCTTTTAACCATTAAATAAAAAATATCTAATGCAATAAATTCTTGGTTATATTCATAGCAATCAATTACAATTTTTTTTTAAAACAAATGCAGTTAGAATTCTCTAATGATCCCACACAGTGAATCATGTATATATAGCAAACTTCAAAGAATAATTAGCTTAAAATCAGAAATTGAATGCAAATGCATCGAACTAACCTCAAAGAATAATTAGCGGGAAATCAGAAACTGGATGCAAATGCATCGAACTAACCACAATGAATAATTAACTGGAAATTGGAAATTGAAAACTGGATGCAAATGAATTAAACTAACATCAAAGAATAATTAACTATAAATTGAAAATTGGACGCAACTACATTGAACTAACCACAAATAATAATTAATATAAAATTGGAAACTGGATGCAAATGAATCAAACTAACCTCAAAGAATAATTAATGGAAAATCAGAAACTCGATACAACATCATTGAACTAATCTCAAAGAATAATTAACGAAAAATCAAAAACTGGATGCAAATATATTAAACTAGCCTAAAATGGATGCAAATGTATTAAACTAGCCTAAAAGAATAATAAACGGGAAATCAGAAACTGGATGCAATTGCATGCAAATGCATTGAACTAGCCTCAATTCCCTTAAAGAATAATTAACATGAAATCGAAAATAGTTTGCAACTGCATTATTGAACTATTCTAAAATAATAATTAATAGGAAATCGAAAGTTGTATGCAGCTGCATTAAACTAACCTCAAATTATAATTAACGGGAAATCAGAAACTGGATACAACATCAAACTAACCTAAAAAATAATTAGCAAAAAATCGGAAAATTGAATAAACTACAATGAATTAACCTCAAAGAATAATTAATGGAAAATCGAAAACTAGACGGATGCAACTGCATTGAACTAACCTCAAAGAATAATTAACTAGAAACTGGAAACAAGATGCAAATGTAATGAACCAACCTCAAAGAATAATTAATGGGAAACCGAAAACATGATGCAAATGCATTGAACCAACCTCAAAGAATAATTAATGGGAAATCAAAAACTGCATAGAATTAACCTCAAAGAATAATTAACAGGAAATTAGAATTTGGACGCAAATACATTGAACCAATCTCAAAGAATAATTAATGGGAAATCGGAAACTAGATGCTAATGCATTGAACTAACCTAAAAAAATATTTAATGAGAAATCGAAAACTGAATGTAAATGCTTTGAACTAACCTAAAAAAATAATTAACATAAAATAAAATAAAAAACTGGACGCAACTTCATAGAACCTCAAAGAATAATTAACAAGAAATCGGAAACTAGATGCAAATGCATCGAACTAACTTCAAAAAATGATTAACGGGAAATCGAAAACTTAACATCAAAGAATAATTAACGAGAAATAAAAACTAAATACAAATACATCGAACTAACCTCAAAGAATTATTAATTGGAAGATTAGAAACTGGAAGCAAATGCATTGAACTAACCTAAATAATAATAATAATAATAATAATAATAATAATAATAATAATAATAACGAGAAATCGGAAATCGGATGCGACTGCATTGAAGTAACCCCATAGAATAATTAATGAAAAATCATAAATTGGATGCAAATACGTTGAACTAATCTCAAAGAATCGGAAACTTGATGCAAATGCATCGAGCTAGCCTCAAAGAATAATTAACGGGAAATTAGCAACTGGAGGCAAATGCATTTAACTAATCTCAAATAATAATTAACAGGAAATCGGAAATAGAATGCAAATGCAAATGCATTTAACTAACCTCAAAGAATAATGAATGAAAAATCAGAAACTTGATACAAATGCATTAAACTAACCTCAACGAATAATTAACGAGAAGTTTGAAACTGGATGCAAATGCATGCATTGATCTAATCTCAAAGAATAATTAATGGAAAATCAAAAACTAAATGCAACTACATTGAACTGACCTCAAAGAAGAACTAACGGGAAATCAAAAATTGGATGCAAATGCATTGAATTAATGTAAAAAAATAATTAAAAGAAAATCGGCACCAAGATGTAAAAACATTGAACTAGCCTCGAGAAATAATTATCGGAAATCGAAACTAGATGGAACTACATTGAACTAAGCTTAAAAAAATAATTAACGGAAAATAGGACACTAGATGCAAATGCATGAAACTAACCTAAAAGAATAATTAACGAGAAATTGGAAACTTGATGCAACAGCATTAAGCTATCCTCAAAGACTAATTAACGGAAAATAAAAAACTGGATGCAAATGCATTGAACTAAACTCAAAGACTAATTAACGGAAAATCGGAAACTGGATGCAAATGCATTGAAGTAACCTAAAAATAGTTAATGTAAAATCGGTAACCGGACGAATCAGATAAAAATAACCTTAACGAATAGTTAACAGGAAATTGGAAAGTGAATGCAACTGTATCGAACTAACCTTAAAAAATAATTAACGAGAAATCATAAGCCTCAAATAATAATTAACGAGAAATGGGAAATTGGATGCAACTGCATTGAACTAACGTAAAAATATAATTAACAGGAGAAATCGAAAACCGGATGCAACTGCATTGAACTAACCTCATAAAATAATTAATGAAAAATCGAAAACCTGATGCAAAAAACATTGAACTAAGCTCAAAGAATAATTAATAGGAAATCGGAAACTATAACTAATCTCAAAGAATAATTAACTGGGAAATCAGAAACTAGATGCATTTAAGAATAATTAATGGAAAATCGGAAACTGGATGTAAATGCATTGAATAACTATCTTTAAAGAATAATTAACTAACGGGAAATCAAAAACTTGATAATCTTTGATGACCCTATATATAATGTATCATATATAATTACTTTTATGTCATGTTTGCAAGGACATTACATAATGATCAATAAAAGTAGGTATTATACACTACTTTGGATAATTAATATGAAATCAGAAACTAAACTGTATGCAAATACATTGAACTAACCTCAAAGAATAATTCACAGGAATTCAAAAATTGTATGTAATTGTATTGAAATGACCTAAAGAATATTTAATAGCAAATCGGAAACTGGATGCAAATACATAGAACTAACTTCAAAGAATAATTAACGGAAAATCGAAAACTAGATGCAATTGCATTGAACTAAATTCAAATAATAATTAATCCAGAATTGAAACTATATGCAAATGCGTCGAATCCAATTTCAAAATATAATTGTATTATATGTAGTGAGAATGTCTCGACAAATATAGTTTTACAATTAAAGTGGTGATTATCATCTCTCTTTTCGTATAATGGGAATGTCTTTATATTCAAGTAGCTTCAATATATTTTTGGTTTTATGTGGGCATTCTCAAACCGTGGGGTTTTTATTCAAGTTGCAAAAAATTTAGATGAGTGATCAATATAATATTCATATCTCATTGCTTTGCATAATCTTAATATATTTTAAAATAATTTAATATAACGACCCGTTCGTAGAATGGATTCGAAAGCTAGTACTAAATGGTGGCAAGATATGATTTGGGTGGCAAGGTTTAAAAAGGAAAGATGAGGTGAGATATAAAGGACAAGATTGCATGTGCGTCCAAACCTCAAAGTTCAAAATCATTTTGAGCTATTACTTGTTGTTTACGTGTTGGCCAAATTCCAACTTGAAATAACCGGCCCACATCTAAGCTAATCAGCACCAAGCTAGTATCAATGACCGACCCGACCCATCCTTTAGTGCACCTTAGCCACTTGAATAATTTGGGCTTAACTAAATTCTTGATTCGGCCAAGGATCAGAATACTTTAGATTTTTGGAGCTGGAAAACACGGCTCAATTTCCTGCAATCAAGCAAAGTAACCAAATAGAAATAAATCAATATCATTTTGCATTGGCACACTTCTACAATGCATATAAAACATGCAAATACATCGTTGGATTCCTAAAAATGCACACTTCACAACGTAATAATAAAATTGCATGATTTTACGTGAAAATGAGAATTTATGTATAAAAGAGTATTTATAAGGCCTCGAAATAATATATAAAAATAGGCATATTTGGGTACTTATCAGATGACATTGCATTTTTTGAGGGGTTGATATATTTTTTCAACATTGTCGAGCTTTTTACTGCCGCAAAGAGTTGTCGTCCGGTTAGGTCACATGCAGTTTATACCCGTAGATCCTCCAACACCAAATTGGAGGACAAGAACTGTAGCAGGACGCAGATATGAGGTGAGATGGACCAATATTGGGCCAACTTACTAGGAGTAATGATAGAATCTCGTGATCCAACCCTGCAATCGAGGACCTATCTCGTCTTATCCATGGGAGTATCATCCAAACTACATGATTTGGTATGCGAGAAATTCTCACATTCGATTGGTAAACCCTGAGTGTGCTCCTATTCATTTCTCCCTAGAAACACTTTCCAGTTGTACACCGATTGTGAGTATTGTGATTTTTAATTGAGTTTATCTAATTGTGATTTTTTGCATTCGATTGGTAACTTATCTTGATTTTTCTTTTTTCGATAGAACGACGTCATCGATGAAACTAGTCGCATGCTAGAGAGAGGTCTGCAATTGGCTAAGGATAATATTCCAGAGGAAGCAAGGTCCTCCTTCGAACAGGCGTACAACTTGACTAGGTGCAAGTACAGTGGTGGATGTTATAATTCATGATTTGTTTCAGTTTATGGTTTGTAACTTTGTTAACTTTGTAATTTGTAACTTTGGAAGGAATGGATGGATTAAATGAATGAATTTTGATTGGAATGAATGAATTTTGATTTTGGAATGAATGGATATTAAGTGGAATTTGTTGTTATTGGAATGAATGGATGTTGTGTGGTGATTGGAATGAATGAATTTTGATTTTGGAATGAATGGATGTTAAGTGGAATTTGTTGTTATTTGAATGAATGAATTTTAGAATGAATGGATGTTTGTGTAGTTGTATGGATATGAAAGTGTTGTAAAAACAAAATGAAATTCTAAATTTTTTTTGTCCAAACGACCCAGCCATGTCGTCCCCTTGAATTCTCAAACGATTCAGCCACATCATTCCTTAGAATTCCCAAACGACCAGCTCAGATCGATTCATGAAAAAACAAAGAGCTTTTATCAAACGACCAGCTCAGACCGTTTGGCTCAAAGGTCAAACGACCAAACTTTCGATCTTTTCATGAAAAAAGCAGAGAACTTTTCTCAAATCGACCGGCCGGACCGTTTGATTCAAAGGTCAAACGACCATTAAATCGCTTTGGTTTAAAGGTAAAATGACTTGACCATGTCGCTTTTTGGTAAAATTAAATCAAATCAAATTACACTTAATCTAAATTACATCAAAATATCATATTAACAACATACGAACATTATTTCCAAATCACTCGATTGCCGTCTGAATCAACTTAGTCGATCACTTGATTTCCAAATCAAATCAAATAAAAACTCAAACATTATTTTCAAATAACATAAAAATAAAATAAAATTACATATACTTGTTCCAAATTACATCAAAATAACATGTCAAAATGAGTTTACAAATTACATCAAAATATCATATCGACAATATACGAACAACTTAGTCGATAACATGTATTGTTGGGTCTTTAACGGACTCGTCTTCCCATATTAGATTGAGAATGTTTAATACCATAAATTATAATTGCCTTCCTGTGAATGCCAAATTCCAATTTTCAGTAATATCATATTGATCTCTAAGCCATTGGTGCATTACTGGAGGAACCGGACAATCTTCAACAAGTTCAATATTGACAAAATGATTTCCACCAACATGTGCGCTACCCAACACTTTTTTCACTCTTTCAGGATTTGCTTAGGTTCTTAGTGGCATGATAAGGAAGCACTGACGAGCTCCTAAATGCAGGAGGACAACATTAAATCTTGAAGCAAATAGGTATCCAACAAAGGGCATGTTCATCCACTTATTTAAGGATGTGTAACCCTCTTCATGTAGGATTGTTTTCTTCACATAAACAACCTCATTTTGAGTGTACAAAGTACAATAAAGGGGGAGGTGGTCAATAAGCTCTTGGTACAAGTCCTTTCTCATCTGCAGCCAATCTTCTTGACTTTTTCCTAATGTAATGCACAAAGCTCTATAACCGCAGTTGTCATCGCCAACAGGGTAATTGACTCTAACAATATATTTGTGCATTTCTTTAAGAATATCCAACCCATAATCTTTAGGACCCCTCGTCTTTCCAAAGTCTACCCCATCTTTCACATTTTATGGTGTAGTTGTTTTTGGAGAAGCCTTATTTCTTGGCGTAGTTATTTTTGGTATTTTTGGAGAAGCCTTTTTTCTTGGAGTGGTTTGGGTGTTTTGGGTGTTTTGGGTGGTTGTTTTTGGAGAAGGCTTCCTTGGTGTGGTGTGGGTGTTTTGGATTGGTGTTTTTGGAGAAGACTTCTTTCTTGGTGTGGTGTGGGTGTTTTGGGTGGGTGTAGTGTTTTGTTGTGATGAGACCCACTTCTCATGGTCACGTTGAGAATGTTCAAAATGAGATGGATCTCGCTTTGAATAGTTCTCATCTCCAGTTGGAAGCTTTCTCTTGCAGCTACCTTTCGGTCGAACTTTGGTTTTTGATTCCTCACAAGGTGGTACTAGCCATGTACTTTATGGTACGACAATCTCCATAAGATTCCTAATCATAACCCTCTGCTATTCTTCATAAACCATTGCAAACCTTTTCATGAACAAGTCGATCAAAGGTCTAACATCGAGACCAACACCAACTGACACATTGGGAGAAGCAGACAATGTTTTCCAAAAGGGGTCGATAGCAGTCAAAGGGATGGACCGCTCTTGCTCTTCAAACTCAATTAATTCATGAGCACATGGCAGTCCATGGCTCGTGCGCAAATAGTACCAACACCTGATCTCTCCATCTTTAACACGTTAAGTTTTACACGGATATATATTTCTTCAAATAGCAAGTCCAAACATTTGCGTGAGACAAGGCCTCTGAGTTCATAAAACAAAGGAATCTGGTGGTGGTGCTGAGTTACAATAATACTCCTCTCAAAGGTAGCTCTAATCTTGGACATCTTGATCTCTAGAATCGGGTAGATTAAGCTAAACATACTAAAAAAATCATGACATTTTGTATTTCCTAGTACACGCTTCACCTGAGCATGAGACCCTTCAACTCTATTGGTCGTTGTACTCCCAAAGTAAATGTGTTGGTCAATCCAACAACATACGAATCGATCCCTGTGAGAAAACCAAGTCTCTCACAAATAACTAACAAAATTGGAGTACTCAACCCTGTAATATTTTTTCCAAATTAAAGCATCCCATTTACGCTGGAAAATAACCTATGTCTTCGATTTGACTACAGTGTTCCACGAGAACTGGGCCTTCTTTACAAGTTCTGTGCTTGTAAAAATATCGTAACATTTTGAAAAGATGCACGTAGCAATATGCCATCTACATAGATGCTTGTGTGCGTTAAGGAAAACTTTATCAACAAAGACTCATCGTACAAGTCCCTATCGACCGCGATCAAGGATGTGCTTATGTCACCAAGCAAGCCACTAAACTGATGCAGGGCCCACTCATAGTCGACTGTTGTTTCAGACTGAAGCATCACCTGACACATGGTGAAAGACTTCCACGTTGAACTCACCCCAACAAATTGTACGAAAGACCACCGATACCTATTAGTTTTGTAGGTAGCGTCTAACATGAAAACTGTTGGAAAAGTCCGAGCTAACTTAACACCTTCTGGATGGGCCCATAACAACCCCGTTATCTCCTCAGTATTCTCATCCTCTCTCAACTCCTCAAAATAATGTTCTTTTTCTAACAACTCACGCAATCTCTGCAATTATGTGAGACTGTTCATATCTAATCTCCTCACCTTCTGCCTTGCAGTGTAGACTTGGGATATACTAGATATGTTTTCATGATACCTATTCTTGATGGAATCCAAAATTTGTTTAGGCTTTATTCCACAGTTACTCATCTCTGACAAATACTCAAACTCTGGAACGGTCTGACGAGTAGCAAATGCATGTTCTTCAAGGGTCTTCGCCAATACATGGTTGTGAATACCATTTCTAACTTTCATTTTCAAACTATTGACAATGCCGCATTGGAAAACACCTTTTAATTTAAATGGACATCTTGATTTCTTGGTTCCTGACTTTCTCTTATTAGCCCTCCCTTCGCCTTCCTTCTTATGTGATCGATACACACCCGAGCACTCGCAAGCCAAATTCAATCTTGCTACTCGGTTTCCCTTAGCATACTCTGACTTTTCAATTACCACAACCATATTAACTTGTTTTCCTCTAGCGGTTGCCCAACCAATTGCCCCGCTACGTGTATGAAAGACCTCAACACATAAAAAATAATAACTATTATTAACACACTAATAAAATTATATTTAGAAATGTTTTTTAAAAAAATGAAATCAATGCCTACTCCATCATACCTCTTCCATAGTAAATATTTATGTTGTATCACTTAAAATCGGTTGACAATCCACGTCATTCGAGTTTGCAGAGGACCGGTTCTTGGATAGTTGCAAAAGATCCTACATATAGAATAAAACAAGAGTCTAAAACAATTTATGTAATGAGGGATTTCAAAGTCACCAAAAAAAATGAACTTCTCACTAAATTTAGTCCAAACGACCCAGCCACATCGACCAATAGGGTTCCTAAATGACCCAGTCATGTAGTTCCATAGAAGGTCTAAACGACCTAGCCACATCGGCCAATAGGGTTCCTAAACGACCTTGTCATGTAGTTCCATAGAGGGTCCAAACGACCCAGCCATGTTGGTTGCTAGAGTCCCCAAACGACCCAGAGGTATCGTTTGGGCTCGAGTTCTAAATGTTATTGATTCATTCATTCAAGTGTTTTGCATTAATTCATTCATTCAATCAATCAATATTTTGCATTCATTCTAATCAATGCTCTCTTGTAGATTCATTCATTCAATCAATCAATCAAGTGTTTTGTATTCATTCTAATCAAGTGTTACCTCATTATTTAGGTTTTGCTTGTCTTTGTCGTCGATGATTTCTCGGAATCTCATTTGCTCGACTAGTCGCATTTTCTATTTCTTCAACTTCTTCACCTTCACCTTCAACATTTTTTGCCACTTATTCACTTTCTATTGGTTGTTCTTCACCTTCAACATTTCTTCTATTTTCTCCTTCTCTAATTTGTTGTTGCACCTCAAGCATTACCTCAAATGCTTGTTCTTCATCTTTGTGTTCCATTTAGGATTTTGATTGAGTTTTGATTAAGTATGAAAATAGTAAGGAGTAAATGAGAAACTTGAGTATTTGATTGAGTATGAAAAAAGGAGTAAGGAGTAACTGAGAAACTTGAGTATTCTATGTAGAGATATTTGAAATTTTGATATATTTCGAATAATTGAGTGAAATATGTTTGTAAACCCTAAACCCCAAACTAGTTTATTATTCACAATTGATTTTTTTTTTTTTTGAAAATAACAAGTTTAGATATAAAACAAATTATTATTTTTTATTTGGATAATTGAGTAAAATATGTTTGAAATTAAAAAAAATTTATGTCGGTATGAAATTTGTAAACCATGAACCCTAAACCCTAAACCCCAAACTCCAAACTAGTTTATGATTCACAATTTGAAAAAGAAAATGCAAAATAACAAGTTTAGATATAAAATAAATTATTATTTCGAATAATTAAGTGAAATATGTTGGTATGAAATTTGTAAACCCTGAACCCTAAACTCCAAACCCCAAAACCAAACAAGTTTATGATTCACAATTTGAAAAATAAAATAAAAAATAACAAGTTTAGATATAAAACAACTTATTATTTCGAATAATTGAGTGAAATATGTTGGTACGAAATTTATAAACCCTAAACCCTAAACCCCAAACCCCAAACTAGTTTATGATTCACAATTGAAAAAAAAAATGAAAAATGAAAATTTTATATATAAAACAAATTATTATTTTAGATTTTGGCATGTTTGATTACATTATTTTAGATTTTGGCATGTTTTAACTTGGTTATATAGATACTATGTCATAACAGGATAAAAAAGTCACGAAATGCATGTAATTATGTTGGTGCAACTAATTGTGTTGTTTTAACCCAATTTTTAAATCGGTTTCAATTTTGCTAATTCAATTGGGATGTATTGATAATTGATCATTACTAATTCAATTTTGCAGATCATTGTTTAAATAAATTATTGTACAATTATGATCGATTAATGATTTTGTATTATAAGAGAAAGTATTAGGTATTTATGTATAAGAAAAGTGTAATTGGTGTTTATGTAATCAATTTTTATTGGTTAATAGGGCTAATCATTGGTTAATCAGGAATTTCCTTGGTTTAGAACTTCTCAATTATGTTAGTCCAAATGACTCTCCTAGGTTGCCCCATAGAAACCCCAAATGACCTAGCCAATACTGTTTGCATGTGATACCAAACGATATGTTCAAGCCGTTTGAGTGTATACTCAAACGATATGGTGGTACAATTTGAGTGTACACTCAAATGGCATAATCAGATCGTACATGGAGATTCCAGGAGCCAATTTTCAAATGACAGGCTCAGACCGCTTGGATGTACACTAGAACGACATTGTGGCATCGTTTGAGTGTATACTCAAACCACATTGTGAGACCGTTTGAGTGTATACTCAAATGACCCAGATATTTCGTTATGGCGAAACCTGTTGAATTGGTTGGGCCTGGACTTTGATGGCAAATTTGTAATATGACAAATTTGTAAAAAAGAAAAATTTGGGGTTGCCCAATCCAATTTGATGAGTACCCAATTAAACTACCATTTTTTATAATGAACAATTTTTTTTTATTGTACTAGTTTAACTTAATGAATATATGGATTCAATTAGGATGATCAAAATGCAGTTTAATTAAACTTAGTTGCAAAGTTTCAAGTGGTCATCCATACAATAAAGTGCTACATCGCTAGTTGTATTCCCAGATGTGCTTATGTGATCGCTTTTCCAGCAATGAAGTGAAACAGGACTCCGTATCATTGTATCCTACACGAAATCAGAGACCTCACTTTCTCATTAATACGGGACACATATAAATATTAGTTAACAAGCAATTATGAATTGGATAATTTGTGGATGAGGTGAGGGGGTTCAATCAAACATTTCATGCTTCTCTAAGTAATCAAGTAAAATATTAACAAAACCTGTAAAAATTTGTCTAAGAAAGCAATTGTTGCTATCAAGAGAATTTTTTTGTAAAATGGAAGACTAATATAATGTTTATTCACGTGTTCTACATGTGTTCCTGCAGTATTATGTTTTCTGCTAGTGTTATATATCATGTGGAAGAGGAGATTACTTGGTATTTGGAACCGTTGAACTGATTCAAAGTTGACACGGCTTTGTTTTTAACATTCAAGGTTGCATGTATGCAGTCTGTTACTTGTTGATCTTATTATCTATGAGGAACGCAGTACCCGTGAAGAGGTTGCGGAATGATATGACTATATAAGGTTAATAATCTCACAATTTTGATACTGAGTTCCTGACGTCTGAGAACTGCATACACAACTTTAACTATATATACTCAATAAATTGATGAAAGACTAAGGAAGAGCACTGATTTAATTTATGGCTAGCATTTGCAATACAAGCATTTCAAATCCCTTGGTGCTCTTTAAAATCGGACGATATAGGTTGTATATATTCTTGACTACAGCTTTAGTTGAGCATGCTGCATCTTAAAATGTTATACTAGGTGTTCGACATGGGCTACTTAGCGTGAGTTTGTAGAGAATGATTGGGATGCTAATGTGTGTATCAAGGTGGTCTATTTCTTGGCGAAACACTACAATCAACTTTACAGTGCAAAATCTTCAGCACTCGAAATGCTCCAACATGTTTTATTCAGACACAAAAACACGCAACCTAAACACTGACATTAGAAAATGCTATTTCACATTTGCAATTCAAGTATCCAAACTGATATTTCACATTTTGGACATTAAAAATAATACCTTGAACCTCACTGCGCAAGTCTTATACAGATTTCCACGGCATGCATTATGATTTATGAATTACTCACAGATTATACAATCACCATTTTTGTTATACAGTTATACCATGGTCCATGGAGGACTCTTTCAAAGTACGTCCTGTATAATCTCCAAGTATCAAGCTACCAAAGATTTGGACCCAGTGCTGCTGGACTGGGCCAAATATTGCTTCTTCATAATACACTAGAAAAGCACGTACGGTATAAAACTATAAATAACTAAATAAGAGGAGGTTACTCCGTTACTGTATTTTGGGAAACTTGCTGGTTGGCTTTTCTTTACCAAAACTCTCCCACCCATAACAATCTTCTCTTTTCTCAATATATTCTTCAACACCATTCCCATAAGTTTTGCACTTTTCAATCACATTCTTAACAATATGGACATAGTCTCAAAAAGGAAGCAAAACTAGTACAGGATCAACTTCTCCCTATGATCACAAGAAAAAAGAAACATATGTATAGCAATAACAGTCGTTGCACTTGTCATTCTTCTACTTATTATCATTCTAATATTCACTGTCTTCAAACCAAAACATCCTATAACCAATATCAACTCCATTGATCTTAACAGTTTACAAGTGTCCTTTGATCTTCCAAGATTAAAACTTGATTTAAATCTTACTCTCATTGTCAACCTGTCTATTACAAACCCAAACAAAGCTAGTTTCAAATATGGGAACGATAGTATATCTTTGTTATATTATCGAAACAATGTCGTGGGCCAAGTTTTTATACCTGCTGGGAAGATTTCTTCTGATGAAACTAAAGTTTTGAATACTAAACTTACGGTTTTAGCTGATCGGTTGCTTGCGAATTCGAACGTTTATTCTGATGTGGTGTCGGGTATGTTGCCTTTGGCTAGTTATACGAAGATATCTGGACAAGTTTCTGTGTTGAATGTGTTTAAGCATCATTTAGTTTCTTATACTTGGTGCGATATTGTTATTGATGTTCCTAATCAAAAAGTTGGGAGTTCAGAATGTAGGTATAAGACTAAGTTGTAATTTGGGGATTGGATTGTTTTATACATATATCGGCCATTTGAGTAGTGTGAAATGTGAATGTTTAGTGAATTTTTTGGAAATCAAAACATAGGATTGCATTGTCTTGTAGGCCAATGTGGGCATGTATGTGCGTAGCGTGGTGGGATCAGGGATGTTAAGATCCTAAGTGGGTGTGTTCACTATCACCTAAAGGTTTTGATTTTTGGTTTTAGCGGAATGCAGTTTGTAATTGAGTTTTTCTGCAGTCATAATTTTCATGCGTAGATAGTATTGTTCAAGTTGATTTTCGGATTAGTAATTGATTCGTAGATAGTTTGTGGTTCACTATGCGTTTTGATGCTTTGAACAAATATGCAATGTACTCCTTGCTTGGTATAGTAAGATTCCTGGGAGCACATTATGTGAGGAAAGGGGAAGAATGTTCTATGATCATTTTCGTTGCCAGTATGCAATTTTACAATACTTTTCCGTTTGATCTGTGTCCTGATTCGTGTGTATCTTATTAGTTTACTTTTCTTTACAAATTTCAAGAAACTTTTAGGGGGCTAGATTAATTGATTCTTGCAGTTAGTTTATTATACATAAAAATTCTTATAAAATTTTGCTTCCATGATGCCTTGAATTATTGCAGAATCCTCTGCTAAGACACGGCAACTCAACAAGACCGCTCCAAATGTAGCTCTTTAACATAAATCCCAAGTTTTATGGCCTAAACTATCGCAATATACTTAACAGTGTTACTAGTATACTGCGTGGCAGTGGGGAGTGAGCAGAGCTGCAGGGAGAGAGAGAGAGTTGGGTGATGCAGGGGAGAGGGAGAGGGAGAGATGGGTGAAGGAGAAAGAGAAAAAATGAGAGAGAAGTTGAGGACAGACAGACAGAAACCAACCAAGTTGGTTTTTGTCCGCATAGCCCCCCCTTCTGCCAAAATCGTTCGCTCCGCTCACTCGATTATTATTATTTTTTTTTTATTTTTAGTGTTAGATAAGTTAGATGCTATTTACTAGTGCTTCTTAAAACATTATGCTTTGAAATGATCTTGGTCCAACCTTAAATATGCCCTTTGTTCATTGCCACATACTGAATCATTCTTATCTCTCTGCAAGAGGAAAGGATTTTCTTTTTTCTTTTTCTGTTTTTTGGTGGGGGAGGGTGAATTTTGGAGTTTTTATCCCTTGAGGCTCTTAATATCCTTCTCTAAAGTGGTAAATGTTTTCTTTGTGATATACTCATCTTTTAGGGGCACTTTGGCAGTAAAGTTGTCAAGTTTTCTTGAGGCAGCTAGTGCTAGATTGGTTTCGGTCTTGGTCTTTTATTTTTCAAAAGTAGGAATGTGAGGATCAGATATAGTGGATATAAGAGTTTTTGGGCTGGAGGAGCAGTAAATTTGACATTCCGAAGAACTACCGTCTACTGGAAACCTGATTTTAGCTCTTTACGTTAACTGTGCATCGGAGTTCTAATATGTGCTGAATAGCTGTGTATCGGGTTAGAATTAGTGTTGTGGTCTCCTGAGGATTGCCTCACTGGAGAGTGATAGAATGTCTTAGGATTGCTAGCCATCTTCTTTCCTAGGTCATGCTCTCAAGGACCATGAATTCTGATTTGCAGTCAGGAGTAAACCAGTCAAGAGTACATAACTATCTAAATCCTAGAATATACTGTTCTTTTGAAGTCTGAACTACAAGTGTACGTAGCAATCTAACAGACTGATAAATGTAGTGTTTGTGATCTAGTAGCTTGCCGGCATGAAGGAAGTGTCCTTTCTGCAAGTAAATGGATATGCACGGTTTAGGAAGTTGCAAACATAAGTACAGTAATAAGTGGATCAAATGCTGGAAGAACTATGCTGCTATTTCCAGAACGTAGAATTGAAGCATAGAAAAGGTTGTGTTTTGTGAAGTCCAAACTCTATTGGAAACTTGACCACACTGAGCTCTGTGGTATGGATAGATTATAGATATGAGAACTTGCCACAGAATATACTTTCTGCAACTCTGAACAATGCTCTGGATCCAGTGTTGGTGGTACCAACTTGTTTAGGCTAGTACAATTAGTTAAGTAGTAGAGGATCTCAGTTGGATATCCATTTTACTGGTACTTCCAGCAAACTCCCAGCCGGCTAAACTGTTGAGTACTTGAGTTTTCTCGCTGTGTGTTTCCTTTTCCTCTCTTTGTTTTTTGCATTTTCAATAATGAACCCTTCCGGCCATAAAAGTAAAACGAGTCCATCTTTGGGTCAATGTCTACCAAATAACTTGAACGATTATTAGATAAAGGATACTCTGGTCCTCGTGAGTTACCTATGTAACCAGGACACCAACTTCTTCAACACTTCTCCATTCTGAAATTTCAACACAGATGCAAAAAACTTGTAGTTTTTACAATATTAAATGCCGCTTTGTTGTCCTGGGAACCTTGCGGTGAGCAAAACTGCGCTAGTTTCCCTTTGCCCAACCTCTTCTATTGTTCAAGTATATGGTGCCAAATACAGAACGTATCAAATAGAAACATCGACAGTTCAAGGGATAAATTTCAACCACTTGGCGAATGTCATACTGGTTAAGACTCTGTAGTCTTGATAGACTTTTTGCTACATAGTTATTATAGTATATTAACTGATAGGAATTGGAGCATTAAAAAGCAGTAAGGACGCTCTATACTTGGGCACGCCCAAGGGAATCCTCTACTTTCTCTCAAGCTTTCAGTTAGTCCCTGCGCATCCCATTCAGCAATTGTTAATTCTGACAGATCACTCTACTTATTGATTGAGCTTTATCAAAGTATGAAGTATCCCCATCTGAAGCCTGAACTGAACCTGACATGAATCCCAGTTCGGATTGAGTAGCCTGCAGCCTGCTTCAACCAACCAAATGGTAGTGTCGCTGCATTGTTATGTGCTCTATTGCTGGTCTCAGAACTCAAGGAAGTGTTAGCTCCGTCTGCGTGTGGAAAAAGGTGGATCAATAATCTGGCATGAGCTCACGGCCTCACGCTGTCACTTTGATAAAATTGGTACTGATAGTTACACTTTAAGCAATCGAAGTCTTGGTCAATAGAATATCTAATACGTTGCCAACATTTCTCCAAAACAAAGACAAAAAAGAAATGAAAGACAAAAAAAGGAGTAAAAACAAAGACAAAAAAGAAATGAAAGACAAAAAAAGGAGTAAAGGGGGGCTAATGTACTAATGCATGCTTGGACTTTAGAGTCGAATCGTTTTAGTCCATTTTGAAGTTGTGAAAGTGTGAAACCGTTGTTTCCACTTTCCAGTTTGAAGTCTTTGTTGTTTTTTTCTTTGATGAAATTTACTTCGGCTTCATTGCTTGCAACATTTTCAGCTGTATACGGTAAGACCACGAAGAGGACTCTTCATATAATACCTATCTGAATACAACTGTTTCTTGTCAAAATGTATGAAGAGTAGCTTCAGCATTCACAGTTAAATGTCAACTCTTCACAGACAGCATGGTTAAATTTTCAAGTTTTCATGCTGTTTCATTTAATTCATTAGCATGGCATGTCATTGACTTGGACTTGTAACGAACAGGGATGGGAAATAATCAATTGTTTGACATTAAAGCTGAAGCCAACATACCTTGGAAAGGGAATTTAAGCCAAGCTCCATCCACATTCCATGGTACAGTTCAAAATGTGAAAGGGATGGAAAGCTGAAAGGGTGAACTAGTGTTATCCCCCACGGCACCACTAGATGAGCCAATTAGGATTTTCCCCCACTAGATGGAAAATTAGAGTTTCTCCCCTAAACACACGGTCAACTTGGTTTGACCGTTAACTTTCAAATCAAACAACTGAAAATAACATAAATGCCCCTACCTAATTAAAATTGAACATTTTCTTTTTGAAAATAATAAAAATATTTATATAATTTTCAATTTGGGGAAAATCCTAATTGGCTCATCTAGTGGGGGGTAATACTAGTTAACCCAAACTGAAATTATCTTTTAGACTTAACACGGCTTTAACATTTCAGGCAAAGATGCATCATTTGCACTACAAAAGAAGTCGAATGTCTAGTTTAACTAGTAAATGAGTACATGTACATCCCAATCTGAGCAAATAGAGTGTCAATTTCCACTCCGAGATAATGATTTCACCTTTTATATACCAATGATTTCACCTTTTATATACCAAGCAACAACCTATGTGATTGAATGTGCACTCATGACGCATAAAATAAGATTGAAATCGAAATATAATACAAGTATATGTATGCATTACATGGAAGTATTGGAATCAGCCGAAAATACAAGTAACTCAACCGCGATCACAACTTGGCTTTATTTTTGCACACTTGACTAGTAACAGTCAAATTAGAAATCTGAATATCCAGGTGGCAAGTAGAGGTAGCAACCACGTGTCTCTTTATAAACCCCAAAAGCGTAACTCTTCCAGGCAACCTAGTATATACATCAAACCTCATCGTGCCAGCCGCCACATCACTAATCAAACCACGTGTATTCGAAGTAAACTTATCAGCTTCAACAATTACCGTAGCATCAATACCACTAGATTTTTTCTCACCAATATTACCCGCTGTAATATCCGCGACAGCAACCTGATCATTTTGATAATACACTAGACTCTGCCCAGTACCATGTTTGAAAGAATAACGATTTGGGTTGTGTACTGAAAGTTTGAGATCAAGTGTTATGTTCATCTCAACCTTTAAGGTTGGGAGATCAACACGTGGTGACACCCCGGTTATTGTTGTTGATACTAAGGTTGTTGTTGGGTCTTTTACTTTGAAGACGGTGAATGCTAATATTATGGACAGGACTACGAGGGATAAGAGTATGATTGCCGTTGTTATCAAGCAACAACAGCATCTGTTGTTTCTGGGCTTTTTGTCGTGAGCTGCCTCGGGATCGGAGATGGTTTTCGGCTTTAACGAAACTTCCTCCACCTTTGACATGGTTTTGGAATAGAGTTTTGAGGATGGAGATGAGAAGTGAAGTGATTTATAGATGTGGTGTTGGTGAAGAGGTTTAAAACTTTAAATAGAGATTTTAATGCTTGAACGCCCAACTGCTTGACTCGTTGCGTGATGTGGTAGTCTTGAGGCTTTTCTCGTTATAGGACTTCTTGAGGATTTTAGGACACGTGGTGGGATATGGGGAGGGCTTGGTGGGACCGGGGGTGTGATTAATGAGGGTGCTGGGAGAAAAAGGTGTCTACACATTTTTGAAAGCGTTATATACGAGTATGACACACGCTCGGAATTATTTTTAGTCGATCAACTGATCTAACGATCATAATTGTATTATTCTAGAAGGACAAGGATCAGCTGACACGCATAGATAAATTAGAGAAAGCCTGTTTAGTCTTTAGTTTAAGAGAGTGGAAGTTGCACAGTGAATTTTAATTTGTTTTTGCAAGATTATAGTAACATGGTCGAGATTCAAGACTTGAGACTAGCATCTAGATTTACTTTAAAATGTAACCTAAACTAAGACCGGAATCTTCGTTGAAAACGTTCTCAATCTGGGAAAGGGTCAACATGATTTCCCTTGGTATATGTTGACTTGTTGAGGAATACTCAACATATTACAAAATATTAGGATATATCAAAATATCGATCCGTGATTTATGGATATATATCGTGGATATATATATATATATTTTTTGAAGATATTTGATTTTGTTTCACATGCAAATATCGTAGATATATCCAAAATATCGATAAATATCATAAATATTGTGGATATTTTTTGATATATCATGATATATAATTTATATTTATTTGAAATATAATGATAAATATTAAATAAAATTGTTAACTACACAAAATATCTCCAAATATCGCTAAATATCATCGATATTTACAGTTGAATATATCAAAGAGCATATCATGATATTTATGTATCTTTTTATAATATCTCAATATATATCGTGATATTTTCTATTATGATCTTATAGCGGCTTCGAAATGATGATGCATTTCTCTTATTAATGCGTCTCAAAGGCTAAAAGTGAGTGTAAAGGACATCCCCTCAGTGACGTGATGCGCATGCACAACGACTCCCTTAACAGAATGTGATCTCTAGACACACGAATATCCACCGCTTTTCAAAAGAACACTTTCGGCACTCAACAATATTCGCATACTCAATAGATCGGTGACTCGTCACTCGATTTCATCTCATGACATCATCATCTGTATACCGTCATCATTACCATCTTATCTCTAAGTCTCATTCCCGCCCGTAATACGTGCACCATTACAACCCTACACTATTATTACGGAGAACACCATCGTTACATCCTATGCCCTCCGATATAGACTACTGTTGTTATCTATACACCTCTCACAAAGTCATCTATCTCGACCGCATTTGTCCGTATTTCAACCGATACACGTGATGCAATCTCATCTTCAACTATAAATATCCTTAAGAGTTACGTGCATCTTCTCATTCGACTATTAATACCACTCAAAACCACCCCTTACTAGATTTTGAGTCATGTTCTATCCTTTTCCAATGACAAGTCATAAAGTAAAGTCGAATAAAGTCTAAAGTCAAATCTTAGCTCTACAAAATGTCTTAAGTCGATAAAGTCAGTTAAAGTCAACATATTTCTCATCTCTATCTCTCTTTTTTTTTCTCTATTCCCCCTACAACCATTACAACCCTACACTATTATTACGGAAACACCATCGTTACATCCTATGCCCGATCGGATAGACCTACAACCCATCTATATACCTCTCACAAGCATATGTCATCTATCTCGACCGCAATGTCATGTACCGATACAATACACACGTGTCACACCCATGCTCATCTTCAATGACTATAAAAGCGATCCTTAAGAGTTACGTGCATCTTCTCATTCACCCAATACCACTCAAAACCACCCCCCTACGATTATCTAGCCATAAGGACTATAATCCCCTTTAAGTTCTTAAAGTCGATAAAGTAAAAATGGAAGTTTTGAAATAAAGTCAAATTTAAAGTCGGCTAAATTCTATTTTACTTGCATTCTAATTTAGCCTCCCCTCTTATACCACAAAAAATACCCTATTTTAGAAACCAACTATTTTTATATCGATTTTAAAGCCATAAAAGGATAAAGCTAAGAATCAACAACCGTAATTCTTGACGTAAATTTTTTAGACATTTACAGTCAGTTATATTCTAAGGCCTCCCCCCTCTGAATCCAAAAATCTTAGTAATGGGGGTATTTCGGATATATCTACATGGGTTTTAACCCTTTTTCCACAATTTTTCTTGACACGAATGTATCAATTCAGTAATTTTTGGGATATATCCTAGATATACAATGGTAACTATGAGGTTCTAGACTCCTAAAACTGCAGATATTAAAAGTTAAAAATGATATACATGTGCACTCACATACAATAACATTGATATAATAACATTGAAGCATATATACCATCTCTTTTTTTTTTCGATAAACATACATATATACCATCTCATGGAAGTATTGAATCAGCCAAAATACATGTAATCAAACTCTATAATAATATAATAACGAATAAATCGCGTCCCTAAATCATCAATTGTTTACAACTTAGCTTTACTCTTACACACTTGACTAGTAACAGTCAAATTAGTAAGCTGAACATCCAGGTGGCAAGTAGAAATAGTAACCACGTGTTTCTTTATAAACAAAATCTTAACTCTCCCAGGCAATCTAGTCTCTACATCAAAACTCATCATGCCAGCCATCACATCACTAATCAAACCACTCGTATTCGAAGTAAAATTCTGAGCTGCAACAATTACCGTAGCATCGATACCACTAGATTCTTTCTCACCAATATTACCCGGTGCAATATCCACGTTAGCAACTTCATCATTTTGATAATACACTTGGCTATACCCAGTACCATGTTTGAAAGAATAATGATTTGGGTTGTGTACTGAAAGTTTGAGATCAAGTGTTATGTTCATCTCAACCTTTAAGGTTGGGAGATCGACCCGTGGCGACACCCCGGATATTGTTGTTGATACTAGTGTTGTTGTCGGGTCTTTTTACTTTGAAGATGGTGAGTCCTAATATTGTGAATAGTAGTATCTGGGATAAGAGTATGATTGCCGTTGTTATCAAGCAACAACGGCGTCTGTTGTTTCTGGGCTTTTTGTCGTGAGCTGCCTCGAGTTCCATGGGATCGGAGATGGTTTTGGGCTTTAACGAAACTTCCTCCATCTTTGACATGGTGTTTGTGTGACTGTGTGACAGATTTTAAGGTTTTGAGGACGGAGATGAGAAGTGATTTATTGATGATGGTGTTGGTGAAGGGCTTTAAATAGAGATTTTAATACTTGAACCATTGAACGCCCCAAGTGCTTAACTTGTGTCGTGATATCACATTTTTGAGGGCTTTCTTATTATATGACTTACTTCTGGGAGGTGTGTTTGACGAGATGTGATTAATGTGGGTGTTGGAAGGAAATTGACGGTGAAAGTTGGCCTTGTTCAAAAGCTCAAAACTCGGTCAAAATCCAAATTGCATTTAGTCGAGTCGGATCGGAAACTTAGGAATCGACTTGGCGAGTTAAAATGTCAGCCAGATACCCCAATAATATCATATTTAAGTTTTGTATCAACTTAAAAAAAAAATCGACATGGAAGAGTGGTTAAATAGCTTTAGGTCAAGTATATGTATGTGGTTAATTTTGTAAAAAAAATCATTTATACCATGTGTTGACTCGTTAGACTCGTGAGTGAATTGGCATGGTTGTGTGATCGACTCAAAGAGTCATACACAACCTTGAAAGCGTTTACATACGCGTACGACACGCTTAGAAATATTTTTATTTTTAATCGATAAGCTGATTCTTAGGATCATATTTGTAATACTATAGAAGGACAGTGATCAGTTGTCACGCATAGATAATTGGCAGAAGAAATTGGAGAAATGAGAATTTGTCCAATTTATATATATTAGAGAAAGCTTGTTAAATTTAAGAGTTTAAAAGTTGCACATTAAATTTTATTTTATTTTTGCAACATTATAGTAACATGGTCAAGGTTCAAGACTTGAGACTACAATCTAGATTTACTTTAAAAAAATGTAACTTAAACTAAGATTGGAATCTTGATTGGAAAAGTTCTCATTCTGGGAATGTGTCAACAAGACTTCCCTTGGTATATGCTGATGCATTGCGCTACTCGTGTATACCTGAAAGTGAGTTTCATTCTAAGGTAGCTCTCCCAACGTAACAGCCCAAGTGCCCAACAATCCAACATGTATCCGAAATCGGGTAGTCAGGTGACCGAAATGGATATATCTCCATGGGTTCCACAATTTTTCTTGACAAGAATGTATCAATTCAGTGTTTTTTTTAAGGATATATATAAGAGGTTCGAGACCCGGCCCTATAACCGCAGCTATGTCGACTTACAAAGTTACAAGTAACACCATGTACGGCCAATTCAAACAACTAAGAATCTAAGATGGTGGAGTAGGACACAAGAATGTGTAGCTCCGAAGTAATTTGAATTCTCAGTCTAAACTCAATAGTTATTACATAGGAATTAATCGTATGGATAAAACTGAAAACCAGCGGAAACAAAGAACTGTTCATTTGGGCATTAAAAAACTAATAATAAAAATAACCTTGGAACTCCTGGACTAGGCTTTAGTTTCATGTATGGAAGCCCATGCTATAAAAATTGGCCAACCCATGAACAAATATGGGGTCCACCAACTGATCATGGCAACTAGATTTTGCAAATCTTGTACTTGAGAGATAAGGTTCTCTCTTCTTCTTGCTAAAGGATACTCTCATAGTGGGTTTTGCATACTGAACCATCTTGGTTACACTCTCATACTCAAAACAATGTTACCTCCAGCAACTCTCTCATTTGGTTCTTGTGCAAGTTTAGCTGCACCCACTTACCAAACTGAGAGAAGTGCACTACAAAAATCTCCTTCTTTGCTCTTTTCCAATACTAATTCTTGCAACTATAAAGGTGGTCTGATACCCAAGTCAATGTTACTCAATAAGAAGAAGAATTTTAGAACTTCTGTTGCTGTTGAGTCCAGTCAGCTTGGCTCCTCTGACCCAGCTGAGAAGGTACACTCTTATTCTTTCTTTCTATGCATATATGAATGTTTTCTGTATGCTACTTTGTGCACTTGTTCAATTATCATAATTACGTAGTACCAGTTTAGCACTACTTGTCGAAATTCGGCAAATTATTTACATTTTTACATTGCTTTGAGCTTTGCACTTGTGTTTTGTCTTGGGAATCACTAGAATAAGTTGAGGTAATTCGTAAACTTATAGTGCATACATCATTTAGTATTCAAATGTGTCATTTTAACTCATCAAGTAAGGAGGCCATTTAGCAGCAGAAGGGGGAGAAATATTGTATGCTTAGCCTATGCATATAATTCAGAATTATGTTCAAAACTTTAAAGTTCTTGATCCTCGAATTGATCCTTTGGAAATTAGTACGAAAGTCGAACTTAGTTATTATTAGGATAGAACCTGCTGCTACGCTACATTTATCAATCAAAGGATGTCTTTCATATTGTTCTGCGTTGCTATCTCTAGTCCACAAACTTTTTTCTTAAGCAGACTCCAGCCAAGTATAATCGTAATTAAATGACGACATTGAGTGAAACCACACAAACTGGTGATTTTCTTCCATACACTGATTTAGGTTATATATTGTAAATGTGAATAGTATAACTTCCACTAGTTTTGAAACATATATATTGTGATTGGTACTACTAATTTTGGTTGGTCATTTTTCCTCTTATAGTAATCGAATTGTGTTTGATTTTCCAGGAACTAACGAAGAAATATTACTTTGTCGTTGCAAATGCAAATTTCATGCTGGATGAAGAGGAACATTTTCAGGAACAATTGTGTGAACGGCTGCGACTTTTTGGAGAACGTAATATGGAGCAGGATTTTTGGCTAGTAATCGAACCAAAGTTCTTGGATAAGTTTCCAAATATTACCAAGAGATTAAAGAGGCCTGCGGTTGCTTTGGTTTCAACAAATGGCACTTGGATGACGTAAGTTCTGATTCCGCATATTTCTCTGAATGGTTGAAGGTGGTTTCTACCCTATCCTATGTAACAGTGCATGATCATAAGAGTTTTAATCTGGTATCTCCTGATAGTATCATAATCTCCTCTGCTGCATTAATTTTTACCTCTGATAGAATCAGATGTTTGTTTGAGTTGAACAATATCAAATCTAACATCATATGGACCAGAAGTGAAAGCCTTTTGTAAACCCCAGCCAGTTTTGCATACCAAAACAAAATTGCCATATACTTTACATGATGTTATGGCAAATAAGAGGCCTGAAACCATTATTGAAATTATTGTGTACTACTGAGACAGTACTGAAAATACTGGAAAATGAACTGTTTATACAAGTCTCTGGGTAATCATATATTGGTTTCTTGAAATTTTTCTTATTTTTTGGGGTAACTTATTGGTTTTTTGGGATATAAAATATCCAATCATCATCATTTAAGTTTCTAACTGACTAATGTATTGTCTTGAAATATCACGGATATGCAGATTCATGAAGCTGAGACTGGATCGAGTTTTGTTTGAAAGCTTTGAAGCTGACAGCCTAGAAGATGCGTTAGCCTCAAACCCAACTAAAATAGAGTTCAAGAAGCCAGAAAAATGGGTGGCACCCTATCCAAAATATGAGTCAGGATGGTGGGACAGTTTCCTTCCTCCAGGATCTAGCACCCCAAAAGCATGAGATAAAATACTTCCTCCTCCTTGTGTTCAAATCACGGCATGTATTTCTAGTCAAATTTGGCAGAGTTAATATGTAACTTAGACAAGAGCATAGAAAATAGCATTGTTGTACCATCTGTGATCTTTGAATTTTCCAAAAATTCCCTTCTTCCCTTGCGATTCAATGATAAGTAAAAAATACTATTAGAAGATTCATAAGACTAAACTGGAGTAGAGTAGGGAAACTTTAATACTTCTTTGATCAGATAAGAGGTATGAATCTGTTGCATTGCATATATGATCAGAAATTCGGACCGTTTCATGGAAAACCAAAAGGGAATGTAGCAGCTCCTTCACAAACAGCTAGTACGATTTGATCAGTTTTACTTATCCTGATTGTTCACTACGTTATGGTTAATGTTTGTACTCTTTTAGTTCGTTGATAGCCTTTGCCGCCTTGGTTCTGTATTAACTTCGTCTTCCTCTTTTGATTCTCCATCTTGTTCTTAGGATACCCTTGCCTAATTTCTGACAGATTGTTTCTCACTGTAAGAGTCTGTTTGGCTTCAGGTGTGAATTGAGCAAAAGTCTCTTCCGCTACAGCCTATGATTTCTCTGTGGCACCTTTTCCCGCATGTCCCTCCAGATGTGCCTGGATATATTGCAAGAACCAAGATAAGTACACATACATATATATTATAAATAAGGCCTGTATTACCGAGCAGCAGTCCAAAAAAATTTAGTGAGGACCCAAATATATATAAGACTTCACCAGAGCCAATAGAATCTCCTCCTATCAATCATCAGCAGCAAAGAGTTGATATTGAGCTCCAAATTCTGTGTTTCCATGAGTTTTCAGGAGCAGCAGAGCAAGAGCAAAGGGCGATCACAGAAAAATTAGTATGGACCTTATTGCGCAGTACCTTGTACAAATGAAAGTACTGATAAGCCCACCTCCAAATCACTCGCTCTCTTGAATGCGTCTTCCAAGTTCCACCCATATGTCAGCAAGATACCGCTCTGCCAAAACCCCCTACTTATAATATTCTGTAGAAGAAATGTCAGTAGTGAGACTTATCAAAGAATGCTCAGGCGTGATATTTACTGATTTCATTTTATAAGAACGTCTGAAGTAGCTTTCAGAACAAGAATTCGCAATGCTGGTCAAATCATCGTCTTCCAACTTAAATTCAACGGCGAATCCAAATTCTGCTTGGGTGCTTCCTCAGAAAAACTTCCTACCCGTCCTCTTACCAATGTATTCTTCTGCCTCCTCCTGTTGCTCTTCAGATTGCGCGTCTGTGCTGAGTTTCTTTTTATACTTTTCATGTATGGACACAGCAGCAGACGCGTGTATTGGTTTCCAAGTTCCATTAACAATCATTGGTTCCCCGTCACTAATGACTCTTACAGGCAAGAAGAATTAAGTTGGGGAGATAACCTCGTCCTCAAGTGCATCCTCAACATGTTGAAAATGCAATCCAGAATCAGAAAATTTCTCATTGCACATGCAGCACATCCAAACTTTCTAAATACCATTAGACTTCAGAAATAACCTTATTCCCAAAGGCAGGTACTTGAAGCAGATATTGCTTCCCATCGATACTTGTAACTTGTAGACATCTCTCCACAGCTCTTGGATCTCTCCTATGTAACGGTGGTTATTTGTTCGCGAAAGCAGGAAAAGTGAGCCTGAATGCAAGTTAAGTGGGTTGGCTTTGAGTCAAGCTCAAAAACAGAACACACGCGGAGAACAGAAAAACAGAAACAGAAATCATGATAAAGTTGACTAGTTATCATGAAACGAAGTTTGGAGTAAGCTATCATGGACAGTCATAAGAAAACACAACATTTAAAACCTCTTCCATTCGGCAACTCAGTACACAGCTTGGATAACTAAATTCATTACAATGTGATTATCATATAGAACCGCAACCGACAAAAATACTAATTGGGGATCGAGCAAAAAAGTACCACTCTACAAATGGTACCCCTTTTCTACTAATATTATACTAGTACAGCAATGTAAAATGTTCAGAACAGAAAATATAAAACTCTTTTGTCCACGACACTGTAGAAATGCATTTTTGCTTCTCAATTAGTGTTGCTTCTTATCTTTGGTAAACGGGTACTTAGGAAGTTTCTGCAGAACCTTCTCATCCAACACTGCATATTGCTTGTTTATTTCAACCATTGCCTTCTCCGCCAAAGTATCAACATGGTCTTCATGCTTCTCATATAGCAATGGCACTGTGTGCAGTATCACATACACTGAACCAACAAAGAACCCATATCAGAAGAAAGAGCTGAGAGCATCAGTACACATTTTTCTATGCCACTGTGAGGCACGGATAGCTTAACAAACAAGCAAGAAAAGTCTCTAACTCAATATAAGAAATGCAACCTAGTTCCATTTGGGATATATTTTTAAATAACTATATATCATAATTACCTCTTTAAACAAAAATAAAACAAATGATTTCTAACAGGGCAGACTGACATTTAATCAAACCGAAGAAAACATGAAGAAAGTTTGCAGTCAAAATTTCCTAGGGATTGATTAATTCAATAATCAACCAGTAATAATATACCACAGGTCAACATTTACCAAGTTCACATTACTAGTTTTTATAAATATCATAATTACATTCTATAACTTGTAGTTACAATAACACAAGATAGTTCTGAAACTGACCTATGTAGACAAGGGTCAGGAAATTGAACCAACCACCAATAACAGAAAGCACCCACAGAGTAGCAATCACCTGCACAAACATGAGTTTCTTTTACGTTATCAAGGTACAAGGCCCATATTATTAGGCTTGGACGGAAGTACGAAATTTATCAAGATAAGATACCTTAAGGAACTTCTTCAAGTCCTTTCCAGAAGCCACCTCTCTGAAGGTTGTAAAGGCACGATTAATTTCATACCTCATGGACAGAGCAATGCTTACAAAGAGGTCTTCTGGTAAAACGATCTCAGGAAATTTTGGAGGAGACCTACACCGAAAGGCAAAAAGTACTTTCAATTCAAGATATCAATATTTAGTACCTAATAAAGAAGGACATGGAAAACTGGCAGGACCAATACAAGTAAATGGTTCAACAGGGATTCAAACCAAATGAAAATAATTAAGTTCTAATTATTCATGAAGTGAAACACAAGGTCTCCGGTGATCCCAAACTCCCTGTATATTTTCGTAATACAGACAACACCAAATGGAAGAGAGTAACTTTGAACCACCAAAAAGAGAGAACCACATTTCTTGCGAGCAATGAACCACCAAAACAGTGTTGCATAATCAACTAACCTGATGTGTAGTGTACTTATGTATATTTCAACATATCAATACAATCTGCTCACTTAGCCAAAAAAAAAACCAAAACAGTGTTGCATAGCAACAACAATGAAGATCTAACTCTAAATCCATAAATAGCTGAAGATAGAGAACATGTTCAATTCCATTATATAAAGAATTAGTACCGAAAAAAAAAATACAATACAAATATGCATTGTTTTACCAGATATGAGTGCCAAATTTCCAGAAAGTGGGAAAGAAAAGTTTTGTGCCCAAGAACATACAAACATATGACAGAGCATAAAAAACAATACAATTAAATGTGAAAGTATATGTGGAGGAAAACACTCACTTGTTAACAAAAGAAGATAGATTGGACCAAAGGAATAATACCGCCAGAGAAAGTATAAGAGAATGGCAAACAAAAGTAAGCAGATGATAGCCTAGCCACTCAAAAAGCAACCATATGACAGTAACACCAACAAGTATGCCAGCCGCTATCTGCTTGTCCCTCCACAGTAAAATGTCAGCCGCTGAAAACAGAACACTCGGTCATATAATAAAGATAATAGTAAGAAAATTCTCCACAAAAAGGAAAATAAACATCGATCAGAACAGATTGACCAAACAGTTTCAACTGAGCATCCATTTTAGACAACATATGAGTTCAATGTTCATTGAGTTCTACATGTCGAATGTTTAAGGACATGGTCAAAAATCTATCACAGCTTGGAAATCATATAGCATAAATTATAGTTTTAACTGTCAATTTTTTTCTCAAGA
Organism: Coptis chinensis; assembly: GCF_015680905.1. Taxonomy (NCBI): domain Eukaryota; kingdom Viridiplantae; phylum Streptophyta; class Magnoliopsida; order Ranunculales; family Ranunculaceae; genus Coptis; species Coptis chinensis. The sequence goes on along the minus strand of NC_141463.1, from coordinate 84,897,501 downwards.
CGGTATATTTTTCACCTTAATAGATTAGAAAACAGAGAGGTAATGAAGTATCTCCTTCAGTCTTAATTACATATATCAGCAATTCCAAACTCTCTCTTTCTTCATTTTAATTTCAGATTCACATCTAATTACATAACATTCACATAAAACACCATTTAATTTCTTAAACTTCAATGCATTAGCCTCAAACAAAAAAAATAATGCAATCGATGCCAATGAAACACAATTGAAATGCCTTCTACTATCTCAATCCAAATACCAATCAACGGAGACCTTACAAATATTTTTAATTTCTTAAAAATATATATATCATGAATAATAAATCTAGCAACAGCATGAACATTGAAGATTTGTAAGCATCACACAATCACATCACCGATATTACAAACATATATAAACCACGTAAAAATAAAAGGGGGTTAGTGGTTATACATTTTCCACCACCAAGAACAGAGTGAACAGGCTTCTCCCTTCCAAACAAACGAGTCTTCTTCGGTTCAGATGGCAAGTTTTTCTCACTTTCAGAATCAGAAGATGAAGAAGAATGTCCACCATGAATCTTCTCAGTTATCTTGTCTATTATCGACTCGGACTCTCTTACCTCTTCCACATGCTCTGGGATGTTATTTTCTCTTCACAAAAAAAAACACTCAAAGTTAACACATGCATGCAAAGTGCAAACCATGCCAACGTAAAAAAAAAAGCAAAATGAGAGTTCTTACTCCATCATTGTGTTAGAAACTTAGAAACAACGTTGTCTTCTCTTCTTTGTTTGTTTTCAGTTTTTGTGATATGAAAGTTTTTCTTAGATTTGAAAGGTTCAGAGAATGAGGAACGGAATGAGAGCGTAATCCGGACGTTGTTTTCCTTAAAGTTCGCGATGTCAGTTAAGGGATTTATGTGGGTCCCTCCCTCGGCCCACACTTCAAGACACTAGTAGGCTCTGGCCCAGTTTGAAAGATTCTATAGGCTGGACTGGACCTGGTTTCAATTGGGTATTGTAGTTCAATACTGCCATCTTCCAAGTTGTAGACATTCGATCATGCAGCGGCGTGTGTCATAGTCTTGGTTAATAAAGTAGCTACATACAATTTGATTTGCAACCAGGAAGTATGAAACAATGTTTGTCCGCATAACCTCTTTACTTTAGTCCACTGTCCACATCACTGCAATCTCGTCCTACTTAAAGACTTGGAAATCAAGTAATCAACAACGACATGAAAGATGGTGTTGTCATTATCAAGCTTGTGATCAAGTATGTCTATAATTTGCAACAAATCTCCGGATGATTCTACTATGTAGCGCCTAAGTACCTTCCCAAAATATTATTTCTCATCAATAGATTGTGCAATTACACTAGTATACTGTTAAGCAGTGGGGGTGTGAGCGGAGAGGGAGAAGGAGAAGTGGAGATTTAGAGTGCGTGGAGAGGGAGAGAGAAAGGGAGAGGCGAGAGAGAGAGGGGCGAAGATAAAGAACAGAAAAAAAGAGAACAGACAGACAGAAACCAACTAACTTGATTTTTGTCCACATAATCTCCCTTTCTGCCAAGATCGTTCGCTCCGCTCACTCGATTTGTACTTACAATTTTGGAATAGGAAAACTCATGTGACAAATCCGCAATAATGTAGAAGTGATCTCTACAAAAAATCATATAAATGAACTTAGAATTCAGAGAGTTCAGAGAAGTCCAAGCACTATTGCCAGGCTTTTAGAAGGCCAATTCTCTATCACCCACCATAAGTTGCCAGGCTTTTAAGGGTTGGCATGCTGATATTTCGAACTGTTGGCATGGGCTATGATTTCAAATGGGTATTTTTAATAAATGGGCTGACCATCCCATGGGCCACAAATGGTCCGAACTATTTTGCAACTAAATTTCAACATTTTGAGAAATTTCCAGTTTTCCGGTGAAAATGATTTCCACATAAATGTCGAAGTTATTTTCAAGGATTGCTGGTTTGTTCAGCTCAAAAACATTTGCGGGTGTAGATAAAGCTGGGAATAAATACTTCACTAGAAAACATGATATTGATGGAAATTGTAAGTGCCTGTTTCACTTTTGTTTTTGAGTCATGGGTGTTACTTTATAATTTGCACAATTAAGGTCTGAAATTTAATTTGTTAACATTTGTTGTTGGACTGGTTTACTGAGGCATCATGTAAAGAATATTTAGCTGATATATGATGTTGTGTTTTAAATGGGTATATGCTCAATAGAGCTAAAGGAATTGAAAAGATTATGTATAGAACATTTTACTTCGACAGGTTTGTCGTGTTGGAAATGGACATTGTAAGCTGAAAGTATGGATGGTTTTATACTGCAGACTGTTGAGACACATTTAGGCTCGAATATCTTAATTTCATTGGCAGTCGTTCGTGGCATATAAGAAAAATAGAAAACTGAACAGGAATTCTAGCAAATTAGTAAAACTTTGGGACTGTTGACATCTTAACGTTTTCAACCAGATTATCTTCTGTCTGGCTTAATTGTTTTTTGATGTATATTGTTAGCAAGTTTGTATGCATATTCAGATTTTCTTGGTTTGATTTGATCTTATATACTGTGATACTTGTGCATCAACATCGAAAGGACCATCTTGGTTTGTTACACGTTATATAATTACAAATGTTTCATGCTATTGTTTGATGAGCATATGGGTTTATCTATTCCTCAAATTACAATAGGTGGCCGACTGTGTTTGACCTTTTGTTTGATTTACTAGTGAAAGAAAAACGATGGGTGATATTCAAAGGAGAAGAAGATCCTACCTCAGTTCCAGGTATGCTTACAATGGAAATATTAATTCCTTTCTGTTTCTCTCGTTCGTGGGAACAAGCTATAACCAGTAGCTGGAAAGTTAGGCACAAGGGTTATATACTTGGTCTAATTTTCACGTAGTTATGCAGAAAACCTCATTTAAAAAGATTTCTTCATTTTTTAGTGGTTTTAATATGCACTGGTTATATTTTATTGTAGTTGAGTGGATATGCTGGTTAAATGGGCAGCGAAAGATAGCTCCAACTCCTGAGGTCAGATGGAAGCAATCTATTTTCAACTCCACCATTTTTTTCCCTAATTCAGAACATTATATCTTCAAATAGAAAAGGAATCAGTCTTATTAGAAGGCATTTAAGCTCTTTATGATGTCAGTTGGCACTCATTTGTTGCCAATAAGTGTGGATGAAGGCATCACTGTGGGAGTTTATCTCTTTCTTTGTCTCTAATTGTAAATTATGGTAACTCGAGATTTCAACTAAGCGTTGACAAATACATAAAATTTTGTGTCGGACCCTTTTCACATGTTAATTTGTCTTCTTGCAATCTTAAAACTGGTCAAATCATGCATCTGAAGTGTATTGTTAACCAAAGTTTGAGCAACCATGATTGTTCTCGGTCTTCATCATCACCAAGAAACTAAAACCACTTAGGCCTATAACTTCCTCGTTGTTGACATGTTTTTACTGAATATATATTACTATATTAGTATTTTTTTCCTAAGTAACATCTTATTGCTCTTAATGCCCAAGACATCCTTGATGAAGTATCCACGGTTCCTCTTTTTTACAAGTACTAGTAGGTAGTTTTCTATGGTTCATTCTAAAGAGGTGAAGTACTTGTGTTAGACACTAGCGTTATTACCAAACTCCATGGACTAGCCATGTACTCCCATTTTTCCTTGTCATACTCGTGTCAAAATTTGACTATGTATCGTTGTTACCAACTGCAATGTATATTTATAGTGTTTCAACTTGTTTACGTCCTGTTCTAGCAACTTTTTTCTTGTTATCTGATATTTAGGCTGATTCAAACTTTCAGGAAATGGCCGAGCTGGAAGCACGTCGTGAACGTGTTAAACTCAATGTTGCTCGTATGTATCCCTTTTCCATTGTGCTGTGTTTGTCATATGTGCTGTTTGCTTCAACTTTCTGGCCCTTCTTCCTTGTTTACATAATTATTTATCTAACGGTCGAATATCTTTCGGAAAACCTGTTAAGAGTTATCAGAAAAGCTTTTCAATGGAATGTGTTAAATGAGGCGGTCAAATTTGAGACGAACTAAATTTTTGACAGATATACCAGTCAGTGAACTAGAGGGAGGAGAAAATATATTCACATCTTTTATAATCTTCTTTATAAAGAAATCAGAAAATTCAATCTTGATGCCAAGAGTTATTTCTAGAACGTAAGGTACCAGTTCGTAGTTACAATTGGTACCAGGAAGGAGAGTCCGGAATTCTTCTGATTCAGTGACGTGCCACATAAAGCCTATACAGTTGGTGCCTTATAAATAAGTGGGAGGCTGCTGATATTGAGACGATGTGGCGAATGGATAGGTCAAGGAGGGTGGACATAAGCCTAAAAAAGAATGGTTGTGTGATCTGTTCTAAGGCATGTAAAGTCCTAGAAGTAGAAAATGAGAGGAACATATGCACACTTAACTTACGTAGAACGCAGATACCTGCATTTCGTTGTGTTTTGTACTTTTTTGTCTGCATTTGTGTGCCTCTTTCTCGGTAGCCAAACTCCATTTAGCTTGCGATGCTTACAGAACCCTAAAATCCAAAATTTTCTATACATATGTTTCTACGCAATTGGGATATGGAGGAATACCTTCTGTAGTTCTGTGATTCATGGTCGAATAAAGCATCATAAGCCACATTTATAATAAACTTTATGTAATCCACAAGGTGGAATAATAATTAGGTACACGTCTAATCAGCCAATGGCCGTGTATCTTTCTTGGTGACATAGAGTAAATTTACTACATACATGGTCATTCCGAAATCATTATGTATGTATTGCAATTTGCAACTACGGCTTATTATTTCATATTTTTTTCCCTGAGATTCGTTGAAGTTGCTTTTGCTGAAAATTTAAGTGATGGTCTATGCGAATATCATGTGTTTGGCATAATCTAAAGACTCAACTCCACTTTTCATGAAGTTCTCAAGAAAGAGGAAGAGGAAAAGAAGGCCAAAGTGGGAAGTAGTCGACAAAGAATGAGAACTGGTCAGTTATTTACCAGAGCAATTGTGCCAAGTCAATCTTTATTTAGTTTTATTGCTTAAGTAGCCTTTGTTTCTTTTTTGAGAGCACTTATTCTTCTTATATATAATAATTTTAATCATATTTGTGCTTTTGACTAGGTAAAGTTGGAGGTCCAGACTTAAAAAGCTTCATCCAACAATATCCAACTGCTTCTTCCAAAGGTACTTAGACTAGAATCATCTTCTCATGCCATGCTGAATTACTACATATTCTTGTAGAATGTCTGTAATCTTAGTTAAGGTAGCTGATGTGAGTTTGTGAGAATTGTTACCATAGACCTGGGTTGAACACCTGTCAGCACCTAGGGAGAGGGTCCAGGGTCGGGATAACAAAGGGTTTGCTGTTCTAGTTTGGAGAATGATGAAATGAATTTATGTGATGAAAAGAAGACTAGTACAGCAAAAGGAGGAGTATTGCTTTATATCATACACTGTAACTCCTGAGATTATCCACATTGGGAACGTTTTCAAACTAATGAAAAAACTTAATGCGGACACAGAACGAGCATGTTAATACGTTAAAATTTTTTGTGAAAATATATATGTCTCTAACTTCATATTGGTATCACAACTTGCAACATATCTGTTTGGTGTTATATTTATGATAATAGAATCTTTGACAAACCAGCAACATGAATGAGTTCTAAGTTGGACAAATTAAGTCTTACACTTGCTACATTTAGTCATTTACTGAAGACAGTAGAGGTTATCATATCACAAATTTCTACTGACAGCACTTACAAAAAACACAGAAAAGCTATCAATGAAAACATAATTTAAGGATTGGCTTCTTATGTTTTAAGCTGCGTAAGACCTTCTTTCCGCCTGGTATATTGAGGCTTTTACTTCTTATAGATTTGTATGACCAGTATTTGATTGTTGTGTTCCTTGTTCATATGCAAGGTGACGGGCAAGAGGAAGGGGTAGTAGATGGCAGCACCGGAAGATATAGGTGGGTCCATTCTCATGCAGTGACTAGTTTAAGTCTAGTGAAGTTGAAACTATTAGTAGTAAGCATTTAATAAATTGGGAATTTCGGCTTGGGTGGGTGCATATCAGATGTTTGGTGTAGTTTCATTGTTTTCATTATACTGCGTTTGATATTTATAGGAACTCTATACAAACAGAGGAAGAGAAACTTACTACGGAGTATCCAGAGTAAGTTTTCTTCTATTTTGATTTTTTACCAGGGTGCCCTACTTGTAGAGTACAGTCGGAAATAACATTTTGGTTGTGTCCAATTCATCTATTTGGTTGATTGGATAGACTTATAATTTATAATTGGCAAGGAAACAAGCAAGGGGTCTGCTTGTTCACTCGAAGAAATTCTGTAGTTTGCCAAAAAAATATTAATTTACAGTACTTTAACATTGTTTCAGGTCCTTGGAACCAACAGGATCTGGAGCATCCTTCAAACCAGGGACATGGCAGCCACCAGTATGATTGAGCGCCTGCTATATTCTGCACTAAGATGGCTAACTTTAGGCTGCTCTTCTTGGTACCACTGATGAGATCCCAATATCTTTCTTGATCCATTTCAGTGATGCAACACCTACCTCATTGAACTATGCGCTGCTGTGTATGTTTGTTTCCTACGAAAAAATGCTACTCGAGGAGTTGAAGTTCTTGTTTCAGTTCGTGCATAAAGTTACTGGATGCGGCATTTCCAACTATGCAACCAGTTTATTCAACATCATTCAAACTAGTAGCATTGGCACAATTTTGTAACTGTTGTATGCTATAGATAGTAGATTTTTCATTATTCAATTTTTTTGAACAGTATTGCTTCAGTGTTACGAAATACAAACGTTCATAGATTGTAGTACTTTCCTGATTAATTTTTTGAAAGAAGACAGATTAGCCTTGAAAACAGGCAGGCCATTTTATATCTGTTCCAAGTTCCAACTGATATTTCCAAGAATAAAACAGGCAAGCCATTTTAATTATTTATCTATAACTACTATTACACCATTTAATAAGCATTTTATTCTCTTTCCACTCTGTTAAGTTGATATTTGTTCTCTTATTCAGTTGAGAATAGGACTAGCACGTGAGAATAGTTGGGTTTGTTAGGCTCAAATCTATTTAACAACTCCACTCTCCAAGCTTCATCGTCTTCTACCTCAAACATATTCTGTTTTGCAACAAGTTCAACAAGTTACAGTAAAGTCTTCTTCTTTAATTTTCATTGTTTTCTCTTCGTTGATATGCAAAGTCTTCTTCTTGAAAATACTAGGTGCGCAGGTTCGAAAATCGTTTTGTAGTACTGCTACTTATCCTTTGGTCTTTTTTTTTCCTCTGTATTAAGGTTATTTTAGTTATAAGTGAACAACACTATGTACGAGTCATAGCAGCATCGACCTTCAAAGGTAAGGTTCAGAAACATAGTTATATTGACTCAGAGAGTCAGAGATAGTATTCTCTTTATAGCCCCTTGGTATATATGCTACAAAGTTAACAAAATAACAAGGAACACAAATTTCCAGAAACAGCCAACGCATTGAGTACTAAAGCTTTGCGATAACTCAGTAGGAAAATAGACTTCTTTGGACCCTGATGCTGGAGTACTTAGTTCTTCAATGAGTTCTTGATTCCTCCTAAAATGTACACCAACGGAAAGATTAGTATAGTTGAACAATAACAAAGAAATTTAAGATACTAAAAAGAAACTTGTGCAGATGCATAGTCAGTGAAGTATTCTTTCAAATACTACTTACCAATAGAGGGTAGAGTTGACATAAACTTCAGCAAAATCTACATCAAGTTGAATTTCAATAGAAGCAGCACTGACTTCCAACATCCATGTAGCCGGGTTACAGCCATCTTTGATCTCGGTTATCCCTGGGATGGCCTGCAAGATGTTTCAAGAGTCGAGATGTGTAAATAGGTCCCGAACATGGATTCAGAATAGTCGAGACTTTCTGCAAATTTAGGCACTCATGTTTTAAGTTTATCCACAATCTTAAGAAATTCATTATTTTGTTATAATCTAGTTCGAGAAATCTCAGTGAGCTAAACTTGGAACAGTTTAATCCCATGTAGGCTCTGAAGTTAGCGCTATAACATTACATTTGTCTCCATCAAATTTCAAATGGATAAAAGAGAAGCATAGTTACATTTGCTAGCTTGGTTTGTAGGAATTACTTTTAGCTGCTTGTTGAAACCACTGACGCATCAAGACTCTTGTTGAAATAAAAGACAATTAGTAAGACTAGCCTTGGAAGGATACTTGTGTATACTTGTATTTTTCAGTTCTTCCAACTGCCAGATGATGCAAAATTTACTCCATTTTATTTCAGCGTAAATTTACTTGTATAGGGACATCAATTTCTAGTTTAAATGATTTGTTCTGCACCTTCATTAGATTTGTGGTTTTTGCATGTGCGTGGTTTTTGCATGTGCTCATCTGCTCTAGATGGCTACAAGTGCTTGACATTAGAATAAACAGATGTAGTATATTGTAGGATACATGACTAAGTTATTAGTTGGTTAGAATGGTATTTCAAGATACTGAATACACTGGAGTGTTGTAATAATATATGTACAATTATAGGTTTTTGCTCACGGGCCTTCCTGGTGAAGGGCTGTGTTGCTATCTAACGAACCGAGAGCTGTAGGCTGCAACTGTTATTTACACACTTACAGGTTTAGGTTAGTCGTGCTGACAGACCTGACAGACCTTCCTGATGAACTGCTGTGTTTGTCGTCTTGACTGGGAAGAACTGCCGAGTGCAATTGTTATATGATTATATTATCTTGCTTTGGATTTGGTATGTTCAAGAAGTTTGTTGTCTGCAAATGGTTATTTTCTTGTCTTAGATGATGGGTGCTTGCTTGCTGTTCCCTTGATTTTTTTTCACTAGCCCAAGTTTAGAAATTGGAGCTCTCGACATGGATTCAACCCACACAAGTTCATTCGTTGAACATGTAACCAGAATGCGTCAACTATTTTATACTAGCACTTCCTAATCTTTTTTAGTATTAACATAAACACTTGAGCAGTACACATTTACTCATTGACTTCTGCAACTGCTTCTTTGCCTGTAAATACGTGTATACATTGGTCAATGGCCATGAAGTGATCTCTTCTTTAAAGGTGCAGAGTTCGATATCCAACTGGGTACGTGAAAGTTTTTGAGGTAGGGATAGAAGTAATAGAGCGTCACATCAAAGAATGGCAAAGTAATAGATAGAATCTTGCTTGACGTTAAAGCTTTGTTGTGGTATTGGTTCTCAAGATTCTCCGCAAGAAGGAATTATTTGTTTGAAATGATGATTTTTTATTGGAATACTCTCTTAAGTAGTAATGGGATTTAATTAGGATACTAGGGACAGTATGAGGATATGTTATACCTTGCTTCATACATCAATAAAAGTTATGCTTATGTATCATTCGTATGAGAATCTCCCTCATATGTGCAGTGTGCACTATGTTATACCTTGCTTCATACATCAATAAAAGTAATGCTTATCTAAAAAAAAGAAAAAGAAAAAAAACTTGTTCCGATTGCCATTATTTAAAGGAGAGCTAGGTCCATCCTTCACTTCTTCAGACTGTGAGACAACAGAGAAACAATTAATGGCAAACCATGGTTGTATCAATGGAACTGTACATAATTCTAAGATCTCTTCCCCTGTGCCTGTTATTGGCTTATACATAGCCGCGGCTTCTTCCGTATGCATGCTACTGATGCTTTATGATATCGTAGTTGGATATCGGACAAAGAAGCGATGGCTACCTTGCAAGCTATTCACACTCAATTCTGTTTCTCTAACTCTTCTTTCCATAGCAACTAAACTCCCCGCTGATCTAACAACCTCAATGCCGAGTGACCTGGATCAGTTGTCTAAACTGTCTGGGACTATCTTTATATGTGTTTGTATGGGTTTTCTCATGCCTTCTATTGGAAATTACAGGGATGCTGATATTTTTTCAAATTTGATGGCCTTGAGCATTTTCGTTATATCCATAGTCGTAAACATCTGTATACAAATACATACTGGAGTTATTGTTCTGTTCATCATAGAACATATCATAGTCTTGTGCTTTATGGTGCTATTGCTCTCAATGTTTTGGCAGCTTTATCCGTATACTAAAGAGAATAATAGCTTCACCACTGGGAGCTATAATACGCTTGTTAGAGAAGGTAGCAGTAGCATGTTAAGTCGATTGAGGGGATGTTACCTATGCGTTTATTGCTATGATCCACAATTTACAATAAGCACAAACCTGGTGTCTGCCGGTGTTGGCACAATCTGCCTGTTGTGTTTAGTCATCTTAATACAAGCTTTAATAAGATCTCTCGTTTTAAAGCGGGTGAAGTTTTGTTCTGGGGTGTCTGATTATGACTGGTCGATGCCAATAATAGTTGTTATCCAGATTCTGACTGTCATAGTTGGAACTTTCCCAATTGTCTTTAGATGGCTAGCATTGTTTAGGCGCATGAAATTCCAAATTTATTCGAATGATTCACCTCCTTATCCAATCTTGAAAAAGTGGGTGAGTGTCTATATATTATACAAGTTCTGTGCATGCTTATTCAATAGAATAGTCTTGATAGTGTCGGGGTTGATAGTGTTCCCACTAGCGCTAGTGCGTTTCTTATTATTTGGTTCGTACATAGACGATATAGACATGCATGATCTCGGGCCTGAGTATATTGTGCGAAAAAGTGTGGATGATATAATCAGATTAAGGAAGGCTTGCTGCAGTGAGCCACTTACTAATCTACTGCAACTCTTTCGAAAATACCCATACCGCCCTGATTTTGATCCAATGGAACATCCTGTGACTCTTGGAATGGTACTCCTTGTAAAAATTGCACAAGTTTCCTTACCAGGTAATCTTGTTGGATCTCTAGTACTCGCATGCAGACAAGCCCAACAAATCACTCTCTTCATTGACCAAACACTAATACCACCAACAACGTATCCGTTCGCAAAAGAATTCTTTTCATATGCAAAAGATTTGTGGAGAGATGGCGACTTTAGTGGTCTGCTCCCCAAGGAGTATCGTCAACGTCAATCCGGTTTGCATCTGGATCTGAATCGTGCTCGTGACATCCTTTTAAAATTGAAGGAATCACCGGATCTCGATTATCATACGTTTGTTGGGTTTTATCTTCGTGTCATTATTGATCGCATCCTTGCTGAAACCCACTCAACGCTTGAAGATCTATATACATCTATAGAGAAATTGTTTGTGGAGATGTTGCATTGTGTTTTTAGACAACTACCGATTGCTATATTCAAAAGCCTGAGTGAGAGCCCAACTGAGGAGTTCGAAGAAAGAGTACGACTTGCCATGAAATTCCTCTTTCAAATCGAATCTTTGGACGATCATATTCAATGGTCACTTCCTGAAGGATCTGGTATCTCAGAGTTTCTAACGGATGAAGATTTGACAGAGTTTAGAGGTCCAGTGGCACGGTTGAATGAGATTGTTCGGAGGCCTGCAGGGGAAAGGGAAGTTTAAGCGCCAAAGTAAGGGTTTTTTTATTATTTTTTATCTGAAGTGTAAAAGCTAAAGTTTAATTAACTATTCGATTTCATTTGTTTGGAATTGTCACTTGGCATGTATATTTTTGTTTTTGATCATTTTATCTCTGAAGATTAGATTCATATTATGTTTGGTCGTATTATTCTTCTCTTTGTCGGTAAAATTTTATTCTTTTTTAAAATGGAAGGAATATTATTAAAACTACCAACTTCATTGAAACTCATAACCCCTTTTACCCTTGGAAACACTACTTCAAATGTTTTTGCTGTTGAAAAACAGTCAATTTCACTTGGGCATATTACTAGACCCGATTTTCCTATTCTCAACTAGGTATTGCCAACTCTTTTAATGGTGTGAAAGAATTCATCTTGGATAGTGGGATATTGGGTTTAGACTTGTTTTAGTATTGAAAGTAATAAACTAAGGACGTTTGAAAAGAGTTATGGATAAATAAAGTGTCTTTTTGTTGGACAATGTTACCGTTTTCATTAAAAAAAAAGATTTAAGAGAAATGCTAATATGGTTGTTTTGGGTGTTGTAGAATGTGAACAAGTCAAAACTGGTCTACTTGGATATAATGCAGCAACTTCACAAAAGCCTAATGCTGTTTTGGACTCTCTACAAAACTATTACTCAACCTATAATTCCAATGTGCATCGTGGTATTCATTTCTTGAGGTACTTATGTAATCTAGTATGTTTTTAGATCCCTTTTAACACAGTTGATGCAAGAAGTTTTACTGAAAATAATCTTCATCATGAATTCTAACTAATTTCTCCATGCACTTTAGTGCAAGAGCCGCTGATGAATATGAATCAGCGAGGATAAAGGTGGCTCGTTTCATTAATGCATCAAAGTCTACTGAGATTGTTTTTTCACGAAATGCGACAGAGGCTATGAATCTTGTAGCCTACTCTTGGGACCTATTGAATTTAAGACCAGGGGATGAGGTAAATCCTTGTACTTGGTTGTCTCTTTTTCACTGGTTACCCAAGCATTTCAGCCTTGGGGCACTTTGCTTGTCTCCTTTAAAATCTTCTTTTGCTTTCATGCAGATCATACTTACGATTGCCGAACATCACAGTGTCATAGTTCCTTTTCAAATTGTGGCTCAAAAGACTGGTGCGACACTCAAATTTGTTAGTTTAACAGAAGAAGAAGTTCCTGATATCGATAAGTTGAAAGAAATGTCGTCAGAGAAGACGAAACTTGTGGTCACTCATCATTTCTCCAACACTCTTGGTAGGTGTGTTCTTTTTCTTATTTAAACTTTTCTGTTCTCCTTTCTCATGTCTTGTCTCGGTTAAAGCTTTTATTCTACCTGGTGTGATGGCTTGATGGGTATGTTCACCCTTCATAGATGTTCACATGACCCTTTCTGAAAGAGTGTGTGGGCTTAAAATAGAAGAGCGAAGAGAGAATGCTTATGTTTAGTTGGTTTTAGGTTATTTTTCAAGGTAAGTGATAATCTAAGGTTAGAATGAAGATGGTTATTGGACAGAAATATTCTTTTGAAAAATTAATGGAAAGTAGGACAGTGTGGGTCGTAGTTCACTATAACTTGGTGTGGCATGGGAGTTGATTGAAAGCTCGGGGAGCTCGAGGTTGTCACACTGTTAAACTCAGCAAGGAGAAAAAAAACAGAGTTTTCTAGGTAATTACAAGAGGAATAGACTTAGGGGACAAGAGTTGATTAGGTGTATGCAATGAGTCGAAACCACGAGAAAAGACTGACCACATGACAAAGAAATGTGATTGGTCCGGACAAACAACTTAAACCACCTCGAGAAAATGGGGGCCGTTTTGAAGGGGTTACCTCCAAGAGGAAATGGTCGTTTATATCCATCTTCTTCTTATACTCTAAATAAATCCAAAGATTTAATTTATTCACTGCTTTAGAATCACCAAGATATTACAAACTAAGTTACTTTGTCACGGATCTGAAGTGACTGATATCCCCGATTTCTTTTGGTTTTGTTAATTCATTCTTGTCGAGTTATCATTGTCATGGTCAACATTTTATAGCTATCTTGAGGTTGACAATGTATAATTCATTATTTTGTGATGTATACTCTATTTTCTTCGTTGATTTACATCCGTTGTGTGACATTGTAATTATAACTAGGATTTTCCAGTGTTTATTATTTTGTTGAATAGAACAGGACTGGTTCTATTCTTTGTTGCATTTGACGAAGTTCTTAGTTCGATATGTTGTTTGAACATTTTTCCATAATGGATTATCTTTGTGTTTTTAGGTTCTGTTCTTCCAATTAAGGATATTACAAGTTGGTCTCACAATGTTGGGGCAAAAGTACTTGTAGATGCTTGTCAAAGTGTTCCACATATGGTGGTTGATGTGCAAAGTCTAGATGCCGATTTCCTTGTTGCATCATCGCACAAGGTTCGTATAATCTAAAATGAGGCTTTTGAAACCTATTTCTACATGTATTTTAATTGTTGTTACTATGTTTCATCCCTATGATTATCCATACATGAAATTAAGTAATAAACATGTCTCATATGTGTGGGCCTACAGGCGCTGGATTCCTATATGGCAAAAGTAAGGTCTTGTCTGGCATGCCTCCTTTCCTAGGTAATCTTGGACGGAAAGGGTTTTCTTAGTAAGAGATTTTAGCTGATATTCAAGTTTTAAGACTGGTTCTACCACAATGTGTAACTTGCTTTCTTATGTTTCAGGCGGTGGCGAAATGATTTCTGATGTATTCTTAGATCATTCCACTTATGCGAATCCACCTCCTTCCAGGTTAGTGAATTTGTTTGGAGCCTAACATACACTAAACTACAAATTGAACGGCTAGAATTGTGCACTACAAATTGAATGACTAGAATTGTGTTTGAAGTTAGAACCCATTATTTGATGAGTCACATAATTTAATTTGTAAAAGAGCACCGATATATATATCTCTAGAAGATTGATATGGTCTAGGTTTACGTCTAGAAAGTTCATTTGCCTGGTCATTTAATCGCTTGTTAACTATTCTTTTTCCCTTTTGCTTTCACACACCTATTGTCTTTCATTTTGGGTTAGGTTATTGACACCAAGTCTATGGTTTAATCACCGCAGACCGTTGTTGCTCATCTACCTACCCCATATTGGACAAATGGTCCGCTTTGTATGCATATTCGTGTATTTATTTGATTGCTTAAATTCCTTAAGTGAACTGGTTTTTAACAAGAACTTAGAAACTCTAATTGCTAAATTAAAACTTTATGATCGGATCTTTTGTTTATAACAGAACATAACCTTTTTCCTTTTTTGTTGGCAATATCACATGCTTGCCTATCTTTCTACTACTTTGAAGACACACTTCCAAAGATTTAACTATTCTTTCCTTTTATCTGCTAGTTTCTTGTTCTCTATTACCCTAAAACGAGTATTTATTTTCTACAAAGTTTGAAAATCTACTGAAAACCTTATGATATACAATTTAAAATTTCTGTAATTTTGGTTTATCTGGAACAAGATGAAATCAGTGATGTAACATAAATCTAATGCATGTAATAACATGGTTGGCGGTCCTATACAACTCATTTTTTTTTCCTTTTCCCTTTTTTTTTTTGAAAATGAAACAAATGATAAGGTACTGTTTACATAATAAATTAGTATATAAGGCCTTCATTTTGAAAAGGTCCTCATTCACTAGATCTTAAACAGGTTTTGTGACTAATAACTTTAGGGTTTATTAGTGAAAACCCCCCATTTTATGACATGCTTTTGTGTTTACCCCCCAAATTTTGAATCATCACAAAAGTCCCCCCACTCCGTCTTGGCACCGCTCAGAAATCATCCATATTTGCTCTATTGGCTAAAATACCCTCGAGAGTAAACACAAACTAAAAGAAATCGGCCCAAGCCCAACTAACTAAATTAAACAACGATCGGGTGTATAGGATCACCATCATTCTCATCTTCTTTCTCATCCACCAAACCAGCAAACCCTAAGCACTAACCCACCGATTTAATATATTAAACCTCATAACCGCCCGGCCGAATAACAACCGCCCATCGACATTCGCGAACCCAATCAACAGCCATCACATCCTCACAAATAGGATTCACAATCCCTTTAACAACTCCCACATGTTCGTGGTGGTCGAATAATTAAACAACTCTTGTTTACTTGCATACCTGCCATGTAACATGTGAGTGAAGTCATAAGAATATGAACGGTTTTATAAATGGGCCCAAATGATGATAAGTGGAGTACATGGTCAAATGAGTTCAAACTGTTTAAGGAATTGATCATGGTAGTTATTTTGGTTTGGTCAGTGTTGGGTTTGACTTTGAACAAGACTATGTGTTCTATATGACTCATTTTGATTGTTTGTGAAGATGAAGAAGAGAAGGAGAGGAGTGGAGGAGTTTGAAGAGGACCTTTTACTTTGCTGACAAGTGTGGGAACAAAACCCCTAAACAGTTAGACTAGGTACAATTAAGCTTACCCAGCCACCTCGATCTCTCACCTCTTGCTTAGGATGTCCATGATCAGTAGCAAGAACTACTTGTAGTCAACAATTCAACAATTTTTCTTATCTCTGTCCTATTATATTACTAGTGAATGCCCGTGCCAGTCGGCACTCTAGACACATTGCTTTTGAACAACACCCCAAGAGAGACCATCTCTATGGTAGCATTGTATCGATGATATAACCATTTCCAACAGTTTTATACTTCATAATCATTTCATACGCATACTCAAGTGAGATACTCAAGTGAGTTTAATTATTGCAATTCTATGCATTTCATTTCTCACAAACCAACTCATTACACATACTCTTATACATTCATTAATTTAATACATATCAGAATGAGAATGATGAAAATAAAGGGAGAGTCTTCAATTAAGAGCATCATCATTTTTTTTTTAAAAATAAAAAATCCAAAGAGAAGTCTCCTTTGTATTTTCAACATTTCAAAAACCTAATCCTGTCATAACCTGAAAAATCAAACAATACAATTCTCATAGATCAA
Source organism: Coptis chinensis (assembly GCF_015680905.1). NCBI lineage: Eukaryota > Viridiplantae > Streptophyta > Magnoliopsida > Ranunculales > Ranunculaceae > Coptis > Coptis chinensis. The sequence goes on along the minus strand of NC_141463.1, from coordinate 84,880,958 downwards.
CCATACCAAAATATATAACTTCATATTTATACATAACACAAATTACTTCTAAAACTAAAAGACAACTCATTAAACATTAAAGAAGACTTTGCATAATTTTTCACCTGGGGCTAATTCTAGTAACGAAAGGGAAAAATAAAATAAAATAAATACTCCACGCCCACTTATCGAGTTCCTCATTTCTCTCATTCTCCTCTCTATGCATACTGTTCACACCATTCTGCTACCATATGGATAAATCCGCCATGGAGCAAAGACTACAATCATGTCGCTGAAAAATTATGGCAATTTAACTTGGTACCTGCAAACAAACCACATACACATGATTTTTTTAGACTTGATACATTTAGCATATTGTTTACAAAAGAGATGGTTTTCAAAATAAAATAATCTCTATTCTTATTTTTAAGTATCCACGCTATCATCAACAAAAAAAAACTATCATAAAAACTTACATAGCATATATATGGATACAATATATTCTTTATTTTCTAAATCAATAAAAGTAACATTCTTTAATTTCTCACTTGCCTTTTCTCATTGGTATCAATGTCCTTAGAGAAGAACTTCTGGGTATACGACATTTGTAGTACAATTTCTTGTATTAGGTGGAAGAAAAACGGATATTCTTTTTGAAGAAGTACATCTGGACATGGCCACATAGAGTTGCCCATGACTGAAAACCGGTGTCCTCAAATCAATGCCAACATATTTCACTGACTGGCCTTGCGACTTATTAATTGTCATGGCATAAGCTAGTCGAACAGGGAATTGTCGTCTTGATAGTTTGAAAGGCAACTCTGCATTTGAGGGAGCCAGAGATATTCTTGGGATGAGTACCCTTTTTTATCCATAATTGTTTCCTCCACAAACTCTTTTGGATAGCTTTTAGTGCATCGACCATTTTCCATACATGAAGCACTCGGATCTCGATCACCACAGGGGCCATGAACCATGCACTTCTTCACTGTTTCAAACAATGCAGGGTGGGTGTCGGGTCCGGAATTCAAAGACATACAAATTTATCAACTTGCTCACTTTGTTTCGATCTTGTCATCATGCTAAGAAATAAAAGGCAATGCATGTGTGGAAGACCAAGGCTTTGAAATTCAATGGTATAGACATATGCAACCACCGAACCGAAGATATCATTCTTCAAGATTTCTTTCATAATTGCTTTTCGTTTCAGCTCGAATACCCGTGCTAACTATTTCAGGGCGAAGTGTCGGGTTTGGTGTTCCTTGAGCGCATCTTTAATTTCACCGCCAATTAGGGTTTGCAGTCACCGTAAAGAAAAATATCCGGGTGCTTATAGTGCCGGGTGATAGCCATTGAATCCTGAAAAATCTCGTACATGTGCCTTGGACTTCCAACATGCGAGGAAGGCAAAATGAACCGTTGGCCAATTTGATCGGGGACTTAATCCCTCAAGTGCAACATCCGTCAAGCACTTGTACACATCCGAACGGATGGTGTCTTGATTTAGTCTAATGTATCGCAGACGGTTCTCGTTCATATGCAGCCCAAGCATCAACCAAAAATTCATGCAACAATTTACACCCCAAAGAAGATGGATGAGTACTCGTGGGTCGTTCAAACAAACGGTAGGCGTAATACAATAATTGGGTGAGTCTTGCATTGCTTGGAGCATTTCTCTTGGCGTCCCACAACTTCAAATCGGTGACCAACCCAAATCCCCATAAGGAAACAAGAACATAATGCAAAGGCAAATAAAGCGGGATGACATTCGCTTATCCGTTCCAACTCATGCCCTCCTCTCAAAGCGAAGTACAATATCACGCATGGCATCAACCTTACTCCCATCTCCGGGCAATACCACCGCAATCTCATCGGTTTGCCGGAAGGTTGTACCTTCGTCTATCCAACGCGGATCATAGTGTAGATGGACCGAACATTGTTATTCTCGAAGCATTTTCGGTTAAAACCTCAAATGCTTGCTTATAGATATCACAAAACTTGTGGTCTGCGCAAAGAGTTTCTTGTACAGTTTTCAACACTTTCCTTGACAAATTCGATTACGATTATGGCGGTGATCCAAAGCAGCTAGGGATCATAAATATAAAGTTGTGAAAACTTAGGTTCCATCCCCGGATCGGCAACAATGAACCGATTTGATGCCGCGAACTCTCCATGAACGATGAATGAGGTAGGACCACGTCCATGTAACACCGCGATCGTTAAATTTACAACCAAGACTGGTAAAGGCATTACACACATTGTATTGCCGAATCTGCTCACGGAATAATCTTGCACGCTTTATTAGATCCTTCAATAAAGATTTAAGTGCCGAGGCAGTGGATAAAGAAGCGGTAGCTTAACTTTTCCTTTGTAAACAGCAAGTTCCAAATAAAGGTCGGTTGCGCCTTGATTTCGATAACTGTTCATCTTTCCAATGAAGGGCCGAACAAAATGGACAAAGAACATCCATCTTTCCCAAAAAGTGACGGCGATTTGGAACTGGAAGCGCATGGCCTCTATGAGGATTAAGAATTTCTTCTTCACTTTCGTCAAATCTAGTCATATCATGATCACTGCAAAAATAGACCTATGATATATCACGCTTTACGGTATGTTGAAATTTAACATAAGAGTGAGAATTTAAGTACTTGACTTACATAGTGTTATCCTCACAACTTTGCATTGTTACATCTTTTGTGAATGGAGGCTGGTTTTCTCTGTGAGAGATATTATACATTGATGAAGAGGACCCAACTTCGTACATTGACCTCGTCTTCTTAAAGGAATCTGCTGTGTAATCAGACATAACATCTTTTTATCTCTGTCTCCGATTTTGTTGTGCTATAGTCATTTGATCGTGATCTAGAGGCACTTGCATTTCCCTTTCTCTTCGAAGACGTTGTGCAACAGATCTCCGATTAGGAGGTGCAATAGATCTTTGACTGGGAGGCACAACAGATAACATATTGGGAACCGCAATAGAACTTCGATTAGGAGGTATAACAGATAGCCTAGTGGGAACTGCAGTGGATCTTCGATTAGGAAGCACAAATGATAGCCTATTGTGAGCTGCGAGAATTTTCGATTAGGAGGCACAACCCGATAGCCTATTAGAGCTGCATTACATCTTCGATTAGGAGGCACAACAGATGGAGAAGGAATAGATCTTCGATTATGAGGCACAACAGATGGAGAAGGAGTAGACCTTCGATTATGAAGCACATCAGATGGAGGAGTAGATCTTCGATTAGGAGGCACATATACCAGATTCGGGGGCGTAGCATATCTTCGATGGGGAGGCACATATATCGGATTGGGAGGCGTAATAGGATGTCGTGCTATGGAATTGACTGTGTGAATTAACGACTCCTTTCCCCTCTCTTTCATTTCTCCAGTTTGTGATAATGAAGTCGCGACCTAAGATACTCCCGTTAATATGTTGATATAGTTGTACTCGTAAATAACAAACAATCAATATAATAATAGATATGGAACTGGACAAATATATATGTGTGTGTAGGTGTGTGTAAATCTATGTAAAAAAAAAAACCAATTTCGTTACTCGAGGACTATGTTCAAGTGATATTTAAAAGTGGTTATGACACAAAGTGAAATCACATAATAGTATTTCATATTTGTTGGTAATTTGCTCTTTGCACGACTGAATTAAGCTCTTTCACCATGATTGCCTAGAAAAGAAATTATGCAGAAAAGTTAAATGGTATCATAACTGAAATGATGGTTTAATAAGGAGAGTTTTAAGAACAAAAGCGGGTGAAATATTATACCGGAATATTGGTTTAGGGGAGCTCGACCAACCACGTGAAACTCAAGAGAAGCTCATGAATATCCTCCCCTAACAAAAATGGGATTTGAAATACTACAGTCCTTATTGTAAGCTATTGACTCCAATCCTCTCACTTGGAAGTAAAAATAAATTTCAAATACTACCTAAAATAACATGAAGTAAAACAGTTTGCCAAATATCTAACGAAAAGCGGCACCAATATCATACAATACATCATACAAAATAAAGCAAATAAATAGGAAAATGGTATATGGAGATTGCAAAGCTGTCGTGAGAAGAAAAGTGATGGAAGGAGTACTTTCGGTTAAAGCTTTCTGTTTTCACAAAGTCTACAGGAATCACATACGTAACTTCCCACCATTCACTTAACTCAAGTCTACCAGAGTTTACATAAAGTAGCATAAATTACTAAAATTATTCATCGAAAGGTAGCAATACTCTGAAACATAAGTTTAGTATTAGAAGTGACTGATGGAAAAAACTATTACTGCTAAGGCTTTGACTGTTACCAAAAGTGGCCGATGAATGTGTATAAACAAATAAAATAGAGGCCAGCCCACATGATACTTGAAGTACATTAACTAAACATAGAGCGATATAACCAAAAGTGCATTATACACACCATCTATGATGTATAAACTAAGGAAAGAAAAAAGGCATGCACCAAAGGATCATACTGCCTTACTGTTTATGGCTTTCAATCATCAAAGTATAAAAACCAAAATGTATAAGGAGAAAACAGTTTTTTCTCGAGACTAATAAAGTCAGTGAAGTTCTTAACTCTAGCCAAAAAATGTTAGTTCTTGACTATGAAAGCTCAATATGTTTCCATCAAAGTATAAAAACCAAAATGTATAAGGAGAAAACAGTCTGAAGCAGTCTCGAGACTATGAAAGCTCAATGTTTCCAAAACTAAACTATTTAAACTCCAACCAATAAATTCAAATCAGTCTCGAGACTATGAAAGCTCAATATTTCCAAAACTAAACTATTTAAACTCCAACCAATAAATTCAAATCAAACAACAGGAGCCATTACACCATTAAATATAACTCTACAATCAAAAACAAAACTCTACAACTCTAAATCAAACCAATGGCACTTCGTAGATGGCACTTCGTATACAAAAGTCAAAACTCTACAACTCTAAATCAATGTTAGATATGTAACTCTAAATCAAACCAATGGCACTTCGTATAAATCATAGGACAGATAATTACCTGTATACTGAGATAATCAAGACAGCTCAAACATTCTTTGCTGCCTTCTTTGCTGTTAGGATTTGGGGATTTTGGAGTTCGAGTGCTCAACGTTGAGGTGAGAAGATTGGTAAACCCAGCGACAATGAGGTGAGAAGTTCCCAAATGATGAGGTGAAAGTTTTTGGTAAGAAAAAAATCGAAACTAAAAAATCTAAACTAATGTTTCTTGGGTTCAAACTCAACAGCCGTTAGATTTTCTCAAAATAGATCTGGACCGTCCTTTGTTTGTAATTTTGTCTTTTAGTGCTAAAAAAAAACCTTAGCTTATTATATAGATACTTTCACCATTCCAATCATTTTAATTGAGTACTTTTTTGATGACCTACGCTTTGGAATCACTATTGGAAAACTGAGTGATTGTCTTTGGTTTCTTTGGTTTTGGTTTTAATTGGGGAAGATGATGAGTCGACTCAATTATTGGAATTTTGATGTTAAAAGATTTTGAAATTTCATTTGGGATATGATCATTTGGTGACATACATTTGTGTTTACCCCCAAGGGCATTTTAGCCAATAGAGTAAATATGGATGATTTCTGAACGGGGCCAGAACGGAGTGGGGGGACTTTTGTGATGATTCAAAATTTGGGGGGTAAACACAAAAGCATGTCATAAAATGGGGGGTTTTCACTAATAAACCCATAACTTTAAAAAAAAGTGACAATCTAGTTTCTAAGTAATTTAGAACCTTGTATGTAACAAAACTCGCTTTCACTTACTTACAACTTATATACGACTATACGTAATGAATCCCAGGAAAGAAAATAGAAACTAGAAAATGTTTGATCTTACTATCAAAATCTGACATGGATCTTTATTTGCTCAATTGTATCAGATTTGAGGCTGGAACTCCTGCAATTGGGGAGGTTATAGGGCTTGGAGTGGCAATTGATTATTTGTTGGGGATTGGCATGCAAAAGATCCATGATTATGAGGTGAGCAAATCCTTCCCACCCCCTCCTCTCTCTTTCTTCTCTATATGTTTCTAGTGATGTCACCTTGTTGGTATCTTGATTATTTACGAATTTTAGAACTGCTAATTGGAAAGTATTGGCCAAATCATCTCTTTGCTGTAGCTGGCTGTCTTTTCAGCACTTAGTTATTGTTAAATATCCTTTTAAGTTGTGGGATTGGAATTGAACAAGGAAAGAAAAAGAAAAATCATTAGGTTTATCTATAATTTTAAGGTTAGAGACTTTAGAGAACGTTGTTAAAGTACTCCTTGCTCTGTGTCCATGCAGATAGAGTTGGCTACATATCTTCATGAAAGCTTGCGTGTGATTCCCAACGTCCGCATGTATGGCCCTGTTCCTTGAGAACACGTCAGTTGTGCTGCTCTTTGTTCGTTCAATGTTGAGAATATACATCTAACAGACATTGCAACTTTTCTTGATCAAGAGGTAAGATTGTGAAACTTTTTCAAATTTAGTGAGAGACACTTGTTTATTGTGTGTTACCTTCATCTTTAGTCAAAATTGTTTGTTATGTCTCTAAATATCTATTATATCATTTGAGGAGACTGGAGAGCACTCGTGTCTTCATATTTTTACTGTATCTATCATTCTATCATATTCTCCTAAGAGGTATTTTGTTGTGTATGTGTGAATGATAAAACACATTCTTATTATGGATAAATATACATGTAACACATGTTAGCTACCTACAAGTTTCTGACTTTCTATGTTTTTTAGTTTCAGTATGGAGTGGCTATCCGATCAGGTCATCATTGCGCTCAACCTCTCCATCGATACTTGGGAATTAATGCAAGTGTGCGTGCTAGTCTCCACTTCTACAACACAAAAGAAGATGTTGATACATTCATTAGAGTCTTGAAGGGAACAATTGACCCCTAATTTTGTGCAACCGTGATTTACTCCGACACATTTGTCTTGAACTTACGTTGGGACTTACCTATTTTTTTTTCTTAGTTCTGAGGACATGAACATCCTCATTATCCCCACTTCAAGAGAATCTGACGGTTTACCTTTTGTTTTCTTCTCAAGTTGCTGTAAGGAGGGACATATTTTTTTTTACCATTCTGACAACGTTGAGATATCCCAATGAGCAGTTTTTTCTAGGGAAGGATCATAATGGTGAGTAGATCGTACTTCACTAGAATTATGCCTCTGGTACACTGTATGGGTCCACATGTTGTCAGGACAATGCAAGGCTGTAGCCTTCCCAATTGGCGCCTTTAGGCACCTTGGCTGCTCCTTACGAACACCTTTGACAACAAATCCCAACCATTTTCACTAATCTCAGCCTCGGAGGGACCGACTGCTTAGCTACGCCTTTGACAACATAGATTTATATAGATGGCTGAAGTTATTGACGAATTGTGTGTTTGATGGAAGAAGTTTGTAGATTCTAGTACACGTCGTCTAAATTACTGATGAAATTACTGGCCTTAGGTTAAGACCTCAGAATTTATTTGTTCAGATGGGTAGTTTGCGTGGACGTATTGGTGACTGATTACCTTTGGATAGCTTTAAATATTTTTGCATTACTTTTTTAGCTTTGTTTTTGGATAATATTGGTGATTCATAAAGGGTGCGGCTTTTTATCTGATTTTCCATTTTCTGTTGTTGCCCATATAGTTAACATTACCCTCTCAAGTATTTGAATGGATGGTAAACAATAAGATAGAATGGATCCTATTGTTGGTGTGAAGATTTCATGTTTTCTCTAAATAGAAAAAGAGGGTGAAGAAATCAAACTAGAATTTGGAGTTACCTCAGATCATGAGATTCTATTTTATGTGATTTAGACAGTGTTCTAAAAAACGGCCTAGGTGTTAGGCTGTGCCTAGCCGAACTGTTTAGGCTTATAATCGGTGGTCCGATTAGACGGACCAGGCGGGCTGATTAATTGGCCTAGGAGGTGTTTTTTTTGTTTTTTTTTTTTTTTCAATTTAAGTGGTCTGTCCAAAATAAAACGCAGACTTAAAAATTAATGTTACAAGCCCAATTTGGAGAGACGTGGAGAGGAAGAGTTAGAGAAATAGTGGAATGTTTGATATTTTCATCCTTTTGTCTTTGTCAGTTATGACTTATGAAACATGTTTGTTTTGGAAACTCTTATGCCTTTTTGTTTCAATTTTTGAATCACGAGACATGTTTTGTTCACATTTCACTAACATGCATTTTAAGAAGTCTGTAAAGTTTCATTTCTTCATTCTTCATATATACATACACATTTACACTCTTACATATATATATTTAATAAATAAATAAAACCCCGCCTAGCACCTAGCATGTCTAGGTGCTCTCCCACCGTCCGACTACCTCCTAGCATCTTTTAGAAAACTGGTTTTAGAAGTAAGATGATGAAAGGAGCCAGTTCTTTGATATAAAATTGTTTTCTTGTGTAATTTTCACTACACTAGTGGTAATAGAATCCCAGAATTTAGGTCTCATTCTGTTTCAAAGAGGCCAACAAATGGGAGAAAATGGAAAAAAAAAGCTTTTGTAGGTTATTTGAATAACAAATCATTGTAGATTTATTCGTATATATATTTGTTATATGTATTGTTAAGAATGTTCTATTGCAAGTTATGAGTTAGCAAAGGTATCTTCCTACCATATATTTACATTGATCACACTGGACTCTAACGAAAATGTTTATCGTGTACTTCCTTGTCCTTGTTAATACAGTCCGGTGACCATTGCTTTGTCGTACACTTGACCGTAAACAATTACGTGTTTGCTTAGGAGGATCTCCTAGGTTTAGTGCAACCATGATTTACTTCGACAGATTTGTCTTGAACTTACATGGGACTTGCTACTTGCCTTTTTTTTTTTTTTTTTTTTATTTGTATCTTATTCGTGTGTACATGACCATCCTCATGATCCCACTTCAAGAGAATCTGACGGTTTACCATTTGTTTCCTGCTTGAGTTGCTGTAAGGAGGGACATAGCCAGGGCCAGTTTCCGTTTGGCCCATCTTTCATTATCCTTTTGCAGTCTATGCTAACAGTTTCTCCTATCGGATGCAGGTATGTCCAGAGTTACCAAGAGAAGGAGAAGTTGGAACACCGGTACAGAAGTAATGCATCATCTGCTTCACGTGAAATGGAAGATTGATATTTTTCTTGTTAGGCTTTAAGGTTGCTCTAAGCGCAGTAGAGCTGCAGTTTTACATTTCTTGCCTTGTTAATGTATTGAAAGTTTAAACATATTTTGTGTGTGTTTTCCAGTAGAATAAGCAGATATATACTGTATTACAAATTTAGGACATCAATTTATAGTTGAAACGATTTGTGGTTTTTGCATGTGTGGTGGTACTCATCTGCTGTAGATGCCTACAAGTTGTTGACATTAGAATAAACAGATGTACTGTATTACAGGATACATGACTAAGTTATTTAGTTGGTTAGAATGGATTAAGGTCACTAAACCCACACAAGTTCATTTGTTGTACATGTAGCCAAAATGCTTCAACCATTTTATACCAGCACTTCCTAATCTTTTTTAGGTATTAACATAAACACTTGAGCAGTCCACATTTGAAAGGATTTACTTGTGATATTCGTCGGTTGATGGTTTACAGACGGGCCTCAGCTTGGGTTTGGTACTGGCCCAACGGGCAAAATCAGGCCCATTTTCTGATTGAGTTTCCAATCGCTTAGAAGAAAAAACATAGTACGGTATGTAGTGTCCTCATTGAATGAAAAGTCCACTGGCCGCCCGTGTCTTTTTCTTTCAGAATTGAAAAGCAAACGCATCTTTCTACCTTAATTAAATCCGGAATTAGAGTTCATAGAGATCATATCGTCATCAAAGTATTCCTCTGCGGTTTTGTACACCTGCCTTTCCCTACTGCTTACCAGATGTGTCTCTCTGCAAACAAATCTTCACCAACAAGTAATAAGAGCCTTCATAAAGTGGTTGTTGACTGGAACAAACTTCCTGATGATATGTTAAAACTGATCGTTAAACATCTTGGGTTTCCTGATTTTGCGAGGTTCGGATCAGTCTGCTCTTCCTGGAGATCTCTTGCTTCAGTTGGCATCCACCTCCACCACAAGGGTGGGTCGTCTACCATGGCTAATTGTTCCCTACTATGATGTTGTCGGCCAAGCCCCTCCAGCCAACACTAGGGATAACTATTGTCCCGACCCTGTCTTGGGCTTTTTTAGTATTCTGGATGGAGCAATTCATAAAGTGGATATACCAGAGTTACAGGGACGTCGAATCTGTGGCTCTTCTTTTGGATGGCTAATTACCGTTCATGGGAATTCAGAGTTTCAACTCCTGCGTCCCTTCACTGGGAAAGTAGTCAACCTTCCTCCACTCACCACGTTCCCCCATGTTGGAATTTCGGAAGAAAAACACAATTCCCTAGTTTATATTGTTAAAGACTGGTTTAGGGTCTTCCCTGACATGGTATGGGACACAAACCGCATGCGCAATCGGTACATATATAAGGCTATTACATCCCCTAATGCTGAATCTCCAATTGTCATAGCTATTCCCTACCAACACGCCATGTTGCTTTTCTATAAGCCTGGAGAGGACAACGACGACCCATTTATTTGGAAGAAAATACGAGGTGGCTACGTCAAAGGAGGATCACGACAACGACGTCCCGTTTACTCCGACATTACATTTTACAAAGGTGACTTGTATGCTTTGAGGTGTAGAGGAGAGGTTGATTTAGTGAAGGGCCTCGATGGTCCTTCTCCCACTAAGTCATTATTTATAAAACCCAACCGGGAAATGTCCACGAGAATTATTATGGCGGCAGCGGCGGACGCAATTATCTCGTGGAGTCTTCAACTGACCTTTTGCAGATAGAGAGGAACTATGGTGCATATATCCAACACAAAGAAGAAGAATATTATCGTCTCACAATCAGTTTCAGGGTTTCCAAACTAGACTTTGCCGAGCATAAGTGGGTGGAGGTTAAAAATCTAGGCGATCGTGCATTGTTTTGGGCCCTAATAACTCTTTTTCCGTGATTGCATCTGATTATCCTGGATGCCGGGGAATTGTATCTACTTCTGTGATGACGATATGCAAATGATCAACATGGGTCATGATAAAGGTGTTTTCGATCTTGGTTCTGGTAATATTGAGAAAAATTTGTACAATTAATTCCATTACTGTTTGTCCTCGCCCCTTATGGTTTTCAGCGAATTCATACTACTCAAAGCCTTGTTTAGCCGAAGGACTTTCGAGACATTGTATGAGGATTTTATCCAACACAGCAAGAGAATGGTATCGTCTAGCTTACAATCTGTTTCAGGGTTTTCAAACTAGGTTTTGGGGCAGAGCATAAGTGGGTGAACATTAAAATCTAGGCAACCGTGCAATGCTCTTGGTCCCCAAATAGCTCTTTATCTGTAATTGCATTCGATTTTTCCTGGATGCCCAGGGAATTGTATCTACTTTTTGATAATGATGTGCTTGTTATCAATATGGGTCACGATAAAAGTGTTTTGATTTTGATTTCGGTACGGTACTACTAAGAAATTTGTATTGTACAGTTGGTTCATCTAACTTACTTTTAGATAAGATTTTAATTAAATCATATCCGATCCGTTCTTATATTCTTCATGCGTGATACGCCGAGTTTTGTTTCTACGTGGGAGTTGATGAACTCTATCGAGTTTTGAACTCTTCGAGTTTTGAACTCTTTCGAGTTTTAGTCGAAGTTAAGCAACATATTCGGTGAACTTCTGTCGAGTTTTGAACTCTGTCATTATTATCGGAGTTCAAAACTCTTTGATTCGGTGAACTCCCAATGTCGTATTCTTCATGCCATGATACGTAGGAGTTTTGAACTCTGTCGAGTTGATGAACTCTATCGAGTTTTGAACTCTTGAGTTTTGAACTCTGTCGAGGTTAAGTTGATTAACATATTCGTGAACTCGCCGGAGTTTTGAACTGTCGTGTATCGATTGATACTGTTTTCAAAATTCTTTGAACTCACGTCGTATTCTTCAAATGATGTATTCTATAGGAGTTTTGAACTTCTGTCAGGAGTTCGGTGAACTATCGAGTTTTGAACTCTTCGAGTTTTGAACTCTGTCGAGTTCGTTGAAGTAGCATATTCGGTGAATTTCTGTCGGAGTTTTGAACTTCTGTCGTATTGCGAGTTCAAAACTCTTTCGAGATTCGGTGAACTCTGTCGTATTCTTCATGAGTGATTAGGTCGAGTTTTGAACTCGTCGGAGTTGATGAACTCTATCGAGTTTTGAACTCTTTCGAGTTTTGAACTCTGTCGAGTTCGTTGAAGTAACATATTGGTAAACTCTGTCGAGTTTTGAACTCTGTCAAAGTTTTGAACTTCAAAACTATTCGGCTGGGGAGTTAGGTTAACTCTGTCGTATTCTTCATGCCGTATTACGGAGTTTTGAACTCTGTCGGAGTTGGTGAAATATCATATTAGGTGAACTTTGTATTTGTCGAGTTTTGAACTCTGTCATATTCTTCATGCCGTGATCGAGTTGGTGAACTAACATATTCGGTGAACTTTGTCGAGAGTTTTGAACTCTGTCGAGGAGTTCGGTGAACTAACATATTCGGTGAACTCTGTCCGGAGTTTTGAACTCGGCGAGTTGATGAAATAGCATATTTGGTTAACTCTGTCGGAGTTCGATGTTTAAGTTATTTACCTTTGTTTATGTACATTGGGATTTTTATTTGTTTTAAGTTATTTATATTTTTAATTTTTCGATTTATAGAAATGGAGACGAGAGACATCAATCAATATCGAAGAAGGCGTGGTTGGGTCTTACCCCGTCTACTAAAAACCCTGTTCAAGAGCCGCATAAACATTAGCTGCTCCTTATATAGGAATGACTTTTACAAGTATTGTGAGGCAAAGACTTATTACAAAGAGTATGGTCAACAAGAGGATTTGAGACTTCGTGTTGGACGACTTCTAAGCAACAAAATCAGGTGGATTTGGTTAGTGGTTGTTCTTGGTTTGCTCGCGTGAAGGGGTTAAGACTCTAAGAGAGATGAAGTCGATCAAGAAATACATCAACTATCGGTGTGGTTGCCAAGCTAGAATTCGTATTAAGAAAAGAATGCATGAAGAGATATATGAGGTCGGCGTTGCTCATAATGACCATAGTCCGCGGTCACGGTGACCCCATGAAGAGAATTTGCATGAAAACTAACAAACATATGCACGAAGCGGTGAAGTGCTTGACCGAGATATTTAGTGATAACGGTTTATCTGTTGGGAAAGTGGCATCTGTTTTTCCATGGAGAGGAAGTTGGGTTTACGGAAAGATTGTTGGAACCATTATTATGGTTTGACCAGAAAGATGCCTAAAGAAGGTGATGCAAGCCGCCGCAATTTGCAATATTTTATCGCGAGAAGAGTCTTTGAGGATCCCGGTTCTATTTATTATTGATTTAGATGAAAATGGGACTTTGCGGTGAACTTTTACGGGTTCATGGGGGAGGTCTCGATGCCGATATGAATATTTCGGAGATGTTGTGTCTTTTGATACCACATATCGTACCAATGCATATTCCATGCCTTTTGCCCCTTTTCTTGGAGTCAACCATCATTATCGGTCGATTCGGTTTGGTTTCGCATTGTTGCTTGATGAGACGAAGATACATTCATATGGCTATTTAAGGCACGGCTTTGCAGCCATGGGTGGTCGTCATGCAACTGCAATCATCAGCGACCGGGATGGAAGCGATGGCAGCCATTGCCAAAGTGTTTCCTAATACTGCGTCATCGTTCTTGTCTTTGGCATATTATGCAGAAATTCAAAGAAGATGTCATTTACCAAATTTGAGACATTGGTAAGCGAGTTGAAGAACACTATTTCTTTTTAAGTATAGGATTGTTGATTTTGAGAAGATGGTGTACAATCATTGAAGTATGAGTTGTCACGAAAATCCTTGGTTGTGAGAGATATATTCAATGCGGGAGAAATGGGTTCCTTGTTATCTCGGTGGCACCTTTTTCTTTGGTATGCACACACGGTCGAAGTGAATCGATGAATGCTCATTATGACCGGTTTGTCAATTCGGCGACTAAACTTATCGCGGTTTGTACATGGTAATGAGAAGTCTTTGACTTTGCTTGCTAGGAAAAAGAAAGATTTCGATTACGCACCGAGCATAGTTCACGGTTGTGCCTAACGATGCTTTCATCCTTATGCATGCGCGAAGGTCTATCGATCTCAATATTCAATAAATTTAAAGAGCAACTAGAAAAGGCAAAGATGGAGTACAAAATTGATGGGGAACAAATTGGCCGGGTATGGAACCGGAAGCTACATGGTGAAATGGAGACCCATTTGAAGAATTCAGTTTGGAGAGTGAGTTCGATAGAGGAACCTTAGGAGGCTGCGCGAATGCAAGTACTTTCAGTTTATGGGTTTGCTTTGTGGTCATATCTTAAAAAGTTTTTATGCGATCTGAGATTGAAGAGATTCCAAACCATTTTAGATTGACGCGGTGGATGCAAAAGTCTAACACTTATAGGCGGAGTTTGATCTTTGGATTTGTGGTGGGAATGTCTCAAATGAACCTTTGAGAGTGGCTCATTCTATCAAGGTTGCTTCTCAGTGAAACTACGATCGTCGCATACTTTTGAGGGTTATTCATATTTTATTGAAAAGATTGGTGAAATGGCTATTGAAATTTCAAAGTTTAATGAGACTTCCTACAAAGGAGGCGAAGTTGCGAGAGCCTCGATTCTGAGCCTCGTTGCAAAGCCTCGGTTCTGAGCCTCGATTCGCGAGCCCGATACAACCGGTTAATACATCCGCAGGTTTTTATTTGAATGTTTAATTTGATATAAATTTAGTGTTTAATTCGGTGTTTAATTTGATATAAATATTTATTTTAATTAGGTCTTTATTTCAGCTATTGATTTTGAATCAACATTTCTCAAACAAAGGGAGGGAAGAAGAAAGCGGATAGATGGAAATCCCCAAAGAGATAGCCCTAAACAATTGGGGAAGAAAGTGTCACGGATGTGAATGATTGCTAACCATGACTTCGAGAAATTGTCAGGAGAAAAATAATCGTAATGTGTCGATTGTAAGTATAGATTTATTCAAAACTCTTTGATTCTAAATGTTCACTAGTTCTAATGATATTTTTTATCTGCTGGCGTCATGGACTTCATTGATGTCTGGACTTGTTAAAGTGGTTTAGATATGGCAGCCTTGTTAGAGTTTTATCAAGTGTTGTTAAGTTGAGCGTCGAGGGTTGTGTTCCATTGCATCATTCCATTGGATAGTATCTAATGTTGTGCGCTAGCTAGGCTCTAGATAGGAAACATCATAATGATAGACCGGTGCTTTTTGATAACTTCTTTCTCCCTTTTTATTTTCAAATTTTAATATTCTTTGGTTTAGGTTACATTTGGGGAGTTTAATTAGGACCGAGTTCTAATCTCATTGATATTGTAGAAAAGAAGTATGGCTCAAGGAGAAATGGAGAATCACGGAGGCAAAGCTTTGCTTTAGGTAAAAATACTGCCTACTCATACATTCGTTTCCAGCCCCTCGACTTTGCATCAATCGATCTTGATCTTTTCATCATTCTCTGCGGTTATGTTTTTTACTGCTTGAGTTCCACAAGATGCCCGCGGTATCAACGCCACCTTGACTATGCACCATTGAAGAAAGTCGCCAAAATTGAGTTATTAGCTATAGCGGGAGAAATTGTCGTGAAAAAGCGAGAGAAAAGCGAAGTGTTGAAAAAGGTGGAGAAGTTGAAAGAGCTGAAACTTGGAGTGAAAGGCTTGAACAAGCCAAAGCTAGGTCTTGGCGAGGCTATACTTGTTGCTAATTCATTACGATGTGCTTAAATGTTGTATCTGAGAACAATAATATTTGGGATTGCATAAAGCATTTTGATGTGCTTATTATAAATATTCTTGTTGTTACACTGGCGTGCCCACTTGCAATTTTGTTAAAGTAAGTTGATATGATGTATTGATGCGGATACTATACCACCGATTATAATGCCAGCGTTTGTCAACAACAAATTTACCTCAACTCATATGATCATCAATGAACATCAACACAAACAAACCAAACTGATAAATTGCCAAAACATCAACATCAGCGATATGGACTTGAATGCGGCGATATCGTTTGGATTTGAATTTGGATAAAAAAAATGGCGTGTCTGTTTGGACTTTGTCCCCAAGCGGCATGGCCACACCGTTTGGACTTAGTACCAAGCGGTGTGGCCATGCCGTTTATTTTAAAATCAAGCGGCGGCCATGCCGTTTGGGGACAAAGTCATGCCGTTTGGGAAAGCGGACACACTATTTTTTGCAAGTTCAAAGTCCAAGCGACATGGCGAACCGTTGGGCCTTAGTCTCAAGCGGCATGGCCACACCGTTTGGAATTAAGGCCAAGCGGTGTGGCCATGCGTTGCACAAAGGACTTTGAAGTTGCAAAAAAATGGTTTGTCATTTTTTTGGACTTTGTCCCAAGCGGCATGGCCACACCGTTTGGACTTCAAAGTCCCAAGCAATGCCGTTTGTCCAAAGTACCCGGTGTGGTTTGCATGCCGTTTGGGACAAAGTCCAAAGCGGTGTGGCCATGCCGTTTGGACAAAGTCAAACAGACACGCCTTTTTTGCAAGTTCAAACTTTGTCCCCAAGCGGCATGGAACCGTTTTTGGCCTTGGGACAAAAAAGCGGCATGGCCACCGTTTGGTACAAAGTCCAAGCGGTTGGCCAAAGTCAAGCCGTTTGGACTTTGAACAACAAAAAAAAACAGACAAACCATTTTTTGGACTTTGTTCAAAGCGGCATGGCCACCGTTTGGACTTTGTCCCCAAGCGGCATGGCCACACCGTTTGTCCTTAGTACAAAGCGGTGTGGCCATGCCGTTTGGGACAAAGTCAAGCGGTTGTGGCCATGCCGTTTTGGGACAAAGTCAAAACAGACCGCCTATTTTTGCAAGTTCAAAGTCCAAGCGGCATGGCCACACCGTTTGGACTTTGTCTCAACGGCATGGCCACCGTTTGGTACTAAGGACAAGCGGTGTGGCCATGCCGTTTGGACTTTGAACTTGCAAAAAATGGTGTGTCTGTTTGGACTTTGTCCCAAGCGGCATGGGCGGAACCGTTTGGACTTTGTCCAAAGCGGCATGGCCACACCGTTTGGAACTAAAGGCCAAGCGGTGTGGCCATGCCGTTTTGGACAAAGTCAAAAAAAAATGCCATGCACCGTTGGACAAAGTCCCCACGGCATGAACCGCCATTTTGGACTAGAAGTTAAAGTCCGGCACACCGCCAATTTTTTTGGAAGTTAAAGTCCAAAGCGGACCGCCATGCCGTTTTCTAATGCAAGTTCGAAGTCAAAGCGGACCACGATACCGCCATGGACAAAGTTCAATTGCTAGATTACTACATTTTTGTAAGCATTTCAACCCGATCAAGCAATGAACATGGCTCATGCGTTTTCTAATGCAAATTAGACAACCAATTTGGACCAAGCATTACTTTGTTATGGCTTGTATACAAGTTCAATTGCTGATTATATAATTGTAGCTAATTTAAGCATTTCAGCCGATCATTATAGGACAATTTCTCTCTGAAAATAACCTCTTGAATATACTAAATAAGCACGGGTGAGGAATGCCAAGCTTTCGGATCATAATTTCAAGATGGTGTATTTGTTATGCTATCAAGGTCTTACTCTTATTCCTTGCCAATCTTATTAATGAATTCATCACATGAACAAGGTTGATAATGCCCCGAGAATCCCTATACATCAATTTGTCACTCGGTTTAATCACCCGAGATTGATTGGGCGAGAAAGCATATATGGAAACATACATCCGCGTAGAAATAATTCGGTTATAAGACCATCGAGGGCCAGGGATTACAAGCTTAGAAGGAAGAATTGTACTTCCATTATTTCAAAGTAAAACATATGAGTCCACAAAAAATGAAGTAAAATTCTGGATTATCATATTTTTACATATTGATCAAGAACATAAAACCATAACCATATGGGTATCGAAGTTACAAATGTCTTAACCCTTTTCTTTGGTAATTTACACGAAGATAATCTTTGACAAAAACCGAAAATAACGGACCCGACGACACCTCTATCACCTGACCTTTTCCCTACCGACTTACGGCTTTCATCATGCTATTATTATTATCGTCGAGAGCACCCCGGATGCAGTGCGACATCGCATCAATTTCATCACCGTCCTCCATTTTGAGCTACAAGCGGCATAACATAAAATTCAAATTTCAAATGCAAAATCATGATTTCTAAGATTTTCATATATATGCCATTGTCAAAAATATCAAACTCATAGTTTGGGAAATTCTTGCTCATGAGAAGTGGCGGTTTCACATTGAGTAGACTAACTACACTCTAGACCCGAAATACATTAAGTAATTCTTTGCATCATGAGAAACACCACCTTGTTACATGACCTAATCAAGACTTAACACTATCATATTTAAGTATTTGCAATGACAATTTGCCAAACTAGCTATGTTTTCTAAGACCCTAGCAAGTTTCAAACTTTGTCGTTATATGTCTACTAAAAAAGATCAACTAAATGCGAAAGGTGCGAAGTTCCTCCTTTTTAAGCATAAAACACTATTGTTGATGCCATTGACAGCCGGTGTCTATTTCAAACTCAAAAGTGGTGGTGCTAGAGATAACTAAATCATATGAAGTTAATAATCTCTATCTTTTCTCCAATTTTCCCTCTTCATATGTGTATTGTGTATGAGTTTTATCTATGTATATGCTTTCTTGGGGGCCACAATGCAATCCTATGCTCAACATTTTCAAGAGCAAAAAATGAAGCAATTGGCCGGATACTAGGGAAGTGACTATATGGACACCTACATATATGGGACAATGAGACTCTCCCATTCCACTCATTGCCCGGTGGACACACCAAAAACAAGATATATGGCCACAAGCTGCAATCTATGCTCAACACACCAAAAACAAGATATATGGCCACTAAACCTAAACCCTAAACTAACCAAACTCAACATACCTAAATCCTATGCTCCTTCCGCGATATCGTCGCCAATGAACTTGCACGGGTCAAATTGTATGCCTCCATGAACTCGTTACGTGCATCCTCTGGAATCATGATCCCACTGATTCGGGGCCTTGATTGAGCAAGCGAGAAATTTCATCGGCTGACGAGGTCTTTGTCAAAATTAAAACACAAAACTACATTAGTATATACATTTACATTTATAAAATACCAAAACAAAACAAAACAAAACAAAATTAGCGTTGTAAGATATTAACTCACGGATTATGATATGGAAGACTCGTAGGGAGTAGTGACTAAGATGATCGGGGTTTATCATTCTCATATGACTATTATTTTCGTACCAACTCATGTATCTACTAACACACTCCCATGGATAAGGCGGAATGGGTCAGCGTTGTTCAAGTTGAATCAAGTGATTACGCGATTACTCGATGGGAAGGCCTTGATATTAAATTTTACATCATACCAGCGTCAGGAAGTAGTTGGCGTCGAGCTCTTTGGTTTTGGGGGATCACGAGGGTACAAACTGCATATGACCCAATGGCGCACAACCCGCAACATTATCTTTGCTTTCGACATTATCAAGAAAGCATATAAATCCCTCGAAAAATGCTATTTCATCCACCCGGCCGTGTAGCTCGGACTTCAACATAGGGATACCATTCAACTTTGTCAAATAGCATATGATCGAGGAAATTAATCATTAATCACATACTAATAATATTAATTAATAAATAAAACTATTTACATACAAAATACTTACATCGGTACAAGTCATATTATCAATGGTGGCTCGGGTATACTTCAATCAACATTTGTTGTGCTAGCATAAAAGGCCGAAATGGCGAGTACCTATTAGCCGCGGGACATGCTCAAATGATAGTCCTCATTTGGGTATGGCACGAACAACTAAGGAAGTACTCATAAATCCATGCCTACATTAATATAGACAGAGTTAATATTGTAATAGATAGATAAAATTGACATTGAAAAAAAACAAAAAACTAATACGTAGGAGAGTGAAATAGCACGAAACACCCTTCACCTTGGGCTTGTGGCGGTCCCAAGACCCACGTACAAGTAAGCCCGGTAAAGCTGCACCCCAGCGTAGTCTCGATCTCGGCAAATTTGGCGATCTCGGATAACAAGCGGGGCTGCGGTTCGGGCGATGTCGGTAAAGGCGGTACATCAAAGAAAAATAGCGGATAAGCTCTCACGACAAAGCGCACCTCTTTTTGGGTTGGCGCCTTCTTCACAACAACCCATTTTCATCCGCGTAAATCTTCATCTCTTACCTTCCCGACAAAGCTGCTTCATCAAGAAATCCATCCTAACTTTGGAAGTGAACTTATTGGATTTCATCTCCGCATCTATCTTATCCATGGGTATGCCAAGATTTTTGTGGAGAAGTCTTTTTAATGCATTCAAAGGTCAAATCGGTGTCCCCGATCCTTTGCTTTGCCTCGATCGGAACTCTAAGAGTTGGGAAACATCATCAGCGTGATTGTCATCGCCCCACGGCATATGAAGCGTGTTGGTCTCGGATGCCACCTCTCCACAAGCGAGAGACCAACCACGGGATCGATGCTGTATACACCTAAGACCGAGCACATAAAGCGGTCCTTTGAAGCTCCCGTGAAAAGTAGAGAGCGGTCACGAACACTCTCCTCTCGATATCCCATTGTACCAACTTGTTGAGGTGCCCCATGGCACTTCAACACCCTCGCTCCGCCTAAAACAACAAAAACTTAGTATTAATGTATGCACAAGTTTAAGTAATACAAAATTTAAATACTAATAGACACTATATGATAATATTACCTGCCCCTCCCAAACATCGCGAGCTCGTGCCTTTGCATAGTCATACAATAGATGTGACACCACGAGGGCCACCTCCATAAACACCTCTCGGAACTCCAAGTCATTGTTGGACTTTCTCACAATATTCGCTGGGAGTGCAGTCACGGACTTCCAGGGGACTTCCTCGTCATCATCCTCCTCCTCCTCCTCATCCTCCAGCGTCCTCCTCATCCTCCGGCGTCATCAACACCCTCTTCGTCATCTTCTTCATCATCACCTACAGCTACACTCTTCCCACGATCCATATTTACATCATCTACATCTACATCTTCATCTTCATCTAAATCTAAATCTAAATCTAAATCTACATCTACATACATCTAAATCTACATCACTCATAATTGTTTGTTTTCTTCTCTTTTGATTTCCTAACTCTACACCACTTACTACATTTTTGGGATCATCGGCTTTCCGATCCCCTACGGTTGATGCGATGGTAGTTGTTGCCCTTTCTCTCTTTTTCTCGGGCTCCTAACAACTTCTGACCGAAAAACTACTACTCCCCACCTAACAACTTCTTAGCATTGCCGGTGAAAACACTTTTGCTTTGCATTCTTCACATTCAGATTCTTTGTTCGAGGCATTGCTACAAAATAAATAGGAGTTAAAAATAAGACATTCAACTAATTCAAGCATGCGAAATCGACTAGGAAAACTTTGCGAGAACGACTCATGTAAAACTTTAAAGCCGCCATGGAGATAATGAACATCGAAAAAAGAAGCACATTTGTAAAAGCGAAAATAGTAAATAGCGGCATAAAGAAAGACAATATAAGACATGTGTGATTCGGGAAAACTAGCAAGTCGGGTAACCTCTTTTAGTTTATGCGGCGTGTGAGTTGAAATTTTACAACATCTAAACTTAAAAAGAATTTCTTAGGCCATAAGCTTTTATTAAGGGGTGGGACTTTTTCAAAGCCTTTAAAGCTTTGTGGAATACTCTTTGCTAGCAATCAAGGTATGTCATCAAGCATCAATAAACCAACTTTGAAAGCCTGCTTGGCGAGTTGAGTTATTTATTTGAAAGCCTGCCTAATCACTTGAGATCTTTGGGGGTGCCCTTAGAATAGAATTCTAAACCAGTGTGGGCTTTTGATCAATAGGAAGAGGATCACTCCGCCATGGTGAGCGTAACTCTTGGCAACTTCCATCTGCCGTAGCAAAAGCGCTGGCTTAAGCCCGACCTTTAGGAAGGCCTATATGAATGAGGCTAAATGCGGGGAGCTTACTCTCTCTCTTTCTTTATGGTTTAGAGAGTCGCGGCATACTATATCTTTTATACTTATTTTTCGCATTTCCTATTGTGAGTAGTGATTCATTTCTGCAATATAGTTAAGCTCCTTCCCTTGTTAGAGTTGGGCTGCGAGCTTCGACCTAAGTCGTAAGCTCTCGGAACTAAGTCGCGTTCTCTCTACCCCTAAGGGTCGTTTAAGCTCTATCGACCTAAGAAGTTAGTGCTTTAGAGAGTTATGAAAACTTCTCATCTCAAGACCTATAAGTATAAGCATAGTTCTCCATTCTCCATTAGTTAGTAGCCGTTTTATCTTGGCTCTCAAGAGCTTTACGTCTGCTTAAGCCCCCTTCCCTTGCTGCTTACCTGCTGCTCAACTAGGGAAGCGTCCCGGCATGGGTTACATACAGATCGGTCGATTATATAAGATATAAGATCCCCCGCATCGGTTCACAGTCGCTTCTACTGACGAAAAGTGATTGTGGGAATTCGATCCTTTTATTTGAAAAATTTGTACCAGCCCTTCTCCGGGCTTTTAAGATTTTGAAGTCATCGTGGATGGCGCGAGTTGAGGAGTAGAATAGGGTAGGCGTTGAAGGCTCTCTTTCGTAAAATCCCCTTTTTGTGAAATAATAGGTTCTCCCCTATTTACTTTTATCGGGCAAGCTACTTTTCTCGTTTCCTCCTCTTTATACCACGAAAGCAAGAGAAATTGAGTCTATAAAGAGCGAGAGCTTGATGACCTAAAACCGGGAGCTTCTTTCCCTAACGGAAAGAAGATCGAGGTATCTGACTTAGCATCAGCGGGAAGAGCGACACAAGATAACCTAACGGGTTTAACGTTTAACGAGTCTGCCTTGCTTGAATAGGACTCATAATAACAACAAAAGCTTACTCCAACTCGGCTTGCAAGAATGACAAAGCCAAAGCCTGTTAAGCTCACTTTACTTTCGGTCGGCGGCTAAACCTTGCTTTAAGACAACTCCACGAAGCACAACTAAAAAGAATGTGCACGAAGGCACTCTTTTCCGGATATTGCACTTTTGAACACATATATCCTTATATGTATATATAGCGGTAAAAGTGCCTCTAAGGATAAAGTCTATCGGAATCCCTAAACCGATAGAGCTTAGACAAATTATGCTTGTTTAGATCGGTAGCTCTCTGAACAAAAGCGTAGCCTTGAAGTCATTAGGTAACTAGCCCACGTCAACAATATGGCCAGAGGCTGGAACCGACTTCTCCTTTTTTCAATAAATAAATAAGAAAAACAACAACGAGGTTGGAGAGACCTATCGAAGAGCACTTTCTCACTTATTTAGTTAGAGAAGTCGGAATAAAGCCTCAAACTGAGTAAATAACGGCAGACAGCGGTGGAAGGCAAGGGCGAGAGATGTAATCTCTTTCCCTTGCTTTCGAGGGGAGTGAAGTGAGAGGAGACAACCAACCCATTTTTTATTCAGCCGAGAAGACTAGTAAAAGGAAGGATCGAATGTCATATATCTCGGGGCTAGATCGGTTCGATAAACAAGTAAGAATTGCCTCAACCAAAATTGATGGAATTGGACCTAAAAAGCCATTCGGGTTAGTTATCGATTAGGTATCGATGGGGAACATCAAGATAAAAGAGTTAACTAAGTATCGGATCGATCAAATGGAACAAATGATAGGTCAAGATCATGTTGTTCATTGGGAATTGAAGAGGGAGAACGAGCGGCGGACATCGAGCGATTCATTTCTATTTTCGTTATCGTGGAATTCGTCATCAAGATGGATCGCCCTTACGTGGTCAACAAACTCATACTAATGCACCTCGGGTTTCACTATCGAGCTATCAAAGAAAAAGTAGATCATACTCTTAGACATTACGCTCCTCCCTCTAGATAGAGGAGGGACCTCGCTTCACTCCCCTTAGAGAAGCGCAAGCTAGATAGAGAAGTGAAGTTTGTGCTTGTATTTATTTCCTATTACACCATTCTAAATGGTGTCACAAAAAACTTGTCTAACTTCACTTCTCGATTATCAACTGATTTATCCTTCACGAGTTTGGTGAATGCAAAACCCGATATCATTTGATGTGGATCTTACGGGGCGATATCTATATATATATCTGCTATACTTGCGAAAATATAAATTTTGTTATACTTTCGAAATCTTGTGAAACTTGTGTTAGATGGATGACCACTAGCTAGGTTGACTTTATTTTGGTTTTCATGCATTCTTAACTTCATTTTAAGAATGGGTGATATCAACGAGAATGGGTGATATCAACGAGGGGAAAGTACAAAATGGGTGTCTAGAATTCAAAAGAATTGAATCAAACATAACATTATATATATATAAAAAAAGATAGAAAGATAGAGCAGTTAGAAAGCGAGCTATATATTTATTTTGAATCAAAGCAAAGCGATACTCGGTCGATATGGCCTCAAATAAAAATCTAGTGATATCAGCGGGAGAGACAATAAGTTCATAACTTCATTGTTTGATTTAATGATTTATTTATTTTGAACTTGGATAAACATAACATTGATGTCTATGTCTCCATTTCTATAAATCGAAAAAATTAAAAATATAAATAACTTAAGCGGTCAAAAATAACAATGTACATAAGCAGTGTAAATAAAATAGCAAACATCGAAACTCGTGAGTTCAAAACTCGACAGAGAGTTAACCAAATATGCTACTTCGCGAACTCAAAACCGAGTTCAAAACTCTGACAATTCAAAACTCGGCGAATTTAGAACTCGGCGAGAATTTTCGACGCGAGTTCAAAACTCGGCAATTCAAAACTCGGCGAAATTTAGAACTTCGGACGAATTGAACTCGGACGAGAATTTAGAACTCGGCGAATTCACGAACTCGGCGAATTTAGAACTCGACGAAATTCACGAACTCGACGAGTTCAAAACTCGGCGAGAATTCGAACTCGGCCGAGAATTTAGAACTTCGACGGACTTCAAAACTCGGCGAAATTCACGAACTTCGGCGAGTTCAAAAACTCGGCAATTCAAAACTTCGCGAATTCACCGAACTTCGGCGAATTTAGAACTCGGACGAATTCAAAACTCGACGAGTTCACGAACTCGGCGAGAATTCACCGAACTCTGACAGAATTTAGAACTCTGACAGAGTTCAAAACTCTGACAGAATTCAAAACTCTGACAGAGTTCACCGAACTCGGCGAAATTTAGAACTCGGCGAATTCAAAACTCGGCGGAATTCACCGAACTCGCGGAATTTAGAACTTTCGGCGAAATTCACGAACTCGGCGAGTTCAAAACTCGACAGAATTCACGAACTTCGGCGAGTTCATCAAATATGCTAACACCTAATTAAACACATTTAGCTCCTTGAACTACTAAGCATAAGAGTAGGTACCGCGATTCGCGGCGATTAAAAGCGACTCTAAAGCTAATACAAATATGGGTGGTGTGGTGTCGGTATTCAAGGATATTGGATAGGTTAGTTGTTGCTTCTAGTCATATTGCATTTGGATCTTCCAAATAATCTGATAAGCAAAATGCTTTCGAATCAATATTTCTATCGGTTATTAGTTGTTGCTTCTAGTCATGTGACATAGATGCAAGTTAAATCACATCCACTTCATAAGTAAATTTACATTCTTAAAACAAAAAAGAATATTCTTTGGTTTAATTTTATTTACGAATAAGGTTCGGTTTAATATAAGTTAAAGATATATGAAATGCTATCGAGGAAAAGGAAGTATCGATTACCAACCTTTTGATTTCAACGCGAAATCTTGAGCCACCAAATATACGGCGCAACAAAAATAACCTTTTTAGAACCTAACAACATAAGCGGAAAACAGATCTAAATTAGATGTGGTGAATTAGACCCGATAAGTTCACATACCGCGACAAAAGAAGAGATGGAAATCAAATCGACAAAGCAATATATGGTTGTTTTGTAGATCGCATTTCAGATTAGTCGATCCCTCTCTTTTTGGTTAGATCGGTCTCTTTTTTGGTTAGATCGGTCTCTTGGTCTTAATTTTTGGTTAGATCGGTTTTGAATTTTTTTTTTGTTAGATCGGTTTGAACTCTTTGGTGAATCGTTTTTTTTTTTTAAGAGAAGATCGGTTTTTTTTTTTAAGAGAAGATGATGAAATATCGAAATATCGGTAAATATCAGTAAATTGGGTGAATTAGATCTGAAGATCTAGAGGGCTCGATCGGACGGCTCAAATGAAGAGTGAGATAAGGGTGGCACTCTAAGAGTGGCACCCTAGACAATTATATATATATATATATAGTTTTATTTCCTTATTTTGGAGAATCCACTTCCCTTCTACTATGGCATGCCCTCTTGTTTCTTGGGTTTTTGGAAGCTAAGTCATTCTTACATAAAGTAAAAATGATACTTGTCAACCACCTTGTTTGTCTGTTAAGAAATGTCTAGACGCCTTCTGATTCTCTGTTTTCTTTTACAACTTCAGGCACCTCATCCATTGCCAAGTCAGATAATCTTTGTCATGGTTATATGCATGGAAGCTGATGATAAAGAGATTCTAGAAGAGGAAGCAGTTTGCAGGATCTGCTTCATTTCATTGTGTGAAGGACGAAATACATTTAAGATGGAGTGCAATTGCAAGGGTGATCTCAGGCTTACGCATGAAGCGTGTGTATTGAAGTGGTTCAGCATCAAAGGAAACAAGAAGTGTGATGTCTGCCGGCAAGAGGTTCTTAATTTACTACCACTTTGTTTGGGTGCAGTTACGCCCAAAGAGAATATAGATGGGAGCAGAATAGGCAAAACCCAACTCCACAACCATTGAGGTAAGAGAAAAAGATGATTACGACTTCACCTATCAATGTTATACATATAGATTTGAGGATTTTATGATTCAATTTGGGCAATCTACCCGTTATTGATTTCAACTTCTTGCACTTGTGGATTGGAGTCCATCCTTGTCAAAGTGCTTATTGGCAAAGCAACTTAAACTCAGTTATGAGTCAGCCAAAGTAACATGAACTTATTTTCATCTTTGAGAACTATCCTTTTTAACGGATTTCTCTTTTTTCCTTCGATCATGATAAATCTTATTTTAGTGTTGATGCAACTTCTATGCTTTGTTGTTGCAGTGTCTGGCATGACTTGGTGGTGCTTGTCTTGATTAGTTCCATCAATTATTTCGTCAGGCCATCCAATACATCCTGCACCAGAACCCAAGATGCAATTCCTTCCTTCAAAGTAAGAAGCCAAAAAGGTAACTTCTTATCCATTTCAGTTCACTCACATTTTACTGCTAATTGCATATTTTATGTTCAGTAGAAAAGCACCATTTAAAGGATTGTATGTTTAGTAGCAGTCCACGATAATAAATATTAGTGCTCTTCTTTCTTCCATCGACTCTCTCCTTAGCACTCCGTTATTCAACTAAAAAACAGGTACGAACTCGTTATTCCATCTGATTTACACTTTATATTGTCATTGATTCAAAAGAGACAAATTTATGTATTTAAAAATCAATTAAGAATTGGCTATTGTTATGCATTTGATCTTTTCCTCACACTAGCATGTTACATCTATTAAGTCTGTTGGTGCTTAATGCTTACGGTTTCACTTTTATATGAACTCACTTGTGCCCATTATATTAATATTGTGAGCATGGTTACCCATGTTTCTATGCATAGATACTTGAAATTACTCCTTATGGTGCTCAGTCTTTGCGGTTAGTGTGCCTGGGCTCATTTTCAACAGTGGACCTGTTTCAATGTTTTTTCCCCTTTAACAATTACGCTTGAAGGTGTATCGTAATTTTAAACATGAATGAAGGTGTCTAGTGGCTGGTCAAGCCTTGGAGGTTGGGATTTGGGACCCAAGGTATTTGGATCGATTTTCACCTTCACCTAGGAGGGGTAGTTTAAAGTTGATAAAAGTGGTAATGACTGAAAGAAATGAAACATTCTTATATGTTACTAAAACAGTGGAAGGTTTCACAAAACCTTGACAGTGATTTTTGAAGCATCTCAATTAATTTTTGAGACTTAAATATAGTAGGGATGACATGTGCCTTCCGATACTCATGGCATTTAGTGTTGTGTCTGTATTTGTGGTACACATGCCATTCTTATCTTCATGCTAATTCATTCTTCATATTACATTTGAAAGACCTAAACTGCTTTTTGTGTTTATTTGACATATCTATAAAGCTTCTTTAATTTGTTAAATAGACAGGAGAGTGTGTGTGTTTGTCTTGTTGTATGTTTTCTTTTTACATCTTTTTAGCTAGTGCTTGGCCAAATTAAATTTTTTCGTATGGTGAACAATTGTGGATTTACTTTTGTCTTAGTCTGAAAACTTCCGGTAAGACTCCTATTTTCCTCTTTTCTTTGGTGCCCTAAATATACTCTTACTTTGTGCACAGGACCTCTACAAACAAACATATATTAAGCTGCCTTTTAGAAGATGGAGAAAGGAGAGAGAAACCTTAAGGAGTTTAAAGTTGGTTCTCTACCAACCTTGATGTACATTCCCAACTTTATCTCAAATTCTAAAGAAACCCAACTCCTCAATCATGTAACAATCTCATTCTCTTTTCCTCTTAGTGTTAATTTTCTCTTTCTTTCATCCATCTATTAATTTTGGCCACTTTTCGAAATTTCACAGATATACAACTCCCCCATATCAAAGTGGACAGCTCGGAAGAATAGGAGATTGCAGAACTGGGGTTTGTTTGCTTATATCATTCTTCTTAATTCCCGAATAACAGAGTTCCTGCGTAGTCTTTGAATATTGTTATGTTTCTAACAGGTGGTGTTGTTCATGAAAAGGGTCTATTGCCACAGGCATGTAAGTGAAAAATCCTTTGCATTCCTAGAAAAGAAGTGTATTGGTATTACTTGAATTATCTTTTCATCTTGGCTTAGATATATATGTTATATTGCACTCACCAAAACAGAGTCTTTTGCTATCTTTATCTGATAATTGCTATCTTGTGCTTTATGATATTTCAAGTCATCACATCTATGCACGAAAATATTAAGGTACTTTCTGAATAATTTCAGTTTGCGTCTTCTGCTTCATTATCGTGGTGGGTTTCCTGATTCAAACATTGTATTGTAAACTAGAAAAGTCTCTCTGCTGCAAAATGTGCAAAATGCAAGCGGCTATTGTTCATTTTGTAAAATAAGTTTTTATTCTTAGGCCTTTACCCTTACATACAAAGTGTATATATGCTATCCTCTATGAGTGCTTGGTTCTTGATTGTGTACACTCGAGTTAGGATTCTGATGTGTGGGACTTTGTTATTTGGATGCCGTGTGACATGACGTGGTAATGATTTGTTGGACATGTAGCACGTGGCGACTGTATAGGAGGGAGAGTAGACAATTTTTTTTCTCTCGTTAATTTGCTATCTACTTTCATGTCTGGTGGCCTATCTTAGTTGAATTCTTGCTTTCTTAGTTGTGTTCACTGGATTTTAATTTTAACGTGATGAAACTATTATATTTTTGGTTTCACATTTTTTTTGGGGTGATATAATGGATAACATCTTAATGTGCAGATAATCTTACGTTAAAAGAGAAGTGGTATTATTTTTTGTGAAGAAATGGTGATAAGGAATTGCAAGAGGCTTCCGATGAATCTAAATGCTATTGGTCAATTTTTTATTTTTTTGTGAAGACGGTTTCATTCGCAACTTACTTGAGGGTTAGAATTGTGTTTGTTTAAGTTAATACTTTTATTAAGATGACTTTAGAATTTTTTTATGAAAGGGGATGATGCAACTCTCTTTTGTTTTTAATTGAGTGAATTGACTCATTTTTATTTATTGAAATTTTGTTGTGTATTACATATTATTAAATAATTGATATTCTAGTTGTTTTATTTTAGGTTTATTTGTTGAATGGTAATTGGATGGGAGGGGGGACAGGTGAAAATTGTACAATTATTGGTGCAAAATTAATGACAATATTAGTACTGAAAATAGTTTCATATCTATTGCCTCTAGCGACGATTAGAACGTTGCTTAAAACACTCAAAATTCAAATATTTTAAAGCTTTGACGACGATAAAAACGTCGAACACTCAAAATTCAAATATTTTAGACTTTTTATAACGATAACAATGTCGCTAAAAACACTAAAAATTCAAATATCTTAGACCTTTGACGACGATAAAAACGTTGCTAATAACACCAATTTTTCAAATTTTTTGGACTTGTAGCGATGATCAAAACGTCAGCAATAATACTAAATTTTTCAAATTTTTTGGGCATTTACCGACGATAGAAACGTTGCTAAGTAAGGCCTCATTATCGACGATTTGGAAAACGTCGCAAAACATTCACCTTTTGCGACGTTATTGTATTGGGAACGCGGAAATAAATTAGCGACGAAATTTGGACAATGGCGACAGTTACCATCGTTGCTGAAGGTGTCACATTTAGCGACGTTAAAAAAGCGCAGCTATATATAATTGCCGACTATATCATTGGCTATGTTGTGGACACACTCCAAAAATCGTCGCTAAATATCATGGGTGACGTTTTATCAATATTTAGCGACGTTTATTTTTGTCGCTAAAGACCCTATTACATGTACATAAATTATGCAAGCTTTGAGGGGCTTCAACCACTTGGTGGATGATTATACTTAATACTTAATAGATATATATTATAGCTATACCCTCTTGGCTCTATTTTTAAGAGCCTTCACAGAGACTCTAATATTTTCACAACACTTAAACTAATTACAAAATTTAGAAAAATCCTTGCGTTGTCTCAAACTAGAAAGGAAAGCTTCTCCCTATTGCCAAGTTCTCTTTAACCTCACCAAGAGAAGTCAATATACTTCCATCATTATTCTCCCTATTACCAAGTTCTCTTAAACCTCACCAAGAGGAGTCAATATACTTCCATCATTATTAAATACTGAAAAAGTAAAAATAAATAAATAAACAAAATTTAGCAAGTTTGGTTAAGATATCAGATCAAATCGTATACAGCTCGAGCTTCTTCATGTGTTTGTGTCTTCGGAGAACTTGATAGATGGTGAACCTTTCCATTATCAAATTGTCTATGGGACTATGATTATTGTTTGTAATTGCAAATTTTGGATGGTTACCTTCTTCTTTGACGTTGCGACACTTCAAATCAAACTACGCTTATGGGAGTAGTAGAGTGACTTCTGCTTCTTACGTGTTTTAAAGTTACAAGTTATTAAAAGAGGTAGTGGAACCTGAAATTGTAAATGTGTTGCTAACTCTTAACATGTTTTGATGATTTTGGCTGATAGTTTATACATCAATCTCAATTTTTATCCAATGTCATTTTTTGCTAGCAACTTTCAATCAACTTGCTTAGAGAGTTGACGCTTAATCACAATTTGGATCGTTACATATTCTTGAACTATTTTATTAAATGAATAGTTGGATGCATTATAGACCAATTAGGTAATTATGTAGAATATGTAAAGTACTTAGCAGTAAATAATCACTAGAGAAAAAAAATATTGTGGTAGTAAACACTCTCAAAACATATATGTAGGTTTATGTTTTAGGAAATTGGTCTACAAGGGACACGCAGACCACAAATGAGATGTAGGACCAAAAGAAATATAGGCTATGTATAAGTGTATAGGTAGGGTTTGTTAGAAGCTAACAGGTGACTAATTCTCAATTTCTATTTTCATATGCACTACTATATCTAGAGTGTAGACTCCATATAGTTCAGTTTAATAGGAAATAGAAGGAGGCAAAAAGAAAAAGGGAAGCAGTTGACTTGAGGCGAGTTTTAAGTATGGGGTAAGATGTATGTTGTATACTTATATTAAACTTTTAAACATGATGTAGGTGAATGAAAAATCCAGCAAAATCAAGATAACACAAAGAATAAGTTATTACGACTTATTTCGTTCACATGGGATTCATTAAGAAAGATGTCACGGTTACTAAGACTGGCAACAGAGTAAATCTCAATGCAAAGTTGCTTGAGAAGGAGGGACACGAAGCAATTTTTATCTATGTGTACTGTGTTACTATTGCGCATTCAAAACCCAAAATGAAATTGGGATTTCCCTTGCTTTAGAGTTGACTCCACTATTTTACCATACCAATATTTGAGTTGCATTCTAATGTAAACTCATTATCCATGCACTTTGTCTTAATTGGTCTAGATTTTACCAAGAGCATTCAAAATTCACCATTGCTATTTGATGGATTTATTCTCTACTTTGAGAAAAATATGCAACTATGTATATTGTAAGAATTATCCCTTTTAACCATTAAATAAAAAATATCTAATGCAATAAATTCTTGGTTATATTCATAGCAATCAATTACAATTTTTTTTTAAAACAAATGCAGTTAGAATTCTCTGATGATCCCACACAGTGAATCATGTATATATAGAAAACTTCAAAGAATAATTAGCTTAAAATCGGAAATTGAATGCAAATGCATCGAACTAACCTCAAAGAATAATTAGCGAGAAATCAGAAACTGGATGCAAATGCATCGAACTAACCACAATGAATAATTAACTGGAAATTGGAAATTGAAAACTGGATGCAAATGAATTAAACTAACATCAAAGAATAATTAACTAGAAATTGAAAACTTGACGCAACTACATTGAACTAACCACAAATAATAATTAATATAAAATTGGAAACTGGATGCAAATGAATCAAACTAACCTCAAAGAATAATTAATGGAAAATCAGAAACTCGATACAACATCATTGAACTAATCTCAAAGAATAATTAACGAAAAATCAAAAACTTGATTCAAATATATTAAACTAGCCTAAAATGGATGCAAATGTATTAAACTAGCCTAAAAGAATAATAAACGAGAAATCAGAAACTGAATGCAATTGCATGCAAATGCATTGAACTAGCCTCAATTCCCTTAAAGAATAATTAACATGAAATCGAAAATAGTTTGCAACTGCATTATTGAACATATTCTGAAATAATAATTAATAGGAAATCGAAAGTTGTATGCAGATGCATTAAACTAACCTCAAATTATAATTAACGGGAAATCAGAAACTGGATACAACATCAAACTAACCTAAAAAATAATTAGCAAAAAATCAGAAAATTGAATAAACTACAATGAATTAACCTCAAAGAATAATTAACGGAAAATCAAAAACTAGACGGATGCAACTGCATTGAACTAACCTCAAAGAATAATTAACTAGAAATCGGAAGCAAGATGCAAATGTAATGAACCAACCTCAAAGAATAATTAATGGGAAACCGAAAACATAATGCAAATGCATTGAACCAACCTCAAAGAATAATTAATGGGAAATCAGAAACTGCATAGAACTAACCTCAAAGAATAATTAACAGGAAATTAGAATTTGGACGCAAATACATTGAACCAATCTCAAAGAATAATTAATGGGAAATCGGAAACTAGATGCTAATGCATTGAACTAACCTAAAAAAATATTTAATGATAAATCGAAAACTGAATGTAAATGCTTTGAACTAACTTAAAAAAATAATTAACATAAAATAAAAAAAACTAGACGCAACTTCATAGAACCTCAAAGAATAATTAACAAGAAATCGTAAACTAGATGCAAATGCATCGAACTAACTTCAAAAAATGATTAACGGGAAATCGAAAACTTAACCTCGAAGAATAATTAACGAGAAATAAAAACTAAATACAAATACATCAAACTAACCTCAAAGAATTATTAATTGGAAAATTAGAAACTGGAAGCAAATGCATTGAACTAACCTAAATAATAATAATAATAATAATAATAATAGCGAGAAATCGGAAATCGGATGCGACTGCATTGAAGTAACCCCATAGAATAATTAATGAAAAATCATAAATTGGATGCAAATACGTTGAACTAATCTCAAAGAATCGGAAACTTGATGCAAATGCATCGAGCTAACCTCAAAGAATAATTAACGGGAAATTAGCAACTGGAGGCAAATGCATTTAACTAATCTCAAATAATAATTAACAGGAAATCGGAAATAGGATGCAAATGCAAATACATTTAACTAACCTCAAAGAATAATGAATGGAAAATCAGAAACTTGATACAAATGCATTAAACTAACCTCAAAGAATAATTAACGAGAAGTTTGAAACTGGATGCAAATGCATGCATTGATCTAATCTCAAAGAATAATTAATGGGAAATCAAAAACTAAATGCAACTACATTGAACTGACCTCAAAGAAGAACTAACGGGAAATCAAAAATTGGATGCAAATGAATTGAATTAATGTAAAAAAATAATTAAAAGGAAATCGGCACCAAGATGTAAAAACATTGAACTAGCCTCAGAGAATAATTATCGGGAAATCGGAAACTAGATGGAACTACATTGAACTAAGCTTAAAAAAATAATTAACGGAAAATAGGACACTAGATGCAAATGCATGAAACTAACCTAAAAGAATAATTAATGAGAAATTGGAAACTTGATGCAACAGCATTAAGCTATCCTCAAAGACTAATTAACGGAAAATAAAAAACTGGATGCAAATGCATTGAACTAAACTTAAAGACTAATTAACGGAAAATCGGAAACTAGATGCAAATGCATTGAAGTAACCTTAAAAAATAGTTAACAGAAAATCGGTAACTGGACGCAACTGTATAAAAATAACCTTAACGAATAGTTAACAGGAAATTGGAAAGTGAATGCAACTGTATCGAACTAACCTTAAAAAATAATTAACGAGAAATCGTAAGCCTCAAATAATAATTAACGAGAAATGGGAAATTGGATGCAACTACATTGAACTAACCTAAAAATATAATTAACAGGAGAAATCGAAACCGGATGCAACTGCATTGAACTAACCTCATAAAATAATTAATGAAAAATCAGAAACTGGATGCAAATGCATTGAACTAAGCTCAAAGAATAATTAATAGGAAATCGGAAACTAGAACTAATCTCAAAGAATAATTAACTGGGGAATCAGAAACTAGATGCATTTAAGAATAATTAATGGAAAATCGGAAACTGGACGTAAATGCATTGAATAACTATCTTTAAAGAATAATTAACTAACGGGAAATCAAAAACTTGATAATCTTTGATGACCCTATATATAATGTATCATATATAATTACTTTTATGTCATGTTTGCAAGGACATTACATAATGATCGATAAAAGTAGGTATTATACACTACTTTGGATAATTAATATGAAATCAGAAACTAAACTGTATGCAAATACATTGAACTAACCTCAAAGAATAATTCACGGGAATTCAAAAATTGTATGTAATTGTATTGAAATGACCTAAAGAATATTTAATAGCAAATCGGAAACTGGATGCAAATGCATAGAACTAACCTCAAATAATAATTAACGGAAAATCGAAAACTAGATGCAATTGCATTGAACTAAATTCAAATAATAATTAACGGTAAATTTGAAACTATATGCAAATGCGTCGAACTAGCCTCAAAACATAATTGTATTATATGTAGTGAGATTGCATTTTTGGGCACTTATCAGATGACATTGCATTTTTTGAGGGGTTGATATATTTTTTCAACATTGTCGAGCTTTACGCTGTCGCAAGAGTTGTGCGTCAGTTGGGTCACATGCAGCTTATACCCGTAGATCCTCCAACACCAAATTGGAGGACAAGAACTGTAGCAGGACATGGATATGAGGTGAGATGGACCAATATTGGGCCAACTTACTGGGAGTAATGATAGAATCACGTGATCCAACCCTGCAATCGAGGACCTATCTCGTCTTATCCATGGGAGTGTCATCCAAACTACATGATTTGGTATGCGAGAAATTCTCACATTCGATTGGTAAACCCTGAGTGTGCTCCTATTCATTTCTCCCTAGAAACACTTCCCAATTGTACACCGATTGTGAGTATTGTGATTTTTAATTGAGTTTCTCTAATTGTGATTTTTTGCATTCGATTGGTAACTTATCTTGATTTTTCTTTTTTCGACAGAACGACGTCATCGATGAAACTAGTCGCATGCTAGAGAGAGGTCTGCAATTGGCTAAGGATAATATTCCAGAGGAAGCAAGGTCCTCCTTCGAACAGGCGTACAACTTGACTAGGTGCAAGTACAGTGGTGGATGTTATAATTCATGATTTGTTTCAGTTTATGGTTTGTAACTTTGTTAACTTTGTAATTTGTAACTTTGGAAGGAATGGATGGATTAAATGAATGAATTTTGATTGGAATGAATGAATTTTGATTTTGGAATGAATGGATATTAAGTGGAATTTGTTGTTATTGGAATGAATGAATTTTGGAATGAATGGATGTTTGTGTGGTGATTGGAATGAATGAATTTTGATTTTGGAATGAATGGATGTTAAGTGGAATTTGTTGTTATTTAAATGAATGAATTTTAGAATGAATGGATGTTTGTGTAGTTGTATGGATATGAAAGTGTTGTAAAAACAAAATGAAATTCTAAATTTTTTTTGTCCAAACGACCCAGCCATGTCGTCCCCTTGAATTCTCAAACGACTCAGCCACATCATTCCTAAGAATTCCCAAACGACCAGCTCAGATCGATTCATGAAAAAACAGAGAGCTTTTATCAAACGACCAGCTCAGACCGTTTGGCTCAAAGGTCAAACGACCAGCTCAGATCTTTTCATGAAAAAACAGAGAACTTTTCTCAAACGACCAGCTCAGACCGTTTGATTCAAAGGTCAAACGACCAGCCCAAATCGTTTGGTTTAAAGGTAAAATGACTTGACCATGTCGTTTTTGGTAAAATTAAATCAAATCAAATTACACTTAATCTAAATTACATCAAAATATCATATTAACAACATACGAACATTATTTCCAAATCACTCGATTGCCGTCCGAATCAACTTAGTCGATCACTTGATTTCCAAATCAAATCAAATAAAAACTCAAACATTATTTTCAAATAACATAAAAATAAAATCAAATTACGTATACTTGTTCCAAATTACATCAAAATAACATGTCAAAATGAGTTTACAAATTACATCAAAATATCATATCGACAACATACGAACAACTTAGTCGATAACATGTATTGTTGGGTCTTTAACGGACTCGTCTTCCCATATTAGATTGAGAATGTTTAATACCATAAATTATAATTGCCTTGCTGTGAATGCCAAATTCCAATTTTTAGTAATATCATATCGAGCTCTAAGCCATTGGTGCATTACTGGAGGAACCGGACAATCTTCAACAAGTTCAATATTGATAAAATGATTTCCACCAACATGTGCGCTACCCAACACTTTTTTCACTCTTTCAGGATTTGCTTAGGTTCTCAGTGGCATGATAAGAAAGCACTGACGAGCTCCTAAATGCAGGAGGACAACATTAAATCTTGAAGCAAATAGGTATCCAACAAAGGGCATGTTCATCCACTTATTTAAGGATGTGTAACCTTCTTCATGTAGGATTGCTTTCTTCACATAAACAACCTCATTTTGAGTGTACAAAGTACAATAAAGGGGGAGGTGGTCAATAAGCTCTTGGTACAAGTCCTTTATCATCTGCAGCCAATCTTCTTGACTTCTTCCTAATGTAATGCACAAAGCTCTATAACCGCAGTTGTCATCGCCAACAGGGTAATTGACTCTAACAATATATTTGTGCATTTCTTCAAGAATATCCAACCCATAATCTTTAGGACCCCTCGTCTTTCCAAAGTCTACCCCATCTTTCACATTTTATGGTGTGGTTGTTTTTGGAGAAGCCTTATTTCTTGGTGTAGTTGTTTTTGGTATTTTTGGAGAAGCCTTTTTTCTTGGTGTGGTTTGGGTGTTTTGGGTGTTTTGGGTGTTTTGGGTGGTTGTTTTTGGAGAAGGCTTTCTTGGTGTGGTGTGGGTGTTTTGGATTGGTGTTTTTGGAGAAGACTTCTTTCTTGGTGTGGTGTGGGTGTTTTGGGTGGGTGTAGTGTTTTGTTGTGATGAGACCCACTTCTCATGGTCACGTTGAGAATGTTCAAAATGAGATGGATCTCGGTTTGAATAGTTCTCATCTCCAGTTGGAAGCTTTCTCTTGCAGCTACCTTTCGGTCGAACTTTGGTTTTTGATTCCTCACAAGGTGGTACTAGCCATGTACTTTCTGGTACGACAATCTCCATAAGATTCCTAATCATAACCCTCTGCTATTCTTCATAAACCATTGCAAACCTTTTCATGAACAAGTCGATCAAAGATCTAACATCGAGACCAACACCAACTGACACATTGGGAGAAGCAGACAATGTTTTCCAAAAGGGGTCGATAGCAGTCAAAGGGATGGACCGCTCTTGCTCTTCAAACTCAATTAATTCATGAGCACATGGCAGTCCATGGCTCGTGCGCAAATAGTACCAACACCCGATCTCTCCATCTTTAACACGTTAAGTTTTACACGGATATCTATTTCTTCAAATAGCAAGTCCAAACATTTGCGTGAGACAAGGCCTCTGAGTTCATAAAACAAAGGAATCTGGTGGTGGTGC
Organism: Coptis chinensis; assembly: GCF_015680905.1. Taxonomy (NCBI): domain Eukaryota; kingdom Viridiplantae; phylum Streptophyta; class Magnoliopsida; order Ranunculales; family Ranunculaceae; genus Coptis; species Coptis chinensis. The sequence goes on along the minus strand of NC_141463.1, from coordinate 84,842,370 downwards.
TAAGTTACAATAATACTCCTCTCAAAGGTAGCTCTAATCTTGGACATCTTGATCTCTAGAATCGGGTAGATTAAGCTAAACATACTAAAAAAATCATGACAGTTTGTATTTCCTAGTACACGCTTCACCTGAGCATGAGACCCTTCAACTCTATTGGTCATTGTACTCCCAAAGTGAATGTGTTGGTCAGTCCAACAACATACGAATCGATCCCTGTGAGAAAACCAAGTCTCTCGCAAATAACTAACAAAATTGGAGTACTCAACCCTGTAATATTTTTTCCAAATTAAAGCATCCCATTTACGCTGGAAAATAACATATGTCTTCGATTTGACTACAGTGTTCCACGAGAACTGGGCCTTCTTTACAAGTTCTGTGCTTGTAAAAATATCGTAACATTTTGAAAAGACGCACGTAGCAATATGCCATCTACATAGATGCTTGTGTGCGTTAAGGAAAACTTTATCAACAGCACTCATCAGGGCCAAGTCCCTATCAGACACGATCAAGGATGTGCTTATGTCAGACACCACCAAGCAAGCCACTAAACTGATGCAGGGCCCACTCATAGTCGACTGTTGTTTCAGACTGAAGCATCACCTGACACATGGTGAAAGACTTCCACGTTGAACTCACCCCAACAAACTGTACGAAAGACCACCAATACCTATTAGTTTTGTAGGTAGCGTCTAACATGAAAACTGTTGGAAAAGTCCGAGCTAACTTAACACCTTCTGGATGGGCCCATAACAACCCCGTTATCTCCTCAGTATTCTCATCCTCTCTCAACTCCTCAAAATAATGTTCTTTTCCTAACAACTCACGCAATCTCTGCAATTATGTGAGACTGTTCATATCTAATCTCCTCACCTTCTGCCTTGCAGTGTAGACTTGGGATATACTAGATATGTTTTCATGATACCTATTCTTGATGGAATCCAAAATTTGTTTAGGCTTTATTCCACACTTACTCATCTCTGACAAATACTCAAACTCTGGAACGGTCTGACGAGTAGCAAATGCATGTTCTTCAAGGGTCTTCGCCAATACATGGTTATGAATACCATTTCTAACTTTTATTTTCAAACTATTGACAATGCCGCATTGGAAAACACCTTTTAATTTAAATGGACATCTTGATTTCTTGGTTCCCGACTTTCTCTTATTAGCCCTCCCTTCGCCTTCCTTCTTATGTGATCGATACACACCCGAGCACTCGCAAGCCAAATTCAATCTTGCTACTCGGTTTCCCTTAGCATACTCTGACTTTTCAATTACCACAACCACATTAACTTGTTTTCCTCTAGCGGTTGCCCAACCAATTGCCCCGCTACGTGTATGAAAGACATAAACACATAAAAAATAATAACTATTATTAACACACTAATAAAATTATATTTAGAAAAATTTTTAAAAAAAAAATGAAATCAATGCCTACTCCATCATACCTCTTCCATAGTAAATATTTATGTTGTATCACTTAAAATCGGTTGACAATCCACGTCATTCGAGTTTGCAGAGGACCGGTTCTTGGATAGTTGCAAAAGATCCTACATATAGAATAAAACAAGAGTCTAAAACAATTTATGTAATGAGGGATTTCAAAGTCACCAAAAAAAATGAACTTCTCACTAAATTTAGTCCAAACGACCCAGCCACATCGACCAATAGGGTTCCTAAATGACCCAGTCATATAGTTCCATAGAAGGTCTAAACGACCTAGCCACATCGGCCAATAGGGTTCCTAAACGACCTTGTCATGTAGTTCCATAGAGGGTCCAAACGACCCAGCCATGTTGGTTGCTAGAGTCCCCAAACGACCCAGAGGTATCGTTTGGGCTCGTGTTCTAAATGTTATTGATTCATTCATTCAAGTGTTTTGCATTAATTCATTCATTCAATCAATCAATATTTTGCATTCATTCTAATCAATGCTCTCTTGTAGATTCATTCATTCAATCAATCAATCAAGTGTTTTGTATTCATTCTAATCAAGTGTTACTTCATTATTTAGGTTTTGCTTGTCTTTGTCGTCGACGATTTCTCAGAATCTCATTTGCTCGACTAGTCGCATTTTCTATTTCTTCAACTTCTTCACCTTCACCTTCAACATTTTTTGTCACTTATTCACTTTCTATTGGTTGTTCTTCACCTTCAACATTTCTTCTATTTTCTCCTTCTCTAATTTGTTGTTGCACCTCAAGCATTACCTCAAATGCTTGTTCTTCATCTTCGTGTTCCATTTAGAATTTTGATTGGGTTTTGATTAAGTATGAAAATAGTAAGGAGTAAATGAGAAACTTGAGTATTTGATTGAGTATGAAAAAAAGAGTAAGGAGTAACTGAGAAACTTGAGTATTCTATGTAGAGATATTTGAAATTTTGATATATTTCGAATAATTGAGTGAAATATGTTTGTAAACCCTAAGCCCCAAACTAGTTTATTATTCACAATTGATTTTTTTTTTTTTTTTTGAAAATAACAAGTTTAGATATAAAACAAATTATTATTTTTGATTTGGATAATTGAGTAAAATATGTTTGAAATTAAAATTTTTTTATGTCGGTACGAAATTTGTAAACCATGAACCCTAAACCCTAAACCCTAAACCCCAAACTAGTTTATGATTCACAATTTGAAAAAGAAAATGGAAAATAACAAGTTTAAATATAAAATAAATTATTATTTCGAATAATTAAGTGAAATATGTTGGTACGAAATTTGTAAACCCTGAACCCTAAACCCCAAACCCCAAACCCCAAAACCAAACAAGTTTATAATTCACAATTTGAAAAATAAAATAAAAAATAACAAGTTTAGATATAAAACAAATTATTATTTCGAATAATTGAGTGAAATATGTTGGTACGAAATTTGTAAACCCTAAACCCTAAACCCTAAACCCCAAACCCCAAACTAGTTTATGATTCACAATTGAAAAAAAAATGAAAAATGAAAAATTTATATATAAAACAAATTATTATTTTAGATTTTGGCATGTTTGATTACATTATTTTAGATTTTGGCATGTTTTAACTTGGTTATATAGATATTATGTCATAACAGATAAAAAGTGCAGAATGCATGTAATTATGTTGGTGCAACTAATTGTGTTGTTTTTAACCCAATTTTTTAAATCGGATTTCAATTTTGCTAATTCAATTGGGATGTATTGATAATTGATCATTACTAATTCAATTTTGCAGATCATTGTTTAAATAAATTATGGTACAATTATGATCGATTAATGATTTTGTATTATAAGAGAAAGTATTAGGTATTTATGTATAAGAAAAGTGTAATTGGTGTTTATGTAATCAATTTTTATTGGTTAATAGGGCTAATCATTGGTTAATCAGGAATTTCCTTGGTTTAGAACTTCTCAATTATTTTAGTCCAAATGACTCCCCCAGGTTGCCCCATAGAAACCCCAAACGACCTAGCCAATACTGCTTGCATGTGATACCAAATGATATGTTCAAGCCGTTTGAGTGTACACTCAAATGATATGGTGGTACCATTTGAGTGTACAATGGCTTGATCAGATCACACATGGAGATTCTAGGAGCCAATTTTCAAACGACAGGCTCAGACCGCGTAGATGTACACTAGAACGACATTGTGGTATCGTTTGAGTGTATACTCAAACGACATGGTGAGACCGTTTGAGTGTACACTCAAATGACCCAGATATTTCGTTATGGCGAGACCGGTTGAATTGGTTGGGGCTGGACTTTGATGGCAAACTTGTAATATGACAAATTTGTAAAAAAATAAAATTTGGTTGTCCAATCCAATTTGATGAGTACCCAATTAAACTACCATTTTTTATAATGAACAAATTTTTTTATTGTACTAGTTTAACTTAATGAATATATGGATTCAATTAGGATGATCAAAATGCAGTTTAATTAAACTTAGTTGCAAAGTTTCAAGTGGTCATCCATACAATAAAGTGCTACATCGCTAGTTGTATTCCCAGATGTGCTTCTGTGATCGCTTTTCCAGCAATGAAGTGAAACAGGACGCCGTATCAGTGTATCCTACACGAAATCAGAGACCTCACTTTCTCATTAATACGGGACACATATAAATATTAGTTAACAAGCAATTATGAATTGGATAATTTGTGGATGAGGTGAGGGGGTTCAATCAAACATTTCATGCTTCTCTAAGTAATCAAGTAAAATATTAACAAAACCTGTAAAAATTTGTCTAAGAAAGCAATTGTTGCTATCAAGAGAATTTTTTTGTAAAATGGAAGACTAATATAATGTTTATTCACGTGTTCTACATGTGTTCCTGCAGTATTATGTTTTCTGCTAGTGTTATATATCATGTGGAAGAGGAGATTACTTGGTATTTGGAACCGTTGAACTGATTCAAAGTTGACACGGCTTTGTTTTTAACATTCAAGGTTGTATGTATGCACTATGCAGTCTGTTACTTGTTGATCTTATTATCTATGAGGAACGCAGTACCCGTGAAGAGGTTGCGGAATGATATGACTATATAAGGTTAATAATCTCACAATTTTGATACTGAGTTCCTGACGTCTGAGAACTGCATACACAACTTTAACTATATATACTCAATAAATTGATGAAAGACTAAGGAAGAGCACTGATTTAATTTATGGCTAGCATTTGCAATACATGCATTTCAAATCCCTTGGTGCTCTTTAAAATCGGACGATATAGGTTGTATATATTCTTGACTACAGCTTTAGTTGAGCATGCTGCATCTTAAAATGTTATACTAGGTGTTCGACATGGGCTACTTAGCGTGAGTTTGTAGAGAATGATTGGGATGCTAATGTGTGGATCAAGGTGGTCTATTTCTTGGCGAAACACTACAATCAACTTTACAGTGCAAAATCTTCAGCACTCGAAATGCTCCAACATGTTTTATTCAGACACAAAAACACGCAACCTAAACACTGACATTAGAAAATGCTATTTCACATTTGCAATTCAAGTATCCAAACTGATATTTCACATTTTGGACATTAAAAATAATACCTTGAACCTCACTGCGCAAGTCTTATACAGATTTCCACGGCATGCATTATGATTTATGAATTACACACAGATTATGCAATCACCATTTTTGTTATACAGTTATACCATGGTCCATGGAGGACTCTTTCAAAGTACGTCCTGTATAATCTCCAAGTATCAAGCTACCAAAGATTTGGACCCAGTGCTGCTGGACTGGGCCAAATATTGCTTCTTCATAATACACTAGAAAAGCACGTACGGTATAAAACTATAAATAACTAAATAAGAGGAGGTTACTCCGTTACTGTATTTTGGGAAACTTGCTGGTTGGCTTTTCTTTACCAAAACTCTCCCACCCATAACAATCTTCTCTTTTCTCAATATATTCTTCAACACCATTCCCATAAGTTTTGCACTTTTCAATCACATTCTTAACAATATGGACATAGTCTCAAAAGGAAGCAAAACTAGTACAGGATCAACTTCTCCCTATGATCACAAGAAAAAAAGAAACATATGTATAGCAATAACAGTCGTTGCACTTGTCATTCTTCTACTTATTATCATTCTAATATTCACTGTCTTCAAACCAAAACATCCTATAACCAATATCAACTCCATTGATCTTAACAGTTTACAAGTGTCCTTTGATCTTCCAAGATTAAAACTTGATTTAAATCTTACTCTCATTGTCAACCTGTCTATTACAAACCCAAACAAAGCTAGTTTCAAATATGGGAACGATAGTATATCTTTCTTATATTATCGAAACGATGTCGTGGGCCAAGTTTTTATACCTGCTGGGAAAATTTCTTCTGATGAAACTAAAGTTTTGAATACTAAACTTACGGTTTTAGCTGATCGGTTGCTTGCGAATTCGAACGTTTATTCTGATGTGGTGTCGGGTATGTTGCCTTTGGCTAGTTATACGAAGATATCTGGACAAGTTTCTGTGTTGAATGTGTTTAAGCATCATTTAGTTTCTTATACTTGGTGTGATATTGTTATTGATGTTCCTAATCAAAAAGTTGGGAGTTCAGAATGTAGGTATAAGACTAAGTTGTAATTTGGGGATTGGATTGTTTTATACATATATCGGCCATTTGAGTAGTGTGAAATGTGAATGTTTAGTGAATTTTTTGGAAATCAAAACATAGGATTGCATTGTCTTGTAGGCCAATGTGGGCATGTATGTGCGAAGCGTGGTGGGATCAGGGATGTTAAGATCCTAAGTGGGTGTGTTCACTATCACCTAAAGGTTTTGATTTATGGTTTTAGCGCAATGCAGTTTGTAATTGAGTTTTTCTGCAGTCGTAATTTTCATGCGTAGATAGTATTGTTCAAGTTGATTTTCGATTTAGTAATTGATTCGTAGATAGTTTGTGGTTCACTATGTGTTTTGATGCTTTGAACAAATATGCAATGTACTCCTTGCTTGGTATAGTAAGATTCCTGGGAGCACATTATGTGAGGAAAGGGGAAGAATGTTCTATGATCACTTTCGTTGCCAGTATGCAATTTTACAATACTTTTCCGTTTGATCTGTGTTCTGATTCTTGTGTATCTTATTAGTTTACTTTTCTTTACAAATTTCAAGAAACTTTTAGGGGGCTAGATTAATTGATTCTTGCAGTTAGTTTATTATACATAAAAATTCTTATAAAATTTTGCTTCCATGATGCCTTGAATTATTGCAGAATCCTCTGCTAAGACACGGCAACTCAACAAGACCGCTCCAAATGTAGCTCTTTAACATAAATCCCAAGTTTTATGGCCTAAACTATCGCAATATACTTAACAGTGTTACTAGTATACTGCGTGGCAGTGGGGAGTGAGCGGAGCTGCGGGGAGAGAGAGAGAGTTGGGTGATGCAGGGGAGAGGGAGAGGGAGAGGGAGAGATGGGTAAAGGAGAAAGAGAAAAAATGAGAGAGAAGTTGAGGACAGACAGACAGAAACCAACCAAGTTGGTTTTTGTCTGCATAGCCCCCCCTTCTGCCAAAATCGTTCGCTCCGCTCACTCGATTATTTATTTTATTTTTTTCTTTTGATTTTTAGTGTTAGATAAGTTATATGCTATTTACTAGTGCTTCTTAAAACATTATGCTTTGAAATGATCTTGGTCCAACCTTAAATATGCCCTTTGTTCATTGCCACATACTGAATCATTCTTATCTCTCTGCAAGAGGAAAGGATTTTCTTTTTTCTTTTTCTGTTTTTTGGTGGGGGAGGGTGAATTTTGGAGTTTTTATCCCTTGAGGCTCTTAATATCCTTCTCTAAAGTGGTAAATGTTTTCTTTGTGATATACTCATCTTTTAGGGGCACTTTGGCAGCAAAGTTGTCAAGTTTTCTTGAGGCAGCTAGTGCTAGATTGGTTTCGGTCTTGGTCTTTTATTTTTCAAAAGTAGGAATGTGAGGATCAGATATAGTGGATATAAGAGTTTTTGGGCTGGAGGAGCAGTAAATTTGACATTCTGAAGAACTACCGTCTACTGGAAACCTGATTTTAGCTCTTTACGTTAACTGTGCATCGGAGTTCTAATATGTGCTGAATAGCTGTGTATTGGGTTAGAATTAGTGTTGTGGTCTCCTGAGGATTGCCTCACTGGAGAGTGATAGAATGTCTTAGGATTGCTAGCCATCTTCTTTCCTAGGTCAGGCTCTCAAGGACCATGAATTCTGATTTGCAGTCAGGAGTAAACCAGTCAAGAGTACATAGGTATCTAAATCCTAGAATATACTGTTCTTTTGAAGTCTGAACTACAACAAGGGAGTGTACGTAGCAATCTAACAGACTGATAAATGTAGTGTTTGTGATCTAGTAGCTTGCCGGCCTGAAGGAAGTGTCCTTTCTGCAAGTAAATGGATATGCACGGTTTAGGAAGTTGCAAACATAAGTACAGTAATAAGTGGATCAAATGCTGGAAGAACTATGCTGCTATTTCCAGAACGTAGAATTGAAGCATAGAAAAGGTTGTGTTTTGTGAAGTCCAAACTCTATTGGAAACTTGACCACACTGAGCTCTGTTATAGATATGAGAACTTGCCACAAAATATACTTTCTGCAACTCTGAACAATGCTCTGGATCAAGTGTTGGTGGTACCAACTTGTTTAGGCTAGTCAATTAGTTAAGTAGTAGAGGATCTCAGTTGGACATCCATTTTACTGGTACTTACTGTTGAGTACTTGAGTTTTCTCGCTGTGTGTTTCCTTTTCCTCTTTGTTTTTTGCATTTTCAATAATGAACCCTTCCGGCCATAAAAGTAAAACGAGTGTTTATTCATTGAAAATTTGAAACCGTCCATCTCCATCATTGACTTCAGGATTGCATTCTTTGGGTCAATGTCTACCAATAACTTGAACGATTATTAGATGAAGGATACTCTGGTCCTTGTGAGTTACCTATGTAACCAGGACACCAACTTCTTCAACACTTCTCCATTCTGAAATTTCAACACAGATGCAAAAAACTTGTAGTTTTTACAATATTAAATGCCGCTTTGTTGTCCTGGGAACCTTGCGGTGAGCAAAACTGCGCTAGTTTCCCTTTGCCCAACCTCTTCTATTGTTCAAGTATATGGTGCCAAATACAGAATGTATCAATTAGAAACATCGACAGTTCAAGGGATAAATTTCAACCACTTGGCGAATGTCATACTGGTTAAGACTCTCTGTAGTCTTGATAGACTATTTGCTACATAGTTATTATAGTATTAACTGATAGGAATTGGAGCACTAAAAAGCGGTAAGAACGCTCTAGTCCTCTACTTTCTCTCAAGCTTTCAGTTAGTCCCTGCGCATCCTATTCAGCAATTGTTAATTCTGACAGATCACTCTACTTATTGATTGAGCTTTATCAAAGTATGAAGTATCCCCATCTGAAGTCTGAACTGAACCTGACATGAATCCCAGTTCGGATTGAGTAGCCTGCTTCAACCAACCAAATGGTAGTGTCGCTGCATTGTTATGTGCTCTATTGCTGGTCTCAGAACTCAAGGAAGTGTTAGCCCCGTCTGCGTGGGGAAAAAGGTGGATCAATAATCTGGCATGAGCTCACGGCCTCATGCTATGTCACTTTGATAAAATTGGTACTGATAGTTACACTTTAAGCAATCGAAGTCTTGGTCAATAGAATATCTAATACGTTGCCAACATTTCTCCAAAACAAAGACAAAAAAGAAATGAAAGACAAAAAAAGGAGTAAAGGGGAGCTAATGTACTAATGTATGCTTGGACTTTAGAGTCGAATCGTTTTAGTCCATTTTGAAGTTGTGAAAGTGTGAAACCGTTGTTTCCACTTTCCAGTTTGAAGTCTTTGTTGTTTTTTTCTTTGATGAAATTTACTTCGGCTTCATTGCTTGCAACATTTTCAGCTGTATACGGTAAGACCACGAAGAGGACTCTTCATATAATACCTATCTGAATACAACTGTTTCTTGTCAAAATGTATGAAGAGTAGCTTCAGCATTCACAGTTAAATGTCAACTCTTCACAGACAGCATGGTTAAATTTTCAAGTTTTCATGCTGTTTCATTTAATTCATTAGCATGGCATGTCATTGACTTGGACTTGTAACGAACAGGGATGGGAAATAATCAATTGTTTGACATTAAAGCTGAAGCCAACATACCTTGGAAAGGGAATTTAAGCCAAGCTCCATCCACATTCCATGGTACAGTTCAAAATGTGAAAGGGATGGAAAGCTGAAAGGGTGAACTAGTGTTATCCCCCACGGCACCACTAGATGAGCCAATTAGGATTTTCCTCCACTAGATGGAAAATTAGAGTTTCTCCCCTAAACACACGGTCAATTTGGTTTGACCGTTAACTTTCAAATCAAACAACTGAAAATAACATAAATGCCCCCACCTAATTAAAATTGAACATTTTCTTTTTGAAAATAATAAGAATATTTGTATAATTTTCAATTTTTGGGGAAAGTTAAATCAAACCAAGTTGATCGTGTGTGGGGGAAAAACCCTAATTAACCCAAACTGAAATAATACTTTTAACCCAAACTTAACACGGCTTTAACATTTCAGGCAAAGATGCATCATTTGCACTACAAAAGAAGTCGAATGTCTAGTTTAACTAGTAAATGAGTACATGTACATCCCAATCTGAGCAAATAGAGTGTCAATTTCCACTCCGAGATAATGATTTCACCTTTTATATACCAATTATATACCAATGATTTCACCTTTTATATACCAAGCAACAACCTATGTGATGGCTAACCTATGTGATGGCTGAATGTGCACTCATGACGCATAAAATAAGATTGAAATCGAATTATAATACAAGTATATGTATGCATTACATGGAAGTATTGGAATCAGCCGAAAATACAAGTAACTCAACCGCGATCACAACTTGGCTTTATTTTTGCACACTTGACTAGTAACAGTCAAATTAGAAATCTGAATATCCAGGTGGCAAGTAGAGGTAGCAACCACGTGTCTCTTTATAAACCCCAAAAGCGTAACTCTTCCAGGCAACCTAGTATATACATCAAACCTCATCGTGCCAGCCGCCACATCACTAATCAAACCACGTGTATTCGAAGTAAACTTATCAGCTTCAACAATTACCGTAGCATCAATACCACTAGATTTTTTCTCACCAATATTACCCGCTGTAATATCCGCGACAGCAACCTGATCATTTTGATAATACACTAGACTCTGCCCAGTACCATGTTTGAAAGAATAACGATTTGGGTTGTGTACTGAAAGTTTGAGATCAAGTGTTATGTTCATCTCAACCTTTAAGGTTGGGAGATCAACACGTGGTGACACCCCGGTTACTTTTGTTGATACTAAGGTTGTTGTTGGGTCTTTTACTTTGAAGACGGTGAATGCTAATATTATGGACAGGACTATGAGGGATAAGAGTATGATTGCCGTTGTTATCAAGCAACAACAGCATCTGTTGTTTCTGGGCTTTTTGTCGTGAGCTGCCTCGGGATCGGAGATGGTTTTCGGCTTTAACGAAACTTCCTCCACCTTTGACATGGTTTTGGAATAGAGTTTTGAGGATGGAGATGAGAAGTGAAGTGATTTATAGATGTGGTGTTGGTGAAGAGGTTTAAATAGAGATTTTAATGCTTGAACGCCCAACTGCTTGACTCGTTGCGTGATGTGGTAGTCTTGAGGCTTTTCTCGTTATAGGACTTCTTGAGGATTTTAGGACACGTGGTGGGATATGGGGAGGGCTTGGTGGGACCGGGGGTGTGATTAATGAGGGTGCTGGGAGAAAAAGGTGTCTACACATTTTTTGAAAGCGTTATATACGAGTATGACACACGCTCGGAATTATTTTTAGTCGATCAACTGATCTAACGATCATAATTGTATTATTCTAGAAGGACAAGGATCAGCTGACACGCATAGATAAATTAGAGAAAGCCTGTTTAGTCTTTAGTTTAAGAGAGTGGAAGTTGCACAGTGAATTTTAATTTGTTTTTGCAAGATTATAGTAACATGGTCGAGATTCAAGACTTGAGACTAGCATCTAGATTTACTTTAAAATGTAACCTAAACTAAGATCGGAATCTTCGTTGAAAACGTTCTCAATCTGGGAAAGGGTCAACATGATTTCCCTTGGTATATGTTGACTTGTTGAGAAAGTATAAAATATCAGGATATGTCAAAATATCGATTCGTGATTTATGGATATATATTATGGATATATATATTTTTTTTGGGGATATTTGATATTATTTCACATACAAATATCGTAGATATATCTAAAATATCGATAAATATCATGAATATTGTGAATATTTTTTAATATATTATGATATATCATTTATATTTATTTGAAATATAATAATAAATATTAAATAAAATGTTAACTACACAAAATATCTCCAAATATCGCTAAATATCATCGATATTTACAGTTGAATATATCAAAGAGCATATCGTGATATTTATGTATCCTTTTATGATATCTCGATATATATCGCGATATTTTCTACTATGATACTGAGTACGTAGCAGCTTCAGGAAATGCTGATGCATTCGCAACTCTTGTGTACGTCTCAAAGGCTAAAAGTGAGTGTAAGGGACATCCCCTCAGTGACGTGACATGCATGCACAACGACTCCCTTAACAGAACGTGATCTCTAGACACACGAATATCCACCGCACTCGCACGTCCAGCAACACTCGCGCACTCAACAATATTCGCATACTCAATAGATCGGTGACTAATCACTTGATTTCATCTCATGACATCATCATTTGTGTACTGTCATCATTACCATCTTATCTCTAAGTCTCATTCCCGCCCGTAATACGTGCACCATTACAACCCTACACTATTATTACGGAGAACACCATTGTTACATCCTATGCCAGATCAGATAGACCTACAACTAGCTGTTATCTATACACCTCTCACAAGCACATGTCATCTATCTCGACCGCACATCTGTACTTCTCAATACACGTGTCACACCCAATGTTCATCTTCAATGACTATAAAAGCGATCCTTAAGAGTTACGTGCATCTTCTCATTCAGCTATTAATACCACTCAAAACCACCCCTACCTGATTATCTAGCCATAAGAGCTAAGAATCAACCCGTAATTCTTGACGTAAATTTTTAGACATTTACCGTCAGTTATATTCTAAGGCCTCCCCCCTCTGAATCCAAAAATCTTAGTAATGGGGTATTTCGGATATATCTACATGGGTTTTAACCCTTTTTCCACAATTTTTCTTGACACGAATGTATCAATTCAGTAATTTTTGGGATATATCCTAGATATACAATGGTAACTATGAGGTTCTAGACTCCTAAAACTGCAGATATTAAAAGTTAAAAATGATATACATGTGCACTCACTCATGACACATACAATAACATTGAAGTATAACACAAGCATATATACCATCTCATGGAAGTATTGAATCAGCCAAAATACATGTAATCAAACTCTATAATAATATAATAACGAATAAATCGCGTCCCTAAATCATCAATTGTTTACAACTTAGCTTTACTCTTACATGTAACAAACTTGACTAGTAACAGTCAAATTAGTAAGCTGAACATCCAGGTGGCAAGGTGGCAAGAAATAGTAACCACGTGTTTCTTTATAAACAAAATCTTAACTCTCCCAGGCAATCTAGTCTCTACATCAAAACTCATCATGCCAGCCATCACATCACTAATCAAACCACTCGTATTCGAAGTAAAATTCTGAGCTGCAACAATTACCGTAGCATCGATACCACTAGATTCTTTCTCACCAATATTACCCGGTGCAATATCCACGTTAGCAACTTCATCATTTTGATAATACACTTGGCTATACCCAGTACCATGTTTGAAAGAATAATGATTTGGGTTGTGTACTGAAAGTTTGAGATCAAGTGTTATGTTCATCTCAACCTTTAAGGTTGGGAGATCGACCCGTGGCGACACCCCGGATATTGTTGTTGATACTAGTGTTGTTGTCGGGTCTTTTACTTTGAAGATGGTGAGTCCTAATATTGTGAATAGTAGTATCTGGGATAAGAGTATGGTTGCCGTTGTTATCAAGCAACAACGGCGTCTGTTGTTTCTGGGTTTTTTGTCGTGAGCTGCCTCGAGTTCCATGGGATCGGAGATGGTTTTGGGCTTTAACGAAACTTCCTCCATCTTTGACATGGTGTTTGTGTGACTGTGTGACAGATTTTAAGGTTTTGAGGACGGAGATGAGAAGTGATTTATTGATGGTGGTGTTGGCGAAGGGGTTTAAATAGAGATTTTAATACTTGAACCATTGAACGCCCCAAGTGCTTAACTTGTGTCGTGATATCATATTTTTGAGGGTTTTCTTATTATATGACTTACTTCTGGGAGGTGTGTTTGACGAGATGTGATTAATGTGGGTGTTGGAAGGAAATTGACGGTGAAAGTTGGCCTTGTTCAAAAGCTCAAAACTCGGTCAAAATCCAAATTGCATTGAGTCGAGTCGGATCGGAAACTTAGGAATCGACTTGGCGAGTTAAAATGTCAGCCAGATACCCCAATAATATCATATTTAAGTTTTGTATCAACTTAAAAAAAAAATCGACATGGAAGAGTGGTTAAATAGCTTTAGGTCAAGTATATGTATGTGGTTAATTTTGTAAAAAAAATCATTTATACCATGTGTTGACTCGTTAGACTCGTGAGTGAATTGGCATGGTTGTGTGATCGACTCAAAGAGTCATACACAACCTTGAAAGCGTTTACATACGCGTACGACACGCTTAGAAATATTTTTATTTTTAATCGATAAGCTGATTCTTAGGATCATATTTGTAATACTATAGAAGGACAGTGATCAGTTGTCACGCATAGATAATTGGCAGAAGAAATTGGAGAAATGAGAATTTGTCCAATTTATATATATTAGAGAAAGCTTGTTAAATTTAAGAGTTTAAAAGTTGCACATTAAATTTTATTTTATTTTTGCAACATTATAGTAACATGGTCAAGGTTCAAGACTTGAGACTACAATCTAGATTTACTTTAAAAAAATGTAACTTAAACTTGGAATCTTGATTGGAAAAGTTCTCATTCTGGGAATGTGTCAACAAGACTTCAATTCCCTTGGTATATGCTGATGCATTGCGCTACTCGTGTATACCTGAAAGTGAGTTACATTCTAAGGTAGCTCTCCCAACGTAACAGCCCAAGTGCCCAACAATCCAACATGTATCCGAAATCGGGTAGTCAGGTGACCGAAATGGATATATCTCCATGGGTTCCACAATTTTTCTCGACAAGAATGTATCAATTCAGTGTTTTTTTTAAGGATATATATATAAGAGGTTCGAGACCCGGCCCTATAATGGCAGCTATGTCGACTTACAAAGTTACAAGTAACACCATGTACGGCCAATTCAAACAACTAAGAATCTAAGATGGTGGAGTAGGACACAAGAATGTGTAGCTCCGAAGTAATTTGAATTCTCAGTCTACTCAATAGTTATTACATAGGAATTAATCGTTGAAAACCAGCGGAAACAAAGAACTGTTCATTTGGGCATTAAAAAACTAATAATAAAAATAACCTTGGAACTCCTGGACTAGGCTTTAGTTTCATGTATGGAAGCCCATGCTATAAAAATTGGCCAACCCATGAACAAATATGGGGTCCACCAACTGATCATGGCAACTGGATTTTGCAAATCTTGTACTTGAGAGATAAGGTTCTCTCTTCATCTTGCTATAGGATACTCTCATAGCGGGTTTTGCATACTGAACCATCTTGGTTACACTCTCACACTCAAAACAATGTTACCTCCAGCAATTCTCTCATTTGGTTCTTGTGCAAGTTTAGCTGCACCCACTTACCAAACTGAGAGAAGTGCACTACAAAGATCTCCTTCTTTGTTCTTTTCCAATACTAATTCTTGCAACTATAAAGGTGGTCTGATACCCAAGTCAATGTTACTCAATAAGAAGAAGAATTTTAGAACTTCTGTTGCTGTTGAGTCCAGTCAGCTTGGCTCCTCTGACCCAGCTGAGAAGGTACACTCTTATTCTTTCTTTCTATGCATGTATGCTACTTTGTGCAGTTGTTCAATTATCATAATTACGCAGTACCAGTTTAGCACTACTTGTCGAAATTCGGCAAATTATTTACATTTTTACATTGCTTTGAGTTTTGCACTTGTGTTTTGTCTTGGGAATCACTAGAATAAGTTGAGGTAATTCGTAAACTTATAGTGCATACATCATTTAGTATTCAAATGTGTCATTTTAACTCATCAAGTAAGGAGGCCATTTAGCAGCAGAAGGGGGAGAAATATTGTATGCTTAGCCTATGCATATAATTCAGAATTATGTTCAAAACTTTAAAGTTCTTGATCCTCGAATTGATCCTTAGGAAATTAGTACGAAAGTCGAACTTAGTTATTATTAGGATAGAACCTGCTGCTACACTACATTTATCAATCAAAGGATGTCTTTCATATTGTTCTGTGTTGCTATCTCTAGTCCACAAACTTTATTCTTAAGCAGACTCCTCCCAAGTATAATCGTAATTAAATGACGGCAATGAGTGAAACCACACAAACTGGTGATTTTCTTCCATACACCGATTTAAGTTATATGTTGTAAATGTGAATACTATAACTTCCACTAGTTTTGAAACATATATATTGTGATTAGTACTACTAATTTTGGTTGGTCATTTTTCTTAGTAATCGGGTTTGATTTTCCAGGAACTAACGAAGAAATATTACTTTGTCGTTGCAAATGCAAATTTCATGCTGGATGAAGAGGAACATTTTCAGGAACAATTGTGCGAACGGCTGCGACTTTTTGGAGAACGTAACATGGAGCAGGATTTTTGGCTAGTAATCGAACCAAAGTTCTTGGATAAGTTTCCAAATATTGCCAAGAGATTAAAGAGGCCTGCGGTTGCTTTGGTTTCAACAAATGGCACTTGGATGACGTAAGTTCTGATTCCGCATATTTCTCTGAATGGGTGAAGGTGGTTTCTACCCTATCCTATGTAACAGTGCATGATCATAAGAGTTTTAATCTGGTATCTCCTGATAGTATCATAATCTCCTCTGCTGCATTAATTTTTACCTCTGATAGAATCAGATGTTTGTTTGAGTTGAACAATATCAAATCTAACATCATATGGACCAGAAGTGAAAGCCTTTTGTAAACCCCAGCCAGTTTTGCATACCAAAACAAAATTGCCATATACTTTACATGATGTTATGGCAAATAAGAGGCCTGAAACCATTATTGAAATTATTGTGTACTACTGAGGCAGTACTGAAAATACTGGAAAATGAACTGTTTATACAAGTCTCTGGGTAATCATTTATTGGTTTCTTGAGTTTTTTCTTATTTTTTGGGGTAACTTATTGGTTTCTTGGGATATAAAATATCCAATCATCATCATTTAAGTTTCTAACTGACTAATGTATTGTCTTGAAATATCACGGATATGCAGATTCATGAAGCTGAGACTGGATCGAGTTTTGTTTGAAAGCTTTGAAGCTGACAGCCTAGAAGATGCATTAGCCTCAAACCCAACTAAAATAGAGTTCAAGAAGCCAGAAAAATGGGTGGCACCCTATCCAAAATATGAGTCAGGATGGTGGGAGAGTTTCCTTCCTCCAGGATCTAGCACCCCAAAAGCATGAGATAAAATACTTCCTCCTCCTTGTGTTCAAATCACGGCATGTATTTCTAGTCTAATTTGGCAGAGTTAATATGTAACTTAGACAAGAGCATAGAAAATAGCATTGTTGTACCATCTGTGACCTTTGAATTTTCCAAAAATTCCCTTCTTCCCTTGCGATTCAATGATAAGTAAAAGATACTATTAGAAGATTCATAAGACTAAACTGGAGTAGAGTAGGGAAACTTTAATACTTCTTTGATCAGATAAGAGGTATGAATCTGTTGCATTGCATATATGATCAGAAATTCGGACCGTTTCATGGAAAACCAAAAGGGAATGTAGCAGCTCCTTCACAAACAGTTAGTACGATTTGATCAGTTTTCTCCTTCACAAACAGTTAGTACGATTTGATCAGTTTTACTTATCCTGATTGTTCACTATCACACTATGTTATAGTTAATGTTTGTACTCTTTTAGTTCGTTGATAGCCTTTGCCGCCTTGCTTCTGTATTAACTTCGTCTTCCTCTTTTGATTCTCCATCTTGTTCTTAGGATACCCTTGCCTAATTTCTGACAGATTGTTTCTCACTGTAAGAGTCTGTTTGGCTTCAGGTGTGAATTGAGCAAAAGTCTCTTCCGCTACAGCCTATGATTTCTCTGTGGCACCTTTTCCCGCATGTCCCTCCAGATGTGCCTGGATATATTGCAAGAACCAAGATAAGTACACATACATATATATATTATAAATAAGGCCTGTATTACCCAGCAGCAGGCCAAAAAAATTTAGTGAGGACCCAAATATATATAAGACTTCACCAGAGCCAATATTCAGCAGCAAAGAGTTGATATTGAGCTCCAAATTCTGTGTTTCCATGAGTTTTCAGGAGCAGCAGAGCAAGAGCAAAGGGAGATCACAGAAAAATTAGTATGGACCTTATTGCGCAGTACCTTGTACAAATGAAAGTACTGATAAGCCCACCTCCAAATCACTCGCTCTGTTGAATGCGTCTTCCAAGTTCCATCCATACGTCAGCAAGATACCGCTCTGCCAAAACCCCCTACTTATAATATTCTGTAGAAGAAATGTCAGTAGTGAGACTTATCAAAGAATGCTCAGGCGTGATATTTACTGATTTCATTTTATAAGAACGTCTGAAGTAGCTTTCAGAACAAGAATTCGCAATGCTGGTCAAATCATCGTCTTCCAACTTAAATTCAACGGCGAATCCAAATTCTGCTTGGGTGCTTCCTAAGAAAAACTTCCTACCCGTCCTCTTACCAATGTATTCCTCTGCCTCCTCCTGTTGCTCTTCAGATTGCGCGTCTGTGCTGAGTTTCTTTTTATACTTTTCATGTATGGACACAGCAGCAGACGTGTGTATTGGTTTCCAAGTTCCATTAACAATCATTGATTCCCCATCACTAATGACTCTTACAGGCAAGAAGAATTAAGTTGGGGAGATAACCTCGTCCTCAAGTGCATCCTCAACATGTTGAAAATGCAATCCAGAATCAGAAAATTTCTCATTGCACATGCAGCACATCCAAACTTTCTAAATACCATTAGACTTCAGAAATAACCTTATTCCCAAAGGCAGGTACTTGAAGCAGATATTGCTTCCCATCGATACTTGTAACTTGTAGACATCTCTCCACAGCTCTTGGATCTCTCCTATGTAACGGTGGTTATTTGTTCGCGAAAGCAGGAAAAGTGAGCCTGAATGCAAGTTAAGTGGGTTGGCTTTGAGTCAAGCTCAAAAAAACAGAACACACGCGGAGAACAGAAAAACAGAAACAGAAATCATGATAAAGTTGACTAGTTATCATGAAACGAAGTTTGGAGTAAGCTATCATGGACAGTCATAAGAAAACACAACATTTAAAACCTCTTCCATTCGGCAACTCAGTACACAGCTTTGGATAACTAAATTCATTACAATGTGATTATCATATAGAACCGCAACCGACAAAAATACTAATTGGGGATCGAGCAAAAAAGTACCACTCTACAAATGGTACCCCTTTTCTACTAATATTATACTAGTACAGCAATGTAAAATGTTCAGAACAGAAAATATAGAACTCTTTTGTCCACGACACTGTAGAAATGCATTTTTGCTTCTCAGTTAGTGTTGCTTCTTATCCTTGGTAAACGGGTACTTAGGAAGTTTCTGGAGAACCTTCTCATCCAACACTGCATATTGCTTGTTGATTTCAACCATTGCCTTCTCTGCCAAAGTATCGACATGGTCTTCATGCTTCTCATATAGCAATGGCACTGTATGCAGTATCACATACACTGAACCAACAAAGAACCCATATTAGGAGAAAGAGCTGAGAGCATCAGTACACATTTTTCTATGCCACTGTGAGGCACGGATAGCTTAACAAAAATAACTATATATCATGGTTCTATTTAGGATATATTTTTAAATAAGCTGAAAAAGTCTGTAACTCAATATAAGAAATGCAACCTGGTTCTATTTAGGATATATTTTTAAATAACTATATATCATAATTACCTCTTTAAACAAAAATAAAACAAATGATTTCTAACAGGGCAGACTGACATTTAATCAAACCGAAGAAAACATGAAGAAAGTTTGCAGTCAAAATTTCCTAGGGATTGATTAATTCAATAATCAACCAGTAATATTATACCACAGGTCAACATTTACCAAGTTCACATTACTAGTTTTTGTAAATATCATAATTACATTCTATAACTTGTAGTTACAATAACACAAGATAGTTCTGAAACTGACCTATGTAGACAAGGGTCAGGAAATTGAACCAACCGCCAATAACAGAAAGCACCCACAGAGTAGCAATCACCTGCACAAACATGAGTTGCTTTTACGTTATCAAGGTACAAGGCCCATAATATTAGGCTTGGATGGAAGTACGAAATTTATTAAGATAAGATACCTTAAGGAACTTCTTCAAGTCCTTTCCAGAAGCCACCTCTCTGAAGGTTGTAAAGGCACGATTAATTTCATACCTCATGGACAGAGCAATGCTTACAAAGAGGTCTTCTGGTAAAACGATCTCAGGAAATTTTGGAGGAGACCTACACGGAAAGGGGGAATTCAAGATATCAATATTTAGTACCTAATAAAGAAGGACATGGAAAACTTGGAAGGACCAATACAAGTAAATGGTTCAACCGGGATTCAAACCAAATGAAAATAATTAAGTTCTGATTATTCATGAAGTGAAACACAAGGTCTCCGGTGATCCCAAACTCCCAGTATATTTTCGTAATACAGACAACCCCAAATGGAAGAGAGTAACTTTGAACAAACAAAAAGAGAGAATGAGGAGATCAAAAAGAACAAGTGCCATCAACACTGTATTTCATATAAAATGCCAACTGATACAACTACAGGTTAAAATGGCCATTTTCAACATAAAAAGAACCACCAAAACAGTGTTGCATAATCAACCAACCTGATGTGTAATGTACTTATGTATATTTCAACATATCAATACAATCTGCTCACTTAGCCAAAAAAAACCCAAAACAGTGTTGCATGGCAACAACAATGAAGATCTAACTCTAAACCCATAAATAGCTGAAAATAGAGAACATGTTCAATTCCATTATATAAAGAACTAGTACCGAAAAAAAAAATACAATACAAATATGCATTGTTTTACCAGATATGAGTGCCAAAATTCCAGAAAGTGGGAAAGAAAAGTTTTGTGCCCAAGAACATACATACATATGACAGAGCATAAAAAACAATACAATTAAATGTGAAAGTAAATGTGGAGGAAAAAACTCACTTGTTAACAAAAGAAGATAGATTGGACCAAAGGAATAATACCGCCAGAGAAAGTATAAGAGAATGGCAAACAAAAGTAAGCAGATGATAGCCTAGCCACTCAAAAAGCAGCCATATGACAGTAACACCAACAAGTATGCCAGCCGCTATCTGCTTGTCCCTCCACAGTAAAATGTCAGCCGCTGAAAACAGAACACTCGGTCATATAATAAAGATAATAGTAAGAAAATTCTCCACAAAAAAGGAAAATAAACATCGATCAGAACAGATTGACCAAACAGTTTCAACTGAGCATCCATTTTAGACACAACATATGAGTTCAATATTCATTGAGTTCTACGTGTCGAATGTTTAAGGACATGGTCAAAAATTTATCACAGCTTGGAAATCATATAGCTTCAATTATAGTTTTAACTGTCAATTTTTTTCTCAAGACAGCATATTTTTCACCATAATAGATTAGAAAACAGAGAGGTAATGAAGTATCTCCTTCAGTCTTAATTACATATATCAGCAATTCCAAACTCTCTCTTTCTTCATTTTAATTTCAGATTCACATCTAATTACATAACATTCACATAAAACACCATTTAATTTCTTAAACTTCAATGCATTAGCCTCAAACAAAAAAAATAATGCAATCGATGCCAATGAAACACAATTGAAATGCCTTCTACTATCTCAATCCAAATACCAATCAACGGAGACCTTAGAAATATTTTTAATTTCTTTAAAATATATATATCATGAATAATAAATCTAGCAACAGCATGAACATTGAAGATTTGTAAGCATCACACAATCACATCACCGATATTACAAACATATATAAACCACGTAAAAATAAAAGGGGGTTAGTAGTTATACATTTTCCACCACCAAGAACAGAGTGAACAGGCTTCTCCCTTCCAAACAAACGAGTCTTCTTCGGTTCAGATGGCAAGTTTTTCTCACTTTCAGAATCAGAAGACGAAGAAGAATGTCCACCATGAATCTTCTCAGTTATCTTGTCTATTATCGACTCGGACTCTCTTACCTCTTCCACATGCTCTGGGATGTTATTTTCTCTTCACAAAAAAAAACACTCAAAGTTAACACATGCATGCAAAGTGCAAACCATGCCAACGTAAAAAAAAAGAAAATGAGAGTTCTTACTCCATCATTGTGTTAGAAACAACGTTGTCTTCTCTTCTTTGTTTGTTTTCAGTTTTTGTGATATGAAAGTTTTTCTTAGATTTGTGAAAGGTTCAGAGAATGAGGAACGGAATGAGAGCGTAATCCGGACGTTGTTTTCCTTAAAGTTCGCGATGTCAGTTAAGGTATTTTACGTGGGTCCCTCCCTCGGCCCACACTTCAAGACACTAGTAGGCTCTGGCCCAGGAAAGATTCTATAGGCTGGACTGGACCTGGTTTCAATTGGGTACTGTAGTTCAATACTGCCATCTTCCAAGTTGTAGACATTCGATCATGCAGCGGCGTGTGTCATAGTCTTGGTTAATAAAGTAGCTACATACAATTTGATTTGCAACCAGGAAGTATGAAACAATGTTTGTCCGCATAACCTCTTTACTTTAGTCCACTGTCCACATAACTGCAGTCTCGTCCCACTTAAAGACTTGGAAATCAAGTAATCAACAACGACATGAAAGATGGTGTTGTCATTATCAAGCTTGTGATCAAGTATGTCTATAATTTGCAACAAATCCCCGGATGATTCTACTATGTAGCGCCTAAGTACCTTCCCAAAATATTATTTCTCATCAATAGATTGTGTACTTACACTAGTATACTGTTAAGCAGTGGGGGTGGTGTGAGCGGAGAGGGAGAGGGAGGAGTGGAGATTTAGAGTGCGTGGAGAGGGAGAGGGAAATGGAGAGGCGAGAGGCGAGAGGGAGAGGGGCGAAGAGAAAAAACAGAAGAGAAGAGGACAGACAGACAAAAACCAACCAACTTGATTTTTGTCCACATAACCCCCATTTCTGCCAAGATCGTTCGCTCCGCTTACTCGATTAGTAGTTACAATCTTGGAATAGGAAAACTCATGTGACAAATCCACAGTAATGTAGAAGTGATCTCTACAAAAAATCATATAAATGAACTTAGAATTCAGAGAGTTCAGAGAAGTCCAAGCACTATTGCCAGGCTTTTAGAAGGCCAATTCTCTATCACCACCATAAGTTGCCAGGCTTTTAAGGGTCGGCATGCTGATATTTCGAACTGTTGGCATGGGCTATGATTTCAAATGGGTATTTTTAATAAATGGGCTGACCATATAACCCATGGGCCACAAATGGTCCGAACTATTTTGCAACTAAATTTCAACATTTTGAGAAATTTCCAGTTTTCCGGTGAAAATGATTTCCACATAAATGTCGAAGTTATTTTCAAGGATTGCTGGTTTGTTCAGCTCAAAAACATTTGCGGGTGTAGATAAAGCTGGGAATAAATACTTCACTAGAAAACATGATATTGATGGAAATTGTAAGTGCCTGTTTCACTTTTGTTTTGAGTCATGGGTGTTACTTTATAATTTGCACAATTAAGGTCTGAAATTTAATTTGTTAACATTTGTTGTTGGACTGGTTTACTGAGGCATCATGTAAAGAATATTTAGCTGATATATGATGTTGTGTTTTAAATGGGTATATGCTCAATAGAGCTAAAGGAATTGAAAAGATTATGTATAGAACATTTTACTTCGACAGGTTTGTCGTGTTGGAAATGGACATTGTAAGCTGAAAGTATGGAGGGTTTTTATACTGCAGACTGTTGAGACACATTTAGGCTCGAATATCTTAATTTCATTGGCAGTCGTTCGTGGCATATAAGGAAAATAGAAAACTGAACAGGAATTCTAGCAAATTAGTAAAACTTTGGGACTGTTGACATCTTAACGTTTTCAACCAGATTATCTTCTGTCTGGCTTAATTGTTTTTTGATGTATATTGTTAGCAAGTTTGTATGCATATTCAGATTTTCTTGGTTTGATTTGATCTTATATACTGTGATACTTGTGCATAAATATCAAAAGGACCATCTTGGTTTGTTACACGTTATATAATTACAAATATTTCATGCTATTGTTTGATGAGCATATGGGTTTATCTATTCCTCAAATTACAATAGGTGGCCGACTGTGTTTGACCTTTTGTTTGATTTACTAGTGAAAGAAAAACGATGGGTGATATTCAAAGGAGAAGAAGATCCTACCTCAGTTCCAGGTATGCTTACAATGGAAATGTTAATTCCTTTCTGTTTCTCTCGTTCGTGGGAACATGCTATAACCAGTAGCTGGAAAGTTAGGCACAAGGGTTATATACTTGGTCTAATTTTCACGTAGTTATGCAGAAAACCTCATTTAAAAAGATTTCTTCATTTTTTAGTGGTTTTAATATGCACTGGTTATATTTTATTGTAGTTGAGTGGATATGCTGGTTAAATGGTCAGCGAAAGATAGCTCCAACTCCTGAGGTCAGATGGAAGCAATCTATTTTCAACTCCACCATTTTTTTCCCTAATTCAGAACATTATATCTTCAAATAGAAAAGGAATCAGTCTTATTAGAAGGCATTTAAGCTCTTTATGATGTCAGTTGGTACTCATTTGTTGCCAATAAGTGTGGATGAAGGCATCACTGTGCGAGTTTCTCTCTTTCTTTGTCTCTAATTGTAAATTATGGTAACTCGAGATTTCAACTAAGCGTTGACAAATACATAAAATTTTGTGTCGGACCATTTTCACATGTTAATTTGTCTTCTTTCAATCTTAAGACTGGTCAAATCATGCATCTGAAGTGTATTGTTAACCAAAGTTTGAGCAACCATGATTGTTCTCGGTCTTCATCATCATCAAGAAACTAAAACCACTTAGGCCTATAACTTCCTCGTTGTTGACATGTTTTTACTGAATATATATTAGTATTTTTTTCCTAAGTAACATCTTATTGCTCTTAATGCCCAAGACATCCTTGATGAAGTATCCACGGTTGCTCTTTTTTACAAGTACTAGTAGGTAGTTTTCTATGGTTCATTCTAAAGAGGTGAAGTACTTGTGTTAGACACTAGCGTTATTACCAAACTCCATGGACTAGCCATGTATTCCCATTTTTCCTTGTCATACTCGTGTCAAAATTTTGACTATGTATTGTTGTTACCAACTGCAATGTATATTTATAGTGTTTCAACTTGTTTACGTCCTGTTCGAGCAACTTTTTTCTTGTTATCTGATATTTAGGCTGATTCAAACTTTCAGGAAATGTCCGAGATGGAAGCACGTCGTGAACGTGTTAAACTCAATGTTGCTCGTATGTATCCCTTTTCCATTGTGCTGTGTTTGTCATATGTGCTGTTTGCTTCAACTTTCTGGCCCTTCTTCCTTGTTTACATAATTATTCATCTAACGGTCGAATATCTTTCGGAAAACCTGTTAAGAGTTATCAGAAAAGCTTTTCAATGGAATGTGTTAAATGAGGCGGTCAAATTTGAGACGAACTAAATTTTTGACAGATATACCAGTCAGTGAACTAGAGGGAGGAGAAAATATATTCACATCTTTTATAATCTTCTTCATAAAGAAATCAGAAAATTCAATCTTGATGCCAAGAGTTATTTCTAGAACGTAAGGTACCAGTTCGTAGTTACAATTGGTACCAGGAAGGAGAGTCTGGAATTCTCCTGATTCGGTGACGTGCCACATAAAGCCTATACAGTTGGTGCCTTATAAATAAGTGGGAGGCTGCTGATATTGAGACGATGTGGCGAATGGATAGGTCAAGGAGGGTGGATGTAAGCCTAAAAAAGAATGGTTGTGTGATCTGTTCTAAGGCATGTAAAGTCCTAGAAGTAGAAAATGAGAGGAACATATGCATACTTAACTTACGTAGAACGCAGATACCTGCATTTCGTTGTGTTTTGTACTTTTTTGTCTGCATTTGTGTACCTCTTTCTCGGTAGTCAAAGTCCATTTAGCTTGCGATGTTTACAGAACCCTAAAATCCAAAATTTTCTATACATATGTTTCTACGCAATTGGGATATGTAGGAATACCTTCTGTAGTTCTGTGATTCATGGTCGAATAAAGCATCATAAGCCACATTTATAATAAACTTTATGTAATCCACAAGGTGGAATAATATTTAGGTACACATCTAATCAGCCAATGGCCGTGTATCTTTCTTGGTGACATAGAGTAAATTTACTACATACATGGTCATTCCGAAATCATTATGTATGTATTGCAATTTGCAACTACGGCTTATTATTTCATATTTTTTTCCCTGAGATTCGTTGAAGTTGCTTTTGCTGAAAATTTAAGTGATGGTCTATGCGAATATCATGTGTTTGGCATTATCTAAAGACTCAACTGCACTTTTCATGAAGTTCTCAAGAAAGAGGAAGAGGAAAAGAAGGCCAAAGTGGGAAGTAGTCGACAAAGAATGAGAACTGGTCAGTTATTTACCAGAACAATTCTGCCAAGTCAATCTTTATTTAATTTTATTGCTTAAGTAGCCTTTGTTTCTTTTTTGGGAGCACTTATTCTTCTTATATATAATAATTTTAATCATATTTGTGCTTTTGACTAGGTAAAGTTGGAGGTCCAGACTTAAAAAGTTTCATCCAACAATATCCAACTGCTTCTTCCAAAGGTACTTAGACTAGAATCATCTTCTCATGCCATGCTGAATTACTACATATTCTTGTAGAATGTCTGTAATCTTAGTTAAGGTAGCCGATGTGAGTTTGTGAGAATTGTTACCATAGACCTGGGTTGAACACCCGTCAGCACCTAGGGAGAGGGTCCAGGGTCGGGATAACAAAGGGTTTGCTGTTCTAGTTTGGAGAATGATGAAATGAATTTATGTGATGAAACGAAGACTAGTACAGCAAAAGGAGGAGTATTGCTTTATATCATACACTGTAACTCCTGAGGTTATCCACATTGGGCACGTTTTCAAACTAATGCAAAAACTTAATGCGGACACAGAACGAGCATGTTAATACGTTAAAATATTTTGTGAAAATATATATGTCTCTAACTTCATATTGGTATCACAACTTGCAACATATCTGTTTGGTGTTATATTTATGATAATAGAATCTTTGACAAACCAGCAACATGAATGAGTTCTAAGTTGGACAAATTAAGTCTTACACTTGCTACATTTAGTCATTTACTGAAGACAGTAGAAGTTATCATATCACAAATTTCTACTGACAGCACTTACAAAAAACACAGAAAAGCTATCAATGAAAACATAATTTAAGGATTGGCTTCTTATGTTTTTAAGCTGCTGTAAGACCTTCTTTCCGCCTGGTATATTGAGGCTTTTACTTACGATAGATTTGTATGACCAGTATTTGATTGTTGTGTTCCTTGTTCATATGCAAGGTGACGGGCAAGAGGAAGGGGTAGTAGATGGCAGCACCGGAAGATATAGGTGGGTCCATTCTCATGCAGTGACTAGTTTAAGTCTAGTGAAGTTGAAACTATTAGTAGTAAGCATTTAATAAATTGGGAATTTCGGCTTGGGTGGGTGCATATCAGATGTTTGGTGTAGTTTCATTGTTTTCATTATACTGCGTTTGATATTTATAGGAACTCTATACAAACAGAGGAAGAGAAACTTACTACGGAGCATCCAGAGTAAGTTTTCTTCTATTTTGATTTTTTACCAGGGTGCCTTACTTGTAGAGTACAGTCGGAAATAAAATTTTGGTTGTGTCCAATTCATCTATTTGGTTGATTGGATAGACTTTTAATTTATAATTGGCAAGGAAACAAGCAAGGGGTCTGCTTGTTCACTCGAAGAAATTCTGTAGTTTGCCAAAAAATATTAATTTACAGTACTTTAACATTGTTTCAGGTCCTTGGAACCAACAGGATCTGGAGCATCCTTCAAACCAGGGACATGGCAGCCACCAGTATGATTGAGCGCCTGCTATATTCTGCACTAAGATGGCTAACTTTAGGCTGCTCTTCTTGGTACCACTGATGAGAACACCTACCTCATTGAACTATGCGCTGCTGTGTATGTTTGTTTCCTACGAAAAAATACTACTCGAGGAGTTGAAGTTCTTGTTTCAGTTCGTGCATAAAGTTACTGGATGCGGCATTTCCAACTATGCAACCAGTTTATTCAACATCATTCAAACTAGTAGCATTGGCACAATTTTGTAACTGTTGTATGCTATAGATAGTAGATTTTTCATTATTCAATTTTTTTGAACAGTATTGCTTCAGTGTTACGAAATACGAACGTTCATAGATTGTAGTACTTTCCTGATTAATTTTTTGAAAGAAGACAGATTAGCCTTGAAAACAGGCAGGCCATTTTATATCTGTTCCAAGTTCCAACTGATATTTCCAAGAATAAAACAGGCAAGCCATTTTAATTATTTATCTATAACTACTCTTACACCATTTAATAAGCATTTTATTCTCTTTCCACTCTGTTAAGTTGATATTTGTTCTCTTATTCAGTTGAGAATAGGACTAGCACGTGAGAATAGTTGGGTTTGTTAGGCTCAAATCTATTTAACAACTCCACTCTCCAAGCTTCATCGTCTTCTACCTCAAACATATTCTGTTTTGCAACAAGTTCAACAAGGTACAGTAAAGTCTTCTTCTTTAATTTTCATTGTTTTCTCTTCGTTGATATGCAAAGTCTTCTTCTTGAAAATACTAGGTGCGCAGGTTCGAAATTCGTTTTGTAGTACTGCTACTTATCCTTTGGTCTTTTTTTTCTCTCTGTATTAAGGTTATTTTAGTTATAAGTGAACAACACTATGTACGAGTCATAGCAGCATCGACCTTCAAAGGTAAGGTTCAGAAACATAGTTATATTGACTCAGAGAGTCAGAGATAGTATTCTCTTTATAGCCCCTTGGTATATATGCTACAAAGTTAACAAGGAACACAAATATCCAGAAACAGCCAACGCATTGAGTACTAAAGCTTTGCGATAACTCAGTAGGAAAATAGACTTTTTAGTTCTTCAATGAGTTCTTGATTCCTCCTAAAATGTACACCAACGGAAAGATTAGTATAGTTGAACAATAACAAAAAAATTTAAGATACTAAAAAGAAACTTGTGCAGATGCATAGTCAGTGAAGTATTCTTTCAAATACTACTTACTGATAGAGGGTAGAGTTGACATAAACTTCAGCAAAATCTACATCAAGTTGAATTTCAATAGAAGCAGCACTGACTTCCAACATCCATGTAGCCGGGTTACAGCCATCTTTGATCTCGGTTATCCCTGGGATGGCCTGCAAGATGTTTCAAGAGTCGAGATGTGTAAATAGGTCCCGAACATGGATTCAGAATAGTCGAGACTTTCTGCAAATTTAGGCACTCATGTTTTAAGTTTATCCACAATCTTAAGAAATTCATTATTTTGTTATAATCTAGTTCGAGAAATCTCAGTGAGCTAAACTTGGAACAGTTTAATCCCATGTAGGCTCTGAAGTTAGAGCTATAACATTGCATTTGTCTCCATCAAATTTCAAATGGATAAAAGAGAAGCATAGTTACATTTGCTAGCTTGGTTTGTAGGAATTACTTTTAGCTGCTTGTTGAAACCACTGACGCATCAAGACTCTTGTTGAAATAAAAGACAATTAGTAAGACTAGCCTTGGAAGGATACTTGTGTATACTTGTATTTTTCAGTTCTTCCAACTGCCAAATGATGCAAAATTTACTCCATTTTATTTCAGCGTAAAAAGTTATGCTGGTACAGTGTTGAGATGTGAGTTTTTCTCAGTTCTAGGTGATTAGACTCAACCTGAAGCTACTTAGGTTGAGTTAGGACTAGAATTCAGCAGCTTGGTTTTAAGCAGTGCGACTCTGCAAACCAAGTGTGCCAGCCCCTATATAGTGGAAGAGTATAAACCTAAAAAAGTTCCTAATGTTTGGGCACTTTGATTTACTTTTTTTATGCTAAGCAATTTATCATATGCAGTAGAGAGAATTAAAAAAAATAAGTTGAATACTTATGCCATCCCAACATCCCAAGCATTGGTGTACAGTTTATCACCATTGGTAACTTGATATACGCCTTTTCAGCCTTGACCCATTTTCATTTGCAGAAGAAGAGAAAAAATGGGGAAGACACCAATACAGATGAAGGCAGTGGTGTACAGTTTATCACCATTTCAACAGAAAGTGATGCCTGGTTTATGGAGAGATCTTCCTCATAAGCTTGGGAAAAAGTTTTCTGAGAATTGGATCAACGCTACTCTTCTTGTCGCTCCTGTTGTTGGCGTCTATGCGTAATTACCCCATCTCTCTACCTTTTTATATATATAAGATTCATTATTGTTTTGATACTTTAATTGATTTGATGAATATTATTTACTGGGTTTTGTTGGATTTAATGTTAGATTGATGAACAATATGTTGATTTATTATAAGATAACCTTTGGATAGCGTTCAAAATTTTCGTGTTACTCTTTTAGCTTGATTATGGATTATAAAGTCTGAGGCTTTTTATCTGATTTTTCCATTTTCTGCTGTTGCCCATATAATTAACATCTTGTTAATGCACGGTAAACAATAAGATTGACTGGATCCTATTGTTTGGTGAATGAAATTGGAAGATCTCATATTTGGATGGGATGTTTTGGTTGAGGCGTAGCCTGTATATGTATGTTTGTACTTCTGGGCTACATCATCAAAATTAATGCACTGTATTGTTTTGCTGATAAAAAAAAAATAATAATGATCCCAGGTTTTAGGTCTCGTTCTGTTTCAAAGAGGCCAACGAATGGGAGAAAACACAAAGAAAAGCTTTTGTTGGTTATTTGAATAACAAAACATTGCAGATTTCTTCCTATCATGTACTTCTTGTCCTTGTTAATACAGTCCTGTGACCTGTGTTGTGTCGCACACACTTGACCATAGGCTTATAGTTTACTTATAACCTGGGGTGGGTTGTGTGTTGCATTTATGTGTTTGCTTTGGAGGAACTCCTAATTTTGTGCAACCGTGATTTACTCGGACACATTAGTTCTGAGGACATGAACATCCTCATTATCCCACTTCAAGAGAATCTGACGGTTTACCTTTTGTTTTCTTTTCAAGTTGCTGTAAGGAGGGACATAGCTAATAAGTGTCATCTTTCATTAGCCTTTTGCAGTCTATGCTAACAGTTACTCCTATCGGATGCAGGTACAGGTACGTCCAGAGCTACCAAGAGAAGGAGAAGTTGGAACACCGGTACTGAAGTAATGCATCATTTGCTTCACTTGAAATGGAAGGGTGATATTTTTCTTGTTTGGTTTCAAGGTTTTGGGCTTTAAGCGCAGCAGAACTGCAGTTTACATTTCTAGCCATCTTAATGCATTGAAAGTTTAAACATATTTTGTTTGTGTATAAGCAGGTATACTGTATTACAAATTTGGGACATCAATTTCTAGTTTAAATGATTTGTTCTGCACCTTCATTAGATTTGTGGTTTTTGCATGTGCTCATCTGCTCTAGATGGCTACAAGTGCTTGACATTAGAATAAACAGATGTACTATATTGTAGGATACATGACTAAGTTATTTGTTGGTTAGAATGGTATTTCAAGATACTGAATACACTGGAGCGCTGTAATAATATATGTACAATTATAGGTTTTTGCTCACGGGCCTTCCTGGTGAAGGGCTGTGTTGCTATCTAACGAACCGAGAGCTGTAGGCTGCAACTGTTATTTACACACTTACAGGTTTAGGTTAGTCGTGCTGACAGACCTGACAGACCTTCCTGATGAACTGCTGTGTTTGTTGTCTTGACTGGGAAGAACTGCCGAGTGCAATTGTTATATGATTATATTATCTTGCTTTGGATTTGGTATGTTCAAGAAGTTTGTTGTCTGCAAATGGTTATTTTCTTGTGTTAGATGATGGGTGCTTGCTTGCTGTTCCCTTGATTTTTTTTCACTAGCCCAAGTTTAGAAATTGGAGCTCTCGACATGGATTAAACCCACACAAGTTCATTCGTTGAACATGTAACCGGAATGCGTCAACTATTTTATACTAGCACTTCCTAATCTTTTTTAGTATTAACATAAACACTTGAGCAGTACACATTTACTCACTGACTTCTGCAACTGCTTCTTTGCCTGTAAATACGTGTATACATTGGTCAATGGCCATGAAGTGATCTCTTCTTTAAAGGTGCAGAGTTCGATATCCAACTGGGTGCGTGAAAGTTTTTGAGGTAGGGATAGAAGTAATAGAGCGTCACATCAAAGAATGGCAAAGTAATAGATAGAATCTTGCTTGACGTTAAAGCTTTGTTGTGGTATTGGTTCTCAAGATTCTCCGCAAGAATGCTTTTTTATTGGAATACTCTCTTAAGTAGTAATGGGATTTAATTAGGATACTAGGGACAGTATGAGGATATGCTATACCTTGCTTCATACATCAATAAAAGTTATGCTTATGTATCATTCGTATGAGAATCTCCCTCATATGTGCAGTGTGCACTATGTTATACCTTGCTTCATACATCAATAAAAGTAATGCTTATCTAAAAAAAGGAAAAAGAAAAAAAACTTGTTCCGATTGCCATTATTAAAGGAGAGCTAGGTCCATCCTTCACTCCTTCAGACTGTGAGACAACAGAGAAACAATTAATGGCAAACCATGGTTGTATCAATGGAACTGTACATAATTCTAAGATCTCTTCCCCTGTGCCTGTTATTGGCTTATACATAGCCGCGGCTTCTTCCGTATGCATGCTACTGATGCTTTATGATATCGTAGTTGGATATCGGACAAAGAAGCGATGGCTACCTTGCAAGCTATTCACACTCAATTCTGTTTCTCTAACTCTTCTTTCCATAGCAACTAAACTCCCCGCTGATCTAACAACCTCAATGCCGAGTGACCTGGATCAGTTGTCTAAACTGTCTGGGACTATCTTTATATGTGTTTGTATGGGTTTTCTCATGCCTTCTTTTGGAAATTACAGGGATGCCGATATTTTTTCAAATTTGATGGGCTTGAGCATTTACATTATATCCATAGTCGTAAACATCTGTATACAAATACATACTGGAGTTATTTGGTTTGTACATAGACGATACAGGCCTCTATTATCTCCCTGGGCATGAAGTTAGCATTTGGGCTAGTGAGTATATTGTGCGAAAAAGTGTGGATGATATAATCAGATTAAGGGAGGTTTGCTGTAGTGAGCCACTTACTAATCTACTGCAACTCTTTCCAAAATACCCAGACCGCCCTGATTTTGATATTAGAAGGGAATTTCGATTGGAATCTCTTCCTATGACTCTTCCAATTGCATTCCTTGTGAAAATTGCACAAGTTTCCTTACCAGGTAATCTTGTTGGATTTCTAGTAGACGCATTCAGACAAGCCCAAGAAATCATTCTCTTCATTGACCAAACACTAATGCCACCAATAACGGATCTCGAAAAATATTTGTTACGAACGGATCTCCAAAAATATTTGATACCAATAACGAATTTCGAAAAATATATGTTACCAACAACGGTCGCAAAAGAATTCTTTTCATATGCAAAAGATTTGTGCAGAGATGGCGACTTTAGTGGTCTGCTCCCTGAGGAGTATCGTCAACGTCAATCCGGTTTGCATCTGGATCTGAATATTGCTCGTCAGATCCTTTTAAAATTGAAGCAATCACGATATCACAATTATTATAGGCTTGATGGAGTTCTTGTTCGTGCCATTATTGATCGCATCCTTGCTGAAACCCCCTCAACACTTGAAGATCTATATATATCTATAGAGAAATTGTTTGTGGAGATGTTGCATTGGGCTTTTAGACAACTACCGATTTCTATATTCAAAAGCTTGAGTGAGAGCCCAACTGAGGAGTTCCAAGAAAGAGTACGACTTGCCATGAAATTCCTCTTTCAAATCGAATCTTTGGACGATCATATTCAATGGTCACTTCCCCAAGGATCTGGTATCTCAGAGTTTCTAACGGATGAAGCTTCGACAAGGTTTGAAGGTCCACTGGCACGGCTCAATGAGATTGTTCGGAGGCCTGCAGGGGTAAGGGGTGGAAACGAGACATAAGCTGTAAGGGTTTGGAATTTCATTTGTTTGGAATTGTCACTTGGCATGTATATTTTTGTTTTTGTTCATTTTGAAGAATCTATATTCACTATAATCTATGTTCATTTTTGTTAGATCCCTTTTAACACAGTTGATGCAAGAGGTTTTACTGAAAATAATCTTCATCATGAATTCTAACTAATTTCTCCCTACACTTTAGTGCAAGAGCCACTGATGAATATGAATCAGCGCAGATAAAGGTGTCTCGTTTCATTAATGCATCAGAGTCTACTGAGATTGTTTTTTCACAAAATGCGACAGAGGCTATGAATCTTGTAGCCTACTCTTGGGACCTATTGAATTTAAGACCAGGGGATGAGGTAAATCCTTGTACTTGGTTGTCTCTTTTTCACTGCTTACCCAAGCATTTCAGCCTTGGGGCACTTTGCTTGTCTCCTTTAAAATCTTCTTTTGCTTTCATGCAGATCATACTTACGATTGCCACAGTGTCATAGTTCCTTTTCAAATTGTGGCTCAAAAGACTAGTGCGACACTCAAATTTGTTAGTTTAGCAGAAGAAGAAGTTCCTGATATCGATAAGTTGAAAGAAATGCTGTCAGAGAAGACGAAACTTGTGGCCACTCATCATTTCTCCAACACTCTTGGTAGGCGTGTTCTTTTTCTTATTTAAACTTTTTTGTTCTCCTTTCTCATGTCTTGTCTCGGTTAAAGCTTTTATTCTACCTGGTGTGATGGCTTGATGGGTATGTTCACCCTTCATAGATGTTCACATGACCCTTTCTGAAAGAGTGTGTGGGCTTAAAATAGAAGAGCGAAGAGAGAATGCTTATGTTTAGTTGGTTTCAGTTATTTTTCAAGGTAAGTGATAATCTAAGGTTAGAATGAAGATGGTTATTGGACAGAAATATTCTTTTGAAAAATTAATGGAAAGTAGGACAGTGTGGGTCGTAGTTCACTATAACTTGGTGTGGCATGGGAGTTGATTGAAAGCTCAGGAGCTCAGGTTGTCACACTGTTAAACTGTGCAAGGAGAAAAGACAAGAGTTTTCTAGGTAATTACAAGAGGAATAGACTTAGGGGACAAGAGTTGATTAGGTGTATGCAATGAGTCGACACAGAAAAGACTGACCACAGGACAGCAAAATGTGATTGGTCCAGACAAACAACTTAAACCACCTCAGAAAATGGGGGCCTTTTTGAAGGGGTTACCTCCAAGAGGAAATGGTCGTTTATATCCATCTTCTTCATATACTCTAAATAACTCCAGCACGAATTTATTCACTGTTTTAGAATCACCAGTATATTACAAACTAAGTTACTTTGTCACGGATAATGAAGTGACTGATATCCCTGATTTCTTTTGGTTTTGTTAATTCATTCTTGTCGAAGTTATCATTGTCATGGTCAACATTTTATAGCTATACTGAGGTTGACAATGTATAATTCATTATTTTGTGCTATATACTCTATTTTCTTCGTTGATTTACATCTGTTGTGTGACATTGTAATTATAACTAGGATTTTTCCAGTGTTTATTATTTTGTTGAATAGAACAGGACTGGTTCTATTCTTTGTTGCATTTGACAGAAGTTCTTAGTTCGATATGTTGTTTGAACAATTTTTCCATAATGGATTATCTTTGTGTTTTTAGGTTCTGTTCTTCCAATTAAGGATATTACAAGTTGGTCTCACAATGTTGGGGCAAAAGTACTTGTAGATGCTTGTCAAAGTGTTCCACATATGGTGGTTGATGTGCAAAGTCTAGATGCCGATTTCCTTGTTGCATCATCGCACAAGGTTCGTATAATCTAAAATGAGGCTTTTGAAACCTATTTCTACATGGGACTTGCCTATTTTTTTTTTATTTGTATCTTATTCGTGTGTACATGACCATCCTCATGATCCCACTTCAAGAGAATCTGACGGTTTACCATTTGTTTCCTGCTTGAGTTGCTGTAAGGATTCAGTTGCTGTAAGGATAGCTAGGACCAGTTTCTCCTATCGGATGCAGGTATGTCCAGAGTTACCAAGAGAAGGAGAAGTTGGAACACCGGTACTGAAGTAATGCATCATCTGCTTCACGTGAAATGGAAGATTGATATTTTTCTTGTTAGGTTTTAAGGTTGCTCTAAGCGCAGTAGAGCTGCAGTTTTACATTTCTTGCCTTGTTAATGTATTGAAAGTTTAAACATATTTTTGTGTGTGTTTTCCAGTAGAATAAGCAGATATATACTGTATTACAAATTTAGGACATCAATTTCTAGTTCAAACGATTTGTGGTTTTTGCATGTGTGGTGGTACTCATCTGCTGTAGATGCCTACAAGTTGTTGACATTAGAATAAACAGATGTACTGTATTACAGGATACATGACTAAGTTATTTAGTTGGTTAGAATGGATTAAGGTCACTAAACCCACACAAGTTCATTTGTTGTACATGTAGCCAAAATGCTTCAACCATTTTATACCAGCACTTCCTAATCTTTTTTAGGTATTAACATAAACACTTGAGCAGTCCACATTTGAAAGGATTTACTTGTATGGTTTACAGACGGGCCTCAGCTTGGGTTTGGTAGTGGCCCAACGGGCAAAATCAGGCCCATTTTCTGATTGAGTTTCCAATCGCTTAGAAGAAAAAACATAGTACGGTATGTAGTGTCCTCATTGAATGAAAAGTCCACTGGCCGCCAGTGTCTTTCTACCTTAATTAAATCCGGAATTAGAGTTCATAGAGATCATATCGTCATCAAAGTATTCCTCTGCCGTTTTGTACACCTGCCTCTCCCTACTGCTTACCAGATGTGTCTCTCTGCAAACAAATCTTCACCAACAAGTAATAAGAGCCTTCATAAAGTGGTTGTTGACTGGAACAAACTTCCTGATGATATGTTAAAACTGATCGTTAAACATCTTGGGTTTCCTGATTTTGCGAGGTTCGGATCAGTCTGCTCTTCCTGGAGATCTCTTGCTTCAGTTGGCCTCCACCTCCACCACAAGGGTGGTCGTCTACCATGGCTAATTGTTCCCTACTATGATGTTGTCGGCCAAGCCCCTCCAGCCAACACTAGCGATAACTATTGTCCCGACCCTGTCTTGGGCTTTTTTAGTATTCTGGATGGAGCAATTCATAAAGTGGATATACAAGAGTTACAGGGACGTCGAATCTGTGGCTCTTCTTTTGGATGGCTAATTACCGTTCATGGGAATTCAGAGTTTCAACTCCTGCGTCCCTTCACTGGGAAAGTAGTCAACCTTCCTCCACTCACCACGTTCCCCCATGTTGGAATTTCGGAAGAAAAACACAATTCCCTAGTTTATATTGTTAAAGACTGGTTTAGGGTCTTCCCTGACATGGTATGGGACACAAACCGCATGCGCAATCAGTACATATATAAGGCTATTACATCCCCTAATGCTGAATCTCCAATTGTCATAGCTATTCCCCACCATCACGCCATGTTGCTTTTCTATAAGCCTGGAGAGGACAACGACGACCCATTTATTTGGAAAAAATACGAGGTGGCTACGTCAAAGGAGGATCACGACAACGACGTCCCGTTTACTCCGACATTACATTTTACAAAGGTGACTTGTATGCTTTGAGGTGTAGAGGAGAGGTTGATTTAGTGAAGGGCCTCGATGGTCCTTCTCCCACTAAGTCATTATTTATAAAACCCAACCGGGAAATGTCCACGAGAATGTATTATGGCGGCGGCGGCGGCGGACGCAATTATCTCGTGGAGTCTTCAACTGACCTTTTGCAGATAGAGAGGAACTATGGTGCATATATCCAACACAAAGAAGGAGAAAATTATCGTCTCACAATCAGTTTCAGGGTTTCCAAACTAGACTTTGCCGAGCATAAGTGGGTGGAGGTTAAAAATCTAGGCGATCGTGCATTGTTTTGGGCCCTAATAACTCTTTGTCCGTGATTGCATCTGATTATCCTGGATGCCGGGGAATTGTATCTACTTCTGTGATGACGATATGCAAATGATCAACATGGGTCATGATAAAGGTGTTTTCGATCTTGGTTCTGGTAATATTGAGAAAATTTGTACAATTAATTCCATTACTGTTTGTCCTCGCCCCTTATGGTTTTCAGCGAATTCATACTACTCAAAGCCTTGTTTAGCCGAAGGACTTTCGAGACATTGTATGAGGATTTTATCCAACACGGCAAGAGAATGGTATCGTCTAGCTTACAATCTGTTTCAGGGTTTTCAAACTAGGTTTTGGGGCAGAGCATAAGTGGGTGAACATTAAAATCTAAGCAACCGTGCAATGCTCTATGTCCCCAATAGCTCTTTATCTGTAATTGCATTCGATTTTTCCTGGATGCCCAGGGAATTGTTACTTCTTTGATAATGATGTGCTTGTTATCAATATGGGTCATAATAAAAGTGTTTTTGATTTTGATTGCGGTACGGTACTACTAAGAAATTTGTATTGTACAGTTGGTTCATCTAACTTACTTTTAGATAAGATTTTGGTCATCATATCCGATCCGTTCTTTACGATATGGATCTTCTCAATGCACAATTGTCTGTCTTCGAGAACTTTTCTAATCCAATGATAATGTACATGTATGTGGATTTTCTCAATGCACAATTATTGTCTTGAGATAACTTCTCTAATCCAATGATAATGTACATGTATATCTTGGATCTAGAATGAAAACTTGGATTCTTGTTCAATTGGATGGCCTATTTCGGCTATCACATAGAACTACAAACTATTTTCGATTTAGCTCTAGTTTTCTATGAATTACTATTGAGACACATTGTTTTCGAAATGAGGCGACACAAAGATTGCAAAGTGATATATTGATCATTCTTTTGTTATGATGCTATATACTGGACAACTACCATAGCAAGAGTTGCAAGCCTACATATATTAATAGTTGTTTCATATAAAAATTACAAATGAGTAAATGCTGACAAAAGGAATAGGAGAAACCAAACTGATAGTGAGACAAAAGGAAAATTGTCCTTATCTGTGATGATCGATGATGTCGATTGCTTCGTCTCTTATGCCTCTGATTGATTTTGTTATTACCTTGGATCTTGATTTATTTGATAGATCAATAGGAGTTTCATATAATTTAAATCATGCAGGATCAGTTAGAAAACATACTATTTAATTTGAATCTAACTTATACTAAACCCATCCTAAGAACCGAAATCCCAATTATGCTAAACCGCGTTTTTCATGTAAAGTTTTTTTAACTGGTTCAAATTTTGTTGACAACATCTTGTATAGATGAAAAAAGTACTTGAAAATAGTCTGTCATGAACAAATTAAGAAAAAATATATAATCACGCAACAAATTAGCTGAAAATATGGACAAAAACTAAAGTAGTACCATATTAGGTGTATGTACGTGAGTTAAACGACACCTATGTTCATGCAACCTCACTACTTTGATCTCAATTCCCATTTTATTGACTACCATAAACATTGCAGCACCTCCCAGAGAGCTGGCGTAAAAATGCAAAGGTGGAAGATATATATTGTTTAATTTCAAGTATAGTCAATCTTCATAAGTCATAATTAAGAAGAATAGTTAGTTACGTCTTGCGTCCTTTTGCAAATTGCCCCTATATTTACCAATATGCTTTTAGCTGCTGGAAAATGAATATTACATCCTACTTCTTCACATCCATTAATGAAATCACCAGGCCTAAGAAGTACGAACTGTCTCATAAATATATTAAATCGATTAGTGTGGTAAACTTTTACTTCATACAACTACCTGCATTTGGAACTCCACTGGCATATAACAAATCCCGTCGAAACCTCAAAAAGAGTTTCTATTCATTAATTACTACGTTTAAATTTGAGAACAGATACAACATTATTTTCTAATTGATAATTTTATCCCAAATCTTGTTATCAATTATGTTTTGCTTCAATATAATCAGTGCAACTAATTAATAGAAGTGGCCTATCAAACAAATGCAAAGCAAAAGTGGAAATGAGTGTATTCATTTACCACTCAAACTGTTGTGAATTGGACAATGCGGAAACAACGTTATCCACAACAAATAGATCAATTCTACACAAAGATTGATCCTTCTTACTAGACAAGACTTTAACACCCTCCAAAGTAATCCCAACACTTCTCAATATCAAATAAGCAAGTATCTAAAGTAAAACAATTAATGTAAAA
Source organism: Coptis chinensis (assembly GCF_015680905.1). Lineage (NCBI taxonomy): Eukaryota > Viridiplantae > Streptophyta > Magnoliopsida > Ranunculales > Ranunculaceae > Coptis > Coptis chinensis. The sequence goes on along the minus strand of NC_141463.1, from coordinate 84,802,223 downwards.
AACAAACAAACCACAAGACGAGATATATCGTGGTTCGGCAATTTGCCTACGTCCACACTGCGAGTTCCAAGCCTTACTAGATGTCCAGAGTAACAGATTACAAATTCTCTCAATTCACTCACAAAGAATCAACACTCAACTCACAAAGAATTGCTCTCTTATAATCTCTCTCTTTCTTGGTTTTGGTTAAGTTAGGTTTTTACAGAAAAAACCTATATTTATCTTTATTCTGAAAAAACTTCGAAATAGTCTTTTCATGCTGAAATACGGTGGAGCGCGGGTCGCACTTAAGGACCTGGAGGTCGCCAAAGGCATGAGCGGTGGTCGCGCCTTGTTCAGGCATAAATAGAGCGTGGGTCGCGCCCTTCACACCAGAGAGAGAAAAACGTCTTTTTTCTCTACACAAACAACTTATTGAGTTATCCAAAACGAATAATTTAACTGTAAATCCAATATAATATTGTTTAAAGGTCTTTATCTTAGCCTTTTTTTTTTTATACATTAGACAATATATGGGATTTACGACAGTAACCTACCTTATCGTTAACACTAAGCTATATTAACGTTAAAAGAAGAGAATGTAGATGGTGTGTTTTTGTTTACCTTTAGTCGTACATTGAACAACACAAATTCCCATTGCAATTTCTAAAAACTCAATATCATAAAGAAGATCGAAAGTGTAAAAAAAACACAGAACTTGGCTCTTAAAATTGCAAAGAAATCCCCAAATCATGCACTCTCAGAGAACTCAAATGCCGAAACAAATATATTAAAAGAGGGGAAAATAAGAAATGGCTCAAGGTTGCTGAACGAACCTTTGAAGTAAATGTGAGACTTTGAAAAATAAGAATTGCTGATGAAGAGGATGGGGGAGTCAACAAAAAAAAGAAACATGATATTAGGTAATTTATCTCAACCCCACCAAACCAAATGGGCATACCAACTTCGTTTTGCATCAAAACATAAATTAAGGCAAAATCAACAATCAACATACAAATTCGTAACATTGCTCATACCTACAAAGTTGATATTAAGTAAATGCGTGTCTTTCGCTACCAAAGTCTTTGATTTCCATTGCAACCATCTGTTGTTATCTACTGAATGAAAAACGAAAAGCAAATCTATTGAACATTTATTTGCAAATGGCTAAACTTGGGTTTTTATATATTTTTCTCGTTATAAAATGGTTTGGATATATAGCACGGTTGAGGTACCAATATTACATCTTTATCACTAAAAAAGTTCCAACTAATCTTAACCAATATAGGATAAACAAAAAAAAACTGATAAGAGTACCTTAACTGTTGTTTCAATCAATTGGATCCCAAACGTCTTATTGAACAGCCGAGAGAAGTTGTTGCATAGGTAATGTCAAATAATCAATCAAGTCCATGTCGTACATGTGAAGCACCTATTCCTCACAAATCACTAGTAAAAAATGCAAAAGTTTAAAAAATAACAATGAAACATAATAGAATAAAGACCAAATCCAAACTCAATATATGTTTTGTAGCATCGATGGGCAACTAATCAGTACTCAAACAGACAACAGTATGATCAAAATCTTTTGGCCAAAGATACTAACCACACGATTATCTATGGGTTTTTGCCTTTATGGTATGACTACACAAAATTTAAAGCTCCGACGCAACTATTAACCGTCAAACTAATTTATTAGTAGAAGTAATTAGATTTTAGAACTTCAAATTTTCAAACACAAAGTCAAATAAAAAATCAAACATGTAGCAAATCAATTGGGTGCAGCAAAATAATTCGGAACTCTAAAATTACAAAACCAAGAAATTCTAATTAAAAAAAAACATATCCAACTTTTTTGGTTATTTTGTTTTGCTATATTTCATTATTATTTGTTTATAAAATTAGAATTTGGGGAGATCATAATAATATAAGAATAGTAGAGGAAGAATTAAACAAATGTAGGGAGGTGTTACTAAATATTAACCTTTTTTTTTAGGAGTCTCTAATATTGCTCGGTTTGGAAAATATAGCTATATGGCGAGAAGAGAGAATATGCATGAGCTTATATATATACTAGCAAACATGCACGCTTGATGAGTGGGTTATGCAGAGTGGTGTTGCAACCTGTTCTTTGCTATAAAATCTAAATTGAACTGCTGTTTAGTGCCTACAACATCCACTTGTTGACCCACACTAAGTACCAACCAATATGAGCGGCCAAAATGATCTGCTTCAAATGACATTGCATTATGAAAACCAGGCAGTCTTTGTTAAACTCAGCCAAAACAGTTCCAAAATAACCACTGTAGCAAAATTGTACCAACAACACCTCATAAAGTATCCAATTAAGTTACTATCAACAACAAGCTTACTCCTACGTTTTCGCACAAACATTTCCCCTAGGACATGCAAGTACACAATCCAAGGTATACTATCGGGCGTGTGGTCTAATCCATACTATATCGACATCATCGCACTTGTATGCAACTCAAGAACAAAAAGTTTATGATTCGGGTGTATTTCATGCAACACTCTCAAAAGCGAATTGAGTATGAGAACTATATCTTGGCTTCTGACAGGAAGTAGATACAAGTCCTTGAAGTATCCTCACATCTTCAGTAGTATCATTTAAATGGTATCTGGCCTTGCTCGGCTCCTGCCCAACTGTACATGCAAAGATTTCTGGAACTGCTCGATTAAAAGTTGCACTTGATATAGCTTCAAATATGTCCTCATCAGATCTGTCATCTCCAATGCACATAACAAAATCAGATGCATTCCCACTACTAATTAATCTAAAGAGAATTTTCTTTGCAACTAAAGTTATACTGATTTCCTGCAAACCAACAAACAATTTTTACAACAAACACTTAGCAACTAAATGAGAAAGAATAACACTTTTATATAAGAAGACCTGTGGCTTAACTTCGACAATATGTTGCCCCTTTCTTAACAGCAATAGGTTCATTAGCAAGTACACTTTCCAAATAGTCCAATAGCTCCATGGCCCGGGGACCCAGATTCTGGATCTACATCCCGATGGTACTAATGCACTCTCCTTGGATTTTATGAAAGATCCATCAATTGTCTCTGTATATAATCTCATCACAGGCTTAGGCTCAGGCTCCAATTCTTTTCCTATTGAATCTAAGAAGAGAGTAGGAGACGCATTTTCACGCTTAATTAAAATTGACTTGGGGATGTGCAACAATGGACAACAACTTTTTTTCTTCATTCAAAATGTTTTTACTCGGATCGACTTTTTCTACAACAACAACAACAAAAATAAAATAAATAAAAATAATCAAACCTAAATGAGCTATTAGCTAGTAACCAAAAAAATGTGAGAAGCTCCCTTGTTCCTTTAAGTTGTTGGGCACGCATGAATATTGGTCCTGCAGTTTCTCGCAACGTAACATAAGATTTCCACCCACACTGTCCAATCCAAATAGTTGTACAGTAAAAAGTATATAATTCCGCCAAAAAGTGCTGACTTGTTTCTCTTTCGTTTAATTGTCGCAGATCTTATATCTGTAGATAATTTAAATTGCATGTCAATTAATTGTCCTAGCAGGCTCGGAAACTTTACGCCAAGGATTTCTTTTAAAATCTCTGACACAATGGATGATAGCCTGTGTAACTCCTTTTTTAGTTTATGTAAACCTTTGAATGTGTTAGAGATGAAATTATCTATTGATTAATTTAGGGGTCAAGCAGCAGCAAAAGAACTAAGCCGAATTTGGCAACTGCAGCATAATATTAATTGCTAGTATATGTGCATTGTTTTGCCCATTCGAACATATTGGGCGTTTTCAATATATAATCATATTAGGACCTTTCAACATAGATAATTAGTTAGGGTGTTAATCCATAAGATAGCTGGTGCATTCTAAAGGATTAGCCTTCACATTCTTTTGAAGACAGAAGACTGTTTTTACTATTTTCGGAATGGATTAAATACTATCAGAGATTATACACTACCTCATGCTTTAAAAAAGAGAAAAAGAGATGTCTCACCTTACCTGAAATGGATTCCACCTAATAAGCTTATGGATAGCTCTTGGCGTGAAATCAAGACCTCCGCTTGCATCCAAAAGGGTTATTGGTTCTCTAGCTTTTAATTCTTATTTTCTTGAATGGAAAACAGAGAGAAAGATGGGGCGGGACTTGTGGATTTCCTTTGAAGACTAAGTGAGGGTGTGGATATATCAAGCGGTCCTATCTCACCTAGTTCAATTATGTGACAATATATAATGGTATAGTTGTATTTGGATTCCACTCAACAAACAAATCCTGCAAGAAATCGTGAACTTATAGAGAGTCAATGGCTCTATTTGCTCCAAAAAGTAGTGTTAAAAGTCGATAAAGTGAACCATAGAGCTAAAAGTCAATAAAAGTAGAGCTAAAATAGCTAATCTAAAATTAGATATAAAAGGATGATAAAGTAGCGGCTGCTAAAGAAACATATTTAGTTGTTCTATCTCTTTTTTACTCTCTATTATGGACCGTAAAATAGAAGATAGATTAAAAAAGTTTGAGTTTTAGATAATTAGTTAGGGTGTTAATCCTAAGATAGCTGGTGCATTCTAAAGGATTAGCCTTTCACATTCTTTTGAAGATAAAGAAGACTGTTTTACTATCCTTTCAGGAAATCAATTACTATTCATATGCGATTGTGAATAGTACCTCATGCTTTAAATGAGAAATTAAAAGAGAGGTGAGCTTACCTGAGAAATTCCAAGTGAGGAATATTCAAGAAATGGAGACACCTACTGATGTGAGAAATTCCAAGTGATGAATATTCAAGAAATTGGGACACCTACATATGTGAAAAGTCTAAAATACCCCCATGGGGCCGGGACTTGAAATTACCAAAATACTAAGGAGGGTGGATACACCAAAATTCTGTTCTTGACCCCATTTTTTTCTATTATATATATATATATATATATATAGGGGGGGGATAGAGGCACATTCATTATCGAATCATTATAGCCACATTTTAGACATACAAATGAATTATGGCCTAGTTTTTGTGGAGATGATCTCCCTACCATGAAGATCATTCTCACAAAAATCAATAATATTGGATATGTCTAACCATGTAAAATTAGTGTTCATTTGTGTTTATTTTTGAACTTTTCATCTAACGGTCTAAAAGTTTTGTGAGCATGTTCTAATGTTAGGTTCCGTTTACAACACTTTATATATATATATATATATATATATATATATATATATATATATATATACGGGCCGGCTACGTCGACACACTATTCTAACATACTATCTTGACATACCCAGCCGACCCTCAGATCAAACAAAATCTAATGGCCAGATCTATTCCTAGAAAACCAAACAAATAAAAGAAAATGGACCACAAATAACAGGGGCAAAAATGTCATTTTCTTTTAGAAAAAAATAAAAACCGTTTCTTCTTCTTCGTTCACGTTGCTTTTGTGAAAAACATTTATTATTTGAAATATTTGTGGTTGCAGTTGGCCTTCAACAATGTGTATTTCTCCACTTAGACCTTTAAGAGTGTGTTTGTTATGATGGAAACACTATGGAAAGAAAAGGAAAATAAAAGTAGTCTACCTTTTCCATAGTTTTTAAGGCGTTTGTTTACCCATGGACAGTGGCGGAGCCAGGAATTTACCTCACCTGGGGCACTCACTGGCTCATATGCTAATAATTTTATAATTTTAAGCAAGTACTAGTGTACACGTCAACACACAATTTTATTTCGCAAAAAGACTACTATTGTAGTATACAATAAAAAAGCTAAAGTTGTCAAAATACATTTTGCTCTTTTGAACTCTAACAATTCTAAAAATGAAAGTTATAATTCCCTTTACGATTAAGCATCCACGGAAAATTTGCAAGATTGCCTCATTCTTTGATGTTATCAAAATATCTTTTTCTATGTATGTCACCAGACAACCATTCAACCACTCGTCTGCTATTCGATTCCTTAGACGATTCTTCACTATGCCCATAACTGAAAATGATCTCTCAACTGTAGCAGTAGAAACCGGTAGTATCAGTGAGAGCTTTATAAGCCTATAAACCAAGTTATAAATAATATTTTTTCCCAACTCAACCATTTTTCTAGCCAAACTACTAATTCCTTTGTTCTAAAGGCATCATTGGATTTCATATCAATCTCATAAATCTCTAGTTGATTTTGAAGGACTATATGCTCTTGTTCGGAGAAATCATCAGGATAAAATTCAGCAAGACGAATCAACTTGTTTGTATCAAACGCACCAAACAAATCATTGGGGTTTAAGCAAGCCATACAAAGAAGAAACTCCGTATTCACCTTACCAAAACGGTTATCAAGCTCAACACGTTGCTTATCGATACAACCATAAAAGAATCCAACCTAATAATAATGTAAATTAGTTGCCTCTTCTGCTTTTCTTCGGGATCTTCCTCGATGAACAAACTTAGCATCCATTTGAAGCATGTCTATACCATGTTTTGTACAAAATGCAGAAACCTCGCCTAATAGCGAATCCCAACCACATTCCCTCATTTTCTGCAAACGCTCTTTGCATACTTTTACTAAAGCTAAAGCATTCACTATATCTTGATCTTTTCGTTGCAATGCTTTTGAAAGATCATTAGTGATTCCCAATAGATTCTTCATCAAATGCAAGATGAAAATGAACTCAAACGAGTGCATCAAATCTAATAAAACGTGTGCTTCTCCTTTTTTATCTGAACTTGAGCTCTCTTCCATCACCTCATCAAGAACTTCAACCACGGAGGGAAATATAACAATGAAATTAACTAACGTACCATAATGTGAGCCCCAACGTGTGCCGCTAGGTCTTTTAACACCAAGCTCTTGATTTATTCCTTTACCGCTTGATAGTTCACCATTTCTAAGTTGCTCAACACTCTAGCAGCTTCTTTCTTTCGAAGGTTGTCCCTACGCTTGCAAGATACCCCAACAGCATTCACCACATTGCTAATAGAGGTGAAAAATGAAGCAATCTCTTTGATATCTTTTGCGACATGGACAAGCGCCAACTGAAGTTGATGTGCAAAACAATATATATAGATTGCAGACTTTTTCTCATTCAAAATGAGCGCTTTTAGCCCATTGAACTGCCCTTGCATATTACTAACCCCATCATACCCTTGACCACGCAGTCTTAAGAAACTCAATCCATGTATGCCGAAGAATTTTTCGAGTGATGTCTTGAGTGAAACTGATGTAGTATCTGGGACATGCATCATGCCTACAAACCGCTCTATCACACAACCCTTCTTGTCAACATATCGCAAACAAATAGCCATTTGCTCTTTAATCGGCGTATCACGAGCTTCGTTAATCAAAATGGCAAATAATTCTTCTCCAAGGTCTTTTATAATAGCATTAACAGTTTCAACAGCAGCTGCATTTACTAAAGCCTTCTGAATATCAGGTGATGTAAATATGAAGAAATTATCTTTTCTTAGTTGAATTCTCATATGCATTTAGCCGTTTAACTGCATGTATATATCAGAACGTTGTATCTTACATAGCTGTTTGCTTTGCAAGTTCTCGAAAAACTAAGCATCATATCTTAAATCACTGCTCTCTAACAGATTTGTCATTGACAAAAAACCCTTTCTCTCTCAACCTCATAACAGTGCTCTCTGCTTCTTGGATTCCTTTGTCCTTGCAAAAACCATCAATCGAAGTGGTAAATGTGGAGATATTGGGGAAATGACCAGCCTCCAACATCTCAACACAAAAGTTAGCAACATCCTTCAAATTTCTGCCTCTACAGAGCCCTTGAATCAAGACGATATAACTGAACGCATTGGGAGGGATGCCATTGGTCCCCATTAGATGACAGAAAAAAACTTAGATAGACTCCTAATGTGCTCAGCTAGGCATTCATAATTCTAGTAGTTTGTAAGGAGTAAGTTTGCACTTCCAGTCACCAACGATAATATGGCCTTGAGAATAATTCAGTTAGTAGGAAAGTTAACCTATTGAGCTCTTCTGACATCATATTCTAATAGGGACTGTAACAGTTCAAAATCAAATCTTAGAGATTGAGGGAGGCAAACCATTGCCATTTCTGTCCTGTTAATATGCTAGTTATACAGTTTGCAGGAGATTAAGGATGAAAATTAAGTATTGAGAATAACATGGAGACTGAAAGCCATATGGAGAGTGGTGGGCGAGTAGCTAATCATGCAGGAACATGATGTTTCAACGATAACACCACTGAACTATATCAGAAAGTGATCATCCTAAAAAACAAAATAAAATAGATCTATCTACACGACTCAAAGAATTATACTATCTATACGACTGGACAAAAGACACTCAAAAACATCTGCCTCAAAAATGATTTTACTTTTCTTTAGAAACTTTGGAAGTTTACAACAAACCAGTCCAAGATTTAGCAGGCATTTACAAATACGAAAATAAAGGTGTTAAACATGGTTACCCAAGCAATAAAAAGACTTTCTTCTCGAGACCATAACCTTACGTACCTTTCAAGCTGTTTGAGTTCTTTGCGCTGTATTGATTGACAGAGATTGAAGTCTTCCACAGCCAATTCTAGGAAATCTTTGTTGTCAACACTAATAGGCCCATGAAAAAAAGTATTTGCAAAGAAGAGTGAATAACGATCAGATCCCCAACATGTTTGTAATCTAAAACCAGTTACCTCTTTGCTAATGCTCTCCGCAACCTATGAGCATGCATTGAGCCGTAAGACAATTCCTGTTTCAAATATTGATGGGACCAGGATTTCAGTTTTTTCAGAAACAGCTCATCTGGGGAGTGCAATGTGTGAAGCTTGGTATAACTCTAGAACAGCACCTGTGTCCTTTTGATATCCTTCAAGTGTATTCAAGAACCCTCTTCTTCATTGAATTGAATTAACTCATCTACATCAAAAGTGTACACTGAATTTAACTTTATGTTGGAGACAAAAGCAGATGATCATAGATTTTACTAATACCTGAAGAGGCGTCATATCCATGCATCGTAAGATTGAAATGCCATGGAGCATGTGGAAATTTCATAGAAAATTTCTTCATCCTTCATTAGCCAGCAGCTGTTAATTAAGTAAATGTCAAATTTCTTCAAGGTGTTGAATTAACTAGAACACAAACCCAATAATTGGGCTCCATTACCTGTATGTTCTTTCCAAAACATTTCTAATTTTATTCTTAAAATGGCGATCTATTCCCAACCTCTCAAGCCTGTCTACCATACAGAGTTAGGTATATATATCCTGAGGATAAGCGGCGGAACTGAGCAACCAACAGCAATTGCAGGGATGAAAAAATTAATTAAAAAAGGTGAAGCAACAATGTAGTAGCGTAGTAGACCTTTAGGACACAGATAGTGTAAAAAGATAGTACCTGCGTTGCCACTCTTTTCTAAGAGTCATCTCAAGTAATTGAGGCAATTAATGTCTTGAAGCTTAGCTAGAGCAGCTACAGTGGTAGACGGTGAGTAAACAGTGACCCATTCTTCCTCTGATGTTTCCATGTCCTTCCAATTTTGTGACTTCCCCAGTCCTTCTGCTACATATGCTAGATAGAGATTTCCCCCTTCAGAGTTGCTTCCAGAGCATCTGGAAGAAAAGAACTGCGGATGATGAGAACAAAAACTACCTACCAAGCTTTTCAGCTAAGCAACTACTGTTTCTTATTATTCGGGATTATAGAGGTGAGATAACATTCCATTATATTAGCAATTGATTTTCTATCCAACTCTACAATTTCCAATATGTAAGTTGGTTCTTCAAAAAAAAAAAAGTACTGTAAAAGAGCCACATTGTAGTTGCAATGATGTTGATTATTAATTAATTGTCTTCTCAACACTATCTTGCTAAAAACTTAGTGCTTAAGAGGAAAGATTCCTTTTAAGGTTTGATCCAAGTGCTACAATTTGCAGAAATAGTCAAAAGCTTACATTCCTTACCTGCTTGGTGTACCACTAGCAATATTTACCGCGGCTCTTGAGCATGGAAACCTACATCATCCAAAACAGAACAAGATTACATAAATATTTCCGATCCAAGATAAGTACATTTTGCACCAAAGGAGAAAGGGTAAGGAAGGTGATTTGGTATTTAAGTTGCAGAATTAGACGTTAACAAACATAACAACATAGTACGGGGAGTTTTCTATTCAATTACACGCTTCAAGTACGTACACTAAGCGAATATGATATTCATTTAGATGTGTGACCTATGTACCGAAACCATAAAAAGTAGCATAGTTGAGTAGCAATAGACATCCTTATTACCCTCCTGGTCATGCATTTCTTCCTGATAATGTGAAGGCACATGTTTGTATAACAAAAACATTACAAAGAGTCAACATTGATGTAATAAACACTGTAGTAGTAAATGATGAGATAAGGCTGAAATGTCTTCTAATAAATGACTACAAATAACATAAAGGAAGATAAGTAATAGAAAAAATGCAAGAAATGCTGACTTAGCTTCCCTTGAAATGGGTTTCAATGATTCTATGTGAATGGTGTGATACTGTGATACACTGATACCATAGGAATGTGTTTTAATTACAGATACAAATCATCTATACTAGGCAGAAGGGTCTGAAGCTCCGACATTTATCAACATGTTTTCCATATTTTCTATAACTGAGTGACTTCCCATGTATCTAGGAAGCACCAACTGTCATATGCTTATGTAGCCTGTATTTCGTTGAAATAGGAAGGTTTCAAGCCCTACTCTCTGGTATAGACAATGCTCTTTTGAGAGTCTTGACTAAAAAATTATCTCGATAAACTAAAAAGACCTAAATGAAATACAATTATAGTAAGAGGATAAAACAAACTTCTGATACACTGCATGAGTAAAATTGTTCACAAATTACCTGATCCTCAACTTTCATATGTTTCGCAAAGAGCTTTGCAGCACAACAGTCTACTGTTAACGATCGCAAACCCCTAGCAGAGATCAATAAATGAAACTTTTCAAGTATTTGTAGGGGGGAAAAACGTGAATGTTATTAATCTATAATTCAGAATAACTTAGACATTATGAATGCAAGGGAACCTGAGAAGTTACAAAGATCTTATAGCAAATGCATTGATAACAAAAATTGTTGGGTTCCCAGGATCAACAGTTCCCTCTAAAAGCTTCCCTTCAACAAGCTCTTCTTTCCATGACGTTCCAAAAGCATGGAAAATCGACAAGGATGTCGTGTGCCCAACACATAAAAAAAAAGCTCTGAATTGTTGAAACTAGGCACTATTAGCACAAAACCTAAAACTAATCTGTTCTTATAATCTATCTGTTTATTTGATACTCTAATACCAGTTTATATTCCAACCAACTTACAAAATCTGATCCCCAAGTTATCAGGATTTATCTTTGAAAAACAAAATCCAACTGAAGTGGTTATAACTTAAAAATTTTAAATGGAATAAGAGATAGAGAGAGAAAAAGAGGTGAAGTACGGGAAATTTCAATGAAGAACGAACCCACCTAGGAGAGAGAAGTGTTGGCACTTTCAGTAAGAAGTAAAGATAACTGAAAAGATTCTCACAATATCATGGGTAAGGGTTTTATGTAAAACTATAAATAATTTGATATACAACAATTTGGCATACAATATCCGTTCTTATGATCAATGATCAATGAAATTAGCTATTTTTTCTCTTTCCTCTTTTCTTTTCATGACATACTGAATCAGAGTCTGTGTCACCACTCACAGACTTTATGAACACCATGGTTTTACATGCTAACAAATCATAACCATTAGTAAAGTACATAAAAATGAAAAATACATGACTAGCCAAACAGAACCTGAGAGCTAGCAGGTGACCATCCGCATAAAGTCTTTGGTGCATTCACTATTTTCCATTAAAAAAAGAAGCACCATTCCTTTCCCGAGGTACATTTCAGATGTAGCTTCCTCATGTGACCAATAGCAACATGAAGGTTGCAACCTACGACAAAGATCCTGCTATCATTAGAGTTCACAGAGAATGGTTTGCGTATCTACTCAGGTACAGGAGAACCTACAACTACTTCCCAGGAATCAGTTTTCACATCATAAACTTTCAATTTCATCCTTTCATGCTCAGAGACCACAAACAAATGACCATCAACTACCGCACTTAATCCTGTCCATCCTTCTCTCAGGTTGGCAGACATAGTCTCCCAACAGTTCAATCTTGGGTCGTAAACTTGACCTCTAGGTGAGAAAAAGAAACGCCATAGCCAGCCTTCAGTCACAAGAAGTTTGCCATTGTGTACTGCTGCGTCATAGGACGCCATATTAACACCCATGCTTGCAATAGGCTGCCAACTTTGATGGGGTCTAAAACATCAGCTGATTCAAGCTCAAAAGGTCTGAACTGCTACCTCCAGTGACATAAACCATCCCATCAATTATACCACATGCAAAGAATGAGCTTGCAGTGGTCATCTTATTCATCACACTCCAACAGTTTTATGAATCTCATACTTTAGTACCAGATTAAAGGGGAGTATCCAGATCGGATACCATGCCACAAAAGACAAAGATGGTTCCTTCCCGGGGTGTGGAAATACACCTAAAACCATGGGGGCAGATCCGTTCCTTGCATGGCATCAGTGGAATGGTGTGCCAAGACAAATTAGTTAGGTCAAGGACCTGCCACTGAATCTTTGAGGTGCATTTTTGGTAGGTACAGATGAAGAGCCAGGGATCTTGATAGCCTAACTCCTTCCTTCGGCTAAAAAACCTTTCCTTAGTGCCTAGCAGCAGATGCCAGCGTTTGCACACAACTCGGCAGGATGGATGGCTCTCAACTGGAAGTCGAAGGAGGCAGTCAAGTGCAACATCATCGGGAAGACCTGGAATTAGGGGTCCTCCTCCTCCAGCTATTAATTGGCATTCAGTACTCAGTTGTAAAATGGATGATGATTGGATTGAAGCAACTCTAAATTTAGGTGATAGTCTGACATCTTTGAATCTCCTAACTTTTTGCACTGGAGCCTGGTGGCATGAAAATCAAGCGTGTTGCATCTTCCTCTTATGAAGGAAATCCAGATACTTATCCTTTTCTAATAGCTTAACAAGTTAACAGTTCCACCCGCTTCAAAGAGTAAGAGATGTGCACTGCCTTTCACTGTCTAAATTGTTGCTTCATCCAACACGGTCTAGAATCCCAACAAAACAGATCAGTCAACAAGTTCAACAAGAAATGCAGATTTTGCAAATCTATCCCTGAATCTGTGTATCAATCTTTGTCGACCAAAGACCAAATCTGAGATTAAAAAATATAAGTTGATATAAATAGATTTCCTCCATCAATATTTTTATTAGAACTTTTCATCTATTAAAACTGGCTTCTATTTCTTACACTTCAAGAAATGTACAAAAAGTCAAAGAGAAATCCAAACAACATAGAATCAATAAAAAAGAACATATAAAGATTTCGGGTTAGCTATATATATTTCATTGCTTTCTCAATCAAAATACTAATGCAAACAAAAACTCAAACCAAAATGTGCTTTGTTTCTTCTCTAGACCTTACTTTTCCCCCCTAAAATACATTATTCTTTCCTTAAATCTTCTTTCATACAAAACATAAAAAACCAATTTTAAGGAAAACCATAGAAATGAATCATCAATCTTCTCCATACAGCTCATATTCAAAACTTTAAACAACCAGTCAACAATTCCCCTCATATTTTTTTCTACACAAAACTCACATACCCAATCCAACAACAAGAGACTAGAACTTTCCTTCCCTATAGAGCTCAAATTCAGAACAAAGATGAACTTTCTTCCTTTACTAAACAGCCCAAGTTCTACAGAACAACCATAAAATAGCTCAACAAACACCATTCTTTAGGAAACAACGCCTCGATATACAAAAATCCAAATTAAGAAACAACACATGGGCTAATATTTTTCCTACTTAAACTATGTTCAGCAAAAAACTCGCGAAAAATCGGTACAGAAATTAATTTTTTCCTAACTCTATAGTTTAAACAACATTAAATACCACCGTACCTCCATAAACTACAACTCGTGAAGCTTACACCTTGCTGCAAAACAGAATACACGCGACTGAGATAGAGCAATGCTTTCACGAGCCTCCCAGACAGCATTATCGGTGTTCACTAACACTGATGATCAAGTGTTGAAGTCTGCGGCAAGGTTGTTTCTGGTCGCGACATGGGGCTTTTTATACCACATAATAGCAGACCATTAGGCCCTCGGCAATCCACCATTTGCAAAATGTGGGATAAATATATCGCCAAGATCTGCGGGTAATACGGACTGGGAGTTTGACCAATATGAAGAAAAATGCAACAGAAACCAGATGCCAAGGGAACTCTCCTTCCCGATCATCACATAATGCAAAGTAAACGTGAGTTTTATCGCAATATTATAAATAAATGAAATGCACAAATTCCATCTACACCTTTTTTAATTAAAAAATTGGGACAAGTGGCTGTAGGCTTTTTACCGACAAGTAGTGGTGGAACAATAGGTTAGTTTCCTCCTAACCAAACCCGGTAAGCCCGAGAAGGTAACGAAACCAACTTTTTAACAGTTCATTTTAGTATGGTGAATGATCCGGAACAATTTACACGTAACGATGCCTCAAATTTATTGAAATGATTTAATATTGGATATCCTAGGTTCGATCACCAAATGGTAAGATATTTACCCTAGCAGCTACCAACCAAATACGGATATATATATTCCCAATCATAAAAAGTATGTTCACAAACCTTGAGTTGTGGATACAGTTCTAGGGTTGCATCCTTGAAAATCCCGGTGACGACAATCCTAATAAGCGGGGGAATGGGTACAAGTCAAATTTTCCTTTCATGTGCACAAGTATGACAACTCACTCAATGAGGTAAGTGCAAATGCCATGCCTGGAGACAAGTATTTGGCAACAGCATAGACAGGCCAAGTATGAGTTCAAGGAAGTTCACGGGGCTTCGGCCAAGGAAAACTCCGGCTGAGGTAAGGTTTTCCAAACTTTTTTATTTCACCCAAGCTATGGACCAAAATTATTCTACTTGGGCCAGCAGAGTCTCCTTCGGTCATAATTATAGCACAAGTTACCATTGGAGTAGTATTCTGAAATGGATCTGATACGGCGTCTACACGAAAAGGAGATAATAATGTCAAAGTGAAGACATTGGAAGACATATATTCTCATGATTATTTTTTAATCAATTTTAAACATTAAGTATTTTCTATTACTATTGCTAACTTATCTGAGAATAAATTAAGTTGATTACCTTAGCAAAGCAAACATGATACCGACAACGTAACCATAATATTTTTGAAAATCCGGGCTATCCCTAACTAATATGCCCAAAGAACATTTAGGACACAACTTCTCTTCACAACGCAGATATGTTTTTCCCGAGAAACCTTTTCACGAATATCTTCATTCCACTTCTTAGCTTTTATACCCGACACAAAGAAGTACTTGGTGGGTTCTCTATGAAAAACTTGGGAGATATTTTTCACCAACAAAATGGAGTCTTTGGAGATCCGGTGTCACAAGTTTTTATGGCCATCAAATATCAAGAGTGCACCTATGGTTAAAGATGACCTTCGAGGGATAAACGCCTTTAGTTCGGGAAGACTGTTAAGCGATAGCAATTGCTTCCTTGGCTCCAAGTTTTCCCATTATGCGAGAGATACGATATTCTTGCAACAACGGCGAAGTTCACTTTCGCTAGACTACGATTTCCAACCGGCGAATATCACAAGTGAATCCTTTCAAATTCTTCCAAGAAGATAATGCCTCGGTAGAATCCAATTTGGATTGCATTGTTCGCATGTAGATACTCCAAAGAAGGTGTCCTGAAATGTCTACCTCATATCAGAATATTTGCCTAAATACAACACAAGGTGCTGCTATGAATTGTTGCATGTATGTCTGAATTTTGTGAAAAAGTAAAGCATGTTAATTGATTAATGTAAGAAAAACCAGATTGATCAGTACATGGATTACCTTTCAGCAATGTAATGAATGGCATGGCCCTTGAGTCCAATAAGAGACGGGGTGGTAAGTGTTTTCCATTGAGTTTTGGGATGAGTGTCGATTAAAATTTTAAACACTTTATTGGCATAGTATACAATGTACTATACATGTTTTTGCACTTTGGATACTATACAATTTTCTAGGCACTAAACTACATTATACTATCAAAAAATTATCACTTTGTGACTTGGAAGTATTTCCGGTCAATTTTTGCTGATGTGGCCACCGGACTATGCCATGTGTCCGGCCATCTAGACATGTAGCATTTTTGAAATACACGTGACCTGGTACCTCAATTTGAAAACTTAAACACTAACTCTCAATTGCGAGTTTAACCTTCTTCCTCAATTTGAAAACCCTAACTCTCAATTTGAAAACCCTTATCTTCTTTTCTCTTATCCAATTTCCTCTTCAAGGCTACCAATTTCTTCTTCCATATCTTGTTTTGTTTTTGCAAGATCTTGAACTCTTCTATTTTCTCTTCACATTTCTCCTCTGCTTGTGTTTTCACATTGACCATTTTTCTTCTTTCTTTTCGTCTTCATCCGAAGTTTGTAATATCCATTGCCTCTTTTCGTCGTTTCTTCCTTTCTCTTCTCTCTTTTCGTTTTCACAACACCATTTTCTTCTTGTTTATTTATCCGTTACGTTTTTCAGCATAGCCTTCTTTTTTTCGTTTCCTCGATTCGGTTTTCACAATCTCCAGACGTTTCTTTGGTTTTCTTGTAAACATATTTCTACGAGTTTAAAGTGAATTTGAGAGTGCTACGCCTTTCCGCGCATTACTTGGGATTTTGTTTAGATGAGCATCTGCAGAATAAACTCACGAAATTTTAAAGAAGAAAACAAATTACATTTGGTCGTAAGATATCAAGATAAAAAAAGGAATGATAATTGATAAAGAACCTTGATGAATTTGGTCGTAAGCCACCTTCCACTCTTTTTAGATGTTTCAAAATCTTTTGAGCACAAGCTTCCACGGTGCATGTAGACCTTTAACACCACGGTAATCAAGCGATGAGATATTGAAAAATAGATATATGTTAGCAAGAAATGCTAAAAGAAACATGGTATTATTTGATCGAAATCAGAAATGTTTGAACCTTTTCCATACGCTCTTCGGGTTTGTATTTGTCCGACTTATCCTCTTGATCTTGTTCTCAACTTCAACCGTAGGTTCAAAGGAGACGAATGTCTGATCTCAACTTATGCGTGACATGAGTGCACCAAAATAAATCATAAAAACAAATGCAAATAAGCGGGGCACTATATAATGCCACATCAAACTTTTTTCCGAACCGATGTTTCATGTGACTCAACATTTTTATAAATTTTATGCAAATGTGATACGGGAGTTTGAATATATACGAATCAAATGATCCGGAAGTTTTTCTTCAAATAATCAACATATTATATGACCTTAAGTTAGACGGTATGCCTCATCAAACATATAAGAACAAAGGTTCTATGGCATATATCCACCACTAAATCTGGCCAAAAAATAATATATGTATATAGGAAAAGAAGTATACACTATACCAAAGCAGGACATCCCTAACAAATCGAAAACCGTTACTAAAAATATTTGCAACGGTTTTATCGTCCTGATTTAGGCGTTGCTAATTCGTTATTAATATTAAGTAGCGGTTTATAACCGTTACATAATTATTTATTGTAGCGGTTTCTAACCGTGAACTAAAATATTTACTAACGGTTTTCTTTGCTCAATTGTATTACTCTTTAGCAAGCGGTTTTATAAAATTAGTAGCGCTTTTTGGTGTTACTCTTTTTTTAACATCGATAACGGTTTTATAACATTAGTAACGCTTTTTTGTGTTACTCTTTTTTTAACATCAATAACGGTTTTATAAAAATAGTAACGCTTTTTGTGTTACTCTTTTCTAACATTAGTAACGGTTTTATAAAGTTAGTAGCGCTTTTTATGTTACTCTTTTCTAACATTAGTAGCGCTTTTATAAAGTTAGTAACGCTTTTTGTGTTACTCTTTTCTAACATTAGTAACGCTTTTTATAAAGTTAGTAACGCTTTATTGTGTTACTTATTGCAAAAGCTTAGTAACGGTGAAGAACCGTTACAAAACTATTTCATCGTAAAAAAAAAATCCCCAAAACAACCCCCCCTCCCTTTTTGGGAGACTACTTAACCTGCATAAAGATGCCCCCACTTATTGGGTATTTTACAATCGTCCATAATATAAACAAGAAATCTTACAAGTACATCCAATCACATAATCTTTTATTAAAATAACATCACCAAAACGTCTTTCATAAATAGGATTTGCCACGAATGAAATACACACTGTTTTCCAAATCAATGGGACTTGTCCTTAAACTCAAGCTCTCATATCATTTGTACAAAACTAGCACCTTCAGTAGTTGTAAGCATTAGGGGATGACTTTGGGATTGTATCATCAGAAAAGTCCCTTTCATCCTATACACCAATAGAAATAAATAAAAAAGAGTCGAGCAGTAGAAAACAAATATGTATATATAGATATATACTTATATCCTATTCTTAAGTAGTAGCTCCTTATACTCAAACTACGGAATTCAAAAAACAGAGTATGGTAGCATAATTCTTAAGTAGCGGTATGTTTTGTCCTTTCCAAGAGATCGGAAAGTTCGATTATTTATTTTCTTTGGTCCAACAACCAAACTCACAAAAATGTGGCAACAGGGTCTCATACTCCTAACAATATGAGCAATTCAAACTCCAATAAAACTGTTCCCTTGAGCGGTCTTCAAAGATCCTACTTTTGACCTTTGTTTTTGTGCCTTCGAGGAAAAATATTTGTATAAGGAGGTGTTCTCTCGTCTCATATACAACCCTACGGACTATATTAATTCCATGGGAAGAGTAAAGAGAACAAGACGTTCTATTGATTATTACTAAAGAAGCTCATGGAGTCCAAAAAAGCTATATCTTTGAAGATTCTTACGACCACTACTAGTGTGTATCTACGGGTATGATCATACTATTTGCAACAATTCTTTAAGGTTAAATAGCTAAACAAAGTAAAAACAAAACAAACAAAATCATTCACAACAATTCTTTGGAGCTTTCAAGAAATTTTCGCAAAACCACGACACCTTATCTGGCCGGTTTGTACTTGAGCAGATTCTAGAACGAGGTTAAGCGTATTTGTAAGTATGCAAAGAGAGTGCCTTGGTGTTTTCAATAATTTGTTCGTACACTGCAAGTCGGTCGAGAGAAGAAAGGGAGTGAGTTGGAAAGGGCTAGCCGACAAAGGCGCAAATGAATGCTTAGCGGGGAGGAACACCGGTTGAACACTTACACATTCACATGATTGGGTTCCATGACAACAGTTCCGACTTGGAATCAATCTTTCGTCAAGCTTTGAATTTCGCACAAGATTCACTATCCATCTTTCGGCCTCGTCATAAGTCATATTCAACTTTTCCGCAAGTGTTACATCCGGATATAAATGATAAGACGGATGAATGGACCTTCGAATTTCTGCGTCACAAATTACTAGGCGAACAAAGTGAAACTAATTTACATATAAACCGATTCTTCAAGTCACATTTAATTACCCTATATCAATGCAGCGATGTATTTGCACTAAGTTTCAAATATGAAAAAGCGGGCATTTTAGAAACTCATCCCTCAAAGGTATCGTAGTAAAGTTGCCTTCTTCAACACGTTTTCCCAAGAAAGGATCATTCATTATAACCTCGCATACGAGTCGGAGATTCAAAGGCAAAAAATATTTTTGAGACATATAGAAGCGTAAGCATAAAATGCTGGCGTGAAACAATCACAAACACATAAAATAGCATCAAGCTTATGTAAAGATCACGAGATGCATATCTTCTCCCCACCAAACAATTACTAAAAGCATAGGTACAAATACGCACACCTAGAAGGTTTCAAGTGATGCAATCGGTATGAATGATGGCGGTGTAAGTATTCTACTCAAAACATCCCGTCAAACAAGTAGTCATTCTATATGAACAACTTACACGAACCTTTGGAGTGGAGGAACATACCTTGAGAGTGGAGAGAAGACCTAGAGAATTGGAGTGGAGGTGAGATAGTTGAAAGTGAGGAAGCGATCATCGATAGAGTTCCCTTTAGACATTACAACCCAATGAGCTGCTCCCATTCCTATTGAGAATGAACCAATATATAGATTTTGTTGAGTTCAAAGAAAAGGTTTTGATTGTACTATTAAGTTGAATTTTGACTTGTGGAAATGAACTTATCTAGACATAGTATAGTTCAATTACGGTGCTAGTCCGCGGCAAGTCACGAGGGGACTACTTCAAGTGATAACTCATGGCTCTGTTCCACATAATTATGATGCATTATATTAGGGATCTCAAAGGCAAAAAAGTTAGAACATAAATAATTTTAGCACGGCACCTTCAAATAGAAGGAAAAAGCGACTATCAAATAGCGAGAGGACCACCTGTTCTAGAAGTCTACTAAGTGAAAATCATCGGGCCTTATATTCATCAAAGAGTGATACTTTAAAATTCGAGCTAGAGGCTATTACTACCATTACCACAAGAAGCGGATCGTTTTCCAAACTATATCGACTAAACTTGCACCAAATGCGGTTACTACTGACTGTAAATCAATTATTAGACACACATCAACTTTGAAGATAAAGAATGGTATGGGTATGGGTATTACAATAAAGGGATCTACTTATAACAAAGTTTAGGAGGTATATATTTACTGCGGTAGCAAAAATTCATTTCATTATAGAAACATACTCCATTTATTCCTCCAAATTGTAGGCAAACAATCAATGTTCCAACTCGGATAGAGTGTTTCTGCACCTTATATGCTTAAGTCATATACAATATCCAACTCTTTCACATCCATCAAACAAAAAGTCGTGGTCACAAGGCCACAAACAACTCTTTCACAAAAAGTCATAATAGTATAGTGTGATTGACCGGAGAGCTTACATGCACACTTTTCGTACATATTACATCTAAATCCCCACAAATAACAATTTTACATACCTTACTAATTTATATATTAAAAGTGAATAATAAGATCCTAATCTCCACAAGTCATGCTCTAAGCGCCCCAATAAAATAGCGAGGGAGCAAATACAATACATATATATTGAGGCAATATCGACATCCATCATGATTATAAAGGATGTACAAAATGGTCAAAGTCAAAACAAAATGGGCTCTATATGGAGATGATCGCGACAAATATTTCCATAAGATGGTTAAGGAAAGGAAATCAAGAAATCGGGGTTTGATTAGAGCAAATGGAGACAGAATGAATCTGGAGGAAGGCGTCCGAGAAGAGATAGAAGCTACTACAAGGAATTCTTGGGCTCACAAAATCCAAAACCTTGTAATGCGATACCCTAAATGATTTCACCTTCAAAAGCACACTAAGCGATCAACAATTAAGCAATTTGGAGGAGGATATTATCGATGAAGAAATAAGCTGAAACACTTTTTTCTATTGGCAATGACAAGTCGGTAGGACCGGATGGGTATGGCTCTTATTTCTCTAAGAAGTATTGGGTAATCATTAAATGGGACTTCCTAAAAGTTGTAAAGAATTTTCTTGGATCAGCTAGAATGCTCAAGGCGATCAATGCCGGAAATATCACTCTTGTTCCCAAAGTTGAGAACCCTAACACGGTAGAAGAGTATAGACTATAGAGTATAGATCAATTGCATGCCGCAATATGGATTACAAAACTATATCTAAAGTGCTAGCAAATAGGATGAAAAAGAGTTATAGGGTCTATTACTTATGAAAATCAGCGTGCCTTCATCCCCGGAAGACATATTCAAGACAATTTACTTCTCACTCATGAGTTACCCGGAGGAAGTACCATAGGAAGTGGATCTCCCCGATGTACACTCAAAATTGACCTACAAAAGGCTATGACAATGTACAATGGCGGGCAATTCTTGATATCTTGACCAAAATGGGGTTCCCTCGGAGATATATCACATGGATTGGTCTTGTATGACTACACCATCCTACTTGATCATCATTAATGGTCACTGTGGTTTTTTCAAGGTAAGAAGGGCATAAGACAAGGAGACCCATTATCTCCTTCTCTCTTTTATCCTCGATGATGAAGGTTCTAGCAGCTCGAGATGGAATGGGCAAGACAAACCAAGCTTTTAATCTCCATCCAAAATGCTTCAATCCCATTATAACTCACTCACTTATGCTTTGCGAGATGACCTTATGATATTCTCGCAGTTGAATTGTCTTCCACTCAAGCAATCATAAGTATTCTAGAAAGTTTTGAGAGGCGTCGAGGTTTAAATATGAATCATAATAAAGAGCGACATCATGGCGGCAGGACTCTCTTTACGCATGTTATTGGGGTCGGACTAGTCTTGCCTCCAACAAAGTATTTGGGGATGCCTCTAATTACCACAAGGTTAGAAATAAGTATTTGTCGGCCTCTCATTGAGGCAATGACTAGAAGAGTTAAGTCATGGAAAGCAAAAAGCACTCTCTTATCTTTGGCAGATTGCAACCGATTAAATCGGTGCTAATAAGCATTCAAGTATATTGGACGAGAACTCTTATCTTGCCCAAAGCTATCACTTGAAGAAGGTACAACAAATTTGTACTAGATTTCTGCGGCTGGCTCGAAATGGCAAGGAAAATTCACCCTATAAATGAGAATACACTATGCAAAAGCAAAGGTGGTGGATTTGGGTATCATATAGATAGAGGACTAGAGCAAAGCAGCTATTTGTGGGCTGGTGTACAAGATTGCTACAAAGGAAGACAACTTATGGGTCAAATGGATGTGGAGAAATAGAATCAAATCAAAGAACTTCTGAACTATGACAATTCCACATGATTGCTTGTGGTCTCGGAGAAAAATGCTCCAGTGTAGGAAGCTAACTCAAGGAATGATGATAAAGAGAATTACAGATGGAACACCTCCTTTTGGCATCACAAATGGGCCAGTCTTTGCTTATAGAGTTCGCCACTCCAGCAATTAAAGCAGCCTCAGGCATACCAGAAAATGCACCAGTGAGCATCATGATACAAGCAAGGCACTGGAATTGTGCTAATGCGAACCTCCCAACAACTGTTAAAGAAGGTATAATGAACGCTAAGTTGAGCAGAAGACCTGCTGAAGATGTATGGACATGGACTGCAACAACTACAGGTACATATTTTACAAAATCAGCATATGAAGCAATTAGAGGGCATGGACAACAAGTGTGTTGGAGTACAATGGTGTGGGGTCAATGGTCTCTACCTAGACACAACTTTATGATGTGGCAAGTACTATCTGGAGCCCTCCTTACCCTGGACAAATTGGTGCAGCTCAAAATCTTAACTTCCTCAAGATGTATCCTATGTAATTCTGCCAGAGAAAGCATTCAACACATTTTCTTTAACTGTGGGCACACAAAGACACTCTGGAAGGAAGTAAACAAGATTGTGGGATACCAAAGAATAATTTTAGAAGCTCGGGAAGAATGGAAATGGATTCTCCAGAGCGAAAAAGAAGAATTACTTTGTTGAAATTTTTCAAGTTTGCTATGCAAGTACTCTACTGGTTATGAAGGGACGAAATAAGAGAAAATTCAAGAAACGAGTATGTGATGAGAGGACTTTACTCAACGGCCTCAAGGAAGAAATCAGAAGGATTCTACAAAACAAAATGATTAGGGTACTTGAAACTCCTTTGATAAGGGATTTTACAAATAGACTGGGCATAGTGGTTACATTCATCCCCCGGCCAAAGAACTCTCTCATTTAGGAACCCCACGACCCGGGAGAAATGAAACTTAACACCGATGGTAGCTTGGTCGGAGGAGAGAGAACCGTGAGGTGTCATCGGGGGGACCACAATGGTTTTGCTATACTATGTTACTCCCGCCAAAGGGGTGTAAGAACGTGATCAACCAGAGCCGATAGCAATTGTTAATGGCCTCAAAATATGCGAGACAAGAAGGAATTAAGAAGGTGAAGGTTGCAAATGATTCAAAACAAGCAACTCGGATAATAAACAAGAAGGAAGGAAGGAAAGTGGAAAGCGAAGTCTTGAAATTTGGGAGCCGATGCGACAAAGTAGGACAAATGTCGGGTTGTTCATGCATAGGGAAGCAAATAGAGTCGCAGGAGACTATTTGGCCACTCTAAGGGGTCCCCAGCTGTATTGTTCTCACAAATCCTCATGTGGACATACTATATAGGATATTAGCAGAAGATAGAAATGGTAGAAAATATGTGAGGAGATGAGCATGTGAGAGGCTATGACTGCATGAAAGGGACTAGCTGAGAGAACTACATGTCAAAGAGTGGATGTAATTTATCATTTTTGTTAATAGAAAATATGACATTTTGTTCACAAAATAAATAAAAAAAAACATTTGATTTCATTGTCCATATAAATGAAGAATAGGTCACAAAATAATCTAGTTCGAGCATTTAAATGGGAAAGGTGGCAAGTGACTGGATATTTTTACGGATAAATTAAAGATAGAAAGTTGAAAGATTAGGGTAAAATATATGAAATTTTGATAACTACATGGCTTCAAAAACTGCTTAAGAAAAGCAATCGTAAGCATAAAACAAAATATAAATTAAATATCTGACCGTATAGAGATCAGTTTCTAAAAAAAAATGGGGGGGGGGGAGGGAGGTGGTTTAGGTACAGAAAGTCAGTTTTACTAGATTGCTGCACCCCAGCTTGACGGGAAAAAAAGGACGAAAAAGGAACAGTTTCAGATAGGATACTTAGCATATTTAGAGATCTAAATATAAGGAACATATTTAACAATTCATGTGCTCCAGAATAAAATTAAAGATAGTCAATCAACAGAAGAGTACTATGATGCATGTTCCAAAGCAATACCTGGCTGTAATTTGACCGTATAGGTTCCAGCTCTGCTGTTGGCGGAGCTGCTTCAATTTCAGCCAGTGATGAGTAACCAAGATTAATGGCAGCCCATTTCAAAAATGACCGCAGATCCTGCTTACTAATACTCCCAATAGGATTTATATCTGCTGAGCTGCAATCGTACTACAACAAATAATAGAATGTATAACACCACAACACACTTGGGCCTTCATTGCATAGACTTTAAATTGATAAACCACATCCTGATGGTGGAGCCAGTATATACATGTGTTCATCATTCGAAGAACTGGTAAAAACGAAGTCTAGTTTGCATTCTTTTAATAGAAACCTGCTTTGACCTAAACACAATATGTTAAGTGTGATCTTCTAAATAAGACACCGGCTCCAAAAGCAGCAAATTCACGTTTAATGTTCCGGTGGAAGATGAGTTTATTAAGGCTAGGGTCAATTAATGGACAAATAAGATCCCAGAAACATAAATACAACTCGTTCAACTAATGGGCAAAATAAGTTCCAAGAAACATTGCATTCAAGCAAGTTACGCGGAAAAAAAAAACTCATTTAAGCACCTGAAGAATTTTCATCCCAGAAGCTGAAATGTGTGAAAAGCACTCACTTGATCAAGTGGATACTTGATACTTGTCCCCTCAAGGCTTGCACACGTATTAAATATAGCAATATTCAGCTGGGCACTTGCTAGTTTAGCACAAATTTAAAGGGGTGGTGATCTGATAACCAACAACAAACATAGTACTTTTAATTATCTTTTAAATGGCATGCAATAAAAATTTTACCTTTGTTAAATAACCACGCAATCCTTCATCTACATTCGAGCTACCCAAGACCAGATAAAATCCAGGTTTATTGTGTACCCAAGGCATGAGTGACGCAAACATAAATGCCAGCACCATTCTGATGCGAGCTTGAATATTTTGCAATCCTAAGTTTTCAGAGTTGGATCCCCCATCTACCTGCACAAACCAGAAAGATGGTAACTACAATCAAAATAGAATTAATGATTCTTCATCACTATAATTACAGCTAGACACTACGAAAATCTTTTATAACAAAAGAATTGCAAAACAATCGCGGATAAAAAGTTCAGAAATGCTACGAAAAATGCAAGTGATAATAACAGTAGATAGGCAATACAACAAACCTGATCATATACCAAGCAGTGGCATCCTTTATTAAATTGAAAAGATAATTACATAAGACACTCAGATGAGATAGTATAAAAGCTAGTAAAACAGAACCACCAAGAGAGGGTTTCTGCAAAGCTTATGCGTCAAAACGGTACAGTGCTACCTCTATCAATATGGATTAACATACTCCTTGACTTTAAGGTCCTTTTATATCTCTTTCCATCTCATGCCAAAAACAAAAACTTCCAGAACAATAGTTTTTTTCTTAGTAGCCTATGTAAAAAAATCACAAAGACAACAAACAAAAGAAGTAACCAGCTTACGCCAAGCTACACAAAGCAACCTTAGTACCTTACTAATATTTTCATAGCAAAAGAAGCAGTGGATCTTGCAAACACCTACACTGCAGAGAGAAATGGGAGTTACCTGCAGCAGCATAGTTAATTTGCTATCTCTGAATGGAACATGAGAATCTCCATTTGCTATGGACTCAACCACTCTCTTCAGCGCTATATTTCCTTGGTTGATCTTTGCTGTCTGTAGTTACATTAGATTAGTGTCATACTGCCAAACAAAAACATCGAAACTAACATCATCTACGCTGTTCCAGCTACAAGACACAATATTTTTACCTGCATTTTTGCCTCAAATCCAACTTGGCCAGCTTGCTCAATATTTTCAGAACCAGCCATGTCGACAAGCATCAGTCGACCTCCTACTGTAGGGACATCCAGAATTATCTGCAATATATCGGATGTCAAGTCAATCTAACAGAAATGATTTCAAGTAGAACCAAAAACGGATAGATCAATGTCAGAATGACCAACCATGCAGTGGCTTCTTGAGCTCCTATCGTTGCAAAGCGTACTTTTTACAATCCTCCGCTTCTCCACTTTTGCCACTTCTCTTGATATTTTACCAGCTTCATTTCCAGAGATAAAAGTTGCATTCTTTGCTTTCTTTCCCATCACTTCAAGTCTTACCTACAAGGAAAATATATAGTATAAGACACCATACCAGAATCTAAGCTCCTATGAACATAGCAAACTTGAATACTAAAGCGCAAAAGTTAAGCTCAAACAATAATGTAAAGAAGTGCGACTTCCAGGAGAAAATAACAAAGTTTTCTCAATCATCTTAGCAAAGTCTGATCCAGTTACTAGAAATAATTTAACAAGTATGGGGAATAGAACCACATTCGATGATACAGTAAATAAATTCCACAGTGTCGACGATAACTTACTGATCAAGTGAAAAGGTTCATATAAAACTATAACACATCGAACAACATCCAGGAAAAATATAAATCATAACATAACTAAAATAAGTAATTACTAACTACATACAGAAGAGCAAAATCAAACCACAAAAATCGAATTTTTTAATGAATAACACAAGTAATAAAAATCGCACCTTTGGTTATAACTGTAGCCAACCAACACCCAAGTTAATTTCAGTTGTGATATCACCTAGTAGTAGTGTGAAAAATTGAAAAAGAGATATGAGATGATGAAACATAGAAAATCATAGAAGAAGAAGGCGAAGGAAGTCGTTACCTAATAGCGGCAGCAGCGGCGACTGGTGCTGACTCCAAAAACTTGTTGAAACGATGAACTTGAACGAGAGAGGCGATGAAAAGAGCGAAACTTGTTGAACAATAAACTTGTTGAACGAGAGAGGCGATGAACAATATAAAGCTTGTTCATAGTAATCTTAAATAGGAGAGAAAGAGCGCGATAATTTTGGTCTTTCCCTCTCACCGAAAATTCTTTCCTCTCACCGAAATTTTTTTATTTATAAATCTTAAATTCTAATTTAGTTATTATTTTAATATTATATTTAATATTCACGATTTATTTACGCTTTTTGTCCAAAAAAACAATTTAAAAAACGTAACAAATTAATTCTCATATTTGGCAAAATTAACGTAACACTTTATATATAATTGTAACGCTTATAAAACGTTAGGAACCTAGTTACACTTTAAAAACGTTACTAAGCAAAAAACTGGAGCGTTACTAATATCCTGTTTTGGTGTAGTGATAACAACGCTAGTGATCATACCGTTCATCAAGGCCAGGAGAGACTTTTGAAGAAACCCGTGAATAAGACAACAACTTCATAGGAGCTAGTAGACCGGTCGGGCTTAACCATATCTAGTGATGCTTGTCTTTGGAAGAGACCGAGGGGCGGCATAGTCTCGCTTGCTTGCTAAAGTCATCGACGAGCCTACACTGAAGAGATCGGATGTGCAAATGGATTGGGAGGCTTAACGACTTTTGTATTCCCCCTCAAGAATCTTCACTGCTTGTGCTCATAGAAGGCCTCTCTTGAGGCAAGTCTTGGGAGCACACCATAGTTTGCGACCAAAGCCAATATCTATGCATTTTCTCTATCCTTCTCCCCAATGCAACAGGTTTTCCATAATTTCATCAAGTTTGTCCTTTCTCATACTTATCCCAAACTTGTCTCGGAAACCAAAATTTTCCTTCGCCCTAAACTGTTATTAAAATTTCTCCTCCTCCCTAGAACTTCAAACAAAGATCATGCCAAACTGTAAATGTCACATTTGTAAGACACTGAGGGCAATGGCATCCACACCTCTCGGGTCGCATAAACGGGGTTCCTCTAAATCCAAATCAAGGTGACATGGCTCAAATCTACGTTACAAAGCTTAGCCATTCCAAAATCCGTAACCTTAGGACAAAGATTTGAGTCGAGAAGCACATTCCCGGCTTTTATGTCATAGTGAATTATTCGCTTATGGCAATTCTCGTGCAAATCACGAGAGCCCTTTGTTTGTATCAATTGCAATACCATACAACCGCCCCACTCCACATTAAAGGCGGTTCTCATATAAAATCTTGTCCAACGATCCATTCTCCATATACTCATAGATAAGTGCTTTCATCTCAAAGATCAAAGCAAAACCCATAGAGTCTAACTAAGTTTCGATGGTAAGTTCGCCCATTGTGCTCACTTCACCATGAATTGGTTTTTCAAGACATCCGGCACATTGTCTTTCGCATACCTTAACAACTATTTGCACACCGTTAGGAAACTGACCCTTGTAGACTTCTCCGTAGGCACCAGAACCTACTCGACTAGACAAATTAGGGTTTCTGATGAAATCTCCAATTTTTGGGCACTAATGACATTCAATTTGTTGGCTATTCAGCTTGTGTGGCAAATGTCAACACGCGTTTTTTATAATAAACAAAATGACATGTCTCCACCTAAGATTATAAAATCTCTAAATTTGGCCACGTCAGCAGATTTTGGCCAGAATATTTGCCCAGGTCGCAACCTGAATTTTTTTTGATAGTATAATGTAGTTTAGTGCCTAGAAAATTGTATAGTATCCAAAGTGCAAAAACATGTATAGTACGTTGTATACTATGCCAATTAAGTGAATTTTAAAAAAGATCAGGTAGAGGTTGCGAAAACATGGAGACATGGTATCAATTTTTTTCAAATCGAGCATCCCTGGAATGGGAAACAGAACATCAAGTACCGATGAACGCCATAATTTACACACACAAGAGGTACTCACGTAGAGTATGGAGAAGGGAACTTTCCGGAAAATATGACGTAAAAGTTCTGGAGGCAACTCATCCCATCTTCGCTCTCCTCCACCAGGGCTAATCTCAACTAATACGTATGGTCTTCTTTTACGCTTCATATTTCCTACTACATATCGCTTCCTATTTCTCCTTACACCGTGGTTGATTGTAGAGAAAGAAACATCATAAGTTGTGCGACGCATTGAGATGTAGTATCAAACCTGAAGTCCAGAACAGAAGACAAATATCGGCATTAGATAGAAGACAAAGACTATGCTTCGAATCCATAATAACTTAATATGCCAGTATATATCATATTAATACCAACAGGTCAACATTAAACTTATTGAAGTTAATAATAATAATAATAAAAATCACAACTTTGATATATTTTGAGTCCTAACCCCAGATTAAATTAATAATATATTGTATGTTTTACATTACTAAACTGGAACAAGTAAATGGAAACAGAACAATTGCTTGTTTATTTATAATAATATACACAAATGACTAATAATAAGCCAACATAACAACGGGTAATCAATTGCTCACCGATCTAATGCAGAAGAACCTTTTTTCAAGAAATTTTTAGAAATTAATAAATTAAGAAACGACTCTCGTGTCTCGTTTCTCCATAGCTCAAAATGATTTCTCCTTGAGTCCCTATCCATGAATAGATGACGTGCTATACATATTTTAGTTGTCTAGTGTTTGGTTGGTAACAAACTTGAATACTGTATATAACCCGGTGGATTGGGGAACACAAAACGGATATATGGGAATCAAATGCTCTGTTTGGCTGCAGAAGATTTTGTATTGCTTAACACCGATTAGGTGTTCAGAATTCTCTGCAGATGTATTACATAAAGATATGGGAATCAGGAAGTTGTTTGGTCCTCAATTATTCTGTCACGGTTTTAACTTGTCCTGTGTTTGGTTGACACTATAATTTACTTATCATGAATAACGTATTAGCAGTAAGTTATTTTTTCTTCATTTTACGTGTATACTTTAAATAAATATGAAATGAAATGCACAGGATAAGAAAAGTCCAAATAAATATAAATCTTAACAAACAAATCAGGCTTTACTTAGTCCCCACTTTCTAAATCAGACTCATAAAAAACTAAAACACCTAATAATCCCAACAGAATATATATTTTCAGCACCATACAAAATAGATCACCACATTAGTCCCTATGTTATAAATCTCACTTATAAAAACTAAAGCACCTAATGATCCCCAACAAAATACACATTTTCAGCAACATACATAAAAATAGATCACCACTTTAGTTCTCACATCCTAAATTAGTTTTTCTGAAGATGAAATAGCAACCATTCCCTTGATCATTATGCAATTACATGCCTCAAATTAAAGTAGATTGTTTTTTATCCATACAACATATTTAAGTTGACAGTTGCCCCACCATGCACAACTCAGGAAATACTATATATAGCTAGCCTAGAAAGGTACTGAAGTAATACAATCAGATGATATTGTTTTGAAGTATTACAACTACAGGTTGACACATCGCATGCATTTAAGCCTTGTGATTTTAGTATCGAACAAAAGCCTTCCACCCCCTCAAAGGTTCATTGCTCTATTCCAATATTCTTGTTTCCCTAAGCAAAGTCTGATATGAGAGATACGGCTAATCTTGTTTCCCTAACTAGGAGAGATAAACTAAGGGTGTGTTTGTTAAATTTTAACTCATGGAAAGGAAATAACAAAAAAAGAAAAAGAAGCCGAAAGGTTTTTGCTGGAAAGTGGAAACCCTTGCTCCAGTCGTCTTCTCCAAACTTCCAACTAGTTAGTTGCTCATCGTTTGCAACAGAGCCCAGATAGATGGCAACTAGCTGTCATTTTATACTTTGAAACCCATCATTAGTTTCATCCAAAAAAAAATGACAATGCCTTGTTACTGTTTTCTGGGTTTGAGTGCGTCGTCCAGTTCATGTAACGGTCTTTGCAAACTGTCCTTGAGCTGGGGCGGGGATGAGACATGTTCGTAAATACGTGGATGTATATATCACATGATCACATCAAAGAAATTTTACATATTTTGTCGTGTTGGGCAAGTCTGACTAAGATGCAAGTTATCCTAGCCCACTGACGTTGGTTTTTATTTGTTAGTAGAGGACTACTAGGCTTGCACAATTATCTCATCTGAGCGAATTGTTTTAACTTTGTCTCATGTTAGAGAAGTCGGAGCTTAGAAGAAAGTCTAAGACCACTAATGTTTGTGTGTATTTGTTGATAGGGGACAACTAGACCCACACACTATCATGTCTTGTATGATGAAATTGGCTTTTCACCTGATGATCTTCAGGAACTAGTGCATTCTCTGTCCTATGTGTAAGTATATTTTCAGAAAATCTTATTTTCCCAGTGTTTATGTTGATTTGGAACCATAATGGGAGTTTTTCTGATGTGCAGTTACCAACGGAGCACTACTGCTATTTCAATTGGTAAGTCTTGTCTATTCTCTTAATGCGCAGTGCTCATGCTTGTGTTGGACAAATTTACTGAAATATGTTTCTTTCTTATATTGGAACTCTATCGTTTTTCCGTTTGACAACTGTGGTCATCTTGATGCATTTTTGGCAAGAAAATTCAATTTTATTGTGATATTTGTGGTTTTGAAGTGGTTATCTGGCACATGATTTGGGTAGGAGTCTAGATTCACTGTGTGGTTCCTAGTTTTTCTGTTTTCTTTGATCTTAGTCCAGACTCTGATTGCGTTCTAGTCTTCTCTGTTTATCTTTATTATTTAAATTTTTGCAACTTTGGATCCTTTATTAACATTTACATGTGAAGACTGGATCACTGATAGCATGACCATTGACATTTACTTATTTGATACTCTTTTTAAGCACCATAGTGCAGCTTGGAAAAATACGTACTGATACCTGTGTCTACAATTTTTAAAGAGCTTGTCATTTGTTCTTTGAACAGATGACAAGTTGACAACTTGGCTGTAATACTTTTCCCGACACCAGCTGCGTGTGAATTAAAATTGCATCCAAGCTAGTTATTTTACTATCAATGGATGAAGAATGGGAATGTTTTACTTCATAGATACAAATTCCGTCGGAAAGCCTGAAATTTTGATGAAATGTTTTGGTTTTTATTTTTTAAGCTTACTTTCAACCAAGTACCTGAAAAGTGTTAAATTTTCTGATTTTGTGAGTTCTGAAATTCTTGTTTCAAATCCCGCTTTAGTGTCATAATGTTTAGAATTCTACCTTAGTCTCATAGTGTTTGAAATTCTATTTTTTGTTTAATGCAGTTGCCCCAGTTTGCTACGCTCATCTGGCTGCTGCTCAGGTTTCACAGTTTATGAAGTTTGATGAGATGTCTGAAGCATCTTCAGGTCGTGGTGGCCTGACATCTGCGGAGACTATTCCTGTGCCTGAACTCCCCAAACTTCATGAGAACGTTAGCAGTTCGATGTTCTTCTGTTGAGATGGGGATTGGTGTAAATGCTGTCTGTTTTTGTTGGGGGATCTGCAAGTCTTTTGGAAAAAGTTGTTTGTATATGGTTTCCAATTGAGACGCGTCCTCTTCAGGGGGAAGACGTGAGCACTGAATTTTTAGTTTGGGTAGTTAGATTTTGATGGATGTTGCTGTAGACTTGGGGCGGTCACTGCCTAATTTTAGTTGGTTCAGAAGTGCATCTCTTTTTGTTCGTTCTCAAACTAAGTTTAAGGGAAAGAGGGAAAGAAAATTTCCGTGATAATATTTTGTTGTTTTACTGACTAACTTCAAAATTATTGTTCTTCCTCAGTGATGCCTGTCTTCCATTTCTTGATATTTCTCCATGTGTACCTTTTCTTTCACCGTTCTGAGAGATTCTCATTGTTGGCTCTGCATGGCAATTTTAGGTGTTGTAGTTTTTCAAAATTAACTGCAACGGTTTAATGCAGACCTCCTGATCCCTGAGGCAGGCTTTTTGTTTGTGGCGCCATGGCTCCATCGAAGAGATCAATCAGATTCCTCATGTTTACGAGTGATGTCATACATCTCTCTATAGTCTACACATGAGGGATATCCGACTGAGGGTTATGTTATACATCTCTCCACACCAGAGGGGTCGTTTGCAAACTTGCTTATAAGAAAAAGAGAGCAATAATCTGTCGTTTGGTTGGTGAACTGGAACTCCTGGAATATGTTTTTTCTCCTCTTTCATTTTCACATTTCATAGGAATTAAACTATTATATTGTCCCATCGGAAACAATTAATTAAATATAATTATCTGCACAGAAGCCATAGAGTTGCGAATCCATTCGCGTCCGTTCCCTGTCACAGTTTAAGTGTGCTAGGCTTCACAATACAGCAAGAGAAAACATAAATTCACAGGCAAGATTGCATCCACTTGAACCAGAAAACCAACTCAATGTTAACACCAAGTTCGGATCAAAAGAAAGTTATTCAACTCTATACAACTAGAAGCAACAGAGATTCCAAACATTAGTGCTCCCTTTCTGTTCAATGCGAAGTGGATCTCTTACATTAGTGTTCTCTTCCTCTTTTGAGCAGCGTAGAGTGAATCCCAGAGCATAGACTTCTAGAAATGTCTATACTTGGGCCTTGGTAATGAAGGACGATTTGCCTGCTTCTCTGAGATATTGGACATCTCCATTCATCAGTTTCAACAATTTCCGGCAGACTAGCAGACTGATTCCATCTTCTGACGTGTCACTGTCACTTTCAAACATTTCACTGAGCAACTCTTCTGCTATCCCACCACCTGAATGCGTTAATCTGAAAGAGAGGAAAAAGATAAATTTCAAGGGAACCAAAAAGCATGACGCTACAATGCAAGAACATATTGCCTGCCCCCACACGTCGAACTTAAATGTACTCCATAAAAAACCACAAAAGAAACGATTCACTGCTGAGGTTTTACAATGTAGCATCACTTTTATACTAAATCTAAACCATTTTTTCAACAACAGGAAACATGATTTCATATATGACCATATCCACAGGATTGTCACTTGTTTTATTTATTTACTTGTATATCCACAGAACTCATCCTTTCCTCAAAACCAAGGTGGGTAATTTTTGGTTTTGGGTGGCTAGGGTTTCGAGATTCATTTTAGGCCATAATTGTTCGATCTATTGAACAAAATGTTCTCTTTTTACTTATCTGCTGAACATGTTTAATTTTGGTCGTTAAATATTAATTTCTAAAAGTAACAAGTTTATCTCTGTTTCCGAAGGTTCTAATTCAAATATCAGACAAGATGAGAGCTTTTCCATTTCTCGTCTTTTTGAGTTTTTAATACTTTGGTTTTGAACCAATTTACTTAATTTTGATTATTCTTTGTCGATTTCATTATTTGGGGTTCAGTATTTTAAGTTTTTGAAGGTGCATGTTGCCATTAATTGCTGTTGTTGCTTCTTAGTATGTGCTTGATCTGCTCAAGGTAACAACTAATGTAGTGTTTTTAAGTGTAACAGTTTTTGACATTAGGCTTTTAGCTCTTGGGTTGGTTGAATTACTTTAAATTATTATGTAAAAGATTGTATCTTTATAGCTTCATATATGGTCCTTTCATGTTTAGTTTCTAGTGGAAAAGGTAGGTAATTTTGGTTCTTTTTATGGTTGGCAGTCATATGGTTATTAACTTTATTATATAGCTCATATAAGTTACATTAAATTTACACAACATGCATTTGAAATGCACTGTCTGATCAATGTTGGGGTTCAAGGATTAAGATATCTTCCACAACTTCCTTTATATGGGGGTGTAAAAGCAAGAAATGGTATGAAGAGACTCGTGAGTTTTCAGGTTTGGAAAGTTATTTGTGTTGTGAAGAGAAGTTGTGTCCTAAATGTAGTTGGGCATTATTATTAGTTAAGACTTAAGAGGCTTAGGCTGTTTATTAGGGACTCAACTGTTTATTGACTATTAGGGGCCAACTGTTTATTAGTGTGGGGCTCAAGGAACTTGCCATCTTCTACAGCTTCCTTTATATCAGGGCATAAAAGCAAAGAAGTGGGATGGAGAGATTCGTGAAATGGTTTCAGGTTTGAAAAGGCATTTGGGTTGTGAAGAGAATCTGTGTCTTAAATGTTGTTGGGCTTAGTGAAGAGGCTTAGGCTGTTTATTTGAGGCTGGCCTGTTTATTAACTATTAGGGCTACCTGTTTATTAGTGTGGGGCTCAGGTAACATGCCATCTTCTACTGCTTTCTTTATACTGGGGCATAAAAGCAAAAAGTGGGATGAAGAGATTCGTGAATTGGTTTGAGGTTTGAAAAGGTATGTGTTGTGAAGAGTTGTCCTAAATGTAGTTGGTCATATTTGGGAAGAAGCTTAGGTTGTTTAGAAGGGGGCTAAATTGTTTAGTAACTATTGGGGGCTAACTGCATACTAGTGTGGGGCTCAAAGGAAACTGCCATCGTCTACATTGCTGAAAGAGGTAATTGATGTACCCAATTATTTAATTATCGTTCTTTACAAGTTCTGATATGCATACAACAGCTCACTTTGTATGGGAACTAGCTTTCCTCTCTCTCTCTCTTTGAAATTAGACATAGCCGCCCACTTGAATTTCAAAATAGATTGAACAGAATGAATTAATGGCTTTTCTTTGTGGATACGATCTCCTCACAGTGGTGATCATTCCCAGAAAAAATAGCTCATTCTACTGTCTCTAACCTTGGCCGAAGATGCATGTACGTTTGGAAGGCCCATGTTTTTTGTACCCTCTGACAAGGTTGAGATATCCCAATGAGCTGATTTTTCTAGTGAAGGATCGCCATGTATGAAAGATGGGGAAGGCTGAAAAGGAATTTCATATGCTGTAGGGATTCCGGTATAGGAAAGCCGTCGCCTTTGGATGAGAAATGGTGTGCAATAATAAAGGGAGGATTGGGTATCATGTAGCTTGGTCAGTGGATCTTGATTAAAACCACATTTTTTATTGTGAATATCCAATACCGAGAGCCTAAAGTCAAATGGAATTATTGATGTAGCTGTTTTGAAAGTCAATAGTTAAGTAGACGTTGGAAATTGAACTCTCTTTGTCTACTCGCCACATCTATACACACACGGTGTGAAAGTGACACCAACTACCTTCTAGAAGAGCAATGCCAGAGATAGGTGAGTTGGGAGATATTTGACATGGGTGTCAGCGCTAAGTCATCCATCACCTTTTACGTAACTACTTCTTGTGTGTGGGCTTGGAGACATCTATTTGTGATAGAATACAAGAATGCAATTGTAATTTTCTGTCATTTACCAAAAGAAAAAAAGTGAAAAGAAAGGAAAACGTGTTGTATTTAGGGCTCATCAATCATAGGGCCCATTCTGCCTTTTGGGTACCATATTCACTTCTTTAGGCTTCTATGGAATAGAGAAGTAGGTTCGATTGTGCATCTTTTTTATGTTTTTTTAATTATTGCTTGTATTTAGGAAGATGATGATTTAGTGTAGATATCTGATGCCTCATATTTCTGGTTGAGTGGCTTCCTTTGTCTTTGATGTCTGCGCGGCTGCGCCTCTGCGATTTAGGGTTATCTGTCATTTAAAACTTGAAATTTATTAGTGCTAACCCGATTCTTCAATTTCTAACTATGTTTTAAGACTACACTTTGGTCTCTCCTCTGTTTTGTGTCTTTTGGGAGGCCTTACTTGCAAGAAATCTTCTTTGCATCAGTGAAATTTTATTATTGTTAATGGAGAAGAAAGTTGAGAGAGAAGAGAGTTCAGCTTTGTTAGTTTCAGCCTCCTCTCACTTTTCTTATATGGGAAAATAGTTAGTTTGGGCTGTCTACGTGTCCCACCTGTCACGGCTCACAAGAACTCTAACAGCATCCTCTGGAGTCACTTGATGAGTCGCACTGTGATGTGTCAATTTTCTGATTTTTTTTTTTTTTTTTTTTTTTCAGGTCTCCTTGGCATCGATATGTGAACAGTTGGTCTACCAGAAGGTGGGAAATCAGTAGCCTAGCTTTGCAAGAACATTAGGTATCTCTGCCTAGGTGGACAAATTGGAGCTAACTGAGCATCTGTCATTGTTAGAAAACTTCCTAAACTGGAGCACTTATTACTCGAAGATCTTCTGTAACCATAGATACTGCTGATATTGATGGCCAAAAGAAACTTGTGGTTCTGAATCTGCAGCAGTCTTTGTCGATGAAAAATACATGCGAAGTTTTTCCCATAAAGAGAATGTGGAGAACCGCAACTTTCTATTTATCTTGACATGATGGAATGCGAGATCTGTGGAGAGAGGCTTTGTCCTGATTGTAGTTGTGCGTATTAGTGATGATCATTAGAGATTAAACTGTTTAATAACAGTTACGGCTTCCCATCTGTAGACTTTGATTATTTACATTCTGACTGTTTTTAATCGCAAGGTATTATTCATTGGGTCGTGAGTTTGCATGTAGTGTTAAGTCTGACCCAATATCTCAGGCTTTGCTCGGATGTTTCCAGGCTTTCCTGGTTCTAATTTGTCAAAAAAACGGGTGTGATGCATGGGCTTGTGAATTTTTTTGCTCTGAACTGCGCTCCCAAGTCCCAATTCAGAACCAACAAGTGCTGCTGGTTTATGCATTTCTGCTATGAATTTTTGTGGTGGAATTGCGTGCAAGTCATTACCGAGGTGAGCGGTGACTTCTTTGATAGTCAATTGGGAAGTCCTATGGTACTAACATAGTTGCAGTTCGGGGGTTATGTCTGTTGGTTTGGCTTCGATGAAAATCTACCTAACTTGGACTTTCTGTCAGACTCTGGTTTAAACACTTTAATATCACTTGATTGAAGGTTATTTAGGAAGGCTACTAACCTAATCTTATCCCTCACTGAGAATTTTGGACATCAAGAAAAGAGGCTCAACTTACCTGTTAGGTTGTTTTATAGAACAACTATTTACGAAAATGTTGTTGCATCACTGTTGCATGGCAAACCAAATCTAATAGCCATTATTAACATCATTGTTGCATGACAAATCAAATATTATTTATTCGCAATCTACCAGGGCAATAACAAAATCACATGAGAGTTGTTTGCTGTCTCCAATGGTGCATTGGAACTCAAAAGCTCAACATTAGGAGAAGCTCATCACTTTGATGTCTCAGATCTCCTGAAGATAGACATCCGTTGCTTGCCAAATATAACAATTTAATTAAGCTAATCCAGACCTGGAAAAAGGACTTGTGGACAGTATATGGTTAATTGCATTTGAATAAATTTCACCTGTTAAATGGACGGGTAACAATGAGACACATTCTCTATTCGTTACTGAAACTAACCTAAGACACAAATTTCAAACCATCTCATTGACCACGTAGAGAAACCCAAACCCCCAAGAGAACAAAAACCTCAAACTAATTGGCAAAGAAGATAAAAACAAAAATAAAAACAAAAAGGTTAATGCTCCTGACAAAAATGAACCATACTTTGCATGTCATATATTCAGCCTAAATTCTACATTCTTAAATAGAGAGGCAGGGTAGGACACAAAGTAGAAGATGCATAATAATTAATTAAAATGAACTGTTAACTCTTGGGATTTGATTTCAAATATAGCATGAGAAATCAGATGTGAATCAGTAGCTAAAAATGAATGCACTATTGCACTCCTGATCTGCACATGAGTTGTCAATATAAGATGAATGCACTATTACACTCCCAAATTGAATAAAAATACTTGAAACAAATTTGAAAATATTTAAAATGAACTCAAATACTGCTCTAACAAATTCTTCCAACAAAAAAATATCTAATAACCAAATATAGTCATAAAGTTAGAGTCTAAATGAGTTGTTGCCATCACCATAATTAGTAATACACAATTCACCATAGTGGAAAAAGACTGAAAAATACGTACTTCTAGGGCCCTCAATACTTGAGAACTAATTCGAGTCCGTTCTCAAAGATTGACAAAGGCAAAAGAACCTATACCTACTAATTTCTGCATACCTATTTAATGTCTTTAACATTGTTTATAATGAATTCCATTGACATGCTCCAATCCATCTCCAGCATTCAGTCCTATAATCACATATTCGAGCAACACCTGCAAAATATACGCATAGTAACTGCGACAACTAATTCTTCTTGTATTGCTACGATGCACACCCAAGTCCCAACCATATTCACCAAAAGGCAACATTAAAGAATATTGTAATGGATCATAATATCCAGCGGTATCGGGGATTTGCCAATTCTACAACCCAATTGTCGAACAGATAACGTGCTTATTCTCATAAAATGTTATCGTACCCAGGGTTGTAGAATGGGCGTATACTAATCATTTATCGTAAACGGGCACGCGAGTTGCGCCTGCAAGTACATTGGCTACAAAAATAAGCACAATTGACGATAAATAAGCACTAATCAGTTTACTACCAAGGGCGTATACTTTTTTACCCAACTTCCACCTCGAACAGATAGGTATGGTCTTCTAATCTGTTGCCCAAAGTTTCCAGTTAACCAACCGTTTCGATACTTTCCCAAAGAAAAAAAACATATTCAGCAACATCTCTTCTTCATCTTGAAAATCTCTCTCCACATGGAAGAGGTTAGATTATTCTTTTTTTAATTTACTTTTAAATTGTGTTTAGGGAACAAGTTTGGTTTCCAATTTGTTTGCGCTTAACGATGCTTTCTTTAAGACATCAACTTTCTTTATCTGTTCTTCATCGATTGGGTATGTTTATTATGCGCTCTTCATATTCTTCATCTTTCAGCCTCGTTTCCCTGCTTCACTTTATTCCATAATCTCACACAAGGTAAAGATGCATAGGTTCAACAATAAGTCACTGCAATGTCTCGGACCACGGAAGTGCTTTTACCACACTTAACTTGGAGAAGGCAAGAAAAGACGGAAATGGTTTGGGCAGTGGAAAGCTTAAGTTTATGATATTGGTTTAGATTCGTTTAGATTCGTCAGAGTCAATGCCAGAGAATGGGATTTCGTATTGGTTTATTGCTCATCGGCATAGTTGCTATGAGCAAAGATATATATATATGCAGTGGAAAGCTAAAGTTTATGATATGCAGAACGTGGTTGTGAGCATCAAGTCTAGACGGGTAGCTATCACAGACGATGAATTTTTCTCGTCTTGCAATGAGACGGAGAGTGATTATGGTGATCTGTTGACAGAGGATGAGAAGAGTCAATTGGAGCTTGCCCTTAAGATAGATTCTTCAGAGTCAGTGCCAGCTATTTCTTCAGAAATCTGAACCATCCGCCATGATAAGACTAGACTCTACCTTCAAAAAATGAATCAACTTCAGAGGTCCAGCCGTCAGGTGCTGAGAATGGGATTTCTGATGGGTTTATTGCTCATCGGCATAGTGTTTATTTGGTGGATGGAGAAAACCGGAAGCCAAGCCCGAGACACAAAAAAAATTGCTTCCTCCTAGAAGTTCACTTTGTGTGGAGGAGAAGGTCAGTGATCTCCTTGGGGATTCGCCTCCCAGAAACAGACTTGGTAGGCACTCAGTATATATTGCTGCGAAGGGGGATGAACTCCATAGAGGAAGGGATACAAGAAAACCCTTTTTTACGCGAGTACAAATAAGGATTGAGACGTATTCTCTGGCTTTCACCCAATTTCCCGCTTCAGACACAAGAACTCCTTCCTTTGCTTGATTTTCTCGCAAACAAGGTCAAGGCAATCCGTCGTCTAAGAGAACTTCTTACTACAAATCTTCCACCATGAACTTTTCCTGTTAAGGTTGCTATTCCGGTGGTTCCTACTATCAGGGTGTTGGTCACATTTACGAAGTTTGAAGAGTTGCAGCCATTGGATGAGTTCTCTACGCCTCCTTTGAGTCCTCGTGCTGCAGGCAATCAAAGCCCAATGATGATTGATGCAGTTACGGTGTTCATCGTGGCTGCACTGGATAAAAGCCCCTATGAATTGTTGAAGTTTGTTCAATTTGGAAGCCTCAATCTATGAATTGTTGATTTTGTTCATAGAATTAATTTTTTTGTGTAGTTATTGGTTGTTATCTATTAGTTTACTTAATAATATCGACATGCATATGGTTGCCCTCTATACCGAAAATATGGACATGCATATGAGGTATTTCTTAGACCATGCTCACCATTAGGTCACGTTG
This sequence comes from Coptis chinensis, assembly GCF_015680905.1. Lineage (NCBI taxonomy): Eukaryota > Viridiplantae > Streptophyta > Magnoliopsida > Ranunculales > Ranunculaceae > Coptis > Coptis chinensis. The sequence goes on along the minus strand of NC_141463.1, from coordinate 84,760,553 downwards.
TTGACTGACTTCCAATTTGATTTAAGTGTTATTGTTTAACCAGACATTCAGGTTAATCCTGAATCATCCTGACTCCATTTTAAACTCACTTTTCGAGATTAAGGAAGTTGGTCAAGATGGAAAGGAGGTAACTACAATTCGCACCCCTCATTATTTGGTAGTATAAGGTACTCTGTTTGTGTTTTGCTTATCAATTTGTCACTACACATGTCACTAACCTGGTACCCGCTGTGTCAGATGAGATTAAAGATGCTCTTTTAATCAACATTAGGAGGCGCATGACCCTATAGCCGCTGAAAATACAAACAGACATTGAAATAAAATGTTTTCAGATGGAAGTGGTTCTTCACATCAAGGTCATGATCTCATACTGTTGACTTTAATTCGTTTCGTTTCTTTTGCTAATATGATTTGTTTAGCTTATTTGCCCAAATTTTAGTTGTTGTAGCCCATATTACGTCCATTCTTCTCCATTTTACAGGCTGCCATGCGGAAAGCTTAGGCTGCTGGAAATGAGGATTCTCCTGTTAAGATGAAATTGGTGGCTCCCCCACTGTATGCCCTTACAACACAGACTCTCGACAAGGTATGCACTACTATTGGCCTTGAATTTTTTCTGTTAATGCCATACACTGTTTACCGGTTTCCTTGATGAGGTGTTTTATACTTTCATGTACGGTTGGATATGTAAACAGTGTATATTTTGATCAAATGAGAATTGTTACTTACTTACTTATAGTGTTTTGTTATTGAAAATTTTGTATTAAGTAACTAAAAACTAATATTAGTTGTACTAATAAAAGTCATTTATATATTACACATCCTTAACAAATTTGATGTTATCCTTTCATTTTTTAAATTTAGTTAATTATTTGTGTCTTATATGGTTGATTGGTTGAGGGTTTCAAACATTTCTCCTTGAAGCTGTGGGTAGTGGTTTAGTAATTAATAATTTGGTTTTTTCTCATTTAGTCTTGGGGATTCTTATTGTCCATTCTGTCCCTATCGTCAACATATGCATCTCTTAAGGCAGGTACGTCTCCCATCAGTGCATGTATTATGCTAACATCACAGTTGCCGATTTCTTTACTCGGATTTTTGTTGGGTATGCAGGATGTACCTAAGCGCAACATTTCTAAATGGAAATGTTTTGAAAGGATGGGCAGGATCTTTGGTTAAACCTGCATTGTTTGATGTTGTTCTTGCTGTCATTGTTGTGACTACCTCCAGCTTCTGCTTAATTGCCTACATTGAGTAGTTTATTTATTTGTCAACGAGCCATGTCATACCATTGCAGCGAATGGTGTCTGTCACTACTTTCTGAACAATGTGCAAGTGTTGGATATTCTAAATTGTTAACTCTTCTCTTGGTCATGCTTCCTTATCTGTTTTCTATTGGACTCTATTATCTGTCGTAGGTTTTAGGAGATCTATTATCCCACCTATTAGCTGGATTTAAAAATCTTTGATCAATGGCTAGAGTATAAAGTTTAATCATGTGGACAGATAATGGAATTGTGGCCAGTCATTCTTAACTTTCATTATGGGTAATAGGTATTGACACATTTTACAGAGTGATTTTCAATTTATCTTCTATGTTTTCTTTGTTCATTTTTATGGATTTAAAGCAATTATTTGCTCTTTAACTTTGATCTTAACTTTCATATATCATTCGTGTTTACGATGCCTTTGTGAGAGAAGGGGTGGCCCTCGCTTGCTTTCATGCTCGCGGGTCTATTGTTAATGTAAAGCAGTATAGTTGGGAGCAAACGACTCTAGAAATGGTATACAAGCAAGCTCCTCGGGAACTGCTTCATCTTCTGTCTCCTCTTAATCCACAGCCAGCCAACATTTCAACCGCATAAGACAACCCAGAATGAACCAGAAAAAACCCATCTGTTACCGAATTCTTAGACAAGACATGTTGCAATATTTTCGTGCTGCTCTATCTGAGCTTCTTAGTACCAGAAGCGTTCTGTTCATGTCTGGTCAGATGGTCGCGCAAATTGGTTTGTCGCAGGACAGCCAGATCAAGGCGACAGTGGGAGCTTTCTCATTGTTGAAGTCCACTGCTGTTCTTATTCGGTTTCAGTTTAGATGGGATCTTACATCGAATCCTATTAATCACTGCAAGGATCTACAATACAGGCCTATAAACAAAATAGTTGTACATTTTTTTTATGCTAATCGCCTATATTGAAGTTTATTTATTGATTTCTCTGACATGCCCTTCATCTCTTTAGGAACCACCTGAAGAAAAGTAATTCCTCTGTGGTACAGCGAAAACATTGCAACCGCATAAGACAATCCAGAATGAAACAGAAAAAACTGAAGCAACACATGTACTTTCTCAAGAGATTAACACACTCCATCATAAAGAAGCCGCTCAGAAAAAACGGGATGAACTACATCGACTCGAGGAGAAAATGTTACTACCCAATCACAATCCAAAACAGGAAGAATGACTCGAGTAGAAAATGTTGCTGAACCTACATAAGTAGATCGATGGCTGGCGATTACAATAGCTGTAGCCTTCACAAGAATATTCCAGCAGGAAAATCAAAGTCAGGAAGAGATAGGCGCAGCAGAATCAAATACCATCTCTTCTTCGGGTGGAACAAGTACTCAAATTTTATCTACCCAAAAGCTGTTGGTAAATAGAACCTTAAAGTCATCCCGTCGAAACAAGCCACCAACAAGAAGAAGAGATACGTTTCAATTCAGACCGAGTAGGGTTTCTATTATGTCCAAGCCTGACGACTTATGAAGCAATAAATCAACTCCAAAAGAGGATATTTTGTGATGTAAAGAACTACGTTATGAATTCTGTTCAACTGAGCATTTAACAGGATGAATGCATTTATGAGTTTTGTAACCTATCAAAAACGATATGTAACATATCAAAAGTGAGATGCTCAAGTCCTATTATTATGGAATTTTTCTCTAAGCTTTTGAATGCAATGTGTCTTTTGTTGTAATAATGGAATATTTGTTGTTACAATGGGAATGACTCATAGAAGCAGATCACAGACAGAAATATTTTTCATTTATATAGGTGGTGTGGTAGCATGGTCGGAATACAGGCACTTTAGCCACCGTTTAGTTTAGTTCACGTATCCTTGGTTTTACCCCAAACTTTTAAATCACAAGGGTACCCAAAAGGGTATGTTTGTCCTTCAACAAACAACAAAAAAAAAAAAAAACGGTTACTTCTCTTTTCAAAATAATAGAGCCAAAATACACCGTTTCAAACCATTCCCCATCTCTTCTCCATCTCTGTTTCCTTCTACCATCTCTGCCTTTTCCATCTCTTCTCCATCTCTGTTTACAAACTCCAATTTTTTTTTCTTCTCCTTTATATGATTTTTATACTCTCTTCACCGAACTCCTCCGAACTCCGATATTTTATCTCCATCTTTCTTTTTGAGGATTTGCATAGACGCACTGGCAATGGATGAGGTTAGTTTTCTCTCATTTCGTTTTTCCATGGATAGTATGCCTTTTCAAAAACAAACACATGGCGGGTAGTGTTCTTTCATCACACGTAAATATTAATGGAGTTTTTTATTGGTTGGCTGCTGGATTATCCTGTTACCAAATACAGTGATTATGTGCAATGGTTGTTATGGAATGTGCTTGGACCAATCAGAATGATATTTGCATTATATTTCGTCAAGTAGAAATGAATTTAGGGTGTTGTCCTTTGAATGCTTGGCCTCAATAATAGACCATCTCCTTTCGTTGCTTTCATGCATTTACTTAAATAGTAACTTCTGTGATTAGTCTTTTTTTTTTTTTGTTGGAGCACATCCAAGTATGTGATTATTCATTTTTGTTTATATTTTTATTTCTGTGTAGGACCACATCCAAATATCTGATACTCGAAGAAGACATCTGCGTAGTATTAGGGATAGAAATAGATATCAAAGGCGGTTTCAAACACCACATTCGCCTACTTCTGCAGAAGGTATTCGCACAACTTTATTTTATAATCAAATTCTCTTTTATTTATTTATTTATTTTTTTGTGTGGGTGGGGTGCTTTGTTTATTGCCAATCATTTGTGTACTTCACTGTTTTCCAGTTTCAGCATCTCATCCACAAACACACCCTGCGCGTGTACGTCTTACCAACATTCGTCGACAGGCTAGATACACAGACATTCCTAACAATCGCATGCAATTAGGTAATTTTATTTTGATTTTTTACTGTTTTCTCATTTAATCTATTGTGCAATTAGGTCCCTCCTTTAATTTATTCTTTCTCTTACTTTTTAAGTATTGCTTTTCTAAGGGCTTTTCTGAGGTAACTGATTGTTTACAATGTCTCCAGATAACCACGATGTGAACACTCCTACGACATCAGCACCGATTCGATCCCAAATACCGTCAAGGATAAGCACTGGGTTTTATAGATGTGCTAGGAATTTTGTTCATCCTGAAGACTTCCACCCTTACATTTTACCTCAACCTAGAATTTGCAGCGCTAGTTGTGGAGCCAAACAGGTTAGTTCATGAAACCGCTGAAATATGTTGCTCAAAAGGAAGAATAAATCTACCTAGACCATCGGGCCACCCGAATTAGTTTTTTGTTTCGTGATGGGACTGACCTTGGGCAACATTTTCAGAAAATATCCGGTCATTACAACCATATATTTGCATTTACTTCGATGGGTGTTGATTTTGATCAAGATCTTGCAAATGGACGGGATGGCGTATACTCATTTCGTGCAAGAGCGTCTATTTATCATAGGATTGGAAGTCTCCTGCCCATTTACAAACAAAGAGATGTTCACATAAGCAGCTGCAAACCTTCACTTCGGATTTTTCTACAAATATAGGTTCTGGTGCATATGAAATATTTTACAAAGGCATATTAGACAATGGTGTCAAAGTGGCTGTAAAGGTTCTTGGACATAACGAATTGTCTGATGATCAATTCAAGGCTGAAGTGTCCACACTTTGCAAGACTCATCACAAGAACTTGGTCAAGCTCTATGGCTTCTGCTTTGCACGCGACATGAAAGCACTTGTGTATGAATTTGTTGAAAATGGATCTCTAGAGAAAATTTTATACGAAAGCGAAACAATAATGTTATGTCCAAATCCCCGAAAAATTCTGATGTAGATTAAACTAGAACAGATATACTCTCTCTAGAACCCTAATTACAAATCCGTTATTTTTACTAATCTTAAAAACTATAAACCAATAGTAACACAACACGTGTCAACAACTAAAATATAATAACTAAAACTAGTGGGCTTACAACCTTGACCATACTGATGTCCGCATCAAATTCACTACGATATTAAGCCTTCTAACATTCTACTGGACTCAAACTTTAGTTCCAAGATTGGTGATTTTGGATTAGCCAAGCTTATTACCAGGGACAAAACTCATATCACCATGTCTAAATTTAGAGGCCTCCTTACTTTGGTGCTCCAGAGATTTTTGTATGATCCTCATTGGCAACTTATAAATCTGATGTTTACAGCTATGGCATAGCGTTGTTTGAGATCTTAGGGAGGAGGATAAGGGAAAGATCGTTTCCAAACCAAGTTTGGGAAAAGTTTAAGAAAGGACAATTGGAGGACTTCTTAAAAAATTGTGGCATTGAGGAGAAGATCATGGAAAAGGCCAAGAGAATCTCAATGATTGCATTATGGTGTGTGCAATTTGTGCCTCGTGATAGACCATCCATGAGTGATGTGGTGAGACTTCTTGAGGTAGAGAAGAAGTTATGATTCCTCCCGATCCCTTTCGGGTTCGAAACTCTATGAGCGTCTCTTCAAGTAGTATGACAACACTTAACCCTAATCTTAAAGAGAAGGAAAAGGTTAGAATCTCTCTTTAGATTGTCTACATTTGTTTCTAAGAGTTCATAATAGTTTATGTGTAATCTGTTTGCTTTGCATAGCCATGGTAAAAAAATTGGTTAAACAATGAGCAACACACTATTATGTTTTATAGTTCATGTAAACATGTATACAAAACAATGTGTTTTAAGGACCAAAAATATCTTGCCATTTTTATTTTTATTATTGGCTTTCGCTATGGGCACTTTTCATTTCGTGTTGGGCAGACTAAAAAAAAATTTATTACAAGTTTGTCATTGACCTAAAAAACATGTTTTTTGTTGGGCAACCCCAAATACATCAAATTAACCTGTTTGCAACCTCTTTATAGCCTTTCTCCCCCCATTTTTACTCCCTACATTTAAACTCAAGAGTCATAACTAAACCAATCTTAAACCCTAATCCCTAAAAACTATACCTCAAGTCCAAAACTAATTAACCAAACATAATCAAAACAATTAAATGGAATACTCTAACTTTTTAGAACACAAAAATCCCATCTAAAGACGGATGCTGACGTGTTTGTTTCTTTTCCTCTATTTTTCTCAAATGCGTCACCGCGACCGAACTACACCTCTATTACAAGCAAGTTTAACTTTTAAGTTATTCTACTCTATTTCGATTTGGCTTCGATTTATATATGCTAATCTTGTACAAGAGTGATCGAAGAGAGTAGAAATACTAAAACTGGTTAGTACTAGTTTTTTGGTTTTTGGTAAATTGGGTGGGGGTGTACATAATCTTGTGTAGTGCTCAACATAAGTACAGACCCCAATTGGGCCAGGGTCTGCGCAACACAATTTGGAGGGTGTCAATAGTAGGACCCTTATTATTTGGTAAGGGCTTATCATTAATTTTGTTTGTAAAATTATGTACATTAAAATCTTTGACTAGAAAGTAAGCCCGTGCATTCGCCGACTCTTTTGAAAACTTGCTGAAGAACATATACAAAATTTCCAACAAATAGTTTTAATTAGGAAAAAAAGATTCCCGTTTTAGTTGAAAATAAACCGTTTTAATTTGCTAACAAATCTTTTTAACTCAGCTATTTCTAGTTGAAAAAGGGTGTCATCTAATTGCGGTAAAACCTGGCCTTCTCTTTCATTACGTAAGTTTGAATTTCCTTAAGATACTTCACATTTTCTTAAAGGATTCCCTGTCAATGTGATGTATTACTAAGGCCGAAGCAACTTCGAATTAATAACACCAACGAATAAAATTGATAAACACCCAAAAACAAGGGTTTTAAAGGGAAAACGAAATTCCTTTAATTAAACCTCTTGAGTAATTCGTTCTTTGCAATTGCGATTGCATCAAAAGTTCAAAACATATGGTGGCTTATATTATGTAAGTTGTGATCTACAACATTGAATTGTAGCTCTTGACTTGTATTGTGCTAGTGAATTCTCGATTTGAGGGCTAATATCCTTGGGAAATTGATCCTTCTGAACTGGATTTTTCAAACTCAGCAATGATTGGAAAGGTGAAACCTTTATTACTATATATAACCTTTTCAGTATGATATTAAGGACCATATTCTACAACCTTGTGGAGAACTTATTATTTAGCTAATGATTGGCTTGGTGGGAACCTGGTATCAAATTGGATTTTATTAGTTGAATTCTATAATCAGGTTACTCTGATATGATAATTTGGATTTTGTTAGTTGTAGGGATCATTTGGTGAAATTCTGAAAGCAGGCTGGGGTGGGACCCCAGTAGCTGTCAAAACGCATTCTCCCCTTTCTTTCAGATGATGGATTGGTGATGAGCAGTATACCAAACTTGTTACTTTACAATCTTTGTCAATGTTTCTGAATGTTCTATACCAATGTAGTTAAAGCTTTACCTAGCTGCTGTCCAGGCAGCCTCCTCACCGTGCTAATTCAGCAAAAAAATAAAGATGAAAAATAAAAACCTTGTCGCCTTGGTAGGATCACTAAAACCTAGGTTTATGGCCAAGAAAATTCCAGAACGGTTGCCAATGCACTATAGTTTTTGTCTACTTGCTGGATTTAGCTCAATTGTATTCTTTGCAGGAGAACTCTTAGAAGTGTAACTGTAAATAGCTTCAGTAGATTAATTTTCATCATCTACCTCAGTTTCTGGTTTAAAGACCTTATTAAGTTACTTTTTGTCATCCTCCTTCCCATCTTCTTCTCTCTGCATGTGTAATGTTGTGGCGCGTCTAAAAATAATTCTTTTTCTATTCTCCCTTCTACTTCTGTTATAGAGCACACATTCTTTTCTGCTTCTCTTGTTCCTCTTCTTTTGCCCTTTCGTCCTTTTTCCTCTGTGGAGAAAGCTGTTTACATACTTTGCTTTTCTGTTCTACTTCAGATTTTTGTGTTTGCATGGGCTTAACTTTTATTTTACTTGTCTTTGTCTTTTTTTTTTTTTTCTTGTATGATACGTATCTTTGTCACATGTTGTTCTTATTTTCAAACTTATTAAACAAGTATGTCAGCAATTAGTACATTATGACACAGGCTTGCTCTTGTGTGTGCTTATATATATATCCTTAATTAGGACCCCTCTTGACCAGACATCACTAGATGCTTTCAACCATCTTAACTGGGTTTCTGAGAGTAGTCTAACACTGCTCATCGTCTATTTTAATGGCATAATCGTGTTTTCAGAATATTCCAAGAAGACTAGACCTTATTGTTTTCTTAATCTAATAAATCTATCCAGTCAGGACTTCAGGCATGAGGTCAATTTGAATGAAGGGCATGAGGAATAGGATGTTTTACTGTGATGTGTTCTTTTGGTTTGAATATGCCACCTTTTTATCTTGTTTGCATTGAATGAGACATGATGGAAGTAGGTGATGCAGTAGAACAGGATTGACTTTCTTTAGATGGAAAGTCAACAGGATTTAGCTAGTGTGACAGAATCAATAGAAGAAATGATAGAATCAGTATCATTAGGAATAGTACAGAAGGAAGAAGTTAAAAATTCCTCAGATGACATGCAAGATGAAGAAGGTGAAGTTTTCAAAAAGAAAGTCATGTTCATTGAACAAAACATGTCTTGACATGTAGATTCTTCCAGTAGAAAGATCTAGGCATTTGCATCCTTTTTTATTTAAACTGTATCCAAGAAAAATGCAAGGTTTTGACCTTAGTTCAAGTTTGTTGGTAGTGTAAGGTTTTAACCAAGGGCCTACAACCAAAAACTTTAAGAGACAAGTAAGAAGGTTATCTGTTGTATAACATCTGCCATGGAGAATTATGAAGAAGAATGGAAGATGGAAGTCTGTTAATAAGATAAACACAAGTGGAAAACAGCTCAACCCAGTATATAGGTGGAATGAATGACATTAAAGTTCTAGCCATGTCAAGAATGTATTTGTGTTTTCTCTCCACAACAACATTTTGCTCTGGTGTGTGAGGACATGTAAACTGATGACTAATACCATTTTTTATTAAGAAATTGTCAAAAACAGTGCTTATGAACTCTCCTCCACTGTCAGTTCTAATGCATCTAATTTTGTGATTCAAAAGAGTTTCAACAAGAGAAGTATATGCTTGAAACACAGTATAAAATTCAGATTTAGCAGACAAAGGATAAAACCAGCCAACAATATCTAGTATAGTCATCCACTATACTAACATAAAATCTATAACCATTGACAGAGTACATAGGAGAAGGTCCCCACAAATCAATATGTAACAACTGTAAAAGAGCAATTGATTTACATGTAGAAGTTACAAAAGGTAACTTCAAACTTTTGCCTAAAACACAATTAGAACAAAATATTGACTTGGGAGAGCCTTGAACAGAAATGCTCTTTGATGCAAGAAGTTGATACAAATAGAATGAGTAAACGGGCACGTGCGTTGCACGTGTTAGGTGGAAAAATTGGGGTGAAGAAAATCAATATGTAACATGTTTTAGATTAATACAGGTGGAGGTATGACAAAACACATTAATAAGGAAAAAAAAATTCAATACTCTAGTTGTGTTCTTTGTTTGATTCGATTTTTGTTGCTCTGCCATGTTGTAAATAGATCTTGTTGAGCATTTATATGTGAGTGAAGAACGTCGTTGTTGGATTCATATGAGTGTATTAACTGTAAGTTATAAGAATTCTCCATTCTGAAAATGTTATTAGCACTTAATTCCAAATGCATTTTTTTGCAAGTTTCTAGCTTCAACAAAGAAGTAAACGATAGATTTTTTTCTATTGTTTATGTTCTATATTATGATTTTCTACATAACTATCTCAAAAGCAAAAAATAAATAAACAAATAATACTCAACCAATATGTGGCTTTTATATACAACTTGAAGATGTTGAAAACAAAACAATCATCACACAGAACAAATAAAGATAAACAATCTAGCTTTTTTTTTTGCTAAGGGTAATTGTATTAAAAAGAAAATTTTAGAAGTACAAAGAATAGATATGATTGATAGTCAATCACTATCTCAAAGCTCAACCTACAAATCTATAGTACGTGGTGTTCATATCCTCAATTCTATGCACGAATGCAGGCCTGCCATCCCACCACTTCTTCTCTCCCTTTGCCAAGTGTGCTGCTTCTTTGGAACAGATGTCCGCACCAAAGTTAACCTCACGCCAAGTGTTAGTCACAATGATCCATTCCATGAGCCCTTTCACTTTGTCCCAAGTTTGCCGAATCTGCCAATGCACTGATCATTTTGAAAAGATTTCACATCCTTGATGAGAGTCGGATTCCACCCAGATATGTTTACATCCCAGTTCCACCGCTTTTGAAATGCCCTTCACTATCGCAAAACTCTCCGCTATAAACTAATTTATACGAACTTTAACTCGTGATAAGAGACCCTAAGTTTTTTATGGGAGTTACAGAGATTGGAACGATAGTGAGAGAGGTTACGCTTTCTTTACAGCTTGAATGGTTTCATTGTGTTGAAGGAACTCTTAGTAAATGGGCATTTGTGTTGCATGTGTAAGTCATATAGTTGATTTATTCATATAGAATTCAATATGACAAAATAATATGATAATTGTAAGTATAATAATTCACAACATTATTATTTTGGATCTGAATTTGGAGACGCTAATTGTTTTTCTCAACTGCAGCTTGACCAGCTTCATCTTTAGTCACCTACATTTTTGTCTTTTCATGTGTTGAAATTTTTTTATTTGGAAAGGTATCTAGCTGTCTGTTTTTAATTATCAATTTTTTAGTACTTGTGAAAGGAACTATTTAATTAAAAAAAAAACTTAATATATAAAATATGGGGAATGAGAATAAATGACTCGAATCAACCTTGATGCTGCCGCTGTTATAACTTGGTTCTTGAAATTGTGCATTAAACTGAACAAATTCATTAGATTATAGTGAATCAAAGTCCTAAAAAAATGTTAATAGTTGTTTGTTTGTAATAAATTCATATTTTTTGGATGTACATTGTAAAAGATGTATATGATAAATCATAATAACCACTTTTACCTTACTGTATTTGATGGTTTCACAATTAAGAATGCCAAACAAATCTCACCTAACCAGCAGAAGCGTTGCAAGATGTTTGAGTATATAGATTTTTTTAATATTTTGTTTGGTGGAGCTGCAAAAGTGGGCATAATTTATCGGGTTGCACATAAATACACCTCCTCTTCTTAAATGGTTGGAAAACTTTGTTTACATTTTCTACATCAAAAAAGAAATTGTTTTAGCCTTTAAACTTGACAGATCTGACATATCCAGTGAATTCAGCCAAGTAACAGAAATTGATGGAAAGATTTTCCAAGTATGTTTGACTCAGCAATTCATCAACAAAGTTGGTTCCAATTTCTTCTCCATAAATATGTACATCATCCACACAGTAAAGCTGTAACTATTGGAGTAATGGCAACCGATATTAATCCAAATGACAATTTCTTTTCGGTTTTTGTATGTTGGAGATCAAAGGCGTTTGAGATTAACAAAAGCTTCCATCCCTTGTGGCAATAATGCAGATCGTTTAACCGTTATCTACACCTTACAAATCTAGATCGAAGTTCCTTTGACCATGCTTAGCATATTGGTCCTCATAATGGGTTTCATTGGTAGCTTATGGACCAAGTTTCAGTTTGGACATGCTTCATAGCATACCTTCTTTATCCATTCTCTTTGATGTTTGTCTATGTTCTTGATTACGTTTTTGGTTGGTCTTAAGAACTTTGAAATTGTCTATTATTCCCTTGCAAGTGGTCAAGCAAGCACGAGTATGTTGTGGCAGGAATGGCTTCCTTCCCCGCACCGGCCAGCCTTTCACTTACGGGAGATTTTCTACTCATCCCTACAAAGTACAAACCTTTTGGGAGTTGGCACCGTAAAGGCCCTTGTGTGGTGGCTTATGGAGAGAAATGATGATATAGTCGAGAGCAAAAGAACAAAATATTAGCCGAATCGATTATAACTAACCAAAGTCCTTTACCTACATTCCTATCCATGGTTGCTTTACTTGATTATCATAATGTAGGGGAACTTAATTGTCGACCATCAAAGCGGGACCAAGAAGGAGAATAGTAATCTCAATGTTTGCAATCTCCCAAAGGGTTACTTTATAAAAACAGGGAATCCCCCGCTTTTATCTAAATAACTAAAAATAAATGGTTGTAACGGGGATGGACTACAACCGAGGAACGAGAGGCCTATATCTTTGAGATTATTCATCTACTAATCTACTATTGTAGTATTGTGTCAATTATAATTAAAAAACATACCATATAACTGTTGGAGTTATCCCTCACATGAGGAGAGAAAACAGATTTCGAGAGAAGCGAGGCTAATAATTCGTTGGAAATGTCGAGGCCAGCTCGGATGATGGGCGTGACTTCGCGATCGAGTTCCAAAGAGAGACTAGGGGCGACCAGCTCATAGAGAGGGGCGACCAGCTCGATCAAGATACATTGGCCTTTCGGCAGCTCTCAAAAGAAGCGCCAGCCGAGTCTAATTTCGTGGGCCTTTTGTTTACAAGATCTGAAATTTGGTTTTGGAGATAAAACCAAAATCAAGGTTTTGGAAAACCTAACCTAACAAGTCGGAAAGGATTGGAATCGGACTAAAACAAAGAGAGAGAACTTTGAGAGATATAACCCCGTAAAAGATAAGAGTGATCTAGTAAGGTGAAGACCGTAGGAGAGATTGTAATCTTCCTTCCCACTTTATTAAGAAGCTGGCTCTTGTGGAAGTAGGCATCATTGGTGAACCACGGTAAATCTTTGTGTTGTGGTTTGCTTTTTTTGCTTTACATTATTATCTCATTGTTGATAGTTGTTTTTAGCGAGTTGGGCATGTTAGTATAGGTTGTAGTTGATATTGAGATTTTGTCGAGTTGAATTGTGTTCATACAAGTTATCGTGTAGTGGGGAACCGATTGGTATTGGTATAATCCCCAACAAGTGGTATCGAGCCTTGGTTAGAATAGCCTAGGGTGTTATCGAATCTTGGTCGGAAGGTGTTTGTGAAATTCACGAGAGAAGATTTGAGGTTAAATAACTTGTAGAGATGGACCATTAGTGAACACTTTCGTATGATGAGTCCGAATAGGAAGAACTACACCATCCGGAAAGCCAAGATGGAAGACTTGCTATCCGCAAGGACTTGGCACTTCCCATTGAGAATGAGGGAGTAAAACCGAGAAAAGACCGATGAGGCCGAGTGGAAAAAGCTTGACGAAAAAAGCGATTTGATACATTCGACGGTGGATTGGCGCGATTGTCTTTCACCATGTGGCCCAAGAGACTACGACCGCGATCTATGGAAGAAACTTCGAAGACCTTTATGAGAGGAAGTCGGGTGGAAACAAAGTGCTAGTCGTTAAGAAGTTTGCGGAACCACGAAGTACCAAGAAGGTTCTTCAATGTCCGAAAGCATCTTAATGAAGTCTGAGAATATCATCAATCGGATGCATTTGATGAAGATCAATTTGGGAGGCGAAGTTGAGGCTTTGTTTCTATTAGGCTCTCTACCCGAAAGTTGGGAGACATTAGCGGTTTCTCTACATGGAGCAGCCAAGGATGGAATTGTTACCATGGAGATGGCTACCACGTCTTTGTTGAATGAGGAGACTAGAAGGAGTGCAAGAAGCGGCTCTTCTCACTCGAGATCCTTTTCCGCAGAGAAAGCGGGAGAGAGGTCGAAACAGAAAACCATCTCGTTCTAGAGGTGATGGCAGAAATAAATCTAGGGGTGAAGCTAGAACTCTAAAGGCGGAGAGGCAATGTTACTATTGTGCCACAAAAGGCCACTTCGGATATGAGTCGAGAAGAACGAAAGGGATGAGAAGAATAAGCGTGTACATGAAGACATGGTGCGGAGGAACGGAAAACTGGCGGAGATACTACCGCGACTAGTCGGCGACCTAGTGGGAATTGTGTCGGTTGTGGTGTGTCTTTGTCTTAGTACCTCATGTCGGGATCTGAGAGTGGGTGATAGATCTGAGGAGCATCCTATCCGTCACACCGCCGCGAGGGGATTCTTCACTACCTACGGTGTGGTGAATATGGTGAAGTAAGGATGGGTAAATGATGGAGTCTCGAAGATTATAGGCATTGGAGATGTTCATGTAGAAACCAATGTCGGCTACACCTTGACACTCAAGGATGTAAGACATGTCCCCGACATACGGTTAAGCCCTAATTTAATTTTGGGAAATTAGATGGCGTTGGCTTTGTAAACTCGTTTGGTAGCGGGGTATATGAAACCGAAAGCGAGAGGTTCCATTGTAGCAGCCGGAGGAAAGAAAACTTGCTCTCTTTACAAAACACAGGCTAGTTTGTAAAAAGCGAAGCGAATCTTGGCGAAGAAGAAGCTTCATCCATCCGCGTGGCACAAGAGGCGCGGTCACATGGGCATAAAAGGGATGGAAGTTCTTGCTAAGCAAAAGGCCATGCCGGACATTAAAGGTACACATTTAAATACATGTACTCCTTTGTTTGGTAGGAAAGCAACCACGGGGTGTCTTTCAAAGATTCCGTCTCACGCAGAGAAAGGACACCGTCCTTGAGCTAGTGCAATACTGACTTATGTGGTCCTATGAGAGTGAAGTCCCACCATGAGGGAGCTTCGTACTTCTTGACATTCATTGATGATCGTCAAAGAAAGATATGGGCCTATAGTCGAAGACCAAGGATGAAGTACTTGGCGTGTTTGAGAAATTCCACAAAGCATGGTGGAAAGAGAGCTGGGAAGTTGTTGAAGTGTATTAAGCTCGGATAATGGGGGTGAGTACATTGGGCCATTTGAAGAGTATTGCCGAGTCATGGGATTCGTCATGAAGCGGACCGTTCCCAAGAACCGCAAATGAGAATGGAATAGCGAGAGAATGAACCGTACCATTGTAGAGGATGAGATGCATGCTATCTCACTCTAAGCTACCTAGAAGCTCTTGGGTAGAAGCAATGCGTCTGGCCCGTGCATGTGATCAACTGTCACCGGCAAAGCCTACGAATAGTGACTATCCGGAGAGTATGGTCGGCGAGAGATGTTGATTATGGATACTTGGGGTATTTGGGTGCGGGGCATTTGTGCATATTCGAAGGATGAGAGATCAAGCTTGATGACAAAGCCAAGCGGTGCATTTTTACGGGTTATGGAGATGAAAAGTTTGGTTACAAACTCTATGATCCGATTAACAAGAAGGTAATCCGAAGTCGAGATGTTGTGTTCTGGAAGACCAAACCATAGCAAACTTTTGAGGAGGGTGAGAAGCTCTACAGGCTTTCACCAATGATCTTGTTGATTGAGAACCGAAGTTCCCTACGTGGAGCGTCGCGAAGGCATTGAGAATCAGAGAACCATGAGTTTTGAAGCTCATGATGAGAATCCTATTGCTTTCATGATGGGATAGAACCTATTGGTATAGAAGATGCGGATGAGATGCATGAACCACCACGAGCAAAGCAGAAGTGCAACCTCACGAGGCACCGTGAGATGGGGCAAGGAGGTCCGACAGAGGGAGAATAGCTTCAACCGGTATCCACCACATGCGTGCGTGCTACTATCGGATGGTGGAGAACCATGTACTATCAAGAGGCACTTGAAGGTACGGACAAAAAAAGTGGTTGAAGGCCATGCATGGCGAGATGGATTCTTTGCATAAGAATCACACTTATGAGTTAGTTGAGAAACCCGCGGGGAGAAAAGTTCTCAAGAATAAGTGGATATACAAAGTCAAGCATGAGGAGAACAATCCTCACCCAAGGCATAAAGCTCGCCTTGTTGTGAAGGGATTCGGTCAAAGAAAAGGGATTGACTTTAATGAGATTTTTTTCTCTCGTAGTAAAGATGACTTCTATCAGGGTGGTGGTATGGCGCAAGTATGAACCTAGAGGTTGAGCAGACTAGATGTTAAGACAACTTTTCTTCATGGAGACCTTGAAGAAGATGTCTACATGGACCGGCCGAGGAGGGTTTGAGGTCAAAGGCAAGGAGCACCTAGTATGCAAGCCGATAAAGAGCTTGTATGGGTTGAAAGCAAGCACCGAGGACGATGGTACATAAAGTTTGACTCCTTTATGGCGAAGCAAGGATACAAGAAGTCCGCTTCCGATCATTGTCGTTTGTTTGAGAGATTTCGGATGGGGATTTCATAGTCTTTATTCTTTGTATGTGGATGATATGTTGATAGTTGGCCCAAACATCAACAAGATATCAAAAGCTGAAGAAAGACTTGAGTAAGTCCTTTGAGATAAAGGATTTGGGTCAAACAAAGCAGATACTTGGGATGCGGATCACTTCGTGTGAGAAAGAGTGGGAAGTTGTGGCTTTCTCAAGAAAACTACATTGAGAAGGTGTTGAAGAGATTCAACATGGATCAAGAAACCCGATCGGTTAATCCGGGCTTGGTGGCGGTTCCGCATGACCAAAGAGATGTGTCCTAAGGGTGAGCATGAGCAGAGTCGGATGGAAAAAGATTCCTTATGCATCCGCGATGGGCGGTTTGATGTATGCCATGGTGTGTACTAGACGGATATTGCTTCGCCGTTGGGGTTGTAAGCGATTTCTGTCAAATCCGGGTAAAAGCATTGGGAAGGTGTTAAGTGGATATTGAGATATCTCAAAGGCACTTCCAAATCATGTTTGTGCTTTGGTGGAAGTAAGCCCTTACTTGAAGGCTACTACGATCACCGGACATGGCGGTGATGTTGACTTCGATGAAGTCCACCTCCGGTTATCCGGTTACTTTTTGCGGGGAGCGGTTTCTTGGCAATCTAAGTTGCAAAAGTGTGTTGCCCTCTCCCTTCTGAAGCCAGTATATTGCAGCCCGAGTGTTGCAAAGAGTTGCTATGGATGAAGAGGTTCTTGACGAACTAGGGCTAAAAAGCGAAGCGGTTTGTAGTTACATGTGACGGTCCGGGCGCCATTCACTTGAGCAAGAATCGAGTTTTCATTCTAGATCCAAGCACATACACGTGCGTTATCATTGGATTAGACAAGTACTTTCGAAGACAAGCATCGTGTATCGAGAAGATCCATACCGACAAGAGCGGGTGGGATATGATGACCAAAGTCTTACCGAAAGGTAAGTTTGATGTTTGTTGTGCTTATTGCGGAATGCAAAGACCTCCTCCTGTTGATTTGGCAATTACATGGAGGTATCCCCCCACCGTTCGGGAGGGGAGATTGTTGGAGTTATCCCTCACATGAGGAGAGAAAATTTGAGAGAAACAGGCGAATCGGTGTTGAAATGTCGAGGCCGCTTTCGGATGAAGCGACTTCGCGATCGAGTTCCAATAGACTAGAGGCGACCAGCTCATAGAGGGGCGACCAGCTTTCGATCTCGATACATTGGCCTTTCAGCGCCACAGAACGCGCGCCCGCGCCCAGGTCTAATTTCGTGGGCCTTTTGTTACAGTACCCGCGAAATTTGGTTTTTGGAGATAAAAACCAAAATCAAGGTTTTGGAAAACCTAACCTAACAAGTCAGAAGGATTGGAATCCAGACTAAAACAAAGAGAGAGAACCTTTACAGAGATATAACCCTGTAAAGAGATAAGAGTGATCTAGTAAGGTGAGAGACTGTAAGGAGAGATTGTAATCTTCCTTCCCACTTTATTAAGAACTGGCTCTTGTGGAAGTAGGCATCATTGACCGAACCACGGTAAATCTTTGTGTTGTGGTTTGCTTTTACTGCTTTACATTATTATCTGTTGTTGATAGTTGTTTAGCGAGTTGGGCATGTTAGTATAGGTTGTAGTTGATATTGAGATTTTGTTCAGAGTTGAATTGTGTTCATACAAGTTATCTGTGTAGTGGGGGAACCGATTGGTATTGGTATAATCCCCAACAATAACATTAAAAAACCATCAGCATATCTGACAACCATGTCAGAATGAAAATCACTCAGTACGCTTATTTGCAATTTCATCGGACATCGGGGGTTACTTAGCAAAATAACGACTCCTAAACTCCCAATTGCATTATGTCAAAAAGATGCTTGTAGGATTAGTCCTACTTAAATTTGCAATAATAGCGACTCGTAGAATAGAGGCATTAACACTTGATATCATTATATTCATGATTAACCCTCTAACGAGGAATGGTCACCAATGAAATACCTTCAAAAGCATTTTATAAGCCTCCGATAGCGATTAGCAGCAGGCCCAAACCATGCAAAGTACCTCCATCATGTGAGTCCGGGGACCGAATTGTCTCCACATTCGTGGTGCACTATCGGTTCCATCTCTGCAAGCATCTTTGAACTTACTATCAAATATTTGCTTTCTTTCTCAATAGCAATTGGAATGTGTGTGATGCAGGCTGTACATTCTCATTTCCATTTCAGTTGGTGACTTGGTGTAACTGAGATCATAACGTCAAATAAAGACACCAACAAAGGGCTTCATGATACACTACCTTTAGGAGAAACATTTGCAACCGCTCGGGTCATGATTAACTTTTTGTCGTGGTGGTGTGGTCGATTGGAAAAACATTTTTGAGTGTCAAGTACATAATCGACAACATAAATATAGCATGCCTTTTAGTTTGTAGGGAGGAAAGGGAATAGGGATCTAAAAGGGTGTTTGCACTTATGGGTGTTTGGACTTATGGGTTAGTACAAGATGAGTGGAAAGCAAAGTGTACTGAGGGAGTCGAAAGTGGACGTTCTTGTTTCATTGCCTTTTTTTTAGAATCTAGGCTTGCTCTTCACGGAACTAAGACTCAAACAATCTCCTCAATCTGAACTCATCTTGTCAAATGATGAGACCGAGGAGGAGTTAGGCTCGACAACTAAAACCGATCGCCTAATATAGTTGGTATTTGCCATTAGAAGTTCTTGCAGCGAGACCATTTCAATTGAAGCTATTGCTGAAGAGGAAGGCCCTGTGTAAGCGTTATTATAACATTCTAAGATTTTCAAAATATTCTAAGGTAAGCGTTATTATAACATTCTAAGATAATCAAAATATTTTCAAAATAATATGTCAGTGGTTGATAATCTTCAACCATGGGTCAGAGAAATAGTGAAGGTTATTCTAAACCATTGGCATAGTGATCATGAAGCATAAAATCGTAGTGTGTAATCTTTTATGTGGAAATCATTGCCTCTAACTTTCCCGTGCCCAACAATTCTACTAATTAACTAATATGTGAATTGCATACAAAAGGCCACCTACTAATGACACACTTTATCCTATCCAAATTTCAAGTATATTCTTGGGTCCTCAAAGAGACCCAAGTGGAGATTCTACTAAAGTGGTGTGTGTGAAACTCAAAAAGGTATTTACTTAGCATTCTCTTTTGTCAAATAGGTGGTAGTGCCAGATAGACATAGTTGTTAGAAATACATGCGAAGTTTTTCCCATAAAGAGAATGTGGAGAACCGCAACTTTCTATTTATCTTGACATGATGGAATGCGAGATCTGTGGAGAGAGGCTTTGTCCTGATTGTAGTTGTGCGTATTAGTGATGATCATTAGAGATTAAACTGTTTAATAACAGTTACGGCTTCCCATCTGTAGACTTTGATTATTTACATTCTGACTGTTTTTAATCGCAAGGTATTATTCATTGGGTCGTGAGTTTGCATGTAGTGTTAAGTCTGACCCAATATCTCAGGCTTTGCTTGGATGTTTCCAGGCTTTCCTGGTTCTAATTTGTCTAAAAAACGGGTGTGATGCATGGGCTTGTGAATTTTTTTGCTCTGAACTGCGCTCCCAATTCAGAACCAACAAGTGCTGCTGGTTTATGCATTTCTGCTATGAATTTTTGTGGTGGAATTGCGTGCAAGTCATTACCGAGGTGAGCGGTGACTTCTTAATGTCAGTGCAATTCTGGTAAACTTGTCAATGCCATTGTTTTAAATCGGGCAAACGACTGATAGGCGCGGCATGTTAATGCCCCTCTTATTACAGCTTTAAGTCTTTAACATATTAATTAATGTCTAACGAGGTCACTAATTAATGTCACTCTAATCCTAAGATCTTCAACTATTTAAATTTTGATAGTTTCTTGCCATTGGTTATCAATCCAGCAACAAATAGCCGATGGAGTTGGGTAAGGTAGAGTTGTTGGTAACTTGGTATCCAAGAAAGAGGGGTAACTAAAAGATTGACCATGCTAAGATCTTCTCTAATCCTAAGATCTTCAACTATTAAAATTTTTATAGTTTCTTGCCATTGGTTATCAATCCAGCAACAAATAGCCGATGGAGTTGGGTAAGGTAGAGTTGTTGGTAATTTGGTATCCAAGAAAGAGGGGTAACTAAAAGATTGACCATGCGAGTGTCAAATGATATCCAAGCACTCAAATGGAAATTTGGTATGATACTCAACAGAACACGTCTTCTGGTTTTGGAGCTTGTCACACCCAAATTTCCAGACAATATTTAAAACAATTATATTTAATTATATGTAAACCCGGGTGAAACAAAACTCAAAACCCTGTTATCAAACACGATATATACAAAACTGAATCAAAGAAAACTAAAAGGAACAAATCCTTAAATCACATTATTAAATTACAAAGAAACTAACCAACGCTATTACATCTGTCTCAAAACAAAACCGTACCCTTCTTCGAAAATCTTAAACCATAAGACTCCAAGAGCAACTCCAAATCCGTGTCCTTATCCACCGTGACTCCACCATCTATGTTCCCAAGAATACACCCCGTTCCAAAAACAAAGCAAACATGGGTTGACAAATTAAATTTCTGGTATGAGTAGACTAACAACAAAATATATATAATAGTCTTTCAAATTAATAAATATAACATTACCAACCATTTCAACTTGGAAGACAATATAGTTCCGCTTTTTTCAAAGCGCAGTGTAGTTCTTCCCAAGTAAGATTTCACCCCCAATATACAATTTCCAAGAATCTCATCTAACAGTACTCATCATTCCCACTTTCCAAAATAACTCACAACATAAATACTACTTACATTTCATTTATTAAATGCATATATGATAACCTAATTAAATATGAGTTTGGTATACGTTACCTTTAAGCCAACACGTCGTCTTAGGGTAGGATATTTACGTCCCTGCAGAAAAGATTAATAGATCCTACCCTCCTGCAAAACAGAGTTAGACATCACAATAAACTGATTTATCTCAGCCAATCCAATTTTCATTCATAACCAAACCTCATTTAAGACATTTAAGTCTAATTGATATGATCTGGTTCGTCCCGCATATTCGGGGAATACCACTTATCATAATACCTATACCAAGGGTAGTCATTCATATGACATCATTACGCCATAAAGTTTCTGCGTGCATAAGTATAGATCTCAGACTATCACTAGTCATTAATATTTTCGTAATAACATATCAAGTTATAGTCATTTGGCAGTCACATAGAAATCACAATCATTTACTAATATTATTCACAATCACACTTTACATCCATAACATCACACAATTCATATACTTTTACTTAAAAACCACTCGTCTACGTATGAGAACGGGGAAATATCACACCCGAGGAGTACATTCATCCCCTGTGAGTATCAACTCATACAAACCACATATATATTTCTCATAAGAAATCATATACATCACATACAATAACTCCATCACACGTAAAATCAATATTTTTACTTTGCTTATTAATTATCTTGTTGACTCATTTATTCAAAGACACAGCCCAATCTTTAGTTTCTACTCCACGATTTGCACTACATACATTTGCCAAATCACACATATCCGTGTGCCTCACTCACACCGAGTACCACTACAAGACATATGTCCCAAATGGGATATCGCCTCCAGGAAACATACTTTCATCTTGTAAACTCGTAACTTGTGAGTCCGCGACCATCTACGGGCTTTCCATACACATAATCACAAAGCCTCCTTTGGGAATAACAAAATATCAGGTCATTCATGGCACATTCAATGAATACCTTGGGTCATTCCCGCCACATTCAAGGAATACCCATCATAATACTAACGGGCCATTCATGACACATTCAATGAATGCCGTGAGTCATTCCCGCCACATTCAAGGGATACCCAAACCTACATTCCCGTACATTCAAGGAATACGACCAACCCGTAAGGCGAATACCTTAGTTCCACTCTAGGGTAGTCTAAACTATTGGGTCATTCATGGCACATTCAATAAATACCCATCTATATATCTCATTACCAAATCCTGAGACGTGGAGAGTTCTAAAGATGTGGGCGACACATTAAAACATTATTATCACTTATAATTATACTAGCATTACTCATGTCAAAACATACCACACATGCGGAGAGTTATTTTAGCGCGTCAAGGCAAATCAAGCACTTAAATATCATTGAATGTAAACAGACTTATAATCAAACAAATACAATTTACATAACCACACTCATATATACAATATCGTAAACAAATAGTTTATTAGCCCAAATTCAAGTCCACACACACTAATGTCCAAAACATATCCACATATATTAAAGTCTATATTCATATACAACTTCTATCTCACACATGTATATTTATGTAGTCTCAAAACAACAGTAATTTCTAACACAATCACATAGTTATCACACAAACTAATATATATATTATAGATATAGTGGCTGCACTTTTGTTTAAAGCTGCCTACGTATCCAAATCTTTCAGGATTGGAATCAAGCATTTGTAGTTCTTAACCAATTCTCCAAATATTTTAATAATCACGATAAAAGAAAACATATAGATATCTTTTCATTCCACACCAATATTTCCACAATAGTAAGAATATATCGAAAGTATAATAATCACTGACCATATAATGCCATCATGTAACCACCCAACTATATCCATTTTAAACTTTAGCTAATTCTAACAACCTTGTTAATCCGTGCCTTGACAGACAACCCACCATTGGATCTGCCTAAAATTTGTATATGTCATTTAACTGGATATCAAGAATCTACGGATTTAAATTTGAGGTCAATCCAATAATAGGTTGACGTCCATCTAAGCAGAAACAAAGGACTGCGCCCAATCAGTTTTATGGTGTAGTTTCTACTACGACCAGTCCCACTAATGGAGGCCTCGACAGATATCAAGCCCGTTGGATAAATCTAAAAATCTAATATGGAAGACTACACTGTGTCAGGAAACTATGGATTAAATTTCATACAAATCCGAGTACGGAAAGGTCACCATCTAAGCAGAAACAAAAGACTGCGCACTGCAGTTTTTCTGGTGTAGAAACACTACGACCTGTTACGCTTATGCGCGACTCGACAGAAATCCAACGGTTGGATATGTATAAAGTTTTAATATTTCAGACTACAATGTCTTATAAAACTACAGATTAAATATGAAGTCAATCCAATAATAATTTGACCTCCATCTAGTAAGAAACTTCTGACTGCGCAATGTAGTTTTTCAGGTCACCCTTTTTCAGTTCATCTTCTTCTCAAATATTCCTAGTTAATATAAGTAACCAAACCTTAACAAAATTTAAGAGGAGAAATCCAGCACGCACAAGATAAGTGTATTAATATATACGAAATTATCCAACAGGAAACCAACATGGAAATTACCTATTATATTTTAATTGTTAACCTTGACACCATATCAAACAACACTCGCATCATCCGTTCTAACCGATCTTTTGTCAAACCACAAGACATTAATAATTACGATAATATATCGTAGAAGCGAATATATATCAAAGAGAAATAAAAAGAAAAATCCACTCACTTGCGAATTGATCGGAAAAGCGGAAACCAACGAAAAGAAATGAAACCGAAAGTCACACCGTTGCGCGTATATGAAGGTTGTCTTCTTCCTTCGGCTTTCATCTCTCTCACAACCGTAAGCTCTCTCTCTCTCTCTCTCTCTTAGAGGACGTCTCTTCTCTTTTTGTTTTCTTTTTTTTTTCTTTAAAAAAAAACCTCCCCCCAAAAACAAGAACGAGGGTTTGGTAAAAACCAAAACCCCCAAAACCCCACCCCTTATTTTTTTGTAACTATTCTTATCCAACTTCATAGTTTTTCTCTTTCTATATTTATCATTATCATTATCTTTGCTTTATTTTTATTATTTTTTATTTTTTATTTTTTCTAAGCACTAATAAATAGGAAGGAAAAATACAGGTGTTATAGAACTCCTAACATGTACTTGTTTCATTTGTTTGCCTCTTCGATCCTCATCACATAACATTTCCATCCAAGATAATCTTCTACCTACTTACTATTGTAGTATTGTCATTGAGACGTACTGTTTTCACATTTTTGGACTAATATCGACTGCAGAATGACCACCAAATTTGCTTTCTAGAGGTGAGCCATTCTCGAAATTAAATTGCTTCAAGGCAGTGGGAGTTGTTAGCCTCATTTAATTGGTTTAAACTTTAAAGAAGATAAAAAATGCCAAAACTAATATCGCCAATTATTTCCGCTAATAACTTCCGCCAATTATTTCAGCCCATAATTTTCGTTAATTATTTCCGCCTCCTTTCGCAAATAACTTCCGTCAATAATTTTCGCTAATATCTTCTGCCAATAATTTTCACTAATTATTTATGCTAATAATTTCTACCAATAATTTTCGCTAATTATTTTCGTCTTTTGTCGCCAATAATTTTCGTCTCCTGTCATCGCCTACTGTCGTCTTTGACAATAAGATTACGCACGCCAATACTTGGTAACATTTATTCCATTTTCTTTTCTTTTCTTTTAAATCGAAGTTATTCTATTTTTTTTTTCTATATTAACTTCTTTGCCACATGGGCTTTCCCCATCCACCAAAGAGAGTGCGATGTATAGACCCCCACTTTGTGGCTCATTAAGCCCACGGATCTAGCCCAAGGACTTAATCCTAGCTACACCCAATAACTGGTCTACTTAAGAATATGTCCAAGTTCATTATTGTAGAAATATAAGGATAAAAGTTCAAAGAGATAACAATTTTTGTGACACAAACAAATACAGTCCTCTTAGGACTCAACCTCTTCAGTCATATAAAAACCATTTTTTCTCATAATGTGAACTACGTTGAAACTTGATCCCTAGATAATAGATCTTGGGTACGTAGGCAGTCATTATCTTGGCTCAGTTTCATCTCCCCCAACATCAATTTCCTCTGTTTCTTAGTGCATTCTTTATCATTTGCTCTCGTTGTGTTGAAGCATGTCACTGCCGAAACAACTCCTTTTTAAAGTAATGAATTATCGTCCTCACCGGCATTGAAGGTGTATCACTTATAGAATCCATGATCAAACTCTTCACAAGATTACTAGTCATTGGAGGATTATTATAGTCTTTACACGCAAACCCGCAAGTATGACTAGGGTTTATTTTCCTAATTGCAAATGCACCAAAATTATTCGAGGCATGGATTAACCATAAGCAATTTGTCTCCAATCGCTTCCCACAAATAGCTGTAACTCTACACTCGCCATTCTTAGTGAACTTATACTTATACCCAGTGGCAATAGAAAACTCGAGAACTTTCAAATGAAATTCAGACGCACCTAATTCAAACCTCTGCCCAACACCACCACTGAAATTATACACCCAAGCAATTGTCTTATACTCGCCATTTCCACAAGCACCAACCACCAATGAGTTTGAGCTACTAGATTCACCCGAAGTATAGCTACTACAAGCAAGAGCAAGACACTACAACCAAGAGTAGGTACGTTATAAGCAACTTTAACCTCCACAGTTAACTCTTTCTTTGCAAAGCAATAACATGCCAAAGAATGTATCTTTACATCGGTCTTAATCATGTTGTCCTTGCCATCACGAAAAAAAGACAAATTAAAGGTATTCGAACCCAAATCATACCACTTGTCACTCAATTCACGTTTAAGATCATCCAAACAAATTTCCAACCCATTATGAATGTGAAATGAACTGCCTTTATAACAAAAAACACCCACCACACTAAAGTCCATAGCACTGCAAAATCAAACAACCACACATGTGAAGTTGTGGCAAGTGTTGAGTGTTCAAAAGTTATTGAAGTGAGGTTCACCATAAATTATTTAGAGTTTGAATGGTTGGGAGTTGAAGAAAGGAAGGTAAAATCTTAGTTTATGACTTGTATTGGTTAACTAGTTTAGGAAGAACATTGAAAAATTTAAGTTGTAAATGATTGAAAAAAACACAAACTTGAATAAATGAAATGAAAATATTGAACAAGAACAACATAGAAAGAAGATTTATTGATTGAATAACAAAAACAAATAACAAGATTGAAAATGAAGAACAATAAAGTAAATAACTTTCATGAAAAAAATATTAGAAATTAAATCCTACATGACACTAGAATAAGTCTAGATGCATTATCTCTCCCTAACTTTTAGTTCTTATACCCCTACTTTATGCAAATGACTGATTTGCCCTTCTCCATTACATTTGAGACACCTCACTATTTATTTTATGCTTTTGCTTTTTGATTTCTTCTTGATCAAGATTGGTTTTAGAGAAAGACATCTTTTGTGTTAAGGACATCTATCTCTGGTCTTCTGAGTTGAGGACTTTGACCTTTGACCTTTTCATAGTAGCTTCGGGTTTTCATAATAAGCGTAATTAAGGCTCTTTTTGGTGCTAAGACGCAGCTTTTATGATAAGTAGTATGAATTTCTCTGTAACGTGAAAAAGACAATAAAAGCTATGAGTTGTCTTTTCATTAAGTGTAAGAAGGACTGTAATACAGTAATGTAAGGATAATAAATCGTACATTTGGGAGCTGATCAACATGTATCATTAAAAAAAATATGGTATGCACAGTTGTCAGTGCATACTCAAAAAAGTAGATCCATGAAGAGATTTAAATATAGGAAGCAAACTTGGCGCAAATAAGCCATGTATATTAATAAGATAGTTTTAAAAAAAATAGTAAAAAAACCTTCCAATTCAACAAACAAATAAAATAAATCAAAACAAAAATCGAATCGAATCAATTTCGATTTGAATAATAAAGTTGAGACAAACTTTCAAATCGAATCGAATGAAATGTAGAATCTCCAGATTTAGCTTTAATCTTCAATTGAAAACGATCGATCTTGTGTTTCCTTTTTGCTTCGCTTCTCTTGATAGTTTCTCCAATTTTTATGTTTATAGTTCAAATGAATGACTTATATACGAAGCATATAAGAGTATAATTGGAACAAAAATAAAATAATAAGTCAAGTCAATATAGGCTTGTCATTTTGAATGATTAAAAACAAAAAACCAATTTTATTAGTGATTAACATGTCTAACTTGTCCTAACAAATTATTTGTAAATCCAACTGGTTTTATTAGTGATAAAAACTGGAATTAGGGCGTTTTGGTTTATTTCTTGTAAATCTATCTATGTTGAAAATTAACTGAGTTGAATAGTTTCCAATTTAGCTTAAAGGCCAATCCAAGGCTACCTTAATTAAGTTCACCAACCGTTTTGATTGGGCGGTTGTTTCAATGGAGGGTGGACACAGCCGCAAAAGAGAAGTTAAAAGTTGGATATGCAAGTCCAACAAAGTGACAGACCGGCCCAAACCCGATCTCTACAACCACTTTTGCCTTTTCAGCTTGACCCCAAATTCATTTGCAGAAGAAGAAGAAAAAAAAACACTGAGAAATGGGATCATTAATCACCATTTTATTCTCTTTCCACGCTGTTAAGATGATATATTTTTCTCTTATTCAGTTATACAAATGCACCTTCCTTTCTACCTATAATTCAAATATGAAAATTTTACCTATCACATTCTTATATCTATAAATAGGAATGTTGGATCCTTTCAACTCAACAAAAACAGAATTACAAAACCACCTGCACATGAAATGTATTCTACTCTTATAATGGTCAGTTGGAATTCTGAAACAAGCACAAAGTAATTAATAAGATTATTTTTCTCACGTTGAAAAGAAATGGTGGAGAAAACACATTCTATCCCCAATGCAGATCTACTTGCTTTCAAGATGTATAATTAAGTTCTAAATAATGTATTATTATAAATTGCAAAATGTCTTCGTATAGAGAGTGATGAGTTGACGGAATGCTTAGACAGTACTGAGTATAGAGTTTAGTTATCACTTATTAGTGTTGTTTGTGTGTTATGAAAAGAAAACATTGTAACCATAGGATACTCGAAGAAAAAAAAAACATTGTAATTTCGCCAAAGTTATAAAAGAGAAATGACTACTTTCTAAATCCAGTTAGTATAAATTATGACTGTTTCAACAAATTTGTTTATGATATGATAAACATTATTTTTTCAAACTTATTAGATACTATCTAATTTGCAATTTCAAACCAAAGTGTAGTCTAGTTTTGATTCAATTATATATCTCTGAGTCCAAAATTAAAACTCAATTCAATTAAATTATCTAACCAAGACCCCAACTCAAATCGATGACTTTAAAGAGGTGAATTTCACTCTTTGAAAATGGCGGACAACTCTCCTGCGGCTTAAAGCAGCTACCCTTCCTGCGGGGAATAGCAGATCTCTCCACTTCCCCTTTCCCCTTCTTCTCCTTTAAACTCTCTTCTCCACCTAGAGCTACCCAATTTAATTAGTTTACCACAATCTAAACCCTACCATTCACAGCCTCCACAACCCAAAACTCTTTGATTCCAGTAGATCTACTAATTGGAAGTGATGAAGAAGAAAAAAAAGAAGAAAAAGTTTCCTCCTTTCGTTGGTATGTAGGAGAGTTTATATCAACCAACATTGGTCTCTATCTTCAGTGGATCCGGAGGTGGGTTTTGTGGTTGTCTCCTTTGGTGCGACCACCTTCCCACATTTTGCGTGAGATCTTACACTATCTCAAGACCTTAAATAAGTTGGGTTTAGTTGGTTTTGGTATGCATTTGGTAGTGGTAGTTTCACTTTGGATTTACTTGGTCCAACATCTCTCTATCGACGCCAAGGCCATGGGTTGACCCTCTTTATGTCCGGATTTCTGGTTTGGCATTATGATTTGTTTGTTCAAAGCCATGGCTCTCTCCCATTTTCTACCCCTCTCCGGATTCTTTGGTTTGGGTTTCTTCGTCAGCCGCTCACCATTTGGGGCCTTTGGTGGGGCATTCCAGGTTTTGGAATTGCTAATCGACTTTGTTGTTGTGGAGTTTTATGTTTGATGCGACTGGATGACTCGTGAGTCGTCACCATGGGAGATCCAACACGGTGGAAGAAGGAGCAACTATGAAGTTCGACCAAGAGAAAAGGATGGGGTTTCCAATGTGGTCGAGGTGTCTGCTTTGGTGGTTGCTTGGAGTCGGTGGAGTCTATGTCGAGACTACCATATATTTACAGACTTGTTGGTTTCAACTGTTTTAATTTCAGTTTTCTTTTCTTGTTTTCAGGTTAATGTTAATTGTTTTGATTGTAAGAAGTTATGTACAAATTAATACAATCAGGGCAGTTTATCAAAAAAAAAAAAAAAAGACCCCAACTCAAATCAACCCAATCAACAACCTCACACACCAGTTAAAAAAATGAAAACAAGCAGAGAGAATAAAAAAAGAAGTTGAATACTTATGCAAGCCCAAGCCCAAATTTCGCTTAAGGCCCAAACCCGACAACTTGATTTTCATTCGCAGAAGAAGAAAAGAGAAAAAAATGGGGAAGACGCCAATACGGATGAAGGCAGTGGTGTACAGTTTATCACCATTTCAACAAAGAGTGATGCCTGGTTTATGGAGAGATCTTCCTCATAAGCTTGGGAAAAAGTTTTCTGAGAATTGGATCAGCGCTACTCTTCTTGTCGCTCCTGTTGTCGGCGTTTATGCGTAATTACCCCATCTCTCTACTTTTTTTATATATAAGATTCATTATTGTTTTCATACTTTAATTGAGTTGATGAATATTATTTACTGGGTTTTGTTCGATTTAATGTTAGATTGATGAACAATATGTTGATTTATTATAAGATAACCTTTGGATAGCGTTCAAAATTTTCCTGTTACTCTTTTAGCTTGATTATGGATTATAAAGTCTGAGGCTTTTTATCTGATTTTTCCATTTTCTACTGTTGCCCATATAATTAACATCTTGTTAATGCACGGTAAACAATAAGATTGACTGGATCCTATTGGTTGGTGAATGAAATTGGAAGATCTCATATTTGGATGGGATGTTTTGGTTGAGGCGTAGCCTATATATGTATGTTTGTACTTCTGGGCTACATCATCAAAATTAATGCACTGTATTGTTTTGCTGATCAAGAAAAAAATAATGATCCCAGGATTTAGGTCTCGTTCTGTTTCAAAGAGGCCAACGAATGGGAGAAAACACAAAGAAAAGCTTTTGTTGGTTATTTGAATAACAAAATATTGCAGATTTCTTCCTATCATGTACTTCTTGTCCTTGTTAATACAGTCCTGTGACCTGTGTTGTGTCGCACACTTGACCATAGGCGATAGTTTACTTATAACCTGGGGTTGTGTGTTGCATTTATGTGTTTGCTTTGGAGGAACTCCTAATTTTGTGCCGTTATTTACTCCGACACATTAGTTCTGAGGACATGAACATCCTCATTATCCCACTTCAAGAGAATCTGATGGTTTACCTTTTGTTTTCTTTTCAAGTTGCTGTAAGGAGGGACATAGCTAATAAGTGTCATCTTTCATTAGCCTTTTGTAGTCTATGCTAACAGTTACTCCTATCGGATGCAGGTACGTCCAGAGCTACCAAGAGAAGGAGAAGTTGGAACACCGGTACTGAAGTAATGCATCATCTGCTTCACTTGAAATGGAAGGGTGATATTTTTCTTGTTTGGTTTCAAGGTTTTGGGCTTTAAGCACAGCAGAACTGCAGTTTACATTTCTAGCCATGTTAATGCATTGAAAGTTTAAACATATTTTGTTTGTGTTATCCATTAGAATAAGCAGGTATACTGTATTACAAATTTGGGACATCAATTTCTAGTTTAAATGATTTGTTCTGCACCTTCATTAGATTTGTGGTTTTTGCATGTGCGTGGTTTTTGCATGTGCTCATCTGCTCTAGATGGCTACAAGTGCTTGACATTAGAATAAACAGATGTACTATATTGTAGGATACATGACTAAGTTATTAGTTGGTTAGAATGGTATTTCAAGATACTGAATACACTGGAGTGCTGTAATAATATATGTACAATTATAGGTTTTTGCTCACGGGCCTTCCTGGTGAAGGGCTGTGTTGCTATCTAACGAACCGAGAGCTGTAGGCTGCAACTGTTATTTACACACTTACAGGTTTAGGTTAGTCGTGCTGACAGACCTGACAGACCTTCCTGATGAACTGCTGTGTTTGTCGTCTTGACTGGGAAGAACTGCCCAGTGCAATTTTATATGATTATATTATCTTGGGATTGGTATGTTCAAGAAGTTTGTTGTCTGCAAATGGTTATTTTCTTGTGTTAGATAGGTGCTTGCTTGCTGATACCTTGATTTTTTTTCACTAGCCCAAGTTTAGAAATTGGAGCTCTCGACATGGATTAAACCCACACAAGTTCATTCGTTGAAGATGTAACCAGAATGCGTCAACTATTTTATACTAGCACTTCCTAATCTTTTTTAGTATTAACATAAACACTTGAGCAGTACACATTTACTCATTGACTGCAACTGGTTCTTTGCCTGTAAATACGTGTATACATTGGCCAATGCAACTGGTTCTTTGCCTGTAAATACGTGTATACATTGGCCAATGGCCATGAAGTGATCACTTCTTTAAAGGTGCAGAGTTCCATATCCAACTGGGTACGTGTAACTAGCTTGACGTTAAAGTTTTGTATTGGTTCTCAAGATTCTCCGCAAGAAAGAATTATTTGTTTGAAATGATGATTTTTTTATTGGAATACTGAGTAGTAATGTGATTTAATTAGGATACTAGGGACAGTATGAGGATATGTTATACTTTGCTTCATACATCAATAAAAGTTATGCTTATGTATCCTTCGTATGAGAATCTCCCTCATATGTGCACCATGTTATACCTTACTTCATACATCAATAAAAGTAATGTTTATCTAAAGAAAAAGAAAAAGAAATTGTTCCGATTGCCATTATTAAAGAATAGGTCCATTATTAAAGAAGAGCTAGGTCCATCCTAATAAAAGTAATGCTTATCTAAAAAAAAGAAAAAAGAAAAAAAAATTGTTTCGATTGCCATTATTAAAGAAGAGCTAAGTCCATCCTTCATTCTTTCAGACTGTGAGACAACTGGTAAACAATGGCAAACCATGGTTGCATCAATGGAATTGTAGATGCTTCTAAATTCCCTTCACCTGTGCCTGTTATTGGTTTATACATAGCTGCAGCTTCTTTGGTGTGCATTGTTGTACGTAGATAAAAGAAAACAAACAACAAAAGACGAGGAATATAAAGTAATAACCAAGGCGGATTAGGGTCGTCCTTAAGGAAAGATTTAAGCCCTTCCAATGGTGCGAAAGGCAATGGCGTCTTCCTCGCGGGATTCAATGGTTAACAAGAACGACTTTGCACTAGAAACGGACTACCCTCTAGAACGGCTATATATAACTCTCTGCGGCTAACAGGAAGAAGAGAAGAGAAGAAGAATAAAGCAATTAATGGTTTCGTTTTCCGATTAGGTGTAGGGTGGGATGAAGCGGTCGTATGCACGAAGTTCTTTTACTTTTATTTGGTATACACGAAGTTCTCTCTCTCAACTTGCTGCAAAAGCAAAAAACATGTTTAGGCAATTGGTAATCCACTACCTACTAGACAGCAAGCCCAAGCCCAAGCCCAAGCCCGACGCGACTTGGCTCGGTTGGCTTGGGGCCGGGAAGCATGAGGCAGCAGCAGGATAATGGCTTTGGGTGAGTCCTCCCCTCCTAACACAAAAGCCTTTTGTACCCTAAGGGCACTTTATGCTAGAGGATCACCTCATATACCTCACTTGCTAATGGTGGTTCACCAATGTGGGACTAAACATCACACAAGTATTTTGAAATACTCTTGGAGATTCCAACAATCCCCCACTATTTCAAAATACTAATAGTCCCCCACTATTTTGGAATAGGATATTACAAAAGAAATTGGTTAACGAAATGCCGAGAGAATCGAAAAACAATGCATAAGATCTTGGTGCTTTTAGGGCTTGAACGGTCATAGGGTAACATGTCTTATAATACGTGAAAGTGGTGGATTAAAAATCTTTGAACCAACATTCCTTGTAGTAAAATAGAGGACATGCACCCACATTGCTCTTTCATTATATGCCTCGTTTCATGTGTTGCTTTTTGGGCCTCATACGCCTGTGTTATGTGAATGCTCTAGAGTATTTGCCTGAATACTCATAAGAACCGACCCAGTTCTACATTCACGTAGGTGGATATCCATCAAGTGTACATAGCAGTTAGAATACACTATCTCATAAAAAATAATGGACTATGGATTCCATTAAGAGTAAAATAACTCATCATTTTCTCATTGCTATTCAAGTTATACAAAGTATACAAAAATGCTATCTAGTCATAGGGTGGAACGTCTCAAAGAAAGACAATAGCATACCAGAGCGACGAGGTGACTTGTTTTTCCCTTTGAACCTACTTCATGGGATCTCCAATCACATAGGTGGGGTTCCAAGTCGATTAAAGCCCTCTATCTAAGGCAAAGTCCCATCCCCTCGGCGTGTCAACCACTTGTCTCCCTGTTAAGCGGTTTTGTCGGAGGATCGGCCAAATTTAACTCGACCTCACATAATCTAGAGCCACAACTCATTCCAAAGCGTTGCTTTATAGATCTGTAGTCTCGCACGAATATGCCCGCTTTTCCCATTATACAATTTGCTCTTTGCCTTTGCTATCGCGGCCCGACAAATACAATGCATATTACAATTTGGAGGCGGTTTTGTACCAATAGGAAGATCCGCCAAGAGGTTTCTAAGCCATTTCAAATTTCGGACTTGCTTTATCTAAAGCAATAAGCTCGGACTCCATGGTTGAACGAGCTATCAAGGTCTGCTTAGAAGATTTCCAAGTGACTGCACCTCCACCTAGGGTGAAAATATAACCACTAGTGGACTTGATATCATGAGAATCAGATATCCAGTTTGCATCACAATAACCCTCTATCACAGGTGGAGTTTGTCTAAACCGTATGCCGTAATTCATTGGTCCTCTCAAATACTTGGCTAGTCTCTCTAATGCACTCCAATGTTCCTGGCTAGGACAATGAGTGTATCTGCTTAACCTGCTAACTGCATAAGCAATGTCAGGTCTAGTGCAATTCATCAAGTACATGAGACTACCAATAATTTGGGCATATCTAGACTGAAGGACACTATGTTGAGCATTTTTCTGAAGTTCACTATTTGCCTCATAAGGTGTCGACACATGCTTACTATCATAAAAGTTAAACTTCTTCAAAAACTTCTCAACATAATGCTCTTGTGAAAGCTTATAGCCATCACTGTTTCTGATGATTTTGATTCCAAGAATCACATCAGCTTCTCCCAAATCCTTCATTTCAAATTGGGATGATAAAAACATCTTGGTGTTTCTCACAACATCAAGGTTAGGACTCATGATTAACATGTCATCCACATATAGACAGATAATCACATATGTATTCACATCAAAAGATTTAAAGTAAATACATTTATCAGCATCATTTAAGTGATATCCATTAGACATCATGACACTGTCAAACTTTTCATGCCATTGTTTTGGCGCTTGTTTCAACCTATATAAAGACTTAACTAACTTGCATACCTTATGCTCATTCCCTGGTACTATCGTACCACCTCAGAATGCATCATATATATTTCTTCATCAAGATCACCATTCAAAAATGCGGTTTTACATCCATTTGATGAATAAATAAATTATGAATAGCAGCTAGAGCCATTAGAACTCTTATAGAAGAATCCTAGTTACTGAGCATAAGTATCAAAATAGTCAATGCCTTTTTAAGGAGAATCCCTTGACTACAAGTCTAGCCTTGTATTTCTCAATAGAACCATCCGGTTTCAATTTCTTTTTGAAAATCCACTTGTAACGTATAGGTTTTGCCCCAGGAGGTAGATCAACTATCTCCCATGTGTGATTAGCTATAATCGAATCTAGTTCTGAGTGTATAACATCCTTCCAAAAAGGTGCATCTCGAACCGATTGCCTCATTATATCGTCCACGGGATCATCATCAAGAAGAAGCGTGTAAAAGTCATCACCAAAATTGGTGGATTTTCATCTCTTTTACTCTTCCGAATTTCTTGTTCAGAAAATTCAGGGATCCGTTGATTGTTGTTCACTAGAGCAACCAACCTCTCAATGCCAATTTTCAAAGGAAACAAATTCTCAAAGAAATCAGCATTTTTACTCTCTATAATAGTGTTAGCATCGACAAGGTTATTATCATATTTTACTACTAAAAATCTATATGCAGCACTATTATGAGCATAACCAATGAACATACAATTAATAGTTCTAGGTCCCAATTTTCTCTTTTTAGGTTCATTCACAAGAACCTTTGCAAGACACCCCCACATTTTTAAGTATGTTAGGTTAGGTACATGACCTTTCCATAACTCATATGGTGTCTTATTCCCTGTTTTCTTGTTGGGTATCCTATTCAGTATATGGCAAGCGAGAAAGGATTGCTTCCCCACAAGTTCAAAAGTGGAAGCTCTTAAACACAAGCATAGCATTCATCATATCTTTTAATGTTCTATTCTTTTCGCTCGGCTACTCCATTAGACTTCGGGGAGAGTATGGTGGAGTAGTCTCATGAATAATGTCATTCTTGTCACAAAAAAGTCCCGGAAGGGGTTAGACTCATATTCTCCACCCCTATCGGACCGAGTTTTTAATCTTCTGGTCAATTTGGTTTTCAACTTCACTTTGTACTTGAGAAACATCTCACCTGCCTCATGCTTGTTTCTAAGTAAATATACCATGGTGTACCTAGAGAAGTCATCTATGAATGTAATATAATAAAACTTCCCCCTAGACATGATACCGAATTCACCCAAACTCCATTATGAATAAGAGTTAATAATCCGGTTTTATCTCTAGAAACAGTTGCGGGGTTTCTTTGTGGCTTTAGTCTCAGCACATATCTCACATTTATCATTAGAAAAATCCGAAATATTAGACAATAAACCACATGCTTTCATTCTTTTCATATACTGAACATTCACATGTCCTAGTCTACCATGTCATATATTAAAAGAGTCAAGCAAGTAAGCAGAAGCTGATTCATTCTTATTAATAATAATGTTGTCAAGTACATTCAACATGAAAAGACCACTGTTATTACAATAACCTTTACCAACAAAACCCTCATTCTTTGTCATAACGAACTTGTCACTCTCAAAAGTCACCTTGACGCTAGCTTTTCCCAAGAAGGACCACGAAATCGATTCCGAATTTAATCTCAGGGAACATGAAGAACATTACTAAGTGAAAGGGTTTTCCTCGGTTAACCAGGGAAGAATCTTTGCTGTTCCCTCAACAGAACGGACCTAGAGTCACCCATATATAGACCTTTTCATCTTTCACTAGTATGTAGTCCGAGAAGGCTTCAACATCACCAGGGCGACGGCGGGTGGCACGAGAATCTAGTACCCAATTCTTCTTCCCGGTAGCCATGAACACTTGTGACACCACAGAAGCAATAATATCATCTCCCTCAACTATATTAGCATTGGGAGGATCATCAGTCTCTCTTGTGCCTGCACTGAAAAGCCCTATGTCCAGGCTTACCACAAACATAACAATTTCCATTGCCAGTACCACTCCTTTTAAAAGAAGTGCCTTTGACCTTGAAATTCTTATTTTTGTTGTACTTTTGCTTTTTAAAGGTTTTGTTAGATTTGCTGGGATTACCTTCAATGATATTGGCTTTAGAATGGAATTCCTTAGACAACATATCATCCCAAGTCTTGTTCTTTTCCTCTATGTGAATGTGAATGATCACATCCTCAAGAGTCATCTGCTTGCGCTTATGCTTCATACTATTTTTATAGTGTTTCCAAGACTCGGGGAGTTTCTCAATCAAACATCCAGCAACAAAGGTTTCGGGTAAATTAATACCCTCAGTTTTCAAATCATTAATCAGCACATGAAAATCATAGATTTGAGACGTGACATCTCTATTCTCTCTCATATGAAACTTTAGAAAAGTCCCAATAGCATATTTCTGAGTACCAGCATCCTCTATTATGTATTTTTTGTTCAAACTCTCCCATATATCATGTGCATTCTTATTTGAACAATAAATATCAAAAATTTCATTGGACAAGGTACTCAAAATCATAGTACAAAATATCGCGATATATATATCGACATTTCAGAGAAGGATATGATAATATCCAGGATATGGATTTGATATTTTCTATCGGAAAATTGCAAATATCCTCGATATATCCTAAAATATCGTGATATTTTGTCGATATATCGATATTTTCTAAATATCGTAGTATATATACTATCTTTTATTCTTCTCTCTCATTTTGACTTTTCTTCAATACAAAAACAATGGCTGCCTTCTTCAACATGCTAAAAAAAGAGTCAAAATTTGCCAATCTCTTAGAGCTTTTTAGGGAGAAAGAACTAAAAAGAGAGGTTTGAGTTTTTTAATTAATCTTGAACTCCATCTTCTCAATCTCATCTCTCTTGTTGCCTTTTTTTTTTGGATATAATTAAACTCTTTTTTGTTTTTATTTTTCCAACCATTCTTCTTGAAAATCATTTGAATTTAGTCGGCAATCAAATATAATCTTTGCATATGTATATAGAGAATGCCAATTATAAAATAAAATCAGTAAATCCAAGTTCCCTTCTTCTAAGTGTTTTTTGTTTAGTTCATTTTATGAATTAATCTAAAGAAAATTAAATAAGCAAATCAAGAATATTTTGTTTCAATTTATAACAGATTTATTATTGAAAATAAAAAAGGAAAACTCAAAAAACAGTAACAGATTTTTTGTTCTCAAATAAATCATTCTTGAATCTTTGGATGTAGATCTCAGATCTTTACCTTTTATTATTGATTATTTAATAGGAGTATCTACGAAATTTTGGTTTATCGTCGATATTGTACGATATATCGTGGATTTTTACAGATGCCACCATGTCAAATATCGACACAGATAGCGATATTTCATGGATATATATCGAGATTTGGGAGTTGGATATATTTCCCTATCGCGATACTTTGTTCTATGCTCAAAATAGCATGACGACATACCTTATTCCCATTTAGCCAAGCAGCTTGATTCCTTTCGAAATCATTAGAACCCTCCACGGGTGTTGTATCAGTGAGATACTTTGCATAGTTGAGTACATCTAGGGCTGTGAACACCCTTTCTCTCCATCGCTTGAAGTGTGAACCATTGAAGGATTCAATCTTTGACACATTGGGTAAGTTGTGAGCATTCAGTAGAGGTGTAGCATCTCTCATAGACGAAGTAACTTCCATGACTCCAGAATTGGTTTCTTTGATCGGCGTGTTGTCAACAGGTGTAGACATCTTGTTCTTTCCTTAAGATTGTTGTACGTAGATAAAAGAAAACAATAGAAGACAAGGACAGAATAACAGGTAATAACCAAGGCGCGGATTAGGCTGTCCTTAAGGAAAGATTTCGCCCCTTCCAATAGTGCAGAAAGGCAACAGTGGCGTCTTCCTCACAGGATTCAATGGTTAACAGCAGCCTGACTTTGCACTAGAACAGACTACCCTCTAGAACGGCTATATAACTCTCTCTGGCGGCTGACAGGAAGAAGAGAAGAGAAGAAGAATAAAGCAATTAATGGTTTCTGTTTCTCTGATTCTCCAAGTCGGTTTCACAAATCCAACTCGAAGTAGAACTCTAGCCGAAACTTGCTGCAAAAGTAAAAAAACAAGTTTAGGCAATTGGTAATCCCCAAGCCCGACGCGACTCGGCTCGGTGCGGGGCGGGCGCGTGTGGCTTTGGGTGAGTCCTCCCTCCTAACACAAAAGCCTTTGTACCCTAAGGGCACGCCCTTATGCTAGAGGATCACCTCATATACCTCACTTGCTAGTGGTGGTTCACCAATGTGGGACTAAACATCACACAAGTATTTTGAAATACTCTTGGAGATTCCAACATGCATGCTATTGATGCTCTGTGATATCGTAGCTGGAATTCGTGCTAAAAAGCGATGGCTACCTTGCAAGCTATTCACACTCAATTCTGTTTCTCTAACTCTTCTTTCCATAGCAACTAAACTCCCCGTCGATCTGACAACCTCAATGCCGAGTGCCCAGGATCAGTTTTCTAAACTCGTGGTACTACCTTTATATGTGTCGTATGGGTTTTCTCATGCCTTCTTTTGGAAATAACAGGGATCTTTGATATTTTTCAAATTTGATGTCTTTGAGCATTTTCGTCATATCCATAATCGTAAACATCTCAGTATACAAATACATCTTGGACTTATTGTTACGTTTCATCATAGAACATATCATAGTCTTGTGCTTTATGGTGATATTGCTCTCAATGTTTTGGCAGATTTATCTGATTATTAAAGAGGAAAATAGCTTCACCACTAGTAGCTATAATGAGCTTGTTAGAGAAGGGAGCAGCAGCATGTTTGGTCGATTGAAGGGATGTTACCTGTGCGCTTATTGCTATGATCCACAATTTACAGTAAGTAGAAACCTAGCGTTTGCCGGTGTTGGCACAATCTGTCTGTTGTGTTTAGTTATCTTAATACAAGCTTTAATAAGATCTCTCATTTTGAAGCAGGTGAAGTTTTGTTCTGGGATGTATGATTATCACTAGTCGATGCCAATAATAGTTGTCACCCAGATTCTGACAGTCATAGTTGGAACTTTCCCAATTGTCTTTAGATGGCTAGCATTGTTTAGTCACATGGAATTCGTTCAAATTTATTGGAATTCACCTTATTATCAAGTCTTGAAAAAGAGGGTGACTGTCTATAGATTATACAAGTTCTGTGTATCTTTATTCAATAGAATAGTTTGGATAGTGTCGGGGTTGATAGTGTTCCCAATAGCGCTAGTGCGTTACTTATTTGGTTCGTACATAAACGATGTACACTTCTATTTTCTCCATCGGCATGAAGTTGGAATTTTGGCTAGTGGGTATATTGTGCGAAAAAGTGTGGATGATATAATCAGATTTAGGGAGGTTTGCTGTAGTGAACCACTTACTAATCTATTGCAACTCTTTCCAAAATACCCATACCACGGCTCTGATTTTGATCTTGGAAGGGAATTTGGAATGGAATTTGGAATGGAATATACTCCTATGACTCTTCCAATGGTAGCCCTCGTGAAAATTGCACAAGTTTCCTTACCAGGTAATCTTGTTGGATCTCTAGTACACACATTCAAACAAGGCCAAGAAATCATTCTCTTCATTGAGCAAACACTAATGCCACCAACGGATCTGTTCGCAAAAGAATTCTTTTCATATGCAAAAGATTTGTGGAGAGATGGCGACTTTAGTGGTCTGCTCCCTGAGGAGTATCGTCAACGTCAATCCGGTTTGCATCTGGATCTGAATCGTGCTTGTCAGATCCTTTCAAAATTGAAGGAATCACCTCATGGGTTTTATCTTCGTCCCATTATTGATCGCATCCTTGCTGAAACCCCCTCAATGCTTGAAGATCTATATACATCTATAGAGAAATTGTTTGTCGAGATGTTGCATTGGGTTTTAAGACGACTACCGATTGCTATATTCAAAAGTTTGAGTGAGAGCCCAACTGGGGAGTTCGAAGAAAGAGTACGACTTGCCATGAAATTCCTCTTTCAAATCGAAATTTTGGACGATCATATTCAATGGTCACTTCCCGAAGGTATCTCAGAGTTTCTAACAGAAACAGATGAAGCTTCTACAGAGTTTGAAGGTCCACGGCACGAATGAATGAGATTGTTCTGGAGGCCCGCAGGTAAGGGGTGGAAACGAGACATAAGCTGTAAGGGTTTTTTTTTTTTTTTTTTTTTTTTTTTGAAGTGTAAAATCTAAAGTTTAATTAACTATTGATTTCATTTGTTTGGAATTGTCACTTGGCATGTATATTCACGTGTTGTATGCTGCATTTCTAAGCTGGAAATGGTTCCTCGATATTTTGATTGAAAATATTATCTGATTCTTCTAAGTTTATTATTTTTTCCTTTGGTCTTCGCATTTTTCTTTTGTAGCCAAGAGATGTATTTCGGGTGGCATTTTGGCGACCATTGTTTGTACAAAACTACCCAGCATTCTTCCCTCAAAGTAATTGTGTTCTCGGGTTTTCTACAATTGTATATCCTCACTTTTTTATGTAGTTTTGGTTTATCTTGAACAAGATGAAATCAGTGATGTAACATAAATCTAATGCATGTAATAACATAGTTGGGGTCCTATACAACTCAATTTTTTTTTCCTTTTCCTTTTTTTTAAAAAAAAAAATAAAACAAATTATAAGATTTACATAATAAATTAGTATATAAGACCTTCATTTTGAAAAGGTCCTCATTCATTAGATCTTAAACAGGTTTTGTGACTAATAACTATAAAAAAAGTGACAATCTAGTTTCTAAGTAATTTAGATATTAGCTAGTTGGCTTAGAGCATCTCTAGGTGGTGGTAGCATACTCTTCATATTTAAAGAATGCGAATGAAGAAACTGGTCGCAAATTTCGACCAACTCTAGGTGGTCGCAAATTTCATTCTCAAATTTGGAATAGGGCTACGCGACATTCATACTGTCGCACGACATTACCAATGTCGCCCCCAAGTTGAAAAAAAAACTCACGCGACATTTCCACTGTCGCACCAAATTGAAAATGTAAAAAAAAATAACTCGCGTGACATTAGTAGTGGCTCGCGACAAGATTTCATCTTGGCGTGATCTTTGGTCAAAAAAAAAAAAAAAATGGGGGCGACATTTGCAATGGCGGCGACATTACCAATGTCGCCCCGCATCCGCATCCGCATCCAAATTGCCAAATTTATAACAAGAATGCGAACAAGCGGTGATGCAACCACGAATGCTACCACCTAGAGATGGAATTTCGGCAAATTTTGACGCATTCCTTCAAATTTGAAGGATGCGACTGAATTTACTACCACCTAGAGATGCTCTTAGTAAGAACCTTGTGTGTAACAAAACTCGCTTTCACCTACTTACGATTTATATACAACTATACATAATGAATCCTAGGAAAGAAAATAGAAACTAGAAAATGTTTGATCTTACTACATCTTCTCATTTTCTCTCTCATTTTTTTTGTTTTTGATTTTCAGACCATTAGATCACACATCCAACGGTTTGCGTACCCTCATCCCTATGAGGATAATCTCAGGGTAGCTGGAGCCTAATTTTTGTATCTTGAAAATGTGTCACAGGACATTGCTGTGGGTGCTACAGACTCGACAGCTACCACATTAAAGTGGGCAATAACAGAGATGATGCAAAATGCAGATATAATTAGGAAAGCCCAAAAGCGAGAACTAGAAGCGGTTGTAGGAATTTGAATAGTGTGGTAAAGACTCATTTGTCCAAGTTGCACTACTTGGATCTTTGTATTGAAGGAGACTTTCGGGTTGCATCATGCGGTGCCTCTTTTGGTTCCTCATAGCCCAAGTAAGCGGTGCGGTTGGCGGTTATACTTGTCCCTAAAGGTGCAAGAGTATTTTTTTCAACGTATGGGCGATGCACGAGACCCGAAGCTTGGGAGAACCCCTTGGTGTTTGATCCGAGAGATTCCTAGATGTTAGTAAAGGATGTAAATACAAGGGAAATGATTTTCATTATCTCCCATTTGGTTATGGGAGAAGGATATGTCTTGAGGGATTCCCTTAATTTGAAAGAATGTTAATATATGTATTGGCTTCACTCTTGCACTCATTTAATTGGAAGTTGCCAGAAGGGACTAAGCTGGATTTATCGGAGAAGTTTGGGATTGTTTTAAAGAAAAGAATATCATTGGTTGCCATTCCTAGCTCAAGATTGTTAAATCATAAACTTTACAAGTAACTGTTAGCTGGTCAAGTGCGTTTGCAAGTGCGTGGTGCTGCTCTGTTTTTATTTTTTATGGTTGGGATCTTGGCTTAAGGGTCCCTCTCTATGGAGACATTATCTGTATTTTCTAAGATGAAAAAAACTAAAAATACAAGGTAACACCGTAATTGAAAACTATCTGATTTAATGGTTTAATTGAACATTACAATATTAAACCTCTAATGGGTAAATTGAACGTAACCATACTTGACTATAGGACACAACATTTAAGTTTTTACTGATTTTAGATAAATGCATTTAAGGATACAAATGCTCAATTTCTTTTGAATATTGACTTTTGACTCAAGAATGTACATATATTCAAGTAGACTTTCGGCTATTGAATTGTTAGCTATCAATATAGCATGCCCGGCCAACAAAATCATAATCTCCAATTTACATCTAATTTGGAATCAAGATTTATTTAAGTATTTTTCACTTTCTTTGGTATCGACTATAAATTAGCATATCGAGTTGGGATTAGAATATCACTATACTGTCTATTTTTAATATTTTTTTCAATAATTAATTGAATATTTGAATTTAATATCAATTGCACCTATGACTTTTGAAGTATTCTGATTGGCATACATTGATCAAACAACCACATTGGTAGATTTATAGGTTCAGGCTATCTAACATATTTCCACTTTCGTAATTTCGTAAATATCAACTTCTAATCATTACGTGTTATGCATATGGAGGAATTATTGTGCATTTGTGCGCAATGAATATAATTCGGTTATCGCTTTAACATATGGTATGTTTTGAGTACCTGTTATATTCCTTGATTGTTGTGTTATATTTTGATATAATTTATATAGGTGAGGATGATAAGAATTGTTATCTAGGACAATAATAACCCAAAAATAAAAATAAAACCCTTTGTCTAAACCCTTAAAAAAAAATTAGAAAAATATAAACCATTCAAATAAAGTATGGAATGAATCATTAGCTATCAATATACATATATAGCAAGATGGCCGGGCTAAATGGCTAGTACATCAAGAAAAGTTATGCTTTTGTATCCTTTGTATGAGAATCTCCCTCATATGTGCAGTGTGCACTATGTTATACCTTGCTTCGAATATCGAAAAAAAAAAGAGTTATACCTTGCTTCATACATCAATAAAAGTAATGCTTATCTAAAAAAAAGGAAAAAGAAAAAAAACTTGTTCCGATTGCCATTATTAAAGGAGAGCTAGGTTCATGTTTCACTCCTTCAGACTGTGAGACAACAGAGAAACAATGGCAAACCATGGTTGCATCAATGGAACTGTAGATGGTTCTAAGTTCCCTTCACCTCTGCCTGTTATTGGTTTATACATAGCTGCAGCTTCTTTGGTGTGCATGTTATTAATGTTTTGTGATATCGTAGCTGGAATTCGTGCTAAAAAGCGATGGCTACCCTGCAAGCTATTCACACTCAATTCTGTTTCTCTAACTCTTCTTTCCATATCAACTAAACTCCCCGTCGATCTGACAACCTCAATGCCAAGTGCCCAGGATCAGTTTTCTAAACTATGTGGAACTACCTTTATATGTGTCTGTATGGGTTTTCTCATGCCTTCTTTTGGAAATAACAGGGATGCTGAT
This sequence comes from Coptis chinensis, assembly GCF_015680905.1. Taxonomy (NCBI): domain Eukaryota; kingdom Viridiplantae; phylum Streptophyta; class Magnoliopsida; order Ranunculales; family Ranunculaceae; genus Coptis; species Coptis chinensis. The sequence goes on along the minus strand of NC_141463.1, from coordinate 84,715,764 downwards.
ATTTTTTCAAATTTGGTGTCCTTGAGCATTTTCGTCATATCTATAGTCGTAAACATCTGTCTACAAATACATACTGGACTTATTGTTCTGTTCATCATAGAACATATCATAGTCTTGTGCTTTATGGTGCTATTGCTCTCAATGTTCTGGCAGATTTATCCATCCATTAAAAAGGATAATAGCTTCACCACTGGGAACTATAATAAGGTTCTTAGAAAAGGGAGCAGTAGCATGTTTGGTCGATTGAGAGGATGTTACCTGTGCACTTATTGCTATGATCCACAATTTACAATAAGCACAAACCTAGCGTCTGCTGGTGTTGGCACAATCTGCCTGTTGTGTTTAGTCATCTTAATACAAGCTTTAATAAAATTGAAGTGGGTGAAGTTTTGTTCTGGGATGTCTGATTATCACTGGTCGATGCCAATAATAGTTGTCATCCAGATTCTGACTGTCATAATTGGAACTTTTCCAATTGTCTTTAGATGGCTAGCATTGTTTAGTCGCATGAAATTCCAAATATATCCGACTGTTTCACCTCATTATCGAAACTTGTTGAAAAAGGAGGTGACTGTCTATAGATTATACAAGTTCTGTGCATGTTTATTCAATAGAATAGTCTGGATAGTGTCGAGGTTGATAGTGTTCCCAATAGGGCTAGTGCGTTACTTATTTATTAGTCGGTACATAAACGATACAGGCCTCTATTATCTCCATGGAACATATGAAGTTGGAATTGTGGCTAGTGAGTATCTTGTGCGAAAAAGTGTGGATGATATAATCAGATTTAGGGAGGTTTGCTGCAGTGAGCCACTTACCAATCTACTGCAACTCTTTCGAAAATACCCAGACCGCCCTGATTTTGATCTTAGAAGGGAATTTCGAATACAATGTCCTGTGACTCTTCCAATGGTACTCCTTGTGAAAACTGCACAAGTTTCCTTACCAGGTAATCTTGTTGGATCTCTAGTACACGCATTCAGACAAGGCCAAGAAATCATTCTCTTCATTGAGCAAACACTAATGCCACCAGCGGGCCGGTTCGCAAAAGATTTCTTTTCAGTTGCAAAAGATTTGTGGAGATATGGCGACTTTAGTGTTCTCCTCCCTGAGGAGTATCGTCAACGTCAATCCGGTTTGCATCTGGATCTGAATCGTGCTCGTCAGATCCTTTTTAAATTGAAGGAATCAATGTATCTCGACATTAATTATCAAGTTCTTCTTCATCCCATTATTGATCGCATCCTTGCTGAAACCCCCTCAACGCTTGAAGATCTATATACATCTATAGAGCAATTGTTTGTCGAGATGTTGCATTGTGTTTTTAGACAACTACCGATTGCAATATTCAAAAGCTTGAGTGAGAGCCCAACTGAGGAGTTCCAAGAAAGAGTACGACTTGCCATGAAATTCCTCTTTCAAATCGAATCGTTGGACGATCATATTCAATGGTCACTTCCCGAAGGATCTGGTATCTCAGAGTTTCTAACGGATGAAGCTTCGACAAGGTTTGAAGGTCCACTGGCACGGCTCAATGAGATTGTTCGGAGGCCTGTAGGGGAAAGGGAAGTTTAAGCGCCAAAGTAAGGGTTTTTTTATTATTTTTTATCTGAAGTGTAAAAGCTGAAGTTTAATTAACTATTCGATTTCATTTGTTTGGAATTGTCACTTGAGGTACTTATGTAATCGTGGTATTCATTTCTTGAGGAACTTATGTAATCTAGTATGTTTTTAGATCCCTTTTAACACAGTTGATGCAAGAAGCTTTACTGAAAATAATCTTCATCATGAATTCTTACTAATTTCTCCCTGCACTTTAGTGCAAGAGCCGCTGATGAATATGAAACAGCGCGGATAAAGGTGTCTCGTTTCATTAATGCATTAGAGTCTACTGAGATTGTTTTTACATGAAATGCGACAGAGGCTATGAATCTTGTAGCCTACTCTTGGGGCCTATTGAATTTAAGACCAGGGGATGAGGTAAATCCTTGTACTTGGTTCTTTATTTTTCACTGGTTACCCAAGCATTTCAGCTTATGGCACTTTGCTTGTCTCCTTTAAAATCTTCTTTTGCTTTCATGCAGATCATACTTACGATTGCCGAACATCACAGTGCCATAGTTCCTTTTCAAATTGTGGCTCAAAAGACTGGTGCGACACTCAAATTTGCTAGTTTAACAGAAGAAGAAGTTCCTGATATCGATAAGTTGAAAGAAATGCTGTCAGAGAAGACAAAACTTGTGGTCACTCATCATGTCTCCAACACTCTTGGTAGGTGTGTTCTTTTTCTTTTTTAAAGTTTTCTGTTCTCCTTTCTCATACCTTGTCTCTGTTAAAGCTTTTATTCTACCTGGTGTGATGGCTTGATGGGTATGTTCACCCTTCATAGATGTTCACATGACCCTTTTCGAAAGAGTGTGTGGGCATAAAATAGAAGAGCGATGAGGGAATGCTTATGTTTAGTTGGTTTCAGTTATTTTTCAAGGTAAGTGATAATCTAAGGTTAGAATGAAGATGGTTATTGGACATAAATATTCTTTTGAAAAATTAATGGAAAGTAGGATAGTGTGGGTCGTAGGTCACTATAACTTGGTGTGGCATGGGAGTGGATTGAAAGCTCAGGAGCTCAGGTTGTCACACTGTTAAACTGTGCAAGGAGAAAAGACGAGAGTTTTCTGGGTAATTACAAGAGGAATAGACTTAGGGGACAAGAGTTGATTAGGTGTATGCAATGAGTCGACACAGAAAAGACTGACCACAGGACAGCAAAATGTGATTGGTCCAGACAAGCAACTTAAACCACCTCAGAAAATGGGGGCCGTTTTGAAGGGGTTACCTCCAAGAGGAAATGGTTTAGAAACTAAGTTACTTTGTCACGGATACAAAGTGACTGATATCCCTGATTTCTTTTGATTTTTGTTAATTCATTCTTATCAAGTTATCATTGTCATGGTCAACATTTTATAGCAATACTGAGGTTGACAATGTATAATTCATTATTTTGTGTTGTCTACTCTATTTTCTTCTTTGATTTACATCTGTTGTGTGACATTGTAATTATAACTAGGCTTTTTCCAGTGTTTATTATTTTGTTGAATAGAACAGAACTTCCCTTGTTGCATTTGACAGAAGTTCTTAGTTTGATATGTTGTTTGAACATTTTTCCATAATGGATTATCTTTGTGTTTTTGGGTTCTGTTCTTCCAATTAAGGATATTACAAGTTGGTCTCACAATGTTGGGGCAAAAGTACTTGTAGATGCTTGTCAAAGTGTTCCACATATGGTGGTTGATGTGCAAAGTCTAGATGTCGATTTCCTTGTTGCATCATCGCACAAGGTTCGTATAATCTAAAATGAGGCTTTTGAAACCTATTTCTACATGTACTTTAATTGTTGTTACTATGTTTCATCCCTATGATTATCCATACATGAAATTAAGTAATAAACATGTCTCAGATGTGTGGGTCTACAGGCGCTGGATTCCTATATGGCAAAAGTAAGCTCTTGTCTGGCATGCCTCCTTTCCTAGGTAATCTTGGACTGAAAGGGTTTTCTTAGTAAGAGATTTTAGCTGATATTCAAGTTTTAAGACTGGTTCTACCACAATTTGTAACTTGCTTTTTTATGTTTCAGGCGGTGGCGAAATGATTTCTGATGTATTCTTAGATCATTCCACATATGCAGAACGACCTCCTTCCAGGTTAGTGAATTTGTTTGGAGCCTAACATACACTAAACTACAAATTGAACGGCTAGAATTGTGCACTACAAATTGAATGACTAGAATTGTGTTTGAAGTTAGAACCCATTATTTGATGAGACATAATTTACTTTGTAAAAGAGCACTGATATATATCTCTGAGAAGATTGATATGGCCTAGGTTTCTGTCTAGAAAGTCATTTGCCTGGTCATTTAATGGCTTGTTAACTATTCCTTTTCCCTTTTGCTTTCACACACCTATTGTCTTTCGTTTTGGGTTAGGTTATTGACACCAAGTCTATGGTTTAATCACCTGCAGACTGTTGTTGCTCACTTGCTCATCTGCCTACCCTATATTGGACAAAGGGTCTGTCTGTATGCATATTCATGTATTTATTTGATTGCTTAAATTCCTGCTGTAAGGAGGGACACATTTTTTTTGACCATTCTGACAACGTTGAGATATCCCAATGAGCGGTTTTTTCTAGGGAAGGATCATAATGGTGAGTAGATCGTACTTCACTAGAATTATGCCTCTGGTACACTGTATCGGTCCACATGTTGTCAGGAGCAATGCAAGGCTGTAGCCTTCCCAATTGGCCTTTAGGCACCTTGGCTGCTCCTTACTTAACACCTTTGACAACAAATCCCAACCATTTTCACTAATCTCAGCCTTGGAGGGACCGACTGCTTAGCTATGCCTTTGACAACATAGATTTATATAGATGGCTGAAGTTATTGACGAATTGTGTGTTTGATGGAAGAAATTTGTAGATTCTAGTACACACATCGTCTGAATTACTGATGAAATTACTGGCCTTAGGTTAAGACTTCAGAATTTATTTGTTCAGATGGGTAGTTTGCGTGGACGTATTGGTGACTGATTACCTTTGGATAGCGTTAATTTTTTTTGCATTACTCTTTTAGCTTGTTTTTGGATAATATTGGTGATGCATAAAGTGTGTGGCTTTTTATCTGATTTTCCATTTTCTGTTGTTGCCCATATAGTTAACATTACCCTCTCAAGTATTTGAATGGACGGTAAACAATAAGATAGAATGGATCCTATTGTTGGTGTGAAGATTTCATGTTTTCTCTAAATAGAAAAACAGGGTGAAGAAATCAAGCTAGAATTGGGAGTTACCTCAGATCATGAGATTCTATTTTATGTGATTTAAACAGTGTTCTAAAAAACGGCCTAGGCGCTAGGCGGTGCCTAGCCGAACTGTTTAGGCCTATAACCGGTGGTCCAATTAGACGGACCAGGCAGGCTGATTAATTGGCCTAGGAGGTTTTTTTTTTTTTTTTTTTTTTTTTTTCAATTTAAGAGGTCTGTCCAACCATGATTTACTTTGACAGATTTGTCTTGAACTTACATGGGACTTGCCTTTTTTTTTTATTTGTATCTTATTCGTGTGTACATGACCATCCTCATGAGCCCACTTCAAGAGAATTGGTCATCCTCATGAGCCCACTTCAAGAGAATCTGACGGTTTACCATTTGTTTCCTGCTTGAGTTGCTGTAAGGAGGGACATAGCAGGACCAGTTTCCGTATGGCCCATCTTTCATTATCCTTTTGCAGTCTATGCTAACAGTTTCTCCTATCGGATGCAGGTATGTCCAGAGTTACCAAGAGAAGGAGAAGTTGGAACACCGGTACTGAAGTAATGCATCATCTGCTTCACGTGAAATGGAAGTTTGATATTTTTCTTGTTAGGTTTCAAGGTTGCTCTAAGCGCAGTAGAGCTGCAGTTTTACATTTCTTGCCTTGTTAATGTATTGAAAGTTTAAACATATTTTGTGTGTTTTCCAGTAGAATAAGCAGATATATACTGTATTACAAATTTGGGACATCAATTTCTAGTTCAAACGATTTGTGGTTTTTGCATGTGTGGTGGTATTCTAAGTTGTTGACATTAGAATAAGCAGATGTACTGTATTGCAGGATACATGACTAAGTTATTAGTTGGTTAGAATGGTATTTCGAGATACTGAATACACTGGAGTGCCTTATTAATATACGTACAATGGATTAAGGTCACTAAACCCACACAAGTTCATTTGTTGTACGTGTAGTCAAAATGCTTCAACCATTTTATACCAGCACTTCCTAATCTTTTTAGGTATTAACATAAACACTTGAGCAGTCCACATTTGAAAGGATTTACATGTAGCCAAAATTTCTTGAGGGTTCTTCTGAATTAGATCGGTGAGCAATTGATTACCCGTTGTTATGTTGGCTCATCATTAGTCATTTGTGCATATTATTATAAACTAGCAATTGTTCTGTTTCCATTTACTTGTTGTTCTAGTTTAGTAATGTAAAACATACAATATATTATTAATTTAATCTGGGGTTAGGACTCAAAATATATCAAAGTTGTGATTTTTATTATTATTATTATTAATTTCAATAAGTTTAATGTTGACCTGTTGATTGGACTTCAGGTTTGATACTACATCTCAATGCGTCGCACAACTTATGATGCTTCTTTCTCTACAATCAACCACGGTGTAAGGGGAAATAGGAAGCGATATGTAGTAGGAAATATGAAGCGTAAAAGAAGACCATACGTATTAGTTGAGATTAGCCCTGGTGGAGGAGAGCGAAGATGGGATGAGTTGCCTCCAGAACTTTTACGTCATATTTTCCGGAAAGTTCCCTTCTACCTACTCTACGTGAGTACCTCTTGTGTGTGTAAATTATGGCGTTCATCGGTACTTGATGTTCTGTTTCCCATTCCAGGGATGCTCGATTTGAAAAAAATTGATACCATGTCTCGATGTTTTCGCAACCTTCTGGTAGACCAACTGTTCACATATCGATGCCAAGGAGACCTGAAAAAAGAAAAAAAAAAGTATCAGAAAAGTGACATATCACAGTGCCCCGACTCATCAAGTGACTCCAGAGGATGCCGTTAGAGTTCTTGTGAGCCGTGACAGGTGGGACACGTAGACAGCCCAAACTAACTATTTTCCTATATAAGAAAAGTGAGAGGAGGCCGAAACTAACAAAGCTGAACTCTCTTCTCTCTCAACTTTCTTCTCCATTAACAATAATAAAATTTCACTGATGCAAAGAAGATTTCTTGCAACTAAGGCCTCCCAAAAGACACAAAACAGAGAGAGAGAGAAAGAGACCAAAGTGTAGTCTTAAAACATAGTTAGAAATTGAAGAATCATGTTAGCACTAATAAATATCAAGTTTTAAATGACAGATAACCCTAAATCGCATAGGCGCAGACATCAAAGACAAAGGAAGCCACTCAACCAGAAATATGAGGCATCAGAAATCTACACTAAATCATCATCTTCCTAAATACAAGCAATAATTAAAAAAACATAAAAAAGATGCACAATCGAACCTACTTCTCTATTCCATAGAAGCCTAAAGAAGTGAATATGGTACCCAAAAGGCAGAATGGGCCCTATGATTGATGAGCCCTAAATACAACACGTTTTCCTTTCTTTTCACTTTTTTTCTTTTGGTAAATGACAGAAAATTACAATTGCATTCTTGTATTCTATCACAAATAGATGTCTCCAAGCCCACACACAAGAAGTAGTTACGTAAAAGGTGATGGATGACTTAGCGCTGACACCCATGTCAAATATCTCCCAACTCACCTATCTCTGGCATTGCTCTTCTAGAAGGTAGTTGGTGTCACTTTCACACCGTGTGTGTATAGATGTGGCGAGTAGATAAGAGAGTTCAATTTCCAACGTCTACTTAACTATTGACTTTCAAAACAGCTACATCAATAATTCCATTTGACTTTAGGCTCTCGGTATTGGATATTCACAATAAAAAATGTGGTTTTAATCAAGATCCACTGACTAAGCTACATGATACCCAATCCTCCCTTTATTATTGCACACCATTTCTCATCCAAAGGCAACGGCTTTCCTATACCGGAATCCCTACAGCATATGAAATTCCTTTTCAGCCTTCCCCATCTTTCATACATAACTTCAGCCTCTATATAAATCTATGTCATCAAAGGCGTAACTAAGGAGTCAGTCCCTCCGAGGCTGAGATTAGTGAAAATAGTTAGGGTTTGTTATCAAAGGTGTTCGTGAGGAGCAGCCAAGGTGCCTTAAGGCGCCAGTTGGGAAGACTACAACCTTGCATCGCTCCTGACAACATGTGGACCTATACAGTGTACCAGAGGCAAGTAAAGTATGATCTACTCACCATGGTGATCCTTCACTAGAAAAATCACCTCATTGGGATATCTCAACCTTGTCAGAGGGTACAAAAAACATGGGCCTTCCAAACGTACATGCATCTTCGGCCAAGGTTAGAGACAGTAGAATGAGCTATTTTTTCTGGGAATGATCACCACTGTGAGGAGATCGTATCCACAAAGAAAAGCCATTAATCTAAACGAATCTAAACCAATATCATAAACTTAAGCTTTCCACTGCCCAAACCATTTCCGTCTTTTCTTGCCTTCTCCAAGTTAAGTGTGGTAAAAGCACTTCCCGTGTCTGAGACATTGCAGTGACTTATTGTTGAACCTATGCATCTTTACCTTGTGTGAGATTATGGAATAAAGTGAAGCAGGGAAACGAGGCTGAAAGATGAAGAATATGAAGAGCAGACAATAAACATACCCAATCGATGAAGAACAGATAAAGAAAGTTGATGTCTTAAAGAAAGCATCGTTAAGCGCAAACAAATTGGAAACCAAACTTGTTCCCTAAACACAATTTAAAAGTAAATTAAAAAAAGAATAATCTAACCTCTTCCATGTGGAGAGAGATTTTCAAGATGAAGAAGAGATGTTGCTGAATATGTTTTTTTTCTTTGGGAAAGTATCGAAACGGTTGGTTAACTGGAAACTTTGGGCAACAGATTAGAAGACCATACCTATCTGTTCGAGGTGGAAGTTGGGTAAAAAAGTATACGCCCTTGGTAGTAAACTGATTAGTGCTTATTTATCGTCAATTGTGCTTATTTTTGTAGCCAATGTACTTGCAGGCGCAACTCGCGTGCCCGTTTACGATAAATGATTAGTATACGCCCATTCTACAACCCTGGGTACGATAACATTTTATGAGAATAAGCACGTTATCACGTTCGACAATTGGGTTGTAGAATTGGCAAATCCCCGATACCATTTGGATATTATGATCCATTACAATATTCTTTAATGTTGCCTTTTGGTGAATATGGTTGGGACTTGGGTGTGCATCGTAGCAATACAAGAAGAATTAGTTGTCGCAGTTACTATCGTATATTTTGCGGTGTTGCTTTCGAATATGTGATTATAAATTTGAATCTTTGGAGATGGATTGGAGCATGTCAATGGAATTCATTATAAACAATGTTAAAGACATTAAATAGGTATGCAGAAATTAGTAGGTATAGGTTCTTTTGCCTTTGTCAATCTTTGAGAACGGACTCGAATTAGTTCTCAAGTATTGAGGGCCCTAGAAGCACGTATTTTTTCAGTCTTTTTTCCACTATGGTGAATTGTGTATTACTAATTATGGTGATGGCAACAACTCATTTAGACTCTAACTTTATGACTATATTTGGTTATTAGATATTTTTTTGTTGGAAGAATTTGTTAGAGCAGTATTTGAGTTCATTTTAAATATTTTCAAATTTGTTTCAAGTATTTTTATTCAATTTGGGAGTGTAATAGTGCATTCATCTTATATTGACAACTCATGTGCAGATCAGGAGTGCAATAGTGCATTCATTTTTAGCTACTGATTCACATCTGATTTCTGGCGTGCTATATTTGAAATCAAATCCCAAGAGTTAACAGTTCATTTTAATTAATTATTATGCATCTTCTACTTTGTGTCCTACCCTGCCTCTCTATTTAAGAATGTAGAATTTAGGCTGAATATATGACATGCAAAGTATGGTTCATTTTTGTCAGGAGCATTAACCTTTTTGTTTTTATTTTTGTTTTTATCTTCTTTGCCAATTAGTTTGAGGTTTTGTTCTGCCCAGGGTTTGGGTTTCTCTACGTGGTCAATGAGATGGTTTGAAATTTGTGTCTTAGGTTAGTTTCAGTAACGAATAGAGAATGTGTCTCATTGTTACCCGTCCATTTAACAGGTGAAATTTATTCAAATGCAATTAACCATATACTGTCCACAAGTCCTTTTTCAGTGTCCGGATTAGCTTAATTAAATTGTTATATTTGGCAAACAACGGATGTCTATCTTCAGGAGATCTGAGACATCAAAGTGATGAGCTTCTCCTAATGTTGAGCTTTTGAGTTCCAATGCACCATTGGAGACAGCAAACAACTCTCATGTGATTTTGTTATTGCCCTGGTAGATTGCGAATAAATAATATTTGATTTGTCATGCAACAATGATGTTAATAATGGCTATTAGATTTGGTTTACCATGCAACAGTGATGCAACAACATTTTTTAAGTAAATAGTTGTTCTATAAAACAACCTAACAGGTAAGTTGAGCCTCTTTTCTTGATGTCCAAAATTCTCAGTGAGGGATAAGATTAGGTTAGTAGCCTTCCTAAATAACCTTCAATCAAGTGATATTAAAGTGTTTAAACCAGAGTCTGACAGAAAGTCCAAGTTAGGTAGATTTTCATCGAAGCCAAACCAACAGACATAACCCCCGAACTGCAACTATGTTAGTACCATAGGACTTCCCAATTGACTATCAAAGAAGTCACCGCTCACCTCGGTAATGACTTGCACGCAATTCCACCACAAAAATTCATAGCAGAAATGCATAAACCAGCAGCACTTGTTGGTTCTGAATTGGGACTTGGGAGCGCAGTTCAGAGCAAAAAAATTCACAAGCCCATGCATCACACCCGTTTTTTTGACAAATTAGAACCAGGAAAGCCTGGAAACATCCGAGCAAAGCCTGAGATATTGGGTCAGACTTAACACTACATGCAAACTCACGACCCAATGAATAATACCTTGCGATTAAAAACAGTCAGAATGTAAATAATCAAAGTCTACAGATGGGAAGCCGTAACTGTTATTAAACAGTTTAATCTCTAATGATCATCACTAATACGCACAACTACAATCAGGACAAAGCCTCTCTCCACAGATCTCGCATTCCATCATGTCAAGATAAATAGAAAGTTGCGGTTCTCCACATTCTCTTTATGGGAAAAACTTCGCATGTATTTTTCATCGACAAAGACTGCTGCAGATTCAGAACCACAAGTTTCTTTTGGCCATCAATATCAGCAGTATCTATGGTTACAGAAGATCTTCGAGTAATAAGTGCTCCAGTTTAGGAAGTTTTCTAACAATGACAGATGCTCAGTTAGCTCCAATTTGTCCACCTAGGCAGAGATACCTAATGTTCTTGCAAAGCTAGGCTACTGATTTCCCACCTTCTGGTAGACCAACTGTTCACATATCGATGCCAAGGAGACCTGAAAAAAGAAAAAAAAAAAAAGAATCAGAAAATTGACACATCACAGTGCGACTCATCAAGTGACTCCAGAGGATGCTGTTAGAGTTCTTGTGAGCCGTGACAGGTGGGACACGTAGACAGCCCAAACTAACTATTTTCCCATATAAGAAAAGTGAGAGGAGGCTGAAACTAACAAAGCTGAACTCTCTTCTCTCTCAACTTTCTTCTCCATTAACAATAATAAAATTTCACTGATGCAAAGAAGATTTCTTGCAAGTAAGGCCTCCCAAAAGACACAAAACAGAGGAGAGACCAAAGTGTAGTCTTAAAACATAGTTAGAAATTGAAGAATCGGGTTAGCACTAATAAATTTCAAGTTTTAAATGACAGATAACCCTAAATCGCAGAGGCGCAGCCGCGCAGACATCAAAGACAAAGGAAGCCACTCAACCAGAAATATGAGGCATCAGATATCTACACTAAATCATCATCTTCCTAAATACAAGCAATAATTAAAAAACATAAAAAGATGCACAATCGAACCTACTTCTCTATTCCATAGAAGCCTAAAGAAGTGAATATGGTACCCAAAAGGCAGAATGGGCCCTATGATTGATGAGCCCTAAATACAACACGTTTTCCTTTCTTTTCACTTTTTTTCTTTTGGTAAATGACAGAAAATTACAATTGCATTCTTGTATTCTATCACAAATAGATGTCTCCAAGCCCACACACAAGAAGTAGTTACGTAAAAGGTGATGGATGACTTAGCGCTGACACCCATGTCAAATATCTCCCAACTCACCTATCTCTGGCATTGCTCTTCTAGAAGGTAGTTGGTGTCACTTTCACACCGTGTGTGTATAGATGTGGCGAGTAGACAAAGAGAGTTCAATTTCCAACGTCTACTTAACTATTGACTTTCAAAACAGCTACATCAATAATTCCATTTGACTTTAGGCTCTCGGTATTGGATATTCACAATAAAAAATGTGGTTTTAATCAAGATCCACTGACCAAGCTACATGATACCCAATCCTCCCTTTATTATTGCACACCATTTCTCATCCAAAGGCGACGGCTTTCCTATACCGGAATCCCTACAGCATATGAAATTCCTTTTCAGCCTTCCCCATCTTTCATACATGGCGATCCTTCACTAGAAAAATCAGCTCATTGGGATATCTCAACCTTGTCAGAGGGTACAAAAAACATGGGCCTTCCAAACGTACATGCATCTTCGGCCAAGGTTAGAGACAGTAGAATGAGCTATTTTTTCTGGGAATGATCACCACTGTGAGGAGATCGTATCCACAAAGAAAAGCCATTAATTCATTCTGTTCAATCTATTTTGAAATTCAAGTGGGCGGCTATGTCTAATTTCAAAGAGAGAGAGAGGAAAGCTAGTTCCCATACAAAGTGAGCTGTTGTATGCATATCAGAACTTGTAAAGAACGATAATTAAATAATTGGGTACATCAATTACCTCTTTCAGCAATGTAGACGATGGCAGTTTCCTTGAGCCCCACACTAGTATGCAGTTAGCCCCCAATAGTTACTAAACAATTTAGCCCCCTTCTAAACAACCTAAGCTTCTTCCCAAATATGACCAACTACATTTAGGACAACTCTTCACAACACATACCTTTTCAAACCTCAAACCAATTCACGAATCTCTTCATCCCACTTTTTTGCTTTTATGCCCCAGTATAAAGAAAGCAGTAGAAGATGGCATGTTACCTGAGCCCCACACTAATAAACAGGTAGCCCTAATAGTTAATAAACAGGCCAGCCTCAAATAAACAGCCTAAGCCTCTTCACTAAGCCCAACAACATTTAAGACACAGATTCTCTTCACAACCCAAATGCCTTTTCAAACCTGAAACCATTTCACGAATCTCTCCATCCCACTTCTTTGCTTTTATGCCCTGATATAAAGGAAGCTGTAGAAGATGGCAAGTTCCTTGAGCCCCACACTAATAAACAGTTGGCCCCTAATAGTCAATAAACAGTTGAGTCCCTAATAAACAGCCTAAGCCTCTTAAGTCTTAACTAATAATAATGCCCAACTACATTTAGGACACAACTTCTCTTCACAACACAAATAACTTTCCAAACCTGAAAACTCACGAGTCTCTTCATACCATTTCTTGCTTTTACACCCCATATAAAGGAAGTTGTGGAAGATATCTTAATCCTTGAACCCCAACATTGATCAGACAGTGCATTTCAAATGCATGTTGTGTAAATTTAATGTAACTTATATGAGCTATATAATAAAGTTAATAACCATATGACTGCCAACCATAAAAAGAACCAAAATTACCTACCTTTTCCACTAGAAACTAAACATGAAAGGACCATATATGAAGCTATAAAGATACAATCTTTTACATAATAATTTAAAGTAATTCAACCAACCCAAGAGCTAAAAGCCTAATGTCAAAAACTGTTACACTTAAAAACACTACATTAGTTGTTACCTTGAGCAGATCAAGCACATACTAAGAAGCAACAACAGCAATTAATGGCAACATGCACCTTCAAAAACTTAAAATACTGAACCCCAAATAATGAAATCGACAAAGAATAATCAAAATTAAGTAAATTGGTTCAAAACCAAAGTATTAAAAACTCAAAAAGACGAGAAATGGAAAAGCTCTCATCTTGTCTGATATTTGAATTAGAACCTTCGGAAACAGAGATAAACTTGTTACTTTTAGAAATTAATATTTAACGACCAAAATTAAACATGTTCAGCAGATAAGTAAAAGAGAACATTTTGTTCAATAGATCGAACAATTATGGCCTAAAATGAATCTCGAAACCCTAGCCACCCAAAACCAAAAATTACCCACCTTGGTTTTGAGGAAAGGATGAGTTCTGTGGATATACAAGTAAATAAATAAAACAAGTGACAATCCTGTGGATATGGTCATATATGAAATCATGTTTCCTGTTGTTGAAAAAATGGTTTAGATTTAGTATAAAAGTGATGCTACATTGTAAAACCTCAGCAGTGAATCGTTTCTTTTGTGGTTTTTTATGGAGTACATTTAAGTTCGACGTGTGGGGGCAGGCAATATGTTCTTGCATTGTAGCGTCATGCTTTTTGGTTCCCTTGAAATTTATCTTTTCCTCTCTTTCAGATTAACGCATTCAGGTGGTGGGATAGCAGAAGAGTTGCTCAGTGAAATGTTTGAAAGTGACAGTGACACGTCAGAAGATGGAATCAGTCTGCTAGTCTGCCGGAAATTGTTGAAACTGATGAATGGAGATGTCCAATATCTCAGAGAAGCAGGCAAATCGTCCTTCATTACCAAGGCCCAAGTATAGACATTTCTAGAAGTCTATGCTCTGGGATTCACTCTACGCTGCTCAAAGAGGAAGAGAACACTAATGTAAGAGATCCACTTCGCATTGAACAGAAAGGGAGCACTAATGTTTGGAATCTCTGTTGCTTCTAGTTGTATAGAGTTGAATAACTTTCTTTTGATCCGAACTTGGTGTTAACATTGAGTTGGTTTTCTGGTTCAAGTGGATGCAATCTTGCCTGTGAATTTATGTTTTCTCTTGCTGTATTGTGAAGCCTAGCACACTTAAACTGTGACAGGGAACGGACGCGAATGGATTCGCAACTCTATGGCTTCTGTGCAGATAATTATATTTAATTAATTGTTTCCGATGGGACAATATAATAGTTTAATTCCTATGAAATGTGAAAATGAAAGAGGAGAAAAAACATATTCCAGGAGTTCCAGTTCACCAACCAAACGACAGATTATTGCTCTCTTTTTCTTATAAGCAAGTTTGCAAACGACCCCTCTGGTGTGGAGAGATGTATAACATAACCCTCAGTCGGATATCCCTCATGTGTAGACTATAGAGAGATGTATGACATCACTCGTAAACATGAGGAATCTGATTGATCTCTTCGATGGAGCCATGGCGCCACAAACAAAAAGCCTGCCTCAGGGATCAGGAGGTCTGCATTAAACCGTTGCAGTTAATTTTGAAAAACTACAACACCTAAAATTGCCATGCAGAGCCAACAATGAGAATCTCTCAGAACGGTGAAAGAAAAGGTACACATGGAGAAATATCAAGAAATGGAAGACAGGCATCACTGAGGAAGAACAATAATTTTGAAGTTAGTCAGTAAAAACAACAAAATATTATCACGGAAATTTTCTTTCCCTCTTTCCCTTAAACTTAGTTTGAGAACGAACAAAAGAGATGCACTTCTGAACCAACTAAAATTAGGCAGTGACCGCCCCAAGTCTACAGCAACATCCATCAAAATCTAACTACCCAAACTAAAAATTCAGTGCTCACGTCTTCCCCCTGAAGAGGACGCGTTTCAATTGGAAACCATATACAAACAACTTTTTCCAAAAGACTTGCAGATCCCCCAACAAAAACAGACAGCATTTACACCAATCCCCATCTCAACAGAAGAACATCGAACTGCTAACGTTCTCATGAAGTTTGGGGAGTTCAGGCACAGGAATAGTCCCCGCAGATGTCAGGCCACCACGACCTGAAGATGCTTCAGACATCTCATCAAACTTCATAAACTGTGAAACCTGAGCAGCAGCCAGATGAGCGTAGCAAACTGGGGCAACTGCATTAAGCAAAAAATAGAATTTCAAACACTATGAGACTAAGGTAGAATTCTAAACATTATGACACTAAAGCGGGATTTGAAACAAGAATTTCAGAACTCACAAAATCAGAAAATTTAACACTTTTCAGGTACTTGGTTGAAAGTAAGCTTAAAAAATAAAAACCAAAACATTTCATCAAAATTTCAGGCTTTCCGACGGAATTTGTATCTATGAAGTAAAACATTCCCATTCTTCATCCATTGATAGTAAAATAACTAGCTTGGATGCAATTTTAATTCACACGCAGCTGGTGTCGGTAAAAGTATTACAGCCAAGTTGTCAACTTGTCATCTGTCCAAAGAACAAATGACAAGCTCTTTAAAAATTGTAGATACAGGTATCAGTATTTTTCCAAGCTGCACTATGGTGCTTAAAAAGAGTATCAAATAAGTAAATGTCAATGGTCATGCTATCATATTGCGTGGAGGTGCTTAAACGGGAGATTTTCAAAATCTCGGGTTTTAAACGTTTTTCAAGTTTAAAACGCGTTTAAAACGGGTTTTTTTTAAAAAATCCGGGTTTTAAACTGGAACCAGACGCCTTGCCAATATCTCGGGTTTTAAACGCGTGTTTTTAAAAAAAAACGCCGAAATTTGGTGACAATGGGAGAAACGAGACAAGAGAGTCGTTTCTTAATTTATTAATTTCTAAAAATCTCTTGAAAAAAGGTTCTTCTGCATTAGATCGGTGAGCAATTGATTACCCGTTGTTATGTTGGCTTATTATTAGTCATTTGTGTATATTATTATAAACAAGCAATTGTTCTGTTTCCATTTACTTGTTGTTCTAGTTTAGTAATGTAAAACATACAATATATTATTAATTTAATCTGGGGTTAGGACTCAAAATATATCAAAGTTGTGATTTTTATTATTATTATTATTAACTTCAATAAGTTTAATGTTGACCTGTTGGTATTAGTATGATATATACTGGCATATTAAGTTATTATGGATTCGAAGCATAGTCTTTGTCTTCTATCTAATGCCGATATTTGTCTTCTGTTCTGGACTTCAGGTTTGATACTACATCTCAATGCGTCGCACAACTTATGATGTTTCTTTCTCTACAATCAACCACGGTGTAAGGAGAAATAGGAAGCGATATGTAGTAGGAAATATGAAGCGTAAAAGAAGACCATACGTATTAGTTGAGATTAGCCCTGGTGGAGGAGAGCGAAGATGGGATGAGTTGCCTCCAGAACTTTTACGTCATATTTTCCGGAAAGTTCCCTTCTACCTACTCTACGTGAGTACCTCTTGTGTGTGTAAATTATGGCGTTCATCGGTACTTGATGTTCTGTTTCCCATTCCAGGGATGCTCGATTTGAAAAAAATTGATACCATGTCTCGATGTTTTCGCAACCTCTACCTGATCTTTTTTAAAATTTTAATCGACACTCATCCCAAAACTCAATGGAAAACACTTACCACCCCGTCTCTTATTGGACTCAAGGGCCATGCCATTCATTACATTGCTGAAAGGTAATCCATGTACTGATCGATCTGGTTTTTCTTACATTAATCAATTAACATGCTTTACTTTTTCACAAAATTCAGACATACATGCAACAATTCATAGCAGCACCTTGTGTTGTATTTAGGCAAATATTCTGATATGAGGTAGACATTTCAGGACACCTTCTTTGGAGTATCTACATGCGAACAATGCAATCCAGCTTGGATTCTACCGGGAGGCATTATCTTACTGGAAGAATTTGAAAGGATTCACTTGTGATATTCGTCGGTTGGAAATCAGTAGTCTAGCGAGTGAACTTCGCCGTTGTTGCAAGAATATCAGGTATCTCTGCATACGTGGAAAACTTGGAGCCAAGGAAGCAATTGCTATCGTTAACAGTCTTCCTGAACTAAGGCGTTTATCCCTCGAAAGGTCATCTTTAACCATAGGTGCACTCTTGATATTTGATGGCCATAAAAAACTTGTGACACTGGATCTCCAGCACTCCATTTTTGTTGGTGAAAAATATCTCCCAAGTTTTTGTCATAGAGAACCTGACCAAGTACAGCTTCCTTTGTGTCAGGGTATAAAAGCTAAGAAGTGGAATGAAGATATTCGTGAAAAGGTTTCTGGGCGGAAAACATATCTGCGTTGTGAAGAGAAGTTGTGTCCTAAATGTTGGTTGCTGGGCATATTAGTTAGGGATAGCCCCCCCCCCCCCCCGGATTTTCAAAAATATTATGGTTACGGTATCATGTTTGCTTTGCTAAGGTAATCATCTTAATTTATTCTGTATAAGTCAGCAATAGTAATAGAAAATACTTAATGTTTAAAATTGATTAAAAAAATAATCATGAGAATATATGTCTTCCAATGTCTTCAGCTTTGACATTATTATCTCCTTTTCAGGTGTAGACGTCAGGGGCTGTATCCATTTCAGAATACTACTCCAATGGTAACTTGTGCTATAATTATGAGTGAAGGAGACTCTGCTGGCCCAAGTAGAATAATTTTGGTCCATAGCTTGGGTGAAATAAAAAAAGTTTGGAAAACCTTACCTCAGCCAGTCAGGAGTTTTCCTTGGCCAGAAGCCCTGGTGAACTTCCTTGAACTCATACTTGGCCTGTCTATGCTGTTGCCAAATACTTGTCTGTGCCGTTACTTGCACTTACCTCATTGAGTGAGTTGTCATACTGTGCACATGAAAGGAAAATTTGACTTGTACCCATTCCCCTGCTTATTAGGATTGTCGTCACTGGGATTTTCAAGGATGCAACCCTAGAACTGTATCCACAACTCAAGGTTTGTGAACATACTTTTTATGATTGGGAATATATATATCTGTATTTGGTTGGTAGCTGCTAGGGTAAATATCTTACCATTTGGTGATCGAACCTAGGATATCAATATTAAATCATTTCAATAAATTTGAGGCATCGTTTGCGTGTAAATTGTTCGGGATCATTCACCATACTAAAATGAACTGTTAAAAAGTTGGTTTTAGTTACCTTACTGGCTTACTGGTTTGGTTAGGAGGAAACTAACCTATTGTTCCACCACTACTTGTCAGTAAAAGCCTACAGCCACTTGTCCCAATTTTTAATTAAAAAAGGTGTAGATGGAATTTGTGCATTTCATTTATTTATAATATTGCGATAAACTCACAGTTTACTTTGCATTATGTGATGATCAGGAAGGAGAGTTCCTTGGCATCTGGTTTCTGTTGCATTTTTCTTCATATTGGTCAAACTCCCAGGTCCGTATTACCTGTACTGGGGGCGTATATTTATCCCACATTTTGCAAATGGTGGATTGCTGAGGGCCTAATGGTCTGCTATTATGTGGTATAAAAAGCCCCATGTCGCACCAGAAACAACCTTGCCGCAGACTTCAACACTTGATCATCAGTGTTAGTGAACACTGATAATGCTGTCTGGGAGGCTCGTGAAAGCATTGCTCTATCTCAGTGCGTGTATTCTGTTTTGCAGCAAGGTGTAAGCTTCGTCAGAGTTGTAGTTTATGGAGGTACGGTGGTATTTAATGTTGTTTAAACTATAGAGTTAGGAAAAAATTAATTTCTGTACTGATTTTTGCGAGAGTTTTTTGCTGAACATAGTTTAAGTAGGAAAAATATTAGCCCATGTGTTGTTTCTTAATTTGGATTTTTTGTATATCAGACGTTGTTTCCTAAAGAATGGTGTTTGTTGAGCTATTTTATGGTTGTTCTGTAGAACTTGGGCTGTTTAGTAAAGGAAGAAAGTTCATCTTTGTTCTGAATTTGAGCTCTATAGGGAAGGAAAGTTCTAGTCTCTTGTTGTTGGATTGGGTATGTGAGTTTTTGTGTAGAAAAAAATATGGGGAATTGTTGACTGGTTGTTTAAAGTTTTGAATATGAGCTGTATGGAGAAGATTGATGATTCATTTCTATGGTTTTCCTTAAAATTGGTTTTTTATGTTTTGTATGAAAGAAGATTTAAGGAAAGAATAATGTATTTTAGGGGGGAAAAGTAAGGTCTAGAGAAGAAACAAAGCACATTTTGGTTTGAGTTTTTGTTTGCATTAGTATTTTGATTGAGAAAGCAATGAAATATATATAGCTAACCCGAAATCTTTATATGTTCTTTTTTATTGATTCTATGTTGTTTGGATTTCTCTTTGACTTTTTGTACATTTCTTGAAGTGTAAGAAATAGAAGCCAGTTTTAATAGATGAAAAGTTCTAATAAAAATATTGATGGAGGAAATCTATTTATATCACCTTATATTTTTTAATCTCAGATTTGGTCTTTGGTCGACAAAGATTGATACACAGATTCAGGGATAGATTTGCAAAATCTGCATTTCTTGTTGAACTTGTTGACTGATCTGTTTTGTTGGGATTCTAGACCGTGTTGGATGAAGCAACAATTTAGACAGTGAAAGGCAGTGCACATCTCTTACTCTTTGAAGCGGGTGGAACTGTTAACTTGTTAAGCTATTAGAAAAGGATAAGTATCTGGATTTCCCTTCATAAGAGGAAGATGCAACACGTTCGATTTTCATGCCACCAGGCTCCAGTGCAAAAGTTAGGAGATTCAAAGATGTCAGACTATCACCTAAATTTAGAGTTGCTTCAATCCAATCATCATCCATTTTACAACTGAGTACTGAATGCCAATTAATAGCTGGAGGAGGAGGACCCCTAATTCCAGGTCTTCCCGATGATGTTGCACTTGACTGCCTCCTTCGACTTCCAGTTGAGAGCCATCCATCCTGCCGAGTTGTGTGCAAACGCTGGCATCTGCTGCTAGGCACTAAGGAAAGGTTTTTTAGCCGAAGGAAGGAGTTAGGCTATCAAGATCCCTGGCTCTTCATCTGTACCTACCAAAAATGCACCTCAAAGATTCAGTGGCAGGTCCTTGACCTAACTAATTTGTCTTGGCACACCATTCCACTGATGCCATGCAAGGAACGGATCTGCCCCCATGGTTTTAGGTGTATTTCCACACCCCGGGAAGGAACCATCTTTGTCTTTTGTGGCATGGTATCCGATCTGGATACTCCCCTTTATCTGGTACTAAAGTATGAGATTCATAAAAACTGTTGGAGTGTGATGAATAAGATGACCACTGCAAGCTCATTCTTTGCATGTGGTATAATTGATGGGATGGTTTATGTCGCTGGAGGTAGCAGTTCAGACCTTTTTGAGCTTGAATCAGCTGATGTTTTAGACCCCATCAAAGTTGGCAGCCTATTGCAAGCATGGGTGTTAATATGGCGTCCTATGTCGCAGCAGTACACAATGGCAAACTTCTTGTGACTGAAGGCTGGCTATGGCGTTTCTTTTTCTCACCTAGAGGTCAGGTTTACGACCCAAGATTGAACTGTTGGGAGACTATGTCTGCCAACCTGAGAGAAGGATGGACAGGATTAAGTGCGGTAGTTGATGGTCATTTGTTTGTGGTCTCTGAGCATGAAAGGATGAAATTGAAAGTTTATGATGTGAAAACTGATTCCTGGGGAAGTAGTTGTAGGTTCTCCTGTACCTGAGTAGATCGCCAAACCATTCTCTATGAACTCTAATGATAGCAGGATCTTTTGTGAGTAGGTTGCAACCTTCATGTTGCTATTGGTCACATGAGGAAGCTACATCTGAAATGTACCTCGGGAAAGGAATGGTGCTTCTTTTTTTAATGGAAAATAGTGAATGCACCAAAGACTTTATGCGGATGGTCACCTGCTAGCTCTCAGGTTCTGTTTGGCTAGTCATGTATTTTTCATTTTTATGTACTTTACTAATGGTTATGATTTGTTAGCATGTAAAACCATGGTGTTCATAAAGTCTGTGAGTGGTGACACAGACTCTGATTCAGTACGTCATGAAAAGAAAAGAGGAAAGAGAAAAAATAGCTAATTTCATTGATCATTGATCATAAGAACGGATATTGTATGCCAAATTGCTGTATATCAAATTATTTATAGTTTTACATAAAACCCTTACCCATGATATTGTGAGAATCTTTTCAGTTATCTTTACTTCTTACTGAAAGTGCCAACACTTCTCTCTCCCAGGTGGGTTCGTTCTTCATTGAAATTTCCCGTACTTCACCTCTTTTTCTCTCTCTATCTCTTATTCCATTTAAAAATTTTAAGTTATAACCACTTCAGTTGGATTTTTGTTTTTCAAAGATAAATCCTGATAACTTGGGGATCAGATTTTTGTAAGTTGGTTGGAATATAAACTGGTATTAGAGTATCAAATAAACAGATAGATTATAAGAACAGATTAGTTTTAGGTTTTGTGCTAATAGTGCCTAGTTTTCAACAATTCAGAGCTTTTTTTTTTTTATGTGTTGGGCACCACGACATCCTTGTCGATTTTCCATGCTTTTGGGCGTCATGGAAAGAAAGAGCTTGTTGAAGGAAGCTTTTAGAGGGAACTGTTGATCCTGGGAACCCAACAATTTTTGTTATCAATGCATTTGCTATAAGATCTTTGTAGCTTCTCAGGTTCCCTTGCATTCATAATGTCTAAGTTATTCTGAATTATAGATTAATAACATTCGTTTTCCCCCTACAAATACTTGAAAAGTTTCATTTATTGATCTCTGCTAGGGGTTTTGCGATCGTTAACAGTAGACTGTTGTGCTGCAAAGCTCTTTCTTGAGTTTTTATATGAAAGTTGAGGATCAGGTAATTTGTGAACAATTTTACTCATGCAGTGTATCAGAAGTTTGTTTTATCCTCTTACTATAATTGTATTTCATTTAGGTCTTTTTAGTTTATCGGAGATAATTTTTAGTCGATTACTCAAAAGAGCATTGTCTATACCAGAGAGTAGGGCTTGAAACCTTCCTATTTCAGCGAAATACAGGCTACATAAGCATATGACAGTTGGTGCAGTGCTTCCCTAGATACATGGGAAGTCACTTTCGGTTATAGAAAATATGGAAAACATGTTGATAAATGTCAGACTTCAGACCCTTCTGCCTAGTATAGATGATTTGTATCTGTAATTAAAACACATTCCTATGGTATCGAGGTGTATCCGCAGTATCACACCATTCACATAGAATCATTGAAACCCATTTCAAGGGAAGCTAAGTCGACATTTCTTGCATTTTTTCTATTACTTATCTTCCTTTATGTTATTTGTAGTCATTTATTAGAAGACATTTCAGCCTTATCTCATCATTTTACTACTACGGTGTTTATTACATCAATGTTGACTCTTTGTAATGTTTTTGTTATACAAACATGTGCCTTCACATTATCGAGGGAAGAAATGCATGACCGGGGAGGGTAATAAGGATGTCTATTGCTACTCAACTATGCTACTTTTTATGGTTTTGGTACATAGGTCACACATCTAAATGAATATCATATTAAGCTTTTAGTAATGCATTACTGAGGCGTGTAATTGAATAGAAAACTCTGTACTATGTTGTTATGTTTGTTAGCGTCTAATTCTGCAACTTAAATACCAAATCACCTTCCTTACCCTTTCTCCTTTGGTGCAAAATGTACTTATCTTGGATCGGAAATATTTATGTAATCTTGTTCTGTTTTGGATGATGTAGGTTTCCATGCTCAAAGAGCCGTGTAAATATTGCTAGTGGTACATAGCGGGTAAGGAATGTAAGCTTTTGACTATTTCTGCAAATTGTAGCACTTGGATCAAACCTTAAAAGGAATCTTTCCTCTTAAGCACTAAGTTTTAGCAAGATAGTGTTGAGAAGACAATTAATTAATAATCAACATCATTGCAACTACAATGTGGCTCTTTTACAGTACTTTTTTTTTTTTTGAAGAACCAACTTACATATTGGAAATTGTAGAGTTGGATAGAAAATCAATTGCTAATATAATGGAATGTTATCTCACCTCTATAATCCCGAATAATAAGAAACAGTAGTTGCTTAGCTGAAAAGCTTGGTAGGTAGTTTTTGTTCTCATCATCCGCAGTTCTTTTCTTCGGATGCTGGAAGCAACTCACGAGGGGAAATCTCTATCTAGCATATGTAGCAGAAGGACTGGGGAAGTCACAAAATTGGAAGGACATGGAAACATCAGAGGAAGAATGGGTCACTGTTTACTCACCGTCTACCACTGTAGCTGCTCTAGCTAAGCTTCAAGACATTAATTGCCTCAATTACTTGAGATGACTCTTAGAAAAGAGTGGCAACGCAGGTACTATCTTTTTACACTATCTGTGTCCTAAAGGTCTACTACGTTACTACATTGTCGCTTCACCTTTTTTTAATTAATTTTTTCATCCCTGCAATTGCTGTTGGTTGCTCAGTTCCGGCTGCTTATCCTCAGGATATATATACCGAACTCTGTATGGTAGACAGGCTTGAGAGGTTGGGAATAGATCGCCATTTTAAGAATAAAATTAGAAATGTTTTGGAAAGAACATACAGGTAATGGAGCCCAATTATTGGGTTTGTGTTCTAGTTAATTCAACACCTTGAAGAAATTTGACATTTACGAATTAACAGCTGCTGGCTAATGAAGGATGAAGAAATTTTCTATGAAATTTCCACATGCTCCATGGCATTTCGAATCTTACGTATGCATGGATATGACGTCTCTTCAGGTATTAGTAAAATCTATGATCATCTGCTTTTGTCTCCAACATAAAGTTAAATTCAGTGTACACTTTTGATGTAGATGAGTTAATTCAATTCAATGAAGAAGAGGGGTTCTTGAATACACTTGAAGGATATCAAAAGGACACAGGTGCTGTTCTAGAGTTATACCAAGCTTCACACATTGCACTCCCAGATGAGCTGTTTCTGGAAAAACTGAAATCCTGGTCCCATCAATATTTGAAACAGGAATTGTCTTACGGCTCAATGCATGCTCATAGGTTGCGTGAGAGCATTAGCAAAGAGGTAACTGGTTTTAGATTACAAACATGTTGGGGATCTGATCGTTATTCCTCTTCTTTTGCAAATACTTTTTTTTTTCATGGGCCTATTAGTGTTGACAACAAAGATTTCCTAGAATTGGCTGTGGAAGACTTCAATCTCTGTCAATCAATACAGCATAAAGAACTCAAACAGCTTGAAGATGCGTAAGGTTATGGTCTCGAGAAGAAAGTTTTTTATTGCTTGGGTAACCATGTTTAACACCTTTATTTTTCGTATTTGTAAATGCCTGCTAAATCTTGGACTGGTTTGTTTGTAAACTTCCAAAGTTTCTAAAGAAAACAAAAATCATTTTTGAGGCAGATGTTTTTGAGTGTCTTTTTTGTCCAGTCATTATAGATAGTATAATTCTTTGAGTCGTGTAGATAGATCTATTTTATTTTGTTTTTTAGGATGATCACTTTCTGATATAGTTCAGTGGTGTTATCGTTGAAACATCATGTTCCTGCATGATTAGCTACTCGTTGAAACATCATGTTCCATATGGCTTTCAGTCTCCATGTTATTCTCAATACTTAATTTTCATCCTTAATCTCCTGAAAACTGTATAACTAGCATATTAACAGGACAGAAATGGCAATGGTTTGCCTCCCTCAATCTCTAAGATTTGATTTTGAACTGTTACAGTCCCTATTAGAATATGATGTCAGAAGAGCTCAATAGGTTAACTTTCCTACTAACTGAATTATTCTCAAGGCCATATTATCGTTGGTGACTGGAAGTGCAAACTTACTCCTTACAAACTACTAGAATTATGAATGCCTAGCTAGGCACATTAGGAGTCTATCTAAGTTTTTCTGTCATCTAATGGGGACCAATGGCATCCCTCCCAATGCGTTCATTTATATCGTCTTGATTCAAGGGCTCTGTAGAGGCAGAAATTTGAAGGATGTTGCTAACTTTTGTGTTGAGATGTTGGAGGCTGGTCATTTCCCCAATATCTCACATTTACCACTTGATTGATGGTTTTGCAAGGACAAAGGAATCCAAGAAGCAGAGAGCACTGTTATGAGGTTGAGAGAAAGGGTTTTTGTCAATGACAAATCTGTTAGAAACAGTGATTTAAGATATGATGCTTAGTTTTTTGAGAACTTGCAAAGCAAACAGCTATGTAAGATACAACGTTCTGATATATACATGCAGTTAACTGGCTAAATGCATATGAGAATTCAACTAAGAAAAGATAATTTCTTCATATTTACATCACGATATTCAGAAGGCTTTAGTAAATGCAGCTCTTTGTTGAAGCATTTAATGCTATTATAAAGACCTTGGAAAAATTATTTGCCATTTTGATTAGCGAAGCTCGTGTCGCCCGATTAAAAGAGCAAATGGCTATTTGTTTGTGATATGTTGACAAGAAGGGTTGTGTGATAGAAGCGGTTTGTAGGCATGATGCATGTCCCAGATACTACATCAGTTTCACTCAAGACATCACTCGAAAAATTCTTCGGCATACATGGATTGAGTTTCTTAAGACTGCGTGGTCAAAGGGTATGATGGGGTTAGTAATATGCAAGAGGCAGTTCAATGGGCTAAAAGCTCATTTTGAATGAGAACAAGTCTGCAATCTATATATTTTTTTGCACATCAACCCAGGTTGGCTTGTCCATGTCATAAAAGATATCAAAGAGATTGCTTCATTTTTCACCTCTATTAGCAATGTGGTGAATCTTTGTTGGAAGTATCTTGCAAGCGTAGGGACAACCTTCGAAAGAAGAAAGCTGCTAGAGTGTTTGAGCAACTTAGAAATGGTGAACTATCAAAGCGGTAAAAGGAATAAATCAAAAGAGCTTGGTGTTAAAAGACCCTAAGCGGCACGTTGGGGCTCACATTATGGTACGTTAGTTAATTTCATTGTTATATTTCCCTCCGTGGTTGAAGTTCTTGATGAGGTGATGGAAGAGCTCAAGTTCGGATAAAAAGGAGAAGCACCACGTTTTATTAGATTTGATGCACTCGTTTGAGTTCATTTTCATCTTGCATTTGATGAAGAATCTATTGGGAATCACTAATGATCTTTCAAAAGCATTGCAGCGAAAAGATCAAGATATAGTGAATGCTTTAGCTTTAGTAAAAGTATGCAAGGGGCGTTTGCGAGAAAATGAGGGAATGTGGTTGGGATTAAGCTATTAAGTGAGGTTTCTGCATTTTGTACAAAACATGGTATAGACATGCTTCAAATGGATGCTAAGTTTGTTCATCGAGGAAGATCGAAGAAAAGCGAGAAGAGGCAACTAATTTACATTATTATTAGGTTGGATTCTTTTATGGCTGTATCGATAAACAGCGTGTTGAGCTTGATAACCGTTTTGGTAAGGTGAATCACGGAGTTTCTTCTTTGTATGGCTTGCTTAAACCCCAATGATTTGTTTAGTGCGTTTGATACAAACAAGTTGATTCGTCTTCTTTGAATTTTATCCTGATGATTTCTCCGAACAAGAGCATATAGTCCTTCAAAATCAACTAGAGATTTATGAGATTGATATGAAATCCAATGATGCCTTTAGAACAAAGGAATTAGTAGTTTGGCTAGAAAAATGGTTGAGTTGGGAAAAAATATTATTTATAACTTGGTTTATAGGCTTATAAAGCTCTCACTGATACTACCGGTTTCTACTGCTACAGTTGAGAGATCATTTTCAGTTATGGGCATAGTGAAGAATCGTCTAAGGAATCGAATAGCAGACGAGTGGTTGAATGGTTGTCTGGTGACATACATAGAAAAAGATATTTTTGATAACATCAGCAATGAGGCAATCTTGCAGCGTTTCCAGGATGCGAATCGTAAAGGGAATTATAACTTTCATTTTTAGAATTGTTAGAGTTCAAAAGAGCAAAATGTATTTTTGACAACTTTAGCTTTTTTATTGTATACTACAATAGTAGTCTTTTTGCGAAATAAAATTGTGTGTTGACGTGTACACTAGTACTTGCTTAAAATTATAAAATTATTAGCATATGAGCGGTGAAGAGTGCGGTGGGAGGTAAATTCGCGGCTCATGCATTTGTCATGGGTAAACAAATGGCGTTAAAAAGCATGGAAAAGGTGAAATTACTTTTATTTTCCTTTTAACAAAGTAGTGTTTCCATCATAACAAACAATTTCTTAAAGGTACTAAGGTGGAGAAATCTGGCGTTGTTGAAGGCCAACTGCAACCACAAATATTTCAAATAATAAATGTTTTTCACAAAAACAGCGTGAGAGCGAAGAAGAAGAAAGCGGTTTTATTTTTTCTAAAAGAAAATGACATTTTCGCCCTTGTTATTTGTGGTCCATTTTCTTTTATTTGTTTGGTTTCTAGGAATAGATCTGGCCATTAGATTTTGTTTGATCGAGGGTAAATTTGGGTATCAAGATAGTATGTTAGAATAGTGTGTCGGCGTAGCCCGGCCGTATATATATATATATATATATATATATATATATATATATATATATATATATATATTATAGAAAAATGTAGGGTCGAAGAACAGTAATTTTGGTGGCCGTCCTTTGGGTATTTTTGGTAATTTCACTGCCTATTGTGGGGGTATTTTAGTCTTTTTTTCACATATGTAGGTGTCCCAATTTCTTGAATATTCATCACTTGGAATTTCTCACATCTGTAGGTGTCTCGATTTCTTGAATATTCCTCACTTGGAATTTCTCACTGTTCACCTCTCTTGCAATTTCTAATTGTTCGTCTCCCCCGCTACTATTCACACGTACATGAATAGTAATTGATTTCTCAATCTGGAAAGGATGGGCTAAGAAGGAACTGATTCTGTGGGATTTGTTTGTTGAGTGGAATCAAATACAACTATACCGATATATTGTCACATATAATTGAACTAGGTGAGATAGGACCGTTTGATATATCCACACCTAACTTAGTCTTCAAAGGAAATCCACAAGTCCCGACCCCATCTTTCTCTCTGTTTTCCATTCAAGAACCAATAACCCTTTTTGGATGCAAGCGGGAGGTCTTGATTTCACGTCAGTAGCTATCCATAAGCTTATTAAGGTGGAATCCATTTCAGGTAAGGTGAGACATCTCTTTTATCTCTTTTTTAAAGCATGAGGTAGTGTATAATCTCTGATAGTATTTAATCCATTCGAAAATAGTAAAACAGTCTTCTGTCTTCAAAGAATGTGAAGGCTAATCCTTTAGAATGCACCAGCTATCTTATGGATTAACACCTAACTAATTATCTAAAACTCAAACTTTTTTAATCTAGCTTCCTCTGTACGGTCCACTTTACCTCTCATGTGGATAAAGGGTATAGAACAACTAAATTAATCAATTAATAGCAGCCGCCATCAGACTATACATCCTCATATACTAATCTCAATTAAAACTCACCAAGAGAGGCAAGAGGCATTAGCAATTGCATTAGTCTTTTTAGACAAATAAAAGATTTGCAATCTCTATAGTTCACGATTTCTTGCCGCGTTCTCTCTCTGTGTGTCTTCTATGTGATTGTTATCCTAACTAATGACACTACTATTCCATTATACACGAGTTTCCAGCATATATCTTAAGAATCTTTCATTTTCTATAGACCACTTTCTATATATTTCTATATATAGACCAACTCCCAACCTTCTGTTATATATTTGAAACAATATGATTTCTGAGTTTAGTATTATTTATATTAACTTATTTTTTGGTAGTTAGTTTGGTTTTAAAATTTTAGTGGTGTTTGTATTTAATGAGGCGATTTGTGTGTGTGTTCTTTTGGCCACCATATAATTCGTTGCACTCAATGGAAGCTCTGCCCAAGAGAACTCATTAGTACCTTAATGTGATGCAATTCATGATCGTCGAGGCGACAGCGTCAGAGAAAGAAACGAAGTTTTGTGTAGCGGAGGCAGTTCAAGTTTCATTAATTACATTGATCAGGAGTCTCCGTTTCCAACTTAGTAATTACATTGATTAGTCTCTGTAGAAGTCATAAAACGGAATTATGGTGTTTTGTGACTTGGGAAAGTACAATTAGCCCCTATAGATCCAATAATCTATGTTGAAAGGTCTAATATGTTATATGTGAAAACGCCCAATATGTTCGAATGGGCAAAACAATGCACATATACTAGCAATTAATATTATGCTGCAGTTGCCAAATTCAGCTTAGTTCTTTTGTTGCTGCTTGACCCCCTAAATTAATCAATGAATAATTTCATCTCCTAACATTCAAAGGTTTACATAAACTAAAAAGGAGTTACCACAGGCTATCATCCATTGTGTCAGATTTTAAAGAAATCCTTGGCATAAGTTTCAATGAAATAAAACCCAAGGACCGCTATTAGGAATTATATCCGTGATCTTTAAAAAGGGAAAAGGAATCGGCAAGAAAGAGTATTACGCCGCTTTGCACATCAATGTCCAACTCGAATATTAGTCATCACTGAGTCAAATTCTCCAAACAACCTTACCAGTCCATGTCATCTAGCAAAGGTCGTTTTTGTTCAACTCATGTGTCGTAATTTATACGCAATAAGAATTCACGGATAATTGATTTAGTGGGCTACCGAACGCTGGGCTAATTGCCCCGCCGCCCCGCTAATAATTTTGTGTCCAAAACCGAAAAACATAATATTTTCATAGCCAATGGCTCCACCGCTCCCATTCTAGCCGTCAAGGAATTTTTTAATCAAAGTCTCAAGAGTTATGTCTAGTTGTTTTTTACATTCCCCGGCTAACTTCTATCCTGGCTGCAAACTTACAAATTATTTAAATCAGGATGTCATTTTTCCTAACTAACTCGCCGCCTTTCAAGATCGAAGCCAAAGAGACGACAGAAGGAATTTATTCCAACGGACTTATTTGTCAAGTCGCGATAAGAAGGCGCAATTTGCCGTGGATTTACCGGAGAGTCAAATTTTCGCAAAAGACTCGGGCATCCATCTAGTCATGTCCTCACAAATTTGTTTCCGATGTTTCTATAAACTTTGACGATGTTTGTGATGTTTGTCAATTTTCTAAACAAACTCGCTTTATCTTTCCAAACTCAATTCTACGCCTAATAAGTCAGTTTCGAAAGTTAATTCTTACTCCGATTTATGAGGACCGCCTCCCGCTAATTCTTATGATGGCTATAAGTATTTTGTGTTAAGCTTTATTGATGATAAATCTCGTAGCTACATGGTTATATTTATTGAAATCAAGATCGAGGTCATGGAAATGTGTTCAAAGATTTTCATACTATGATTACTAAATCAGTTTGGTGCAAAATCAAGATGCTTAGATCCGACAATGGCACCGAAGTTTTGCAAAGGTCATATTTGAGTACCTTCGTGAGCTGTGGATAATTCATCAAACTACTGCGGTTGGCACACCTCTTAATGGTGTGGGCGAGGAAAGAACATACACCTTTGAGACCACTTGTGCTCTTATGTCAGGCATGAATGTTCCTAAACAATACCGGTCCATGGCGCCCTAACGCCGTTTATTTGATTAACCGCCTTCCCAGCCGGGTTCTTGGTTTTAAATTCCATTGAAGTGCTCAAATCTAAGCCACGGATCTCCTCCCAGTTAATTGCGTGTGTTTGTTATGTGCATCAACAAGCTATTCATCAAGATAAATTTGATGCTCGCTACTCGATGTATGTTTGTTGGTTATTCTACCAATACGTAGGCTACATATGTTACAATCCGTGACAAGAAAATTGGTTGTCTCTCGTGATGTATGATTTTTGAATCGCTTTTCACGATTCTAATTATGCCCCCGAATCGGGTCCTGTGGGAGTATTTGGTAGATTTGCACCTTTCCTAGCAACCTTGGAAAGCAAAGTGTTCCCGGCCCAAATGGTTGGTGAAGGTATAGTCTCCCAAATAAGAATTAGGGTTCTACAAGAAGAGGCGCTGAAGAATACCCCCGCATGAGCTAACTGGCGCGCTGGCGACTCGTGCTCGGCCCATGTCTAGTAAGTAGAGGCATCGGCACGCCTCGGGTGCTCATCCATGTCCAGAGGAAGAGGCGCTGCGCTTCGAGCAACCGAGGCTCCGGAAAGCTCGCACGAAGGTGCTCCTCCAGCCAATAATCAACGAGATGACCTCCAAGAATCCTCTCAAGGATTACTATAACTGATAGAGAACTCGATCCTCCAAACATCTTCACACAGGAATTTTATTTCTTTGATAACATTTTATATCCGCTATAGTATATAACGATGCCAATATCACTTCATCTCATCATGCTTTCTTGAGTACAAATATGATGTGTAAGAACCCAAGAACTTTCGAGAAGCTAACTCTCATCCAAAGATGGAGAAAGACGATGCTAGAAGAACTTCGCGGCTCTAGATTTGGTGAATAAAACTTGGGAGATTGTTATGCTACCTTTACGGAAAGAAAAAACAGCTTGATTGTCATTGGGTGTCGTAAAACAAGTTCAACAGGTGATGGTTCCTTAGAGAGGTCTAAAGCTCAACTCGTTGCAAGGATGCACCCAAACATATGGTCGACTACAGGGGAGACTTTTGCACCAGCTTGCAAATATGAACATGTTTAGAGTTCTTGTATCTCTAAATGTGAATCAAGACCCGAAATTGTTTCCGATGGATGTTAAAAATGCATTCTTACACGCATTTATCTTAAAGAAGAAGTGTATATGAGCATCCCACCTGTACGTCCGGCGAGACTAAGGTCGATTAGTATGCAAATTAAAAAAAATGCTATCTATGGACTTAAACAATCTACAAGAGCGGTATGCCAAGCTTAGTTCGGTTCTAGCTATGACCGGGTCTTGCTCGAGTGATCTTGATCCTTCTTTATTTGTTAAGTCTAGCAGTCGGACTTGGTGGTTGTTCTTATTTATGTTGATGACATAGTTATCACAGGTAATGACCATATTGAAATCTCTAAGCTCGAGGAGTTACCGCGACAAGAAATTTTCCATCAACGATCCGGGTATTATGAAGTACTTTCTTGGGATCAAATTGCTTATTCAAAAAAGGTATATTTCTAAATCAAAGAAAGTATGTGTTTGGATTTTTAGAGTGAAGCAGAAAGCCGGGTAAAATCCATCCGATTCTCCAACCGATACCGGAGCCAAGTTGGACCAACACCGTGATCTTCTTTACCGACATTGGGTCAAGATCGCTGATTAGTTGGTAAACTAATATATTTTAACTATTACCCGACCCGGATATTTCTATGCGAAGAAGGTTGGTTAGTCATTTTATGCATGCTCCAAGGACTCCACATATGAATGTTATTTCTAGAATACCGCAAGATCCGGAAAAAGTCGCCAAAGAGGTATTTGATCTCGGAAAAATGGGCATACATCTATTACCGCTTATACAGATGCCGACAAGGCGGGGATGTCCAGTTGATCGGGAGGTCTACTTCTGGTTATCAGACCTTTATGGGAGGTAATTTAGTCACTGGAAGAGCAAGAAACGTAATGTAAAGGGCTCGCTCTAGCCGAGGTTTAATACATACAGGATATGGCTTCCACTACCGCTGAAATCATATGGCTTCACGCTCTTATGAAGGATTTGTGTTTTGGGTTGCATCCGCCAACTACACTTTGCTGTGATAATCAAGCTGCTATGCACATTGCTGCAAATCCGGTGTTTCATGAGATAACTAAGCATATTAAAGTTGATTGTCATTTTGTCGCGTGAAAAGTATAGTCTAACATTGTCACTACCTCCTTTGTTCGGCGACCAACAAATTTCGCGGACATTTTCACCAAAGGGACTTCTAGCTTCCAAGTTCCATGATATTCTCTCCAAGTTGGGTTATTTGGATATCTTCTTCGCACCAACTCGGGGGGGAGTCGAGGGAGAAGTCGTAGGCGGCTCATGTTGCATATGATGAAGGCGCTGGCTTCCTAGTCGGTTTTGATAGAGGTTCGATAGATTGGTATGTTTTCTATAAAGGAAACTCTCAATCCTTTTAGAAACACGGAGACACCTAATATGCACTCATGTTGTGCTATATAATAACCTTTGTAACACAAACCTAAATCAATCAAGCAATAAACCTTTCTTCTCTCATGGACGTAGGCTGCCGTTGGCACCGAACCACTATAAATTCTTGTGTTCATAGTCTCTTTGATTATGTTGTTTAATTCTACAGATTTGCATTTCGACCTGATGCCCTTTTGCTTGAGAATTTTACATTAATGTCCATAGATCCATTTCGAAAACTTCACGTGAACTAGATTGCAATATCACTAAAAAAAACTTACTTGAATGTTAAACCATTTAAATAACTACTTGCCAAAATCTTTATTTAGCCCCTCCATTATCAACGCTGACATGTACACACACACAAGCACACAAACCATTACTTGTAGACGTAAAAACAGCAAAATATTACGCAGTGTGGGAGATGCGTTTTCATGGAATTCTAAACATTAGTAGTCCGACATTGAGCTACAACTGTGAAGGAGTTGCTGGAATGTTGGCCTATTAGAGGAGGGAGCAACGTGTGGGTGAAGATATGTAGTGTTGTGGCGTGGGGGGTTTTTTTTGCTAAAGATATGATATTATCTTGAAATCATTCTCATAGTACAATCATTCCTGATATCAAAACAGAAGAGTACTTAGGGAGCCAATGCCTCCAGCCATGTTGTATTATATTATCTTTCTTGGATAATATAACAGATTTTGGGTTTAATCTCCCTCACCAAAAAATCGTTACATAAAACCTTCCCGTATGCGAACAAACTAACAAAAAAAAACAAAATAAACTGACAAAAATACCCTCAAAAACTATCCCAGCACCACCGTAAACAACCCTAGCCTCTCTTTCATCTTTTTCACATTTAAAATTTTTTTTCTCACACCATAAAACCTCACCTCTCTTTACTCTCTCTCTATTTCCGACACCACTATAAACTCTCTTTACTCTCTCTTTTTTTCCGACAAAAAGATTACTTTCGAAATATTTTGAAATGAAAAACTTGCAATTTACTTATTTTTCTTCTTGTTTATAGTAGATTATTGATTGGTACATGTTCTTCCACCTCCCAAGGAAGTGGTGAAGCTAATGGATGGGTAAGCATCTTCCATGTAATTTAATTCTGAAGTTGAATGTGTAGTCCAGGGTTAGTCCAAGCATTCTTATATTTGCGGCTAAATTCACAAAATCTCCTCAAGATGTAGTCGATTGGTTACTCAGTATTCTTATATTTTATGCAGTAGTTTTAGTCTTGAAGTTGAATGTGTAGTCTGTGGTTACTCTTGATTCTTATATTTGCATAGTAGTTTTAGTCTTGAAGTTGAATGTGTAGTCCTTGGTTAGTCTTGCATTCTTATATTTTTAGACTAAATTCACAAAATCTCTCAAGATGTAGCCCCAAGTGGTTACTCTACATTCTTATATTTGCATAGTAGTTTTAGTCTTGAAGTTGAATGTGTGATCCGTGGTTAGTCTCATTCTTATATTTGCAAACTAAATTCATAAAATCTCCAAGATGTAGTCCTGTGGTTACTCAGATTCTTATATTTGCATAGTAGTTTTAGTCTTGAAGTTGAATGTGTAGTCTGTGGTTAGTTTGCATTCTTATATTTGCAGACTAAATTCATAAAATCTTTGAAGATGTAGTCTGTGGTTACTCTGCATTCTTATATTTGTGTAGTAGTTTTAGTCTACATTCTTAAAATCAAACCTTCAAGTTCTAGAAGAGATGGAGATAAAATTGAGAAGATGGCTGCTCCAAAAACTACGAACAAACCAAATCTTGTTAAAATCAGTTCAAGTTTTCATAGTTTTGCAATTTCAACTTTAGATTTTTATGTTTGTGTATGTAGTAGTTTTACTATACATTTTTATATTTTCAAGTAGTTGTTTTCCTCCATTCTTAAATTTGCATAGTATTTTTATTTGCTTTTTCATGTTTGTGTAATGTGTGGTAGTAATTTTACTCGCATTCTTAATTTTGCATAGTATTTGTACTTTACATTCTTAACTTTGCATAGTATTTTTACTCAGATTCTTAAATTTTCCTCTGCATTCTTAGATTTGCATAGTATTTATACTCTGCATTATTAAATTTGCACATATTTTTTTTATTTGCTTTTCATGTTTGTGTAATATGTGGTGGTAATTTTACTCTGATTCTTAACTTTGCATAGTATTTTTACTCTGCATTTTTAACTTTGCATAGTACTTTTACTTTGCATTCTTAGATTTGCATAGTATTTATACTCTGCATTCTTAAATTTGCATAGTAATACAATTCTGCATTTTAAATTTTGCATAGATGATATTTGTTATTAATTGGTTTTCTGTCATTATAACAGAATGTAAACAAGAAGAAGTTGTACAAGACATTTAGATCTTCGATATGAGGAAGAGCTTGTGGAAGCAATTAAGACAGCAATAGGAACAAAGAAGGATTGTTTGTGCTTCATTGAGATTATCTGCCACAAGGCTGCTTGAATGGGGTTCTAGGGTCTCCGCTGCTAGCAGCCACCCACCTAATCCTAAGTGAATTCCATGCCTTGGGAAATAATCGTTGTCTCTAAGCTTGGCTTAGTTTTGATTAGATTAGGAACTTTGTTTGCGTAGACATATATGATGGTACATTTGCTTGTTTATTATTGATCTACAAGTAGAACCAAGTTGTATGTATACAAGTGGTTAATTAATATGAAGTTTTAGTTTCCTTGAATCGCTTTTTGCAATGAGTAGTTTAAAATTAGAGTTCGACATAGCCGACGATTTGATGAATCAAATCCGTGGCCTTTGTGAGAAAGGTTAAAGGTTGTGTTAAATCCGTGAAAGAATCAAGAAGCGGATAACCTTTGTCGCTTATGCCCAATTGTATAAACTTTGCAATTTGTGTTCCATTTGCACCATTCCTAAATATAATAGTGAACTTGTGTTACTCTGTTTCATTCTAGATGCCACCCGATACAAGATAAACTTGATGATTGTGTCTATATCTTGCATCTTCATAGAGAACAACTTTTATACTTTTACATTTACATATATTACGTGGGTGTCGGACAATTTTATTACCAAAAAGTTACTATGTAAATTTAAGTTTTCATAAGTCAAGTTACTATGTAAATATAGATTTACATATATAATGACTATATAAAAATACATTTACATATATTATGTCAGATGTCAGGCTAATTTCATCCGACACGTAAAAAGCCCACTTTCATGCCAAACATCTCAACCACTTGAAGCCTCTTATCCCAAGCTGCAAAGTCATCAGAAGAGTTATTAAGATTGCTGGCCTTTAAAGCATCAGCATCGTCCAAAGTCTCAGTAATTCTCCTGCAGCCATCTTCTCACCAACCACTTCTAGAAGGTTATCGTAAAGGATGCCATGCATTTTGACATTAGCAGAGTTCATAGTACTTTTCAAGTATTAAGAAGCCGCAACGTAAAATACTTATGCAAAAACAACTTTTCATATAAAACTACTATGCAAAAATAGATTTGCATAGAAAAATTAGTTTAAAAAATTAAATTTGCATACTATGCAAAAATAAATTTACATAGAAAAATTGGTATGCAAAAATATATTTGCATAGAAAAATGAGTATGCAAAATTAAATTTGTATATAAAGTACTACCTATGCAAAAATAAATTTACATAGAAAAATTGGTATGCAAAAATAAATTTGCATAGAAAAACGAGTATGCAAAAATAAATTTACATAGGAAAACTCATATGTAAAAATATATCTACATAGTAGAATTTATAGTGAGAATATATCTGCACACTGAAAAATTGAAGGAAGAAAGGAAAAAAGATAGAAGAAGAGAAAAAATGGAACTATTTGTTCAGACCCACAAGTTGAGATGACATCATCGAGTCTATTCAATTAATTTGAAGAAGATTGAGACCCAATAATAAAATGAAATTGAAGAAGATCTAAAACAGTTGAAGAAAATTAGTTAATAGATTCAAAATCAAATCTTTCAAACAAACCAAGCTCAAGCGTTCTGTCTAGAAAAAAATTGAAGGTGATTGAGAGAGAGAAAGATCGAACCAAACCTATTGAAATTGATTACCGATAAAAAATCGGAGGTGATTGAGAGAGATTTGAAAGTGGAAGCTTGTTTCTTTAATGGCAAAACATGAACGCCACTGTTTCGAAGTTATTCAATCGGTGCTCTTCATTTTTATTTTTTTCTCGTAATCCTCGGTGTTCTTCAATCTTAAATCTCTATTTTTGTATTCCCCCATATATGAAAGGGTAGAAAAAGAAATATTTTTGGTGAGGAGATTAAAATTAGACCGGGTTTAATTATTTTTACAAAAATAGGAAGGTTATATATAAATGGTTTGAAAAGAGGGGGGTTTAGTGGGTCGGGGCGATTTGAGGGTGGTTTAGTGTAACGGGTTCTAAATGAGGGAGGTGAGCCTCATTTCTTGTTATCTTGATCTATTGTGGTATCCCATTCCATTGTTTCAATAATAGCATTGTTTTCTTTAAATAAGAATCTTGATGTCGATAGATTGGTGGTGGATATGTAAAACCCCATATTTTTGGGCATGGGGTTTGAGGTTAATGTATTTTAGGTCCGCCCCAATAACCCATTCTAAGATCCGTGAAGATAACCCACTTTAAGGTTCAAGAATCGAGATAGAACCCGGAGAAAAATAGCACCGACTATCGAAGTCTCTTCATCCTTATCTCAATTATTTTTTTATCGAAAATCACAACCCACAAATGAGAGGATAATGGGAAGCTCAAATACCTTGAGTTAATGGTTGTTTGATTCTAATATCTATGGCTGTTTGATTCTGAAAGGTGAGATGATAGCCAAACTTGGACAAACTTAACATGAAACCCAAGCATTTAACACACATTCTTGCATCCTCACCATTACTAGAAAAAGTCATCGGGGGCGGACTGAAGATATTACCTAGGTCCAGGCCCAGCCCAAATCATATTTGATATTTTGAGTCCAAGCCCAGCCTAGGATATGGCATAGTGAGCAAGCAAGTGGACGTGTGATTTCTCTATCCAGATTTTACTTATCCCTTGTGTCATTTCTCAAATGTTTCGCTCATATAAGGCTTTTAGGCTATATTCTCATAGGATTTGTAGAATAAGTACTTTAGCCTAGATTTCAGAAACTTATCACTAACAATCATAGATACTCATGTAATATATTTATAGATAGATGCAAAGATTATTACCTACATATTAACCTAAGTTTCTAACAATTATTCTAATGCAAAAGCTACGCGGAGAGTTCTAGATTGTTAAGAGCATAGAGAAAAAAAAACAATACCAATATTCCTAATTGTATAGCATAAACTTATTTATTTATATTTTTGAAATTTTTAACTTGAAAACAAATGCATATTATACATATCTATATCCTAACAGATGCCTTAATTACACGTGTTTCTATGACCCCCAAACAAGAAGCATGCTTTGTTCTCAAAGCATTTAAATAAAGAGGGTGGAAAAATACCATGGAAACGGCGTGGAAATTCTGGAACATCCGCAAAACAAGGTTAGAACATACTAATATAGGAAATAAAAAAACTGACGCAACTCTATAAGAGTTCCACCCATTATGGGGTTAACAGAATTAAATTGCTTGGGACATAAGCAGACACTAACTGAAACTAAAACTTACCTCCACTCCAAATAAGTTTACTCGTCATCCTCCTCTTCTATAAAGAAGTGAAGTTCCTTCGCATCCTTCCATGCCATTATAATTTGCCAAGCTTGCCGTCATTTATCATCTACGGATGCTAACACGTTAAAGCGCCACTTGGTCGGATGGGGTGTAAGGTGTAACCCGATGAGGTTGTATCCTCCACCCTTGCCAAGTCATTGCGGAAAGATCGATAATACAATTGGTGGGTCTCACAATTTCGACCCCAACCCCAATCCGGTGAAACGGGCACAAAAATAGGGAAGAAACATAGCATAATACGGCAAACTAAAACAGGCATAAGAAGATACTTATGCCTCATGCTATGGGCTCGTTCTAAACTAGACATCAAGGTTCTAGGAAGGTCATAAACATACGCCTGCCTGGCTAAAGCAAGGAAGACGCCGCAAGTGGCATCATTCACGTAAGAAAAAAACGCCATTCCCTAAAATGTTTAGCATGATCCAACACATAACAGTTCCTATGTTCATGGATTGCGGCTACCAAGGGCGACATTATATTCGCCTTTGGTCCTCGATCACGAAAATGCCTGCCCCATAAGCCTCATGCAAAAAGTCATAAGTGTAGACATGCATATTATCTACCCAATAGCATCATGGGTCTTGCTGTATTTCATGGGCATGGCAAGTCCAAGAACAAATGCTAGCAAGAACCATAAGCGGTTCCCGGCTATGTGTGTGATCACCTCGCAAACCAAGCACCATAAGTAGTGCTTTGAAAAAATCTTCGAAAAGACTGTTCGGTATTATTGTAGGAGATGTCATCTCAAAACTACGCCTGAATACCGCAAAATCACCCAGAACAACCCGCAGAACCGAATTTTCCGCGGTTCACGTAAGCGGCGGCGCGCTTCCACTAAGCTGGTCAGCCCGAGGTTTTGAGTTACAGTGTTTGGGCGAAGTCAATTCGCTCAAGTTGGGGGCGGTAGCCTCGAGTAAACTTTCTCTCGAATTGTTTAGGGCGCAGTGCGCTCTCATCGAGGGCGCTTCGTGCTTCGTAAGTCTTGTAAGTTTAAGAGGAAAAAGAAGGGAAAGCTTGGAGTGAAAGGTGAGAGATGATGGTGGGGTGTAGTGTGGGTTGTGAGTGTAGAATGAAGGAAGTTTAAATAGGTTCGAAGCTTCCAAAATGAATCGGCAAGTTTCCAAATTGTTTAAGGCAATTTCCTCGAAATAGAAAATTTCCAAACCCGTGAAACGAAAACAAACCATATTTTTATTTTATAACAACCCTGGTATCTTTTATACTGGATTTAGAATAGTAACTTCTAAACTCTCTTAGATTTCATCCTACCACCACATCTAATCATAGGTATGCCAATTACGACAATATTCTCAACCTTCACTCCAAAACAAACTCTAAAATAGAGGATCTTCTACAAATCATGATAGAATAAATAATACCACCCCCAAACAATTCGGGAAGGTGGGATTAACAATAAAATCCATGCACAATTTGAAAAGAACAACATTATATTAAAATTGAAATTCAAACAACATTTAACTACCAAATTCAAAGTTAACTACGGAATTTAACAACGTAACATCCTATCTACTAAAAATAATAAAAAACAACATCAAAACAAAAAACAAAGAGAAATCTAGCTACTCTTAAAGGGAGCGAGGTGGGGATAAGAATATGAAGTTTAGTGATCAAGCATGGAAAAACCAAACACTTATTCCCCAAACAAATTTTTGAAAACAGTTTTGTAAAAATTTGTTTTAAAACGTATCTTTTAAAGTCAGATTCCCTAGACTTAAAGTGATATATATGTATTTACATGCAGTTTCCCATATATCAATAATCTAAACAATTGTGGATCTTTCCATAAATAGTTAACATGGAATGCACCACCAAACAGAATCAAGCTCCAAAACTTTCTACCTTGAACTTAGTTGAATAAGAAGGTGTCCAAGTGAATGATCGTGAGTAAATGAATGGTTTTGGAAAATACTTGAATATGGATAAGTGTTAGAAGAAAAGGGTGGGAAGAATGATTGGATTTTATGAGGGATTAACTTCGGTGGATGGTGGTAGGGTGGTGCTCTAGGTAGTGCTTGAGAAGGTGGATCATCACAGTTCTTAGAAACTTCGTTGAATTCCTCATCTAGGTTGTTCGCATCCATATAATTATGGTATTCATCTCCATCTTTGAGGAATTCATCTATCTCGCCTATTGTGAGGTTTTAGTCCATCTCTTCTATGGTCGAAAGCGGGTTGAAAATTCTTTCTCTAGTTCAGCTTATGTTCAAAGAGTCAAAATTGTGATCTTTGTCTTCTTCCATAAGAGGATATGTACTAGTGTAGGGGACGACATCGCCGGAAGCACTAATGTGATATACAAAACTCTCAATAGACTTAACTTCACCTTCTACGGAAAATCTAGTTGTTCATGCCGGTGTTTTATCCCTATACCTAATATGAGGGGGAACATATTTGTTAACCGTTGCTTTATCTTTTATCACTTTCCAACTAGGTTTCCATATTGGAACCTCTACAGGTGTAGGGTCTTCAATTTCTATGACAATATTTGGTATGGTATCATTTATAGTTTGCGGGTGATCTTTAGGCATAGTCACTTAGTTATCAACTACTCTCCCCGAACGGCGGTAGTGGACCACTGTAGTAGGTCCCTTTGGGTTTATATTACCATTACAATCAATAATACTTTTTATTTGGGCGGTGTTTGTTAACTTAGGATTAGGCATTGCTTGACTTGGAAACACGCCCGGTTTGGTTATTATTTTGGTTAGAAGACATGTCAATAACATTTTGGCACAAAGACGCATCATTTGCATCGCTTGTTTCATCATATTAGAGTTTTGATCATGCCGATCTTTCATCAAGTTGAGTTTTGTTGCATAATTTGATTTTGTTTCTCCAACAAGGTCACTACTACTTTGTCCGTAGATGGTTGTATTGGAATTAAAGCTTGTTGAGCATTCATGTCTTGATGTTGATAGTTAAGGGTTATGGGTACTAAACCTCTATTACGGTCACCCAAGTTCCTTTGTCCTTGATGTTGAGTTAATTGGTTGAAGTGTGATGGTTGTGGTGGTGTTTGTGCATAGACAAAGAGGACAATAGAAGTCGAATGCTCAAGACTACAAATGAGACATTACAACGAAAGTAGAAGTTAATGTTCATGACCGAGTAAGGTTGTTGTTGAACGAGATGGCATCTACCTTTTAGTGAGGGCATCGATAAGAGTTTTAAGCTCGGGATCATGTTTAACCTCAAGAGAAAAGGAGAGGAGAGGCGGGAGGAATCGTTTCCTCCCCAATTGTTGTCTTCTTAGATTGATCTTCTAAGAATTTATAAGCCTCCAAGGTTCCTTTTACTAAGAAAAAACTACCCCCTACCATGATATCTAGAACCTCCTTATGATAATGTGAAAGCCCCTTGAAGAAAGCACGAACAAAGCGTGTCTTTTCGCAAAGATTATGATGCGGGCATTCAATGAGAAGATCGATGAAACGATTCCGTGCCTCCAAAA
The DNA here is from genome assembly GCF_015680905.1 of Coptis chinensis. Taxonomy (NCBI): domain Eukaryota; kingdom Viridiplantae; phylum Streptophyta; class Magnoliopsida; order Ranunculales; family Ranunculaceae; genus Coptis; species Coptis chinensis. The sequence goes on along the minus strand of NC_141463.1, from coordinate 84,673,056 downwards.
AGGATTCATGAGGATTATAGTGGAAGAAATGAATCCCGGTGAAGCATTTCATCCGCCTTCGATGGTGGGTAAAACTGTTCCATGAACAATTGAACAAGTTGAGCCCATGAGTCCACGAGTTTGGCGTTTGGGCAGTTAACCAAGATGACGCCTTGTCGGCTAGGGGTGAAAGGAAACACCTAATTAAGTTTAACTTGATCTAGACTTACGCTAGGATGATGGAATGTAGTGAGAACTTGGTCTATCCTACGATGTGTTGGTAAGGCTTCTTCGTGGTCTAAACCATGAAAAACTGGTAACAAGTTAAATATATTAGGGGATTCAAAAATCCCCCACTAGGTCTCCAAAGAACGATGCACCACTTAGGGCCATCGTTTAGGGCTTTATAAAAATCGATAGAGGAGTCTCTTGTTCTTTTTAGCCATTGATGCAAGTGTAGTGTGTGAAATTTTTAGATAGGCGTGTTGTATTTATTTCTACGAAAAACAAGTCTGATTATACTAGAATTAAAACTCCTCTGATAGAAGAGGCGAGGAGTGGAAGAAGGAGTACTTGAATGCCTCCTTGCTACGCGTTTGAATAGCGTCTTGTATACGCGATCTCAATGTATTTAACAAGTTAGAAACACTGAGTAACTTGAAGAAATAGAAATTTGAACTAACCTGTGAAAAATTGGGCTGTTCACGCTGAATTTTCCTTCGAGGGCCCTGCCCTGTTTGAAAGCAGTGCTCGGGGTTTTCGAATGTCCAGTGTTTTGGGCGCGGGTGCGCTCCTTTTGGGTGCGGGTCGCGCCTCAGGGTTTTCAAATTTTAGGCCTTTTATCATACTCCAAAAAATTTGAAAGTTTTACAGTAATTTTCTAAGACGTCTATTAAGTAGCCTGTAAAATTTCAGATCAATCGGAGCTATGAAAGTCCCTCTACTGCCCTACAAAGTTTGCAAAATAGTTTTCGGACACAATACAAACAACTGAATGGTTAACCCATCAAAACAAAGCCAAAAATTTCCAAATTTTTATTGGAGACTCCTGACAGATCCTACTTGTTCCTGTAAAAACTTTAGAGCAATTGGAGTTCTACAACCTTTCCTTATCGGCTAGTGTTCCAGATATTAAGTGTTTGCAACACTGCAGAAACACACTGGAAACACTCTACTATTTAGGAGGTCAAAACAAATTAAAAACTCGTCAAATTTTAATTACAAACTCCTGACTTATGATAGATACTCCTGTAAAAATTATAGAATTTTTAGAACTCCCTAAGTAACCTTACTCGTCTGTTTTTCAAGAACGTACGGTGTGAAAACTGAAATGCAGCACTATAAGGATCGTATTTTTTCACAAGGTAAACCAACTTTGAAAAATCTGAAAATATTCCAGTAAATCAACAACACATTAAATATTATGTCTGAAAATTTTCAGAATTTTTTAAAATTTAGAAATACCTTCACCGCAGTGCTTTTCTCTGTGAATCCGCAGCCCCTATGCCTAAAACAAAGGAAACGCCTCGAAAATTCAAGAAATAAGAAATGAAAAATTAAAAGGGTGGGTGGGTAGAGAATGGGGGATTGCCCCTTGGATTCAAGCAATTGAATTCTTGTCTTGAACGAGATTAAGATGGCAGCGGCGCCATTTGATAACAGTGATTTTACATATTCTAACTATCTATGCGTAAACACAAATAATCAATTTACGTAAATACGTATTTATATCAATATTCCTACTCTCAATAACGAAGTAATATAAGAGAGTCAGGATTCGTTCCACTCTTAAAACCTCAAGACTTAATTAGAATTCAACTACTCGACACAAAGAACAATGTGAGAGTAATGTGTGATGTGAATTTTCTAATATCATTATACTATCATTTCCCAAGCAAATCAAACAAGACATGGTATAAAGGGTTGAACTTTGCTTGTTCGAATTTAAAAGGAAACTACTCATGTAAGAATTGATTTAAACTAATAGTGACAAATACTAAATCAATGAATTACAATAGATGTTTAATGGAAAATGAAGCTAGATTATCAAAAACAACTAACTTTATTAATCTAATGAAAAGTAACAATGATTCAATAATCTATATTAAAACAAGGTATGAAAACTAATTAATTAATGGGATAAAACTCAAAACTAGATCTAGATCTATCTTTTTCTAAAACTAAACTCCATTAACATTAGCTTCCTAACCTAACTTATTTTCTAACCTAACTATCTACCATTAACAAAGAGCTAAGCTTTTGTTTTTATATGTTCATATCCAAAAATCGTGCATGGGCTTGGAGCCACGCTTTGGGCCAGAGAATCAGGCCCAAAACCCAATACTTTTAGTCCAAAAAGGCCTCTTCAGCTACAGTTGACTTCGACAGACTTTTTGTCCACTTCTGCTCCTCTGATTGGGCCAAGGCTTGGACCATTGGAAAGTTCTTTCCGAGCTGGTCGTTTTGACGTAAGGTAGGCCCAATTCCGAGGTTTGAGTCCAAAGATATGGTCTTCGAAAGTTCTGTTGACTTTGTACACTATTTCTGCCCGCGTGGACTTTGACTTTTCATCTTTTGACCGGGCTTTACAGAGGCTTTGTCTTCTTGGAAATTGGCCTTTAATCACAGAACTCCTTAGCAACCAACCTTTGCTCCTTTATCTCGCTAAAGTGACACATTTCTGCACATAATGGATTTTGAAGCCTGAAATGCATAAAAACACGTAATCAGTATTAACTTTTACTTATTATTCACATAATTGGTCTAAAAGTACGATTGTTAAGGGGTTAAAACTACAATTTTGGGCTCTTATCAATATATATTGATGATATGGTGGAAAAGAGCATGTCGGAGGAGGAACACTTGGAAGGTCTTCAGGAAACTTTTCATATACTGCAGGCACATAAACTGAAACTCAACCCTGAGAAGTGTACTTTTTTGGGGTAACTTCCGAAAGTTCTTAGGTTACATAGTTACACACATATAGAGGCAAATCTGAACAGATCGATCGGCCGATAGAAATGCCGTCCCCTCAAAATGTGAAGGAGGTGCAAAGTTTAGCGGGAGAGAGTAAAGCGCACTTAACCGATTCATTTCAAAGTCATCGGATAAATGTCGACTCGCTTCTATCGATTATTAAGGAAAACACAAGACTTCAAGTGGACCGCGGAATGTGAAGAAACCTTCCAAGATTTGAAGGATTATCTAGGGAAGCGCTTTATTGTCGCGACCGAATGAGGGGAAACACTATATTTGTATTTGGGAGTTTCGAGTACACGGTGAGTTCGGTCTTGGTGCGAGTCGTTGATAAAGTAGAGAAGCCGCTGTACTTTCAAAGCAAGACCATGTTAGAAGCGAGGGCCGATCTGACCGAATTGAAATACACTTTGGCTTTGGTATTTTCTCGCCTAAAGTTGAAACCTTATTTTGAGGCGACGACCGCTGGTAGTATTAACAAATCGCCTCTCAAAGCGCATTGAGGGCGAGAAGTCGAGAATGCTAAAATGGGCGGTAATGCCGAAGTTTGCTATGAAATTCATTATGCAAATCAAAACCCAGAAAAAAAGCAAGCATTGGTGGAGGTATTGGCGAGTTCCCACCGAGGACCCGGCGTGGGGTGAGGAGATGGTAATGGACCACGAAGGAGAGGTTAACCACGACCCATTGGACCCACAGGATGCCCTGAATGGGTGGAGTTTTTTCGGATGGCTCGCTACGGATCTGAGGAACGGAATAAAGCGTAGTCCCGGTAACTCCGAGAACACTAGCCGGAGTTGTCAATGAAACCGGGATTCGCGCTTCAAATAATGAATCGAGTATGAAGTCAGAATAGCGAAGTTTAGATTTGGCACAAGATCCGGGCGCGGAGTGAATTATCTGTTTACTCCGATTCTAACCTGGTGGTGTGCCAAGTGAATGGGGGATTTGTGGCTCGCTGCCCGAGGATGACAAGATACTTGGAGGTCCTACAAAGGAAAGCGAGCAAATTCAGTAAGATCAAGTTTACCCATTTAAATCGCGGAGAAAATAGACATGCGGATGCATTAGCTTATGTTGTGGCGGTATTACTAGGTTCGGAGGGGCGATCTATTGAAATAAGGGTGTTGGACAAGCCCAGTACCGCGGAAGGAGAGTATGTTTGTCTTACCACCGAGATTGATCTTGATTGGATAGCTCCCATCAAGACTTTCCTGATAGGGGTAGAGATTGAAAACACACAACAGAGGCGTAGAATGGAACAGTTGAGCCAAAGATACACTTTACTAGATGGGAACCTATATAGAAGAAGTTTCGAGGACCAATGTTAAAATGCATAGGACGCCGCGATGTTCGTGAAATGCCGGCGAAGGCGCATGAAGGGGATTATGGAAGCCATTCAATGGGCTTAACAACCACACACCGTTGCTCTCTCTCCGAGGGATACTTTTGGCCACACATGAAGAGAGATGCCACGTATATGCCAAAAGATGCTAAAAATGCCGAGGTTTGCACCATCGATTCATCTTGCTGGCCGAGCCGTTACATAAAATGCGGCCTGTGGCCGTTCGCCATGTGGGCAATGGATATAGTTGGACCGCTGCCCATGGCAAGCGGTAAAAGGAGGTTTATGTTAGCGCAACAGATTATTTTACCAAGTGGGTTGAGGGCGCAATCGCAACAAGTCAAGAAACGTAATGTGAACAAATTCCTATGGGAGAATATCATTTGCAGGTTTGGATTGCCACATACAATCATCGCGGATAATGGGACCGCAGTTTCATCGGGAAGAAAGTCCGAAATTTCCTCGAGCATTCAAAGTGAAGCAAGGGTTCTCAGCCCCTACAATCCGGAGGGAATGGACGAGCCGAAGGCTTCAAACAAAGTCATTATGGATAACCTTAAGAAAAACCGAGGAGCGGAAGGGAGCATGGGCTGAACACTTACCTCATGTGGCCGTGGGCATACCGAACTACACCAAGAACATCCACTAATGAATCACCGTCGCGAATGGAGTACGGAGTAGAGGCCGCCATTCCAAGAGATGATAGAGTCCACGACGAAACGCAGCGTGGGAAAGCGGGCAATGAGAAAATATTAGCCGCTGGATTTGAATCTTGTGGAAGAAAAAAGAGAGATAGCCCGTGATTCGGTTGGAGGAATACCATCGGACTCTGCAGAGAAAGACGATAAACGAAAGTGAAGCCAACGGAGTTTCAATGTGGGTGACTACGTCTTTGCGGCGTGTTACTCCAACCACCAAGAAAGAAAAATGACGGAAAGTTGGGGACAAACCGGGAAAGGTCCATATGTCATCGCAGAAGAAGGGTACATCCGGTACTTATGGATTACGCTTCACATGGAGAAAAGATAGAAAGACCGTGGAATATCAGAATGCTGAAAGAGTTCCATGTCTAAGACCTTTGTTTAATCTTTTCGTATTTGATAGCAAATTATCTGTATTGTTTATTTTTATGACTATGAAATAAACAAGCACTTCTTCCAAACGAGTTAGCAGTAGATAATAGAAATAAAACAAGGGATGAATATAATTGTCCCGTCAAGCTTCACAGCTATACAGCAAGAGAGAGCTGAGAGCCCTTTCGCGGACTTAATGTCCGAATCAAACTGTGGGCAACCCTAACTAGCTTCACAGCTATACATATAGAGAGTCCGGCGGGGGGGAAGAGCCCTTGGCGGACTTCATGTCCGAATCAAACCGGGGCAACCCTAACTAGCTTCACAACTATACATATAGAGAGTCTGGGGGAAGAGCCCTTCGCTGACTTCATGTCCGAATCAAACCGGGGCAACCCTAACTAGCTTCAAAGCTATACAACAAGAGAGAGCGGGAAGAGCCCTTCGCGGACTTCATGTCCGAATCAAACTGGGGGTAACCCTAACTAGCTTCACAGCCTATACAAATAGAGAGTGCCTTTGGGGAAGAGCCCTTCGCGGACTTCATGTCCGAATCAAACTAGGGGCAACCCTAACTAGCTTCAAAAAGCTATACAACAAGAGAGTGTGGGGAGCCCTTCGCGGACTTCATGTCCGAATCAAACTGGGGTAACCCTAACTAGCTTCACAGCTAGACAAAAAGGAAAGGGGGGGGAAGAGCCCTTCGCGGACCTCATGTCCGAATCAAACTGGGGGCAACACTAACTAGCTTCACAGCTATACAAATGGAGAGAGCGGGGGGGGGGGGGAACCCTTCCCAGACTGCATGTCCGAATAACATGGGGGCAGCCCTAGCTAGTGTCATGCTAGCTGAGTGTGCAAATGCAAATGAAAAAGAGATTAAGTCAAAGTACCATATAGATCAATGGCTCCAATGCATAACGAAGTAGAAATACGCCGAAATAGAAGTACGACAGATAGTAAATTACAATGCAAAAAGAGTACAATGCAAGTCGTTTGACACATACTACGCAAAAGTAGTGTATCGAATAAGCATTTTTCCAAACACATAACATGAGACATTGTTCCTCACAAACACAACGATAATTGTTCAAACTAAATTACAAATCCAAAGACATCCGCAAAGAAAGAAAGAACCGACATGTGTCAATCACGAGGGATCGAAAGAGGTTCTTCAAGAGAAGTATTTACATCTTCACCGACACCATGCTAGCATCTTCATTCGCCTCCATCGGAGAAGCGGTCGCCACCGGTAATGGGAGTCGCCACTTCGAGGTAGGCGTCTCGGCAGCTTCCGGGATGCACGGTTGGTGATACTAAGGCGGTGTATCTACAACAGGAGGAGGCGATGGAAGAAGTCGACTGCGGCAGCTTAAGCCGATCAAGTTGTTGTTGTAATTCGGCGGCAATCTTCTTCAGCCGAGGCCCCGGACCGATCCGCGGCCTCTTTGACGCCTTATCTACAGCGGCTTGAGTGGCAAGTCTCCGCCTCTTTGAGGCTTTCCATTTTAGAATTGACCCCGCCACGTGAGTCGTGGTGCTTGTCCTCGCCACCGAAGCTCCTTGTGGACCTTGACGCCTTGATCCGACACTCGTCCCTATCCTTCTCCAAACTTTGGCATACCTTGCTTTCCGACCCATCGTGGACCATGTATCTCTCCGCCTTGCCTCCAAATTCTCCACGGTGCTAGTAAGGCCGCCAAAGCATTACAGCCGATATCTAGACTTCGGTACATATATATACATATTGGGTATAAAAGGTAGCACAAAGGATAATGAGCAATAGAATCAATAACACATACCTTTTCCCACCCAGTGTAAATGGAGGCCCTATGGGAAGCAACGGTTCCAGAATCTCCATAAGCTTGATCCCGAGGGAGATGAGAGCTGAAAAATAAAGAGGCGGCAACAGCTGGATTTTCCAAAGCTGAGTCTCGCGTAGTGACATTGCGGTCCCTAGCCTTGAACTTGGGATGCCACACTTCGACAGGGCCAGATGTTAAAGGACCAACTGAAGAGGAATCCTGTCTGGGGCGGCGAGAAGATATAGCAGACCGCGGAGGTTCATTGCGGCCAGTGGTAGGTGGAGGAGCAGTGGAAGAAATTTTAGCCCTTTTGGTGGGAGGGCTCTTGTTTGACACGTCGACAGGCGCATCTCCATCAGAGTCGCTGTCCCAAAGCTTGTACTTGTTCACATCCATTTTGGTAGCAGAAGGGGGGGGCAGAAGTATGGACAAAATCGTCTTCCCACTCAGCCACACGAGAGTATGAAGGATGAAGGGTCTCCGCGGTAGTAGTCTTAGTTTTAGCAGCAGCAGCACGTTGGGCAACTGCTCGTGAATGAGAGATTTTGGTGGTATAGTTGAAAGACTTGTAGGGCGGCTTTCTTTTTTTGAGGTGGGGATGGTTTGGGCTTTCTTTCTTTGGGGGCGGCGACGATAGAGGGGCCTTGGTATTTGCCAATGTCTTTTTAGAGAAGCGGTCAAGTAAGAGAGGAGTGGCTTTTTCCTGGATCAATGCCGGGACTTCGCGACCGCACTCCCCTAGTTTCGCGGAGGGATTGGAAAATTTCGAGTAAACACCGTTGTATATCCGGGACCGCTAATCGGTCCAGATAGGGCGATACATGACATAGGAGGTTAGTGGTAACAATGGGACCGGATGTGGTATAGCTGGGGAGACAGGTTGCACAGATCGATCCAGCGATATCCCAACCGCTCGAACTGCGAGACATGGAGAGAGGGAGAGCGGAACCATAACTGCAAGGTAACTGCCGCGATACGTGGAAAGAGGAGAGACCATGGACGAGAGAGGGGGATAAAAAGAAGGAGAAAAGTGAAAAGAGAAAAGAAAGAGAATCCATAGAGAGAGAAAAAGAGAGAGAGGAAAGACTAGAGAGACTTGTGAGATTATAGGTTGTAATAGTAGTTTATACAATAAGTTTGTCGCGGAGGTTCCTTAAATTTATTCCTTACGATGAACTACCTTAAATTTACAATAATTATATTTTGCTATCGGTATAAGTTTACCTATCTATAGCGTCAGTTTTAACGAGATAGCATCAAGTCTACATGCCAGTATGAGTGGCAGGCAGAAAAAATCTAAGCCAGCATATTGTGTGGCGGGTAGAATTTTTTTTTAAAGAGTGGAGAGTCCAAAAAAAACAAAATTCCTTCCTATACGCCATTGGTATTGGCGGCTATAAAAAAAAACCCATTGGTTTTGGAAACGCTAACCCGCTAACACTATCCACTGTACTATTGTGGTTTGGTGGATTGGACTTAGCCTTAGTCCTTATCTTATCGGTTCGATTCAATCGGGCTCGGCTTGTCCCGCCCATTGACAGCCCTAACCATTAACAGCTAGTTGCCATCTATATGAAGAAAAACATAGTACGGTATGTAGTGTCCTTAGGGCAGGGAATCGGGTCGGGTAGACCCGAATCCGACCCGACCCGACACCGAATCTGGCTGGTTCGGGTTGATTTTCATATCCATTTATGTATTCGGGTTCGATTCGGATATAATTTTTGGGTTTTTTTTGAATTTTTAGTGTTATCTGATCGGGTTAGTCGGGTTCGGGTCGGATTCGGATTCGGATAATGTGAAATTATTCGGATTCGGATATAGCTATATCCGACCCGATCCCTGCCCTAAGTGTCCTCATTGAATGAAAAGTCCACTGGCCGCCCGTGTCTTTTTCTTTCAGAATTGAAAAGCAAACGCATCTTTCTACCTTAATTAAATCCGGAATTAGAGTTCATAGAGATCATATCGTCATCAAAGTATTCCTCTGCCGTTTTGTACACCTGCCTTTCCCTACTGCTTACCAGATGTGTCTCTCTGCAAACAAATCTTCACCAACAAGTAATAAGAGCCTTCATAAAGTGGTTGTTGACTGGAACAAACTTCCTGATGATATGTTAAAACTGATCGTTAAACATCTTGGGTTTCCTGATTTTGCGAGGTTCGGATCAGTCTGCTCTTCCTGGAGATCTCTTGCTTCAGTTGGCCTCCACCTCCACCACAAGGGTGGTCGTCTACCATGGCTAATTGTTCCCTACTATGATGTTGTCGGCCAAGCCCCTCCAGCCAACACTAGCGATAACTATTGTCCCGACCCTGTCTTGGGCTTTTTTAGTATTCTGGATGGAGCAATTCATAAAGTGGATATACAAGAGTTACAGGGACGTCGAATCTGTGGCTCTTCTTTTGGATGGCTAATTACCGTTCATGGGAATTCAGAGTTTCAACTCCTGCGTCCCTTCACTGGGAAAGTAGTCAACCTTCCTCCACTCACCACGTTCCCCCATGTTGGAATTTCGGAAGAAAAACACAATTCCCTAGTTTATATTGTTAAAGACTGGTTTAGGGTCTTCCCTGACATGGTATGGGACACAAACCGCATGCGCAATCAGTACATATATAAGGCTATTACATCCCCTAATGCTGAATCTCCAATTGTCATAGCTATTCCCCACCATCACGCCATGTTGCTTTTCTATAAGCCTGGAGAGGACAACGACGACCCATTTATTTGGAAGAAAATACGAGGTGGCTACGTCAAAGGAGGATCACGACAACGACGTCCCGTTTACTCCGACATTACATTTTACAAAGGTGACTTGTATGCTTTGAGGTGTAGAGGAGAGGTTGATTTAGTGAAGGGCCTCGATGGTCCTTCTCCCACTAAGTCATTATTTATAAAACCCAACCGGGAAATGTCCACGAGAATGTATTATGGCGGCGGCGGCGGCGGACGCAATTATCTCGTGGAGTCTTCAACTGACCTTTTGCAGATAGAGAGGAACTATGGTGCATATATCCAACACAAAGAAGGAGAAAATTATCGTCTCACAATCAGTTTCAGGGTTTCCAAACTAGACTTTGCCGAGCATAAGTGGGTGGAGGTTAAAAATCTAGGCGATCGTGCATTGTTTTTGGGCCCTAATAACTCTTTGTCCGTGATTGCATCTGATTATCCTGGATGCCGGGGGAATTGTATCTACTTCTGTGATGACGATATGCAAATGATCAACATGGGTCATGATAAAGGTGTTTTCGATCTTGGTTCTGGTAATATTGAGAAAATTTGTACAATTAATTCCATTACTGTTTGTCCTCGCCCCTTATGGTTTTCAGCGAATTCATACTACTCAAAGCCTTGTTTAGCCGAAGGACTTTCGAGACATTGTATGAGGATTTTATCCAACACGGCAAGAGAATGGTATCGTCTAGCTTACAATCTGTTTCAGGGTTTTCAAACTAGGTTTTGGGGCAGAGCATAAGTGGGTGAACATTAAAATCTAAGCAACCGTGCAATGCTCTATGTCCCCAATAGCTCTTTATCTGTAATTGCATTCGATTTTTCCTGGATGCCCAGGGAATTGTTACTTCTTTGATAATGATGTGCTTGTTATCAATATGGGTCATAATAAAAGTGTTTTTGATTTTGATTGCGGTACGGTACTACTAAGAAATTTGTATTGTACAGTTGGTTCATCTAACTTACTTTTAGATAAGATTTTGGTCATCATATCCGATCCGTTCTTTACGATATGGATCTTCTCAATGCACAATTGTCAGTCTTCGAGAACTTTTCTAATCCAATGATAATGTATGTATGTATGTGGATTTTCTCAATGCACAATTACTTGTCTTCGAGAACTTCTAATCCAATGATAATGTGTACGTGTATATCTTGGATCTAGAATGAAAACTTCGGATTCTTGTTCAATTAGATGGCGCTCTGACTGTCACATAGAACTACAAACTATTTCTGATTTAGCTCTAGTTTTCTATGAATTGCTATTGAGACACATTGTTTCGACAGACGACACAAAGATTGCAAAGTGATATATTGATCATTCTTTTGTTATGATGCTATATACAGACAACTACCATAGCAAGAGTTGCAAGCCTACATATATTAATAGTTGTTTCATATAAAAATTACAAATGAGTAAATGCTGACAAAAAGGAATAGGAGAAACCAAACTGATAGTGAGACAAAAGGAAAATTGTCCTTATCTGTGATGATCGTGATGTCGGTGCTTCGTCTCTTATGCCTCTGATTGATTTTGTTATTACCTTGGATCTTGATTTATTTGATAGATCAATAGGAGTTTCATATAATTTAAATCATGCAGGATCAGTTAGAAAACATACCATTTAATTTGAATCTAACTTATACTAAACCCATCCTAAGAACCGAAATCCCAATTATGCTAAACCGCGTTTTTCATGTAAAGTTTTTTTAACTGGTTCAAATTTTGTTGACAACATCTTGTATAGATGAAAAAAATACTTGAAAATAGTCTGTCATGAACAAATTAAGAAAAAATGTATAATCACGCAACAAATTAGCTGAAAATATGGACAAAAACGAAAGTAGTACCATATTAGGTGTATGTACGTGAGTTAAACGACACCTATGTTCATGCAACCTCACTACTCTGATCTCAATTCCCATTTTATTGACTACCATAAACATTGCAGCACCTCCGAGAGAGCTGGCGTAAAAATGCAAAGGTGGAAGATATATATTGTTTAATTTCAAGTATAGTCAATCTTCATAAGTCATAATTAAGAAGAATAGTTACGTCTTGCGTCCTTTTGCAAATTGCCCCTATATTTACCAATATGTTTTTAGCTGATGGAAAATGAATGTTACATCCTACTTCTTCACATCCATTAATGAAATCCCAGGCCTAAGAAGTACGAACTGTCTCATAAATATATTAAATCGATTAGTGTGGTAAACTTTTACTTCATACAACTACCTGCATTTGGAACTCCACTGGCATATAACAAATCCCGTCGAAACCTCAAAAAGAGTTTCTATTCATTAATTACTACGTTTAAATTTGAGAACAGATACAACATTATTTTCTAATTGACAATTTTATCCCAAAGCTTGTTATCAATTATGTTTTGCTTCAATATAATCAGTGCAACTAATTAATAGAAGTGGCTTATCAAACAAATGCAAAGCAAAAGTGGAAATGAGTGTATTCATTTACCACTCAAACTGTTGTGAATTGGACAATGCGGAAACAACGTTATCCACAACAAATAGATCAATCATACACAAAGATTGATCCTTCTTACTAGACAAGACTTTAACACTCTCCAAAGTAATCCCAACACTTCTCAATATCAAATAAGCAAGTATCTAAAGTAAAACAATTAATATAAAAAAAAAAAAAAAAACCACAAGACGAGATATATCGTGGTTCGGCAATTTGCCTACGTCCACATTGCGAGTTCCAAGCCTTACTAGATGTCCAGAATAACAGATTACAAATTCTCTCAATTCACTCACAAAGAATCAACACTCAACTCACAAAGAATTGCTCTCTTATAATCTCTCTCTTTCTTGGTTTCGGTTAAGTTAGGTTTTTACAGAAAAAACCTATATTTATACTGTTACAGAAAAAACTTCCGAAACAGTATTTTCATGCTGAAATACGGTGGAGCGCGGGTCGCGCTTAAGGACCTGGAGGTCGCCAAAGGCATGAGCGGTGGTCGCGCCTTGTCCAGGCATAAATAGAGCGCGGGTCGCGCCTTTCACACCAGAGAGAGAAAAACGTCTTTTTTCTCTACACAAACAACTTATTGAGTTATCCAAAACGAATAATTTAACTGTAAATCCAATATAATATTGTTTAAAGGTCTTTATCTTAGCCATTTTTTTTTTATACATTAGACAATATATGGGATTTACGACAGTAACCTACCTTATCGTTAACACTAAGCTATATTAACGTTAAAAGAAGAGAATGTAGATGGTGTGTTTTTGTTTACCTTTAGTCGTACATTGAACAACACAAATTCCCATTGCAATTCCTAAAAACTCAATATCATAAAGAAGATCGAAAGTGTCAAAAAACACAGAACTTGGCTCTTAAAATTGCAAAGAAATCCCCAAATCATGCACTCTCAGAGAACTCAAAACCCCCTGAAAATATTTCAGAAAACCATAAAAAATGCCGAAATAAATATATTAAAAGAGGGGAAAATAAGAAATGGCTCAAGGTTGCTGAACGAACCTTTGAACTAAATGTGAGACTTTGAAAAATAAGAATTGCTGATGAAGAGGATGGGGGAGTCAACAAAAAAAAGAAACATGATATTAGGTAATTTATCTCAACCCCACCAAACCAAATGCGCATACCAACTTCGTTTTGCATCAAAACATAAATTAAGGCAAAATCAACAATCAACATACAAATTCGTAACATTGCTCATACCTACAAAGTTGATATTAAGTAAATGTGTGTCTTTCACTACCAAAGTCTTTGATTTCCATTGCAACCATCTGTTGTTATCTACTAAATGAAAAACGAAAAGCAAATCTATTGAACATTTATTTGCAAATGGCTAAACTTGGGTTTTTATATATTTTTCTCATTATAAAATGGTTTGGATATATAGCACGGTTGAGGTACCAATATTACATCTTTATCACTAAAAAAGTTCCAACTAATCTTAACCAATATAGGGTAAACCACAAAAAACTGATAAGAGTACGGAGTACCTCAACTGTTGTTTCAATCAATGGATCCCAAACGTCCTATTGAACATCCGAGAGAAGTTATTACACAGGTAATGTCAAATAATCAATCAAGTCCATGCCGTACATGTGAAGCACCTATTCCTCACAAATCACTAGTAAAAAATGCAAAAGTTTAAAAAATAACAATGAAACATAATAGAATAAAGACCAAATCCAAACTCAATATATATTTTGTAGCATCAATGGGCAACTAATCAGTACTCAAACAGACAACAGTATGATCAAAATCTTTTGGCCAAAGATACTAACCACACGATTATCTATGGGTTTTTGCCTTTATGGTATGACTACACAAAATTTAAAGCTCCGGCGCAACTATTAACCGTCAAACTAATTTATTAGTAGAACTAATTAGATTTTAGAACTTCAAATTTTCAAACACAAAGCCAAATAAAGAATCAAACATGTAGCAAATCAATTGGGTGCAGCAAAATAATTTGGAACTCTAAAATTAAGTGAAGGAATACAAAACCAAGAAATTCTAATTAAAAAAAACATACCCAACTTTTTTGGTTATTTTGTTTTGCTATATTTCATTATTATTTGTTTATAAAATTAGAATTTGGGGAGATCATAATAATATAAGAATAGTAGAGGGAGAATTAAACAAATGTAGGGAGGTGTTACTAAATATTAACCTCTTTTTTTAGGAGTCTCTAATATTGCTCGGTTTGGAAAATATAGCTATATGGCGAGAAGAGAGAATATGCACAAGCTTATATATATACTAGCAAACATGCACGCTCGATGAGCGGGTTATGCAGAGTGGTGTTGCAACCTGTTCTTTGCTATAAAATCTAAATTGAACTGTTGCTTAGTGCCTACAACATCCACTTGCTGACCCACACTATGTACCAACCAATATGAGCGGCCAAGATGATCTGCTTCAAATGACATTGCATTATGAAAACCAGGCAACCTTTGTTAAACTCAGCCAAAATAGTTCCAGAACAACCACTGTAGCAAAATTGTACCAACAACACCTCATAAAGTATCCAATTAAGTTACTATCAACAACAAGTTTACTCCTACGTTTTCGCACAACACATTTCCCCTAGGACATGCAAGTACACAATCCAAGGTATACTATCGGGCATGTGGTCTAATCCATACCATATCGACATCATCGCACTTGTATGCAACTCAAGAACAAAAAGTTTATGATTCGGGTGTATTTCATGCAACACTCTCAAAAGCGAATTGAGTATGAGAACTATATCTTGGCTTCTCACATCTTCAGTAAAATCATTTAAATAGTATCTGGCCTTGCTCGGCTCCTGCCCAACTGTACATGCAAAGATTTCTGGAACTGCTGGATTAAAAGTTGCACTTGATATAGCTTCAAATATGTCCTCATCAGATCTGTCATCTCCAATGCACATAACAAAATCAGATGCATTCCCACTACTAATTAATGTAAAGAGAATTTTCTTTGCAACTAAAGTTATACTGATTTCCTGCAAACCAACAAACAATTTTTACAACAAACACTTAGCAACTAAATGAGAAAGAATAACACTTTTATATAAGAAGACCTGTGGCTTAACTTCGACAATATGTTGCCCCTTTCTTAACAGCAACAGGTTCATTAGCAAGTACACTTTCCAAATAGTCCAATAGCTCCATGGCCTGACAGGACCCAGATTCTGGATCTACATCCTGATGGTACTAATGCACTCTCCTTGGATTCTATGAAAGATCCATCAATTGTCTCTGTATATAATCTCATCACAGGCTTAGGCTCAGGCTCCGCAATTCTTTTCCTATTGAATCTAAGAAGAGAGTAGGAGACGCATTTTCACACTTAATTAAAATTGACTTGGGGATGTGCAACAATGGACAACAACTTTTTTTCTTCATTCAAAATGTTTTTACTCGGATCGACTTTTTCTACAACAACAACAAAAATAAAATAAATAAAAATAAAAATAAAAATAATCAAACCTAAATGAGCTATTAGCTAGTAACGAAACAAATGTGAGAAGCTCCCTCGTTCCTTTAAGTTGTTGGGCACGCATAAATATTGGTCCTGCAGTTTCTCGCAGCGTAACATAAGATTTCCACCCACACTGTCCAATCCAAATAGTTGTACAGTAAAAAGTATATAATTCCGTCAAAAAGTGCTGACTTGTTTCTCTTTCGTTTAATTGTCGCTGATCTTATATCTGTAGATAGTTTAAATTGCATGTCAATTAATTGTCCTAGTAGGCTCGGAAACTTTATGCCAAGGATTTCTTTTAAAATCTTTGACACAATGGATGATAGCCTGTGTAACTCCTTTTTTAGTTTATGTAAACCTTTGAATGTTAGAGATGAAATTATCTATTGATTAATTTAGGGGTCAAGCAGCAACAAAAGAACTAAGCTGAATTTGGCAACTGCAGCATAATATTAATTGCTAGTATATGTGCATTGTTTTGCCCATTCGAACATATTGGGCGTTTTCAATATATAATCATATTAGGACCTTTCAACATAGATTATTGGATCTATAGGGGCTAATTGTACTTTCCCAAGTCACAAAACACCATAATTCCGTTTTATGACTTCTACAGAGACTAATCAATGTAATTAATAGTTGGAAACGGAGACTGATCAATGTAATTAATGAAACTTGGAACTGCCTCCGTCAAGCACAAAACTTCGGTTTCTCTTTCTCTGACGCTGCCGCTCTCGACGATCATGAATTGCATCGTCATTAAGTACTAATGAGTTCTCTTGGGCAGAGCTCTCCATTGAGTGCAACTGAATTATATGGTGGCCAAAAGAACACACACAAATCGCCTCATTAAATACAAACACCACTAAAATTAAAACCAAACTAACTACCAAAAAAATAAGTTAATATAAATAATACTAAACTCGTAAATCATATTGTTTCCTCAAATATATAACAGAAGGCTGGGAGTTGGTCTATATATAGAAATATATAGAAAGTGGTCTATAGAAAATGAAAGATTCTTAAGATATATGCTGGAAACTCGTGTATAATGGAATAGTAGTGCTCATTAGTTAGGATAACAATCACATAGAAGACACACAGAGAGAGAACGCGGCAAGAAATCGTGAACCATAGAGATTGCAAATCTTTTATTTGCTCCAAAAGACTAATGCAATTGCTAATGCTCTCTTGCCTCTCTTGGTGAGTTTTTAATTGAGATTAGTATATGAGGATGTATAGTCTGATGGCGGCTGCTATTAATTGATTAATTTAGTTGTTCTATACCCTTTATCCACATGAGAGGTAAAGTGGACCGTACAGAGGAAGCTAGATTAAAAGTTTGAGTTTTAGATAATTAGTTAGGGTGTTAATCCATAAGATAGCTGGTGCATTCTAAAGGATTAGCCTTCACATTCTTTTGAAGACAGAAGACTGTTTTTACTATTTTCGGAATGGATTAAATACTATCAGAGATTATACACTACCTCATGCTTTAAAAAAGAGATAAAAGAGATGTCTCACCTTACCTGAAATGGATTCCACCTAATAAGCTTATGGATAGCTACTGACGTGAAATCAAGACCTCCCGCTTGCATCCAAAAAGGGTTATTGGTTCTTGAATGGAAAAACAGAGAGAAAGATGGGGCCGGGACTTGTGGATTTCCTTTGAAGACTAAGTTAGGGTGTGGATATATCAAACGGTCCTATCTCACCTAGTTCAATTATATGTGACAATATATCGGTATAGTTGTATTTGGATTCCACTCAACAAACAAATCCCACAGAATCAGTTCCTTCTTAGCCCATCCTTTCCAGATTGAGAAATCAATTACTATTCATGTACGTGTGAATAGTAGCGGGGGAGACGAACAATGAGAAATTGCAAGAGAGGTGAACAGTGAGAATTCCAAGTGAGGAATATTCAAGAAATCGAGACACCTACAGATGTGAAGTGATGAATATTCAAGAAATTGGGACACCTACATATGTGAAAAGACTAAAATACCCCCACAATAGGCAGTGAAATTACCAAAATACCCAAAGGACGTACACCAAAATTACTGTTCTTCGACCCCCACATTTTTCATTTTATATATATATATATATATATATATATATATATATATATATATATATATATATGGGCGGCTCGTCGACACACTATTCTAACATACTATCTTGACATACCCAAAATTTACCCTCGGATCAAACAAAATCTAATGGCCAAATCTATTCCTAGAAAACCAAACAAATAAAAGAAAATGGACCACAAATAACAGGGGCGAAAATGTCATTTTCTTTTAGAAAAAAATAAAAACCGTTTCTTCTTCTTCGTTCACGTTGCTTTTGTGAAAAACATTTATTATTTGAAATATTTGTGGTTGCAGTTGGCCTTCAACAAGGTGTATTTCTCCACTTAGACATTTAAGAGTGTGTTTGTTATGATGGAAACACTATGGAAAGAAAAGGAAAATAAAAGTAGTCTACCTTTTCCATAGTTTTTAAGGCGTTTGTTTACCCATGGACAGTGGCGGAGCCAGGAATTTACCTCACCTGGGGCACTCACTGGCTCATATGCTAATAATTTTATAATTTTAAACAAGTACTAGTGTACACGTCAACACACAATTTTATTTCGCAAAAAGACTACTATTGTAGTATACAATAAAAAAGCTAAAGTTGTCAAAAATACATTTTGCTCTTTTGAACTCTAACAATTCTAAAAATGAAAGTTATAATTCCCTTTACGATTCGCATCCTGGAAACGCTGCAAGATTGCCTCATTGCTGATGTTATCAAAAATATCTTTTTCTATGTATGTCACCAGACAACCATTCAACCACTTCGTCGCTATTCGATTCCTTAGGCGATTCTTCACTATGCCCATAACTGAAAAATGATCTCTCAAATAGAAAGTAAAACCCGGTAGTATCAGTGAGAGCTTTATAAGCCTATAAACCAAGTTATAAATAATATTTTTTCCCAACTCAACCATTTTTCTAGCCAAACTACTAATTCCTTTGTTCTAAAGGCATCATTGGATTTCATATCAATCTCATAAATCTCTAGTTGATTTTGAAGGACTATATGCTCTTGTTCGGAGAAATCATCAGGATAAAATTCAGCAAGACGAATCAACTTGTTTGTATCAAACGCACCAAACAAATTATTGGGGTTTAAGCAAGCCATACAAAGAAGAAACTCCGTATTCACCTTACCAAAACGGTTATCAAGCTCAACACGTTGCTTATCGATACAGCCATAAAAGAATCCAACCTAATAATAATGTAAATTAGTTGCCTCTTCTGCTTTTCTTCGGGATCTTCCTCGATGAACAAACTTAGCATCCATTTGAAGCATATCTATACCATGTTTTGTACAAAATGCAGAAACCTCGCCTAATAGCGAATCCCAACCACATTCCCTCATTTTCTGCAAACGCTCCTTGCATACTTTTACTAAAGCTAAAGCATTCACTATATCTTGATCTTTTCGTTGCAATGCTTTTGAAAGATCATTAGTGATTCCCAATAGATTCTTCATCAAATGCAAGATGAAAATGAACTCAAACGAGTGCATCAAATCTAATAAAACGTGTGCTTCTCCTTTTTTATCTGAACTTGAGCTCTCTTCCATCACCTCATCAAGAACTTCAACCACGGAGGGAAATATAACAATGAAATTAACTAACGTACCATAATGTGAGCCCCAACGTGTGTCGCTAGGTCTTTTAACACCAAGCTCTTGATTTATTCCTTTACCGCTTGATAGTTCACCATTTCTAAGTTGCTCAAACACTCTAGCAGCTTCTTTCTTTCGAAGGTTGTCCCTACGCTTGCAAGATACCCCAACAGCATTCACCACATTGCTAATAGAGGTGAAAAATGAAACAATCTCTTTGATATCTTTTGCGACATGGACAAGCGCCAACTGAAGTTGATGTGCAAAAAATATATATAGATTGCAGACTTGTTCTCATTCAAAATGAGCGCTTTTAGCCCATTGAACTGCCCTTGCATATTATTAACCCCATCATACCCTTGACCACGCAGTCTTAAGAAACTCAATCCATGTATGCCGAAGAATTTTTCAAGTGATGTCTTGAGTGAAACTGATGTAGTATCTGGGACATGCATCATGCCTACAAACCGTTCTATCACACAACCCTTCTTGTCAACATATCGCAAACAAATAGCCATTTGCTCTTTAATCGGCGTATCACGAGCTTCGTTAATCAAAATGGCAAATAATTCTTCTCCAAGGTCTTTTATAATAGCATTAACAGTTTCAACAGCAGCTGCATTTACTAAAGCCTTCTGAATATCAGGTGATGTAAATATGAAGAAATTATCTTTTCTTAGTTGAATTCTCATATGCATTTAGCCGTTTAATTGCATGTATATATCAGAACGTTGTATCTTACATAGCTGTTTGCTTTGCAAGTTCTCGAAAAACTAAGCATCATATCTTAAATCACTGCTCTCTAACAGATTTGTCATTGACAAAAAACCATTTCTCTCTCAACCTCATAACAGTGCTCTCTGCTTCTTGGATTCCTTTGTCCTTGCAAAAACCATCAATCGAAGTGGTAAATGTGGAGATATTGGGGAAATGACCAGCCTCCAACATCTCAACACAAAAGTTAGCAACATCCTTCAAATTTCTGCCTCTACAGAGCCCTTGAATCAAGACGATATAACTGAACGCATTGGGAGGGATGCCATTGGTCCCCATTAGATGACAGAAAAAAACTTAGATAGACTCCTAATGTGCTCAGCTAGGCATTCATAATTCTAGTAGTTTGTAAGGAGTAAGTTTGCACTTCCAGTCACCAACGATAATATGGCCTTGAGAATAATTCAGTTAGTAGGAAAGTTAACCTATTGAGCTCTTCTGACATCATATTCTAATAGGGACTGTAACAGTTCAAAATCAAATCTTAGAGATTGAGGGAGGCAAACCATTGCCATTTCTGTCCTGTTAATATGCTAGTTATACAGTTTTCAGGAGATTAAGGATGAAAATTAAGTATTGAGAATAACATGGAGACTGAAAGCCATATGGAACATGATGTTTCAACGAGTAGCTAATCATGCAGGAACATGATGTTTCAACGATAACACCACTGAACTATATCAGAAAGTGATCATCCTAAAAAACAAAATAAAATAGATCTATCTACACGACTCAAAGAATTATACTATCTATACGACTGGACAAAAGACACTCAAAAACATCTGCCTCAAAAATGATTTTTGTTTTCTTTAGAAACTTTGGAAGTTTACAACAAACCAGTCCAAGATTTAGCAGGCATTTACAAATACGAAAATAAAGGTGTTAAACATGGTTACCCAAGCAATAAAAAGACTTTCTTCTCGAGACCATAACCTTACGTACCTTTCAAGCTGTTTGAGTTCTTTGCGCTGTATTGATTGACAGAGATTGAAGTCTTCCACAGCCAATTCTAGGAAATCTTTGTTGTCAACACTAATAGGCCCATGAAAAAAAGTATTTGCAAAAGAAGAGTGAATAACGATCAGATCCCCAACATGTTTGTAATCTAAAACCAGTTACCTCTTTGCTAATGCTCTCACGCAACCTATGAGCATGCATTGAGCCGTAAGACAATTCCTGTTTCAAATATTGATGGGACCAGGATTTCAGTTTTTCCAGAAACAGCTCATCTGGGAGTTGTGTGAAGCTTGGTATAACTCTAGAACAGCACCTGTGTCCTTTTGATATCCTTCAAGTGTATTCAAGAACCCCTCTTCTTCATTGAATTGAATTAACTCATCTACATCAAAAGTGTACACTGAATTTAACTTTATGTTGGAGACAAAAGCAGATGATCATAGATTTTACTAATACCTGAAGAGACGTCATATCCATGCATACGTAAGATTCGAAATGCCATGGAGCATGTGGAAATTTCATAGAAAATTTCTTCATCCTTCATTAGCCAGCAGCTGTTAATTCGTAAATGTCAAATTTCTTCAAGGTGTTGAATTAACTAGAACACAAACCCAATAATTGGGCTCCATTACCTGTATGTTCTTTCCAAAACATTTCTAATTTTATTCTTAAAATGGCGATCTATTCCCAACCTCTCAAGCCTGTCTACCATACAGAGTTCGGTATATATATCCTGAGGATAAGCAGCCGGAACTGAGCAACCAACAGCAATTGCAGGGATGAAAAAATTAATTAAAAAAAGGTGAAGCAACAATGTAGTAACGTAGTAGACCTTTAGGACACAGATAGTGTAAAAAGATAGTACCTGCATTGCCACTCTTTTCTAAGAGTCATCTCAAGTAATTGAGGCAATTAATGTCTTGAAGCTTAGCTAGAGCAGCTACAGTGGTAGACGGTGAGTAAACAGTGACCCATTCTTCCTCTGATGTTTCCATGTCCTTCCAATTTTGTGACTTCCCCAGTCCTTCTGCTACATATGCTAGATAGAGATTTCCCCCTTCAGAATTGCTTCCAGAGCATCTGGAAGAAAAGAACTGCGGATGATGAGAACAAAAACTACCTACCAAGCTTTTCAGCTAAGCAGCTATTGTTTCTTATTATTCGGGATTATAGAGGTGAGATAACATTCCATTATATTAGCAATTGATTTTCTATCCAACTCTACAATTTCCAATATGTAAGTTGGTTCTTCAAAAAAAAAAAAGTACTGTAAAAGAGCCACATTGTAGTTGCAATGATGTTGATTATTAATTAATTGTCTTCTCAACACTATCTTGCTAAAAACTTAGTGCTTAAGAGGAAATATTCCTTTTAAGGTTTGATCCAAGTGCTACAATTTGCAGAAATAGTCAAAAGCTTACATTCCTTACCTGCTTGGTGTACCACTAGCAATATTTACACGGCTCTTGAGCATGGAAACCTACATCATCCAAAACAGAACAAGATTACATAAATATTTCTGATCCAAGATAAGTACATTTTGCACCAAAGGAGAAAGGGTAAGGAAGGTGATTTGGTATTTAAGTTGCAGAATTAGACGTTAACAAACATAACAACATAGTACAGGAGTTTTCTATTCAATTACACGCTTCAAGTACGTACACTAAGCGAATATGATATTCATTTAGATGTGTGACCTATGTACCGAAACCATAAAAAGTAGCATAGTTGAGTAGCAATAGACATCCTTATTACCCTCCTGGTCATGCATTTCTTCCTGATAATGTGAAGGCACATGTTTGTATAACAAAAACATTACAAAGAGTCAACATTGATGTAATAAACACTGTAGTAGTAAATGATGAGATAAGGCTGAAATGTCTTCTAATAAATGACTACAAATAACATAAAGGAAGATAAGTAATAGAAAAAATGCAAGATATGCTGACTTAGCTTCCCTTGAAATGGGTTTCAATGATTCTATGTGAATGGTGTGATACACTGATACCATAGGAATGTGTTTTAATTACAGATACAAATCATCTATACTAGGCAGAAGGGTCTGAAGCTCCGACATTTATCAACATGTTTTCCATATTTTCTATAACTGAGTGACTTCCCATGTATCTAGGAAGCACCAACTGTCATATGCTTATGTAGCCTGTATTTCGTTGAAATAGGAAGGTTTCAAGCCCTACTCTCTGGTATAGACAATGCTCTTTTTGAGTACTGACTAAAAATTATCTCTGATAAACTAAAAAGACCTAAATGAAATACAATTATAGTAAGAGGATAAAACAAACTTCTGATACACTGCATGAGTAAAATTGTTCACAAATTACCTGATCCTCAACTTTCATATGTTTCGCAAAGAGCTTTGCAGCACAACAGTCTACTGTTAACGGTCGCAAACCCCTAGCAGAGATCAATAAATGAAACTTTTCAAGTATTTGTAGGGGGGAAAAACGTGAATGTTATTAATCTATAATTCAGAATAACTTAGACATTATGAATGCAAGGGAACCTGAGAAGCTACAAAGATCTTATAGCAAATGCATTGATAACAAAAATTGTTGGGTTCCCAGGATCAACAGTTCCCTCTAAAAGCTTCCCTTCAACAAGCTCTTCTTTCCATGACGTTCCAAAAGCATGGAAAATCGACAAGGATGTCGTGTGCCCAACACATAAAAAAAAAGCTCTGAATTGTTGAAACTAGGCACTATTAGCACAAAACCTAAAACTAATCTGTTCTTATAATCTATCTGTTTATTTGATACTCTAATACCAGTTTATATTCCAACCAACTTACAAAATCTGATCCCCAAGTTATCAGGATTTATCTTTGAAAAACAAAATCCAACTGAAGTGGTTATAACTTAAAATTTTTAAATGGAATAAGAGATAGAGAGAGAAAAAGATGTGAAGTACGGGAAATTTCAATGAAGAACGAACCCACCTGAGAGAGAGAAGTGTTGGCACTTTCAGTAAGAAGTAAAGATAACTGAAAAGATTCTCACAATATCATGGGTAAGGGTTTTATGTAAAACTATAAATAATTTGATATACAGCAATTTGGCATACAATATCCGTTCTTATGATCAATGATCAATGAAATTAGCTATTTTTTCTCTTTCCTCTTTTCTTTTCATGACGTACTGAACCAGAGTCTGTGTCACCACTCACAGACTTTATGAACACCATGGTTTTACATGCTAACAAATCATAACCATTAGTAAAGTACATAAAAATGAAAAATACATGACTAGCCAAACAGAACCTGAGAGCTAGCAGGTGACCATCCGCATAAAGTCTTTGGTGCATTCACTATTTTCCATTAAAAAAAGAAGCACCATTCCTTTCCCGAGGTACATTTCAGATGTAGCTTCCTCATGTGACCAATAGCAACATGAAGGTTGCAACCTACGACAGAGATCCTGCTATCATTAGAGTTCACAGAGAATGGTTTTATGTGATCTACTCAGGTACAGGAGAACCTACAACTACTTCCCAGGAATCAGTTTTCACATCATAAACTTTCAATTTCATCCTTTCATGCTCAGAGACCACAAACAAATGACCATCAACTACCGCACTTAATCCTGTCCATCCTTCTCTCAGGTTGGCAGACATAGTCTCCCAACAGTTCAATCTTGGGTCGTAAACCTGACCTCTAGGTGAGAATAAGAAACGCCATAGCCAGCCTTCAGTCACAAGAAGTTTGCCATTGTGTACTGCTGCGTCATAGGACGCCATATTAACACCCATGCTTGCAATAGGCTGCCAACTTTGATGGGGTCTAAAACATCAGCTGATTCAAGCTCAAAAAGGTCTGAACTGCTACCTCCAGCGACATAAACCATCCCATCAATTATACCACATGCAAAGAATGAGCTTGCAGTGGTCATCTTATTCATCACACTCCAACAGTTTTTATGAATCTCATACTTTAGTACCAGATTAAGGGGAGTATCCAGATCGGATACCATGCCACAAAAGACAAAGATGGTTCCTTCCCGGGGTGTGGAAATACACCTAAAACCATGGGGGCAGATCCGTTCCTTGCATGGCATCAGTGGAATGGTGTGCCAAGACAAATTAGTTAGGTCAAGGACCTGCCACTGAATCTTTGAGGTGCATTTTTGGTAGGTACAGATGAAGAGCCAGGGATCTTGATAGCCTAACTCCTTCCTTCGGCTAAAAAACCTTTCCTTAGTGCCTAGCAGCAGATGCCAGCGTTTGCACACAACTCGGCAGGATGGATGGCTCTCAACTGGAAGTCGAAGGAGGCAGTCAAGTGCAACATCATCGGGAAGACCTGGAATTAGGGGTCCTCCTCCTCCAGCTATTAATTGGCATTCAGTACTCAGTTGTAAAATGGATGATGATTGGATTGAAGCAACTCTAAATTTAGGTGATAGTCTGACATCTTTGAATCTCCTAACTTTTGCACTGGAGCCTGGTGGCATGAAAATCGAACGTGTTGCATCTTCCTCTTATGAAGGGAAATCCAGATACTTATCCTTTTCTAATAGCTTAACAAGTTAACAGTTCCACCCGCTTCAAAGAGTAAGAGATGTGCACTGCCTTTCACTGTCTAAATTGTTGCTTCATCCAACACGGTCTAGAATCCCAACAAAACAGATCAGTCAACAAGTTCAACAAGAAATGCAGATTTTGCAAATCTATCCCTGAATCTGTGTATCAATCTTTGTCGACCAAAGACCAAATCTGAGATTAAAAAATATAAGGTGATATAAATAGATTTCCTCCATCAATATTTTTATTAGAACTTTTCATCTATTAAAACTGGCTTCTATTTCTTACACTTCAAGAAATGTACAAAAAGTCAAAGAGAAATCCAAACAACATAGAATCAATAAAAAAGAACATATAAAGATTTCGGGTTAGCTATATATATTTCATTGCTTTCTCAATCAAAATACTAATGCAAACAAAAACTCAAACCAAAATGTGCTTTGTTTCTTCTCTAGACCTTACTTTTCCCCCCTAAAATACATTATTCTTTCCTTAAATCTTCTTTCATACAAAACATAAAAAACCAATTTTAAGGAAAACCATAGAAATGAATCATCAATCTTCTCCATACAGCTCATATTCAAAACTTTAAACAACCAGTCAACAATTCCCCTCATATTTTTTTTACACAAAAAACTCACATACCCAATCCAACAACAAGAGACTAGAACTTTCCTTCCCTATAGAGCTCAAATTCAGAACAAAGATGAACTTTCTTCCTTTACTAAACAGCCCAAGTTCTACAGAACAACCATAAAATAGCTCAACAAACACCATTCTTTAGGAAACAACGTCTGATATACCAAAAATCCAAATTAAGAAACAACACATGGGCTAATATTTTTCCTACTTAAACTATGTTCAGCAAAAAACTCTCGCAAAAATCAGTACAGAAATTAATTTTTTCCTAACTCTATAGTTTAAACAACATTAAATACCACCGTACCTCCATAAACTACAACTCTGACGAAGCTTACACCTTGCTGCAAAACAGAATACACGCACTGAGATAGAGCAATGCTTTCACGAGCCTCCCAGACAGCATTATCAGTGTTCACTAACACTGATGATCAGGTGTTGAAGTCTGCGGCAAGGTTGTTTCTGGTGCGACATGGGGCTTTTTATACCACATAATAGCAGACCATTAGGCCCTCAGCAATCCACCATTTGCAAAATGTGGGATAAATATACGCCCCCAGTACGGGTAATACGGACCTGGGAGTTTGACCAATATGAAGAAAAATGCAACAGAAACCAGATGCCAAGGGAACTCTCCTTCCTGATCATCACATAATGCAAAGTAAACTGTGAGTTTATCGCAATATTATAAATAAATGAAATGCACAAATTCCATCTACACCTTTTTTAATTAAAAATTGGGACAAGTGGCTGTAGGCTTTTACTGACAAGTAGTGGTGGAACAATAGGTTAGTTTCCTCCTAACCAAACCAGTAAGCCAGTAAGGTAACGAAACCAACTTTTTTAACAGTTCATTTTAGTATGGTGAATGATCCCGGAACAATTTACACGTAACGATGCCTCAAATTTATTGAAATGATTTAATATTGGATATCCTAGGTTCGATCACCAAATGGTAAGATATTTACCCTAGCAGCTACCAACCAAATACAGATATATATATTCCCAATCATAAAAAGTATGTTCACAAACCTTGAGTTGTGGATACAGTTCTAGGGTTGCATCCTTGAAAATCCCAGTGACGACAATCCTAATAAGCAGGGGAATGGGTACAAGTCAAATTTTCCTTTCATGTGCACAGTATGACAACTCACTCAATGAGGTAAGTGCAAGTAACGGCACAGACAAGTATTTGGCAACAGCATAGACAGGCCAAGTATGAGTTCAAGGAAGTTCACCAGGGCTTCTGGCCAAGGAAAACTCCTGACTGGCTGAGGTAAGGTTTTCCAAACTTTTTTTATTTCACCCAAGCTATGGACCAAAACTATTCTACTTGGGCCAGCAGAGTCTCCTTCAGTCATAATTATAGCACAAGTTACCATTGGAGTAGTATTCTGAAATGGATACAGCCCCTGACGTCTACACCTGAAAAGGAGATAATAATGTCAAAGCTGAAGACATTGGAAGACATATATTCTCATGATTATTTTTTTAATCAATTTTAAACATTAAGTATTTTCTATTACTATTGCTGACTTATACAGAATAAATTAAGTTGATTACCTTAGCAAAGCAAACATGATACCGACAACGTAACCATAATATTTTTGAAAATCCGGGGTGGGTGGGGGGGGGCTATCCCTAACTAATATGCCCAGCAACATTTAGGACACAACTTCTCTTCACAACGCAGATATGTTTTCCGCCCAGAAACCTTTTCACGAATATCTTCATTCCACTTCTTAGCTTTTATACCCTGACACAAAGGAAGCTGTACTTGGTCAGATTCTCTATGACAAAAACTTGGGAGATATTTTTCACCAACAAAAATGGAGTGCTGGAGATCCAGTGTCACAAGTTTTTTATGGCCATCAAATATCAAGAGTGCACCTATGGTTAAAGATGACCTTTCGAGGGATAAACGCCTTAGTTCAGGAAGACTGTTAACGATAGCAATTGCTTCCTTGGCTCCAAGTTTTCCACGTATGCAGAGATACCTGATATTCTTGCAACAACGGCAAAGTTCACTCGCTAGACTACTGATTTCCAACCGACGAATATCACAAGTGAATCCTTTCAAATTCTTCCAGTAAGATAATGCCTCCCGGTAGAATCCAAGCTGGACTGCATTGTTCACATGTAGATACTCCAAAGAAGGTGTCCTGAAATGTCCATCATACCAATACCTCATATCAGAATATTTGCCTAAATACAACACAAGGTGCTGCTATGAATTGTTGCATGTATGTCTGAATTTTGTGAAAAAGTAAAGCATGTTAATTGATTAATGTAAGAAAAACCAGATCGATCAGTACATGGATTACCTTTCAGCAATGTAATGAATGGCATGGCCCTTGAGTCCAATAAGAGACGGGGTGGTAAGTGTTTTCCATTGAGTTTTGGGATGAGTGTCGATTAAAATTTTAAAAAAGATCAGGTAGAGGTTGCGAAAACATCGAGACATGGTATCAATTTTTTTCAAATCGAGCATCCCTGGAATGGGAAACAGAACATCAAGTACCGATGAACGCCATAATTTACAGACACAAGAGGTACTCACGTAGAGTATGTAGAAGGGAACTTTCCGGAAAATATGACGTAAAAGTTCTGGAGGCAACTCATCCCATCTTCGCTCTCCTCCACCAGGGCTAATCTCAACTAATACGTATGGTCTTCTTTTACGCTTCATATTTCCTACTACATATCGCTTCCTATTTCTCCTTACACCGTGGTTGATTGTAGAGAAAGAAACATCATAAGTTGTGCGACGCATTGAGATGTAGTATCAAACCTGAAGTCCAGAACAGAAGACAAATATCGGCATTAGATAGAAGACAAAGACTATGCTTCGAATCCATAATAACTTAATATGCCAGTATATATCATATTAATACCAACAGGTCAACATTAAACTTATTGAAGTTAATAATAATAATAATAAAAATCACAACTTTGATATATTTTGAGTCCTAACCCCAGATTAAATTAATAATATATTGTATGTTTTACATTACTAAACTGGAACAAGTAAATGGAAACAGAACAATTGCTTGTTTATTTATAATAATATACACAAATGACTAATAGTAAGCCAACATAACAACGGGTAATCAATTGCTCACCGATCTAATGCAGAAGAACCTTTTTTCAAGAAATTTTTAGAAATTAATAAATTAAGAAACGACTCTCGTGTCTCGTTTCTCCATAGCTCAAAATGATTTCTCCTTGAGTCCCTATCCATGAATAGATGACGTGTTATACATATTTTAGTTGTCTAGTGTTTGGTTGGTAACAAACTTGAATACTGTATATAACCCGGTGGATTGCGGGAACACAAAAACGGATATATGGGAATCAAATGCTCTGTTTGGCTGCAGAAGATTTTGTATTGCTTAACACTGATTAGGTGTTCCAGAATTCTGCAGATGTATTACATAAAGATATGGGAATCAGGAAGTTGTTTGGTCCTCAATTATTCTGTCACGGTTTTAACTTGTCCTGTGTTTGGTTGACACTATAATTTACTTATCATGAATAACGTATTAGCAGTAAGTTATTTTTTCTTCATTTTACGTGTATACTTCAAATAAATATGAAATGAAATGCACAGGATAAGAAAAGTCCAAATAAATATAAATCTTAACAAACAAATCAGGCTTTACTTAGTCCCCACTTTCTAAATCAGACTCATAAAAAACTAAAACACCTAATAATCCCAACAGAATATATATTTTCAAAGACCATACAAAATAGATCACCACATTAGTCCCTATGTTATAAATCTCACTTATAAAAACTAAAGCACCTAATGATCCCCAACAAAATACACATTTTCAAAGAACATACATAAAAATAGATCACCACTTTAGTTCTCACATCCTAAATTAGTTTTTCTCAAGATGAAATAGCAACCATTCCCTTGATCATTATGCAATTCCATGCCTCAAATTAAAGTAGATTGTTTTTTATCCATACAACATATTTAAGTTGACAGTTGCCCCACCATGCACAACTCGAGGAAATACTATATATAGCTAGCCTAGAAAGGTACTGAAGTAATACAATCAGATGATATTGTTTTGAAGTATTACAACTACAGGTTGACACATCGCATGCATGTAAGCCTTGTGATTTTAGTGTCGAACAAAAGCCTTCCACCCCCTCAAAGGTTCATTGCTCTATTCCAATATTCTTGTTTCCCTAAGCAAAGTCTGATATGAGAGATACGGCTAATCTTGTTTCCCTAACTAGGAGAGAGAAACTAAAATAACAAAAAAAGAAAAAGAAGCCGAAAGGTTTTTGTTGGAAAGTGGAAGCCCTTGCTCCAGTCGTCTTCTCCAAACTTCCAACTAGTTAGTTGCTCATCGTTTGCAACAGAGCCCAGATAGATGGCAACTAGCTGTTAATGGTTAGGGCTGTCAATGGGCCGGGACAAGCCCGATTGAATCCGAACTGATAAAATAAGGACTTAGGCTAAGTCCAATCCACCAAACCACAATAGTACAGTAGATAGAATTAGCGGGTTAGCGTTTCCAAAATCAATGGGGTTTTTTTATAGCCGCCAATACCAATGGCGTAGGAAGGAATTTAGTTTTTTTTTTACTCTCCACTCTCCAGCCGCCATTCAGGCTATTGATCACCCAGCACAGGTTGGACTTAGGCTACAACAACTTATCAATGAGGCAACTGAAGTCATTCAGGCTATTGATCACCCAGCACAGGTTGATCAAACACCACCTAGACCACCAGACAAGGCCAAGGAGAGGTGGGCAGATATTCAAGAAGATGATACAGAAACTTCACATGCAGGAAAATTTGCTCTACTTACAGAGCTCTGTCCAGTGCAGAACATAACTTCTTCTAAGACAGCCATGTTTAAGAAGAAAAGGAGCAAAAGGTGACTTATCACCCTTTCACAAATAAAAACTTCTTTTGTTACAAAATGAAGTGCTTTTTTTGGAATCTAAGAGGCATTGCAAATGCCAAAACACAAAATAGGCTCTCCAAGCTTATTAAGGAGTGGGATCCGGACTTATTGGGCATTGCTGAACCCAAAATAGACTCCAATGCCATCTCTAAGAGCTACATTCAAATTTGGGGCTATGTGTTACTTTTTTTTGCAATAGTAATAATCAGCAACTGCCAAACATCTGGCTGCTATGGAAGGAAGGGTTTTCTGCTCCTAATCTCATTCATCGCTCTAATCAGCAACTGACTATTGAATGTAATGGCTCTATTGTTACTATGGTACACGCTAGTACTCTATATGTGCAACGAAGATCTTTATGGCGAACCGGCGATCTTAACCCTTTAAACACTCCTTGGGCGATCATGGGAGACTTTAATGCATATTTAAGCCCATCCGAGAAGAAAGGTGGCTTGAGGCCCACCTCCTCGCATCTATGGAGGACTTAGGGAACCGCACGTGAATATGAATCAACTTTTTGAAGCTCCAAGTACTGGTTATATGCTCACTTGGACTAATAATCAGAAGGTTCACAGAAGGGTCAGGGGCAAGATTGATAGAGTTTTTTTTCAACTCTCACTGGTGTGATAGGTATCCTGGATGGAACTACAAAGTACTCAGCAGGCTTTGCTCGGATCACTCTCCTCTGGTAGGGTGGTATGACAGAATTCCAAAACCTACAAATGCTCCATTCAGATTCTTTAACATGTGGACTTCTCACCCTGATTTTTTGGAAGTGGTTAAAGAAAATTGGAAGGTGCCTATTGAGGGACACTCCCTCTTCATTCTATCACAGAAACTCAAAAGACTTAAACAAAAGCTGGCAAGACCGAACAAATATGTCTTTGGTAACCTGGGCACAAAGATCACAGAGGCAACTCACAATCTTGAGGCGCTTCAACATCAGTTTGAGCAAGATGAAAATGAGATGCTAGCTATGGAAATTGCAGAACAGGAACTACAAGTTGAAAATCTCCTACAACAAGAAGCTGACTACTGGAAACAAAGATCCAGAACTAGATGGGATAAAGAAGTGGATAGAAGCACCAAGTATTTTCCGCGCTTAGTAAACATGAGGAAGTCAAAAGCAATGATAAGAGAAATACAAGATGCACATGGTGTCACTTTGAAAGATCAAGAAGATATCAGTAGATTCATAGTCAGCCACTATACAGAAAAGTTCAAAGAGGTGGAGCTAGAATCAGATGTGAACCTTTTGAACTTGATACCAAAGCTAGTCACAGAAGACGAAAATAAAGAGCTCTCGTCTATACCTACATTCGGTGAGATCAAAAGAGCTGTCTTTGGTCTTTGTCCAGATAGTGCACCAGGGCCAGACGGATTTAATGGACACTTCTATCAAGTTTGCTGGAACATAGTTGGTGAGGATGTTTATAGAGCAGTGAGATACTTCTTTTTGAAAAGCAGACTACCAAAAAAGCTACAATGCAAATTTTATTGTCTTGATACCAAAAAGAGAGAAATGCAAACCGGTTTAATGATCGGTACGCACCAATATGCCTCTCAAATTTTGCTTACAAGATTATTACAAAGATCTTGGCTTCTAGGTCGGGCTCCAATAGCTTCAAAAATCATCTCAAAGGCTCAATATGGTTTCATCTCCAATCGAAACTCACATCATGCCATTGGGCTTGCTTCAGAAATGATTAATGAACTTAAAGTCAAGAGACATGGAGGCAATGCAGCTATCAAACTTGACATCTCTCAAGCATTTGATACACTCGATTGGAAATTTCTCTGGTCTGTCATGGAAAGATTTGGCTTCTCTGACATCTGGCTTCATTGGCTTCAAGGAGCTATCACAAACAATTGCATATCAGTCATGATCAATGGAGGGCCAAGAGGCTATTTCACAGCAAGCAGGGGATTATGACAAGGAGATCCACTATCACCTCTCCTCTTTGCCTTTGCAGAAGACTGTCTCAGCAGGGGAATAGAGTACCTAGTCTCCCAAAAGAAAGTCAAAAGAATGGTAACACATACAAACTATTGTAGCCCCTCTCACCTCATGTTTGCCGATGATATTTTTATGTTCTGTAATGCTGATAAAAGATGTCTAAAGTCTCTTCTAGATTTGTTAGACAGGTATCAATGCTCAGCTGGTCAGTACATCAACAAAGACAAGTGCAAAATCTTTCTAAGCCCCATGACCACATGCAGAAGGGAATCTATTGTGTCTTTTCTGGGCATAAAAGAGGGTGGCCTTCCAGAGAAATATCTTGGTGTGCCAATCATCACAGGAAGGTTAACTAAAGCAAACCTAGCCCTTCTGGTCGACAAGATAAGGAAGAAAGCAACTAGTCACCGGGCAAGATGCTTTCATTTCAAGGAAGAGTTGTTCTTGCAAGGCATGTTCTCAATAGCATACCCGTCCACAACTTGGCTATTTACAAATGGCACCTTGATCATTAAGGAGTGTGAGAAAATTATTAGAAACTTCATTTGGTCCGGAAATCCTGCGGAAAAAAGAAATTCATGACTCACCGAGAAAACATGTAAGCCACAGGGAAGAGGGTGGACTTGGGTGAGGGAGACTCAAAGACATTAATCTAGCTATCTTTGATGAAGTTGTCTTGGAGCTTAGAAAATGATAATAATGACTGGGCAATGTATATGAAGGGGAAATATGGTGCAAGAAGTGATGAGTGGACAAAATACAAGACTTCTACTATATGGCCAGGCATCAAATGGGCTCTCAAGGAATCAAAAGTGCATACGACCTGGGTCATCGGTACTGGAGAAGCCATAAACACATGGAAGGAAAACTGGACAAGAGCCGGAACTTTCACTCATATATTTCAGATGACAGATGATTTTTGGGGGCATTGCAGTTCAAGACTTAGTGAATGCATACGCAATGGACAATGGAGTTTCCCTGCTGAAATGATTCAGATTCTGGATGCTGCTGGTGTCAATGTTAATGACTTACAAGCCCCAAATTCCACACAAGATGATGCTAGGATCTGGATGCCATCTACCAATGGCAAATTCTCGGTCTACCGCATGCGAAGCAATCGAGAAAGAAGGCGTAGAAAAAGGTGAAAGGGCATACATTCATTTGGAAGGCCAAGTTGCACCCAAGTACTCAAGCCATTGGGTGGAAAATTTTCGTGGGGGATTATGCATTAATCGATGACATGCTTAAGAAGAGGAATTTTAAAATTGCATCTAGGTGTTGCTGTGCTTGCGGCATGAAGAGACACAGAACACATTCTCTTCAGATGCACTTTCGCACAAGAACAATGGAACTATCTAAAGGAATCATTCAAGTTGCAGTCCGGCATCTACTCGAGGACAGATGTTCTCAATTCTTGTAAGTCCAGGAGCCCACTCACAAAAGACATCCCGTCCGGCCATTTCATTGCTTGCCTTGTACATATTTGGAAGACAAGAAACCGAGTTCTTTATGATGGTGGGAATGTTGAGAAGGGGCAGGTCAGAATACATATCAAAAGGGCTATTCTAAGAGCACATGAGCTCTCTGGTGGCACCATGGACAACACCCCTCTAGAATTGGAAGCACTTCATGCCTTGGGACCGAGGAATAAACCGAGACGAAAGCACCAAGGATTCTTGAGTGTTATTGACCGCTCCATCACCGAATACTTAAAATCAATGCGGATGGTCGGTGCTCGAGGCAATCCCGGTCCAAAGAGGTTGGGGAACACTATTCGTGAAGTACACAGCGGTTGTTGGAGTTTACATTGGGGGAATAGGCTCAGATACAAACTATGTGGCTGAATCAAGAGCTATTGTTGAAGGTATTACGAAGGCGATTGAGATGGGGTTCACGAAAATATGGGTGGAGTCGGACTCCACAAAGAAGAATCAAAGCATTCCAAACCAACTCGGTTACCTTTGGAAAAGTTAGAGCAGATTGGGAAAGGACTAAAGGGAAGGCAAATATAGTTCTAACAAGCACATGGAGGGAGGCAAATTTCGGAGCAGACTTGTGTGTAAAGAAAGGAGCGACCCTAGCAAAAGGCCGTAGCAATGGTGGGAGCATAGACCTAATTTTGTTTATAGGTTAGAGAACCAACACTCTACCTATTTCGATTTATTTCTTAAAAAAATTTAGGAAATGTATGTTGGAGTGGTCTACCCAAGGCCCTCACAAATGTATCTTGTTTTTTCTTTGCTATCTAATACAATTACCCTTTAGCAAAAAAAAAAAAGCTGCCATTCTCAAAGGCGTGTGGCAAAAACAGATTTAAAAAAAAAAATCTACCCGCCACACAATATGCTGGCTTAGATTTTTTCTGCCCACCGTGTACACTTGACGCTATCTCGTTAAAACTGACGCTATAGATAGGTAAACTTATACCGATAGCAAAATATAATTATTGTAAATTTAAGGTAGTTCATCGTAAGGAATAAATTTAAGGAACCTCCGCGACAAACTTATACCGATAGCAAATTTAAGGTAGTTCATAGTAAGGAATAAATTTAAGGAACCTCCGCGACAAACTTATACCGATAGCAAATTTAAGGTAGTTCATCGATATCTGGATGCTTATTGTAACGTGTTATAGCCATCGAGTTTTGAAAGATCTCATACATGTACCTTAGACTTCCAATGAACGATGATGGCAAAATAAACCGCTGACCAACCTGATCAGGATCCATACCCTCAGCTATATCTGTCAAACTCAAAGTTAGAAGCACATCCTTATGGTTACATTTCGAGATTCATTTTATACTTTGAAACCCATCATTAGTTTCATCCAAAAAAAAATGACAATGCCTTGTTACTGTTTTCTGGGTTTGAGTGCGTCGTCCAGTTCATGTAACGGTCTTTGCAAACTGTCCTTGAGCTGGGGCGGGGATGAGACATGTTCGTAAATACGTGGATGTATATATCACATGATCACATCAAAGAAATTTTACATATTTTGTCGTGTTGGGCAAGTCTGACTAAGATGCAAGTTATCCTAGCCCACTGACGTTGGTTTTTATTTGTTAGTAGAGGACTACTAGGCTTGCACAATTATCTCATCTGAGCGAATTGTTTTAACTTTGTCTCATGTTAGAGAAGTCGGAGCTTAGAAGAAAGTCTAAGACCACTAATGTTTGTGTGTATTTGTTGATAGGGGACAACTAGACCCACACACTATCATGTCTTGTATGATGAAATTGGCTTTTCACCTGGTGATCTTCAGGAACTAGTGCATTCTCTGTCCTATGTGTAAGTATATTTTCAGAAAATCTTATTTTCCCAGTGTTTATGTTGATTTGGAACCATAATGGGAGTTTTTCTGATGTGCAGTTACCAACGGAGCACTACTGCTATTTCAATTGGTAAGTCTTGTCTATTCTCTTAATGCGCAGTGCTCATGCTTGTGTTGGACAAATTTACTGAAATATGTTTCTTTCTTATATTGGAACTCTATCGTTTTTCCGTTTGACAACTGTGGTCATCTTGATGCATTTTTGGCAAGAAAATTCAATTTTATTGTGATATTTGTGGTTTTGAAGTGGTTATCTGGCACATGATTTGGGTAGGAGTCTAGATTCACTGTGTGGTTCCTAGTTTTTCTGTTTTCTTTGATCTTAGTCCCGACTCTGATTGCGTTCTAGTCTTCTCTGTTTATCTTTATTTAAATTTTTGCAACTTTGGATCTTTTATTAACATTTACATGTGAAGACTGGATCACTGATAGCATGACCATTAACATTTACTTATTTGATACTCTTTTTAAGCACCATAGTGCAGCTTGGAAAAATACGTACTGATACCTGTATCTACAATTTTTAAAGAGCTTGTCATTTGTTCTTTGAACAGATGACAAGTTGACAACTTGGCTGTAATACTTTTACCGACACCAGCTGCTTGTGAATTAAAATTGCATCCAAGCTAGTTATTTTACTATCAATGGATGAAGAATGGGAATGTTTTACTTCATAGATACAAATTCCGTCGGAAAGCCTGAAATTTTGATGAAATGTTTTGGTTTTTATTTTTTAAGCTTACTTTCAACCAAGTACCTGAAAAGTGTTAAATTTTCTGATTTTGTGAGTTCTGAAATTCTTGTTTCAAATCCCGCTTTAGTGTCATAATGTTTAGAATTCTACCTTAGTCTCATAGTGTTTGAAATTCTATTTTTTGTTTAATGCAGTTGCCCCAGTTTGCTACGCTCATCTGGCTGCTGCTCAGGTTTCACAGTTTATGAAGTTTGATGAGATGTCTGAAGCATCTTCAGGTCGTGGTGGCCTGACATCTGCGGGGACTATTCCTGTGCCTGAACTCCCCAAACTTCATGAGAACGTTAGCAGTTCGATGTTCTTCTGTGGAGATGGGGATTGGTGTAAATGCTGTCTGTTTTTGTTGGGGGATCTGCAAGTCTTTTGGAAAAAGTTGTTTGTATATGGTTTCCAATTGAGACGCGTCCTCTTCAGGTGGAAGACCTGAGCACTGAATTTTTAGTTTTGGTAGT
Source organism: Coptis chinensis (assembly GCF_015680905.1). Taxonomy (NCBI): domain Eukaryota; kingdom Viridiplantae; phylum Streptophyta; class Magnoliopsida; order Ranunculales; family Ranunculaceae; genus Coptis; species Coptis chinensis. The sequence goes on along the minus strand of NC_141463.1, from coordinate 84,635,156 downwards.
TAGATTTTGATGGATGTTGCTGTAGACTTGGGGCGGTCACTGCCTAATTTTAGTTGGTTCAGCAGTGCATCTCTTTTGTTCGTTCTCAAACTAAGTTTAAGGGAAAGAGGGAAAGAAAATTTCCGTGATAATATTTTGTTGTTTTTACTGACTAACTTCAAAATTATTGTTCTTCCTCAGTGATGCCTGTCTTCCATTTCTTGATATTTCTCCATGTGTACCTTTTCTTTCACCGTTCTGAGAGATTCTCATTGTTGGCTCTGCATGGCAATGTTAGGTGTTGTAGTTTTTCAAAATTAACTGCAACGGTTTAATGCAGACCTCCTGACCCCTGAGGCAGGCTTTTTGTTTGTGGCGCCATGGCTCCATCGAAGAGATCAATCAGATTCCTCATGTTTACGAGTGATGTCATACATCCATCTCTCTATAGTCTACACATGAGGGATATCCGACTGAGGGTTATGTTATACATCTCTCCACACCTGAGGGGTCGTTTGCAAACTTGCTTATAAGAAAAAGAGAGCAATAATCTGTCGTTTGGTTGGTGAACTGGAACTCCTGGAATATGTTTTTTCTCCTCTTTCATTTTCACATTTCATAGGAATTAAACTATTATATTGTCCCATCGGAAACAATTAATTAAATATAATTATCTGCACAAAAGCCATAGAGTTGCGAATCCATTCGCGTCCGTTCCCTGTCACAGTTTAAGTGTGCTAGGCTTCACAATACAGCAAGAGAAAACATAAATTCACAGGCAAGATTGCATCCACTTGAACCAGAAAACCAACTCAATGTTAACACCAAGTTCGGATCAAAAGAAAGTTATTCAACTCTATACAATCCTTTCTGTTCAATGCGAAGTGGATCTCTTACATTAGTGCTCTCTTCCTCTTTTGAGCAGCGTAGAGTGAATCCCAGAGCATAGACTTCTAGAAATGTCTATACTTGGGCCTTGGGAGCAGAGGCAAACTCAAGTCCCTCAACAGATATAATGAAGGACGATTTGCCTGCTTCTCTGAGATATTGGACATCTCCATTCATCAGTTTCAACAATTTCCGGCAGACTAGCAGACTGATTCCATCTTCTGACGTGTCACTGTCACTTTCAAACATTTCACTGAGCAACTCTTCTGCTATCCCACCACCTGAATGCGTTAATCTGAAAGAGAGGAAAAAGATAAATTTCAAGGGAACCAAAAAGCATGACGCTACAATGCAAGAACATATTGCCTGCCCCCACACGTCGAACTTAAATGTACTCCATAAAAAAACACAAAAGAAACGATTCACAATGTAGCATCACTTTTATACTAAATCTAAACCATTTTTTCAACAACAGGAAACATGATTTCATATATGACCATATCCACAGGATTGTCACTTGTTTTATTTATTTACTTGTATAGTGGCAGAACTCATCCTTTCCTCAAAACCAAGGTGGGTAATTTTTGAACAAATGTTCTCTTTAACAGAGGTAAGTAACTGTGGTTTTACACTTTTACTTATCTGCTGAACATGTTTAATTTTGGTCGTTAAATATTAATTTCTAAAAGTAACAAGTTTATCTCTGTTTCCGAAGGTTCTAATTCAAATATCAGGCAAGATGAGAGCTTTTCCATTCTTTGTTCATCAGGTACTAATTTCTCGTCTTTTTGAGTTTTTAATACTTTGGGTTTGAACCAATTTACTTAATTTTGATCATTCTTTGTCGATTTCATTATTTGGGGTTCAGTATTTTAAGTTTTTGAAGGTGCATGTTGCCATTAATTGCTGTTATTGCTTCTTAATATGTGCTTGATCTGCTCAAGGTAACAACTAATGTAGTGTTTTAAGTGTAACAGTTTTTGACATTAGGCTTTTAGCTCTTGGGTTGGTTGAATTACTTTAAATTATTATGTAAAAGACTGTATCTTTATAGCTTCATATATGGTCCTTTCATGTTTAGTTTCTAGTGGAAAAGGTAGGTAATTTTGGTTCTTTTTATGGTTGGCAGTCATATGGTTATTGTTGTGAATAATTAACTGCGGAAACAACGTTACCCACACCAAACGGATCAATCCTACACAAAGATTGATCTTTCTCAATAGACAAGACTTCAACACCCTCCAAGCAATATCCCAACCCTTCTCAATATCAAATAACAAGCATATGAAATAAAACAATCAATGTAAAAGAAGAACAAACCACAAGACGAGATATATCGGGTGGTTGACGAATTTGCCTTACTTCCACACCTGCGAGTTCCAAGCTTTACTAGATGTCCCGAGATGGCCGATTACAAGTCTCTCTCAATTCACTCACAAAAAGAATGAACACTCAACTCACAAAGAATTGTTCTCTTGTAATCACTCTCTTTTCTTGGTTTTGGAAAAGTTAAGTTTTCCAAAGGACGATTTTGTTTTATACCAAAACCAAAATTTCATGCGATTCTTGTAAGCGAAGCCCACGGAGAAAAAGCTGGCCTTGGCGCCATTATATTAAAGCCATGGCGCCGGTCGCCACTTTCTTTGAAGGCGGTCGCCTCTAAATCATGGAGTCATGAAGCGAAGTCGCGCCTCTGGCCCTGTGAGGTGGCGCCTCGATCGTGAGAAAACGAAAATTTCTCTACATTCTCCACCTCGGTGAGGTTTTAACACATAAAACCGGGCGAACACATCCAAAGAAGATCACATCCGGTAAGTACACCTCCGGCCAAGGAAGACTTCGCGATCATCTGCCCGGCCCCCTTGTGCCCGCCTACGGGGCTCTTTTCAAACATGTAGGATTTGGAGCAAGTCCAAACGGTGTTGGAACTTAACTCCGGTGACAACTTTCATGATATCGGCGGGGTTGTCATGGGTGTCTACTTTCTCAAGTGCTACATCACCATCCTCAACGACATCCCGGTATAAAGTAATATCGGACATCGATATGCTTGGTCCGACCATGATGAACTTGGTTCTTCGCCAAATGAATAGCACTCGACTATCACAATACACAACAACACCGCTTACGCTTTCAATACCCAAATCATCTAGAAGACCTCGAAGCCATAGTGCCTCTTTCATCGCCTGCCCTTACCGCCATATACTCGCCTCGAGTGATAGATAGAAGCAACGTAGCACATAGCATAGACCTCCAACTAACCGTGCACCATGCATCATAAACACATAACCGGTGAGTCGATCGTCGTCTATCTAGATCACTGCATAATCGGAATCCACAACCACCGACATAACAAGTGCCTCCACCATAAGCTAATCCCACATCCAAAGTACCGCTTCAAGTACCTTAGTACCCATTTCATCGCCTCCCCAATCTTTTTCCGGATTTTGCATATACACCTCCACAACAACTAACGCGTGAAATGTGCGGGCGCAGTACACACCATAGCATACATCAAACTACCCACGGCACTTGCATAAGAACATTAGCCATATGCTTTTGTTCCTCCACCAACTAGGAGAGAACTTAGTCGAAAAGCCTAAAATGCCCAACTAAAAGGAGTAGAAACCGACTTTGCATTCTCCATACCAAATCGAGAAATTACTTTTCGAATGTATTTCTTCGAGATACAACTATCCGTCGCTTCTTCCTATCTCTGTCAATCTCCATGCCCGATATCTTCTTGGCTCCACCTAAGTCTTTCATCTCAAACTTCGAGCTAAGTTGAGATTTCAACTTGTCTATCTCCACCATGCTTTTGGAAGCAATAAGCATGTCATCCACATAAAGCGGAGATAGATGAAGTCATTACCACGAAGCCTTCTAAAGTAGACACAAATGATCATACTTACCGCCGGTGTACTCATGTTTGCATCATGAATGTGTCAAAGCGCTTGTACCATTGCACAGGCGATTGCTTTAACCCGTCATGATGACCGATTCAATTTGCATACATAATCTTCTTTCAAGAAGCGACAAACCCTTCGGGTTGTCTCATATAGATCTCTTCTTCCAAGTCCCCATGCAAGAAAGCGGTTTTCCACATCAAGTTGCTCTAACTCCAAGTTGAAGTGAGCAATTAGACTCAATAACACCGCGAATGGACGTATGTTTGACCACCGGGGAAAATACCTCATTGTAGTCGACTCCTTCCTTCTGTGAAAAACCCTTTGCTACCACTCTTGCCTTGTACCCAGTACTGTCGGACTCAGGAAGGACCTCTTTCTTTCTGAACACCCATTTACTGCCGATAGTCCTTTTGCCCTTTGGCAATAAAACTAGGTCCCATGTGTGATTTTTATCAAGAGATTCCATCTCGCTTGCATAGCTACCAACCAATCTCTGTAATGAGCATCTCTAACAGCTTCCTTGAAGCTATCTGGCTCATCATCTTCGATATTCAGTGCATATGCCACTAAATCCACCTGACCATAGTGTTTCACCGGCTTCTCATGCCCATACTTGTGCACTTCTTTAACTTGTCTCTGTGGCCTAGGGTCACAGCACTACAAGTTCGCGGATGCTCATGCTCTTCTTCCTGTTCTTTGTGTGGTTCCATGATTTGGTACCTCATCATGATCTAACCAAATCATCTGGCAGATCGGACAACTCAAGCTCGGTGGCTTGAACTTCTATAGACTTCACCATTACGCCCGACTACTTCCGAAACTTGAAGATAACCGCGGAAGTCTCATCAAAGGTAACATCTCTGGCGACCCGGGGAACTTGTGGTCTTCTAGACACCACAATCTGTATCCCTTTACCCCATTTCGCGAAGCCTAAGAATATGGCCTTCTTAGCTCTCAGGATCTAGCTTTGTCGTCCCTCACATGGTAGTAAGTCATCGATCCAAACACTCGCAAAAATACTATAATAATCGGTGGGTTACGACCACATCTCATAGGGTGTCCTGCAATCTATGGTCGGTAATGCGGTGACCTATTAATACGGGTAACACGCCATGGACACCGCATCGCCCAATACTCTTTGCCTAGGCGGCATTAGACAATAAACATCTTGCTCTTTCAAGCAAAGTTCTATTCATCCTCTCTGCCATTCCATTCTGGCGTGGCGTGCCCCCTGTATCGATTAATGTCGGCAATTCCACTTGTTGCGCCATTTAACTCTTGGAAAGGTCCATAGGTATACTTCGATTACCATTGTCGGACCGTAATGTCTTTACCTTCCTATCCGTATGCGATTCTCAACCCTTGCCTTCCACTTCTTAAATGTCTCAAACACTTCATCTTTCGATTTCATCATATACACCCACACATAGCGAGTATGATCATCAATGAATGAGACATAATAGCGTTACCTCCCTTGGAAGCCACCACGGAGGGTCCCCAAACATCCGTTATGCACATAATCAAGGATGCCTGTTGTCGTGTGCTTGCTTGACTTGAACTTGACTCTGCCTTTGCTTCCTCCCATAGACGCGATGCTCACGCAACCCCCATACTTGGCTTCTTCAAGTTCTTCAAGAGCCTCCGCTTGCACAACTCGGACAAATCCTTTTCACTCATATGCCCTAAACGCATATGCCACATCTTAGTGCACTCAGAATCATTACTACATGCACCCACTGCCTACATCGCCTATCACCGTACTACCAATCAGAGTATACAAGGTTCCATATTTTTGACCCTTCATAACAACTAAAGAGCCATTAACAATATTTAGGACTCCACCTTCGCCCACAAATTTGTGGCCTTTGGAATCCAAGGTACCAAGAGAAATAAGACTTTTCTTTAGCTCAGGAACATGTCTCACATCGGTTAGAGTCCTCACTACACCATCATACATCTTGACCCGTATAGTTCCAATTCCTACCGTCTTACAAGCAACGTCATTACCCATTAAAACAGAACCACCATCAATGCTCTCATAAGAAGTAAACCACTTTCTATTCGGGCACATATGATAGGAACATCCGGAATCAAGGATCCACCTCTCGGTCATATAGTCTTGTGTGGACACACAAAGACTGAACTCATCCTCTTCAGAGCCTGAAGCATAATTTGCCTCAAATTTTGCCTTATCTTTCTTCTGACCCTCTCTCTTGTTCTCTTTCTTCGGGTGAGGACAATTACTTGCGTAATGTCCTTTTTCATTGCAATTGTAGCACTGTACATGTTTTAAAGGCTTCTTTGACTTGGACCTAGAATTATCATTACTTGAATAATTCTGTTCAGACGAATTTCCTCTTGCCACTAGCCCCTGACTTGCATCAATGCTATTCTCTACACGTGTCTTCTTCATCAACTCATAAGAAAGAAGTGCACTCTGAACTTCGTCAAGATCGACGACTTCTCTGTTCATGAATGTAGTCATTAGATGCTCATACACTACACCATAATAGGATATTTGCAACACGCACCTTTTTTGATTTGCAACGCTTATTTAGCGTTAGTAAGTTTCCAACGTTAAATAAGCGTTGGTAATGTTGTAAAGCGTTGCTTTATTTGGGTGAATTTCCGGAATTAATTGCCAACGCTTAAAAGCGTTGGAGAAGTGTTACAAACTTAAAATTTTAAACAGGGGAAACCAAAAATATCGAACCAAAAATATCGAAATATAAAACATAATTTTTTTTTTTCTCTCTCTCTCTCTCACGCGCATTATCTCAAGATCCCTAATTTTCGCACTCTTCAATCAAAGAAAGAAGAATGGTTAGATCCCTAATTTTCGTGACTCCTCGATCCCTAAATCTTGGTTCTCTCTCTCGATTTCTCTAGAAATTGAAAACAATGGTCGTTCCATTTGGTTATTTTTTTATTAGTTGATTTTGGGTTTTGCAATTCACTGTTTCGAGATCATAGAATTCATGGTGGTGTTACATTTGTTAATATCAGAGATCATACCGGCATTGTTCAGGCGAGTTTTTCACTTTTTCGCTGTTTTCAAGCTAGATTATTTTATATTTAAGTAAATTTAGTGATTGTTTCAGGTTACTACACTTCCTGATGAATTTCCTGACGCCCATTCTGCTGTAAATGAGTTGAGGCTTGAATATGTGGTATGTATTGAGGGTGTTGTATGTTCTCGTCCAGTTGAGTCTTTGAACAAGAAGATGAAAACTGGAAGCATAGAGGTGAATTCCTTACTGAAGTCTTTTGAGTGTCGTTAATTCATCGGGTTGTAGTATATTGTTCTCGATTTGGCCTAAAACTTTTGTTAAGTCTTGATATTTTATTGGAAATTTTATTGGAAAAGAGGTATTGTAGAATGATGTGGTTCAATGTGATTATTTGGTAATATGGTATTTTAACGACCTTTGACATTGGACATCAGATTCCCAATTGATTCCCCTAGTCTTACAGGAAATGATGTTTGCATCAGGAACTTTTGTAGTCAGTACATGTGATGGAATGATGAATTAATGATGCTATCACTTTTTTAGTGCTTAATTCACTTGTTGGAAATTAGTTCAGTGTTTCTACATTCTTAGTAAAGAAGTAGTGAGCAACTTCGGAATGTGCCTTTGTTGGATGCTAATGTATTTGTCTCGAAGTCCGGTATTGGTTCTCTTCTTTCTCTTTATTCCTCCGATAAATTTGGTGGCTCGGTTTGTGATTCTTGCATGTCGATTAGCTGCGAGAGAATGCTCGTATTGAATTACAATCGGATCTAAGTTGCCGCTTCTTGGTTACCACCGGTGATGATGCAATAGAGACTACAAATGAGGAGAGATCGTTTGAGGTACCGAGCTTGATATCAAATTAAAAGCATTTGATTATAATTAACTAATGATTAAATAGTTAAAGTGCTTTCCCCGATCTATTGGCGGTTAGACTGGTAGGCTCGTATTATCTGATTTGCCCTTGCCGTATGCCACAAAATTATGTGGACTGGTGGTGCGATGTGAACTGGTGGTTTGCGATGTATGGTGGTGGGTGGGTGGTTTGCGGTTAGTGTGGATTGTTGGTGCGGTGTGTGGTGGTGGGTTGTGGTGCGGTGGTGTGGTTTGGTAATGAAGTGGATCGGTGATGCGATCTTGTGTTCGCGATGGTGTGTGAGTGTGGTGCTTTTTCTTTGCTAGGCTGGAGTGTGTCTTTGGGTGCCGCTGGCTTTGGGTGGGGTGTGTGCCGGGTGCTGCTATGGGTGGCTGCTTCTGGCGGAGTGTTCTTCTCTTGCATCGACACCGGGACAGGCCAATTTGCGAGACCTATAAATGGCTAGAACAACCGGGAAGAAGCAAAGAGCATTTCCTCAAAACCGGTGCTCTTCTTAGTATTGGCAGCTCTTCTTGGATTTGCATTGATCATTGATTTCCTATGGGCTTCTTCTTCTTCTTCACCTCTCTCAATTGCTTCCACTTGGTACCTTCAAAATTCGAACAAAGAATGGCTGTACCAAATAATTTCGATAAAGCAAGTTTAAGTTTTTTTTTTTTTGAATTTCGGTTAAGTCATTTTTCTATTGATTGATATATATATATATTTCAGGTTAATGAGAAAATGGTCTCGTACACCTTGTATCAACGTTTTGGGTACCTTCTTATCTTCCCTGTATCTATACTCATTACTTCCTACTTCTTTTTAACTTCTTCTTGTTTCTCTACTTCATCAACTCTTATTCATCTTGTAGTGGGCAATCTCTTATTTTCTTTTCGTTCATCTTTATGACCGTATCTTCTTTCTTCTAATTGGAGACGTCTTTTATTCACAACTTCATGTTTATCATTTTGTTCGTCCATTTTTCCGTATAATCTTTTTCAAAATTCTCGTCACTGATATCATTAAAGTTTTCAATATCCTCATAGTTTTCTTCTATCCTTAAAAACCAAAAAATGAAGACTAGCAAAGAACTTGGGCGTGATGATGATTATATTGACTACAAGGTAATGTTTATTGACTTGAAGAGATATTGTGTTATTAGTACTGTTTTTCTTAGTTGTTGTTCTTCATTTTGAAAACAGAAACTTTGTTTTGGTGAAAGAATGGCGAAATCTGGGCTTAAGAATCTACGTGGAGGACATTTTGATAACATCAAGGTAATATTTTGGTTTTACTGTTTTGATATGGAAGAAATATTGGTTTGTAAAGCTGTTGTTCATATACTGTTGATCGTCAAGTATTTTTTTTAAATTTTTTTTGCAGATGATATGCATCAACTGTAAGATTTTGTGTGCTATTGTAAGTATTTCTCACCATCTCTCTGTTTTTAGCTGCCTTTTAGTACTATTGTTCATGGGTAGTGTTCATGTATATGATTTAATTTCATCTAATGCTCTGTTTCATACTTGGTTCTTAATGGAAAAATCAATGAATGAATTACTTTTAGATAACATGTGTGTTGATTTGCGTTAATGTGTACTATCTTATACATAGAGGTTATTTGTTGTTAATCACAAGAGAAGTTTCTGTTTATACATGACTTACTCTGATTCAGCTTTTTAAGATAATGAAAAAGGCTGTGTTATGTAAATGTTGGGATATGGCATATGATTGATCCACGTCGTTGTGTTCATGGCTCATTTTTGTTGATCCTTGGTGTTGTTGGTCATTTTTCTTTGTTATTTAATTTAGATTTAATGACCTTATTGCGGAACTGAGAAACCTATTATGAATGACTTCAAACAAACCTCTTCCACTTGTTCTGTAATGTAAGAGAAGATCACATCGTAAATTATCTTTCGGAAAGCAGATTAAAAAGCTACAGGAAGTAATAATAAATTAAGTCATAATTATCAAGCAGGCTATGCTAGCAGGATCAATGCATTGAAAAAAGAAATATATAGTACAAAAAAAATCCATCTGTCGAATTTGGAAGGCAGGGGACTTACATTCGTAATGCTTGTGAGATAGGTGCTGTCGTGCTGGGGCATGCTTGTGAAACTGTTTTGTTCACAAGTCACTATGACTTATTGTGAGCAGCACACACACAAACACAATCCACACTTCTTCGATGGATGATAGCCTAGGAAGTCCATAATATGAACCCTCTTATTGGTCAGTTAAATCTCGGAGCATCTTTGTTCTCTTTCTGTCTATTGTCAACTACTTAACTGTGCCTACACATCTGATGAAGTGGGCTTCACTTTTTTGTGTTTCTAATATTCTTGTTGTTATTTGAACAATTAACATGTCCTTCGAGTTTCTTTTCTCATTTGGATGCATTTACTCAATGATGTAAACAAGCTAGTGCATTAATATGGTGAACAGGGATAGTGAATTAGCAAGAGAAGGTTGTCTTTGTGTCATGTCTTGGGATTTGTGATAGCAAGCTAGTATTGTCTTGTGGAGTGTCGTATTTTCTTAACAATGCATGCAAAATTGGACATATTTGGGGTTTATAAGATATTTGTGCATTTGAAGTTGCTTTTAATATGCCTCGATCATTGTATGATATTAAGTGAAGAAGAGACACAAATCTTTACTCTGTTAGAATTCATGTATATCATTGTGTACACTTGCGTTTTGTTTGTTATTGTTGCTTGTGCCATGAACCTCCAAAACTCCATGCATAGTTCTAATATACATAATAAGTAACTAGTAGTCTAACTTCTCGTGTGTGTAAAAAGGCGCTCGAGGGGTTAGCGACTCTTGGAATGAACTTATAGACCGGTTTAGGTTAAAGTCATAGCTAAGTTCTGGTTTCTTGCACATATAATTCCACACAATAGGAATTTTCATGTCAAGGCTATGCTTCTATTTCTACTACACAACTTACTCCCATTTGCAAGTCGCGTTTTGAATCCAAGGGCAACCTAGTAGTAATTGAAATTATCTTATTACATACTTGCTTTATTGGCCTTTGCGACTCACTTTTATATATAGGGAAGTGGACTGGTATGGTGATCCCACGCCGAAGTTCATCCTCGATCGATCGTGCAACCTTTCAAGGTGGTGGTAGTAGGATCTGAGGGCCCTGGAACCAGTTTCGTGATTTGGTCCGGACGCCTTGAGATGATTTAGTTGAATCTGTAAGTTTTCGTGCATCTCATTATAGTTTGACTTTCTCTTGCCACATGCATGTTTTAGGAAGTTGTGAAGGGTATGTTAAAGCTCTCAATAACATAATATGGAAATGAGAAGCCTTTAGATTGCTTTCTAGCATGTATCCACCGGTAATAAGAATAGATTAGTTAGCGCGGCGATGTGGTTAATGATGCCACGTTCAATATATCACAGTGTTGCTATAATCATATTAGCATCCCGACTCACACTATAGAATTGAACTGATAAACATTCTTTGTGCAACAGGGACGCACAACTGAAGAATTGATTTGTCAAGAGGGGTTTGCAGACTATTGTACCTGTAGCCATATCGAACCTGCAAGCTAGGCTTGATTGCTTCAAACAGTGTCCATACAGATATAAATAGTTGCTGCCTTGGTGGTAATTAGTAGCTTTAGATCCTGACGTTTATAAAGATACGCTTTAAGGGTTTTGTATGCGACCTATAGTTAACTATACTTGTTATAATCTTGGAATTTTGGTTTTCGCATTATGACCGCTTGTTGTTAGTGAAAATAGAATTTCTTTTTTTGGCGTACTTGAAAACCGCTGCTTGATATTTGCAATTAGCGAAGTACTCGACCAGATAATTTCTGGTGGTAAGGGACCTAGACTGCTGATAAATGGAATCAAAAGGCCAATGCTTCTTGTTAGAATATTGGTAGTTGAACTCTATCCGACACTGCTTTCAAAGGCCAGGAGTTTGCTTTCTGTCCTTAATTTTGTTTGCTTCAGTTTGGAGTGAGTTTGTAGCTATATATATATTTGTCTAAACCATTTTTGTATTCATTGGATTCTTGTATTCATTGGATTCTTGTATTCATTGGTTATTGTAGGTTTAGCTGGTCTCGCTACAAAATATGAGAAATTATTTTTTTTTTATTAGCAACCCATCAGCAACGGTTTATAACCGTTACAAATGAATTTTAAATTATGGAAATTTCTGTTTGCAACGCTTTTTAAGCGTTGAAAATTTCTGTTTGCAACGCTTTGAATTTCTTTTTGCAACGCTTTTTAAGCGTTGGAAATTTCTGTTTGCAACGCTTTGAATTTCTGTTTGCAACGCTTTTTAAGCGTTGCAAATTGAAATTTGCAACGCTTTTTAAGCGTTGCAAATATTTCCAACACTTTACCGACGCCATATTTGCAACGCTTAAAAAGCGTTGCAAAAATTATTAGCAACGCTTTTTTGCCGTTGCAAATAGCCTGTTATGGTGTAGTGATAGCTTTCTGGCAAGGAGAATATTAAACATGCCGCTTGATCCTCATCATCCATCTTCATACCAACATTCAAATAATCCGCTAGACGTCGACGGAACTCACTAACGTGCTCTTGCATCGTTGAACCATCGACCATCATGTACCGATAAAGACGCTTCTTAAGGTACATCTTGTTCGTCATGCTCTTGGTCATATACATAGACTCTAGTTTGAGCCAAATCACGGCGCGGCGGTATTTTCTCCCATCACACTATACATGACCTCATTAGCAAGACATAACCGGATTGATGAACAAGCCCGAAGATCGAACTCTTCCCAATCATCATTACTCATACTTTCGCCGCCTTAGATTTAATCCCTTCAAAGCCTTGTGCAAACCTTGTTGGATGAGGATGTCCTTTTACTTGGACTTGCCAAATCCCAAAGTTATTCTTCCCATTAAACTTCTCTACTTCAAACCTTGCGTTTGACATCTTGGGAGCCATCTTTCAAGTTACACACAATAACCCAAAAGCGGTTTTCACCTCGAATTTAATCAACACCTTGTCTACACAAATTTTTTAGTACTAAATTCAAAATCCTGGGTCGTTATACCTGCGCTCCGATACCAATTGTTGTGAATAATTAATCTGCGAAACAACGTTACCCACACCAAACGGATCAATCCTACACAAAGATTGATCTTTCTCAATAGACAAGACTTCACACCCCTCCAAGCAATATCCCAACCCTACCGAATATCAAATAACAAGCATATGAAATAAAACAATCAATGTAAAAGAAGAACAAACCACAAGACGAGATATATCGTGGTTCGGCAATTTGCCTACTTCCACACTGCGAGTTCCAAGCTTTACTAGATGTCCGGAGTAACTGATTACAAGTCTCTCTCAATTCACTCACAAAGAATGAACACTCAACTCACAAAGAATTGTTCTCTTGTAATCACTCTCTTTCTTGGTTTTGGAAAAGTTAAGTTTTCCAAAAGACTGATTTTGTTTTTATACCAAAAACCAAAATTTCGCGGTTCTTGTAAAATAAGCCCACGGAGAAAAAAGCTGATAGCAGCGCCTCCTCCTCCTCGGCCTGGCGGCTTATGTTAAAAGCCATGAGCGAATTCGCCCCCTTCTTTTTGAGCGGTGGTCGCCCTAAATCATTGGAGTCAGTCATGAAGCGAAGTCGCCACTTTGAGCTGGCGCTTCCGATCGTGAGAAACAGAAATTTTCTCTACAGTTATTAACTTTATTATATAGCTCATATAAGTTACATTAAATTTACACAACATGCATTTGAAATGCACTGTCTGATCAATGTTGGGGCTCAAGGATTAAGATATCTTCCACAACTTCCTTTATATGGGGGTGTAAAAGCAAGAAATGGTATGAAGAGACTCGTGAGTTTTCAGGTTTGGAAAGTTATTTGTGTTGTGAAGAGAAGCTGTGTTCTGAATGTAGTTGGGCATTATTATTAGTTAAGAGGCTTAGGCTGTTTATTAGGGACTGAACTGTTTATTGACTATTAGGGGCCAACTGTTTATTAGTATGGGGATCAAGGAACTTGCCATCTTCTACAGCTTCCTTTATATCAGGGCATAAAAGCAAAGAAGTGGGATGGAGAGATTCGTGAAATGGTTTCAGGTTTGAAAAGGCATTTGGGTTGTGAAGAGAATCTATGTCTTAAATGTTGTTGGGCTTAGTGAAGAGGCTTAGGCTGTTTATTTGAGGCTGGCCTGTTTATTAGTGTGGGGCTCAGGTAACATGCCATCTTCTACTGCTTCCTTTATACTGGGGCATAAAAGCAAAAAAGTGGGATGAAGAGATTCGTGAATTGGTTTGAGGTTTGAAAAGGTATGTGTTGTGAAGAGTTGTCCTAAATGTAGTTGGTCATATTTGGGAAGAAGCTTAGGTTGTTTAGAAGGGGGCTAAATTGTTTAGTAACTATTGGGGGCTAACTGCATACTAGTGTGGGGCTCAAGGAAACTGCCATCGTTTACATTGCTGAAAGAGGTAATTGATGTACCCAATTATTTAATTATCGTTCTTTACAAGTTCTGATATGCATACAACAGCTCACTTTGTACGGGAACTAGCTTTCCTCTCTCTCTCTCTCTTTGAAATTAGACATAGCCGCCCACTTGAATTTCAAAATAGATTGAACAGAATGAATTAATGGCTTTTCAAAATAGTGGTGATCATTCCCAGAAAAAATAGCTCATTCTACTATCTCTAACCTTGGCCGAAGATGCATGTACGTTTGGAAGGCCCATGTTTTTTGTACCCTCTGACAAGGTTGAGATATCCCAATGAGCTGATTTTTCTAGTGAAGGATCACCATGGTGAGTAGATCATACTTTACTTGCCTCTGGTACACTGTATAGGTCCACATGTTGTCAGGAGCGATGCAAGGTTGTAGTCGTCCCAACTGGCGCCTTAAGGCACCTTGGCTGCTCCTCACAAACGCCTTTGATAACAAACCCTAACCATTTTCACTAATCTCAGCCTTGGAGGGACCGACTCCTTAGCTACGCCTTTGATGACATAGATTTATATAGAGGCTGAAGTTATGTATGAAAGATGGGGAAGGCTGAAAAGGAATTTCATATGCTGTAGGGATTCCGGTATAGGAAAGCCGTTGCCTTTGGATGAGAAATGGTGTGCAATAATAAAGGGAGGATTGGGTATCATGTAGCTTAGTCAGTGGATCTTGATTAAAACCACATTTTTTATTGTGAATATCCAATACCGAGAGCCTAAAGTCAAATGGAATTATTGATGTAGCTGTTTTGAAAGTCAATAGTTAAGTAGACGTTGGAAATTGAACTCTCTTATCTACTCGCCACATCTATACACACACGGTGTGAAAGTGACACCAACTACCTTCTAGAAGAGCAATGCCAGAGATAGGTGAGTTGGGAGATATTTGACATGGGTGTCAGTGCTAAGTCATCCATCACCTTTTACGTAACTACTTCTTGTGTGTGGGCTTGGAGACATCTATTTGTGATAGAATATAAGAATGCAATTGTAATTTTCTGTCATTTACCAAAAGAAAAAAAGTGAAAAGAAAGGAAAACGTGTTGTATTTAGGGCTCATCAATCATAGGGCCCATTCTGCCTTTTGGGTACCATATTCACTTCTTTAGGCTTCTATGGAATAGAGAAGTAGGTTCGATTGTGCATCTTTTTTATGTTTTTTTAATTATTGCTTGTATTTGGGAAGATGATGATTTAGTGTAGATTTCTGATGCCTCATATTTCTGGTTGAGTGGCTTCCTTTGTCTTTGATGTCTGCGCGGCTGCGCCTCTGCGATTTAGGGTTATCTGTCATTTAAAACTTGAAATTTATTAGTGCTAACCTGATTCTTCAATTTCTAACTATGTTTTAAGACTACACTTTGGTCTCTCTCTCTCTGTTTTGTGTCTTTTGGGAGGCCTTACTTGCAAGAAATCTTCTTTGCATCAGTGAAATTTTATTATTGTTAATGGAGAAGAAAGTTGAGAGAGAAGAGAGTTCAGCTTTGTTAGTTTCAGCCTCCTCTCACTTTTCTTATATAGGAAAATAGTTAGTTTGGGCTGTCTACGTGTCCCACCTGTCACGGCTCACAAGAACTCTAACAGCATCCTCTGGAGTCACTTGATGAGTCGCACTGTGATGTGTCAATTTTCTGATTCTTTTTTCTTTTTTCAGGTCTCCTTGGCATCGATATGTGAACAGTTGGTCTACCAGAAGGTGGGAAATCAGTAGCCTAGCTTTGCAAGAACATTAGGTATCTCTGCCTAGGTGGACAAATTGGAGCTAACTGAGCATCTGTCATTGTTAGAAAACTTCCTAAACTGGAGCACTTATTACTCGAAGATCTTCTGTAACCATAGATACTGCTGATATTGATGGCCAAAAGAAACTTGTGGTTCTGAATCTGCAGCAGTCTTTGTCGATGAAAAATGCATGCGAAGTTTTTCCCATAAAGAGAATGTGGAGAACCGCAACTTTCTATTTATCTTGACATGATGGAATGCGAGATCTGTGGAGAGAGGCTTTGTCCTGATTGTAGTTGTGCGTATTAGTGATGATCATTAGAGATTAAACTGTTTAATAACAGTTACGGCTTCCCATCTGTAGACTTTGATTATTTACATTCTGACTGTTTTTAATCGCAAGGTATTATTCATTGGGTCGTGAGTTTGCATGTAGTGTTAAGTCTGACCCAATATCTCAGGCTTTGCTTGGATGTTTCCAGGCTTTCCTGGTTCTAATTTGTCTAAAAAACGGGTGTGATGCATGGGCTTGTGAATTTTTTTGCTCTGAACTGCGCTCCCAATTCAGAACCAACAAGTGCTGCTGGTTTATGCATTGCTGTTATGAATTTTTGTGGTGGAATTGCGTGCAAGTCATTACCGAGGTGAGCGGTGACTTCTTAATGTCAGTGCAATTCTGGTAAACTTGTCAATGCCATTGTTTTAAATCGGGCAAACGACTGATAGGCGCGGCATGTTAATGCCCCTCTTATTACAGCTTTAAGTCTTTAACATATTAATTAATGTCTAACGAGGTCACTAATTAATGTCACTCTAATCCTAAGATCTTCAACTATTTAAATTTTGATAGTTTCTTGCCATTGGTTATCAATCCAGCAACAAATAGCCGATGGAGTTGGGTAAGGTAGAGTTGTTGGTAATTTGGTATCCAAGAAAGAGGGGTAACTAAAAGATTGACCATGCGAGTGTCAAATTATCCAAGCACTCAAATGGAAATTTGGTATGATACTCAACAGAACACGTCTTCTGGTTTTGGAGCTTGTCACACCCAAATTTTCAGACAATATTTAAAACAATTATATTTAATTATCTATAAATCCGGGTGAAACAAAACCCAAAATCCTGTTATCAAACACGATGATATATACAAAACTGAATCAAAGAAAACTAAAAGGAACAAATCCTTAAATCACATTATTAAACTACAAAGAAACTAACTAACACTATCACATCTGTCTCAAAACAAAACCGTACCCTTCAGAAAATCTTAAACCAGAAGACTCCAAAAGCAACTCCAAATCACGTGTCCTTATCCACTGCACTCCACCATCTATGTTCCCAAGAACACACCCCCGTTGCAAAACAAAGCAAACATGGGTCAGCAAATTAAATTTGCTGGTATGAGTAGACTAACAACAAAATATATATAATAGTCTTTCAAATTAATAAATATAACATTACTAACCATTTCAACTTGGAATACAATATAGTTCCGTTTTTCAAAACGGCGTGTAGTTTCTTCCCAAGTAAGATTTCACCCCCAATATACAATTTCCAAAAATCTCATATAACAGTACTCATCATTCCCACTTTCCAAAATAACTCACAACATAAATACCACTTACTTCCATTTATTAAATGCACATATGATAACCTAATTAAATATGAATTTGGTATACCTTACCTTTAAGCCAACACGTCGTCTTAGGGTAGAATATTTACGTCCCTGTAGAAAAGATTAATAGATCCTACCCTTTTGCAAAACAGAGTTAGACATCATAATAAACTGATTTATCTCAGCCAATCCAATTTCCATTCATAACCAAACCTTATTTAAGACATTTAAGTCTAATTGATATGACCTGGTTCGTCCCGTATATTCGGGGAATACCACTTATCATAATACCTATACTAAGGGTAGTCATTCATATGACATCATTACGCCATAAAGTTTATGCGTGCATAAGTATAGATCTCATACTATCACTAGTCATTAATATTTTCGTAATAACATATCAAGTTATAGTCATTTCGCAGTCACATAGAAATCACAATCATTTACTAATATTATTCACAATCACACTTTACATCCATAACATCACACAATTCATATACTTTTACTTAAAAACCACTCGTCTACTTATGAGAACGGAGAAATATCACACCCAAGGAGTACATTCATCCCTTGTGAGTATCAACTCATACAAACCACGTATATATTTCTCATAAGAAATCATATACATCACATATAATAACTCCATCACACGTAAAATCAATATTTTTACTTTGCTTATTAATTATCTTGTTGACTCATTTATTTAAAGACACAGCCCAACCTTTAGTTCCTATTCCACGATTTGCATTACACACATTTGCCAAATCACACATATCCGTGTGCCTCACTCACACCGAGTACCACTACAAGACATATCTCCCAAGCGGGATATCGCCTCCAGGAAACATACTTTCATCTTGTAAACTCGTAATTTGTGAGTCACAGCCATCTCTGGGGTTTCCATACACATAATCACAAAGCCTCTTTTGGGCATAACAAAATATCAGGTCATTCATGGCACATTCAATGAATACCTTGGGTCATTCCCGCCACATTCAAGGAATACCCATCATAACACTAACGGGCCATTCATGGCACATTCAATGAATACCGTGAGTCATTCCCGCCACATTCAAGGAATACCCAAACCTACATTCCCGTACATTCAAGGAATACGACCAACCCGCAAGGCGAATACCTTAGTTCCACTCTAGGGCAGTCCAAACTATTGGGTCATTTATGGCACATTCAATGAATACCCGGGTCATTCATAGCACATTCAATGAATACCCATCTATATATCTCATTACCAAATCCTGAGGCGTGGAGAGTTCTAAAGATGTGGGCGACACATTAAAACATTATTATCACTTATAATTATACTAGCATTACTGATGTCAAAACATACCACACATGCAAAGAGTCATTTTAGCGTGTCAAGGCAAATCAAACACTTAAATATCATTGAATGTAAACAGACTTATAATCAAACAAATACAATTTACATAACCACACTCATATATACAATATCGTAAACAAATAGTTCATTAGCCCAAATTCAAGTCCACACACACTAATGTCCAAAACAGATCCACATATATTAAAGTCTATATTCATATACAACTTCTATCTCACACATGTATATTTATGTAGTCTCAAAACAACAATAATTTCTAACACAATCACATAGTTATCACACAAATTAATATATATATTATAGATATAGTGGTTACACTTTTGTTTAAAGCTGTCTACGTATCCAAATCTTTCAGGATTGGAATCAAGCCTTCGTAGTTCTTAACCAATTCTCCAAATATTTTAATAATCACGATAAAAGAAAACATATAGATATCTTTTCATTCCACACCAATATTTCCACAATAGTAAGAATATATCGAAAGTATAATAATCACTGACCATCTAATGCCATCATGTAACCACCCAACTATATCCATTTTAAACTTTAGCTAATTCTAAATAAAATGACCTTTGTTAATCCGTTGCCTTGACAGGACAACCCACCATTGGATCTGCCTAAAATTTGTATATGTCATTTAACTGGATATCAAGAATCTACGGATTTAAATTTGAGGTCAATCCAATAATAGGTTGACGTCCATCTAAGCAGAAACAAAGGATTGCGCCCAATTAGTTTTCTGGTGTAGTTTCTACTACGACTAGTCCCACTAATGGAGGTAATGGAGGCCTCGACAGATATCAAGCCGTTGGATAAATCTAAAAATATAATATGGAAGACTACACTGTGTAAGGAAACTATGGATTAAATTTCATACAAATCTGAGTACGGAATGGTCACCATCTAAGCAAAAACAGAAGACTGCGCACTGCAGTTTTTCTGGTGTAGAAACACTACGACCTGTCAAGCTTATGCGCAACTCGACAGAAATCCAACCGTTGGATCTGTATAAAGTTTTAATATGTCAGACTACAATGTCTTATAAAACTACAGATTAAATATGAAGTCAATCCAATAATAATTTGACTTCCATCTAGTAAGAAACTTCTGACTGCGCAGTGTAGTTTTTCAGGTCACCCTTTTTCAGTTCATCTTTTTCTCAAATATTCCTAGTTAATATAAGTAACCAAACCTTAACAAAATTTAAGAGGAGAAATCCAGCACGCACAAGATAAGTGTATTAATATATACGAAATTATCCAACAGGAAACCAACGTGGAAATTACCTATTATATTTTAATTGTTAACCTTGACACCATATCAAACAACACTTGCATCATCCGTTCTAACCGATCTTTTGTCAAACCACAAGACATTAATAATTACGATAATATATCGTAGAAGCGAATATATATCAAAGAGAAATAAAAAGAAAATTCCACTCACTTGCGAATTGATTGGAAAAGCGGAAACCAACAAAAAGAAATGAAACCGAAAGTCACACCGTTGCGCGTATATGAAGGTTGTCTTCTTCCTTCGGCTTTTATATCTCTCACAACCGTAAGCTCTCTCTCTCTCTCTCTCTCTCTCTCTCTCAGAGGACATCTCTTCTCTTTTTGTTTTTTTTTTTTTTTTCCTTTAAAAAAACTCTCCCCCCAAAAACAAGAATGAGGGTTTGGTAAAAACCAAAACCCCCAAAACCCCACCCCTTATTTTTTGTAACTATGCTTATCCAACTTCCTAGTTTTTCTCTTTCTATATTTATCATTATCATTATCATTGCTTTATTTTTATTATTTTTTATTTTTTATTTTTTCTAAACACTAATAAATAGGAAGGAAAAATACAGGTGTTATAGAACTCCTAACATGTACTTGTTTCATTTGTTTGCCTCTTCGATCCTCATCACATAACATTTCCATCCAAGATAATCTTCTACCTACTTAGAGCATTTGCAATGCAAGTCATAACTTTCACCCCCTCTATCACCGCCACCTCCTCACTTTTCACCCCCTCTATCACCAACCCGGTGATAAACAAGGTGAAGCTGTGCAATGCAAAGGTGATAAAAACATCTCGGACGGGATGTTAGATTCCGTCTGGAGTTTTTTTATACGAGACGGAATGTAACATCCCGTCTGATATTTTATAACGAGACGGGATGTAACATCCCGTCTGATGGCTCAATACCAACAGATGCGAGCGGGCTCCATTTTCACTTCATTTCCAGCCAAAATTCGATTTTGTAGCCTCCATTCACAACCTTTGAACACAAATTTCCATTCATAATGACTTCTCCACCCCCAACCCATCCCCACCAACCTCACCACATCAAGAGCATTCCGATGGTTTGGAAATGTCAAAATTTCCAAAAAAAAAGGCAAAAGGATCGTCGTCGAGAAACGTAATGTGGGAGGGAGGACGAAAATGAACTTGGGTTTAATTTTCCACCGCGTTAATGAAATCGAGGACCACCCACCATTAAGCGTCAACATCGGTCCGACCGCGTAGCAAATCGAGTGGCGGAATCTCAAAAGTAAGTTTTGATTTTTTTAAGTTAATTATTATTATTTATGTTAGTTTATATCAAGTTTGTTGTTGTTTGAATTTGTTTGATTATTATTTTAGTTTGAATTTGTATTAGTTTATATTAGTTTATTTTAGTTTGAATTTGTCGTTATTATTTTAGTTTGAATTTGTATTAGTTTATATTAGTTTATTTTAGTTTGAATTTGTTTTATTATTTTAGTTTGAATTTGTATTAGTTTATATTAGTTTATTTTAGTTTGAATTTGTCATTATTATTTTAGTTTGAATTTGTATTAGTTTATATTAGTTTATTTTAGTTTGAATTTGTCGTATTATTTTTTAGTTTGAATTTGTATTAGTTTATATTAGTTTATTTTAGTTTGAATTTGTCGTTATTATTTTAGTTTGAATTTGTATTAGTTTATATTAGTTTATTTTAGTTTGAATTTGTCGTTATTATTTTTAGTTTGAATTTGTATTAGTTTATATTAGTTTATTTTAGTTTGAATTTGTCGATTATTTTAGTTTGAATTTGTATTAGTTTATATTAGTTTATTTTAGTTTGAATTATATCGTATTAGCGTGTTTGTTGAATGTAGGAAGTACACTTATGGAAAAAGTCGTTGTGCACTTTCAAATGTTAATGTCGTGGTGGCGTTGTATGAAATCAAAAAGCGGATCCTAATTTTGTCCGCGGTTACCGATATTATATCCGCCACACCATTTGGGAGTTTTTTAATTCTAATTTGGGACAAAATGATCGGTTGTTGTTGTTTGGGATAGTTGGCGGTGGTGGCCAACTACCCACACATTTCATTTCCCATGGGGTGAGCTTGGGATTACCCCTCTTGATTTCACAAATGCTCACGGGTATCCCAATTGGTTATGGAGATGCCGTTCCTTTTGATGAAACTTTAGAGGTTTTACTACTGTGATGAGTTTCTTTGAAGGTTTTGATTTGGTTGAAGATGATGAGCAAGGCGAGTTTTTGAGATTATCGGTGAAAGCAGTTTAAAGGGAGGAGCTATAAATATGAGTTGGTTTACTGGCGAGATATTTGAATAGACTCAAGGAGAAGCCGAAGACTATCATATTGGTGAGGAGTCGATCCACGAGTATGTATCGTGCCTTCCTCTTCTACTTTGTTGGTCGCGGTATTATTTGGATATCTTGATAGTTATTTACGTTATCGGGTGGATGGCCATTGTCTCGGGGCATTAGAGAGGATGTGGGATTATGGTGGGTCAATCCATCTTAGCATACCTACCTTTACCGCTAGACCTCATGATTGAGGCGAAAGCAGCTAAAAGGCAATTTGTGCGGCTTTGTTTGGATTATACCGGTAAGTCTTATTTATTAAGTTATTGTTTCATTTCATTTATTTATCTAATTATTAATGTTGACATGTTTATATATATATTGATATTGTATTTTATCTATTGATGACAGTATTGGTGGTACGAGCATTTTAGGTGTGATGCATCCCCGTGTTGAAGAGGTTGGAAGAGGATGAGACTCATGACCTGATTCCACGTATTCAAGCATGGGGGCTTCATCGTAGGCAGAGGGGGTATGGGGACCTATCACATAATATTCATAACACTCGTCAGCAGATTGAGCTTTTAGGAGCTAGTCGAATTGAGTGGCAACCCCTGGGCGAAGTCCTTCATCTTCGGACCCTTTATGCGGATATTCCGGATGTTCCGAGAACGTGAGTACCGTAGACTATCATATATGTGTCATAGAGCAAGGTTTCTTTCTCAAATGAATGATACTTATAGGGTCGATCATTGCATGGTACCTTGGGACCGGATGTTGGCGGCAAGTATCTGGAGAGATTGTTATACCTTACCCACCACCTATGGATATGACAGCCTCTGATATTCTTCCTGCTGTTCTTTCACACTATAGAGCAAACCCAAATGAGTGGCCAGACGCATCAGCTTTCAGTTTTACGGGCGACTATGACTTATATTGGAAGAGGGTTGGTCGAGGTCTCTTGCTAGGTCGTTATACCGGGCACCAATTTTGAAGGGGTTACTTCGGAGCATTGAGGCCCGACATTCATTTCCCAGGGAGGAGTGGAGTTACCCGATCCACAGACCCGTGGTGTTTCATGATATTCAGATGCCGCAAAGAACTCCACGGATATTTGATGATGATGACCTTTGGCATTGGAGCATGATTACTTCTCAGGGGCAAGATATGAGAATACCTATTCTACCAGTAGATGCCGCAGTGGTAGCAGATTTGTCGATGCATTTCGATTCGGCGATTAGCCGGTTTAGTATGATTTGAATTTATTTATGATTTGTTATTATTAGTATTCACTATAACCCCTAACTTGCATTTGTTTTGTTAAACAGGATGAAGTAAGGTCAGAGCTCCTTAACTACAGCTCTCTAAGTTATGCCATGCGTGAGTCCTTCATGGAGTCCTCTCGTCGCAGTTTTGAGTACTTACAAGAAGAACGTGATCGAACTTTGCAGCTTCAGAGACGTGTGCAAGAGTTGGAGAATGCTGGAAGTGGAGTACCTCAAGCTCAAGCTCAACCAGAGAGGCGACAACGACGTAGGGGGGAGAGCTCTTCGACCGGGCCTTCTCGTAGGGGGAGGAGGTCTCGATGGATATTTTTTGTAGTTTGTAATAACCGCGTGCGCCATTACTTGTCTTATGGCGTTTGGGATTGTTGTTTGTAATGAATTTTTGATTAGCGTGTTTTCTTTGATGAGTTTTGGATATGAATATGTCATTAAACAAAGGAGGTTATGTCCAATTTTTTAAGAAATTATAAGTTAGTTTTTTTTACCGAGTTTACGTGTTAGACTTGGGTGTTGTTCATGATTGTTGTTTGTCTTCTTTATTATTTTCAAAGTATATTAGCGTGGTTTTATATGAATATGTCAATAAAACAAATGAGGTTATGGCCAAAAAAAATTAAAAACTTATAAGTTCGTATGTTTCCAAAAATGGAACATTCGTTTCGCTCGTTTCACATTTGTTTCACTCATTTCCTGTCATTGTTGAAACAGCAAATTTTTAGTTTGGAATATCACTCATTTTGCAGGTGGTTTGGTTCTGACAGGTTCTGACAGGAATAGTGTATGGGGATACCGAGACGGAATGTAACATCCCGTCTGGTTTTTTAGACCGAGACGGAATGTAACATCCCGTCTGGTTTTTTAGACCGAGACGGAATGTAACATCCCGTCTGGTTTTTAAGCCCTCCTCACTGCACATTTTACTATTCCAAACAATGCAATTATGGATGGGGATGGTGGCCCATTTGGAATTATTGAGGGTACATGGATAGACATTTGGATACAATGTGTTGTCACTTGGAGAGTGAACAAAAATCTAATAAAATGTGTTGTCAATTGGTAAGTGGACCAAAATCAAAGTATCACATGTGACCTTATCATATGTGACCTTACCTTTCATATTTCGTTTTACTCTTCTATCTTTTATATCAAACAAACAACATAGCCATCTTCTTCCCCACAACCAAGCTAAAAATAGGAAAAATGTCTAGAGAAGAAAGAATTACATATAACCAAAGGTTATGGGGAGGATCTAGTAGTAATAGTTCGCCTTCCTCGGTTTCACCGGTCGCCTTTCCTCGGTACTTCAAAGATGACTACATGGAAAGAGTAAAGAGATGAGCATAATGATATGATGAGGCTAGGAGGAGGAGGAGGAGGTTGCGCTTATTATCCACCGGCGGGGCATTAATGACTCAAGCAGCCATTGAAATTGAAGATGTGGATACGCATAAACGCGGTGGATCTCGCGGCGGGCGCAGAGTACACGCTTAGAGATGGTGGTGATTTCAAGAAACAAAAGATAATGAGGGATTACTTCACAACACCTTGTAGGTGGCCTCCTCATAAGTTTAGACGAAGGTACAGGATGACAAGAGAGCTTTTATGTATATGTTGCATACCGTTGCATCATTCGACGATTACTTTAAAGACAAGGTGGATGGATTGGGTCGGCAAGCAATTTCTGGGTTACAAAAGGGACTAGCTGCGCAGTTGCACAATTAGCAACCGGTTGTTCTTCCGATTCAACGGATGAGTATTTACAAATTGGAGATTCCACAAAGAAATGTATCTATGAAGCGTTGGTGCAAGGCAATTATCACGGCGCTTTGAGGAAGAGTACTTGAGACGACCAAGTGAGGCGGAGCATTAATCGCTAGGATATTAGCTGAAAATGCAACAAGGGGTTTTCCAGGAATGCTTGGATCAATCGACTGTATGCACTGGGTGTGGAAGAATTGCCCAAGTGGATGGGCTGGAACACATGTAGGGTACAAGAAGGAACCAACTTTGATACTTGAAGCCGTTCTTGGACAAACATTGTTGGATCTCGGCATTGCTTCTTCGCCTACCAGTTCGCGATAATGACATTAACGTGCTTCATCGTTCTCATGTTTTTGATCATTAGAGCAAGGTGAGGCTCCCGCTGTTGCATTTAATGTGAATGGTAATGACTATGATATGGGATATTATCTTGCTTGATGGTATTTACCCAAAATGGGGCACATTTGTTCAAGCCATTCGTTATCCAAGAAATAAGCATGAAAAGATCTTTACTCAACGCCAAGAAGCCGCAAGAAAGGATGTTGAAAGGACGTTTGGAGTTTTGCAGGCACGATGGCATATTGTTAAGGCTTCTGCGCGTTGTCATAGTGTTGTTGTTCTTGGAGATATAATGAAGGCATGCATTATAATGCATAATATGATTGTTGAGAATGAACGTGAAAGTGGAGTTTGGAATTGGAAAGGTCGAGGAAAGAAACAATACCGCTCTTTCGGAAGATGATGGTTTTCATTTTGTCTATCAGATGATTGAAGCAAGAAATAAGATCAAAAATGAAGTTACACATACTAATCTTCAAAAGGACTTAGTTGAACATGTTTTTAATTGGACTGGCATTGAAGAAAACAAGGATCCGGTACCAATTTATGATCCAAATTGGTCGGATCCGGATGAGGGAGAAGGAGGCTTAAAATTAAAATGGAAATGAAAATGTATTTCCTATGTATTTCCTAACGTGAACTATTAAGTTCCAACGTATTTCCTATGTATTTCCTATGTATTTCCTAACGTGAACTATTAAGTTCCAACGTATTTCCTATGTATTTCCTATGTATTTCCTAACGTGAACTATTAAGTTCCAACGTATTTCCTATGTATTTCCTAATGTATTTCCTAATGTATTTCCTATGTAGTTCCAACGTATTTAATCAGTTGTATTTTAATGAACTATATTACAATGTATTTTAATTTGATTGGTAATTGCATTTCTATGAAAATAATTATATTGGACAGAACATACATAGTGCATTAATTAAAAAAAAACAGTTAGATAAAAATACATAGTTCATTAATTAAAAATACAATGAAATTAAAATACATAGTGCATTAATTAAAAAGACAAAGGAAATTAAAATACATAGTGCATTAATTAAAATACATAGTGCTTTAATTAAAATAAAATACTAGATAATTAAAATACATAAGCTTAGTTAGAGCTAGAACCACCTCTAGCCCTTCCCCATTCAGCACGTATTTCAGCTTGTTGTTGCTCGATTATAAAAGCGCATCGGGATGGAGGACACTTGTATCGGTCGCTAAAATCTTAGCTTCATATTGCATCTTTTGAAGCCGATTTTTTTCCAATTGAACCTGATTTTTTCTCGCTTGAATCGATTTTTTCTTCTCTTGCCATCACAGTTCTTTGACCATATGCAAGTTCCCTTTCCCTAAGTTCTAAGCATTTTTTGTGTTTCATTTGCATCCTGTGCAAATGTATCCTCTAAACGTAAAGTAACCCTCCAACATACCAAATGATTTTTCTTGGTTCCTTTTGGACTTGGCTTTCTTCGATCCAAGAGGACGCTCCATTTCTTTTGGGCGCTTCTATTTCTTGAGAACCCTCCAATTCAACTCCACCAACACTTGGTGAATTAGAAGTTGAATCTTCACCATCATTTTTTACGACCTTTTCCCTTTGTGGGCGGCTTGACCTTGCCTCAAAAACGCGTTACTCCACTTTGGATTATCCTTGAGTATAACGTAACAATGATCAAGTGAAAAAGCCGATTTTTCTTGTAGTTGGTACGTCATCCTTGCCTCGGACAACTAAAAAAAAATGGTGGTAATTAGACTAAAATAATCACTAGGACTAAGATAATTAAACTGCAATAATAATTAGACTAAGATAATAATTAGACTAAGACTAAAATGGAAATAATAAATACACTAAGATAATTAGACGAAGACGGAAATAATTAGACTAAGACTAAGATAATCAATAAATTCCAAATTGACAACGTTGTAATTACCCGGCTTTGTATTGTTGTACCACTTGCATGTCGAGCCTCCACCGCATTCACAATTGCAACAAATTTGTTCATCATTTTTAAATATATTTCCACCTTCCGCTAATTGAATCGAGACCTATCCGACCCACGTGCTTGATTGAACTTCGTTTGTTACACGATTCCAAAATCCTTTTGCATTTTGGAAAGCACCAACAATAGAGTCTTCACTAATTTTTATCCAAGCAAGACATAGAGCTTGATCATCGGACATGCTAAAGTGAGCTCTCGCTTTTGCTTGAGTGCTACCACTTGCTTGAGATGCTTGAGTTGATGCCATTTGATATTTGGTTTTTAAGAACTGATTTTAAAGAAGAAGAAATATGATATATGATTGTTGGAAGTGTGAGTTGAAATGAAACAAATGTTGTATATATACCAAAGTTTTTATTTTGACCGCTTTTTGACCGTTCGACTTTTTGACCGTTGGTAGCCAGTTAGGACTCGGACGGGATGTTGGATTCCGTCTGGTGAGTTTTATAATCCGACGAATCCAACATCCCGGCCCGAAGTTAACAAGTCGATGATAAACTCGGTGGTTGGTTTCACCTTGTTTTGAACTCGGAAAACTATCACCGAAGTTTATCACCCAAAGATTGCCAAAGACTTTTGGAGGAAACAAGGTGATAGTTATCACTTCCCCCCCTCTATCACCTGCATTGCAAATGCTCTTACTATTGTAGTATTGTCATTGACACGTACCGTTTTCACATTTTTGGACTAATATCGACTGCAGAATGACCACCAAATTTGCTTTCTAGAGGTGAGCCATTCTCGAGCGAAATTGCGCCCAAGGCAGTGGGAGTTGTTAGCCTCATTTAATTGGTTTAAACTTTAAAGAAGATAAAAAATGTCAAAACTAATATCGCCAATTATTTCCGTCAATAACTTCCGCTAATTATTTCAACCCATAATTTTTATTAATTATTTACGCCTCCTTTCACAAATAACTTCCGCCAATAATTTTCGCTAATTATTTCCGCTAATAATTTCTGCCAATAATTTCCGCTAATTGTTTTTCGTCTTTTGTCGCCAATAATTTTCGTCTCCTATCATCGCCTACTGTTGTCTTTGACAATGAGATTACGCACGCCAATACTTGGTAACATTTCTTTTCTTTTCTTTTCTTTTCTTTTAAATCGAAGTTATTCTATTTTTTTTTTCTATATTAACTTTTTTGCTACATGGGCTTTGCCCATCCACCAAAGAGAGTGCGATGTATAGACCCCCACTTTGTGGCTCATTAAGCCCACGGATCTAGCCCAAGGACTTAATCCTAGCTACACCCAATAATTGGTCTACTTTAAAATATGTTCAGGTTCATTATTGTAGAAATATAAGGATAAAAGTTCAAAGAGAACAATTCTTGTGACACAAACAAACACAGTCCTCTTAGGACTCAACCTCTTCAGTCATATAAAAACCATTTTTTCTCATAATGTGAACTACGTTGAAACTTGATCCCTAGATAATAGATCTTGGGTACGTAGGCAGTCATTATCTTGGCTCAGTTTCATCTCCCCCAACATCAATTTCCTCTGTTTCTTAGTGCATTCTTTATAATTTGCTCTCATTGTGTTGAATCAGGTCACTGCCGAAACAACTCCTTTTTAAAGTAATGAATTATCGTCCTCACCGGCATTGAAGGTGTATCACTTATAGAATCCATGATCAAACTCTTCACAAGATTACTAGTCATTGGAGGATTATTATAGTCTTTACTAGCAAACCCGCAAGTATGAATAGGGTTTATTCTCCTAATTGCAAATGCACCAAAATTATTCGAGGCATGAATTAACCATAAGCAATTTGTCTCCAATCGCTTCCCACAAATAGCTGTAACTCTACACTTGCCATTCTTAGTGAACTTATACTTATACCCAGTGGCAATAGAAAACTCGAGAACTTTCAAATGAAATTCAGCCGCACCTAATTCAAACCTCTGCCCAACACCACCATTGAAATTATACACCCAAGCAATTGTCTTATACTCACCATTCCCACAAGCACCAACCACCAATGAGTTTGAGCTACTAGATTCACCTGAAGCATAGCTACTATAAGCAAGAGTAAGAACACTACAACTAAGAGTAAGCACGTTACAAGCAACTTTAACCTCCACAGTTAACTCTTTCTTTGCAAAGCAATAACATGCCAAAGAATTAATGTATCTCTGCATCGGTCTTAATCATGTTGTCCTTGCCATTGCGAAAAAAAGACAAATTAAAGGTATTCGAACCCAAATCATACCACTTGTCACTCAATTCACGTTTAAGATCATCCAAACAAATTTCCAACCCATTACAAATGTGCAACGAACTGCCTTTATAACAAAAAACACCCACCACACTAAAGTCCATAGCACTGCAAAATCAAACAACCACACATGTGAAGTTGTGGTAAGTGTTGAGTGTTCAAAAGTTAATAAAGTGAGGTTCACCATAAATTATTTAGAGTTTGAATGGTTGGGAGTTGAAGAAAGGAAGGTAAAATCTTAGTTTAGGACTTGTATTGGTTAACTAGTTTAGGAAGAACATTGAAAAACTTAAGTTGTAAATGATTGCAAAAAAAAACACAAACTTGAAGAAATGAAATGAAAATATTGAACAAGAACAACAAAGAATGAAGATTGATTGATTGAATAACAATAACAAATAACAAGATTGAAAATGAAGAACAATAAAGTAAATAACTTTAATGAAAAAAAATATTAGAAATTAAATCCTACATGACACTAGAATAAGTCTAAGTGTGTTCTCTTTCCCTAACTTTTAGTTCTTATACCCCTATTTTATGCAAATGACTTATTTTCCCTTCTCCATTACATATGAGACACCTCACTATTTATTTTATGTTTTTGCTTTTTGCTTTTGCTTTTTGATTTCTTCTTGATCAAGATAGGTTTTAGAAAAAAACATCTTTTGTGTTAAGGACATCTATCTCTAGTCTTATGAGTTGAGGACTTTGACCTTTGACTTTGACTTTGATTTCTTCATAGCAGCTTCGGGTCTTCATAATAAGCGTAATTAAGACTCTTTTTGGTGCTAAGACGCAGCTTTTATGATAAGTAGTCTGAATTTCTCTGTAACATAAAAAAGACAATAAAAACTATGAGTTGTCTTTTCATTAAGTGTAAGAAGGACTATAATATAGTAATGTAAGAATAATAAAACGCACATTTGGGAACTGATCAACATGTATCATTAAAAAAAATATGGTATGCACAGTTGTCAGTGCATACTCAAAAAGGTAGATCCATGAAGAGATTTAAATACAGGAAGCAAACTTGGCGCAAATAAGCCACGTATATTAATAAGATAGTTTTAAAAAAAATAGTAAAAAAACCTTCCAATTCAACAAACAAATAAAATAAATCAAAACAAAAATCGAATCGAATCAATTTCGATTTGAATAATAAAGTTGAGACAAACTTTCAAATCGAATCGAATGAAATGTAGAATCTCTAGATTTAGCTTTAATCTTCAATTGAAAACGATCGATCTTGTGTTTCCTTTTTGCTTCGCTTCTCTCGATAGTTTCTCCAATTTTTATGTTTATAGTTCAAATGAATGACTTATATACGAAGCATATAAGAGTATAATTGGAACAAAAATAAAATAATAAGTCAAGTCAATATAGGCTTGTCATTTTGAATGATTAAAAACAAAAAACCAATTTTATTAGTGATTAACATGTCTAACTTGTCCTAACAAATTATTTGTAAATCCAGCTGGTTTTATTAGTGATAAAAACTCGAATTAGGGCCTTTTGGTTTATTTCTTGTAAATCTATCTATGTTGAAAATTAACTGAGTTGAATAGTTTCCAATTTAGCTTAAAGACCAATCCAAGGCTACCTTAATTAAGTTCACCAACCGTTTTGATTGGGCGGTTGTTTCAATGGAGGGTAGACACAGCCGCAAAAGAAAAGTTAAACAAGGCCCAAAATTTCGATATCGGTTAATATATCGGTGTACCCAAAAACCGAGATATATCGGATATCTCGGATATCTCGATTTTTTTGGTGACCAGTCCAAAATTTCTAAAATATCGGATATCTCACCGATATATCTCGAATATCTCGGATATCTCGCCGATATATCTCGGATATATCGGAAATTTCGAAAATTTCAATATTAAGTTATTAACAATTGGTCAAAAAGTCAACTGATATATATCGATTATCTCGGAAATATCGATTATATCGGCGATATAAACTTTCATATCGGAAATTCCGATATATCTCGGAAAAAAAGAGGTTTAATATTCGGTGGATATATGTCGGAAATATCGATATCGGTGTACCAATTTACCGAGATATATCGGCGAGATATCGGATATCTCGGCGATATTTTGGGCCATGAAGTTAAAAGTTGCAAAATGTCTTCGTATAGAGAGTGATGAGTTGACGGAATGCTTAGACAGTACTGAGTATAGAGTTTAGTTATCACTTATTAGCGTTGTTTGTGTGTTACGAAAAGAAAACATTGTAACCATAGGATACTCGAAGAAAAAAAAAACATTGTAATTTCGCCAAAGTTATAAAAGAGAAATGACTACTTTCTAAATCCGGTTAGTATAAACTTGGTTTCGACTGTTTCAACAAATTTGTTTATGATATGATAAACATTATTTTTTCAAACTTATTAGATACTATCTAATTTCCAATTTCAAACCAAAGTGTAGTCTAGTTTTGATTCAATTATATATCTCTGAGTCCAAAATTAAAACTCAATTCAATTAAATTATCTAACCAACACCCCAACTCAAATCAACCCAATCAACAACCTCGCACACCAGTTGAAAAAATGAAAACAAGCAGAGAGAATAAAAAAAGATTCATTATTGTTTTGATACTTTAATTGATTTGATGAATATTATTTACTGGGTTTTGTTGGATTTAATGTTAGATTGATGAACAATACGTTGATTTATTATAAGATAACCTTTGGATAGCGTTCAAAATTTTCGTGTTACTCTTTTAGCTTGATTATGGATTATAAAGTCTGAGGCTTTTTATCTGATTTTTCCATTTTCTGCTGTTGCCCATATAATTAACGTCTTGTTAATGCACGGTAAACAATAAGATTGACTGGATCCTATTGTTTGGTGAATGAAAATGGGAGATCTCATATTTAGATGGGATGCTTTGGTTGAGGCGTAGCCTATATATGTATGTTTGTACTTCTGGGCTACATCATCAAAATTAATGCACTGTATTGTTTTGCTGATCAAGAAAAAAATAATGATCCCAGGTTTTAGGTCTCGTTCTGTTTCAAAGAGGCCAACGAATGGGAGAAAACACAAAGAAAAGCTTTTGTTGGTTATTTGAATAACAAAATATTGCAGATTTCTTCCTATCATGTACTTCTTGTCCTTGTTAATACAATCCTGTGACCTGTGTTGTGTCGCATACTTGACCATAGGCGATAGTTTACTTATAACCTGGGGTTGTATGTTGCATTTATGTGTTTGCTTTGGAGGAACTCCTAATTTTGTGCAACCGTGATTTACTCCGACACATTAGTTCTGAGGACATGAACATCCTCATTATCCCACTTCAAGAGAATCTGACGGTTTACCTTTTGTTTTCTTCTCAAGTTACTGTAAGGAGGGACATAGCTATTAAGTGTCATCTTTCATTAGCCTTTTGCAGTCTATGCTAACAGTTACTCCTATCGGATGCAGGTACGTACAGAGCTACCAAGAGAAGGAGAAGTTGGAACACCGGTACTGAAGTAATGCATCATCTGCTTCACTTGAAATGGAAGAGGGATATTTTATTTTGTTTGGTTTCAAGGTTTTGGGCTTTAAGCGCAGCAGAACTGCAGTTTACATTTCTAGCCATGTTAATGCATTGAAAGTTTAAACATATTTTGTGTGTGTTATCCATTAGAATAAGCAGATATACTGTGTTACAAATTTGGGCCATCAATTTCCAGTTTAAATGATTTGTTCTGCACCTTCATTAGATTAGTGGTTTTTGCATGTGAGTGGTGGTGCTCATCTGCTCTAGATGGCTACAAGTGCTTGACATTAGAATAAACAGATGTACTATATTGTAGGATACATGACTAAGTTATTAGTTGGTTAGAATGGTATTTCAAGATACTGAATACACTGGAGTGCTGTAATAATATATGTACAATTATAGGTTTTTGCTCACGGGCCGTCCTGGTGAAGGGCTGTGTTGCTATCTAACGAACCGAGAGCTGTAGGCTGCAACTGTTATTTACACACTTACAGGTTTAGGTTAGTCGTGCTGACAGACCTGACAGACCTTCCTGATGAACTGCTGTGTTTGTCGTCTTGACTGGGAAGAACTGCCCAGTGCAATTGTTATATGATTATATTATCTTGGGATTGGTATGTTCAAGAAGTTTGTTGTCTGCAAATGGTTATTTTCTTGTGTTAGATAGGTGCTTGCTTGCTGATACCTTGATTTTTTTTCACTAGCCCAAGTTTAGAAATTGGAGCTCTCGATATGGATTAAACCCACACAAGTTCATTCGTTGAAGATGTAACCAGAATGCGTCAACTATTTTATACTAGCACTTCCTAATCTTTTTTAGTATTAACATAAACACTTGAGCAATACAACATTTACTCATTGACTGCAACTGGTTCTTTGCCTGTAAATACGTGTATATATTGGCCAATGGCCATGAAGTGATCACTTCCTTAAAGGTGCAAAGTTCCATATCCAACTGGCCGGGTACACGTTAAAGTTTTGTTGTTGTATTGGTTCTCAAGATTCTCCTCAAGAAAGAATTATTTGTTTGAAATGATGATATTTTATTGGAATACTAAGTAGTAATGTGATTTAATTAGGATACTAGGGACAGTATGAGGATATGTTATACCTTGCTTCATACATCAATAAAAGTTATGCTTATGTATCCTTCGTATGAGAATCTCCCTCATATGTGCACCATGTTATACCTTACTTCATACATCAATAAAAGTAATGTTTATCTAAAGAAAAAGAAAAAGAAATTGTTCCGATTGCCATTATTAAAGAAGATCTAGGTCCATTATTAAAGAAGAGCTAGGTCCATCCTAATAAAAGTAATGTTTATCTAAAAAAAGGAAAAAGAAAAAGAAATTGTTTCGATTGCCATTATTAAAGAAGAGCTAAGTCCATCCTTCACTCTTTCAGACTGTGAGACAACTGGTAAACAATGGAAAACCATGGTTGCATCAATGGAATTGTAGATGCTTCTAAATTCCCTTCACCTGTGCCTGTTATTGGTTTATACATAGCTGCAGCTTCTTTAGTGTGCATGCTATTGATGCTTTGTGATATCGTAGCTGGAATTCGTGCTAAAAAGCGATGGCTACCCTGCAAGCTATTCACACTCAATTCTGTTTCTCTAACTCTTCTTTCCATAGCAACTAAACTCCCCTCGCCGATCGACAACCTCAATGCCGAAAGTGCCCGGGATCAGTTTTCTAAACTCTGTGGTACTACCTTTATATGTGTCTGTATGGGTTTTCTCATGCCTTCTTTTGGAAATAATAGGGATGCTGATATTTTTTCAAATTTGATGTCCTTGAGCATTTTTGTCATATCCATAGTCGTAAACATCTGTATACAAATACATACTGGAATTATTGTTCTGTTCATCATAGAACATATCATAGTCTTGTGCTTTATGGTGATATTGCTCTCAATGTTTTGGCAGATTTATCCGATTATTAAAGAGGAAAATAGCTTCACCACTAGTAGCTATAATGAGCTTGTTAGAGAAGGGAGCAGCAGCATGTTTGGTCGATTGAAGGGATGTTACCTGTGCGCTTATTGCTATGATCCACAATTTACAATAAGCAGAAACCTAGCGTTTGCCGGTGTTGGCACAATCTGTCTATTGTGTTTAGTCATCTTAATACAAGCTTTAATAAGATCTCTCATTTTGAAGCAGGTGAAGTTTTGTTCTGGGATGTCTGATTATCACTGGTCGATGCCAATAATAGTTGTCACCCAGATTCTGACAGTCATAGTTGGAACTTTCCCAATTGTCTTTAGATGGCTAGCTAGCATTGTTTAGTCACATGGAATTCGTTCAAATTTATTGGAATTCACCTTATTATCAAGTCTTGAAAAAGAGGGTGACTGTCTATAGATTATACAAGTTCTGTGCATCTTTATTCAATAGAATAGTCTGGATAATGTCGGGGTTGATAGTGTTCCCAATAGCGCTAGTGCGTTACTTATTTGGTTCGTACATAAACGATGTACACTTCTATTTTCTCCATCGGCATGAAGTTGGAATTTTGGCTAGTGGGTATATTGTGCGAAAAAGTGTGGATGATATAATCAGATTTAGGGAGGTTTGCTGTAGTGAGCCACTTACTAATCTACTGCAACTCTTTCCAAAATACCCATACTACCGCTCTGATTTTGATATTGGAAGGGAATTTGGAAGGGGATTTCGAAGGGAATTTGGAATGGAATATACTCCTATGACTCTTCCAATGGTAGCCCTCGTGAAAATTGCACAAGTTTCCTTACCAGGTAATCTTGTTGGATCTCTAGTACTCGCATTCAAACAAGGCCAAGAAATCATTCTCTTCATTGAGCAAACACTAATGCCACCAACGGATCCGTTCGCAAAAGAATTCTTTTCATATGCAAAAGATTTGTGGAGAGATGGCGACTTTAGTGGTCTACTCCCTGAGGAGTATCGTCAACGTCAATCCGGTTTGCATCTGGATCTGAATCGCGGCTTTGTCGATCCTTTCAAAATTGAAGGAATCACCTCATGGGTTTTATCTTCGTCCCATTATTGATCGCATCCTTGCTGAAACCCCCTCAACGCTTGAAGATCTATATACGTCTATAGAGAAATTGTTTGTCGAGATGTTGCATTGGGTTTTAAGACGACTACCGATTGCTATATTCAAAAGTTTGAGTGAGAGCCCAACTGGGGAGTTCGAAGAAAGAGTACGACTTGCCATGAAATTCCTCTTTCAAATCGAAATTTTGGACGATCATATTCAATGGTCACTTCCTGAAGGTATCTCAGAGTTTCTAACAGAAACAGATGAAGCTTCTACAGAGTTTGAAGGTCCACTGGCACGAATGAATGAGATTGTTCGGAGGCCTGCAGGGTAAGGGGTGGAAACGAGACATAAGCTGTAAGGGTTTTTGAAGTGTAAAATCTAAAGTTTAATTAACTATCGATTTCATTTGTTTGGAATTGTCACTTGGCATGTATATTCACGTGTTGTATGCTGCATTTCTAAGCTGGAAATGGTTCCTCGATATTTTGATTGAAAATATTATCTGATTCTTCTAAGTTTATTATTTTTTCCTTTGGTCTTCGCATTTTTCTTTTGTAGCCAAGAGATGTATTTCGGGTGGCATTTTGGCGACCATTGTTTGTACAAAACTACCCAGCATTCTTCCCTCAAAGTAATTGTGTTCTCGGGTTTTCTACAATTGTATATCCTCACTTTTTTATGTAGTTTTGGTTTATCTTGAACAAGATGAAATCAGTGATGTAACATAAATCTAATGCATGTAATAACATAGTTGGGGTCCTATACAACTCAATTTTTTTTTCCTTTTCCTTTTTTTTTTTTTTGAAAATAAAACAAATTATAAGATTTACATAATAAATTAGTATATAAGACCTTCATTTTGAAAAAGGTCCTCATTCATTAGATCTTAAACAGGTTTTGTGACTAATAACTATAAAAAAAGTGACAATCTAGTTTCTAAGTAATTTAGATATTAGCTAGTTGGCTTAGAGCATCTCTAGGTGGTGGTAGCATACTCTTCATATTTAAAGAATGCGAATGAAGAAACTGGTCGCAAATTTCGACCAACTCTAGGTGGTCGCAAATTTCATTCTCAAATTTGGAATAGGGCTACGCGACATTCATACTGTCGCACGACATTACCAATGTCGCCCCCAAGTTGAAAAAAAAACTCACGCGACATTCCCACTGTCGCACCAAATTGAAAATGTAAAAAAAAATAACTCGCGTGACATTAGTAGTGGCTCGCGACAGTACTATTGGCGCGTGATGCTGGTCAAAGTCAAAAAAAATTGGGGCGACATTTGCAATGGCGCGCGACATTACCAATGTCGCTCCGCATCCGCATCCGCATCCGCATCCAAATTGCCAAATTTGCGAACAAGAATGCGAACAAGCAGGTGATGCAACCACGAATGCTACCACCTAGAGATGGAATTTCGGCAAATTTTGACGCATTCTTTCAAATTTGAAGGATGCGACTGAATTTACTACCACCTAGAGATGCTCTTAGTAAGAACCTTGTGTGTAACAAAACTCGCTTTCACCTACTTACGATTTATATACAACTATACATAATGAATCCTAGGAAAGAAAATAGAAACTAGAAAATGTTTGATCTTACTACATCTTCTCATTTTCTCTCTCATTTTTTTTGTTTTTGATTTTCAGACCATTAGATCACACATCCAACGGTTTGCGTACCCTCATCCCTATGAGGATAATCTCAGGGTAGCTGGAGCCTAATTTTTGTATCTTGAAAATGTGTCACAGGACATTGTTGTGGGTGCTACAGACTCGACAGCTACCACATTAAAGTGGGCAATAACAGAGATGATGCAAAATGCAGATATAATTAGGAAAGCCCAAGCAGAACTAGAAGCAGTTGTAGGACTGAACAATGTGGTAAAAGACTCATTTGTCCAAGTTGCACTACTTGGATGCTGTATTGAAGGAGACTTTCAGGTTGCATCATGCAGTGCCTCTTTTGGTTCCTCACAGCCCAAGTAAACAGTGTGCAGTTGGCGGTTATACTTGTCCCTAAAGGTGCAAGAGTATTTTTCAACGTATGGGCGATGCACAGAGACCCCGAAGCTTGGGAGAACCCCTTGGTGTTTGATCCTGAGAGATTCCTAGATGTTAGTAAAGGATGTAAATACAAGGGAAATGATTTTCATTATCTCCCATTTGGTTATGGGAGAAGGATATGTGCAGGGATTCCCTTAGCTGAAAGAATGTTAATATATGTATTGGCTTCACTCTTGCACTCATTTAATTGGAAGTTGCCAGAAGGGACTAAGCTGGATTTATCGAGAGAAGTTTGGGATTGTTTTAAAGAAAAGAATACCATTGGTTGCCATTCCTAGCTCAAGATTGTTAAATCATAAACTTTACAAGTAACTGTTAGCTGGTCAAGTGCGTTTGCAAGTGCGTGGTGCTGCTCTGTTTTTATTTTTTATGGTTGGGATCTTGGCTTAAGGGTCCCTCTCTATGGAGACATTATCTGTATTTTCTAAGATGAAAAAAACTAAAAATACAAGGTAACACCGTAATTGAAAACTATCTGATTTAATGGTTTAATTGAACATTACAATATTAAACCTCTAATGGGTAAATTGAACGTAACCATACTTGACTATAGGACACAACATTTAAGTTTTTACTGATTTTAGAGAAATGCATTTAAGGATACAAATGCTCAATTTCTTTTGAATATTGACTTTTGACTCAAGAATGTACATATATTCAAGTAGACTTTCGGCTATTGAATTGTTAGCTATCAATATAGCATGCCCGGCCAACAAAATCATAATCTCCAATTTACATCTAATTTGGAATCAAGATTTATTTAAGTATTTTTCACTTTCTTTGGTATCGACTATAAATTAGCATATCGAGTTGGGATTAGAATATCACTATACTATCTATTTTAATATTTTTTTTCAATAATTAATTGAATATTTGAATTTAATATCAATTGCACCTATGACTTTTGAAGTATTCTGATTGGCATACATTGATCAAACAACCACATTGGTAGATTTATAGGTTCAAAGCTATCTAACATATTTCCACTTTCGTAATTTCAGAAATATCAACTTCTAATCATTACGTGTTATGCATATGGAGGAATTATTGTGCATTTGTCAAATGAATATAATTCGGTTATCGCTTTAACATATGGTATGTTTTGAGTACCTGTTATATTCCTTGATTGTTGTGTTATATTTTGATATAATTTATATAGGTGAGGATGATAAGAATTGTTATCTAGGACAATAATAACCCAAAAATAGAAATAAAACCCTTTGTCTAAACCCTTAAAAAAAAATTAGAAAAATATAAACCATTCAAATAAAGTATGGAATGAATCATTAGCTATCAATATACATATATAGCAAGATGGCCGGGCTAAATGGCTAGTACATCAATAAAAGTTATGCTTTTGTATCCTTCGTATGAGAATCTCCCTCATATGTGCAGTGTGCACTATGTTATACCTTGCTTCGAATATCGAAAAAAAAAAAGAGTTATACCTTGCTTCATACATCAATAAAAGTAATGCTTATCTAAAAAAAAGGAAAAAGAAAAAAAAACTTGTTCCGATTGCCATTATTAAAGGAGAGCTAGGTTCATGTTTCACTCCTTCAGACTGTGAGACAACAGAGAAACAATGGCAAACCATGGTTGCATCAATGGAACTGTAGATGGTTCTAAGTTCCCTTCACCTCTGCCTGTTATTGGTTTATACATAGCTGCAGCTTCTTTGGTGTGCATGTTATTAATGTTTTGTGATATCGTAGGTCGAATTGCGTGCTAAAAGCGATGGCTACCCCGCAAGCTATTCACACTCAATTCTGTTTCTCTAACTCTTCTTTCCATATCAACTAAACTCCCCCGTCGATCCGACAACCTCAATGCCAAGTGCCCGGGATCGGTTTTCTAAACTATGTGGAACTACCTTTATATGTGTCCGTATGGTTTTTCATGCCTTCTTTTGGAAATAACAGGATGCCGATATTTTTCAAATTTGGTGTCCTTGAGCATTTTCGTCATATCTATAGTCGTAAAACATCCGTCTACAAATACATACTTGGACTTATTGTTCGTTCATCATAGAACATATCATAGTCTTGTGCTTTATGGTGCTATTGCTCTCAATGTTCTCGCAGATTTATCCATCCATTAAAAAGGATAATAGCTTCACCACCCATCGAACTATAATAAGGTTCTTAGAAAAGGGAGCAAAGAGTATGTTTGGTCGATTGAGAGGATGTTACCCGTGCACTTATTGCTATGATCCACAATTTACAATAAGCACAAACCTAGCGTCTGCTGGTGTTGGCAATATCTGCCTGTTTGTGTTTAGTCATCTTAATACAAGCTTTAATAAAATTGAAGTGGGTGAAGTTTTGTTCTCGATGTCCGATTATCACCGGTCGATGCCAATAATAGTTGTCATCCGTATTCTCGACCGTCATAATTGAACTTTTCCAATTGTCTTTAGATGGCTAGCATTGTTTAGTCATGAAATTCCAAATATATCCGAATCGTTTCACCTCATTATCGAAACTTGTTGAAAAAGGAGGTGACTGCCTATAGATTATACAAGTTCTGTGCATGTTTATTCAATAGAATAGTCTGGATAGTGTCGAGGTTGATAGTGTTCCCAATAGGGCTAGTCGTTACTTATTTATTAGTCGGTACATAAAGGATACAGCCCTCTATTATCTCCATGGAACATATGAAGTTGGAATTGTGGCTAGTGAGTATCTTGTGCGAAAAAGTGTGGATGATATAATCAGATTTAGGGAGGTTTGCTGCAGTGAGCCACTTTACCAATCTACTGCAACTCTTTCGAAAATACCCAGACGCATCACTCGATTTTGATCTTAGAAGGGAATTTCAATAGAATGTCCCGTGATTCTTCCAATGGTACTCCTTGTGAAAACTGCACAAGTTTCCTTACCGGTAATCTTGTTGGATCTCTAGTACACGATTCGCACAAGGCCAAGAAATCATTCTCTTCATTGAGCAAACACTAATGCCACCAGCGGGCCGGTTCGCAAAAAGATTTCTTTTCAGTTGCAAAAGATTTGTGGAGATATGGCGACTTTTAGTTGTCTGCTCCCGAGGAGTATCGTCAACGCCAATCCGGTTTGCATCTGGATCTGAATCGTGCTCGTCGATCCTTTTAAATTGAAGGAATCAATGTATCTCGACATTAATTATCAAGTTCTTCTTCATCCCATTATTGATCGCATCCTTGCTGAAACCCCCTCAACGCTTGAAGATCTATATACATCTATAGAGCAATTGTTTGTCGAGATGTTGCATTGTGTTTTTAGACAACTACCGATTGCAATATTCAAAAGCTTGAGTGAGAGCCCAACTGAGGAGTTCCAAGAAAGAGTACGACTTGCCATGAAATTCCTCTTTCAAATCGAATCGTTGGACGATCATATTCAATGGTCACTTCCCGAAGGATCTGGTATCTCAGAGTTTCTAACGGATGAAGCTTCGACAAGGTTTGAAGGTCCACTGGCACGGCTCAATGAGATTGTTCGGAGGCCTGCAGGGGAAAGGGAAGTTTAAGCGCCATTTTTTATTATTTTTTATCTGAAGTGTAAAAGCTGAAGTTTAATTAACTATTCGATTTCATTTGTTTGGAATTGTCACTTGAGGAACTTATGTTTGGAATTGTCACTTATGTAATCGTGGTATTCATTTCTTGAGGAACTTATGTAATCTAGTATGTTTTTAGATCCCTTTTAACACAGTTGATGCAAGAAGCTTTACTGAAAATAATCTTCATCATGAATTCTTACTAATTTCTCCCTGCACTTTAGTGCAAGAGCCGCTGATGAATATGAAACAGCGCGGATAAAGGTGTCTCGTTTCATTAATGCATTAGAGTCTACTGAGATTGTTTTTACATGAAATGCGACAGAGGCTATGAATCTTGTAGCCTACTCTTGGGGCCTATTGAATTTAAGACCAGGGGATGAGGTAAATCCTTGTACTTGGTTCTTTATTTTTCACTGGTTACCCAAGCATTTCAGCTTATGGCACTTTGCTTGTCTCCTTTAAAATCTTCTTTTGCTTTCATGCAGATCATACTTACGATTGCTGAACATCATAGTGCCATAGTTCCTTTTCAAATTGTGGCTCAAAAGACTGGTGCGACATGAAATTAAGTAATAAACATGTCTCAGATGTGTGGGCCTACAGGCGCTGGATTCCTATATGGCAAAAGTAAGCTCTTGTCTGACATGCCTCCTTTCCTAGGTAATCTTGGACTGAAAGGGTTTTCTTAGTAAGAGATTTTAGCTGATATTCAAGTTTTAAGACTGGTTCTACCACAATTTGTAACTTGCTTTTTTATGTTTCAGGCGGTGGCGAAATGATTTCTGATGTATTCTTAGATCATTCCACATATGCAGAACGACCTCCTTCCAGGTTAGTGAATTTGTTTGGAGCCTAACATACACTAAACTACAAATTGAACGGCTAGAATTGTGCACTACAAATTGAATGACTAGAATTGTGTTTGAAGTTAGAACCCATTATTTGATGAGTCCCATAATTTACTTTGTAAAAGAGCACTGATATATATCTCTGAGAAGATTGATATGGCCTAGGTTTCTGTCTAGAAAGTCATTTGCCTGGTCATTTAATGGCTTGTTAACTATTCCTTTTCCCTTTTGCTTTCACACACCTATTGTCTTTCATTTTGGGTTAGGTTATTGACACCAAGTCTATGGTTTAATCACCTGCAGACTGTTGTTGCTCATCTGCCTACCCCATATTGGACAAATGGTCTGTCTGTATACATATTCATGTATTTATTTGATTGCTTAAATTCCTGCTGTAAGGAGGGACATATTTTTTTTGACCATTCTGACAACGTTGAGATATCCCAATGAGCAGTTTTTTCTAGGGAAGGATCATAATGGTGAGTAGATCGTACTTCACTAGAATTATGCCTCTGGTACACTGTATCGGTCCACATGTTGTCAGGAGCCCTTCCCAATTGGCGCCTTTAGGCACCTTGGCTGCTCCTTACGAACACCTTTGACAACAAATCCCAACCATTTTCACTAATCTCAGCCTTGGAGGGACCGACTGCTTAGCTACGCCTTTGACAACATAGATTTATATAGATGGCTGAAGTTATTGACGAATTGTGTGTTTGATGGAAGAAATTTGTAGATTCTAGTACACGTCGTCTGAATTACTGATGAAATTACTGGCCTTAGGTTAAGACTTCAGAATTTATTTGTTCAGATGGGTAGTTTGCGTGGACGTATTGGTGACTGATTACCTTTGGATAACGTTAATTTTTTTTGCATTACTCTTTTAGCTTGTTTTTGGATAATATTGGTGATTCATAAAGTGTGTGGCTTTTTATCT
The DNA here is from genome assembly GCF_015680905.1 of Coptis chinensis. Classification (NCBI taxonomy): domain Eukaryota; kingdom Viridiplantae; phylum Streptophyta; class Magnoliopsida; order Ranunculales; family Ranunculaceae; genus Coptis; species Coptis chinensis. Next base: position 84,591,226 of record NC_141463.1, on the reverse strand, counting down.
GATTTTCCATTTTCTGTTGTTGCCCATATAGTTAACATTACCCTCTCAAGTATTTGAATGGACGGTAAACAATAAGATAGAATGGATCCTATTGTTGGTGTGAAGATTTCATGTTTTCTCTAAATAGAAAAAGAGGGTGAAGAAATCAAGCTAGAATTAGGAGTTACCTCAGATCATGAGATTCTATTTTATGTGATTTAAACAGTGTTCTAAAAAACGGCCTAGGCGCTAGGCGGTGCCTAGCCGAACTGTTTAGGCCTATAATCGGTGGTCCAATTAGACGGACCAGGCAGGCTGATTAATTGGCCTAGGAGGGTTTTTTTTTTTTCAATTTAAGAGGTCTGTCCAACCATGATTTACTTTGACAGATTTGTCTTGAACTTACATGGGACTTGCCTTTTTTATTTATTTGTATCTTATTCGTGTGTACATGACCATCCTCATGAGCCCACTTCAAGAGAATTGGTCATCCTCATGAGCCCACTTCAAGAGAATCTGACGGTTTACCATTTGTTTCCTGCTTGAGTTGCTGTAAGGAGGGACATAGCAGGACCAGTTTCCGTATGGCCCATCTTTCATTATCCTTTTGCAGTCTATGCTAACAGTTTCTCCTATCGGATGCAGGTATGTCCAGAGTTACCAAGAGAAGGAGAAGTTGGAACACCGGTACTGAAGTAATGCATCATCTGCTTCACGTGAAATGGAAGTTTGATATTTTTCTTGTTAGGTTTCAAGGTTGCTCTAAGCGCAGTAGAGCTGCAGTTTTACATTTCTTGCCTTGTTAATGTATTGAAAGTTTAAACATATTTTGTGTGTGTTTTCCAGTAGAATAAGCAGATATATACTGTATTACAAATTTGGGACATCAATTTCTAGTTCAAACGATTTGTGGTTTTTGCATGTGTGGTGGTATTCTAAGTTGTTGACATTAGAATAAGCAGATGTACTGTATTGCAGGATACATGACTAAGTTATTAGTTGGTTAGAATGGTATTTCGAGATACTGAATACACTGGAGTGCCTTATTAATATACGTACAATGGATTAAGGTCACTAAACCCACACAAGTTCATTTGTTGTACGTGTAGTCAAAATGCTTCAACCATTTTATACCAGCACTTCCTAATCTTTTTAGGTATTAACATAAACGCTTGAGCAGTCCACATTTGAAAGGATTTACATGTAGCCAAAATTTCTTGAGGGTTCTTCTGAATTAGATCGGTGAGCAATTGATTACCCGTTGTTATGTTGGCTCATCATTAGTCATTTGTGCATATTATTATAAACTAGCAATTGTTCTGTTTCCATTTACTTGTTCCAGTTGAGTAATGTAAAGACATACAATATATTATTAATTTAATCTGGGGTTAGGACTCAAAATGTATCGAAGTCCTAACTGTTTATTGACTTAGGCTGTTTATTAGGGACCGAACTGTTTATTGACTATTAGGGGCCAACTGTTTATTAGTGTGGGGCTCAAGGAACTTGCCATCTTCTACATACTCTACGTGAGTACCTCTTGTGTGTGTAAATTATGGCGTTCATCGGTACTTGATGTTCTGTTTCCCATTCCATGGATGCTCGATTTGAAAAAACTTGATACCATATCTCCATGTTTCCGCAAACTCTACCTGGTCTTTTTAAAAAATTTAATCGACACTCGTCCCAAAACTCAATGGAAAACACTTACCACCCCCGTCTCTTATTGGACTCAAGGGCCATGCCATCCATTACATTGCTGAAAGGTAATCCATGTACCGATCGATCTGGTTTTTCTTACATTAATCAATTAACATGCTTTACTTTTTCACAAAATTCAGACATACATGCAACAATTCATAGCAGCACCTGTTGGAGTTATCCCTCACATGAGGAGAGAAACGGAGCTGATTATGCGTGAATATGTCAGAGCGCACCTGCGTTCAGAGGAGGCGACTTTTCCGTCGTGCGAAATCATTCCAGTGTTTTGGGCGACACTGCTTTCGAGGGAGGCGCGGCGCTCTTTTGCCGTGGAAGCATTACAGTGTTTTGGGGCGACTGCGCCCGAAAGTAAAGCGCACCTACGCCGTTCCGATTTTAAGTGGCCTCGCTTACAAGAATCGTGGAAATTTGGTTTTGATATAAAAACAAAATCAAGGTTTTGGAAAACCTAAGACTAAGAACCGGACAAAACAAAGAGAGAAACCAATCTTGAAAGCTATCAAGATTGACGGATAACCTTTCTGAGATACAACCCGGTAAAGAGATAAGAGTGATCTAGTAAGGTGAGAGACCGAAAAGAGAGATTGTAATCTTCCTTCCCACTTTATAAAGAACCGACTCTGTGGAAGTAGGCATCATTGGCGAACCACGGTAAATCTTTGTGTTGTGGTTTGCCTTTTACCGCTTTGCATTATTATTTGTTGTTGATAGTTGTTTAGCGAGTTGGGCATGTTAGTATAGAGCGTAGTTGATATTTAGATTTTGTCCGGAGTTGAATTGTTTCCATATACGAAGTTATCCGTGTAGTGGGGAATCGATTGGTATTGGTATAATCCCCAACAAGTGGTATCGAGCCTTGGTTAGAATAGCCTGGGGTGTTATCCGAATCTTGGTCGGGCGGTGTTTGGCGAAATTCCCCGAGAGAAGATTTGAGGTTAAATAACTTGTAGAGATGGACCATTCCGTGAACACTTTCATGATGAGTCGAATAGGAAGAACTACACCATCCGAAAGCCAAGATGGAAGACTTGCTATAATGCAGGACTTGTCACTTCCCATTGAGAATGAGGGAGTAAAACCGTAAAAGATCATGAGGCCGAGTGGAAAAAGCTTGACGTAAAAGCGATTGGATACATTCGACAGTGGATTGACGACAGTGTCTTTCACCATGTGTCCCAAGAGACTACAACTTTCAGTCTGTGGAAGAAACTCGAAGACCTTTATGAGAGGAAGTCGGGTGGAAACAAAGTGCTAGTCGTTAAGAAGTTTGCAGACACGAAGTACCAAGAAGGTTCTTCAATGTTTGAGCATCTTAATGAAGTACAGAATATCATCAATCAGATGCATTTGATGAAGATCAATTTGGGAGACGAAGTTGATGCTTTGTTTCTATTAGGCTCTCTACCCGAAAGTTGGGAGACATTAGCAGTTTCTCTACATGGAGCAGCCAAGGATGGAATTGTTACCATGGAGATGGCTACCACGTCTTTGTTGAATGAGGCCGGGAGACTAGAAGAAGTGCAAGAAGCAGCTCCTCTCACTCAAAGATCCTTTTCACAGAGAAACGGGGGAGAGGTCTAAACAGAAAACCATCTCGTTCTAGAGGTGATGACAGAAGTAAATCTAGGGGTGAAGCTAGAACTCCTAAGGCGAGAGGGCAATGTTACTATTGTGCCACCAAAGGCCACTTCCGGATATGAGTCGCGAGAACAATCGAAGAAGGATGAGAAGAATAACCGCGTGTACATGAAGACATGGTGCGGAGGAACGGAAACACAGGTAGAGATACTACCGCACTAGTCGACGACCTAGTGGGAATTGTGTCAAATTGTGGTGTGTGCTGTCTTAGTACCTCAAGTCAGGATATAGAGTGGGTGATAGATATAGGAGCATCCTATCACGTCACACCGCACAGGGGATTCTTCACTACCTACAACTGTGGTGAATATGGTGAAGTAAGGATGGGTAACAGTGGAGTCTCGAAGATTATAGGCATTGGAGATGTTCATGTAGAAACCAATGCCGTCGGCTACACCTTGACACTCGGATGTAAGACATGTCCCCGACATACGGTTAAGCCTAATTTTGGCTGGGAAATTAGATGACGATGGCTTTGTAAACTCGTTTGGTAACGGGTATGGAACCGAGCGAGAGGTTCCATTGTAGCGTACCGGTGAGGAAAGAAAAAACTTGCTCTCTTTACAAAACATAGGCTAGTTTTGTGTAAAGCTAGCGTAGAAGCAAATCTTGGCGTAAAGAAGAATCTTCATCCGAATCGCGGGCACAAGAGATCGTGTCACATGGGCATAAAAGGGATGGAAGTTCTTGCTAAGCAAAAGGACGTGCGAGACATTAAAGGTACACATTTAAATACATGTACTCACTGTTTGGTAGGAAAGCAACACAGGGTGTCGTTCCAAAGATTCCCGTCACAGAAAGGACACTGTCCTTGAACTAGTGCACACAGACTTATGTGGTCCTATGAGAGTAAAGTCCCACCAGGGAACTTCGTACTTCTTGACATTCATTGATGATGCGTCAAGAAAGATATGGGCCTATAGTTTGAAGACCAAGGATGAAGTACTTGGCGTGTTTGAGAAATTCCACAGCATGGTGGAAAGAGAGACTGGGAAGTTGTTGAAGTGTATTCACTCAGATAATGAGGGTGAGTACATTGGGCCATTTGAAGAGTATTGCCAGAGTCATGGGATTCGTCATGAGTAGACCGTTCCCAAGACACCACAATAGAATGGAATAGCAGAGAGAATGAACCGTACCATTGTAGAGAGGATGAGATGCATGCTATCTCACTCTAAGCTACCTTGAAGCTACTGGGTAGAAGCAATGCGTACAACCTTGCATGTGATCAACCTGTCGCCGGCAAAGCCTCTGAATAGTAATTATCCAGAGAGAGTATGGTCAGGCAGAGATATTGATTATGGATACTTGAGGGTATTTGGGTGCACGGCATTTGTGCATATTCCGAAGGATGAGAGATCCAAGCTTGATGACAAAGCCAAGCGATTGCATTTTTCCGGTTATGGAGATGAAAAGTTTGGTTACAAACTCTATGATCCGATTAACAAGAAGGTAATCCGTCGAGATGTTGTGTTCTTAGAAGACCAAACCATATCGGACTTTGAGGAGGGTGAAAGCTTCTGAGGCTTTCACTAATGATCTTGTTAATTAAGAACCGTAAGTTCCTACCGTGGAACGTCACGGCATTGAGAATCATGAGAGAACCATGAGTTTGAAGCTCATGATGAGAATCCTATTGCTCATGATGGGATAGAACCTATTGGTATAGAAGATGCGAGATGAGATGCATGAACCACCACCGAGCAAGCAGAGTGCAGTCATCCTCACGAGGCACCGGCCAGATGGGGAGCAAGGAGGTTTTGATGAGGAGACTAGCTACAACCGGTATCCACCACATGCGTGCGTGCTACTATTGGATGGTGGAGAACCTATGTACTATCAAGAGGCACTTGAAGGTACAGGACAAAAGAAAAGTGGTTGAAGGCCATGCATGACGAGATGGATTCTTTGCATAAGAATCACACTTATGAAGTTAGTTGAAAACCCACAGGGAGAAAAAAGTTCTCAAGAATAAGTGGATATATAAAGTCAAGCATGAGGAGAACAATCCTCACCCAAGGCACAAAGCTTCGCCTTGTTGTGAAGGGATTCGGTCAAAGAAAGAGATTGACTTTGATGAGATTTTCTCTCTCTGTAGTGAAGATGACTTCTATCCGGGTGGTATTGGGTATGGCCGCAAGTATGAACCTAGAGGTTGAAAGCGACTAGATGTTAAGACGGCTTTTCTTCATGGAGACCTTGAAGAAGATGTCTACATGGACCAACCGGAGGGAGGGTTTGAGGTCAAAGGCAAGGAGCACCTAGTATGCAAGGCGATAAAGAGCTTGTATGGGTTGAAAACAAGCACCGAGAGGCGATTGGTACATAAAGTTTGACTCCTTTATGGCGAAGCAAGGATACAAGAAGTCCGCTTCCATCATTGTGCATTTGTTCAAAGATTTCGGATGGGGATTTCATAGTGCTATTGTTGTATATGGATGATATGTTGATAGTTGGCCCAAACATCAACAAGATATCCAAAAAGAAAAAGACTTGAGTAAGTCCTTTTGAGATGAAGGATTTGGGTCAAGCAAAGCGAGATACTTGGGATCGCGGATCACTCGTGACGAAAAGAGTGGGAAGTTGTGGCTTTCTCAAAAAGCTACATTGAGGTAGGTGTTGAAGAGATTCAACATGGATCAAAAGCGAAACCCGATCGGTTAATCCGCTTGGTGGCAAGTTCGTATGACCAAAGAGATGTGTCCAAAGGGTGAGCATGAAGCGAGTCGGATGGAAAAGATTCCTTATGCATCCGCAGATGGGCAAACCTTTTAATGTATGCCATGGTGTGTACAAGACCGGATATTGCTTTCGCCGTTGGTGTTGTAAAGTCGATTTACATCAAATCCGGGTTAGGAGCATTGGGAAGGTGTTAAGTGGATATTGAGATATCTCAAAGGCACTTTCAAATCGTGTTTGTGCTTTGGTGGAAGTAAGCCCTTACTTGAAGGCTACACCGATCACGGACATGGCGGTGATGTTGACTTCGATGAAGTCCACCTCCGGTTATCCGGTTACTTTTTGCGGGGGCGGTTTCTTGACAATCTAAGTTGCAAAAGTGTGTTGCCCTCTCCACCACTCTGGTAGGTATATATTCGCGACCATTGAGTGTTGCAAAGAGATGCTATGGATGAAGAGGTTCTTCGATGAACTAGGGCTAAAAGCGAGAAACAGTTGTAGTTCTATGTGGATGGTCGAGGCGCCATCTACTTGAGCAAGAATCCAAATTTTCATTCTAGATCCAAGCACATACACGTGCGTTATCATTGGATTAGAGAAGTACTCGAAGACAAGCATTTGTGTATCGAGAAGATCCATACCGACAAGAACTGGTCGGATATGATGACCAAAGTCTTACCGAAAGGTAAGTTTGATATTTGTTGTGCTACCGCCGGAATGGTAGCAGACTCCTCCTGTTGATTTGGAAATTGCATGGAGGTATTCCCACCCCAATGTTCGGGAGGGGGAGATTGTTGGAGTTATCCCTCACATGAGGAGAGAAACGGAGTTGATTTTGCGTGAATATGTCAGAGCGCACCTGCGCTCGTGCCGTGAAATCATTCCAGTGTTTTGGGCACGACTTGCGCTCAGAGGAGGCGCACCTGCGCTCTTGCCGTGGAAGCATTACAGTGTTTTGAAGCACTGCAAGGCCCGAGTAAGCGCTTGCCGCTCGTGTCCGATTTTCATGGGCCTCATTTCTGATGTCGTGAAATTTGGTTTTTTGATATAAAAACAAAATCAAGGTTTTAGAAAACCTAAGACTAAGAACCAGACAAAAACAAAGAGAGAGAAACCAATCTTGAAAGCTATCAAGATTGAGAGATAACCTTTATAGAGATACAACCCTGTAAAGAGATAAGAGTGATCTAATAAGGTGAGATACTGAAAGGAGAGATTGTAATCTTCCTTCCCACTTTATAAAGAACTGGCTCTTGTGGAAGTAGGCATCATTGGCCGAACCACGGTAAATCTTTGTGTTGTGGTTTGCCTTTACTGCTTTGCATTATTATTTGTTGTTGATAGTTGTTTAACGAGTTGGGCATGTTAGTATAGGCTGTAGTTGATATTTAGATTTTGTTCGGAGTTGAATTGTTTCCATATACGAGTTATCTGTGTAGTGGGGGAATCGATTGGTATTGGTATAATCCCCAACAACACCTTGTGTTGTATTTAGGCAAATATTCTGATATGAGGTATTGGTATGATGGACATTTCAGGACACCTTCTTTGGAGTTTGGAGTATCTACATGTGAACAATGCAGTCCAGCTTGGATTCTACCGGGAGGCATTATCTTACTGGAAGAATTTGAAAGGATTCACTTGTGATATTCGTCTGTTGGAAATCAGTAGTCTAGCGAGTGAACTTCGCCGTTGTTGCAAGGATATCAGGTATCTTTGCATACGTGGAAAACTTGGTGCCAAGGAAGCAATTGCTATCGTTAACAGTCTTCCTGAACTAAGGTGTTTCTCCCTCGAAAGGTCATCTTTAACCATAGGTGCACTCTTGATATTTGATGGCCATAAAAAACTTGTGACACTGGATCTCCAGCACTCCATTTTTGTTGGTGAAAAATATCTCCCAAGTTTTTGTCATAGAGAACCTGGCCAAGTACAGCTTCCTTTGTGTCAGGGTATAAAAGCTAAGAAGTGGAATGAAGATATTCGTGAAAAGGTTTCTGGGCGGAAAACATATCTGCGTTGTGAAGAGAAGCTGTGTCCTAAATGTTGCTGGGGATGTTAGTTAGGGGTAGCCCCCCCCCCCCGGATTTTCAAAAATGGTTACGTTGTTGGTATCACGTTTGCTAAGGTAATCAACTTAATTTATTATGTATAAGTCAGCAATAGTAATAGAAAATACTTAATGTTTAAAATTGATTAAAAAAATAATCATGAGAATATATATGTCTTCCAATGTCTTCAGCTTTGACATTATTATCTCCTTTTCAGGTGTAGACGTCAAGGGCTGTATCCATTTCAGAATACTACTCCAATGGTAACTTGTGCTATAATTATGACTGAAGGAGACTCTGCTGGCCCAAGTAGAATAATTTTGGTCCATAGCTTGGGTGAAATAAAAAAAGTTTGGAAAACCTTACCTCAGCCAGTCAGGAGTTTTCCTTGGCCAGAAGCCCTGGTGAACTTCCTTGAACTCATACTTGGCCTTGTCTATGTTGTTGCCAAATACTTGTCTGTGCCGTTACTTGCACTTACCTCATTGAGTGAGTTGTCATACTGTGCACATGAAAGGAAAATGTGACTTGTACCCATTCTCCTGCTTATTGGGATCGTCGTCACTGGGATTTTCAAGGATGCAACCCTAGAACTGTATCGACAACTCAAGGTTTGTGAACATACTTTTTATGATTGGGAATATATATATATATATATATATATATATATATATATATATATATATAGTTGGTAGCTGCTAGGGCAAATCTCTTACTATTTGGCGATCGAAACTAGGATATCCAATATTAAATCATTTCAATAAATTTGAGGCATCGTTACGTGTAAATTGTTCCGGGATCATTCACCATACTAAAATGAACTGTTAAAAAAGTTGGTTTCGTTACCTTACTAGCTTACTGGTTTGGTTAGGAGGAAACTAACCTATTGTTCCACCACTACTTGTCAGTAAAAGCGTATAGCCACTTGTCCCAATTTTTAATTAAAAAAGGTGTAGATGGAATTTGTGCATTTCATTTATTTATAATATTGTGTTAAACTCACAGTTTACTTTGCATTATGTGATGATCAGGAAGGAGAGTTCCCTTGGCATCTAGTTTCTGTTGCATTTTTCCTCATATTGGTCAAACTCCCAGGTCCATATTACACGTACTGGGGGCGTATATTTATCCCACATTTTGCAAATGGTGGATTGCTGAGGGCCTAATGGTCTGCTATTATGTGGTATAAAAAGCCCCATGTCGCACCAGAAACAACCTTGCCGCAGACTTCAACACCTAATCATCAGTGTTAGTGAACACTGATAACGCTGTCTGGGAGGCTCGTGAAGGCATTGCTTTATCTCAGTGCGTGTATTCTGTTTTGCAGCAAGGTGTAAGCTTCGTCAGAGTTGTAGTTTATGGAGGTACGGTGGTATTTAATACTATAGAGTTAGGAAAAAAATTAATTTCTGTACTGATTTTTGCGAGAGTTTTTTGCTGAACATAGTTTAAGTAGGAAAAATATTAGCCCTTGTGTTGTTTCTTAATTTGGATTTTTTGTATATCAGATGTTGTTTCCTAAAGAATGGTGTTTGTTGAGCTATTTTATGGTTGTTCTGTAGAACTTGGGCTGTTTAGTAAAGGAAGAAAGTTCATCTTTGTTCTGAATTTGAGCTCTATAGGGAAGGAAAGTTCTAGTCTCTTGTTGTTGGATTGGGTATGTGAGTTTTGTGTAGAAAAAAATATGAGGGGAATTGTAGAGTGCTTGTTTAAAGTTTTGAATATGAGCTGTATGGAGAAGATTGATGATTCATTTCTATGGTTTTCCTTAAAATTGGTTTTTTATGTTTTGTATGAAAGAAGATTTAAGGAAAGAATAATGTATTTTAGGGGGGGAAAGTAAGGTCCAGAGAAGAAACAAAGCACATTTTGGTTTGAGTTTTTGTTTGCATTAGTATTTTGATTGAGAAAGCAATGAAATATATATAGCTAACCTGAAATCTTTATATGTTCTTTTTTATTGATTCTATGTTGTTTGGATTTCTCTTTGACTTTTTGTACATTTCTTGTAGTGTAAGAAATAGATGCCAGTTTTAATATATGAAAAGTTCTAATAAAAATATTGATGGAGGAAATCTATTTATATCACCTTATATTTTTTAATCTCAGATTTGGTCTTTGGTCGACAAAGATTGATACACAGATTCAGGGATAGATTTGCAAAATCTGCTTTTCTTGTTGAACTTGTTGACTGATCTGTTTTGTTGGGATTCTAGACCGTGTTGGATGAAGCAACAATTTAGACAGTGAAAGGCAGTGCACATCTCTTACTCTTTGAAGCAGGTGGAACTGTTAACTTGTTAAGCTATCAGAAAAGGATAAGTATCTGGATTTCCCTTCATAAGAGGAAGATGCAACTCGTTCGATTTTCATGCCACCAGGCTCCAGTGCAAAAGTTAGGAGATTCAAAGATGACACTATCACCTAAATTTAGAGTTGCTTCAATCCAATCATCATCCATTTTACAACTGAGTATTGAATGCCAATTAATAGCTGGAGGAGGACCCCTAATTCCAGGTCTTCCCGATGATGTTGCACTTGACTGCCTCCTTCGACTTCCAGTTGAGAGCCATCCATCCTGCCGAGTTGTGTGCAAACGCTGGCATCTGCTGCTAGGCACTAAGGAAAGGTTTTTTAGCCGAAGGAAGGAGTTAGGCTATCAAGATCCCTGGCTCTTCATCTGTACCTACCAAAAATGCACCTCAAAGATTCAGTGGCAGGTCCTTGACCTAACTAATTTGTCTTGTCACACCATTTCACTGATGCCATGCAAGGAACGGATCTGCCCCCATGGTTTTAGGTGTATTTCCACACCCCGGGAAGGAACCCTCTTTGTCTTTTGTGGCATGGTATCTAATCTGGATACTCCCCTTAATATGGTACTAAAGTATGAGATTCATAAAAACCGTTGGAGTGTGATGAATAAGATGACCACTGCAAGCTCATTCTTTGCATGTGGTATAATTGATGGGCCGGGATGGTTTATGTCGCAGGAGGTAACAGTTCAGACCTTTTTGAGCTTGAATCAGCTGATGTTTTAGACCCCATCAAAGGAAGTTGGCATCCTATTGCAAGCATGGGTGTTAATATGGCGTCCTATGATGCAGCAGTACACAATGGCAAACTTCTTGTGACTCAGGTTTATGACCCAAGATTGAACTATTGGGAGACTATGTCTGCCAACCTGAGAGAAGGATGGACAGGATTAAGTGCGGTAGTTGATGGTCACTTGTTTGTGGTCTCTGAGCATGAAAGGATGAAATTGAAAGTTTATGATGTGAAAACTGATTCCTGGGAAGTAGTTGTAGGTTCCCCTGTACCTGAGTAGATACGCAAACCATTCTCTGTGAACTCTAATGATAGCGGGATCTTTGTTGTAGGTTGCAACCTTCATGTTGCTATTGGTCACATGAGGAAGCTACATCTGAAATGTACCTCGGGAAAGGAATGGTGCTTCTTTTTTTAATTGAAAATAGTGAATGCACCAAAGACTTTATGCGGATGGTCACCTGCTAGCTCTCAGGTTCTGTTTGGCTAGTCATGTATTTTTCATTTTTATGTACTTTACTAATGGTTATGATTTGTTAGCATGTAAAACCATGGTGTTTATAAAGTCTGTGAGTGGTGATGCCACAGACTCTGATTCAGTACGTCATGAAAAGAAAAGAGGAAAGAGAAAAAGTAGCTAATTTCATTGATCATTGATCATAAGAACGGATATTGTATGCCAAATTGCTGTATATCAAATTATTTATAGTTTTACATAAAACCCTTACCCATGATATTGTGAGAATCTTTTCAGTTATCTTTACTTCTTACTGAAAGTGCCAACACTTCTCTCTCCCAGGTGGGTCGTTCTTCATTGAAATTTCCCGTACTTCACCTCTTTTTCTCTCTCTATCTCTTATTCCATTTAAAAATTTTAAGTTATAACCACTTCAGTTGGATTTTGTTTTTCAAAGATAAATCTTGATAACTTGGGGATCAGATTTTGTAAGTTGGTTGGAATATAAACTGGTATTAGAGTATCAACTAAACAGATAGATTATAAGAACATATTAGTTTTAGGTTTTGTGCTAATAGTGCCTAGTTTCAACAATTCAGAGCTTTTTTTTTGATGTGTTAGGCACACGACATCCTTGTTGATTTTCCATGCTTTTGGAACGTCATGGAAAGAAGGGCTTGTTGAAGGGAAGCTTTTAGAGGGAACTGTTGATCCCGGGAACCCAACAATTTTTGTTATCAGTGCATCTGCTATAAGATCTTTGTGCTTCTCAGGTTCCCTTGCATTCATAATGTCTAAGTTATTCTGAATTATAGATTAATAACATTCACGTTTTTTTCCCCTACAAATAGTTGAAAAGTTTCATTTATTGATCTATGCTAGGGGTTTGCGATCGTTAACAGTAGACTGTCGTGCTGCAAAGCTCTTTGCGAAACATATGAAAGTTGAGGATCAGGTAATTGTGAACAATTTTACTCATGCAGTGCATCAGAAGTTTGTTTTATCCTCTTACTATAATTGTATTTCATTTAGGTCTTTTTAGTTTATCAGAGATAATCTTTAGTCAGTACTCAAAAAGAGCATTGTCTATACCAGAGAGTAGGGCTTGAAACCTTCCTATTTCAACGAAATACAGGCTACATAAGCATATGACAGTTGGTGCTTCCTAGATACATGGGAAGTCACTCAGTTATAGAAAATATGGAAAACATGTTGATAAATGTCGGAGCTTCAGACCCTTCTGCCTAGTATAGATGATTTGTATCTGTAATTAAAACACATTCCTATGGTATTAGTGTATCACACCATTCACATAGAATCATTGAAACCCATTTCAGGGGAAGCTAAGTCAGCATTTCTTGCATTTTTTCTATTACTTATCTTCCTTTATGCTATTTGTAGTCATTTATTAGAAGACATTTCAGCCTTATCTCATCATTTACTAATACAGTGTTTATTACATCAATGTTGACTCTTTGTAATGTTTTTGTTATACGAACATGCGCCTTCACATTATCAGGAAGAAATGCATGACCAGGAGGGTAATAAGGATGTCTATTGCTAATCAACTATGCTACTTTTTATGGTTTCTGCACATAGGTCACACATCTAAATGAATATCATATTCACTTAGTGTACGTACTTGAAGCGTGTAATTGAATAGAAAACTCCTGTACTATGTTGTTATGTTTGTTAACGTCTAATTCTGCAACTTAAATACCAAATCACCTTCCTTACCCTTTCTCCTTTGGTGCAAAATGTACTTATCTTGGATCGGTAATATTTACGTAATCTTGTTCTGTTTTGGATGATGTAGGTCTCCATGCTCAAGAGCCGTGTAAATATTGCTAGTGGTACACCAAACAGGTAAGGAATGTAAACTTTTGACTATTTCTGCAAATTGTAGCACTTGGATCAAACCTTAAAAGGAATATTTCCTCTTAAGCACTAAGGTTTTAGCAAGATAGTGTTGAGAAGACAATTAATTAATAATCAACATCATTGCAACTACAATGTGGCTCTTTTATAGTACTCTTTTTTTTTTGAAGAACCAACTTACATATTGGAAATTGTAGAGTTGGATAGAAAATCAATTGCTAATATAATGGAATGTTATCTCACCTCTATAATCCCGAATAATAAGAAACAGTAGCTGCTTAGCTGAAAAGCTTGGTAGGTAGTTTTTGTTCTCATCATCCGCAGTTCTTTTCTTCCAGATGCTCTGGAAGCAATTCTGAAGGGGAAAGTCTCTATCTAGCATATGTAGCAGAAGGACTGGGGAAGTCACAAAATTGGAAGGACATATGGAAACATCAGAGGAAGAATGGGTCACTGTTTACTCACCGTCTACCACTGCAGCTGCTCTAGCTAAGCTTCGATACATTAATTGCCTCAATTACTTGAGATGACTCTTAGAAAAGAGTGGCAACGCAGGTACTATCTTTTTACACTATCTATGTCCTAAAGGTCTACTACGTTACTACATTGTCGTTTCACCTTTTTTTAATTAATTTTTTCATCCCTGCAATTGCTGTCGGTTGCTCAGTTCTGGCTGCTTATCCTCAGGATATATACCGAACTCTGTATGGTAGATAGATAGTCTTGAGAGGTTGGGAATAGATCGCCATTTTAAGAATGAAATTAGAAATGTTTTGGAAAGAACATACAGGTAATGGAGCCGAATTATTGGGTTTGTGTTCTAGTTAATTCAACACCTTAAAGAAATTTGACATTTACGAATTAACAGCTGCTGGCTAATGAAGGATGAAGAAATTTTCTATGAAATTTCCACATGCTCCATGGCATTTCGAATCTTACGTATGCATGGATATGACGTCTCTTCAGATATTAGTAAAATCTATGATCATCTGCTTTTGTCTCCAACATAAAGTTAAATTCAGTGTACACTTTTGATGTAGATGAGTTAATTCAATTCAATGAAGAAGAGGGGTTCTTGAATACTCTTGAAGGATATCAAAAGGACACAGGTGCTATTCTAGAGTTATACCAAGCTTCACACATTGCACTCCCAGATGAGCTGTTTCTGGAAAAACTAAAATCCTTGTCCCATCAATATCTGAAACAGGAATTGTCTTATGGCTCAATGCATGCTCATAGGTTGCGTGAGAGCATTAGCAAAGAGGTAACTGGTTTTAGATTACAAACATGTTGGGGATTTGATCGTTATTCACTCTTCTTTTGCAAATACTTTTTTTCATGGGCCTATTAGTGTTGACAACAAAGATTTCCTAGAATTGGCTGTGGAAAGACTTCAATCTTTGTCAATCAATACAGCGCAAAGAACTCAAACAGCTTGAAAGGTACGTAAGGTTATGGTCTCGAGAAGAAAGTCTTTTTATTGCTTGGGTAACCATGTTTAACACCTTTATTTTTGCATTTGTAAATGCCTGCTAAATCTTGGACTGGTTTGTTGTAAACTTCCAAAGTTTCTGAAGAAAACAAAAATCATTTTTAAGGCAGATGTTTTTGAGTGCCTTTGTCCAGTAGTATAGATAGTATAATCGTGTAGATAGATCTATTTTGTTTTGTTTTTTAGGATGATCACTTTCTGATATAGTTCAGTGGTGTTATCATTGAAACACCATGTTCCTGCATGATTAGCTACGCGCCACCACTCTCCATATGGCGTTCAGTTTCCATGTTATTCTCAATACTTAATTTTCATCCTTAATCTCCTGCAAACTGTATAAATAGCATATTAACAGGGCAGAAATGGCAATGGTTTGCCTCCCTCAATCTCTAAGATTTGATTCTGAACTGTTACCGTCCCTATTAGAATATGATGTCAGAAGAGCTCAATAGGTTAACTTTCCTACTAACTGAATTATTCTCAAGGCCATATTATCGTTGGTGACTTGAAGTGCAAACTTACTCCTTACAAGCTGCTAGAATTCTGAATGCCTAGCTGAGCACATTAGGAGTCTATCTAAGTTTTTTTCTGTCGTCTAATGGGGACCAATGGCATCCCTCCCAATGCGTTCAGTTATACCGTCTTGATTCAGGGGCTCTGTAAAGGCAGAAATTTGGTGGACGTTGCTAACTTTTGTGTTGAGATGTTGGAGGCTGGTCATTTCCAAGAAGCAGAGAGCACTGATTTAAGATATGATGCTTAGTTTTTCGAGAACTTGCAAAGCAAACAGCTATGTAAGATACAACATTCTGACATATACATGCAGTTAAACGGCTAAATGCATATGAGAATTCAACTAAGAAAAGATAATTTATTCATATTTAAAACAAAGTAACTAATATTCAGAATAATAAGTTTTCAATCGGATTGCAGTTCTACTCGATTGAGTCTTTTTCTAGGTGAGAGTCTGGGCAATATCATTAGCTGTTGCGATCATTGGAGTCTTTTATAATGTTGACTATTTCCGCATATTTTGTACCAGCTTTCTTCAAATCGATGTTATGTTTCTCCAAATCAATTAATTGTTGTTGAACGCCAATGTGGTGAACTTGAAGAGATTGTAGTAGTACACTTAGATAATGATTTGTCTCTTCAAGATTGTTTATCTGGATTGTTGCTTCTTCAACTTGACTACGTCTCATTAATAATTCTTTGAAATTGAAGTCTCTGATTTTGAATTCATTGATATGATACAAATAACCAAGTGCTTCTTCAGCTGCTGCATTTTCTGATTTCAACTGTGCTACTTTGGGAGTTCCTATGAAAGTTTCAGTCATTTCTTCATTTGTGCCTAAAACTTGTACTTGTATAGTCACATTTGAAGTAAATTTGTCTCCATATAAAATGGTGTTGCATATAGGTTCTTCATAAATACCGAGTGATAGTAGTACGATATTTAGTATTTGTTCTTCTTGAAGCTTGAATAACTCTGGCGTAATCCATTTCTCTGCAATAAATAATTTTATCAAGATTAGGAATACGTCTTAGTTTAGAATGTTTATAGTAGAATCAACATCAGCTAAGTGTGCAAGGAGGCACTTTTTTTAAATGATTAGGGATTTGATGTTGTTGTTTGAAAATTAGGTGGTTGAGGTGAGTGCTGAAAAGCGACAGAAGATTTTATAAATTAAATGTCCATGGAGGAGCCATTGACGCATATAATAAGCTTTTCTCATGGTTGCTAATAAAAGATATCATAATTTCCAAAATCAAGAGTCTTATAATTGGCTTTCAGTGGTACAAAGCTTTCTACAATTGTTCATATCATCCACTTGGCAAGATATGAACAATTTTCAGGCTCATTGGGGTTGTACACGTAAGCAGGGGGATTAAGAAAAAATATGAGAAAAAAAATAGTAAGTAAGAGTCCCAATTAATTATGTTTCCTTTATATACTAAATCTCTTTTCAAGAGTCCTAATTAATTATGTTTCCTGTTTCCTAATCTATACACATCCAAACAAAGAATAATAAGGATTACAGGAGAGACTCTATTATTCAAGAGTCTTAATTATTTATGTTTCCTGTTCCTAATCTATACACATCCAAACAAAGAATAATAAAGATTATAGGAGAGACTCTATTCAAATAGGGAGAAAAAAAATTGCTGATAAAAAAGCTAAAGAAACAAGCTGCGAGAAAAAAACTAAATAGGAACTAAAAGTCCCAATTTTTGAACTTCTAAGTATCCCATATTCTTGAGTTCTTCAATTTACAACTATTGTGTTAATTTCAAAAGTCTTCTTTCTACAAGTCTATTTTCTCTACCTCCCCAGTATGTGTTGATTTCAAAAGCCTTATTTCTTTTGATTTGTATTTACCATAAAGTTTGGAGTGTTAAGAGAGAAGGTAATGCAGGTCTAACATTAGTACGTTTGACTGTGACTTCCGAGATTGACAAACCATACATTTTACGTATATATACCAACCTTATCTGTTTATCAACTCAGTCTACTTCCCCATCTAAGGAGAAGGTTAATTTATTTATTTTAGTCGTCACTATCTATATACTATCCACATATTTTAGTATGTTCTATAAGAACGTTAGTAAGTGGATCTAAAGCTTTAAACCTTACATGTATAGTTTCGGAGCTTTGAACTTCTCTTTCATATGAGCAATTCTTGATCAATAAAAATTTTCAAGTAACTATTTTCACTCACTTAATCCTCATCTACTAGCTGTGTTTTATATAATGTGTTTAAGACTTATATTTTCTTTTTCTGTAGTTATCAGCATGCCCCATCCATGCTAACGGATAAATTTCTTTTGACATAATAATAAGATTTCAGTGCATCCTAAATATGTAAATGTAGTTACTTATTGATGGATCTGATAACCAAGTGTTTTTTTCCCCATATTCTATATTGTTTTTATTTGTTTCAATATGTGGTTGTTATTTTTTATTCTTCACTCTTAATTTCCTAAGAGCATTTCTATACCAATTCATGCATGGGTAGACATCAATGATTCTATCCATAATATCTTTAGAAGTTGAAGTAATCCAAACTTACTTTCATAGTTGTTATTTGGTTATATTTGTATAATCTGATAAGTTCATGATCGTTGTTTAAATTTTAAATGGGGTTCTTGGTGTTAGTAGTGTACTCAAGTGGGAATGAATTACTTTGTACATGTTTGTGCGTTAGTAGTTTGCATGCCGATGACATTTTAGAGTAGATAAATTTCTCAGGGAGTGTCAGTGGCGCTGCCAGAAATAGGAGATTCTTCAACAGAAGGTGAGTTAGTAGACTAAATGAGGTTTTCTTATTTTTTTTAGGGTATGTTTTGCTGTATATAGTCCACTATTAGCTCTCAATTCATATTGTAAGTCCACTATTATAAGTGGAGTAACTTTGGAGTCACTATAAGGTGGAGTTCATATATATATATATAGTGTTCATTTTTGTGAGCATGTTCTAAGGTTAGATTTCTTTGAATGAGATGAATTTTTGTGAGCATGTTCTCCATGGTGGGGAGATTATATCTACAAAAATTCAGCATTTAATTCAACTTTTAAATCCATGATTTTGCTTAGATTAATTTACAATGTGGCTAGAATGTGGCTACAGTGAATGTGCCTCTATCCTTCCCCTATATATATATAATATATATATATATAATAAAAAATATATTATTTATATATTTATATATTTCTTTTTTATTATTTATAGTTTTTTTATAATTTTCAAATATATATAATAAATAATATAATATATTATTTATATATTTCTTTATTTTTTATATAATTATTTTATTATTATTTTATTATTTTTTATATATTTATTAATTCAAAAAAATTATTTAATTTATTTTTAAGTCATTTAAAAAAAAAAAAACGAAAATGCTGAGTTGGCAATGCTGAGGTGGAAATGCTGAGTTGGTAGAAAATGCTGATGTGGCATGCCAAGTGGAAAGCACAAATAAAACAAAATTGAAAAAATAATGACACATCATCACTTAACTGACGGAGCTTAACAGATTGTTATTTTTATTAAATCAGGCATAGTACATTGATACGTTTGTGAAAAAAAATTATATATTGATACAAGTGTTAATAGGACCTAAGTACGTTGCATATTTCTGTATTTAAACCTTTTCTAAAATAAGGAATAACATAACCTCCATTTTGGTGGACAGAAATTCCCTCACAATATAGCTGATAACCCTTCGATGCATCTTAGCTAACAGAGTAAGTTTGTTTTGCAGCATCCCATATTTTCTTGGTCGTAGATAAGCGAAGAAAAATTGACCTGATGTCCTTGGTCATTGCATCAAGAAGCCAAGACTTGACCAGACAGTTTTCGTCCTCCCAAGCTTCATATTCCTCAAAATTTATGTTTGTTGGAGTAGCCTTAGTACCAGAGATAAAGCCCCAACGTTTTCTGCCCCTGATCTTGTTCTACGCATTCAATGACCACTCGATGTAATTAGTACCATCAAGTCATTCTGGAGTAATTAGTGAGGACATTTATTTCATATAAAGATTAGACATGACCGCGGAATCGTTATTGGAATGCACAACAACGGAATCATTATTGGTTGCTAAGTCTGTCATTATGATATAAAACACAAATAATGAACTAGATCAAAAAAGACAAGAACGATAAGTAGGAGAGGGTAATAAATAGTATGATATGACCAGAAAAAGAAACCAAACACAAAAAAAAAGGCTTTGATTCCTATAGTAATGGGGTAGTAGAAAGGAAATCGGAGTTAGCTCTTGATACCATGTCAAAGATGTTTTAATAGATATTTCTGATGATGTTTATTGATGTTTATAGTAGTATATATACATGAATACAGAGATCTCCCAGATCCACATATCTAGGAAAAGATAATACACTTACTAAGATTATAAGATACTTGCTAATACTAAACATAGTAACAAATTGTTACTCTAACAAATATGGTACGCTCTCTGTTTCTCCACCACCACAAAACTATGGTACGCTCTCTGTTTCTCTCTCTATTAATGTTTAAATCTTAAATTTAGGTTTTGGTTTTGGGTTAATCATCCACCACCACTGGCAAAGCTTCAACTTTGGGGTTTTGGGGCTTAATTAGTTTTGGGTCAATATGTGTTTTAGGTCTTGAGTTGTTGGATTTTGGCTTGACTAGTATTGGTTTGGCTTGGCATCGATGTGGTTGGTTCTTTGCATTGATTCATATTTTCACCGATTCAAGTAAGTTTGTAAATTTTATTCCATTGATTTGGAATTGAAGTCTACGGTATGATAATGTTTTCTCTAAAACATGTTTCAGGTCCTCAAATCACAATTACACAACAAGGAAATAGGTTGCAATTCATGTTTCAATATTGGTTCTTCTGAAAAATGTTACAGCGGCTTCAAGGAGTCTTGGGTGTCGGCATATGTTTGCCATGTACCAAGAGGGCAGCTATTACTAGTCTTGGACCCATTTATAAATCCTTTGGATAAATCTGTGTGGAAGAAAGGTTCTTTCTTTGTTCCTCTAGGTTTTTAAATCAATAAGTTTTGATTCCTTGCTTTTAATTTCATTGTTGACACTTACTTATACGTCTGCTGGTGACTGAAATTATATATATATGGACGGTTTCATGTATTGACGACTCCTTTTAAGGCTAAGAAGTTTTAAATATTGTATGCATGGATTCTGGATTTGATGTGCCTTGGGGATTCTGTACTTTTTTTTTAACCTTAGTGGTTTGGTGTTTCTAGATTAGAAATGGAACAACAAATCTCTCGAGTAGAACCATTATTTATCTCTGTGTGGTCAGATTGGTGACGGTTAGTTGCTGGTGCTTTAAAACATCTTGATGGAATGGCCAATAGACTATACTACCATGTTTAGCAAGGCATGTGCAGCTTTATTTATTTATTATTCTTCTCTACTTTGGAGTTTGTATAAGCCTTTCTAAGTGCTCACTTTGTTTATCAGGTCTGCCATTTGCAAGGCTTATTAGTTTTTTTGTAGCTGAATACGGGATGGTTTTAGATTAAATACTTGGTAGCGATCAAAGTCTTTATGTGGTTATTGCTTAATTTAATGATGCATTCTAGATTCTGTAGTGGATTCAGATTTTACAGTATATTATTAGAAGGTTTTCATTCATGTTTAACTTGCTTTTTTGTGAGTCTTTTTTTATGGCTTTGGTATATATAACGAAAGTAGTAAATAATAAGTCTTAGGGCTTGTCTAAGATGGAAAATAGTTAACTTGGCTTTTGTAACTGTATTATCCTTAACTCCATATAACTTCTTATTTTGTTCTACTAATGCCTTTCTCCAATAGTCCAAAGACCAAAGGTTGTTAGAAATTTGCCACTGGAGTAGAGTGTACTATATGTGGAAGAGGGAGTAGGGAAGCAAGGAAAGGTAGGGAGATGAATAGGTAAAGGTTGGGAGTGGGGAAGCAAATAGCATTAGAAATCTGAATATATAATTTTCTTCTCTATCATCAGGTCATCTAGGGGGTATCAGAATTCAAACCAACTCCTACTGAAAACCGTGAATGTTTCAAGAATTCCTACAATGTCTCTCATACATTACTGGTACTTGGAATGATTAATCGTCTCTTAGATATTTTCTGAAGTAATAAGGTATTTTGTGGTTATAATCTCCCTTTATCATGTTGCTCCCTTTTAGAAGGTTGGTATTGTTGATCTAATTAAGAGCAGGACCGATAACATGACATAGGCAATTAGTTATGGTTTGTTATATGGTTTTGCTTCATTCACTGGCAGTGAGCATTGGAATTATCAGCGTGTTGGTTATTTAGTTTTGTACAACTTCTATCATAATGTTGTGTACATTTTAGGTTTTACAACCCTAACTAGTGGTAACTAGTGCCTTATCTGGTTTTATTTTTACTGACTCTTTGCTATTTTATTGGATGTTCAGAAGAGGTGGTCAAAAGTTTTCAAGGGTTGATTCAAATTGGTACACAGTTTTCATATTCCTGGTCTCGAGCTAAGTTGCTTTGTATGTTGCCTCCATTGACCATTCCATTCTAGTGCAGTCATTTTTTGTTCTAAGACTTATTGTAGTCTCTATGCCTGACTTGTTGCAGCATAGTGAACAAGTAGTAGTCCTGAACAAGCAACATGAGATTAAGATCGACTTGTCTCTAACGCCATGGGGGTATGACTTTTGTCTATTTTTGGAAGGAAAATGGGTTGTGAATTTTGATTGTCCCCCTTCAAGTAGAAAATATTGCTTTCAGTAGTTACCCTGTTAGACATTCTATGGACGATATCATGTTTAGAAACACAATTAAAAATTTGTTTCTCATTAGAACATGAAAAATACTGCAGATTATTGTTTCTCATTACAACTATTTAAATGTTTTTTTTAGGCAGATACAAGTTTTAGATTACTCCGCTAGTGATGCAGGAAAAAGGACAACATCATTTTTGTTTTAACTCAACCTCCAACCAGCTTTTGGCACAAGGTTGGACATGATCTTGAACACAAGTAACTTTCTTTTGTAGAACTTTTTTTGTCATTCAGGTACTATATTATGCGGATGTTCCGTCTATTTATTTTCCTTTTATAAAATTTACATTTATTTTCTAGTACAATGTTTCATACTGCAGGAAAAAAAATAGAGTGATTTGTTAGGCTGTGATAGGCTATTGGATTAAATTGATTGCATCAAGCTAGGCTGTGATAGGTTTTTGGTTGGGTGATTGTGGTTTTCTTTGGCTCATTTCGGTACTACAGATTAGATTTTGTTGGTATATGTTGGCTCGTTACAATTTTTTGTATATAGTGTAATATTTGTAATTGAAGATGATATTTGTGTGATGAATGTGATTTTAAGATACATTTCATCTTTATTTGATGATAAATAATGATAAGGAAAATGGTATTATATTGGGATGATATTGGCAATTTTGTTTTTTATTATTATATTTATTATTATTTTGATAAATGGGACATCACTTTTAAAGTGATTTATAGAATTATTTCACATCACTTTACAAGTAATTTGGAATCTGAATGAAACGTCACTTCCTAAGTGATGTTAATCGGCCTTATTGATTTCACTTAAAAGTGATGTTAAAAGTTATAACATCACTTGTGGACATCGATTAAAAAGTGATGCAAAGTTATAACATCACTTGTGGACATCAATTAAAAAGTGATGTGAAGTAACATCACTTGTGCACATCGTTTAAAAAGTGATGTGGAAAACCCTGACTTTTCACGTCGCCACCATTCACATCACTCTCAAAAGTGATGTCTTATACTTTTGACATCACTTTATAAGTGATGGGAAATGCCATTTATGTTGTAGTGTGGAAAGAATGTCAATCATATATGAAGTGTCAGGTTCTTCGTTTTAGCATCCTCTCACCTATTATAGATTTTGTATCATACTATAGTGATAAGTCATGGGTTGTAACTTAGCTTGGGATTGGTTTATGAAAGAAAGATAAAAAGGATTCAAAGGGTTTATGAATAACACTAAGGGTTCAACATTTTTCTTGGAAGATGTCTTCGATTTATGTACTGCAGATAAAATTCTTCCTTTGTATTGGCTAGCTTCTCCATCAATTCTGCTCAACTTCTTCTTTTTCTTTTTCTTTTTTCTATTTTTTTTTCTCTTGCTCAGTGGTATATCCTTGATTAGTACTGGATATATTTGTTTTCCACTCACTTCTTTCTTTTAGAACAGAATGATGGTCTTCATTGTATCTTTATGATATTTCCTTGTAATCTTCCTTTTGGGCCATTTCTTCCTCCTTATGCCCTTCGCATTCTCAAAAACATATAGGTATGGCTGATAAAGGTTTTTCGGTTATACTCATTGTTTAATTTGGAGTTGGGTTTTATGAAGGAAAATGTTCGATGTATGGCTCAAAAGGGTTTAACATGATGGTCATATTAGGTGAGGCTGAATGGGTTCACTACTTTGACTTATCAGTATAATACTCTGTTTTGAATAGACTACAAGACCTAATTACTATCTCCCCAATTGATGTCACTTCGTGACTAACCAAATCAATGAATAATGAGACTATATTACAACAAAATAAATAACTGAAAGAAGTTGAGTCACGAATACTCGGATTTTTCGTAAAAACTTTCCAAAGAATGGGTATAAAGCTAAGTCTCACGGGTCAAGTCTAAAAAATTTACTTCCAGTTTACTAGGGTTTTAAATCTCTCTTCTAGCAAAAGTACACAAAATTGACCAAGTACTATGGTAGTGCCTTGATAAAGAATTCTATCAGCAAGAACTATGTCTGAGCATAATAAATAGTCTAACCGATAATGAAATCAACAATACTAACTATTCATTAAACTCAACACTAAGTGATATATAATATGTTTCCCAGACTCATCATTAAAATTCATCTTTCTCATGCTAATGATATAAAAGAAAACAAAAAGATTTTTGTTTTGAAAACCAATTTTCAAAATTCATTTCTCAAGTACAAACCCCACACACACACACACACACACACACACACTTAACACATGTGTTATCCTCAATGTATAGAAATTAAGTACATAAAAGGAATGAGAAAAAAGGAAGATGTTACCATTGATGTCGAATATCAATGCATAAATCTTTCTCTGTCAAATTATGGTTAGGGGTCGTTTCTTTTTCTGAGCCTCTGAATGCTGAATGCTGGATGCTAAATGGCCCATCCTCTAAATGCTGAATGTTGATGGCTGAACTCTGAAAAACATGTTTTAACTTGGCTCTGAATGCATAATATAAATCATTCAGACAATTTTACCCATGCTATACATTTTAAACACTAACTTGATTTCTTGTAAAACATAATATATATTAGATTTGAGGAGGGGAGATGGATTATCGAAGAAAGAAAATGATAAATAAACTTATTTTAAAATATGTTTTCACAAATATATTTTAACGGTTTATTTTCATATTTTGTTTACTTTCAATATATATATATATATATAACAAAGTGGATATCATTCACCCTAAAAACATGAAAAACCTATGACGCCAGCATCAAATTTTGAAGAACCCATTTTGAAGCCATAAAGTCAAGGTAAGAAAGTAGATGGGTTCTTGAGATTGGGTTCTTAAGAAAAGGCAAAAAGGGACTTCCTTGTTTCAAGTATTAGAATTCAGCAATAAGGAAGAACTTTGGTGCGGAATGCTAAATGCTGAAACTATCACTGAATGCTTAAAATACTTTTAAAAAAAAACAAACAAGTTTTTGAGCCTCTGAATGATTAAAACTTAAGTTTAAGAGGTTCTGAATGCTGAATCCAAAAAAAAAAAAAAAAAAAAAAAAACAACCCCTTAAGCTCATAAATATAGAGAAAATCATGTATAATTAGTCCAAATCAAAATTAATCCTCATAATCAACATTTTTTTTATGTCTTTTTAAGTCAGATCCCTAAGACTATATCATACCATGCATTATCAATTTGGAGTGAGGAGATCAGATTTTCTTACCCAAATCTGACGAATGTTTGGCGGACGGGGAGGTCTTACCTTGTGGGTCGTCAAAAATACTTCTGGATATGCTGGAAAGATTCTTGATGAAGTTGTTTCTCTGCCTTGAACTGTGTCAATTCTAAAGAGTGTGTGGTGGACCCTGTGGTTGTTGAATGTAGAAGATGGATGAAAATCCTTCCTTCTAACATGACAATAGTATTTGATGTGCCCTTTAACACCATAATAATAACAATGGATGTCCGGCTGACTGCGTTCAAGTTGGGCGGCAGACTGGTTCACACACGGCTCTCGTTCAGGCAATGATGGTGTAGGAGAAGTTTCAACAGAGCAATGCATATTTTCAACTTGAACCACTTTCTACTTTATGAGACACATTTCAGTTTCTAGAATATGTTGTTTTTTCTAAAACTTCTTTAAGTTGATTCTCTAGCAATTGGTTTTTCTGGGAATTAGACTGTTGTTCATCCTAAAGTGTAGAGTTCATATTCTCAAGATATGACACTATCTCTGTTAATTTTCCATTCTGCTCACTTAAATTCTGAATTTTCTTCAAAGATTCCGTTAATTTTTACTATCTCCCAGCATAATCAATGAGTATTTGGAGCAATGAAATTAGCAATGGAGAGCCGTCTAGCAAAGAATTTTCTTCATAGATTCCAGGAAATTGATGCCTATGCCTAGTAATTTATGTGAGCACACTAGCATTTGCAATTGGTCTTTACACTTAGGGGGTACTCGTGTTGGTAATAAGAAGTTTGCCACTTATTTTAACTTGTAACAAGTGGACTATATATTTTCCTTTTGGGAAAGTAGGCGTTGTTGATGCATAACAGTATAGCACATAAAGATGGGTGGCAAGTGGTATTACAGAATACAGATACATGGGTTCTCTCACTGTTCCCCCTTGAACTGAAGGTGTTATTTGGACCATGTATAGAAGGGTATGCCCTGTCCCTTAAATCTTAATTACATTTACACTACAATTATTTCGATAATTTCTTTAACGTTACAGACGCAATATCTGCATTGATAAACACTTTCAAAATTTCCAGGCTAGGAGCATTTCAAATGAATAAGTCCAGTTATTACAAAAAACCGTTCATGATGTATGTATCTAACGTTGTGGTGGAACTAGTTTTCTTTTCTTTTTGATGACAATAGTTACATTTTTTGCAGCATGCAGAGGCAAATTCAAGACCACTGCAACCGGAGAACGAACGTGAGATCCACCTAATCGGCCCCACCACTTCGCTAGCCTGATCTAGAATCAAGATAACATAGCAGACTTTTTGAGAATTATCACAAAATGGACTAGTGTTGGAGCTCCTGCACGTAGATAGAAGGAAATAGGCCCAAGATAGGAACCGATCTTAATTATTAGTGGGCTTTAGAAATTGGATTTCGGTTAAAAAGTTATGTTCCGTCAAATAGGCCTGAATGCCCAAAGCCCCCAATAGCCCAGTGAAAACTGAAGCATATATCGACATTCTACACTATATGAACCCCCTCTCCACTATAGGAGTATCAGGTAGGCAATTTGTAATCTCCCGATTTGTTCAATTTAGAAACACCTCCATCACAAAAATTAAAACAAATTCCTTCTTCCCTTTATTAATAATTTAGAAAAATCTCTCTAATGTCACTTAAATTATATAATTATCCTTCATTTCCCTTACTGAAATTAAAACAATCCCTCTTTTACTGATAATTTAGAAAAACCTCCTTAATGTCACTTAAATAACATAATTATATTATCCCCTATTAAAAAAAAAAAGAAAAATAGATGAGCCTCTGCATTCCCTATATAATTACAATTACCAATTACAATTAGAATCCGAAGAAACCATGTATAACTATTGATCTCGAATGACGGGTTTTAAGACTTTAGAAGAAAAAGAAAACAAACAAACAAACAAACAAACAAACCAAACCAAACCAAACTGATGTGTAGCAGGGTTTGCATACTTGTATATCTATTCAACTTTACAACTCTCGTTAAGAACACAAGGTTATCTCGTGGAATGGGGATAATAATTAGTTAAAGCTAACCTCATGTAGTCCTGTTGGCCTTCTTTCCATCAAATGTCATACGTCGAATCAACTATGTAACATGGCGTTCAAAGGATATAATAATTTGACTTATAGTATACTAGATTTAACTACTCATATTATTAGTGCACTTACATTAAAAATCTTATCCTAGCTAGTGTAAGTAGGAATACTTGGTTTAGGATTTACAAAGTTCAGAGCTAACAATGCTCTTGAAGCAGAATATCTTGGTGCAGAATTATCATGCAAGCTAGTGATGAAGTTAAGCTTATCCCCAGAAGGGATTGTTGTCAATGGTGATAACAATCAACAAAGTTGTCACAGGAAGTTTAGAAAAGGAGCTGGAACCTACTGATTGGAGCTGCTTTCCCATTCTGCATAACATCAGTGCTTTAAAATCTTCTTTTGATTTCCTTGTAATTTTTAACTGGAGTTGTCGAACCTTAAATGGGGAGGCCCACTCATTAGCCTAATGGGCTATGAGGTTTTCTGGGGCCTCCACCAATCTATCTGTTACATGATATATATATATATTGGGTCGGGCCGGCTACGTGACATACTATTCTAACATACTATCTTGACATACCCAGCCGACCTTCAGATCAAACAAAATCTAATGGCCAGATCTATTTTTAGAAAACCAAACAAATAAAAGAAAATGGGCCACAAATAACGGGGGCGAAAATGTCATTTTCTTTTAGAAAAAAATAAAAACCCTTTCTTCTTCTTCATTCAACAACAAATAAATATCAAGTTCCAGTCGTTTCTTTCTCTGCTACCAGCCCTTCTGTCTCAAGTAGTCAAATTCCATATTTCGTGCGTATGACCCAAATCGACACTTCCCAGTTAAAAGCTATTGCTTCCATCATTTCATCCTTTGGATGGAAGGAGGTTATTTTCATTTATGAAGAATCAGATTATGGAAATGTAATTTGTGCCTTATTTGATTGATGTCCTCCAAGCTAGTAACATTAGTGTTCCTTACAAGAGTGTTGTTCCTCTTTTAGCTATGGAAGATCAAATTCTTGAAAAGCTCCGCAACTTGTTGACAATGCAAACAAGGGTATTCCTAGTGCACATGTCATTTGCCCTTGGTGCGAAATTTTTTCTCAAGGTAAATGAGGTTGGACTGATGAGTGAAGGTAATGTGTGGATTGTCACAGATGGACTCACAGATCTGTTGGGTTCCATGGATTTTTCTATGATTGAATCGATGCAAAGCCTCTTGGGTTTAAAGCCATATATTCTAAGGTCAAGAAATCTTAATAAACTCAGGGTTAAAATGATTAGGAAAATTGCCCATGAGAGTTCAACTTTGGATGATGTGAACATATTCTGTTTGCGTGCCTATGATACCATATGGGCGCTTGCAAATGCTGCTGAAAGAGTAGGTACAAATCACATCTTTCGGGAACCAATAAAGTTAGAAAATTCTAGCCACTTACCAGAGCTTAGGAAATCTGAAATAGGTCCTGAACTTTTGAAGGAAATTGTAAGATCCAAATTTATGGTGTGCTTGTTAAATTTTAACTCATGGAAAGGAAAGGAAATAAAATGGGTGGTCCACTATGGAATGGAATGGAATGGAAAGGAAATAATTTTAAATGGTATGTGTTTGGTAAACTAGGAAAAGGAAAGTAAAAATTGTGGAAAGGAATAATCATGTTTGTTTGCAAAAGCTATGGAAAGGAATAATTGTATTGTTGGGTGTGCTAATAGTAAGTCCCTAGCTATCTATTTCCTTTCCTTTTCACAAAATTTTTAGGGGTTAGCTAAGGACACAAAACCTTTTCCATTTCCATAATTTTGTTTCCATATGGAAAAGCCTATTTCCTTTCCATGGGCAGTGGCGGAGCCACGTTGTAGTGACATGGGGCACGTGCCCCAGGTGAAATTGTCCAAAAAAAAATATATATTATGCATCGCAAAAACAAAACACCCAAGGCCCAATCCCAACCGATTGAACAAAACATACCACTTTCTCACCTCCTCGTACTCGTACAGATAAAAAAAATGGGGAATTCACTTTTCAATATTTTGATTCAAACCAGGTGCTGCTAGCCTGTTACTGCCTACTGCTACACTTATTCAAAGCTTATTCTCTTCAACTTTCATTCTTCATTATTGATTTTCTACGGTGGTATATATATATATATATATATATATATGTCAGTAGACATTTGTTTCTTTTTTTTATTTCAATAATGAAAAATCAGAGAATCAATAGTTTGTTTCAAAAAAGAAATCGTGAAGATGTGTCTAATCCGGTGGCTCCTATTCAGAATATTCATAACAATGAGGAAGTGGAGATGGAGCCTAGATTGAAAAAGATAAGTCTAGCTAACTTGTATTGAGGTTGATGTGTCGAATCTTGAATCCGATCCTGGTTTACGACCTAAACTTTCTGATTATCATCCAAAGGATCAAGAAGCTGTTAGAAGGGCATATTTGCTAAGAGGGCCTCGTCAACCATTTCTAGCTCACTATCCACCAACACAAGATGGAAATAAGGTTCGGCGTTTCAAGAAAGACTTTTTCACTATGTATGGAAATTGGTTGGAGTATAGCATTCACATGGATGCTGTTTTTTGCTTACATTGTTACTTGTCGAGGAGAGAGTCTGGAGATAATAGGGATGCTTTCATCAATGGTGGGTTTAGGAGTTGGAAAAATTGCAGAAGGATTGAAGATTATGTTGGGAACCATAATAGTGCTCATAACGAAGCGTGTATGAAGAGTGAGAATCTAATGAAGCAAGACCAACACATCAAGAACTTAATTGTCAAGCATTCGGACCAAGAACGGATTAACTATCGACTTTGTTTAACTGCTTCTCTTGATGTTATCCGATTTCTTTTGCGCCAAGGATTAGCTTTTCGTGGTCACGATGAATCTAAAATCTCTAAAAACAAGGGAAACTTCCTTGATCTTTTAATATTCTTAGCTCTTCACAATAAAGTTGTTGACAGTGTCGCTCTTAACAATGCTCTGAAAAATCTCAAATTGACATCACCTGATATTCATAAGGCCGGCTTTAGTAAATGCAGCTGCTGTTGAAATTGTTAATGCTATTATGAAAGACCTTGGAGAAGAATTATTTGTCGTTTTGATTGACGAAGCTCGTGATACTTCGATTAAAGAGCAAATGGCTATTTGTTTGCGATATGTTGACAACAAAGGTTGTGTGATAGAGCGGTTTGTAGGCATGATGCATGTCCCTGATACTACATTAGCTTCACTCAAGACATCACTTGAAAAATTCTTCGGCATACATGGATTGAGTTTCTTGAGACTGCGTGGTCAAGGGTATGATGGGGCTAGTAATATGCAAGGGCAGTTCAATGGGCTAAAAGCGCTCATTTTGAATGAGAACAAGTCTGCAATCTATGTACATTGTTTTGCACATCAACTTCAGTTGGCGCTTGTCCATGTCACAAAAGATATCAAAGAGACTGCTTCATTTTTCACCTCTATTAGCAATGTGGTGAATGTTGTTGGGGTCTCTTGCAAGCGTAGGGACAACCTTCGAAAGAAAGAAGCTGCTAGAGTGTTTGAGCAACTTAGAAATGGTGAACTATCAAGCGGTAAAGGACTAAATCAAGAGCTTGGTGTTAAAAGACCTAGCAACACACGTTGGGGCTCACATTATGGTACGTTAGTTAATTTCATTGTTATATTTCCCTCCGTGGTTGAAGTTCTTGATGAGGTGATGGAAAAGAGCTCAAGTTCAGATAAAAAAGGAGAAGCACACGATTTATTAGATTTGATGCACTCGTTTGAGTTCATTTTCATCTTGTATTTGATGAATAATCTATTGGGAATCACTAATGATCTTTCAAAAGCATTGCAACGAAAAGATCAAGATATAGTGAATGCTTTAGCTTTAGTAAAAGTATGCAAGGAACGTTTGCAGAAAATGAGGGAATGCGGTTGGGATTTGCTACTAGACGAGGTTTCTGCATTTTGTACAAAACATAGTATAAACATGCTTCAAATGGATGCTAAGTTTGTTCATCGAGGAAGATCCCGAAGAAAAGCAGAAGAGGCAACTAATTTACATTATTATCAGGTTGGATTCTTTTATGGCTGTATCGATAAGCAACGTGTTGAGCTTGATAACCGTTTTGATAAGGTGAATACGGAGTTGCTTCTTTGTATGGCTTGCTTAAACCCCAATGATTTGTTTGATGCGTTTGATACAAACAAGTTGATTCGTCTTGCTGAATTTTATCCTGATGATTTCTCCGAGCAAGAGCATATAGTCCTTCAAAATCAACTAGAGATTTATGAGATTGATATGAAATCCAATGATGCCTTTAGAACACTTAAAGGAATTAGTAGTTTGGCTAGAAAAATGGTTGAGTTGGGAAAAAATATTATTTATAACTTGGTTTATAGGCTTATAAAGTTCTCACTGATACTACCGGTTTCTACTGCTACAGTTGAGAGATCATTTTCAGTTATGGGCATAGTGAAGAATTGTCTAAGGAATCGAATGGCAGACGAGTGGTTGAATGATTGTCTGGTGACATACATAGAAAAAGATATTTTTGATAACATCAGCAATGAGACAATCTTGCAGCGTTTCCAGGATGTGGATCTTAAAGGGAATTTATAACTTTCATTTTTAGAATTGTTAGAGTTCAAAAGAGCAAAGTGTATTTTGACAACTTTAGCTTTTTTATTGTATACTATAATGGTAGTCTTTTTGCGAAATAAAATTGTGTGTTGACGTGTACACTAGTACTTGCTTAAAATTATAAAATTATTAGCATATGAGTCACTGAGTGCCCCAGGTGAGGTAAATTCCTGGCTCCGCCACTGTCCATGGGTAAACAAACGCCTTAAAAACTATGGAAAAGGTGGACTACTCTTATTTTCCTTTCCTTTCCATAGTGTTTCCATCATAACAAACATACTCTTAAAGGTCTAAGTGGAGAAATACACCTTGTTGAAGGCCAACTGCAACCACAAATATTTCAAATAATAAATGTTTTTCACAAAAGTAACGTGAACGAAGAAGAAGAAAGGGTTTTTATTTTTTTTCTAAAAGAAAATGACATTTTAGCCCCCGTTATTTGTGGTCCATTTTCTTTTATTTGTTTGGTTTTCTAGAAATAGATTTGGCCATTAGATTTTGTTTGATCTGAGGGTCGGCTGGGTATGTCAAGATAGTATGTCGACGTAGCCGGCCCGTATATATATATTCTATAGAAAAATGTGGTGGTTGAGGAATAATAATTTTGGTGTATGTCCTCTGGGTATTTTGGTAATTTCACTGCCTATTGTGGGGGTATTTTAGTCTTTTCACATCTGTAGGTGTCTCGATTTCTTGAATATTCATCACTTGGAATTTCTTACACCTGTAGGTGTCTCGATTTCTTGAATATTCCTCACTTGGAATTTCTCACTGTTCACCTTTCCTGCAATTTCTCATTGTTCGTCTCCCGCTACTATTCACACGTACATGAATAGTAATTGATTTCTCAATCTCGAGAGGATGGGCTAAGAAGGAACTAATTCCGTGGGATTTGTTTGTTGAGTGGAATCCAAATACAACTATACCGATATATTGTCACACTAGGTATAACCCGTGTCTACGACACGGTTTGTTATGAGGTGATTATCATGTTGTTTGTGGGCATTAATTTTGGTACACCCTAGCATTTTCAAGTGTGTGGCCTATGTGGGAATGTGTAGACAGTTTATTTTGAAGTGGTTGTTTATTTTGTGGATGCCAGTATGTGGTGGTGTCTCAGACCAAAACATTGTGCCCTTTGATAGTTGGAGCCTTTGAGGTATTTACAATAAAAAGTGGATATGGTTATACAATTTCACTTTTTCAAAATGCATCTACTCTTTCACATTTGGTTTCAAAGTTAAATTGTAATGAACTAAAAATATGAATATTGATATATGCAAAATAATTTGGTTACTCAGACATGAATGATAGTTGGGTACATAAATTGTACCTAATCAATATTATAGTATATCCATAAGTTACTGGAAAAAAAAAATAAACAAAAACAACTGAAAGTCAATTCAGGAAAAAATTGACATGGACGTTGTCCTCTACCACACCTTCAACACTTTTTTGTGACCTTGTTCATTACTTCATATATAGTCATATGAAACATTGTCCAGTACATGAATCATGGAAAAATGTTACATAATCACCCCTGCTTTCAAGATAATCTTCTAATTTTCAAAATAAAATTACACTGAGTAGTCTGAGCATATTGTGAACCATATTCTCAAGTAAAATGACACTCACATAATCAAACAATATATATGAATAAACTACTTGATTATTAAGGCAAAACCTTAGGACTATAAAAGGAAGTTTGTTTAGTTGTTTTCAAGGCTATCCTAGACCTCATTGAAATCTATTAATTGCAGCTTTGTCTTCGTAGCCTGGACCTCATTGAAATATTGAATTAGCGGAACCAGTTCTTTACTATTTGCATGTGTTCAAATATGTTTACTCAAAGTAAAATACTACATACCATAATAATGTTGCAAACATACAAAATAATAATAATAAAAAAACATTCCTAAATTGACCATTGATAAAAAATAATTATGAAGATTCATCATGTCTTAACTTTCTTTGGTAACTGAGATAACAAAGCCACATCGCCAAACTGAGCAAACGCTTCAACAAAAACAGACTACGGTGGCATCGAACACATGAGTGTACTTCTCAAGTTAGTTATCATGCAAAACCTTTGTTAGATATATCTACTGAAGTTTTTACCCAAAACCCTGAAAATTCAACCCCAAAATTAATAACATTACAAAGTCATTCCACCATTATTAATAGGTTAATCCCCATTGAAACACCTCTACTTTTACAGAAAAACATGACTAAAATATTATGTAAAGTTGGTATTTCTTCAGCACCACCACAAATCTGGCATGATGTCCACTGGCTCACATAGGACTGGAGCACAGGTCACGACTGTTACACCCTCTCTTTTATAAATGAAACAATTTCACCCAAGAAAAGATCAAAATTAAGTAGCTTGAGTAACAAATAGTATGTGAAAAGTGAGCTGGGAACACTTTCCAACATATTTACCTTTTAATTTCTAGTTGTTAATTTCAAAAGTCAATTAGGAAGTCCAATGAGGTCAAGTCCACACAGTCCTTCACACCACTCCTTATAAGCATCATTTGCACCTGGAGAAGGTGGCATTTGGCGTTGCACATACACTCAAAAAACTATCCATGTCCAGTGAATTTGAAGTAGCTAAAAAGCTAAACTTAATTGTCAATTTTTCCAATATAATCGCAACCGAGTATATTTAACACCTCGGTGACCCTTGGTTTATAAAAGTAAGATGGAGCACATAGTTTGCATCATCAGTTCTCAATATTGTACTGACAATCGAGAACACCACGAAAACAAAATATATATGGAAACCTTGATTCCTATAATGGTCTTTATGAAATGTACGTAAGCAGAAAACAAAAAACAATCTGCATAAGTTCATTAGTTATCCAAGTTGAACGATGCAATCTAAAATCATTTCACAACCTGAAATAAGGCTTGCACAATTTCATTCAAACTAAAATAGCTGTAATCAAAATGAAAAAAATTAATGGAAATGAAAACTTACCAAACGCTGATCGAATTTGTTGAACTTGTTCAATTGTAGAAATCAGAAAATAGAAAACCTGCCAAGTGAATTGGAATTGTATCGTTAATAAAAAGAAAAAGAAATTTCTAAGTCTTTGTTCTATTAGCAAAAGTTTAGTGTGCATATTGGTTTGCCAATGGCAATCGATATGATGTTCCATTGTGATTCTAAATGTAACCTAAGGCTCCATCACTCCCAAACAAATACTTTTGTAGAACTATTATGTGCATATACCCATGAATGGCAATTGACATTGTTTTTCTTAGCTTCTAGACAATTATAAATTTTAAATTGGATCCTACCCGAAAAATCAAATAATCTTCTGGCAATTATTGAGCTGACAATGCCTTACAAAACTTTTGATATTCAATTCAGACAAATGAGACAAATTTTCTACCAATTTCAATTTGCCTTTGGCATGCATTCAACCTATTAGCGAATGCTCCTTCGACAATTTAATATTTAGAGTGAGTAGATCAATTAAGCAAAATTCAAAGAAATTAAAACTTTCCAAGATTAAAAGCACAAGGAACCTGAGATAGGTGGATTTTTCTCAAATATAATTGTCGATACCTGATTCCCATAACAATTACAATCCAATCAGAGACATCTCACATTTCGTACAATCATTTGAAATTAAAACACAAAAAAGTTAAGAAATATTTTAACAATAACATAATTGGCTTCAACCCATTGATGTGAGGTCTTCAGAACTGAAACCAAAGTACTATATAAAGCAAAACACACATGCATACACAAATTAAAACGTTCTCTGTAATAGTACTATATAAAGCAAAACACACATGCATACACAAATTAAAACTTTCTCTGTAATAGTGGCAAGAATTCATTATGTTGGAGCTTGCAAGACTGCATGAGGACTCCCAAGCAATAGTGGTGGTTTGCTTACCTAGGTATAACCCATGGCTTCAGCATAGATGTCACAATGTTATTCATTTTACTACCCCTCAAGATTGTTCAGTGTTTCTTGACCAAAAAAAAAAACATACTCACTATAACTTGTACAATTTAGTGCAGAACCTGTTCGATATTGAGTGATTAGGAATGCATGGTGGCAGGAATGTACGTACATCCCTGTGACCTGACACCCCATATGCATCTAAACAAATTCGTACATTTGGCCATCCCCATTGAACTGAGGTGATGTTGGTTCCATTGAGTTGACCAATGAATAACCATTAGCTAGATTTTTCATTTATCGATAGATTAACGTAAATAGTAGTTAATCATGCCTTTATCAATATGCATTCACAAACCCCTGATAACATGCATAGGGAACATGAATAGGAATGAAACCTACTTGTTAAAGTAGTACATGCAGATGAAGCAAAATTATGATTCGTTACCTTGAGATATATGTCGATTGACAATTGCCACATAAAGGCCATCGTCTAATGGCCTCCCATAGTCAGGTACAACTGCGGCCAACAACAAATTTTGGTTGTTTCAAGTTAATGTCAGAGGTAGCTTTTGCAAGGTTGCCATTAATAATCTTATTTGCTACCATTGTGATTGTAGTGAGAGATGGTGAGTTGATCAAGTTGGTCATCATCTGCACATCACAGAGAGGCCCCACTAGTCACATGGCTTGAAAGATCACTTCTCATTGTGTAGCCAAATATCATTTTGTATGGCAACCTTTCCATCTCCTCTGTAGTCAGTATCCATAGGTTGGTTGCCATCTGGCCCCAGTATAGTTGGTACCCTTTGAATTCTTTGTTGTAGCGCCTGTATCATCAAAAATAAGATAAGGTAAGGTATAATTAAAGCAAGAAGCGGTTCACTTCAAGTTCCTAATAGCTAGAGCTAAAACAAATCACTTCTACTCTCAACCTATTGAACCCTTCTTTCAGTTTACTTTGCAACTCTTACAACCTTGAGAGATGTACTCACTTGTCATTCTCTTCCTTCCTTAGGAAAATAATTGAAGCAGTCCATTTGCTACAAAGAGCCAAAATAACTCCACTTATGATATTGCCAATTTTTATGAAGATAAAATGAGATGAGAAAATGAAGACATTTCAAAAGATCCTCCTATGTTTCCATAAACATAATAATGCATAAACAGTGACATCAAGAAGAAAATTGAATGATGCCAAAAATCCGTAAAAGTGAACGATGCATGAAGAAGAAAAGAAATCAAGAGTACAACAAACCCACAAACCCTTAAATTTCATAACTTGGTTTTTTCAAGATTCAAAAACATGCATTGAATAGCGTTAGAAGCCCCATTCAATCTACAATGCTCCCTCTATGACTGTTTTTATATGTACACTCATTTCCTAATTAATAAAAATAATACATTTTGCGCTAAAATAAAGAAGATGTAGATATAAAAAATAGAGATCGAGACAAAGCACATACCAAAAGGAATCTTGGAATGGACCATTTAAAAGGCTTGGTTATATCTGGGAAGTGGGAGCTACACCTCATTTAATTATGAGCCTTTATCCAAGCAATTTTGATGGTGAGAGATGAATACATGTGTTTTAGGTACCTGCATCAAAATGACAACGGGAAAGACAATAAATGTAACTATCAAAATTACAATGGGAACTTGGTATGATGAACTGTACCTTGACCATACAAATCACATTATACAATTTGAGTCTAAGAATCTAGGTTCATATAACAAAATTGAGAAAATATAGTTCCTTATCAATGACCTGTAAGAAAAATAGCAAAAAATGTAGAGCATGAACATTCATATACTAAACAAAAGGAGAAGTTAAATCCACCCATTGAACATGAACACAGAAATTTCCTTTGACCTTTTGAGTATCAAAAAGCTATACTTTGAGCTACAACAAAAATAAATTAATAAGCAAAAGTGTCAAAAACTATTGTACCAGGCATTTAGGTTTAAGCTTGGTCAGTAAAATTTGTTGCAATTAGAGAAGTTCAATAAGACCAGATTTTTGCTAGCTGGCAAATCCAAAAAGGTTCATACCTTGCTTGAGTGATCTTCATTCTTTGCATAATTAGTTAGTCAGAAGCAAGTTCTTCCGGAAAGAACCTCCTCCATTCAATTTTTGTCATCGTTGACGATTAAACAATCAATGTTTTTCCAATTATTCCTTCTTTAAAAACTCACTGATGAAAATCTATCCTTCCAACATCAAACATAACCAATTAAAAAAAAATTGATTTAAAACGATCAAATTGCAACCAAATTTTCAAGATTTTATTTCACCAAATCAAACCGAACGAAAATCGAATCTATTTGAGCTTAAATCGGATCTGAAATTACCTAAGAGCTGCGTGAGGATGTGAGAGGCGAAATTCAGTTTCACTCATGTCCTTTTGTAAAATGAAGAATTGTGTGAAAGCTTTCTTTAAATTCTTTAAATTTTTCTGTTTAAGTAGAGAGAGGAAGACGTGAATTGAGTGGAGTTACATATACTCTTGTAAATCAGAAATGTTTTTTCGACTATTTTATAGTAAAGCCCCACGGCTGAAGCCTTTTGGAAACGCCTTAATTACCGTACTTAATTTTATTCATTATTATCAAACTGAAACCTGGCCTCCTCTCCCGTCATTTTTCTTTTATTGATACGTTACTCTTTTGATTGGTTTTCATAAGTGATTGGCCAAATATTTAGAATATCCTTTTAAGAGGAGACTTTAAAAGTTCTTAGGAAACGTATATCACCCATATAAACCGTAGCCCATCTAGGCCTAAAGCCCTGTTTTTTTTTTAACCTTTTTAGGAATTAAATGAATTAATGTTAGTAATTTAATGCTTTTAGGAATTAATGATTTTAGTGATGTAGAAATTAACTCACGTGTCCCCCCAGCACCATCCAACTATGATTTTAAAGTGATTTTAAATGTGTATTAAATTGATCTGTTTAAATGTGTGTATGAATTGAATAAAAATTATGATTTTTTTAGCCCATTATATTTTTATTAATTGAAATATTAAATACATTAGGCATCCAATGTGTGCAATGAATTGTATTAAAAAAACCCTCTCATTAAAAAGGTCTACACAAATCCCTATGCACATCTAACTCAGATCCCAAGACGATCCCGACGATCCTTTGTCTTCCCATTTTGTTTTATTATAATAGATATAATTGAACTAGGTGAGATAGGACCGTTTGATATATCCACACCCTAACTTAGTCTTCAAAGGAAATCCACAAGTCCCGACCCCATCTTTCTCTCTGTTTTTCCATTCAAGAAAATAAGAATTAAAAGCTAGAGAACCAATAACCCTTTTTGGATGCAAGCGGGAGGTCTTGATTTCATGTCAGTAGCTATCCATAAGCTTATTAGGTGGAATCCATTTCAGGTAAGGTGAGACATCTCTTTTATCTCTTTTTTAAAGCATGAGGTAGTGTATAATCTCTGATAGTATTTAATCCATTCCGAAAATAGTAAAAACAGTCTTCTGTCTTCAAAAGAATGTGAAGGCTAATCCTTTAGAATGCACCAGCTATCTTATGGATTAACACCCTAACTAATTATCTAAAACTCAAACTTTTAATCTAGCTTCCTCTGTACGGTCCACTTTACCTCTCATGTGATAAAGAGTATAGAACAACTAAA
This sequence comes from Coptis chinensis, assembly GCF_015680905.1. Taxonomy (NCBI): domain Eukaryota; kingdom Viridiplantae; phylum Streptophyta; class Magnoliopsida; order Ranunculales; family Ranunculaceae; genus Coptis; species Coptis chinensis. The sequence continues at coordinate 84,551,524 of NC_141463.1, read as the reverse complement.
TTAATCAATTAATAGCAGCCGCCATCAGACTATACATCCTCATATACTAATCTCAATTAAAAACTCACCAAGAGAGGCAAGAGAGCATTAGCAATTGCATTAGTCTTTTGGAGCAAATAAAAGATTTGCAGTCTCTATGGTTCACGATTTCTTGCCGCGTTCTCTCTGTGTGTCTTCTATGTGATTGTTATCCTAACGAATGAGCACTACTATTCCATTATACACGAGTTTCCAGCATATATCTTAAGAATCTTTCATTTTCTATAGACCACTTTCTATATATTTCTATATATAGACCAACTCCCAGCCTTCTGTTATATATTTGAGGAAACAATATGTTTTACGAGTTTAGTATTGTTTATATTAACTTATTTTTTTGGTAGTTAGTTTGGTTTTAATTTTAGTGGTGTTTGTATTTAATGAGGCGATTTGTGTGTGTTCTTTTGGCCACCATATAATTCAGTTGCACTCAATGGAGAGCTCTGCCCAAGAGAACTCATTAGTACTTAATGACGATACAATTCATGATCATCGAGAGCGGCAGCGTCAGAGAAAGAGAAACCGAAGTTTTGTGCTTGACGGAGGCAGTTCCAAGTTTCATTAATTACATTGATCAGTCTCCGTTTCCAACTATTAATTACATTGATTAGTCTCTGTAGAAGTCATAAAACGGAATTATGGTCCTGAGGTTGATGTATGGAGTGCTGGACTAGTCCTGTACATCCTACTTTTTGGGATTCCACTTTTTTGGACATGTTAATTGGTATTCTCTAAACTATACATTTTCACATTATATATGGTGTTTTGTGACTTGGGAAAGTACAGTTAGCCCCTATAGATCCGATAATCTATGTTGAAAGGTCCTAATATGATTATATATTGAAAACGCCCAATATGTTCGAATGGGCAAAACAATGCACATATACTAGCAATTAATATTATGCTGCAGTTGCCAAATTCGGCTTAGTTCTTTTGCTGCTGCTTGACCCCTAAATTAATCAATAGATAATTTCATCTCTAACACATTCAAAGGTTTACATAAACTAAAAAAGGAGTTACACAGGCTATCATCCATTGTGTCAGAGATTTTAAAAGAAATCCTTGGCGTAAAGTTTCCGAGCCTGCTAGGACAATTAATTGACATGCAATTTAAACTATCTACAGATATAAGATCTGCGACAATTAAACGAAAGAGAAACAAGTCAGCACTTTTTGGCGGAATTATATACTTTTTACTGTACAACTATTTGGATTGGACAGTGTGGGTGGAAATCTTATGTTACGTTGCGAGAAACTGCAGGACCAATATTCATGCGTGCCCAACAACTTAAAAGAACAAGGGAGCTTCTCACATTTTTTTGGTTACTAGCTAATAGCTCATTTAGGTTTGATTATTTTTATTTATTTTATTTTTGTTGTTGTTGTTGAAAAAAAGTCGATCCGAGTAAAAACATTTTGAATGAAGAAAAAAAGTTGTTGTCCATTGTTGCACATCCCCAAGTCAATTTTAATTAAGCGTGAAAATGCGTCTCCTACTCTCTTCTTAGATTCAATAGGAAAAGAATTGCGGAGCCTGAGCCTAAGCCTGTGATGAGATTATATACAGAGACAATTGATGGATCTTTCATAAAATCCAAGGAGAGTGCATTAGTACCATCAGGATGTAGATCCAGAATCTGGGTCCTGTCAGGCCATGGAGCTATTGGACTATTTGGAAAGTGTACTTGCTAATGAACCTGTTGTTGTTAAGAAAGGGGCAACATATTGTCGAAGTTAAGCCACAGGTCTTCTTATATAAAAGTGTTATTCTTTCTCATTTAGTTGCTAAGTGTTTGTTGTAAAAATTGTTTGTTGGTTTGCAGGAAATCAGTATAACTTTAGTTGCAAAGAAAATTCTCTTTACATTAATTAGCAGTGGGAATGCATTTGATTTTCTTATGTGCATTGGAGATGACAGATCTGATGAGGACATATTTGAAGCTATATCAAGTGCAACTTTTAATCGAGCAGTTCCAGAAATCTTTGCATGTACAGTTGGGCAGGAGCCGAGCAAGGCTAGATACTATTTAAATGATATTACTGAAGATGTGAGGATACTTCAAGGACTTGTATCTACTTCCTGTCAGAAGCCAAGATATAGTTCTCATACTCAATTTGCTTTTGAGAGTGTTGCATGAAATACACCCGAATCATAAACTTTTTGTTCTTGAGTTGCATACAAGTGCGATGATGTCGATATAGTATGGATTAGACCACATGCCCGATAGTATACCTTAGATTGTGTACTTGCATGTCCTAGGGGAAATGTGTTGTGCGAAAACGTAAGAGTAAGGTTGTTGTTGATAGTAACTTAATTGGATACTTTATGAGGTGTTGTTGGTACAATTTTGCTACAGTGGTTATTTTGGAACTGTTTTGGCTGAGTTTAACAAAGACTGCCTGGTTTTCATAATGCAATGTCATTTGAAGCAGATCATTTTGGCCGCTCATATTGGTTGGTACTTAGTGTGGGTCAACAAGTGGATGTTGTAGGCACTAAGCAGCAGTTCAATTTAGATTTTATAGCAAAGAACAGGTTGCAACACCACTCTGCATAACCCACTCATCGAGCGTGCATGTTTGCTAGTATATATATAAGCTCATGCATATTCTCTCTTCTCGCCATATAGCTATATTTTCCAAACTGAGCAATATTAGAGACTCCTAAAAAAAAAGGTTAATAATTAGTAACACCTCCCTACATTTGTTTAATTCTCCCTCTACTATTCTTATATTATTATGATCTCCCCAAATTCTAATTTTATAAACAAATAATAATGAAATATAGCAAAACAAAATAACCAAAAAAGTTGGATATGTTTTTTTTAATTAGAATTTCTTGGTTTTGTATTCCTTCACTTAATTTTAGAGTTCCGAATTATTTTGCTGCACCCAATTGATTTGCTACATGTTTGATTTTTTATTTGACTTTGTGTTTGAAAATTTGAAGTTCTAAAATCTAATTACTTCTACTAATAAATTAGTTTGACGGTTAATAGCTGCGTCGGAGCTTTAAATTTTGTGTAGTAAAAAAACCCATAGATAATCGTGTGGTTAGTATCTTTGGCCAAAAGATTTTGATCATACTGTTGTCTGTTTGAGTACTGATTAGTTGCCCATCGATGCTACAAAACATATATTGAGTTTGGATTTGGTCTTTATTCTATTATGTTTCATTGTTATTTTTTAAACTTTTGCATTTTTTACTAGTGATTTGTGAGGAATAGGTGCTTCACATGTACGGCATGGACTTGATTGATTATTTGACATTACCTGTGCAACAACTTCTCTCGGCTGTTCAATAAGACGTTTGGGATCCAATTGATTGAAACAACAGTGAAGGTACTCTTATCAGTTTTTTGTTGTTTACCCTATATTGGTTAAGATTAGTTGGAACTTTTTTAGTGATAAAGATGTAATATTGGTACCTCAACCGTGCTATATATCCAAACCATTTTATAACGAGAAAAATATATAAAAACCCAAGTTTAGCCATTTGCAAATAAATGTTCAATAGATTTGCTTTTCGTTTTTCATTCAGTAGATAACAACAGATGGTTGCAATGGAAATCAAAGACTTTGGTAGCGAAAGACACGCATTTACTTAATATCAACTTTGTAGGTATGAGCAATGTTACAAATTTGTATGTTGATTGTTGATTTTGCCTTAATTTATGTTTTGATGCAAAACGAAGTTGGTATGCGCATTTGGTTTGGTGGGGTTGAGATAAATTACCTAATATCATGTTTCTTTTTTTTGTTGACTCCCCCATCCTCTTCATCAGCAATTCTTATTTTTCGAAGTCTCACATTTAGTTCAAAGTTTGTTCAGCAACCTTGAGCCATTTCTTATTTTCCCCTCTTTTAATATATTTGTTTCGGCATTTTTTATGGTTTTCTGAAATATTTTCACGGGGTTTTGAGTTCTCTGAGAGTGCATGATTTGGGGATTTCTTTGCAATTTTAAGAGCCAAGTTCTGTGTTTTTTTGACACTTTCGATCTTCTTTATGATATTGAGTTTTTAGGAATTGCAATGGGAATTTGTGTTGTTCAATGTACGACTAAAGGTAAACAAAAACACACCATCTACATTCTCTTCTTTTAACGTTAATATAGCTTAGTGTTAACGATAAGGTAGGTTACTGTCGTAAATCCCATATATTGTCTAATGTATAAAAAAAAAATGGCTATGATGAAGACCTTTAAACAATATTATATTGGATTTACAGTTAAATTATTCATTTTGGATAACTCAATAAGTTGTTTGTGTAGAGAAAAAAGACGTTTTTCTCTCTCTGGTGTGAAAGGCGCGACCCGCGCTCTATTTATGCCTGGACAAGGCGCGACCACCGCTCATGCCTTTGGCGACCTCCAGTCCTTAAAACGACCCAATCACCGATTTCAGCATGAAAAGACTGTTTCGGAAGTTTTTTCTGTAACAGTATAAATATAGGTTTTTTCTGTAAAAACCTAACTTAACCAAAACCAAGAAAGAGAGAGATTATAAGAGAGCAATTCTTTGTGAGTTGAGTGTTGATTCTTTGTGAGTGAATTGAGAGAATTTGTAATCTGTTACTCTGGACATCTAGTAAGGCTTGGAACTCGCAGTGTGGACGTAGGCAAATTGCCGAACCATGATATATCTCGTCTTGTGGTTTGTTCTTTTTTTACATTAATTGTTTTACTTTAGATACTTGCTTATTTGATATTGAGAAGTGTTGGGATTACTTTGGAGGGTGTTAAAGTCTTGTCTAGTAAGAAGGATCAATCTTTGTGTAGGATTGATCTATTTGTTGTGGATAATATTGTTTCCGCATTGTCCAATTCACAACAGTTTGAGTGGTAAATGAATACACTCATTTCCACTTTTGCTTTGCATTTGTTTGATAGGCCACTTCTATTAATTAGTTGCACTGATTATATTGAAGAAAAACATAATTGATAACAAGATTTGGGATAAAATTGTCAATTAGAAAATAATGTTGTATCTGTTCTCAAATTTAAACGTAGTAATTAATGAATAGAAACTCTTTTTGAGGTTTCGTCGGGATTTGTTATATGCCAGTGGAGTTCCAAATGCAGGTAGTTGTATGAAGTAAAAGTTTACCACACTAATCGATTTAATATATTTATGAGACAGTTCGTACTTCTTAGGCCTGGGATTTCATTAATGGATGTGAAGAAGTAGGATGTAACATTCATTTTCCAGCAGCTAAAAACATATTGGTAAATATAGGGGCAATTTGCAAAAGGACGCAAGACGTAACTATTCTTCTTAATTATGACTTATGAAGATTGACTATACTTGAAATTAAACAATATATATCTTCCACCTTTGCATTTTTACGCCAGCTCTCTGGGAGGTGCTGCAATGTTTATGGTAGTCAATAAAATGGGAATTGAGATCAAAGTAGTGAGGTTGCATGAACATAGGTGTCGTTTAACTCACGTACATACACCTAATATGGTACTACTTTCGTTTTTGTCCATATTTTCAGCTAATTTGTTATGATTATACATTTTTTCTTAATTTGTTCATGACATACTATTTTCAAGTATTTTTTTCATCTATACAAGATGTTGTCAACAAAATTTGAACCAGTTAAAAAAACTTTACATGAAAAACGCGGTTTAGCATAATTGGGATTTCGGTTCTTAGGATGGGTTTAGTATAAGTTAGATTCAAATTAAATGGTATGTTTTCTAACTGATCCTGCATGATTTAAATTATATGAAACTCCTATTGATCTATCAAATAAATCAAGATCCAAGGTAATAACAAAATCAATCAGAGGCATAAGAGACGAAGCACTGACATCACGATCATCACAGATAAGGACAATTTTCCTATTGTCTCACTATCAGTTTGGTTTCTCCTATTCCTTTTTGTCAGCATTTACTCATTTGTAATTTTTATATGAAACAACTATTAATATATGTAGGCTTGCAACTTTTGCTATGGTAGTTGTCTGTATATAGCATCATAACAAAAGAATGATCAATATATCACTTTGCAATCTTTGTGTCGTCTGTCGAAACAATGTGTCTCAATAGCAATTCATAGAAAACTAGGGCTAAATCAGAAATAGTTTGTAGTTCTATGTGATAGTCAGAGCGCCATCCAATTGAAGCAAGAATCCGAAGTTTTCATTCTAGATCCAAGCATATACATGTACATTATCATTGGATTAGAGAAGTTCTCGAAGACAAGTAATTGTGCATTGAGAAAATCCACATACATGTACATTATCATTGGATTAGAAAAGTTCTCGAAGATAGACAATTGTGCATTGAGAAGATCCATATCGTAAAGAACGGATCGGATATGATGACCAAAATCTTATCTAAAAGTAAGTTAGATGAACCAACTGTACAATACAAATTTCTTAGTAGTACCGTACCGCAATCAAAATCAAAAACACTTTTATTGTGACCCATATTGATAACAAGCACATCATTATCAAAGAAGTAGATACAATTCCCTTGGCATCCAGGAAAAATCGAATGCAATTACAGATAAAGAGCTATTGGGGACCAAGAGCATTTCACGGTTGCCTAGATTTTAATGTTCACCCACTTATGCTCTGCCCCAAAACCTAGTTTGAAAACCCTGAAACAGATTGTAAGCTAGACGATACCATTCTCTTGCTGTGTTGGATAAAATCCTCATACAATGTCTCGAAAGTCCTTCGGCTAAACAAGGCTTTGAGTAGTATGAATTCGCTGAAAACCATAAGGGGCGAGGACAAACAGTAATGGAATTAATTGTACAAATTTTCTCAATATTACCAGAACCAAGATCGAAAACACCTTTATCATGACCCATGTTGATCATTTGCATATCGTCATCACAGAAGTAGATACAATTCCCCCGGCATCCAGGATAATCAGATGCAATCACGGACAAAGAGTTATTAGGGCCCAAAAACAATGCACGATCGCCTAGATTTTTAACCTCCACCCACTTATGCTCGGCAAAGTCTAGTTTGGAAACCCTGAAACTGATTGTGAGACGATAATATTCTCCTTCTTTGTGTTGGATATATGCACCATAGTTCCTCTCTATCTGCAAAAGGTCAGTTGAAGACTCCACGAGATAATTGCGTCCGCCGCTGCCGCCGCCATAATACATTCTCGTGGACATTTCCCGGTTGGGTTTTATAAATAATGACTTAGTGGGAGAAGGACCATCGAGGCCCTTCACTAAATCAACCTCTCCTCTACACCTCAAAGCATACAAGTCACCTTTGTAAAATGTAATGTCGGAGTAAACGGGACGTCGTTGTCGTGATCCTCCTTTGACGTAGCCACCTCGTATTTTCTTCCAAATAAATGGGTCGTCGTTGTCCTCTCCAGGCTTATAGAAAAGCAACATGGCGTGTTGGTAGGGAATAGCTATGACAATTGGAGATTCAGCATTAGGGGATGTAATAGCCTTATATATGTACCGATTGCGCATGCGGTTTGTGTCCCATACCATGTCAGGGAAGACCCTAAACCAGTCTTTAACAATATAAACTAGGGAATTGTGTTTTTCTTCCGAAATTCCAACATGGGGGAACGTGGTGAGTGGAGGAAGGTTGACTACTTTCCCAGTGAAGGGACGCAGGAGTTGAAACTCTGAATTCCCATGAACGGTAATTAGCCATCCAAAAGAAGAGCCACAGATTCGACGTCCCTGTAACTCTGGTATATCCACTTTATGAATTGCTCCATCCAGAATACTAAAAAAGCCCAAGACAGGGTCGGGACAATAGTTATCCCTAGTGTTGGCTGGAGGGGCTTGGCCGACAACATCATAGTAGGGAACAATTAGCCATGGTAGACGGCCACCCTTGTGGTGGAGGTGGATGCCAACTGAAGCAAGAGATCTCCAGGAAGAGCAGACTGATCCGAACCTCGCAAAATCAGGAAACCCAAGATGTTTAACGATCAGTTTTAACATATCATCAGGAAGTTTGTTCCAGTCAACAACCACTTTATGAAGGCTCTTATTACTTGTTGGTGAAGATTTGTTTGCAGAGAGACACATCTGGTAAGCAGTAGGGAAAGGCAGGTGTACAAAACCGCAGAGGAATACTTTGATGACGATATGATCTCTATGAACTCTAATTCCGGATTTAATTAAGGTAGAAAGATGCGTTTGCTTTTCAATTCTGAAAGAAAAAGACACGGGCGGCCAGTGGACTTTTCATTCAATGAGGACACTTAGGGCAGGGATCGGGTCGGATATAGCTATATCCGAATCCGAATAATTTCACATTATCCGAATCCGAATCCGACCCGAACCCGACTAACCCGATCAAATAACACTAAAAATTAAAAAAAACCCAAAAATTATATCCGAATCCGAACCCGAATACATAAATGGATATGAAAATCAACCCGAACCCGCTGTATTCGGTAATCGGGTCGGGTCGGATTCGGGTCTACCCGACCCGATTCCCTGCCCTAAGGACACTACATACCGTACTATGTTTTTTCTTCATATAGATGGCAACTAGCTGTTAATGGTTAGGGCTGTCAATGGGCCGGGACAAGCCCGAAGCCCGATTGAATCCGAACCGATAAGATAAGGACTAAGGCTAAGTCCAATCCACCAAACCACAATAGTACAGTGGATAGTGTTAGCGGGTTAGCGTTTCCAAAACCAATGGGTTTTTTTTTATAGCCGCCAATACCAATGGCGTATAGGAAGGAATTTTGTTTTTTTTGGACTCTCCACTCTTTAAAAAAAAATTCTACCCGCCACACAATATGCTGGCTTAGATTTTTTCTGCCTGCCACTCATACTGGCATGTAGACTTGATGCTATCTCGTTAAAACTGACGCTATAGATAGGTAAACTTATACCGATAGCAAAATATAATTATTGTAAATTTAAGGTAGTTCATCGTAAGGAATAAATTTAAGGAACCTCCGCGACAAACTTATTGTATAAACTACTATTACAACCTATAATCTCACAAGTCTCTCTAGTCTTTCCTCTCTCTCTTTTTCTCTCTCTATGGATTCTCTTTCTTTTCTCTTTTCACTTTTCTCCTTCTTTTTATCCCCCTCTCTCGTCCATGGTCTCTCCTCTTTCCACGTATCGCGGCAGTTACCTTGCAGTTATGGTTCCGCTCTCCCTCTCTCCATGTCTCGCAGCAGTTCCAGAACGGTTGGGATATCGCGGATCTGATCCTGTGCAACCTGTCTCCCCCAGCTATACCACATCCGGTCCCATTGTTACCACTAACCTCCTATGTCATGTATACGTCCTATACAGACCCGATTCGCGGTCCCAGATATACAACGGTGTTTACTCAGAAATTTTCCAATCCCTCCGCGAACTAGGGAGTGCACAGTGCGAAGTCCTCGGCATTGATCCGGAAAAAGCCACTCCTCTCTTACTTGACCCTTCTCTAAAAGACATTGGCAAATACCAAGGCCCCTCTCGTCGCCGCCCCCAAAGAAAGAAAGCCCAAACCATCCCCACCTCAAAAAGAAAAGCCCGCCTACAAGTCTTTCAACTATACCACCAAAATCTCTCATTCACGGCGGTTGCCCAACGCGGCTGCCGCTAAAACTAAGACTACCACCAGCGGACACCCTTCATCCTTCAGTACTCTCGTGTGGGCGAGGTGGGAAGACGATTTTGTCCATACTCCCTTCTACCAAAATGGATGTGAACAAGTACAAGCTTTGGGACGGCGACTCGATGGAGATCGCTTTGTCGGCGACGATCAAACAAGAGCCCTCCCACCAAAAGGGCTAAAATTTCTTCCATCTTCCCTCCACCTACCACCGGCCGCAATGAACCTCCTCCAAGCGAGTCTGCTATATCTTCGCCCCGCCCGCACGGGATTCCTCTTGATTGGTCCTTTAACATCCGCCCTGTCGAGTGTGGCATCCCAAGTTCAAGGCTAGGGACCGCGAATGTCACTACGCCGAGACTCGGCTTTTGAAAATCCAAATTGCCGCCTCTTTATTTTTCAGCTCTCATCTCCCTCGGGATCAAGCTTATGGAGATTCTGGAACCGTTGCTTCCCATAGGGCCTCCATTTACACTGGGTGGGAAAAGGTATGTGTTATTGATTCTATTGCTCATTATCCTTTGTGCTACCTTTTATACCCAATATGTATATGCAGCTGAGTCTAGATATCGGCTATGTGCTGCGCGGCCTTACTAGCACCGTGGAGAATTTGGAGGCAGCGAAGCAGGAGATACATGGTCCTGATGGCTGGAAAGCAAGGTATGCCAAGCTGGAGAAGGATAGGGACGAGTGTCGGATCAAGGCAGTCAAGGTCCACAAGGAGCTTCAGGTGGCTGAGGACAAGCACCACGACTACGTAGCGGGGGTCAATTCTAAAATGGAAAGCCTCAAAGAGACGGAGAGACTTGCCACTCAAGCTGCTGTAGATAAGGCCGTCAAAGAGGCCGCGGATCGATTCCGGGGCCTCGCTGCGAAGAAGATTGCACGCGAATTACAACAACAACTTGATCAGCTTAGCGCTGCAGGTCGACTTCTTCCATCGCCTCCTCCTGTTGTAGATACACCGCCCTTAGTATCACCAACCGTGCATCCTGAAGCTGCCGAGACGCCTACCCCTGAAGTGACGACTCCCATTACCAGCGCTGACCCTTCTCCAGTGGAGACGAATGAAGATGCTAGCATGGCTGTCGGTGAAGATGTAAATACTTCTCTTGAAGAACCGCCTACTGATCCTCAGCAGTGACACATGTCGGATTTCTTTCTTTGCAGATGTCTTTGGATTTGTAATTTAGTTTGAACAATTATCGTTGTGTTTGTGAGGAACAATGTCTCATGTTATGTGTTTGGAAAAATGCTTATTCGATACACTACTTTTGCGTAGTATGTGTCAAACGACTTGCATTGTACTCTTTTTGCATTGTAATTTACTATCTGTCGTACTTCTATTTCGGCGTATTTCTACTTCGTTATGCATTGGAGCCATTGATCTATATGGTACTTTGACTTAATCTCTTTTTCATTTGCATTTGCACACTCAGCTAGCATGACACTAGCTAGGGCTGCCCCCATGTTATTCGGACATGCGATGCAGGAAGGTTCCCCCCCTCTCTCCATTTGTATAGGCTGTGAAGCTAGTTAGTGTTGCCCCCCATTGATTCGGACATGAGGTCCGCGAAGCTCTTCCCCCCCCCCCGACTTTTTTTGTCTAGCTGTGAAGCTAGTTAGGGTTGCCCCCAGTTTGATTCGGACATGAAGTCCATGAAGGGCTCTCCCCACTCTCTTGTTGTATAGCTTTGAAGCTAGTTAGGGTTGCCCCTAGTTTGATTCGGACATGAAGTCCGCGAAGGGCTCTTCCCCCAAGACTCTCTATTTGTATAGGCTGAAGCTAGTTAGGGTTACCCCAGTTTGATTCGGACATGAAGTCCGCGAAGGGCTCTTCCCCCCCGGTCTCTCTTGTTGTATAGCTTTGAAGCTAGTTAGGGTTGCCCCCAGTTTGATTCGGACATGAAGTCCGCGAAGGGCTCTTCCCCCCGGCACTCTCTATATGTATAGTTGTGAAGCTAGTTAGGGTTGCCCCAGTTTGATTCGGACATGAAGTCCGCCAAGGGCTCTTCCCCAAGACTCTCTATATGTATAGGCGTGAAGCTAGTTAGGGTTGCCCACAGTTTGATCTGGACATTAAGTCCGCCGAAGGGCTCTCCCGCTCTCTCTTGCTGTATAGCTGTGAAGCTTGACGGGACAATTATATTTATCCCTTGTTTTATTTCTATTATCTACTGCTAACTCGTTTGGAAGAAGTGCTTGTTTATTTCATAGTCATAAAAATAAACAATACAGATAATTTGCTATCAAATACGAAAAGATTAAATAAAGGTCTTAGACATGGAACTCTTTCAGCATTCTGATATTCCACGGTCTTTCTATCTTTTCTCCTGCTGTAGTCTGTAATCCATAAGTACCAGATGTACCCTTCTTACTGATGACATATGGACCTTCCCAGTTTGTCCTCAACTTTCCGTCATTTTCTTTCTTGGTGGCTGGAGTAACACGTCGCAGCACGTAGTCACCCACATTGAAACTCCGTGGCTTTACTCGTTTATCGTACTGTCTCTGCAGAGTCCGATGGTATTCCTCCAACCGAATACGGGCTATCTCTCTTTTTTCTTCCATAAGATTCAAATCCGCAGCTAATATTTTCTCATTCAGCCCGCTTTCCACCGCCTGCGTTCTCGTCGTGGACTCTATCATCTCTACTGGAATGACGGCCTCTACTCCGTACTCCATTGCGAACGGTGATTCATTAGTGGATGTTCTTGGTGTAGTTCGGTATGCCCACAGCACATGAGGTAAGTGTTCAGCCCATGCTCCCTTCCGCTCCTCCAGTTTTTTCTTAAGGTTATCCATAATGACTTTGTTTGAAGCCTCGGCCTGTCCATTCCCCTCCGGATTGTAGGGGGCTGAGAACCCTTGCTTCACTTTGAATGCCTGAAGGAAATTTCGGACTTTCTTCCCAGTAAACTGTGTCCCATTATCCGCGATGATTGTATGTGGCAATCCAAACCTGCAAATGATATTCTCCCATAGGAATTTGTTCACATTCTGTTTCTTGACTTGTTGCAGTGCCACGCCCTCAACCCACTTGGTAAAATAATCTGTTGCCGCTAACATAAACCTCCTTTTACCGCTTGCCATGGGCAGCGGTCCAACTATATCCATTGCCCACATGGCGAACGACCACCGAAAGCACACCGTAAACGCTTTCGGCCGGCGCATGAATCAATGATTGCAAACCTCTGGCATTTTTCGCATCTTTTGGCATATTCTGTGGCATCTCTCTTCATGTGTGGCCAAAAGTATCCCTGAGAGAGCAAACGGTGTGTGGTTGTTCGCCCCGCTGAATGGCTTCCACAATCCCCTTCATGCACTTCGGCCAGCATTTCCTGAACATGCGGCGGCCCTATGCATTTTAACATTGGTCCTCCGAAACTTCTTCTATATAGGTTCCCATCTAGTAAAGTGTATCTTTGGCTCAACTGTTCCATTCTATGCCTCTGTTGTGTGTTTTCAATCTCTACCCCTATCAGGAAAGTCTTGATGGGAGCTATCCAATCAAGATCAATCTCGGTGGTAAGACAAACATACTCTCCTTCCGCGGTACTGGGCTTGTCCAACACCCTTATTTCAATAGATCGCCCCTCCGAACCTAGTAATACCGCCACAACATAAGCTAATGCATCCGCATGTCTATTTTCTCCGCGATTTAAATGGGTAAACTTGATCTTACTGAATTTGCTCGCTTTCCTTTGTAGGACCTCCAAGTATCTTGTCATCCTCGGGCAGCGAGCCACAAATCCCCCATTCACTTGGCACACCACCAGGTTAGAATCGGAGTAAACAGATAATTCACTCACGCCCAGATCTTGTGCCAAATCTAAACTCGCTATTACAGCTTCATACTCTGATTCATTATTTGAAGCCGCGAATCCCAGTTTCATTGACAACTCCAGCCTAGTGTTCTCCGGAGTTACCAGGACTACGCCTATTCCGTTCCCTGTATCCGTAGCAGAGCCATCCGCGAAAACTCTCCACCCATTCCGGGCATCCCAGGGGTCCAATGGGTCGTGGTTAGCCTCTCCTTCGTGGTCCATTACCATCTCCTCACCCCACGTCGGGTCCTCGGCTGGGAACTCTGCCAATACCTCCACCAATGCTTGTGCTTTTTCTGCGGTTTTGATTTGGTACTGAATTTCATAGCAACTCAGCATTACCGCCCATTTTAGCATTCTCCCTGACTTCTCTGCCCTCAATGCCTGCTTGAGAGGCAGATTTGTTATTACTACCACTGAGTGCGCCTCAAAATAAGGTTTCAACTTTAGGGCAGAAAATACCAAAGCCAAAGTGTATTTCTCAATTCGGCTGTATCGGGTCTCTGCTTCTAACATGGTCTTGCTTTGAAAGTACACTAGCTTCTCTACTTTATCAACGACTCGCACCAAGACCGAACTCACCGTGTACTCCGAAACTCCCAAATACAAATATAGTGTTTCCCCCTGTTCCGGTCGCGACAATAAAGGCGCCTTCCCTAGATAATCCTTCAAATCTTGGAAGGTTTCTTCACATTCCGCGGTCCACTTGAAGTCTTGTGTTTTCCTTAATAATCGATAGAGCAGTCGACATTTATCCGATGACTTTGAAATGAATCGGTTAAGTGCCGCTACTCTCCCCGCTAAACTTTGCACCTCCTTCACATTTTGAGGGGACGGCATTTCTATCAGCGATCTGATCTGTTCAGGATTTGCCTCTATACCGCGGTGTGTAACTATGTAACCTAAGAACTTTCCAGAAGTTACCCCAAAAGTACACTTCTCAGGGTTGAGTTTCAGTTTATGTGCCTGCAGTATATGAAAAGTTTCCTGAAGACCTTCCAAGTGTTCCTCCTCCGACATGCTCTTTTCCACCATATCATCAATATATATTGATAAGAGCCCAAAATTGTAGTTTTAACCCCTTAACAATCGTACTTTTAGACCAATTATGTGAATAATAAGTAAAAGTTAATACCGACATTTGTGTTTTATGCATTTCAGGCTTCAAAATCCATTATGTGCAGAAATGTGTCACTTTAGCGAGATAAAGGAGCAAAGGTTGGTTGCTAAGGAGTTCTGTGATTAAAGGCCAATTTCCAAGAAGACAAAGCCTCTGTAAAGACCGGTCAAAAGATGAAAAGTCAAAGTCCACGCGGGCAGAAATAGTGCACAAAGTCAACAGAACTTTCGAAGACCATATCTTTGGACTCAAACCTCGGAATTGGGCCTACCTTACGTCAAAACGACCAGCTCAGAAAGAGCTTTCCAATGGTCCAAGCCTTGGCCCAATCAGAGGAGCAGAAGTGGACAAAAGTCTGTCGAAGTCAACTGTAGCTGAAGAGGCCTTTTGGACTAAAAGTATTGGGTTTTGGGCCGATTCTCCGGCCCAAGCGTGGGCTCCAAGCCCATGCACGATTTTTGATATGAACATATAAAACAAAAAGCTTAGCTCTTTTTGTTAATGGTAGATAGTTAGGTTAGAAAATAAGTTAGGTTAGGAAGCTAATGTTAATGGAGTTTAGTTTTAGAAAAAGATAGATCTAGATCTAGTTTTGAGTTTTATCCCATTAATTAATTAGTTTTCATACCTTGTTTTAATATAGATTATTGAATCATTGTTACTTTTCATTAGATTAATAAAGTTAGTTGTTTTTGATAATCTAGCTTCATTTTCCATTAAACATCTATTGTAATTCATTGATTTAGTATTTGTCACTATTAGTTTAAATCAATTCTTACATGAGTAGTTTCCTTTTAAATTCGAACAAGCAAAGTTCAACCCTTTATACCATGTCTTGTTTGATTTGCTTGGGAAATGATAGTATAATGATATTAGAAAATTCACATCACACATTACTCTCACATTGTTCTTTGTGTCGAGTAGTTGAATTCTAATTAAGTCTTGAGGTTTTAAGAGTGGAACGAATCCTGACTCTCTTATATTACTTCGTTATTGAGAGTAGGAATATTGATATAAATACGTATTTACGTAAATTGATTATTTGTGTTTACGATAGATAGTTAGAATATGTAAAATCACTCAAGTTATCAAATGGCATAGCCATCTTAATCTCGTTCAAGACAAGAATTCAATTGCTTGAATCCAAGGGGCAATCCCCCATTCTCTACCCACCCACCCTTTTAATTTTTCATTCTTATTTCTTGAATTTTCGGAACTGTTCACTGTTTTAGGCATAGGGGCTGCGGATTCACAGAGAAAAGCACTGCGGTGAAGGTATTTCTAAATTTTAAAAAATTCTGAAAATTTTCAGACATAATATTTAATGTGTTGTTGATTTACTGGAATATTTTCAGATTTTTCAAAGTTGGTTTACCTTGTGAAAAAATACGATCCTTATAGTGCTGCATTTCAGTTTTCACACCGTACGTTCTTGAAAAACAGACGAGTAAGGTTACTTAGGGAGTTCTAAAAATTCTATAATTTTTACAGGAGTATCTATCATAAGTCAGGAGTTTGTAATTAAAATTTGACGAGTTTTTAATTTGTTTTGACCTCCTAAATAGTAGAGTGTTTCCAGTGTGTTTCTGCAGTGTTGCAAACACTTAATATCTGGAACACTAGCCGATAAGGAAAGGTTGTAGAACTCCAATTGCTCTAAAGTTTTTACAGGAACAAGTAGGATCTGTCAGGAGTCTCCAATAAAAATTTGGAAATTTTTGGCTTTGTTTTGATGGGTTAACCATTCAGTTGTTTGTATTGTGTCCGAAAACTATTTTGCAAACTTTGTAGGGCAGTAGAGGGACTTTCATAGTCCGATTGATCTGAAATTTTACAGGCTACTTAATAGACGTCTTAGAAAATTACTGTAAAACTTTCAAATTTTTGGAGTATGATAAAAGGCCTAAAATTTGAAAACCCTGAGGCGCGACCGCACCTCAAAGGAGCGCACCACTTCCAAAACACCGGACATTCGAAAACCCCGAAAAGCACTGCTTTCAAAACGAGGGCACCCAGCCCCTCGAAGGAAAATTCAGCGTGAACAGCCCAATTTTCACAGGTTAGTTCAAATTTCTATTTCTTCAAGTTACTCAGTGTTTCTAACTTGTTAAATACATTGAGATCGCGTATACAAGACGCTATTCAAACGCGTAGCAAGGAGGCATTCAAGTACTCCTTCTTCCACTCCTCGCCTCTTCTATCAGAGGAGTTTTAATTCTAGTATAATCAGACTTGTTTTTCGTAGAAATAAATACAACACGCCTATCTAAAATTTCACACACTACACTTGCATCAATGGCTAAAGAACAAGAGACTCCTCTATCTGATTTTTATAAAGCCCTAAACGATGGCCCTAAGTCGTGCATCGTTCTTGCAGACCTAGTGGGGGATTTTTGAATCCCCCCTAATATATTTAACTTGTTACCAGTTTTTCATGGTTTAGACCACGAGAAGCCTTACCAACACATGCGTAGGATAGACCAAGTTCTCACTACATTCCATCATCCTAGCGTAAGTCCAGATCAAGTTAAACTTAATTAGGGTGTTTCCTTTCACCCTAGCCGACAAGGCGGCGTCTTGGTTAACTGCCCAAACGCCAAACTCTGTGGACTCATGGGCTCAACTTGTTCAATTGTTCATGGAACAGTTTTACCCACCATCAAGACAGATGAAATGCTTCACAGATTCATTTCTTCCACTATAATCCTCATGAATCCTTTTCGTAGGCCCGAATCGCTTTCATCGATCTTCTCATTGAATGCCCAAGATCATAATCTTGCGAAAGACACGCTTGTTCGTGCTTTCTTCAAGGGGCTTTCACATTATCATAAGGAGGTTCTAGATATCATGACTGGGGGTAGTTTTCTTAGTAAAGGAACCTTGGAGGCTTATAAATTCTTAGAAGATCAATCTAAGAAGACAACAATTGGGGAGGAAACGATTCCTCCCGCTCCTCTCCTTTTTCTCTTGAGGTTAAACATGATCCCGAGCTTAAAACTCTTATCGATGCCCTCACTAAAAAGGTAGATGCCATCTCTGTTCAACAACAACCTACTCCAGTCATGAACATTAACTCTACTCGTTGTAATGTCTGTTGTAGTCTTGAGCATTCCGACTTCTATTGTCCTCTTGTCTATGCACAAACACCACCACAACCATCACACTTCAACCAATTAACTCAACATCAAGGACAAAGGAACTTAGGTGACCAGAATAGAGGTTTAGTACCCATAACCCAGAACTATCAACATCAAGACATGAATGCTCAACAAGCTTTAATTCCAATACAACCATCTACGTACAAAAGTAGTAGTGACCTTGTTGGAGAAACAAAATCAAATTATGCAACAAAACTCCAACTTGATGAAAGATCAAATGATCAAAACTCTAATATGATGAAACAAACGATGCAAATGATGCGTCTTTTTTGCCAAAATGTTATTGACATGTCTTCTAACCAAAATAATAACCAAACCGGCGTGTTTCCAAGTCAAGCAATGCCTAATCCTAAGTTAACAAACACCGCCTTCAAATAAAAAGTATTCAGTGTAATGGTAATATAAACCAAAGGGACCACAGGTAAATACTACCCCCGCTTCGGGAGAGTAGTTGATAACTAAGTGACTATGCCTAAAGATCACCCGAAACTATAAATGATACCATACCAAATAATCGTCATAGAAATTGAAGACCCTACACTGTAGAGGTTCCAATATGGAAACCTAGTTGGAAAGTGATAAAAGATAAAGCAACGGTTAACAAATATGTTCCCCTCATATTAGGTATAGGGATAAAACACAAAGATGAACAACTAGATTTTCCCCGTAGAAGGTGAAGTTAAGTCTATTGAGAGTTTTGTATATCACATTAGTGTTCCGACGATGTCGCCCCTACACTAGTACATATCCCTCTTATGGAAGAAGACAAAGATCACAATTTTGACTCTTTGAACATAACCTAACTAGAGAAAGAATTTTCAACCCCGCTTTCGACCATAGAAGAGATGGACTAAACCTCACAATAGATTTAGATAGATGAATTCCTCAAAGATGGAGATGAATACCATAATTATATGGATGCAAACAACCTAGATGAGGAATTCAACGAGTTTCTAAGAGCCCGTGATGATCCACCTTCTCAAGCACTACCTAGAGCACCACCCTACCACCATCCACCGAAAGTTAATCCCTCATAAAATCCAATCATTCTTCCCACCCTTTCTTCTAACACTTATCCATATTCCAAGTATTTTCCAAAACCATTCATTTACTCACGATCATTCACTTGACACCTTCTTATTCAACTAAGTTCGTCAGAGAAAGTTTTGGAGCTTGATTCTCGTTTGGTGGTGCATTCCATGTTAACTATTTATGGAAAGATCCACAATTGTTTAGATTATTGATATATGGGAAACTGCATGTAAATACATATATATCACTTTAAGTCTAGGGAATCGACTTTAAAAGACCTATCGTTTTAAAACAAATTTTTACAAACCCGTTTTCAAAAATTTGTTTGGGGTGGGTGTTTGGTTTTTCCATGCTTGATCACTAAACTTCATATTCTTATCCCCACCTTTCCTCTCCCCTTTAAGAGTAGCTAGATTTCTCTTTGTTTTTGTTTTGATGTTGTTTTTTATTATTTTTAGTAGATAGGATGTTACGTTGTTAAATTCCGTAGTTAACTTTGAATTTGGTAGTTAAATGTTGTTTGAATTTCAATTTTAATATAATGTTGTTCTTTTCAAATTGTGCATGGATTTTATTGTTAATCCCACCTTCCGAATTGTTTGGGGTGGTATTATTTATTCTATCATGATTTGTAGAAGATCCTCTATTTTAGAGTTTGTTTTGGAGTGAAGGTTGAGAATATTGTCGTAATTGGCATACCTATGATTAGATGTGGTGGTAGGATGAAATCTAAGAGAGTTTAGAAGTTACTATTCTAAATCCAGTATAAAAGATACCAGGGTTGTTATAAAATAAAAAATATGGTTTGTTTCCGTTTACGGGTTTGGAAATTTTCTATTTCCGGAAATTGCCTTAAACAATTTGGAAACTTGCCGATTCATTTTGGAAGCTCAGAACCTATTTAAACTTCCTTCATTCTACACTCACAACCCACACTACACCCCACCATCATCTCTCACCTTTCACTCCAAGCTTTCCCTTCTTTTTCCTCTTAAACTTCTGCTTCAGCACTTACGAGCGCACCTGCGCCTCAGTAGAGCGCACCTGCGCCCTAGACAATTTCAGAAAGTTTACTCAGAGCGCGACCCGCCCCCAACTTGAGCGCGACTCGCGCCCAAACACTGTAACTCCAAAAACCTCGGAGGACCACGCATGAAGTGGAAGCGCACCCGCCGCCTTCGCGGAACACGGAAAATTCCAGTTTTCTGCGGGTTGTTCCCGGGTGATTTGCAGCTGTTCCAGAGCGTAGTTTTGAGATGACATCTCCTACAATAATACCGAACAGTCTTTTGAAGATTTTTTCAAAGCACTACTTATGGTGCTTGGTTTCGCGAGGTGATCACACACATAGCTGGAAACCGCTTATGGTTCTTGCTAGCATTTGTTCTTGGACTTGCCATGCCCATCTTTGAATACAAGACCCATGATGCTATTGGGTAGATAATATGCATGTCTACACTTATGACTTTTTGCATGAGGCTTATGGGGCGGCATTTTCCAGATCGAGGACCAAGGCTAATATAATGTCGCCCTTTGGTAGCCCGGGTCCATGAACATAGGAACCGGCATGTGTTGGATCATGCTAAACATTTTGGGGAATGGCGTTTTTTCTTCTGTGAATGATGCCACTTGCAGCGTCTTCCTTGCTTTAGCCACGAGACGTATGTGCTATGACCTTCCTAGAACCTTGATGTCTAGTTTAGAACGAGCCCATAGCATGAGGCATAAGTATCTTCTTATGCCTGTTTTAGTTTGCCGTATTATGCTATGTTTCTTCCCTATTTTTTGTGCCCGTTTCACGGATTGGGTTGGGGTCGAAATTGTGAGACCCACCAATTGTATTATCTGATCTTTCCGTGCAATGACTTGGCAAGGGTGGAGGATACAACCTCATCAGGTTACACCTTACACCCCATCCGACCAAGTGGCGCTTAACAGGTTAGCATCCGTAGATGATAAATGACGGCAAGCTTGGCAAATTATAATGGCATGGAAGGATGCGAAGGAACTTCACTTCTTTATAGAAGAGGAGGATGACGAGTAAACGCTGGAGTGGAGGTAAGTTTTTAGTTTCAGTTAGTGTCTGCTTATGTCCCAAGCAATTTAATTCTGTTAACCCCATAATGGGTGGAACTCTTATAGAGTTAAGTCGGTTTTATTTCCTATATTAGTATGTTCTAACCTTGTTTTGCAGATGTTCCAGAATTTCACGCGTTTCCATGGTATTTTTCCACCCTCTTTATTTAAATGCTTTGAGAACAAAGCATGCTTCTTGTTTGGGGGGGGGGTCATAGAAACACGTGTAATTAAGGCATCTGTTAGGATATAGATATGTATAATATGCATTTGTTTTCAAGTTAAAAATTTCAAAAATATAAATAAATAAGTTTATGCTATACAATTAGGAATATTGGTATTGTTTTCTTTCTCTATGCTCTTAACAATCTAGAACTCTCACGTAGCTTTTGCATTAGAATAATTGTTAGAAACTTAGGTTAATATGTAGGTAATAATCTTTGCATCTATCTATAAATATATTACATGAGTATCTATGATTGTTAGCAGTAAGTTTCTGAAATCTAGGCTAAAGTACTTATTCTACAAATCCTGTGAGAATATAGCCTAAAGCCTTATATGAGCGAAACATTTGAGAAATGACACAAGGGATAAGTAAAATCTGGATAGAGAAATCACACGTCCACTTGCTTGCTCACTATGCCATATCCTAGGCTGGGCTTGGACTCAAAATATCAAATATGATTTGGGCTGGGCCTGGACCTAGGTGTGTACTGTTCAGGTCCGGCCCGATGACAGCCCTAGTAATGGTGAGGATGCAAGAATGTGTGTTAAATGCTTGGGTTTCATGTTAAGTTTGTCCAAGTTTGGCTATCATCTCACCTTTCAGAATCAAACAGCCATAGATATTAGAATCAAACAACCATTAACTCAAGGTATTTGAGCTTCCCATTATCCTCTCATTTGTGGGTTGTGATTTTCGATAAAAAAATAATTGAGATAAGGATGAAGAGACTTCGATAGTCGGTGCTATTTTTCTCTGGTTCTATCTCGATTCTTGAACCTTAAAGTGGGTTATCTTCCTGGATCTTAGAATGGGTTATTGGGGCGGACCTAAAATACATTAACCTCAAACCCCATGCCCAAAAATATGGGGTTTTACATATCCACCACCAATCTATCGACATCAAGATTCTTATTTCTGAAAACAATGCTATTACTGAAACAATGGAATGGGATACCACAATAGATCAAGATAACAAGAAATGAGGCTCACCTCCCTCATTTAGAACCCGTTACACTAAACCACCCTCAAATCGCCCCGACCCACTAAACCCCCCCTCTTTTCAAACCATTTATATATAACCTTCCTATTTTTGTAAAAATAATTAAACCCGGTCTAATTTTAATCTCCTCACCAAAAATATTTCTTTTTCTACCCTTTCATATATGGGGGAATACAAAAATAGAGATTTAAGATTGAAGAACACCGAGGATTACGAGAAAAAAATAAAAATGAAGAGCACCGATTGAATAACTTCGAAACAGTGGCGTTCATGTTTTGCCATTAAAGAAACAAGCTTCCACTTTCAATCTCTCTCTCAATCACCTCCGATTTTTATCAGTAATCAATTTCAATAGGTTTGGTTCGATCTTCTCTCTCTCAATCACCTTCAATTTTTTTCTAGACAGGAACGCAGCTTGGTTTGTTTGAAAGATTTGATTTTGAATCTATTAACTAATTTTCTTCAACTGTTTTAGATCTTCTTCAATTTCATTTTATTATTGGGTCTCAATCTTCTTCAAATTAATTGAATAGACTCGATGATGTCATCTCAACTTGTGGGTCTGAACAAATAGTTCCATTTTTTCTCTTCTTCTATCTTTTTTCCTTTCTTCCTTCAATTTTTCAGTGTGCAGATATATTCTCACTATAAATTCTACTATGTAGATATATTTTTACATATGAGTTTTCCTATGTAAATTTATTTTTGCATACTCGCTTTTCTATGCAAATTTATTTTTGCATACCAATTTTTTCTATGTAAATTTATTTTTGCATAGGTAGTACTTTATATACAAATTTAATTTTGCATACTCATTTTTCTATGCAAATATATTTTTGCATACCAATTTTTCTATGTAAATTTATTTTTGCATAGTATGCAAATTTAATTTTTAAACTAATTTTTCTATGCAAATCTATTTTTGCATAGTAGTTTTATATGAAAAGTTGTTTTTGCATAAGTATTTTTACGCTATGCTTCTTAATACTTGAAAAGTACTATGAACTCTGCTAATGTCAAAATGCATGGCATCCTTTACGATAACCTTCTAGAAGTGGTTGGTGAGAAGATGGCTGCAGGAGAATTACTGAGACTTTGGACGATGCTGATGCTTTAAAGGCCAGCAATCTTAATAACTCTTCTGATGACTTTGCAGCTTGGGATAAGAGGCTTCAAGTGGTTGAGATGTTTGGCATGAAAGTGGGCTTTTTATGTGTCGGATGAAATTAGCCTGACATCTGACATAATATATGTAAATGTATTTTTATATAGTCATTATATATGTAAATCTATATTTACATAGTAACTTGACTTATGAAAACTTAAATTTACATAGTAACTTTTTGGTAATAAAAATTGTCCGACACCTGACAGAATATATGTAAATGTAAAGTATAAAAGTTGTTCTCTATGAAGATGCAAGATATAGACACAATCACTGAAGTTTATCTTGTATCGGTGGCATCTAGAATGAAACAGAGTAACACAAGTTCACTATTATATTTAGGAATTGTGGTGCAAATAACCCAGGAACACAAATTGCAGAAGTTTATACAATTGGGCATAAGCAGCAAGGTTATCTGGCTTCTTGATTCTTTCACCAGATTTAACACAACCTTTAACCTTTCTGCAAAGGCCACCGGGATTTGATTCATCAAATGCGTCAGCTATGTCGAACTCTAATTTTAAACTACTCATTGCAAAAAAACGCATTCAAGGAAACTAAAACTTCATATTAATTAACCACTTGTATACATACAACTTGGTTCTACTTGTAGATCAATAATAAACAAGCAAATGTACCATCATATATGTCTACGCAAACAAAGTTCCTAATCTAATCAAAACTAAGCCAAGCTTAGAGACAACGATTATTTCCCAAGGCATGGAATTCACTTAGGATTAGGTGGGTGGTCTCTAGCAAATGAGACCCTAGAACCCCATTCAAGCAAACCTTGTTCCTAATCTCAATGAAGCACAAACAATCCTTCTTTGTTCCTATTGCTGTCTTAATTGCTTCCACAAGCTCTTCCTCATATCGAAGATCTAAATGTCTTGTACAACTTCTTCTTGTTTACATTCTGTTATAATGACAGAAAACCAATTAATAACAAATATCATCTATGCAAAATTTAAAATGCAGAATTGTATTACTATGCAAATTTAAGAATGCAGAGTATAAATACTATGCAAATCTAAGAATGCAAAGTAAAAGTACTATGCAAAGTTAAAAATGCAGAGTAAAAATACTATGCAAAGTTAAGAATGCAGAGTAAAATTACCACCACATATTACACAAACATGAAAAAGCAAATAAAAAATACTGTGCAAATTTAATAATGCAGAGTATAAATACTATGCAAATCTAAGAATGCAGAGGAAAATTTAAGAATACAGAGTAAAAATACTATGCAAAGTTAAGAATGTAAAGTACAAATACTATGCAAAATTAAGAATGCAGAGTAAAATTACTACCACACATTACACAAACATGAAAAAGCAAATAAAAAATACTATGCAAATTTAAGAATGCAGAGGAAAAACAACTACGAAAATATAAAAATGTATAGTAAAACTACTACATACACAAACATAAAAATCTAAAGTTGAAATTGCAAAACTATGAAAACTTGAACTGATTTTAACAAGATTTGGTTTGTTCGTAGTTTTTGGAGCAGCCATCTTCTCAATTTTATCTCCATCTCTTCTAGAACTTGAAGGTTTGATTTTAAGAATGTAGACTAAAACTACTACACAAATATAAGAATGCAGAGTAACCACAGACTACATCTTCAAAGATTTTATGAATTTAGTCTGCAAATATAAGAATGCAAACTAACCACAGACTACACATTCAACTTCAAGACTAAAACTACTATGCAAATATAAGAATACAGAGTAACCACAGACTACATCTTCAGAGATTTTATGAATTTAGTTTGCAAATATAAGAATGCAGACTAACCACAGACTACACATTCAACTTCAAGACTAAAACTACTATGCAAATATAAGAATGTAGAGTAACCACAGGCTACATCTTCAGAGATTTTGTGAATTTAGTCTAAAAATATAAGAATGCAGACTAACCACAGACTACACATTCAACTTCAAGACTAAAACTACTATGCAAATATAAGAATGCAGAGTAACCACAGACTACACATTCAACTTCAAGACTAAAACTACTACGCAAATATAAGAATACAGAGTAACCACTGACTACATCTTCAGAGATTTTGTGAATTTAGGCTGCAAATATAAGAATGCAGACTAACCACAAACTACACATTCAACTTCAGTAATTAAATTACATGGAAGATGCTTACCCATCCAATTAGCTTCACCACTTCCTTGGGGAGGTGGAAGAACATGTACCAATCAATAATCTACTATAAACAGTAAGAAAAATAAGTAAATTGCAAGTTTTTCATTTCAAAATATTTGAGTAATCTTTTGTCGGGAAATAAAGAGAGAGTAAAGAGAGTTTATAGTGGTGTCGGGAAATAGAGAGAGAGTAAAGAGAGGTGAGGTTTTATGGTGTGAGAAAAAAATTTTAAATGTGAAAAAGATGAAAGAGAGGCTAGGGTTGTTTACGGTGGTGCTGGGATAGTTTTTGAGGGTATTTTTGTCAGTTTATTTTGTTTTTTTTGTTAGTTTGTTCGCATACGGGAAGGTTTTATGTAACGATTTTTTGGTGAGGGAGATTAAACCCAAAATCTGTTATATTATCCAAGAAAGATAATATAATACAACATGGCTGGAGGCATTGGCTCCCTAAGTACTCTTCTGTTTTGATATCAGGAATGATTGTACTATGAGAATGATTTCAAGATAATATCATATCTTTAGCAAAAAAAACCCCCCACGCCACAACACTACATATCTTCACCCACACGTTGCTCCCTCCTCTAATAGGCCAACATTCCAGCAACTCCTTCACAGTTGTAGCTACAGTAATCAGACTACTAATGTTTAGAATTCCATGAAAACGCATCTCCCACACTGCGTAATATTTTGCTGTTTTTACGTCTACAAGTAATGGTTTGTGTGCTTGTGTGTGTGTACATGTCAGCGTTGATAATGGAGGGGCTAAATAAAGATTTTGGCAAGTAGTTATTTAAATGGTTTAACATTCAAGTAAGTTTTTTTAGTGATATTGCAATCTAGTTCACGTGAAGTTTTCGAAATGGATCTATGGACATTAATGTAAAATTCTCAAGCAAAAGGGCATCAGGTCGAAATGCAAATCTGTAGAATTAAACAACATAATCAAAGAGACTATGAACACAAGAATTTATAGTGGTTCGGTGCCAATACGGCAGCCTACGTCCATGAGAGAAGAAAGGTTTATTGCTTGATTGATTTAGGTTTGTGTTACAAAGGTTATTATATAGCACAACATGAGTGCATATTCGTGTCTCGTGTTTCTAAAAGGATTGGAGAGTTTCCTTTATAGAAAACATACCAATCTATCGAACCTCTATCAAAACCGACTAGGGCGCGCCCGCGCCTTCATCATATGCAACATGAGCGCGCCCGCACCTTCTCTGACTTCTCCCACACTCCCCCTCAAGTTGGTGCGAAGATATCCAGCGAACCCAACTTGGAGAGAATATCATGGAACTTGGAAGCTAGAAGTCCCTTGGTGAAAATGTCTGCAAGATGTTGGTCACTTCGAACAAAGGAGGTAGTGACAATGTTAGACTATACTTTTTCACGCACAAAATGACAATCAACTTTAATATGCTTAGTTATCTCATGAAACACCGGATTTGCAGCAATGTGCATAGCAGCTTGATTATCACAGCAAAGTGTAGTTGGCAGATGCAACCCAAAACACAAATCCTTCATAAGAGCGCGAAGCCATATGATTTCACTGGTAGTGGAAGCCATATCCCTGTATTCAGCTTCTGCACTAGAACGAGCCACTACATTCTGTTTCTTGCTCTTCCAAGTGACTAAATTACCTCCCACAAAGGTACAATAACCGGAAGTAGACCTCCGATCAACTAGACATCCTGCCCAATCAGCATCTGTATAAGCAGTAATAGATGTATGCCCATTTTTCCGCATCCAAATACCTCTGCCTGACGACCCTTTCAGATACTGCAGTATTCTAGAAATAACATTCATATGTGGAGTCCTTGGAGCATGCATAAAATGACTAACCAAGCTTACTGCATAGAAATATCTGGTCGGGTAATAGTTAAATATATTAGTTTACCAACTAATCACTGATACTGACCAATGTCAGTAAGAAGATCACCGGTGTTGTCCAACTTGGCTCCACTGTCAGTTGGAGAATCAGATGGTTTTACCCCCAGCTTTCCTGCTTCACTCTAAAAATCCAACACATACTTTCTTTGATTTAGAAATATACCTTTTTTTGAATAAGCAATTTCGATCCCAAGAAAGTACTTCATAATACCCAGATCGTTGATGGAAAATTTCTTGTGCAGTAACTCCTTGAGCTTAGAGATTTCAATATGGTCATTACCTGTGATAACTATGTCATCAACATAAATAAGAACAACCACCAAGTCTGACCTGCTAGACTTAACAAATAAAGAAGGATCAGCATCACTCCGCTTAAGACCGGTCATAGCTAGAACTGAACTAAGCTTGGCATACCACGCTCTTGTAGATTGTTTAAGTCCATAGATAGCATTTTTTTAATTTGCATACTAATCCAACCTTAGTCTCCTTCGGACGTACAGGTGGGATGCTCATATACACTTCTTCTTTAAGATCATCGTGTAAGAATGCATTTTTAACATCCATCTGAAACAATTTCCAGTCTTGATTTACAGCTAGAGATACAAGAACTCTAAACATGTTCATATTTGCAACTGGTGCAAAAGTCTCCCTGTAGTCCTGACCATATGTTTGGGTGCATCCCCTTGCAACGAGTTGAGCTTTAGACCTCTCTAAGGAACCATCACTGTTGAACTTGTTTCTGAACACCCAATGACAATCAACTGTTTTCTTTCCGTAAGGTAGCATAACAATCTCCCAAGTTTTATTCTCGTCTAGAGCACGAAGTTCTTCTAGCATCGTCTTTCTCCATACTGGATGAGAGTTAGCTTCTCGAAAGTTCTTGGGTTCTTGCACATCATCGACTGTACTCAAGAAAGCATGATGAGATGAAGTGATATTGGCATACGTTATATACTCCTGTAGCGGATATAAAATGTTATGCAAGAAATAAAAATTCCTGTGAATCACTGGAGGATGCAGTTCTCTATCAGATTTATAGTAATCCTTGAGAGTTACTGGAGGTCATCTCTCTCGTTCAGATTATTGAGAAACTGGAGGAGCACTAGAGCGTGCACGAGCCTCAGTTTGCTCATTCTGGGAGCGCGCCCGCGCCTCTTCTACTGGACATGGATGAGCACCAGAGCGTGCCCGTGCCTCTACTACTAGACATGGACGAGCACCAGAGTGCGCCCGCGCCTTAGTTGGCTCTGTCTGGGAGCGCGCTCGCGCCTCTTCTACTGTAGAACCTAATTCTTCAGCAGCGGGAACTATACCTTCACCAACCATTGGGACAGGAACACTGCTTTCACCAACTGCTAGGAAAGGTGCCAAATCTGCCAAACACTCCCCCTGGGACCGATTCCCAGGCATAGCTGAATCGTGAAAGAAAGCTTCAGATTCCAAAAATCATACATCACGAGAGACAACCAATTTTCTTGTCACCGGATTGTAACATATGTAGCCTTTCTGTGTGGTAGAATAACCAACAAACATACATCGAGTAGCCCGAGCATCAAATTTATCTTGATGAATAGCTTGTTGATGCACATAACAAACACACCCAAACACTTGCAGATGAGAGAGATCCAGCGGCCTAGATTTGAGCACTTCCAATGGAGATTTAAAACCAAGAACCCGACTGGGAAGACGGTTAATCAAATAAGCAACAGTTAGGACGCCATGAGACCAGTATTGTTTAGGAACATTCATGCCCAACATAAGAGCACAAGTGGTCTCCAAAAGGTGTATGTTCTTTCCTTCAGCCACACCATTCTACTGAGGTGTGCCAACACAGCTAGTTTGATGAATTATCCCCTGGCTACGAAGGTACTCAAGTAACAGACCTTTGCAAAACTCAGTGCCATTGTCAGATCTAAACATCTTGATTTTTGCACCAAACTGATTAGTAATCATAGTATGAAAATCTTTGAACACATTCACAACCTCAGTCTTCGATTTCAATAAATATAACCATGTAGCACGAGATTTATCATCAATAAACAACACAAAATACTTATAGCCATCATAAGAATTAACGGGAGCAGGTCCTCATAAATCAGAGTGAATTAACTCAAACAACTTATTAGACATAGAATTCGAGTTTGGAAAAGATAAACGAGTTTGTTTAGAAAATTGACAAACATCACAAACATCATCAAAGTTTATAGAAACATGCGGAAACAAATTTGACAGGACATGACTAGATGGATGCCCAAGTCTTTTCTGCAAAATTTGACTCTCAAGTAAATCACTAGCTTGACACGCCTTCTTATGCGACTTCAACAAATAGAGTCCATTGGAATAAATTCCTTCACCAATCGTCCTCTTTGACTTTCGATCTTGAAAGACGACAGAGTTAGGAGAAAAATGACATCACAATTTAAATAATTTGTAAGTTTGCCAACAGATAGAAGTTGGACAGGGAATGTAAGAACAACTAGAGCATCACTCTTGAGACTTTGATTAAAAAAATTCACTTGACCACTACCTAGAATGGGAACGGTGGAGCCATTGGCTATGGAAATATTATGTTTTTCGGTTTTGGACACAAAATTATTATGGACAGAGGCAGGGCAATTAGCCATATGATCAGTAGCCCCTAAATCAATTATCCATGAGTTACTATTGCATGTAAATTACCTGACACATGAGTTCAGGCAAACTGACCTTTGCTAGATGACATGGACTTAGTGAGTTGTTGGAGAATTTGACTCAACTGATGACTAATGTCTGAGTTGGACATTGATGTCTCAGCAACAGCGGCATGCTCTTTCTTGGACAGTTCCTTTTCCTTTTTAAGATGCGGATATAATTCCTAATAACGGTCCTTGGTGTGTCAGTTTTTTCCACAATGATCACAGTGAAACGGTTCCCTTTTCCCCTTACCTTTTTCAAATTCCTGTGACTTCTTACGAAAATCGTTTTCTGCAAGTAATACAGTAGATTCAGAGATTGAGGACTTTACCTCAGAGTTCATGGTTTTCTTCCTTCTTTCCTCTCTCTGAATAGTTGCACAAACAACAGCAAGTGATGGAAGAGTACTTTCATTAGAATATTGCTTTCCAGATTTTCATATTTTGGTTTAAGACTATGAAATACTGTGAAGATTTTATCCTCTTCAACCCGTTTCAACAGAGTCTTAGCATCTGTGGTGTGTGGACGATATATGTTTAACTCATCCCATAATTTCTTCAAATTCCCAAGGTGTTCTGTAAAAGTCTTATCACCTTGTTGCAAAGCACCGATTGCGAGTTGAAGTTCAAACGCACGGGTAGAATTGTTCTAGTTTTCGTATAAATCTTCAATTGAATCCCACATTTCCTTTGCAGAATCATAGAAAGTAAAAATTCCAGCAATAGTAAACTCCATAGAATTAAGTAACCAAGATCGAACAAGCTGATCATTGGAAACCCAATTCTCATATTCTGCATCATCAATGGAAGGACACACCTTTGCACCATTAATGAACCCTAATTTCCACTTGCCACCAAGTGATAATGAAACAGCCCTAGATCAAGGTATATAGTTTGTTCCATTCAAGAGAATTGATGACAGCTTCCAACCGGGATTAGAATCAGTCTCTGTTGTAACAGCAGACTTAGGGTTTGGTTTTGGATCTGACATAGTGTATTTTGTTTAGGTTGATTTAGAGGAGAGATTAAGTGCTCTGCTTTGATACCATGTAGAATTAAACAACCTAATCAAAGAGACTATGAACACAAGAATTTATAGAGGTTCAGTGCCAATGCGGCAGCCTACGTCCACGGGAGAAGAAAGGTTTATTGCTTGATTGATTTAGGTTTGTGTTACAGAGGTTATTATATAGCACAACATGAGTGCATATTCGTGTCTCTTGTTTCTAAAAGGATTGGAGAGTTTCCTTTATAAAAAACATACCAATCTATTGAACCTCTGTCAAAACCGACTAGGGCGCGCCCGCACCTTCTCTGACTTCTCCCACAAAATCACTCGTCCAACTACCAGATGAATTACACCAACCCTTACCATGTCTCCTATCACAAGAACCTTCAACAAGTTTGCCCCAGGAGTCGTCATGACTTGATTGTCAGGCGCCTTAGGCCATGGCTCTCCAATCATTACCCTCGTTTTCAAGTAGACTTGTACCTTTTTCCAAGGCTATCGGGGTGCCCCAGCTGTCTATGGTTTCCGTTGCTTCCCCAGTTATCAATGGCTTTTTGAGAAGTTCCTTTACTTCCCCAGCTATCTTGTATTAGTGCTCCACTAGCCCACCCACTTCTATTGTTTTCAGCTACACTTCTCCCTTTGTCCAAGTTGACAGCAGTTTTCCTCATCTTGTCACCACAATCCTGTTTACTCCACGATTGTTGTTCTCCACCAAAACTAGTTCCGTTTCCCAGTTGTCTATAGCTGTTTTTTAAGATGCTTTGCTCCCCCATAGGTCATCTCCTTCTTTACCTTGGAACATAAAAAATAATCATTAACTCGTATATACAACACCAACAACAGCAACATGATTATTTTCCACTTCAAAATACCTTAAATGGGATCTCCACCAAAGCTCGTTGTGTTGTCGCAGCTCTCTGTTGCTTTCTCAGAAGTTTTTGCAGCCCCAAGGTTCATCTCATTTTCCTTAAAATAATAAAGGAAACAGTAACTCATTCAGAAGATGTGAACAAATTGAGTTTTCTCATCTTATAAATTTTCCATATGAACAAGTCATATGTAGCTTGAATTAAGAGCATGCATGTTCAGTGAATGGAGTTTAGGGTTTAGGGATTAGAGATGCGATAAAAACTAATGACTTGCCACATACAACCTAAAGGCAAACTGCATAGCAGAGCAGATACAAAAGAAAATTTGATTGAAATTAAAACAAACTACCGAACATCTTACATATAACAGTATCAATGAACTGTATGAGTAAGTTTGGTGTTTGTAGAAATGTTCATACATAACATTCAGACATTTATACATGCACAAGTATAAGTACAAATACAAATACAAACGCATGGAAAGATGTTAATGCTATCAATCAAGTCATAAAAGGTACACATTGTTATGTTATTAGAGTCTGATTGCAACCGCCAGCAAATGAAGCCTTATCCAAATCGGTTTTGGTTTTGATAACCATTAGTTCATGGAGTTGGTTATGTACTAGGACTATATAAGTGGAGTTGGTTATTATAAGCAACTACTACACATGATCCTTATCTCAATCAGTTTTAGTTTCTCTTTTGCTTTAGGACTTGTATTCGATGGGAGTCTATTAATAGGACCCCATCCTTAGAGTTATATTATCACACATTAGAGAGAAACTTGAGAGCATAAATTACAAATTAGGTGAGCTATTTTGTGAGTGTTTTGTGTGAGATTGGTTGAGAGAGATATATTAGTGTTTGTAACTACTTCTTGCTAATAGTGAATTGTGGTGCGCTTGTGGATTAAGGCAATTGCCTAACCACGTATATCTGTGTGTTCCTCTTCTTTGTTTCTTTCTTCTGAGTTTTCTAGATTCTAAATTCGTCGTGTTGGTTAGGGTAGATTCCTAACAACTGGTATCAGAGCGTAAGGTTTTACTGTGGATCTTGGGTATTGATTGTTCCTGTGTGAGCAATGGCTGAGAGAATAAACAGGTCATTGACTGAGCGTGCATGGTGCATGCATATACAGGCAGGGTTACTGAAACTGTTTTGGGCTAAAGTAGTTAGTACAATAGCTTACTTGATTAACCGTGGGCCATCAGTTCCATTAGATCATAGGTTACCTGAGGAGGTTTGGGGCGACAAGCAAGTAAGTCTCTCTTATTTGCGAGTGTTTGGATGTGTGTCATATGTGCATATCAGTGATCAGTCTAGGGGTAAACTTGACCCTAAATCACTGAAGTGTGTATTCATTGGATATGGTTGTGATGAGTTTGGTTATCGATTTTGGGATTACCATAATCGAAAAATCATACGGAGTAGAGATGTGGTATTCAATGAGAATATAATATACAAGGACAGAAATGACACACATGTTAGTAGGACTAACTTTGTTGACTTGGAAGATACTGAAATCAGTCATGGCACACTGCAACAATAGATTACTGATGTTCCACAGTCAAACACAGAAAATGGTGATGAGGTTGCTACATCACAGACTCCAGCTCCGACCAATGATCTTAGGAAGACTTCTAGGCAACATGTGCCAAGTTAAAAGTATCCCACATCCACTTATGTGACTTACTTGTTCCTTACTGATGGTGGTGAACCCCAGTGCTATGATGAAGCAATGAAGGTAGAGGATGCGAGCAAGTGGGAGCTTGCTATGAAAGATGAGATGGACTCCATCATCACAAATGAGACATGGGAGTTGTCTAAATTACCCATTGGAAAGAAGGCCTTGCATAACAAATGGGTATACCGAGTAAAGGAGGAGCATGATGGCTCTAAATTGTACAATGCCAGATTGGTAGTCAAAGGTTTTCAGCAGAAGCATGGTATTGACTACACTGATGTATTTTCTCCAGTGGTGAAGCTTACCACTATCAGAATGACTCTAGGTATTGTGGCAGCTGAAGGTTTACATCTAGAGCAGTTAGATGTTAAGACCGCATTTCTTCATGGTGGCCTAGATGAAGAAATTTATATGCACCAACCGGAGGGTTTCATCATGAATGGTAAGGAGGAAATGGTGTGTAAGCTGAAAAGGAGCTTATACGGTTTGAAACAGGCACCAAGACAGTGGTACAAAAAGTTTGATGGTTTCATACAAAAGAACGGTTTCTTCAAGTGCAATGTTGATCATTGTTGTTACTACAAGAGGTTTGATTCTAGTTATCTTATTTTGTTGCTATATGTTAATGATATGTTGATAGCTGGGTCAGATATGAATGAGATTAAAAATCTGAAGAAACAGTTGGCAAGTGAATATGCTATGAAGGATCTGGGTGCAGCTAAGCAGATTCTTGGGATGAGAATCAGTAGAGATAAGGATAAGGGAACTTTGACATTGTCTCAGGTTGATTATGTTGAACGTTTCATTCGAAAGTTCAACATGAGTGATGCTAAACCTGTTAGCACACGCATGGGTAGTCACTTTCGGTTATCTAAGGAACAATCTCCCAAGACCCAGAAAGACATAGATTTCATGGCTAAGGTACCATATGCCTCAACCATTGGAAGTCTAATGTATGCAATAGTTTGCACGAGACCAGACATTGCTAAAGCAGTGGGAGTTGTGAGCAGATTTCTTAGTGATCCTAGAAAGCAACACTGGGAGGCAGTTAAGTAGATATTGCGCTACTTGAAAGGCACTACTAATGTCTGTTTGTGTTATCATAGACGTGATATAAGACTGCAAGGTTATGTTGATGCAGACTTTGTAGAAGATATTGAATTGATCGCAGGAGGAGCACCACTAGTTATGTGTTTACTATGGGTGCAACAGTCGTTAGTTGGGTTTCACAATTACAGAAGATAGTTGCTTTATCTACTACAGAAGCAGAGTATGTTGCAGTCACTGAGGCTAGCAAAGAGATGATATGGCTCCAAGGCTTGCTGGAAGAGTTAGGTTTGATACAAGAAGAAAATGTGTTGCATTATGACACTCAAAGTGCAATACATCTAGTGAAGAATTCAGCATTCCATTCGAGGACTAAGCATATTTATATATGCTACCATTTCATCAGGTCGCTTCTGGAAGATGAAGTAATAGTACTTGAGAAGATTCAAGGAAGTCGGAACCCAGTTGATATGTTGACTAAACCAGTGACTATTGAGAAACTGAAGCTCTGTTCAGATTCGGTTGGTCTTCTAGCTTAAGGATCATTGTTGAAGCACACCATGATGCACCAGTTGTACAAGGAGTACATTTACTTTGTTTATTAGTCTCCAAGTGGGAGATTGTTATGTTATTAGAGTCTGATTGCAACCGCCAACACATGAAACCTTATCCAAATCGGTTTTGGTTTTGATAACCATTAGTTCATGGAGTTGGTTATGTATTAGGACTCTATAAGTGGAGTTGGTTATCATAACCAACTACTACACATGATCCTTATCTCAATCAGTTTTAGTTTCCCTTTTGCTTTAGGACTTGTATCTGATGGGTGTCTATAAATAGGACCCCATCCTTAGAGTTTTATTATCACATATTAGAGAGAAACTTGAGAGCATAGATTACAAATTAGGTGAGCTATTTTGTGAGTGCTTTGTGTGAGATTGCTTGAGAGAGATATATTAGTGTTTGTAACTACTTCTTGATAATAGTGAATTGTGGTGCGCTTGTGGATTAAGGCAATTGCCTAACCACATATATCTGTGTGTTCCTCTTCTTTGTTTCTTTCTTCTGAGTTTTCTAGATTCTAAATTCATCGTGTTAGTTGGGGTAGATTCCTAACAACACATACCTCCCTGTGTTCCAAATCCATCATTTCACGTCATGAAATTAGACTTCACACAACTTCAGAGAGATGCTCACATTTAACTACAGAAGTTCATTAGCATGTGAAATAGAATTCAGATTAAGCCTTATCTCGCATCCAACAAAACAGCGTTTCTTATACCAACCAACCTGACAAGACCTTTATCTGACAATCAACCTTAATGGTGATGTCAGAACGATAAATAGCAACAACACCACAAAGATGGCCCTTTAGAGGACCAACTCGGAGTTTGGCCAACGGAAAGTGCTCCATCCCTATCCCCTTTGCGACGACTGTTGACTACATTCAAGAACTAAATTAATAGGGATATAAAATTACAACACTTAGAATCAAGCATCAGCAATAAAGATGTGGATTACACATCCATCTTAATACATACAATCATGTATGTTCTCCTTTTCTTCCCATGGCTTCTTAAATAACTCAGGTGACTTGGGGGATCCAATGGAATATTCCAACCCCAGAGCACCAAATACATCCCCCTTAAGGAATATTATAAATTAGAAAGTGAGGAAACCCACACACCAGTTTCTAAGGAAAAAATGCTCGAGCTTCAATACATAGAATGGATTCATGGTGGACTAGAATTACAGATATTCTCACACATCTGAGACTTGGCACAGAAATAACCACCATTTTCCAGTTGGCTTTCATCGTAGAAAAAGTTTGTAGATTTGCAGATACGTTTTACAATCCCTTCCTTTCCCTGCAAAGCAAGAAAACTAATCACTACCTTCTTTCATTTTACTAAGTTTTCGCATTTAATAAAAGTTCTATCCAAGAAAAAGAGTTAGTAATGATCCAAAAAGAAAAGGAGATAAGATGGAGTAGAGACTCACCGTAAATGAACCTTCCAAAACCCTGGCAGTGTCATTGAGATAGATTGTTTTAATCTGCCGGTCCATAGAGGAAAACGTTTTATCAGAGGTATTATTCCTTATCTCGTGGAGCTCAACATTCAACACTTCTGCTCCTTCCACTTCGTCATATTTTACAATCTACAAACAATACAATTTAGAACAAACAATGTGAAAAAGCAAATTGAAAATGAGTGAAAAGAAACACCATGCCACTACCTGGAAGCCATCACTCTCTAGTCTCTACCCCTATGATAACACTGAAAATCTTTTGGGCTACAAAGCAAGAAACAATGATATCTATAAAATTAAAAATAACACTAACTGCAGAGACAACAAAAACAAACGACAATACTATCTTACCCAAAGAAGACAAGATCGTGTAATTAAAATTGGTCCCCTTTTCTCGAATTTCTTGAACCTGATGTACCTTCCGAACCTTTGGGTGCTCCATTACTACACTCAGACAAACGCTTTTTCCGTTGCTCCCCATAAAAGTGTGACAACCATTCTGCGACATCAGATGCGTCTTTTTTATAAGGCTTAAACTTCAGGAGCTCATCAGTTGAAGGCACTACATCCACATAGATAGATACTTTCTTATATAGATAGCCCTCTTTAAACCATCAATAGTCTGACAAATCTGCCCCGTTTGAACTGTATATAGCGGTCAAACTCCCTGAGATATGAAGCAGATCCACTACAAGAAATAGGGTTTTTACCGACGTTTTCATTTCGTTCCAAAAACATACCTTTTGGCACGTTTAAATCGTGGCTACTAATCTGTTGGTTTCAAATGTTAAAATGGGTATTGGCGACGTTTTTTTCGTCGGAAATAGTGCTATAAATTATTTATCATACCAAATTATTATTTTTATATTTGAAAAAGTGCATTGCCGACCATAAAAACGTCAAAAATAAGTATGTACATAAGGCGACGCTTGATTTCGCCACTAATTGTTTTAAACTGGCGACGCTTGTATGAATCATGGGAAATAGTGAAATATATACCGACGTTTTAAAATGTTGGGATTTATGTTTTCGATTTCGCGGGATTTTGATTATAACACCCGCCAAAGTTTGATTTTTCACAAAAATAGAGAGGGAAGAAACACTTTTTTTTTCGAAAATTATTATGAGAGAAAATTAAAACACCCAAAACACAAATACAGTAGAATGACTCTAACTTTCGTTCTCCATTCTCTTTTCTCTTGTAATTATTCTTCTTTCATTTTTTTTTATTATTCTTCTTCTTCCCCTTTCTAATATTCTCCAATTTTTTCAAGTTCAATTGTTAAAGCTAAAGTTTTGGTGTAGGTGCTTCATTTCGGATTCGGTTTGTGCTCCTCCTTCTTCCTTCATTGAGGGAAGGGAAATCTCTGGTAAGTTATCGAGTAAAAGTCATTCATTGAATTTGGTTATGAAAAAAAGAAATAGAAAATAGTAAAGTTATGATTTTTCTTTTATGTTTCTTGTTTGTAGAGACAAAAGAATTATCAATCAAACTTTAGAGAGAAAAGATTCAATTTTTTTTCTTGAACAAAATATCTAATTTATTTTTTATTGTTAATTTATTAGTGAAAGCGGTAGCTATCAGCCCAGGTAATTTTTTTTTTGCTAGTTTCGCTTAGTAATAAGAAAAGTATGGTGTTTTCATGTACTCTGAAGATACTTTTTTTGTTCGCTTTATGTATTTTAAGTTTTGCTTGTTGAATTGGTCTGTTTATATTGGTTGATGGTTGTGCTTCTTGTTAACATGTATTGGGTTTGTTGGTCTGTGTAATTTTATACAGTGTAGTTTTTTATTCAGGACTTGAAGTGATGTGATAATTATTGAAATAGATATTAATTACATTTGAACAAAGTATGATAGTATGGTTTGGAACTGCAAATGTGAGGTTTTGTGTGAAGAATGTATTAGAAGTGTACCCTAAGATATTTAAGATGTGTTGAATTAGAGTTCAGTATGAATGGATGGATTGGGGTGATGGTTTGTTTAGCATTGGACATTATTGGATCTAGTTAGAATGGCTTGTGCGTTTGTGTTTAGGTTAAAAAAGTTGCTACCTACTGTTTTAGTTTGGAGGACTTTACAAAGTTCCATCTGTTACTGTTTCGACACTTAAAAATAATGATGATTAAAACATTGCATTCAACCAAAAGAGATATATAGTATCTCCAGTGTGAGGCCGCCTCTTTGAACCTACTGGGGAAGGAGTGGGTGGGGTAGGGAGCGGAGGGAATTCAAATAAAGTTCATGCTACACCCATTCAGGGTTCTCTAAGTTAGGGTAAAGCTCTTTCTTTTGCCCAAGTATCCCTCTTACAGTCCTCACTAGATGAGTGAGGCAATCCAAAAAGAACTCTTGGTGCTTGAGGATGAGGTTTCCCTCGTTGTTTTAGGAACAAAATGAAAAACTGGTGATGCAGATTGTTTTGTGCTTGTAATATGTATCCTGATGTATGTTTCACATCTAAAATTGCACCAATAGTTAGTTCCTTTATTAGACAGTTTAGGTATTGATTATTTTCCGTAGTCTTAGAATGTTAGAACTTAAGTTAACGTGTTTGGATGTGATCTAGTGAATAGTCATATACTTTTTACCCACTATTTTTATCATTTTGTGCTTGTAATATGCACTCTATTGTATGCTTTCCATTTGAAATTGCACTAATAGTTAGCTTTCCATTAGACAATTTAGGAATTGAAAATTTAGGAACGATACTTGTTTTTAAGAGATGCAAAGCTATATTAATTATTATTTTTTTGAATACCTTTTTTGCATAGGAACGAATATGGATAAAAGTTGGATGAATACGCCGCATAGGCCTGAATACTTTCAAGGTCTTAAAGATTTTATTACGCTTGCCGCCAATCATCTAGACAAAAAGAGTAGATGTCGGTGTCCATGCAAGAAGTGCAATAATAGGTACTACTTGCACATTGATATAGTAAAAGATCATTTATTTGATTCGGGTATCGACAAAGATTACACTCGATGGGTACATCATGGTGAACCTTTTGAAGTATTGAGCGATGACGATGACGATGACGATGACGATGACGATGACAATGACAATGACAATGATGGTTCGGGTGGACATTTTCATGGGTTGGACGACTTGTTTGTAAATGTAGCACCGACTTCTAGGGATATTTTGGAGCCCAGAGTGCAACATTCAGAAGCATTTTCTGTTTCTAATACAAGAGGTGGGAATCCATAACCATTTGCTAAACTTTTGCATGAAGCTCGACAGCCTCTATATCCTGGTTGCAAGAAATATAGTACGTTGGATTTTCTCGTAAAGTTGTTTCATCTAAAGATAATTAACCGTTGGAGCAATAAATCGTTTGACATGGTTCTCAAGTTATTTAAGGATACATTACCAGATGGTGAAACACTCCCGAAGTCCAATTATGAGGCTAAGACGTTAATGCGAGGCTTAGGACTTTGTTATGTTTGTATACATGTTTGCATCAATGATTGTATGCTCTTTTGGAAAGAAGACCAAGATCTTGAAAGTTGTTCAGTTTGGGGCAAACCAAGGTACAAAATTAATCAAGGGAAATCTAAAAAGATACCACAGAAAGTCTTGAGGCACTTTCCACTAAAACCAAGGCTTCAGAGATTGTTTATGTCTAGAATTAATGCTGAAGACATGAGATGGCACAAAGACAAACAAGTTCGGGAGGACAATGTACTCAGGCATCTGGTAGATTCAAAAGTTTGGGAGGACCTTGACAAGGAACATCCATGGTTTGCTACTGATCCTCGCAATGTTCGGCTTGGTCTTGCAAGTGATGGGTTTAACCCTTTTGGCGACATGAGCAGTACTTACAGCATGTGGCCCATAATGCTTATGCCGTATAATTTGCCACCTTGGAAATGTATGAAAGAACCATTCATTTTCATATCTTTGCTTATACCTGGACGCAAAGCACCTGGAAATGATATTGATGTTTACTTGCAACCGTTGATAGAAGAATTATTAGACTTGTGGCAAAATAGGGTGGAGACATTTGATGCTGCGACAAATAAAATGTTTGTAATGCATGCAGCAATATTGTGGACAATAAATGACTTTCCTGCATATGGAAACTTGTCCGGTTGGTCCACCAAAGGTAAGATGGTTTACCCGAATTGTAACAAGGATACATTTTCTTTGTACTTGAAGAACGGGCATAAGCAATGTTACATGAACCACGGCCGATTTTTGTAGCCAAGACATCCTTTGAGAAAGCGTCTCAAGAAATTACCTAGTGGTATTGGTGGCAGCAAGTCTGAACCAAAGAAATTAACTGGTGAAGATGTGAGGTTACAACTTCTGCATGTCGAAGAACAAACATTTGGAAAACATCCAAACAACAAGAAGAGAAAGCGTACCGAGGTCGAGTATAATTGGACAAAGAGGAGCATTTTTTTTCGTTTACCCTATTGGCGAAGCCTTAATCTGCGACATAACCTTGATGTTATGCATATTGAAAAGAACATTTGTGAGAGTGTTATGGCAACGTTGTTACACCTAGAAAAAACAAAGGATCCAGTGAAAGCTCGAATGGACTTGAAAGCGTTGGGTATTAGACCAGAGCTACATCTAATTCCTAGGGGTAATAAGTTTGTTATACCCCCTTCTTGTTATACATTGTCACCTGCCGAGAGAAAGAGCTTTTGTGAATGGTTGAAGACGGTAAAGTTTCCTGATGGTTATGCATCAAACATTTCTTGATGTGTCAATGTTAAAGAATGCAAAGTATCTGGAATGAAGAGTCATGATTGCCATGTTCTTTTACAACAAATTCTCCCAGTTGCACTTCGTGGTTTCTTGGCTAGTGATGTATCAAGTGCATTAACCGAGCTGGGTTTGTTTTTTCGAGAACTATGTTGCAAGACATTAAAGCTGGAAATGCTTGAGAGATTTGAAAAGGATATTGTTGTGATACTCTGTAAGCTTGAGTTAATATTTCCGCTAGCGTTCTTTGATGTCATGGTCCACTGCACTTGCCATATGAGGCGATACTTGGAGGACCAATTCACTATCGGTGGATGTATCCAATTAAGAGGTGATGTTTGTTAGCTATAATTTAATTTATTTGGACTTATATATTTCTACTTGGAATTCACTTGTTTAAAGTCTAAATAGGTTTTTGAAAACTCTCAAGCAATATGTTCGTAATAAAGCACACCCAGAAGGATCCATTGCTGAAGCCTATATTGACATTGAATGTCTCACATTCTGCTCAATGTATCTAGAAGGAATTGAAACACGTTTCAATCGTGAACAGCAGAATTATGATGGTGATCATTCTAAACAAGTCAAAGGGTTGCATGTTTTCACACAGAAGGTTCAACCATTAGGAGCTCTCCAAATTATCGAACTTAGTGCGAAGGATTTCAATAAGACTCAATACTATATGTTGAATAATTCAAAAGAAATATCTTCACATTTTGAGTAAGTCCCCAACTTAGTTCTTCGATATTGTATTTATTATATATGAACATATATGTAATTTTTTATTTTAAATATATAGTCAACACATGGTTGAGCTTAAAAGACAAAGTCTGCATGAATTAGACAAAAGGCAAGAGCGATACTTTGTTGAATGGTTTAAAAAACGCGTAAGTATTGGTTGAGTTTTTCAAGTAGTTCCTTTACTTGAGTTTGAGAATTTTGTATTTGCATTAATTTTTTTTTTCTATCAATATAGATGCAAGTAATGCGTAGAGAGAAATCTTCTGAAACAAGCGGACTGTATTCATTAGCATGTGGGCATGATCATCGTGTGACTCGGTATAGTGGTTGCATTGTTAATGGAGTTAGATTTTATACCAAGGACCGCAAGGCAACACTCTGAACCCAGAATAGT
Organism: Coptis chinensis; assembly: GCF_015680905.1. Taxonomy (NCBI): domain Eukaryota; kingdom Viridiplantae; phylum Streptophyta; class Magnoliopsida; order Ranunculales; family Ranunculaceae; genus Coptis; species Coptis chinensis. The sequence continues at coordinate 84,509,082 of NC_141463.1, read as the reverse complement.
GGCGTGGTTGTAAACGGCAAACACCAGTCAAAAGAAATGGACTTTTATGGTGTCCTAACAGATGTTTTAGAGCTAAATTACCTATTTGGAAACCAAGTTTTTCTTTTCAAGTGTGACTGGTGGGATGTTGGAAATAGAAGGACGTGAATAAATATAGATGACAATTTCACTAGTGTTAATGTCTCAAAGAAGTGGTATAATGATGACTCATTTGTGTTGGCGACCCAAGCAACTCAAGTTTTCTATTTGGAAGATACCAAATTGCGTGGTACGTACTTGGCAAGTTGTGCAAAAGGTAACTCATCGAAATGTGTATGATGTTCTAGAAAAAGATGAAGTGACTATTCCAGAGAATGATGATGAGGCTTATCAACAAGAAGAGCAGCTTGGAAGGGAAGAAATCCAAAGCGAAGATGTTGCACTTGTACAATTAAACAGGGAGGATGTGGAGCCTGATGAAGTTGATGAGAATGTGGTAAATCAAAATCTGATGGTTGTCGGCAATGACTTCATTGATGATGATTCTGAGGTTGAAGAAGATGATACATTACTAGACTATAACAGTGAAGAAGAAGGGAATGCTTCTAGTGATAGTGATAGCGACATTGATTAGAAGTTCATGTAATAACATTATAAATCATGAATGAGTATAGTATTATTACTTCTAATTTTTCTTATTATATTAATTTTCTTTTAGTTATTCTTCTTTTAATTTATCATTTATGATTTTCAATCAATTATCCATTTTGAATGTATACCATTGTTATTTGTCAATTTATTGCTTATAGATATTATGGGAATGCATTCCTGACACTTATTGAACTAATCTATATTTCTCGCCCTAATTTTTTGTTCTATTTAACATTGTGGTTTTATTATTTGTGATTAACCCTTCATGTCTCTTGTGTAGTTATGGGACCTAGTCGTCCTCGACGTCCATATGCTAGTGAGCAGCCTCAATCCAGTCAGGGTGGTTCTTGTATGGGAGATAAACTCATTCTTTTAACTTGTTTTAATTTACTTTTTTATTATGTATAAATACCTTACCTTCCTTCTGACTGTTTTTTGTGTTATAAATAGCTTCTACAGCCAATCGTAAAAAGGTTAGAGGAAGGGCAAAAAATAAATATCTTACAAAACACATCAAGCGGGGTGGCGGGAAACCAAGAATAGAGATTCCTCATGGGAAAACGAGGCCTATAGGTGATTGGAGCCAAGAATGGATTAATGAGCTTGGCATGATATCTAAGTATTACATGCCCCATTTTGCCCATAAGTGGAAGGATGATGATGGTGATACAAGAACGCTTCTTCATGAAAAAGTTTTGGTAAATGAGTAATACATATTAAGTATTGCATTTTATCTCTTAATTAGCTTTGCAAGTTTATTATATTACTACTATTTCAAGAGCTTAAATGTGGCCTATTTTTTAAATAAGTTAATTATGAGAGTGAGTATATTGCTTACTAACTGATTGGTAGATGCCTTGCATTAGTTCATTTAAATTTTTTGTATAAAATGACGATTTCATTGGTCGAACTTTTGTGTTAGCTGTTTATTATTGTCCATCTTATGTTTTTTCTTTCTTTCTCTTTTCCTTTCTTTTTTTTTACCTTTTTTGTAGGCTAAGTTTGATATGGATATGAGTCAACCACATGTGGTGTCAGCTATAAATGGATATATAAGGGATCGCTTTAAGGACTATAGACAAGAGAAGACCTAGGAGTGGACCTGACAAGCATCAAATTCATTCTATAGCCAAGTCGAAGAGTCCTGCACCACTCCAAAGTACTAATAAATAAGTTAAAGAGAGAGCGAGGCAGGCCATATACGAAAGTGAACTATAGACTACTTATCGGAGACCATAGGCAATGGACGAATGACCAGCTGAAGAGCATTAGTCGCCGAGGAAGCTAGTGCGCCATAGACCAAAGCTTAGTGGAGAGACCATACATAGGCCTATTCCAAGACCAGGTTCTTAACAGGGGAAGAGGCGATATGGCAGGTTCGATTAGGAGAAGTTAATAATCAATGATTATGCGGAGGGTCCCTAAGCCTATTAGAATTTGTTATTGGAAAATGAGGAGGAAGCCATCTGTCATGGAGGGCAATCCTAAAAGACTGATTTAGACCTGACGACTTACTGTTCTTAGCTTCTGATGGTAATTGCAGTTCATCGAAACCATTAATCATAAGATTAGCCAGTCAAAAAGTGTGCGCTCTTCCAAAGCCTCATTAGCTTGCCAAGAAAGATAGCAGACTCTTTCCCATCATCCACTGTTTATGCTTACTTTTTCCCATCATTATTATGTAATTATAAAAATGTTTATGATGATTATCCTCAATGAGTTATACTTTAAATATATTTTGCCATATCTTGCTTGGTTTGACATTTCAGTGGATATGAACTAAATGTTGTCATATTTTGTTTGCAGGTTCTCTTGCAGGTTTGGAAGAAGCAATTTATATGGGTTTGTTTGGGCATATTTCTTTTGGGATATAAAGTACTATGTAATAAATGTTGGATGTCCAGACAATTTCTTTTGATATTTTGTTGTTTATAAGACGATTATATATATGTAATGAATCATATTACTCTTAAACATGGAGAAAGTGATCTTTATAAATTACTTTGGGGAATGTTAGTTAAATTTAACGTGGTTGGATTGAAATTATTTATATGATTCTTTTAGGTTTTGTGATTGAAATAAATGAATTCATGTAAGCATATAATTGAATAAAAACAGGGTAAAAAAAAAAATCGGCGCTTTGTCAAAGCTTCACTAAAAATAAATGTATCGTGATGCACAAAAGTGTTCCTACAAGTACATAATTTGCGACAAATTTAAAAAATGTCGCCACAAGTTCATTTCCAGCGACGGTAAATAATGTCGCTATATCGATTTAGTAACAAAAAATATGGTATTGTTGCCACGAAACAAAACATCGGTAGTAGAAAGTTACAATGACGAGAAGCACAACGTCACTAAACGTTAATCTTTAGCAACGATAAATAATGTCGTAATATTAATTTAAGTAACGAAAAATTGGTGTTCTTGCCACGAAATAAAACGTCGGTAATTATTCATATTACCGACGTTTGTTCAAAACGTTGTTACTAATTCGTCTTTAACAACGATACATAACATCGCAATACTAATTTAAGTAACGAAAAAACTTGTGTTCTTGCCACGATATAGAATATCGGTAGTGTTCATAATAACCGATGTTGTCTTGAATCGTCGCTAGAATATAGTTTTTGCCACGTTTTAAACAATCAAATACAAAATATATATACCGACGTTTTTCTAGGCACTACCGACATTATAAAACGTCGTTGATACTTAACCTTTTCCGACTCTTTCTTTTTGTAGTTTCAGATCTTTTGCGACTATACTTCTTGCAACGACGGGGCGACGATCATATAAACGTCACAAATAAAAATTACCGACGGTTCTATTATTGTTTCCGACAGTTTGTTTTGTCGCTAAAACTCTTATCTGTTGTAGAAAAAAAAAACATGAAAAGTATATATATCAAGCGGAATTCATGTCGTTGCAATAAAGGAAGCCCATACTCAAGATCCTTAGAGCTGAGAACTCTTGCTGCTGGGACTGCTCATGTCGTTGCAATAAAGGAAGCACATACTCCCTTAGAGCTGAGAACTCTGGCTGCTGGGACTGCTGTTTGTTTTACAGTACCTCCACCAACCTACATACAAAAAGAAAAAACTGTCACTCGTATTCACAGCATAAACTGATAGGTCCACTTATAAATTTGTTAATGCATTGATAATGCATTTTTTCATTTAATTTTTTTGATACGTTGATTGCTACTTTTTGTTATTATTTTTTCAAAAGGAGAAGTAGAGCATAAGTAACGGTATTCATCGAAGGCAACGTGCTAGATATTTAAGATCGTGATGTCATGTCTCAGTCAGATATACTCTTTGAAGATAACAGAAATTCAAGAAAGATACTTGGGAATAGAACAAAACTGTAAGTTCACGTATATAGGGAAGCCTCGATAATAAAGTGTATCAAAGCAGTCAGGATAAGCTTGCCAAGGCTTTAGGCTACCACATGTGAGAACCAGGCTTGTCACTTTCTTCCAATAGTAGTTGTAGCTCACCATCGCTTAACTCCTCTTTTTTCGGAAAAATGGAAGATTATAGGTTCTTCCAAAGCCACTCTTGCCTTCTGTCCTGTAACAATTCTGGCAACAGAACCTGCACTCACTAAGAAACAGCAAAATAACCAGTCATAATTGCCCTACACATCAACAAAGTCAACCAGTAAGACAAATACACAAAGCAACCTGTTACCCCTATTGGACAGTTACATAAACAAAAGATTAAAAAAAATTAATTAATTAATTATAATTATAAATTATAAATTATAAATAATAGTGATAATAATAAACATATAGTAGTCTCAATAAACATAAATTGATTGGCAAAAGCTGCTTTCGCCACTACTTGTAATACGGTCGGGCCGTATTTACCAGCGCCAAGACTAAAGAAAACAATGATTAACTTAACACGGGTGAAATACTGAAAGACCAAAACAGAAAGAGTGATTTTGGCCCATTGTTTTGTAAGAATGGCTCTGTTACAACAGAATATAGCTGCCGCTGATATTAGCATAGATTGGCCTATTGTTTTGTAAGATTGGTTCTATTTCCACACCATGGAGGTAATAAGAGGCATGCAACAACATGAAACTCAATGTTCACACTATCGACTGAGGATCTTTATAATTGTTGAACAAATAAGGAAAACAACATGGATAACAAAATAATAACAATTATAGCACTTATCACTTATAACAATTATTAGAAATTAGTAATAATAATAATAATAATAATCTTATATATAATGGGAAAATTTGCCGTCATTTATTAGTTCCCGTATTTTCGATTTTAATCCAATCTTTTAAATCAAAAGAGTACCCACAAAATTCTCAGAAGGCATTAAGTTAAAGGGCAAATTGGTGATTACAAATTTACAATATAATTCATTCTAAACAAGGCGTCTTTCCGTCATCACCTAACTAACTAATACAGTTGCACCGTTTCAGATCGAAAAACACATGTTCGGTCTTTAACTTCCCATTCCCAACTTCAGAGATACAATGGCGATGAGTCTTTTAGGGATTGTTTGTTTTTTTATTTTTAAGCATTCAGCACCGCTGAACACTAAGTTTTCAGCCTTCAGTGAAAGGTAAGTTGTTTGTTTTTATAGGAGTCTTCAGCATTCAAAGGTCCAAACCGACTTCAGCATTCCGCGTTTCTTTTCTCACTGTACGTTGAAGAAAGAGTCGCTCAAGTTAGGTTTCCACATCTACCCTTCCATAACTTGATAACCCTCTCTACCCTTCCATAACTTGATAACCCCTACAACGTAACTCGATCATCTTCTCCCACTTTTGGTTGTTGCTCTATAATAACTAGGTACGTAAAAGTCGTGTTTTATCAATTTTTTTTTCCAGCAAATACTGATTTCTCTACTCTATTTATCTTTGATCCATTCATAATATTTGTTGTGTGTACCGTTTATATATCTGTTTGTTTTTGTGTTTTTGTTGTTTTTTTTATTGGCAAAGATGTTTTTGTGTTTTTGTTAAGTTATTTTTATATATCCAGTACCATTCATAATCAGTAGGAGTCCACGCGGAATATATTCTCATGATATACACAGATATATATAGCTAGAACAACTAGGTTCCTATCAATATTGCCACACAGGTAACTAGCGCATATGATCTACAAGATGACTTGTTAAGGGATTTCTCCATATGAACTACTGGAGTTTGATAGTTTATACTTCTACCAAATACGTACCTTGAAGTCTTTTTTTGATACGTACCTTGAAGTCTTGAACGAATACTCTTAAGAAGTTGAGAAACTCTCCACTAGCTGTAACGAGAAGTTAGAATAAAAGTTCAAAGTAGCTTGATTTACAAACTAGAAGTTGGAACTTTCAATCTCGAAGACACCCTAAGAAAAAAGAGCTAGAAACCTTACTCCAAGTGGAGTACGTTGAAAAAGTGTGTTGATCCAGGATCTGGAATTTGATTTATCAATTTTTGAAGGTGTTGATGATTATGGCCTTTGGATGTCTCAGTGAAAAGTTTCACATATGTACTTTGTTCCATCTGAAAATGAGGACAATGGAATTATAGCATAAACTAAGTAGAAACAAGAGCGTTTTCCTCCTTTGTGAAGTGAGGATTCAACTCGTTACATTGCTGTTGCTACTGCTTTTTTCAATAGCTTGTACAGCCCTTAATCCAATTCAAATTTAGGGAGACACATGTTTCAACAATTGTTTCTTTGAGAGCTAGATGTGTGGGGTTTCCTAGAAGGGTATAAGGATGCTTCTTGTGATTTCATTGACACATAGATATTGTTTGTCATTTCAACCAGGTACTTGTTTCATGAAATATAATCTTCTTCAAGCTTTTAACCTGTAAAACCAAGTAGTTCTTGTTTCTGCCAAGGGAGTTTTCACATTATATCTTGGCTCTTGCTTTTCCACTGTGCTATACAGCACTGTAGTAAGTAGTACAATTGAAAGTTTAGCAGCCCGAACCAAAGGATCAACAAAGAATTATGAACTTACAAGAAAGCTAGAAAACCACAAAAATGAATAGAACTACTCGCGAGATACTTGATGAGAAAATATGTTTCTACTATATGCAATTAAATCAATTTTTGATGGGAAAAACGTTCTTGAACTTGTAAGGTTACTGACAATTAGGAGTCAAGATAATAGGAGTCAAAATATTGCCACGTGGGTAACTAGCTCATTGACAAATCATATAAGGATATGAATTATCTTGATGCAAAAAAGAGAAAAAGGTCATGAGGCCAGGTTCTTCTCTACTATCATGAACAATAGATTCATGATCAAGCTTGCAGTGAGTAGACTGTCATGAATTGGAACTATTGTTTCTTCTTAGTGAGTAGACTGTGCAAATATTTGTTTTTATTCAAAACTGCATTCGTCTATGCTTCTATGTATTCTTTTATTTTATTAGTGGGCATTACTTTAAATTCATTTAAATGGCTAATGAGTGACATTATATGTGGGTCCTCGGAAGGAAAAATTAACTCCAAGAGTTAAGAAAGAGAAAAAAACAACTCAGGAAGTTGTTGAGAAATCTGCTCCAAATCTTAGGTTAAAGACTGATGATACATGGAAAAAATGTTTCATCGAAATGTGTTTGGAGAAGGTTAATAATAAAGGTTTTAGTGGAACTTCATTAAAATCAGAGTCATGAACTAAGATTAATGAAAAAATGAGCAAGAATTACAATGTCCAATACACACAAAGGCAACTCAAGAACCAATGGGATTACCTCCGAAAGCAATATGCGGCATGGAGGTTACTATCAAAACAGACGGGACACAGAGTAGATTTTGTTAGAGGAGCCTTTGAATTTCCGGATGAAGTTTGGGACGACTTAATTGAGGTAGAAACCCACATATTTTTGTTCGTACAAGTTATATAAGTGTATGCATATTATTTTATTTGTTTAATTTGATTTTTTTTTTTTGCTATAAACAGAAATATCCATTGACGGGTCAATTCAGGCATGCTCCGTTGATGAATAGGGACTTGTTAGAATCCTTGTTTGAGCCCACCCTAGCTTCTGGCGATGAAATGTTTAATCACAAGCATCCAATTCCAATGACGAATCCCCCCAATGATGATGTTGCAAAGGTTCAAAATATTGAAAGTGATGGCCGGAGATGAGGATAACCAGATTCGCGAAGCTTATTACTTCCCTAATGTCACAATTTGTGGAGACTATGATCCTTACACATCATAGGATGTACCCATGGATGACACACAATATAATCCTTCTCATGATATCCCATATGATAATGAAGAATCTCCTACATATGTACATAATACTCCAGCAGATAGACCACCTAACCAAAGACAGGTTCCGACTACGTCACGAGCAAAGAGTGATGCAAGTAGCTCGCAGCAAAAACATAAGAGAGATTCGATTGAGCCAGCAGATCCTCTTGTTAAGAGTATTGGGGAGCTTGTGGAGATGGTGAAGACTGAAACCATGGGAGACAAGAAGCTTGTGGATGAAGGTGATGCGCAGGTGCAAGAGTTATATGTTTTGGGTTTGCTGGATGATTCTCTTTATCTTAACTCCTTGGAAGCTCTTTCCCTCCACGCTTCTCATAACAAGAAACTTATGAATCTTCAAGAAAATAGGCTTAAGATCCAATTCCTGAAGAATATTACTTCTAGGATGACATAATCTTTGCAAATAATGTGCGTTAATTACTTGGATGACTATCGTATTTACATTTTGTTGACTTGGATTACTGTCATATTATGGTTATTATGACTCAACATTTATGAGTATTTTTGTTGACTTGATTGCTTATGATTGTTGTAAACTTGTTACTTTAAGGTTAACATTTGATTTGATTTGATTTGATTTATTTATTTATTCTTATTATTATTTTAATTCAGGGAAAATGACACCACGACAATGGTTATTAGTGTATTTAATCATAATATTCACATGGCTTTTGACAAAGCGTAAGCGTATAAGGCAGAAGATATGCATATCCGCGCTTACTGGGAAAATGTACGTACAAGAGCTTCTACATGGAACTTCCACACATATGTTTAACATGCTAAGGTTGAAGAAGCCTGCATTCATTATGCTATGTGATCACTTTCGGCAAAGGGAGTGGCTTCATGATAGTAAACATATTGATGTAGAGGAAAAAATGGCTATGTTTTTAATGACTATTGGTCACAATAAGCAAAATCGAACAATAGTAGATCGATTTCAACATTCAACACAAACCATTAGCAAGTGTTTTCATGAGGTGCTAGTGACAATGCTCCATTTCTCAAAGGAGATGATAATTGATCCGCCATTTGACGGGGTTATTCATAAAGGTGGATCTCGTTACCAACGCCGTCTTAAGAGAGGATCATTTAAAGAAGCAGTTGGACCTTTGGATGGTACACTAGTAGATGCACACATTCTACTTGATAAGCAGATTCCCTTTCGAGGAAGAGGAGGTAAGGATTGTTTCCAAAATGTTCTTGGTGTGTGTGATTTTGATATGAAATTTACTTATGTGATGGCTGGATGGGAAGGGATTGCACATGATGCTCGTGTATTAAATGAGACATTAAGGTGGCCTGAAAAAAACAGATTTCCATTGCCTCCTGAAGGTGCATATCAAAACAACCTCACCAATCAAATATATATTTTTGGTTTACATATTTATGTGTCTCATTATTGTAGGTATGTATTACTTGATTGATGCTGCATACACACATACTAGGGGATTTATGTGTCCTTGTAGGAATGCTAGGTATTGGTTGGCAGATTTTAATCATGGTGGTCGTCCTAAAAACAAAGAGGAGAAGTTTAATCAGGCACATTCTTCGCTAAGAAATGTAATTGAGAGAACATTTGGTGTCTTGAAAGCAAGATTCAAGATATTGAAGAAGATGGCCCATATAGTTTTCGCACACAAGTTCAAATTGTTGTAGCATGCATGGCGATACATAATTTTCTCCGTTGCATGGCCATGGTGATGATGATCGATTGTTCAAGCGATATGAAAAAGAAAATGTGATTATTCCCGTGAGGTCTTCAATTAACTCTGACAAACCAGAAGCACCACCAAGTATAAATCACACATTTGGACCCGAGGCACATGAGTACATGATCAACTTGCGTGATCAAATTGCGGAACAATTGTTTAGTGGATATATATGATCAAGTTTACAAGAGCCACACTTTGGAGTTACTTGTAATGTCATTTAACTTGGTATTCAGATTTTATGGATGACCTTATGATTATTGAACTATTATTTATGTTTATATTTTTAGTATTTTTTTTTTATCTCATATTACTATATGAGTCCTTTAGGCATCAAAATGTTGAATAAACAAAGGAAACTCTGTCAAATCCATTTTTAACTCTTTTGTTTTACAAGTAATAAGTTAGTGTTCAAAATAGATTGCAAGAGTAAAAATGTCTAAATGATTTATATTCAACATTTAGAGTCAGATTATTCTGACAGAAATGTTTTTCTGAGTTAAGCATTCAGAATTCAGCATTCAGAATTCAGAGGCTCAAAAAAACAAACGACCCCTTATATATCATTTTTTGTCGAGATAACAGGTAATTCTTTCTAATAGCTATTCTTCTTCTCCATTCTCAACTTTTATCAGAGAAAAGAAAAACTCGCTCACTCACTTCCTAATTTCCCTTTCCTATTTTTATTTTTTACTTTTTACAATGAAGACTTACAACCTTTAATAATTTAATTCCCAATTTCCCATTTTTAAACGCAAAGTAGAATTTTAGTATTTGGTGTTGTTGTCTAAACGTTTCCACGACTTATTTCTATTTGGATTTTTTTTTTACATGGTTCTAACTTTAATTTTGGGATTGTTCCAATTTCAGAAGAAACCCTTTCATTTGTCTTTGTGGCAGGGGCTTTGAACTCTCCATATAAAATGGCTAAAACTACTGAACTCTTTACTTTTGTGATTGTTAAATTGTTAAGCACTTAGTCCTTGATTACTTTTTGTCTTCGATTTTTCAATTTTTCATTCTTTTTGTTTTCTAGAAAATTGGTTCATTACTTCATTCACATTTCTTCTTTTTATCCTCTTAGTTTTATTCTTCTTTGATAACGTCTAACTATAAATTACATTATCCATTTCTCTTCTGCGTTAGTTTTTGAACATTTCATGTTTGACGAAATGTTTTGGTGTAGAATATTTGTTTACTACACAAGATAATTTCTCAAGTTTTAAATGTATGTTATTAACTTCTTTCTTTTTTTTTTTTTTTGGATAAAAATGGAGGGACTTAATACTCTTATCCTACCGGTAATGAGGTATGTACACATTCCCTTTTGCTTAACAGTTTTGTTGCTTGCTAATCCTCAATGTACATCACCATTGAAATTAGCATATTTGTGGACGTAAATTATTTGTTATAGACTTACCGTTAGTGAAAAGCAAACATTGCAAACATTGATTATTGAAATTTTGTAAAAAACTAGACATCGGTATAACGAAACAATGGTGCTCTTAATTTTGCTTTTGTAAGGTAATCTTGGTTGTTTTTTCATATGATAGACAAGGTACCAAGGTGTTGGATTTATAAAAGTGGAACTGTTCCACACCACGACTTCCTTTTCTTATAAAATCATTTTCTAAATTTCCAGTTCCTTTGTTGGCACAGTTTTGCCCTTAAGCAAAATAACCTCTTTTCGTTCGCCCATTGTGCCTATTATGTATGTCCGAAATATTATTGATTCTTCTTTTTTCTATTTGTCTGTAATTGCTTTATCTTTTTCCATACTTCCTAAATTTGAATTGCCATGTGTTGTCTTTCTTAAATAGTCTGTTGAAGGTAGCAACTACAATTACTCTAGGTACTCCTATCTTTCTCTATCTCTCTCTCTCTCTGTATCCCCTTCACTTTTTTATGTTTGTTTTCTTTTTCCTTTTTTTTTGGTAATAGGTATCTGATATGAGTAATTTTTCCCCATATGTTGTTTGGAAAACTGCCTCAATGCAAGAAACTTATAGGTAAGCGATTGATATGAAAACCACTTTATGTGATAATCATTGTAAACGAAATTGTTTTGGTTGCTCTTTCGTTCCTCTATTTCATTTTTAGGTTTTCATTGTCTTTAGACGTTGTCAAACTCTGGTCTATAGCATGTTAAATTTGAATCGTGGGAGGACAAGCGCATTGAATTCTCTCTTTGCATCATTTATTGGTGGCTCATTTTCTTTGGCATCTAAATCCTTCATCCAATGCAAACTTTATAATGACCAACACCCATAGATTGAAATTGAATGACGTGAACCCATAGAAACACCCTTTGTTTCCAAGAGTTGTGTGTAACCACTATTGAACCCTTTTTCTCAAGACGGGATCTAACTGTTTTTAGCCATTTCTTAAAGGTGCATCTAAACTAATTTTTCATGTTTCGCTTTAAAGAGTGGAGTATTTCACATAGTAGTTTGGTGTATAGTACAAAATATCAGGATATGGGTATTTATCGATATTCAATTTCTGGATATGTATCGTGGATATATCCCTCTCTTTGGGGATATTTGACATTGTTTCACATGCAAATATCGTGGATATATCCAAAATATCGATAAATATCATAGATATTGTAGATATTTCTTGATATATCATGATACATTATTTATATTTATTTGAAATATAATGGTAAATATTAAATAAATTTGTTATATATAAAAAATATCGCAAAATATCACAAAATATCACAAATATCGCAAATATCGTTAAAATATCACCGATATTTGTAGTTGTATATATCTCTGAACATATCGTGATATTTATATATCTTTTTCTGAAATCCGGATAGATATCCCCAAATATCGTGATATATCGGGATATTTTGTACTATGGTTTGGTGTATCCATTTGTTGACTTTTTAGTAGTTAATTCATTTTATTCAAACACGTATATGTCCATTTTTTTTTATCTCTTCATCACCTATGGTACGGTGTATAAGTGAATCGAAATTACTGTTTATCACTTTATTTTCCACCTTGTGCAAACCAGCTTACCGTGATGTGCTTATATTATGAAAAACAGGGAGGTTAATTGGTAAGGCCTATATAATATAGAGGTTTTACACTAGGAAAAACATAGAAGCAGTGATTGGGTCATCTCATTAACACGAAACTCATTACTTTCCAACTAGCATGACAGTAGCAAAAATCTAGAATCTGAATCCCTCTTGCTGGTTCCGAAAATGACTAAGAATCTGGTGTGCCTGCGTGTAAACAGAATCAAAATCGCACTTCATTAGTACGAAGAGAAATTACAAGAAACGCTAGACCGACACCGAAACGAGAGGTTCCCGCATATCACCTCTCAATACATGAGCACTTCCATGGATAGCCCAATCAAGTATGCAAAACACTACTATTTATGTGTTGAGAATAAAACTCCTACCAATACACATTATTCCAGAAACAAAGGTTTCTCTGACATATCATGTTGCAAGCAAGATTATCTTAATAGTTGTCTTTGATAGCTCTATCACCATTTAATATTTGTATATATACGTAATGAAGTTTCATAGTCTACATTTTGATATATTTTTCTGCTAATAAACTCTATTTGTTTATACACTCACATATCAGAGAAAAAGAATGCAAAGATTTATATAAATGTAACAGGGTTAGGAATGCATACTTTCTCTTTTGCTCTAGGTGTGCCACATTGAGACAATGCAACAAGAGGTGGCACAGCCCCTTCTTGAAGAACTAAGGTACATAACTTCTGGCTATTAAAGCATAGTTGTAATAAGATAGACCCAAAGATTTTCCTTTCCCCACTTGTGATCCCCGTTTCTAGAACTTCAACAAGTAATGGGATGCCACCTTCATGAGTTATTGCTAAAGCCCCTCTGGAATTGTTGACAGGTTGGCAAGAAGAGCGACGATTTGTCAATCATTCCTATGTTGGGATCCATCACAATAAGGTGCTTCACCGCCCTGCATGAAATATGGATAGATTGAACAAAGCGTGCTTGAAGATCTTTCTTCCCCCTAAGGGTTCCCGATTCTAGGAGATCACCTAAGGCCTTGACTGTAACAGAACGACCGATCTTCATTTTGTACTCTTCCAACACAGAGAGGCTAAACAAAGTAGCGGCGCCATTCTCTTTTGCTCCTGCATTTCCTGACTTAAGAACATGGATTAGTGGCTCTATTGCTCCTGCTTCTGTAATCATGTTCTTATTGTTTTCATTAATAGATAGGTTCAACAGAGTAGTGACAGCGTGCTCTTGGGTCAGCTTCTCTACTGAATATAACAATGAAATAAGTGGTGGAATAGCACCACAATGAGCAATAATTACGCGATTATCCATATTGTGCTTGGCGAGAAGCCGCAATTCTCAATTTGTGGTTTGTGTGTCACAACATTGAACTTTTAGATCCTCTACAAGTTCTCAACATGGGAAGATGTGGTCAAATCATCAAATCCTGAATCAGAAAATAGGAGAGAAAGGCTTCTCTGATGGTTACTTTGATAAAAATAAAATGAGTAGTTTACCTACGAAATGAACGATGAATTCACAACGTAAGTAAACTAAAACTGTTCTTTTACTCTTAATTATCAAATCTTCTACTCTCTCAATGCGAATTGCACTAAATGGAGTATGAAGTTCGTTCCACTCCTAGTTCCCTAGCATGGGTTGTTTTCTAGTCTAACTAGTCGCTCTTAAGTCAATGAGAGTTTTACGAGGGGGGAATTATACTACGATGCAATATGAAACACAATATGTTGAATTTAAACTATGAATTGAATGCTATGAAAATATGATTATTTTTGAACCTAGATAAAGGATTAGAGGGGAATTGAATCCACCTCGAATCCAACTTAATAACCTAGTATAGATTCTTGTATCTCGATTCTCACGTTCTTACGGCAAGAAATTCGAGTTCTAATCCCTAGTGTTCATGGCATTTCTACCGAGTACTAACTAGCATGTGAAATCGTCCACCCATTCTCATGGCTTAAAACACACGACTTTCTAGAGTGGAATAGAATCTACAAACAATTCTACACTAACAACTAAGTTTTCATCAAGGCTTCATCAACCCCTCTAATGGAGGTTTTAGCCTTGATTCATTCCGCAATCATTCCCGATTAAATTAAATCTAAACATAATATAAAGATTTGAAATTTACTAATTTAAACAATAATGAAATCTAATTTAATTACTAAAATGAAATAAGGACAGGAATTGAATTTAGATCTAGAATTGGAAATGACAAAAATGAAATTGAATAATAATAACTATTTTATTTATCTAATCTATCAAGAACAATGATTCAAAGATTTAATCTAAAACAAGAATTGAAATGGAACTAAAACTTAATTTAATTAATAAAACTAGATCTAGAATCCTATATATTAATTTAGGTCTAACTAGCTACCATTAACAAAGAGCTAAGCTTTTGTTTTTATACATCCAGATCCAAAATTCGTGCATGGGCTTGGAGCCATGATTTGGGCCAGAGAATCAGGCCCAAAACCCAATTCTTTCAGTCCAAAAAGGCCTCTTCAGCTGCAGTTTGCTTCCACAGACTTTTCGTCCACTTCTGCTCCTCTGATTGGGTCAAGGCTTGGACCATTGCAAAGCTCTTTCCGAGCCGGTCGTTTTGACATAAGGTAGGCCCAATTCCGAGGTCTGAGTCCAAAGATATGGCATTTGGAAGTTCTGCTGACTTTTGCTCCTTTATCTCACTAAAGTGGCACATTTCTGCACATAATGGACTTTGAAGCCTGAAATGCATAAAAACACGTAATCAGTATTAACTCTTACTTATTATTCACATAATTGGTCTAACAAAGATGATTATTAAGGGTTAAAACTACAGTTTTGGGCTCTTATCAAACCACCCCCAAAAACAAAGATTTTGCTTGTCCTCAAGCAAAGATGAGAAATTAGAATAAGTGACCAAAATGGAGTTCTAACTACTCTCGTTTTTAAGTCGCGATTGCATTGACCATATGCAACAAGGCCTTAAACCATTAGGAATTCCCTAGTGGACGAGTTATAGCCTCGTGAGAGTTTTCCAGTGAAGGTACTCACAAACTTCATCTATACTACAACGACTAAGAAAGAAAACTATTGTTTCCTTATTCATGCTCCAAATTATCTATACATCTCACTAGCTATTGAATAAGAATAACCAAGTCAAAAACCTAAGCTAATATATGCATAATAATCAATCATCTACAATAAACATATATGCAATGAGTAATACTATGAAATGCAATAGCAGGTCCATTTCAAACTTCGAATAACGTCCTTAGAAGTAGAGTTCTCACAATAATAGTCAAGATACAACACTCTGATTTTTCCACTCAAGTTTCGCTACTCTAGTGCGCAGTGGGCACACTTTACCTTACAATCTCAATGACACACAAGGAAGCCGGAGTCGATCAAACACATCTGCCACTTACTATCACACTAACCTATTCCTAATTGAGCTAGAGGTCTTTATTAGGTGTTGCGGGGATTAGGAGATGGTTTAAGAAGGAAGGAAATGGATATTCAAAAAGGACAAGTCTGAGATAATAGAGTCTTCATATTATGTAACTTAGAGAAAACCTTGTTATTTTCTTTTGCTTCTACACTTTGTTTCCATCCTTAGCCATTTTTTTTTTTTCTTTTCTTTGGCTTTTGACTCCTTTTATTCTATTTTTTTGGAGTTTTTATTTTATTTCTATTTTTATTTTTCTTTTCTTTGGATGGAAACTTCTTTTCTTTATTTTCTGAAGCAACTAACTAATTTTTGTTTACATAGGTTTTTCTCTTCTTCTTTCTTCATTCATTCTATTCTCGGACTTATTCTAAATTGGGTAGGTTGATTTTTTTTTTTATTTTGTTTGTTTTGTAACGAGGTAAAGGAATTGTGGTTTATGGAAGGCTAAGGAAAGGCTCGGAGGGGCTAATTAGCGGGAAATAATTCATAGGTTTGAATTTCTGGCTATATCGATCCAAAGAGGGCCTAAATTCTCGCTTAGGATATGGCATAGTGATCAAGCAAGTGGGCGTGTAATTTCTCTATCCGTTTTACTTCTCCCGCTTGTGTCATTTCTCAAATGTTTCGCTCATATATAAGGCTTTAGGCTATATTCTCACAGGATTTGTAGAATAAGTACTCTAGCCTAGATTTCAGAAAACTTATCGCTAACAATCATAGATACTCATGTAATATATTTATAGATAGATGTAAAGATTATTACCTATATATTAACCTAAGTTTCTAACAATTATTCTAATGCAAAAAGCTACATTGAGACTTCTAGATTATTAAGAGCATAGAAAAGAAAACAATACCAATATTCCTAAGTGTATAGCATAAACTTTTTATTTTTATTTTTATTTTATTTTTTTATTTTTAAGACAAATAATAATCTTGTACAACCTAATATGTGCTTAACATTTACATCGTGTTTCTATACCACCCCAAACAATTTGGGAGAAGGGGTTCATGAAACAATTCAATAGCACAATTAAATTATGTAACTAACTAATTTTTATAATTTTTAACATTTTATAAATAAAAGTGCGTAATTTACATCCTAAAAGTGTCTAATTTTTGCAAATGTTTCTATCCCACCCCAAAACAATCGAACGCTTTGTCCTCAAAGTGTAAAGAGATAAGGAAAGAATTTACCATAGAAACGTGGCAAAAATTGGCAGTACCTATAACAGAAATATTGTAACGATGATATGATAATATGAAGCACAATTAAACTGTTACGTATTAACTAACACAAACTCTACTGGAGTAAACATGACAGGCTTAGGGTGGTAACATGATTTGAAATGAATACCCAAAATACGCCACCCCCAAACAGAAAATTTTGTTTGGCCTAAACTCTAGAAAGTTGGTATTGTACGAAAACTTGGGTCTTTTAAAGTCAGATTCCCTAGACTTGCTAGATTACTATTTTTATATTTTTAAACTTTTTTACTTTTTATGAATTAGGTTTAATATACAGGAAAACAATAAGCAGTAAAGACATAATTCACACCATAGAGAAACATGACTCAAAAACCGAGAAAACATGCAAGAGTGGAAAACGTGAATTATGTGAAAAAAAGTGGACTTAGGATCCGGTACTTCATGCCACACACTCCATAGGGAGGGTCCGGTTACTGAATGGTGCATTCACCAATATATGGAAATGAAAGGAAATGCACCAAACACAAGAATTGAGTCGCTTTATAGTCGATACTCGAGACTTTATCTAAACATATGTATGAATATGTAGTTTATCATATATCAACAACCAAATAGTTGTGGATCGCTCCATAAATAAATATCAAAGAAAACATATCCAAACACAATCAAGCACCAAGATTTCCTACACGCAAACCTAGTGGAATGAAAGCCGGTCGGATAGACCTATAACATAACCGGTAGGCACCTTATGTTTCATCTTTGAATGAGAGGGTGTCCTAGTGAATAAGTGTGGAAAAGTGAATGGTTGTGGAAGATATGGTGGATTGGGATAAGTTTTAAAGGGAAAGCATGGAAAAATGAGGATGTGGGTTTAGCACAAAAAACTCATTCATGGTGTAGTTAGGGACCGCCTCAAGTCTAAAAATGAAGGTGTCAAGTGGTTTATCCTTGGGAAGTATTTGTTTACTAGGTGGATTTAAAAAATCATGAAGCCACAGAGAAACTAAAGGATCGAAAAGCAAACTCTAGGTTCCTCCGAAAAGGTGGAGGGTGGGGAATATTGGTGAGGGAAGGTGAATGATTCTCAGCTAGAGCTCTCAAGTCCATATCATCGAAAATCTTGATATGTGCAAGACATTCCTCAATAGTTGGGTCAAAAGGATCACCGGGATAGAGATTGAAAAATTCATCTTCCGTCATAGCATCAAAGGATGTATGGTTGTTGGCAAGGGGACTCTGTTGGTAAAGAAGCGTGCAAAAAGAGTTGCAGGAATTCTTCTTCTATTTCGCCTACTACCGTGGAGTCATTGTTAAAGTTGGAATTTCGAAGGAAAAGAATTTGTTAATCTGTTTCTCCTGAAACATGTTTTTGAAGTAATCTTGAGCTAAGCTCTCGATCATGCTAACCTCTCCATTTGTAGATGAATCGGGATACTATGTCCTAGTTTTGAAAACATTTACCTCAACGTAAAAGATGGCCAAAGGACAAGGACATCGAACCATCGCTGGCAGTTTTATGAGCCGTTGGCGATGTGCCAAGAAGGGACGCCTAAAATGATAGAATACAGAGTCGTTAGTGACTTCGCGGTCTAGGACAACGGTCGGCCGGTAGTAAAATTTTGGACTTTAACTAGCACGTTTTCAACCACACCCTTAGGATACTTAATAGACCGATCGACTAATTGCAATGTCATTTTAGTAGGTTGCATCTCCTCTAGACCTATTTGTTTATACAAATAAAAGCGGGAGTAAGTTAACACTAGCCCCCGTGTCTAGTAGCGCGTCGTCGTGTGAGAATCTCCTAAGGTGCATTGTGCAAATGGGGCGACCGGGGTCCTTGTACTTAACAATTCCATTATTTTCGGATAAAGTTGGGAACTGCTCGGGTTAGAAAGGCGTCTTTAGGTATGTTGGTCTTACGCTAGTAGTGCCTGAACTCCTTAAGAAACTTAGCATGGTTAGGTAGCTTTTTATAGCTTCGAGAAAAGGAAGGTTTATCGTTAGATTTTTAAAACGTTCCTAATCTCCTCAAAGTTAGTATCCCCTGGTTAGCATGGCTAATTTCTGAGAGAACGGTGGTTTAAACTCTATACTTAGCGTATGGCTCGACTTGATGTGTAACCTTGGCTTTCATTTTCTTAGGTTGTGGTTTAACCGGGTACCTCTACGGTGGTAGGTTCTTCAGTTTCTATTTCGCATCTAGTTCAATATCCGTGTGGGGATCATCATGGGGTAACTATAGGCATAGTTACTTTGTTATCAACCACTCTTCCGAGCGAGAGTGGTGATGGCATTTAGCTCACCTACGGTTGTAGTTTCCGCACTAGTATTACCGCTTACCTCAAAAGTCGTGTTTGTTGTTCTAGGGTTGGGGATCGCTTGGCCTGGAAACACGCCTTTTGGTTGGGCTTTCTCTTGGGCTAACTGTTGGTTTATATTATTAACAGATTGTAGAATGTGTTGGTTAGATTGAGCCATGGTTTGGAAAAGTTGTTGGCTCACTTGTATGAAGGTGTCAAGACGATCCGGTTGTGTGGGTGTAGTAGTCACACGGGTGGTGTATTTGAACTATCTCAGCGTTGATTATTTATAAGCGGATTGTGATAGTTATTATTTACCGGGCGATACCTCTATTAGCATTATAATTATTATAACTATATTGACCTTGTGCTTGACCTTGTCGAGGTTGTGCTTGGTTGTTATAATTATTATAATTACCCGACCGCCCTTTGTCCCGGTGTAGCTTGGTTGTAATCGTGTGGTGGCCTAACATATTGATTATTGTACCACTGGAGGTGTGACTTGTTGGTTATTTCTCCAACCGAAGTTGGGATTTTGTCTCCGCGGCGTTAGGTTCACAATTAATTGAACAAGAATGTTCATAGGCTATAGGGCGATTAAGTCGGATGCTCGGGGACTCCAAATGAAACTACATGGATTTGAATTTACATTCATGACGGGGATAGGCTTTTGTTGTACGAAAAATGGCCTCAACCTTTTAGTTAGAGATTCGATTAAATTTTTAAGTTCTAGATCGGGTTTTATCTCAAACATACCGGCCTTAATCGTTGAAAAAGAACTAACGAGCGGGGATATCATGACTACCCCCAATTGTTATTACGTTTAGTTTGATCTTCTAAAAATTTGTAAGCCTCCGGGGCTCCTTTTACTTAGGAAACTACCCCCATTCATTATGTCAAGGACTTCTTTATGGTGATGTTGAAGTCCTTTGAAAAAAAGCACGAACTAACGTGTCTTTTGCTAGGTTATGGTGTGGACACTCTATAAGCGGTCGGTGAAAGCGATTCCAAGCCTCGAAAAATGATTCATGAGGATTTTGTCGGAAAAAATGAATCTTGGAAAGCATTTCATCCGTCTTTAGGGGTAAAATGTTCCATAAATAGCTGAACAAGTTTGGCCCACGAGTCCACGTAATTAAAAAGCTAACCAAGACGCTTTATCGCCTAAGGTGAAAGGAAATACCCTCGGTTTAATCTGTTCGTACCAACGGTAGGATGATGGAATGTTGTAAGGACTTGTTCAATCCTACGCGTGTGTTGGTAAGGTTTTCATGGTCTAGACCATGGAAAACGGGTAAAATTAAATATGTTTGGGGAATTCGAAAATCCCCGTTAGATTACCCTAAACGATGCAAGATTTAGGGCTATCGCCAAGGCTTTATAAAAGTCGAGAGAGAGTCTCTCTTTCTTCACCATAATATCGGGTGTAGTGTGTGAAATTCTAGATAGGCGTGTTGTATTTATTTCTACGAAAACAAGCCCTCGATAATACTAGAATTAAAACTCCTCCGGCTGTAAAGCGAGGAGTGGAAGAAGGAGTACCATATGCCTCCTTGCTACGCGTTTGAATAAGCGTCTTGTTTACGGCGTGTTCGGTGTAAATAAGAGATTAGAACACTGAAAAACTTGACAACTCGAAGTTCGAATCAAACCTGGGAAATCCGAAATTTCAGCTAAGAGCGAGCCAGCTATCTTGAAGCAAAATTCGAAGTTCCAGAACTTAACTTAGCGCTGGTCGCTCTCGCTGGGCCTGCTGGGGTAGAAGAAAATTACAGTAACTTAGCTGGTCGCTCTCTTTTTAAGCGGGCGCTTCGGTGTATTGATGAAATTCCAAGAACATAGCTGGTCGCTCTCCTTGGCGGGGGCCCGGTATTTTTTTCCGAATTTTTCGAATAAACGAATAACCACAGTATGAATCAAACAAGGGTGGGTGGGTTTAATGGGACTTAAAAATGACTACTTCTACAAAGAAAACAATGCTAAAGTGCAACTAAGATGGCAGCGGCGCCATTTGATAAAAATAAAATGAGTAGTTTACCTACGAAATGAACGATGAATTCACAACGTAAGTAAACTAAAACTGTTCTTTTACTCTTAATTATCAAATCTTCTACTCTCTCAATGCGAATTGCACTAAATGGAGTATGAAGTTCGTTCCACTCCTAGTTCCCTAGCATGGGTTGTTTTCTAGTCTAACTAGTCGCTCTTAAGTCAATGAGAGTTTTACGAGGGGGGAATTATACTACGATGCAATATGAAACACAATATGTTGAATTTAAACTATGAATTGAATGCTATGAAAATATGATTGTTTTTGAACCTAGATAAAGGATTAGAGGGGGATTGAATCCACCTCGAATCCAACTTAATAACCTAGTATAGATTCTTGTATCTCGATTCTCACGTTCTTACGGCAAGAAATTCGAGTTCTAATCCCTAGTGTTCATGGCATTTCTACCGAGTACTAACTAGCATGTGAAATCGTCCACCCATTCTCATGGCGAAACACGACTTTCTAGAGTGGAATAGAATCTACAAACAATTCTACACTAACAACTAAGTTTTCATCAAGGCTTCATCAACCCCTCTAATGGAGGTTTTAGCCTTGATTCATTCCGCAATCATTCCCGATTAAATTAAATCTAAACATAATATAAAGATTTGAAATTTACTAATTTAAACAATAATGAAATCTAATTTAATGACTAAAATGAAATAAGGACAGGAATTGAATTTAGATCTAGAATTGGAAATGACAAAAACGAAATTGAATAATAATAACTATTTTATTTATCTAATCTATCAAGAACAATGATTCAAAGATTTAATCTAAAACAAGAATTGAAATGGAACTAAAACTTAATTTAATTAATAAAACTAGATCTAGAATCCTATATATTAATTTAGGTCTAACTAGCTACCATTAACAAAGAGCTAAGCTTTTGTTTTTATACATCCAGATCCAAAATTCGTGCATGGGCTTGGAGCCATGATTTGGGCCAGAGAATCAGGCCCAAAACCCAATTCTTTCAGTCCAAAAAGGCCTCTTCAGCTGCAGTTTGCTTCCACAGACTTTTCGTCTACTTCTGCTCCTCTGATTGGGTCAAGGCTTGAACCATTGCAAAGCTCTTTCCGAGCCGGTCGTTTTGACATAAGGTAGTCCCAATTCCGAGGTCTGAGTCCAAAGATATGGCATTTGGAAGTTCTGCTGACTTTTGCTCCTTTATCTCGCTAAAGTGGCACATTTCTGCACATAATGGACTTTGAAGCCTGAAATGCATAAAAACACGTAATCAGTATTAACTCTTACTTATTATTCACATAATTGGTCTAACAGTATGATTATTAAGGGGTTAAAACTACAGTTTTGGGCTCTTATCATACTTCCACATATTATCAGCAACTGCGGTGACTGTTTTGGAGCTATGATATTTTCTGCCAGACAACCATGGAGAAAATCCTGCCTCTTTACTTGGAGAAGAAACTAAACAATTTATTGTAAACAGATAAAAGAAAACAATAGAAGACAAGGACAGAATAACAGGTAATAACCAAGGCGCGGATTAGGCTGTCCTTAAGGAAAGATTTCGCCCCTTCCAATGGTGCAGAAAGGCAACAAGATGCGTCTTCTTCCACGAGGATTCAATGGTTAACAGCAGCCTGACTTTGCACTAGAACAGACTACCCTCTAGAATAGCAATATAACTCTCTCTGGCGGCTGACAGTAAGAATAGAAGAAGAATAAGACAAGTACTGGTTTCTGTATAGGGTGGATAGAAGGTTGTCGATTTCTGTCTCTCTCTATGTGTCTGGTCTGTAATGGATTTGCTGGTGTACTCGAGTTCTAGCTCCTATCTCTCTCTACGTCTGTAATCGATCCCCTCTATGGACACAGCAGTGTTTATATAGAGGTATCATCCGGTTGCCAGATGGGAGAAGGACACCTCTCAAAGTCGATTTCACAAAACCAACTCGAAGTAGAACTCTAGCTGAAACTTGCTACAAAAGCAAAACAAGTTTAGGCAATTGGTAAGCCACTACCCACTAGACAATAAGCCCAAGCCCAAGCCCGAACCCGACAAGACTCGGCTCGGTTCGGTGCGGGGTGGGCGGGCGCGTGTGGCTTTGGGTGAGTCCTCCCTCCTAACACAAAAGCCTTTGTACCCTAAGGGCACGCCCTTATGATGGAGGAATTTCTTATATACCTCACTTGCTAGTGGTGGTTCACCAATGTGGGACTAAACACAATGCACTAAAGTGGAGAGAGCACACATAGTTCATCTCTTCCACTTTGCACACACACACAAGTATTTTGAAATACTCTTGGAGATTCCAACAATCCCCCACTATTTCAAAATACTAATAGTCCCCCACTATTTTGGAATAGGATATTACAAAAGAAAAGGGTTAACGAAATGCCAGAGAGAATCGAAAAAACAATGCATAAGATACTGGTGCTTTTCGGGCTTGAACCAGTCATAGGGTAACATGTTTTATAATACGTGAAAGTGGTGGATTAAAAAATCTTTGAACCAACATTCCCTTGCAGTAAAATAGAGCACATGCACCCACATTGTTCTTTCATTATATGCCTTTTCAAGGTGTTGCTTTTTGCCCTTTTACGTTTCTGTGTTCCATGAATGCTTTAGAGTACTTGCACAATACTCATAAGAACCGACCAGTTCTACATTCACGTAGGTGGATATCCATCAAGTGTACGTGAGCAGTTAGAATACACTATCTCATAAAAAAATAATGGACTATGGATTCCATTAAGAGTAAGATAACTCATCCTTTCTCATTGCAATTCAAGTTATACAAAGTATACAATAATGCTATCTAGTCATAGGGGGGGTGGACGCGTCTCAAAGAAAGACAATAGCATACCGTGAGCGGCGAGGTGACTTGTTTTTCCCTTTGAACCTACTTCATGGGATCTCCAATCACATAGGTGGGGTTGCCGTCAGTGTCGCCCTCTATCTAAGGCAAAAGTCTCAATCCCCCTCGACGTTTCAACCACTTGTCTCCTGTTAAGCGGTTTTGTCAGAGGATCGGCCAAATTTAACTCTAACCTCACATAATCTAGAGCCACAACTCCAGATTCCAGCAGCTGCTTTATAGACTGTAGTCTCAGACGAATATGCCTGCTTTTCCCATTATACAATTTGCTCTTTGTCTTTGCTATCGCGGCCTGACACTCACAATGCATAGGTACAACTGGAGGCGGTTTTGTACCAATAGGAAGATCTGCCAAGAGGTTTCTAAGCCACTCAGCCTCAGCACTTGCTTTATCTAAAGCAATAAGCTCAGACTCCATGGTTGAACGAGCTATCAAGGTCTGCTTAGAAGATTTCCAAGCGACTGCACCTCCACCTAGGGTGAAAATATAACTACTAGTGGACTTGATATCATGAGAATCAGATATCCAATTTGCATCACAATAACCCTCTATCATAGGTGGAGTTTGTCTAAACCGTATGTCGTAATTCATTGTTCCTCTCAAGTACTTGGTTAGTCTCTCTAACGCACTCCAATGTTCCTGGCTAGGACAATGAGTGTATCTGCTTAACCTGCTAACTGCATAAGCAATGTCAGGTCTAGTGCAATTCATCAAGTACATGAGACTACCAATAATTTCGGCATATCTAGACTGAAGGACACCATGTTGAGCATTTTTCTGAAGTTCACTATTTGCCTCATAAGGTGTCGACACAGGCTTACTATCATAAAAGTTAAACTTCTTCAAAAACTTCTCAACATAATGCTCTTGTGAAAGCATATAGCCATCATCAAGCTTCTCGATGATTTTGATTCCAAGAATCACATCAGCTTCTCCCAAATCCTTCATTTCAAATTGGGAGGATAAAAACATCTTGGTGTTTCTCACAACATCAAGGCTAGGACTCATGATTAACATGTCATCCACATATAAACAGATAATCACATATGTATTCACATCAAAAGATTTAAAGTAAATACATTTATCAGCATCATTTATGTGATATCCATTAGACATCATGACACTGTCAAATTTTTCATGCCATTGTTTTGGCGCTTGTTTCAACCCATATAAAGACTTAACTAACTTGCATACCTTATGCTCATTCCCTGGTACTATCGTACCCTCAGGCTGCATCATATATATTTCTTCATCAAGATCACCATTCAAAAATACAGTTTTTACATCCATTTGATGAATAAATAAATTATAAATAGCAGCTAGAGCCATTAGAACTCTTATAGAAGAAATCCAAGTTATAGGAGCATAAGTATCAAAATAGTCAATGCCTTTTTTCTGAGAGAATCCCTTGACTACAAGTCTAGCCTTGTATTTCTCAATGAAACCATCTAGTTTCAATTTCTTTTTGAAGATCCACTTGTAACGTATAGGTTTTGCCCCAGGAGGTAGATCAACTATCTCCCATGTGTGATTAGCTATAATCGAATCTAGTTCTGAGTGTATAGCATCCTTCCATAAAGGTGCATCTCGAGAACCCATTGCCTCATTATAATCAGGGATCATCATCAAGAAGAAATGTGTAAAAGTCATCACCAAAATTGGTGGATTTTCTCGTCTCTTTTACTCTTTCAAATTTCTTGTTCAGAAATTTCAGGATCTATTGATTGTTGTTCACTAGGAGCAACCAACCTCTCAATGCCAATTTTCAAAGGAAACAAATTCTCAAAGAAATCAGCATTTTTACTCTCTATAATAATGTTAGCATCGACAAGGTTATTATCAGATTTTACGACTAAAAATATATATGCAGCACTATTATGAGCATAACCAATGAACATACAATCAACAGTTCTAGGTCCCAATTTTCTTTTTTAGGTTCGCTCACAAGAACCTTTGCAAGACACCCCCACATTTTGAAGTATGCCGTGTTAGGTACATGACCTTTCCATAACTCATATGGTGTCTTATTCCCTGTTTTCTTGTTGGGTATACTATTCTCAGATATGGCAAGCGATAGGATTGCTTCCCCCACAAGTTCGGGAAGCTCCAACTTACAAGCATAGCATTCATCATCTCTTTTACTATTTTTTTTTCCTTCTTGCTACTCCATTACTTAGGAGAGTATGGTGGAGTAGTCTCATGAATAATGTCATTCTTGTCACAAAAGTCCTGGAAGGGGTTAGACTCATATTCTCCACCCATGTCAGACCGAAGTCTTTTAATCTTACAATTAAAGCCGGGTTTTCAACTTCACTTTTTGTACTTGAGAAACATCTCACCTGCCTCATGTTTGTTTCTAAGTAAATATAACATGGTGTACCTAGAGAAGTCATCTATGAATGTAATATAATAAAACTTCCCCCCTCTAGACATGGTACTTCTGAATTCACCCAAATCTGTATGAATAAGAGTTAGTAATCCAGTTTTATCTCTAGAAACAGTTCTGCAGGGTTTCTTCGTGGCTTTAGTCTCAGCACATATCTCACATTTATCATTAGAAAAATCCGAAATATCAGACAATAAACCACATGTTTTCATCCTTTTCATATACTAAACATTCACATGTCCTAGTATACTATACCATGCCATATATTAAAAGAGTCAAGCAAGTAAGCAGAAGCAGATTCATTCTTATTAATAATAATGTTGTCAAGTACATTCAATATGAAAAGACCACTGTTATTACAATAACTTTTCCCAACAAAACCCTCATTCTTTGTCAGAACGAACTTGTCACTCTCAAAAGTCACCTTGGCCCCGACTTTTCCCAAGAAGAAGGACACGAAATCAGATTCTCATTTAATCTCGAACATGAAGAACATTACTAAGTGAAAGGATTTTCCCTTAAGTTAACTTCAGAAGAATCTTGCCTGTTCCATCAACAGGAATAGACCTAGAGTCACCCATATAGACCTTTTCATCTTTCACTAGTATGTAGTCTGAGAAGGCTTCAACATCACCACAGGGCGTGGTGGCACTGGAATCTAGTACCCAGTTCTTCTTCCCAATGGCCATGAACACTTGTGACACCACAAAGAAGAATAATATCATCTCCCCTCAACTAGATTAGCATTGGGAGGATCATCGCTGTCTTTTCTTGTTATGCGCAGACCGAAAAGCCTTATGTCCAGGTTTACCACAAACATAACAATTTCCATTGCCAGTACCACTCCTTTTAAAAGAAGTGTATTTGACCTTGAAATTCTTATTTTTGTTGTACTTCTGCTTTTTAGAGGTTTTGTTAGATTTGCTGGGATCACCTTCAATGATATTGGCTTTAGAATGGAATTCCTTAGACAACACCTCATCCCGAGTCTTGTTCTTTTCCTCTATGTGAATGTGAATGATCACATCCTCAAGGGTCATCTACTTGCGTTTATGCTTCATACTATTTTTATAGTGTTTTCAAGACTCAGGGAGTTTCTCAATCAAACATCCAGCAACAAAGGTTTCGGGTAAATTAATACCCTCAGTTTTCAAATCATTAATCAGCACATGATAATCATGGATTTGAGACGTTACATCTCTATCCTCTCTCATATGGAACTTTAAAAAAGTCCTAATAGCATATTTCTGAGTACCAGCATCCTCTATTATGTATTTCTTGTTTAAACTCTCCCATATATCATGTGCATTCTTATTTGAACAATAAATATCAAAAATTTCATTGGACAAGGTACTCAAAATAGCATGACGACATACCTTATTCCCATTGAGCCAAGCAGCTTGATTTCTTTCGAAATCATTAGAACCCTCCACGGGTGCTGTATCAGTGAGATGCTTTGCATAGTTGAGTACATCTAGGGATGTGAACACCCTTTCTCTCTTTCCTTAAGATTGTAGTAGTGGTTTCTGTATAGGGTGGATAGAGTTTAGGCAATTGGTAAGCCACTACCCACTAGACAATAAGCCCAAGCCCAAGCCCGACACGACTCGGTGCGGGGCGGGCGGGCGTGTGGCTTTGGGTGAGTCCTCCCTCCTAACACAAAAGCCTTTGTACCTTAAAGGCACGCCCTTATGATGGAGGAATTTCTCATATACCTCACTTGCTAGTGGTGGTTCACCAATGTGGGACTAAACACAATGCACTAAAGTGGAGAGAACACACATAGTTCATCTCCTCCACTTTGCACACACACACAAGTATTTTGAAATACTCTTGGAGATTCCAACACAATTGGATGTGACTTCTCCGAAAAATTCACTCGTGTGTCCATGCTTACTCGACAAATCTGATGCTTCATGTAAATTCGTTCCAAAGGATGGGGGAAGATATTCAATGCTCGGTAAGCGCTGAGAGGCTGATTCAAATTTGTGAATATATGATCGCCTGGCGATGATTGGTCACACTTTGGAATATTATCTTCAACACACTTTGATGAGTCGCCAACCTTTTTCTTTTGAGCTCGATGTCCAGCTTCCAGAGAGGACCTTGGAGTAGAATTATTACTATAGAAACAACAACGAAAACTCTCTGCACGGGTGAAATCTTGAGAAGGGACATTAGAAGATATAGGCAAAGGTTAAGCATTGTTTCCATTAGCAGTATAACAACGTCTTATGTTATTGTCTTCGCACCAATTTGCAATTAAATCCTTCACGGTGTAATTGGTAATAAGATTCGCATGTGCAAGATCTTGACGGGTTTTTCGACAAATGGTTAGTCTGTTGTCAACCCACCTTTGGATGAAAGCTCTTTCATAAGTCTGTCCAGATGCCACAATCATGGGTCCAACATCAGCCCCAGCCGGCGGCCAAAAAAAATAAGGAGGAATAGGCACGCCATTTGTAGCTGAAAATTGATCAATCGCTTCTAACTCCTTAAGCGGTGATCTTGCTCTCTCTTTTCCAAGGTCACACTCTCCACCAGCAACTCCTGATTTGAAGTTAAACCAAGTGACTCAGTAATTTTTATTAGAATCTCTAAATGGGGGTGAAAATTTCCTTTTGATCTCTCTATAACACCCCGTCTTTTAATTGTTTTTCCTATAATAATATTTATATTAATAATAATAATAATAATAATGTAAATAGATAAAACAAATATAGGATATCCAGTAGTTTTAGATAAAAGCCTGTAAGTAAGTAGATAGGTTTAAAACCCTTGTTTTTCGGGGAGGTTTTAAACAACTAGAAAAAATAGAGTTTTCTCACGAGAGTTCTGGGAGAAAAACACAAATGGGGTTTATAAAAAAAAAAAAAAAAAGAGTTTTAAAAAGGAGAAAGAAGAAAAAAAAAGGTTTGAACAAGAAAGATCTTCCGGTTTATTGCGACGGTCGACTTCAGTCTTTGGGGTTTTTTCTCTTTTCGAAGTCGTTCGGTTTTAAAACGATGAGTAGTCCAAGTTTTTTGTTATATTTGTTTATGCTATTCATCCCAAAGAATATCTTGTTTTCCGAAATTGAGATAGTGTAAACCCGGTTAATGGTGTCGACTGATAAATACGAATGTCGCAGTACCACAGTATGTAAAACGCGGGTAAAGTTGAAAAGTTAAACTGTCGAAGCCTTGACATCTTGACACCGGTGGTTAATGGCGTCGCCATCAGCACCAAAGCACCAAACCGTCCTTCATGTTTTGTGTTTGAAGTATATTTTATTTTTTTTATTTGTGGTGATGTTGGAACTGTTAGTGTTCTAATTGGTGTTAGATGGGTTGTTGGTGTCGCGAGGTGGGCTACTGAAGCTTTGGAGGAGCTTCAATGGCGACCAAATCAGCACCAAACCGTCCTGCGTCTTGATTGTTGGGACTAAGGTTGTTTGATTAGTGTTTTTGTTTGGTTTTTGTAGAGAATTTGTTGTTGGGTTGAGGTGGATGTGTTGCGGTGGATTGGGTGCTGGAGAGGAGCTGTCGAAGCTCCAAAGTTTTGTTAATGGCATGGGATGCGATTTTTGCAGTATAACGAAATCATGAATTGTTAGGATAGGTGTGTAGGGGTTATTGGGGGGATGAAAACCGCTGGGTTCCTTTTGTTTAGAGGTGGCCGGTGGTGGCTGTTGTGGTGGTCGGTGGTGGCTGGAAGTGGGATGAGGAAGGAGATGAGCAGTGAACCACGATTTGGGCTTGGGCCAAATCGTGGTGGGCTTATATGTTTTGTTTGGATTTTTTTTTTTTTAACTTTAGACTATGGGCCTTAGGCTTTGGGCTTTTGGGTTTTTGGAGTTTAGGCCTGGTTGACCAATGTTGACTGTTGACCAGAGTTGACTGTTGACTTTGACCAGGGTTGACTTTGACCAGTTGACCCAAATATGACTTTTACCTAAAATTATGATTCGGTCTAATAGGATAAGTCTAGGACTATTAACGTGTTTGACTTTAGGCTAAGACCTTCCTAAATATACTTGTGTACATGTATTTACTGCTTTGTAATTTTTTCAGTCTTTTACGATACACAACGTTACGACACTTATACATCCATGAAATTAATAACGCGTAAACCAAAAATAATTGAATCAAGATTTTTCCTTCGTTCTCTAAATAAGTTATGCAATAAAGTTCAATAATGCGTAAACAAAATTTACCGCACCCTTTTAGAACTCTCCACGCCTCAAGTTTTGGAATTGAGTTTATGACTGATGAAGTCATATGTTAGGTGGGCATTTATTGAATGTGCCACAAATGGCCCGTTAGCGTTATATAAGGGTATTCATTAAATGTGTCATGAATGACCCAGGTATTCATTGAATGTGCCATGAATGACCAGATGGTTTGGACTGCCTTAAAGAGGAACTAAGGTATTCGCCTTGCGGGTTAGTTGTATTCCTTGAGTGTACGGGAATGTAGGATTGGGTATTCCTTGAATGTGGCAGGAATGACCCAGGGCATTCATTGAATGTGCCATAAATGGCCCGTTAGTGATGTGATAGGTATTCATTGAATGTGCCATGAATGACCTGAGTTTTGTGCACAAAAAGGCTGTGAAATATGTGTATGAAATCCCAGAGATGGCTATGATATTGTGGTATTCAGTGGGAGAGAGGCACACAGGAATGTGTGATTTGGC
This sequence comes from Coptis chinensis, assembly GCF_015680905.1. Lineage (NCBI taxonomy): Eukaryota > Viridiplantae > Streptophyta > Magnoliopsida > Ranunculales > Ranunculaceae > Coptis > Coptis chinensis. The sequence continues at coordinate 84,477,539 of NC_141463.1, read as the reverse complement.
AAATGTGTGGAGTGCAAATTGTGGAGTAGGTACTAAAGGGTGGGTGTATAAGAAAAGTAATTGATTAATTGACAAGAGAAATTGATTTGATTATGCGAGTGTGTTTGGGCTTACTTTTGAATCCATATAGGATATCTACATGTGTTATATACAAGTTCTAACTTTCTTTTGCAGGAGAGTAGGACTTAATAATATTTTTGGAGGGACGCCAGTCCTACCCTTTATCTGTGCATTACATCGGTAAGTGTAATTCAATTATTTAGATATTAAAAGGAGTTATTAGAATGAGTTAATAAAATGGAAGTTTTGCTTGGGAAGAAACTATGCCGGTTGAGATAATGAAACTACATCCTTCCAAGCGGAGAATGATTAGGTTATGATAGATTTAAAGTGTTAGTTGGATAAGTAAAGTTTGAAATGTTTATATGTAGTTAGTCTACTCATACCCAAAGAAATTCCATTTTGTCAACCCATGTTTGCTTTGTTTTGGCAACGTGGGTATGTTCTTGGGAACATAGGTGGAAGGCAGTGGAACCGCGGCGTGTGATTGGGATTCTTGCCTGGAGCAGTCCGTTAGTTTTCTTTTAGGTCTGATTCCTATTGAAAGGATGTAATAACGTAGTTTACCTTTTTCATGGCATGAGAACATGGTAGTGAGGAATTTTATTCTGAGAGTTTGTTTGATATTTTATTTGGAAGGATGTTATCTTAATAAAGAAGTTGCGGATAATTATCGGGATTATTTTATTTTAAGTTGTTTCTTTTATGACATGGCTATTAGGGTTTGTATGTGTAGTATCCTCCGTCATAGTCTGGGTTTTTAAACAAGTGAACCTAGTGATGTTTGAGATATTTATATTTCAAATATTCACTTTGTTATTGTTTAGAAATTTGGACATTTTGGTATCGAGCTGGGTTAGCTTAGTGTTGGAAAGTCTAAGTGATCCCTCGGATGTGGAATATGGGTTATAGTATTGAGAGTTTTGGATATATGTGAATATTAATGGGAGTTTTGTTTGAACCGTAGATCATGGTTGAGACATCGTAATGGTAATACCAATCGACTGCAGCGAACACTCCGTCCAAAGATGTCGATGGAGAGGACAAATGAATCGGTTGTTGCGTGCTATCTTGAGAATAACCATCCCGTTTCGGGAGATCCTTTTGCTAAAAGCCGCAATAAGGAGTTTGGTACTCTTGGTGGGCGGCCGATTTATCGGTGTTGGGAATCGCGATTGCAGCAGAGAGTCTTGGATTCAAAGTTGTGAAAATGTTTTTGAGCCGTGATGCAGCCTTTACTTGAGATCGAGGAGTTGGAGTCAAGTACCACCAACTTGATGACACCGATAGGTTTTGGTGGCGAAGCTCTCACCCCTAGTCCGGACACTAGAATTTTGACTTGGGAGGACTTCAAGGTTAGATTTGAGAGTAAGTTCATTCCCGAAAGCGAGAAAAGAGCGGTTGGCTCAGCAGTTCTCTGAGTTGACTCAAGACGGAAAGTCCGTGGATCGGTATGTGACCAAGTTTAATGAGTTATCGAGGTTTGCTCCCTATCTTGTGGATACCGACAAGAAGAAAAACAAAAGTTCATACGTGGGTTAGAGAGTCACTTGTCCAAAGAAGTTGATTCCTTTTGATGGGGACACTTTTGATCGCGTGTGTTGGACTTGGCCTTGAGATATGAGGAGCGAATGCAGCCCTAAGAGAGTCGAGGAGGAAGAGGAAGTTTGGTGAGATACCGGTTGTTGGTCCTAGGCCTTTTGAGAGCAAAAATTAATAGGTTTAGGCCTTATGATATACCTCCGAGGGGTCCGTTTCAGAGACCACCATCCCAGGGGTTTCAGGGAGGATTTCATCAGCAGGGTGTATACCGACCCCAGGGAGGATTTCATCAGCAGGGTGGTTATAGGCCACCGGGGCAGACTGGAGGCTATAGACCTCAGGGGAATCAGTGGCAGAGGTAGGGTCCCCAGCTTCAGGGTCGAGCTCCGGCTCTTCCGTGATCGACCCAAAGAAGATTACTTTTACCCGCACTCAAAGACCAATGCTCGTGAGCCATAGTTCCCGCTGAAAGGGCTTACCGGGAGTGTAAACAGTGGGGCATTTATCTCGTTATTGCCCTACCAAGCGAGGGAAATCGCCAGAACGAGCACCCGCCACCGGACTACCACTCGTGCTAGAGCCTATGCAGCTATGCCAGACACAGGAATGTTGAAGGTACCTTTAGTTCATCTCGGTTTACATTCAGAGTTTTGTTTGACTCGGGGTGCTTCACATTCCTTTATATGTCGCCGGATGTTGAGAAAGAAAGTTTTAAAACTACCCTTTTTATCTAAGCCCTTGTGTGTTGAGACACCGTTAGGAGGTTCTTTACCTTATATGACGAAAGTGCAAAGGTTTTAAGTTGTGTTTCTTAGACCGTGTCTTTATGGTAAACTTGATCGTGTTGGGGTTTGAGGGTTTCCATTTCATACTTGGTATGGACCGGTTGACGCGTTATCATGTTACCTTGGATTGTGCGAGGAGGGAGGTTATAGTGAATACACCACCGCATGCCGAGGTTGATTCACACCGTGTTAGTAAGGAGGACTTCGGTGATGTCTAGTTTCACATTGCTCTATAGAGATACCCACGAGGGATATCGATGATGTGGAAGTAGTGAGAGACTTCAAGATGTTTTTAGGAGATTCCGGGTTGCCACCCAAGAGGGAGGTGGAGTTTCAGATAGACTTGTTACCGGGGACTGCACCAGTTTCAAAGTCGGCTTACAGGTTGGCACCTAATCTATTGGACGAAATGAAAGTGCAAGTCGAGGAATTACTCAAGAAGGGGTTCATACGACCGAGCAACTCACCATGGGGTGCGCCTGCTATTTTTGTTTCAAAGAAGGATGGTACTTTGAGGATGTGTATTGACTTCCGTGGATTTGAACCGTAACTATAAAAATAAGTATCCGCTTCCTAGGATTGATGACTGTTGGACCCGGTTGAAAGGGGGCTAAGATATTTTCAAAGTTTGATTTAAGGACTGGTTATTACGGATGGGAGTTGAAGAGAAGAGTATTCCTTTGACGCATTTAGGACTCGGTATGGGTTGTATGAGTTTTACAGGATGCCTTTTGGGTTGACAAATGCACTGCATTCTTTATGGACCTGATGAATCGTATTTTTTTCGGCCCTTTTTGGATAAATTTGTGATTGTTTTCATTGATGACATTTTAGTGTATTCACAAAACACAGAAGAACATAAGATGCATTTGAAGATAGTGATGCAAACGTTCCGGGAACAGAAGTTGTATGCTAAGTTTAGCAAGTGCCATTTTTGGGAAGAAGAAATTCGTTTCTTGGGACACGTGGTATCTAGTGAAGGGATTGTTGTAGACCCTGAGAAGGTTGCTGCAATGAAAGAATGGAAACAACCAACCACTGTTACAGAGATTAGAAGTTTCTTGGGGTTAGCTGGATATTATCGGAGATTTATTGAGAAGTTCTCGCTTATAGCAGCTCCGCTCACCAAGTTAACTAGGAAAGATGTGAAGTTTATGTGGACTAATGATTGTGAGAAAGCTTTCCTAGAATTGAAACAGAGGTTGACTACAGCTCCAATTCTAGTAATCCCGACTAGAGGCGGAAAGCTAGTGGTTTTTACAGATGCTAGTGGAACTGGTTTGGGTTGTATGTTAATGCAAGACCAGAAGGTGGTGTCGTATGCTTCACGACAGTTGAAGATACATGAGAGACGTTATCCTACTCATGACCTGGAGTTAGCGGCAGTGGTTTTTGCTTTGAAAATGTGGAGACATTATTTATATGGTGAGAAGTTCGAGCTTTACACAGATCACAAGAGTTTGAAGTATCTTTATTCACAGAAAGAGTTGAATATGAGACAGCAGAGATGGATGGAGTTCATAAGTAGTTATGACTTCGAGATTCAGTATCACCCAGGCAAGGGCAATGTAGTTGCGGATGCACTTAGTCGATTGCCTGGTGTTTTGACCACTCTTATGGTGCAAGAGTGGAAGAGTTTAGAGACTATCGCAGCTTATGACGTCCGGACTACACCGTCTACGATGAGGGGTATATATGCAGTCCGGAGGTTAGGCGGTGATTTCAAGAAGTGATTGCCATGCAACCACGAGACCGATTTCTTTTGAGTCGGTTGGATGATCTGGTCATTGATATTTTAGATGATTGTCCGTCTGATTGGACAGTAGATTCTGATGGAGGATTGAGATTTCATGAGAGATTATGTGTACCTGATGATGTAGAGTTAAAGAAGGAAATATTATATGAAGCTCATCATTCTCGGTTTACAATTCATCCTGGAGGAACGAAGATGTACCAAGACTTGAAGAGGACCTTTTGGTGGGAAGGAATGAAAAGAGATGTCGGAGAATATATTTCTCAGTGTTTAACTTGTCAGCAAGTTAAGGCAGAGCATCAGAGGCCTTCTGGATTATTGTAGCCATTAGAGATACCGATGTGGAAATGGGAGCACATTTCTATGGATTTCATTGATGGCTTGCCTAAGTCTCGGAGAGGTAATGAATCTATTTGGGTTATTGTTGATCGTCTAACGAAATCTGCTCATTTCATTCCTATTGACGTACGTAGAAATACAGATAAGTTGGTTTCCTTTGTACATTCGGGGAAGTGGTCGGGGTTACATGGGATTCCAAAGGAGTATTGTTTCAGATCGAGATCCTTTGTTCACTTTCGAGTTTTTGAAGAGTTTTCAGCGTGCTATGGGCACTAGTTTGGCGATGAGTACTGCTTATCATCCTCAGACAGATGGACAGACGGAGAGGGTGAATCAGATATTAGAAGATATGTTACGGTCTTGTGTAATGGATTTTGGTGGAGGATGGGAGGAGCATTTACCTTTGGTGGAGTTTGCATATAATAACAGTTTCCAGTCGAGCATCGGTATGGCACCCTTTGAGGCTTTGTATGGCGTCCCATGTCGATCACCGCTTGTTAAAGTGATGTGGGAGACCGAAAATTGCTTGGGCCCGAGATAGTGAGAGAGACATCTGAACATATTAAAGTCATTAGAGAAAGGATTAAGACAGCACAGAGTAGGCAGAAAAGTTATGCAGATTTGAAGAGGAAACGGGTAGAGTTTTCTGTAGGCGATTTTGTGTTTTTGAAGGTTTCCCCTATGAGAGGAGTTATGAGGTTTGGCATGAAAGGAAAGTTGAGTCCACGATATATTGGACCATACGAGATAGTAGCCTCCGTTGGTAGTTTGGCGTATCATCTTGCTTTGCCGCCTAACTTAGTGATGATTCATGATGTCTTCCACGTGTCTATGCTACGGAAATGTGTGAAAGATCCTACTGAGGTTGTCCAGCCAGCAGAGCTAGAGTTGAACGATGATGTAACTTTTACAGTGAGGCCTATCACGATAGTAGATAGGGATGTGAAACACCTTAGGAGGAGGATTGTAAACTTGGTAAAAGTGCAGTGGAGTGAAAGGGAAAATGACATGACCTGGGAACTTGAAGATAAGATAAGGCGGATGCACTCGAGCTCTTCTCTGGACACTCTACCTTGAATCTCGGACGAGATCCTTTTAAGGTGTGTATATTATAACACCCCGTCTTTTAATTGCTTTTCCTATAATAATATTTATATTAATAATAATAATAATAATGTAAATAGATAAAACAAAGATAGGATATCCAAAAGAGTTTCGATAAAACCCGTAAGTAAGTAGATAGGTTTAAAACCCTTGTTTTTCGGGAGGTTTTAAACAACTAGAAAAAATAGAGTTTTCTCACGAGAGTTCTGGGAGAAAAACACAGCGAGGGTTTATAAAAAAAAAAAAAGGGAGAGTTTTACAGAAAGAAGAAAAAAAGGGTTTGAACAAGAAAGATCGTCCGATTTCGCGCGACAGTCGACTTCAGTCTTTGGGGGTTTTTCTGCTTTCGGGAAGCTGTTCGGTTTTAAAACAGTGAGTAGTCTGAAGTTTTTTTTTTGTTATATTTGTTTATACTATTCATCCCAGTAATACTGTTTTCCAGAATTGAGAAAGTGTAAACCCGCTTAATGGTGTCGACTGATAAATACGAATGTCGCAGTACCACGGTATGTAAAACGCGGGTAAAGTTGAAAAGTTAAACCGCCGCCTTTGACATCTTGACACGGGTGGTTAATGGCGCCGCCATCGGCCAAAAGCACCAAACCGTCCTTCATGTTTTGTGTTTGAAGTATATTTTATTTTTTTATTTGTGGTGATGTTGGAACTGTTAGTGTTCTAATTGGTGTTAGATGGGTTGTTGGTGTCGCGAGGGGGCTACCGCTTTGGAGGAGCTTCAATGGCGACCAAATCAAAGACCAAACCGTCCTGCGTCTTGATTGTTGGGACTAAGGTTGTTTGATTAGTGTTTTTGTTTGGTTTTTGTAGAGAATTTGTTGTTGGGTTGAGGTGGATGTGTTGCGGTGGATTGGGTGCTGGAGAGGAGCTGTCGAAGCTCCAAAGGTTTGTTAATGGCGTGGGATGCGATTTTTGCAGTATAACGAAATCATGAATTGTTAGGATAGGTGTGTAGGGGTTTTTGTGGGGATGAAAACCGCTGGGTTCCTTTTGTTTAGAGGTGGCCGGTGGTGGTTGTTGTGGTGGTCGGTGGTGGCTGGAAGTGGGATGAGGAAGGAGATGAGTAGTGAACCACGATTTGGGCTTGGGCCAAATCGTGGTGGGCTTATATGTTTTGTTTGGATTTTTTTTTTTTTTTTTGACTTAACTTTAGACTATGGGCCTTAGGCTTTGGGCTTTTGGGTTTTTGGAGTTTAGGCCTGGTTGACCAATGTTGACTGTTGACCAGAGTTGACTGTTGACTTTGACCAGGGTTGACTTTGACCAGTTGACCCAAATTTGACTTTTACCTAAAATTATGATTCAGTCTAATAGGATAAGTCTAGGACTATTAACGTGTTTGACTTTAGGCTAAGACCTTCCTAAATATACTTGTGTACATGTATTTACTACTTTGTGATTTTTCAGTCTTTTACGATACACAACGTTACGACACTTATACATCCATGAAATTAATAACGCGTAAACCAAAAATAATTGAATCAAGATTTTTCCTTCGTTCTCTAAATAAGTTATGCAATAAAGTTCAATAATGCGTAAAGAAAATTTACCGCACCCTTTTAGAACTCTCCATGCCTCAAGTTTTGGAATTGAGTTTATGACTGACGAAGTCATATGTTAGGTGGGCATTTATTGAATGTGCCATAAATGGCCCGTTAGCGTTATATAAGGGTATTCATTGAATGTGTCATGAATGACCCAGGTATTCATTGAATGTGCCATGAATGACCAGATGGTTTGGACTGCCCTAAAGAGGAACTAAGGTATTTGCCTTGCGGGTTAGTTGTATTCCTTGAGTGTACGAGAATGTAGGATTGGGTATTCCTTGAATGTGGCAGGAATGACCCAGGGCATTCATTGAATGTGCCATGAATGGCCCGTTAGTTATGTGATAGGTATTCATTGAATGTGCCATGAATGACCTGAGTTTTGTGCCCAAATAGGCTGTGAAATATGTGTATGAAATCCCAGAGATGGCTATGATATTGAGGTATTCGGTCGGAGAGAGGCAAACAGGAATGTGTGATTTGGCAAATGTGTGGAGTGCAAATCGTGGAGTAGGTACTAAAAGGTGGGTGTATAAGAAAAGTAATTGATTAATTGACAAGAGAAATTGATTTGATTATGCGAGTGTGTTTGGGCTTACTTTTGAATCCATATAGGATATCTACATATATTATATACAAGTTCTAACTTTCTTTTGCAGGAGGGTAGGACTTAATAATATTTTTTTGAGGACGCCGTCCTACCCTTATATACAGCATATACACATCGGTAAGTGTAATTTAATTATTTAGATATTAAAAGGAGTTATTAGAATGAGTTAATAAAATGGAAGTTTTGCTTGGGAAGAAACTATGCCGGTTGAGATTACGGAATTACCTGTCTTCCAAGCTGAGAATGATTAGGTTATGATAGATTTAAAGTGTTAGTTGGATAAGTAAAGTTTGAAATGTTTATATGTAGTTAGTCTACTCATACCAGCAAATTCCATTTTGCTGACCCATGTTTGCTTTGTTTTGGCAACGTGGGTGTGTTCTTGGGAACATAGGTGGAAGGTAGTGGAACCGCGGCGTGTGATTAGGATTCTTGCCTGGAGCAGTCCGTTAGTTTTCTTTTAGGTCTGATTCCTATTGGAAGGATGTAATAACGTAGTTTACCTTTTTCATGGCATGAGAACATGGTAGTGAGGAATTTTATTCTGAGAGTTTGTTTGATATTTTATTTGGAAGGATGTTATCTTAATAAGAAGTTGCGGATAATTATCGGGATTATTTTATTTTAAGTTGTTTCTTTTATGACATGGCTATTAGGGTTTGTATGTGTAGTATCCTCCGTCATTGTCTGGGTTTTTTAAACAAGTGAACCTAGTGATGTTTGAGATATTTATATTTCAAATATTCACTTTGTTATTGTTTAGAAATTCGGGCTGTGACACTCTCATAGCTTCTTTTACTCTCTCTTGGTCCGAACATTGAAGTTCCTGCAAACAGTGCTGAAAACAGTCTACCAATAAATTAGCACAAAGCAAGGAAATAATGAGAAAATATGTTGCACAAGTAGATCAACAAGACTTATAAAAGGAAATGCAAACAAGGAAAAAGGCACAGAGGGATGCAACAAATAGTTCATATGAGATTGAAGTACATATATATTAAGTACCTTCGCATCAACTAATTATGAAGTGAATGGAGATGATTGCAGCATTATACACAATATGTGACAAATATCTATACAAGACCTCTGGATCTTTATTGCCATTGGCTGACTCTGTAGGACCTAGAGATAACAAAGAAAACTTATCAAGGGGGACACTCCTAAGAATAAGGAAATGGCTTCATTAAAGTTAGACCACCACCTTTTCCTAAAAGTTGCGTTCGACTTCCCTTTAGTTGAAATCTGCATTAACAATTACTAATAAAACATTTAACGGGTGTTTAACCATATGTGTATGCTATCTTATTTAGTATACGGGAACAATAGGATGTGCAAGAATTTCCTTCATTGTTTTGATCATGTAGTAGTTAGATTTCTTATGAGTTTGTTAGAGCATTTTTAGCAGAGCAACCAAAAAAACACTAAAATTTTGAACCAAAAAAACACCAAACCAAAAAAACACCAAGCAACTACGCAGTTTTGCCAAAACCGCGCCATATAGTCCACGCGGTTTTGGCAAAACCGCGCCACTAAAGCCCAACTAACAGGCCCAAGACCACGCGCCATGTATCGCACATAAACTTTTTTCTTTTTTTTCTTTCCCAATCTCTGGCACGGTTTTGTGAAAATCGCGCCATATAAGCCCAATTAGAAGCCCAAGCCCACGCGGTGTTGGCAAAAGCCAAAACCGCGTGAGTGATTTGATACAGCACCAAACCTGGAACCAAATATTGGTCAATTTGGTGTTTTTTCTTGAGAATTTGGTGTTTGATGCTAGGTTGATATCACTGCTAAAGATGCTCTTATGTTTTTTCTGTTTTTTTTTAAAGGATAATTGTATTAATAAGAAAAAGTTACATAGTACAATGAATGGATAGGATTGATAGTTATCACTACCACATTAGATACTAAAATCAGTTTACAAATCTTTAAACTCCCGCTGCGAGATCGAACCCGGGATTATGTTGGTTTGTCCCTACTAGCACAGCACATTATATTATGTTGGTTTGTTAAAAAGTAAAATGTCTTTCTTTTGTATTTTATTATTGTTTATTATTTATTGGGTTCAATTTCTTCGATTTGTCATAAATTGACAACACAAAGTTTGACGATTTTTTTTTTTTTTTTTTTTGCCATTACAGATTACCATAAGGACGGAAAGGCTTGTGAACTTGGAAAGTGGAAAGGCTATATATTTATCAATAAGGTGGTATTTAATTGTTAAACTCGAAGGGAAAAAAAAACTTACATCACACATTGACTCAAAACAAAAATTTCCTTGCCATATTTTTTCGCTTGGATACATCAGAAATTTTGAAGCAGAACCTTATGTAAGAGGGGAATATTTGTGATTCTTTAGATCGTACAAAGAATTTCTACTTTGTCCTTTGAAGAACACGTAGGTAAACATATATATGATACGATCTCAATCATAGTTTTGGACTCCATATAAATATGGATATTTATTTCTTGATGAATTATAAGTATCCATATTGAATGTGGTAGAATTCACTTGGGATTGACAAAATGTTGGCATAGTATAGGTAACTAATTGTTGCATAGTGTGGTGATGACCACCTATTCCAAACTTAAGGACAAATTGAATATCTCTACACAATAATAATTTTAAAACATTGTATGTGACTGACAATTAGTAAAATATTTTCTTCAAATATTTTCACCCCAATAATATAACACAAACATGCAACATCAGATTATACCATGTATTTAATACCAGCTATCATATTACATGGTACTAGCTTTCAATCATGTGCATCACACGTGCCCTCTACCAGTAATAATAATAATAATGAGGACGAAGCAGTGTGAAATCCTACGACATGTTACATAACTTGATTTCCTACTTTACTTATTTGAAGAAAAATTGAAGGCTTAATAAGTGAGTAGAAGTGCCTCTAAGCAAGAAGTAAAAAGAAGAAACATCCTGTAGCATCTGCTCTATTACTTCTAGGACTGCAACTTACTTTTGACCTCAGCTATGGAGAGAGTGTTGTGTGTGGTGTACTTTCAAACTCCAAGGTAATTTCTTATTGCTTAAGATTTTAGCATAGCCGACGACACTGATGAGAAGATAATCCTCATTTCAAGTCAACTCTAGACTCATCTCTATTTATGCCAGACCTAGTTATGGACAACGATGGACTCCCTTCTCTGTCTCGCTCATTACTTACTGTACGTAAGATTAATTTTCAGGACCAGAGGTAAGAGCAGTATCCCAGACTTCAAACTTGGTAAGAGCAGTATCATCCCAGACTTCAAACTTGGTAAGAGCAGTATCATCCCAGACTTCAAACTTGGTGTAGAAACATGCTTGCCTCTCAAAAATGCAGTATTGAAGGAGATCAATAATAGAACTTATCCTACAAGATTTCTTCTAAATATAGATTAGCCAACAATCATTGCAGCCCATAAGGTAATTTCTACAGACTCGGGAGTTGTATGTCTTATCCACCGCACATGTAATCTTTCCCTTTCCAAATTGACAAAGTCTACAAATGGGTTTCTGTAAGTTTTTTATAGAACAACAATAAAGATACTGAATGCATGCTAACGTAGCAAAACAATCCCATATTGTTATATTCTATATATTTTTGTGAATAGTGAAGAACGAAAAGGTATTGAACATTCCCTGGAAATATCCAATGTATATACAGAAGAGATTCCATTAATGGGAAAATTGAGGTACAAATAGTCAATGTATATAGCTTTAAGCGCGAAAGTTCCAAGCGATAACAAAAAATACAAGTTTGACATTGAAGAATTTAGTGCATGTTAATGAAACTTGATCAGCATTCCTTTCTGTTTACAAATGTGATTCGTGACAACAATGCAAAAATATAGAAATTTAGAACATCAAATGCAAAATATAAAAAAATTAGTGTTCATCACTATTGCTACGGTGCATAATCAATTCATACATTGTTGCGAACGGGATTCCACAGCATTCGTAATTATGTTCTTCCCCTAGTTCCTGGGTAATCTCCGACTCTGATTCCGACCAGTGCCGGCCCTGACATTTTGGTGGCCTAAAGCAAGACAATAAAATGTGGCCCTATATGCGTTAATGTTATCAATTTTTTTTTAACGTGTGTTATTCAATATAATCCAAGAGAGAGCGAGTGAAGTGATTTTGTTATTTGAGAGAAGAGTTTTATTTGTTTTTTTAGATATAGATAAAAGTTTGGGTTTTTTAATTGTGAGTTGGTTTAATGTTTTTTGTTTTTTTTTAATTGTTTGTAACTAGTGGGGTAAATATTGCCAAAGAGTTTAATAAGGAGTTGGGTTCTCGGGGATTGTGAGTGATTTTGTTATTTGGCGGAGGAGTTTTATTTGTTTTTTTTAGATATAGATAAAAGTTTGGATTTTTTTAATTGTGAGTTGGTTTAGTGTTTTTTGTTTTTTTTAATTGTTTGTAACGAGTGGGGTAAGTATTGCCAAAGAGTTTAATAAGGAGTTGAGTTCGCAGGGATTGTGAGTGATTTTGTTATTTGGCAAATGAGTTTTATTTGTTTTTTTAGATATAGATAAAAGTTTGGATTTTTTTAATTGTGAGTTGGTTTAATGTTTTTTGTTTTTTTTTAATTGTTTGTAACGAATGGGAGTGGGGTAAATATTGCCAAAGAGTTTAATAAAGAGTTGGGTTCTCGGGGATTGTGAGTGATTTTGTTATTTGGCAGATGAGTTTTATTTGTTTTTTTAGATATAGATAACAGTTTGGGTTTTTTAATTGTGAGTTGGTTTAGTGTTATTTGTTTTTTTTTTATTGTTTGTAACGAGTGGGGTAAGTATTGTCAAAGAGTTTAATAAGGAGTTGGGTTCTCGGGGATTGTGAGTGATTTTGTTATTTGAAAGAAGAGTTTTATTTGTTTTTTTAGATATAGATAAAAGTTTGGGTTTTTTAATTGTGAGTTGGTTTAGTGTTTTTTGTTTTTTTTTAATTGTTTGTAATGAGTGGGATAAGTATTGCCAAAGAGTTTAATATAAAAAGTTGGGTCTCAAAAGGTATTGAGGGATTAATTGAAATCATATGTTTATTTTTTTTTTAAATATGGTTGGTTTATTTTTTGTCATAATTTAAATAAGTGGCAACTAACTGAACTCTTTATTAGAAAGTTTATTGTTTTGTAGCCGATAATAGTGTGGCCCTATTTTTTTGTTTTGGTTTGGTGGCCCAAAGCAATTGTTTGGGTCGCTTTGCCTCAGGGCCGGCACTGATTCCGACTCTGATTCTTCACCTAAAAACTCAACTGACTCTGGATTTATATCAATTTCATCGTGGGCCTCGGCCTCAGCAACTTGGGGAACTTCCTGGTCGGGCTGGTCGGGCTCACCATAGGCGATACCACAGTTAATCAGAAACAGAATTACCACTAGGGTAAGGAAGGCAATTATTGTGGCCGTTCCATCAAGTGAAAGGTCTCTAAACGGCACTGAAATAGTGTGGACCATAGTATAAAATATCCCGATATATCCCGATATTTGGGGATATCTATCCATATTCCAGAAAAAGATATATAAATATCACGATATGTTCAGAGATATATACGACTGCAAATATCGGTGATATTCAACGATATTTGCGATATTTTGCGATATTTGGAGATATTTTACGATATTTTGTGTATATAATAATTTTATTTAATATTTACTATTATATTTCAAATAAATATAAATAATGTATCATGATATATCAAGAAATATCCACAATATCCACGATATTTTTCGATATTTTAGATATATCCACGATATTTGCATGTGAAACAATGTCAAATATCCCCAAAGAGGGGGATATATCCACGATACATATCCATAAATTGAATATCGATAAATACCCATATCCTGATATTTTGTACTATGGTGTGGACTGCAATCTTGAGATTACAAATCAGTTCATACACTTCAATTCTTACTGTATTGATCCTCATCATCTTACCACTATCATTTCCACTGCTTACCTTCAAACTTTTACCAGGATCAAGAGTTGGTAAAGAGGTCCCAGTTGGTAACCTCATTAAATCAGAGCTCAACATCATCTTATTAGGAACAATATGGAAACGGAAGTTACTCAAATAAGCATGACCACCTGAGAAGATGGATGCATCATCCAAAGCAAAACAGTCATGTTTTGGAGATTCACTATTTCTGGATACTTGGCTTTCAATGCTTGTGATAAAATACTGAACCCATTGTAATGAAGACGAAGCATAACATCTTTCAACATCAATCTCATTAAAGCAGGAGAAGTGTTTTGAGGATTATTCGATGATTGTGATGAAGAAGAAATGGGACTAGTTCGATTATTGTTGTTATCAGTTTGTCTTAAAGGAGGAAACGAGAATGAATTCATCCGTTCAATGTTACATGATAACGGAGACACAGGAGAAATGAATCCTTCCAAACGGTGAACAACAACCAAACCATTATTGAAGAAATCAGGATGTGTTATTTCAACACCACCAATATAAACAATCGTACTAGTATCATTATTTGATGAACTAGAAGAATCATGATTATTATTATTAGTAGTAGTAGAAGAAGCAGTAGTAACAGTAATACATCTACCAGTACTCATAGTTTCAAGTTTAGTACCAAAAGCAAGCTTGTTCAAGTAATCATAAGAGAATATTCCCGGAACTATGTGCTCACGAAGGATCTGAGGTACAGAACATGAGCTACTTACTGAACCGGAACCGATACATGACCGAATCGAATCATCTGTTGGTGCGAATACTGTTGAAGGACCATTCCATGTATAGTAAGCGGAATCTGATAGTGATGGAACTGCTGCTGCTAGTTCTTGAAAACCTAGCGTTGTTAATATCGACTCCAAATGAGCCATTGGTGATTGCACTTCTTTACTATTACTGTTACCATTCGATGAAGAAGAAGGTGGTTCGGCTGGTGGTGGTGAGAATGTAGTAGTAGCTGAGAAATCTGATGGTGGTAGCGTTGTTAATATCGACTCCAAATGAGCCATTGGTGATTGCACATTGTTACCATTCGATGAAGAAGAAGGTGGCTCGGCTGCTGGTGGTGAGAATGCAGTAGTAGCTGATGATGAATCGTCTATATTCTTGGAAAAATCAGATGGTGGTGATGAAGATGATGAAGAAGAGGAGGAATCATCGATGGTTGTTGTTGTTGTTGTTGTTGATGATGAAGATTCATCATAAGAAATGTTGGGAATAATGATGATGAGTAAAGCGAGAATGGTGATGAGATGAAAAAGAAACTTCCTTATCACCATTGTTGAGTTTGTTGAATTGAGAGAGAGTGTTTGAAAAAGAGAAGAAATGAAGAAATGAGGAGATGGCTAGTGAGTGAAGGGAGGTATTTATAGATGAGTGACCAGGCGTGAAGTGTGTTATGTGTGACTGTGGTTTCAGTTGTGGTGAGATATTGACCTTGGTTAGGTTATATTTTGTGACTGATTTGACCCTGTAGAAGTTTCCGGATATTTGTTTTAGTAGGTGAGATTTTTTACTGATGAGGGGTATTTGTAGTA
Organism: Coptis chinensis; assembly: GCF_015680905.1. Lineage (NCBI taxonomy): Eukaryota > Viridiplantae > Streptophyta > Magnoliopsida > Ranunculales > Ranunculaceae > Coptis > Coptis chinensis. The sequence goes on along the minus strand of NC_141463.1, from coordinate 84,462,259 downwards.
GAAAAAGTTTTGGTTAAAAGTGTGGTTGAAATGAAGAAATGGGGAGTGACGTCAAGAGTGGAGGGAGAGAATTGAGTTTGTTAGAGAATTAGTTATGGTTTATTACTGATGAATACCCCTTCTAGAAGAAATGAGGTGAAGGAAAAAAAAGTGAGGTTTGATTTGTGAGAGTTTCTTTGTACGAATTTTTACGGGTGGGTGTCTGAGTGAGAGTGATTCTGCGGTTTGATAGTTTGTTAGACAGTTATTTTGGGAGTCAGGGAGGTGTCACTAGTTTATTTACTGAAGTACCCTTGTTGAGTTATCACATTTATAAACACCATAGTTATGGGCATGTGCCTTGTGGCTTACGAGTACTTTTGGGGGCATGTTAGCATGTATGGTATAATAAATTAATAACAATGGACGGAAAAATAATGGTCATGTGGGTTGTACATTTTCTTACATTTTCCCTCCCCGTCTTCAGAAGTACCACAAATTAAGTCCAATTTGCTAATGGCACAATGAATCCATCTCAATGTAGATAAAGAATTTGGCCCCAGTTTCAGTTTCAGTAACTTTTTTTCTTTTTGTGAGCAGTAATATAATTACACATTTATTAACTCAAATCATTTTAGATCCAAGCCCATGCCCAATATACTCAAATGGTCAAATATAATTCGGACTGGCACATGATTTATGCCCAATATCTCAACACATAGGCACAAGCCTTTCGCAAAAACACTTGATTACACTAGTACGATAGGCCATAGCGCTATGCAAATTACAAAATGCGTAGGGAGCATCAATTACGGATCCTTCAAGGACTTCTCCCACCACCACAAGCTGCAACATATATGTTTTCAAAGGCTTGTGATTTGTTAACTCAAATAAGATAATTACACATTTATTAACTCAAATAAGGTATTTGGTGTGATGTTGAAATGAGTTGGTTAGTTTCTTTGTTATAGAGAGTGATAGTTTGTTTTTTGGGTTTTGGTCAATGACGGCTATGACGCAAAGCAAATACTCAATGCAATTGCTTGACTTTCCTTAATCAATTATAGAGAGTGATAATTTGATTGTCCCCCCCCCCCGTACATTTTCCTGAATCAATCATTGGCACAATTTGATTGTCCCCCCTCCCCCACCAAAAGGTCAAATAAGTCAAGTCCAATGAGAAATTGCAGGATGAATCCGAACTCATAATTTAGACCCAAATACCCAATATCATAACGTCATAAATCATAACCTACAATTTAAATTCAGTTAGTTTGGATTTAAAATTTTTGTAGTCAGTGCAAGACTGCCAAGGGATTGAACTTGGAATTAATGTTTTATCATAGTGTTTTTGTTTTTCATGTCTCTACACTATAATATAGCTCAGTTTTCAAGAACCTCTTTCCAGTATCAAGTAGGCAATTTAGAATAATTTAGAATAACTTATCTAATACTAGCCATTTTGCCCGGCCATGCCGGGATTGTTACATTTACAGTAAATACCTTTGCATCTTAGTCAAAAATCTCATTGATACAAATAAATATACATGTCCGTGGATACAAATATATGTCTTGAAGTTATGCAATAATAAAATGCATCAGCAATTAGCAATGATAAATCATGTCTGCACCATTACATATTCATAGTTATGTTTCAGTCTTTGCCTTCAGATTTTTCTTTAGTGGTATCATTGTATGCACCATCTCAATACTTGACATTCAATCTATTAGGACCTGCAATGCTATCGTCATCTCTTAGTAAACAACCATGCAGTAATTATAACTTAGAAATTAGGCTTAGGAATTGTCCCTTTCTAGCACTTGATCGTACCATTTAAGAAGTGCAATTTATACTCATCTTTGTTCTTCAGTATAGCTCCTGTCTTCTTCTCTTTTCTTTTTGTAACCAAACCTATATGTCTGCTAAACCACAGGGTTAAAAGTATTTGAAAAAATCCATTCAATACACTAAACTTTAAAAAAAAACCAAAAAAATAAGATGAAAAAAAAATATGTATCTTTATCATCCATTTTGTTTCTCAATCGAATATTCAAATAGTTTTCTTAACTAACAACTCAAATTCACTAAGCTAAGCATGTACTGTAACATAAATCCATAGCTTCCCACAACTACTTTGCTAATCTGACTCCAAGTTCAATAGCTTGCTACATTCATGCACCAACCACAACAAAAGAGTAAGAGGTTGAGTACCAACTGTTGGCTTTAAGACATGAATTGAATCATCACTCCAAAGCAAGCTAAGAAATCAACTTTTATACATTGATAGAGAAGAAATTGAATATATGAAGCATATTCTAAATTTTATCAAGCTAGGTTAAAATTTTAGCATGATCGAATGAACATGAATTTTTTTAACTATCATATAAAATTAATAAGCAAATTAAAATGATTCAAAGATGTTAGAGACTTACTGTTTCTTTGAATGTGTTAGGATGATGGTGCTCTCCTTTGTATGTGATGATCAACATTGTTGCTTTATCTCAAGCTCTTTCAATTTGTTTACGGGCTTGACAATTCTACACACTTATGCACATGTAATACCCCCCTAAAATCAAAATAACTGACATAGTCAACGTCATATACATTAAAAAACGAAAAAGAAAAGAAAGATTGATCTCAAATCCATCCAAAATATTAAGACTTTATGTGCGTACCTCAATAACTTTCAAAATCTTGCCTATATGAACCTGCCTTATATCTTCATACATTACATTTGAAACCATTGTCTCTCATTGTACAACTTAGTAGTTAGATCTTGATTCAAAAGAAAAAAAATATGGACTTATTTATCACCTGTTGTGTCCTTTTATTAACAGTCTTAACCCTGGTACTAATACCGAAAAATCAAAATAACTACGGTTGATTTTCAAATTATGGTTGATTTTCAAATTACAATTGTATATCAAAACCAAGAGTTATTACTCCATCAAAAGAAGGTTACTAATTTTATTGAACCATCATCAAGTGCTCTTCCATTGAGCTAAGGATCCATTTCAAGATACATCAGTATAGTGTGCAAGACAACAATGCTACTAAAAAAATATAAACATAGGGCTTAATTTACGACAAACGTAACATAGAAACCAAAATAGATATAAATAATACCAAATGCAAATATAAAGCCAAGCATTTAGTTCATTTAATTTTAAGTGCGGAGAAGGAAAATTCCTTTAGGCTGCAAGAGATACTCTAGATATCCATATGGTATTCAAGCACTCATATATAAGTACTTAAACTATTATGTGCGGCACATGTACTAAAAACAAATAAGGAAAAGTCAAAAAACAGACAACATTTCATATTCAAACGGACTTTACTGCTTCAGTATTACCCAATGATTACATGCCCTTCAAAAGAAACACTATATCTACAACAGACTGCCACTATTAGCACATGCATCTTCAGGAGAAATGCACCAATGGGACCAACCTGACAATATGCAAACTACTAAAATAAATGAATTAATCATATATAAGAATGACAATACTAAAAGGTAATACCTTGTCAAGTGGAATTGAGGAATTGGTGTGGGAAAAACAGAAATGGTGAAATCGGCATAATCCATGATCATTATTAGAGCTTCTTGGGAGCAAAAACTCTGGAAATGGTGAAATCGGCATAATAACGGTTAAGCACATGAATACCATCAAATAGTGATTGCAAATGTTAAAATTCTTCGTTCAAGATCAAAACGAACAAATAGTGGTTTCCGTGATGCACGCAAGCACCTACAAAGCATGACATATATCGATAGTCTTAGTCGCTAATCCAATTCAATAATGCTTCACACTTTCATTTTCAGTTCACTACTTAATATCAAGTTGCAAAAGTTGTGAAATATCACTATCACCACAACGAAAAAACGTAATCATAACTCATACTTGGTGAGACATTGTAACAAACAATTAGAACCCAATTTAATTTAACGCAAACAAATTGTTAACTATTACTAATTGAAAATAGAAAAGGTAACATATAATTTGTAATTTCACACTTTTATTTTCAGTTCACTACTTAATACCAAGTTGTTGCAAAAGTTGTGAAAGATCAACGTAAAAATTCAAAACACACTAAAACCAAAATAAAATTATTGAAAATTTGATTCAAGCACAAACCCATACTAAGATCGATTCGATCTGATCCTTCTCCTCGGCTGTAACCCCAACCTTTGATAATGCTCCTCCGTCGGGTGTAGATTCGAAATTCGATAACTGCATGTTCTCCATCTCAATCACCCGCCCGCAGACCTCTAAAGCTTACCCCCCCGTACCTCAAAATTTTCTTTTTTGGGCGATGTTTGTTTGATGGGGTTCCGAACTGCTACGATGATCTATATATGCTTGCTGAGGTCGGTGCTTCACCTTCCTAATTGAAATTTGAAGTGGAATTCTAATTTGATAGGATTTAGTCATACTTCTAATTTTGGGAACCAAGCAGAGGTTTTAAGAACGCTATTTTTTTCAGTTTATAAGGAACTTGTATGCATCATGTGACAATTGAGTTTCCTGCAAACAATTATTGAAGCCAATTCAAATATGGGTATCTTAAAACTCAAAACAATGAAGTAGTATCATCAAATTAAAGAGAAATCGCCACCAAACTTACACCAATATAGAAAAACCTGCGCAAAAACTCTATTGTTGCCATCAGACCACAAAAAACTCATACCTGTGATTTCTTCTTAGTGTTCTCTGGACAGGTTTGCGCAGCCGAGATAATTCCTATAGAGCAACGATTAATAACACCTCGTTCTTAAACTCGCTGACACCTTGTATAGAGTTCCTTGATAGCCTCTTTACAGCTATCTCTCGTTCTCCATCCAACTTGCCCTAGTGATATTAGTTGTCCACATAGAAAATCATATTAAGTTTACCTTCTAAATTTGTGAAGACTATATGAGTAAGACTTACCTTATATACAGGACCAAAGCCACCTTCTCCCAGCTTTTTGTCTTCTGAGAAGTTATTTGTTGTTGTTGCTATTGTACTTAAATTAAAAAGCGGCATTTCTAGGTCATCTTTCTCACATTCACTTGATCAGAAGATGATCATCGTTATACAAAATTTTTGATGTACTACAAAATACTAAGGATATGCACTTAGCATAAATGAACCACTGCACCTTCATAAGATGTCTGACATATGGATTTCAACAATAAAGGCATGGTTTGGTTCTGATGCCTTAAAAGCAAAGAACAATGGAAACAAAAAATCATGAACAATACCTTTGGGTCTTCTCTTCTTCCACAAACACCAGGTTCCCAAGCTTAACACAATCATCCCAGCAGCAAATGCAATGCATATGATCATTATCACACATTCCCTCCTTGAATTGCTTTTAGAAGCTTTGAACACACATTACCCGACAATAGATTATTTGAGCATGCAGTCAGGAACTATGAAGTTAGACATAAATTTTATAACACGTAAGATGAGCATTAGACCACTACATGTATGAAATGAAAAAATGTGTTGGCTTAAAGCATATCGCAGTGAAACAGAACCAGAGTGTTTCATTGTAGAGCTATTAGTAGAAGAGGGAAAACACAACATCAAGGTATACAATTCATTGTAGAGCTAATAATGGAACGTGAATAGGTGAAATGGTTAAATAAACTGTGCGAATTAATATTGTACACAAAGAAGTTGTGAGTACATACCTAGCTTCGAAGCCATATACTAATGTAGAGATCTTGCCCCTGCCCCTGACCAATTGTCTCATATCGATTAGATCCTTAAACCACATAACACAACCACTTCCATCTCCTCTAATATTAGAGTTAGTATAAGCCATACATGAACAATTATTCAAGCACTTCACCCTGCATTCCTCAAGATTCATGCTGCTGTTAAGCCATGAGTTTGTTGTATCACCTGTTCGGGTTAAAACAAATATAAGTCATCACCTGTTCTTCACCACGACGACCACGTTTAGAATTAAGAAAAACAACCATTGGAGCTTGAGCAGTTCTTCTTCGATCTCTGGCCCTTTTTCGAATTCAGATATAGATTTGAGGCCATCGCTATTTTTTGAGAGAGAATGTGTGGTTGGGGTGGTTAAGCAGATTGGGGTTTTGTTTATTTATTGGGTTGTTAATTAATTTGTGTTTTTTTTGTGTGTGTGTTTTCGGTGAAGGCAAAAAGTTTCTTTTGAAGAATCAATTTGTGTGTTTTAGTGTTCCGTAGTTATATCACGAATCAAAATTGTAATTGGCATGTAATTAGTTTGTTCTTAATATATGTATCTCGAGAACATCTAAACAATCTCGAGAACATCCTGCATCCAATGAAATTCAAGGCAATGATCAATTTGTAATAAATCAAAATACTGTCCTGCTTTGTAATTAATTTTGTGTCCTTACTTAAAAATATTGCTGATGTGGCCTCCTGAAATTGCAGATGAGCATTTTCGCCCACTGTGCAATAATGGTTTTAGATCACTTAAATTATATAATTATATCTTATTTCTCTCATTTAAATTAAAACAAGTCTTCTTTTATTGATAATTTAGAAAAACATTCCTAATGTCACTTAAATAATATAATTATGTATTCCCTATATAATTATAATTACCAATTAGAATTAGAATCCGAATAAACCATGCCTAACTATCGATCTCGAATAATAGGCTTTGAGACTTTAGAAAAAAAAAAAAAAAAAAAAAAAAAAAAAAAAAAAATCGCTATGTGCACTTTTTCGATTTGGCTTCGATTTATTTATACTAATTTGGTGAGTGCGGTTAGAGAGTGGTCGAAGAGAGAAAAAAGATATAATGGAGGCTGAAATTGGTTAGTGCCAGTTTTTTTATTTTTGGTGAATTGGGTGGGGGTATACAGGACTTGTAATACCCTAAATTGGGCCTAGTTGGGCAGAGTCTGCCAATCACAATTTGGGGGTGTCAATAGTAGAACCCAAAAAAAACTAATGCGTAACATGTACAAAATTTACGGGTGAGAGAATAAGAGTGCGTGATGGGGAGGAAAGCTGGGCCGTTGATGTTTATCGGAAAAAAAAACGAGTTGGGCCGCTGCGGTTGATTAGTTTGTTCTCTATCGTGGTTTGTTGTACGAGAGGAACATTAGACAGAGAGTCAGTGAGTTGTCAACTTGTCACCCGTATATTTACTCAATTACCCTTGTTGAGTTCTCACATTTACAAATCCCATAGTCCTTTCACTCCTTTGGGATTTATGGGTTACAAGTATTTTGGGACATGTATGATAAAGAAATATAATCGATCATAATCACAATGGACTAGAAATAATGGTAATTTGTTCGTACATTTTGCTGAATTAATCATTTGCTCAATTTTGATTGTCTTTTTCCCCGTTTAAAAAATATGCAAGTTAAGTCAAGTTTCCAAATGGCACGATGAATCTCATATTCTCATCTCACTGTACATAAAGATTTTGACCCCATTTTCCGTAACATGGTCATGGACTCGTGGTGTACTCTGCCAACTTAACGCCAATACAATAGCATTCAAAAGCATTTATATCCTTGGGAGAGGTTTTAGGGACATATTTTATCTTAACACGTAAACATATTTTATACTTTTGGGAGGGGTTTTAGGGACATATTTGGCAAGTTTAGAATTTTTTTATTATTTGTGATAATGTTTAGAATAGTTAGAAAATCATATCTACAAAAAATTAGTCTAATCCAAAACTTACAAATACCCTAACGATTTTGAGTTTGTTTACGTGTTAAGATAAGATATGTCCTTAGAATCCCTCCCTATATCCTTTTTGATGCAACTCCAATAAATGCAAAGAGATATATCCTTTTTTTTTTTTTTTTTTTTTTTTTAAAGACGCAAACATAAGATGAGTTCTGAATTAGACCCAATACCATAACGTCATAAATCATACTCTATGCAAATTTGCTTGCCTTGGATTTAAAATTTATATAGTGAGTGCAAGACTGCAACAGATTAAAATTGGAATTAGTTCAGGAATTGAACTTGGGATTTTCATTTTTTGTAATCTGATTGAACTCGGCTTGTGACCAAATATCTCAGTACATTGAAAAATATGACGTCGATTGAACAACAAATTCTATGTCCATCTCAAGATATATATATCAACAAGCTACGCCGCATACGAGAAATGGTATAGGGAATTGACATACCAAATCCTACCTACCTACACAATGAACTAAAACTGATTTTTTTTTATGGGGATTTGATCTCCACAAAAAATCAGCTCTTTTGAACATGTCTAGCCCTACTAAAAGTTGAGTTCAAGTTAGAAATTTATCTAACGGTCCAGAATTTTAGCACTCTTTTGACAAGACTAGACACATCTGATTGGGCTGATTTTTTGTGGAGATACTATCCATGGTAGATGACAAGCGTGGTTTTTATGTATGGAATGGAGATGGAAAGAAAATATGGATGAGTGTCGTTGGTCAAAACCACACAAGATCAAAACCTAATATCTCTTAATGAGTAAAAGATGAGTAGGCCGGGTATCAATCCGCTTCTGACTTGTATCACTTATGAAGGACGAGAGTGGAAAGGGGTGTTGAGGGATTAAAACTATTGTAGTAGAGATTATGAATTAAACTAAACTATCTAATTAAACTAAAGCTAAGAATTGGAAATAAATATAGAATATGATAGAGAGATTCAAGAGATTCAAATCCACCAGTACTTTTGATTCAATGACCTTTTGCTTTACGTTGTTCTCACAAATAGACTACAATTGGGCAATCAAGCAAGTGTTGATGCCTTCTTGGGTGAAACATCGTTAAAGAATTATTTTTATTTCTATGTTATTCCTATGTATATGTTATTAATATCTTATTTACTTTTATATGTGAGCTTGGGCAGCTATTCAATGAATCACCATCTAAGGCAAACACAAAGAATACTCCTTTTACTCTATAACAATACACAACTAGAAGAAAAATAGAAAATAGTAGTATAATATTCAATTACAATAAATAAAACCCTATTACAAAGACTATATTCAACTTGCAATAAATAAAAGTCTGTCACTAGTAAATATTTAATTGTAATACATAAAACCATAAACTAGCATGATATTTAATTGCAATAAATAAAAACCCTAATCTATACTCTCATCCCCTGGTCTGGGCAATAAAACTAATAACTAAACAAACATAAATAACTAACATGATTATAGAACACCATGAACCAAAAAAATCACCAAACCCTAAGCATTTGTTAGTTTCATCTCTTCCCTTGAAGGAGAAGATTAGCCTTCTATGAAGAATAAAGAACACAAAGAAGAAAAAGAAGAAGAAGAAGAATAAAAGAATAACATAAGACTAATTAAAGAGATTAACTTATTAAGACGTGGATAGCTAGTGAAAACCGAATCTTTTATTATTAACCTCTCTTTGTCTCAAATTCTGGAGGCAAGAATAATGTGAATTGACAATTACAACTGGCACTGAGGTGCTCCTTATATAGGGGTTACAATGAGCTCTAGAAACATCTCAAAGCATGGGATATTGGACCTAATTTCCTATTACATATCGACCTCCTTCTGATTCCATCTTCATTTCCAAAAGTGTTAAGAGGTGGAGTCTATTGTGTCGGTTCTATGCGTCTAGACGCACGGGACAATATAAATCCATGCGTCCCAGACGTATGAGTCTGTTTTCCTCTTTTGCTCCATCTTTCGTTTCTCTTTTGTGGGTTTTGGTCCAAGTAACGAATTCTTTTGCCTTGGGATTTCAAGTAAGCTCTAAAATAGGTCCAATTCCTATCTTTTTATAGCTTCAAAACCTTGGGCTTTTTTCATAATTATTTATGAACTTCCATGTGATTCTTAATGCCCCAAATTGCTCATTTTTACCCCTTTAACTCTAATATTTAGCAAAACTCTCTTTTTCACCTGTAAAGTCATAAAACACAACTTACAAGTACTATTGGTCCAATAAGATGGCTAAACAAGAGGTATAATTGAGGGTTAAAATATACTTTTTGAGCACTTATCATAACCCCCAACTAGCCTTTTGCTAGTCTCTTAGCAAATAAGATTAAAAAAAAAAAAAAAAAAAAGTGATCGAAATCACATTCTAATAACAAAAAAAAAATCCTAACTCACTTTTGTAGGCATCACGATTGCATTTATCCTATGCAACAAGGCTTTAAACCTTTAAGTTCCCCAAAAAGGACGAGTTATAGTCCCATGAGAGTTTTCAAGTGATATACCCACAAAATCCAAAAATGACGAGTTATAGTATCGTGAGAGTTTTCAGGTGATATACCCATAAAATCAATCAATATCATGTTCAAGAATGATAATATTTTTCAAAGAGAGAAATTTCTTACCAACTTAGTGCTAAATCCAATGGATGGGTCTCCATTGCTAACTTTATTGCTGCAAAGACTCATAGATTATGTTGGGAGATAGTAAAAATTTACGGAACTCTCGATCAAAGCCTATGTGTGTACTTAGTCAATCTCCTATACTCTCCTATCCAAGAAACGGAATTCCTAGTTTACTTTTAGATAGATAATCTCGACTTTCAATCCTCACCAGTCATACTTTCAGGAAAAAAAAATCTCTCAGAAGATGGTTTACTATTTTACCTGATGTATATGGAGAAAATAATAAATAATACGAACATCCCACATATTACCTTGAAAAACGGACTTCTGGATGAAAGTAGATAGTCTCATGGCACTACAACAAATATGACATATGACATCACTAATTTTAGATCACTTTCAGCGAAGTGATGTCATATGAAAACTATGACATCACTTTTCTCAGCATGTGATGTAATAATTATCACAATCTTTTTTTTAACATCACTAATTTGAAAGGCTGATGTAGTAGAGTTGTACAACATCATTTTAATAAGTGATGTCGTGATAGTGATATAGTAACACCTTTTTACGTCACTCGCCGTGTCACTTATAAAGTGATGTAATATCTATGTATTCAACATCACTTTAAAAATGACTTTGCCAAGTTTTCGAAATCACTTGTGATGTGACTTCCACAAGTGTTATTATTAATATACCTATTAATTATTAAGTTAATTAGTTAGAAAAAACCATAAAAAAAAAAAAAAATAGGTTAAATAGAAATGAAATAGGCGCGTGATTGGTTTGCTAGACTAGCCGCCCTTAAACGAGAAATAAAAAATAAAAGACTGCAATTTTTTCTAATCTTAATATATTTTGGTTTCCCTAGTTAGAATTGAAAGACCATCGAAAAATTAGTTTAAGTAGAAATTAAACAGCCAACTGGTTTGCTTTCGACTAGCCTTAAAATTGATACAAAAAAAAAGAAAAAAAAAAAAAAAAAAAACCACAAATTTGATAATCGAAAATTTTGGTTTCCCCGAGAGAACTTGGTATACACTACAACAAAAGGGATCCGTTATAAATAAGACCCTTTTGCAGAGCCCAAAAATCATTGGTAAAGGACATCACACTACAAGAAACAGGGTCTTTGGCGACAAAAGTTTTAGCGACGACAGTATATCGTAGCCAATGGTCACTTTTGGCGACGTTTTTAATCGTTGCCCATACTATTCTAACTTGCTTTTGAAAAATATTTTTGTCGACGTTTTTAGCGTAGCCAAAAGTGGCAATCATTATTTGTAGAACGAAAATAGAATTTTGGCGACGAAGTCAACGACGTAAATTGATTTTTCTATTTAGCTACGTTTTTTAGCGTTGGTGATTGTATTTCATTACCGACGTTTTTTCGAACCATTGCTACTAATGGGATTTCACAAAATATACGTCGCTAATTCACTTTATAATTTAGTTTATATCTAATTAGTTTAGTGACAAAATTTTTTTATATATGGCGCTATATTTTTCGGTCGAGCCCGCTTTATTTTTAGTCATTTGTTTCCCATTGTTTTAAGAAAACTGAAAACACAAAGAAAAATTAAATAGGAAACCTAAGTCTCCAAAATAGAAAATAACCAAGTTTAAAACCCGACTTTCCTCCCCTCTCCCACACTCATCTTTCTCAATACTTGAATCGCGGCAACCATACTTAATCAATACACCAACCTTTGGCTTGAGGTGGCTAAAGGTGATCGAGGTTATTTCAATCCCAACTACCGTAACCCACCTTACCTTAATATTGGTTATCCGATAAAACATTGTTTCGCGTGTTCTTACACAAAGATAGGAGTTCTCGATTAGCCTTGGCGCTAACAAAAGGTGGAGAGCATTAACTTCCCCGTACATTGGCAGCGAAATCAAACTTCATTATCAATTGGTACACTTTACACTCGCGCTCATCTTCTAGAAACCTTAAATTAACCTATGAACTGTTTTATGAAGAGAGGCTTGACTAGTTTTGTATTGTTGTGTTAGTTTGACATCCTTTCCTTACTGTTTGATAAAATGCTTTATAGAAATTGTCTTTCTTTGCCGCTCATATGCTGTGATGTTCTATCAAAGACAGTTGGGTTGGGTCCGAATCGCTATCAAAGAAAAATAAAATGGCATGGCAGTTGGGTTGGAATCAACTGCCGATCCTTTTGAATTGAAAGAATATTCTTGTTTTTAGAGATTGAGATAAATAGCATTATCTTTCTTTGCCGCTCATATGCTTGTGATGTTCTCTTTTGTTTTGTTGATCCTAATATCTAATATCTAATCCTAATATCTAATTAGCCCCTAAGCAAAAGCCCAATACCAATACTCTTAAACCTAGCTTTTTGTATGGGGCGCAAAGGTGGTACTCGTAGAGAATACTGGTCAAGCTATGATTGGCAACACATTCTCGAGATGGAACATTATCCGTGTGTGGGTGGGATTTTATATTCAGATTTTCGATTGCTATCTACACTCGCTTTTATTGCATTTGGAAGAAGTGCCGATCACTAGTTGGGGTCGCTCAAAGAACACATTTTTTAAGAACTTGAAGTCTTTTTTTTTCACCGAGGGATTATATGTTAGTCTTTGATCCTAGAGTATTGAATTGGCATGGTAAAGATTTATGAAACAAAAAGGTTAGTATCTCCCTAGGTGTAGGTCTAATAACTGGTGAGCCCATTCTCTTAGGCGTAGGCTTCCCTTCCGCCTAGTAGGAATTCTTCTTGCTACTCCATCAAGATGGTCGATTGCGCCTCTTGCTTGATTCATGTAGGATGGGTTGGTTAAGGCGGCGCAGGTTATAAAGAATCCATTCAATTAGATGCGGTTCATTGGCGTTGCCCCTTTCCACTCCTTTTTACCTCTTTAATCGGGACCCGGGCAGTTGAACTCAAAGTCTTTGGAACGAGCTCTTTTTGTCTCCGATTCCTTTCAGCCAACTACCTTTACCTTTCCTCGGGGAATGGCGAACCGGGACTTCTTCATCGGCGCACTTCCATCTGCTTCGGAAGTGCAAATAAGTAGAGTCGGTAAGCCCGGTTGTTGATGAATTATACTTGTCCCCCGAATCAATGAAAGGGGGCTAGCGCCAGCTCGAAGTCGAGTCTTCCCGGCGGCCGGTCGAGAAGATGAGGGCTGCGCCCCTTTTTCCTCTTTATTGACCGATCCGCTGGACAAGTGGGTCGATAGATCCCGGTCTATCTCTCGTAGTCTCCGGTGGCCTCCGAGGAGTCCGAGAAAGCGCCCTTCTTTCATTCCCATCCTCGGGTAGGTCAATCTTACCCGTCGCCGCCGTTGAATGAATTCCGATTGCCCGCCTAGGAATCCGCTTTTTTTTCCGTTGGGCTTAGGGACGCTTAATGCTTCTCCCCACCGAAGCTCGCAGACCCGCCGTTCCCACCGGGACAGTTGACGTAGGGAAGGAAAGTGGACAGTCGGTTCGGTGAAGACTTTTCCCCTCGAAAAAGGATAACCCCATTCCATGCTCTAAGCCGATAGTCGAAAGGGCTTTACGCCCCGCACCTCTTTAAATTCCCTCGTGTTGGTGGGTCCCTTAGCAGCTTTTCCAACTCCCTATCTTCTGTTATCTATTAAATCCTGAAGCACAAAAGGATTTTAATTTGTTATTGTCAATTAAGGCCCCTGTGGAAGAGAGAGAGAGAGTATTTTATTCTCTTGACTAGTGACATTTAGAAAAACGTGGGTGAAAACCAAAGGAGAAAAATGTTCTCGCATTTAAATCATTTGGTTGTGATGGATTCCGCTCCTCGGTTTTCACCATGCCCCGCCTTCCGTTTTTTCAGCTTTTCATAAACTCCTCGCCGAAAGTAACATTTGGGATGTATTATGGCTATAGTTTGTCGGTCTTCATAACAAAATAATACAATTTGGGTGTAAGGTGGCAATCTGGTCTCAAAATAGTTTATTTTGAGTTCTAGTTTATTAATGCAGGTTTACTCCCATGTCCAAAGATACTGTGTTGCACATCGACGCTTACGCATCGCGGTCAATGCCACTTAAGTCGTACTAGATAGTGAGAGAAAACAATAATGAAGGGATTAGAGGGACCTAGCACTAGTTTGACCTTTGGAACTCCAAAAGGTGATCAACCGCTAAGGCGGGGGCTCTAGGATATAGGTGTTGTTAACGTGGTTGGTCTTTGAGGGTCTCTGTGAATCTTGTAATGTCTTCTCTCTTCTTTTTATTTGTTTTGGTTTGACGGGTTGGGGTGCTCTTCCCCGGTGGAATGATTGTATTAGGAATTTATGATATTTTGTTATGGGGTTTTGGTTTTGTTTAATTAGTCACGGGCTAAGTACTCAAGTATGAATGTAATCTCTTTTGGTTATCGTTGAGAATTATAATCCTATATCACCGTTGAGAATTATAATCCTATATCGGGTATCTAAGACCTTAATATGGTCTCGAATGTGCTATTTCTCTAGCACGGCGGAGCCATGTAATGCCATGTCACCCATTTTAAAGTCGGTTCACATGTTGAGATTTATAACCCCATTTGGGTTTCCGAAGCCTTGATGTATTCTTCTAAGAACCGAGGTCCAAATAATAATCTGAAAAGGACCTTGGGGAACCTTTTAGAGCCACACCTATTTCCAAGGTCAATTCACCAAACCGATGTTTAATTCACCCACTTTTACGCCTACCGAAAGCATAACAACTTTGGGGTGAAGCTAGCCTTGCTGCCATCCCATAACCCAATCTCCCTCCTCTTCTCGGGCGGATACTTGTGGATAACTCAAAATTACTTGGATAAATTTGGATCACATAGAAAGTCAGCTGTTTAACCTTTTTTCCCCTTGGTCATGGACTCATAGAGCATCCAAAGATATTTGCACATACATTCTACTACAACATCGCCTAAATTGGACTTGTGTATGTTCTGATACCTCGGAGGGTCCAAAATCAATTAAATCACTAAACAAAGTGGAAGCTGTATTTTAGTGGGCTAGCATCTATGTGTTGTCAGGGGCGAGGCGACGCTCAGGGTGCTAGGTTTTTCAAACTGACCCCTTTGTGAACGCCTTTGACAACAAACTGCACTATTAAGGATTGCCTGTTTGCTGCCTTGGTGATCGCCTATGTCTTAAAGATCTCTTTTTACAGTTTTTTGACAGGTTATAGCGGTTTTATTCATTTACATTTACTATAGCAGACTATATTTTTCTTATGCTCTATCTCACTCCTCTTCAGGTATCCTGTTCTTGATACAATTCTTAGAGTAATTGAAGCTCTTTCTGCTCTTGATAATTATTTAGAAGTTATATCTTCAAATAAGGAGCTGTTGCATCCGGGATTTATGATCCGCTAAAACTTCCTGATAACGCTGAGGTATGCTGTAGCCTATATATGCATGTCATTTGATATTATCACATTGAAAACTGGTGCAGTATTTGCAACTTTTGTTCTTATTTTATTTCGTCATATAAGCTGGTGTAGTAAATGAGCTTAAGCATTTTTCTTGACTCGTGAGCAACATCTAGATACTACTGTTATAAGGCGTTTATCATTATGCCATAACAATAAAAAAAACGGCGACCTTTCCTAAAATGGGGAATTATGAAAACTGATGAACTATCTAAGATAGAAGGGTAATATATAGATGAAAAACATATTTTTTTTCTCGGACAAATATAGCCAATTGTTCGAATAGTATAGATTAGTAGTCGGAAATCGCTGTTATAGTGTTATCCAATGGCCAAACAGAGGGAAGCTATTTATCAGTTGCTGCTATAGCAGCCTTTGGGACAGGGAATATGCCTTGGAGCTTAAGAAGCAGATAGAAGCAATGCAAAGGAAAGGTCACAGTGTTCCACAATGTACTCTCTCCTCCACTTGGAGGGGAGCTAGTTTTGCTGCAGATCAAGCGGCCAAATATAGTCTGCATTCTACGTATGAAGTTAATCCCCCATAATTATGTAAATGGGAGGCTATCCATAAAGTTTGACTGAATTCTCAAGGTACTTGATCATATTATTGGGGGAGTATGATAGGCCTTCCCAGTAGGGCTGCTATAGTTACAGGTAGGGCTTACATAATGATGCAAATGTATCATTGGTCCGTCTTTGTGTTGCTTGTACATTTTTTTCGTTTATTTTGTTAATACAATTACAGCTCAGTTAGCAAAAGAAGGAAAATTATAGTGTTAAACAATGGACTGGTTTCGGAGAATAATAAACAGCCCCAAATCATTAGGAAAAATCAATTGTGGCTAATTACTGATATCATACATTAGGATAATGAAGCACTAGAGCACTAGAGACTAGAGAGCTGAAGGAGCTGTTATTGTGAACAAATATGTGAACCGTGATGCTAACTTCTATAGCATAATAAAGCAGATTTAGGAATTTCCTGAAGGGCGATCATACTATGCAGTCAAAAGTGCATGTAGGCTCTAGGCTCACACCTCTAGTGCCTCTCGCACCTTGGGGTTGTCTCATTCATTCTCGCTTTCAACCTCGGTGCTTGCCCTTTTAATTGCATAGCTCACCTAAAAGATGGACATGCCCAGGATAGAATAAACCTCAGTGCTCAACCTCAGTGCTTGCTTGTGTACTTCTCCAAGAAAATAAACTTCACTACATGTTTGGAAAAAAAATTCAGAAGTAATCTGTTTTAGGAAGGCATAATAAGCTTGTTAAAAATATAATATTGATGAATAACCTACAAACCGCCCTTTTCTCAGGCATCACGATCGGTTTTGATACACAAGTGAAAACTAACCATTCCCACGAAATTTGTAAAGCGGACTTCACTGTAATTTTGGAGATCACAAACTTTCAACTCCCCGACAAAAGAAGGATGAGGCAACCTTTTCTTATGGATAAAACAAAATTTCAACCATACACTAAATCATCGAGTACAGCCATAGGCATTCCAAGGGCAAATGAAATTTTATCATATAATTGTTATACTAACATATAGTAGTTACACATGTAGTTCCTACTTAATGAGTCACGAAATAGCTTTTCAGAATTTAAAGCATATAAACTTGGACAACTTCAAGAGTTTATATTTCTAAATTATAAAGTTGCTTGTAAGGGTTGTATATCAACTACTTTAATTGTCAATTAAGTTCATTTTCATGTAATAGCACCCACTTTCTTCACCTATTATATTTCCTTTTTATTATCACTATAAAATAGAATTTAATATTATATGATAGCCACTTCATACTGTACAAGAGTGAAAATACGTGATTTGGTTAGGGATAGAAGAACATAATAGGTTTGGATCAAGTAGATTTCATTAGCTTGGTTGATACATAGTCTGATGGTTGCATCTCCTACTTGATTTAATTGATTTTTATGGTTTCATACCCCTCATAATTTTATGTTCTCAATTTTGGAAAGAACATTCTAGTTACTTGTCAAAGCCTACATTTTATAGAGTTGATTTTTTTTTTAAATTTTTTTGCAAGTCTTATTTTTGCTTTCACCTTTTATTGCTTTCTTTGATTGTTCTTAAATATTTTTACAAAGTTTTGTTTAGTTTGTCTTGCTCAATGATTACTATTGAAAGGGTAAGCATGTTTTTATGTTTGTGACATAATTTATATGTTGAAAGATAAATTATTTCTTGTAGTTTTGATTTTTGCATGTATGATTATATACTAGGATTCATTTTTAATTACATGGGTATGATAAATTAATTAGCTAGATATATATGCTTAATGGATTTGTGAGTCTCTTTAGTTAATCTGAATTGTCAAGACATTACATAACTTAACAAGATTATATTGACCCATTTTCTTTTGTAGGCACCTAAGAATTAGTTTCAGAATAGTCCGATTAGTAACAAGTTATTGCAAGTTTATCCGAGGTCCGGTAGCATCCTAGTATTTGTTATTCTTAAATGAGTTCAAGAATGGAGTTTGAATCCAATGCCTTGAAGTACATGTCGTAGCAGCCTCGCTTTTTTGCTTCCTATATATTTGGCATGTAGTGAGAGGGAAATAGCTTGTTTTTAGTCCCACACCTGCTTTTTAGAACCTTGTAACATACTAGAAAATCAATAGGTGAGAAATACCAACAAACACGACCTTACGCTTAATTTAGAATGTGATATGTTAAATAGGCTCACACATTTAAATCCTCGAGTCATAAGGAGACAAATATGGTTAATGTGGAAAATGTTGTGAAATGCATGGTGTTTGCTGTTTATTTATTATTTATTAGTTAAATGATCATTGTCTTATGAATTTTTAATAGGAAGAAATATGGATAAGAGTTGGTTGAATATGCCACATAGGCCTATTCAATATGCCCAAGGTATTAGGGATTTTATTGCTCTTGCTAGCAATCATTTAGACGGTCAAGGTAGGGCCCGTTGTCCATGCAAGAAATGCAATAATAGGATGTACCGACACTTCCAAGAAGTAAAAGATCATTTGTATGATAATGGTTTTGATAAAGATTATACTTCTTGGATATACCACGGAGAACCTTTAGACGTCGCAAGTGATGACGAATTTATGATGATATATCGATTTAGGTGGTGAAGGTGTACGCTATGATGGTTTGATGACATGCTTGAAGATGTGAGACAATCAACACATAGAGACAATCAGCGGGGCATCCAACATGGGGAAGCTAGTAGTAGTTACATACCCGATGCAACTGACGGGGTGCATTTACTCGCCATCATAATAATGAAAGATGGAAATACAATGTCATTTGATAGACTCTTAAACGGTTACCAACCTCTCTATCCGGGTGTGAGAAATATAGCACGTTGGATTTTCTCATGAAGATGTTCCATTTGAAGATAATTAATCGTTGAGCAACAAATCTTTTGACATGGTCCTTGCGTTGGTTAAGTCGCAAGACTACCGCAGTGAGAGGCTCCCAAAATCTCACTATGAGGCTAAGCAATTACTCGCGGGGATCCGGGCCTAGGTTATATCTCAATACATGCATGCCAATATGATTGTGTGCTCTTCTGGGGGACAGAGAACAAGGATCTTGAAAATTGCCCTGTTTGCAATGCATCGAGGTATAAAATTAATGAAGGTAAGACTAAAAAAATACCAGTGAAAGTATTACGGTATTTTCCACTTAAGCCAAGACTTCAACGGTTATTTATGTCGAGGATGACCGCTGAGGACATGAGATGGCACAAGGAGAAGCGAAGTTGGGGAGGAGAATATACTTCGCATCCTGCCGATTCTCGCTTGGAAAGAGTTTGACAAGGAACATGAGTGGTTTTCTAGTGATCCCCGCAAATGTCCGCCTTGGCCTAGCAAGTGACGGTTCAACCCTTTTTCCTCGACATGAGCAAAGATCTATAGCATGTGGCCGCGATCGCTTATGCCATATAATATGCCCCTTGGAAATGTATGAAGGAGCCGCTCATTTTCATGTCTCTCCTTATCCCCGGGCCTAAAGCTCCCCGGAAATGACATTGATGTGTATTTACAGCCATTAATAGAGGAACCGAAAGAGAGCTGTGGGTACATGGTGTGGATACATAATGATGTCGTGAATCAAAACAAACATTTCGTTGCACGCCGCATTACTATGGACTATAAATGACTTTCCCCGTGATTTGCTAATTTATCCGGTTGGTCTACAAAAGGCAAACTAGCATGTCCAACTTGCAACAAGGATACATGTTCTATGTACTTGAAAAATGGCGGAAGTTATGTTATATGAACCATTGTAGGTTTTGCAGCCACGACATCCTTTGACAAAGCCGCTAGAGGCAGTTATTCAGTGGAAACAATTGGAGCAGTTGCCTCCTAACAAGTTGACCGGGAAGATGTGTTAAAGCAGTTAGAACATGTTGAGGAACAAAGGTATGGAAAGCATCCGTAATACAAGAAGAGGAAGCGTCTCGAGACCGAGTTGAACTGGACAAAGCATAGCATATTTTTTCGACACCCTATTGGCGCATTCTTAAATTACCCCACAACATTGATGTTATGCACACAGAGAAGAATATTTGTGAAAGTGTTTTAGGGACATTGTTGAACCTAGATGGGAAGACAAAAAAGATTCAAAGAAAAGCTTCGGTTGGATTTGGCCGAATTGGGTATTAGACAAGAGTTGCATCTAATTCCAAGGGTAATAAATTTGTTGTACCTCCCCGCATGTTATACATACATTGTCTCTTGCTTTGAAAGAAGGATTTTTTTTGAGTGGTTGAAAACGGTGAAGTTTCCGTGATGGTTATGCATCAAACATTTCGATGTGTAAATGTTACAGATCGCAAAAGTACATGGATCAAAGAGTCATGATTGTCATGTACTTTCTTTACAACGAAGTTCTCCCAGTTGCACTTCGTGGTTTTTGGCTAGTGACGTATCTTCTGCTCTAATTGAACTAGGATTCTTCTTTAGAGAGCTTTGCTGCAAAACGTTAAAAGTAGAATTACTCGAGAAATTGGAAAAGGACATTGCAGTAATACTTTGTAAGCTCGAATTGATTTTTCCACCAAAGATTCTTTGATGTCATGGTCCACTTGGCAGTCCACTTGCCTCGTGAGGCAATAGTTGGTGGACCTGCATAATACCGTGGATGTATCCAATTGAGAGGTGATGTTCATAAACTATATTCTACTCATTTTGGTGCTAAAATACTATCATACTTTGATACCTCATCATCTAACTTTACTTATATAACACTTTATCGCAGATTTCTCAAAACTCTCAAACAATATGTTCGTAATAGGGCACACCCGTATAGGGTTCCATTGCAGAAGCGCATACATTGACTCGAATGTCTCACTTTTTGTTCAATGTATCTCCAAGGAATTGAAACGCCGGGTTCAACCGCGTGAAGATCGTGAACTACGACGGTGGTCAAGTGAAACAAACCAAGGGGTTGCATGTTTTCTCACATAATGTTAGACCATTGGGAGCTCCGAATTATATAACAATGAGTTCAAAGGATTTCAACAAGGCTCGATATTATGTGTTAAACAATTCAGAAGAAATATCATCATATTTAGAGTAAGTGTCTTTTCTGATTAGATGTGTCGTATGTAGATTGTGTTAAATCAATCACGAAGATAATAATACTCATTTTGCAGTGAGCATATGGTTGAGCTACAAAAGCACAGCTCTCGTGATTTGGAAAAAAGGCAGGAACAACATTTTGCTGAATGGTTCCGGGCTCGCGTAAGTGTTAAATTAAGTTGACATGTAGTTAGGTTCACTCGATTACAAAAGATCTTAAATTATTATTAATTTTTTTCCCATTTGATAGATGGAACAACTGTACTATGATGAAAATCTCCCAAGGCAACCGATGATTTATATTCACTATCATGCGGTCCCGATCATCGGTGACTCGATATAGTGGTTGCATTATCAATGGAATTAGGTTTCATACCAAGGATCGTGGAAAACTCTACGGACTCAAAATAGTGGTGTGGTTGTTAAAGGGATGATCAATCAAATGATATCGACTTTTATGGTGTCCCGGCGGATGTTATAGAGTTAGAATATATATTTGGGAAATGAGTTTGGCTTTTCAAGTGTGATTGGTGGGATGTTAGTAACAAAAACAGGAATCCATGTAGATAGATATTTCATTAGTGTTAATGTGTCTAGGAAGTGGTATAAAGATGATCCGCTTTGTGTTGGCCACACAAACAAGTCAAGTATTCTATGTGGCGCACACCAAATTGCGTGGTGATTGGCAAGTTGCACGTAAGATAGTTCATAGGAACACGCTTTGATGTTCTAGAGAAAGAGGAAGAAATCGAGTACATCGAAATCTTTGAGACTTATCAACAAGAGGAGCAACTCATAGTTGATGAAATTCTAAGTGATGAAGTTATGCTTGTGCAAATGAATAGAGATGATGTGAACCTAGATGAGGCTGAAGAGGTTGATGCAAATGAGGTCTTTAACAATATTGTGGACGCTTAACCGTGACCGACGATACAATTATGACCAATGACTATGACATTGAAGAAGATGATACATTGATAGAATATTGTAATCAAGAGGAGATTCTTTTCGAAAGATAATGATATCGATATTGATTGATCATAATCAATGTAAAAGCTTGTTATTTTTCTTCTATAAAAATATATATTTCTCAAATACTTATAAATGTATATCACACATTCATACTTGTAGGCTTCGCTTTTTATTGCCTTTTTGATATTGTACTCTTCTTACTCTTCTTTTATTGCCTTTTGTTTAAAAGTATTGTACTCTCTAGTGTCCACTTTGTGTTTTCGTGGTTAGTTGTCGGTTCTTAACCATGTGTTAATGGCCACATTTGATGGTTCATAACCCGCCTTCTTTTTGTTATGGTATCTCTACATTTTTGTGTTTTTCGTGTTAGTTGTCATTTTTTTTTGTCTTTCACCGGACTAGTCCGCTAAAGCTATAATGGTTCTAACATTATGTGTTGTCTTTACTTCGCTGATGTTTTTACTAGTAGCTCTTCTTATTAGTATTCTCCTTTTCCTTTATATAGTACTTTGCCGTGGAACAGTCGCCTTTTAGTGTCTTGACCCCCGATGAATAGAGTCAATTTCATGCCCTCCCATGGTTTTCAATCAAAGACACGCCTTGATTTGGATAGGACCTTGTCTGTCCTAATGCAAGTATTTGGAGGTTGTATCGTGCTAACATGTGTGGTATTACTTACACATGTAAAGGTTAAGATGTGACTTGAAGTTTTCATTACTCACAAAGACATTGTAGGTTGCTAGTTACTTCTTAAACCCCTCGAGGGTTCATGTTGATTATCCTTTCTATAGAGATTCATTAATATTTGATATTAACTTTGAATCATGAATATGATCCGATTATAGGTGTGATTTACTCTTTGCTTGAAGTAAATATTAAACTGTGTTCAAACTTTCGAACCTTTTTCTTCTATTGCCTTTTGATATTGTACTCTTTTTATTCTTCTTTTATTGCTTTTTGTTTAAAAGTATTACTATTTAATTTTCTTTGGTGTAGCTATGGCACCTGGTCAGCCCATCGCAGCAGACTCGTGTTACATCACATCTCTCGTGCCACTCACCACAGCCCGCAAGATGGTTCTAGTGTTGGTATAATTCTTTCTTAATTTTGTACTATTCTTCTTCATACTAATCTTTTACGGTTCTCTAGTGTTGGTACAATACTTACTAACAAATATTTTGTCTTCTAAATAATTATGAAAGCCAAAAAACGGAGCCTAGAAAGAAGACCCAAAACCTAATTCTTAAGAACCACTTAGCACGAGGGGTGGAAAACCGAGGATAGAGATTGCTATTGGGAAAGATAGGCTCAGATGCAATTGGAGCCAACAAAGGATCACCGAGCTTGGCGCCATTGCTAGGTTTAGAATACCGCCTTTTGCCCATTACCGAAAGACGGATCGATGATCAAAGGAAAAGTCTTCACAAGCTTGTTTTGGTAATTGATGTTTGTTTATTAATTGTTTCTTTTACTAAACTCTTTAAAGTATCGTGGCTGAAAATTACGCCTTTATGATATCTCTGTCAGTATTTTATTTTATTTGTTTTGTAGGAAAAGTTTGACATGGACATCCATCTACCACATGTCGAAAACTACTGTTAATAATTATATTAGGGATCGCTTCAGAGATCATAGGTGTGCCCTTCACAAGTACTACGTGAGCATTCCAAATAATGTGAACAAACGCCAACACCCATTTGATGGTGTATCACAAGAGTCGGGGGAGAGATGGTGCGATCCGTGGGAAACAGATAAGTTCAAGGTAAGTGAGTTTACTCCCTTTTTTTAAAGAAGAGGTTATGGCGCCAAATTCAATGTGGGAAGTGGTAGTGCTAAAGGGTTGGTTGTTGTACTTATACACATTATAATAGTTCTTTTATGATGCATTGTTTATTTGTTTTAACCTGTGATGTTAGTACGCGATAACCAATACACAAACCATGCCTTGTCGTCAACCATTGTCCGGGTTCAAAATCTTTTGTGCGGATCCGTATTGACATGGTACACTTAATTGATTAATTTTAGATATTATAAATAGTTTTCTTTTTAGTACTAACTTTGGAATTTTGTCCGCCTTTTAAAATGACACAACCGGGTTGATCCCGGACTCAACAAGAGGTCGATGATCGCACTATATCGTAAGACTCATTTCAGTGAGAAAAAGGTTGGTTTCTCCCGGGCAGAAAATAATTATGTAATTAACTCGTACTTACCCTTTAACTTAGCTAAATCGTACTTTTGTGAGATAGTTATATCTATTTGTTTTCTTTTCAGAGAGAATGGTGGAATTACAAAATCAACCTACACTAGAAGGTTCTAAACCTTTGACCAAGAAGAGATTTTTGATGAAGTCTTGGGCGTAAGACCCAGTTATAAACGTGGTCTTGGACATGGCGAGGCACCCCATCCCGTAAACGCGTGGCGGATATGAGCACCCGATGTGGATCAGTTGAGAGAGCAAGGGCAGAAGAGGCGAGTCTCAACTAGAAGAGTTGCGAGGATGGAAGGAAGCTGCTCAAGAGACACAAGAAACACACACTGGTAGCAAATTCAACAACAACAACGCCAGTTGGACTATCTCATGGAGAAGCTTGGTGGTCCTCCTTCAATGTGGTATGATTTATGAATTTAACTGCTTTTTACGATATGTGTTGGTGTTGCTTGATTGGGATATAGTTGTTTGATCGAATGAATAAGCCTCCATATCATGTTTTAGGTTGTATATAGTCCATTTAGTTTTGGTAAATGGAATATGGGTTTTCACCGCCTTGTGAAATATATTATTGTGATTTTCAGGTTATGACAAAGTTATTGTATTTATGAAATGTTGAAAATACAGAGGAGACTCATTTAAATTTTACTATAAAAGTCACATATCTTATCTTAGGTATGTAATTGTTTGAGATTTGGGTAGACATAAACTTTAAGTAGATGACCTATTAGTTCATAGCTCCTCACTAAATTCTTCCACCCCTATTGTTTGTGGCTTTATTTATTTATGTTTAAATTAATTAATTTAGATTTACTTTCCATAGTATTGATTTGATTAGTTCTATTTAACTCTATTCTATAAGTATGTATCTTGCAGATATATAGGTCTACCTTACTTGACTATGTTATGTAATTTTGAGGCGATTTGTTTCACGCTAGCTGTGTTAGGGGGGGGTTTCCGTTGGTGGTTGATTAGCATGATAGGTGGGTAATCCTTTTTGTTATGAGTCCACCACCACCACGTCCGGACATTAGAATGTGAGCTGTGAATTATTAGACATTCTTATTTGAAGTGGAAATGGGATTTTGGCTTATATATTCGTGGGTCTTTAGAGTCTATGCTTTCCTTAGTGCCGCATAAGGAGGTATATAACTTAAATCTTGCAGACTCCTCTAGCCTTGTACCTTTGTGCCTCTTCATATTAATGAAATTCTTGTTTTGTATATAATTCCGATCTTAGATTTATCTCAATGAATACTAGCTAGTAGAGGTCTAATGGATAAATTATTTGGATACAATTTAAACTTAACATAATTGTTAATAGTTCACCGGATTTTAATTTTGACGTGATGAAACTATTATATTTTTTGTTTCAAATTTTTTTTTTGTGGTCTAATAGATAATATCTTTGTATGCAGATAATCTTATGCCAAAATGGATCGGTTTGGTATTAGTTTTTGTGAAGAAATGGCGTTTTGGAATTGCAAGAGGCACTAGAGGAATCTAAATGTTATTTATTATCATTTTTTATTTTGTGAAGATGGTTCATTCTCAAGCTACTTGAGGGATGTTTAGAAATGTTTTTGTTTAAGTTAATACTTTTCTTAAGATGAGTTCAGAAATAAAAATTATGAAAGGGATGATGCAACTCTCTTTTGTTTCTAATGGAGTGAATTAGCTCACTTTTATTTATTGAAAATTTGTTGCTTAAGATAATTGATGTTCGGTTGTGTTTATTTGTTGAATAGAGGGGGCAATCGGAAACGATATTAGTGATCAAAATAGTCTTTTGTGTGACGTATGTAGTGTGGGAATATGATTACAATTAACCAATAGCTACTGATGAAAACGCCACTTATAACACTAATTTTTTAATTTGTTTTACCTTTTTCGACGATAGAAACGCCACTAAAAAATACACAAAATTCAAATATTTTAGATCTTTAACGATGATAACAACGCCACTAAAAATACACAAAATTCAAATATTTTAGATCTTTAACGATGATAACAACGCCGCTTATATAACCAAAGTTTCAAATTACTAATATTTTTTAGTGACAATAAAAACGCCGCTAATAAGATATTTGTTTTTAAATTTTGGACTTATAGCGATGATTAAAACGTCACTAATAATGCTAAAATTTTCAAAATTTTCAGACTTTTATTGACGTTAAAAACGCTTGCTAGTAATGCTTTATTACCGACGATTTTAAAATGTCGCCAAAATTTCATCTTTTGCGACGCTATCGCAAAATGAGAATACCAAAATGAGTTAGCTTAATTTAAATTAGAGAAATAGCGACAGTAATAAACGCCGATAAATATCGGCTATTTGGCGACGTTAAAATAGCGTGGCTGCATATCATTGCCGACTATAGCATTAGCGACGCTTGACTCGACACTCCAAAAAGCCGCCGCCAATTTGTATTAGCGACGTTTATGCGATTTTCAGCGACAATTTTTTTTGTCGCCAAAGACCCTGTTTCTTGTAGTGTCAATTGCCGCGCCTTCCAATGTTGCTAAACGTTTTGGCATGGCCTTAATTGGATTTACTATTGCCAAAGACTTCCAAATAAGGGCAAATGGTCTCATTATATTTTTTGAAAAGAAGAATAAATATATTTTTTTGAGGAAATTAACCTTATGCAACGTAGATTTCTCTCTCAATTAAAACTATTGACTTCTTGAGAAACCTAAATACCTCCAAATTGGCAAGCTTTCTATACTGCCTCCGTTTATCTCTCTCTCGAGTCTCGACTTATACATATTTTCTTGACGGGGTATAAAATATTTAATACGTTGATAGAATTAATCCGTTGGAAAATACCAGCCAATTGATGCTGAGGTTTTTTTTAGAGACAATATATAAGAAGATTCAATTGATTAGATGATACTCAATGTTGATGATTAATATTCTCTTGGTGGCCCTTTTTGCATCTTACTCTAAAGAAACACCGTCTGTTTTAGCAATGGAAGTAGTCATCCAAAGTGAAGCTATGGATATCAGATGGGCCAGTACCAACTCTGCCAACAGACATACACGCACTAACCTCAAATAATATTTAACGGGAAATCAGAAACTGGATGCAAATGCAAGTATTAAACTAATCTTAAAAATTAATTAATAGAAAATTGGAATATGGATACAACTGCATTAAACTGACCTCAAAGAATAATTAACGGAAAATCAAAACTTGAATGCAAATACATCAAACAAATCGGATTAGAACCCCAAAAAAAACTAGAGCTATGAATTATGTCACGAGGATAAAAATGCTTGAACCTCAAAAAGACCGAGTACCATTCACTGGAAGCAGGTAAAACTCTAAAAAAATAGATGAAAAACTATGAACTTTTGGTATGGCGTACACTCAAATACCTCTTATTTATGGTACTGTGGTGAAACTTGGGTTTCCCAACCTTTAATAAGTCTTCAGGTATCTTGAACCATATAAAGTGAGATCCAAGCATTAGTTTCCTTTCTAAACCGTGAGAATGTTCCAATGACCAAGTATGTGTACTATGTGAAACTGTCATAATATAGCTTAAATATCTCAGTACTATCTAAAACTACTAGAATATAGCCATCCAAACCATACATACCAGATTCAAGGTAACCAACATTGATGAATATGCTAGAGAATCAAATGGTATATCATCTAGAGCAAACAAATGACATTTTAGAGACTTGGGGCCTGACGAAAAGTGGGGAGTCTTCAATTTCGCTAGGAAAATTATATAAGTTTGCTCCATATGCAATATCGGTAAATATACATAATCTTTTTACAGAGTCCACAACAAGTCAAGAACTAACTCCACTTTGAAGAAAATAGGTTCTGTACAACACAACACACATAGCTTCTTTGAAGAGTTTGAGTGTATTATGGTATTTTCGGTATTTCAACTTTCCATAAAATAGGTTTTGTACAAGTCCAATTTCTCTTTGGACACACATAGCTGAGGAGTTCGAGTATATTTCGGTATTTCCAATTTCTATTCTGTACAAGTCCAATCTCTTTTCCGTATTCATTGACAAACAAAATAATACAATTGAAATTTCTACTCTCAAGAAACGACAATTTGCTCTTGCATAGGTGAGATAATAAGCGCGCTATATAAGATCCTTGAATGTGTGAGCTATATATTGTATATATATAGTAAGAAATTGCAACTTGCTCCTGCAAAGGAAAGATAATAAGCTATAGAAGATCTTTGAATTTGCAAGCTATATATTGTCTACAGATAGTCGATATGTATTTAAGAACATCAACACTTTGAATGGGGTTTTTTTTTAAGAGATAGTTGTGTAACAATAGAATTTTAACTTGAATCCTCAGACTTCCTAAGAAATCTTTCATAATCTACTATCAACAGAACAAACAGTTCATAAAAATTTCTCATATGCTATATCTTAGACGTATATGATGGCTTAGAGTTGGGACAAAATTAGCTTTTCCGATCCCTTGAACCCGCTGAGAGATCTCAATATTATCCCCCTTTGTTGCCGCAAGAATCATCTAACTTAACTCTTCAAATAAGCACAAGGACTCAAAGTAAGGCACTGGAACTACCTAAGCTTCAAACAATAACTCTAGCAAACTTGGAGGTCAACCATGGGAATAGGCAAAGTGACAAACAGTTGGTCCTCCCTGAAGTCTGAATAGTCCATCAAACACAGAAGTCATTGGCTACATTTTTTTTAAGAGACAATGTTTATGAGCTAAGAACTTTTTGATATAATCCTTTACATGGGAGAGTATGCATAAACGTCTATTGGGATCCTCAGAAATTGTTGACCTTAACTCTTCAGAATTTTGTGTTTTTATCTTCACCACTGGTAATGCATAACCGACGACAAAGAAGAATTTATTAATATTAGCGATGATTATTGAAGATTTGCATTGTTTCAATTATTAGTTTGTTTGTTTACATAAATTTACCCAAAACAAGAGTCAATTAAAAAAATTATATTGTACATTCAAAAATAGTCTAGACACTATATATGTTCTCTCCATTAATTTTTGTTTAACATGTTATTATTCCACTCAGTCCAACATTACATGAATCACACATTATAAAAGTGATACTTGAGGAGAGATTGTGCAGATGAAGCAAATTGTTAGTAATGTTAGTAGTGGGTCACTGGGTTTAGTAGATATGAGACTTTCGTGAAAGAGCCATATAATTTAAATTTTTTCCATCAAAAAGTGCTAGACCAAAACCAAAACTGGAAATGGATGCCTTACCTGGACTACATAGGACACATGTGATAGATTGTTAGAGTACGCATTGGAGCATAGAACATATTTGATCTTAACAGTGTTTCAGTACATAAACAATATTCGAATATTGCGATTTATATATGCAAAATACCTAAAAGATCTCGAGTGTATGCCCGGGTTCAAAATCTAATTCTACACTATATGAACCCCCTCTCCACTATAGGAGTATCATGTAGGCAATTTGTAATCTCCCGATTTTCTCAATTTAGAAACACCTCCATCACAAAAATTAAAACAAACTCCTCCTTCCCTTTATTAATAATTTAGAAAAACTTCCCTAATGTCACTTAAATTATATAATTATCCTTCATTTCCCTTACTGAAATAAAAACAATCCCTCTTTTATTGATCATTTAGAAAAACCTCCCTAATGTCACTTAAATAACATAATTATATTATCCCCTACTTAAAATTAAAAAAAAAAAAAAAAAAGATGAGCTTATGCATCTCCTATATAATTACAATTACCAATTACAATTAGAATCCAAAGAAACCATGTATAACTATCGATCTCGAATGACGGGTTTTAAGACTTTAGAAGAAAAAGAAGACAAACAAACAAACAAACCAAACCAAACCAAACCAAACCAAACCGATGTGTAGCAGGGTTTGCATACTTGTATATCTTTTCAACTTTACAACCCTCGTTAAGAAGACAAGGTTATCCTGTGGAATGGGGAAGAATATAATAATTAGTTGAAGCTAACCTCATGTAGTCCTGTTGGCCTTCTTTCCATCAAATATCATTCGTCGAATCAACTATGTAACATGGCGTTCAAAGGATATAGTAATTTGACTTATAGTATACTGGGTCTAACTACTAATATTATTAGTGCACTTACGTTAAAAATCTTATCCTAGCTAGTGTAAGTAGGAATACTTGGTTCAGGATTTACTAAGTTCAGAGCTAACAATGCTTTTGAAGCAGAATATCTTGGTGCAGAATTATCATGCAAGCTAGTGATGAAGTTAAGCTTATCCCCAGAAGGGATTATTGTCAATGGTGATAACAATCAACAAAGTTGTCACAGGAAGTTTAGAAAAGGAGCTGGAACCTACTGACTGGAGCTGCTTTCCCATTATGCAGAACATCAATGCTTTCAAATCTTATTTTGATTTCCTTGTAATTTTTAACTGGAGTAGTTGAACCTTAAATGGGGAGGCCAACTCATTAGCCTAATGGGCTATGAGGTTTTCTCAGGGCCTCCCACCAATCTGTCTTTTACATGAACCAATGTATTTTGATATATATATATATATATATATATATATATATATATATATATATATATATATATATATATATATAAAAAAGCTTGTGCATAGTCTCTCTCCTCACCATATAGCTCTATTTTCCAAAACCAAGTAATATTAGAGACTCAAAAAAAAAAAATGAGAGGTTAATATTTAATAACACCTCCCTAAATTTGTTTAATTCTCTACTATTCTTATATTATTATGATCTCCCCAAATTCTAATTTTATAAACAAATAATAATGAAATATAGCAAAACAAAATAACCAAAAAAGTCTAAACCAACAAATCCATCGCCAAATACAAAATAACAAAAGTGAAAAATGTTTTATCAAAACCCACAAAGTCTACCTTTGAAAAAAAAAAAAAAAAAAAAAAAACCTTCTTCCCCAATGAGAAACCAGCCACAAGCACCTCTCTCTCGGCAAAGACGCTACCAAATTTCCCCCATCACAGCCCCGTGAATGCACCCGACCTCCGACCTCCACCTTCTCCATAAACCCACAACAGACCCCAACCACCACCTTCCACCACCATCCAAACCAGAACCCGACCACCAAAAACCTTCAGACCCCCGACACCTTCTCCCAAAAAAGAAAAAAAAAAAGCCCCGACCTCCACCTTCTTCATAAATCCCGCAACAGACCCAAACCACCACCTTCCGCCACCATCAAAACCGGACCGACCACCACCACTACCATCGGCTGCCAAAGATCACTTTACACCATCATCTATCATCCCCATCCATCATCTCCACCACCGCCCTTCATAATCTCCACCACGCGTCAGTCCAAAATACCATCCCCATTCATCATCTCCCATCGACCACTAACGCCACCTTCGCCAAGACCACTGTGCAATACCACCACCACCCCTTCCTTTCACCGATCGGGCCGAGAAATTAGCTTCGCTATGTTGTAGTGATTAGAAGCCATTGACTTTGCTCCTAATTTGCTCCCGCGCTGCTCTACATTTCCAAAGTGGACTGATCCCTTGAAAAGCTTCTCGCTGCTTTGCTTGAAGTCCGTTCGATCCATACCTTGGTCCATCCATATGTACCGCTGGACGATGCTTTCCACAATTGCTTGGAACTTTAATTCCATTAAGCACAGAGTAAAGTTTGTCGGTTGTTTTTGTTGGAGTTGGGTTTGCTTCCATGCTATGTTTGTTGGTTGGGTTTGATTTATGGTAGTGCTTTTGTTTGTTGTGGTTTCGTATTGGTGTCGTCTGTTTTTGAGTTTGTTCGAGCATAAGGTGTCGTCATCATGCTCTCGCAGAAGAAGCATGTGCATTGTCCTTTTCGTGAGTTTGACAAGTGCAAAGATGGGGCCAATGGTGGTGGCGGCTTTTTGGTTTCAGATATCGAAACTCACATTAAGAAACAAAGACTTGGGTGGTCGGGGAGATATAGATAGCTCAAGGGGATAAGATTAAGAAGGACATAAGTTTATATTTATCCCTTCTTAATTTTTGAAAACGGTGAACAAATGGATATGTGGCCACTGTCTCGGCATGCATGCATTAACCATACCATGTCGCCATTCAGAGGTATCACAAAACCACCGAAATGACGGATAATGGAGAGTTAGGATGCCTTATTGTCGGTATACCGTAACCACCGCCATCCCCCTATGACTATGCAATCTGCACTCACATCACAAGGAGACGCTTAGTGATATCCCGAGGCCTCGGGTGTTATTCCCTCTCCGGATGAGACGCTACTTGATAGGGCATTTCAGATACCCTTTCGCGACCGCGGAAAAGTATACCACGCATGTCGCTTTGGCGTTTTCTAGTGCATTGAAGTCCGCTCTCCGATATTACGGTTGATCCTAGTTCAGTGTTGGCATGGGTTCGCTCTTCTCCCTTCTCCCGTCGTCGACTCTACACGTGTTTTCCAACCACGTAATCGCCGTGAACGCCGATCCGTACTAGGAAAAACCTTCGCCAATAAAATGATATAATTTCGCTGGCTGACGATATGGAACGAGCCCCGGTGGATCTGTTTAGCCCTCTTAGAGTCCGCGAGAGAGCCTCCTTCAATCCAGCCACCCCAGCGACCGCTTTTACTCGTAATGTGCGTCGATGCTTACGTAAGGTTCGATGGACATTTTACGGCAGCGTAAAAGTGTTGTCATCATCGGGGTCGCCTTAACTTCGGGCGGAGACTATCCAAGCATTAGAGGAGAAACACCCGGTCATGCGACAACCACCGTGAGACCAACCGTTCCTTGTGCCGAGCCCTCCTTTATTTGTAGAGAAAATACCCTTTTGTCATGCATTAGGTCGCTTCCGAAGGCACTTCTTGTGGCCGTGATGGTCTCCGAGCTCGGCATTTGTTGGATGCTATGAGTGGTCCGCAGCAGCCTATATATCGTCCCGATTTGCTAGATGCATTGACCCCGTGGTGAATCTTTGGTTCTGAGGGACGATGTCCACAGCCCGCTAAGCGAATTCATAGCGAGTGCTCCGCTTTTACTCCACTTCTAAGCCGAGATAATGTATTCGGCCCTATAGCCGTGGGCATGGTTTGGCGTCGTCTGGTCTCTAAGATTGCAATGAGAGGAGTTTCCAGAGATGTGGTTGGGTACTTACAGGATTTCCAATATGGGGTGGGTGTTTCTGGTGGAGCAGATGAGATTTTGCACGCTGTCAACCGTATGGTGTATGCTAACAGCGACAATAGCTCTATTTCTATGCTGCTGGTAGATTTTCAGAATGTTTTTAACATGGTTTATCGGACCATCATGTTAAAAGAGGTTCGTATCCGATGCCCAGCCTATTGCCCCTTGGTCGAAAGTACTTGTATTGTCACCGCGAGGTTATAATGGGGATAGCTACATATGGTCCGCTATTTGGGTCCAAAGCGACCCCTCTAGGTCCCCTTCTATTTGCACTAGTGTTGCATCCTCTTATTCTACCTGGATCCAAATCCGGTTGTCGGTTTATTGCTACAAAAGCGGTACTTAGATGATGGGACTCGGGTCGGGATACGAAAACGGTGGCGGCAGCTTTTGGGTATAATTCGGGGAAGAAGGACCTTCTTATGGGTTGGTTTTTAATGTGGCTAAAACTGAGATATTTTGGCCATCACTAGATCCACGTCGCTCTACTCCTGGTCTCTTTCCTTCAGATTTGTCCCATCCTCAGCAGGGGGTCAGGTTGTTTGGAGGTGCAGTTAGCACTGATGCATCTTTTGTCATGGATCTTATTCGCAAGCGTATTGGCAAGGCTATGACTATGATGGACTGTTTGGCTGTATTAGAAGATCCACAGTGTGAGTTAGCGCTCTTAAGAGCTTGTGTTGGGCTCTCTAAGTTGGTCTTCGCGATTCGTACTTGTCCACCATCCTTTTTCAGAGAGGCAGCTCAGACGTTTGATCGGCATCTCCGCAGTGTTTTCCAGGGTATTGTGGTTTCTGATGGTCCTGGCTTCGGTGATTTACAGTGGCGTTTATCGACACTCCCATTACGTCTAGGCGGTTTAGGTATTTATTGTGCCACTGATGTATCTACATTTGCTTTTGTGGCCTCCATTGTCGGACTTCGAGCTTCCGTAACCACATTCTTAGGAGTTGTGGCCCAAGCATCTTTGGATGAGATTCTTGATGTTGCTAGCGGTACATTGAGTCCCTGTCTTCACCCAATTTTGACCTCAGCTTCTATAGCTGTGAAGTGCTACCGTCCCCAAAACCACAAAAAGTTTTGGCGGAAGCATTCTATGGTAAGATTGTTGGCGGGTCTTGAGAGGGAGTTTGTGTTATCCGCCGTCGAAAGCGATCGTTGGATCGATGCTTACAAATAACATGCAAAGGATTTCCTACTTGCTATTCCGATGGAGGGACTTGGGCCAGATGTCGCCCGGTAGAGTATCGTTCTATTCTCCGCACCGCCTCATGATTCCTTTGTACTTGACGATGGTGGTTTATGCTCACGTGCAAAAAGCGACTAGATACTTTGGGGACCATGCAAAGCACATTGTAGATATTTCCCAGGCTTCAAATACCGACATGATCATGTCAGAGATATTTTATGTGATGCATTCTGGAGGGTTGGGGTACAAGTGAAAAAGGAGGCTCCCGTTAATTTTCTCACTGATCCGAATGAGGGAAGATCTACACTTCGGCCTGCGGATGTATTGATCTACAGTTGGTCTGAGGGGAGGCATGCGTGTGTTGATGTAACTGGAGCCTCTCCGTTGGTAGGGCTTGGGAATGGAGTCTTTGAGGTGGGAGAAGCAGCTAAGAGAGCAGCGGCAGGGAAGATAGAGAAGCATGAGGAAGCTTGCATAGCTAACCAACATTGTTTCATTCCGTTTAGTTTTGACACTTTCAGTTTCTTAGAACAACAGTCGGTTGAGTTTCTCAAGAGACTTCAGAAGGTTATGGACAATAACGTTATGACAGCTGGTTCCAACGGGTTTGTTTTTAGAAGGATAGGATTTGCTATTCAGAAAGGACTTGCGGCGCAGCTTGTTGCACGCTTGTCCTAATTATTTGTAATACTCGTTATCATTATCAATAAAATTTCCAAAAAAAAAAAAAAAAATTGATTGCCCTTCTTCCCGGTATCTTCTTCCCCCCACGCACTTCTCGTCTTCTCGGCACGCCCAAACCCCACCACCATCACCACCACCAGCCCTTCACCATCCACCGCCATGACCTTCTTCCACTAAACACCCAACCTAGTTGCACCACCACCACCACCTTCTCTTCCACGCCTTGCTGCCGACAACTCGTGGATGCCTCTTCCATCTGCCGTCACCAACACCAATTACCACCTCCATCATATAATATCCCAGCCCCTACCACCATCCCCATTATCGACCACCAAATTTTTTTTTTTTTTAAAAAACAAATACTTTCTTCCCCAAAGAAGAAACCCCATCACCGCCACCGCGCACCTCCCCATCACTTGCCACCGCGACCTCCCCATCATCGCCCTCACCATCCATCCCCATCCACCACCAACGATTTGCTCACCATTCCCACCATCAGCATTTCCACTACAACCGTACCCCCACAACAGCCTCCAATCCACGATTCCTCCTCCCACCTTAACAGCACAGCACCACCATCATTCACTCACCACCGTCAGCAACAGTGCAACAGTGCACTCACTGGTTCTTGTTTTTCAGAATTTTGTTTGCTAGAACGATGTCGATAATCTTGTTTACTTTTTGTTCGTTTTGCAACCAAAGACTTCGTGATCCAATTCCTCGACAAAAGTCAATTCTTTCACGCATTTGGTTTTGGATTTGGTTGTTGGACTGGTTTTGGGATTTGTCTGTGGATTTGTCTGTTTTGGGTTTTGTGTGGTGTTGTTCGACGGGGTTTAGGGTATGGGATATGTATAGTTTGGGATTGTTTGGTTTGGGGTTTGTTGACTGCTGGGTTTTGACTATGAGAGGGAAGAAAGGTCTCGCCTACCGGTGACTTCTTCGGGTCGACCGTACCCCACCCCTAAGCGTGTCCATTGTCCTTTCCGGGATCGTCATGGATGCACCAATGGAGTAAACGGTAATGGATTTACTGTTCCCTATATTTTCACGCATTTCGATAAACAACATTTGGATTGCCAGTTGAGTATCGATAGGGTACGAGATGAAATTAAGGATGATCGTGAATTGTATTTGTCACTGGAGAACTCCTTAAGGTCATTAGACAAATGGGTTTGCGGCATTTGTCTTTGCATCCATGCTCTTGGGATACCGTGTCGTCATCCAGATGATACCATAGAACCGCCTGCTTTGATGGAGAGTGGAGAACCCGGATGTGTTATTGTGGGCATACCACAGCCGCCCTCTAAGCCCAACACTACGGATCTTACACTCACGACACACAGGGGTGACGGTGATACCCCTAATCAGGTTGGTAATGTTTCGCAACTTGATGAGATGTTACTTGATAGTGCATTCCGTATACCTTTTTCGTCTCGTGAAAAGTATACCACGGCTTTGTCGTTTGGCTTTTTCTGGTGCATTGAAATCTGCTCTTTGGGATATTACGACTGATCCTGGGTCAGTTATGCCTTGGGTTCGTCTCCTTCTTCTTACTGCACAGACTCGCAAGTTTTTCAACCACATAATCGTCAGGAACGTCGTTCGGGTACTAGAAAAACCTTCAGCGAGAACAGATTCTCCATGCCTTGATGACATGGAATGAGCACCGTGGGATGTTTAAGCCTCTTAGAGTGTGTAATAGAGCCTCCTTCAATCCAAACCAAACAGAAATCTACTTCCACTTCGGAATGTGCGCCGATGCTTCGAGAAAGTTGTCGATGGACATTTTGCTCGCAGCCGTTTAAAGTGTTATCATCATCGAGTAGCCTCCAATACCGTAGAGACTATATGTGCATTAGAGGAGAAGCACCCGATCGACAACCACACAGCGTGAGACCGGACGACCGCCTTTTCTTTGAGCCCCTTTAGTGGTAGAGAGAGTCGCCCTATTAGCATGTATTCGGTCATTTCGAAAGGCACTTCTTGTGGTCGTGATGGTCTTCGAGCTTCGGCATTTGTTGGATGCCATGAGGTGGTCGCTGCCGCCTATATCGTCCGATTTGCTAGATGCATTGACCCCGTGGTGAATCTTTGGTTCTGTGGACGATGTCCACGTACAACCGTTAAGCGAATTCATCGCGAAAGTGCTCCGCTTTACTCCACTTCTCGCCGGATAATGGTATTCGGCCCTATAGTAGGGATGGTTTGGCGTCGTCTAGTCTCCAAGATTGCAATGAAAGGAGTTTCCCAAGATGTGGTAGGATACCTACGAGGATTTTCGCGATGGGGTTGGTGTTTTTACGTGGTGCGTAAGCGCTTTTGCATTGTCGGCCAACCGCGATAGTGTATGCTAACAAAGGACAATACCTCTCTTCGATCTTTGCTTGTAGATTTCCGGAATGCTTTTAACATGGTTGATCGGACTACCATGTTGAGAGAGGTTCAGATCCGTTGCCCGCCTATTGCCCCTTGGGTTGAGTACTTGTATTGTCAACCTGCGAGGTTATATATGGGAATGGCTACATATGGTCCGCTATCGGGTCAAGAAGGCGACCACTTTGGTCCCCTTCTATTTCATACCAGTGTTGCATCCCCGATTCTCATGGATCCATCCAGTTTGTCGATTGTTGCTACATGCTTGGTATCTAGATGATGGGACTCTGATTGGAGATACGAAATCGTGGCGGCGGCTTTGGGTATGATTCGGGAAGAAGGACCTTCTTACGGCTGGTTCTTAATGTGGCTAAACCGAGATATTTTGGCCATCATTGGATCCACGCCGCTCCACTCCCCGGTCTCTTTCCTTCAGATTTGTCCCGGCCCTCCAGGAGTCGGGTTGCTTGGAGGTGCGGTCGAAGATCGATCCATCTTTTGTCATGGGCCTTGCTTTCATGGCGTGTTGAAAAGGTTGCGACTTTGATGGACCGTTTAGCTATATTAGATGATCCACGGTGTGAGTTAGCTCTCTTACGTGCTTGTCTTTGGAGGGCTCTAAGTTGGTATTTGTGATTCGTACTTGTCCACCATCCCTTTTTAGAGGCAGCTAAGACTTTTGATCGGCATCTCCGCAATGTTCTCCGTGGTATTGTGGTTTCGATGGTCCTAACTTTGGTGATTTGCGTGGCGTTTATCGACACTCCCATTACGCCTTGGTGGGTTAGGTATTTATTGTGCCAATCGATGTCTCTACTTTTGCTTTTGTGGCCTCCCCCGTTGTCGGACTTCGAGCTTCAACCACATTCTTAGGAGTTGTGGGCGGTGCCTTTGGATGAGATTCTTGATGTTGCTAAGAGTGCATTGAGTCTTTTGTCTACCCGATTTTGACCTCCGGTTCTATGGTCGGGAATGCTACCGCCCCCTCAAAACCACAAAAAAGTTTTGCGGAAGCATTCTATAGTAAGATTGTTCTTTGGTCTTGAGAGGGAGTTTGTGTTATCTGCGCTCGTCAAAAGCGCCATTGGATGCTTGCGGTCGTAACACGCTAAGGATTTTTTACTTGCCATTCCAATGGAGGACCGGGGGCCAGATGTCGTCCGATGGAGTATCGTTCTATTCTCCGCACCGTCTCATGATTCCTTTGTACTCGATGGTGGTCTATGCCCCGCTTTGCAAGAAGAGTAGACTAGGCGCTTCCGGGGGACCATCGCGACATTATGTAGGCATTTTCCGGGTTTCAAGCACCGACATGATCATGTCGAGATATTTTATGTGATGCATTTTGGAGGGTACAAGTAAAGAAGGAGGCTCCTGTGAATTTTCTCACCGATCCGAATGAGGGAAGATCTACACTTCGCCTGGCGGATGTGCCGATATCTGATTAGTCGAGGGAGACATGCATGTGTTGATGTAATCTGGAGCCTCTCCGTTGGTAGGGCTGGGGAATGGAGTCTTTGAGGTGGGAGAAGCAGAAAAGAGAGCAGCGGCGGGGAAGATGGAGAAGCATGAGGAAGCTTGCGGCTAACCAAAGATTGTTTCATTCCGTTTAGTTTCGACACTTTTGGTTTCTTGGAACAACAATCATTGAAACTTCTCAAGAGACTTGAGAAAAAGTCATGGACAATAACGCGTATGACAAATTGGTTCTAACGAGTTTGTTTTTAGAAGAATAGGATTTGCTATTCGAAAAGACTTTTCAATGGCCGCGACTTGTTGCACGCTTGTCCCAATTATTTGTAAAAATCCTTATCGGATCAATAAAATTTCCACTTAAAAAAACAAAAAACAAAAAACTCCACCCACAAAGCCCTTTCTTTTCAATCACTCGGTCTCGATTATCCATATCCCTATTTTGATGCCTTGCCAAAAAAAATATGAATCTGATCAAGTCATTCTATTTCACTTTTTGTCGAATAACAATTGGGTATGTTTTTTTTATTAGAATTTCTTGGTTTTGTATTCCTTCACTTAACTTTAGAGTTCTGAATTATTTTGCTGCACCCAATTGATTTGCTACATGTTTGATTATTTATTTGACTTTGTGTTTGAAAATTTGAAGTTCTAAAATCTAATTAGTTCTACTAATAAATTAGTTTGACAGTTAATAGTTGCACCGGAGCTTTAAATTTGGGTGATCTTGGACACACCCATACAAATACTCTCATACCCCATAACTAACATAAATTTTTGCCGTACCCAATAACTGCCTAAATCCAATAATATCTCCCATATATTTTTGGGGTATTTTCCATAAGGGCAAAAGGATTAAAAAAAAAGAAAAACAAAATAACAATACGTCTATTTTCCAAGTATTTTGTACCCTTTTTTTTTAGTGTAAGTTTCTTTTCGCATTCTTCTTCATCCTTTCGCTGTATCTTCTACCAAAAAATAAAAAACCTTTTGAGCCTTGCAAAAAGGAATTGGGTCTGTTGTATGAATTGGGCGTAGTCATTTTGGTGAATGGTGAATGGTTGTTTGAAGTGGGCGCTGGTGACACGCTGAAAGTTATTCCTGGTTTAAAGGTTCCAGTTGATGGTGATGTCGTATGGGGTTCAAGTTATGTTGACGAGAGTATGGCGACTGGTGAATCTTCACCTGTTCTGAAGGAGGCTAACGCTCATGTTATTGGAGGCACAATCAATATGCATGGCGCTCTTCATATAAAAGCCACAAGAGTGGGATCTAATACTGTCTTGAGTCAGATAATTTGTCTAGTTGAGGCAGCTCAAATGTCCAAAGCTCCCGTTCAGAAGTTTGCTGATTTTGTAAGTATTAATTAGTTAGTAAATTTTATAAGCGTTTTGGTTGAATTTTTGGGCTCCATATTGATCCAATTCTATTATATGCTCAGTGTGGAAGGCTGGAAGCTTTTCTCTTTCTAGTACTTGTTTGATTCATATTCTGGGTAGTATATTAGATTACTAGTACATGCTGAACTTGCATGTCACTATTCACCAGTTCCTTTTTGAATGAACGCATGATTAAAAGCGGGCATCATTGACAGTATGATAGTTTCATAGGAAAGTATTGAGAAACTTAACAGATCAGCAGTTTGAATATCCATATTGGTGATTTCATACGTCTTCTGTTAACGTTTTTAGTCTTTGTTCGACTTTGTAGTTTAATTTTCTCGATGTCATCGGTACTTTAATATAAATGTGTCACCTTATCCTTATTGTAGTTATTTTTACTTTAACAGGTCGCAAGCATTTTGTTCCCACTGTTGTTAAGCTGGCTTTGCTAACTTTTCTGGGGTGGTAAGTTAACTTGATATAGTGTGAAAGTAGTCAACATTCACCAGCAAATAGCTTCTGTTTTGAGATTTTTAACTTGAAGAGCAATCATGATTTTGCAGGTTGGCATTCAAGATGTGAGAGCTGAAGTGATGCCTGCTGGAAAGGCTGATGTTATATGTTCATTTTAGAGGGATGGAAGCATAGTTGCAATGGTTGGTGACGGTATCAATGATTCTCCTGCCCTTGCAGTAGCTGATGTTGGGATTGCAATTGAGGCAGGGACTGATATAGCCATAGAAGCTGCTGATTATGTGTTGATGAGGAGCAACCTAAAAGATGTTATCACCGCCATTGACCTCTCAAGGAAGACATTCTCCTATATCCGTTGGAACTACGTTTTTGCCATTGCCATCCTAGTTGCTGCTGGTGTATTCTTTCCATTGCTAAGAATCTAGTTACCGCCTTGGGTGGCGGGGGCATGCATGGCCCTTTCATCTGTTAGTGTTGTATGCTCTTCTTTACTTTTGAGAAGATGAGGTTGTTTGTAGTTTTACATTGTCCATACCTGGGGTTTGCATCTGTGCGTCCCATTAATGTACATGCCTCTTGTAACACGTGTCTGTTTTCATAAAATTTTCCAATTGAGTGAGAAGGAATTAATCAAAGCATTTTTTTTGTTTTCTTCTGACTCCGTTTCTCTTTTAAAGTTCTGAGGCGATGGACATAAGTTGGGTTGCCAAGGGAGAATATAATCGGTCAGATAAAATTTTGAGACCTGAGAGCTATGAAAGTGACATTCCTAAGGTACATTGAGACTTGATACTGTGATAGGTCTGAAAGTGATACTAAAAAAACTTAATAGTTTGGAATTGGTATGATAAGCGCAACGAATTATGACAAACCAAACATTAAAATATTCAAGAGTAGTGCATTTATTTCACTAGAGAAGCTGAATAGCAGTCTATTATACAAATCGTGAAAGAGGGAAAACAAGATAACAACATAAGTAGAAGTAGCAAAACTTGGTGTTTTTAGTTTTCCAGCATATGCATTTACTTCAGTGGAGTAGCTGAATTGCAACCTTACACATTCCAGGAAGGAGGGACGCTAAGATAAGAGCCGTAAACAGAACTGACAAACTTGGTGTTTAATAGTCAGATTCCTGGGCTAGCATGGAGCAGGTGACCCGGGTAGGAACTTGGTAGTTGGAGACACCACCTAGACTTGACATCTTCACCATTGCACGAGCAAATTCCCTCCTAAAAGCTGAACCATCATCAGACGCATAGGCCTTCACCAATGCTGCAGTTTTCTGTGTCGCCATCAATTGTTGATCAGCAAATAGGAGTCCTCTCCCTCTCATCAAGCTCACATAGTAGTGAGTGTCGAAACCAGCTTTTGAGGACATGGATGGTAATAGAGTCTGGTAGTACATCATCCCTATGTCAGGTGACGGTGGAGAGAGCCGACTAGTACTATTGTTGCAATATGCTCTCAACTGAACTAGGAAATCAGTAGATTCTCCCAAGTATAATAGTCTTCTGTGTTCTCCCATCCATTAAAATTTGATTTTGAATTTTTTTCTTCATCCTCATTTGGTTGGTATTCATCCTCATTACTTTGGTATGATTGATTCAAATCAAAAGTGAGAATTTGCATGTTTATTGATGAGATAAAAGAATAAGAGGTTATTGGAGAAGAAAAAAAAATGCAGTCTTTTTCTTCTACAACTGAATCACGTAGAGTAAATGACTTGTTTTAGTCAATAAATATTTTGGGTATGTCTAATAAAAAAGAAAGGTAATTTAGGAAGCTAAATGCTTTAAAATTATTTTATTTATTTATTTTAAAAATTTGGGGTAATGGGGGTGTGTTTTGTTGGGTATGTCCAAGATCACCCTTAAATTTTGTGTAGGCATACCATAAAGGCAAAAACCCATAGATAATCGTGTGGTTAGTATCTTTGGCCAAAAGATTTTGATCATACTGTTGTCTGTTTGAGTACTAATTAGTTGCCCATCGATGCTACAAAAAATATATTGAGTTTGGATTTGGTCTTTATTCTATTATGTTTCATTGTTATTTTTTTAACTTTTGCATTTTTTACTAGTGATTTGTAAGGAATAGGTGCTTCACATGTACAATATGGACTCGATTGATTATTTGACATCCGCTGTGCAACAACTTCTCTTAGCTGTTCAAGAGGACGCTTGGGACCCAATTGATTGAAACAACAATTGAGGTACTCTTATCA
This sequence comes from Coptis chinensis, assembly GCF_015680905.1. Taxonomy (NCBI): domain Eukaryota; kingdom Viridiplantae; phylum Streptophyta; class Magnoliopsida; order Ranunculales; family Ranunculaceae; genus Coptis; species Coptis chinensis. Next base: position 84,418,809 of record NC_141463.1, on the reverse strand, counting down.
GTTTTTTATGGTTTATCCTATATTGGTTAAGATTAGTTGGAACTTTTTTAGTAATAAAGATGTAATATTGGTACATCAACCATGCTATATATCCAAACCATTTTATAAAGAGAAAAATATAAAAAAAACCAAGTTTAACCATTTGCAAATAAATGTTTAATAGATTGGCTTTTCGTTTTTCATTCAGTAGATAACAACATATGGTTGTCATTGCAAGGCAATGGAAGTCAAAGACGTTGGTAGCGAAAGACACGCATTTACTTAAGATCAACTTTGTAGGTATGAGCAATGTTACGAATTTGTATGTTGATTGTTGATTTTGCCTTAATTTATGTTTTGATGCAAAACGAAGTTGGTATGCGCCTTTGGTTTGGTGGGGTTGAGATAAATTACCTAATATCATGTTTCTTCTTTTTGTTGACTCCCCCACCTTCTTCATCAGCAATTCTTATTTTCGAAGTCTCACATTTAGTTCAAAGGTTCGTTAAGCAACCTTGAGCCATTTCTTATCTTCCCCTCTTTTAATATATTTGTTTCGGCATTTTTTTATGGTTTTGAGTTCTTTGTGAGTGCGTGATTTGGGGATTTCTTTGCAATTTTCAAAGCCAAATTGTGTGTTTTTTTGACATTTTCGATCTTCTTTATGATATTGAGTTTTTAGGAATTGCAATGGGAATTTGCGTTGCTTCAATGTACGACTAAAGGTAAACAAAAAACACACCATCCACATCATTCTCTTCTTTTAACGTTAATATAGCTTAGTGTTAACGATAAGGTAGCTTACTGTCGTAAATCCCATATATTGTCTAATGTATCCAAAAAAAAAAGAATGCTCTTAGATAAAGAACTTTAAACAATATTATATTGGATTTACAGTTAATACTACACCATTTGGGTGATTTTGCAACATTTGGGTTTTTTTATTAGTAACACTTATTAATCCGTTAGCAAATTATTCACATTTATCAACCGTTAGAAATACTATCAACCGTTGCTGAAATGCTTGAATTATTTTCAAAGATTTCTTTAGATATTTAGTGACGTTTCTCTATATGTTAGAATTGAGAAATGGAAAAAAGAAAAGAAAAATCAGATAGTTAAAAAAAAAGGAAAACTCAAGCGGGAGTTTTTGACCTCTCGCGCTCATCGAAAAGTGGAAAAGAGAAAAACCCTAAACCGTAAGGTTGTGTTTTCCTTCCCCCTCCTACAAATTGTCTAGAATATTGATTTTGGTTTTGGGTGGCTAGGGTTTCGAGATTCATTTTAGGCCATAATTGTTTTAAGTGTAACAGTTTTTGACATTAGGCTTTTAGCTCTTGGGTTGGTTGAATTACTTTAAATTATTATGTAAAAGATTGTATCTTTATAGCTTCATATATGGTCCTTTCATGTTTAGTTTCTAGTGGAAAAGGTAGGTAATTTTTGTTCTTTTTATGGTTGGCAGTCATATGGTTATTAACTTTATTATATAGCTCATATAAGTTACATTAAATTTACACAACATGCATTTGAAATGCACTGTCTGATCAATGTTGGGGCTCAAGGATTAAGATATCTTCCACAACTTCCTTTATATGGGGGTGTAAAAGCAAGAAATGGTATGAAGAGACTCGTGAGTTTTCAGGTTTGGAAAGTTATTTGTGTTGTGAAGAGAAGTTGTGTCCTAAATGTAGTTGGGCATTATTATTAGTTAAGAGGCTTAGGCTGTTTATTAGGGACTGAACTGTTTATTGACTATTAGGGGCCAACTGTTTATTAGTGTGGGGCTCAAGGAACTTGCCATCTTCTACAGCTTCCTTTATATCAGGGCATAAAAGCAAAGAGGTGGGATGGAGAGATTCGTGAAATGGTTTCGGGTTTGAAAAGGCATTTGGGTTGTGAAGAGAATCTATGTCTTAAATGTTGTTGGGCTTAGTGAAGAGGCTTAGCTGTTTATTTGAGGCTGGCCTGTTTATTAACTATTAGGGCTACCTGTTTATTAGTGTGGGGCTCAGGTAACATGCCATCCTCTACTGCTTCCTTTATACTGGGGCATAAAAGCAAAAAAGTGGGATGAAGAGATTTGTGAATTGGTTTGAGGTTTGAAAAGGTATGTGTTGTGAAGAGTTGTCCTAAATGTAGTTGGTCATATTTGGGAAGAAGCTTAGGTTGTTTAGAAGGGGGCTAAATTGTTTAGTAACTATTGGGGGCTAACTGCATACTAGTGTGGGGCTCAAGGAAACTGCCATCGTCTACATTGCTGAAAGAGGTAATTGATGTACCCAATTATTTAATTATCGTTCTTTACAAGTTCTGATATGCATACAACAGCTCACTTTGTACGGGAACTAGCTTTCCTCTCTCTCTCTTTGAAATTAGACATAGCCGCCCACTTGAATTTCAAAATAGATTGAACAGAATGAATTAATGGCTTTTCTTTGTGGATACGATCTCCTCACAGTGGTGATCATTCCCAGAAAAAATAGCTCATTCTACTGTCTCTAACCTTGGCCGAAGATGCATGTACGTTTGGAAGGCCCATGTTTTTTGTACCCTCTGACAAGATTGAGATATCCCAATGAGCTAATTTTTCTAGTGAAGGATCACCATGGTGAGTAGATCATACTTTACTTGCCTCTGGTACACTGTATAGGTCCACATGTTGTCAGGAGCGATGCAAGGTTGTAGTCTTCCCAACTGGCGTCTTAAGGCACCTTGGCTACTCCTTACGAACGCCTTTGATAACAAACCCTAACCATTTTCACTAATCTCAGCCTTGGAGGGATTGACTCCTTAGCTATGCCTTTGATGACATAGATTTATATAGAGGCTGAAGTTATGTATGAAAGATGGGGAAGGCTGAAAAGGAATTTCATATGCTGTAGGGATTCCGGTATAGGAAAGCCGTCGCCTTTGGATGAGAAATGGTGTGCAATAATAAAGGGAGGGTTGGGTATCATGTAGCTTAGTCAGTGGATCTTGATTAAAACCACGTTTTTGATTGTGAATATCCAATACCGAGAGCCTAAAGTCAAACGGAATTATTGATGTAGCTGTTTTGAAAGTCAATAGTTAAGTAGACGTTGGATATTGAACTCTCTTATCTACTCGCCACATCTATACACACACGGTGTGAAAGTGACACCAACTACCTTCTAGAAGAGCAATGCTAGAGATAGGTGAGTTGGGAGATATTTGACATGGGTGTCAGCGCTAAGTCATCCATCACCTTATATGTAACTACTTCTTGTGTGTGGGCTTGGAGACATCTATTTGTGATAGAATACAAGAATGCAATTGTAATTTTCTGTCATTTACCGAAAAGTGAAAAGAAAGGAAAACGTGTTGTATTTAGGGCTCATCAATCATAGGGCCATTATGCCTTTTGGGTACCATATTCACTTCTTTAGGCTTCTATGGAATCGAGAAGTAGGTTTGATTGTGCATCTTCTTGATGTTTTTTTAATTATTGCATGTATTTAGGAAGATGATGATTTAGTGTAGATTTCTGATGCCTCATATTTCTGGTTGAGTGGCTTCCTTTGTCTTTGATGTCTGCGCGTCTGCGATTTAGGGTTATCTAACTGTCATTTTAAACTTGAAATTTATTAGTGCTAACCTGATTCTTCAATTTCTAATTATGTTTTAAGACTACCCTTTGGTCTCTCTCTCTCTCTCTCTCTCTCTCTCTCTCTCTGTTTTGTGTCTTTTGGGAGGCCTTACTTGCAAGAAATCTTCTTTGCATCAGTGAAATTTTATTATTGTTAATGGAGAAGAAAGTTAAAAGAAAAGAGAGTTCGGCTTTGTTAGTTTCGGCCTCCTCTCACTTTTTGTATATAGAAAAATAGTTTGTTTACAATATAGAAAACCTACTTCAGCTGGCTCTGGCGTCCCACTTGTCATGGCTTACAAGAACTCTAACAAAGCATCCTCTGGAGTCGCTTTGATGAGTCGATCGTGATATGTCAATTTTCTAATTCCTTGGCATCGATATGTGAACAGTTGGTCTACCAAAAGGGGGAAATCAGTAGCCTAGCTTTGCAAGAACATTAGGTACCTCTGCCTAGGTGGACAAACCGGATTATGCAAGATTGGTTTATTATAGTCCATGATGATTATAGTTAAAATTGCATTGAATTATATGTTAGGTTTGAAACTTGTTGGGGTAGTGTGGCCAACTTTTGTGTGCTTACTTACATTGTGATTTTTGATTTTTTTGATTGGTAAGCTTGCTTTAAATGAGATCGAACTCTTTGATCTTTGGCGAGGTTCAAAGACCCAAAGGTTTTACCGACTTTAGCTATGACAAACCCCAAAATGGCTATTTCTTTTGTTTTCAGAGTTGACATAAATTCCATAACCATTTCAACAAAATTAATTTTTGCCTCATTAGCGTAATCAACCACTTTCTTGAAGAACTCTGCTTCCTTTCTCATTGGAAGATTTTCTGCAGCATAACACATGTACTTAAGATCTCTAATTAGACCCAGACCACCAAACCCAATACTCGGCGATAAGTAGTCATCTCTGAGACGTTCAAATCTGCAAATAGATGATTTATGAGTTATTTGCAGATTTGAACGTCTTGGAGAGGACTACTTATCACCGAGTATTGGGTTTGGTGGTCCGGGTCTATTTAGAGATCTTAAGTACATGTGTTATGCTGCAGAAAATCTTCCAATGAGAAAGGAAGCAGAGTTCTTCAAGAAAGTGGTTGATTACGCTAACGAGGCAAAAATTAATTTTGTTGAAATGGTTATGGAATTTATGTCAACTCTGAAAACAAAAGAAATAGCCATTTGGGGGTTTGCTTTTAAGAAGGGTACATCCGATACGAGATATTCTCCAGCCATAGATGTCTGTCGGAAGCTTCTAGAGCATGGTGCTCATTTGAGAATCCATGATCCTCATGTTCGACGAGCATATATTCATAAGCATTTCAGGCGTGGTGTATCGGTGGTGGAAACTCCTTCACAAGCCACCGAAGGTGCGGATGCAATTTGTATCCTTTGGCCAGAGTATTAAGATGACTTCTTCAACTTTATGAAAACATGCGTCACCCCTCTTATATTTTTGACGGTAGATATCTAGATGTCAACTGGGAAGCTGTACGTTTTATTGGTTTTTCAGTGCACAGATGGGGACGCAAAGCTATATTGTAAGTTACTTCTTTTCTGGAGGTTTCTAAAACTATGTTCACCAAAAGTTGTCCACTTTCTCTTAAAATACTAACAAAAGTCGTCCACAACTAACAATATACACTTACTTTGTGTGCAGGGTTAACCCTGTTGAGGCGCATGCTCCTGGAGAGGAGCACCCTGGTGAGGCACACCCCTGATGAAGAGCACCCTGATGAGGACGACTTCAATGAATATGACAGTGATGAGGACCCTGAGTGGGTCCCTTGATGAGTAAGTTACGAGTTGAAAACTTCGTTTGATTAGTTTCATAGTTTTTGTCGGTTTTATCAGCTTATAAAGAGTGATGTCTTATCTGAATATTTATGTTGTGGTGTGCCTCATATAATTAACATCATGTCCGCTAAATGATATTTGAATGGAGAGGAAACGAAAAGGAGGGGTCCTTATTTATATATGTAGGAGGAGTCTGCTTATTTAAGTAGATTAAAATGGTGAAGAAACTAAAGTAGAATTAGGAGTTAGCTTAAATTGTCAAGTAGTGGGATTCTAAAGTAGGCTAATTCAGAATGAGATCCGTGTTATAAAGGTGTTTGATTGAGTAAACTCCGCTGCATCCGGTAGCGTTAGAAACACAGGTTTCAATAGATATGGAAAAGCACAGACAAAGGGTCTTATCAGTATTTCAAAGCAGAATTCTTTTCTACAATATCGTTTGTATTTTATGCATTGCAAAAAAAACGTTTAGACATTTAAATGTTCAGATTTTTTGTGAGGATGATGTCCATGATGTGGAGAACATACACAAAGAAAATCAGCCATCAACTGTTCTCCAAGTACCCCTTCTAAAAGCGTGTGTCATTTTAGTGTCATATTATCCTTCCTCATTCACAAGGGGATTCACTAATACCCCATCTATAATTTTCTTTTTCCTTCTATGTATTTATTTGTTTGCTTTGATTTTATTTTTTGTGAGATCGAATTTGGGTTTTGTGAATTGGTTAATGTCTTGAATTAGTTGAGTTGGTGAATTGGTTAATGAAAGTATTGATTTGAATGTTTGGTTGAAGGAATTTGTTGGTTTAAGGTGGGGCTTTGTGTGTGTGTGTGGGGGGGAGAATCTGATACAAGATGGTTAATGGATTGAGAAGTGGTGATTACTGTGTAATTAAATTGGACTAGAAACTGAACTTTTGTTACCAATTTATCTAAGTTGGCCTTCAGTATTGACTATTGAGTGAATTTAGGTATTTTAGAGATCTGTCAAAATCTAGGGTTTACTTTTGATATTGGCGTATTTAGTTGGATAATGTGTTTTTGATTACTAAGAGAAATGGGAACTTGTCTGGTGTAGAAGAAATCTGTAGATTCTGGTAGGACTTGCGAGATTGGTATTGCTGACCACGTTATGAACTTTGTGAATTTGATACTTTATTGGATGAGTGGTTGAGGTCACTTCCTTTTAATTAATTTCGTAGCTTTTGCTGCTCTTTTCCAGCTTAATTTTTTGCGTAGTTTATAGACTGCATGAAAAGTGAGTCTTCTTATTTGAATGTACGCATTGTGCTGTTTACCAATATTGGCATCCTGTTAGGGAAAAGCACTTGAATTCTCTATTGGGAACATGTTGGGATCCTTAGTTATGCTTGTTCCATGTTCTCTTTTTCCTAGATAGAGTAAGATGGTGAAGTAATTAATGTAGAATTAGGGATTAGCTCAAACCATAAGATTACAATATATACGCGTTACAAATTAAAATGATGAAGTTCTGTTATATAGAGATGTTTTCTTGAGTAATTTCCACAACGTCCGGGATGTCAGATACCTAGGTGGTGTCATGCTGTTCCGAAGATTCACTATGTGGGAAAAGTACAAACAAAAGCTTTTATCGACTTTTTAAATAGGAAATGCATGTATCATGTGTATCATGATTTATGAGTTAGCAAATACATCTTTATACCATATATTAGTAATGGTACAGGGATCATACAAAACTAAGTAAAATATTTATATCATGTACATCTTAACCCTGTTAATCGGGTCCTGTGTTATGAATTTATGATGTAACTCAACACGTTAGTCTTGATATTTTTATGGAACTTACCTATTTCTTTATGATCCAATTTCTGAGGACATGTCCATCCTACTATCTGATCTGGAAAGCTTCCATCAGTCTACCCCAGATTCCTCAATTTCCTGTGCAGAGGCAGAGTGTTACTAGGGAATCATCTTGATCATCCCTCTGCAGTCTATGCTAACAGTTTCACCTATTGGATGCAGCTACGTCCAGAACTGCGAAGAGAAGGAGAAGTTGGAACATCAGTACTAAAGTATTACAGCAGCTGCGTCACTTGGAATGGAAGACTTCATATTTTTCTTGGTAGTTCTCAAGGTTTTGTGTTCTAAGCGCAGCAGAGCAGAACTGCAGTTCACTTTCTAGCCATGTTAAGGCATTTGAAGTTTAAACATATCTTGTATGTGTTTGCAATTAGAATAAGTAGATATTACTTTATTACAACTTTGAGACATCAATTTATAGTTAAAGTATTTGATATGCAACTTTGCACCTTTATTAGATTTTTGGTTTTGGAATCACCGATCCAACCTCTCTGCATGGAAAACTCTCATCAGCTTAAGTGAAGGAAGGCAAACTATATCTCTCGCACTAAGCTAAAATAAGCTTAAAAGTTACAGACAAAAAAAAAAAAAAAAACCCAGGTGACTAGGTGAGAGAATACATGACTAAGATGTGCTCTGATGTAAGGTAGGCATAATAACACCACCCAGGTGTCACGTCTCGATATTTTTAATTGGCTATATCGACGTTTCAGGGGTAATAATAACCGAGATTATGCAAAAATGTAACATTAAAAAAAAAAAAAAAAACATTTCACCATCTTTTGTATCTATTCTCCAACAATGGAAGCACTAGTATGTCAGAAATTAGGAGACCCAACACTCCCAATCACGTCCACCTCACCAATAACAATCTCAAAATCACACCCAATCCCAAAACTCAATTCCCCAACATCAGTTTTAGTTAAAGTCAAAGCAACAAGTTTAAATTACGCTAATTATTTACAAATTCTAGGCCAATATCAAGAAAAACCAACATTGCCATTTGTTCCTGGGTCTGATTACTCTGGTGTCATTGAGTCTGTTGGTGCCCACGTGTCCAAATTTAAAGTTGGTGATCGGGTTTGTTCTTTTGCTGCTCTTGGTACTTTTGCTCACTTCATTGTTGCTGATCAAAATGATCTGTAAGTATTGTTATATTATATTATATAATTGTAAGTAAGACACACGTGTGCACGATGACATATGTTGTTGTGTTGAGAAATGAAGGTTCTTGATTCCTGATGGATGTGATTTGGTCACTGCCGGTGCGCTCCCTGTTGCGTTTGGAACTTCCCATGTGGCACTTGTCCATAGAGCACAATTGGGCTCTGGTCAGGTACTCTATTTTTCCTTGGGGTTTTCAATAGGTTGTTATCAGGCAGGACCTGGAATACCAATATTCCACACTGCATTTGAGGTGTGAAGACTACATGTAACAGCGGTGATGTAAAATGCAGGTGTTGCTTGTGCTAGGTGCTGCAGGGGGTGTTGGGCTCTCAGCTGTCCAGATTGGAAAGGTGTGTGGTGCTGTTGTTATTGCTGTTGCCAGGTAAATTTTTGCCTACTTAGCTATCGATGAATATCTGGATAATCATTTTAGTCTGTTACATATGCTATCCTTGAGTGCTGAAATCAGAAAATTTGGGATGGATTTTATTTGATCCTTGTACCTATTTGGGTTTCAGGGGAGCTGAAAAAGTGCAGTTTCTCAAGTCTCTGGGTGTTGACCATGTTGTTGACTTGAGCAAGGACAGCATCATTGAAAGTGTGAAGGGGTTCTTGAAGGCAAGAAAGCTGAAAGGGGTTGACGTACTATATGATCCTGTAGGTGGCAAGCCCACAAAAAGAAAGCATGAAGCTGCTGAATTGGGGGGCAAAAATATTGGTCATAGGATTCGCTAGTGGAGAGGTTCCCACTATACCAGTGAATATTGCTCTTGTCAAGGTAATAAAAATGATAATTAAAGTTCTTTACCCAATAATTTTGGTGGTTGTTCCTATCAACTATCCTTTCTAGATGAAATGGCTAATCAGATTTTCATCTAACCTCAAATAATAGTCTAAATTGTCATGCTGTTTGGATGATGAAAACCTCAGTAGTCAATATTAATCTGAACACTCAACTGAGAAAACTTATGGAAGGTATCATGAGTTGCAACATTTCTCAGAATGATTATACATATTTAAATAAGAAATTAAACGTTAGGTTCATATATGGTTGTAAGTTATAATGATGACTCAAATGTCATTTTTGTTTAAATGTTTTGACCCGACGAGTTTGTGAACGTGTGTGTGTGCCTATATGATTGAACGCAGAGAGGGAATGCATTAGAGAAAGCTTATTTTCAAATTTGTGATTGGATGTTGTAGGCCCAAGGGCCAATGTTCTTCTCAAAGAATGTTTCCCTGCATGCATATCCTTTCAATAGTAATAGATTATTGTGTCCGTTATCTTTTACTTTGAAAAAGGGTTTTGAAAGTTGAAACTGGTAAGTTTGGAAAGACGGTTTGAAACAAATTTAGCTGTACTATGAATGTCTTGGACTGCTTTTCAACCGACAAATTGAGTTAGTAGATCTAGATATGAACTTCTGCAGTAAGATAAATATGTTTTTTGTTGAAAGAACTTGTATTGTATTGAGTTGGTTTCCTTCATCTTTTAGTTTCAGGACACTTCTTGCTTATTCATGTCTCCCCCCCTTTTTGTATGTGTCAATATTATGAAGCATAGAAGCCATAGAGTCTTAACGATGCTATTCTTATATACTGTGGTGCTTACTGGTCTTCAGAACTGGACGATACACGGACTTTATTGGGGAAGCCACAAAATACACAATCCTGCTCTTCTTGAAGATTCTTTGAAGGAGCTGCTTTCCTGGCTAGCTAGGGGTTTAATAACCATTAATGTCTCCCACGTTTACGGATTATCAGAGGTAAAAGGGACCCAGAAAGGTGCAATTAATCATGTTTGTTTGTAATATTACTATTTTAATTTTGCTTCTTACCTCCATTGATCTCATCCTATTGAGAACAAATATGATAGAAAAAAACTAACCGACTTCTGAGTGTAGCATGGATGTTGTAGTTTTACTTTTGGATGTAGAGGATGTGTGCCCTTATACTTTATATGAACACGAAGCATTTACCTCATATTAATAGTGTGTCCATTTTTTGTGACAGGCCAACCTTGCGTTTGCTGCGATCAAAGAAAGAAAAGCCATTGGGAAGGTGATGATTGCTTTTGATGATCACAATGGTGTAAGATCTAAGCTTTGATTAGAATCGACGGTATGAATCCATGTACGAATGTAGATAGGATGGTGAGTTAATAATCAGCTCTAGATGTTACCAGTGAGATCTGAATTTTCTGACAATAAGTCGTGGACAGTAATGCAGAACAATCAGCTTGTAAACTTAAGCATAACCTGAATAAAAATGACATTACCAGGTACCTCTTATTCATGTTTTTTGGATGGGACTATATTAAAGCCAGTTTTGACGAAATGGAATTGTGACTTTTATTATTGTAAAGCCCTGGACAGTCGCATATGGTATGGTGCAATGTAATGGCCTGGTAAGTATACACATACTATTCATAGCTCTTTGAATTGATGATAGCCTGTGAAATTTTTGCCCGTCATTCCCCCAATTGCTGCTACATTCTAGTGTCATACTGAAGAGGGTTTGTCTTGCCATCTTCCATCTTTGTGGTGGAATGGACTCTTTAAATCTAAAGTTCCAAGTGGCTTGTTGTGTTTATCTAATGGGCTTAGGCATTAATGCCCAATTACACACTTTGACAACCAACCACGAGAATACTCTTCTCAAATTTGTGGTGTCTAACTGTGCGACAATTTTAAATCCTACTTGCTGGAGAATGAACAGAGATAGGAAGCGTATATAGAGAGGTTGAAGGAGAATGATGCCTAAAGGCAGGCCATTCTTAAACAAAGCCCAGAGTATAAGTAACGCCCTTACAACAATGAGAAGCCCATATCAGAAAGGTCCAACAAGAAAACATAGGATAGGGACTTGTGGAGTTATGGAGTCTGACCATTGAGACAGTAAAAATCCATTAAACTCCAAGAGTTAGCAGCGTTCTAGCGTCAAACCATTAGCCCACAAAGCATCAGCCGAGGAGGGCATCTCATTTGAGTTTCAGAGTCCCAGAGATAAAATCTAAATCAACACAATGAGAGTGTGAATGCTTACAAATCACACTCACTAACCCGTCCAAGGTATATACTCTACTTAAAGTCAATGACAACATATAATTTTCGCAAGGGTGCGATGTCAGCAAAGTGTAAACTACTTGCTCAGAGTCAATGCCAGGTAACAAACTTACACAAAGGTGCCATTGTTATAGACTTATAGCAACTGTGCGTAGTTAAAAATTTTACTTGCCTCAATGCCATATAAAGTTATAAACAATTTACACAAACGTGCAGATGTGCAATGTTAGCAAATTTTCCTTTTAAACTACTTGCTCCGTTGCTCGTATTCAATGACAAACAGCTACCTTGTTAGCAAATGTTTAATTAATAGACTATAACCTCAAGTCAAAGCCAAACAACAATTTTCAGAAATGTGCAATGTTAGCCAATTTTCTTTTTTGAAATTACAAACTATTTTCACAAAGTCAAATTCCAAATTATTCGTGATGAAAAGCTGGCGGCATATACTATTTGGTGGGAGCTTTTTCCGGCATCCAAAGGCATTATAAAATGCTCAACTGAAGAAGTGGAAAATAAAAATAAGTGGATATTGTTGGCCGGCCATTTTTAGAACAAGAATAGAGTAAGGCATTAAGCACTTAATCGGATATACTTTTTGGCTTTATTAGACTAAACTAAAATCTGACTTTGGAAAAGAGTGGGATGTTTCCACTTGTCAAAGTTTCAGTGAAAAGCAAATTGTATAACTCAATTGCCTATCTGCTTGATGAAGTGCCCTATCCCTTCTGATTACACTCTCAATTGGGTGTGTGATTATCCAGAGGGTGAAGCAGTAGCTAATTAATGAAAGTTCAGACATGAATTGTTATTTATCTCTCTTTAAGATTCCTTCCCTGTAAACCAAATGAAGATTCACAAGCAAGGAAACTTGGTTGGTATTATTGACCTCTCGAAACTGAATGGCCACAACTTGCTAAATGAATTTAACTGAGCGACTATTTAACATGGAAGGTCTCTTCCACTGTTACACAGACAGCAAAGATGATATGATGGTTGTTGGGGATGATCCCTGGAAGTAAGTGTCTATCTGACACTGAAATCGTTGAATTATTTAACACTATCATTCCTATGATATGGCAACTTAATTGCGTGTTGTCTTCTATTACTTGGTCATTTCGTAGGGAGTTGTACAAAATTATGTCAAAGATCCACATTTTTACACAAGAGGAGGTGGATAAGATGACAATTGGTACAGGTAGTGATGACACTCAAAATTGTTTGGAAGAAGCACCAGTGTAATCTATGTATTGACATCCTCCTATGTTGAACTAGTTCCAGAAAGGACACAGTCGCATGGTTGTGGTCGGCATCAGATCATGACATGACATTAATGGATCAGTCATCCAGGCCAACAAACTCAACTGCGATAAATCGGTCTATAAGTCTGTCCTACCACCCTGTTTACCTTTGAGCTTAGCGAGTGAAACTTGAAGTTGAGCTCTAAATGTGCGAAACAATCTTCTTGTGTAACATCATACCCGTGGACTTTGGATTCGTGTGGAGTAAAAAGAACAATTGTCGTGCCGATGTCTTGATGAACAAACCTGCCACTTCCACTGTCACAAGTCACAACAAGAAAAAGGGATGGGAAGACGAAAAAGGACGTGGGTAAAACAGACGAGTAGAACGAGCCCACACACGAAATCTTTCCATTTTTTGTAGTGATTTGTTTAGATTTTTTTTTTATCGGTTTTATCTAACTCCATTACTTGCCTTTATTTTGGGTGTTAACCAAGTGGACATGTGTCAAAATAATCTTGTAAGATATAAAACGTTAAGTTTTCCAGGGTGGAGAAGATCCGGCCTCTTAATTTAATTTCTTGACATCAATCTCTAAAATGTAATAACCAATAGTTACAGTCGGTCTTTCTTTCTATAATATTTAAAAACAAATCTGCTGAAAAATAACACAATCAATAATAGCTGTCAAACTACACTTATGTAGTATGTAGAGATGTAGAAAGCATTTCTCCCCAGTCCAGGTTATTATTAGATGGTTCAAAATTTTAAAGGTGATACCGAGGGCACTCATGATTCATGCGATTACCATTAAAAAAAAAAAAAAAAATCATGCGATCATTTTGAATTGATTGTGAGCTTAGAAAATTTTCGGACATTTGACAATTTGTTGTGTGGCCGGGTTCCAAATTCCAGGTTTAAGGTTTGACACCTACCCTCAGATCGAATATTGCCACATGCGCCTTTTGGTCTAGTTTAACCAAATACTTTTTGTCCAAACTTTTATTTTGTTAAATTCCGAGATGGTGATAATGCTTCTTTTTTTTTTGTCGAAATTATAATGCTTCAAACTCAGTTAAATTCATAGAGATGAGGTATATTGAAGAGTGGTAGGGGTTTAACTGTTTAAGACAATAAAATTGAAAGAAACAAGATATGGATATTTTACTTTGTTTTTGTCAAAATACATTAACATGCTTTTGCTTGTGTATCTGTTTAATTTACAAATGAAAAGAATTGGTCGCATTCAATTTCCTAACACAAGGGTCCGGTTATCCAATGTCTGGACTTAAAACAAATTGGCGAATATAGTTGAATAAGTAAATCCCAAATCACTAATAAATATTGATTATACCGACAACACATATATTTATTTAATCCTAGCAATCATCACTAAACAATAAAACATACCTTTCTATGCCAGTAGAAACGTTGACAAATCTCCATTTCCAAAGATTTACATATTCATCACATTAGTAGGGTAGTGTTTGATTTTTTGAAATTGAAATGTTATATTTTTTTCTTTGTTAATGATTTCTGCAATTGGATTGCATATTTTCTCATATATAGCTAACTGTTTGATTCACATGATCAGACTGATTTTCGATTTGAAGTTCCATAGAATAAGCATTTTCATCCGTTAATTAATAGTCAATTTGATGATAACTATTGTTGTAGATAGTGCTATATAATGATTTTGTAATGTAAGAATGATCTCATTAAGCGGTTATAATTTTTGCAAAATGATTTCATGTCCTAATCACCTAAAAGATAACATTTTATATTGCTTCTATAAATTGTATAATTTGATATAATATAACTCGAGTGATTTCTTAAAGAGGGCGCAATAATGTCATTTTGTTCGCATTCCGGAGAATATAAGTAGCTGACTGCTGACATAGACGTTTATAGTTGCTGAGAATTGAGCATTGTTGCTCTCCGTCCGGATTGGAGACACGCACTGTCGCATTTTTGAGTCCTGTTTTAGAAATTACCCCTAACAGCATGCATCAACTTACCCAGTTGAACCACTATGGAATATTAACGCCGCAAAAGGTTATAAGTAGTAAAAAAGAGTTTCAAATGCCTGTGGTAGTGTAGTTGGCAAATGGCAATCTTTGCCTCATGAGCAGTCAGCACATGGTGAACATGTCTTTCAAGTTTCAAATCAACATCCTAGACGCTTATTTTCCATTTTTCTATTAACCGATGTGCACTTTTTTTTTTGGTAACTTAACTGTACACTGTTCAGGTTTAGCTGTACCTTCTCTTTTTTTCGTACCTATATATATAAGCAGCTGGAAGCCTGGAAGGAACCCAACTTGTTTGCAACCCAAAGGAAAGCAAAGAAAAAATGGCACCAGTGTCTGATCTTGAGGATTTTTCAAGAGAACAGCCACAAATGACCAAATTAAGCACCATTCCACACTTCATTTTGGTGCATGGCGTAAGTGGTGGGGGTTGGTGTTGGTACAAAATCCGCTCTCTGTTGGAAAGTAGTGGCTACAAGGTATCTTGTGTTGATCTCAAGAGTGCTGGTATCGATCCCTCGGATCCTAATTCAGTCCTTACTTTTGAAGACTACAACAAGCCTCTCATGGACTTGTTATCGACGTTGCCAGAAAACGAAAAGGTATGTACATTTCTATACTAATACATAGTAACAGATTTGATAAACACTGATAACTCGTGTGTCGTATTACAATCGAATAACAACAATGAACTTGTCGGTGGTCGAGATCGTCCACCGGATTGATTCAAGGCAGATTTAGCTATTTTTGTTGTCCTCATCAACATGCATAAGTTTATTGTTAATTTTCTTGTTTGATCAATATAAGTTTGTCTACCTTCTAATTCTATATTTATTACTTCAGATAATTATAGTCGGACACAGTGCCGGAGGTCTAAGTGTGACACATGCTATTCACAAATTTGGGAAGAAGATCCATTTGGCTATCTATGTTGCAGCAACCATGCTAAGGTTGGGATTTTGGACTGAGCAAGATGTTTTAGACGTAAGTTTCTTCTAATCCTTTATTTTTCACTAAATAATAACCAGAGACTTGTGCACAACCCGCCGGCCTCTGAAATGGTTAGGTTCAGTAGCTTTGCGAAATTGCAATAATAAACTGATCGAAAAATTACAATTTATCAGGCCAATCTTTGCCTACCGACTAATTTCACTAATTAAAAAGAGTGAGACTAGGCAAATCAAAATGCATGATCAGATTGATGATAATATATTGGTTACGTAATTACGTTGATTAATAAACCAGATGCATGTGGTAGGGTATCCACACGCACTGATGTACTACAAAAGTCCAAACCATATGGTTCATCATCCACATCCAGATGTGTTAGGATATATAGGAAAACAGCTGGTTCAACATTTCAATGATTTTTGGCGTTTTTGGTAAAGGATGTGATGTTACAACAAATTTGTGATGGTAGATGACATCGAAATAACTGTAGAACAGGCGCAGCCCATGCAAGTTTTCTATATATATAAACAGGCTGAACCTTCTTGTCGTCTTCCTTTTGAGACCTGGCCTGTCCAATTAATCTGGCTAGCTAGGGGACCGGAGTTCTGGAGCACTAGTCCTTCGGCCCCTTCGGGGACATCCAATAAAAAAGGATTTCTGGATCACAGTCTTTTTCTCCAGACGTGCAATATTTGCTTAATAATGTCAAAGCGCGCAAATCTTTTTGGTTGCAATTACATATTAAGCTGGTCTGCCGTACGAATAGAGAAAATAATATATAAGATGTAGTCCATGGATCGCCGTGAAAAGTTTTTGGTCCACAGTGCTTTTCCTGAATGGATCTCTGGTCTATTCAATTCGTGATGTACAAAATGCTTTTGTGTATGTATGATCACTAGCTTCAAAGAGCCGATGAAACCAGAAGTCTGGAAAATAATCGATTTGTTACTATCAGAGAATCAATATATGAGTCTTCATTATATTCTCTAAGGATGTGTTCAGTCGTTCGCATGCAGTATTACTGAAAAATGAGATGTTGACATATTTTCGTTGTAAAGAGGAAAAAAACCAAATAACTCAAAGTGGGAGACATGAATGCATGTGTATTTCAAAGCATTCCCTGTGTACTAGAGATTCCTTAAACTTTTGATGTGGGTCGGCAGGTAGCCCACTTCAAAGTGGTGCTGGATTGAACCCTCACATTTTAGTGTGAGAGGTCAAGCACTGACTGCACTAGTGCTTTAATTTGATACGTCATTTTAAAATTCTCACTATTGTTGGTCAATAGTAATTCTATCAAAAAAATAGTCTTTTGTGGCTTTGTGCAACTATTTGTTATACTTTTCTTGCATATCACATAGATTCTGGTTCAGGTTATGACTGAATATGACCATGAAACATCATATCACTAATAGCTGTTTAAGAAAACCATTATTGGTTAAATGTCACAATTGTTATCCTATAATGTCGAACAAGCAGGGGGTACCAGATTTATCAGAATTCGGCGATGATGTACATGATCTGGGATTTGGACTGGGATCAGATAAAGCTCCAACGAGTGCGATGGTCAAGAAGAAATTTCAACGCAAAATCATATACCAGATGAGTCCTCTTGAGGTAATCCAAATCATAATGATGAGATAAACTGTATCTAATATAATTTATGTACAAACATCTAGTCCATCAATGTCGAGATAAACTTGGCTCGTACGCGCTTAAACAGTGCAAGAACAAGGTCGATGTGTAATATTTATGCTGAGAATACAATACATTTCAACCTGAGCACTTTTGATATGCAGGACGTGACCTTAGCTGCAATGCTCTTGAAACCAGGCCCACTTCGAGCACTCCAGGGTGCACAGTTCACCGAGGGAAAGGACGTCGACTTAGTGCAACGAATTTACATCAAGGCGATGCACGATAATGTTGTAAAGCCCAATCAACAAGATGCCATGATAAAGAGGTGGCCTCCATCTGATGTTTTCTGTTTAGAGAGTGACCATAGTCCATTTTTCTCAACCCCCATTGAGCTCTTTGGTTTGCTTGTCAAAGCCGCAACTTCTAAACAATGTCAATAGAATTATGATTGTTATGGATATTTGTTTTACATTTTTTATGTGTAACTTTTTTGTTTCATCAACCAAGAACGTTCTGTGAAAATATGTGGCATAATTGCTTATACATACACTTAAACATCTACAAATTGTTTTTCGGAAAAAAAACAAAAAATGAAGTACTAGCATAGTGAAAGCATCATCAACGCGTTGCTAAAAATTGTTTCTAATGTGACAGCTAGCAATTATTAAATTCACAACCATTTTCGTCACAATTATAGCAGTGGGTTGGACTGGACAATTTTTTCCGACGGTCAAGTTTTCTCGTTTTACTATTTTTTTTAAATAAAAAAATTGACACAAAAGACAACTATTCCCTTTGGGTGATCTTGGACACACCCATAAAAACACTCCTATGCCCTATAACTAACTAAAGTTTTTGTCATACCCCAACAACCACCTCAATCTAATAATCTCCTCCAAATTAATTTGGGGTATTTTCAATAGGGGCAAAAAATAAAAACAAACAAAGAAACAACACATGCCTTTTTTTTTCGACAATCTTCTTATTTAATTTCCCCATTCGTCAAAATTTGATTTCAATTCGATTTTTTTTTCTTCATCCTCATTAGGTTGGTATTCATCCTCATTACTTTGGTATGGTTGATTCAAATCAAAAGTGGGTGCTTGCATGCATAGTTCGGGATTTTGGAATTATCAGAATTCCGATAAATCCAAAAACCGAAATCTATTAAATTTCGACCCTATTACATTCGGAATTTCGAATTTTTTTGGAATTTCATATATTTCGACTCTATATTCGGAATTCCGGAGTTTCGTTCGGAATCACGAACTATGCTTGCATGTCTATTAGTGAGAGAAATATTGCTAAATAAGAGGTTATTGGAGAATAAATGAAGATCATTTTTTTTTATAGAAGAAGAACATGTTTTTGTTCTTTTTCAGTTACAAGTGAAAAACTTAGTATTAGGTTCTTAATATATTCTAATAAATGAATTGTTTTGTCATGGGTATGCCTAATAAAAAAACTTAGTATTGGGTCCTTAATATATTCTAATAAATGAATTGTTTTGTATATAGTTTCACGAATTGCCATTATATAAGGAAAATTTAGGTTTTGGTTTTTGTTTTTGACTTAAGAAAATTGTCTTCAAATATCTCATAGAAATATGAAATATAAAGTATGATCTGGTGAAAATATGAAGTAATTTTGGTGAGTTATAAAGCCCGTGGAAAATATGAAGTAATTTTGGTGAGTTATAAAGCCCGTGGATGGACGTTTTCAATTACGCTTACTCATGCCAGAACAAAAGGCTATGTTGAAAGTTATTATCAACCAAAAAGACAAACACTATAATCGTAGTTACTACTAAAATTGTTGGGTAAGCAAAGTAAAATGTTTGTTATTGTTTGGATGCAATAAGCTCAAACACATGTAAGTATTATTATTAAACTTTAGGATTGCCAAAGTATCAAATTGTAACATTCATAAAAGCACCTACTTGTAATCAAGCATAGTATTTAATTGGTTTACATTAAAAAGAATTGTACAGATGTTTCATTTGCTTTAAGGTAATGTAATACCCCGTGGGAGTATACTGAAAAGGTGTCTATCCCGTAGAGAGGTTATGTCAGGTATATGGAAAGGCGCCTAGCCTGTAGGGTGACGGTTATGCCAAGTATGTATTCTACTGCACCTAGGAAGCTATTTGAGATATGTGGCATAAGTAATTGATCTACTAAATCCTAAAATGCCGGATGTCCACAGTGATTGAGTGAGAACAGTAACAATATGGTAGGATGAGGCGGTCATTACAGGCAATATCCTCATAGTCACAGACTCACAGTTACATGATATTAGCTCCTAAAATAGCAGTTTGATTGTTGTCTACTAATCCAATGAAGAAAATATGATAAGTTATATATTCGTGTGTTGCACATGGGCTAGTATCAGCCACTTAAGCTCTAATAATGCATTTGGTTGTACAACCAACATCTTCCATTGCCTACAATTAAGAGCACTCTATATTGAAAAGAAGTAGATTCATGCATTTATATACATAAAAAGATGTACATAAGAAAGAAACACGAAAATGAGTAAACCCATATTGCATCTTAAATTATGTAGCTCTATAAAAGGTTTAAGTGCGAAGTGTAGCTGAATACATTGAAATTGCTGAGACACCCAAACCAACATGAAAGCACGGAAATCTGCTACTTGAAACAATGTATCAATAACCAAATCTATGAAAAAACTTGTTTGCAATACCGTTTATGCATCATGAACGTATGTGTACATTTTCTTGTAAGATTTTCCCCTAAACCCATATACTCACAACCGCCAGTGCTCCATTTTTGCATTTTCTTGGGAAGGCATACAACTATGCAACTGCACCAAAATGCAAATTACACATTACTTGAAATTACACAAATATCAAAACATTCAAAGCAAACAATAGCATAATTTCCCTTTCAATCTAATAACCCATTATATTTCCTTCTATCGTTGTTAACTATCATCAATTAAGTGGAAATTTTTTTGTAGGGGAAAAGAAAGAAAATATCCAGACGGATAATCTACTTGAGAACAATTCTAATATATTTTCCAGAGAACTGACATTTGTACAAATCCACACTTAAATACAATTATAATGGAAGATGTACATCTAGTTGCTATTGATAATCTTTCAAGACTTATCAAATACTATTCATTGGTTTATTCTAAGCAAGTATGCTTACCATGAGATTGTTACCATGTTTTTGTTTTATTCTCGATGATGCTACTGTGAGCCTAGCTTAATCATATATAGAAAATATTAATGCCTTTATTTCCTTTCCAGATTTAATCAGAAATTTAAAAACTGAATTTAATTAGAGGTTATGCTTGCAACAAATAGACTATATAATTGAATAGTTCAAGTATGTATGTGTTTCTATTGTTTGACATCTATATATGTGTTAGACTGTTAGAAACACATTTGAGTCTTTCATGCATCTATATATATCAAACATCCCACAATTATTTGCGCATTTGTCGTTATTTCTAACTATGCATGTCGGATCATCACATGTGTTACTAATTATGCATGTCGATTATCAAAAGTGCTTTGACAAATACTCAAAATAATAAAAAGTTGAGGATATGTTTCAGAAATAATTCCATGTACTAATAAATGTGTAGCTTCCTTACTCCATTACCTCTAAGCATTCCAAATGGAGATAACTTAGTGAAATACATGCACATATAAAATTTAGAAAAGAAAAGAAGTTTAATTATATATATGCTTCTTCAAATTCAATTCTTTTTCATTGGTTTTGTGTTCTAGGAGGATGTCTATATGAATCTATACCAATGAATAACATATGGATAGGAGCATAACCAAAAGGGTAACATATATATGCAAGGTTTTGAATAATGCAAGGTTCTTGGATTTTATTCTACTGAGTAGGAGATGGAAGGTGACCTGAAAGGCAGGATTGCCAAATAAAAAAGGATTTGTTTTTTTCATTAGAAATAGGAAATCAAAATGCTAAATTGCTAAATCAATCAAAGTGTTAGTAGTTACGAAGAATGAGCTAAGAGGACCTCAGCTCATTCAACAATTCATGTTTTCAAATGCAGAATCCCCAATCCATAAATTCGATAGTGATAGATGCATAACATTGCTAATGGAAATAAAAAGAGATAAACAACTCACCTGTTGTTATGGACAACTCCTCGAATGCCGATACCATTATATATAGAAACACTAATAGTTGTAGCGGCAAAACCAATTGTGTTGAGTGTGATAGAAGCAACTCGAAAACTCAAAAGAAAATGATGAATTCATGTAATGTTCTCATTCATTCTTTAGAAAAGTCTGGTTGTAGGTCTCTTTAGTTTTTTTTTTATCACTCCATCCAGTTGTGTTTTGTGGCCGCTTCATGAATTTTTATCATGATGTTTTCATTATTTTGAAGGGATTTTGGTGGAAAGCTACTGGTGGAAGGACAAATATTGGAGCCACTCAAGAGTTAAGGTAGCTAGGAGTTGTCGTAATGAAAATCAAAGAGTTATATTAGAAATTTAGAATGGAAACACATTGTTAGATTTTTGGGGTTGCAATCCTTCGAATTGAATTTTTACAATTTTATACAGTTAGTGATGCATCAATAATTTGCTGAAAATGAATAAGTGCATAAGAAATAAGAAAGAAAAAAAAAAGTACATACCAATTATCCTTCAAGAATTGTGTTAAGTTTGTTCGAATCATTGTATAATCGTTGACATTATACATTTTTCTAGCATTGAGCTTGTAGTGATTATAAGGCAGACACAAAAAAAGATATGAGATTGTTTAGTGATATTGAACATAAAGGAAAATAGTTTGAACTTAGAATAACATGAAAGAGTTTGAATCAATAGAAACTGATTATTGTAGATGAATAGATCATACACTTTGAGACATTCGTGATAGATCTAATGCTTCAAGTAAATGTTTTTTGCTCTAGACCCTCAATTTGAGCTATTTGACAAAGAAGTATCATTACTAAAACAGGCACAGAGTACTTACTATGATTGCTAATTTCTTGAACTTGTTCATGGCCAAGAATTGCTTCAAGCGAGATAAGAGAGCTGAGTCAAGAGGCTCGCTCATCAGGAGCCACACCATCGATCCGAACCCAAGGGCGACCTTCAATAAAACATAATACAAACTAACACACCAAAAATATTTGCAATTACAAACAATAATCATAGTCTCATAGACAATTTGATTCTAGAAAGTTTCACCATCTATAAGTTCTTCGAAGACACAAACACAGGAAGAAGCTTTGTATACGATCTGATATCTTAATCTAGCAATACAGTTTAGTGAAAACAAAAACTTACCAGCAAGAACACAAACAAAATTTAAAAATTCCTATTATTGTTATAGTCATTATCCAAGAACCCAAATTAAACAAAGCGTATAAAAATAAGCTGACGAATCAGTTATTGGGACAGTTGGTTCACCTGGTGTAAGATAAACCAAGAAGTGTCTGAAGTCTGAATAAACAAATTAAGTGGGAGATTAGATTACAATTTGATGATTTAAGTTGTTAAACTGTCTCATACCATAGTAATTGGTTGTTTCTCTTTGTTCGTCTATTTTTTAGTATAACTAATCTCCTACAATTATTAGTGTGACCATTACTAATACCTTCCCAAGACCCTTCTTTTTAAAGTAAGATTAGAGTTAATTTTGGTTTGGAGAAGGGGTTTTATCTCACGAAGGGAATAAAGGGGTGTCTCGGAACAACTACATTTATGTGTTTTCACACCTGGAGTTAAACTAACATAAGCATTTCTCTACAGCCCAATAACATGAGAGATCTAACGGTTATCAGTTGTGATAGGCACCTGGTAAAATCTTGAAAGGATAATCAATCTAGCTTATCCTAGGTATAGTGCAATTTGATTGGGGTGTCGACTATGTCATCGTGCATCAATGGGGTATTCCAATATTGTTTAGTGTCCAATAAAACAATAGAATCTATACACACAATTATCAATAAATATACAAATCGAAGAACAATGCAAACCAAAAAGAGTAAAAAATTATTGTACCTTGAATAGGCTCACCAAGCTACGCTCAGGAGGCAAAGAGTAAAAGGCCCAACTTGAAGCATAGAACAATCACCCCTAGAGGAACTTCATCTAGTTTTTTTATTGCATAGCCTAAAGTAAAATATCAACACATTGTGAGTAACTCAGTATTTAGTTATATGTCATGTATATGATAAGCTAGTCGATCACAAATTTCATATCTACCTATCAATACACAGAATATAGTCAGACTATAGATGAAGAAGCATAAACAAACTCCCAAGTTCATATATCAAAGTGTAACATTCACAATCAGCATACAAATATTTGCAACATAACCAAATAAGACACTTAAAAACACTTCTCAAAACAGATAAGAAATAACACCTGAGTTTCATTGCATTCAAATCAGCCTTCGACGACGCAGAAATCGATGCCATAGCCTGCACATGACCATTACAACACATAATCAATCATACACTCCTTAAACACTAAATTTTAAGCAATCCCAATTGTTTATAAGACCCAACTAAAAATCAAAGAAAAAAAAATTATTGTTTTTTAAGTGGATACCTCTTTTAAGCAATCCCAATTCTTTATAAGACCCAACTAAAAATCAAAGAAAAAAAATTATTGTTTTTTAAGTGTATACCTCTTGAACTCTAGTAGAATTAAGCTAACGATCTTCGACATGGTCAGTAAGCTTGTCAAGTGCTTTACTTTGTTGCTGCAAGTCTTTTGAGTCCTCTACTCTATCAATCCCTTCTTCTCCTCCCTCCATTGCTCTCTCTCTCTCTCTCTCTCCCAGTACGCTACTCAAAACCTAATGTGTGAATTTTGTTATTAAGAAGATTTTTAATTTGTATTTAACACCATAATAATGTGATATCACCAATGTTTCACCAAGATAGCATGAGGGCAGATTCTAAGGGGTGGAATAGAAGAAATGAAACACTTAAGAATCTAAAACAAAGTTGAAAAATTAAAAAAAAAAACTAACTTACTTCTTAGCATTCTTCTATGATGTCCCTTGTTTTATACCTATATCTATAGATCATCAAATTGAAGAAATTAGCAAATATTAAATTCTTTACCAAAATTTTCCCAGATGTAAACAAAAAGAAGAAGATATACCATATACTATTAAGGTATAGACCCAAATTCTATGTCTAATAATGGAGTTGTTACGTGCTAGGATGATTAGACTCTAGTTAGCACAAAATAGAGAAACAAATATTGGAAATTTGAAGTAGAGATAATGGATAGAGAAATAGGGAAAGGGGTCTAACTACCTCAAAATCACTACAGCAGTTTCGAGCCTTGACTGAATAGATTGGGGGGTCAAAAATTGCGCATTCGCAAATATAACACATTTGTTTAACTGAATCAATGAGTGAAAATGCAAATCAGCGAAAGAATTTTTTTTTCTAGTTTGAGGAAGGGTTTTTTTTATTAGTAGGTCCTCAAAAAAATTCAGTAGTCTTTTTATAAACGCAGGTTTTGACTTTTGAGAGAGAAACTGGTTTTTCTTTTTTTGGGGTGTTTCTACGGGGCAAACAATTGAAAATTGAAAATAGGGCGTGGAATTCTTTGTTTTTGGCCGAATTATTGTTTTTTTGGTTAAAAAGCTGATGTGTCCAGATTTGAGGAAAAAGGGATGATGACGTGGTTTCTTGGGAGCATTCTCAACTACTCAATATTAATGGTCTTTAAAAAAAAAAACTAATGAGATGAAACATAAAACGAAGTTGGCAAATCAAATCTTACTGAACTTCTACTATTTTAGTGTTATATCAAAGAGTTAATATGTTAATATTTGTGGAAGTGTGATTCGATTCTCTAATTTCAAAATGGGACAACCAAAAACCAATAAAACGGAAATTCTCAGTTCATACCATAAGCAAAAATCAATAAAACGTACATATTGGTCGCGACTACTCCATATATTTTTTGGGTTTGAGAAGACAACAATACCATAAGAACACAACACTACTACTCAATATTTCATCATACAACATCTCAGCTTATAAGCAATTGGATTGCTTGGATCACAACATATTATAGATTGAAAGAGAAATTTTTTATCATGGAGAGAATGGAATTCTACACTACAATTGGCAGATTTTTCACCTTTGGATTTTCAGAAGAAAAGCTAATCTATTACTGAATACTTTGCAAGAGTTTGAAAGTATTACTAAAATAAATGATACTATACTTGGTACTCTAGTAGACTGTGGTGCTGGTGGCAAAGAAGTCATCAAATACGTTGTTTTGGTTAAGGAAGAAGTGATTTTGGCAAAGGAGGAAGTACGTGCTATTGGATTTCAAGAAGAACAAAGCAAAAGGAAGTCTTTTTGGGCTTTCAGAGACGTACTTTACGAAGAAATGGGGAAGAAGAAGATATAGATGTCGGCGTTTTTCTTTCTTTTTGGGTTTTCTTTCTTTTTTGGGTTATTAATTACGGCGAATAATTGAAAATATGAAAATAGGGTGTGGATTTTTTTTTTTTT
This sequence comes from Coptis chinensis, assembly GCF_015680905.1. Lineage (NCBI taxonomy): Eukaryota > Viridiplantae > Streptophyta > Magnoliopsida > Ranunculales > Ranunculaceae > Coptis > Coptis chinensis. The sequence continues at coordinate 84,392,968 of NC_141463.1, read as the reverse complement.
TTTTGCCGAATGATTGTTTTTCCTAAAAAAAAAACTGACATGTATGTCCGCATTAGAGGAAAAGCCTCTGCTGACGTGATTCAATGATATGTGAGCATTCTCAATTGCTCAATATTACTAATGTTTGATAAAAAATGGGAATAACATTCAACCCCCCATAATGAAGAAACAACGACTAAGTTGTTCTCTACAAGTTTGATGACTCATTCATAAATCACTATCAATCATGATTAAACCCCAACCCATTCATAATTCATAATTCATATACTATAAAATAAAGGATAATAATAGAACCGATGAATCACGCTGAAATTTTACCTTTTTAAAATTTCAATTTGTTGCACCCTTCCAGTTGTTTGGATACGTATCGAATGACTTTGGCTCCCATATAATAGACATACCCGTTGGCTAATCTAATGCAAAACATTCCCCAAGTGATAATGCAACCAAGTGTCCAAACCTCAATATCACCAAAAAAAGTGTCAAAGAGCAAAATCTAAGTTATAAGCTCCCATCTCAGTTGTTTTCAATGTCAGTTCATGTAAGTTTATTCTCAAATAAAACACATTAAAAAACTGAGTAGAACTAATAATTAATAATTGCAGCAGAAATTAAATAAAAGAATATGGTTATTTTAGAAAATGTATACCTTGTCCCAAGAAGCACCACTCAAAGGAAAACAACAAATCAAGTCTCAAAAGCCTAGCAAACATGCCACCCCTGAAAGCATCTAGTCCTTTTTTATTAATTTAATTTAATTTAATGAGACAAAAATTAAAATATTATCAAATTCAAGTAGTAATAATGAATGAAGAAAATTGGAGGAAGGAGTAATAATAAGTTGGGTACCAAGCAACGACATGGAGAGCTTGTTTAATAAAGGGTCCTTTAACAGATTGAAGAAGCCCGACACTCTTGTTCTTCTTGTTGTATTTAATGCAACGACCTATAGGACGATGCCGAACTTAGCAGTAGAGGGATGCTTTTGCTGCATAATGACGTTTGTAACAATTTATTTTGCTCTTAATGTTCAAAGCTTAAGTCGTATGACAGTTATTAGTGGAAGGAACTATGTGACTCTGCCACACACTGAAAACAACCCATCCATTTCTTCCAATGGAGTTTGTGACTTTGTTCTTGCGTTCTTTGCATACTTTCCAACATTACACTTTCATAAAACTTAACACGACGACATAAAATAGTATATGGCTTTTCCTATTCTACTACTTCTTCTCATTCAATTATGCGCTGCATTCCATTATTCCATTTCCCCCTAAATAACTCCATGAGAAAACAAATAATATACATGTAAAAGCAAACTACTGTGAAAACGAACGCGATATTATTGATCACATATCCCGACAATCCCAAAATAGCTATATACCCAATAATTAGAACCAACAGAGCAAAAACTAAAACACCCAACGTTAAAAATCTCAAATAGCTCTTCACAAATATACACTATCTTAACATTTCAAAACTTATATAATTATCTCACCAGTATTCGAGAACACGTAAAGACATGTGGGAAAAAGAGGCAAGAAAACATAAGTCTGTTTATATTCATACCCACATTTCTAACAAAATAAACACTGTCCCATACATGCTGATGCTATATAGGAATGAAACCTAGTGCACACACAAAAGCATAGACACATATTCTAGTGTTAGTGCATGGTAAGTGTACCAAAGATTCTTATATTAATACATGTAAAGGTATGCCTAACCCTAGCTCAAAATTCAAAGAATTAAAATATTCCAGATTTTAGATTTTTATCATATGGAACTCCTTAAAGGTTCTCTCCAAACATGGGATGGGATACCCATAGTTATATACTCAACGTAACTCAAACTCCCAAGTGACCATTGCTCATTTAGGGTGATCAATATTGGGGTGGGTGAACAACGGCTAAAAGATTGTATAAAAGGGACATACTTGAAAACAAAATTGACAGACCTATCATATCATGATAAAATTCAAAGGAAGGAATTGCTTACTTGATTGAACAGTGCCTAGAACGGCCTTGGTGCCTTCTTCTTCGTTGTGATTGGAGGTTTCCTTTTTCTGTGGAAGAAGAGGAAAATTTGTGTTCAATTGAATAGATTTCAAACAAAAAATAAAAAATGTGTATTTAAAAATAAATTACTAAAAAAACATACGAATCAATTAATGGACTGCAAATTGTGAAAATAAATTTCATTAATGAAATTGCTTCCTTCTTCATCAGTGGGAGAGCACTTCAATTTTTTGAGATTTAGAACTCCTAGGGTTTTGGGTGTTTTAATAAAAAAAAATAGCTCGATTAATTAAAAGAATATCAATTTATACAATTAAGAAAAACATTATCAAATCATGAGATGGGTATCTAAAATTTTATGTTTACTGGAGAAATTTATACAATGCATTCAACAAATATAAAGAGAAAGAATAATAACCTGAACAAATCCACGTTGACACTATCATATTCCATGTAGGCTGTTGACGCCTTGACGGTAACTTGTCGGAAATGATTGGCTTGGACACCCGATCTCAATGCTACCTATCAGTCCATCATGTAGACTTAGGCACTGGACATTCTAACACCTAGCTATTGGGCATTGCCAAGCATTCAACTGAATTCGTACACTGAAGGCGGAACCCAACATATTAATTTGATTCACTTATGGATAAAAACCCATGTCACTTGATTACATCAATTTGACACTAACATAAATCTAGCACTTCAATTACTAAGTAGATGCTTCAAAATGAAAGTTAGTAGCTAGAAGTTCACTAACAGTATACCTTTAATGAGTGAAGAAGCGAAAATGTGATGGTGCACAACTGCACATGGAGGTGGTGTAGAATTTTCATTTTCAAACGTGGTGTGAGCCTATGACTCGAGTAGATGATGTTATAATGAAGATCTTGTTCAATTTATTTGATTCCCTTATTTATATCTATTCCCTTATGTTATTTAACTCCTCAAAAGCCTGCATTATACACTACCTAGCAAAGTACCCCATCTCAGCACAAAGCTCCCGACCATAGTATCCCTCCATTCAATTCCTCCCATATCAAAATGATAGCCTCCACAATATCACTTGGACAATCTTATTTCAAATCTTGATGCGGGAAGCATTCATATCAAGATTTCAACTCCAACGTGTCACTCTTGCAATCTTATATAAGACCTGAGGCTTACGGGTCAAGCAAGTTTACAAACCCGAACTTAACAATGAACTGCTGCAAATCCAGTGTGATTTCTGAAATGAGAGCACTGTGTTAAAGATGTGCTCACTTGGGATCAGAATGCTTGATTTTCTTCTGGTTGGTCACCCTTTATCAAATTTTCTGACGTTTAAGGAGTCAAGTAGATGCTGTTGACAGAGCAGAAGCATCCAGTCTGGCTTGCTTTGGAAAAATTGCAACTTGGGGCAAAACTAAGCTCATCAAATATCATTTATCGTCATCACCAGATTCTACACAACGACTTAGCTGAGAGTCCTTTCGCTAACATTTCTTCATCGTATTTCCTTACCATATCAACCATATTCTTCTAAATTAGTGCATCAATAATGGCACAATTATAATGCCGTTATTGATTTAGGTGGAGAAAAAACGATTTAAAAAACCTTTCTCGTAATCCCCCTACTGACATATATGAATAGCCTTAGAGAATTTGAAAAGGGACTGCTATTATATATATATAAAGATAGTCCATGAGTGCAAGGTTTATAGTAGAAGAGGATTATTTTTATTTAAATGATGATTTAATTACTCATTGTGTTTCCATCTCCATCCAAACTTAATTACTCATCTGCATATATATATATATATATATATATATATATATATATATATATATATATATATATATATATATATATATATATATATATATATATATATATATATATATCAATTCTAAAAAATCGTCTATAATTTCCATCGTCTTGGATTAATTAGTGTGAAGTCTTAGATAAATTTCTTGCTTTTTTTGTTTAGAGGTTCAATCATTAATTTTGCTAACAACGCAATAGCGATGATATGTGATTAACAACGCAATAGCAAGGATATGTGAGTGAGGATTGGAAGTGCACCAAACAAATCAATAATGACAGTATGTAGTAAGAAAGCACTTTGATGATTTGGAAAGTGGAAGTAAGTGTTGAAGACCAAGGGGACTGGGACAAAGATATATTGAACATCAGGGTGTAGCCTCTCCCGAAAACTGAAGTTAATAATATTTACTCAAATTATGGAGATCCAATTTACGCATTCTACCAAGCAATGAAAGAAATCAGAAATGAGGGTGCTATGTTTGCAAAATAATAAAAAATAAAATAAAAAGCCTTTTGATGGTTTAAAGTTTAAACCTCCTACGTATGTATTTATATTTATTATTCTCTTCCGGTAAAATTGGGGATAATGTACAATTCCAGTGTACATTATATATATATATATATATATATATATATATATATATATATATATATATCAATTCTAAAAAATCATCTATAATTTCCATCGTCTTGGATTAATTAGTGTGAAGTCTTAGATAAATTTCTTGCTTTTTTTGTTTAGAGGTTCAATCATTAATTTTGCTAACAACGCAATAGCGATGATATGTGATTAACAACGCAATAGCAAGGATATGTGAGTGAGGATTGGAAGTGCACCAAACAAATCAATAATGACAGTATGTAGTAAGAAAGCACTTTGATGATTTGGAAAGTGGAAGTAAGTGTTGAAGACTAAGGGGACTGGGACAAAGATATATTGAACATCAGGGTGTAGCCTCTCCCGAAAACTGAAGTTAATAATATTTACTCAAATTATGGAGATCCAATTTACGCATTCTACCAAGCAATGAAAGAAATCAGAAATGAGGGTGCTATGTTTGCAAAATAATAAAAAATAAAATAAAAAAGCCTTTTGATGGTTTAAAGTTTAAACCTCCTACGTATGTATTTATATTTATTATTCTCTTCCGGTAAAATTGGGGATAATGTACAATTCCAGTGGACAAAAAAAATTGGTACAAAAATCCATTTCTCAAGTCACAAAACTTGAACTGCTATACAATGCAAACTAAGCAACTTTTCTAGCAAGTCGAATGTTAGCAAAGATGCTTTCAGTCGCTACAGTCTACTGGTAAGTCTTTTCGAAAGCGGTGTCGTTGTAGGTAATGTTCATTTACATGTACCAAACCACGTGGCTTGCATGTACTTATGTTTCCTTCATGGACCCCTTCTTTTCCTTCATGCATGTTTTTGTAGTAGAGCAAATGATCTTCTAAGGTACCTAACCTGCTTTCAACATTTCCAACAAAAAACTTCAAGAAGCCTGTCGACTAATTGATTATATTCTTTGCTTGATCTTGCCATTTCAAACTCAGCTTGAAAGTTAAACTCAATCACTATCCTCACCTCTCCTTTCTTCGTGTTTTTGTCCACCACATCTATATAGGTGTATGTGTTCCCTTGCAAATATCATGCCATATACTCTTAGCAGATGACTCAAATAGCGCTCATTTAAATTACTATGTATAATGAAAAATTAGTGGTACCCCTTGGGCCCAACCCAAGTAGCCACAATTAGGCCTTATAAACTCAACAACTCTTTGGTCTTCTTCCCATGTAGGACTAAGTGTTTTTCACACTTTCTCACATTCATTTCTCAATTATTTCATCTCAAGTGGGGTAACTTGGGAGAAAAATTACTCATTCATTTCTCAATGGATTTGTATAATTCCAAGTTCCATGTGTTCACTACACTTTGAACTTTTAATTACAACCATTTTTTCAAACAAAACCTAGCTAAATTTATGGCATTGTCTAGCAGCTACCAAAACAAGTTCAGGGAGACGAACGACACATTTTCTGTTGACTGTGTATTAAACTGTAATGGACGTCCATTAACCGATGCTAACCCGGCTTAAAAACACCCATTGGAATGGTTTTGGTATCCTAAATTTGCCTTGGGAGTTGGGAGCATAAGTTTAACTTCCAGAGATTACAGCCCAAGGACAAAACCCAATAATAATTTCGCCATAAGTCCAAAACCGAGCTGATGTCACCCTGCATCATTATTTTTTACTTATAACTTCGGCTAAATGACAAATTTTGATTAATAATTTTGGCTCAAAGACAAACCGGACTAACATCATCATATATAAATTTAAATTTATATATGTACAATTAAATTTGCATATGAAAATATAAATTTACCTAATATTTTATATATGAAAATTTAAATTTACATTGCTAATGTCTGCCTTTGTTTTTGGACTTAGGGCAAAATTAAAATTCAAGTGGACTTTAGGCGAATTTTTTTGGAAAATTGGGCTCTCAACCGGATTACTTGATCCCACTATTAGTTAGTCCACGGGCTCTATTCCCGGACCGGCTTCATTTCCGTCCATCGTTTTGAGGTTATTTTCACAAATTTAAATACGAAATGTATCCCAGCTTTATGGAACGGGAAGAAAGGATAAGACACAATGCAAGACTTGGGAAAAAATATTTTCAGTTTCCCAACCGAAGGCGACGAGGAGAAACCATACATGACAGTATATATATTTGACAGATCAAAAACAAGAACAGTGCTTTCTTTCTATTACATCTGGGTGTTGATACAAGTTGATGTCAGTACGTGCAGTGGGACTTAGACTAGTAGTAGACTTGGGACAACTGTGAACTAATTGAAGTATTCAGGTCAATCTGATAGTCTTACATCATCTAATTCTTCCAAGGCAGTAGAACTCATCCTAACAGCGTCAAGATCTATTGATATCCTTCCTTCAACTGGTGAAGTGTTTCCATATGAGTAAGTTGATATGATGGTGAAGCTTGGTGAAGCTTCAATGTCTCCAACCTCCGCTGATCTCTGCCTCTCAATAGCAGCTCTTCTGAAACGAAAGGAGGGCAGGTCCTTTTGGTCATACTGTCGGAGCATTGTTTTGATTTTTGTCCAGACGGGGCTACCCGAAGCAGCTGTAGTCCAAACATGTTTGTGCTTGCAGATGAAAATGACCAAGAATGCAATTAAGGCAAGGCCTGAAACCGTTCCTGTAATAATAAAGAGACCCCGGAAGCTATTTAAGTCCATACTATTCGAAACAACAGTATTTTTTGGATCTGAACAAGTGGTTTCCGTTCCAAACAATGCCACGTCCAACTTCTTCATCTCAGTACCATCTAATACATTCAATAGTGCTCTAGAAACATCAGGCACTAGGGGTGACCCTTTTGGAAAAGCCTGCAAATTAATCCCAACAATAATCAGATGATGATTGAGTGCAAATATATTCCTCCGACTGCAGATTGAGCAATAATTAGAATCAAAACGCCATTGAGATCATAAACTTCTGTGTTTTCTTTCTCTTTGGCTATGTTCTTTGTTAATATTCAACAAACCATACTGTTTGAACATGCTCATTAAAATTGAAAAGAAAATTAACTTGCTAGGAAGGGATTGGCAGCTGAAGTGGAGTATATTTCTAATTGATGACGTGCTCAAGTGATTAACATTTCATCAGAGATTTGAATGGTAATGTTCACCTTAAACGTACACAGTTGTTGAGCTAGAAGCCTAGAACAATAGAAAATTATAAATAAATCACACTATATACGATGTTTGAGCTGAGCTTAGTAACTAACGGTTTTCTTTTATCAAAAAGCTAGGGACATACTAAACTGAAGTAAATAAGGACCTTGGAAGGTCAAAACTACGTGAAGATGAACAGATATCACTCTATGCATAGATAACTTTCAGATTTAAGAGAGAGAGAGAGAGTGTGGAGGGAAGAAGAGAAACTTACAAACCCGAATCCCTCTGTCTTATTTATAGGACCAATCATAGTGTACTCATTGCAGTTCTTTGCTAGAAAAGGCTTTATGTAGGGCACTGAACCAAAGAAAGCACTAATTCCATCATTATTTTGACTTCCCTTTCGTAAAGCTTTAATCATTTCCACAGGAGAGATAAATGGCTTAATGTTAGATTCATTAAAGCCCCTTTGCTTTAATAGATCTTGAACAAAGGACCCTTGTTGGCAACCCACATTATCTCCATTTTGTTTAAGCTCTTCAATGCTAGTCACAACAGGTTGGAGGCTTTGCACGGTTAGCATTGACGACAAGCTAGCCGTGTAACTCGAGCTCAATATGAGCACGACAAATATCCATACTCCCACTACAAATCGAGTAAAGTTACTCAGTATCTTTTCTCCTGAAATAAATGCACAGTACACAAATTAGCTGTTTATGATGTATCTTAATTTAAAATAAGTTTGAATCACGTACTCAGAAAGCTAAAAATTTAACTATTAATTGAAGAAACTTTATTTGATCTGGAACAAGCTGAAAGGCAAGGCCTAGGGATGAAGAATCCACATTTTAGAATATATAAAGTAGCAGGCTTTCTTTTAAACGGACTGTCCCTTAACGCCATATTATATAGTGTCTTTAGCAACTTATATAGTGTTTTGCACAGCTTATACAGTGTCGTAAATTAAAAAGTTATTTAAGACACTATATAAACTGCCCCACGAACATGTCCGTTAATAGATATGTCCGTTTAAGATCGAGAAAGCCTATATAAAGTAGTGTTACATGTGATTTGCAAATCAAAATAAGGTGTAAGTTCCTTACTTTATAAACTAAGTTCCCCCTTTCGATGTCTCACTTAATTAACAAGTTAAGTTCTCTATTTTATATGTTTTATATCCTATACTTTAATTTGATCTATTCGAACATACATCAATCAAGCAACATCTTAAATGCACAAAGATAAGACTTGGGTGAGTTGCTAGCTAGCTAGTTGTTCTAACACGTGGTGTATGTACTAGATGTGTGGTAAATAATTATATGCATCAACCATCTTAATGTTCCTATATATATGTATAAGCAGGCAGTTACAGAGGTTTCTATTCTGAATATATATGCATTTGTTTGAGTTCATGAGTTTATTTACTGAACTGTGCGCAAAAACGAGAGTTGACATTGGAAACCAGAAGATCATGCCAACTTGTTCAGAAGGTGAGCCTCTAAAATCATCATTTATCCGATGTTCAAGAACCCAAACTACAAACCCGGTGAGAATGAAGAATGCTCCACTAGTTAGCCATAAATCCGTTGTAAGAGGCTTCAAGAAGATCCAGGTCTTCTTTTTCGAATCATCTTTCAATGCTACCATCAATGAAACTCCTCCTTCCGTGTATGGCAATGTGAAGTCTGCATACATGGATCGTTTAGATGTGATTGTTGTATCCCCCACAACAGCATCAAATCTCTATTTCCAGACATCACAAAGAAGAAAAAGAATAAGCATCATCGTTTTCAAAGAGAACGAACGAAAAATGAAATATGCTACTGTTTGAAATAATCGATTTGAAACGCTAGAGAGGGGGTGGGGGTTGTTCCGAGAGTTAGTTACCCCAGTATGGAGCTGATAGACCAATTCATCATTATTCCCAGAACTAGAACCATCGGCATTCATGAAGGGCACAAATTCATACGCTACAGAATATGGTAATGCTGCCATAACCAATTTGAAAACATCTATAGCATACCCTGTTGTTTTGGTTTTGTTACTGTACATATTTCGCTCCACTTTGACAATTTCATTAAAACCGGATTTCACTGGAACTCCAACCCTGAGTTTCTTACCACTTGTTGGAATCACCCAACCCTTGGGAACAGTCATTGATTCTCCTGGCCAAATGATAGCTCTAAAATTAGCCATTGACGTCGAATACATTTGATGACTTGGCAAGTTCAAATCCTTTGAAATTCCATGTTCAGGTGTCCAGAATGCAATCTGCCTTTCTCCTTTTCCAATTGTATTAAGTATCTGGAGTACAGATGACTGGAGTTGCCCGTTAATGAAATAGAAATCACCACTTAGTCCTTTAAATCTAGTTTTTGAAATAGCATCCAGAAGTTCTGGTCCAGTTCCAGAGGTCTTAATGCTTGTAATGTCTGTGAGGTTGCTTTTGGTTCTTGGCTTTCCAAACAGGGACTTTGTTGCACGAACTCGCTCGGCAGCCATAGCAAGAGTTGAGATAGTATCATATGCTCGAAGCCCATAAATGTTAAGATCCTGGTGAAACATCTTTTTCCATCTGTTTGTGAAATAATCCAATTCCAGTGATGCATTAATATATGGTTTTATGCCCAAGACGCCTTGCATAGATGCAATGACGGTAGTATCCATTGATTCCAAGAGATTCGTAAGTCGGTCTGTGATAATCCATACATACCCCTCGCTCACCATTCCTATCTCTTTTGCAATTAGAAAGAGCCGAGAACCTAAAGAATCTGACATATCAACAATGAACACCCTATTTTGCATGTTCATCAGCTTATAAAGCCCTAAACGGATTTCGTCATTCGTAGCGGAAACAGAAATGGCACTCTTATAGGGAACTCTTATTTGTTCTTCTTGGAAGGCATCAATTAGATAAGGTGTGATTCCATTCCCATAGTCAGAGTTGTCGTAGACAATGACGACTTCCCTCCATTTGAAAGCTTGTATGATGGAAGTAATTGCATTTACTTGAGCAGAGTCATTTTGAGTTGCTCGGATAAAATAAGGTGATCTGGAAGACACGGATAGACTTGTAGCAGAGAAAGAAATGATGGGCACATGTGCTTTGTCTCCAAGATCTATCACAATATCTGCCTCGGATGATTTTTGAATGCCAATTAAGGCTTGTACCTCTACATTCTGTAACAAGTCTATAACTGCATTGACAATTTATAAAAAAAATCAAAATCAAAATTCATCATTCAATAGAAAAAATCTGCAGTTTCTAGTGATTATACAATATTACGTACAAATAAAAGTGCCAGAAGTCGTGCACTGCAATTGGATTGGCTTTAGAACTTTATTTACTTGATGCACTAACCAGAATTTATTGATGGACGAGAAACTAAACACAGTGGACACATGCTAGTTCCAACATTTTGCTAATCATTTCAAACTAATGGATGTGATTTCTGAATTTCAAAGGACCCTATATTCGCGAGATCATTTTTGTCACAGGCCGGGGTCAGGGCCTTTAAGTTTTATGGTGCTATGTTAGATACTAGATACAGAAAGGCTCACGACTCTTATTGCAGAATCTCTGCGGAGATATCATATACCAAAAATCCAAAATACAAAAACTAACTATATATTAAGTCAGGAAAATAAATGGATACCAGAAAGCACAGCTTTGACATTGTCTCCTTGAGAATCTCTCAAATGAAGGGACAGCCTAGTTCTGTAGTCAGCATTTGTGGTATAGAAATCGGAGAGTGCCATTTCCATGCAGTTCCACCCAACTCTGCCAATGGTTGAATCCATATCAAGAACCACACCAACGTGGAAATCAGATACTCCTCCGCCGTGACTAATATTCCTACCTGCTACGAAATTAGCAAGCAGAGAACAGAAAATAGAGAAGATATAGAGAGTTTGAAGGGTCATCTCTGGTTGTATTATTGAGTAATTTGGACTGCCATGTTATTATAGGAGAACTGAGGCATGGTAAGGAAGTTTACAAGATTGAAGAATCTCTGACCAAGTATCAGAAAACTGTTCTATGCTTTCTGGAGGTTATCTTAGGTTTATCCTAGTACATATACTGCAAGTCAGCCAGTGAATGAGTCCGTCATATGGTATTTTAATCGAGATTATTCAGAACGATGGATGAGTTTTCTCCCGATATATTAGTGAGTTAAGAGTTAACTATTTCTCTACTTGTCTAAAATGTGCCCAACTAGCTGATAACTGACAGCTTTGCAGACTTTGTGCATGACTGGGTGTGGTTGACTACGTGCGTGTGTAATTTAAGGTGTTTGAGTCCATCTTTGTGCGAGGTTGTTTGTTCATGTGTGTGCCAATTTTCATGTGTCTATCTGCAAGTGATTCAGATTTTTTTGTAATGCCAAAGTCAGCACATCAGAAGCTGAATACATTTATATCATTTTTAAAACATTGGCGATCTCATCTATTGACTTCTCGACTATTTGAATACACTCTTCAATAGAAAGCCAAATCCGTAATATTTTTTGGACACAGGATCCGGAATCCGTATACATGCCATATTCCCAGGAAACATGCAGACTAAACAATTTGATCCTTAGGAATTGATATTGTAAGAGTAATCGTTACATCTTTCATTAATATTGCAATCTGCAGCTTAAAATTGCAATCAGTCACATGGATACATTGAACGATCGTAGTGAGAAAAACAAATAAAAAAATTGAAATACCCGTTGAGCCTGTATACCAAAGTTTAGATATAGTTAAGGAAAGAAGTACAATTGTGCAACCTCATTTTTTTCCCCTACCATACTGGAATGAAATCTAATTTACCCAGTCAATCAAGCACAACAGACGGCGGTCGTTCAGTTATACACTTATACATGTGATGGTGAATTTTCTTTTCAGGCATCATCAAATTGCAAAAGTAAATGGTATTGCTTCTAAACTTCAAATTAATGTCAACCCGATCTAATGACGTACTGTATTTAAAATGCTAACGAATATTAAAATATTTCTATTGTCTATTTCTTATAAATGTTATAATATTAATAAATTATAATATATATATATAGAGAGAGAAATGCTCTAGTCAAGACCAGTCCGCACAAAATAAAGTCAGGACCTAAAAACAACACGTGACTCCTCCTATTTTCTCTCTTATTTTTTCTCTCCTATTCTCTCTCCACTAAAAAATAGCCAAACTCCCACTTTCTCTCTCTCTTTGCTATTCTGTACTTTCAGGGGGATTAGAGGATACTGATAAGCACCTCTTGATACTTCACTTCTACTTAACCACTTAAAGTCATAACCAACATAATTTTCTTTTCCAGAGTAATGGGGCGTTGCAATGATATGTTATATGGTCATTTCAGGATGCTTTGTGTTATTATACTGGATCAATGTGAAGTTTTTTGAAAGCATGGATGACGATGGAAGTAGTGAGTCCTTTGGGATCCTCAATGGTTTATTCAGTCCTTGTGTTGGATAATGATATTTGTATTTTCCTCTTCTTTGGACACTTATATCTTGCTTTGTGGATGTTGCTGTAGATCTTAGAAACTGTGGTGAATTCAACATGACCAGTGAGAATGAGAGAAAAGCCACATTGCAAAACCAAACATTTCCCACGAGAATGATGCAACCCAATCATGAAGTCATTGGCAGCAAGGAGAACGAAAGACAAGATATGAGGAAACTGGAATCAGTGAATTGAATAAGCAAACTATGATTATGAACACTGATGTGATAGAGACTAGTACGACCTCCAAAACCAGTACCAAGACCCAAAGTCATGGATGGAACAACATTGCGACAAGAACTGGATACGTACAGTCAATGCTCAAAAGCTTACAAGGTCTGCTCAACAAGATGCAAGTACCTAGGGTTAAAAAGGTTCCAGACCTTGTACTTCAACCCAAAGTCAATTTCTTATGTACTTCACTTTTTGCTTTCAGAAGTTGAAGTGTTTGGATGGAGAAAACTGCACAAAGGATATCAACAAGCTGAGGATGGTCTGTATAGTTCCTTTTATCCTCAAATCATTCTTGGCTTTCAATTAAGCTATATGCCTTCATGTAGATTTAATACAAAATGTTTTTTTTTTTTTTTTTTTTTTTTTTTGAAAACAAAAGAAAAGGACAATACAATTGATAGAGATGCATGAACTTCCTAGGCAGGGCCTTGGGCCAGTAATTCTTCGATCGAGACTGGGGACCCACCATTGAAATGTTCTAGCTGGATGGCGCTAGTTGTTCCAAACAAAAAGAGAAAGTGGGAGTTTGGCTATTTTTTAGTGGAGAGAGAATAGGAGAGAGAAAACAAGAGAGAAAATAGGGGGAGTCACGTGTTGTTTTTAGGTCCTGACTGTGAGTGATTGTACTCTATTTGTTTATCTCTTGATTAGTAAAATTCTCCTTTTTTGCTTGGTGGATTAGGCTAACGCCAAACCACGTAAATCTCGTCTCCACTTCTATTGGTTATTCGGCCAGACGGTAAGTGTTTTAATTGATTTGTTTTTTGTCGATTTCTATCACTACATTCAATCTTCTTTGTCCAATTGTCAAGCTTCCGTGATTCGCTTTTGAACAAATTGGTATCGGAGCCAAAGTTCTACCTGTGGTTTCTTTTGTTGGTTTATTGATTGTTTTGTGGTATATGAAAGTTTGAGAAAGTATGGCGACGGATCCTCCATCTGTACTACTTCTACACATCTAAAGAGAAATCACCTCCTACGACTTTGAATATTAACCATGCAAGATTGATGTGGAGAAATTCATGGATCTAACAATTTTAGTATGTGGCGCTGTGAAGTTATAGATGCACTATGCCAACAAGACTTGATGATGTGTTAGACTTAAAACCATCTGATATAGAGGAGAGTGTTTGGGTTAAGAAAAATAGGCGAGCTTGTGGTATCATAAGATCGTGTTTGGCTAGGGATGTGAAGTACTTTGTTCTCAATGAGACTTCTTGCCAAGGAAATCTGGAGAATCCTTTGAAGAGAAGTACTTAGATAAGACAATAGAAGGTCGTGTCTTTATGAAATCAAAGTTGTATGATATGAGAAAGAAAGAAGGTATTTCATTGTCCCAAAGATATGAACGAAGTTTAACAAGTTACTTACCAATTTATTGAACATTGAAGAAGAAACGGCGGATGAAGACAAAGTTTTCCATTTGTTGAGATCTCTTCCCAAGGAGGAGTATGGGCATATAAAACCACCATTATGTTCTGAAGAAAGCTTTGAACTATTCCGAGGTGCGGCCATATGGCGTGACAAGTCGGGATATGATGAACAACAATGAAAAGGAGTCAAGAGAGTCGACGAAAGCCTTTCGCTTTTGTGGTAAAGAGGGAGGTCTAATGACCGCCCAAACTCCTCGTGGTGGAAGAAGTAAATCTCGCTCCAAGTCGAGAGGCTTAAATCTAGCCCGCGGATGAGTGTGCTTTTTGTCATGAGGTCGACGAAGAAGAAGGATCGCAAGAAGTTGAAACACAAGCGTAAAGATACCGAAAGCGTAAAAAATTAATGTCAACATTGCTCAAGGAGGTAATGATTCCGATAGTTCAAATTTCTTTTCCTATTACATCGAAAGCATTTGTTTCATTGATTCCAACCATTGATTTTGGATACCTGGTGCTACCTATCATGTTTGTCCCATAAGGGAGTGGTTTACAAGTTTCAAGGAGCTTGAAAGTGGTGATGTGTTGATGGGGAATGATCAACCCCGGCCGATTATGGGGATAGGTAATATTCGCCTCAAGATGTATGATGAAACGGTTAAGGAAATCAAGGATGTTCGCTATGTTCCCGCTTTGAAGAAGAATCTTATCTCTCGGCTTGGTACTTTAGAAGCTAAGCGGCTACAAGGTAGTCATCGACAAATGGTGTTCTAAAGATAGTTTCGAGCAATGGTTATCATGAAAGGCATACGCCGTAATAACTTGTACTATTTGAAGGGTAGTACACGCTTAGTGGAGAAGTATTCATCGAAAGCATTCGAGACAAATGCTAAGGAGGCCACCAGATTATGGCATATCGTCTTGCACATGCAGGAGAAGTCCATGCAAACATTAATAAAACAAGGACTGCTGAAAGGTGCTAAGACCTCGAAGTTGGATTTTGTGAGCATTGTGGTTCGGCAAGCGCATGCGGTAAAGTTTGGCACCGCTTATCCACCGTGACGCGCGGAACCCTTGATTATGTTCATTCGGATGTTTGGGGTCCTTCTAGGAATGCATCTCTTGGAGGAACAAACATTATTATGTGACCTTTGTCGATGATTACTCTAGGCGCTTGTGGGTATATACCATGAGAAACAAGGATGAAGTCCTAGATATCTTTGTGAAGTGGAAGAAGTTGATTGAAACTCGACCGCGTAAAAGATCAAAAGACTCGAACCGATAATGGTGGTGAATATACGAGTGATCCATTCTTGCAAGTATGTCGAATGGGGAATAGAGAGGCACTTCACGCTGAAAGGTACGCGCACAAAATGGGGTAGCCGAACGTATGAACCGTGACTCTAATGGAGAAAGTGTGGTGTATGTTGTCCAATCGCCGGATCGGGCAAAGCGCTTTGGTCCGAGGTATGAGTTATGCATGCTACCTTGTTAACAGGTTGCCTTCGGCCGCAATTGAGGTAAAACTCCTATGGAGGTTTGGTCCGTAAACCCGCCAGATTATGATTCCCTTCGTGTGTTTGGGTGTCTTGCTTACTTTCATGTCAAAGATGGTAAGTTGGATCCTAGAGCAAAGAAAGCTATCTTTGTAGGTCTGAAAAGTGGAGTTAAAGGTTATAAGCTATGGGATCCGAAAGATAAGAAATTTGTTTTGAAAGCGAGATGTGACATTTGATGAGGCTTCTATGTTGAAGTCTCCACCGACTCTCAACAGTGGAGAGTATGGCCAAAGAGGTATTGCAGCAGTGGAGATTGATGCGCCTTTCACCTAGTCCGATGGTTCTCAGATTCTAGTAGATTGGCAACCATGGGTAGTCAATCGGTTGATGTTCCAAATAAGACACGAAATAGTGATTACGGTGATGGAACAAATGATGATGCAGATGATATGGCTCCATTAGAGGAGCATATGAATGTTGGTCCTTTGGCTCCGGTTCATGAGCCTATCAGCAACCGGTAAATCTATGAGAAATGTTCCCCATTGTATTGGCTAAACGATTACGCTACCTATGCACTTCCCGTTATTGAAAGTCTTGATGAAGATGTTCCTTCCTCATATTATGGAGCAATCCAAAGGCTCCAAGTCAAAAAGGTGGAAGATGGTATGGATGAGGAGATGCAATCTCTTCATAAGAATGATACCGGTGCTTGTAAAGTTACCTAAGGGTAAGAAGGCGATTGGCGGAAATGGGTGTTTGCATTGAAAGAAGGATCTCTAAGAAACGAAGTTACGCTTATAAAGGCAAGATGGGTAGCTAAAGGCTACGCCGAGGGAGGGGATTGACTATAATGAGGTGTTTTCTCCAAATGTGAAGCACTCCTCCATACGCGATCCTTTGGCCTTGGTAGCTCAAGATGATTTGGAGCTAGCTCTAACCTCGATGTAAAAACCGCTTTTACATGGTGATTTAGAAGAGGAGATCTATATGACTCGACCAAGTGGGTTTAAAGTTGCAAGCAAAGAGGATTTGGTGTGTAAACCGAAAAATCGCTATATGGTTTGAAACAGCCTCCCGTGCAAAGGGTACAAGCGGTTTTGATCGGTTTATGCTAGGGCTCAAGCACACAAGAAGTCACTACGATCATTGGTGTCTATTTTCGCGAAACTACATGATGGTTCTTTCATCTACTTGCTCTTGTATGTTGATGATATGCTTATAGCCTCAAGAAGCAAGATCGAGATTGATAAGCTTAAACGCCTTTTGTCCTCCCGATTTGAGATGAAGGACTTGGGTGAAGCTAAGAAGATTCTTGGCATGGAGATTCGAGAGAGATAGAGCAAAAGGCATAGTTTGTTTGTCTCAAAAGACATATTTGAAGAAGGTACTACGAAGTTTGGTATTGATGGGAACACTAAGTCCCAGAAGTACACCTCTTGCCCTTCATTTTAAACTTAGTGCTACTATGTCTCCGAAGTTCCAATGAGGAGCGTGAGTACATGACTCATGTTCCATATGCAAGTGTTGTTGGTAGTTTGATGTATCGCGATGGTGTGTACTAGGCCGACATTTCACAAGCTCGTTAGTGTTGTTAGTAGATATATGCATAACCCCGGGAAGAAACATTGGCAAGTCAGTGAAATAGATTCTACTTACACATTCTTGGTAATCGTAGATGTTGGTTTGATGTTTGAGAGGGATACTAGTAAGCTTTGTGGGGTTATGTGGACTCGACTATGCAGTGATTTGATAAGCGCCGGTCCACCACTACCGGGTATGTATTTACTTTAGCCGGTGCTCCGGTAAGTTGGAGGTCTATTTTGCGCTCTATTGCATTGTTTCACACGAGGCAGAATATATGGCGTGACCGAGGGCTATGAAAGAGGCTATTTGGTTGCGGTTTGTTAGATGACTTGGGTATTGTGCGGGTCAACTCGAGATTCACCGCGATAGCATGAGTGCTATATATTTGGCCAAGAACCAAGTTCATCATGCCCGCATTTAAGCACATTGATGTGCTTTCACTTTGTCGAGAAAATTTTAAAGGAGGGTGATATCTTACTCACTAAGATAGACACCAAGGAGAACCCAGCTGATATGTTAACCAAAGTGGTTTCTGGAATCAAGTTTCAACATTGTTTGAATTTGATTAATATCCTTCATTTGAGATGATTTGGCTCTTAAGGGCATTGGTGAACTACGGTCGGCTTGATCCTTTAATAAGGGTATCGAGGCAGCCACCATGTGGTACGGTCGTGTTTTGGTCCTTCGGACATTTGTTATTTATTTGGTCCTTCGGACATTTGTGCTTTGAAGAGGGGATTTGCTATTCGGTTGATCGGCTCAGATTTGGATAAATCTTCACCGAGGTGGAGAATTGTTGGTATACGGTTACCCACGGTTACCAAATTCATATTGGTTTTGGTTTCCTATTCTAAATAGGATTCCAATTTGATGCCCACGACCTCTATAAATACGAGACCAGTTGGTGGGATTTGTAAGGCTAAAATTTGTGAGAGAGAGTTTGTGAATTCTTCGGGATTCGTTTGTGAGTGATTGTACTCTATTTGTTTATCTCTTGATTAGTAAAATTCTCCTCTTTTGCTTGGTGGATTAGGCTAACGCCAAACCACGTAAATCTCGTCTCCACTTCTATTGGTTATTCGCTTTGCATTGGTAAGTGTTTTAATTGATTTGTTTTTTGTCGATTTCTATCACTACATTCAATCTTCTTTGTCCAATTGTCACGCTTCCGCATTCGTTTTGTCTAACACTGACTTCATTTTGTGCGGACTGGTCCTGACTAGAGCATTTCTGTATATATATATATATATTATAGCTGTACCCTCTTGACTCTATTTTTTTAGCATTCACAGAATCTCCAATATTTGTAAAACTCTTTGGCTAATTACGAAAAAGTATGAGACTAATATAGAAAAATCAGACAATTGGAGCACTCATACAGACTTCAGTTTTTTCTAAACTCTATTACTAATTACGAAAAAATATGATATAAAGAAGGAAACAATCCTATCTAGAGTTTCACAAATTCTTCAACTTTTCCTAAATACTATAGCTAATTACGAAAAAAAATAGGAAACAAAAAAACTAAATTGCTAAAAATAATAGTTTCCACCAAAAACAATTTGCCTAAAACTCTTACGCCACAAAGAATAGTTTCCGCACTAATTTTAGGTAAAGTTTAACATAACAAAGTTTCTTTCTAGAAAATGACAATGAAATAACGAAAGAAAAAATGAATTAAGTTGCCTGAACATTTACTTTCTACATTTGTTAACCTCACATGTGACTGAGACAAAAAATGAAAAATAAAAGTCAACTAATCATAAGCAATTAAATCTACATAGTGCAATTATTTCAATGAAATCACATCTCACAATTAAAAATTGCTTCTTGGAATTGTAGAAGCAGCAAGAAGGCCTCTACAGTGCAATATATTCTTAAACAACATAGTATATATAAGCTTGACGTACGTTTCATAATGGAAACTAAAGCCTCGATCAGTTGAAGATAGTTAATGGAGTACCTTTAAAATGCCTTTCATTCACAAATCTTTTCTTCCCTCACTTAGTCTAAGTGGAGGACTTTGGCTTACGTGGAATTCAAATTAAAATTAACTTAACCATCATTTTCTCATCCCAAAACATTATTCATGCAGAGATTTCCTTACCTAATCAACCTCAAATTATCTTCTTTTCTCCCATACTAGTTTTCGAACCCGTTCTATGAACGGGTGCCATTATATTAAATTATTATAAAAATTATAATATCTATGTGGATCTATGAGGTATAAATATTATATTGGTTTTTACTTTATTTTGTATGTGTGTTGTTCTTTGTCTTTTTCAGTTCGTTTGTGTAATTGTTATCCACATATTCTATGTAGAGCTATGAGATATACATATTATATTTTCTTTTGAGCTATGAGATATGAATATTATATTGGGTTTCACAATATTTTTGATGTGATTCCTATGAATATCATTAATTAGTATATCTCGCTGTCACGTTAGATAATGATACTTGGCTACACTATTAATAAATTATGATTGAGCATTTAGTAATGGTTTCTTGCTTTCTATGAAAAAAGTGTTAATTTTTTCAAGTTTACATCCATTATCAGTTATATTTTGTGTGTTTATGTAAATCAATTGAGAAATAATTGATTATGGACAGAGTAGAGGTGTCAATTAAAGGTGGGCGAAAACTGTAGGATTTAAGGAGAAAAGTTATTCTGGGTTGTATTATCCCACAACTCTTTCGTTGTACATAGAACTTGTTGTTGATTGGAAATGATGTTATTTTTCAGTTTTTTAATGTAAATGGTGTAAATTTATAAAATTTTGTAATGGCTGAAAGTAAGAGTAATGAACAGCAGCTGCACAGAAGAAATGTTATCAATGCATCTCTGTTGCTATTTCTGATTATGTAATAGCTAGATTCCTTCGTGTATAACAAATGATATTGACCACTTCCATGCAATACATACATGTCCGGATTAACAACAAGACTTGTAAAAGCATTACACGCATTGTATGACCGAATGTGCTCACGCGAAATGACCTCGATTGGCATTAGATCCTTCATACAATGATTTAAAGGCAAGGGCAGCCTCAGAAAGCAAAGGCAATTTGATCTTTCCTTGTAAACAAAGACATCCCAAATAGAGGTCTGTTTTTTGTTGACTTTGATACTTGTTGATCTTTCCAATGTAGGGCAGAAACGTAATCCACATTGCACATCCATTCAACCAAGATAATGTTGCCCTTTCTATGGAGTAGGTACATCTACATCTATTGGAGAGGTGAATACTCATTGCATACGATTTTTTCTTTGCGAGCGCGTTGAGCCAATTACTGCCGAAAGTAGCGTAGGTACTACCCCTGGTGAGATAGTATGTTGAGAAAGAGTTGAAGAAACAAACATATACTTTATAATATAAGGAATAAGATGAAGAATATTTTTAGGAAAAAAAAAAAAAAAAAAAAAAAAAAAAAAACAACAACAACAACATGAATGCTAATATTAATACATGCATATTAAAATTGTCAAAAACTGCTTTAAACATTATTAATAGTTTAACCAACAACTTACAAATGAGATAACTACAAAACAAACATAGAATATCAATTCTTTGTTTCACAATATATAGAATAAGAATTAAGCAATGCATCTTCATACTATTAAAAATTGATAGCATGACATGTCCAATAGCAATTACCTCTCAATTATACCTCAATATTCTCAGCATTTTGAACGCGGAATTGTTCCCAAAGTCTTGCTTTATGAATTTCTACTTTCGTTTGCTGTACTAATCCTTATGAGATGGAATGTTGAGAAAGAGCTGAAGAAGTTGAATTATGAGAAACATTGTAATCGTTTTTGTTGTTATTTCTTTTCCTTCTTGAATGCTAATAATAATACATTCGTCCAAAAAGTGTCAAAATTTGATTTAAACAAACAATATAAGGAATAAGATAAATAATATAAAAAATAACAACTCATAATAAGTTTGTTATTTTTAGACTCAGAGATGCTAACAAAAAAAGTACGTAAGAACCGAGAAGTCGTGCTATGATTAAAAAAATATACCTCAATATTCTCAACATTTTGAGCGCGCAATTGGTCCCGAAGTCTTGCTCTATGAATTTCTACTTCTGTTTGTTGTTCAATGATGATTATACCTTTAACTTAAAAAATAAATGGTAATCATACCTCAATTGATTAAAGAGATGTAGTGAAGAGAAGCTAGAAAATTATTGCTATTCACATATTGCTTCAAAATTACTTGCTCTGCTCAGTCACAATGCGGTTGAGTTACTATCTAATTATCTATGATTAAAGAACTACTATAATCAATTGAGAACAAAGAGGGTACCTGTTTTGTCCATTGTTTGAAGACGTTTACTGAAAAAGAGTTGAACTTGGAGTGCTTTTATGGGAGTGTTTCTCTTTTACGTATTCGTGAAAGGAAAAATAGGATTTTTTAAATTATTCTAAAAAATATTGGTACTTTATGTTTAATTTTTTTTTTTCGGTTTATTTTGTTTATTTCATTTTTCATTGTTTTTTAAGTCTAACGAATGGTGGGTTGTTTGAATTATTAGGATTAACAACTATCTTAACTTTGATGTATAAATTTGTACTTATTAGGAGTTCTGATACATTAGTAGATTTAAATAGTAGGTTAAAATGTTAAATAAGTTTCTCGGTGTAAATTTACTGCTTTGAAAATAAGACATATTGTAAACATTTGTCTATAAGCTTTCAAATGGGCTTTGAAGTAGGTTATGCTATCTTGGTTTGGTCTTTGGTTATTTGTTTCAGGCATGAACTTAAGTGAAATCAGAAGACTTCTTTTGTAATGCTGTATTTCGAATAGCACATTAACTACGAATATATTTCAAAACAACATTATTTTGCTACAAATGAAGCAAATAAATGAAATTAATGCATATCTAAAGTTTAAAATAAGTGTTTAACAGAAAAAAAAATACTATGTGACCAACATAATAAAATTTTGGTATTCAAGTACTAATCCTCATGGTTTTATTTTCTTTATTATGGAACTCTCCATGCCCTTCATTCTTTTAATTTTTTCTTCGAGATACTATATTTTATCTTTGTTGTGTTTATCATCAACCAAACAATTTAGCATAATATTTTTGAGGATGTCGAGTTGATTATGTTTTTCTTCAACTTCTGTTCTTTTCTTCATAAGTTTTTTGAAATTGAAGTCTTCAATTTCCATACCACATTTATCCTTTATAAATTGTATTGCGTGAAAAGCTGCTGAATCCTTTGCTTTTGCAACAGAATATGTGGTGCTTCCATCAATTTCTTTAACTATGATGTCTTCATTGTTAAAGAATAAGTATTTCGGTACCTTTAATGTTATAGTGCTTTTGAATCGTCCGCTATCTAATTTTGTGTTGTAGACCGGATCTTGTTGAATGTTAAGTCCTGCTTCTAGAATTTCCTTTAGCATTTTTTTTTTACATAAGCTGTAATTTTCATACGCCATTATCTGCAATAGACATAATAAAATGAAGTCAATAAATAATTGAAAATAATGGAGAAAAGGAAGAAAATAGGCTACTTGGTTTTTCGATATGTGTAGTTCAATTGTTTTTTTTAGGTTAATAGATTATGTTTTACTAAGTGATTGAAAGTTCACTCTATTAGGACCCAAGATTATGACATGTGTTGGGTAATTTGAAATGTGGATTTTTAGTTTTATGGTGTGGGCACGTGTAAAACGTGTGAGTGGTAGTTGTGGCATTTTGAAAGGGCATAACACCAGACACACTACAATAGACGGTCAAACTTGGTAAATGATGGTTAACTAACGATTGGGTTACCTAAAGCTAAAAAATGTAAAAATGTGGGTCTAACGCAAATACCCATATTATTGGGACGACCTAAAGCTAAATCACCTTATTTTAAATTAGATTTTATTTTTTAATTAGGTAGAAGCTTTTGGGTTTTAGAAACCTCTAAGTTTACTATTACTGTTGGGCCTTGGCCCATCAAATTTGGTAACATATGTTTTAAGCGGGTATTGTATTTCAAATTCTATTCAAATTTGACCTGCTACACTACACTACCACTCGATTACTTGAAATCGATAAAAACTTGAGACCAAAGAAATCCTATCCATGAAAATTCATTCTCTATTTTTTGAAACGTCATGACTCTTTAAGTTTCAACATTCATGGCATTTCAAGCTTAAGCTAATGTATCATTTCCTTCTCCATTCGTTCGACATTCTAGATTCTCAGCTTATCCATTGAAATTCAATTTTGAGAGGAAAAAGGCCACACTGAATTCTAAAGCGAAAAAAGAAGACAAAGAGGTATTGGTTTTCACTCATTTTCATTATTACTGCTGTTGAAACTGAAATTGCTAATGATTTTTTGCTAGGATTATTTGATTGATGCACTTGTTTCTATTGGTGATTGCTTTTCTTTCAGTGGATGTATTGCTTATCTTCATGAGGACTGTAAGCATCGTTTTTCTAATTTATAAGTTTTAATTAGTTAACCCAGAAACTTGTGGTTGTTTATACTTTATAATCCATAGGTGGAAGCCTTCACGACCTGATCCTTGGACATGGTTATTTGAACACAGTTTTGTTCAGTTCATTATATCCATACACATTGTACTGACACAAATTAAAAAGATGGAGCATAAGAGTTATACGGTCATATGACCCAATCCTGAATGTGCAATACTTCTTACATTTCCGTGATCTGTGTTTGGTAAAAATAGTTTAAGAGCTGTGTTGCACGGGTACGGCTGAGACACACCGGGGACACTCCAGAGATATGACATTTTCAGTTAAAATATGGAGTGTTTGACTCGAGTACGGCTTCCATTTTGCAAGCATGCAAATGCAACAACACGTTTAAGAGTATGTCTGGGACTCTGGCCTACGTCTCTAGTGATTGCATCTAAAATAGAAACTTATTTTTGTTGTAAAAGTAAATGCAAATGTAGAGAAAAATAAATATTTCATTAAGTTAGGATGAGTATAGATAATTCAAATTGAAAAAAACAAAAACATAAATTTGATGAATCTAACACTGTGCTAATTCTCATCCAATATAGAATTCAGCTTGAAAACACTACACTAATCTTCATCCAAATTTGATGAATTATTTGGGATGCTCAGGTAGTCCATTTCCTAATTTGGTGCTCCTATAAGCAATGCTTCATTTATTGACTTCAAAGAGGCGTATTCTTTTCTCAAGTTTTCAATATATTGATGAAGTTTTTTGTTTCTCTAGTATTTGCTTCATGTAGCTGTTCAGGTTTAGTAATGACTTCTTTCTGGTTGACGTCTAAAACCTCAAATTATTAAATAAGATATCTTGAAAAAATAGTTGACCTTATCCATATTTGTTAACTATTTCTAAAGCTTTGATTGAATATCTTCTATTGTATGGAATGAAGAAAAGAAAAAGAACTTCGCTTATATATGTAAAACTAATGTATCGAATTCAACATGTAAATCGGGAATAAAAAGAAAAAACTGAAAGTTTATCTGTGTTTTTTGTTTTGTGTTAGGAGGATCGTTGGTTTTTTATATATATAGGTTTGTTTAGGTTAATTGATTAGGTTTTCTTATGTCATTAGAAGTTTAGTATTAATAGGATTCTTATTTTTTATATATCCCTAATTAGTGTTTTTGTTTTGTGTTTATATAGATAGGTTTGTTTAGGAAGTTAAGTATTAATAGGATTCTTTTTAGTAGAGTTAGATTATTTTCTGGGAACAGACTAACTCGGTAGGCAAGGGTTTTTATTATACAATATTAAATACCACTTTGTTGTCCTGGGAACCTTGCGGTCTGCAACCTTTTGCCCAACCTCTTCTATTGTTCAAGTATATGGTGCCAAATATAGAATGTATCAAATAGAAACATCGACCGTTCAAGGGATAAATTTCAACCACTTGGCTTAATGTCATAATTGGTTAAGACTCTCTGTAGTCTTAATAGACTATTTGCTACATAGTTATTATAGTATATTGACTGATAGGAATTGGAGCACTACAAAGCGGTAAGAACTCTCTACTTGGGCACACCCAAGGGGAGTCCTCTACTTTCTCTCAAGCTTTGAGTTTGTCCTTGTGCATCCCATTCAGCGATTGTTAATTATAACAGATCACTATACTTATTTATTGAGCTATATCAAAGTATGAAGTATTCCCATCTAAAGTCTGAACTAAAGTTGACATGAATCCCATTTTGGATTGAGTATCCTGCTTCAACCAACCAAATGGTGGTGTTGCTGCATTGTTATGTGCTCTATTGGTGGTCTCAGAACTCAAGGAAGTGTTAGCTCCGTCTGCGTGTGGAAAAAGGTGGATCAATAATCTGGCAAGAGCTCAAGGCCTCACGCTATGTCACTTTGATAAAATTGGTACTGATAGTTACACTTCAAGCAATCGAGGTCTTAGTCAATAGAATATCTAATACGTTGCCAACATTTCTCCAAAACAAAGACAAAAAAAGAAATGAAAGTAAAAAAAAAAGGGGGAAATGTACTAATTTATGCTTGGACTTTAGAGTCGAATCTTTTTAGTCCATTTTGAAGTTGTGAAAGTGTGAAACCGTTGTTTCCACTTTCCAGTTTTAAGTCTTTGTTTTTTTTTTTCTTTGATGAAATTTACTTTGGCTTCATTGCTTGCAACATTTTCAGCAGCTTGTATCTATTTATTTTGCCTTTGAAGGATCTTATAGGGTTGCCAAGTTTTATGTTTTCTTTTATGCATCCAGCTCCTGTCCAGTTGTCCGTCCATCTGTGTAAAAATTGTTTTGTTTTGAGGCACTTCCTCGCTTCACGCCAAACATGCCCTCAAGAAACGGAAAAAAAAAACCGAGATTAAGGCATGTTTTGTCGCAGGCTCGTTAATTGACTGTCTCTTTGGAAAGAGTAGGCACGGAGTTGACTATTTAAGATAAGGTGCTTGTACCTTTTTTTACTTTTGTTTGTGTTCCCCCCACCCCCTGCAAATGCCAGTTTTATAAATTTCATGGCCTCCATTGAATTTATTAGGAGCACCAACAAACAAAAAAAAATAAGAGGAAAGTAGTATCTTTGAAATAAATTGTAGAAAGGGGGAGCATCAGTTGAAAAATTAAAATGAGGAAACTAATATTTTATTTCTAGCTGTTTCCAAAAGAACACATATATCAAATTACGTCCAGAGTTACTGGTAATTCCAACTTCATGGGGGTCACAACAAATAAGTATTTTTGTTAAAGATGATTCCATTGGAGCAGGCAACTATAGTGTACGGCTCGATACTGGGTCACTGGGTGTAAGGATCACCTTTGTGGTAGTCGTCTAGAAGTAGATCCAGGTGGCAGGTTGGCTTCATATAGGAAAGTCTTAAGCTAATTGGTGAATACTGGAATTTTCATCAAGACAGAATGTACGCCCTCTGTAAGCTTTTTAGCTTAACCCACTCAAACTGAATGTGATTCAGCTTAAAGACTTCGAATTCAATAGTGAAGTAGTTCTGACTCATCATCTGCGCTGGTGAGTAACTTCCACCTTGCGATCTAGTGGAGTCCCCGTTTTTCTCAGGACATTAAATAGGCCAATCTTCTATGTCCACCATAGATTGCTCAAGTATAGTGCGAAAGATTGAAGAGAATTTTGATCAAACAGTTGAGAAGTTATACATGTATCGATCTCTTGATAGATGGTGGAGTGATGCACCAAACTTTGTGACAATCTTGTAGACTTGCGTTTTAACAGAAGGGAAAGGAAGAAAATAGGCTACTTGGTTTTTCGATATGTGTAGTTCAATTGTTTTTTTTTAGGTTAATAGATTATGTTTTACTAAGTGATTGAAAGTTCACTTTTCGTAGGGTTCTAGTTTTGTATATGTCTTAAATTTTTTTATATTTTGGAACAGCGAGCTTCTCTTTAAATTAGATTTTTTAAATTATTTTTCTAATTTAAAAAATAAAAAATCTAAATCACCTTATTTTAAATTAGATTTTTTATTTTTTAATTAGGTAGAAGCTTTTGGGTTTAGAAACCCATAAGTATACTATTACTGTTGGGCCTGGGCTGAACAACTTAACATTGACGATTCCTTTGAAAAATTTGAATAGTCAACTTAACAAATTTGAATTGCTACTTCTTTTTCCCCCTGCAGCTTCCTTTGAACTAAATTGCTCCAATTGACTCTCTGATTATACCATTACTCATTTCAAGTACGGAAAGTGGATGTTGTAGCTAAAGCCGAAGGCTAATCTTCAAGAACGTTGTTCTATTTCTATAGTGAAAACACATTGGTTCACTCGCTCACTTCCTCTCAATGTATTCCTTCCTTCGCCTTTTTGATGTGTTCTCAATAATTGTATCTTTAGCTTTTATCTTAATTTTGTCATTTACATTTTTCAGGCTAGGGGAGTCCTGTTATTGAATGGGGAACCACGTCTAAAGTTGCTGTTGTTCAGCTCGTGGAATTGTTTATCTTCATGAGAACTATAAGCATCGTTTTTCTGAGAGGTGGTAAAAAGCTAATGAAACCGTTTGTGAGGTGTCAGTTTCAAATGTTACCTATTTGTTTTTTTTGCTGATGATATAACTATGCTATTTCTTCTCATATTGAGTTGTTTCCGTTTTCTGTGTTGTGATTCCTCTGAGTATTGTTTGAACTGTGTAGCTCGTGCAATGTCTTTCCCCAACCCCTTAGCTGAAACTTCTGTGGTTGCAGGATATGTATTTGTGACAATTGAAACCCACTTAACAAAATGCATATGCCTTAACTATAGGTTTCCTTTCAATTTGGTCTTACTCTCGATCTATACTTGAGAGAGTGAGTGTGTTCCTTTACAAATTTACCTAGCCGTGTTCGAAGAGAGTGCTTGCTTTCTGTTGAGAAAGGTTTGCCGTTAGGGAGTGGTTTGGGTTCGAGTGTTACGAGTGCTGCTGTTGCAGCTGTAGCAGTCAATGAGATTTTTGGTGGGAGAGTTTTTGGAAAGAGAGTGGTTTAGGGTAGAGTGTGGCGAGTGCTGCTGCTGCAGCTGTAGCCGTTAATGAGATTTTTGGTGGAAGAGTTGTTTGGTGTCTAGTGGGGCGAAGTGTCTTTGCTTTGCATACCGTGAAATGTGGAATAAGATTTTTGGTTGGAGAGTGGTTTGGGGTCGAGTGCTGCGGTTGCTACTACTGCAGCTGTAGCTGTGAATGAGATTATAGGTGGGAGGTTAACTGTTCCCGATCTTGTTCATGCTGGGTTGGATTGGAAGCGAAGGTTTCGGGTTATCATGCGGATAATGTTTGCATTTTTAATTCCATTATCTGTAAAACTGTCATGCTACCAATACATACATAAAACTGGCAATTATGTATCTATGATTGCAAAGACCAACTTAGGGTGTCATACATAAGGGGGTAGGCTAACACGGGAAGAGCAAAAGGTTTTGTTTCAGATGACCTTAGGTAGATTCAAGCCAAAACAGGTTCTTAATGTCATCAAAAGAAAATTCTGAACGACTCTGTATATGTCCTAAAATAAATATTTCATTAAGTTATGATGAACTATAGATAATTCAAATTGAAAAAAAAAAAATATAAATTTGATGGATCTAACACTGTGCTAATCCTCATCCAATATATAATTCAGCTTGAAAAACACTACGTTAATCCTCATCCAAATCTGATGAATTATTTGGGATGCTTAGGTAGTCCATATCCCAATTTGGTCCTCCTATAAGCAATGCTTCATTTATTGACTTCAAATAGGCATTTTCTTTTCTCAAGTTTTCAATATCTTGATGAAGTTGTTTTTCTCTAGTATTTGCTTCATGCAGCTCTTCACGCTTAGTAATGACTTCTTTGTGGTTGACGCCTAAAACCTCAAATTTGTATATCTCGCCGTAGAAAGCGGATAAGCGTTTCCTCGCAGCCGCATTTTCTCGAGTCCACTTTCTTAGTTTGATACGTCCCCGAAATAATTGGCTTATAGGATAATTCGGATTTTGAAGATTTCTCTCATTATCGGCAAATCTATTATGACATCTGCGAAGCAGATCGGTTGTTTTCAATCTTTGATATGTAAACCGGTTCTCACCGAAATTTTTTCCTTCATTAGAATTTCTCTCAACGCCTGTCTTGAGTGAAATTTTGTGTTTGGTTTCATACTCCATGAGCTGCATTTTAAAAAATTACATTAGTTTATATTATCCAGAAATATACAAATCTCACCATTGTCGGGGCATATTGTAATTTGGTATTTTTAGAACATGTAAATTTTAGGTTTTGTTTTATTGATGGATCTTTTACTGTTACAGAGGCTTTGTGGGAGGATACCAAATGTGTGTCAAAGTGGGCTATAGTGAATAAGTGCAGGTATATATATACCACTAAACTTGGTTCCAGCATTACATAATTTTGATATAAAAACATGCATTTTGTTATACTCTAGTTACATATATATACTATATCGTACCTTATACACACACACCTTTCCCCTTTGAAATAAATTTTTAAGCATATGGATGATTTGAAAGTTGATATGTTCTCCTTTGGTCTGCTCTTATATTTCATATAATTTCATCAATAATTGTCGTGTTGGATTGATTAACTCAATAGCTTTAACTCGAGACTTGTCTATCCCACAGTCCCACTGATTTCACAATATTGAAAAGCTTACTTTTGAATCAAAACTCTAATTAATGAGCTTCATAGTATCTCCTTCTTCTGGATTGAATCCTGGATAATAGAATCGGAGGCCTGCCCAATTATGCATCTAAATCTCTTTGGTTGTGAGACTCCTAGTATAAGTCTGATTTACCCTATCGGCCGGTGCCTTTAGGTAAGGATAGCTGAAAAAGAAAGTGATTACTATTTCAGCCTTTGGCGCCTATACTCTAAGCGTAGTGATCGGTCCTGCCCATGGTAACATGAAATCCAGAGATGACTAAGAAGCTGTACCGATGGACGCAGAAAGAACTACATAAGTCTAGTCTAGCTAAGAGCACTAAGCCCATCAAATGCGGTCCTCCCTGGCTTATGTTCATAGGCGTTGGGAACTTTACTTCCTTAAGAGGGGGGCTCATGTGACATACCGGAACATCTTTCTTTGAGTATCGAAGTCGTCCATGAGTGAAGGATCAATCTCCGGAGATCCGTCCCCACGCAAACAGTTAATAGTGAGTGGTTGTTACACTAATATAGGTCTTAAGTTCAATATAGTTCAATATAATTTTGAATTAAAAGACGTTAATATCTCATGTGTTTAAACTTTAATATTATCATCAGTTGAATCATAAAAGAGAAATACTGGAAAAGAAATTGTTTACCTTATCCATTTTGTTAACTCTTTCTGAAGCCTTGATTGAATATTTTCTATTGCATGCAATGAAAAAAAGAAAAAAACCTCAGTTATATATGTAAAACTAATGTAAATCAGACTAAAAGAAAAAACTGAAAGTTTACCTTTGTTTTTTGTTTTGTGTTAGGAGGATCGTGGGTTTTTTTTTTATATATAGGTTTGTTTAGGTTTTATTATGTTATTAGAAGTTTAGTATTAATAGGATTCTTATTAGATATGTTTGTTTAGGAAGTTAAGTATAAATAGGATTCTTTTGGTAGAAGAAGTCGTTATGTAGGCCTTGGAATTAGACCGTATACTTCCTTGCTAGTTCAGGATATCTTACTCAGGCAGTGAAGTTCGAGTACAATAATGAATCCAAACTCAAGATGCTTCTTGAAGTAGGATCCAGCTCCACAAATTGGGCCCAGGAAATACACCCATAACCCTTTATAACGTCCATACACCAATGCTCGCCCCAAGCTCCTCGCCGATTCATCGACGCACCAAAATTGGTCATGTCAGAGAATATACATTGGTCATGATTTCATTTAAGTAGTATTGATTCGCATAAGCGGTCAAGATTCAATTCCTGCGACTTGGACTTGAGAAAATCCTCTATAGTGACATACACCAATGCCGCCCCAAGCTCCTCGCCGGATTCATCGACGCTTTTTCAAATTGGTATGTCAGGAGAATATACATTGGTCATGATTTCATTTAAGTAGTATTGGATTCGCATAAGCAGTCAGTATTCGAATTCCTGCGACTTGGACTTGAGAAAATCCTCTATAGTGACATCTGATGCAGAAGCAATATCTCGAACTAATCAGACTTTGTTGTACATTGTCCAACCAGTAATATAAATCAAGCGCCTTCAGTAAATAAGATGTCATTGCAGTTCCAACCTCAGTAGTTCCAAAAATATGAGGGTACTGCTACCTTCACTGCGTGAGATACAGCTCTTGCTGTTGTTATTACCTTGCATTCTTGTAACTGTTGAAATGACACGAAAAAGATGGAAGGCTGATTGCACTGACAGGAAAAAAAACCACTATTGTAGATTGTAACTGTGAAAGTATATGATCGACGGAGGATAATTAAATGTTTTAGAGTTATTGACTTATTGCCATTGAGGTTCCTTGTCTTTTTTGGTTGTATATTTTAACTCTGAAAGTAAAGTATGGAATACGGATATAGTTAAAACGTTCCCTAATTTTTATTTTTATATTTATTTCTTTCCTGGTTATGCTTTTCAACCTTCCAGAACGGTTTTGCTAGCCTCTGTCCCTTTTTCTGCTAGCATTTGTGCGATATAAGTTGATACCAAGAGTATCAAATAAAGGTGGGGATGACTTTAACTTGAAATTTCAGTTAAGCCATCGGTGACACCTCAGGGATTCATCTGAGAGTAAGCTTTAGGCATCTAAAAGACGAAGTATGATGAACGACTCTTATGTTCCTTTGCGTTCTGTAGTCTAAAAACTGTTCTTCTTCAATATTGTGGGAGTGTTCAACATAGTATAGTTTTGTCCGGTGAAGAGAAATCCATTATCCATGACTTTGTTTGACATTTCTTCAGTGAGTAACAAATAAAAGTTTAATAGCCAGATAGTCGAAAACTTATTGGTATTTTTTTTTAGCTTACCCCACCTTTGTATAGTCTTAGTCCATGGAGTGCCTTCTGTCCTTTTCATATGAGAAATCTAAGGATTCCACAATGTTTAGCGTGAGAAGAATGTCAGGACACTGCTTAGAGTTGGTTGAATTTGTTGAGTTACTCACACTTATCCAATGTGTCCGAAAAATACCTACGCTCATATTGCACAAAACAATTAACCGGGAGTTTCTCGTTTAAGCCTAGTTTATCAAATAAAAGTGAGATAGAGTAAAATCCCCTTGAGACTTATTCTCTGTGATTCACTGATTTATACTTTATGCCCCTTTCCATTCTTTTTCTTGTCTAGCAATCATACTCATTCTCTCGATTTCTACCGGAAAAAGATAAAATAAAAAAATCATACACCGAGCTCTAACATGAGTGCTCATCCATCCCTCGCTTTTGCGCTTTAGTTTTCGCATAGAAAATGCAGTCATACTTGTTATCTTTATTGCCTTAGCTTAGAAAGCCAGAGGATGCAACATAGGCAATGTTGGATATGCAGAAAATGTATAATGAAAGTGGTAATCATCCCTCTGTCTAGAAAATAAATTAAAATTTATCATCTCTTCCAAACTTTTTGCCTTGGTTTGTTAACATGTTTATGTGGAAAATTGAATGGAAAGTCATTCCATACCACAATCATTCTTGACATGATATATCTGACATAGGTCTTTTATTCTCATTGGAACAATCATGTACCACCTAACTTTTCCAAGTCTTCTAATAGTTCAATAGGTTATTTCCCTAAGAAGTTTTAATGTTGTCTCTGTAAAAATGTGCAACCAGTTAGATTTAGCTGCCATTTTGCAATGGAGAAAATATTTCCTTCATGACGGTGTAGTGATGCAATACATTGGTAGAGAAGAGTTGAAGAAGGAGAGGGATTAATAGGGGTGCATGCCCATGGCAACTCTTGACTCGGAGGGAAATATGGGTCCGTCGGTGAAGTCAGATAATATTTTGCAGGGCCGACTATTTTGAGGATCGATTCATATATTTCATGCCGAGGTGATTTTTGGAACTCTTTTCGTCATTATTAATGAAACTTAGTAGTGTTCAATTGCCGAGATTTCCATGAATATAGAGAGGAAACCGAGGTTGGCCCGGTGATCACTTGGTTGAATAGTTGAGGTATATGTTGGCCATACATGTGATTGAAATGGTGGGTTGAATATAAAGATGTTAATTCCCATATAAGTAGAATTCGACGCGTTTAGATTGGGAATATTGAAGGCATTGAAGGCTCAATAAATTCTGATGGTGATGATATGGGCCATTCATTAGGCAATGGAGGAATTAGAATTAAGATGGAGGTCCAAGAGCAAGAATAATATTTGACATCTTCGCCATAATTACGTCCTTGTTCTTCCCCGACATACCCGGTGGAGCAGAGTCATTTGAACCGGCTGCCAAGTTTTTATGGGATAAACTTCAAATAAGTACGGATAACATTGCCATGCCTTTGTGCGTGGCGAATATCTCTAGATGACGTAAGACTATGCAGTCGGTGAATGAAGTAGCGATGAATAGCCTTTCGTAAGGCGCCTTCCGTGTTGCATCTATCGAAAGTCTCCTTCCCATGGCGGGGTAGGTGAAACCGATGTGGTCGTTGAATAGACGCCATAAGCGCATATAGCCCGCAAGGATAGTGAATTCTATTTGCCTAGCAGGATTGACAATAACAATGAGAAATATAAACCTATGGACAATCTATTCACCTTCACACCTTGGTAAAGTACATCAATAAGGGGCCATAACCCTCTGTATTGAAAAAATGTAACAACCTTATGAAGTGGCAAGCTGTAAATAATTTAAAATTTGTATATTGAATTCACTCACTACTCTGTGTTGTACTTTTGTAACTTAGAAAAGCATTCCTTTTGAAGGAGATATATACCACACTTTTCAAACTTCTCAGGATACTCTACTAAAACACAATAAAGAAACTCAGAAATCACTGTTTGTTGATGCTTAGATAAAAACCATAAAATCCTACTAAATTTTAGAAAATGTAGGGTAAAAATTAAAAAATAGTACCTCCCCTGCTTCTCCCCTACGGCGTTTACTTTGTGGGACATATTCTTCGCCATAGTTTCCAAGCTCAACCACCGACCGCTCTTTTGTGGCCCGCTCCCTCCCCGGCAACCTACGATCGGGCTTCTTTGGCTTGGCCTCAAAATACTCGGCCCACCATCTCGTGTCCTTTTGTCTTTTTCTTCTTCCCCGGCTTTCGGACGGTCTTCTTCATCTTTCCACATGGCTTCTTTCTCTTTTAAGTTCAGCTAATCTTTGTTGCTCGCTTTGCATCCTTTGTTCCTCGTTTAGCCTCTCGCTTTGCCTTCTAAGTTCAAATTTATCCTTCTCTTTGTCTTCCTCTTCCCACAATCGCCTCTCCTCATTAGCTTTTCTTTTGTTTCCTTCTTTCTTCGGACAACCGCTTGCCTTCCTTTTTTTTTCGAAGCTTCTCACCGCCGACACACAAATCTCTCATCGCCTTAGTCTTCCTATAATTTTCTTGCGCACCCGGAACTACTTTCTTCTTGAACCTAGTCCACACTAATGTTCCCCTTTGGCTGCTTAATTATGAGTTTCTTGTGAGGTGGTCTCTATCTACCTCTGCAGTGGCTTTATAACTAACTTTGGTGGTTCAACCCGAGTATCTTCGTGTTTTAACTTGTTTGAGAAGACGATTCTACTAATCCTATTAACAGATCTAGTCCCAGTTTCAGAATCAACAAAGAACTTGTTTATTGGAATTCTGGGATTCCTCTGGTGCAATTTTCTCACTAATCTTTTCTGCAGGCCCACATTTAACCTTAACCTTGGTTTTGGATCCGGCTTTCTCGGAGTTTTCAGTGCAGATGCTCCTCTCTCAGCTCCAGCAGGGTTTATGCTTATACCGATCATCCGGTCCTCTATCTCCAATGTGTGTAGACCACTCATTCAGTGGCCTTCCTCCTACAGTATGATGAGCTGAATCACCTACTTCATTACTCCCTTTCGGACCTCGTCCGGACTTATTCTAATAACCGAAACTATTCTCGCTTTTACATCTGCGCAGACCTTCTTTTTGTAGTACGTCATTCGCAGCTTCATCATCCCAAGTCGAAAACAACCGGTTTATAGTTATACCTCTGATCACCCCATCTATTACCCTGGACACGGTCAGATCCGTCTAGTGAACTTCCTTCTACATTACCACGTGTGGTGACAGGTGCTTCGTCACCCTATTTTGGACCTCCCCATGATTTATTCTCATCACCCAAATTATGGCTCCGCTGGTCTGCAGACCTTCCTTCGGGTTTATTAAGAACTTCACCTTCATGAGAAAACTTGCAACTTATCCCCTTACGGCAATTTCCAGAATCAAAAATTTTTCAAAGAGTGATGTTGTTCCTGGGTGGGTCACGCGTATGGTCACGTCCTGAGTATACATCTGTGTCCCTCTCATGGATCCTTTCACCTGGTAATAAAAGAGAGAAAAAGATGATACGGCCTTACTTGGTTGAACCACCATGTACATGGGAAGTTGACCAACCTGTAATAGAACCAGTGTTACAGTCATTCACATTTTTGCCTGCAAGAACCTTTTTTCAGCGTTGATTTATAAAATGCTTACTGGCGTTCCTTTGCTCACAGAGGATCCAGAAGTATTTCAAATCCGCGTGTGAAAATAAACTGGAAAGTGATGGTATTTAAGAATACACTTGAAGGATATCAAAAGGACACAGTGTGGTGTTCTACAGTTATACCAAGCTTCACACATTGCACTCCCGGATGAACTGCTTTTTGAAAAACTGAAATCCTACTCCCATCAATATCCGAAACAGAATTGTCTTATCGCCAATGCATGCTTTTACGAAGACTTATGAATCACAATCACAAAAATTCTAAACATATAAGAAACATAAACATGCCATTTACAAGAAAAGAGTTCCTTCGGATTTCACCCCCACCACAGGGCATGGTACTTTATGTACATAGATACATCCCAAATCTAATTGAGTCTAAGTGTGTCGATGCATTTTCATATGTATATTCAAGTCGTCGAATTGGGGATGAGGCACTTGATATTTGTACAGGTGAGGCCCCAAGTCTTGCTTCCGCTCAACTTCCAAAGGCAATCGATTCGACGGTAAATGGAGGATTGTACCGCAAAATGGCATTCTCATCATAAATATGATAATATACATAGTTTGACATGAGGGGCGTGGATCTTACTTCCAGTGCAACCTCCACCGGGCACCCTCTTTTACTTTGAATTGCATATCACTTCTTAAAGCATCCCTTAACTTTACTTCTCGACGCTTAACTTCTCTCATGCGTAACAAAACCTCAGAAGTAATCGGAAAAGGAGATCTGTCACACTCTAAAATTACAGTAATTCAAAATAGCATTTCTTAACTTTACTTCTTGACTTATCTTGTATGGAATGTTTCTCATGTGTAGAGTACAAAATTCTTCAGAGTGGTTTTTGATTCTTGAAGACAACATCAGTGTCATCATAAGAAAATGTTAGTGTTCTCTATGCATATCTAAATTATAAATTATACAGGAACTATACATGAAGATAAGTAAATATCATTGGATATATATTCTGAATTTATAATGTCCAAGTTCTGCTGCACACTAATGACCTTACAATGAATCAGACTAAATCAAGCATTTGAATTGTAAGTTTCGATAAGAACAAACATTTGTTAGAAGTTGCACACTAAAAACTTGTGGCAGGAATTACATGAGACAAACTTTATTTCTCTTATATATATTCTGGTTCTTTTATCAATTAAATGGAAAGATAGGGGAGAATGTTTCTCGTAGATACTGAGCATGAAGGGTTAGGATGTAGATCTGTTTCCAGGGTGGTATTTATGCAAACGAAGAAGAACAACAAACCCGAAAATGCAGCCACTGCAACAATTTTCTTGGGGACTTCTTGAATCCTCACAGAGGGATCCTTGGGCAACGGCAAGTTGGCGCCATACTTGGAAGGCATGACAAATGACATCTTCCACTGCTTCACCCCTCAGTTCCTCCAGCTGATCTTTATTCATACAAAGCATCCCTTGCCCATCCGCATCAGTTAAAACCAAATCGTTAAAGGCCTCGATGCTCAAAGAATTATAGGTCAGAAAATAAATAATGTCCAGTCTAGCAAAGAATCAAAGAGCTAATAGTCCAAACCACTCGCAATTTCAAAACCCCCATTTGTATAAAACGATTCAGAATACTCCCATTATTATCCGAACTATTACCAACAGCCCCAACATTATTCTCCTTAGGAATAACCCGACGACGCCCTAAAATGAAACGATGGATGAACCAAAATCCACTCGCCATTTCAATAAAACAAAGATCGCTTATCCCCAATTCCCAATTCAAGACTACTTAATCTCGTTAAAATTCTTCAACACCTGTGGTGGGTGTTTTACCATTAGTTGGTTTGATAGAACACCTAGTTGATGAAAAAATTGTCAGTTTTTCTGACACTCGATTAATCACTGGTTTGTTATCTAGAGCCTGTGTAAAGCGAAACTTTGTCAAATCCTAGTTAGGCAGAGAGTTATTATTTTTGAAATACAGCCCTGGGTGCAGATTTTTGTTTTACTTTTAGATAAGTTCAGTTGGTTACAAATTGACTTTTCTGTTACCACTTTAGTTAGAGTATGTATTCAAGTATGTTATATTGCTTGGATTGTGGCTTACTGTTAGTTTCTATAAATGCAGAATCGGCATCGAAATTTGGCTCAGGAATGTTTCTGCTTGTTCAAGTTGTTCTCTTGTTGGATTTCATTCACGGATGGAGCGACGCATGGTTTAAAAAAGATGAGCAATTCTGGTTAGTGGAGTTTCTTTATACTGTTGATATGTCTGTAAACCATAAAACGTTTTAATTCTGCTTGATTCTTAAGTTATTATGCTTTAATATTTGCATAGTGAAATGGACAGATTCCAAGTTTTTACTTCTATTTCATGTTTGCAACGTGATTTAAGTATTTATTCTAAATATTACATAAACGTACAACAAAGTCTGATTAGTTCGAGATATTGCTTCTGCATCAGATGTCACTATAGAGGATTTTCTCAAGTCCAAGTCGCAGGAATTGGAATACTGACTGCTTAATGTGAACCCAATCATCTAGTCAAGGTGTAATAATAGTTAATCCTATAAATTATACTCACTTCAAGCATACACTTTGAAATATCCTAGCTGATGGTTCGCCCAGCCAGCCAGAGTAGCGTCCCTATTAAAGTCTCTACTCACGCATCTAAAAAGACTAAAATTATTGAAACTAAATACTGAATGGAGTTTTTAAGGGCTTCTAGTGCCCATTTACATCTTGGTTCATTAAAAGTCGTAATGACCTCCACGCACTCCCTCAAAAGCAAATTTTGTTCCTCCGAATCGTCCAAAAAAGCTTTACTACCACTTCCTCGGTCACATACGTTTCTACTTCTTCAAAGATTTCTAACTCTAAATGTCCTAACTGCTGCCCCTACTCATTTGTTAAGGAAGCATCAAACCTGAAAAGGATGCATTCATTAGGAAATATAGGAAAATGCTAGTTTCTCGATCAAAACTTACAATCACGATCAACAGTTTAGGACAAACTATAGGATTTGTCATTTGTGAAGCCATATAACAGAATGGTGCGACCTGTGGACATGGTTTGTAGTTTCCAAAATCCCAAGCATGTAAACATGTTGGAATTAGAGACTTTATTCCGCTTGATAAATAATTTATTAGGAAACTTGTATAGCGTGGGCTTGATACTCAACATCTTCTTTATCTCAATGACTCGATTTTTTGTGTTTGTTTTGCATTAGTTGCTCTCAGATCCAATTGTAAGTTGCTAGCTTTCAATTATTATCTCATTCCAGTTATTATATACATGTAAGATGGTGTCCCTTGATGTTTTATTGTAAATGAATCTTTATTACTAATTATTCACCTAAAAATTCCCAAATGAAAACTTGTATTGCGGTTTGTAAGTTTATGGATGCTGCTCTCAATGGGTTAACCAAATTTTTCGTTTTTTCTTACTGTATAAGGAGTATCCAAAAATGTGATATGTTGTTTCAAAAGAGGGAGAAATCAGTGGAGAGGATGGATGCATTTCTCAGAGTGGTCACTTCCATACCTAGGATTGACAAACATAATGCTAATGCGGTAATTTTGTTCTGCCATTATGTTTTACTACTGAACTGAATAAGACTTTTACTGTACATGCATGTTTATAAGAGGCAACTGCATCTATGAGAGGAATGATTTTCTTATCTTTCATAGCTGACCTGTACCCCAATAGGGGACTCACTTATGAGTTATCCCCGATGAAGAAGCCATCCTTAGAATACTACGGCAAGTAACTTATCTCTTATATAAAAATTAAACTATATAAAAAAAAATTGTTTAAAAAACATTTGACATACCTTTGTCTTCTTGTTCCAAATGTCGTAGTGGTGTATTGACCTGCATTATTTCTTGCCAATTTTAATCATAATTTATAGACTAACTTAATTATTTATTTGAAATCCTTATACCACACGTCAACTTACCTCATCTGTCAATCCCTTGTAGTCTTCATAAGAAATAGTATTCTGGTTTTTCTTGTAGTAACAGAGTCTATTTTGCTCAATTGTATTCCACGATCGGTTAATGTTTCACTAATCATCATTCCAAAGATTTTATTGATCCGCAATTAGTTAAGGCCCACATCTATGGTATCCATGTGGTTTACCTGCAGTATTTTAAATAATCTTAGTAGCTATTGATAGAAAATTATAATCTTATAATACTATAAACTTAGTACAATAATAATTATTAATTCACAGAAAAAAAAAAAATTTCTTGGTACCTTTGCTTTGTAGCTCTGAGTTTTGTGATGGAGGATTCTGTACTTATGAATGATTGAGTTGTATTTATAGGTTTTCTTCGTCGTATTTTTGGCTTAGTGCAATACTTGTGTTGGACTTGTACTTTGATTAGAAGTTTTATTAATTAAAACTTATCTAAATTAGATAGATATCAAAATTAGTTATTTCACTTTGATTAGAAGTTTTATTAATTAATACTTATCTAAATTAGATAGATATCAAAATTAGAGGTTATCAATTGGTAAAAGATAGATTTAACAATAAAAAAGCTACTTATTGACCTTCTTTCTTTTTCACCTAATTTACCTTCTTTCCTTTTCACCTAAATTCCTAAACCAACTAATTAAAATAGCATCTTTGTATATTATAACTTTGATATTTTACCAATTGGCAGCAATTAATGCAACTGTAGAAGGTAGTAATTAACTTTAGGTAAATATTGTTTGAGCATTGTTTGGGTTATTTTTTGGATTATTTGATATTGAATATTTATATCATAATTTTCCAAGGTTTATGTGTGATAGATAACACATCTTTATTGTCAAAGATGTATGCTACTTATCATAATAGGATCCGAAGTCCGAATCGCATTATCTTTATTTTATATAATGATCCTGACTCGACATTATTATCAAAAAAAAAAGTAATGAATGTATTATAATATCTTAATGATTAAGATAAAATCCTAATAAAAGAAAAAAACAATTATTCAACTAATGAGAATTATTTATTCCTCTCCAAAAGATTCTTCATTTGCTTGATACTCTTGTCCTCATCACTTTACTCTTCATTTTTTTTAGCTTTCTTTGATGGTCTAATTTCTTCATAATTTCTTTGGAAATCTGTCTGCTTCATTTTAACATAACAATATATTGGTTATTTATTTTCTTAAAAATAGTAAATAAAATATTCAAGAGGAATTGTAATAAAATTTGGACATACCTTTGCATTTTCTCACATTGATTCAACATCTTTATTATCTTTGATACCATAGTTGTTATGGTAAATGATGGAAACTTTTCATGCATACTATATTTATTGAGTTTGACTTGAAATATCCAATGACTACCAAGATTTTTTCAAGTTCTTTTCAATGTCATCAAAATCTTGACCATGCAAATGATATATAATAAATAGTTAATAATAATTTAATATTGAAATAAAATTAAACGTGTTTATGCTTTACTTGCCTTTTTCTCTAAATCAAGAACTTTTGCAATTGGTACTTTCACAATATCTTCTGCTTTGTTACCAAAAGCTACGAAAGCAGTCATTTCAGTTTCATCCTCAACCCGTAGTTTTAAAAGGTATCTGTAAATTAAAACATTTAGAATATTTGTACTCAATATCCTTTTTATTAGACATTTGTTGGAAGACTTACCTTTTTTTTGGTATTAAATATTTGGCTCCACAATCTGTGCATGTATGTTCTGAACCACTATCAACGTGTTTTACAATACATTTAACGCAAGTTTCGTAGTACCAGTTGGTCCCTAACAACTTAACAAATTTTCCTCTGCATGTGAAGACCTTTCCCTGTAAAAAGTCATAGATTACAAAACTAACTATATAAATCATATGATATTGAAAATATATGAAAAATAATGTAATAGTAAATGGCTAACCTGATTTGTTGGTTCCATCCCATATCTTATGAGTTCTTCTATTGTTATCCTGTCCTTGCTCATTTTTTCCTCTAATGAAATTGGTTCTTCGTTGTCTGTTTCTTCTATTCCAATTTTTTTATCAGGGTCTTCAAATCTTCACAATTGAAAAAGAGAATCATTATAGAAAATATGAATAATTGAAAATTTTGTAAATAAAACTGATCATAAATTACCTTTTTCTCATTTCATGAACATATTTTAAATCCAAATTTATGTAAAGCTTTGTTGCTGATGAGACACACACTTGGAATTGCACTATTAAATAGGAAATAGTTTAGTATGATAAGAATTATTTTGGAAACTAATACAAAGATGATGTTAAAGCTTAAACTTACTTCCAAACTTTTTGAGAAATAGGGATGTCAGAATGACAATAACATTTTCTTCCTTATTGCTTATATTAGCAATTGTATCGACATTTCTCCCCATAAAGCCACGGTCTTCTCATAACCCCCTCATTAATTATCCCAAATTGTCAAATACAATTTAATAATAGAAGAAAAAAAATTAGCGTATTTATGAATTAATGTTTACCTTTCGCCTACCAAAGTAATTTCTCTGAAACCTTGTGGTTTTTATTACAAATTTTTTCAAAATTGTTATGATATCTGTATTACAAATATTGTTAGATCATTCAATATGCATTATTAAAATATACAACATAATAAGTTTATAAAATACCTTTCAAGTCACATGCTGAGGCATCTTCTGTTGCAAGGAATTTTTCAAATCCAACAAAATTGAACTTGTAATTTTCAATACTCTTGTCATCTTCATTGGTAGGAGTTACTATAGTTGCTTTTGTAAACAAAATTTTGCAGTTAAATCGTACAGGACGGTAACTCTTGTCTTCTTTGTCCACTTCAAATTTCTCAAAAGTATAAATTTTTCCCCTCTTCTAGTTTTTCTCTAAATTTGTCTTTTAGGTCATCCCGCACCTTTGGCATGGATTTGATCTCCCTATGATTACAAAATTAAATTATTAAGTAAAAAAAAGTGATTATTAATTAAATGTATATTTCTGACCTTTTCATCAATGAGAAGCATGTCTATTCCAAAAGTTTGTTTTCTGTTCAACGGATTAAAAGAGAACCACAATCTGCTGACTCGTGCTTTCACTATACACTTGTCTGTTTTTTGGTTGAGCTCAGCAAGTCCTGTGTATTTATTTTCCATAGTGTAATGCCTGCGAAACAATATTATAACATTGTGAATTAGTTCCTTAACAAAAAACTATCAATATATATTGATTGAGAAATTATTGCGTAATAAATCACAAATAGACACTTGGGCACCGCCATCTTGAAGTTTGATGACTGGCATAAGATTCACGTCAAGTTCAAAAAGGTATTATTATTGTTTAGTGCTTGTGCTAAGGAGTTAAACAGCTTGACCATAGGGAAATTAGTGAAACCGATTGAGATGCGGGGGGCATCACCGTAAGAGATTGAACTAATTATAGTTGAATCATCATCGATTAAAGGTATGAGGAAGGCGGGAGTAGGAGTTTACCCAAGTAGTAGTCTCGAACTGGATCGTGTCTTGCTTGCCACGTCTTGTGATAAAACTCACCGCCTTCGACCGAACCGGGATTGATGTGACTCCTTTACGCTGATGTACCTTCAAAGACTGCATCCGATGTGCCACCCGGTATCTGATCGTTTCTAAGACAGGGTATTTATATATGTGTTTCACGGTTTTGCTTTGAAGCCGGGCTAGTAAGCTTTTACACGTCATATTACAACCGGATCCGACACGTTCGATTGGGCCTTAATTTGATATTTCTTTTTTAAGCCCACACACAGTTTGTAAGAGTGACGCAAACTACTAAGG
This sequence comes from Coptis chinensis, assembly GCF_015680905.1. Lineage (NCBI taxonomy): Eukaryota > Viridiplantae > Streptophyta > Magnoliopsida > Ranunculales > Ranunculaceae > Coptis > Coptis chinensis. The sequence goes on along the minus strand of NC_141463.1, from coordinate 84,348,931 downwards.
TCACTGTTCTTAAAATCGGTCTAGGTGGTCTCTTGGCGCTAGCGGTGTCCAACCGACTCGCCTATGCCCAAATCATTTAAAAAATTGGTGGACCGATTCGACGGGTCTAGGTCGACTGATTAGGCGGGTCTAGACGACCTCTAGGCGGTCTAGTCATTTTTTTTTAATGATTAAATGTCAAAAATTAAAGGCCCGTGTAGGCATAAGATATATCAGAAATGCCAGCATACTCTTTGAGTATTGCTCCTCTGGATGCTGATCCTTCTGGTCCCCCTATCATATAACAGGGGTAAGTGTTTGGAGAAAGACTGTAAGGGAACATCAAGTTCTTGCACGCTTTGCTCCCTTTGAGACCTTGACTCTGAACTTCAGATCCTTTCTTACAGTCGTTCATTAATCCTTTCTTGAAACTACTATCTGAAAAGGGTGATTGTGAGGCATCCATTATACCTCATTGGCAGCAAGCAATGGCAGAAAAGTGATCAGCGTTAGAGTGGACACAGACCCGGGATCTGGTCCCTCTTCCTGAGGGTAAGAAAGTTATAGGGCTTAATTTGATAATATTCTCACCTATCCTTTATTGGCAGTTTGAGAGCACATTGCAGGAGCACTTTGCGTCCTGTGGGGAGGTAGCAAGTGTGTCTCTCCCAAAGGATTACGAATTCGATGCTTTGAACGGGTATGTAAAATTTATCCTTGTTATTTTCTAGTTATGAGATATTATTTTTACTACAATCTACACTTGCAAGTTGCAATGGTGGCTGTCGCGTGTAATTAAATCTAGGTATGATACAAAGCTCCTCTATATACGTTCATATTGTCGTTGGCCTTACCTCTAGGTTCACTATTGAGTGGATGCTACTCACTTGCTCAACATTATTCTTTTCTAGATAACTTCTTAATCTTCAATTGATGCATAATAATAATATATTAAAAAATATGCAAATCTATTAGAAATTTAAAATAAGTTACATATCCTATCCTAAATAAAAAAAGTTACATAGAAGTTACATAAACAAAAGTTGAAGAAACAAAAGAGGAATATGTTACTTTATAAATTTTGTAAATTAGAGGAATATGTTGTACCTGTATGATTGCTTAACTTGAATTATAGAATAGCCTGCAATATACAATAGAAGAATTTAGAAACTGTCAAAATATTTTGATTAATCGTAGGATTTATATTTATAGTTCTTGTTTTTTCTAATAATACCTTTGTTAATTTGAGGAGAGAAGCTTTGTAGATTAGTGGAGTATGGTTTTTGGTTGTGATTTATAGTTGTTTTTTGGATAAACATCCGTAGGTAGTAATAGAGTTCTAATACTTCTAAGACTGTGAAGTGTTGTGTTAGTTTTAGAGTTTTAATTGTTTAAGACTTCTAATTGTCTAAGAACTGAGCGATAGATATCTGGAAAAACCACGATTCAATTGTAATTTAGGACAGCTTACAATTGTAATACCTAAAGAAATCATTCCAAGGCATAGTAAAAGACCTAGAACCGATAATAAAGACATTATGTCCAAAATAAAAGGGCCAACACCGAACTCAACAATTAGTATAAATTATGCTTAATTAATCGGTTATCGATATTTCAAACATAATGTGAACATGAGAGTAAATTGTATTACAACCAACGGCACTGGATACTTGAATTGATGCCTAAGCCCTATGTAACAAATAAGTGCCTAACAATTATGATTCGAGGAAAGCTCGATTAATCTTTTCTTCGTGAATCATAACAGGCCAAGTTTCATTATTATCACGATACATTTGCTTTCGGGCCTCTAAATACTACCCCTTCTCCAAAAAATCATCTCTCTAATGCTCGTAGAGATGTGTTGGCAGCATCAAAAACTTGCTCAACTCCGTTAACAAATGTGACTTTGATTTCTGGTGGATGGTCATCGGTTCATCTTTGCACTTGAAGTTGACAGGCTCGGTTGGATTCCTTGGCTTTTCTAGCATTGCATTGGGCTAAAAATTCCAAATACTGATAAGAAATTTAAATAAAAACTCACTTACAGGAGTGATGTGCATTCTTGACTAACTGGTTTAAGATGAACAAATTTATTACGATTAGAGAGCTAGGTTATTGGTTAGAGTAACTAATAAAATAAACAAACATTAAAAAATCAAGTGCACTCTCAAGTCGAAACACATCGGATCCCAGAAGGGCTAACCCCATGACAAAGGATTCCACATAAAACCAAGGAATTTCAAGAACTTGTTATCCTGCAGGTACTTGAGATAGTATGGGGATACTTGAGCACTCACATACATAATGTGAGATGAGTAAAAGAAAATGAAATAAAAAAGATATGTGGTTAAGACTTCCTTTTCCTTGAGCTTGTTATGACAAAATATAAACAGACGGGCTTCAGCATTTTCTGAAGAAAGACCTTGACGTGATGATCTTAGCTGTTGAAAAACTTCTTAATCAATATACTTCATAATCAAGTACCTATTCAAGTATATATTATAGTTTCATTAGTATTAGGAAGCTCATTGAGATCATAGTTCAGCACCACACGGTTTGTCTGTTTTGTTTCAATTGATGTCACAACCGAGCTATTAGGGATGGGAGTCTTGGACAATCATTGCCCCGACTCGGATCAACTACCTGTGTTGTCATCGCCCAAGTAGTAGTCGTTTAACTTTCGAACACCGTTGGTGAAGCCGAATGACTTGGCACACACTTTGCCTGATAACTTACTTCCAGGACCTCTCACTTTTGTGATCATTTGAGGTGTGATTCTTATTAGTGTGCTTATTTATTATGTAGTGGGAGAAAATATTTGTTGTCGGCAGTTTCGATATGCATTTGCATAAGAGTACTTTTTCGCAAAAGTGCATTAAGTAGAGTTGAATAAAAATATTGACACATTGTCGCCAGAGCTATGAATTAAGGAAAAATATGGTAACCTTGTATAAGATGGTAAACTTGGACTATCGCCTAAATGTAACTAAAATTGAGCAATTGTGCTTAACCCATCATTTTGACCACACGTGAAAACTCAGAATTTGTCACCTCCGGGTCGGTTTTCACGCCTAGATATCTGCCTCATGTACTTGTCGGTTGGTACTCTAATAAGAGTGTCACTACATGCCACACTAATATTTTGCTCATAGTGTGTGAAAAGACTCTACTTCGAGTCATTAACTCATTACTTGTTTAACATAGACCTTGCTTAGTAATTACTTAAGGTTTACCATTAATCTAGTATACTTGAGAAATCATTGAACCCGTGGATTGGACAAAGATAGGAGTTTGTGTCCCGTGATTCTAAATTTTTTGAGCCATTGCCCGTGGTTCGAGGAGTGCATTAGTCCTTACCGTGCGAATGTAAGTGGTCACTAGTGTATGCATCCGAGATTTCGTGAACCTTTGGGAGCACTGCATGTGTGTATGATGGTGGTTTGCTACCTTTGGGACGCATTCGACCAACTCTTGTGGTCCCGCTGCCGTGGGAAATTCAAGATTCTCGAGACTTGGAAGGTAAAACCAAGTAGATTAGTTTAGAAATTTGTCTCATTACCCGCTTAAATTTAAGTTTCTTTATTTGGATATGCATAACACCTTGAAAACACAGCTTCTTGATGTCTAAATTGATTGGGCAAGGCTCGGTTGAGTACCGGTCAAGTTATTGAAGTACTCTTTTGAGTTCTTTGATTATCTAGAAACCATAATAACCTCGCCCCGTCCCCTTAACTATCTTTCGAGAGCTATAAAAGTAAGTTGATTAGAATGTTTTCTTGCTCTTTGCTTTAGAACTGTGCTTTTATCCATTGCAACATGAAAGGGAGAAAATAATAAAACAAAAAGTAGTGGAACCATTTTGGTTTCACTGCCAAATGAATAAGAAGTCGGAAGTTGTTGAGTTCAACCTTATGTAATCATCCGCTTGTTATTAATTCAATTAGAGCATAATTCACTGTTACGCTTCAAGAAAAGCGTAAAAGTACCACTACTACTGCCCTCTGCAGCATATGCACTTTGTAGAAGTTAAATTAGTGGTGGTACATCTTTTTGTAGGTCAATGATGAGGAAGTTGAAGCCATCCCCTCTTGTCTGCGGCATATATGCACTTGCAAAAATTCATATGCATCTTGTATACAAATGGTTAAGACCACCATGAGTTAGGGGTTTTCGCCACTTGCAGTAGGGCAACACTTTTCTCGAAGGTCTGTTTTCATTGTAGATAGTGACATGACCTTATCGGGAGAGCATGATACGTTGTCACCGATTTTTGGTTTCATCGATTTCATTTACATTCCATCTTCTTTCTTTTTCTCGGTACCTATTAGATTCTCTACATACGTTAAGGGGAGGGTTCTACTATTCAAGAGAATGTTTTCGAATTTGGCACGGTAACATCCATTTTCCATCTTTACTTATATCTTCTATGTGGTCCCATGTATCTTAGAAATTAGTTTTACCATTTCCTTAAATTGTTAAGCAAGGGCATTGGCTTCCAACTTGAAATAACAAATCGTTACAATAATACAAATTTACAATAAGGGTTTACAATATAATTGATCGGAAAAATTAACTATTCAAACTACTGATATTCTCTCGAACAAATAGTTAGAACTAACTTCAACTCTCCAAAAGCCATGTAGTTGACATCCTTGCAACCCTTTCTATAACTTCTAGCTCCCGAAAAGAACATAATTCCTTCCGTAACCAAAGACAAAAAGCCAAGACAACTTCAACTAGATGGTCGCTTGCAGACACCACCATATCCAACGCCAGAGACCTGTTTAGATTAAAGTAAACACTTTTTACAAATTGTATCCTAGACCTACGTAAGAGACAATCAATCTAATTCCCGTGAGATCTCGTGCCATGCCATTGTATTATGCAAGAAATTAATATATATTTATTTAACTTGTTTTTATTTTAATATTGTATGTGATTCATCTTGAATGTAAAATAGCTATATTAGGACATACCTTGAGTTGATATGTTCATATTGAATTGAAAACTTCTTTATACACGATGTTCTTTGTGCACCCTTCGGTTCATTTCCGCCCTTTTTATTAGGAATTTCAATCCCTTTCTTGAGGTGGTTCGCGACAAAGAACATATAACCGGCCATGTGTGAAAATTGGTCTTGGTAAATAAACACCAACCCTTATCAAAAGTCTGACCTTGACTTTTGTTTATAGTCATAGCTTAAACAAACTTTGACAGAAAACTGTTTCCTCCTCAAGACGAAATGCCATTTTGTGTCACTTGGAGACATAATCATTCCGGGAATAAAACCGGTTCTCCTATCTTTGTTCCAAAGTAATAATTGTTGCTTCTATGACTTTTGGAGCAATATTTGTCACTTGTGAGTCTAGTACCATTACACGCCCTTCACTTTGATTCATGTTTCAAGACGATAATAGGGACTCCACGCTTAAACTTCAGATTGTGGTTTGGTACTCCGGAAAATTCCAAGCTGTTTAAAAATTCTGTTGGATACAGAACATCTTGTTCTGCACACTTTCTTGGGATTGGACATAGAGAGTCTGCACTTAAGTAGCTTTTTAAATCTCTAGGAATTTTTTAAACAACTGCAGAATTTATTTCGTCTACCGTGTCATTCTTCGGTGCTAGAATACTCCTCTCTTTCAAGTACTTAACTTCTGTATACTTATTGACCAAATCTGGATAAATGGTGCCGATGATATCTTCAACCGAAGTTGTCACTTTCTCGAATGAGTAAGTCATCGTATTTTGATCCAAGTCGGCTCTATTTCTTCGTTCATCGCTTTGCAGGTAGGTTCCCATCTCCTAAATCTAGAACCCATTTGCTAAACTCATCTACGAAACAATAAAGGGCATAGTCCATCACGCCACTCTTGAGTCTCATGTTTTCACTCAAGTGAAAAAACTTGGCAATTTTTCAAAGTTTTGATTTGTTAATCGAGCTTTAACAACATCAATTCTTTTACCTCTTGGTATGATGGCAAAATTTGTCCGAAATCTCCACCCATGAGAAATGTCTTCCCACCAAAATCTCTAGTATCCGGTTTCAATAAGTCTTTCGTGAGTACGGTCCAACGGCTTCAAAGCCGTGCCTATGAGTCATTGGAGCTTCGTCCCACACAATAAGGTCAGCTTTTGAAATAAGCTTGTGTAGTTTTGAACCATGAGAAATGTCACAACTTGTGGTCTCATATGTAGGTATCATAATTTTAAACCTTGAATGTCTTTGTTAGTCCCACCGGTAAAAGAAGTTATGCTATTCGAAGAAGCAACTGCAAAGAACAATTTTACTTTCGTAAGGGAGTTTTGAAATGATAGTCTTGTAGAGATATGTTTTCCCAGTTCCCCACTTCCAGAGACAAAAAAAAACACCTCCAGTTGTTGTCTCAACCGCATCGCCATACAGTTGTAAACATTTTTCTGTTCATTGTTGAGACCGTTATAGAGTTTGATATGTTCATTGTGCAACTCTAAGCGGTTGTAATCCAATTCTTCAAGAATCAATTTGTTACCATAAGATGCTTGTGAAGAAATATTGAATTTAGGAAAACCTTCAATATCTGTAAGTGTTTTCCCCCGAACCATGATATTCTCAATCTCAAAGAAAGAGTATCATTCTTTATCCGGTCATAACTTAGTCGGAGACTTTGGTTGTGGTTGGTTTTTCTGTAACGAAACAAAATATCTTCACCAAGGCTTTTCTGATGATTTTCAAAAAGTATTTCTGGAGATGTAACCTCACACAGCAAGATTAAAGTGACAAAAAGTTCTCTTAAAGAAGCTGGATTTGCCCACTCGCTTGCTTGCTTCATACCATCATTCCATTCACTGTCGTCCTCTAGCAAACCGTATGCCTGTAATCCAAAAATGAAGGATTACATAATATAAAATGAAAAACTTGATATTAACAAATAAATTTTCAGGAATGCCACATTTCAGGCAGCAGAAAGCAAGAACGGAAGTGGGTAAGGCCATGCCTATTAAAGTAAATGCAAGTTCATATTCTGATCCAATAGTTTCAAGAGTACAGGTTGCGCAGCAAGTTATTGGTTTTGCAAAGCACCTGCAGTTGGTGCTTCAGGGGCCATTTTTGGAGTGGTATGTAGTCTTGATTCAGTTTTGTTGCATAATTCATACTTTGTTTTATGAGAATAGGAGATATCATTAAGTACGACAGAATATATATTTTGTTGTCAAATGACATATAACTTTAATAATAATGTTAGACTTTTATTGGAATATAATAATGGTCGAGAGGGATACTGCTTAATATATCACAAAAATATATCACAAAATATATCACAAAAAAGCTATTAGTAGTAGATGGACAATTGAAGTAGTTGAAAGATTACCTGACATGCTGCTTTAAAAGTTGGATGTGGGGTTCCATTAACTGTACGAATATCTTCATAACTCCTAGGTCCTTTAACAATATTAAGCAACATTCTTAAGTAGAACCTTTCACCTGATGTAGGATGTGCGTAGTAAACTCGTCCAACTGATATTCCTCGTTTTCGTAGAGTCCACTTATTATACTTTTTTTTCCAAACAAATTTAGTTGGGAAATCAACATACGTAAGTGTCCTGGCTAATTCATACTCTTCATTTGCCTTGAACCATTCTGTAAACTTTGTTCTGGACGCTTTTTCACGACGCACTACTACTTTTGGATCATCTTTCTCGCTGTAGTATACCATATTCTGACCTTCAAGATGGAATGGCAACCGCTCGACACTCGGATTTCTGTACTGTATATCAAAATTTAAAAGCCTCCAAACTCCTTCAGAAGAAGAAAGAAATCGACAGTCTAAGAAGTTTGATATTTCATCAACATCCCTGACAATTTGTTCCTTACTGTTACTGTCAGTTACTACATTCTCAACAATCATTGCAGATGCTCTATCCTTTCCCTTGTTAATATACTTGAATAGGTACTTGATTGACCTTGCTTTGTTGCAATGTTCAACATTTATGTGGGCTTGAAACTTCACAATCAAGTCCACATTGTGTGGAATGACCCATTTGTTATCAAGAGTTATTCCGTCTTTTTGTGCAGTTCGACCATTGTCTCTCCTCATATAGACTGTGAAGTCATTTTTGTCAATCATTGTCTCGCTACAGAATGGTTTCGGATAGTGCCTAGAGCATTTTTTATTCCCATCATCAGTTTTTACCATGCAAGGAGAATCTGGTTTAGACTGGCCACATGGACCATGAATCATGAATTCCACAACTGCATTATACTGCAACTTTGTTAGCGGGTCGTCGGCAATTCGCGATATAACTCTGTTGAGTTGTGAAGGGGTGGAAGGCTTTGCTGAGTTCTCCAAAAACAGCAAGATATGAGCATGGGGCAAGCTTCTCTTTTGGAACTCTATTGTGTAGAGAGCTGCAATTAATTGTCATGGATAGTAGAATAAATGAATTGTTTTCAAGTTTGAAAGGATAAGCCTTTAATACTTGAAAAGAGAAAGAACGGGTACAAGACCCTTCTTTATATGACTAAAGCGGAAATAAAACTTTCATAGTTTCAATATATGAGGGTGTCCACGTAATCAAATTTTAAGTACCCTATTTACTCACGATAAATCAGGAGAGGATTACGATAAATCAGGAGAGGATTACGATAAAAATGGAGAAAAAAACTGCCATAGATGTCTCCCACCAAAAAAAAAAAAAAAAAAAGGAAACAATGAATCGGAGCTTGAAATCAGCTACTTTTCTTCTTCGCTCGGCTTTGCTTTCTCATTCTTCCAAATCATTCTCAGCCGATGCTTTAGTCCCCGAGTATAGCCGCGGCGAGATCGGCTGCGTTTCTGGAATCGTGAGACGCTAGATAAAGGTCTTCAACCAACAATTGTGACGTTTATTGTTGGGGATGAATGGGTTTAAATGCGGGGATGCGAAGATGGTGGTGAGAGACGACTACTAATAAGGCTGGATTGCATCATGCCTAACTCAACCACCTACGATTCTCTTATAAAGCAGCTGAGTTTTTTATGCGATTCTCTTATAAAGCGACCTAAAGTTTTTGTAGAACTCGCAGGATTCACGATGCAAAAGGCATGACTTGGAATCGGGTTTCTTGCTAATAGGGGTTCCTCCTCCCTTGCTGCCTTATGATCCGAGAACCATATTGGTGAGTTTGCTCTTATTTCAATCATGTGTTTTCTTTAAGTCATCATATTATCTAAATTCGATTAATGAGTTCTCCAAAGTGTTGAGTGTTCTACTAATTTCTACTTGATATTTTACCAAATCTATGATTACCACCAAATGATCGAATCGGAGTAAATTAGCATCAACTCAAATATAGTCACCAGAAATCGAGAAAAAGAAGAAGAAGGAAACAATGAATCGGCAGAAAAAAAAGGGGGAAATAAAGCTGGCAGAGGTCTCCCCTCTTCGAATGGAAGGTTAACTCTAACCTCAACCGCTCTTGAACCTGGTAAGAGAAACTCTAAAAAGAGTTTTTGTTTTGTTTTGTTTTGTTTATTTTTCACCGTCGCGATAAAAATTCATTCGTGCACGAAGTTCGATCAACTTTTCTAAATTCGAGGATGGCTCACTCTCTATCTCTGCAACGGAGCTTCAAATCAGCTACTCTTCTTCTTCGCTCGGCTTTGCTTTCTCCGTCTTCCAAATCATTCTCAGCCGATGCTTTAGTCCCCGAGTATAGCCGCGGCGATATCGGCTGCGTTTCTGGAATCCCTGATGAACATCTTCGTAGAAAGGTATCCCAAGATCCCCTTTCATCCACCAATTGATATTTCGATGCTCACTCAAGTTTGGTTTACAAATTATATATCTATCAGGTTGTCATTTTCTCGCTAGCCCGAACTGCGTCACAACAAGGTTCTGGAAAACTTGGCAAGTGGAAAATCAATTTTTTGTCAACCCAGAAGTATGTTCTATTGTTTTCCTTCATCTAGAATTAGTCGATTTTATCAAGATTTATTCTTCTCATTCTATCTGCTTTTATCTCTGTAGATGGCAAAATCCATTGATGGGCTGGACATCCACAGGGGACCCATATGCCAATGTTGGTGATTCAAAGACTTGATTTTGATGAAAGGAAGAATCTGCCAAGGCATTTGCTAACAATCATGGATGGGATTATGTGGTACGTTATGCTCTATCACTCTTTTCTTCCTTTGTGTTGTACATTTCTCTGAGTGTTGAATATATTAGAAAATGTCTTCCAAGAGACCAATCTAAGGGATTAGCTATTACTACCATGCAATTTACTACCTCATTTCCACAAAGAAAATAAGTTTTTCATGGGACAAAAGGCTTTCAATCGTATATCAAAGTGAGAATAGTTATTTAGCATGTTCGTTAATTAATGGTGTGCATAACTAAGTTTCTGAAATTCCTATCTTTATATAATAGCAGTCCCTTTTCCTGGTCTGTGAGGGTGTCCACGTAGGCAAATTTTAAGTACCCTTTTTACTCACGAGAAATCAGGAGAGAGAGAGATGTGGGGACTTCAATATGGGCAAATTTTAAGTACAAATTTTATGTAAGTTAGCTTTTGAAGTTGGAAATGAAAAACGTAGCCTATTACATTTTCTTATAATTGAAAGGATAAGCCTTTAATACTTGAAAAGAGAAAGAACGGGTACAAGACCCTTCTTTATATGACTAAAGCGGAAATAAAACTTTCATAGTTTCAATATATGAGGGTGTCCACGTAATCAAATTTTAAGTACCCTATTTACTCACGATAAATTAGGAGAGGATTACGATAAATCAGGAGAGGATTACGATAAAAATAGAGAAAAAAACTGCCAAAGATGTCTCCCACAAAAAAAAAAAAAAAAAAAGAAACAATGAATCGGAGCTTGAAATCAGCTACTTTTCTTCTTCGCTCGGCTTTGCTTTCTCATTCTTCCAAATCATTCTCAGCCGATGCTTTAGTCCCCGAGTATAGCCGCGGCGAGATCGGCTGCGTTTCTGGAATCCCTGATGAACATCTTCGTAGAAAGGTATCCCAAGATCCCCTTTCATCCACCAATTGATATTTCGATGCTCACTCAAGTTTGGTTTACTATGAGCCCATACTTCGAGCAGAGAAAGTCTCGAAAGTCGCAGAACAAGAGGCGATGAAGGAGTTGGGGAAAAAACGCTATTTTCTCTATAATAAAGAGTCTATCTAAGATGGAGGTGGCCTTCCATTTAGTTAGAGGTGAGGTTCTTAGGAAATTTCCATTTAATAGTGGAAAATCAAGGTCCCAAAGTTGGTTCTAAAGCTGTGTGCAATTTGGGTCCACCATTTATGTTGTCTCTAGAGATTGGAGGCTCTCATTCAGGGCCATCGAAGAAGTAAAGTATGCATTTGCAAAATGGATTCAGGGGAGAGACGGAGAGTATTGATCTTAGATTCTCCAAGATATAAAGATAAGTGAAATAATTCCCACCAGTCGGGTGTTGTGCAGAGACTAAGGCAAGAAACATTACACTCAATACGATATATCTTTGTATATAAAGGGACTCGATGAACATCATATATATCTTGTATATATATGATGCATCAGATATTGTATTTAATGTGACATAATGTTGAGATTGCCGAAATCGGTACCTTACTGCTTTTTACGCTTCTTTATCTAAGCTCACTAGTCTGTGAAGATTGAAATTAGATTTCAGTTTCAGTGAGCCGCGTGCCAGTGGTAATTTCATTACTTGACATCCGTTTATTCAAAAGGAAGAGAATAAAGTAGAGAGCATTAAAAGGGACAAGGCCGGTTGAAAATTTTCTCCAAAAACTATCGAGAAGCACCAAAGCGAACTTGCCGGGCAAAAGGAACATTACACAAATCTTTGTAAAGTGCAGCCAAGGAGGTCAAGCATTTAGGCGCAGTTAATATCTTGAAACCCAGACTGAACTGGAAAGTCGTTTGAGAGAACGATGCTCTTTTATTAGTCAAGTTACGGTTAACAAATTATAAAATTTCTACTGAATTAATTTTGTAGGCAGTGTTTAGTGAATAAATGCTTTCATTAGAGACATTGGTGATCTTCAAAATCGATATCAAGTATGTAAAGTTCTTTTGACTATACACCGTCTTCATTTTTTATTGTGTTGTAGTCACGATGGGAAATGACATTTTCCGATAATTCTATTTAACATTGTCTTACATTGTTATCGAGGCAAGTGAGCGTCGATGTGAAGAGCTAATCACACAAGTTCCGGAATCTACTAGGCCACTTTTAAAGGCAAATTGAAGCTATCGCGAGTTATATTGATTATTTGAGATGAATTTTCATACACATTCTACAGAGTTAAGCCTAAATTTTTGTGTTTACATTTTTGCGTAAGAGACTGGATTTAAATAGCATTCACTTTCTCAATGGTAACAGGAGACAAATGACGGGAGGGCGGATGCTTGGGCTGGTGTTGAGCAGACCCCTCAATTCTAGGCTTTAGGTTTGAAATTTCTAGAGAATGATGTGCCCATAGTGATTGCTTTGACACTTATCATATGCTTTGGTGTTCTGAATTTACTTCACATTTGAGTTTGTAGGAGGCGTAGCCAAATCTGCAACAAATGAGGAAAATGAGAGAGCCATGAATGAGCGCCTTTTCAAACTTTATCTCGAGTCAAGGCGGTCTTTGGAAGCTCAGGTTATTTTCTGTTAATGTCTTTGTCATAATAATGAATATAACAATATACACTTAACCTATCGAGATTTCCAGGTATTATGATAAATATTATGTTAATTTGTTGATATTACGTAATATTGCATTAGAAATTAATTTTCTCTATAGGTTATTTAATGATAGTGGACCTTCATTAAATTTACATAGGGTGGTGTCAATGAGATATGGCGCAACAATTTCAAATGTTGATTTCAAGAGGAGCTTAAATGATTTAGAACCGGTTCCTTTAGGAGGTGCTATTATACAAGTTTCCTTAGTTCAGGCCAAATTAATACCCCGACCGAGTTTTTTAGATAATGAGGTTATCGTGTTTCTATTCCATGAATAATAATAAGCTTATGTAAGTCAGCTTTTGAAGTTGCAAATGAAAAACGTAGCCTATTACATTTTCTTATAATTGAAAGGATAAGCCTTTAATACTTGAAAAGAGAAAGAACGGGTACAAGACCCTTCTTTATATGACTAAAGCGGAAATAAAACTTTCATAGTTTCAATATATGAGGGTGTCCACGTAATCAAATTTTAAGTACCCTATTTACTCACGATAAATCAGGAGAGGATTACGATAAAAATGGAGAAAAAAACTGCCATAGATGTCTCCCACAAAAATAAAAAATAATAAAATAATAAAATAAAAAAGGAAACAATGAATCGGAGCTTGAAATCAGCTACTTTTCTTCTTCGCTCGGCTTTGCTTTCTCATTCTTCCAAATCATTCTCAGCCGATGCTTTAGTCCCCGAGTATAGCCGCGTAGATCGGCATGTTTGTTTCTGGAATCCACGATGAACATCTTAAGTAGAAAGGTATCCCAAGATCCCCTTTCATCCACCAATTGATATTTCGATGCTCTCTCAAGTTTGGTTTACTATGAGCCCATACTTGAAAGCGGAGAAAGTCTCGAAGTCCTTGAGAACCGAGCGATGAAGGAGTTGGAGAAAAAATGCTATTTTCTCTATAATAAAGAGTCTATCTAAGATGGAGGTGGCCTTCCATTTAGTTAGAGGTGAGGTTCCTAGGAAATTTCCATTTAATAGTGGAAAATCAAGGTCCCAAAGTTGGTTCTAAAGCTGTGTGCAATTTTGGTCCACCATTTATGTTGTCTCTAGAGATATTATTTCATGGAATATTAGTTAAGTGATTGACTGTTCAAAGTACTCCATGGCTTTTAGTTCATGTCGTAACACCTTAGGTTAGTTTTTATGCTTTGGACAGGAGATGCTTTGCTGTAAGCTTACCCACCCCTCCCCTCATATCCTCTGTTTTCATAAACAACGTAGGACACCAATCAAATTGTAGAAGTTCAGAATGAGGAAAACTAAATAAGAAGTTCGATTCTTAGAATGTATAAGGCTAAGACAAAGTTTAAGTTTTGGAAGTTTAGTCTTTTGGTTTCCTTACCAAGAGTTGGGGATTCAACCTACTTGGACCGGTTGGATATGCGAGGCGAGTAGTTTAACATCACGCTCGCGCATCTCAACTCAACGCAACGTGTTGGGAACTATATAATATGGGGACTGACACATCCACAAAGTTAACGTATCTGTCAATTTACTTGCTGACACGTAGCAACAAATCTCATTTCATTGACACATAGCATCTAACCTCCTCCTAAAAGTCAGCAGTCCCCATTTAAAGCTCAAGATCTATAAAAAACATAAATAACCTTTCGCATCCAAGTATCCAACATTCATTTTAATACAGCTTATAAACTTTTTCCTTCCAAATTCAACCTCATTTTTTTTCACTCAGATTTCTTCACAATAAAAAAAAAATTACTAACGGAAGAATGGAACTCCAATAACTTTAATTTCTAGGTTCTCTTGCTTCCCTAAAAATCAATAAGAGATTTCCAGTTACAGCAAAGCCCAAAACCATAGCTCAGACATCTTTTCATATCTTCAAAGTATTCCTGAGGGATTTTTGAAGGAGATGTCATTGTTGCCACACATTTGAACTGTTTTCAGAAAGCACTCAGTTAGAATTGGATTGAGTTCTTATTGGGCTTCATGCAACAAAAAGAATCAACAAGTGAAACAAAAAAAAAAACGCATCCAGAAATTCACACCTTATGCTGCTTTTATTTATCTCTTATTGATCGATGCCAGTGTGCTTCCTTTTCTATACAATTGCAAGTCATGAATCGCAAGGACCGCAAATCCTTGGTCGTGACGACGGTCTATAACCCGATTGGAGCTGCGGGGTCGCTTTCTGCAAAGTGTTGAATAATGTTACTCAGTATTATTTTTAAACATAAACACTATTTTAAGTATCAAAGTAAAATTAACTACTTACCCAAGGGTGCATCTTTGGTAGAAGTGTAAAGTTGGTAAGAAAAATCACTGAGCTTGGCAATTCTATTGAGAAATCTCAACCTACATTAGAACAGGTATCAACTTTAACATCCACTGTCGTACCACTGCAAGCTCTTGTATTGCATGCAAATATCACCGACAAAAATTTGATCCCTCACCGAACCAGCAGTGACTAACTCCCCATCTAGAAAATGAGCCACATGCTGGTGTGCTCTTTACTTGCCCACACAATTTGGTTCCTAGAATGTACATCACAAAATGGAGGTAATTGATATTTGTTCTAGCATACACCAAATTACAATGAATAAAATCAATCAAGCAGAAGAAATCAATTACAATCAAATAAAAGCATATACCGCTCCATCGGGATTCGGGATTTAGGAGCATCACCACATAAAGCCTAACATGACAACTTGAGATCTACAATGGGACTTAATCAACTAACCATAGATACAATTTCAATGATGATGGACAAACCTTAATTGTGTTTTACTTCCAAACTCAATTCTAATATCTATTCACATATGTAAGTTATGGGGAAGCATATAGCATAGTATCTTCAAATCATGAATTCCTAACCAAATAACATCAATTCAAAATAACTTTGAATCAGGCTTCCACACACAATAAATTAATTAAATTACCAAGTACATAAATGACATATTAAGCAAGTAATGCACAGCAAAAGGAAATAGAAAATACTTAATGAATTCCTTCTTGTCCAAGTCACTCATCTCCTTGAACCTTTTAACTACGACAATGGGACCCAAGTCTACTGTAACTTTGTATGTGCTTCCCATCTTTCTTTTCCCCAATCTGAACTTCTACAATTAGATTGGTGTCCTACGTTGTTTATGAGAACCGAGGATATAAGGGGAGAGGTGGATGAGCTTAAAACTATGAAAGCAGTAAACATGAAAATTAACTACGCTTAGCTAATTAACTATTGATTAATTATACAAAATAGGTATAATCAAAGAAAGATTGGAACTTCAACCCCCAAGTTAGGTTGAGATGCGCGAGCGTGATGTTACACTACTCGCCTCGCACATCCAACCGGTCCAAGTAGGTTGACTCCCCAACTCTTGGTAGTCAAAGACTGGAACATCAACCTCCAAGTTAGGTTGAGATGCGCGAGCATGATGTTACACTACTCCCCTCGCACATCCAACCGGTGGTTAGGTTGAGATGCGCGAGCGTGATGTTACACTACTAGCCTCGCACATCCAACCAGTCCAAGTAGGTTGAATCCCCAACTCTTGGTCGTCAAAGACTGGAACTTCAACCTCCAAGTTGGGTTGAGATGCGCGAGCGTTACACTACTCGCCTTGCACATCCAACCGGTCCAAGTAGGTTGAATTCCCAACTCTTGGTAAGTAAACCAAAAGACTAAACTTCCAAAACTTAAACTTTGTCTGGGGTTTCTACATTTTAAGAATCGAACTTCTTATTTAGTTTTCCTCATTCTGAACTTCTACAATTATATTGGTGTTTTACGTTTTTTATGAGAACAGAGGATATGAGGGTAGGGGTGGGTGAGTTTAAAACTATGAAAGCGGTAAAATGAAAATTAACTACGCTTAACTAATTAACTAATGATTAATTATACAAAATACGTATAAGCTTGGAAAGTCTTCGTCAAAGAAAGATTGGAACTTCAACCCCCAAGTTGGGTTGAGATGCGCGAGCGTGATGTTACACTACTCGCCTCGCACATCCAACCGGTCCAAGTAGGTTGACTCCCCAACTCTTGGTCGTCAAAGACTGGAACTTCAACCTCGAGTTGGGTTGAGATCTTGTGGCGTGATGTTACACTACTGCGCCCGCGACATCCAACCGTCCAAATAGGTTGAATCCCCAACTCTTGGTCGTAAAAGACTGGAACTTCAACCTCCGAGTTGGGTTGAGATCTTGTGGCGTGATGTTACACTACTCACCTCGCGACATCCAACCGTCCAAAGTAGGTTGAATCCCCAACTCTTGGTCGTCAAAGATTGGTCAAACTTCAACCTCCAAGTTGGGTTGAGATCTTGCGAGCGTGATGTTACACTACTTTTAACCACATCCAACCGGTCAAGTAGGTTGAATCCCCAACTCTTGGTAAGTAAACCAAAAGACTAAACTTCCAAAACTTAAACTTTGTCTGGGGTTTATACATTCTAAGAATCGAACTTCTTATTTAGTTTTCCTCATTCTGAACTTCTACAATTATATTGGTGTTCTACGTTTTTTATGAGAACAGAGGATATGAGGGTAGGGGTGGGTGAGTTTAAAACTATGAAAGCGGTAAAATGAAAATTAACTACGCTTAACTAATTAACTAATGATTAATTATACAAAATACGTATAAGCTTGGAAAGTCTTCACAAAGAAAGACGAACTTCAACCCCATTTGGGTTGAGATCTTGTGGCGTGATGTTACACTACTAAGCCTCGCCGACATCCAACCGGTCCAAGTAGGTTGACTCCCCAACTCTTGGTCGTCAAAGACTGGAACTTCAACCTCCAAGTTGGGTTGAGATGCCCGAGCGTAATGTTACACTACTCGCCTCGCACATCCAACCGGTCCAAGTAGGTTGAATCCCAAACTCTTGGTCGTCAAAGATCGGAACTTCAACCTCCAAGTTGGGTTGAAATACGCGAGCATGATGTTACACTACTCGCCTCGCACATCTAACCGGTCCAAGTAAGTTGAATCCCAAACTCTTGGTCGTCAAAGATTGGAACTTCAACCTCCCGTTGGGTTGAGATCTTGTGGCGTGATGTTACACTACTCGCCTCGCACATCCAACCGGTCCAAGTAGGTTGAATCCCCAACTCTTGGTAAGTAAACCAAAAGACTAAACTTCCAAAACTTAAACTTTGTCTGGGGTTTATACATTCTAAGAATCGAACTTCTTATTTAGTTTTCCTCATTCTAAACTTCTACAATTATATTGGTGTTCTACGTTTTTTATGAGAACAGAGGATATGAGGGTAGGGGTGGGTGAGTTTAAAACTATGAAAGCGGTAAAATGAAAATTAACTACGCTTAACTAATTAACTATTGATTAATTATACAAAATACGTATAAGCTTAGAAAGTCTTCGGCAAAGAAAGATTGGAACTTCAACCCCCAAGTTGGGTTGAGATCTTGGCGTGATGTTGTTACTACTATCACCTCGCACATCCAACCGGTCCAAGTAGGTTGACTCCCTAACTCTTGGTCGTCAAAGACTGGAACTTCAACCTCCAAGTTGAGTTGAGATGCGCGAGCGTTACACTACTCGCCTTGCACATCCAACCGGTCCAAGTAGGTTGAATTCCCAACTCTTGGTAAGTAAACCAAAAGACTAAACTTCCAAAACTTAAACTTTGTCTTAGCCTTATACATTCTAAGAATCGAACTTCTTATTTAGTTTTCCTCATTCTGAACTTCTACAATTTGATTGGTGTCCTACGTTGTTTATGAAAACAGAGGATATGAGGGGAGGGGTGGGTCAGTTTAAAACTATGAAAGCGGTAAAATGAAAATTAACTACGCTTAACTAATTAACTAATGATTAATTATACAAAATACGTATAAGCTTGGAAAGTCTTCGTCAAAGAAAGATCTGGAACTTCAACCCCCTGTTGGGTTGAGATCTTGGGCGTGATGTTACACAACTCGCCTCGCATCATCCAACCGGTCCCAAATAGGTTGACTCCCCAACTCTTGGTCGTCAAAGATCGAACTTCAACCTCTGTTGGGTTGAGATCTTGTTTAATGTTACACTACTCGCCTCATTATCCAACCGGTCCAAGTAGGTTGAATCCCAAACTCTTGGTCGCCAAAGATCGAACTTCAACCTCCAAGTTGGGTTGAGATCTGCTTGAGCATGATGTTACACTACTGCGCCCGCACATCTAACCGGTCCAAGTAAGTTGAATCCCAAACTCTTGGTCGTCCAAAGATTGGAACTTCAACCTCGAGTTGGGTTGAGATCTTGTGAGTGATGTTACACTACTCGCCTCGCACATCCAACCGGTCCAAGTAGGTTGAATCCCCAACTCTTGATAAGTAAACCAAAAGACTAAACTTTCAAAACTTAAACTTTGTATGGGGTTTATAGATTCTAAGAATCGAACTTCTTATTTAGTTTTCCTCATTCTGAACTTCTACAATTATATTGGTGTTCTACGTTTTTTATGAGAACAGAGGATATGAGGGTAGGGGTGGGTGAGTTTAAAACTATGAAAGCGGTAAAATGAAAATTAACTATGCTTAACTAATTAACTAATGATTAATTATACAAAATACGTATAAGCTTGGAAAGTCTTCATCAAAGAAAGACTGGAACTTCAACCCCCAAGTTGGGTTGAGATGCGCGAGCTTGATGTTACACTACTCGCCTCGCACATCCAACCGGTCCCAAGTAGGTTGACTCCCCAACTCTTGGTCGTCAAAGACCGAACTTCAACCTCGAGTTGGGTTGAGATCTTGTGGCGTAATGTTACACTACTCGCCTCGCACATCCAACCGGTCCCAAGTAGGTTGAATCCCAAACTCTTGGTCGTCAAAGATCGAACTTCAACCTCCAAGTTGGGTTGAGATCGCTTGAGCATGATGTTACACTTCTGCGCCTTCGCGACATCTAACCGGTCCAAGTAAGTTGAATCCCAAACTCTTGGTCGTCAAAGATTGGAACTTCAACCTCCAAGTTGGGTTGAGATGCGCGAGCGTGATGTTACACTACTCGCCTCGCACATCCAACCGGTCCAAGTAGGTTGAATCCCCAACTCTTGGTAAGTAAACCAAAAGACTAAACTTCCAAAACTTAAACTTTGTATGGGGTTTATACATTCTAAGAATCGAACTTCTTATTTAGTTTTCCTCATTCTAAACTTCTACAATTATATTGGTGTTCTACGTTTTTTATGAGAACAGAGGATATGAGGGTAGGGGTGGGTGAGTTTAAAACTATGAAAGCGGTAAAATGAAAATTAACTACGCTTAACTAATTAACTAATGATTAATTATACAAAATACGTATAAGCTTAGAAAGTCTTCGTCAAAGAAAGATTGGAACTTCACCCCCTGTTGGGTTGAGATCTTGTGGCGTGATGTTCCACTACTACTTCCGCGACATCCAACCGGTCCAAGTAGGTTGACTCCACAACTCTTGGTCGTCAAAGACTGGAACTTCAACCTCCAAGTTGGGTTGAGATGCGCGAGCGTGATGTTACACAACTCGCCTCGCACATCCAACCGGTCCAAGTAAGTTGAATCTCAAACTCTTGTCGCCAAAGATTGGAACTTCAACCTCGAGTTGGGTTGAGATCTTGTGGCGTGATGTTACACTACTAAGCCTCGCACATCCAACCGGTCCAAGTAGGTTGACTCCCCAACTCTTGATAAGTAAACCAAAAGACTAAACTTCCAAAACTTAAACTTTGTCTGGGGTTTATACATTCTAAGAATCGAACTTCTTATTTAGTTTTCCTCATTCTGAACTTCTACAATTATATTGGTGTTCTACGTTTTTTATGAGAACAGAGGATATGAGGGTAGGGGTGGGTGAGTTTAAAACTATGAAAGCGGTAAAATGAAAATTAACTACGTTTAACTAATTAACTAATGATTAATTATACAAAATACGTATAAGCTTGGAAAGTCTGTTACACTACTCGCCTCGCACATCCAACTGGTCCAAGTAAGTTGAATCCCAAACTCTTGGTCGTCAAAGATTGGAACTTCAAGCTCCAAGTTGGGTTGAGATGCGCGAGCGTGATGTTACACTACTCGCCTCGCATATCCAACCGGTCCAAGTAGGTTGAATCCCCAACTCTTGGTAAGTAAACCAAAAGACTAAACTTCCAAAACTTAAACTTTGTTTGGGCTTTATACATTCTAATAATTCTACAATTAGATTGGTGTCCTACGTTGTTTATGAAAACAGAGGATATAAGAGGAGAGGTGGGTGAGCTTAAAACTATGAAAGTGGTAAACATGAAAACTAACTACGTTTAGCTAATTAACTAATGATTAATTATACAAAATATGTATAAGCTTGGAAAGTGTTCGTAAAAGAAAGATTGGAACTTGATACCCCAAGTTGGGTTGAGATGCGCGAGCGTGATGTTACACTACTCGCCTTGCACATCCAACCGGTCCAAGTAGGTTGAATCCCAAACTCTTGGTCGTCAAAGATTGGAACTTTAACCTCCAAGTTGGGTTGAGATGCGCGAGCGTGATGTTAAACTACTCGCCTCGCATATCCAACCGGTCCAAGTAGGTTGAATCCCCAACTCTTGGTAAGTAAACCAAAAGACTAAACTTCCAAAACTTAAACTTTGTCTTAGCCTTATACATTCTAAGAATCGAACTTCTTATTTAGTTTTCCTCATTCTGAACTTCTACAATTTGATTGGTGTCCTACGTTGTTTATGAAAACAGAGGATATGAGGGGAGGGGTGGGTAAGCTTACAGCAAAGCATCTCCTGTCCAAAGCATAAAAACTAACCTAAGGTGTTACGACATGAACTAAAAGCCATGGAGTACTTTGAACAGTCAATCACTTAACTAATATTCCATGAAATAATATCTCTAGAGACAACATAAATGGTGGACCAAAATTGCACACTTTTTAACCAACTTTGGGACCTTGATTTTCCACTATTAAATGGAAATTTCCTAGGAACCTCACCTCTAACTAAATGGAAGGCCACCTCCATCTTAGATAGACTCTTTATTATAGAAAATAGCATTTTTCTCCAACTCCTTCATCGCTTCTGGTTCTGCGACTTTCGAGACTTTCTCTGCTCGAAGTATGGGCTCATAGTAAACCAAACTTGAGAGAGCATCGAAATATCAATTGGTGGATGAAAGGGGATCTTGGGATACCTTTCTACGAAGATGTTCATCAGGGATTCCAGAAACGCAGCCGATCTCGCCGCGGCTATACTCGGGGACTAAAGCATCGGCTGAGAATGATTTGGAAGAATGAGAAAGCAAAGCCGAGCGAAGAAGAAAAGTAGCTGATTTCAAGTTCCGATTCATTGTTTCCTTCTTCTTTTTTTTTTTTTATTTTTGTGGGAGACATCTATGGCAGTTTTTTTCTCCATTTTTATCGTAATCCTCTCCTGATTTATCGTGAGTAAATAGGGTACTTAAAATTTGATTACGTGGACACCCTCATATATTGAAACTATGAAAGTTTTATTTCCGCTTTAGTCATATAAAGAAGGGTCTTGTACCCGTTCTTTCTCTTTTCAAGTATTAAAGGCTTATCCTTTCAATTATAAGAAAATGTAATAGGCTACGTTTTTCATTTGCAACTTCAAAAGCTGACTTACATAAGCTTATTATTATTCATGGAATAGAAACACGGTAACCTCATTATCTAAAAAACTCGGTCGGGGTATTAATTTGGCCTGAACTAAGGAAACTTGTATAATAGCACCTCCTAAAGGAACCGGTTCTAAATCATTTAAGCTCCTCTTGAAATCAACATTTGAAATTGTTTAAGCCATATCTCATTGACACCACCCTATGTAAATTTAATGAAGGTCCACTATCATTAAATAACCTATAGAGAAAATTAATTTCTAATGCAATATTACGTAATATCAACAAATTAACATAATATTTATCATAATACCTGGAAATCTCGATAGGTTAAGTGTATATTGTTATATTCATTATTATGACAAAGACATTAACAGAAAATAACCTGAGCTTCCAGCACCACAGCTCGAGATAAAGTTTGAGAAAGGCGCTCATTCATGGCTCTCTCATTTTCCTCAGCTGTTGCAGATTTGGCTTCTGCCTCCTACAAACTCAAATGTGAAGTAAATTCAGAACACCAAAGCATATGATAAGTGTCACAGCAATCACTATGGGCACATCATTCTCTAGAAATTTCAAGCCTAAAGCCTAGAATTGAGGGCCCGTTCAACACCATCCCAAGCATCTGCCCTCCTGGCTGTTGTCTCCTGTTACCATTGAGAAAGTGAATGCTATTTAAATCCAGTCTCTTACGCAAAATGTAAACACAAAAATTTAGGCGAACTCTGTAACATGTGTATGAAAATTCATCTCAAATAATCAATATAACCTGCATAGCTTCAATTTGCCTTAAAAGTGGCCTAGTAGATTCTGGAACTTGTGTGATTAGCTCTTCACATCGACGCTCACTTGCCTGATAACAATGTAAGACAATGTTAAATAGAATTATCGGAAAATTTCATTTCCCATCGTACTACAACACAATAAAAAAAATGAAGACGGTGTATAGTCAAAAGAACTTTACATACTTGATATCGATTTTGAAGATCACCAATGTCTCTACGAAGCATTTCTTCACGAAACACTGCCTACAAAATTAATTCAGTAGAAATTTTATAATTTGTTAACTGTAACAGCTAATAAAAGAGCATCAGGTTCTCTCAAACGACTTTCCAGTTCAGTTCTGGCTTCAGTATTAGCCTGCGCCTCAGCCAATGCTTCAGCCTCCTTGGCTGCACTTAAAGCATTTGTGTAATGTTCCTTTTGCCTAGCAAGTTCTGCTTGGTGCTTCTCGATAGTTTTTTGGAGAAAATTTTCAATTGCGGCCTTGTCCCTTTTAATGCTCTCTACTTTATTCTCTTCTGCCTGAATAAACGGATGTCAAGTAATGAAATTACCACTGAAGTACGTGCTCACTGAAACTGAAATCTAATTTCAATCTTCACAGCTAGTGAGCGAGATAAAGAAGCGCGCAAAAACAGTAAGTACCGATTTCGGCAATCTCAACATTATGTCACATTAAATACAATATCTGATGCATCATATATATACAGTATATATATGATGTTCACTGAGTCCCTTTATATACAGTATATACTGTATTGAGTGTAATGTTTCTTGCCTTAGTCTCGTGCACAACACCAGACTGGTGGGAATTATTTCACTTATCTTTATATACTGGAGAATCTAAGATCAATACTCTCCGTCTCTCCCCTGAATCCATTTTGCAAATGCATACTTTACTTCTTCGATGGCCCTGAATGAGAGCCTCCAATCTCTAGAGACAACATAAATGGTGGACCAAAATTGCACACAGCTTTAGAACCAACTTTGGGACCTTGATTTTCCACTATTAAATGGAAATTTCCTAAGAACCTCACCTCTAACTAAATGGAAGGCCACCTCCATCTTAGATAGACTCTTTATTATAGAGAAAATAGCGTTTTTTCTCCAACTCCTTCATCGCCTCTTGTTCTTCGACTTTCGAGACTTTCTCTGCTCGAAGTATGGGCTCATAGTAAACCAAACTTGAGTGAGCATCGAAATATCAATTGGTGGATGAAAGGGGATCTTGGGATACCTTTCTACGAAGATGTTCATCAGGGATTCCAAAAACGCAGCCGATCTCGCCGCGGCTATACTCGGGGACTAAAGCATCGGCTGAGAATGATTTGGAAGAATGAGAAAGCAAAGCCGAGCGAAGAAGAAAAGTAGCTGATTTCAAGCTCCGATTCATTGTTTTTTTTTTTTTTTGGGAGACATCTTTGGCAGTTTTTTTCTCTATTTTTATCGTAATCCTCTCTTGATTTATCGTAATCCTCTCCTAATTTATCGTGAGTAAATAGGGTACTTAAAATTTGATTACGTGGACACCCTCATATATTGAAACTATGAAAGTTTTATTTCCACTTTAGTCATATAAAGAAGGGTCTTGTACCCGTTCTTTCTCTTTTCAAGTATTAAAGGCTTATCCTTTCAATTATAAGAAAATGTAATAGGCTACGTTTTTCATTTCCAACTTCAAAAGCTAACTTACATAAAATTTGTACTTAAAATTTGCCCATATTGAAGTCCCCACATCTCTCTCTCTCCTGATTTCTCGTGAGTAAAAAGGGTACTTAAAATTTGCCTACGTGGACACCCTCACAGACCAGGAAAAGGGACTGCTATTATATAAAGATAGGAATTTCAGAAACTTAGTTATGCACACCATTAATTAACGAACATGCTAAATAACTATTCTCACTTTGATATACGATTGAAAGCCTTTTGTCCCATGAAAAACTTATTTTCTTTGTGGAAATGAGGTAGTAAATTGCATGGTAGTAATAGCTAATCCCTTAGATTGGTCTCTTGGAAGATATTTTCTAATATATTCAACACTCAGAGAAATGTACAACACAAAGGAAGAAAAGAGTGATAGAGCATAACGTACCACATAATCCCATCCATGATTGTTAGCAAATGCCTTGGCAGATTCTTCACTGTCAAAATCAAGTGCTGAATCACCAACATTGGCATATGGGTCCCCTGTGGATGTCCAGCCCATCAATGGATTTTGCCATCTACAGAGATAAAAGCAGATAGAATGAGAAGAATAAATCTTGATAAAATCGACTAATTCTAGATGAAGGAAAACAATAGAACATACTTCTGGGTTGACAAAAAATTGATTTTCCACTTGCCAAGTTTTCCAGAACCTTGTTGTGACGCAGTTCGGGCTAGCGAGAAAATGACAACCTGATAGATATATAATTTGTAAACCAAACTTGAGTGAGCATCGAAATATCAATTGGTGGATGAAAGGGGATCTTGGGATACCTTTCTACGAAGATGTTCATCAGGGATTCCAGAAACGCAGCCGATATCGCCGCGGCTATACTCGGGGACTAAAGCATCGGCTGAGAATGATTTGGAAGACGGAGAAAGCAAAGCCGAGCGAAGAAGACGAGTAGCTGATTTGAAGCTCCGTTGCAGAGATAGAGAGTGAGCCATCCTCGAATTTAGAAAAGTTGATCGAACTTCAGGTACGAATGAATTTTACTGCACGGTGAAAAATAAACAAAACAAAACAAAAACAAAAACTCTTTTAGAGTTTCTCTTACCAGGTTCGAAGAGCGGTTGAGGTTAGAGTTAACCTTCCATTCTGAGTGGGAGACCTCTACAGCAGTTTTGTTATTTCCCCCTTTTTTTTTCTGCCGATTCATTGTTTCCTTCTTCTTCTTTTTTTCTCCTGATTTCTGGTGACTATATTTGAGTTGATGCTAATTTACTCCGATTCCCAGTCGCTGGTGGTAATCATAGATTTGGTAAAATATCAAGTAGAAATTAGTAGAACACTCAACACTGGAGAACTCACGACACTGAATTTAGATAGTATGATGACTTAAAGAAAACACATGATTGAAATAAGAGCAAACTCACCAATATGGTTCTCAGATCATAAGGCAGCAAAAGGGAGGAGGAACCCCTATTAGCAAGAAACCCGATTCCAAGTCATGCCTTTTGCATCGTAACACTCGTGAGTTCTACAAAAACTTTAGGCTGCTTTATAAGAGAATCGTACAAAAACTTCAGGCTGCTTTATAAGAGAATCGTAGGTGGTTGAGTTAGGCATGATGCAATCCAGCTTATTAGTAGTACGTCTCTCACCATCTTCTGGCATCCCCGTACGAAACCCATTCATCCCCAACAATAAACGTCTCAATTGTTGGTTGAAGACCTTTATCTAGCATCTCACGGAGGAGCTTGAGGCCCGGCTCAAAATCACTCACCTAGCCTGTTAATTAGATCATCAAGTTTCCTATCCAAAAAAAAAAAAAAAATAGATCATCAAGCCCTCCAAGGAAAGTGGACGATAGAAAAGTTGGGGTGGGTTTTTTTGTGAAGAAAGGAAAGTGGACGATATAAAAGTTGGGGTGGGTTTTTTTGTGAAGAATAGAGGAATTTGTTTTGTTAGGGTTTAGTATTTTGTTCACTGTGAAAGTTTTATTTCCTATATTTAGTCTCCAGATTTGGGATCATGCATTACGGTGGGTTTTGCAAACTTTTTAAGTGGTTCGGCCAGTTTTTTCTCCACTTTTTTCTTAATCCATCCTGATTTCTCGTGAGTAAAAAGGGTACTTAAAATTAGCCTACGTGGACACCCTCAGAGAGCAGGAAAAGGGACTGCTATTATATATATATAAAGATAAATGAATTGTTTTGTCATGGGTACGCCTAATAAAAAAAGGGTAATCTTAGTCACACCCAAAGAAACTGTCGCATATATAGCCCAAATGTTTTACAAATTGCCAGTTCTATCCTCTATTTCTTGGGGTATGGCCAAAAATAAAAATAAAAATACTAACTGTTTTTTTTTATTATTATTATTCATTTAAATATCTTCTCAAAGCGTCATCACATCTACAATTTTCAATTGCACCTGCTTCTTGTCCTACCTAACCAATTTCGATGACGACACTAATATCCCTTCTTCTTATTTCTTCATTCTCAATTTTTTTCTCTTTTTAATAGATCTCAAAATAGGGTTTTTAAATTCCACAAAAGAATATTATCCTTTTCAATTCCCATCTACAGTACAGCCCAACAAATTAACTTTTAAGTGTTTTTCTTCCAAGTTCCCACATATGAGATTGAGTGAAAATTTTGAATGGGGTTAAACTTAGTTGTATGGGAGGGGGATAAAAATGGGGTTGATGGGGGAAGAGGAGCAAAAGATAAAGAAAGTTTGAGAACATAGATAGTAGTTGTTGGCTTTTTTTTTTATAGCCACACCGCAAAATAGAAAAATGATAGAATTGGCAGTTTGTAAAACATGGGACAATTTATTTGGGTGTGACTAAGATTACCATAAAAAAAGACAATTTAGAAATATAAGCGTGTCTAAAACAATTTTATTTATTTATTTTAAAATTGGGGTATGGGAGTGTTTTTATGGGTGTGTCCAAGATCACCCTTCTGTTCTCAATGTTGGTTAGTTTTTAATAAAAAAAAATGAAAACATACATGACAACTATTCTTATCCGAAATAGAAAATAACAATTTTATCAATTCATATTGATACATAACGGCTGATGTCTCACGATTTTTTTTAGCAATGCGTTGTGATGTTCTGACAGACGCTATTATCTATGTATGTACTAATGTACATGACACCATTGATTTCGCTACAACAGAGTCGAGACACCACAAAAATTAAATCTTAATTAATTAAGATGCTTATGGAAGTCTTTGTGCAAGTGTGATATTGGACACACCCATAAAAACACTCCCGTACCCCAATTTTAAAATAAACAAATAAAATTATTTTAGACACATTTAGATTCCTAAATTACATTTTTTTTATTAGGCGTACCCAAGACAAAACAAGTCATTTACTTATTCTTCCTTCTTTCAAAAAATAATGTTCTTGAATTCTTCTCCAATAATTTACCGCACTCTCTAGCAACATTTCTCTCACCAATAAGCATAAGCATGAATCAACTATACCAAAGTAATGAGGATGAAAAAACAGAAAAAATCAAAATTGAATAAAACAAAACAAAATCAACTTTTGACGAATGGGAGAACTCAGAAAATTATTATACTTTGGATTACTACAATGGACAAGTACAAATACCCACGTTTTTTGTCCGGCCTAAGTCTCAATCAACAATTAATGATTTTGAATTCTGAAATGCAAGATTACAAGGCCGTGTGTTGTTGTTTTTTTAAAATACCCCAAATGAATTTGGGGGATATTATTGGATTGAGACGGTTATTGGGTTCTCACGAAAACAACTTTAGTTAGTTATGGGGTATGACCGTATGAGAGTGGTTTTATGGGTGTGTGTCCAAGATCACCCTTGTGCAATAAAAAAAATGGTATTATTTCGAAGTTGACACCTAGCAAACTACTAGACACGTTTAAAGAAACCAAATGATTACTTAAACCTAAAATGGAACTAAATATTAGAAATCTTGTCTTAATTTCATATTCTTCCTTTAACAAAAAAAAAACGGCTATATTTAGTCAAACAGCAAATAACAAAATAAAACAAGCGCGCTTTTTTTGCAAATTCAAAAAAAACACACCTCACCTCATTCAATCCACTTCCATTTATAAACCCTAACCCTGACACTAACAAATCCAAATTCTCATAACTCAAGACCACATGTTCTCAAACCTCAAAGTGTTTTGGTTTTGAGAAAATTTGTTGATCATTTCAGCTCTTTGAAACTTTCTTGATCAAAACTTGTCATTTCAAGGTATGTTTTTTTATATTTAGTTGTTGATTTTATGTCTTTCTTGTTCAATTCTGATTAGTTTTGTTTGTTTTGATTGGTAGGTGATGGGGGAAAAGAGGAGTGATGTGGAAACAGGAGAAAAATCTGAAATTTTTAAAAGAATCAAAACTGAAGATTTAGAATCTGAGTTATGTCCTAAAGGTACTCTAAAGTTCAATGTTTTATTCAGTGAAATGACTTGATCTTGTTATTGATTCATTTGATTGATAGTCTTGTTTGAAAATTTTGTTTTAGAGGTAATATTTGTTGAATGATTCATAAACCTAATCTTTTTATACTGATTTTGGTATGAGAAAATAATTTGTTCATAGTGGGATTTTGTAATTCTTTATACTTGAATGATAGTTGTGTTTTGATTGTAACTCTATGCTTATATATGTATGATTACTGAAGTTGGTATAGTTAGTTGGCCATTGCAAATTTATATGGTGGAGTAAGCCCTAATAGTGTTTCGTAATGGAGTTTATGATGAAATGAAGAAATTATATGAGAGAACAATGATTAAATTTGGAACAAAATGAATAGTAGGCATGCAGGGGGCGGGCTTGATACTTGAGGGTTTCAAGTTATTACCTAGTTTAATTCAATTAGTACCGATATTTCTACTAGCTATAATTACGTAAAATGCATTATAATAATAAGTGCATGCTCGTTACTTTGTCAATAAAATTATGCATGTTGAGTTGAAGTTGTTTATAGCGTCGGGTAATGGAAGCATTTTTATAAGTAAATTCAATTTTCTTAACATTGTTAATGTGAATTCCAGTATTCCTATAAATGGGAAAAAGTAAGGTAGGGAAATTATTGATATCAACGTTGTACACAAGAGCCAAATTTCAAGGGATAGCATTGGCAAATGAAAGTGATAACCTTACAAAATCAAATTCTATCATCAGTGTTCATCAAGAAACAGTTACTTAGGGATGGCATTGATAGCATTCATATATCCCCTTGGTGGTTGATTTTCAAAGGGACTTGTCACGAATTCCCAACCACCACTCCTTAAGCATCCTTCTTTACCATATGAGATAAGTTTTCATGTAAGGGGGAAAGTTTACATCAAGACGTCCATAGAAGCCTCTAGTATCTTCCTAAATAAATTTGAAATTTATACTTTTTTCAAACTTCTCATTTTAGTCCATATTATATGAAGTGTACTGAGGCTTTCTCATGGGGGTTTCGCTTACTTCAATATCAGTTTTACTGATCTAAAAGAATCTATAGCCACTGGCTCTCTTTGAAACCCTTGGACAAAGCTCTTCTGAGACAAGCATACTTCAAGCCATTCTATATTGCTTGTAGTTCCAAGTTAATTACAGAACAGTTTATTACTGGTGATCTATCACCTTGTCATAGGAGCCTTCCACAGCTTGCTAATCCCAGGCTAACTCAGTTCCACCGTGTCAAATTCTCTAACAGCCAACAAACTCTGCACAGGGATGAGTCCAGGAATCCGAGTTTGGGGGAGGGGGCAGTATAACTTTTGAGAAAAAAATAAATTGTGGGGGGAGGGGGAGTGTCAAATCCTTCAAGATTCAAGCATTCCTTATAGTAGTTTAAGTATTACTACTTCATATTTGGGGGGCAACCCTTAGGGTGGGGGTGGGAGGCATCATTGACTATGCATGATTTTTCAAATAATTAGAGTGAACTTAATGTTACGCTACTTACCACACGATGCGAATTTCCAGCTGAAGGGGCAAATTGTTTCATATATGATAAAAGTAAAACCTTCTATATGTACCATAGAAAGCTTTAGATAAACTCTATTCAATATTACACATACAAAGAGGGATAATGCCAAGTATTACACAAGTGTCTGTTTGTGTCGGACTTGGACAAGTGTCCGACAACCTTTTGGAAGAGTTCCAACATAGCTAAATGCTTAACCTATACAAAAGGAAAAGGAAATTACGAGTCAAGATTCCCGAGTCATTTATTATTTGTCAAGTAAGCAAGTCAGCGAGATCTTGTCTGTGTCAATGACCAGTAATGAGCTAGCTCTTTTATCTGTGGACTTTGCAGGAATAGAGGTGTTCGAATATTGGGAGAGGAGTTTTATTTCACCCCAGAGATCTAGTAGTGCACAACTCTGAATATTATTCTTTAATGGTAACTGTAAAATGTGGTATTAGAGCCATAAATGGTTGACTAGAGCCGAAGCAATATTAAAGCTCATAACTCTAGTTAATAAAATTTTAAATTGAGAAATCTAAGGAAATTATCATGAACAGGCTGTAATGACAAAGTGGTTCCTAGAGGTACTGCAATGCATACGATCTTCTTTAGGCAAAGTTTTGAAGCACCTTTGTGCTAGGAGCATGCTCACGGTGTTCTTGACAAAAACCTGTTACTTGTCAATATACAGAAATTGTGTGGTGTGCAATTTAAACATTAACTATTTAGATCTGCAGGAAGATGGATTAGGATGGGTGACCAGGTTGAACATTTCACTAGCATCACCAGAAGGACCAAAGGATAACAATTAGCTTATCACCTGGATGATCATCCTTTGACTAGATACACTGGGCCACTGGGGCAACGTAATTATCGAGAAGATTGGAGTTCAGTAGTACCTGCAATCTCATATAGGATCTGCCTGTTTTGAATGCCCATGGATTTACTTCTAAACTCTTCAAAGTGTATTTAAGATGTATTGTACTGCATCGCATCATAGTCAGTGTGAACGCTTACCATAGAGAAAGTATGTGATGTCTATAGTAGGTGTAACGATAAGGGTAGAATTTGTCAGCCTCCATAGCTAGAATATCCAAAGTATGATAAATTTATAGTCATTAAATTTAGGATATGGAGGTGTCAGTGATGCTCACATACACAAATGACAGAAAAATATGTGCACTAATATTATTGGCAACAAAATGTAATGATGATGCTGAATTGCTGATGGTAATGATCATTCTACTACAAGTGAGTTTTTATTTATGTATGTAGCTACTCAAAAAGCATGCGAGGAATAGATTGACATTGGAATTTGGGAGTCAAATCTAAATTCAACGGTTCAGATTAAAAGTCGACTCAAGTTGAATAGAATCATCCTAAAGTTATTTGTTCTTGAAACAAATTTGGTTGGAGTCACTCATCCAGAATCCTGAGAACAAAGAATCAACAGCTGTGCACTTGAACCATCTCAGCATATAGAGCTTTAGGCTCTCGACTTCTCATTCAGTGAAGACAATTGTTGCTCTATCGTCTACATTGACGAATCAGTGCTATTGTAGTCTTACTCTATGTAACACTCTCGGTCATTTTTCCATCCTGTAACATTGTACAGTATTCCAAATCTGGGTCTAGGCGTTTAGAATCTAGTTGGTTACTTCCTCTTTATATATTTTCTTCATTGTTGTTTTTCTTTACGTTGTTTATGCAAGTTGTTCTACAATTCTAATTTATTGGTGCTGGAACTGAAATAGAATCTTCAATACGTGAAGCAGCTAAGGACCAACCTCATTCTGATAAAGATGAAGAGATTACAGAAATTGCAAAAGAGTCTTCCAACTTGATGTCAGATTCACAACAAGCAGAAACAACAGGGCTGAACAAAACTTCCCTCTTAAGGCATACCAGTTCTTCAGGTTTTCGTGATCTTGATACTGGTAAGTGTTTGAGTGCTACAGAGCTGAATGAAGAAACTGATGTTGCAAAACCAGTCTGCAATGTCACAACTGCACATGCATATGATGGTCTTAGTTCTGTAATCTCAAGTCACTCTGGTTTAGATTTTATTACAGAAGGTATTGGTAAGTCAGAATTTGAAGATCAAGCTCCATCTGATCTTTGTAATTTGAACGGTCACATGAAACTTAGAGAGGCTTCTGAATGTGGGGAGCTCTACTTTCCCTTTGGAGAATAATGATACGCTCATATTGGGGAAAGTGGTAAAAGAAAGTGATCTTGCTTTGTCGCCAAGTCTACATAAACAGATACTGGTGCAACAAGTGTGGAAAAGTAGAAAGGATGTACTGAAAGAAAATATGGAGATTAAGAGAAGGTAGAGCAGGCCATCAGGTTCAGAAAGATAGCAGCTCCTAGTGGATTGCTTAATGGACTTAATCCTGGGATCATAAATCATGTGCGAAACAGTAAACAGGTACACTCTATAATTGAAGCGCTGGTGAAGTCTGAGAAGCGTGAAATTGATAGTCAGAGTGCGTTAATGGGTCAATCAAAAATAGGAATTAAGGAAGTGAGAGATGGAAAGAAATACTTAGAAGGTATGAATTATATGGAACTACTAAACTCTTTCTTTTATAAGAATGAATGTCGGAAGTACCTTAGCAAGACGGTTACATATGCCTTTAAGTAGATCTTATATAATTTGACTGCAGGGCAGAAGGGAGGATTTGGTGACTTAGATGTTGCCGCAGAGCGGACTTATGGTGACACATACGGTGCTTCACAATTCACTTCAGACCAGAAGGATGAAAAACTGATGACATATAACAAAGGGCCAGAAGACCCAACAGATATTTCTTTCCTTTCTGTACAAGGTCAGTTTAATTCTAAGATGTGCTTATATTTGCGTAGGTTCTATATCATTTCCTTATAGGTCAAATAAATTATGAACTGTAGCATGGGTAAAACAAGTAAGTTTGTCTAATTTCAATGAAAAGAAAGAACAACGAAATGGTACTTTCAGAATGGTGGTGGTTCCTCTCTGCTTGTATGTCAATGCACAGAAATATGTAAGGGATTTCTGTATTCTAGGTAGAAGCTTTGGCTTTTATGTTCGTCGACGTTGTCATAGTACTATATTTAAAAGTAATTAGCGGTGCTAATATACTAATATTCTTTCTTTCCACTTCTGAAGATATGACAAATAAGGTGACACTGATTTAGGCTAATTTGGATGTATAATCTTGAGCTCAATTTTCCTCTCTTTTCAGCTGCAAATGTTTCTTCACAATGGCTGGGACTACTGTGTCAGGATATCAACAACCGTCTTTCTGGTAATGAACTATTGATCTGTTTTTTTCTCCAAATATTGCTGGAGATCAATGATATAAATCCGTCCGCCCTTCAGTTTCATAATTTTCTCTTTTATTGCAGCATTAAGGCAGTAAGAAGAGAGTTCAAGGCTGTCATTCAGAAGGAGTTGCCTTCTCTACTGTCAAAGAGTGTGGCACCTAAACAAGAGAATGGCATTCACTCTAGACAATCCTCTACTGCTCTATTTTCAGATAGTACAACTTCAGATTTGCATGGGAAAAGATGGGCTACCCTTTTCCATCAGATGGAGAATAAACTCCTTGAAGAGGAAAGACATCTGGTGAGTTTAGCTACATAATGTTGGTGATTAATTAAATTTATGTTTTGCTGCCATATTTTCCATGAGAGAATATAATGCCTTCTAATGGGAAAAGGATGAATCAATGTTGCCCCTCCCACATCTGGGACAAGCCATTGGAACGTCTCAGAATAAAATTGAGGTCAAGATTTAATTGATCATATCATCATGATCTTATGATTATATTTTGCTGTCTTTTTCACTGTCTGTGCCAAACTAACCAAATTTTATAGGTTGGATAAATACCCTCTACATCAGTTTGTTACCTTTGAGTTTCCTCTTGGTCGATACCTGTTTGTCAATTTCACAAACGCAATCTGCGGACTAGTTTTTTCTTTTTGAAAAAATGGTGATGTAACTGTTTCCTGAACTCTGATTCAGGTAAGTTCTTTGCAACAAATGAAAGAAATGCAAGTGCACTGCGAATGGGGTCTTCAATGTGCCAAGCAAAATGGTTTACAACTAGACAAATCAGGAAATGCTTCTGGCAATGATACTTTCTTATACTTGTAGTTTTTATTTGAAATTTTTTACATTTTCAAGCTTTAGTAACTGATATTAGTTGTTATTGGCTTTCTAGTGGATAGGCCTGTTAGCTTTGAATTACATAAAATAAACTTGCCATAAATGTGCACATAAAGCTTTGAATTACATTTCATGAACTCATTTAGTTGTACAATTTCATATATTGCATATGGAGAGGTTCACTATCTTTAATTATTTTTGGAAGTTTGGAAGGGGTTCCTCTCCAAATAAACCATATCTAAATTGAGCTTCTTGGACGCTCCTCACTCTGTCCTTCTAAGTTCATCTGCTTCTGGATCCTTACTGATTTTACTTAGTACATTCTTATGGTTATTCTAATGATCAAAATTTGTCAAAACTGTCAATTTCTCATTTAGATTAGCCTTGAAGGTGATTAGGTTGTTTGATATTTCATCTTCTATAACTTGAACACGACTTTAATGACAGCATATCTTTCTGCCATAAAAATTGAATTTACAACAACATTTTTTTTATGTAGAATGAATTACAGCATAATAGACTAACAGTATAATAAACCAATAGCTTGCCTTGTCCTCGATATATATTTTTGCAACGAATTCATATTTGGTAGGCAGAGAACAGTTCTGCTTCTCCATGGGATATTCAGCTTTTCATTGGATATTTGCAAATTGCATATGCAGATCAAAAGAAGCTGAGAACCGGGAGAAAGAATTAGCAATTAGGGCAGCAGCGGCTTCCATTTATTCAACATCTAACTTCATCATGCCTAGAGATGGTATATCTTGTTTCAGAGCTTAATATATCTGTCAGTTTGATAATGAGCTTCTCCAAGGACAGCCTTACTGATCCCAGTAACTGTTGTATGAGATACTGATCTTCATGTTCTGCTTTATTTGTTGTTGTTGTTGTTGTCAGCTTGTTGTCTTCCTTATTTTTTTTACCAATAATGCTAGTTTTTCCAGCACATGAACAGATGGTTGAGTATGAATAAAACCTCAAGTGTTGGATAACATGTTTCGAGAAATATTAGAAAACCAAACTCTCTTGTATGATTTGACATAATCATTTCTTATTCAAAAATACATGCTATAGTTTTGGTTATTTTCTTGGTCTCTGATACTGATAACCTGAGCTCCTGATCCTTTGTCAACTTGGAATACTGGTCAGAAAACTAAAATCAGTGACATTTCTAATCCTGTGTCAGCTCAAGTTCAGAACTGGGTAGTTCACTTCCTGTTCTACAGGATAATTAAATGAACGAATTCATGCATAAATAACAAGTAAAGTTTTATCTATCTACAATATCATCTACTTTTTCTCTTACAAGAGATGGCATAGTTTCTCTCACTGATCATAGTAATATCAGAATCTAGTTTATCAGTTATTTGGAAGAAAGACGACAAAAACACAGCATAACTACTTGAGAAAACATTCCTGTTATTGCAAGATGAATGTGAAATTGGTGTTTCTTAAAGGGTGATCTTGGACACAATCATAAAAACACTCCCATACCCCAACTTTGAAATAAATAAATAAAATTGTTTAAAACACATTTAAGTTCCTAAATTATCCTTTCTTTTATTAAGTATATCCAAAACAAAACAGAACAAGTGTTTATTCTTCCAGCAAACACAAACCTTGCACTTATTTTTCTTTTTTTTTGTCATTTTTTTTCTCCTTTACTAAAGGAATTAGAAAAAGATAAAATTATAGAATTTAGTCTTCCTCTTCTCTATCATCAACCATTAATGTATTTTTTCCTCATTGCTGTCTTTCTCATTTATGCTTGAGAAATAAACTCCTTTAACCCTTCTACAATAATGAAGAAGAAGTAATTGCAATAAGAAAAAAAAAAAATCAAATTTGAAGCAACTTCTAGAAAAAGAAAAAGACAATTTGTTTTTTGAACATTCTTTTACCTTTATTAGAAGTTCTAAAGATTCTTCAAGGTCAAGAGTATTATTTTCAATTTTTTATATTTGTTGTTTCTTTTTGAAATGAGTCTCTCGTCTCTTATCTTGTTTTACTCCTATTGAAAATATCTCAAATTAATTTTGGGAGATATTATTGGATTGAAGCGGTTATTGGGGTATGGCAAAAACTTAGTTAGTTATGGGATACGGGAGTATTTTTATGGGTATCCAAGATCACTCTTCTTAAAATCTTTTAGATAAGGTGGCTCACAATTACTTGAAAAACAAACATCGCCTATCATATTCCATGGTGCACTTAGCAAAAATCACGTACATCCATTCTTTGGATCCTAAGCCACAGAATCCGTTTTGTTGGGGAATAAAATGCAAATCAAATAAGTGGAATAAAGCGATTCGTAGAAAAAAATGTTTCAGGTATGAAAACATATTCGCATTGTGAACTTGTGAACAGAAGCTGTGTGGAATATTAGAGAATAGGCTTTAGGCCGTTTGTTAGGGGATAAACTGTTTATCACCTATTACGGTTCCTCATCTATACTAACTTTGGCTATTCACAATTTCACAGACTGAAGACGACTTCATCGGCAGCACATCTTTCTGCTATAACAAATGAATTGACAGCTATATGCACTAATCGTTGGTGAAATCCAGTATTCGGCTGGTGTGACCGTTGTATGTAGGAACTCTAATGGTGAATTTATGTTTGTGTATAGCAGAAACTGATAAACACTGGGGTGATAACAAACTTTTTAGCTCAGTGCACTGTTAGTCAGGAAGGCATACAGGTGGCAGTGATAAGCAAATGATGGACATTAGTATAGGTAGAGTCAGACTCGAGAGCAGCTGTAAATGCCTACAATAAATGGGAAATACAACTCAAAGTCTTACAACAATAGTGTTTTCATAAAATGTTTTTAACGAATAAAGAGAAGATGAGCTCTCAAACTTGATCAATACCGACAAAGACAAAATCAACGAGTCGGCACAAAAGAAATACAAGAGTGATCATCTTCATCATAAAAAGCAAGAAAGTTCTGTAACTTCTACAATGTATACAAACCCTTGAGAGTGGGGAGAGAATGTGAACACAGCCATTAACTTGCTTCCATTTGCAACATTACACATCTCCAACAAGAGGAGTTTCAAATTGGACAAAAAGAAAAGTCATAAGTCGTGACTTTCACAACAAAGCCTCAGCAGAAGACAGACTCAATAATGAACAACAGCAAGGACAGGTTAAACAGTACAAGGATACCAATTTGAACAAAAAAATAAAGTAGTACCTTAAAAAGAAAGGAAACGTAATGGAAAGAATGGGTAGTCAGTCTATGGACAATCTAACAAACAAGGCACAAGAATTGGGACGTGAGGGTCAGCACGCGAGTAGATAAGTTATCTCAGTCAATGGCGTTGTTGCTTCAGCTGGCAGATATGGAGGGGCCTTCAGATTTCACAGAATGTGATTCTCTGTTGGTACTGATATCCAGCCCCTGGAAACGGCCAAGTTGGTCCTGCTGCAACATTTCTGAGAAAACACGAGAATTGGCCCCTAGCTGGGAGTGATTCATCATGTTGGACTGAGAAGGATGGAACTGAGGGAACTGCATATTCTGGTGCCCTCCTGGTCCTGGTTGTTGTGGAAGTGAGAAGATGGATGATGAATTATCGGCATATAGTGCATTCCCATGTTGAATGCCTCGCTGTGACCCCCTGCTTCTCCTGTTGCAACCTTGAGCCTCTCAACTTCCTGTTTTAGTGCTTCATTCAAAGCTGCATGTTATCATCATTATGAAGACAGGTAGTCAGTTATGCAGTGCAGACCCCATATACCATTGTAAATATTGCAAGCTTTTTGAGCTGAGGCTGAGCTATGAAGGTGCAGATAAAATCAAACTGTCTATATTCATCTTATTATGAACGCTCCTTTTCTTTGCTAAGTTCTTATATCAAAGCTCCTGTTTCATTTTATTAAAACATCTTATTAACATGTAACTAGAAGTCTTAGCCACCAGGTAGTCAAAAGCATTTAGTTCTTATAGCTCATTTAATCTCTTAAGCACTACACTGAGATGAAACTCTAAAGGTTAGATTAATTAATACATGCCCCTCATGTCTTTTGCATAAACAGTGGCAATATGATTCCCTAACAGGACTACTTAACATACTATTTGACTTAAATTAAAAGAACTGGCTCAAACAAACTATAATGCCGGAAAATTCAGTAGTCCGCTCACGAAGTCGACAGCATTTTGTCCTGGGATTAGCCATCACTGTCATCTGAACAAATGGAAGATATGAATCAGTGTGTTGCTTCGTTATCCTTTTCATAATTGGTCATCTTCGTTCCTGTCCTAACCTTTCCCTTCTCTCTACCCTAGTATCACTGGAACTTCTTTTGCGAAAAGTCCTTCTAAAAATTTCTTTTCTTGGGCATTATCTTCCTTAAAAATCTCAGCAATTACATACTCGGAACGCCAAGAAGAAGATCACATGGACTTTCTTCCTATCATGTTATTCTTAGGAACTTTGTGTTACTTCCTAAACTCGTCTTCTTTGGCTTCTTGGGTTTAGTAGGAGTCAGTGCAAGCTCTCTTTATTGGTCCATCCTACTTGCTCTATCCACCCCCACCCCAAAACATAACCAAAAAGACATCAAAGAAAATAACAGTGCCAAGCCCATATTTGCCAGTAATAATCGCTATAGTGTAATGGTCGGAATGGTTATAAGGTGAAGGTTTCTACAAGAAAAGCATTACTAACTTGCTAGACATTCACAAGCATGACATACTGGCATAAAATCAATGGGTGATCTTGATGACCAGATATATAAACATACATCAAATTAAATAAATTTGATATCTTAGCATACAAAAGGAGCAATCATCTCTCAGTTGAAAATTTGTCAGAGTTTGTGGAATTCTGAAAATTATTTCAGTTTTGAGTTAGACAAGATGCGCTATATCTTATACGTTGACACGGTTCCACGATATTTTCTGTATGATAATGTCAAATTTTGCAAAGTTTCTAGTCTCTCGGAGTTTTGTCAACTTTCGAGATTCCCTTATATGATCAAACTTACATGCATTTAGACGTAATTATAAGCAAAAGCTTAACAACGATATATCTTTTGTTTACTTACTCAGACAAATGAAATGCCATCATAATTAAGCCCATTGTCATTGAACTATTATGTGTATCCCATACAGAGAAAGAAACAACCCATACAAGGTTACACTAAGGATCATCCACAAGGAATTAAATAAAAAGATAATCTTTGACATTGTAGGCTCAGCAACATCACAAAAACTTCTTTAATAGTTTAATACAATCCATTACAACACGGATTTCTCAAGGCACAATCAACCCCCAACTGCAAGTACCAAATTACCTATACATAATGTATTAATCCTAACACGAACAATAGAACATAATGGCATGCTTCTAAGTTCTAACACAATTTCACGAAAAAATAGATACATGAATAAGAAGTTGTCAAAATATAATTATTAGATTATATATATATTTTAAATATAATAAAAAAATTGTGTGAATGGAGCCTACCATCGCGTAACTGAGCCTGCTGTTCCATAGCTTGTAACCGAAGCTTAAGCTCTGTATTTTCACTAGTAAGACCTGTTGTATCCCTCTACAAGAAAATCAACACAGTCAGGCAGTAGCTTTGACCCCTATAAATATGACATAAGAGGACTTAAGAAATGAAAGTAAGAGTCGACCAATTTGAATGGAGTGTTTTTTTCTCATAGTTTAACATTAAGGCAAAATATAAAAGTAAAAACCTTGATGGATACATTAAGGAGATTTGGGGCTTACACTCCTGGTTTAACATAAAGCTTGTTGTGAATGTGGGACCTTTTTCTATAAATTTGAGAATGCACAGAAACATCTAAGGAATGACCATCCGGTCTTAAAGGATAAATGCTTGTTTGGTGCCTTGGTGGCATATGATAGATTTTTATATACTATTATTTTTGTGTGCACCTAGGTGGGTTATGTTCATGAGTGTACATGCTTGTAAGGCTTATAGCCTAGTGTTGTTTAGTGGGGATTCTCCCTCTAATGATCATACTCTTAGGGAGGTATGTAACTCTTTGAAGTTTAATCAACGGGTGGGGGTCTGCCTTAGCCCCGTAACTCTTTCAAAAAAAAAACATTAAGAAGTTGAACCATTTAGCAAGAAATAGAGCAAAGACAAAAAAGAGAGGCAAAATCAAACTCAGTAGTCAACACTCAACAGGTTAGTGAGAATAGAAGCAGGTATCAATGAACTGGTAGAAAATAGAAGAAGTCAAAAAAAAAAATTGTGAAAGCACGTCCTCAAATTTTGGTATACCAAGGCCACAGTCAAGTACAATCTCACATCAAGTGAAGATTTCTAAAATGAGCTCTAAAGTCCAGCCGTATTCTATACATATATAGAGATATCAAAAAAAGAAGTCACAGGGTCATAAATAGTTTTCAATGAAGAAAGGAAAATCATACAAACCCAACATCTTTCATGGTAATATATGAGATAACCATTTCAGAAACATGCTATGATTATAAGCTCATAAATACTTTTTATTTTTGGACGAGTAAATTTTCTATATAATCTCAACAATACTGCATTAAAACAAACCTGGAATAGTGTAAGCTATGAAAAGAGTAGTTGCTTCAGTTTGAAGGGTCTGAACTTTTCTCTCAAGTTCCAATATATAGCGAGCCTTACGCTCTTTTGAGCGAGCAGCAGACTGACGATTTGCCAAAATCCTACATATCATTACAAAAAATGAGACACACGGACACAAACTTAAGAAAGAAACTTCAATCGATAATATAAATATAAAAATGCTGTCTCCAGTTGATGTTTAAAAGTAAATGTTAGCTTACAAATTAAAATTCTAGACAGATATACACATGATGAGACTACTAGCATCTAGAAAATCATGCAACAACAACATATTCTTTTAATAATATCACATAGCAATGAAGCAAAATCCATGGAAGCCACTCAGATAAAAGTGTAGATAAAAAATCATGAAAGATTTGCTCATTGTATCTCAAACAATTGTAACACATCCTCAAACACTAAATTACACTATGTCACAGAGAAATACCAGGAAACAGACATATCAGTTGCAACTTACTAAGTCTGCATATATAGATCTCAATTACCACTAAAGAGTAAAAGAATGAAGAGGAATAACAGGCCTATAAAAGTAAAGCCACACAATAAGATATAGATCTTTTGACCTGAGCATCGAAGTGGAAACAGTTTGGGAGGGGAGAATAAAGAAGGAATACCATAAAATCCTCAGACAGACTGTGCGGTAAAATCATTTCATTTCATGTTTAAGTGTTTTAGTTCTCAAAGCGTTGAATAGAAATGTCATTACATTGAGAACATCAATTGATTGTAGGTGCCATTAAGAAATGTAGACACAATAACAGGGTCCAGGTTTGCAATCAAAGAAAACTGAGAGGTATGGGATCTAAGCGGATTTCCCACTTATGTTAGTAAATTAGTTAAGATTTACAGCATTACAAAATTTAAAAGCAATTTGGTTTTACTTAAGTTTCTTATAAAAATAACGGTGCATTAATATGAAAGCTAACATGATTAATTAAAGATTGTGACCATCTGAAGGCCAAAATTAGACATCTTTATATGCCACAAGACTGGTTTTCAAAGACAGCACACATTCCAAATGATCATCTCACAATGAGAAATGAATATCAAATCAGATGCCTTTTTTTTCTCTCTATGAGACTTGGTGTAGTAGTGTGGTGATTCACCACCCCTACAACCTGACTGATTCAATTGCTTAACATGATTGACCACATCCACTTATAAATGCCAAGAAAAACCACTATTGGTGATGTAGGCAATGTAATAAGCCTTCCCACTGCGGTTAGTTCTTACGATGGGATGGAGTGCCGGGAACCCACTAGTATCAGTAAGCGGCATTGATACTCATTAACTCACTCATTTTTTCATGCATATTACCATAAAATAGCAGGCGGGTCCCAACATAGCTCAATCAATTCTTAGGCTTAGCATTAAGTAAATGTACACTTAAAGCTCCTACATATACTCATGAGATAATCACCTAAACTCATAAACAGCAACGATACTCTTGCCTTTTAACCATTTGCCTAACTGCATTCAATAGCATATAGGATCTTTTATACATTATTGGAAATGCATTCAATACTATACATCTATAAAGATTCTGCGTAAACTCTTGTAACTAAGAAATTTCAGAATGGGAAATTGTGGAATAAACCTTTTGGTTGGAACTATTGAAAAATTGACAATGTACTATTAACGCGAAACGGATAATCTTAATTCTCCTTATTCATACTTGAATTATTGAATATATCTAACATTTACCTTGACATTTCCATATAAGCTAGATTAACATTCAAGTATTCAACTAAAAACGAGATAAAAAACAAAACTTTACCTCTTGGCACGCTTAGGATCTAAAGCCCAAAGCTCAGCAAGTTTATCAGGAGCCATAGCTTTCTTAGCATCCATAACATCACCAAGTAACAACAAATTCTCATCTCTCAACAAACTCTGTGAAGAAGAGCCATCAACAGAATTACTATGTCTATGCCTAGACCTCATTGGCCCACCATTCCCACCACTTCCATCAAAACCAGTAGTAGTAGTAGCATTACCATCAATCTCAGTAGCAGCAGTAGTAGATCCAAGTTTTTCAATATCCATATAACTAAACAAATCATCCTCAGATCCCATTTCTTCAAAACTAGTCGTAGTCGATACATCAAATGGATCTGTTGATATATCTAAATCATCTGGTAAACGAAAGTTTACCTCCGAATGTGCTCGTCTATGCCCTTTATACGACGTACTACTATTTCCATTTTCAGCATTACTGTTTTGTGGGTTTGTTTGGTCTTGCATTTTTTTTTTCTTGTTTGTTTCGACAGAGAAAAAGAGGAAGGATCTCGTTTTGTTTGTTATAATATTTTCTCTCTCTTCTTCTTCTTCTTCTTCTTCTTCTTCTTTGTTGTTGTTGTTCAAGAAGAAGTGTAAAGAAGAGAGAACATTTTCACGTGATGTGTGTTTTGTTTTTTGAGGTTTAGTTAAATGTCCGAGCGCGTTTTGAGTTCCAGACTTAAGATCAGGTTTC
The DNA here is from genome assembly GCF_015680905.1 of Coptis chinensis. Lineage (NCBI taxonomy): Eukaryota > Viridiplantae > Streptophyta > Magnoliopsida > Ranunculales > Ranunculaceae > Coptis > Coptis chinensis. Next base: position 84,305,034 of record NC_141463.1, on the reverse strand, counting down.
AAACTCAACTAGTTTTCAAAGGTTGACCGTTGACCATAGCCCTATGTACCAATATTATCTTTTGATTCTACTCCAATTTTAGCAACACACGTCACTATTTTTTTTTGTGTATTAACTGTTTTTAAAATTTCTTATTTCTCTTTTTTACTTTTTTATTTGTAACTGTCAATTTCTTCTACAAATAAATAATACAAAAATATAATGTGTGCAGACTGTACATGTGTGTGTCAATCGAGACCACTCATCAGACAAGGGTCCGTGTGTATTACTCCAAGATGTACTGCAATCAAATAATACAATTGTCTTATAAAAAAATCATTTGTCTTTTTACAATTTAACAATTTGAATTACATCAAGCTTAAACATGTTATTCAAAATTATCAGATATGCATTTTAAATTGTTAAAGCTGTATTGAAATTAGTTGTAATCAACATACATTTTTTCCATTTTTGAAGTTGATGTTTTCCACATTGTTTTGATCTCTCCATAAATTCACCTCACTTTTAATTAGAATTTTGTAGATTTCGGATGAATTTTAGTTATTTTGATTAACTCACTACTCTTTTGGTAACTAATTTAGTACTTAATTTTTTTTTTGTTAGTAGTTGGCTTATTTAGTTGGGACTAATAAAAGAGGTCAAAATTGTAAAAGTCAGTCTGAAATTTGCAGATGTCAAATTTCAGTTTTTATAAAACAAAAACAAAAAAAAAGTTTACTATTTTCTCTAAACTTAAAAAATTTGGTATGTGTACCTATGCCCATTTTCCTATAAAATATATAATATTCCAACTTGGACGGATAAACCCAAGACTTGAAACGTGGCAAAAGGTTAACCCCTGCTGACACATTTGAGTTACAACCTCAAAATAACTGAAACTAACCATTCCTAACTGAAAGCAAACATGGCTGCTGCTTCTTCTCTGTTTCTCCCTACTTCAACACACTTATTACAACAACAAAACTCAATGTCCACATTATTCCCTTTATCTCCTACAAAGCTCACCTCTCAATGGCCAGTAAAGCTACCTTCTTCCACAACAAAGTCATGGAGCTGCAATGCATTTCTTCAGGAAGACCTTCTGAATAATACTCTTCATATAGATGAAACTTTAGCTTCATTCCCATTTCTGCAAAATGGGTATTCACAGTTTTTGAGTTTGACTGAAGAAGTCCCAGAGGTGGAAAGGTGGTGGGTTTTTGCTTTAGCTGGTTTCGGTTGGGCTTACTTGACAGCTAGACCTGGTGTACTTCTAGGTGCTATTGATGCTTATGTTTTAGCTCCTTTGCAAATTGTGTTTGATAATTTGTTGGGCAGGAGAAGTTTGAAAATGACTGATTTTGTGATTGGGGATAAATTGGGGGAAGGGTCATTTGGAGTTGTTTATTCGGGTGTGATTGTTCCGAAGAATGTGAGTGTCGAAGATCGAGTACAGAAGAGGGGAAGGGCATTGGAGATTGATGGGAGGTTCAAGGAAAAGGTCATTCTCAAGAAGGTAATTATAGCAATAGTCACTAGATGATATATATGGCTTCCTTTTTAAATTTGTGAACATTTCTGATGTGTGTTAAGTTTGTGTATGTTAACCAAGTTTATAGGTTCAAAGCCGATATTATGTTATTGCCAGACCTTCTTAATGATGACTGTTTATTGGATATACAAAAGGGAATCACCCGAGCTACACTTATGTTCTGTGTGGGCAATAGAGTAGAAATGTGATTCCTATTAGTCTATTAGGTATTATGTAGTCCACTCAACACGTTTTTTTAAATTATTACGATATGGTTGAGTAACCATTTAGTTAATTGTTTAAATCAGATCTTTGGTACTAACCTTAACTCATATCGCTGTCGAGTTTTCTTTTACTCGTATTGGACATGGTTTTCTCTGATGCATGCTTATTGCATATACCAAAATACATGTCCACAGTATATGTGATAGAGTATCTTTGGTAAGTAGATCAAGTGATCTTGCAAGATCACATATGAACCAAAGAATGTATGTATTACAATTTCTTCTGTTGGATACTTGGCTTAATATGCTTTACCGTTTGTATAGTTAGTTGTTGAATTTCCATTTGATGGATCATGGAAGATTTCAGGTTAAGGTTGGAATTTTGGGGGCAGAGGAATGTGGCAATTATGAAGAGTGGTTTAACTACAGACTGTCGAGAGCAGCGCCTGAAACATGTGCCGAGTTCCTAGGGAGTTTTGTGGCAGATAAAACAAGCTCCCAATTCACCAAGGGAGGAAAATGGCTTGTATGGAAATTTGAGGTATTCTCTCAAACACAAATGCGCAGACACCCAACTGTACATCTTTTTATTCTAACTTTAAAGGCAACATATCAGAAATAGGTGGTGTGTGTGTGGGGGTGGGGACCGAAAATCTCAAATACGTACATCTCACTTTAATACAAGGAGTTCAATTCTCATTCTTCAACTGTGAGTATGTATGTATATCTGGCCAATCTAAAAGCTTGGCCTGACAAGAAGACGTTCCTAATGGTCCGTTTGTCAGTTTGTGGTGTCCGATTATAAGGAAATGTATGCAAATTGTCTACTCTTATCAATAGAAACTGAATTAGTATGGAAACATATATATTGCAAGCTTTATATATTTATTGTATACAGAGATCTACTGGTATTGATGCTGCAAAAGCCTACAGTATTGCCAACAATATTGACTATAGGCTTTTCAATATTTCTAACAATAACCAGTTGCCTATTGACAAACCTATATACACACAAAATACTCAAAAACAGAAACAAGTATAGGGTACTTATGTCCTGTATATGAGAAAGAGAGGGTGGGCACCTCCCCTCCTGTCAGCTAGGATCTGTACAAGGCTTATCTGCTATTTTGTTGTGAAGTATGGAGGTGCTTTTGTGTATCTACATTTTATTAACTGTTGTGTGAACAACTAACATGGAGAAGCCATGTACCAGGGAGACCGAGATCTGGGCAATTACATGAATGAGCGCAACTTCCCACTGAACTTAGAGACCATTATGTTTGGACGTGTTTTACGTGGAGCAGAATCAATTGAGAGAAATGCATTGATCATAAAACAAATTATGCGCCAAATCATAACTTCTCTCAAGAAGATTCATGACACTGGGATAGTTCATCGTGATGTTAAACCAGCCAACCTGGTTGTGACAAGGAAGGGACAGATAAAGCTTATAGACTTTGGGGCAGCTACTGACCTCAGGATTGGAAAGAATTACATACCCAACCGTACACTTCTTGACCCGGATTATTGTCCTCCTGAACTATACGTTCTTCCAGAAGAAACACCAACACCTCCTCCAGAGCCCATAGCAGCTTTGTTTTCTCCTATACTTTGGCAGGTAAACTTCCACCGTTCTCATGTGGATTATTTCGCTTGTTGTGTTCTTTTAAATGCTAAAGCAGTGTCTTTCATTAACCCAGCTAAACAGTCCCGATCTCTTTGATATGTACTCTGTGGGAATCACACTCATGCAAATGGCTGTTCCCTCCTTAAGGTCATCAGCGGGTTTGAAGAGTTTTAATTCAGAAATAAAGAACGTTGGATATGACTTGAAGAAATGGAGAGAAATCACCAGATCGAGGCCTGACTTACAAATTCTTGATCTTGATTCTGGTAGAGGCTGGAACTTGGCAACCAAGCTTATTTCCGAAAGAGGATTCCTTAGAAGAGGGAGGTTGTCAGCTGCTGCGGCTCTGCGACATCCATACTTCCTGTTGGGTGGTGATCAGGCAGCTGCAGTTATCTCAAAACTAAGTCTAAGCAAGGAATGAGTATCCTGATGATGTAAGTACTAGATTTTTCCCGGCTTTTTCTTTTTGTTTTTGTAGTTCTCTTAGGGGTTTATCAGTGTATGTCATAAAACCTATCCTTTTTTCCATCAGAGTTGAATGTTTTAACAAATTCAATTAGAACTTACAGATGTATGCTCGTTCAGAGGTCTCCAATAAACGATATTGACTGGTAAGGGCAGCCGGACCTTGGAGCCTGGACGCGTTATACTCTAGATTCTCCGCACTGGCACACAAACAACTGAGTTCAGTCACTTTCAGTTATTTAATTTCTTCCAATTTCCTCTGAGGTCCATCACATACTACCAAAGACCCGATTCAGAATATAGTTGTTTGAATCACGAGAACCAACATCTGAACTACCAATCAGCATCATCATATATACTGGGGTTTCAACAAACTTCAGGACATCTTCAGTCTTACAGACATCTCAGATTCTCAGATCAGAAGGGGGAGTCCACAGCTGTTTTCTTTCTTTCATGCTATTTACAGATTTGTTATTGCCATTGTCCAAAAGCCTTATTGCCATTGTGAATCAGATAGTCTCTTTTACATTGTCTCCCTGCATGCTTGTGGTAAGTTTAGTTTTTAACTTGTAAATTTTGTTGGTAGGCTGTCTACTTTTGCACAAACAAACACAATATCTAACATTCTTATCGATAAGGAACACTACTGTGAACCAATAGCCAGTAGCAAAGAACGCTACTAAGAACAGACTTTTATATTCTGTAAACCTCTTCCATTGCAGTCGTGGGTAGGGACCTCTGTACGTAGTAGTCCTAGTGCTGGATAGACATCCTTCTGAATGAGATTGAGGTGATAAAAAGCGATATCCATTAAAAACCAAGTGGTTCTAGTACCAAGAAGGAGAATTCCGTGTCTTCTGAAAACTCCTTGGAGAATAACCCGGCTTGGGATCTGGAGTGGTAGTTGGAAGTTTTGATTTTGAATCCTCAACCCGGATGGAAAACGTTTGGATCACGAGTGTAAATGCTATATCTGACTGTCACTGAGACTCTGAGTGATCCAATTCAAATCAGTTTAATAGCATTTAAAGCTCTAGATTGTCATTACTCCTAATTGACTACTGACTACAGGGTTCAACACCAACTTGTACTTGCACTTGCACTTGCATAAACAGAAGTACAGAACTGGGTGTTTCCGTATAGAAAGGGGGTGGGTTCGAGTTGCAGTAAATCTTGTAAGAATCCTTTATAAGATTTTGTATTTTGTTTCCCAGCCGACTCAGAATAATGTTGGACGGGATTGTCAAAGGATTCATATGAAGGAACCAAGAAAACCCGACATGATTAGCTCTTTGCCCGAACCTATCGGTAGTCACAGTCTCCTTTCTTCCAATGAAAGAAGCCATAAGTCATATAGTCTCCCTTCGGGGTTGATGAACCTTCCGGCAATGAAAGCCTTCGGGTTAGAGTCCTTCAATGTAACCAGTGTGGGTCTGCCTTAACCCTCTAAGAAGCACTTCTAAAAAGAAAAGAAAAAAGCAGCCATTCTTTCTACAAGTTGGAGAAACATTTCCTCCTCTCTTTCTAACTTGGAGAAGCACTTCGACACTCAGGTTTTCAGTCGCTTTCTCTTTCACACACTTGTTTGTCACAATGCGTCAGATGTACACAAGTTCACACTCGTAGCTTATTACCTTGATCTGTCTTCCACCCTTTCCCAGTCTTCAGTGATTGAGTGGATCTCTTTTGTTGTACAACACAATGTTAAAGAAATCTATATTACGTTAGTTTCAATGAAACCTGCTAGTCTTCCATGAACTTGGTTTCTTTTAGGATAAAGGTGAAAATATAGAGTATATTGTCATTTAAGGTAATATAGAGTATATTGTCCAAAATTGTTAGATTGATTATCCACTTTCGATTGAGATCTTGTTTGGATCCAAATCCTTAAATCATATTTAACTCTTAACTTTGTTGGATTGCTAGTCAGCTCAGCTCAGGGTGCTCTCCCCTAGAACTTCAACATGACAGAAACAAAGGTTCAAATTAATCAAACTATCTAAATTTAATTCACACCCTTTGAACATAGAAGCTATGTTTGTTTCACAGAATCCAAATTCATAGCTAACTAGAAAACTCATCACTAGTCAATTTCTTGCGTCAACTGTGAAGTCGACTGTGTTACGTCTTCTGGCTCAGAATGTTCAGTGACAAGTGCACTAAAAAAAACCCGTATTGCTATATAGCTGAACAGAGAACATTTAGGGAATACTTTCAGAGTATCTATCTTTTGGTGAGGAGTCATTTCTCAATACAAATCTTTTACAGTCTTACTACTATGAAATTTAGTAAACCACATTTGCTCTATAAAATTTAGTAAACATGTTTTTAAGTCAAGCAAGACCCACGATCGAAAGTCAAAGCTTTTGGTATAATGTGAACTGAATAGTACTATATGTACCAACTACCAAGAGATTGCACCGACAGTCTACCAAATGATGTGAACAATGTGAGCAATACAAGCTATAAAAGGTTCGGAACAACCACCTTGGTATTGCTTGAATATTCTTATAACAATTTTGAGTCTTATTCCATTGTTTGAGGTGATAGAGTGCACATATACAGAGAATCAAATATGGTTACAGACCACTTGGCTTCTCTATATAGTACTGGTATGGATACAGGTCCTTGTGTAATGTTGTTTTCTCCCCCCTCTTACTGAAACTCTTTCTAAACTTGTAAGGGAAGATAGGGAAGGAAAAGTGTACTATAGATCTTTATATTAATGGAAGCAGGGGAGGCTATAATCCCAACTACCTAACTTTCAAAAAAAAAATGATGTGAACACCTGTTTTTCAAAAGATTCCTAGCTGACTAGTGGGTTTCATTTCTAAAAATAGGTATCCACATGGGTTTCATTTCTAAAAATAGGTATCCACATCATTTGGTGCAATCTATGTGTAGTGTAACTGGTGCGACCCTGTTGTATACCTACAATATTACTCTACACTCCATAGCTTATACATCTAATCTACTAGTTCATTTCACTCAATCATTTCAGATATGTAGATGGCAAATGTAAGCGAGCAAAAAAACAAGAGAGCAGTAACTTGTTATATATGTACTCAAATCTGCAGAACTTAAAGAACAAACCCATGTTTACTCAACACATGGCATACACAGAAACATACAACTCATAAGAAACAAAGCTACTCGTCCGTCCCACGTCTTATTATCCCCTTTGTAAAACTTGAAAGATTTTAAGATCCATCAAAGCGTAACTTGGAGAATTCTTGCTGAAGATGCTTATTCAAGGACACTCTTTCTCATACACTTCATTGGAATATTTCCAGTTGATCACCTTCCATATATTTTTTTCAGATAGTCTGGTCTCACATTTTTTGTACTGCAACATACTGAAACAAAATATTTCAAAGGATTAATTTACAACTACAACAGTTTTGACTATATTTAACTAAATTAGGAAGATAAATGTGTAAACATCACGGAAATGCTTCACACAGTTTTGAGTAACCTTGAATCTCGATAGACGTATTCTAATATATTTTCAAATACAACTACAGCATCGTGTCATCTTAATATCTAACCAACTTTAGTGATCCTGACACTCGGTATCCCAAACTAGCCAAATAAGAAGACGGAAGTACCATGATTGTTAGATAGGATCTCCTGAGTCCAGACCAGCTGAGATAACACGATATCAAGAGTTATCACCGCTCATACTGTTTCCTTCTATTCTCACTTTTCCCAACCTTTTTTTTTTCATTCATATGGTGTAAACATTCAGAAAGTTACTTGGCGCCAACCGTCATCTGACCTAGAGGGGAGATGTGATAAGGGAGGAGGAAAAAAACAACCATCAATTGACCAACAGATACCCAGCCGTTTTAAACCCACCTTATGTTCATCATGTGACAAACTGCACAAGGGTGGGATCAAATTGATATGGACACAAAGTGCAAAAAGCCTCAGCAATAAAGCAAAAGATTCGAATCATCCTATTAAAAGGATAAGAGGGCCAACTGAAGATATACAATCATCCAAAGGGGCCCCCATCTGCTTGTTGGTGGATGAACTAGCCCATAAGAGGGAATTTTCATTTCATAATTGTGTACTCCTTTTTAAGGTCAAGAAGAGTGGCCTATACACTTCTGGAAGGACTTTCAAACTCCTTTAGCTTAATTACAAAAAAAATTGAAGGGACTCATCAAACCGCTCACACTTCCTTTGGACAGTATATGGAAGAGCAGTTCGATGGAGTAGGTCACACTACAACCCATTCTACAAGCAAGTTATATCATAATACAACCATCAATACAGTTTCCCAGTTGAACATAACATCATCACATCTAATGTACTTCAATGCAACATAGACAAATGCCCAAGTCCCAACCATAGACTTGATGTTGCTTACTATGTGACCAAATATTCCTCATATTCCAAATCGCCCACCAGTTGGCATGAAAGAGGAGAGCCCACATCAAACGACTAGCATTGGAAAGTCTAGAACAATTCCAAGTTTTAAGGACATTCACCAACTTATAGCCACCTGATCTTAGTCACCAGACTGTCGAGCAGGAGTGAGACGGAAGCAGGGCCAAAGCATATATTCGAAGCTCCCACATTGAGGAGCGTCTAGGGGCACCTTTATATCTATAATTTTAATCAATTATTTACTACCATGTCACTAATTTTTTTTTTTTGTCAAGTGGTCCAATGTTAACTGTTTTTACCTTATCCAAAGCAATATTTATGGCAAAAACAAAATGGGGAGCTAAATGGCTCCAATAGCGTGCTTTCAACTCAAAATAAAAGTATGAGCATAAAAGTATATTTAATTAGGAGTATGGTAACACATTGTTGTTAGGAGCACCTTATCCTCTACTTCCACTGTTATCTACTCTTTCTTTTTGAAAATAAATGCACACATTCCCCATGACTGTTTTGATGAAACTTCTTACTCCAGAAAAACCATTTCAAAGTTTAATAATCTTCACCTTAAACAATGGGTTTCCAAAACACCCTTCCTTATTCTCTCTGCTCTACACTTTCTTCATGTTAAATTTCTTATACCAATTTACTCAATTGGGGAATTCATTTATATCTATTTTGATCTCAATTTCGGTCAAATTAGTGCACATGTTCTTCATATAACTGGAATTAGGTTATAATTGTTTGCTGTAAAAGCATACTTGTAGGAAAACCCAATGATTTCTATCTCCAATTCTAGAGCCGCTTAAATTTTTAAGAGCGAGAGTTATGGAGGCTTGTGCACAAATCGCCAAACCGGGGTTTGAGAGAGAGAGATGGCTACCCACTTCAGATGGTTTGTGTGACTAAGCACCTGACAAGGACATCAAGAAAGAAACCATCTCCAAATTTCAGAAGTAAAGAACCATTCGTGAAGAGATGCTGGACATTTCCTCAGCCTGGCAGCACATGACACTTATTCACCCGTTATGATGCCTCTTTTCATCAGACTATCAGCAGTTAAAGTCCTGCCCCAAATCTATGACCGAAGGAAAGCATACTTCCCAGGGAACCTTAGGATTCCACACCTTCTTGTATGGGATTCCAATTAATATGAATACCAATTTAGAGTTCTGCAATTCTCCAACCTTCAAAGCAATACATGGATCTGGAGGTGAACCGGAGTCTTGAACAGGGTAAAGTTGAAAATTAGTAGCCAGTATGACATCTTGACCGCCCGTGGTTAATGGCGTCGCCATCGGCACAAAGCACCAAACCGTCAGCTTCATGTTTTGTGTTTGAAGTATATTTTATTTTTTTATTTCAGGTGATCTTGGAAAGTAGTGTTCTAATTGGTGTTAGATGGGGTTGTTGGTGTCGCGAAGTGGGCTAACAAGCTTTTGGAGGAGCTTGATGGCGACCAAATCAACACCAAACCGGCCCAAAGGCTTGATTGTTGGGACTAAGGTTGTTTTGATTAGTGTTTTTGTTTGGTTTTGAGAATTTGTTGGGTTGAGGTGGATGTATTTGCGTGGATTGGTGTCTTTGGAGAGGAACGCAAGCTCCAAAGGTTTGTTAATGGCGTGGGGATGCCATTTTTAAAAAGATAGCTAAAATCATGAATTGTTAGATAGGTGTGTAGAGAGGGGTTTTATTGGGGATGAAAACCGCTGGGTTCCTTTTGTTTTAGAGGTGGCCGGTGGTGGCTGTTGTGGAGGTAATGCGGGGGTCGGAAGTGGGATGAGGAAGGAGATGAAGAAGTGAACTACCGATTTGGGCTTGGCCAAATCGTGAAGATGGGCTTATATGTTTTGTTTGGATTTTTTTTGGACTTACCTTTGGGCCAGGCTTTGGGCTTTTTGGGTTTTGGAGTTTAGGCCTGGTTGACCAATGTTGATTTGACCGGAGTTGATTGACTTTGACCGGGGTTGACTTTTGACCAGTTGACCCAAATTTGACTTTTACCTAAAATTATGATTCGGTCTAATAGGATAAGTCTAGGACTATTAACGTGTTTGACTTTAGGCTAAGACCTTCCTAAATATACTTGTGTACATGTATTTACTACTTTGTGATTTTTCGGTTTTACGATACACAACGTTCTGACGCTTATACATCCGTGAAATTATAACAGCGTAAACCAAAAATAATTGAATCAAGATTTTTCCTTCGTTCTCAAATAAGTTATGCAATAAAGTTCAATAATCGTAAAAGAAAATTTACACGCACCCTTTTTTGAACTCTATGCCAAGTTTGGAATTGAGTTTATGGTATGAAGTCATATGTTAGGTGGGCATTTATTGAATGTGCCATAAATGGCCCCGTTAGCGTTATATAGCATTAAATGTCATGAATGGGTATTCATTGAATATGCCATGAATGACCGGATGGTTTGGGTATACTAAGAGGAACTAAGGTATTTGCCTCTGGGTTAGTTGTATTCCTTGAGTGTATGGGAATGTAGGATTAGGTATTCCTTGAATGTGGCGAATGAACGACCCAAATTCAATGAATGCCATGAATGGCCGGATTAGTGATGAATGGGTGATAGGTATTCATTGAATGTGCCATGAATGACTGAGTTTTGTGCCCAAAGAGGCCGTGAAATATGTATGAAATCCCGCAGAGATGGCTATGATATTGAGGTATTCTGGGAGAGAGAGGCAAAGGAATGTGTGATTTGGCAAATGTGTGGAGTGCAAATCGTGGAGTAGGTACTAAAAGGTGGGTGTATAAGAAAAAGTAATTGATTAATTGACAAAGAGAAATTGATTTGATTATGCGAGAGTGTGTTTGGGCTTACTTTGAATCCATATAGGATATCTACATATATTATATACAAGTTCTAACTTTCTTTGTGAGGGAGGTAGGACTTTAATAATATTTTTGCAGGGACGCGGTCCTACCCTTATACAGCGGCGGACATCGGTAAGTGTAATTTAATTATTTAGATATTAAAAGGAGTTATTAGAATGAAGTTTAATAAAATGGAAGTTTTGCTTGGGAAGAAACTATGCCGATAAAGAGATTACGAATTCCCCCTGCCTTCCATTTCGAGAATGATTAGGTTATGATAGATTTAAAGTGTTAGTTGGATAAGTAAAGTTTGAAATGTTTATATGTAGTTAGTCTACTCATACCAAAGAAATTCCATTTTATTTCAATCCATGTTTGCTTTGTTTTGGCAACGTGGGTGTGTTCTTGGGAACATAGGTGGAAGGTAGGGAACATGCGGTGATTAGGATTCTTGCCCCGAGCAGTCCGTTAGTTTAGTTTTCAGTCGGGATTCCTATGGAAGGATGTAATAACGTAGTTTACCTTTTTGGCATGAGAACATGGTAGTGAGGAATTTTATTCCGAGAGTTTGTTTGATATTTTATTTGGAAGGATGTTATCTTAATAAGAACTTGCGGATAATTATCGGGATTATTTTATTTTAAGTTGTTTCTTTTATGACATGGCTATTGTGGTTTGTATGTGTAGTATCCTCCGGTCATTATGATGCAGTTTTTAAACAAGTGAACCTAGTGATGTTTGAGATATTTATATTTCAAATATTCACTTTGTTATTGTTTAGAAATTCAATACGGGCACTCTCATAGCTTCTTTACTCTCTCCAACATCGAATATCGCAAAAACCAAATGTTGAAAAAAGTCTACCAATAAATTAGCACAAAGCAAGGAAATAATGAGAAAATATGTTGCACAAGTAGATCAACAAGACTTATAAAAGGAAATGCAAAACAAGGAAAAAGGCATGAGAGGGATGCAACAAATAGTTCATATGAGATTGAAGTACATATATATTAAGTACCTTCAAAGATCAACTAATTATGAAGTGAATGGAGATGATTGCAGCATTATACACAATATGTGACAAATATCTATACAAGACCTCTGGATCTTTATTGCCATTGGGTCGACTCAGTAGGACCTAGAGATAACAAAGAAAACTTATCAAGGGGGACACTCCTAAGAATAAGGAAATGGCTTCATTAAAGTTAGACCACCACCTTTTCCTAAAAGTTGCGTTCGACTTCCCTTTAGTTGAAATCTGCATTAACAATTACTAATAAAACATTTAACGGGTGTTTAACCATATGTGTATGCTATCTTATTTAGTATACGGGAACAATAGGATGTGCAAGAATTTCCTTCATTGTTTTGATCATGTAGTAGTTAGATTTCTTATGAGTTTGTTAGAGCATTTTTAGCAGAGCAACCAAAAAAACACTAAAATTTTGAACCAAAAAAACACCAAACCAAAAAAACACCAAGCAACTACGCAGTTTTGCCAAAACCGCGCCATATAGTCCACGCGGTTTTGGCAAAACCGCGCCACTAAAGCCCAACTAATGCCCAAGTGTACCATGTATCGCACATAAACTTTTTTCTTTTTTTTCTTTCCCAATCTCTGGCGCGGTTTTGTGAAAATCGCGCCATATAAGCCCAATTAGAAGCCCAAGCCCACGCGGTGTTGGCAAAAGCCAAAACCGCGTGAGTGATTTGATACAGCACCAAACCTGGAACCAAATATTGGTCAATTTGGTGTTTTTTCTTGAGAATTTGGTGTTTGATGCTAGGTTGATATCACTGCTAAAGATGCTCTTATGTTTTTTCTGTTTTTTTTTAAAGGATAATTGTATTAATAAGAAAAAGTTACATAGTACAATGAATGGATAGGATTGATAGTTATCACTACCACATTAGATACTAAAATCAGTTTACAAATCTTTAAACTCCCGCTGCGAGATCGAACCCGGGATTATGTTGGTTTGTCCCTAGCCACAGCACATTATATTATGTTGGTTTGTTAAAAAGTAAAATGTCTTTCTTTTTGTATTTTATTATTGTTTACTATTTATTGGGTTCAATTTCTTGATTTGTCATAAATTGACAACACAAAGTTTGACGATTTTTTTTTTTTTTTTTTTTGCCATTCTGATTACCATAAGGACGGAAAGGCTTGTGAACTTGGAAAGTGGAAAGGCTATATATTTATCAATAAGGTGGTATTTAATTGTTAAACTCGAAGGGAAAAAAAAACTTACATCACACATTGACTCAAAACAAAAATTTCCTTGCCATATTTTTTCGCTTGGATACATCAGAAATTTTGAAGCAGAACCTTATGTAAGAGGGGAATATTTGTGATTCTTTTAGATCATTAAAGAATTTCTACTTTGTCCTTTGAAGAACACGAGGAGGTAAACATATATATGATAATGATCTCAATCATAGTTTTGGACTCCATATAAATATGGATATTTATTTCTTGATGAATTATAAGTATCCATATTGAATGTGGTAGAATTCACTTGGGATTGACAAAATGTTGGCATAGTATAGGTAACTAATTGTTGCATAGTGTGGTGATGACCACCTATTCCAAACTTAAGGACAAATTGAATATCTCTACACAATAATAATTTTAAAACATTGTATGTGATCGACAATTAGTAAAAATATTTTCTTCAAATATTTTCACCCCAATAATATAACACAAACATGCAACATCGATTATACCATGTATTTAATACCAGCTATCATATTACATGGTACTAGCTTTCAATCATGTGCATCACACGTGCCCTCTACCAGTAATAATAATAATAATAAGGAATAAGGAAGCAGAAATCCTCTACATGTTACATAACTTGATTTCCTACTTTACTTATTTGAAGAAAAATTGAAGGCTTAATAAGTGAGTAGAAGTGCCTCTAAGCAAGAAGTAAAAGAAGAAACATCCTCAGTGAGCATCTGCTCTATTACTTCTAGGATCTGCAACTTACTTTTGACCTCAGCTATGGAGAGAGTGTTGTGTGTGGTGTACTTTTCAAACTCTAAGGTAATTTCTTATTGCTTAAGATTTTAGCATAGCCTAGAGCGTAATGATGAGAAGATAATCCTCATTTCAAGTCAACTCTAGACTCATCTCTATTTATGCCAGACCTAGTTATGGACAACGATGGACTCCCTTCTCTGTCTCGCTCATTACTTACTGTACGAAGATTAATTTTCAGGACCAGAGGTAAGAGCAGTATCCCAGACTTCAAACTTGGTAGAGACTTCAAAGTATCATCCCAGACTTCAAACTTGGTGTAGAAACATGCTTGCCTCTCAAAAATGCAGTATTGAAGGAGATCAATAATAGAACTTATCCTACAAGATTTCTTCTAAATATAGATTAGCCAACAATCATTGCAGACCATAAGGTAATTTCTACAGACTCGGGAGTTGTATGTCTTATCCATCCACATTGTAATCTTTCCCTTTCCAAATTGACAAAGTCTACAAATGGGTTTCTCAGTAAGTTTTTATAGAACAACAATAAAGATACTTGAATGCATGCTAACGAGCAAAAACAATCCCATATTGTTATATTCTATATATTTTTGTGAATAGTGAAGAGCTAAAAGGTATTGAACATTCCCTGGAAATATCCAATGTATATACAGAAGAGATTCCATTAATGGGAAAATTGAGGTACAAATAGTCAATGTATATAGCTTTAAGCGCGAAAGTTCCAAGCGATAACAAAAAATACAAGTTTGACATTGAAGAATTTAGTGCATGTTAATGAAACTTGATCAGCATTCCTTTCTGTTTACAAATGTGATTCGTGACAACAATGCAAAAATATAGAAATTTAGAACATCAAATGCAAAATATAAAAAAATTAGTGTTCATCACTATTGCTACGGTGCATAATCAATTCATACATTGTTGCGAACGGGATTCCACAGCATTCGTAATTATGTTCTTCCCCTAGTTCCTGGGTAATCTCCGACTCGATTCGACCGGTCTTGCATTACGACATTTTGGTGGCCTAAAGCAAGACAATAAAATGTGGCCCTATATGCGTTAATGTTATCAATTTTTTTTTAACGTGTGTTATTCAATATAATCCAAGAGAGAGCGAGTGAAGTGATTTTGTTATTTGAGAGAAGAGTTTTATTTGTTTTTTTAGATATAGATAAAAGTTTGGGTTTTTTAATTGTGACTTGGTTTAATGTTTTTTGTTTTTTTTTTAATTATTTGTAACTAGTGGGGTAAATATTGCCAAAGAGTTTAATAAGGAGTTGGGTTCTCGGGGATTGTGAGTGATTTTGTTATTTGGCGGAGGAGTTTTATTTGTTTTTTTTAGATATAGATAAAAGTTTGGATTTTTTTAATTGTGAGTTGGTTTAGTGTTTTTTGTTTTTTTTAATTGTTTGTAACGAGTGGGGTAAGTATTGCCAAAGAGTTTAATAAGGAGTTGAGTTCGCAGGGATTGTGAGTGATTTTGTTATTTGGCAAATGAGTTTTATTTGTTTTTTTAGATATAGATAAAAGTTTAGATTTTTTTAATTGTGAGTTGGTTTAATGTTTTTTGTTTTTTTTTAATTGTTTGTAACGAATGGGAGTGGGGTAAATATTGCCAAAGAGTTTAATAAAGAGTTGGGTTCTCGGGGATTGTGAGTGATTTTGTTATTTGGCAGATGAGTTTTATTTGTTTTTTTAGATATAGATAACAGTTTGGGTTTTTTAATTGTGAGTTGGTTTAGTGTTATTTGTTTTTTTTTTTATTGTTTGTAACGATTGGGGTAAGTATTGTCAAAGAGTTTAATAAGGAGTTGGGTTCCCGAGGGATTGTGGAGTGATTTTGTTATTTGAAAGAAGAGTTTTATTTGTTTTTTAGATATAGATAAAAGTTTGGGTTTTAATTGTGAGTTGGTTTAGTGTTTTTTTGTTTTTTTTAATTGTTTTTGTAATGAGTGGGATAAGTATTGCCAAAGAGTTTAATATAAAAAAGTTGGGTCTCAAAAGGTATTGAGGGATTAATTGAAATCATATGTTTATTTTTTTTTTTTTTTTTAAATATGGTTGGTTTATTTTTTGTCATAATTTAAATAAGTGGCAACTAACTGAACTCTTTATTAGAAAGTTTATTGTTTTGTAGCCGATAATAGTGTGGCCCTATTTTTTGTTTTGGTTTGGTGGCCCAAAGCAATTGTTTGGTCTGCTTTGCCCGAGGGCGAGACCGATTCGACTCGATTCTTTCACCTAAAAACTCAACTGACTCGGATTTATATCAATTTCATCGTGGGCCTCGCCAAAGACAGCAGGGAACTTCCTCGTCGGGTCGGCGGGCTCACCATAGGCGATACCACAGTTAATCAGAAACAGAATTACCACTAGGGTAAGGAAGGCAATTACTGTGGCCGTTCCATCAAGTGAAAGGTCTCTAAACGGCACTGAAATAGTGTGGACCATAGTATAAAATATCCCGATATATCCCGATATTTGGGGATATCTATCCATATTCCAGAAAAAGATATATAAATATCACGATATGTTCAGAGATATATACGACTGCAAATATCGGTGATATTCAACGATATTTGCGATATTTTGCGATATTTGGAGATATTTTACGATATTTTACGATATTTTGTGTATATAATAATTTTATTTAATATTTACTATTATATTTCAAATAAATATAAATAATGTATCATGATATATCAAGAAATATCCACAATATCCACGATATTTTTCGATATTTTAGATATATCCACGATATTTGCATGTGAAACAATGTCAAATATCCCCAAAGAGGGGGATATATCCACGATACATATCCATAAATTGAATATCGATAAATACCCATATCCTGATATTTTGTACTATGGTGTGGACTGCAATCTTGAGATTACAAATCAGTTCATACACTTCAATTCTTACTGTATTGATCCTCATCATCTTACCACTATCATTTCCACTGCTTACCTTCAAACTTTTACCAGGATCAAGAGTTGGTAAAGAGGTCCCAGTTGGTAACCTCATTAAATCAGAGCTCAACATCATCTTATTAGGAACAATATGGAAACGGAAGTTACTCAAATAAGCATGACCACCTGAGAAGATGGATGCATCATCCAAAGCAAAAACAGTCATGTTTTGGAGATTCACTATTTCTGGATACTTGGCTTTCAATGCTTGTGATAAAATACTGAACCCATTGTAATGAAGACGAAGCATAACATCTTTCAACATCAATCTCATTAAAGCAGGAGAAGTGTTTTGAGGATTATTCGATGATTGTGATGAAGAAGAAATGGGACTAGTTCGATTATTGTTGTTATCAGTTTGTCTTAAAGGAGGAAACGAGAATGAATTCATCCGTTCAATGTTACATGATAACGGAGACACAGGAGAAATGAATCCTTCCAAACGGTGAACAACAACCAAACCATTATTGAAGAAATCAGGATGTGTTATTTCAACACCACCAATATAAACAATCGTACTAGTATCATTATTTGATGAACTAGAAGAATCATGATTATTATTATTAGTAGTAGTAGAAGAAGCAGTAGTAACAGTAATACATCTACCAGTACTCATAGTTTCAAGTTTAGTACCAAAAGCAAGCTTGTTCAAGTAATCATAAGAGAATATTCCCGGAACTATGTGCTCACGAAGGATCTGAGGTACAGAACATGAGCTACTTACTGAACCGGAACCGATACATGACCGAATCGAATCATCTGTTGGTGCGAACACTGTTGAAGGACCATTCCATGTATAGTAAGCGGAATCTGATAGTGATGGAACTGCTGCTGCTAGTTCTTGAAAACCTAGCGTTGTTAATATCGACTCCAAATGAGCCATTGGTGATTGCACTTCTTTACTATTACTGTTACCATTCGATGAAGAAGAAGGTGGTTCGGCTGGTGGTGGTGAGAATGTAGTAGTAGCTGAGAAATCTGATGGTGGTAGCGTTGTTAATATTGACTCCAAATGAGCCATTGGTGATTGCACATTGTTACCATTCGATGAAGAAGAAGGTGGCTCGGCTGCTGGTGGTGAGAATGCAGTAGTAGCTGATGATGAATCGTCTATATTCTTGGAAAAATCAGATGGTGGTGATGAAGATGATGAAGAAGAGGAGGAATCATCGATGGTTGTTGTTGTTGTTGTTGATGATGAAGATTCATCATAAGAAATGTTGGGAATAATGATGATGAGTAAAGCGAGAATGGTGATGAGATGAAAAAGAAACTTCCTTATCACCATTGTTGAGTTTGTTGAATTGAGAGAGAGTGTTTGAAAAAGAGAAGAAATGAAGAAATGAGGAGATGGCTAGTGAGTGAAGGGAGGTATTTATAGATGAGTGACCAGGCGTGAAGTGTGTTATGTGTGACTGTGGTTTCAGTTGTGGTGAGATATTGACCTTGGTTAGGTTATATTTTGTGACTGATTTGACCCTGTAGAAGTTTCCGGATATTTGTTTTAGTAGGTGAGATTTTTTACTGATGAGGGGTATTTGTAGTAGAAAAAGTTTTGGTTAAAAGTGTGGTTGAAATGAAGAAATGGGGAGTGACGTCAAGAGTGGAGGGAGAGAATTGAGTTTGTTAGAGAATTAGTTATGGTTTATTACTGATGAATACCCCTTCTAGAAGAAATGAGGTGAAGGAAAAAAAAGTGAGGTGTGATTTGTGAGAGTTTCTTTGTACGAATTTTTACGGGTGAGTGTCTGAGTGAGAGTGATTCTGCGGTTTGATAGTTTGTTAGACAGTTATTTTGGGAGTCAGGGAGGTGTCACTAGTTTATTTACTGAAGTACCCTTGTTGAGTTATCACATTTATAAACACCATAGTTATGGGCATGTGCCTTGTGGCTTACGAGTACTTTTGGGGGCATGTTAGCATGTATGGTATAATAAATTAATAACAATGGACGGAAAAATAATGGTCATGTGGGTTGTACATTTTCTTACATTTTCCCTCCCCGTCTTCAGAAGTACCACAAATTAAGTCCAATTTGCTAATGGCACAATGAATCCATCTCAATGTAGATAAAGAATTTGGCCCCAGTTTCAGTAACTTTTTTTCTTTTTGTGAGCAGTAATATAATTACACATTTATTAACTCAAATCATTTTAGATCCAAGCCCATGCCCAATATACTCAAATAGTCAAATATAATTCGGACTGGCACATGATTTATGCCCAATATCTCAACACATAGGCACAAGCCTTTCGCAAAAACACTTGATTACACTAGTACGATAGGCCATAGCGCTATGCAAATTACAAAATGCGTAGGGAGCATCAATTACGGATCCTTCAAGGACTTCTCCCACCACCACAAGCTGCAACATATATGTTTTCAAAGGCTTGTGATTTGTTAACTCAAATAAGATAATTACACATTTATTAACTCAAATAAGGTATTTGGTGTGATGTTGAAATGAGTTGGTTAGTTTCTTTGTTATAGAGAGTGATGGTTTGTTTTTTGGGTTTTGGTCAATGACGGCTATGACGCAAAGCAAATACTCAATGCAATTGCTTGACTTTCCTTAATCAATTATAGAGAGTGATAATTTGATTGTCCCCGTACATTTTTCCTGAATCAATCATTTGATTGTCCCCCCCCCCCCCCTTACATTTTCCTGAATCAATCATTGGCACAATTTGATTGTCCCCCCTCCCCCACCAAAAGGTCAAATAAGTCAAGTCCAATGAGAAATTGCAGGATGAATCCGAACTCATAATTTAGACCCAAATACCCAATATCATAACGTCATAAATCATAACCTACAATTTAAATTCAGTTAGTTTGGATTTAAAATTTTTGTAGTCAGTGCAAGACTGCCAAGGGATTGAACTTGGAATTAATGTTTTATCATAGTGTTTTTGTTTTTCATGTCTCTACACTATAATATAGCTCAGTTTTCAAGAACCTCTTTCCAGTATCAAGTAGGCAATTTAGAATAATTTAGAATAACTTATCTAATACTAGCCATTTTATTCGCCATGCCGGGATTGTTACATTTACAGAAAAATACCTTGATCTTAGTCAAAAATCTCATTGATACAAATAAATATACATGTCCGTGGATACAAATATATGTCTTGAAGTTATGCAATAATAAAATGCATCAAGAATTAGCAATGATAAATCATGTCCTGCACCATTGCATATTCATAGTTATGTTTCAGTCTTTGCCTTCAGATTTTTCTTTAGTGGTATCATTGTATGCACCATCTCAATACTTGACATTCAATCTATTAGGACCTGCAATGCTATCGTCATCTCTTAGTAAACAACCATGCAAGTAATTATAACTTAGAAATTAGGCTTAGAATTGTCCCTTTCTAGCACTTGATCGTACCATTTAAGAAGTGCAATTTATACTCATCTTTGTTCTTCAAGATAGCTCCCTGTCTTCTTCTCTTTTCTTTTTGTAACCAAACCTATATGTCTGCTAAACCACAGGGTTAAAAGTATTTGAAAAAATCCATTCAATACACTAAACTTTAAAAAAAAAACCAAAAAAATAAGATGAAAAAAAAATATGTATCTTTATCATCCATTTTGTTTCTCAATCGAATATTCAAATAGTTTTCTTAACTAACAACTCAAATTCACTAAGCTAAGCATGTACTGTAACATAAATCCATAGCTTCCCACAACTACTTTGCTAATCTGACTCCAAGTTCAATAGCTTGCTACATTCATGCACCAACCACAACAAAAGAGTAAGAGGTTGAGTACCAACTGTTGGCTTTAAGACATGAATTGAATCATCACTCCAAAGCAAGCTAAGAAATCAACTTTTATACATTGATAGAGAAGAAATTGAATATATGAAGCATATTCTAAATTTTATCAAGCTAGGTTAAAATTTTAGCATGATCGAATGAACATGAATTTTTTTAACTATCATATAAAATTAATAAGCAAATTAAAATGATTCAAAGATGTTAGAGACTTCTTTGTTTCTTTGAATGTGTTAGGATGATGGTGCTCTCCTTTGTATGTGATGATCAACGTTGTTGCTTTATCTCAAGCTCTTTCAATTTGTTTACGGGCTTGACAATTCTACACACTTATGCACATGTAATACCCCCCTAAAATCAAAATAACTGACATAGTCAACGCCATATACATTAAAAAAAGAAAAATAAAAGAAAGATTGATCTCAAATCCATCCAAAATATTAAGACTTTATAATGCATTACCTCAATAACTTTCAAAATCTTGCCTATATGAACCACGCCTTTATATCTTCATACATTACATTTGAAACCATTGTCTCTCATTGTACAACTTAGTAGTTAGATCTTGATTCAAAAGAAAAAAAATATGGACTTATTTATCACCTGTTGTGTCCTTTTATTAACAGTCTTAACCCTGGTACTATACCGAAAAATCAAAATAACTACGGTTGATTTTCAAATTATGGTTGATTTTCAAATTACAATTGTATATCAAAACCAAGAGTTATTGCTCCATCAAAAGAAGGTTACTAATTTTATTGAACCATCATCAAGTGCTCTTCCATTGAGCTAAGGATCCATTTCAAGATACATCAGTATAGTGTGCAAGACAACAATGCTACTAAAAAAAATATAAACATAGGGCTTAATTTATTTACAAACGTAACATAGAAACCAAAATAGATATAAATAATACCAAATGCAAATATAAAGCCAAGCATTTAGTTCATTTAATTTTAAGTCGGAGAAGGAAAATTCCTTTAGGCTGCAAGAGATACTCTAGATATCCATATGGTATTCAAGCACTCATATATAAGTACTTAAACTATTATGTGCGGCACATGTACTAAAACAAATAAGGAAAAGTCAAAAAAAACAGACAACATTTCATATTCAAACGGACTTTCTTTGCTTCAAGTATTACCCAATGATTACATGCCCTTCAAAAGAAACACTATATCTACAACAGATCGCCACTATTAGCACATGCATCTTAGGAGAAATGCACCAATGGGACCAACCTGACAATATGCAAACTACTAAAATAAATGAATTAATCATATATAAGAATGACAATACTAAAAGGTAATACCTTGTCAAGTGGAATTGAGGAATTGGTGTGGGAAAAACAGAAATGGTGAAATCGGCATAATCCATGATCATTATTAGAGCTTCTTGGGAGCAAAAACTCTGGAAATGGTGAAATCGGCATAATAACGGTTAAGCACATGAATACCATCAAATAGTGATTGCAAATGTTAAAATTCTTCGTTCAAGATCAAAACGAACAAATAGTGGTTTCCGTGATGCACGCAAGCACCTACAAAGCATGACATATATCGATAGTCTTAGTGCGCAATCCAATTCAATAATGCTTCACACTTTCATTTTCAGTTCACTACGAATATCAAGTTGCAAAAGTTGTGAAATATCACTATCACCACAACGAAAACAGAATCATAACTCATACTTGGTGAGACATTGTAACAAACAATTAGAACCCAATTTAATTTAACGCAAACAAATTGTTAACTATTACTAATTGAAAATAGAAAAGGTAACATATAATTTGTAATTTCACACTTTCATTTTCAGTTCACTACGAATACCAAGTTGTTGCAAAAGTTGTGAAAGATCAACAGAAAATTCAAAACACACTAAAACCAAAATAAAATTATTGAAAATTTGATTCAAGCACAAACCCATACTAAGATCGATTCGGATCTGATCCTTCTCCTCCCGAAGGTAACCCCAACCTTTGATAATGCTCCTCCGTCGGCTGTGTAGATTCCGAAATTCGATAACTGCATGTTCTCCATCTCAATCACCCGGCCTGCAGACCTCTAAAGCTTACCCTGTACCTCAAAATTTTCTTTTTGAACCCGATGTTTGTTTGATGGGGTTCGAATCGCTCACGATGATATATATATATGCTTGTTGAGGTCGGTGCTTCACCTTCCTAATTGAAATTTGAAGTGGAATTCTAATTTGATAGGATTTAGTCATACTTCTAATTTTGGGAACCAAGTAGAGGTTTTAAGAACGCTATTTTTTTCAGTTTATAAGGAACTTGTATGCATCATGTGACAATTGAGTTTCCTGCAAACAATTATTGAAGCCAATTCAAATATGGGTATCTTAAAACTCAAAACAATGAAGTAGTATCATCAAATTAAAGAGAAATCGCCACCAAACTTACACCAATATAGAAAAACCTGCGCAAAAACTCTATTGTTGCCATCAGACCACAAAAAACTCATACCTGTGATTTCTTCTTAGTGTTCTCTCGACAGGTTTTGAGAAAAGAGATAATTCCTATAGAGCAACGATTAATAACACCTCGTTCTTAAACTCGCTGACACCTTGTATAGAGTTCCTTGATAGCCTCTTTACAGCTATCTCTCGTTCTCCATCCAACTTGCCCTAGTGATATTAGTTGTCCACATAGAAAATCATATTAAGTTTACCTTCTAAATTTGTGAAGACTATATGAGTAAGACTTACCTTATATACAGGACCAAAGCCACCTTCTCCCAGCTTTTTGTCTTCTGAGAAGTTATTTGTTGCTGTTGCTATTGTACTTAAATCAAAAAGCGGCATTTCTAGGTCATCTTTCTCACATTCACTTGATCAGAAGATGATCATCGTTATACAAAAATTTTGATGTACTACAAAATACTAAGGATATGCACTTAGCATAAATGAACCACTGCACCTTCATAAGATGTCTGACATATGGATTTCAACAATAAAGGCATGGTTTGGTTCTGATGCCTTAAAAGCAAAGAACAATGGAAACAAAAAATCATGAACAATACCTTTGGGTCTTCTCTTCTTCCACAAACACCAGGTTCCCAAGCTTAACACAATCATCCCAGCAGCAAATGCAATGCATATGATCATTATCACACATTCCCTCCTTGAATTGCTTTTAGAAGCTTTGAACACACATTACCCGACAATAGATTATTTGAGCATGCAATCGGGGAACTATGAAGTTAGACATAAATTTTATAACACGTAAGATGAGCATTAGACCACTACATGTATGAAATGAAAAAATGTGTTGGCTTAAAGCATATCGCAGTGAAACAGAACCAGAGTGTTTCATTGTAGAGCTATTAGTAGAAGAGGAAAAACACAACATCAAGGTATACAATTCATTGTAGAGCTAATAATGGAACGTGAATAGGTGAAATGGTTAAATAAACTGTGCGAATTAATATTGTACACAAAGAAGTTGTGAGTACATACCTAGCTCAGAAGCCGCCATACGAATGTAGAGATCTTGCCCTGCCCCAGTCAATTGTCTCATATCGATTAGATCCTTAAACCACATAACACAACCACTTCCATCTCCTATAATATTAGAGTTAGTATAAGCCATACATGAACAATTATTCAAGCACTTCACCCTGCATTCCTCAAGATTCATGCTGCTATTAAGCCATGAGTTTGTTGTATCACCTGTTCGGGTTAAAACAAATATAAGTCATCACCTGTTCTTCACCACGACGACCACGTTTAGAATTAAGAAAAACAACCATTGGAGCTTGAGCAGTTCTTCTTCGATCTCTGGCCCTTTTTCGAATTCAGATATAGATTTGAGGCCATCGCTATTTTTTGAGAGAGAATGTGTGGTTGGGGTGTTTAAGCAGATTGGGGTTTTGTTTATTTATTGGGTTGTTAATTAATTTGTGTTTTTTGTGTGTGTGTTTTGGTGAAGGCAAAAGTTTCTTTTGAAGAATCAATTTGTGTGTTTTAGTGTTCCGTAGTTATATCACTTAATCAAAATTGTAATTGGCATGTAATTAGTTTGTTCTTAATATATGTATCTCGAGAACATCTAAACAATCTCGAGAACATCCCGCATCCAATGAAATTCAAGGCAATGATCAATTTGTAATAAATCAAAAAAATCTTGCCCTCGCTTTGTAATTAATTTT
Organism: Coptis chinensis; assembly: GCF_015680905.1. Taxonomy (NCBI): domain Eukaryota; kingdom Viridiplantae; phylum Streptophyta; class Magnoliopsida; order Ranunculales; family Ranunculaceae; genus Coptis; species Coptis chinensis. The sequence goes on along the minus strand of NC_141463.1, from coordinate 84,280,058 downwards.
GTGTCCTTACTTAAAAATATTGCTGATGTGGCCTCCTGAAATTGCAGATGAGCATTTTCGCCCACTGTGCAATAATGGTTTTAGATCACTTAAATTATATAATTATATCTTATTTCTCTCATTTAAATTAAAACAAGTCTTCTTTTATTGATAATTTAGAAAAACATTCCTAATGTCACTTAAATAATATAATTATGTATTCCCTATATAATTATAATTACCAATTAGAATTAGAATCCGAATAAACCATGCCTAACTATCGATCTCGAATAATAGGCTTCGAGACTTTAGGAAAAAAAAAAAAAAAAAAAAAAAAAAAAAAAAAATCGCTATGTGCACTTTTTCGATTTGGCTTCGATTTATTTATACTAATTTGGTAAATGCGGTTAGAGAGTGGTCGAAGAGAGAAAAAAGATATAATGGAGGCTGAAATTGGTTAGTGCCAGTTTTTTTATTTTTGGTGAATTGGGTGGGGGTATACAGGACTTGTATAGTGCCCAATATAAATATATACCCTAAATTGGGCCTAGTTGGGCAGAGTCTGCCAATCACAATTTGGGGGTGTCAATAGTAGAACCCAAAAAAAACTAATGCGTAACATGTACAAAATTTACGGGTGAGAGAATAAGAGTGCGTGATGGGGAGGAAAGCTGGGCCGTTGATGTTTATCGGAAAAAAAAACGAGTTGGGCCGCTGCGGTTGATTAGTTTGTTCTCCATGGTGGTTTGTTGTACGAGAGGAACATTAGACAGAGAGTCAGTGAGTTGTCAACTTGTCACCCGTATATTTACTCAATTACCCTTGTTGAGTTCTCACATTTACAAATCCCATAGTCCTTTCACTCCTTTGGGATTTATGGGTTACAAGTATTTTGGGACATGTATGATAAAGAAATATAATCGATCATAATCACAATGGACTAGAAATAATGGTAATTTGTTCGTACATTTTGCTGAATTAATCATTTGCTCAATTTTGATTGTCTTTTTCCCCGTTTAAAAAAGATGCAAGTTAAGTCAAGTTTCCAAATGGCACGATGAATCTCATATTCTCATCTCACTGTACATAAAGATTTTGACCCCATTTTCCGTAACATGGTCATGGACTCGTGGTGTACTCCGCCAACTTAACGCCAATACAATAGCATTCAAAAGCATTTATATCCTTGGGAGAGGTTTTAGGGACATATTTGGCAAGTTTAAATTTTTTTTATTATTTGTGACAATGTTTAGAATAGTTAGAAAATCATATCTACAAAAAATTAGTCTAATCCAAAACTTACAAATATCCTAACGATTTTGAGTTTGTTTACGTGTTAAGATAAGATATGTCCTTAGAATCCCTCCCTATATCCTTTTTGATGCAACTCCAATAAATGCAAACAGATATATCCTTTTTTTTTTTTTTTTTTTTTTTGGTAAAGATGCAAACATAAGATGAGTTCTGAATTAGACCCAATACCATAACGTCATAAATCATACTCTATGCAAATTTGCTTGCCTTGGATTTAAAATTTATATAGTGAGTGCAAGACTGCAACAGATTAAAATTGGAATTAGTTCAGGAATTGAACTTGGGATTTTCATTTTTTTGTAATCTGATTGAACTCGGCTTGTGACCAAATATCTCAGTACATTGAAAAATATGACGTCGATTGAACAACAAATTCTATGTCCATCTCAGTATATATATCGGGCTGGCTACGTCGGCATACAGAAATGGTATAAGGAATTGACATACGCAATCCTACCTACCTACACAATGAACTAAAAACTGATTTTTTTTTATGGGGATTTGATCTCCACAAAAAATTAGCTCTTTTGAACATGTCTAGCCCTACTAAAAGTTGAGTTCAAGTTAGAAATTTATCTAACGGTCCAGAATTTTAGCACTCTTTTGACAAGACTAGACACATCTGATTGGGCTGATTTTTTGTGGAGATACTATCCATGGTAGATGACAAGCGTGGTTTTTATGTATGGAATGGAGATGGAAAGAAAATATGGATGAGTGTCGTTGGTCAAAACCACACAAGATCAAAACCTAATATCTCTTAATGAGTAAAAGATGAGTAAGTAGGGTATCAATCCCGACTTGTATCACTTATGAAGGACGAGAGTGGAAAGGGGTGTTGAGGGATTAAAACTATTGTAGTAGAGATTATGAATTAAACTAAACTATCTAATTAAACTAAACTATCTAATTAAACTAAAGCTAAGAATTGGAAATAAATATAGAATATGATAGAGAGATTCAAGAGATTCAAATCCACCAGTACTTTTGATTCAATGACCTTTTGCTTTACGTTGTTCTCACAAATAGACTACAATTGGGCAATCAAGCAAGTGTTGATGCCTTCTTGGGTGAAACATCGTTAAAGAATTATTTTTATTTCTATGTTATTCCTATGTATATGTTATTAATATCTTATTTACTTTTATGTGAGCTTGGGTAGCTATTCAATGAATCACCATCTAAGGCAAACACAAAGAATACTCCTTTTACTCTATAACAATACACAACTAGAAGAAAAATAGAAAATAGTAGTATAATATTCAATTACAATAAATAAAACCCTATTACAACACTATATTCAGTTGCAATAAATAAAAGTCTGTCACTAGTAAATATTTAATTGCAATACATAAAACCATAAACTAGCATGATATTTAATTGCAATAAATAAAAACCCTAATCTATACTCTCATCCCCTGGTCTGGGCAATAAAACTAATAACTAAACAAACATAAATAACTAACATGATTATAGAACACCATGAACCAAAAAAATCACCAAACCCTAAGCATTTGTTAGTTTCATCTCTTCCCTTGAAGGAGAAGATTAGCCTTCTATGAAGAATAAAGAACACGAAGAAGAAGAAGAAGAAGAAGAAGAATAAAAGAATAACGTAAGACTAATTAAAGAGATTAACTTATTAAGACGTGGATAGCTAGTGAAAACCGAATCTTTTATTATTAACCTCTCTTTGTCTCAAATTTCGGAGGCAAGAATAATGTGAATTGACAATTACAACAAGTAATCGAGGTGCTCCTTATATAGGGGTTACAATGAGCTCTAGAAACATCTCAAAGCATGGGATATTGGACCTAATTTCCTATTACATATCGACCTCCTTCTCGATTCCATCTTCATTTCCAAAAGTGTTAAGAGGTGGAGTCTATTGTGTCGGTTCTATCGTCTAGACTTGCGGGACAATATAAATCCATGCGTCCCAGGGCGTATGAGTCTGTTTTTTTCTTTTGCTCCATCTTTCGTTTTTCTCTTTTGTGGGTTTTGGTCCAAGTAACTAATTCTTTTGCCTTGGGATTTCAAGTAAGCTCTAAAATAGGTCCAATTCCTATCTTTTTATAGCTTCAAAACCTTGGGCTTTTTTTCATAATTATTTATGAACTTCCATGTGATTCTTAATGCCCCAAATTGCTCATTTTTACCCCTTTAACTCTAATATTTGGCAAAACTCTCTTTTTCACCTGTAAAGTCATAAAACACAACTTACAAGTACTATTGGTCCAATAAGATGGCTAAACAAGAGGTATAATTGAGGGTTAAAATATACTTTTTGAGCACTTATCATAACCCCCAACTAGCCTTTTGCTAGTCTCTTAGCAAATAAGATTAAAAAAAAAAAAAAAAACGATCGAAATCACATTCTAATAACAAAAAAAATAAATCCTAACTCACTTTTGTAGGCATCACGATTGCATTTATCCTATGCAACAAGGCTTTAAACCTTTAAGTTCCCCAAAAATGACGAGTTATAGTCTTATGAGAGTTTTCAGGTGATATACCCACAAAATCCAAAAAGGACGAGTTATAGTATCGTGAGAGTTTTCAGGTGATATACCCATAAAATCAATCAATATCATGTTCAAGAATGATAATATTTTTCAAAGAGAGAAATTTCTTACCAACTTAGTGCTAAATCCAATGGATGGGTCTCCATTGCTAACTTTATTGCTGCAAAGACTCATAGATTATGTTGGGAGATAGTAAAAATTTACGGAACTCTCGATCAAAGCCTATGTGTGTACTTAGTCAATCTCCTATACTCTCCTATCCAAGAAACGGAATTCCTAGTTTACTTTTAGATAGATAATCTCGACTTTCAATCCTCACCAGTCATACTTTCAGGAAAAAAAAATCTCTCAGAAGATGGTTTACTATTTTACCTGATGTATATGGAGAAAATAATAAATAATACGAACATCCCACATATTACCTTGAAAAACGGACTTCTGGATGAAAGTAGATAGTCTCATGGCACTACAACAAATATGACATATGACATCACTAATTTTAGATCACTTTCAGCGAAGTGATGTCATATGAAAACTATGACATCACTTTTCTCAAAGATGTGATGTAATAATTATCACAATCTTTTTTTAACATCACTAATTTGAAAGGCTGATGTAGTAGAGTTGTACAAACATCATTTTAATAAGTGATGTCATTGATAGTGATATAGTAACACCTTTTTACGTCACTTTCGCCGTGTCACTTATAAAGTGATGTAATATCTATGTATTCAACATCACTTTAAAAATGACTTTGCCAAGTTTTCGAAATCACTTGTGATGTGACTTCCACAAGTGTTATTATTAATATACCTATTAATTATTAAGTTAATTAGTTAGAAAAAACCATAAAAAAAAATTAGGTTAAATAGAAATGAAATAGGCGTGTGATTGGTTTGCTAGACTAGCCGCCCTTAAACGAGAAATAAAAAATAAAAGACTGCAATTTTTTCTACTGAATATATTTTGGTTTCCCTAGTTAGAATTGAAAGACCATCGAAAAATTAGTTTAAGTAGAAATTAAACAGCCACTGGTTTGCTCGACTAGCCTTAAAGTGATACCAAAAACCACGCAAATTTGATACTGAAAATTTTGGTTTCCCGCTGAGAGAACTTGGTATACACTACAACAAAAGGGATCTGTTACAGCGCACCCTTTTGCAGAGCCCAAAAATCATTGGTAAAGGACATCAATTGCCGCGCCTTCCAATGTCGCTAAACGTTTTGGCATGGCCTTAATTGGATTTACTATTGCCAGCACTTCCAGCGCGGCAAATGGTCTCATTATATTTTTTGAAAGGAAGAATAAATATATTTTTTTGAGGAAATTAACCTTATGCAACGTAGATTTCTCTCTCAATTAAAACTATTGACTTCTTGAGAAACCTAAAGACCTCCAAATTGGCAAAGCTTTCTATACTGCCTCCGTTTATCTCTCTCTCGAGTCTCGACTTATACATATTTTCTTGACGGGGTATAAAATATTTAATACGTTGATAGAATTAATCTGTTGGAAAATACCAGCCGATTGATGCTGAGGTTTTTTTTAGAGACAATATATAAGAAGATTCAATTGATTAGATGATACTCAATGTTGATGATTAATATTCTCTTGGTGGCCCTTTTTGCATCTTACTCTAAAGAAACACCGTCTGTTTTAGCAGTGGAAGTAGTCATCCAAAGTGAAGCTATGGATATCAGATGGGCCAGTACCAACTCTGCCAATAGACATACACGCACTAACCTCAAATAATATTTAACGGGAAATCAGAAACTGGATACAAATGCAAGCATTAAACTAATCTTAAAAATTAATTAATAGAAAATTGGAATATAGATACAACTGCATTAAACTGACCTCAAAGAATAATTAACGGAAAATCAAAACTTGAATGCAAATACATCAAACAAATCGGATTAGAACCCCAAAAAAAACTAGAGCTATGAATTATGTCACGAGGATAAAAATGCTTGAACCTCAAAAAGACCGAGTACCATTCACTGGAAGCAGGTAAAACTCTAAAAAAAATAGATGAAAAACTATGAACTTTTGGTATGGCGTACACTCAAATACCTCTTATTTATGGTACTATGGTGAAACTTGAGTTTCCCAACCTTTAATAAGTCTTCAGTGTACTGAACCATATAAAGTGAGATCCAAGCATTAGTTTCCTTTCTAAACCAGAGAATGTTCCAATGACCAAGTATGTGTACTATGTGAAACTGTCATAATATAGCTTAAATATCTGTACTATCTAAAACTACTAGAATATAGCCATCTGAACCATACATACCAGATTCAAGGTAACCAACATTGATGAATATGCTAGAGAATCAAATGGTATATCATCTAGAGCAAACAGTTGACAATTTAGAGACTTGGGGCCTGACGAAAAGTGGGGAGTCTTCAATTTCGCTAGGAAAATTATATAAGTTTGCTCCATATGCAACATCAGTAAATATACATAATCTTTACAGAGTCCACAACAAGTCAGTAACTAACTCCACTTTGAAGAAAATAGGTTATGTACAACACAACACACATAGCTTCTTTGAAGAGTTTGAGTGTATTATGGTATTTTCGGTATTTCAACTTTCCATAAAATAGGTTTTGTACAAGTCCAATTTCTCTTTGGACACAAATAGCTGAGGAGTTCGAGTATATTTCGGTATTTCCAATTTCTATTCTGTACAAGTCCAATCTCTTTTCCGTATTCATTGACAAACAAAATAATACAATTGAAATTTCTACTCTCAAGAAACGACAATTTGCTCTTGCATAGGTGAGATAATAAGCGCGCTATATAAGATCCTTGAATGTGTGAGCTATAGATTGTATATATATAGTAAGAAATTGCAACTTGCTCCTGCAAAGGAAAGATAATAAGCTATAGAAGATCTTTGAATTTGCAAGCTATATATTGTCTACAGATAGTCGATATGTATTTAAGAACATCAACACTTTGAATGGGGTTTTTTTTAAGAGATAGTTGTGTAACAATAGAATTTTAACTTGAATCCTCAGACTCCCTAAGAAATCTTTCATAATCTACTATCAACAGAACAAACAGTTCATAAAAATTTCTCATATGCTATATCTTAGACGTATATGATGGCTTAGAGTTGGGACAAAATTAGCTTTTCCGATCCCTTGAACCCGCTGAGAGATCTCAATATTATCCCCCTTTGTTGCCGCAAGAATCATCTAACTTAACTCTTCAAATAAGCACAAGGACTCAAAGTAAGGCACTGGAACTACCTAAGCTTCAAACAATAACTCTAGCAAACTTGGAGGTCAACCATGGGAATAGGCAAAGTGACAAACAGTTGGTCCTCCCCGAAGTCTGAATAGTCCATCAAACACAGAAGTCATTGGCTACATTTTTTTTAAGAGGCAATGTTTATGAGCTAAGAACTTTTTGATATAATCCTTTACATGGGAGAGTATGCATAAACGTCTATTGGGATCCTCAGAAATTGTTGACCTTAACTCTTCAGAATTTTGTGTTTTTATCTTCACCACTGGTAATGCATAACCGACGACAAAGAAGAATTTATTAATATTAGCGATGATTATTGAAGATTTGCATTGTTTCAATTATTAGTTTGTTTGTTTACTTAAATTTACCCAAAACAAGAGTCAATTAAAAAAATTATATTGTACATTCAAAAATAGTCTAGACACTATATATGTTCTCTCCATTAATTTTTGTTTAACATGTTATTATTCCCACTCAGTCCAACATTACATGAATCACACATTATAAAAGTGATACTTGAGGAGAGATTGCAGCAGATGAAGCAAATTGTTAGTAATGTTAGTAGTGGGTCACTTTGGGTTTAGTAGATATGAGACTTTTCGTGAAAGAGCCATATAATTTAAATTTTTTCCATCAAAAGTGCTAGACCAAAACCAAAACTGGAAATGGGCCTTTACCGGACTACATAGGACACATGTGATAGATTGTTAGAGTACGCATTGGAGCATAGAACATATTTGATCTTAACAGTGTTTCAGTACATAAACAATATTCGAATATTGCGATTTATATATGCAAAATACCTAAAAGATCTCGAGTGTATGCCCGGGTTCAAAATCTAATTCTACACTATATGAACCCCCTCTCCACTATAGGAGTATCATGTAGGCAATTTGTAATCTCCCGATTTTCTCAATTTAGAAACACCTCCATCACAAAAATTAAAACAAACTCCTCCTTCCCTTTATTAATAATTTAGAAAAACTTCCCTAATGTCACTTAAATTATATAATTATCCTTCATTTCCCTTACTGAAATAAAAACAATCCCTCTTTTATTGATCATTTAGAAAAACCTCCCCAATGTCACTTAAATAACATAATTATATTATCCCCTACTTTATAATAAAAAATAAATAAATAAAAAATAAATAAAAAAAAAAAAAAAAAGATGAGCTTATGCATCTCCTATATAATTACAATTACCAATTACAATTAGAATCCAAAGAAACCATGTATAACTATCGATCTCGAATGACGGGTTTTAAGACTTTAGAAGAAAAAGAAGACAAACAAACAAACAAACCAAACCAAACCAAATCGATGTGTAGCAGGGTTTGCATACTTGTATATCTTTTCAACTTTACAACCCTCGTTAAGAAGACAAGGTTATCCTGTGGAATGGGGAAGAATATAATAATTAGTTGAAGCTAACCTCATGTAGTCCTGTTGGCCTTCTTTCCATCAAATATCATACGTCGAATCAACTATGTAACATGGCGTTCAAAGGATATATTAATTTGACTTATAGTATACTGGGTCTAACTACTAATATTATTAGTGCACTTACGTTAAAAATCTTATCCTAGCTAGTGTAAGTAGGAATACTTGGTTCAGGATTTACTAAGTTCAGAGCTAACAATGCTTTTGAAGCAGAATATCTTGGTGCAGAATTATCATGCAAGCTAGTGATGAAGTTAAGCTTATCCCCATAAGGGATTATTGTCAATGGTGATAACAATTAACAAAGTTGTCACAGGAAGTTTAGAAAAGTAGCTGGAACCTACTGACTGGAGCTGCTTTCCCATTATGCAGAACATCAATGCTTTCAAATCTTATTTTGATTTCCTTGTAATTTTTAACTGGAGTAGTTGAACCTTAAATGGGGAGGCCAACTCATTAGCCTAATGGGCTATGAGGTTTTCTGGGGCCTCCACCAATCTGTCTTTTACATGAACCAATGTATTTTGATATATATATATATATAAGCTTGTGCATAGTCTCTCTCCTCACCATATAGCTCTATTTTCCAAACCAAGTAATATTAGAGACTCCGAAAAAAAATGAGAGGTTAATATTTAATAACACCTCCCTAAATTTGTTTAATTCTCTCTCTACTATTCTTATATTATTATGATCTCCCCAAATTCTAATTTTATAAACAAATAATAATGAAATATAGCAAAACAAAATAACCAAAAAAACCTAAACCAACAAATCCATCGCCAAATACAAAAATAACAAAAATGAAAAACATTTTATCAAAACCCACAAAGTCTACCTTTGAAAAGAACAAAAAAAATAAAAAAAACAAAAACAAAAACAAAAAACAAAAAACTCCACCCACAAAGCCCTTTCTTTTCAATCACTCGGTCTCGATTATCCATATCCCTATTTTGATGCCTTGCCAAAAAAAATATGAATCTGATCAAGTCATTCTATTTCACTTTTAATTCGAATAACAATTGGGTATGTTTTTATTAGAATTTCTTGGTTTTGTATTCCTTCACTTAACTTTAGAGTTCTGAATTATTTTGCTGCACCCAATTGATTTGCTACATGTTTGATTATTTATTTGACTTTGTGTTTGAAAATTTGAAGTTCTAAAATCTAATTAGTTCTACTAATAAATTAGTTTGACAGTTAATAGTTGCACCGGAGCTTTAAATTTGGGTGATCTTGGACACACCCATAAAAATACTCTCGTACCCCATAACTAACATAAATTTTTGCCGTACCCAATAACTGCCTAAATCCAATAATATCTCCCATATATTTTTGGGGTATTTTCCATAAGGGCAAAAGGATTAAAAAAAAAGAAAAACAAAATAACAATACGTCTATTTTCCAAGTATTTTGTACCCTTTTTTTTTAGTGTAAGTTTCTTTTCGCATTCTTTTTCATCCTTTCGCTGTATCTTCTACCAAAAAAAAAAACCTTTTGAGCCTTGCAAAAAGGAATTGGGTTTGTTGTATGAATTGGGCGTAGTCATTTTGGTGAATGGTGAATGGTTGTTTGAAGTGGGCGCTGGTGACACGCTGAAAGTTATTCCTGGTTTAAAGGTTCCAGTTGATGGTGATGTCGTATGGGGTTCAAGTTATGTTGACGAGAGTATGGCGACTGGTGAATCTTCACCTGTTCTGAAGGAGGCTAACGCTCATGTTATTGGAGGCACAATCAATATGCATGGCGCTCTTCATATAAAAGCCACAAGAGTGGGATCTAATACTGTCTTGAGTCAGATAATTTGTCTAGTTGAGGCAGCTCAAATGTCCAAAGCTCCCGTTCAGAAGTTTGCTGATTTTGTAAGTATTAATTAGTTAGTAAATTTTATAAGCGTTTTGGTTGAATTTTTGGGCTCCATATTGATCCAATTCTATTATATGCTCAGTGGAAGGCTGGAAGCTTTTCTCTTTCTAGTACTTGTTTGATTCATATTCTGGGTAGTATATTAGATTACTAGTACATGCTGAACTTGCATGTCACTATTCACCAGTTCCTTTTTGAATGAACGCATGATTAAAAGCGGGCATCATTGACAGTATGATAGTTTCATAGGAAAGTATTGAGAAACTTAACAGATCAGCAGTTTGAATATCCATATTGGTGATTTCATACGTCTTCTGTTAACGTTTTTAGTCTTTGTTCGACTTTGTAGTTTAATTTTCTCGATGTCATCGGTACTTTAATATAAATGTGTCACCTTATCCTTATTGTAGTTATTTTTACTTTAACAGGTCGCAAGCATTTTTGTTCCCACTGTTGTTAAGCTGGCTTTGCTAACTTTTCTGGGGTGGTAAGTTAACTTGATATAGTGTGAAAGTAGTCAACATTCACCAGCAAATAGCTTCTGTTTTGAGATTTTTTAACTTGAAGAGCAATCATGATTTTGCAGGTTGGCATTCAAGATGTGAGAGCTGAAGTGATGCCTGCTGGAAAGGCTGATGTTATATGTTCATTTTAGAGGGATGGAAGCATAGTTGCAATGGTTGGTGACGGTATCAATGATTCTCCTGCCCTTGCAGTAGCTGATGTTGGGATTGCAATTGAGGCAGGGACTGATATAGCCATAGAAGCTGCTGATTATGTGTTGATGAGGAGCAACCTAAAAGATGTTATCACCGCCATTGACCTCTCAAGGAAGACATTCTCCTATATCCGTTGGAACTACGTTTTTGCCATTGCCATCCTAGTTGCTGCTGGTGTATTCTTTCCATTGCTAAGAATCTAGTTACCGCCTTGGGTGGCGGGGGCATGCATGGCCCTTTCATCTGTTAGTGTTGTATGCTCTTCTTTACTTTTTGAGAAGATGAGGTTGTTTGTAGTTTTACATTGTCCATACCTGGGGTTTGCATCTGTGCGTCCCATTAATGTACATGCCTCTTGTAACACGTGTCTGTTTTCATAAAATTTTCCAATTGAGTGAGAAGGAATTAATCAAAGCATTTTTTTTGTTTTCTTCTGACTCCGTTTCTCTTTTAAAGTTCTGAGGCGATGGACATAAGTTGGGTTGCCAAGGGAGAATATAATCGGTCAGATAAAATTTTGAGACCTGAGAGCTATGAAAGTGACATTCCTAAGGTACATTGAGACTTGATACTGTGATAGGTCTGAAAGTGATACTAAAAAAACTTAATAGTTTGGAATTGGTATGATAAGCGCAACGAATTATGACAAACCAAACATTAAAATATTCAAGAGTAGTGCATTTATTTCACTAGAGAAGCTGAATAGCAGTCTATTATACAAATCGTGAAAGAGGGAAAACAAGATAACAACATAAGTAGAAGTAGCAAAACTTGGTGTTTTTAGTTTTCCAGCATATGCATTTACTTCAGTGGAGTAGCTGAATTGCAACTTTACACATTCCAGGAAGGAGGGACGCTAAGATAAGAGCCGTAAACAGAACTGACAAACTTGGTGTTTAATAGTCAGATTCCTGGGCTAGCATGGAGCAGGTGACCCGGGTAGGAACTTGGTAGTTGGAGACACCACCTAGACTTGACATCTTCACCATTGCACGAGCAAATTCCCTCCTAAAAGCCGAACCATCATCAGACGCATAGGCCTTCACCAATGCTGCAGTTTTCTGTGTCGCCATCAATTGTTGATCAGCAAATAGGAGTCCTCTCCCTCTCATCAAGCTCACATAGTAGTGAGTGTCGAAACCAGCTTTTGAGGACATGGATGGTAATAGAGTCTGGTAGTACATCATTCCTAAGTCAGGTGACGGTGGAGAGAGCCGACTAGTACTATTGTTGCAGTATGCTCTCAACTGAACTAGGAAATCAGTAGATTCTCCCAAGTATAATAGTCTTCTGTGTTCTCCCATCCATTAAAATTTGATTTTGAATTTTTTTCTTCATCCTCATTTGGTTGGTATTCATCCTCATTACTTTGGTATGATTGATTCAAATCAAAAGTGGGAATTTGCATGTTTATTGATGAGATAAAAGAATAAGAGGTTATTGGAGAAGAAAAAAAAATGCAATCTTTTTCTTCTACAACTGAATCACGTAGAGTAAATGACTTGTTTTAGTCAATAAATATTTTGGGTATGTCTAATAAAAAAGAAAGGTAATTTAGGAAGCTAAATGCGCCTAAAATTATTTTATTTATTTATTTTAAAAATTGGGGTACGGGAGTGTTTTGTTGGGTATGTCCAAGATCACCCTTAAATTTTGTGTAGGCATACCATAAAGGCAAAAACCCATAGATAATCGTGTGGTTAGTATCTTTGGCCAAAAGATTTTGATCATACTGTTGTCTGTTTGAGTACTAATTAGTTGCCCATCGATGCTACAAAAAATATATTGAGTTTGGATTTGGTCTTTATTCTACTATGTTTCATTGTTATTTTTTTATTTGCATTTTTTACTAGTGATTTGTAAGGAATAGGTGCTTCACATGTACAACATGGACTTGATTGATTATTTGACATCAGCTGTGCAACAACTTCTCTTAGCTGTTCAACAGGACGCTTGGGACCCAATTGATTGAAACAACAGTTGAGGTACTCTTATCAGTTTTTTATGGTTTACCCTATATTGGTTAAGATTAGTTGGAACTTTTTTAGTAATAAAGATGTAATATTGGTACATCAACCATGCTATATATCCAAACCATTTTATAAAGAGAAAAATATAAAAAAAAACCAAGTTTAACCATTTGCAAATAAATGTTTAATAGATTGGCTTTTCGTTTTTCATTCAGTAGATAACAACAGATGGTTGTCATTGCAAGGCAATGGAAGTCAAAGACGTTGGTAGCGAAAGACACGCATTTACTTAAGATCAACTTTGTAGGTATGAGTAATGTTACGAATTTGTATGTTGATTGTTGATTTTGCCTTAATTTATGTTTTGATGCAAAACGAAGTTGGTATGCGCCTTTGGTTTGGTGGGGTTGAGATAAATTACCTAATATCATGTTTCTTCTTTTTGTTGACTCCCCCACCTTCTTCATCAGCAATTCTTATTTTCGAAGTCTCACATTTAGTTCAAAGGTTCGTTAAGCAATCTTGAGCCATTTCTTATCTTCCCCTCTTTTAATATATTTGTTTCGGCATTTTTTTATGGTTCTTTGAAATATTTTCACGGGGTTTTGAGTTCTTTGTGAGTGCGTGATTTGGGGATTTCTTTGCAATTTTCAAAGCCAAATTGTGTGTTTTTTTTTACATTTTCGATCTTCTTTATGATATTGAGTTTTTAGGAATTGCAATGGGAATTTGGGTTGCTTCAATGTAGGACTAAAGGTAAACAAAAAACACACCATCCACATCATTCTCTTCTTTTAACGTTAATATAGCTTAGTGTTAACGATAAGGTAGCTTACTGTCGTAAATCCCATATATTGTCTAATGTATCAAAAAAAAAAAAAAAATGCTCTTAGATAAAGAACTTTAAACAATATTATATTGGATTTACAGTTAATACTACACCATTTGGGTGATTTTGCAACATTTGGGTTTTTTTATTAGTAACACTTATTAATCCGTTAGCAAATTATTCACATTTATCAACCGTTAGAAATACTATCAACCGTTGCTGAAATGCTTGAATTATTTTCAAAGATTTCTTTAGATATTTAGTGACGTTTCTCTATATGTTAGAAATTGAGAAATGGAAAAAAGAAAAGAAAAATCAGATTGTTAAAAAAAAAGGAAAACTTAAGCGGGAGTTTTTGACCTCTCGCGCTCATCGAAAAGTGGAAAAGAGAAAAACCCTAAACCGTAAGGTTGTGTTTTCCTTCCCCCTCCTACAAATTGTCTAGAATATTGATTTTGGTTTTGGGTGGCTAGGGTTTCGAGATTCATTTTAGGCCATAATTGTTTTTAAGTGTAACAGTTTTTGACATTAGGCTTTTAGCTCTTGGGTTGGTTGAATTACTTTAAATTATTATGTAAAAGATTGTATCTTTATAGCTTCATATATGGTCCTTTCATGTTTAGTTTCTAGTGGAAAAGGTAGGTAATTTTTGTTCTTTTTATGGTTGGCAGTCATATGGTTATTAACTTTATTATATAGCTCATATAAGTTACATTAAATTTACACAACATGCATTTGAAATGCACTGTCTGATCAATGTTGGGGCTCAAGGATTAAGATATCTTCCACAACTTCCTTTATATGGGGGTGTAAAAGCAAGAAATGGTATGAAGAGACTCGTGAGTTTTCAGGTTTGGAAAGTTATTTGTGTTGTGAAGAGAAGCTGTGTCCTAAATGTAGTTGGGCATTATTATTAGTTAAGAGGCTTAGGCTGTTTATTAGGGACTGAACTGTTTATTGACTATTAGGGGCCAACTGTTTATTAGTGTGGCACTCAAGGAACTTGCCATCTTCTACAGCTTCCTTTATATCAGGGCATAAAAGCAAAGAAGTGGGATGGAGAGATTCGTGAAATGGTTTCAGGTTTGAAAAGGCATTTGGGTTGTGAAGAGAATCTATGTCTTAAATGTTGTTGGGCTTAGTGAAGAGGCTTAGGCTGTTTATTTGCCTGTTTATTAACTATTAGGGCTACCTGTTTATTAGTGTGGGGCTCAGGTAACATGCCATCTTCTACTGCTTCCTTTATACTGGGGCATAAAAGCAAAAATGTGGGATGAAGAGATTCGTGAATTGGTTTGAGGTTTGAAAAGGTATGTGTTGTGAAGAGTTGTCCTAAATGTAGTTGGTCATATTTGGGAAGAAGCTTAGGTTGTTTAGAAGGGGGCTAAATTGTTTAGTAACTATTGGGGGCTAACTGCATACTAGTGTGGGGCTCAAGGAAACTGCCATCGTCTACATTGCTGAAAGAGGTAATTGATGTACCCAATTATTTAATTATCGTTCTTTACAAGTTCTGATATGCATACAACAGCTCACTTTGTATGGGAACTAGCTTTCCTCTCTCTCTCTCTTTGAAATTAGACATAGCCGCCCACTTGAATTTCAAAATAGATTGAACAGAATGAATTAATGGCTTTTCTTTGTGGATACGATCTCCTCACAGTGGTGATCATTCCCAGAAAAAATAGCTCATTCTACTGTCTCTAACCTTGGCCGAAGATGCATGTACGTTTGGAAGGCCCATGTTTTTTGTACCCTCTGACAAGGTTGAGATATCCCAATGAGCTGATTTTTCTAGTGAAGGATCACCATGGTGAGTAGATCGTACTTTACTTGCCTCTGGTACACTGTATAGGTCCACATGTTGTCAGGAGCGATGCAAGGTTGTAGTCGTCCCAACTGGCGCCTTAAGGCACCTTGGCTGCTCCTCCACTTAGCGCCTTTGATAACAAACCCTAACCATTTTCACTAATCTCAGCCTCGGAGGGACCGACTCCTTAGCTACGCCTTTGATGACATAGATTTATATAGAGGCTGAAGTTATGTATGAAAGATGGGGAAGGCTGAAAAGGAATTTCATATGCTGTAGGGATTCCGGTATAGGAAAGCCGTTGCCTTTGGATGAGAAATGGTGTGCAATAATAAAGGGAGGATTGGGTATCATGTAGCTTAGTCAGTGGATCTTGATTAAAACCACATTTTTTATTGTAAATATCCAATACCGAGAGCCTAAAGTCAAATGGAATTATTGATGTAGCTGTTTTGAAAGTCAATAGTTAAGTAGACGTTGGAAATTGAACTCTCTTATCTACTGCCACATCTATACACACGGTGTGAAAGTGACACCAACTACCTTCTAGAAGAGCAATGCCAGAGATAGGTGAGTTGGGAGATATTTGACATGGGTGTCAGGGCTAAGTCATCCATCACCTTTTACGTAACTACTTCTTGTGTGTGGGCTTGGAGACATCTATTTGTGATAGAATACAAGAATGCAATTGTAATTTTCTGTTATTTACCAAAAGAAAAAAAGTGAAAAGAAAGGAAAACGTGTTGTATTTAGGGTTCATCAATCATAGGGCCCATTCTGCCTTTTGGGTACCATATTTACTTCTTTAGGCTTCTATGGAATAGAGAAGTAGGTTCGATTGTGCATCTTTTTTATGTTTTTTTAATTATTGCTTGTATTTAGGAAGATGATGATTTAGTGTAGATTTCTGATGCCTCATATTTCTGGTTGAGTGGCTTCCTTTGTCTTTGATGTCTGCGCGTCTGCGATTTAGGGTTATCTAACTGTCATTTTAAACTTGAAATTTATTAGTGCTAACCTGATTCTTCAATTTCTAATTATGTTTTAAGACTACCCTTTGGTCTCTCTCTCTCTCTCTCTCTCTCTGTTTTGTGTCTTTTGGGAGGCCTTACTTGCAAGAAATCTTCTTTGCATCAGTGAAATTTTATTATTGTTAATGGAGAAGAAAGTTAAAAGAAAAGAGAGTTCGGCTTTGTTAGTTTCGGCCTCCTCTCACTTTTTGTATATAGAAAAATAGTTTGTTTACAATATAGAAAACCTACTTCAGCTGGCTACGCGTCCCACTTGTCATGGCTTACAAGAACTCTAACAGCATCCTCTGGAGTCGCTTGATGAGTCGACTGTGATATGTCAATTTTCTAATTCCTTGGCATCGATATGTGAACAGTTGGTCTACCAAAAGGGGGGAAATCAGTAGCCTAGCTTTGCAAGAACATTAGGTACCTCTGCCTAGGTGGACAAACTGGATTATGCAAGATTGGTTTATTATAGTCCATGATGATTATAGTTAAAATTGCATTGAATTATATGTTAGGTTTGAAACTTGTTGGGGTAGTGTGGCCAGCTTGTGTGCTTACTTACATTGTGATTTTTTTTTTTGATTGGTAAGCTTGCTTTAAATGAGATCAGTAACTCTTTGATGCTGGCGAGGTTCAGCACCCAAAGGTTTTACCGACTTTGCTAACAGCAAACCCCAAAATGGCTATTTCTTTTGTTTTCAGAGTTGACATAAATTCCATAACCATTTCAACAAAATTAATTTTTGCCTCATTAGCGTAATCAACCACTTTCTTGAAGAACTCTGCTTCCTTTCTCATTGGAAGATTTTCTGCAGCATAACACATGTACTTAAGATCTCTCAATTAGGGCCGGAGATGAAACCCGATAGTTATTTGCAGATTTGAAGTCATCGGGAGAGGCGTTCAAATCTGCAAATAGATGATTTATGAGTTATTTGCAGATTTGAAAATCTTAAATCACAAAAATCTTCCAAAGGAAAGGAAAAAAGTTCTTCAAGAAAGTGGTTGATTACGCTTAATCCAGGCAAAAAATTAATTTTGTTGAAATGGTTATTGGAATTTATGTCAACTCGAAACAAAAAAATAAATAGCCATTCGGGGTTTGCTTTTAAGAAGGGTACATCCGATCTGAGATATTCTCCAGCCATAGATGTGCATTCGGAAGCTTCTAGAGCATGGTGCTCATTTGAGAATCCATGATCCTCATGTTCGACGAGCATATATTCATAAGCATTTTCAGGCGTGGTGTATCGGTGGTGGAAACTCCTTCACAAGCCACGAAGGTGCGGATGCAATTTGTATCCTTTGGCAGAGTATTAAGATGACTTCTTCAACTTTATGAAAACATCGTCACCCCCTCTTATATTTTTGACGGTAGATATCTAGATGTCAACTGGGAAGCTGTCACGTTTTATTGGTTTTCAGTGCACAGATGGGGACTTAAAAGCTATATTGTAAGTTACTTCTTTTCTGGAGGTTTCTAAAACTATGTTCACCAAAAGTTGTCCACTTTCTCTTAAAATACTAACAAAAGTCGTCCACAACTAACAATATACACTTACTTTGTGTGCAGGGTTAACCCTGTTGAGGCGCATGCTCCTGGAGAGGAGCACCCTGGTGAGGCACACCCCTGATGAAGAGCACCCTGATGAGGACGACTTCAATGAATATGACAGTGATGAGGACCCTGAGTGGGTCCCTTGATGAGTAAGTTACGAGTTGAAAACTTCGTTTGATTAGTTTCATAGTTTTTGTCGGTTTTATCAGCTTATAAAGAGTGATGTCTTATCTGAATATTTATGTTGTGGTGTGCCTCATATAATTAACATCATGTCCGCTAAATGATATTTGAATGGAGAGGAAACGAAAAGGAGGGGTCCTTATTTATATATGTAGGAGGAGTCTGCTTATTTAAGTAGATTAAAATGGTGAAGAAACTAAAGTAGAATTAGGAGTTAGCTTAAATTGTCAAGTAGTGGGATTCTAAAGTAGGCTAATTCAGAATGAGATCCGTGTTATAAAGGTGTTTGATTGAGTAAACTCCGCTGCATCCGGTAGCGTTAGAAACACAGGTTTCAATAGATATGGAAAAGCACAGACAAAGGGTCTTATCAGTATTTCAAAGCAGAATTCTTTTCTACAATATCGTTTGTATTTTATGCATTGCAAAAAACGTTTAGACATTTAAATGTTCAGATTTTTTGTGAGGATGATGTCCATGATGTGGAGAACATACACAAAGAAAATCAGCCATCAACTGTTCTCCAAGTACCCCTTCTAAAAGCGTGTGTCATTTTAGTGTCATATTATCCTTCCTCATTCACAAGGGGATTCACTAATACCCCATCTATAATTTTCTTTTTCCTTCTATGTATTTATTTGTTTGCTTTGATTTTATTTTTGTGAGATCGGAATTTGGGTTTTGTGAATTGGTTAATGTCTTGAATTAGTTGAGTTGGTGAATTGGTTAATGAAAGTATTGATTTGAATGTTTGGTTGAAGGAATTTGTTGGTTTAAGGTGGGGCTTTGTGTGTGTGTGTGGGGGGGAGAATCTGATACAAGATGGTTAATGGATTGAGAAGTGGTGATTACTGTGTAATTAAATTGGACTAGAAACTGAACTTTTGTTACCAATTTATCTAAGTTGGCCTTCAGTATTGACTATTGAGTGAATTTAGGTATTTTAGAGATCTGTCAAAATCTAGGGTTTACTTTTGATATTGGCGTATTTAGTTGGATAATGTGTTTTTGATTACTAAGAGAAATGGGAACTTGTCTGGTGTAGAAGAAATCTGTAGATTCTGGTAGGACTTGCGAGATTGGTATTGCTGACCACGTTGTGAACTTTGTGAATTTGATACTTTATTGGATGAGTGGTTGAGGTCACTTCCTTTTAATTAATTTCGTAGCTTTTGCTGCTCTTTTCCAGCTTAATTTTTTGCGTAATTTATAGACTGCATGAAAAGTGAGTCTTCTTATTTGAATGTACGCATTGTGCTGTTTACCAATATTGGCATCCTGTTAGGGAAAAGCACTTGAATTCTCTATTGGGAACATGTTGGGATCCTTAGTTATGCTTGTTCCATGTTCTCTTTTTCCTAGATAGAGTAAGATGGTGAAGTAATTAATGTAAAATTAGGGATTATAATATATACGCGTTACAAATTAAAATGATGAAGTTCTGTTATATACTATATAGAGATGTTTTCTTGAGTAATTTCCACGACATACATCCGGGATGTCAGATACCTAGGTGGTGTCTTGCTGTTCCGAAGATTCACTATGTGAGAAAAGCACAAACAAAAGCTTTTATCGACTTTTTAAATAGGAAATGCATGTATCATGTGTATCATGATTTATGAGTTAGCAAATACATCTTTATACCATATATTAGTAATGGTACAGGGATCATACAAAACTAAGTAAAATATTTATATCATGTACATCTTAACCCTGTTAATCGGGTCCTGTGTTATGAATTTATGATGTAACTCAACACGTTAGTCTTGATATTTTTATGGAACTTACCTATTTCTTTATGATCCAATATCTGAGGACATGTCCATCCTACTATCTGATCTGGAAAGCTTCCATCAGTCTACCCCGTATTCCTCAATTTCCTGTGCAGAGGCAGAGTGTTACTAGGGAATCATCTTGATCATCCCTCTGCAGTCTATGCTAACAGTTTCACCTATTGGATGCAGCTACGTCCAGAACTGCGAAGAGAAGGAGAAGTTGGAACATCAGTACTAAAGTATTACAGCAGCTGCGTCACTTGGAATGGAAGACTTCATATTTTTCTTGGTAGTTCTCAAGGTTTTGTGTTCTAAGCGCAGCAGAGCAGAACTGCAGTTCACTTTCTAGCCATGTTAAGGCATTTGAAGTTTAAACATATCTTGTATGTGTTTGCAATTAGAATAAGTAGATATTACTTTATTACAACTTTGAGACATCAATTTATAGTTAAAGTATTTGATATGCAACTTTGCACCTTTATTAGATTTTTGGTTTTGGAATCACCGATCCAACCTCTCTGCATGGAAAACTCTCATCAGCTTAAGTGAAGGAAGGCAAACTATATCTCTCGCACTAAGCTAAAATAAGCTTAAAAGTTACAGACAAAAAAAAAAAAAAAACCTCCCAGGTGACTAGGTGAGAGAATACATGACTAAGATGTGCTCTGATGTAAGGTAGGCATAATAACACCACCCAGGTGTCACGTCTCGATATTTTTAATTGGCTATATCGACGTTTCAGGGGTAATAATAACCGAGATTATGCAAAAAAAATGTAACAAAAAAAAAAAACATTTCACCATCTTTTGTATCTATTCTCCAACAATGGAAGCACTAGTATGTCAGAAATTAGGAGACCCAACACTCCCAATCACGTCCACGTCACCAATAACAATCTCAAAATCACACCCAATCCCAAAACTCAATTCCCCAACATCAGTTTTAGTTAAAGTCAAAGCAACAAGTTTAAATTACGCTAATTATTTACAAATTCTAGGCCAATATCAAGAAAAACCAACATTGCCATTTGTTCCTGGGTCTGATTACTCTGGTGTCATTGAGTCTGTTGGTGCCCACGTGTCCAAATTTAAAGTTGGTGATCGGGTTTGTTCTTTTGCTGCTCTTGGTACTTTTGCTCACTTCATTGTTGCTGATCAAAATGATCTGTAAGTATTATTATATTATATTATATTATATATTGTAAGTAAGACACACGTGTGCACAATGACATATGTTGTTGTGTTGAGAAATGAAGGTTCTTGATTCCTGATGGATGTGATTTGGTCACTGCCGGTGCGCTCCCTGTTGCGTTTGGAACTTCCCATGTGGCACTTGTCCATAGAGCGCAATTGGGCTCTGGTCAGGTACTCTATTTTTCCTTGGGGTTTTCAATAGGTTGTTATCAGGCAGGACCTGGAATACCAATATTACACACTGCATTTGAGGTGTGAAGACTACATGTAACAGCGGTGATGTAAAATGCAGGTGTTGCTTGTGCTAGGTGCTGCAGGGGGTGTTGGCCTCTCAGCTGTCCAGATTGGAAAGGTGTGTGGATCTGTTGTTATTGCTGTTGCCAGGTAAATTTTTGCCTACTTAGCTATCGATGAATATCTGGATAATCATTTTAGTCTGTTACATATGCTATCCTTGAGTGCTGAAATCAGAAAATTTGGGATGGATTTTATTTGATCCTTGTACCTATTTGGGTTTCAGGGGAGCTGAAAAAGTGCAGTTTCTCAAGTCTCTGGGTGTTGACCATGTTGTTGACTTGAGCAAGGACAGCATCATTGAAAGTGTGAAGGGGTTCTTGAAGGCAAGAAAGCTGAAAGGGGTTGACGTACTATATGATCCTGTAGGTGGCAAGCCCACAAAAGAAAGCATGAAGCTGCTGAATTGGGGGGCAAAAATATTGGTCATAGGATTCGCTAGTGGAGAGGTTCCCACTATACCAGTGAATATTGCTCTTGTCAAGGTAATAAAAATGATAATTAAAGTTCTTTACCCAATAATTTTGGTGGTTGTTCCTATCAACTATCCTTTCTAGATGAAATGGCTAATCAGATTTTCATCTAACCTCAAATAATAGTCTAAATTGTCATGCTGTTTGGATGATGAAAACCTCAGTAGTCAATATTAATCTGAACACTCAACTGAGAAAACTTATGGAAGGTATCATGAGTTGCAACATTTCTCAGAATGATTATACATATTTAAATAAGAAATTAAACGTTAGGTTCATATATGGTTGTAAGTTATAATGATGACTCAAATGTCATTTTTGTGTAAATGTTTTGACCCGACGAGTTTGTGAACGTGTGTGTGTGCCTATATGATTGAACGGCGAGAGGGAATGCATTAGAGAAAGCTTATTTTCAAATTTGTGATTGGATGTTGTAGGCCCAAGGGCCAATGTTCTTCTCAAAGAATGTTTCCCTGCATGCATATCCTTTCAATAGTAATAGATTATTGTGTCCGTTATCTTTTACTTTGAAAAAGGGTTTTGAAAGTTGAAACTGGTAAGTTTGGAAAGACGGTTTGAAACAAATTTAGCTGTACTATGAATGTCTTGGACTGCTTTTCAACCGACAAATTGAGTTAGTAGATCTAGATATCAACTTCTGCAGTAAGATAAATATGTTTTTTGTTGAAAGAACTTGTATTGTATTGAGTTGGTTTCCTTCATCTTTTAGTTTCAACTAATAGTGCAGGACACTTCTTGCTTATTCATGTCCCCCCCCCCCCCCCTTTTGTATGTGTCAATATTATGAAGCATAGAAGCCATAGAGTCTTAACGATGCTATTCTTATATACTGTGGTGCTTACTGGTCTTCAGAACTGGACGATACACGGACTTTATTGGGGAAGCCACAAAATACACAATCCTGCTCTTCTTGAAGATTCTTTGAAGGAGCTGCTTTCCTGGCTAGCTAGGGGTTTAATAACCATTAATGTCTCCCACGCCACGGATTATCAGAGGTAAAAGGGACCCAGAAAGGTGCAATTAATCATGTTTGTTTGTAATATTACTATTTTAATTTTGCTTCTTACCTCCATTGATCTCATCCTATTGAGAACAAATATGATAGAAAAAAACTAACCGACTTCTGAGTGTAGCATGGATGTTGTAGTTTTACTTTTGGATGTAGAGGATGTGTGCCCTTATACTTTATATGAACACGAAGCATTTACCTCATATTAATAGTGTCCATTTTTTGTGACAGGCCAACCTCGCGTTTGCTGCGATCAAAGAAAGAAAAGCCATTGGGAAGGTGATGATTGCTTTTGATGATCACAATGGTGTAAGATCTAAGCTTTGATTAGAATCGACGGTATGAATCCATGTACGAATGTAGATAGGATGGTGAGTTAATAATCAGCTCTAGATGTTACCAGTGAGATCTGAATTTTCTGGCAATAAGTCGTGGACAGTAATGCAGAACAATCAGCGTGTAAACTTAAGCATAACCTGAATAAAAATGACATTACCAGGTACCTCTTATTCATGTTTTTTGGATGGGACTATATTAAAGCCAGTTTTGACGAAATGGAATTGTGACTTTTATTATTGTAAAGCCCTGGACAGTCGCATATGGTATGGTGCAATGTAATGGCCTGGTAAGTATACACATACTATTCATAGCTCTTTGAATTGATGATAGTCTGAAATTTTTGCCCGTCATTTCCCCAATTGCAGCTACATTCTAGTGTCATACTGAAGAGGGTTTGTCTTGCCATCTTCCTTCATTGTGGTGGAATGGACTCTTTAAATCTAAAGTTCCAAGTGGCTTGTTGTGTTTATCTAATGGGCTTAGGCATTAATGCCCAATTACACACTTTGACAAGCAACCACGAGAATACTCTTCTCAAATTTGTGGTGTTTACTGTGCGGCAATTTTAAATCCTACTTGCTGGAGAATGAACAGAAATAGGAAGCGTATATAGAGAGGTTGAAGGAGAATGATGCCACCCTTAAAGGCAGGCCATTCTTAAACAAAGCCCAGAGTATAAGTAACGCCCTTACAACAATGAGAAGCCCATATCAGAAAGGTCCAACAAGAAAACATAAGGATAGGGACTTGTGGAGTTATGGAGTCTGACCATTGAGACAGTAAAAATCCATTAAACTCCAAGAGTTAGCAGCGTTCTAGCATCAAACCATTAGCCCGCAAAGCATCAGCCGAGGAGGGCATCTCATTTGAGTTTCAGAGTCCCAGAGATAAAATCTAAATCAACACAATGAGAGTGTGAATGCTTACAAATCACACTCACTAACCCGTCCAAGGTATATACTCTACTTAAAGTCAATGACAACATATAATTTTCGCAAGGGTGCGATGTCAGCAAAGTGTAAACTACTTGCTCAGAGTCAATGCCAGGTAACAAACTTACACAAAGGTGCCATTGTTATAGACTTATAGCAACTGTGCGTAGTTAAAAATTTTACTTGCCTCAATGGCATATAAAGTTATAAACAATTTACACAAACGTGCAGATGTGCAATGTTAGCAAATTTTCCTTTTAAACTACTTGCTCCGTTGCTCGTATTCAATGACAAACAGCTACCTTGTTAGCAAATGTTTAATTAATAGACTAACCTCAAGTCAAAGCCAAACAACAATTTTCAGAAATGTTCAATGTTAGCCAATTTTCTTTTTTGAAATTACAAACTATTTTCACAAAGTCAAATTCCGAATAATTCGTGATGAAAAGCTGGCGGCATATACTATTTGGTGGGAGCTTTTTCCGGCATCCAAAGGCATTATAAAATGCTCAACTGAAGAAGTGGAAAATAAAAATAAGTGGATATTGTTGGCCGGCCATTTTTAGAACAAGAATAGAGTAAGTCATTAAGCACTTAATCGGATATAGTTTTTGGCTTTATTAGACTAAACTAAAATCTGACTTTGGAAAAGAGTGGGAAGTTTCCACTTGTCAAAGTTTCAGTGAAAAGCAAATTGTATAATCTCAATTGCCTATCTGCTTGATGAAGTGCCCTATCCCTTCTGATTACACTCTCAATTGGGTGTGTGATTATCCAGAGGGTGAAGCAGTAGCTAATTAATGAAAGTTCAGACATGAGTTGTTATTTATCTCTCTTTAAGATTCCTTCCCTGTAAACCAAATGAAGATTCACAAGCAAGGAAACTTGGTTGGTATTATTGACCTCTCGAAACTGAATGGCTACAACTTGCTAAATGAATTTAATTGAGCGACTATTTAACATGGAAGGTTTCTTCCACTTTTACACAGACAGCAAAGATGATATGATGATATGGTTGTTGGGGATGATCCCTGGAAGTAAGTGTCTATCTGACACTGAAATCATTGAATTATTTAACACTATCATTCCTATGATATGGCAACTTAATTGCGTGTTGTCTTCTATTACTTGGTCATTTCGTAGGGAGTTGTACAAAATTATGTCAAAGATCCACATTTTTACACAAGAGGAGGTGGATAAGATGACAATTGGTACAGGTAGTGATGACACTCAAAATTGTTTGGAAGAAACACCAGTGTAATCTATGTATTGACATCCTCCTGTGTTGAACTAGTTCCAGAAAGGTCACAGTCGCATGGTTGTGGTCGGCATCAGATCATGACATGACATTAATGGAGCAGTCATCCAGGCCAACAAACTCAACTGCGAGAAATCGGTCTATAAGTCTGTCCTACCACCCTGTTTACCTTTGAGCTTAGCGAGTGAAACTTGAAGTTGAGTTCTAAATGTGCGAAACAATCTTCTTGTGTAACATCATACCCGTGGACTTTGGATTCGTGTGGAGTAAAAAGAACAATTGTCGTGCCGATGTCTTGATGAACAAACCTGCCACTTCCACTGTCACAAGTCACAACAAGAAAAAGGGATGGGAAGACGAAAAAGGACGTGGGTAAAACAGAAGAGTAGAACGAGCCCACACACGAAATCTTTCCATTTTTTGTAGTGATTTGTTTAGATTTTTTTTTTATCGGTTTTATCTAACTCCATTACTTGCCTTTATTTTGGGTGTTAACCAAGTGGACATGTGTCAAAATAATCTTATAAGATATAAAACGTTAAGTTTTCCACCAGGATGGAGAAGATCCGGCATCTTAATTTAATTTCTTGACATCAATCTCTAAAATGTAATAACCAATAGTCCAATACTAAGTTACAATCGGTCTTTCTTTCTATAATATTTAAAAACAAATCTGCTGAAAAATAACACAATCAATAATAGCTGTCAAACTACACTTATGTAGTATGTACTATGTAGAGATGTAGAAAGCATTTCTCCCCAGTCCAGGTTATTATTAGATGGTTCAAAATTTTAAAGGTGATACCGAGGGCACTCATGATTCATGCGATTACCATTAAAAAAAAAAAAAAAATCATGCGATCATTTTGAATTGATTGTGAGCTTAGAAAATTTTCGGACATTTGACAATTTGTTGTGTGGTTCCAAATTCCAGGTTTAAGGTTTGACACCTACCCTCAGATCGAATATTGCCACATGCGCCTTTTGGTCTAGTTTAACCAAATACTTTTTGTCCAAACTTTTATTTTGTTAAATTCCGAGATGGTGATAATGCTTCTTTTTTTTTTGTCGAAATTATAATGCTTCAAACTCAGTTAAATTCATAGAGATGAGGTATATTGAAGAGTGGTAGGGGTTTAACTGTTTATGACAAAAAAATTGAAAGAAACAAGATATGGATATTTTACTTTGTTTTTGACAAAATACATTAACATGCTTTTGCTTGTGTATCTGTTTAATTTACAAATGAAAAGAATTGGTCGTATTCAATTTCCTAACACAAGGGTCCAGTTATCCAATGTCTGGACTTAAAACAAACTGGCGAATATAGTTGAATAAGTAAATCCCAAATCACTAATAAATATTGATTATACCGACAACATATTTATTTAATCCTAGCAATCATCACTAAACAATAAAACATACCTTTCTATGCCAGTAGAAACGTTGACAAATCTCCATTTCCAAAGATTTACATATTCATCACATTAGTAGGGTAGTGTTTGTTTTTTTGAAATTGAAATGTTATATTTTTTCTTTGTTAATGATTTCTGTAATTGGATTGCATATTTTCTCATATATAGCTAACTGTTTGATTCACATGATCAGACTGATTTTCGATTTGAAGTTCCATAGAATAAGCATTTTCATCCGTTAATTAATAGTCAATTTGATGATAACTATTGTTGTAGATAGTGCTATATAATGATTTTGTAATGTAAGAATGATCTCATTAAGCGGTTATAATTTTTGCAAAATGATTTCATGTCCTAATCACCTAAAAGATAACATTTTATATTGCTTCTATAAATTGTATAATTTGATATAATATAACACGAGTGATTTCTCAAAGAGGACGCAATAATGTCATTTTGTTCGCATTCCGGAGAATATAATAGTAGCAGACTGCTGACATAGACGTTTATAGTTGCTGAGAATTGAGCGTTGTTGCTCTCCGTCCGGATTGGAGACACGCACTCTCGCATTTTTGAGTCCTGTTTTAGAAATTACCCCTAACAGCATGCATCAACTTACCCAGTTGAACCACTATGGAATATTAACGCCGCAAAAGGTTATAAGTAGTAAAAAAGAGTTTCAAATGCCTGTGGTAGTGTAGTTGGCAAATGGCAATCTTTGCCTCATGAGCAGTCAGCACATGGTGAACATGTCTTTCAAGTTTCAAATCAACATCCTAGACGCTTATTTTCCATTTTTCTATTAACCGATGTGCACTTTTTTTTTTGGTAACTTAACTGTACACTGTTCAGGTTTAGCTGTACCTTCTCTTTTTTTCGTACCTATATATATAAGCAGCTGCAAGCCTGGAAGGAACCCAACTTGTTTGCAACCCAAAGGAAAGCAAAGAAAAAATGGCACCAGTGTCTGATCTTGAAGATTTTTCAAGAGAACAGTCACAAATGACCAAATTAAGCACCATTCCACACTTCATTTTGGTGCATGGCGTAAGTGGTGGGGGTTGGTGTTGGTACAAAATCCGCTCTCTGTTGGAAAGTAGTGGCTACAAGGTATCTTGTGTTGATCTCAAGAGTGCTGGTATCGATCCCTCGGATCCTAATTCAGTCCTTACTTTTGAAGACTACAACAAGCCTCTCATGGACTTGTTATCGACGTTGCCAGAAAACGAAAAGGTATGTACATTTCTATACTAATACATAGTAACAGATTTGATAAATACTGATAACTCGTGTGTCGTATTACAATCGAATAACAACAATGAACTTGTCGGTGGTCGAGATCGTCCACCGGATTGATTCAAGGCAGATTTAGCTATTTTTGTTGTCCTCATCAACATGCATAAGTTTATTGTTAATTTTCTTGTTTGATCAATATAAGTTTGTCTACCTTCTAATTCTATATTTATTACTTCAGATAATTATAGTCGGACACAGTGCCGGAGGTCTAAGTGTGACACATGCTATTCACAAATTTGGGAAGAAGATCCATTTGGCTATCTATGTTGCAGCAACCATGCTAAGGTTGGGATTTTGGACTGAGCAAGATGTTTTAGACGTAAGTTTCTTCTAATCCTTTATTTTTCACTAAATAATAACCAGAGACTTGTGCACAACCCGCCGGCCTCTGAAATGGTTAGGTTCAGTAGCTTTGCGAAATTGCAATAATAAACTGATCGAAAAATTACAATTTATCAGGCCAATCTTTGCCTACCGACTAATTTCACTAATTAAGAGTGAGACTAGGCAAATCAAAATGCATGATCAGATTGATGATAATATATTGGTTACGTAATTACGTTGATTAATAAACCAGATGCATGTGGTAGGGTATCCACACGCACTGATGTACTACAAAAGTCCAAACCATATGGTTCATCATCCACATCCAGATGTGTTAGGATATATAGGAAAACAGCTGGTTCAACATTTCAATGATTTTTGGCGTTTTTGGTAAAGGATGTGATGTTACAACAAATTTGTGATGGTAGATGACATCGAAATAACTGTAGAACAGGCGCAGCCCATGCAAGTTTTCTATATATATAAACAGGCTGAACCTTCTTGTCGTCTTCCTTTTGAGACCTGGCCTGTCCAATTAATCTGGCTAGCTAGGGGACCGGAGTTCTGGAGCACTAGTCCTTCGGCCCCTTCGGGGACATCCAATAAAAAAGGATTTCTGGATCACAGTCTTTTTCTCCAGACGTGCCATGTTTGCTTAATAATGTCAAAGCGCGCAAATCTTTTTGGTTGCAATTACATATTAAGCTAGTCTGCCGTACGAATAGAGAAAATAATATATAAGATGTAGTCCATGGATCGCCGTGAAAAGTTTTTGGTCCACAGTGCTTTTCCTGAATGGATCTCTGGTCTATTCAATTCGTGATGTACAAAATGCTTTTGTGTATGTATGATCAGTAGCTTCAAAGAGCCGATGAAACCAGAAGCCTGGAAAATAATCGATTTGTTACTATCAGAGAATCAATATATGAGTCTTCATTATATTCTCTAAGGATGTGTTCAGTCGTTCGCATGCAGTATTACTGAAAAATGAGATGTTGACATATTTTCGTTGTAAAGAGGAAAAAAACCAAATAACTCAAAGTGGGAGACATGAATGCATGTGTATTTCAAAGCATTCCCTGTGTACTAGAGATTCCTTAAACTTTTGATGTGGGTCGGCAGGTAGCCCACTTCAAAGTGGTGCTGGATTGAACCCTCACATTTTAGTGTGAGAGGTCAAGCACTGACTGCACTAGTGCTTTAATTTGATACGTCATTTTAACATTCTCACTATTGTTGGTCAATAGTAATTCTATCAAAAAAATAGTCTTTTGTGGCTTTGTGCAACTATTTGTTATACTTTTCTTGCATATCACATAGATTCTGGTTCAGGTTTTGACTGAATATGACCATGAAACATCACTAATAACTGTTTAAGAAAACCATTATTGGTTAAATGTCACAATTGTTATCCTATAATGTCGAACAAGCAGGGGGTACCAGATTTATCAGAATTCGGCGATGATGTACATGATCTGGGATTTGGACTGGGATCAGATAAAGCTCCAACGAGTGCGATGGTCAAGAAGAAATTTCAACGCAAAATCATATACCAGATGAGTCCTCTTGAGGTAATCCAAATCATAATGATGAGATAAACTGTATCTAATATAATTTATGTACAAACATCTAGTCCATCAATGTCGAGATAAACTTGGCTCGCACGCGCTTAAGCAGTGCAAGAACAAGGTCGATGTGTAATATTTATGCTGAGAATACAATACATTTCTAACCTGAGTACTTTTGATATGCAGGACGTGACCTTAGCTGCAATGCTCTTGAAACCAGGCCCACTTCGAGCACTCCAGGGTGCACAGTTCACCGAGGGAAAGGACGTCGACTTAGTGCAGCGAATTTACATCAAGGCGATGCACGATAATGTTGTAAATCCCAATCAACAAGATGCCATGATAAAGAGGTGGCCTCCATCTGATGTTTTCTGTTTAGAGAGTGACCATAGTCCATTTTTCTCAACCCCCATTGAGCTCTTTGGTTTGCTTGTCAAAGCCGCAACTTCTAAACAATGTCAATAGAATTATGATTGTTATGGATATTTGTTTTACATTTTTATTGTGTAACTTTTTGTTTCATCAACCAAGAACGTTATGTGAAAATATATAGCATAATTGCTTATCAGGGGTGGCCCTGAGTTTCAAGGGGCCCTAGGCGAGTTTCGAGATGGGAGCCTATGTAATATAATAAAAAGGAAAAAAAAACACATCTCAATTTGACGGAGAAAATGATCTAGTTGACGTTTTTGTACTGTTAAAAAAAAAGTATTTATGGTTTGAAAGTATAACATAAGCCATATGGGTAACTTTTAGTCAACCATGAAAGCTGGAGTATAGTACAAATAAATGTAATTGTAAAAATAATCACAGGTAAATGGCTTGTCAAAATTGTTTGTGGTCAGGCTTATTACATGTAGACATATGACACAGAGTAAGACTAGAGTTTATGGGACTTAGCGTGGCAGAGGGACCAATTTTGGGCCTAAAAGTATTGAAAATATTGAGTAGACTTGAAACAGGCTTCGAGTTGGATAGTATACTTGAAATGGGCTTTTGAGTGGGATATAGTTGGATCTGGGCAAGTTTGGCTGACTGGGGGCCTATTTTGGGCAGAAAGTTTGGGGGCCCCAGTTAGCCGCCTGTGTGGAATGTCCTCAGGCCGGCACTATTGCTTATGCATACACATAAACATCTACAAATTGTTTATCGAAAAAAAAAAACAAAAAATGAAGTACTAGCATAGTGAAAGCATCATCAATGCGTTGCTAAAAATTGTTTCTAATGTTACAGCTAGCAATTTTTTTTGGCAATTTTCCGGTCCAATGCGCTGCCAATTTAGGATTTCTATCTCATCAATTATTAAATTCACAACCATTTTCATCACAATTATAGCAGCGGGTTGGATTGGACAATTTTTTCCGATGGGTCAAGTTTTCTCGTTTTACTTTTTTTTTTAAAATAAAAAATTTGAAACGAACGGGACAACTATTCCCTTCGGGTGATCTTGGACACACCCATAAAAACACTCTCATACCCTAGAACTAACTAAAGTTTTTGTCATATCCCAACAACCGCCCTCAATCCAATAATCTCCTCCAAATTAATTTGGGGTATTTCCAATAGGGAAAAAAATAAAAACAAACAAACAAACAATACATGCCTTTTTTTTTTTCCAACAATCTTCTTATTTCCCCATTTGTCAAAATTTGATTTCAATTTGATTTTTTTTTCTCCATCCTCATTAAGTTGATATTCAAAGGTGGGTGCTTGCATGTTTATTAGTGAGAGAAATGTTGCTAAATAAGAGGTTATTGGAGAATAAATGAAGATCATTTTTTTTTTTATAGAAGAAAAACATGTTTTTGTTCTTTTTCAGTTACAAGTGAAAAACTTAGTATTAGGTTCTTAATATATTCTAATAAATGAATTGTTTTGTCATGGGTATGCCTAATAAAAAAACTTAGTATTGGGTCCTTAATATATTCTAATAAATGAATTGTTTTATCATGGGTACACCTAATAAAAAAAAAGGTAATCTTAGTCACACCTAAAGAAACTGTCGCATATATAACCCAAATATTTTACAAATTGCCAGTTGTATTCTCTATTTCTTGGGGTATGGCCAAAAATAAAAATATAACTACTAAACTGTTTTTTTTTCTTTCTCCACCAAATATCTTCTCAAAGCGTCATCACATCAACAATTTCCAATTGCACCTGCTTCTTGTCCTACCTAACCAATTTCGACGATGACACTAATATCCCTTCTTATTTCTTCATTCTCAATTTTTTTTCTCTTTTTAATAGATCTTTAAATAGGGTTTTTAAATTCCACAAAAGAATATTATTCTTTTCAATTCCCATCTACAACCCAACAAATGAACTTTTAAGTGTTTTTCTTCCAAGTTCCCACATATGAGATTGAGTGAAAATTTTGATTGAATGGGGTTAAACTTAGTTGTATTGGGGGGTAGGATAAAGATGAGATTGATGGGGAAGAGGGGCAAAAGATGAAGAAAGTTTGAGAACATAGATAGTTGTTGTTGGCCCTTTTTTTTTATAGCCACACCCAGGGGCGGACCCAGGATTTCAACTCTCTCCGGGCTAAAGGCCTAAAAGATGATAGCCATGTCATTGTGTAATCCTTCAAGCCCAAGTTCTAAGAGCATCTCTAGGTGGTGGTAGTATCACCTGCAGATTTGCCTCCGAAATTTGACAAAATTTTTCTCAAAATCTGACCAACTGTAGGTGGCCACAAATTTCACCCCGCGCGTCATTGGTACTATCGCGACAAACTCCCAATGTAAAAAAATTCCAAAAAAAAAAAAAAATTGACATTCCCAGTCGCGGGAATGTCGTGCTAAATTGAAAAAGTTAAAAAAAAAAAAACCCCACGCGACATTTGGAATGACGCGTGACATTACCATTGTAGCGCCGCATCCACATCCGAAATCGAAAATTTGTATCTAGGGATGCGGCTAGACAGGTGATACTACCATATTTGTTTCCATCTAGAGTTGGTTTTTCGCAAAATTCTGAGTTTTGGAAGTAAATTTGGAGGTAATACTACCACCTAGAGATGCTCTAAGTATGTGGGCAGACTTTTTTGCCTTGGGCAGTTGGGCTTTAGGTAGTTTATGTAGTATAGTATTTTTTGTTTTGTAGCAAAAGGACCCCGGGCTGAAGCCTGGTCCAGCCCTCTCTTAGGTCCGCCCCTGGCCACACCGCAAAATGGAAAAATGATAGAATTGGCAGTTTGTAAAACATGGGACAATTTATTTGGGTGTGACTAAGATTACCATAAAAAAAGACAATTTAGAAATATAAGCGTGTCTAAAACAATTTTATTTATTTATGTTAAAATTGGGGTATGGGAGTGTTTTTATGGGTGTGTCCAAGATCACCCTTCCGTTCTCAATGTTGGTTAGTTTTTAATAAAAATAAATAAAAACATACATGACAACTATTCTCATCCGAAATAGAAAATAACAATTTTATCAATTCATATTGATACATAACGGCTGATGTCTCACAATTTTTTTTAGCAATGCGTTGTGATGTTCTGATAGACGCTATTATCTATGTATGTACTAATGTACATGAGACCATTGATTTCGCGCTGAGAGTCAGAGACGCACCACAAAATTTAAATCCTAATTAATTAAGATGTTTATGGAAGTCTTTGTGCAAGTGTGATCTTGGACACACCCATAAAAACACTCCCGTACCCCAATTTTTAAAATAAACAAATAAAATTATTTTAGACACATTTATATTCCTAAATTACCTTTTTTTTTATTAGGCGTACCCAAGACAAAACAAGTCATTTACTTATTCTTCCTTCTTTCAAAAAATAATGTTCTTGAATTTTTCTCCAATAATTTACCGCACTCTCTAGCAACATTTCTCTCACCAACAATCATAAGCATGAATCAACTATACCAAAATAATGAGGATGAAGAAACAAAAAAAATCAAAATTGAATAAAAGAAAACAAAATCAAATTTTGACGAATGGGAGAACTCAGAAAATTATTATACTTTGGATTACTACAATGGACAAGTACAAATACCCACGTTTTTTGTCTGGCCTAAGTCTCAATCAACAACTAATGATTTTGAATTCTGAAATGCAAGATTACAAGGCCGTGTGTTGTTGTTGTTTTTTTTAAATACCCCAAATGAATTTGGGAGATATTATTGGATTGAGACGGTTATTGGGGTCTCACAAAAACAACTTTAGTTAGTTATGGGGGTATGAGAGTGGTTTTATGGGTGTGTGTCCAAGAATTCCCTTGTGCAATCAAAAAAATGGTATTATTTCGAAGTTGACACCTAGCAAAATACTAGACACGTTTAAAGTAAGCAAATGATTACCTTAAACCTAAAATGGAACTAAATATTAGAAATCTTGTCTTAATTTCATATTCTTCCTTTAACAAAAAAAAAACGGCTATATTTAGTCAAACAGCAAATAACAAAATAAAACAAGCGCGCTTTTTTTGCAAATTCAAAAAAAACACACCTCACCTCATTCAATCCACTTCCATTTATAAACCCTAACCTTGACACTAACAAATCCAAATTCTCATAACTAAAGACCACATGTTCTCAAACCTCAAAGTGTTTTGGTTTTGAGAAAATTTGTTGATCATTTCAGCTCTTTGAAACTTTCTTGATCAAAACTTGTCATTTCAAGGTATGTTTTTTTATATTTAGTTGTTGATTTTATGTCTTGCTTGTTCAATTCTGATTAGTTTTGTTTGTTTTGATTGGTAGGTGATGGGGGAAAAGAGGAGTGATGTGGAATCAGGAGAAAAATCTGAAATTTTTAAAAGAATCAAAACTGAAGATTTAGAATCTGAGTTATGTCCTAAAGGTACTCTAAAGTTCAATGTTTTATTCAGTGAAATGATTTGATCTTGTTATTGATTCATTTGATTGATAGTCTTGTTTGAAAATTTTGTTTTAGAGGTAATATTTGTTGAATGATTGATAAACCTAATCTTTTTATACTGATTTTGGTATGAGAAAATAATTTGTTCATAGTGGGATTTTGTAATTCTTTATACTTGAATGATAGTTGTGTTTTGATTGTAACTCCATGCTTATATATGTATGATTACTGAAGTTGGTATAGTTAGTTGGCCATTGCAAATTTATATGGTGGAGTAAGCCCTAATAGTGTTTCGTAATGGAGTTTATGATGAAATGAAGAAATTATATGAGAGAACAATGATTAAATTTGGAACAAAATGAATAGTAGGCATGCAGGGGGCGGGTTTGATACTTGAGGGTTTCAAGTTATTACCTAGTTTAATTCAATTAGTACCGATATTTCTACTAGCTATAATTACGTAAAATGCGCACATAATAAGTGCGTACTCGTACTTTTGTCAATAAAATTATGCATGTTGAGTTGAAGTTGTTTATAGCGTCGGGTAATGGAAGCATTTTTATAAGTAAATTCAATTTTCTTAACATTGTTAATGTGAATTCCAGTATTCCTATAAATGGGAAAAAGTAAGGTAGGGAAATTATTGATATCAACGTTGTACACAAGAGCCAAATTTCAAGGGATAGCATTGGCAAATGAAAGTGATAACCTTACAAAATCAAATTCTATTATCAGTGTTCATCAAGAAACAGTTACTTAGGGATGGCATTGATAGCATTCATATATCCCCTTGGTGGTTGATTTTCAAAGGGACTTGTCACGAATTCCCAACCACCACTCCTTAAGCATCCTTCTTTACAATATGAGATAAGTTTTCATGTAAGGGGGAAAGTTTACATCAAGACGTCCATAGAAGCCTCTAGTATCTTCCTAAATAAATTTGAAATTTCTACTTTTTTCAAACTTCTCATTTTAGTCCATATTATATGAAGTGTACTGAGGCTTTCTCATGGGGGTTTCGCTTACTTCAATATCAGTTTTACTGATCTAAAAGAATCTATCGCCACTGGCTCTCTTTGAAACCCTTGGACAAAGCTCTTCTGAGACAAGCATACTTCAAGCCATTCTATATTGCTTGTAGTTCCAAGTTAATTACAGAACAGTTTATTACTGGTGATCTATCACCTTGTCATAGGAGCCTTCCACAGCTTGCTAATCCCAGTCTAACTCAGTTCCACCGTGTCAAATTCTCTAACAGCCAACAAACTCTGCACAGGGATGGGTCCAGGAATCCGAGTTTGGGGGAGGGGGCAGTATATCTTTTGAGAAAAAAAGAAATTGTGGAGGAGGGGGGGTCAAATCCTTCAAGATTCAAGCATTCCTTATAGTAGTTTAAGTATTACTACTTCATATTTGGGGGGGCAACCCTTAGGGTGGGGGTGGGAGGCATCATTGACTATGCATGATTTTTCAAATAATTAGAGTGAACTTAATGTTACGCTACTTGCCACACGATGCGAATTTCCAGCTGAAGGGGAAAATTGTTTCATATATGATAAAAGTAAAACCTTCTATATGTACCATAGAAAGCTTTAGATAAACTCTATTCAATATTGCACATACAAAGAGGGATATTGCCAAGTATTACACAAGTGTCTGTTTGTGTCGGACTTGGACAAGTGTCCGACAACCTTTTGGAAGAGTTCCAACATAGCTAAATGCTTAACCTATACAAAAGGAAAAGGAAATTACGAGTCAAGATTCCCGAGTCATTTATTATTTGTCAAGTAAGCAAGTCAGCGAGATCTTGTCTGTGTCAATGACCAGTAATGAGCTAGCTCTTTTATCTGTGGACTTTACAGGAATAGAGGTGTTCGAATATTGGGAGAGGAGTTTTATTTCACCCCAGAGATCTAGTAGCGCACAACTCTGAATATTATTCTTTAATGGTAACTGTAAAATGTGGTATTAGAGCCATAAATGGTTGACTAGAGCCGAAGCAATATTAAAGCTCATAACTCTAGTTAATAAAATTTTAAATTGAGAAATCTAAGGAAATTATCATGAACAGGCTGTAATGACAAAGTGGTTCCTAGAGGTACTGCAATGCATACGATCTTCTTTAGGCAAAGTTTTGAAGCACCTTTGTGCTAGGAGCATGCTCACGGTGTTCTTGACAAAAACCTGTTACTTGTCAATATACAGAAATTGTGTGGTGTGCAATCCAAACATTAACTATTTAGATCTGCAGGAAGATGGATTAGGATGGGTGACCAGGTTGAACATTTCACTAACATCACCAGAAGGACCAAAGGATAACAATTAGCTTATCACCTGGATGATCATCCTTTGACTAGATACACTGGGCCACTGGGGCAACGTAATTATCGAGAAGATTGGAGTTCAGTAGTACCTGCAATCTCATATAGGATCTGCCTGTTTTGAATGCCCATGGATTTACTTCTAAACTCTTCAAAGTGTATTTAAGATGTATTGTACTGCATCGCATCATAGTCAGTGTGAACGCTTACCATAGAGAAAGTACGTGATGTCTATAGTAGGTGTAACGATAAGGGTAGAATTTGTCAGCCTCCATAGCTAGAATATCCAAAGTATGATAAATTTATAGTCATTAAATTTAGGATATGGAGGTGTCAGTGATGCTCACATACACAAATGACAGAAAAATATGTGCACTAATATTAATGGCAGCAAAATGTAATGATGATGCTGAATTGCTGATGGTAATGATCATTCTACTACAAGTGAGTTTTTATTTATGTATGTAGCTACTCAAAAAGCATGCGAGGAATAGATTGACATTGGAATTTGGGAGTCAAATCCAAATTCAACGGTTCAGATTAAAAGTCGACTCAAGTTGGATAGAATCATCCTAAAGTTATTTGTTCTTGAAACAAATTTGGTTGGAGTCACTCATCCAGAATCCTGAGAACAAAGAATCAACAGCTGTGCACTTGAACCATCTCAGCATGTAGAGCTTTAGGCTCTCGACTTCTCATTCAGTGAAGACAATTGTTGCTCTATCGTCTACATTGACGAATCAGTGCTATTGTAGTCTTACTCTATGTAACACTCTCGGTCATTTTGCCATCCTGTAACATTGTACAGTATTCCAAATCTAGGTCTAGGCGTTTAGCATCTAGTTGGTTACTTCCTCTTTATATATTTTCTTCATTGTTGTTTTTCTTTACGTTGTTTATGCAAGTTGTTCTACAATTCTAATTTATTGGTGCTGGAACTGAAATAGAATCTTCAATACGTGAAGCAGCTAAGGACCAACCTCATTCTGATAAAGATGGAGAGATTACAGAAATTTCAAAAGAGTCTTCCAACTTGATGTCAGACTCACAACAAGCAGAAACAACAGGGCTGAACAAAACTTCCCTCTTAAGGAATACCAGTTCTTCAGGTTTTCGTGATCTTGATACTGGTAAGTGTTTGAGTGCTACAGAGCTGAATGAAGAAACTGATGTTGCAAAACCAGTCTGCAATGTCACAACTGCACATGCATATGATGGTCTTAGTTCTGTAATCTCAAGTCACTCTGGTTTAGATTTTATTACAGAAGGTATTGGTAAGTCAGAATTTGAAGATCAAGCTCCATCTGATCTTTGTAATTTGAACGGTCACATGAAACTTAGAGAGGCTTCTGAATGTGGGAGCTCTACTTTCCCTTTGGAGAATAATGATACGTTCATATTGGGGAAAGTGGTAAAAGAAAGTGATCTTGCTTTGCCGTCAAGTCTACATAAACAGATACTGGTGCAACAAGTGTGGAAAAGTAGAAAGGATGTACTGAAAGAAAATATGGAGATTGCGAAGGTAGAGCAGGCCATCAGGTTCAGAAAGATAGCAGCTCCTAGTGGATTGCTTAATGGACTTAATCCTGGGATCATAAATCATGTGCGAAACAGTAAACAGGTACACTCTATAATTGAAGCGCTGGTGAAGTCTGAGAAGCGTGAAATTGATAGTCAGAGTGCGTTAATGGGTCAATCAAAAATAGGAATTAAGGAAGTGAGAGATGGAAAGAAATACTTAGAAGGTATGAATTATATGGAACTACTAAACTCTTTCTTTTATAAGAATGAATGTCGGAAGTACCTTAGGAAGACGTTTACATATGCCTTTAAGTAGATCTTATATAATTTGACTGCAGGGCAGAAGGGAGGATTTGGTGACTTAGATGCTGCCGCAGAGCGGACTTATGGTGACACATACGGTGCTTCACAATTCACTTCAGACCAGAAGGATGAAAAACTGATGACATATAACAAAGGGCCAGAAGACCCAACAGATATTTCTTTCCTTTCTGTACAAGGTCAGTTTAATTCTAAGATGTGCTTATATTTGCGTAGGTTCTATATCATTTCCTTATAGGTCAAAATAAATTATGAACTGTAGCATGGGTAAAACAAGTAAGTTTGTCTAATTTCAATGAAAAGAAAGAACAACGAAATGGTACTATCAGAATGGTGCTGGTTCCTCTCTGCTTGTATGTCAATGCACAGAAATATGTAAGGGATTTCTGTATTCTAGGTAGAAGCTTTGGCTTTTATGTTCGTCGATGTTGTCATAGTACTATATTTAAAAGTAATTAGCGGTGCTAATATCTTAATATTCTTTCTTTCCACTTCTGAAGATATGACAAATAAGGTGACAGTGATTTAGGCTAATTTGGATGTATAATCTTGAGCTCAATTTTCCTCTCTTTTCAGCTGCAAATGTTTCTTCACAATGGCTGGGACTACTGTGTCAGGATATCAACAACCGTCTTTCTGGTAATGAACTATTGATCTGTTTTTTTCTCCAAATATTGCTGGAGATCAATGATATAAATCTTTCCGTCCTTCAGTTTCATAATTTTCTCTTTTATTGCAGCATTAAGGCGCAGTAAGAAGAGAGTTCGCGCTGTCATTCAGAAGGAGTTGCCTTCTCTACTGTCAAAGAGTGTGGCACCTAAACAAGAGAATGGCATTCACTCTAGACAATCCTCTACTGCTCTATTTTCAGATAGTACAACTTCAGATTTGCATGGGAAAAGATGGGCTACCCTTTTCCATCAGATGGAGAATAAACTCCTTGAAGAGGAAAGACATCTGGTGAGTTTAGCTACATAATGTTGGTGATTAATTAAATTTATGTTTTGTTGCCATATTTTCCATGAGAGAATATAATGCCTTCTAATGGGAAAAGGATGAATCAATGTTGCCCCTCCCACGTCTGGGACAAGCCATTGGAACGTCTCAGAATAAAATTTTGAGGTCAAGATTTAATTGATCATATCATCATGATCTTATGATTATATTTTGCTGTCTTTTTCACTGTCTGTGTCAAACTAACCAAATTTTATAGGTTGGATAAATACCCTCTACATCAGTTTGTTACCTTTGAGTTTCCTCTTGGTCGATACCTGTTTGTCAATTTCACAAACGCAATCTGCGGACTAGTTTTTTCTTTTTGAAAAAATGGTGGTGTAACTGTTTCCTGAACTCTGATTCAGGTAAGTTCTTTGCAACAAATGAAAGAAATGCAAGTGCACTGCGAATGGGGTCTTCAATGTGCCAAGCAAAATGGTTTACAACTAGACAAATCAGGAAATGCTTCTGGGTACGTATACTTTCTTATACTTGTAGTTTTTATTTGAAACTTTTTTTACATTTTCAAGCTTTAGTAACTGATATTAGTTGTTATTGGCTTTCTAGTGGATAGGCCTGTTAGCTTTGAATTACATAAAATAAACTTGCCATAAACGTGCGCATAAAGCTTTGAATTACATTTCATGAACTCATTTAGTTGTACAATTTCATATATTGCATATGGAGAGGTTCACTATCTTTAATAAACCAAATAAACCATTATTTTTGGAAGTTTGGAAGGGGTTCCTCTCCAAATAAACCATATCTAAATTGAGCTTCTTGGACGCTCCTCACTCTGTCCTTCTAAGTTCATCTGCTTCTGGATCCTTACTGATTTTACTTAGTACATTCTTATGGTTATTCTAATGATCAAAATTTGTCAAAACTGTCAATTTCTCGTTTAGATTAGCCTTGAAGGTGATTAGGTTGTTTGATATTTCATCTTCTATAACTTGAACACGACTTTAATGACAGCATATCTTTCTGCCATAAAAATTGAATTTACAACAACATTTTTTTTATATAGAATGAATTACAGCATAATAGACTAACAGTATAATAAACCAATAGCTTGCCTTGTCCTCGATATATATTTTTGCAACGAATTCATATTTGGTAGGCAGAGAACAGTTCTGCTTCTCCATGGGATATTCAGCTTTTCATTGGATATTTGCAAATTGCATATGCAGATCAAAAGAAGCTGAGAACCGGGAGAAAGAATTAGCAATTAGGGCAGCAGCGGCTTCCATTTATTCAACATCTAACTTCATCATGCCTAGAGATGGTATATCTTGTTTCAGAGCTTAATATATCTGTCAGTTTGATCATGAGCTTCTCCAAGGACAGCCTTACTGATCCTAGTAACTGTTGTATGAGATACTGATCTTCATGTTCTGCTTTATTTGTTGTTGTTGTTGTTGTCGGCTTGTTGTCTTCCTTATTTTTTTTACCAATAATGCTAGTTTTTCCAGTACATGAACAGATGGTTGAGTATGAATAAAACCTCAAGTGTTGGGAAACTCTCTTGTATG
This sequence comes from Coptis chinensis, assembly GCF_015680905.1. Taxonomy (NCBI): domain Eukaryota; kingdom Viridiplantae; phylum Streptophyta; class Magnoliopsida; order Ranunculales; family Ranunculaceae; genus Coptis; species Coptis chinensis. The sequence continues at coordinate 84,238,157 of NC_141463.1, read as the reverse complement.
ATTTGACATAATCATTTCTTATTCAAAAATACATGCTGTAGTTTTGGTTATTTTCTTGGTCTCTGATACTGATAACCTGAGCTCCTGATCCTTTGTCAATTTGGAATACTGGTCAGAAAACCAAAATCAGTGACATTTCTAATCCTGGGTTAGCTCAAGTTCAGAACTGGGTAGTTCACTTCCTGTTCTACAGGATAATTAAATGAACGAATTCATGCATAAATAACAAGTAAAGTTTTATCTATCTACAATATATCATCTACATTTTCTATTACAAGAGATGGCATAGTTTTTCTCACTGATCATAGTAATATCAGAATCTAGTTTATCAGTTATTTGGAAGAAAGACGACAAAAACACAGCATAACTACTTGAGAAAACATTCCTGTTATTGCAAGATGAATGTGAAATTGTGTTTCTTAAAATCTTTTAGATAAGGTGGCTCACAATTACTTGAAAAACAAACATCGCCGATCATATTCCATGGTGCACTTAGCAAAAATCATGTACATCCATTCTTTGGATCCTAAGCCACAGAATCCGTTTTGTTGGGGAATAAAATGCAAATCAAATAAGTGGAATAAAGCGATTCGTAGAAAAAAATGTTTCAGGTATGAAAACATATTCGCATTGTGAACTTGTGAACAGAAGCTGTGTGGAATATTAGAGAATAGGCTTTAGGCCGTTTGTTAGGGGATAAACTGTTTATCACCTATTACGGTTCCTCATCTATACTAACTTTGGCTATTCACAATTTCACAGACTGAAGACGACTTCATCGGCAGCACATCTTTCTGCTATAACAAATGAATTGACAGCTATATGCACTAATCGTTGGTGAAATCCAGTATTCGGCTGGTGTGACCGTTGTATGTAGGAACTCTAATGGTGAATTTATGTTTGTGTATAGCAGAAACTGATAAACACTGGGGTGATAACAAACTTTTTAGCTCAGTGCACTGTTAGTCAGGAGGGCATACAGGTGGCAGTGATAAGCAAATGATGGACATTAGTATAGGTAGAGTCAGACTCGAGAGCAGCTGTAAATGCCTACAATAAATGGGAAATACAACTCAAAGTCTTACAACAATAGTGTTTTCATAAAATGTTTTTAACGAATAAAGAGAAGATGAGCTCTCAAACTTGATCAATACCGACAAAGACAAAGTCAACGAGTCGGCACAAAAGAAATACAAGAGTGATCATCTTCATCATAAAAAGCAAGAAAGTTCTGTAACTTCTACAATGTATACAAACCCTTGAGAATGGGGAGAGAATGTGAACACAGCCATTAACTTGCTTCCATTTGCAACATTACACATCTCCAACAAGAGGAGTTTCAAATTGGACAAAAAGAAAAGTCATAAGTCGTGACTTTCACAACAAAGCCTCAGCAGAAGACAGACTCAATAATGAACAACAGCAAGGACAGGTTAAACAGTACAAGGATACCAATTTGAACAAAAAAATAAAGTAGTACCTTAAAAAGAAAGGAAACGTAATGGAAAGAATGGGTAGTCAGTCTATGGACAATCTAACAAACAAGGCACAAGAATTGGGACGTAGGTCAGCACGTGAGTAGATAAGTTATCTCAGTCACGAAGCGTTGTTGCTTCCGCTGGCAGATATGGAGGGGCCTTCAGATTTCACAGAATGTGATTCTCTGTTGGTACTGATATCCAGCCCCTGGAAACGGCCAAGTTGGTCCTGCTGCAACATTTCTGAGAAAGCACGAGAATTGGCCCCTAGCTGGGAGTGATTCATCATGTTGGACTGAGAAGGATGGAACTGAGGGAACTGCATATTCTGGTGCCCTCCTGGTCCTGGTTGTTGTGGAAGTGAGAAGATGGATGATGAATTATACGGCATATAGTGCATTCCCATGTTGAATGCCTCGCTGTGACCCCCTGCTTCTCCTGTTGCAACCTTGAGCCTCTCAACTTCCTGTTTTAGTGCTTCATTCAAAGCTGCATGTTATCATCATTATGAAGACAGGTAGTCAGTTATGCAGTGCAGACCCCATATACCATTGTAAATATTGCAAGCTTTTTGAGCTGAGGCTGAGCTATGAAGGTGCAGATAAAATCAAACTGTCTATATTCATCTTATTATGAACGCTCCTTTTCTTTGCTAAGTTCTTATATCAAAGCTCCTGTTTCATTTTATTAAAACATCTTATTAACATGTAACTAGAAGTCTTCGCCACCAGGTAGTCAAAAGCATTTAGTTCTTATAGCTCATTTAATCTCTTAAGCACTACACTGAGATGAAACTCTAAAGGTTAGATTAATTAATACATGCCCCTCATGTCTTTTGCATAAACAGTGGCAATATGATTCCCTAACAGGACTACGAACATACTATTTGACTTAAATTAAAAGAACGCTGGCTCAAACAAACTATAATGCCAGGAAAATTCAGTAGTCCGTTCACGAAGTCGACAGCATTTTGTCCTGGGATTAGCCATCACTGTCATCTGAACAAATGGAAGATATGAATCAGTGTGTTGCTTCGTTATCCTTTTTCATAATTGGTCATCTTCGTTCCTGTCCTAACCTTTCCCTTCTCTCTACCCTAGTATCACTGGAACTTCTTTTGCGAAAAGTCCTTCTAAAAAATTTCTTTTCTTGGGCATTATCTTCCTTAAAAATCTCAGCAATTACATACTCCGGAACGCGAAGAAGATCACATGGACTTTCTTCCTATCATGTTATTCTTAGGAACTTTGTGTTACTTCCTAAACTCGTCTTCTTTGGCTTCTTGGGTTTAGTAGGAGTCAGTGCAAGCTCTCTTTATTGGTCCATCCTACTTGCTCTATCCACCCCCACCCAAAAACATAACCAAAAGACATCAAAGAAAATAACAGTGCCAAGCCCATATTTGCCAGTAATAATCGCTATAGTGTAATGGTCGGAATGGTTATAAGGTGAAGGTTTCTACAAGAAAAGCATTACTAACTTGCTAGACATTCACAAGCATGACATACTGGCATAAAATCAATGGGTGATCTTGATGACCAGATATATAAACATACATCAAATTAAATAAATTTGATATCTTAGCATACAAAAGGAGCAATCATCTCTCAGTTGAAAATTTGTCAGAGTTTGTGGAATTCTGAAAATTATTTCAGTTTTGAGTTAGACAAGATGCGCTATATCTTATACGTTGACACGGTTCCACGATATTTTCTGTATGATAATGTCAAATTTTGCAAAGTTTCTAGTCTCTCGGAGTTTTGTCAACTTTCGAGATTCCCTTATATGATCAAACTTACATGCATTTAGACGTAATTATAAGCAAAAGCTTAACAACGCATATATCTTTTGTTTACGACTCAGACAAATGAAATGCCATCATAATTAAGCCCATTGTCATTGAACTATTATGTGTATCCCATACAGAGAAAGAAACAACCCATACAAGGTTACACTAAGGATCATCCACAAGGAATTAAATAAAAAGATAATCTTTGACATTGTAGGCTCAGCAACATCACAAAAACTTCTTTAATAGTTTAATACAATCCATTACAACACGGATTTCTCAAGGCACAATCAACCCCCAACTGCAAGTACCAAATTACCTATACATAATGTATTAATCCTAACACGAACAATAGAACATAATGGCATGCTTCTAAGTTCTAACACAATTTCACGAAAAAATAGATACATGAATAAGAAGTTGTCAAAATATAATTATTAGATTATATATATATTTTAAATATAATAAAAAAATTGTGTGAATGGAGCCTACCATCGCGTAACTGAGCCTGCTGTTCCATAGCTTGTAACCGAAGCTTAAGCTCTGTATTTTCACTAGTAAGACCTGTTGTATCCCTCTACAAGAAAATCAACACAGTCAGGCAGTAGCTTTGACCCCTATAAATATGACATAAGAGGACTTAAGAAATGAAAGTAAGAGTCGACCAATTTGAATGGAGTGTTTTTTTCTCATAGTTTAACATTAAGGCAAAATATAAAAGTAAAAAACCTTGATGGATACATTAAGGAGATTTGGGGCGACACTCCTGGTTTAACATACGCTTGTTGTGAATGTGGGACCTTTTTCTATAAATTTGAGAATGCACAGAAACATCTAAGGAATGACCATCCGGTCTTAAAGGATAAATGCTTGTTTGGTGCCTTGGTGGCATATGATAGATTTTTATATACTATTATTTTTGTGTGCACCTAGGTGGGTTATGTTCATGAGTGTACATGCTTGTAAGGCTTATAGCCTAGTGTTGTTTAGTGGGGATTCTCCCTCTAATGATCATACTCTTAGGGAGGTATGTAACTCTTTGAAGTTTAATCAACGGGTGGGGGTCTGCCTTAGCCCGAAACTCAAAAAAAAAAAAAAAAACATTAAGAAGTTGAACCATTTAGCAAGAAATAGAGCAAAGACAAAAAAAAGAGAGGCAAAATCAAACTCAGTAGTCAACACTCAACAGGTTAGTGAGAATAGAAGCAGGTATCAATGAACTGGTAGAAAATAGAAGAAGTCAAAAAAAAAAATTGTGAAAGCACGTCCTCAAATTTTGGTATACCAAGGCCACAGTCAAGTACAATCTCACATCAAGTGAAGATTTCTAAAATGAGCTCTAAAGTCCAGCCGTATTCTATACATATATAGAGATATCAAAAAAAGAAGTCACAGGGTCATAAATAGTTTTCAATGAAGAAAGGAAAATCATACAAACCCAACATCTTTCATGGTAATATATGAGATAACCATTTCAGAAACATGCTATGATTATAAGCTCATAAATACTTTTTATTTTTGGACGAGTAAATTTTCTATATAATCTCAACAATACTGCATTAAAACAAACCTGGAATAGTGTAAGCTGCGCAGAAAGAGTAGTTGCTTCAGTTTGAAGGGTCTGAACTTTTCTCTCAAGTTCCAATATATAGCGAGCCTTACGCTCTTTTGAGCGAGCAGCAGACTGACGATTTGCCAAAATCCTACATATCATTACAAAAAATGAGACACATGGACACAAACTTAAGAAAGAAACTTCAATCGATAATATAAATATAAAAATGCTGTCTCCAGTTGATGTTTAAAAGTAAATGTTAGCTTACAAATTAAAATTCTAGACAGATATACACATGATGAGACTACTAGCATCTAGAAAATCATGCAACAACAACATATTCTTTTAATAATATCACATAGCAATGAAGCAAAATCCATGGAAGCCACTCAGATAAAAGTGTAGATAAAAAGTCATGAAAGATTTGCTCATTGTATCTCAAACAATTGTAACACATCCTCAAACACTAAATTACACTATGTCACAGAGAAATACCAGGAAACAGACATATCAGTTGCAACTTACTAAGTCTGCATATATAGATCTCCAATTACCACTAAAGAGTAAAGAATGAAGAGGAATAACAGGCCTATAAAAGTAAAGCCACACAATAAGATATAGATCTTTTGACCTGAGCATCGAAGTGGAAACAGTTTGGGAGGGGAAGAATAAAGAAGGAATACCATAAAATCCTCAGACAGACTGTGCGGTAAAATCATTTCATTTCATGTTTAAGTGTTTTAGTTCTCAAAACGTTGAATAGAAATGTCATTACATTGAGAACATCAATTGATTGTAGGTGCCATTAAGAAATGTAGACACAATAACAGGGTCCAGGTTTGCAATCAAAGAAAACTGAGAGGTATAGGATCTAAGCGGATTTCCCACTTATGTTAGTAAATTAGTTAAGATTTACAGCATTACAAAATTTAAAAGCAATTTGGTTTTACTTAAGTTTCTTATAAAAATAACAGTGCATTAATATGAAAGCTAACATGATTAATTAAAGATTGTGACTATCTGAAGGCCAAAATTAGACATCTTTATATGCCACAAGACTGGTTTTCAAAGACAGCACACATACCAAATGATCATCTCACAATGAGAAATGAATATCAAATCAGATGCCTTTTTTTTCTCTCTATGAGACTTGGTGTAGTAGTGTGGTGATTCACCACCCCTACAACCTGACTGATTCAATTGCTTAACATGATTGACCACATCCACTTATAAATGCCAAGAAAAACCACTATTGGTGATGTAGGCAATGTAATAAGCCTTCCCACTGCGGTTAGTTCTTACGATGGGATGGAGTGCCGGGAACCCACTAGTATCAGTAAGCGGCATTGATACTCATTAACTCACTCATTTTTTCATGCATATTACCATAAAATAGCAGACGGGTCCCAACATAGCTCAATCAATTCTTAGGCTTAGCGCATTAAGTAAATGTACACTTAAGCTCCTACATATACTCATGAGATAATCACCTAAACTCATAAACAGCAACGATACTCTTGCCTTTAACCATTTGCCTAACTGCATTCAATAGCATATAGGATCTTTTATACATTATTGGAAATGCATTCAATACTATACATCTATAAAGATTCTGCGTAAACTCTTGTAACTAAGAAATTTCAGAATGGGAAATTGTGGAATAAACCTTTTGGTTGGAACTATTGAAAAATTGACAATGTACTATTAACGCGAAACGGATAATCTTAATTCTCCTTATTCATACTTGAATTATTGAATATATCTAACATTTACCTTGACATTTCCATATAAGCTAGATTAACATTCAACTAAAAACGAGATAAAAAACAAAACTTTACCTCTTGGCACGCTTAGGATCTAAAGCCCAAAGCTCAGCAAGTTTATCAGGAGCCATAGCTTTCTTAGCATCCATAACATCACCAAGTAACAACAAATTCTCATCTCTCAACAAACTCTGTGAAGAAGAGCCATCAACAGAATTACTATGTCTATGCCTAGACCTCATTGGCCCACCATTCCCACCACTTCCATCAAAACCAGTAGTAGTAGTAGCATTACCATCAATCTCAGTAGCAGCAGTAGTAGTAGCAGTAGTAGATCCAAGTTTTTCAATATCCATATAACTAAACAAATCATCCTCAGATCCCATTTCTTCAAAACTAGTCGTAGTCGATACATCAAATGGATCTGTTGATATATCTAAATCATCTGGTAAACGAAAGTTTACCTCCGAATGTGCTCGTCTATGCCCTTTATACGACGTACTACTATTTCCATTTTCAGCATTACTGTTTTGTGGGTTTGTTTGGTCTTGCATTTTTTTTTTCTTGTTTGTTTCGACAGAGAAAAAGAGGAAGGATCTCGTTTTGTTTGTTATAATATTTTCTCTCTCTTCTTCTTCTTCTTCTTCTTTGTTGTTGTTGTTGTTGTTCAAGAAGAAGTGTAAAGAAGAGAGAACATTTTCACGTGATGTGTGTTTTGTTTTTTGAGGTTTAGTTAAATGTCCGAGCGCGTTTTGAGTTCCAGACTTAAGATCAGGTTTCAAACTCAACTAGTTTTCAAAGGTTGACCGTTGACCATAACCATATATACCAATATTATCTTTTGATTCTACTCCAATTTTAACAACACGTCATTTTTTTGGTGTATTAACTGTTTTTAAAATTTCTTATTTCTCCTTTTACTTTTTTTATTTGTAATGTCATTTTTTTCCACAAATAAATATCTAAAAAATATTAATGCGGTACTGTACATGTGTGTGTCAATCGAGACCACTCATCAGACAAGGGTCCGTGTGTATTGCTCCAAGATGTACTGCAATCAAATAATACAATTGTCTTATAAAAAATAATCATTTGTCTTTTTACAATTTAACAATTTGAATTACATCAAACTTAAACATGTTATTCAAAATTATCATAGATGCATTTTAAATTGTTAAAACTGTATTGAAATTAGTTGTAATCAACATACATTTTTTTCTTTTTTGAAGTTGATGTTTTCCACGTTGTTTTGATCTCTCCAGAAATTCATCTCACTTTTAATTAGAATTTTGTAGATTTCGGATGAATTTTAGTTATTTTGATTAACCCACTATTCTTTTGGTAACTAATTTAGTACTTAGTTTTTTTTTATTGGTAGTTGGCTTCTTTAGTTGGGACTAATAAAAGATGTCAAAATTGTAAAAGTCAGTCTGAAATTTGAGACACAAAAAAAAAAGTTTGCTATTTTCTCTAAACTTAAAAAATTTGTGTTCTGTGTATCTATATCCATTTTCCTGTAAAATATATAATATTCCAAGTTGGACGGATAAACCCAAGACTTGAAACGTGGCAAAAGGTTAACCCCTGCTGACACATTTGAGTTACAACCTCAAAATAACTGAAACTAACCATTCCTAACTGAAAACAAACATGGCTGCTGCTTCGTCTCTGTTTCTCCCTACTTCAACACACTTATTACAACAACAAAACCCAATGTCCACATTATTCCCTTTATCTCCTACAAAGCTCACCACTCAATGGCCAGTAAAGCTACCTTCTTCCACAACAAAGTCATGGAGCTGCAATGCATTTCTTCAGGAAGACCTTCTGAATAATACTCTTCATATAGATGAAACTTTAGCTTCATTCCCATTTCTGCAAAATGGGTATTCACAGTTTTTGAGTTTGACTGAAGAAGTCCCAGAGGTGGAAAGGTGGTGGGTTTTTGCTTTAGCTGGTTTCGGTTGGGCTTACTTGACAGCTAGACCTGGTGTACTTCTAGGTGCTATTGATGCTTATGTTTTAGCTCCTTTGCAAATTGTGTTTGATAATTTGTTGGGCAGGAGAAGTTTGAAAATGACTGATTTTGTGATTGGGGATAAATTGGGGGAAGGGTCATTTGGAGTTGTTTATTCGGGTGTGATTGTTCCGAAGAATGTGAGTGTCGAAGATCGAGTACAGAAGAGGGGAAGGGCATTGGAGATTGATGGGAGGTTCAAGGAAAAGGTCATTCTCAAGAAGGTAAATTATAACAATAGTCACTAGATGATATATATGGCTTCCTTTTTAAATTTGTGAACATTTCTGATGTGTGTTAAGTTTGTGTGTGTTAACCAAGTTTATAGGTTCAAAGCCGATAATATGTTATTGCCAGACCTTCTTAATGATGACTGTTTATTGGATATACAAAAGGGAATCACCCGAGCTACACTTATGTTCTGTGTGGGCAATAGAGTAGAAATGTGATTCCTATTAGTCTATTAGGTATTATGTAGTCCACTCAACACGTTTTTTAAAATTATTATGATATGGTTGAGTAACCATTTAGTTAATTGTTTAAATCAGATCTTTGGTACTAACCTTAACTCATATCGCTGTCGAGTTTTCTTTTACTCGTATTGGACATGGTTTTCTCTGATGCATGCTTATTGCATATACCAAAATACATGTCCACAGTATATGTGATAGAGTATCTTTGGTAAGTAGATCAAGTGATCTTGCAAGATCACATATGAACCAAAGAATGTATGTATTACAATTTCTTCTGTTGGATACTTGGCTCAATATGCTTTACCGTTTGTATAGTTAGTTGTTGAATTTCCATTTGATGGATCATGGAAGATTTCAGGTTAAGGTTGGAATTTTGGGGGCAGAGGAATGTGGCAATTATGAAGAGTGGTTTAACTACAGACTGTCGAGAGCAGCGCCTGAAACATGTGCCGAGTTCCTAGGGAGTTTTGTGGCAGATAAAACAAGCTCCCAATTCACCAAGGGAGGAAAATGGCTTGTATGGAAATTTGAGGTATTCTCTCAAACACAAATGTGCAGACACCCAACTGTACATCTTTTTATTCTAATTTTAAAGGCAACATATCAGAAATAGGTGGTGTGTGTGTGGGGGTGGGGACCGAAAATCTCAAATACGTACATCTCACTTTAATACAAGGAGTTCAATTCTCATTCTTCAACTGTGAGTATGTATGTATATCTCGCCAATCTAAAAGCTTGGCCTGACAAGAAGACGTTCCTAATGGTCCGTTTGTCAGTTTGTGGTGTCCGATTATAAGGAAATGTATGCAAATTGTCTACTCTTATCAATAGAAACTGAATTAGTATGGAAACCTATATATTGCAAGCTTTATATATTTATTGTATACAGAGATCTACTGGTATTGATGCTGCAAAAGCCTACAGTATTGCCAACAATATTGACTATAGGCTTTTCAATATTTCTAACAATAACCAGTTGCCTATTGACAAGCCTATATACACACAAAATACTCAAAAACAGAAACAAGTATAGGGTACTTATGTCCTGTATATGAGAAAGAGAGGGTGGGCACCTCCCCTCCTGTCAGCTAGGATCTGTACAAGGCTTATCTGCTATTTTGTTGTGAAGTATGGAGGTGCTTTTGTGTATCTACATTTTATTAACTGTTGTGTGAACAACTAACATGGAAAAGCCATGTACCAGGGAGACCGAGATCTGGGCAATTACATGAATGGTTTAACTTCCCACTGAACTTAGAGACCATTATGTTTGGACGTGTTTTACGTGGAGCAGAATCAATTGAGAGAAATGCATTGATCATAAAACAAATTATGCGCCAAATCATAACTTCTCTCAAGAAGATTCATGACACTGGGATAGTTCATCGTGATGTTAAACCAGCCAACCTGGTTGTGACAAGGAAGGGACAGATAAAGCTTATAGACTTTGGGGCAGCTACTGACCTCAGGATTGGAAAGAATTACATACCCAACCGTACACTTCTTGACCCGGATTATTGTCCTCCTGAACTATACGTTCTTCCAGAAGAAACACCAACACCTCCTCCAGAGCCCATAGCAGCTTTGTTTTCTCCTATACTTTGGCAGGTAAACTTCCACCGTTCTCTTGTGTGGATTATTTCGCTTGTTGTGTTCTTTTAAATGCTAAAGCAGTGTCTTTCATTAACCCAGCTTAACAGTCCCGATCTCTTTGATATGTACTCTGTGGGAATCACACTCATGCAAATGGCTGTTCCCTCCTTAAGGTCATCAGCGGGTTTGAAGAGTTTTAATTCAGAAATAAAGAACGTTGGATATGACTTGAAGAAATGGAGAGAAATCACCAGATCGAGGCCTGACTTACAAATTCTTGATCTTGATTCTGGTAGAGGCTGGAACTTGGCAACCAAGCTTATTTCCGAAAGAGGATTCCTTAGAAGAGGGAGGTTGTCAGCTGCTGCGGCTCTGCGGCATCCATACTTCCTGTTGGGTGGTGATCAGGCAGCTGCAGTTATCTCAAAACTAAGTCTAAGCAAGTAATGAGTATCCTGATGATGTAAGTACTAGATTTTTCCCGGCTTTTTCTTTTTGTTTTTGTAGTTCTCTTAGTGGTTTATCAGTGTATGTCATAAAACATATCTTTTTTTCCATCAGAGTTGAATGTTTTAACAAATTCAATTAGAACTTACAGATGTATGCTCGTTCAGAGGTCTCCAATAAACGATATTGACTGGTAAGGGCAGCCGGACCTTGGAGCCTGGGACGATTATACTCTAGATTCTCCAAGACTGGCACACAAACAACTGAGTTCAGTCACTTTCAGTTATTTAATTTCTTCCAATTTCCTCTGAGGTCCATCACATACTACCAAAGACCCGATTCAGAATATAGTTGTTTGAATCACGAGAACCAACATCTGAACTACCAATCAGCATCATCATATATACTGGGGTTTCAACGAAATTCAGGACATCTTCAGTCTTACGGACATCTCAGATTCTCAGATCAGAAGGGGGAGTCCACAGCTGTTTTCTTTCTTTCATGCTATTTATAGATTTGTTATTGCCATTGTCCAAAAGCCTTATTGCCATTGTGAATCAGATAGTCTCTTTTACATTGTCTCCCTGCATGCTTGTAGTAAGTTTAGTTTTTAACTTGTAAATTTTGTTGGTAGGTTGTCTACTTTTGCCACAAACAAACACAAAATCTAACATTCTTATCGATAAGGAACACTACTGTGAAGTGTGAACCAATAGCCAGGAACTGTAGCAAAGAACGCTACTAAGAACAGACTTTTATATTCTGTAAACCTCTTCCATTGCAGTGTGGTTAGGGACCTCTGTACGTAGTAGTCCTAGTGCTGGATAGACATCCATCTGAATGAGATTGAGGCAATAAAAAGCGATATCCATTAAAAACCAAGTGGTTCTAGTACCAAGAAGGAGAATTCTGTGTCTTCTGAAAACTCCTTAGAGAATAACCCGGCTTGGGATCTGGAGTGGTAGTTGGAAGTTTTGATTTTGAATCCTCAACCCGGATGGAAAACGTTTGGATCACGAGTGTAAATACTATATCTGACTGAGACGACTCTGAGTGATCCAATTCCAATCAGTTTAATAGCATTTAAAGCTCTAGATTGTCATTACTCCTAATTGACTACTGACTACAGGGTTCAACTCCAGCTTGTACTTGCACTTGCACTTGCATAAACAGAACTGGGTGTTTCTGTATAGAAAGGGGGTGGGCTCGAGTTGCAGTGTAAGAATCCTTTATAAGATTTTGTATTTTATTTCCCAGCTGACTCAGAATAATGTTGGACGGGATTGTCAGAGGATTGAGGATTCATATGAAGGAACCAAGAAATCCCGACATGATTAGCTCTTTGCCCAAACCTATCGGTAGTCACAGTCTCCTTTCTTCCAATGAAAGAAGCCATAAGTCATATAGTCTCCCTTCGGGTTAGAGTCCTTCAATGTAACCAGTGTGGGTCTGCCTTACCCTCAAAGAAGCACTTCTAAAAAGAAAATAAAAAAGCAGTCATTCTTTCTACAAGTTGGAGAAACATTTGCTCCTCTCTTTCTAACTTGGAGAAGCACTTCGACACTCAGGTTTTCAGTCGTTTTCTCTTTCACACACTTGTTTGTCACAATGCGTCAGATGTACACAAGTTCACACTCGTAGCTTATTACCTTGATCTGTCTTCCACCCTTTCCCAGTCTTCAGTGATTGAGTGGATCTCTTTTGTTGTACAACACAATGTTAAAGAAATCTATATTACGTTAGTTTCAATGAAACCTGCTAGTCTTCCATGAACTTGGTTTCTTTTAGGATAAAGGTGAAAATATAGAGTATATTATCATTTAAGGTAATATAGAGTATATTGTCCAAAATTGTTAGATTGATTATCCACTTTCGATTGAGATCTTGTTTGGATCCAAATCCTTAAATCATATTTAACTCTTAACTTTGTTGGATTGCTAGTCAGCTCAGCTCAGGGTGCTCAGTTGATGATTTTTAAGCTTTTGCTCGTCGGTTTTTCCAAAGTCTCCTCTGGAACTTCAGCATGACAGAAACAAAGGTTCAAATTAATCAAACTATCTAAATTTAATTCACACCCTTTGAACATAGAAGCTATGTTTGTTTCACAGAATCTAAATTCATAGCCAACTAGAAAACTCATCACTAGTCAATTTCTTGCGTCAACTGTGAAGTCGACTGTGTTACATCTTCTGGCTCAGAATGTTCAGTGACAAGTGCACTAAAAAAAACCCGTATTGCTATATAGCTGAACAGAGAACATTCAGGGAATACTTTTCAGAGTATCTATCTTTTGGTGAGGAGTCATTTCTCAATACAAATCTTTTACAGTCTTACTACTATGAAATTTAGTAAACCACATTTGCTCTATAAAATTTAGTAAACATGTTTTTAAGTCAAGCAAGACCCACGATCGAAAGTCAAAGCTTTTGGTATAATGTGAACTGAATAGTACTATATGTACCAACTACCAAGAGATTGCACCAACAGTCTACCAAATGATGTGAACAATGTGAGCAATACAAGCTATAAAAGGTTCGGAACAACCACCTTGGTATTGCTTGAATATTCTTATAACAATTTTGAGTCTTATTCCATTGTTTGAGGTGATAGAGTGCACATATACAGAGAATCAAATATGGTTACAGACCACTTGGCTTCTGTATATAGTACTGGTATGGATACAGGTCCTTGTGTAATGTTGTTTTCTCCCCCTCTTACTGAAACTCTTTCTAAACTTGTAAGGGAAGATAGGGAAGGAAAAGTGTACTATAGATCTTTATATTAATGGTAGCAGGGGAGGCTATAATCCCAACTACTTCACTTTCAAAAAAAAAAATGATGTGAACACCTGTTTTTCAAAAGGTTCCTAGCTGACTGGTGGGTTTCATTTCTAAAAAAAGGTATCCACATGGGTTTCATTTCTAAAAATAGGTATCCACATCATTTGGTGCAATCTATGTGTAGTGTAACTGGTGCGACCCTGTTGTATACCTACAATATTACTCTACACTCCATAGCTTATACATCTACTAGTTCATTTCACTCAATCATTTCAGATATGTAGATGGCAAATGTAAGCGAGCAAAAAAACAAGAGAGCAGTAACTTGTTATATATGTACTCAAATCTGCAGAACTTAAAGAACAAACCCATGTTTACTCAACACATGGCATACACAGAAACATACAACTCATAAGAAACAAATCTACTCGTCCGTCCCACGTCTTATTATCCCCTTTGTAAAACTTGAAAGATTTTAAGATCCATCAAAGCGTAACTTGGAGAATTCTTGCTGAAGATGCTTATTCAAGGACACTCTTTCTCATACACTTCATTGGAATATTTCCAGTTGATCACCTTCCATATATTTTTCAGATAGTCTGGTCTCACATTTTTGTACTGCAACATACGAAACAAAATATTTCAAAGTTAATTTACAACTACAACAGTTTTGACTATATTTAACTAAATTAGGAAGATAAATGTGTAAACATCACGGAAATGCTTCACACAGTTTTGAGTAACCTTGAATCTCGATAGACGTATTCTAATATATTTTCAAATACAACTACAGCATCGTGTCATCTTAATATCTAACCAACTTTAGTGATCCTGACACTCGGTATCCCAAACTAGCCAAATAAGAAGACGGAAGTACCATGATTGTTAGATAGGATCTCCTGAGTCCAGACCAGCTGAGATAACACGATATCAAGAGTTATCACCGCTCATACTGTTTCCTTCTATTCTCACTTTTCCCAACTTTTTTTTTTTCATTCATATAGTGTAAACATTCAGAAAGTTACTTGGCGCCAACCGTCATCTGACCTAGAGGGGAGATGTGATAAGGGAGGAGGAAAAAAACAACCATCAATTGACCAACAGATACCCAGCCGTTTTAAACCCACCTTATGTTCATCATGGGACAAACTGCACAAGGGTGGGATCAAATTGATATGGACACAAAGTGCAAAAAGCCTCAGCAATAAAGCAAAAGATTCGAATCATCCTATTAAAAGGATAAGAGGGCCAACTGAAGATATACAATCATCCAAAAGGGGCTCCCCATCTGCTTGTTGGTGGATAAACTAGCCCATAAGAGGGAATTTTCATTTCATAATTGTGTACTCCTTTAAGGTCAAGAAGAGTGGCCTATACACTTCTGGAAGGGACTTTCAAACTCCTTTGCGTTAATTACAAAAAAAAATTGAAGGGACTCATCAAAACCGCTCACACTTCCTTTGGACAGTATATGGAAGAGCAGTTCGATGGAGTAGGTCACACTACAACCCATTCTACAAGCAAGTTATGTCATAATACAACCATCAATACAGTTTCCCAGTTGAACATAACATCATCACATCTAATGTACTTCAATGCAACATAGACAAATACCCAAGTCCCAACCATAGACTTGATGTTGCTTACTATGTGACCAAATATTCCTCATATTCCAAATCGCCCACCAGTTGGCATGAAAGAGGAGAGCCCACATCAAACGACTAGCATTGGAAAGTCTAGAACAATTCCAAGTTTTAAGGACATTCACCAACTTATAGCCACCTGATCTTAGTCACCAGACTGTCGAGCAGGAGTGAGACCGGAAGCAGGAGCCAAGCGCATATATTCGGAAGCTCCCACATTGAGAGCGTCTAGGGAGCACCTTTATATCTATAATTTTAATCAATTATTTACTACCATGTCACTAATTTTTTTTGTCAAGTGGTCCAATGTTAACTGTTTTTACCTTATCCAAGCAATATTTATGGCAAAAAACAAAAACAAAATGGGGAGCTAAATGGGGAGCTAAATGGCTCCAATAACGTGCTTTCAACTCAAAATAAAGTATGAGCATAAAGTATATTTAATTAGGAGTATGGTAACACATTGTTGTTAGGAGCACCTCATCCTCTACTTCCACTGTTATCTACTCTTTCTTTTGAGAAGCAAATGCACACATTCCGCCATGACTGTTTTGATGAAACTTCTTACTCCAGAAAAACCATTCAAAGTTTAATAATCTTCACCTTAAACAATGGGTTTCAAAACACCCTTCCTTATTCTCTTTGCTCTACACTTTCTTCATGTTAAATTTCTTATACCAATTTACTCAATTGGGGAATTCATTTATATCTATTTTGATCTCAATTTCGGTCAAATTAGTGCACATGTTCTTCATATAACTGGAATTGGGTTATAATTGTTTGCTGTAGAAAGCATACTTGTAGGAAAACCCAATGATTTCTATCTCCAATTCTAGAGCGCGCTTTCCAAATTTTAAGAGCGCAGAGTTATGGAGGCTTGTGCACAAATCGCCAAACCGCGGTTTGAGAGAGAGAGATGGCTACCCACTTCAGATGGTTTGTGTGACTAAGCACCTGACAAGGACATCAAGAAAGAAACCATCTCCAAATTTCAGAAGTAAAAGAACCATTCGTGAAGAGATGCTGGACATTTTCCTCAGCCTGGCAGCACATGACACTTATTCGCCGTTATGATGCCTCTTTTCATCAGACTATCAGCAGTTAAAGTCCTGCCCCAAATCTATGACCGAAGGAAAAGCATACTTCCGAGGGAACCTTAGGATTCCACACCTTCTTGTATGGGATTCCAATTAATATGAATACCAATTTAGAGTTCTGCAATTCTCCAACCTTCAAGCGCTTCATACATGGATCTGGAGGTGAACCGGGAGTCTTGAACACACCAACGCCTCATGTTGGGATCGTCACTGGTCCTAAGACCACTAATTAACTCAAGGAAAGAAGCTGCTTGTTGCATTTCTCCTTCAAACAGTCCTTTTCTAAAATTCAAATCCCAATCACAATTACCATCCCTTAACACAATATGCTGCTGAACCGTGCCATTCTTATTACTATCAATACCATATGTCTCATGAAATCTTTATGTGGTCTATCTATACACCATTTATCATCCCAAAAGAGAACCTTAGACCCTATGCCAACTTTATAACCGATCTGCTCCATCATATGCTTACAATTCAATATATCTTTCAAAGGGGAACATCCATATGTATCCGTAACCTTTTTGGTATACCAGCCCAACAGTTATGCCCCATATTTACCTCTGATAACCTCCTTCCAAAGTGCATCTTCATCACTCCCAAATTGCCAAATCCATTTGCAGAGAAGAGATTCATTTGCTAGTCTTCTAAAACCTACACCTCCAAGTTCTTTTGGCATGCAAACTTTATCCCAGTAATCATATGGTATTGATGTACATCCCCATGCCCACAAAAGATCAAATCTTCTCCAGTAGTTGGGCCACACTTGTCATAATAGTAAAAATCAATACGTAATATATAGGGAGACTAAAGTAGACTTAATCAGAACAATTTTTCAACCCTTAGATAAATATTTTCTCTTCCATACGGCAATCTCTTGGTGTACCTATCAAACACAGGTGCCAGGCATGTTTGGCTTTATAAGGAGCAGTCAAGGGGAGTCCCCAAGTATACTGAAGGAAGAGTCCCAACTCTGCACTTGTGTTCTGCATTTGCACCTCATCATGATTAATGAAAACCAGTGTGTCATCAGAATATTTCACCAATGGCCGGGTGATGAAGGCATTTTTAATCAGATCTTGATATTGTGTCAGGTGCCATTGGTATACAATTTAGAAATAGAATCAACTCGAAGTCTGACATTTGTAATGCTGTCAACATACCATGTACATCTAGCTGCATCCAAATTCCCATATGCTTTTAGCTCTCAACCGGCAAAATGTATCTTCCATATTGAGACAATCATTTAACCTCCTCTTCGTATTAACTTTAATGTTCAACTCCTCAGTTGAAAGATTGACCAATTATTCTCTTGCTTCAAGCGCAGATAAGGCTTCTCAATGCTCTTTAACAATAGCATCAACCCTTTTGAAAGAATTCCACTTCCATTTAATCAAACAACCTTCAAGTACCTGCAAATTTTTGAAGAGGACAAAGCCAGGTCTACCTGTAACTACCATATCCTTCCATTAAACGAACCAAGTCACTCTTCTCAAAGCACATCAATTCAAATTTGAAGGGTTTAGGGCCTCCCTTACTTGTACAAACCTTTAATAATATCGTACCATGGTCAGATAAATAGTAACCCATAGCAGACTCAGAATGATCACCACAAAACTGCACCCATTCAATAGAAGCCAAGAACATATCCCCTGATCATGGATGGCTGTTCATGACTATCAGTGTGCGAAAACTTGAGCACCCTCCATCATTAGACCAAAATTACTAACAAGTTGGTTAAAGCAACTCATAGTACAGTTGGTATTTCAACCCCCTCTCTTCTCTCTTGCATATAGAGCGTAGCTATTTCGATGTAATTCCTAAATACCCCAACTTTTACCAGACTTTCTTGTAAGACTTGTTAAACTTTTATGTGGATACCGAGAAACAGTCTCTTTTCGTATAACTTTTCTAATAAAAGTAAAAAAATTCTTTCATTAAAATTGTACAGCAAATTAGCATACCAACATGTGTTAATCTAATTAAGTATCTCTTAAGGTTAGCATTATTTGTAAGTTGAAATTTTGCGACCACTGTTTATCTTATTAATATTCAGGCTTAAGTCTACTATTCATTAAAGTGTAAAGGCCAAAAAGAAAAAAAGAGACAAATAATTATAGTTTCTAAATATTTAGAATTGCGCTAGAATATCTTAAGCATTTGAATACAAAAGATCTGGCAAAATCATATGAAAACATTCTTCTGAGTTTTGAATATCGAAAATAGATGAATATAGCGGTTGTTGTTTATTTATTAGACAATCATGTTACACTTTGAAAACAGAATCACCTGTAAATAGTAAGCATGCTCCCAAACATCTATCCCCAACAGAGGAACCAAACTTGCTCCCTTGGTCACAAGTGGGTCCTGTAACAAATCTTAGGTCAATCACTACTTTTGGATATGCAGCATAAAGGTTAAAATCATTATAACAAAATCAACCTCATTATATAAACTATACTTCGTAGCCTAATTAGAGTCACAAAACCTTTTGTTTATCAAACCATGAAAGAAATGTATAAACAAAAGAAGCCCTAACAGTTGCATTGAATGGAACAGTTGAGCCATGAAATATTGCAAATTTACACTAACAACAAGCAGAAGGAATAAACAACTTGTCCTATTATACATACCAATAAGAAGAACTAGAAAATTTTAATCTTTTCACCAAAATCTAGAGTCTATACTGTGAGAGACTGACTGTTCTAACAACTATACAATTACAGGCGCACACGCTAACTAGGGACTGGTGGTGAAAATAGGAGCTAGGCGACATCAAGGAGCGAGCCTAGGAGGTCTTAGGCGTGAGGCTCTAGAGGAGAGCCTCGGCGACCTTTAACTGGATTGTTTGACACTATGGGTACAAACACATGTCAATCTGGTATTCATGTTCAGCAAACAAAAGACTTGGTTATATAATGTTCACTTCAGGTGGGGGGTCATTCGATGGTGAATAGAATCCTAGTGTCTATGCAGTGATCCCATTCATATCAAGAGTATCCCACAGGGAGGTGACACAATCAGTTTGTATAAGGGGTGTAACAGAATTCTAGTAAATGTCACCTGATTTGCTGTGGTCTCAACTACAAGTTTCTTTGCATCTTTATCAAGACCTAGCCACTGCCAAAAAAGAAGCGGAAAAGAAAAATCAGAACGATTCCTGCCAAGTAAAGGAACACAAACCATAAAATTTAAGAATCTGCCGAACTCACCACCCATCCAGAGCCTTGAAGAGCAGCACCTTCAGAGTTCATCTTCTGCACTAGTGTTTCGAAAGACCCAAAATGTGTGTCAATAGCCCAACCAAGGGAACCGTGTGGCGGCTCACCACCTCCTTCCTGTAAAAAGTTTAAGCTTTTAATGATTCCACACTGGGATAATGCATTGAAAGATTATGGTGGGAAAACTCACACTAACGGGACTGAGGTTTTTCCAAAAGATTGAATGGTTGACATGCCCTGCAAACATATTCAAATGTTTACTAATCACATTAACAATGAAGCTAAATAAACAAAATGATTTATACCTCCGCCGTTGAATTTGATGGCACTCTGCAACTTAACAACAGTAGAAGCATCCCCCTTTGTCACAGCATGATCAAGCTGTTCAAGGGCTTTATTGTAATTAGTAACATAAGTCTGGTGATGTTTTGTATGATGTATCTTCATTATTTCACCACTAATTGCTGGTTCCAAATCACCATAGTCATACCCAAGATCGGGTAATGAACATGTTTGTAGCTCCCTCCTAGCTTGATTGTTAAACCCTACTAGGTTTCTCTTAAACCCTAACCCTAATTTTCTATTCACGATGATTGTTCGAAGAGCCATGCCTGTTTTTATTTTTATGAATTGATGATTGTTCAAGTGGAAAAAAATAAATGTTTCAAATTGACATTTTAAAGAATTGCATTGGAGCAACTCCGCAAAGAGACAAAAACAAAACTAAAACATTTTTTAAGACCAAAAACATGAAGAGGGCTCCGTGTAACACATCTAAATTTTCTCCATTTTACTTGGTTTCATGGGAAGTTTTCGAATAATCTTTGATTAGATATTAGTTACTTTTTGTGAATGCATTGCTAATAGGTTTTGCCATATATTAAAAAAAACATTATAAAATTGTTTGTGTTACTTACGTTAATGTTCGGCTAAATGTAATTTTTTTGTTCGAGATTTTTTTTCTTCTTCGGATCGAAATCGTTCCACTTTAGGATTAATCTCTCCTCATCAAAATGGTATCCTTCCCGGCCATCAACATCAATATTATTTTCCTTGGATGTCTATTATAAAAAATTAGCCAAAATTTGTGTTTATCGTTGCATCTCATAAAAGTGTATATATATATATATATATATAGTCATTTTTGAAAACAAAAATATAACTATATACATATAGAAATTTTCTAACAAATCGTGATTCCGTTTTTAGTAAGTTAACCTATTGTAATTTTTAAAAATAAATTAAGTTTTAAAACCCGTTTTAATTTTCTAAAAATTGTTTTAATTAAGTTTTATAAACCCATTTTTTAACCCTGTTTTAAAGTTGACTTAATTTAGAAATATGATTTCGTTTTAATAGGAGAATGATTTTCGCTTTAATTAGATATCTTATATTTTTCTTTTCAATAGGAAAAATTTCTCGTTTTAATTAGAAGTGTTAAATTTCTTTTTTCTAATAGAGGAGGAATTTATGTTTTAAAAAATTGATTCCGTTTTAATTAGAAGTATCTAATATAAAATAAATAGGAGGTGATGATGTGGAATTTTAATAGAGCTCAAAAAATGGGAGTTTTAATATTAAGATATATTTATATATAGTCATTTTCTAAAAAAATATTACTTGAGTTAACTTTAAAATAAAATAAAACTTCACCTATAAAAAATTTTGTTAGAAGTACTCACCATAATGATTATCTTCCCAAAATTTTAGCTCGTTTAAAATAACATAGATAAAAATTGTTGTCATATTTAAAAATAAATCTAACGGTCTAGAAATGTTGAATTTTTGTAAAAATGAAGATTTTCAAAAAATGAAATTTTGTATATATATATATATATATATAAAATATAAAAAATATAAATATATATATATATATATATAGCCGATCTTAGAAGTACATACTTATTTTAAGTTAAAATAAATACGTAATCAAAACTTCACTTAGAAATTTTATTCAAACGTAATTTTTTGTGGATATGACATATTCACCATAAAGATCACCTCTACAAAATTGTGACTCATTTGGAAACTTCTAACCTAGATAAAAATGGATGTCATTTTTAAGAAAAAATCTAACAGTTCATAAATATTGAGTTTTTGCAATTAATTGGTCTCTTAACACGTATTTTCTTGTTTAATGGTGGTGTATTAATCATCTCACATCATCAATTGTTTTGTTAGACTGATAATTATAGATATTATTTTCCCCTTTAAATCGGAACCAATAGAGAATTTATTTATAGTCAAACATTTCAATTTGTTGTTTTGTTTCATTTCATCTTAAAATTTGTTTAAAATTCAAAATTCTCACCTACTGAATATTATACAAATATCTTCAATATATTTAACGTTTTTTTTTTAAGATTTGTTTTTTTTTTTGTGAACATTTGGCCAAATTAAAGTTCGCATTCACTATTGCATCTCATAGACATATATACTAGTCATTAGATAGTAAATTGTATTCCACATAGTGTAATTTTGTATTTTATTAAATCTTTATTTATTTTTTTCACAACCCCGGTGGTTGCTTTTTTTTAGTACTAATAAGGATCGATCTTTTTGCGAGACTATTTCTGGAGCTACAACAATAATGCATATCGAAGACATAATATTGAAGGAACATCAGATGAAGATAGAGATAGAGTTTTTGACTTTCAAAAAGAATTTGAATGGAAATGCGTCCAAATTGTTGTTGTGTGTGGGAGTTTACAAACACAAACAACAATGTGTTTCGCTTTTCTGAAAATTTCATGGTTATTATTCAGTAAGTTTTTAATTTCTCTTTTCGTAAATTAGTTACATTTTATTTCTTGATTTATTTATTTATTTTGTTTGGCAGGTGCTGCTTGGACGAGTTACGTTGCTGCCAACGACGGCGTAGCCCTCCTCTATGGGAGTAAAGTCGAATCTAGAATTTCATTCAAGAACAACAACCTGGACGACATGATTCTAATCAAAACCTCACAAGAAGAATCAACTGCCAAAAACAGAATTCATGACTACAAGGATATTGGCATTTTCTTGAGGAGGCTTCTCACCCTCCATAACCTATAAACTATAATTCCATGCGAGATTTCTTCATTTCTCTCCCTTCTGGAAAATCCCCTAGGGTGAGTTTTACTTTTAAAGATCTTTGATATTTGACATAAAATTTTATGTTTTAGTGCTTAAAGCAGATCTTTGATATTTGCTTACTCTGTCCTGCTATTTGTTTAGTGCCTTGGCTCCTCATTTCCTTTTATGCGGACTTTCCTTGCATCCACTATCTATTCCATTCCCCACTATCTGTTGGTTTAAATTCCCACTAGTGCTTCCATGTTCCACTGGTGTCCGAGCAGTCCAAGTCTGTGTAGTCCTCAATGTCCTCTAATTGCATTTGGGTAGTGGTGTGTCCAATTTTTTTTGCATTTCTCACGAGATGATGGTTTCCATGTATATTCTACTCCAACCACCACTTCCATATCCTCAACCTTTAGCTTGATAGTCGGTTCATACTTGTGATTCATCGGAATCACAACACATATTCGGGCAAAGGAAAGTCTTTTATAGGACCGCTTATTATTTCAGTTAGCCAAGCTATTGACATTTAAGATGTTAAAGTGTTAAGTTAGGCAATCATTATTAGGCTTGTGTTAAAAGAGAAGGATCATTCACATTGAACTTTAAATTAATACTTACCAATATAATTCAGCACTAGTTTATGTTCTTTGAGGCATCAACATTGTATTCTTTAATTACTAAGTCTTTGATTTATTTTGACCAGGAAAGAGAATCTGATCAATGCCCACTGCGCTTTGTGGAGTACAAAGAAGCGGGTTGAAGTTATGGAGACTAGGAAGGAGAATCTGATCAATTCCCACTGCGCTTTGTGGAGTACAAAGAAGCGGGTTGAAGTTATGGAGACCATGCATAAAAACTGTATGGACTCAAAGAAGGGGTTACCAGTTACATATAAAAATATGTTTGTTGTACGGGCTGACAGGTTGTATGATGAGATGGAGTACAAACCGTTTCTTGGTCGACGCAATTATTGGGAAGTATGGGGGTCAGATGTGATAATGAACATCAATCACGACTACAACGCTTATCAGGATTCATTAACAGACGCCCCAAAGAAAAAGAGGACATCTACAACATACAAACGTTTTGATAATACTTTTGTTGATTTGCTTCAAGAGCAACGAAATGCTTATGAGCATTTTAAAGTAGCTCCGAATGTAAGTGTTTTAATCTATTTTAACCTTGCTTATATATATATATATATATATATATATATATATATATATATATCTTAGTTGTTTCTATTATAATATTTTAACCTTCTTTTTTATTGTGTAAGGGAAGGTGTTAAATATTTGGGGGAATTAGCGATACCCCTTACATTTGAAGATCATTTGCGATACCCCCCACATTTCCAACTTTCATTAGTCAACAGTTAGCTAACCAAGTCAAACCGTCAAAAATAAAAAAATAAAATAAAATAAAAATCAAACCGTCAAAAATAAAAAAATAAAATAAAATAAAAATCGGCCTAATTAAATAGTGGAGATTACCAAATTAAGTACCCCACCACTAAACTGACCATTTAACTTCAAGATTTTTAAATCCAATACACAATAATATATATTTAATAATTTCACTTTAAATTAATTGCAATTGTTTTAAATTTAATAATTTCACTATAAATAATTTGGCGATTGTTTTAAAAATTTGGTAGTATGGTTTGTGAGGAAAACGATCTAGGAGTACTTTGGTAACCTCCACTATTTAATTAGGTCGACTTTTTATTATTATTATTATTTTTTAGTTTTTTTTTGTCGGTTTGACTTGGTCATCTAATTGTTAATTAATGAAAGACTAATGGAAGTTGGAAATGTGGGGGGTATTGCAAAAGCGATCTTTAAATGTGGGGGGTATCGCAAAAGCAATCTTTAAATGTGGGGGGTATCGCTAATTCTCCTTAAATATTTAGTTGGTTTTTAATTTGTGGGTGTGGGAATTTTTAATTGAGAGTTGGCGTTGAATTCTACCTCATCCATTAGGCACACGCCAGGTAAAAAAAATTATATATGACGTCATCTAAAAAACGAAATACATCATATATATGTTGCTAACGGTATCAAACAAACTAACAGTTGCATTTGGCATTAGCAACTTTAGGAATTTTTTCGCTTAGAAAAAAGTTTAGGGGTGTAACTGATTATCGGGGGCAATTTCAAGGGTGAGTTTTGTCAAAAATCCCAAAGAAGAAGACCTCTAGACCACGATCTATTCTAGCCTGCCCGATTGGGCCTTTATGGTAGCTTGTCTTATTGGGCCATTTTATGTTTTTGTGTTGGGCTTGTAATATAATGTCCTTTTTATTTTGATTAATCGGACTTTATAATTTTTACATAACAAAGCCCAAAACACAGCCCGTCTAAACCGTCCAGCTAGCCCCGCCTAAGCCGATTAATAATCAACCGCCCGTCTAATCGGCCCACCGATTACTTCAACTATTAGATACCAAATCAGTTTGGCTATGCACTGCCTAGTGCCTAGCCCAATTTTTAGAACACTGAGTAATAGGCTTCTTTTGAGCTTTGATGGAAAAGTTTGTTATCAACTTGCATATTTGTCTCGTTCACATGTTTAAACTGTCGGTTTTACTGGAATTTTGTCGTTGACTGCCGAAACCTGTTTAAGCACGAAAATACCATTAATCTATATTTATTAAACAAATAATTGATCCAAATGTAATATTTCTACGAGATTTATATTACAGTTTTGGATATTTATCATAAAACATTAGCAACGTGTAACTAACAGATGAACATGTCTTGTCAAGATTTCCAGGGTAATTAACTCGCTGAAATACACAGAACATGAAAACAGCTAATGCATCGAGAGAATACGGATTTGAATTAGTACCTTCAAATTCTGAAATAACTGGAAAAGCAGAAGGCAGAGGCGCTTGGGCTAAGACACATATCCTGAATTAGGCCCCAAACTTCTTCATTTGGTACATTTTTATCAAAACGAGTTATAACATATGACTTTCTCCTCCGTTCATCAGCAACAATCTGCCAATATTTGACTTTGACAAGGTCACCCATGTAACTAAAGACAAGTCAGTCGTCTCCAAGGCCACCTGGAGCATTTAATATTTCCTTGCACAGATTAGGGTCAGGGTCAGGATAAGGCCAAATTTAGAGCTGTCAATGGGCCGGGCTAGGCCCAAAGCCCAATTGAATCCGAACCAATAAGATAGAGACTTAGAACTTAAATGTTGTCCGATAAGGCCATTGGGCTAATTATGGACATACCTCGTCCGAGTGTCCGACCCGATAACAGCCCGACCCGAAAACTAAGGTTATTTTTTTTAGTTTTTCAAATAAGTACTATTAAATTTGTAACTACTAGTATACATAAAATGTTAAGAGGCTTTGATGGATTAGTGTTGTAGTGCCAAGTTTGTTTTAGAGAAATAAAAAATAATAATACACTATTTCCATGTGACCTTATTGGACCTAGGCCAGGCCCGAATCCGATCATGTCCAACGGACCTAGATCGGGACTTGGACCTTCTAGATGTAAATATAATTTGGACGGGACTTGGACATAGGTGAGTCTTGTTCAAGTCCGGCCCGTTGACAGCCCTAGCCAAATTCTCACCCCTATCAGAGAGTCCTGCCCACCCACAAGGCATTTCTCAAGGTAAGCCAAGGAGTAGGCTATCATGAAAATGGTGAAACGTTCAAGCCTAGAATGGTACACTGAAATGTTCAATGTCCCAAAAAGAAAAAGAATTTGCTAGTCTCGTTTACAAGTGGCACGTTCTAAGTAATAATGAAAATTGTGTCGTATGTATTGATTTAGCACCTCAATCTTTGGAACTAAATCCTAGGTGGCGGTTTCTAATTGTACATACCAGTTACCCTAATCGACCCAGAAGAAAATCATTTTTTTTGGCAACGTGCTCCATCTCATGTGACCATTTATGTTGATACGAATAAATAGATAGATAAATCTACTATCTATATAGTAAAGTAGAGACCTCCAATAGAGGGTTTTCTCTCTCCTAGGTGGCACTCTAATACGAGAGTTAGCCTTTTCTAATAGCTCCTACAATGCCATGTAGACTTCTCTCTCAATTAAAACTCTTGACTTCTTAAGAAACTTAAAGACCTCCAAATTTAATACGTTGATAGAATTAATCCGTTGGAAAATACCAGCCCACAATTAAGGACAGGAAGATTGGTGGTGTTGAGCTTTTTTTCAGAGACAATATATAAGAAGATTCAATCGATTAGATGATCTTCAATGCTGATGATTAATGTTCTCTTGGTGGCTCTTCTTGCATCTTATTCTAAAGAAACACCGTTTGTTTTAGCAATGGAAGTAATCATCCAAAGTGAAGCTATGGATATCAGATGGGCCAGTATCAGCTCTGCCAACAGACATACACCCACAAAACATGAAAAAATAAAAAGGATTAGAACCCCAGAAAAACTAGAGCTATGAATTATGTCACGAGGATAAAAGTGCTTGAACCTCAAAAAGACCGAGTAACATTCACTGGAAGCAGGTAAAACTCTAAAAAAAAAAATGAAAAACTATGAACTTTTGGTATGCGTACACTCAAATACCTCTTATTTATGGTACTGCGGTGAAACTTGGGTTTCCCAGCCTTCAATAAGTCTTTAGTGTACAGAACTACATAAAGTGAGATCTAAGCGTTAGTTTCCTTTCTAAACCAGAGAATGTTCCAATGACCAAGTGTGTGTACTCTATGAAACTACCATAATATAGCTTAAATATCTGTACTATCTAAAACTACAAAAATATAGCCGTCTGAACCATACATACCATATTTAAGGTAACCAACATTGATGAAAATGTCAGAGAATCAAATGGTATATCATCCAGAGCAAACATGCAACATTCTAGAGACTCAGGGCCTGGCGAAAAGTGGGGAATCTTCAATTTCGCTAGGAAAATTATATACGTCTGCTCCATATGCAACATTAGTAAATATACATAATCTTTACAGAGTCCACAACAAGTCAGTATCTAACTCCACTTTGTAGAAAATAAGTTATGTACAACACAACACACATAGCTTCTTTGAAGAGTTTGAGTGTATTATGGTATTTTCGGTATTTCCACTTTCCATAAAATAGATAATGTACAAGTCCAGTTTCTCTTTGGAACACATAGCCGAGGAGTTCGAGTATGTATTTTGGTATTTCCAATTTCGATTATGTACAAGTCCAATCTCTTTTCCGGATTCATTGGCAAACAAAATAATACAATTGGAATTTCTATATATACTTTCAGTCTTGCTTCTCATAATTTCCTACACGATCAAGTTCTTTACTTCGATCTTCCCATCTATACTCTCAAGAAACGACAATTTGCTTTTGCATAAGGGAGATAATAAACTATATAAGATCCTTGAATGTGTGAGCTATAGATTGTATATATATATATAGTACGAAATTGCAACTTGCTCTTGCAAAGGTAAGATAATAAGTTATAGAAGATCCTTGAATTTGCAAGCTATATATTGTCTATAGATAGTCGATATGTATTCAAGAACATCAACACTTTGAATGTGGTTTTTATTAAGAGATAGTTGTATAACAGTAGAATTTTAACTTGAATCCCCAGACTCCCTAAGAAATCTTTCATAATCTACGTACTATCAACAAAATGAACAGTTCATAAAAATTTCTCATATGCTATAGTTTAGACGTAGATGATGGCTTAGAGTTGGGAGAAAATTAGTTTTTCTAATCCCCTGAACCCGCTGAGAGATCTCAATATTATCCCCCTTTGTTGTCAAAGAATCATCTAACTTAACTTTCCAAATAAGCACAAGGACTCCAAGTAAGGCACTGGAACTGCTTCAAATAATAACTCCAGCCGACTTGGGGTCAACCATGGGAATAGGCAAACAGTTGGTCCTCCTTGAAGTCTAATTAAATAGTCCATCAAACACAGAAGTTATTGGTTAATTTTTTTTTAAGAGGCAATGTTTATGAGCTGGGAACTTTTTGATATAAACCTTTATATGGGAGAGTATGCATAAACGTCTATTGGGATCTTCAGAAATTAATTGTTGACCTTAACTTTTCAGATTTTTTTTTCATCTTCACCACTGGTAATGCATAACCGATGACAAAAAAGAATTCATCAATATTTAGCGATGATTATTGAAGATTTACATTGTTTCAATTATTAGTTTGTTTGTTTACTTAAATTTACACAAAACAAAAGTCAATTAAAAAAATTAAATTGTACGTTCAAAAATAATCTAGACACTATGTTCTTTGCATTATTTTTTGTTGAACATGTTATTGGTCCACTCAGTTTGACATTACATGAATCACACATTATAAAAGTGATACTTAAGGAGAGAGATTGTACAGAGGAAACAAATTGTTAGTAATATTAGTAGTGGAGACTTCCGTGAAAGACTCATATAACTTAAATCTTTCCCATCAAAAAGTGCCGGACCAAAACCACAACCCCTAATGGATACATTACTTGGACTGCAAGGAAACATTGAATTGATAGAGTACGCATTGGACATTGGAGCATACAATGTTCGAATATTGCCAACAAAATACCGAAAAGATCTCTGGCGTATGCCCGGGTTCAAAATCAGTTAAACCCTAATAAATTAAAGTCGTACCAGACTACTACCAGTCCCGGGGGACAGTCCCGTAGCAGCTGGAGAAGGAAAAAGAAGCTGTGATGACGACAACGAAAAGCACAGAGGAGGGATCGGAGAAGGCATCTCTAGAGGTTGGAGGTCTACGGCGCTGCGAGAAGAAGAGAAAAGGACTGGCACTCGAGCTGAGGCCGTGTTCTTCCAAGGACAAGAAGAGGAGGAGGAGGAGGAGGGAGTCTCTAATTACCACAACCGTATTCAGCAGAACCATCACCACTACTACCACCACCACCACCACCAAAACCGATTTCGTGACCATGTCGTTCCCCAAGGCAGAGGAAGAGCATAAGAAGATGACTATTTACATTTGCTGCACAGCTCGTGGTAATTCTCCGCTGCCATCGCCAAGCAATCCCTTTGTTTCGGAATATATTTTGTACAAGATAGATCCCAATAAGCGTACAAAAAAATCCAAAGATCCTCCCCTCCTCCTCGACCTCTTCCTTCCCCCAATGCCCAAAGGTTATCCCGCTAATGGTGTAAGTTTCGTATCATTGGACTCCAAACTCTATGCTATCGGTGGTTCAACTTATGGTATAAATTATAAAATAGATTGTATCTATCCAAATGTGTTGGTGTGTGATATTTCGTCCCCACCCCTGTCTGGGTGGAACTTCCTTCCATGTCTTCACCGAGGGCAAAACGGCCCCCAGCAATAGTCGTCCACAACAAGATTTTTGTATTCGGTGGCACTTGTTACTCTCCTGGCAATTTCGGCGAGGTCTTTGATCCACAGTTGGGTACGTGGCAACCTCTTCCTGATCCTCCGCATATCTATCCTGGCCGCGAACTAAGCTGCGTGCATGACATGGAGAGGGGACGGATCATTGTCTTCCCTGCATTTCAGAGTCCTGCCCTCTCTTTTCACTTGGAAACCCGCTCCTGGAACACAATTCCGGTTATGGTCCACGGTCGATCTACACCTGTCCTTGTGGGTGACTTTCTTTACGATTTTCACAACCAGAAGTTGTATGCCTGGGATTTGTCCCAGCCCGAACCAGTTCAGACCCCGGTTTGTGGTTTGGAGGAAGAGACTAAGATTATGACCGAGAGTGGCCATAGAACCCACCTGTTTTATTTAGGCAAGGGTAAGTTATGTATGATGTGGTACCAGGATCATCAACAATGGCAAAAGGAGGTCGTTGTTCTCTGCTTAAGGTTTTGGGTTGGTACCACTCGTCACGGTCGCCTACATGCTGTTGTAGACCGCTGCGAACCTTACTTGGCCCCTGGGTTTGATGTCTACTCTTTCATTTCGGCAAATTAGGTGCATCTCCTACTCTCCCTCTCCGGATATGCTTTCACTTGTATCTTTTGATTTGCCCAGTGTCAATTCTGTACTGTCTGTCCGTTCTTTCATGTGGTCTGTTGCTAATTTGTCATTGAGTCCATTACTTGAAAATTGTTATTTGTGCCCCAACCATTTTGAGTTAAAGTAGATTATATTGGTGAACTAAACTTTATCAATGCAAAACAAAATAACAAAAACAAAGGTTACATTCTTTGACTTATTCTTACAGGTTATAACATGCTCTAATTATTTGTGAATCTAAATCAGTGGTTTCATTTGTTGCATGCTCATGCTCGATTGATGCACTTGTGTGAATCCAAATCACTGTCGAAAAGAAAATACAAAGCCTAGCTGCTTATGGTTTTAGAAAAACATGGCTTTCCTCTTTCTGGTTGACCTCTTGCAGTCTTGCGTACGTAGCCAAAGACTGCTAAACACCAAGTGAGCTGTGAAGCCCCGTGGGTTGGATAATAGGTACTTGCCAGTGGCGGTCAGGAAGCTTTACTTCTTCCTGCAGCCGTTCAAACTTTAAGTGGAAGTGGTATTTTACAGAGAGGTTGAAACTTGCCCAAACTCATTATTGTAGGATTGCTGAACTTGTCTTTGACTGTCTTGCCAAACATTGTATCTTGATGTATGCAATGCCACACTCGAATCTTGTTAGAATTTGTTTGGGGTTTTTCATATGCGACTTGGGAAATATGGGCCGAGAATAACTTTTGGGTTCTGCACTTCTACCTAAAAGAGTGAGTGGATATCTTTTGAAATTAGTTCCTTTTATACATTACTACCAAGTCTTTATTTGAACATTATTTGAGTAGATGGTACCGTAATAATGATATGATTACAACAAATTAAAAAGTAGGTGTATCAATTATCATGTCCTCCTCCTGCGATGTCTGTCAGTGATGGTTGATAATACTTGGGATACAGTCTAAAGAAAGTATACAACCATTTTGACCAAAAGTTTCCTCCCATCGATTCTTCAAGTGTGCAACAATGAGTTGTCTGATCTATTTGTGTTCCCTCCTCTTCTCAATCAAATGCAGCCCTGAGCCCCCCACCCTTTATTTGATTATATTTTAGAAATATTTTTTATGCTTTCTTTGGTCGGAAGTCGGCACCATGTCATTGGCTATTTGACTGTAATGTCACTTATTACTGTTTTGCCAGAGAGATTAAACATTACCAATTAGCCGTATATGAAGGTACGTGTCTTCTTAAAGCATAGGTACTGCATGTGTGTTCAACTGTTCGTAAATCTAAACATAGGTAACTGCTTTTATATTTGCATTCAACTGTTATTTAAATCTAAACACTAGATTCTAACTGTCCTTGGTAGGGCGGTCAATTTGGTTTTTTAATTTTTTAAATTTTGAAAATTTTATTTTTTACAAAAAGAAAATATTCAATTTTAAGCCTGGGGCATTTATGTACAGTTGTTTGCTATCTCCAAATCTGCTGTATGTTTTTGATGCAAATAGATCCTAATTTCCCATCTAGTGGGGGAGAAATCCTAATTGGCTCATCTAGTAGGGGGTAACACTAGTTCACCTTTATTTAAGAGATGAATTTTATTTGCACGAAACAAAATATATAAGATTACATGTCATTTATGTTAACTTGTTGTTGAGGACTAAATTGTATTACACTATCATGTTGTTCCAGTAGTTTGCAAGCATTCTTGTGATAAGTTGTGAATTTAATAATAAGAAATCTTTTTTAGTGATTTTTTTACGTAACAACGTTTTTCTGTTTCTGATTTGGAAATCCTATAATAATTGTGTTAGTTATTATAACTATCCTCATCAACTTTAAACTCTAATTCTACTAGCTCTAGTCACTCTAATAGTTCTGAATGCTTACCTGTTATTCAACTTCATAGAACTTGTATTAAAATGGATGTTGCTTATGACAGGAGTACATGTTGGGCTGGAGTTGGAATAATAGCTTGGAATGGGCAAGGCACAGCAGTGGGAGCACCTATTAGGAGGTTTAAGGCTTGCAGTGCAGAGGAAGTACAGATGATTGCAGTGGAAGTTGCAGTGAAGTTGGCTGTATCACTTGGGTGGAGCTCGGTATAGTTTTGAGGGTGACAATGCCTCAATCATACAAGTGCTACAAAGTTTGATTAGCCCCTGTCACTGGATGCTAGCTACTGTCAGAAACTCTATTTTGAGATCCTAGGCTGTTTTTAGTTTTTGTCAGTTTAAGTGGATTAACAGGCTATTTAATGGGGAGGTACGTGACCTGGCACAATGGGCTAGCCATGGCCAAGGCATCAGGCCTCTTCCAAGTTGTCTGTTGAATCATAATTTATTTCCTTGGAGCTTTTAATATATATAGAGTGGGGATGAGGTCCGTGTCCGTTGGATGTGTGATCCAATGGTTTAGAAATACAATACGAGTTCGTCTACCCGAGGATATCCTCATAGGGACGAGATCTGCGACCGTTGGATGTGTGATCCAACGGTTTAGAAATACAAAATCATCTCATTTTCTCTCTCATTTTTTTTGCTTTTGATTTTCAGACCATTAGATTACACATCCAACGGTCCACGGACCTCATCCCTATGAGGATATCCTCAGGGTAGCCCAGGCATATATATAGTCCGGCTCTTAAAATAATTACCAAACTAAACCAAGTACCAAATTTAAAACAACCCACAACTTCCCTCCAAACTCAACCTTTTCAAAAAAGAGAACATGGAAAATGATTAAATGAGGCTTCAACTAATTCTCAGTTGCCTCCAAAAACTTTCCACCATGAAAGAAGTGAAACAAACACAAGCTCTAATCACAAAAACAGGTCTCACAAACAACACTTTTATACTCCCCAAACTCATCTTCTTCACCGCAATATCTCCCTCAGGTAATCTCGAATATGCCCAAGCTATTTTCAACCAAACGGATTTTAAAACTGCGTTTGTTTATAACACCATGATTAGAGCTTATGCTAAAAGTATATTTCCTGTCAAGGGGATACATATTTATAATGAAATGCATTGTGTGAATGTTAAATGTGATAGCTTTACATACTCTTTTGTACTTAAGGCTTGTGGGCGAGTTTCGTTGCAGAGAAATGGGGAACAAGATGAGGGGGTGGTGGCCTTTTTGTTTGGTAGAAAGGGTGCTGAGATTCATTGTAGGGCTATTCGTGATGGGTTTTATTGTGATGAGTTTGTGCAGAATTCTTTGATTTATATGTATGGGCAGTGTGGGTTGGTTGATTTTTCGAGGTCGGTGTTTGATGAAATGTCGCAGAGAACTGTTGCGGCTTGGAACACTGTGATTGCTGTTTATGATCGAGTCGATGATTTTGAGTCGGCGAATTTGTTGTTTAAGTTGAGTCCTGAGAAGAACGTGGTTTCGTGGAATTCGTTGATTGCGAGGTATAGTAAGATGGGTAATATTGAAGCGGCAAAGAGAGTGTTTATGGAAATGCCTGTTAGAGATGTGATTTCTTGGAATTCAATGATTTCTAGTTATGTGCAGATTAAAGACTATAGACAGGCTTTGGTGCTATTTCGTGCGATGCAGAATAATGGAGTTGAGCCGACTGAAATAACACTTATAGCAGTTTTTGGTGCATGTGCAGAGTCGGGAGACTTGATACTTGGTAGGGAGATTCACGATTTGTTAAAACAGAAAGAGTTTAAGATCGATGGGTATTTAGGCATTGCTCTTGTGGATATGTATGCCAAGTGTGGGAGCTTGAATGTGGCTCGTGAAGTCTTTGATATGTTGAGGATGAAGCATGTAAGCTGTTGGAATTCAATGATTATGGGTTTGTCTGTCCATGGTTACTCTGAGGATGCCCTGGAATTATTTTCTACCATGGAAACAAAATGTGAGGAAGTTGTACCTGATAGGATTACATTTATTGGTGTTTTAATTGCTTGTAGCCATAAGGGTTTGGTCGAAGAAGGTTGCTGCTATTTCCGCCGTATGATTGACAAATATAACATTAGGCCTGATATGAAGCATTATGGCTGCATGGTTGACCTGTTTAGCAGATGGGGTAAACTGGATGAAGCTTATCAGGTTATCAAGACAATGCCATTTGATGCGAACTCTGTGTTGTGGAGGACACTGTTAGGTTCTTGTAGGACATATGGAAATGTGGAGTTGGCAGAGGAAGCATTCTCGATGATATCTGAATTAGAGCCCCCCAAAGATGGTGATTATGTCCTGTTATCAAACATCTATGCTGACATGGAGAAATGGGAAGACGTTGAAAGAATGAGGAATGTGATGATAGAATTAGGAGTATTGAAGAAACCCGGTTCTAGTCAGATTGCAATTAAATAACTTAACATCGTGCCGAGAGCGTGAGAACTAATATTCCGTGCATGGTGCATCAGTAGGATTATTCTCTTATAGGGTTAAATGATTTGAAAGAAAAATAGGGATCAAGACTTGAAGGATAAGGCAAAGAGTTACTGTGCTGCTTTTTCATGCTCATAAAAGCTGCTGCACCTTCCACGGATTTCCACGTGAAGAATGGCATTACCAATTCTATAAATGGGACAGTATTTGGCACTCTGAAGAAAGTAGTACTCGCTAGGAAGGAGCAAAACACTGACTTCCCTAACTTTGGGTCCCTAGAAAATACAAGTTCAAAAACGAGAAGGATTGCGTGCTTTTTCAATCTTTTCGACCTTGGTTCCGTAGAACCAAGTCAGAAAAATTGATTTGCTGTCCTAAGAAGCTATGGGTAAATTTTTACACCATCTACAAGAGCGTTCATTGGGATGGATTGTTTCATTTCTCCTTGTATTACAATTATCAGCCAATGAAATTCTGCACTGAAGAATCAAATTCTATAACGCGTCTCACAAAATGTATACCTGCTGGACAGCACGTTATTGTACAAATCACTTAATATTGATAATGGCCAAAGTTTATTGTGAGATGGTTAAGTCTGAAGAATAAGTAATCCAGATCTATAGGGTGAAATTCATGGATGTGAAAGGATCTAGTTATAATTGTGTTTATCCAGCTTATTGGCATTAGTTATATGATTATGGATATTTAATCTCTTACACTGTTTTGTTAATTGTGTCTCATACTGATTTACATATCCATTGGCGTATGCAATATATAAGGTGGAACTATTAATTCTTCATGACCTTACAACCTTGATAGGTTTGGGATATATAGAGTTCTGGCTTTTTCTATGCATTTCCTGTTTCTTATGTCAATTTTTAACTTTCAAATCTTTCTTTGTTAAAAGAAGCATATCTGGAACCATTTATTACCGTTAGTTCAATCTTGTTCAAAAGAAGCTTAATGTTTTCACTTATTAATTTTCTCTAGGTAGGCTGAGCTGTGCTCAAAACTTTGCAGTGGCAATGCATCCTTCAACCATCTGATTCTATAGGTACGAACAGGGCACATCTGTTGATTACGCTTGTTTATGTCGTTGTTGTCTGTCCTCTGTCTATCGACACAATTCAAACAGTAGAAGCTCAGTATATCTGAAGGAAAACATTTTTTTTCAAGGTACACACGCTGACAAACTTAACAATTTTTTTTTGTTTAATTTTTGTTTTCCACTTTGTGTATCAAAGAAACGAAGTGTTTAATTCACTTGTGTGGTTTCACTATCAAAAAAAAAAAAAAAAAATCACTTGTGTGGTTAATTTATATACATTTTGTTTATCCTTTTGATTCACATGGGATGCTCACGAGCTTCATGCTAGTTCTCCTTTTTTATTCCTTTTTATGTGTGAAAGGACGTACTGCTAAGAATAGTTAGATCGTCCAGTTAGTTGAACAATACCTTTACCAATGCTAAGAATAGCACTCTTGGTTTAGATTCCAACCCTCTTTTTTTCTCCTGTGCAAATTGGACTTGAAACCAAGATGTCATATGTGAGGCCATAGGGAACCATCTAAGCTACAAGCTCAAGCATGTCTGCAATGGTATTAAACTACGAGTGATTTTTTTGCTGTTTTAATGCTCAATCCTGCATTAGGCTTGTATTGTGACGAAGGGTCGATTTACTATGAGTGATATGAATGACAGGGACGGCCGGGTAAGCTAGATTGTTGCTTTTTTTTATACTGGTTTCTATAAAATTATTGGGATGCTTCTACTTAGAAACAGTTAATTGTCTAATTTGGAAACACCTGCCAGAGATGAGCTGCATGCTTGGTGGTTGGTGGTATAACCGTATAAGAACATGGACCATTTCAAACCTTCAAGGGCAAGCTATCTTTATAATTTACCTCACCAAAGAGAGGAATGGGCCTACGATATGCTAACAAACTTACATGAACTTTAAAGCAGTAGTCAGTCTCAAATAATCAAACAAACCTAGTGTCTCCTTCTTTTTCTTCTTTTGCATCAGCATCATTTTCTCTTCTCTGTGCTTACTGCTTAGGCTGCCAAGATCCAACTAAGAGAGGTTTTCATTTTTGTATTACTTGGAGTACCTACTTTAGTACTGAAACTAGATTTTGGACCCGGGCATACGCCCGGGATCTATTAAATATGTTAATGAGCAGCGATTATGGTGCATAAATACTTAGAAACTAAGAGATCAAATTGAGATAGCATCTTCACTTTATGGTTTAGGATATTAATCCATAATTTTCAAATAAAATTATCTTAAACTCGATCTAGCTTGTATAATAGTTTTCTTAGATTTATGGTGATTTAGCGACAAATTTTGAATCGAGAATATATTTTTATTGAAAATAAACCGAAATCGTTAATGAGCGGTGATTATGGTGCATAAGTACTTGGAAACTAAAGGGATCAAATTGAGATAGCCGAAAGCAAAATGATTATGGTACATAAGTACTTGGAAACTAAGGGATCAAATTGAGATAGCCTCTTCACTTTGTAGTTTAGGATATTAATCCGTAATTTTCAAATGAAATTATCTTAAACTCGATCTAGCTTGTATAATAGTTTTATTAGATTTATGGTGATTTAACGGTAAATCATCACCGCTCAGCTTACGTACTAATGTGTACAAATCACTAAAACAGATTGATTGTTTTCATATCCTCAAAGAATACACTACTCCCACTTGAAAATTTTTATCACATGAACGTGTCATACGAACGGGTGTCGTTATATTAAATTATTCAAAAAAATATTAGCAACTATGCATAGTTATGAGATATAAAAATTATATTAATTACTTAATTAAATTTCTTGCACCACTCTCTATAAAAAGGAAGCATCAAACCTTGATAAAACTCATCGACTTCTTTTCATTGTTAGTTTTAACAATAGAAGTTTGATTGAAGTTTTTTGAGAATGTCCAATTTGGTGAAGATAATATTGAAGCTACTTGAATAGCAAGGCATTCCCAATCACAATAAAAGAAGTATGATAAACACTACTTAAAATGCAAAACTATATTTGTCGAGACATTTATTCCCCCTACATATAATACAAATATATTTTAGGGTTATTAGTTGAATGCATTTGCATCAAGTTTATGATTTTCCATTAATTATTCTTTGAGGTTAGTTTAATGTAGATGCGTTGCGTTCAGTTTCCAAATTCTCATTAATTATTCTTTGAGGTTAGTTTAATGCGGTTGCATCAAGTTTCCGATTTCCTATCAATTATTATTTAAGGTTAGTTCGGTCAATTGCATCCATTTTATGATATCAGTTACTTATTCATTATGGTTAATTCATGATGTTGCATCCAATTTTTTATGTTTAGTTAATTAGTATTTGAGATTAGTTTATTACATTTGCATCCGTGTTCTAATCTCTCGTTAATTACTCTTTGAGGTTAGTTCAATACATCATCGCATCAGGTTTCACGTTTTTCGTTAATTGTTTTTCTAAGTTAGTTCGATAGTTTACAATTTCTATACGGTTTGCATACATGTAAGAGTCCGTTTTTAAAATTCACTTTCATTTTGGGTTCCTAATTACTCGTAATTACTCATGTGAGAAGGCTAAAAAGCGGACATTTATGCTTTGAGGTCGGTGTGATCTTGATTACATCCGACTTCGATTTCCGGTTAACTATTTTTTATGATATTTCAATGCATTTGCATCCAATTTCGATTTCCGTTAGTTAATATCTTATTTTAGTTTAATGCGGTTGCATCTAGTTTTTGGTTTTTCATTAATTATTCTTTGAGGTTAGTTCAAACGGTTGCATCCAATTTCGAATTTATGTTAATTGTTCTTTGAGGTTAGTTCAATGCATTTGCATCAAGTTTTCGATTTAAGTTAATTATTTTTTGAGGTTAGTTCAATGCGATTACATCAAATTTATAATTTCCGATAATTATTCATTTAGGTTAGTTCAGTGTAGTTTCATCTATTTTTCAATGTTTCGTTAATTAGTCTTTGAGATTAGTTCATTGCATTTGGATACAGTTTTCGATTTCCCCTTTAAGATTAGTTCAATACATCTGCATCTAGTCTCTGATTATTTATGCTTTGAGATTAGTTCAATGCAATTATATCTGGTTTTTTATTTCCCGTTAATTATTTTTTGAGATTATTTCAATGCATTTGCATTTAGTTTCCGATTTCCCACCAATTATTCTATGAGGTTAGTTTAATGCAGTTGCATTCGGTTTTTTATTTTATGTTAATTATTTTTTGAGTTTAGTTCAATGCATTTGCATCCAGTTTCCGATTTCTCGGCCCATTAATTATTATCTGAGGTTTGTTTGATGTATTTGGATACCGTTTCCGATTTTCCGTTAAATATTTTTCAAAGATTTGCATACAATTTCTAATTTCCCTTTAGTTATTATCTGACGTTAGTTTAATGCAATTGCACCCAGTTTTCAATTTATAGTTAATTAGTTTCTTAGTTTAGTTTATTGCATTTGCATAAAGTTTCCAATTTCTCGTTAATTACTCTTTTGAGCTCGGTTATGCATTTGGATCCATTTCGATTTTTTTTAATTATCCAATGTGGTGTATAATATCAACTTCTATCGATCCATCTCAGAAGTGTCCTTGCAAAACATAACATAAAAGTAAATTATGTTTGATTTATTATGTGGGATCATTGAAGATTATCCAGTTCCCGATTTTCCATTAATTATTCTTTAAATTATGCATGACTTACTATGTAGAATATTCAAAGATTATCTACGAACGGGTGTTGTTATATTAATTAGTTTGAAAAATATTTGCAAATATACAAAACTATTATATATTAATATTATATTGATCACTCAACCAAATTTCTTATAACGTGAAAACCTCATTCTCCATTAAAAAAAAAATAACTCATGTACCTTTAATAAAACCCTTCAACTTCATTTTGTTGTTTAATAATAAAAGTTTGATTGAAGTTTTGTGAGATTGCCTAATAAGGTGAAGTTCATATATATTGTAGCTACTTGAATAGCAAAGAGTTCCCAATCATACGGAAAGAGATAAGGTAAACATAATTTTAAATGCAAAACTATACTTATCGAGACATTCCCACAACATATAACCCAACTATGTTTTGAGGTTAGTTAAATGCATTTGTATCCAGGTTTCGATTTTTCCGTTATTTATATTTTGAGGTTAGTTCAATCTGATTTGCATCCAGTTTTCGATTTCTCGTTAATTATTCTTTTCGATTAGTTCAATACATTTGCATCCAATTTCCAATTCTGATTAATTGTTCTTTGAGGTCGATTCAATGCATTTTGCATCCGGTTTACGATTTCAAGAATTATTTTGTGAGATTAGTTTAATGCGATTTTGCATCCAGGTTTCGATTTTCGTTTATTATTTGATAAAGTTACATTTGCATCTAGTTTCGATTTCTCATTAATTATTGTTTGAGATTAGTTCAATGAATTTGCATCCAGGTTTCCTATTTTCCATTAATTATTTCTTGAGGTTAGTTCAATGCATTTGCATCCAGGTTTATTTTTGAGATTAGTTCGGTAGCGGTTCCATCCGGTTTCCGATTTCCCATTAATTATTTTTTAATATTAGTTCCCATTTTGCATCATGCTTCCAATTAATAATTAATTTTTTTTTCTTTGATGTTAATTCAATGCAATTGCATCAAGTTTCGATTTCCTATTAATTTAATCTTTGATGGTTAGCTCAATGCATTTGCATCCAGGTTTCGATTTTGCCGACAATTATTTTTTATGTTAGTTTGATGTATTTGCATCCAAGTTTTGATTTTCCGTTAATTATTCTTTGAGGTTATTTTAATACAAGTTGTATCTATATATATTCCAATTTTCTATTAATTACTTTTTAAGATTAGTTTAATGTTTGCATTTGCATCCAATTTTGATTTTTTGTTAAATATTATTTGAGGTTAGTTCGATACATTTGCATCCGGTTTTGGTCCCCATTAATTGTTTTTTTACATTAGTTTCATTCAATATTACATATATTTTAAAATATTTGTCATTATTTTGCTTTTTTTTTTTTTTTTTTTTTTTTTTTTTTTTTTCCATTTTTCTATTATATATTTTGTAATGTTATTTTTGTATAATTGTTTTTAACTATGTTTTGAGGGTGTGTTAATGATATATTGAAATAAGTCGGTGTTTTATCATAGACACTAAAATTGTATGATTTGTAGTAGGGAATTAGTTTATACAAATTACATATTTTTAGCAATTTTTTTTATTTGATCAAATATATAAGAATTGGAACACTAAAAGTGTTTGATTCAGAATGTGAAAATTACCTTTTACAAATCACCTATTTTTTTAGCAATTTTAAAAATATTTGTCGTTATTATTGCTTTGCCGTTATTTTTTTTATTTTCTATTATATATTTTGTGATGTTATTTTTTGTATAATTGTTTTTAACTATGTTTTGAGGCCGTGTTAAGAAATATATTCGAAATAAGTCGGTGTTTTATCATAGACACTAAAATTGTATGATTTGTAATAAGGAATTATACAAATTATTATTATTATTATTTTTTTATTTGATCAAATATATAATAATTGGAACACTAAAATTGTTTGATTCATAATATGAAATTACCTTTTACAAATCACCTATTTTTTAGTAATTTTTTTTATTTGATCAAATATATAAGAATTGGAAATACACTCAAACTCTCCAAATATAATAATTAGAAATACACTCAAACTCTTCTAAGAGGTTCTATGTATGTGAGATTGTAGGTTATTAGAAAAGACTATTTTTCATATTAGAGTGTCACATAGGAGAGAGAAAAAACTAACTCTCTCATATTAGAGTGCCACATAGGAAAGAGAAAATCCTCAATTAGAGGTCTCTACTTTAGTATATAGATAGTAGACTTAATAGACTTTTGGTATTCAAATATTGTAATTACTGGAGTAGTAATTCTTGTAGAACAAAATGTAAATTTTCTCATGTAAACAATCTTAACTAATCGGATTACATTCTTCGAAACTTCCTTACCAGTTGGCTGCCATATACATTTTATAAAATTGTGAGAGACAAAATTACTATCTCACAATCTCTTCTATAGTTTTAGCGGGTGATAGTTAGCCACCTCAGCATCAGACGACACATTGCTAGTGTTTCCCTACTATTTTCTCTCCCAGACATGCAAGAAGAATCATGGATTTACAAATACTATATATGATTGATAAGCTAGTTCTTGTAGCAAAACTCTAGTATTGACCTCCTTGATATGTTTTCCCGAACTGCCAATCAGCAGGGGCGATGTTGTAACTTGTGATTGTTCTCCCATCGCTCGTGGTAACTTGGAAGGAGAGGCTTTGGCCATTCATGTAAGAATTACTCTGCCAGTTTTGACCCCAGTTCCTTGA
Source organism: Coptis chinensis (assembly GCF_015680905.1). Taxonomy (NCBI): domain Eukaryota; kingdom Viridiplantae; phylum Streptophyta; class Magnoliopsida; order Ranunculales; family Ranunculaceae; genus Coptis; species Coptis chinensis. Next base: position 84,195,550 of record NC_141463.1, on the reverse strand, counting down.
CATGGGTTGCCACCCTGTTCTTGAACCCTTGACGGATACTGAGTGGACATCCCCTGCGCCTCCGACGTTAGTGATCAAGACCAAGTTAAAGTAAGAGTGGCCGTTGATGGTGTACCTTATTCCTCCTTTCTTCATACAAGGTACCCTGCCATAAGTAGTAATAACAAATATTAGTTCAACGAATGGTTCTCAAACTGTTCACTTTGTTCTCAGCGTATGAAAACGGACTATATACTCTGAATCAACTTCTTAATAATATCATCCAACCCTACAAACTTAAACTTGGGATAAAGAATGCACAAGTTGGATCTTGGAGTTGAGAATTGATGTTTAGAGGTTAGCAAATATTACCTTCTAAAGGATACTGGAACAATTCCAGCACGATACTGTGCAATTTGTAAGAAAGCAGGTTCTGCCAGATCAAAATGTTGGAGAGGAGGATTGCACCAGCCACCATTGTCATTTGACTGAGCAGGGTTAGGGGGGCAGAAGTTTGTTGCAGTAACTGTAATGCTTCCAGGGAGACACCATCTGGGGTCATCGTTGCATCTCATCTCATAACATGACCCGCAACTCAACCCATTATTGAAAAGGGCTGTGCTGAGTGCTGCAGTGTTAGTTCCATATCCCTGGCTATACAAGTTTCCATATCCACATGCACCCCCTGCAAACATACATTTCATTAGAAACACAAACTTTAGGAACATGACATTGCATCAAATAGGATTGGAAACAGAGAGGTTCACTCTTATGCCTATTATCAGGTCCCTTACCGTGATATTGATGACCACATTAAATTTTTATTTTGTTTTTGTACTATGCTTTTGACGCAATTCAACCGCTGTATAAATGTTTAAGAATTTCTCATAGTAGTTTTTATGTTATTTTTTTTTCTTGTGCTGGCGATCACTGTATCTGCTTGCTTTCTAGGAGTTACTTAAACACGCAATAGGATTCAATGCTAACTCAAACTCACCCATTGTGCCAGAAGCATCTCCCCCGCCATAAAATGTGGCATGAGCGCCCTCCCAACCTCCATAGTCTCCGAAAATGCCATGTAAGTGTAGGTTGAAGACGACGAAGGAGAAGAGAAGAGCAAGAGAGCACCCTTGAATGGCCATCGCAAGAGGAGCTCAAGAAGTAGAGCTAGAGAAAGACTTAGCTGAGTTGGTTTGTTTAGTACAATTTGCTTGTAGAAGAAGGGAGGGTGCATGTCTGTTTATATAAGAAACTTAGTGAGGAAGGGCAGGTGAAAGGGGGAGGCGATATGGTGATGTCGCATGGTTGTTAACAAACTCTGTAGAAAGAGACAAGTTAGCAATTCTCAGTTTGAGATGCTACAAAGCAGTTTGTAAGTTTAATTGCAGAAATCAAGTGCACATGCAGATGTTCCAATTCGATTACCAACTGCTTCACCTAAAGGGTCCTACCCGCACATGCATATTGCAACTGATTCTCACTAATGTTAAGCCTTTTCTTACCTGATTTTCACAGTTATGTAGTTGTGTAACTCCAACTACATTGACTGTTCTTTATGTAGTTTTTGTATATTGAAGTTTTTTTTCTGGTAACCGTATATTGGAGAGGTTATAAGTGCAATTTGCATAAACCTTTGCACTTCCTCATTATTCATTTTCTTTTTGGATAATGATGCACATTCTCATTAGATGTTTGCACTTTTCACCACATTTACACTTGCAGTTGATTCTTGAATTTATTCCATTTCTGTTTTTGTTTCTCTTTTGGCTCTCTTTTGTAGGTCAATGAGTGTTAGTATCTAATGTTGTTAAATGCTTTAATTCCCCAATCAAACTGCACTTTCAATTTCGTTGGGATGATCAATAGATTTCTGTATGCTCTGTCAGTAAGTGTTAAAGCCTTTAAAGGTACATTTGCTTCTTACCTCAAGAAAGAGGCTATTGCATCTCCAGCATGTCTCATGTCTTGTCCTTGGTTAGCAATCTGCCATATTCGATGCATTTAATATGCAAATTTTATTCAAGGACAACATATGAACTGCCACCAGCTGATTCAACAACTTCATACAATTGATGAATGTACCGCATAGTATCTTTGCTTGATAAGTAGTTTTAAGTTTTAACTTTATTTGAAGACAATATTTAGAGGTTATGTTTTTGTATTCATGGATTCAGATTGCCCATGCCCGGACATGGGTTTTATAGCATTGCTTGTTATTGTATTAAAATTTAAATGGTTCTGCTAAAATGAGATTTTTAAGATTTTGCTAGAGAGGTAGAGATTGTCCAGTGATACATACATAATACTAACGACTGTCAGTATTCAGATAAAAAACATATCAGATTTGATTCTAAAAGCAACGAGATGTTCAAGCGCGTCTGTGTTACATTATTTTATATAAGAAGATTCTCCTCATTCATATAAAATGTGCTATTTAACCCACCCGCCCCAAAATTAGTTTGTTAGAGAAGAGAAAAATAACATTTGGACATAATCCAGTAGACCCCTTGATTTCAGGTTAGGTGATCTTCATAGCAACGAATAAACTTCTCATAAACTTTCTATTAATATTTTAAAATGGTGAGGATTTCGACCCTACCATGTTAGGGGCACATGTAGTTCCGTCCATTGCGTTGTGAAATATCATTTTCAACTATTTAGGACGTTTTGATAGTTCAAATTCAACTACAGTTGTTTATAACTTTCAACAGTTCAAGTACTGGCTGCAAATTAATTCTTCTTGACTCAGTCCTACATTGCCTTCATCAGTGGCGCTAAAATTGTTTTGGGCTGCTTAGAGTTGTGTAGTTACCGTCAATGTTTTGGAGGGTATTTTATTTCTTTTTCCCTTCCCTGAATTAGTACTACCCACAGTTTCTGTCAAAAATCAGTTGACAATTGTTTCTCAACCACAAGTTGATTTCCAATCTTAAATCTACTGGACCACTTACAATAGACCGCATATGATGGATTCGTAACGTAGCAACTACAAATTTTTTATTCCCAGAAACCTATGGTGTGGCAGAAACCTATGCTAACGATTATGATAATCCATTTGTCTATTATTATGAGTCTCATAATTGTTTTTAGACAAAAAAAAAAAATTATTTGGTAAAAGTTTTTAGAAACCATTATCTCATTCTTCATTAAAACATAAATATAAAAAGTAGCTTAAAAATGAGAAACAAAATTTATGGAATTTTTCGCTATAAACGAGTTGCCATATTTTTATTTTTTTTGGTTTTGACAATTTATGTTTCCATTTTTAAGTTTAGTCATAAAATCAAAAATTGATTTGATATGATTATTCATTTCTCCCGTTTTTACTATCTTTTCTCCAGTTAACCAAACACACACCATTTTGAAATTAATTCATTTTCTTTCTATTCCATTTCACAATGGACCACCCATTATATTTCTTTTCCTTTTCATTAACTAAAATTTAACAAACACAAAGGAATAAAAAGGTTAATTAGTACGAATTAGAAAGTTAAACCAAAATGAGTAAGAGATAAGAAATTAATTGGTATGAATTAAAGATAAAGAGGAAGGAGAAACAAAACAAACAGAAACACGTTCTCCGCACTAAAGTGTACAATGGGCATATATAACTAAACTATTTCGGCAAACAAAATTTTGACAAGCAATATTGACATTTATTCCATAAAGGTTTATCTTTGATTTTAAAAACATAATTCTTTTATACTAATAATGTTTGGCAAATGGCCCCTTAAAGTTAATGGATCATGTATGAAGTTCACTAGTTGGAAGTTGCAACTCTTGACGTGTAACCATAATTCCTTTAAACGAGTTCCTCGGTAGGAAGATGGGAAAAGCCTGAGAATGTAGCAGTGTAGCACCAAGTCATTAAAGGCACTAAGTTTTGGGTCAGCTATGCATGACACTATGTTCTATTGTGCACCACAACACCCTTCTCAGTGGGATCTATTTATCTAACCAGAGATCACATCCACGTAGGGAATGTGGTCCTATCCACCAGTATTGGATTAAGGGTCTTTCAGAACAAATTGTAATACAGTCCCAGATACTGTACTTTTAGAGACACATTATCTCCCTTAACATGGAATGGGCTCTACCAACAGAGATAAATGGATTTTCTTTAAGAGGAATTATGTCATGGTCACACAATGTAACTGCAAAAGGGCCCATGTGTGACTGTCGGCTTGGTTTCATCTCAGAGACTCAGACCATGGATGCAAGCCAACCATGTGCATTTACATGGGAAGTTTTGTTGTAGGGCAGATACTGTTTCAGTATGGAAACATGTTGATGCTGATACCTACGTTCTGTTTCCTCAACTAAATGATATGCTTCTTATAGAATGTCTTTGTTGTGGAAGATAACTTATCTACTGTCCTAAACGTAAATTTGTTTCAACGTTGCTTTCAATGATGCCAATCTTTTTGTGGTATGCATTGCCAATGATCAAGTCTCGAAATGCAGTAAAATGTTGTGGAATAATTGGAAATCAACTTGCAACATTTGGGTTTCAAACACCCAAAAACTGATCTAGATAGCGCTTAGACTCTTAGTCTATCAACGTAATGATCTGAATCGAGTGTGGACTGGGGCTGTCACACCGCAAAGGCGATGGCATTCCTTTACCCTGAGTTTAGAGAAGGCCAATTTGGATGGGTGCTCAGCTCCAGTCAGTAAAAGTCTACAACCACACCTCAATATGTTGGAGCGGAACAGAATTATATGTGAAGTATGGTTAACAAGAACAACACAATCTATATTTTAGGTCTAAATAACAAAACACTGTACTGTTAAAATATGGTATATGTCTAGCACTTAATACCTTCAGCACCTGATATTAATAGTCTTCAGTTCAAAGATCATACGAGTTTTTTTTTTTTTTTTAAAGTAAGTTTGGGGGTTAAGGCAGACCCCTGACCTGTTTCATTTAAAAAAAAACCAAGAAACTTACGGCCTCCCCTAAGAGTATGATCTTTAGAGGGAGTTCAATTACAAAAGAAACACATACAACCTTCTCGTAAGAGGGAGGTTCCATATCTAACACTAGTTCTTTTTTTTTTTCGATAATAAAACTTTCCATTAACTAGAATCTGATCACAGGAGTGTCTACAAAAGGTAATGGGGGAGGCCTATTACATTTATTTTTCATTGCCCACTTGGCTAAATTGTGGGCCTCTTCGTTACAGGTTCTACTAATCCATTTACAACTAAAAGAAATAAATATACTACAAAGGTTGATAATAGAATTAAAAGCAGCATTGCAGGTCTAGCTGGAGGGTGTCTTGTTGTCATGTAGAGAGTTTATGACATTCCTGTTATCCCCTATGAGATGAATGTGTTCCAGTTCAAGTCTGTGTCCTAGCTTCAGTGCAGTTTTAGCAGCTAAGTATTCAGCATGCTCTACACTGGTTGCCTGAAACCTTGAGTAAGCAGTAGCCACTAGCTGCGCGCCATTCTTGATTTCTACATACAACTCCTGCAGCTCCTCTGTTGCTTGAGCTGAGATAGGAGGCATCAAATGTAATTGTATTCCCTGTAAAAACTTCAGTTTGGTCATTCTGCATTATTCCAGAGTCTTGTCTTTGCTCTTCATATCCTGGTCTAGTGTCAGAGAAAGCTTCAAGCGTATTTTGCCAAGAAATTCTAGCATTATACCATATACTTGATCTTGAGACAGGCTTTCTTTCCATCTTGACTTTGTTCCTGTGTATCCATATTTCATACATGAGAATACAACAATATCTAACACTAGTTCATAAGAACGACTCTTACAATACCAAAACAAATCGAATCTAATTCTTCTTTCCACTAGTCCGTGTCCTTGAAAACTTCTTCATTAGATCAGTGTTATCGGAACTTTTTGTTCTTGAACAGAGACGCTCCTTTTTTAAGCATTGTCACAGTGGGATGATCGATCTCTCCATGAGATAAAGTCGATATTTGCATTTTAGCCCCTTTCTTAGGTCTCACAACCTCAGTCCATTCGTTATTCGAATGCAATTTAGTTAGAATCTGAGGCATAACAACAGAGTTGACATCGGTATGGTCATCAAAGACCTCCCTTTCTTTTTCAGAGATATCATCATCCAAGAGTGAATGTCCATAAGAGTTTAGGCAACCAAATGCCTAGAAATCACCAGGTACCACATTCAGAAATATTGCTGCTGATTTCCTTCTTGGACTGGATTTCACGACATGAAGGAAAATATTCAGGTTGTAAAGGACAAAAAACGGACTTACAAATTGCTTCGATTTTGCATCAGATTATACATGGAACAAAATTTATTCACACCCATACCTTTGATTCTATCAAAGCCGACCACAGTGAACTAGCACATACAAATTGTGAAGTGAATAAACAAGAAACGACTTTAAAGTTCCAACCAATAGTTAGTGGAAAATGTCTTTTCCCATCATTGAGTAAATTGGCGGAAGCAGATATGGAACCTTCGATGGCATGCTAAATGCTAGCATAATACCAGACATACTATTGAACAATAAGTTCAAGCACAAAAACAATTGGTTCTTGAAAATAATCCAACTGTAGGAAATATATAAAAACTTTAAAAAAAAAATAATTAATTTATTAGAACAATCTTGATTCTTGAGAAACAAATTGGCAATTACATGAATTATGTAATAACACTAAAAAATTTGGAAATTTTCTTTTGGCTTTTGGTTCTTCCATTTCCAGTATAACTTGCCCATGTTCGACATTTGGTCCTGAGTTTCCCCACCGTTCAGGACGTTTTCCATTTACTGTTCTCAGGGCTGTGCTTGTTTGCTCTAAAGCAAAACTCTACTGCACATAATTTAAGTTGAAGTAACATTGAGGTTGTTTCGATGAGTGCCCCTGCTACCAAAAGTTGATCAGGTATTCAGGTTGCATTAAATCCCCTGCAATCATTTGCTTCACACCAATTCCATCCTATCTGTCAATATTTGCCGGCTTCCTCTCAGCAGAGACTTGAATAGAACTCTGCAGACTTCTTAAGGATGGTAAGATCTTCAATGACAGTGGAAGGTTCCAAAGGGCTGCCCTCTTCCATGTTTGAGTCGCAGCCCCAAACACGGACTGCAAGTCGCCGGCGCTTTGGAGATGTCGGTTTTAGATATTTGTTGTACCAGTCAATAACATCATTCTTGCAAATGCTTTTGAGCTCCTCAGCTTCCTTCTCTGACATATCAAACATATACCTGAACATCAAAGCCATTTTTCAGTACATCAAATGGTAGAGAAAACTTTCCGCAAACGCTTGTATCTGATTGGTTTGGAATTTTGATAGCTGAAATTTCAAAATTTGTTGAAACTTGAAATCTTGACACAGGATCGGACTGCCATAACGGAATATCCCCTTCCTAAACTAGAGCTTAACGTGGCATTTCACTGAATCTTGACAAATATCGTGATATCCCAGAGCATCTAGTTCTATGGCCTATAGGTCACAGGTAATCTCAAATCAAAAGAAAATGCTATAGTATAGACATCTAATCTAAATTCTTATGAAAAGATGATACTAACATTAGCAGCCCACCACGAAAAATTTCACATAGTACCAAAAAAATTAACAAAAGGCAGATTGCTGCGGTTAGAACAAAATATGTTAACAAAATCCCAACTCCCAAGTAGGACAATTCAAGTTGGCTACGTTCCAATGATCGATATTACAACATAACAGCAAATCATATTAACAAGCGGCTTTATTACCTCTTGTCCACAATTTGACCCCAAAGATGATCAGTTTCATAGCTGAGCGAAGGGTCCTTCTCCAGTTTCTTTGCAATCAACCCATTTTTGTACTTCTCGAAGGACTCGTCATCAAGCACATCCTGCATTTGCCGTATATCGTTAAGACATACAGACATTAGAGTTCACAAGTAATATGGAAAGCTAACATGGATTAAGTAGTTATGTTTAACTCCTAAACACTGTTGGTTAAAGGTACATTTATCCTGTATCAAGTGACCTGCTTAAATGGTTACCCTGTCTAAAATGCAGGTCCTATGACAAACACGATTCCTCTAAGTCTCCAACAGAAGAAAAAAAAAACACCTTGTCCAAAATAGAGTGTATGCTCTCCATATAAAAGCACAAATCTCTTGGGGTGAAAACTTGACAATTTTTCCGTAGATCAGAAGCCTTATCTGACACAAGAATCAAATTGGACTACTATAATTTTGTCTTTTAGTTAGTAGAAGTAAAACTTAAATAATATACTGCAAGAAAGAGTACAAGGATGGACAGCACATTCTCTACTCTGCGGTCCCAAAGTGAAGGAGATCCTCACAAGAGATCTCAAAAAAATATGTTGATTTCGTTATTGCATATAAAAGACGATGAATTCAACAAAACTTAGAAATTTTACTGTTTCCAATCCAAAGATTGCAAAAACTGCAATGAAACTGATTTTGTTGATTTCAATGTGCTATAAATTTTTGACATTTCTACGAATAAACATACAACAAATTTGAATTTCATACAGAAACCACAAGTTTTAATACATACCAGTAATCCCTCTACACCATTTATGAAGTTGTCGATTCTACCAAGCAAGTAAACTGGGTCATACTTAGAAGATTGAACACAGATGCAAAAACCCAGTACCCTGTAAGTTATACGTGGGCTACACTGGACAACATACCCGAGTTGCTCCTTTGTCCTGCATCCAATAATTGACATTATCACATATCAGAAACTGTATATCCTTGATAAGTTGATAACACCAGAAACCAAGTTCCTCAAGGTCCATAGGACACCTCAACAACCAGTTAATTGTACGTAACCCAGAATCCATAGACCAGACTTCAACTCCGACTTGGGAAATCTTTTAAGTTCAAAACTCAATATACGCAGAAGCACTGACGTCAACATAGAAACTAAAAACAAGTCCCACTACCAAAACCCAATATTGTCAAATCGTGAATCGGAAAACTGAAGTCAATATTCGAAAAGACCTTTGATATACTTATATGCAGCTACTAGGAAAATAAGAAAAATAATATTATTACAATAGTTCATAAAATCTACATTTTGCTGACTTTAAAGTAAATTATAGGTACTTATTACTAACCCAATAGCCTATCCCAGGAAATTCACATAAGACTTTATACAATCAAAACTTGATTTGGAACCATGGGATCTTGCCCATTTTATTTTTGGGAGATATGAGTATCAAACCAGAATGGTCAGAGAGTAGCTGCAAGGAAGTTCAACTATCAACACAAGATGTATACAAGAACATATTTTAACACACCATCAAGTCATTGATTATGAAACATTACCATCGTGATGCTAATTTTTCAGATTGTTCTACACACAACTTATCTGATTGTTTGGCCAAATTTGTGTTGACTATAAACACGGCTTCATATTTATTATTAAATATGTGCTACTATCTGACATGAGACAAAGCAACAGACTTGTAGTCAGTAAAATGTTCCTGTCTTCGTAAACATTTAGGTGCTAAGAAGCGATCTGATATATGTTAATCCCACATAAACAATAAATGATAACTGCATTTACTCAAGTACGATATACGTTAATCTCATAAAAAAGATAAATGATAACTGCATTTACTGATTTACTCTAGTAAGAAAATACTTAAGATTAAGTGACACAAGGTGCGTGACAAAACGAATTAAAGAAACTTGAATCCTTATTACATCATTTAGACAAACGGTTTAAACACAATTAATTACCTTAATTGATCAAAAAGTGGTTCTTGCACAATATCATCAAAAAGATCTGCTAAGGCTCTCAATTTGGTAATCTCCAGCCCAATGTCCTGCTCAATCTGATAGTAAAGCTGCAGTGGAACATTGTGACAAAAGAAATAAGATAATGCAAAAAAAAAAGAGAGAGGAGGGGATCAGAAGAAACATTGAGGGCACTGTTGAAAGATACAAGGGAATAAAGAATTCCAAAGTACATTCCACAAAATAAATTACCTCAACCACAGAGTTCACTTCCAACCGATTCTTCACACATACATCTCTGACAAGATTGGCACCAGATGGAAGACATATCACACATTCTTCATGCCTCAGGTCTGCTGGTAGTGGTTCAATGGAGAAATTACATTTAAAGATTTCAGATATACCAACTGCTTCTTCTTTTGATATATTTCCATGGCAAAGGCTCTCAATATGCAACTGCTCACATGCACGAAAGAGAGGAGAGAGATGCACGAAAAGAGAGAGAGAGAGGGGATGGGGAGTTTAAATGAATAAATGGTTAAGGAAACAATAAGCTGTGAAAACGACTGCTTATCACATCTACCCTAGGTGCCAACGCCATGTTTGCTGAATGCAATCTAAAAAGATATCATGGGCCACACATGAACATTTCTATTAGTTTGCATGATATTATTGGATGTTTGGGCACTGTGGAACAGCAGTTTAAAAACAATGGGAGTCCCATAAATCTGAAAGTTTCAAATCGTACATCACATTTCAATATAGAATCATAATAGGTCTCCCAGGTTAGGTGCATTATATGAAGATCCAACTCATCTGCTCTAAGATCTAAGTAATTATTCACGGCAAAGTGTCAAATGGATGTTCTAGCTCTGTTTGTATATAAACAATTGGATATCATATCTGTACGAGATGCTTCAAATTTTAATTAATAACAACGCCTAGACCAAATTTTCGTGTCTCAGGTTTTTCACTCTTGGCAGCATAGGTTGAAGCAAAGTATTCAAGAAACAGAAATAAATAGGAGAAAGGTATTCTTAGATATCATTATATCAAGAACATAAATGCACTGAAATGATCCAAACATTTCTATGAAGAGAGGCAGTATGCTTGTGTACCTGTGATAGAAGCTTTGGGATAAATGCCTTCAGATCATCAAGAGATAAGTCAGTAAGGCAATGTAATTTGTCATCTACATCCCAGAAGTCCTTGCGCAAAACTTGCAATCTTAAATAAGATGAATGATGTAAAGGTTTCATATTGGTGTTTCTGAAAGTTCTCTCCATTTCCTCCTTGATAACCTGTAAATTTTCCACTTCAGTTAGAAAGCCACTGCTTACTAGACAGTAGCTTACACCGAAACTCACTTTTCAATTCGCGGGCAACACAAACTTAGACAGCTTGGTACAGTTTGAACTTTGAAACTTTGAATACAACAAAAGCCATACAAGAGCTATTAATTTAGAATCATTACTTTTGTACATGTATATATAGAAACACATAAGGCAACTGATTACTTAGCAAGTCTAGCTACTGATTTTGCATGTTCTTAATTTGTCCCTCCATTAGATGAAACTATGGACACTATTGTAAAGGAGGAAAATAATGGAAGAATACATTACAAAATAAACGCAAGTTGGTCTACCTAGACCCTATAGATTCCTTTTAAAAAAATAAAGCTCAGAGCAAATTAGTAGAAAGACTTGAGTAAAGGATGGCAAAAACTTGTTTCTTAAAACATAGTCAGAGTTGCTTTGAGTTATTTTTCCAGACACATGTACTTAAAGCAATTATTTCCTTGAACAGAGAAAAATTCAAATCTCAAATAACGGCACATCACTATAAGCAAGATGCTTATTTGACGTGTTTGATGGGTATCCATATCCAATGCCCACATCTGAGCCCACCTTATAAAAATATATATATACCATGTTTTTTATACCATAGTTTATGCCATGCCCCAACTCTTAATGTACAACGCTAATTATAACCTATTTTTTGTAGATGTGTTCAACAAACCATGAAGATCATCTCTACAAAATTTCAACTAATTTGATAATGTTTAACTATGTCAAAAGATGATTGCAAAATCGTAAAATCTTAGCTGTTTAAAAACAATCAAAATTGAGAACGATTTTTAACTAGGTTAGAGATTTCTAAATGAGACGAATTTTTGTGGAGATGTTATCAATGATTAGTAGATCATATCCATAAATTATTAGCACTTAACTCATCTTGTAAAGGGTGTGGTATAAACTATGGTATAAAAAGTATGGTAAACGGAACCTGCTCGTATATATATATATATAATAAAAAGGGAAAAAAATGAGTATCTTGCTTCCCCTATCTGAGCACTTTAGACCGAAAGCTCTTGCAACTGATTGATGTAGGCACATGAGCCATTGGCTCAAGGTTGCACAGCCCTCCTGCCTAGTGGGAGGTGGCAGGTTTGAAACTCACTATTGTCACCTAGGGAAGTTCTCACTCATGTAATTATTTAAACTCTACGGGGCTGCAAGTTAGCCTTTGGGTCCCGCTAGACCATGATGTGGCTACATAGGTGGAACAGAGCAAAAACGAGTCTTCGTAGAGATGACACTATAACAACTCACCTGTCCTTATAGTCCAAAACAAAATGGAGTGAAAATGGAGTGGCTGAGCGTAAAAATCACCACCTTATGAATGTTGTTAGGTGTTTCCTTCGCAGTATGCATGTCCCTAAACGTTTTTGAAGTATGACTGTTCTCACAGCCACTTTTTTAATTAATCAGCATGATTCTTAATGGCCAGGTTCCTTTGCATTTAGTCAGACCTGGTCTTCCTCTTTTTTCTATTGAGCCTCGAGTCTTTGGTTGCATTTGTTCTGTACAAGTCTACAAGATCATACTCCAAAGAGGACAAAGTAAGATGACATGGCTATTAAGTGCCTTTTTCTTGGTTACTCAACTCAATCTAAGGGTTATCATTGCTATGAACCCATCTCATGTCATATCATTCACTCTAGAGATGTGACATTTTTTGAGAATATTCCTTATTATATTTCTCCCTCTAATGAGCTGGAACAACCTCTTCTTATTCCACCTGTGCTACCTATTCCTGTTTTTTACGAGTCTACTGCACAGTGCATACCTACATAGTCACGGCTCTACGAGACAATTATATGGCAAGTAGGGCAGGGAACGGGTCGGGTTCGGATCGGATATGGCTATATCCGAATCCAAACCCGATTAGTTTGACAATATCCGAACCCGAATAAAATCGAAATCTTATATAACCCGACCAACCCGATCGGATAACACTAAAAATGCAAAAAAAACCCAAAAAATATATCTGAACCCGAACCCAAACCTGAAGACCCGAATCCAAATCCACCCGAATAAATAAACATATATGAAAATCGACCCGAACCCAAACTATTCGGATTCGGGTCAAACCAGACCCGATTCCCTGCCCTAATGGCAAGGTGTACACACGGCAGCCCAACAAATATTATCCCCCGCCACAATCTTCCTCGCCCTTAGGTACTACTCTACATCCTGATTTAGTAAATCCAGATTCTGCTCTTCCTACTCCTCTCATTATTTCCTCTCATTATTGATGATTTAGAGCTTCCAATTGCTAAACGCAAAAGGAAGCGGGCATGTGTAACTAAACACCCTCTTGCTCAGTTTGCCTCTTACAGTGGTATTTCTCCTTCCTATTGTGCCTATCTTGCTGCCACTGATTCTATTAGGATTCCACGGACTGTTTCTGAGGCATTGGAGCACCCATCTTGGAGAGTTGCTATGTTTACTGAGATGCAAGCACTTGAGCAGAATCACGCAAGGGAGATGGCCTTACTTCCAATTGGTAAACGGGTTGTGGGGTGTAAATGGGTTTTCACAGTGAAATACAAAGATGATGGTTCCGTAGAGCCTACAAAACGCAACTTGTAGCGAAGGGCTTCACTCAAACACCTGGAAAAGATTTTGGTGACACATTTGCTCCTGTTGCAAAGCTTTCTTCCGTATGGTTCCTTATTTCCCTAGCTGCACAACATCACTGGTCTCTTCACCAGTTGGATGTAAAGAATGTGTTCCTTCACGGTGACTTGACCGAGGATATTTACATGTCTCAACCTCCGGGTTTTGCCCTTCAGGGGGAGTATTCTAGAAAGGTGTGTCGCCTTCTCAAATCCACATATAGCTTGAAACAGTCTCCACGAGCATGGTTTCATCGTTTCAGCACGGTTATCTTATCTATGGGATTTATCCGATGTGAGTCAAATCATACATGTTTTATTCATCGAAGTGTAGCTAATCTCCGTACAATAGTCTTGGTCTATGTAGATGATATTATCATCACTAGTGATGACACTATACACATAGCAAAGGTGAAAACAGATTTGGGCCATTTTTTTTATATTAAGGACTTGGGTCCTCTTCGGTACTTTCTTGGCATTGAGATATCTCGCTCAAGATATGGTATTTCCCTCTCTCAAAGGAAGTACAAACTAGAGTTGTTGTTTGATACTGGTATGACGGGATGTCGACCCTCTCGAACTCCTATGGATCCAAAGCATTGCCTCCATGCTGATATTGGCGATATTCTTCCTGATCCAGTCCCTTACCAGCGTTTAGTGGGTCATCTTATATATTTGACTAACACTCGACCAGATATTGCTTTTGTTGTTCAGTGTAGTCATCCAATTCATGCATGCCCCACGATCTACTCATATGGATGCAATAGATCGGATCTTGAGATATCTTAAGTCCTCTCTAGGACTTGGTTTGTTCTATCCATCTTATGGTCCACCGGATTTAGTTAGTTACTCAGATGCAGATTATGCTGGGTGTCTCACTGATCGTCGCTCTACCTCGGGTGTTTGTACTTTCTACGGTGGTTGTCTTGTTTCTTGGAAAAGTAAGAAACAAAATGTTGTCCTATAGAGGCCGAGTATAGAGCTATGGCTCATGGTGCTTGTGAGATACTATGGCTACACTCCCTTCTTACCGAGTTAGGAGTCTTTAGTAACAATGGGTCTCCCCTTCATTGCGACAATCAGGCTGCTGTTTGGATAGCATCAGATTCAGTTCTTCACGAAAGGACTAAGCATATTGAGGTTGATATCGACTTCCTTTGAGAAAAGGTTCAATCTGGCATCATTGTCACGATTCCATTCGCTCTTCAGAGCAGTTGGCTGATATGTTCACCAAGTCTTTGGGACGTACAACTCTTCACTCCAACACGGTCAAGCTGGGTTTGATTGATATCTTCGCTCAAACTTGAGGGGGAGTATAGGGAGTTTATGTATTTAGTAATATTGTAATAACCCCTAAGGGCAATTATGTAATTTAGGTCTTTAGATTTATATAAAAGGGAATTATCTCATTAGAGATTTACCCAAGATTCTCACACTTCTACTACTTTCTAATCACAAGTCTCAATGAACCATTCAGTATGCAGGCCACACAATTTCAACATCACAAATAGCCGGATACAGAATAAAATCAAAGAAAAACAATCAATGCATGAATCATCAAGCCGTCCAAATGTCTGTTCAACTTATATAGCTTAGTAATCACTATCTTTATAGTTGAGCATGTGTGTTATGGTTAAAAAAAGTTTTTTAACCACAATGAAACTTGGCAACTCCAGAACTCTGGGTGACAAAATTTAAAATTGACCACTTAATCAATGGTATCTCTTAATGAGTTGAATTTGAGTAACCGAGTAAACCATGTAGGGTCATAAAAGGTGAAGTTCAAATCTGAGTCAAGTAATGTACTAAATCATACGAAAAATAAACTGAGAAGTAAATTAACTTCAACCAAGTGAGACGGTCAAACATGGGACTGGAAAAATCCATTCAAAATGGACAAAAGTGGTTGTAAATAATTTTTTGATAAGGGCTGCCGTAGTCATACCTTAAAACGATCACCAGAAGGCGTGAAAGATTTTGCTATGTTCAAAATTTTAGATAACAATCTGGACAGCTTATCATTGAAACCATAAAGCTTTAGCTCAAGTTTGTCACCAATAATAGACAAAGCAGTATCCAATTTGGCAACACCAGCCTGCACAAAAAGGTGTTGAGGATTCATGACATGAAGAGCAATAAATAATAATAGCAACAATAACTGTAATTCAGGATCAGTGAAATTAAATTGTAATTCGGATTTCAATGAAAGAATACATCGATCAGAGGTTGATTTGATAAGCTTACTGGATTAATTTTTAATGAGAAGTGAGCAAAAAATCATCTTTATTAGTAATATAGAAAGAAAAATCCCACTATTAACAGTGCACTATTATTTAGAAAGAAAAGACTTCATTGGGCTGTATCAGTCTTGGCAGGACCGACGCCAGTGGGATTCAGATCCAAAGAAAAGACCTCAGTGGACCAAATTAAAAATCATGTGATAAATAACACAAGCCTAGTGGGGTATTCGCAAATATGAGCAGTAAAATGTCACAAAGCAGTATTATACCACACAAGCATAACGCACTATTGTTTTTTTTAATCAGTAAAATCAGGATTTATATAAATAATGAACAAACAATTACACGATCAATGAGATATCCTTCAAATACAAGAAACAAAACGAAAGACTAAAAACATAAAGGAATATTCCATAGCGGACACACCTCCAACTCTTACTATACCTATACCCAACAAAGAAAGAAAAACTAAAGAGAAAACAATGAAAGGTTGCTCCACAAAACACGTCCCACACTCCCCTCAGAGCATGAATGATTCCAATCCCCACACAAAATGCTCAAAGCCTCAAACAGAATGCCTTGTGTCCCCTCATGTACCTTAGACCAGAAAAATAGATAGCCTTTTATGACCATATTGACCTCCTCCATAAATGCTCACAAGTCATAACACACTATCCAGCCTTTTTATGACCATAATGACTTCCTTCAAAAATGCTCATAATATACTATAATTCGTTTCCCAGTTGGACTATTTTGAAAGTTGTCTCAATATAAGGCGTAATACTGATATACATACACTTACAACCAAGACTAAAAACTTCCCAAGTAAAATAATTTCAAATTATAATAAAAGTGAAAGAGTGGTTTAACACTTTAACATAGAAAATATGATATACTTTTACTTTCTTTGATCGGTAAAACTCATTTCATTGATGACGTAATTGTTACAAAAACTTACACATGGATCTAGTAGCAAGATGGTACTTGCCCTTCAAAAGTACCCTAACCCCAAATGCACCCTCAATAATTTACAATTTACAAGAGTATCTCAATTCCATATAAAATATTGGTAAGACCTTTTAAAACAAGGATTAGCACATGCCCCATGTAAAGATCCTCCTTGATTCCTCCACTACCATGTGGGGACCCTTCTCTACTTGCTCAAGTACATGTAGGATCCTTTCCTTCCACACTGTCCATACAATCGCTCTCAGAAGATGCTCCACAATCCATGTTTCCTTCCTAGAGAGCAGTAACGACAAACTTTTGCAACTAAGCACCGCTCAAATATGATAAACTTAAACTAGAAATAAAACTGAAGTGTCTAGACATTAGTCACTTAAGCTGAGTAAATTATGTTGACTTCTTTCCTTTGGGTTAATTGGTAGAACTGATTGTAACTTTACTCCCAAACCCTTAAACATTCCCCCCACCCCCCAAGGTAATCATGCGAATTGATCCTTTGACTTTGGGCGCACCCACCCCCACCCCCCCCAAAAAAAAAATCTAGTGGATACCGTCATTACTTTAGGTTGTTTGCTGGAGTTCTATCATGCAACTCAACTTATCAGTAACCTCCAAGCCAAAAATTGATTGAGTTGTTTAATGAGTTTTCAGATGTAATTTAGATTGAGGGAAAAAAATGCTAGCACTAAAATGAAGAGGATACTCACAAATAAGTCGCTAATTAAGGAACATACCTGGTACAAGATCTCATTCAGCTCGTCTTTAAGAAGGTTAAGAAACAATTCAGTCAGCACACAACTTTTTAAGTCGCTGTATCCCCCCTTGACCGTTATAAGGGAATATGTGTTTGCACGAGGGACTTTGAAGGTTTCATCAAGCTTGTGCCAAAGCTTTATCAATGGTTGATCAATTAGGCACTTCGGCAGATGAACACTTGCATGATTTTGGGATGAATTAGAACTGCGGATGGAGAAGTCACGTGGGATGAACTCATTTTTCGAAGGCAAATGCAAGGATGTGTTGATTTCTGGAGGATCACTCCACAGTTTCATAAGAGAATTTGGAATGTCTTCTTCAGTAAATTGAGACCCAAACCATGGTTCATATTGAACATCTGCAACCATAAGACAGAAAGATGTCAAAACACCTCAAATATAGCTTCTTTATTCAATTTGTTTCCTTCCTTTTCATGAAAGAAATTCAGTTTCAGTCTATAGTAAATTTTTCATTCTTACATCTTGGACAGAAGCTAAAAGATACGCACAACTTCTATATATAAAAATTTTATACTTCAATACTGGCCTCATAACAAACTCCATTAGAAAAAAAGAACAAAAGCCAAAAGCTAAAACAACCTTCATTGTATCTGTTTAAGTCACATTGACACGGGGTATGTGTGTCGGTGTCCGGCACGGAGTGTCCGAGTGGGCGACCTATATATGATGTAGGAAACGGGGACACAGCTAATTAAAAAGAAAAATATTACTATTATTTAGTTACATGACTATTTATTGGGCTCAAGACCTTTAAAAGCGCCTCATTACAAATAAACTACCATCAAAGTGGCATATCATGGAGTTGTAACTATGATTATATTCTTAGTTTTTCAAGTTTTTTTAAATACAAAAATAAAAATAAAAATAAAAAAGTAAAACTTAATTTCAAATCGTATGCATAACGTGTCCGTGTGTCAATTTTAACATATATATCAATTTACCAAAATCATGAGATATTTGAAGTTGCCAAAATTGGTTACCTTTTGACTGCTTATCAAAAGACTTGGACAATATGTCAATCCTCATATTTTCAGGTGTCAAAAAGCTCAAAACATGTGCTATCAATTTGTCGTCCCAAATGTTGTACACATAGTCTCCATAGATAATGTGTTCCTCAGTATACAGAAGCAAATTAGCTGCAAGAAGACATTTTATAGAGTTAGCACACACACACACACACACAGTCATCAAAACTTTTATCTTTGTATGTTAAACAGTATTATATAACAATATCTTAGGCACTATTTTCTGGCTGCATGCCTGCATATCACCGTGTATCATGGTTATCAATCAATTCCCACTTAAATGGAAATGAGGTCCTGACCGCACGAAATAGCCATTGTAATTTATGACACATGTTCCAAGTTCATAGGCGAAACCCAAGTAGTGGCATCCAAGTTTTAGTAAAACAGTATTTTAGCTAACAACAAGTCCTTCCTCTCCTTTTTTTCTCTAAACTCTTCTACGGGATAAACATGAACCTGATTCATTTCAAGGAAAATGGTATGGTAGTCTAACTGTCTAAGTCACACTGTTGATACCCGCAGTTAATGGTGGATTTGAGCTGATTTTTTAGGTCCACGACTCTATGCTCTAGGTCACACTTAGTCACAGCTGACTCATTCCCTCAAAGGGAAATCTAAACCTGTGGAAATTACCCAGGTAAGGAACTGCATAACCAAATCGACTAACATAACGCTCATAATAGGGGACTTTGGGTTTTATTCTCTAGATTTTCCAACATTGAGGGATTATATTTTAGGGTGTAATGGCTCCATGCCTCAACTTGTACAATACTATCTGACCTAGTCACATTTCACATGTCATAGCAAGGCAAGTAGGCAGAGTGCCAAAACTAGATCATGATAAAACAACAATAACAAAGAGAAAAGAAACCTGCAAGTTCTGCAGCATAATCATCTTGAGGCTGCTCCTCTACAAATTTAAATTCCATATTTCCAATATCTTGGAGCTCTTTGAAAATCCACTTCTGTGGAGAGATTTGGCGCAGTAACTTAATGTACTGATAGATAATCCCAACTACATCATAAACCTGAACATCATAACCAAAGGAGAAAAGGAAGTATATATAAGGTGTTAGTGCGTACGATCTAGAAAACAAATGCAGCTTGCATGGACAAAGAAATTTGCACTCAGATGTATAAAAAAAAGGCGACTGAAAAAATCACAGCTTCTGTCCAATTACCAACACCTAGAAATGTCATCTCTTGTTAGAACACAAGAAGGTGGGACCAACAATGTTCTAGAATTTTTTTTTCTATTTGGGCATAATGGTGTATATTATGATACAACAGAGCGGGATAAAATATGCTTTGGCTGAAGCTTCAGTAAGTCAACTTCAACCTGGACATAAACTTCTCATATGAACCCAAATCAATGCTACAAACAAAAGAAGTGCCATAATCATCTAGTAAGGCAGTGTGTCAAACACGCATGCAGAAATAACATGACGTAATAAGTGACCCTACAAAAAAATTCTTTTTTAAGGGGCAAACTAGACAGAATTAAGCAGAGACTCGTACCACTACATATATAATTATATATCTAGTGCATAATGGCTTCCAAAAAAAAGACACGGAAAACAAGGAATCCTAGCAAGCCCATCAATTCTGAGATGGGCTCCGAAACTCTCCATTAAAAGACAAAATTAATTAACTTACCCTTCTAGCCAGTTTGACATATTCCCACGCCTCTCCTATTCTCTCATTTTCCTTCTTTCTTCTTCCCTCTTCCTTCTTCCAAAATCCAAACCAGTTAATCTACTACCAGCACAGCAGCATATATACTTTATGTTTTCTTTTCTTTAGTGTTTATTTCCCTCATCATATATACTAGCAAGATCCTAATCCTGACTAGTAATATTTTCTAACTTGAATACTTGATTTATCAAAAGTAGATTTGACATATATATAACGATTTTAATTTAGAAGTTCTTGAAACTCACATAAATCGTTTTCCTTCTCAAACTTGTTCAGATTATACTTATTCTTTAGCTTGAAATTTTTGTACTGTCAAATCCACATCTAAAAGTTGGTACTATTTTTTAGCATTAAACCACTAATTTACACCAATATACTTCAGTGTTGGGATCAAACACTTGAATGAAAGTACTGATTCTATTAAATAGAATGAATCGCGAATGCCAACATATATGTCTTTCTCATACGGGATAAGAAGAGAATAGAAAAGAGAATGAGAAAGAGGGAAGAAGAAGATGTGGGATTGTAACGGCAAAAATTGTGGCGACTGACTGACTGTTGAAGGTGGTTAAGGTTTAATAGTTGAATTGGAATTTTGGGGAAATAAAAGTACATGACAGATTAAAGTGGTAACCAGTCAATAATATTTGGAATTTAGTGAGAGTTTCGGAACCCATCCCACAGGTGATGGGCTCGCTAGCATTCCTCCACAGAAAATAGGGCAGAAAAAAAAAATGTTTGCTAAAATAGAAGCTTACTTTTTAACCATGCAAATGAACGATGGACATTCAGCAAATTGTCGACCAATTAATATCACAACCTACACATAGAGATGACTATATCATTCAATATGATCAAATTGGCAAAGCAAAATGCCAACGTGAGACTACAGTGCCATTACAATCACCCTCGGCAGAATGGCAGGTTGTACCCAATGCATCAGTTGCTGAGCATATTTATTTCTATAATAAAACCAGACGTGACCTAAGCGTAATGAGTTCAACACCGAGGTTGAACGTAATTCCCAATGTGGAGAAATTTAAATGGGCACAAATACGTCAATGAGAAAATCGAAAAAAAAAAAAAAAATTAGGGAACGAAAGATATTGACGACGTTGCGCACAAGATATAAGGCTCACAGCATTCATGTGCATATGCAGAATAAAAGATACATGAAACACAGATCTCACATATTTTACCAAGAAAGAGTCTTAGACACAAATAACTAGTTCTGAGAGTGAAATATATATATTGAATTAAGAGTTAAGACTGAAATGAGGACCACTTGCAAAGAACACAATATCCAAAAAGAGCATAAGAGTTTTTTTTATAAGAAAAGAACATAATAACTGTTCTTTGCAATGGAAATTATCATTAAAAACTTAAAGACACTTGGGGAGCAAACCATGATGGTACCTTCTCTAATCCAGCATCAGTTAGGTGGATCGTCATGCTGAAGATGTAAGCCACAGAAGATCGATTCATTCCGTCATCTCCAACACCGGCGGATAATGAAGTTATCCATCCTTTAGCCTTTAGAAAGAAATGCAAGCTTCCCTTTCCCTCTGAAAATTAAAATTATGGTCAGTCAAGACCCCTACTCTAAAAATCAATGGAAGGAGAAATCCTAGAAAACAACTCTTCAAATCTATAGACCACGATTTTAAAGGAAACAACATCAGATAGCTATGAATCTATGATACATTGTCAAAAGGAAGAATAGTCTGTTTTAGCCTTTAGAAAGAAATGCTATCTGTCTCTTCCCTCTGAATAGTAATGCTTCTGGTTAGTCAAGAATCCTATTCTAAAAATCATTGGAAGGAGAAATCCTGGAAAAACACATCTTCAAATTTATTCACCACAATTTAAAGGAAACAACATCAGATAGCTAGCTATGATACAGTGTCAAAAGGAAGAACAGTTTGTTAACGTTACAAGGAACACAGCCCAGATTTCCCAATCTTTGGAAAATATCTGCATCTATATCAGAAAATCAGGGATAGGAGACCGATTTTCCAATATATATCAAACCACTTTAACACCAATTTTTCCTTGACATGAAAATTAGGTCAATATACTCCAGTATATCGGCAACATATATCGGAAAATCAGCTGCCTGATACATCGAATGACGTAGATATTGATATTATGCACCTTTGTCTGGAAGCTTGACAAGACTCCAAAGTCCTATCCCTATTACAGACATGATTTTCTATTTATATTACTGCCCTTTCCAGTATACTGTACGCTGTGAGACTGACACTTAACATAGATAAACCAAATACAAAGTAAGATTGCCTCACTACTACTTTAAGACAGCAGAACAAACTTTCTTCCTCAATTTAATTCTGTCTAGAGAAAATATTCTGATAACTCTGTACAGCCAAAAATCTCCTGATATCAGAAAATATTGGTATACCAACATTTCTTATATCCACCATATGTTATCAACCTTTTATATGGTATTTCCCAATGTATCGGTGATATTGTGGAACCAACATCTTATCATCCCTCTGTAGTGATCAAATATACTGTTAGAGTTCTTGTAAACAGACTATTTTCCTATATAAGAAAAGTGAGAGGAGGCTGAAGATTAACTAAGCCGAACTCTCTTCTCTCTCAACTTTCTTCTCCATTAGCAATAATAAAATTTCACTTATACATTGACACATAAAATTAGACAAATCCTACATCATGTTGTCCCTTTCTAGTGATCAAATACAAATGTACACATGAATTAGACAAATCCTATATACATAGAAACAAAGAAAAGAGTACTCTACAAAAAGTTCAGTCAAGAGAGTCAAGGAAGTGAAATAAATTACCATGGCCTAAGAGATGGGCCAAATAGTCCTCGGGTTTCTTCAAATATTCTTTCTTAAGGCATGGCAACGTCCACGTTAAATTGAGACTATGAACTTCTTTGACTGCCTCTAATCTGTACAATTTACCGGCTTTCCAGATAGGAACGTTGATTTGTGCTTCTGGATTCAACTGCTGCCCTTCTTTGACATCACTAAATAGTTCCACCACCCAATCCTTGAGCATATCAAGAGATTCTGCCACAATGAGGGGAAAACCAATACTTAATGCAAGCAAAAATTTCAGATAATAAACATCTAACATAATAAAGCGCAACAGTTCTGGATGGCAAAAGTGAGAAAGGAATTGAGATTGATCTTGTTGCCTGTATTGTTCAATACAGTCAACCAGACCACCTTTCATCAGGCACCAATGCTCATACTTACCCTTAAAATTACACCCCCACCAGTCAATAATAGAAAGAAACCACCCATAGAAATAACTAAATTCCCGTATCAGCTGTTCAAACTATTGAAGATGAGCATCCAACTTAAAACCAATCGGTTATAAGTGGAGAGGCCCAGGAACCTATATATT
This sequence comes from Coptis chinensis, assembly GCF_015680905.1. Taxonomy (NCBI): domain Eukaryota; kingdom Viridiplantae; phylum Streptophyta; class Magnoliopsida; order Ranunculales; family Ranunculaceae; genus Coptis; species Coptis chinensis. The sequence continues at coordinate 84,171,813 of NC_141463.1, read as the reverse complement.
TCAATGCCAGGCTTAACATATCCCATGTAGGACTAAACATCTCAACACAAACAAACTCACAGGCAGAGAGGTCTTTATGCCAGTTTGAACTAAATCTTTTTTATCCCCTTCATGCACCATTTATGAAAAACTCAAAACTACTCCCAATCTCAGCCTGTTCAGAAAAGCATTAGATGTTTTTCCTTCTTTTATTTCTGAACAGGCTGATTCTTACAAGAATTTTTAAAGCAACTGAAACAACAACCCATCACACAAAAGACTTGCCTTTTGTGTATATTGATTCTCATATGCAATAACACTTTAAAGCAAACAACAGGTCCTTTATTTCCTGGAAAGACTATGTTGTCATTGGCAAATTGGATATAGATAAGTATGATGTCGTCAGTACCTGCCCCGAAATACTACACCATATCTAGCTCAGTATCCTTCCCAATGATTTGCAAATTGGATATAGATAGTACGATGCCGTCAGTACCTGCCATGAAATACTACACCATCTAGCTCATTACCCTTCCCAATGATTAAAATGAGTACGAATCTCCTAACTAGTGACCCTAAAAAGAAGCCCAGAGAAGTAAATTTAATCTTTATGGAAGTCACAGTGGTCTTAGTAATAAGTTTATACAAACCACAACCACTAAGACCTATCACCATAGTTTTCAACTCGTGAATTGTATCGCGAATCATTTTCCATATGTGGTGAATCGTGACTCGGATTGATTCGTAAATTGTAAGATTCAAAAAATGTTATGCAGAGTAAAATATAAATTTTACATATTACACATAACATAACACAAGTTCAGAAATTTCCAGGAACTCCTGCTTATAAATAATACAAGTAGGTTTGATAACATGGGCCAGTCATATACTTACTCGTGAGTCGGTTTTTGAAAGATTGGCCATTATCTTTTATAAAGAAAAAGGGATGGGCCATTACTAAATTAAGTCTGCCTGGGGCTATTCCTAGTTAAGTTTGCCTGTAAATGGGCATTATTAGCTAGCTCATATTTCCAGTGAAAAAACAGATCTTCCTACTCACTTGTAAAACCCTAAAACCGGTGCACCTTTTTCACTCAAGAAGATACCCACGCTGCTGGAAGAACAAGAGAGAGAGAGAGAGAGATCGTGAAGAAGAGATCAGGGATTGAAGAAGAAGTCTCAGTAACCAGTCAGATCCTGTTTTTCTGGATCACTGAATTGTGAATATAGTTGATTCCAGCAACTGAACTCGCAATTCTGAACAAATCAATAAGTTCCCGATTCACCTAAGGACTCTGATCACTCAGATTGTACGGTCCAACTCAGGAATCGTATGATTTTAACATCACTGCCAATAACTTCCTCATTCCATCAACCGCTGAGGCTCAACTTAGAAAAGAAATTACTGTTCATCTCAGTCTAAAGCATTCCTCTGCTGATGCATTTTAACAGACTTCCAAAGAGGGTTTGGTTCATAATCATTCTTATAATACCCACACCCCCACAACCTAAAATCAATTTCTCATGTCTTTAAATAACGCTAAAAAGATTCTACTAAAAGTGCATTTTAGTATCAAGAGGTTAAAGATTGTAAAGTCTCTTATGACAACCACACAAGAAAGTGGTGGTTTTGCTTAGGTGCAGAATCATAACCAGAGAACACAGAATAGGACCAAGTCCAGCAAGCAACAGGTTGTGGGAATAAACCCTAAATGCATTTGAGAGTTTCAGCAAATACCTTATAATAAGTTAGAGTCTTTCTTGAGGTTATATTTGAAGCCCAGCACTACTTAAAAACAACAAGTTATTTTGAGATGCCCCTAACAAAATAAATATGAAGTCTGTGATTTGATTATAACATGAGTTAGGGCAGCACAATCTGGCCCTCGTGAATTTTACATTGGGTATCTTTCCCTTTTGTCAGTTTTGTGGTAATTGTAAGTTTTCTCGACCTACTTCTTTGTTTCTATTAAATCTCACTTTTACCCATAAAAGAAATACTATCCTCGAATAGTTACATCAATTCAATTCTTCGTCTTAAAATGAACAAAACTTGTAAACATTTATTTTCCACACGCACCAAAACAAGATATGACAAAGTTAATTCCCAAGAAATAAAATATTGTACACATCATTCATGAAGCAAGTTTTACTTGTATAGTATATAGTCAATGAAGTCAATCTTTCCAGCAGTTCCCCCTAATAATGAATGAATCAACCCCTAATCCTATGCTTTAGTGTTCAAGCATACTAATCGAGTGAGCGGAGCGAACGATCTTGGCAAAAGGGGGGTTATGGGGACAAAAACCAAGTTGGTTGGTTTCTGTCTGTCCTCATCTCTTCTATTCTTTCTCTTTGTCCCTCTCCCTCTCCCTCTCCCTCTCCACGCACTCTAAATCTCCACTCTTCCCTCTCCCTCTCCCTCTCCGCTCACACCCCCACTGCTTAGCAGTATACTAGTATATATGGGGCTATAGAACATATTGAATCAGATTTGAGACGACCCCTTTTTAAGTTTTTATCTACAAAGAAATAAATCGGAGTCAAAAGTACAAAAAAAAATGAAAACTCACCTCCACCAATAACAACTAGTTTCATTAAACCACCATGGTAGTTTTCTTTGTATAAGTGCAATATTTGTTCCCGTAAATTAATGCCATTTTCCATAGCATCAGCCAGGCTCTTTTTATTCCCTTATAACAAGTAGAAACATATGCATTAAGATCTTATAAGAAACAAAAAATAAATTAATACATCAGAAAGAACTGAAACTTAAGCATACTTACCCCAAAAGAATCTATTGTATGAGTGTCCAGGAGCAGCTGTGTGACACTGAAGTTGTTGAAGACGACAAGCATCATTTTGCAAAACCTGGTTGAATTCTAAGTTTGAAAGCCCCGAAAAAAACAAAGATTGTGAGAACAAACCAGAATATCAGACAATCAAGGATACACAAACTAATCATGCAAAACACACAAAAAGAAAAAGAAAAAAATTACCTGAATCTACAGCTAAAACCTCTCGTTCCATAGCTTCAGCTTTAACTAAGGGCGAGATGAAGAAGTGAGAAAATCTGAGAAAGCAAATTAATTAACATTGTTTGTTACAAAGTCACTGACCAAAAAACATAACTTACATTTAAAACATAATCAAGGGAACTTAAAAAACAATGTTGATTGATGAGGGAGAGATCTATCATACAAACCAAAAGGATATAAAAATAGGTTTAGGTTGTGAAAATATATATTTATTAAGATTGAGACTTACACATCCGCTAACAAAGCTCTATTAACAAAAGAAACAACAAAAACGTAACAAGCACAGTGAAATTACACAACAAGCCAGTGAAGCCACTACCATGTCAGTAGTGGCAGAAGAATGAGCCCGGTGAAGCCACTACCATGTCATTAGTGGCAGAAGAATGAGTCTCATTGAAAGACACATAACTCAAACGACACTTCCTTGGAACCTCATTAAAGTGACACTGAGCCAAATATGCACATTTGATGTGTACCAATGTGAACAATGTTTTAAGTTGATTAGTTTCTCATTTTACAAGTTTTATATTTCCAATTTAGAGTCCTTACCATATTAGGAGGTCCAGTTACACTGTCATTCGAATCAGTAAATCTAAGGTTGCAAGTGAAACTTTCTTCTTTTTTAAACACTAAAAAATATATTTCATTAATTCCTAAAGGATTCAATCTTCACTTAGCAAGATGCTAAGTTCTGAGGTTACAACATACAACCTTCCCACTAACACAAGAATTTGGACTGTATATTACAAGACAATGCTATCTCAGTTACATATGAAGTCTTAATTAAAGTCAGGGGCGGAGCCAAGGGGGTGCAAGGGTGGGCAGCTGCACACCCTGAACTTCCCAAAAAAAAAAAAGTAGTAGTCATGTGATCATGTCTAATGTGTGTTGGTTTTAAATTTTCCCAAAAATGTGAAACTTTGCTACCCCTTACCCCTTACCCCTTAGAGCACCTTATCAAAATTTCTAATTAGATATTAATCAGAAAGAAAACAAAACCCCTCCTTTCTTCTTCGGTCAGTTTCTATTCCCAAATTCCAAAAACAAAACTTGTTGTTGCCTTTCCAAATTCTAAAACAAAACTCGCACCTGACTTGCTGCCCTTCGTCATTGATTCATCGAACATCTTTAATCTTTCATAAATACTTCTTCTTCCTTTCTCTGCAATTTATATTCTTCCATGAGTTCACAATTTTTAATTAACACACTTCATCTTTAATTCCCCAAATCTTCAACTTGAATTGGAAAACTTAGCAGTTATCTTTTTAATTCTAGTTGTTTAGTACTTCAGTTCATCTCTTAGTACTTAGTACTAGGAATTTGATTAGTGGTAAAACTATAAACCAATTGAACCGTTATTTTTTTGCTTGAAACTTGTATTTTATATTTTGTACAACTGATTTGGATTGTGATTTTGATTATTTTACTAGCTAGTAATGGTGAACACACTGGAGAAATACTTGAACAAACGAAAAGCAACCATTGATTAACAAACTCCTAGCACATCAAGATATGGAAGCGATGAAGTTCAAAATATTCCAAAACAAACTCACAGAGAAATTGACTTGTTGAACCTTGCCATAGATCCTGGGTTGCGATCCCCAATCTCTGATTATCATCCCAATGATAGGGAAACTATTCAAAGAGCATACTTGTTAAGAGGTCCTTGTCAACCTCGAAATCACAATTTCTCCGTTACTACTCATGGTCGTGCTAATCGAAAGTTCAAGTGGGAATGGTGTGATGAGTTTGGCGACTGGCTAGAATATAGCATAGATAAGGATGTTGCATTTTGTTTGTATTGTTATCTCTTCAGATGTAGTACTGGATCACAAGGGGGTGGAAATTGTTTTACTCTTAATGGATTTACTAATTGGGGAAAGAAGAACAAATTGAGAGACATGTTGGGAAATTTGGGAGTGCTCACAACCAAGCTTACAAGTCAGCTCAAGTCTTGATGAATCAAACTCAGCATATTGGAACATTTCTCAATAGGCAATCAAACCAAGCTCGAAGTGACTATCGAGTTCGCCTAAATGCAATTGTTGATTGTTGATTGTTGTAGATTTCTTTTGCAAGAAGGGCTAGCGTTTCGTGGTCACGATGAATCAAAAAAATCAATTAACCATGGACATTTTCTTGAACTTTTAAAGTATACAGCTAGACATAATGAAGCTATTGATAGTGTTGTTCTCGATAATGCTGTTGTTCCCAAAATACAAAAAGGATAAATGCTACAGTGGAGACTACAAATGTCATTCTAAAACCAACTTTTAATTGCTTTTCCCAAAATACAAAGGGATAAATAAAACAAAAGATAGGATAAATGTTTAGGATAAAAGCTACAGTGGAGACTACAAATGTCATTCTAAAAGATTGTCTAAAAGATTGTGGAGACTCTTTGTTTGTTGTTTTGGTTGACGAAGCTCGTGACATATCAATCAAAGAACAAATAGTTGTTGTCATCCGTTATGTTGACTCACGAGGTAGTGTGATTGAAAGATTTTTAGCCATTGTACATGTAAGTGATACAAGTGCCGTTTCACTTAAGAACGTGACCACTCGAGTGTTTACAAAACACGGGTTGAGTATTATATTATGAAACTCAATTTTTAGTTCTTTCGGGCAAGGTTATGAGGGTGAAAACAAGTTTTTATGTGGGGAGGGTTTAATGGCCTCAAATCACTCATCATGAGTTGTTGAAAAGCGGAACAAAGTTGCATTCTATGTCCATTGATTTTTAGCCATTGTACATCAGCTACAAGTGTTGCTAGCTCAGTGTTTTGTATATGTTGCAAAAAGTGAAAAGCTAATTGCATTACTCTTTAGTATTGTTTCTAATGTGACAAATACTGTTAGAGCGTCGTGACGCTCTTCGAGAAAAACAAGCTAAAAATATTCTTGATGCACTTTCAAGGGAGAAATTTCAAGTGGAAAAGGTAAGAATCAAGAGACAAACCTGAAACGTTCAGGAGATACTCGTTGGAGCTCGCATTATGGATCACTTTTGAACTTTATTCTTATGTTCTCTTCAGTTCTTGATGTCCATGAAAATGTTCTTTTAAAAGATGGCTCTTGAGAACAAAGAGGTGAAGCATATGGATTGTTAAATTCATTGCAATCTTTTGATTTCATGTTGAGTTTGTACTTAATGAAGAACATTTTAGCAATCAGCCATGATTTGTCGAAAGCTTTGCAGCGAAAGGACCAAGATATTGTTAATGCAATGGGACTAGTTGAAATAACTAAGGCACGTTTACAAACAATGAGAGATAGTGGGTGGGGTTCTCTCCTAGATGAAGTGTCTTCAGTATGTACTAAGCATAACATTTATGTTCCTTAGATGGATGATAAGTTTGTAGCTCCTGGGATACCTCGACGTAATACTGAAGAAACTACAAACTTACATTACTACCGCATTAGACTATATTTTATGCTTGCATCGACAAACAGAGACAAGAGCTAAATGACCGTTTTAATGAAGCAAATACTGATTTGTTTCTCTGTATGGTTTGTCTCAGTCCACATGGTCATTTGCTGCTTTTGATAAGCAAAAACTAGTTAGTTTCGTCCAGTTTTATCCCTCTGACTTTTCTTAATTGGATCTCATGGTACTACCTGATCAACTTAAGACGTATATTCTTGATGTTAGCTCTAACAATGAGTTTTGAATTTGAATGGGATCAGCGACCTTGCCAAGAAGATGGTCGAGACTAAAAAGAACATTGTGTTTCCATTAGTTTTTTTGCTCATTACTTTATCATTTATTCTACCAGTTGCTACCGCCACTGTTGAGAGAGTATTTTCAACTTTGCATATTGTGAAGAATCGACTCCGGAATCATATAGGAGATGAGTGGTTGAACAATTGTTTAGTAACATACATTGAGAAAGACATATTTAAAAGCATTGATTCTGAAGCAATCATACAACGCTTTCAGAAAATGGATACTCGTCGTAGACACTTGTAATTTTTAGCTTGATTTCAAGTTTTATGAAAACTTTCTTTTTGGATAATTCGTACACATGTTTGGAATTTCCAATTTTTGGTGTAATGAATTTTGATTTGCAAATTAATTTGCCCACCCTGAAATATAATCTTGGCTCCGCCACTGATTAAAATGTTCCTTTCAATTTCATCCAAGTTTTCATAATAATTTTACCACTGTCAAGCTTCTACTTCCACGACACTCATCACTATCAAAAGCAATTTCCTAAGCGTAAATCCCGATATTTAGCACAATTTCATGCCAGCACTTGGATCAACAATGTACACACACACACACACACACATGGTGTACTTGTGCAGGATGTTTTTTGTTTAGAATGAAGGCTAATTATATTGATTTCACCAACAAGTAGTTACGTTAATACCCAAATCAAGTAGTTAATTACATTGATTTCACCATTCGTGTGTGTGGTGCATGTGTGGGGGATGCTAAAGATTGTAGAAGAAAAATGAAAAAGGATAATGAGAAAACAGAAAGATAAAAGAAAACGTAAATACTGACCTTTCCAAAGCTCCCTTGAGGAACTCTCTGTTAACTTCAAAATGGTAGCAGGTATATTCAGTTTCTGTGTAAGCATTTGATGAACCGCCGTGCTTGGACAAGTAACTATCATACTAAAAGACAAAAGAAACAATTGGAAAGAGAATAGGTACTGTATTCGAATAAATTAACAGCATAGCTGTCAGCCACTTTAAAATTTGTAAAGATAAAGGGTGAAAAAAAGAGCTCTAGGAATGGGCAACCCATGGTATCAAAGAAACGATAGACTAGCATACCTCATTTTCATCAGGAAATTCTGTACTTCCCATGAAGAGCATGTGTTCTGCAAAACAAAAGTCAGTGAGAAGTGCTCCCAAACAAATGTCATAACATTTCATCAAAGATATGTTATACATACTGAAGCAATTTAGCTTTACAAATTATAAGATGCAACAATTAGTTTTTTCTGTATTCAACTGAAATCCAGAATGTCCCCAGTTTGTACTTATTTTTCTAAAGATGATTTTGTGGAAATATGAACATGGATGAATATTATGCACTTATTTGTTCTTATTTTTCTAAAGGCAATGTGTGAAAATGTGAATGTGAGTATATTATTATTATGCACTTATTTGTACTTATTTTTCAAGTTGTATGTTTTACAAAAGACATGAGCAAGTAACCATAGTATCAATATACAAAAAAAATATACACTAACCTTGTTTTAAATTGACAGTTTGTATTGAAGTTATTAATTACATTAGGGCAGCCAACACCAAAAACAAAAGTTGTGGACTCTATGAATATACTAATGTAGCAAATAGAACAAAGAGTTGAAGATGAAACCTAGAAAATGTGCAAGACCCTGTGCCTCAAAAGGATCAGAAAAGCTGCCCATTCCTACACATAGTGCCGCCGCTGCCTGGTGAGAGAGGACGGGGGTGGAGGGCCAAAAAAATAAGTAAATGCCTTTTCCAACAAACAAATCCATATAGTTACAAAATAGTAATAATGAAAGACAGTAACGAGATGGATATGTAAGAAACATCGAATATTCAATATTGTGATAAAACACTAACTCCATGTGCTTCATAGCATTAATTCAAATTTCAAGCTTTAGAAACTATATCTAAAACATAACAAGTACAAATTGAGCACTGAGGTCCAAATAGAGTGTACCCTAGAGCAGCAATTAAGTTACTCAAGCTTCAGGAACTGTAGTAAATACCTATCAACTACAAGTCCATGTGCACTAATTCCTCATTCAATGTACTCTAACACAACAGTCCAAATCCTCAATCTTCAAAAACTCTACAAACAACATAGCAGCTACAAATCGCGTGTTTGTTTTACTCCTAACCTGTTATACACTAGCACAATCCTTAAAGCTTTCCAGTTTCAAAGTCTAACATGTGTGTGTGCTTTATTCCTGCTTCCCGATTCATTGTACTTAAGACACTATTCAGTGTATCAACTACACTTCGTTTAATTTTAATCATAATCTAGTGTTAGTTTTTCAAGCTTCAGAAAATTTACCACAATCCTAGGCTCCTAAAACTTCTGATTCCTAACTCCAATGATATTGAATTAATAATAGAAGTAATCTAAAACTTCAACAAATGTAATTAGCATTGCAATGACACTAATAACATAGTATTCAACCGTAAAAATAACAAGCAAACCTTCTTAGTTGGAGGTGGACCGCTACTCTTTCTCTCTCTCATCTCCTCCTCTTCATCCTCCTCGTCATCTTCTTCTTCACTATCATCTTCTTCCATGTCATCATCATCATCATCATCTTCTTCTTCTTCCATATCATCATCATCATCATCATCATCATCATCATCTACATTTTCTAGGTTTTTGTTACGAGAATCATTAACAAAATCTTCTTTATTAGAAAAAATTTCGGGATCGTGAATGAGAACAGCACAAAGACCATTACGAAGATGAATGACTCTATATAAACGTTTATCATTTGGTGCTTTTATTACTACATCATCTGATGATGATTTTATTGCATTATTATTATTAGAAGAAGAAGAAGAAGAAGAACGAGCTACCGTCATTTTTTTCTCTTCTTCTTCTGAAAAAAATGAGGTTGTGAGAATGACTGCGTTCCCAACTGTCTCTTTTATACTGTTATTTTTTTAGTGTTTAGTTAATCGGGTTCGGATGTATCCGAAAAGCCCAATTGGGTTTGGACTTAGGTTAGGCCCAAATCTTAAGTTGGGCTCGGTCAAACTTTGCGAACCTTCGAGTTTGACTTCTTAAGAGCATCTTTAGGAGAGATACTTTCTTAGCATCAAACACCAAATTTCTAACAATTTTGTGTTTTTTCATCTTCAAGAGAGTCACATGTTGATGAAAACACCAAACCAAACACCAAATCTGCCAAAATTTGGTTCCAGTTTTGGTATTATATCAAATCTCTCACGCAGTTTTGGAAAAAACGCGCAGTTTTTCTAACACCGCATGGGCTTGGGCTTCTATGGCGCGGTTTTGCCAAAACCGCGTGAGAGATTTGGAAAGAAAATAAATAAGATAGTTAATGTGCAACACATCGCGCGGTTTTCCCAAAACCGCGTGTGCTTGGGCTTTTAAGATGGGCTTTAGTGCGTGGTGTTGAGAAAACCGCGTAGGCTATATTCCGCAGTTTATCCAAAACCGCGTCATTTGATGTCGAAAATTTGATGTTTCTCCTAAAGATAGTTGGTATTTTTTTGGTTTGGTATTTGGTTTGGTTCAAAATTTTGATATTTTTTTGATTTATCTCTTAAAGATGCTCTAATATACCTTGGCCTTTTCAATTGTTGATGAGAAGGAAAGTATTTATTCTATGTAAACTAGTATACTGCTAAGCAGTGGGGGTGAGCGGAGTGGGAGAGGAAGATGGAGGAGTGGAGATGGAGGAGAAGTGGAGATTTAGAGTGGTATGCAGAGAGGGAAGAAAAAAAGGGAGATGAGAGAGGCGAAGAAAAAACCAAAGGGAAGAGAGATGAGGACAGACGAAAAGCCATGCACAAAACCAACCACCCCCCTTCTCCCAAAATGTTCGCTCCGCTCTCGGATGATGGTCAATCAATATTTTCTTTGTGATTTTGTATGGGTCCTATTATTGACAGACCCCAAATTGTGTACTCCCATTCAATTTGGAGTATGTACTTACGTTGGGCACAACATAAAGTCTATACACCCCCACCAAAAATAGCCCGACTAGAAAAGAAATCGAGAAACCAGTTAATTACATACAATTTTCGACCCTTCGTCTCCTCCATCCACCTGATTGTACCTTACAACATACTAGACAATGATAGCAGTTTATCATTAGCAATCTAAAAAGCAAGACCATTCATCTTCGGTTCCATTCCTAACCATCAAGAAAGATAAGCATTTTAGGAAGCAAAACCTGCCTACAACATCAAAAGCAAATAACATCGAGTTAAGCACACACAATATGTGGAGATGCCTTAGAAATAACAAATAAGGCAGCCATTTGTAGATACTATGCAAAAGCCAACAACAATAATCATACGCATGCACACAAAACAAACTGAGCACCAAGAGTTGCAACAACTCTATCACAACTACAACAATGGAGGTCATATTTTCTTATTAATCCATAAAGTTCAATTCAATAGAAACCAAAGACAGAAAATAACAAGTTGTTGCAAGAACTTACTTGACTTTCAAGAAGTACTAACTTTCGCAAATACAACCCAGTTCTAATAAATGATTCCCAGAAAAATCGAGATGATGGCTTGCAAACGACTCATAGAAACCGGCATTAGTATTCCTAGACGACTTGTGGAGGCCACACCAAGAAACAATTTCGAGCGACTTGATTGGCCGCTTTAGTTATATGCCAGATGACCCAGCGAGGTCGCATAACTCAGTTCCCAACGATCTTATGGGGTCGATATTGGGGTGACATTGCCGCATCGATTTTGACTAATTTCTACATCATGGTGGTATCGTTTGGTAGTGATTTGTGCGTCCCATCTTGGTCGTCTGGCCCAAAATTTTCTTGAAATCACGTGATTTTTTTTCTTCAAATTCAATTAAACCGATCCATAAACTTAAAATCCAAATTTGTCCACACATACAATTTGATAAAAATGACATTAATTGAAAAACATATACAACTCAAAAACACACAATTTCATCAATAAGTTCATTGTTCATCAATTTCACTACTTCAACTAACTATTTTTTTTTTTTTTTAAAATAAATACAATAAAATTATTTCAAAATGTTATTCATCATTAAGTGGTGGACGAATTTTATTTTTTAGGGTTGGGAGGAGTGAGTAAATGGATTGAGCTTTAAAGTTTGGAGGGAAAGAGAATTGGGTTTTAAGAGAGTCTATGATGATGATGGAGAAATGGGTAAGGGCAATAGAAGGTTGCAATAGGTCACCTTGACAGGTGCTGGCAAAGTCGGTAAAACCTTTGGGTGATGATGATACCGTAAACTTGTAATAATAATTTTTTTTTAGAGTCTCAACACAAAATGGAAGGTGCCATAGCAAGTACCTTTTTTATTTTATATCAATTTATATAGGAAAACTGATCAGCAGGCGTTTCCTGTGAACGAAATTCAGTATTTAGATGGGGAGTGGAACAAAAGAAAAGGGTTATCAAAGTGTAATTGGATTTCATTTGATATATATATATATACATACTGTAAAGATCAAATACATATAGAAGGGGAATACATAGATTGTTTGGCATGGTACATGCTATATCCTGCACTTGTAAAAGGTAGCAAATACAAATGTGGTATAGAAGAGAAACTGAAGAACCTGCTGCTGGATTCTATTGTGTGTTTCTGTATAATTTCTTACTCTAGTATTCATCTAAGAAAGTATACACTGCCTCATCCTTCTTTGACTTGCGACTAAGCAAGGCTTTGAGAAGGCGTTTACTTTTTTTGCTTGGATACTGTTCCATGTCATTTCGATTGTCCCTTTCAGCATGAAGACGCATTGAAGATGTCTTTCGAGGCTCCGAAGGGTACTACAGGGCAAACCAGTAGGGTGAAGTGAAATTATAGAAAACAAATTTATTTATTATAAGATCTTTTGTATGTAGGTGAGCAAGATGAAATTTTAATACTAAACAGAATTCCCTTATTGTGCAGTATAGTATATAGGTGCGTATATCAAGTGAAGAGAATAACATCTAAAGGAAACATAGGAGAGAAAAAGGTTTAATTACTGCATGATGCCTCCTAAGCACAGATGATCTGTTATCTATTCTGTTCTTGCATGTGCAGACAAATGTATTAGTAGATTTACATTTTCCTGTACTCACCCGTGGTCTTGTATTAAATGAGTTTGAAGTTGTCGGCCTACTAGGGTTAGGAGTTCGCGGCCTAGTTGAGAAGGATCCAGAGCGTAGGAGAGGAAACTTGGACAGTGGTGATGCTGTTCTTTTATCTGAGACCTTTTGCTTGTCTGTTTTGCATAAGGGATATCACCAAACAAGTAGGAATCCTTAAAGTTAAACATAATGAATGTCCATAACTAAAACGGTTCAGGAAAGAAGTGACCAATTTGTTGGATCGGCTACCTGTAAATAAAAAGTTTACAGGTTGCAATGAACCTTGGGGAGAAGGTGAGGGAGAGCGCCCTTTTCTGCATATCCAGTTAAACAAATCAGACAAATTACGGTGAAACTAGGAAATAGAGTTTAGACAACAACAATACTAAGGTCACAATTACCTGGCTGTGGAAGGTTGGCGTCCTCTTATCGTTGTTCGAGCACCTTTATAAAGCAATCACAAATAAAACAATAAAATTATTTTGATATCAGAAATACACTAACAACATATAGAGATGATGCACTGTTGGAAAATAGTATATGAACAATACGTACTGCTTTTCGTGTTATTCCAACTGTCTTCATAGCCGAGGCTGTCTCCACGATACTCTGACGCAGTACGCTCAGAACCATGCATGCTGTCCCCAACTGAACACATAATGAACCAAGAAGTGTAAACGTTAACAGATCTTCATAAGTAACAATGTTGAAATTCAGTTTTCAGGAGAAGAAGCGGAAACTTTATTTGCCTGGCAAAGTGTACCGCTTATGATACTTGGGAATTGTCATCACTAAGGACTGCTGAGCAAGGCCTTCGCGATCTATGCACTCTTGACAGGTCCTTAGCCTCTAATTAATATCCCAACCAATACAAAGAAAACCAATAATTCAGTATAGTAACTCAATTTCTATCTTTAACCTTTTCTTTTTCAGTCCTTAAATCTTCTTAACATGCATATCTTTCGGTGGCAGTGCTTCTGCATTAGAAAGTTCTATACCTACCTAGTATCAAACTAAATGTGAGGAGAACCAATTAATCTAAGAATACCTGTTCAATGCAAGAGACTCGAAGCTCTGTCCCTGAGATTTCATCAGCTTTTTCTTCCAATAGATCAGTCACCTTAGATGTGATGCAACCTAAATGATCCACTGTGTTAACAAGAGCTCTAACAGTGTAATCTTTCAGAGTGTCCACCACTCTACATGATCAAAACGAAACATGCAGATCAAAACAGGATATAAAAATGACTAAAAGAAAAAGAAATTACAGCTTCTCGATTGCCAGCGACACTCACGCTTGTTTCTGGTTATCCTTTGTATAAGAGTCCTCAAAAAACTCTGCTGCAGAGTACAACTGTGATCTCAGATGCTTCAGATCCTGTAAACCATAAGCAAAAGTACCCAATTCCCAGTTAACGAAAGAGCAACTGAAGTCACACAAATTGCGTAAGATCAAAACAAGGTATCACAGCCTTGCAATATAAATGGAATTCATGATGTTATGAAGACCGTTGGAGTTATGATTGTGTCTTGCTAAAATGCTCCACTGTGAATGGTTCCATCAAATGAAGTGGGACAAATTAACAAGACCTTTAAACTCTTTATATCTAGCAAATACCACACACATATACTAGTCAACAATCTTTTGCTTATACACCAAGATGGCCCAGACAACCAAGTTTAAGCTGCAAACAGTTTCACATTGATCACGCCCTATACAACAAAATTGCACTATTGCCAATCAAAAAAATGCGCTATTCATGTGTTGAACCACAATTGCCTCTCGTTTATTAAGGCTACATATTCAGTTTCTCTCTGAACACAATAGATTCAGGAAGACAACAATTAGACCTATACAGCTATATATATTACCACTGTGAGGTTTTAGGACCTTGACGACTCTTCCCCACGTCGAGATAAAATCCCACCTTTAACAAATATATTCGGAGCCAATTTCTTTCCCAATCAAAAGTACCAATGAGAAATAAGAACAATTGTTTTCTATAGTGACGGAAAAGTGTACCTTGAGGCTATCTGAGAAAAGCATGCTTTGTTGTATAGATAACTCATCATGCGTAAATGGTTCATGAGACAGTGAAGAAGATGAAGACATGGTCATCGTGAGAGGGAAGCTAAACGTAAGTTTTCCCTTCTTCTGCAACAAGAAATAAAAGCCAAACTCATTTCAAGCATCATTAACAATATATATAAGTACTTAAGTTACATAACCAAACCAGACCAAAGTACGTAAACAAAGAGCAACAAAATATATATAAAAAGAAGGTATGTGTCTTAAAACTTTACCTGTTCCTTTGTTCTGCTTATGCAGCTGTACCTATTACAAAACAAAATCCACTTCCCATATAAGAATCAGTTCTTAAAAAGTAAAAAGTAAGAAGGCCTTGTCGCCTTGATTGATGGTGACTTGAGTGAAGTTTATAACTGGAGAGAGAGTTGAAAGAAAGGTGCTGGTGAAGGGACAACATCAGTTAGGGAAAGCACGTTGGCAGGTAGTCTAAGGAATCCACAGGAGTGAGTGCAAAAGTCGTCTTGTTTTGAAAGCAAAAACAATGTGAAAACAGAATCATTGGGAATACTGGGTCCCAAACAAAAGGTGTTAACAGAATGCCAACCATTATGCGAATGCAACTTCATTTTTTTATTTTTATCCTGTCTCCTTGCTTGACTGAGAAAACTAACAAATACAATTCAAATCTAACGCGGGCACGACCAACTCTTCACCCTTGATTGTGCATTAATCCACAATCAACACAAATCCCACTCATGCTCAAACGTAGCAGGACATTGCATGATGAAAGGTGGTGTAGAAAATTGACCTTTGTTAATAAAAGTGGGAATAGTCAGGCCAGATCTCACTTTGTTAATATATCATGCCTCAACTAATTTTGATACTTGTTTAGAATTGGCAATAGAACAAACAACCCAGAGTCCAAAACACAACTTAATTTTTAATCTCTGACAAATGTTTTTTAATCACATTTTGCACAAACTTTTGTTTCAAACATTCTCTTATAACATTTTTCGTAAAGTTTGGGATATCATATGTAGCAATGACTTCATAGAGATTACATTCGAAAGAACAAGGTGGCTCAAAGTCCCTCCACGCTACATTTTGGACACACCAGGTTTTGTTAAACTTATAATGGGGTCGAGACTCCAGATATGATTCCAGAGCGAGAGAGACCTTCAACCTGTACGGCCTGAACCAATATAAGTTTAAATTGCAGAGGAATGGGGACAAAACAATTATCATTATTCTCACAAGCTGGTCCAAACAACAGAAAAACTACATAAAGAAAAGCAAAAGACCATTCGTTTAGCATGGATAGACAGAGCTTTCTAGTTTCTTCTTTTGCGCTTCCTTGTATTTAGCTTTGGGAATTCTAGAGGAACTGGAAGTGTAGCATATAGCGTTTTGTTCTCCAACTTGAGCTTGCAACCCAAATTCGTATAATGCTCTCTCACTGTACCAACTGAAATTTTCAAATCTCTTGCAATGTCATACATATCAGTTCGGTACCCATCAACAATGAGTGCAAGCACCTAGAACATAACTGATGAGAAAATTTCTTTTCTCAATTGAAGGAAAATTCCTTTTATGATTAGAATCAGAGTCTGCAAATGTTGTTGAAAACCTTCTGTTCAAGATGCCTGGAAGATAATGGTTCTTTGTAGAAGCACTATTAGCTGATCTTTGGTCTTTAAACTTGATCAAGTGTGTTATGTAGGAACAAATGCAGGAAAGCTTCTTCTTTTCCTCCTCGTCCTGTAAATTAAAAATAGATTTAGAAATAAATAATATATAACTTGAGAAGCAAGAACATGAATGAAAAACAAGAATAAAAAAAGAGCATCATTTTTCTTTTTTTTTTTTTTTTTGGATCTGTAAAAGGTAATATATTCATATAATTGTTCAATTTACATCAAGCTTAAGTTTAGCCAGCTACTAAATTTTAGAACCAGAACACCCACACGGCCCAAACTAACAGCAAAGAAGCAATTGAGTCAAGAATAATATTAATACACAAAAAATATAATAATTAGTAGGAACCACACCCACAAGGCCACACAGCCCAAACTAACAGCAAAGAAGCAACTGAGTTAAGAATAATACTAATACATTAAAATAAATTAAATAGTAGAAACCTAAACTTTTGAGAAACGCTGAGGGTTCTAATTTCTATTAGATGATATATTACAAGATGGATAACTGATCACAATGTTCGTTTTCATTGCACTAATAACCTGTATGCTACTTCATTCAGTCATGATATGAACATGCTAGGTTTAAAGAAAAAAAATATAAGAAAAGAAAAAACAAAAACAAAACAAAACTTATTATACAGAGTCTCGGTGAGTGAAACACTTGGCTCAAAGACTAACTATTGCATCCATGTGATAAGCTACAGTAAGAGACTAAACAATTATGAAGTGAGAGCGTATGCGAACATTCTTGAGTTGGGTTTATTTTTTTGAGAGGGTGTAAAATGACTCTCCCCCCCCCCCCCCCGCCACACCACACACAACGCACTATAGTTTCTCTCTTCTTATGTTTCTTTTTTCATCTTCCTCCTCTCACTCTCTTTGTTCTCCGCCCTTCTCTTCATCTTCCTCCTCCTCTCATCTCCTACCCTTTCTACGCTCACTTCCCCACTGCTATGCAGTAATTCTAGTATATTTGAGAGAGAGAGAGGCAGGAGATTTGAATAAAATATTAAAGGAATTTAAAGATTGACATTATCCAAAATATTCAACTTTATATCAACTTATCTTTCCCAAAACTCATTCAGTTCATAACAAAAGCACACAGCTCACTCATTATGGCCTCCGAACCTAAGTCTATGAATTACCCCCTTGTTCCAATTGTCCTTCAAGTTTTTACATTGGTCATTTGTTAATGCCCCGTTTCAGAGATTATTTTGATATCTAACAGAAAGAAGTATGACATTAAGCAGAAGATGCTAAGGCCATCTTAGCCAAATGAGACAATCCAATATAAAACCCCTAGTGTGAATATTATCGAGCACTAGCTAAGCAGATATCTATAACTGAAATCATCAATCACAAATTGGTCCTCTAAGAGATAAGTTTGTTAGGTTCATTGACGGGAAAGATTGGGGCTATTAGACGTCTCACTTGACAAAGCCATCAGTGAGATGCATCAGAACCCAACCCTCAAATGCAAGTGTAACATATGGTAGAGACATGTTCCTTTCAAAATATCAAATAATGCTTACCTTGATCTCCATTAGTTTATCTATGCGGTTGCAAACATAACTTGGATAAGCATCTGGGGATATTTTAGTTCCGGACTGCATGTGTTCCAGAATATCCAGAAGGTGATCCCACTCTGCACTTAGAATGATCTGGTCTAAAGGATATGCCCTTTCTGGTGTAACAGCAATTGTATCATGAGGCGGGATATTACGAGAATGAATTCCAACAGTAGTTTCTAATGCCTTCTTATTTATTTTGACACCGTCAATTTTATCAATAACTGCCTGGCCCTTGGGAGCACTTTTTTCTTTGATATCCGCATGCTTTTTATCCTGTGGAAATCAATACAACCTACCTCCTGTCACATTACGAGTTTTATAAAGAATATCCAAGAGTAAAACAGAAAGAAACATACAAGAAAAGGCTAAGGAGTCATATACATAATCAGAAGCCATAAACATAAGTAACTAAAACATACAGAAAAAAAAAATGACTAGACAGACAAAACCCCGTATTTCACCAATACAGCATTAGTTAGGACCTTCTTAGGGCATCTCCAATGGAGGGTGTAAACCGTATAGAGTGTAAAGTTTACACTCCAAATATCAAAAAATTCTTTCCAATGGGGGTGGTATACCGTAGATAATAGAGTATTAGTTGATAGAGGAGGTAGGGAATTCCCCATCTCGCTATCAGTTGATAAATAGCTCGGGCGACACTTTAACCAGCGTCCGAACAAAAAAAAATTCGGACGTCACTTTAAGTAACGTCCCTTTCTAATTCTAAAGTAATTTTTTAACTCGGACGTCACTTTAGTTTAAATTAAAGAGGGACGTCACTTTAAGTGACGTCCGAGTTTAAAATCTAATTTTTTTTACACTTCTCCATTGGGGAGTATAGAGTGTGGATATTTATAAGCTATACAATAGTATACAATTAGAGGTGTAAAATCCTAATGACACCTACGTGGAGGTGTAATTTTACACACCCCATTGGAGATGCCCTTAGTAATTTAATTGTATCACAAAGTTATTAAATTTTGCAAAATCGCGTATCTATTATGTATTAGTGCCTCATTATCGAAAATTATTTCTACCTTTTTGCCATATTTTCCTCCAGAATACTATAATAACGTATTGTCAGATGACAAATTGCTCACTTGGAATTCTAACTGATATTTAAAATCCTGATCAGTGACACTAAACTCAAAGTATTGAATGTCACTACGTGAACTTGATAGTTTCTACACATTTTCTTTCTTTTTAACTAATAATTATTCAAATTCTAACTCGACATCTTCGCATTTAAGTAACGCTTTCGGGGTTAAGAAACGCCAAGTCTGGGTTAAATTCTGCTTCCACATAGATTGATCGGATCACTACACCCTCCTATTCGTGATAAAGCATGCAACAAAACTTAGACACCAAATACCAAGAATACTCTTGGCAAACATTACCATTATCTTCTTAAAATAGTAAGATCCTATCGGTGAAAATTTACAGTAAGCTCTTGTAATTTTATGGAAAATACACATACCTTCGCCTGGTCCTTCTTTGATCCAAACACAGTCGTAAGCTCAATTCTCTTTTGGTGACCCTTCTCTGCAGGAGTTACGTCTTCTTCAATTGACTCCTTGGGAAGTTTCTTTTCATCTGAGTTTAAACCTTTAACTCTTGGTTCCAATCTCAGTATCTGCAATCATAAACATCCTGTTACTAAGATCACAAGATAGTTGACAGTTACAATTCCAGTAGCTGAACTCCAAAGTCCAAGCTGGCAATGCAATTAAAAACCTACTATAGCAATGTAAATTTGATACCTTTACTTGTAAAATTAGCAAAAAAATAGAAGCATACCTTGTTAGAAGCAATGGGAACAATTTTCAGAGTATGAGTATCTCTATCAAGAACACCAAGAGCATAAGTACATATCTGACAATCAGGGCCTTCACCTTCATGAGTAGAACCAAAAAACTCAATATTAGAATCTTGATTAGGACTAACTACAACTTGTACTCTTCTTGGTTTCTTAGTATAAACAGTGACTGATGGGCCATTTTTTTCTTCTGAAGAACAATTATACCCAGATGGGAAATACCCAACTATTGGTGCTATCTTTTCTGGGTTTTCTTTAACTAATTCAATCTTTATTTCCATTGTCTCTATTTTCTCTTCTTCTTCCATAACAATTTTTTCATTTTCCACTTCTTGAGTAGTATCTTTGTTTTTCTTCTTCTTCTTCTTCTTCTTTTTTACTGGGTTTTCTTCTTCTTCTAATTCTATTGCTTCTAGTTTTATTTTTTGGATTAATTCTTGTTGTTGTTGGGCTGATTTGAGTTTTTTTTGTAATTTTTTCATCTTTTTTTTCTCTTTTTCTGTTTCGTAGTCGTGTTCACTTTCTTCTTTCACCATTTTTGCTCTCTCTGTGTTTTTTGAGCTGCCACCTCTTTTCTTTCGGTCTTGTTAGGGTTTTAATGATGTTAGTAAATGGGCTTTAGTTTGTTGGGCTTAAAAACATCCACGGGCCTTTTTCGTGACTTTGAAATTGGTTGCTAGTCGATCAAAATGTTTTAGGCAAAATTTTATGAGACATTATACAATTACAAAAGATACAATTCTACCAATTTGTGCTCTAGTGGGTTGGAAATATAGAGGCATTAGCGCAGATCTTTAAATAAAAAAAACACACCACTAATAACATAATAAAAAAATAAATATTGTTCTTTGCAACATTAGCTTAGTGATTGATGTATGTAGTTCGCAAGTCATAAACGCAGGTCCATTAGGGAGCTTAGATGTTTTCTAAAGTTTTAAGATTTGCAATATACTAAGAATACAAGTTTGCATACCAAGACAGCTTTAGGAACTAGTAGTTCCGAACTATTATAGAGGTGATCAGGTTATTGATTTGGGTATGAAGTAGGAAATAAATTTAATTCTTACATGAATATTCATAATTTGACACTATTGTGTGATTGAGACAAATTTAATGTCAGGTAGAGTATTGTTTTTTATTTATATTCTATGTTGTATTAATTATGAAATGATAGTGTGTAATCGTTATGGGAATTTAAATATTTTATTATTGTTTGTTGATGTGGAGTAAATATTAAGCTTAAGAGTCTAAGAAAATTGTCAATATATGTGATAAGCATTCATAATGGAAACTAGCAAGATGCACGTGCTATGCACGCGATGTCAAACAAAACTTACCGAAGAGTATAAAATTCCAATGTTTTAAATAGTTTTAAGAGGCAACCTAAACCCTAATGTTTTATGTTATATAATTCTCAAGGATTCAAAGTATGTAAACATTTAAAAGCCCTTCAGGATATTAAAGCCGGGATGACGGCCCGCCCTAAAGTTAGCATAGGGGGAGGGCCGGTCACAATGAATGCCATCTTTAAAGGCTTTTAGGGCCGGATTAGGTTTCGGGTTTTAGGCCTACCTATATATTTTCTTCTTTTACAAATGTCATTACTACTCAGATTTCGCTTTAAAAACGGAAATCTTTTTAGACTTGATTTGGATGTGAATAAAAATATAATTTATAAGAAATAAGTGGGAAAATAAATTGAGAATAATAAAACTTTGATTTGATGATCAAATGAATAAAGTCTTGTTTTTTTTAGACTAGTGCTCAATCGCTAGATAAGTTGACAAGTTTTTGTTATATAAGTCAAGTTATTGGAAATACCCTCGAGAGTGTAAGTGATAAATTTACACCACCATCAAAAGTTGGACAATTACAGACGCGTGTATTTATAAGTGAAAATGTGAAACTATAACTGTGCTTGGTCTTGGTGGCTGAATAAATGTCTTAGCCGCCCCTACCCTAAACTCGAGTGGAGGGCTTTATTGGCTTAGGGTCGGTCGGTGGCCAGGCGGGTTAGGGTAATTCCCACCCCTAATTCAAAGTATGTTTGCTCCATGAATGAATGATTACTACCTACAAAACAATTTAATTTGGCACAAAAAAATAGATGAGAAACAACTTTAAATTCAAGAAATATGCAATTATGCACTACACCACCATCTAATATAGCAGTGGAATAAATGTCTTCATTATGGGAAGTTGCTTGGTTGCAATATTCTGAAAATGTGTATAACACATTCAGATTTCTAAGCTCCTAAATAGTATGCATGCCTTCAAGTGTTATATTGCTACACACATAGACAAAATATACAACTTGATTGAAGCAAATATCATATTCTACTCACTCAATCGATTGTGCATCATAAGGTCATGTGCATAAAGTAAATAAATTTATGGGATATCTCAATAGCTTCGACCAAAGTATGTAAGGCTTCATCATCGGTTCCCAAGGAGAGATGAGCTGTAAGACGGGTTGATGTTAGCGGAATTGGCCATGTTATTATGTACTGTGTAACTATTTAACCAAAGCATGAATCATCCTGGCAAACAAAGAAAATGTCAAACTTCGACAACATTAACATTAAGTGCAAATTATTAATATTTCATTGCAATTTTTTGGGTGTTCCCATTGAATTGATATACCCAATTGTCATACTCCAACACCAATGCAAATGGCCAATGACAGACCAAGTACTCAATTACTATGGAACTTAAGGTTCTCTCAATGGGCTTCCCACATTATTCTCGCCAAGGATTGATTAACACGATTTAAGTAACAGTGAGACACTAAACCATTGTACTAAGCATTCAATTAAGCCCAAAAAATAAATAAATAAAGCTTACTCTCTGATAAATTAATCATTATTCTCGCACAAATCCACTCGCTCCGGGTTTGCATTATGATATAACCAATTGCAACGCTGCTGCAGATATAAAAAAAAAACCCATCTCAATAAAACCATATATCCAATATAATAATAATAACACAAAAGTGGGAGAAGAAGTAAATCAGTAATGGTGACTACATGCCTTCCAGTGTTATATTGCAAGTGATATTGCTACTTGCAGGTCATTTTTTTCATGACTAAGGAGTACGCTGTATGCCAACTTATGCAACGCCATAGCACAAACCCTTATAGAGTTATAGGTATTTCATGGCTAGTGTTACTATCCTTTCCCCCTAGCCCATTCTTGTAAAATGCATAGTATGAATGTGT
This sequence comes from Coptis chinensis, assembly GCF_015680905.1. Taxonomy (NCBI): domain Eukaryota; kingdom Viridiplantae; phylum Streptophyta; class Magnoliopsida; order Ranunculales; family Ranunculaceae; genus Coptis; species Coptis chinensis. The sequence continues at coordinate 84,148,652 of NC_141463.1, read as the reverse complement.
CAGTGCAGCAGAGGCAGCAACTATTCTTTTGTTATATATATTCACCATTAACAACCTATGGTAATTCAATTGAGTCGCTCGTGTCACCGCATATATAGGGGCTGCTAGAACTCTGCATATATATTGGAGATTCAAGAGGGGTTCATGGAGTAGAATCTATCAGTTCACATGGTTATGAAACGCTCAATGCTCCATAACATATTTAGACTCCCATTAAGAAATAGAGGTCAAGTTTTATAGTCTAACCTATGTAGATATCAAACCTATTTAAACTCTCACTTAGATTGTACGCAAGAGCAAGCATAAGATATTAAGTGTATTTCAAAAATAGGTTGTAAAGGTTCTTATGAGAATAGTTTCCATTACAAATAGCAAGCATAGATCAATATGGGATATGATGCTATAAAGTTGAATGTTGTATATAAAATAAAAGGAAAACAATAGTGAAGTTTAGAAAAAGAGTACCTATAATAGCGCAAAATTTGTTACCCCCAAATGGAAGGAAACCTGCAAGGCCGCAATAAAAGTACATTGATTCAAGTAAAGAATCAACATGATCACCAACAAAAGGGTACTGTTTATTGCAAGCTCAAAAGAGAACTCTGTGAAATTTGAAGAAAAATTTAATGAAACGTTCCAACCATATTCCAACAATATTAGAAACTTAATAACATTTGCCGGTAAGTAAATATTGATATTTTTAGTTACTGGTTTATAACACAAACAACAACAATCATATTCCATGGCCAAGAAAAATAATTCCTAATAAAGAAATGAGAAGCGAACTGCCATATTAGATAGAAAACATGAAAAAATATTTCATAATATAATTCAAAAACATAAAGTCTGGAAAAAAAAAACTTAAAGCCACTTTAGTTCCTACTTCTTAATTCAATCCCAAAACCCAATTTCAAAAATTACATGTTGTAAACAATACCCAAAACTAAATTTTAGAAATTAAACGTATAAAGCAAATCCCAAATTCAAAAAGGATCTCATCAAATCCCCAAATCGGCTTCTTTAAAAAGGATACCAACACTAAGTTAACTGAAACATCTAAAATTTAAGTCAAAGGGATTACAATTACTCACTCTTACCTGATTCTTAAGTTGGTGGATTACCTTATTACAATCTACGACCAATCCTGTTTCATATTTCAAATAACTTTTGAGCAGTGAATCAATCCAAGCAAAGATGAATTCATATTATTTATTTTTTTATCAATTCATCAAATAATTAGTGCTCAAATGAAACAATCAACCAATCAAGATCTCAAAAAAATTGAAAATTTGATGAATAAAAGGGAATTCGCATGATTTAGATAATTGAAAGTAACAATCAAACCTGATTTAGAGAAATAGACTAATGGTTTTCTTATGTAGGCCTTTTAATTTTTTTAATGATGAGAGGAGATTTGAGAGAGAGAGAGAGAAAGAAAAAGAGAAGCCAGAACGATGTAAACTTAAAAGAGAAATTGAGATAGGACTAAATATTTGTATTAATTAGCATGCAATGAAGGGACTAAATAATTCTAATCCCTAATCAACATAGCAAAACAACTATAGGAACCATAATAACCACACCAGTCATTGTGAATGCAGTATCAGAACTTGTCTTCATTGCCACCAAACCGATAAGCAACACAACATATTGAGGTACAATACAAAATCCTATGCATTCACTTGGTGTTCAAGTCTTCGGCACCATCCTCGGATTGTAGTCATAATAACTAAATGTAGAAAATCAACCAAAAAAATTCATATAGACTTTGCTCAGGGAGTACAAATTAAATAATGTTATAGCTAAAAAAAAATCTCAATATGAACTCACAGACCACCCAGTCAAAGGATGATATGTTCATAAGCGCATTGAAAACGAAAAATGAGCGCCATTTACGATTATTGGATTACTTTCGTTTCATTTCAATTATTTTCCTTTTGCGTTACATATTATAAACAAAAAATCACTAGATATCACATTATATGCATTTTTCTACAATCCCAAATACAGATTTTATCTTGCTTCCTTTTGTTCCCACAAATGCTCTTAGATAAAATCTTGCTTCCTTTTGTTCCCACAAATGCTCTTAGATAAGACGTAAGAGTATATTGATGCAAGATTATCAGAATTTCGAAGCATTACATACCAAGCTGGCCGGGAAAAGTTAAAGGAGTTTCACCAGCACTATGTTCCGCTTGGTCTGAAGCAAGGGGTTCTGGGTAACTCATGTGTACTACTCTTTAAGATTCTCATATATACATTACCATGAACTTCTTACTCTATTCCAAAAACGGGAAACCATGGTATATAGATCTTCTCTGATTAGTATATTGCGAGAAGATAGCTGGACACAAAACGTAGGATAACGGTCATGAGATAGAATCTTCAAATAAAACCTATACATCATACAAACAACAAAGAGGAAACTATATATTCAAAATTTCCTCTTTCATGATTCAAAACAGATGTAAACTTAAAACAGATGAACCAGTTATAGAATGCACTCAGCCACTCAAGTACACCACCCTGGATTATTAATAAGCTAATATAAGACCCTTCAATCACACCAATGAAATACAAAAAATAGAGAAGGTGGAACGCTAAATAATTAAAAAAAAATAGCCGGCCAATTAATTTGATCTCACAATATTTGAACTACATATCTTCTACCTCTGCAACTTGTGTATGCAAAACTGGACAGTAACCATTTTATATCTCTTGGTATTACTCCATATCAACATCAATCTGATTACTTTATTTGTTTTCTACTTACTTTCAATACCAACTTTCTGTAGAAAGGCTATGGTGTTGGTGTTGTCTGCCTCCATAAAATGTCTTTGGATGCCTACCTTCAAGTCATTCAATAGCTTCCATCCCAAGGAATACTTGTGCATGCCTTGGTTCCTGAATATCCTTGCAGCTGTCTTCTCCCAAATAGTTGCTAAAACTGCAAACACAAATGTTTCAAGTACTTCAATTCAAATGTTCTTAATCTTGCTCGTTCGATGCATACTAAGTAATTGCTCTTTGCATCAGCTACTGAGCAACATAGACATTGTCAAAGTACGGTAAATTTCAATTTCAACCCTTACAAAAAGCTCAAGATACATATAAGGGAAGGATCTTCTTTAGTCACACTATCCATAATCAAACAATCGAGAAATTTTTTTGAGTCATAACTCTTGCTGCCTATATATATATCCTTTACATATGTGCTGGACTTGAGCGATATTACGTTTCAAAATGTGGTGGCAATATCATGACAATGTAATATTTCTTCTAGTTCAAACTAATAGCAGATACCATATTTGATCCAGTATATGTGGCATAAGTTTTGTTGATACAATGACATTCCTTATGCTAGTACTCCCATATGAGTTAACTAACCCCGGTTGGAGGTTTTCAAGAGCATAATTTAGACCCCACTTTATCCTCATGTATGCTACAACCCATAGAAAATACTTACTGCCATAAATAAAAGGCATTTGACATCCAACTAAACATTTAGATGTACCATTGACAACAAAGCTTTATCCTTACTGTTTGGTGTCTCAGGGGAACTATTTTGTCTTTAATAATTCTTGTAGTTCCGAGACGCCAGCAAAATGAAGTGAATGCTATTTTGCTATTCAACTCTTACTGAACCCTTACGTTGAAGAAATTCATTTTCTGAGTACTTTCTACAGCTACCATGAGACAATAGCTTACAAATTAATAATTCATCGCAGGCATGTGACATTAGATTTCATACATTGAAAGATTTGGACTGTGATATTAGATTTCATACATTAAAAGATTTGAAATCAATATAACAAAATAAATTTAGAAACTGATAGTTTTTAAAAACTTACCTCTCTTTACGTTAACTGAATGTTCTTCTTCTAATGGTTCTCAATGACGGCTTCTATCAATTAAGAGCCAAGTAATCTTACCTTCTATCAATTGAGTAGGCGATCTATAGCCCAGAGAAGAAAACTGTAGTTCAAATTTGAGAGCATGTGATTGGCGTGTCACTAATATTCATACTGTATAGTGTATATGATGCACGAGTAGGAGAAAATATGATTTTTTTTCATTTGGTTATCTTTTACTGTTGGCAAAAAAAAGTGGAAGAGACATAGAGTGGAGATTGAGAAGGAGACAGAAAGTGAAAGGGCTCTATGTATTTATCTCTACACTATGTGTGTGTTTGTTAAATTTTAACTCATGGAAAGGAAAGGAAAATTTCCTTTCCATGATAGATATTTAGAAGGAAAATTTCTCAACCGAACTTGTGTATTTGTAATCTCTCTATTTTATGATTTTAGAACCACCTCCCTTAATTATTCTAATCAGCTCCCTCATTTTTAAACAATTTACCGAAAACTCTCTCACTTTATTGAAATTAGAATTAGCTTCATATTATTTAAAATAATTTAGAAAACCTCATTCATGTCACTCAAATTATATTCAACCCCTCCTAATGTTTTTATATTATTTTTTAGATTATAACTAGAATTCAAAAAATCATACTATTATAGAGATGTTAGAGCGACAGGTTTAAAGATTTGAAAAAACACCGATGCGTAGCACGGTTCGCATACTCGTGGTAATTAATGACACCGTAATTAATATTAAGTGGGTATTTATTGTGTGCCTACAATTCAAATTGGCGTGGATTTGGCTTTTTAATTAACCACCTCATGAAATGACCGATTACCCTTACTAAACAGTATTAAACAACACTTTAATTGAAGGACAATATCGGTGTCACACCAATCACATGCTCTATCCTCGACTTAACTTCCCGTGTTTGGAGTGTTTGATCAAGACTGTGATATCTACCCTCTCGTATCTAAAGCAGTAGGCAGTATATGGAGAGGCTTCTTTCAATTTCTTGACTGTTGATATGCACCATTCATCGTTCGTTCAAGCTGCTTCATTTTCTTGAGAATATATATATATATATATATAATTTTGTTTATAATGATAGTATTTTTAAAGCCGATGTACACTTTTATCCCCAACTTCACCCGAGATGATAACTAGAAAATCAGAGAGAGTCAGACGCTTGTGATTTTGTGAAATTGTTAGTTGCTGGAAATTAAGTATGTCCCATGCTCTCTTAACATAAAGCACCTGTATTTTTATTATTATTATTTTTTTTTTTGTAAATCGATTTATCAACGACAGCTATGGTGGGGATTTAGCAACGAAGAAAATGGTTGCAAAAGAAACATCTCACTTGACATTCAAGTTGAGTTGTAAAGAAACTATTCCCTCCCAGTTCCCCAAAGGGTATTATCGAAACTGAGATACCATGTTTGAATTGCAACATTGGACAGTAAAAAAAAATTGCTGACCCAAGTAATTTGACAACAAAACTAACATAAAGAGAAGGACATGGCCAGCATTTTCAAAATGCCAAGTGGACATAAAATAACTCGCTATTGAACAATAATTAAGACCATATTGTCCGCAATTTTAACAATGCAAGTTGTCACTCACAATAGCATCAAGTATTTCCTCCACTGTGCCATGGCAAATTGGGGCAAAAAGAAAGAGAGCACCTGCAAATGAGTCATTGTCAAGATCTGGAAAACCAAACAATAGAAGAAGAGTTGGTTTGGGGAGTCGGAAGAGCGAGGAGATTTGGGGATAAAGCAGGATAGAAATAGATAGAAAGATGAAGTACCTCATTTGAACAAAAACAGCGACAAACATGACCAGAATCCAAAAGCTTCTTGGCATAATGGTTGTATAAATAGTTGTGTCAAGACTGTCGATATGGACCATAATCTCCATCAATACCAGGACCTGCATAGCTAGGGTAAATTTGATGATCTACCACACTCAACAATAAATTATAAAAAATTGATTAAAAAATTGACCTTCATCCCAATCCCAATCAAGGCCAAGCCATGAAAGATGTTGTAGGACAGCATTCTTAGATTCCTTTGTAAATCTCTCCAAATCTGTGTCTTCTATCCGATAATATGTGCCTTTATGATGTTCAAATCAAACATCATAAAAGATGTTGATCAACTGAAGACTGGATTCTACAAGCATCTGGTATATAACTGATAGGGACCCAATATCATCAACTGAAGACCACCGATCATATAGTTGTAACCAACAATCTGCAGCTGTCCAATTGTCAACATGCTCACGTACAAGTGTACATAGTTGGGTAGCAGCCACCCGTCCTTCAAACATCCTATACTCGGGAGACAATGTAAGAATTGCCTGAACATCGCATAAGGTAGCTCGGTAGCCCTCTAGTAGATAGAAATAAAAGCGGAGTTCCAAGCATTCTAATGCAAGCTTGAAACCAAGAACACGGTTTATTTCTGCCAGAGCAGCTTCAACACTTTGCTTCCTCATCAGGCATACAACCCGATACATGTACAGGTAGTTAAGTGTTGGATCCAATTCTGCTGCCTTCTCAAGATTATCACACTTCTTCTCGCCTTCACAGTATAGTGCTCTCTCCTAATACATCCATCCAAGAGGGTTAAAGGAGGAAATCACAGAGCTGAGTTTGTCACAAGACCGTTGTTTCCATCTCTTGATGAAATCCAGTCTAGCCAAGCCAGCAACAGAATAAGCATGGCCTGCTGACACATCAGCCTCAAATAATAATTCAGCTTCGTCATATTCTTTCCTCAGAAGCCGGGTGCTTCTAGCTGACGAAAAGACAATTGCCTCTGCCTGCACTGACTGAAGATTCAACTAACTGTTCCAAGAAGTAAGTTGTAATATTTGAACAGGGATCTCAGGCCATGGCAACCTCACTTAGCAAACAGTATAGCGAGAATGAAGCAGACCCAACCATCATTGCTCTATGTTGTCTATTAGCGTCTCTGAATATCCTAACTACCCGATCATCACTCAAACAATTGGGAAGATCATGAAGGAACACTTGCAAACATGAAGCAGCAAGGACATTGGAGTTTTCTGCAAGAGCATATTCCATAAGGTCCACTGCTTCTTCTCTTGAAGTAACAAAACATGAAAGTTTCCTGTCACAGGCATCTTTGAGCCTTTCACAGCAGAATTTATTGGGAAATATCAATAATTCCAACAAAAGATCAGGACAAATTTCATTTAGACTCCCAGTCTCACTAAAATCCCTGATTTCCCTCATACCCGATGGAGAAATGCCATTTTTGGAAAAATCTCTGTCTTCTTGTAGTGATTCAGTAAAATCCCCATTAAGCATTGCATTAAATGCAGCTGATAGGGCGGCAATCAGTGGCGGAGCCAGGAAAGTAAGTGAGGGTGAGCCAGCCAGACAAAAACTAAGCATAGAAAAAAATAAAAATAAAAATATATATATTATATATATTAATGTATTAGAAAAAAAAATCAAATCTAAACAAATACTTGTTCATAGTTGTCCTCGGCGGCCTTCTTTTCGCCGTTCTTTTCATCTTCCCGGAAGCGTTGTAAGATCAACTCGGTATCAATGCTATCAAAAACTTCTTTTCAATGTATGTTATTAAACAATCATTCAACCATTCATCCGCCATCCGATTATGCAGACGATTCTTTATGATATTCATAGCAGAAAAATGCTCTCTCCACAATGGCGGTAAAATGTAAAATCAACGCCAACTTAATCAACAAATAAACAAGTGGGTACACAATGTCTTTCTTCGTCTCAACCATTTTTTGGCTAGGCCGCTAATTCCATTTATTTCACCAAACTTAGTATCGGAACGCATATCAATGATATAATTCTCAAGCCGATCCGCTAATTCCATCCGATCTATCTCTCAAAAAATCATCGGGATAAAGTCGAAAGCAAAAACGGATCAACTTTTGCTTATCGAAAAGCAACAAACGATTCACTAGGATCAAGACATGCCATACAAAGAAGTAATTCGTGTTTGCTTCATTAAACCGTCATTTAACTCTTGAATTTGCAAATCAATACGTTGATAGAATAATCCAACACTAAAGTAATGTAAATTGGTGTTTCCTTCTCGCTTCTTCGTCGAGACCTCCCTCGAGCCATATACCTCTCTTCCATATTTGGAACAACCACATCATGTTTGGCACATAGTGAAGAAACTTCAACGGTCGAGAGACTATCCCACCCATCATCTCTCATCGCCTGTGAAGCCGCGTGCCTTTGTTATTTTAACAAGAGCCATGGCATTGACAATGTCTTGGTCCTCACGCCGCAAAGCCTTTGACAAATCATTGCTAATTCCTAGTATCGCTTTCATCAAATGCAAATTGAAGATAAATTCAAAAGACGCGTGATTGAATCCAATAATCCGAAGCCTCACCTCTTTGTTCCGAGCTTGAACCATTTTCCGCTACATTATCAAGCACATCAACTATTGAACCATAAGTGGTTATCATGCCAAGAAGTGTATAATAGTGTGAGCCCCATCTAGTGTCACCGTCGATCGTTTAAGACTAGTCTCTTGATTCAACCCTTTGCCACTTGAAATTTATCCGCTTTGTAACGCTGCAACAACTTTAGCCTTCATTGCATCTCAGAACATATCCCGCTACATGATGCTCCAAAAAGATTTACCACATTAGAGAGAATACTAAAAAGGTTAGCGATTGACTCATGGTTCTTTGCAACCGCTACAAGGGCTAATCAAGTTCGATGGGCAAAACAATGAATATAAAATGCAGATTCATTCTCCTTCATTACAAGTGCTTTTAGGCCATTCAAATCACCTTGCATATTGCTAGCCCCATCATACCCTTGTCCACGCTAGCCTAGATATGCTCAACCCATGCTTGGAGAACAACTCATCGATTGCCTTTTTAAGTGTTATCGCACTAGTTTCCTTAACATGCACAACTCCAAAAAATCTCTCAATCACGCAACCTTTCTTGTCGACATAACGCGAAAACAACCGCCATTTGCTCTTTAATTGATATATCACGCGGCTTCATCAACTAAAATAGCAAACAATGAATTCCCATAATCTTTTAGAATAGCATTTGTAGTTTCCAATGAAATTTAATTCACAATATCTCTTTGGATATCGAGAGGTCAATTTTCGATTTTTAGAAGCATTATCAAGAACTTTCTTAATGACTTCGTTATGATCTTTTCGTAAATCGTGATAAGTTCAAGAAAATTACCTTTATTGATCGACTCATCTGATTCATCATGACCACGGAAAGCTAAACCTTGTCTCAAAAGAAACCTAATGCAATCCGTTATTGCGGTTAGGTGTATTCGATAATCCCTTCAACTTGGTCGATTATGCGTGAAGAAATGTCTCAATATGTCGCTTTGATTTAACAAAGCTTGTGCTGCCCCCTGTAATAATATTATGAGCACTATTTGGTCCTCCAACGTGCTCTTTTAATTTGGTTTTTTCTTTCCCAATTAGTAAAACCCCTATGAGAAAAAAAAAACATCTCCACTTCCTTGTGCCCCCTTATTAGGTTTAAAGAGATAACAATATAGACAAAACGCGGCATCCTCGTGAATACTATATTCTAACCAACTAAACTCATCATACCACTCTTCCCGAAGCGCCGAATTCTCTTACCTCTTGTTCTTGGAGGAAAAGCATGATTAGCCGGCAAGGACCCCTAAGCAAATATGTTCTTCTCACCGAGTCTTGATCATTAGGATGATAATCTGAAATCTTTTTCCTCAGTGCAGGGTCTCCCTGAAGACTAGACAAGTCAAGTTCTTCACGATTTTCACGTTGAACCCGCTTTGACGTGGGTTGTTCAACATCACCATCCTCAATTTCTTGGTGACTTCGCTTTGAGGAGGATCCTACTTCAACACTGACAACATTATTTGTGTTATTAGGTGGTTGGGTAGGTTGAGCGGGCAACGACTTTCCTTTGATCAAATACTTTAACATATCTGTTTAAATAATTAAAATAAACCATTAATCAACTGAATTGAAATTGCACTAATTAAAATAAATCACCAATATTATTATGATATTCACAAAATAAAATTAAATAAAAATATGTGGTTTAATGAATTCACAAAAAGAATACAAAAAAACTAAAAAATATGATTTAGGAATCAACTTAACATGAAAAGATAAAAAATAAGACAAGAAATTTAATAATATTAGGCTTACCTAGCAAACTTTAGAAATTAATCAAATTATGAATAGCTAGTCAAAATAACAGAGAGAAAAGTGGAATTGTGGAAAAGTGGGTAAGTGGGGGCGTGGATTTTGTAATTTTGTATAACTTTTTGATTAGGCAAAGAGTCAAACTTGAGTAAGGTATTGGGTTTTTCTTTTTGTTTGGTTTCGGTGGGTGTGCTGTGCTTTTATTTTGTTTTTTTGTCGGTTTTTAGTTCAAGTTCAATACTTGTTGAGTCATAGTCTAATTCTAATTCAAGTATGAATACTATTGAGTCACGAAGTCGGTAATAGTCTAAACTCTAAAGTGCGAAGTCTAAATACTTGTTTGAACATCACTGATCGGCCGAAGTCGTTAACTTTATGTACTTTTGTACTTTTGTTAGCTGTGTTTTCAGTTTATATAAATAGTACAACTACTTTTTTTTTTTGTCGAAAAATTGAGGGTGAGCCAGGTATGCACTGGCCCCAGCTCCGCTTTTAATCGGCGGCAATCTTCTGGCCGGTCGTGCTATTCTCTCATCTTTAATTTGAAATAAGACAGTTCTAGACACCCGCTTCTCATTTATCCCATATATTTTAGGGAATTGAAATCCATACCGATTGGGAAGCTGTGAGGCAATGTCTATTGGCCCAAACTCCCCGAAAGCACATTTACCACAAGAAGCAAGCAACTCAGATATTAGCTCCTCGCCTAGCTTCTCGTGACTTTTAACCGCCCCAAAAACAATTTTTCATGAATTGTGCTTGCTTTCTGCCAAGCTAGAAGGAGACTCCTCCGAATAGCAGGTTTGACTTCTTCAAGCCCTCTAAAGATTTGGAACTGAAGCAAGTAAAGGTTCGACCTCTCGTGAGGAGGGCAAGACTCAAGTTCTTCATGAATTTGAGCTAGAACTTCTACATAATCGACATGCTTATAAAATGGGAGAACAGTGTGGTTCGGGGCCTTGATGAGAGATTCTCTAAGAACATACAAATGAACTCAATATCATGAAGGAAACTAAGCTAGATAATAAAATAAAATAAGTACTTACATCGAAGAAGGGGAAAATGGAGGGGATTTAGTAAGCTTTCCTCTCTCAACTTGAAGCCATGACTGTGGATTGAGTGCATGGATTTGGGTTTCTTTACAAGCTTCTGGCAGAAAAATATTTCTCATGGGGTGATCACAAATCAAACATCCAAGAAAAAAGCAAAAATACGTGGTGAGTCTAAGTGATCACAGAGGAGATTGCCCTATGAAGTAGGAACTGACTAAAATGTTTAAAATGAGTAAATTGATCACAGTCAATTGTGCCACTGAATCAAGAAACAGAATCAACTATGAAAGCGATAGACAAAAGCTCCTTTAACACGGTACAGTCATGCTGAAAAGACCTGAAATTAAAACTCATGAAATTAAAAGCAATTACACCGGCTCCTTGAACACAGGTTCCTTGGGTGAAATGAAAACCCGAAATTAAAAAATGAAAATCTAATCTTTTCTTTTTGATAATCAAAACTCATACAACAAAGCAATCGGCTTACTAGAGACATCGATTCCATATTTAATGTCATTGGTTTTTATAAAGAGAGAGATGAACACAGAATTATAGAATCAGAAATTTACTTTTGATAAGATCAAAAGGTAGATAGGAGATAAAGAGAGTGGTCTTCCTCCATGACACTTTCTTCTCCGAGCTATTCTGTAATGGTTTTACACTCAACTTTTTGGTTACTGTTTTTTTCCTTACGGAGAGAAACCCAAAATTAAAAGAATGAGTGTGTGTTTGTTAGGATGGAAACACTATGGAAAGGAAAGGAAAATAAGAGTGGTCCACCTTTTCCATAGTTTATAAGGTGTTTGTTTACCCATGGAAAGGAAATGGGCTTTTCCATATGGAAACAAAATTATTGAAATGGAAAAAGTTTTGTGTCCTTAGCTAACCCCTGAAATTTTTGTGGAAAGGAAAGGAAAGGAAAGGAAATAAATAGATAGGGACTTACTACTAATACACCCATGACCCAACAATACAATTATTCCTTTCCATAGCTTTTGCAAATAAACACGATTATTCCTTTCCCCAGTTTTTACATTCCTTTCCCCAGTTTACCAAACACATACCACTTAAAATTATTTCCTTTCCATTCCATTCCATAGTGGACCACCCATTTTATTTCCTTTCCTTTCCATGAGTTAAAATTTAACAAACACACCCTGAGAGTAGTAGTTTCATTTGTAATGAGAAAAAAAATATGAGAAGCAGAAGAGATGAGAGACGAAGGGAAAAGAAACTCTTGGTATTCTCTTGTTTGACTTTTCATTTCTTAACGCTGTATTAAACTAGATAACCGATGATGAATGGGGGCGGACCGAGGGTGGAGAAGATCGAGAGAGGGAGAGATGGGTTTGTGGGTAGAGAGAGAGAGAGTTATGGTTTGATAGAGGGAAGGAAAGAGGGAGAGGGAAAGAGAGATGGTGAGGACAGACAGACAGAAACCAACCAACTTTGTTTTTGTCCGCATAACCCCCCCTTCTGCCAAGATTGTTCGCTCCGCTCACCTGATAACCCAATTATTGCTAATTAAATGCCATTTATAGTAATGCTTTATAGTAATGCGTACAATTCAAAATGGCGTGGAATTGGTTTTTTAATATATCGCGACATGAAAAGACGTACTGATTGCTCCTATTCAAAGGTCTTAAGCAATATTTTAATTTAAGAACAATATCGGTACTGAAAATTTATAAAAGCATAAAAAGACAAAATAGTTCTCATTAATATTTATTTTTTTTCGATAAATAGTTCTCATTAATAAATATCTAGGCATTTGATTTAATTATTCATCCAGAGATATTATGCGTAAGAAAAATACCCAAATGAATTTAAGAGGCCACGATAATTATAGGATATGCTACTAGTAGAGATTTGTCGAAAAATGAAACTGTTAAAATATAAGCTCATAAGTTATTGTACAATAATTAAAATTAGTTTTGGTCCACTTAAGCCGAAACAAACTCATGTTTTGAACAAGTTTTGTGAAACAATATTTTTGCTAATTCGGCTCCAATTTGTCAAAAATGTCATATTCATGATAGTGTGTCGGATTTTCAGGTTTTCATATATATTTTCATTTTTGTATATTGGGCAAGTGGCCGGGTAGGCCTAATTAATAATTTTTGTAATGATAGGCCTAATTAACTCTTTCCAATGGGAGTGTTATACCGTAGGTAATAGAGTATTAGTTGATAGAGAGGGTGGGGAATTCCCCCTCTCGCTATCAGCTAATAAAAAGCCTGGGCGACACTCGAATAGACGTCTGAGTAAAAAAACATTCGGACATCACTTGGAGTGTCGTCCCTATCTATTTCTAAAGTCACAATTTGAAAATTTTAAACTCGGACGTCACTTCAAGTGACGTCCCACTTTAATTTAAATAGGGACGTGACATCCGAGTTTAAAATTGAACTTTTTTACACTTCTCCATTGGGAACAATAGAGAGTGGATATTTATGGACTCTACAATAATTTATAATTGGAGTTATAAAATCCTAATGGCACCTAGGTGGCGCCTATGTGGAGGTGTATTTTTATCCCCCCCCCCCCCCCCACCCCAACCCCCATTGGAGATGCCCTTATGGATAGAAGTTAGCTCCACTGATTTTTAGGGTGCATTCGTGAAATACTTGAGATCGAGCAATGGCATGTTTCCTATTATTTTACCTTTCTTTCTCTTCTGATTTTTTTTTAATGACATACTTGAACTGAGTAATAAACCTCACATATACAGAGTGAGTGCTGAGCTGCTGACTCACAAGTAGATATTTACTTTGATACTTTTTGGAGAAGACTCCACATTGAGTCTTAGAGTGAGTATTCCAAATCTAAGAAATAGGCATTTTAGAGTGGTTAGTATAGACACTGTTATTGTATTTCTAATAGTTTAATTTAGCTCAACTATGGACCCGATGTAAAGTGTTGTAGATAAAATTTATGCATCTGAAGTGGTTGTTCATTTTTGCACCTTAGTTCCGAGGTGCTCTAATTTGACTCCTCCAAGATACATAGCTCTTCCATAATTGTGATAAGAAACTTTGCAAGAATAGACAGATTACTTCCACTAAAATTTTATTCTAATTGATATATATACTAAAGTATACCATCAATTTTCAGCCTGGAATTTGTTCACAACAAGCATTATGCACATCACATTGCATGCCAAAGTTTTGTTTGATAGTTGGAAAGCTAGCTTTACGAGCTTGAATAGCATTGGTGTCTATTTCTATAGGTGCATATGAGCATGGTCGTTAGTCAAAGGTTGAATTCAAATCACTTGAGAGATAACTTTGAGAAGGGGTCTTACACTCTTAGGGACGTTGTTTATGTTTATAACTTTGAAAGGTATAGTGTGGACGTTTTCTAATGAAACATGAAGCCAATACTTAGTGTTTTAGTGCTTGATAGTTTACTCTATTTGTCGTTTTTTGTTCTTTTCGAATGGTCCTATATCTGGAATTTTTTGTTGCACTTGAATAAATTATCGCCTTTGTAGTTTGTACCATTAAGTGTAGTATTAGGCTATCATTCATACATGTGTTTGGGGTGTCGCTTATTTCACATTTGATGCCAAGAGTAGTGCAATTTAAGTGTCACATGGAACTGTTTTTATTAACGCATCCCTCACCCTGAAAAGCATAATACTAATAAATGCCAATAATTACATTGAACAATGTTTTTCATATTTTCTTAGGAAAAATTGTCTGATATATTCTGGCACATTTTTTAAGCTCGTGCTTTTTACACATGATCAAAGTTGTAGTATGGTACTCTATAAAACGAATCGAGGGTAGTACATAGTGGAGCTAAGCAGAAACTAGCGGATTTCATATTTAAGAGGTAACCAATATGTAAACATGTATTTCTATTGTGGTTTAGTGCAACCAGTTTTGTTGTAGTATCAATTTGTTGGCGTGGTTAGTTGTAGGAGCTCACTTAAAATTACTAGCAAGATGCACGTGCTATGCACGCGATGCCAAAAAAAACTTACCGAAGAGTGTAAACATAATTTGGGTGAGCACACTTACAATTGACATTATGCCTGAACAGACACACTGTCAACCATTTAAAATTTGAATTGAATGGAACTCCATTCCTATTTGATTTACAGACATATGTAAGCAATAAACTTTTAAGTATAGTTCCAAATCACATGTACTTTAAGCTTCTCATTCTAGCAAGTGCACGTTGCAAGCGACATAAAGATAAAAAAGTTAGTGCATCAAAACATCTATGTAACTTTATTCATCGAGATCAAGAGTATCAAACCTTAGGTAAATAGGTAATATGTAACCGTGTGTATTGAATTGGAAGAATGGGACATACCCTCCATAGCTGAGTCATTTGGTTTGTTAATCAATCATCCAAAATGGAATTAGAATGGCATGTACAAAGACAACGGCATACTCAGTCTACCTAGGATATTACATTAATATAATAATTAAAGTACACCGATAACAAAAAGAAGTAGGTCGCTCTGACTTGTCCTCCACTATAATAGCTGATATGTTGTAACCATCTACTCACAAGCAGCTACTCGCAGGTAGAGTGAGACGGGTGGGGAATCTATAGAAGTACGTTCTTCTTATGAGTGTTCATGCATTGGGTTGGCTTGAAACTGGGTCCCATATACGACCATAAACTTAGCAATTGTCAAAGGGAATGATTCTCATATAGTAAATGCATTATGAAATGGAATGCATCATACTCACATATATGCAAGAAATCATCAAGAATTCAACCCGTTGAATCCATTGATACTCCAATATTAACCGAGTATCTTTGGGATGAACTTAATTCAGTTAGAAAATATTTCTTTACTTATTTAAAGAAATAAAATTTCAGATTGTTATAGTTATCTAGAATTATAATTGGATGGTCTTTTTATAATCCATTGAATTAGATATTTCCTATTCTAACATGGATATTTTAGGCGTTGGATTTATCGCCAACTTTCTCCAATAAGCACCACCAAATATAGTAATATACCATAATTGTTTTTTTTTATTGTACATTATTCATGAAGATTATAGATGAAGATCAGTTAAGGGAGGTGAAAAACGATATATACAAAAGAGTTAATTAAACAATATATATATATATATATATATATATATATATATATATATATATATATATATAAAAACATTGTAAAAAAGAACACATAAATTTACTCCAAAAATTTATAAGTTTATTTGAGAAATATTCTTGACATAATCATATTGCTATACAAACATCATTTCTGACCTCTTCCCAAGACATATTTTACCAGCCTACCAACTTGGTTTATAATTGATTTAATCTTTATTCTCATTCCAAACGAACTAAAGAAGAAAAATATCAGAAAAATGGAACTGCCAAAGTAGTTCCAAAATGACCCCTATAATTGCATAAAGGATGGACTCTCACAGGGTTAAACCCTTTACTTGTTTTTAAAAAAAAAAAAAAACCCCCTTTGCTTGTCATTAAGTCTCTTAGCTTGGATCCACTTTTTTTCATGATATTGCAAACCTTTATTTCAGTAGGAAGGTTAATAACAACCCTTGCCCTGAGGATAAACAAATTTTGGGCTAAACTTGGGGCTTAATAAAAACACCTTTACAAAATTCGCACCTAATTAGTGGAAGTCGTCATTCATTGATCTTGGTTCGAATAAACTCAATGGTCCCCTTCCTGATAGTCTCTCCTCTTGTCTAGCACTGAGAGCTATTAATTTTGCAGTCCCTCTCTTACCTCTTGCTTTCTAACACCAGCATTCACAATATTTTAGCTGCTCTTGCTGGTTTGCAGCAATGCGAGAACCTAAAAACCCTTGTGCTCACCCAGAACTTCCAATCTGAAGTGATGCCAGCGGTTGAAGATCTAAAGTTTGAGAACCTTACAGCTCTTGTAATTGCATATTGTGGCCTAACCAGATCTATTCCACAATGTGTGGCTGAGAAATTCCACCAAATTGCAGTTGTTGGATATATCGTTGAATCACTTGAGTGGAACCATTCCAAATTGGTTAGGCGGGATGCAATCCCTATTTTACTTAGATTTGTCGAACAATTCTCTTTCTGGAGAAATCCCAAGTAGCTTGACCAAATTGGAAACCCAGATTCTTGAAAGTCCTTAATGACTTCCATAAAATCATGTCTCAAGAAGTCCCAGCATTTTCTATACACAATCATGGGAAAGCGTCAATCCCTGGGGCCTTTTCTCCATCGAGATCCTTGATAGCAGCCATAACTTCATCTTCTTCAACCATGCATGTCTTCCAACTTCACTTTATGTTCACTAATAACATTTCAAATTCCATCCCATACATAATTGGTTTGGTGAGTCCATCGTATGAGTACAAAGAGGAGGAGTATTCTAATGTGTGGTCTCTAATTCTTCCTTTATTTCCGTCATTCCGCCATCTATGATCATCTTATTCCTCTAAATTTGAATCCATTTAGGATGCAAGCCATCCAATGGAAATACTTTTTTGTGTTTTTGTCCCCTTCTCTCTCTGTATACCCCTAGATTTTTGCCTCCATTTGATCTCCTCCAACCCGCCGGATTTACGGTTCACTCGTTCCTTTAGTTCGTCTTCCAGCAATTCTGTAGTTTCCTCTTTTTTTATCCAGATTATCGATCGCATTCACCTTTTTTTCGATTTGCTTGTCCACCCTACTCAAAATATTGCTTACCTTCTCTTCTATCTTTCTGCCGTATATCCTCTAGAATACTATAAGAATCTATTGTCGAATAACCAATTGCTCACTTGGTCCAACGAATTTTTCCAATCTTGATCAGTGACACTAAACTCGACTATTGAATGTAGATTGTAAGTTGTAGCTATTTAAACTTGATATTTTCTTCACAGTTTCTTTCTTTTCACTGTTCCTTCTTCAAATTCTAACTTGACATCTTTGGATTTAAGAAATGTCAAGTCTGGGTTAGATTCTGCTTCCCACATAGATGGATCGGATCACTACACACTCCAATTCGGGATAAAGCATGCAACAAAACTTATACACCAAATACCAATAATACTCTTGGCAAACATTACCATTACCTTCTTAAATTAGTAAGATCCTATCATTGAAAATTTACAGTAATAAGCCCTTGTAATTTTATGGAAAATACACATACCTTCGCCTGGTCCCTCTTTGATCCAAACCTACCCGTAAGCACAACTCTCTTTTTGTGATCCTTCTCTGCAGGAGAAAGGTCTTCTTCCTTTGACTCCTTGGGAAATGTCTTTTCATCTAATGTTAAACCTTTAACTCTTGGTTCCAATCCCAGGATATGCAATCATAAACATCCTGTTACTAAGATCACAAGATAGTTGAGAGTCGCAATTCCAGTAGCTGAACTCCAAAGCCTAAAATGGCAATGCAATTTAAAACCTACCATAGCATGTAATTTTGATACCTTTAACTATAAAATTAGTAAAAATATCCGTTCGCATATATACGCGATCAATTTCATTAAAGCACCACAGGATGAATGTGAAGTGTGAACCACGACTTTTTATTATTATTACTTCAGTCTAGAAACAATACCTATGCAATTCACATTCTAGTGAACTTAGATTTATTTTTTCTTTCCATATAACTTGTACATATATGATCAGTCATCCGCGACAAACTCAAGATTCATTTATACAGTGTGCGACTTGTAGTAACATGTTTAACTTAAAACGCATTAGCACTCCTATACAAAATATGTGTTTCTTATATTCAGTATGAAATAAAATTATTACATACTACTTCTAATTACACAATAAAGTACAAATTTCTAAAAAATGCATAAGAAATAAAAGTACACCTTGTTAGAAGCAATAGGAACAATTTTAAGAGTGTATGAGTATCTCTATCAATAACACCAAGAGCATAAGTACAAATGAAAGTACCACTGATCCGTCGTCCGAACAACTTTGTACAAATAAACCTTGAAACTAATCAGATTCATACATCTTCCATCGTTAATTTAATCTATAAAAGCACAAATTTCAAACATGGCGTAGCATGGAAAATTAAAACCAACAAGCCAAAAATGTAAAGAAGTCCTGATAAGCCTGAAATCGTTCATAAAGCGTGAGGTAGCCAACCTTCACCAACCAAAGTGACTCACCTACTCAAGACACAGATTTCTCAAACCTGATCAATGGCCAAAGGACATCTTCCAGCAAGCAACAGAAAGTGAAACACATCCTCCAAGTTGAAGATTCCATTAAAAGAAAAACAAATAGGAAACACCAAAAAAAAAAAAAAAAAAACATAGTTTAATTTCAAATTTAACCCAATTGAGAATTGAATCCCGAAAACTTATGTAATTTTGTCATTAATTTTTTATTCAAGTACACTACACTCGAAGAACATAGATCCAAATATAGTGTAATTCGTTTCAAAATTCATACAAACTTTAACAACCTTGCAATCGTCCAATCTCTTTAAGAAAATCCAAGGGAACAAAAGCTAACCTTTTTTCGTGCTGCGGCTATCTCGGCATTGTCACAGGGCACCTCTGCTGATTCCGCAATGATTGCCAAACTTGCACAGCGAGTTTTTCATATAAGCAAGTGTTACAGGACCAAGGAGGAAGCACTTTCTGATCCAACTTTTCACCCTGGAACTGTGGCAACTGAAGACAATAAATATCGTATGCACAGGAGAAAGCACTGTAAGCATGCTATCACAGGTTAATTTTTCCTATTTGCTTATGTGATTTGTTACATTATGAATATGCATAATTAAGTATTCATCATAAACCTTGATGTGTAATAAGGGCTGAGAATTGCTACCAGCAATCTCAAGTAACTTGAGAAACAAAAGGTTCTTATGAAAAGGCCTTCTGCAGGGAGCTATGAAAAGGATCAAGCGATCCATTCTCTGAAACAGCTGACTCTATAGAACAACTGAATGCCTCCATTAAAACCCCATACCCCACCCTCTCTAGCTCAAGATGCATTGCACATGCTCTCTTCTAAGCTGAGAATGTTTGACTTGAGGAGGATTCTTTTTTGTGTGTACATTTCATAAGTTGGTTTTATATAGTTTAATGTATTACGCCCTTTTATGGGTGCACTTAATGTACTCTTCATAAGTATAATGAATCTACAACCCTAACGTGCAATGGTGGTAGATTATTTTCCACTTTTTATCCCTTCTCCTTCTCTCCTGTTAGAAACCCTAAACCTAAAACTTGGATTCAATGCATATCAGGTCAACCATAAGATTTTGCTGAATGAGATGTTCCAATTGACCTAGTCCACACCTGAGACTTCGCTTGTAAATGTAATCCCATACAATGTATTTTACTATCCAGATAATATAAGGATGGTAGAATTTTACAAAATGCAAAGATGTAGCTACACTCTAATAATTAATATCATCAAAGGAACGAATTAAGCAATCATACACGGCAACAAAGAACATCCTTGGCCTCGTAAGAGAACATACGATATTGCTTTGGGAACTCCTAAAAATGGTCCACCAATGTTCATCACCGCCTTTATATGTTTTGCACACGGTCGATCCACCACCACCGCCCATTGGAGTCGGTGCCTCGACCCACCTCATAAAATGCAAGAAGTATAAGACTCCCATCGAATGTGGAAGGACAACCACTTTATTCCGTTGTTTGTTGCCACCATGAGTTCTATATTACTTTTAATTCTGCTTAGAGTCCGGTCCCGACTGTGTCAATTGGGTTTTGGCAATAACGTATGAGCTGATATAATAATATTTATTTACAAAGCGTGATAGTTACATGTTACAACACGAAATCTTCCATGCATGTTTACATACTTTTAACAACTAATTATTTATATTTCAGTATTTCACATACCACAAATGACGTTGAATCCTCAATATGATTACCTCAGTGTGCTGAAATGATATTCTCCAGTCATAGGCAACCATGTACATGGTTTTCTCCTCATATCCAATGCGCGCCAAATTAGCAATCAGAACAGCCCACACAAAGTAGTCAGGTGCAAAATAATCAGCTGCCACAAGTCCAGTGACAGGCCTAACTCTTATACCAGGAGGATCAAGTCCAGATTCGTTATCGAGGGACATGTATTCAACCCAACATCATTCTTTGGTACAGATGATGTTGCCCGTCTATGTGAGAATCTAGCGCCTGGCGTCCTAGGCAACGTCTCCTAGCCTAGCAAAGCATCAACTGGAGATCCTCCAGAGATGTATATTCCAGGCTTTGTTATTCATATTGTAGCACAAAAGGCGAGCTTTCTTCCTTAATGGAAAAGCTGGAGTACTAATGAAAGGGAGCATAATTATAGATCCTATATAGCAAACAGAGAGAACTTCAAGAATATCATTGTTTCGCCATGTATGTTCCTTGATCATCTCCCTTGGAGCTAATGATGAAATAGTATTATATTCCTATAGTTTCAGTTTCATCATTTCATCCGCCTATGTAAAATGCCAACTGGTGAGGAACTTGGAGAGAACTAATCTCAACTACTAACATAATTTTTATTTGCACGTTGATATTTGCATATGCCACTATGCCATGCCATGCCATGCAGAAAGCACTGGAAACCAGAAGAGCTCAAGTTGAAGCCAGTGAGCCTGATAAAGTCTGAATTATCTTTACTTCTTCAGTGAAGCCAATTGCTATTGCTGTTTGCAGACAGTTTCTATTACTCCTCTCCCTTGTATGGTCAGTCACCTATGTCATGTAAATGTTACGACCTACTGAGGCCATGAATATGGGGCCTCTAAGAGAGGGGTATAGAGAGACGGAGTTGGGGAGCAAAATTTGTGCGATCATTTTTCAGTGGCTAATGCTGCTACTTCATTCAATATCATTTAAAACAGCATAATCAATATTCACTCTTGTAACTATTTTCAAACAGAACTGATCGCTCGCGGAACCAATGAATCACACAAAGTTCTAATCATACTAATAGACATTTGCAAATTTGAAATAGCAAATTGAACTGATCTATACAGAGATAATTTCAAACATTTCCACAATGAAAACAACAAAACTCAAAACCCCATTCTAAATAAACCAAAAATAAACAACATTTACCTCAAGAGCAAGAAAATAATAAACTCAAAGATTAACAAAAAAAAAAAACTCATATGAGAAATTACATACCTCTTTCTAAACTCTCTTTCTCCAATAATCATGTCTGAAGAAAACGATATCTTCAATAGCAAGTGCACACCGCTTTTAACGAAGTCAGGCAAAGAGGGTCATATGTTTGTGTAATACGGAACCACTTCAAATTCAGTGCTTCTCAATAACAATTCTCTCTTGTAAAAGAACCTCTAGGTTCAAGTAATCGCACAAAACAAAATTTGATACGGGAGCCAGACCCTCTGACGAAGGAAAGAGGTGTGTATAATTAGCAATAGCAATAAGGTTTACATGTCAGTATTAAGGAAAAAAATGGGCTGAAAAAAATGCATGAACATGAATTGTACCTTCAAATTCAAAAGGTTATATCAGCAGATCAACTTTGTAGCACTATAGATGATATGCGAGCGGCAAACTTCTGGACCATGTGGATGTTTTAGTTTGTCAAGGGAAAACCAAGTTCACACCTTACAAAAAATGACAAAAAAACAACAAAAACAACAAAAACAAAAACAAATACTGTATATAACTATATGCTACATGTGAAGCTTTAAATGTTCGAAGTGGGACAATACTGTATATCTCAACATCCCATTCCAAGTTAAGTGCACCAGTTTCATGATCCACTAAGAGGATAGCCAATCGTAGCCACAACTTACAATTTATAAATGTCAGAAGAAAATAGCAGCTAACCTTTAATCTTCTTCTTACAGTGAGAACCCCGTGATGTGGATTCTTTGAGTTTGGGAGTCGGCTGCCCAAACTGTTCCTCGGGCAACCGTTTGAAGTCTTTCATATGCTTGTCGGCTATATTTAGTGATTTCGCTTGTTCACCAAGAGAGCTGCTTGTAACCTCCACACCGAGATGGAAATTCTTATTAAAACAATATTATCGGCTATAGTACCATGAAACTCTAAAAATCTCATCGAGATGATCATTCGTTACATGGAACACGATTAACAATAAAAAACAATCGCCGATCATATGAATGAGAGCCCAACATTTATCCCAAACAATTCAGTAAATGGTAGAAAAGAATGACATGCACCTCTGCAAATGTGAGATCCTTTTTGGCATCTTCTTTCACAATCTCGGTGGATAACCACGAGAAAGTATTATACTGTGTTAACATCGGTCGACAAAACCAGAAACGTAAATAGCCATGTGTATATCGGACAATACAAAAGACCACCACGATGTGATCCGAGTACTTAATTCAAAATTTCAAACCATAAGTTTCATTAATCGACTACAAAACCATGTAGCACCACAAAGACCCCGATGAGAGCAAGATGTTCTAATAATAATATAACCTAACGTAGTAGCATTACACACCACCGGTCACTACCGGTCCCACACACCACCACCACCACTACCAAATTCCACCCACACACGGCGCTATCACCACCGGTTGACACACACACACCCCACGGCCAGTCGCCACCACACACACAACCACCCACCACCACACACACGGACACCACCACCACCACCACCACACACACCACCACCGGCACCACCACCACACACACACAATGGTCACCCACCACCACATACACACACACACACACCACACCACTACACGCCTACACACACGCACACCATTCACCACATACACACGGTCCACCACAACACCCACAAGAGTCCAGTCCACCTAACACCCACAAGAGTCCACAGTCCACACTCCCATAATCATGCAAAATGCAGAACCACATGCACGCATACAACCATACACAATCACACTACCATAAACAAACCTATGATAAGAAAGAAAAAGGATCCCGGTGGATTTGAACCACCATCACCTGGGATGCATGAAGATGGCACTCCAACTCCCAAGAGCTCTCCCATTTTAGCTAAAGATCCATTATGTATTTTCTAAGTTAAGTACAAAAACACACAGACTAACCCAACAATTGTTATTAGATAAATCCATAATTGCATCTCACAACACGGTATGTCTGCCTCCCACCATTATGTTCACAAATCACACCCCTCTTCTTCTTTAAACCACGAGACGACCATTTAAGTTATTTACACCAGAGTAGTACCAAACCATACAATTTCTATGATCAAATTTAGCGACAAATAAACTCAACAAATGTGAATCAAATAAAATCGAAGAAAAACATAATAAAAGAAAGGTCTGGGAAGTCAAAGCAATATATCGAGAACAATTACCAAAGATATGTTCGGATCGCCCATATATGTCTCTACAATTTTTTTACACAATTGATCGAGGAAAGCCCTGTCAGGAGATATGATGACCATTGTAACTTGAATTTTGTGGACTTAAGTGGGGCGGGTGGGTGTTCTTTTGGTTCTTGAGAAGGCGAGAAGAGAGGAATAAGCTTCAAAACAGATCAATTAGGTGGGAAGACAAAGGTGAATGCTTGGTTGCATATCTAACATATCATAACGTGATAGTTTACGACAGGAAAGTCAGCATCACCAAATACCATAATGGTACGTTTGATTATCTTTTAATTAGAAAGATGAACATAACATAACCATCCTTATCATCAGAATATATATATATCCTCTGTAGAAAATATTCAGCTAAAAAAACATGAATCAATCGTATCACTATTAAAAACTTCATATAACATCTTCACCACCTTAAATTTCCCATAGAAATATAAACACGAGTATATTATACCTGAAGTTAGCAAACTATCTATTTTCACACACATAAATGTACTTACAACTCCAATAACTGAAGGAAGCCAGCCTTTATAAAGTGCCCTCGGGCCTTCTTCCGGAGAACAGTTGATAGAGCATGGAACATGCCCCTATATCTTGGTAAGGGATTTCTCTCGTCTCTGTACAAAGAGGGAAATGAATGTAAACATTAAAGTTTATGATGAAATCTGAAAAAGAAAAATAGTTAAAATTTTCATACACAAAGGGACATAGAAATTCCAATAGATGCATGAAAGTCATAATTCATTACATCAGACGGTTGAGTCTACCCCGCACCATGTCCATTGGGTAAGTAGTCGACATGGCAATGATTCCAAAGACATTGCTCCGGCTCCAAGACGTAATAACGGAGGAGTTAAGGATGCATCTTCGCAAAATTCAATTACATGATGCTCTTGCTATCTGATGACAACAATAAACAGTTACCCATTTAAACTGCAGAGGATCAGATAGCGAGAAGAATATATAGGAAAACTATGATAACACATTAAGAACCTGGTTACGTGGACTAATCAAGCAACTATTAAGCTCGGTATCTGATTTGAGGGCAGCAAAATCAAATTAAGTTTCTACATATAACTGTTCAAGATTAAAATGACATATTCATATATAGTTACTTTCGGTTAGGTAAGATAGCGAGGAACCCCGATCGTAAGCCCTCATCCGACCGGAAAAATGAGGATAATCTATTGGCTAAAATCATTAATCATTAAACAACATCTGAATATATTGGGTAGAACGACATCCGAGGTGGAACCAAGAACACTAATAGCACATTAATTGTCTTATTAAAACAGTCCAACCAAGTGTTAACCATGAATTAACATGAAACTTTGTAAATTGTACCTCGGTGTTGATTTTCAACCTATGCGGTCTTTGACCATCTCCAGCCCAAACAAAGAAAGTGCATCCCGAACCGATTCTATTGATCTTGTATCAATTTCACCCATAATTGGATATTTGAAGTTCAATTATGAACCTTGCTATGCACGCGATGTAATAATAGACAAATCTTTCATTCTTTGCATCTAAACCTTAAGAATTAAATGCGGCTTCTCCAATCCCACAGTTCACTACAATTTTCTCCACTTTAGGAACCTATATATACACAAAATTCAACAAAACAATCTTCAATGACCAATGCCACAAAAACAACTAAAGTGTGAAAATTTACAAAAAGAAGGAAAAGGGTGTCTTACCTCGAGCATATTAGTGTAAGCATAATATGATAGAAGGAAAAGGGTGTCTTTAAGCAAGGGGACAATTTTTTCCAAGTAAGTAGTCTTGAGACGTTGAACCTTTTCTGCTTCAGATTTTTCCAAACGGTCAATCACCTATTCTTTCATCTCCAATTTCAACACGATTTCCAACACCAAGTTCAAGAAACCAATGTGGGTTTTCAGTAAAAGCTTCAAATATTGTTCTAGAGAGCCAAACAATATGCAATAGTCTACGTCCGTTGCTTACCTTTTGGTCGATTCCCCGAAGTTTCATTTTCTCTGATTTTGAAGCTTCCACTCATTGCTCTAACAGGCCTTAACTCATTCTCAGTAGGACATCGGCATCATAAGTTTTGTTTTTGCCGGTTCGCTTCAAGCTCCTTTGTGCGGTCAATATCACGCATAAGTTCCTTTATTTTTTCTTTTGGTTTTCTCCATGGTGGATGTGAACTTGGTTTCTTTGGCTTCCCTTTTCGCTTCAATGGCTTCAAACTCTTTAACAGCCTCCATCCTAGCTAATTCGACCCAAGACTTGCTCTTCATTGGCTTCCTCGATCTCTGCTTTAGACCCTCAATGGAATTTGAATGAGACCTCGGTCTCGAAGTTGAAGCTTCGGTTTCTTTCTCAACCCAGCGATTTATTTTCTAAAAGACACGCCATATCAAGCTTTAAGCTTACTCAAATCTCGTTTCACAGATTCCAATTCTCTCATAACTTGAGCATACCGATAATTTTCCCCCTCTTTCTACAGCCAATGCTCGTCCCACCTTCAATTCTTTTACGGTCTTTTAAGTGTTTCAAGCTCCTTTTTTCGTGTTCTAGCTCAATTTTGATTCTTCTATTCTACGATTCAGATCTTTCACCGCCTTATTTTTGCACTAAAGAGCTCGACTCTGCACGGAATCTCGTGTCTTCGCAACTTTAATGTCCTCATCAGATCTTGTCGATGTCTTTCTTAGCCATATGGAGTTCTCTTGCCCTTGAAGATGGCTTCTACAAGTTCAACTTAGTGCAGAAATAATTAGCTTGCAATAGCAAAATAAATTTGGAAAATAAAACAAACAATAATAGTATGTATTTGGATTTGAAATATGCTTATATATTGAACTTGTTAACTTCTCAATAAGATTACATTGGACTGGATTTGAGGAATATGTTTTGCTTACGTGACTCAATTTACATAAGATGTCACTGAATTAGCACTTTAAAAAATGAAATTAACAATGTTAGCCTCAATGAGCCAAAATTTGCGTTAGTTGGGATTTTGAACCAAATAATACAAAATGTATATATACCATCACCCTTTATTTACCTTGCTTTAATTATAAATATAAATTTAATAGAAAAATATTCTTGAATTACACATGCAATAGTTCTATGATTTCGTTAAATTATATTTTTAAAGCGTTTCTGTATATATGCTACATGAACTTTTCAAGATTCAAGAAAACATACCCAACATCTCTATATAGCACAATCAAATGCCGGATCAATTGCATAAAAAGGACTGTTTAGAACTTAGATATAGGCCTAAATTGATGTTAGGCCTAAAGTATTTGTATCTCAAGACGCCACACTTAATATGATAGAAAAAATCGATTGTTCAAAGAATTAAAAGAATTCTAAATGGCCAAAGAACAGACCATAGGGACGACTCGAAGCGATTCGGCATAGATGATCGACATTGTCAAAATACATAAAACCAAAATGAAATAGGAAAAATTACCTTGAGCTAGCCCATGGATCGTTAATGGAAAAAATTTGTCAAAAAAAGATAAGAAGTTCGATTGGATAAACCTCGATTAATATTAATCATAATTGAGAGATGAGGAGTTGCATCTAACCAAGATCTTGGAAAGAGTTAATGAAGAAAGGAGGGGAAGTTGAAAGAACTTCAATTATTAATTGGAAGTTAAGTGGGTATTAATGGTATTTAAGTGGGTATGAATGGGAAGGCAACACCGCGTACATGTCAATATAAGTGGATTTGGGTTTTTGCCCTGAATTGACATAAAACTCCTTTGTCTGTGTGTTGTAATTGAAGGGTATAAATAGAAACAAAATATTAAATGACGAAATAGTCCTTTTTAAAGACATTGAATAATATTTTTTTGTATTTAATCAGGGGTATTAGGTGGTAGAAAAAAGGCTGGTCTAATTTAAAAGGCCAGGTTAATTATGGTGTATTTTACTAATAGAGATAATGTATTTTTTTATGTTTAATCATGAGTCCGCTTATTGTAATTAATAAGGTTTGGGCTTTTCTGTATGCAGAATCAAATATGAAATTTCCTTTTAGGTTTTGTAATAATAGATGGGTGTACCTTATGTGTGTGAAACAAATAGGACGTCTTAAGGTTTTTGGTTAACTAGATGGCTGTAGGCATATGCGCTAACCTGTGTACATGTCAATATTTTAAAGGGGCATCGAGCCAGCCTATCTTTAAACTTGAAACTATTAATTGCGTGATTAAATGGTGTAATTCAGTTTTTATTTTTATTTTTCTATTTTTAGATGCATGTCTATGAATTAGTTATTTGATACCATTGCTTAATTAACTACACAATTTACAGTCTATTTCTTTTTGACCCTATAAGGCTTGCTTATTCATTTTTTATTGCTTGAGGTCTGTGATTTTTTTTTGGAGGCACTGCGAAGTTTGGTTCACCTTAAAACAACACAAAGTTTAAGTGGGTGAGAGTTGACTATTTGACACTTCACAATTTGAGCTCTACGGGTTTGCTACTCCTTTTGTTTCCAAGGTGTGGTAGGTACCTAATAGGTGATACATGTACTTTTTTCCTCTTGCAGTGACCAGAGTTATATCATTCTTTGCATGAGAAAGTGCACTGTATAGGTTGCTGCCATCGACTTCACTTTACTTGGTACATTCATATGAATTTTATTTTAGTTTCCCATTTACATTGTCTGACTTCCCATTATATATTGTTTTATTCTCATGTAGGCTGAGTATCATCTTTATTACAATGTTTTTATATCTTATTCGTATTTAAAAAAGAAAATAGCTTTAATCTCAATTAGTAGCATCTCCTATAATGATCCTGGCCTCTTAAATTCATCCATGTATTTTTCTTACGCATAATGCCCATGAATGAATACTTAAATTAAAACACTTATATAATATTTATATAATATTTAGAAGGGCTGCTTCGTATTTCTTGCCCTCTACAAATTTAATGTACTCATTTTGTCCTTAAATTGAAGTATTCTCTAACTGTTTTGAATGGGAGTAATCCGTCATTCTGTGTGGGTCATACATTAAAAATCCAAATCCACGCCATTCTTTTCCAACTATACCCACCATAAATATCATTTAATTATTAGGGCGTTAGGAATATGAAAGGACTAGAGAGAGTATGGAAGGATGGAAAAAGATAAGGCTAGAGAGATAATACGAAGGGAAGGAAGTTGTTATTTTCTTCACTTCTTCTTGCTTGCTTTATCCCCAAATTTCTTCATTGCTCGATTATTGGAAAAAAAAAACTCTCAATTGCACCGGTTTGATTTTTAGAATTGCTTTTCAGGAAGACCTGCTCCCCGGCGTGCTTCTACCCCAGGTATAATTACGCATTTGGCACCATGCATTTTAGTTACTAAGAGTATTTCATGAACTTCCGACTATTGCAGATTGTGTCTAATCTGAGGCCATTGTCTCCTGTTTTGAAAATTAACGTGTATTCTCCTTTTTATCATAAATTAAAAATGGGATCATGTTTGTTTGGGGTTTTGCTGCTTGGTTGGGTATATATGGTTCCTTCTCTTCCCCTGTCTCCCATTATGTTGTGATTCCGCTCTAAACATTTTGTGTCCTTTTAGTGAACACCACATACATGAATCGAGCTTGGGGGTTTTCGGAAAAAGTAGAGTTGCTATCACTCTCAAATTCAGGTAACTTCGTCTTTTAATTGTTCGATTGCTATGTCAGAGGTTTGTCTCCTATTTTGGACTTGTCATTTTTTTTTTCTTTTTTGAATTGCTTCAGAATGCTGAAGAAGCGGATTTTTCTGCTAATGATTTTACTACAGCTGGATTAAAAGCCTTTGATGGTGTTCTTCAATCAAATATTGTATTGAAGACTCTCAATCTTTCTGAGAATCGCATCGGAAATGAAGGAACTAAGGTAAGATGAAGGCCGTGCGTAAATATTGTACTTGGAACAAATGCATAGAACCATATCAACAAGTTTTCATATGTTGCCCTTCTCCATATGTGTGTGTGGAGTGCCAATGCAATGGTGATACTAATGTTGGACAGTACAGTTGGAAGGCTTAAACCAAGAGTAATGTGCCAATATAGTCAAAAAAGGAACACTACTTCCACATGATTAGTGGGGTTGAGGAGTATTTGGCTGTTTTAACATGGTTAGTGGGGTTGAGGAGTATTTGGTTGTTTTAGTATGTCATTTTCAGTTGAATCTACAAAATGAATCTTTATGGTCTTGATTTTGTAACATCCTTCAGTTCCAACCTTTAAGCACCATAAATGACCTTGGTGGTTTTATTAATTTTGTTTGCTGAACTATTTGTGATCTTCCTTCTTCTGTACCTCAGATGTCTTGATGTGTCTTATATAATTCTGTAATTGAATGTTCATTCCTTCCTGTTTGCAGTGTCTATTTGCTTACGGTCCTCCCTTAAGGGGTTTTTCAAAACGTTGGATGCTTCAAAACTTGGCTCCGTGTTACTTGCTCTATTTATTTGTTTGGTTGCAAGCATTTGGTCGCTTACTTTTTTTTATTGTTCCTTTAGATGTAAGGTTGTCACAGTTGTTTTTAATTGTTCAGCCTTTTTAATTTTTTGCAGCGCTGTTTCTAAAGTTGAGTTTTTTGAATCTTGACGAAGACTACTGAAAAGGCAAGGAAAGATTGGTCACTGAAAGAGGGGCCTGACGGTTTCCAGGTAGTTAGTTGGAGAGGAAATATCTCAGTGGCAGGTACTCTTTCTATCTTGCCTTTAGCAACCAAATTTTATAATATTTGATAGCATTTGTTGCAATTCCATAATGCAACTGAATAGATACATGGTATAATTTTCGGAATGAATTATATATGTGTACACATGTTGAGTTTAGGTTACAAGCAGGTGAATGGTTTTGAGTTTCAGACGTAAACTGCAAATTTTGTTTTCATATACATACATGTAAGGCTAACTTATTGAAGTAGGCGGAAGAGCTTTATTTTTAAGGCAGAGCTATGACTGAAGATATCAATCATGCAAGAAACGTAATATATACATTGGAATTACTACGCATTCATGGTGGTTGTAATGGCATTTCCAAAATGATGAAAATTGAACTTTCACATATGAACCTGTAGGGGGAGTGGGAGTTGCCAATTACAAATGATACTATAGATTATGAGTCGTCTTTGTCATGTCTTCAAGATATTTTCCAATGTTCAAGGCTCTTGGGTCTTAAAAGCCTAAATATAGACCGATTAATCTCGGTTAGGCGCATTAGTGAATCATTGGTAATCTCAATTGATGGTGATGGTTGGCGTACATAGAATAGTGATTGC
The DNA here is from genome assembly GCF_015680905.1 of Coptis chinensis. Lineage (NCBI taxonomy): Eukaryota > Viridiplantae > Streptophyta > Magnoliopsida > Ranunculales > Ranunculaceae > Coptis > Coptis chinensis. The sequence goes on along the minus strand of NC_141463.1, from coordinate 84,116,989 downwards.
ATTAATTTTTACAAACTTATAATTCTGAAAATTATAGGATGAGAAAGAAGCTAAAAGAAATACTTTATCAGCTCTTCGTTCGCTACAAAATCAACGATGTGATTGTTGGGATGGAAAATTAGGCATATAAGTTCTCATGCATATATTAATTATCAAGTGATGGTAACATTATAATATATTACTATAATAACCAAATGTTATTTGTGCTTTTGTAGTGTTTATTTATGCAAGATTTCCCAACTCACCAGTTGGATCTCATAAGAGATGGAGATAAAAGAGGCAAATAGGATACTACTATCTTCTTCATCAGTCCTCTCTTAATGGTAATTTTTTCCCCTTTTATTCTTTATTTGTTTGTTTGTTTATCTTCTTTTTATCAAGTTGTTGTGCGTAAGTAAATAAGTTTTTTCATATTTAGCTACAATTGCATATTGTTTTAGCTCTAAAACCCTTTGCAAATGAAGATTGACTTTGTCGAGTGACATTGCCAATAACTTAGTCTCATTTTCCTCCTCTCTAACACGGAGTTTTTTTTGCTTCAAAAATAACTTTTTTTGTTTCTTCTCTTGCTTCAATTTCAGCATACTTTGAAATTGCCCATTTAGAATCTCTTCTTTATTTCTTCAACTTTCTTTAAAAGCTTCAAGAAATTTATTCATATTTTTAGCAGTGGATGCAACATTACCCTCGACAGTAGAAGTAACTTTTTTGTTCTTCTCAATTTTTTTGCTTTGCTTCCTACCGACCGACCTCTCCAAAAAACCTTCGGTACTGCTAGGATCGTATTCCGAGTACAGTAAAAGTGAAAGGGTAGAGTAAGCTGTTGAAGGGGTTGGAGTTGAGGGTGAAGAATTGAAACCTTCAACATCTCCGGATCTTGCTTTCTTCTTTGGTCTTGGAGCAAGCGTTTCGTTGCGTAACTGAGTTCTTTACCACTTTGCCATATTTTTTACTAGATTATAACAATCTTGCCATCTCCATGGTTTCCCAGTAGTAGCCGCATAAGTTGCTGCCGCGTCTGAAAGCTACGTTTATTAAAAAAAAAAAAAAAAAAAAAAAAAAACAATATCAAGTAGTATATAAAACGAAATATAAATTAAATGAAATATAAACGAATCTTACAATGTCTTCACGTCCCTACCCGCTTGGAGGTTGTTCTTCAAGCTTTTTTAATATAACATGATATTTGTTGAAGAACGGTAAAATAATCGCCCAACATTGTGAGACTCCCTTCCACTTACGGTTGCGGTCAAAATCTTGAATTTGATTTATTCTAGTCATAATTCGTTCCCAATAAACTTGTCCCGATTGATCATTCCCTACTATAGGATCTTCTCCAATCTCAATCCACGCTCTAGTAAGAGCAATATTTTCTTCATTTGTCCAACTTGGACCCCTTTCCTTGTCATGGTTGTGACATTGAGAGTGTTGTGTGTGAAATAGTTGTGAAATGGTTGAGAGTGTTGTGTGTGAAAATGAAGAAGGAGATGAGTGTAAATATATGGATGTAGAAATCCGGCCGTTTTTTTCCCGTTGGAGCACGCGACGTTGACATTAGTATTGGCGCGCCACAATACTACTGGCGCGCGTGGTGCTGGTCAAACTCAGAAGAAAAAAAAAGTGGGACGACATTTGCAATGGAGCGCGATATTACCAATGTCGTTCTGCATCCGCATCCAAATTACCAAATTTGCGAACAATAATGCGAACAAGTAGGTGATGTGACCGGATTTGAGGCCTGACATTCCGAGATATTCCGAACTTTTCCTTCAAATATAAAGAAAAATGCAGGTTATACTACCACCTAGGTCCGGACTTAAAAAGTTTCATTCAACAATATCCAACTGCTTCTTCCAAAGGTACTTAGACTACAATTATCTTCTCATGCCATACCGAATTATTACATATTCTTGTAGAATGTATGTAATCTTAGTTAAGGTGGCTAATGTGTGATTTTTTGAGAATTGTTACCATAGACATGGGTTGAACACTTGTCAGCACCTAGGGAGAGGGTCCAGGGTTGGGATAAGAAACGGTTTGCTGTTCTAGTTTGAAGAATGAATTTAGGACTCGAGATCGATCTCTACAACCGGGTACAGAGATCATCTCTGTAACCGTGTTATCTCGCCGTTGATCCGAATTCGAGATGTGTGTGTGTGCGCCGAGATACGAGATGTGTGTGTGTGGTACAGAGACAGAGATCAATCTCTATACCCGGTTATAGAGGAACCGAACTCATGAATTTATGTGATGAAAAGAAGACTAGTACATCAAGAGGAGTATTGGCTTTAAATCAAACACCGTAACTCTGAGGTTATCCAGGGCCGGCTCTGAATTCCAATGGGCCCTATGCAAGCTCTTTACAAATGGATTTTTTTGTTTATTGGAATGGGCATTTGTAATGGATTTATGTTGTTTTTTCTAAACTATAGTGGCATTTTCTTAGTAGAAGGGGGCCCTGATTTTTGTTTATCTTTGGGGGCCCTATGCAAGGCCTTAGGCAATATTGGCCTAGGGGTGGCCCTGAGGTTATCCACGTTGGACGCATTTTCAAACTAGTGCAAAAACTTAATGCAGACACAGAATGAGCGTGTTAATATGTTAACATATTTTGTGAAAATATATGTAAAACTTAATTAAAATAATTTGTTAGGAAATTAAAACGGGTTAGCGACGAAAACAAGAATCACGATTTGTTAGAAAATTTCTAGGAATTTTTAGGATTTAGTCCTACTATTAGTTGGTAATTAGGCGTTGGTTTAGAAAATCTTAAATATTAGTCTTTAGTCCTATTTTCGGTATTTGCCCGTCAGTTCACTCAGTTGACCATGGTCAAACTCGTTTTTTTTTTATACAGACTGACGGTCAAATACCGGAATTAGGACTAAAGACTAATATTTAAGTTTTTTTGGACCAAAGTCTAATAAACCAGGTCAGGTACCGGAAGTAGAACTAAAGACTAATATTTAAGTTTTTCTGGACCAAAACCTAATAAACCAACTAGTAGAATTACCAAATCCAATATGTATAGTTATGATTGTTGAGCAAATTTTCAAAAGAGTCTGTGCGTATGCACAAGCCTACTTTATAGTATTAACTATAAAACATACAAAACTACCATAGATTTCAAGCCGGGCTATTATCGGACTAGACAAGGGTATGTCCAGACATGGCCCAATTATCATATCGCGGACTAAATATAAAGTCTAAGTCCTTATCTTATCAGTTCGGATTCAATCGGGCTTGTCACGGCTCATTGACAACCCTAGATTGGGAGTGTGGGACATTGTTTCTCCGCATTTTTTTTTCTACGCTACTAGTATATATATCTGTGACTCAGTGTAGTCATTATTACATTAGAGCATTCCCAATGCAAGCCACTCTTATTCACCTCCACGTCAGCTCTATTTTCTATCTTTTACACCGTTTTGGTGAAAAGCAAGGTGAGGCTGTCCAATGCAAATGTGACTATTATTCTCAGACGGGATGTTTGATTCCGTCTGAATGTAAAAATTGAAAAAAGACGTCGGACGGAATGTTTCATTCCATTTGAAGTTTAAAAAAAAACCGAAAAAGTCGAAAAAACACGCATTCCGTCTAAAAAATCGATTTTTTTTTAAAAAACACACGAGTCAAATAAAACATTCCGTCCGAAGTTTCCAACTCAACTACTATCTCGGTTGAATATTTCACTCTCGTTTTGACTTGGGAAAATAGTCATCTTGATATTCATATTTGCATTGGGCAAATGTTTTTGACCATTTAGAGATGAATATTGTCACATCCTCTTGATATTCATATTTACATTGGGCAAATGTTTTTTACCATTTTGAGGAGAATATTGTCACATCCTCTTGATATTCATCTGCATTGGGAATGCTATTACTACTGCAACAAGAAATGGCAAGAAAGCAGAACCGAAGTACGGAACTCATCTCAGTGCATCATTTGGTATTGGAATTGGCTTGGCCCTTCCTGATCAACTTTCTTTATATTTATTGCTATTCGTTCTCCAGAGCTACAACATATAGCCATGCACATAGTATAAAGTATCCTGATATATCGTGATATTTGGGGATATCTATCCAGATTTCAGAGAAAGATATATAAATATCACGATATGTTCAGAGATATATACGACTGCAAATATCGGTGATATTTCAACGATATTTGTGATATTTTTAGATATTTTGTGATATTTGGAGATAATTTGCGATATTTTATGTATATAACAATTTTATTTAATATTTACCATTATATTTCAAATAAATATAAATAATGTATCATGATATATTAAGAAATATCCATAATATTTGTCGATATTTTGGATATATCCACGATATTTGCATGTGAAACAATGTCAAATATCTCCAAAAAAGGGGATATATCCACAATACATATCCAGAAATTGAATATCGATAAATACTCATATCCTGATATTTTGTACTGTGGCCATGCATAAATTCCGAGGACCCCAACAGTAGCACAGATTTCAAAAAGGTCGAACGGGAAGCAAACAGCACACACTTCGATTAGGAAACTACCTAATTGTCAGTGTCTAACAAATTGAGCCGTGACAATAGAAGCCCGGTAGAGTAAATAGTTGTTTACTTTATCGGGTGTACATTTACAGATTTTCCTTTCTGAGTTCGCCAAAGGGCACCTGTTCGGATAGAAAAAGAAGGCATATAATTGGAAGTTGCCAGAAGGGACTAAGCTGGATTTATCAGAGAAGTTTGGGATTGTTTTAAAGAAAAGAATGTCATTGGTTGCCATTCCTAGCCCAAGATTGTTAAATCATAAGCTTTACAAGTAACTGTTAGCTGGTCAAGTGCGTGGTGCTGCTATGTTTTTATTTTTTTATGGTTGGGATCTTGGCTTAAGGGTCCCTCACTATGGAGACATTATCTGTATTTTCTAAGATGAAAAAAACTAAAAATACAAGGTAACACCGTAATTGAAAATTACCTGATTTAATGGTTTAATTGAACATTACAATATTAAACCTCTAATGGGTAAATTGAACGTAACCGCACTTGACCGTTGGACACAACATTTAAGTTCTTACTGATTTTAGAGAAATGCATTTAAGGATACAAATGCTCAATTTCTTTTGAATATTAACTTTTGACTCAGTAGCGAAGAATGTACATATATTCAAGTAGACTTTCGGCTATTGAATTGTTAGCTATCAATGTAGCATGCCCGGCCAACAAAATCTCAATCTCCAATTTACATCTAATTTGGAATCAAGATTTACTTAAGTATTCTTCACTTTCTTTGGTATCGACTATAGATTAGCATATCGAGTTGGGATTAGAATATCACTATACTGTCTCTTTTTAATATTTTTTTTTCAATAATTAATTGAATATTTGAATTTAATATCAATTGCACCTATGACTCTTGAAGTATTCTGATTGACATACATTGATCAAACAACCACATTGGTAGATTTATAGGTTCAGGCTATCTAACATATTTTCCACTTTCGTAATTTCGTAAATATCAACTTCTAATCATTACGTGTTATGCAGATGGAGGAACTATTGTGCATTTGTGCACAATGATTATAATTCGGCTATCGCTTAAACATATGGTATGTTTTGAGTTGATGTTCTATTCCTTGATTGTTGCGTTATATTTTGATATAGTTTATATAGGTGAGGATGATAAGAATTGTTATCTAGCAAAAATAAAACCCTTCGTCTAAACCCTTCAAAAAAAATTAGAAAAATATAAACCCTTCAAACAAAATATGGCAATGAATCATTAACTATCAATATACATATATTATTTATTTAAGTGGACTTTAGGCTTTTGAGTCATTAGCTATCTACGTAGCAAGATGGGCGGGCCAAATGGCTAGTATATCAATAAAAGTTATGCTTATGTATCTTTCGTATGAGAATCTCCCTCATATGCAGTGTGCACTATGTTATACCTTGCTTGAAAAAAAAAGTTATACCTTGCTTCATACATCAATAAAAGTAATGCTTATCTAAAAAAAAGAAAAAAGAAAAAAAACTTGTTCCGATTGCCATTATTAAAGGAGAGCTAGGTCCATGTTACACTCCTTCAGACTGTGAGACAACTGTTAAATTGTATGTTAGTGGTGATGCTAGGAGAGTTATGACATTGATAATTGAGAGAAACCAAGAAGAAGAACAATAGAGAATAATATAAATTGATTGATTGAGAGAGAGATATTGATTGATTAGGGTTAGAGTGATTGAGTTTTTTTTTGTTCTTCACCCAGAGTTACATATTTATACTAACCTAAGACATGAGAATGGAAACTACTAGATATGGATGTCCACACTTATAGAAACGTGAGACTTTACATATATGACAACTTCTAATATTGACATATTCTAATATGGAGATATGAATAGAATGACATATTCTAATACTCCCCCTCAAGCTGGAATGCAGCAAACTATGCAAATAACAGCTTGAATGACAGAAACAAAAGATAAGAATACAGCTCCCCTTTTCGTATAGAACTGCCTTTAGTTGAAGAACTCAAACAACTGTTAAGACGAGACGTTCTGGAAAGTGAAACTGTTGATGTAGACAATGACCTGAGAGATGAATAGAAAGCTCGTGCTTTACAGCCAAAGAGCTCAATAAGAGATAATAATAGTCAATAAAACACTTGAGTATCGGGCACCACTGCGGCATAAAAGAAATCAAAATCTGAAAAGCTGAACCATCAATGACAGCAGCATATGAGAAGCTCCTCAATAAGAAGGCGAAAACAGAAATCCGGTGAAACACCATAGAACTCAGAACCATGACATGAAAGGGAGTCAAACCCTTATAAACGAAAGAACTTATCAACCAACCAATAATCAGGAATTCTACCAAATCATATTAATTGAGATGAGGAGAAACTTCTGAAGAATACGAAAAACTGGACTTGATATGTTTAGGCAAGGGCGCGGGCACGCCTTGACGAAGGCTAAATAGAAGCTGGCGGCCTATAGCGAATCGATGATCAGAGAGAATAGCGCTGGGCCGCTTTGACGAAGGTTATTATTCTTGAGCTGGGCTATAGTGAGATTTCGAAACAGAGAGATTACGGAGTCTGAGAGATTGCGGAACTTGAAAAGTGAATTGAACATGATGATGAACAGTACCGGTGAACAGTATCGATGAACAGTGCCCCCGTGAACAGTACCTAATGAACAGTGCCCCATGAACAGTAATCCTAGAGCATAATAATAGAATCAACGAGAACACCACTAGATCTTGAATACTTCTTCTTGTGAGAAAGATTGAAATTTAAATTGAATACTGAAATTGAAAAAGAGTTGATTTTGATTTTTCTTGGAGATTGATTTTGAGAGATTCCTCTCCTAGCATACCCCTAACTTTGATTTGATTTGAACTTTGCTCCAATACCATGTTAAATTGTATGTTAGTGGTGATGCTAGGAGAGTTGTGACATTGATAATTGAGAGAAACCAAGAAGAAGAACAATAGAGAATAATATAAATTGATTGATTGAGAGAGAGATATTGATTGATTAGGGTTAGAGTGATTGAGTTTTTTTTTGTTCTTCACCCAGAGTTACATATTTATACTAACCTAAGACATGAGAATGGAAACTACTAAATATGGATGTCCACACTTATAGAAACGTGGGACTTTACATATACGACAACTTCTAATATTGACATATTCTAATATGGAGATATGAATAGAATGACATATTCTAATAACAACAGAGAAACAATGGCAAACCATGGTTGCATCAATGGAACTGCAAATGCTTCTAAGTTCCCTTCACCTGTGCCTGTTATTGGTTTATACAGTAGCACAGATTTCAAAAAGGTCGAACAAGAAGCAAACAGCACACACTTCGATTAGGAAACTACCTAATTGTCAGTGTCTAACAAATTGAGCCGTGACAATAGAAGCCCGGTAGAGTAAATAGTTGTTTACTTTATCGGGTGTACATTTACAGATTTTCCTTTCTGAGTTCGTCAAAGGGCACCTGTTTGGATAGAAAAAGAAGGCATATATAGTTCAGTAGTATATATATTTGAAGAACTTACAACTATTGGAGGAGATTACGGCAGAAGTTTGATTATCTAAAAAAAAAAAATCTTACGGCAGAAGTGAGATTAACACAAAATATATGCATGTGGAAATGTTGGATAAGCATAAGCTAATCCCACGTGCATTCGGTGAACATAAATCAACATTGCAACAGACGACCTATGACAGGAATTTATGTTTGTCAGCAAAATCAGAGACAACAGTTGTTGGAACGCTTGATCAATATCCAACTACAACTACTAATTAGCTTCCAAACTTGGCCACTCAATTGAAGATTTCGAAGACTCTTCCACTCATGGATCTAGTAGACCAAACATATATCCTGGTTTTACGTTCTTCCTTTCAACTTTGGAAGATTCATTTATTGAGAAAAAAGGGTTTGGAAGGCAATTTAACTAACAAATTAGGTAACCCTCACAGCATTAATAAGTTACTGATCTCAATTAAAACAGGCTTGCCAATCTCAAAAAAAAAAAAGTACTAGAAGATAATTTATGTGCAATAAACAGAGAAAGCGGAAGGAAAATTTTAGTGTCCAAATCCGTCCACTAAACCACTTATTTTCGCACTTGGTACTTCAACATGGAATCCGGTACTGACTTTTGGTAGATAATTTTTCGAGGGCGATGATCGTTATACCTATAAAACAGCTCGTTTAAAAAAAAAAACTTGCCTAGCCATAAGGGTATGTACTAATCAAACACAGTATAATGAGAAAGATGAAACTACAACACCAAACGTCTGATATGCACTAATCCAAGCCGATATTCCCATTTGGTCATTTTTGGTCTTTGGAACCAACAGGATCTGGAGATTCCTTCAAACCTGGGACAGGGCAGCCACCAGTATGATTGGGTGCCTGCAATATACAGCACTAAGATGGCTAACTTTAGGCTGCTCTTCTTGGTACCACTGATGAGATCCCAATATCTTGATCGACTCATTTCAGTGATGCAACACCTACCTCATTGAACTATGCACTGCTCTGTGTACGTTTACGTTTGTTTCCTATGAAGAAATACTACTCGAGGAGTTGAGGTTCTTCTTGTTTCAGTTCGTGCAGAAAGTTACTGGATGCGGCATTTTCAACTATGAAACCTGTTTATTCAATATCATTCAAACTAGTAGCATTGGCACAATTTTGTAACTGCTGTATACTATAGATGAGCAGATTTTTTAATATTCAATTTTTTTGAACAGAAGTATTGCTTCAGTGTCCATAGCTGAATCATACAAACGTTCAATGGTTGTAGTACTTTCCTGATTAAGGTTTTGAAAGAAGACAGATTAGCCTTGAAAACAGGCAAGCCATTTTATATCTGTTCCAAGTTCCAACTTATATTTCCTTTAATTTGTTATTCTGTGATTCTGAGTAATGATCAACCCTTAAAGGTTAAGTGGGTGCCAATTACAGAAAATTTTAATGTTGTATTGAGACCTTACAGGCTTACACACTTACACTTGTATATGCCTTGTGATAATCCAATTCGCGTATTCAATGAGAAGTTTAAATATCCAAATCCAAGTTAGGCTGTAGTCAGATCGAGCACCCTTCCTGTATCCTTGATCCTTTTATCTCGTTTATTGCAATATCCAATTACATCTAACACACAAGTTGCATTAAACATGTGGCAGTGAAGATTTTCGTATCCCTTAATGTATTTACTTTTCATTTTATTTTTCCCGAAAATATTTCTAGAATCAAGTTTCAGCATTGCTTGGACTTGATTCATTCATATCCTTCGTTTGAGATGATTTGGCCCTTATGCTACTGTTTGGATATTATGGGCGGGCTAGAAATGACAAGATATTCAGAAAGCGAAATGCAATAATAGAATCAATAGATAAAGTCCATTATTAAAGAAAAAGGAAAAAGTAATGTTTATCTAAAAAAAAGGAAAAAGACAAAAAACTTGTTCCGATTGCCATTATTAAAGGAGAGCTAGGTCCATCTTTCATTCCTTCACACTGTGAGACAACAAAGAAACAATGGCAATTCATGGTTGCATTAATGGAGCTGTAGATGGTTCTAGGTTCTCTTCACCTGTGCCTGTTATTGGTTTATACATAGCTGCAGCTTCTTTGGTGTGCATGCTATTGATGCTTTGTGATATCGTAGCTGGAATTCGTGCTAAAAAGCGATGGCTACCCTGCAAGCTATTCACGCTCAATTCTGTTTCTCTAACTCTTCTTTCCATAGCAACTAAACTCCCCGTTGATCTGACAACCTCAATGCCGAGTGCCCAGGATCAGTTTTCTAAACTCTGTGGTACTACCTTTATATGTGTCTGTATGGGTTTTCTCATGCCTTCTTTTGGAAATAACAGGAATGCTGATATTTTTTCAAATTTGATGTCATTGAGCATTTTCGTCATATCCATAGTCGTAAACATATGTATACAAATACATACTGGAGTTATTGTTCTGTTTGTCATAGAACATATCATAGTCTTGTGCTTTATGGTGCTATTGCTCTCAATGTTCTGGCAGCTTTATCCGTATACTAAAGAGAATAATAGCTTCACCACTGGGAGCTATAATAAGGTTATTAGAAAAGGGAGCATTAGCATGTTTAGTCGATTGAAGGGATGTTACTTGTGCGCTTATTGCTATGATCCACAATTTACAATAAGCATAGACATAGTGTCTGCTGGTGTTGGCACAATCTGCCTGTTGTGTTTAGTCATCTTAACACAAGCTGTACTAAGATCTCTCATTTTGAAACGGGTGAAGTTTTGTTCTGGGATGTCTGATTATGACTGGTCGATGCCAATAATAGTTGTCACCCAGATTGTGACTGTCATAGTAGGAACTTTCCCAATTGTCTTTAGATGGCTAGCATTGTTTAGTCGCATGGAATTCTTCGGTTTCTTCCCCAATAGATTAGTATCGTCAAGGTCAATTCTATGGGGAACACCTCATAATCGAACCTTCTTGAAAAAGGTTAGATTATACAAGTTGTATGCATCTTTATTCAATAGAATAGTCATGATGGTGTCGTTGTTGACGGTGGTCCCAATAGCCCTAGTGCATTCCATATTATTTGGTCCGTACATAAACAATACAGACCGCTACTATCTCCATTGGTCTGAAGTTGAAATTTACGCTGGTGAGTATATTTTGCGTAAAAGTGTGGATGATATAATCAGATTAAGGGAGGTTTGCTGTAGTGAGCCACTTACTAATCTACTGCAACTCTTTCCAAAATACCCATACCGCCCTGATTTTGATCTTAGAAGGGAATTTCCAATTGAACTTCCTTACATTCTTCAAAGAGTGGAATATCCTTTCACTCTTCCAATGGTAGCCCTCGTGAAAATTGCACAAGTTTCCTTACCAGGTAATCTTGTTGGATCTCTAGTACTCGCATTCAGACAAGCCCAACAAATCATTCTCTTCATTGACCAAACACTAACGGATCCGGTCGCAGAAGATTGGTTTTCACATGCAAAAGATTTGTGCAGAGATGGCGACTTTAGTGGTCTGCTCCCTCAAGAGTATCGTCAACGTCAATCCGGTTTGCATCTGGATCTGAATCGTGCTCGTCAGATCCTTTTAAAATTGAAGGAATTGGATCACGATTATGATGATGTTGATAGGGTTGCTGGGTTTTTTGTTCGTGCCATTATTGATCGCATCCTTGCTGAAACCCCCTCAACGCTTGAAGATCTATATACATCTATAGAGAAATTGTTTGTGGAGATGTTGCATTGGATTTTTAGACAACTACCGATTGCTATATTCAAAAGCTTGAGTGAGAGTCCAACTGAGGAGTTCGAAGAAAGAGTACGGCTTCCCATGAAATTCCTCTTTCAAATCGAATCTTTGGACGATCATATTCAATGGTCACTTCCCGAAGGATCTGGTATCTCACAGTTTCTAACGGCTCCCGCTTGGACAGAGTTTAGAGGTCCACTGGAACGGCTCAATGAGATTGTTCGGAGGCCAGCAGGGGTAAGGGGTGGAAACGAGACATAAGCTGTAAGGGGTTTTTTTTTTTTTTTTTTTTTTTAATCTGAAGTGTAAAATCTAAAGTTTAATTAACTATTGGATTTCATTTGTTTGGAATTGTCACTTGGCATGTATATTTTTGTTTTTGTTCATTTTGAAGAATCTATATTCACTATAATCTATGTCTCTCTGTTAAAGCTTTTATTCTACCTGGTGTGATGGCTTGATGGGTATGTTCACCCTTCATAGATGTTCACATGACCCTTTCTGAAAGAGTGTGTGGGCTTAAAATAGAAGAGCGAAGAGAGAATGCTTATGTTTAGTTGGTTTCAGTTATTTTTCAAGGTAAGTGATAATCTAAGGTTAGAATGAAGATGGTTATTGGACAGAAATATTCTTTTGAAAAATTAATGGAAAGTAGGACAGTGTGGGTCATAGTTCACTATAACTTGGTGTGGCATGGGAGTTGATTGAAAGCTCAGGAGCTCAGGTTGTTACACTGTTAAACTGTGCAAGGAGAAAAAACAAGAGTTTTCTAGGTAATTACAAGAGGAATAGACTTAGGGGACAAGAGTTGATTAGGTGTATGCAATGAGTCGACACAGAAAAGACTGACCACAGGACAGCAAAATGTGATTGGTCCAGACAAACAACTTAAACCACCTCAGAAAATGGGGGCCGTTTTGAAGGGGTTACCTCCAAGAGGAAATGGTCGTTTATATCCATCTTCTTCTTATACTCTAAATAAATCCAGCACGAATTTATTCACTGCTTTAGAATCACCAGTATATTACAAACTAAGTTACTTTGTCACGGATACGAAGTGACTGATATCCCTGATTTCTTTTGGTTTTTGTTAATTCATTCTTGTCGAGTTATCATTGTCATGGTCAACATTTTATAGCTATACTGAGGTTGACAATGTATAATTCATTATTTTGTGCTGTATACTCTATTTTCTTCGTTGATTTACATCTGTTGTGTGACATTGTAATTATGTAATCTAGTATGTTTTTAGATCCCTTTTAACACACAGTTGATGCAAGAGGTTTTACTGAAAATAATCTTCATCATGAATTCTAACTAATTTCTCCCTACACTTTAGTGCAAGAGCTGCTGATGAATATGAATCAGCGCGGATAAAGGTGTCTCGTTTCATTAATGCATCAGAGTCTACTGAGATTGTTTTTTCACGAAATGCGACAGAGGCTATGAATCTTGTAGCCTACTCTTGGGACCTATTGAATTTAAGACCAGGGGACGAGGTAAATCCTTGTACTTGGTTGTCTCTTTTTCACTGGTCACCCAAGCATTTCAGCCTTGGGGCACTTTGCTTGTCTCCTTTAAAATCTTCTTTTGCTTTCATGCAGATCATACTTACGATTGCCGAACATCACAGTGTCATAGTTCCTTTTCAAATTGTGGCTCAAAAGACTGGTGCGACACTCAAATTTGTTAGTTTAACAGAAGAAGAAGTTCCTGATATCGATAAGTTGAAAGAAATGCTGTCAGAGAAGATGAAACTGGTGGTCACTCATCATTTCTCCAACACTCTTGGTAGGCATGTTCTTTTTCTTATTTAAACTTTTCTGTTCTCCTTTCTCATGCCTTGTCTCGGTTAAAGATTTTATTCTACCTGATGTGATGGCTTGATGGGTATGTTCACCCTTCATAGATGTTCACATGACCCTTTTTGAATTACATCTGTTGATTTACATCTGTTGTGTGACATTGTAATTATAACTAGTTTTTTTCTAGTGTTTATTATTTTGTTGAATAGAACAGGACTGGTTCTATTCTTTGTTGCATTTGACAGAAGTTCTTAGTTCGATATGTTGTTCATAGATTGTAGTACTTTCCTGATTAATTTTTTGAAAGAAGACAGATTAGCCTTGAAAACAGGCAGGCCATTTTATATCTGTTCCAAGTTCCAACTGATATTTCCAAGAATAAAACAGGCAAGCCATTTTTATTATTTATCTATAACTACTATTACACCATTTAATAAGCATTTTATTCTCTTTCCACTCTGTTAAGTTGATAGTTGTTCTCTTATTCAGTTGAGAATAGGACTAGCACGTGAGAATAGTTGGGTTTGTTAGGCTCAAATCTATTTAACAACTCCACTCTCCAAGCTTCATCGTCTTCTACCTCAAACATATTCTGTTTTGCAACAAGTTCAACAAGGTACAGTAAAGCCTTCTTCTTTAATTTTCATTGTTTTCTCTTCGTTGATATGCAGAGTCTTCTTCTTGAAAATACTAGGTGCGCAGGTTCGAAATTCGTTTTGTAGTACTGCTACTTATCCTTTGGTCTTTTTTTTTTCTCTGTATTAAGGTTATTTTAGTTATAAGTGAAAAACACTATGTACGAGTCATAGCACCATCGACCTTCAAAGGTAAGGTTCAGAAACATAGTTATATTGACTCAGAGAGTCAGAGATAGTATTCTCTTTATAGCCCCTTGGTATATATGCTACAAAGTTAACAAGGAACACAAATTTCCAGAAACTGCCAACGCATTGAGTACTAAAGCTTTGCGATAACTCAGTAGGAAAATAGACTTCTTTGGACCCTGATGCTGGAGTACTTAGTTCTTCAATGAGTTCTTGATTCCTCCTAAAATGTACACCAACGAAAAGATTAGTATAGTTGAACAATAACAAAGAAATTTAAGATACTAAAAAGAAACTTGTGCAGATGCATAGTCAGTGAAGTATTCTTTCAAATACTACTTACTGATAGAGGGTAGAGTTGACATAAACTTCAGCAAAATCTACATCAAGTTGAATTTCAATAGAAGCAGCACTGACTTCCGACATCCATGTAGCCGGGTTACAGCCATCTTTGATCTCGGTTATCCCTGTGATGGCCTGCAAGATGTTTCAAGAGTCGAGATGTGTAAATAGGTCCCGAACATGGATTCAGAATAGTCGAGACTTTCTGCAAATTTAGGCACTCATGTTTTAAGTTTATCCACAATCTTAAGAAATTCATTATTTTGTTATAATCTAGTTCGAGAAATCTCAGTGAGCTAAACTTGGAACAGTTTAATCCCATGTAGGCTCTGAAGTTAGCGCTATAACATTACATTTGTCTCCATCAAATTTCAAATGGATAAAAGAGAAGCATAGTTACATTTGCTAGCTTGGTTTGTAGGAATTACTTTTAGCTGCTTGTTGAAACCACTGACGCATCAAGACTCTTGTTGAAATAAAAGACAATTAGTTGGTTTTCAATGTAAGGATACCTCATCCTACTATTTCTATGTTTTTATATTTTTATATCAATGAAATATCTATTTACCGATAAAAAAAATAAATAAATAAATAAAAGACAATTAGTAAGACTAGCCTTGGAAGGATACTTGTGTATACTTGTATTTTTCAGTTCTTCCAACTGCCAAATGATGCAAAATTTACTCCATTTTATTTCAGCGTAAAAAGTTATGCTGGTACAGTGTTGAGATGTGAGTTTTTCTCAGTTCTAGGTGATTAGACTCAACCTGAAGCTACTTAGGTTGAGTTAGGACTAGAATTCAGCAGCTTGGTTTTAAGCAGTGCGACTCTGCAAACCAAGTGTGCCAGCCCCTATATAGTGGAAGAGTATAAACCTAAAAAAGTTCCCAATGTTTGGGCACTTTGATTTACTTTTTTTATGCTAAGCAATTTATCATATGCAGTAGAGAGAATTAAAAAAAATAAGTTGAATACTTATGCCATCCCAACATCCCAAGCATTGGTGTACAGTTTATCACCATTGGTAACTTGATATACGCCTTTTCAGCCTTGACCCATTTTCATTTGCAGAAGAAGAGAAAAAATGGGGAAGACACCAATACAGATGAAGGCAGTGGTGTACAGTTTATCACCATTTCAACAGAAAGTGATGCCTGGTTTATGGAGAGATCTTCCTCATAAGCTTGGGAAAAAGTTTTCTGAGAATTGGATCAACGCTACTCTTCTTGTCGCTCCTGTTGTCGGCGTCTATGCGTAATTACCCCATCTCTCTACCTTTTTATATATATAAGATTCATTATTGTTTTGATACTTTAATTGATTTGATGAATATTATTTACTGGGTTTTGTTGGATTTAATGTTAGATTGATGAACAATATGTTGATTTATTATAAGATAACCTTTGGATAGCGTTCAAAATTTTCGTGTTACTCTTTTAGCTTGATTATGGATTATAAAGTCTGAGGCTTTTTATCTGATTTTTCCATTTTCTGCTGTTGCCCATATAATTAACGTCTTGTTAATGCACGGTAAACAATAAGATTGACTGGATCCTATTGTTTGGTGAATGAAATTGGAATATCTCATATTTGGATGGGATGTTTTGGTTGAGGCGTAGCCTGTATATGTATGTTTGTACTTCTGGGCTACATCATCAAAATTAATGCACTGTATTGTTTTGCTGATCAAAAAAAAAATGATGATCCCAGGTTTTAGGTCTCGTTCTGTTTCAAAGAGGCCAACGAATGGGAGAAAACACAAAGAAAAGCTTTTGTTGGTTATTTGAATAACAAAACATTGCAGATTTCTTCCTATCATGTACTTCTTGTCCTTGTTAATACAGTCCTGTGACCTGTGTTGTGTCGCACACTTGACCATAGGCAATAGTTTACTTATAACCTGGGGTGGGTTGTGTGTTGCATTTATGTGTTTGCTTTGGAGGAACTCCTAATTTTGTGCAACCGTGATTTACTCCGACACATTAGTTCTGAGGACATGAACATCCTCATTATCCCACTTCAAGAGAATCTGACGGTTTACCTTTTGTTTTCTTTTCAAGTTGCTGTAAGGAGGGACATAGCTAATAAGTGTCATCTTTCATTAGCCTTTTGCAGTCTATGCTAACAGTTACTCGTATCGGATGCAGGTACAGGTACGTCCAGAGCTACCAAGAGAAGGAGAAGTTGGAACACCGGTACTGAAGTAATGCATCATTTGCTTCACTTGAAATGGAAGGGTGATATTTTTCTTGTTTGGTTTCAAGGTTTTGGGCTTTAAGCGCAGCAGAACTGTAGTTTACATTTCTAGCCATGTTAATGCATTGAAAGTTTAAACATATTTTGTTTGTGTTATCTATTAGAATAAGCAGGTATACTGTATTACAAATTTGGGACATCAATTTCTAGTTTAAATGGTTTGTTCTGCACCTTCGTTAGATTTGTGGTTTTTGCATGTGCTCATCTGCTCTAGATGGCTACAAGTGCTTGACATTAGAATAAACAGATGTAGTATATTGTAGGATACATGACTAAGTTATTAGTTGGTTAGAATGGTATTTCAAGATACTGAATACACTGGAGCGCTGTAATAATATATGTACAATTATAGGTTTTTGCTCACGGGCCTTCCTGGTGAAGGGCTGTGTTGCTATCTAACGAACCGAGAGCTGTAGGCTGCAACTATTATTTACACACTTACAGGTTTAGGTTAGTCGTGCTGACAGACCTGACAGACCTTCCTGATGAACTGCTGTGTTTGTCGTCTTGACTGGGAAGAACTGCCGAGTGCAATTGTTATATGATTATATTATCTTGCTTTGGATTTGGTATGTTCAAGAAGTTTGTTGTCTGCAAATGGTTATTTTCTTGTGTTAGATGATGGGTGCTTGCTTGCTGTTCCCTTGATTTTTTTTCACTAGCCCAAGTTTAGAAATTGGAGCTCTCGACATGGATTAAACCCACACAAGTTCATTCGTTGAACATGTAACCAGAATGCGTCAACTATTTTATACTAGCACTTTCTAATCTTTTTTAGTATTAACATAAACACTTGAGCAGTACACATTTACTCACTGACTTCTGCAACTGCTTCTTTGCGATAGAAGTAATAGAGCGTCACATCAAAGAATGGCAAAGTAATAGATAGAATCTTGCTTGACGTTAAAGCTTTGTTGTGGTATTGGTTCTCAAGATTCTCCGCAAGAATGCTTTTTTATTGGAATACTCTCTTAAGTAGTAATGGGATTTAATTAGGCTGCTAGGGACAGTATGAGGATATGCTATACCTTGCTTCATACATCAATAAAAGTTATGCTTATGTATCGTTCGTATGAGAATCTCCCTCATATGTGCAGTGTGCACTATGTTATACCTTGCTTCATACATCAATAAAAATAATGCTTATCTAAAAAAAAGAAAAAGAAAAAAAACTTGTTCCGATTGCCATTATTAAAGGAGAGCTAGGTCCATCCTTCACTCCTTCAGACTGTGAGACAACAGAGAAACAATTAATGGCAAACCATGGTTGTATCAATGGAACTGTACATAATTCTAAGATCTCTTCCCCTGTGCCTGTTATTGGCTTATACATAGCCGCGGCTTCTTCCGTATGCATGCTACTGATGCTTTATGATATCGTAGTTGGATATCGGACAAAGAAGCGATGGCTACCTTGCAAGCTATTCACACTCAATTCTGTTTCTCTAACTCTTCTTTCCATAGCAACTAAACTCCCCGCTGATCTAACAACCTCAATGCCGAGTGACCTGGATCAGTTGTCTAAACTGTCTGGGACTATCTTTATATGTGTTTGTATGGGTTTTCTCATGCCTTCTTTTGGAAATTACAGGGATGCCGATATTTTTTCAAATTTGATGGGCTTGAGCATTTACATTATATCCATAGTCGTAAACATCTGTATACAAATACATACTGGAGTTATTGTTCTGTTCATCATAGAACATATCATAGTCTTGTGCTTTATGGTGCTATTGCTCTCAATGTTCTGGCAGATTTATCCGTCCATTAAAGAGGAAAATAGCTCCACCACTGGTAGCTATAATAAGTTTGTTAGAGAAGGGAGCTGTAGCATGTTAAGTCGATTGAAAGGATGTTATCTGTGCGCTTATTGCTATGATCCACAACTTACAATAAGCACAAACCTGGCGTCTGCCGGTGTTGGCACAATCTGCCTGTTGTGTTTAGTCATCTTAATACAAGCTTTAATAAGATCTCTCATTTTGAAGCAGGTGAAGTTTTGTTCTGGGATGTCTGATTATGACTGGTCCATGCCAATAATAGTTGTCACCCAGATTCTGACTGTCATAGTTGGAACTTTCCCAGTTGTCTTTAGATGGCTAGCATTGTTTAGTCGCATGGAATTCAAATCGAACTTTGATAATCGAACCTTCATAAAGGGGGTGACTGTCTATAGATTATACAAGTTGTGTGCATCTTTATTCAATAGAATAGTCATGATAGTGTCGGGGTTGATAGTGTTCCCAATAGAGCGAGTGCGTTACTTATTTGATTTGTACATAGACGATATAGGCGTGTATAATCTCCATCGGTCTGAAGTTGGAATTTCTTATTATCTCCGTGGGTGGCATGGAGTTGAAATTGTGGCCAGTGAGTATATTGTGCGAAAAAGTGTGGATGATATAATCAGATTAAGGGAGGTTTGCTGTAGTGAGCCACTTACTAATCTATTGCAACTCTTTCGAAAATACCCATACCGCCCTGATTTTGATATTAGAAGGGAATTTCAAATGGAACTTCCTTTCACTCCTCGAAGAGTGGAATATCCTTTCACTCTTCCAATTGTATTCCTTGTGAAAATTGCACAAGTTTCCTTACCAGGTAATCTTGTTGGATCTCTAGTACTCGCATTCAGACAAGCCCAAGAAATCATTCTCTTCATTGACCAAACACTAATGACACCATATGCAAAAAAATTGTTTTCATATACAAAAGATTTGTGCAGAGATGGCGACTTTAGTGGTCTCCTCCCTGAGGAGTATCGTCAACGTCAATCCGGTTTGCATCGTGCTCGTCAGATCCTTTTTAAATTGAAGGAATCATCAGATCTCGATTATCATAGTGTTGGTAGGCTTGCTGGGTTTCTTGTTCGTGCCATTATTGATCGCATCCTTGCTGAAACCCCCTCAACACTTGAAGATCTATATACATCTATAGAGAAATTGTTTGTGGAGGTGTTGCATTGGGTTTTTAGACAACTACCGATTGCTATGTTCAAAAGCTTGAGTGAGAGCCCAACTGAGGAGTTCCAAGAAAGAGTACGACTTGCCATGAAATTCCTCTTTCAAATCGAATCTTTGGACGATCATATTCAATGGTCACTTCCCCAAGGATCTGGTATCTCAGAGTTTCTAATGGATGGAGCTTCAACAAGGTTTGAAGGTCCACTGGAACGGCTCAATGAGATTGTTCGGAGGCCTGCAGGGGTAAGGGGTGGAAACGAGACATAAGCTGTAAGGGTTTGTTTTTTTTTTTTTTTTTTTTTTTTTTTTTTAATCTGAAGTGTAAAATCTAAATTTTAATTAACTACTAGCCATTTGGCCCGGCCTATGGCCGGACTTGCTACATAAATAGCTAATGACTCAAAAGCCTAAAGTCCACTTGAATAAATAATATATGTATATGTACAACGACACTAATGAGAACAAACCTATCTAACAATCAGAAGGAAACAACCCTTTCCATAGTGTGACAATAAAATGTGTCATCTTTAATCTTCCTTAGCATCTACCTCTATGACATCATACTAAGAATCATCCGTAGTGTCCTCAGATTTAACTTTCACTCAATACATAATTTCCCGCTCGACAGTTGGCCGTTATTAGCTTAGGCTTTAAACGGGTTTGACCTATATTCCTTATAGTTGCTGCAGGCTTAGCTATTTTAGCAGTTGTAGCAGGTTTCTTATCTCCTATTCTCTTTCTGGGTCCCAACTACAAATTCTTTGTCTTCATCTGCTTTCTCTACCATTGTCTCTTTTGGGATGGTCTCTTCAGTTTCCATGGTTGTGGAAAGAATAACACAAAGCCAGATATAAGTTTAATATATAGCTCACAATTAGCAGTAGAACATTGAGAAAGCTAACAATGTCAAGATGAC
The DNA here is from genome assembly GCF_015680905.1 of Coptis chinensis. Taxonomy (NCBI): domain Eukaryota; kingdom Viridiplantae; phylum Streptophyta; class Magnoliopsida; order Ranunculales; family Ranunculaceae; genus Coptis; species Coptis chinensis. The sequence goes on along the minus strand of NC_141463.1, from coordinate 84,096,099 downwards.
AATACCTGCCGACTAATCTGGAAAAGTATCAAGACGACAACATTCCCTAAGTTAACAACACACCAAGTCCAATGTTAAACACGTTAATATTTATAACAATCGTAGAATAAGTTGTTACTTGGCTGAGTATTAAACCTGTTTCAGTTGTAGAGCTAATTAACATAATTTGCTCCATTTTCAGTAACAGAAATGGTTGGTCTTCATTGAAATGTACTTTGTTGGATTCCGTGTTGAGTTTAGATAGCCCATGGCGGGGATTGTTTATTTAATATTGAAAAAACTTGTTTATTATAACAAACTTAGAAGGGGATAACAATAAAACTATTGACAAAGATGTATAGACATTTAAAATGGACAATTATACTCCACGGAACATTCAAAAAGTATTGAGTAACTAACTAAAAACAAATAAACTAAAAGTTAGGCAAATATATTGTGGAAATCCTACTATTTGGTTCTAAAGACGGCTAGTAAAAAACTGATCTCTTCATCCAATTCATCTGGATGTACTTTATCCGCATGAGACAGGTGAGTGTCCATGTGAGGAAGGTGCCTTGGCCTCCAACGGTAATACCATACCCCAATCAAGAAAAGGTACAGAAAAATCGTTGGTAATATAAGTTATGGATACTACCAAGAATGAGTAATATAACTATGGTACCTTTTGGCAGGTTCGGTGCAAGAACATATATGACCATGGGGTCAAAAGATTTACGATAAAATTCTTTGTCAAGGTCGGAATCACTTCTTTGCTCGAGGAATGCCTCAAGTTTGGACTGAATTTCTATTTTCTCGAGAGGAAGTGAGCATTTCTGTGAACAAGAAACAACAAAAAGAATTGTGGATGAAGCTAGAGAGCACTTGAAACTCCCCGGCTACTGCTTCACAATTTTCTAATGCTTGTTCCATTTTGCAAAAGCTCCTCCGAGCAAAGCTTCATCGTAGGTGGATCAAGTCCCAACCGGCCGACCATGTAAAGTGTCCGACATGCAAAATATAAGAATATTAAGGTATATCCATTACAATATGTGTCCATACACGGACATGTGAATACCTATCCGACACGGGTTATTTTAAAAAATATGGCGTGTCCATGTAACATAGGTAAATACAAATATTGTCCATACAATACTAAGTTACAATGTTATTATCTCTCAATGAAGAAAGAATTCGGAAATTTCCAGCAAAACATCTCATGTATGTTAGAAGAAAGAAGAAACGGTAGTAATATGATTAGAGAAAGTAGAAGTTGAGACTCATCTTTGTAAAAAGAGGCAGTCAAGCGTCGGTGTTTCATATTCTCCACCTTCCCCACATACATTGAGGAATTAACCACCTAAAGATTGTATAACTCAAAATTCCCACCCACGGGCATACAGTATAAGTCACCCATTATTAGTGTTTTCACCTAGAATTCTCTAATATAAGTTACTTTGATCCTTATTAAGTAGCTTTTCGAGATGGATACTAAAGAATCAAAGCGGACTCATAGTTAAGAAACACATGAGCTGAAGGGATTAACATATATCATCATCGAAGTTGGCCTAAGCAACCAAAATTGTAGGTTGTAGTTAGCTTATTCACACCTGACTTGTTGAAAAGTTTGAACTCTAAAAAAATGTAAGAAAATAATGATTCAATAGTAATTGCTTGTGGATGCCAAAATGAATAGTAAGGGAAACTTACTACGATGATGCTGAGCATCTCGTGCTTTAAGGTACGTTTGCTCTGCTGTAACAGATTTCAATGCCTCTCAGATCTCACCAATCTTCACATTTATAGGGTTCAAATGTTCTGTAACATAAACCATACAGAAAGGTAAACAGAGGTTAATTATTTAACAAAAATAAAAAGAAAAAGAAAAGGTGATTGAGGCTAAAATTGGGTAGTAGGAGGTCCTTCGATTGAAGAGGTTTCAAGTGATATACCCAGAAGCAATTCCTTTTTAAGGACATATAATGAGGTTAACCCTTTTGCTACTTTATAATTTTGATTGAATAGGTTTTTAAAACCTCAAACAATCTAGGAAAGTACGAAGAGGAATTTTTTGAAAAACTTGCTTACTTGATTGAGCTGCTCTGAGAAATTCTCGTTCTCAATGCCTGATTTCCAAGTATAACTTTAACATAAACTTCTAGATACCTTCCCTTATCAGTGGGTACCAAATCCTAAGCTTCAATCACATTAGCCCGAACATACCAGAGTTTAGGGGACAGATAAATCTTTGATCTGATATTTGACACACCATCACTACTAATAGCCGCAGCATCAGAATGCCATGTTTCAGGAAATGCCTCGTTCGCTTGAGTACCCATCCAAACTTATTTTTAGCTGAAGGTTTTTCATTTTTTGAGGATTCGTAGTTTGAGGCGATGGGGGGGTTTTTTTTTTTTTAATCATTTTTTGTGTTTTAATGTTTCGTAGGTATATCTTCCTAGTTGAAGTCGGGGGGGTTTTTTTTTTAAAGAATCAAATTTGTGTTTGTACTGCCAATTTTCCTCCTAGGACTAAAAACCCCATTTTCTTAAACTGGAGATAGAATCTATTATTTATTGAAGATGTCCAAAATGGAAAAAAGCATGCACTACTTCTTCTCAGGTCATCTCCACATGGAATTCATGGTCCTGCTCTGAGAAATTCTCGTTCTCAATGCCTGATTTCCAAGTATAGCTTTAACATAAACTTCTAGATACCTTCCCTTATCAGTGGGTACCAAATCCCGAGCTTCAATCACATTAGCCGAACATACCGTGAGCTTAGGGGGACGGATAAACCTTCGATCCGATATTTGACACACCATCACTACTAACGGCCTTAACATCGAATGTCATGTTTCAGAAATGCCTCGTTAAGCTTGAGTACCCATCCAAACTTATTTTCAATTTGAAGGTTTTTTTTTTTTTTTAATCATTTTTTTGTGTTTTAATGTTCCGTGAGGTATATCACTTAATCATAATTTTGATTAGGGTGTAATTGTTTTTCTCATAATTTTATGGATCTCGAAAACATATAATCAAGAAGACAACATTACCCTATATATAACATTAATCAATATACAAAGTCAATTCTAAAATAATCGATAAGATAGAATGTGTGTTAGACTATAGCGTTTAAATCATATCATTGTCCCCAAGATTATAACTACTTCGGACAACAAACCCTATAAAAATAGTGTTGCCAAATTTAAGGGATATATTCTAAAAAAAAATAAAACTGTGCATGGTGTCACTCGAAATTCACCAACTACTCAAAAGAAAAACTATTGACCCTTGGTCAATGCATATTCCTATTGCTTAAGAATTTGATTTGAAGAAGCTATTTGTTTAACCAGGGCGAAATCATAAGGAGTTTCGTGATGTTACTTTTTTTCCTTTCCTATATGCTAAGTTATTCGTTATTTTAAGGAATTATTAAGAAAATTTAATTTTCTTGAGTCAATAATTGCTCTTCTCCTATTGGATGGATAGTTGGGAGACCAAAATTGTGACAGGAAAACCGGACTCTCGTCATTGACAGCCATCATAGGTACTTGAAATTGAAATGTAACCATACCTTAATCTAGCTATCTCGATCGATGAAAAAATCCAAAGTGGGAAACCTGTCTCGACCTTTCGCCGTGGGCTGCTTAATAGCAAGAACTCGCAATTCGGGATGTCTCTAATGCTTTGGCATGGGCCATGGCCATCTTGGACAAAACTAAAAATACTCGCTCTCAGATATCATATATACTGCCTACTTGTTTGTTTGTTTGTAAAGCGAATTTGCATGGCTTGTGGCTCGTGGTTTGTTACATGTTGCTATTGCCCCCAACCTATCTATCTTGGAAAGAGTTACTGTATAGGGTGTAGTACTTAATAAATTTGAATATTTGATCAAGGAAAACAGTTCACACTAAGTTGGTATTGCCCGAGATCATCCATGGTGTCCATCTCATTATGAAATCCCCGGGCTGACGAGGATAGAGCCACATTAAAGGGTAGAAGTAGTCCTTTCGTATGTAAATACATCACAAAAATCAACCTGATCGACCTGATTTTACTTAAAGTGTATTTCTGTAGTGTATTTATTCTTACGAAAAATCCAGTACGTTAAGTTCATATCAGCCTCAAAATCTAGTTGGCTAGAATGATCAATTTCATTCTCAGTTAATCAAGAGACAATCAAAAGTCAATCTGATAAGGACATCAGTCATTATAAGCCTATCTTGAAACCATGTGGAGCACTCCGCTTCACAATCAGGTACCGCCTCTAACACCACTGGCCTAAAACCCTCAAATTGCAAAAAAATGGTTCCTCACATGTCACATCCAATCAGGATGATGCCCCAACGAATGAAGCTATCCGGTGACATTGGCTTTGTGTCCACAGAAAAGTTAATAATTGTCACAAAACACTCGAGAACAAAGGGATCCAGAAATGACGAAATAACTGAAATGGGTTTATTTTTATTTTTATTCAAAGCGTTATACAATGTGTATATACATCAACTGATGATACAACTAAATACTGATCGATTCTCATAAAACAAAATAAACGAAGTAAAAATAAAAAACCCTTGAAGGCACCAACACCTTGAGACAGAGGACAGGTTCTACTTTTATTCAGTTTGGGCTTTGGAAAATGCAGGGTCCACAATATCATATATTTGCATGTCAAAATCAGCATACACAGGAGCCGGCAAGAAAGGAAATGGAGCGACGGATCGTCATTTAACTTATGGGGCGTGCATGGATGAATACCGAACACTCCTTCCTTTGCTTATCATCTTTGTTGTGCTCAGTCTCACGCCTTATAGTTTTGAGGACGAAGTTTATTGAGGTTAGTCCGCGATGCGTGCGGGCTTGCTCATTGTCGATTACCAATAGCCCAAACATAAATACAGGAAGATCTGTAGGCTTCCATGGAACATGGAACATTCCTCCGCACCTTTTTTGTCGCGATCTCGATAAAATGAGAATGCCATAGCGATCATAGAAAGAGCAAGGAATCGACTCGAGAAAAACCATCCGGAGGTGACGCCCCTGGAGAAAATTTAATCATGTAATTAACCAAAATGACTTATCAATGGCAAAAAACTTATTCGACTAACTTACCGATCAGAAGACGAACTATTAAATTAATCTATCTAGTAAGTGCTTTACTTAAATGATATCCTTATTCGACTAACTTAACAGTAACAAACGATTAATCTATCCAGTAATTATTTGTAAGCATATGATATCTATAACTTCATGCTAATAATGTAGGGAGGGAGCTAAAGAAAGTAGCCGAGGTATCTAAAACTTATTCACATTTGACAAAGTAAACAATTATAACAATTATTGCAGTAGTTGCTACATCGTCCTTATTATCCATGAGGAAATTGATCAAAGGCAACAATTAATCACAATCAAAATCTAAAAATCTAAAAAAAAAATTGGTCGAAGATGGTGCTGAAGCTAAATAAAACTTAGAATCACAACTGACCCATGACCCATGACCCATGAATGATTAACATTTAACAGCCAATAAGTAAGAAAATAATACATTTCTTCTACTTATTGAACAGAGTTTTGATGATTCAAGCGAGTAGAACTAACTTGTAGAATTGTAAACCCGTAGAATCATGCTCATTTAATCAATTCAGCATATATATCTCCTTAAAACCCTATAAGGCTAATCTTTTTCTTGAATAGAGGTCTCTCAATCAAGGACTTTTTAGATTTGTGAGGTTGCAAAATATGCACCTTGAAGTAACTCCAATGGCATAAAAAGTTTAAGATTGAAAAAGAACGAAGCTATATATATGGTTCTCAATCACTCTGAGCAAAACTACATTCAAAGAGTTGAGCTTTGTCAGAAAGACGACAAAATCAGTTATTTATAACCATGACCAAGTTAGAATCAGAAAATCAAAGAGCTCAACAAAGAATAGTCAATCAAGATTAGATTACAGTCGTTCGATCCCAAATAAAGACCTCAGTTACCAAGACTGAAACCAAGCAAGCCAAGTAATATTGACTCAGATGATTAATATGAATTCACTAAAAGAAGTTTATTCTAACCTTTGTAACTTGTAATTGTTCCTCAAGTTATTTGCATGTGGCCAAAGCATCCCGGTGGTTTTGTTTTTCTTTTTGAAGTTCAACATCTAAAGTCTCAACTTTTGCACGCAAACTGCTCACTTCACCACCCAACTCCTGTGCCTGTGTTTCGAGTTTATTATAAGATTCTGCCATATATTTCAGCTATGTTTCCGCCGTGCAGTTCGACTTATGAGAAGATACCGACTATCAAAACTTCTCAAATTTTTATAAAATGCCAAATACATTGCATTTGGTTGTTGAGAGAAAATCAATTAGCAAGAAACTATTAGTGCAAAAACCATAAAAGCTTACCAAAAGTTCATAACACATATGACCATTGCCATGATGTATGGATGCAGCGCAACAGATGAGATTGAAACCTGTTTTAACACGAAAATAGCATTAGAGAAACCAAAACCCATAGCCAAACAGGGGGAAAAAATGAAACACAAAACACAAAAGTTTCAATAAACATTGTAATTATGTAGGTAATCAACTGATTATTGATCTAAAATGATCAACTGATTAAAAAAAATAGTTCAATAGAAAATAAATGTAAGGAAAAAAGAGGAATCAAAAGCGACTTGTACACGCATTTAACATGTTATTGGAAGTGCAGTCATGAATCAATAGCTCATAGTTCATATGTCAATAACACCTCAAAGCAACTTGGACCATCTCAAACATGCCCTCAAAGATAAAACCACAATACAATACCTTCATTTTGTCTTCAAGCTTTTCGCCAAAAAGAACCCTATTGAGTTATTGCACGTCATCTTTGCATGGAAGAATCATCTCAGATCCCATCCAAAAGATTTGGTTAGCTCTTACGTCAGTAACACTATTCTCGCACATGCTTATTATGTGCGGCCCGGGCTCAATGGAGGGTATTAGTATAACAAAAAGCTAACATTTGTCTTAGAAAAAAAAATGAAACTGTTAAAAAACTTCGCCATAAGTTACCTCGTAATAGAACACAGGAACTAGCTGAAGCTGGCCTGGCGGCAAAGATGGTTGTAACGGTAGGACTTTCGTGCTCGTGAGCATGTACCGACGGTGAAGTGTCTCCCATGTTAAGGAAATGTGTGCTACATATGCCATTTCAAGATCCTTGCAGGGTCATCTTCTTTGTAGGAGCTCATCATTGTCTTGAGCTGGTTCTCCACGCTTTTAAAAGAAAGGCTACGTAGTGTAGATGCCAGCTTCTTCGATGCAGATCGTGGTGATGGAGTCGAAGATAATCGAGAACCTATCAAACAGTTACAAAAGAAAAGTGAAGAGTGAAGGTCGCTAGAATACCGTTCCCAACATCGGAACCGACAAAAAGACTGGCAACTATTCGATTCAATCAAGTAAAAGAATCAGGCATAGTATGAAACACAAAAACGCGTGGCAAAATTGACAGATCTGTCATCTGTGCCACCACTAGTGGTTGATATCATACATAGCAATGATTAGCACACATTCTAAGTTCAAAAGATATATTTTTTTCTATCTTCAATACTTGATGAAGTAAAGCACCATCAGAAAATCCATTAATTAAGTAATCATAACCCTTTTGGTAACACTGAACCAGTTTTTACAAGCAAATAAAGCACCAATACTTACCCGCCATGTGTTATTGAAAATGAACCAATCTATTTTGCTTAGCTTTTTAATGATTCTTCTGCTCGATTGGCTTCTTGTGGTAGCAAGTGAGGGACCACTTCACGATACAAAAATAGTTTGGATATCCAATACAACCGCAGGGTATTTGATTGATGGAGCAGAATTCAATGTTTGAATATGAAGAAGAAAACAATTGATGAGATAGAATTGACGAAGAGTCTTTGGAGAAGATAAAAAGAACGAAACTTCTTCTGTTTTCTCTGTTGTTGTTGAGGTTAGGCTGGTGTTGTTGAGGAGAACAAACGATTCAAATCAGATTGATATTGGAAGAAGAGAAGAATAAGAGAAATGGTTTGAAGAGATGGATTTTTTTTTTGGAGAATGTTTTCATCACTCTATCATTCTTTTTGACCTCGTTTAATTTTGAAAGAAGAGATGAATAAGAGAGAGGATTTGAAGAGACAAATTTTTTTTTTGGAGAGTTGGGAGTGTTTCGTAGAATTGAAAAAAAAAAATATGGAAAGAGGTTTTTATCTATTTTGGCCTTTTGGGTGACGAACAATTGAAATTGCCAAAAAAGGGCGTAGAATTCCTTTTTTTATATAAAATCTGATGTGTCAGTCTCAGAGAAAAAAAATGAGCTGACGTGGGTCACTGGGAGCATTCTCAACTACTCAGTATTAATGGTCTTTGATTGGATTTCATTTGTTTGGAATTGTCACTTGGCATTAGGGGTGATAATTTGGCCCTCAGGCCCTCAACCCGCCCTAAAAAATCGTGTCAAACCCTCAAAAGTTGGCCCCACAGATTTGAGGGATGGCCGGGCCTCGCCCTCATTCTTGTTAGGGGTGGGCTAGGGTCTAGGTTCGGAGCATAGGCCCGCCAAGATTTGCCCCCTTCAAGCCCTCACTTGGCCCTCAATTATTTTTTTTTTTTTCGATAAGATATATTTTATTTTTTTACATTATATATGTAAGGTACCACAATTATCCCTATTTGAACTAAATATTTTCACTACAAATGATGTTTAATAATAGTAGTTTACCACATATCATATGAGGTATTTTGTAATTTGAGTAAAAGAGTTCAAATATAAAAAGAAAAGTGAATTATGATTATTTTGTGTAAACCCAAAATAGAGGTGATAATTTATGTATTATACTATATATTTGTGTAAACCCTAAAAGAAAACCATATTTTCTTGTTATTTTACATTATATTTATGTATTATACTATAATTATCTAAATTGTATAAAAAAATTATTAAATTAGTTTTCAATAGAGGATAAATTATAACATAATATAATATATGCACTTTTGTAATTGATTTAATGATATGTATATAAGTCATACATAAAGCAAATCCAACCTAACAACATAGTTAAATATTAAAAATGTAGATATTTTAAGAATATCATCTCTTCCACCATCTCTATCTATTTTTTTCTAAAGATATAAAAATTAGTTTTGTATACTTATATACATATCATTAAATCAATTACAAAAAAAAAAAAAAAAAAAAAAAAAAATTACAAAAAAATAGTAAACTAGTGAAGTATAATTAGACCGGCCCCGACCCCGCCCCTCATTTGCCCCTCAAAAATGAGGGCCGATGGGCGGGGTTAAGGGCTTGAGTTTTCATGCTTGACCCTACTCGACGACCTCGCCCTCAATATCAAATAGGTAGGGGGACCCGCCCTCAATCATGAGGGCTTTTATGGTTTGAGGGGCAGGCTAGCCCGGCCCGGCCCTTTTATCACCCCTACTTGGCATGTATATTTATGTTTTTGTTCATTTTGAAGAATCTATATTCACTATAATCTATGTCTCTCTGTTAACGCTTTTATTCTACCTGGTGTGATGGCTTGATGGGTATGTTCACCCTTCATAGATGTTCACATGACCTTTTCTGAAAGAGTGTGTGGGCTTAAAATAGAAGAGCGCATAGAGAATGCTTATGTTTAGTTGGTTTCAGTTATTTTTCAAGGTAAGTGATAATCTAAGGTTAGAATGAAGATGGTTATTGGACAGAAATATTCTTTTGAAAAATTAATGGAAAGTAGGACAGTGTGGGTCGTAGTTCACTATAACTTGGTGTGGCATATATGGGAGTTGATTGAAAGCTCAGGAGCTCAGGTTGTCACACTGTTAAACTGTGCAAGGAGAAAAGATGAGAGTTTTCTAGGTAATTACAAGACGAATAGACTTAGGGGACAAGAGTTGATTAGGTGTATGCAATGAGTCGACACAGAAAAGACTGACCACAGGACAGCAAAATGTGATTGGTCCAGACAAACAACTTAAACCACCTCAGAAAATGGGGGCCGTTTTGAAGGGGTTACCTCCAAGAGGAAATGGTCGTTTATATCCATCTTCTTCTTATACTCTAAATAACTCTAGCACGAATTTATTCACTGCTTTAGAATCACCAGTATATTACAAACTAAGTTACTTTGTCATGGATACGAAGTGACTGATATCCCTGATTTCTTTTGGTTTTTGTTAATTCATTCTTGTCGAGTTATCATTGTCATGGTCAACATTTTATAGCTATACTGAGGTTGACAATGTATAATTCATTATTTTGTGTTGTATACTCTATTTTCTTCGTTGATTTACATCTGTTGTGTGACATTGTAATTATAACTAGGATTTTTCCAGTGTGTATTATTTTGTTGAATAGAACAGGACTGGTTCTATTCTTTGTTGCATTTGACAGAAGTTCTTAGTTCGATATGTTGTTTGAACATTTTTCCATAATGGATTATCTTTGTGTTTTTAGGTTCTGTTCTTCCAATTAAGGATATTACAAGTTGGTCTCACAATGTTGGGGCAAAAGTACTTGTAGATGCTTGTCAAAGTGTTCCACATATGGTGGTTGGTGTGCAAAGTCTATATGCCGATTTCCTTGTTGCATCATCGCACAAGGTTCGTATAATCTAAAATGAGGTTTTTGAAACCTATTTCTACATGTATTTTAAATGTGATGTTTCATCCCAATGATTATCCATACATGAAATTAAGTAATAAACATGTCTCAGATGTGTGGGCCTACAGGCGTTGGATTCCTATATGGCAAAAGTAAGGTCTTGTCTGGCATGCCTCCTTTCCTAGGTAATCTTGGACTGAAAGGGTTTTCTTAGAAAGAGATTTTAGCTGATATTCTAGTTTTAAGACTGGTTCTACCACAATGTGTAACTTGCTTTTTTATGTTTCAGGCGGTGGCAAAATGATTTCTGATGTATTCTTAGATCATTCCACTTATGCAGAACAATCTCCTTCCAGGTTAGTGAATTTGTTTGGAGCCTAACATACACTAAACTACAAATTGAACGGCTAGAATTGTGCACCACAAATTGAATGACTAGAATTGTGTTTGAAGTTAGAACCCATTATTTGATGAGTCACATAATTTAATTTGTAAAAGAGCACTGATATATATATCTCTGAGAAGATTGATATGGCCTAGGTTTCTGTCTAGAAAGTTCATTTGCCTGGTCATTTAATCGCTTGTTAACTATTCCTTTTCCCTTTTGCTTTCACACACCTATTGTCTTTCATTTTGGGTTAGGTTATTGACACCAAGTCTATGGTTTAATCACCTGCAGACTGTTGTTGCTCATCTGCCTACCCCATATTGGACAAATGGTCTGTTTGTATGCATATTCCTGTATTTATTTGATTGCTTGAATTCCTGAAGTGAACTGGTTTTTAACAGTAACTTAGAAACTCTAATTGCTAAATCAAGACTTTATGATCAGATCTTTTGTTTATAACAGGAACATAACCTTTTTCCTTTTTTTGTTGGCAATATCACATGCTTGCCTATCTTTCTACTACTTTGAAGACACACTTCCAGAATTTAACTATTCTTTCCCTTTATCTGCTAGTTTCTTGTTCTCTATTACCCTAAAACGAGTATTTATTTTCTACAAAGTTTGAAAATCTACTGAAAACCTTATGATATACAATTTAAAATTTCCGTAGTTTTGTTTTATCTGGAACAAGATGAAATCAGTTATGTAACATAAATCTAATGCATGTAATAACATGGTTGGCGGTCCTATACAACTCATTTTTTGTTTCCTTTTCCTTTTTTTTTTTGAAAATGAAACAAATTATAAGGTTTACATAATAAATTAGTATATAAGACCTTCATTTTGAAAAGGTCCTCATTCACTAGATCTTAAACAGGTTTTGTGACTAATAACTATAAAAAAAGTGACAATCTAGTTTCTAAGTAATTTAGATATTAGCTAGCTAGCTAGCTTAGTAAGAACCTTGTGTCTAACAAAACTCGCTTTCACCTACTTACGACTTATATATACGTAATGAATCCCAGGAAAGAAAATAGAAACTAGAAAATGTTTGATCTTACTATCAATCTCAATTGTACCAGATTTGAGGCTGGAACTCCTGCAATTGGGGAGGTTATAGGGCTTGGAGCGGCAATTGATTATTTGTCGGGGATTGGCATGCAAAAGATCCATGATTATGAGGTGAGCAAATCCTTCCCACCCCCACCACACTCTTTCATCTCTATATGTTTCTAGTGATGTCACCTTGTTGGTATCTTGATTATTTACGAATTTTAGAACTGCTAATTGGAAAGTATTGGTCAAATCATCTCTTTGCTGTAGCTGGCTGTCTTTTCAGCATTTAGTTATTGTTAAATATCCTTCTAAGTTGTGGGATTGGAATTGAACAAGGAAAGAAAAAGAAAAATTGATAGGTTTATCTATAATTTTAAGGTTAGAGACTTTAGAGAACGTTGTTAAAGTACTCCTTGCTCTGTGTCCATGCAGATAGAGTTGGCTACATATCTTCATGAAAGCTTGCGTGTGATTCCCAACGTCCGCATATATGGCCCTGTTCCTTCAGAACACGTCAGTCGTGCTGCTCTTTGTTCGTTCAATGTTGAGAATATACATCCAACAGACATTGCAACTTTTCATGATCAAGAGGTAAGATTGTGAAACTTTTTCAAATTTAGTGAGAGACACTTGTTTATTGTGTGTTACCTTCCTCTTTAGTCAAAATTGTTTGTTATGTCTCTAAATATCTAATATATCATTTGAGGAGACTGGAGAGCACTCGTGTCTTCATATTTTTACTGTATCTATCATTCTATCATATTCTCGTGAGAGGTATTTTGTTGTGTATGTGTGAATGATAAAACACATTCTTATTATGGATATATATACACGTAACACATGTTAGCTACCTACAAGTTTCTGACTTCCTATGTTTTTTAGTTTCAGTATGGAGTGGCTATCCTGTCAGCCTGTCAGGTCATCATTGCGCTCAACCTCTCCATCGATACTTGGGAATTAATGCAAGTGTGCGTGCTAGTCTCCACTTCTACAACACAAAAGAAGATGTTGATGCATTCATTAGAGGCTTGAAGGGAACAATTGACTTCTTCATTTCCTCTTCATAACGGGTCTCCCATCTGAGTTTTGTACGTTGTTTGTGTTCAATTTATTCCTTACACTAGTGTTCTTTCATATATATTATGTTAAAATAATTTGTAGTGTCATCTTTCGAATTCGTGCAATTCTATCGTCATTTCGTGCTAAGAAAGAAAAGGTAGAAGAGATTGGGGAGCTAGTAAGTAAGTATGGGAGAAGGAAGGACTGAAAAGTTGCTCTTTCCATCACTAACTCCTGCTTACTTGAAGGCTAATTGGATGATAAAAAGTGATGTTAAGGGTCAAGAAGAAATTGAAGATCCTTGTCGTAGTTTTCAGAACTATTTAGTAGAAATGATAGTGGAAGAAGGAAAGTTATGGGATATGATGGATGTAGAAGAGCTTCTATATTGTTGGAAACATTTGAAGTGTCCTGTTTTTATTATTTTGGTTTGTAGATTTTATGGGGAGCTTTGTAAGGATTTGTTTTCAGGGCAAGATGATGACCATGTGTAAGAGTTAATAATGGTCTTGTATGATTATTTGATTCTTTTGTTGAGAACTTGAATTTAGAATGACCTTTCATTTTGATTGTTATGATTGTCACATAAACTTTTCAATGAAATCCTTCAGTATAAGTTTTGTAAGTTTAAGTTGATTCTTCTTGTAGTACATGGTACTATGGTAGTGGTGGGAGCGAACCAAATTAATGACACGAATAGACTGGCAATCTCCGCCGTTATGCAATATCCCGAAGCTTCATCCACGTTTTACTTAGTAACTAGTTTTGTAAGGACTGATAACTATCGAGAATATAATAATCAGTTTATAAGTAACTTTCCCCTGTACCAGCATAGATCACTTGATCTGCGTTTCAGCTTTTTCACTATCCCATCATAGTATCTTTGTTTTAGAAGCGTTGGCGTTCTGAAGGAGTTGTATTCCTTATTGTTCTGAGCATGAAGTAGTAGGATTATTACCTTGACCATGCACAAGTAACTACTACCTCAAGCTAGATCATACAAGTAGTAGGATCACTATTATAAGGTTTTACATGCCACTGAGCACTATCCATATATACACACCACAAGTAATATATACATTTGTATGTCCTTCGAACCTCAAATTCTTAAGACCTCACCATTTGTCGCCTGCCTTCTTACCATCTCTCTCTCAAAGAATGACCACCACCCTTCACGGCTGACCTTGGTTTACTAGAAACCTCACAAGGCGCATGATATCCGATATTTTCAATAGCTCCAGCTGTTTTGAACAATCTACGCTTGTCATTTCTTCCATCAAAGATCTATGCAACAACTGGCTACGGACGTCTACCAGTGAATTCATCCTGCTTAACTGAGAATGATTGGTTCTATTGTGATAGTTTATTGGAACTAGAAGCTCCTTTGGAGCGTGAAAAATCCTTACATTGACTGTAACAATTAGTAGCCATGCATGTTGCTCTGACTGTTTCTTGGATGTTCTTGCGGGTAAAATTGTGTGCAGTTGTTATTTTGACGAGTCCTTGAACTTTGTTGATGATTATGGTTTCTTGCTTGAGGGATCTGATCAAAGTCGAGTTCACCCACTAGAATTATAGTTCAAGTTGGAGTATTTTCCGGAGTTGTGGGAACTTTGCAAGGTTGTTTCATCATCACGGAACAATTCAGATCATCTGCATGAACATAAGATTTTTAGAAAACGAAAAAATCTCTTGTATGAAACTGAAATAAGAAAAATAAAATAGAAACAAATTAAAGCCATATACCTTGAAGCCAATCATAGGCAAGATCTCTTTGGTCTCCATGAAGCCTATCATGAATATGATCCTCATCATCATTAACGTCATCATCTTGGAAGCTAAAGCTGTGGGCCTGAGTGTTTTGTTGTGTGTCCCATTCCTGCCAATGTGGGACCAACGCCGAAATCTCTTTCTCAATCATCTCAGCAATTTCTAAAGGATGCCCATCGGTGATCTCTAACTCCTTGACCATCTCAGTTGCAACATCTATTGCTGTGTCGCTGACAATGTCAAATGGAAAATATATGTTCCTGACAGAGCCTGTAAGCACAGTGCACTCTTTAGAAGCTATATCGTACATATATATTTATAGACTTCAGAACCTGTTACGATTTTCTATGTTCTCCACAAACAATTGAAAAAGTGCTTACAAATACAAATGAAGAACAAGAAATTAGAGAGTAGCATACCATCATTATCAGCAATTTGTACTTTGAGAAAGATAGTGTCATCCTCTTTGTTCATCTTTCCTGCAATTTTCATGTCTGTACTTCCTGTTGCATCAACTTGCAATGATGGCATGAATCAGACTTTTGAGTGCATTATCATTGAGCATTGGTCTTTGTATTCCAGTCTTAGGAACATGCTTCAACTCTCCTTCATCGAATGAGAGAAATGGATCTAGCTTGCAAAAGCTCCTTAGCCGACAATCTTTTTGACACGACCTCTAAGCATTTTCCAACAAATCTTTTTCTTCATGAATCCGGTAAAACGCCCCAGGAAGCTTTACCTATACAATACAGAAACCGTTACATGAGTTAGATGAAACCTTAAGATTCTAGGAATTAAATGATATTCGCTCTTTTAGCAGTAAAAGTGGTCTCTCTTAGTTGGAGCTAAGACCAGTTTAATTCATGTGACATCAACTTAAATCGAGACAGAGCACCTTTACAAACTCTTTTATGAAGCAAACAAGTTATGTTCTCTGAAATTGAGGACGTTAGGCACAATCTTACCCATGTTACTTTTTTGTAGATTTGTGTCGGGTTGGAGACTTGGAGCACTTGCTATAAGGGAATTCCGAGGTAAGCATTTCTAGTCTGCAGTTACGCACATGCCGAAGGAGTAGATTTCAACGAGGTCATTGTATTCTTCTTCATAGAGCTCTGGTGCCATAAACTTCGGAGTACCTAATACACCAAACAAGACTAAGATTAGTTTTTTTTTTTTTTTTCTTCTTTTTGTATAAATAAATGAAGTGAAAATATCAGATGCAAACAGACAAAAAGAGGTGCCTGGGAGCCGCGGAGAACAGCAGCTAAACCTAGATCACCGATCTTCACTTGTCCCAGATGTCCATTAACGAAGATATTATCCTATCTTACATAGACACGCCATATATCAAAAATAATTCATGTTGGATACGTATCCTATGCACAGTGTCGATATACAGACATATTGTATGTGATATACCTCAGTTTTTGATATTTTGCTCTCTGGACCATTCTCGTTAAGGGTGAACTAGTATTACCTCATAGATGGGAAATTAGGATTGACCCGTGTTTTTTTTTGTGTACATTTGAGGGATGACTCTAATTTTCCGGGGAATCCTAATTTGGCTCGTCTAGGGGGGGGGGTGTAATTAAATACGGCCCAACTGAATGAATCTAAAATAATAATAGAAACGAAAATCAATGAATCTTGAGTAAATAACAGTCCATATTCAATCGTACTCAAAATCTCTTTTCGAATTACCACTTTACCGTATCCCCGGCACGAGTTCTAAATATATATATCTCTCTCTCTGCCACATCGATAAGAATTTCAAAAGTCAACATTATTTCTGCGCGTCAAACATTTTATGTAAACGTAACTGACCCTCAATAAAAACTCACTGGGGAATTTCGTCAAACATGTTATCTGCATCACGTTGTTTTAGATTTTCCACATACTTTCAACCCAAACACAATCCAATCATTAATAGTTTACGTAACACCAAGCTTTTACACCATCTCAATTCGTACAGAAGAACTTTTATTGGATTCTTCACAACAATACATTCTCAGTACAAGTTATGGAAACAATCGGGTTTTAGGAAAATTAAATAGAAGAGGGTTTTATGTTAATGGGTTTTTATCAGATTATGCTTCTTCCAATGGGAATAAACCTTATAGTGAGCCTGTAAGTTATTCATTCTTTATATGCTATTATCTCATTTTTGTATACCATTGTATTTGATAGTGCTAAAAATTGGTTTGGATAATTTGGTGCAGGGAGGGCATGCTTTGTTTTCGACGTCTACGGGTAATATAGCAGGAACGAATCACGTGGCGAAACGAACTGATGATAAGGTGGTTAAGAAAGGAAATTCGGAAGAACAAATTGCTGACGTTAAGATACTTAAAACGCTTGCAAAGTATTTATGGTCGAAAGACAATTTTGAGTTTCGGTTTAGGGTGGTATTGGCATTGAGTCTTTTAGTGACAGCAAAGGCGAGTTATCTTTTTCTAAAGGATTATTATGTAATGTTTTAAATGTGGCAGTTTAGCTAACAAGTATATGTTCAGCTGTTTTCCAGGTTTTGAATGTTCAAGTGCCATTCTTGTTCAAACATGCGGTGGACTGGTTGTCAGTTGCAAGCGGGGCTGGTGGTCAGCTAGCCTCGTTTTCTACGGCTAATTCGACTATTTTGGCGCTTTTTGTGAGTCCCGCAGCTGTTCTTGTTGGATATGGGATAGCACGAGCAGGGGCATCAGCTTGCAATGGTATTACATAGAGAGTAATCTTTAACACTCAGTCTTGCTTTGAATGAGTAGATTTCAAATTTTTAAAGTGAAATATTTTGTTTCAAGAGATAACAAGCACTTGCATCATAATGCTTGTTTAGTATTCATTTCACGCTAAAACTATTTGTGTTTAAGGTCTGTTCCTTGGATGTTAAGTGTCAAAACACTCACTCAATTCTTTGGTCGGCAGAATTGCGGAATGCTGTGTTTTCTAAGGTAGCCTCACGGACAATCCGCACAGTTTCTAGGCAGGTAACAACGCCAACCTTTTACGTTCTAATTAATTTTTTTTATCTATCAAGTGAGCCTCATGTAGCTCATTCTTGACATGCCTGTATGCCATCTTCATATATCACTTTGACTTCTGCAGGTCTTCGCACATTTGCATAATCTGGATCTTCGATATCATTTAAGGTATTGTATAGGACATCTTGAATTCTCTCTTGTTGACCTGCTTTCATCCATCCTCACTGCCATGCATGCATTTGTTACTTTTATTTTATCCGCAAAATAAGAAAAAAGTATTTCTAGAGTAACATGACAGAGGAAGTGTTATTGGAAAATTACATAGTGGTTATTGCATTTCTTGCAAACTCCTTTTTTCTTCATCATCTTATCATTTTGGCATGTCATGTTTTTCTCAGCATATCAACTTGGAAATTCTTGTTATTGTTGAGGGAAGTAAAATAGCAAATGTAGGTCTTAACATATGTTCCTCTTCAATTAAGAACCTATCTTGAATATGTTCTTTTGAAGATATTAATTTTGTTTGGAAAATTCACATGTGGTAGAATTATAATATAAGACTGCTTCCATCGAAAGTTCATGTGTATTTATTTCTATGATCAAGCTAAAGCTGAAAATTCTCCCTAAGAATGTATATACTCCCAATTTTAAGTTCATCAGTCTAATATGCATCAGTAGGATATTAGTCGAGTTATGTTTACAAAGAAATAGCTTAGTCAAGTGTATTTATTTCTATATTTATTAAGTGTTTAAATAGGTGCACTTTCATATCTGACTTTTGAATCTTTATTTTCCAGCCGACAAACTGGTGCGCTAAATCGCATAATTGATCGTGGTAGCCGTGGGATAAATTTTATTCTTTCAGCAATGGTATTCAATGTTGCGCCCACCATATTAGAGGTATCATCTTATTGGCTTGCTTGTTGTTAGGCTTTCTTGGTCCTTCAAATAGTTTCCTTGAAGAATGAGTGAACTGTAGAGCTCTTGTTTAGATACGTAATTAATAGTGGGGCACGATTGTTCTAGGCCAGGCCAATTTTTTTACCCGTTGGATTATGTTTTCTTAAATCTTATTTCATACCTGTTCTTGGCTGTTACTAACAAATAAAATTTTCAGATCTCAATGGTGTCGGGTATACTAGCATACAAATTTGGGGCATCCTTTGCATGGATCACATCCTTATCAGTTGTTGCCTATGCTGCTTTTACTTTGGTTGTGACACAGGTACTAATTTTGCTATACTACTAACATACTAATTTAATATCCTTTCCCAAGAAGTCCCATTCGTTATCAATTTTTTTGACGGTTTCCATGATGCTTCCAGTGGCGAACTAAGTTTAGGCAGGCCATGAATAAAGCTGATAATGATGCAAGTTCGAGGGCCATTGATTCACTTATCAATTATGAGGTGAGGTTGTAATTGTTTTTGTCGTGAATTATTAAGCTTCTTTAGGGCTTCATCTCAGTTTATTGCCTGCTGCATTTCTTTTCTTAACGATTTTACTCATGTAATGCTCCAGACTGTCAAGTATTTCAACAATGAGGGCTATGAAACTGAGAAATATGATGAGTTCTTGAAAAGTAAGTGACAAGTTTTATCTTTTGTTTCATAGTTTCTTATGCCAATTTTTATTTTTGTCTTTTTCATTTTTATATTTAATGTCTAACACATAAAGTTCCTTCTTACAAGGTTATGATGAAGTAGAAAAAAACTATAATGTATCTGAAGTAGGCATTCAGTGGTTGGCTTGATAGTGATTTTCGCTAGGATGATTAATTGATAAGAGTTCCCCCCCCCCCCCTGTGGTTGGACTCGGACATTCTACTTCACAAGCACCTGTGATTATGAACCATGGGATTAATTCCTCGTGGGTGCTTCTTTATTTTTCTTAACTTAATCTGAAACACATGAAAGTAATTTCGGGTATCATAGATGGACATAATTTGATGTGAGTCCTTGAGAAGGTTTCACCTTTACCTAATGATTTGTTTGTTTTTGTTATGGTAAAAGTAAGCAATCTTACACAGTGTTGGAGCCAGAAATGTTTTTCAGGGTGGGCAAAATTATTGAAAATTTTACAATTTACTCAAAAAGAGGATCGAAATTCATTACACAAAAATTCAGAAATTCCTAACAAAATTGTACATTAATTATCCAAAACATGAGTTCAATTTATAACTTGTAAATAACTCAATTGGGTTGCAACTGTAACACTAATCAAATTTCCAATACTAAGAGATGAACTTCATAAGAAGAAGGTATCAAATCTTTCAATTTAGAATTTAAGACTTTAGGGAAATAGGGTGTTAAAGTTTGAGAATTTAGGGATTTGAGAAAGAAGAGAAATTGCAAAGAAGAGTCAAAGATGAACTTAGTGGGAGTTATTCAACCACACAGGGTCTTGTTCATGTTTATTAGGGGAGAAGAAACTGAAGAAGAATTGAACAAAAGTGATGAAGAACTGACCGAACAAGGTTTTTATCTCTTTCTAATTTGAAAAATGATAGGGTGCTCCCAGTTTTAGTACAAGATCAGTCAGTTCATAAATCTTAAGCAAATCAAGGGATAGAAAAATGATAGTGTGCTCTTTATTTGATACTTTGGGGGTAGCAAATTGTTACAGTGTCTATTTTTAGATAAGATAAAGATGGAATAGTACAACTATTTTTTTTTTGCAGAAGTTCAGGGTGTGCAACTGCTGACCCTTGCACACCCTTGGCTCTGCCACTGATCGTACATGTTATTCACATTAGATTTTGGGTTTAATCTCCCTGGTTGATACATAACCCTGATAGTTGTCCCTATTTTTTTTAAATATCCAAATGATACATTTAATTTTTTCCAATAATTGAATTTTTCACGCATCGTAGCTTCCTTATTGCAAAAACTTTTGCCCAAAATAATACCAATCACAATATGTAGTGATGCCTGTAATACATTTTTCTTTGAACTTAAACAAATATTGTATGTTTTATCTTTGTCTAACCTAATTTATACCTTTATATTCCAAATTGCTTACTAGGTTTGGCTAGTGCTAAGAAAGGAGAAAAAGAGAGAGTGAAACATTCATTGTCCCTTTGTCTTTTTATTATTTTTAGTATTTCTAAGTTGAAGCTTCCATGGTTTTAAGATGTTATTCACGACACTCCGGAGGGGTGTTTCGGTTAAAAGTACTGTTAAATCAAGAAATGGTCAGTAGAAATTGCAAAACCAAGAACTTCATTGTACTTTACATAATATATATTTTTTCACAAAACTCTGAAGAATCCTAAAGTTTTTGCATCTTAACATCGTGACAACGGACCTAATGTGTCCTAGTTCTAATTAGCATGAGTGATTATGTATCTTGCTGAAATTTTGCAATGGAAAAGCTGTGCACATGAATTTATAATTCTCTGCGATATAAAAAGTTTGTAACTCTCTGTGGGTATGTTACTGATGACTGACTTATGATGATAATGATATTTTCTAGAATATGAGGATGCTTCTTTGAAGACACAAAGTAGCCTTGCTTACTTAAACTTTGGCCAGAATGTGATATTTAGCACCGCCCTATCAGCAGCAATGGTACTATGTTCACATGGTATTATGAATGGCGAGATGACTGTTGGTGATTTGGTAACACTGAATTATTATTAGTCTTCATTTTACTACAAGTTTATTTAAAACTGTGTCTCATGAATTGCATGTTATTTTGGAACAACAGGTAATGGTCAATGGCCTTCTGTTTCAGCTTTCTCTTCCTCTCAATTTCCTTGGAAGTGTGTATCGTGAGACTAGACAGAGTCTTATTGACATGAAATCCATGTTTCAGTTACTCGAGGTATCTTTCCTGGGTCTTTATATATCTATCTTGCTTTGCAGACTGTTTATACTTGTAGCGGCAGTTGCATGATTCAGTATTAAACAATCTGTTGAAACTCTGCTTCTCTGAATGTATACAAGACACATGATATTGATGCGGTCTCTGTGCTTGTGTTTAGGACTTTGGGTGTGTGGGGGGAGGGGTTTAGCTGATTGTTCCTTCAAGTAAATTAATTACTTTTTCTCAGTCAAGTATTTGGGATTATATGTGGGCTTGGAAGAAAGTTAGATTTGTTTATTTATCATTTAAATTAAGCAATTTAAGCCTATCCCATTTGTCTTCTCTTTTCATGATTTAGTTCTCAGTTTCATTAAATAATTTGTTTCAACTGACAAGAAAAATACACATTTGCTAATTTTAATCAGTGTAACAAATTTTTGTTTACTTAGGGCACCTTATATTGCACTTTGGTAGATTGATTTTGCAAGTGCTTAATTACACTCTTTGTTGATTTATTAGGATAAGCCTGAAATTAGAGATGAACCTGATGCAAAACCACTAAAGCTGAGTGGAGGAAGCATTCAGTTTGACAATGTCCACTTTGGGTACGTGTCTGGTTTAGCGTGTTCATCAAGTTAATAAAGTACCTAATCTTAAATGCAAATTTTCAACTCAGATGTAGTTACTGCTACACCTATAATATCATCTCGTTGGATGAACAATTGCACAATATTTCCCAAGAATATTTATTTTTTCAGCGAGCTTCTTTTTGCTTTGCTTGTTTTGCCCTTTTCCTCTTGTTTTTAAGAAGACATTTACATTGCCCTTTAGCCATCCAAATGCCCATAACAGTATATTGACCATATAGTAAATGTAACGACCCATCACATACTGCCATGTCAATACTGTCCCAACTTAGCCACCCAAAGGCCCAAGACTGGCCTATCTATAGGTGTGGGTTTTCATCTCAAAAGGCCTTGACATAAGTAAGTGGCCACACAATACCATTTGTCCAAGGTCGTCCGTACCAGATGTGGACTAGATCTCCATGGGCATCACACCTTGCTCTGTTCAGATGAACTTAATATTTTGCTATTTTGTTTTCAAACTTATTATGTAAATGTTATTCCTTGTTTTTTTGTCTGTTTTCCTGTTGCCATAGATGATGATCAATGGATTACCTAGTTTTCCTTTGGTGTACTCAGGTATCTAACTGAGCGCAATATTCTTGATGGGGTTTCTTTTGTTGTACCTGCTGGAAATAGTGTAGCCATTGTTGGGACTAGTGGCAGTGGTAAGCTTTTGGAGCTGACACATTTTATATTTCTTTTCCTTTTTACCCTTTTGTTATCTGAACCTGTTGGGATAAATAAGTTTCTAGATGTCTTATATATGGTTTCTTGCAAGTACTAGCACAACTATTACCAGTTTCTTATTTGTTATCTTTCATTGAATTAAAGCGACCAGGAGGTCATATTCATACATGTTTCTGCTTCCATAGTCCATTTCGACAAATATATGTGGCACATGGAGCATGTTTTGGGACATTTTATTCCTTGAACCCTTTCGGTGATGAAACAAAAGGCAATCCAAGATTACATATAGATATTGCCGGAGCATTCGAGGAGACGCCGGGAATCATATGATGAACATTTTTAATTTATTTAGGCAGGTAGCATGAAGTGGCTCCAGATTTAGATATGTATGTGAAGCTTTAATAGAAAGAGACGCATCTGTATTTGTTTGGTGATGTGCATCAAAGTGTAATTGAGTGTAAAGTGGAGAAACTTTGCAGTAGAGTGCAACTCAGACCCTTTGGGAGATAAAGTTCAAACAAAAGGAAAGGGAGTTTGCTGAAATACATGGCAATAGCGATTCCAACATTGGATTGGATTTAGGGGCTGATGATGATTTGCTTGATGACTTGGTCTCCAGTGAAGAGTTGTTGATATCTCCAATGAAGTTTAGGCTCCTTTGGTGTAATTTGAGAGGAGTGGGACCTCAAGGAAAAAAAAAAAAAAAAACAGAAAAAACTCTAGGTATGTAAACTACGGAGAAAATAGATGATTGCGTTCTTGATCTTTAATGTATCAGAATGGGAGACTTTCTGTTGTGTTCATCTTTAAAGCAGTTTCCAACCGTTCATAACCTTGGGATGAGATTTATCAAGAACCTCTTAAGTACTAACTTTGTCTGGTACTAATGGTGACTCAGTGAATCATACTTTCATTTGGTGTCCTTTTCCTTGGTGGCCTGGTAGTTTCTTTATTAATTTGTTTGGGGTTCTATTGGGTTTGTCCTGATTCACTAAAGAGGTCACTAGTCTCATGGAATGTGTGGATCCAATCGGGAAGAGGTCATTATATATGTAGTATGCTCCCTTCTGCAATTGTGTGGGCGGTGTGGTTGGAAAGAAGTAGAGGTCATTTTGATAAAGAGGCGGCATCTTTGGTGAGTGCCATTATGTCCATTAATGAACTTCTAAGGTGCACGATGACATGTGAGATATCTCTTTTGAGCATAGTGTAGATGGGAGGCCTCGATGCATTGAGCGTTTTGTTTGTTTCAATAAAGTAATTTCATTGGTTGGCCCCTTAATACCACATTTTTAAAATTTATTCTGAAGGGCCGTGAAAATCACCAATTGTAGACCCATTAGCTTGCTCTATTCCATTTATAAGATCATCACAAAGTCCTTGCGAACAGATTAAGAAGAGTCTTGAGGAGTCTCATATCTCTTGTATCAAGTGCATCAGTGGAAGACATAATGTATTGGTGCCTCATTGTCAATGATGTCCTTGACAGTAGGCTAAATAGGAGAAGACAACATGACATTTATATGATGAAAGCCTGTGGTTATGTTTCACGGAACTTTGTTTGTGGGAAAACTTTTTTGCTACCCAATGGAGGAAGTGGGACATTGTAATGGGTTCTTGGAGGCCATTGGGATCTCTCATAGTCCTGGAAAGAGGATGTTTATATAAATGTGTTATAAGAATTCTTAGCCTTTAACAGGCCAGTCGTTTTTTTTACCAGGTTGATGGTTCTCAATAAATAAAACAAAGACAGAAAGGACAAAGGTTGAAGATCTTTAGAACAGATTTGAAGTCAGTTGAATTCCCCAAGTATATATTTGAATGAATATGTCAAAGTTTTTCACCTGACCCCATATTAATTGGGGAGATATTATTGTTGTCTTGAGCTAGAACCATTTACAAAGGACACGACACGGCTATTTATGCCCAAGTACAGTTTTAAACAACAGAGAACTAGTTCACTTATGTAAATTAGGCTAATTTGTTTGCTATAACCATCATAGTGAGGTTCAAGCAGAAATATATGAAAGATTTGCATATGAGCTCCCTTTCTTGGATCATAATGTTATTTTGCTTTCGATTTCCTTCAGCACCATAAATTTTTCACTATGTGATGTATTTGCAGGTAAGTCAACCGTACTTAGACTACTCTACAGATTTTTTGATCCTCATTCTGGAGCTGTAAGCATCAATTCTTCTATTGTATCTTAGTTCATTTCCTTCTTATATTGGCGTGGTTACCTCCGGTATTGTTATGGTTTTCCACGTAATTGTTGTTGCTTAGTTTAGCTTATCATTTTTATATATATATATATATATACATGTTTTTTGCGTTAGTGATGTGGTCTAGTCGTTTTTGATTCCCAAGTGTTAGCTTTCTACATGTTTCACCAAGGATCATGGTCCTCCCGCCCTCTTATGGTGGACATTTTCATATTTTAAGAGGGAAGGTCAACTTGCTTCAATCAACCTTGAGTGCAGCGATATCAATATATACACTTAACATTTTAAATTTTCATTCTCTGATTATTATTCAGAAGCAGAATTCTTTTGAGTTTTGATCTCCATTCACTTCAAAATATTTATTATAAAGAAAAGAACTGAAGTTTGGAATATATTGTTGTCACTTGACTCCCAAAGAGTTATATACGTAAAACTAAATTGTAGGAGTGGAACCTAGTAGGCCATGTCTTCATTCTTAGCCGTTTAGCGGTGGCTTAACTTTTAAATGTATAACCGTATGATACATGAAAATATGAAAGTCTTAACAAAAGTGTGGTTTCTCTAGCTTGCGATCTTGCAGGAATTTGTTCCAAGTTCTATGTTTCTTACTTCCTATTTATTTCGGTCCAGTGTTTTCACTATTTGGTAACACCCCCACCCCCCACCCCCCCCCCCAAACACACAAAAAAAATGTGGAGTATAACTTAAATTCTTTTAGCTTGGAAAGAGAAGAATATGGAATAACTTTCTCAATTTAAAGTTATTCAAATGCGTAAAGCGCTTGCACGATTATCAACATCCTCTGTTTGTTCGCTTTAGCTATAAGAGTGGTAAAACTGTGTCTCTTACATTTTTTTCTTTATGCTCTGATGAATGGACCAGCTTCATCTTACTCAGAGTCTGGGGCTTATAAGTATTTATTCGGACAAATTTTGGTTACCCTCATTTTGTTTATATATGATGCTTCATAACAAATGTCTCTGAATTGAACTTGTGGTATTGTACGTGAAACCCCTATAAGAGGTTGTTGGATATCTTATCAGTATCAGACATTCTAAAACCTTCTTCTCTATTGAACAACAAGAAATTTTTCTTGGTTCTATTGCATTTGATGGGTCTGAAACTCTGAATTACCAAAATGGGAAGAAAAGAAATAATTTTTCTACAATATTATACTGTGTTTGTCATTTGACTCCATTATGAAGGTGGGAGTATTATAAGTTGTTGGCATCACATGTTCTGTCAAGACTGAAGTTTTTGATGTTTCACATTTAAGTTTGTCATTGGAATAACTTGCTAAATAATGTCCTTTTCACAGATAACAATAGATGGCCAATGTATAAAAGATATGACATTGGAGAGTCTCCGAAGATCTATTGGTGTTGTACCGCAGGATACTGTGAGTTCATCAAAATTGAAAGCATTTGCAGTTTTTCACATTCATTTGCTTTTACCAACTTCACAAACTTTTGACATTTAAGACTATCGTGATTAACTTGCTGTGTGGTGCTTAATGGACAGGTACTCTTTAATGACACAATTTACCACAATATTGCTTATGGCCGTCTATCAGCAACAGAGGAGGAGGTTCGTGCCCAATTCCATTATTAACTTTAGTTCTTTTCCAAGTTTCCAGTGTCAATTTATTTCTTACTGCTTGACATTCAGGTGTATGATGCTGCTCGCCGCGCATCCATCCACGATACCATAATGAGCTTTCCAGAGAAATATTCAACTATGGTTGGAGAACGTGGACTTAAGGTTAGCATTTGTTGTCTTACAAATAAATTGATTACTGGTCCTCTCTTTTAAAGGAAAATGCCACCTTGTCCTGCTCAAATAAATGGAGTACAATAGCAATAAAAAAGTACTGTAGTAGTTTAAGTTCAGTCCTCAAATTGTGTGCAGTATGCTGCTGTTAATCATCCGACTAATGGTTTTTGCTGTTTTTCCTCGGAACATCTAGAAGAACATCATAGACTAGAAGTTTGTTTATGGAGTTGGTTTTGGCAAATAAATTTTGTAGGCAGGAATTTCATAGAGTTGTTAAATACTCGTCTGCCGCTTGCTTGATAGTCCATCTGAGGATGGTAGTATTAGAAGTTCCCAGCCATGTTTTGTTTGTTTGAATTCCATGTGATCTATTTTTTATTTTATTTTTTCTCCCTCTGATCGATGAAAGTATAGATATGTTTGATTAAAACTATTAAGCTCCACTTACAACATGTAACTCTCTCTCTCTCTCTGTGTGTGTGTGTGTGTGTGTGTGTTTTGTTCTATGATCAGTAATATGAAGTATTTTGTGTTCCTATTGGAATAATATATGTTGTTCAAAGAATTCCCATGCTAATGACATTGCAAAGCATTTGCAAGAGTACTAGACTTATGCCAATGTTATAATAATAATTTTCTGGTAGCACCCTTGTGATCCTTTAGCAGCCATGTTTTGATACAAATCTTGCAGAAGTACTGTCTTTTCTCTTATGGAAGTATTTTTCTAGAGACAATGACTGAAAAATACAACAAACTTTGCATGTTGTTTCAAAAAATACAACGAACTTTCAGTTTGTTTCAATCTATCATTTCGTCAAATTAATTGGAGGAATGCTTATGTTGACTGTTTAAAAAAACCCCAAATCTCCCTCACTAAAATTCCGTGAGGGAGGTGGACTATCACCAATATTCTGAAATTCTGAAATTTCAAAATTCCAACTAAAATAGATTAAACCGATTATCAATCATCTTCTTCATCTTTTATCCCACCACCTCCTCCACCACACCACTGCCCCCACACCCCCACCTCCACATTTTACATCTTTTTTTTCGAGTTCTCTCATTTTCTTATATATCTATTTCTGAATTTGACTAATTTTGGAGTGAAATTCGAACCATTGAAAAAATAATCAAGAATTATATAACTCCATTTTTTAGAGAAGAGAATTGATAATGAAGTTTGAAAATACAATTGGTATTGAAATTGGAAAATGGGGTGTTGGTGAATTTATGGTGAATGGGGAGTTAAGTTCTTTTTTGCTAGTATTTCGAGTTGTGAATAACCATTAGCGGCAGTGGAGATGGTGGTGGGTTGGTGGTTTGATAGAAGATGAAGGTGAAGAAATATTGGGCGTTGGATTGAGTTATATCTGAACGCCCTAGATGCCGCCACATGGACAAGTTAATTTAGAGTATTGATTTTGGGCCACATGTCATCACATTATCCACCTAATTTATATTTGATAATAGACACATCACATTAACTGTTCACATAAGCCTACCGTCAAATTAATGTATGAATTGAAACAAATTGAAAGTTCGTTGTATTTTTTGAATTAAAAAAAACTACGTTGTATTTTTTGAAACAACATGCAAAGTTTGTTGTATTTTTTGGTCATTATCTCATTTTTCTATGGCTTTTTAAGTTTTTGAAGACTTTGACATGTTACTTGTTTAGTGAATAGAGAAAGAGAAGATACTGATTGTAATTTGTCTTCTTACAGTTGAGTGGCGGCGAAAAGCAAAGAGTGGCCTTGCTCGTGCATTCTTGAAAGCTCCTGCTATTTTGTAAGTTATCTTCCTACTTCATCAAGTGTCTCTTTCCATCATGTCATTGACACACACACACACACACACACACACACACCCCTCTTCCTGCATTCTCAAATAAGACACAGTGATGCAATGTTTGAATTAGTGATTATCCTATTATTTTTAGAGTTGTTAGGTGATCTGTTAGTAAATTGACATTGGGGTAGGAAGACCTGTTAGTATCCATTGTTGTAGATTTGGTTTTGTTTCTATTGATCTTTTTTTGGAAGCAATATTAGGTTATGTGATGAAGCTACTAGCGCTCTTGACAGTACAACAGAAGCAGAGATACTAAATTCGTTAAAATCCCTAGCAAATAATCGAACGTCGATTTTCATTGCACATCGGCTTACTACCGCAATGCAATGTGATGAGGTGAGTCTTTCACATATTCTTTTTTACTACACCTAGTACGCAGCCTATTAGTTTTGGTTTGCGTAGGATCTTCTTCCTGTACTACATTTTATTGGTAAAATACTAAAATGTAAATAGCTCCATAATACTCAGAAACTTGTAGAAGTGATTGGTGTGATTGGAATCCTGGAGTGTATTTGTGGCCGGAGTAATGATAGTCAGATGCCTATGTGGAAGTTGTAGTCTTTAATTTAAAATGGCGTGTCAATATATTGAAAACTTGACCGTAACGGTACTCGTGACATTAGTGCACCTCTACCGCGATCCACTCGTGGCTACACCGCTCATGACAGTTTAGGTGCCTTTGGAGGCTTGGCACTCTTACCAGTGGCTACGCTATTTGTAATATCATCTGTACTGATATCCTGGAATAGCTTCCACACGTCTTGAAGTATCACGAAAATTGCATAAATTACAAAACGAGCAATTTAAATATCCTGAGTTTAAATTTCGGGTGTGTCAGTATATCAATGGCAATAGATTTGCCTCTTGAAAAATTTACAATACCGACATGCAGTCAAGATTTCATATTCAGAAGGTGGATATTACAATACATTTTAGGTCGGTTCTGGAAAACTTTTTATTTGTTTGCCGCCATTGATTTTGCTTCAAAATCAGCAACGCTACTCTTGAAATTCAGTATAAGTGCATTTGAAGGTATCATGAGTGGTGTTGGCCTCTGTATTGTGACGTACGGGTTACTGTTACTTATCTTATAAAATTAATCTCCGCCATATGTAGCCTTTTAATTTTGTTGTTTAAAAACTAGCATACTTTCGATAGGACTGGAAATAGCCTATTCTACTGGTTTCGATTAATCAATTGTTGTGATTTTCAGATTATTGTTCTGGAGAATGGGAAAGTTGTTGAACAAGGACCCCATGATGTTCTTGTGTCAATATCAGGAAGATACGCTGAGCTCTGGGGACAGCAAAATAACACCACCGATGGAATTGATTCTCCAGTCAAAGTGGCATAATATATATATATTTTGAACCTTGTAATTCTTCCTCTCTTTTTTTGGAAAGTTCAGCCAGCCATGTAACAGTCCTGTATTATTGTTCTGTGAATATTGTTTTTTCTAATTTTAGCTGCTACAGATATTGATCAGTTTATACGAGAAATGAGTTAATTTATCCGCCTCAGTTCTCTTTTAGCTCAACTTGAGATATTGGCATGAAAAACTCCCTTCAGGTTGCATAATAACTTCCACGAAGACTGAACTTTTATAAATGCGACAAATAGTTATATTTTTTAACAGTATCATACTGTCACAAAGTTGCGATCTTCTGAACTCCTGATGAAAGGATTAGATCGTAAACAGTTAAAAGTACTTTCCTGATTCTTTGGCTAGCTTTCAAATAGTATAGAAAAAAAGAAAAGAAGTGATACACATATTGGTGATAAACTAGATTAGTCTAATGCATTCGAAATTTCGATTGACCAAAAATAAGACCGTCGCTTCTTTATTTATTTGGTAACTTTGCATATATTTGTCTCATACACTATGGGATAGTGAGAAGAGATATATTTTATATCCAAGAGGGGCTATAATTGGAGATACTATTGTTTCTGGTACAGAAGTTCCTATCTCAATGGGAAATGCCCTACCTTTGAGTGCGGTTTGAACTATTGATTTACGTTTGGGATAAGTAAAAGTTGCAGTTACATCTCTAAAATTTTATTTTTGGTAACTTGGAAATTATATAATTATTATACACAGTGGCGATAAGTACAAGTTGCAGTTACATCTCTAAAAAGTAAAGCATTTATTTATACAATGAACCTAAGAAAAGTTCCTTCATATCTAAATTGGCTAGACTTGCCGGCAGATTAGAACGAACAACTTCAGGATTAGACCACCAAACTGAATCTCTAGCTTGTTGTGAAGTAAGTTTAGCCAGAGCATATGCGACAAAATAACATTCCCTATACATCCATTGCACATATACATATTGTTGCATGAAATAAAAGTTTTACACTTTTGGAACCCCGCTTAAAAAATCTAGTCGACAACCTCTGACACAAGATTCAACTCTTCACAATACTCGTTTAATACTCTAATGACGACGCTGGAGATAAATTTGCAAAGAGGTCTGTTTCTGGCAACTTGAGACAAACCAGTTCTAGGACTCCAAGCCTTAGTCACAAAACTCTGCACCCGAACCTGCTGTATGAACACTCAGCTATAAGCTATTTCTTTATCTATAGTTTACATTAAAGTCTAGTGGTAGGGAGAAAAGCTATGTTTAGCATTGGTACTAAGACTTCACAGTGTTTGCACACTGACAGTAAAAGTAGAATGTGTCTTAGTTTCCGAAGTAATATTTCATGCACGTGGTACAACGGTTCTCACTTGAAAAGGGGTGTCAAAATGGCCCTCAAACTCTTAGCCCGCCCGCCTCGACTTGGTCCATAGGCCGAAAAAACCCTCAAAATGAAACTCTCACACATTCGTAGGCTGGGCCTATCCGGCCCTCAAGTCTTTGAGAGGAGGGTAAAGTAATAGCCTAGACTTTGAAACTTAAGCCCTCCTTTAAGCCCGACCCATTTGACACCAGTTGAAAATTACATCTATCCTCCTATCCCAGTGCCGCTCACTGGAACTTTTATCAGGCAGTGGCACAATAATCATGAAGATCCGACCCAAAATATTCCAATTGTTGGTCACTTGTGCTCATTTTATTCAAAATCCAATTTCAAAATGAAAAAAGTAAAACCTATAACCGATGAAGCGTCACTCACATATTTATACTACATTCCAAATGCACATACATATATTGAAGATAAACAGTAACAATGTCAGTCAATGACAGCCTAGTTCAAAACCAAACAAGTTCCACTCAGAAGAAGGACCACCATCTCCTGTTCCTGTTTCTTCCCTGGCCAGTTCTTAAATTTCCAGGCGACATACGAACATGCTGCTGACCCTGTAACTGAATGCCACAATGTCCTCTTGTCCCTAGCGCATTAGCAAGAGGGTTACGGAAACAAAACACTAGAACAATGCCAACAAGACTAACAATTGGAGTAGCTGCAAGAAAAAGCCACCCTCCACGTGTATGCTCTCTGTCAGTGGTATCAGTGTCACAATCCACAGTGACCAACTCTCCTTGCCCTGTTCCCTCATTGGTCAATTCACAAACTTCATCTGCCTCAGCATCAGATATGTCATCTGAACTATTCCCGCTTGGTTCGCTCTGTTGGATCTCCTGAATCTCATCTCTGATTCCCGAGTTCCTTTTCCCTTCTTCATAGTCTTTATCATCAGTTGGAAGCTCATACCGACAAAGAGGGCATGAGTTCCTTGCACTTAACCAGGGCAAAATACAAGAAGGGTGATAGAGATGCATGCACGGTAGCTGGTTCCCTGCAGTCCCAATCAATAGAGAATCCTTACAGACTGCACAAATCAAATCACCATGCTTCATATGTGTCTCATCAATGATTACACAAGGAAGATTATCTACGAAAGACGCAGCTGCCGGTGGTGCCCCTCGTCTAGTGCCATCAGCCTCTGCAAGTTGCTCAAGCAGTACTTCAAAGCCTACAGCATCAAGATAGTCATCAGGGTTTTCAACATAAGACGGTACCCTCGATTCCTGTAGGGTAGCAAAGATGTTAGGGAGTCTAATTTCTCGAACTCTCCTGTGTACAGTACTCTCATTTTCAGGAGACTGCAACCCAGACAACCAATTGGGAGACCCATTATTTTCATTTGGGCTCCTAGATAGAACACGTTGAATCCAATGCTCTCCTTCAATATTTCCAACTGTACTCTCTTCAGCATTGCTTTCTCCCCAATCTTCATCTTCCTCATCTTGGTCTTCAGAGTTCCACTGGTCAAGGCCCGCATGCATTGGATCAATATCGGTATCACTGTCAAAATCGCTTCTACCGTCTGGTTGGATGAACACTTCCCCGTCCAGAAAGCTATGAACATCAACAGAAACATCTGACTCGCCGCCATAAGCACTATAAGAAACAGCATCACCCTCACCATGAAAAGCCCCATATCCACCAAAGCTAGCAATGGATTCACTCTCCCCAAACACAGAATCCAAGTTATCAAAACCCTCACTTTCATTATCAGACACAGGCCTCCACCATCTTCTAGATCCATTTGGTGTGGTGCGTGAACTTGTCGGCTGCAACACCCTGCTAGCTGTATCTCCATCAACCACTTGAGCCTCTGGCCCAAAGGAAGAGACGGGGCTAGATTGTTGGTTTTGCCTCACCAAATTAATGAGATGTGAAAATTGCTGTGAGAAAAGATCTTCCATTGACTCAGAACTGCTGTTTCTGGCTCTACCTCCTCTAAACGATCTTCTCTGATGGGATCCCGGGATGGTTTCATCAATATTTCCAAGATACGCAACTTTACATTCCCCACATATATCAAAGGGTTCAAGATCATTTACTTCATTTTCTGGTATATAAAGTCTCGAACACAAGGAACAGTGTGGATGCTCATCATAATGTCGTCCTACACCATCATTTGGGGAGTTTTCCAACGACGGAGATGATCCCTGCAAACTTCCTCGTGATTCCGAGTCCATAAGTAACTAGCTGGTAGATAGACAAAAGCGCAACAGCATTACTCGCAAAATACTAAAAATAAATATACAAAAATAACACAACAGATGCTAAAAACGGAATCACAATACCAGTTGGAAAATTAAAAACAAGTCGACCAATCACAAAATAATGTGCACAAACATAATAAACATCAGTCACTAAAACTATCACAAAATAATGTGCACAAACATAATAAACATCAGTCACTAAAACAATCTTTGGATGTATTGAGCTTCACATGTATTCATTCTTTATTCAACTAGACAAGTGAGGAAAATATTCACATGGAACCACAGGGTACATGAATGACCTGATCACCTACAATATTTTAAGTTCATTTTGCTTAACATACCAAAATGAACCTGAAGCTGCAAATGCATATCTCAGTCTTTTAATTGTTTTCAATAGTATTAATACAATCATGGATGTTGAAACATTTTGCATTTCTTCATCTATCTCCTAAAGTGCATGGTTTATACCCTTTGATAGATTCAATCAACAAGAAAACAATACAATATAATTAGAAGCAATGAGCATGAGTTTCTCACAACAAAATACTCTAAAATTGTAACACACAACAACAAACACATAGCTAAAAAGCCCAACCTCAAAACTCTCTAAAAACAAATCTTTATCCATGAAATGCCAATAAGTCCAAGTAAAAACAGCTTAACAAACTAAAAATGGAAAATTTCTCAATAATTACCAATTTATACCTCCAATTTTCGCTGATCGTCAAAAGATCACTCAATTACACACATGGGAACATCAAGAAAGATGATTCTAACAACAAATGAACCTCAAATTACTTAAATGCATGAAATAAATTGGAAAAAAGCAGGGGGTTTTTTCATAAAGGTTGAAACTTTATAGTGTAGGATATACAGAATTGAAATTTGAGATTCTGGGCATTGTGGGAATTGAATGGAGAAATGGGAAATTGGGATTTGAGGAATTTTTTTTTCTGTGGAGAGAGAAAAATGATGGAAGCAGATTCATTTGGTGAGCAAAAGCAGGTTATGTTTTTTCTTTCTTTCTTTTTTTATTTTTTAACTTTTTTTTGCCTTGTGCTGACTTTGAAACTGGGATGTGAAATACTGAAATCTGATTTCATTCACAGTCTGGTAGATTTTTGGATGGGGCATGGTTGACGAACACTTGTTGGCGTCACAAAACTTCTAAAATTTCAACAGATGTGATCACATATCTTGACATAGGCAAATCAGATGCTGGAGGATAGATAGATCATATTATGTATATATTTTGTGCTAAGTTCTTATCCAAATTTTAGGAATTCGAACGAAATTGATGTCTATGGTATTAGACTCTAGTGGCCATATTAGGCTTGATATTAGACTCAGAGATTGATAAACTGATTAACTGAATGTGCCTAGCTACTTAGTTAGAGTCCTATTGGTAAAAATTCCAAGGTTATAATTCTTTGATTTGAACTTTTCTAAAGAGGTAATCAGGTCCTAGCTACAAAACAATCTAGGATATGTGTGTGTGATCATAAGTTGGCAATTTGAGATGAGTGTTTTCACATACTGTCGAAGAATGGTTGGACTTTGGACAAAGTTACAAAAGCCACTACCGTATGTTTGGGGAAAAGTCTGATCAATGATGGGTTCAGTGGGGCACTGGGGCAAAAGTGCAAAACAATGTGCGAGCGTTATGGGCTTATGGAGGCTTCATCTTTTGGCTTTAAAGTAGTAAATTTCGGGATGAATGGATGCTATTCAAATTATCCTACGAGTTTTATTGCACTTAGCTTGTTTGCTTGTAACATTTTCTTGTAACTTTCAGCTACATGGTGGGGATTGTTTTGAACTAGAATAGGGGAATAAGGGGATGTTTCTATCTCCAATTTCCTTCCTAAATGCTTGACAGCATGTATTTGATGAATGATACAATCATGAATTGTCTACGAACTCTAATTATATCTTTCTATTGTGGAAACGCATTATGATGTTTAAAATGTCTATATTTGAGTGATCTATTCAACTTTTTTTTAGACTTGGGCGAGAAAATTTGCTTTAATTTACTTAAAACAAAACTTGTTTACTAATGGGCGAAACTTGATCTAGGTCACCCATGTCAAAATAATTTCATGCAATCGTAATGGAACACTGCAACAAAGACACTGAAAAATTGAATATCTGAAACTGAACAAAAACTGGAATGGTACAGAGAATATCTTCAAATCATATTTTCCTAACAGACTACTTGCTAATCGAGCTTCCCTTCAACTTCAACTCATTCGATCACGCTAACTTTTGCTCCACGCCATCTACATGCAACAATATCTTTCAAAATATCCTAGTTCATTGGTATCAACTTGCAAAATCCCATATTTAGGAGTAACATATATATATCATATTTAACATATGATTATAATCATCTTTAAGTATTTCCAAATTTTAAAGATGAGATACAACATATATATCATGCAGTCTTCAATAGAAGCTTCAAGCTTGTCGCTTGTTCCTAGTTGAACAAAATCAACAGCAAATCATATCTGATACAAGGGTAAGTAGGTGGAAGACATTATCCAAGTCCAAGAGTTGGGAGTTTAGTGATGAACCATTATTAATCAAGAAATTCTATTATCTAAAAACTAATCAAGAAAAACTGAAAAAACACCACGAAATCGCGAATAATAGCTTTTAGAATTGGTGAAATATCATTATTCAAAATCTCGAATAGCTGACAAAACAAAATTTTTGGTCAGAAGTATTTTAATACCCATACAGTAATACCAATTGCATTATATTCTGACCATACCAAAATATTGCGCAAGTATATTTTTATTTTTTTTAGTAGTATGCGGTATGCCCCATATGCCCCTTATATCATAAAAATAAATAGCAAATGTAAGTCCCAATATAGATATCTCGGGGTTATGCAAGCTTTCGACCAAACATGGGATCCTTTATACCCAGGCCCAAATACTTATTGTGCCCATTAAATAAATGACACGTAATCACTTTCTACAAAAGTGAGCACCTGACAGATTCTTTTTTCTTGGAACTCACTTTGTTCAGTCTCAAATACTGCAAAACAGTTGGTCAAAATCTCAACTAACTTGTTTACATAAAAAGCAAAAACAAATAGTAGCCGTTGGCGCCTGCCTCTTTTAAATTCAAACTTCCAATCCAATCATTTCACACTACACATCTCAATATCTGTTTAAACCCAAGTCCTCATTTCTCACAAAGAGATCAACAATGTCACCAACTCAAAAACACCAATCACAGCCAACTCGGAAACCTCTCCAACCCAAGAACTTTAATACAACTGAAAATGTTGTAAAAAAGAAGAAACTAAATGATCAAGAACACTGGTTTGAGATATCTTTAGACGGAAATGTGAATAAAGAGAACAACCCTGTTTCTCCTGAAGTGAAAAAGATTGAGCCTTTTGATTCTTCACTTGCAGAAGAACTGAATGTGATTCGTAAGAGGATTGAGAGGTTGAGAGTGGAAAAAGACAAGACGGAGAAGTTGTTGAGAGAAAAAGATTTACTGCTGGAGATGGAAATGAAAGAGATTCAAAAGAGAGGGAATGTACAGAACGAGGTTGAAATGGAGATTGAGAAGTTGAAGAGGTTGAAGGAACTGGAATCATACTGCCGGGTGAGTTTTTCAATGTGTTTTTACATTTCATAGTTTAGTAGTTTAGAAAATGTCATTAGGAATCAACATTTAATGTTTTGATTTGTTGTACAGAGAACTGCACCAATTAAATCACTCAGAGAAAGAGAAGAAGAAAAGAAGATTAAGGAAGCTGAATTACTGGTATGTTACTATCTTTGTGTTTGTTTTTCCTTTTTCATCTCATAGGAATATATGTTGATTCTCCTTGTTTTATGGTTTCTATCAGAAGAAGAAATTGGAGGAAGATCAGATTGTGGCTGGAACATCTGAATCAGCAAATTAGATCGTGCATTGTTCAAATTATTATCAGAAGAATTCACAAGACTTGGCATTTTCTTTTACTCAGAGAAATAGCCAATTTTCATTTTTCGTGCATTGTTTGTATTTTCATCTATTGTAAAAGTATACCATTTACTTTTTCAAGAATAAACTTCAGAGCATTGAGACGTGAAACAACATTAACGTATGTACGGGTCTTATTGTATCAGAAATCTTGTTCAGCAACTTCTGTCCCGTGAGGATTTAATGATACGGTATATTCAGGTCATTTTGCTGGTCAAAGAAACTAAGCAAACATGCAAACTAAGCAAACCAATAGCAGCCATATGTTCAACTGTCTAAACTCCAGTAAAGTATAGGACCAACAGATTTGGCCCCCACCCCAAACAACCTGCGTAGAGGAGCTCAGAAGTTACAACCATTTCATCTGAGGCTTCTGAGCACATCTAACCAACACTAAACAGAGAGAAGAAACTGTGACCCAGTGTGATACTTGTTAGTCATCACACAAGACAGTATGGTCAGTCATCCATCCAGTGAATACACAAATACTGTTGCCATGATATGTCATGTGCAATGATGATACACATGCTGCTCCCCACAACAGAAAATTTATAAATAAGGAATCATGTATAAATAAAAAAGAAATTCATGTCTAGCAATTGTACTTGCAGATAAACAACCAAAATTAAAACAATCCTCTTCTAATTGAAACACAATCTGGATTCAGGACCCAAAATCAGACACCATTTTAACCTAGAAACAGAAGACTACATAATGCAAAAACTGCAGTAGCAACTGAATCCAAAAGCATAAGCCCAGGTCTCAAGTACGGACAGGGTTTGCAGCTCCAGCTGGGCGTGGTGCTTGGCCAGGCTTTGCATCATCCTGCAAAACAAAACCATAGTTTTTCAAAAACTTGTTTGTCTAATGAACTATGAAACATTCACAATGATGACGCCACGCCAAACTAGAGGATATGCTTCAACAAGCTAACTCGATAACCTTCTTTCAGTGAGATCATTTCAAGGCCTATAATATTTATTCTGAACAATCGCTAGACAATTTCAAGGCAAAAAAATCTTTGGTTCTAAAATACAAGCTTAAACAGGTTAAAGATTGCAATGTGATTTCCACATGATGCTAAAATGGAGGATATGCTTCAGCAGCTAACAGCCTAACACAATATATAACCTACTTACTGTTGCGATATAGCTTGAGTCCTACGGTTAGTAGTGATATGGTTAGTAGTGATATGTTAGGACTCATGTAATTATGGGATGTAACAAAGTTAGAAAGAAAAGCTCCTAGAATCAGGGAAAATATGATTGTATTATTGGCTATTTAAGCCTAACATTTGTAAATGAGAAGAGAAAAAAAGTATCCCCAAATCTGTATCTTCAAAATTTATTATGGTATCGGAAAAAAGTCAAAAAAAAAATAAAAAATCCAATCACGAAACCTCTATTCAAACCATCAAATCAGTCATACATATACAATCAGAAAATTCAGTTTTCAAGGGAGATAGAGTCCGAATGAAACAAATTATGATGTGTGGTCTCGGCTTATGGAGATGCATATAGCGGACGTGAAAAAACTTGATTATATTCTAGGCCAAACACCTCACCCAAATGGAAACCGAACCCTCTTACACAAAATGGTATCAATGAGAAACGGAAGGTTAAAGGTTGGTTGTTAACTTCAATGTCTATACGAAATCATGAAACGCTATCTACGGTCCAAAGGAGTACCATCGTGAAATTTGGAACGCACTTGCCAAAGCATTTTATGATGGGTCTGACGAATCACAGGTATTTGCATTAAACCAACGAGCGTTCTCTACCAAACAGCTTGGTCGTTCACTTTCAATTTATTATGGTGAACTTATTGAAATATTTCAAGAACTGGATTACCGTGACAAAATCACCATGAAGGATCCTGAAGATGTGATCCAGTATCGTAAATCAGTGGAAAGGTTGCGTGTACATATATTTTTACGCGGCCTTGATCTCGAGTTTGAACAGCTGTGTGGAGAAATTCTTCGAAAAGATCATTTGTTAGACTTGGAGGCTGCTTATGCATATGTACGACGTGATGCAAATCGACGCACTACTCAAAATGATGATTCTAATCTTACTGAACCTTCTGCTATGGTTGCTCGACAATTTAAACCACAGAACAAGAAGTTTGTTTCAGCCATAGACCGTGTACCAGAATCATCCAATCCTTCTGCAGAGAAAAAAAATCGGAGCTATGAACTAGGAGGTAATCGATCCGAGAGGTCTTGTACTCACTGTGGTGGAACCGGACATACAAAGACGCGATGTTACGAACTGATTGGGTACCCAGACTGGTGGGATCCGAACAAAGCACCACGTAAGCAGAAGGGCAAACAGAATATTGGTTCTGTTGCCATGGCAAACTCAGGAACAGAACCTGTTGATGAAGCTTGTGCCTCTGCCTTAATCGCCAAGTCAGGTAATGAAGGTAAGGCACTAATTGCTTCTTCACCTATTAGTAATGACGCATGGATAATTGATTCAG
Source organism: Coptis chinensis (assembly GCF_015680905.1). Taxonomy (NCBI): domain Eukaryota; kingdom Viridiplantae; phylum Streptophyta; class Magnoliopsida; order Ranunculales; family Ranunculaceae; genus Coptis; species Coptis chinensis. Next base: position 84,055,841 of record NC_141463.1, on the reverse strand, counting down.
GATGTACCGATCACATGATTTTTGACAACCCCTTGCCTCACTCTATGAAACCATCTAAATGTCCTACTGTGTCTACAGCTACTGGTACTTCCTCTCCTGTAGTAGGAGAATGTTCACTAACTCTTTCAAAGACTTTAAACTTGGATTCCGTTCTTGTCGTCCCATCTCTTAACCATAATTTATTATCCGTTTCTCAAATTACTCGTACCTTACAATGTCTTGTGATTTTTTGGCCTAACCATTGTGTTTTTAAGGATATCAAGACTCGGATGACAATTGGTTATGGTACTAGACAAGGGAAGCTGTATTATCTTGAGTTGGCACCGACAAGTTCAACAAAGTTGGCTCAAGTATTTTCAAGTGAAAGCTCTACTAATCACCCGAAATCAGAAATTTGGTTGTGGCACAAACGCTTAGGTCATGCGTCTTTTGGGTACTTGAAGAAATTGTTTCCACATTTGTTTTCTCCCATTATCTGGTCACCGAGTTTAAATGTGATGTTTGTGAATTGGCTAAGAGCCACCGTATTCCTTTCCCAATAAGTATGAATAAAAGTCAAGTACCTTTTATGGTCATTCACTCCGATGTGTGGGGTCCTTGAAGCACCCCTCTCAAGTAATAATTTCGATGGTTCATTATCTTTTATTGATGATCATACCCCCATGACTTGGGTGTGTTTAATGACACATAAACATGAAGTAAGTTCTTTATTCAAGCAATTCCACGGGATGGTCATGACACAATATCATTCTCATATACAAGTTCTTTGAGTGACAATGGTGGCTTAATTTGTGAACAACGATGTGGCTACTTATTTGAGTACCCATGGAATTGTTCATCAGACAACGTGTCGATATTCTCCTCAACAAAATGGGGTCGCCGAGCGCAAGAACCGTCATCTCCTTGAGGTGGTTCGTGCATCATTATTTGGTGCAAAGATGCCCACCCGGTTTTGGGGTGAGGCACTGACATCAGCAGCCTATCTTATTAATAGGGTTCCCTCAAGCTCACTTAAATTTCAGACACCCCTTCAGGTCCTTCAACAAGCCATAAACTCACCTACTGTTTCAAATTTACCTCCTAAAATATTTGGATGCATAGCCTATGTTCATCTACCTACACATTTAAGACATAAATTGGAACCCCGTGCTCTTCGATGTCTATTTGTTGGTTATCGTTACATCGGAAGGGTACCGTTGTTACCATCCACCATCTCGGAAAATCTATATTACTCATGATGTTGATTTCATGAAGAGGAAATGTATTACTCTAAATTTGAGTCTACATTTGGGAGGAGAAATTAGGTGATCTCAGGGCCTTCTTATGAGGAGATTATGAAAAATATTCACTGTCTCATGAAAATGTTCGTTAAATTTCAATGATTGTATTATTAGTGTGGAATCAAGAGATGATCAATGGTTGAGGAAAATCATGGAATTGTGACATGGAGGGGTCGAACGAAACTTCGAGGGATGAAATCGAAAAGATGCAAGTGGTGGCTCTCCAAATGAATGATGAAACTCTTGGAACTCAAGATAATCCAACCACACCTCCCATGGTGAATATATCGGATAACCAATTGTCTCAAGAGTTTGCATCCAAAGATAGAACCTCGGGTAATATCGACCACAATAGAAAACTTCTACCCACTCGGGTAACTAGAGGTATACCTAAACGGACTTATGAACTGTTCTTAAATCCAAACCCAAATACCCAATGAATAACTTTCTATCTTACCATAATTTGTCAAAAGAATGTGAGGTATTTGTGAATCAATTATCTGTTGTGTCTATTCCTAATAGTGTGTGGGGCTTTACGGGATACACAATGGAAGGAGGCAATGAGCGAAGAGATGAGATCCCTCCAAAAGAATGAAACATGGGATGTGGTTGACTTACCTTATGAAAAGAAAACGGTTGGATGCAAGTGGGTATTCACGATTAAATACAAGGCGGATGGAGCTATCGAAGCGGTACAAAGCGAGACTTGTTGCTAAAGGATCTGATCAATCCACGGTGTTGACTATTGTTTTTTTCCTCGCCGCCAAGATGAATACGAATGCGGGTATTGCTATCTTTGGTCGTGACCTTTGATTGGGCGTTACATCAATTTGATGTAAAAAAACATTTCTACGGAACTCTCAAAGAAGAGGTATATATGGCATTGCCCCCGGGATGTAATATGTCACTTACGGGAAGCAAACAAGTCGTAGATTGCGGAAATCCTTGTATGGCCTAAAGCGATCGCCCCATGGTTTGGCAGATTTACAAGCTCAATGAAGGCATTCGGTACCGGCAATGTAACTCGACCAAAGTGTTTTCCTAAAGCACAAGAAAGGGAAGATTACTGCACTTATCATCTATGTTGATGATATGGTAGTCGGAGATGATATGGATGAACAAAGGCACTACAAACCTATCTTGCTTTCGAGAGTTCGATATGAAAAACCTTGGTCCATTAAAATATTTCTTGGGGATAGAGGTCTTTGCGATCAAAGAAAGGTATGCTCTTGATTCTGCGAAAATACACTTTGGATTTGTTAAAAAACGGGTATGTCATAGGACTATATGCCCAAAGATCTACTCCTATGGCTGAAAATGTGAAGTTGGGAAACTATCGGATCAAGTCCCTAGGAACAAAGAACAAGATTACCAAAGGTTAGTGGGCGGTTAATGTATCTTGCTCATACTACGGCCAGATTTGGCAGATTCGAGTGTAATCAGCCAATTCATGCATTCCCAAGTCAAGAACACATGGATTGTTGTTATCCATATCTTACGTTATTTAAAGTCCTTCAAGAAGGGAATTCTAGTTCACTGAGCAATGGAATTAATATTGAAGGATATGTATGGACGACTTGGGCGGGATCGGTTGATGATAAAAAATCTACATCGGGATAAAAACTTAACCTTTATAGGTGGTAACTTGGTGACATGGCAGATAAACAAACAAAATTAGTTGCAAGATCAAGTAATTGAAACACTGAGTTGGGGGCATGGCAAATGGAATATGTGAGGTATTGTGGCTTACAGAAGATTATTGCATGAGTTGCATGTTAAACATATGCATCCAATGAAGTTATATTGTGATAATAAGGCACGGACATTGCTTGCACAACCCGGTGCAACATGATAGGACAAAACACGTTGAGATTGATCGACATTTTATCAAAAGAAACTTCGAGGCTAAGGTGATAGAACTTCCTTATGTTAGGTCTCAAGATCTTGTTTGGATGTGCTTACCAAAGTTTGTTTTCTAGTCGGACATTCCATGCATGCATTGTTGACAAGTTGGGCATGAGTAACATATATGCTCCAACTTAGGAGGAGTGTTAACGATATAGCTTGAGTCCTACGGTTAGTAGTGATATGGTTAGTAGTGATATGTTAGGACTCGCTAGACAATTATGGGATGTAACAAAGTTAGAAAGAAAAGCTAAAAGAATCTTAAGGGAAAATATGATTGTATTATTGGCTATTTAAGCCTAACATTTGTAAATGAGAAGAGAAAAAGTATCCCCAAATCAGTATCTTCAAATTTATTACTTACAATTAGATAAGTGCATCTGCTGAGAAAACTTTTATTCTGACCAAGAGCTAGATATTATTATAAAAATAGTAATAATAATAACTTCTGGAAAAAAAAATCTTAAACAGGTTAATGCTTGTATAGTTGTATGTGGATTCCGCCATTCAATATACATCGCAATGAAGCATATAAAACGACCAACAAAAGGTGTTCATTATTTCTACAGGAAGGGATGTGACACTCTACAACATATTACATGCCATGGAATTAAATTGTAGTGTTCTGTTCAATGGTTATTCACTAAGACAGTAAAGTATAAGAACTTATAATTAAGGGAGATAGATTCCATAAATAGGAACATCGGGCAACATACATGTAGTCAAATCAGTAGTCCATACAAAATTACAAAATTACAGTAAGACAGTTAAAGAGGCTGTTGTTTGTAGCTGTGGATAAAATTACAAAAGAATCGCCATTTTAGTATCAAAATGGTGACACTTTTTTTGACGCATACCACACGAAGTAAGTGTACATCTAAAATGGAAAGGTAACACAAGAAACCAAGGTTCAACAGGAGTTCCACAAAGGTGTCCATATTATTCTATAAGAAAAGTTGAGTCACAAATATCAGAGTAAAGGAGTACCATCTATGAGTGATAATAAAGTGCGAGTCCTTACAGCTTAGTAGTAGTCTTTTGATACTTAAGGAAGCATGAGCCCAACCCCGGCCCCCCCCCAACCCGCACCAACACACCCACCCACACCCTCCTCCTCCTTTTTCTCTTCTGTTCAATTCCTAAATAACAGAGTGATCTGTTCGGTTCCACAAGTAAATATCTTTACTAATGACATACGTACTTTGCAACTCACTTCAAAAACAAAACACTCCCAACTGATAGCAGCTAGAAATATAAAAGTGATTGCTAAAAACAATCTATTGAGATGGGTATACAGATGATTTTTAATGTTCTCAAAAGTAAGAAGTTACAAAATAAAAGTGTTGAAGATCGAAAAGCTGATCTACCAGATGTCGTTACTGATTCAAAGCATCAAAATAAGTTAACCTGATCATGAACAACAAACATTACAACTCCTCTGAATCTGCAGCATTTAAGTATGTGACCGTGACCGTGACCGCACAAATTCCTCCAGTCTATCCCATACTTCCAATGCAGCAGCTCTGTCCTGGTGTCTCTTATTCTTACTTATCTGCATGTTAAAGCAATAGTTACTTACAACACTGTGTACAAATAATGCTGAAATCCACTGTAAATGACAGGAAAGAAAGGAGAACGCAAAGTGCACTGACATATTCCTATTTGATTAATAATCATTAGCCGAAAATAAATAAATAACTTAAGAAAGGCTTATTCTCACCGATATGATCTTCACATTCCACTGTTTCACATTCTTGGCTGATTCCACACTGTCATCTTCAAATCGCATAAAGAATCCGATAACTGCAAAATACAATAGAGAATCTCACTCAAATATAATTTTTTTTTCAAGTAATACAGTTCTCAAGTTCTATCTGAAAATATTAACTGTAGTCCGACAAGTAATTTGCAACAAGTCTAATAAGCATCACTGTATAACTATTTATTGAACCTCGTACAATTTTTTCTATCTGGGATTAAGTGCAAGCAACTAACTCCAAGGTAGTGCTTGATTACACTCAAATAATTTGGGTTCTTTTCCTAGTTATTAGAGCAACTTACATTCTTTTATATAGTAATTCTTTGTACACAACCCATCAAATGGATCACTAATTTTCCACTTTGGCAAATGGTGCAGTGAAAGATGGACATGTAATTTTTTTCTTTTCCTTACTATGTGAATTTCATGTATCTACAATTATGCGTACTCAATTAAAAGTTCAAAACACAACTAGATTACACAATTGTAGTGTAATCCATGTCCAAAATTTGTGTATAGTTATTGGAAGACTTACTTTTGTTGAAGATCTCCACATGATCTTTAAAAGGCCAATCTTTGAACTGCCACTCCTTCCCCAACACGAAAACAGCAACCACCCTATCCCAATCCTCAGCCTTTAAAGCCGAAGGTTTATCCCTAACCTCATAAGCCGTCACCGTCACCACCCCATCTCTACTAAATTTCTTCTGCACAGTAATACAATCCGGCCTAGCCCCCTTCATCTGTTTCACCTTAACATCTGTAGGAATAAACACTCCATCCTCCAAAAACTCCTTAACATTATAAATAGTAATCAAAGTCTGAAAAGCACTAGGCACTAAAATAATCGGTACCCCTTCACCAATCTTACTACCTTTAAAATTAATCTTGGGCTTCGGCGCCATATCATACCCTAAATCATCTCCATCTGAACCCATTAACCTACTTTTCGCAACCAACCCGTCTTTCCTTTGTTGCGACTCTACCCTTTGCCTTTCTTCCTCCTTTTTAGTCAGTGTGGTAAGTGCAGTATGAAAATCACAATCCCTGCATTCTAACAACGCCTCTCGATCTCTCAACGGTCTTTCCATTCCCTTAATCTTTAAAACATAATCAGCAACACTCTCACTAACCTCAAGTTTCTCTTCCTCACAAAAAACAGGACTATCCTCGACAACCGGGTTGGGGTTTTGAGGAACAACAAATTGAATAGCATCATTACTTAAAACCTTCCCTTGTAAATACTCCAACAATGGTTTTCTATCAGGTAAAGTAACAGCTGGTAATTTTTGTAATCTAGCATTCTGTAAATACTCAGTGTGTTTCACACTGTGGTTGTTTACGTAATAAACTAGTGTTTCGAGGGTATATAAATTACCTTGTTTTGATCTATAAGCTGTTTCAGCTGAACATGGGAAGATGTAATCACTGCCAAATCGAAACTCGTCGTTAACTTTGACAATTTTGTCTAATTCACCCCTTATTGTCAAATCTCTTAATGCTGAAAGAGGGTCCATTCAAGATGGTAAAGATGTGATTTTTCGGGTTTTTGTTCGTGTGATTAAAACAAGAAAAGAGTTGCAGACTCACGAGCGCCCCTAATTTCTTGAATCAGTCTATTTCGGAGGCCGGAACTCGTTGGTACGTCTAATGACTTTGTGGATGCAAATTAACTTTTCCAAGATGCCATTTCATAAGGATTTGTCACCGCCTTTAATAAGCACCCAAAAGTGCTGTTTAAATCTTTTATAGTATTCTATTACATTTTGGAAATATTTTGTGTGTTGAAAATACTTTCGAATCAGAATATATTTTTGTGAATAAGTATTTGAAAACTAAAACACCAAATTGAAATAGCATCTTCACTTTGTGGTTTATGATATTAATCTGTAATTTTCAAATGAAATTATCTTAAATTCGATCTAGTTTGTATAATAGTTTTTTTAGATTTATGGTGATTTAGCGGTAAATCATTACCCTCGACTTACATACCAATATGTACAAATCACTAAAATATCTATCAAACCACTAAAAGATTGATTGTTTTCATATCCTCAAATAATATAGTACTTCCATTTGAAATTTTTTATCACATGAACGTGTTCTGCGATGAATTGATGAGTACAAAAAAAATTATCTTTCAAGAAAATGTGTTCACCTACTTAGAATATTTCTCCAAATATTTTCTCTTTTTCTAGGTGATTGTTTATACATGCAAAATATACTTATTCAATTCCTACATGAATAACAGAGAACATCATGTTGTTCTATGTATTTCGTCAATGTGAACATGTCAAAGTGTTAACGTAAAATTGGGTGGGTAAAATGAATAATGACCATTAATTTTCAGATTTGAACAATCTAATAATCAAATGGATGGAAAAAGAGTGCATTTTAAATTAAATAACATTACTTTTCCAAACTTAAAGCTTCCAACACACACTAAGAGAAAGAGAAGTAAAAAAGAAGATTAAGGAAGCTGCATTACTGGTATGTTACTATCTTTGTGTTTGTTTTTTCTTTTTCATCTCATAGGACTATATGTTGATTCTCCTTGTTTTATGGTTTCTATCAGAAGAAGAAATTGGAGGAAGATCAGATTGTTGCAGGAACATCTGAATCAGGAAATTAGTTCGTGCATTGTTCAAATTATTATCAGATTACTGGAGGAGAAGCATTCACAAGACTTGGCATTTTCTTTTACTCAGAGAAATAGCCAATTTTCATTTTCGTGCATTGTTGCATTTTCATCTATTGTAAAAGTATACCATTTACTTTTTCAAGAATAAACTTCAGAGCACTGAGACGTGAAACAACATTAATGTATGTATGGGTCACTTACTGAGTCAGAATTTATAAATAAGGAATCCTGTATAAATAAAAAAGAAATTCATGTCTAGCAATTGTACTCCTTGCAGATAAACAACCAAAATTAAAAACAATCATCTTCTAATTGAAACACAGTCTGGATTCAGGACCCAAAAGTCAGACACCGTTTTAACCTAGAAACAGAAGACTACATAATGCAAAACTGCAGTTGCAACTGAATCCAAAAGCATAAGCCCAGGTCTCAAGTACGGACAGGGTTTGCAGCTCCAGCTGGGCGTGGTGCTTGGCCAGGCTTTGGTGCGTCATCCTGCAAAACAAAACCATAGTTTTTCAAAAACTTGTTTGTATAATGAGAACCACACACACACACACACACATATAGACTAATTTGCATGCATTGATGCATATGAACTATGAAACATTCACAAAGATGACGCCACGCCAAACTAGAGGATATGCTTCAACAAGCTAACTAGATAACCTTCTTTCAGTGAGATAATTTCCAGGCCTATAATATTTATCTGAACAATCGCTAGACAATTTCAAGGCAAAAAAATCTTTGGTTCTAAAATACAAGCTTAAACAGGTTAAAGATTGCAATGTGATTTCCACATGATGCTAAAATGGAGGAGATGCTTCAGAAGCTAACCGCCTAACACAATATATAACCTACTTACAATTAGATAAGTGCATCTGCTGAGAAAACTTTTATTCTGACCAAGAGCTAGATATTATTAAAAAAAAATAATAATAATAATAACTTCTGAAAATAAATCTTAAACAGGTTAATGCTTGTATAGTTGTATGTGGATTCCGCCATTCAATATACATCACACTGAAGCATATAAAATGACCAACAAAAGGTGTTCATTATTTCTACAGGAAGGGATGTGACACTCTACAGCATATTACATGCCATGGAATTAAATTGTAGTGTTGTTCAATGGTTATTCACTAAGACAGTAAAGTATAAGAACTTATAATTAAGGGAGATAGATTCCATAAATAGGAACATCGGGCAACATACATGTAGTCAAACCAGTAGTCCATACAGGTTACTAGAACTCGAGGACAAATTAAAAAAACAACACAGTAAAAGGGTCATTCACATGGCCAGCAAAAGGGCCACAAGGGAACAGAAGGCTGGACTACACCACAAACCAAAAACAAAGAATCACCAACTAGCCAGTGTGCTCTTCTGTGTTTCTATACATAACCAGACCTTTTACTGGGTCAACTAAACTAAGGAAAGAAATGAGAAACCCACACCTGTGCAGGAGTCCTCTCACCCTGTGGCATTGTTGCTAACTTGCTACTTCCATAATCTTTATCAAATTCTAAAAGTTTTTAAGAATTTTAAATCTACTTAAACAATGAGATAAAATTCTCAAAACATTGTCAAAGACTTGATGCCACATTTGGAGTTGTTAATGACAATTATAACTTAAAAGGGTAAATGAAGCAGTGTATTACAAAACAAGTCTACTGGTTTCGCAGCCTTTGCTGATCTTTATGAAAATGACATCTTCACCAAATTTTAAGAAAATTTCCTAATCCTGGATAGGATATTTGAACATGCAATCAAACACTTCTAAAACAAACTTCGGTCCTCCACCTGAAGTACTGTGTAGCCCAGTCAGAAGGTGGATGCTACTTTAAAGTAGCATTCAATCCTTGCCAAATCATCCACACGACTTCAGGGGCTAAAAAACTAGACTAAGCAGGAAATGTTAATTCAAGTGCATTTATACAACAAATGCATTTATTTTTTGAATGTGTCATTTGGTGGAAGAAGAATCGATGTTTAGTGTCAGTTTGTGTGAGACCAAGAAGTAATGAGACTAGTACCAGTTGACAACTTAGTTTCTACTTTCTAGTTTTATCTTTCTAGTCCTTGACCTTGAGTGTAAATGAAATTGTATTTGGATTCAAGTATAAAACCCAGACATTTTTCATTGGCGCTCAATAAAACATCACTCTTGGAAAGAACTTTTGAATACAAACCATATCAATAAAACACATACTAGTGGTAGCAATACTAGAATATCAGCATCAATTGCATTCAAACAACAACAACATCAACAAATACACAATCCAAAATATGTAGCAATACAGTAAAAACCAACAACGACATACAATCAACCAATAAAAAAACACCAAACAAAAAATTAATATTAATAAACATACCCTGCGCCTGAATCTCTGTGGTGGCTCACGGTTCCTCCTGTTAGTCCTGGAACGAACCCTCACGACATGCGAGTGAATCGCACAAGAAACACAATACTGCATCTTGGCATACAGCTTAGGTAGAGTATACCCTTCAATCAAAATTACCCATCATCAGTAATGATACTTAAAATACTAAAAATCGAAAACATTGAAAATGGTATTAAGGCTACCTTCATTGACACAAGCTTCTTGAACATCTCTAACAGCAGCTTGTTCAACTATGTTCCTCACCAAAAACCTCTTAATAGCCTTGTCCTATTATTATTATTATTATCCAATTAATAAATAAATAAATAAATAAACACAAATCTCTAATATTACAATAAATAAAAATTGAAGCGATCTAATAACCTTGGGGCAGCATTTTCCACAGTTGGAACAACGGATGAACTTGACGTGACCACGACCGTGCTTGTTACGGCCACCATTCCTACGCTTGAACGTCTGCAAATATAAAAAAACATAAAATATTAGTAATTGAATGAGTAAATAGAGTGAAAGAGAAAGAGAGACATATGGGGTTTTGAGGCTAACCATCTTGCAAAGGGTTTTCGGGGTGGTGCAGCCTAAAAATAGACTGCAGAGAGTTCTTCAAGCTTTTCCGGCTGAAGAAAATTAGGGTTGGTCTCGTTTTTGGTGTGAAGAGAGGCGCGAGTGAGAAGGCGAGTTTATATACTTGGGGGAACAAGTGTTTATTTGGGCTTGGGCCTTAATTATATTACCCGGCCCATTCCATCTGGGCTACACGTGTATATCCTCTACTACGATATATAGTTTTGATCAAAATCCCATATAAAATTTCCTTCTTCTACAATAAAAATAACGAAATATAGATAGATTTCTTTAAAAATACTAGCAAGATGCACGTGCTATGCACGTGGTTGACAAACAAATTTATTGGAATATATATATGAAGAAGGTAAGTAAAGTATGTGAATTTGAGTGATGTAAGTATTGGTTAGTGTAACATGCATAGGGACTTATTTAAAGTTTGTTTGACGACCATTACATAAATATTACATTCAAAAGCATAGTGCATTATGAAATTTAGTAGGGGGGTGGGCGCGCTTTTTTGAAGAAAGGAATTGTATCATAAACTTTGACATGTTTTTTGATATTGACAGGTGAGTTTCTGAGGCCAATAATAAGGAATTGAAAAGGCAGAGGGAGACTGAACTTATTGGTTTGAAGCGTAGAGTGACAAAAAGGACCCAAAACTTCAATTGTTCATATAGCAGGAATCCTTCTTTGTTGCTCCCATCACCACATTTTGAGGGGGTGCACGAGGGCAATACAATGAAGCACTACTATAATGTATAAACCAAGAAGAACATCCAGTTATGAGTACTACTCTTGGCATCAAAAGTAAAAAAAAAGAAAAACGAATTCTATACTAACATATTTGAGTCTGGAAATAGGTCCCTAAACCCTAACATATGTTTCTAAGCTAGACTGTGTTTTTCCATCCTCTAAAATGACGATGTACAATATAACACTGGATTGCTTATATACAAACTAATTGGTGATTGAAATCAGAAACTAAACACAATCAAACGCAATTCGAAAAGGATTGAAAAATGGAGAATGAATAAGTTGTCCGTAACAGACAGTTCAAGACAATTAGAAAACAATAAGAAGAAGAGGCAATATCTACCAGCGGTCATCACATGAACTTAGATGATAAAATCGCCTATAGAGTAGATAGATAACAGGACGAATAGGGGAAAAAAAATTAAACATAACACGTATAATAGCTTGAATTTATAGCAAACGCTCATCACCATGAACATAGAAAAATAGTGAACGCATGTAAACTGTCGGTATCAGTAGCAAAGCTAAAGAAAATATCATAGCAAAAAGGAAATTTGAAATGAAGCGCTCAATTTTTTTTGTACAAACACATACATAAACTTGATAGGCGTTACATGACCAAAACACTTATTTACATTGATGAATAACTCAATTGCATACTAAGCATATGGAAAATTGAGATGTATGGAATACTAAGGAACCAGTGGTCTAATCAACATAAATAAGAGGCCATCCATTCAACAACACCCGCCTATTCTCATAGGCATCAACATCTTTTACTTACAATAGGCCAATGATTTGAAACCAACTCTTCAGCGATGTTTGATGTTATTATTCATGACACTGTAGAATTCTGGATAGCCAAATACTACGGGTCTCGCTTTGGAATTTAGTATTTTCAACTTTTAGGTTCAGGTAGTCAGGTGTAACAACACTACATTGCCAACAGGATGTTAGATCGCAACAATGCAACAGTAACAATCCAGTGTATTTGTAAGTTGTAAGTTGTAACTATATATATTGTAGGTATGTAAACAATAATGATGTTATAGATGAGACAATATCATCAGAAGGAAGAAAATCAAACCACCTCGAATAATTATATTGATAATAATACACAAACCCTATCATTATACCTACTTGAACTCTACATCTAATATATGAATAAATACATTGATAGGTTACTGTTACAGGTGCTGAAGGACTTGAATTTCCTAATAAATGATCTTGCTGCTACAGTGCCAGACAATTTGTTGCTTTGAGCAATGGCTTTCGCTTTTCTCCAAATGTTCAACTGAAACAAATAGTTTACCAATACATCATTTCGGTCCACAAAGAGAATAATTATTGATTTGTTATATTAGGAAACAAAATAATTATTGATTTGTTACGAAATGGAACTTATCATGTCATCACCACCTCTGGGGCCTTCATAGTAACCATCTTCATTTTCAATATACATGTGTTGCATTGCATTGTGAAGGGTAAAGAGAACAAAAGGAAAAAACAATCAGCAATAGACTTTTGCTGTCAGTGGGAGCCTTTTTCTATTAGGTTACATGTGTTCCATTACATTAATTTGTGTGTGTGTGTTTTTTTTTTGGGGGGGTGGGATTTGTCGAACACCTGTACCTAGCCCTTAAATTTCATTCCCAGATTCCTAATTGAAGCTACTGCCCAATTAGTTTACAACTTTACATCATGTTCTTTGGAATAGAAAAGCAGAAATGAAGGTAAGAAGAATTAGGATCCTTCTTTGGAGGAAAAAAAACGAAGCTTAAAAGTACTGAAAAATTCGATTTCAAAATTTCCAAACTTCCAATCAGAAACAGTTCAAGATTAAGATTCAAACCTCAGTATGCAAAAGTGCAAAACATAAGCACATCCATTGTTACATCCGAAAATAGTCAGATACTTCAATTCGAGGAATTGTTCTGCAAAGGAGAAACTGGTTATGATCAAAATATATCGAGACAATGCACTAAAATTCTAAACAGTGCATATTCATTTCTGATGTACTATAAAGATTGAGCAAGCTGTATCTTGATATCCAAAGGAATGAGACAACAGATGATATACAAGATCATCAACCAGATCGGCTTTCAGACTGTTAAGAATCCAAGCGGCATGATACTATTAATGAACCAAATGTCTCCCAACACTCCAACAGGGGCACAAAATTGTTGTGATTGGATCTAGATTCTACACTGATTCTGTAAATTGTATTAATATTTAGAATGATGTTGCCGGCCTATAACCAAAACAGATAACCTTTACCTTTAATTTCAAGATGTTTTGGCTGTCAGTAAAGTATTGGTTTGGATGGTTAATCCCAGCATCACAAGAGGTTCCATGAACCGCTTCAAATGTTAAAGTGCATGCCAAGTGCAAATGTATATCCACGTTATTAGGCCACATTGAGAAAAGCTTAATAAATAAGAGTTTAACAATGAACTTGATTTAATAGACAGTTGGGAATTACAAACCTGGTAATGGCGATTCCTAACTTTTTCCATCACGTCTTCCATAGAGCGACCACCAACTCCCATCTTACTAAGTGCAGCTCTCAAGTTCTCCTCACTTTAAAATTTACAAATAAAGTTCATACAAATCTATAATGGTTAAGAATATCATAGCAGATACATAGTTGATGATCAGTGACCACAGTATCACTTGTGAGATCTTTCGTGGTCATGGGGGATACATATTTACAGTAACACATTGATACCTAGTGATCTTCTGTGGAACTGAATAATTAATTATCTAGGTCGCGGTAAGGACACCAAGTCGGCAACAATTTTCTTCAGCTCATTTTGGCTTAACAAAAGCCAAGTACGATAGCAAAATGATTACTTGGGAGAAATGTGGACGCGGAAGCAAATATTAGTGAATATTTCGCTCCCACATGTTCTCTTTCTCTCTCATCCTCTGATAAGGGCCAGAAAGTGAAGTCGAGTTATAAGAAAGTCATATCTGTTTATTACACAGTAGACAGTCTCCTTTTCATTTCTATTGAATCACACGGTCCCGTATTGTTTTGCCTCATTCCCTACCTCTTCTTGCATATTTACTCTCCTATAATCAATTCAATTTTTTCAGTTCATGTAAGAAGTGCTTTTAATCTTTCTTTATCTATCAGCTAGGAAGGAATACTCAGACCCAAGGTATAGGCAAACAGTTGGTTAATTTGGTCATATGTTCGTCTTAGGGTATCAAACCAATCCAGGCATACTTTAGAATTTGTTAGTTAATAGTGAACAAATTGTTTTAAGCACTAAATAAGTTAATTCAAAGCGTAGAAAGCCTCACCTTTGCAGTGACATTAGAATTTCCATCTCGATCGCCTCCCATCCAAGAACCAAACTTTATTGGTGTGCAAGTCAAGGGAAGTGGCTTTCCAGTATGCTGAAAAAAAGAAAGAAAGAGCTGAGTGAAACACTACTCCAAAAGAATGAGAAACCTATAGCAAATATCACATATTCGCAGCACAGTAGCATCAGAGTTACCAGCATAGCAATGAGAAAATAAGTTCCAATAGCCAAACAATTAGGCATGATCAAAAGATTCTACACAAAAATATATATGAATGAAACAACTTAAAATGATGCATAGCCCTTTCACAGAACCTGGCAGATGGATTGCATGTGCTAGCCAACCCACGAAGAGTACGATGTGGCTCAGTTAGATCCAAGTAACCTGGAGCTGAAGTGTGTACCTTCTTAAGAGCATTGCTGACACGCCGCAGATAACGGGGCACTGCTCGCCAAAGAGATTGCTCCACAATGTGTAAAACTGAGTGTGAAGACAAACATCTATTATACAAGAAGAACTAAAAACAGAAGATAGAACATTATCTCAACTCAGTAGTTTACCAGCCCTAGCTTCATCTACTGGAGTGGGCTTGTGGCGCCTGAGCTCATCAGTCTGCCATATTGCAGTAATCTCTCTCACCTACCATTATCAAACAAGTCATGGGTGTAAATTGCATAAAATCTAAACCAAGTCTTCCATGACAATAGTTAATGATAGGTATGTACCAAATCTTCAATCAACATATCTCTATCTTCATGGCTAAGATCAGCGCGAGCATTGTACTCCAACAGGTACTGCAAGCAAAAGACATCTTTTATAAATCTAAACAATGTGTTAGCATAAATCGATTACTACAAACTATATACCACCATACTAATCATCTTACAGCGATTCTGATGTGTTTGTACTGCAAGGTGCGCCGGTTTATCTGTGTGGGGTGAGCTGTAAGAACAATCTCCACCACCTGCAGCAAAAACTGATCAACACCACAACCATATTCCTCTTCAATTTAGGAAAAGAAAAAGGAAAAACAAACCTGTTTACAGACTGTGTCATAGAGATCTTCGGGAGCAATCCCACTATGTATCAACTTATTAAAGAAATCGTCACAAGATTCAGACAAAAAGGGTACATTTCGCGCCTTACGTACACTGTATGCAAACATTAAAGATATCTCAAGTCATGCAAGTAAAAAAATAGAAAACAGATCAAGTGGATGCCTGTACTAATTAGCCAAGAAGAAGTAGTGTAATACAATCAGATTACCGGTGGTGGGTTTCGGCAATAGTCATGAGATTGAGATAACGACTGAATGCTCTAGCCAGTGTAAGAGCATCTTCTAGTGTCATATTTGATATCTCCGACTTTAACTACTTTTCAAGCACCTCTGCCGTGTCTTCAATCCCTGCCGTCCTCATATTGAGAGCACTCTTAATAGAACATGCCCAATTCATCAGTTCAGTAAACATCAAACTAATGAAGAAATAGGAGAAAAAGACGAATTCCCACATCTCAAAACAAAACATTATACACATAGGGTGACATTGCATATTTAATTTAGTAGTACTCAAGTTCTTAGATCAACAAAATTTCGGCAAGTAAGTATAAAACAGAGGAAAAAAGATCAAATGCAAGGAAAAGTGCAACACTAACGTTTCAAACAGCAAATTAGACAATATATAGAGACAATTCAAATAAAATAAGAAAGACTCAAAGTGCAAAATAAACAGAAGGTTGAAAAAATGGTGGAAAGCATATCAACTTCAAATAGTGACTGAATCGCCATTATTTGAGAGAGAGAGGGGCGCATATGAAGAAGAGAAAGATAGATATGGGAGAGAATGGAAAAGAATCGGTTGGTATTATCTGATTATACTTGTCATTTTCTTAACCTCTTATTAAATAACCCAATTATTGCTAATTAAATGAAATTTATTGTAAAGCGTACAATTCAGAATGGCGTGGATTTGGTTTTCTAATATACTCCCACATGAAAAGACTGATTAGCCCTATTTAAAGGTGTTAAGCAATTGTTTTATTTAAAGACAATATCGGTACTGAAAATTTATTAACACATAAAAAGACAAAGTAGTCCTCATTAATAAATAGCTAGGCATCTGATTTTATTATTCATCAAGGGTATTATGCGTCAGAAAAAGTGCCGGATGAATTTAAGAGGCCACGATCATTATAGATATACTAGTAGTAGAGATTGTCTTTAAAATAAAATGTTAAGAGGCGCAAAACTTTATTATGAAGGTAAACAAACTTATTTTGGTATACATAAACAACACAAGTTCGCATTTATTTTCAACATCTTCGGTTCCATATTTGCCCACTCAATGAAACATTTTCAAAACTTCTCAAATTTCAATTCATTTAGAATAATAAATAACGGTTTTAAAGAAGTGTACAAAGATTTGTGTGTAGTGCGAGAGTTATCTTTAAAGTTATTTAATAAAGGCACTACTTGAAGAGAGTAAACCAATATTTTACTAGTTCTCAAAGTTTTTAGCTTTATGTTATCAAGATCAAACATAACACCTTAACAATTGCAAATATCGACTCCACAAAAAAAAACCACAATAGGAGATACCATAGCAAACACAATCGACACTAGAATGTTGTTGGTTAGACTTGTATCTCTAAAAGATGCAACTTTTGATATACAATTGTGGGCACATGAGCCGGCTAGAAAATAGACGCATAATAATGATGATGAATAATGTACAATTCGATCTATAAAGAAAACTCACAAAAGACATGTTATTTGTTGTATGTTTATAGATACCATACCAACCAAATTGTTCTAACTAATTTTCACAACCGCAACAAGGAGCTTTCAATTCAAGTACTTTCATAAATCACAACTAAACATTATTGGGTGAAAAGAGGCTCCCTTCAAGAAATATTAGTAACTCAACTTTCACATAACATGAATGAGGCTCCATAACATGAAATATTACTAATGTTACTGATTTCAATTCAAGTACTTTCAAAGAAAACAATGCTCTCCTCGATGTAGGCATGTGATAGAAGTTGATTTGCCGTTTTCCTATTAAAATCACCTCAAATCATAAATCCCAAAACAGGCATCGTCGTCATTGTGGGAGTATGCATCTTCTGCAAGTGTGAACCCATCATATCCTTGGAAGAATGCCAAATTAGTGGAATTCTCTGAAAAAGAAAATGAAATATTGTGAGAACAAATGAAATAATCTCTAATATACTATTATAATGAGGATGTAAAGTTATGGATGGTGCTATTGAGGAGTTTACTTATTTCATACTTAAAAAGTTAAAATTATCAAGATTACGAGAAGAAGAAGAAGAATTGTAGTTTTGACTTTTGAAGAAGATGAGAGAGATGAGAGAGAGAGCTAACACTCTCTTGCTATAGAAATTGACACGTTGATAGGCATCGTGTTGTAAGCCAATACAACCAGATCAGTGATCCCGCTGGTTCGTACGGCTTATTCAATTATTAAACACACTTAGTAACCAAAATAATCTCAACAAACGATATACAATAATATATATAATAATGTTATTCACCAACTTAATCAACATTTTCCATAAAACCGACCAACCTCCATTTAGTAGCTTTCCAAGTCTCCACACATCACTTTTTTCCCACTTAGTATTACTACCCCATTACCACCACCGTCACCTTATGTAAGGTTTTTCTTTTCATTTAATGTTTAAGCAGAAAAATGTAAACCATATAGGTAAGAGAGTGAACAAAGAAGTGAGAATGTGGTGAAAAAAGTAAGTAGAAAATCAGTCTTATACTCATCCTACGAGTGGCAATAAATATGGTGAACTTTTTTTCTACAACAAAAATAACAAATTTTTTTAAAAAATATTGTCCTTCATATGAAAAGTTTGGAGACGAAAAGGAGGGTTGATTTTATGGAGACTGTCCAAATAAGTGGTTGCCCCAGTAATTATAAAAATGGATTTTATGTGGCGGGCTGCCAGTTTTCATGATTAAGAGGAATTAAAATCACGTATTGGTGGCAATCACTGACACTCTAAAGAAAAAACAAAAGTTTCACATACATATCAATGTTTCAAAAACACAATTGCGAATCTGCTTCGAGAGCAAAGAAATGGCGTTGAGCATTTCAAAATTGCTCATGATGTAAGTTGTTTCTAATATATTTTCTCATTTATGTTATTGTGATTGTAGTTGTTGAAAATGTTAAGTGTTAGGTGTCTTTTATTGTCTCTAAGTGTTAGTGTTAGGTGTCTTCCATGTTAAGATTAGAGTGTGTGAGATGAGTGAAGACATTTTCAATGCTATAAGGACAACTGAAAGTTATAATCTTTATATGTGTGTTTCTAGTATTCGTATGGAAGACGAGTTAAAAACACATATTAGCGACAACACAATTTTGGGAGGTATGGGGGGAAAGATACAATCATGTTTTCTCATCCATTTTGTTTTTGTGTTTATAATACTTTAACCTTTAGAATATATATACCCATAAATCTCCTGCTAACTAACATTACAGTGAAACATCTTCAAATAGAGTTTTGACGCTTCATCGATACCAGAGTTGAAAGCCCAATGAAAACAAAAGCCCATAGTTTAAAAGCCCAATAAAAGTCTATACAAAAGCAAATGAAAAGTAGTAGAAAACAGACCGCAGCTAAAAATGGAGTCCAAGCAAAAGCAAGCAATCTTGTCTTCTCTATGCAAGCATCTCTCATTAGACCCAGTAACATTCTCAAGCTTCAGTCTTTTACTCATTTCTTAAAAAAAAAATTTACCAGCTTTTCCGCTTTCTAGTTATTATAGTCTAATTTTTATTTAAAATATTGATTATGCAGAAAAGTTTATCTGATCAAAGTGTTGAGGGGAGTGATGTTAAGAGCTTGTTTGTAAACATTTTGAATTCATCTGGAAAAGATGGGCTTTTAGAGAACAACGAGGTATTGTATTATATTGGTTTTGTTGAAACTTTAAACTAAAAACCTCAATGCAATGCAATGCAATGATTTTTGTGTGTAGGTGTTGAATTGGATTACATTTGCAGACAGTTTTGTTAAAAATTCTGATGGATGCAATGAGTTGTTAAAAAAATTAAATGAGGACTTGATTGTGAAGTCTGTTCTCTTGGGGGACGGATTTAACCCTTCTGCAGCAGATGTTGTCGTGTTTTCGGCTGTGCATTTGTTTGTGGTATGTGATGATCATTGTTTCGCACTTTGTCCTGTCGTTTTTTTATTTATTTATATTGAAGATATCATTTGAATGTCTATTATACGTTTGAAGCATAAAATACTTTATTCCCATTGATATTGTTGTTTACAAGCTTACTATTTTGGAATATGACTTGACAGATCGGTCTTACGGCTACAGAGAGGGAGAAATATGTAAATGTGCTAAGGTGGATGGACTATATCCAGGTATTCAAATGTGTTAGGTTTGCATATTTTGCAAGCCAATGATTTACTTTTATTTATTTGCAATTTCTCAGTTTTCAATATTTCCTAGTCTGGTGTAAATGCAACATTCAGTAGATTTCGTGCATTTTCATCACTTACTAAATAATAGTAGCAATGGCAAGTAGAGAACAATCAAGTATTTTTCATTTTTTTTTATCGGAATCAAAAGGGGAAGTAGGATGTAAAGTTTCGAAGGGTAAAAGCAAAGCAACGAATACAAGCAAACAACAAAAAATAAACACTAATGCTCAAAACATTCTTCAGCTCATGAGACTTTCCCATTTGAGAACAAAGTGGTCAAGAGGTACATCTCAAGTCACGTCTAAAATTTTTGAACAAACAAAGATGCAATCCCATCCACTCTAGAGGTTTTTAAATTAATTTCTAACAGAAGGTATGTATAATATTGAACCTTTCATCTGAATAGTGGAGTGTTACCTTTCTTAATGTAAATACGCATTGGTTGTCAGTAATTTCTCTCACCTTATTGGTATTTGTTTTTTGTAGAACAAGGAAGATCTTTTGGAAATATTTGAAATAGTGCCAGTGGAGAAGACCTGCTTTGATCCTCCAGTGAGTAATCTTTACATTAGATTAGCTTTCATGTAAAATGTTTGTAACCGTTCTTGCGTTTTTTTCCTACATTTTATACATATCTACTGCTCCTGAGTTAGTCTTGGTGCACTTAGATATTTCATTTTGTGTTCTTAGAAAAATCTGTTATATGCTTGCATACCTGTTTAGATGGAATGCTAAAAGAACATTTGACCAGTTTGGGACTCCTTGTCATACCACATTCTCTACTTTGCTGAAGTTGGAGGAAGTGATGTGCGCACTTGATATTTATGTTTGATTTTCTTTTGTAGGTCTTGAAAGATGGTTTTAAAGTGGAAGCCAGTTCGAGTTCCAAAAAGAGTGTGCAGGGGCCAAAAACAGATGAGAAGTCAAAAGTAGACTCGAATTCAAAGAAGACCGATGAGCTGGAGGCCATCTCAAACGCAGAGATGAATGATAAGCTAGAAACAGACACAAGTTCAAAGAAGAGTGCTCCTAAGGTAGCCTGCTTGTTATGTTGTGTTGCAGTTCTTTACGTTCCATCCTTTAGATGCATGATGTCAATTGTAGCTGTGTTAAGCTCTTTGGTATGGTCGTTATAATGTCCACACTATGACATCTTGCTGTGTTTGTTTGGATCTTCCAGAAAAAGGGTGGGTCAGATGGTAAAGTTACCGAGGAGAAGAAAAAGGCACCAGAAAAAGAATCAACTGCGAAGGATGTTGAAGTTAGCGTTAGTTTGCTTAATATACAAGTTGGCCTTATTCGCAAAGCCTGGAAGCATCCATCTGCAGACAGGTATACCCAATAGCTTTCCTCTTGTTTTTCTTGATTTAAAACTTGTTTTTACATTTTGATATTACCATGGAGGCATGAAGTCATTTCATTATGGCAATTTGTGTACATAACTACATATCGGTAGCTTTCATAGTATTATGATATTATCTTGTAACCACCTGAATATTACACAGTTTACTTGTTGAGGAGATAGACTTGGGAGACGGTGGCATTCGTCAAGTGGTCAGTGGTCTTGCAAAGCATTGCAGTCCAGATGCATTGCTGGTAAGAATATAAATACTCCTGCCGCAGTTAGCCATTAAATCATTTTTTTGGCTCTATCAGACTTTTAATATATTTAGAAGCTTCACTAGACTTCCGGCTTTTGGTTTGTTAATTGATCAAGTTACATTCCAAAGTTCATTTAAGAATGATCTATCTTGCAGAACCGTCGAGTTGCTCTGATTACAAACGTGAAGCCTGGAAAGCTACGCGACGTGGCATCTTCCGGACTGGTATGTCTTTTTATCACAGCCTGTCTCAAATTTGCAATGTCAGGAGCCTTTTGTATGTGTGATGGAGCAAAACTTTTCCCTTCTTAAGCCGTCGATACTCCTATACAAGTTCTTTCTAAATCCTTAATAACCCTTTCATAGATTTTCGACACATCTATATTCTCAACCAAAAATGATCAGTTGGTCCTTTCTAATTGAGTGTACTATTTTATACAAAGTAATGCCAACATGATGAACAAACACGGTTAAGCTTGTACATGTCATACTGACCAACTTTAATTTCAGGTGCTCTGTGCTTCAAATTCGGAGCAGACTGTTGTGGAACCTTTGCTTCCTCCAGAAGGGGCCAAAATTGGGGAGCGTGTTACCTTTTCAGGGTAAGCCTACTTCCAAAATTACACATTTAATTACATGTTTATGGAAGAAGGTTGAACTTGAATTTGAATACATATTTGGCCTAAAAAAGTCCATGTTGAAACTCATCTGACAGAAACCAAGTCACAATGGAATAAACCTTATATTATCAAATTGTGTAATTAAATAATTTAGTGTGATTTCGCCATATGTTGATATGCGAAGAAAGCTACACTTGCTGTTTGAACATATAATTACCTTGACATGTGTAATGATCTATGAATATATGGCCTTACGGAGGTTCTAATTGTTAGAGATATAGGTTTAGGATAGTCATTTATGTCCTATGTTTGGGCAATTTTTTTTTTAGGTATAGGTTGTTTTAGGGTTTAGTTCTCAAGCCTTTTAATAGAAGATTATCAGTTATCTTTATCAGTTTAATAAGAATGCAATGTAGTCCTATACATTAGCACTAATAAGTACCCTCTAACAATTTACTGATCTGAGAGTGCGATGAGTTGAATGATTCATTAAATAGAAGAAAGTGAAATACTCGAGTATTGTCATCAACATAGTGGAACCTGTTTATGGCAGCAATCTTGTTTTTTTAATCTGCTTTTGTATCTGAATGTACTCTGTGTTTGTGTGTGTGTATGTGTGTGTGTGTCTGTGTGTTTCATTATTTCGGGTAAGTTACTTACTAATACTATTACAAACGTTTTTGCACTCAATGAAGATGCTCTTTCAAAGGGTCAAAACACTATGTCAGAGGGCATACAACTGTGTGTGGTTAATAACTGGCAATGGACATATTTAACCTCATTCGAGTCATTTTCCAATAGTCATTGATTATTACTGAATGTTACTATCTTGTTGAACTGCCTATTCTCATTGAAAGCAGACAACTAGACAAGCAATACTTTAGAAGGCTTCCTTATGTCATAATTCTTGAAAGAATGAAGTCTAACTCGTGTTATTTGTCCATTTAGGCACGACGAAAAACCAGAAGATGTTCTAAACCCTAAAAAGAAACAGTTGGAGAAGATTACACCGGTATGTATTTTTGCTGTGTTGGTTTCTGGCAAGCAATCCTGGATGACTTCATTATATGTAGCGTTTTATATGAAGAGGGAAGTAGATTCTAGGTTTGGCTGTGTTTATTTTTAATTTATTTAAGCATGTCTCATATTTTATTTGTTGCAAAGTTCACACCGATTTTAAACTTCAAATTGCTGTGATTTGTTGCGACACCTCTCTACCAGGACAACAAGAACCATATGAAACACAAGCTATACATACTCAACCTAGCTTAGGTAGCAGTCTTTTACGTTATATTATGCTTGGGGTGGCAGTGAAAGAATTTATGCTCGGTTGCTACATATAGTTTAAGTTCTTCCAATATATTGCATTGGTACAAGATGTGCTTTATATATAAAACCGATGATTTGTATTTCATGGATGCAGCATCTTCATACGGATGACCAGGGTGTTGCCACTTTTAAGGGAATACCATTCATGACATCTGCTGGACCTTGCACATCTTCCATTCCTAACGCAAGCATCAAATGAGCTTACAAAAAGGTGAACAGATAGAAACACGGAACCTTGCGTATCTTTCAGAGGAATCTGGTCTACTGTTCATGCTTTGCATTGGGGTTGCCCTGCATATGCTTTTGTCTTGAGATCTTCCAAGTTGCATACGGTCGTTATAAAGTGTTAGTGTGTTAATGTTAAAGATGATACAAGTGTTGTATGGCTCACAATACCGTCTTTTTGATACAGAATGAACTCAAATGTTCAGTAGGTTGCAACTACATTGAGATTGCGTTGGAAGATTGTTGAAGAGATAGTAAATTATGAGCTTAGATCGCATAAACCGTGTTTTTTTTTTTACAACTTGTTCTATTCCATACAAAGTCTGCCTTGAAAGTTTTGGTCTTCACGTCAAAGTCAAGGTTATACACATAACAAAGTGGGATAATGAAGTATGCGTTCCGCTTCGTAGTGTTTGCTTGTTTGTTGTTTTGGTTTTCCAGCTGCTGAAATGAAAATCTGCTGGTAACAAACTAAAAGCAGGAGACCTATATTCCATACTACTTCCCCCAGTCCTCTATTCCTGCACTTCCATTGCCTTCTGTTGCTGCATTCGTCAAACATCAATAGAACTAGCGTACAGTGAAAATGTGAAATGGCATTGCTTCTTGTTGATATTATTACTGCTTTACGTAAACAACAAGGACCAACCCCATATTCAACGACGGGTGTGTGATTTGGTTGGTTTCTGTCTTTCAATCCTCATCTCCTCTTCGTCTCTCTCTCCCTCTCGCTCACGCCCCACTGCCATGCAGTATACTATTTCAATTACAAATTCTGAAATCTCAGTCCATACCATATTATTTCCCACTGCCATGCAGTATACTATTTCAATTACAAATTTTGAAATCTCAGTCCATACCACATTATTTCGCAACATTAAATTTCAAAGCATTTTGCACCCTTTAATCTGTTCACTATTTTATAAGTTAGCTGAAATAAAAACATTTACATCCAACCACTAATATTGACATGCATTTCAAATATTACGTATCTCGAAAATGTTCTACATTTTGTCATTCCAAAAATATATCATTACCCAGCACAGCTTCAAAAACAAAAAATTTAGTAAAACAAGGCCATTACTTAGAAGCTCTTCAAACATTCCATAATCAAACACCTGATAAATACACATTCCCATCACTTCTAAAAGCTTGTGCTGCACTTTCATACCAAAACCATGGAAAAACACTCCATGCAAAAGTCATTACACTGGGTCATCAGTTTGACCCATTTATTGCAACTTCTCTTGTTAACATGTACGTAAAATGTGGGTCTCTTTTTAATGCAGTTAATGTGTTTGTTAAGGTGTCTGAAAGTGAAGTTTGTGTACAAGATATTACTCTATGGAACTCTATTGTTGACGGGTACTTTAAGTTTGGATGTTTTGAGGATGGTATTGTTCAGTTTTGTCGAATGACGGGGTTGGGCATTAGGCCCGACGCGTATTCTCTTTGTATTGTACTTGGTGTTTGTAGTGAGTTTGTTCTTGGGAAACAGATTCATGGATACATTGTTAGGAATGTGTTTATGTGGGATGCGTTTTTGGAGAGTGCATTGATAGATATGTACATGAAATGTGGTTGTCCAATGTATGCGTGGCGAGTTTTTGATAAGTTGGAGGATAAGAGTAGTATTGTGGTTAGGAATGTAATGATAGGTGGGTTTTGTGAGAATGGGATGTGGGGGAAGAGCTTTGAGCTTTACTGTCAAGCTAAGAAGGACAATTGCAAACTTGGGTCTGCAACATTTTCAAATGTTATAATGGTATCTTCGCATGCGGATAATTTGAAATTTGGTATGAAGGTTCATTGTGATGTCATGAAGTTTGGTTTTGAGTGGGAACCTTATGTTTGTACTTCTCTTGTCACAATGTATGGGAGATTTATGCAAGTAGAAGATGCAAAGAGAGTCTTTGATGGCGTACTAGATAAAGAAATTGTATTATGGAATGCAATGATTTCAGCGTGTATTTTTAGTAATTATGGTCATCAAGCTTTGGAGAATTACATTGAGATGAGATTTAGTGGGCTTCAATCCGATCATTTCACTATCACTAATATTTTATCAGCATGTGGTACAATCAATTCTTATGATTTTGGTAGAAGAGTTCATGGTGAAATGATCAAAAGGCCAGTGCAGAGTAGTACTGCTGTACAGAGTGCACTGTTGACTATGTATGCGAAATGTGGATACAATGAGGATGCCAAATTGGTGTTTAGTACAATAAAGGAAAGGGACACAACTGCTTGGGGATCAATGGTATCTGGGTTTTTCCACAATATGAAGTATGAAGAGGGCTTGAACTTGTTCAAAGCTATGCAAGCTGATGGCGTGAGATTAGATTCCACAATTGTGACAAGCATACTCAGTGCTACTGCTGCGCTGGAGCATGCTGAATTAGGTCGTCTTATCCATGGTTTTGCAATGAAGAATGGTATGAGCTCTGATGCTTTTGTTGGTTGTGCTTTGATTGATATGTATGCAAAATGTGCGTTACCGGATGGGGCTGAAAGTGTGTTTTCTGAAATGCCTGAAAAGAATTTAGTGGCTTGGAATTCTATAAGCTGCTGCTACAACCGTAATGGCCTTCCTGAGCTTTCCATCAGTTTTCTTCCACAAATTATACACCGTGGCTTAACTCCAGACTCTGTATCCATTACCAATTCCCTTGTAGCAATATCCTCACTAACAACACTGCTCAAAGGAAAGGCTGTTCATGGCTACTATATAAGACTCTATATTCAGTCAGATCTTCAAGTAGAGAATGCATTACTTGACATGTACATTAAGTGTGGTTGTTTAAAGTACGCCCAATGCATTTTCAATAACATGACTAGTAGAAGTGTAGTGACATGGAATACGATGATTGCTGGCTATGGATCTCATGGGGATTGCTTAACAGCGACCAGATTGTTCAGTCAGATGCGAGCAAATGGAGAATCGCCTGATGACATTACTTTTCTTGCACTTATTTCCGCTTGCAGCCATTCTGGATTGGTTGCTGAAGGAGTTAGACTATTCCACTTAATGAAAGAAGACTACAGGATCGAGCCTAGAATGGAGCATTATGTGAATATGGTTGACCTCTTTGGCCGTGCTGGTTATTTGGATGAAGCTCATAATTTGATCCAGACAATGCCTATTAGACCTGACAAAAGTGTTTGGTTGTGTCTGTTATTTGCTTCTCGTACCCACCGTAATATAGCCTTTGGAGAATTAGCTGCTGATGAGCTAATGCAATTGGAATCAACCAGAGGAAGCAATTATGTTCAATTGTTAGGTTTATATGGGGAAGGGGAACTGTGGGACAAGGCAGCAAATTTAAGGGTGTCAATGAAGGAAAAGGGATTGAAAAAAACTCCTGGGTGCAGTTGGATTGAGATCAAAGACAGTGTTATTGTGTTCCTTTCCGGGGATTCCTCTTCTCCTTGGACGTTGGAAATTTACGAGTCATTAAGCAGCCTTAAAAGAAACATGGAGGGTGATGAAAGTTCACATGAAGTTATTGCACTGTGACTCTGTGAGTGATATTATACTCAGAGCCGTCACTCTCAACAGAGGCCATTGCCTAATGCTGCACTAGTGAGCAACGCCTCATAAGAGAAGGTCAAATAGAAAGGGGTATCATATGAGCAAAATTTGTGGAAGAATTTGGCTTCATTGGACCATCAATGTATTCTCTGGTACAACAGGACATCTCTCTAGTGAGTTTACTATCCTCGCCTTGGATAGTAAACTAGAACGACTCGAACGCACAAGCACCGTTGGCTGTTACACAGCATCTGTATGACCTTCTGTTTCTTAATTGACACCAATAGTTAATGTCTACAATTAAACCAGTCAATTTACATCAGTTTTTTATTTGAACCAGATGCATATTGTCAATGGATACAACATCTTGTGCTTGATTGTGGCAACTCCGATTTGAATCCGCCATCAGCAAGATCAATCCCATACAGTACCCAAACTATGGCCATAGATGACAGTAGCATTGGTATAGGCCCAAACAACCATAGCAACAAAGGTAAAGTGATATAGAACATTCTATGGCCTATAAAAGAGAACAAGAAGCCTCTCTCCATCATGCCTTGCACATACCCTGGAGGAAGCCTCGACACAGCAGCAAGGATATGGGCATCATTCAAGCATCCAAGGGCCATTGAGCTGCATAGAAAACCAATCAACAGAAATATGGATGTCGATGCATACTTCAGTGCTAAGATTCGGCTGGACTGCAAACCAAAGTATGAATCCTGGAGGAGATGGCTTGCTTTGTATGTATTGTTTGTGAATGCTGCCAAGCAGATGTTTAGGGTAATAGCTATTGTAGCGGTCAGTATGGTGATCATTAAGGTGTTTCTCAAGCTTTGAAGAGACAACATCAACTTCTTATCATTGGTATCCTGCAGAAGCAAATTTATTATTCTAGTTAAGCAAACAATCTCATCAGGCCTCTTCGGTATTTATTTAGCACAGGAGGTAACAGTGGAACTCATACTAACTTTTTCTTTTCGTTGATGAACATATATCTAATTCTAATACCTCAAAGACTTTAGTATGTTAGCTAAGAGGAATAAGAGAACAAACAGAAGCTTGAACAACGT
Organism: Coptis chinensis; assembly: GCF_015680905.1. Taxonomy (NCBI): domain Eukaryota; kingdom Viridiplantae; phylum Streptophyta; class Magnoliopsida; order Ranunculales; family Ranunculaceae; genus Coptis; species Coptis chinensis. The sequence continues at coordinate 84,027,361 of NC_141463.1, read as the reverse complement.
AACTATAAGACCTACCTCTGTGATGCTTAGAACCCACAATCTTTTTCTTATTCTGTTGATCCAAATGCTTCTAAGATGGGGCTTATTCTTGCAGATATGCCATAACAAGCCATGGTAGCCTAAAGTAAGGAAGAGACTCAAGGGCACCAATATGGTGTCCAAGTAAAGAAGCAGCTCCATCTTCTGGGAAGTAATACGGAGATGGTATGGCTGCAAAGTTGCAGTATATATATGGGTGAGTTGGCCCAAGTAACTGTACTTCGTCCAATGGCAGAGGTTCCATGGAGTGGAATTTAGGTATAGACTAAAAATAATAACAAGATAACTTCAGTGTGTAATAGAGTTGGATACACTTGTATATTACATTCGCTTATATCTAACTGAAAATGGCTTATATTGAACACAGGGTATGATGATAATATGATATGCTGTTTTCGTTCAAACATGCATGATATCCAGATCAGCCTATTAATTGTCTCAATTGTACATGAATATGTCTGAAAATAGTAAAGAAAGCTTCATTGGGTAATCAAGTAACTCCAAATATTTGGTGTTAAGTGGCCTAACCACTAATTTTAACTTTGAAGTTTTAACACGTAAGCAAGTACACGCTTTTGTATTAATAAATCACTTGAACTTTAAAAAGTGTTGCAAAACTAGTCCACAAATTTGTTACGATGATGGTTGTTAGGTGATGTAAAACTGAACTGCTCTCTACACCATCATTTAAATAAGGGAGCCCTTTAAATAATACATCTGCTTCAGTTTCATATAATATTTTCAATTATGGTTATCAATTGGATTATTCAATTCAAAATCATAATGGGGTTCTACAAGGATCGAAATGTTAATATGTTACAAGTAAAATTAATATGCAAAACTATGAGTAGTTTTTCCACCCAAAAGTGTCATGTTTGTTAAAATGTACAAATCCCCAACTGCTTTGGAGAAACTGATAAAATTTCCCCCCTCTAGCAATTGATGTATTGAAAAATGGAATATTTAATACCTTTGTCATATTTGGTTGAGATAATTAATATCCGTGTTGAGGAGATCACATCCACAAAAAATCATCCAATAACTCATTGTGTAGGTCCATGTTTGGAAGGACAGTAAAATAGGGAAGTCATTTAGGGGTGTCAAGTTAGCGTAATATATATATATATATATATATATATATATATATATATATATATATATATATATATATATATATATATATGGGGTAGTTCGTTCTACAACACTTTTATACAACGTTTAGACATGTTTTCAATTTTTTAGATAAGATGTTCTCACCATGGATATAATCTCCACAAAAAAATTTCTAAGTTTGCCAAAAAAAAATTACAAAATCGATATTTCTAGACCGTTGATAAAAATTCCATTGGATCCAAACAAATCCAAATCAAGATTAAAAAACGTTGTATAAAATAAAACGGAACCTACCCCTATATATATATATATATATATATATATAATGGACCTCACAAAATAAGAAATTTTTTTTCACCTACTATGGATAGTATCTCCACAAAAAAATTTGAAATTTGAATAATATATATATATATATAAAGCTCGATATATATATATATATATACAAAATTTAGAGAGATAATTAACAAACCATATAAACTTGAAATTTTAGTGGAGAACTCATATAAACTTAACAAACAACAAACTCACAAGGGTTTTGAATTCTTTCCTTCTACTCCAAATTAAACAATTTGTGTTGACAAATTAAACATAGGTAAACACGAAATCAAATAACCTTCATACAATTTGTCCAAATATTCTCCAAATTCAAACCATCGAAAATTCAAACCCAAAATCAAACCACCCCAAATTCAAACCACCGAAAGCCTTTTCCCTTGCTAGCTAGCATTTGAACTCAAACCCAAAATTTAGAAATGGAGTCAATGGGAGATAATGTAACAATCAATATTGACAAGGACGTAGTTGTTGGGTTTTCGTTGAATAAATCTCCGGATAGAGAAACGCATAAACTAGTTGCTCCATTTGTAGGTATGATTTTTAGTAGTGTTGACGACGCAAAGACTTACTACAAACTGTATGGTCAACAAGAGAGATTTGTGACTTGTGTTCGGTCGACAGATCGGAAAAAAGACGATGTGTATTTAGCTAGGGTTGTTTAATAGTTTGTTCACGTGAAAGGGTCCATAACAAGAGAGAAATGGGAGAAGTGGGTATTTCTAGAAATACTAGCATTGTCAAGTGTAGTTGCCCCGCTAGAATGCATGTTACAAAAAGAAAACACGAATATATATATTATGTAAGCTATGCTAAAAATTACCATAGCCATGGATTTGCGGTTAGTCTAGCAAAGAGAAATTGCATGAGATCGAACAAAAATATACTTGAAGCGGCGAAGAGGTTGACTGAGATTTTTGGTGAAAATAGTTTACCTATCGGTAAAGTTGCAGCTGTTTTTAGTAGGGAAGAAGTTGTGTTTACAAAGAAAGATTGTTGGAACCATCATTATGGTTTGACTAGAAAGATGCCTAAAGAAGGTGATGCAACTGTCGTACTTAAATATTTTATGCGAAGAGTGCCGAGAATCTCCAGTTTTACTACGTTATTGATCTAAATCAAAATGGGGCTGCAGTAAACTTTTTCTAGGTTGATGGGAGATCTCGAGTGCAGTATGGTATTTCGGGGATGTTGTCTCTTTTGATACCACATATCGTACGAATGCATACTCTATGCCTTTAGCCCCTTTTACTAGAGTCAATCATCATATGCAGTCAATTCAGTTTGGTTGCGCGTTGTTACTTGATGAGACAGAAGATATATTCATATGGTTGTTTAATGCCTGGCTTGCAGCCATGGGTGGTCATGCGCCAACTACAATCATCACTAACCAGGATAGAGCGATGACTACAGCCATTGCAAAAGTGTTCCTTGATACTCGTCATCATTATTGTCTTTGGCATATTATGCATAAATTTTAAGAGAAGTTGTCTTTTACTAAAACTGAGACATTGGTAACTGACCTTAAAAACATTATTTCTTACTCGTATAAGATTGCTGATTTTGAAAGAATATGGTGTACAATAATAGAGAATAATGAGTTGTCTACAAATCTTTGGTTGACAGAAATGTATAATATGCGGGAGAAATGTATTTCTTGTTATCTCAATGACACATTTTTTTTGTTATGCATACAACTGGAAGGAGTGAATCAATGAATTCTCATTATGACCAATTCGTAAATTCGAGCACTATATTGATGGAGTTTGTGCATGGTAATGAAAGATCTTTGGCTTTGATTACTAAGAATGAAAGAGAAGTTGATTACTGCACTGAGCATAGTTCATGAATTGTGGCTAAAGCATAGTTCCTTATACATTGCGAATGTTTAAAAATGCTTTCCTCCTTGTGCAAAGATACAAAATTGATGGGGGGCGAGATTGTCAATGGAATGATTAATGCATTCAATGAATTTAAAGGGTGGAGAGCTAAATTAGATGCTCAAGACAAAGATGAGCTTTTACAAAATTGATGGGGACGAGATTGTCAACAATGGAGCCCCGGTTAAGCTAAATGGTGAAATTCGAGAGACCCGAGCTTTTATTTGAGAAGTCCTGTTTGGAAAGTGAGTTTCAATAGAGGAACCTTAGAGGGAGACTGTGAATGTAATTATTTTCAGTTTATGGGGTTACTTAATTTGTGGTCACATGTTAAAAAAATTTTTCAGCGTTACAAAATCGAAGAGATTCCAAGGCATTTTCTTTTGAAGCGGAGGATGCAAAAGGCAAACATGTATAGAGCGGATTTCATACTGGATTAGTAGTCGGCCATGAAAACCATGAACTTTTGAGAGTGGCTCATTGTATCAAGATTGCTTTTCAAGTGGCTTACGATGTAGGGAATAGTGTTGAGACTTATTCCTATTTTATAGAAAAGACGGATGAAATGGCTAAGTATGTTTCAATGTTGAATATAACTTCGAACGAAGGAGATGAAGATAATGAAGATGATCTAGTTGAAGAGCCTTTGGTTGATACCTCACATGTTATGGTTGTAATATTAATGTTTAATTTGATATAAAAATTTATTTGATTTTGACTTCCAAATCCCTTTATTTTATTATATTGATTTTGAATCCCAAAATTTCTCAAACAAAAGGGAGTAAGAAGAAAGCGGAGAGATGGAAATCCCCCAGAGAGATAGCCCTAAACAATCCATGAAGCATGTGTAAAAACTATTGAAATATTGCTAACCATGACTCGAAAAATTGTCCGGAGAAAAATACTATGTAATTTGTGAAATGTAAGTATTTTTGGTTGTTAGGTTGCTTGAGTTGTTGGTTAATACGTAATCTATGATATGTTAGAGGGGTGCACATGTTTTGTGCATTTTGGTATTTTTCTGACCCTCTACTTGATATATGAAAGTGATTATGTTGTGGTTGTGATCCTTCGATGCTTCTGAAGAATTTATTCTTTGCCATTTTGTGTAAACTGATATGTTGCTCATGAATTATTTAGGTTTTAACTCGCTCAAAGAGTATCTAGACTTCTAGTTTGTTAGAGATGACATTACTTGCATACCTACAATTTTGCAGTAGTTTTGGATTAAATCTTGCGGTGTTTTTTACTTGTTGGGAAGACTTCGGCAGTTACAATGAATGTAGCTGGTGTTGTGAAGGATTGATTATTGATGCAAGCTAAGTTTTGTCAAAGTTAAGGGTGTGTTCTGTCAGAGTTTTCAGTTTCAATTCTGTCAGAGTTAAGGGTGTGTTATGTAAGAGTTTTCGGTTATGTCAGAGTTAATGGATAGGGTTTTGATATTGTAAGGAGATGGGTTATGTTAATTTAACCATAATAATGTATTTTTGCCTTTCATATGTGTTTATCTTTGTTGCCATTCAAATACAACAAATACAATACCATTGTAATAGCAACTTTGAAGTGCTAAGCTCGAGCAATTTGTTTTCAATGGATTGATGCATGATTGACTTTAGGATGTATTGATCTATAGCCTGAATTCCTTTTTCTGTTAGAGTTTATTTTTCTGTCAGAACATTATCAAAGATCATTATAGTTGTTCTAGTCCACGTTCGCTTGATAGAACATGGCACACCTAACTGACCATGTCCTTGCCTCTTTTCTTTAGTTATGGATGTTCTCCTATATATTGAAAATGAATTTAAATGAAGCTTTGGATTTGATAGGATATACATTAAATTTTGGAATATAAACACATAAACTATAAATAAGAATCCATAATATATTTCGGAAGTCACATTAAACCCAATATTCAATTACATTATGCTAATTAACTTGCATCATCACCCGTCCCCCATTAAAATTACTGATTACATTAACCACACTAGAGGCTAACACCCCATATTATGCTTTGCGAAGTTTCTAATATTGATACCCATCCATCCCTACTACAACATAATTGGCAAAAATTGAGCTTGTAAGTCACTTGCAAAGATTTCTGACTCCTCTATTGTTCTCCAAACAGGTCACAGATAGGCAATCTCCAAGTGTGCAACAATTCTTCTACCTGTAAAAGTAACTCAACAAAACCTCATTTTTAAATATAGTGAAATTGTTGTCTACTGAAAACACCAATTTTATTTATTTATTTTGGGCTCTAATTATCCACGATACAATCAAATATGACAAATACTAAGTAATAATCAACAAAGCAATTCATAGATAGACACAAACAATTACATTTTGTAAACTCTGTTCTTACAAACAAGACTAACTTATGAATTATGAAAATTCAATAACTTCAATATGTGGTAGCTATATGGGATAGGGACAACCATGAAACAAGAATCCATAACTCCAACTTCTTTAGCCTTGAAGATAGCAAGATCACCAATTGCAGCAGGGGAATCAAAAGAAGTAGCAGCTTTATTTCTTCCAAACTCAGCAGCAACAATGGATATAGATGTGGAAATGTTAAGAAAATATTGTGGATTGCACTCTTGACCAAAAAAAAAAAAAAAAATCAAATTAATTGGTACAATATAAATAGTTGTTCTTAGGGTACACTACAAATTAATAAAAAAACGAAAAAGGGTTTCAGGGTACACTACAAACGAAATGCCCAACTTCAAGCCAAATTGAAAAAAATGGCATCACATAAATGCAAACTTTAGCAAATTATACGATCAACTGATGAAATCTTGGGTGTTTTCGTGCATGCAACCAAGAGGCGAATGTAACAAATGAAATATAAATTCTAGAAATAAAAAATACAATGAGAACCATTACAAACTTTACCTTTTCAGCTAAGGCATTAGAAAATGCTCTTTGCCCAATCTACACATAACCACCTTAACTAGGAGAATAACACCTTAACTAGGTACTTAATCAAACACATAACCACTAAGATAAGACAAACTAACAATAATTTAAATATTATATGAATGCCGATAAAGTTAATATCTGAATCAGTCGTTATCCTCTTTGTGTAAATAGAAACCGAACTCTTAGTTGGAGTTGGAGTAGCAAAACAATAATTTGATTCAACATTGATATTTGACGACGAAAAGCTTCTATAATTGTCTTCGTTATTGTTCCACTTGAAGAAAATACATCTCATTTCCCTTGGAAGACGATTCGAATGTTTCTCGCAGACGATAAAACAACGTCCAGGATTCATTGATGTTCTTGAAATTCTCTTAAACAATGCACTTCCATATATTGGGCACCATATTTATTTATGGAATTTCACTATTTATTAAAGAGATAAAAAAATATTTAATCAAATGAAAAAAAACAATTAATAAAAAAAACACTAAGGTAAAGCGTCTGTTAATGTGTTTACACTCAAATTTCAAACGATTCCACTGCCAATATATACCCTCAGAAAAACCTATGAAAAAAAACTAAGCAACATAGGTAACAAGCACAACTATACTTGGTGAAAAGCAATTTAAACAATGACTAATCACATTAATTAAGTAAGTCAAATTTCCTATACTTGGTGAAAGTGTGTAGGGAAAAAGCTCGTACTAACCAATTCTCTACAAATCAACAATCCCCATGTTAACCAAAATAAAGAATAAACTCCATTAAACAATAAACCTACAAGTGACAAAACCTTAAGTACACGAATTTATTGAGTTAATATCCCACACATACAAACCATCAATCTATCGTACAAACTTTCTAATATATAAGATTAACATTAAGTAATTTCTTGTTTTCTCTAATTGTCCATTAGAGAAGCATCATTGAATAACAAAATGTCTAATTTTTTTTGTATGACATTTAATCTAATAAATATCACGCACCTATACTCAGTTGGACCATCAAAATACAAACAAAGTTAAGTATAATTCGTTCATACGAGCAAAAGGAGGACTAGAACCACAGAAGCAAGAACTAGCTAGCATGTATACAATAAACTCAGTTTCCCAAAATTCGCAACAAATGGATCGGATTGATTGCTTCATATGAAAAAAGTTTCTTCTATCTAATTATTCACACAGAAAACTATCATACAACTAAAATTCAACATACCATATACAAAAAAAAATTGATACCCACAAACTGCTTCGCACATGAAACCCACAAAAAATAATAATGAATTTACCAATTTTAGTTGATATAAAAACGCCCCAATTCAAATGAACCTTGCCACTTGCAGTGCCAAACTCACAATGAAGCAAAACCCCAATTCAAATAAAACCTACCCATCTCTCATAACCAATCCACTCACTATCCTTCATATTGTGACTCCATTTTTAAATTTTCAATTTGAGTTTTCAATTTGGGGTGATTTGATTTTGGGTTTGAATTTTCGATGGTTTGAATTTGGAGATGATTTGGACGAATTGTATGAAGATTATTTGATTTTGTGTTTACCTATGTTTAATTTGTCTGCACAAAATGTTTAATTTGGAGCAGAGAGGAAAGAATTCAAAACCCTCGTGAGTTTGTTGTTTGTTGAGTTTCTGTGAGTTCTCCACCAAAATTTTGTATTTTGTGAGCTTTCAAACTGAAATTTCGTATTTTGTGAGGTCCATTTTGAAATATTGTTTTTTTAATCTTGATATGGATTTGTTTGGATCCAACGGCTGAAATTTTGCTGTTTTTTTGTTGTCTATGAAATTGATGTCTACCTATATATATATATATATATATATATATATATATATATATATATATATATATATATATAAATATATAAAAATATAAACCCCCTCAATATATATATATATCCGGATCTTAGAAGTTAAAATAAGTATGTAAGTAAAACTTCATCTAGAAAATGAATTCAAATCCAATTTTTTGTAGACATCATCTACTCACCATAAAAATTATCTCCACAAAATTTCAGCTCATTTGGAAACATCTAACCTAGATAAAAATTGTTGTCATCTTTTAAAAAAAATCTAACAGTTCAAAAAATAGTGTTTTTGTAATCATCTTTTGTATAGGTTAGAGATTTCCCAATGAGTTGAAATTTTATAGAGATGGTATATATTGTGAGTATATGATATTCACAAAAAATTGGGTTTAAATTCATTTTCTAGGTGAAACTTTACTTTACTTATGTATTTAAAATAAGTACCAAACTAAGGTACCAAGTATAAAACAATCCACAATTTCACCTACAAAATGATTTAAACCCTAATTTTTGGTAGATATAATCCACTAACCATAAAAAACATCTCTAAAAAAAATTCAACTCGTTTGATATCCTCTAACTTAGATAAAAATTATTGTCTACTTTTGAAAAAATATATAGTGGTACAAAAATGTCGAGTTTTTGCAATCATCTTTTGCTAATGCTAAAAATTGTCAAACAAATTGAATTTTTGTAGAGATGATCTTTATGGTCGGTATATCATATCCACAAAAAATCATATTTTAAATCATTTTGTAGGTAAAGTTGTAGTTTGTTTTAGATTTAGTACTTAATTTGGTACTTAAGGCAGGGAGATTATCATGTTGTGGGGGTGAGAATATTAACACCCTTGATTTTGATTATGTGAACAACAAAGTTGAATATAATCGGTATGGCCCAATATAGTCTGAAGTGCCTAAGTTAGGAATTCTTCCCGGGCTAAAGCTTATTTTCAATTGTTTTTTTAACCCATTTTTTTACTTTTTTTAATTTAATATCAAATTGAAGGATCTAATATTCTTTTTTTTTTTTTTGCTGGAAACCTAATATTCTAATTGATTCACTAATATTTTATTTTCTACTTTTATTTAATGTGTGAATAATTTCAAAATGCTTTACCAAAAAAAACCAACTTTTCCCGAAATGAGATTTATGAAAGGTAGTAGTAAGTTGTTTTTTTTTTACCTCTTTGGGGAAATGATTCATATTGTTTCCGACTATTAATTATCCTAGATGGATGATATTGTGGATTAACTAATTGTTTATTTTCAAACAGAAGCAGTGTGTTCTAATCTAGTGTGACCAAATCAACATGTACTAATGTCTACACGTTATGAAGAACATGTCTCTATGGTTGCGTGGTGGTTCGACTGTTAGTTCGATAAATTCCTATTCAATGAGGCACGTCTCTCGCAAGCAAAAGAAACTCAAACTAGTTTGGACTTCAAATGTGAATTTGTAACAGAGAAAATGAGCTTTTCATTTTCTTTTCAAAATTAGTAAGACCATTAATACATTTTGTCATCAAATCCCAAATAATTAAAGATATACTCTAAGGATTCTCTTAATCTTTATAAGATTTACATTACAAGGAAAAAAAATTAGTGGATTATCCTAATTTGGTTTTTGACTTTTTAGATTCTCAAAAACATAAACTCTTTCCACAAAAAACTCTGTACACCTTTCAAAAGAGTTATGTTCTTACCAAATTTATCTCATAAATGACAAATAAACCAAAAAAGACACAAGGCATATTAATGTTAAAGAAAAGAAAAAAAAAAAAAAGTAAACAAAAAGAATTAGAAGATTTTCTCATTTATTATATATTACATTAATTTTTGTAAGACATGTGTTATTTTGGACAATAAACAAAATTAGAAATAAATAAATATAAAAATTATTAAAATTAAATAAAAAAGGGTTTTTGTTCTTGCCAAACCAAACAAGTCCTTCTTGTTCGTTACTAGTTTTCTTCTCAAATCCATTAAACCCCACCTTTTTTTTCAAAGTCTTCAACTCATTTTCACTTTATTTCCTTCTTCTCTAAAACCACTTTTCACCAATTTGGAAAAAAACAACTCAAAAAAAAAAAAAAAAAAAAAAAAAAATCCAATTTTTATCAATTTTACCCCCATTAATTAGAAGAAAAAAGCGTTTCAGAAAATGGGTTTTATCTCATTTTGTTCAGTTTTTGAAACTGTTCATTTGAGATTAAGGTGTTGAGAATTTGTGGGCATTTGTTAAATTATAAAGAACGTTTTTTTATTTTGTTTTGGATTGCATGGGCGATCTTGAAGCTTTGTCGATACAGCCAAACGGCTTTTCGATTGAAGAACGTGTTTTTTCTCCATCTTCATTATCATTATCTAATAATAATAATAATAATAATCCAAACCCATCTTCAGTTTCTGAAGAATGTTGGTTTAGAGCTGAAGAAATAACTGAAGAGATTATAACACAGATACAACCAACTGTTGTTTCTGAACAGAGGAGAAAAGCTGTTATTGAGTATGTTCAGAGCTTAATCGGTGGTTATCTTGGTAGTGAGGTGAGACTTTTTTAAACTGCCCCTAAGTCTGTGTTTATTTATTTATTTGATTTAGTATTGTTTGTTTAGAAGTTGTGATGGTTTATTATATTTGAAATGCAGCTAGTTTGATTTATTCAATATATTGGTAATAGTAGAAATAACAGATGCTACTGTAATTTTGTTGAAGTGAGAGAAGTAGAATCGCCCGGAGTCTAATGTGTCTTAAAGTATCGTATTTGAACTACTCATTATTCCCTAGAACAATTAAATAGATTACAACTTGTTGTTGTTTCTTGTTATGAGCTGATTCACATCCTGCTACACTAGGGTTAGAACGCGCAAAAAGTAGTCCATATCGTTGCAAAAATCTTCCAAGGTTCAATGTCAGATACAAAACAAATTGGCTAGGCTGAACAACCACGGTAGGAAAATTCTAGATAGGCAATCTAGGTCTCTCCAAATCCGAATGGGGGTTAATGAGATTGCGACCAAACGAGATAGTTCCTATCCTTCAATTGTTCTTCAGATTATACCATGAAGCACCACAATTAGAGATGGTGTTATAGAGGATATGTGTTGCGGTGTAGTGAACATAGGAAGAAGATTCATTACATGAGAGAGGCTTTGTCTTAATAAGGATACCGGGGCTTGGATATTAGCACTTATTTGTCATGGGGGAAGCTTTGCTAGCGAAATGGTTGTGGAGATCAAAGCCCAAAATATCGATATCGGTTAATATATTGGTGTACCCAAAAACCGAGATATATCGGATATATCGGTTTTTTTGGTGACCAGTCCAAACTATTTAAAATATCGGAAATATCGGACATATAATATCGGAAATATATTGGAAATATCGGATTTATATTTAAAAATGGTCAAAAAGTCAACCGATATATATCGATTATATCGGAAATATCAATTATATCGGCGATATAAAGTTTCATATCGGAAATTCTGATATATCTCGGAAAAAAAGGGGTTCAATATTCGGTGGATATATGTCGGAAATATCGATATCGGTGTACCAATTTACCGAGATATCTCGGCGATATTTTGGGCCATGGTGGAGATATGGAGAGAAAAGGTAACAATTTTTGGAGGGGGGAGGGGGATGTAATAGTGGATGAATATGGGAAAAAGGAGATTGAATGGAGACCAAAGGAAACTTTGGGGCCTTATGGTATTACACTTTGGAGGAGCATCATGAATGTCGGCCTAGTAGGGTGACACATGCTTCATATATTCTATATCTTTATCTTGATATTTACAACGTGATGTTAATTGTCTATAATGTCACTTATTTTACAGTAGCTGCTCTCTAAACTCTACCAGTTTAATTATATATTAAGGGATTGGAAGCTATGTTATGGTCATTTACTTTTTATCTTATCACAGGTCTTCCCTTTTGGATCAGTGCCGCTCAAGACTTACCTTCCCGACGGAGACATTGACCTTACTGCTCTTAGTGTACAATCTGTTGAGGACGCCTTAGCAAATGATGTCCGTGCTGTCCTCGAAAGGGAGGAACAGAATGAAGGTGCTGACTTTGAAGTGAAGGATGTACAGTACATAAATGCCGAGGTTAGCATTGAAGCGTAGACATTTTCTTTAGTACTTCACTTCAAGTATGATTACACATTTCATAAATAAAATTTGCTTGATTCGACTTTGTCGCATATGAAAGTTGTTGGGCGTATGGGTTCCATATTTTCTATCATTTATGTTGTTCTTTGAAACTCATACTCTCATTACTCTGTTATTCTGTTTGTATTTTTTAAATTGGTGGTTCTTTTTAAGTATCTTTCAAATTTTTATTTTTTCAATGTTGTCATGTTGAAGAGATTTTAATAGGTTGACCTTTGCTTCTTCCTTACACTCAAGAGGTATATACCAAGCGTCAATGGTTCCAAGTAGTCCAAATATCTTGCATCGTAGCCCAAGAATGATTTGGATCTGTAGTGGAATAAAATCAGTGATACCGCATATAAGTGGCAACCTAATTTTAATTTCATGCTAGACTATCTGATGTCTGTTTGAAGCTTAGTAATCACCATTCACCACACTATGTATTTTATATATTTAGCACTTCCAAGTAAATGAATTCCTTTCACATATTCCTTAAAGGAGTTTAAGGCTGTCCGGATGCTTGCATGTAATATTTCGTTGAATATACTTGTTGGTAATATACATCAGGAAACAAGGTGCTCCATGATATTCAACCGCCCCCCCCACGCACGCGTGCACGCACGCCAAAAAAAATAAATAAAAAATGTACGCTTCCAGTCGCCACCACCTAGTTCCTTGTGCTTCCATTTGTCTCCTATGCTTCTACATTGACCACGCTGCTCACATGACCATACTAACATGAATATTGACCATCCGTACGGACCTTAAGTTCTCTCTAGTTGCTCGGGAACACAATTCTAGGCTAACAACACATTCTCTTGAAGTTTTTGAAAAGTCTCAAAAGCAGTGGTTTTCCTATGCCCTTCTGTCCTCTTGAGACGTGTACCAATCCTTGATGTTACTGGAATGTTGGGATATACTTGATGAGCTAAGTCCGTTTTTTCACTATCTCATCCCTTGCCCCTTATATCCCCATGCGTTTGTGGAAGTGAAGTCACAGAAAGAAACACCATCTGTGAGTGAATCTGTGAATGATGGAGGGTAAACTAAAACGATGTAAGTTGGCATAGACCTCGGAGAAATCACCCCGAAGCTGAAGGGTTCTTTATGCTAAACATTTTTCAACTGCACTCCATTTTTCTTTAATGGATGTGTTGGCTCTGTTTCTTTTTCAGACTGTTTGCAGACTTTCAGTGTTTTATTTCCCACTCCAATTTCACCAACTTATATAACTCTTCTAGCTGGTCTGTTCTATGCCTGTTATGGAGTAACAGTTTTCCTCAATTGTCCTGAGAAATTTATCATTCTACTCTCTGCTGTCTATTATCAGGATCCAGCTATCGGCTAATCATATCTGAGCAAAAGTTAGAGGATACTAATATTTGATTTCCTTGCTCTAGTCTCCAGGAACATTTAGGAGACATCAATAGTTTATATATCCCCCCTTAAAAGTAGGTGATTGCGGTGCTTCAACATTTGACAAACCTTATACGAGATTGAGGAAAGTCTTGTTGATGATGTTGGAAGAGTCTTGGTCTAAATAGAGTTGCAAGATAATAGGGCACAGAAGGGGACTGCACATATATGTGTTATAAATTTCTTCCCTCTGAGCATTTCGAAAGCTAAGCGTATTTGAGGTGCCGAATTTCCTCCTAGATTTGAAGCTTCAAATGTTTAGATTTTTGCAGTGGACCATTCTTGAAGGGGAATTAAGACTTTAAGGTGCATTTTGTGTAAGGACAATGAAGAGAGCATTATCAACAATAGCTCTATTTTCTTTGCTGGATGGTTTAGACTTTCTTCTTATTGTTTTTTTGATATTTGTGGATGGGTCATTTGAGAATTGCTAAATGTTCTTTTTGTGTTACAAGACTAACTGTCAAACGTTAAATTGGACATTTCTGAAAGCGGGATATTTTATCTATTTGGGCAGCTTGAAGTGGCCCTATCTTCAAGACTTCAATTGTGGTCTTTAGGAGTTTCTTGTGTATGGCTCTATTTCCCTATGAATGGGTCACTTGTTAAGAGGGAGAACCGTAATATCTCAAGATTTTATATTGAGAGTGTGTACTTGTGTAGTATGACCTTTCTTTGGTTACTGGATTGGTTATTTCGTTCTTAAATTTTTTAGTTGCCAAGCAAAGAGATATATTATAATGAGGGAGGGGCATAGCCTCTAATATATAAATTCGTTTCAACTTGGTTCATCTCCCAAACCCTCAATGGTGTGAAAGGATCACATCAAAGACAACAAAACAAACACAAAACCCCATCAAAAAGTGCAACAGACCCCAAACTGTATAGGATGTTTTTTTCTTGCATTGGTTACTTCGTTTTATCTGAATTTTAAGGGAGTCTTTTCCCCCACAATTGATTTTTGTTTAATTTCAGCTCCATCCTAGATATAAAAATAATACCTTACATTTCAATTTTGTAGAGTTTATGCATTAGTGGGATACAATATTTTTAGTTTCTAAGATGTTTGGGGGGAGCGAGAGGCAGAGAGAGGAGCAGGGGAGAGGGGTTAAAAAATTTAAACAAAAGAAGTTTTTTTTTTTTTTTTTGGGTATCTTGTCAATAAGAAAAGGCTTTTCAGACCACAGTCTTGATACGCAAGTAAGAATTTTGATTTGATGACAGTTTGGTGATTGTCAGAGCAAATTATAAGTTCGCATTTTGTCCAATCAAAGAAAGAAATTGATGTCACCCTGCACTTGAATTACTTGAGGATAATCATCATACTACATGTCTACATTACTATATTTTAGGTACTTGTAGTTATACTATTTTTGAGTTTTGTATTTCTGATGGCAGGTAAAGCTCATTAAATGCCTGGTAGAAAACATTGTAGTTGATATCTCCTTCAATCAATTAGGAGGACTTTGTACCCTTTGCTTTCTGGAGCAGGTATTTTGTAAAGGATTTCTCCTCATTTTTCATTTTTTTTTGTTTTATGTAATTAATTGTGTTAATAATTCATTCCTTAACTTGGACAAAGTGATTGGTCTTGTAAAGCTAAGGATATCTATTTATCATCATAACTGCTGTTGTTTAAAAGTTACTTTAAATATCACATGCGGTGTTCAATTTTTCTTTATATGTAGATTGTATCTCATTTACACGGTGACACAATAATGTAGGTTCAATTATAAAGTGCCATTTTGTGCTTCATATGTTTACATAAACGTAATACTATGACGTTAAGGAAGCCTTAGGAAGAGACATCATTATAGATCCTATCTTACCTAGGGCCAAATGGATAGCGGATCGTTTCCACAAAACATCAGTTTGGGTACCTCAGAATGAACTCAAGCAGACAAAAATTTTGCGCAAGATCTAGAAGATGCATACAATATTGGTGGAAGGCAAGGAAACCTTGTACGATTGGTCAAGGGGTGTCGCGGTTCTTAAGGACCTGAGGTTCCAAATTTTGTAAAGATGCCGTTTTTATATTCGAATTTTAGGCGAGTGGTAGATTTGAGTTTGAGTTCCTTGCTAAGGTGGATTAGCCCAAGATGGGTTGTAATTTGAATATGGGAATGCATTATCTTTTGCAGATAAAAAACTAAATATAAAAAAAGATGATGTGGGTTGTGGTGATATTCATAGAATTTTGGACAAGACAAAAAAACAAGAGAGAGATTGCCTTGAAGTACATCAGATGTAAAGGTAGACTCTAAAATATGTGAAAGCAAAAGTGAAAGTTGAGAGAGAGAACAAGTTACATATGGAGGACAGTGTACATGTGGTTGAGAGAAAAATATCATTTTTTCATTCTTTCTATGTAACTGTTAGAATGATGTGTGTTGAACTCCTGAAAAATAGTGATGACGTGTAGACACCCGCAAGCACAAGCACAACACATGTTCAAATATTCTGGTATGGTTAATTTGTTGGTAGTAACCATGCCAATGGCATTTAGAAATGTCAAGAGGCTGATGAACACATGATGTAGGCATGTTTATAGCAGTACTGTTGTTGGCAATGTCCGTAGGTATGGACAACTTAATAGTAGTAACAAGGGTGAAGAATCTAGATTTGAGATCTAGTTTTGGTGTTCAGACCATGTAGGACTTCTAAGCTTGTTATTATCTCAAGCCCACCTTTACATGTATTGACATTGGGTGTAAATACAAAGTACGTGCAGCATGGTAACTAGGGAATAGAGCTCGTGTTCTTCCTATTTCCAATTTAAAATAGCAAAGTAGTTAATGTGAAAAGTGAGTCTGGAATGGTTTTTGCTTAAAATGCTTGAAGAATAGAACTCGTGTTCTTCTTATTTTCAAATTAAAATGGCAAAGTAGTTAATGTTAAAAGTGAGCCAGGTGCGACTTTTCCACATTATAATTGGTCTCTGAATTTTGAAGTGGAAGTGAAGATATGCTTAAAGTATGAATTACCAATCATGGAACTATCATATACGAAGTCAAATGCGTTGGATGCGGGGCTTGATGAATTCTTCTAAAAGATTACTTAGCTGTTGGTATTCCATGTAAAAAGGACATTATTTACATTTGGAGATAGATAGTTTTAAAATAAGTGGCTATAGTAAAATAATTGTGTTATTCTTATCCTGTAACCATCTCCTCCTCTTTTAAAAAGAAAGAAACTAAGCTGAAGTTCATTCGCTAGAGCTCTCTCTATCTCATCGTCATCATCTCCGTCTTCCTTTTCTTCTAACCCATAAAACTTAGAAGAGCCAGAGAAATTAATACCGATGTACAACCAAAATATCAATTCTAATACGGTTTACATCTGAACTCGAACAATAAAAAATCTCGAGTAGAAAGAGGAGAGAAAGAACAGGTGAAGGAAGAACAGGTGCTAGGGGCGGTGGTGGTGGTGATGAGAAGGAGACATTGATTAATAGTCTTTTTTGAGGTTAGGAGAAAAACAAAGAAGATGAGGAGAAAGGGCAAGGGAAAGGGATAGTGATAATGAGGGGAGGTTGGGGAGAGACAGCGTGAGCTTAAGCTCATTTTCTTAAAAAGAAAATTGGAGGTGTGTGTATGTGTTTTTTTGGGGGGGGGGGGCATGCGTTTTTTAGTTTTTTGTTGTATATGTTTATCATTACAAGTTGTATTTCATTTCAACAAAAGATTTGTGATACAATCTTTTTTTTTTGGAATCGGTAAAATGTGATGTGTACATTATAAATATATATATAGCCAAAAACTTCATAGGTTGAGATATCCCACTCAGATATAACAAAAGGGAAAAACAAATACAAGATCGATACTAGATAAAAAAAATTACAACAGTGAGAGAACGCTAAAGCAAAGGGATGCAATCACGCATGGCCGAGCAAGGAACATATTCGTGATACAATCTTTACAATCCATAATTAAGTAGTAAGTTTTTATAGCAAGTCTCTAATGACTATTTCTACTGATCAAAACCGAGGATACATTAATGTTAATTATTGATCCCACAAGAGCATCCAAAATACATATGAAGTTGAACTTATCCTTCTGTTTATGGCATGACGAATAGTCGAATACCAAGTGCGATAGGGATGTTGACATGTGTTGAATGCTAACTTTTGTTATTGTATGACCTATGATACTGGGATACACCTCCTTGCCATTGTACCCGTTCTGGACATGATACGGCATCGATACATATTGGATGCTGAGGATAGTTATCCCCCACTCACCAGAAAACAAAAGAGAGGAAACCAGAAGCGAACGTCTTTTTTCCAATTGATTAGACTAGTTGGCACATTTATGCTCATTTTAAATTGTTTAAAGCCTATTAAATGTTACAAATTATCATAACTTCATTAAATAAGAAAACAATATTCACTTGTTCGGTGAAAAACATAATTAGCAAATAGTTTTGCGTAGGCGTAGGCGTATTAAGTTCTGTTTTTCTAACATTCTGTGTTGTATTACGTATCAGTGTTTGTATCCGGGCATCACAGTGTATGGCTCCTATTTAGAGGGTCTATATGGAAACACAGTAAAGGTGAAAATGCCGAAAAGGGCTCATGCTTTTTGAGGACAACTGTTACATCCCTGAAAACCATTAATTTTGTGGGGAGGAATGCCTACTATTTTGTCGATATTTCTATATTTGTATGTTTTTTTTTTTTTTTTTTTTTTTTTTTCGGTGTTTGTCTTTAAGTACATCTGAAATCCAAGCAAAGTAAAATAAGTAAATATGGTATTTGAGTAAGCCGATTTTTTGTTGGGATAATCTCCATGGAGATCAATAATATTAGTGCACCGTTCTATTGTTGATAATTAGATATATAGTTTCCCAAGTTGGTAAAAGTTTCCTAAGACTGCCTGTTGCCTCACTTGGAAATTCGTCACCCAAATCTGTTCTCCCCCTAAAGAAGTGGAAATCGTTTCTTCTTCTTTGCGAAGTTGTTTTTCAATAATTCTGTATAGGTAGAAAAGAACCAATATCAATTTGGCTTACACAGTGCATAGTCGGATGATAATTTGTGACTACTTTCTATTATGGCTCAGCTTTATGGCGTAATCAATTCCTTACTTCAATCTCATTATAGGTTAGTTGTTTCCAGTCATTTCATTTAGATGCTAAAAAGAAGTATTAGTCAGATTTTCCTTTTTCACTGTTTGTTTGTTCCGTTTTCTATCATACTTTCTTGTGGAAGCTTTTCTCCACCATTTATTGAATCCTTTTCCAAGACGGTCAGGTTCATATCTATGTAAGTAATACGTACTAAAGATTCGTTGCTTATAATTTTGCGTTCCTGAATACAATTTTTTGAGTACAAGTTTTCTTCTTACCGAAAAGGCAGAGATATCATCCGTCGTTTTGTTATAGTGTTGGCAAACATTGTCATCCTTTTTCTGTATTTATACTCTATCACATATTTACCAATGAGAAAAGAAAAAGGGATAAATGGATGAAATGCTGAAAAATGCATTTGAATATCAGAATCTAATTGAAGTCAGGTTATATACATGCCGTTTATGGCATGGTGGTGATCTTATTTTGTTAAGTGAATAAATAGTAAACTGAGTTGAAATAGGAAATTCTTTCTCTTTTGATTGGTAATATAAAATTCTATGAATAATCAACCAAGCTCTGTTGTGGGAGGAACTTCTTTCTAGTGCAATATTTCCATCGTCTCCTCTGAGAGTCTGAGCCTAAGCAATTTTAGTCCAGGACTAGATGTGTGGTACTCATGAACTAGATGTCTAGACCTACGAGGTATCGGTTTGGGTCAGCACATTCAATGAATCAGTAAGTGGTCATAGGTTACCAAGTTTTCTGTTTCATGCTTTGTTGTCCCATGAAGGTATGTTCTACATATCCGCACAATCAGTTTGTGAAGAATGATTGTTTCTTAGAGCATTTTCTCCGGGGTGGAAAAGACGCAACTATTCAAATGGTTTGCATATTAGGACTCCGCTAAATGGAAAGGAGAAGTTTGAAAGATTATGTAGAATTGTGACATGAAGGGGAGTGTCACGAAGGAAAGTCATTAAGGTCGTTGTGAGAAAGTTGTAAGGATCATAAATGGTGTTTTGAGAATGGTTTTAAGAAGGAAGCAGTTAGTTGTTCATAAATTTTATGAAGAACATTTATTGATTTTAGGTGAGGAAATATTTATGAATAGGAACCGGAGACCCGCTAATATCTGTTATAAATATCTAGGGAGAATTAGAGAAAGTTACTATTAAAGCAAAACCAGCATCATAATGATTGCCTGTCACAGAAAAGGAGAGAAGTGAAAAAGCGGAAGAACAACAATAACAGTGAGAATACTGGCATATGCTTGGGTGGCAGACAGAACATGACGCTTTTTATCATCAGTTCTATACTTTACGTTATTCATGGATGATTACGTATATGATATCCACATGCTTACGTATATACGATTGTGTTTACGGGTAATTGGTATCTATGGAGTGATTTTAAGTCAAAATACAGTTCAAGCGCTTATGTGTCTTGAGCTTGTAATGAATGCAGTTAATATTTATACAACTGCAGTATCTTGGGCCTCCATAGTAATTGTTTAAGGCTGAATATCTTTCTAATGCAATCTCTTCTTCATGGGATCCTCTTTAAAGGCGTTTCATTTAAACATTATCTTACCCCATCAAATATGACACCTAAGTTTGTGAGACTTAATTTTCCTCTCTAGAGTTGCCATCCTCTAGGAAGTAGTGTTTTTTTGAGAAAACACCCAAAAGGATGGGGGGTTTGGGGAACCCTACCAGCTTACTAATTAACTGATAATGAGACTATTTGAGAGGTTTGAAAAGGATTTTTTTTTTCATCGGAGTGAACATCATTTTCTAAGTAGAAATATGAGTTGTCTGATTTCATTGTGAGTTTAATCTCAATTAAGATAATTTCACAATTCAAGTTTCAACCTTGATTTATTTGGTAACATAATTTGTGACGCCAAAAATAAAATTTCTTGTGAATTTGTTCTCCAAGGGATGTACAACCTTTTGGCTCTGTTTTATTCTTAAGTCAGTTACATAATTTGAACGCCGAGGTCTAAGCTTGGTATGCACTTTTTTTGCCGTGTAGATCATAGACAAAAGATAAATTCTTTTTCTTGAAGTTTAAAGTTCAGTCTTTGAATTTGCTCAGTTTTCTTGAAAAAAAAAAGGCGCCCTTTAAAGTTATCAAATTTGCTATTAGTGTCTGATCAAGCTGACTTCTTGTGAGGATATCCTTTGACAAACTTGCATGTGTGCTGCATCAGAAATTCACTATCCAATATCCATACACACGTACACACACACACGAACCTGCATTTTGGATTTTGAATATAGTGTCCTGTGACACAAGTTCGTTTTGATGTAAGCTAATAAGTTGTTATTGTTTATATCACAGGTTGACCGTGATATTGTAAAAAATCATCTCTTTAAGCGCAGTATCATACTGATAAAAGCTTGGTGTTACTATGAAAGTCGCATCCTTGGTGCTCATCATGGGCTGATATCGACCTACGCATTAGAGACCATGGTTTTGTATATCTTCCATCTTTTCCATTCGTCTCTGAATGGCCCTTTGGCGGTAAGTGCTTAGGAAAAATAGCGTTTGTCATTGATATGCGCATGGCATACATGGATTAAAAATGTCAGTGCAGATTAGCATTATAGCTTACAATCTTTATAATTTTTTTTACAATGTGCTCTCTTATGATTAATTCAGCATAAGACTAATGTGCTTAAATGTTTGTGATTTTTGAACTAGATGACCGATTATGTTTAGTCTATTCTTTCTCTTTTTCCGTCTACATGAAATTTAACATTAAGGTCATATAAAATCAGAATTAGGGCGAAGCTTTTAGCGATTGTTTGGAATCATCTCTAGTTTATTCTGTTCCTTTGCGGCTTAGCCAACAATCAGATTACTTAAAAATGACGATAAATTGATGGGAAGGCTGATTGTATTGATCATTGAAATAATTTGTCTGGAACCAGCTTATTCTCAACTGTTTATTTTTGCAAGTACATGTACATGCATGTCCATGTTGACGAAATTTATTAGTTTAACAGTTTACTTTTTACAGGTGTTATATAGATTTTTGGATTACTATAGCAAG
The DNA here is from genome assembly GCF_015680905.1 of Coptis chinensis. Classification (NCBI taxonomy): domain Eukaryota; kingdom Viridiplantae; phylum Streptophyta; class Magnoliopsida; order Ranunculales; family Ranunculaceae; genus Coptis; species Coptis chinensis. Next base: position 84,005,537 of record NC_141463.1, on the reverse strand, counting down.
TTTGATTGGGATAACTACTGCATCAATTTAAGTGGACCAGTCAGCATATCCTCTCTGCCTGAAATAGTTGGTAAGCCACAATGTTAATACTGATAAATCAGATACATCCACTTGTTTGGTGGATTTCCTTATTTTCTCTTGTTTGTGTTTTTCTCAGCTGAGACACCAGATAATGGTGGGGACGCATTGTTACTTGATATGAGAAAATACGTTGATATGTTCTCAGTTCCATCCAGGAGTCATGATATAAATTCACGGTCATTTCAGCAGAAGCATTTTAACATAGTAGATCCACTAAAAGAGAATAATAACCTTGGACGCAGTGTCAGCAAAGGTAAGGCTTCCATTGTTAATGGTGTTTTAACAACCTTCTTTATAATTATTGCAACATTTGATTTATTCACATCCATATCATAGTAGATCTTCTAGTTGTATCACTTGTATGCTTCTTGGCGATTGCAATTATCATGATCCTTGACAGATTGATTTTCTTTTCTCCGATATTCTTCGGGAATACTTTCTAATTCTTCTTTTTGAGAGCTTATAAGGTTTTTGCATTCTTACCATTTTTTATAATATTGGTAGAACTTAGTCAAAGAATAATGGAGCCAGCCCAGTGTTTCAAAAAAGAGAGTTTAAACTCAGGGTTTCACTTGGAAATGTTTTGGCTCCAAATGCTTGAGAGAGATGTATTTAGCCATCTCGTTGCATCTTGGCAAGGTTACCACAATAAATTGCATAGAAGCTTACATTATGAAGAGTTTCAGGATGCATGCTGAAATTTACTAATGACGCAAACGGCCTTGGTGACATATTGCTAGCTCCTTACCTATTTTTTTTGCGTGTTTGTGGTTACACCGTTTTTTTGGTGGTCACGGTTTCCTGTGATTATCTGTTTTTAACACTTTGTTGTTTCATGGCCATGGGTTTGTGATGTCCTGATTTTATCACATTTAGGGAACTTCTATCGGATACGTAGTGCATTCACATATGGTGCGAGAAAGCTTGGTCAGATCCTGTTGCTACCGTCGGAAAACATTGCAGATGAACTCCATAAGTTTTTCTTGAACACTTTGGACAGACATGGAAGTGGGCAGAGGCCAGATGTGCAAGTTTCTGTTCCACCTTCAAATGTTAATGGGTCTGATCAGGCATCCTTGCAATTGGAAGTTGAGAAACTTAGAAGGGATGAAACAGTGTTGAACCCACCATCTGTTGGTTCTACTAGCCCGATGGGCGAATCTAAGTTTTATTCCCAGGGTTTGTTGCAGGAGGGGATTAGTAACATTCAGCTATCGGGATTGCACAAGAAAGCTAGTAATGGAACTGGAAAGGAACCACAGAGATCTACTACCGGATTGGTTTCCTCACTGGAATTGCTGGAAAGATTTGGTTATATAAAAGAAAACGGTATATCAGGACATTGTTCGGGTGGAGATGCTGAAGAACTTGCTACCTCCAGAGTTCCAGGTTCAATAGTTACAAATGGAAGATCGGAGTGCACATCTCCATCTTGTGAAGTAGTTAATTCTTCCCTTGGAAGGGCATATTATACTCCTCATCTTTATTTGTCCCCATCTTTTCAAGAGAACGGGAAGATTGCAACAAGACATCCTGATCTATCAAAGGCAAAAAGCTCTGCTTTATATGAAAATAAATTTTCCTCCAGGCCATGCCAAGGGCCTCACCGGGAGATAGATACCGCTATACGAAAGGATTCTGAAGCGTCTGTGTTGAGAACGAATCATAAATTTGATTTGTTTAGTGAAAGTTCTGATACTGCGGGTAAACTAGATGGTCAGTGGATCTCAGGTCTGGTTGATCCTGTCTGTTGGGAAGACTCCTCAACCAGCACTAGTGGAGCTCTCAACTCCTTGTCAGACCTTGGTGGGGACTTTGACAATCACATTCACAGCCTTATATGTGCTAGAAATGCTTTCTTTGGACTTTATATGCCTATTCCTCCATTAATTTCTCATTTCCAAAATAAGAATGCTTGCGACAGCTTACGCCGGTCTATGCAGTTGAAACATAATGTCTTCCCGCATATGAAGGCTAATGGTGTTGTCTCAACATCACATTTCTTCCCTTTGAATCCTCCCATCATACCTGGTGCTGCCTTTGGCATGGATGAAAAATCTAAAACCCGCGGAACAGGAACATACATCCCAAACACGGGAACATACATCCCAAACACGGTACTCACTTTAATTCTCAGGTCATTTTGGGCTTCAGGGTGTTGTCTTAAAAGGTCACCTTATAGCTACTAGATCTGAAGTCATTTGGTTTCTGTTGTTTCTAGTTCTGACTTCATATGTCACCTGTTCTTGTTATCTTACAAGTAATTTGATACTTTTGATTTTCTGTAGAGTTATCGGCCACACAAGGAAAGGTCCTTGCCAGGAAGAAAGAATGAACTATCAGTTCCCCATGGGCAGTTCCTTAGAACACTCCGTGATAATAACGGGGCAGCCACAACAGAGCTGAATTTTATTGAAAAAGACAGTTATGAGCTTCCACCCGAACAGTTTCCACCCCTTCCAAGTCGTGGGAAGCCTGCGCCACCAGCATTTGTCCAGGATAATTGCCCTGTCTCAAGGGTTTCTTCCCATTCTAATGGCGTCTCCCACCCTTCTGAGAAAGTTGAATTTGGGTCTTTCAGACAAGGGCCTCCCGTTGTTCCCTCATCAGAAGCCAGTATGCAGCCGGTTTCCAGTACACAAACTCAGGCGCACTCGTCCGACCTTCCTACAGTGACAATGCCTAGACCCAGACCAGTCTCGGCTGTAAATGTTGAAGGGTATCTTCCTTAGCTACACATTGATAAAGATTTCATGATTTGTGGGCTTCAATTCGATTTTCTGCACTGTTTCTTATTTTGGGTACTATCACAACATGTGATTTTTGTACTTTCCCTTTGTTAGTCTTAATTGGGTTTCAGATAATATATGGAAATCCAAATGACAACAAGGTTCTTTTCTTTTTTGTGATCAAGTATATACTTCGGATCCTGTTTAAATCATTTCTGGTTCAACATGCAGGAGTAAAATACAGACATACCATCTCAAAAATGAAGTCGACTTTCCTCCGTTATCTGTGCCAGCTCGTGCACAGTAGCAGATGGCCAATACACAGAAAGTATGAGAAGGCAGATCTAGAGTAAGTACTAACAAGCGAGCCTGAGCATAACAAGCATGAACTTTTGCTTCTGTTGCCCCTCCATAGTTGCTTTTGATATTTTGTTAGTAATTTTTGTGTTGTGGTGCAAAAGAAATTGTACATTTTTTTCTTTCTTTCACCCAGATTATCTTTCACTTAGTGGCTTTTAGTGGGAGAAGTAAAAAGGAAAAAAAATACCGAAGGGGTCCTTGTCGGTCCTTTTCACCTTTTTGGTTTAGTCACACCTTTTCATCTCCCTGTGGGTATGATGATAAACACAAGAAATATGATAGTGTTTTACATGTACTTTACCGGTTCTCTCAGTTGTGGCTTCTGTAATATCTGGAAATAGCATTTCAATCGATTAAAGTTGGTATGTATATCAGTTCTTGCTGTATATACCTACATTGGTTTGAATGCAGTAGTCTCCTGCAGCTGTCAGTGAAGTTTTGCGTGATTGGTCTACGGATTGGAATAATCATTGCATTCTTCTGTCTAATAAGGTGGCTTCCTCCACATTATTGTCTAGTGTCAGGAATTTGTATGCGTTCCATTCCAATAAACAAATTACCCATTGTATTGGAGGGTAATGCTGCCTGAGATCTCACTGAACTGATGCCTTTGGGTTATATTGTCTGCGTGTAGATCAGTCTGTGCTACGTAGAATTATTTGGTCGGGTTTGGGCAAAGAGTTCTTGAGAATCCGCTTTTGCACTTTTGTTGCTTCCATTGTATTATTGCTTGAAGGTGATCTTTTTATCTATGCAGTGTTTAATCTGCAGCCTAATTGATCAATGTGATCATAAATGTGTGGCGTGAGCAAAATCTTGCTTGCGACATTATTAAGTTTCCGTGTTCTCTTTGTTAAGAATTGTGCTAAACTGGCCGAATAAAAAAGATGAACCTAAACCTAATGAAAGAGTTAGTCTAGTCTGTGATCTGCAAGTCCAATTTTATGTACTTTCTTGTGAGCGTTTAGACTAGCTCATGGAAGCTATTTATGAGAAGCTTGTGTAGATTGTTAGGTATGGAACTAGTTGTCATCCGTGCCTTTCGATGCCACAGTTTTGTCCTACCAAATAGATTTTGATTCGGTTTGCTTGCTTTTGAAGATGTTGGCCATCTCGTGGGGTAGTTGGACGGGATTTGAGTCTTGAACTCAAGTTTCATGAGTGATAGGAACACTATATAGTCCTTGAGGAAATGCAATATATATAGATATATTTTTTCCTTCCAATTTTCACGTTCTCTAATTCTCTAAACAAAATTTTCAAGGAACTAAGCAGAGAACATTCTAATTGAAGTATTAAATGTCACATTTTGCGAAAAGATTAGGTTGATAAACATTTAGACAAGTAACATCAACTATAGATCAACAGTAAAGATCAATCAGGATAAAAGAAGAAAAATGGATAGAGAAGGACAGCTGATACTAAGATCAAAAATCTTAACCAATAGAAACAATTGGATAAAGTAAGGTAGGTTTATCTACACTCTTATCATTGTTAATCAAAGAAAACTTATAGTCCTCCCAATAATACTGGCCTTGATGGGCATATTACAATTATGCATTTCAATTTTCAAACGTTACTTTTATTTGTTTTTTTGTTTAACGTCACATTTATAATGACAAGTTCATTTTATCACCACTTATAAGGAGGAGACACATGGAATTTTCGTTGTGAAATATTCTGAGCGTTCGTAATCTCTTCATGTAATCACGTTGCTTAGTCGCATTACTATTTTATTAGGAAATTGACATCACAAAAAGAGTTTTAATATATAGTTAGCAAGCAATCCATTTCAAGAGTTGTGCTTGTCAGAATTGAAAAAAAAAATGCAGTCGGTGTCCATTAGTGATGTCTATATAGGGTGTCTCTTTTTTCCGAAAACCCAATTTTTCTGAATTTGGTCATGATATTTGTGTTTCGATATCCGAAATTCTGATATCCGATCTTTTCGAAAAATGATTGGATCGGAAGGAATTGGATGTGTTTTCAAAATCCGATCCGATCCGATTTTCGATTAATTTTCAAAATTTTAATATATAGTGGTCTATTTCATATAGTTACTAAATTAAAACTGCAGATAGTTTACAAACCAAATTAATATTGTCATTCTAGCACATGTCTCAATTTCTCTTATCTTCCTATTTATTGAACTAATGTATTAACATGAAAATTTTTTTTGCTGAATGAACGTGTTAAAAGGTGTAACTTGTTTACTAAATTAAAGGTGTACAATTGTTTACTAAATGAATATATTACTGGATAAAAATGGTTATCGAAACATGGACCAAAATTGCTAATATGAATATATATAACGTATATTTGGTGGATAAAAAATGGTATATCCCTAATATAGAACCATTTTTTTTCCGATATATATAATTCAAACTTTATTCCGATATAATCGATATATATTTGACTTTTTGACCATTTTAAAATATTCCGAATTTTATAGATTTTCCGATATAAACTATTTTAAATAGTTTGGTGGTTACTAAAAAAAATGGATATATCCGAAATATCCGATATATATCGGTTTTTGGGTACACCGAAAAAAATCGATATTTTGGGCCTTGATCCTAAAAAAGAATCCGATTATATAATTCAAATTTCGATTTCTTCCATATTTTCGGATTTTCCAAACTTTTCAATTCAAAAAAATTGTCATTTGGATCGAAGGATATTGCCATCCAAAAAAAATTGGAATTTTTTTCGAAAGCCCTTTATCCGATCTGAAGTCACCCCTAAGTCTATAGTTAGAGCATCTTTAGGTGAGACTATTCTAGCATCAAACACCAATTTTTTAATAATTTGGTGTTTTTTCATCTTTAGGAGAGACATATGTTGATGAAAACATTAAAAAAACATTAAAGCAAATGCCAAATCGGCCAAAATTTGGTGTTTGTTTTGGTGTTGTATCAAATCTCTCTCACGGTTTTTCTAGAGTGTGGGCTTAAATCACGTGGTTTTGCGAAAACCGCGCGAGAGATTTGAAAAGAGAAGAAAAAAGAAAATTGATGTGCGACACATCATGCGGTTTTTAGAAAACCGCGTGGACTTGAGCTTTTGTGGTGCGGTTTTGCGAAAGCTGCTTGGATTATACGACACAGTTTATCCAAAACCGCATCATATGATGTCAACTATTTGATATCGCTCCTGAATTGGTTGGTTTTTTTTTGGTTTGATATTTGGTTTGGTTCAAATTAATATTTGGTGTTTTATTGGTTTCTCTCATAAATATGCTTTTATATCCATAGCGTATTCCTATCTTTTTGCAACCACTAGTTGCAAAATTTTGATCTGCGATGCACAAGTTTTAGGGGTTTATGCCTTTATCATGGAAGAATAAATTGTGTCTGCCACTTAATAATTGAAATTGTGTATTGCTTTCGCTGTTTTCATACTTAGCAAAGTTGATAAGAATGATGGTACAAGAGTCAAGAACCTTTCAAATGAAAATCAAATTCATTGTACAACATACAAAATTACAAAACCATCTAATAGTTGACAATCGTTTTCGTTTTCTAACGAAGCAATGGGAATCACTAGTCATGGCCATTAGAAGCTATAATTAGCTAAAGTACTTTGTCAACCTGCAACAACCATATTCATACATATATATATTAGTTTAAATTGTTTGTTCCAACAAATTGCTTCTAACCACTCATGGCCAATAGATTCCATGCATATATAAGACACCTACAGTAGAAATATCGTAGGGGAGATCACTTAATTACAATCTCCCTTTCACGGTATCAAAGAGCCAGGGGACCATTTAGAAGAAACACCTTAATGCATCCTCTATTAATCCTACAGATCGAGTTCTCACAGCACATTTATTATTATTTAATTTATTTTCCTTTTTCTTTGTCGGATCTATTATCTCCAAAGTGCTGATGAAAACACTCTTATATGATTCATAAAGCTACCCACAGGGCCACAACTAATCGAGCTGTATATATAAGTATATTACATATAAAAAAGAGTATATGTAGAACTTGTCTTAATCAAATTCAAGATCTTATTATCTTAAGAATATATTTATATATTATACAAGTGTTTTGAATATATTATGGGTTTATTGACACTGACACTTGTGTATTGATGAGATACCACTAGATTGATATGGTGAGAATACGTTAGAAAATCTCAAATGAGAACAAAATGATTATGCCTCACAGAAATATGCAAAAAGGTTCCTCACATACTTTTGTTTTTCGATAATGTGGTTCCTCACATACTAAAAGTTAAAAAAAGATAAGAATAAAATTTAGTGGAGAGACTATTTCAAAAGCGTACAATAATTGAGGAGAAATAGGGTAGGTGTTATATGGTTTGTCAACTCTTTAATTAATTAGCTGGTGAGAAAAACAAAAGAGTCATTTCATGGCTGCTTGTTGGCTCTTATTAGCACTGAGCTCTGATTTATATTTTAGACTAAAACGTGGTGCATGAACTGTTTTTAGTATTATTTTTTTGACAAAAATAAAAGGGTTTTATGGTACAAGGCACTCTAAATTTGACCAACAAAAAGTAATTTACTTCCGACAGGATTTTGATTACCATTCAGGTGCATTGTTTTTACCCTGTAGGGAAAAAAAAAAAAGAATAAGAAAAAAAACAATAATGGACAGAGCGAGGGTAGTGAATTGGTTTTGTTCAATACTAGGTACATAGAATATTCATGAATGCTGAACATGAAGGCGAAAAGATTCTCCCAAATTCAACATGACAAATTTTGTTCTCAGGCTTCTCAATCTCAGCACAGCATCGGAAAAGTCTATATTGTGCTGATGTTTGAAGGCACGGGACTTATCCAAAGACAAATATAATAAAAAAGACAAATTCTTCAATCTAGTTCCATTTTGCATAGGTAATCTACTGTTCATCACTTCATCGTCTTTGATTCATTCTTAGATGTTGGACTATGAATTGGTAGAGACTGAAAAACGATGGTTGGAGTAGAGTATGCTTCTAAAACTTCTTATGAAAAAATCTCACAACTTGAGTGTAGTTGGATATACTGAATAAAGAATTTTATTGATCAAATTCCCAAAATTATGGGGATAAGATGTATGGGCATTACATTTTGATATAACTTTGCAAATTTGTCAAAATTGGCAAGCATGTATCTTCTGTGAATTTAGCAGAAAATGACATACCTTTTAAATTGACAATAGGTTAATTTCCACATTTTAGCCAGCCATATTGACCAATTAGTCTATTTTTTTACTTTGTGAGTAGATGCTTATTTTTGAGCTTTTATATTTCGTTTCGCTACCATGTCCTTCATCTTGTGATGAGAAAAAGTGAACATTTGAGAGAAGGTTGTTAAAGAATGAACATGGAGACGTGCAATCGGCCTGAAAATGGACTCTGTTTGGTTCAGCTTAGCTAAGCTAAAATGACTCAGTTGAAATTTGAAAATGCAGCTTGAAGCCTAGCACACAAGAAAGGAATCTATCTACCGCTTAAAAATAAAATACATTTAGGTGTGACATGGTGCAGTACGTGGGGCCCATGTAACCTTAACTCCTTAACTGAGTTCTCAGAATCAGAACTGGAACCATGTATATAATTGGATAAGTAATTTTAGAAATAATTCAGTAAAATTAAGAACTTAACCTAATATACTTTCACATTTTGGTTAATTCAATTTTAGAACCTAATAGGACATTGTTACCAAAATACAAGAAATGGTCGAAATATGCAAAAATATCAATCTCGAACAAATATTTTCTTGAACAAAAGATCAAATTTGGGGCAACCCATTCACCATAAGCTCCTCCTAGACCATAAACCTTGGAATGTTATACAACTTCCAACTATATATAATGGACCATATCGATTAGAACATAAACCCTAAGGACCTATAATCCCATAAGTACCTATAAATGACCTGATTTTTTGAAACAAGCCTACATCGGTGGAAAATATTATAATAGCTATAAAAGCGTGCATATGGTATTGGGTTTCTAACACTCCGAAGAGAAGCCGTAGAAGATTCGAAGAGCTTATAACTGGGCAACTGTTATTATCCAAGGCAACACAGTATAATAGCTAAGGCAACACAATATAATAGCTAAGCTAGAGCAAGTCCCAGTTTATAATGGGTATTAAAAACGCCTTTAAAATTTCAAGTTAAATTTATGTGCCAAATTCAAAAATTCAATGGGAAATTTTAGCAATTGTTAAGTTTGGGAATTCATTGCCCTCAGATGTTAAATTCCAGACGGTAGAGTTTCATTGCCCTCACTCAACACTTTTTACTCCTTATAAAACCAAAACCAAAACCAAAAACTAAATAGGACAATCCGAACATAATGATTATGAACATTAGGAAAATAAAAAAAGATAATGAGAACATTAGGAACATAATGATTAGGAACATTAGGCAATCCTTCAATTGATGATGAAGCTTTTTATTATTTAAATTTTTCAAAAGTAAACAAAACATTAGGAAAATAAAAGAACATAATGAGAGCATCAATCTTCATTTTCATCATCATTTTCCTCATCATCTTCATCTTCATCTGCTTTGTAATTACCCTTTTCATAACAGTACGAGTCTCGAAGCCATTCATCATCTTTTATTCTTCTTTGTCTGTTTTTTCGTTTGAATACTCATTGGTAGGGCGAGATAGCTATAAAAACAACTAAAAAAAGAAAGAAGTATGTTCAGGACTTCAGGCTCAATGTACTTGTTTTTGAAACACGAGCCTGAAATTGTTTAGCTTCTGCCTCGATCATCTTGCAACGTGAATGAGCTTAAAGGAGTTACAAAGCCCCAAATCCAAGCTCGAGTAGCTCTGTTCATTAACCAGTCCTAGTTCCAAGTTTATTTAGAGTTTATCCTGATTACAAAATTGGAACCAAAAGAGTCGACACAACATACATTGACCTCCCTCCACATAGGGGCCACCATGATGCAAACGGTTGCGTTTCCTTGTCTCTCCTGAAAACTCTTTTATTAACCACTCTTGGCTCTTGCAAACTGCCCAATCTCAAAGACTCAAACCATACACACCTGATACCTTCACACACACGATCACTTTCCTTGTGAAGAGCTCCCAAACATTTGTTACAGATTCTTCCAAAAAAAGAGGCAACATCTCAACTCTTACCTCTCTCTCAACCACAAATGGTACTAACAAAGAGACGCCACATGAGATTCTTCAAATTCAGAACCATTAACTCTACGTCCCCACTTTACTATCAATATCTTTGATAACATATTTCTCTTCTTACCCTTCATAAAACTCGTTTATTCCTACAAACTTTCTTGTACTCAAAAAGATTTTTCTCTACCCCCACTACTTTCTAAACGTGTATTATTTCGCTTTCTTTCTCGTTCAAATGGTTGCTACAAAAAACTACCACGACTTCTCACGTGCAGTTATAGAAATGGCTTGGATCATGCTTAGGATTGATTATTCTAGACTCTTTTGGTTATTATTTGGAGTTTTTTCTTACGAGAATCACGAAGGAAAGCCTCGGATCTAGCAGTAGTAGCCTTCTTTTGCATATTGTTCTATTACTACATACTACCATATACTTCTTCTTCCATAGTTAATATCATATATCTCCTTCCTACATCCTTTGAGAGAATTTCAAGTGGTATATATAGTTTTCCTTTTATCACGCTATAGTCATGTATAAAGCTCATTCCAATGGTCGGCTTGAGGGGATGAATGCGTCGGAGTGTGGATACGTTGAAACTGATCCAACTGGTCGTTATGGACGAGTAAGTCTTTCTTTTCATATACATTTTTCTGTTCATGGTAGGTGTAATAGTTTCTGTTCATGGTTATTGTTGGTTCATATATAACCTACATATAATCTCTAGTTTCTAGAGTGCCTTACATCATAGTATATAGAATTTTAGGCCGTTCCACTGGCTGCCAATTGGCTTTGAGTTGGATCCTAGTTATAATGATAAAAACCATATTTCGATGTTATATGAGCTGAAGCATGTGGTTGAACTCGAATACTTTAGCTTAGGTATGTATATAAACAACTTAATTCAGTTTTCTGGCATAGAAAAACCATAGGCCGGGAGTAGGGTTGCAAACTAACCACCTGATGTATTCTGTAGGTGCCCTGCTCACTTAAACTAATAAAGTATCTTAAGATCTTTTAATACTAATAACTCTTCTAGTACTCAATTATTGTTCACACGTCTTTAAATGATCATTTTTGTATCTTTGTATTTGTTTATGAATTGGGTGTCAGCATATTTAAATCATAGAAAAGGTTAAAGAATATTATATATAAGACGACTATTGCAACTGAATTAACTAATCAAACTAAATGAGTATTTATATTTATAGTGAAAATAATCGATAAAAGTGTAGATGCAGACATGACAGCTCCAAGTTGAAACAATTATTAATTATGCTAATATTTAAGCAACTGTTATTTTTTGTGATTAGAAATTTTATTTTGAGCTTTAGAAATGATGTATACTAATATATAAGTTATTAGAATAGGGATCCCATTAGAATATACATTTCCTGATGTCCTTCCAACAATGTCCTTGAAAATTAATTTTATTATTGCCTCTGTTGTACTAAATTCTGTTAATAAATAAGATGATGAAGATCAGTATTCGTCCTGTTTTGCAGCTAAAAGATGTTCTGGGCAAAGGTGCTATGAAATAGTATACAGAGCATTTGACGAAGTCCTTGGAATGGAAGTAGCTTGGAACCAAGTGAAGCTTAATGACGTTTTTAGATCACCAGATGATTTGCAAAGACTTTACTCAGAGGTGCATCTCCTCAGCACTCTCAACCACGACTCGATCATCCGCTTCTACACCTCTTGGATTGACGTTGAACGAAGAACTTTCAACTTCATTACTGAAATGCTTACATCTGGGACTCTCAGAGAGTGAGTACTTCATTTGAGGAAAATTAACAATCAACTTATTTAATGAGTTGCAAGACTCCATGTAAAGCCATATAGCAAGTACTTGGTCGACCCAGTGTGTAGCCATGTAAAGCACTTTGACAAACCACACACAAAAACCTCAAAAGTTTGGCTATCAATATCTTTCTAGAATTAGAATTTACGAAGTGCACATATTGGCAAGCCTAACAGATTCATCTAAGTAGCGTAATGCATTTGACATTAGGGGACCCTTGCAAACTTCTTGCTTATTGGTACTCTGATAGTCTGATGTAGTTCCCTGTATGTAAGTCTCAGCATATGATATAGTCATGTACGTAGAGTCCACATCCAGAACCATTCTACAATACAATATAGATCCCTACTCGGTTCTATATTGTTCTTTAACCGATTAAATCCTAGCTGAAGACTTATTGGTGGTTGACATGCAGGTTTAGGCAGAAATTTAAGAGAGTAGACATCAGAGCTGTGAAGAACTGGGCGCGTCAAATCCTAAATGGGCTTGTGTACTTACATGGCCAAGACCCTCCTGTGATTCATAGAGATCTCAAGTGCGATAATATCTTTGTTAATGGACATCTGGGACAAGTCAAGATCGGTGATCTAGGTTTAGCTGCTATTCTCCACGGCTCCCAGGCCCATAGTGTCATAGGTAACCTCTTTTTGTCTCTCACAACTGATATTTTCACTTCATTTATTTATGTAAAAGAAAAAGAACCTAATCTTAGGCTTGTTTGGTATATTAGGTACTCCGGAGTTTATGGCACCAGAGCTCTATGAAGAAGAATACAATGAGCTCGTTGACGTCTACTCCTTTGGCATGTGTGTACTAGAAATGCTTACCTCGGAATACCCTTATGGCGAGTGCTCCAACCCTGCACAAATCTACAAAAAAGTAACATCGGTAAGATTGTGTCTGACGTCCTTAATTTCAGAGAATAGAACTTGTTTACTTTATAAAAGAGTTTGTAAAGGTGCTCTGTCTCGATTTAAATTACTGTCACATGAACTAAACTGGTCTTAGCTCCAACTAAGAGAGACCGCTTTTCCTGCTAAAAGAGCGATATATCATTTAATTCCTAGAATCTTAAGGTTTCATCTAACATCATGTAGCGGTTTCTGTATTGTATAGGGAAAGCTACCTGGGGCGTTTTACCGGATTCATGATCCAGAAGCTAGAAGATTTGTTGGAAAATGCTTAGAGGTCGTGTCAAAAAGATTGCCGGCTAAGGAGCTTTTGCAAGATCCATTTCTCGCATCTGATGAAGGAGAGTTGAAGCATGTCCCTAAGACTGGAATACAAAAACCAATGCTTAATGATAATGCACTCAAAAATCTTATTCATGTACCATCATTGCAAGTTGATGCAACTGGAAGTACAGACATGAAAATTACAGGAAAGATGAACCAGGAGGATGATACCATCTTTCTCAAAGTACAAATTGCTGATAAAGATGGTATGATACTCTCTAATTTCTTGTTTTTCATTTGTATCTGTACGCACTTTTTGGAAAATGTTTGTGGAGAATTTAGAAAATCGTAGCAGGTCCCGAAGTGTATAAATATGTATGTATGATATAGCCTCTAAAGAGTGCACTGTGCTTACAGGTTCTGTCAGGAACATATATTTTCCCTTTGACATTGTAAGCGACACAGCAATAGATGTTGCAACTGAGATGGTCAAGGAGTTAGAGATCACAGATGGACAGCCTTTAGAAATTGCTGAGATGATTGACAAAGAGATTTCGGCGTTGGTCCCACATTGGAAGGAATGGGACACAAAGCAAAACACTCAGGCCCACAGCTTTAGCTTCCAAGATGATGACGATAATGATGATGAGGATCATATTCATGATAGGCTTCATCACCCCTTCTACTCTTTCTCCTCTTGTTCTTCTTCTTCTTCACAAAGCTCATTCTCCGGTTTGTTCTCCTCATGTGGGGCTCAATTCTCTCATGGAGACCAAAGAGATGTTGCCTATGATTGGCTTCAAGGTATATTGGCTTTAATTTAATTTGTTTGTCTGTTTTATTTTTCTTATTTCAGTTTATCAGACAAGAGATTTTTCGTTTTCTAAAAATCTTATGTTCATGCAGATGAATTGTTCCATGATGATGAAACAAGCTCACAAAGTTCCCACAACTCTGGAAAATACTCCAACTTGAACTATAATTCTAGCAGCGAACTGGACTTTGATCAGAGCCCTCAAGCAAGAGACCATCATCATCATTATCAAAGTTCAAGGACTCATCAAAATAACAACTGCACACGATTTTGCCCGCAAGAACATCCAAGAAACAGTCAGAGCAACATGGCGACAAATTGTTACAGTCAATGTAAGGATTTTTCACACTCTAAAGGAGCTTCTAGTTCCAATAACTATCACAATAGAACCAAGAATCCTCAGTTAAATAGGATGAATTCACTGGTAGACATCCGTAGCCAATTGTTGCATAGATCTTTGATGGAAGAAATGAACAAGCGTAGATTGTTCAAAACAGTTGGAGCTGTTGAAAATATTGGATATCATGCACCTTGTGAGGTTTCTAGTAAACCGAGGTCTGCCTTGAAGGGTGGTGGTCCTTCTTTGAGAGAGAGATGGTAAGAAGGCAGGCGACAAACGGCGAGGTCTTAAGAATTTGAGGTTTGAGGGACATAGAAATGTACATATTACTTGTGGTGTGTATATGAGGATAGTGAGCAGTGGCATGCAAAACCTTTAATAGTGATCCTAGTACTTGTATGATATAGCTTGAGGTAATAATACTTGTGCATGGTTAGCGGACAATATTGTCATCTAACGCACAGGTCATTTGTACAAGAAAATATTCCTATGTGAAATTCACTTATAATACAAGTCATAAAATAATAAACAGCTCGATGCAAGCACATTATCTTTTGAAGCCAATCACAGTTGAAATGTTGAATTAGGAATGCTAACCAAGTGGGATATCAATGGGACCTTTAGTGGGAGAATGGGTGTTACTTAGTTTTATTTAACATCTATGATCCTGTGCTCCTAAAGTTTACTTCTTTTCGTAATTTTTGGTTGGCAAAGCAAATCTTATTTTCTTTTCCCTCCAAAACTTTCAATGATATCCAGGGACCAACTAAGGAAGAAAAGAGAAATGCAGGTCAATCATGGCAAATGATCATAGATGCTCATCATCTTCTCCCCCATTTACCAACTAAACCGGGTGGTGGGGTGTCCTCTTGGAGCTCTTTGTTCAAAAGGTGTTTCAAAGCGAAAAAACGTTTTTGAAGAACTTTACTATTGTTACTTGTTGATGGAGTTGAGTTTAAGTCCCCGAACATATTGTTTTGAAGGTGACCAAGAAAAAGAATGGAAAGACTATTTAGTGGGTTACATTTGACAAAAGACTACCTTTTCCTATGGTTAAGGAGTTTTTGACTAAAGAAAGCCAAATACACTTCAAGAGTTAACAGAGTTTTTCTTCAAGAAACCAAAGGGACAAGCTAGTGTTCCAACCTATATGAGCCCTTCATGTAAATGAAGCAACACTAGAAGTTTAAGTCTCAGGTAATGGTGTTACAAGTATGGAGGAACGTGGTTTACCCTCAATTTGCTCTATATGACATTAATCTTATGAGAAATGTGTGTACAACTTTTAAGAGGATTCCACCTCAATTGCAAAGACAAGAAAATATAGGAAAAGAACTCCCTCCGGAATCTGGAACGCTACACGTTTTATCGAGATAAGGGTTGATTACGCACCTAGGATAATGCAAAATGTGAATGATTCAGGGTCATAGTAATATTCATTTGGTCGTCATGGAATGGTGGTATATATGCACTCTGTACTCGAGGTTCCAAATACTAAGTCGAATGAGGAAAATCAAGGGGAATGGATGAATGTTCGGCAAGCAAATCGCAACTACTTGTATAACCCAACCAATAGTTTTTTAATCCTAGTGAGCAATTATCATACAATAGAGGCCTTAATATGTATCAAGGCTTGGTTCTGGGAAGAGGACTTGGATGATGATCTCTCCAGGTATAGAAAAAGATGAGTTGTAAACATGGACCATCTCATGGCTCCTCCACTAGTGGTGACAACATCAAAAAGCAGCAAAAACAAAATAGCTTTAAGAACAAAGTGGAAGGACTAAAAAACATCTTTCTTGGTGAAGTAGAGCCTACTCTTGCTATGATGAACAAGTCACAAAAAAAACAAAAGGATGAAGAATCTTGAAGACTACACCAAAGAGTTTTGTGATGACACTCTAGGACTCATTTACTTTTTGTGCTTGTGGGTGTTTTTAAAACATGTGACATGAAAGAATAAGGTCTCATCTTTGGAAAGATCATCCCGAGATAGTGAAACAAGTTATGGACATACAAAGTCAGATGAGAGAGCATTCCTAGCAACTACTTTAGATCGATCTTGTAAGTCTTTGTGTACCTTGGTTTTTAATGATCTAACTCTTAGGGAGGTTTGTAAGGTCCAACTTTTAATAAAATAGGTGGGGTGATGACCTTAACCGGATAACCATTTCAAAAAAAAAAAAAAAAAAAAAAAAAAAAATCTTTTAACATATTAAATCAGAAACTTGCAGGTTAATAACGAACTTCCTTTTCCATTTTTAAGGAATTATCTTCATAATAGAGCAATAAGAATTACAACTCTTGAGAACATAACTCTTCTAAAACAATGATACGATCTTTGGGATAGTGAAAAATCGAAATAATGCATTTTCATGCATTCAAGCCCATAGGATGTCTCGAGTGATAGATCTTTGGTAAAGGGAAAAGTTACTTATAAACTGATTATTCTCGATGGTTAGGTCCTTACAAAACTAGATAATTAGTAAAACGTGGATGAAACAGGGATATTGCATAAGATTATGAGTCTATGCAGCGTTAATTTGGTTTCGCTCCCACCACTACTATGGATTCAAGAACTCGTTGGAACACGATTCATATGAATTATACCAAATTTGCCTAAAAATATGACAACTCCCTGAGTCTGTCTTAAATGTCTGTCAGATGAATTTGACTTTAATTTCGAAGGCTAGGTGAACGGGATGAACAAGCACGACAGAAAAACACTGAGGTATATAAGAAGAATCAGCTTAAACTTACTGAAGGATTTCAAAACTTAATTATGCTGAAGGATTTCATTGAAAAGTTTGTATGATTTTCCTTTCCTTCTTACATACTAAAGAATCAAACAATAACTATCAAAAGAAAAGGTCATTCTAAATTCAAGTTCTCAACAAAAGAATCAAATAATCATACAAGACCATTATTAACTCTTACCCATGGTCATCATCTTGCCCTGAAAACAAATCCTTACAAAGCTCCCCATAAAATGTACAAACCAAATTAATAAAAACAAGACACTTCAAATGCTTCCAACAATATAGAAACTCTTCCACATCCATTATATCCTGTAACTTTCCTTCTTCCACTATCATTTCTACTAAATAGTTCTCAAAACTACGACAAGCATCTTCAATTTCTTCTTCTTCTTTATTTTTATTATTAAATTTTTTTTTACCCCAAACCTCTGGTATCATCACCCAAAGGTTTTACCGACTTTGCTAGTCGGCACCTGCAAAATGTGTGGGCAATCCTGTTTTTAAAGAGATCAGTAACTCAATACTGTGTAGCGGGGTTCGAATCCCAGACCTCTGATATCATCACCCAAAGGTTTTACCAACGAAGCTAGAAGACACTGTCAAGCCTGTTTTTAAAGAGATTAGTAACTCAATAGTATGTAGCGGGGTTCTAACCCATACCTCTAGTATCATCACCCAAAGGTTTTACCAACTAAGCTAGAAAACACTTACTCTTTAATTTCTTCTTGACCCTTAACATCACTTTTTGTCATCCCATTAGCCTTCAAGTAAACAGGAGTTAAAGGTGATGGAAAGAGCAACTTTTCAGTCCTTCCTTCTCCCAAACTTACTAGCTCCCTGTTTCGGCAGTAAACTGCTTCAACACAACGAGAGCAATGGTAAAGAACGCACTAAGAAACAGAGGAATTTGATGTTGGGGGAGATGAAACCGAACCAAAAAATGGGCTTACGCGTCCAAGATCTATTCTCTAGGGATCAAGTTTCCACGTAGTTCCTTATGAAAAATAATGTGGTATTTATATAGGTAGAGTAGAGAGTCCTTGTAGCTCAAGTAATCTTGTATCTTGAGTAATTGTGATGACTATAACTCTCGGTGATAATTATCTCTTTGATAAGAAATGAATCACGGACATAAATCAATGCACGTAAGTGGCAAGCCATGTGGCTAAGGTTCAAACCTTTTGAACACATGAGTTAATGGGCTTGTACATTGATCCATGGTATTGCAAATTGGGCTTTAGCCCTGCCGATTAAATGAATAAAAAGAGACCCTACTAATAGGCGTTTGCCACGTAGGTGGGGTCGAACACCGCCCTCTTTGGTATGCGAACAAAGTTCACATGGCAAAGAAAGAAGAAAAATCAAGGAAAACTTGGAATAAGAAAAGAGTAAAGCGGAATGTATAACAAAGTGTCGCGGTGAACGTAAACGATAGGAAAATAGACAATCGGAAAAATTAAGTGAATTATCTAAACGAAATAATGTTAAACTAACGTATACGGGACGCATTTTAGTTAAAAAATGGCTGAAAAATGCACAGAAAATTTTTTGAAAGAAATTGAGTGCCGAAAACTGTACCGAACGCATGACGCAACAATACTACGAAAGTTGATTTCGACGACGTGTGCCACCGGAATAGCGATATTAGGATTAGATCGTTAAAATTAAACGTAGGGGCAGTTTAGTAATAACAGGAAGAAAATGAAATTAAATACGAATTGGATTCGAAGGTGAAGACTTTAGCGACGAAAACTGGATGCCAACTTCAGATTAGATAAGAGTTTGGATTAGATAAGAAATCGGATTACATAAAAGTCCGGATTAGATAAGAATTTGGATTAGATAAGAATTCGGAGTAGATAAGAGTTTGGATTAGATAAGAATTTGGACTAGATACGAATTTGAAGTAGAAAAGAGTTTGGATTAGATAAGAGTTCGGACTAAATAAGATAAGAAAATTAATGAGAAAATTAACGATAAATATGCATGAGAAAGATAAATATGAGAAAGTTAATTTATGGTCAGAAACGTGATTTCAAGAGAGTGGCAGTAAAGTAATAACAGTAGGAAGTAAAGGAGAAACTCTTAATATGGATGGAAACATAGCCGGATTGTTTGTGTGAGCAAACACGCATGTGAATTGAAGGGATCGAGGGGCAAAAGAGTAATAACAAGAGGGTAATAGTTAAAATATGAATTAGAATTGAATACAACAGCCACATGTGCATGAACTAACATGAAGACAGGACTGAAATTGAACTTGGATTATGAATATATAAAGCATCTGAAGAAATTTTTGTCTAGAGTTTCTGAACTAGCCGCGCTGTCAAAAGCAGAGCCAGAGATGGAGGCCGTTTCGAACTTAAGTTCTATTCTGTACCTTCAGGCGTGTAAAAAGGAAGGAGCTCCTCTTCTCTTACGACTCGAACAGGCAGGACCTATCAGCCGGAATCAGTAGAGGAGGAAGCGATTAAGACGTTGAGTTCTTCCGGGGCAGGACCTTTATCCCGTGGTTTATCTAGCCCTTCCTTTGGGTAGTCTTGAGCCGGTGACATAAGGTGAGAAAATCAATAGCCGAAGAAGAGGAAGATTCTTTGATGATCGAAAAAAAAAATTCATTAGAATTCAATGATGTATGACAATGAACGGTCGTCATCAGGATTCTTGTGGAGAAACCGAGGTTGGAAGTAAAGAAAAAGATGGAGTGCGAAAACGAGAAATTCGTTGAAGAGATGATGGTGGAGACGAGATGGAACTACTAGCTGCTGCTGCCATTTTTTATTATTATTTTTTTTTGGTGCGTTGCGCCAGGTAGAAACGACTGTACAAAAATAACCCGAGAATAGTAAAAATCGATGACGATCGGAGACTTGGTGAGGTGGACAGAAGGTGACAAAGTGGTGTCAATGATTTTCGACAGCATGAAACAGGTATGTCAGTATTTTTTTTTATTTCCAGTTAGCTTCAAATTTTGGTTAAATCTGAAAGACTAACGAAAAGATTTGTATTTGCGTCGCAGGTTGAAACGGCGGAATTACGAGCAAAAGATATTGACGAAAAGTTTCGAACGGAAAGATCACAATGCCGTAGAAAAAAAATAAAAAATAAAAATAATGATAAAGAAGCTGAATAAAGTTTTCGCGTAGAAAGTTAACGTAATGCGAATTTTTGCCGCACGGAAAAACGACGGTTGTACGAGCCGCGGAAAGTTTTGCTCAAAAAGTTCGGCTTAATGCCTTAGAAAAAATAAAAAAGCTGACGAAAATTTTCGCTCGGAAAATTTTCGTAGAAAGATCGGCCCAATGCCTTATAAAAAATAATGAAGCTGACGAAATTTTTTGCTCGGAGAATTTTTCGTAGAAAGATCAAGACAATGCCTTAGAAAAATAATGAAGCTAACGAAAATTTTCGCTCGGAAAATTGTCGTAGAAAGATCGGCACAATGCCTTAGAAAAATAATGAAACTGACGGAAAGTTTAGCTCGGAAAGTTTTTCATTCAGACTGTTTGACTTAATGCCTTATAAAAAATAATGAAGCTGGATAAAGTTTTCGCGAAGAAAGGTGACGTAATGCGAATTCTCGCTGCACGGAGAAACGGCGGTATTACGAGCAAATTATATTCAAAAAGAGTCGACGAAGAAAAGTTTAGCACAGAAAGACGTCAATTAATGTCGTAGAAGAATTAAAGAAGCTGATAGAAGTTTCGTTGAGAAAGAGCGACACAATGCCTTAGAAAAAAAGACTGCGGAAAATAGTTAACCTAAAGCGCTAAGCGAAGCGAATGTAGATTTCGAAGAAGAAAATGAAGATTTAATCGAACAACCGTAAGACAATTGACAGAGACAATTGATTAGGTAATTGTGTGAATGTAATACCATAGAGCTAAAACTTCTTTTGATGAAAAATAAAAATAAAGTATAGGTTCGCTATCGAATATTGTTGTTGTGACAGATAACATACCTGTGGAAAATTGACAATGTTGTTGATTTATG
Source organism: Coptis chinensis (assembly GCF_015680905.1). Classification (NCBI taxonomy): domain Eukaryota; kingdom Viridiplantae; phylum Streptophyta; class Magnoliopsida; order Ranunculales; family Ranunculaceae; genus Coptis; species Coptis chinensis. Next base: position 83,984,366 of record NC_141463.1, on the reverse strand, counting down.
TAGTTGAAATGAAATAGAAGGAGACGCCCCCATGTAGAGAAAAACGCCCCCAATGCTAACTTAACTCGGCAAAATTAGACTAAGCGAGTGTAAAAACGTTCGAACTTCGACTGACAAAACGAAACGCGGTGACTTAGTCGGATATTATTGTAGTGATAGTAACGGACTAAGCGAGCGTAAAAACATTCAAACTTAGACTGACGAAGCTAAACGTGGTAACTTTGTCAGATTTTGTCGTAGTGATAGTAACGGACTAAGCGAGCGTAAAAACATTCAAACTTAGACTGACGAAGCTAAACGTGGTAACTTTGTCAGATTTTGTCGTAGTGATAGTAACGGACGAAGCGAGCGAAAAAAGCGTTCAAACGTATGCTGACAAAGCTACACGTGGTAACTTCGTCAGATTTTGTCGTAGCGATAGTAACGAACTAAGCGAGCGTAAAAGCATTCAAACTTAGACTGACGAAGCTAAACGTGGTAACTTTGTCAGATTTTGTTATAGTGATAGTAACGAACTAAGCGAGCGTAAAAGCATTCAAACTTAGACTGGCGAAGTTAAATGTGGTAACTTCGTCAGATTTTTTCATAGTGAGAGTAACGAACTAAGCGAGCGTAAAAACGTTCAAACTTAGACTGACGAAAAGATGACTGCAAAAGTGATGTGTCTTGACCCTTCGCTTCTAACGGTGGCGGAGAGATAAGCCAATGAATCTGCATGACGTAAGTCATTTCGGGGTTTTTGAGTGATAGAGATGCTATCAAATTGTCGAGCAAGACTATGTATCAAACTAAGATAAGCCGCCATACACTCATCTCTTGCTTCAAAAGACCCACCAAACTGATTGGCAACAAGGCGAGAATCCGTGTATAACCGAGCGTCAAGCGCCCCGGTGTCAAAGCCGTTCTCAAGGCACAAATGGCGCCTCATACAAACCGTTATTTGAAGCGGCGAAGCCAAGTCACACTGATTTCCCAATTTTTTTTCTCCCCCGGGTTTAACAAAAATGCATCCAATTCCGGACCATTTACTATGGGGAGCCATCCGAGTAAACAATCCATAGGTCAATGGGATTAGGAATTGCATTTTCATGTTGGTCTTAAGCCCCAGTTATTGGGCGAGAATATCTTCCATAGATTCTTCCTGGCGCAAGAAATCGTCAATAGGAGAATCATCAATCGGAAAATTAACTATCAAAGAAGCCAGAGCATGTCGTTTTTCAGTAGTACTACTTTCAAAGACAATGCTATATGCACTAAGATAACTTTCCCATTCGGCTAATCTACTTGATTCCTGTGCATGACGAAAGATCTTACGTAAGGGATTTTCTGTATAATTTTGACCAACCTCCCCTGGAAGTATGGTTTCAATCGGCGAGCGACATGAACTAATGCAAGTGTAATTTTTTCTATCTTTGAATAACGAGACTCAGCTCCAGTTAAAGTCTTACTGATAAAAAAGACGGGTCTACCATCATCAATGAAAAGAACAACACTAATAGCTTGAGTTGTAGCTGCCAGGTATATGCCACTGGGTTGACCCGTTGAAGGACTTGTCAATATAGGAGGACTGACCAAGTATTTCTCCAGTTGTTGCAATGCCATCTCACAATCAATGTTCCAAGTTGCCGCCCCCTTTAAAGTCTGGAAGAAGGGATGACAACGATCGGAATATTTAGAAATAAATTAACGAAGAGCGGCAAGCCGACCAGTAAGTCGTTGAATTTTCTTCTTCTTTTTTGGTGATGACATATCAATAACGGCACGTATCTGATCACGATTAGCCTCAATACCTATACGAGTCATGAGGTATCCCAAAATTTTTCCAGAAGAGAGGCCAAAAGAACATTTGGTGGGATTAAGTCTCATGTTATACTCGTAAGCCTATCAAAAACAAGTTGAAGATCGAAAAGATGATCACAAGTATGCTGCGATTTAACGACTATATCATCGATATAAGCCTCCATTATTTTTCCAAGCAGATTGGAAAAAATTTTATTGACAAACTTTTGGTAGGTTGCACCGGCATTTTTCAGACCAAAAGGCATAACAGTGAAGCAGAAAATGCCTTGGTCGGTGATGAAGGCGGTGAACTCTTGGTCATCCACATTCAAAGATATCTGGTAGTACCCTGAAGAAGCATCCATGAAAGATAGGCGTTGGAAGCCCGAAGTGGCGTTCACCAGTTCGGAAATTCGTGGCAACAGATACGGATGAATCAGACAAGCTTCGTTAAGGTTCGTTAAGGTTCAGATGAACTTTATGATGAGTGGGAAGTTACATCATCAAGGGGACTTTGTGTTAAGTGGGGTGAAATCCATTTTATCCAGAAGATTTAAACAGACAGACGCCCCCGGTTGAGCCTATGTGGAAGATGACACCTGCCATTACCTCTGACAAGAGTTAGAGATTTTAGGCGGTACACACGTTCAGGTCCGACTGGAGATTGTCTTTTTCTTTGCGTGTAACCAGCCTATCTAGGTCGGTAGTTTGTCTGGGATTGTGGTCTTCCCTCTAGTTGCTTCTGTGACACATTTTTTCCCTGCCTGGTCGGACCTGTCTGGGATGGCAGTTTTTCTCAAATCTGCGAGATCGGCCTTCCCTGTCAGGTCGGTCCAGTCTAGGATGAAGGTTTCTCTTATACTTTCTTCCGTGACACCTTCTTTCCCTGTCTGGTCGGACCTATCTAGGATGGCGATTTTCCTCAAATCTGCGAGGTTGGCCTTCCCTGTCAGGTCGATCCAGTCTAGGATGAAGGTTTTCCTTATACTTTCTTGCGTGACGCCTTCTTTCGGAGGCGTTTGTACCGCCGTTTGTGGTAGCGCCGGCGGCGGTGCTGCTGCCTTTCGGAACCTAGTAACAAAAGTACGTAACTTTTCACCACGTTGTTGCTTGATGTTCAAAAGTGAGTCGACATCCTTTGGCGTCTTGCAATTGTGGCAGAAACGATTAACAAACTGATTTTCTAGTTTATTGTATTGGTGAATTGATCTTGAAGGCAACTTACTAAACCAGCGTAATGCTTCTCCCTTTAGAGTTGATGGAAAGAGCTTACACATGAGCGGATCATCTCCACCCCATAACACCAACTTATTTTTGAACGATAGAACATGCAAGCCAGGATCTCCGTCCGACTCATCATAAAGTTTAAAATCAGGTTGTTTGAAGTCGGGATAGTGGTAAGCTTCCTGAATATCGAGCGAAAACTTATCAAGTACGCCATCATTGACTGTCATGTTTTTCATTCTTATATCCCTTGACTATCTACCGTTAAGTTCTTTTGCAATCAACTCTTTCAACTGTTGTTTTGTTAGAGTTAAAGTATTGGCTAGAACAACTGGACGCCCCCGGTCGTGACCATGTGGAGAAGGACCTTCCATTATCTCTTATTGGAGTTAGAGATCTTTGGCGGTACGCACGATCAGCTCCGACCGGTGATTGTCTTTGTCTATCCCTGTAACCAGCCTGTCTAGGCCGGTAGTCACCCTTGGCCGGGTGGTCGGTATAATTATACCACTTCTCCATGTTTTGTTGTTCTTGTCTGGGATGCCTGCCTTTTCAGTCATGTCGGACATATCTCAGATGGTGGTCTTCCCTGAAATTGCTTCTCAGAGGTAAATCTTCCATTTGAGATCGGACATGTCTAGGGTAGTAGTTATCCTTGCCAATCCGATTCTCCCCATAAGTACGGGTAATAGGGTCATTACTCTTAGGCGTAATCGGGTTGATTGTGTTTGAGAAATAACACGTTCTTCGAGGGCGATGAAGTGTATCTTTAAGACGGTCCCATACACTGGAATGGCATGCGTCCCTTCGTGGTCGCCTTGATGTTGTTGAATTTGCAGCATCGTCCACCGGCCTCTGCCTCTTTGCCGCTTCCTTCTCAAGTTCCTATTTAAATTTTTGACTCGTCAGTAACTTCGCTGAACCGTATTAGGGGTGAATTGGTGCCGTTACTATCACCTTTTCCGTTAGTTGGTGTGAGAGTAATGTCCACGTCCATATCCATGTCAACCGGAAGGATCGACATGGACAGACGGCGGACCGCATGGAGGATTACTGACTTGTCGGTTTTCTTGTTGTAAGACTGTTAGGGGTGGCGGCACTTGTACTGCCTTTTGAGGTGGCAGTGGCGCTGCTACAATTGGATGTTGAGAATTGATTCTACTACTAGGAGCAACTTGATTGTTTAACGGTTCTTGCATTGGCCGATTTGAATTTCGAGGGTTGCGATTCTTGTTAGCAGGAGGAATATGTTGACTATTTGGTCTGCTTCTTGTGCTTACCATCTTGATTGTTTCACGTGATAATGAATTCTAAAATCCCCATAGACGGCGCCAATTATGTTTCGGCAGTAAACTGCTTCAACACAACGAGAGCAATGGTAAAGAACGCACTAAGAAACAGAGGAATTTGATGTTGGGGGAGATGAAACTGAACAAAAAAATGGCTGCCTACGTACCCAAGATCTATTCTCTAGGGATCAAGTTTCCACATAGTTCCTTATGAAAAATAATGTGGTATTTATATAGGTAGAGTAGAGAGTCCTTGTAGCTCAAGTAATCTTGTAGCTTGAATAATTGTGATAGACTATAACTCTCAACTGATAATTATCTCTTTGATAAGAAATGAATCTGGACATATATCAATGTACGTAAGTGGCAAGCCATGTGGCTAAGGTTCAGCCTTAGACACATGAGTTAATGGGACTGTACATTGATCCATGGTATTGCAAATTGGGCTTTAGCCCTGTTGATTAAATGAATAAAAAGAGACCCCTACTAATAGACGTTTGCCACGTAGGTGGGGGTCGAAACACTCCCCAATCTCTTCTACCTTTTCTTTCTTAGCGCGAAATGACGATAGTACTGCACAAATTCGAAAGATGACACTACAAATTATTTTAACATAATATATATGAAAGAACACTAGTGTAAGGAATAAATTGAACACAAACAACGTACAAAACTCAGATGGGAGACCCGTTATGAAGAGGAAATGAAGAAGTCAATTGTTCCCTTTAAGGCTCTAATGAATGCATCAACATCTTTTGTGTTGTAGAAGTGAAAACTAGCACACACACTTGCATTAATTCCCAAGTATCGATGGAGAGGTTGAGCGCAATGATGACCTGATCGGATAGCCACTCCATACTGAAACAAAAAAACAAAGAAGGTCAGAAACTTGCAGGTAGCTAACATGTGTTACGTGTATATATATCCATAATAAGAATGTGTTTTATCATTCACACATACACAACAAAATACCTCTAAGGAGTATATGATAGAATGATAGATACAGTAACAATATGAAGACACGAGTGCTCTCCAGTCTCCTCAAATGATATAATAGATATTTAGAGACATAACAAAAAATTGACTAAAGAGGAAGGTAACACACAATATACAAGTGTCTCTCACTAAATTTGAAAAAGTTTCACAATCTTACCTCTTGATCAAGAAAAGTTGCAATGTCTGTTGGATGTATATTCTCAACATTGAACTTGGATGTATATTCTCAACATTGAACGAACAAAGAGCAAAGCACGACTGACATGTTCTGAAGGAACAGGGCCATATATCTTGGGGCGTTGGGAATCACGCGCAAGGTTTCATGAAGATATGTAACCAACTCTATCTGCATGGACACAGAGCAAGGAGTACTTTAACAACGTTCTCTAAAGTCTCTAACCTTAAAATTATAGATAAACCTAACGATTTTTCTTTTTCTTTCCTTGTTCAATTCCAATCCCATAACTTAGAAGGATATTTAACAATAACTAAGTGCTGAAAAGACAGCCAGCTATAGCAAAGAGATGATTTGGATAATACTTTCCAATAAGCAGTTCTAAAATTAAGTAAATAATCAAAATACCAACAAGGTGACATCACTAGAAACATATAGAGATGAAAAGAGAGAGGTGGGGGGTGGGAAGGATTTGCTCACCTCATAATCATGGATCTTTTGCATGCCAATCCCGACAAATAATCAATTGCCGCTCCAAGCCCTATAACCTCCCCAATTGCGGGAGTTCCCGCCTCAACTGGTACAATTGAGCAAATAAAGATCTCGTCGAGATTGATAGTAAGATCAAACATTTTCTAGTTTCTATTTTCTTTCCTGGGATTCATTATGTATAGTCGTATATAAGTCGTAAGTAGGTGAAAGCGAGTTTTGTTACACACAAGGTTCTTACTAAGCATGTGATATTGCCAACAAAAAAAAAAGGAAAAAGGTTATGTTCTGTTATAAACAAAAGATCGATCATAAAGTCTTGATTTAGCAATTAGAGTTTCTAAGTTCTTGTTAAAACCAGTTCACTTCAGGAATTTAAGCAATCAAATAAATACAATAATATGCATACAAAGCGGACCATTTGTCCAATATGGGGTAGGCGGATGAGCAACAACGATCTGCGGGTGATTAAACCATAGACTTGGTGTCAATAACCTAACCCAAAATGAAAGACAATAGGTGTGTGAAAGCAAAAGGGAAAAAGAATAGTTAACAAGCGATTAAATGACTGGGCAAATGAACTTTCTAGACAGCGAAACCTAGGCCATATCAATCTTCTCGAGAGATATATATCGGTGCTCTTTTACAAATTAAATTATGTGACTCATCAAATAATGGGTTCTAACTTCAAACACAATTCTAGTCATTCAATTTGTAGTGCACAATTCTAGCCATTCAATTTGCAGTTTAGTGTATGTTAGGCTCCAAACAAATTCACTAACACGGAAGGAGGTCGATTCTACATAAGTGGAATGATCTAAGAATACATCGAAATCATTTAAGCCACCACTTTGAAACATAAAAAGCAAGTTACACATTGTGGTAGAACCAGTCTTAAAACTTGAATATCAGCTAAAATCTCTTACTAAGAAAACCGTTTCAGTCCAAGATTACCTAGGAAAGGAGGCATCTTGAGACAAGACCTTACTTTTGCCATATAGGAAATCCACAGTAGGCCCACACATCTGAGACATATTTTTTACTTAATTTCATGTATGGATAATCATTGGGATGAAACATAGTAACAACAATTAAAATACATGTAGAAATAGGTTTCTAAAGCCTCATTTTAGATTATACGAACCTTGTGCGATGATGCAACTATAACAAGGAAATAGGCATCTAGACTTTGCACATCAACCACCATATGTGGAACACTTTGACAAGCATCTACAAGTACTTTTGCCCCAACATTGTGAGACCAACTTGTAATATCCTTAATTGGAAGAACAGAACCTAAAAACACAAAGATAATCCATTATGGAAAAATGTTCAAACAACATATCGAACTAAGAACTTCGTCCAAATGCAACAAAGAATAGAACCAATCTCGTTCTATTCAACAAAATAATAAACACTGGAAAAAACCTAGTTATAATTACAATGTCACACAACAGATGTAAATCAACGAAGAAAATAGAGTATACAGCACAAAATAATGAATTATACATTGTCAACCTCAGTATAGCTACAAAATGTTGACCGTGACAATGATAACTCAATAAGAACGAATTAACAAAAACCTAAAGAAATCAAGGATATCAGTCACTTCGTATCCGTGACAAAGTAACTTAGTTTGTAATATACTGGTGATTCTAAAGCAGTGAATAAATTCGTGTTGGAGTTATTTAGAGTATAAGAAGAAGATGGATATAAACGACCATTTCCTCTTGGAGGTACCCCTTCACAATGGCCCCCATTTTCTGAGGTGGTTTAAGTTGCTTGTCTGGACCAATCACATTTTGTTGTCATGTGGTCAGTCTTTTCTGTGTCGACTCATTGCATACACCTAATCAACTCTTGTCTCCTAAGTCTATTCCTCTTGTAATTACCTAGAAAACTCTCGGTCTTTTCTCCTTGCACAATTTAACAGTGTGACAACTGACAACCTGAGCTCCTGAGCTTTCAATCAACTCCCATGTCACACCAAGTTATAGTGAACTACGACCCACACTGTCCTACTTTCCATTAATTTTTCAAAAGAATATTTCTGTCCAATAACCATCTTCATTCTAACCTTAGATTATTTCTTACCTTGAAAAATAACTGAAACCAACTAAACATAAGCATTCTCTCTTTGCTCTTCTATTTTAAGCCCACACACTCTTTCAGAAAGGAGACACCTTTATCCGCTACTGATTCATATTCATCACGCTCTTTTGCACTAAAGTGCGGGGAGAAATTAGTTAGAATTCATGGTGAAGATTATTTTCAGTAAAACCTCTTGCATCAACTGTGTTAAAAGGGATCTAACAAAAATGAACATAGATTATAGTGAATATAGATTCTGCAAAATGAACAAAAACAAAAATATACATGCCAAGTGACAATTCCAAACAAATGAAATCCAATAGTTAATTAAACTTTAGATTTTACACTTCAGATAAAAAAAATTTTAAAAAATAAAAAAAAACAAAAACAAAACAAAAAAAAATAGTTTCCTTTCCACCCCTTAAACTTCCGTTTCCCCTGCAGGCCTCCGACCAATCTCATTCAGCCGCCGTGCCAGTGGACCTTCAGACTCTGTCGAAGCTTCATCCGTTAGAAACTCTGAGATACCAGATCCTTCGGGAAGTGACCATTGAATATGATCGTCCAAAGATTCGATTTGAAAGAGGAATTTCATGGCAAGTCGTACTCTTTCTTCGAACTCCTCAGTTGGGCTCTCACTCAAGCTTTCGAATATAGCAATCGGTAGTTGTCTAAAAACCCAATGCAACATCTCGACAAACAATTGCTCTATAGATGTATATAGATCTTCAAGCGTTGAGGGGGTTTCAGCAAGGATGCGATCAATAATGGGATGAAGAAGAACTTGATAATTAACGTCGAGATCCGATGCATTCAATTTTGAAAGGATCTGACGAGCACGAATCAGATCCAGATGCAAACCGGATTGACGTTGACGATACTCCTCAGGGAGGAGACAACTAAAGTCGCCATATCTCCACAAATCTTTTGCGAACCGGTCCGCTGGTGGCATTAGTGTTTGGTCAATGAAGAGAATGATTTCTTGGGCTTGTCTGAATGCGTGTACTAGAGATCCAACGAGATTACCTGGTAAGGAAACTTGTGCAATTTTCACAAGGAATACCATTGGAAGAGTGAAAGGATGTTCCCTTTGAAATTCCCTTCTAAGATCAAAATCAGGGTGGTCTGGGTATTTTCGAAAGAGTTGCAGTAGATTAGTAAGTGGCTCACTGCAGCAAACCTCCCTTAATCTGATTATATCTTCCACACTTTTTCGCACAATATACTCACTAGCCAAAATTCTAACTTCATGCCCAGGGAGATAATCGCGGCGTATATCGTCTATGTACGAAGCAAATAAGTGACGCACTAGCACTATTGGGAACACCATCAACCGCGACACTATCCAGACTATTCTATCGAATAAACATGCTAAGAACTTGTATAATCTATAGACAGTCACCCCCTTTTTCAAGATTGGATAAAGAGGTGAATCATTCGAATCATTTAGGAATTCCATGCATCTAAACAATGCTATCCATCTAAAGACAATTGGGAAAGTTCCAACTATGACTGTCAGAATTTGGATGACAACTATTATTGGCACAGACCAGTCATAATCAGACATCCCAGAACAAAACTTTACCCGTTTCAAAATGAGAGATCTTAGTAAAGCTTGTATTAAGATTACTAAACACAACAGGCAGATTGTGCCAACACCAGCAGACACCATGTTTATGCTTATTGTAAATTGTGGATCATAGCAATAAAGTTTAATTGTAACATCCCTTCAATCGACTAAACATGCTAATGCTCCCTTTTCTAATAACCTTATTATAGTGACTAGTGGTGTCGCTCTTACCCTCTTTAATATCCGGATATATCTGCCAAAACATTGAGAGCAATAGCACCATAAAGCACAAGACTATGATATGTTCTATGATGAATACAACAATAACTCCAGTATGTATTTGTATAGAGATGTTTACGACTATGGATATGACGAAAATGCTCAAGGACACCAAATTTGAAAAAATATCAGCATCCCTGTTATTTCCAATAGAAGGCATGAGAAAACCCATACAGACACATATAAAGATAGTCCCACATAGTTTAGACAACTGATCCTGGGCACTCGGCATTGAGGTTGTCAGATCGACGGGGAGTTTAGTTGCTATGGAAAGAAGAGTTAGAGAAACAGAATTGAGTGCGAATAGCTTTGCGGGGTAACCATCGCTTTTAGCACTTAATTCCAGCTACGATATCACAAAGCATCAATAGCATGCACACCAAAGAAGCTGCAGCTATGTATAAACCAATAACAGGCACAGGTGAAGGGAACTTAGAAGCATTTGCAGTTCCATTGATGCAACTATGGTTTGCCATTGTTTCTCTGTTGTCTCACAGTCTGAAGGAGTGAAACATGGACCTAGCTCTCCTTTAATAATGGCAATCGGAACAAGTTTTTTTCCTTTTTCCTTTTTTTTAGATAAGCATTACTTTTATTGATGTATGAAGCAAGGTATAATTTTTTTTTTCAATATTCGAAGCAAGGTATAACATAGTGCACACTTGCACATATGAGGGAGATTCTCATACTGAAGGATACATAAGCATAACTTTTATTGATGTACTAGCCATTTGGCTTGGCCATCTTGCTGGTAAAGGGGAAAGTTACTTATAAACTGATTATTCTCGATGGTTATCAGTCCTTACAAAACTAGTTAATGGCAGAGATTGATAGAGTATGTCGCGTTAATGGCAGAGATTGATAGAGTATGCCGCGTTAATTTGGTTCACTCCCACCACTACTATGGATTCAAGAACTCGTTTAAACACGATTCATATGAATTATATTGGGTCTGCCTAAAAATATGACAACTCTTCGAGTATGTCTTAAATACTCCTCGAGCAATTTGACTTTAGCTTCTGAAGGCTAGGTGAACAACATTAACATTTTCAGCAAAAACACCTTATGGTATAACGTTATAAGAAGAATCAGCTTAAACTTACTGAAGGATTTCAAAACTTAATTATACTGAAGGATTTCATTGGATTTCATTGAAAAGTTTGTATGATTTTCCTTTCCTTCTTACATACTAAAGAATCAAACAATAACAATCAAAAGAAAAGGTCATTCTAAATTCAAGTTCTCAACAAAAGAATCAAATAATCATACAAGACCATTATTAACTCTTACACATGGTCATCATCTTGCCCTGAAAACAAATCCTTACAAAGCTCCCCATAAAAGGTACAAACCAAATTAATAAAAACAGGACACTTCAAATGCTTCCAACAATATAGAAGCTCTTCCACATCCATCATATCCCGTAACTTTCCTTCTTCCACTATCACTAAATAGTTCTCAAAACTACGACAAGCATCTTCAATTTCTTCTTCTTCTTTATTTTTATTATTATTATTTTTTGATTGAGATCAGTAACTCTTTGATGCTGGCGTGGTTCGAGCCCCAGACCTTTGGTATCATCACCCAAAGGTTTTACCGACTTTGCTAGTCGGCACTTGCAAAATGTGTGGGCAATCCTGTTTTTAAAGAGATCAGTACCTCTGGTATCATCACCCAAAGGTTTTACCAACGAAGCTAGAAGACACTTAAAAAATGTGTGGGCAAGCCTGTTTTTAAAGAGATCAGTAACTCAATAATATGTAGCGGGGTTTGAACCCATACCTCTAGTATCATCACCCAAAGATTTTACCAACTAAGCTAGAAAACACTTACTCTTCAATTTCTTCTTGACCCTTTTTTTATCATCCCATTAGCCTTCCAAGTAAGCAGGAGTTAAAGGTGATGAAAAGAGCAACTTTTCAGTCCTTCCTTCTCCCATACTTACTAGCTCCCCAATCTCTTCTACCTTTTCTTTCTTAGCGCGAAATGACGATATAGTAATTGCACAAATTCGAAGAAAGATGACACTACAAATTATTTTAACATAATATATATGAAAGAACACTAGTGTAAGGAATAAATTGAACACAAACAACAGACAAAACTCGGATGGGAGACCCGTTATGAAGAGGAAATGAAGAAGTCAATTGTTCCCTTTAAGGCTCTAATGAATGCATCAACATCTTTTGTGTTGTAGAAGTGGAGACTAGCACACACACTTGCATTAATTCCCAAGTATCGATGGAGAGGTTGAGCGCAAAGATGACCTGATCGGATAGCCACTCCATACTGAAACAAAAAAACAAAGAAGGTCAGAAACATGTGTTACGAGTATATATATCCATAATAAGAATGTGTTTTATCATTCACACATACAAAACAAAATACCTCTAAGGAGTATATGATAGAATGATAGATACAGTAACAATATGAAGACACGAGTGCTCTCCAGTCTCCTCAAATGATATAATAGATATTTAGAGACATAACAAAAAATTGACTAAAGAGGAAGGTAACACACAATATACAAGTGTCTCTCACTAAATTTGAAAAAGTTTCACAATCTTACCTCTTGATCAAGAAAAGTTGCAATGTCTGTTGGATGTATATTCTCAACATTGAGCTAACAAAGAGCAAAGACGACCGACATGTTCTGAAGGAACAGGGGCCATATATCTTGGGCGTTGGGAATCGCGGGCAAGCTTTCATGAAGATATGTAACCAACTCTATCTGCATGGACTGAGCAAGGAGTACTTTAACAACGTTCTCTAAAGTCTCTAACCTTAAAATTATAGATAAACCTAACGATTTTTCTTTTTTCTTTCCTTGTTCAATTCCAATCCCACAAACTTAGAAGGATATTTAACAATAACTAAGTGCTGAAAAGACAGCCCATTTCTACAGCAAAGAGATGATTTGACCAATACTTTCCAATTAGCAGTTCTAAAATTCGTAAATAATCAAGATACCAACAAGGTGACATCACTAGAAACATATAGAGATGAAAGAGAGAGGTGGGGGTGGGAAGGATTTGCTCACCTCATAATCATGGATCTTTTGCATGCCAATCCCGACAAATAATCAATTGCCGCTCCAAGCCCTATAACCTCCCCAATTGCAGGAGTTCCAGCCTCAAATCTGGTACAATTGAGCAAATAAAGATCCACGTCAGAGATTGATAGTAAGATCAAACATTTTCTAGTTTTTATTTTCTTTCTTGGGATTCATTATGTATAGTCGTATATAAGTCGTAAGTAGGTGAAAGCGAGTTTTGTTACACACAAGGTTCTTACTAAGCATGTGATATTGCCAACAAAAAAAGGAAAAAGGTTATGTTCCTGTTATAAACAAAAGATCAGATAATAAAGTCTTGATTTAGCAATTAGAGTTTCTAAGTTCTTTGTTAAAACCAATTTCACTTCAGGAATTTAAGCAATCAAATAAATACTAATATGCATACAAACAGGACCATTTGTCCAATATGGGGTAGGCAGATGAGCAACAACAGTCTGCGGTGATTAAACCATAGACTTGGTGTCAATAACCTAACCCAAAATGAAAGACAATAGGTGTGTGAAAGCAAAAGGGAAAAAGAATAGTTAACAAGCGATTAAATGACCAGGCAAATGAACTTTCTAGACAGAAACCTAGGCCATATCAATCTTCTCAGAGATATATATCAGTGCTCTTTTACAAATTAAATTATGTGACTCATCAAATAATGGGTTCTAACTTCAAACACAATTCTAGTCATTCAATTTGTAGTGCACAATTCTAGCCGTTCAATTTGTAGTTTAGTGTATGTTAGGCTCCAAACAAATTCACTAACCTGGAAGGAGGTCATTCTGCATAAGTGGAATGATCTAAGAATACATCAGAAATCATTTCGCCACCACCTGAAACATAAAAAAGCAAGTTACACATTGTGGTAGAACCAGTCTTAAAACTTGAATATCAGCTAAAATCTCTTACTAAGAAAACCGTTTCAGTCCAAGATTACCTAGGAAAGGAGGCATGCGAGACAAGACCTTACTTTTGCCATATAGGAATCCAGCGCCTGTAGGCCCACACATCTGAGACATATTTATTACTTAATTTCATGTATGGATAATCATTGGGATGAAACATAGTAACAACAATTAAAATACATGTAGAAATAGGTTTCAAAAGCCTCATTTTAGATTATACGAACCTTGTGCGATGATGCAACAAGGAAATCGGCATCTAGACTTTGCACATCAACCATCATATGTGGAACACTTTGACAAGCATCTACAAGTACTTTTGCCCCAACATTGTGAGACCAACTTGTAATATCCTTAATTGGAAGAACAGAACCTAAAAATACAAAGATAATCCATTATGGAAAAATGTTCAAACAACATATCGAACTAAGAACTTCTGTCAAATGCAACAAAGAATAGAACCAGTCCTGTTCTATTCAACAAAATAATAAACACTGGAAAAAACCTAGTTATAATTACAATGTCACACAACAGATGTAAATCAACGAAGAAAATAGAGTATACATTGTCAACCTCAGTATAGCTACAAAATGTTGACCGTGACAATGATAACTCAATAAGAACGAATTAACAAAAACCAAAAGAAATCAAGGATATCAGTCACTTCGTATCCGTGACAAAGTAACTTAGTTTGTAATATACTGGTGATTCTAAAGCAGTGAATAAATTCGTGTTGGAGTTATTTAGAGTACTAGAAATGGAACCGACAATGAATCCCTGCTGGGAGAACAGAATACAAAATAAGTACCATCGTGAACAAAATGAACTTCTGGTGATCAATAACTACTTAAAGATAGGACTTAAAAATATTCGGTAGAGTAAAACCTGTCTATCTGGTTGGTAATATATGGCAATTATTATATCTCGAACATCTACCCAATCTACGACTCGGCTTTCTGAAACTACCCAAATTCGAACTTTCCCGTCGATAGAGCCACTAAGAAAGTAGCCATCATTAACAGAGTTGAATTGAATGCACGTCACTGTAAACAAAAGCACCCTACATTAGAAGCAAGTCAGATTTGAGCTTATTGATACAGATTATATTAGCCTTAGGTTTATTCCAAAAAGCATTATTAAACAATTTCAATGGAAGTCTGACGTACTGAAGTCGGGATAGTATTTTCCTAAACAAAAGATGAAGAATAACTTTTGTTTGGGTTTTGGAAAAAGGTGTGATGGGTTTTAGATAGTGTAACCGCGGAGGTAGTGTATTCATCTTTTTTTTTTCTCATTTTTTTTTTCTCATTAGTGTTTAGAATACGTGGGGGTTTTTGAATTGAGGCGGATAAGAGACAACGTAGTTTGAGGAGAAAAGTTAGGTTTTCGGTAGAATTTGTGTAAGGTTTATTTAATTTGTTATTTATTTATTTTTTTAATTTGAGGAGTCCATAGAAAATTATGAATAGATAAGGGAGATTTAAAAAAATCTGGGGAGGTGTCACTAATTATTATTCTATCCGATTTTTTATGAGCTAATCATATTGATTGAGGTGCAAAATAGAGCGATATGGTGAGGAGAGAGAATGTGCGCGAGCTTTTATATATATATATATATATAGATAAGAAGAAGATGGATATAAACGACCATTTCCTCTTGGAGGTAACCCCTTCAAAACGGCCCCCATTTTCTGAGGTGGTTTAAGTTGCCTGTCTGGACCAATCACATTTTGTTGTCCCGTGGTGGAGTCTTTTTACGTATCGACTCATTACATACACCTAATCAACTCTTGTCCCCTAAGTCTATTCCTCTTGTAATTACCTAGAAAACTCGCGTCTTTTCTCCTTGCCGCGGTTTAACGATTGTGACAACCCGAGCTTTCAATCAACTCCCATGCCACACCAAGTTATAGTGAACTCGACCCACACTGTCCTACTTTCCATTAATTTTTCAAAAGAATATTTCTGTCCAATAACCATCTTCATTCTAACCTTAGATTATCACTTACCTTGAAAAATAACTGAAACCAACTAAACATAAGCATTCTCTCTTCGCTCTTCTATTTTAAGCCCACACACTCTCTTCGAGAAAGGGTCATGTGAACATCTATGAAGGGTGAACATACCCATCAACTCATCAAGCCATCACACCGGGGTAGAATAAAAGCTTTATGAGAGAGACATAGATTATAGTGAATATAGATTCTTCAAAATGAACAAAACAAAAATATACATGCCAAGTGACAATTCCAAACAAATGAAATCCAATAGTTAATTAAACTTTAGATTTTTACACTAAAAAAAAAAAAAAAAAAAAACCCCCTTACGAGCTTATGTCTCGTTTCCACCCCTTACCCTGCAGGCCTCCGAACAATCTCATTCAACCGTGCCAGTGGACCTCTAAACTCTGTGAAAGCTCCTCCGTCCGTTTCTGTTAGAAACTTTGAGATACCAAATCCTTGGGAAAGTGACCATTGAATATGATCGTCCAAAGATTCGATTTGAAAGAGGAATTTCATGGCAAGTCGTACTCTTTCTTGGAACTCCTCAGTTGGGCTCTCACTCAAGCTTTTGAATATAACAATCGGTAGTTGTCTAAAAACCCAATGCAACATCTCCACAAACAATTTCTCTATAGATGTATATAGATCTTCAAGTGTTGAGGGGGTTTGAGCAAGGATGTGATTAAGAACGCCATTAAAAAGGGTGCGATCAATAATCCTTTCCGGTGATTCCTTCAATTTTAAAAGGATTTCACGAGCACGATTCAGATCCAGATGCACACCGGATTGACGTTGACGATACTCCTCAGGGAGGAGACCACTAAAGTCGCCATCTCTGCACAAATCTTTTGTATATGAAAACAATTCTTTTGCATATGGTATCATTAGTGTTTGGTCAATGAAGAGAATGATTTGTTGGGCTTGTCTGAATGCGAGTACTAGAGATCCAACAAGATTACCTAGTAAGGAAACTTGTGCAATTTTCACGAGGGCTACAATTGGAAGAGTGAAAGGATATTCCAATCGAGTGAAAGGAAGAGATTCCAATCGAAATTCCCTTCTAAGATCAAAATCAGGGCGGTCTGGGTATTTTCGAAAGAGTTGCAATAGATTAGTAAGTGGCTCACTACAGCAAACCTCCCTTAATCTCATTATATCATCCACACTTTTTCGCACAATATACGAACTAGCCACAATTTCTATTTCAAATTCATGCCAATACCGGAGAGAATAAAAAATTCCAACTTCAGGCCGATAGAGATTATACACGCCTATATCGTCTATGTACAAACCAAATAAGTAACGCACTCGCTCTATTGGGAACACTATCAACCCCGACACTATCATGACCATTCTATTGAATAAAGATGCACACAACTTGTATAATCTATAGAGAGTCACCCCCTTTTTGAAGGTTCGATAATAAGGTCCATAAAATTGGATATTATCAAAGTTCGATTTGAATTCCATGCGACTAAACAATGCTAGCCATCTAAAGACAACTGGGAAAGTTCCAACTATGACAGTCAGAATCTGGGTGACAACTATTATTGGCATCGACCAGTCATAATCAGACATCCCAGAACAAAACTTCACCCGCTTCAAAATGAGAGATCTTATTAAAGCTTGTATTAAGATGACTAAACACAACAGGCAGATTATTGCCAACACCGCAGACGCGGGGTTTGTGCTTATTGTAAGTTGTGGATCATAGCAATAAGCGCACAGATAGCATCCTTTCAATCGACTTAACATGCTACCGCTCCCTTCTCTAACAAACTTATTATAGCGACTAGTGGTGGAGCTATTTTCCTCTTTAATGGACGGATAAATCTGCCAGAACATTGAGAGCAATAGCACCATAAAGCACAAGACTATGATCCATTATGGAAAAATGTTCAAACAACATATCGAACTAAGAACTTCTGTCAAATGCAACAAAGAATAGAACCAGTCCTGTTCTATTCAACAAAATAATAAACACTGGAAAAATCCTAGTTATAATTACAATGTCACCACAACGGATGTAAATCAACGAAGAAAATAGAGTATAAAGCACAAAATAATGAATTATACATTGTCAACCTCGGTACAGCTATAAAATGTTGACCATGACAATGATAACTTCGACAAGAATGAATTAACAAAACCAAAAGAAATCGGGGATATCGGTCGCCAGTATCCGTGGCAAAGTAACTTAGTTTGTAATATCTTTGGTGATTCTAAAGCAGTGAATAAATTCGTCTTTGGAGTTATTTAGAGTATAAGAAGAAGATGGATATAAAGCGACCATTTCCTCTTGGAGGTAACCCCTTCAAAAGCGTCCCCATTTTCTGAGAGGTGGTTTAATTTGTTTGTGCGGACCAATCACATTTTGTGTCCCCGTGTGGAGTCTTTTCTCAGGTCGACTCATTGCATACACCTAATCAACTCTTGTCCCCTAAGTCTATTCCTCTTGTAATTACCTAGAAAACTCTCGTCTTTTCTCCTTGCACGGTTTAACATTGTGACAACTGAGCTCGAGCTTTCAATCAACTCTCATGCCACACCAAGTTATAGTGAACTACGACCCACTTAATCGTCCTACTTTCCATTAATTTTTCAAAAGAATATTTCTGTCCAATAACCATCTTCATACTAACCTTAGATTATCACTTACCTTGAAAAATAACTGAAACCAACTAAACATAAGCATTCTCTCTTCGCTCTTCTATTTTAAGCCCACACACTCTTTCAGAAAGGGTCATGTGAACATCTATGAAGGGTGAACATACCCATCAAGCCATCACACCAGGTAGAATAAAAGCTTTAACCGAGACAAGACATGAGAAAGGAGAACAGAAAAGTTTAAATAAGAAAAAGAACACACCTACCAAGAGTGTTGGAGAAATGATGAGTGACCACAAGTTTCGTCTTCTCTGACGACATTTCTTTCAACTTATCGATATCGGGAACTTCTTCTTACGTTAAACTAACAAATTTGAGTGTCGCACGGTCTTTTGAGCCACAATTTGAAAAGGAACTATGACACTGTGATGTTGTTCGCAATCGTAAGTATGATCTGCATGAAAGCAAAAGAAGATTTTAAAGGAGACAAAGCAAAGTGCCCCAAGGCTGAAATGCTTGGGTAACCGATTGAAAAAGAGACAACCAAGTACAAGGATTTACCTCATCCCCCTGGTCTTAAATTCAATAGGTCCCAAGAGTAGGCTACAAGATTCATAGCCTCTGTCGCATTTCGTGAAAAAATAATCTCAGTAGACTTTGATGCATTAATGAAACGAGCCACCTTTATCCTCGTTGATTCATATTCATCAGCGGCTCTTGCACTAAAGTGCAGGGAGAAATTAGTTAGAATTCATGATGAAGATTATTTTCAGTAAAACCTCTTGCATCAACTGTGTTAAAAGGGATCTAACAAAAATGAACATAGATTATAGTGAATATAGATTCTTCAAAATGAACAAAAACATAAATATACATGCCAAGTGACAATTCCAAACAAATGAAATCCAATAGTTAATTAAACATTAGATTTTACACTTCAGATAAAAAAAAAATTTAGAAACCCTTACAGCTTATGTCTCGTTTCCACCCCTTACCCCTGCAGGCCTCCGAAAAATCTCATTGAGCCGTGCCAGTGGACCTTCAAACCTTGTCGAAACTTCATCCGTTAGAAACTTTGAGATACCAGATCCTTGGGGAAGTGACCATTGAATATGATCGTCCAAAGATTCGATTTGAAAGAGGAATTTCATGGCAAGTCGTACTCTTTCTTCGAACTCCTCAGTTGGGCTCTCACTCAAGCTTTTGAATATAGCAATCGGTAGTTGTCTAAAAACCCAATGCAACATCTCCACAAACAATTTCTCTATAGATTTATATAGATCTTCAAGCGTTGAGGGGGTTTCAGCAAGGATGCGATCAATAATGTCACCACGAAGAAACCCAGCAAACATATAATAATCGAGATCCGGTGATTCCTTCAATTTAAAAAGGATCTGACGAGCACGATTCAGATCCAGATGCAAACCGGATTGACGTTGACGATACTCCTCAGGGAGGAGACCACTAAAGTCGCCATCTCTGCACAAATCTTTTGCATATGAAAACAAATATTTTGCGAACGGATCCGTTGTTGGTGGCATTAGTGTTTGGTCGATGAAGAGAATGATTTGTTGGGCTTGTCTGAATGCGAGTACTAGAGATCCAACAAGATTACCTGGTAAGGAAACTTGTGCAATTTTCACAAGGACTACCATTGGAAGAGTGAAAGGATGTTCCATTGGAAATTCCCTTGTAAGAGTTGCAGTAGATTAGTAAGTGGCTCACTACAGCAAACCTCCCTTAATCTGATTATATCATCCACACTTTTACGCACAATATACTCACTGGCCTTAATTTCAACTTCAGGCCGATGGAGATAATAGAAGCCTGTATCGTTTATGTACGAACCAAATAACTGACGCACTAGGGCTATTGGGAACACCATCAACAACGACACTATCATGACTATTCTATTGAATAAAGATGCACACAATTTGTATAATCTATAGACAGTCACCCCCTTTTTCAAGAAGGTTCGATTATGAGGTGTTCCCCATAGAATTGACCTTGACGATAGTAATCTATTGGGGAAGAATTCCATGCGACTAAACAATGCTAGCCATCTAAAGACAATTGGGAAAGTTCCAACTATGACAGTCAGAATCTGGGTGACAACTACTATTGGCATCGACCAGTCATAATCAGACATCCCAGAACAAAACTTCACCCGTTTCAAAATGAGAGATATTAGTAAAGCTTGTATTAAGATGACTAAACACAACAGGCAGATATTGCCAACACCCGTGAGACACCATGTTTATGCTTATTGTAAATTGTGGATCATAGCAATAAAGTTTACGAGGTAACATCCCTTCAATCGACTAAACATGCTAATGCTCCCTTTTCTAATAACCTTATTATAGTGATTAGTGGTGTCGCTCTTACCCCCTTTAATATCCGGATATATCTGCCAAAACATTGAGAGCAATAGCACCATAAAGCACAAGACTATGATATGTTCTATGATGAACAGAACAATAACTCCAGTATGTATTTGTATACAGATGTTTACGACTATGGATATGACGAAAATGCTCAATGACATCAAATTTGAAAAAATATCAGCATTCCTGTTATTTCCAAAAGAAGGCATGAGAAAAGCCATACAGACACATATAAAGGTAGTACCACAAAGTTTAGAAAACTGATCCTGGGCACTCGGTATTGCGGTTGTCAGATCGACGGGGAGTTTAGTTGCTATGGAAAGAAGAGTTATAGAAACAGAATTGAGTGTGAATAGCTTGCAGGGGAGTTGAGGCATGCCAGACAAGGCCTTACTTTTGTCATATAGGAATCCAACGCCTGTAGGCCCACACATCTGAGACATGTTTATTACTTAATTTCATGTATGGATAATCATTGGGATGAAACATCACATTTAAAATACATGTAGAAATAGGTTTCAAAAGCCTAATTTTAGATTATACGAACCTTGTGCGATGATGCAACAAGGAAATCGGCATCTAGACTTTGCACATCAACCACCATATGTGGAACACTTTGACAAGCATCTACAAGTACTTTTGCCCCAACATTGTGAGACCAACTTGTAATATCCTTAATTGGAAGAACGAGAACCTAAAACACAAAGATAATCCATTATGGAAAAATGTTCAAACAACATATCGAACTAAGAACTTTTGTCAAATGCAACAAAGAATAGAACCCGTCTGTTCTATTCAACAAAATAATAAACACTGGAAAAATCCTAGTTATAATTACAATGTCACACAACGGATGTAAATCAACGAAGAAAATAGAGTATACAAAGACAAAATAATGAATTATACATTGTCAACCTCAGTATAGCTATAAAATGTTGACCATGACAATGATAACTCGACAAGAATGAATTAACAAAAACCAAAAGAATGAATTAGCATGGGAGGCCTTGAACTTGCCTTAGTGAAAGACGACCGGATTTAATTGGACGATCAGTAGACTTCAATTAATGTCCTTGAACTGTCAGCCGTTTGTATAAACCTAGACAATCATCTTCACGCAGTACTTTCTCGAATACTGTTGGTTCTCACGCTTGTGTTCATTTTGGCCTTGAACACTTCTTGGTTTCAGATAGTGCTTTTGAGACATTTGCCTTTAAAATTATCATAGAAGCGGTCCCACTTCGCACTAACATAGGAGATTTCTATAAAGAGTATCCTGCAATACTCCACTTGGATAACATAACTTTCCAAGATATAGTAAATCATTAAAAGCTTGACTTATCCTGGGTCTCGCGGCAGATATACACTGTCTTATATAGGAATGGGTTAGAGTATAATATTAGTCTCCAGTGCTTAACTGAGTCACAAACATAATTCAGTTGGCCCTTTGAACCTAGATCTTGGGATCTCCAGTCAACTAGGTTGGTTTTTCCATTATGAGGACTCTTGGTTGATTATCTCAAAGGTTTTAAGCCTATTCCCCTTGATAATCGTTCTACTTGCTCTCTTGTTAAACATTTTGTAAGCGGATCTGCAATGTTATCTTTTGACCTTACATAGTCGATTGAGATAACTCCATTTGAAAGCAATTGTCTAACGGTGTTATGTCTACGACGTATGTGTCGAGACTTCCCGTTATACATGCTACTTTGTGCTCTACCAATAGCAGATTGGCTGTCACAGTGTATACACACTGCTGGCACAAGTTTAGCCCAATTTGGAATATCCTCTAAGAAATTTCGAAGCCACTCAGCTTCTTCTCCAGTCTTGTCCAACGTTATGAATTCTGATTCCATAGTGGACCTTGCTATTCACGTTTGCTTTGAGGATTTTCAAGAAATTTATGCATCTCTCCTAGAGTAAAACACCACATTTGATGTCTTTTGAGTAATGCTTCAACAAATTTCCAATTTTGAATTGATTAATTCAAGGAGATACATAATCCCCCATATTTTTCCAATTTCTCATGACAAAGTCAATAAATTGGAAACCATTTAGATATATGTTTTTCAAGTGAAACGTCTTGTTAAAAAATATCACGTATCATTCATATAGTGTCTAAACACGTCTAAGACCTCAATTTGCTTACAAGTATGTTGACATTCACAAGATTGAATAGCCAACCATTTAGTACTTCTGTTGGTTATTGGTTATGTTCACAAAGAGTCACAAAAACTCCAAGTTTTGAACCTTATCTTACCAACAGGTCGGTGTCTTATTAGAATTATCTTGGTTCCGCTTTCCAAGTGTTTGCCTTTTCAAACAGTCACACATTTCCATCAAGTTCACTTTAATTCCACCCATGTTCAATGAACCATCTTTGTTTAAACCCAAACCATATGGCGCCAAGACTATTACAAAGACCATGGTGGTTATTTAAGTTATTGGACGGACGTCCATTAAATTGGATACAAACTAGTGTGCTTCAAGCACTTCATCGACGCAACTCGACTTTCCATTCAATCAGTACGTGAACCATTCCCTTCTTTCACATCTCTTCAACCGGATTGAAGGAATTTCGAAGGTCACCTTAGCGTTCACTACTAAAGAACTGCCAAAATATATAATTTCTGAGTGTGTAATTAACTAGAAATACATACCTGTCCCAGTGCATGGAAGCATCATAGTGAGGAACTATGGCAAGAAAATGTTTGCCACATATCAATCTTTTGACCACCGCTTCTCAACGACGCGTTAACAAAACCCATTTCAAGATTGTCAGTGCATTTACATAAGTATAACCAAAATTAATTCAACAAAAATAATTCAAGGCAAGAACTCTGTCTTAAGTTGTTAGGAATATACAACTTAATTACTCTTTACCAATTACCAAACTATACAAACCTTTTATTTGGTAAATGTCTTGTACTTCTTAATTGAAGCCGAGCCTAGTGTAGATACACTATGTCTTTAAGACAGATTTTCCCCCTCACGGTGCTTGAAGGTTGATGGGAAACTGTCTCCCGAGATAGAACGGATTTCCTTCTATAGAAAGCTAGCACTTTAATTCTATAGAATCAGCGAACACAACATAATATTTGACTAAGAACGGAGGGAGAAGAGAAATATCAGAACTCTGTGTGATCTGGTGTGTCTTTCTCTCCAAATTCATCCAGTATTTATAGGTGAGTGGTGCATCTTCGAAACAACACAGTGACTCTTGGAAAAAAGTAAGCAATTCTTTGAAAAGTCACATGTTTCGAAAGGACACACCATTTCGGCATATAATACTGTTTCGAACCAGTGCCTATTTCGAAAAGTTACACCTTTTCGGCATGATGCACTGTTTCGAACCAATGCACATTTCGGAAAGGTCTCACCTTTTCGGCATAATGCACTGTTTCGAACCAGTGCACCATTTCGAAAATGTTTTTCTCACTTACTTACTGTTTCAAGGGAAACCCATTTCATCTCAAGTGGGGTAACTTGGGAGACAAATAACTCATTCATATCTCAATAGATTTGTACAAATCTATTTTTCTAACAGAAGCTACTGAGGGGTCTTATAGAAATGTGTTTTTTAAATTTGAATAATTGTATCATTTCTTTCCAAGGTTTGAGAAGCTTTGCTTTAAAGACAACTAATGACTTTGTTTTCATGTTTGAATGATTGAGGGAGAGCTAGTGTTGTTAGGTTGAAGGAACAAAGGGAGGTGACTTCTGTTGGTTTAGTGACTTCATTCACTTTGTTTGGCATGTCTTTGAGACTTCAGATTGTTTTGAGATCAACAAAGATAGTCATGAGACGTTTGATAAGATGGTTTGTTAGAGAGAAATAACTTTGTTAGAAAAGATGGTAGATTAGTTTTCTTCAACCAAGAAAGCTATATATTTGCTTTATGTGATGTTCGCAATCGTAAGTATGATGATGCATGAAAGCAAAAGAAGATTTTAAAGGAGACAAGCAAAGTTCCATAAGATGAAATGCTTGGGTAACCCCAGTGAAAAATAGAGAACCAAGTACAAGGATTTACTTCATCCCCGGTCTTAAATTCAATAGGCCCCAAGAGTAGGCTACAAGATTCATAGCCTCTATCGCATTTCTTGTAAAACAATCTCAAAAACTCGATGCATTAATGAAACGAACCACCTTTATCCTCGCTGATTCATATTCATCAGTGGCTCTTGCACTAAAGTGCAGGGAGAAATTAGTTAGAATTCATGATGAAGATTATTTTAAAAGGGATCTAACAAAAATGAACATAGATTATAGTGAATATAGATTCTTCAAAATGAACAAAAACAAAAATATAGATGCCAAGTGACAATTCCAAATTTGAAAAAGTTTCACAATCTTACCTCTTGATCATGAAAAGTTGCAATGTCTGTTGGATGTATATTCTCAACATTGAACGAACAAAGAGCAGCACGACTAACATGTTCTGAAGGAACAGGGCCATATATGCGGACGTTGGGAATCACACACAAGCTTTCATGTAGATATGTAGCCAACTCTATCTGCATGGACACAGAGCAAGGAGTACTTTAACAACGTTCTCTAAAGTGTCTAACCTTAAAATTATAGATAAACCTAACGATTTTTCTTTTTCTTTCCTTGTTCAATTCCAATCCCACAACTTAGAAGGATATTTAACAATAACTAAGTCTTTGAAAAAGACAGACCCAGCTATAGCAAAGAGATGATTTGGCCAATACTTTCCAATTAGCAGGTTCTAAAATAAGTAAATAATCAAGATACCAACAAGGTGACATCACTAGAAACATATAGAGATGAAAGAGAGAGGAGGGGTGGGAAGGATTTGCTCACCTCATAATCATGGATCTTTTGCATGCCAATCCACGACAAATAATCAATTGCGGCTCCAAGCCCTATAACCTCCCCAATTGCGGGGAGTTCCAACCTCAAATCTGGTACAATTGAGTAAGATCAAACATTTTCTAGTTTCTATTTTTTCTTTCCTGGGATTCATTACTAAGCTAGCTAGCTAATATCTAAATTACTTGAAACTAGATTGTCACTTTTTTTTATAGTTATTAGTCAAAAAACCTGTTTAAGTTCTAGTGAATGAGGACCTTTTCAAAATGAAGGTCTTATATACTAATTTATTATGTAAACCTTATAATTTGTTTCATTTCAAAAAAAAAAAAAAAGGAAAAGGAAAAAAAAATGAGTTGTATAGGACCGCCAACCATGTTATTACATGCATTAGATTTATGTTACATCATCGATTTCATCTTGTTCCGGATAAAACAAAACTACGAAATTTTAAATTGTATATCATAAGGTTTTGTTAGATTTTCAAACTTTGTAGAAAATAAATACTCGTTTTAGGGTAATAGAGAACAAGAAACTAGCGGATAAAGGGAAAGAATAGTTAAATTCTGGAAGTGTGTCTTCAAAGTAGTAGAACGATAGACAAGCGTGTGATATTGCCAACAAAAAGGAAAAAGGTTATGTTCTTGTTATAAACAAAAGATCGGATCATAAAGTCTTGATTTAGCAATTCTTGTTTCTAAGTTTGTTAAAACCGGATCACTTCGTGAATTCAAGCAATCAAATAAATACTGAGGAATATCCATACAAAGCGGACCATTTGTCCAATATGGGGTAGGCGGATGAGCAACAACAGTTGCAGGTGATTAAACCATAGACTTGGTGTCAATAACCTAACCCAAAATGAAAGACAATAGGTGTGTGAAAGCAAAAGGGAAAAAGAATAGTTAACAAGCGATTAAATGACTGGCAAATGAACTTTCTAGACGAAACCTAGGCCATATCAATCTTCGAGAGAGATATATATCGGTGCTCTTTTACAAATTAAATTATGTGACTCATCAAATAATGGGTTCTAACTTCAAACACAATTCTAGTCATTCAATTTGTAGTGCACAATTCTAGCCGTTCAATTTGTAGTTTAGTGTATGTTAGGCTCCAAACAAATTCACTAACCGGAAGGAGGTCGATTCGCATAAGTGGAATGATCTAAGAATACATCGAAATCATTTCGCCACCACCGAAAACATAAAAAGCAAGTTACACATTGTGGTAGAACCAGTCTTAAAACTTGAATATCAGCTAAAATCTCTTACTAAGAAAACCGTTTCAGTCCAAGATTACCTAGGAAAGGAGGCATGCGAGACAAGACCTTACTTTTGCCATATAGGAATCCAAATACAGTAGGCCCACACATCTGAGACATATTTATTACTTAATTTCATGTATGGATAATCATTGGGATGAAACATAGTAACAACAATTAAAATACATGTAGAAATAGGTTTCAAAAGCCTCATTTTAGATTATACTTAACCTCAATGCGATGATGCAACAAGGAAATCGGCATCTAGACTTTGCACATCAACCATCATATGTGGAACACTTTGACAAGCATCTACAAGTACTTTTGCCCCAACATTGTGAGACCAACTTGTAATATCCTTAATTGGAAGAACAGAACTAAAAAAAACACAAAGATAATCCATTATGGAAAAATGTTCAAACAACATATCGAACTAAGAACTTCATCCAAATGCAACAAAAGAATAGAACCCGGTCTGTTTCTATTCAACAAAATAATAAACACTGGAAAAAACCTAGTTATAATTACAATGTCACACAACGGATGTAAATCAACGAAGAAAATAGAGTATACATTGTCAACCTCAGTATAGCTACAAAATGTTGACAGTGACAATGATAACTCAATAAGAACGAATTAACAAAAACCAAAAGAAATCAAGGATATCAGTCACTTCGTATCCGTGACAAAGTAACTTAGTTTGTAATATACTGGTGATTCTAAAGCAGTGAATAAATTCGTGTTGGAGTTATTTAGAGTATAAGAAGAAGATGGATATAAACGACCATTTCCTCTTGGAGGTAACCCCTTCAAAACGGCCCCATTTTCTCGAGGTGGTTTAAGTTGCTTGTCGGACCAATCACATTTTGTTGTCCCTGTGGTCAGCCTTTTTATGTGTCGACTCATTACATACACCTAATCAACTCTTGTCCCCTAAGTCTATTCCTCTTGTAATTACCTAGAAAACTCTCGTCTTTTTCTCCTTGCGCGGTTTAATGGTGTGACAACCTGAGCTTTCATTCAACTCCCATGCCACACCAAGTTATAGTGAACTACTTAACCCATTAATCGTCCTACTTTCCATTAATTTTTCAAAAGAATATTTCTGTCCAATAACCATCTTCATTCTAAGCTTAGATTATTTCTTACCTTGAAAAATAACTGAAACCAACTAAACATAAGCATTCTCTCTTTGCTCTTCTATTTTAAGCCCACACACTCTTTCAGAAAGGAGACACCTTTATCCGTGCTGATTCATATTCATCAGCGGCTCTTGCACTAAAGTGCAGGGAGAAATTAGTTAGAATTCATGGTGAAGATTATTTTAAAAGGGATCTAACAAAAATGAACATAGATTATAGTGAATATAGATTCTTCAAAATGAACAAAAACAAAAATATAGATGCCAAGTGACAATTCCAAACAAATGAAATCCAATAGTTAATTAAACTTTAGATTTTACACTTCAGATAAAAAAAAATTTAAAAAATAAAAAAAAAAAAAAAACAAAAAAAAATAGTTTCCTTTCCACCCCTTAAACTTCCGTTTCCCCTACAGGCCTCCGACCAATCTCATTCAGCTGCCGTGCCAGTGGACCTTCAGACTCTATCGAAGCTTGATCCGTTAGAAACTGTGAGATACCAGATCCTTCGGGAAGTGACCATTGAATATGATCGTCCAAAGATTCGATTTGAAAGAGGAATTTCATGGCAAATCGTACTCTTTCTTGGAACTCCTCAGTTGGGCTCTCACTCAAGCTTTTGAATATAGCAATCGGTAGTTGTCTAAAAACACAATGCAACATCTCCACAAACAATTTCTCTATAGATGTATATAGATCTTCAAGCGTTGAGGGGGTTTCAGCAAGGATGCGATCAATAATGTCATGAAGAAGGATGTGATAATTAACGTCGAGATTCGATGCATTCAATTTTGAAAGGATCTGACGAGCACGAATCAGATCCAGATGCAAACCGGATTGACGTTGACGATACTCCTCAGGGAGGAGACAACTAAAGTCGCCATATCTCCACAAATCTTTTGCGAACCGGTCCGCTGGTGGCATTAGTGTTTGGTCAATGAAGAGAATGATTTCTTGGGCTTGTCTGAATGCGTGTACTAGAGATCCAACGAGATTACCTGGTAAGGAAACTTGTGCAATTTTCACAAGGAATACCATTGGAAGAGTGAAAGGATGTTCCCTTTGAAATTCCCTTCTAAGATCAAAATCAGGGTGGTCTGGGTATTTTCGAAAGAGTTGCGATAGATTAGTAAGTGGCTCGCAAAGCAAACCTCCCTTAATCTGATTATATCTTCCACACTTTTTCGCACAATATACTCACTAGCCAAAATTCTAACTTCATGCCCAGGGAGATAATCGCGGCGTATATCGTCTATGTACGAAGCAAATAAGTGACGCACTAGCACTATTGGGAACACCATCAACCGCGACACTATCCAGACTATTCTATCGAATAAACATGCTAAGAACTTGTATAATCTATAGACAGTCACCCCCTTTTTCAAGATTGGATAAAGAGGTGAATCATTCGAATCATTTAGGAATTCCATGCGTCTAAACAATGCTATCCATCTAAAGACAATTGGGAAAGTTCCAACTATGACTGTCAGAATTTGGATGACAACTATTATTGGCACAGACCAGTCATAATCAGACATCCCAGAACAAAACTTTACCCGTTTCAAAATGAGAGATCTTAGTAAAGCTTGTATTAAGATGACTAAACACAACAGGCAGATTGTGCCAACACCAGCAGACACCATGTTTATGCTTATTGTAAATTGTGGATCATAGCAATAAGCGCATAGGTAACATCCCTTCAATCGACTAAACATGCTAATGCTCCCTTTTCTAATAACCTTATTATAGTGACTAGTGGTGTCGCTCTTACCCTCTTTAATATCCGGATATATCTGCCAAAACATTGAGAGCAATAGCACCATAAAGCACAAGACTATGATATGTTCTATGATGAATACAACAATAACTCCAGTATGTATTTGTATAGAGATGTTTACGACTATGGATATGACGAAAATGCTCAAGGACACCAAATTTGAAAAAATATCAGCATCCCTGTTATTTCCAATAGAAGGCATGAGAAAACCCATACAGACACATATAAAGATAGTCCCACATAGTTTAGACAACTGATCCCGGGCACTTTCGGCATTGAGGTTGTCGGATCGACGGGAGTTTAGTTGCTATGGAAAGAAGGGTTAGAGAAACAGAATTGAGTGTGAATAGCTTGCGGGGGTAGCCATCGCTTTTAGCACTAATTCAGCCTACGATATCACAAAGCATCAATAGCATGCACAACCGAAGAAGCTGCAGCTATGTATAAACCAATAACAGTACGCAGTGAAGGGAACTTAGAACCATCTACAGTTCCATTGATGCAACCATGGTTTGCCATTGTTTCTCTGTTGTCTCACAGTCTGAAGGAGTGAAACATGGACCTAGCTCTCCTTTCATAATGGCAATTGGAACAAGTTTTTTTTCTTTTTCCTTTTTTTTAGATAAGCATTACTTTTATTGATGTATGAAGCAAGGTATAATTTTTTTTTTCAATATTCGAAGCAAGGTATAACATAGTGCACACTGCACATATGAGGGAGATTCTCATACGAAGGATACATAAGCATAACTTTTATTGATGTACTAGCCATTTGGCTTGGCCATCTTGCTGGTAAAGGGGAAAGTTACTTATAAACTGATTATTCTCGATGGTTATCAGTCCTTACAAAACTAGTTAATGGCAGAGATTGATAGAGTATGTCGCGTTAATGGCAGAGATTGATAGAGTATGCCGCGTTAATTTGGTTCACTCCCACCACTACTATGGATTCAAGAACTCGTTTAAACACGATTTATATGAATTATATTGGGTCTGCCTAAAAATATGACAACTCTTGGAGTATGTCTTAAATACTCCTCGAGCAATTTGACTTTAGCTTCTGAAGGCTAGGTGAACAGCATTAACATTTTCAGCAAAAACACCTTATGGTATAACGTTATAAGAAGAATCAGCTTAAACTTACTGAAGGATTTCAAAACTTAATTATACTGAAGGATTTCATTGGATTTCATTGAAAACCACATGTTTAATCAAAAACATGTGGTTGCTTTCCAAGTATTTGCCTTTTCAAACAGTCACACCTTTTCATCAAGTTCACTTTAATTCCACCCATGTTCAATGAACCATCTTTGTTTAAACCCAAACCATATGGCGCCAAGACTATTACAAAGACCATGGTGGTTATTTAAGTTATTGGACGGACGTCCATTAAATTGGATACAAACTAGTGTGCTTCAAGCACTTCATTGACGCAAATCGACTTTCCATTCAATCAAGATGCGTGAACCATTCCCTTCTTTCACATCTCTTCAACCGGATTGAAGGAATTTGAAAGGTCACCTTAGCGTTCACTACTAAAGAACCGCCAAAATATATAATTTCGAAAGTGTGTAATTAACTAGAAATACATACCTGTCCCAGTGCATGGAAGCATCATAGTGAGGAACTATGGCAAGAAAATGTTTGCCACATATCAATCTTTTGACCACCGCTTCTCAACGACGCGTTAACAAAACCCATTTCAAGATTGTTAGTGCATTTACATAAGTATAACCAAAATTAATTCAACAAAAATAATTCAAGGCAAGAACTCTGTCTTAAGTTGTTAGGAATATACAACTTAATTACTCTTTACCAATTACCAAACTATACAAACCTTTTATTTGGTAAATGTCTTGTACTTCTTAATTGAAGCCGAGCCTAGTGTAGATACACTATGTCTTTTAAGACAGATTTTCCCCTCACGATTGCTTGAAGGTTGATGGGAAACCGTCTCCGAGATAGAACGGATTTCCTTCTATAGAAAGCTAGCACTTTAATTCTATAGAATCAGCGAACACAACATAATATTTGACTAAGAACGGAGGGAGAAGAGAAATATCAGAACTCTGTGTGATCTGGTGTGTCTTTCTCTCCAAATTCATCCAGTATTTATAGGTGAGTGGTGCATCTTCGAAACAACACAGTGACTCTTGGAAAAAAGTAAGCAATTCTTTGAAAAGTCACATGTTTCGAAAGGACACACCATTTCGGCATATAGCACTATTTCGAACCAGTGCCTATTTCGAAAGGTTACACCTTTTCGGCATGATGCACTATTTCGAACCAGTGCACATTTCGGAAAGATCGCACCTTTTCGGCATAATGCACTGTTTCGAACTAGTACACTATTTCGAAAAGGTTTTTCTCACTTTACTTACTGTTTCAAGAGAAACCCATTTCATCTCAGGTGGGGTAACTTGGGAGACAAATAACTCATTCATATCTCAATAGATTTGTACAAATCTATTTTTCTAACAGAAGCTATTGAGGGGTCTTATAGAAATGTGTTTTTTAAATTTAAATAATTGTATCATTTCTTTCCAAGGTTTGAGAAGCTTTGCTTTAAAGACAACTAATGACTTTGTTTTCATGTTTGAATGATTGAGGGAGAGCTACTGCTGTTAGGTTGAAGGAACAAAGGGAGGTGACTTCTGTTGGTTTAGTGACTTCAGTCACTTTGTTTGGCATGTGCTGAGACTCAGATTGTTTTGAGATCAACAAAGATAGTCATGAGACGTTTGATAAGATGGTTTGTTAGAGAGAAATAACATTGTTAGAAAAGATGGTAGATTAGTTTTCTTCAACCAAGAAAGCTATATATTTGCTTTATGTGATGTTCGGCAATCCTAAGTATGATCTGCATGAAAGCAAAAGAAGATTTTAAAGGAGACAAGCAAAGTTCCATAAGATGAAATGCTTGGGTAACCAGTGAAAAATAGAGAACCAAGTACAAGGATTTACTTCATCCCCTGGTCTTAAATTCAATAGTCCCCAAGAGTAGGCTACAAGATTCATAGCCTCTATCGCATTTCGTGTAAAAACAATCTCAGTAAACTCTGATGCATTAATGAAACGAACCACCTTTATCCTCGCTGATTCATATTCATCAGTGGCTCTTGCACTAAAGTGCAGGGAGAAATTAGTTAGAATTCATGATGAAGGTTATTTTCAGTAAAACCCCTTGCATCAGCCGTGTTAAAAGGGATCTAAAAACATACTAGATTACATAAGTTCCTTTTCAAATTGGAATACCACGATGCACATTGGAATTGTAGGTTGAGTAATAGTTTTGTAGAGAGTCCAAAACAGCAGTAGGCTTTTGTGAAGTTGCTGCATTATATCCAAGTAGACCTGTTTTGACTTGTTCACATTCTACAACACCCAAAACAACCATATTAGCATTTCTGTTAAATCTTTTTTTTTTTTTAATGAAAACGGTAATATTGTCCAACAAAAAAACACTTTATTTATCCATAACTCTTTTCAAACGTCCTTAGTTTATTACTTTCAATACTAAAACAAGTCTAAACCCAATATCCCACTATCCAAGATGAATTATTTGACACCATTAAAAGAGTTGGTAATACCTGGTGGAGAATAGGAAAATCGGGTCTAGTAATATGCCCAAGTGAAATTGACTGATTTTCAACAGCAAAAACATTTGAAGGAGTGTTTCCAAGGGTAAAAGGGGTAATGAGTTTCAATGAAGTTGGTAGTTTTAATAATACTCTTTCCATTTTAAAAAAAAAAAAATTTTTACAGAAGAAGAAGAAGAATAATACGACCAAACATAATATGAATCTAATCTTCAGAGATAAAATAGTGAATATAGATTCTTCAAAATGATCAAAAACAAAAACATACATGCCAAGTGACAATTCCAAACAAATGAAATCCAATAGTTAATTAAACTTTAGATTTTACACTTCAGATAAAAAAAAATTTAAAAAAAACCCTTACAGCTTATGTCTCGTTTCCACCCTTTAGCACTGACACTACAGGCCTCCGAACATTCTCATATAGCCGTGCCAGTGGACCTCCAGCTTCATCCGTTATAAACTCTGAGATACCGGATCCTTCGGGAAGTGACCATTGAATATGATCTTTCAAAGATTCGATTTGAAAGAGGAATTTCATGGGAAGTCGTACTCTTTCTTCGAACTCCTCAGTTGGGCTGTCACTCAAGCTTTTGAATATAGCAATCGGTAGTTGTCTAAAAACCCAATGCAACATCTCGACAAACAATTTCTCTATAGATGTATATAGATCTTCAAGCGTTGAGGGGTTTTAAAGAAGGATGCGATCAATAATGGCACGAACAAGAAACCCAGCAAGCCTATCAAAATCATGATAATCGTGATCCAATTCCTTCAATTTTAAAAGGATCTGACGAGCACGATTCAGATCCAGATGCAAACCGGATTGACGTTGACGATACTCTTGAGGGAGCAGACCACTAAAGTCGCCATCTCTGCACAAATCTTTTGCATATGAAAACAATTCTTTTGCGTCCGGATTCGTTGGTGGCATTAGTGTTTGGTCAATGAAGAGAATGATTTCCTGGGCTTGTCTGAATGCGAGTACTAGAGATCCAACAAGATTACCTGGTAAGGAAACTTGTGCAATTTTCACAAGGAATACCATTGGAAGAGTCACAGGATGTTCCATTCGAAATTCCCTTCTAAGATCAAAATCGTAGGCGGGTATTTTCGAAAGAGTTGCAGTAGATTAGTAAGTGGCTCACTACAGCAAACCTCCCTTAATCTGATTATATCTTTCGCACTTTTTCGCAAAATATACTCACCAGCGTAAATTCTAACTTCAGGCCAATGGAGATAGTAGCGGTCTCTATTGTTTATGTACGGACCAATAAATAAGTAACGCCGCACTAGGCCTATTGGGAACACTATCAACCCTGAAACTATCCAGACTATTCTATTGAATAAACATGCACATAACTTGTATAATCTATTGACAGTCACCCCCTTTTTCAAGGTTCGATAACGAGGTGAATTCCAATAAATTTGGATATTATGAACGTTCCATTTGAATTCCATGCGAGTAAACAATGCTAGCCATCTAAAGACAACTGGGGAAAGTTCCAACTATGACGGTCGAGAATCGGGTGACAACTATTATTGGCATCGACCGGTCATAATCGAAATCCCGAGAACAAAACTTCACCCGCTTCAAAATGAGAAATCTTATTAGAGCTTGTATTAAGATGACTAAACACAACAGTGATTATTGCCAACACCGGCGAGATGCCGGGTTTGTGCTTATTGTAAATTGTGGATCATAGCAATAAGTTTACGTAACATCCCCTCAATCGACCAAACATGCTCTTCGCTCCCTTTTCTAAGAACCTTATTATAGTTCCAAAGTGGTGAAGCTATTATCCTTTTTAATGGACGGATAAATCTGCGCGAACATTGAGAGCAATAGCACCATAAAGCACAAGACTATGATATGTTCTATGATGAACGAACAATAACTCCAAGATGTATTTGTATACATATGTTTACGACTATGGATATGATGAAAATGCTCAATGCCATCAAATTTGAAAAATTATCGGCATCCCCTGTTATTTCCAATTGAAGGCATGAGAAAACCCATACAAACACATATAAAGATAGTCCCACATAGTTTAGAAAACTGATCCTGGGCACTCGGCATTGAGGTTGTCAGATCGACGGGGAGTTTAGTTGCTATGGAAAGAAGGGTTAGAGAAACAGAATTGAGTGTGAATAGCTTGCAGGGTAGCCATCGCTTTTTAGCACGAATTCCAGCTACGATATCACAAAGCATCAATAGCATGCACACCAAAGAAGCTGCCGCTATGTATAAACCAATAACAGGCATAGGTGAAGGGAACTTAGAACCATCTATAGTTCCATTGATGCAACCATGGTTTGCCATTGTTTCTCAGTTGTCTCACAGTCTGAAGGAGTGAAACATGGACCTAGCTCTCCTTTAATAATGGCAATCGGAACAAGTTTTTTTTTCTTTTTCCTTTTTTTTAGATAAACATTACTTTTATTGATGTATGAAGCAAGGTATAACTTTTTTTTTTTTTTCGATATTCGAAGCAAGGTATAACATAGCGCACACTGCACATATGAGGGAGATTCTCATACGAAGGATACATAAGCATAACTTTTATTGATGTACTAGCCATTTGGCCCGGCCATCTTGCTGGTAAAGTGATATATGCTGGTAAAGGGGAAAGTTACTTATAAACTGATTATTCTCGATGGTTATCAGTCCTTACAAAACTAGTTAATGGCAGAGATTGATAGAGTATGCGTTAATTTGGTTAAGCTCCCACCCCTACTATGGATTCAAGAACTCGTTGGAACACGATTCATATGAATTGTATTGGGTCTGCCTAAAAATATGACAACTCTTGGAGTCTGTCTTAAATACTCCTCGAGCAATTTGACTTAAGCTTCAGCAAAAACACCTTATGGTATAAAGTTATAAGAAGAATTAGCTTAAACTTACTGAAGGATTTCAAAACTTAATTATACTGAAGAATTTCATTGAAAAGTTTGTATGATTTTCCTTTCCTTCTTACATATTAAAGAATCAAACAATAACAATCAAAAGAAAAGGTCATTGTAAATCCAAGTTCTCAACAAAAGAATCAACTAATCATACAAGATCATTAGTAACTCTTACACATGGTCATCATCCTGCCCTGAAAACAAATCCTTACAAAGCTCCCCATAAAATGTACAAACCAAATTAATAAAAACAGGACACTTCAAATTCTTTTTGTCTCTCACAACTGATATTTTCACTTCATTTATTTATGTAAAAGAAAAAGAACCTAATCTTAGGCTTGTTTGGTATATTAGGTACTCCGGAGTTTATGGCACCAGAGCTCTATGAAGAAGAATACAATGAGCTCGTTGACGTCTACTCCTTTGGCATGTGTGTACTAGAAATGCTTACCTCGGAATACCCTTATGGCGAGTGCTCCAACCCTGCACAAATCTACAAAAAAGTAACATCGGTAAGATTGTGTCTGACGTCCTTAATTTCAGAGAATAGAACTTGTTTACTTTATAAAAGAGTTTGTAAAGGTGCTCTGTCTCGATTTAAATTACTGTCACATGAACTAAACTGGTCTTAGTTCCAACTAAGAGAGACCACTTTTACTGCTAAAAGAGCGATATATCATTTAATTCCTAGAATCTTAAGGTTTCATCTAACATCATGTAGCGGTTTCTGTATTGTATAGGGAAAGCTACCTGAGGCGTTTTACCGGATTCATGATCCAGAAGCTAGAAGATTTGTTGGAAAATGCTTAGAGGTCGTCTCAAAAAGATTGCCGGCTAAGGAGCTTTTGCAAGATCCATTTCTCGCATCTGATGAAGGAGAGTTGAAGCATGTCCCTAAGACTGGAATACAAAAGCCAATGCTTAATGATAATGCACTCAAAAATCTTATTCATGTACCATCATTGCAAGTTGATGCAACGGGAAGTACAGACATGAAAATTACAGGAAAGATGAACCAAGAGGATGATACCATCTTTCTCAAAGTACAAATTGCTGATAAAGATGGTATGATACTCTCTAATTTCTTGTTTTTCATTTGTATCTGTACGCACTTTTTGGAAAATGTTTGTGGAGAATTTGGAAAATCGTAGCAGGTCGCGAAGTGTATAAATATGTATGTATGATATAGCTTCTGAAGAGTGCACTGTGCTTACAGGTTCTGTCAGGAACATATATTTTCCCTTTGACATTGTAAGCGACACAGCAATAGATGTTGCAACTGAGATGGTCAAGGAGTTAGAGATCACAGATGGACAGCCTTTAGAAATTGCTGAGATGATTGACAAAGAGATTTCGGCGTTGGTCCCACATTGGAAGGAATGGGACACAAAGCAAAACACTCAGGCCCACAGCTTTAGCTTCCAAGATGATGACGATAATGATGATGAGGATCATATTCATGATAGGCTTCATCACCCCTTCTACTCTTTCTCCTCTTGTTCTTCTTCTTCTTCACAAAGCTCATTCTCCGGTTTGTTCTCCTCATGTGGGGCTCAATTCTCTCATGGAGACCAAAGAGATGTTGCCTAATCGGCTTCAAGGTATATTGGCTTTAATTTAATTTGTTTGTCTATTTTATTTTTCTTATTTCAGTTTATCATACAAGAGATTTTTCGTTTCCTAAAAATCTTATGTTCATGCAGATGAATTGTTCCATGATGATGAAACAAGCTCACAAAGTTCCCACAACTCTGGAAAGTACTCGAACTTGAACTATAATTCTAGCAGCGAACTGGACTTTGATCAGAGCCCTCAAGCAAGAGACCATCATCATCATCAAAGTTCAAGGACTCATCAAAATAACAACTGCACACGATTTTGCCCGCAAGAACATCCAAGAAACAGTCAGAGCAACATGGCTACAAATTGTTACAGTCAATGTAAGGATTTTTCACACTCTAAAGGAGTTTCTACTTCCAATAACTATCACAATAGAACCAAGAATCCTCAGTTAAATAGGATGAATTCACTGGTAGACATCCGTAGCCAATTGTTGCATAGATCTTTGATGGAAGAAATGAACAAGCGTAGATTGTTCAAAACAGTTGGAGCTGTTGAAAATATTGGATATCATGCACCTTGTGAGGTTTCTAGTAAACCGAGGTCTGCCATGAAGGGTGGTGGTCCTTCTTTGAGAGAGAGATGGTAAGAAGGCAGGCGACAAACGGCGAGGTCTTAAGAATTTGAGGTTTGAGGGACATAGAAATGTACATATTACTTGTGGTGTGTATATGAGGATAGTGATCAGTTGCATCTAAGACCTTTAATAGTGATCCTAGTACTTGTATGATCTAGCTTGAGGTAATAATACTTGTGCATGGTTAGCGGACAATATTGTCATCTAACGCACAGGACGTTTGTACAAGAAAATTATGTGAAATTATGTGAAATGCACATTATCTTTTGAAGCATTATAGCGCGGGCTGTTCGTGTTAGTAAAACGAAGGGGATGTATAATAACGAACTTCCTTTTCCATTTTTTAAGGAATTTATAACTTCATGCTCAGAGCAATAAGAATTACAACTCTTTCAGAACACTAACTGTTCTAAAACAATGATACGATGCTGGGATAGTGAAAAAGCTGAAATGCAGGTCTTCATCTCAACTTCTCAAGTGATAGATGCTGGTAAAGGGGAAAGTTACTTATAAACTGATTATTCTCGATGGTTATCAGTCCTTACCAAACTAGTTAATAAGTAAAACGTGGATGAAACTTCGGGATATTGCATAATGGCAGAGATTGATAGAGTTTATGTCGCTCCCACCACTACTATGGATTGTTTTGAGATCTTGACCAGAAAAAGAAAGAACAAAGATAGTTTATGAGACATTTGATAAGATGGTTTGTTAGAGAGAAATAACTTTGTTAGAAAAGATGGTCTTCAACAAGTTTTCTTCAGCCAAGAAAGCTAGCCATATATTTACTTTATGTTTAGTAGTAGAGTTCACGTCTCATGATTGAACATGCTGCTGACCACGTTTTATTTATTTATTGATATGATAATCATTAACGGAGTGGTGCATATTTTACATCATTCCATAATCAAATTCATTATGGGAAATGATATCTTCGCCACTCCCTCCGGTATGTGGAACGTTAAACGTTGAATCGCTTACCCCGTGTGATTACAAGTTTGCATACCCACAGCAAAGATTCAGGAGCTCGAGAATCATGGTCGTCATAATTATGTTATCGATTCAATTTCAATCTGTATAATCGATCCATGGGGCTATGTCCAAGATTTGAAAATAAACTAAATGCCATGAACTATGTCTCGGCAAGTTAATCATATTGCATATTTGTTGCTAAACTGTTTAATCCGAACAAGACTTGGTCAATTAAACAAACTAGGTTATTGCTGTTGATGCAGCTTTTTCCTCTGGGTAGCTAACTAGCTATCATCTCAATCCAACTATAGTAAAAAGATTGGTAATAAACATGGATGGAATTTTAGCAATCCATAGCGTGATCAAATTCAAAAAGTTGGTATGTAATTAGCTTTGTGAAGGTATACAGTGGACTAGAAAACATCTTTGGCATACACAAAGTACACAACTCTTGCTATGAACAATTACAAAATGCAGGCAGCGTCAGAAGATCACAAGAAAATGACACTACAAATTATTTTAACATTAAACACATGAAGGAACACAAGAGTAAAGAATAAGTTGAACATAAAAGACATACAAATTCAGATGGGAGACCCGCTATAACGAGGAAACAAAGAAGTCAATTGTTCCCTTTAACGCTGTAATGAAGGCATCAACATCCTCTTTGGTGTTGTAGAAGTGGAGACTAGCACGTGCACTTGCATTAATTCCCAAGTACCGGTGGAGAGGTTGAGCGCCGTGATGACCTGACCGGATAGCCACTCCATACTGAAACAGGATAACATAGAAAATCAGAAACTTGCAGGTAATAACATGTGTTACGTGTAATTATCCATAATAAGAATGTGTTTTACCATTCATATATACACAACAAAGTAGCTCTTGGGAGCATATGAAAGATATAATGCAAATATGAAGAGACAAGTGCTCTCCAGTCTCCTGGAAGGATATAATAGATATCTAGAGACACAAGTGCTTTCCTTCGAATCATAGCTATACACCGCAAACAGTTTTGACTAAGGAGAAAGGTAGCACACAAAAAACAAGTGTTCTATTTCACCAAATTTGAAAATTTTCACAATCTTACCTCCTGATCAACAAAAGTCGCAATGTCTGTCAGATGAATATTTTAATTTCGACATTGAATGAACAAAGAGCAGCACGACAGACATGCTCTGAGGCACAGGGCCATATATGCGAACATTGGGAATAGTAGGCAAGCTTTCATGAAGATATGTAGCTAACTCTGTCTGCATGGACACAAACAATAACAATCAAAAGAAAAGGTCATTCTAAATTCAGGTTCTCAACAAAAGAATCAAATAATCAGACAAGACCATTATTAACTCTTACACATGGTCATCATCTTGCCCTGAAAACAAATCTTTACAAAGCTCCCCATAAAATGTACAAACCAAATTAATAAAAACAGGACACTTCAAATGCTTCCAACAATATAGAAGCTCTTCCACATCCATCATATCCCGCAACTTTCCTTCTTCCACTATCATTTCTACTAAATAGTTCTTAAAACTACGACAAGCATCTTCAATTTCTTCTTCTTCTTTATTTTTTTTTATTATTATTTTTTATTGAGATCAGTAACTCTTTGATGCTGGCGGGGTTCGAGCCCCAGACCTTTGGTATCATCACTCAAAGGTTTTACCGACTTTGCTAGTCGGCACTTGCAAAATGTGTGGGCAATCCTGTTTTTAAAGAGATCAGTAACTCAATACTATGTAGCGGGGTTTGAACCCCAGACCTCTGGTATCATCACCTAAAGGTTTTACCAACGAAACTAGAAGACACTTAAAAAATGTGTGGGCAAGCCTGTTTTTAAAGAGATTAGTAACTCAATAGTATGTAGCAGGGTTCGAACCCCAGACCTCTAATATTATCACCCAAAGGTTTTACCAACTAAGCTAGAAAACACTTACTCTTCAATTTCTTCTTGACCCTTTTTTTATCATCCCATTAGCCTTCAAGTAAGCAGGAGTTAAAGGTGATGAAAAGAGAAACTTTTCAGTCCTTCCTTCTCCCATACTTACTAGCTCCCCAATCTCTTCTACCTTTTCTTTCTTAGCGCGAAATGACGATAGTACTGCACAAATTCGAAAGATGACACTACAAATTATTGTAACATAATATATATGAAAGAACACTAGTGTAAGGAATAAATTGAACACAAACAATGTACAAAACTCAGATGGGAGACCCGTTATGAAGAAGTCAATTGTTCCCTTTAAGGCTCTAATGAATGCATCAACATCTTTTGTGTTGTAGAAGTGGAGACTAGCACACACACTTGCATTAATTTCCAAGTATCGATGGAGAGGTTGAGCGCAATGATGACCTGATCGGATAGGCACTCCATACTGAAACAAAAAAACATAGAAAGTCAGAAACTTGCAGGTAGCTAACATGTGTTACGTGTATATATATCCATAATAAGAATGTGTTTTATCATTCACACATACACAGCAAAATACCTCTAAGGAGAATATGATAGAATGATAGATACAGTAACAATATGAAGACACGAGTGCTCTCCAGCCTCCTCAAATGATATAATAGATATTTAGAGACATAACAAAAATTGACTAAAGAGGAAGGTAACACACAATATACAAGTGTCTCTCACTAAATTTGAAAAATTTTCACAATCTTACCTCTTGATCAAGAAAAGTTGCAATGTCTGTTGGATGTATATTCTCAACATTGAATGAACAAAGAGCAGCACGAGAACAGGGCCATATATGCGGACGTTGGGAATCACGCACAAGCTTTCATGAAGATATGTAGCCAACTCTATCTGCATGGACAGAGAGCAAGGAGTACTTTAACAACGTTCTCTAAAGTGTCTAACCTTAAAATTATAGATAAACCTAACGATTTTTCTTTTTCTCTCCTTGTTCAATTCCAATCCCACAACTTAGAAGGATATTTAACAATAACTAAGTGCTGAAAAGACAGCCAGCTATAGCAAAGAGATGATTTGGCCAATACTTTCCAATTAGCAGTTCTAAAATTCGTAAATAATCAAGATACCAACAAGGTGACATCACTAGAAACATATAGAGATGAAAGAGAGAGGAGGGGGTGGGAAGGATTTGCTCACCTCATAATCATGGATCTTTTGCATGCCAATCCCCGACAAATAATCAATTGCCGCTCCAAGCCCTATAACCTCCCCAATTGCAGGAGTTCCAGCCTCAAATCTGGTACAATTGAGATTGATAGTAAGATCAAACATTTTCTAGTTTCTATTTTCTTTCCTGGGATTCATTACGTATATATAAGTCGTAAGTAGGTGAAAGCGAGTTTTGTTAGACACAAGGTTCTTACTAAGCTAGCTAGCTAGCTAATATCTAAATTACTTAGAAACTAGATTGTCACTTTTTTTATAGTTATTAGTCACAAAACCTGTTTAAGATCTAGTGAATGAGGACCTTTTCAAAATGAAGGTCTTATATACTAATTTATTATGTAAACCTTATAATTTGTTTCATTTTCAAAAAAAAAAAGGAAAAGGAAAAAAAAAATGAGTTGTATAGGGCCGCCAACCATGTTATTACATGCATTAGATTTATGTTACATCACTGATTTCATCTTGTTCCAGATAAAACAAAACTACAGAAATTTTAAATTGTATATCATAAGGTTTTCAGTAGATTTTCAAACTTTGTAGAAAATAAATACTCGTTTTAGGGTAATAGAGAACAAGAAACTAGCAGATAAAGGGAAAGAATAGTTAAATTCTGGAAGTGTGTCTTCAAAGTAGTAGAAAGATAGGCAAGCATGTGATATTGCCAACAAAAAAAGGAAAAAGGTTATGTTCCTGTTATAAACAAAAGATCTGATCATAAAGTCTTGATTTAGCAATTAGAGTTTCTAAGTTACTGTTAAAAACCAGTTCACTTCAGGAATTCAAGCAATCAAATAAATACACGAATATGCATACAAACAGACCATTTGTCCAATATGGGGTAGGCAGATGAGCAACAACAGTCTGCAGGTGATTAAACCATAGACTTGGTGTCAATAACCTAACCCAAAATGAAAGACAATAGGTGTGTGAAAGCAAAAGGGAAAAGGAATAGTTAACAAGCGATTAAATGACCAGGCAAATGAACTTTCTAGACAGAAACCTAGGCCATATCAATCTTCTCAGAGATATATATCAGTGCTCTTTTACAAATTAAATTATGTGACTCATCAAATAATGGGTTCTAACTTCAAACACAATTCTAGTCATTCAATTTGTGGTGCACAATTCTAGCCGTTCAATTTGTAGTTTAGTGTATGTTAGGCTCCAAACAAATTCACTAACCTGGAAGGAGATCGTTCTGCATAAGTGGAATGATCTAAGAATACATCAGAAATCATTTGCCACCGCTTTGAAACATAAAAAGCAAGTTACACATTGTGGTAGAACCAGTCTTAAAACTTGAATATCAGCTAAAATCTCTTTCTAAGAAAACCCTTTCAGTCCAAGATTACCTAGGAAAGGAGGCATGCCAGACAAGACCTTACTTTTGCCATATAGGAATCCAACGCCTGTAGGCCCACACATCTGAGACATGTTTATTACTTAATTTCATGTATGGATAATCATTGGGATGAAACATCACATTTAAAATACATGTAGAAATAGGTTTCAAAAGCCTCATTTTAGATTATACGAACCTTGTGCGATGATGCAACAAGGAAATCGGCATCTAGACTTTGCACATCAGCCACCATATGTGGAACACTTTGACAAGC
Source organism: Coptis chinensis (assembly GCF_015680905.1). Lineage (NCBI taxonomy): Eukaryota > Viridiplantae > Streptophyta > Magnoliopsida > Ranunculales > Ranunculaceae > Coptis > Coptis chinensis. The sequence continues at coordinate 83,940,047 of NC_141463.1, read as the reverse complement.
ATCTACAAGTACTTTTGCCCCAACATTGTGAGACCAACTTGTAATATCCTTAATTGGAAGAACAGAACCTAAAAACACAAAGATAATCCATTATGGAAAAATGTTCAAACAACATATCGAACTAAGAACTTCTGTCAAATGCAACAAAGAATAGAACCAATCCTGTTCTATTCAACAAAATAATAAACACTGGAAAAATCCTAGTTATAATTACAATGTCACACAACAGATGTAAATCAACGAAGAAAATAGAGTATACAGCACAAAATAATGAATTATACATTGTCAACCTCAGTATAGCTATAAAATGTTGACCATGACAATGATAACTCGACAAGAATGAATTAACAAAAACCAAAAGAAATCAGGGATATCAGTCACTTCGTATCCATGACAAAGTACGTAACTTAGTTTGTAATATACTGGTGATTCTAAAGCAGTGAATAAATTCGTGCTGGAGTTATTTAGAGTATAAGAAGAAGATGGATATAAACGACCATTTCCTCTTGGAGGTAACCCCTTCAAAACGGCCCCCATTTTCTGAGGTGGTTTAAGTTGTTTGTCTGGACCAATCACATTTTGCTGTCCTGTGGTCAGTCTTTTCTGTGTCGACTCATTGCATAAACCTAATCAACTCTTGTCCCCTAAGTCTATTCCTCTTGTAATTACCTAGAAAACTCTTGTCTTTTCTCCTTGCACAGTTTAACAGTGTGACAACCTGAGCTCCTGAGCTTTCAATCAACTCCCATGCCACACCAAGTTATAGTGAACTACGTTCTCCATAGGGCCCTCTTATCTCTTCCTTCTCCGAGCTCGGGTTATGGAAGAAGGAACCGAGAAGGAGGTATCAGCAACAACTGGTTTTATTGCGGGACAGCTCATGATGTTCATTTCGATCTATTATGCGCCTCTGCATCTAGCATTGGGTAGACCTCATACAATAACTGTCCTAGTTCTACCGTATCTTTTGTTTCATTTCTTCTGGAACAATCACAAACACTTTTTTGATTATGGATCTACTACCAGAAATTCAATGCGTAATCTCAGCATTCAATGTGTATTCTTGAATAATCTCATTTTTCAATTATTCAACCATTTCATTTTACCAAGTTCAACGTTAGCCAGATTAGTCAACATTTATATGTTTCGATGCAACAACAAGATGTTATTTGTAACAAGTAGTTTTGTTGGTTGGTTAATTGGTCACATTTTATTCATGAAATGGGTTGGATTGGTATTATTTTGGATACGGCAAAATAATTCTATTAGATCGAATAAGTACCTTGCGTCAGAATTGAGAAATTCTATGGCTCGAATTTTTAGTATTCTCTTATTTATCACCTGTGTCTACTATTTAGGCAGAATACCATCGCCTATTGTCACTAAGAAACTGAAAGAAACCTCAAAAAAGGAAGAAATGGGGAAAAGTGAGGAAGAAACAGATGTAGAAATAGAAACAACTTCCGAAACGAAGGGGACTAAACAGGAACAAGAGGGATCCACCGAAGAAGACCCTTCCCCTTCCCTTTGTTCGGAAGAAAAGGAGGATCCGGACAAAATAGATGAAATGGAAGAGATCCGAGTGAATTTGAATGGAAAAGAAAAAACAAATGATGAATTCAACTTTCACTTTTAAAGAGACATACTATAAAAATAGCCCCAGTTTATGAAAATTCTTATCTTGATGGAAATCAAAAAATTGAAGTTAGAAATAAATAAAGATATAGAAAACCTATTCGGTTTGAAAAACCTCTTGTTACTCTTCTTTTCGACTATAAAGCGATGGAATCGCCCATTGAGATATATAAAAATGATCGATTTCAAAAGCGGTTGTAAGAAATGAAATGTCACAATATTTTTTTTATACATGCCGAAGTGATGGAAAACAAAGAATATCTTTTACATACCCACCTAGTTTGTCAACGTTTTTTGAAATGATACAATAGAAGATGTTTTTCTGCGTGCACAAAAACTATCCTCGAAAGCTGTATAATCATTGGGTTTATACCAATGAACAAAAACAAAAAACCCTGAGCAACGAACTTATCAACCGAATTGAAGCTCTAGACAAGGAATAGATTCCTATGAATGTACTAGAAAAAAGAACTAGATTGTGCAATGATGAGACTGAACAAGAATGCTTACCTAAAATGTATGATCCTCTTTTGAACGGACCCCTTCGTGGAACAATAAAAAAATTGGATTCACACCCAAGCATAAATGATTCTTTAATAAGCTCAATAAAAGATTCCATAAAAACTCTTTGTATAAATAAATTTTATGATATCCTTCCTACTGATTATCGAGAATTGAAAAAAAAAATTGATACATTTGATGTAGAGTCATTATTACCAAGCATTGAGCATTTATTGAACTCAATAAGTGAATTTGATAAGGAATCAACTCCTAATTCTAATTTAAAAGGGCTTTTTTCATTTTCAGAACAAGGAATATTTTATTCAAATAAATTTTTTAAATATTTATTCGATGCAATTACAAACTATTCCAATGGTCAACCAATTAGAAAAAAATATATTGGAATAAAAAAAAGGGTCCCCCGATGGTCATACAAATTGATTGATTTTTTTGAAGAACTGGAAACTGAAGAAGAGTCAACCGAGGATTGTGGTATTCGTTCACGAAAAGCCAAACCTTTAATCATTTTTAATGATAACAAGATGAATAAAAATACAAATGTGGATACTACTATAAATCATGATCCAGTAGACGAGGTGGCTTTGATATGCTATTCACAACAATCAGATTTTCTTCGAGATCTAATCAAGGGATCGATGCGTACTCAAAGACGTAAAACAGTTATTTGGGAACTGTTTCAAACAACCGCGCATTCTCCACTTTTTTTGGACAGAATATACAAAACTTTTTCTTTTTCTATTTCCAGAATGTTTATTTTTAGGAATTGGGTGGGGAAAGGTGTGGAATTCAAAATTTTGAATTCAGGAGAGGCGAAAGCAAAGAATAATAAAAATGAGGAGAAAAAAAAAAAAGAGAATGAGCATTATAACAATAGCGAAACTTGGGATACTGTTCTATTTGCTCAAACAATAAGGGGTTCTTTGTTAGTAATTCAATCGTTTTTTAGAAAAAATATAATATTGCCCTCGTTGATAATAGCCAAAAATATTGTACGTATACTATTATTTCAATTACCCGAGTGGTACGAGGATTGAGAAGAGTGGAGTAGAGAAATCCATGTTAAATGCACCTATAATGGTGTTCAATTATCGTAAAACGTAATTTCCATAAAATTGGTTAACCGAGGGTATTAGGATAAAGATCCTATTTCCTTTTCATGCAAAACCATGGCGGATCTAAGCTACAATCTTATCGGAGATCCGATGAAAACGAAAGGTAAAAAGGGTAATTTTTCTTTTTTAATAGTTTGGGGAATGGAAGCAGAACTGCCCTTTGGTTCCCCCGAAAAAAACCTTCCTTTTTTAAACCTATTTATAGAGAACTTGAAAAACAACTGATAAAAGTAAAAGAAATATTAAAAGTAAAAGAAAGAGCAAAATGGTTTTTAATGGTATCAAAAAAAAAAAAAAACAAGATGGGTTATAAAAATAGTTCTATTTATAAAATATATAATGAAAGATTTTACGACCCACACTGTCCTACTTTCCATTAATTTTTCAAAAGAATATTTCTGTCCAATAACCATCTTCATTCTAACCTTAGATTATTTCTTACCTTGAAAAATAACTGAAACCAACTAAACATAAGCATTCTCTCTTTGCTCTTCTATTTTAAGCCCACACACTCTTTCAGAAAGGAGACACCTTTATCCACGCTGATTCATATTCATCAGCGGCTCTTGCACTAAAGTGCAGGGAGAAATTAGTTAGAATTCATGGTGAAGATTATTTTCAGTAAAACCTCTTGCATCAACTGTGTTAAAAGGGATCTAACAAAAATGAACATAGATTATAGTGAATATAGATTCTTCAAAATGAACAAAAACAAAAATATAGATGCCAAGTGACAATTCCAAACAAATGAAATCGAATAGTTAATTAAACTTTAGCTTTTACACTTCAGATAAAAAATAAAAATAAAAAAAACCCTTATTTTGGCTTCAAACTGTTCAGCCGTGCCAGTGGACCTTCAAACTGTTCCCCTTTCCCCTGCAGGCCTCCGAACAATCTCATTGAGCCGTGCCAGTGGACCTTCAAACTCTTCCGAAGCTTCATCCGTTTCCGTTAGAAACTCTGAGATACCAGATCCTTCGGGAAGAGACCATTGAATATGATCGTCCAAAGATTCGATTTGAAAGAGGAATTTCATGGCAAGTCGTACTCTTTCTTCGAACTCCTCAGTTGGACTCTCACTCAAGCTTTTGAATATAGCAATCGGTAGTTGTCTAAAAACACAATGCAACATCTCGACAAACAATTGCTCTATAGATGTATATAGATCTTCAAGCGTTGAGGGGGTTTCTGTAGGGGCTCATTGGAGAAAAAGGCTGCCAAGTCAGCGGACCTCCTGGAGGAGTCAGAGTAAGGAGATAGGACAGGAGCACTGGAATCGAACCTAGGGTAAGACCAGTCAGTGGGGGCATCGGATGGGGGAGTACCACAGGAGGGTCCATCAGTGGCGAGGGGATCATAGCCGGGAAACCCTAGAGCGCGGACGTGGCAGGGGTACGGCAGAAAGAGGGATGGTTGGATGGGGGGACAGATGGACGGATAAGACGGGAAAGGAAGGGATATAAAAAGGAGAGGATAGGGAAGATAAAGGGGAGAGGAGAAAAAAGGGGTGAGGGAGAAAAGAAGACTACTGACGTTCGGTGACCCAAAGAGAGGAAAAAAACCAAGAGTGAGCCTTGAGAGATCCTAGAGTATTTTGTGTAGCTACATTTGGCGCCGTCTGTGGGGACCAAAAGCAGAATAGAGATGGCTCCGAAGAAACGAGTAGGTAGACCAAGGAAAGTACCAGTGCGGGAAATGACGCCAGAGGCGGGAGTAGAGGAAGAAGGAGTCGGAAGAGCAGATTTGGGGGCGGAGGAGATGAGGCTTATGAGGGAGGAGATCGGAAGACTAAGGGAAGAGAACGATGGTTTGAGGAGAGAGAGGGAACGAGAAGAGGAAGGACTGGACGAAGAGGAGGATGATAGCTCGGGGGAGGAAGGAGAGGAGCCCAATTTGGTGGAAAATCCGATGACCGGTCTGACTATGGAGCAGGTGCAGGAAATGATAGATAGGGATAGGGAAGCGAACCAGCAGAAGGAGAAAAGTCGTGGAGGAGCGGCCAACCAGGTGGTGGCAGGGCTAAACCGCAATCCGTTGGCGGACAACATTTGGGCGTCGGAGGTCCCAAAGCGTTTTAACCAACCTCGGTTCGAGAGGTACGACGGGAAAGGGGACCCGGTGGACCATATCCACCACTTCAGGCAACAGATGCCGCTATGGCAGGAAGCACGGTACGATGGATTGCGATGCATGATGTTCCCGGCCAGTTTGAAGGGCGGGGCGTCGGATTGGTACTATCGTCTGCCGGCGGGAAGCATAAAGAATTTCCAAGAATTGGAGCAAGCCTTCGTGAATCATTTCATACACCAGAAGAAACGGGCGGTGGACATCGCGGCCCTGTTTAATGTGAGACAAAAGTCACTAGAGACAGTAAGGGAGTACCTATGTCGGTTCAAGGCTGAGACACTGAAGGTCGAGAATTTGGACGAGAGAACTGCGGTTATCGCCTTTGAGCGAGGATTGCGGCCAGGGACGGGAGTACACCAGTCGGTCGCAAAGAATGAAATTGCGACGCTGCATGAGTTATATCCGCGGGTAGATAAGTACATCAGATACGAGGATACTCTACCAAGGGAGTCTAAGAAATCAGGGAGAGCTGTGTTGTCTTTGGATAGGGATAGGGAGCATCACAGAGAGAAGGCATCGGACAAGGGAAGATGGGGATACCGCGGTTACACACCGAGGGTCGAGAGAGTACGGGAAGGAGTTCGGCGGGAGAATAGGGAGAGGAAGCCGTACCGAGATATAGAGGTGGCCTTGGCTGAACGTAATCACCGAAAGTGAAATATTGCCTCTGATTAAGAACCTGCAGGGGTATGAGGGTCCGCGGAATAAACCCATAGAGCTGCCAAATAAACCGTACTGCGCATACCATCAGATGCGAAACCATGAGACGGATGACTGCTATGCTTTGAGGTGGATGGTGCAGAGATTAGTAGAGAAGGGCAAGATGAAGGAGTTTGTGAAGGAAGCACAGAATGATGAGCGCGTGGCACGACAGGACCAAGTGTTGGGTACCATACATGTGATTTTTAGCGGGGAGGTGCTAAGTCGTAATGCGCATAGAGATAAAGTGAGAAGGACGGCGAGCATCCAACAGGTCGATGAAAGGACTGAAGCACCGCGACCAAGGGGGGGATCAGCTGAAGACAGAAACGTGATCGTCTTCAGCAAGGCGGATTTGCGGGGAGTAGACTCTCCGCATGATGACGCGCTGGTGATCACGGTGACAATGGGCAATTACCGGGTAAAGAGAGTGTTGGTGGATTGTGGTAGCGCGGTAGATCTGTTGTTCAAGGGAGCTTTGGAAGAAATGGGAGTGGAGCCAAGGAAGTTGAGGCCTCCCCACACCAATTTGTACGGATTCAATGGAAGCATGACAGAGCCAATGGGGGAACTCCTGCTGCCGGTAACCACGGGCCCGGTGACGGTGATTGCGCGTTTTATGGTGGTGGACTCCGCATCCCAATACAACGCCATCTTAGGGAGGAGGTGGATTCATGAGATGAAGGCAGTCCCGTCCACCTACTATCAAGTGATAAGGTTCCCAACTCCGACGGGCACATATGAGGTCCGCGGTGATCAGGTGACCGCCAAAAACAGTCACAGAGGGACAGTGAAGCGGTTGATGCATAAAACGGAAGAGGGAAGCTCCCACACCAGGAAGAGGCAGGCATAGCAATTACAGATCGCCTCCGCAGATAGTAAGGAGAAGCCGGCGGAGGGTCCGAAGACGATAGACGAAATTGAAGTGGTAAATATAGGGGACGGAGAAGAAGGGAGATTCACATCGGTAGGATCCAGCCTGTCGGATGGTTGGAAGAATAAAATGGTGCAGTTCTTGTCGGAAAATAGGGATGTGTTCGCTTGGGATATCGAGGACGTTACGGGACTAGACCCGGAGTTTGCGTGCCATAGGTTGCACATGAAGGAAGAAGCCAAACCTGTGAGGCAGAGGATGCGGAGTATCAGGCCCAAATATGCAGAGAGCATCCGCGAAGAGGTATCACGGTTGAAGGGAGCTGGCATAATACGGGAGACCGAGTTCACCGAGTGGTTGTCCAATGTGGTCGCCGTACCTAAAAAGAATGGCAAGGTGCGGATGTGCGTCGACTTCACGGACGTGAACAAGGAGTGTCCGAAAGATAGTTACCCCATGCCGCGGGTAGATGAACTGGTGGATAGGACCGCGGGATACAAGGTGTTCTCGTTTATGGATGCGTCTATGGGGTATAATCAGGTAGCGATGTATGGGCCTGATCAGGACAAGACAACATTTGTGGTGGAAGGCGGCACCTATTGTTATACAAGGATGCCATTCGGACTGAAGAATGCGGGAGCCACCTTCCAAAGGTTGGGGGAGAAAATGTTTGAAAGCAAGATTCGGAAGGGGATCAAAATATATATAGACGACATGGTGGAAAAGAGTATGTCGGAGGAAGAACACCTGGAGGGATTGCGGGAGACCTTCAATATATTGCGGAGGCATAACTTAAAATTGAATCCGGATAAGTGTACCTTTGGAGTGACCACGGGCAAGTTCCTGGGATACATCGTGACACATCGAGGAATAGAGGCCAACCCGGAGCAGATAAGAGCCTTGATAGAAATGCCATCTCCGCAGAGTGTGAAGGAGGTACAACGGTTAGCAGGGAGGGTGGCGGCGTTAAACAGGTTTATTTCTAAGTCGTCCGACAAATGCCGACCGCTGTATAGACTGTTGAGAAGTAATCCAGATTTCTTGTGGACAGCAGAATGCGAAGAGGCATTTCAAGAATTGAAAGGGTATTTGGGCAAAGCGCCATTATTGTCCCGGCCGGAAGAAGGGGAGAAGTTGTACTTGTACTTGGGAGCATCCGATTATGCGGTGAGTTCAGTTTTGGTCCGCTTGGTAGACAGGGTGGAGAAACCGGTATATTTTCAGAGTAAAACGTTACTTGATTTAGAGACGAGATATAGCAGAATCGAGAGGTATGCCCTGGCCCTAATCTTCTCGGCTCTGAAGCTGAAGCCCTACTTCGAGTCTCATCCCGTGGTAATAGTCACCAACCTACCACTCAAGCAGGCACTAAGGACAGAAAGTTCCGGGAGGATGTTGAAGTGGGTGGTGATGCTTAGTGCTTATGAGATACAATATCAGAGTAGGACCGCGGAGAAAGCACAAGCAGTGGCAGAATTTCTAGCGGAGTTCCCAGCCGAAGATCCCAATTGGGGAGAAGAGATGGTTATGGAACCAGAGAGAGACAGCGAGCCCAATGTACTGAATCCGTGGGATGAAAGAAATGGGTGGAGGGTATTCGCGGACGGGTCAGCCACTGATGAAAGTAGCGGCATAGGAGTAGTGTTAGTTACACCCGATAACAACTGCATAGAGTTGACTGCAAGATTGGGGTTCGCGGCGTCAAGCAATGAAACGGAGTATGAGGCAGTGATAGCGGGACTAAGGATGGCCGAGGATGTGGGGGTCAGAGAGCTGATAGTGTACTCGGATTCGAATCTTGTGATTTGCCAAGTTAATGGGGGATTTGCAGCGCGGTGCCCGAGAATGGCTAAATATCTGAATGTGGTGCAAGAGAGGGCCCGCAGATTCGCAAAGATTCAATTCGCGGCACTGGTCGCGGAGAGAGAAACGAGCTTGTGGATGCATTAGCATATGTGGCGGCAGCTATGCCGGGGTCAGAGGATAGGGTGATATCTGGTAGGGGGTGGGCCGGATCCAAAGACGGAAGAAAGGGGGCATGAACTTGTCGGTGACGGAGGAGGAAGAATGCTGGATGAATCCCATCATCGATTTCTTTGGAGGAAAAGAGGTGACTGACAAGAAAGAAAAGAGAAGATTGGAACAGACCTCCCAAAGATACGTCTTAGCGGGAGGGGAATTGTACCGGAAAAATTTCAACGGGCCTTTGTTGAAATGTTTAAGCCCGCGGTAAGCTAACGAGGTGTTAAGGGAGCTGCATGAGGGCGACTGTGGGAGCCATTCAGCAGGAAGGACCACTGCGCACCGACTGTTAACGCAGGGTTACTTTTGGCCCCACATGAAGAGAGATGCGGTGGACTTCGCCAAGAAATGTGACAAATGTCAGAGGTTTGCACAGCGGATATTCGCTCCCGCCGAACCCCTGCATAATGTGTCAAGTCCGTGGCCGTTTTCTATGTGGGCGATGGATGTCGTGGGGCCATTGCCCATGGCCAGCGGCAAGAGGCGATACATGTTGGCGGCCACCGATTACTTCACAAAATGGATAGAGGCTGTCCCTTTGCAGCAAGTCAAAGAGACACAGGTGATTAAGTTTTTGTGGGAAAACATCATATGTAGGTTCGGATTGCCGTATGCTGTCATCGTAGATAACGGGACACAGTTCACGGGAGCTAAAGTGGCGGCGTTTCTGCGGTCATATCGGGTGAAACAGGGATTCTCAGCCCCTTACAACCCAGAGGGGAACGGGCAGGCTGAATCTTCCAACAAGACGATAATGAACAACTTGAAGAGGAAGTTAGAAGATAAAAAAGGCGCCTGGGCCGACGAATTGAACCATGTTCTATGGGCCTACAGGACCACACCGAGAACTAGCACCAAAGAGACACCATTTGCCATGGCATACGGAGTGGAAGCCGTGATTCCCTCAGAGATGATCGTGAGTACAATGAGAACAAAAGTGGTGAAGGATGGGTCGAACTGGCGCATTTTGGCGGGGGACTTAAACCTAGTAGAAGAGAAAAGAGACGCGGCTCGCATCCGGCTGGAAGAATATCACCGAAGATTGCAGAGACAGTACAATCGAAGGGTCAATCCGCGACATTTCAAGATTGGGGAGATGGTGCTGAGGCGAGTGACTCCAACCACAAAGGAAGAGAAGGATGGGAAACTGGGGCCAACATGGGAGGGGCCGTACACCGTGGTGGAGACAGGAGGGTCAGGGACCTACAAGTTGCAAACCGTGAAGGGCAAATTGATAGAAAAACCGTGGAATGTAAGAATGTTGAAGAAGTTTCATAGTTGAAAGTAGGAAAAGCTTAAACGATGTAAGGAGGTCCAACATAGAGGCCGACGGCTGAATGTAAATATATAAAACCACAGCACTTTTGGGGAATGAAATGGCGTTTGTTATATGCAATGTCATAGGGAATAGCACTAGCCAGGGATCTGCGGAGAGGGTGTGGGGAGGGACAAATAGAAGGCACCCCATGAGTATGAGAGTAGGGTTGAGCCGCGGGGAATGAGCCCCCCGCGGACCCTTAAATTCAGCACCTCGGGGGCAATAAAATGGCCCAGCAAGGGTAAGAGACTGGGCGAGCCGCGGGGGGGATGAGCCCCTCGCGGACCCCAGATTCCAGCGACACGGGGGCAATGGAGCAAGGGCCGGAGATCGAAGCGAAGCGGCTGGGGGATGAGCCCCGCGGATCGGAGAGGTCGAGAAACGGCGATAAAATGCCCCCGAAGGGAAAGAGATCGGGCGAAGCCGCTGGGGATGAGCCCCTCGCGACCCGTCCAGTCAGAGGGGGGCAATGGAGCGAAAGGCAGGAGCCGAGCCGCGATGGGGAGCGGATCGGAGATGGCAAAGACAGGTGGGGCAATGAAATTCAGCACCTCGGGGGCAATAGAATGGCCCAGCAAGGGTAAGAGACCGGCGAGCCGGGGGGATGATGAAAGCCGCGGACCCCAATTCCAGCCGCAGGGGCAATGGAGCATTCGGGCAAGGGTCGGAGGCGACCACGAGGCGGGATGAAATGATCGGAGAGGTAAAAAACGGGGGGCGATAAAATGCCCCAGCAAGTGGAAAAGAATCGGGCGAGCGTGGGGATGAGATGAGCCCTCTGCAGTCGGAGACACGCAGGGGCAAAAGACAGGGGAGGCCGGCGAATGGCGGGATGAGCCCCTCGCGGATCGGAGATGGCAAAGACAGGTGGGGCAATGAAATGTCCCAGCAAGGGCAAGAGACTGAGCGAGCCGCGGGGGGGATGAGCCCCTCGCGAATCCCAGAATCCATCGACACGGGGGCAATGGAGTGTTCCCGGCAAGTGTGTGAGGCGGAGCGATCCGCGGGGTGGGGTGAGCCCCTCGCGGATCATATATGTCAACAACGCGGGGGCGAAGAGAGGGGTCCCGACTTGTTCGAGCCCCTTGGATGACGCATGAATGGATGATAGCGCCGAGGGGAGTTGGAATAACAAAGAGGAGTTAAGTAAAAACATACATGAGAATCACAAGCTACTTCGAATGAGGGAGAGACAATAGTAAAACATATAAAATCCAAAATATCTTGTTACAGGGGAAGCACAGCCAACAGCGGGGCCAGGAAAGTGAAAATATCCTATAACACAACAACGGTCACTAGTTAACATTAGAATCGGGTTCATCGGCAGGCACCCCAGCATCTTCGGCAGTCCTGTCGGAGGGGGCCGTGGGCAGGACTTCAGGGTCTGACGGAGCGTCTACAGTGGCGTCGGGAGCGCCGCTTGTGTGAGCGACCGGCCTTTCAGGGAGGAGGCGGCCCTCTTGGAGGAGTCTGTCCATGGCTTCCTGAACTTTCTTGGCCACCCTCTTATCAGCCAAAAGCTTGAAGCGGTCGCGGAGTATGTTCATGTCCGCCAGGTTCTTTTGGGACTCGGCGGCGCTGGCCTCTTCATACTTCTGTTTAAGGGCCTCAAGATCCTCTTGATGCTTCTGGGCCGCGGAGTCCAAGGCGAGCTGGTGGTGCTGGAGAAGGGATTCCCTTTGCTGGCTTAGGCGACCATTGACTTGATCCATATACATTTGGTGGGTGCGCTCAGCAGTCTGGAGCTCATCTTGGGCCTGCAGCTTGGCCAGGTTGGCGGCCGCCAATTCTGATTGCAGGCTAGCATGGGACGCTCTCAGCCCTTGGGGTCCTTCCAGCTCCTTCTCCAGAGTAGACATTTTGTTTCGGGCACTGAGCAGGCCGCGAATCATGTAGGAGATATCCAGACTGACCTGAGACACAAGGGAGAAGATATATATATATATAAAAAGAGAGAACGTACCCTCTCCCAGTTGGTGTACAACGATGTGCGGTGCGAATCGAACGTACCACCGTCGGCATACGCGATATCGCGGGGCAAATGGGAGTTATAAAATAAAGAGGAGGCAACCGCGCCATTGTCCAGAGCCGAGTCAGCGGTATTCACTCTGCGGTTGCACACCTTGAAGACTGGGCGGAACTCTTCTACGGCGATGGGGGAAGGAGCCGGGACATCAGTGGGCATGGGCGCCGAAGCAGGTTCCTTGCCAGCTCGGTGAGACGGAAGTGATGGTGCGGTAGTGGGCGGGGTAGCAACGAGTGGGGTGGGGTCCCCAGGAGCAGAGTCATGTGGTGTGGGGAGCCCAGGCCCGCCAGAACTCGATGTCCGCGGTTTCTTGGAGGGCGGTTGTTTTTCAGAAGTGCGGGTCTCGGCAGAGGGAACCTCTATAACCCCCTCGTCGTCAGAATCGCTGTCGAACAGCTTCTGCGTGTGTACATCCATGTCGTCGGTGGGGGAGTTGTGGTATTGGTCAGCCCAGTCAGAGATGGAGCGATAGGAGTGGATGCCTTCCGGGGCGGGCGAGTGGGGGTGGTCGTGGTTGCGGTGGGAGGCACGGGAGCGAGACCTTTTCTTGGGGGAGGCTCGGGGTTTGCGCTCTTTGGGAGGGGGATGGCGGTAAAAGGGGGCAGAAAACTCACCAAAGTGTTGGAGTGCAGGAACTCGCAGAAGTGGAGTCGCGGTAGTAGGGTGAATACCTAGATGGGCAGCTTGGTTAGGTCCCAGGTCGCGGAGTCGTTGGAAGATAGGACTGGAAATGCCGGAGTATATCTGGGACTTGGAATCTGGTCGCCACCCTGTACAAGGAAGAAAAACCGTGGTTAGGAAAGAACGAAAGAGTACGTCGGAAGAGGAAAGGAGAGCCGAGATACTCACCACGGGATTTGAAGGCGAGGTGGTTAAGAGTCAGATCATCGGGGAGGTCCGCAGATAGGAAGGGACCCGACACGTACAGGGGGTAATGGTGCCATACTTTATCTGATGAGGTGATGTGAAGCAAGAAATTCTTCTTTCGAGGATGACGCAGAGAATGATCGGTACCGACCCGACATCTTTGGTGCTCTTTTTAAGGTAGTACTGGGAGAAGATGTCGCGGCTCGTGATTTTGGGGTCCCCGGTCTGATTGTAGGAATTCGCGGCATACATAATTCTCCAAAAATTGCCTATGCCTTGGCAGGGGGGAATATTGAAATGGTTACATACCTCGACATCTAACAAGGTGAGAGGTAGTCGCAAGCCGGCCACGATTTGGCCTACCGTGACAACCAGGCACCCCGGACGTCGAGGAACCAGGTGGGGGTAATGGGTGGTGGTAGGCACGTGTTCTAAGATTATGTCGGCCGGGATACCATAGGCCGCCCTAATTGCGGCCAAATTAGGTCTACGATATCGAGAAGGGGGTGGCAGTAAAGAGGCGGGACGGCCAGAGGTGGAAGGGACCGCGGCTGAAACAACGGGGGACGGAGATGCCACCCCGTCAGATTGGGATGAGGTGGAGTCGGAAGACTCAGGGCCCAACATCGAAGAAATACGACAAGATCTAGAAGAGGAAAATTTCAAACAAAAGCAGAAAATAAAAATTCGAGCGCAAAGAGACTTACCGAGGGAGGGAACAACCTGAGTGGAATGCGCGAGAAGGAAGAGGTTCTCCTAGAAAAAGAGGGGAAAGGTGACCAGTAGTGGGGGCTTGGACGGAGTGGACGAAGAGAGCAGCAAGAAGAAAGAAAAAAAAAAAGCAGTTTGGAGAGATAGAAGGAAGGTGAAATGAGAGAAGAAGAGGAAGTGGAGAGGTTTATGTAGGGAGGGGCGAAGATGTCTTTTGGGAGAGTAAGGAAGTCGAAAGGCTGGGGGCAGAAAGGTAATTACACGGAAGGGGAAAACCGAGGCGACAAGACAGTCAGCCAGTCTAAAGGAGACACGTGGCAACACGAAGTACGAGAGTCGGCGAAAAACGCGCGTGATGAGTGTAATCATCCTAACACAAAAACCGAGGGGAACGCGCAAAGATGCGTGGGTAACGAGGAGAAAAGGGTTCTTGACTCCCGGCCCATAAGTAGGACCGCGGAGTCAAGAAGGGGCATTTGTAGGGGCTCATTGGAGAAAAAGGCTGCCAAGTCAGCGGACCTCCTGGAGGAGTCAGAGTAAGGAGATAGGACAGGAGCACTGGAATCGAACCTAGGGTAAGACCAGGTCAGCGGGGCATCAGATGGGGGGAGTACCCTGGGAGGGTCCATCGAGTGGCAGGGGATCATAGCCGGGAAACCCTAGAGCGCGGACGTGGCAGGGGTACGGCAGAAAGAGGGATGGTTGGATGGGGGGACAGATGGACGGATAAGACGGGAAAGGAAGGGATATAAAAAGGAGAGGATAGGGAAGATAAAGGGGAGAGGAGAAAAAAGGGGTGAGGGAGAAAAGAAGACTACTGACGTTCGGTGACCCAAAGAGAGGAAAAAAACCAAGAGTGAGCCTTGAGAGATCCTAGAGTATTTTGTGTAGCTATAGTTTCAGCAAGGATGCGATCAATAATGGGATGAAAAAGAACTTGATAATTAACGTCGAGATCCGATGCATTCAATTTTGAAAGGATCTGACGAGCACGAATCAGATCCAGATGCAAACCGGATTGACGTTGACGATACTCCTCAGGGAGGAGACAATTAAAGTCGCCATATCTCCACAAATCTTTTGTGAACCGGTCCGCTGGTGGCATTAGTGTTTGGTCAATGAAGAGAATGATTTCTTGGGCTTGTCTGAATGCGTGTACTAGAGATCCAACGAGATTACCTGGTAAGGAAACTTGTGCAATTTTCACAAGGAATACCATTGGAAGAGTGAAAGGATGTTCCCTTTCAAATTCCCTTCTAAGATCAAAATCGAGGATGTCCGGTATTTTCGAAAGAGTTGCAGTAGATTAGTAAGTGGCTCACTGCAGCAAACCTCCCTTAATCTGATTATATCATCCACACTTTTTCGCACAATATACTCACTAGCCAAAATTCTAACTTCAGGCCGCCGATGGATAAAATAGAGGCGTATATCGTCTATGTACGAAGCAAATAAGTGACGCACTAGCACTATTGGGAACACCATCAACCGCGACACTATCCAGACTATTCTATTGAATAAACATGCTAAGAACTTGTATAATCTATAGACAGTCACCCCCTTTTTCAAGATTGGATAAAGAGGTGAATCATTCGAATCATTTTGGAATTCCATGCATCTAAACAATGTTAGCCATCTAAAGACAATTGGGAAAGTTCCAACTATGACTGTCAGAATTTGGATGACAACTATTATTGGCACAGACCAGTCATAATCAGACATCCCAGAACAAAACTTTACCCGTTTCAAAATGAGAGATCTTAGTAAAGCTTGTATTAAGATGACTAAACACAACAGGCAGATTGTGCCAACACTAGCAGACACCATGTTTATGCTTATTGTAAATTGTGGATCATAGCAATAAGCGCACAGGTAACATCCCTTCAATCGACTAAACATGCTAATGCTCCCTTTTCTAATAACCTCATTATAGTGACTAGTGGTGTCGCTTTTACCCTCTTTAATATCGGATAAAGCTGCCAGAACATTGAGAGCAATAGCACCATAAAGCACAAGACTATGATATGTTCTATGATGAATACAACAATAACTCCAGTATGTATTTGTATAGAGATGTTTACGACTATGGATATGACGAAAATGCTCAATGACATCAAATTTGAAAAAATATCAGCATCCCTGTTATTTCCAATAGAAGGCATGAGAAAACCCATACAGACACATATAAAGATAGTCCCACATAGTTTAGACAACTGATCCTGGGCACTCGGCATTGAGGTTGTCAGATCGACGGGGAGTTTAGTTGCTATGGAAAGAAGAGTTAGAGAAACAGAATTGAGTGTGAATAGCTTGCAGGGTAGCCATCGCTTTTTAGCACGAATTCCAGCTATGATATCACAAAGCATCAATAGCATGCACACCAAAGAAGCTGCAGCTATGTATAAACCAATAACAGGCACGGGTGAAGGGAACTTAGAAGCATTTGCAGTTTCATTGATGCAACTATGGTTTGCCATTGTTTCTCTGTTGTCTCACAGTCTGAAGGAGTGAAACATGGACCTAGCTCTCCTTTAATAATGGCAATCGGAACAAGTTTTTTTTTTCTTTTTCCTTTTTTTTAGATAAGCATTACTTTTATTGATGTATGAAGCAAGGTATAATTTTTTTTTTTTCAATATTCGAAGCAAGGTATAACATAGTGCACATTGCACATATGAGGGAGATTCTCATACGAAGGATACATAATCATAACTTTTATTGATGTACTAGCCATTTGGCTTGGCCATCTTGCTGGTAAAGTGATATATGCTGGTAAAGGGGAAAGTTACTTATAAACTGATTATTCTCGATGGTTATCAGTCCTTACAAAACTAGTTAATGGCAGAGATTGATAGAGTATGTCACGTTAATGGCAGAGATTGATAGAGTATGCCGCGTTAATTTGGTTCGCTCCCACCACTACTATGGATTCAAGAACTCGTTTAAACACGATTCATATGAATTATATTGGGTCTGCCTAAAAATATGACAACTCTTGGAGTATGTCTTAAATACTCCTCGAGCAATTTGACTTTAGCTTCTGAAGGCTAGGTGAACAGCATTAACATTTTCAGCAAAAACACCTTATGGTATAACGTTATAAGAAGAATCAGCTTAAACTTACTGAAGGATTTCAAAACTTAATTATACTGAAGGATTTCATTGGATTTCATTGAAAAGTTTGTATGATTTTCCTTTCCTTCTTACATACTAAAGAATCAAACAATAACAATCAAAAGAAAAGGTCATTGTAAATCCAAGTTCTCAACAAAAGAATAAAATAATCATACAAGATCATTAGTAACTCTTACACATGGTCATCATCCTGCCCTGAAAACAAATCATTACAAAGCTCCCCATAAAATGTACAAACCAAATTAATAAAAACAGGACACTTCAAATGCTTCCAACAATATAGAAGCTCTTCCACATCCATCATATCCCGCAACTTTCCTTCTTCCACTATCATTTCTACTAAATAGTTCTCAAAACTACGACAAGCATCTTCAATTTCTTCTTCTTCTTTATTTATTATTATTATTATTTTTTATTGAGATCAGTAACTCTTTGATGCTGGCGGGGTTCGAGCCCCAGACCTTTGGTATCATCACTCAAAGGTTTTACCGACTTTGCTAGTCGGCACTTGCAAAATGTGTGGGCAATCCTGTTTTTAAAGAGATCAGTAACTCAATACTATGTAGCGTGGTTTGAACCCCAGACCTCTGGTATCATGTAGCGTGGTTTGAACCCCAGACCTCTGGTATCATCACCTAAAGGTTTTACCAACGAAGCTAGAAGACACTTAAAAAATGTGTGGGCAAGCCTATTTTTAAAGAGATTAGTAACTCAATAGTATGTAGCGGGGTTCGAACCCCAGACCTCTAGTATTATCACCCAAAGGTTTTACCAACTAAGCTAGAAAACACTTACTCTTCAATTTCTTCTTGACCCTTTTTTTATCATCCTATTAGCCTTCAAGTAAGCAGGAGTTAAAGGTGATGAAAAGAGAAACTTTTCAGTCCTTCCTTCTCCCATACTTACTAGCTCCCCAATCTCTTCTACCTTTTCTTTCTTAGCGCGAAATGACGATAGTACTGCACAAATTCGAAAGATGACACTACAAATTATTTTAACATAATATATATGAAAGAACACTAGTGTAAGGAATAAATTGAACACAAACAACGTACAAAACTCAGATGGGAGACCCGTTATGAAGAAGTCAATTGTTCCCTTAAGGCTCTAATGAATGCATCAACATCTTTTGTGTTGTAGAAGTGGAGACTAGCACACACACTTGCATTAATTTCCAAGTATCGATGGATAGGTTGAGCGCAATGATGACCTGATCGGATAGCCACTCCATACTGAAACAAAAAAACATAGAAAGTCAGAAACTTGCAGGTAGCTAACATGTGTTACGTGTATATATATATCCATAATAAGAATGTGTTTTATCATTCACACATACACAACAAAATACCTCTAAGGAGAATATGATAGAATGATAGATACAGTAACAATATGAAGACACGAGTGCTCTCCAGTCTCCTCAAATGATATAATAGATATTTAGAGACATAACAAAAATTGACTAAAGAGGAAGGTAACACACAATATACAAGTGTCTCTCACTAAATTTGAAAAAGTTTCACAATCTTACCTCTTGATCAAGAAAAGTTGCAATGTCTGTTGGATGTATATTCTCAACATTGAACTAACAAAGAGCAAAGACGACCCGACATGTTCTCAAGGAACGAGGGCCATATATGCAGACGTTGGGAATCACGCACAAGCTTTTATGAAGATATGTAGCCAACTCTATCTGCATGGACACAGAGCAAGGAGTACTTTAACAACGTTCTCTAAAGTGTCTAGCCTTAAAATTATAGATAAACCTAACGATTTTTCTTTTTCTTTCCTTGTTCAATTCCAATCCCACAACTTAGAAGGATATTTAACAATAACTAAGTGCTGAAAAGACAGCCAGCTATAGCAAAGAGATGATTTGGCCAATACTTTCCAATTAGGTTCTAAAATTAAGTAAATAATCAAGATACCAACAAGGTGACATCACTAGAAACATATAGAGATGAAAGAGAGAGGAGGGGGTGGGAAGGATTTGCTCACCTCATAATCATGGATCTTTTGCATGCCAATCCCCGACAAATAATCAATTGCCGCTCCAAGCCCTATAACCTCCCCAATTGCGGGAGTTCCAAACCTCAAATCTGGTACAATTGAGTAAGATCAAACATTTTCTAGTTTCTATTTTCTTTCCTGGGATTCATTACTAAGCTAGCTAGCTAATATCTAAATTACTTAGAAACTAGATTGTCACTTTTTTTATAGTTATTAGTCACAAAACCTGTTTAAGATCTAGTGAATGAGGACCTTTTCAAAATGAAGGTCTTATATACTAATTTATTATGTAAACCTTATAATTTGTTTCATTTTCAAAAAAAAAAAGGAAAAGGAAAAAAAAAATGAGTTGTATAGGGCCGCCAACCATGTTATTACATGCATTAGATTTATGTTACATCACTGATTTCATCTTGTTCGGATAAAACAAAACTACGTAAATTTTAAATTGTATATCATAAGGTTTTCAGTAGATTTTCAAACTTAAGAGAAAATAAATACTCGTTTTAGGGTAATAGAGAACAAGAAACTAGCAGATAAAGGAAAAGAATAGTTAAATTACGGAAGTGTGTCTTCAAAGTAGTAGAAAGATAGGCAAGCATGTGTTATTGCCAACAAAAAGGAAAAAGGTTATGTTCTGTTATAAACAAAAGATCGATCATAAAGTCTTGATTTAGCAATTAGAGTTTCTAAGTTACTTTAAAAATCAGTTCACTTCGTGAATTCAAGCAATCAAATAAATACACGAATATGCATACAAACAGACCATTTTGTCGAAATATGATTAGGCGGATGAGCAAAAAAACTTGGTGATTAAACCATAGACTTGGGTGTCAATAACCTAACCCAAAATGAAAGACAATAGGTGTGTGAAAGCAAAAGGGAAAAGGAATAGTTAACAAGAGATTAAATTGGCAAATGAACTTTCAAGACAAAAACCTAGGCCATATCAATCTCAGAGATACATATCGGTGCTTTTTACAAATTAAATTATGTGACTCATCAAATAATGGGTTCTAACTTCAAACACAATTCTAGTCATTCAATTTGTAGTGCACAATTCTAGCTGTTCAATTTGTAGTTTAGTGTATGTTAGGCTCCAAACAAAATAACCTGGAAGGAGGTTCGCATAAGTGGAATGATCTAAGAATACATCGAAATCATAGCCACCACCTTTGAAACATATAAAAGCAAGTTACACATTGTGGTAGAACCCGGTCTTAAAACTTGAATATCAGCTAAAATCTCTTACTAAGAAAACCCTTTCAAGTCCAAGATTACCTAGGAAAGGAATATGACAAGACCTTACTTTTGCCATATATGAATCCAAATGCAGTGTAGGGCCCAAATCTGAGACATGTTTATTACTTAATTTCATGTATGGATAATCATAGGGATGAAACATAGTAACAACAATTAAAATACATATAGAAATAGGTTTCAAAAGCCTCATTTTAGATTATCACGAACCTTGTGCGATGATGCAACAAGGAAATCAGCATCTAGACTTTGCACATCAACCACCATATGTGGAACACTTTGACAAGCATCTACAAGTACTTTTGCCCCAACATCATTGAGACCAACTTGTAATATCCTTAATTGGAAGAACAGAACCTAAAAACACAAAGATAATCCATTATGGAAAAATGGTCAAACAACATATCGAACTAAGAACTTACATCAAATGCAACAAAGAATTCTATTCAACAAAATAATAAACACTGGAAAAATCCTAGTTATAATTACAATGTCACACAACGGATGTAAATCAACGAAGAAAATTTATAACAAAATAATGAATTATACATTGTCAACAAGATAGCTATAAAATGTTGACCATGACAATGATAACTTCGACAAGAATGAATTAACAAAACCAAAAGAAATCGGGGATATCGGGCCACTTCAATCCGTGACAAAGTAACTTATTTTGTAATATCTTGGTGATTTAAAGCAATTGAATAAATTCGTCTTTGGAGTTATTTAGAGTATAAGAAGAAGATGGATATAAACGACCATTTCCTCTTGGAGGTAACCCCTTCAAAAGCGGCCCCCATTTTCTCGAGGTGGTTTAAGTTGCTTGTGCGGACCAATCACATTTTGTAATCCCCGTGGTCAATCTATCGTGTTCACTCATTGCATACACCTAATCAACTCTTGTCCCCTAAGTCTATTCCTCTTGTAATTACCTAGAAAACTCTCGTCTTTTCTCCTTGCAAATATTGTGACATAGCTCCCCGAGCTTTCAATCAACTCCCATGCCACACCAAGTTATAGTGAAAAGTTCTACTTTCCATTAATTTTTCAAAAGAATATTTTACGTCCAATAACCATCTTCATTCTAACCTTAGATTATCACTTACCTTGAAAAATATTCTGAAACCAACTAAACATAAGCATTCTCTCTTTGCTCTTCTATTTTAAGCCACACACACTCGTAAAGGGTCACGTGAACATCTATGAAGGGTGAACATACCCATCAAGCCATAACACGGGTAGAATAAAAGCTTTAACCGAGACAAGGCATGAGAAAGGAGAACAGAAAAGTTTAAATAAGAAAAGAACACGCCTACCAAGAGTGTTGGAGAAATGATGAGTGACCACAAGTTTCGTCTTCTCCATAAACATTTCTTTCAACTTATCGATATCGAGAACTTCTGATTAAACTAACAAATTTGAGTGTAACACCAGTCTTTTGAGCCACAATTTGAAAAGGAACTATGACACTTTGTCCGGGCAATCGTAAGTATGATCTGCATGAAAGCAAAAGAAGATTTTAAAGGAGACAAGCAAAAGTGCCCCAAGGCTGAAATGCTTGGGTTGAAAAAGAGACAACCAAGTACAAGGATTTACCTCATCCCCGGTCTTAAATTCAATAGGTCCCAAAGTAGGCTACAAGATTCATAGCCTCTGGCCGTGATTTAGGTGAAAAAACAATCTCAAAAGTAGACTTTGATGCATTAATGAAACGAGCCACCTTTATCCTCAGCTTTGATTCATATTCATCAGTGGCTCTTGCACTAAAGTGCGAGGGAGAAATTAGTTAGAATTCATGATGAAGATTATTTTCAGTAAAACCTCTTGCATCAATTTGTGTTAAAAGGGATCTAACAAAATGAACATAGATTATAGTGAATATAGATTCTTCAAAATGAACAAAAACAAAAATAGACATGCCAAGTGACAATTCCAAACAAATGAAATCCAATAGTTAATTAAACTTTAGATTTTACACTTCAGATAAAAAAGAATTAAAAAAAAACCCTTAAACTTATGTCTCGTTTCCACCCCTTTAGCACTCCAGACAATAAACAAAGAGCCGTGCGATGGACCTCCAAATTTCATCCGTTATAAACTCTGAGATACGATTTGAAAGAGGAATTTCATGGGAACTGACCATTGAATATGATCTTTCAAAGATTCGATTTGAAAGAGGAATTTCATGGGAAGTTTACTCTTTCTTGAACTCCTCGGTTGGACTCTCACTCAAGGGCTTTTGAATATAGCAATCGGTAGTTGTCTAAAACCCAATGCAACAAACAATTTTCTATAGATTTATATAGATCTTCAAGCGTTGAGGGGGTTTCAGCAAGGATGCGATCAATAATGTCACGAACAAGAACTCCATCAATAAATAGTTCTCAAAACTGCGACAAGCATCTTCGACTTCTTCTTGACCCTTAACATCCCTTTCAGTCCTCCTTCTCCCATACTTACTAGCTCTCCAATATCTTCCAGCCTCTCTTTCTTAGCACGAAATATAATATGGGGGTAAGTTCATCCATGCATAAATCATTATGGAGTTTTCATTATCATGCATAAAAGAAAATTAGTGTCCTGATACACTTAAAATAAAAATCACTCGTGTCATTGATACTACCATAAAACTTTATATTTACTTTAGTCATGCTATCAGAAGAATTAAATTTTAAAACCACTTGAATCCTAATTCATGCTTGCAACTGGATCAAATATAGCACGTATTCAAAAAAAAAAATTCATATTCATCTATCATAATCATATAGACTGAAACAAAGCAATTCAGAACAAATACTCGAATATGCAAAAATTAATGTGAAACTAATTTAACAATATTAATCAATCATACACGCACGGTAATAGTTCACCTATATACAATAATATAAAAATGTGTATACGCAAGTATACACATCTCAAAAAGAATACACGTGTATACGCCAGTATACACAGCTCAAAAAATACATGTGTATACGCAGGTATACACATCTCAAAAAGAATACACGTGTATACGTAGGTATACACATCTCAAAAAGAATACACGTATATATTTTATTATTATTATTATCTATTTATAATTAATCACATCTAACAAATTAATCTCTTATACTTCAAAATACTATTCATCCATTAAAGTGTACGAGTGAGGCGAGATAGTTCCTCCAACACCGAGGCAATTAGTTCCTTACTCAGTACGTCACAAAATCATCAGTTAATACAGCTCATTCAATATAGATTAAAATATCTCCTTATTTCTCAAATAATAACATAACACTCAAATACAAAGTTCACAAACATGTTATTGCACTTAATCCCTAATACATGTGAAAATGATCACCAACAATAAAACAATATTACAGCAGCACACATCATTTTGATCAAATCCGTTAGTAATTAACACATTACACATATAACCACTCCTCATATGATGAGGAAAAATAAAAGCATTTCATATGCACTCCACAAGAGTAACTAATATAAATATACACATTACACATACAATCAAATCAAGAAAAATATTGCCTCTCTTTATTTCTATATCACTTTTATTTTCTTTGTAAAAATAAAACAACTAGCGGAAATAGTTTTGAAAATAAAACTCCTTAAACACTACCCATAAACCACGATCCGAGAATCACCTAGACTCACCTAAGTCTAAGCTAACCAAATGCTCGATATTAAACATCCGCGACCTCGAATTTTAAATTGCACTGAAAAAACAATAATTTGTTCCCGACTCTTTGATCTCCGAGGTGTGACACACTCTCCTCTTCCAAAAACCCATAAACAGTTTAAATATGCGGATAATAAAAACCAATAAAAATTTTAACTTAAACAAAAGTCTTCTTCATACAAAAATTTACAAATAAGATTAGGTTACAAATCTCTTTTCAATTACAAATGAAAATACGTAAAACATTGTCTAGACTGAAAATCTATATCACCTCAAGGGAAAACAAAACCTATCTTGAAATGCAACGCTCACGCAAACCACAAGCAGCAACCAACTTTCTTCAACACTACACCTGTCAAAACTTATCAACTGTGTTCATTGAATGAACACACCCGATAAGCAAACATGCAAATCGGGTCAGCATTATAAAATGCTGGTGTGAGTAGCTCTAAAATACAACATATATTTATACATATATATACACAATTCATACGGCAGTTAGTTCCTCCACCGAGGCGTCTTAACTTTCAACGACTAATACAACATCCTTAAGAATAATAATTAAGGCAGGTAGTTCCTCCACTGAGGCGCCTTAACTTCCCACTAACCACATAACAAACTATACGCATCATAAATAAGGCAGGTAGTTCCTCCATCGAGGCGCCTTAGGTTCAACTAAACAAGATAACCAACCAAACGTATTATTATAATTAGATTGTTTCAAGCTTTCATTGCGTGTCCCTAAAATCACGTCATATCTATGTCTTACCTAGTTTTCCTGGCTACCACAGTCGCAACCCAACGCCGAACATGTACATCCACATGCCTCCCTTACATAATGAGCCACTCCGTGCGTGAATCCACCTCCGGCGGGATGCCGCGACACCGTAAATCCTCACACGGAAGCCAAATCTATGTAAGTACTGCCACTATTCGGCATAAAATATTGCGCATCATCGTTCTATATTGCGAACGGAATAATCAAGCCATTATTCGGCTACGCCAGGAGGGCCATTCAGCTTTACTGAAACGCCAGAAGGGCCAATCACATCTTACGCCTGAAGGCCATTCAGATTAACTGAAATGCCAGAAGGGCCAATCACATGAGTTGTGGTAGCTAGGTTCTAGGATTTTCGTTACGTCATTTATTCAAGTGTCATACATTAATGACTCATAACAATTCCACTATATCACGTGCAGGTCAATTACCTTATTGCACTAAGCCATAATATTTAGAAAGTATCTCAGTTATTACTTATAACCACTTTCATTATTTCACGTGCCAATATATTATTGCACTTCACCACACTCCCGTGGGCAAATATTCACCAATACTATACTACCTCATAGTAGCATCTCACATATATAATAATGGAGCGTTTATATAAATTTCTCCAAGATATTGCATTTTAGGAATATTATATCTCCTAAAGTTTCTATCTCATCACGGGTCAAAATATACACAGTATCAACGTCAAATCTTTATTAGAGAATGACAACCAAATATGCAAGCTTCCACAGCATTTTATTTTATAACTTGCCCATACAAAATACAACATAAAACGTAGCACAATTAGACAGTCCACAGTCCACAATCAAAGCCCAATATATATATATTTTACACACTACTCACGTCAAATCTAAATTAGATAATGACCAACCAAGTTATACAATATTCGATAATATTTTATTACTATATTTGTCCATGTAAACAAATATGTGAAAAATTGGAAAAATCAACATATCATGGTCAAAGTCAAACTCAACATGTCATGGTCAAAGTCAAACTATCCTGGTCAAAGTCAAACTGTCATGGTCAAAGTCAAACTGTCCTGGTCAAAATCAAACTATCGTTTCCGTGTTCGACAGGTCCATGGTCATAGCCATGGTTCATGGCTAAGGTCAATGTGCATGGCTCACGGCTCATGACTAAGGAAACAGTTCGGACCCAACTAGCCGAGCCCAAACCTTAGAACCCGAAAGTCTAAACATTTAAAGACCCAATTAGATCTATTTTAAGTCCAATGGAGTGGCCCCAAGCAATATTAGAAACGGGCCCAAAAACTTATACTGAACTGGCCCAAAACATAATTTGGAGAAGGCCCAAACAAAACTTAATTAAACTGATCCAGAATACAAATGGGTCGGCCCAAAATTTAACTGAAATCGGCCCAATCAAAACAAAATAGAACTGGTCCAAGCTTTAAATGAACTGGTCCCAAAACTTAATTAAAATCGGGCCCAAACAAAACTAAAAGATTTTGGCCCAAACCAAACATTTAAATTTCGGCCCACACAAAACCAAAAGGGTTAGGCCCAAAGCCCAAACCAAAATTGTTACTGTTCATCTTCCCCTCCACCAACAGCCACCAAAATCCGGCCACCCCTTTAACAAACACGAAATCCTAAATTCTTAAATCCACCCTCTTCTCCCAATCTAGATCTAAAATCGCACCGCCATTAATGGCTGCTACAAGCTTTCAACAGCCCACCCAAATCCGACCTTCCCTCATACATCAACAACCAAACTCCATTATAAAACAACCAACAAAAACCATCCAAAAACAGTTCGAATTATAAAAATTGCCCCACCCCAGTATCACAGTAATGGCAGTAATGCCATTAACGATGGCTCAAGCTTTCTCCAAGCTCCAACAGCGCCCATGACGACCTCCAACCACCACCAATGGTAATCCCACTAACCCCACAACCGAACCCACAAAAACAAAACAACCCATCAAAGAGCAATGCGTTTCATGGGGCTGGCGCCTCCATTGACAAAGCTCCAACGAGTTTCTGAACTGTTCCAACAGTTTCAAACTCCTATAATCCCAACACCACTCCACCAAAAGTCAAACTCGACAGCACCCAATCCGCCCCGACGGTTTAACCATCGATTTCAATCTCGACAGTTTAACCCATATTTTTAACAACCACAGTACGAACGATAATAACATAATAATAAACCGAAAACATAAACATAAACTTTTAACAGTAAAGTTACCCGTGAAATAGAAAACTAATCTACTCACCTTACGTAACAGCTCGACGAATCTCTCCTAATCCGCGTCGTCGCGCTCCAACGCTCGAGCAAACAAGCTTCAAGCTCTGCCTCCATTTTTAATATATTATTTTTCTCTGAACCCTATTTTTTAGAAAAATGTGTTTATATACTTGGGTCCGAAACCCAAGCCCAACACCGACTCGGGCCCAAAACCAGGCCCACGTATCCCGAGTCCAATCTGACGAATTTTTAAATAAATAATTTAATTAATTAATAAATATAAAAATATGTATTTAAAAATACGGGTGTTAGAGGTACTGCTTTTTGGTGCATGGAGAGAGGTGTTGAAAATGCAAACTCTATGACTTTTTGGTGTATGGAGAGAGGTGTTGAAAACGCAAACTCCATGACTTTTTAGTGCATAGAGAGAGGTGTTGAAAACGCAAACCCCATGACTTTTTGGTGCTTGGAGAGATGTTGAAAACGCAAACCCCATGACTTTTTGGTGCGTGGTGAAAACGTAAACTCCATGACTTTCTGGTGCGTGGGGCAAGATGTTGCATACGCAAATCCCACGACTTCTTGATGCGTGGAGTAAGGTTTTGCAAACGCAAAACTCCACGACTTCTTGATGCGTGGAGTAAGGTTTTGCAAACGCAAAACTCCACGACTTTTTGATGCGTGGAGTAAGGTTTTGCAAACACAACCTCCACGACTTTTTGATGCGTGGAGTAAGGTTTTGCAAACACAAACTCCATGACTTTTTGATGCGTGGAGTAGGGTTTTGCAAACGCAAAACTCCACGACTTTTTGATGCGTGGAGTAGGGTTTTGCAAACGCAAACTCCACGACTTTTTGATGCGTGGAGTAGGGTTTTGCAAACGCAACCTCCACGACTTTTTGATGCGTGGAGTAGGGTTTTGCAAACGCAACCTCCACGACTTTTTGATGCGTGGAGTAGGGTTTTGCAAACGCAAACTCCATGACTTTTTGATGCATGGAGAGAAGTGTTGAAAACGCAAACTCCATGACTTTTTGGTGCGTGGAGAGAGGTGTTGCAAACTCAAACTCCATGACTTTTGGTGTATGAAGAGAAGTGTCGAAAACGCAAACTCCACGACTTTTGGGTGCATGGAGAGAGGTGTTGCAAACGCAAACTCCACGACTTTTGGGTGCATGGAGAGAGGTGTTGCAAACGCAAACTCCATGACTTTTGGGTGCATGGAGAGAGGTGTTGCAAACGCAAACTCCATGACTTTTGAATTTGTATATGTTATTTTTTTACGCCCGTCATTGCTAAACTTTGAAAGAGCTCACCCGCCCGTCATTGCTAAACTTTGCTTCACAGTCTTTGAAAGTAAAAACTCGTCTAACTGTCCATTTTCAACTAGCTTTCAGATCTTTCCCCGAGGGATCTGCAATCTTCAGTTTTATTTAAGAACGACTTCTTGACCAGTCTTTGTGGGGTTCTTTAATGTTT
Source organism: Coptis chinensis (assembly GCF_015680905.1). Lineage (NCBI taxonomy): Eukaryota > Viridiplantae > Streptophyta > Magnoliopsida > Ranunculales > Ranunculaceae > Coptis > Coptis chinensis. The sequence continues at coordinate 83,911,575 of NC_141463.1, read as the reverse complement.
TATGCCAAATTATACAACTTCTTGACGTCGATTTCTTACGGTCGCCCCCAGTTCTGCATTTTGTATGCAAGATCCTTCCATTGAGTTTCCACCACACTCGCATTGCTCATTGTTTTCTTGATAATGTTTGATTGTTGGTCTGTGAATGTAGTAGACGAGCAATACTTTCTTGATGTACTTCATCTACATTGGCTTTCGAATGAGCTAGTAATTCGTTATTAAGACCATCGTCTAAGGCAGCAGTACGGGTTGTCCCAGCAAAAACTTTGGTAAGTAATATGGCTTCTGCTCCAAAAGCCAAGTTAAATGGTGACAGTCCTGTTTAGCACTTTGGAGTGGTTTTATATGTCCATAGAACGGCTGGTAGCTCTCTTGTCCGCTTTCCTTTAGCTTGCTCGAGTCGACATTTGAGGATTGCTAAGATTGACTTGTTTGTCCCCTCGGCTTCCCCATTCATTTGAGGGTGATAGGATGTTGAAAAATTGTGTTGAATATAGAGACTAGCACAGAACTTGTGTATTTCTTCTGCATCAAACTGCTTTCCATTGTCTGATATTAACTCGGCAGGGACACCAAAATGTCACACTATATCCTTCTATAGGAACCGCTTCACGTCGAAAGCTTGTATGTGCACTGAGGGTTATACCTCTGCCCACTTGGTAAAGTAATCAGTAGCAACCAGCAAAAAATGGACATTCCCTGAAGCTCTAGGGAAAGGCCCAATGATGTCTAAACCCCATTTTGCAAACTGCCAAGGTGAGAAAATTAGACGCAGTTCATTTGCTGGAACTCGCCCAAACATAGATAGCTTTCCTTACTGAATCCGCTAAGTCCAAAGTTGTGCGCATGGCATAAAAGACGGCTTCATATTCTGCTACATTGTCAGAGGCCTTGAACTTAGAACGAACTGAGCTCTCAATAGTCGACTTATCTGGCTTGATAAAAAACACATCCTAATCCAAAGCCAAATTTGTTATGTGAGTCATCTGTGTAAACAATCCATGAATCGGATGAAGAGTCAGTATGCTTTGGCGGGGATTCCTCGCCCCCAATTGTGGCCGATTCACTAGAGATACCTTCATCTTAGTTGATTTTGGGGATGAAATCGTTGATAGGGAAATCTGTCATTAGGGATGCAAGTGCATGACCCTTTTTTGAAATGTGAGGTTCGAAGGTAATGTTATAAGTACTCAAGTAGATGTCCCATTCCGTGAGTTTGCTTGATTAATCCTGAGCACTTCGGAAAACTTTGCGAAGAGGATACTCCATATATACTTTAACCAGTCTTCCATGGAAGTATGGCTTAAGGCGCCTGGCAGCATGAACCAATGCTAGAGTGATTTTTTATTTTTATTTTTATTTTTCCTCAAATATCTGGTTTCTGCCCCCGTTAGTGTCTTACTAATGAAGAAGTTCGAATGACCGTCTTCTCCATCGACGAACAGTACTACACTTACTGCAGTATCTGTAGCGGCGAAGTAAGCTCCAATAGGTTGCCTTGTAGGCCGGGCCGCCAAGATTGGTGGTGAGACCGTGTATTTCTTGAATATCCGGTTTGAATCTTTCTTGATGTTCTCGTGATTTTGTATCTTCGTGAGAAAATCATCTAATGGCATCTTCATTTACTGCAAGGTCTTTCCATCGTGTTTCAGCCACACCCGCATTGCTCATTGTTTTCTTGATAATGTCTTTGATTTGCTATTTTGTGAATGGTGCGCCTGCGACTTCTTGATTTTTGATTTTAGGGGTAACTTCGCTATGCTGCATCTCATGGTGTGGTCGCCCCCAGTTATTGCGTACTTCCAAATTTTGTTGGTTTCTTGGACTGCGAGACCTGTGCCGATAATACATGCTAAACTGTCGAATTGGGGAGTAGTTTCTTCAGTGTGGCCGCATTCTGGGGTGATCTTTGTTAAACCTTCTATAGCGGTTTTGCTGTATTTAAACCATGTCTTAGGTCGTATTGCAATTCGTGCCTGAGGTCATGACCTTGTCGTCCGGCATCGCCTCTTATGGTTGATGTTGTCCATTTTTCTAATCTTCTTGACATGTTGCGATTAACGCGTGATGATTTTGGAATCTCGTGGGAGGTATGATGTCTTCCTGACAATGTGTTTTGTTGTTCTTTATGCCTTGTGTTATGACCCTTGCTACACCCATCGTCCTTGTTATTTCAAGATCTAGATTGCCTCCTCGAATGGGATGAACGTATGCTTAACCTTGAGTGATTTGGATGATTTTCAGGGATAAGTTCTAATGGACGGAATCTGCCATTATTATCCTGTATTTGGTTGAATACATTTTGATTTTCACTCTATTTGGGGGCTCTTGCCGTTGTGGAAAAAGTAGCATCAGTGTCATCCATTTGTATTTGCTTCCCTTTGTCCAGTTGCTTCTGCAAGTAGTTGTTGACTTGTTGTGTTCATTTTCTCTTCTGAGCCTTTGACGCATCATTTCTAATGTAACGTCTTCATCTTCTGTCTCCATATTTTCTGGATCTACTTAGTTTGCATTTGTAGCATCTAGATCTTGAAGATGAGCTGTTGGAACCTTCGGTCGCGGTAATGCCTAGATCTGGGTTGTCGTGGTACTTGGAGATGTGAAGGTCGAGCTTGCAGATCTAGTGCGGCTAGTTGATCCATCGCGACTGATTAATCGAATTTTCAGGATTTGGTAAATTGTTTTCTTTCTTCTTGTCGCTAGTCTTTGAAGAAGTGTTACTCATTATCTTTCGCCCACTTTGGTGCCCAAAAGTGTTGCTCACTAGTGATGCCCAGAAGTGTTGCTCATTAGTGTTGCCCACTTTTGGTGCCCAGAAGTATTGCTCACTAGTGCTTCCCAGAAGTGTTGCTCATTAGTATTGCCCACTTTTGGTGCCCAGAAGTATTACTCACTAGTGCTTCCAACTTTTAGTTAGAACCAGAAATGTTGCTCGTTTGTGCTGCCCACTTTTAGTGCCTACGAAATGGTGTCGTCTTCCTCCGTTCTTGTTATTTGTTGTCTTGTATTCAGTCCATACGTTATAGTTTACATTAAATCTGATTGTGTTGTACAAGTGGCAGCGTTATTGTCATTGTCTATCTTGTGGTTGTTTTCTTTTGCTTTACGCTGACAATATTGTAGAGTCTCCTCTGTAACGATGGTATTGTCTTGTGTGCAGTTATGTTTTCCATTGCTGAAGCATTGTGGTGGCCTTTGATGAAGGCGATAGAGGATGCAAATTAATATTGAGCCTTTTGGCTTATAGAGTCTCTTGATCCAGCGAGTTGTTGTGTTAAACTGATGAACTTTTATTTGCCTGCTTGTCTGATATCGAGTAATAACCGTTGATGGAACTTGAAAGTAGTAGATCTATTTTGGCTGATAGTTGAAATTTGAATGTTTGTTTAACTTCTTCATTCCGCTTTTCGCCATGGTTGACTTCGGCATTCTTCTTTGTAAAGGTGTGAGATCTGATAACATCTTGGAGCACTTGTGGAAATTCTCTTGCGTTTTTGCCATTGTTAATAGTTGTACTGGCCTCCTTTTGTTTAGTTGCTTCTACAAGTTGTCGTTAAGTTTCTTTGTTTTTCTGAACCTTTGATGCAGCACTTCCAGGGTCAAGCTTTTATCATCTATCTCCATATTTTTTAAATCTGCATCTCGTGAAATTGTGCCATTATGAGGAGAAGATACTGGCTAGTGAGACCGTAGAAGTTTAGATATGGGCTTTTGTGGTATTTGAAGCTGCAAAGGTGAAGCCTTTTGGTATGGTGGAACTTGATTGACTGGATCTTCAAGATTTGCTCAGTTGTTTCCATTGGACTGTTGTGTTCTTGCTTGGTTGTTTACTTGAGATCTTGTAGCTGTCGCCATTAATGGAGCTTGAAGAAAAATGTGGAAGAGGCCCGTTGATAAGAACCATGAGACGGGCCAATTATGTTTGGGTAAGAACTCACCCAACACACTAACGATCTTGTTAGGGAGATTGTTGTAGAATTGTTGAGACTGTACCTTAAAGGCTGCCCACGTATCCAAATCGTTCTCCTGGAATCAAGTCTCTCAAATGAACGTAGTTCTTTGTTTGAAATGATTGTTGGGTATTTATAGGAATCTTATTGCTTAAAATACCCTTTCCTTATTTGATGAGATATTTCCCTCTTTGTATGAAATCTTTCCTAAAGCTTCATATGGAAAAAATCCCTTGACATATCTTCGGACCTGCTATATATAACTTGGGTGTCATATTAGTGGGCAGTGTCATTGCTCCAATAAAGGGCATGCCCGAATGCCACACTAGTAGGCAAGCGGGACAGCCACAGTAGCGGGCAAGCAAGCACGCCTCATTAGCGGGCGGCTCTTATAGTAGTACCCAATGATGGTCGTTCGTAGGGGTACGAGTACACTGCTACATACAACGGTGCTTGAAGGTTGATGGGAAACTGTCTCCCAAGATAGAACGGATTTCCTTCTATAGAAAGCTAGCACTTCAATTCTATAGAATCAGCGAACACAACATAATATTTGACTAAGAACAGAGGGAGAAGAGAAAGATCAGAACTCTGTGTGATTTGGTGTGTCTTTCTCTCCAAATTCATCCACTATTTATAGGTGAGTGGTGCCTCTTCGAAACAACACAGTGACTCTTGGGAAAAAGTAAGCAACTCTTTGAAAAGTCACATGTTTCGAAAGGACACACCATTTCGGCATATAACACTGTTTCGAACCAGTGCCTATTTCGAAAAGTTACACCTTTTCGGCATGATGCACTGTTTCGAACCAGTGCACATTTCGGAAAGGTCTCACCTTTTTGGCATAATGCACTATTTCGAACCAGTGCACCATTTCGAAAAGGTTTTTCTCACTTTACGTACTGTTTCAAGAGAAACCCATTTCATCTCAAGTGGGTAACTTGGGAGACAAATAACTCATTCATATCTCAATAGATTTGTACAAATCTATTTTTCTAACAATCCCCCACATGAATGAAGATTTGGCTTCTTCTAGCATAAACATCGAATTTCTGTTCTTTTACAAATGAAAAGATACCGCATCAGGTCAAGTAGCATGGGAGGCCTTGAACTTGCCTTAGTGAAAGACGATCGGATTTAATTGGACGATCAGTAGACTTCAATTAATGTCCTTGAACTGTCAGCCGTTTGTATAAACCTAGACAATCATCTTCACGCAGTACCTTCTCGAATACTGTTGGTTCTCACGCTTGTGTTCATTTTGGCCTTGAACACTTCTTGGTTTCAGATAGTGCTTTTGAGACATTTTGTCTTTAAAATTCTCATAGAAGCGGCCCCACTTCGCACTAACATAGGTGATTTCTATAAAGAGTATCCTACAATACTCCACTTGGATAACATAACTTTCCAAGATATAGTAAATCATTAAAAGCTTGACTTATCCTGGGTCTCGCAGCAGATATACACTGTCTTATATAGGAATGGGTTAGAGTATAATATTAGTCTCCAGTGCTTAACTGAGTCACAGACATAATTCAGTTGGCCCTTTGAACCTAGATCTTGGGATCTCCAGTCAACTAGGTTGGTTTTTCCATTATGAGGACTCTTGGTTGATTATCTCAAAGGTTTTAAGCCTATTCCCCTTGATAATCGTTCTACTTGCTCTCTTGTTAAACATTTTGTAAGCGGATCTGCAATGTTACGTTATCTTTTGACCTTACATAGTCGATTGAGATAACTCCATTTGAAAGCAATTGTCTAACGGTGTTATGTCTACGACGTATGTGTCGAGACTTCCCGTTATACATGCTACTTTGTGCTCTACCAATAGCAGATTGGCTGTCACAGTGTATACACACTGCTGGCACAAGTTTAGCCCAGTTTGGAATATCCTCTAAGAAATTTGAAGCCACTTTCGGCTTCTTCTCGATCTTGTCCAACGCGCTATGAATTCCGATTCCATAGTGGACCTTGCTATTCACGCGTTTGCTTTGAGGATTTTCAAGAAATTTATGCATCTCTCCTAGAGTAAAACACCACATTTGATGTCTTTTGAGTAATGCTTCAACAAATTTCCAATTTTGAATTGATTAATTCAAGGAGATATATAATCCCCCATATTTTTCCAATTTCTCATGACAAAGTCAATAAATTGGAAACCATTTAGATATATGTTTTTCAAGTGAAACGTCTTGTTAAAAAATATCACGTATCATTCATATAGTGTCTAAACACGTCTAAGACCTCAATTTGCTTACAAGTATGTTGACATTCATAAGATTGAATAGCCAACCATTTAGTACTTCTGTTGGTTATTGATTATGTTCACAAAGAGTCACAAAAACTCCAAGTTTTGAACCTTATCTTACCAACAGGTCGGTGTCTTGTTAGAATTATCTTGGTTCCGCTTTCCAAGTGTTTGCCTTTTCAAACAGTCACACATTTCCATCAAGTTCACTTTAATTCCACCCATGTTCAATGAACCATCTTTGTTTAAACCCAAACCATATGGCGCCAAGACTATTACAAAGGCCATGGTGGTTATTTAAGTTATTGGACGGACGTCCATTAAATTGGATACAAACTAGTGTGCTTCAAGCACTTCATCGATGCAACTCGACTTTCCATTCAATCAGTACGTGAACCATTCCCTTCTTTCACATCTCTTCAACCGGATTGAAGGAATTTCGAAGGTCACCTTAGCGTTCACTACTAAAGAACTGCCAAAATATATAATTTCTGAGTGTGTAATTAACTAGAAATACATACCGTCCCAGTGCATGGAAGCATCATAGTGAGGAACTATGGCAAGAAAATGTTTGCCACATATCAATCTTTTGACCACCGCTTCTCAACGACGCGTTAACAAAACCCACTTCAAGATTGTTAGTGCATTTACATAAGTATAACCAAAATTAATTCAACAAAATTAATTCAAGGCAAGAACTCTGTCTTAAGTTGTTAGGAATATACAACTTAATTGTACTTACTATTTACCAATTACCAAACTATACAAACATTTTGTCTTGTAAATGTCTTGTACTTCTTAATTAAATCCGAGCCTAGTGTAGATACACTATGTCTTTAAGACAGATTTTCCCCCTCACGGTGCTTGAAGGTTGATGGGAAATTGTCTCTCAAGATAGAACGGATTTCCTTCTATAGAAAGCTAGCACTTTAATTCTATAGAATCAGCGAACACAACATAATATTTGACTAAAACGGAGGGAGAAGAGAAAGATCAGAACTCTGTGTGATCTGGTGTGTCTTTCTCTCCAAATTCATCTACTATTTATAGGTGAGTGGTGCCTCTTCGAAACAACACAGTGACTCTTGGGAAAAAGTAAGCAATTCTTTGAAAAGTCACATGTTTCGAAAGGACACACCATTTCGGCATATAACACTGTTTTGAACCAGTGCCTATTTCGAAAAGTTACACCTTTTCAAAGATGATGATCTTTGTTTGAACCAATGCACATTTCGGAAAGGTCGCACCTTTTCGGCATAATGCACTGTTTCGAACCAGTGCACCATTTCGAAAAGGTTTTTCTCACTTTACTTACTGTTTCAAGGGAAACCCATTTCATCTCAAGTGGGATAACTTGGGAGACAAATAACTCATTCATATCTTAATAGATTTGTACAAATCTATTTTTCTAACAGAAGCTACTGAGGGGTCTTATAGAAATGTGTTTTTTAAATTTGAATAATTGTATCATTTCTTTCCAAGGTTTGAGAAGCTTTGCTTTAAAGACAACTAATGACTTTGTTTTCATGTTTGAATGATTGAGGGAGAGCTAGTGCTGTTAGGTTGAAGGAACAAAGGGAGGTGACTTCTGTTGGTTTAGTGACTTCAGTCACTTTGTTTGGCATGTGCTGAGACTCAGATTGTTTTGAGATCAACAAAGATAGTCATGAGACGTTTGATAAGATGGTTTGTTAGAGAGAAATAACTTTGTTAGAAAAGATGGTAGATTAGTTTTCTTCAACCAAGAAAGCTATATATTTGCTTTATGTGATGTTCGGCAATCCTAAGTATGATCTGCATGAAAGCAAAAGAAGATTTTAAAGGAGACAAGCAAAGTTCCATAAGATGAAATGCTTGGGTAACCAGTGAAAAATAGAGAACCAAGTATAAGGATTTACTTCATCCCTTTGTCTTAAATTCAATAGGCCCCAAGAGTAGGCTACAAGATTCATAGCCTCTATCGCATTTCGTGTAAAAACAATCTCAGTAAACTCTGATGCATTAATGAAACGAACCACCTTTATCCTCGCTGATTCATATTCATCAGTGGCTCTTGCACTAAAGTGCAGGGAGAAATTAGTTAGAATTCATGATGAAGATTATTTTCAGTAAAACCCCTTGCATCAACCGTGTTAAAAGGGATCTAAAAACATACTAGATTACATAAGTTCCTTTTCAAATTGGAATACCACGATGCACATTGGAATTGTAGGTTGAGTAATAGTTTTGTAGAGAGTCCAAAACAGCAGTAGGCTTTTGTGAAGTTGCTGCATTATATCCAAGTAGACCTGTTTTGACTTGTTCACATTCTACAACACCCAAAACAACCATATTAGCATTTCTGTTAAATCTTTTTTTTTTTTAATGAAAACGGTAATATTGTCCAACAAAAAAACACTTTATTTATCCATAACTCTTTTCAAACGTCCTTAGTTTATTACTTTCAATACTAAAACAAGTCTAAACCCAATATCCACTATCCAAGATGAATTATTTGACACCATTAAAAGAGTTGGTAATACCTGGTGGAGAATAGGAAAATCGGGTCTAGTAATATGCCCAAGTGAAATTGACTGATTTTCAACAGCAAAAACATTTGAAGTTGGTAGTTTTAATAATACTCTTTCCATTTTAAAAAAGAATAAAATTTTACAGAAGAAGAAGAAGAATAATACGACCAAACATATTATGAATCTAATCTTCAGAGATAAAATAGTGAATATAGATTCTTCAAAATGATCAAAAACAAAAACATACATGCCAAATGACAATTCCAAACAAATGAAATCCAATAGTTAATTAAACTTTAGATTTTACACTTCAGATAAAAAAAATTTAAAAAAAACCCTTACAGCTTATGTCTCGTTTCCACCCTTTAGCACTGTCACTGGAGGACTCGGAACAATCTCATATGGCCGTGCCAGTGGACCTCCAGCTTCATCCGTTATAAACTCTGAGATACCAGATCCTTCGGGAAGTGACCATTGAATATGATCTTTCAAAGATTCGATTTGAAAGAGGAATTTCATGGGAAGCCGTACTCTTTCTTCGAACTCCTCAGTTGGACTCTCACTCAAGCTTTTGAATATAGCAATCGGTAGTTGTCTAAAAACCCAATGCAACATCTCCACAAACAATTTCTCTATAGATGTATATAGATCTTCAAGCGTTGAGGGGGTTTCAGCAAGGATGCGATCAATAATGGCACGAACAAGAAACCCAGCAACCCTATCAACATCATGATAATCATGATCCAATTCCTTCAATTTTAAAAGGATCTGACGAGCACGATTCAGATCCAGATGCAAACCGGATTGACGTTGACGATACTCCTCAGGGAGGAGACCACTAAAGTCGCCATCTCTCCACAAATCTTTTGCATATGAAAAGAACATTTTTGCGAACGGATGCGTTGGTGGCATTAGTGTTTGGTGAATGAAGAGAATGATTTCTTGGGCTTGTCTGAATGCAAGTACTAGAGATCCAACAAGATTACCTGGTAAGGAAACTTGTGCAATTTTTACAAGGAATACAATTGGAAGAGTCACAGGATGTTCCATTCCAAATTCCCTTCTAAGATCAAAATCAGGGCGGTCTGGGTATTTTCGAAAGAGTTGCAGTAGATTAGTAAGTGGCTCACTACAGCAAACCTCCCTTAATCTGATTATATCTTCCACACTTTTTCGCAAAATATACTCACCAGCGTAAATTCTAACTTCAGGCCAATGGAGATAGTAGCGGTCTGTATTGTTTATGTACGGACCAATAAATAAGTAACGCACTAGGCCTATTGGGTACACTATCAACCCCGAAACTATCCAGACTATTCTATTGAATAAACATGCACAGAACTTGTATAATCTATTGACAGTCACCCCCTTTTTCAAGGTTCGATAACGAGGTGAATTCCAATAAATTTGGATATTATGAACGTTCCATTTGAATTCCATGCGAGTAAACAATGCTAGCCATCTAAAGACAACTGGGAAAGTTCCAACTATGACAGTCAGAATCTGGGTGACAACTATTATTGGCATCGACCAGTCATAATCAGAAATCCCAGAACAAAACTTCACCCGCTTCAAAATGAGAAATCTTATTAGAGCTTGTATTAAGATGACTAAACACAACAGGCAGATTGTGCCAACACCGGCAGATGCCAGGTTTGTGCTTATTGTAAATTGTGGATCATAGCAATAAGTTTACGGGTAACATCCCTCAATCGACCAAACATGCTACTGCTCCCTTTTCTAAGAACCTTATTATAGTTCCCAGTGGTGAAGCTATTATCCTTTTTAATGGACGGATAAATCTGCCAGAACATTGAGAGCAATAGCACCATAAAGCACAAGACTATGATATGTTCTATGATGAACAGAACAATAACTCCAGTATGTATTTGTATACATATGTTTACGACTATGGATATGATGAAAATGCTCAATGCCATCAAATTTGAAAAAATATCAGCATCCCTGTTATTTCCAATAGAAGGCATGAGAAAACCCATACAAACACATATAAAGATAGTACCACAGAGTTTAGAAAACTGATCCACGGGCACTTTCGGCATTGAGGTTGTCAGATCGACGGGGAGTTTAGTTGCTATGGAAAGAAGAGTTAGAGAAACAGAATTGAGTGTGAATAGCTTGCAGGGTAGCCATCGCTTTTTAGCACGAATTCCAGCTACGATATCACAAAGCATCAATAGCATGCACACCAAAGAAGCTGCAGCTATGTATAAACCAATAACAGGCATAGGTGAAGGGAACTTAGAACCATCTACAGTTCCATTGATGCAACCATGGTTTGCCATTGTTTCTCAGTTGTCTCACAGTCTGAAGGAGTGAAACATGGACCTAGCTCTCCTTTAATAATGGCAATCGGAACAAGTTTTTTTTCTTTTTCCTTTTTTTTAGATAAACATTACTTTTATTGATGTATGAAGCAAGGTATAACTTTTTTTTTTTTTCGATATTCGAAGCAAGGTATAACATAGTGCACACTGCACATATGAGGGAGATTCTCATACGAAGGATACATAAGCATAACTTTTATTGATGTACTAGCCATTTGGCCCGGCCATCTTGCTGGTAAAGTGATATATGCTGGTAAAGGGGAAGGTTACTTATAAACTGATTATTCTCGATGGTTATCAGTCCTTACAAAACTAGTTAATGGCAGAGATTGATAGAGTATGCCGCGTTAATTTGGTTCGCTCCCACCCCTACTATGGATTCAAGAACTCGTTGGAACACGATTCATATGAATTGTATTGGGTCTGCCTAAAAATATGACAACTCTTGGAGTCTGTCTTAAATACTCCTCGAGCAATTTGACTTAAGCTTCAGCAAAACACCTTAAAACACCTTATGGTATAAAGTTATAAGAAGAATTATGCTTAAACTTACTGAAAAGGGCTTTTCAACAAAAGAATAACTAATTGATCATTGGTGTCGACATGGTCATCAGCCCTGAAAACAAACTTACAAAGCTCCCCATAAAATGTACAAACCAAATTAATAGAAATGCTTCCAACAATATGCTCTTTTTTAAATCCACTATCATTTCTACTAAATGAATCTTCAATTGTAACATCCCTTTTAACCATCCCATTTTTTAACCAGGAGTTAAAGGTGATGGAAAGAGCAACTTTTCAGTCCTCCCTTCTCCCATACTTACTAGCTCTCCAATATCTTCCAGCCTTTCTTTTTGATAGTACATACGAATTCCCTTCCTACTTTTTAAGCTACTGAGGGGTCTTATAGAAATGTGTTTTTTAAATTTGAATAATTGTATCATTTTTTTCCAAGGTTTGAGAAGCTTTGCTTTAAAGACAACTAATGGCTTTGTTTTCATGTTTGAATGATTGAGGGAGAGCTAGTGCTGTTAGGTTGAAGGAACAAAGGGAGGTGACTTCTGTTGGTTTAGTCACTTTGTTTGGCATGTGCTGAGACTCAGATTGTTTTGAGATCTTTACCAGAAAAAGGAAGAACAAAGATAGTCATCATGAGACGTTTGATAAGATGGTTTGTTAGAGAGAAATAACTTGGTTTGTTAGGAAAGATGGTAGATTAGGGCTTCAACAAGTTTTCTTCGGCCAAGAAAGCTATATATTTGCTTTATGTTTAGTAGTAGAGTTCACGTCTTATGATTGAACATGCTGCTGACCACGTTTTATTTATTTATTGATATGATAATCATTAACGGAGACAAGTTTGCATACCCACAGCAAAGATTCAGGAGCTCGAGAATCATGGTCGTCATAATTATGTTATCGATTCAATTTCAATCTGTATAATCGATCCATGGGGCTATGCCCAAGATTTGAAAATAAACTAAATGCCATGAACTATGTCTCGGCAAGTTAATCATATTGCATATTTGTTGCTAAACTGTTTAATCCGAACAAGATTTGGTCAATTAAACAAACTAGGTTATTGCTGTTGATGCAACTTTTTCCTCTGGGTAGCTATCATCTCAATCCAACTATAGTAAAAAGATTGGTAATAAACATGGATAGCATTTTAGCAATTCATAGCGTGATCAAATTCAAAAAGTTGCTATGTAATTACCTTTGTGAAGGTATACAGTACACAACTCTTGCTATTAACAATTACAAAATGCAGGCAGCGTCAGAAGATCACAAGAAAATGACACTACAAATTATTTTAACATTAAACATATGAAGGAACACAAGAGTAAAGAATAAGTTGAACATAAAAGACATACAAATTCAGATGGGAGACCCGCTATAACGAGGAAACAAAGAAGTCAATTGTTCCCTTTAACGCTGTAATGAAGGCATCAACATCCTCTTTGGTGTTGTAGAAGTGGAGGCTAGCACGTGCACTTGCATTAATTCCCAAGTACCGGTGGAGAGGTTGAGCGCCGTGATGACCTGACTGGATAGCCACTCCATACTGAAACAGGATAACATAGAGAATCCGAAACTTGCAGGTAATAACATGTGTTACGTGTAATTATCCATAATAAGAATGTGTTTTACCATTCATATATACACAACAAAGTAGCTCTTGGGAGCATATGAAAGATATAATGCAAATATGAAGAGACAAGTGCTCTCCAGTCTCCTCGAAGGATATAATAGATATCTAGAGACGTAAGTGCTTTCCTTCGAATCATAGCTATACACCGCAAACAGTTTTGACTAAGGAGAAAGGTAGCACACAAAAAACAAGTGTTCTATTTCACCAAATTTGAAAATTTTCAAAATCTTACCTCCTGATCAAGAAAAGTCGCAATGTCTGTCGGATGAATATTTTAATTTCGACATTGAATGAACAAAGAGCAGCACGACAGACATGCTCTGAAGGCACAGGGCCATATATGCGAACATTGGGAATAGAAGGCAAGCTTTCATGAAGATATGTAGCTAACTCTGTCTGCATGGACACAAACAATAACAATCAAAAGAAAAGGTCATTCTAAATTCAAGTTCTCAACAAAAGAATCAAATAATCATACAAGACCATTATTAACTCTTACACATGGTCATCATCTTGCCCTGAAAACAAATCCTTACAAAGCTCCCCATAAAATGTACAAACCAAATTAATAAAAACAGGACACTTCAAATGCTTCCAACAATATAGAAGCTCTTCCACATCCATCATATCCCGCAACTTTCCTTCTTCCACTATCATTCCTACTAAATAGTTCTCAAAACTACGACAAGCATCTTCAATTTCTTCTTCTTCTTTATTTATTATTATTATTATTTTTTATTGAGATCAGTAACTCTTTGATGCTGGCGGGGTTCGAGCCCCAGACCTTTGGTATCATCACTCAAAGGTTTTACCGACTTTGCTAGTCGGCACTTGCAAAATGTGTGGGCAATCCTGTTTTTAAAGAGATCAGTAACTCAATACTATGTAGCGTGGTTTGAACCCCAGACCTCTGGTATCATGTAGCGTGGTTTGAACCCCAGACCTCTGGTATCATCACCTAAAGGTTTTACCAACAAAGCTAGAAGACACTTAAAAAATGTGTGGGCAAGCCTGTTTTTAAAGAGATTAGTAACTCAATAGTATGTAGCGGGGTTCGAACCCCAGACCTCTCAGTATTATCACCCAGAGGTTTTACCAACTAAGCTAGAAAACACTTACCCTTCAATTTCTTCTCGACCCTTTTTTTATCATCCCATTAGCCTTCAAGTAAGCAGGAGTTAAAGGTGATGAAAAGAGAAACTTTTTAGTCCTTCCTTCTCCCATACTTACTAGCTCCCCAATCTCTTCTACCTTTTCTTTCTTAGCGCGAAATGACGATAGTACTGCACAAATTCGAAAGATGACACTACAAATTATTTTAACATAATATATATGAAAGAACACTAGTGTAAGGAATAAATTGAACACAAACAACGTACAAAACTCAGATGGGAGACCCGTTATGAAGAAGTCAATTGTTCCCTTTAAGGCTCTAATGAATGCATCAACATCTTTTGTGTTGTAGAAGTGGAGACTAGCACACACACTTGCATTAATTCCCAAGTATCAATGGAGAGGTTGAAGGCAATGATGACCTGATCGGATAGCCACTCCATACTGAAACAAAAAAACATAGAAAGTCAGAAACTTGCAGGTAGCTAACATGTGTTACGTGTATATATATCCATAATAAGAATGTGTTTTATCATTCACACATACACAACAAAATACCTCTAAGGAGAATATGATAGAATGATAGATACAGTAACAATATGAAGACACGAGTGCTCTCCAGTCTCCTCAAATGATATAATAGATATTTAGAGACATAACAAAAATTGACTAAAGAGCAAGGTAACACACAATATACAAGTGTCTCTCACTAAATTTGAAAAAGTTTCACAATCTTACCTCTTGATCAAGAAAAGTTGCAATGTCTGTTGGATGTATATTCTCAACATTGAACGAACAAAGAGCAGCACGACTGACATGTTCTGAAGGAACAGGGCCATATATGCGGACGTTGGGAATCACGCGCAAGCTTTCATGAAGATATGTAGCCAACTCTATCTGCATGGACAGAGAGCAAGGAGTACTTTAACAACGTTCTCTAAAGTCTCTAACCTTAAAATTATAGATAAACCTAACGATTTTTCTTTTTCTTTCCTTGTTCAATTCCAATCCCACAACTTAGAAGGATATTTAACAATAACTAAGTGCTGAAAAGACAGCCAGCTACAACAAAGAGATGATTTGGCCAATACTTTCCACTTAGCAGTTCTAAAATTCATAAATAATCAAGATACCAACAAGGTGACATCACTAGAAACATATAGAGATGAAAGAGAGAGGTGGGGGTGGGAAGGATCTGCTCACCTCATAATCATGGATCTTTTGCATGCCAATCCCCGACAAATAATCAATTGCCGCTCCAAGCCCTATAACCTCCCCAGTTGCAGGAGTTCCAGCCTCAAATCTAGTACAATTGAGCAAATAAAGATCCACGTCAGAGATTGATAGTAAGATCAAACATTTTCTAGTTTCTATTTCTTTCCTGGGATTCATTACGTATAGTTGTATATAAGTCGTAAGTAGGTGAAAGTGAGTTTTGTTACACACAAGGTTCTTACTAAGCTAGCTAGCTAATATCTAAATTACTTAGAAACTAGATTGTCACTTTTTTTTATAGTTATTAGTCACAAAACCTGTTTAAGATCTAGTTAATGAGGACCTTTTCAAAATGAAGGTCTTATATACTAATTTATTATGTAAACAGTACCTTATAATTTGTTTCATTTTCAAAAAAAAAAAAAAAGGAAAAGAAAAAAAAAATGAGTTGTATAGGACCGCCAACCATGTTATTACATGCATTAGATTTATGTTACATCACTGATTTCATCTTGTTCCAGATAAACCAAAGCTATTTACAGAAATTTGAAATTGTATATCATAAGGTTTTCAGTAGATTTTCAAACTTTGTAGAAAATAAATACTCGTTTTAGGGTAATAGAGAACAAGAAACTGGCAGATAAAGGGAAAGAATAGTTAAATTCTGGAAGCGTGTCTTCAAAGTAGTGGAAAGATAGGCAAGGATGTGATATTGCCAACAAAAAAGGAAAAAGGTTATGTTCCTGTTATAAACAAAAGATCAGATCATAAAGTCTTGATTTAGCAATTAGAGTTTCTAAGTTACTGTTAAAAACCAGTTCACTTCAGGATTTCAAGCAATCAAATAAATACACGAATATGCATACAAACAGACCATTTGTCCAATATGGGGTAGGCAGATGAGCAACAACAGTTTGCAGGTGATTAAACCATAGACCTGGTGTCAATAACCTAACCCAAAATGAAAGACAATAGGTGTGTGAAAGCAAAAGGGAAAAGGAATAGTTAACAAGCGATTAAATGACCAGGCAAATGAAATTTCTAAACAGAAACCTAGGCCATATCAATCTTCTCAGAGATATATATCAGTGCTCTTTTACAAATTAAATTATGTGACTCATCAAATAATGGGTTCTAACTTCAAACACAATTCTAGTCATTCAATTTGTAGTGCACAATTCTAGCCGTTCAATTTATAGTTTAGTGTATGTTAGGCTCCAAACAAATTCACTAACCTGGAAAGAGGTCGTTCTGCATAAGTGGAGTGATCTAAGAATACATCATAAATCATTTCGCCACCGCCTGAAACATAAAAAAGCAAGTTACACATTGTGGTAGAACCAGTCTTTAAACTTGAATATCAGCTAAAATCTCTTACTAAGAAAACCCTTTCAGTCCAAGATTACCGAGGAAAGGAGGCATGCGAGACAAGACCTTACTTTTGCCATATAGGAATCCAGCGCCTGTAGGCCCACACATCTGAGACATGTTTATTACTTAATTTCATGTATGGATAATCATTGGGATGAAACATAGTAACAACAATTAAAATGCATGTAGAAATAGGTTTCAAAAGCCTCATTTTAGATTATACGAACCTTGTGTGATGATGCAACAAGGAAATCAACATCTAGACTTTGCACATCAACCACCATGTGGAACACTTTGACAAGCATCTACAAGTACTTTTGCCCCAACATTGTGAGGCCAACTTGTAATACCCTTAATTGGAAGAACAAAACCTAAAAACACAAAGATAATCCATTTTGGAAAAATGTTCAAACAACATATCAAACTAAGAACTTCTGTCAAATGCAACAAAGAATAGAACCAGATCAATTCTATTCAACAAAATAATAAAGACTGGAAAAAGCCTAGTTATAATTACAATGTCACACAACAGATGTAAATCAACGGAGAAAATAGAGTATACAGCACAAAATAATGAATTATGCATTGTCAACCTCAGTATAACTATAAAATGTTGACCATGACAATGATAAGTCGATAAGAATGAATGAACAAAAATCAAAAGAAATCAGGATATCAGTCACTTCGTATCTGTGACAAAGTAACTTAGTTTGTAATATACGGGTGATTCTAAAGCAGTGAATAAATTCGTGTTGGAGTTATTTAGAGTATAAGAAGAAGATGGATATAAACGACCATTTCCTCTTGGAGGTACCCCCTTCAAAACGGCCCCCATTTTCTGAGTTGGTTTAAGTTGCTTGTTTGGACCAATCACATTTTGTTGTCCTGTGGTCAGTCTTTTCTGTGTCGACTCATTGCATACACCTAATCAACTCTTGTCTCCTAAGTCTATTCCTCATGTAATTACCTAGAAAACTCTCGTCTTTTCTCCTTGCACAGTTTAACAGTGTGACAACCTGAGCTCCTGAGCTTTCAATCAACTCCCATGCCACACCAAGTTATAGTGAACTACGACCCACACTGTCCTACTTTCCATTAATTTTTCAAAAGAATATTTATGTCTAATAACCATCTTCATTCTAACATTAGATTATCACTTACCTTGAAAAATAACTGAAACCAACTAAACATAAGCATTCCCTCGTCGCCCTTCTATTTTAAGCCCACACTTTCGAAAAGGGTCATGTGAACATCTATGAAGAGTGAAAATACCCATCAAGCCATCACACCAGGTAGCAGTGGCGGAGCCAGGGGGGGCCCAGGGGATGCCCTGGCACACCCTCACTTTTCAGTTTCCAAAAAAAAAAAAAAAACTATTTGGGGGGTCACTTACTATTCCCTTGTAACCAAAACGCAAGCAAATAGGAAAGGGAAAAATAAAAAAGCAAAGCAAACCCAGCCCAAAAACGGTAACCCACTGACCCTTACTCTTTCTCTCTCCCCAAAAATAATAAATTGAAAGTAGAAATCCCAAATATTAAACTCACACACTCTCTCTTATTTTATATAAATAAATAAATAAATAACCAAAAAACCCTCACCTACTCTCTCTTTCAGTGACTCGGTCTCTCACTCTCTTGAGGACGCTGTGGTAAGTTTTAAGTAAATTTTCTAAACCATCGGGGGTTTTTTTTTTTTGGTATTTTGTAGGTTTAAACTTGATGTTTTATTTATCTTGAAATTTAAAGTAATAGATTGCATTGATTAATTGATACTTAAGTATTGTTTAAACAATTATATTAAAATATTTGATAAAAGAAAAATCATTGCTAACTCAACCAATGCTGAACTCAGAAGATGTTAGTATGCTGAAATAAGATCCTCTTCAAAACGAAGTCACTAAGAAAAATGGTGGTTGAAATATTAGTTAAAAGAAATAATGAATTTTGTGATTGGGTTTGAAATATCTAAACAATATAAAAAAGCTGGAGTGTGAGTAACAGTAGATTCTATTTCTGTCACGGTGGCAGAATCTTAATTTTTTGGTTTTCGCGTGGCAATTTCATACCTTTGTGATTTGTTTTTTTGGTGGGCAAAGCGGTGGCAGTTATGTAGATTTCATAAAATACGGTGGCAAAGTTTGAAGTCTTTTTTTAAAAAAAAAAACAAAAAAAGTGATTTTGTCAACTCATGTGGGCTCAGCTCCACTAAAAAAATTGTAATAAAAAATGTGTTGAAAAAACGTGGCTTGCCACGTGCACAAGGCTAGTTAGTTTTAAAAAAAATTGTGTGCTTGGTTGTGGTGGTTCACCCTCATTTAATTTCCTGGCTCCGCCACTGCCAGGTAGAATAAAAGCTTTAACAGAGACAAGGCATGAGAAAGGAGAACAAAAAAGTTTAAATAAGAAAAATAACACGCCTACCAAGAGTGTTGGAGACATGATGCGTGACCACAAGTTTCGTCTTCTCTGACAACATTTCTTTCAACTTATCAATATCAGGAACTTCTTCTTCTTCTGTTAAACTAACAAATTTAAGTGTCGCACCAGTCTTTTGAGCCACAATTTGAAAAGGAGCTATGGCACTGTGATGTTCGGCAATCGTAAGTATGATCTGCATGAAAGCAAAAGAAGATTTTAAAAGAGACAAGCAAAGTGCCATAAGATGAAATGCTTGGGTAACCAGTGAAAAATAGAGAACCAAGTCCAAGGATTTACCTCATCCCCTGGTCTTAAATTCAATAGGCCCCAAGAGTAGGCTACAAGATTCATAGCCTCTGTTGCATTTCGTGTAAAATCAATCTCAGTAGACTCTGATGCATTAATGAAACGAGCCACCTTTATCCTCGCTGATTCATATTCATCAGTGGCACTAAAGTGCAGGGAGAAATTAGTAAGAATTCATGATGAAGATTATTTTCAGTAAAACCTCTTGCATTATCAATTGTGTTAAAAGGGATCTAAAAACATACTAGATTACATAAGTACCTCAAGAAATGAATACCACGATACACATTGGAATTATAGGTTCAGTAATAGTTTTGTAGAGAGTCCAAAACAGCAGTAGGCTTTTGTGAAGTTGCTGCATTATCCAAGTAGACCAGTTTTGACTTGTTCACATTCTACAACACCCAAAACAACCATATTAGCATTTCTCTTAAATCTTTTTTTTTAATGAAAACGGTAACATTGCCCAACAAAAAGACACTTTATTTATCCATAACTCTTTTCAAACGTCCTTAGTTTATTACTTTCAATACTACAACAAGTCTAAAACCAATATCCCACTACCCAAGATGAGTTATACTACTCCTTCATTGAAATAGTGAGGATATACAATTGTAGAAAGCCCGAGAACACAATTACCTTGAGGGAAGAATGCAGGGTAGTTCTTTACAAAAAATCGTCGCCAAAATGCCACCCGAAATACATCTCTTGGCTACAAAAGAAAAATGCGAAGGCCAAAGGAAAAAATTAAAAACTTAGAACAATCAGACAATCAAAATATCGAGGAACCGTTTCCAGCTTAGAAATGCAGCATACGACACCAGATTACTCCATTAGGCCACGTGAATATAGATTCTTCAAAATGAACAAAAACAAAAATATACATGCCAAGTGACAATTCCAAACAAATGAAATCGAATAGTTAATTAAACTTTAGCTTTTACACTTCACATAAAAAATAATAATAAAAAAAAATCTTATTTTGGTGCTTATGTCTCGTTTCCACCCCTTAAACTCCCCTTTCCCCTGCAGGCCTCCGAACAATCTCATTCAGCCGTGCCAGTGGACCTACAAACTCTTCCGAAGCTTCATCCGTTTCCGTTAGAAACTCTGAGATGCCAGATCCTTCGGGAAGTGACCATTCAATATGATCGTCGAAAGATTCGATTTGAAATAGGAATTTCATGGCAAGTCGTACTCTTTCTTCGAACTCCTCAGTTGGGCTCTCACTCAAACTTTTGAATATAGCAATCGGTAGTTGTCTTAAAATCCAATGCAACATCTCGACAAACAATTGCTCTATAGATGTATATAGATCTTCAAGCGTTGAGGGGGTTTCAGCAAGGATGTGATCAATAATGGCACGAAGAAGATACCCAACATTCCCAACATTCTCAACATTCATATGATTGAAAACCGCTGATTCCGTCAATTTTAAAAGGATCTCACGAGCACGATTCAGATCCAGATGCAAACTGGATTGACGTTGACGATACTCTTCAGGGAGCAAACCACTAAAGTCGCCATCTCTGCACAAATCTTTTGCATATGAAAACAATTCTTTTGCGTCCGACTCCGTTGGTGGCATTAGTGTTTGCTCAATGAAGAGAATGATTTCTTGGCCTTGTCTGAATGTGAGTACTAGAGATCCAAGAAGATTACCTGGTAAGGAAACTTGTGCAATTTTTACAAGGAGTACCATTGGAAGAATGGTAGGTAGTTCCATTCTTCGAAGAGTAAAAGGAATGTCCATTCTCAATATCATTCTATGAATAAAATCAGAGCGGTATGGGTATTTTCGAAAGAGTTGCAGTAGATTAGTAAGTGGCTCACTACAGCAAACCTCCCTTAATCTGATTATATCATCCACACTTTTTCGCACAATATACTCACTAACCAAAATTCTAACTTCATCATCGAGAGCCAAAATTCTAACTTCATCATCGTCTATGTACGAACCAAATAAGTAACGTACTCGCTCTATTGGGAACACCGTCAACAACGACACTATCAAGACGATTCGATTGAATAAAGATGCACAAAACTTGTATAATCTATAGACAGTCACCCCCTTTTTCAAGGTTCGATAATGAGGTGAATTATTCCAATATATTTGGAATTTCATGCGACTAAACAATGCTAGCCATCTAAAGACAATTGGGAAAGTTCCAACTATGACAGTCAGAATCTGGATGACAACTATTATTGGCATCGACCAGTCATAATCAGACATCCTAGAACAAAGCTTCACCCTCTTCAAAATGAGAGATCTTAGTAAAGCTTGTATTAAGATGACTAAACACAACAGGCAGATTGTGCCAACACTGGCAGACACCAGGTTTGTGCTTATTGTAAATTGTGGATCATAGCAATAAGCGCACAGGTAACATCCCCTCAATCGACCAAACATGCTTCTGCTCCCTTTTCTAAGAACCTTATTATAGTTCCCAGTGGTGAAGCTATTATCCTTTTTAATGGACGGATAAATCTGCCAAAACATTGAGAGCAACAGCACCATAAAGCACAAGACTATGATATGTTCTATGATGAACAGAACAATAACTCCAGTATGTATTTGTATACATATGTTTACGACTATGGATATGATGAAAATGCTCAATGCCATCAAATTTGAAAAAATATCAGCATCCCTGTTATTTCCAATAGAAGGCATCAGAAAACCCATACAAACACATATAAAGATAGTCCCACATAGTTTAGACAACTGATCCTGGGCACTCGGCATTGACGTTGTCAGATCGACGGGGAGTTTAGTTGCTATGGAAAGAAGAGTTAGAGAAACAGAATTGAGTGTGAATAGCTTGCAGGGTAGCCATCGCTTTTTAGCACGAATTCCAGCTACGACATCACAAAGCATCAATAGCATGCACACCAAAGAAGCTGCAGCTATGTATAAACCAATAACAGGCACAGGTGAAGAGAACTTAGAACCATCTACAGTTCCATTGATGCAACCATGGTTTGCCATTGTTTCTCTGTTGTCTCACAAGTTTTTTTTTCTTTTTCCTTTGTTTTTTAGATAAGCATTAGCCATGGCAAACACCGTTTCTTTTTTTAAGATTTTATCTATTGTGGGCTCCACACATCTTTCTGTTTTGTGCGTATAAAATGAAGAAATCTTTTTATTTGAGGTTATGGCTTGTTCCCACGAACGAGAGAAACAGAAAAAAGAATTAATATTCCATTGTAAGCATACCTGGAACTGAGGTAGGATCTTCTTCTCCTTTGAATATCACCCATCGTTTTTCCTTCACTAGTAAATCAAACAAAAAGTCAAACACTGTCGGTCATCTATTGTAATTTAAAATTAAGCCAGACAGAAGACGTATAGAATATGATACGGTTGAAAAAGTTACAATTTCAAGGAGACCACTTAGTCATGTGCAAAAGTAACAACGAGACTCATAATCACAGTAAGCCCCAAAGTTTTACTAATTTGCTAGAGTTCTGATCCATTTTTCTATCTTTTCTTGTATGGCACGAATGACCCAGATTGAAGCCTAAATGTGTTTTCTACAGTCTGCAGTGTAAAAATATACATACTTTTTGTTTTTTGATAGGTATAACTCTCCATTCTTTCAGCTACCAAACAACTTGTATTACATAATTATGAATCTTATACAATTCCTATTTCCTGGACACATATTGTGAAAGCTATAATGTCCATTTCCGGACTCAAAAGCTACGTAGATAGATTCAAAAGCTACGTAGATAGATAATAACTCAAAAGCCTAAAGTCCACTTAAATAAATAATATATGTATATATTGATAGCTAATGATTCATTGCATACTTTGTTTGAAGGATTTATATTTTTCTATTTTTTTTTTGAAGAGTTTTGACGAAGGGTTTTATTTATATTTTTAGGTTATTATTGTCCTAGATAACAATTCTTATCATCCTCACCTATATAAACTATATCAAAATATAACACAACAATCAAGGAATAGAACACGTACTCAAAACATACCATATGCTTAAGCAATAACCAAATTATATTCATTGTGCACAATGATTCTTCCATCTGCATAACACGTAATGATTAGAAGTTGATATTTACGAAATTACAAAAGTGGAAAATATGTAAGATAGCCTGAACCTATAAATCTACCAATGTGGTTGTTTGATCAATGTATGCCAATTAGAATACTTCAAGAGTCATAGGTGTAATTGATATTAAATTCAAATATTCAATTAATTATCGAAAAAAAAATATTAAAAAGAGACAGTATAGTGATATTCTAATCCCAACTCAATATGTTAATCTATAGTCGATACCAAAGAAAGTGAAGAATACTTAAGTAAATCTTGATTCCAAATTAGATGTAAATTGGAGATTAGGATTTTGTTGGCCGGGCATGCTACATTGATAGCTAACAATTCAATAACCGAAAGTCTACTTGAATATATGTACATTATTCGCTACTAAGTCAAAAGCCAATATTCAAAAGAAATTGAGCATTTGTATCCCTAAATGCATTTATCTAAAATCAGTAAGAACTTAAATGTTGTGTCCAACAGTCAAGTACGGTTACGTTCAATTTACCCATTAGAGGTTTAATATTGTAATGTTCAATTAAACCATTAAATCAGGTAATTTTCAATTATGGTACGGTGTTACCTTGTATTTTTAGTTTTTTTCATCTTAGAAAATACATATAATGTCTCCATAGAGAGGAACCTTAAGCCAAGACCCCAACCATAAAAAATAAAAATAGAGTAGCACCACGCACTTGACCAGCTAACAGTTACTTGTAAAGCTTATATCTTGGGTTAGGAATGGCAACCAATGGTATTCTTTTCTTTAAAACAATTCCAAACTTCTCTGATAAATCCAGCTTAGTCTCTTTTGGCAACTTCCAATTAAATGAGTGCAAGAGTGAAGCCAATACAGATATTAACATTCTTTCAGCTAAGGGAATCCCTGCACATATCCTTCTCCCATAACCAAATGGGAGATAATGAAAATCATTTCCCTTGTACTTACAACCTTTACTAACATCTAGGAATCTCTCAAGATCAAACACTAAGGGGTTCTCCCAAGCTTCGGGGTCTCTGTGCATTGCCCATACGTTAAAAAATACTCTTGCACCCTTAGGGACAATATAACCGCCAACTGCACACTGTTTACTTGGGCTATGAGGAACCAAAAGAGGCACTGCAGGATGCAACCTAAAAGTCCCCTTCAATACAACATCCAAGTAGTGTAACTTGGACAAATGAGAGTCTTCTACCACATTGTTCAGTCCTACAACTGCTTCTAGTTCTGCTTGGGCTTTCCTCATTATATCTGCATTTTGCATCATCTTTGTTATTGCCCACTCTAACGTGGTAGCTGTCGAGTCTGTAGCACCCACAACAATGTCTTGTGACACATTTTCAAGATACAAAAAATTATTAACATAACAATGAAAGATTTACAAAACAAAAGCAGTTGGTCCCACATTAGAAGGAATGGGACACAAAGCAAAACACTCAGGCCCACAGCTTTAGCTTCCAAGTTGACGACGATAATGATGATGAGGATCATATTCATGATAGGCTTCATCACCCCTTCTACTCTTTCTCCTCTTGTTCTTCTTCTTCACAAAGCTCATTCTCCAATTTGTTCTCCTCATGTGGGGCTCAATTCTCTCATGGAGACCAAAGAGATGTTGCCTATGATTGGCTTCAAGGTATATAGGCTTTAATTTGTTTGTCTATTTCATTTTTTTATTTTAGTTTAGAAAAATAAGAGCCCTTGGAAGTTGCTTCAGGACATACAAGAGATTTTTCGTTTTCTAAAAATCTTATGTTCATGCAGATGAATTGTTCCATGATGATGAAACAAGCTCACAAAGTTCCCACAACTCTGGAAAATACTCCAACTTGAACTATAATTCTAGCAGTGAACTGGACTTTGATCAGAGCCCCAAGCAAGAGACCATCATCATCAAAGTTGAAGGACTCATCAAAATAATTGTTGTGTCCCTTTATCTATCTCCTCCCCTTTTTCTCTCTCTTGTCTCCCTCCACTCTTCCTCAATCCCGCCTCCTTTTTCTTCTCTTTCCTCTTTTCTCTCTTTCTCCAATATTCATTATATATCCCCATCCCCCTCATCCTAGCCCTCCACCTGTCCCCTAATCCCAGGGTCTCCCTTTTCCCACATGTAGGGCAGCAGCAGCACACATATGGGTCCTTGGAGGTACCCAGTGCCAAGCGGGTTCACCGCATGTATTACCGCGGTTTCGCCATCCCTTGATCCTCTACTCCCTCCTTAGCCTTGCCCCCAGTCAATCCGTCGTCCACTCTCAGTGGTCACGGATCGTGCCACTACAAATGTCCCTTCTCGATTCCGCAAACCTTGTGGTGTTCGGGGATCGAGAAAACTTTATTTATGTACCTCCACCATCTTGTCCCACCGAATCTTCTGTTGATGTCACCATGGCACAGCTGTCAGCCCGCGTGCTCCTCACACATGCTCCAGTTAGGGACTCCTCGTTTCTCGCATTCCACGCGTCACCTTTCCCTTGGTTACTTTTGCGGTGCCTCGGTTTCTGTTGTGGGATTTTACCATTATACCCCTTATGGACTTCAAATCCCGCTCGTTTCCTCTCCTCTTCTTCATTCGTTTCCATCCTCTTCTCTCTCTCTTCTCGTCTGCCATTTTTATCCCCTTTCTCTAGCACTCCATACTCTCCAGCACTCCTCCACTGTACTACCGTTTCGTTGCTTTCTCCTCTCTCTCTCTCAGCGGGGCTATTTGTATCTCCTGTTGCTTAGCATGCGCGTCCCTCCAGGTTTGTTCCTTCTTTTCCTCTTTCATTTTCACTATTCTTGCATTTTTAATTTCTCCATATTTGAATATGTTCTCCTTTGCTTTCCTTGTGTCCATAATGTCTGAATCCCAGTCCGCGGATTCCTCCTCTATGATGTCAGACTCGGCGACCTCCCCACCTGCGAGAGAACCAGTCGTTGCCCCCTCCACCTCTGGTCGGTCCTCCTCTCTCCCACCGTCCCCACCGAGATCCCGTAGACCTAACTTGGAGGCGGTTAGGGTTGCTTACAACATTCCCGATGACGTGCTTCTAGAGCATGTCCCTGACGTCACACACTACCCCCACTTGGTCCCACATCGACCGGGGTATCTTGTATCCACGATCGGTCAAATCATAGCTGGCATGCGATTTTCCCTTTCCTTACTGGACGTCGAGGTGTGCAATCACTTCCACATTCCCCCCTGTCAAGGCATCAACAACTTTTGGAGGATTTTGTATGCCGCGAACCATTATAATCAATTTGAGGATCCCAAGATAACCTTCCGCGACATCATCCATCATTATTACATAAAAAAGAGTACCAAAGATGTGAGCGTGGGATACCATTCCTTCTGTGTGCACCCTAGGAAACAATCCTTCTTACTCCACATTACCATCTCAAACAAAGTCTGGCACCACTACCCCCAGTATGTTTCCGGGAACTTCTTGTCCGCGGATGTCCCCAGTGATGTGACTCTTTCTCATCTAGCCTTTATAACTAGCGGTGAGTGTCCTTAGCTATTTCCCTTTACTCGTGAAATGTACACACTATTAACTGACTCTCGATTCTCTTCTCTCTTGCACAGGTTGGAAGACTGATTCCAAGTCACACATTTACACAGGAATTACTTCGCCCATATTTCAACAACTTTGCGGCCTGGGGCCTACCCAATCGGAGGTGCTCGGTATTGACCCCAGCAACGGCATTCCCCTACTTTCCAACCCCGCCCTTCATACTCTCGGGAAATACTCTGCGCCCTTCTACCGTCCCCTACCTCCCAAAGAAAGGAAGCCTCGGTCCCCCCCCTCCCTCAAGAATATCTCCCACCCTCCAGGGCACATCCGTGAAACGCACTGGCCGCGGATTCACCTGCAAAACTTCCAAATCCCAAGCCCTTGCCCAAACCCTAGCTACTATAGCCCACAAGTCTCCGGCCAAACTCCCTTCTCATTCCAATAGAACTGCGACCCCTTCCGTCCAGTCCATTTCCAATTGGGAAGATCAGTACTTTTCCTCCGAAACTCCACCTACTGACATGGCTCCCCCCTCCATGGATATCTCCAAGATCAAGCTGTTTGACAGCGATTCGATGATGACATCACATAAATTATTCCACCCACGGTTGTCCTTGCACACTGGGACGCCTCTTCTCCAGCCGACAACTCTCCCATAGAACCTTTGCCCAAGTAGAGTCGGACTTCAGAGTCCGCGGAACCTCCCCCGACTACCTCTTTTACTCCCTTGGGGTGCCGCAGCGGTAAGGAGGTTGTCGCCCCCCACCCAAGGGCCTCTACTCAAGAACTCTTTCACCCCACTTTCAAGGTCCACAACCGGCAACTTACTACCGCGGACTCTACGTTCGAGAACCTTGCTGCCACCTCGGCCTTGTTCTATAGCGCCCATCTTCCTCGAGATCTTGCTTATGAGGAGGGGGGCTCGTTTGAGCAGCACCGCACCTCCTCGTATACTAATTGGGAAAAGGTACTTGTTCCCCACTCAATGATCCTTTTCATTGCATTCTCTATGGTCTTAACACCTCTTGACTTTCCAGGTGAATCTGGACATGTGTTTCATGGTCTGCGGCTTATTCTCCGCCCTGAACATGGTGGAGTCCCTGGAGAAGGAAGTTAGCGGCCCTGATGGGCTGCGGGCCTCTTGTGCCCGTTTAAAAACAGAGTTGGAGGCTGCAGCATTGTCCAAATTGCAAGTCGAAGATGAACTTAGGAATGTTGAAGCTGCCCACCAGAGGTACATGGATAGCGTCAATGACCGCCTAAACAAGCAGCGAGAAGCCCTCCTCCTTCAACACTAGGGCAATATGGAAGCTCTAGTCCGTACCCATGAGGACAGCATGGCTGCTCTTTACAGCAGCAAAAAGAGGACATAAAGCAACTCCAACTGTGCTTCAAGATTCAGGCTGATAAGCGGGTGGCCAAAAAGGTGAGCGAGGAACATGTCCGTCGACTCAAGAGGGTCGACTCCTCCCTGCAAAAAGCCCCTTTCCCCAGCCCAAGGAGTTGGTGACACCACGGTCCCACATGTGGTTGACCCCTCTTCTGCGGACCAGTTGGAGTTTACACCTCCGGTGGTTGTCGCGGCCCCCAGTGACGCTGATGTTGTAAAGACTGTCGCGGAACAAGAACCGCAAGTTTGATGTATTTTGCTTGGCCTGTGGGCTTGTACTTGAATATTTAGTCTTTTGAACCTTGGAACATCCCTGTATTACTTTGCTTCAGTGGGATCTTTTATAACAGTTAATTTTGTCCTTTCTCCTTTCCGGTGTGTGATGTCCTTCGTGTTGATTTTAATTGAAATTGCTCAACTCCCTTTGTATCTTTTCTGTCTCCTTTTAGTGGGCATTTAAGGTGCACTAACCACTCCCTCGACCGATTTGTGTCGGGCTCCCATGCTCTAGGCGATGCAACCTAGGATTTCCACCTATTCCTTCCGGATATGTTGCTTACTCCCGATCACCATATGAAACTCCGAATCGCGGAGGACTCCCCCCACTGCCTCTACTCAAGAATGGAGTCTGTTGAGGTGCAACTCAGTTTGGTTCGAACCTCGTGTCCACAGAGGGCACATATCCCCCGATGTCTCTAATCGGGTGGAGTGGATGCGTAGAGGGGCAAACTTCAGTTTTGCCCCTGGGTATGATTCGGACCTCATGTCCGCGGAGAGAAAGGCTCATCCCCTCATGTCCGGGAAAGGCTCATCCCCCGCTATCTCTAATCCGGAGTGGAGTCGGTTAAGGGGAACCTTCGGCTTGCCTGGGTATGATCGGACCTTATGTCCATGAAGAAGGGCTCATCCACCCTGTGCCTCTAATCAAGAGTGGAGTCAGTTGAGGGGCAACTCAGCTTCCCCCAGATATGATTCGGACCTTATGTCCGAAGGGCTCATCCACTATGGAAAGGGTCTCTCTAATCAAGAATGGAGTCCATTGAGGGGCAACTCAGCTTGCCCCCAGGTATGATTCGGACCTCATATCCGTGAAGGGCTCATCCCCTCCGCTGTCTCTATTCAGGAGTGGAGTCCATTGAGGGTCAACTCAGCTTGCCCCCAGGTATGATTCAGACCTCATGTCCACGGAGGGCTCCCCCCCTCCCCCCGCTATCTCTAATTAGGAGTGGAGTCCCTTGAGTAAGTTTTCCATTGTTGGTGGGATTCTTCTCCAACTCCAACTTCATCTCTACTCTCAATTCATGTGTAAGCGATGACACGCAAAGTCAGGATCTAAACCGGTAATGTCTCCGATTTCCCATGCAAACACATCTTTGTTTTCTGACAACATCTGCACCAGTCTACTCTTCCACTCGTCCAGTAAACTGGACCCTACTGAAGTAAACTTCTCTTCATCCCCGTCCCCAAATTCACTATCTCGACCTCATCCATTGTTTTCGGCCCCATCTCCGGCCCCGTCTCCTCCTTGGGGGCGCTCTGTAATTGCTAGGCGGACCTTTTCCTGGGTTCGACCCCTCTCCCTTGTCCCCGCGGACCATCCCCTTCACCATACCCTGATAACTGCTCTTAGATGCCACTTGCTCACCACAGACTTTGTACGTTCCCATTGGGGTAGGGAATCGAATCATTTGATAGTAAGTGGATGGTACCACCTTCATCTCGTGAATCTACCGCCACCCTAGAATGGCATTGTACTGCGAATCGGCATCCACCACCTTGAATCAAGAGAACATTGTCACCGGTCCCATTGTCACAGGGAGTAGAAGCTCTCCTAAAGGCTCAGTCATGCTTCCATTGAACCTGTACAAATTTGTTTGCGATGGTCTTAACTGTTTCTTGTCTATCCTCATCTCCTCCATTGCCTCTTTGAACAACAAATCCACTGCCGCAGTCAATTAGTACCCTTTTCACCATGTAATTACCCATCGCCACCGTGATTACCAATGCGTCCTCGTGCGGGGAGTCGATCGCCTTGAGGTCCTCGTCTGTAAACACTATGCTTCCCCTTCCATTCACAGACCAAGTGTTTGGTTGCGAATGTCCTGATGCCTCATTTACCTGCTGGATGCTCGCGGTTCGTCTTATCTTATCTCGGTGGGCGTTGTGACTCAACACCTCTCCACTGAAGATCACGTTGATTGTTCCCAGTATCCTCCCCTGATTCTGTAGTACTGCTCCTCTTTCTCATTCCCCGTTGTAAACTCCTTCAGCAATCCCTTCCCTATCATCCTCTGTATTAACCACTTTAGCGCATAGCAGTCGTTCATCTCATGGTTATATATCTGATGGTAGGCACAATAAGGCTTGCCTTGCATTTCCGTTGGTTTGTTTCGCAGCCCTTCATAACCCGACAAATTCTGAATCAGCAACAATATCTCACCCAGCGGCCTGTTTAGCGGTGCCTATTCCACTTCACGGTAAGGTATTCTCTCCCTGTTCTCCCTCCTGACCTCTCCACCTTATAATTTGTTTCATTTTCAAAAAAAAAGGAAAAGGAAAAAAAAAAAATGAGTTGTATAGGACCCCAACCATGTTATTACATGCATTAGATTTATGTTACATCACTCATTTCATCTTGTTCTAGATAAACCAAAACTATTTACAGAAGTTTTAAATTGTATATCATAAGGTTTTTAGTAGATTTTCAAACTTTGTATAAAATAAATACTCGTTTTAGGGTAATAGAGATATATATCAATGCTTTTTTACAAATTAAATTATGTGACTCATCAAATAATGGGTTCTAACTTCAAACACAATTCTAGTCATTCAATTTGTAGTGCACAATTCTAGCCATTCAATTTGTAGTTTAGTGTATGTTAGGCTCCAAACAAATTCACTAACCTAGAAGTAGGGGTGCAAACGGATAGGTTCGGATGCGGACATGGTTGTATCCGAATCCGAAAATTTATACCGATATCCGAATCCAAACCCGAATCCGACGGATATTAAAAAAATTATCCGAATCCAATTTCGGATATCCGAAACGGATATCCGATAATATCCGATCCAAAAATTAAAATTAATTAAAATTTTATTTGTTTTGAATAATTCATTTTACCACTATAAAAACTAGTATAAATATTATATTTGTCATTTATTATTATTATTTTGTTATTATAGTTTTATATTATTAGTTTATGATTTTATATAATATTTTGTACAATAAAAATTGAATAAATTAATTATATATAATAACTATTAATTTTTTAAATCGGATCGGATATTATCAGATGCGGATATGTTAGTATCCGAATCCGTATCCGAAACCAATTCGGATATAAAAAAAAAAAATCCGAATCCGAATCCGAAATTTTCGGATAATATCTGATTTTTCAAATACGAATTCAAATCGGATTCGAATATTTGGATATCCACTTGCACCCCTACCTGAAAGGAGGTCATTCTGCATAAGTGGAATGATCTAAGAATACATCAGAAATCATTTTGCCACCGCCTGAAACATAAAAAACCAAGTTACACATTGTGGTAGAACCAGTCTTAAAACTTGAATATCAGCTAAAATCTCTTACTAAGAAAACCCTTTCAATCCAAGATTACCTAGGAAAGGAGGCATGCGAGACAAGACCTTACTTTTGCCATATAGGAATCTAGCGCCTGTAGGCCCACACATGTGAGACATGTTTATTACTTAATTTCATGTATGGATAATCATTGGGTTGAAACATAGTAACAACAATTAAAATACATGTAGAAATAGGTTTCAAAAGCCTCATTTTAGATTATAAGAACCTTGTGCGATGATGTAACAAGGAAATCGGCATCTAGACTTTGCACATCAACCACCATATGTGGAACACTTTGACAAGCATCTACAAGTACTTTTGCCCCAACATTGTGAGACCAACTTGTAATATCCTTAATTGGAAGAACATAACCTAAAAACACAAAGATAATCCATTATGGAAAAATGTTCAAACAACATATCAAACTAAGAACTTCTGTCAAATGCAACAAAGAATAGAACCAGTCCTATTCTATTCAACAAAATAATAAACACTGGAAAAAACCTAGTTATAATTACAATGTCACACAACATATGCAAATCAATGAAGAAAATAGAGTATACAACACAAAATAATGAACTATACATTGTCAACCTCAGTATAGCTATAAAATGTTGACCATGACATTGATAACTTGATAAGAATGAATTAACAAAAACCAAAAGAAATCAGGGATATCAGTCACTTCGAATCTGTGACAAAGTAACTTAGTTTGTAATATACTGGTGATTCTAAAGCAGTGAATAAATTCTTGTTGGAGTTATTTAGAGTATAAGAAGAAGATGGATATAAACGACCATTTCCTCTTGGAGGTACCCCCTTCAAAATGGCCCCCATTTTCTGAGGTGGTTTAAGTTGCTTGTCTGGACCAATCACATTTTGTTGTCATGTGGTCAGTCTTTTCTGTGTTGACTCATTGCATACACCTAATCAACTCTTGTCTCCTAAGTCTATTCCTCTTGTAATTACCTAGAAAACTCTCGTCTTTTCTCCTTGCACAATTTAATAGTGTGACAACTGACAACCTGAGCTCCTGAGCTTTCAATCAACTCCCATGCCACACCAAGTTATAGTGGACTACAACCCACACTGTCCTACTTTCCATTAATTTTTCAAAAGAATATTTATGTCCAATAACCATCTTCATTATAACCTTAGATTATCACTTACCTTGAAAAATATTTTTTTTCCCTCAAATATTTTGCATATTATTTAAACTAAATGGGGCATGGAAACACCTATACAGTGGAAATAGAGATCTTTACAGATGATATCTGGAGGTCTACCATGCCAGCTCATGTGTCGCGCTAAAGAAATGCCATACTGTACCAGTGTGTCTACTGTAGCATTTCCTTCTCTGTATATGTGGATGAGGGATATGTTTTCGAAAGTGGAGAAAAGTTGATGAATATCATCTATTATCCTGCCTCCCATGGACTATCCTTGTCTTCTCCCTTAATGCAATTTATCAAAGCCTGCGAGTCACTTTGTATATGTATGTGGGTGATGCTATAGGAGATAGCTAAATATAGTCCTAGTCTCATGGCCAAAGCTTTGGCAAGGAAGGATGTTCTGATAGGGACATAATCCACTAATGCAGCAACAAATCTCCCGTCATACTTTCTTAATACACATCCCAATTTCGCAGGACTGGGATTTTCGTGACTCGCACCATCAGTGTTTAACGTAAAGTATGGGGCTGAATGAGGCTTCCAGCAAAGATGGAGGAGTTGTTTTGGTCTCTTGGGTTTAAGGAGTAGTGTTTGGGCATCCTTTGTGTTTCTCCAGAAAACAAGACTAGCTCTGATTGTGCCTTAAGGTGTCACCCTTTTTTGTTCAAAAAGCATTTCATTTCTACTCTTCTAGATGTTCCAGCAGATGATTGCGAAGAGTTCCATAACAAAGGGTATATCGCTCTACTGATTTCTCAACAATTTTTGAGTCTCTGTTATCCATCTCTGCGGAGTGTCATTGAAGGGTGAGTTTGCAATTTGGGGGATTGGGCTGATTCTCCATATAGCCTGAGTAAAAGGGCATTTATGGAACAGGTGTTGTGAGGTATCTTGGTGGCTTTTACAGAAGATGCAGTATGGGTTAAAGTTAAAACCTATATTGAATAGGTTTGAGGATGAGTTTAAAGCATCAAGCAAAAGTTTCCACATAAATACCTTTATTCGCGGAGGACACCGGAGTTTCCATATGATTCTCCAATCAAAGAGGTGGGTGTTATGGTTGAGTGTAGCGCTTGATACCCCGATTTCACCGTGTATTTCCCATTAATTGCTAGAGTCCAAATTCTTCTGTCTGGTTTTCCGCTCTGCGAAAGTGGAATGGAGATAATTTGTTTCGCAATTTCTTCCGGCCAGCAGTGGTAGATGATGTTTGAGTGCCATTTCCTTGTGTTACTATCAATGAGGTCCGAGAAGAAGAGCGGTTTGACGCAGGGATTGGAGTATATTGGAGCAATGATACCTTCCTTGCTTGGGATCCATCTCTCAGTGAACATGCTAACTGCTGATCCATTTCCTATTTCCCATCCCAATCCTTTAAGTAAGGACTGTACGGGCCATTAGGATGTCTCTCCAGACTCTAAAGTCCATTGGTTTGGGACATAGTCAAGAATTCTTGATTTCACAAGTATTTTGCCTTGACAATATCGACCCATAGAGACCTGTTGCTTGCAATGACTTCCCACCCTTTCTTGGCGAGGAGGGCTAGATTTGTATGCTGAAGATTTCGGACTCCCAAACCACCATTTAGCTTTGGCTTTTCGATCGTTTCCCAGTTAGCCGAGTGAACTTTTTTAGTGTTTACTTCATGTCCCCAGAGAAAATCACGCCTCTGTATATCAATGGGGTGAGTAATCACTTCTGGTAGTTTAAAAAACCCCATCTAATGATTAGGAATTGCGGAGCAAACCGCGTTGATTAGTGTCAGTCTACCCACTTGAGAGAGGGTAGATGCTTTCCATAACCTGAGTCTATTTTGCAGTCGCAAAAGTAGTAGGCTGAAAGACTTGCTTGTTACTCTACTGAGGCAAGTTAGGCTCCCCAGATAGATTGAAATTGGTTGCCGTTTTTTTATGTCAAAAATTGTGCGAGCGTTTTGCTTGAAGTCGACCGTTGCATGAGGGCTGAAGAGCAAATCAGATTTTTCAAAATTGATTTGATGACCTGATGCTTGACAAAATAGCTTCAAAGCCCCGACCATTTCATTTACTTCTTTGAGCTCATTATTACCAAAGAGTACAAGATCATCTACGTATAGCAGGTGGTGTATCGAGGGGACACCACGCCCAATAGAGATTCCCTTTATGAGTTTGGCCTGTTGGATATGTAGGAGATGGGTTGATAGGACCTCCATGCCTAGAATGAAGAGGTATGGTGAAAGCGGATCCCCTTAACGTATAACTCTCTTTGGATTGAAGTAGCCACATGGTTTTCTATTGACGATAATAGAGTAGGAGACAACTGCACACAGAACATCACCATGTTGCACCAGTGTTCATTGAAACCAAATGAAGAAAGTGCTTTCCTCATAAAATTCCAGCCAATACGATCATAAGCTTTTTAGACAGATCTATCTTTGCTCCCCATTTTTGTTTGGCTTTTTTGTTCCTGGTGTGGATGTGGTGAAAAAGTTCATTGGCTATGAGAATGTTATCATGGATGCACCGAGATGGGATGAAAGCACTTTGGAATGGTCCTATTATCTTATGCAGTAGTGGTCGTAAACGATTCACTATAACTTTTGACAGGATTTTATAGGCCACATTACAAAGGTTGATTGGGCGAAAATGAGTAGGTTGTTCAGGATTTTTTGTTTTTGGGATTAGGACAATGTTTGTATGGTTTAGTGGTTTCGTGAAATGGGCATTGATGTAGAATTGTTGAATGAAGTTTGTGATGTCCCTTCCGATGATCTCCCAATAGGTATGATAGAACTTCCCTGTAAATCCATCTGGCCTTGCGGATTTGTTTGCTCCAATCTGAAAAACTGCACTTATGATTTCGTCCTCCTTTGGGATTTTGTTCAGTCGATGTTGTCCAAAGAAGTGATTCTTGGTGTACGGGAGTTGAAAATTTGGCTTGCCGCATCTTCATCCAAACTCTCAAAGCTTCTTTGGAAATGTTCCACAAAGACCTTTGAAATGGCTTCTTGATCCTTTTGCCAAATGTCGTCCTTGTCTTTGACTGTAGTGATACCTTTGGCTTGTCTATTGATGATGACAGACATGTGGAAAATTTTGGTATTATCGTCCCCTTCTTGGTGCCAGCTGGTATTTGCTCTCTGTGCCCAATGACTTTCTTCATGTAATACCAAGTTTGCAAGGAGCTTTGACAATGTTTTTTTCTCTTTGATCAATTGCTCTGGTTCTAGCTAAAGGTGGGAGTTGGTGGATGTTTGCAAGTATTTCTTCTATTTCCTAGATTTTCTTTTCTAAATTTCCAAAAACAATGTTTTTCCACCTAATGAAATTTTGTTGGCAACTTTTTAGTCTCTGAGAAAGTTGATAAGAACTTGATCCTTTGAAGGTTTGGTTCCAGCTGTTTTGCACAGGGGACTTGTTGTCATGGTGTAAAAGCCAAACATTTTCAAATCAAAAACGGTGAAATTTGTGAGAAGGTGGGTTAATATTGCTAGTGAAAATTAGGACTTTATGATCTGACTTTTAGGAAAATACATTGCTCAACTGGGAATTTGGAAATAAAGATTGTCATTCGACATTACAAAATAAATGATCAATGGTTTGAGCCACTCTAGCTAGGCCATCTCTCTTATTCGTCCAACTAAAGCATTTTTGGCAGGGTGCATAGTGCATTAGGTTGCATCTATCGAGCATGCCGTTAGGGGAACTGTTTCAACCCCCACCTATGTGGCAAACGTCTATTAGTAGGGGTCTCTATTTTATTCATTTAATCAACAGGGCTAAAGCCCAATTTACAATACCATGGATCAATGTACAGGCCCATTAACTCATGTGTCTAAGGTTGAACCTTAGCCACATGGCTTGCCACTAATGTACATTGATTTATGTCAATATTCATTTCTTATCAAAGAGATAATTATCAGTTGACAGTTATATTCTATCACAATTACTCAAGCAACAAGATTACTTGAGATACAAGGACTCTCTACTCTACCTATATAAATACCACATTATTTTTCATAAGGAACTACGTTGAAAATTGATCCCTAGATAATAGATCTTGGGTACGTAGGCAGCCATTATTTGGTTCAGTTTCATCTCCCCCAACATCAAATTCCTCTGTTTCTTAGTGCGTTCTTTACCATTGCTCTCGTTATGTTGAAGTAGTTTATTGCCGAAACATAATTGGCACCGTATGTAGGGAATTTAGAATTCATTATCATGTGAAACAATCTAGACGGTAAGCACAAGAAGCAGACCAAATAGTCGACATATTCCTCCTGCTAATAGGACTCGCAACCCTCGAAATTCAAATCGGCCAATACAAGAACCGTTGAACAATCAAGTTGCTCCTAGTGGTAGGATCAATTCTCAACATCCAACCGTAGCAGCGCCACCACTACCACCACCGCCTCCACTACCGCCACTCCTAATACGGTTGAGCGTGAGTTACGACGAGTCAAAAATTTAAAATAGGAACTTGAGAAGGAAGCTGGCAAAGAGGCAAAGGCCGGTGGACGATGCTGCAAATTCAACAACATCAAGGCGACCACGAAGGGACGCAGGCCATTCTAGTGTATGGGACCGTCTTGAAGATCCACTTCATCATCCTCAACAACGTGTTATTTCTCAAACACAATCAACCAGTGCACACTCTAAGAGTAATGACCCTATTACCCGTACTTATGGGGAGAATCGAATTGGCAGGGATAACTACTACCCTAGACATGTCCGCTCTCAAATGGAAGATTTACCTCTGAGAAGCAATTTCAGGGAAGACCACCATCCGAGATATGTCCGACATGACTGGGAAGGCGGGCATCCCAGACAAGAGCCACAAAACATGGAGAAGTGGTATAATTATACCGACCACCCGGCCAAGGGTGACTACCGGCCTAGACAGGCTGGTTACAGGGATAGACAAAGACAATCACCGGTTGAGCTGATCGTCGCGTACCGCCGAAGATCTCTAACTCCAATAAGAGATAATGGAAGGTATCATTCTCCACATGGGCACGACCGGGGGCGTCCAGTTGTTCGAGCCAATACTTTAACTCTAACAGAACAACATTTGAAAGAGTTTATTGCAAAAGAACTTAACGATATAGAGAAGTCGGGGATGTAAGAATGAAAAATTGAAAACAATGATGGCGTACTTGATAAGTTTTCGCTCGACATTCAGGAAGCTTACCACTATCCCGACTTCAAACAACCCGATTTTGAACTTTATGATGAGTCGGAAGGAGATCCTGGCTTGCATATTCTATCATTCAAAAATAAGTTGGTGTTATGAGGTGGAGATAATCCGCTCATGTGTAAGCTCTTTCCATCAACTCTAAAGGGTGAAGCATTACGTTGGTTTAGTGAGTTGCCTTCAAGATCAATTCACCAATACAATAAACTAGAAAATCAGTTTGTTAATCATTTCTGCCACAATTGCAAGACGCCAAAGGATGTCGACTCACTTTTGAACATCAAGCAACAACGTGACGAAAAATTACGTACTTTTGTTACTAGGTTTCGGAAGGCTGACCGCCGCCGCCGTTACCGCAAACGGCGGTACAAACGCCTCCGAAAGAAGGCGTCGCAAAAGAAAGTATAAGGAAAACCTTCATCCCAGACTGGACCGACCTGACAGGGAAGACCGACCTCGCAGATTTGAGGAAAATCGCCATCCTAGACAGGTCCGACCAGGCAGGGAAAGAAGGCGTCACGAAAGAAAGTATAAGGAAAACCTTCATCCTAGACTGGACCGACCTGACAGGGAAGGCCAACCTCACAAATTTGAGAAAAATTGTCATCCCAGACAGCTCCGACCAGACAGGGAAAGAAGGTGTCACAGAAGAAAATATAAGGAATACCAATATCCCAAACGAGACTGACCTGACAGGGAAGGCCGACCTCGTTGACCTGAGGAAAATCGTCGTCCTAGACAGGTCTGATCCGATAAGGAAGGAAGGTGTCACAGAAGTAACTAGAGGGAAGACCACAATCCCAGGCAAACTACCGACCTAGATAGGTTGGTTACACACAAAGAAAAAGACAATCTCCAGTCGGACCAGAAAGTGTGTACCGCCTAAAATCTCTAACTCTTGTAAGAGGTAATGGCAGGTGTCATCTTCCACATAGGCTCGATCGGGGCATCTGTCTGTTTAAATCTTTTGGGTGAAATGGATTTCACTCTTCAATACAATTTTTTCCGATATCTGCTGGGAAAAATAATGGAGGCTTATATCGATGATATAGTCATTAAATCGAAGGATACGGGTGATCATCTTTCTGATCTTTAACTTGTTTTTTATAGGCTTAACAAGTATAACATGTGACTCAATCCCGCCAAATGTTCTTTTGGGCCTCTCTTCTGGAAAATTTCTGGGATACCTTATGACTCGTAGAGGTATTGAGGCTAATCCTGATCAGATACGCGCCGTTATTGATATGCCATCACCCAAAAATAAGAAGAAAATTCAATGACTTACTGGTCGGCTTGCCGCTCTTCATAGATTTATTTCTAAATATTTCGATCGTTGTCATCCCTTCTTCCAGACTTTAAAGAGGGCGGCAACTTGGAACATTGATTGTGAGATGACATTGCAACAATTGAAGAAATACTTGGTCAGTCCTCCTATATTGACAAGTCCTTCAACGGGTCAACCTAGTGGCATATACCTGGCAACTACAACTCAAGCTGTTAGTGCTATTATTTTCATTGATGATGGAAAAATCTATGGAAGACATTCTTCCGCCGCTAATTGGGGGCGACGAAGACCAACATGAAAACGCAATTCCTAATCCCATTGACATATGGATTGTTTACTCAGATGGCTCCCATAGTAAATCTGGGTCTGGAATTGGATGTGTTTTTGTTAAACCCGACGGAGAAAAGATTGGGAAATCTGTGCGACTTGGCTTCGCCGCTTCAAATAACGAAGCCGAGTATGAGACTGCCATTTGTGCCTTGAGAACAGCTTTTGATTAATCGGGGGCCGAAAAGCTCCAGTTATACACGGATTCTCGCCTTGTTGCAAATCAATTTGGTGGGTCTTTTGAAGCAAGAGATGAGTGTATGACGGCTTATCTTAGTTTGATACATAGTCTTGCTCGACAATTTGATAGCATCTCTATCACTCAAAGACCCCGAAATGACTTACATCATGCAGATTCATTGGCTTATCTCTCCGCCGCCATTAGAAGCGAAGGGTTTGACACATCACTTTTGCAGTCATCTTTTCATCAGTCTAAGTTTGAACGTTTTAACGCTCACTTAGTTCATTACTATCATTACGAAAAAATCTGACGAAGTTACCACATTTAGCTTTGTCAGTCTAAGTTTGAACGCTTTTACGCTCGCTTAGTTCATTACTATCACTATAACAAATCTGACAAAGTTATCACGTTTAGCTTTATCAGTCTAAGTTTGAATGCTTTTTACGCTTGTTTTTAGTCCGTTACTATCACTACGACAATATCCGACTAAGTCACCGCGTTTCGTTTTGACAATCGAAGTTCTAACGTTTTTACACTCGCTTAGTCTAATTTTGCCGAGTTAAGTTAGCATTGGGGGCATTTTTCTCTACATGGGGCGCCTCGTTCTATTTCATTTCAATTGCATAAATCTACAACATTGTCGGTTTTCCCGCGGTATGTTATCGACACAACAACAATATTCAATAACAAACCCATCTTTATTTTTATTTTCATCATCAAAAGAAGTTTTATCTCTATGGTATTACATTCACAT
The DNA here is from genome assembly GCF_015680905.1 of Coptis chinensis. Classification (NCBI taxonomy): domain Eukaryota; kingdom Viridiplantae; phylum Streptophyta; class Magnoliopsida; order Ranunculales; family Ranunculaceae; genus Coptis; species Coptis chinensis. The sequence goes on along the minus strand of NC_141463.1, from coordinate 83,870,521 downwards.
AATTACCTAATCAATTGTCTCGTCAATTGTCTTCACGGTTGTTTGATTAAATCTTCATTTTCTTCTTCTTCGAAATCTACATTTAAAAGCCGTTTAGGGCTTTTCGGTTAACTATTTTCCGCATCATTCTTTTTCTAAGGCATTGTGCCACTTTTTCAACTAAACTTACGTCGCCTTCTTTAATTCTTCTACGACATTAATTGACGTCTTTTTGTGCAAAACTTTTCTCCGTCGACTCTTTTTGAATATAATTTGCTCGTAATACCGTCGTTTCTCCGTGCGGCAAAAATTCGCATTACGTTAACTTTCTAAGCGAAAACTTTATTCAGCTTCTTTATTATTATTTTTTCTTTCTCTACGGCATTGTGATCTTTCCGTTCGAAACTTTTCGTCAATATCTTTTGCTCGTAATTCCGCCGTTTCAACCTGCGACGCAAATACAAATCTTTTCGTTAGTCTTTCAGACTTAACCAAAATTTGAAGCTAACTGGTAAAAAAATATTGACATACCTGTTTCATGCTATCGAATTTTTTTGCCACCGCTTTGTCATAGTCTCCAAACTTTTCTCCGTCTTCTTCGGCAGCCCAAAATAACTAAATAATTGCTCAATTTCTTTGCTTAAAGGAATTGCACTCCCGCAACTTAATTGTGAGTAAATCATTACTACTTCATCTTCTTCAACTTTCGTTTCAAATTCATACACTTCGTCTATCTCAAATCTCTCGAGTACTAGTATTTTCCGTAGTTCTTTAAGTGACTATCGCCGTGGCGTCGTGTGTTTGTTGTATCTGTCACCTTCTTTCCACCTCACCAAGTCTACGATCGTCATCGAGTTTTTTTCTTCTTGATTATCTTTCATCCGTGTAATATGGTCGTTTCTACCTGCAAAAAAAAAAAAAAAACGGGTTCACTGGGCCAAATAGGTGCAACACAAGTATGGTGCCCTTCCTTTACAGGCGTTACACCATATCATGTTTGTTAATATCTGAGTTCCGAATGTACCAGGCCAAACTAGATAAGTGCAGGTACGGTGCCCTTCTTTTCCTTGCGCTGCACCGTATCATGTTAGTTAATTTTAGTTTTTGAAGATTGGAGCCTTCATCTTTATCGCCATCACAGAACAAACATGAGTTCAGCAACGAGATACTCAGCGTCTTCCACACCAGTTCCTGATGAAGTTCACTCCAAAAACCAACGTTAGTTTTTTTGTCGCCACCATATGTTCCATGCGGGGGACATCATGAGGAAAGGGTTCAAAAGTTCAAAGACCATGAATAAAAAGAAAAACGACAGCAGCTTACCGCGCTATATTTACTTACCATAAAAGTCGAAACCCAAGCTGCGATGTAAAATGTCTGTTCGATGGAAGCGGCTGTGGTTTTTTATTAAAGCTGAGGAGTACCCATCTCGATATCCTTCCACCGATAGGACAGAGATATTCGCTGCTCTGTGAAACTAGCCTGACGCTGTGCCCTCCACTTTCGGAGCCACGAACCAAGGGCCTTCACCCATAACCGCATGACCCATTCCCAGCTTGGATCGGGCAAGACAGAAACTTGCTCGCACAATCCCGACCAAAGAGGGGCACATCCCTTGCGTTACAAGCCCTCATAAACAACGATGAAGGGAGAGAGACGTACCTGTTGGTCGACGTGAGGAAGAATCATGGAGTTGTAAAATAGCAGTGTTGGCGATATTGTAGTCGACAGAGCTGACAGAGCGAATCTCTTGTTTATGAGCTACCAAGCCTTGACCACGTTTTGTTTAATGAGAGTCATTGTTTTTCATGGATTGGGATATATGGGAGCTGCACCAGCACTTATATAAGGTTTTCGAGTAAGTTTTCCATTGTTGGTGGGATTCTTCTCCAACTCCAACTTCATCTCTACTCTCAATTCTTATCTACTCCATATTTTCATCTCATCCGACACTTTGAGTCCGATTAGTGTTTAACTTTTTTTTTATTACTATTCGTACGGAATTGCCCCTACATATAATTTCAACGGTCTATACTAGTATCGCTATTCCGCTGGCATGCGTCGTCAGAATCAACTTTCATATTGTTACGTTATGCGTTCGGTACAGTTTTTGACAATCGAATTCTTTTGCAATTTTATTTCTGTGCATATTTTATTTTTTTCTGTGCATTTTTTGGCCATCTTTTATTTAATTACATTGTGTTCCGTATATGTTAGTTTGACATTTTTTCGTTCCCGATAATTCACGATTTTTTCAACAGTCAATTTTCCTATCATTTCCTTTCGCACGACACTTCGTTATATATTCCGCTCATTTTTCTTCTCTTCTTTGCTATGTGAACTTTGTTCGCATGACAAAGAGGGGTGGTGTTTTGACCCCCACCTACATGGCAAACGTCTATTAGTAAGGGTCTCTATTTTATTCATTTAATCAACAGGGCTAAAGCCCAATTTACAATACCATGGATCAATGTACAAGCCCATTAACTCATGTGTCTAAGGCTGAACCTTAGCCACATGGCTTGCCACTAATGTACATTGATTTATGTCAAGATTCATTTATTATCAAAGAGATAATTATCAGTTGACAGTTATGTTCTATCACAATTACTCAAGCAACAAGATTACTTGAGCTACAAGGACTCTCTACTCTACCTATATAAATACCACATTATTTTTCATAAGGAACTACGTTGAAACTTGATCCCTAGAGAATAGATCTTGGGTACGTAGGCAGCCATTATTTGGTTCAGTTTCATCTCCCCCAACATCAAATTCCTCTGTTTCTTAGTGCGTTCTTTACCATTGCTCTCGTTGTGTTGAAGCAGTTTACTGCCAAAACAGGAACCACTTTTGCTGGTGTAACAGGTCGTCCTCCCACCTTATCTTCTTGGCAAAGCACTTGATTAAAATCTCCAAACATAGCCCAAGGACCTTGAACCAGTTCACCGATAGCCGATAACAGCTGCCATTGAATCTTCCTTCCATGATGCTTGGGGTGGGCATATACAGCAGTGAAAGTCCATTTAGCTGATGGGGATGAAATGTATTTCGCTGTATCATGTATCAACCAGTTTTCAGATTTCTCAATGTGTACTGAAAGATTGTTTGTCCATAACAGACTCATACCACCGGACCGACCATTTGAGGAAACGTGAAAATGGTTAACAAACCTTTGTCTTTGGATTTTTTGGGAGATTTTTGGAGATTTTACCTGGGTTTCGACTGTCAAAATCATCCCCGGTCGATATTTGCGAATTTTCTTCAGCAAATCTTCATGTGGGGGGGCTGTTTCCAGCCAGCCGCCATCACTGGTTCAGTGTTTTCTGATATCTCAGTAGACGTGGTATCATCTTCCTGTATTTCAGTAATGGAAACTAAAGCTTTTGTGGTGGAAATGTCTTCTGACAGTTGCATGAGGTTGAATTTCTGTTTGAAATTTGATTGGTGAAAGGTACAACAGTCTAGGACTTGGTTAACATCTAGAATGATTTTGTTGTTTGCCTTATCTAGTTTCTGTTTCTTCATTCCTTGTGTTGGTATCGGCCATTTGCCTCCCAGGAGGAGTTCAAGTTCATTTATGGGTGAGATGGGTGAAAATGAGGGATGTTGGGATTGTGGCGTGATAAAAGGTGAGGGTGCAGCTGTGAAAATGAAAGTTGCCTTATCCTTTTGCATAGATGGTGTGTGGTTTTCAATGTCAGAGGTAATTATGGTGAGTGGATTAAGGTCAGAGATAGGTTGTTGAGTATGGTCGTCTTTTGTCCCGAGCAGAGTTGGTGAAGGGTTTTGGATGTTTGTTATGATTGGTTTACCAAGGTGGATTTTTGGCATGAGGTGGGGTTTATATTTTTTGACCATCAAGTGTTTGGAGGGGTTAGGTGAAGGTGGCAGACCCATGAAATCAGGGGTTATGATAGGTTGGCTTATGTTGAGGAGTGGGTGAGAGTTGTCATAGTTTGGTGGGTTGTTACGAATAATGTAGTGGGGAGTGTTGACCTTTTCCATCTGCATAGTGTTTTGGGTAGTTTTGGTATTTTCCTGCTGCAAAGGTGGAGTGTATTTGGGGTTTGGGATGATCAGAGGTTGGTGGTTGCCGGAGGTGATGTGGTGATGTTTGTTTGAGTTGAAATGGAGGTTTGATGTGAAGAGGGGTTTGGAGCCAATAAAAGGTTCAACTCTTTGGTATCCTAGGGGTGGAATGTTTTCAATGCATTGTTTGAAGCTATGTCCGAGAATCCCACATCGAAAGCATACCAGTGGGAGATGTTCATAGACATATTCTACCCATATACCTCCAAAAGTTGATGGTATAGCTGCACCTGCTGCTATAGGTTTGTCGACATCAATCCTTATTTTAACTTTCACCATGCTACCTGGTTTCTCATCTTCTACCTGTTCATTTTGAAGGATGCTCACAAAAAATACCTCTCCACACTTTGGAACACTTTGTTGGTCGAGGATACTACGAACAGATTGTTCGTCATAATAGCAGTGAGGAAGATTGACTAGATGAATCCGGAAAATAGCTTTTGGGAATGCTCTATCCAGAGAGAAATCTTTCCATGATCTTAACTGTAAAGTAGTACGTGCAGGATTCCATGGCTGGTTTTCAATGATGAAATCTGTATCGGCCTGGTTACTGAAAACAAACTCAAAGAGACCGCCAGGGTAAACCAATGACTTAACTGGACGAATTGAATCCCAAGCTCTAGTGAGATCAACTTTGATTGTGTTGTACCCCGTTTTATTAACCAGTATCTTACCCATTATAGTGAAACTATTATGCTTGTTAAAAAGTGTTTCCATCCGATTGTCCAATGGGAGTATTTTTTTACCATCAGTTGGTAAAAAAACCTTATCATATTGTGTGGCAGTGTTCTTTATCAAAGGTTCCTTTCCCTTATTTTTGGAGGGTTTTGGCAAAGGGGAGTTGGGTGACGAGTATTTGTCGTGTTAGAAGATCTTAAAACTAGTTTAAGGGAAAGGATTTTTGGGGTGACGTTGTGATATTTAAAGAAATACAGAAACAGAAAATGAGTAATGCTCTGAAAACTAAATATTGAATTGAAAAACTTATGATTATTACATCAGTTCTTGTATTTATACTACTTTTACAATCACTACATAAACTGGTGACTAGACATTTTGTTACACCTAACTGATTCTGATTCTGACATTCTGTTATTCCTAACTAACTCTGATTTTGTTGTAACTGCCTTGAGCTGATGTGGCTAGCATCATTTGTTACATGTTCTCACTGAAAGCTTGGTAATCAACTCCTGAAATCTTGTGGTAGCCAAACCTTTTGTGAACACATCTGCAGTCTGATCCTGTGTACACACATACTTGATGTCCAGAAGTTTGTTGGTGACTAATTCTCTGACATAGTGATAATCCACTTCTACCTGCTTGGTTCTAGCATGGAAAATTAGATTATTAGATAAAGAGATAGCAGAAATATTATCACACCATGCCAGAGTAATGGAGGTTTCAATAATGGAATTTTGAGATCATTCAAGAGGATACAGGTCCAGTAGGCTTCTGTAGCAGTATAGGCCAAACTTCTATACTCTAATTTCAGACTTGAGCGTGACATTTGTTATCCGCTTCTTTGCACACCAAGAGATCAAATTAGAACCGTAATATATACAAAAACCAGTTGTAAATCTTCTATTTGTTGGGCAGCCAGCCCAGTATGCGTCAGAAAAAGTTGTCAAAAGTGAAGATCCTCTTGTGAAATGAAGTCCTTTGTCAACTGAACCTTTCAAGTATCTCAATATTCTTTTAACTACAGTGAAATGATTATTAGTAGGCTTGTGCATATATTGGCAGACTTGATTCACAGAGAAAGAAATATCTGGCCTAGTCCAAGTTAAATATTGCAGAGCACCCACAATTGATCTATACTCAATTGGATCTTCAAGATACTCTCCATTGTATGGATCCAAGTAGAGCAAGGTGTTGAACAAGGTTTAGCCTCTGTCATTTTGGCTCTTTCCAACAAGTCATAAGTATACTTTGTTTGAGATAAAAACAGACCTCTTGAATCTCTTTTTGCCTCCATTCCCAGAAAAAAAAAACATATAATGAACCTAGGTCTTTCATAGAGAATGTAACACTAAGGGGTTGTTTGTTTTTTTTGAATTCAGCATTCAAAGCCTCTTAAATTTAAGTTTTAAGCATTCAGAGGCTCAAAACTTGTTTGTTTTTTTAAGTAGTTTAAGCATTCAGTGGTACTTTCAGCATTTAGCATTCATCACCAAAGTTTCTCCTGAATGCTGAATTCTAATACTTGAAATGAGGAAGTACCTTCTTGTCCTTTCTTAAGAACCCAATCTCAAGAACATATCTACTTTCTTACCTTGACCTTTATGGCTTCAAAATAGGTTCTTCAAAATTTGATGTTGACGTCACAGTTTTTTCTTTTTTTGGGTGAATGATATCCACTTTGTTAAAAATAGAATTACATTTATATTTTCTGAAAGTAAACAAAATATGAAAATAAAATGTTAAAATATATTTGTGAAAGCCATATTTTAAATAAATTTATTTATCATTTCTTTTCTTCGATAATCCATCTCCCCTCCTCAAATATAATATATATTTTGTTTTACAAGAAATCAAGTTAGTGTTTAAAATAGATAACATGAGTAAAATCGTTCGAATGATTTATATTCAGCCTTCAGAGCTAGGTTATTCTAACATAAAACAAACATGTTTTTCAGAATTCAGCAATCAACATTTAGCATTCAGAGGATGGGCCATTTAGCATCCAGCATTCAGAGGCTCAGAAAAACAAACGACCCTTAAGTTGTTTAATCAGAAGTTCACAATATGACTTTGAGCTACTTGTAACCAGAATATCATCAACATACACTAAGATGTAAGTTGTAGTTGAGTTGAAAAATCTTACAAATAGAGATGGATTTGCATTAGTGGTGGTAAAGCCATGAGAGAGAAGTGCTTGAACTAACTCTTGGTACTAAGCACAAGGTGCTTATTTCAAACCATAAATTGACTTTTGAAGCTTGCAGACATAATGAGGTTTTTCTTCATCAATAAAACCTTTTGGCTGTGACATGTAAACCTCCTATTGTAAATGACCATGCAAGAATGCATTTGTAACATCCAATTGCCTTATATCCCAATCTCTCTACATTGCTACAAATATGAGCATTCTTATAGTGGTTGGCTTAGCTACAGGACTATAGGTTTCATTATAATCAATGCCTGATTGCTGATGAAAACCCTTAGCAGCCATTCTTGCTTTAAACTTGTCAATACTACCATCTGGCTTTTGCTTAAGCCTAAAGACCCACTTGTGATCAATGACATTTTGAGTAGGATGAGGTGGTACTAAGATCCAAGTCTTAGTTCTTTGTAAAGCATCAAATTTTGAAGCCATTGTTGCTCTCCAATTAGGAACCTTGACTGCTTGATTATAAGTGGTTGGAGTGACTGGTAGTTTTTGAAGTGTAGTAGATAGTGCAAGTTTCAGAGGATGTTTGATGGTTAGACCAGATTTAGACCTTGTTCTCATGGTATGATAATTTAAGTCATCAATTGGAGAGTTAATAGGAGGAGAAGTGGTGGAAGTGTTTGAATTGGAAGTTTGGGAATTTGAAAAGGATGAAAGAGTTGACGTTTTAGTTGGAATAGAATGAGTATGAGGAGATTTAAAGAAAAAATCAGAACAAGTAGAACTAGTTAAATTAGAACTAGTAGAGGATAAATTATGGGATTTAAAAGGAAAATCAGCTTCATTGAATATGACATGTCTGGACACAAAAATCTTTTTCTGATGAGATCTAAACACTTATAGCCCTTATGCTGGGAACTATAACCTATAAAAACACAATGTTTACTTCTCATTGTAAACTTGTTCTCAGTATATGGTCTCATCCAAGGAAAACAACTACATCCAAAGGATTTAAGAAAGGAATAATCAGGAACATGATTGAAAAGTTTTTACCAGGGACATAGATTCTTGAGGGATGGTGAAGGTAGTCTATTAATAAGATATGCAGAAGTTTGAACTACATTAAGCCAAAATGAGTGAGGAAGATTGGACTGAGCTAATAGAGTTCGTGTCATTTCCAATAAATGTCTATGTTTTCTCTCTACTGTGCCATTTTGTTCAGGGGTGTATGCACATGAAAACTGGTGTTGAATGCCATGTTGTGTAAGAAAAGATAAGAATTTGTGACTGGTGAATTCACCACCACAGTCAGTTCTAACACATTTGATAGGAGAGTTAAGTTGTTTTTTGACAAACAATTTGAATGAAACTAAAATATCATAGAACTCAGATTTAGAAATAAGAGGATAAATCTAACAGAATCTAGTATGATCATCAATAATAGTAGCAAAATATCTGAAACCATTGATTGAAATGATAGGAGAAGGTCCCCACAAGTCGATATGAAGCATTTGTAAACAACAACTTGTTTTACAAACAACAGACTGAAAAGGAATTTTATGACTTTTCCCTAACTAACAATCATTACAAAAAGAACTTGATTTCTCAGAATGTTGTATCATCAACTTATTTTGATTAAGAACTTGATGAAGAACAGCAGATGATGGATGTCCAAGCCTTTGATGCCATGTAGAGAAGGTGGCTTTAGTGCTCAAAAAAAGGTGAAGGTGAATTAGATTGTAAAGCAGATGTGTTGAAGGTGAAAGGATAGAGGCCATTTTCAGTTTTGCCTCCTCGAAACATTGTCCTTTGAGTGGCAATGTCCTTCACAGTAAAGCCAGAAGAATCAAACGTAAGAGAACAATTGTTGTCTTTGACAAATTTATGAACTGAAAGTAAATTATGAGTCATTTGAGGAACATGAAGAATGTTATGCATTTTAAAACATGCATTTGTATGGGTAGGAGTAAGTAAAGAGGATCCAGTGTGTAAAATGTGCAAACCTTGGCCATTTCCCACCATGACGTTTTCCTTGCCTTTATAATCGGATGCTAATTGAATATTAGAAAGATCTGAAGTGATTTGATGAGATGCTCCAGTATCAGCAATCCAATTTGGACAAGAGGAACTGGGATGATGAGCAGCATAGTCGGTGTTCTGATTAGTTCCTTGAAATGATGCATAGTTGATAGTAGGATGACTTCCTTCATAACCAACATTGTTATCTTCATATGGATTGAAACTATTATCTCCATAGTCATTATAGTTTGAAGGTCCTGCATCATAATTCCCTGAAAAGCCTAATCCTGAATCATAAAATCCTGGTCCTGAATCATAAGAAGATCCAGCATGCAAGTTTCCAGCTGTTTCTTCAAAACTGGCCATCATAGCTAATTTAGCTGGTGGTATTTTTCCAGCATAGGCATGACTCATCCTATGGTGACAATCAATTGCTAAATGACCTATCTTTCCACAAACTTGACAAATAGGCCTGTTGCCCTGATTGTTATAACTGCCTCTGTTTCCTTGATTGTTATAACTGCCTCTATTTCCCTGATTGTTGTAACTACCTCTGTTTCCTTGAGTATTATAACCTTGAAAATTATTGTTCCCTCTGAAATTACTTGGATTTCCTCTATAGTTGCCTCTGTTATACTAAAAAGAACCTATGTTGTTATTGTAACCTCCCCTGTTGTAAGTATTGAAACTCTTATTCTAAGTTGTTGAGGAGAAGGCATGAGACACTGAGGATTGAGTGTTAGAATGCATATCCTCAAGAGACAGTTCTACACTAAGCAATAAACCATGTAACTTGTCAGAATTAACCTCTTGCTGACGAACTCTTATAGATGTAGTAAGAGGCTTATATTCACTTGGCAACCCTTTCAATATATGAAACATTACATCATCATCAAGAAGAGGTGATCCAGCTGCTCCTAAGGAATCAACAATCTACTTAATGTTTTGCAGATACATTGCAATGGATAAACCTCCTTTTTTCATATCTTGTAATCTTCCTTTCAACTGATTAACATGAGCCTTTGATAAGACAGCAAATCTTTTCTCTAAATTGATCCACAGTGCATGTGAAGTTGGCATTCTAACTACATAAGACAACAACTCTGGAGATAGTGTTGCATTGATCCAAATAAGTATAATCTGGTCTCTTTTAACCCAATCAGCATAAACAGGATTCATTTGTGATGTAACATTACCATTCCGATCATTCAAAAACTCACTAGGACATGGTTCATTTCCATTGACAATTCCAAGAAGATTAAAAGTATGTAAAATAGGCATAAACACATAATACCATTGCATATAATTCTCTCTAGTAAGTTTGATAGTAACAAAGTTGGATATATTCTGAATCATAGATGAAGAACTCATTGTGTTGAATGGATTTGATGAAAAACCATGATTTGAAGCAACCCCATGATTAAAAGCATCACCTTGAATTTGATTTGAAGCATCACCTTGAATTTGATTGTTGTTATTGATATTCTGACCTTGAATCTGGTTGTTTGCAAAGACTTGATTCGTTCTCGTCATTTAATGAAAGATTTCTCAAGAATTTACCTAAAATTGATGAATTTCTTGAGAATTTACCGAAAATGATGAATTTGATTGATGATTCAATGAATTTGATTGATGATTTGATTGAATTGATTAAAAAAAAATTGACTAGAGTTTTGAGGATTAAAGCTGTTGAGCAAATGCTCTGATACCATAAAGAAATACAAAACAGAAAATGAGTAATGCTCTGAAAACTAAAGATTGAATTGAAAAACTTATGATTATTACATCAGTTCTTGTATTTATACTACTTTTACAATCACTACATAAACTGGTGACTAGACATTCTGTTACACTTAATTAATTCTGATTCTGACATTCTCTGATTTTGTTGTAACTGCCTTGAGCTGACATGGCTAGCATCATTTGTTACATGTTCTCCATTAATATTCATTCTGAATAATATTGCTGGAATGTGGGAAGTTTGTGATGTTGATGTGGATGCTGGTGGAAGATCGGGTTTTATAGGAGTTTTTACCCATGTAGTGATGGTGGTGGTGATGATTAGTTGATATTGTGAGTTGTTGTATTTCATATCGGAGTAGGTATGTATATTGTAGAAGTTATCGTGGGGAATCATCTTAGATCACTGAAGAGTCTAGTGACAAGTCTTGTGGCGATGATTATTTCGGAGAGAAGGGTTGTTTTGTGGTGGAGTGGTTGGAGGGATTATGGGGTATCAATTAGGTGTCAAACAAACGGAGATTTGGCAGATTATTTGGTTTGGAGGATGTGTAAAATTTTGGAAAAAGAAAAGGTCAGATGTTTGATTTGTGAGAATACTTACAGTTGTAGTTAGGTTTGTCCATTATGGATCTTTCAGTAATTTGGAAGCGGTAGATCTGTTTTTGAAATCATGAAGAAAACATCTCAAAACTCTCTGCCACTTGAAAAACACTTGCCGATACCCAAACGGGTGATGATCATATGAAGACAAAATACAAACTTTGGCTGAAAAGAAATTCTCAACAAACTTTGGCTGCTTCATCCAAAGAGCTTGCTTCATCCAAAACCATTAAAAACAATACTTGCATTCTATATGAGTAATTCAGGTGTAATTCCTAAGAATTTGGATTATACTGGCCTCCGATCCAATTGAAAATACTTCCTAGGTAGATCCAAGGACTTCTCGGTAAGTTGTACCTGATCACACCCACTCAACTTGTTTTTTGTTTTTTGAATGACAACTTACCTTGAAAAATAATTGAAACCAACTAAACATAAGCATTCCCTCATCACTCTTCTATTTTAAACTCACACACTCTTTCGAAAAGGGTCATGTGAACATCTATGAAGGGTGAAAATACCCATCAAGCCATCACACCAGGTAGAATAAAAGCTTTAACAGAGACAAGGCATGAGAAAGGAGAACAGAAAACTTAAAAAAAAAAAGAACACGCCTACCAAGAGTGTTGGAGACATGATGAGTGACACAAGTTTCGTCTTCTCTGACAACATTTCTTTCAACTTGTCGATATCAGGAACTTCTTCTTCTATTAAACTAACAAATTTGAGTGTCGCACCAGTCTTTTGAGCCACAATTTGAAAAGAAACAATGGCACTGTGATGTTCGGCAATCGTAAGTACGATCTGCATGAAAGCAAAAGAAGATTTTAAAGAAGACAAGCAAAGTGCCATAAGATGAAATGCTTGGGTAACTAGTGAAAAATAAAGAACCAAGTACAAGGATTTACCTCATCCCCTGGTCTTAAATTCAATAGGCATTTCATGTAAAAACAATCCCAGTAGACTCTAATGCATTAATGAAACGAGACACCTTTATCCGTGCTGATTCATATTCATCAGCGGCTCTTGCACTAAAGTGCAGGGAGAAATTAGTAAGAATATAGTGAAATTAGTTAGAATTCATGATGAAGATTATTTTCAGTAAAACCTCTTACATCAACTGTGTTAAAAGGGATCTAAAAACATACTAGATTACATAAGTACCTCAAGAAATGAATACCACAATGCACATTGGAATTATAGGTTGAGTAATAGTTTTGTAGAGAGTCCAAAACAGCAGTAGGCTTTTGTGAAGTTGCTGCATAATCCAAGTAGACCCGTTTTGACTTAACTTGTTCACATTCTACAACACCCAAAATGACCATATTAGCATTTCTCTTAAATCTTTTTTTTTTTAATGAAAACGGTAACATTGTCCAACAAAAAGACACTATATTTATCCATAACTCTTTTCAAATGTCCTTAGTTTATTACTTTCAATACTAAAACAAGTCTAAAAACAATATCCCACTACCCAAGATGAATTATTTGACCCCCTGAGCTGTAAAACATTAAAAAGGTTGGTAATACCTGGTGGAGAATAGGAAAATCAGGTCTAGTAATATGCCCAAGTGAAATTGACTGTTTTTCAATAGCAAAAACATTTGAAGTAGTGTTTCCCAGTGTAGTAAAGGCGTTAAAAAGCACCTAAAGGCTAACATCCTCCTCTTTGTGCCTTAGGGCTAAGGCTGGCGTGCATGCCACCGAATGAAGTGAGGCGTATAGTAATAAAAAAATAGATATATCAAATAAAAAATAAAATAAATATTAAATATGACAGGAATTATCACTGATTTGCTTAGCCAAACTTTAAAATTAATTTTATGTGATTGTAAACATAAAACTATTGTAGTCATTTAAAAGAAAAATCTTAAGCATTAAGTAAAGAGCAAAATAAAACTCGTATCTCTCAATACAATCTAGCTCAACTTCAATAAGCTAAAATAATGAACCGATCGAATTGAGCCAAATGAGTTCTTCATAAAATAGAACACGTGATTCAATTTTAGAATCCCGTAAAACTTCATTTAAAATTTAATCCATCTTTGTGTCTTCTCTCAATCCATACAACTTAACAAAAACTAGTCAAAATTAAGTTTAAAGTGGAGTAACTTACTAAATTTGTACAATTTCTTATATCATACAACAATTGGATCGAGTGTAAATGTGTCACGTATAGCAAAAATTGTAAAAAAAACTGTAAAAGTTGATAAGGCGCGCGCCTTGTGTGCCTCGCGCCTCGACAAAAAGCGCAAAAAAGTGCAAAAAACGCATGCCTTATGTTACCTCTCGCGCCTTGGTCAAGGCGAGGCACTAAAAGTGCGTCTTGTGCTTTAAGCGCGCCTAGGCGCACACCTTGACTACACTGGTGTTTCCAAGGGTAAAAGGGTTATGAGTTTCAATGAAGTTGGTAGTTTTAATAATACTCCTTCCATTTTAAAAAAGAATACAATTTTACAGAAGAAGAAGAAGAATAATATGACCAAACATAATATGAATCTAATCTTCAGAGATCAAATAGTGAATATAGATTCTTCAAAATGAACAAAAACAAAAATATACATGCCAAGTGACAATTCCAAACAAATGAAATCCAATAGTTAATTAAACTTTAGATTTTACACTTTAGATTAAAAAATTTTAAAAAAAAAAAAAAAAAAAAAAAAAAAAAAAAAAACCCTTACAGCTTATGTCTCGTTTCCACCCCTTACAACTTCATAGAGTCGTGCCAGTGGACCTTCAACTTCATCCGTTAGAAACTCTGAGATGCCAGATCCTTCGGGAAGTGACCATTCAATATGATCTTTCAAAGATTCGATTTGAAAGAGGAATTTCATGGCAAGTCGTACTCTTTCTTCGAACTCCTCAGTTGGGCTCTCACTCAAGCTTTTGAATATAGCAATCGGTAGTTTTCTAAAAACCCAATGCAACATCTCGACAAACAATTTCTCTATAGATGTATATAGATCTTCAAGCGTTGAGGGGGTTTCAGCAAGGATGCGATCAATAATGGCACGAAGAAGAAACCCAGCAAGCCTATCAACCCTATAATCGTGATCCAATGATTCCTTCAATTTTAAAAGGATCTCACGAGCACAATTCAAATCTAGATGCAAACCGGATTGACGTTGATGATACTCCTCAGGGAGCAGACCACTAAAGTCGCCATCTCTACACAAATCTTTTGCATATGAAAAGAAATATTTAGCGTTTGGATCCGTTGGTGGCATTAGTGTTTGCTCAATGAAGAGAATGATTTCTTGGCCTTGTCTGAATGCGCGTACTAGAGATCCAAGAAGATTACCTGGTAAGGAAACTTGTGCAATTTTCATGAGGAATACCATTGGAAGAGTCATAGGAGTATAATCCATTCGCAATCCATCAAAAAGAAATTTCCTTCTAAGAGTTATAGGAATATATACCATTGGAAGAGATTCCATTCGTAATTCCGTTCTAAGATCAAAATCAGAGCGGTATGGGTATTTTCGAAAGAGTTGCAGTAGATTAGTAAGTGGCTCACTACAGCAAACCTCCCTTAATCTGATTATATCATCCACACTTTTTCGCACAATATACCCACTAGCCCAAATTCCAACTTCACCATCATACAGATCCCAAAAGCCTATATCGTCTATGTACAAACCAAATAAGTAACGCACTCGCTCTATTGGGAACACTATCAACCCCGACACTATCCAGACTATTCTATTGAATAAACATGCACATAACTCGTATAATCTATAGACAGTCACCCCTTTTTCAACAAGGTTCGATAATAAGGTGAATCATTGAAATATATTTTGAATTCCATACGACTAAACAATGCTAACCATCTAAAGACAATTGGGAAAGTTCCAACTATGACAGTCAGAATCTGGATAACAACTATTATTGGCACCGACCAGTCATAATCAGACATCCCAGAACAAAACTTCACCCGCTTCAATCTTATTAAAGCTTGTATTAAGATGACTAAACACAACAACCACATTGTGCCAACACCGGCAGACACCAGGTTTCTGCTTATTGTAAGTTGTGGATCATAGCAATAAGCGCACAGGTAACATCCCTTCAATCGACTAAACATGCTACTGCTCCCTTTTCTAATAACCTTATTATAACTCCTAGTGGTGAAGCTATTATCCTTTTTAATGGACGGATAAATCTGCCAGAACATTAAGAGCAATAGCACCATAAAGCACAAAACTATGATATGTTCTATGATGAACACAACAATAACTCCAGTATGTATTTGTATGCAGATGTTTACGACTATAGATATGACAAAAATGCTCAAGGACATCAAATTTGAAAAAATATCAGCATCCCTGTTATTTCCAAACGAAGGCATGAGAAAACCTATACAGACACATATAAAGGTAGTCCCACATAGTTTAGAAAATTGGTCATAGGCACTCGGCATTGAGGTTGTCAGATCGACGGGGAGTTTAGTTGCTATGGAAAGAAGAGTTAGAGAAACAGAATTGAGTGTGAATAGCTTGCAGGGTAGCCATCGCTTTTTAGCACGAATTCCAGCTACGATATCACAAAGCATCAATAGCATGCACACTAAAGAAGCTGCAGCTATGTATAAACCAATAACAGGCATAGGTGAAGGGAACTTAGAAACATTTGCAATTCCATTGATGCAACTATGGTTTGCCATTGTTTCTCTGTTGTCTCACAGTCTGAAGGAGTGAAACATGGACCTAGCTCTCCTTTAATAATGGCAATCGGAACAAGTTTTTTTTTCTTTTTCCTTTTTTTTAGATAAGCATTACTTTTATTGATGTATGAAGCAAGGTATAACTTTTTTTTTTTTTTTTTAGATATTCGAAGCAAGGTATAACATAGTGCACACTGCACATATGAGGGAGATTCTCATATGAAGCATGGACCAAAATATCGCCGATATATCCGATATATCGCCGATATATATCGGTATTTTGGTACACCGACATCGATTAATATAGAATTCTTTTTTTTTCCGATATATATTGAATTTCCGATATGAAACTTTATATCGCCGATATAATCGATATTTCGATATAATCGATATATATCGGTTGACTTTTTGACCATTTTAAAATAAAACCGATATTTCCAATATATTTCCGATATATATCCGATATTTCTGATATTATATTTCCGATATTTCCGATATTTTAAATAGTTTGGACTGGTTACCAAAAAAATGGATATATCCGAAATATCCGATATATCCGATATATATCAGTTTTTGGGTACACCGATATATTCATCGATATCGATATTTTAGGCCTTGATATGAAGGATACATAAGCATAACTTTTATTGATGTACTAGCTATTTGGCCCAGCCATCTTGCTACATAGATAGCTAATGACTCAAAAGCCTAAAGTCCACTTAAATAAATAATATATGTATATTGATAGCTAATAATTCATTGCATACTTTGTTTGAAGAGTTTATGTTTTTCTAATTTTTTTTGAAGGGTTTAGACGAAGGGTTTTATTTCTATTGTTGGGTTATTATTGTCCTAGATAACAATTCTTATCATCCTCACCTATATAAACTATATCAAAATATAACGCAACAATCAAGGAATAGAACACGAACTCAAAACATACCATATGTTTAAGCGATAACCAAATTATATTCATTGTGCACAAATGCACAATAGTTCCTCCATTTGCATAACACGTGATGATTAGAAATTGATATTTACGAAATTACGAAAGTGGAAAATATGTTAGATAGCCTAAACCTATAAATCTACCAATGTGGTTGTTTGATCAATGTATGCCAATCAGAATACTTCAAGAGTCATAGGTGCAATTGATATTAAATTCAAATATTCAATTAATTATTGAAAAAAAAATTAAAAAAAGACAGTATAGTGATATTCTAATCCCAACTCGATATGCTAATCCATAGTCGATACCAAAGAAAGTGAAGAATACTTAAGTAAATCTTGATTCCAAATTAAATGTAAATTGGAGATTGGGATTTTGTTGGCTGGGCATGCTACATTGATAGCTAACAATTCAATAGCTGAAAGTCTACTTGAATATATGTACTACTGAGTCAAAAGTCAATATTCAAAAGAAAATGAGCATTTGTATCCTTAAATGCATTTCTCTAAAATAAGTAAGAACTTAAATGTTGTGTCCAACAACAGTCAAGTACGGTTACGTTCAATTTACCCATTAGAGGTTTAATATTGTAATGTTCAATTAAACCATTAAATCAGGTACAATTACGGTGTTATCTTGTATTTTTAGTTTTTTTCATCTTAGAAAATACAGATCTCCATAGAGAGGGACCCTTAAACCAAGATCCCAACCATAAAAAATAAAAACAGATCCCAACCATGACGATGAAACAAGCTCACAAAGTTCCCACAACTCTGGAAAATACTCCAACTTGAACTATAATTCTAGCAGCGAACTGGACTTTGATCAGAGCCCTCAAGCAATAATTAAGCGACCATCATCATCATCAAAGTTCAAGGACTCATCAAAATAACAACTGCACACGATTTTGCCCGCAAGAACATCCAAGAAACTGTCAGAGCAACATGGCTACAAATTGTTACAGTCAATATAAGGATTTTTCACACTCTAAAGGAGCCTCTAGTTCCAATAACTATCACAGTAGAACCATGAATTCACTGGTAGACATCCGTAGCCAATTGTTGCATAGATCTTTGATGGAAGAAATGAACAAACGTAGATTGTTCAAAACAGTTGGAGCTGTTGAAAATATTGGATATCATGCACCTTGTGAGGTTTCTAGTAAACCGAGGTCTGCCATGAAGGGTGGTGGTCCTTCTTTGAGAGAGAGATGGTAAGAAGGCAGGCGACAAATGGTGAGGTCTTAAGAATTTGAGGTTTGAGGGACATAGAAATGTACATATTATTTATTACTTGTGGTGTGTATATGAGGATAGTGATCAGTGGCATGCAAAACCTTTAATAGTGATCCTAGTACTTGTACGATCTAGCTTGAGGTAATAATACTTGTGCATGGTTAGCGGACAATATTGTCATCTAACGCACAGGTCAGTTGTACAAGAAAATATTCCTATGTGAAATTCACTTATAATACAAGTCATAAAATAATAAACAGCTCGATGCAAGCACATTATCTTTTGAAGCATTATAGCGCGGCCTGTTCGTGTTAGTAAAACGAAGGGGATGTATAATAACGAACTTCCTTTTCCATTTTTTAAGGAATTTATAACTTCATGCTCAGAGCAATAAGAATTACAAGTCTTTCAGAACACTAACTCTTCTAAAACAATGATACGATGCTGGGATAGTGAAAAAGCTGAAATGCAGGTCTTCATCTCAAGTGATAGATGCTGGTAAAGGGGAAAGTTACTTATAAACTGATTATTCTCGATGGTTATCAGTCCTTACAAAACTAGTTAATTAGTAAAACGTGGATGAAACTTCGGGATATTGCATAATGGCAGAGATTGATAGAGTCTATGTCGCTCCCACCACTACTATGGATTCAAGAACTCGTTGGAATACGATTCATATGAATTATATTGGGTCTGCCTAAAAATATGATAACTCTTGGAGTCTGTCTTAAATACTTCTGCTTGACCCTTAACATCCTTTTAACCATCATAACATCCCTTTTAACCATCATTCCCAAGTAAGCAATTTGACTTTAACTTCTGAAGGCCAGGTGAACAGCATTAACATTTTCAGCAAAAACACCTTATGGTATAACGTTATAACAAGAATCAGCTTAAATTTGCTGAAGGATTTCAAAACTTAATTATACTAAAGGATTTCATTGAAAAGTTTGTATGATTTTCCTTTCCTTCTTACATGCTAAAGAATCAAACAATAACAATCAAAAGAAAAGGTCATTCTAAATTCAAGTTCTCAACAAAAGAATCAAATAATCATACAAGACCATTATTAACTCTTACACATGGTCATCATCTTGCCCTGAAAACAAATCCTTACAAAGCTCCCCATAAAAGGTACAAACCAAATTAATAAAAACAGGACACTTCAAATGCTTCCAACAATATAGAAGCTCTTCCACATCCATCATATCCCGTAACTTTCCTTCTTCCACTATCACTAAATAGTTTCAATTTCTTCTTCTTCTTTATTTTTATTATTATTATTTTTTGATTGAGATCAGTAACTCTTTGATGCTGGCGTGGTTCGAGCCCCAGACCTTTGGTATCATCACCCAAAAGTTTTACCGACTTTGCTAGTCGTCGGCACTTGCAAAATGTGTGGGCAATCCTGTTTTTAAAGAGATCAGTACCTCTGGTATCATCACCCAAAGGTTTTACCAACGAAGCTAGAAGACACTTAAAAAATGTGTGGGCAAGCCTGTTTTAAAAGAGATTAGTAACTCAATAATATGTAGCGGGGTTTGAACCCATACCTCTAGTATCATCACCCAAAGATTTTACCAACTAAGCTAGAAAACACTTACTCTTCAATTTCTTCTTGACCCTTTTTTTATCATCCCATTAGCCTTCAAGTAAGCAGGAGTTAAAGGTGATGAAAAGAGCAACTTTTCAGTCCTTCCTTCTCCCATACTTACTAGCTCCCCAATCTCTTCTACCTTTTCTTTCTTAGCGCGAAATGACGATAGTACTGCACAAATTCGAAAGATGACACTACAAATTATTTTAACATAATATATATGAAAGAACACTAGTGTAAGGAATAAATTGAACACAAACAGCGTACAAAACTCAGATGGGAGACCCGTTATGAAGAGGAAATGAAGAAGTCAATTGTTCCCTTTAAGGCTCTAATGAATGCATCAACATCTTTTGTGTTGTAGAAGTGGAGACTAGCACACACACTTGCATTAATTCCCAAGTATCGATGGAGAGGTTGAGCGCAATGATGACCTGATCGGATAGCCACTCCATACTGAAACAAAAAAACAAAGAAGGTCAGAAACATGTGTTACGAGTATATATATCCATAATAAGAATGTGTTTTATCATTCACACATACAAAACAAAATACCTCTAAGGAGTATATGATAGAATGATAGATACAGTAACAATATGAAGACACGAGTGCTCTCCAGTCTCCTCAAATGATATAATAGATATTTAGAGACATAACAAAAAATTGACTAAAGAGGAAGGTAACACACAATATACAAGTGTCTCTCACTAAATTTGAAAAAGTTTCACAATCTTACCTCTTGATCAAGAAAAGTTGCAATGTCTGTTGGATGTATATTCTCAACATTGAACGAACAAAGAGCAGCACGACTGACATGTTCTGAAGGAACAGGGCCATATATGGACTTGGGAATTGGGAATCAAGCAAGCTTTCATGAAGATATGTAACCAACTCTATCTGCATGCACACAGAGCAAGGAGTACTTTAACAACGTTCTCTAAAGTCTCTAACCTTAAAATTATAGATAAACCTAACGATTTTTCTTTTTCTTTCCTTGTTCAATTCCAATCCCACAAACTTAGAAGGATATTTAACAATAACTAAGTGCTGAAAAGACAGCCAGCTACAGCAAAGAGATGATTTGACCAATACTTTCCAATTAGCAGTTCTAAAATTCGTAAATAATCAAGATACCAACAAGGTGACATCACTAGAAACATATAGAGATGAAAGAGAGAGGTGGGGGTGGGAAGGATTTGCTCACCTCATAATCATGGATCTTTTGCATGCCAATCCCGACAAATAATCAATTGCCGCTCCAAGCCCTATAACCTCCCCAATTGCAGGAGTTCCAGCCTCAAATCTGGTACAATTGAGCAAATAAAGATCCACGTCAGAGATTGATAGTAAGATCAAACATTTTCTAGTTTCTATTTTCTTTCCTGGGATTCATTATGTATAGCTAGTGATATATATCTAAAGTAGGTGAAACTAGTTTTGTTACACACAAGGTTCTTACTAAGCATGTGATATTGCCAACAAAAAGGAAAAAGGTTATGTTCCTGTTATAAACAAAAGATCAGATCAAAATAAAGTCTTGATTTAGCAATTAGAGTTTCTAAGTTACTGTAAAAAAAAAACCAGTTCACTTCAGGAATTTAAGCAATCAAATAAATAAAATATGCATACAAACAGACCATTTGTCAAATATGGGGTAGGCAGATGAGCAACAACAGTCTGCAGGTGATTAAACCATAGACTTGGTGTCAATAACCTAACCCAAAATGAAAGACAATAGGTGTGTGAAAGCAAAAGGGAAAAGAATAGTTAATTGTATTAAATGACCAGGCAAATGAACTTTCTAGACAGAAACCTAGACCATATCAATCTTCTCAGAGATATATATCAGTGCTCTTTTACAAATTAAATTATGTGACTCATCAAATAATGGGTTCTAACTTCAAACACAATTCTAGTCATTCAATTTGTAGTGCACAATTCTAGCTTCTCAATTTGTAGTTTAGTGTATGTTAGGCTCCAAACAAATTCACTAACCTGGAAGGAGGAAGTTCTGCATAAGTGGAATGATCTAAGAATACATCAGAAATCAAAAAGCCACCGCCTGAAACATAAAAAGCAAGTTACACATTTGGTAGAACCAGTCTTAAAACTTGAATATCAGCTAAAATCTCTTACTAAGAAAAACCGTTTCAGTCCAAGATTACCTAGGAAAGGAGGCATGCGAGACAAGACCTTACTTTTGCCATATAGGAATCCAGCGCCTGTAGGCCCACACATCTGAGACATATTTATTACTTAATTTCATGTATGGATAATCATTGGGATGAAACATAGTAACAACAATTAAAATACATGTAGAAATATGTTTCAAAAGCCTCATTTTAGATTATATTTAACCTTTTCGATGATGCAACAAGGAAATCGGCATCTAGACTTTGCACATCAACCACCATATGTGGAACACTTTGACAAGCATCTACAAGTAATTTTGCCCCAACATTGTGAGACCAACTTGTAATATCCTTAATTGGAAGAACAGAACCTAAAAACACAAAGATAATCCATTATGGAAAAATGTTCAAACAACATATCGAACTAAGAACTTCTGTCAAATGCAACAAAGAATAGAACCAATCCTGTTCTATTCAACAAAATAATAAACACTGGAAAAAACCTAGTTATAATTACAATGTCACACAACAGATGTAAATCAACGAAGAAAATAGAGTATACAGCACAAAATAATGAATTATACATTGTCAACCTCAGTATAGTTATAAAATGTTGACCATGACAATGATAACTTCGATAAGAATGAATTAACAAAACCAAAAAGAAATCAGGGATATCAGTAAATATCCGTGACAAAGTAACTTAGTTTGTAATATACTGGTGATTCTAAAGCAGTGAATAAATTAAGTGTTGGAGTTATTTAGAGTATAAGAAGAAGATGGATATAAACGACCATTTCCTCTTGGAGGTAACCCCTTCAAAACGGCCCCCATTTTCTGAGGTGGTTTAAGTTGCTTGTCTGGACCAATCACATTTTGCTGTCCTGTGGTCAATCTTTTCTGTGTCGATACACCTAATCAACTCTTGTCCCCTAAGTCTATTCCTCTTGTAATTACCTAGAAAACTCTCGTCTTTTCTCCTTGCACAGTTTAACAGTGTGACAACCTGAGCTCCTGAGCTTTCAATCAACTCCCATGCCACACCAAGTTATAGTGAACTACGACCCACACTGTCCTACTTTCCATTAATTTTTCAAAAGAATATTTCTGTCCAATAACCATCTTCATTCTAACCTTAGATTATCACTTACCTTGAAAAATAACTGAAACCAACTAAACATAAGCATTCTCTCTTCGCTCTTCTATTTTAAGCCTACACACTCTTTCAGAAATGGTCATGTGAACATCTATGAAGGGTGAACATACCCATCAAGCCATCACACCAGGTAGAATAAAAGCTTTAACAGAGAGCATAGATTATAGTGAATATAGATTCTTCAAAATGAACAAAAACATAAATATACATGCCAAGTGACAATTCCAAACAAATGAAATCGAATAGTTAATTAAACTTTAGATTTTACACTTCAGATTAAAAAAAAAAACCCCTTACAGCTTATGTCTCGTTTCCACCCCTTTCCCCTGCAGGCCTCCGAACAATCTCATTGAGCCGTGCCAGTGGATCTTCAAACTCTTCCGAAGCTTCATCCGTTTCCGTTAGAAACTCTGAGATACCAGATCCTTGGGGAAGTGACCATTGAATATGATCTTTCAACGATTCGATTTGAAAGAGGAATTTCATGGCAAGTCGTACTCTTTCTTCGAACTCCTCAGTTGGGCTCTCACTCAAGCTTTTGAATATAGCAATCGGTAGTTGTCTAAAAAGCCAATGCAACATCTCCACAAACAATTTCTCTATAGATGTATATAGATCTTCAAGTGTTGGGGGGGTTTCAGCAAGGATGCGATCAATAATGGGATGAAGAACTTCACGTTGACGATAATTGAGATCCGGTGATTCCTTCAATTTAAAAAGGATCTGACGAGCACGATTCAGATCCAGATGCAAACCGGATTGACGTTGACGATACTCCTCAGGGAGGAGACCACTAAAGTCGCCATCTCTCCACAATTCTTTTGCAAATGAAAAGAATTCTTTTTCATATTTGTTCCCTGGTGGCATTAGTGTTTGGTGAATGAAGAGAATGATTTGTTGGGCTTGTCTGAATGCGAGTACTAGAGATCCAACAAGATTACCTGGTAAGAAAACTTGTGCAATTTTCACAAGGAATACCATTGGAAGAGTAATAGGAGGATGTTCCACAAATTCCATTCCAAATTCCCTTCTAAGATCAAAATCAGGGCGGTCTGGGTATTTTCGAAAGAGTTGCAGTAGATTAGTAAGTGGCTCACTACAGCAAACCTCCCTAAATCTGATTATATCATCCACACTTTTTCGCACAATATACGAACTAGCCACAATGCTAACTTCAGGCCAATGGAGATAGTAGCGGTCTGTATTGTTTATGTACGGACCAATAAATAAGTAGCGCACTAGGCCTATTGGGTACACTATCAACCCCGAAACCATCCAGACTATTCTATTGAATAAACATGCACAGAACTTGTATAATCTATTGACAGTCACCTTTTTATAGGTTCGATAACGATAATATTGAATTCCAATAAATTTGGATATTCTGAACGTTCCATTTGAATTCCATGCGAGTAAACAATGCTAGCCATCTAAAGACAACTGGGAAAGTTCCAATTATGACAGTCAGAATCTGGTTGACAACTATTATTGGCATCGACCAGTCATAATCAGAAATCCCAGAACAAAACTTCACCCGCATTTCAAAATGAGAAATCTTATTAGAGCTTGTATTAAGATGACTAAACACAACAGGCAGATTGTGCCAACACCGGCAGATGCCAGGTTTGCTTTGCTTATTGTAAATTGTGGATCATAGCAATAAGCGCACAGGTAACATCCCTTCAATCGACCAAACATGCTACTGCTCCCTTTTCTAAGAACCTCATTATAGTTCCCAGTGGTGAAGCTATTATCCTTTTAATGGACGGATAAATCTCCAGAACATTGAGAGCAATAGCACCATATTTGATGTCACAAGACTATGACAATGTTCTATGATGAACAGAACAATAACTCCAGTATGTATTTGTATACAATATCAATAAATTGGAAACCATGGATATGATGAAAATTTTCAATGCCATCAAATTTGAAAAATATCAGCATCATTATTATTAGTGTAGAAGGCATGTCTAAAACCCATACAAAAACACATATAAAGATAGTCCCACATAGTTTAGAAAATTGAATAGCTAGTCAACCATTGAGGTTGTCTGTTGGTTATTGGTTATGTTCTATGGAAAGAAGAGTTAGAGAAACAGAAAGTTTTGAACCTTATCTTGCAGGGTAGCCATCGTCTTTTAGAATTATCTTGGTTCCGCTTTCCAAGTGTTTGCCTTTTCAAACAGTCACACCTTTTCATCAAGTTCACTTTAATTCCACCCATGTTCAATGAACCATCTTTGTTTAAACCAAACCATATAGGTGAAGACTATTAGAACCATTACAGTTCCATGGGGCGTCCAACCATGGATACAAACTAGTGTGTTGTCTCACACTTCAAGGAGTGAAACATGGACCTTTCCATTCAATGGCAATCGGAACCATTCCCTTTTTTAGATAAACATCTCTTTTATTGATGTATGAAGCAATTTTTTTTTTTCGATATTCGAAGCAAGTTCACTACATAAAGCACACTGCCAAAATATATAATACATACGAAGGTGTAATTAACTTTTATTGAAATAGCCATTTGGCCCGGCCATCTTGCATGGTAAAGTGATCATATGCTGGTAAAGGAACTATTATAAAAAATGTTTATATCAATCTTTTGATGGTTATCAGTCGTTAACAAAACCTAGTTAATGGTTAGTGCATTTACATAAGTATAACCAAAATTAATTCAACAAAATTAATTCAAGGTATGGATTCAAGAAGTTGTTGGAACACGATTCATATGAATTATATTGGGTCTTTACCAATTACCAAACTATACAAACCTTTTGTCTTCTTAAAATGTCTTGTACTTCTTAAGCAAAACACCTAGTGTAGTATAACTATGTCTTTAAGAAGATTTTTCCCCTTACGGTGAAGGAAGGTTCAAAACTTAATTATACTGAAGATAGAACGAATTTCATTGAAAAGTTTGCACTTTAATTTTTAGAATCCTTCAACATAATATTTGAATCAAACAAGCGGAGGGAAAAAAAAAGGAACATTGTGAAATCGGTGTTCTTTCAAAAGAATCAAATTCATCCAGATATTTATAGGTGACATGGTCATCCTGCCCTGAAAACAAACCTTGGTGACTCCCTTGGGAAAATGTACAAACCATTCTTTTAAAAAAATGTTTGAAGGACACACAAATTTCCAACAATATAGAAGCTCTTCTACATCCATCATATATTTAGGTTACACCTTTTGGCATGATCATTTCTACTTTCTCAAAACGAGGTGCACTTCTTCTTGAAAACATCCCTTTTAACCATCCCATTAGCTTTTGTTTAAACAGGAGTTAAAGGTGATGGAAAAAACTTTTCAGTCCTCCCTTCTCTGTTTCTTAGGAAACCCATTTCATCTCAAGTGGGATAACTTGGGAGACAAATAACTCATTCATATCTCAATAGATCTCAATAGATTTGTACAAATCTATTTTTCTAACAGAAGCTATTGAGGGTCTTATAGAGATGTGTTTTTTAAATTTAAATAATTGTATCATTTCTTTCCAAGGTTTGAGAAGCTTTGCTTTAAAGACAACTAATGACTTTGTTTTCATGTTTGAATGATTGAGGGAGAGCTAGTGCTGTTAGGTTGAAGGAACAAAGGGAGGTGACTTCTGTTGGTTTAGTGACTTCAGTCACTTTGTTTGGCATGTGCTGAGACTCGGATTGTTTTGAGATCAACAAAGATAGTCATGAGACGTTTGATAAGATGGTTTGTTAGAGAGAAATAACTTTGTTAGAAAAGATGGTAGATTAGTTTTCTTCAACCAAGAAAGCTATATATTTGCTTTATGTGATGTTCGGCAATCCTAAGTATGATCTGCATGAAAGCAAAAGAAGATTTTAAAGGAGACAAGCAAAGTTCCATAAGATGAAATGCTTGGGTAACCAGTGAAAAATAGAGAACCAAGTACAAGGATTTACTTCATCCCCTTGTCTTAAATTCAATAGGCCCCAAGAATAGGCTACAAGATTCATAGCCTCTATCGCATTTCGTGTAAAAACAATCTCAGTAAACTCTTATGCATTAATGAAACGAACCACCTTTATCCTCGCTGATTCATATTCATCAGTGGCTCTTGCACTAAAGTGCAGGGAGAAATTAGTTAGAATTCATGATGAAGATTATTTTCAGTAAAACCCCTTGCATCAACCGTGTTAAAAGGGATCTAAAAACATACTAGATTACATAAGTTCCTTTTCAAATTGGAATACCACGATGCACATTGGAATTGTAGGTTGAGTAATAGTTTTGTAGAGAGTCCAAAACAGCAGTAGGCTTTTGTGAAGTTGCTGCATTATATCCAAGTAGACCTGTTTTGACTTGTTCACATTCTACAACACCCAAAACAACCATATTAGCATTTCTGTTAAATCTTTTTTTTTAATGAAAACGGTAATATTGTCCAACAAAAAAACACTTTATTTATCCATAACTCTTTTCAAACGTCCTTAGTTTATTACTTTCAATACTAAAACAAGTCTAAACCCAATATCCCACTATCCAAGATGAATTATTTGACACCATTAAAAGAGTTGGTAATACCTGGTGGAGAATAGGAAAATCGGGTCTAGTAATATGCCCAAGTGAAATTGACTGATTTTCAACAGCAAAAACATTTGAAGTAGTGTTTCCAAGGGTAAAAGGGGTAATGAGTTTCAATGAAGTTGGTAGTTTTAATAATACTCTTTCCATTTTTAAAAAAAATAAAATTTTACAGAAGAAGAAGAAGAATAATACGACCAAACATAATATGAATCTAATCTTCAGAGATAAAATAGTGAATATAGATTCTTCAAAATGATCAAAAACAAAAACATACATGCCAAGTGACAATTCCAAACAAATGAAATCCAATAGTTAATTAAACTTTAGATTTTACACTTCAGATAAAAAAAATTTTAAAAAAAAACCCTTACAGCTTATGTCTCGTTTCCACCCTTTAGCACTGACACTACAGGCCTCCGAACATTCTCATATAGCCGTGCCAGTGGACCTCCAGCTTCATCCGTTATAAACTCTGAGATACCAGATCCTTCGGGAAGTGACCATTGAATATGATCTTTCAAAGATTCGATTTGAAAGAGGAATTTCATGGGAAGCCGTACTCTTTCTTCGAACTCCTCAGTTGGACTCTCACTCAAGCTTTTGAATATAGCAATCGGTAGTTGTCTAAAAACCCAATGCAACATCTCGACAAACAATTTCTCTATAGATGTATATAGATCTTCAAGCGTTGAGGGGGTTTCAGCAAGGATGCGATCAATAATGGCACGAACAAGAAACCCAGCAAGCCTATCAAAATCATGATAATCGTGATCCAATTCCTTCAATTTTAAAAGGATCTGACGAGCACGATTCAGATCCATATGCAAACCGGATTGACGTTGACGATACTCTTGAGGGAGCAGACCACTAAAGTCGCCATCTCTGCACAAATCTTTTGCATATGAAAACAATTCTTTTGCGTCCGGATTCGTTGGTGGCATTAGTGTTTGGTCAATGAAGAGAATGATTTCTGGGCTTGTCTGAATCGAAAGTACTAGAGATCCAACAAGATTACCTGGTAAGGAAACTTGTGCAATTTTCACAAGGAATACCATTGGAAGAGTCACAGGATGTTCCATTCGAAATTCCTTCTAAGATCAAAATCGGGTGATGCGGGTATTTTTCGAAAGAGTTGCAGTAGATTAGTAAGTGGCTCACTACAGCAAACCTCCCTTAATCTGATTATATCTTCGCACTTTTCGCAAAATATACTCACCAACGTAAATTCTAACTTCGGGCCAATGGAGATAGTAGCGGTCTCTATTGTTTATGTACGGACCAATAAATAAGTGCGCGCACTAGGCCTATTGGGAACACTATCAACCCGAAACTATCCGGACTATTCTATTGAATAAACATGCACAGAACTTGTATAATCTATTGACAGTCACCCCTTTTTCAAGGTTCGATAACGAGGTGAATTCCAATAAATTTGGATATTATGAGCGTTCCATTTGAATTCCATGCGAGTAAACAATGCTAGCCATCTAAAGACAAGCTGGGAAAGTTCCAACTATGACGGTCGATCGGAGAATCTGGGTGACAACTATTATTGGCATCGACCGGTCATAATCGAAATCGAACAAAACTTCACCCGCTTCAAAATGAGAAATCTTATTAGAGCTTGTATTAAGATGACTAAACACAACAAGGCAGATTGTGCCAACACCGGCAGATGCCGGGTTTGTGCTTATTGTAAATTGTGGATCATAGCAATAAGCGCCACGGGTAACATCCCTCAATCGACCAAACATACTCTTGCTCCCTTTTCTAAGAACCTTATTATAGTTCCCGGTGGTGAAGCTATTATCCTTTTTAATGGACGGATAAATCTGCCAGAACATTGAGAGCAATAGCACCATAAAGCACAAGACTATGATATGTTCTATGATGAACAGAACAATAACTCCAGTATGTATTTGTATACATATGTTTACGACTATGGATATGATGAAAATGCTCAATGCCATCAAATTTGAAAAATTATCAGCATCCCTGTTATTTCCAATTGAAGGCATGAGAAAACCCATACAAACACATATAAAGATAGTCCCACATAGTTTAGAAAACTGATCCTGGGCACTCGGCATTGAGGTTGTCAGATCGACAGGGAGTTTAGTTGCTATGGAAAGAAGGGTTAGAGAAACAGAATTGAGTGTGAATAGCTTGCAGGGTAGCCATCGCTTTTTAGCACGAATTCCAGCTACGATATCACAAAGCATCAATAGCATGCACACCAAAGAAGCTGCAGCTATGTATAAACCAATAACAGGCATAGGTGAAGGGAACTTAGAACCATCTACAGTTCCATTGATGCAACCATGGTTTGCCATTGTTTCTCAGTTGTCTCACAGTCTGAAGGAGTGAAACATGGACCTAGCTCTCCTTTAATAATGGCAATCGGAACAAGTTTTTTTTCTTTTTCCTTTTTTTTAGATAAACATTACTTTTATTGATGTATGAAGCAAGGTATAACTTTTTTTTTTTTTTCGATATTCGAAGCAAGGTATAACATAGCGCACACTGCACATATGAGGGAGATTCTCATACGAAGGATACATAAGCATAACTTTTATTGATGTACTAGCCATTTGGCCCGGCCATCTTGCTGGTAAAGTGATATATGCTGGTAAAGGGGAAAGTTACTTATAAACTGATTATTCTCGATGGTTATCAGTCCTTACAAAACTAGTTAATGGCAGAGATTGATAGAGTATGCCGCGTTAATTTGGTTCGCTCCCACCCCTACTATGGATTCAAGAACTCGTTGGAACACGATTCATATGAATTGTATTGGGTCTGCCTAAAAATATGACAACTCTTGGAGTCTGTCTTAAATACTCCTCGAGCAATTTGACTTAAGCTTCAGCAAAAACACCTTATGGTATAAAGTTATAAGAAGAATTAGCTTAAACTTACTGAAGGATTTCAAAACTTAATTATACTGAAGAATTTCATTGAAAAGTTTGTATGATTTTCCTTTCCTTCTTACATACTAAAGAATCAAACAATAACAATCAAAAGAAAAGGTCATTGTAAATCCAAGTTCTCAACAAAAGAATCAACTAATCATACAAGATCATTAGTAACTCTTACACATGGTCATCATCCTGCCCTGAAAACAAATCATTTATAAAAGAGTTTGTAAAGGTGCTCTGTCTCGATTTAAATTACTGTCACATGAACTAAACTGGTCTTAGTTCCAACTAAGAGAGACCACTTTTACTGCTAAAAGAGCGATATATCATTTAATTCCTAGAATCTTAAGGTTTCATCTAACATCATGTAGCGGTTTATGTATTGTATAGGGAAAGCTACCTGGGGCGTTTTACCGGATTCATGATCCAGAAGCTAGAAGATTTGTTGGAAAATGCTTAGAGGTCGTGTCAAAAAGATTGCCGGCTAAGGAGCTTTTGCAAGATCCATTTCTCGCATCTGATGAAGGGGAGTTGAAGCATGTCCCTAAGACTGGAATACAAAAACCAATGCTTAATGATAATGCACTCAAAAATCTTATTCATGTACCATCATTGCAAGTTGATGCAACTGGAAGTACAGACATGAAAATTACAGGAAAGATGAACCAGGAGGATGATACCATCTTTCTCAAAGTACAAATTGCTGATAAAGATGGTATGATACTCTCTAATTTCTTGTTTTTCATTTGTATCTGTACGCACTTTCTGGAAAATGTTTGTGGAGAATTTAGAAAATCGTAGCAGGTCCCGAAGTGTATAAATATGTATGTATGATATAGCTTCTAAAGAGTGCACTGTGCTTACAGGTTCTGTCAGGAACATATATTTTCCCTTTGACATTGTAAGCGACACAGCAATAGATGTTGCAACTGAGATGGTCAAGGAGTTAGAGATCACAGATGGACAGCCTTTATAAAACACTAACTCTTCTAAAACAATGATACCAGGGATAGTGAAAAAGCTGAAATGCAGGTCTTCATCTCAAGTGATAGATGCTGGTAAAGGGGAAAGTTACTTATAAACTGATTATTCTCGATGGTTATCAGTCCTTACAAAACTAGTTAATAAGTAAAACGTGGATGAAACTTCGGGATATTGATAGAGTCTATGTCGCTCCCACCACTACTATGGATTGTTTTGAGATCTTGACCATCCCACCACTACTATGGTTTGTTTTGAGATCTTGACCAGAAAAAGAAAGAACAGAGATAGTTTATGAGACGTTTGATAAGATGGTTTGTTAGAGAGAAATAACTTTGTTAGAAAAGATGGTCTTCAACAAGTTTTCTTCAGCCAAGAAAGTTAGCTATATATTTGCTTTATGTTTAGTAGTAGAGTTCACGTCTCAAGATTGAACATGCTGCTGACCACGTTTTATTTATTTATTGATATGATAATCATTAACGGAGTGGTGTATATTTTACATCATTCCATAATCAAATTGGTTATGGGAAATGATATCTTCGCCACTCCCTCCGGTATGTGGAACGTTAAACGTTGAATCGCTTGCCCCGTGTGATTACAAGTTTGCATACCCACAGCAAAGATTCAGGAGCTCGAGATTCATGGTCGTCGTAATTAGGTTATCGATTCAATTTCAATCTGCATAATGGATCCATGGGGCTATGTCCACGATTTGAAAATTAACTAAATGCCATGAAACTAAGTCTCGGCAAGTTAATCATATTGCATATTTGTTGCTAAACTGTTTAATCCGAACAAGATTTGGTCAATTAAACAAACTAGGTTATTGCTGTTGATGCAACTTTTTCCTCTGGGTAGCTATCATCTCAATCCAACTATAGTAAAAAGATTGGTAATAAACATGGATAGCATTTTAGCAATTCATAGCGTGATCAAATTCAAAAAGTTGGTATGTAATTAGCTTTGTGAAGGTATACAGTGGACTAGAAAATATCTTTGGCATACACAAAGTACACAACTCTTGCTATGAACAATTACAAAATGCAGGCAGCGTCAGAAGATCACAAGAAAATGACACTACACACTACAAATTATTTTAACATTAAACATATGAAGGAACCCAAGAGTAAAGAATAAGTTGAACATAAAAGACATACAAATTCAGATGGGAGACCCGCTATAACGAGGAAACAAAGAAGTCAATTGTTCCCTTTAACGCTGTAATGAAGGCATCAACATCCTCTTTGGTGTTGTAGAAGTGGAGACTAGCACGTGCACTTGCATTAATTCCCAAGTACCGGTGGAGAGGTTGAGCGCCGTGATGACCTGACCGGATAGCCACTCCATACTGAAACAGGATAACATAGAGAATCAGAAACTTGCAGGTAATAACATGTGTTACGTGTAATTATCCATAATAAGAATGTGTTTTACCATTCATATATACACAACAGAGTAGCTCTTGGGAGCATATGAAAGATATAATGCAAATATGAAGAGACAAGTGCTCTCCAGTCTCCTTGAAGGATATAATAGATATCTAGAGACATAAGTGCTTTCCTTCGAATCATTAGCTATACACCGCAAACAGTTTTGACTAAGGAGAAAGGTAGCACACAAAAAACAAGTGTTCTATTTCACCAAATTTGAAAATTTTCACAATCTTACCTCCAGATCAAGAAAAGTCGCA
Organism: Coptis chinensis; assembly: GCF_015680905.1. Classification (NCBI taxonomy): domain Eukaryota; kingdom Viridiplantae; phylum Streptophyta; class Magnoliopsida; order Ranunculales; family Ranunculaceae; genus Coptis; species Coptis chinensis. The sequence goes on along the minus strand of NC_141463.1, from coordinate 83,837,380 downwards.
ATGTCTGTCGGATGAATATTTTAATTTCGACATTGAATGAACAAAGAGCAGCACGACAGACATGCTCTGAAGGCACAGGGCCATATATGCAAACATTGGGAATAGAAGGCAAGCTTTCATGAAGATATGTAGCTAACTCTGTCTGCATGGACACAAACAATAACAATCAAAAGAAAAGGTCATTCTAAATTCAAGTTCTCAACAAAAGAATCAAATAATCATACAAGACCATTATTAACTCTTACACATGGTTATCATCTTGCCCTGAAAACAAATCCTTACAAAGCTCCCCATAAAATGTACAAACCAAATTAATAAAAACAGGACACTTCAAATGCTTCCAACAATATAGAAGCTCTTCCACATCCATTATATCCCGCAACTTTCCTTCTTCCACTATCATTTCTACTAAATAGTTCTCAAAACTACGACAAGCATCTTCAATTTCTTCTTCTTCTTTATTTATTATTATTATTATTTTTTATTGAGATCAGTAACTCTTTGATGCTGGCATGGTTCGAGCCCCAGACCTTTGGTATCATCACTCAAAGGTTTTACCGACTTTGCTAGTCGGCACTTGCAAAATGTGTGGGCAATCCTGTTTTTAAAGAGATCAGTAACTCAATACTATGTAGCGGGGTTTGAACCCCAGACCTCTGGTATCATCACCTAAAGGTTTTACCAACGAAGCTAGAAGACACTTAAAAAATGTGTGGGCAAGCCTGTTTTTAAAGAGATTAGTAACTCAATAGTATGTAGCGGGGTTCGAACCCCAGACCTCTAGTATTATCACCCAAAGGTTTTACCAACTAAGCTAGAAAACACTTACTCTTCAATTTCTTCTTGACCCTTTTTTTATCATCCTATTAGCCTTCAAGTAAGCAGGAGTTAAAGGTGATGAAAAGAGAAACTTTTCAGTCCTTCCTTCTCCCATACTTACTAGCTCCCCAATCTCTTCTACCTTTTCTTTCTTAGCGCGAAATGACGATAGTACTGCACAAATTCGAAAGATGACACTACAAATTATTTTAACATAATATATATGAAAGAACACTAGTGTAAGGAATAAATTGAACACAAACAACGTACAAAACTCAGATGGGAGACCCGTTATGAAGAAGTCAATTGTTCCCTTTAAGGCTCTAATGAATGCATCAACATCTTTTGTGTTGTAGAAGTGGAGACTAGCACACACACTTGCATTAATTTCCAAGTATCGATGGAGAGGTTGAGCGCAATGATGACCTGATCGGATAGGCACTCCATACTGAAACAAAAAAACATAGAAAGTCAGAAACTTGCAGGTAGCTAACATGTGTTACGTGTATATATATCCATAATAAGAATGTGTTTTATCATTCACACATACACAACAAAATACCTCTAAGGAGAATATGATAGAATGATAGATACAGTAACAATATGAAGACACGAGTGCTCTCCAGTCTCCTCAAATGATATAATAGATATTTAGAGACATAACAAAAATTGACTAAAGAGGAAGGTAACACACAATATACAAGTGTCTCTCACTAAATTTGAAAAAGTTTCACAATCTTACCTCTTGATCAAGAAAAGTTGCAATGTCTGTTGGATGTATATTCTCAACATTGAACGAACAAAGAGCAGCACGACTGACATGTTCTGAAGGAACAGGGCCATATATGCGGACGTTGGGAATCACGCACAAGCTTTCATGAAGATATGTAGCCAACTCTATCTGCATGGACACAGAGCAAGGAGTACTTTAACAACGTTCTCTAAAGTGTCTAACCTTAAAATTATAGATAAACCTAACGATTTTTCTTTTTCTTTCCTTGTTCAATTCCAATCCCACAACTTAGAAGGATATTTAACAATAACTAAGTGCTGAAAAGACAGCCAGCTATAGCAAAGAGATGATTTGGCCAATACTTTCCAATTAGCAGTTCTAAAATTCGTAAATAATCAAGATACCAACAAGGTGACATCACTAGAAACATATAGAGATGAAAGAGAGAGGAGGGGGTGGGAAGGATTTGCTCACCTCATAATCATGGATCTTTTGCATGCCAATCCCCGACAAATAATCAATTGCCGCTCCAAGCCCTATAACCTCCCCAATTGCAGGAGTTCCAGCCTCAAATCTGGTACAATTGAGTAAGATCAAACATTTTCTAGTTTCTATTTTCTTTCCTGGGATTCATTACTAAGCTAGCTAGCTAATATCTAAATTACTTAGAAACTAGATTGTCACTTTTTTTATAGTTATTAGTCACAAAACCTGTTTAAGTTCTAGTGAATGAGGACCTTTTCAAAATGAAGGTCTTATATACTAATTTATTATGTAAACCTTATAATTTGTTTCATTTTCAAAAAAAAAAAAGGAAAAGGAAACAAAAAATGAGTTGTATAGGACCGCCAACCATGTTATTACATGCATTAGATTTATGTTACATCACTGATTTCATCTTGTTCCAGATAAACCAAAACTACAGAAATTTTAAATTGTATATCATAAGGTTTTCAGTAGATTTTCAAACTTTGTAGAAAATAAATACTCGTTTTAGGGTAATAGAGAACAAGAAACTAGCAGATAAAGGGAAAGAATAGTTAAATTCTGGAAGTGTGTCTTCAAAGTAGTAGAACGATAGACAAGCGTGTGATATTGCCAACAAAAAAAGGAAAAAGGTTATGTTCCTGTTATAAACAAAAGATCAGATCATAAAGTCTTGATTTAGCAATTAGAGTTTCTAAGTTACTGTTAAAAACCAGATCACTTCAGGAATTCAAGCAATCAAATAAATACAGGAATATGCATACAAACAGACCATTTGTCCAATATGGGGTAGGCAGATGAGCAACAACAGTTTGCAGGTGATTAAACCATAGACTTGGTGTCAATAACCTAACCCAAAATGAAAGACAATAGGTGTGTGAAAGCAAAAGGGAAAAGGAATAGTTAACAAGCTATTAAATGACCAGGCAAATGAACTTTCTAGACAGAAACCTAGGCCATATCAATCTTCTCAGAGATACATATCAGTGCTTTTTTACAAATTAAATTATGTGACTCATCAAATAATGGGTTCTAACTTCAAACACAATTCTAGTCATTCAATTTGTAGTGCACAATTCTAGCCGTTCAATTTGTAGTTTAGTGTATGTTAGGCTCCAAACAAATTCACTAACCTGGAAGGAGGTCGTTCTGCATAAGTGGAATGATCTAAGAATACATCAGAAATCATTTCGCCACCGCCTGAAACATAAAAAGCAAGTTACACATTGTGGTAGAACCATAGACCCTGTCTTAAAACTTGAATATCAGCTAAAATCTCTTACTAAGAAAACCCTTTCAGTCCAAGATTACCTAGGAAAGGAGGCATGCCAGACAAGACCTTACTTTTGCCATATATGAATCCAGTGCCTGTAGGCCCACAAATCTGAGACATGTTTATTACTTAATTTCGTGTATGGATAATCATAGGGATGAAACATAGTAACAACAATTAAAATACATATAGAAATAGGTTTCAAAAGCCTCATTTTAGATTATACGAACCTTGTGCGATGATGCAACAAGGAAATCAGCATCTAGACTTTGCACATCAACCACCATATGTGGAACACTTTGACAAGCATCTACAAGTACTTTTGCCCCAACATCGTGAGACCAACTTGTAATATCCTTAATTGGAAGAACAGAACCTAAAAACACAAAGATAATCCATTATGGAAAAATGTTCAAACAACATATCGAACTAAGAACTTCTGTCAAATGCAACAAAGAATAGAACCAGTCCTGTTCTATTCAACAAAATAATAAACACTGGAAAAATCCTAGTTATAATTACAATGTCACACAACAGATGTAAATCAACGAAGAAAATAGAGTATACAGCACAAAATAATGAATTATACATTGTCAACCTCAGTATAGCTATAAAATGTTGACCATGACAATGATAACTCGACAAGAATGAATTAACAAAAACCAAAAGAAATCAGGGATATCAGTCACTTCGTATCCGTGACAAAGTAACTTAGTTTGTAATATACTGGTGATTCTAAAGCAGTGAATAAATTCGTGCTGGAGTTATTTAGAGTATAAGAAGAAGATGGATATAAACGACCATTTCCTCTTGGAGGTAACCCCTTCAAAACGGCCCCCATTTTCTGAGGTGGTTTAAGTTGCTTGTCTGGACCAATCACATTTTGCTGTCCTGTGGTCAATCTTTTCTGTGTCGACTCAGTGCATACACTTAATCAACTCTTGTCCCCTAAGTCTATTCCTCTTGTAATTACCTAGAAAACTCTCGTCTTTTCTCCTTGCACAGTTTAACAGTGTGACAACCTGAGCTCCTGAGCTTTCAATCAACTCCCATGCCACACCAAGTTATAGTGAACTACGACCCACACTGTCCTACTTTCCATTAATTTTTCAAAAGAATATTTCTGTCCAATAGCCATCTTCATTCTAACCTTAGATTATCACTTACCTTGAAAAATAACTGAAACCAACTAAACATAAGCATTCTCTCTTTGCTCTTCTATTTTAAGCCCACACACTCTTTCAGAAAGGGTCACGTGAACATCTATGAAGGGTGAACATACCCATCAAGCCATAACACCGGGTAGAATAAAAGCTTTAACCGAGACAAGGCATGAGAAAGGAGAACAGAAAAGTTTAAATAAGAAAAAGAACACGCCTACCAAGAGTGTTGGAGAAATGATGAGTGACCACAAGTTTCGTCTTCTCTGACAGCATTTCTTTCAACTTATCGATATCAGGAACTTCTTCTTCTGTTAAACTAACAAATTTGAGTGTCGCACCAGTCTTTTGAGCCACAATTTGAAAAGGAACTATGACACTGTGATGTTCGGCAATCGTAAGTATGATTTGCATGAAAGCAAAAGAAGATTTTAAAGGAGACAAGCAAAGTGCCCCAAGGCTGAAATGCTTGGGTAACCAGTGAAAAAGAGACAACCAAGTACAAGGATTTACCTCATCCCCTGGTCTTAAATTCAATAGGTCCCAAGATTCATAGCCTCTGTCGCATTTCGTGAAAAAACAATCTCAGTAGACTTTGATGCATTAATGAAACGAGCCACCTTTATCCTCGCTGATTCATATTCATCAGCGGCTCTTGCACTAAAGTGCAGGGAGAAATTAGTTAGAATTCATGATGAAGATTATTTTCAGTAAAACCTCTTGCATCAACTGTGTTAAAAGGGATCTAACAAAAATAAACATAGATTATAGTGAATATAGATTCTTCAAAATGATCAAAAACAAAAACATACATGCCAAGTGACAATTCCAAACAAATGAAATCCAATAGTTAATTAAACTTTAGATTTTACACTTCAGATAAAATTTTTTTTTAAAAAATCCCTTACAGCTTATGTCTCGTTTCCACCCTTTAGCACTGACATTGCAGGCCTCCGAACAATCTCATATAGCCGTGCCAGTGGACCTCCAGCTTCATCCGTTAGAAACTGTGAGATACCAGATCCTTGGGGAAGTGACCATTGAATATGATCGTCGAAAGATTCGATTTGAAAGAGGAATTTCATGGCAAGTCGTACTCTTTCTTGGAACTCAAGCTTTTGAATATAGCAATCGGTAGTTGTCTAAAAACCCAATGCAACAAACAATTTCTCTATAGATTTATATAGATCTTCAAGCGTTGAGGGGGTTTCAGCAAGGATGCGATCAATAATGTCACGAACAAGAACTCCATCAATAAATAGTTCTCAAAACTGCGACAAGCATCTTCGACTTCTTCTTCACCCTTAACATCCCTTTTAACCATCCCATTAGCTTTCAAGTAAGCAGGAGTCAAAGGTGATGGAAAGAGCAACCTTTCAGTCCTCCCTTCTCCCATACTTACTAGCTCTCCAATATCTTCCAGCCTTTCTTTCTTAGCACAAAATGACGATAGTACGGCACGAATTCCCTTCCTACTACGTGTTTTTATAGTATTGTGGTGTCGACCGAAGCTGTTAGGAATATACAACTTAATTGTAATTACTCTTTACCAATTACCAAACTATACAAAAAAACTATACAAATTTTTTGTATTGTAAGTGTCTTATACTTCTTAATTAAATCCGAGCCTAGTGTAGATACACTATGTCCTTAAGACAGATTTTTCCTATCACGGTTGTTTGGGTAAGAACTCACCCGAACACACTAACGATCTTGTTAGAGAGATTGTTGCAGAATTGTTGAGACTGCACCTTCAATGGCTGCCTACGTATCTAAATCGTTCTCTGAAATCAAGTCTCTCAAATGAACGTAGTTCTTTGTTTGAAATGATTGTTGGGTATTTATAGGAATTTTATTGCTTAAAATACCCTTTTTCGAGATATTTCTCTCTTTGTATGAAATCTTTCCCAAAGCTTCATATGGAAAAAAATCCCTTGACATATCTCCGGACCGCTATATATAACTTGGGTGTCATATTAGTGGGCAGTGTCATTGCTCCAATAAGGGGCATGCCCGAATGCCACACTAGTAGGCAAAAGCGGGGCCGACCCACGATGGCGGGCAAGCAAGCAAGCGCCTCATTAATGGGCGGCTCTTATAGTAGTACCCAATGATGGTTGTTCGTAGGGGTACGAGTACACTGGTACATACACCGCCCCCTCTTCGTCGGATGGAATCTGTTCCTTTGCGCGAAGAATAAACGTAATATTACCGCAAAAGAATGGAACAAAGTGTGATTGAAATATATCTGCGGTGCAAGTGCATGACAAAGTTGATAGTAGCAACCTTTGTTTGACATGACATCCGGTAATGCTAGTGTTGGTATTGATGCCAAAAAGTCATGGAGTGGGCAAGCAAGCACTTCATTAGTGGGCTGCCTCGATAGTAGTACCCAATGGTGGTCGATTCGTAGGGGTACGGCTTTTTGGTGCATTGAGAGAGGTGTTGAAAATGCAAACTCCATGACTTTTTGGTGCATGGAGAGAGGTGTTGAAAACGCAAACTCCATGACTTTTTGGTGCATAAAGAGAAGTGTTGAAAACGCAAACCCCATGACTTTTTGGTGCGTGGAGAGGTGTTGAAAACGCAAACCCCATGACTTTTTGGTGCGTGGAGAGGTGTTGAAAACGTAAACTCCATGACTTTCTGGTGCGTGGGGCAAGATGTTGCATACGCAAATCCCATGACTTCTTGATGCGTGGAGTAAGGTTTTGCAAACGCAAAACTCCACGACTTCTTGATGCGTGGAGTAAGGTTTTGCAAACGCAAAACTCCACGACTTTTTGATGCGTGGAGTAAGGTTTTGCAAACGCAACCTCCACGACTTTTTGATGTATGGAGTAAGGTTTTGCAAACGCAACCTCCACGACTTTTTGATGCGTGGAGTAAGGTTTTGCAAACACAAACTCCACGACTTTTTGATGCGTGGAGTAGGGTTTTGCAAACGCAAACTCCACGACTTTTTGATGCGTGGAGTAGGGTTTTGCAAACGCAAAACTCCACGACTTTTTGATGCGTGGAGTAAGGTTTTGCAAACACAAACTCCACGACTTTTTGATGCGTGGAGTAGGGTTTTGCAAACGCAACCTCCACGACTTTTTGATGCGTGGAGTAGGGTTTTGCAAACGCAAACTCCATGACTTTTTGATGCATGGAGAGAAGTGTTGAAAACGCCAAACTCCATGACTTTTTGTGCGCGTGGAGAGAGGTGTTGCAAACTCAAACTCCATGACTTTTGGTGTATGAAGAGAAGTGTCGAAAACGCAAACTCCACGACTTTTGGGTGCATGGAGAGAGGTGTTGCAAATGCAAACTCCACGACTTTTGGGTGCATGGAGAGAGGTGTTGCAAACGCAAACTCCATGACTTTTGAATTTGTATATGTTATTTTTTTACGCCCGTCATTGCTAAACTTTGAAAGAGCTCACCCGCCAATTATTATTGCTAAACTTTGCTTCACATCTTTGAAAGTAAAAACTCGTCTAACTGTCCATTTTCAACTAGCTTCTGTATCTTTCCCCTGAGGGATCTGCAATCTTCAGTTTTATTTAAGAACGACTTCTTGACCAGTTTTTGTGGGGTTCTTTAATGTTTTATGCCAAATTATACAACTTCTTGACGTCGATTTCTTACGGTCGCCCCCAGTTCTGCATTTTGTATGCAAGATCCTTCCATTGAGTTTTCACCACACTCGCATTGCTCATTGTTTTCTTGATAATGTTTGATTGTTGGTCTGTGAATGTAGTAGACGAGCAATACTTTCTTGATGTACTTCATCTACATTGGCTTTCGAATGAGCTGGTAATTCGTCATTAAGACCATCGTCTAAGGCAACAGTGCGGGTTATCCCAGCAAAAACTTCGGTAGGTAATATGGCTTCTGCTCCAAAAGCCAAGTTAAATGGTGACAGTCCTGTTTAGCACTTTGGAGTGGTTTTATATGTCCATAGAACGGCTGTTAGCTCTCTTGTCCGCTTTCCTTTAGCTTGCTCGAGTCGACATTTGAGGATTGCTAAGATTGACTTGTTTGTCCCCTCGGCTTCCCCATTCGTTTGAGGGTGATAGGATGTTGAAAAATTGTGTTGAATATAGAGACTAGCACAGAACTTGTGTATTTCTTCTACATCAAACTGCTTTCCATTGTCTGATATTAACTCGGCAGGGACACCAAAATGTCACACTATATCCTTATATAGGAACCGCTTCACGTCGAAAGCTTGTATGTGCACTGAGGGTTATACCTCTGCCCACTTGGTAAAGTAATCGTGAGCAACCAAAAAAAACGGACATTCCCCAAGCTCTAGGGAAAGGCCCAATGATGTCTAAACCCCATTTTGCGAACTGCCAAGGTGAGAAAATTAGACGCAGTTCATTTGCTAGAACTCGCCCAAACATAGATAGCTTTCCTTACTGAATCCGCTAAGTCCAAAGTTGTGCGCATGGCGTAAAGGACGGCTTCATATTCTGCTACATTGTCAGAGGCCTTGAACTTAGAACGAACTGAGCTCTCAATAGTCGACTTATCTGGCTTGATAAAAAACACATCCTAATCCAAAGCCAAATTTGTTATGTGAGTCATCTGTGTAAACAATCCATGAATCGGATGAAGAGTCAGTATGCTTTGGTGGGGATTCCTCGCCCCCAATTGTGGCCGATTCACTAGAGATACCTTCATCTTAGTTGATTTCGGGGATGAAATTGTTGATAGGGAAATCTGTCATTAGGGATGCAAGTGCATGACCCTTTTTTGAAATGTGAGGTTCGAAGGTAATGTTATAAGTACTCAAGTAGATGTCCCATTCTGTGAGTTTGCTTGGTTAATCCTGAGCACTTCGGAAAACTTTGCGAAGAGGATACTCCATATATACTTTAACCAGTCTTCCATGGAAGTATGGCTTAAGGCGCCTGGCAGCATGAACCAATGCTAGAGTGATTTTTTATTTTTATTTTTATTTTTCCTCAAATATCTGGTTTCTGCCCCCGTTAGTGTCTTACTAATGAAGAAGATCGAATGACCGTCTTCTCCATCGACGAACAAATACTACACTTATCGCAAAGATTCAGAGCGACGGTAAGCTCCAATAGGTTGCCTTGTAATTTGGCGGGCTGGCCAAGATTGGTGGTGAGACCGTGTATTTCTTGAATATCCGGGTTTGAATCTTTCTTGATGTTCTGCATTTTGTATCTTCAGAGAAAATCATCTAATGACATCTTCATTTACTGTAAGGTCTTTCCATCGTGTTTCAGCCACACCCGCATTGCTCATTGTTTTCTTGATAATGTCTTTGATTTGCTATTTTGTGAATGGTGTGCCTGCGACTTCTTGATTTTTGATTTTAGGGGTAACTTCGCTATGCTGCATCTCATGGTGTGGTCGCCCCCAGTTGTTGCGTACTTCCAAATTTTGTTGGTTTCTTGGACTGCGAGACCTGTGCCGATAATACAGGCTACACTGTCGAATTGGGGAGTAGTTTCTTCAGTGTGGCCGCATTCTGGGGTGATCTTTGTTAAACCTTCTATAGCGGTTTTGCTGTATTTAAACCATGTCTTAGGTTGTATTGCAATTCGTGCCTGAGGTCATGACCTTGTCGTCCGGCATCGCCTCTTATGGTTGATGTTGTCCATTTTTCTAATCTTCTTGACATGTTGCGATTAACGCGGGATGATTTTGGAATCTCGTGGGAGGTATGATGTCTTCCTGACAACGTGTTTTGTTGTTCTTTATGCCTTGTGTTATGACCCTTGCTACACCCATCGTCCTTGTTATTTCAAGATCTAGATTGCCTCCTCGAATGGGATGAACGTATGCTTAACCTTGAGTGATTTGGATGATTTTCAGGGATAAGTTCTAATGGACGGAATCTGCCATTATTATCCTGTATTCGGTTGAATACATTTCGATTTTCACTCTATTTGGGGGCTCTTGCCGTTGTGGAAAAAGTAGCATCAGTGTCATTGTATTTGCTTCCCTTTGTCCAGTTGCTTCTGCAAGTAGTTGTTGACTTGTTGTGTTCATTTTCTCTTCTGAGCCTTTGACGCATCATTTCTAATGTAACGTCTTCATCTTCTGTCTCCATATTTTCTGGATCTACTTAGTTTGCATTTGTAGCATCTAGATCTTGAAGATGAGCTGTTGGAACCTTCGGTCGTGTACGTCTAGATCTGGGTTGTCGTGGTACTTGGAGATGTGAAGGTCGAGCTTGCAGATCTAGTGCGGCTAGTTGATCCATCGCGACCTGATTACTCGGAACTTCAGGATTTGGTAAATTGTTTTCTTCTTCTTGTCGCTAGTCTTTGCCCCGTAGTGTTACTCATTAGTGCTGCCCACTTTTGGTGCCCAAAAGTGTTGCTCACTAGTGATGCCCAGAAGTGTTGCTCATTAGTGTTGCCCACTTTTGGTGCCCAGAAGTATTGCTCACTAGTGCTTCTCAGAAGTGTTGCTCATTAGTGTTGCCCTTTTTGGTGCCCGAAGTATTTGCTCACTAGTGCTTCCAACTTTTAGTTAGAACAAGAAATGTTGCTCGCGTTTGTCTTTGCCCACTTTTAGTGCCTACTTAAATGGTGTCGTCTTCCTCCGTTCTTGTTATTTGTTGTCTTGTATTCAGTCCATACGTTATAGTTTACATTAAATCTGATTGTGTTGTACAAGTGGCGCCGTTAGTATTGTCATTGTCTATCTTGTGGTTGTTTTCTTTTGCTTTTACCGACAATATTGTAGCGTCTCCCTCAGAACGATGGTATTGTCTTGTGTGCAGTTATGTTTTCCATTGCTGAAGCATTGTGGTAGCCTTTGATGAAGGCGATAGAGGATGCAAATTAATATTGAGCCTTTTGGCTTATAGAGTCTCTTGATCCAGCGAGTTGTTGTGTTAAACTGATGAACTCTTATTTGCCTGCTTGTCTGATATCGAGTAATAACCGTTGATGGAACTTGAAAGTAGTAGATCTATTTTGGCTGATAGTTGAAATTTGAATGTTTGTTTAACTTCTTCATTCCGCTTTTCGCCATGGTTGACTTCGGCATTCTTCTTTGTAAGGGTGTGAGATCTGATAACATCTTGGAGCACTTGTGGAAATTCTCTTGCGTTTTTGCCATTGTTAATAGTTGTATTGGCCTCCTTTTGTTTAGTTGCTTCTACAAGTTGTCGTTAAGTTTCTTTGTTTTTCTGAACCTTTGATGCAGCACTTCCAGGGTCAAGCTTTTATCATCTATCTCCATATTTTTTAAATCTGCATCTCGTGAAATTGTGCCATTATGAGGAGAAGATACTGGCTAGTGAGACCGTAGAAGTTTAGATATGGGCTTTTGTGGTATTTGAAGCTGCAAAGGTGAAGCCTTTTGGTATGGTGGAACTTGATTGACTGGATCTTCAAGATTTGCTCAGTTGTTTCCATTGGACTGTTGTCTTCTTGCTTGGTTGTTTACTTGAGATCTTGTAGCTGTCGCCATTAATGGAGCTTGAAGAAAAAATGTGGAAGAGGGCCCGTTGATAAGAACCGCAGACGGCGCCAATTATGTTTGGGTAAGAACTCACCCGAACACACTAACGATCTTGTTAGGGAGATTGTTGTAGAATTGTTGAGACTGTACCTTCAATGGCTGCCTACGTATCTAAATCGTTCTCTGGAATCAAGTCTCTCAAATGAACGTAGTTCTTTGTTTGAAATGATTGTTGGGTATTTATAGGAATCTTATTGTTTAAAATACCCTTTCCTTATTTGATGAGATATTTCCCTCTTTGTATGAAATCTTTCCCAAAGCTTCATATGGAAAAAATCCCTTGACATATCTCCGGACCTTCTATATATAACTTGGGTGTCATATTAGTGGGCAGTGTCATTGCTCCAATAAGGGGCATGCCCGAATGCCACACTAGTAGGCAAGCGGGACAGCCACAGTAGCGGGCAAGCAAGCACTTTATTAGCGATGGCTCTTATAGTAGTACCCAATGATGGTCGGATTAGGGTAATGAAAGTACACCGGGTACATACAACGGTGCTTGAAGGTTGATGGGAAACTGTCTTCCAAGATAGAACGGATTTCCTTCTATAGAAAGCTAGCACTTCAATTCTATAGAATCAGCGAACACAACATAATATTTGACTAAGAATAGAGGGAGAAGAGAAAGATCAGAACTCTGTGTGATTTGGTGTGTCTTTCTCTCCAAATTCATCCACTATTTATAGGTGAGTGGTGCCTCTTCGAAACAACACAGTGACTCTTGGGAAAAAGTAAGCAACTCTTTGAAAAGTCACATGTTTCGAAAGGACACACTATTTCGGCATATAGCACGTCCTGTTTCGAACCAGTGCCTATTTCGAAAGGTTACACCTTTTCGGCATGATGCACTATTTCGAACCAGTGCACATTTCGAAAAGATCGCACCTTTTCGCATAATGTAATCAAGCTTTGAACCCGGTGCACCATTTCGAAAAGGTTTTTCTCACTTTACTTACTGTTTCAAGGGAAACCCATTTCATCTCAAGTGGGGTAACTTGGGAGACAAATAACTCATTTATATTTCAATAGATTTGTACAAATCTATTTTTCTAACAGAAGCTACTGAGGGGTCTTATAGAAATGTGTTTTTTAAATTTGAATAATTGTATCATTTCTTTCCAAGGTTTGAGAAGCTTTGCTTTAAAGACAACTAATGACTTTGTTTTCATGTTTGAATGATTGAGGGAGAGCTAGTGTTGTTAGGTTGAAGGAACAAAGGGAGGTGACTTCTGTTGGTTTTGAGATCAACAAAGATAGTCATGAGACGTTTGATAAGATGGTTTGTTAGAGAGAAATAACTTTGTTAGAAAAGATGGTAGATTAGTTTTCTTCAACCAAGAAAGCTATATATTTGCTTTATGTGATGTTCGGCAATCGTAAGTATGATCTGCATGAAAGCAAAAGAAGATTTTAAAGGAGACAAGCAAAGTTCCATAAGATGAAATGCTTGGGCAACCAGTGAAAAATAGAGAACCAAGTACAAGGATTTACTTCATCCCCTGGTCTTAAATTCAATAGGCCCCAAGAGTAGGCTACAAGATTCATAGCCTCTATCGATTTTCGTGTAAAACAATCTCAAGAACTCTGATGCATTAATGAAACGAACCACCTTTATCCTCGCTGATTCATATTCATCAGTGGCTCTTGCACTAAAGTGCAGAGAGAAATTAGTTAGAATTCATGATGAAAATTATTTTCAGTAAAACCCCTTGCATCAACCGTGTTAAAAGGGATCTAAAAACATACTAGATTACATAAGTTCCTTTTCAAATTGGAATACCACGATGCACATTGGAATTGTAGGTTGAGTAATAGTTTTGTAGAGAGTCCAAAACAGCAGTAGGCTTTTGTGAAGTTGCTGCATTATATCCAAGTCGAAAAATGACTAAAAAGGGTATCAAATTTTATACCTTTTGACAATATGGGGACCAAACTTTTTTTCCTGACAGTCTGGGGACCAAACTATTTGATTTTTACAATGTAGGAACTTCCGTTAAATTTCTCTAACACCGTTTTTAATTTGTATTAATTTGTATTTTATTTTTCAACATTGCAAATTAGAAAATTTATATTAATTTTTTTTCAACATTACAAATTAATTTATATTAATTTTTTTTCAACATTACAAATTAATTTTCATTTGTATTAATTTATAAAATGAAAATTAATACAAATTATAAACGATATTAGAGAAATTTGACGGAAGTTCCTACATTGTAAAAATCAAATAGTTTGGTCCCCAAACTGTTAAGAAAAAAAGTTTGGTCCCCATATTGTCAAAAGGTGTAAAATTTGATACCCTTTTTAGTCATTTTTTCTATCCAAGTAGACCTGTTTTGACTTGTTCACATTCTACACCACCCAAAACAACCATATTAGCATTTATGTTAAATCTTTTTTTTTTAATGAAAACGGTAATATTGTCCAACAAAAAAACACTTTATTTATCTATAACTCTTTTCAAACGTCCTTAGTTTATTACTTTCAATACTAAAAAAAGTCTAAACCCAATATCCCACTATCCAAGATGAATTATTTGACACCATTAAAAGAGTTGGTAATACCTGGTGGAGAATAGGAAAATCGGGTCTAGTAATATGCCCAAGTAAAATGGACTGATTTTCAACAGTAAAAACATTTGAAGTAGTGTTTCCAAGGGTAAAAGGGGTAATGAGTTTCAATAAAGTTGGTAGTTTTAATAATACTCTTTCCATTTTAAAAAAGAATAAAATTTTACAGAAGAAGAAGAATAATACGACCAAACATAATATGAATCTAATCTTCAGAGATAAAATAGTGAATATAGATTCTTCAAAATGATCAAAAACAAAAACATACATGCCAAGTGACAATTCCAAACAAATGAAATCCAATAGTTAATTAAACTTTAGATTTTACACTTCAGATAAAAAAAGTTTTAAAAAAAACCCTTACAGCTTATGTCTCGTTTCCACCCTTTAGCACTGTCTCTGGAGGACTCGGAACAATCTCATATGGCCGTGCCAGTGGAACTCCAGCTTCATCCGTTATAAACTCTGAGATACCAGATCCTTCGGGAAGTGACCATTGAATATGATCTTTCAAAGATTCGATTTGAAAGAGGAATTTCATGGGAAGCCGTACTCTTTCTTCGAACTCCTCAGTTGGGCTGTCACTCAAGCTTTTGAATATAGCAATCGGTAGTTGTCTAAAAACCCAATGCAACATCTCGACAAACAATTTCTCTATAGATGTATATAGATCTTCAAGCGTTGAGGGGGTTTCAGCAAGGATGCGATCAATAATGGCACGAACAAGAAAACCCAAAGCAAGCCTATCAAAATCATGATAATCGTGATCCAATTCCTTCAATTTTAAAAGGATCTGACGAGCACGATTCAGATCCAGATGCAAACCGGATTGACGTTGACGATACTCCTCAGGGAGGAGACCACTAAAGTCGCCATCTCTCCACAAATCTTTTGCATATGAAAAGAATTCTTTTGCGAACGGATGCATTGGTGGCATTAGTGTTTGGTGAATGAAGAGAATGATTTCTTGGGCTTGTCTGAATGCGAGTACTAGAGATCCAACAAGATTACCTGGTAAGGAAACTTGTGCAATTTTCACAAGGAATACAATTGGAAGAGTCACAGGATGTTCCATTCCAAATTCCCTTCTAAGATCAAAATCAGGGCGGTCTGGGTATTTTCGAAAGAGTTGCAGTAGATTAGTAAGTGGCTCACTGCAGCAAACCTCCCTTAATCTGATTATATCTTCCACACTTTTTCGCAAAATATACTCACCAGCGTAAATTCTAACATCAGGCCGCCGATGGAGATAGTAGCGGTCTGTATTGTTTATGTACGGACCAATAAATAAGTAACGCACTAGGCCTATTGGGTACACTATCAACCCCGAAACTATCCAGACTATTCTATTGAATAAACATGCACAAAACTTGTATAATCTATTGACAGTCACCCCCTTTTTCAAGGTTCGATAATGAGGTGAATTCCAATAAATTTGGATATTATGAACGTTCCATTTGAATTCCATGCGAGTAAACAATGCTAGCCATCTAAAGACAACTGGGAAAGTTCCAACTATGACAGTCAGAATCTGGGTGACAACTATTATTGGCATCGACCAGTCATAATCAGAAATCCCAGAACAAAACTTCACCCGCTTCAAAATGAGAAATCTTATTAGAGCTTGTATTAAGATGACTAAACACAACAGGCAGATTGTGCCAACACCGGCAGATGCCAGGTTTGTGCTTATTGTAAATTGTGGATCATAGCAATAAGCGCACAGGTAACATCCCCTCAATCGACCAAACATGCTACTGCTCCCTTTTCTAAGAACCTTATTATAGTTCCCAGTGGTGAAGCTATTATCCTTTTTAATGGACGGATAAATCTGCCAGAACATTGAGAGCAATAGCACCATAAAGCACAAGACTATGATATGTTCTATGATGAACAGAACAATAACTCCAGTATGTATTTGTATACATATGTTTACGACTATGGATATGATGAAAATGCTCAATGCCATCAAATTTGAAAAATTATCAGCATCCCTATTATTTCCAATAGAAGGCATGAGAAAACCCATACAAACACATATAAAGATAGTCCCACATAGTTTAGAAAACTGATCCTGGGCACTCGGCATTGAGGTTGTCAGATCGACGGGGAGTTTAGTTGCTATGGAAAGAAGAGTTAGAGAAACAGAATTGAGTGTGAATAGCTTGCAGGGTAGCCATCGCTTTTTAGCACGAATTCCAGCTACGATATCACAAAGCATCAATAGCATGCACACCAAAGAAGCTGCAGCTATGTATAAACCAATAACAGGCATAGGTGAAGGGAACTTAGAACCATCTACAGTTCCATTGATGCAACCATGGTTTGCCATTGTTTCTCAGTTGTCTCACAGTCTGAAGGAGTGAAACATGGACCTAGCTCTCCTTTAATAATGGCAATCGGAACAAGTTTTTTTTCTTTTTCCTTTTTTTTAGGTAAGCATTACTTTTATTGATGTATGAAGCAAGGTATAACTTTTTTTTTTTTTCGATATTCGAAGCAAGGTATAACATAGTGCACACTGCACATATGAGGGAGATTCTCATACGAAGGATACATAAGCATAACTTTTATTGATGTACTAGCCATTTGGCCCGGCCATCTTGCTGGTAAAGTGATATATGCTGGTAAAGGGGAAAGTTACTTATAAACTGATTATTCTCGATGGTTATCAGTCCTTACAAAACTAGTTAATGGCAGAGATTGATAGAGTATGCCGCGTTAATTTGGTTCGCTCCCACCCCTACTATGGATTCAAGAACTCGTTGGAACACGATTCGTATGAATTATATTGGGTCTGCCTAAAAATATGACAACTCTTGGAGTCTGTCTTAAATACTCCTCGAGCAATTTGACTTGAGCTTCAGCAAAAACACCTTATGGTATAACGTTATAAGAAGAATTAGCTTAAACTTACTGAAGGATTTCAAAACTTAATTATACTGAAGAATTTCATTGAAAAGTTTGTATGATTTTCCTTTCCTTCTTACATACTAAAGAATCAAACAATAACAATCAAAAGAAAAGGTCATTGTAAATCCAAGTTCTCAACAAAAGAATCAACTAATCATACAAGATCATTAGTAACTCTTACACATGGTCATCATCCTGCCCTGAAAACAAATCCTTACAAAGCTCCCCATAAAATGTACAAACCAAATTAATAAAAACAGGACACTTCAAATGCTTCCAACAATATAGAAGCTCTTCTACATCCATCATATCCCTTAACTTTCCTTCTTCCACTATCATTTCTACTAAATAGTTCTCAAAACTACGACATGCATCTTCGACTTCTTCTTGACCCTTAACATCCCTTTTAACCATCCCATTAGCTTTCAAGTAAGCAGGAGTTAAAGGTGATGGAAAGAGCAACTTTTCAGTCCTCCCTTCTCCCATACTTACTAGCTCTCCAATATCTTCCAGCCTTTCTTTCTTAGCACGAAATGACGATAGTACCGCACGTATTCCCTTCCTACTACGTGTTTTTATAGTATTGTGGTGTCGACGGAAGCTACTGAGGGGTCTTATAGAAATGTGTTTTTTAAATTTGAATAATTGTATCATTTTTTTCCAAGGTTTGAGAAGCTTTGCTTTAAAGACAACTAATGACTTTGTTTTCATGTTTGAATGATTGAGGGAGAGCTAGTGCTGTTAGGTTGAAGGAACAAAGGGAGGTGACTTCTGTTGGTTTAGTGACTTCAGTCACTTTGTTTGGCATGTGCTGAGACTCAGATTGTTTTGAGATCTTTTCCAGAAAAAGAAAGAACAAAGATAGTCATCATGAGACGTTTGATAAGATGGTTTGTTAGAGAGAAATAACTTTGTTAGAAAAGATGGTAGATTAGAGCTTCAACAAGTTTTCTTCAGCCAAGAAAGCTATATGTTTACTGTTTAGTAGTAGAGTTCACGTCTCATGATTGAACATGCTGCTGACCACGTTTTATTTATTTATTGATATGATAATCATTAACGGAGCGGTGTATATTTTACATCATTCCATAATCAAATTGGTTATGTGGAACGATAAACGTTGAATCGCTCACCCCGTGTGACTACAAGTTTGCATACCCACAGCAAAGATTCAGGAGCTCGAGATTCATGGTCGCCGTAATTATGTTATCGATTCAATTTCAATCTGTATAATCGATCCATGGGGCTATGTCCAAGATTTGAAAATTAACTAAATGCCATGAAGTCATGAACTAAGTCTCGGCAAGTTAATCATATTGCATATTTGTTGCTAAACTGTTTAATCCGAACAAGATTTGGTCAATTAAACAAACTAGGTTATTGCTGTTGATGCAGCTTTTTCCTCTGGGTAGC
This sequence comes from Coptis chinensis, assembly GCF_015680905.1. Taxonomy (NCBI): domain Eukaryota; kingdom Viridiplantae; phylum Streptophyta; class Magnoliopsida; order Ranunculales; family Ranunculaceae; genus Coptis; species Coptis chinensis. The sequence goes on along the minus strand of NC_141463.1, from coordinate 83,818,513 downwards.
TATCATCTCAATCCAACTATAGTAAAAAGATTGGTAATAAACATGGATGGCATTTTAGCAATCCATAGCGTGATCAAATTCAAAAAGTTGGTATGTAATTAGCTTTGTGAAGGTATACAGTGGACTAGAAAACATCTTTGGCATACACAAAGTACACAACTCTTGCTATGAACAATTACAAAAAGCCAGGCAGCGTCAGAAGATCACAAGAAAATGACACTACAAATTATTTTAACAATAAACATATGAAGGAACACAAGAGTACAGAATAAGTTGAACATAAAAGACATACAAATTCAGATGGGAGACCCGCTATAACGAGGAAACAAAGAAGTCAATTGTTCCCTTTAACGCTGTAATGAAGGCATCAACATCCTCTGTAGTGTTGTAGAGGTGGAGACTAGCACGTGCACTTGCATTAATTCCCAAGTACCGGTGGAGAGGTTGAGCGCAATGATGACCTGACCGGATAGCCACTCCATACTGAAACAGGATAACATAGAGAATCAGAAACTTGTAGGTAATAACATGTGTTACGTGTAATTATCCATAATAAGAATGTGTTTTACCATTCATATATACACAACAAAGTAGCTCTTAGGAGCATATGAAAGACATAATACAAATATGAAGAGACAAGTGCTCTCCAGTCTCCTCGAAGGATATAATAGATATCTAGAGACATATGTACTTTCCTTCGAATCATTTGAATCATAGCTATACACCGCAAACAGTTTTGACTAAGGAGAAAGGTAGCACACAAAAAACAAGTGTTCTATTTCACCAAATTTGAAAAAATTCACAATCTTACCTCCTGATCAAGAAAAGTTGCAATGTCTGTCGGATGAATATTTTCGACATTGAATGAACAAAGAGAAGCACGACAGACATGCTCTGAAGGCACAGGGCCATATATGCGAACATTGGGAATAGAACGCAAGCTTTCATGAAGATATGTAGCTAACTCTGTCTGCATGGACACAAACAAGGGAGTAACTTTAACAATGTTCTCTCAAGTTTCTAACCATAAAAGTATGATAAACCTAGAGATTTTCCTTCTTCTTTCCTTGTTTAATTTCAATCCCATAGCTTACATGGATCGATAACAAGAATTCAAATGAAAATTAATGAAAAGACAGCCAACTACAACAAGAAGATGATTTGGCCGACACATTCCAATAGGATGTTCTCAAATCCTTAATAATCAATATGCCAACAAGGCAACATCACTTCACTAGCCTACAAGCTAAGAACTGTTCTCACATGCCACACCACTAAAAACATATAGAGATGAAAGAAGAGAGAGAGGACGTGGGAAGGACTTGCTCACCTCATAATCATGGATCTTTTGCATGCCAATCCCTGACAAATAATCAATTGCTGCTCCAAGCCCTATGACCTCCCCAATTGCAGGCGTTCCGGCCTCAAATCTGGTACAATTGAGCAAATAAAAATCCACATTGGAGATTGTTTATAAGATCACACATTTTCTTGTTTCTATTTTCTTTCCTGTGATTTATGACTCATAAGTCTTAAGTAGGTGAAAGCAAGGTTCGTTACAGTATCGACGCTCAAGGTTCTTCCTAAGATAGCTAGTGTAATATCCCGTTAAATTATTTCAATTAATTAATTAATTTACTAAAACCAAAATTTATTAGCTTAAGTGTTATTTTAGTTTTGGGCTTGTAGTAGTAGTTTAAATTGTTGGGCTTATATGTAGTAGGCCTAAACCGGTAGACTAGTTGAACTCGAATTAGTTGAGACGTGAGAGTCTTTCTTTAGTGATATTCTATAAATACATGTTTAGGTTGTATTATCAAAAATAAAGAATGAAGGACAATAGCTTGAGCCGCCTAGGAGGAAAACTAGTGTTGATATGTACATGTTGTGTTGGATTCTAGCAACAAAGGAGAAAGGCAAGTACCTACTTGCTGTGCCACTTTTCTACCTCTAGAATTATTAGTATAGTCAAGTCAATGTTGGTGTCATGTGTTTAAATGCTTACTATGTATGGTATTTAGTTTGGCCGGTAATTTGCATATATATATATGTCAGTCTTTGTTCACATGATAGTTGTTAGTCTTGTACTGTACTTGGTCTGCTGTACCTCTATGTTTTTCTGTTGCTATCTAATACTTGTAAATATAATGTGCTTAATTCTTTTTGAGTAAAGTCAAGTAATTTCATGCTTTTGTATGCATGTCCTGTGTCCACAGTCCATACATATTACTATACTTAAGTCCTTACTTAGACAATAAATCATGCTAGTGAGTACGTCTAATATACCCTCATGATGTTAACTTTAAAGAAAAGAAATGAAAAGTTAGTCCTTGTTCAGTATTTTAGTCACATGAAATAGTCTATGAGAAAAGTCTATATGTATTCATAAGTTAATGTTCTTGTTTGAAAGCATGTAAACCTATGCCTAGTTGAATACACCTACTTTCATGATACTGTTGATGCTTGGCTTTCACATGTTGCCGTACTTATCTCATATTCATGTCATGCCATGTTTTAATGAACTTGATTGTGTTGACTTTACTTTATTAGTAATTGATCCAGGAGAAAGACTAGAGTTGGGTACATGATATTTCTTTATATGTATGATTAGACAAATAAAACTGCACCTTTCATTTTAAGTGAGATGTTTATGACTCTAATGAATTTAATGTTTCAATGTGAGTCACTTAATATGAAATTTCGTTATATAGTATTGAAATATTGGTATAGTTGAATTTGTATTTTTCGCATTGTCGTATGTTGGCAATGTTGAAAAAAACATAAACTAATAAGAATAATTGGTTAATGGGAAACAGTTAGCCGTATTACTCAACCAGTTGATAGCATGATATGGTGTGCTCTGGACACGACCATTCATAAAGACAGTTGGGGGCATTGTGTAATTTTCCCAATACCATGTAAAGTAAAAGAGAAAATATTGTGCTTATATATTCAAACCGCATGTTCTAGACATAATGAGTAGATTAGTGTTCATCTTGTTTTGTTTACTGGCGTCCTGTGATCACATATTATATTAACACATATATAAGTGTAACTGATAATTCTTTAGTTAGGATTGTAGTGCAGTCTGTAGTGTACTTGCTGGGCGCATTGATTTATGCCCCTATTTATCATTTTTTTACAGGTGAGCACCTTCTTAGAGTCTTGGTATGATCTGGAGTCCAGTCAAGTCTTAGTTTAGTTGTTTTTGTTTTAAATATTATTTTTCTGCTTTAAGAGACAAATTCAGTGTCAAGTTATTTATTTTAAATCAAGTTGTAATAAACTATTTATTCAGCAAGATTTTGGTATTTTTGACAGTTAAGGGAAGTATTTTGGATTTGTTTGTATTTTAAAACATCTTTAACTTTATGGTTAGACCTGGTGTGTCCCAGGCTTTGTATACTTTTTCATGTAGTCTCGAGATATATTCCTGGAAGTTAGACAGGCCTGCTAATAACTAGAAATATATTTTTAGGGTGTCACAACTAGCTAGCTAATACCTAAATTACTTGGAAACTAGATTGTCACTTTTTAAAGTTTCTAGTGACAAAACCTATTTATGATCTAGTGGATGAGAACCTTATTAAAATTGATTTCTTATCTACTAAACAATCATGTAAACATTATCTTCTATATGATTTATTTTATTTTGAAAAAAATAAAAATATAATAAAATTACAGGACATCAAACATGTTAACATGCATTAATATTCTGTTACATAACAGACTTCATCTTGTCCCAGGTAAACCACGAGAACTATTTTAAGAAACTTTAAAAGGTATATCACAAGGTTTTTAGTAGATTATCAGACCCTGTAGATAATAAATACTTGTGTAGGCGTAATAGAGAACAAAAACTGGCATTTAAAGGAAAAGAACAGTAAAAGTTCTAGAAGCGGGTCTTCAAATTAGCACAAAGATAGCAAGCATGTGATATCGTCAACGGAAAAAAATGTTATATTCCTGTTATAAAGTAGATCAGATCATAGAGTCTTGTTTTAGAAATTAGAGTTTCTCGGTTACTGATCAAAACCTGTTTACTTCAGGAGTTCAAGCAATCAAATAGATACACGAAAATGCATAGAAACAGACCATTTGTCCAACATGGGGTAGGCACATGAACAACAACAATGATTAAAGCATAAACTTGGTTTCAGTTACCTAACCCAAAGGAAATAAAATAAGTATGTGAAAGCAAAAGGGAAAAAGGAAAAGTTAACTAGCATTTAACGACCACATAAAAAGACATCTAGAAAGTCAAGGATTTCAGTGCTATTTTACAATTAAACTATGTGACTCGTCAAATAATAGGTTCTAACACAATTCTAGTGATCCCATTTATAGTTTTATTGTATGATGATAGGCTCCAACATTTATTACTGTTCTAAAATGGCACTGTAAGTAAACAGCTGGAGTGGAGGGAACAAAATCTTTAAACAAATTCATTAACCTGGAAGGAGGTTCCGCATAAGTAGAATAATCTAAGAATACATCAGAAATCATTTCGCCACCGCCTAGAACATAAAAAAGCAAGTTACACATTGTGGTAGAACCAGCTTTAAACTTGAATATCAGCTAAAATCCCTTACTAAAAGAACCCTATTCTCAAAAAGAAATTTCAGTCCAAGATTACCTAGGAAAGGGGGCATGCCAGACAAGATCCCACTTTTGCCATAAAGGAATCCAGCGCCTGTAGGCCCACACATCTGAGACATGTTTAATACTTAATTTCATGTATGGATAATCTTTGGGATGGAACATAGTAACAACAATTAAAACACATGTAGAAATAAGTGTCAAAAGCCTATCTTGGATTATAGTTTATACGAACCTTGTGCGATGATGCAACAAGGAAATCGGCATCTAGATTTTGCACATCAACCACCATATGTGGAACACTTTGACAAGCATCTACAAGTACTTTTGCCCCAACATTGTGAGCCCAACTTGTAATATCCTTAATTGGAAGAACAGAACCTAAAAACACAAAGATAATTGATTATGAAAAAATGTTCAAACAACAGATCGAACTAATAACTTCCATCAAATGCAACAAAGTATAGAATCAGTCCTGTTCTATTTAACAAAATAAACAATGGAAAACGCCTAGTTATAGTTACAATGTCTCGCAACAGATGTAAATCAACAAAGAAAATGCATGAGAAAGGAAAACAGAATAGTTTAATTTGAGAAAAAGAACACACCTACCAAGAGTGTTGGAGACATGATGAGTGACCACAAGTTTCGTCTTCTCTGACAGCATTTCTTTCAACTTCTCGATATCAGGAACTTCTTCTTCAGTTAAACTAACAAATTTGAGGGTTGCACCAGTCTTTTGAGCCAAAATTTGAAAAGGAACTATGGCACTGTGATGTTCAGCAATTGTAAGTATGATCTGCATGAAAGCAAGAGAAGATTTTAAAGGAGACAAGAAAAGTGCCACAAGCTGAAATGCTATGGTAACCAGTAAAAAATAGACAACCAAGTACAAATATATACCTCGTCCCCAGGTTTTAAATTCGATAGGCCCCAAGAATAGGCTACCAGATTCATAGCTTCTGTCGCATTTCGTGTAAACACAATCTCTGTAGACTCTGATGCATTAATGAAACGAGCCACCTTTATCCTTGCCGATTCATATTCATCAGTGGCTCTTGCACTAAATTGCAGAGAAAAATTAGTAAGAATTTTTAATGAAGATTATTTTCAGTAAAACCTCTTGTAACAACAATGTTAAAAGGGGTCACAAAACTGGGAGGTAGCAGAAAATAAACACACTAGATTACATAAGTACCTCAAGAAATGAATACCACGATGCACATTGGAATTATAGGTTGAGTAATAGTTATGTAAAGAGTCCAAAACAGCAGTAGGCTTTTGAGAAGTTGCAGCATTATCCAAGTAGACCAGTTTCGACTTGTTCACATTCTACAACAAAACAAAACAAACCCATCTTAATAAATAAGCCACACACAAGCTCCAAAAACACTCATGAGCTTTTTCTATAATGAAAACAGTAACATTGTCCAACTAAAAGACACTTTATTTACCCATAACTCTTTTCAAACGTCCTTAGTTTCTAACTTTCAATACTAAAACAAGTCTAAAACCAATATTCCACTAACAAAGATGCAATATTTCACCCAATGCATTAAAAACTAAGCTGTAAAACATTAAAAAAAAAGGTTGATAATACCTGGTGGAGAATAGGAAAATCAGGTCTAGTAATGTGCCCAAGAGAAAGACACGGTTTTTCAACAGCAATATCTGAAGAAGCAGTTGCAGCACAAGAAAAGTTTCGAAATTTTGAAACTTTTACAGTAGTAGTAGTAGTAGTTGTAGTGCTTCGAAGGGTAAAAGGGGTAATTAGTTTGAATGAAGATGGTAGTTTTAATACTACTCCTTCCATTGTAAACAACAAGAAGAAAATTTTACAGAAGAAGAAGAATGAGGTGTCGTCTGGTAGATAACAAAGAAAAGAAGAAAAGTAAACGGTTTGATCCACAGATGCAACGGGCCATAAGCCCAACCCGTTAATCTGGCCCAAAGTTATTGGGCTTCTATTGGCCCAGTATATGTACATCTTCCTCATTGTCCTATCATTTCAATAGGTCATGCCACATGCCACGTCCACCACCATACACCACTAAAAACTTCTTAATTTTTACTATACCACTTGGACATGATAAGCAAAGGAAATTTTCTTGGTGAACATAAGCATTTTGAGATGAGGGCTCTTCCCTTATCATCTTCACAACAAATTTGTCCACCATCAGTAAGAGTGGCCCAATGTATTTCCACACATGGTTCTAGCAAAAGTTATACATTTAGAGGAGTTTGGGCTAAATCAGAAGCAGAGAAAGAGCCAGAAGAGAAGAAGGAGAAAAAGAAGCAATCCCTGTTTAGTAGTGTGACTGAAGCTTTGGATTTTTCTCAAGTTAGATCTGCTGAAGATGCTCAACTTATTGAGGATGCAAGAGAAACTACTGGTTCTGGAGGAAGAATGAACAAAGAACAAGTAAGCTCATGCAGCATATATACCATACTAATGCATGCACATTTCATTCTTATTAGTGTAAAAATGTTATCGGTTTTTGTACTTGACTATGTAGTTCATAATATCCCATGCAGTATGGAGCACTTCGCCGCAAAATTGGTGGGACTTACAAGGATTTTTTCAAGTCATATGTCGATGGTAAGTTTTTGAAAGAAATTGCGAATTGCCAAATTGTTAATGGTTTCTTTTGTTTCACTTGTTAGAGTAACACTAATGATTAAATTCCTAACTCTGTGAGGATTTATAATTATTTTTGTTTATTTAGTGGATGGAGAATATGTTGAAGAAGGATGGGTGGATAAGACATGCAGGGTGTGTAAGAAAGATACAAGAAATGAACCAAGGCAAGTCGACAACCTGGGAAGATATGTTCATACTGCTTGTTTAGAGAAATCCAAATCAGGCAACTTTTTTACAAGATTGTTCTCAGGATAATGGATAGGATTTTGCTACTATATTCAATACATTATACAAGAAACTCAATATGCAACTGTAACACTTTAATTCATTGTCTTTCTCAAGTGAACCACTGATAAAATGTCTAACTCCAAATTTGTTAACTGATCCATAATCCAAACCCAGGGGATTATAAGTTTAGGCTACAGGATTCGGAGTCGATGTTGGATCCAAATTTAATTTCTGATAAGATACTGCAGATTGGTTTAATAGATTTGAAAGTCCAACTGTTCGATCTGTTCAGCTCCATCAACTCAATAGTTTTCCAATGTATAAATGCATAATGTGGTTTGTGGATAACCTTTTGTGGTTGACTTCAGTTTGTTCTTACGTTCTTTGTTCAGTTTGTGCTAAAAGATGGTAGAAAAGATTATAGTTTTTTAGATTTCCACCCCCATCAACTTTGCCAATTAGACTTTCACCCCGAGTTCTTCCATTATTAAACTACCACCCCACAGCACAGCATGACCAAGTCAGCCCGCTTTGACTAGATATCATCCAGTTAGGCAGTTAGTGCATGTGCAATATCAATTTCATCCCTCACTATATAAAATTACCAAAATACCCTTTGACCCTCATAAGACCAAAACCAATCCAATTGTCATGTGGTGTCATCACAACCATTTAATCAAACGAATATAAATATTTTGCCTAAATGACACCGATTACCCCTGCCCACCTAAAATTACCAAACTAACATCACTCATGTTGCATCAACCGCCACATGTCATCATCATCAACCGCCACGTTTATCATCATCATCAACTGTCACGTGTCAAAGGGGGCTGACTTGGTCATGCTGTGAAATTCGGGGTGGAAGTCTAATAATAAAAGAACTGGGAGTGGAAGTCTAATTGGCAAAGTTGCTGAGGGTGGAAATCTAAAAAACTGAAAAGATTATTCACATCTCCCAATCAAGTGAGACCAACTCAATTCTTGGAATGAAACAGGAGCACGTACGCACACATACAAGGTGGTTATTTATGTTAGTCTTTACTATCCATTTCCTGGAGACTCACAGGCTACACCGCTTTGTATGCTAGGAGCCTAAAAATTGTAGGAAGGGCATTTAGAACTTAGAAGAACATTTTGCGCACATATAATCATCTAAATGATTTTGCTTCTGGACACTGTTCAAAGAGATACAAACGTCTCTATAAGGAATACAAAACGTGAATGAAAATAAAATCATATAAAAACATAAAACTATTTGTTTTAGTAACTTGTACAACTCTTAACATTCAATCAATGTGAACCCTGGTTCAGGGATATAGATGCGAGCATTTTAATCAAGAAAAAACAGAGGAATCACAATTTACTGGTTTAGGGAGATCTAACAGACTAACACTCAAGCATGTCCACATGCAATTGGCATGTTTCAAGTATACTGTCCTTCTCCGTTTTTATGGATTTGTATAAGATAAGAAGGATCCATAATGTTGTCAAGCATATGTCTAATATTAATGCCAATGACCAGATTTCCTGGAGCTTAACTTCAAAGCCAAACATCTTTAGAAACTCCCTCAAAATGGTCGTCAACTATCAGCTACTTGCACTTGTTTCAGGCATGGTTCTTCTTAGTCTTAGGCTAAAATTAGCAGGTGAGGAGATGGGCTGAAAGTCAGAAGAACAGCCTTTGATCATTTACTTGAGAGTGAAAAAAATTGACTAAAGTCCATGGCTTGTATGGTTGAGAAACTTTGTCACAACCATCAGGCCGTGAAGGCGTGTGAACTCAAGTCCAACTTGATTTTCATTCTAATACACACCCCAATCCCAACATATTGGGAGCAGTCTCTGCCCCTAATTAACATGTTCATATACTTCTACGCAAGTTCATGAAAAGTATAACTTGTTTAAATTGGGAGATTTCATTATTAAATTATTTTGTATGCTTGATTAGGTACTATTCATGGACTATTAATTCTTTTTAGGGACTACAGTAGATGCACTTATATTGTGTTCTCTCCTATAGGTGCTTCCGATATTGGAGTATGCTACGAAATGCTTGACGACAACGAAATGGATGCTAAAAACTTGCCTTTGCCTACTGAAGTTGTGTCCTTGTACCAATCTAATCACATTGGACGAATGAGACTATACGAACCAGACTCTTCGATGTTTGAAGCTCTTCGTGGGTCAGGAATCCAAATATTATTAGGAGTCAATGATGCAGATATAGAACAACTTGCACAATCTTACACCGCAGCAAATGATTGGGTTGAAAAGAACATTCGTAGCTACTGGCCTGATGTCCATTTTCGTTATATTGCTGTGGGAAATGAAGCTATTCCTAGTAGTTATGCTCCATTTGTTCTACCAGCAATAGAAAACCTTCATAGTGCACTAAGTTATGGGGAGCTTTGGCAAAGAATTAAGGTCACTACAATAATTTCTCCATCAGTCATGGATGCGTGTTTCCCACCATCTGCTGGAAATTTTTCAACGAGCACTATAGACTATTTAGCACCAATAGCTCAGTACTTGGAAGGCATTGGTGCACCACTTTTAGCCAATGTGTACCCTTACTTCGACTACGTGAAGAACCCAGAGGGAACACCTCTGCCTTACGCATTATTCACAGCTGACAACGATATTTTCACTGATTCTGGAATGGGATACCGTAATTTATTCGACACCACCATTGATGCACTCTATGCATCTTTAGAGAAAGTTGGTGCAGCTAAACTCCCAATCGCAGTGTCTGAGACAGGTTGGCCATCAGTTGGAAGCAGCAGCGCAGCAAGCACTTGTCAAGCTTTGGTATACAACTCAAACTTAGTTAATCATGTCCTATCATCCCAAGGTACTCCTAGAAGGCCAGGGGTACCAATTGAGACATACTTATTTTCAATGTTCAATGAGCGAAAAAACTTGGGTGGGATTGCTGGTGAGAGCCAGTTTGGGTTATTTGATTCTGACATGATGCCAGTGTATCCAATATTCCATTAGATAATTTTAATGGATTGAATATATTGTATATGGTTTAATCAGCCAAATAAAATCAGATATCTATACACATTGATATCTGTGGATCACTATACAAAGATCTCCACAGGGTGTATAAAAATGTAGTTATTTTTGTGCGTTTTGACCAGAAAATGTGATGTAGGACAATAAGGATAACCCTTGTCCCCCCATCACAATGTCACATAATCCATACGCCAATACGAACTTTCAACTCATAATAAGGCAGATCTAAAATAATTCCAACACCGTCGCACCACAAGTCCACAATGACCACTTCAAACAGACTTTAGGTGGGTCAATAGGTTAAGCTAGGAGACCAAGTGAGCAACCAATAATAAAGCTTTCGATATCATTAATCATTTAATCTTGGCTGTGTGACTGTGTCAATGATAATACTGTTGAACAGTCTATGTGAATTATGAATTAGTGAATTAAGAAGATAATACTTTAATTAGCGACTAAGTAAGGACCTCAACCTCCACGTCACGTGCCATAAACTAAGTTTCTTTATCCTTTATTTTTATTTTTTTTCCTTTCCCTCAAAAATTTCATTTCTCTGTATAACAAAAAAAAACGAACCGACCAAAGGTTTTTCCAGACATCATCTCAAATTCGTAAGTTTTATTTATTTATCTCTGTTTTTAACATTTCATTTGCATTTACATTTCATTTGGCGACAATTTAAGAAAAAAAAACTAGGGTTTGTAAATTAAAATGAGAAATGAAGAAATTGATAAAGATTGTTTTATTTTGTGAATAGGAAGAAGAAAGGAGAAAAGGGAATTAAGGTATTGGAATAATTGAACCTTAAATGTGTATACTTTGCGTAGTTCAGAAGTGGTCACGACGTGTCGCGACCATGTTACCTTGGTTATTATTTCCATTATTAGGATTGTGGGTGTTTTCACATTTATTACCACCTGGTTTTAGATTTGAGTTTACGTCACCAAGGATTGCTTGTGTATTGGTATTACTTGTTACCATTTTCTGGTATGAGGTTTTAATGCCGCAGTTGTCGGCTTGGAGGGCGAGGAATAGTGCTAAGTATAGGGAAATGAGGAGGAAAGAAGCTATAGAAATGCAGAAACTTAGGAAAATTGCGACTAGGCTTTGTCGTAATTGTTTGACACCGTATCGGGATCAGAATCCAGCTGGGGGGAAGTTTATGTGTTCTTATTGTGGCCATGTTTCGAAAAGACCGGTGTTGGATATACCTGGGAGTATGGGTGGAGAGGGTGGTGGGGATGGGAAGAAGAAGGAATGTTCGGGGATTAGTTGTATTTTTGGTTCTGGGGGGTCTGTCACGAAATTGGGTTGTAGGGGAGGGAAGATTGTAAGTGATACTGACGATCATTGTTTTGCTTCGAAAGTTTTTGGTCCGGCTAATAGAATTTTCTTGAGGTTTAGGCGTTTCTGGAGAAGTATTTTTGGGTTAACTCCGGATGATGATTCTTCGTCAGATGGAGACCACGAGGACATGATGTTTAAAGAGGGTGAAAATGGGGGAATTTTTCACGAGAGCAGAGGGGAGAAGGCACGCAGGAAAGCTGAAGAGAAGAGGCAGGCTAGGTTAGAGAGAGAACTTTTGGAGGAGGAAGAGAGGAAACAGCGCGAAGAGGTGGCAAAGTTGGTGGAGGAACAGAGGAGACTGAGAGATGAAAAGATGGAAGCTGAAAAACAGTGTCTCAAGAGTTTAATTTCTGAGAGGGAAAAGTATAGCAAGCGGGAAGCAGATAGAAAGCGTCAGGATGGAAGGAAGGATAAAGATAAGGGGTCTAGCAAAAGTAACTCAGACTGTGAAGACTTTGAAAAGAAAACTGCAAATGCATCTCTCAAGAGGAGTGAGAGTGAAAGACGGGACCATCTGAAAACTGCAAATGTATCTGTGAAGACTCGTAACTCTGATGTGGGTCATGTTTCCAAAGCCAGTAGCAACTCACATAATTCTAACAGGGGAAATGGCACCAGATACCTGGATCGTGTGAAGGGTTCGTTTATGTCTTCCTCTAAAGCTTTCGTTTTTGGGAAGGGTACTAATGCTTCTGCTAGTGTTACTTCAAAGCCAGGCAATCATATGGGTTATGTAGACCATGTGCAAACTGCCACCAATAAAAGAGATGTACATTCAACCGAACATGTACGGGCAAAACTAAATGGAAATGGAGATGATAAGTTCAGCAGTACCATTTCTTACCAACATGTAAGCCATGTTCTCAGTAATCTTATATTTGATATTATTTCTGTATATTTTCATTGGTTGATAGTTACTTATGAGCTTACAGCCTTGATGACACCAAATGAGCTCTTATAAGGTCACTGGCAACACTGGCACCTAATGGGCATGAGATCTTCTACCTTTTGGATCCTCTGATCATTAACCTGTGCACCCAGCTCATTCTTTGAGTTGTTAGCTACCTGACATGCAAGCTACACTTCATACCACAGATAATTAGCGTTTGACTTTTGAGTGTAAAAATATGCTTTAGGAGCTTGTGTCACTCTTGCCAGCATTGTGTTTGTTGTTGTGCCCTGAGAAGATTTTATTGCAGAAATCTTTATGACCGATTTGCTGCTGTGCTACATTACATTAGGCAGTTACAATTATATGTTTTTCCTCATATGCCCATACTTTAGGCATGCAGTATTTATTATGGCCTCAGTTCATTTTTTGTCTGCTCATATTCAGGTTGCCTCAGAAACGCAACCACGAACAGCCCCTAAGAAATCATGGCGGCAATTATTTACTCGTTCGCCTGCTGTTCCCTTATATTCTGCAGAGAATTTCACTAGTGGATCAAATCAAAATTTCCAAGGCCTAGCTGAGAGCTCAGGTTTACCTCGCCAAGCATCACCATCACATCCATTAGCTGACCAGATCAGTTTTGGGCTACCATTGCCTTTCAGTCTATCTCCATTTCCTAATGGTTCAACGGGTAGTAGTCCAGTATCTTCTTCTGTAGCCGAGCCAATATATCCTCATGTTGGAGAACCACCACATGATATTACCCCTGAAGAATTAGATGTATTTGAAGATCCCTGTTATGTTCCTGACCCAGTCTCTTTACTTGGCCCAGTTTCTGAGTCACTCGACAATTTTTCATTGGACCTTGGTGGTAGGTTTATGAAAGATTCAAACTTGGAGAGGCTTCACGGGCTAAAGAGCATATCTCCTTCAGTGGAAGTTGGTAAGCCATCTCCAATCGAGGCCCCTGGGTCACGACTAAGGTTTGTTGAGGAAAGGCATGCTAACTATAGTTCATATCCAAGCTCGCCAAAGACCAATATTGTGAATAATTCACCTTTCAGTGGATCAACTAATGAAGATGAAGATGGATCATGGAAGATGTGGAGCACGCCTCCACTTGGTCATGACGGATTTGGTTTGATTGGTTGCAATGCCAGCTGGCTTTCACCTCCAGGAAAGAACACAGTGAGGCAGGAAGAGGTACTCCATCCCTTATCCCACAAGGCAATGATGTTACATTTTTCTAAGGAAAATGGAGTTCACTCTGGTTCAACTTCTCCACAGAGAATTCAGGTTGGGAACTCTCAAAATGGTGGAACATTTTCTCCTCTTGGTCCTGGTTCAAATGACATTGACCCTTGGATGCAACGAAGTGCCTTTCAGCCGTTGTCAGGGGAGCGACAGGACCATTTCCCTACACTTAATCCTGTGACTTTTTGTGGTTCAAGCAACTCATCATCCATCTATTCATCTGAACTGTCTCCAGTCAGTCGTTGGCCCAAGTAAGTAACACATCCTTTGGTCCCTTCTTGTTTTAGACAAATTATTAAGTGTATTGTTTATTGGTCGTGGATCCTACATTGTTTTTCAATTTTCATGATGTCTGCTGTCTGTGTTTACTGTTTTGCTTACAAATTAGGGTGAAATGTCTTATATTTTAATTTTTAACATGCTGGACTTGTTTAGATGCATGGTTTCAGTCATTTGGTTTGTGCGTGTTTGTTTTGGTGCAAGTTGCAAACCTGCAATTATTAAGTAGAACAGCAGAAGAAAAACAACATAGTAGAAAATAGCTGTGGTCAAGAAAGTCCCTCAACTATAGACAGTATTTACTTCAGTATTGATCACTTTAATTGGGCAAGTGGAGGAACAATTTTTATTGTTCTTATATTCTGTTTTTTGGACGGTTGTCAAAGTATGTTCTCGAATGTGCATCAACTGAAGAACTATGAACAATTGATTAAAAATAGCTAGGTTGGATAGGAGTGTGATTCCTACCACTACGTTAACATTTGAGAGGATTGTATACACGTAACTTAAGGATACCAGATCACCCGTGCGTGCGAATATGCTGCCCCACTTAAGGATCAGTTTCCAGGAGCAAGTCCAAGTTGTGTATCTTTCGGGCTTTTCTTTTCCTGAAACCACTATGTCATAAAATAGAAAAGGACCTCAATGCTCGTCAATTAAATTTCCTTCCGATGCAAATTATCCCTGTGCATCTAGTTCACGCTAATCCCACCTTGTTTGACCGGTTTCGAGTTTTGCTTTGTTCTCCCACCATAGTTTACATTGCCGAAGAACATTAGGCTCCATGATTTGATGTTTTGTTGTGATAACATTGTGATAAAAGTCCATGATGTTATCTGATTATTTGATAGGGTGGGTGTTCTAAGTTATTGGCAAAGGTGTGTATAATCTTCTCTATCACACATTATTCAATAAAATTATTGTTTTACCAGGAAATTAAAACGTCACTTTGCCGAAGATAGAAGAGGAAAACCTCTTAAACAGGCTCATAGCAGCTTACGCGACTTTTAGAACTCCAAGCTTAAAAGGGCTGTGTCAGACACTCAGACAGTATCTCTGAAGCTCACTTCTGTTCATAGCTAACTCCTTGAATGGAATTCAACTATTTTTGGTAGTACTTTTTCATTTGTTTTTGAAGGTTTTGTCGGCAACCTTGCTTATTAATGAAATAATATATCTTCCAAGCAAAAAGAGTAATATCAACCATTAGTATTTGTTCATAGGAAGTTCTTTATCCTACTTCTTGCATTGGGCCATACTTGTAGAGAGGGACACCTTGTTGGGTACTAGTAGAGCAGGACGCTTTGTTGGGCACTTGTATAGAGCCATTGATTTGCACTTTTCTTTACTGTTTTTTTTTTTTTCGGGGCTGTTGATCTTTAATTTCCCTTTTGTATGTAGGATATCTCATCCTACAGTTTTCTTCTTCAATATCGAAATAATACATAGATACATTTTACAGTGCTCCCTTATTCACTCCTATGGCAAAAGATTTTTGATGTAATTAATCTCCCCACCGTGAAGATCATCATCACAAAAAGTAGCTAATCTGAATATGTCAAACCTTGTCAAAAGAATTGCCAACTGTTATATGAAATCTCAAAATTTGAACACAGCTTTTCTCATGATTAGACCTATTCGAATGAGCTAATTTTTTGCGAGGATGATCTCCATGGTAGGGAGATTCGTCTCCACAAAAAAAATCAGCCACAACGTATGCCCTAGGTTCCTTTTCCAGAATGGGGTGACCCTATCTATATTGGTGGATAACTATCAAGAAAAAGGGAAAAAAGGGTTCAAGGAAGCAAAATTATTGTCTAGAACAAGTCCTTTGATGGGATCTATCTTTTGGTTAGTTGTTGGCTCTTCCAACCCCTTGTGATTTAGAATAGATTTTTTATTATTATCAAAATATAAATAAAGTAGGACCAGATTTCCAAGAATACAAGAACACTTGCAGAAAGAAATTTCAAAAGATGTTATCCTCATTACAGTACTTAACTTATCTACCAATATAGAATAGCGTCTAGTGAATTATGACAGTTGATGCTTGGTGGTACTTTTTTAATTTCTTCCTTTTCTTCTGCTTCTGTTTCTTTGCCTGGTTTTCTTTAGTTCTGCTGTATTGTATGGATGTGTCCCATACTGAATGGGTTTGATGTTGAACCTTTAGTGTTAACTGGGCTACTCCTGATGTGTGAATGGAGATTTTGTGTTTCCTGATGAAATATATTGGGTTGTGGTTAGAACTGTAGTTTTGAGATCAAGTTACCAAGTACATTCACAAAACAAGTACTTGCAAACACTAAGAACAAGTTATAAATTTTCTGGTAGAAGAAAATTGTAAATAATATAAAGCGAGTTGTCACATTGTTGGTTATATATTTTTTTAGACGAGCGTACTTGAAAGGGATCTGTTTCGTAAGCTTCTATGCTATTCTTGGTGTTTCAGGAGTTCATAGGAGCCTTACGATGTACATTGTGTCTCTGTTTTATTCGTTCCCCCTCTTGAGCGATGTGACTTGCTAGTTGCTATTACAAGAGACTTCATTCTAGGTGATCCCGAGTCATACCCTCACCACCATCTTGTTAGCTGGATTAGAGTCTGCTCTACAAATTTTTAGGATTGTGTAGTGCTGTAAATGTCCCATGTAATGAACCATACCCTCTTGACTTTTGAGGCTGTGAAGTGTTGATAATGAGCTAGACCATCTTTAGAAACAGTTTATTGTGTCCATACATGATTGTTTTCTTTTGGGTTGGAGTTACCTATGATCTCCTTCTCATATATAGATCATTTTAAAGAAATATCTTATTCCAAAATTTTCAACTCTGCCAAATGTAACTTCAATTTTGAACTCATTTTAACAATGAGAAAAATTGACAGTGCGATGTTTCTAAAATTTTAAACCAATTTTGGTGGGAGTAGCAATTTCTGATTTGTCTGTTCATTGTGATATTCTATAAATCTAGGAGATCATCTTTACCCATGCTAAATATATTTGGCCTTACGGGTGTAATTTTCAGTTACAATATGGGTTGTCTGACACAGGTATGGCTTTCATTCTGAAGTACCGTTGCAGCAGAGTTCTCCTTAAAAAGTCGGAAAACAATGATGTTTTGCATGTGTAAACTAGTAAGAGTAAACTTCTGTGGTTGAGAAGCTCTTGTGAAGGATCCTAAGCGTTGTATGCAATCCATTATAGTAGAAGATATTATTGACACTTTTTTGGAAAAAAGAATTTGGAAATTAGCAGTGTAGGATTGCTCATAAGTACATAAATGACTCAAATTGACATGCAGTAAATTTATTTTGGTTTGGATATGGAAGACTATTAGAAGATGGATGTATCAAAAGGATATCATGGTTGACTCCAAAAGCTATGTTGGAAGACATATTATTGACACCATATGTCCTGATTTTACAAACATTTGGATAGGGAACAATTTCACTAACTGAGATGTTTTGCTATTTTATGACGGAACTAGAATTAGGGAAATGGTAGTGACTAGTACTTCAGTTGACTTGCCAGTTGCCACTATTAATTCTGTGTCTGTAGAGCCACTGATCTTAACCCCCCATCAGCCTCAGTCTTGAACTTAAATTGGTATTTAATTGCATCCATCTCCTTCAAGAAACTGGGTGACAACAAAATCTTGTTGGGGTCGACAGAAGGGAAAGACAAGCGAACATGCACATATGTAACACTGCATGTTCGTGACGCTTTATTTGGTAAAAAGAGTGAGAGGCTTCTGCAGTTCTTTGGAGTTTGGCTCTAGAAGAGGGAGGGAGGCAAAGTAGGATAAATATTGTGCCTGACAATATTGTATTCTGATTGAAGTTATCATTTTTCAAATGTTATTTTTCTGTATAGATTTTATAGCTTGTGTCAATATAAGAACTGGTTGTCTGTGCCCAGTATTTAAATGCTTTTCCTTCATTCTTGTTTGATAAAGTTTCTGTATGAGAGAAAGTTCTTGGATTGTTAAGTTACTGTATTATACTCATACTTTCTTGTGATTCTTTCTATCTCGCAGAAAGGACTGTGCTGTAAATGGTTCAGGTGAAGGCGATGGAAACCTGTCCGTGGCTAGGCCTCATGTTGGGGGTCTATTTTCCACCCCAGATGTACAGTCCCTTTGGTCATATAACTGAAAAGAAAAAGAAACATTATAAACCCTCATATTCACATCTAAAGCAGGCATCCTTATTTTGGGAGAGTATACTGGTTGCCTTGTATCTTCTTCGAAAAGAAAAGGGTCACTTACATTAGATTTAGGTAGATACATGGCTTGCATGCCTTCTCTCAGCCAGGTAGATCACATTTCAGATACTGTTGGATGGGTATTGTCCAGAAACGTTGGACATGATGCTTGAGCCAATGTGTCATTCACAGTAACTTTTTGAGGGAAATTCATCTGCACTCATTTTATCATAATGTGGAGTAGTTGCACTAATCTACATTGTGGTTTTGGTCCTGTTTCAGTTTTTCCAGATGTAAGTTTATAAACGTAGATCAACTTGTTCTACTACTTTGCCTCAGATGCAACTAGGAAATCATGTCCAGCGGCTTTGATCAACTTGGGCATGGTGGACTTCGTTTCTTGTGGTGCTTTGACTACTTTCCTTTCATTACCAAAATAAAAACAACGAGGCACAATTTACTATGTTTTGAAAAACCAATTGGCTAGTAGTGCTTACACAGGTAAATAAAAACATGATCGATACAAGGCCAAAACACAGTACTTTCAGGAATTAATAAATTGGTGTTTAATTCTAGTCTCAGCCGATTTTGTACAAGTTTTCCACTTCTCTTAATCTTTCGATCTCTAATCTTTTACATGTAAAAAGAAAAGAAAAGAAGTTTCCATTCCATTTTCCATTGTCGTATTCATACTTCAATATCGTGAATTCATACTTCTATGCACGGATTAAATAAACAAGGGATCCCAATATACAAATTGATAAATGTAGAAATAAATCTTTAATCACACTAAACCAATGTTCAACGTTAGTGCCTAATCAAGAAAAAACAAAGATATAAACTAAAGGGTTAACCAATATTATCCCTTCATTAGATGGGAAATTAGGGTCTTCCTCCTAAACACACAAAAAAAAAAATCAATTTTTGTTGTGTATATTTAGAGAGGACACCCTAATTTTCCAAAAAAATCCTAATTGGCTCATCTAATAGGGGGTAACACTAGTTCACTCTAAACTAAATAAACAGAAAAGATAAATATGAAGACAAATGAGTGAATGACATTGGGCAAGAATCTTGAGTAGAAATGAGTAGCAACAGAATCTTGTAACAATAATAAGCAAAGCAATGAGCAACTGGAATAATGGACTATTGAAATTTGAAAGTGGTGGTTATAATGTGGGATCCAAACAATTAAACATGATTATATGTCCATTATTTGTGGGGATGGTTATATGAACTCCGCTCTTAAAAATAGACCTACAAGATGAATTGATAGCTAATTTCTTATGGAGATATATATCACATTATGAGAATATTTCGACAAAAATCAACTCAATTGAATATGTTTAATTTTGTCAAAAATTGTTATGAAATTCAATATTTTTGGGCAGTGATAATTTTGTAACATTCTAAATGATTTTTGATAATGTTGTACAACTTCAAATAAACTGAATTTTTGTGAAAATGATATCGATTGTGTGGAGAACATCTTCACAAAAATCAACTTTCAATTTGTAGTATTTAATGGTGGAGTAATTTTAGAGTTATTTTAAAGTGCAGTTCATATAACCACCCGCTTATTTGTGCTCATAATTAATGGTAAAGTTCCACATATAATCCACCGGCAGAACAATGACATGTGTATTGTATTATTGTATAACGGAAAAAAACCACGCCACATGATGATTAAAAACGACAGGTCATGATACGATTCAATGTATTTTTTTCTCAAATTTTAGGTTTGTGAAACCACTTTCTCATGGAATGGAATGGCATAGTTCATTCGTGCAAAAATAGGCTTCTGAGACACCTTTGGGAATTGGGACCACTGAAGAACTGGCCATGCCACCTTGGTGATCGACATTGGCAATGGTCTAGATTCTAGAAGGAAATGATTGTGAAACTCTTACCTTGGCCAGCCTAAACTCCTAAAGTGTAATCAAGATTCAAGAAAAGATATATTTTTCAGTGAAGCATCAGTTGGCATCATGCATTATTCTGCAACAAAGTGAACAAACAATGTGTGTTACTTTTCATTTTCCCAAAAAAGAATAAGATTATCTCGTAGGCATCGTGCATTTTAGCACTTTTCATTTTAACTAAGCGAACAAACAAACAATGCGTGTTGCCTCTTAGCACTTTTCATTTTCCCAAAAAAAATAAGACTATCTCGTCAAGTCACATCATTTCACATCACTGTGGATTTTCTTCACATAAACCTAATGTAATCTGCAAACTGACGAGAGACGGAAAAGGCAAAGTAAATTTGGTAATTCGGATCGGATCGGATTAAGGGTTTTGGTTCGGATGGCAATATTTTTTCAAATCCGATCCAATTATTTTTCGAATGGTAATTTTTTTTATAAATTTTTTAGGATAATCATTTTTTATCCCGTTACATTCATTTAGTTAGGGGTGTGCATGGGTACTCAATTACCCGAATCGAATCAGAACCGGAACCATTTATAGCGGGTCTTGGTCTTAAAATATTAGATCCATTTAAAATGGCTCTTCAAGAACCGATCCGATAAAAGAACCGAAACCATTAAAACCGAATAGTCAAAAACCGATAGGTACCCAAATCGAAACCGGAACCGATTAGTTTGATTTTGATATATAGAATTTAGTATTATATTACACTAACTAAAAACAAACCCAAACATTATTATTATATATAGTCTATATTTGTTAGGTGTAAAATTATACTAAATATATATAACATTTAACATAATAGTAAATGTATGTTATTAAATGCATCTTTTATAATATTACATTAAATATGTGTATTATAAATATTAATAATAATGTTTACTTGTCTACGTCTATACGTATAGTCGTATACTATGAATTAACTTATGCACTATCTATATTAACTAATGCATGAACGTGTACGTACTTGATATATTACATGTATATATATTAAATAATGAATATGTGTAATGCTAACTAACAATTGTGGTACATGTGGTATTTATACTATATATGACGCATTACGTATAGTATAATATACATATGTTCGATTTAAAATATACCCATACATATAATATATGAGAATGTATTTAAAATTTTTAGATAACTTTCAAATATTATTATTGAATTTCGGACTATTATTTCTTATGAGAAGACAAAAATATCGATAACAAGTGTTATAGTCGCCGTAAACCAACTTTTATATCGGTTATATAACTAAAAATAATAATTTTAGCAATAAAAATGTATAACCCGATAAGGAACCGAAACCGGAATCAGAACCGACTTAATTAATGGGTATGGGTATGGGTTTTCAAAATATAAGAAAAAACCTGAAAGAACCGAACCCGATAGGAACCGCTAAAAATAGACCCAGAACCAAAATCGGTAAGAACCGACCCATGAACACCCCTACATTTAGTAACTATTTTGAAGATCTTTTAACACGTTCATTCAACAAGTTTTTTTTTCATTACATATTAATGCAATAATTTAGTAAATAAGAAGATGAGAGAAATTAAGATATGTGCTAGAATGACAATATTGATTTTTTGAAATTGTGAGAGAGACAATGTTCCACTTTTATAGGGTTTTTATTTGGTTTGTAAACTATATCTAGTTTTAATTTAGTAATTATATGAAATAGACTGCTATATGTTAAAAATACATCTAATTATGAACGAAAATTAATCGGAAATCAAATTAGATTGGATTTTGAAAACACATCCAATTCCGATCCAATTATTTTTCAAAAAAATCAGATATCAAAATTTCAGATATCATAACACAAATATCGTAGTCGGAAAAATATCATATCAGACTTCAGAAAAATTAGGTTTTCGGAGAAAAAAGGACACCCTCTAAAGCACAGATGCACCTACTAATGGGCTGTGTGTCCGCGTCAGATGCGGTCAATATGTTCAGGTTGCAGATTTTGACCCAAAAAATTAAAATAATATTAAAAAATTCAATTTTTTCAATTTTTTTGTTTTGTTAAGACTTATGACATATTTTTAAATTTTGATTAGGAAATATTAAAGTCAGTTTTGTAGCTATTTATCTTTAATAGTTTTAAATTTATAAATATTAATACATTTAATTTAGTTTTTAAAATTTAATTTATATAAAATAAAATTATAAATATTAATTAATTTCGACGTCTTTTGCAGCTTTTGCATCCTACCATTTTGAGATATAACTAAGTCGAACACGTCGTGTCAGTGTCCGTGAAATATAGGAGGCATCCCTCGTAAAAGACATGGCTGTGATTACTGCTCATAACTAATGTTTTGCAGCCACTAGTTTTTGTCCTAGCCTGCTAGCCACCCTTTAAAGAATGTTTTTCTGTCACCATCTTGCAAAATTTCAAGTGAGACAGTGAGACACCAGAACCAGATTGATTTATGGGTGATTTATTAGAGTTCAACAGGGCAACAGGCTAGGGTAACAACTAACAACCAGGGCCCAAAATATCGCCGAGATATCCGATATCTCGCCGATATATCTCGGTAAATTGGTACACCGATATCGATTTTTCCGAGATATATCCACCGAATATTGAACCCCTTTTTTTCCGAGATATATCGGAATTTCCGATATGAAAGTTTATATCGCCGAGATAATCGATATTTCCGAGATAATCGATATATATCGGTTGACTTTTTGACCAATTGTTAATAATTTAATATTGAAATTTCCGAAATATCCTATATATCCGAGATATATCGGCGAGAGATCCGAGATATCCGAGATATATCGGTAGATATCCGATTTAACTTTGGGTCACCAATAGGATATATCCGATAGGATATATCTCGGCATCGAAATTTCCTAACAACTACCAAAGTAAATTGATCTTTATTTTGAATTGATCATCACTTCGGTATAATGGTATATCAATTATCAACAATAGAAAAATCAGTGCAAATCCATTTGAACAATTTTCAGGATGCAACGACCAATGATTGAACCAAGGAGGCAGGGAGCGACCCCCAAAGATTTTGAAAAATCTCACATACTAATTTAGTAATCAGCTATGAATATACTGGTTTCATCGCTCATGCAGTCATGCATTGTGAAAAAGTTTATCAAATCGTACGATTTTTTGTTTTTTTAGATGAATAGGAGAAATCACATTTTACTGGTGGAGCCAGTTCACATATCTTTGGCAGAAAGTGAAGTTTAAGCAATCTGCTGCAGACACTCACATGTATAACAATGTGCTATTATCTATTTCTCTGTGCAACCATCCCTTTCATCATAAATGAACAACACAACGATCCGCACACTGTATATTTTTGGTGTTTAGGCTCGGTAATGATGTCCCACTGGCGACCAAACCACGTGAAGGTTACTCAGCATCTCAGACCAATAATTGGGAAATGGAACTCATTCAAATCGTTGGACCATACATGATACATAATTAGTTAATTACGTATCCATTTTGTAGTAAACTCGGAAAGGTCAGTTTTCAAAGTCCTAAATTATGATTGGAGCAATACTTGGAAGCGGTTGTCCCTTGCCGAAAGTTATTGACTTATTGAACCTCTATGACACTATCCCCACATTAATTCTGCCAATCTTTGTAGCGAGGTACACCATGACGCGTATCAATCACTTTGAGTGAGGCTAGCCACGCGAGCTACCACCTGTAAATTTGTTCACAAATTAGCCTAGAGTCTATTTTCTTGGGGTTAACTAGTATTAGACCGTGTCTTTTTTTGTTTTGTGTATTAGAGAAAAAAACTTTAATTTTTCATCTAGTAGGGGTAGGGATGATAATTTAGGTTTCAACCCGTTTATCAAAATTGCATGTTCAAACTTTCAAAAGTTGGCTCTCACAGATTGAGAAGCGGGCTAGGGTCTAGGTTCTGAAGTATGAACCCAGTCCTCATTAAGCCCTCACCAGCTCTCACTTGGGTCTCATACGTTTTCTTATTATTTTAAATTATATTTATGTATTATACTCTAATTATCTAAGTTATATTTAAAAAATCACTAAATTAGTTTTTAATAGAGGATAAATTATAATATAACATAACATATTCATTTTTTGTAAGTGATTTAATGATATGTATATAAGTCATACATAAAAGTAAATCCAACTTAACAAGTAAGGACATAGTTAAGTATGAAAAATGTAGATGTTTTAAAAATATTATCTCTTCCACCATCTCTATCTATTATTTTATTTTTTATAAAAGCATAACAATTAATTTTGTATACTTAGTTAGATATACATAATCAAAGTATGATAAAAATAAATAAAAAATCACAAAAAAACAAAAAAAAAAAAAAAAAAAAAACAACAACTCAAGTATAATTAGATTGGGCCCGACCCGCCCTAAAAATGAAGGTCGAGGGGCGAGTTAAGGGCTTGAGTTTTCATGTTTGACCCTACTCGACCCGGTCCTCGCCCTTTTATCACCCCTAAGTTGTGTGTGTGTTGGGGTAAGGTAGTTAACCCTATTTTCTTTGATTTGAAATATTTAGAGAGTTAAAGCATACCTACACCGGTTACATTGAAGGATCCTAGCCTGAAAGATTAGAGCATCATCAACACGCTGCTAAAAAAAATTTGTGACACATCAATTTTTTGTATCAGTAAAAATTGCTAAAATCACGTTGTGTAGTGTGTACCAATACATTTTTTTTTCCAAATTTTTTGTTTCTATTTGGGACGATAATTCTTCTCTCGTCCCAATTTTTTTTTTTACACGGCTAAACTTGTCTCGTCCATTATTCCCTATTTCCTTCCATTTCTTAGATGCCAATTCATTTTGGGCCCAACAAAACAAAATCTAGCCATTTCAATTTTTTATTAAAAGAAATATAAAAAAAAGTTTAGACAACAAAATTTGTCCCGTCCGACCCACTCTTAAAATTGTGAGTATTTTAGTTGTGAATACAACAATTGTTGAGATAAAAACGAGATTTTAGCGGTGCGTTGATGACCCAAATTGCCAAAAAAATTGCTACCTGTCACATTAGAAATAGGTTTTAGTAATGCGTTGATATGACAATTCTAAATTGGGATTAGTCCCACATCGGTTAGGAAGTCGTATTTGATCTTGGTTATATTGGATCGAGTACTACTTACTAATGTCGATGAGTTAAAACTCCTTACCCATAGTTGGGCAGACTTTAGACCTAGGCTTTTGGGTGACCAAAGTGGAAACAATATCAACATTGTTTGAGTATATAACAGTCCTAGATTGGGTTTAGTCCCAAGTTTTTTGGTGACGTAAGTAGGACATTGGTAGTAGGGTCATTACTGCCTCCACCTTGCCCGAAAGCTGAACAAGCCCATTACATAATTACACAATAAATAAATCTCAACTAACACACCCAGCCTGCTGCTTATGTTCCAAGTTCCAACTGAAATTATAGCAATCATCTTTTTCAGTTTACGCACCTTCTATTCTAATCCTGATCTATTGTCGATTGAGATGCCATACCAACCAGCTGAGTTGAATCCATTGGCTGGAAGGTTGGATATCTATTTATTTCTCTAATGTTTGGGCATTCAGTGGGGAGTGCGAATTTGTGATTACTTGAGAAGGGAATCTTTCGATGGGAACTCTAAAAAGAGATATTTTCTAGCTAGATTAGGAAACACTTTATACACAGCTTTTCCTCGTACTTTTTGTGTAGTGACACCTTTTCAACTTTCTAAGTTTCGGATCACTAAATCAAGTAAGTGGAAGCAATTGTTTCAAAGTCTAAAGGGCATCACTGAAAGAAATAAGTAAATCAATCATAACCAAGTACCAGAGCTAAACATGTGATCTTATCGAGTATGTTTCACACATTGAGATCATATCACATCAAGCAGGCAGTAATGCTTTACGATGATCAGTAATGAATTTGGTAAAGTTAGTAACAATCAGCTTATTTGGATCATGTACTCGGGGAACTGACCCAAGTCAGATTAACATCCTCTATAGTGAAAAGCAATATTTCTAGACAACATTCAGATTCCTTGGACCAAAAAGCGATAAATTATCGTACAAATGGTTCCAAATCAAATCATTACGAATTTGCGAGGATACTTGGGCCACGTATCTTTTTTTTTTTTTTTAGCATTTAGACTTTAGTAATAAAAATAAAACTACCAAAGTTTAACCCATTATGACCAAACTACCCTCATCTTCCACTTTGTAAATTTCAGATCCAACTCTTCTCTCCCGCGTCAATAATTGCAGTACACGTTTGTATGGAGAAATATAATATTTGGGTAGTGCCCCAAGGCAGTAAATCCCTATTATGTTCTTAACCCAACTAGAAACTTTAATCAAAAATATTTGAAAATGTCTTTAAATCTCAAGCAGATTTTGGTAGTGTTTAAATTACCATGGTTTCAGAATTTAAAATTGGTCTTCCATTCTTCACAATGTAGAAAACCCAGCTCTTATTTTCATCTTCAACTAGAATTTACATTGTGAAAGATGAGGGCAGTTTGGTCTGAACGGATTTTTTTTTTTTTCGTTTTAGACCTTTTAACATTTCCAACTTACCTTTCCACGTGTACCAATCAGCAGGAGTGTGCAACAAGCACCCGTGTGCAACAAATTCGGACTCCTAAAAAGCAAACACATATTGCACCAACTAAAAATCATATGGGCAATCCGTAAATGGTAGAGAGAACAAACACAGTAATATTACACCTATCCACTCATTTGACCTACTATTTGAATCTATTTTAAAAAATTTAATTATTAATTTACATAAAAATACGTGTCTTGTGTATTGCAATACAAATTAAAATTATTTAAATAGTGAGTTGCAAACTCGCAATACTAGGTATAAAAAATAAGTCTATATAGTACTACTCGAACAAACACTCCAGCCATATTATATCAAATTATCAATAAAAACATCAATATAAAAAATCATAGAAAAGCATATTCAGCCATCCCCTTGCAGTAACCATAATTTGTGATTCCGAACGAAATTTTAGAATTCCGTATGGAATTTCGGGTTTTCAAAAAAAGGAATTCCAAAATTATTTGAAATTCCGAATGTAATAGAGGTAGAAATTTAATAAATTTCAATTTTTAAATTTGTCGGAATTTCAAAAATTCAAAAATTCTGAACTATGGCAGTAACGCGATTTTTTTGATAATTGTTTGCATTGAATCCTATCACACTACGCTTGCACCTTAAAAACTGCATGCTTAAAAATATGAGCACTTCTTCAGTGCGCGAGATGTATGGTGCGCAGGTAATATAGACCTTTGGATCAGTACTTTTGCTATCCAATACACACGCACTCCCTTGGTATGAGTGCCCAGATTTGACAGCACACCATACGACCTGCGCACCATAGATTTAGTCTAAAAATATAATGATGAGAAATCTTTTCATTTTTGTTTAGAGAAAAAAAAAACAAACGGTATTCATCTACTAAGACAAATGCCAACTCAAACCAATAAGCAATTAAGTGGCACTAGACTAATTAAAAATTTCCCAAGTTTCCAACCTGAGCATGAAACATATGTGATTATTATATCCCAATTCTAGAATATCCACCGATATAGGGATGGATATCAATGATTTTGTCAATGAATATTTATCATTTAATAAGATGATATTGAGTGCCCCACACTAATAATTTGTGAGAAATAATCTCTTGATTTTGTCAACCAAATATGATTACGTATACTGCTTCGCAAACAACAAAGAAAGTTAAGAGAAAGTTTAAGAATAATAATATAGCTAAAGTGTTTGGTGTACGTTCTGAAGTCGACCAGGTAAACTTAAAATAATAAAAAGCCGCAACTTTAATATGGCCGCCCACAAATAAACCAAACAATTGTATAATCTCACCGTTTGAGGAGTAAACTGAGATTTCAATTATGATTCTAATCTTTCCCCTTTCACAATAATCCTCCTGTCTATATGACATTTATAGATTCCAACACATCTCATCAAAACAAAAACAAAAAAAAATTCCAACACAAAACATAATACAAAAAGTGGGCAAAAATTTACACAGAAACCCAGCTTCTTTCTTCCATTTATCATTTTTTTTGTAAACACAAAAGGAATAGGCTTCTTTCAATTACTACCTGCAACTGGCTGGACTGGTTGATAAATCAAACCATTCACTTCACCAGAAACTTTATCTTTCCAAATCTTATCAAAACACCTCACTTCAACGACCACCAGATTTTCCGTTAACCGGTAAACATCCAGACCCACAACCAAATTACCATCTTGCCCCAACATTTCCACCGTCCATTCTTTTGTTTTCACCGAAACATTTTCTCGTTTCCCGAACTCTTCCATTTTCTTGATAATATCGTCACCCGACTCAGCCGACACGAATCTAAATCGTTCATAACTCACTGATTCACCCGATTCATTAAGCAAACCCGATAAATCGACACCGGACGAAAACGATATTATATCAAATGCATTCAAATTTCGGTCTTCTTTTTTCTCCAATTTGGTACCAAATTCATGATATTGAATTTCTTTGTATCCTTTTTTAAACCATGGATCGCGAACAATCTCATCAATACTAATCCTCGTTTCAGGATTAGTATCGAGGAGACGAGATAAAAATCGTCGTAAATCGGGTGAAGTCCATTTCGGGCACCGATACTCTCCTTTATAAATTTTCCGATACATTACCATTAAATTAGGATCATTAAATGGTAAATAACCGGCATTTAACACGAAAAGTATTACCCCACATGACCAAATATCAACTTTCGCACCATCATAACCTTTCTTTAGTAAAATTTCAGGTGCGACATATGCCGGCGTGCCGCAAAGTGTATGCAACAGTCCATCATTTCGTATTTGCCCCGTAACAGCACTTAAACCGAAATCCGAAACTTTGAGATCACCATTTTCATCAACGAGCAAGTTTTCTGGTTTCAGATCCCGATGAAAGACACCATGAGCATGACAATATCCAACAGCTGAAATCAATTGTTGAAAAAAACGACGGCTGAGATCTTCACCAAACCTAGCTTTTGCCACTTTCGCAAATAATTCTCCACCTTTAACAAACTCCATTACGAAATATATCTTCGTCTTCGTTGCCAAAACTTCGTAAAGTTTTACAATGTGGGGGTGGTGTAAACGGCGCATTATCGAGATTTCTCTCTTAATATGCGCCGTTAAACCAGATTTCGCGATTTTGTGCTTGCTAATGCATTTGATTGCAACACTTTGACCCGTCTCGATGTTTCTTGCATGGTATACTTTTGCAAAAGCTCCACATCCGAGCAGTTTTCCTAGCTCGTATTTTGAAAACAAAACAATCGTGTCAGATTCTTTCGTCGACGAAGAATCTGACACGATTGTTTCTTGAAATTCGACCCCTGGCATCGTAACCAGAGATCGATTTCTTAAAAACAATCAGAACAAGTGTTCTAGAGTTTCGAAAAAGAAACAAGCTTGAAAAAGCTTATTAGTTAGCTGGAATGAAGAATGAGGAAGATGACAGAGTTGTTTTCAATTACGTTTGTTTCTGTTGAAGAGTTTGGGTTTTATATTGAAAGTGGGGTGTAAGTAGTGTTTTTTGACATTTCAACAAAACACGTAGTCTTATTTATTGGTTTATTGAATTATTTTATTTTTGTTATTTGATTAAATTTGTCAGGTCCAGACACTTGGCAATTATTTAATGGTTGGGATTTTATAATTAAAATATTTTGCTGGCGCTGCAATGCTGGAACACGTTGTTCCGAATCTACTAGATGAGAAATTAAATTAAGGGACCATTAAATTAAAGTCTTATTATATGGCCATATGGGGAAAGCTAAATTTCATTAATTTTTTCATTAAATTTGTTTCTTATGTGGAAAAAGATTTATTTGTTTCAGTTTTAATACTAAATTTGGCTTCTTAAGAAAAATGTGCAAGTACACAACACCATTTCACAGTAAAAAAAAAAAATGTACAATGGAGAATGTATCTTTGGTATTCGAGGGGTTGTAATTTTGAGTTTTGACGTAATGTATATTTGGGGATGCTAAATATTTGATCGATACTAGAGTCGTTGTGTATGCATTAGATTTTTTACTCGAAAGAAAATTGTCTATATGTTAATTTTTTTTATTACATGAATCCAATGTGAATATTGCCAGAAAAATGGATAAATTGTTGAGATGTCCACCAATTTTTAACTTATTAAATAGCAATATAATTGTATGCGACAATGACTACATGTTTATCAGGCCCAAATTGTACGTGCGAATTCAACATTCTTAACTCAATTTAAGCCAAATCTTCACAAAATTTGTGGTTAGAGAACGTATCTCAAACTATTTTCAAAGCTATCAAATACAACCATAATCACGTGGCCAGCCGACCAACCATTTACAAAATCGTATCTTAAAAGTCATGTAGCATACCTAACCTAACTCTTTAGAGTTTGAGAGATGGTCAATTGGTCATATCAAAAAAAAAAAAAAAAAAAAAGTTTGAGAGATGGTGTGAGCTGTGAAATTGTGAATCATGTGAAGTGTTAGATGGTATTGTGTGTACTCACCAATAATGTGTGAGCAAAAAGAAGTGTGTACTCACCAAATATGCATGATATTGTGTGTACTCACCAGTAAGGCAGTGAATATGCTTCATTACCATGTAGGCATGTACTGATGTACACATCTAAAACCACACATAAAGTCTAATAAACTGTACACGGGAATGTTTGTCAAAATGACTTCATGGTTGATTTGATAGCAACCACATGAGAAAATTAAACCGTGAAATTATCATTGTCCTAAAAAAGTCGATAAAATTCCTTGATGGCTGTATCTATTTTCAAATGATACTAGAAGAGTCGAAGGTCGGTGTTTGAATTTAGACAATTGTGTTTGTTTATAGATTTTATAGAAGGAGGCAAGGAAAATGCATCCAAATTAGGAAGAGTCTCAAATCTCAACTAGGAAATGTAGATGATAATGGAAAATGAGAAAGAATATGATATTGTTAGTACTTTAGTAGTCTCTGGAGATTGGGTGCCAAATTGTCGATGACACGTGGATGGCAGGATGGGTGAAGAGACGGGTTCTCGTGCCTCATTTTTATTTTGTTCGACCAAATTTTCGTCCAGTGTACGGCCTCTCGTGGAGTTCTTTTTTTATTTGGTTTGATCAAATTTCCGTCCATTGTGCTTTCTCTGGAGGAAGTTTCTTCTTCTTCAAAATAATAAACACGCGGTCTGGTGGAAATTTCATGGACATGAACCATCAATCAAAGTTATCATATTCTTGAAACAATGAAAAGCATCAGAGCATTAACAAAACTAACTAGAAGATACATAATTAGATCAAAACTGCAAGAAATAAGCACTTAAAAATCTCTTCTTCTTCCATGTAATGTCCACAGCAGTATCATTTCAAAGTCTAGGCTAGAAACATTAAGAGCACTCTACCAATAGTCCAATACCACAAAATTAGGCCCAAACATATAAATTGGAAGATAATTAGGTGTCTCCTATGAACAAATAGGAACTCTGTTTTTCTTCTCTCTTTTAAAACTGCTAAGCACTAGCAGAGGTTAACAAGAAATTTATAATGCAGCCATGTTGACATGGCTTAAGAAGGCTTTGGAGTAACTTGTTAATTTCTCGAGTCTTATGTAATGATTTGTCAACTGAAATATCTCAGGATACTAGTTTGTTCTCCACTTGCTGGTTCTCTCACAAGTTAGAATATGATTTCATTTGAGTAGTCGACCCATATTAGCAGCTTGAGTAACTTCTCCTTTTATCAGAATTTCTCCCAGCGTACGAAATCGATTCATGCTTTGAGGGAGCTCAGGGTGCAAGATCTGTTGATCAGTTGATGTGTTAAGGCCTAACGTAGTGGGGAGTAGTTCCCATGAAAATGATGAAAGCCGTTCAAGCCTAGAATGGTACACTAATGTCCAGTGTCCCAAAAAGAAAAATAAGTTGCGGGTCTTGTGTACAAATACCCGTAAGACTACAATCCAGAGTGGCAATTTCGTTGGACTTGATTTCATTGTTAAGAAATATTAATTCATCATTGTAATCGTTATAGAGGATTTTGCTCTTGTTAATCTAGTAATGAATTTTTTTTATCTAAGATCAAGCATTAATCTCGTTTCTGGATCTTATAAGAACTTTCACAGGAACTCCAATGAACATCTCTGCTACAAATTCGTCAGTCGTCACATAAAAAGCGAGTAAAAACTTTCACGATCTTCATCTACATTCTGCACTATTAATGGTTTTTCAAGGTCAACATTATTGTAGGGTTTTATAAGATTCAACCGGACCAAAAACTTACCCTTAAACCCCAGAGGCCCTAGTTTTGACTCACTTTATATCGTAATCCTCTTTTTCACTGGTGAAGCACGGGTATACCAGGCTGATTTTGAAAATATGAAGCAATATCACTTGCTGTCCTAGATCAGAATATACCCTTGTTACCAATCCGTGAATTATTAGCAAATCGAATTTTTGAATGGCAAAATGTATAATACTTCCAAATGTTTGAAAGATTTGCAATAATTTGCGATTTTTTGTTTTGAAACTAATAATACTCCGGCTAAATAATAATAATAATAATAAATGAAAATTCAGTTGCATTTTTGTTATTTTGTATCTACTTTATGTCTTCGCTCTTACTTTAAGTCTCTCACTCTTACATTTTTAGTGATAAATTAATCTAAAAATTTTGCTTTTATATTTTTTTAGGCAATATTTAAATTGTCATGTCATGGTGTGTATGTATTTTAAAATTTGAACGGTAATTTCAATCCAAGAACAAATAAATGAAAGTACCTATGTTGACCATTCGATTGGTTTCAATGTTTTTGTAGCTAAATTGTTTATATATGTTTGTTATATTGTAAAGAATGACAACTATTATTTAACATAATATCACGAATTTTTTACTTCCGAATTTTTGCAACCAAACGTTTAAAACACGTATTAATTAAACACCGCATAATTGTCGTATTGCGAATTTTTTACCGTACTGTTTTTTTGAATCACCGAATTATTCTCGTACCGAATTTTTGTCGTATCCTGAATTGCTAACAAGGGAATATACATGAGTATAGGACCACTAGCATAAATCGAGTTTGGCTGCCCACCTATTTTATTGATAATAAATTTACTATGGAGTTCCTGAGGAATCATCCTCATACATACCTTCCCTAAGAGTAGTCATTAGAAGGAGGTTCGACAAAATTACAAGTTCTAACACATCAAACCTAACACCAAATCTATTCACAGTAGACCAAATCTATTTAAAGTACGCCATTACTAGAAATACCTCATACTACTTATTTTCCTTTCGAGAATTGTTTTGCCAGGGCTAGATGATCTTAAAAGTGTTTTTGGGCCTTCTCAAACTCTCAGAAGAAAGCTCACAATGGATGCAAGCACTGACCCATTCCCTCATCCCAAACCACTTTAATATAACCATCAAGACGCTTAACTAGTAGATTAGAGCTTAACTAGTAGATTAGATTAATGCAGGTGTTCAATCTAACTAGTAGATTAATGTGCTACTTTTTGAGGATAAAGTTGAAATAAGTTGAATGCCCTGTTTTAATTGTTGAGCCATATAGCATCGAAATTTCTTGTTGGTTTCTTCTTTGGCATGAATAGATAACATTCACAAAATTAAACCCCTACAAGGTGCAGAAAATCCAAATATACTGGAAATTTTTAACATCAGGACTTAACGAGCTTGGTTTACCATACTGCGTAATTTGATCAGTATGTGCACTGCAGCTGATTTCCTTGCTTCACGGGCATTGGATCGTATATCCCCACCACCGGAACACTTAAAGTCTGTTCCTTGAACTACCACATCGGATTGGAATCCACCTACAAGAAGGTTTACACTAGTTAGTTGGAAAAGGCAAAGAAAATTTTCGCTCTGAATATGAAGGCCAGAGAACTTGGGAAGTATGAGAATTACTCAATTCCTACTAGAAAACAAAATCTTTTAGTAGAGGAAAGAGTTCACCAAGCTTACCTTTAGATGGAAGAACAGTATATCGTGGCAATATCCAATTGTTCTTGGAACATATATCATCCAGTTCCTGTAATAAAACGAGTATGAGAATTAATTAGTAGAAACAGAAACTATGACTCTTACGTATAATGAATGCTACAAAGATATTTTCCACACTATATATAACCAAGGAGCATGACGATTTTCCTGTTACCTTCCAGGAAATGCAGTAGTTTACCAACAACCAAGGACACCATGAGAGTACTACTGATAATCTAGGAGAAGAGCTGATATTGACATATACGAAAAAGATCAACATAACACAAGGAATGGTCGAGACAGCACAAGCCCACAATGATTGCAGTATAAGTGTTCCTAAAGTTCAATTTTTCAGATACATAATACATTGTTATGTTGGCTCCTTCAATTGACAGAAGAAATCTTCTAAAGATATACAAAAACGTGCATTGTTATGCTGAAAAGGTACATTAAAAAACATATTCAACTGCATATTTGCTCTGTATTTCTAAAGCGTGAGTGTTTGAAGGACAATTGAGCTTCCAGGAAATACAGATGTCATATGTCTTGGAGAACTTGTGCCCAAGTTATATAAGACAGCATTTGATGTTTTGCTTTATAATTGATCGAATAAGGTGAACATTCTTGAGGCTATGAGGAAGCCAATACCCTGCAGGTGTCTATTTGGATTCCTATGACTGCATATTACAGCCTTCACGCATTTACTGTACATACTTCCCCATGGTAAAGCGTGAAAAGGATGTTGCTTGGAAGTTTGGTTTAGCACAAGTGCCATGTTTATTTCATCCTTTAGAAAACACGCATGTAAGACCAATCATCTAGTAATATATTAATGTAGGTGGTAAACCACTCTATGCTTGTTCGTCATCCATGTCCTGGCAATCAACTTATAAGTTGATATATAAGGATGTAATGATCTATTACCCCCAGTACGTGAGGTTATGAAGACAAGTTAAGCACTGAAGTATTTTCATTCCAAAAATCAAATATTAAATTCCACAAAATTATGAAGGGAAAAAATGTTTTGAGATGAAATTACTTGCCTGACACGGATTTTTTAGTTGTAGAGTGGCTTCAGATAACCTCTTTCTCTTGACACACTTAAGTGTATCTCGTTCTTCAACCCCAAAATGCGGCTCTGCAGGAGTTCCAATAGCAGCTATTGGGGAAGAAGCATTACAAGCTTCAATTAAGGATTCAATATTACACATCAAGTCATCATTTCCGCCTGCAGAAGCTTTAGGAAGCTGTAAATACCAGCATAATCTCATACTATGATAGGGTATGGGTTTATAGGCTCAAGAAAATGTGGATCACTCCTTTGTGTCTAAGACTAGTTCTAGCTGAAGACAGTTCTACTCTAAATTATTCACAAAATGTTCATCTTTCTTTGATGAGTGAATAATGTTTCTCTGGGCTATATCGTTCACTGAGTACCGCACAGTACGTCCACAGGCACATGGAGGGAAAGAAAAGTGAAACAGCAGACAAATAAGAGACAACATGTAACAGACGATACCTGCCCTGATTAATTCAAGGTTTCCCTCACATCTAGCAATCTCATCCTCCAGTTTGCATTGCTGATGATGCTGCCAAAAGTGCCAATATTAGCAAATTGTATTAATTATGTACTTCAGAAATTTAGAATTGTATACTGAGCAAGGCACAAGTGCAACTGCATACAGGATGTCAGGACCAGCATTCTATAGGTCCCATATCTTCAATGTTTCAGGGCGGAACTCACAAATTAAACCAATTACATGTTTGCCAGCTAAGCATATTTTCTCGATACAATATTATGTTTTGATATGTAAGCTATACAAGATCTAAAATTCCTTAAAATCTTTAGCTTTGAGTAGATAAACTGTGCTCGAGTGTAAGCATGTAATGTCACAGGACGCTATAGATTATACCAGCTCATTTTCACTTCATATATAAGTATATTATGTTTTGAACATGGAGAGCTTTAGCAATGTTTTAAAACGCGGAAGCATGGGGCGAGGACCGAGGCATAAACTCAAGGGGCAAGCCAGGAGGCGCATGACATTTTCTTGATTCTGAAATCTTCCTAATATGAAAGTATAAAGTTCTAAGTTGTACAAATTAAAATGAACAAACAAAAATCAATAAAGTGAAATAAACTTTGTGATACATCATTGCATACAACAATTTATTCATAAACTTGCGATTTCATATCATTAAGAGTTAACAATTATTATACTCCATTTTGCAAGACATGAGGGGATCGCCGGATCGGATACATCGGTTGATTAAAGATAGTTTAAAAGTTAAAGTACTTACAAAATATGAAGATGGGTTACTTTATTTGGTACGTTGATTCTAGTACATTGATTCTATTTAAAGTTGATGACTACTTACATTAAAATTCAAAAGAAAAACCAAAAGTCAAAAAAAAAAAATTTTGCGATGGAGGTTTACGCCTCACTACGTACTGAAGTGTACGCTCGCCTCAACGCTTCAGGAACGCCTCACACATTGAAGCGTATGCTTCCAGTGCGTAAACAAGCCTCAAACGCCTTTTAAAACAATGAGCTTTAGAACATACCAGTTCGTTTCGCTTCTTTAAAAGAAGTCCCAAGGAAGCTCTTAATATTTCATCCCCCTTCGAAGCCCATATAGCTTGTATTTTGTCAAAATTCCGAGTATCAGACTTGATAGGAACCAGAAGAAGATCTCTTTCGGGTGCACTGTTGCAAGCTCTCCCCACTGGATCAGTCATATCTTCCTGTAAAATGCGTATAAGGCCAAAGGCCTATCATACCTCAAGAGCATGCTCCACATACACACAAGTAACAAACTTAAAAGACAAATGCAGTTCATTTCACTACACACACAAAGTATAGTAGTCCTCCAAAATCAAGTGACAGACAAAAAGTGGGGTTTTATTGTTCTTTTACCTCATTTGCAACAGATTGTTGCTGAGACAGTGATGGAGAGTCATTCTTAGAAGCTCTAACAGGTAACATGGGATCAACAAGCTGTTCCAGTAAACCATCATGAACAGCATCTCCCTCTTGCACTTCTGCAGTCATTGTTGATGAAGAATCAGTGTTCTTGTTTTTTGGAGCTTTCTCAACAACAATCGAGAGAGTCAGCTGAAGGTAACTGTGGAAGTGACCACTGCATGAAAGAAACTCGAAATTTGAGATATGAATATATGATCACTTTGTTGTCAGAAGTTTATTCTGCCATTTGGACAGTTGTGAGTTGATGGATGGAAAGTAAATTTATTGAAAACAGATCTCGAGGCATCAAATTTTAGACCCAACTACTCATACTGTCGTACCATCCTTCAAAATGAAAATTGAAATTTACTACTGTACTAGTGGCAGGTAATATCTCACTTTCTTTGCACGGCACCAGGGTCACTTTCTTTCGGCACCAAGGTATTGGTGTAAAATCGCCCTCAAATCATAAGCCTTATATGATTGGATGCTATAAGGGTCGGGCCTGTGAAGGCCAACACTTGAATTATACAATCTTTGCCCTCACCTCAGCCCTCTTTAGAAAACTGTGAGTCGGGCTTGAGGGCCTGGCCCATGGGGCCGGGCCAGAAAACTTGTCAATTATTCAAAACTCTTGAATAAAGCTTTGTTTTTTAACTTCATTAACATATTTGGTTTTATCGATTTCATTAACCGATTAACATATTCATTACAAAAATTTTTGAAAACCTATCAAACTTCATTAACATATACAATAGTATATGAAATATATTCTAGGATAGAAATATATCCATATAATCCAGATCATATATAATATATTCACATATTCTAACAATATATTCATTACAAGAGAGAGAACCTCCATATGACATTTTACGCATACAATTAAGGATATTATACGTAATTTTGTTTTAAAATCTAAATATAGGGGCCTTTACGGGGCTTTATTATAGGGCCACCATCAATAGGCCCTCTTACCCTCCCTCAAAACATGAGAGTGTCGGAGTCCTCGCCTCAAATAGGGCTTGAGGGCCGTTTTTACACCCCTACGAGGTGGGCAATGGCCGGGTCGGACTAGTCCGGCCCTAAACATTTAAAGCCTTTTCGATATTAAAACCGGATTGGCCCGACCCTAAAGTCAATATATGGTCGGATTAGGCCGGGTCATAAGTCTAAATCTCAAGTCCTAATTCTATCCTAAGCCCTCTTTAAAGGTTTTAGGGCCGAGCCTATATACTTTATTCTTTTTACTACATCATTTTTAAAACTCATTTATATTACGAAAATGTACAAACTCAAAGTCCCAGCAATCTAGTAATAATCTTAGATAAGTCCAACAATTTAAAATACACATCCACAATCTAATGAACTGAAGTACGTCGAGAATTCGGAATTTGTTGTTCCTTGTGTTCAAACCTCACTAAAATTATATTTAACATTGAAATACATAGACAAATAATTATATTATCATTTTAAATGAATAAGTAATAGATATAAAGAAGAAACATAATAGTTTTAGTTAAGGGTGAGAAAAGTTGTTAAAGTGTTTCCAATATCATAAATTGTTTCCATAATAGATTCAAACAAATATAATATTATATTTCTTTTAATTTAGAAGCGATTCAAATTTTGTATGTGGAAATGAAAATATTGGCTTTTGAACAAGTGATGGAGAAATGTTTGAGATTACAAATGTCATTTTTTTGACAAAGATTGTTTTTTGGTTTCTATGTTACAAATGTCTGCTCTGTATTTCGCTTTAATGGTGTAGAAGAAAACATTTAGTTCTATATTGGGTTTGGATGTGAATAAAAATATAATTTATAAGAAGTAAGTGGGAAAAGAAATTGAGAATAATAAGTTATGAACTTTGACTTGATGATCAAATGAATAAAGTCTTATTTTTTATTATACTAGTGCTCATTGACCATTGTTCTTCATGGCTGCTAAGTTGACAAATTTTTGTTATATAAAACAAGTTATTGGAAGTACCATTGGGTGTTAGTGATAAATCACAAAGGACAATGTTATTTTAATGAAAAATATTTAACAAAGAGTTGAACAATTATGGTATATGTATTTATAGTGAAAATGTGAAATAGGGCTGATTAGGGTTTGGTTAGAGCCGGACTAATGAGGACTGAATTAGGGCGGGGCCTATGTTTTAGAACCTTAGTCCTAGCCCTACTCTAGAAGGCATTAGGGCCGGGCTAGCCCTATTATAAACTCTGTGAGGGCTTTAGTTGTGAGGACTTTATAGGGTTTAGGGTCGAATCGGTCAGGGCCGGTTAAGGTCATTAGGGCCAAATTACCACCCCTACTATGGACTGAACATTTTTCATGGGCTCTACATCCGACTTAGTTAAATGTTTAGCCCACTATACCATTTTTGCCAGTTTAGCAATTGTGAAAACACATAATTTTGCTAGAGTTTCCAAAAAAATTAACATGAATCCAAAATCAAACAGTTACAGTTCTGTAGTTTTTGAGATTTTTTTTTTACTTGTTGGTAAAGTTTAATGGAAGATAATTAATAATTAAAGGCTTAAACATTTCTTGAATTTTTTTCTATGTAGGCAGTTAGGCACTAAATGGGCTGTGCCTAGTTTTACTTCTAGACTTCTAGTGTGGTCAAAATGTAAAATAGTGGTCAACCTGAGAAATATACACAAAGTCAATCCATTAGATGCTCTCTACTGTGTCGCAGAGTCACGGCAATAGAAGTATAGAACAGGTACAGGAAATAAGTACGGCAAATGTAATTTGCAGGGCTGCAGGCACAGCATCATACGTCCCATTCCTTAAGAGCAACGCAACCTGTGCCCCCCTGGATAGAGGCAGGTAGTCCAGATATAGCTGTAAAATCTTTTTGCCATGGATGTTGCGTGTCAAACTAGATATCGTTCGATGAACTTAAAAGGATTGAAACATCTATCTATTTGTATGAAAATGAAGTACCTATTTTAATGAAAAAACTGGTGAGAAAAGACAAAAGAGGTCCTAATGGATGGTAGGGTGTGTTGTGGCCTGTGGGAGGAGGAAGATATGGTATAGATTAAAGGAGTAGGGTTGTCATAGTAAGTACACCAAGTTAACAGTCTTTCAATGACTAATCACTAATGGCAACTGAACTAGCTTCAGCAGGTCACCTGGTACCTTGTGTACTTTCCTGCCATTTACATTGGTGATTGGCCAATGCAACTCTGCCAAGAGATGTTACTCCTTGAGATAAATTGAAGCAGATAGTTAGCTACTGTAGGAGGTATGTGAGTACTAAGTTACTAACTCCCTACTCTGCTCACTACACCAACCCCACTCCATTTTGCGCTTTTGGAGATAGGCATGCGACGCACGCACACAACGTGAAGTGCATGCACAACGGTTCCCTTAATATAACGCAACACATACGAACACCCATCGCACTCACTATATCAGGATACTCGCATATTCAGATGATTAGTGACTCGTTACTCAATTTCATTTCGTGACATCATCACCTACTACTGTCATCATTACCAATTTATTTTTGAGTCTTTTTCCCGCCGTAATACATACACCATTACAGTTATCCACCATCACTACAGATAACACCATCATTATACCATATGTCAACTCAGATATATCTACAACTGTTATCCACATACCTCCCATAGGTATATGTTAATCCATTTCGACCGCATATCTATACTCATCAGTACACGTGTCGCACCTGATGTTCACTCTTAATAATTATAAAAATCACTCTTTAGAGCTACGTGTGACTTGTTTCCAGTCTCATTAGCACAATGCTAGATATATAAGCATCTTCTTACTCATGAAGAACAACCATTAACACTACATAAAACCATCCCTCTTGATTATCCTAACTTAAGAGCTAATAACTAAGTCCTAATTTTTTGTCTAAATTTAGACATTTACG
The DNA here is from genome assembly GCF_015680905.1 of Coptis chinensis. Lineage (NCBI taxonomy): Eukaryota > Viridiplantae > Streptophyta > Magnoliopsida > Ranunculales > Ranunculaceae > Coptis > Coptis chinensis. Next base: position 83,777,197 of record NC_141463.1, on the reverse strand, counting down.
ATGTCTAATTTGAGATTTTGTGTATAAAGATTAATTTGATGATTTGGGATGATGAAGAGGTTGCACAATTTTCATTATGTTGTCAAGTGGTTGATTCGATTTTAACAATGGTCGATGGCGGTGTAGCGTGGAGATGAGAATAAGTTGATGAAGATTATCATTGATGAGACTTTGATCCTAATATTGATAGCTAAATTAGGATTTGGACCATGTACGTGCATCTTAGATTCCTAGGCACTAGTGAAAACGCTCACGTTTTGACTTCTAGTCAACATGGTCAACTCCCGCAATCTGAATCAACAAGTCATAGAGTATAAATTTCTAATTATAAACTTTTGTTGCGATCAAGTCTCATAGAATAAACTTATGACTGGACGTAACATTTCACTCTCGTTTACACTAATTTCTTATGGCATGACATTCCTAGGGAAGGCTCTGAGGCTTTGGGGCCCAAGTCAAACTACACAAGCGGCCCCTATATGATAGTTTTAAAAAATAAAATTAAGTGAGTTTGCAAAATATATTTGAGAAAAACGTAGTTTAGATGAGTGGAAATGATGTTTGAATGCAAAAGATACTAACAGTGTAGTAATTTTCAGAAAAACGGGGCTCTAATTTTGTGTCAAACTTTGGGGCCTAACCGGCCGCCTGTGCCCAGGGCCATCGCATTCCTCTGTGGACCACATTGATATATTCTCCAACTCAGATCGAATTTCAGAGAATCCAACTAAGTGTGTTGGCTCCCCCGCCCACTCGCCCAGCATAAAATCAAGTTTCTTGTCACCTTCTGCTTAATTCAGGTAGTAGCGTTATTTTCTAATAGAAACAAGGGCAATTAAGTTTCTTGACCATAAAAGACTTTAAGTTTAGACTTTGAACATTTTTGTTTTGATCTCCTCTTCTTTCCAGTTATAAAGCAAAGAGCAAAGAGCAAAGAGCAAAAGAGAGCAAAGCAAGTGAATTGTTAAGTTGGTAGAATTATTGAACAAATGGATCCTGTTTCATACTCAGCAAGTTTGTGCAAATGGGACACAAGAGCAGCAGCAGCAGCACTGCCTCATCCTCAAAACCGCATTTTTGAAGAAATAGCACAAGTTCTTCCAACTCCTCCTCCTACGTTTCCCATAACGTTGCGACCAAGAGATCAACCTATTGGAGGTGGACTAGAAGACCTGTTCCAAGGTTATTGTGTTCGATACAACACGGTTGCTAAACTAGCTGAACTTGGTTTCACTGTCAACACACTCTTAGGTATGACTGATGCGGAGATTGATGAAGTGTTGAGCACTTGCCACTCTCAAATCTTTCACTGGGATATATCTGTTGGTGAGAGATATGGTATAAAAATTGCTATTCGCGCTAAGATAGCTGAGCGTGAACGTTTTCGCATTGAAGACGAGGAATTAAGGAGGCGTGCGCGCCACTTCCTTGGTCATGTTGATGATAATACTAATAATGTTCTTGATGCACTCTCTCAAGGAGGTTTGTTTCTTCCGTTATCTATTGCAAAATAAGTATATACATACATATTTTTGTCCCCCCTTTTTTTTTTCTTCATTTGCAAAGTTAGGATATGATGTTATATGAAATGTGTGTTTGTTATGGATTAGGCTTATCTGAGGAGCCAGTGCAGCAACAGATAGAGGCAGCCGAGAGCGGTGGAGGCGCAACGTGGAACATTGTACCTAGTGCAGGGAAGAAGATCAAGAAGAGCAAGAAGAAGGTTCAGGGAAGAAGGAAGTCTGCTGCGTCTTGCTCCAGGGGGACGGACAACGATGATGATGAGGTGGGTGATGATCAGAGTGGTCAAGGTGGTCGTGCTGAGAGACAAAGGGAGCATCCATTTATCGTTACTGAACCTGGTGAGATTGCCCGAGGCAAAAAGAATGGTCTTGATTATCTCTTCCATCTGTATGAGCAATGTGCTGAGTTCTTGAGCCAAGTTCAGAATATTGCCAAGGAAAGAGGTGAAAAATGCCCTACCAAGGTATAAATTTTACTTTTTATTTTGCTTAAATTCGATTAATTAAAAGTAGAAGTACATGTGAGATTTAGTACAGGATTCTTTAACATGGTCACTGAATCACTGATGCATGCGAGCTTCTTTCACTGTACTAGGTTCATTAGAAAAGTTATGAACACCCTTGTGACCCATGGGTTAGATAAGAAGCCTGCTATATGAACTCACTCTAATATCCAGCAGTTCGACTTATACTTCCAAGTTCTGACAAATGTATTAAACATCACTTTTGAGCTTTTATACAATCTAGATTCTTTTCAGAACACATTGAAGTATATGATGGTCATCACTTCATTGCAATCTAAAAACCATCACCCCACCCTGCCATCTATTCCGTACAAAATTAAGTGTAGGGGGTGGAAGTCAATCTAATGTCCAGCACTTTAGCTTAGATATCATTACCTCATTCAAATGTGTCATCATTGATGTAACTTTTTGGAATAAAGGCGGACTCAGTAAAATATATACTGGTCATTAGAATGCACTTTCATGTTTTGGTAGTATGTGCCTATGTGGTGTTTTGTTTGGTTGGTATGTGGGCTAATTTCAAAAGAATGCACTTTCCCGTATAAGTTTTACTAGGGCAGGGAAGCACTGATCCCACACCACCCCTGGACGCCTGGACCCATACAAAAACGATGTAGTACAAGTACAACATCACACTAAGGTTTCACATTCTTACAATTAATTTTCAGTTATACTGTTTGCAGTTTGCACATGAGTTGGTATTCTTACTCTCTCCAGAGGGGAGGATCACATATACCTAACATTAATCCAGTGGTAAAAAATGAATTTTACCACAGATACTCCACAATGTCAATATCATGGTACTCTTGGAACAGATCGAGATACAATTAGTTAGATACTTAGGTCATTGGCAAGATACACAACTAGGTTGATTGGATATACTGACTTTCATATTTCATCAGGTAACAAACCAAGTGTTTAGACATGCTAAGAAGGCTGGTGCAACCTACATAAACAAGCCTAAAATGCGACATTACGTCCACTGTTATGCTCTCCACTGTCTAGACGAGGACATTTCAAATGCAATAAGGAAATCTTTCAAAGAAAGAGGGGAGAACGTGGGAGCGTGGAGGCAGGCATGCTTCGAGCCACTTCTTGCATTGGCAGGCCGTCAAGGTTGGGATATTGATGGTATCTTCAGTAGTCACCCTGGCCTTTCTATTTGGTATGTGCCCACAGTGCTCCGTAAGCTGTGCCATGCCCAATGCAGCAATCTCGCTGTTGTCCCCAAATCAGTCTCTTCATTTGCTGGAGCCACAACCAGTCATTCGTATTAGTCGTGAATGCCAATGTAGCTCCTGATTACCTTATCTTAAACGTCTATCGATTTGACATTTTCATCAATGGATTTGTAGTGTTCCTTTATGGAAAGTGCCAAAAATGAGAGCACGCTTGCAGTCAAACAGGAAAAAGGAAGTCCGGAACACTTCAAAGCCGTTTTAAATGGGAAAATCCAGTGTACTGTAATTAACATAAACACAACATTCTTTTGTAACTAATGCATCCAAGAAGTAAATCTAGAAAGTGCATAATCTAGGCAAAGCTGTAATAGGTACCCAATAAGGAGCCAGGACCTTAGCGTTCTCTAGGGAATGCAACTAGGAGTACTGCACCGCAAATGATTTTAGCTCTAGATAAGAATTCTTTCTTGTTTTCCCTAGTAGAGAAACCTCTTCCAACGATCTCTAAAAGAACTAGTCAATGGAAAAAAAAAATGGTTCAAACTCAATTCATCTCTCTGCAAAGGTCACCTTGAGAAAATATAAGAGCATTTCTAGGTGGTAGTATAACCTCTCAAATTCTTTAAATTTGTTTCCAAAACTCGGAATTTTCCGGAATTCCAACTCTAAGTGGAAGCAAATTTGGTCGCATCACCTGTCTAGCCGCATTGTTGTTAGCAAATTTGACATTTCGGATGTGGATGCAGAGCAACAGTGGTAATGTCGTGCGCCATTGCAAATGTCGCTGCAATTTTTTATTTTTATTTTGACTAGTACTACACGCTAGTGGTACTGTCGCGCGCCATTGTTAATGTCTGCGTAATTTATTTTTTTTACTTTTTCAATTTGCGACAGTGGGAATGTCGCGTGAGTTTTTTTTTTTCAACTTGGTCGCGGCAATATCGCGCAAAGTACCCTATTCCAAATTTGCGTGATATTTGCGACCAATTAGAGTTGGTCAAAATTTGCGTCCAATTTCTCCAAATTTCGCCATGAAATTTGAAGAAAATACTACCACCACCTATAGATGTTCTAAGATAATAAAGGCTCTCTAGACCACTCTCATTAGGTAATGTAAGAGAAACAAGAGTCTAGATAAGTGGAAATGAATCAAATGGTGTAAAAAAAACCTCCATCAACGAAACAAAAGAGAATTGTTTAGCGAAAACAACAACAACTGATAAAGAATTGAAGGAGCAGATTGATCACTCAATAAATATACTAGTAAACAAAAATAAAGACAATGATGCTAATTGCTAACTTAATATATAAATATTTGTCTAGAATCAAATGCTACTTGAGGTGATAGAACAATGATATAACTTACTAGGCACGCTTTTAAGCAGGGAATCCATGCTGGAAGGTACCAGGGGATGACCGAGTTTGGCGTTTTGAAATCCATGGGATACAAATTAGCAATGAGTTCTACCCTTTGGGAATCCATGCGACATAATACCACCCGCACCCGCCCACCCCAAAAATAAATAAGTCGCAACTTAGCGCGGATGAAAAGCTAGTAGAGACTTCAATGTTTCAGGGTAATTTTCTATCAACCCATGCTTCAATCTATGCTTCAAAGACCATCTATCTCCATCTACAAGGACCCATACCAGGAAACTGAAATCATAATACTCATAACTCAAGTAAAGAGATCCAGCTGATACCCCAATTAACAAATCTAATACACCAAAACTAACGGTCTGGTGGCAGAGGGATGGAACGAACACTTTCTTTCCTGACATCATAAATATATATTATGTATTCCCAGTATCCCCACAGATAAATAGATCCATCAAACAAAGTAGCCCTAATTGGTATACAATTAAAACCAAGAAGATTGGGAATCTTGGACTCCTCCCACTTCCCTTTCTCTGAACTATATATGTCAATCTCTAACAAGTCATCTCCGAAACATCTGAAATAAAGCACCTTGAATTCAATCTCTCGACCTTTATTAGACCGTTCTTCATTGTCGTAGCAAAACAGAACTGCACACTTAGAAGGTCCCCACGAGAGTTGCGGCAATTCCAGGCATTGCTTAGTAAAGGGATTGCAAACAATATAATGAATACAATTAGTACCTTTCTTTTCTCGTGCACAAAGTAGAAGCCCACTTTCAGAGGCGATGACATTGACAGGATGTTGATTGGAGTTACACCGGAGAAAGCTAAGATCGCATTTCAGAGCATCGGTATCATCGTTAGGAAAACAAGTATGAAAATTTAACTTTCGATCATTATAATGGAAGAAACCGGTAATGAGAGGAGGGAGTTTTTTATTCCTTGTTACAACTCTACTAAGAAAAGTTTGTTCTGAAATCAAACATCGAAAGCGTTTAGAAACACATTTGGATATAATAAGAACTTCCATAGGAAGTTTAATGAGTATCTCCATAGTCAGTTCATCACATATAAACTGTGTTAAGTCAGTATCTCGATGGAGTACTACTACTTCTTCTTCTTCCATAGTTGCCATTGTATTGCTCTAATTCTTCTAGGGTTTGGGTCTATTGGAAGATTAGGATTCTTTATAGGAGAAGTCAGAAGAGACTTGAGGCGCAAGTCAGTACCACCCTAGACTAGTGCCCAAAATAAATAGTGGGTTTTCATACGTGTGGTTATTGGTACTAGTAAATTCCTTAGGCATAAAGGCAGGCCAGATCTGCCAAGGTCTTAACAGTTAACAATGTTGTTGTCCCTTTTTAGATCGTCGTTGTCTCACTCGTCTCATTTGTCTGTCAGTACTCAATAGATTTCACCCAAACAATTTTGAGCTCCCCGTGCAATCATGTATATATCTTTCCTACCATTGACAAATAATATCAAATTTGTTAAAAAAAAAAAAATGGAAATACTGATATAATGCTCTCTTTTCTTGGACAGAACTTTGCCAATCCAAAATTAGAGATTTTGGGACAGAGTTCTTCATCTAGAAGTATGTTATGGGGTGAGTTTTGTATTGAAGTTCAAAATGCGCCTCGAGCAATTTCTTAACATAAATGTACATTTTTGCATTAGAAACGAATTTTTGGATAAGAGTTATTTTTTGGAATTTAACCAACTTCTAAAAAATAATATCAAAATCTATAATCTATACCTGGATAAACACAATGCATGATAAAAACTTCCAACATAATATATAGCTTCAAGTAAAAATCTGAAATGAACAAGTGAATACAAACAAATGGGACCCCAAACAAATTATATTGGGCTTCACAAATAGATACAAGAGAATGAATGGGCCAAAACCAGACTAATGCCCAAACTAAAGATAAATGGGCTTTAACAAAAACCGTTATAACGTCTCTCTTAAACCTCTGCTTAACACTCAAAACTCAAAAACACACTCACTAGGGTTTAAGAAGGCAAAAAGAAATGGACACAACTCTTTTCACAAGTTTCCACACTTGAATGTAAGTAAGGTTTCATTAAAGTTTAGATTTTTATCTAGCTTTTTTGATAATGTCTGAAGTAAAGTTGAACAAGAAAGAAAAATTTACAAAGAGAAGAAATGAAGAGAGGAATAATAAGTTTAAGGGTAATGGTGAAAGAAGAACATTTAAGAAAGATGGTGGTGGTGATGGTGGTGATGATGATAAGAGAGGGAATGGAGAGGGAAGGAGTTTTGATTTGAAGAGAAAAAGGGTTTACGGCGAAAGGGGTGTTGAGAAAGAAGGGGAGAATAGTAATGGAAGAGTGCCCAAGTGGAAATCTTTGCCTAGAAAAGACGGGTTTAGAAAGAAAAGTGGTGTAAATGATGGTGTAATCAGACCCGTTCTTGTCGATATGGACCTTAGCACTCTCTAGGGATTGCAACTAGGAGTACTGCACTGCAAATGATTTTAGCTCTAGATAAGAATTCTTTCTTGTTTTCCCTAGTAGAGAAACCTCTTCCAACTCGATCTCTAAAAGAACTAGTCAATGGAAGAAAAAAAATGGTTCAACTCAATTCATCTCTCTGCAAAGGTCACCTTGAGGAAATGTAAGAGCATCTCTAGGTAGTAGTATCACCTTCCAAATTCTTCAAATTTGTTTTCAAAACTCGGAATTTCCCGGAATTCCAACTCTAAGTGGAAGCAAATTCGGTCGCATCACCTGTCTAGCCGCATTGTTGTTCGCAAATTTGACATTTCGGATGCGGATGCAGAGCGACAGTGGTAATGTTGTGCGCCATTGCAAATGTCGCTGTAATTTTATTTTTTGATTTTGACTAGCACTACACGCCAGTGGTACTGTCGCACGCCATTACTAATGTCGCGCAATTTATTTTTTTTACTTTTTCAATTTGCAACAGTGGGAATGTCGCGTGAGTTTTTTTTTTCAACTTGGTCACGCGACAGTATCAATGTCGCGCAAGATACCCTATTCCAAATTTGCGAATGATATTTGCGACCAATTAGAGTTAGTCAAAATTTGCATCCAATTTCTCCAAATTTCGCCTTGAAATTTAAAGGAAATACTACCACCGCCTAGAGATGCTCTAAAAGATAATAAAGGCTCTCTGGACCACTCTCATTAGGTAATGTAAGAGAAACAAGAGTACAGATAAGTGGAAATGAATTAAATAGTGTAAAAAAAAACCTCCATCAACGAAACAAAAGAGAATTGTTTAGCAAAAAAAACAACAACTGAGAAAGAATTGAAGGAGCAGATTGATCACTGAATAAATATACTAGTAAACAAAAAGAAAGACAATGATGCTAATTGCTAAGTTAATATATAAATATTTGTCTAAAATCAAATGCTACTTGTGGTGATAGAACAAAAGTACATGATATAACTTACTAGGCACTCTTTAAGCAGGGAATCCATGCTGGAAGGTACCAGGGGATGACTGACTTTGGCGCTTTGAAATCCAAATTGTAATACAAATTAGCAATGAGTTCTACCTTTTGGGAATCCATGCGACATAATAAAGCACCCGCACACCCGGACCAACCCAAAAATAAGTCGCAACTTAGCGGATGAAAAGCTAGTGGAGACTTCAATGTTTCAGGGTAATTTTCTATCAACCCATGCTTCAATCTATGCATCAAAGACCATCTATCTCCATCTACAAGGACCCATACCAGGAAACTGAAATCATAATACTCATAACTCAAGTAAAGGGATCCAGCTGCTACCCCAATTAACAAATCTGATGCACCGAAAAGGCAAGCTGGTGGGAGAGGGATGGAACGAACGCTTTCTTTCTTGACATCATAAGCATATATTTTTTTGATGTATTCGCAGTAGTCCCACAGATAAATAGATCCATCAAACAAAGTAGCCCTAACTAGTCTATAATTAAAACCAAGAAGATTGGGAATCTTGGACTCCTCCCACTTCCCTTTCTCTGAACTATATATGTCAATCTCTAACAAGTCATCTCCGAAACATCTGAAATAAAGCACCTTGAATTCAATCTCTCGACCTTTATTAGACCCTTCTTCATTGTCATAGCAAAACAGAACTGCACACTTAGAAGGTCCCCACGAGAGTTGCGGCAATTCCAGGCATTGCTTAGTAAAGGGATTGCAAACAATATAATGAATACAATTAGTACCTTTCTTTTCTCGTGCACAAAGTAGAAGCCCACTGTCAGAGGCGACGACATTGACAGGATGTTGATTGGACTTACACCGGAGAAAGCTAAGATCACATTTCAGAGCATTGGTATCATCGTTAGGAAAATCAGTATGGAAATTTAACTTTCCATCATTATAATTATTATAGAAGAAACCGGTAATGAGAGGAGGGAGTTTTTTATTCCTTGTTACAACTCTACTAAGAAAAGTTTGTTCTGAAATCAAACATTGAAAGCGTTTAGAAACACATTTGGATATAATAAGAACTTTCATAGGAAGTTTAATGAGTATCTCCATAATCAGTTCATCACATAGAAACTGTGTTAAGTCAGTATCTCGATGGAGTACTACTACTTCTTCTTCTTCTTCTTCCATAGTTGCCATTGTATTGCTCTAACTCTTCTAGGGTTTGGGTTTATTGGAAGATTAGGATTCTTTATAGGAGAAGTCAGAAGAGACTTGAGGCGCAAGTCAGTACCACCCTAGTGCCCAAAATAAATAGTGGGTTTTCACATGTGTGGACCGAAAAGATTTATATAGCGAAGATTGTCACATCTATACCAAGGTGTGGCCCAAGCGGGGTGGTTAGTTGGAGACAATATTGTTACTAATAATCCTATGGGCATAAAGGCTTAGGCTTGGCAGGTGTGCCCAGATCCTAACAATGTTCTTGTCATTTTTAAACCGTTAACAAATAGTATCAAATTTGTATGTATCTTTCCTACCATTGACAAATAGTATTAAATTTGTAAAAATAAAAATAAAGATGGAAATACTGATATAATACTCTCTTTTCTTGGACAGAACTTTGCCAATCCAAAATTAGAGATTTTGAGACAGAGTTCTTCATCTAGAAGTATGTTATGGGGTGAGTTCTGTATCGAAGTTCAAAATGCGCCTCGAGCAATTTCTTAACATAAATGTAATTTTTTCAATTAGAAACAAATTCTTGAATAAGAGTTATTTTTTGGAATTTAACCAACTTCTAGAAAACAATATCAAAATCTAATCTATAATCCATACCTAGTTAAACACAATGCATGATAAAAACTTCCAACATAATATATAACTTCAAGTAAAATTCTGAAATGAACAAGTGCCACTGGCGAGGCAATATCCGATCGAATTTCCAACCAGGACCCCGGGATTAGTCTAGGTGCGCGTAAACTGGCCGGACATCCGGTTAGCAAAAAAAAAAAAAAAATTGAAATGAACAAGTGAATACAAACAAATGGGACCCAAACAAATTATATTGGGCTTCAGTGCTTCACAAAAAGATACAAGAGAATGGGCCAAAACCAGACTAAGGCCCAAACTAAAGATAAATGGGCTTTAACAAAAACCGTTATAACGTCTCTCTTAAACCTCTGCTTAACGCTCAAAACTCAAAAAACACACTCACTAGGGTTTAAGAAGGCTAAAAGAAATGGACACAGCTCTTTTCACAAGTTTCCACACTTGAATGTAAGTAAGGTTTCATTAAAGTTTAGATTTTTAACTAGTTTTTTGGATAATGTCTGAAGTAAAGTTGAACAAGAAAGAAAAATTTACAAAGGGAAGAAATGAAGAGAGGAATAATAAGTTTAAAGGAAATGGTGAAAGAAGAACATTTAAGAAAGATGGTGGTGGTGGTGATGATGATAAGAGAGGGAATGGCGAGGGAAGGAGTTTTGATTTGAAGAGAAAAAGGGTTTACGGCGAAAGGGGTGTTGAGAAAGAAGGGGAGAATAGTAATGGAAGAGTGCCCAAGTGGAAATCTTTGCCTAGAAAAGACGGGTTTAGAAAGAAAAGTGGTGTAAATGATGATGTTTCTGATTTTGATAGGTTGAATAGACTGAAGTTTTCTTCTGGTAAAGGAGGAAATGTTCGGAAAGGTGAGTTTAATGAGGAGAAAGGTAGAAAAAAGGATGGTGAGTCGTGGAGAGGTTATAAAGGTAAAACAGGTGTGAAGGTTGAGGGGAAGCGTTTTTCTGGGAGAGTGGGAAAGGAAGAGGGTGTTGCTAGTAATTTAAGGTCGAGAACTGAAACTAGAGATAGGTGGGTATCTAGTAAGCGGAGCGAGGAAGTGGGATTTGATGGTAAACCGAATTTTGAGGGAAAGTGTTATTCTGGTAGAGGAAAAGAGAGAGTGGGAAGTGGTGAGGGTTCTGAGAGTAAATTTAAGTCTAAAGTCGAAACCAGAGATAGATGGATATCTACTAAGAGGAGAGAGGATGAGGTATCAGATAGTAAATTGAAGTCGAGACCCAAAACCAACGACAGACGGGTAATTGTTAAACAAGATGATGTTCCTGATGGTTTACAGAAGACATATTCGAGAAAAAAGATTGATTCGAATAGGCAGGCAGATCAGAAGCCTAGTAATAGGCATGGAGTTGAACCACCTGGAAATTCCATGAAGAAAATGCTACGGTCAAAGAAGGATGCGGTAAAAAACTCTGAATGGGAGGATGGTCCACCTAAAAAGAAGAAGAAGAAAGTCATGCGCATTGATCCTCAGGATATCTCAAATAAGAGACTAGATGACAGTATTCCTATAAGTGGTGAGTGTTTTGTTTTCTATATATCCTGTCTCATCCATCTGACATTCTTTATGCTCTGTATTTTCATTAGTGTATTCTATTTTGCATGAAAATGTATTGTCTCATAAACAGTGTTTGTGAGCTTTTTACTTTTGCATATTGATAGTGGCTTTAGCAATGCATTTCTGCCCTCCATCTTCCAAGAGGCAGCACTCTGCTTGATTTTGACTGTTCATAGGCACTGATATTAGGAGAAAAAATTCCGTATGTCACTCAAGGCTAAGTTAAATGTTATGTCTACATGGTCTTTTCAAGTGTAGATACTTATAGTTTGATAGCATAACTGTTAATATAAGAGTGTAAGATTATATTATCACAAGTTTGTATATTTAGATCTAGGTTGACAGATTACTGTTTTAAAACTTTGGTACAATGTTAGATTTAACTTTAAGATGTAGAGGTTAGAATTCTCTTATGAGAGGGGAACTGGTGTCCACAGCTTCTTGGGTAGATGTGATTACTTGAAAAGCAAGAAATCTGGCTTTTGTTGGTTTCTGCATAGTTTGAGTGGTGCAGTGTGCATTTTATTGTGATCATCATTTCCCTTGAAACGTTTCAAGTGTATCTAGGTGCAGTAGATGGTTTGGAGCAAGGTTTAAAAGAAAGCACTGAGGCTTAAGCCTCAAGGCGCGCCTTACGCTTTTTGGGGGTTTTTGCCTTTAGGCTTGAGTCTCACAAGTTCTTAAATAAACACTGTGAGGCTACAGCTTCAATGGTGTGAGGCCTGCGCCTAAGCGCCTTGAGGCTTAAGCTTTGAGGCCGAACCTCACTGAAAGTCAGCTTTTACCCAGGTGAACAATTCGTTTTTTGTTTTTTGTTTTTTTTGTGTTTGTGTTTGTGTTTGTGTTTTGTTTGTGTTTGTTTTATTTTAGGACTTACTCAAAGATCTGAGACTCGCCTCACACCTCACAGAGGTAGAGAGCCTCAAAGCTCTGATGGTTAAACAAGGTGCATGAACATTTCTGCTATAACATTCCTTTATGACATTAGTCATTTGTGTGACTGTGTGAGTAGGATTTATTTGGTTGGACAAGTAGTTTGTCGGAAATAATTATCTTGGTTTTAGATTTCAACCTTGGAAGTGCATTGGATTTGCTATTCTTTCTTTATGAGCATTGAGACTGTCTCTGCTTTTGTTTTGTAACGAATACCCTCGGTCTACCTTGTCTATATGATGCACTTATTTAGAGTTATATTGTTACGTATTTTGAAAGGAATTATAGGAATGAAGGAACTATTGATGCTATATGAGTCTATTAACATTTGCCTAAGTTATCCTCCCCTTCTTATGGATGAACCACAGTTCCTAATCCTTTTTCTTGTAATAGTTTCTTAGACTTTCACATCCTTTCAGGTACAACTGTAGAGAAAGAAGTGGATCCAGACAAAGAAAATGAAATTTCGAAGAATGCACAGTTTCGAGCAATACAACCGAGCCCTTCCATCTTGTCTTTTGTTGAAGATAACGTACCTTTTGCATTCTACCTTACAAATGTTCTATTCATTTTGTAGAATTGAACTTAGTAAACTTATTGTTTTTCTCTACAGTTGTTAGGTCGTAGACGGTCAATCGAATTGCGGAGGGCTGGCTACAATATTGACCTTTCTGCCCCTTTAGATAATATTCCATTGTCTACAAGCTCTGAAAGAGAAAGGATTGAGGAAGCTGTATGTTCTTAAATCCATACTTCCTTATTCAGTTGATCATGTATAAATTTATAATAAGCAAGTAAATAAGCCATATAATAGTATAGATAGCAATTGCCTCAATTTCATAATAGCGGGATATAGTTATATTGCTAGTTGAAAATAGCTGCAATCCCATACATAAAACCAACAAAAACAGTAAATTGCATTGGCAGTGGTGCATGAGTGGAGCAGTGCATAAGGGGTGTTCTATATATATCCGTCTAAAAAGAAGAAGATGAGGAGGAGTTGGCATACACAGAGAGAAGAAGAAACTTACAAGTTCGGATTTTCGAGATTAATCAGTTGAAAATTTTTTTTTGTGTGTGTGTGTTATTGCATGGTGGTTTTGGTTGACCGAAGAGATAAATCTGTTTGACGATTTGGGTGAAGAAGAGCGAGAAAAAGAAGAGGAGAAGATGGAATCGGAGATGTGCGAGAAAATGAAAGAAAGAGATAATGAATGTGGGGGTTAGACAGACAGTAATTTCCTTTTTACACCCCTTCCCTTCCCCTTCCACCCCCCAAACCCAAGAGTTCGCTCAATTCACGGATTAGGACACCTAAATTGAAATAGTAAGCATAAGAGTGGCTTTTAATGTCGACTAGAAATTTTCCTGATGACATTTTTTTATGAACATAATAGTTATGGTTTGTTCCTTGTTGTTCTTAGTGTTGTTGCATCTCTCTCATCTTTTGATCCCTATGTGATGCAGAATACTGGTTTTCTCTCCTAAAGAATCTATTCCATTTCATTTCGTATTTGTAATTGCTTCTCCTATTTACTTCTTGCAGGTATTTAGGAATAAGTTGGAATTTTTTGCTGCTGCAAAGATTTCCTCATCCTTTCCACCTGCTGAACTTCCTGAGATTGCATTTGCAGGTATTTCCTCTTACAGATCGTTAGTTATGTGCTCATTTATAATACAAATGACCCAATGCTATGTTGGTCCTTCATCTCTTTCCTCATCGCAATTGGTATTTTATATCAATGTGTTTGTGTGTCCAACACGAGTGTCCAATGTGGATATGCAGATTTGTATTGGATACAGATTTTCTTGAGAATATGGAGTGTCCATGTTAGTTTATCTTTTCCTTTTCAATAGATCTCACCATAGGCACCTTTTGCCTATGGTCAAAAGCAGCTGGGTGGAAACTAAAGTGGTATAATTTGTAATCGCAATTCACAATTCCTTTTGATGGACCCTCTAATGTAGTGTGCTGTAACATAAGTTGCATAATTATTAAATGACATCTGGAGGCAAAATTTTAGCTGTTAATAATTATAAAGGGCCTATGTGGGGAGCATGTGCCACCATGATAGAGATCAAATCATAAGCATCCTTTGACTTTGGAGGCACAGAAACGATCAGCACCAGGCTTCAGCCACCATGTGCGCCTGAGAAAAGGCTTCTGACATTTTGGTTATGCATAAGGATCAAATGCTAACAGGGATGTGGGTCAACGTAGCTCCGGACTCGTCACTACTATTTCTTCCTTGAAATCACATACAGATTCTTGACTAGTGTGCTCGCAGAGTGTAGCCTTTGACAATGTTTTTCTTTTTCTTTCTTTTGTTGTACTTGTAGATTTTCTCGACCTACCTTTTTTTTTTTTTTTTTTAATAATAATAATAATTCTTATTTATTTATTTTTCAAAAGAAGATTTTCTTATGCTTGCACTTGCAGTCATGTACTTCTACGATTGTTGTCCCTGCATCATATGACACTGTATGGTTTACCTCCACTAAATGTTGGATGCAGTGCTAACTTTAAATTATTGAAATTAGATTAGGGTAGTCATGCAATTCACTTTGTTGCTTTAAAGATAATAAAGCAATTTGGTGAATAGTCTAGGGAAATTTCTCTAGAATGAGTGCTTCCATCTAGTCGTGTTATCCTCTATATATAATTGATAGGACCCACCTTATCTGGATCACTTGGTACTTTTTTTCTGGTGCCACGTGTGTTGGTCAACTTAATGACTTATTAGATGGTTGGTAGATAAGATGTGTTCTGTCATAGATAAAAGAAACACTGTTTCTTCCCGTGCTATAAAGGAAAGTCGTAGGTAAAGGAAAATCCTAGGTTTGACATCAATTACTCGTAGGATTTATGGTACAGTACCGATTCAGGAAAAGAATTAATGTATTTCACTGACTTTACTAGGAAGGTCAAATGTTGGAAAGTCCTCTCTATTAAATGCACTTACAAGACAGTGGGGTGTTGTGCGTACATCTGACAAGCCTGGGCTTACTCAGGTAGATATAGTTTATCTGTCTCACATAAGCACCGAAAGGTTATTTTGCTTTTCATGGAGCTTAATAATCTTATTGGTTCTACTGCAGACTATTAATTTTTTCAAGCTTGGACCAAAGCTCTCGATGGTTGATTTGCCTGGATATGGTTTTGCATATGCAAAAGAAGAAGTTAAAGATGCGTGGGAGGAGCTTGTGAGTATGCACACTAAAATTGTTATATTTTGTTCTAGCTTATGTTGATTTAGTTTGATCTTTAACAGGGGATCTATGGTAGCTATAGTGCCATAGGGAATCTTTCCTCTGAAAATGATTTATTTTAAATAAAAAAAGGTAACTAAATTATACTAAAAAGAATACAGAACATGCCATTTTTTGCCATTTTGATTATCGAAAAAAAAAAAAGAAAAGAAAAGAAAAACATACCTTTTTTTGCCGCCAAAGAGAAGTTATATATCTTCAAAGAAAATGTTATATATGTGGGTAACTGTTGGGAGGAAGTGATATTCACCGGCTGGGATGATTTGAGCTATTAGCTTTCTGACTGGTGTTGTATTGACCAGATGGTTTAGACTTTAGACTACTCAGTGGCTCCACTGTATATCTTCTGCATGCAAGCATATTTTATTTCATTTTTTTTGTAACATTGGATGTGTTGTTGAACGAAATGTAACTCATAAAAATTTGCCTTGTTCTACTGTTTTTTGTTCATATCCATATAATATTTATCTGCCGATATAAAATGTTGTAATACATATTTAGGGTTTACTATAATTGAACTCAAAGGAGAAGAGGACAGAGCACTCAATATTACATCGAAAGGAAGTCTTGTTCTTTTGGGCTACATGTGACCCCAGGCTTAGGGGATTTCTTTCCTTGTGTTTCTGAAGTAAAATTTCTTAGTTTTATAATAAACGGCGCCATACTTTCTTTTTCTAACTTGGTGTTATATGTGCTGGGGTTCTTCCTTAGTGCCTTGCTTATTTTCTTTTTCCCGAATGATTCCTTTCTTCCTTAGTGCCTTCTAAGGGGCATTCCAGTGAGTGAACCCTTGTTTTTGCCCCTATGAATGAAAACTTGGTTCTTTTGGTGTAAAATGATGGAAAGGCTATTGTTCCTTGTTTTGATCATCTTTTGGAGAACTTTTGTGTATAGTATATATATACTACGATGCAGTTTCAGTTTCAGTTGTATATACGTGACAGCATGATCACGATGGTATCCTCTGTTTTCCATTTTGAATAATATATAAATGATTTAAGAGCTGGATTGCTGTGAGTATGATCTTTCCACTATAAAGATCATCTCCACAAAAAATCGGCTCATTTCAAAATTCCTAACCTGTTTTATATTAAGGAAGATAGTTTTGATAAGGTCTTGTTAAGATGTAGCCCGTTGGGTGCTGGACTTGTGGACTTGTAGTTTACCCTGTCAATGAATGAATGTTTTGTTTCTTTTTTTGTATTTAAATCTCTTTCGTTCTTTTTCTTTTCTTTTCTTTTAAGACCAATAGATGGTAGGTTTTGTGCTGTATCACCATCTGTACCTATTCTTCACATAGCTGCGTTGAGGCCATATGCGGAATGCTTTCATTTGATGTATTATTGATTTGAAGCTCAATTCTGTAGGTGAAGGAATATGTATCTACTCGAGTTGGTCTGAAGAGAGTCTGTCTTTTAATTGACACCAAATGGGGTATGAAGCCAAGGGATC
Organism: Coptis chinensis; assembly: GCF_015680905.1. Lineage (NCBI taxonomy): Eukaryota > Viridiplantae > Streptophyta > Magnoliopsida > Ranunculales > Ranunculaceae > Coptis > Coptis chinensis. The sequence goes on along the minus strand of NC_141463.1, from coordinate 83,760,125 downwards.
ATGAGCTCATTAACTTGATGGAAAGGTCAGTTTAGATGCTTTAGCTTCGTTTCATCGCCAGTCTTGGGTGATTTGAGTCGTCACTTTACACAATTGATTACACCTGTAAATGGTTGTTGGTAGAGTATAAACTTGTCTGATACTGTGGTACTCCTCGTATTCAAGACATACCAGGAATCACTTGAGTAGGACTTGTATAACTGGTTTATGTAGGTCATCTTGTTAAGCACTTTGCTTTTGTGTTGGGGATTGACATGTCTCCATCTTAATGATTAACATAAATATATTATCAGAAAGTAGCTGAACATCTTCCCCCGAGTTTTCAGTGAAAATGTTTAGTCCTACTTAGTTGAAAATACTGGAATTGGTAGCTTGTAGTTTGTAAGAGCTGTAATGGAAATGAAGCCACTACCAGGGCGTTTGTATTAACTCACCATCCATTTTATTCAACTCATTTGAAACTGTCAGAATTTTTTTGAAATCGCTTGAGGTAAAGGGATGTTTCTAAGTACTTTGGGTTGCTATGCTTCATTGGCACACATAAGTTTCCTCACTTAGAAAATAATGTAAGTTGGACGTCCATTGACAAAATTGGATGGTCTCCCAATACTTTTCGTCGGCCATGTTGTTAATTGAGATTATTAACATTTCAGTGATTACCTGAAGGACCATTAATTTTGCTCCTCTATGGATGTACAAACACGGAAGATGATTTCTAACTTTGTTTTGTTTCAAATTGGGGTTGGGGCGTTAGGTCGCAAATTGAAGACATTTTTCCCTTTTAACTCAAGTCCTGTTTTTTTAGATATTCAAATTAAGCTACCTTACGCTTTTATGAATAAATTAACATAATACTAGAGCTACATTGTACTAGGACTGCACACATATGCCTCTAGTCTAATGGACTTCCGTGATAATTCCAGATCTCAAACCAAGTACCAAATTGTATTGACCAAAAGTGATCTGGTGTTCCCTATTGATGTAGCACGCCGTGCCATGCAAATTGAAGAAGTGAGTAACCCTCTTCTTTGCCCCTCTATCTAACTTGGCATCAAGATGTACATCTCATTGGGACTGAAATTTCCGTAAATTTGTACCATCTTGCAGACTCTCAAGGCAAATAAGTCCCTAGTTCAACCAGTGGTATGAATCCAAACTTTTCGTTCCTTTATATTTTTGATTAGATAGATTTGATATTGTTGTGCAAGGAAGTTGATCTCTTCACCTTGTTATTGTCTTCAGATGATGGCAAGCGCCAAATCTGGGGCTGGAATCCAAAGCCTAAGAACAGCTCTTGCAAAGATTGCCCGTTTCACCAAATTGTAAACGGTACTAGATATATTTTGTTCCCGGCTATTGATATAGTATAAACTTACTATATGATTGAAATATGTCGCGCATCACATTGCAGCATATTTAAGTTGTTTGTGAAGCTTTATATCTGCTCTAACAAAGATAATTGATTCCTTGAGCTTAGCTGCTGCCTTACTGGTTTCTTTCTAATTATAGTTATACGATCAGCCAATAATCATACATGAGTAGAATTTTACTTCAGGCTTGAAAGAATGCAGAAGTTCTGGATTATTTCTTAAAAATTGCCTTGCAGATGTAGGAAGTCTCAGTAAGTTTCGTCTCAATAATTTTTAAAGCAATTGTGGTTTCTCAGCTGGGGTGATTTGCATCTCGAGGGTGATTTCTGACTGATCAAAACAAGAAAGAAAATTCTGAGTGAATGATTTGCATCTCGATTGGCCAAGAGTCCAAGAATTTCTATGAAGAATAACAAAGCAAGGGATTGCGAAGAGTAGAAATAGATGCCTTCACCCTGGCATGACTTAGGATCCAGAAAGATTCACCATTCCTAATTTTGAGTCGATTGCTGGTTTCTAAGTTTTCTGTGGAAGGTATTTTCAATTGAGAAGAAATGTGTAATGCAGTACTTCTGCGAAACTGTTTATATTCATAATTGTGTTTGTATTCATATTTTGAACTCAATACATCCAGAAATTAATTGGCTCCTAGATTTTCAGCTTTGCCAGCTCTTGTCAAATTCGAAACTGTAATGTCTGTTAATATCTGCTTGTGTGGTGCCTAGTGTGAGATATATTGGAATGAATCGGTGTCCAAGAAACCAAAAACGTGATTCTAAGTAGGCCATCAAAGGGGTGTACTTATTAGTTATTACAACGTTGTATTTGTTTTTTGGTCATTTTCTCTTTAACACATCGAATCACTTTGTCTTTCTGAGTTTCTGAATTTTCTGCCCTTCACAATTCACAAATCACAACGTTGTCAGTTGAATGGGACATATGTGCACTTGGCGCGACGAACAAGAAAAGCAAACCTGGAAAGTGGAAACATAGAAAATACTAAATTCTGAGCTTACCCCATAAAATTGATAATGTAAAAGCATTTTGTACAATAAAAGGAAGTAGCAACAGTTGCGTCCAGTACTCCAGTTCACGTTGCCACATGTGCTCTGGCTCTTCTCCGGTTCCCCCAATTGTTGTACTTGCCTAGTTGCCTTCATCCTTTGTCGTCTTTCCACCAGAACATGAAGGAACCGTAACAAGGCTTTCCACATATGCATGAACGTCAATCCACTGAATGTTTCCGGGATCATGTTCATTGAGACTGTTGCTTATTGGCTCATATGCATACAGATGACTACTAGGTGCCTGCCCAAGTAAGTATCCCGAAATGTGTGGTGGTTTTAATAAAATTTCACCTTTCGTTCGAACAACTATTGGGTGAATTAGACGATCACGCGCCAATGGAAAGGCAATAGAGACTAATTTCGTCCAAGACTCTTTGACGCCATACTGTTTCATCAACCAAATATCAGTGTAACCATCATCATAACAACATGTACAAGAGAGACATCCTTGTAGCACCCCCAATCTTTCATTTGTCAGCCCAGCTGGAAAAGAAATCATCGGTACTTCCTCAAAATTTTCCCTCCTAATATCAAAGGCCATAATGGATTTGCTAGCTCTTCTTTGCGGCTCGTGATCCCATCTAGATTTGTCAGTCAATCTATACCAATGAAGAGCTCCATTCAGATATGGTATACTATAGGAAATAGAAAGGCGACAGGTGTTTTCAATCCTTCTCCATTGTTTGGTGCCTAATGTATATACGTGGAGATCACAATGACCAGGATCACCAGTGTTAGCAGCGCTAAAATACATATCCACTCTTACAACTTTATATTTGTCGCTATGAGGATCATGACCAAAGCCTAGTGCAAACCACCGGGTACAACCAGTTGGTATCTTTTCAATTAAATCAAAAGGAACTGATGTATACTCTAAGGTAGCTGGATTGCATATAGCCATGAAGGTCATGTAGTCCGATAAACACACCAGTCCATTGCACGAGCCAACTATTAAGAGTTCGCAAGGAAGTGAAAGTTTGTACCTATCCTCCGTACTACTAGATGTCTGATTATAGTAATCTATGGAACTTAAGCTGTAACGTTTGTTTGAAACTGTTGCAAAGATGATCCTTGTGCTATTTTCATTCGCCCGATCAAGTTGCAGTTTAACAAAATAGGGGCTGGTAATCAATTTAAGCAGGTATTTGCAAAGACACTTACATTGCAACAACGACTTAACTGGTAATCTTGCAAGGATTTCGATAAAGATCTCTTCTGGGAAGGAGGTGTGGCATATGGCCATCTCGCTCTTTTTAACGGTTGCTTTTCTTCTTCCTCTGAGTGTTATAGCTGTACTTGAGACTAGCCCTCGAAACAAACGAAGGAACATTACGGAAACTCACTGCTGTCACAATGATTTTGGTTGGATACAAGTTCGTGGTTCCTTTAATACATTAAGGAGAGGTATAGTTAACTTCGAACACTAAACAATAAGTAGTCAGTAACCAGAATGCTGTTAACTCTCATCCTTCACCAATTAGAATCCTATTCCATTACAGAAACAGTGTATGTCTGGGACTCTAAAGCACCAATATAATTCTCTGCTTAGGATATCTACTATCTACTATCTACTATCTATATACTAAAGCAGAGACCTCTCATGGAGGATTTTCTCTCTCCTATGTGGCACTCTAATATGAGAGTTAGTTTTTTCTCTCACCTATGTGGTACTATAATATGAAAGATAGTCTTTTATAATAGCCTACAATCCCACGTACATGGAACTTCTTTGGAGAGTTTGAGTGTATTTTTAATTCTGATATTTGGAGAGTTTGAGTGTATTTCTAATTCTGATATATTTGATCAAATAAAAAAAATTGCTAAAAAATAGGTGATTTGTAAAAAGTAATTTCCTATTACGAATCAAACACTTTTAGTGTTCCAATTCTTATATATTTAATCAAATAAAAAAAATTGCTAAAAAATAGGTGATTTGTATAAACTAATTCCCTATTACAAATCATACAATTTCAGTATCTATGATAAAATACCGATTTATTTCGAATATATCCTTAACACGGCCTCAAAACATAGTTAAAAACAATTATACAAAAAATAACATGACAAAATATATAATAGAAAATGAAAAAAATAATAATAATAACGGCAAAATAATAATGACAAATATTTTAAAAAATATAAATACTGAATGAAACTAACGTCAAAAAACAATTAATGGGGAATCGAAAACTGGATGCAAATGCATCGAACTAACTTATGTATTGAACTAACCTTAAAGAGTTATTTACGTGAAATCGGAAACTGGATCCAAATGCAATGAACTAATCTCAAAGACTAATTAATGAAACATAGTTAAAATAGATGAAACTGCATTGAACTAACCTAAATGAATAATTAACAGGAAATTATAAATTTGATGTAACTGTATTGAACTAACCTAAAAAAATAATTAATGGGAAATCGAAAACTTGATGCAAATGCATTGAACTAACCTCAAAGAACAATTAACATAAAATCAGAAATTAGATGCAACTGCATTGAACTAACCTCAAAGAATAATTAACGAAAAACAAAAACTGATGGATGCAACTGCATTAAACTAAAATCGAGATTAACTAACGGGAAATCATAAATTGGATGCAAATGTATTGAAATAACCTCAAAAAATAGTTAATTGGAAATTGGAAGTTTGATATAACTGCATCGCACTGATCTCAAAGCATAAATGTCCACTTTTTTAGCCTTCTCACATGAGTAATTACGAGTAATTAGGAACCTAAAACGAAAATGAGTTTATAAAAACAGACTCTTACATGTATGCAAACTGTATAGAAATTGTAAACTATCGAACTAACCTAGAAAAACAATTAACGGGAAATTAGAAATTGGATGCAGATGTATTGAACTAACCTCAAAGAGTAATTAACGAGAGATTGGAATCTGGATACAAATACAATGAACTAATCTCAAATACTAATTAACGAAACATTGAAAATTGGTCGGATGCAACTGTACTGAATTAACCTTAATGAATAACTAACGGAAAATCATAAAGTGGATGCAATTACACTGAACTAACCTCAAATAATAATTAATAGAAAATCGGAAACTTGATGCAACTGTATTGAACTAACCTCAAAGAATAATTAATGAGAAATTGAAAACTGGATGTAACATACTACATTAAACTAACCTCAAAAAATAATTAAGGGGAAATCAGAAACTTGATGTAAATGCATTGAACTAATAACCACTACTACATAAAAACTCATATACCATTGTTATATACAGTGATAAAAAGCCTTTAGCCACTGTTTTCAAACCGTGGTAACAACCACCGTGACAAATACTTCTAACAGAACCGTGGTAAAAAGTACCTATTATATACCACGGTTTTAGCTAAAACAGTGGTATTAGGATTTGCGAACCGTGGTTAATAGTCTTTATAGTTTTCTCTATCCGAGGTGAATTGTGGGAAATAGTGATGTTATATACGACAGTTGGATAAAAACCGTGGTTTATAGAATATCCTTATACCTCAGTTCTTACAAAACCGTGGTTTATAGACATTTAAAAAAAATAAAATAAAAGCCCCAAATTATTCGATTTTCATCATATTCAACCCTGCAACCTGTCCATTTTCACCATATCCACATTGGATTTAAAAACACATTGCTCAAATAAACAATTCATAGTGCAAAAAAAAAAAAAAAAAAAAAAAAATTAGACATTGAATTGCTAAAAGAAGTTTGAACTTGTTCCATCCGGCCAAAACATCAAAATAATAATGACCAACTTGTTCCATCTAAAACATCAAAATAATAGTGACCAACTCCTCCATGTCTAATACCATCATCACTCTCCAATTTCAAGTCATCACCAATATAATGAGCTGCAGGAGCTTGTTTCAAAGTAACTATATAAACCGATGCCCCTCATTTCTTTTCATGAAACAAAACACCCCAAGTAAGTTAAAACTTTCTTCTTCAACAGTAAATTCTAAAACTTTTCTAGTACTTAGCTCATTTCTTTCAAGTACTAGAAAAGTTAACCAACAAAACTAAACACACTAGTCTTCAACTACTTTAACACAAGTTTAAAATGTGTCCCATCCAGGAATATTAGCTGTGGCCTCATTCACCTTTGTCACCAACATGACCTGCAGTTGAAAGATTTTGAATGTAAGGGACTGAGGACTAATGAAGTTTTCTTATAGCTATCGGTGTTAAATGCTAGCACAAACGTAAAGATATAATGTTATGTATGAATAGCATAATTAACTTCAGGCATATGGCATACCACACTCTCCGGAACTCTAGGTGGTGGCAAGGACAAGTTTCTTGGTGGAGGACCACGAAGATACGATCTCTTGTCAAAGCGCCACTCCCCAAATTTTCCATATGTTAGCTTCCCCTGTAAATGTATCAATTAATAAAATAGATAACTTTAGAACCAATAATGCATCTATCTATCCCATTCATGTGAATGTGTCAACAAAATGAGGATTAGCATTACTTATAAATAAAACCAAATGAGAAAAGAGAAAACCATCATCAATTCTTAAAGGTGTTTACAATTAAATGGGAAAAATGCGACCCACCTTCAAAGAGTAGTCACATCCATAAGTATAATGGATAATAAAATTCTTTCCAACCTCAAGATCCCATGGGGGCTGTTTCACCAATTTTGAAACGTTTTAGCACATAACATAGATAATTTTTTTTTATCTATCACAACTTATAAGGGATAAAAAAAAAAACATGTATCATAAAGTCATCTGTTAAGACTATTCATGCTGAGTTTCCACCAGTTTTCTTCCTTAAGAAGATACATTCAACTAAAGGATATACGCTTGAACTTGCAGTTTCCAAAACAACTTTCCCAAATACTATGTTTAGCAATAACATTTTCACAGAGATGCATCTTTACCAGTCAGCAGCATATGTGTGGCCTTTTCCCCTGGATTATCTCGGACCTCGAGAATCTGTCATCCCGATATAGTGAATGTTCTTCGCCCGGACAACTTCTTGCCAAATCTGAAGTCTACAAGCTGTATTAATGGGGAAAAAATACATGTTAATAATCTAATATCTAAACGTGGTTGGAATGTCAAGCCGCTACATCCCGATACCAAGAAAAAAAAAAAGGCCACTAACTTAATCGAGGATCATAACAATGGCGAATTTCTACAAAACTTTCAGCTCGTAATGACTACAAACTTTTTAAGAAATTTGAAACCAACGTCATATGTCATAAAAGACCTTCCCAGGACACAATCTAATCCGTGAAAACGGATCCACCCTAAATTTTGCTAAGTAAAAATTTTCTATTGCTTTAGAAAATTATGCATATCAAGGAATATGTACAAATACAAACACCCATAAATGTAGCTTATAGTATTTTCCAAGACCAACACTGTACATAGCTCTTCTGAAAGCAATGACCGCGAGTATAAAGACAGAATCGTCGCGGATGATTCATCCAATGGGGTGCAGTATTGAAACAAACGGGCATGCCGGGCATGTGTTGATAATATTCAATGTGTGTTTGATCGGCACAAGTGCATATAATTTGTGGTATAAAAGCAGATGGAATCAAGTTCTTCATCGGGTCTTTCTCTTTCAAGACTTGTGCTTCTTTACCCAACCGCTTAATCTTCGCTTTGAGAACCTTTTCAAGCTCGGCATGTTTTACGTTAGTGGTCAAATATGTAAAGAATCAACTATCACTATATATTAAAGCATAAAATTAAGAATATAAGCAATCACCAACCCGAGCCTCGAGAAAGAACAAGCCCAATATCTTTAAATGTGTGGAATACATACATGTTCTCCACTCCTACAGATCAGATATTATTGAGTAATTCAGATGTTTATCTAATAAGCATAGCATCACAGCACCATGAACTGAAGAAGGTTTAACAAGAAAATGTATTTTTGTTTAGGTCACCTTACCAAATCGTAAAAGCTAAACTTTTGCCATATTGGAAGCATCGGTTCTCTCCAGATTCCTTTGGATAATTCAAAGTAATATCCTTCAACCTGATTTCCATGATATCATACAATTAGGAACATGAAATATTAGTTAAGCTGGGATAAAAAAATCCATCAAAAGATTGAAACATACTTCAACAGAATCAAACTTCTCCTTTGTTACAAGAACACATACCACATACCACATGCGTGCCTTGAAGTCTATACAATTTGCAATTGGTTTCACTTTAGAATTCTAAGTGAGACATAAGTAAGACACTCCCTGCGGCGTGCCGGCGGGGAAGTGTCCCAGTGTCGTGGGACCCTTGATCCCCACAACCCAAATTTTTTTATGTTTCTATATTGTAGTCGGACTAATTTTCCTATATAAAAAGTGTGAGAGAAGGCCAAAACTAACTTAACCGTATCCTCCCCTAACAAAGAAATATTAAACCGGTGGGAGTAAATTGTCCGGCAAAAAACAAAATGTTGATATCTTAATACCTTCAAAGAAAGAATAAATCACATTTAAATAGACTCACAAGTCAAAACAAGAAACTTATAAATAACCATGAGCAATATGTCTTACATCGGTGCTAGCTCCCGAAAGAGCGACAACTTTTCAAATTTGTATAAAGTTGCAGAACCCTGGGAACCTCTTCATTTTTCTCTTCCTGCAATTCCAAAATTAGTTATCATACATCACCAAGATCATTCAAAGCATGCAAGAACAGATCAACCAAGACTCGCTACCCTATTAGATATTATAAAAAAAAGGGGAATAGAATCAACTAGCCTACAACAATTAGAATAGAATCTGTATTACTTAAGAAAGAAATTTCAATCTATTTCAGGAAAATATTAATTGAAAGAAAAAAATACTAATCAAATATATTTTGACACTATTACCTGGGTGGCCAAGACCTCAAACTCACCACTGCCAACAACATAAAAGCAATCCCCCTCTCCACCCTGCAACACAGGAAAATTAGTTCAGCATGTATAAAAGCAATCCCCCTCTCCACCCTGCAACACAAGAAAACTCTACTATATGTTTAGCTCAAATAGCATATTTATAGTGTAAAATAACCGAGCGGCTCGGGCTTGGCTCGTTTAAGCTCGGCTCGTTTAACTATATGAGCCGAGCTCGAGCTCGAGCTCAATTTAAAGCTTATTGTAATTAGCGAGCCGAGCTTGAGCATGGTAAAACTTCGGCTTGTTTAGCTCGAATTCCACCCTTATCTGTGGACGTGTGAATCTTAATACATGCAGTTATCATTGTACACGCAATAGTAGATTGGCGGAGATACACCCAGCACTAAGGTTCCATAAGAGTGGTTATCTTAACTTCGGTAAAACAGACCTAAGGGTGCATTGGTACAAAATAAAATAAGAGGAATGAGAGTAAAGTATACACTAGATAGGGGTCCAAGTCTATCCTACCCTAATCAGTATATATTGGGCAAATCTCCATAAATTTCTCATCACAATCAATTAATGACGTTGAAACTTTTCAATAAATTATGGGAATATGGGCTAAACAGAGAAGGAAATGAAGAGCCAGTAACCAGTTAGTATATGGATGTACACAGAACACCATACGTATATGGATGTACTTCTCTGAGTTTGTGTTTCTCTCAAGACATAACCTAGCTTGTAATTTTAAGTGAAGTTGCCAAGTTGGTGATCATCATTCTTCAAGAAATTTAGAAACATGTGGGGGCAAGAGCAGGTGTATACAACTATCAAATATGATTAAACAATCAGTAAAATATACTTCATACACTTAATTAGGTCCGGTAGAGGTTATTGTTCTCTTATAACTAACACAAAGTCCCAAATACCCTTGTCTCTCCAGCTCTTGCATGAAATCAGGCATAGCATTACTAATAAACAATTTAGTCAAACACTTTATAGACGGACTACAAACCCAAAACAGGGAGATAACATCACCCAAACAACACATTATTTCCAGTTAAGCAAATTAAGGAGTTAAGAAGAAGACAACTTATAGAGGATGCAATATAAGTTTTAGATTGGTAGAACTACAATAAATTTTTCCAAACCAACAAGAAAATAACAGAAATAGAATGACTCTTTCAAATTTAATTGCCAAGAAGACACATGAGGATTTCTCAAAAGAGCGGTAATTTGACGATAATCAGGGATTACGCACCATGAGCTTTGAATTAAAATGACAAATTTAATTTATAAATTTTGAAATCGCAATAAAAAGAAACACATAAAATTTTTGAACTAAAAGCCAGAAATTCTTACCAGATCAATTGAAAATGGAGATTTTTTGGAAGTGACCAAAATTGCAACAGAGATAGAACAACCTTGTCCGAAATGATGAACGCGATTGGGAGAAATCTGGGAGAGAGCAGAAACCCTAAGTGACAATTGAAAAGAGGGAGTTTTAGTTGTTTTTTGTCTATTTTTGTTTTTTCTCTTTTTATTATTTTCTCGAGCAAGTGATTTTGGAGACTCTTTATCCACGGTAGGGGTAATTTTTGGAAAACATAAACCACCATTTTTCGGGAAACAGTGGGGAATAAGAATATCTTAAAACAAAATGGGCAATATTTGGTAGTACCGTGGCATATGCGGATATTATATACCACTATATCACGTAAACAGTGGTATTTGCTTGTACCTAGATTTGCAAAGCGAAATGTACCGTGGTAAATGACTATAACCCACTGTTATTATAAATACAGTGGTATATACCATTTGACCAACCGTGGGTAATGACCCTTTTTGTAGTAGTGAACCCTAAAATATATTTGTATTATATGTAGAGGGAATAAATGTCTCGACAAATATAGTTTTGTATTTTAAGTAGTGTTAGTCATAATTCATTTATTGTGATTGGGAATGTCTTGCTATTCAAGTAGCTTTAATATTATCTTCACCACATTAGACATTTTCACAAAACTTCAATCAAACTTTTATTGTTAAGCCTAACAATAAAAAGAAGTCGATGAGTTTTATCAAGGTTTGATTCTTCCTTTTTATAGAGAGTGGTGCAAAAAATTTAAATGAGTAATTAATATAATTTTCATATCTCATAGCTATGCATAGTTGCTAATATTTTTTAGAATAATTTAATATAACGACATCCGTTTGTAGGGCACATTCATGTGATAAATCTTTTTAAGTGGGAGTAGTGTATTCTTTGAGGATATGGAAACAATCAATCTATTTTAGTGATTTGTACACATTAGTACGTAAGCCGAACGGTAATGATTTACCGCTAAATTATCATAAATCTAATAAAACTATTATACAAACTAGATCGAGTTTAAGGTAATTCTATTTGAAAATTACGGATTAATATCCTAAACTACAAAGTGAAGAAGCTATCTCAATTTGACCCCTTAGTTTTCAAGTACTTCTACAGCATAATCGCTGCTCATTAACGTATTTTGGTTTATTTTCAATAAAATATATTCTGATTCAAAAATTTGCCGGTAAATCACCATAAATATAAGAAAACTATTATACAAGCTAGATCGAGTTTAAGATAATTCTATTTGAAAATTACAGATTAATATCCTAAACCACAAAGTGAATAGACTATCTCCATTTGATTCCTTAGTTTTCAAGTACTTATGCACCATAATTGCTACTCATTAACGTATTTCGGTTTATTTTCAATAAAAATATATTATGATTCGAAAATTTGCAGCTAAATCACTATAAATCTAAGAAAAGTATTATACAAGCTAGATCGAGTTTAAGATAATTCTATTTAAAAATTATAGATTAATATCCTAAACCACAAAGTGAAGAGGCTATATAAATTTGATCATTTAGTTTCCAAGTACTTTTGCACCATAATCGCTGCTCATTAACATATTTCGGTTTATTTTCAATAAAAATATATTCTGATTCGAAAATTTGTGTGAGACATTTTGTAAAGCCTTTTCAGCACACAAAATATTTAATAGATTCCGGGCGTATGCCGGGTTCAAAATCTAGTCTTTACACTATATGATAGCCTGCTTTTGAGGAACCCACTATCCACTATCGAGTATCCAGTAGGCAAATTGAAATCTCCCTATTTGTTCAATTTATAAACACCTCCCTCACAAAAATTAGAAATCCCCCTTTATTAATAATTTAGAAGAACCCCCCTAATGTAACTTAAATTATATAATTATTTTCCAATTTTCTCCCTGAATTTAAAACAAGCCCTCTTTTATTAATAATTTAGAAAAAAACTCCCTAATATCACTTAAATAACATAATTATCCCTTATATTAAATTAGATGTGCCTCCCCCTATGTAATTACAATTAGACTCCAAAAAAACCATGCTAATTATCGATCTCGAATGACGGGTTTCAAGATTTCAGGAAAAAAAAAACCTCGATGCGTAGCACGGTTTGCATACTTGTCTATCTAATAAAAAAGCTTGGTGTGGAGGCCGAGGGACCCATCCGGTGGCTACAAATCTTTCTCACAAGTAATGACATGGCAGATCCAAAATTTTATAGGGTATGTACAGTTTAAAATGTTAATTTTAAAGAGTACTAGATCATTGTTGATTTGGTCAACAATGGCTGCTTTGTGGGCTAGGCTTTTATCATTCGGTTGGTTGGGGTTCTTTTGGACCAAATTTGAAACAGTATCGTGGGCACGGGTTATATACTAATACAATTATAATAGTCATGCAATGAGTATATATATGTCAACTATATGTCAAAACTAGAGTCTGAACCATCCCAAATGACATTAGACAGATATATGCAATTTTGGAGGTTCAAACCTTCTCACATGCTCCCAAATTCATTTCCATCTATTTGTACGTTTCGAGACACCCCAAATAGAGTGGTCAAACGTACAAATCGGAGCATCAAGTTGGGAGTCATGCCTGGTTGAAGTTTCAACCTGGTTCTAATACCAATTGTCACGGACACGCTTGGTCGTAGTGCGCGTTGTGCGGCGTTTAGGTGTAACTTGTCCCAAGCAAGCTGATAAGCACCCAAGTGTATTATGAAACCCCATTGAGACATATAAATTTGGTTAATTATGTGTTTAATAATCATGAAATAAATATGTTTTCATACTTTTGCAGGTATTCGCAGTAAACATGGAAATATGGTTTAAACCTGCGATAAAGCACGAGGAACGACATATATATGAATTCTTCCAAATCCGCACAGAAGCATCAAACTTCCAAAGCTCCTATCTCTTGAACTAGGACTACGAATGCGACAAGTGAGCTGCTCAGACAATCAGGGCGATGAACTCTACGCATCGGTGGGAAGTTGTAAAATTGCCCAAAGACCGGACCGCCACTGGACTACACATAGGACCCACTATACGGGCCCACAAGATTGGATGAGTCATCAATCATGGAGCATGTCAAGACAAAAATGACAAATTATTGGTGCAAAGTTGACACCTTGCATGTAATTAATTAGATTAGGTGTTAATAGTAAAAAAAAAGGGCAAGGTGTCACTTTGTTTTAATGTGGTGGATAAAAATTAAATGAAGTAAAGATGGTTTGATGTTTCACATGGGAGAAAATGAGATGTCTCTCAAATGGAGAAGAAAATAAAATAAGGGGGGGACACTCCATTTACTCCCTTGACTTCTTTTCCTTACCTTGTATTATTTTAGTTCTTTAGCCATTTTTATTATGAGTTAGTTTTTAGTTTTTAGTTTTTGGTAAGAAAGCTTGTAATAGTTTTAATGGAGGAAACCTTGGTTTTCTTCTAGAAAATAAATAAAAAGCAATTGAGTTTAGTTAGTTTTTTTTCTTTCTCTTTCTTTCTCTTTTGTTCTTCTAGTTTGTAATCCTTTATCCCAAGGATCATGAACTAACTTCCCTTTTGGGGAGTTAATCCAACTCATGTGAGGGAAAATAATTGTTATTGGTTTGGTAGGTTGTTAGGAAGAACAACTAGACCTACATCCTATCCCAAAATGATAGTTGGTGTAGTGTCTAGTTAGGAATCAAGGAATGAGCTTAGAGATAAGTCATTACTTGATTCCAATTGCTAACATGTATGAGTTTAGAAATGAGCCATACATGTTAGGGATCAAGTTTTCTTCTATTAGGGCTTGTCTATGAGTCTAGGAAGATTCAAATGAACCTTTTCAAATCAACAACTAAATGTTATTTTCACATGAGAAGGATCAGCTTTCCACCTTTTATTTAGTAAATTGTATTTTGTCTTAGTTGCATATTTCGAATATTAATATTTTTATTTAATGTTTGTGTAGGAAAGAAACCTAGTTTTAATATAAACTTACTCACTAGTTCCCTAAGAGCAACAACCAAGTTGTAGTTGTCCTAACCTTTAGGTTGGTTCAATCCTTACTTCAACTTTACGAACGCGAAGATCGTGAGTAAGGAACTTTGAATTCGCCTTTGCATCAAATTAGAGAGTCAAATCTCTAACGTAGTAAAAAGGACTAATATCAAAATGGCGCCGCTGCCGGGGAAAAGGTATAGGACTTGTTCTACAGATTGGAAGTTGCATCAAGGGGGAACCCTCACTCTCTTCCTTTCTTTCATTTCGTTTTTTTTTTACTTTTTTTCGATTTTTCAATCGTAAACAACCTGTTCACTCACAGATTTTTTGTTGTACTTCCGTGCGAAAAGTTAGGGACTGGAGCGTAAACTACATCAACATATAAGGTTGCTCAAAATTTGAGCTTTTGTGGGATAATCATCCGCGTGCGATATCGTACTTTCGGCGTCCGCTAGTGTAACCAGCGTCATGGGGGTGCATTTGTTCGTTGGTGCTAATAATTTACCTCCAAAGATCCCCCGATCTACCTTGATCCATATCCGGGGATAAATCTCGACGGACTGTACTGAAATTTGAATATCTATTGGGATTAATCCGTCGACGATTGAAACGTCTGTTTCACTCTTTGGCGGACTAGGGAAGCTTCTGAGGTTCCAACGTTTTTTGTTTTTTTTATTGCATGAATGCCATGTACGTAGTTATTATAAATTAGTTTATGGATTATTATTTACGTCTTAGGCTAGAAATATGCATGAATCATATTAATATGCCCGTAAATATTTATATGCGATTAAGTGGGTATGAATTGCATATTAATGTATATGTACATACCAATGATACTATTTTGTATGGTTATCTATATTTATATGTATAAGTGTATATTATTGCATGTTTAGTATTTCTCTACGTATACGTACACGGTATTGTCTAATAAGTCGATTTTGTCAAGAAAGAGGAGAACATTCCAACGAGGGTTAAAATCTGAGTTGGGTAAGTTGTTTCTAAACCCTACAGGGTAAAGCTACTCTCTATATGACATTCACAATCTCATTGAGTATTGTCGAAATCGAATTATTATGCAATACAAGAGTCGTATTTTAGTTTATGTATAATACCTTGTATGTTTAGTTTTGTCGTATTTATCTGTGTATGTATACTATATTGGCATGCTAATGTATTTAGATACGTATGAGTAATTCAAATTTGTCTGTTACTGTTGATATACGTTTACGTAATATCGATTTACAAATTAGTATACATATACACGTATTACTGATGTATATTTGCATGTACGTATGGAAGTATTTATCGATGACACAAGCTTGCCTATTCGTATAGCTATACGTATGAGTAGAGTACCTTCACATGCTACTGAACCTAGTATTGTATGAGTAGATCGTATTTGCATGTTTGTATTTTCACCGTTGCATAAATCTTAAAAAAAAAAAAAAAAAAAATAAGTTAAACTTAATACCGCATTTGCATAAATTTTAATTCCATAAATCTTAATCATATTCCAACGGTGTCTAGGAAACTTGAAAGATTGAGGTTACTTAATTAGAACCGTGTTTGCATGGAAAGCCTCCCTCATATCTCTCTTGTGACCTGGCTATTGGTTTATGCACACGTATTTCTAGCTTCACTGCTACGTTAGCAGCAGTTTAGGCCTATGTTGTTCAACTTTAATGTTTAAGATAATAACAAAATTTGAGTCCTACTAAATTTCTTCTGTAAGTTAGATCTAATTTTATGCTTGCATGAGATTAAGGTCTGGTTCCACTAAAGAAATTGAACATACCTATCGTCGAAAAAAATACGATAAGCAATTGCGTAAGTTCTCACCTAAAAATTGTTCTTCTTCGTTAATTACCTTCATCCACGATCCTTCGTTGCCATCAACTTAAATCATTATGGCCGACGATCCTCTCCTGCCCGGAGAAGCCCCTCTCGGACTTATATCTTTGCACAGGGAAGGACCTTCTTCCGCGATCAAACTTGAAGACATTGTCGGTGATTTTTATTATCCCACCAAAGCGTTTTTCAGTTTGTTACCTATATATCATGATTTGGAGCACGAAAAAACCTTACAATCATCTTCGTAGGCTTCAACAAGTGGCAACAACATTTCACCATCAGCCAGTCTCTAAGAAACAACTCTTGCCATTTGTTTCCATTCACTTTAGCGGAAAAAGTGTCAATTTGGCTAGCGGGGACAACGATACGATCCATAGACACATGGAATAAACTAGTTCAAGCTTTCATGCTTCGGTTTTACACTAAAAAACAACCGAAATGCTTCGAAAATTCAATTCTTTTCGTCAAAATCCTCATGAATCCTTTTACGGAAGCATGGAGTCGCTTTTATCGATCTTCGTTAGAATGTTCTCATCACCAACCTGGACAAAGTCATGTCCTTGTTCGTTCATTCTTTAATGGTCTTTCGATCATCAAAAAGAAACTCTTGATATAATGAGCGGCGGTTTGCTTCATGGGCAAAGGAGCTACCAGTTTTATACTTTTCTTGAAAAACAAGCGAAAAAAAAAGTACACTTGGGGTAACACTGAGTCGTCTAGGCCATCAAAGGATAATGTTACAAAAGCCACATCTATTTTTGAAGTAAAACCTGATCCCGAATTAAAAATTTTGATAGAATCCCTAACTAAAAAAGTAGATGCCCTTGCAGTTCAAGTAAACGATCAAATACCAAAACAGGTCCCGAGCGTTGACACATCCCCATGTGTTCTTTGTCTCAGTCCTGACCATCCTGATGTTTATTGTCCCTTGTTATATGCCTCCCCTTCTCAACAGTCGGAGGAGGCATGTGCTTTCAACATTCCCAATGCACCGTGGAGACAACATCCGAACTTCACTTGGCGCCAAAATAACCAACAAATGGGGGCTCCTCCAGGTTTCGCTAATCCACCTGTTCGACCTACCAACAATTTTATTCCATACCGCCAAGGAAATAATCAACAATACCAACAAGGTCAATTTCAAAATAATGCCAATGCTAACTATCAAACCAACCGCAGCCTTGTTCCAGCTAATCCAGATCCAAACTATAATCAACAACTTCTCAGCAATAATCGTGAACTACTACCTGTTGCACAACCTGCACAACCTGTTTCGGATAGGACAAACGAGACTTTCTTAGCCTACATGAACCAACAGTCTCAAATTTTAACGTCTATCCAACAATCACTTCAACAATTGGCGCAAGAAAAGAGTCAGAAAGGCGTGTTTCCTGGACAAGCAGTTCCAAACCCTAAACCAGTAAACACAGCCTTTGAACTTACTAATGCACCTGGTACAAGCACCTCCAATCAAGGTGAGGTGCATGCAATCACTACTCTACGATCTGGAAAAACGGTAGACAATCAAATACATATGCCAGATGATCAACCAAAGGAATCCGAAGGTTCCAATGAACCTATTTCTAATAATGAACCTACGGACGATTCATCAGATCAAACAAAGTCAACATCTCAGAATTTAGGAAATAAGCAAGAAGACCCCTTTTCCAAATTCCGTCCTAAAGGCACCGATTTCTGCGACGCTTGGCAAAGAATAAACCCGATGAGAATTTTCTTTGAAATTCAAGAGACTTTTAAAAATTTAACGATCAACTTACCTTTTCTCGATGCCTTAAAACTATTACCAAAACATGCAAAATTTCTAAAAGATATGTGCACCACAAAAAGGAGAACTAATGTTCCTCAACAAGCGTTCCTCACCGAACAATTTCCATCCATTACCGAACACAATGGTATAGTAAAATACAAAGACCCTGGTAGACCAACGGTTCCATGCACCTTAGGTGACAAATATACGGCTACTGTGCTATTGGACCTAGGAGCTAATGTGAACTTACTTCCATATTACTTATTTAAACAACTAGGTCTTCATGAGCTCAAACCTACCACCATGACTCTACAGTTAGCCGATCGTTCCATAAAGTATCCAAAAGGAATTGTGGAAAACGTTCTCGTAAAAGTCCAAGACTTCTTCTATCCTATAGACTTTGTTATTTTGGATACTGAAGTTGCATGTGATTCCATTCCTATCATCTTAGGACGTCCGTTCTAGCAACCGCTAATGCTCTTATTAAGCGTAGGGATGGTTCAATGACCATGTCCTTCGAAATCTATCGGTAGAAGTAAATGTGTTCAAGTTGATGAAACAAATTCCAGAGCCTAACATTGATGGTGAGGTGAACAGGGTTGAAAACATTCCGCAAGAGTATTTAACAAACTCGTTTCCAGAAGATGAAGTGTACCAATTTCTTTCCTTTAGCGAATCCAAGTTTGAGGATGATGATTATACACAAGAAGTAAATGAGTTATTAGAGTCAATACCATTATTTGACTCTACGACTGTGATGTCCAGTAACTTGGATGAACATAAATTTGTTTACTGCATGGATGATGACTTTCCTCAAGAATCATTAATACCCACTCCGCCCACCCCTGATTTAAAACCTCTTCCTTTGGACTTAAAATACGTACAGCTTGATCCAAATGGTCGTCACCCAGTTATCATTTCTTCAAAATTAACTGACGATCAGGAAGCTCGTTTAATTAATGTCATTCAACAACATCGTTCTGCGATTGGATGGTCCCTCGATGACATTAAAGGCATTGAACATACTGTGTGCACCCATCGCATACACCTTGAATAAAATGCTAAGACGTCACGTGAACCGCAGCGTCGACTAAACCCTACCATGAAAGATGTGGTACGAGAGGAAGTTTTAAAATTACTTTCGATCGCGGGTATTATTTACCCTATCTCGATAGTGTTTGGGTGAGTCAATACACGCGTTGTTCCCAAGAAATCTGGCATTCGGGTTGTGAGAAATGATAAAGATGAATGCATTTCGCTCGTATCCAGTGAAATGGCGAATATGCATTGACTATCGCAAACTTAATGCCGTTACTCGTAAGGATCACTTTCCACTCCCATTCATCGATCGATGCTCGAGCGTTTAGCCGGTCATGCATATTACTGTTTTCTTGATGGTTATTGGGGTTATTTTCGGATAGTCATAGACCCTGGCGATCAAAGAAAAGACCACGTTCACCATCCATTTGGTACATTTGCATATAAAGCTAACGCTTTTCGGCCTTTTGCAATGCACCCGGTACTTTCCAATATTTGCATGCTTCACATTTTCGATTGATATGGTTGAGCGTTTTATGGAAGTATTCATGGACGACTTCTCAATATATGAAGATTCTTTTCGATAGTTTGTTTGTCAAATCTTGAAAAGGTATTTACACGTTGTGAAGAGAAAAACCTTGTTCTTAATTGGGAAAAATGTCATTTCATGGTTACAAAAGGAATAGTTTTAGGACATATCGTTTTGAAGACGGAATTGAAGTCGACAAAGCTAAGATAGAAAAATTGCTTCACTTCCTATACCAAAATTAGTTCGAGACATTCGGCAGATTCTTAGGACACGCGGGTTTTATAGGAGATTTATTCAAGATTTCAAAGGTTGCTTTCGACCCTTAACCAATCTCCGCTTAAAGATGCCGTTTTGATTTCGGTTTCAATTGCAACCAAGCCTTTGAAATTTTAAAACCGCATTAACTACGCTCTCCCATAATTCAACCACCGATTGGTCTAAACCTACGAATTAATGTGTGACGTGGCGACTATGCTATTGGAGATGTACTAGGGCAACATCGGTGAAGATAAGCCGATTTTCATTTACTATGCGAGTAAAACCCTTAATGAAGCTCAACGTAACTATACCACCACCGAGAAAGAGTTTCGCGGTTGTATATGCTTTGGATAAGTTTCGGTCCTTACCTAGTGGGTTCTCCAACTATTGTCTACACCGACCATGCGGCGCTTCGTTATCTATTGCTTAAAAAAAAGATGCAAAACAAAGATTGATCCAATGGATTCTCCTTTTGCAAGAGTTTACTCTAGAAATTACGGATAAAAAGGTTGCAAAAATGTGTGGTTTGCGGACCATTTATCCGCGACTTGTCGATGATGTTGATACTAATACCGAACCTATCTGTGATTCCTTCCCAGATGAACACTTGTACTCTATTTTTTCGTCCCCTTGGTACGCTGACATAGTAAATTACTTAGTTACCGAAGAAGTCCCTTCATCTTGATCTCGTAATGACCGGAAAAAGTTCTTATCCACTGTGAAATTTTATTTCTGGGATGATCCCTACCTCTTCAAGTAATCTTGTGGTGGTCATTTTAGTGGTAAGAAAACTGCGACCAAGGTTCTACAATGTGGATTTTATTGGCCAACACTGTTTAGAGATGCACATGAGCATTGTAAAGCATGCAATCATTTGCCGGCGACTAGGGCGCATTACTCAATGAAATATGATGCCCTTAAATCCCATTTTAATTGTGGAAATCTTTGATGTATGGGGCATCGACTTCATGGGTCCATTTCCAAATTCACATGGCTTCCTATACATACTAGTAGCAGTTGACTACATGTCAAAATGGATTGAGGCATTGGCATGTCGTGCTAACGATTATAAAACGGTCGTTTTGTTCGTAAAAGAAAATATTTTCTCTCGATTTGGTGTTCCAAAAGCTATAATTAGTGATGGGGGAAAACATTTATGCAATAAAAATTTTGAATCATTAGTAAAGAAATATGGAGTCACGCACATAGTGGCAACTCCGTATCATCCTCAAACCAGTGGTCAAGTAGAAGTCTCTAATAGAGAGATCAAATCCATTTTGGAAAAAATTGTTAATCCATCTAGAAAAGACTGGTCTCTATGATTATCTGATGCATTGTGGGCATACAAAACAGCTTTTAAGACACCTATAGGGATGTCTCCTTATCGCCTCGTTTTTGGAAAACCTTGTCATCTGCCGGTTGAACTTGAGCACCGTGCTTTATGGGCCATCAAAAGCCTCAATTATAATACTAACGCGGCAGGCGCGAAGAGAAAATTGCAGTTAAATAAGCTTGAGGAAATTCGGAGTGATGCCTATGATCTCTCAAAATCCTATAAAGCCAACATGAAAAGAGTGCATGACAAGCACATATTGAGAAAAGAATTCAAAGTGGGTCAAAAAGTTTTGTTGTACAAATCAAGATTACACATTTTTCTAGGAAAATTAAAGACTCGATGGTCTGGTCCTTTCACCGTCTCTACTATCACCCCTTATGGGGCTATTTCTTTGAAAAACGTAAATGATGACAGCGAATTTCAAGTAAATGGCCAACGTCTTAAACATTATCATGAGTTGCGCTCTCCAGATGTCAAAGAGACTCTTCTCAATGACCCAGTCTATATAGACTGATAGATTCGATGGTGTACTTCTTTCCATGTGTTTAAACAGAGAAAGTACGCCATTTGGGTAGCCGGGCCCTCTTCTATTTTCTTTTCTAAAAATCCCTAGAGTGTGTGGTTGCAAGCGCCGGAACCAAAGTCCACAAAAACTCCACTTCAGAACTGAGTATAAATGTCTTTTGATAATCGAGCAAACGTGCCTCCTGGAAAACAATGGGTACCAAAAATTTCAACTCCTTCTTTCTCCTCCCTTTTCTATTCTCTTCCTCGCGAACTCCAACTCATCATTTGGTCCAAATCTCACCCATCTCGAATAGGTAATGGTCGTAGTACTTTTTTTGCCTCAAAGCTTACGCGCGAAAAAGGATGGGGTGGTGTATGAACTATCAAACTCCTTTCTCGTCGGTCTTGATCTTCTATCCGAGATGACCGGTATAAGGTATATTATTATCGACACCATTCGGCCGCGGGATAAACTTCGTCGTCATCTCGTTGTTCCCACAGGTTGGGATTCGTCTTGAGGATCTGACGTTAAAAGACTCACATTCGTCTTGAGGACTAGACGTTAAAAGACTCACATTCATCTTGAGGATCTGACGTAAAAAGACTCAACATGTATATACTCGTTTTTCCCTTAGCACCAAGCATGGTGCCCAAAGAGAGTCGTGATATGCAACATCGGACATTTCTTAGTTCGTGGCAGCAATGGATTCCACCGAAAGCCAACCCCGTCGGTTTTCTATGTGGATTTGTATCAAGGGGCGGTTTGAGGCTATACCATATGTACTAAGGGTAATATTATTACTAGACCATTATACATTGGTCGGGGGATGGTACCGAATCCCGAACCCTAGGCCCCATAACATAAAGGTTAAGCCACGATCGGTTGGATTGGGTTAAGCCCCGAGCCGACATGAAAGTTACTTTGAAGTTAAGCTGTTGTGATGTGTTGTTTTATTTGGACTTCCGGTGTTGTTGACACGTTCCTTTCGTCTTGTACATTTGTATATAAATAAATAGTTTCAAAAAAAAAAAAAAAAATTGAGTTTGAATGTGATTATGTCATATTCCAGTGGATGAAATTTTTAATGCCGATCGTTTTGATATCTCATTGGTTCAATTTGGAGTTAAAACGAATCAAAATTCCAAATTTGAAATTTCGAAACAATTCGGGACATAAGGGGAATTTTTGGAAATCATTTGGGCTTGGGGCAAAATTTGGACCTAACCCAAATTCACGGACTCGGTTACAAAAACCCACACGCGGGGCAACCACGCGTCCACCCCTCTCATTTCTTCCCTCTAAAAATCCGGATCTTGGTCTCCCTCACAATCCCCTCGCGCACGCGACTCTACAACAGTGAATTCAACCCGCGCACGCGGGCCAAACTCCACCAAATTAAAAATCCTTCCTCCAGCACCATCTCCTCCACCAATCCTAGCTATTTCAACCCTCAAAATATCATCTACACCGCGCTATGGCAGCACGAAGGAAAATCACAGTTGAGAGAAATTTCGAAAACCTATACAATTCTGGGATGTTTCACCCATTTTTCGATGAGGAAATTGCTAGTAGAGAGTGGGAATATCTATTGCATCGAATTCCAGCTCAGTACTCCGAAGATTTAGTGTTGAAATTTTACAACAATGGAGGTTTCCGGGGTGATGAATTTTGGATTACGGCGGATGGGTTGGAACGCGTGAACTCATCTTTGGAGTTAATATCGAATCAAAGCACATATTCCGATAAAACTCGATAGTCCGACCCATTGTATTGTCGAGTATCCAACTACGAGGGATTTGATGTTTGACACGCTTCTCGAGGAGAGTACAATGATGGCTCGAACTGCGTGTACCAAAGACTCGCTTCGACGAAACCAACTAGCCGCGTCAATTTCGGGCTTGCAACGTCATTGGAACATCAAAGACGTCGGCGTGAACAAGACATTCTTGCACATCTTTGTGGATCTTCCGGGGAGAAGAAGCACACTTTCGTATGGTTCATTTTTGGGCCATATTCTTACGACAGCGTCAAGCCAAATTGACTCCTCTTCTTTGTACTTGTTACTCAACTTATGCTTAATTTAGGGTTCCGGTCCGCTACTCCTTTTCATTCCAACAAGGTCTTTCGAGAATTTGGAATTTTCGAGACTTGTGTTACGGACACTGGGACCCGGTAGCTAGAGATGACATTGAGCGTGATAACGTACCTCCTCCTCCCCCTTCACCACATTTTTTTTAATGAGGCTACTATGCACCGAATCAACACTCCCATGGAAGCCTTGAGACACATGAACACTAGTATGCGCGGGATGTTTCTTCGTCCGGGAAGAGATGATTACTTCCCAAAATGACTTCCAAAGAAGAAATGCGAAATCGCCAAGGCCGTTTCAGAGAATGATGTTGGCAAATCACCTTTGCAATTCGGGATCAATTGCTATAGTCTATAGGCCACATTCGGACCGGTCATTTCGGCCCGAAGTTCGTCGTGGCGGCACGACGTAGAAACCCGGTTCATCATCTTACGCTAACTTCGGAGGATTCCCAAGAGTGTTTATTTCCCTTATGCATTGCATTTTTAGTTTTCTTGTGATAAAAATATTATATATCGGTTGATTTCTCATAATTTTGTATCTCCAGACGGTTTGAATGAGAAATTATTTATGTTATGAAATTATTGTAATGGGCCTACTCTCAAAGCCCAACGGTCAGAACCAAACGGACTGACTCCAACAATCAGATGCCCAAAGGTCAGAAATCAAATTATAAATACAACTCTCCTTTTCCACTTTCACTCATTCCCTTCTCTCCCTCTTCACAAATTCTTTTTCACAAATTCTCAATTTCTTGAACATAATGAATCAAATAGAGCGATGGGAAAAGGAGCAACGCGAATGGGCTATCACAGTATTAGTGATAACAATGTTTATCATTATTCTCCTGTCACTCATGCATAACATGATCAAGAACAGCTAGATCTATGTAACCATCTCTTTTTCTGACTTTCATTTTGTATATTAGTATGGTGTGTTAAATAATTCTCACACATTTGTATGGGTTACGTATTAAATGGAGAAGTTTCGTATTAACTATTTGTGTATATTAGTTGTCTTTTCCTCTCTAAAATAAATAAATAAATAATAATAATAATAAATAAATAAATAAATAAACAAACCATAACAAAGAAAGGTCATTCAAAACTCACCAAAATAATTAATTGATACACATGGTGTTCAGAGAAGATCGCGCACGCTACAAGGTACACATAACACTTGTCACACATGCAGCTCGATTATTCTATCCATATTCTATTATGGAGTTATGATCATCATTTCTGAAATTACGTGTAAGTCTAACTACCCTGTGAAACTTTCCTCCGTATTTTCTAACATTGAACCATCTCATTAATTGTATTTGGATATCTGACATGACAAGACTTACTATGGATCCCCATTGATGATGTTCATAATCACATGGGTCATTAACTACACTTGGAATCCAGATTGGTACAGACTTATAGATTGGCTATAAATCTCTTCTTTTTCAGCCATTCTTATTCAAACAATTTTCATTATCCTTCCCTCAGTAATACTACCAATGGATCAACCAAGAAAAATAACGGCAGAGAAAGACTACCCGAAAACTTTTCGAGAAGATGGCGGTTTTCTCCTTATTTTGACACGAAATCATACGTCGCGGATGGGGCCTCTTCTATATCATTCAAATTTGCTGGTTATTCCGAGAATTGGTTTTGATGTTCTACCAATTTAGCGGATCTGAAAATGGAAAATTCTACTTCAATGCCTATGGACAACGTTCGGAATTGACTAAGGAAATGATCTCCGACATACTTCAAATCCCAATGAATACCCCCGAGTCCCTTTTTCAAGAGTCATCATTTGATTCCGCCAAAACTTTACTCGAAGCCATCAGATCTCATGACGAAGTCGGAAATACACATCACATTATTCTTCAACTCTTTGAAACAGAATCAACGTGTTGTGCTCCATCGGGTTGGGACACAATGTGGTAGGTACATCACACCAATCGGAAGTCACAAAGCCTCAACTTCACCTACTTTGGATTTTGCGGACTCAAAGAGATGACTTTTGTCTAATACCACACCTCTGGAACGTAATCACCAAGAAAACAAGAAGGTCAACACCCCTACCCACTTTAGTAACGCAGATTATGATGCGTTGGGGTTATCCAGTAATTTCTCTAGAGACACCCCTTCAAAGAGCACAAATAAAAGTACTCCAAACAGATTACTCCGTTGGTTTTTGGACTCCTGATACTCTGATAGAGGAACATAACGATCCAAGCTCAAATTCTGACCATTTATTTGATGAAAATGCCATGCTGAACATTATTAATCCCATGGAAGGCATTAAACTTCTTCATCATGGTTTGAGGGAACTACACGCTCATCAGAATATCATCATCACAACTCTTCAGGATTTCCAAGATCGTCCAAGCAATGCATGATGTTGAAAGGGGAGGAGATCTTGGAAAATCATTCTCAGTCCCTGCAAAATCACGCTCTCCTAATGGAAAATCAAACTATACTCTCTGCCAGCCAAAGGGACATTCAGATGCAACTCGGCCAACAAATGGAAGAATTAAACAGTCTGGTGCACGATATGCGTGTCCAAGATCAACATAACAATCCATAATTTTCTAATATTACTAAGTCAATAAATAATTACTCGTATATGTTATTACATTTTTCGTCGTATTATGAATTTTGTCTTACCTTTGTGTTTTCTTTTGTATGAAATGCTTAATAGGATTGTCATCATTTGCGTTGTGACTAATATAATTTAACATGTGCTTACATGAGGGTCTATTCTCTTACATACTCATTTATCCATCCAGTTTGCCTTTGTCATTACCTATTTCTTTACTTCATCCATTATAGCAACTTCATCAATTACATCTTCATCAAACATGGTACCTCCCAAACTCATTCCTGAGCAATCCTTTCAGTCTATGATGGATTCCAATACCTATGGCCATCTTTTCCGTGACTACATTACAAACATCGGATGGTCTTCCCTAATTCTTCAACCTGACCAAACTTATTCTCCGAGTTTGGCTGCATACTTTTATGCTAATATGGAAGACACACCAGCATTCAACCATGCGCATAGTTTCTACTTAGACGGGTTCACAATCCAAGTTGGTAACATACCTCATATCTTTTCTGAACAACAACTTGCACTAACTTTGGATCTTCCATATCACGACCCTGTTGCATCATGACATTACATCTATCATAATTCTTACCGTTCCTTTCAGTGGCAAGCGTTTCGTGAAACTTACGGTGATGGTCTTGAGATTAAACGAGAAGGAAATGGCCATATGTGGCATGGCGTGACGTCACCATTCCCTTAGCAAGCATGACCATGAACATGGGGACTGCGATGTTATTTGTACTCCTG
Organism: Coptis chinensis; assembly: GCF_015680905.1. Lineage (NCBI taxonomy): Eukaryota > Viridiplantae > Streptophyta > Magnoliopsida > Ranunculales > Ranunculaceae > Coptis > Coptis chinensis. The sequence goes on along the minus strand of NC_141463.1, from coordinate 83,732,755 downwards.
AACATTATGGGAGATTGACATTTTTCAACTGCCAATGAGGCTGCTTGCGTCGTATTCAGTGCACTAGCTCAAGGTCATACATTATTTAACATCATAGGTTGTGTTATCTCCAACTTGAAATGAGCTCGCACTTTTCAGGATTAGTATATACTTTTACCGGTCATCGCTTGCCAAATCATGAAGACACATTTCCCACAGTTTGCAGCTACTTTTCATGACTGGGTCAAGGTAGATTCTATGTGTCCAGCAAACAGAATCATTCGTTCATTGAGGTTTCGGCAATGGAAGCATCCCGCTCGGTACCTGAGGCATGTTCGTTGTTACCTGAAGGATGAAAATATGAAGACACATTTGAGGAAATCTGGAAACGAAGAATGGGCAGAAATTTGGCAGACTATTATCTTTTGGCGCGATGCTAAGGAAATGCATTTCCTTCAAGAGGACGCCAGAGCTTCACATCCTGCTGGATGGTAAACTTGAGCTTGCCATTGTACATATATCTAGCTAAACCTTATGTTTGGTGTACTATTGTTTTTCATGTTTCGTATGCTATTGTTTTTATTTCGTGTGCTATGTTTAGTGTGCTATTGAACATTTTCTTGTTCTTCTGAATAATATATTATGTTGTTCTAAACCTTTACGTTCCAGCAATCTAGCCCTAATTTTGCTCACAGTTCTCAGGTACTTTCTCTCTTTAATTATTGATACTTCGAGGACTAAGCAGCCATTCTGTTGGGGGTGCTTTAACCCTATAGCAAATATTAGGCAAATTGTAACCTGTATATAGTTTTTATTTTCATGTTAATAATTGTACTTAGTGACAAAGTCTTGTTTCCTTTTCAATGATGAAAATTGTCTAGAAATCTCACATTAGTATCCGAATTAGGATTTGTTTTTTTTTAAGAAACTTAAGATAATATGTATGCAATAGTTTAAACATTTTTTCATGAACATTCATGTACTGAGTATCATCGATTGTACATAACAGTAAGTTTCTGGAACCAACGGTTAGTTACTTAAGCTATAAATCCTGTGAGAATCTAATAAAAAACCTTGACATGAGTGATTTGTGTGTGATGACACAGAGGAGTAGTTTTTCCGATTAGAGAAAATCACGCATCTACTTACTTGATCACCACCGAACCCTAGGCTAAAGTAGAATTTAAGCTATCTTTGGATCGACATAGCTAAAAATTCTTACCTGTTACAAATTTTACCGCTAGTCACTCCACTGAACCTTTCATCAAACCTTTCACTTTCACTAAAAAAAAATTCCTTACCCATCTATTAAACCAAATAAAAGAACCTACCTAAGTGATGAGTATGAGAAATAGGATGAAATGTGGAAAGAATAAAGAGAAAGACTTGTCCCAAATAAAAGTCAGTTACTTGCTTCAGGAAAGAAAAATATAATCATGTTCTTAAGCCATCTAAAAAAAAAAAAAAAAAAAAAATCCATTAGAGGCTTAAGAACAAAGTTGGAAAACTTAGTTAGAAGAAGGAAAGAAAACAAAGTATAAATACATGAAGACCCTATTCTCTCATACTCGTAAATTTTAATTATCCATTTCCATTTTCTTGTACACTATCACCTAATCCCCACAATACCTAATAAAGACATCTAGCTCAATTAGGAGTAGGGTGGTGTGATAATAAGTAATAGACGTGTTTGATCTACATCGGCTCTTCTGACTGTCATTGAGATGTGAGGAAACGTGTGCCCACTGCACACTGGAGTTAACAAACCTGAGTGGAAATTTTTGAGTGAAATTGTGTTTTGACACATACCGTGAGAACCCATTTAGGTACACTCTCCAAAGGATTCGGAAACAACCACGCTAGTACATTTCAATGAAAAGTTCTTTGCATGCATAATCATATGTAGATGTTTTAATTATTGAATACATATTAACTTGAGTTTCAAAGAAATCAATCCTCGTTCCCTGCTAAGGAGATGTATGGATATCTGAGATTAATTTAGGAAACGAGTTTTTGTCACTGAGTCGTTGTAGTATAAATGAAGTTTGTGAGTATCTTCTCTGGAAAACTCTCACGAGGCTATAACTCATCCGCTAGGGAATTCCTAATGGTTTAAGGCCTTGTTGCATATGGTCAATGCAACCGCACTCTGCGAAACGAGAATTAGTTAGGACTACACATTTTTGGCCACTTATCTATTTTAATGTCTTTTCTTTGCTTGAGGACAAGCAAAGTGCTGTTTGGGGGTAGTGTGATAAGCACCCAAAAGTGTATTATGAAACCACATTGAGACATATAAATTTGGTTAATTATGTGTTTAATAATCATGAAATAAATATGTTTTCATACTTTTGCAGGTATTCGCAGTAAACATGGAAATATGGTTTAAACCTGCGATAAAGCACGAGGAACGACATATATATGAATTCTTCCAAATCCGCATAGAAGCATCAAACTTCCAAAGCTCCGATCTCTTAAACCAGGACTCCGAATGCGACAAGTGAGTTGCTCAGACAATCAGGGCGATGAACTCTACGCATCGGCGGGAAGTTGTAAAATTGCCCAAAGACGGACCGCCATCGACTGGACTAGGACCCAGGACCCATTTATCTGAGACCCACAAGATTGGATGAGTCATCAATCATGGAGCATGTCAAGACAAAAATGACAAATTATTGGTGCAAAATTGACACCTTGCATGTAATTAATTAGATTAGGTGTTAATAGTGAAAAAAAAGGGCAAGGTGTCACTTTGTTTTAATGTGGTGGATAAAAATTAAATGAAGTAAAGATGGTTTGATGTTTCACATGGGAGGAAATGAGATGTCTCTCAAATGGAGAAGAAAAGAAAACAAGGGGGGGACACTCCATTTACTCCCTTGACTTCTTTTCCTTACCTTGTATTATTTTAGTTCCTTAGCCATTTTTATTATGAGTTAGTTTTTAGTTTTTAGTTTTTGGTAAGAAAGCTTGTAATAGTTTTAATGGAAGAAACCTTGGTTTTCTTCTAGAAAATAAAAAGCAAGTGAGTTTAGTTAGTTTTTCTTCTTTCTCTTTCTCTCTCTTTTGTTCTTCTAGTTTGTAATCCTTTATCCCAAGGATCATGAGCTAACTTCCCTTTTGGGGAGTTAATCCAACTCATGTGAGGGAAAATAATTGTTATTGGTTTGGTAGGTTGTTAGGAAGAACAACTAGACCTACATCCTATCCCAAAATGATAGTTGGTGTAGTGTCTAGTTAGGAATCAAGGAATGAGCTTAGAGATAAGTCATTGCTTGATTCCAATTGCTAACATGTATGAGTTTAGAAATGAGCCATACATGTTAGGGATCAAGTTTTCTTCCATTAGGGCTTGTCTATGAGTCTAGGAAGATTCAAATAAACCTTTTCAAATCAACAACTAAATGTTATTTTCACATGAGGAGGATTAGCTCTCCACTTTTTATTTAGTAAATTGTATTTTGTCTTAGTTGCATATTTCGAATATTAATGTTTTTATTTAATGTTTGTGTAGGAAAGAAACCTAGTTTTAATATAAACTTACTCACTAGTTCCCTAAGAGTAACAACCAAGTTGTAGTTGTCCTAACCTTTAGGTTGATTCGATCCTTACTTCAACTTTATGAATGCGAAGATCGTGAGTAAGGAACTTTGAATTCGCCTTTGCATCAAATTAGAGAGTCAAATCTCTAACATAGTAAAAAGGACTAATATCACAAGCCTATTGTTTGAGTGAGCAGTGCGAGCTAGTGGTGATTGAGTGAACAGTAATCAAATCACAATTGTATGTAGTGAGCGGAAACAGTAAGTAAGAAGGCATCAAATAACTTTCATCCAAGCAAGCCTAAGAACTGTACCGCTGAAGAGACCGCACATCTATTTATCAAGCACATTGTCAAGTACTGGGGTGTACCAAACAACATTGCCAGTGACAAAGATGGCAGATTCACAAGAAAATTCTGGACCGAATAGTTCAAGCTTATGAGTTCTCAGCTCAACTTCTCCACCAGCAATCACCCTCAGAGTGATGGTTAGACAGAAAGATTCAACTCCATGCTAGAAAAGTATTTATGCCACTTCATTGGTACCAATAAGTTAGCGTGGGTACAACTACTCGATGTGGCACAATTTTGCTTCAACCTCCAAAAAAGCTGAATTAACCACCAACAAGAGCCCCTTTGAACTCATCACTGGACAACAACCACTAGTATCTCACATGGTCGTTAGCGGGTACAAAGCCATCCAGCTTACCAAGGAATGACAAACCAATGCAAATCTTGCCAAAGTCTATTTGGAGAAAGCTGCACACAAGATTAAATCCGCCACTTCAACAGAGTAGACAGAGCTCACAAAGGACTTTCACAATGCTATGTCGGACCAGTCACCATTCTAGACTGTATTGGCCAAGTCTCCTATAAGCTTCAACTACCATATTGGCTTAGAAAGATACACCCAATCTTCCATGTCAGCTGTTTGAAGGAGTACCATGCAGACAAGGACGATCCAGATAGAAGCATCACCACCAGAAGATTCAAGCATGCCACCATCAAACTAGACAGAAAGGTCGAGGAGATTCTAGCTGATTGAACAATCACCCAAGCATCAAGAGATCAGCTGCAGTTGGAGTATCTTGTCAAGTGGAAAGATTTGCCACTTTGAAAAGCCAGTTGGGAACTAGCTTCCACTCTCACCTCATTCAAGCAGAATATTGAAGAGTTCAAGAACAACAACGCAACGAGGACGTATGCGTATTAAGTGGGGGAGAATGTAACAGATGTACAATTGTAATAGTCATGTAATAAGTATATTTATGCCAACTATATGCCAAAAGTAGAGCCTGAATGGTCCCAAATGACATTAGGAAGATATATGCTATTTTGGAGGTTCAAACTTTCTCGCAAGCTCCCAAATTCATTTCAATCTTTTTGTACATTTTGAGACACCCCAAATAGAGTAGTCGAACGTACAAATTGGAGCATCGAGTTGGGAGTCATGCCTGGTTGAAGTTTCAACTTGATTCAACATTTCTTTTTGATTGTATAGGAAAAATAGTTTTGACATATATGTAAGGGAATAGCAAACATCCTCTACAACCAAGACTGTTGCCTTCGCTTGCCACAATTATACTGTTGATTGCTCGAATGAAAGTTATTTGATACCTTCTTATGACTTGTTGCCTTCTTACGAACTATTTACTTACTGCTTCTACTCACTACATACAATTGTGATTTGATTACTGTTCACTCAAACACCACTAGCTCGCACTGCTCACTCAAATAATACGCTTGCTTGGGACAAGTTATGCCCATGCGCCACACGGCACACACTATGTCCAAGCGTGTGCGTGACACTAACACTCTTCAATCCATCTAATCCATATATATGCATCAATATCATTTTTGCTTAAGTTCATTGCTGGCTTCAAGTGCTATTAGCCGAAGCTAAAAAAAAGCATATTCGATCCATCTATCTATTGCAACATTATATATCAGCATTACAGGTTTGTATTTAGGCCCAAATTCAATTTGGTGGAGTGTGTGACTAAGTGATTGAAAGGGGTGGGACTCCAAAATTAAAACTGGTTCGATGCGTGATTTAGGCTAAGTCCAATGGTGCGGAAAAACACCAAATATCAGGAAAATTCTTATCTAATGGTGCGTCAAAAACTCAAAACGCTAACCCACCAATGCTATTGGTATAAATTTACCTATCTATAGTGCCAATTTTAACGAGATAGCATCAAGTCTACATGCTAGTAGGAGTGGCAAGTAGAAGAAATCTAAGCCACACGCCACATTGTGTGGCGGCTAGAATTTTTTTTAATTTTTTTTTCCCACACGCCTTTGAGAATGGCGAGTGGAGAGTGGAGAGTCCAAAAAAAAAAAAAATCCTTCCTATACGCCATTAGTACTAGTTGCTATGAAAAAAAAACTATTAGCTTTGGAAACACTAACCCGCTAACTCTATCCACTATACTATTGTGGTTTGGTGGGATGGCACACCAAACCATTGGACTTAGCCTTAAGTTGTGGCTGCGAATGTTCAAGGTTGTGTTCAGGTCCAGAACTTATCATTTTTGTGATATGTCGATCATTAAGTTGAAATTAGGAACTCCTAAAATTAGGGAGTTAAACTAGCTTTCGACCCCGTCCTACGAACGGGTGTCATTATATTAAATTATTATAAAAAATATTAGCAACTATGCATAGCTATGAGATATAAAAATTATATTAATTAGTCATTCAAATTTTTTGCACCACTCTCTATAAAAAGGAAGCATCAAACCTTGATAAAACTCATCGACTTCTTTTTGTTGTTAGGTTTAATAATAGAAGTTTAATTGAAGTTTTGTGAGAATGCCCAATGTGACGAAGATAATATTGAAGCTACTTGAATAGAATGACATTCTTAATCATAATAAAAAAAATTATGATAAACACTTCTTAAAATGCAAAACTATATTTGTCGAGACATTTATTCTCCCTACATATAATACAAACATGTTTTAGGGTTATTGGTTCAATGCATTTGCATCAAGTTTCTTATTTTCCATTAATTATTTTTTGAGGTTAGTTCAATGTAGTACATTGCATTCAGTTTTCCATTTCTCATTAATTATTCTTTGATGTTAGTTCAATGCAGTTGCATCAAGTTTCCGATTTTCCATTAATTATTATTTGAAGTTAGTTCAGTGAAATTGCATCCACTTTATAATTTCCCGTTAGTTATTCATTAAGGTTAATTCAGTACAGTTGCATCCAGTTTTCGATGTTTTGTTAATTAGTCTTTGAGATTAGTTCAATGCATTTGCATCCAGGTTCCAATCTCCCGTTAATTACTCTTTGAGATTAGTTCAATACATCTGCATCCAGTTTCTGATTTTCCGTTATTTATATTTGAGGTTAGTTGAATGCAGTTGCATCCCATTTCCGATTCCCATTATTTAATTTTTTTAGGTTAGTTCAATGAAGTTGAATCCAGTTTCCGATTTCTCGTTAATTATTATTTGCGGTTATTTCAATACATTTGCATCCAATTTTCAATTTCATGTTAATTGTTCTTTAAGGTCAATTCAATGCATTTGCATCCAGTTTTTGATTTCTAGTTAATTATTTTGTGAGATTAGTTTAATGCATTTGCATCCATTTTCCGATTTCTCGTTTATTATTTGATAAGATTGCATTTGCATCTAGTTCCCGATTCCCAATTAATTATTATTTGAGCTTATTTCAATGAATTTACATCCAGTTTTCGATTTCCCGTTAATTATTTCTTGAGGTTAGTTCAATGCATTTGCATCCAATTTATTATTTATGCTTTGAGGTTAGTTCAATGCAATTACATCCGGTTTCTGATTTCCCGTTAACTATTCTTTGAGGATATTTCAATGCATATTTGCATTTAGTTTCTGATTTCCCACCAATTATTCTATGAGGTTAGTTCAATACAGTTGCATTCGGTTTTTTATTTTCTGTTAATTATTTTTTGAGTTTAGTTCAATGCATTTGCATCCAGTTTCTGATTTTCCATTAATTATTATTTGAGGTTTGTTTGATGTATTTGCATACCGTTTACGATTTCCCATTAAATATTTTTCAAAGATTTGCATCCAATTTCTAATTTTCCGTTAGTTATTCTATGACGTTAGTTTAATGCAATTGCATCCAGTTTTCGATTTCTAGTTAATTACTTTTTGAGTTTAGTTTATTGCATTTGCATAAAGTTTTCAATTTCCCGTTAATTACTCTTTGAGCTCAGTTATGTATTTGATACAGTTTTCGATTTCCTTTTAATTATCCAATGTGGTGTGTAATACCAACTTCTACTAATCCATCTGTAGTGTCCTTGCAAACATGACATAAAAAATAATTATATTTGATTTACTATGTTAGATCATCAAAGATTATCTAGTTCCCAATTTCCCGTTAATTATTCTTTAAATTATGTATTACTCACTATGTGGAATCTGCAAAGATTATCTATGAACGGGTATTGTTATATTAATTATTCTAAAAAATATTTGCAAATATGCATAACTATTATATATTAATATTATATTGATCACTCATCCAAATTTCTTATAACGCGAAAACCTCACTCTTCATTAAAAAAAAACTCACATTTGATAAAACCCTCCAACTTCATTTTGTTGTTTAATAATAGAAGTTTGATTGAAATTTTGTGAGATTGCCTAATAAGGCGAAGTTCATATATATTGACGTTACTTGAATAGCAAGGAGTTACCAATTATACGGAAAGAGATAAGATAAACACAATTCTAAATGCAAAACTATACTTATCGAAACATTTTCACAACATATAATCTAACTATGTTTTGAGGTTAGTTCAATGCATTTGCATCCAATTTCTGATTTTCCGTTATTTATATTTTGAGGTTAGTTCAATGCAGTTGAATCCAATTTTCGATTCCCGTTATTTTTTTTTAGGTTAGTTCAATGCGGTTGCATCTAGTTTCCGATTTCTCGTTAATTATTCTTTGCAGTTAGTTCAATACATTTGCATCCAATTTCCAATTCCCTGTTAATTGTTCTTTGAGGTCAGCTCAATGCATTTGCATCCAGTTTCTGATTTTCCGTTAATTATTTTGTGAGATTAGTTTAATGCATTTGCATACAGTTTTCGATTTCTTGTTTATTATTTGATAAGGTTGCATTTGCATATAGTTTATGATTTCCCGTTAATTATTGTTTGAGATTAATTCAATGAATTTGCATCCAGTTTCCAATTTTCTGTTAATTATTTCTTGAGATTAGTTTAATACATTTGCATCCAGTTTATTTTTTAAGATTAGTTCAGTGCGGTTGCATCCGATTTCCGATTTCCCGTTAATTATTCTTTAAGATTAGTTACACGCATTTGCATCATGTTTCTAATTTATAATTAATTTATCTTTGAGGTTAGTTCAATGCAATTGCATCAAGTTTTTTATTTTCCGTTAATTTAATCTTTGAGGGTTAGTTCAATGCATTTGCATCCAGTTTCCGATTTTCCGACAATTATTTTTTGATATTAGTTTGATGTATTTGTATCCAAGTTTTGATTTACCGTTAATTATTCTTTGAGGTTAGTTTAATGCAGTTGTATCCATATTCTGATTTTCTATTAATTACTTTTTAAGATTAGTTCAATGCTTGCATTTGCATCCAGTTTTCGATTTCTCGTTAAATATTATTTGAGGTTAGTTCGATGTATTTGCATTAAGTTTTCGGTTCCCCATTAATTGTTCTTTGATGTTAGTTTCATTCAGTATTATATATGTTTTAAAATATTTGTCATTATTGCTTTGCCGTTATTTTTTTTCATTTTATATTATATATTTTGTGATGTTATTTTTTGTGTAATTTAATTTTTCACATGTAATTTGTTTTGGTTTGGTATATAATTTATTTAAGTCCAACGTCCACTTTAACTGAATCTCGTTATTATACATATATATAGTGTTGAAAATTTATAAATTCATAAATTTAATTGGAATATGTCGTAATTATTGTTGTCAGAATAGTGATTTTTGGAATCCTTGACTATGAATAAATGTTTAAATCCCATTGTGGATAATGCATCAAATCGAAAGGGTTTTAGAAAAATCGTTTTCGGTGGAAACTATTATTTTTAGCAATTTAGTTTTTTGTCTCATATTTTTTTTTTCGTAATTAGCTATATTGTTTAGAAAAAGTTAGAGACTTTGTGAAACTCTATATGAGATTATTTTTCTGTAATTAGTTATAGTATTTAGGAAAAGTTAGAGACTCTCTGAAATTTTAGATGAGATTGTTTTCTTATTTATATCCTACTTTTTTATAAGTAGTAATAGAGTTTAGAAAAAACTGGAGTCCCAAATGAGTGTTCCCAAAAAAATAGATGGTGGTATAAGGAATTGGAATACGAATCGTAATTATTGTATTATTGTAATTGTGATTTTTCGAATCCTTAACTGAATAAATGTCTAAATCACACAGTGAATGACGCATCAAATCGAAAGGGTTTTAGAAAAATCGTTTTCGGTGGAAGTTATTGGTTTTAACAATTTAGTTTTTTGTATCCTATTTTTTTCCCCGTAATTAGCTATATTGTTTAGGAAAAGTTGGAGATTCGGTGAAATTCTAGATGGGATAGTTTTTTCATAATTAGCTATAGTGTTTAGGAAAAGTTGGAGAGTCTGTGAAACTATAGATGGGATTGTTTCCTTATTTATATCATATTTTTTTATATTTAGTAATAGAGTTTAGAAAAAATTGGAATCTCTATAAGAGTATAACTATAATATATATCTAAGGATAAAGATAAATATTTGTTTCCTATTTTATCTCCTACTTTTTTTTAATTAGTCATGACACGTGGACACTCTAGAAACGCTTCCTCAATTGAAGAGGGTAGAGCTATAATATATATATAAAGAAGAGTTGAAGACAGACTATCCTTAGCACTGGGTTTCATGGATTGAGTCCATTGACCGTCTACAGACGTGAGATCCTGCGCTTACTTTGAGAAGTGCAAGCACGTATTTGGATTACAATTAGGCGTGAACATATATAACCAAGGAATTAAATTTCGTCTTCCATCAGTATTTCGGTGACCCACGGAAAACGAAAATATATAAATTTTCTAGAAGTTTTCGCAAAAAAAAAAAAAGAAAAAATATGTGAATACATTAACAAAAATAAAAAATATGGGCACTTATACACCAAAAATTACCAAAATAAGCAACTCCTATTTCAAAATTAACAATTCATCTAAAAATACACATATATTACATATTTCAATAATCAAATGTTTAGAAAACAAAAGGAAATCAAAATGGAGGGATTGGAGGGAGAATACAAACTTACCAAAGTGAAGTGAGGAGTCTCTCAAATATTTGGATGACTAAGTAAATGTTTGAGAAAGATTAGGGCTTTAATGTTTAATAACTAGTAAATAATAAATGCTAAATTGACAAAACTAGTCTCTATTTAAAATATTAGTGCACTTGCTACCATTTCAAAACTCTAAATTTCATGAAAAATTGCATATCAGTGTATATAATAAGCGAAATTGTTTTTTTTTAATGAAATAACTTCGAAAACTTGAAAAAAGAGAATGTATGGTCCAAAATGTTTCGGTGCCCACTGAAAACGAAAACGAAAATTTCACAAAATTTTCACAAAATTTTATGAAATTTAGTTCCTTGAGTATAAGACTATAAATACAAGGGAAGGGTTCTAGGGACATAGTTTATCTTAATACGTAAACAAACTCAAAATCGTTAGGACATTTATAAATTTTAGATTAGGCTAATTTTTTGTAGATATGGTATCTCAACTATTCTAAACACTAGCTATTTGGCCCGGCCTATGGCCGGACTTGCTACATAGATAGCTAAAGACTCAAAAGCCTAAAATCCACTTGAATAAATAATATATTTATATTGATAGAACGGGGTGACGTGGCTTCTTGGGATCATTCTCAACTACTCAGTATTAATGACCAATAAAACAACAGAAAAAAAATAAAAAAAAAAATAAACTAACTCCCAAAATAGCATTTCATCTAAAACAAAATCAATCTACCTAGACAAAAAGAGGTATTTTGTGGCTTCAATAAGGTTCTTGTCCAACCATATCTACCCCTAAATCAGCTTTGAGTTTTTACCTCCCTAAATTTTCTATAATCTTCGGCTAGCTGTACATTGCATAATATATGGTATCACTTTAAGCCTTCAAAATCAACAAAACCACACTTAAAATACTCGGATTCGACATTAAAATGATATTTTCACAAATGAAAAAGCCGCAATTGATTTTAATTTAGGTCGGGTAATTGAAGCGTTCAATGAATGGTTTTTAAAACTTGTGATACTGATATCAAAATAATCAAAATATTACAATATTGCAAATACAAATAGCTTTAGAATCACAAAAATCAAATTAAAAAGTTTTGGCCTTAATCCCAAGAAAATTACAAAGTTTATTTTAGTGTGACTGTATGAGTGAAACCAAGTCTATTACATCACATACAAATCCTATGTAGAAGGGAAATTTTGAAATTTAAATTACATATAAGACTACATCATTAGATATCACTTAGTACACCCAAGTATATCCACACATAGATTATTGTTATTTCCCAATATGTTGCACTCTACATACATTTCCACCAGGGATATATCTTGCGGTCAAATTAGCAGTTGCAATTGTAGTTGAGAGCCCGTAAGGCCATGTCCGTTTGTTTGATGACCATGCCTGGAATTGTGATGTCCGTTTGTTTGTGTGCTTAGCGTTGAGTTGATCAGCTTTGGCTAGCGGCTCCATCTTAGTCTCAACTTTTTTTGTTTTTTCTTTGCTCATCCGTTAACTCTTCTTTAGTCCTTCCAACTCCTTTCTCAGCCTGCATGCATTTTTCACATCAACGTAATTAGTAGACCAAAATTTAACTAAACATCCATTATATATTTACAACAAACTATCAAATCGTCTTAAGTGTAGACTTCCTTCTCATATATGCTACTATGAGACGTGAGATGCTCTCACCTTAAGTGCAGCACTTTGAACTTCTTCTAAATTCCAAAAATCATTATGTTTTAATTAAGCTACTCTATAATGAAGAAAACAAATGCACACTTTCTCAGCAGATGAATAATCTAATGGCTAAAAACTTGTTAATTAGCAAAGGGATTAAATATGAAACTCTAGTTACATTCAAATGAGATAGTAAGAATGGGATCAGTAGCGTGTGTGCGAGGAATGTAATTGTTCTAGACAACTTTTCCGGCACAAAGTTTATCAAGAGCTTCCACCACCAAGTTCCTCTTATCAAAATTAAAGCATGTTAGCTCCTAGTTATATAATTATCAACAGGGACTCGGCATACTAAATCAAATAGTGAACTCAAAGCTCACATGATTAATGCCAACAACGTATATATAGTTTGAAGTAGACGCCTGTTCTACATAGTACATATATAATGACACGTACTTATTACGCAATAATGAGAGTACATATACTCCATGTATTAAACATAGCTTGTATTGAAAAAGGATTTTTTTTTTTACATTGTCGACTGAAGTGCTCTAGGACTCTTTTCAGTATGTCGTTTTCTATATATAAGCTTCATCTTATATATATCACCGTACAGTAACATAGAATTATGTCTCTTTTGTTCTACCAATCCACAATTGAAATTTAAAAATAAAAAATAATGTAATTCCTCAAATTCACGCAAATTCTCCATTTAACTTCATCAAGACTATCAATATATATTATCAATATAGATAAATCTCTCCACTAATATATTTATAGCTATCATATTTTATGATCTCAGACAATACTGTGTACTATTGATACAGGGAGTTGTAGTCTACCCTTTTAAGATGCAAATAAATCAGTTTCACTTAAAGGATGATAAAAATGTCATTCTTATATCAATATGTTCATACCTTATGAGGCTGGAGAATCATATAGTAATGGGAATACTAATTAGGAACATACAGTAGATGGTGCTCTAATTTATAATTACAAAGAACCTGATTATCAGCAATGTTCAATACTCTTTCAATCCAATCAAGTAACCATCAGCTGAGTATATCTCATTGTGGTTCCAGCTACACGGCTGCCATAGTCGTTTCCAACTCTCTTTCTAAGGATTTAGGCATGGTTGAGAAGAGTAGAGCCTGATAGCGATCCATTATAAAAAACTGAGTAAAACAATCAATCTAAATGCACCGTTATATACCCCATATGAAGCCTCATAATATATTACAACACTAATTGCTTATTATGTAATTTTTTACTTTTGGAAAGCCATGCTCATGCCATTGTGGACTTCAAGTAGATATTAGCTGAAGATGATAGAGAGCGTTAAAAACTAACCTCATATGGGTGTTAAATGCCAAATAGGGGTACCTGGCATAAAAAGTTAAGACACGCAAACAAATGAAAATAAGAAACGATGTTGATATTAGCTAGTTAAAACTTAAAACTTGCATCAGTATTACATTTTTCCAAGTTTAATTGAGCATTTTATCATCTAGAACGTCAGTACTATAGTAGCTTCAAACGTACTTCATGATAGATACCACTCGACAACCATGCATAAAGACGTATCAAGACGGTGCAATATGATGTGCTTTTTACCACATATTGTATCAAGGTATACTTAAGGCGGCGTTCACGATAGCTTGCCTCTATACATTAAAAATGTAGCTCTTCACCTAATATAGCAAGAAGTAATATGTTCATTACTAACACACTACCCATAAACATTTAGAAAAAACAATGGCGTGGGGAAAAAAAATACACAATAAACAGGAAATTGCACGGTTTAGAAAATAGAGGTTTATGTAATATGACAATTAAACATTAAAATTGTAGATATATTGTTTCGGCAGTAAACTGCTTCAACACAACGAGAGCAATGGTAAAGAACGCACTAAGAAACAGAGGAATTTGATGTTAGGGGGAGATGAAACTGAACCAAACAATGGCTGCCTACGTACCCAAGATCTATTATCTAGGGATCAAGTTTCAACGTAGTTCATTGTTGTCCTGCGTGATGATGACGTAAGAAAATGGAGCAATAGAGTGGCCGAAGTGTAAAAAGAGAGTGTTTTTATGAATTGGTATTTATATAGGTAGAGTAGAAGTCCTTGTAGCTCAAGTATTCTTTTATCTTGAGTAATTGTGATAGAATATAACTGTCGGTGATAATTATCTTTTTGATAAGAAATGAATCGGACATAAATCAACGCATACATTAGTGGCAAGCCATGTGGCTAAGGTTGACCTTAGACACGTGAGTTAATGGGCCCAGACACATTGATCCATGATATTGTTGAAGTGGGCTTTAAATTTGTTGATTAATTGAATAAAATAGAGACCCCTACTAATGGACGTTTGCCACGTAGGTGGGGGTCGAAACACCGCCCCCTCTTTGTCAGGCGAACAAAGTTCACATGGCAAAGAAGAGAAGATAAATCACGGAAAATGTGAAATAAGAAAAGAGTAAGCGGAGTGTATAACAAAGTGTCGTGTGAACGTAAACGATAAGAAAAATGGACAATCGGGAAAAAATCGTGAATTATCGGAAATGAAATAATGTCAAATTAACATATATGAGACGCATTGTAGTTAAAAAATGACTAAAAAATGCACATAAAAAATTTCGAAAGAAATTGATTGTCGAAAACTGTACCGAACGCATTACGTGACCATATACGAAAGTTGATTTCGACGCCGCGTGCCACAGGAATAGCGATATTAGGATTAGACCGATGAAATTATACGTAGGGGCAATATAGTAATAATAGTAATAAAAGGAAGTTAAACACTAATCGGACTCAAAGTGTTCGGATGAGATAAGAATTGAGAGTAGAGATGAAGTTGGAGTTGGAGAAGAATCCCACCAGCACTGGAAAACCCGGTCGTAAACCCTATATAAGTGCTGATGCAGCTCCCGCATATCCCACTCGATGAAAAACAATGACTCTCATCAAACAGAACGGTGCCAAGATTCCAACACTGCTGCATTATAATCATGTGATCCTTCTTCGCGTCGACCACCAGGTACGTCTCTCTCGCTCTTCATCTTTGTTCAGAAGGGTTCAGAACGCAAGTGGAGGGCACAGCGTTGGGCTGGGTTCACAATGTCTCCTCTCCACTAGATAACGCGTGTCGCATATTCCCGAGATTCCTAAGTTCAAAACCACCCACCCAACCAAGAAAAGCTCAGAGGACTTCCCTTAGAAGAGTTACAAACTTGGCGCAGTATGCTGCTGTCGTTTTTTTTTTTTTTTTTTTTTTTTTTTTTTTTTTTGATTTTATGCATGGCCTTTGAAATGTTGAATTTAGGAATCAGCAAGATGTGAGAGGCGAGTACACACAAGCTCCTCATGGAAACAGCAGCGAACATGCGAAAAAGAACCGTCTTTGTCTGCAAAAACACGACTTTGTGGTTGGGAAAGATGGAAGCGTTCATATTCAAAACGGAAAACAACAAACATGATACGGTGCATCAACATCCAAGGACGGGCACCGTAACCGCTTTTATTAATTTGGCCGGGTGCATTCAGAAGTTAAAGTAAGAAACATGATACGGTGAAGCGCCCTCTAAGGAAGGGCACCGTACCTGTGCCCCATTGACCTGGTCCGGTTCATCCTTGTGGACTTAGTGAACCCGGTTTTTGAGCTATCTAACCCGGTTTTCTTGTTTTTTCAGGTAGTAACTATCGTACTATACGGGCGAAAAACACTCGAGAAGAAAACTCGATGACGATCGCAGACTTGGTGAGGTGGAGAGAAGGTGACAGATACAGCGACTACCCGGAACCGCGTCGATGGTCGCTTAAGGAAATAATAAAAAAAATAAAAATAAAAATAAAAAACTAGGACTCGAGAAATTTGAAATGGAGGAAGTATACGAATTTGAAACGAAAGTCGAAGAAAATGAAATAGTAACGGCTTACTCACAATTAAGTTGCGGGAGTGCAATTTAATCAAAGAAATTGAGCAATTATTGAGTTATTTTGAGCTGCGGAAGAAGACGGAGAAAAGTTCGGAGAATATGACAAAGCGGTGGCAAAAATTCGGACAACAGATGAAACGAGGGTATGTCAATTATTTTATTTTTTCCAGTTAAACTTCAAATTTTGGTTAAGTCCGAAAGACTTACTTAAAAAATTTGTATTTGTGTCATGAGTTGAAACGGCGAGAATTACGAGCAAAAGATATTGACGAAAAGTTTGAGCGGAAAGATCACAATGCCGTAGAAAAATAATAATAAAAGTTTTGAATAAAGTTTTCGCTTTAGAAAGTTAACGTAATCACGAATTTTGCCGCATGGAGAAACAACGGGTTATCACGAGCCTCGAAAAGTTTCGCTCGAAAGTTCGGCTTAATGCATTAGAAAAATAATGAATTTGTCAAAAATTTCGGTCGATAAATTTTCAGTAGAAAGATCGTGAGAATGCCTTAGAAAAAAATAATGATAATGCCGAAAATTTTTATTTCGGGAAAATTTTAGGAGAAAGATCGGCACAATGCCATAGAAAAAATAATGACATTGACCGTAAAAATTTTATTTCGGGAAAATTTTTAAGTAGAAAGATCGACACTGATGCTTTAGAAAAATAATGACGCCGACAAAAATTTTTGTTCGGAGAATTTTTCGTCGAAAGATCGGCACAATGCCTTAGAAAAATAATGAAGTTGACAAAAAATTTTGCTTGGAAAATTTTTCATAAAGATCGCACAATGCCGTAGAAAAAATAATGAAGCGGACGAAAAATTTTATTTCGAAAATTTTTTCAGAAAAAGATCGGCACAATGCCTTAGAAAAAATAATGAACCGGACGAAAATTTTAAATTTCGGAAAATTTTTTCAGAAAGATCGCACAATGCCTTAGAAAAATAATGAAGAAAAATTTAAAAATTTCGGAAAATTTTTAAGAGAAAGATCGGCACAATGCCTTAGAAAAAATAATGAAACCGACGAAATTTTTTGTTCGAGAGAATTTTTCGTCGAAAGATCGACACAATGCCTTAGAAAAATAACGATCTTTGATGAAAATTTTCGCCGAAATTTTTTAAGTGAAAATATCGCACAATGCCTTAGAAAAAATAATGAAGCCGGTGAAAATTTTTAATTTCGGAAAATTTTTAAAGAGAAAGATCGGCACAATGCCTTAGAAAAAAATAATGAATTTGGAGAAAGTTTTTCGCAAAAAAATGTGGACGTAATGTGAATTCTCGCCCAGACGGAGAAAGCGGTGGTATTATGAGCAAATTATATTCATAAAAAAGAGTCGATGGAGAAAAGTTTAGTACGCGAGAAAAGGCGCCAATTAATGTCGTAGAAGAATTAAAGAAGGTGAAGTTTAGTTGAGAAAAGCGCACAATGCCTTAGAAAAAAGAATGATCGCGGAAAATAGTTAACCGAAAAGCTTGCCGCGAATGCATATTCGGCAATGGAAAATAGTTAACCGAAAAGCGGAAAATAAAAAGAACCTGGATTGTAAAGGAAAGAATGATAGAGAATGTCGGGGTGACTATTGAAAACCAATGGCTAAAGAAAAGTGTCGTTCACCGTGGATGAACTTCGAAAAAAATACTTTAAGCGGTGCCAATGATTATTTGACGATGAAACAGGTATGTTAGTATTTTTATTTATTAGTTATCGTAAAATTGTGGTTAAGTCTGAAAAACCGGCGAAAAAGATTTGTATTTTGTCGCGGGTTGAAATGGCGTAATTACGAGCAAAATATAGTTACAAAGAGTCGACGGAGAAAAGTTTCGCCATGAGAAAAATGTCAAATAATGTCGTGAGAAGAAATTAAATAATGAAATTTGTCGGGAAAAGTTTAACTTCGGAAAGTTGTACTCGAAAGATCGGCACAAGGCCTTAGAAAAAAAATAAGGAAGATGAAGAAAGGTTTTGCTTTCGGGTGATCGCGGCGCGAATGCCGTAGAAGAAATAAAGAAATCGAAGAAAATTTTTCGAGAAAAATTGATGAAAAATGTCTCTCGAAATATCGGCCCAATGCCTTAGAAGCCGAACGGAAAGTTTCGTTGAGAAAAGCGGCGCAATGCCTTAGAAAAATAATGAATGCGGAAGATAATTAACCGAAAGTGCTAAAAGCGGGTTTAATGCAGATTTCGAAGAAGAAAATGAAGATTTAATTGAGTTTAACCGTAAGATAATTGACGAGAGACAATTGATTAGGTAATTGTGTGAATGTAATACTATAGAGCTAAAACTTCTTTGATGAAAAATAAATAAAAATAAAGTACGCGTTTGTTATTGAATGTTGTTGTTTGATGATAGATAACATACCCGTGGAAAAACGGACAATGTTGTTGATTTATATAATTGAAATGAAATAGAACGAGATGCCCCCACGTAGAGAAAAGCTGATAATGCATACTTAATTTTGCAAAATTAGGCTAAGCGAGCATAAAATCGTTCAAACTTGGGGTCGACAAAGCTAAACGTGGTAACCTCGTCCGATTTTGTCGGAACAATAAGAAACTAACGGCGTAAAAAGCTCAAATCCTTAGGCGAAGTTAAAAGTAGTAACCGGCCGATTTTGTAAAGCGATAGTAATGATTAAAAGCGTTCAAACTTGACCGAAGTTAAAAATAGTAATTCGTCGATTTTTGTCATATCGATAGTAATGATTAAAAGCGTTCAAACTTAGATTTGGGCGGTTAAAAGTAGTAAACCGTCCGATTTTGTCGTAGTGATAGTAATGATTAATGAAGCGTAAAAACATTCAAACGTAAAACCGACGGCTAAATGTGGTAACCGTCCAGATTTTTTCAGAATGATAGTAATGAACTAAGTGGCGTAAAAAAAAACGTTCAAAACGTAAACCGATGAAGCTAAATGTGGTAACTTCACGATTTTTCGTAATAATGATAGTAATGAACTAAGCGTAAAAGCGTTAAAAACGCTCAAAACGAACCGACGGCTAAATGTGGTAACCGTCGGCCGATTTTTAAATAATGATAGTAATGAACTAAGCAAGTGTAAAACGTTCAAACTTAAACCGGACGGCTAAATGTGGTAACTTCGCGGATTTTTCGTAATGATAGTAATGAACTAAGCGGCGTTAAAAGCGTTCAAACTTAGGACCGAATTTAAAAAGAGGACCAAAAAGTGATGTGTCAAACCCTTCGCTTCTAACGGGCGGGCGAGAGATAAGCCAATGAATGGCGCATGGCGACGTCATTTTGGTCTTTGAGTGATAGAAGAGATGCTATCAAATTGTCGAGCAAGACTATGTATCAAAATAAGATAAGCCGGCCATACGCTCATCTCTTGCTTCAAAAGACCCACCAAACCGATTTGCAACAAAAGGAGAATCCGTGTATAACTGGAGCTTTCACTTGTCATCAAACTGTTCTCAAGGCACAAATGGCGACCTCATACTGCGGCAAACCGTTATTTGAAGCGGGCGGCCAAGTCGCCTGATTTCCCAATCTTTTCTCTGCGGGTTTAACAAAAACACATCTAATTCGGACCATTTACTATAGGAGCCATCGGAGTAAACAATCCATAGAGTCGATGGGATTAGGAATGCGCGTTTTCATGTTTGTCTTTGCCCCATTAGCGGCGAGAATGTCTTCCATAGATTTTTCCATCATCGATGAAAAGAAAAAGACTAACGGCTTGAGTTGTAGGCGCGCGGTATATGCCACTAGGGTTGACCGGTTGAAAGACTTGTCAATATAGGAGGGGTGATCAAGTATTTCTTCGGTTATTTGCAATGTCATCTCACAATAAATGTTCCAAGTTGTCGCCCTCAAAGTCCGGAAGAAGGGATGACAACGATCGAAATATTTAGAAATAAATCTATGAAGAGCGGCCCGGCCATTAAGTCGTTGAATTTCCTTCTTATTTTTTTGGTGATGGCATATCAATAACAACGCGTATCGATCGGGGATTAGCCTCGATACCTTTACGAGTCATGAGGTATCCCGAAATTTTCGGAAGAGGCCAAAAGAACATTTGGCGGGATTGAAGTCTCATGTTATACTTGTTAAGCTTATCAAAACAAGTTGAAGATCGGAAAGATGATCACCAAAGATGCTTCGATTTAATGACTATATCATCGATATAAGCCTCCATTATTTTTCCCAATAGATCGAGAAAAAATTGTATTGACAAGCTTTTGGTAGGTTTGCGACATGTTTTCGGACAAAAGGCATAATAGTGTAGCAAAAATGCCTTGGTGGGTGATGAAAGCGGTGAACTCTTGGTCATCCACATTCAAAGATATCCGGTAGTACCACGAAGAAGCATCCATGAAAGATAAGGCGTTGGAAGCTCGAAGTGGCGTTCACGGATTCGAAATTCATGGCAACGGATACGGATGAATCGGACAAGCCGTTAAGGTGCGAGATGAACTTTATGATGAGTGGGAAGTTACATCAAAAGGACTTCGTGCTAAGTGGGGTGAAATCCATTTTATCGGAAGATTTAAAGCAGACCGGGCGCCCCGGTCGAGCCCATGTGGAAAATGACACCTTCCATTACCTCTTTACAAGAGTTAGAGATTTTTAGGCGGTACACTGCGTTGGTCCATGGAGATTATCTTTTCTTTGCGTGTAACCGGCCTATCTAGGTCGATGGTTTGTGCGGGATTGTGGTCTTCCATCTAGTTATACGTGACACCTTCCATCCCCTCGCTTTTGGTCGAACACATGCGGGATGGCGGTTTTCTCAAATTCTGCGAGGTCGACCTTCCTGTCGGTCGGTCCGGTCTAGGATGAAGGTTTTCCTTATACTTTCTTCGGTGGCGCCTTTTTCCCTGCAGGGTCGGACTGTCTAGGATGGCGATTTTTTCGCAAATCTGCAAGGTCGGCGCTTCCTGTCAGTCGGTCGATCGGGATTAAGGTTTTCTTATACTTTCTTCCATGGCCTTCTTCCCCGCAATGGTCGGACACATCTAGGATGGCGATTTTTCCTCAATCTGCGAGGTCGGCCTTCCTGTCGGTCGGTCGATCACGGGATTAAAGGTTTTCCTTATACTTTCTTACGTGGCGCTTTCTTTGAGAGGCATTTGTATCGCCGTTTGCGATAGCAATGGCCGGTCTTGTCGCCGCCGGGAACCTAGTAACAAAAGTGCGTAACTTTTCGTCACGTTGTTGCTTGATGTTTAGAAGTGAGTCGACATCCTTTTTGGCGTCTTGCAATTGTGGCGGAAACGATTAACAAACCGATTTTCTAGTTCATTGAATTGGTGAATTGATCTTGAAGGCAACTCATTAAACCGGTAATGCTTCTCCCTTTAGAGTTGATGGAAAGAGCTTACATATGAGCGGATCATCTCCACCCCATAACACCAACTTATTTTTGAGCGATAGAACATGCAAGCCGGGATCTCCTTCCGGGCTAAATCATAAAGTTCAAAATCGGTTGTTTGAAGTCGGGATGGTGGTAAGCTTCTTGAATGTCGGCGAAAAACTTATCAAATGCACGCCATCATTGACCATCAAGTTTTTCATTTTACATCATTTGACTCTCTATCGTTAAGTTCTTTTGTAATCAACTCTTTCAATTTGTTGTTACGTTAGAGTTAAAGTATTGGATCGAACAAACTGGGGCCCCGGTCGTGCCTTTATGTGGAGAAGGATACCTTCCATTATCTCTTATTGGAGTTAGAGATCTTTGGCGATGCGCGCGATCGACTCCGACCGGTGATTGCCTTTGTCTATCCACGTAACCCTACTGTCTAGGCGGTAGAGTCACCCTGGTAGGGTGGTCGGTATAATTATACAACTTCAATGTTTTGTTGCTTTTTATGCGGGATGCCCGCCTTCCGGTCATGTCGGTTATATATCTCGGATGGCGGTCTTCCCTGAAATTGCTTCTCGAGGTAAATCTTCCATTTGAGATCGGACATGTCTAGGGTAGTAGTTATCCCGCCAATCCGATTCTCCCCATAAATACGGGTAATAGGGTCATTACTCTTAGAGTGCACCGGTCATGACTCGTCGTAAGTCCGCTTCAACCGTATTAGAATTGGCGGTGGCGGAGGCGGTGGTGGTGGCGGTGGCTGCTTTACGGTTGGATGTTGAGAATTGATCTTACCACTAGGAGCAACTTGATTGTTCAACGGTTCTGCGTTGGCCGATTTGAATTTCGAGGGTTGCAATTTCTATTAGCAGGAGGAATATGTTGACTATTTGGTTTGCTTCTTGCGCTTACCATCTTGATTGTTTCACGTGATAATGAATTCTAAAGTCCCCACAGACGGCCAATTATGTTTTGCAAGATGGCTCAACACAACCAGAGAGCAATGGTAAAAACGCACTATTTAAAACGAGAGGAATTTGATGTTAGGGGGAGATGAAACTGAACCAAACAATGGCTGCCTACGTACCCAAGATCTATTATCTAGGGATCAAGTTTCAACGTAGTTCATTGTTGTCCTGCGTGATGACGCATAAGAAAATGGAGCAATAGAGTGGCCGTAGCCGAAAAGAGAGTGTTTTTTATGAATTGGTATTTATATAGGTAGAGTAGAGAGTCCTTGTAGCTCAAGTATTCTTTTATCTTGAGTAATTGTGATAGAATATAACTGTCAACTGATAATTATCTTTTTGATAAGAAATGAATCTGGACATAAATCAACGTACATTAGTGGCAAGCCATGTGGCTAAGGTTTGACCTTTAGACACACGTGAGTTAATGGGCCTGTACATTGATCCATGATATTGCGAAGTGGGCTTTAGCCCTGTTGATTAATTGAATAAAATAGAGACCCCTACTAATGGACGTTTGCCACGTAGGTGGGGGTCGAAACATATATTAAACCTCAAATGACATAAACAATTCTCACCTGTATAGAATCCATTGAAATTTCTCCCTGTAACAAAAAAAAACACGCCATCACATATTCACATCACACAAAACTCTCAACTTAAAACAAAATATCAAAACATACCGAAAGTCTCGAAACTTCTGATTGGACAAAGCTTTCAAAGGGGTAGTATAAAAAATTCTCCTTCCTTTAGCAATCAGAAGCTACTGGGCCGCAGCCTTCTTCGCTATTAATGTCTTTCCACTACTAAATTCCAGGCCGATACTACTACTGATGAACCTCTCAAAAATGTTTCTATTGCCATTTTCTATTTTATACAAAATAATAAAAAAAAAAATGTAATTTAGATAAAGAACGTAAAAATAAAAAATAAAAAGTTTGAAGTACCTGAAATTTGTCTATTCTGAAGTCATAGATAGAAATGAGTTTGTCAATATTAATAATAGCAGCTTCACCAAACTCTTTCACTTCGTTTCGAAGTCTTTCTACTCTTGCCACTTATGTTCCTTGTATCTAGAAGCCGAAATTACTTCTTTACCCTCTTCTTCTTCTTCTTCAAACTCCACATCCTCATATTCTTCGTATTCCTCTGCTGCCTCGTCATCATCTTCTTCTTCGGCATCTGAGAGAGTTTTTTTTTAGTTGAAAATTAGACTTTTGAGAAACGTGGAGTGAAGTAGTCAAGTGGGATTTGTTTTTGTAACATAATAGAGAATGGTTTGAGCCTAGTAACCATTTCTGTTTTGGTGTTGAGAGAGGCTTATTGTTTATCAATCCAGTTTTTTTGTTTTTTTTTTGTGAAGGTCGGGTGGGGTTTTGAGTTTTGACTAAAGGTTTTTTGATCTTTTTCTTTTATTTCATATTGTCACGCGAACAGTTCCAAAAACCGGGCATGAGTTTTTTTTTTTTTTTTTCGCCAAATGATTGGAAAAGTTGAGGTGTCGATCTAAGAGAAAAAATGGGGCTGACGTGTTTCAATGGGAGCATTCTCAACTACTCAGTAAATCAAATTGCAAATATTCAATCAGCTGGTTTCCCTAAACCGAACGGGTCAAATCCGTAATCACCTACCAAAGTCCCGTCCAAATATTCAAGCGTTTTTGCACCCATAAACCAAAGTGGCCGATCGGTAGTGGGCTTCGATACTTTCTTTGGTGCTGCTTTCTTTTTACCGAATCCAAAATGGGTTTGGAATCTACCAGAGTTTTAGATAGTGGTTTCTTGTAAACGGGTGCTCGAGGAACTTACCATGAATCCAGCGATTTACATTTGCTTCCGTTATTCTTCTTTGCGGGTTGGTCGTGACGGTGGCTTCTATTGGACCCGGAGTTGGTCAAGGTACTGCGGCGGGCCAAGCTGTAGAGGGTATCGCGAGACAACCAGAGGTAGAAGGTAAAATAGCTTGAGGCTAATGTGTACCAAGTGTGGCGGTAATAGCAGTAAATAGGAAGTGGTATGGTGATGAAGAGTGGATTTATTGGAGATAGAGGAAGAATAGATAAGCAACTTTTTCAGTTTTTGCCGTGGGTTTTTGTTTGGTGTTTAGGCTTTCCATTTTAAATTGGGGACTGATTTCTCCTAATATTCCTTATTTACCTCCTAATTTCTAGTGAGTAACAAAATGATTTCTAGTGAGTAAAAAAATAACGTGGACACAGTGAGAGAGCTCAAAAGGGGACTGCTATAAAGAAACATGTTGTACAAAAGCATAAAAATTTCTAAATTCTTACTTTTACTGACAAATGGTGCTAGCTAGGTAACAAAATTCAAAACAAATAACTTTACACTCGGGCTTAAAGCTTAAAGCAGATAAATTTAATCTGTGAAAATCAAATTAATAAATTGTCCAAACTTTAGAATATAAACTCAAGGAATCAATTAAATATATATATTTAAAGACCTTGAAGAAATCAATTGTACCTTTCAATCATCTGTTAGTTGCACTTTCTTATATGGGGCAGCCCTCCTATATATTGATTTGTGGAAATAGCCCATCCTACTTCACGTCTCCAATATCTGTTATGTGGTTGTCCTACATACTAAAGTCACTCGCAGTACGTAAGTTGGACTTCTTTCAAAGGGTCCTTCATCTTTGCCATTAAAACCAAAAGGTTCAATCAAAAGAAAAACTGAAATTATTTCCATATAACTAAAGTTTCGGAACTAAATTACGAAAACATGCACCGACCTTTTGCATCAATCTCCCCCTTTTGAGTCAGCCATAACGTCACTGCCATGTGCTATCGACTACTCATCAATATCTTTTGTTTGTCTGATTACTACTTGTTTGCAATCAATATTTTTGAAATTAAGGCTATCAAGAAAATCGAGCCTACATTAAAGAAGCGACTTCTTGTATTGAAATTGTTGGTACTGCACTTGTATTATGTGCAAATATATAACACAATAATGCAAAAACCCACAAAACAAAAAGAATAGGCACAATAGTATTTTCTAAACAAAAAATAATATTTAGTTAATAGCTATAAGCAATATTTGTAGCGCTTAACCATCCCTTCAAGTCTAAAAGCTACATCAAACAATCTTATCCAGTGCCCATATAAAATCAATATTTCATTAACAGTAGTGGGCTCTTCCCTTGCTAGTACATGATAGACCGGGAGGAACGTAAGGCGACAAACACAAAGATCAGAATAGAATGACATTCTTAGGATAGTATTTTGTTTGTTTTGAAGGCATTATGTGAGGAACGAACAATTCAAAAAAAATTAAGAACTCCATTGCACACGATGCTATAATGCTAACCTTCTCTTGCAAGAAGTCCAAAATTTTATTGTTAGTTCCATTTGTACCTCTTTCCCGATATATACTTTCCTTGAGATCCAGGTACCTTTCACAGAAAATCCAATAACAATTTTCTTGTGCAATGCAAAAAGCAATATCAATCTATGTGCAAAAAGGAAAATAAAACAAACCTCTTCTCCCAATGATTTGCACTGAAAAGAAGATGAATTGCACGATCATCCAACTGTGATTTGTTTGCAAGATAAGATGATATCATTTCCCCAACACCCGCCTTTCTGTCAGGAAACCGCCATGACTCAACTGAAAATCCTAGCCCCTCTAAAAAAGAGAGTAATCTATTACACTGTGAGGTCTTCCCACTACGGTCCAAACCTTCTAAAACAACCAAGGCACCCCTTTGGTTATCAATCTGACCGTCTTCCATTCGAATTTGAGTAGAATAAGTCTTCTTTGCAAAGTTCAACTGGAACTTTGAAGGCCTGGTAGCTTTAGTAGTTCCAAATATTCTAGAAATAAAAGAAATCTTTCAGAGACAATAGTTTCAATAGCAATTCGATAGCGGACTGCCTCTCAAATAATTGGAACTAAAGCAAGAAATTTAAAAAAATAATAATAAAAAAAAATGACAATTGCTCATGTACAATGTGATTTTGGAAAGTTGTAAGTCATACAACAACTACCTAGAATCAAATAGAATACATTAAAATAATAGAATAATATGACAGAAAACTCAATTACTGTTTTCCAAGGAACTTACATGCTTTCCAAGGAACTTACTGTTTTCCAGTCTCCAACTTACTTCTTTTCTTAGATGATCACGAACACGGTAAGCATAATGAGCTTCCTCAAGTCCTTCATATTCTGCATAAGATTCTCGCGGGAAAACTCTCCTGGCAATGCTTTCACAAAGCAATGTAGTTTTATCAAAAGTAGAATCTAAAGAAGGACACCGCTTGGAAGCCAAGCTGATCCCGCCGGATCCAGAGTTGAAGTTCTTCATATCAGATACCAAACACTTGAGAGATCTGATTGTGTAGGAAACTGAACTCGGCATCAGAAATATATTTCTCAACTGCTTTCCTTGCCTGTGTGATCCCCTTGGCCTTTCTGATTTCTCTCGCTAGTTCTTCCTGGATCTGCATTCTCTTCATCTCAAGAGCAATTCTCTTCTCTCTGGGTACTCCAGACTCTCTTTGAATCTTGGCATTTGCTTTTCGACATTCTGCTGCTTGCCAGCCCTTGCGTTTCTGTCTAAAATTATCAGGACCTCCGAGAACTTGATAAAGAATTTGCACTAAATCTTTGAAGTAACCGAATTCTGCAAAACTTGTCAGTAACAATATATCATAGGAACCAATATAGGCATTAAAATTTAACACTTTTCAGGTTTCTTTTGTTTAAGAATGGAGATAAGATTTACGAATGGAGATAAGAGGAAGAGAGGTTTTTCTTTTTGACTTTTCTGTTTTGTGGGTTTTTTTTTTTTTACGAACAATTGAAAAAGGGCGTGGATTTGCTTTTGTTTGTGCGGAGGGTGACGTGTCTCTATTAGAGTAAAAAGGGGGCTGACGTGTTTCACTGGGAGCATTCTCAACTACTCAGTATTAATGGTCTTTGATTGTCACAAATAATTAAAAAAATCAAAAAATTCCAAACTTGCAAAATGCAGTTAACAATTTACAAAATTTGGCTAATTATAGACCGTTCATTTTTACCATTTTGGATGCTATATTTGGTAAGTTTAGAAATTTTAATTTTTTTGATTATTTGTGAGAGTGTTTAGAATAGTTAGGAAGTCATATCTACAAAAAATTAGCCTAACCCAAAACTTATAAATGGCCTAACGATTTTGAGTTTGTTTCCGTGTTAAGATAAAATATGTACCCTTAGAACCCTTCCCTAAATACATTACCCATACAGAGAAAATTTGTTCAACTAAATCAATTAAGTTGCATTATTCAAAACTTTTAAATTGGTGAGTTCAAAAACATGATAAGACAAGGGAGGAAACCATCGAGAGAACTAGGATATGCATATCAATTGGAATCAAAACGAATGACAATAATATAATCTGATTCAATTCCCTAATGGGAGCATATATAAAAGCATTTGTACGCAAGATCTTTCTCCAATATTTGGTGCCTAGAACACATGGGCTTCACAATAACCAGCATCACCATCAGCAAGTTTGCTAGGATAGATATCAACTCTTACAACTTTGTATATATCAGTAACAGGATCATGACCAAAGCCCAAAACAAAACTTCGGGTAAAATCAGCTGGTACTTCTTTAACTAAACTAAATGGAACTAAAATATTTTCTTTTATTTGCAGGATTGCACAAGGCTATAAACGTTTCATTGTCTGGTAAACAAACCAATCCATTGCATGAGCCAACTATAAAAGTTGGTGGTGGAAGCGACAAATTGTAATTTATTGCAGCATTAGACGTCTCATATTTTAATGAGTATAATAAGGTGGTAACTGTATTTAACTTTGCCGTGAAGATGAGCCTCGGGCTGTTTTGAATTCCTTGATCAATATGCAATTTAACAAATTGACGGCCAGTGATTAATCTAAGCCAATATATGCATACAGACTTGCATTGCAACAACTGTTTAATTGGTAATCGCAAAAGAATGTCGATCAAGATCTCTTCTGGGAGTGAGACGTTCCATTGTATCTTTCTTGATATAACTCTTTTCCTTTCCATTCTTGAATCTTGCTCCTCTTGTTACTCTTGCATGAGAGTAGATTGATTTCAAGCAAAGCTTTTTATACGTACAATGGCACTCAAATTTTTTTGGGACTCACACAAATTGGCTAACAGCACGTTGATTGAGGTATACCGTATACCCATCAAGCCCAACCCGTATGTGATTAGGAATAATTCACACAAGTTGGATTTATCCAAAACCAAAACAAACAGTACTGGTGACGGTGGGTCGGATGGTTCTTTGTTTCCAATTCAATCAGGAAACAAAGGCAAAGTTCGAGGTTTTTTCAAATCTTTAAATAGGTTATGCTCTATATGCATGTTGCTTAGCGACCTCGTCATAGTATGATTTTTTGAATTACATAGTTATAATCTCTAAAAAAATAATATAAAAACATTAGGACACATTGAATATAATCACTCACAAGGACCGTGAATGAGATTTTCTAAATTATTTTAAATAATTGAAACTAATTCTAATTTCAAAAATGGTTTTTAGATAAATTGTTTAAAAATACCCTGATTAGAATAATCAAGGGAGGTGGTTCTAAAATCATAAAAAAGAGATTACAAATATATAGTATGAATCATGAGATTTTTTCTCCTAAAGATATGAATATAGTGTATGGATTCAATCATTGTTCATATAAAAACCAAAGTTGATTCGGATCCCACATTATTTAGGCTATATGCATGTTCAAGTTTATTCATACCTCAACATGTCATATGCTACTTTGCTATTACATTATTTGGGAGTGACAATCTTTGTTTACGGATGGAAAAAAAAGCTATGGACACATATTTTTATTTATCACTCACAAGGACCGGGTATATAAAAGGTAAGTATACCATTAACACGAAATTAAAAATGGTTTGGGTAGATGAAAGGTCAAGTATACCTTGATACGAAATAATCAACGGCCCGGCCTAACCAAAACGACCCGGTGTATATAGTATGAACAAACGACCCGATGTATATAGTATGAATAATGAGATTGTTTATACTCTCAATAGATATGAACATGAGCTATGGACACTCATTGTTCATATAAAAAACCATTGTTGATTGTCCATACCTATTTGGGGTATGAACAATTACTATTCATACCTCAACATAATGTATGATCAGTAAAAACACCTATTGGAATATGAACAATCATTATTTATACCTCAACATGAGCTGTGAACAATCAATGTTCATATCAAAACATAAAAATGAGTAAAATAAAAATATTTATTTCAAATCCGGCTATTTATGAACAATTATTATTAATAATTATTTAGGGATTATAAAAAATGTTTTTTCATACCTCAACATGAAAATGATGAACAATTATTGTTATTACTTATTTAGAGTATGAACAATCAATGTTTATACCACAACATTAATCCATCTCCAATGAATGAACAATAAAACCACCAATTGGAGTATAAACAATCATTGTTTATATATCAATATATTGTATGAGGTATGCTCACCTATTTGGGTATGAACAATTATTATTCATACATCAATATATTGTATGAGGTACGTTAACTTATTTGAGTATGGACAATCATTGTTTATACATCAGCATAAGGTATGAACACTCATTGTTCATAGCAAAACGAGAAAAAGAGTAAAATTAGAAAATATTATTTCAAATCCGGGCTATTTGTCCTTAAGGGTTATTTTCACTCGAAATTTGTCTTTGAGAGTGATTAAAAAAAATCACTGGTTTTGAGAGCGATTTTCACTTGAAAATGGGTCTTGGGACCAATTTCTTGTTGCCATTATGCCCACTGCCCATTGGACAAAGAGACTCTAAATCTCTAATCTATCTCCAATGAAAGAACAACTAAACCACAACGTCTGAATGTTTAACTAGCTAAGTCAATCTTAGACATTAACAAGTTTGCTAACACCTTATTTACACCCAGGGGGAGATTTTGTCAAAAATATATATAGATATAGTCTATGTTTTTTTTTCGCTAACAACATATCTCATATATTAAAACATCAAGGGTGGGCTTTGGCTTTGTCGAGTTAAGCGAATAAAGTGGAGATTCACTACCAATGGATGATATGCCCATTGAGCTAGCTCCTCCTGTTAATCCACCTAAATTTACAAAAGTTAAGAGGTCTGCAAAGATCCTCTATCAACAACTTAATAGGTTATAGTTTCCAACTATGAGAGTTATGCTCCAAAGGAGATACAACATTTTGAATTACTAACAAACTATTCCCCTCAAACAAAATGGAGTTTCTCTCCTGTACTTCGAGCCAGCTTTGCAGCCACCTCCAAGGCCACCATCTCAGCCTCCTCCGCATCTACTGCTTTGAACCTTTTGATCGCTGCTGCCTTTAGGGTGCCTTATTTGTTATCCTAAGCCAGAGCTCCAGCTGCCTCATCTCCTGTCCCCCTATCAAAAGCAACATCAAACCTTATTAGTATAGTCTCTAATTCAATAACATGAAATAAATCATTATATGGGCTATAGTTATGAGTCATAGTTTGTCATATATGGAAACTATTGTTCCCTACTCCCTGAATATCTCCAAAGGCTTCAAGACATCTCATCCATTGGGTTCTGTTCTTCTGAGTAAACCCTCTCTGTTGCTGGTTATGCCTTCAAACTTTGCCTTGTTCCTTGTCTCCCATATGCCTTGTAGTATAAGAAGAGCTAGACTTCCTTTTTCAGCAATTCTTGGATCTGCCTCCTTAGTCCACTGTACGAGAAGGTCAACCTAATCTCTTATTATGTAGTGTCCCAGCTCATCTAATTCCCCATTTAGACCATTCACACTTGAAGAAAATATGTATAGGGTCCTCTTGCTCCATCCAGCACAGAGGACAAGTGAACTCTCCTTTAATCCCTCTTCTCCTTAGCAATCCCCAGTAGGCAGGATTCCCATGTACAACTTCCATTGGAACAAAAGAGTGTTGGCTGGGACTGGAGCTTTTCAT
The DNA here is from genome assembly GCF_015680905.1 of Coptis chinensis. Classification (NCBI taxonomy): domain Eukaryota; kingdom Viridiplantae; phylum Streptophyta; class Magnoliopsida; order Ranunculales; family Ranunculaceae; genus Coptis; species Coptis chinensis. Next base: position 83,701,030 of record NC_141463.1, on the reverse strand, counting down.
ATAGCTTTGATGGTATTAAAGTTGAAAGAGGAGGAATGTTCCATGCCACCATTCCTTACCATTCTTTGATAGGCAGATTTGACAGACAAAATACCATTTCTGGTATCCATCCATCTAATAGTATCTTTCATAGCAAACAGAGGTCTAATCATGACTTGTTTTATAAGATTTCCAATAGTAGATGGGAATAGGTAGTCAATCCTATTTGTGTCCCATCCACTACCATCAACCAAAATAATATCTTTAACTTTGAGAGTTTGAAGGTCTTGTCTCAAAGGAAGGAGATTATTAATAAGGATATAGGTTGATTGTTAAGACTGAGCCAAAGATAGCTCATGACCAGCACATCCTCACCCTTTCCAATACTCCAGATACATCCCTCCAAGACTTTCTGACCAACTTTATGGACCCCTTTCCAAAACCAAGAGGCATATGGAGGAGGGTTCTTTTTAACATCAAACCAGTTCCTACCATATATGGCCCTGAAAATTTTGGCCCATATAGATTTTTTTTACTGTGAGAGCTTTCTAAGAAAGCTTAGCTAGCATAGCTTGATTCATATCTTGTGCTTTTTTTAAGCCTAAGTCACCACTAGTTTTAGGTTTGCATATGCTATCCCACCCAATAGTGTGGATGTTTTTGCTATTTTTTGTGTCATGCTACAAGAAATTCCTGCATGCCTTTTAGATATAGTCTATGTGCTTTGTGCTAATGCACTAAATTAAATAGTACTAGCAAAAGTCACGTGCGCACTGTATAGCCATTGTTTAACTTTCTCACGTGATGAGGAGACCAACCAATAAAGACAAATGGCAAAGTTTAGATATTAAAAAAGAAAATTACAATTATACCCTTAGAATATATGTGAAAAAGACTATTTTATCCCTATTTGTTTGACTTTTCCAAACATAAAGTCTATTATGATTAGAAATTAATTTAAAAAACGGTAAAACTACAATTTTACCCCTACAAAAAGTAAAAAATAAGAGAATGTGAAATTACCAAACTGTCCCTGTGACGTACGTGAAAACGCTATTCATCATACCCCATATTTTTCTATATAGAGATATACTGCCCTAGTGTCATACGGCTATAGGCTAGTTAACTCTCTTATTTTTTAATTTTGTCCATATTTGATTCTTTAATGATGGGCCGGGTCGTTACTTAAACCAAAGCTGAGCGCCTGAGCCAAATAATAATTTGTCGAGTTCCTACTTGTTGGCTTAAAAGAACAACATAACACCCTTCCCTTACCAAAGTGAAAGTGCATTTCATCCCCTTTCTGGAGATATATTAGTTCACTATCGAACTCTAGAGGTTTAAGAGAAATTTAAACTAGTATAAAGGGTTCCTAGATGGAAGAAGACAAAGAAACACTGCAACAACAACATGGCAGCAGATGGAGCAGCTAGGCATGGAGGGTAATGCACCAACTATGACAGTTGATTTAGGCTGATTAATTAGCTCATATCCTTTTAAAAGTATAAATTTAAAAGAAGGAAAATCGATATTTTTATATTTCTATCATTAACTTCCTCTTTGCCAAGATGGGAATTACCTTTATATATAAAGAGTAAAATGATAAAACTAATGATAGTAGTAGAATACTATGACTTTTACCAATTTATTGACGATGGGAATTCACTGTCTATAGATTTATTGACGATGATCACTGTCGTAGTGTCTAGTATATTACTTAGTTTGGCAATGTTTTGAGTTTTTAAACACTTGAAAAGCTGAAAGTGCCATCCAATTTCCAATTAATAACGTTGCGAGCAAATTCGTTAACCCTGTGCTTATCGGGTCATTGCATACAGATTACAGATATCCTGTATCACATGATTTCCCACTTTTCCTTTCAATTAAAATCTCACCATTCCTGAAGGGCTATCAGCTAAGAGAATTTCAACATAAAATGTTCTGATCTCAATGGAGCTCCAACTCATGACCGCAAGGGCGGCAAGGCTTTTGCGCTCTCCAAATACCAGTTAGCTAAACCACATTTTAGTTCATCTTCATCCCCTTCTGAAAAAAAAAACAATAGCATGAATAATACCATCCTAAATTTGGAGAATGCAACTCAAAAAAGCAATTGCCTACAGAGTAAACGGTTATCAGATATCGAACTACTGTATAGTATAATAAATACTGTACATCAACTACTACATCAAGTGCTAAAATGTGAATGATAGCGACACAATTGTCTCAAATATATCCAACTCCATTATTAAAAAAAATGTACCAACAGAAGGTCACATTCTACCCATCAACGCAACTATTTAAGGAAAATAGTAATGTAATAATAGAGATGATAATTGTCATGTCCTTGTTGTCAATGTATTCCATCTTTGGACCAAGCTATGAAATGGACAGTGCTCCGGCACAATGACGTGGACTCCCCAACAAACTTTGAGTACCTGACTCAAAATTATAATATTTTTTTTTCTGGTAAATAACTATAAGATAAATTATAAAATTTGGAGGTGGAAAATGGATTATATTTTACTCGTTGACTAGTTCAGTATAGTGGTTAGCACACGCATGAAAACGTGCATAATTGATAATTCTATTGGTTGTGGTAGGACGAAAAGGGCACTAACTATAAGGCGTCTCTATTATTATTATTATTATTATTATTATTTTTTTTTTTTTTTTTTTTTTTTTTTAAATAGAACTAGTGCGCGCAACCCGTTAGCCATCACGAGGATGAACTGCGAAATAATGTTACCATCATATGAGAATTTATTTGCTCCAAGAATGTCAAATGCTTGACATTTGTAGTAAAAGAACAAACAAATTAGGCTTGTGCCCAAAAAGTGTAAATAAGTTAAAGTTTAATTCAACTGTCGGTGGTGGGTTTAGTCTCAAAAGTCATATCCCATAGTAGTAGGGGAAGCCGTCTTGAGTCGAGGGATTAGGTAGTTGGTTACAACTTACAATCCCACTAAAATCTATCATTGAAAATGAAAAATGTTTAAAAAAAAACAAAAAATTCAACGTATCTTTTAACTACCCCACTCTCTCTTTACTTTGAAAACAAATCTCTTCTCCCATTTCTTTCTCTTGGCTAAAAAATGTGTCCATTGAGACTAATCCTTGTTTTCCTTTCCGCAACTCTAGCAGGTTTTTTCGTTCTCAGAAACTTCAAATCCAAACCAGAAGAAGAACAAGTCAGCCAACCTATTAAGACCATTGACCACAATTCTGACTCTCTCCCTCGATCAAAAAAGGTACAGTGTGACTAAATTTTCACAACTTGGATCTTTTTCTTTCTTGATTTTTAATGATTTTTTTTCTTGTGTTTTTTGGTTATAGATTGTGTCTGGGATTTGTACTGGGTTTTGGGTGTGTGTTGATATGGCAAGTGGGAAGTACTTGTGGAGGAATCTTACGTCAGCAGGAAAGAATGACTCGTGATCATCGTTGCTATATTGTGAGTTTAAATTGTTATGTTGTAATCGTATATTAATAGAAAGAAAAAAGAAGATGGTTTTGAATGTAAAACCATTGTAAAAGTGTTTTTTTTTTCTTTTGTGTTGTTGTTGTTGTTGTTGTTGTGGTTTAATGTTTACTTTGAAAATAAGATAATGAATTGGTTTTCTTGATTGTAGTTTGGAAATTGTCGTGGGGGCGTGAGATTTTCTGGCAAGAATTTAGTTTAATTAGTGCTATGAAGATAGTGATGACATCTTTTTTGTTGTCAAATTAGTTTGATTAGCGTGGAAGTTCTTTAGTTCTATTTATACAAGAAGAAGAACATGGAACAATGGTCTTACATTTTACTGTAATAAGACCTCTGTGTGTGTGTGTGTGACATGTGAGACAGAGCTGGTATTATTTATTTAGGTCGTTGTCACCAACTCTTATGTGAAATAGGCTTAGAACTCTTATAAGTACAATCTGTGTACATGTTCAAAGATGGTGAATCTGGAGACCGTTTCTCCTTGTCTGGGCTTGGAGTGCATAATGGACTGCAGAGACTATTATTCAATTAGTTACAAATTGCACTGACATTATGTTATATTTAAGGCACTTTTGATCACATTAATGCTTCTTTTTAAGTAAACTAAGGCAGTTAGTGAAATAAAAAGGGGACGTGTTGAACAAGTGGTGATGTGACTTCACCATTAGACTCTTAGAGAAGATCTGCACATAAATTTTGAAAAGTAGACCAAAATATGTTCTTAAGTTATTGGGAACAGATAGGTAGAAACTTGAATACATGGAATTGTCTGATTAGGATAGAATGAATGGAAACAGTGGTAAAATCAATTAAGGTCCATACAAGTCCTAGGCAACCTATATAGTTTATGAATGAAAACAGTGTTTCTTTTATTTCTATGTATTACATAACTATTGATTAGGATAGACAAACCGTACTGCTTCCATTTTGTGCTGGAATTTGATCAAAAGTTTCTGTTTGGATAAATTGTCGTTTAAGATTCTTCTAAATATTAACGTAAGTAACTTGAGGGCGGCTATAATGAGAGTTCAATGTTTTCAATTTTTTAGGATTAGGATGGTAAGTGTTATCCATTTGCGTGTATTAGTGAGATGCACAGGATTAATATTTTTGTTCAGTTGTTGTCTTGCTTCCTTTTTCCAAATGGATGAGACTTGTCAAGGGTGTCCGATAAATTTTTTCTTTTTTTACCAGATGAGGCTATAGCTGAGGCATCCTTCTCCATAGAGGTTTGGAAGATGAAGGGATGTTTCATCCCTGTTTCTATAATTGTGGGTGGCGGTTGTGCAAGCACTGCTTGCATAAGGATATCACTATGTTACATGGACACACTATTTTTGAATATAATCTGTGTCGGTATGTATCCGTGTGTCCATGTTGGACACATATAGGACACTTATTATATGTGATATACCTCACTTTTTTTATATTTCGCCGTGTCAGACACCTTGTATCCGTGTTGGATTCGCACATACCTATCCGTGTCAATGTAACTTAGGAATATCAACTTCAGATAAAACGTAAGTGCAAGTAAGTATTGGGAACGGAAGGAGGACTGGTGATATCAGTCTGATTCTGTCCACCCTGGGTTGGCGCGGATATTGTTGACAATCAAGTCAAAATTTATGAGAAAGAATTATACCAGCTCTGTCCTAAACCTTTAGTTTATTTTTAGTGCGCAGTTTATGGCAAGATAATTTTACCGTTGCATATGTAGGTGAGTTATATCTGCAACTTGCAACAGTGTTTGATGCATATACTTGTCTCTTAATTTTTGGGGAAGCTCTGTTGAAGCAATCCCCAAGCATTTTGAAATTCGACCCTTACCACCTTTTCTCCTTTTTGTTTTGTATTTTTGTTATCCAAGATAAAATAAGACAGGGAGGCGTTTTTTTTGAAGTTTGGTGCATGTCCTTTTATAGCAACAGTCTGCATATGAAGCGCTTTCTTTTTATAGCAACAATCTTAAGTAGACCCTATATCATATATGCAAGTTATCTGTGGAAAGCTTGAGGATGTTTGATATGGACTTTTAAGAGTTATGCAGATATAGGTGCAGGCCCTAACTAGGTGTTGGAGGTGAGCCTAGGACTAGGCAATGACCCTAGGTGGTCCTAGGCGCGAGCCTAGGAAGCCTTAAACGCAAGGCAGACTATAGAGGTGAGCCTAGAGCCTAGGTGATGGGCCTAGGCGGGACTTCATAAACCAAAAGATTTAGTGTGATGATTTTCTGCTTATGAGAACGCTGCTCTTAAGTGCTCAGAACGGAATTGTTGTTACATATAGGCTATAGCATTTACTAGGCTTTCATTGCCTAGGTACAAAAGCAATCCAACAAAAGTCTGCTAGGCACATTGTAAGTGTCTGATGGCTTTTGGTTGTCTTAATAGTTGCTCTCAGTACTAAGTTCACTATTGAAACTTGCCAATTATGATGTAACAACGACTATCTCTGAGAACTGAACATTGTCACCAAATTTAGCGTTTTTTTTCAAAAACGCGTTTAAAACCTGTTTAATTGACAGGAGTCTTGTTCCAATTCTAAAACCCGGATTTTTCAAAATATCGCGTTTTAAACTTAAAAAAAGTTTAAAACCCGAGATTTTGAAAATCTCCCATTAAAACTTTATTAATTTTTTATTTATTTATTTATTTTAAAAAAGAAAACGTGAGAAGAAAAATGGGTTTTGGAGTTTACCTTTTTGAAGAGTGGGTGTTAGATTGACTTATTGAGACAATTCTATTTTGCTTTGGACTATTAATACTTGAAAATTTTAAAGTTATTCACTTATTTGTAGACTTGTAGTACTTGATTATGCAATTATTGTTGGTAATTAGTAATATCTTATTTAGAGGTTGTGTTTTGGTATTGAATATAAAACTTCTAGTATTTGGATGAGTAATTGATAATTTGATATTTTCATGTATTTAAATTTTCTTTCATTTGTATTATTACTAGGTAAAAGCCACGGATTGTTTTTGAATTTCTTGATTTGCATTGATTTTTTTAATATTATTTATTTATTTATTATTATTTTTTCTTGTTTAGATTCACTAATATTTCTCCTAGCCACAGTTTTAACAAACATCATCTCTATGTTCGTCTCTTATTTAAATAATAATTATTGATTCATTATTTTATGATTTTGGTACAGTTTTTTGTCTTGAACATATATATTTTAATTCATGTATTTTTCACAATTTCAAGAAATAAAACAAAAACAAAAAGTACTTGTGAAAAATTCATCCAACCGAAACAATTTTGACTAATATGATACATTAAATGTGCTTGTCCACAAACTTTATACATCACACATGTTTTGGCAATATATATCCCTAGCATGTATATACACCCTCCTAATGATTTAGTTTCCGATATTAAAAAATAAAATAAAACAAAAAAAAAAATAATAAAAAAAAATAATAATAATAAAATAGATATATATAAAATATATATATATATATATATATATATATATATATATATATATATATATGATATACGGCCCAGCTAGCCATGAAGGCACAAATTATGTTGTCGTCTTTTATCTTTGGTGCTATCTCTATACGCCTATGAACACCATGTCGCTTAAAGAATTTTGGCAAAACCTTCTTTGTGTTTGTTATTTTGGGATATTGAAGCAATACAACCACTGTTGACATTGAAAATGTAAACAAAAACCTATGCAAATTGCAAATATACCAAAGTTCTTGGGTAATTAATTGAAACATACTATACAATTGAGAATATTCACTGCAACAGTTAACTACACTTTGAGCAATCCTTTGCACATTGTAAGGTATATCAACAAATGTTAATTTGCTCTTGTTCGACTCATGACGGCACACCTGACTCATCTCTTACTTCAACGTAACCGATAAAGTATAAGACATGAAATAAAAAATAGAAAAAGATTTGTGTCAAATTCACTTTACAAAAATTATTTTGAACATACTTCAACGGACTGAACATGAAATTTTGTAGTTCAAAAGAAACTTAATTCATATATATATATAAACGGTGACTACATGCACTGGAGGTACGTACTTTTCCTAAATTTCATAATTTGATTTCATTTTATGGTTTTGAATTGTTTTTTGTTTATTTCATTTTCGTTAACTCATAGTTTTTCTATAATTCCAACTGTTCATCGAGACGATGTAAACCAACTATCCATTTTAAAGTGTTGCATAATGGTTTTGTCGTCCTCATATTTTAACGTCTCGCATGTTATTGACTCAGATTGAAATCCAACTATTTTAGAGTATGTTTCATCCTATATTTTAACCAGTTAACTCTGTAGTAATATCCAATTCATACTTGTCATAACTTTCCGATCCGTTTTTAAATTCTTGTAAGCTATCAATTAAGAAATTAAAATACCCATGAAAAAACCTCATTGAACTGTTGATCATCTCTATAAGAACTTCTCAATAAACTTGTTATTTTTTATTTTGATTTTTTCGTAGACTTGTCTTTTAATAAATTGCTTTTGGAAAAATGGTAGAAACCTTAAATAATTTGCTAATTTTATTTTAGTATTTTAGATAGTCTAAATCTTTGGCATATAGTGTAATACCCCGCCCGTGTGGGAATATCTTGCATCGCCCTCAGCCCGTGAAGCGAGGTTGAAACAGGTACTTGGAAAGGTGCCTAGCCCGTGGGGCAAGGGTCGCCTCATGTATGAATTCTAGCATCTATGAAGTTGTTTGAGATCTGAGACATAAGTAATTCATTCGCCAAATCCCAACATAGAGATTTTTTTTTCAATTTATGGATTCATGGAAACTATGTAGTAAAGTTTGCTCATGTAGGAGTAGTCATAGGATGGGTGGCCTCCACGAAAACTTGTTGTCGGTGTCAAAAACCTTATACTGTGGTGACTATGTGGGAACAATCGATGTGTAGGATTTTTGATTCCTTAATATCAACTTTGATAATAAAAAAAAATATTTGAAAATTTTGATTGAACTGAGTTCTTTATTTTAATTTTTGAAATATTGCAAAAGCATTAATTAATTTCATATTATTGGAAAATTATTTTTTAATTACCTAATTAAACCATTATTTATTGATTTGCAAAATTAATAAAAAAAATTTAACTATCATTATTTATTGATTTAATAAATTAATGAAAAGTTTTAATTACCAATTAAACCATTATTTATTGATTTGCTTAATTAATAACAAATTTTAACTATCATTATTTATTGATTTAATAAATAGAAGTCTTAATTACTATTATTTGATTTGGTAAATTAATGGGAAGTCTTAATTGCCATCAAACTCCAACACGTGGCGGAACGGTGGCCCTCGATTTATACCCGCTCATATTGAATCCCAGCCGTAGGTCATAAAACTTCCCTCCCTTGTTATATTAGATTATTTTTATTTTCAGTGCCTATTTTTTTTCCGACTCTTATAAAAAATCAAACTCCTTATCTATCGTATTCTTTATCATCGGTTTTTACCGTTTCTTTTAAGTATTATATGTTTTAAACCCGTTTTACCGTTTTAAACCCGTTTTTTATGCCCATGTTTTTTTACGTTTTTTTTTTCGCTTTTTTTCCGAGACGTTCCGTTTAAAACACGAACTAAGTTTTTTTCAAGTACGCGGTTTTAACCCATACCGTAGTTGGTGACAATGGAACTGAATTGTTGTTACATATAGGCTATAGCATTTACTAGACCTTCGTTGCTAGGTACAAAAGCAATCCGACAAAAGTCGGCTAGGCTCATTGTAAGTGTCTGATGGCTTTTGGTTGTCTTAATAGTTGCTCTCAGTACTAAGTTCACTATTGAAACTTGCCAATTATGATGTAATAACAACTGTCTGAGATTTGTTACATGACATGACCATGGTTTAACCCCGTCAGAATCTTATATTTATGAAAGTTTGTTCTGCAGTCTTTTGCATTATTCATTTCGATTCTGTTGCTATTGTGAGCAGTGAGCCTTTAAAGAAAAACAGTGGCATAGAGCCATAGAGATCTTAATCAACTGAAGGGATCTTTAGAGGAAAGTCCCTTCCTGAAAGTAGAAGGGAAGATTAGCAATAAGAAATAGTAATCATTTTTTGGTGATGGTTTTTTGTAAGTTAAGTAGCATGGTCTGTGTTTAAGTTGGCATTTCATTTAAACTTCCGAATGGAGGTTGGAAACATTCATTTTATCTAAGGTTCAACTGGCATATTTCCAGGTGTAATTGTTAATGAGGAAGCAAATTTCGATTATTCTTTAATCATCGGAACCGTTGTTAAGGATATGAAGTTTAACAAAAGCAGTAGTGTAATACGCCTGGCAAAGCATCCTTATGTTTAACTGGTGCAATATTGTATCTAGTGCCTCTATGAGTGGAGCTGGTAATCAAAAGTTCAAAACAATACTCCTTATAAGTCAACATACACTGGTTCATACCTTGTCGGTGGATAACAAATAACTGCGTATATTTGTAATCAGGTACAGAAATACTTTTAAAGCGACATACCCACACCCACCAGTGGTAGCACCCCTTATACACCTTTTGACGCTGGTTTGAGATACACCCTAAATTAGGATCTGTGTGTACTCCGCTGTAACAGACTAATGGATCAGGGGATCCAAAGGCCGACGCACCCCTACAGGCTCCAAAACACTACTTGCTTACTGCCACTAAAACAATTATGCCCACAAAAATCTTCAATTTCAACCACCTATAGTAGTAAAGAATGAACTGAGAATATCAGGGCACTGTGTTTGTTTGGGGGGGAGGAACGAGTCACACACTCACACCTTCAGTTGAAAGCAGCTGAGAAGAAATATATTTATTAAAGAGGCTTCTTTCATGGATTATGAGGAAGGTAACAGAATCAAATGTTAATAATGATACATAACATCATAAAAATTTAGTACCTATAACTACTGCCCAAAGACTGAGCAAAGAGCTAGAATTCAGAATCAACATACTCTCTCTTGATGGCCAAAAACAAATGTAAAAGAAAATTCATTTAGTTTACCAACAAAAAAAACTCATCCAATGTGTGGACACCGTAATGTTCATTAGACATCTATTACGTAATAATCACAAAATATAATATAGATCTTACTGGCGGAAGCTTCAATTTAATAGATTCTACACTTTATTTGAAACACAATTAAAAGTAATTGAAACACAATTAAAAGAAGACTTAAAATCACTCTTTTATTGAATCTCTCAATCACAAATCACACACATAAACACAACTACTGAAACCCTAACTACAAGCCCATTATTTAAAGTAAACTTAGAATTGAAAGCATAAATCAATAGGAACATGACATGTGTCCAACTAACTAATGAACTCGAACCATGGGTTTGGACTCAACTAAGGGGCTCATGCCTTCAACATGACAGCAACGTACTAATGTTCTACATCAAAATGTAAAAAGGATTAGATCAAATTAATATTCTTTGGCTCTTCTTCAATCAAGCCCAATTTTGTTGTTTATATATTTCTTCATCTCTGCACCAGAACAGGAAGCAATGGAAACAAGGCTCAACACATCTGCACAAACATTGATCCAATTAATTTTTAATTTTGACTATTCCTAGCGTCCAACTTTGCAACACACAAAAGTGTCCCACACATATGATTATGGGTCCGCTTGTTTGCTATGCAAAATAGGGCAAATCTAGAAGAAAAAAATGACTAAAAGGGGTATCAAACTTTACACTTTTTGATAATATGGGGACCAAATTTTTTTTCTTGACAGTTTGGGGACCAAACTATTTGATTTTTGCAATATAGGAACTTCCGTCAAATTTCTCTAACACGGTTTATAATTTGTATTAATTTTTATTTTATAAATTAATACAAATGAAAATTAATTTGTAATGTTGAAAAAAAATTAATATAAATTAATTTGTAATGTTGAAAAAAATTAAAATAAATTTTCTAATTTGCAATGTTGAAAAATAAAATAAAAATTAGAAATGGTGTTAGAGAAATTTAACGGAAGTTTTTACATTGTAAAAATCAAATAGTTTGGTTTCCTCAAATTGTCAGCAAAAAGAGTTTGGACCCCCTATTGTCAAAAGAATGTAAAATTTTGATTTGTAAAGGTTTCTAAAATAATTTTTTGTTCGGATTTTCATCTGCTTGGTTTGACTCCAAAAGATTTTGAAGGTGACAAAAGAAGGTAATTTGTTCTTCACAGAATTTTAGAGTTTTATTTAAACTTTTCGTATTATATTTTTGATGAACTATGGCGGAGCATCGAGAGTTAGGAGAGTGAAAAACAGCGGGCCAAATAAGAGCAGTTGTAGATGCATTCAATCACAACCTCATCAACAAAACATTACTTTTTACATCATACTTGTGTTTCTTTGCAGCTGAACAGAAAAGGCAAGAGTCCACTGGACTCTTGGAATATGTGACCAAGACTTTTCTGATAGTATATTTTTCGTAACCAGTCTGATATCTTTATCGTTTTACTATCTGGCAGTCCTAACAAAAAGCATTCAGGCGGAGCACTTTGGTGAAACCATGAAGGTGAATTCAGAACTGTTGCTGCAAATTGTTATCCTCACTTAGTCTTGGTTGTGATTGTATGATGCAAATCTAAGCTGTCTTATAAAGTGGAGTATTGATTCTACATCTTGGCTGCTCCACATCGATCTTTTAAGTGTTCGCTTCAGGAGTTAAAGATCTGTCTCGTTATCTAATTGCGGTATCAAGTTTAAGACATTTATATGGTTTGCCTTCATAATTTTACAGTTCTTACAAGTTGATGCACACAGCATACTAAATTATTATGTGTGGACGTGTGGTAACGAAGTTGCTGTCGTACCTAAAGAAATCACTGAAAATGGAATTCACCCTAAGAAAGTATCAATTCTATCCTGGTAATGTGGATAACCATTGGTGTGTTTGTTATGTGTTTAATCTGCCAAGAGGCAAGAACTAAAATATGGGAGGATTACTCAACATCAAGTCCTGAGTTTCTTCAATTAGTTGCAGTCTTACAGAAATTGTGTTGCTCTCTGATCACATTAGTTAGAGTCTACTATTGTGACGCTACAGTTTCATGTTCTACAGAAGTCGAAAAGAAAACATTTCGTACAAATTTGCAAACAAGAGCAACCTGCTCAATTAACATAAGTTTCGACTCATAAAGTGAAGATGGAAATTTAACATACTAACCACCCAAAAAATATCAACTTTATCTTGTTCACATCGACCCTCGTGGTCAAATTTTAGGTAAGTGTTTTCACCATTCTCTTCATTCATCGTTGCCAGTAAGACACTCGATAATACGCATATTTTCCGGAATTTCACCAACGGACTTCAGTTTCCTCGTTTCTCCAGGAGTGTACTTAAGTATAAAATCTGCCACCAATAAATACAATATCACCTATCACAGCCCGAATGTCTAAACAATAAAAAAAAAATGAATATTTGAAATATAAATATCTCAAACATCACTATGTTCAATTGTCTAAAAACCCAGGCTATGACGGGGTGGATACAACACATGTCAAAACCCGAAAACCCACATCATAAAGAATCAACTTAACAACAATAGTATTCTCCATAAATTCTCTTTATTACTTTATAAAAAGTCTATCTTCCATCCCAATAAAACATCAAACCACTCTAAGAATAACAGGTCTTCAACATCGTATTTCATGTCATATGAATAGGAAACTACGTTATTACATACTTCCAAAAAGAACAGACCTAATAAAAGAACTAACGGACTTCTCCAGATCAAATCTAAATCAAACGCCGCGGTTCCACTGCCTTCCACCTATGTTCCCAAGAACACACCCACGTTGCCAAAATAAAGCAAACATGGGTCAGCAAAAATGGAATTTGCTGGTATGAGTAGACTAACCACATATAACATTATCATACTTTAATTATCTAAACAATCACGTTATATTTTTCCATAACTTAATCATTCTCAGCTTGGAAGACAGGTAGTTCCGTCATTTCAACCGGTATAGTTTCTTCCCAAGCAAAACTTTCATTATATTAACTCATTCTAATAACTCGTTTAAATATCTAAATCATTGAATTAAAACTTACCGATATCCACTGCTGTATAAGGATAGGACCGCACCCCTGCATAAAATGTTATTAAGTCCTACCCTCCTGCAAAAGAAAGTTAGAACTTCTATATAACATATATAGATATTATATATATTAGGTATTCAAAAGTAAACCCAAACACTCGCATAATCAAATAATACAATTAACCCGCAAGACGAATATCTTAGTTCCTCTCTAGGGCAGTCCAAACAATCTGGTCATTCATAGCACATTCAATGAATACCCGGGTCATTCATGGTACATTCAATGAATACCCCTATATAACACTAACGGGCCATTTATGGCACATTCAATAAATGCCCACCTAACATATGACATCAACAGTCATAAAACTCAATTCCAAAACTTGAGGCGTGGAGAGTTCTAAAAGAGTGCGGTAAATTGTTTACGCATTATTGAACCTTATTGCATATATTATTTCAGAGAACGTAGGAGTACCTTGATTCATGTATTTTTGGTTTACGCGTTATTAATATCCCGATGTCTAAGTGTCATAACGTTGTGTATAAAACTGAAACATCACATAGTAGTTAATACACATACACACTTATACATAAAGGTCTTAGCCTAAAGCCAAACATGCTAATAGCCCTAGACCTATCTTAATAGCCCAAATCATAATCCGAGTTAAAAGGTCAAATTGGGTCAACTGGTCAAAGTCAACCCTGGTCAAGAGTCAACTCTGGTCCTAAACCGATTTATCTAAGCTGACCAGGTTCAATAACTTAAGCCTTCACCCGGCCCATAAACTGGTTTGGCCTAACTTGAAGATCCACTTAAAATACTATGGACCAGCCCCAAAAACCAAAGCCCAAAATCGAGGCCCAAAAGTCTAAATCCTTAAAGGCTCACCTTAGCCCATTTTAAGTCAAATGGGTCGGCCCAAAATAAAATAGAACCTGGCCCAACACTCTATTTAGTTTGGCCCCAAACACTTAAACTAGCTAAGCCCAACAACTTAACCTAACTAAGGCCCAAAAACCAAAACCGGCCCAAGGCCCAGCCGATCATCTTCTCCATCAGTTCTCTTCCTCCAGCCACCAAAACCGGCCACCACCAAATTCCAATCGCCACCCATTTCCAACCAACCGAAAATGAAGAGGGTACAAACCCCCACCACTTTAACAAACGCGAAACCCTCAATTTCTTGAATTCACCAACTTCACTAAAACTAGATCTGTAAACTTCTGGCCGCCATTAATGGCTTCTACAAGCTCCACTCGACAGCCCTCACTCACCCTCACTAGCTACCCATCACCAACACCCCATTCAAGCTGACAAATAAAAAAAAACAAACGACAGGCGACGCCCTTAGTGTCGGATGCAAAGCTTCGACAGCCCCAACACCACTCCACCAATGTCAATCTCGACATCACCCAATCCACTCTACAACCAACTTCAAATACTACCCCCCGACATCCATCACCAAATTCCAAGCCACAGTAAATAAAAAATGCAAACAGAGAAACAGAGAAAAAAAAATGACGATTTCTATAGGTTGGCTTTAACTGCCCTCAACCGGCCATAAAGCTTCGACAGCTAATTCCGAGTTTAGAGTTTCAATACCACAAACAAAAAGAGTCAAAACGAAACACAAGCCGAAATCTTGCTATGGGGCTTACGCCGCCATTAACAACTTGTTTCAAGCTTCGACAGTTTAAGGCACACTATCACAGTTCAACAGTTAAATATCAAATTTCAGAGTTTTAAGTTTTAACAACCCAACAGATTTCAACCGAAAAGAAATCGACAATAATAAGGATTTTATAAACTAAAAATCCATAAAAATCTACTCACCACCAGATGGCTTATCCGATTATCACCCATTACAAGGAAAAAACTTCCTTTTCTTCTTTCAGAAAAATCCCGTTTTTCTGTCTAAAACTCTCACTGTGTGTTTTTTTTTTTTGACCAACCCTATTCTGTTTTCTTTCTGTTAAAAAAAAACAAAACCCCCGAAATAGGGAAGAAGGTTTATCCCATAAACCCACGTCTCCTATTTCCACTAACACTTATCCTATTTTATTTTATCTATTATCTATTATTATTATTATTATTATTAGGAAAATAAACGAATAAAAACACGGGGTGTTATACACCAGCTGAAATCGAAATCCCATTCTGCAACTTCCCTCGAATGTGGCAAAGACGCTTGACACCATCACTACACAAGGTCTCCACCTTTCCATTACCAAGCATATTAATGACCTGGCCATACTCCTGGGCATAAGCTCGAATTCTCGGCATTGTGGTTTTTGAAGAGTAAACTGATTGTGTTGTGCATTATTAAAGGATTACAGCAGCCAATATATAGTGAGCATAACCTTGTGTTCAACTTCTAAAACAAGTGGAATACAACCGTGTTGGAATCTCTATGAGTATTTCGAAATAATAGTGTGTGTGTGCAAAGTGGAGGAGATGAACTAATTAGTGTATTCTCCACTTTAGTGCATTATGGATAGTCCCATATTGGTTAACCACCACTAGCAAGTGAGGTTTAATTATGAGGAATTCCGAGGTTTATGAGGAATTCCTTTACCATAAGGGCGTGCCCTTAGGGTACAAATGCTTTTGTGTTAGGAGGGAGGACTCACCCAAAGCCACCCGCACCGAGTCGCGTCATGTCGGGTCGGGTTCGGGCTTGGGCTTGCTGTCTAGTGGGTAGTGGCTAACTAAAAGCCTAAACTTGTTTTTATTTTGGTGTGAGATCGGTTTTCAGTGTCCTAGTATGAGTTGGACTGTGGATTGTTGTGACCGACCTACCTCTATAAATACAGGGGCTGTGCATCCATAACACATACAATTTATTAGAAACACATCTCAGAGAAACAGAAACCATTACTTTCCCTATTCTTCTTCTCTTCTTCCTTTAGCCGCCAGAGAGAGTTATATTGCTGTTCTAGAGGGTAGTCTGTTCTAGTGCAAAGTCAGGCTGCTGTTAACCATTGAATCCTGTGAGGAAGATGCCAATTCTGCTGGCTTTCTGCACCATTGGAAGGGACGAAATATTTCATTAAGGACAGCTTAATCCGCACCTTGGTTATTACCTGTTATTCTGTCCTTGTCTCTTTATTGTTTTCTTTATTCGCAAACAACAATCTTAAGGAAAGAACAAGATGTCTACACCTGTTGACACCATGCCGATCAAAGAAACCAATTCTGGAGTCATGGAAGTTACTTCAACTATGAGAGATGCTGCACCTCTATTGAATGCTCGCAACTTACCCAATGTGTCAAAGATTGAATCCTTCAACGGTTCACACTTTAAGCGATGGAGAGAAAGGGTGTTCACATCCTTGGATGTACTCAACTATGCAAAGTATCTCACTGATACAGCACCCGTGGAGGGTTCTGATGATTTTGAAAGAAATCAAGCTGCTTGGCTCAATGGGAATAAGGTATGTCGTCATGCTATTTTGAGTGTCCAATGAAATTTTTGATATTTATTGTTCAAATAAGAATGCACATGATAAATGGGAGAGTTTGAACAAAAAATACATAATAGAGGATGCTGGTACTCAGAAATATGCTATTGGGACTTTTCTAAAGTTCTAGATGAGAGAATATAGAGATGTTACGCCTCAAATCCATGATTATCATGTGCTGATTAATGATTTGAAAACTGAGGGTATTAATTTACCCGAAACCTTTGTTGCTGGATGTTTGATTGAGAAACTCCCCGAGTCTTGGAAACACTATAAAAATAGTATGAAGCATAAACGCTAGCAGATGACTCTTGTGGATGTGATCATTCACATTCACATAGAGGAAAAGAACAAGACTCGGGATGATGTGTTGTCTAAGGAATTCTATTCTAAAGCCAATATCATTGAAGGTAATCCCAGCAAATCTAACAAAACCTCTAAAAAGCAGAAGTACAACAAAAATAAGAATTTCAAGGTCAAAGGCACTTCTTTTAAAAGGAGTGGTACTGGCAATGGAAATTGTTATGTTTGTGGTAAACCTGGACATAGGGCTTTTCAGTGCAGGCACAAGAAAGACACTGATGATCCTCCCAATGCTAATATAGTTGAGGAAGATGATATTATTGCTGATGTGGTGTCACAAGTGTTCATGGCCACTGGGAAGAAGAACTGGGTACTAGATTCTGGTGCCACCCACCACGTCTGTGGTGATGTTGAAGCCTTCTCAGACTACATACTAGTGAAAGATGAAAAGGTCTATATGGGTGACTCAAGGTCTGTTCTGTTGAGGGAATAGACAAGATTCTTCTGAAGTTAACTTCAGGGAAAACCCTTTCACTTAGGAATGTTCTTCATGTTCCTGAGATTTGTCAGAATCTGATTTCTGTGTCCTTACTGGGTAAAGCTGGCATCAAGGTGACTTTTGAGAGTGACAAGTTCGTTCTGACGAAGAATGAGGGTTTTTTTGGGAAAGGTTATTGTAATAACAGTGGTCTTTTCATGTTGAATGTACTTGACAACATTATTATTAATAAGAATGAATCTACTTCTGCTTACTTGCTTGACTCTTTTAATATATGACATGGTAGACTAGGACATGTGAATGTTCAGTATATGAAAAGAATGAAAGCATGTGGTTTATTGTATGATATTTATGATTTTTCTAATGATAAATGTGAGATATGTGCTGAGACTAAAGCCACAAAGAAACCTTGCAGAATTGTTTTTAGAGATAAAACTGGATTGCTAATTCTTATTCATATGGATTTGGGTGAATTAAGAAGTACCATATCTAGAGGGTGGAAGTTTTATTATATTACATTCATAGATGACTTCTCTAGGTACACCATGGTATATTTACTTAGAAACAAGCATGAGGCAGGTGAGATGTTTCTCAAGTACAAAGCTAAAGTTGAAAACCAACTTAACTGTAAGATTAAAAGACTTCGGTCTGATAGGGGTGGAGAATATGAGTCTAACCCCTTCCAGGACTTTTGTGACAAGAATGACATTATTCATGAGACTACTCCACCATACTCTCCTTAGTCAAATGGAATAGCCGAACGGAAAAACAGAACACTAAAAGAGATGATGAATGCTATGCTTGTAAGTTCTGGAGCTTCCCTGAACTTGTGGGGGGAAGCAATCTTATCTGCTTGCCATATACATAATAGGATACCCAACAAGAAAACAAGGAATAAGACACCATATGAATTATGGAAAGGTCATGTACCTAACCTGAAATACTTCAAAATGTGGGGGTGTCTTGCAAAGGTTTTAGTGAACGAACCTAAAAAGAGAAAACTGGGACCTAGAACTGTTGATTGTATGTTCATTGGTTATGCTCATAATAGTGTTGCATATAGATTTTTAGTAGTAAAATTTGATAATAACCTTGTCGATGCTAATACTATTATAGAGAGTAAAAATGTTGATTTCTTTGAGAATTTGTTTCCTTTGAAAATTGGCATTGAGAGGTTGGTTGCTCTTAGTGAACAACAATCAACAGATCCTGAAATTTCTGAACAAGAAATTTGAAAGAGTAAAAGAGACAGAAAATCCACCAATTTTGGTGATGACTTTTACACGTTTCTTCTTGATGATGATCCTGTGACGTATGATGAGGCAATCAGTTCTCGAGATGCACCTTTCTGGAAGGATGTTATAAACTCAGAACTAGATTCGATTATAGCTAATCATACATGGGAGATAGTTGATCTACCTCCTGGTGCGAAACCTATACGTTACAAGTGGATCTTCAAAAGGAAACTGAAGCTAGATGGTTCCATTGAGAAATACAAGACTAGACTCGTAGTCAAGGAATTCTCCCAGAAAAAAGGCATTGACTATTTTGATACTTATGCTCCTGTAACTAGGATTTCTTCTATAAGAGTTCTAATGGCTCGGCCGCTATTCATAATTTATTTATTCATCATCGATATAAAACCGTATTTTTGAATGGTGATCTTGATGAAGAAATATATATGATGCTGAGGGACCGAGGGTATGAGCAAATAGTACAAATTGGTGGAATGAGCAAAAAGTATGCAAATTGGTTAAGTCTTTATATGGGTTGAAACAAGCGCCAAAACAATGGCATGAATCTTATCCTCCCAATTTGAAATGAAGGATTTGGGAGAAGTTGATGTGATTTTGGAATCAAAATTATCAGAAATAGTGATGACTATACGCTTTCACAAGAGCATTATGTTGAGACGTTTTTGAAGAAGTTTAACTTTTATGATAGTAAGCCTGTGTCGACACCTTATGAGGCAACTAGTGAACTTCAGAAAAATGATCAACATAGTGTCCTTCAGTCTAGATATGCCCAAATTATTGGTAGTCTCATGTACTTGATGAATTGCACTAGACCTGACATTGCTTATGCAGGTTAACAGATTGAAACTTGAGAGGATACACATACATTGTCAAACTCCACATGTGATAGAGGGTTATTGTGATGCAAAAGGAACATTGAAGTCAACATAGAGAGATAGCCAAGTAGTCTTGAGAGGAACAATGAATTACTTACATACATTCGCAAGGAGACAAACTCCACATGTGATAGAGGATTATTGTGATGCAAACTGGATATCTAATTCTCATGATATCAAGTCCACTAGTGGTTATATTTTCACTCTTGGTAGAGGTGCAGTCGCTTGGAAATCTTTTAAGCAAACCTTGATAGCTCGTTCAACCATGGAGTCCGAGCTTATTGCTTTAGATAAAGCAAGTGCTGAGGCTGAGTGGCTTAGAAATCTCTTGGTAGATCTTCCTATTGGTACAAAACTGCCTCCAGTTGTACCTATGCATTGTGATTGTCAGGCCGCAATAGCAAAGGCAAAGAGCAAATTGTATAATGGGAAAAGCAGGCATATCCGTCTGAGACTACAATATATAAAGCAGCTGCTGGAATCTGGAGTTGTGGCTCTAGATTATGTGAGGTCAGAGTTAAATTTGGCCGATCCTCTGACAAAACCGCTTAACAGGAGACAAGTGGTTGAAACATCGAGGGGGATGTGACTTTTGCCTTAGATATATGGCGACACTAACGGCAACCCCACCTATGTGATTGGAGATCCCATGAAGTAGGTTCAAAGGGAAAAACAAGTCACCTCGTCGCTCTGGTATGCTATTGTCTTTCTTTAAGATGTCCCACCTTATGACTAGATACCATTTATTGTATACTTTGTATAACTTGAATTGCAATGAGAAATAATGAACTATTTTACTCTTATTGGAATCCATAATCCATTATTTTTTATGAGATAGTGTATTTTAACTGCAATGTACACTTGATGGATATCCACCTACATGAATGTAGAACTGGGTCAGTTCTTATGAGTATTCAGGCAAGTACTCTAAAGCATTCATGGAACACAAACAAGTGAGGGCAAAAAAAAGCAATAACACGCTGAAACGGACATATAATGAAAGAGCAATGTGGGTGCATGTGATCTATTTTACTACAAGGGAATGTTGGTTCAAAGATTTTTTAATCAACCACTTTCAGGTATTATAAGACATGTTACCCTATGACTGGTTCAATCATGTAAAACACCAGTATCTTATGCATTGTTTTTTTGATTCTCTCTGACATTTCATAAACCCATTTATTTTATAATATCCTATTCCAAAATAGTGGGGGACTATTAGTATTTTGAAATAGTGGGAGATTGTTGGAATCTCTATGAGTATTTCGAAATACTAGTGTGTGTGTGCAAAGTGGAGGAGATGAACTAAGTGTGTTCTCTCCACTTTAGTGCATTGTGGATAGTCCCACATTGGTTAACCACCACTAGCAAGTGAGGTTTATGAGGAATTCCTCTACCATAAGGGCATGCCTTTAGGGTACAAATGCTTTTGTGTTAGGAGAGAGGACTCACCCAAAGCCACACATGCATGCCCGCCCGCACTACATTGAACCGAGCCAAGTCGCGTCGTGTCGGGTCGGGTTCGGGCTCGGGCTCGCTTAGGCTTGCTGTCTAGTGGGTAGTGGCTAACTAAAAGCCTAAACTTGTTTTTATTTTGGTGTGAGATTGGTTTTCAGTGTCCTAGTATGAGTTGGTCTCTTGACCGACCATGTCCTTGTGCGAGTTGGACTGTGGATTGCTGTGACTGACCTACCTCTATAAATACAGGGGTTGTGCGTCCATAACACATGCAGTTTATTAGAAACACATCTCAGAGAAACAGAAACCATTACTTGCCCTATTCTTCTTCTCTTCTTTCTTTAGCCGCTAGAGAGAGTTATATTGCTGTTCTAGAGGGTAGTATGTTTTAGTGCAAAATCAGGCTGTTGTTAACCATTGAATCCTGTGAGAAAGACGTCACTGCTGCCTTTCTACACCATTGGAAGGGGCGAAATCTTTTCTTAAGGACAGCCTAATCCGCGCCTTGGTTATTACATGTTATTCTGTCCTTGTCTCTTTATTGTTTTCTTTATTCGCAAACAACAAACCGTAGAAAGAAATATGAAACTCTAGTAACTTAAGGAGTTACGGTGCACGGGTCACGAGGAGATGTGCAAGTGTGCTTATTGGCAGCAGTGCAGCACTGATCTGAAGTTCTGAACAGTTAGTATAAGGATGTTAGTTTCTAAAGATTGACAGACAGAAAACCAGCTCAGTTACATGAATTGAATTATCAATCTTCTCAAGATGACAAGATGTATGTCATCATGTAAATTGGACTTCAAAAATTTTAACAGTCTTTGTAATATTAGCAGCAACACATATATCAAAAGTTGTTTCAAGTTTAAAATATTATTAAAAACCAAAGGGCAACACCACTCTTCAAACTCAGCAGAAATTAAACTTCCTCGTCCTCCTGAGAAAGTACGCTTTGAAAGAGGAGCAAATAGGTACAAGAAGAGATCAATGATTAAGTCGTTTGTACTTGCATCTTGTCTGTTTGATATGGAAAATTATTTAGGGAAGAGAGTGATATGACCCTGCAAGCTATTGTCCCAACACCTTTGGTAGAACTTCTTAGTGTATTAGAAAGATTGGACATCTTCACCTGGCAGGAGTTGAATCCGAAACTTCTCAGAAACCAATGGCTCTTCACCTGACAGGAGCTGAACCTGAGACTTCTCAGAAACCAATGACTTGATACCATGTTAAATTGTCAATTTCTCCATAAGTTCGAACTTATGTGAAAGGTCAATTCTATTAATATTTTAGAAGCTTATATATGTCAACACTCCCTCTCAGCGGGACACGCTGAAAATACACAAGTTTAGAAAAAACCAACGACAAGATTGTTGTTCATTTGGAAGCTGTTAAGAAAGATGCAGATGAACATATTCGTCATCTATGTCTGGGATGAAATTCTTCTTTGACCAACTTGAGATGGCAAAAACAGAGCTCTATGGAGAAACAATTAATGGACATTGTCTGGAAGATCCCAAGCAATAAAATAATCCGTAACATGGGCAACATATACAAAACAGAGATGCACAACAAACTTGGGAAGACTTTTTGTTTTTTTACAAGAAGATCAAATCATTGATAGTTATATCAAAACCCTATGTGAAATTCTTGAAAGATTGATTTTGATTTATGGTTTTACTAGTGTATTTGTATCAAACCACTTCACTAACATGAGTTCCATTTAGATTGATAGAGATACAATACACTAAGTACTAATAGGTGCTACAACTTGACACATTCTCAAACGATGGAAAGACTGCCAAATATTGTCCTCACTATGTGTTCGGTAAAAATAATAATGCAACTTTCTATGCAATCACCAAAAGATAAAATGAATCTACTCAACTTCTACTTCGTTGAACAATTATGTAGTAAAAGTAAAACAACTGATTATCTAAAAGTAGACTTTAAACAAATTATATCGCCCAATCTTTAAAATCTAATATGGCCATAAAAAACTCAACTCAGTTGCGAACGAAACCGAATTTGATTGTCAGTTCTCATATTCAGAACCACCACAACGAAAGAATCCACCCGAATATTTTGAACCCGATCTTGAATTGTAAAAACTTAAACAGGATTTCCACCATGAATCTGAACACCACATAATATCCTCTGATGACCTTCCAAAACCCACTTTCGTCCAAATCAACCCCACAAGTATCTTTTGCACCTATAGCCTCGAGTAGCCCATGTACAACAATATTCTTTGTTCTGAACAGCCTTGGAAAGTTGGAAATACTATTGGTACTTGGTTTAGGTAAACCTCATTACCAGATTTGGACATCACAATAGTAAAATCTTACACAAAACTTCTGAAAGAGACTTGGGTTTCAAATTCTAGGAAGTCATTCCAGTCTAAACGACAAGGAATTATCTGTTTACCTACCAGTTGCCAAAAATCGGAGGAGCATTTTATCTGTTTACCTACCAGTTGCAAAAAATCGGAGGAGCATTTTATATTCCACCACACGTCCACATCTAAGGGTAAAGGCATCTCTAATGGAGAGTGTATATATACACCTCCACATAAGTGCCAGAATTAAAAATCTACGGAAAAACGACGGTCAAAGTCCGTCGCAAATGGTTAACTAAAAAAGAGATAAAACGCACGTCGCTTTGAGTAACGTCCGTGTTTAACTAAAACTGACCCAATCAATAAATAACAGTCTTTGCCCGTCGCAAACGTTACTTCTCAAAAAAATTAAAATACCCGTGAGTTTATGTGACATCTGATTTTTTTTTAGTTGGGAAGATGTTTATTAACTAATAGCCGGATGGGGAATTCCCCACCCCTTCTATTAACTATTAACTTATTACCTAGGATTTACAACCCCCATTGAAAACATATTTTTGGCATTTAGAGTGTAAATTTTACACCCCCCATTAGAGATGGCCTAAGAAAAGAGTTGATTTGATCTTCGAATAAAAAAACATCAAGAGTAATTCCATTGCATTAGAGCATTCCCAATGCCAAGTCACTTTGTAGGAAAATAACAAGTTGTCACCCTTATTGAGCTAAAAACAATGGCACAATGCAAATGTGACAATGATGGTAGCTTTTCACTAAGTTACAATGAGGATAGCACTTGCTACTGAGATAGTTGTCGACTTGTGATTTTCGGACGGAACTTTTTATTTCGCCTCGAATTTTTCTTTGTTTTTTTGTTCGGACGAGATGTTGCATTCCGTCTCACGTTTTTTTTTTTTTTTTCCAGACGAGATGTTTCATTCCGTCCGAAACGAAGTTTAAAAGCACATCTGCATTGCGCAACTCCTAGTAGTTTCTCACTAAGAAGGTAAGAATGAGGAGAAATAGTCCTATATATGTGGAGGTAACAAGTTATTGAGAAAAAAATTAGCTCCGAAGCTAGCGCTGAGGAGCAAAAAGCCTCCTAAGCGCATCTCCACCTAAATAGATAATAAGATTTTGGATGTGTGGTGGAGATGCGCTTAGGATGCTTTTTTCTCCTAAGCGCTTCGGAGCAAATTAACTCAAGTTAATCAATATAATAAGATTTTGGATGTGCGGTGGAAATGCGCTTAGCCTTGTTAGCAATTCGTCGAAATAATTCGCGAATCGAATTTATTAAGGGCAATACGTATAATACTTCCGAATGTTTCAAAGATTCGGAATAATTCACGATTTTTTGTTTTGAAACGAATAATTCGGTTTTTGACGAATTTTTTAAAAATTCAGCTAAAAAAAAATGAATGAAAATTCAGTTGTTCTTTTGTTATTTTTTATGTATTTTATATCCTCACTCTTACTTTAAGTACCTTACTCTTACATTCTTAGTGATAAAATAATCCAAAAACTTTACTTTTATACTTTTTGGGCAATATTTAAATTGTCATATCATGGTGTGTGTATTTTGAAGTTTGAATTGTAATTTCAATCCAAGGACAAATAAATGAAGGTACCCATGTAGACCGTTAAATTGGTTTCAATGTTTTCGTAACTAAATTATTGTTTGGATATGTTTGTTATGTTGTAAAGAATGACAACTATTATTAATATTTACTAATATAATATCACGAATTTTTGACTTCCGAATTTTTGCAACAAAATATTTAAAACGCGTATTAATTAAACACATAATTGCCGTATTGCGAATTTTTGACCGAATATTTGACCGCACTATTTTTTTGAGTCGCCGAATAATTCTTGAATTATTCCCGTACTAACCAATTGCTAACAACCGCTTTTTTTTTGAGCGGTTCGGAATAATTTTTCTCCAAATTATTCCCGCCGATATATCCGATATGCTAATATCCACCGAATATTTGAATTTCCGATATGAAACTTTATATCGCCGATATAATCGATATTTTCGATATAATCGATATATATCGGTTGCCTTTTTGACCATTTTAAAATATAAACCGATATTTCCAATATATTTCCGGAAGATATTATTTTTCGATATATCCGATATTTTCGATATTTTAAATAGTTTGACTGGTTACCAAAAAATGGATATATCGAAATATCCATAATTATTGATATATTCATTGGGAATTTTAGGCCTTGCTATTAACTACCCATTGTCGCTCCCCAACTGGCTGAATGTGTCGACAATAGTATCGTAACCCTTAAATACTTTGTCACATCCATCATCCAAAATGAAATAAAAACCTCGACAACAGTCAACTGAAATCGCAATATCCAAAACATTGGTCATCCCACCCATATATAACTACTGCGTACACCAAAGTCGTAAACAAAATCGATTGTATAGTTATTAATCGATAAAGTTGGACCTGTATTTGTGACAGTTAAAGAATGTTTTTCGAGAATAGAACAGACTCTGGTCCCAAACCTTAGCTCCTTAAAGGACCGATGAGATATTTTGACCATGGAGAAATGGTAGATAAATTGGTTGAAAGTGTCATTTTGTGAACCATCATTGAAGGTTGTATCAATTGGAGCGAAGACAGTAATTTGTAGTTTTTCTTCCTTCATATCTCGACAAATGCGTGTTAATGTTGTTGACATTGTCGCATACCCTGCATTGGTTAGCCATTCTGTTGATGAAATTGCACCACAACAACTTCAAGTTAAAGCTATCACAAAAATGAGGACGATGAGAAACTTGACTATGGTTTTAGTCTTTTTAGAAAGAGTCTTGATATAAACAAATCGATCTGCCTAGCATTATTACAAAGTAGAATGAAGGTCTCCGATCAGATCTTTTAGTTTAAGTTCCCATACCAACAGACGTTACAGAGAACTCTTAATACAGGGCCATAGAGCTTAGACGACCAGTCGACCAGACTCTCCCGTCCTCGCAACAACATATATAACAAAAGTAATAAAAGAAGAAGAAAATCTAATATAATCTAATCATCCTCTCCTCTCTCTTTTTTTATATGATTATTTTATTCTTTTCAAATAAATTCGTAGAAAGAAAGCGGCCACCGAAAGCAGCGAAAATTCATGAGAGATGAGGGAAAAAGGCAAAGAAAGAAAGAGCGCAAGTAAGGGGTCGATTGTCCTCTGATTTCTGGTTGATGCTGGGTGAATATTAGAATTGTTTAGTGGATGAACAATGGGAATGTCTCTCCAAGCTTCAGAGAAGCTATAGGATAGAATGCAAGGCTAGCACTGCTAGGAGCTCTCTCACAAAAGATTTCTGGTATGCTGCAGCAATTACATGTTCAGTCGCCATCTGGAAATCTTGAAATAAGTTTATGTATGATGGGACGCAGGCGAAGGAAGGCTTTGTGAGGCTACAAACTAGAACGGCTATATTGGAAGCGTACCACAGTCAGGTGGTACAATGAACAACACTAGACAAGAGTTAGCAACCTTGCAGGCTCTTGGTCTTGAAAACAAGATGAGGAGGGCACCTAGAAGCCTACTACAGGTTCCTCGTGAGCAGAGCGAACATTTTGGGAGAAGAGGGGTTATGCGGACAAAAACCAATTTGGTTGGTCTCTGTCTGTCTGTCCTCATCTCTTCCCTTCTGTTTTTTCTCTTCGTCTCTCTCACTCTCCCTTTTTCTCTCCCTCTCCAGACACTCTAAATCTTCACTCCTCCTTCTCCATCTCTACTCCTCCATCTTCCTCTCCCGCTCCGCTCACCCCCACTGCTTAGCAGTATACTAGTTAAGTTGGATAGACCTACACAAGACTCTCACTGAATGTACATGTAAAAAATTTCATTTTTGCTTAATACAATTACTCTTTAGCAAAAATAAAAATAAATAAAATGCAAGGCTTATTAATTGGAAAAAATTACCAGGACCTTGTTGAAACTGGACGTGAAATGAGGAGATATTGAGTGGACGAGTTGTTGCAAAGTAGGCTATGATTTGGATTTTGGAATATCAATGCCTCTCTCGTTTAAACTTTCAATGTTTTGTATTTTCTTGACATAGTTCAAAATACACATTATTCTTTTGTTGTTCCTAGTTTCCCTTTGGTAGTTCCTCAGTTTGGCCTGATCAGTCTCAACTGATCACTCGCAAAATTATTGGACATTGGTGAGTTGAGCATTATGATCACTTTGATCTAGATGTCTTATAATTGGGGGAATAGTTCAGATGAGCCAAAGTAGCCATGTGAGGAGGAATAGGTCCATAGTGGAATTTTGGGAGATGTCTTCTTTTGAAATATTAGCCATCAGAGTTGAACCAGCATTCTGGCTTATGAGTTGCTAGGGCTTCTCTGTTAATGTGTTCTTCCCTGTCATCGTTGTTGATTGTCTTGTAATAGAAACTGGTTTTATTTTATATATTCTGGCAGGTGTGTGCACTGTAAAAAGCTTGCTCCTGTGTATGAGAAGCTTGGTACAAGCTTTAAGAAGGTCAAATCTGTTTTGAACCAGTTTTTAAGTCAGGAATAAATAAGGTGCCCATGATTTATTCATGGGTCCTCACCTTAGTCACCAGAACGCGTTGAGCGGGAGCGTAAGAGAGCCTAACTTGAGAAGCTCTGTGTTTCAAAGCGTCTTGAGAGCGGTGTATATAGCATATAAATAATACACATATTTGTAAAACAAAGTAGTAAAAAAAATTATTCAAACAAAATAAAACTTAGATATTCAAAATGAAAGGAAGTATAGTTACAAAAAACGAAAAAGAAAATAAACATATGAAATTTCTTAGTCCAGATCACTACCAACTCATTATCCTTAGTTTTTTTTATCATTTTTTTTAATATAAAATATCCAACTCCACTCTTTTTTCTCTTTCCTCTCTTTGTTTGCTAAGAACACAGTGTCAGAAGTCATGTAAACTAGTGAACACACACATGTCAAGCTTGATTTTTTTTATCATCTCGACCCAAATACTACTCCTTTCAACTGAAACTTCTTGTAGATAGACCTAAAATAAGTTCTAAGGTAGTTCTCAATCTTTTTTGTTGAAGGAAAGAGGCGATTTTTGTTGAGATTTCGGAAAATGCGGTTTTAAAAATCTCAGAGTGCGATTTTATGGAGAATTAGCACTTAAACCGCGAGAACGAGGTTTTAGAGAGGGAGCGATAGTCACTATAAAAAAAAAAAAAAAAGGTCAAATCTGTTTTGATTGGAAAGGTATATATTTAAAGCCCATGTTGTCTATGTACAGACCAACAATTTGATTCTTTTTTTTTTTTTTTTTTTTTTCTGAAAATTCTATATGCTGTTTGATATTATATATTATGTGGTTTTTTCTTGATTTCTAACAGCCAATTGGTAACACATGGTTTAGGTTGACTGTGATGAACATAAGACAGTATGCAGCAGATATGGAGTGAATGGTTACCCTACGCTCCAGTGGTTCTCTAAGGGCTCCTTGGAACCAATTCAAAGAAGTGTTGTGTTTTACATATATAACATTGTCTGTTTCATACCAACTATAAATGACCATAAGCTGTAAGATTGAGAGTCAAAGTGTCATGCATTAGAGAAGAAAGAGCACAGACAACAGAAAAGCTCTACTCAATTCTTATAAAAAAAATAGTCTTAGCACATGCACAGTTATGCACTCCATTGCTATTTTGCATATTGGTTTAAAACTGACTGTTTTGACCGATACACCCAGAAAATGAGACAGCTCCATAATGGGTATCAGAGACTTCATGATACAATATGTATTGTACTATACGATCAATGTATCGTATATACAATTAGGTATGAAGGCCCACGTACTGCAGAAGCCCTAACTGAGTTCGTGCACACTGAAGGAGCCAAGGAGGTACGAATTCGATTCTGTTATCTATTACGTAAAATACATGTTAAGAGAAATATTATTCAAATGTTTTTTTTTTCTGGACTCTACTTTTTTGTCATACATTGACAGCCGGACATCATCAAGCTGTTCAATTTTGTAGTCTAGTTATGTAAAAAATTGTTTGTCAGATGTATGAAGCAATGTGATGTAAGTTATTATTGCACTCCATTTCATGTATATTCTGATGTGTTTGAATCATGGACTGATGCAAAAACCTTTTAGTTGCATATATACTTGCATATTTTCATTAATTAATTGTTAAAAAAATGATCTAACTCTTACACTTAGATGTAGTTTTCATAACTTCTTGTCTATTTTTTTTTAACTCTTACACTTAGACGTAGTTTTCATAACTTCTTGTCTATTTTTTTAGGAAACCTTTGCACATTGTTCGATATAACGATATATATCGGTTGACTTTTTGACCATTTTAAAATATTTATTTCCAATATATTAATATTCTCTTTGTAAACATTGTTCAACACATTCTCTTTGTAAACAGTGATTTACAATAACTAAATTTTTTCTTGTGGGTTTAAGTTTACCGAAATTCCATAGTCTCTTTGTCTTTAGCATGAGGTAGAGGATTTAATGATTAACCTTGGATGCCTCTTATGATTAACCATGAGAGGCATTGATACAGTTCTTTGAGTAGGAAGAACTGTAGAAACATTCTGTGCATGGACCTGTGAATACTGTGTTACATATCTACATCTGGATGTATGTATTTATCTATTTTTTTGCTAATCACCCATCCCATTAAAATTTAAACTTGAGTGAAATCACAATCTAAAGTTGCAATATACTTTGGAAGAGGCCAGGGGCGGACCCAGGAGTTTCGTCGAGGGTATTCAAGCTAAGTCGGAAATTCAACAACGAAAATTTTCTTTAGTGTTATGTAAAATAAATAAATAAATAAAAATTAACGAGTATAAACATATGATTTCAAAAAGCAAAATGATACCCGCGAGAAATTGAATTGAGTTTCGTCGAGGGTATTCAAGCTAAGTCGGAAATTCAACAACGAAAATTTTCTTTAGTGTTATGTAAAATAAATAAATAAATAAAAATTAACGAGTATAAACATATGATTTCAAAAAGCAAAATGATACCCGCGAGAAATTGAATTGAGAATTCGATATGGTTTGATAAATGAATCCGAGAAAATGTCCAAATAATAGAGAAGGTGATTGAGAAATCGAGAACATTTGAGAAATTTACTAGAAAAAAAATGAAATGAATTACTCATTGGAGTAAAAGTAAAAGTGTGGACTTGGCCTACGTTACAGTCTTATAGAGTCCTTAATCCAAAATGTTAAAAATCATTAACTAATGAGCCAAGTTTTTTTTTTTCGCTACATACTAATGGGTTAAGTTAAATATTAAACATTTAAGCCTACTATTTTTTTTTTTTTTTTTTTTTTTTTTGGGAGAAACTTGAGGGTATTCACTTGAATACCTTGCCTATACACTGGGTCCCCCCATGGAAGAGACTCCATGTCTTGATTCCTAATAGCCCACCTCGCAAGTTCATGGGCCTCCCCGTTAAATAACCTACTAATCCAATGCATATGAACTATACTACGAGACATAACCTTATTAAGAGAAAGCTTTGAAGCTGTTACAATGGACTCTAATTGCCACTCTAGGTTCTCAAAAGTAGTAAAAGGTGCCGGATTTGCTAAAGTTTGAATCACTCTTTGATTTTCTCCTTCAATGAGAAAGCAACTTGCAGATAGAGTTCCAGCCAAGTGGATAGCAGTTTCAGCTGCCACAAACTCCACTTCTTCAGCGCTTCGAACTTTGAAAGTTCTGAAGATTGCAGCAACTGGCTTTCCTTCCATATTCCAAGCTATCACTCCTGCTGCACCTGCTCCTCTCCCCCCTTCCCTATCAAAAGAGACATCAAAACAAATATTAATGCAATCTTCATTAACAACTGGAAGTGATTCAACCATATTCAAAGGATTAGAGTTAAGGTTAGAGATACGAAGAGAATCCTCTTCTTCTTTGTCTGTTTTATATGCTTTCAAGCATTTATACCATATAGCCACTGCTACTTTTATGACGCCCTCTTTGTTGAAGTTTGCATGTTCGAATTTATACAAGTTCCTTGTTTCCCAAATGTGATGCATGACTATACAAACTAGAAGCCCTTTGGTTGCGATATCCTCATTCTTGTTATGACACCAATTGACAACCTTGTTAAGCCACTGTCGTATGCTCCAATCCGAATACACTTTAACTCTCAAGTTGATAGGGTTAGCGAACCACAAACACTTTGTCCAATCACAAGTCAAGAAAATATGTACTGGTATCTTAATACAAGATTCACAAAAGGGGCAACTCATATCCCCTTCTATCTTTCTTTCTAGTAGTTGATCTCCTATAGGTAGTGCTTGCATATACATCTTCCAAATAAAGTGTTGCCATTTACCAGCCAATATCAACTTCCAAATCTTAGCTACAATTTTCTTCTGATAAGAAGATGAATGTGTACTCCAATCTTCACTGGAGGAAAAGCTGAATGCAGATCTCACATAAAAAAGGTCGTTTGAAGAATGATTCCATATGAGCTTATCCCTCTCTACATTAGGCCTAATAGTCAAGGTTTGAATGAAGTGAGTTATTTGGGGTGGAAAAATATCATTCAGCTTAGGTATATCCCATTGAGCACCGCCATCCAATATCAACTCAACAACCCTAATGTTTTCCAAACCATTTGGCATAATCATGTGGTCTTTGAGAACTATAGTTTTACCATTTATCTGTAGCCAGGAGTCTTTGAAGACCGAGATCTCAGTACCATGTCCAATCCTCCAAATCAAACCTTTTTTGAACTCATCGTAATGTTTGTGTACTCTTTTCCAGAAGTATGAAGCATTAGAGACAGGTTCAGGGTTTTGCCTTAGCCACTTATTACCATATATGGCTCTAAAGGTTCTCGCCCAAAGAGATGTAGTGTCGGTTGTAGCTCTCCAGCAGTGTTTAGCAAGCAAAGTTTTATTCATATCACTAGCTTTTCTAAAGCCAAGACCACCCCTCCCCAAGATTTGGGTTTGCAGAGTTTGTCCCACCCGATAGTATGGACCCCCTTAGTATCATCAGTACCATGCCAATAAAAACTTATACATGCCTTATCAATTTTGTCACAAATATTAACAGGCAACGCGGAAGTAGACATAGCATATACAGGAGTTGCTTGAACAATAGATTGGATAAGAACAACTCTATCTGCTTGAGATAGAGTCTTAACTCTCCATCATTTGATTTTTTTTATAAACTTTATCAACCAGGTAATCAAAATCATCATTTTTTTTTTGGAAATGACTATGGGAACACCGAGGTATTTGTCCCTTTTGTTAAATTCTCTCATTTTCCAAAATTTTCTCAAAATCTTTTTATGTTTGCAATGCAGATTCTTACTACAAAAGATGCTAGATTTATCAAAATTTATTTTCTGCCCAGATGCGTCACAATAATCCTTAAGAATAGTTTTCAAGTGCCCAGCTTCATCCAGAGAGGCTTTGGTAAAGATGATTAAGTCATCGGCATAAAAGAGGTGAGTGATAGAGGGGGCATTCGTTCTAACTTTGATACCATGAATCTCACATTTATTCTCAACTCTTCCAACCATTCTGGAAAGAGCTTCAGAAACCAAGATAAACAGATATGGAAACAATGGATTATCCTGTCTCAGACCTCTTTCGGGAAAAATATGCTCAAAGGAGAACCATTCAAAAGAACTCTAAAGGAAACAGAAGATATGCATTTATTAATCACATAAATCCACTTCCTACAAAAACCTAGTTTTTCAAAGATAGACCCTAAAAAGGACCATTCAACTCTATTATAGGCCTTGGCCATATCCATTTTGAGAGCAACCCATCATTGTTTCTTTTTATACATCCTTTTCATGTTATGAAAAATCTCACTAGCAAGACCCACATTATCACCAATATTCATTCCTTTAATAAAAGCTCCCTGAAAAAGGGAAATGATTTTATGCAAATGATTCTTAAGCCTATTAGCAAGAATTTTTGAAATTATCTTGTAGGTAAAATTACATAGGTTGATAGGCCTAAACTTAGAAATATGATCAGGAGAAGAAATTTTGGAAATAAGAGTGATAAAAGTCTCGTTGTGAATGGGGTGCAACTCCCCATATCTAATTTTTTTTGGACACAGTCTACTATAGTAGGTCCAACAATATCCCAACACTTATGATAAAAAACCCCCTGAAACCCATCCGACCCAGAGGCTTGAAAAGCACCTAGCTTTTTAGTGACAACCCAAATATCGTTAGCAGAAGGCACATGAGTAAGAACGGAATTCTCTCTGTCAGTAATACAGGGGGAAAAAAGATTTAGAATATCATTATTAGGAGTAGGATTATCAGAGGAGAAAATATCATTAAAGTACTCATTAATCTCCTTCCCAACGTTAACTCTGCCTTCTTTCCACAAACCATCTTCACCTTTGATTTTTTCAATGTAATTTTTTCTCTTCCTATAAATCGTGGACATGTGAAAGTATCTTGTGTTTTTTTCCTCCCTTCTTAAGCCAATGCATACCAGATTTATGTTTCCACATACTCTCTTCATATATGCTCAAGAAAAGTCAACAATTTGTTTTTCAAAACCTTCGCCTTATCATAAGACTCTTTGTTTTGAGGTAAAACAAAAACTTTCTCTAAATCGGTTTGAGTTTTCCTAATGTGAGCAGTCACACTACCAAAAACTTTTTTATCTGTTTCAAACATTTTCTTGTTTTATTCAATTTCAAGAAGGTACTATGATCAGGCAAATCATGGTTCACATAATTTCAAGCTTTTTCAATCACAGGTTTACAAGAAGCATCAGACAACCACATATCAAAAAACCTAAAAGGCCTGGAGCTATCATCAACGGTAGCAAATAGATTAATAAGCAAAGAAAAATAGTAAGAAGTGCCATTTGCAAGAGTTTTCACGGCCATATTAGGGAACGACTCAACCTACTCAGTAGAAGCTAAAGCACAATCGAGTCTTTCCACAATATGATCATTAAAACTCCTACAATTAGACCACGTGAACTTAGGGCCTTTATACCTAAATCCATCAAGCCCAGATCATTGATAAGCAAATTAAAATCTAACATGCTTTTATTAAACACACGGTCACCGCCAATCTTCTCATCGAGAGATGTGATGGCGTTAAAATCACCAAAGAGCAACCAAGGGCCAGGAACCAGGGGAGTAATCTCCCTTAATTCAGACCACACAAACTCTCTTAAACTAGCATGTGGATTACCATAAACAAAAGTAAAAAACCAGTCCTTATTACTATGAAAATTTGAAAGTTTACCTGTGATTTGGTTTTGTATTGCTCCAATAATTTCAAGCTCGCAACCTTCTTTCCAAAACACCGCTAGGCCACCTTTTAATCCATCAGTAGAAACACAGAAATAACCTCCAAATTTTATAGTTTTTTTAACAGCTTGCATCCTTTTATATGAGGCTTTTGTCTCTGACAGACAAACTACGTCCGGTTGGTGTTGCCGAATGAGGCCCATAAGATTTTGGACTACCGTGGAAGAACCAATTCCACGATAATTCCACGCTAACAACATAGCGGAGCTAAGCAACTACTAAACTAAGAGATATACAGAGTCTCCCCTCAAACAAAGCATATACTCACTAACAAGAAACAACAAAAACCTAACTACGTAGCATAAGTGAAGAGTGTCACAGAAGTGATCAAGAGATAGCACAAAACAGTATATGCATACAAAACAAAGGACTAAAGACTTATCAAATGTAAGAGAATGAAATAGAGTTGAGAAAGTTATTTGGTCCGCCGCTATAATCGCTGGTGCATCTGCAAAGACGACTGAAACCAATGAGAAAAAAGACGGTGGCAGACTACCGATGATACAAAAAGAGCCTCACTTGTATTTATCTATAAGCAGGAACCAACGCGAAGCTGGCAACCATCCCTTCCAATGTAGTGGTGCTAAGTGCTAACTGAACAATTTTGATGAGGTTGTTTTGGATAAGACCAAGGATATTCTTGTTGAGTTCCATGCACCATGGTAAGAATGTACGTGTTTAATTGTCCTTGTATATCTATGATTAGACACTTTGATTTAATTATTATTATTATTATTTTAATAATATATTCATTTCTAACGTTTCAGTCTTGTACAGGTGTGGCCATTGCAAAAACCTTGCACTGGTAAGTATCCACAGCTATTGCAAATAAATTGTGACGGTCATACTTGATGCTGCCTGAGACAAAAATAATCTGAACAAATAAATTGTGATTGTTATATCAGAATATCAGATACCACCTACATCTTGATTCTTCTTTCGTGTAGCCTACACAAAACACAGTCCAACTAACACATGACAAATGCTCAGCTCATCCTTAAGGCTGCAGCAGAAGGTGCCCCTCGTCCCTGCTACCAAAAGAATATTATACACTATAAGCACCGCATGGCATCAAACCCTCAACTTTAGAAACCATCTGATAGCTTAAATTTAAGTTGACGTGGTTGAAAAAACCGATGATGCGGTAGGTCCATTAATATTCGTAGAACCACCTGTGTTTGCGCTTAAGGACTCACAATACGGATAGAACGGGTTGGGAGGCGATGGAAGTTGTATATTCCCAAGAAGTACCTGCACCACAACGCTCATTGGTGGTCTGTCAATGGGCCTGTACTGAGTACACCATAACGCAATTGTAGCTAGTGTCTTTGCTTTTGATTTATCCTTCTCCTTGATGCCACAATCATCCAATATTTCATCGAGTTTCCCAATCTTGAATTTTTCCCAAACTTGTCCAGGTAACCAAGTTTCGCCATCAAGATTACTCCTCCTCCCCAAAACTTCAAATAACATCATGCCAAAGCTGTAAACATCACTTTTGGAAGTTACTGGCATTTGCATCCACATTTCTGGGGCAGCATAGCTACGGGTCCCTCTAAACTCAACCAAAGATATCTTGCTTAAATCTCTTTGAGAAACCTTAGCCATTCCAAAATCTGAAACTTTAGGAGAAAGTTTTGAGTCGAGAAGCACATTACTAGGTTTTACGTCATAGTGAATTATTTCATGAACACAACCCTCGTGCAAGTAAGAAAGCCCTTTTGCTGTTCCGATTGCAATGTCATACAAATTCTCCCACTGTAGATTAAGGTAGTTCTCATATAAAATCTTATCGAAAGATCCATTGTCCAAGTACTCATAGATGAGTGCTTTCATATTGGCCTCAAAACAATACCCGTAGAGCACAACTAAGTGTCGATGCAAAGTACTACTCATTGTTCTAACTTCAGCCATGAATGTGAATTCCATGACGTCCATCGCAGTGCCCTTTAGTTTCTTGATGGCTACTTTCACACCATTAGGTAATGTTCCTTTAAATACATCTCCATACGCACCAGAACCTATTTGACCACTGAAATTTTCAGTAATGCTTGTCAGGTCCTTATGTGAATATTGTTGTATTTTCTTTCTTCCAAGCTCACCTAATAACATCTCAATTGAGTTTGAGCTGCCACTGGCTCCTTTAAAAACATCCACAACTTTGTTACTGGACTTTTCTCACCCAAATTTTGTCAGGCGCACGCGCTCAAACAAGCAAAATGGTCAGCGCGCCACCGCTCCACCGTATTCACAGCGACTTCGGTCGTTTTTCGGAAACAGTACAAAATATAAGTTTTTTTTTTTGGGAAAAACTTAATCTAACAAAAAAACCAAGAAAAAGAGAGATTATTAGAGAGTAATTCTTAGTGAGTGTTCATTCTTTGAGAGTGAATTGAGAGCTCTTGTAATATGTTATTCTGGACATCTAGTAAAGTTTTAAACTCGCAGTATGGACGTAAGCAAATTGTCGAACGCCGAATACAATATATACGTGTCATGTGGTTTGTTCTTCTTTTATATTAATTGTTTTACTTTGGCTCTATTTGACCGCAGAAGATTTTGTATTGCTTAACACTGATTAGGTGTTCCAATTCTGCAGATGTATTACATAAAGATGATTAATCTGAAAGCTGTTTGGTCCTCAATTATTCTGTCACGGTTTTAACTTTTCCTGTGTTTGGTTGATACTATAATTTATTTATCATGAATAACATATTAGTAGTAAGTTATTATTTCTTCATTTTACGCGTATACTTCAAATAAATATGAAATGAAATGCACAGGATAAGAAAAGTCCAAATAAATATAAATCTAAACAAACAAAAGCACTTGGCGATACGTTTTTCCATGCGAAAGTTCTCTTGGCAACGCTTATCGTGACCATTAAGCACTTCCTCCACATATGTTGCACCACTAAGTGCTGAATCATGACAAAAAGTTTTACTTATATGGTATAGAAATTACTGAAATGCGAATGTGGCAGTAACACCTGTAGTTGCTATTATGATATCATCTTCGTCCGAATCCGACATGACTTTCCCTGTATCCACACATTTGTAAGTTATGACACTCTAACACTTAATAAATCTCAATTGGAATACATTGGAAATAAATAAAAAATTGCATCTAGTTACATAAAACAATAATCATCACATCCAAAATAAATTGTAACTTCATTAAGTTGTGAGTATCAAGTCCCCACAATCATTAGTCCCCACGTTCTAAATCAGACTCATAAAAAACTAAAACACCTAATAATCCCAACAAAATATATATTTTCAGCACCATACAAAATAGATCATCACATTAGTCCCCACGTTATAAATCTCACTTATAAAAACTAAAGCACCTAATGATCCCCAACAAAATACACATTTTCAGCAACATACATAAAAATAGATCACCACTTTAGTTCCCACATCCTAAATTAGTTTTCTGAAGATGAAATAGCAACCATTCCCTTCGCCTATCCACCCTTAATCCCATGAACACCCTTGCTTTTTTCTCATCCTCAAGGAGCTCTAAAGCTTGCATGAAAGCTAAGTTATCAAGCCCAGGCATATTTTCTAATTCAGCAATCAACTTTGCTTCTTGTGGAAATTCAACACTAGAATCAGGAAATTCTTTCTTTTTATTACGAGCCATTTCAGTAATTGCAGTTGTCATGCCATGAATTGCCTCTACCATACCCTCTCCAGTGGTTTTTTAGCATTATGAGAGCTTGATGGCGTTGTTGATCGACTTCTTTTGGGTGGTTTGGGAGTTTTAACTTCATTATCTAAGTCTATAGGTTCTTGAGTATCAAAACCTAGACCACCACCAACAAGAATTGGACTTTGAGACCCTTCTCCATTCAAATTTTCCACATTCGTCGCACTAGATTTTTCATTGGTCACATCTTTCTCTTCAAGCGCACGACTGTACTTTCCAGTGGCACCCCCATCAGCAAAAACAATGCATAAGTCCTCATAGCAGACATAGATTTAGTTATCCACATATTAAATTATGGGTGGGCCTGCATAATAAGAAGTATATAAAGGTCTCTAATTATTTTTTTGCTAAGAAAAAATAGTAGGTTCTTATATTGAATTAAAGGACCAGGAAAGTACCTTGATATAATCATCCCAAACATGATCATGATCAGCATAAACCATTTCTATCTCATTATCCCAACCAAATCCACTCTCACTCAGAAGAGTCTTTATACAATTGTAGTTCTTCTTCAACGCTCGATAATGATTCTTTAGAAGTTCAATTGTAAAAGAAGGCCCAAATTTAGCTTTAAACTTCTCTTCCATTTGCCTCCAAGCATGTTTGCTAAATTGACCATCAAGGTATTGCCCGTCGTGCACTTGATCCACCATTAGGTTAACAA
This sequence comes from Coptis chinensis, assembly GCF_015680905.1. NCBI lineage: Eukaryota > Viridiplantae > Streptophyta > Magnoliopsida > Ranunculales > Ranunculaceae > Coptis > Coptis chinensis. The sequence goes on along the minus strand of NC_141463.1, from coordinate 83,661,634 downwards.
AATATCGATCCATTGGTGCAGTCCAATTGGTCCTCTTACTTGAAGGGACTTGAACATTCTTCATCTCATTTTCCATTTGTTCTAAATGAAAAAAATATTTATCATAGTCATGACTCCATAAACCAAAATCAATTTGAGTACAAGATGCACGATGCACCGATAATCGAGCGAACCGCCAATAAGTTATATTATAATCAATAACTAACTAAAGTAGTAAGTAAGTTAATTAAAGTAAAAGAGGAAAAGGTGGAGAAATAAAATATGGTCTTCACATGCACAACGTTGGATGTCACTAGCCAGATCCCTCAGATGGCCGAACTCTCACAAAGGAAAAAGAAAAGTTCTTTTGTGAAAAGGTGATCAAAGGCAAAATGCTGATGGTTTTCATTTTGTCAGTTGAACAAAGTTGAGGTAGCTGTTGTACATTCACCCCCCTCCCCCAACCCAACAAAGGAGAAAGTTAAGTCTATCTTTCAGTGTTCTGGTCATATTATCTTTCCTTTTTTATCCAAAAACCAATTCCACTTTTGTTAAACAAATTGGAAAAGAGCAGACAAATTAAATTCAAAGGTAAAATTTAGATTAATATACATTGATCATTATGCAATTCCATGCCTCAAATTAAAGTAGATTGATTTTGATCCATACAACATATGATATTAGTTCACCCATACGCAGTAAGCTTGTTGGATTACTTTAATCCTACATCTTTAACATGCTAATCTAGTATTGATCAAAAAAATAATTAAAAGAAAAATACCTTCAAAGCTGCCGATATTGGAGATTGACAGTAAATAGAAACTTTCCAAAGTTGAATCCAAATCACGTAGTCTTCAGCCTTCTAGTAGTATTCACCACACAACACACCACAAAACACTTTTGCTTTTCTCCTACTTTTAGTTGTACTTTTTCTGGAAAGACTAATGGTCCCTTTCTCCAAAAAGTTATTCTCTTATATAGAGAAACTTTGAGAATACGTAAGTGTGTGTGTAATGGGATCTACTTAGGATTCCAAGTCTTATCTTAAGAAGACAAGTCTTTCTTATACAAGTACTTGTACTTGATATATTAAAACCCTTTTAATATATATCTCTTTAATATGGAAAGTGCCCATTAACAAATCCATATTTACAATAAGGCCCTTAGAACTTTCAAGAAAGTCCTTTCCTACCATTAATTATATCTAAGTCCCTCCACCTTACTTGTATTCACAATTAGACCATTGGGAATTTGTTCTTCACTGTCACACCCATGTCTAATTGACCCAATTTGACATTTAACATCAATTGAGCATTAAAAAACTATTTCTTATACCGGCCGGGTTTGAGCTCAATTAGTTATGTCACAATTTCCTAATACATAACTCCGTAGAGTGGTGGATCCTTTATTAGAATTCGTGATTCAAGATGTTCTACATTCATTACCCAAAATGTCAAGTCTAGTCTATGAATAGACATTACTTTTTAACATCTCAAAGTAATAAATTTGAGACACAATGAATTTTCACAATTCCTCAAGTCTAGGGATTAATTGGTAGAGTGAGATTTGCACACTAACCTTAACAGTGAATTTATAGTGTGTTCTCACTTTGATCCCCTCAGTGTCAGTCATGTGACTACACCAATATACAAACTTAGAGTCATACTCAAATGATTGAGATATCATCATCCTATCATATAGCAATTATGTATATTACAGTCTTATAAATGAAGCGTTCGACTTCACCCCTAACTGTGAGCATTCTAGGTAAATAGATACAATCAAATCTCCCGCACATGACTCTTCATATGCTTGATTGTTCTAATTTTATTACTTATGGAACTTATGGTTTCATCATATAATATTAGTTTACCCATATACATAATAATAAGATTCGTATATTTAATTAAACATCATCATGTATAAACAATAAATGTTCATTGGCTTTGTAAAGGCCAAATATCCCAACAATCTCCCACTGGCCTTCAAAGCCATATAACAACCATTCTAAAACCCATAATATTAATATAAGGGTCTGCACATACATATATACCAATATATAGGATTTGGTCCTCATAGACTATATCATTCATAATGACTAGTGTATCATATACATATGAGACCATTAACATAGTCATTGTACCTTCAACCTTCTTGTAAAACACAAGGTCCTTCCTTACAATGATCAAAACCAAACGATTTGATTGTTTGATCAAAGTTTACATTCCAACTCCTTAAAGCTTGTAGGAACTGTAAAGCCTCTAGGTTCTAAGGCTTATCGCAGTATTAGTAGGAGTTTATTGTTTATTATTAGGTGAGAAAATGTTGGTTTTAGAAGACTGTTACTATGTTCCAGAGATAAGGAGAAATTTGGTTTCTGTTTCTGCACTTAATAAGTCAGGATATTCCACTTCGTTTGATTCAAAGGTTGTAATCAGACTAAATGGAAAGTTTATTGCCTCTGGTACTTTAGAAAATGGTCTATATATACTTTCTCCTATGCTAGAAATAAATGATACTATTGTTGGTAATTCATCAAAGGTCTTGCCTCCAAATAGGAAGTCAACTTCTTTTAATCCAACATACTTATGACATTTAAGACTTGGTCATATCAATCTAAACAGGATTGACAGGTTGGTGAAAGATGGAGTTTTAAGTTCACTCTCTTTAGAACCTTTCCCAACTTGTGAATCTTGCTTAGAAGGAAAGATGACTAAGAGATCCTTTAAAGCTAAAGGGTCAAGAGCCACAGAGTTATTGGAGTTAGTACATACCGATGTATGTGGACCCATTAATGTGAAAGCAAGAGGTAACTTTGAATATTTTATCACTTTTACTGATGATTATTCAAGGTATGGTCATGTGTATTTGATGCACAAAAAGTCTGAATCTTTTGAAAAGTTCAAAGAATTCAAAGCAGACGCTGAAAAGCAAACTGATAAACCAATTAAAACACTTCGATCAGATCGAGGTGGTGAATACCTCTCAGATGAGTTCAAAGAGTACTTAATGCAAAATGGGATTTTGTTTCAATTAAGTGCACCAAGAACTCCACAACAGAATGGGGTTTCTGAAAGAAGGAACAGAACCTTATTGGATATGGTTCGGTCCATGATGAGTTATTCAACTCTACCTATATCTTTTTGGGGATACGCCTTAGAAACAACAATATATATTTTGAATTTGGTTCTTTCTAGGTCAGTTCCTAAAACTCCTAGGGAGTTATGGTCCGGGTGAAAGCCTAGTTTACACCACATACATGTATGAGGTTGTCCTGCGCATGTACTCAAAGGAAAGACTGACAAGTTAGAATCAAGAACTGAAGTATGTATGTTTATAGGGTATCCAAAAGGAACTCAAGGTGGTTTATTTTATAATCTAAGAGAACAAACAGTGTTTGTGAGTACAAATGTTAAGTATCTCGAGGAAGATTATATTGTGAAACGAAAACCTCGTAGTGAAATGGTCATTGAAGAAATGACGGCAGATACTCCTGGCAATGTTCAATATGAATTAACTCCTAGTTTAGATGAAAACCTTCCAAATGAAGTTCTGAGTTTACCTGAACCGACTCCAGTACTTCGTCGTAGTGGGAGGGCAATTAGACCTCCAGAAAAGTTAACCCTATTAGGGGAAACTTTCTCTATTATATCAGATGATCAGGATGTAGATCCTATGAACTACGAAGAAGCAATTTCTAACATTGATTCAAGAAAATGGCTTGAAGCAATGAGATCGGAAATGGAGTCCATGTATTCCAACAAGATTAATGCGGGAACTTGTAGATCCTCTACCAAATATTAAGCCTATTAAGAATAAATGGTTATTCAAAAGGAAAAGAGGAGCCGATAGAAAGGTAGAGACTTTTAAAGCGAGACTGGTGGCGAAAGGATTTACTCAAAAAGAGGGTATCGATTATGAGAAAACTTTTTCGCCAGTGGCTATGCTTAAGTCCATTAGAGTCCTTCTTTCGATTGCTGCTCATTATGACTATGAGATTTGGCAGATGGATGTAAAGACCTACTTTTTGAATGGTACAATCAAGGAGGATATTTATATAGTCCAACCTGAAGGCTTTATAGTTCCTAGACAAGAGCATAGAGTATGCAAGCTAAAGAAGTCCATTTATGGCCTTAAACAAGCTTCAAGGAGTTGGAATGTATGCTTTGATCAAGCAATCAAATCGTTTGGTTTTGATCAATGTGAGGAAGAACCTTGTGTTTATAAGAAGGTTGAGGGTAAACTGTTAAATTGTTGGATTACTTTAATCCTACATCTTTAACATGCTAATCTAGTATTGATCAAAAAAATAATTAAAAGAAAAATACCTTCAAAGCCGCCGAAATTGGAGATTGATAGTAAATAGAAACTTTCCAAAGCTGAATCAAAATCACGTAGTCTTCAGCCTTCTAATAGTATTCACCACACAACACACCACAAAACACTTGCTTTTCTCCTACTTTTAGTTGTACTTTTTCTGGAAAGACTAATGGTCCCTTTCTCTAAAAAGTCAATCTCTTATATAGAGAAACTTTGAGAATACATAGATGTGTGTGTAGTGGGATCCACTTAGGATTCCAAGTCTTATCTTAAGAAGACAAGTCCTTGTCATACAAGTACTTGTACTTGATATATTAAAACCCTTTTAATATATATCTCTTTAATATGGAAAGTGCCCATTAACAAATCCATATTTATAATAAGGCCCTTGGAACTTTCAAGAAAGTCCTTTCCTACCATTAATTATATCTAAGTCCCTCCACCTATCTTGTATTCACAATTAGACCATTGGGAATTAGTTCTTCACTGTCACACCCATGTCTAATTGACCTAATTTGACATTTAACATCAATTGAGCATTAAGAAACTATTTCTTATACCGGCCGGGTTTGAGCCCAATTAGTTATGTCACAATTTCCTAATACATAACTCCGTAGAGTGGTGGATCCTTTATTAGAATTTGTGATTCAAGACGTCTTACATTTATTACCCAAAACGTTAAGTCTAGTCATGAATAGACATTACTTTTAAAGTTTCAAAGTAATAAATTTGAGACATGATGAATTTTCACAATTCCTCAGTCTAGGGATTAATTGGTAGAGTGAGATTTGCACACTAACCTTAACATTGAATTTATAGTGTGTTCTCACTTTGATCCCTCGATTGTCGATCATGTGACTACACCAATATACAAACTTAGAGTCATATACTCAAATGATTGAGATATCATCATCTATCATATAGTTATGTATATTTGATCTTATAAGTGAAGCGTCCGACTTCACCCTTAGCGTGAGTATTCTAGGTAAATAGATACAATCAAATCTCGACATGACTCTTCATATGCTTGATTGTTCTAATTCTATTACCTATGGAACTTATGGTTTCATCATATGATATTAGTTCACCCATATGCATAATAATAAGATTCATGTATTTAATTAAACATCATCATGTATAATCAATAAACGTTCTTTGGCTTTGTAAAGGCTAAAAATCCCAACAATCTCCCAATGGCCTTCAAAGCCATTTAGCAACTACTCTAAGACCTCATGGATTCATGAGGTCTTAGAGTAGTTGCTAAATGGCTTTGAAGGCCATTGGGAGATTGTTGGGATATTTGGCCTTTACAAAGCCAATGAACGTTTATTGATTATACATAATGATGTTTAATTAAATACATGAATCTTATTATTATGCATATGGGTGAACTAATATCATATGATGAAACCATAAGTTCCATAGGTAATAGAATTAGAACAATCAAGCATATGAAGAGTCATGCTTGGGAGATTTGATTGTATCTATTTACCTAGAATACTCACGATTTAGGGTGAAGTCGGACGCTTCACTTATAAGACTGAATATACATAACCGCTATATGATAGGATGATGATATCTCAATCATTTGAGTATGACTCTAAGTTTGCATATTGGTGTAGTCACATGACTCCATTAATCGAGGGATCAAAGTGAGAACACACTATAAATTCACTGTTAAGGTTAATTAGTTTGCAAATCTCACTCTACCAATTAATCCCTAGACTTGAGGAATTGTGAAAATTCATTGTGTCTCAAATTTATTACTTTGAGACATAGTAATATCTATTTATAGACTAGACTTAACGTTTTGGGTAATAAATGTAGGACGTCTTGAATCACAAATTCGAATAAAGGATCCACCACTCTACAGAGTTATGTATTAGGAAATTGTGACATAACTAATTGGGCTCAAACCCGGCCGGTATAAGAAATAGTTTCTTAATGCTCAATTGATGTTAAATGTCAAATTGGGTTAGTTAGACATGGGTGTGACAGTGAAGAATAAATTCCCAATGGTCTAATTGTGAATACAAGATAGGTGGAGGGACTTAGATATAATTAATGGTAGGAAAGGACTTTCGTGAAAGTTCCAAGGGCCTTATTGTAAATATGGATTTGTTAATGGGCACTTTCCATATTAAAGAGATATATATTAAAAGGGTTTTAATATATCAAGTACAAGTACTTGTATGACAAAGTCTTGTCTTCTTAAGATAAGACTTGGAATCCTAAGTGGATCCCACTATACACACATCTACGTATTCTCAAAGTTTCTCTATATAAGAGAATGACTTTTGAGAGAAAGGGACCATTAGTCTTTCCAGAAAAAGTACAACTAAAAGTAGGAGAAAGGCAAAAGTGTTTTGTGGTGTGTTGTGTGGTGAATACTACTAGAAGGCTGAATCTTGTTTAACAAAATAAAGTAGGATGTACTTTTAAGGCTTTGTACCTCAGTTAAGTTTTCTTTGCCTGACATGTGCTCTTCTTTGCATGATATGTATGGACCACATGCTAAGTAAAGGACGTTTTTTTAGAAGTATATAGCTGCTGGAACTTTGTCTACTGTGACACATGAGATGCTTACAAAGCTTTTGAAGCTTGTACAATAGACATGGTTATAAGTGGTACACATGTGCAGTTCTATTTTTTGGAAGTTTGCTATTACAGCTTACTTTATTGGACAAGTACAGTATTTATTCAATGTATGGGATGCACAAAAACATAGAACATGGAGTCATGCACTATATACTAATTAAAAATGCATATATAATGATGCAAACACATAGGACGCACGTGCATGAGTCAGATATGCTTGTCCAGATGCTAAATTATTATATGATATATTAGATAAACACATTACATGCTAGATTAGATATTTTTTTCTTATTTGCATGCATAATATTTATGAGATAACTATTTGCATATGATGCCAGCTATTTTTTTTTTCTGCAGTACACTAATATATTAATGATAGATCTTTAATTTTGGCAAGAGATGCATAGTCTCTTAATTAGAAAATTAGAAAGATGTCATTGTCTTAATGTTGTTTTTTTATTGATTAATACCCTCGGTCTATATAAAGCAAGTGGTCAAGGCATTTAATTTACGAATTAAATCCCTTGCTACACCGTTATCAATTCAATACGAATTATTATATTTTTAGATGTGATTAATATGATCCCTATGGATAAATTAATTGCATGCTAAAATATTTTTGCCTATTGTCTATTCTTGAGAAGAAAAATTCATGTATGGCTAGTGGGAGTGTTTTACATTACGGATTCATTATCTAGCAGTTATATTAATGAATTATGATGATGGCACACTTGGCTGAAATATAGTTGACAGCCCTACGGTTTGTACAATTATGTTTTAGTAGCAAAAGGAATAATAATGGAAATCATATTACATGTATGTAAAATTGATGGGTCTAGTAGAACTCGCCTGATTAAGTTGAATAATTTTGATGCCCTACGGAGAAGAGATTATTCATAAGTATTAGGTTTCCATTGCTTATATTTGTCTTATTGATACAATATCGAGGGTGTTGTATTTTTATTATATAAGCGGGAAATTGGTTTATTAAATTCCCAAAACCAATATTAATTAAATGCATTATAATAATTTTTGTGTAAATGTAAATGTTCCAGATATGTCTCAATCAAATTTCAGTCCCTTAGCATCTATCTTGAAAGAGAACAAGTTAATTGGTCCTAATTATGTGGACTGGAAGCGTAACATTAACATTATCTTGACTGCTGAAAGTTACAAATTCGTTCTCACTACCCCTTGCCCCCGAACCGCCAGACAATGCTAGTGCAAGGCTGAAAGATGAGTACAAAAATGGCAAAAGGCCAATGAGATGTCCAAGTGTTATCTCCCCGGCATCCATGTCAACGATTCAAAGACCAACACCAAAATGTTGGTACAACTATTGAGATCATGACCAATTTGCAAGAGATGTTTGGCTTAACAAAATTGCACTAAACGCCGATTGCAATGGCAAACCCGATGAATACAAAATGGATGATGGGACTCGGTTAGGGAGCATATCCTTAAGATGATTGGCTATGTCAATGAGTTGGAGATCCTAGGCTTTGAAATAGACGCCAATTCTCGTGTTGATGCTATTCTTGGTCTTTGCCGGTTTCATTTAATGGGTTCAAGTTGAACTACAACATGAACAATATGGATTATTGACACCGCCAGAAAGTTAATGAACTCTTTGCAGTAAGGGTCAAGACTTAGTTAAGGTTAAGCCAAGTATACTGGTCTCAGAAAATGTTGGTGTTTCCAAGCCTAAGCCGAAAGGCAAAGGCAAGTGGAAAAAGGGTAAAAAGTTTGCCCTTGGGGCAAAAGGGGGAATGGAGAAGAATTCAGGGGCTAAAGCAAAAGGTAATTGTTACCATTGTGAAAAGCCTGGTCATTGGAAGCGGAACTGTAGAGAGTATCTGGTTATGAAACAAAAACAAAAAGAAGGTATGCAATCCTTTATTCTTGAAACCAAAGAGTTGGTATTTCCTTCTAACACCTGTTATGTGGAATAAGAGGCCACTAACTACTTTTGTAAAATGTTACAGGAGTTTCAGAGGAAAAGAAGGATGAATGAAGAAAAGGTGTACCAAGCACTAGGGACGACAGAGGCAAATGTTGCTACAGTATCAATATGAGTTTATTGTTTAGCATTAGAAAAGAAAATGTTGGTTTTAGAAGACTATTTTTATGTTCCGGGGATAAGGAGAAATTTGGTTTTCGTTTTACGACTTTATTATAAGTCGAATATAATATTCTATTTCATTTGATTCAAAAGTTGTAATCGATTAAATAAAAAGATTATTGCCTACGGGTTTTGGAAAATGGTCTCTATTTACTTTCTTCTATGCTAGAAATAAATGATTTTGATATTAGTAATTCATCATATGTTATTACCTCAAAAAGGGTATTTTCTTCAGAGTTAATCTAACAAACTTGTGGCACTTAAACTTGGTCATATCAATCTGAATAAGATTGATAGCTTGGGTGAAAGATGGGATTTTAAGTTCACTCCCTTTATAATCTTCCTCAACCTGTAATCTTACTTAGAAGAAGAGATGACTAAAAGATCTTTTAAAGTAAAGGGTCAAGAGCCACATAGTTAATGGAGTTAGTACATACAGATGTACATGGGCCTATAAATGTGAAAACAAAAGGTAACTTAATGCAAAATATGATTTTGTTTCAATTAAGTGCACCAAGAACTCCACAACAAAAAGAGATTGCAGAAAAAAGGAACATAACCTTATGGGGTATGGTTTGGACTATGGTGAGTTAGTCAAACTCTCTCTATATCTTTTTTTGAGATAAGCCTTAGAAATGTCAGCAGATATTCCTATTTATGTTCAATCTAGATTAATTTATAATTTAGATAAAACTTCCATGTAAAGTTTCGAGTTTACCTGAACCTACTCCAGTACTTCGTCGTAGTGGGAGGGCAATTAGACCTCTAGAAAAGTTAACCCTATTAGGGGAAACTTTCTCTGTTATATCAGATGATCAGGATGTAGATCCTATGAACTACGAAGAAGCAATTTCTAACATTGATTCAAGAAAATGGCTTGAAGCAATGAGATCGGAAATGGAGTCCATGTATTCCAACAATGTCTGGGAACTTGTAGATCCTCTACCAAATATTAAGCCTATTAAGAATAAATGGTTATTCAAAAGGAAAAGAGGAGCCGATAGAAAGGTAGAGACTTTTAAAGCGAGACTGGTGGCGAAAGGATTTACTCAAAAAGAGGGTATCGATTATGAGGAAACTTTTTCGCCAGTGGCTATGCTTAAGTCCATTAGAGTCCTTCTTTCGATTGCTGCTCATTATGACTATGAGATTTGGCAGATGGATGTAAAGACCGCCTTTTTGAATGGTACAATCAAGGAGGATATTTATATAGTCCAACTTGAAGGATTTATAGTTCCTAGACAAGAGCATAGAGTATACAAGCTAAAGAAGTCCATTTATGGCCTTAAACAAGCTTCAAGGAGTTGGAATGTATGCTTTGATCAAGCAATCAAATCGTTTGGTTTTGATCAATGTGAGGAAGAACCTTGTGTTTACAAGAAGGTTGAGGGTAAAACTGTTATGTTTTTGGTCTTATATGTAGATGATATACTACTCATTGGGAATGATGTAGGAAAATTGTCTACGGTGAAAATCTGGTTATCTAATCACTTTGAAATGAAAGATTTAGGTGATGCAAGCTATATCCTAGGGATCAAGCTTTTGCGAGATCGCAAGAATAGGATGTTAGGATTGTCCCAGTCGGCTTATGTTGATAAGTTATTGGTCAAGTTTGCTATGCAAGATTCCAAGAAAGGCTTAATGCCTTTTAGACATGGAATTTCTCTTTCCAAGGATCAGTGTCCTAAAACACCTAAGGAAAAGAAGAAAATGCATGCATGTCCTTATGCTTCGGCAGTAGGATGTTTGATGTACGCCATGTTGTGTACTAGACCGGACATTTGCTTTGCAGTTGGGATGGTCAGTAGATACCAGAGTGATCCAGGTCCAGATCACTGGACTGCGGTCAAGCATATCCTAAAATATCTTAGGAGGACCAAAGACTATATGTTGGTATATGGTAATTCCGACCTTATGCCTATTGGCTATACCGACTCGGACTTTCAGTCAGATAAGGACTCAAGAAAGTCTACATCTGGATATGTATTTACACTTGGTGGAGGAGCAGTTAGTTAGAGAAGTGTAAAACAACAATGTATTGCAGATTCGACTATAGAGGTAGAGGTATGTTCTTTGCTAGTGAAGCAAAGAAAAGAGGCGATCTGGTTTAAGAAGTTTTGATGGAATTAGGAGTAGTACCTTAAGCACAGATTCCAATAACATTGTTTTGTGACAATAGTGGTGCAGTAGCTCAGTCTAAAGAGCCTAGGTATCATAAGAGGTCAAAGCATGTGGAGCGTAAGTATCATTTGATATGTGAAATTGTGCAGCGTGGTGATATTACAGTTACAAAGATTCCTACAGCTGAGAATCTTGCAGACCCTTTTACTAAAGCTTTGCCTATTCATCTTTTTGAGAGTCACATGGATAATATAGGTCTTAGAGTAGTTGCTAAATGGCTTTGAAGGCCAGTGGGAGATTGTTGGGATATTTGGCCTTTACAAAGCCAATGAACGTTTATTGATTATACATGATGATGTTTAATTAAATACATGAATCTTATTATTATGCATATGGGTGAACTAAAATCATATGATGAAACCATAAGTTCTATAGGTAATAGAATTAGAACAATCAAGCATATGAAGAGTCATGTGCGGGAGATTTGATTGTATCTATTTACCTAGAATACTCACAGTTAGGGGTGAAGTCGGACGCTTCACTTATAAGACTGTAATATACATAACTGCTATATGATAGGATGATGATACCTCAATCATTTGAGTATGACTCTAAGTTTGTATATTGGTGTAGTCACATGACTGACACTGAGGGGATCAAAGTGAGAACACACTATAAATTCACTGTTAAGGTTAATTAGTTTGCAAATCTCACTCTACCAATTAATCCCTAGACTTGAGGAATTGTGAAAATTCATTGTGTCTCAAATTTATTACTTTGAGACGTTAAAAAGTAATGTCTATTCATAGACTAGACTTAACGTTTTGGGTAATAAATGTAGGACGTCTTGAATCATGAATTCTAATAAAGGATCCACCACTCTACAGAGTTATGTATTAGGAAATTGTGACATATATAACTAATTGAGCTCAAACCCGGCCGGTATAAGAAATAATTTCTTAATACTCAATTGATGTTAAATGTCAAATTGGGTCAATTAGACATGAGTGTGACAGTGAAGAACAAATTCCCAATGGTCTAATTGTGAATACAAGATAGGTGGAGGGACTTAGATATAATTAATGGTAGAAAAGGACTTTCTTGAAAGTTCCAAGGACCTTATTGTAAATATGGATTTGTTAATGGGCACTTTCCATATTAAAGAGATATATATTAAAAGGGTTTTAATATATCAAGTACAAGTACTTGTATGACAAGGACTTATCTTCTTAAGATAAGACTTGGAATCCTAAGTGGATCCCACTACACACACATCTACGTATTCTCAAAGTTTCTCTATATAAGAGAATGACTTTTTAGAGAAAGGGACTATTAGTCTTTCCAGAAAAAGTACAACTAAAAGTAGGAGAAAAGCAAAAGTGTTTTGTGGTGTGTTGTGTGGTGAATACTACTAGAAGGCTGAAGACTACGTGATTTGGATTCAGCTTTGGAAAGTTTCTATTTACTGTCAATCTCCAATTTCGGTGGCTTTGAAGGTATTTTTTTTTAATTATTTTTTTGATCAATATTAGATTAGCATGTTAAAGATGTAGGATTAAAGTAATCCAACAATCCCCCTACCATGCACAACTCAGGAAATACTATAGCTAGCCTAGAAAGGTACTGAAGTAATACAATAAGATGATATTGTTCTGAAGTATTACAACTACAACTACAGGTTGACATATCGCATACATGTAAGCCTTGTGATTTTAGTGTTGAACAAAAGCCTTCCATCCCCTCAAAGGTTCATTGCTCTATTCCAATATTAAAACCAAGAGTTTTATATCATGCATAAAACAGTTTAACATAGTTATCGAAACAAAATAAAAAATAAACATAAAATAGAACAGTTTAATATCGAGAGAGTTGTAGAAGTGAACTAGTTTACTTGAGAGAGTTTAATATTGAGAGTTTAATATCGAGAAAGGAGTTTACCTGATAGAGTTGCAAACGATGAGCAACTAGCTAGTTGGAAATGAGACGACTGGAGCAAGGGTTTCCACTTTCCAACAAAAACCTTTTGGCTTCTTTTCCTTTTTTTGTTATTTTAGTTTCTCTCTCCTAGTTAGGGAAACAAGATTAGCCGTATCTCTCATATCTCTTCGATTCCCATATACCCGCTTTTGTGTTCCCGCAATCCACTGAGTTATATGCGGTATTCAAGTTTGTTACCAACCAAACACTAGACAACTAAAATATGTATACCACGTCATCTATTCATGGATCGGGACTCCTTGTCCACACTGCCAAACCGTGCCTACATGTTTTTTCTAGTTTCACAATCTACTTGGTTTATACCATACTCATTAGTTGTGGCCCCAATTCATAAAATGGACGGGACCAAACACTAAGACCTGGTATACAGGGTCTTATTCCTTCTACAGGTTAGGCAATTCATGCTACCAAATAGGGCCTTTATATACTTGTTTAATTGACATTGAGAAGTGTTGGGATAATACTTGGAGGGTGTTGAAGTCTTGTTTAGTGAGAAAGATCAATCCTTGTGTAGGGTTGATCTATTTGTAGTGGATAACGTTGTTTCCACATTAATTTATTCACAACAATTGGTATCAGAGCGGGGTATACGACCTAGGATTTTAAATTTTGGTGAAGAACCATAAGTGGGTGTTTGGTTCTCATTTTTTCAAAAAATTATTTTTTCTTAAAAAACACTTTTATGAAAAAGTATTTATTCTAAAAACAGTTTTTCAATAAACATGTTTGGTTGAAGAACGTGGCATAAATCACTAAAGTCTAAAAACATCCGGGGAGTTCATTTGCCTTTAGCACCAAAAGTGTGTTTCCTTCAAAGAAAAAAGTTTTTAACTTTGCAAGTTTTACCTAATTATCATAAAATAAGTTTTTGGGACCAAAAGTGTTTTTGGATGAAAAACTATTTTTTTTAAATAGAAACCAAACACATTTATTTTTTTAAAATGCTTTTTCACTAATAAAAACTTTTTTTAAATAGGGTCAAAATTTTAGACAAGGTGTTCGATAAAATTCTCAAGTGAAAAACATTTTTTGGGTTATTGTGTGTGACTTGAAAAATGGCTCCCAAGATGTCAAATGCAAGGTTTGAAGTAGAAAAGTTTAATTGGAAGAATAACTTTGGGATTTGGCAAGTCCAAGTAAATGACATCCTCATCCAACAAGGTTTGCACAAGACTTTAAAGAGGATTAAATCTAAGGCGGCGAGTATGAGTGAGGATGATTGTTAGTGGCTCTTTAGTTGTTATAAAGGGTCAAAGACATGGAACCTTGTATACTTTGATGGCTAGTACGGTGATAGGCGATGTAGCAGTGGGTGCATGTAATAATGATTCTGAGTACACTAAGATGTGGCATATGCGGTTAGGGCATATGAGCGAAAAGGGTTTGTCTAAGTTGTGCAAGCGAGGGTTCTTGAAGGACTTGAAGAAGCCAAGTATGGGGTTCTGTGAGCATTGCGTCTATGGAAAGCAGTGCAGAGTCAAGTTCAGTTCAAGCAAGCACACGACAACAAGCATCCTTGATTATGTGCATACGGATATTTGGGGACCTTCTAGAGTGGCTTCAAAAGGAGGTAACCGTTACTATGTCTCATTCATTGATGATCATACTCGCTATGTGTGGATGTATATGATGAAAACAAAAGATGAAGTGTTTGAGATATTTAAGAAGTGGAAGGCAATGGTTGAGAATCGCACAGATAAGAATTGAAGGTGTAGACTCTACAGTCTGACAATGATACTGAGTATACCAATGGACCTTTCCAATAGTTTTGTGCGCAAAAGGGAATTGCCAGACACTGGACAGTTAGGGGTACGCCTTAGCAGAATGGAATGGCAGAGAGGATGAATAGAACCTTGCTTGAAAGAGCTAGATGTTTGTTGTCTAATGTCAGTCTAGAGGGGCACGCCTCAGCAGAATGGAATGGCAAAGAAGATGAATAAAACCTTGCTTGAAAGAGCTAGATGTTTGTTGTCTAATGCCAGTCTAGAGGGGTACGCCTCAGCAGAATGGAATGGCAGAGAGGATGAATAGAACCTTGCTTGAAAGAGCAAGATGTTTGTTGTCTAATGCCAGTCTAGGCAAAGAGTATTGGGTAGATGCAGTGTCCATGGCATGTTACCTGTACAATAGATCATCAGTTCCAGCTATAGTTTGCAAGACACCTTATGAGGTGTGGTCAGGTAACCTAGCTGATTATAGTATTTTGTGAGTGTTTGGATCGACGTCTTACTACTATATGAGGGAAAACAAGCTAGATCCTAGAGCTAAGAAGGCCATATTCTTAGGCTTCGTGATCTCTACACTTCTGCGGTCTAAAGATACGAAAATCTTGTTTCCTTTCAGTGTAGACTCAAGTCCTTACTCACGTCTTCGTGCGTCTAATTCGAGAAAGAATTCAAACCAACCTAAATACTAGGACAGTGTAGAACTTTATTGTGCTCTAAGTAGGGAAACTAGTGAGTAAGATTCATTTTAGATTACTAGCTAAGTTTAGTTATGTTATTTAAATCCTAACGGACGCTTAAACATGCGGAATACAAAAGACAATAAAAACTAAAATGTTTCCTAAGATATTCAAAGAGAAAAAAAGGGTGGAGAATCATGCTGCTCATGCAAGGTCATATTATCCTATCTTAGTATCGAATTACCACCATCTCTAAGCTGCTTTGGGTTCATTAACAAAACCAAACCGGCTTGAGCGTCGATCCCTAGCGAAATGGACTCATCTCTAAGTTTATTTCCCTAGCATAAGAAGTTGAACTGAGGTTTCATATCTGAAATCTCATCTCAACTCCTGGACTCATACAACATAATCCTGTTAACTATGAAAAGAAGAGATTAGAGATAACTCGCGCACGCGGCTAGCCCAGGCATAAAAAGGGAGGCGCACGCGAGTCTTTCTAAATTTCCAGGTCTCAAGTCTGGCCGGACACTACCATTTTGGGGTAGTACGCTATATGTGCCCTTAAGTCCAGGCGATGAATCCTACTACTAAGAAATCTATACGAACCCTCACATGAGCATCATTAACCATCCAGCTTGGAGGGTTTTAGCTCATGATCATAGGATTTGATTAAAACTACAAGAAAATAAGTAAAAATGAGAGAGAGAGAGAGAGAGAGAGAGAGAGAGAGAGAGAGAGAGAGAGAGAGAGAGAGAGAGAGAGAAAACAATATGTAACAACATGTTTTTAACTAAGAAAGAAATTTTATTTCAAGACATAGAAATTGTTGTCCACCATTAACATATTACAAGCTTTTTTTTCTTAAACCAAAAACTAAAACTAAAAACATAAGGACTAGTAATTGAAAAAGGAACAAGAGTCAAGGGAGTTAATGTAGTGCATCCCCCCTTGTTTTGTTTTCTTATCTATTTGAGAGAAATCTTATTTCCTCCCACGTGAAACACAAAACTACATTTACTTCCTTCTTACCCACACAATCCAAAAACTTGACACATTGCTTTCTTTTGATTATTAGCATCTAATCTCATTAGTTACATGCAAGGTGTCACTTTTGCACCAATTATTTTGTCTTGCATGATGACTCATCAAATCTTGCAGGCCCGCATGATGGGTCTATGTGCTGTGTCCAATGGCAGTCCGGTCTTTTGTTATTTTTGCAACTTCTCATCTATGTGTAGAGTTCGTCGCACTGATCGTCTGAGCAGCTCACTTGTCGCATTTGGAGTCCTGGTTCAAGAGATATGAGCTTTGACAGTTTGATGCTTCTGTGCACGTAAGCCTGTTTCTGACTAGATTCTGTACTGTTTGAGTCTTTGGGCTTTAGTCCGGATTTGTTGGCCTTCACATGGGTTTGATCGGAAAGCTTATGTATACTCCTTATTCCGTGCTTATATGCTGGCTTTATCATCATTTGTACGTTAGTTGCTCAAACCTGCAAAAACACGAAAATGAGATTATTTCATGATTATTAAGCACAAAATTAACCGAAATGTTATGTCTCTACGGGGTTTTATAGTACAGATTTGGGTGCTTATAACACCTTCCCCAAACAACATTTTGCTTGTCCTCAAGCAAAGAAGATACATTAAAATAGATAAGTGGCCAAAACTGTGCATTCTAAGCTAAGTCTCGTTTCGTAGAGTGCGGTTGCATTGACCGTATGCAACAAGGCTTTAAACCACTAGAAATTCCCTAGTGGACGAGTTATAGCCTCGTGAGAGTTTTCCAGAGAAGATACTCACAAACTTCATTTATACTACAACAACTCAGTAACAAAAGCTTGTTTTCTAATTTAATCTCAGATATCTATACATCTCCTTAGCGGGGAACGAGGATTAATTCCTTTGAAATTCAAGTTAATATGCATATAATAATTAAAACATCTACATATGAATATGCATACAGTGAACTTTACATTGAAATACACTAGCAGGGCCGTTTCTGGATCCTTTGGAGAGCGTACCTAAATAGGTTCTCACAGGTATGTGTCGAAACACAAATTTACTCATAATTTTTCCACTCAGGTTTCGTTAACTCCAGTGTGTAGTGAGCACTCATTTCTTCACATACTCGATGATAGTCAGAG
This sequence comes from Coptis chinensis, assembly GCF_015680905.1. Lineage (NCBI taxonomy): Eukaryota > Viridiplantae > Streptophyta > Magnoliopsida > Ranunculales > Ranunculaceae > Coptis > Coptis chinensis. The sequence continues at coordinate 83,643,946 of NC_141463.1, read as the reverse complement.
GAGCCGAGGTTGATCAATCACATTTACTACTTATTATCACACCATCCTACTCCTAATTGAGCTAGAGGTCTTTATTAGGTATTATGGGGCTTAGGTGGTAGTGTAGAAGAAACTGGAAATGGATAATCAAAATGATAAGTATGAGAGAATAGGGTCTTCAAGATATTTACACTCGAGAAATCCTTGTTTTCTTTTCCAGCTTCTACCTAAGTTTTCATACTTTGCTCTTAAGTCTTGTACTTATTTCACAAACGATTCTTTTTTTTTTTTTTTTTTTTTTTAGTGTGATTTTTTTTTAAGGCTTAAGAAACATGATTCTATTTTCCTTTCTTGAAGCAAGTAACTAACTTTTATTTGGGACAAGTGTTTCTCTTTATTTTTCTACATTTCATCATATTTCTCATACTCATCACTTAGGTAGGTTCTTTTATTTGGGGTTAATAGATGGGTAAGGAATTTTTAGTGAAAGTGAACGGTTTGATGAAAGGTTCAGTAGAGTGACTAGTGGTAAAATTTGTAACAGGTAAGAATTTTTAGCTATGTCTATCCAAAGAAGGCCTAAATTCTCGCCTAGGGTCCTAGTGGTGATCAAGTAAGTAGTCGCATGATTTTCTCTATTCGGAAAAACTACTCCTCTGTGTCATTACTCACAAATCACTCATATCGAGGCTTTTGGTTAGACTCTCACAGGATTGATAGTTTAAGTAGACTAACTATGGGTTCTAGAAACTTACTGCTATGTACAATCAATGATACTCAGTGCATGAAAACTCATGAAAAAATGTAAAAACTATTGTGTACATATTATCTTAAGTTTCTGAAAAACGAATCCTAATTCGAATGCTAATATGAGACTTCTAGACAATTTTCATCATTGAAAAGGAAACAAGACTTTGTCACTAATTACATTTACGAACAAGAAAATAGAAACTATATACAAACTACAAGTTGACTAATTTTTGCTACAGGTTTAAAACACTCCCAAACAGAATGATGCTTAGTTTTCGAAGTAAAAAAACTAGATAAAGAAAGAAATTACCTGATAACCGTGAGCAAAATTAGAGTTGGATTGCTGGAATAGAAAGTTGTGGCAACATAATATATTATACAGAAAAAGAAAAACAATAGCACACTATATACAACTATATACAATTCCCTACTCAAGTTTACCATCCAGGATGTGGTGATGGTTTGTCACCTTCTTTAGTGAAATGCATTTCCTTAGCATCGCGCCAAAAGATAATCCTTTCCCAAATGGTGGCCCATTCTTGTTCTCCGGATTCGTTCAAATGTTTCAACATCTTATCATCGTCCGGATAACAATGAACATGTCTCAAGTACCATGCAGGACGTTTCCATTGCCTAAACCTTAATGAACGAATGATTTTGTTTGCTGGGCACATGGAGTCTACCTTTACCCAGTCATGAAAAGTAGCTGAAAATTGTGGAAAATGTGTCTTCATAATTCGGCAAGCGGTTATAGGTAAAAGTATATACTGATCTCGAAAAGTGCGAGCTCGTTTCATATTGGAGATAACACAGTTTAAGATATCAAAGAATGCATGACCTTGAGCAAGTGCATTGAAGACTACACATGCAACATCATTGGCGGTCGAAAAGTGTCAATCTCCCATGATATTCAGAAGGACAAACAACATCGCATTTCCCACGTTCATGGTCATGCTGGCTAAGGGAATGGTGATGTCTGGCCATCTGCCAAGTTTAGTTCCTTCATCTTTAGTTTCAAGATCATCACCGTATGCTTCGCGAAAAGCAAGCCATGAAAAGGAACGAGTAGAGTTGTGAAAAATGTATGGCCATGTTGCTGCCGGCTCGTGATATGGAAGATCCAAAGTTAGGGCAAGCGTTGGCTCAAAAAAGACATGATGTGTGCCACCAACTTGGATTGTGAATCAGTCTAAGAAAAAACCATGAGCAGCGTTGAATGCTAGTGTATCTCCCATATTAGCATAAAAGTAGGCCGCTAAACTTGGAGAATAAGTTTCGTCGGGGCGAATAACAAGGGAAGACCACCCGATCTTAGTAATGTAATCACAGAAATGAAGGCCATAAGCATCGGAATCCATCATAGCCTGAAAGGATTGCTCAGGTATGATTTTCGGAGGTGACATGCTTGATGAAGATGCTACGTTTGATGAAGAAGCTATGTGTGATGGAGTAGAGCGATGGGTAATGCAAAGATTCCTGACAGACTATCAATCAGTGTACGTGAGGAAGCATCCAAAATAAAGTAGCCACGTTACGAATAGCAACGTGAGAGTCCAATCGGAAGGAAATCAAGTATGTCGCCCACGCTTAATGGATAAAGATGGTTCTAAAGAAAAATGTCCAATAAAGTTTGATTAGATGGATGACAAAGTATAGAAGAAGATAGACTCCTCTTGTAATCAAATTTAAAATACATGTTAAAATTTGATTATTGGATACAACAACGTGAATTCTGATAATTCTAGTAGGTCTAGTTTATAAAAGAGGACAGAAAGATAACAACAATATTAATTAAAGGAACATATGACGAAAAACTTAATTAATAATAATTATTTTATTTTATTTTATTTTGGAAAAAGTTGAGTTTTGTAAAAAAACGCACCCCCCCTCCCCCTTTTTTATTTTTTTTATGGTAGAAAAATCATGGATCAGGATGATGATGAGGATTGTGAAAGGAATGTAGATCGTTGACCACACTGTTCAATTCATCAAGTTGTTGGCTAAGCTGGAGTTGAAGTTGAAGGGCCCCTTGGTTGCCAGAGATCGTAGTTTGATTCTCTATTAGAAGAGTGTGAGTTTCCAATGACTGAGAGTGAGTTTCCAAGATTGCCTCCTGGTCAACATCATGCATTGCTTGACGTTCTTGGAAATCCATAAGACTTTTGATGATAGTTTCCTGACGTGCGTGTAGTTCCTGCGTGCCTTGATAAAGAAATTGAACGCCTTCCATGGGATTAAAAATGTTCTGCAAGGCATGTTCATTAAAGAAATGTTCAGAATTTAAGCTTTGGTCGTCCTGTTCATCTGCCAGACTATCTGGAGTCCAAAACCCAACGAAGCAGTTTGTGTGAAGCATAGCAATGGCCGCTCTTTGAATAGGTATCTCTGGAGCAATTATTGGATAACCCTAACACGTCATGATTTTCGTGACTAAAGTAGGCAAAGGTGTTAACCTTTTAGTTTTCCTGGTGATCGCGTTCCAAAGGTGTTGGATTATGCAAAAAGCATCCCTTTGATTCTGCATAATCCAGAGTAGATGGAGTTGAGGTTTTGTCACTTCAGATTGGTGTGTTGTACCTACCACATTGTGTCCCAACTAGTGGAGCACAACTCATTGATTCTGTTTCAAAAAGCGTTGCAGAACAATGTGATGTCTATTTCCGACTTCGCCACAAGATACGGTGGCACGTAGTAAAGTTTTGACGGAATCATATGTTGATTCTGGAAGATGGAACTCCTATGTATTTATTGGAATTTGAAGTATGTCGGAGATAATTTTCCTAGTCAATTCAAATCGTTGTCCATAGGCATTGAAATAGAATTTTCCATTTTCAGGTCCGCTAAATTGATAGAACATCAAAACCAATTCTCTGGAATAATCAGCTGCTGAATGATATAGAAGAGGCAACCATCCTCAACGTACAATTTCTGTGTCAAAATAAAGAGAAAATCAGTCATCATCAAAAAGTTTAAGGTAGTCTTTTTCGGGCACTATCTTTCTTGGTTGATCCATTTGAAAGTGTAAGAGATGGAGGGATAGTGGAGAATCTGTGAAATGAAAATGGCTGAAACGAAGAGATTTATAGACAGTATAGGATCTTGTACAAATCAAGATGCCAAGTGTAGTTAGATCTAGAATTAATATGTGAAAACACAAGTGAACCATGTGGTGTTGGTACATATAATTATGTACAGCAGCTATGGGTATCCACAGTATATCTTTTCATGTCAGATGTCCAACAACAATTAATGAGGTATTAAAATGATAGAAAGTATGGAGGAAGGTTTCACAAGGCAGTTAGACCTACACGAAATTTCAGAATTGATGATCATACCTCAATAAAGGAAGCTAGATATAATTATCGAGCTGTGTGCGCGACAGTTGTTTAGGTGTACCGTATAATGTGCGCGATTTTCCATGAACTCAATGAGTTTAGATTGAATTATTTTCGTGAGTTATTGATTTTTTCCTTCTTTGTTATGGATTTGATAATAATTTGATTTATGTTTATGATAAAGTGAAAATACGATTAATACACACAAATATTAAATAGGGGACTTCTCTATTTAATACGTAACCCATACAAATGTTTTGAGAATTATTTAACACACCATAGTAATTTATAAAACGACAAAGGGAAAGAGAGATGTAGGTTACATAAATCTAGATATTCTGAAGGATGTTATGCATAATTAATAGTATCACAATGATAAATACTGTTATCAGTGCGACTGTGAATGCCCCATCACATTGCTCCTTGTTTAATTTCTCGATCGGATCCATTACGTTGAAGAAGATGAAAATATATGAAGATTAAGTTATGGAGAGTAAGAGAATGGAATGAGTAAAGTTGGATGAGAAGTGGCGGATTTTATAGTCGAAAATCTGACCGTTTTTGGATATCTGACCGTTTGATTTCTGACCGTTGGGTCTAGTGAATCAAAGTGATGGGGTCACTGTTTAAATCAGTCCGTTGGGCCTAAAGAGTAGGCCCAATTCATAAAGGAACAAACTAATTATTTATATTAAGAAGACAATAATCTAATAACATAAATAATTTCTCATTTAATCCGTCTGGAGATACAAAATTATGAGAAATCATATGATATACAGTTTTACATTACTAGAAAAATAAAAATGCACTGCATAAGGGAAATAAATGAAAGAGGCATTTTAGACTAAGAGAAACAAGCTGCTACTGTGAGTCCTTAGGGTTAGCTGATAAAGAATCAGGGTTCCGACGATGACGAGTACTACGAACTCTTGAGTGAGCTAACTGGTCCTGTCTGTTGCCTAAGGACTGAATTATTCAATTCGGTCCTGAAATTGCTATTGATTAGCCAGCATCATGCACTACAAACGGCCCTGACGATTACGCATCTCCTGCTGAAATTCATTCATGGAAATACCCATCTCTTCCTGGCGAAGAAACATGTTGCGCATACCAGTGTTCATTAGTCTCAAGGCTTCCATGGGAGTGCTGATTCGGCGCATGGTATCCTCATTAAAATAGTTGGGTAGTGAAGGTGGAGGAGGAGGCACATTATCACACTCAATATCATCTCTCGCTATAGGTTCCCAGTGATCCATGACACAAGTCTCGAAAATCGTGAAATTTTCGAAAAACCTTGTTTGAACTAATGGCCTAGTTGACTGGAACCCTAAATTAATCATAAGCTGAGTAACAAGTCCATCAAGAGGAGCTGGCCTGTTTGAAGCAGTCGTAAGAACATGGCCCAGGAAATGGACCATACAAAATGTATCCTTCTTCTCTTGGAGGATCCACAACAGATGCAAAAACGTCTTGTTGACGTCGGATGTCTCTGAAGTACCAATGACGTTGTAGGCCAGCCATTGGATGACGGCCAATTGGTTCCGTCTGAGGGAATGTTAGTACACGCATCTCGATCCATCATTGTATTCTCTATCGAGAAGCGTGTCAAACATCAACTCCATTGTATTCAGATACTCTGAAAATAGTAGGGTCGGACTATCGGAGTTGATTAGAATATTCGCAGTAGTCGATATCAACTCCAACGTGAGTTCACGTTCCATGATAAGATCCCAAAACTGTAGTTTTAACCCCTTAACAATAATACTTTTAGACCAATTATGCGAGTAATAAATAAGAGTTAATGTTGATTACGTGCTTTTATGTATTTCAGGCATTGAAGTCAATTATGTGCAGAAATGTGCCACTTTGGTGAGATAAGGAGTAAGGGTTGGTTGCTAAGAAGTTATGTGATTAAAGGCCAAGATTCAAAGAGAAAAAGCTTTTGTAAAGCCCGGTCAAAAGCTGAAAAGTCAAAGTCAACGCGGGCAGAAACAACAAAAAAAAGTCAGTAGAACTTTCGAAGACCGTATCTTTGGACTCAGGCCTCGGAATTGGGCGTAACTTATTTCAAAACGACCGTCTCGGAAAGAGCTTTCCAATGGTTTAAACCTTGACCCAATCAGAGGAGCAAAAGTAGACAAAAAGTCTGTTAAAGTCAAAGCCAGCTGAAAAGGTCCCTGTGGACTGAAGAAATTGGGCTTTGGGCTCGATTTTCCGGCCCAAAACATGGCTCCTCAGCCCATGCACAAAAATGTGGATCTGGTCTCCTCCATTTCCACACATAAGACTTAGCTCTTAAGTATCACTTAGCTTAGGATAGAAAGTAGCCATTAGAGAATAATCTAGATCTAGTTTTAAGTTTTTGAATTAGTTAATTAATTAGTTTTCATTCCATTAATTAGTTTCATTCCTTGTTTTAGATTAGTTATTGGAGTCATTGTTTATAATTCATTAGATAAATAAAATAGTTAGTTCTTGATAATTTCGATTTTGTTATTTAAAATTGCTTAGATCTAATTTCAATTCTTGTTAATGATTTCTTAGTTGTTAAGTTAGATTTCAATTATTGTTTAGTTGAATTTAATAAAGTTAGAATCTTTATATTATGTCTTATTCAATTTCGATTGGAAATGAGAGCATAATGATTCTAGGCTAAACCTCCATTAGAGGGGGTTGAAGAAGTCTTGATGAAGCTTGATCGTTGTTAACTTAGAAATCGTCGTGATAATCTATTCAATTCTAGAAAGTGATTAGTTCACCATGAGAATGGGTTTGGTTGCTTCACATGCTAGTTATTAATTGGTAGAGATTGCCATATATAATTAGGGATTAGAAATACCATTTTGACATGCGAAAGTATGGAAATTTGGATAACGACGAATCTTTGTTAGTTGATTAAGTCGAGTTAAGGTGGAATCAATTCCCCCTAATTCCTTATCATATAGTATCAATTTAGCATTTCCTTAGTTGAATTAGCGTATATTGTTATTTGAATTTGCATTGTAGTATAATCCCACCATTACTCTCATTAGACTTTGGATAGATTCGCAATATTAGAAAACATTGAATGCTAAAGAACTGGGAGTGGAACGAATCTTCTATTCCAACTCTATTTCAATAGATTCGAGAGTATAGAAATCTTTGATAAACATAGTATTCGTAAAGTTTTAATTTTACTTGCGTTTGAATTTTATCATTTATTCGTAAGTAGAATTATCTCATTTTTATGTTTATCATTCCATCCCATCCGCTATGATCTAAAACTCATTCCCCCAGAAAACCTCCATTGTTATAGAACTTCAACACCAATTCTTCAGAGTAATGATCGAGCCGGAATTCGATGCAAAAGGTATTCCCACTCCCTACTAGCAATTTCCTCAACGAAAAAGGGATGAAACATGTAGGAATTATAGAGATTTGTAAAATTTCTCTCAACTGTGATTCTACGATTTCCAGCCATAGAGTGATCGAGATGAGGTTTTGAGGGTCTATATTGGTTGCGCGAAGTGAGGGGATGGTTCTGTTAGAACAGGTTTGGAATTGGTTAGGTTTACACCGCGTGCGCGAGTAGATTTTGGACTAGCAGTACCGCGTTCGGGAGGATATGTGAGGGGAAGCAAGATCCGGATTTTGGGGAAGAAGAAATGAGAGAGGCTGTCGCGTGGTTTTCCCCGCATGCTGGGTTTTGTGATTGGACACGTGATTTGGGTTGGGTTCTAATTTTTGGCACAAGCCCAAATGAATACCGGAAATTCCCATTATGTCCCGAAATGTCACAAAATTTCAAACGTGGAATCTCGATTCGTTTCAACTCCAAATTAAAAGAATGAGATGCCAAAATGTTCAGCATTAAAAATGCCATCCAATGGAATATGGCAAAGGCACATTCAGCCTTTTGTATTTGTATTTTTATTTTGGGGGGTTTTGAGTCTTGTAAAAACAAAACGCAACCCCTTTTATTACAAGTAAAATCGGCAAGCTGTCATGTCGGCTGGGCTTAACCGAAACCCAATCCGCACTGTGGCTTAACCTTTATATTTTGGGGGCCTAGGGTTCAGGACGGTACATACCATCCTTAACCAATGTGCAATGGTCTAATAATAATATTACCCTTAGTACATATGGTATAGCCTCAAACCGCCCCAAACTGCCATCAAATATAAAACTATTTGGGGTTGGCCTGGTGAAATCCATTGCCCATGCGAACGAGGGACCATCCAATGTTGTACATCACTACTCTCTTTGTGCACAATGCTTAGTGCAAAGGTGAAAATAAAAAACACTAGTATATACATGTGAGTCTTTTAACGTCAGATCCTCAAGACGAATGTGAGTCTTTTAACGTCAGATCCTTAAGACGAATCCCAACCTGTGGGTGCAACGGGGCAATGACGAAGTTTATCTTGTTGAGCTGGTGTCAGACAAATATATACCTTATACCGGCTCATATCAGATAATAGTTCAAGACCTAGACAGAAAGGTGTTTGACAATTCATACACCACCCCATCCTTCGCGTACGTCGCTTTCGAGCAAAAGTACTACGACCATTACCTATTCAAGATGGGTGAGATTTACACCAAATGATGAGTTGGAGTTCGCGAGGAAGAGAATAGAAAAGGGAAGAGAAAGAAGGATGGGAAATTTTTGGTACCCATTGTTTACCAGAAGGCACGTTTGCTCGATTATCAGAAGACATTTATACTTAGTTCTAAAATAGAGTTTTTGTGGACTTAGGTTTCGCTTGCAACCACACACTCTAGGAGATTTGAGAGAAAAAAAATAGAAGAGGGCCCAGCTACCATTATGGCGTACTTTCCCTATTTTAAACACCTAGAAGGAAGTACACCAGCGAATCTTTAGTCTTGGTAGACTGGATCTTTGAGAAGAGTCTTTTTGACATCGGGAGAGCGCAACTCATGATATAATGTTTAAGGCGTTGGCCATTTACTTGAAATTCGCTGTCATCGTTTAAATTTTTCAAAGATATAGCCCCATAAGGGGTGACAGCAGAGACAGTGAAAGGACCAGACCATCGAGTTTTTAATTTTCCTGGAAAAATGTGTAATCTCGAGTTGTACAACAAAACTTTTTGACCAAGTTTGAAATCTTTTCTAAATATGTGATATTCATATTAAGAAAAGACAAGATCGAGTTTTTAATTTTCCTGGAAAAATGTGTAATCTCGAGTTGTACATCAAAACTTTTTGACCAAGTTTGAAATCTTTTCTTAATATGTGCTTATCATGCACTATTTTCATGTTGACTTTAGATCATAGGCATCACTCTAAATCTCCTCAAGCTTATTTAACTGCAATTTTCGCTTCTCGCCTGCCGCATTGGTGTAATAGTTGAGGCTTTTGATGGCCCATAGAGCATGATGCTCAAGTTCAACCGGAAGATGACAAGGTTTTCTAAAAACGAGGCGGTAAGGGGACATGCATATAGGTGTATTAAAAGCCGTTCTATATGCCCACAAGGCATCAGTTAATCTTAGAGACCAATCTTTTCTAGATGAATTAACTGTCTTTTCTAAAATTGATTTAATCTCGCTATTAGAGACTTCTACTTGGCCACTAGTCTGAGGATGATACGGAGTTGCCACTTTGTGAGTGACTCCATATTTCTTGACTAATGATTCAAAACTTTTATTACAAAAATGTTTTCCCCCATCACTAATTATAGCTTTGGGAACACCAAATCGAGAGAAAATATGTTCCTTTACGAACAAAACGACAGTTTTGTGATCGTTAGCACGACATGCCATTGCCTCAATCCATTTTGACACGTAGTCAATAGCTACCAGTATGTAGAGAAAACCATGAGAATTTGGAAAGGGACCCATGAAGTCGATGCCCCACATATCAAAAATTTCGACAATTAAAATTGGATTTAAGGGCATCATATTGCGTTGAGTAATGCGTCCTAGCTACTGGCAGCAGGTGCATGCACTACACCAGAAAAAGCATTTACTAACGGTAATATCCGTTACTTATATTTTTACTAACGGTTATATCCGTTAGCTCTGGGGCGTCACTCTCACTTAGGCCAAATTTAATAACGGATATAACCGTTACTGATAATAATTTTAGTAACAGTTATATCCGTTACTAAAATTATTTGTAACAGATAGCCAACAACGCATGACCCGATTAAATTTGTCATTTGTAACGGATATATCCATTAGTAATGGATGTAGTCACTTGTTTACTAACTATTGTTTGTAACGGAAATATCCGTTAGTAAACTGTACCCATCGGAAAAAAAAACAAAAAATCCTGGGTCAAATAATGTCCAATACAACTCTTTCTATCTTCTTATCTTTTTGATTCAACACTTTCTGATGGTCTCTTCAAGTTGAAACTAGTCATTTCCCTTGTAATATTTTTAAGTGACAACTTCATATCCAGATATCATAAAATGAAGATTTGAAGTAAAAACAACACACACCAACATTTGTATATATATAAAAATAGAAAATTTATAGTATTATTAAAATTAACGAGTACTTGCACAATTACATTATATCAACTGAAGCATCAGAACTTCATAATGTCACCCTCGCTCAACATGCGTGAATGACTGAATGCCACCCCTTATTGCTATCGCTTGCAAGATTGTTGCCACTACCGCCCTCCACCACCACCACTCTTTACCATATTTCCACAGCCGCTGCCACTACCGCCCTCCACCACCACCACTCTTTACCATATTTCCACAGCCGCCGCCACTACCGCCCTCCACCACCAGTTACCAAGGAAATTGAATTTAAAAAAAATAAAAAATTAACATAATTAAAAAGCATAGAAAAGGAAAAATAATCCACTACTACATAAATTGTCATTAACCACGGTTGATCAAATGGTATATACCACTGTTTTTCCAATAACAGTAACTAATAGTCATTTACCACGGTACAGTTTGAACTTCCAATTTAGGTGCAAGCAAATACCACTGTTTACTGTCTACAGTGGTATATAATATGTCATATACCACGGTACCACCAAATATTGGAAGTTTGTTTTTGGATATCTGTATACCCCCACTGTTTCTTGAAAAAGGTGGTTTATGTTTTTCAAAAAAATTTACATTACCATGGGTAAAGGGGGTCTCAAAACCAATTGCTCGAAAAAAAAAAAGTTTGAAAGGGCAAAGAACATTGTGCTAAAACTCTTTCTTTTCCATCGGTCAATTAGGGTTTCTGCTCCATCTCTCTCCCAAATTCCGTTCATCATTTAGGACATGGTTGTTCTATCTCTCTCCTAGATATAGTTGCAAGCGTTGGTCATTTCAAGCAAGTAAGTTGTTGTTTTGGTTAATTTAAATTCTTAAACTTTACTGAATAAATGCAAGGTTGCCCTTTTCTTGTAATTAGGTTCTTATTATTGAACTTGAAAAAAATTTCTTTCTAATTTTTATCTACAAAATTTGGAGTCTAAAATTTTGGGTATTTGTTGTAAGAAATCGGACTTTGTAATTCATTCAATAGTTTTCCCTTGCTATTCTTCTTCATCTGTTTAGTAAGGTAGGAATATCTTTCAAAGCTAGTCCGGTTTCCGAACGAATCCTCATTCTTACATCACCATTATGAGAATTACCAAGAAACAAGAAGTTCATCGGTTTACTAGTTTCTGCAGTTCTGCACCAGCAGAAGAATTAGAAGAAGTGATGGTCTTAGAATATGAGCCATTTTTTTCCAAATCAATCTCTTTTTCCTAAAACTTTCTTTCATCTTTCTCTATAAATGAGTTTATAAAATCAAAAAGCTCGGCAGAATTTTCTTCTGGAGAGTGCACACTACCATTGTTTTGGCAAAGACGTGCTCTAGCGGTTTCATTAAATGTTGGTGTTACTCTCTTGAACGATTGAACCCAATTCCCATTTTTTATACTTAACATTTTTTCTTATTTTCTAAAGTCTGTATTGCTAAGTTAATTATTTGCAAAGGACAAAGGAGATAGAGAGTTAGACGGATGCTTGTGGGTTATATAGGAGAAAGGGCTTAACCTGAATGAATGAATATGAAATGCTCTTTTACTGATGGAGCGCTTTGTTGTGATCATGTATTCTTCCATCCATTCCATTTTGTTGTTGGCTATATAGCTTTAACTTACCTTAGTTCATGCTGAAAATTGAAATCCACAACCCCCATGGTCTATACTTTCGTCCCCTATATAATGTCTCCCAATAGTATCACCGGTAATGGACTGCATTGGTCATTTGATTGCCTCTATAGTGGCTTGGTGTAATGTCTTGAATTTTATCCAAGCTTAGTTTGATAATTTGGATACAACGTTGTAGGTTTTTCTAGTGGAGTTAATTAGTATTGTGAGCTTGGTTATTATAATTATTTATTCGAAGTGTTGGGTTAGTGATAATTTATTGAATTCGTGATTCGATTGTTTTAATTTCCATCATGGTTTAATTTGTTTTCATTGTTTAGTTTAGTTAATTAAGGTTTATTGTGGGGAAATTCAAGATTTTAATGTTATATAGGACTTGTTTATGTCAATTGAATGCCAATTTTAGAACACATGAATTAAATGGTGACTTTGTTACATCAAGCTTGGTGATTAATAATACTTTCAAGATGTTAATTTCATGAGTGTAGTCGATGGTAACGAGCTGCCCATCTAATAGCGTGTATGAGCATGTAGTATCCATGGGTCAATAACACATCCGGAGTTGGTTTAAGTTAATATGTATGCCTTATTGAGCAAATTATTTTCCTACTATTCATTACTAATTGGTTTCACTATTTTGCATAACTGGATTTCAGTTCAGGGTACTCAAGAGCTCCCTATGCATATCCGAGAAGGAATTGAAGCTATAAGTGCTTCTCCTAATAACAAGATTTACTCTATCTACTAGAATGTCGTAAATTGATATTATTGTTTTTAGCACCGTCTAAACAGTATGTGGAACTTCAACATATTGTTTCAAATATTATTTGGAATTTGTACAGGATAACATACATGTACTTGCTTTTAATCTTGAGTGGTTGTGAGGTTATATTAGGGTTAGCTAGTATTACAATCCCCAACACACACACAACAATTAATATGGGGTTGATCGTGTATCTTTTTGTGTTTTTTTTTGGAAGTTAACCCGTTATATTATCTGTAATTGACATGAAATGATCCAAAACTATTATCTCTTATGCGTTAGCATTTGGAGCCATATCTATTAAGGAATAAGGTGTTGCCAACCATCCACTTAACCTATTCTTGATTGATGGTAATGCTATGACCACACACCCATCTAATCATGGGTAAGCAAACAATTTTATCATCATATTTTTCTGATGCACACACATTTAGTCATGTTCACATCAATTCTAAAACGACAAGTTATTGTGGTACCATAATGTTGCACTTCAAAGTCTGAACTTCGTAGCTACAACTCACACTTCAACAAAGGCGGTTTAGCTTTGTCCAAACTTTAAAACACTTGCCTCCAAAATCTTCAATGCAAACTTAACTTCTATTTTAAATGCTCATGTTGTTCCAAGAGTTAATCTGTGATTTTTTTCCTAGGAAATTTGCTTGTCATTTATTTGAATTTTGGGTAATTCTCATATGCTTCTATAAATTTCTTTATACTATGTAATTGAAATCATGGGCATTTTCTATGTTCAAGATGATTGAACCAAGAACAGCTTATCTTGATTCAAGATTATACTATCTTACTAATATGTGGGTGCCTTCTTATTTTTAGTTCCTAGAGCATTACACTTTGGTCACAAGTTTTTGTCGCGTATTGCTGGCTAGGTGAGCCGCCTTGCTCATGTTCAAATACTATGGTTTCCTGCTGTGATTGAATTTTTAGATTATGATTAGTGGGGTTATAACTCAATATTTCCTATAGCAGTTTTACGGCATTTAGATGATGGCACTACTTGGCGACGCGACAATGTGTTAGGGCTAAGAAGGAGAAGCTAGGTTGACAAGAAGAGGAAGGATATCCCCAAGGTATATCTGATTTCAATTTTTCAAATCATGTCTCTACTATGTTTAAGTTGTATACTACTATAACTACCATGAATAATCATTTTAACAGGTGAGTCATGAGTGTACATGTATATGCAATAACAATTTGTTACGTGCTTATCTTTGCAAAAGGACCTAAATAATGTCTCGTGATGTGGGAGAGGATTATGGTAAACAAATTCTCATACATTCATGGTCTGTGTTTGTGTTTGGAAAAATATATAGATGCTTATTACAATTATCAACTGGTGATCTGAGTGGGGGTATTATGTAACGAAGTTTATAAGGGAAATAATGGAAGCTTGTTTAGATGATTTTTTTTGAAAATAAGGTATAAGTTGTCATATTATACACTTTAGCATTATATTTTTTATTTTTTATTTTTTTGTTAATCTTCATTATTAAGTTATTAACTCTTGATCATTGATCGTGCAGATGACAAACTTAACACTTAGAGATGAACTTGAATTGCAAGCTCGTATCAATAGCCTCTTTTCTATATGTATTTTCTGTGCTTGTGTAAACGACATACAAACGCGCAGAACTACCACTTTCATTCTGCTCAAGAGATTCACTTTGACTATCAACTTCTTCATGGTTGTAGTAACTGTCTTCTTTCAGTGCCATCAACTGAGATAAATTGTGAACAGGTATCCTATAGTGGTAGAGTTGGTATCCAGGAAAATGGGGTGTTTCAGCCGGAAGCAAATGAGGATGAGTTTTAGCTATGTTCGGACCCTCCAGTTTAATTTATGAGTCTTACCTTTTTAATTTATGAAAAGGAATTTGAAATTTGTTTTCTTAGTGCACTCAAAAAATTAATGGAAGTTTTATTATTTATTATTATTATCTTTTTTTGCAATGTTTGATAGTTTTTTGTACATTTTGGAATTTGTTGGGAAGATGGAAATGTTGTAATGCGTAAAAGGTGTAAAGGTAATTTTTGTTATGCAGGTTCGGTTTTTAAGTGGAAGACTGTTACTAGCATTATATATATATATATATATATATACCACGGTTTGGCATAAACCGTAGTGTTTAGTATAAATATATACCACGGTATTATAACACATACACTAATATAAACCACGGTTTCAATAGCTTATATGCCACGGTTCTGTTGACAATCGTGGTATATCATGGGCATACAAACCACGGTTCTTTGAAAAACCGTGGTATCCATTAAACATATATACCACAGTTTTGCTATTATTATATACCACACCACCTATTGTCACGGTTGCATAACAGTGGTAAATATATTTATACCACACTTAAAAAATGAAGCAATCATATAAGATTGTGCTAGTTAAACGCTTACCATGTGGTTACCTCTGAGCTCGAAGAAATGGCAATCATCTCTCGATTTCTTCTGAAGCTGAGAGGACCAATTAAAATCCGTCAGACACCACCCTCTTTCGGAAAATTCTCCACCTGCCAAAAAAGCCAGAGTACGTGATTACTAAAATGTATCTGAACAAAACACTCAAAGGAAATAATAAAATGACAAAACAATAGTATTGCTTGGTTCTTCTCAAAATACTGAGGTTAAGTTCCTACGACAGTTCAAATCTACCATGATAGGAGCAGAGTTCTACCTCAAAGTAAAATGTTGGTCTCATTCAGGATTGAGTGGGTTCGAACCTAATATTCATTTGTTCACCAGTGTACACGAATTTTAACATGTTTACAATAATTATGGCCTCTTTTACAAAAGGGGAGGGGGGAACAGATTGTCTTAAATATAAACAGTTACGATTGGGTGTCCTTGAAGCACCTTCAATAAGCTAGGTATCCTTTCCGAAACTTTAATTATCGAGGAATTATGAGTCTATGGTAGATGAGATCAAGACATGGAAGTACGTACCCAGTACCCTGACCACTGCCATTATTAGCAAATGGGTCAAAAATTTTGACTGTATCCTGTAGAAAAAGGTGTTGCATAGTGTCATAGTCAAAGAGCCTTACAAGTATATGACCTAATCTATTTAAGGTCCAAATATTGTGGTAAGAAGTTAACTCACTCCGAGTCCTCCAGTGCAATGAACTACGGGAACAGTTCCATATTTCATTGCATACAACTGGTTTAGGCCACAAGGTTCAAATCTTGAAGGCATCAACAGTATGTCTCAGCTGTACATTTTCCAACAAAATCTTAAGTGTAATGTTAAATATTCTTGTAAGTTTGCGACCTATGAAAAGAGTAACATACCCAGCAGTTATCTTATGAGAAATAGGAACCTTAAATCTAACCCAACCACGAAACTTCTCTTTATAAGCACACTCGGTTGCTTGCATCCAGTTTTCAGTTTGTGTCTCCTGACCCGAGCATAACCTAAGATGATAAAATAGTTCAAAGAAATATTGAAAGACGCAGTAGAAACTTTGTACAATTGAACAAGAGATGCCAGCTTGATCTACGACAGATGTCCAACTCTTACCATGAACTGGAAAGAAGCAGGAACTACTTAAAAATGGGTGGGATCGGACCATGTGAAGCTTGTGGGGAGCTGGTGCTGGAGAAGTGACAAAGACAACAATTCGCAAGCAGATGGGCATCGACTCTAGGGTACCAAAACAAAAAACAACTCAAACCAGCTCTCAACTGAAACTTGGATACAGGATCTAGCATCTGGGAAAGATTGGCAAGTAATATATATCACCTTTACTTATCAAAATTTAAGAAACAAAAGAACAACCATGAACAAGTGAATATGCAGTTTACTAACATGTGGTATCGCGTTGAGTTGGTACCCATGTTGATGCCTTGAGTACTGCAAGCATACAAAGAACATCCTAATGTGTTTGATGGAAATATAACAAGAAAAGCTCATTACAGCTCGTCTGCAGAAAACAAAATGCTAATAGCATGTATCGCAAATGGAAGGACGGGAAATTAAAATGAACACAACAAACCAGAAACTGTGAAAGCTGTTGTTCCTTCAATTTTAACTCAATTGGCAGAAATGGTATTTTGCCATGTATTGTTATGACTAACAACATATTTTTCCCTGGTGAAAACAGATGGTAACATGAGAATAACCATAACAATGATAACAACTCAAGATAATACAACAATTATACATGACATATGGTCTATAGTCTACTAAAACAAAATTTTCGACAATGAGCTTTACGACGTTATTACCACCCACATTATTCTGTTTTTAATATTACTCAATTTCATTGTGCTAGCATTCACGTGAATTTAAACATTAAACCTTCGAAACAGAATTCTAATTAAGATGTATCCTGTTATAAAAGTGCAAAAACAAGCACACAATACAAAAAAAGTAATCGTGACTTAAATGGCACTCAAATTTTTCTAGAGGAGGGATATGAACTTAAATCAAAAACCAACATATAACAATTTCAAATACACTGATTCAATAGCCTTCAACATGCCAAATTAAATCTTCCAGCGTAATTCTAAACTAACCATACAGCTTCAGTATACCTTAATGAACTCCTGATCAAACACAGCTTCAGCTCCGAAGTCAGGTGCCTTATTTCCTACCAGAGGAAGCTCAGCACTCTACAACATATTAAAACATGCAAACTATTAAGTTTAACACTTATTTTACAATCCAAACAATAACAAATCAAATATTCTAATAACTATATATCCAAATCCTATTTGTTAACTCAACATACATTTCCACAAAAAAAAAAAAAAGAAAATCACACGACATTACAATTCTATACTAAATTTGAACTTGCACCAATAGAAAGTTACTTACAGCGTGAACAACAAAGGTTTTACGGGAACTTGCACCAATATAAACAATTTTAGCTGCGGATAATTGTTGATATTTAACAAGGATCTCTATTAGAAAAAGAAAAACAGGGATTTCATTATACCAAAGTGAACCTCCAAGTTTAAGCCGTCCACAATAAACCAACCTTCAATGGAAATCTACAAAAACATGTTTACAAACAACCAAGAGGAATGTGAGACAGAGAGAAAGAGAGAGAGAAGAATCGGCAAAAAAGCAACATTTTTTAATCGAGAATCTAGTGAAGAGATTGACCTAGTTCGTTGAGAATCTAGTGAAGAGAAATTGGAGAAGATGCGAAGAGAGGCTAGGGTTCTTTAGAGAGTGGGGTTTTTTTTTTGGTTTCCTGTCGTACGAAAAAAAAGCGAGATTAGAATTACTTTTCTAAATGTTAGCCAAAAAAAATAAGAAAAAATAAGAAAAAATAACGCTGGATATTTCTTTATTTTTCAATTTATTATGCATAATTGTATTCCTTTTCTAACGGATATAAATGTTAGCATATCCCAACTTAACCGTGAAAACATTATTAAATATTAATTCAAGATTTTAAGTAACGCTTGTTGTAGTCACTAACGGATATAATTGTTACTGCATCAGTAATAGTTATATCCGTTACTTATTGAAATTTTGCACTGTTACAAAATAGCTATTATGGTGTAGTGATGCTTTGCAATGCTCATGTGCATCTTTAAACAGTGTTGGCCAATAAAATCCACATTGTAGAACCTTGGCCACCGTTTTCTTACCACTGAAATGACCACCACAAGATTGTTCATGGCAGAAGGATAACACGTCATTGTGTTCTCAGTCGGGAATGCAACGGTGTATCAATTGGTTGGAACAATACTTGAAGAGGTAGGGATCATCCCAGAAATAAAATTTTACTATGGATAAGAACTTTTTCCAGTCCGTACGAGTCCAAGATGAAGGGACTTCCTCGGAAACTAGGTAGTTTACTATATCAGCGTACCAAGGAGATGAAAAAATGGAATACAAGTGTTCATCTGGGAATGAATCACAGATGGGTTCGGCATCATTATCGACATCATTGACGAGTTGTGAAAAATGGTCTGCAACCACATTCTCGCAACCTTTTTTATCTCTAATTTCTAGAGTAAACTCTTGCAAGAGGAGTATCTAGCGAATCAACCTCTGTTTGGCATCTTTCTTTGCTAAGAGATAATGAAATGCCGCATGGTCAATGTAGGCTATTGTCGAAGAACCAATTAGGTAAGGACAAAACTTATCCAGGGCATAGACAACTGCGAGAAATTCTTTTTCAGTGGTGGTATAGTTACGTTGCGCTTCATTAAGAGTTTTACTAGCATAGTAAATGACAATTGGTTTGTTCTCTCGGCATTGCCCTAAGACAGCTCCAATAGTGTAGTCACTCGCGTCACACATTAATTCAAAATGTTTGAACCAATCAGGGGGTTGAATTATCGGAGTTGTAGTCAGGGTGGACTTTAAGGTCTCAAAAGCTTGTTTGCAATCAAAAGTGAAGTCAAATACAACATCTTTAAGCATGAGATTTGTTAAAGGTCGAGCAACCTTTGAGAAATCTTGAATAAATCTCCTATAGAATCATGTGTGTCCTAGAAATGCATGTATGTCGCGAACTGATTTTGGTATAGGAAGTGAAGCAATTTTTTCAATCTTAGTTTTATCGACTTCGATTCCATCCTTTGAAACAATATGACCTATAACTATTCCTTTTGTAACCATAAAATGATTTTTTTCCTAATTAAGAATGAGATTTTTCTCTTCACATCGTACTAAAACCTTTTTAAGATTTGATAGACAGCTATCGAAAGAATTACCATATATTGAGGAATCGTTCATGAACACTTCCATAAAATGTTCAACCATATCACTGAAAATGTGAAGTATACAACGTTGGAATGTACTAGGTACATTACAAAGGCCAAAAGACATTCGTTTTTATGCAAATGTACCAAAAGGACAGGTGAACGTTGTTTTTTCTTGATCAGCAGGATTTATGATTATTTGAAAATATCCTGAATAACCATCAAGAAAACAATAATATGCATGACCGCTAACCGTTCAAGCATCTGGTCAATGAAAGGAAGTGGGAAATAATCTTTACGAGTGACCGCATTAAGTTTGTGATAGTCAATGCATATTCGCCACCTCACTGGAATACAAGTGGAAATGCATTCATCTTTATCATTTCGCACAACTGTAATGCCAGACTTCTTGGGAACAACATGTACGGGACTCACCCAAACACTATTTGTGATGGGGTAAATAATACCTGTATCAAGTAACCTTAAAATTTCTTCCCTTACCACATCCTTCATGGTGGGGTGACGTTGCGGTTCACGTGATGTCTTGGCATTTTCTTCAAGATGTATGTGATGGGTGCACACATTAGGGTCGATGCCTTTAATGTCATCGAGGGACCATCCAATAGTAGAACGGTGTTCTTGAATGACCTTAATTAAACGTGATTCCTGATCGGCAATCAATTGTGATGATATGATAATTGGGTGACTACCATCTGGATCTAAATGTACATATTTTAAGTTTGAAGGAATATGCTTTAAGTGAGGGGTGGGAGGAGTGGGTATTAAATATTCTTGAGGAATGTCGTCTTCCATAGAGAAAACATATTGATACTCGTCCAAGTCGCTTGATAGGACGGTAGTAGGGTCAATTAGTGGTATTGACTCTAAGAACTCGTTTACATCCTATGAATAAGCATCCACATCAAATTCAGAATCACCATATGAAAGGAATTAGTGTACTTCATCCTCAGGAAAATAGTTTTTGAAATATTCCTGCACAAGGGTGTCAACCAAGTTAACCTCCCCATCAATATCATTCTCTGGAATTTGTTTCATCAACTTGAACACATTAACCTCGACCGAAAGATTTCCGAAGGACATGGTCATAGAACCATCCCTACAGTTTATGAGGGCATTAGTAGTTGCTAGGAACGGACGCCCTAATATGATAGGAATGGAGTCACAGGCAACTTCTGTATCCAGAATGACAAAATCGACGGGATAGAAAAAGTCTTGGACTTTTACAAGTACATGTTTTCCACAATGCCTTTTGGATACTTAATGGAACGATTGACTAACTGTAAAGTCATCGTGGTAAGTTTAAGCTCATGAAGACCTAGTTGTTTGAATAAGTAATAAGGAAGTAAGTTCACACTCGCTCCTAGGTCTAGTAATGCAGTGGCCGTATATCTGTCACCTAATGTGCATAGAACTGTTGGTCTACCAGGGTCCTTGTATTTGAATATATCATTGTATTCGGTGATTGACGGAAACTGTTCGGTAAGGAATGTTTGTTGAGAAACATTTGTTCTCCTTTTTGTAGTGCACATATCTTTCAGAAATTTTGCATGTTTTGGCAATTATTTTAGGGCATCGAGAAAGGGTAAGTTGATTGTCAAATTCTTAAAAGTTTCTCGAATTTCATCAAAATTTTCATCAGGTTTATTCTTTGCTAAACAGGCAGGAAATGGTGCCTTAGGGCGGAATTTGGCATAAGGATCCGCTCGTTCGTTTCCCAATTTTTGAGTTGGTGACTTTGATGAACTCAGTGTTTCCACTGTTGGCTCATTATCGGGAGCAAATTCATTAGAATCTTCGTTTACTTTTGTTTGATCATCCGGCATATGGATTTGATTGTCAACGGTTTTGCCCGAACGAAGAGTAGTTATTGCATTCACCTCACCTTGGTTTGGAGCATTTGTACTAGGTGCATTTGTGACTTCACAAGCAGTGTTCGCTGGATTAGGGTTTGGAACTGCTTGGCCGGAAAACACGCCTTTCTGACTCATTTCTTGTGATAATTGTTGAAGTGATTGTTGGATAGATGTTAGGATTTGGGATTGCTGGTTCATGTAAGCAAAAAAAGTCTCGTTTGTCCAATCGGTAGCGAGAGGCATAGGTTGTGCAACAGGGACGAGTTCACGATTATTGCTGAGAAATGGTTGATTATAGCCAGAATTTAGATTGGCTGGAACAAGGCTGCGGTTGTTTTGATAGTTAACATTGGAATTACTTTGAAACGGATTTTGACTTTGTTGGTATTGCTGATTATTTCCTTGGTGGTATGGAATAAAATTGTTGATTGGTCGAACAGGTGGATTGGCGAAACCTGGAGGAGCCATCTGTTGGTTATTTGGGTGTCAAGCGAAATTCGGATGTTGTCTCCAAGGTGCATTAGGAATGTTGAATGCACATGTCTCTTCCGTTGGTTGAGTAGGGGGGAGGCATATAACAATGGACAATAAGTATCGGGATGGTCTGGACTTAGACATAGAACACACGGGGAAGTGTTAACGTTCATAGCCTATTGTGGAAGTTGATCGTTTACTTGAATTGCAACAGCATCTACTTTTTTAGTGAGCGATTCTATCGGTTTTTCAATTCGGGATCGGGTTTTACCTCAAAAATAGACGTAGCTTTTGTAACAGTATTCTTAGATGACCTAGAAGAATCAGTGTTACCCCAATGTGTACCTCTTTTCGCTTGTTTTTCAAGAAAAGTATATGTTTCAGTAGCTCCTTTGTCCATGAAGCAACCGCCGTTCATTATATCAAGAGTTTCTTTTTGATGATCAGAAAGTCCATTAAAGAATGAACAAACAAGGACATCTTTGTCTAGCTGGTGATGAGGACATTCTAAAAGAAGATCGGTAAATCGACTCCATGCTTCCGTAAAGGATTCATGAGGATTTTAAAGAATTGAATTTTCTGAAGCATTTCAGTAGTTTTCTTCTGAGTATAAAATTGTAGCATGAAAACTTGAACAAATTTATTCCATGTGTCTATGGATTGTTGTTGTTGTCCTGCTAGCCAAATTGACGCTTTATCCGCTAAAGTGAATGGAAACAAAAAGCAAACAAGAGTTGTTCCTTAGAGGCATTTTGGATGGTAAAATGTTGTGGCCACCACTTTGAAACCCTCTGACGAAGGTGATTTATGCGGTTTTCATGATCCAAACCATGATACATAGGTAACAAACTAAAAATATTGGGTGGAATTCGAAAATCACCGACAATATCCTCGAGTTTGATGCAAGAAGAAGGTCCTTCCTGTAATGTTGTGTAGAAGTCCAAAAGGGGCTTCTCAGCTGGTGGATTTTCGTCAGCCATAACGAATGAAGGAAATGATGACAAGGAATCTTGTTGATTTGGATTAATAGATGAAGAATATTGTGGAGGTGAGAATTTACGCAAATGCTTATCGTATTTTCTCCTACGATAAGTATGTTCAAATTCTTTGGTTTAACCAGACCTTAATCTCATGCAAGCATAAAATTAGATGTAATTGACAGAAGAAACGTATTATTACTTGGATTTTATGATTATCTTTAAGTATTAGAGTTGAACAATATAGGCCTAAGCGCTGCTAACGTAGCAGTATAGCTAAGAATACGTGTACATAAACCAACAACCAGGTTACAAGAAAGATATATGAGGGAGGATTTCCGTGCAAGCACGGTTCTAATTAAGTAACTTCAATCTTTCAAGTTTCCTAGACACCGTCAGAATATGATTAAGGTTTATGGAATTAAAATTTATGCAAGGTCCTAATTAATTAATTATTATTATTTTTTATTTTTTATTATTTTTATTTTTTTAACTTAAAATTTATGCAAGGTAGAAATTAAAATCATGCCATCATGGAAATACAATTCTTACGTATAAAATTTAAGTCTAATCATGCAATTATAACTAACTCATACATTATCAGATACAATAGCATGTGAAGATACTCTAGTCATACGTATAGCAATACTTATAGGCAAGGTTGTATCATCAATAAATACTTCGATACGTATAGACAAATACACATTAGTAATACTATACGTATATGTAGGCTAATTTGTAAATAGATATTACGTAGATGTATATCTACAGTAACAGGCAAATTGGAATTACTCATACGTATTTAGATACGGTAGCATGTGAAAATATTATACGTACGCATATATATACTAATATGCAAATACGGAAAAGATACGTAAAACTAAACATGCAATATACTACTCGTGTTTGTCATAATAATTCGATTTCGTCTATACTCATTGAGATTGTGAATGTCATATAGAGAGCAGCTTCACCCCACAGGGTTTAGAAACAACTTACCCAACTTAGATTTTAACCATCGTTGGAATGTTCTCCTCTTTCATGACAAAATCGACTTATTAAACAACACAGTTTAATTTTACCTAGATAAATACTAAACATGCGACAACGGCTACTTATACGTATAGATACATATATCCATGCAAAACAGTACCATATGTATGTATATATACATTAATATGCAATTCATAACTACTTAACATATATATATATATATATATATATATATATATATATATATATATATATATATATATATATATATATATATATATATCATGAGGGGGTATTGACATGATTCATACATATTATTAATCTAATACGCAAAAGATAGTCCATTCATTACGACATAATAACTATGTACATGTGAATCATGCAAAAATATTATAAAATTTGGAACCTGTAGCATCCCGCAAAGCCGCCAAAGAAATGAAACTGTCGATTCAACCCGTGGACATCCCGAACACCAAAGGTCAATTTGAAGTAGTTGTGGCAAGATCAGAAACTTAGACCCTTTACTGGAATTAAATAGATCAGTAGGCGCTACTGATGAAAATCGAGCAGGTTAAGGTTACAACCACCCGCGCGTGTGAGGGTATAATGGCGGACGTGGGTCCAATACCGCACACACGTAGTATTTCAGTACAAATGGCTCAAATTTTCACATTAGTCTTACAACAGTGTATAGATGATTTTCCAGGTCCTAACTTTTGGTTCCTGCAAGTGCCATGAAAAATCCGATATTGGTCAGGTCCAAAACGCGGGAAAAAGTTCAAAATAAAAAAACGCAGAAAAACAGAAAATGAAATGAATGAAAGGATGAGAATGGGGGGTTTCCCCTTGGAGCAATTCCAGTTTGCAAGCACAGGTCCTTGGTTCTTTAGAATGGCAGTGGCGCCATTTGATCTCTACACTTCTGCGGTCTAAAGATATAAAAATCTTGTTTCCTTTCGGTGTAGACTCAAGTCCTTACTCACGTCTTCGTGCATCTAATTCGAGAAAGGATTCAAACCAACCTAAATACTAGGACAGCGTACAACTTTATTGTGCTCGAAGTAGGGAAACAAGTGAGTAAGATTCATTTTGGATTACTAGCTAAGTTTAGTTATGTTATTTAAATCCTAATGGATGCTTAAACATACGAAATACAAAAGACGGTAAAAACTAATATGTTTCCTAAGATATTCAAAGAGAAAAAAAGGGTGGAGAATCATGCTGCTCAGGCAAGGTCATATTATCCTATCTTAGTATCGGATTACCACCATCTCTAAGCTGTTTTGGGTTTATTAACAAACCCGAACCGGCTTGAGCGTCGATCCCTAGCGAAATGGACTCATCTCTAAGTCTATGTCCCTAGCATAAGAAGTTAAACTAGGGTTTCATCTCTAAAATCTCATCTCAACTCCTAGACTCATACAACATAATCATGTTAACTATGAAAATAAGATATTAGAGATAACTTGCGCACGCGGCTATCCCAGGCATAAAAAGGGAGGCGCACGCGAGTCTTTCTAAATTTCCAGGTCTCAAGTTTGGCCGGACACTACCATTTTGGGGTAGTGTGCTATATGTGCCCTTAAGTCCAGGCGATGAATCCTACTACTAAGAAATTTATACGAACCCTCGCATGAGCATCATTAACCCTCCACCTTGGAGGGTTTTAGCTCATGATCATATCATAAGATTATAATTATAATTAGTAAAAAAAGAAAGATAAGAGAAAAATAAGAGAAGAAACAATATGTAACAATATGCTGTTTTTTAACTAAGGAAGAAAGAAATTTTATTTCAAGACATAGAAAGTGTTGTCCACCATTAACATATTACAAGCTTTTTTTTCTTAAACCAAAAACTAAAACTAAAAACATAAGGACTAGTAATTGAAAAAGGAACAAGATTCAAGGGAGTTAATGTAATGCATCCCCCTTGTTTTGTTTTCTTCTCTATTTGAGAGAAATCTCATTTCCTCCCACGTGAAACACAAAACTACATTTACTTCCTTCTTACCCACACAATCCAAAAACTTGACACCTTGATTTCTTTTGATTATTAGCACCTAATCTCATTAATTACATGCAAGGTCTCACTTTTGCACCAATTATTTGCACCAATTATTTTGTCTTGCATGATGACTCATTAAATCTTGTAGGCCTACATAGTGGGTCCATGTGCTGTGTCCAGTGGCGGTCCGGTCTTTTGGCATTTTTGCAACTTCCCACCTATGCATAGATTTCATCGCACTGATCGTCTGAGTAGCTCACTTGTCACATTCGGAGTCCTAGTTCAAGAGATATGAGCTTCGACAGTTTGATGCTTTTGTGCACGTAATCCCATTTCTGACTAGATTATATACTATTTGAGTCTTTGGGCTTTAGTCCGGATTTGTTGGGCTTGATCGGAAAGCTTATGTATACTCCCTATTCCATGCTTATATGCTGGCTTTATCATCATTTGTATGTTAGTTGCTCAAACCTGCAAAAGTACGAAAATGCGATTATTTCATGATTATTAAATATATAATTAACCGAAATGTTATGTTTCTGCAGGGCATTATAGTACAGTTTTGGGTGCTTATCATTTCGCAAATAGGATAAAAAGATACAGATTGTGGTGTTTAGAAGACCACAAGTTCCTGGACAGTAGATATGTCACCTTTGATGAGACTTTCGTGTTATCTTTCAGTAAGTTGGAAAAAGCTACACTAGTAGAAAAAAGGCTTTTTGTGACTGTTTTAAAATGGTATTTGTGACTGTTCTGTTCGAAACGGTCACAAATGGCATAAAAGGGGTTTTGTGACTGTTTTTAAAAGTTTTTTAGTGGCGTGCGTTTTGAAGCGGTCACAAATGGTTTTTCTAAAGAAGGTGTGTATGTGTGGAGAACTATTTGTGACTATTTCACTAAAATAGTTACGTATTATCGACTCTTAAGTGACCGTTTGACCCCATTATATGACCTAGGTAGTTTTGGGTCATACGGCTCCACTAAAACAAAAAACACGACACACCCGCGTAACCCGTTAAGCTCAACTCCCGCTTTAGTTGAAACTCTTCAAATTCTGTAATCATACAAACACGAAAAAGCGAAACACTTTTCGCGAGCCGTTCCTTCAAACACTTTCACGAGCCGTTCCTTCAAACTCAAAGTCTAAACACACTGGCGACTCTATCTTCACTCTCTCAACCTAAATCAATTCCTCACGACTCTCTCTTCACTCATTCTCCATCTAAAATTTATTACCTCTCCAAAATTCAGTTCGGTAATTGAAGGCGGACAAAGGTTAGTTCTTTATCTCTATTCGATTTTGAATTTGTTGCGATAAAAGTTTTGGTTTTGAGTTCTATACCAATATTTTTTTTGGAGCAGGGGAATTTCAATTGATTGTGATTAGGATTTCTACGTGTTCCGAGCTCTCTCGAACAACAATATCCAGTTAAATCAAGTAAGGTATGGGTTTTCATTTGATTTGGATTTTTTTTACAATTTGTGCTTTATTCGATTTGAGGTGGTCGTTAGTGTTTTTTTTTGGTTTATGAAAGCGAAGGTTTACTTTAGGGGCTATAAGCGAAGGTTTACTTTAGGGGCTATAAAGCGAAGGTTTCACAAATGGTTATCTAACATGATTTTTTTTTTTTTAATTTTAAACTAGACTATATTTTTTGAGTTAACTCTATTTTCGTATTTGCTTGTTTTTCGACGATAAGGACTTATCGTATTTTGTTTTGGTAGCCTTGAGATGATGGACAAGTCATGGATGTCGAGAGATATATTTTCTACTGAATATGTAGAAGGCGTTAATCAGTTTCTTACATTTGCTTTTGATAATGCAAAGCGTAAGAATTGTATACCCCAATCCATGCATTGAATGTGGAAATATATACGAATTTGATATAGTGGAGGTGGGGCGTCATCGAGAAGCGAAAAGGATTGAACAAGCGTATTGCACATGGGTATGGCATGGGGAAGATGCTCCAAAGGAGTCGACATCGAGTAGAGTCGAGGAGGAAGGTTTTGATGAGGGTGGACTAGATGAGGGCCGCAAACATGTAAAAATGTTTGAGGCCACTCGGGGAGACTTTCATGGGGAACCCGAAAAACTTTGTGAACTGATTGAAGAAGCTGATTTACCTTTATGCGACGGGTGTAAAAAATACACCAAGTTATCATCTCTCGGTTAAGCTTTTCAATGTGAAGGCAATGAGTGGGTGGTGCGATAAAAGCTTCTCTATGGTGTTGGCTCATTTAAGGATATGCTCCCAGTTGCAATGAGGCTGCCTTTGACCATGAGAGAAGGGAAGGAAACTTTAATGCGTTTTTGGAATAAAGCATGAGAAGATTCCGCATGTCCCAATGATTGTATTCTCTATAGAGGTTTAATAAACAAGGATAGAACTACTTGTCCTACATGTGGGCGTCAAGGTATAAGGTGAAAAAGAATAATCGACCAAAATTATAGTGTTCGACAAAAGTACTATGGTATTTCCCAATAATCCTAGACTTAAAAAATGTTTCAATCTGTTGAAGCGGCGCCAAAAATTTGGTATGGCATGCGAGAATGAAAGAGAGGTAGTTGATGGTCAAATGAGTCACCGGTGATTCCCAAGCATGGAACCGTCGATCAATCTTGGCGAGTTTTGCGGTGATTCGAGAAGTCTTCGGTTTGCACTTTCACCGATGGCTTTAATCCACATAGTTCTCTTAGCGGCGGACATAGTTGTTGGCTGTTATATTGGCGACTTACAAACTGCCACCATGGCTGTGCATGAAAGAAAGTTCTTAATGTTAACATTGTTGATATCAGTCCGCACCAAACTGGTAACAACATTGATGTTTATCTTGCACCTTTGATTGAAGATCTTAGGTTGTTATGGCAGCCGGTGTTGAGGTATATGATGCCTATAAGCAAGAATCCTTTATACTTAGAACTGTGCTATTGTGGACAATCGGTGATTTTCCTTTGGAAACTTAAATTTGGTTATCTTGTCAAGGGGTATCTTGCTTGTCCGATTATGCGGGGAAAATACAGATTCTATTAGATTGAAACGGCAAGAAGAATGTATACGGGCACCACGGGGAGATGGCTTCGAGAAAACCATCCGTACCGAAAGGAGAAAAGACCATTTAATGGTAAGCAGAGAGCTGCGATCAAGTCGGAATCATTGAATGGGGTGCAAATCTTCACAAAAAGTTGAGCATTTCAAAACTCGTGGGGAAAGCCACCGAGAAAAGTGCTAGAAAGTCAAAAAAATCAAAGAAGGAGAAGGCGCGAATTAGGTCCAAAGGTTCAAAGAAAAGAAAAAGGGGAAAGGAGCAAATAAGTTCTAAGGATACAGAAACACCAAAGCGGAGGAAAACTGATGGTGTACACAAAAATCATGAGGAAGGTCTCTGGAAAAAGAGATCTATATTTTTGAGAGTTGCCTTCTTGGAGACATTTGCTTTTGAGACATAACTTGGATGTCATGCATATTGAGAAAAATGTGTGTGATAGCATCATTGGGAC
This sequence comes from Coptis chinensis, assembly GCF_015680905.1. Classification (NCBI taxonomy): domain Eukaryota; kingdom Viridiplantae; phylum Streptophyta; class Magnoliopsida; order Ranunculales; family Ranunculaceae; genus Coptis; species Coptis chinensis. The sequence goes on along the minus strand of NC_141463.1, from coordinate 83,614,484 downwards.
TTTGCTTAATATTCCATTGAAAACAAAGGATTCACTTCAAAGCCGACTTGACCTTGTAGAGATGCACTTAAGGGAAGAACTAGCACCAGAGAAGAGAGGGACAAGATTCTACCTACGCATGACATGTTATACATTATCTAGAAAGAAAGAGGAAGTTTGCAACACCTTTGTTTGAACTGAAGGTCCGGATGGATATTGTTCTAATTTCAAATCTTGTGTTTCAATGAAAGATTTGAAATTATATGGTCTTAAATCTCATGATTGCCACCGACTAATGCAACAACTTCTTCCTATGGCGTCACGATCGGTGTTGCCAAAGCATGTGAGGTATACCATTATTCGGTTATGCTTCTTCTTTAATGCTCTTTGCACAAAAATAGTGGATGTGTCGAAATTGGATAATATTGAGAAAAGATTTGGTGGTAACTTTGTGTTTGTTAGAAAAGTTTTTCCCACCATCAATCTTGACATCATGGTGCATTTTGATTCATCTTGTAAGGGAGGTCGAGCTATGTGGTCATTTTTTTTCGATGGATGTATCCCTTTGAGAGGTAAGTGAATGATTTTTTTAATTTATTTATTAAATGTCTCACAATGCACGTATCAAAGGTTTAAAGCTTTAAAAAACTTTCTAGGTACATGATGGTGTTAAAGGGATATGTTAGGAATTGAAACCGTCCAGAAGGATGTATGGCGGAGAATTATATTGCAGAAGAAGCTGTTGAGTTTTGTGCTGAATTCTTGAGTGAAGTAGATGCAATTGGAGTTCCTTCCACAAGAAACATGACAGACAATGATTTGGAAGATGGAGATACAATTTGCAGTGGAAGACCGATTGGGGGTTCGCATGTTGTTGAAGTTGATGAGAAGTCCACGGCAACAAGCACATCTTTATGTGTTGGAAAACATGAAAAGAAGTTCAACCTTATATCAAGTAAGTAGATAAGCGCACAATAGTTCAATTTAACTAGATGTTTATCTCCAACGTTTCCATAAAGGGAGCTGGTAGTTAATACTTGTATTCTTTTAATTATTAACATAAAAGGGAGCATATGGACTACCTAAGGCTTCAAAATCATCTAAAGGGTGTAAAATGGATAAAAGTGAGCATAATCGCACCTTTATTAATTGAAAGCCGCCAAAAGGTATGTTTTGTTAACACTCTATTGTTACTTAAAAAATTAAAACACTTGTTCTTAATATTGTTTGAGAACCGGGTTGAGGAAGAGCAAGACATACCAAATAACAAAGTCTCCGAAAGCGTTGCAGTTTTGGCCATGGGACCTAGTCTAGATGTGCTAAAATATTCGGATATGAAGTTAAGGGTTTTCGCTATCACACTGAAAAGGACCGAGAAGCTAAACTAGTCAACCAAAAAGCGGAGATCGGTGTAGTGGCCTCAAAAATGCAGATTTCTAGTGCCAAGGACAAGAATCTTGTAATTTCGGATATGTGCTTTTATGGTGTGCTTATTGAAGTATGGGTGTTGGATTACTTGACCTTGAGATTCCTATTTTCAAGTGTGATTGGGTTTGACAAGAGAGGCATTAAGGTTGATGAATTGGGTTTCACATCCGTGCAACTTGGTAAAGTTGGCCACAAGTTCGACCACTTTTATTTTAAGCGTCCCAAGCCAAGCAAGTTTTTATGTGAGTGACCAACTAAATATGGGATGGTCGGGTTGTCCTTACAACTCCTGAAAGAGACTATCGCCAATAAGAACGATGATGTTGGGTTCGATGATGATTCCATTCTGAGACAAAGCTGCCAACTATTGACTCCTTTGATTTAGCTAATGAATTGCCATTGCCTTATGCTCGTGAAAATTGTGAAGGATTTAGGTCGAGCCGAATGAGTTTTTCTTTAAGTTAAATAAGACTTCTTACTAGTCATTATGGGACTTTTCTTTTCTTTTTTCTTATTTTTTGTTGTTTTTTTATCGGGTTTTAAGAATGTTTCAAGTTTTTGTGTTAAACTTACTGACTAAGCCCTGAGATGACTAGTCTTTGTTTACATTTGCATGTTTACATTTCTAAACAATTAAAGACCTACTTGGTGGAAGCTTTATATATATATATATATATATATATATATATATATATATTGACAAACCTTGCAAAAACAAAATGGTCTTTCTGGTACACTCATGGATCGAAGAGCATTGAGAATCACAAGAGTATTCAAATTCGAAGAGAATTCAGATTTCGGAAGATGGCTCGAAGATCATTCGAACTCAAAGATGGTTCACAAGGGCATTCAAACTCGGAAGATGGCTTTGAAGACCATTCAGGACTCAGAGAAAAGCGGTTGGGCTCAAAAAAGATATGGAAGTTGGCGAGGCGGTAGCAAAAGGTTCAAGCAAAAAAGGAAAGTCGAGGAGAAGAAGCGGCAAAGTGTGTAAAATAAAAAAATTGAAAAAGGGTGAATATCAAGGAGTTATTTATAATGAATCTGGGCAACCAATTGGTTAAGGTGGAACTGACATCGGTAGTTATGGAGGCTACTTGGTGAGGGCAAGAGTAAGGATTACAATAACTAATTGGAAAGATGTATCACCAACATTGAAGAAAAATTTGTGGATCTCTTTGAAGGTACATTAATCTAATGCTTTATAAGCTAATTTCATTTTGTTTACATGATTAACTAATATGCTACCTACAAATAGGAAAAATTTAAGTTGGACACAAACGAAAGATCTATTCATACAAGTGCGATGGGCAGGTTGTGGAAAGCATTCAAGTCTCGTCTTACTAGGCGGTACATCTTACCTTTTAAGAATAAACCCGAAGAGACTCAAGAAAAATACCAAAGTTGTATAGAAAAGTAATTAGTCAAGAAGATTGGGATACTTTTTGTAAAAGTAGACTTACACAATTTCAGATGCGTATTTCTCTTAATTTTATTTTGCTTTTGTTTGTACATGCATGCAAGCTATTGTTTTACCGTCTTAGTTTCTTGAAAGTCCTAAAGAGGCTAGTATCCATGTCTTGGTGGATTCAAGCAAAGAGGCATGCACTGGGGAGGTTGGACTTGTGGCGGAAGGCCAAGTTTAGTTTAGTGGATTTTGTTGATTTGTGGTTTCCTTTTTTAGATTCGATGGGGTTGATTATACAAGAGAGCTTGCGAGAATTTATCTTGTAAGATTCTAGGTGGATTCCCTTGCATCATCTGTTCTTGGTTGCATGTCATCCTTAGTGTTGTAGTCTCCCCTTCGAGTTATCGGTTGGCATGACTAAGTGTTTAAACACATTATCTCCATACTGCAATGATAAAAGTCCGCTTTATCTCTATGCTTCTACTTTAGATTTGTCATTTGGTTTGGTTCGTCTTCATTCTGCTTGCTACTTTTGTATTCCTTTGTCGAGTTTCTCTGCTGCCTTTGTATTCACGCTCAAGTTCCGCCATTGTTTAATCATGCTTACCGAGTTCAAGGGTCGCTTGACTGAATTGGTATTGTCGAGAGAATGTGACAAAATGATATTAGTCTAAATTTATAATAACTAAATCTATGTCTAGATGATTAGAATTCTGTGGGGAGTTTGTATTCACACTATACTAGGAAGTATACCCGAAGGCCGGAAGCATCATTAGATGTTTTGGTAGATTGAGATTGCTATCCCTTATGGCTGTTGTGTTTGATTTGTTTAGAACTTTTCGGTGTTTGTTCTAAAAGTCGTTGTCTCTTCCTCGGTGTTGCCACCATGACTCAACTCTTTTTTTTACATAGCTAGCTTCAACGGTCTGATTTTCAAAAAGTTAAAATAGGGAGTATTGAAACTTGTGTAAGTCGAGGGACTGAAACAGAAATACCAACGATATTTGCCACCTTTTTTTTCTTGTTTTTGCATGGATGGAGACCAATAACAGCTTGATCGATATTTTCTCGTGTTTGTTTGCAGCTGGAATTTTTGGTTGAATACTTGAATAGGGGTTACTACTAGTGCATGAAAATATGAGGCCAAAATGAAATGGTCGACTAGCGATTGGGTTTCATAAGTGCTTGAAATTTGATATAGGTCAAGGTTAATTATGATCATCTCTAGAGATAGACTCTTAGACACTAGGGGAGTTAACCCTTTTTTTATGCTTTGTAAGTATAAATTCTGTTAAAAAATGAAAGTGAAATGTACATTGAGTACAAAGAGATTAGCGGTCAATGCACCCGCTAGGATTCAAGCTAAACTGCATCTACTACTATTTATATCTATAGGGTAGGATACAATTAATCAAATCTAAAAAGCCTATCAAAGGTGCTTCCTACTTCACGAACCAACCATGTAGATGCGCCATTTGTCAGTAGCTTCATTCGGTTGTAGAGATGCTCTGCCTTAGCCAAAGCATCCTTTGAAGTTTCCCTCCCTCCAAATGGTAGTGTTGTTTTATCTTTGTTTTATATGGTTTCGACAATACATTGAATTACTACCCAAGAGAACAACATCGGTGTGCCTTCGGCCGAACTCTGCTTTCGGCTGCAGAGGCGAGGTACTCCTAGATCGACTTGTCTACCCTTGCATTAGTGTTCTCGGTTAAGAAGCTTAGGCCTTACTTCTACGCACACGATCGAGAATAATTACAAAGTCTTCGGGCTTAACATGGCTCGGGAGCTCGGCATCTCGAGTCTAACTGTCTTCGATGACTCAGCTCATTGTCAACAAACTTGGGGGTAGGATACAATTAATCAAATCTAAAAGCCTATCAAAGGTGCTTCCTACTTCTGCAACCAACCATGTAGGTCTACCACTTGTCGGTGGCTTCATTCGGTTGTAGAGATGCTCTACCTTAGCCAAAGCATCGGCTGAAGTTTCCCTCCCTCCAAATGGTAGTGTTGTTTTTATCGATAATGTTTTTATCTTTGTTTTATATGGTTTCGACAATACATTGAATTACTACCCAAGAGAACAACATCAGGTGTGCCGTCAGCCGAACTCTGCTTTCGGCGTAGAGGCGAGGAATTACTCCTAGATCGACTTGTCTACCCTTGCATTAGTGTTCTCCGGTTAAAGCTTAGGCCTTACTTCTACGCACACACGATTAGAATAATTACAAAGTCTTACGGGCTTAACATGGCTCGGGAGCTTCGACATCTCCAGTCTAACTGTCTTCAGTGACTCCGGCTCATTGTCAACAAACTTGGGGGTAGGTACAAGGGCGAGCGAATGGCTACCCACCTTGACCCAGATTAAAGGGGCTCTCTACCCACTTCCAACGGTTCGTAGGGATATTCCGAAACTTCCCCTAACTTGACAATAGGCACCCGATGCCTTGCCTACGTGGCCTCCATGTTGTGAACTAATGAAGCTCGAGTATCCCCAATATAAGGAGCTACCGGCATGTCGGTCTCTATTTGTAGGCCCCATTCGGCCTAAGCAAACTTATTTTGGATGGACCCCGAAGCGATTACCTTCTTGACGGTACTCTTTCCCTCTATCTTCATATTTGTCATTCTTTGGTCCTGCTCCCTGTTCGATCGGGAAAGAGTACCACGGTCAGGGAATACTTGAGTATCACATCGTCCACCCCTCCAAACCAAAACAATCTAGCTACTAGAAGCTGACCTAGCTACTAGAGGAAGGAACTCAAAACTAGCTACTAGGGGCGAGAGAGAACAAGAAAGCTATCGTTCGCATTCACGTTAGGCTGTTATGCTTGTTCTCTTTATTTGCTATATACCGCATTCACGTATCTCACTATGCTATTACCTTGAGGTTTTCTGGGATGTGCGCGCTAGATATTGAGGTTTTACGAGTGTATAACCCACTACCATTTTACAATCCCATATCGGTAATTGTTCCTATAGACGTGCACGAAGTTATCTTCTTGAGTTAATCACTTTAAGGGCCTATAGGGAATGTTTTTCTCATTCAAAACTACTTCCGGCTAAAAGTATTATTTCAAGAAATGGTATAAAAACGGCTCTAGTACATAACCATATTTATTTTTTATTTTTTTTAATTTGTAAGAATCTTAGCGAAGTGCAATCTGTTAAAGCAAAAGAAGTTTAACCACCGAGCAGAGGGGATGAGTATTGCTAATCGCGTGGAGAAAAAAAAAAGTAAATGTATATAGCATTCCTCTAATTTGTTATTTGATATGTAATATAGCATTCCTTTAATTTGTTATTATTTATGTAATATTGCATTCCTCTAATTTGTTATTATTTGTTGTGCTATATACTTCCAAAAGCAGAGACAAGAGGAGGCGATCATTTATTGGAAAGGACGGGTCTTATGGGTGGCAACTTTCCCTCCAAGGCAAAGATGGTAACTATGCAAATGATGCTACCAAAGGAAGTTGCGAGGAAGAGAATAATGCGTTTAGGTCTAGTATACTTCCTAGTATAGTGTGAATGTTATATTAATAGTAATAATAAGGTTACAACATATAAGCAAGAGAAAGGTGCCACATTGACCAAGGTGATGATTTGCTTCTCTTGTTTTACTTTCTATATTTGATCATGTTGCTTAGCTTATCATACTAAAGGGCAGTTCTTGAATGGTACATGGAAAATTTTAAGAATATAAGTTACCCACTTGCACTCCTTTTTTCATTTGCCCCATGCACGTGCAACAACTAGAATGGATATTAAGGGGGTGGGGGAGGGGTTCAAAATCACTTGATGGGGTGTCATAAAACTCCTTTTATTTTGAGAAACATTTGTGTTATTATTAAGTCCTTTGTATGAATCAAAGTTCAACTGAGAGGGTGACAACACTTTTGAAAACTTTTGATGGGTTTTCGAGATACTTGCTTAGAAACAATAAACAAGGTGTAGATTATGGTTGTGACCAACCCTCTTATTAATTCAAATCTTGCAGCTTTTTTATACGTGGTTTTGGGTGATCGATAAGTCTACATCCACACTCATTATATATCTTGTAGGATGATTATCAAATGCAGGTCAAAGGAAGGAACTTTAGAGGTTGAGGGGGTACTAAAGGCGTCACCCGACTCACGGCATTGGGTACTCGGAACACGGTGGTAGATGTTAGAGGCGTAGGAGATGGAGTCACCCCCACGCAGTACTTTAAGCCCTAATAAAGCGTGGATCTAAGAAGCGTAATGGAGTGCATTGGAGTCTAAAGCTTCGCGAGGAAGGAAAAAAAGAAAAAGGAAGAACAAAAAGAAAAAAGGCGGGAAAAGAAAAGGAAAAGGAAGAAAAAAAAAAAAAGAATTGAAGAATAAATACAAGGAGTTAGAAGCAAAATTTAATGATCGTCTCACTTCTCTGCGTCCGGAAAAAATAGCTTGAATAGCCCAAAAGTGACAATAGAGACCATATCCCCCTTTGGGTGGTGCACATAGCAAAGCGTAAAGTAAGCTTTTAAATATTGTTTACACTACTTTAGAATTGGGTGTTTTTGTTTCCTATTTCGTTTTATTTTGTAAATATTCTCTAACATATATAGCAGAAGAACAAGGAGGAAGAGAAGAGTCGTCATGTGGAAAAAAACTTTGAACCTGATTTTAGGAAGGTACATGCTAAGGGAACAAGTCATTCCCATTTCCAAATCCTATGCTTCCTCTTGGAAAGGTATCGTTGTCACAATCCTTGGCAAGATCACATTTTACTTAATATAATAGATAGGTTCCCGAATCTGATTAGCACCACAGTCTTCTAATCCGGCCGTTATTTTCATATTGTTAATTACTAAAAACTATGTATACAATTAGGACTGAGTTGCAGTTTGGCTGTGGGTTCCAACTCAATATTGTTGCTAAGGGTAAAAGGTTTCGTGGAGCTTGGACCCGGAGACTAAGTTGCACAATGTTCCCTTTAGGGCCAAAACAATGCCACGGCATTAGTTGATAAGATTTTGGAAGGTAAAGATCATGTTGCTCTTCCTATACCAGTTCGAGATGAGGCTGGTAATTTTGAAAAGATGCTCTTGGATCACAAGTTGCTTGGCCAAAGCACTTAGTATTGAAAGGCATTGAGGTAATTTCATTAAGTTTTAATTTATTTTTGAAGTACTTTAAAATATTTTTTTGTGTGTGTGTCTCTTTTTTTTTTTAGTTCTAAAATATTCTCATCTAAAAATTTATTTGAAGACCAAAAAGGCTAATTCTCCGATTCCACCAAAAACTTCTAAAAGGAAAATGCTGAAGTAACTGCAAATTAGTGCACCCGATGCGAAATCATACATGGGATCTTGGAAAGGTGAATACTAGTGCTTGAATCCCTGTTTTTATGTTGTATTTACGAATTAACCCATTATGACTTTACAATTCATCTTAGGGCGAGGAGTTGCGGGAGGAGTGAGTAAATGGATTGAGCTTTAAAGTTTTGAGGAAAGAGAATTGGGTTTTTAAGAGAGTCTATGATGATGATGGAGAAATGGGTAAAAGGGCAATAGAAGGTTGCAATAGGTCACCTTGACAGGTGCTGGCAAAGTGGGTAAAACCTTTGGGTGATGATGATACCGTAAACTTGTAATAATAATTTTTTTTAGAGTCTCAACACAAAATGGAAGGTGCCATGGCAAGTACCTTTTTTATTTTATATCAATTTATATAGGAAAACTGATCAGCAGGCGTTTCCTGTGAACGAAATTCAGTATTTAGATGGGGAGGAACAAAAGAAAAGGGTTATCAAAGTGTAATTGGATTTCATTTGATATATATATATATACATACTGTAAAGATCAAATACATATAGAAGGGGAATACATAGATTGTTTGGCATGGTACATGCTATATCCTGCACTTGTAAAAGGTAGCAAATACAAATGTGGTATAGAAGAGAAACTGAAGAACCTGCTGCTGGATTCTATTGTGTGTTTCTGTATAATTTCTTACTCTAGTATTCATCTAAGAAAGTATACACTGCCTCATCCTTCTTTGACTTGCGACTAAGCAAGGCTTTGAGAAGGCGTTTACTTTTGCTTGGATACTGTTCCATGTCATTTCGATTGTCCCTTTCAGCATGAAGACGCATTGAAGATGTCTTTCGAGGCTCCGAAGGGTACTACAGGGCAAACCAGTAGGGTGAAGTGAAATTATAGAAAACAAATTTATTTATTATAAGATCTTTTGTATGTAGGTGAGCAAGATGAAATTTTAATACTAAACAGAATTCCCTTATTGTGCAGTATAGTATATAGGTGCGTATATCAAGTGAAGAGAATAACATCTAAAGGAAACATAGGAGAGAAAAAGGTTTAATTACTGCATGATGCCTCCTAAGCACAGATGATCTGTTATCTATTCTGTTCTTGCATGCAGACAAATGTATTAGTAGATTTACACATTTTCCTGTACTCACCCGTGGTCTTGTATTAAATGAGTTTGAAGTTGTCGGCCCTACTAGGGTTAGGAGTTCATGCCTAGTTGAGAAGGATCCAGAGCGTAGGAGAGGAAACTTGGACAGTGGTGATGCTGTTCTTTTATCTGAGACCTTTTGCTTGTCTGTTTTGCATAAGGGATATCACCAAACAAGTAGGAATCCTTAAAGTTAAACATAATGAATGTCCATAACTAAAACGGTTCAGGAAAGAAGTGACCAATTTGTTGGATCGGCTACCTGTAAATAAAAAGTTTACAGGTTGCAATGAACCTTGGGGAGAAGGTGAGGGAGGAGAGTTTTCCCTTTTCTGCATATCCAGTTAAACAAATCAGACAAATTACGGTGAAACTAGGAAATAGAGTTTAGACAACAACAATACTAAGGTCACAATTACCTGGCTGTGGAAGGTTGGCGTCCTCTTATCGTTGTTCGAAAGCACCTTTATAAAGCAATCACAAATAAAACAATAAAATTATTTTGATATCAGAAATACACTAACAACATATAGAGATGATGCACTGTTGGAAAATAGTATATGAACAATACGTACTGCTTTTCGTGTTATTCCAACTGTCTTCATAGCCGAGGCTGTCTCCACGATACTCTGACGCAGTACGCTCAGAACCATGCATGCTGTCCCCAACTGAACACATAATGAACCAAGAAGTGTAAACGTTAACAGATCTTCATAAGTAACAATGTTGAAATTCAGTTTTCAGGAGAAGAAGCGAAACTTTATTTGCCTGGCAAAGTGTACCGTTTATGATACTTGGGAATTGTCATCACTAAGGACTGCTGAGCAAGGCCTTCGCGATCTATGCACTCTTGACAGGTCCTTAGCCTCTAATTAATATCCCAACCAATACAAAGAAACCAATAATTCAGTATAGTAACTCAATTTCTATCTTTAACCTTTTCTTTTCAGTCCTTAAATCTTCTTAACATGCATATCTTTCGGTGGCAGTGCTTCTGCATTAGAAAGTTCTATACCTACCTAGTATCAAACTAAATGTGAGGAGAACCAATTAATCTAAGAATACCTGTTCAATGCAAGAGACTTCGAAGCTCTGTCCCTGAGATTTCATCAGCTTTTTTCTTCCAATAGATCAGTCACCTTAGATGTGATGCAACCTAAATGATCCACTGTGTTAACAAGAGCTCTAACAGTGTAATCTTTCAGAGTGTCCACCACTCTACATGATCAAAACAGAAAACATGCAGATCAAAACAGGATATAAAAATGACTAAAAGAAAAAGAAATTACAGCTTCTCGATTGCCAGCGACACTCACGCTTGTTTCTGGTTATCCTTTGTATAAGAGTCCTCAAAAAACTCTGCTGCAGAGTACAACTGTGATCTCAGATGCTTCAGATCCTGTAAACCATAAGCAAAAGTACCCAATTCCCAGTTAACGAAAGAGCAACTGAAGTCACACAAATTGCGTAAAGATCAAAACAAGGTATCACAGCCTTGCAATATAAATGGAATTCATGATGTTATGAAGACCGTTGGAGTTATGATTGTGTCTTGCTAAAATGCTCCACTGTGAATGGTTCCATCAAATGAAGTGGGACAAATTAACAAGACCTTTAAACTCTTTATATCTAGCAAATACCACACACATATACTAGTCAACAATCTTTTGCTTATACACCAAGATGGCCCAGACAACCAAGTTTAAGCTGCAAACAGTTTCACATTGATCACGCCCTATACAACAAAATTGCACTATTGGCAATCAAAAAAATGCGCTATTCATGTGTTGAACCACAATTGCCTCTCGTTTATTAAGGCTACATATTCAGTTTCTCTCTGAACACAATAGATTCAGGAAGACGACAATTAGACCTATACAGCTATATATACTACCACTGTGAGGTTTTAGGACCTTGACGACTCTTCCCCACGTCGACAATATTACGAGATAAAATCCTATCTTTAACAAATATATTCAGAGCCAATTTCTTTCCCAATCAAAAGTACCAATGAGTAATAAGAACAATTGTTTTCTATAGTGAGGGAAAAGTGTACCTTGAGACTATCTGAGAAAAGCATGCTTTGTTGTATAGATAACTCATCATGCGTAAATGGTTCATGAGACAGTGAAGAAGATGAAGACATGGTCATCGTGAGAGGGAAGCTAAACGTAAGTTTTCCCTTCTTCTGCAACAAGAAATAAAAGCCAAACTCATTTCAAGCATCATTAACAATATATATAAGTACTTAAGTTACATAACCAAACCAGACCAAAGTACGTAAACAAAGAGCAACAAAATATATATAAAAAGAAGGTATGTGTCTTAAAACCTTACCTGTTCCTTTGTTCTGCTTATGCAGTTGTACCTATTACAAAACAAAAATCCACTTCCCATATAAGAATCAGTTCTTAAAAAGTAAAAGTAAAGAAGGCCTTGTCGCCTTGATTGATGGTGACTTGAGTGAAGTTTATAACTGGAGAGAGAGAGTTGAAAGAAAGGTGCTGGTGAAGGGACAACATCAGTTAGGAAAGCACGTTGGCAGGTAGTCTAAGGAATCCACAGGAGTGAGTGCAAAAGTCGTCTTGTTTTGAAAGCAAAAACAATGTGAAAACAGAATCATTGGGAATACTGGGTCCCAAACAAAAGGTGTTAACAGAATGCCAACCATTATGCGAATGCAACTTCATTTTTTTATTTTTATCCTGTCTCCTTGCTTGACTGAGAAAACTAACATATCCAATTCAAATCTAACGCGGGCACGACCAACTCTTCACCCTTGATTGTGCATTAATCCACAATCAACACAAATCCCACTCATGCTCAAACGTAGCAGGACATTGCATGATGAAAGGTGGTGTAGAAAATTGACCTTTGTTAATAAAAGTGGGAATAGTCATGCCAGATCTCACTTTGTTAATATATCTTGCCTCAACTAATTTTGATACTTGTTTAAACTTGCATTAATTTAGTGAATTGGCAATAGAACAAACAACCCAGAGTCCAAAACACAACTTAATTTTTAATCTCTGACAAATGTTTTTTAATCACATTTTGCACAAACTTTTGTTTCAAACATTCTCTTACAACATTTTTCGTAAAGTTTGGGATATCATATGTAGCAATGACTTCATAGAGATTACATTCGAAAGAACAAGGTGGCTCAAAGTCCCTCCACACTACATTTTGGACACACCAGGTTTTGTTAAACTTATAATGGGGTCGAGACTCCAGATATGATTTCAGAGCGAGAGAGACCTTCAACCTGTACGGCCTGAACCAATATAAGTTTAAATTGCAGAGGAATGGGGACAAAACAATTATCATTATTCTCACAAGCTGGTCCAAACAACAGAAAAACTACATAAAGAAAAGCAAAAGACCATTCGTTTAGCATGGATAGACAGAGCTTTCTAGTTTCTTCTTTTGCGCTTCCTTGTATTTAGCTTTGGGAATTCTAGAGGAACTGGAAGTGTAGCATATAGCGTTTTGTTCTCCAACTTGAGCTTGCAACCCAAATTCGTATAATGCTCTCTCACTGTACCAACTGAAATTTTCAAATCTCTTGCAATGTCATACATATCAGTTCGGTACCCATCAACAATGAGTGCAAGCACTAGAACATAACTGATGAGAAAATTTCTTTTCTCAATTGAAGGAAAATTCCTTTTATGATTAGAATCAGAGTCTGCAAATGTTGTTGAAAACCTTCTGTTCAAGATGCCTGGAAGATAATGGTTCTTTGTAGAAGCACTATTAGCTGATCTTTGGTCTTTAAACTTGATCAAGTGTGTTATGTAGGAACAAATGCAGGAAAGCTTCTTCTTTTCCTCCTCGTCCTGTAAATTAAAAATAGATTTAGAAATAAATAATATATAACTTGAGAAGCAAGAACATGAATGAAAAACAAGAATAAAAAAAGAGCATCATTTTTCTTTTTGTTTTTTTGTTTTTTTTTTTGGATCTGTAAAAGGTAATATATTCATATAATTGTTCAATTTACATCAAGCTTAAGTTTAGCCAGCTACTAAATTTTAGAACCAGAACACCCACACGGCCCAAACTAACAGCAAAGAAGCAATTGAGTCAAGAATAATATTAATACACAAAAAATATAATAATTAGTAGGAACCACACCCACAAGGCCACACAGCCCAAACTAACAGCAAAGAAGCAACTGAGTTAAGAATAATACTAATACATTAAAATAAATTAAATAGTAGAAACCTAAACTTTTGAAACGCTTGAGGGTTCTAATTTCTATTAGATGATATATTACAAGATGGATAACTGATCACAATGTTAGTTTTCATTGCAGTAATAACCTGTATGCTACTTCATTCAGTCATGATATGAACATGCTAGGTTTAAAGAAAAAAAATATAAGAAAAGAAAAAACAAAAACAAAACAAAACTTATTATACAGAGTCTCGGTGAGTGAAAAAGACTAACTATTGCATCCATGTGATAAGCTACAGTAAGAGACTAAACAATTATGAAGTGAGAGTGTCTTAACATTCTTGAGTTAGGTTTATTTTTTTTGAGAGGGTGTAAAATGACTCTCCCCACCACACACACAACAGCGACTATAGTTTCTCTCTTCTTATGTTTCTTTTTCATCTTCCTCCTCTCACTCTCTTTTGTTCTCCTCCTTCTCTTCATCTTCCTCCTCCTCTCATCTCCTACCCTTTCTACGCTCACTTCCCCACTGCTATGCAGTAATTCTAGTATACTTGAGAGAGAGAGAGGCAGGAGATTTGAATAAAATATTAAAAGGAATTTAAAGATTGACATTATCCAAAATATTCAACTTTATATCAACTTATCTTTCCCAAAACTCATTCAGTTCATAACAAAAGCACACAGCTCACTCATTATGGCCTCGAACCTAAGTCTATGAATTACCCCTTGTTCCAATTGTCCTTCAAGTTTTACATTGGTCATTTGTTAATGCCCCGTTTCAGAGATTATTTTGATATCTAACAGAAAGAAGTATGACATTAAGCAGAAGATGCTAAGGCCATCTTAGCCAAATGAGACAATCCAATATAAAACCCCTAGTGTAAATATTATCGAGCACTAGCTAAGCAGATATCTATAACTGAAATCATCAATCACAAATTGGTCCTCTAAGAGATAAGTTTGTTAGGTTCATTGACGGGAAAGATTGGGGCTATTAGACGTCTCACTTGACAATGCCATCAGTGAGATGCATCAGAACCCAACCCTCAAATGCAAGTGTAACATATGGTAGAGACATGTTCCTTTCAAAATATCAAATAATGCTTACCTTGATCTCCATTAGTTTATCTATGCGGTTGCAAACATAACTTGGATAAGCATCTGGGGATATTTTAGTTCCGGACTGCATGTGTTCCAGAATATCCAGAAGGTGATCCCACTCTGCACTTAGAATGATCTGGTCTAAAGGATAAGCCCTTTCTGGTGTAACAGCAATCGTATCATGAGGCGGGATATTACGAGAATGAATTCCAACAGTAGTTTCTAATGCCTTCTTATTTATTTTGACACCGTCAATTTTATCAATAACTGCCTGGCCCTTGGGAGCACTTTTTTCTTTGATATCCGCATGCTTTTTATCCTGTGGAAATCAATACAACCTACCTCCTGTCACATTACGAGTTTTATAAAGAATATCCAAGAGTAAAACAGAAAGAAACATACAAGAAAAGGCTAAGGAGTCATATACATAATCAGAAGCCATAAACATAAGTAACTAAAACATACAGAAAAAAAAAATGAACAGACAGACAAAACCCCGTATTCACCAATACAACATTAGTTAGGACCTTCTTAGGGCATCTCCAATGGAGGGTGTAAACAGTATAGAGTGTAAAGTTTACACTCCAAATATCAAAAAACTCTTTCCAATGGGGGTGGTATACCGTAGATAATAGAGTATTAGTTGATAGAGGAGGTAGGGAATTCCCCATCTCGCTATCAGTTGATAAATAGCTCGGGCGACACTTTAACCAACGTCCGAACAAAAAAAAATTCGGACGTCACTTTAAGTAACGTCCCTTTCTAATTCTAAAGTAATTTTTTAACTCGGACGTCACTTTAGTTTAAATTAAAGAGGGACGTCACTTTAAGTGACGTCCGAGTTTAAAATCTAGTTTTTTTTACACTTCTCCATTGGGGAGTATAGAGTGTGGATATTTATAAGCTATACAATAGTATACAATTAGAGGTGTAAAATCCTAATGACACCTACGTGGAGGTGTAATTTTACACCCCCCATTGGAGATGCCCTTAGTAATTTAATTGTATCACAAAGTTATTAAATTTTGCAAAATCGCGTATCTATTATGTATTAGTGCCTCATTATCGAAAATTATTTCTACCTTTTTGCCATATTTTCCTCCAGAATACTATAATAACGTATTGTCAGATGACAAATTGCTCACTTGGAATTCTAACTGATATTTAAAATCCTGATCAGTGACACTAAACTCAAAGTATTGAATGTCACTACGTGAACTTGATAGTTTCTACACATTTTCTTTCTTTTTCACTAATAATTATTCAAATTCTAACTCAACATCTTCGCATTTAAGCAACGCTTTCGGGGTTAAGAAACGCCAAGTCTGGGTTAAATTCTGCTTCCACATAGATTGATCGGATCACTACACCCTCCTATTCGTGATAAAGCATGCAACAAAACTTAGACACCAAATACCAAGAATACTCTTGGCAAACATTACCATTATCTTCTTAAAATAGTAAGATCCTATCGCTGAAAATTTACAGTAAGCTCTTGTAATTTTATGGAAAATACACATACCTTCGCCTGGTCCTTCTTTGATCCAAACACAGTCGTAAGCTCAATTCTCTTTTGGTGATCCTTCTCTGCAGGAGTTACGTCTTCTTCAATTGACTCCTTGGGAAGTTTCTTTTCATCTGAGTTTAAACCTTTAACTCTTGGTTCCAATCTCAGTATCTGCAATCATAAACATCCTGTTACTAAGATCACAAAATAGTTGACAGTTGCAATTCCAGTAGCTGAACTCCAAAGTCCAAGCTGGCAATGCAATTAAAAACCTACTATAGCAATGTAAATTTGATAACTTTACTAGTAAAATTAGCAAAAAATAGAAGCATACCTTGTTAGAAGCAATGGGAACAATTTTCAGAGTATGAGTATCTCTATCAAGAACACCAAGAGCATAAGTACATATTTGACAATCAGGGCCTTCACCTTCATGAGTAGAACCAAAAAACTCAATATTAGAATCTTGATTAGGACTAACTACAACTTGTACTCTTCTTGGTTTCTTAGTATAAACAGTGACTGATGGGCCATTTTTTTCTTCTGAAGAACAATTATACCCAGATGGGAAATACCCAACTATTGGTGCTATCTTTTCTGGGTTTTCTTTAACTAATTCAATCTTTATTTCCATTGTCTCTATTTTCTCTTCTTCTTCCATAACAATTTTGTCATTTTCCACTTCTTGAGTAGTATCTTTGTTTTTCTTCTTCTTCTTCTTCTTCTTTTTTACTGGGTTTTCTTCTTCTTCTAATTCTATTGCTTCTAGTTTTATTTTTTGGATTAATTCTTGTTGTTGTTGGGCTGATTTGAGTTTTTTTTTTAATTTTTTCATCTTTTTTTTCTCTTTTTCTGTTTCGTAGTCGTGTTCACTTTCTTCTTTCACCATTTTTGCTCTCCGTGTTTTTTGAGCTGCCACCTCTTTTCTTTCGGTCTTGTTAGGGTTTTAATGATGTTAGTAAATGGGCTTTAGTTTGTTGGGCTTAGAAACATCCACGGGCCTTTTTTCGTGACTTTCAAATTGGTTGCTAGTCGATCAAAATGTTTTAGGCAAAATTTTATGAGACATTATACAATTATTACAAAAGATACAATTCTACCAATTTGTGCTCTAGTGGGTTGGAAATATAGAGGCATTAGCGCAGATCTTTAAATAAAAAAAACACACCACTAATAACATAATAAAAAAATAAATATTGTTCTTTGCAACATTAGCTTAGTGATTGATGTATGTAGTTCTCAAGTCATAAACGCAGGTCCATTAAGGAGCTAAGATGTTTTCTAAAGTTTTAAGATTTGCAATATACTAAGAATACAAATTTGCATACCAAGACAGCTTTAAGAACTAGTAGTTCCGAACTATTATAGAGGTGATCAGGTTATTGATTTGGGTATGAAGTAGGAAATAAATTTAATTCTTACATGAATATTCATAATTTGACACTATTGTGTGATTGAGACAAATTTAATGTCAGGTAGAGTATTGTTTTTTATTTATATTCTATGTTGTATTAATTATGAAATGATAGTGTGTAATCGTTATGGGAATTTAAATATTTTATTATTGTTTGTTGATGTGGAGTAAATATTAAGCTTAAGAGTCTAAGAAAATTGTCAATATATGTGATAAGCATTCATTATGGAAACTAGCAAGATGCACGTGATGTCAAACAAAACTTATCGAAGAGTGTAAAATTCCAATGTTTTAAATAGCTTTAAGAGGCAACCTAAACCCTAATGTTTTATGTTATATAATTCTCAAGGATTCAAAGTATGTTTGCTCCATGAATGAATGATTACTACCTACAAAACAATTTAGCGCAAAAAAATAGATGAGAAACAACTTTAAATTCAAGAAATATGCAATTATGCATTACACCACCATCTAATATGGCAGTGGAATAAATGTCTTCATTCTGGGAAGTTGTTTGGTTACAATATTCTGAAAATGTGCATAACACATTTAGATTTCTAAGCTCCTAAATAGTATGCATGCCTTCAAGTGTTATATTGCTACACACAGACAAAATATATAACTTGATTGAAGCAAATATCATATTCTACTCACTCAATCGATTGTGCATCATCAGGTCATGTGCATAAAGTAAATGACTAAATTTATGGGATATCTCAATAGCTTCGACCAAAGTATGTAAGGCCTCATCATCGGTTCCCAAGGAGAGATGAGCTGTAAGACGGGTTGATGTTAGCGGAATTGGCCATGTTATTATGTACTGTGTGACTATTTAACCAAAGCATGAATCATCCTGGCAAACAAAGAAAATGTCAAACTCCGACAACATTAACATTAAGTGCAAATTATTAATATTTCATTGCAATTTTTTGGGTGCGCCCATTGAATTGATATACCCAATTGTCATACTCTAGCACCAATGCAAATGGCCAACGACAGACCAAGTACTCAATTACTATGGAACTTAAGGTTCTCTCAATGGGCTTCCCACATTATTCTCGCCAACTCACCAAGGATTGATTAACACGATTTAAGTAACAGTGAGACACTAAACCATTGTACTAAGCATTCAATTAAGCCCAAAAAATAAATAAATAAAGCTTACTCTCTGATAAATGAATCGTTATTCTCGCACAAATCCACTTGCTCCGGGTTTGCATTATGATATAACCAATTGCAACGCTGCTGCAAATATAAAAAACCCATCTCAATAAAACCATATATCCAATATAATAATAACACAAAAAGTGTGTGTGTGTGGGGTAATGGTGACTACATGCCTTCAAGTGTTATATTGCAAGTGATATTGCTATTTGCAGGTCATTTTTTTCATGACTAAGGAGTACATTGTACGCCAACTTATGCAACGCCATAGCACAAGCCCTTATAGAGTTATAGGTATTTCATGGCTAGTGATACTATCTTTTCCCCCTAGCCCATTCTTGTAAAATACATAGTATGAATGTGTCGTCAGCCAGGGCAAGAACTATTCTTTTGTTCTATATATTCGCCATTAACAACCTATGGTAATTCAATTGAGTCCCTCGTGTCACCACAGATCTAGGGGCTGCTGGAACTCTGCATATTGGAGATTCAAGAGGGGTTCATGGAGTAGAATCTATCATCTCACATGGTTATGAAACGCTCAATGCTCCATAACCTATTTAGACTCCCATTAAGAAATAGAGGTAAGGTTTTATAGTCTAACCTATGTAGATATCAAACCTATTTAGACTCCCACTTAGATTGTACGCAAAAGCAAGCATAAGATATTAAATGTATTTCAAAAATAGGTTGTAAAGGTTCTTATGAGAATAGTTTCCATTACAAATAGCAAGCATAGATCAATATGGGATATGATGCTATAAAGTTGAATGTTGTATATAAAAGAAAAATAAAACAATAGTGAAGTTTAGAAAAAGAGTACCTATAATAGCGCAAAATTTGTTACCCCCAAATGGAAGGAAACCTGCAAGGCCGCAATAAAAGTACATTGATTCAAGTAAATAATCAACATGATCACCAACAAAAGGGTAGTGTTTATTGCAAGCTCAAAAGAGAACTCTGTGAAATTTGAAGAAAAAATGAATGAAACGTTCCAACCATATTCCAACAATATTAGAAACTTAATAACATTTGCTGGTAAGTAATTGATATTTTTAGTTACTGGTTTACAACACAAACAACAACAATCATATTCCATGGCCAAGAAAATAATTCCTAATCAAGAAATGAGAAGCGAACGGCCACATTAGATAGAAAACATGAAAAAATATTTCATAATATAATTCAAAAACATAAAGTCTGGGAAAAAAAAACTGAAAGCCACTTCAGTTCCTACTTCTTAATTCAATCCCAAAACCCAATTTCAAAAACTACATGTTGTAAGCAATATACCCAAAACTAAATTTTAGAAACTAAACGTATAAAGCAAATCCCAAATTCAAAAAGGATCTCATCAAATCCCCAAATCGGCTTCTTTAAAAAGGATCCCAACACTAAGTTAACTGAAACATCTAAAATTCAAGTCAAAGGGATTACAATTACTCACTCTTACCTGATTCTTAAGTTGGTGGATTACCTTATTACAATCTACGACCAATCCTGTTTCATATTTCAAATAACTTTTGAGCAGTGAATCAATCCAAGCAAAGATGAATTCATATTAATTTTTTTTTTATCAATTCATCAAATAATTAGTACTCAAATGAAACAATCAACCAATCAAGATCTCAAAAAAATTGAAAAATTGATGAATAAAAGGGAATTCACATGATTTAGAGAATTGAAAGTAACAATCAAACCTGATTTAGAGAAATAGACTGATGGTTTTCTTATCTAGGTCTTTTAATTTTTTTAATGATGAGAGGAGATTTGAGAGAGAGAGAGAAAGAAAAAGAGAAGCCAGAACGATATAAACTTAAAAGAGAGATCGAGATAGGACTAAATATTTGTATTAATTAGC
The DNA here is from genome assembly GCF_015680905.1 of Coptis chinensis. Lineage (NCBI taxonomy): Eukaryota > Viridiplantae > Streptophyta > Magnoliopsida > Ranunculales > Ranunculaceae > Coptis > Coptis chinensis. Next base: position 83,593,997 of record NC_141463.1, on the reverse strand, counting down.
ATGCAATGAAGGGACTAAATAATTCTAATCCCTAATCAACATAGCAAAACAACTATAGGAACCATAATAACCACACCAGTCACTGTGAATGCAGTATCAGAACTTGTCTTCATTGCCACCAAACCGAAGAAACCGATAAGCAACACAACATATTGAGATACAATACAAAATCCTATGCATTCACTTGGTGTTCAAGTCTTCGGCACCATCCTCGGATTGTAGTCATAATAACTAAATGTATAAAATCAACTAAAAAAAAATTCATATAGACTTTGCTCAGGGAGTACAAATTAAATAATGTTATAGCTAAAAAAAATCGCAATATGAACTCACAGACCACCCAGTCGAAGGATGATATGTTCATAAGCACATTGAAAACCAAAAATGAGCACCATTTACGATTATTGGATTACTTTCGTTTCATTTCAATTATTTTCCTTTTGCGTTACATTTTATAAACAAAAAATCACCAGATATCACATTATATGCATTTTTCTACAATCCCAAATACATATTTTATCTTGCTTCCTTTTGTTCCCACAAATGCTCTTAGACAAGACGTAAGAGTATATTGATGCAAGATTATCAGAATTTCGAAGCATTACATACCAAGCTGGCCGGGAAAAGTTAAAGGAGTTTCACCAGCACTATGTTCCGCTTGGTCTGAAGCAAGGGGTTCTGGGTAATTCATGTGTACTACTCTTTAAGATTCTCATATATACATTACCATGAACTTCTTACTCTATTCCAAAAACGGGAAACCACGGTATATAGATCTTCTCTGATTAGTATATTGCGAGAAGATAGCTGGACACAAAACGTAGGATAACGGTCATGAGACAGAATCTTCAAATAAAACCTATACATCATACAAACAACAAATAGGAAACTATATATTCAAAATTTCCTCTTTCATGATTCAGAACAGATGTAAACTTAAAACAGATGAACCAGTTATAGAATGCACTCAGCCACTCAAGTACACCACCCTGGAATATTAATAAGCTAATATAAGACCCTTCAATCACACCAATGAAATACAAAAGATAGAGAAGGTGGAACACTAAATAATTAAAAAAAAATTGCCGGCCAATTAATTTGATCTCACAATATTTGAACTACATATCTTCTACCTCTGCAACTTGTGTATGCAAAACTGGATCTGATTACTTTATTTGTTTTCTACTTAGTTTCAATAACAACTTTCTGTAGAAAGGCTATGGTGTTGGTGTTGTCTGCCTCCATAAAATGTCTTTGGATGCCTACCTTCAAGTCATTCAATAGCTTCCATCCCAAGGAATACTTGTGCATGCCTTGGTTCCTGAATATCCCTGCAGCTGTCTTCTCCCAAATAGTTGCTAAAACTGCAAACACAAATGTTTCAAGTACTTCAATTCAAATGTTCTTAATCTTGCTCGTTCGATGCATACTAAGTAATTCCTCTTTGCATCAGCTACTGAGCAACATAGACATTGTCAAAGTACGGTAAATTTCAATTTCAACTCTTACAAAAAGCTCAAGATACATATAAGGGAAGGATCTTCTTTAGTCACACTATCCATAATCAAACAATCGAGAAAATTTCTTGAGTCATAACTCTTGCTGCCTATATATATATCCTTTACATATGTGCTGGACTTGAGCGATATTACGTTTCAAAATGTGGTTGCAATATCATGACAATATAATATTTCTTCTAGTTCAAACTAATAGCAGATACCATATTTGATCCAGTATATGTGGCATAAGTTTTGTTGATACAATGGCATTCCTTATGCTAGTACGCCCATATGAGTTAACTAACCCCGATTGGAGGTTTTCAAGAGCATAATTTAGACCCCACTTTATCCTCATGTATGCTACAACCCATAGAAAATACTTACTGCCATAAATAAAAGGCATTTGACATCCAACTAAACATTTAGATGTACCATTGACAACAAAGTTTTATCCCTACTGTTTGGTGTCTCAGCGGTACTATTTTGTCTTTAATAATTCTTGTAGTTCCGAGATGCCAGCAAAATGAAGTGAATGCTATTTTGCTATTCAACTCTTACTGAACCCTTACGTTGAAGAAATTCATCTTCAGAGTACTTTCTACAGCTACCATGAGACAATAGCTTACAAATTAATAATTCATCGCAGGCATGTGACATTAGATTTCATACATTGAAAGATTTGAAATCAATATAACAAAATAAATTTAGAAACTGATAGTTTTTAAAAATTTACTTATCTTTGCGTTAACTGAATGTTCTTCTTCTAATGGTTCTCAATGACGGCTTCTATCAATTGAGTAGACGATCTATAGCCCAGAGAAGAAAACTGTAGTTCAAATTTGAGAGCATGTGATTGGCGTGTCACTAACCTTCATACTGTATAGTGTATAAGATGCACGAGCAGGAGAAAATATGATTTTTTTTTCATTTGGTTATCTTTTACTGTTGGCAAAAGAAAGTGGGAGAGACATAGAGTGGAGATTGAGAGGGAGACGGAAAGTGAAAGGGCTCTGTGTATTTATGGTAATTAATGACACCGTAATTAATATTAAGTAGGTATTTATTGTGTGTGTACAATTCAAAATGGCGTGGATTTGGTTTTTTAATTAACTGCCTCATGAAATGACCGATTACACTTACTAAACAGTGTTAAACAACACTTTAATTGAAGGACAATATCGGTGTCACGCCAATCACATGCTCTATCCTTGACTTAACTTCCCGTGTTTGGAGTGTTTGATCAAGACTGTGATATCTACCCTCTCGTATCTGAAGCAGTAGGCAGTATATATGTGGTTATAAACCACAAAAGCGGTGTAGCTATGAAAAAATAGGAGAAGGGTGTCAGAAGGGACTCACAGATCTTAAGGAAATCTTGAGGCCTAATGGAGAGGCTTCTTTCAATTTCTTGACCGTTGATAGGCACCATTCATCGTTCGTTCTAGCTGCTTCATTTTCCTGCGAAAATACAGGTGCTTTATGTTAAGAGAGCATGGGACATACTTAATTTCCAGCAACTGACAATTTCACAAAATCACAAGCGTCTGACTCTTTCTGATTTTCTAGTTATCATCTCGGGTGAAGTTGGGGATAAAAGTGTACATCGGCTTTAAAAATACTATCATTATAAACAAAATGATATTACTATTATTTATTTATTTATTTATTTTTTCTGTAAATCGATTTATCAATGACAGCTATGGTGGGCATTTGGCAACGAAGAAAATGGTTGCAAAAGGAACGTCTCACTTGACATTCAAGTTGAGTTGTAAAGAAACTATTCCCTCCCAGTTCCCCAAAGGGTATTATCGAAACTGAGATACCACGTTTGAGAAACTGAGATACCACGTTTGAATTGCAACATTGGGCAGTAAAAAAAAATTGCTGACCCAAGTAATTTGACAACAAAACTAACATAAAGAGAAGGACATGGCCAGCATTTTCAAAACGCCAAGTGGACATAAAATAACTCGCTATTGAACAATACTTAAGACCATATTGTCCGCAATTTTAACAATGCAAGTTGTCACTCACAATAGCATCAAGTATTTCCTCCACTGTGCCATGGCAAATTGGGGCAAAAAGAAAGAGAGAGCACCTGCAAATGAGTCATTGTCAAGATCTGGAAAATCAAACAACAGAAGAAGAGTTGGTTTGGGGAGTCGGAAGAGCGGGGAGATTTGGGGATAAAGCAGGATAGAAATAGATAGAAAGATGAAGTGCCTCATTTGAACAAAAACAGCGACAAACATGACCAGAATCCAAAAGCTTCTTGGCATAATGGTTGTATAAAGAGTTGCGTCAAGACTGTCGATATGGACCATAATCTCCACCAATACCAGGACCTGCATAGCTAGGGTAAATTTGATGATCTACCACACTCAACAATAAATTAGAAAAATTTGATTAAAAAATTGACCTTCATCCCAATCCCAATCAAGGCCAAGCCATGAAAGATGTTGTAGGACAACATTCTTAGATTCCTTTGTAGATCTCTCCAAATCTGTGTCTTCTATCCGACAATACGTGCCTTTATGATGTTGTTCAAATCAAACATCATAAAAGATGTTGATCAACTGAAGACAGGATTCTACAAGCATCTGGTATATAACTGATAGGGACCCAATATCATCAATTGAAGACCACCGATCATATAGTTGTAACCAACAATCTGCAGCTGTCCAATTGTCAACATGCTCACGTACAAGTGTGCATAGTTGGGAAGCAGCCACCCGTCCTTCAAACATCCTATACTCGGGAGACAATGTAAGAATTGCCTGAACATCGCATAAGGTAGCTCGGTAGTCCTCTAGTGCCAGATAGAAACAAAACCGGAGTTCCAAGCATTCCAATGCAAGCTTGAAACCAAGAACACGGTTTATTTCTGCCAGAGCAGCTTCAACACTTTGCTTCCTCATCAGGCATGCAGCCCGATACATGTACAGGTAGTTAAGTGTTGGATCCAATTCTGCTGCCTTCTCAAGATTATCACACTTCTTCTCGCCTTCACAGTATAGTGCTCTCTCCTCATACATCCATTCAAGAGGGTTAAAGGAGGAAATCACATAGTTGAGTTTGTCACAAGACCGTTGTTTCCATCCCTTGATGAAATCCAGTCTAGCCAAGCCAGCAACAGAATAAGCATGGCCTGCTGACACAGCAGCCTCAAATAATCATTCAGTTTCGTCATATTCTTTCCTCAGAAGCCGGGTGCTTCTAGCTGACGAAAAGACAACTGCCTCTGCCTGCCACTGACTGAAGATTCAACTAACTGTTCCAAAAAGTAAGTTGTAATATCTGAACAGGGATCTCGGGCCATGGCAACCTCACATAGCAAACAGTATAGCGAGAATGAAGCAGACCCAACCATCATTGCTCTATGTTGCCTATTAGCGTCTCTGAATATCCTAACTACCTGATCATCACTCAAACAATTGGGAAGATCATGAAGGAACACTTGCAGACATGAAGCAGCAAGGACATTGGAGTTTTCTGCAAGAGCCTATTCCATAAGGTCCACTGCTTCTTCTCTTGAAGTAACAAAACATGAAAGTTTCCTGTCACAGGCATCTTTGAGCCTTTCACAGCAGAATTTATTGGGAAATATCAATAATTCCAACAAAAGATCAGGACAAATTTCATTTAGACTCCCAGTCTCACTAAAATCCCTGATTTCCCTCATACCCGATGGAGAAATGCCATTTTTGGAAAAATCTCTGTCTTCTTGTAGTGATTCAGTAAAATCCCCATTAAGCATTGCATTAAATGCAGCTGATAGGGCGGCAATCTTCTGCCGGTCACAGGCTATTCTCTCATCTTTAATTTGAAATAAGACAGTTCTAGACACCCGCTTCTCATTTATCCCATATATTTTAGGGGAATTGAAATCCATACCAGTGGGAAGCTGTGAGGCAATGTCTATTGGCCCAAACTCCTGAGCACATTTACCACAAGAAGCAAGCAACTCAGATATTAGCTCCTCGCCTAGCTTCTCGTACTTTAACCACGCCCCAAAAACAATTTTCTCATGAATTGTGCTTGCTTTCTGCCAAGCTAGAAGGAGACTCCTCCGTAACAGTTTGACTTCTTCAAGCTCTCTAAAGACTTGGAACTGTAGCAAGTAAAGGTTCGACCTCTCGTGAGGAGGGCAAGACTCAAGTTCTTCATGAATTTGAGCTAGAACTTCTACATAATCGACAGGCTTATAAAATGGGAGAACAGGCGGTTCGGGGGCCTTGATGAGAGATTCTCTAAGAACATACAAATGAACTCAATATCATGAAAAGGAAACTAAGCTAGATAATAAAATAAAATAAGTACTTACATCGAAGAAGGGGAAAATGGAGGGGATTTAGTAAGCTTTCCTCTCTCAACTTGAAGCCATGACTGTGGATTGAGTGCATGGATTTGGGTTTCTTTACAAGCTTCTGGCAGAAAAATATTTCTCATGGGGTGATCACAAATCAAACATCTGAAGAAAAAAGCAAAAATACGTGGTGAGTCTAAGTGATCACAGAGGAGATTGCCCTATGAAGTAGGAACTGACTAAAATGTTTAAAATGAGTAAATTGATCACAGTCAATTGTGCCACTGAATCAAGAAACAGACTGTTCAGCTTTTGGGGCCATGAAGAAAAAGGACTGAACAGCAAGGAAAAAATTGCACATCCCAAAACTATACGCACGTCAAATTCTGCTGAACACAGGACCCATTGATTGACCACACAGAATCAACTATGAAAGTGATAGACAAAAGCTCCTTTAACACGGTACAGTCATTGCTGAAAAGACCTGAAATTAAAACTCATGAAATTAAAAGCAATTACACCAGCTCCTTGAACACAGGTTCCTTGGGTGAAATAAAAATTCGAAATTAAAAAATGAAAATCTAATCTTTTCTTTTTGATAATCAAAACTCATACAACAAAGCAATCGGCTTGCTAGAGACATCGATTCCATATTTAATGTCATTGGTTTTTATAAAGAGAGAGATGAACACAGAATTATAGAATCAGAAATTTACTTTTGATAAGATCAAAAGGTAGATAGGAGATAAAGAGAGTGGTCTTCCTCCATGACACTTTCTTCTCCGAGCTCTTCTGTAATGGTTTTACACTCAACTTTTTGGTTACTTTTTTTTCCTTTGGTCTTACGGGGAGAAACCCAAAATTAAAAGAATGAGAGTAGTAGTTTCATTTGTAATGAGAAAAAAAAAATATGAGAAGCAGAAGAGATGAGAGACGAAGGGAAAAGAAACTCTTCGTATTCTCTTGTTTGACTTTTCATTTCTTAACGTTGTATTAAACTAGATAACTGATGAGCAGTGGGGGCGTGACCGGAGGGTGGAGAAGATCGAGAGAGGGAGAGATGGGTTTGTGGGTGGGGAGAGAGAGAGAGTTAGGGTTTGATAGAGGGAAGGAAGGAGGGAGAGGGAAAGAGAGATGGTGAGGACAGACAGACAGAAACCAACCAACTTTGTTTTTGTCCGCATAGCCCCCCTTCTGCCAAGATTGTTCGCTCCGCTCACCTGATAACCCAATTATTAAATGTCATTTATAGTAATGCTTTATAGTAATGCGTACAATTCAAAATGGCGTGGAATTGGTTTTTTAATATATCGTGACATGAAAAGACGTACTGATTGCTCCTATTCAAAGGTCTTAAGCAATATTTTAATTTAAGAACAATATTGGTATTGAAAATTTATAAAAGCATAAAAAGACAAAATAGTTCTCGTTAATAAATATCTAGGCATTTGATTTAATTATTCATCCAGAGATATTATGCGTAAGAAAAATACTCGAATGAATTTAAGAGGCCACGGTAATTATAGGATATGCTACTAGTAGAGATTTGTCGAAAAATGAAACTGTTAAAATATAAGCTCATAAGTTATTGTACAATAATTAAAATTAGTTTTGGTCCACTTAAGCCGAAACAAACTCATGTTTTGAACAAGTTTTGTGAAACAATATTTTTGCTAATTCGGCTCCAATTTGTCAAAAATGTCATATTCATGATAGTGTGTCGAATTTTCAGGTTTTCATATATATTTTCATTTTTGTATATTGGGCAAGTGGTCGGGTAGGCCTAATTAATAATTTTTGTAATGATATGCCTAATTAACTCTTTCAAATGGAAGTGTTATACCGTAGGTAATAAAGTATTAGTTGATAGAGAGGGTGAGGAATTCCCCCTCTCGCTATCAGCTAATAAAAATCTCGGGCGACACTCGAATAGACGTCTGAGTAAAAAAACATTCGGACGTCACTTGGAGTGTCGTCTCTATCTATTTCTAAAGTCACAATTTGAAAATTTTAAACTCGGACGTCACTTCAAGTGACGTCCCACTTTAATTTAAAGAGGGACTTGACATCCGAGTTTAAAATTGAACTTTTTTACACTTCTCCATTGGGAACAATAGAGAGTGGATATTTATGGACTCTACAATAATTTATAATTGGAGTTGTAAAATCCTAATGGCACCTAGGTGGCGCCTATGTGGAGGTGTAATATTTTTATCCCCATTGGAGATGCCCTTATGGATAGAAGTTAGCTCCACTGATTTTTAGGGTGCATTCGTGAAATACTTGAGATCGAGCAATGGCAGGTTTCCTATTATATTACCTTTCTTTCTCTTTTGATTTTTTTTTAATGACATACTTGAACTGAGTAATAAACCTCACATATACAGAGTGAGTGCTGAGCTGCTGACTCACAAGTAGATATTTACTTTGATACTTTTTGGAGAAGACTCCACATTGAGTCTTAGAGTGAGTATTCCAAATCTAAGAAATAGGCATTTTAGAGTGGTTAGTATAGACACTGTTATTGTATTTCTAATAGTTTAATTTAGCTCAACTATGGACCCGATGTAAAGTGTTGTAGATAAAATTTATGCATCTGAAGTGGTTGTTCATTTTTTGCACCTTAGTTGCTGAGGTGCTCTAATTTGACTCCTCCAAGTTACATAGCTCTTCCATAATTGTGATAAGAAACTTTGCAAGAATAGACAGATTACTTCCACTAAAATTTTATTCTAATTGATATATATACTAAAGTATACCATCAATTTTCAGCCTGGAATTTGTTCATTAACTCACAGATGCACGATCATATGCCAAAGTTTTGTTTGATAGTTGGAAAGCTAGCTTTACGAGCTTGAATAGCATTGGTGTCTATTTCTATAGGTGCATATGAGCATGGTCGTTAGTCAAAGGTTGAATTCAAATCACTTGAGAGATAACTTTGAGAAGGGGTCTTACACTCTTAGGGACGTTGTTTATGTTTATAACTTTGAAAGGTATAGTGTGGACGTTTTCTAATGAAACATGAAGCCAATACTTAGTGTTTTAGTGCTTGATAGTTTACTCTATTTGTCGTTTTTTGTTCTTTTCGAATGGTCCTATATCTGGAATTTTTTGTTGCGCTTGAATAAATTATCGCCTTTGTAGTTTGTACCATTAAGTGTAGTATTAGGCTATCATTCATATATGTGTTTGGGGTGTCGCTTATTTCACATTTGATGCCAAGAGTAGTGCAATTTAAGTGTCACATGGAACTGTTTTTATTAACGCATCCCTCACCCTGAAAAGCATAATACTAATAAATGCCAATAATTACATTGAACAATGTTTTTCATATTTTCTTAGGAAAAATTGTCTGATATATTCTGGCACATTTTTTAAGCTCGTGCTTTTTACACATGATCAAAGTTGTAGTATGGTACTCTATAAAACGAATCGAGGGTAGTACATAGTGAAGCTAAGCAGAAACTAGCGGATTTCATATTTAAGAGGTAACCAATATGTAAACATGTATTTCTATTGTGGTTTAGTGCAACCAGTTTTGTTGTAGTATCTTTGTTGGCGTGGTTAGTTGTAGGAGCTCACTTAAAATTATAATGTATTTTTTTATGTTTAATCATGAGTCCGCTTATTGTAATTAATAAGGTTTGGGCTTTTCTGTATGCAGAATCAAATATGAAATTTCCTTTTAGGTTTTGTAATAATAGATGGGTGTACCTTATGTGTGTGAAACAAATAGGACGTCTTAAGGTTTTTGGTTAACTAGATGGCTGTAGGCATATGCGCTAACCTGTGTACATGTAAATATTTTAAAGGGGTGTCGAGCCAGCCTATCTTTAAACTTGAAACTATTAATTGCGTGATTAAATGGTGTAATTCATTTTTTATTTTTATTTTTCTATTTTTAGATGCATGTCTATGAATTAGTTATTTGATACCATTGCTTAATTAACTACACAATTTACAGTCTATTTCTTTTTGACCCTATAAGGCTTGCTTCTTCATTTTTTATTGCTTGAGGTTTGTGATTTTTTTTTGGAGGCACTGCGAAGTTTGGTTCACCTTAAAACAACACAAAGTTTAAGTGGGTGAGAGTTGACTATTTGACACTTCACAATTTGAGCTCTACGGTTTTGCTACTCCTTTTGTTTCCAAGGTGTGGTAGGTACCTAATAGGTGATACATGTACTTTTTCCCTCTTGTAGTGACCAGAGTTATATTATCCTTTGCATGAGAAAGTGCACTGTATAGGTTGCTGCCATCGACTTCACTTTACTTGGTACATTCATATGAATTTTATTTTAGTTTCCCTTTTACGTTGTCTGACTTCCCATTATATATTGTTTTATTCACATGTAGGCTGAGTATCATCTTTATTACAATGTTTTTATATCTTATTCGTATTTAAAAAAGAAAATAGCTTTAATCTCAATTAGTAGCATCTCCTATAATGATCTTGGCCTCTTAAATTCATCCAGGTATTTTTCTTACGCATAATGCCCATGAATGAATACTTAAATTAAAACACCTATATAATATTTATATAATATTTAGAAGGGTTGCTTCGTATTTCTTGCCCTCTACAAATTTAATGTACTCATTTTGTCCTTAAATTGAAGTATTCTCTAACTGTTCTGAATGGGAGTAATCCGTCATTCTGTGTGGGTCATACATTAAAAATCCAAATCCGCGCCATTCTTTTCCAACTATACGCACCATAAATATCATTTAATTATTAGGGCGTTAGGAATATGAAAGGACTGGAGAGAGTATGAAAGGATGGAAAAAGAGAAGGCTAGAGAGAGAATACGAAGGGAAGGAAGTTGTTATTTTCTTCACTTCTTCTTGCTTGCTTTATCCCCAAATTTCTTCATTGCTCGATTATTGGAAAAAAAAACTCTCAATTGCACCGGTTTGATTTTTAGAATTGCTTTTCGGGAAGACTCGCTCCCCGCGTGCTTCTACCCTGGGTATAATTACATTTGGCACCATGCATTTTAGTTACTAAGAGTATTTCATGAACTTCCGACTATTGCAGATTGTGTCTAATCTGAGGCCATTGTCTCCTGTCTTGAAAATTAACGTGTATTCTCCTTTTTATCATAAATTAAAAATGGGATCATGTTTTGTTTGGGGTTTTGCTGCTGGGTTGGGTATATATGGTTCCTTCTCTTCCCCTGTCTCCCATTATGTTGTGATTCCGCTCTAAACATTTTGTGTCCTTTCAGTGAACATCACATACATTAATTGAGCTTGGGGGTTTTCGGAAAAAGTAGAGTTGCTATCACTCTCGAATACAGGTAACTTCGTCTTTTAATTGTTCAATTGCTATGTCAGAGGTTTGTCTCCTATTTTGAACTTATCATTTTTTTTTCTTTTTTGAATTGCTTCAAAATGCTGAAGAAGCGGATTTTTCTGCTAATGATTTTACTACAGTTGGATTAAAAGCCTTTGATGGTGTTCTTCAATCAAATATTGTATTGAAGACTCTCAATCTTTATGAGAATCGCATCAGAAATGAAGGAACTAAGGTAAGATGAAGGCCGTGCGTAAATATTGTACTTGGAACAAATGCATAGAACCATATCAACAAGTTTTCATATGTCGCCCTTCTCCATATGTGTGTGTGGAGTGTCAATGCAATGGTGATACTAATGTTGGACAGTTGGAAGGCTTAGACCAAGAGTAATGGGCCAATATAGTCAAAAAGGGAACATTACTTCCACATGATTAGTGGGGTTGAGGAGTATTTGGCTGTTTTAACACGGTCAGTGGGGTTGAGGAGTATTTGGTTGTTTTAGTATGTCATTTTCAGTTGAATCTACAAAATGAATCTTTATGGTCTTGATTTTGTAACATCCTTCAGTTCCAACCTTTAAGCACCATAAATGACCTTGGTGGTTTTCTTAATTTTGTTTGCTGAACTGTTTGTGATCTTCCTTCTTCATTACCTCGGATGTCTTGATGTGTCTTATATAATTCTCAGAATTGAATGTTCCTTCCTTCCCCGCTTTTGGTGTCTATTTGCTTACGGTTCTCCCTTAAGGGGTTTTTCAAAACGTTGGATGCTTCAAAACTTGGCTCCGTGTTACTTGCTCTATTTATTTGTTTGGTTGCAAGCATTTGGTCGCTTACTTCTTTTATTGATCCTTTAGATGTAAGGCTATCACAGTTGTTTTTAATTGTTCAGCCTTTTTAATTTTTTGCAGCGCTGTTTCTAAAGTTTGGTTTTTGAATCTTGACGAAGACTACTGAAAAGGCAAGGAAAGATTGGTCACTGAAAGAGGGGCCTGACGGTTTCCAGGTAGTTAGTTGGAGAGGAAATATCTCAGTGGCAGGTACTCTTTCTATCTTGCCTTTAGCAACCAAATTTTATAATAGTTGATAACATTTGTTGCAATTCCATAATGCAACTGAATAGATACATGGTATAATTTTCGGAATGAATTATATATGTGTACACATGTTGAGTTTAGGTTACAAGCAGGTGAATGGTTTTGAGTTTCAGACGTAAACTGCAAATTTTGTTTTCATATACATACATGTAAGGCTAACTTATTGAAGTAGGCGGAAGAGCTTTATTTTTTAGGCGGAGCTATGACTGAAGATATCAATCATGCAAGAAACGTAATATATATATTGGAATTACTACGCATTCATGGTGGTTGTAATAGCATTTCCAAAATGATGAAAATTGAACTTTCACATATGAACCTGTAGGGGGAGTGGGAGTTGCCAATTACAAATGATACTATAGATTATGAGTCGTCTTTGTCATGTCTTTAAGATATTTTCCAATGTTCAAGGCTCTTGGGTCTTAAAAGCCTAAATATAGACCGATTAATCTCGGTTAGGCGCATTAGTGAATCATTGGTAATCTCAATTGATGGTGATGGTTGGCGTACATGGAATAGTGATTGCATTATGTTTTACAAACTTATAATTTTGAAAATTATAGGATGAGAAAGAAGCTAAAAGAAACACTTTATCAGCTCTTCGTTCGCTACAAAAGAAACGATGTGATTGTTGGGATGAAAAATTAGGCATATAAGTTCTCATGCATATATTATCAAGTGATGGTAACATTAGAATATATTACTATAATAACCAAATGTTATTTGTGCTTTTGTAGTGTTTATTTATGCAAGATTTCCCAACTTATCAGTTGGATCTCATAAGAGATGGAGATAAAAGAGGCAAATAGGATACTACTATCTTCTTCATCAGTCCTCTCTTAATGGTAATTTTTTCCCCTTTTATTCTTTATTTGTTTGTTTGTTTGTTTATCTTCTTTTGATCAAGTTGTTGTGCGTAAGTAAATAAGTTTACAGGCTTATTATTTATTTGCTGGAGTGTGAGATTTGATCACAAACCATCTGATTTTGATGATTGTGAAATTGGGTGTGGTGTAACTTGAGCTATTTGTTTCATTGTTTTTGGCACTTGACTGTTTGGTGTAACTCTATTCTAGCGACATCCACTGTATGCCTACATCAGAGTGCAAAATCTTTTTACTGATTTTTTTTTTCTAATTGTCCTTTATTTGTCGAGACAAAGAGAGACAGGGATGCTATTTTAATTTAACCTTTCCAAGTCGAATAACTCTATTGTAGTTCTATGTGGCTCATCTAATTTTTGCTTAAATACTTGAAGTGTTCTTTACTTCTTTCTGATTGAATTTTTTCCAAGCTATAAATTCTTACGTAGTACACTTTTATCTGGTTTTTGTATGTGGGTGGTCACTTTTTCATCAATTTCCTCTGCATCATTTTTTTCAAATTGTCTACCATACTATTCTAGAATTCATTGCTCCAACACATGTTTATCCATATCCAAAATGCAAATTATAAAAGAAAAAACCACTTCAGTTTAGTAGCGGTTTTACTTTTCAAGGTTGAGACCTATCATCAGCCTGCCAAACCTTTTATGGACTCTAAATAGATCAAAGAGGCACTATGGAGCAGAAGATTTAAGGCAACGGTCTACTTGGTTGATGTACAATACATATCCCATGCATAAGTTCATACCAAATAAAGTCAAAATACATACCCCATTTAGCAGTATAAGCATGGAGAATACTGCTACTTTCTTTACAAGATTTATTGATCGTATATTCGTATTGATGATTTGAATTCACCTGATCTCTGCTTGTATAGCTCTCTGCGAGCAATTGAAGCGCTGCACCTTTTGCATTCTGCATTCGATTCAATGCCATGCTCCCACTAGCATCAACCACAAATATCACCTGCCACGAACTGCATATTTATAGAACAAAATAATATGCACTTACTGATGCTAATAATATATTGGGTTGTAGATAGCGGTTCATACTGGATTGAAGAGCTCAGATCTGATTTCAGCACTGGTAAAAAAAAAGGACTAATGGAAAAAGAATAATCTTTCCAGCACTAATAACATTTAACTATTGCTGTTTAGACATGCATTCTACACTTCCCTCGCCTATGGCTACTATGTGGGAACAAAGGCATCCTTAGTTGCATTACTACTTGAACTAATGATTCAATATACGAATGTGTTAAAAATGATCGGCAACGTATTGTTCAAGCACTAAATCTTTTTTCTTCTTCAAGTGATCTAGATATATTTGAGCTACCGCAGTGTTTCTCACGTGTAAATTGGTGATACTTTAGTATTATACACTGAATTGTTAAATTCCTTTTTTTCTCTTTATTTTAAACATGTCTTCTTTTTGTGATTAGTTTTAATGTTAGTATTCATAGGTCAGTATGCATTTGTATGCCTTGGTCATTTAGTATGCATATATGTTATGAAGATAGAACGAGTCATTCCCATTTTTCATGGACATTCAAAGAGAAGTTGAAGATATCTCCATCGTTCCCTTGAAAGTCTCTCCTTCGACATATATTTGTGTGTTTGTGTGTATGTGGTGGCACAAGTTTAGGGTGTTTGAGTGTGGTCTTGATTAAACAGGTTCGATTGTGTTCAAATGAGCGTATTTAATTATAAGTAAATAGTGCATATTGTTTGATACACAAGTACTGTGATGCGTTGCTTATATCTGCAGTATGCAGGGATTACAAACAAAGATTGTAAGTAATGCACGAGGTTATTAGGCATTTATGCTACTGAAAACTTCATCAAGGAAAAGTCTGTTGACAGGAGCCTCTACAAGGATAGTAGCAAGTCGGTCTTTACCAATATTATAATTGAAGTGTTCATGTCTCACAAGACGCCACTGGATGGGCCTGTTGGGGAGTGATGCAGAGGAGCATATCGGGTTTGCGCGTTCACTGATGTACCTGATTAGGGTGTCATACTAGCATCTAGAGTTGTTCAGTTGCTTTATAAGCTTGACAAGGTTTGCTCATTCAAGGATGTACCTTGCATGATGCCTTTCAGCATGCATCTTTAAAAGCTGGCGGAAGAAAACATTCATTGTAGTACAGTACTAAAAATCTGTGAGCATTAGCAAAACAGGAATTATTAGTATTCACGTAATGTGTATTTTAATTATGGCCATAGTAGCAGGCCCTATCAAGTTATGCAGTTGTAGTTAAGGATCTCAACTTTTTCAAGTCTATTGCTTCCGGATTGGCGGGATTGCTTATTTCGTAGAAGTTTTTATTTATTATTTTTTCTCCTTTTCTATGTCAATGGAATGGACGGAGTAATTATTGTCTTTCTTATTCAAATTTAGACAAAACAATTATTCTTTATTCCTTTGTTTACCATGTTACATTGGGTCTTCAACTTCTTCTTATGACGGACCAATTGCAAAAGAAAATTCACTTCTTTTCTTTTTATTTTATTTTTTTCTATAATCATATCTTCTTTTCTTTTTATGCATAGCATTGTACCTAAATGTGTTCCACACTTCTATAGTTGCACCTTTGAAACCATGTAACTTTTTTTGTAAGATTATTACAGTGGTGCTGACTTTGTGAACAAGTGATTACATCTAAAAACGTGCAGAGCACGAGCATTTTGCTAGTATTTATACTGTTTCAACTTGTTTACGTCCTGTTCGAGCACCCTATTTCTTGTTATCTGATATTTAGCCTGATTCCAACTTTCAGGAAATGGCCGAGAACCCCGAGATAGATGTTAAATTGTGTGTTAGTGGTGATGCTAGGAGACTTGTGACATGGTTATAATGAGAGAAACCAAGAAGAAGGAAGATGGAGAGAGAGTTGGAGTGGGTCTTCTCTGAATTGTGTTGTGTTTACTCACTTAGAGAAGACGATGAATTATCATTGATTTATATAGAGATTACATCTAGAGTTGGGTTCCAATTAGGTAACCGAACACATTTAGAATAGGACTTCTAATACAAGTAAAAGACAAAATAAGAAACCGACTCTGTGAGTCGAACATGTGAGGATAGTGTGCGCCCCTTGTATTCTCATTAATGGAAGCACGTCGTGAACGTGTTAAACTCAACGTTGCTCGTATGTATCCCTTCTCCATTGCACTGTGTTTGTCATATGTGTTGTTTGCTTCTACTTTCTGGCCCTTCTTCCTTGTTTACATTATTATCCATCTAATGGTCGGATATCTATCAGAAAAAGCCTTTAAGAGTTATCAGAAAAGCTTTATTTTCAACAGAATGTGCAAAATGAGGCGGTCAAATTTGAGCCGAACTAAATTTTTTGACAGATATACCAGTCAATGAACTAGTGGGAGGAGAAAATATCTCCACATATTTTACAATCTCCTTCATAAAGAATCAGAAAATTTAATCTTGATGTCAAGAGTTATTTTTAAGTCTGGAATCCTCCTAATTCAGTGACGTGCCACATAAAGCGTATACAGTTGGTGCCTCATAAATAAGTGGAGGTTGCTGATATTCAGACGATATGGAGAATGGATAGCTCCAGGAGGGTGGATGTAAGCCTAAAAAGAACGGTTATGTAATGTGTTCGAAGGCATGTAAAGTCCTAGAAGTAGAAAATGAGAGGAACATAAGCACACTTAACTTACGTAGATTCCTGCATTTCGTTGTGTTTTGTACTTTTTTGTCTACATTTGTGTGCCTTCTCTTTCTCGGTAGCCAAAGTCCATTTTCCTTGCGATGTTTACAGAAGCCTAAAATCCAAAATATTCTATACATATGTTTCTATGCAATTGGGATAAGGAGGAATACCTTCTGTAGTTCTGTGATTCATGGCCGAATAAAGCATCATAAGCCACATCAGTAATACACTTTATGTAATCCACAAGGTGGAATAATAATGAGGTACACATCTAATCAGCCGATGACCGTGTATCTTTCTTGGTGACATAGAGTAAATTTATTGCATGCATGGGCATTCCAAAATCATTCTGTATATTGCAAGTTTGCACCTGTGGCTTATTGTTTCAATTCATATGTTTTTTTCCTGAGATTCGTTGAAGTTGCTTTTGCTCAAAATTTAAATGATGGTCTATGCTGCGAACATCATGTGTTTGGCATTATCTAAAGACTTAACTCCACTTTTCATGAAGTTCTCAAGAAAGAGGAAGAGGAAAAGAAGGCCAAAGTGGGAAGTAGTCGACAAAGAATGAGCACTGGTCAGTTATTTACCAGAACAATTCTGCCAAGTCAATCTTTATTTTAATTTTTAAGTGGCCAGTTTTTTTTGCTTCTTTTTTGAGAGCACTTATATCTATGTGGTGGTAGGATACTCTTTATACTTCAAGAAAAAGTTTGAAGAAGCTGGTCGCAAATTTTGACCAACTCTAGGTGGTTGCAAATTTTGATTGCAAATTTGATTTTAGATTCCACCCTACGCGACATTAGTACTATCGCGAGCCATTGGTACTGTCGCGCGCCAGTATTAATGTCGCGTGCTATGTTTGTTTAAATGTCGCGCAATAGTTAGAGTTTTGTCATTTCACACATTTTTTTTCAATTTAGTTTCTCTAGTTCTAGCAACAAAAAATAAATTCCGACGACGAATATGTCTATAATAACCAAACAAGATGGAGTGGTGACGGTGAGAAAGAAGAAAACAGTGGTAATAGTGCATACGTTTGGAACAATCCCATTGGTGATCTAGATGATGAACCAAACACTTCTGGAGCTGGAAATCGTGGAGCCGAGGTCGACGATCCATTCTTTAGCCGATGCGACAAGTCGATTTTGAATTTCCTGCTGAGGCTATTGATTTCAGCCATCTTAGGCCAGTGTCTATGAGGTTTCATGATAGGCATATCTCAAGAGTTGTTCTTAAACTACATGTATGTATTTTAATTTCATATATTAGTAGTAGTAGTTAATTTTAGTAGTTAAATACGTACGTTTTTTTTTTTTTTTTAATTTTAGTTTCATTTTGCGTACATTAGAGATGTGTTATGTATCGGGTTTGGTGCACTCCACGTGCGCTTAAGACGTGGTGGGATGATATTAAAAAAGTCGGTGCACTTGACCATGTTAGAGATGCAATTTTAGCGACTCCCTTTGGTCATCTAGTTGACATACCTTACAATAAGACTGACATTCAGGGAGTTATTAATGGTTTAGTTGAGAGATGGTGGGATAGTACACATACTTTTCACTTCCCTCAGGGAGTGTTGAGCTTCACTCCACTAGATTTTTGCATGATATCTGGTTTGAGTATAGGATTAGGTAACCCGTTGAGATGTAGCACTAAATTCCAGAGTTGTGCCCAAATGATGACTTTCTTCCCTTGTCGTAGAGGAGTCATATAGACAAAGCCGTGTTAGGATTTCGGTATCAAGGCTGCATACATTACATTGTTGACTCTTGATTCGGGGTTGCGCTTTTGATAAATTATTTGTCACTTGAGTTCCGATGATGGTCAAGCACATGTTGTTGAGTATGTAAGAGCTTTCAGATGTATTTGATGGGCTTCTTTTTTTCCTTCCGGTCATTCCACGATTAACTTGAGGTATCTAGCCAACTTTAAGCACTTGCATGAGTTAGGGTATTGATTTTGGTGGAGCCATATCTCGCCATTTGTTCGTTGTTTAGATAGGGCTTCTCAGCAGACTGGTGTTGTCAGTAGTCCCCAGATGGGAGAGTTTGTCATTCTCTTAGAGGTATGGTTTTATGAGTATTTCCGTACTGCAAATCCTATCCTCACATAGTATATCGATGAGAGGCCTAGGCTTCGGGCTTGGCACGGACCTCGTCGAGCTCGTCTGACCAGTGAGATCAGTCATAACATAACTTCTGTCCGAACCTAGATCGAGCTTAGCACACATGCTTCTATTGTTTGGAGGCCTTGGAGGACATCTGTGCACATCGGCGCGAATGACTGTAGATACACATTGATGATTTCTCATAGGAGGATGGTATTCACTTGTGGGAGTGATATGGAGTGGTATTTAGGAGATAGATGCTACAGACAACTCACACCATGCTTTGGTATCCCCCTGATCCGCCTACCCATGTATCAAAGGCTAAGAACATGACCTTAGAGCAAGTCATCGAGAGAAACGTGCATTGGAGTTGGCTACAGGCTTCTGACCTAGTTACATTGCAGACTTATGAGCAGTACTACCGTTATTGGTTTAAGGTATCTATTGGTCATTTGCTCCCAGCTGTGGGTCGTACAGGCAACATTCATACGATTAACATAATGGGTGTCAGACGTGAATTCCAAATTGGCCCCCGTCCACCCGACGGTGGCGTTTCAAAGATGGACTGTACATTACACATTTGTTCCAACGCCAGATCCCCCTCAGTCAGAGTGGCCTTGGGTTTTCAGTTTGAGTGATTCGAGTGGCCAGACGATTTACCAACCCATTTCTTCTACTGATGACACTTGCGTCGTACAGTTAGATGAGCCTGAACTTGGACATCTACCTCTGGTAATTATTTTTATTGGTTTTGGTTTACTATTAATGTTTATTATGAAAATGTCATAAATTATTAATGAATAGTTATTTCAGGATGAGCTACGCATGAGATATGAGACATGCCTTCGTGTAAATGATGGCTTGCGCTCCTCGGTATTTGCCTACAGTGTTGAGAGAGAGAGAGTTATTTCGCAGGCTCATGTGGATTATGACGATTTGCAACACCAGGTTGATGAGTTACAAGCTCAGATTGATCGCACAAGGGTGAGTTCATCACATGGACAGACGGAGAGTTCAGCACAAGGACAGTCGAGGAGGAGTTCATGGCAGAGGAGGCATATGTAGGAAGTGAGGACTTGATGATTTATAATATTAAGTTTGTTGTATGACGATTATTATTATGTTGTGTGATTTAGAATTGTTCATTTGATCATTTTGATAAGTTCTAATTTACTTCATTTGATTTAGCAAATGAATTACAATTTTTATTAATAGAACGACAACTAATACATGATTGCAAAAACATAAAATAAAAATAAATAAATAAAATACAATTATTACATATCACCCTTATTACATACTACTAGAGTTACTCTAGTTATCAAGTCAGTCATCATTGGCTTCTTCGTTGTTGGAAGTTTCATTTGTACTATTTGATCCAGCATTTTATTTTTTTATTTTTTTTTCCATATTTAGCTATAATTGCATCTTGTTTTAGCTCTAAAACTCTTCACAAATGTGGATTGACTTTGTCGAGTGACATTGCCAACAACCTAGTCTCATTTTCCTCCTTTCTAACACGGAGTTTTTCTTGCTTCAAAAATAACTTTTTTTGTGTCTTCCCTTGCTTCAATTTCAGCATACTTTGAAATTGCCCATTTAGAATATCTTCTTTATTTCTTCGACTTTCTTTAAAAATTTTAAGAAATTCATCCATATTTTTAGCAGTGGATGCAACATTACCCTCGACAGTAGAACCAACTTTCTTGTTCTTCTCAATTTCTTTACTCTGCTTCCTACCGACCGACCTCTCCAAAAAACCTTCGGTACTGCTAAGATCGTATTCCGAGTACAGTAAAGGTGAAGGGGTAGAGTAAGGCGTTGAAGGGGTTGGGGTTGAGGGTGAAGAATCGAAACTTTCAACATCTCCGGATCTTGCTTTCTTCTTTGGTCTTGGAGCAAGCGTTTCGTTGCGTAACTGAGTTCTTTGCCACTTTGGCGTATTTTTTACTAGATTACAACAATCTTGCCATATTCATGGTTTCCCAGTAGTAGCCGCATAAGTTCTTTGCCCGAAAAAAGCGTTTTATTAAAAAAAAAAAAAAATCAATATCAAGTAGTATATAAAACGAAGTATAAATGAATCTTACAATGTCTTCACGTCCCCACCCGTTTGGAGGTTGTTCTTCAAGCTTTCTTAGTATAACATGATATTTGTTGAAGAACGGTAAAATAATCGCCCAACGTTGTGAGACTCCCTTCCACTTACGGTTGTGGTCAAAACCTTGAATTTGATTCATCCTAGCAATAATTCGTTCCTAATAAACTTGTCCCGATTGATCATTCCCTACTATAGGATCTTCTCCAAGCTCAATCCACACTTTAGTAAGAGCAATATTTTCTTCATTTGTCCAACTTGGACCCCTTTCTTGTTTTGGTTGTGACATTGAGAGTGTTGTGTGTGAAAATGAAGAAGGAGATGAGTGTAGATATATGGATGTAGAAATCCGGCCATTTTTTGCCTATTTTTTTCCCGTTGGAGCACGCGACATTGGTATTGGCGCGCGACATTAGGAGTGGCGCGCGACAGTACCACTGGCACGCGTGGTGCTTGTCAAAGTAAAAAAAAAAGTGGGGCGACATTTGCAATGAAGCGCGACATTACTAATGTCGTTCCACATTCGCATCCGCATCCGCATCCAAATTGCCAAATTTGGGAACAAGAATGAGAACAAGTAGGTGATGCGACCGGATTTAAGGCCACCTAGAAATGGCATTCCGAGATATTCTGAACTTTTTCTTCAAATATGAAGAAAAAGACATGTTATACTACCACGTATAGATGCTCTTAGGACTAGGTAAAGTTGGAGGAGATTACGGTGATAGTATCCAAATTTATATAGATATATAGATGCACATATATAGTTCAGTAGTATATATATTTGAAGAACTTACAACTATTGGAGGAGATTACGGCAGAATTTTGATTATCTAAAAAAAAAAAAAACTTACGGCAGAAGTCAGATTAACACAAAATATATGCACGTGGAAATGTTGGATAAGCATAAGCTAATCCCACGTGCATTCGGTGAACATAAATCAACATTGCAACAGATGCCCTATGACAGGAATTTATGTTTGTCAGCAAAATCAGAGACAACCATTGTACTAAAAATAGTGGCCATGGACGACTATGGAGTATGGACCAACAAACTTGAATACAGTTTTCATTACCGCATTTGGAGTTGTTGGAACGCTTGATCAATATCCAACTACAACTATTAATTAGCTTCCAAACTTGGCCACTCAATTGAAGATTTCGAAGACTCTTCCACTCATGGATCTAGTAGACCAAACATATATCCTGGTTTTACGTTCTTCCTTTCAACTTTGGAAGATTCATTTATTGAGAAAGAAGGGTTTGGGCGGCAATTCAACTAACAAATTATGTAACCCTCACAGCATTAATGAGTTACTGATCTCATTTAAAACAGGCTTGCCAATTTTTTTTAAAAAAAGTACTAGAAGATAATTTATGTGCAATAAACAGAGAAAGCGGAAGGAAAATTTTAGTCTCCAAATCCGTCCACTAAACCACTTATTTTCGCACTTGGTACTTCAACATGGAATCCGGTAGTGACTTTTGGTAGATAATTTTTCGAGGGCGATGATCGTTATACCTATAAAACAGCTCATTTTAAAAAAAAATCTTGCCTGGCCATAAGGGTATCCTATTGTGGTTGATGGGCTGGGTAAGGACTAAGGAGGGATGACATAGCATTTCGTTAAGCTTTGATATGATGCCCAGTGTTTAGACATATAACTCCCTAGAAAATCTATCATAGTTATAACATGTTTCAGAACATAAGATGCAAACGTAGATTCTTTTTATTGTTATTTTTTACAAATTACTATTAGATTTTTTTAGATTCTAAAACAACATAACTAATAACCAGTTCATATAACAGAGGTATTTAATTTTCATGATGGTTCCATTGTTTAGATTACTACTAGTTAATTTCAATTTCGGTTTTTTATTGAATGCAAAGAACCAAACGTTGCCTGCCCTAAAGCAACTATTTCAGTCGGTAATTAGTAGTATTGAATGTGGGATGATTTCATTTTATTTTGAACAGGAGACAGTCAGATAATGTCTCAACATTCTTTGCCACAAGATCATATTAGATAGTTCTTATGATTTTAATTTATTCTGTAATGCACCTGGCCTCATCAAAGTTGAACACTTGAACATCCGGCTCCTGGAACTTCACCCTCTTATTTTAGGCTCGGGTGCTTTCCCTCATTTCAAACGCTTTTTGTGAAGTTAATTTGGATATATTTTTATGGGTTATACTAGATAAGCCAATTAGGATTCCCCCACTAGATGGGAAACTAGATTTTTGGACCCGTTCAACGAACGGGGTCCGTTTTTATATGATTTTTATGTATAAAAAAATGTTATTTCCAAACTATATTAAAATGTGGGTTGTATACAAATGTGGAGCTAAGTGATAAGCCCATTTGGTAATCTTTAATACGAACTAAATTGACGCATACAGTTCAATTTTATCGCTTAGGCCCATAATCTTTAATACGAACTAAATGTGTCATTGGTTTATTTATTAAGACATTTTTGTTGGTGTATAAACTTGCACTTACTAAATGGTGCACTTACTGAATGGTTAAGTTGTGATGAAAGAAGAATCAAAGAATTAGAACGATAAAATTCGTATTAACTATCACTATAAGGCACACGATCTCCCGATACAATAACAGTTCATACACACATTACTAACGGAATTAGTTTGCAGTGAACTGAAGTGACCAAACTGATCGACAAACAGAATGATAAATCAAAATCCAGTGAAAGTTCAGTTCAACATACGTCTTGCATAGATCCATAAAATTCACAAACACCGTCTTTTTGGTGCCTTCACGAAGTACTTGGGGAGGCCTCATCACCGTCCTACATCTATCTACTGCAAGCTCTGGATTATTCTCACGCAGGATGTTGAATACTCTGCCTAGAAGCTGATAGAAAATTTCAAAATTAAAGCCACTTTAAAACAAAATCACTAACAAAATTAAAAAAAGAATAGTTGTAAATTGAGGATGTTAAAACAAAATTAAAGCCACTTTAAACAAAAGATCAAATCATCAAGTCTTTACATACTGTATGTGAACCTTTTCATATTCTATTGTTTCGATCAGTTCCACCAAAGCATAGTCATATCACATTCTAGAATTTGATATTAGATGATTTGATTGGTTGGAAAGTGCACTGTGGATTGCTACTAAAAAAGAAAAACAGATGCTCATGACAGAAAATACATTGTTTCACTGTACTTACATTTCTCATAAGTAGGGAAGCTTCCATATGATGCCTTAGGGTACTCTGATGAAGAAGTCACTGATTCTCTATTACGCAGTTTTTCTTGACTTTGAACCTCATTCACTCTCTCTGTCCTTCTTTGGCTAAAGCCTAAACTCCTCTTATAGCTGCTGCGCGCTTACCTCTGAAGGACCGGAATCACCTATCATCTCTGTTGGCTGAACTCGAGACGAATATCGATCTTATTCACTGCAAGCTGATAATGATCTAGAAATTGTCTTCTTGGACATCACTTGCTGGACTGTATCACCAACCTTTATGGATTTGGCCTTTTTCTGTGTTAGATAGACAAATGTTGTAGTAGCCACCATTGTACTTCGGCTGACGGATCAGTTACAATATCAGCCCCTCCTTGTAGTATTAACAGTGGCAGAGATACCTGTATCATATACTCTTATTAACATTATTACCCCACAACATCAAGCAAAACTGATGAGAATGTTGATGTAGGCCGTACAATCTTAAAACAACTCCTTAAAAATCTATCTTAAGATATTTAATGTCTTAATATCAATTGCTTAGATTGACTTGTCTTAATATCATAGTAAAAGCTAATGAAGTTAAAATCTAAACTTAGTTGAACTTGTGAGCTGTCAATATTGTTAAAGTTTTTCATAAACATTGTCAAAAGACAGACGTATTGTTAAAATTGAGTGTAACATGTAGACATTGTTATATACGATAAAAGGCTGCTTAGAGTTCTACTTCTCCTTGAACTTTCTCTAGTTTAACTAAAAAAGCTTGCTCAAGCACATAAGATAAGTGACTAAAGATTGTCACCCGTATCCCTAGTCTGTGGATAGGAGGGTCTCACCTTATTTTGATACATTCTTCCCAGGCCATTACAGTTTGTTTGGTTGGGCCTCGTTGATTTCAATCAAAGTAATTATGAAAACCACTAACGATGAATATGATTTGCTGAATTATGGGTTTGCTCGTCATACTAAGCCAAATTGATTTGATTGATCGATGATTGCAACAAAAAGCTAGGCTTGTTTAGTGAGCACTCTCATTGACTTATTAAGTTGTTGTTTCATAGGGGTATGCAATAATTAACAAATCAAATATAATTCACAACACTATTAAAGTTCATACAAATTCATCAAACACCATGTATAACAATAAACAGCACTAATAGAGTTTTTACAATCCATAATTTAAAGATACTGAGAAAGAGTGTAAATCATTGTTGAACTCTATATTGTCTAAATTAAGTATCCAATCAGTAAAGGAAAAAATACAAAAAAAGGAATCGTTGTACCTTGATCGATACTCATTTCCTCACAATGGACAACGATGAAGAATCTTCTGGAGTAGCAAAGAACACGTGGAATCATCTATTTACAATAATAAACAGTATGCAAGACGAAGACATTGCCCTGCCTCCAATTTTCATGGATCACACCTCCTTAAATATCTTAGGTATGCCTTAAATACATCTTTCTGATAAAAAAAATATGTTGCATAATGGATAACAAAGCAATAGATAGTTTGATGTCTGAAGTTTGTTTCGGTGAAAGTGTAGAAGTTTTTCCCTCATCGTTTTTCTTAACCTTAATAACTTTGAAGAAATGAAGAGCATTCAAGAACTTTATGATGAAGGAAATTCAAGTGGTCGGAATGTGAATACTAAAAAAAATACAAAGAAGAATTTAGTAGTAAAAGTTGTTGATATGTAATTATTTTTTATTATAAATTTTTTTTGCTTTGTTTATAGTATAATTAATATCATTTGTTTTATATTTTAGATACCTGTTTTGATTAACTTCTTGAAAATGGTTAGATTAGTTCTTCAAGTGATCCCTGAGTGTTGTTCTGATATGTGTGCATGATCTTGATTAGCCGAAGGTTATTTATTTTTGTTAGTTGTTTAACTGAGTTGTCATGCCCTGGGGTAGGTGTGATAGTTGGATTTGCTTACAAATGCATTAGAGAAGGGCATTGTATATTGATGACATGGCTTTAGGCAATTGAAAGGGATTATTGATCCATTTGCACTTCAAGCAGGGAAATTGGTTAATTGTTTTGGCAATTGAACAGAAGTAGTTAACATGTTTTTTGCTTATTTATTCCTTGTGGGCTTCCTATTTGTAGTGTGTGATGATTTGTATGGTGCCTCTTCACATTCTTAGTGATGCATACGTATGTACCCTACCCATTTGCTGGTGGTCATATTTAGGAAAATTGTTTCTTCACTCCATTGAATAATCAGTTACTTGTATGGTGAAGAGGTTCACAAACTCAATCTATTATTAGAGGATTCGGGGGAAAAAAAAGTAATGTCGTTTTGAGGTGCAATATAATGCAAAAAACCTGATTAATAAACGTATTGATTAGTAAACTCAATCTTCTCTAATTGGACTGTCTGTTTTCCTCATGTTAGAGTAAAATGACACAGGTGGTTTTAGTAATTAAAAATTGTTTGAACCCCATGATGATATGATACTGAATCTTCTTCTCAAATTCCCTTTATCAAAGTTAAAATATAGAATCAATGAACAAATTTGCTTCTTGGTCCGTCATAACAGACACCATACCTTGAACTCAAAAGCTATTGCAAAGTGAGCTAACCACCACATACTAACTCAATTGGATTTTACATATTCGTATTTTTTGCCTGGCTTGGGTTCAGCTTAAATTTTATAGTATAGAATCTCAACCAGTTCTTAGTATATATAAATAAAATCAACGCTTGAAGAGAACCTGTTGGAAGAAATCTAAATCTAACTAATAGTAAATCCTTTCGGTGAACTGTGGTGATTGAGTGTGTTAGAGTGTGCAAACAATAGATGTTATGCCTCAAGTTCAGTTTGGATACTTGGTAGTGAAGAAATCTTATGCATTTTATAAATGATAGGCAAAATAATTAAACATAAAGTCTGACCTGGCCAAGCTTTATCGAAATGTTTACGTCGTTGCAAATTAGTCATTAACTCGTGCAGTTTTATTTCGAATACCCGAGCAACAATTTCAGGGGCATCTTTAGGTTTTAATCCCTTAGAAACCTTGTCCAATGCCATTTGAATTTTAGGCCATTTGGGGTTGCAAGTAAATGTGGTGAAAATATTAGGAGTTCCAGCCCATCTAGAAATGGCTATGGCATCCTGATAATTTTGAACCATAGATCTTGGACCACCTGTAAAAGACGATGGTAAAACTAATCATTTGTCATTATATATTCATCTTCAAAGTTTGCAAGTGAGTTTTGGGGATTTAATTGAACTTACCTGTAAAAGATGATGGTAAAACTAATCGCCTACCAACAGATGCAAGTTTAGTGTCCCCAAAAGCAACAGCATCAACCAAACCTTGGTATAGTTCAGCATGAATCGTATGTTGGTTATTTCTAACCCATGAAAGCCTCATTTCCTCAGCAGCAGTGTATGCATCAACCCAAAATTGTTGCTTCAATCGACCACCTCTAAATATTGTTAGCCCTTCATTTGCTCTCATTTGCATTCTAAAAGCATAATATTCTCTCATGGTAACATGTTGTCTCTTACCAACTTTACTACCATTTCTGTATTTGATTTCAGGCCTATACCCATCAGCTCCATCAGGAAATAAGAGAGGGTATTGCATTGACATAAAACTTGGAAAAGTCTCATCGATTCTCTTCAAGCCGTATCCTTTCTTGTCAACAACAACGTCACGGTGACCTTGAGATTCATCTCCATTACCAACAATGAGACCAGCTATCTCATTAGAAGTTGGCAAGTTGTATACTCTTCCGACAGTCTGTCTTGTACTAATGAGTCTTATACTAACATCAGCGATTTCAGATTCGGTAAATCTATCTCTGGCCATTCTGTAACTCTCAGCTATTCTATTATTTTCATTTAACATTTCAATGAGTCCTGCTATTATGTTTGGATCCAACGGTTTTTTTCTTTTCAATCTTCTTACTAAAAGAGTTCAATCTGTTTTACACTTCATTGGCTGTATCATATACGAATAACTGGCCAAATTTAGGAATCTGACCTGGCAAAAAGAACAAAAACGAAATTAACACGTAAAAGACATGTAATGACAAAATTATTAAGAAAAATCAAATGTCAAATTATTTTCTACATATATTGTTCATTAAAGAAAATTATACATATTAAAACAATCTAATATTTTAATATTTAAGAATATAATACTGTGAAGAGGGTTTTGTACTTCATTTGCTGTATATATGTATAACTAACCAAATTTAAAAGCCTGGCCTGGAATTGGTAGCAAGGTTCCAATTTTGTGATGATTCTACCCACTGATCTTATAAACATATGGCCCCTTTCCGTTGTTTATTTTTTTTATCAACCACTCCTCCAGTTGATGTGAAAGCAAACATCGAGTTATACGCCCGTATATTTTCTCTATAATTTGCTGACCTTGTACCACTTTCATAATCTAGTAGTTGGTTTAGGAATGGAGGTGCATCAGCTGGAACAGGAAGTTGAACTTTTCCATGTAGGCAACATATTCCAAACTTTGGTTTTTTGGTTTGTCTTGTTCGCCCAACCCTTTCTTCATACCATAATATTGATCCACAAAAAGAACACACACATTTTGGTTCTCCAAAATTCCATGCTTCTTGAAAATTCCCTGTGTAAAAAAATAACAAAATAACACACAGTTAAAAATTTTACATTCTAAATATCAAAATAACATATATTTAGATTCTTACTTGTATGTTCACTTTCTCCAAGCATCATGTCTTCATATGAATTGCTTTCTTCATCACCATCTGATTCACATCCACTGATTTGTGAATAGTAATCATCATCTCTGAGCGAATCAAAATAGTTTCTTTTTCTCTTGAGATATGTTTTTTTTTATGGGAATTTCTTTCATTAAATCCTTCTTTAGCTGATTTTGCAAATCACCAACACCTAGAGGTCTATTCCTCTTTTTTGCTAAAGAAGACATCCGATTAGATCGATTAAATTTACATTCTTCTTTACTTAGTACTGGAGTACTAAGAATTGGTTTTTTTGCGAAACAATTTTCTGGGTCAGATACATTTGTTCTTGATCTTCTTGCAGCTCTAGGTTTAGTTGTACTATGTGCTGCTCTGCCGCTATTTGTAGTACGATTTGTTGTCCCTCTTGCAACCATATTAGAACTGTAAGTTGTATAAGACATAAAATTATTATAAGAACTACTAAAATTTACTAAAACAAATATAATAGCTATCAATAAAAGCAAGAGGCATTGTAAAGACTTGTCTGTGTACGCTCGTCAAATGGGCTATGTTATATCTGACCCAAAGCAACAAAATAATGGCAAAGAGGCTTTAGTCCTACTTTCTACCCTTGATGCCTAGGCATCCCTGAACAGTATCGTGGCATTTCTAAGTCCCCATCTCCAAGCAAAAAAAAAAATCGAATCAAACATAACATAAACAGTAAGAAGAGTACCTTATTTGGTGAACAATGTACAGGTTTTGGTTGAGGATAAAGACGGTAAGGAGGTGTTTTGGTTGAGTATGGTAATAGGTTTTTGGTTGAATGTGTATAAGTGAATAGTAGATTAGGGAGAATTAAGCAAATCTAGGGAGGTATTTATAATTATTTAGCATTCCTTTTATTTAGGAGTCTCTAATATGGTGATTCTCAATTATCAAGTATCTAACTTAGGGTGATTCTCAATTATCAAGTAGTCATGTGGGGAAGGAAGTAAGAGGTCGGGTGGCATATAGTGGATACAATTGGTCATTTGACTTAAAACTCAGAAGGTCACCGCAGCTACTACAAACTTTAAAGGGGACTGAGAATCAGGCATCGCAACATCAATGACCATATAGACTATAGAGCCATTTAATATGTAGAGATGTATATCTTTTTGTCTAAATTCTGTAAACGTTCCTTGTCACGATCAATTCTTAAAGCTGTGTTGCAAGTTGGAACCCTGTGATACTAAGCAGACTCTGTTTTTATTTGTCAATTCATAAGTATAGTATTATCTTATTCCCACTACATAGAAAATTATGCAGAGAAAATGATAGTAGGGCATAAAGGAAGGTGCATAAGGATCATTCAACAAAACCCCATTTGTTCAATGGACTCTGTCAACTTCATACAGAGCAACAGAGGATTGGCGATTAACATACTGAAAGCCATTTCAAGTAGGAAGTACAACCAAGCTAACAATCTTCGTAAAGGCTAAAAAGAGCCTAAATCTGCTGGAGCAGATCCACAAAGGTGACAAAGATAATTAATTATAAGCATTTGCTATATTGAAATGGAAGATAAAGATAACAGTCAATGGACAGAAAGAAACACACCATGTAAAGTTAGCATGAAAAGATATTCTGAAAGCAATCTATTGTTGATTATTCCTGTTTCAGGTAAAACAAATATTAAGTTACAAATGACTCATATCAGTAAAATCACACTTAAGTTACATTACATGCTAAGAAGTAAGGCCTCAAGTTATGAACTGACCATCAGGCATCACAACTTGAACTGTCGAGGAAGCCGATCACTGTGATTCTGCGCTATTAAAATCTCCTTTGCAAATGCTTGATTTTCAGTCAGTAAAAGCCCATTCAAAACTCGATTGAAAGTAAATCTCCGAGGCATGAACCCTCTATCCACCATCTCCAGCAACAACTTCCCTGCCAACACCAAATCATCCGCTTTCTGCAAGAGATTGCATCAAAACTGAAAGAGGATTCATAAATTTGACTTGATGTCTTGATCCAGATTCGACTTCGCTGTAATACAATAAGAAAAATAATTCAAGACCAACTTGAAAAGGTTATCAGCAAATCTCAATGGCTTGCAAAAATAAACTTGTTGTCTTAATTAAGAGTCAAGAAAGGGCTAATCATCCTACCGAAAACAATGGAGTATTAATGAAGATTAATTAAATCAAGTCAATATTCAATGGGCAAAAAAGAACACGGAGAGTATTAGACATTAACAATGAACACACATGCTTAATTTCACGACAACTAAGCAGATGCAACAGTGGGGTAAAACCAAACTATTGAATCTGATTCAACTCTTAAGAAAAAAAACTCATAGACTCCAATATTTATTAGACTGTAGTATGGAAGATGAACCCATGGTACATGGTTATTATTAAAGGTGATAAAACATCTTTATGGTACAAAATTTCCTAAAAAC
This sequence comes from Coptis chinensis, assembly GCF_015680905.1. NCBI lineage: Eukaryota > Viridiplantae > Streptophyta > Magnoliopsida > Ranunculales > Ranunculaceae > Coptis > Coptis chinensis. The sequence continues at coordinate 83,562,680 of NC_141463.1, read as the reverse complement.
TCATTTATGTAAGTATCTAACTCTCTGTATATGTAAGCATTCATGTAGGCAAGAAAATACAAATATTGAAATATATCAAGTAAAATAGGCATACTAAACAACAAAATCAATCATTGAAGCCACAAAGAGGGCCAACAGTGTCTAATTTGAAGTTATCTAAGCATGATCTAACTATTTCAATGCTGGATCTTTATTTTAAGGTCATTCTCCATGTCACATTTAATAATCTATCTTGCAAATAGGTGAAGTAGCATGAATTTCAAGCTAGGTTACAACAGGTAAAATCATGTCTACACAGAAATTCCCTGCTCAATTCAAACGAAAAATCAATAATAATAACTTTTCGTTAATAATCAACAATTCCATATGTAATTAATATAACCATATACCATAGTAATCAAAAAATTAGGCTACTCAAAAGTATACCATATCGTGGTCCTTATGTATACTACTACATCATGACAATCTCACAATAATCAAAAGTAAGAGATAGTACGTAAAATTTAACCCTGCTAATTGGTACAAATTAATGTAATTATTCCAGTTAATGTGATTCCAGATAGCAAACATCAACGCAGTTGAAGTTTTACGTTTCCTCAACTGTAACATACACTTATGCAAAAAAAACATCACTAAACATGCTTTAAATATATTAACTGTGCACACCAATGCCTTGAGGTTTCGATACAAATAAGTTTCATCATATGACATCATATAAACTTAACTATATTGGGTACCCAGGTCGACGCACAACCTAAACATAGGTAAAGGAGATTGCCCATCATGAAGCATTCGCTACTGCATACTGAGGTTTGGGTACAACTTGTAGTAATTTCTATCAATTTATGAAAAACAAAGGTCAATTAAATAACCACAATGCAAATAAAACTTGCAGATTTTGTAGAATTTCTGTTAATACTAATGAATAAATAAGGGAGAACATTTTTATCAGTGGTTATTGGACTATCTCTATCCTATCCATCTCTTATCATTCCTCTAAACAACATCACAACACTACCAAACAAATTATTAAAATTATAAAGTATTACACAAACTTTAGGAAAGGACATTGCCAAAATCACTTAATATACTGCTCAAGATATGAACATGACCTTGGTGGATTTGAACCACCATCTCTTGAGATGTATTTTCTCACTCAAGTGCTCTTCCATTGAGCTAAAGATCCATTTTAAGATATTTCGAAATATAATGTGCAGGAAAAAAAAATATAATAATACACTATTTATCCACAGCAACAATCATATACAAAATCAAACTATATACAAACAAAACACCACCCTAAACCAAAACAATATAAAAGAAAGAGATTTATTAACCTATTTTTCACATTAATCTTTTAGACATGGATGTAACCACAATTGCACTTAAATGTCAAAAAGTACACATTAGTCCTACTAATACAATAAAATCCACGTAGCGCATAAGCTTGAATCAACTTACAATTTTCAATCTAGGAGAAACATCAAAGCAGTACATTAATGATAGCAATAGTGGATCTGTGAATGCCAAACTCACTGCCCTTTCTACCAACTTCATCTTCTTCTTTTTTCAACAGTCTTTATGCCATCTTTATCTATCTTGAAGGAGCTTTAGTATTCTTAGATTGGAGCAGTGCAGACATTTCATTAGTTGGAAGGGCATGAATGAAAGACGCAAATACGTTGAAAAATCTATATTGGGTTTTTCAATGGCTCTTCAGCTTCATTTAAACATCCTCTTTAGACAGCATTGGTTCAAAAGTAATGTCACTAGGCCCTTCAATTTTATTTGACCATCCTCTTTAGGCAGCATTGGTTCAAAGTTAGGGTATTATGGTGCTATGAGTAAGCAATTAGATGGGCGACGTGGACATTATGAACAAAATATGTGTTCCATATGATAGAGAAGTCCATGTTAGTGACTTTAAATAAAAAAAACTAATTGAATGAAGATAACAAACAATTAAGCTGCAAGCAGTTAAAGATGCAAGCCTACAACAAACCTCTTATATAATCTAATAGAGATGTCATCAGTTAATCAGTTTCATTAACAAAGCAAGATGAACAGAGAAGTCCAAGAAAGGGGTAAGGAACAAATATTAACACTTCACGAACATGACTCACTTTCATTTTGCTAGTATAGATACCCGTGTTACACACTGTTTTGACATACTACAGTTGTTGCCTTTAAATTAATCATCTGGTTTACATTTTGCTACTATAAATACACATGTTACATATTAATGCACCCCAATCCAGTTTTGCGTTCTTGTAAAAAATCATAAACTTAAATCTCTATGCACAAACACTATAAATTAAAAATATATTTTCACTTTTTGACATGTAAAAAAATATAAAAAAACTTACAAGGGATCCAATTATAAGTAATTAAGCCACTTGCAATAATTGTAATTACCCTAGTGCAACTCAGCAAATTCTTCTTTCAAGATAAACATAGTATTTTTTTTTTTGGATAACATAATTGTATAGTGGAAACCATTCTTAAACAATATGACCATTGAAAATATATATGACCTAAACACTGTCCTAATTCCAGCATATGAAATAAGAGATTAAGTTACCAATCAACTAAAGTGAAATGAACTAAGTAAGAGCATGGAGATAATTTTGCTTGCACATTTGGAGCAATAACACCAACAGCTAGTGCCAAAGATTGACGTCGTATGTATTGTACGCCAACGATAGTTATTTTCTCTTTGTCACCCTCATTCTTATGAGAGCATGTAGTCTCCAACTTTGGAAGATATACATAGGTTATAGATTGGTTATGTACCAACAATGGGAAGAATATAGATTAAACCCAAAAACATTAGCTCTTAACGAAAAACAGGACAATCTTGTGGCTTATAATAAAATTAAATCCGATTTTGACTCAAAGTTCCTAGCTAGGACCTGTGGTGGATAAGGGAAATAACCTTATCCATTACGAAATTCTATGTACTGATGTGATTATTAATAGGCAAAATAATGGGTTATAGACAAACTCTAAATAATGTAATGTACTTTTAAAAGGAAATACAATTCAAGTCCTAAGCTCCTAAACCAAAGAACATGTTTCACATAGAATTCTTCTATTTATCATTCCTTGGTTATATCTAAATTAATTAGATTTCTATCATGTAATACAACCGCACAAATTTAAAGGTACAATAACCAAACTATGATAATTTCAATTCCATTGTATTAAATATATATATACTATAGTTGAATAAAAACTATTGATCAATGTACGTGCGAAGAGGGTACTTGGAACCAATATAATAATTGCTGGTATAGAAATGAAATCACCTTCAGTAAAAATCAACAATGGCACCAAGTTAAATCTCCTAACCTCGCATACTACAAATGTTCCAAATCAGCGTCATTACTGCTACTGAAATAATGTACAATCTCAACAAACTAAAAATAAATAAAAAACTAAGAAAACCCAAATTCACAAAAATAAATAGAATTGCAAAACTAATCCAAACAATATCATATAAAACAATTTGTTGAAATCTAATTATTTGTCTCATCTCAACCCATATTAGAAACAGACTAACACATATGACCTGCAATCAAAACTAAATAATTTACAAACAACCCTGTCAATCAAGTGATAGTCTCAAAAGAAATTATTTGATAGATGATAAGAGAGTGTCCGTTAATAACAAAAAGGTAAACATCAACTAAATGTCTCCAAAATGATGATTAGAAAAGATAATAGAGTGTGTTAAACAAAGAAAATAAAGGCAATGATTGATTGATTCATTGGTCGAGAATTAAGAGTTTGTTGAAACAAAATACACCAATAACATACCAAATGCACAAAAATATATTTAGACCAATATAATCTTTTCTTGATATACCACCATAAACTCAAAACTCCATAATTGGTCAGTTTCAGGTTCAATGTGTATGTTAAGTGAAGGATAAATATTTTTCACTTCAGCGGAGTTTTAATGTACTCACCTTGCAGGCAAGCTTCTATATATATCAGTCAACTAACTCCACAAAACTTGCACCATATCACCATGTTTTGCAGTATGACTCAAATCAATAGCATGCCCACGTTTTGTTTAATTAGCCTATTAAAGCCATGACTATGGATCCCTAGTTGGTAGATTAGTGCAAGCAGTGCTATCAATGAAATACATTCATTAGCAGTAAATTATTACCATGCGGAGTAACAATCTAGAAAAAAAACATAAGATAACACTTTGATAGCATCATGGAAGTGACTAACCCACACATCCAAATCGATAAACCACTTGAAGCTTTTTGAAGCAATATTTTCAGTAGAAAACAACATTTCCCAACTATCATATATAGATCTGTAATTCCAGATAAATAAGCACAAAAATCATTAGGCAGAATAAGATTGTATTTTGTATCCCATTATTGAGGTTTCATTATGAGTCATCAAATTTGGAAGAAGAAGGGAAAAAAAAAAAGGTGTAGTTGTAGACAGTTAACAAATACAAAAGTAAAATAAAAAATAACAACAAAAATAAAAGAATGAGGATGCAAAACCAGTTGAGTTAAAAGCCAACACATATGGAAATTTACACCTGGAACTAATTAATTCTCTTATAAGTTAATAGAGTAAACTCTGCAGTGATGGGACTCTGAGAGGTTATGCTTATCAATTAGGTTAAAGAATATGCAACTATATATCTCAACAAACACTCAAACTAACTCCAGACATCAACCCGAATATATTGAGAGATTCTTACCTTGTAACTTATACACTTATTTGAAATGGATATTCCTCATGAGTTATTGAGCCAGTTTCAATTATGTACGGTACATGAATTACAACACTATGGTTAGCTAGCATGCAACCGGTAAGAGGGGGTAAAACATCAAAGAAAAATATATTTTACAATATCAAAATAACAAACACCTTGAAACACGCCAAACAATATAATAAAGCATCGTGTTACCTTTTTAATTAAATCCAAGCATAGATATCGCTTGATGTCCCTTCTTAATCCCCCAGGCAAATATCTGATTAGCTCCATCTCATTTTCTCCACTTTTTTCGTTCAAAATTATGTGCTCTACTTCTCAGGTGTGATGACAGTTGCCTTCGTTTCATCCATTATTCCATCTCACCACTTCAAGTTGCATTTTCCTCTCCTTCACCATGACTGCATGATAAAGCGCCTACAACATAATGTGTGATCCCTATTAGCTAATTTGAGTTATACGATCCCATTATACCATCCATATAATAAAACTTTAATAGTTATATTTAACGAATGTGAATGCAATCTGACCTGAATATTTCCTATCAATAAAGTGAAGGGTAATAATAGTCCACTGAGTACGTTAATTACATTGAGTAACACCTCCAGATGCGACTGAAAAGGCAAAAGTACAAAAGAATAAGTATCAGAATACAAAGAGCAGGGGTATATTTGTACAAAAGAGTGTGACCGTTCCAATTTCAAAAAAAGTTCTACATAAAATATTAAATCTAAAATTAGTAGTTATTACACTATCACTATTCAATGGCTCGCTTTAGTACTTTGAAAGGTTTTCGCTTGCAACTTGGTAGGCTAAAGGAGTGGACCTGATTTTATGGGCAATAGTTATTCTTGAGAATACAATACATTTTGACCAAAGACATTTGGGAGAAGATATATAATTATGTATACTCTGAATTGATCTGAATGAGATCAATTTCATTTCATAAATTTTAGAGTTGAGCTCATATCCAAAGTGTACCAAGCTTAACATATTATAGAGATGAGGACTTTGTTCCAACCCCGTGTTTAGATAGCACCGAGATTGGCTACATAGGCATGGCCAAAGTCTCCTTAGAAGATAACTCTTATTAATTACGTCTGAATCATATTTTCCTAATTCCAATTACATGCAATTAATTAGCAAACAATCCATGCCCTGGAGTACACATCCTTTAACTTATGTCAACCCAGTTCAAAATTTATATGGGCCTATAAGGGATATAAAGATGGCAATGCACAAAGTTCTTTTAGATGTGCTAAAAATAGAAGAAACCTTACCTGAGTCATTAGACCCCCAGCTCAAAGCTAGTTCCTACATTTCAAGGGAAGTACCAATATTTTAGTAAAATTAATCAAACATCACTCGAGTGATATTAAAATTGTATTACATATATCATATATGATGATTAAATTAAACTGGTAAAAAGTGTATTACATACATGCTCTACCCATCATTCTCCTTTAAAAAAAAATTAGTTGAGGCAGGCATGAATAAAACCAATTTTAATATGATTTTCTAGTATTAGTATTCAATATTTAAATAGTTTACTAATACACAAAAGTTGAGATTAAAGTTAACTAATAGTTTACTAATGATATGTAGTTTAATTTTTACTATGTTAAGTTTGTTAACATTATATTTAGAAAGTTCAATGCCCATGGCCCGGGATTAGTCGAGGTGCATGTAAGCTAGCCCGGACACCCAGTTAGCAAAGTAAAATGAAAGTTCAATGCTGGATAACTAAAGCAAATGGTATCAAAATTTTCAGATCTATTGTTCTCAATGCAATGACCACAATGTTACACTTAGGTGGTTGTGAAGGATAGGCAATATGAATTGTGGGAGATGCCACAGTGTTGCACTTAGGTGGTTGTGAAGGATAGGCAATATGGATTGTAGGAGATGTATGCCAAATGATACCATGAAAATGATATAGGCTACAGGTTGGGTTTTAACGACTTCATACAAAGGTTGTTTTTGCATGCATCCATCCCTACTTTACTTAGAATATGATGATGTAGCATTCATATAGAACATCTTTCCTAAGTCAGGCAATAATTACACATAGAGGAGGCCATGAAATAAAAAGTGAATAAACAAAATCATACATCAACATGGGTATTTTTTTTTTCTTATGGGTATTAAAAGATAATAAACAGAAACATGCACAAAGTATACATATAAAACTGAAGAAGAATAGAGGAGTACGTTCATGACTTGGTCACCAGAGAACATGCCGAATTGAATATGCCTTATTGGATACTTTGCTAGATTTCTTTGCGAAGAAACTAAAAAAGTAGAACCCATAAGATTTAATTTAACAACTCAATTTTCTTTTAACGATAGTATAAGCATGTTAATTGGAACAATTGTTACTTCATGTCTACCTGATAGGCACATATATAAACCTTTTCCATTGCTTGATACATGTTCATGCAGTCATATCCAATACAAAATACGCAAGGTTTAAAGCCATAATGATAGTATGCAGGTGATAATATGCAAGGTCTTACCACATAAAGCATGGTTGAGTAAGGAAAATATTGTAGCATATATACCTTTTACCCCAAAGAAAATTCCATTGAACATAGATATCTAACTTTCATGTTTGCTACTGATGGATAGATATAATCTAAGTCCCAATAATTTTTCAAGTTATAACAGGGCAACATGGGTTAATTCCAAGACGATGAATGGTGTAGCCATGAACACTTATTTAAGTGAGTGCTCATAATATGTTACTTATAGTCAATCAATGTATCATCAACCACTGTACTCAATCGGCAAAACTGAAATAGTCAATTGAAATTTAACTCTTAACTCATTAATTAAATCAAAATAATAATAATAATAATAAATTAATTAATTAAAGAAAATAAAACAGTAGAAGAAGCACATAGAGAAAGCACTTGTGATGGAGATAGACATCAAGGCCGCAGAAGACTCATGAGGAGGATTGGCGCGAAGAAAATCGCTAAACAAAAGTAAAAAAACATCTAATTTAATTTTCCAATTTTTGCATCATTGTAAAGAATACGGAGGAACAACCTTGTATTTTTGGGTTTAATTTTTCTTTTTTCTTTTTATTGTTTCTTTTGTACGTAAGGCGAGGGTTTGGGAATTTTTTTTCTTTTGTTTTTTCAAAAAATTGTAGCTTTATACATATTAATCACACGAATTGAAGGGAGAAAGTTGATGAGTACATTTGAAAAGTTCCTCTCAAAAAGGCACTTAAAAATAATCCCAATATGAAAATCAATTGCAAGTGTCCCATGGGTGGGTAGACGCGAAGTTGCATATTACTCAACCTAGCTAAATTTGGTTGACACATGCCTAGTAAATGGCACATTACTACCATTTGACTGATAAAAAAACAGGCAAGGCATCAAAGTCTGATAGAGCAAGTTATTGCACCTGAGGTGCCTACATGAAGAGATACTCAAAGGACTTTCCAGATCTTTCAAACTCCAACATTCTAAGAGCAACTTCCCAGCTTTGGGAGACAGTGGGTTCATCATCATTTGCAAACTCCTCAGGAAGCTCGACACTTTTGCTATTTGCAATTGATCCAAGTGCTTCAGCTGCTTCATGTCTAACCATCGGATGCTCACTAATATTCTTAAGTACTCTAGAAAGGGCAGCAGTGGTAGCTTTATTTTGAAGCTGGCCTAAGACATATGCTACCTCATGTCGCAGAAGAGCACTTCTAGCACCTAACGAATCAACTATGGCACTGGCAACTACATCTTCACAACGATTTCGAAGAGCAAAGAGAGCAGCATATCGCTGATACATGCCTCTCTCTTCATCCAGAAGAACTTCCCTTAGTTGATATATAGAAGAACAGCAAGAAGCAGGTGTGGCTGGATCAACAGAAAGAAATGGTGATTCTACCTCGTTTGTTGAATCCTCATTGTGACAAACATTCTTCTGTTGCTCTATTATTTCAAGAGCTAACTCACATGTTTCTCTCACCACCTGAGTAGGATCTAACCCCAATGTCTTTTCCAGAAGGGGAATATTACCTTCCAAACCAATTGCCCCAAGAGCTTCAATAGCCTCGTGGCGGACAATGGGGTATGGTGTAAAGAAAGATCCTGAAGAACCTTTTCTAAAGCAGGAACCGCTTCCACATCTTGCATTTGACCTAACGCAAACGCTGCCTCATGGGCAAGCAGATTTGAAGAATCTCTAGTTGCAAGAATAAGTGCTTTACGTGGTCCAGAGCCATGTAGATTTCGAAGTGAGAACAAAGCTCTAAACCGTTCTGATATTGGTTGAGTTTGGTCGAGTAATCTTTCGCAGAGGAACTTTTTGATTTCGGATGATGATTCGAAGGTTTTTGCCAACGCCATTTTTTTTTTTGTTATTTCTTCCTTATGTGTGTAAGGCTATGGTGGATTTTGTTTATTTGGAATTCGGGGAGATTAAAGTAATATAAATAAGTGAAGGAGAAATTAACAAATCTAGGGAGGTGTTTCTAATTTTCAGCACCTCCATTTTTTAGGAGCCACTAATATTGCTCGGTTTGGAAAATAGAGCGATATGGTGAGGATAGAGAATATGCAAACAATGAACCAATCTTACACTGTACAACGTATTCATGAAACAACAGCAACAACTAAATACTAGCAAATATGTACTTAGCTCAAAATTAGGCTTTTGGTGTTCTTGAGAAGAGAAATAGAAAGGGTCTGGTAGTGTCCGTTTAAAATGGTCTTAAAAAAATACATACTAAAGCAACCATCACCTAAACAAAAGAAAAAATGAAAGGAATATAAAAGGAAAGAATGAGTACATTGACTTTTGGTTTAGAGAGTGCTTTGATTGACCAATAAAGGTAATCCAAATGTGGAAGGAGTGTAACTTAGTTTGGCTTAGTGTTCCATAAAAGTTCAGCGAATCAATATATTAATTGGTATATTCTCTAATGAAAATTAGGCAACTTAATCAAACAATTGAATTGTAGTTTTATAAGAGAATACATACAGTACATAATCCAATGAATATTATCGAAATTAAGTTCACTATACAGCTTGAAAGTTGAACGAAAAAAAATTGGAATCTTCATTAAACAAAAACTCAAAATAATTTAAATCATCAAAAAAAAATTATGAAAGGAAATATAAGTCGGGATTTTTTTTAATAACTAAAATTCAATAATATTACTCGAGACGCATTGTATGGTTTTCAGTTAATGCAATATTGCAATAAAACAATAGTGCTGCTTCAACGATCTTACAGTATATATATAACATGGAAATTCAAGGTAATTAAAAACATGGGCATTACCTAATGTCTATAATTCCAATACCCACTCCATCTAGCAATTAAAATAGAATCATCAGCACCACCAAGAGCCGAAGACAACTTCAACAAATTGAAAGTCACAAATATCAACACTTTGGAATGATTACCTTTGATTTAGAAAGTCGAATCTAATGAATTGAAGATAGAGCTTTTTAGGATCTCCAATCCCAAAGTGTGAAGCCAAGAAATAGAGAAGATAGTAGGAAAGCTCTTGTGATTATATCATCATAATTCGATGTCTGTGTCTAGATTCAGTACATAGTTTATCGAGAAGTCCATTTCCAAAAGCCATGTCTAACGGAATTTTTAATGCACAATAACAGAACAATTTCTTTGTACCCTGCCAACTCTTGATAAAGGTACTATTTCTAACTGCATCACCAGAACAGAAATGGACATTCTAATACCCGAAGTTTTTGAAGTAACTCGGTCAGCTTGTCCATCTATTTCTCTAACTCTCGAACCTATACAATATAATAGAAAAGCAGAATTAAGTTGATCGCCAGTTTATATACATATGTATTCGCACGTGGTTGGTTAAACTTGTTTCTTTTAATCGATCGACTTCTGTTGTTTAAAATCCAAAATACATCAATTTAATTACCACTTTGTATCTTCCACACTTTTGCACTAACATTTTACAGAAGTGCAAACATGTTAAGTATGAAAAGGACAACCTTCAAACTTAAATTGTAACATACAACCATCGAAATTGAAGATTAAAAAAATGCGTACTTGATTGAACTGCCTGGAACGGCATTGGTGTCTTCTTCTTCGTTGTAATTGGGGGTTTAAAGCTTTAGTTTTTTATTTTTATTTGGATAGAACTCTGGCTTGGTAGGGAAGAAGATAAATACGTAGGATTTTTTGTTTTTTCCAAAAATTTCGGTGTTTTTAATATGATAGTTTTGAAATTGGGTGAAATTTTTATGGGATAGGGAGGTGAATATAATTTGAGAATAGACAAAGGAGATTTAAACAAATCTGAGGAGGTATGACTAATTATTATTCCATCCAATTTTTTAGGAACCAATCATATTGATCAAAGTGCAAAATGGAGCGATATGATGAGGAGAGAGAATGTGCGCGAGCTTTTATATATATATATATATATAGATTAGGGTCTCCCCTCTAAACACATAGTCAACTTGGTTTGACCGTTAACTTTCAAGTCAAATAATTGAAAATTACACAAATGCCCTAATTGTTTTCAAAAAGAAAATATTCAATTTTAATTAGGTGGGGGTATTTATGTCATTTTCAGTTGTTTGACTTGAAAATTAACAGTCAAACCAAGTTGACCGTGTGTTTAGGGAAGAGACCCTAATTTTCCTTGGGGGGAATCCTAATTGGCTAATCTAGTGGGGGATAACACTAGTTCACCCTATTTTTATTTATTGGGGTCTTATTTTATGCTTCATAAGTGAAGGAGAACTATAGGAGGCAAGGACACGGTGAAGCATTGCTAAGAGCAGCGATTCAGAAATGCAGAACCATAAACATACATCGTGTTTGCCTTCATGTTGATCCACTGAGGACTGTCGCCGTTAATCTTTACAAAAAATAGGTTTTGAGATTGATGAACAAATATAAAGGATTAAATAAAAGTGGTATCAAGATTGTTTGGTTTAGTGGAAAATCATTTAGGAGCAGTTGTAAATGTTCTAATTTTTACATATATCCGTATGGACCTAGATATGACCACCAGCGAGTGGGTATGGTACATGTGTATGCATCGCTAAGAATGTGAAGAGACTCCATACAAATCCTCACACACTACAAATAGGAAGGCCACAAGGAATAAATAAGCAAAAGACATGTTAGCTACTTCTATTCAATTGCCAAAACAATTAACCAATTTCCTTGCTGGAAGTGCGAATGGATCAATAATCCCTTCCAATTGCCTAAACCATGTCATCGATATACAATGCCCTTCTCTAATGCATTTGTAAGCAAATCCAACTATCACACCTACCCCAGGGCATGACAACTCAGTTAAACAACAAACAAAAATAAATAACCTTCGGCTAATCAAGATCATGCACACATATCAGAACACCACCCAAGGATCACTTGAAGAACTACTCTAACCATCTTCAAGAAGTTAATCAAAACAGGTATCTAAAATATAAAACAAGGGATATTAATTATACTATAAACAAAGCAAAAAAATTATATGATAAAAAACAATTACCTATCGATCAACAACTTTTACTGCTAAATTCTTCTTTGTCTTTTTTTAGTATTCACATTCCGACCACTTGAACTTCCTTCATCATAAAGTCCTTGAATGCTCTTCGTTTCTTGAAAGTTGTTAAGGTTAAGAAAATTATAAACAAAAAAAAAAAAATACATATACATACTAAAACGGTTAATTACCTAGAAGAATATCTAATGCAATAATGGAATAATTGCCATGTATTTCATGTTATATATGGAAAAGCTTTGGTAGAGCCTTAGATGCAAATAAAATTATTGTAATACCAGTTTAGATGTAACTAGATTTTGGACCCGGGCATATGCCCGGTATCTATTAAATATTTTGTGTGTTGAAAAGGCTTTACAAAATGTCTCACACAAATTTTCGAATCAGAATATATTTTTATTAAAAATAAACAGAAATACGTTAATGACCAGTGATTATGGTGCATAAGTACTTGGAAACTAAGGGATCAAATTGAGATAGCCTCTTACTTTGTGGTTTAGGATATTAATCCGTAATTTTTAAATAGAATTATCTTAAACTCGATCTAGCTTGTATAATAGTTTTCTTAGATTTATGGTGATTTAGCGGCAAATTTTCGAATAAGAATATATTTTTATTGAAAATAAACCTAAATACATTAATGAGCAACGATTATAGTGCATAAGAAATTGGAAACTAAATGATCAAATTGAGATAGCCTCTTCACATTGTGGTTTAGAATATTAATCCGTAATTTTTAAATGAAATTATCTTAAACTTGATCTAGCTTGTATAATAGTTTTATTAGATCTATGGTGATTTAGCGGTAAATCATCACCATTCGGCTTATGTAATGTGTACAAATCACTAAAACAGATTGATTGTTTCCATATCCTCAAAGAATACACTACTCCCACTTGAAAAGATTTATCACATGAACATGTCCTATGAACGGGTGTCATTATATTAAATTATTCTAAAAAATATTAGCAACTATGCATAGCTATGAGATATGAAAATTATATTAATTACTCATTTAAATTTCTTGACCACTCTCTATAAAAAGGAAGCACCAAACATTGATAAAACTCATCGACTTCTTTTTATTGTTAGGTTTAATAATAGAAGTTTGATTGAAGTTTTGTGAGAATGCCCAATATGACGAAGATAATATTGAAGCTACTTGAATAGCAAGGCATTCCCAATCACAATAAAAGAATTATAATAAATACTATTTAAAATGCAAAACTATATTTGTCTAGACATTTATTCCCCATACATATAATACAAATATGTTTTAGGGTTATTAGTTCAATACATTTGCATCAAGTTTCTGATTTTTCATTAATTATTCTTTGAGGTTAGTTTAATGTAGTACGTTGCATCCAGTTTCCAATTTCTCATTAATTATTCTTTGAGGTTAGTTCAATGCAGTTACATCAAGTTTCCGATTTCCTATTAATTATTATTTGAGGTTAGTTCAGTGCAATTGCATCCACTTTATGATTTTCCGTTAGTTATTCATTAAGGTTAATTCAGTACAGTTGCAGCCTGTTTTCGATGCTTCGTTAATTAGTCTTTGAGATTAGTTCATTGCATTTGCATCCAGGTTCCAATCTCCCGTTAATTACTCTTTGAGGTTAGTTTAATACATCTGCATCCAGTTTCTAATTTCCCGTTCATTGTTTTTCTAGATTAGTTCGACAGTTTATAATTTCTATACAGTTTGCATACATGTAAGAGTCTATTTTTATAAACTTACTTTCATTTTGGGTTCCTAATTACTTATAATTACTCATGTGAGAAGGCTAAAAAAGTGGACATTTATGCTTTGAGGTCAGTGCGATGCAGTTACATCCGACTTCCGATTTCTAGTTAACTATTTTTTGAGATTATTTCAATGCATTTGCATCCAATTTCTGATTTCCCGTTAGTTAATTTCTTATTTTAGTTTAATGCAGTTGCATCCAGTTTTTGGTTTTCTGTTAATTATTCTTTGAGGTTAGTTCAATGCAGTTGCATCCAATTTCCGATTTTATGTTAATTGTTCTTTAAAATTAGTTCAATGCATTTGTATCAAGTTTCCGATTTCCCATTAATTATTTTTTGAGGTTAGTTTAATGCAGTTACATCAAATTTATAATTTCCCGTTAATTATTCATTTAGGTTAGTTCAGTGTAGTTTCATCCATTTCTCAATGTTTCGTTAATTAGTCTTTGAGATTAGTTCATTGCATTTTGATCCAGTTTTCGATTTCCTGTTAATAACTTTTTAAGGTTAGTCCAATACATCTGCATCTAGTTTCTAATTATTTATACTTTGAGGTTAGTTCGATACAATTATATCCGGTTTCTGATTTCCCATTAACTATTCTTTGAGGTTATTTTAATGCATTTGCATTTAGTTTTCGATTTCCCACCAATTATACAAATTATTCTATAAGGTTAGTTCAATGCAGTTGCGTTTGGTTTTTGATTTTCTGCTAATTATTTTTTGAGTTAAGTTCAATGGATTTGCATTCAGTTTCCGGTTTCCCATTAATTATTATTTGAGGTTTGTTTGATGTATTTGCATACTGTTTCCGATTTTCCGTTAAATATTTTTTAAAGATTTGCATCCAATTTTTAATTTCTCATTAGTTATTCTCTGTCATTAGTTTAATGCAATTCGCATAAAGTTTCCGATTTCCTGTTAATTACTCATTGAGCTCAGTTATGTATTTGAATCCAGTTTCCGATTTTCTTATAATTATCCAATATGGAATGTAATACCAACTTCTACTGATCCATCTGTAGTGTCCTTGCAAACATGACATAAAAAGTAAATTATGCTTAATTTACTATGTGGGATCAACGAAGATTATCCAGTTTCCGATTTCTCGCTAATTATTCTTTAAATTATGCATGACTCATTATGTGGAATCTTCAAAGATTATCTACGAACGGGTGCTGTTATATTAATTATTCTGAAAAATATTTGCAAATATGCAAAACTATTATATATTGATATTATATTGATCACTCAACCAAATTTCTTATAACGTGAAAACCTCACTCTCATTTAAAAAAAACACAACTCGCCTTTGATAAAACCCTTCAACTTCATTTTGTTGTTTAATAATAAAAGTTGGAAAGATTGCCTAATAAGGAGAAGTTCATATATATTGAAGCTACTCGAATAGCAAGGAGTTCTCAATCATACGGAAAGACATAATATAAACACCATTTTAAATGCAAAACTATACTTATCGAGACATTCCCACAACATATAACCCAACTATGTTTTGAGGTTAGTTCAATGCATTTGTATCCTATTTCTGATTTTCTGTTATTTATATTTTGAGGTTAGTTCAATACAATTGCATCCAATTTTCAATTCCCGTTATTTATTTTTTGAGATCAGTTCAATGCAGTTGCATCCAGTTTCTGATTTTTCGTTAATTATTCTTTTCGGTTAGTTCAATACATTTGCATCCAATTTCCTGTTAATTGTTCTTTGAGGTCAGTTCAATGCATTTGCATCCAGTGTCTGATTTCCTGTTAATTATTCTGTGAGATTAGTTTAATGCACTTGCATCCAGTTTCCAATTTTTCGTTTATTATTTGATAAAGTTGCATTTGCATATAGTTTCCGATTTCTCATTAATTATTATTTGAGGTTAGTTCAATGAATTTGCAACCAGTTTCCGATTTCCAGTTAATTATTTCTTGAGGTTTTGCATCCAGTGTATTTTTTTAGATTATTTCAGTGCAGTTGCATCCGGTTTCCGATTTCCTGTTAATTATTTTTTAAGATTAGTTCTACGCATTTGTATTATGTTTCCAATTATAATTAATTTTTCTTTGATGTTAGTTTAATGCAGTTGCATCTAGTTTCCGATTTCCCGTTAATTTAATCTTTAAGGGTTAGCTCAATGCATTTGCATCCAGTTTTCGATTTTCCGACAATTATTTTTTGATGTTAGTTTGATGTATTTGCATCCAAGTTTTGATATTCTGTTAATTATTCTTTGAGGTTAGTTTAATACAGTTGTATCCATATTCTGATTTTTTATTAATTACTTTTTAAGATTAGTTTAATGCTTGCATTTGCATTCAGTTTTCGATTTTCCATTAAATATTATTTGAGGTTAGTTCGATACATTTGCATCCCGTTTTCGATTCCCCATTAATTGTTTGTTGACGTTAGTTTTATTCAGTATTATACATATTTTAAAATATTTGTCATTATTGTTTTGCCGTTATTATTAAATTTTTTTTATTTTTTATTATATATTTTGTGATGTTATTTTTTGTATAATTATTTTTAACTATGTTTTGAGGCTGTGTTAAGGATTTATTTGAAATAAGTCAGTGATTTATCATAGACACTAAAATTGTATGATTTGTAATAGGGAATTAGTTTATGCAAATCACCTATTTTTTAGCAATTTTTTTTATTTGATCAAATATATAAGAATTGTAACACTAAAAGTGTTTGATTCGTAATAGGAAATTATTTTCTAAAAATCATTTTTAGCAATTTTTTTTATTTGGTCAAATATATAAGAATTGTAACACTAAAAGTGTTTGATTCGTAATAGGAAATTATTTTCTAAAAATCATTTATTTTTTAGCAATTTTTTTTATTTGATCAAATATATAAGAATTGGAAATACACTCAAACTCTACAAATATAATAATTATAAATACACTCAAACTCTCCAAAGAGGTTCGATGTAGGTGGGATTGTAGGCTATTAGAAGATATTATCTTTCATATTAGATTGCCACATATGATAGAGAAAAGCTAACTCTCATATTAGAGTGCCACATAGGAGAGAGAAAATCCTTTTTTAAAGGTCTCTGCTTTAGTATATAGACTAGGTATTATACCCGGGCATATGCCCGGGTTCTTTTATGAAATTTTCATTTCCAGCATTGTGTAATAGGAGTAAGGGTATTATCATGTAATTTAACTAATTGAGAAGTTTCATTTCCAACATTGTGTAATAGGAGTAAGTGTATTATCATGTAATTTAATTAATTGAGAAATTATTGCATAATAAATCACAAACATGTAATAAATTTAAGCATATATTTGCATGCTTGATAAGTTTAAAACTTGGCACAATCTATAACCTAATTATTGCTCCTAAAATAAATAATAGTTCCATTAAAATTTATTCTACTGATCATCATCATCACTAATGTTGATTATCTTAACAACTTCATCACTCGTCATGTCAACATTAGCAAATGATGTTCGTAATTCTCTATTTTCTTGTCCAACGTGCATGATATCGACATGCGGTTCTTGATTTATTTCATGAAACTGTTCATTGGCTTCTTGAAGTTGTATGATTTCGTTTGTAGCTTCTTCATGAATCGGCCGCAGATGATTGATTTAAATCCCTTGCTTCTTTAAGTTGTTGTCATTATGGCTAAGTTCTTTGAAGTTGAAATCTCGGCGTCGAATTGGTACAATTCACGCGAAGTGATGTGAGCGACTGTCGCGGCTTGATTTTCAGCTATATTTTGTGTTTCTTCCAGAGTTTCATAACATGTTTGCAATGTTGACAAATGATCATAGTCGTCACAATATTCTTTAAATATTCCTTGTAGAATAGGAATGTCTATAGTCACATTAGATCCAAATCTATCGCCTATAATTTCCGTTTTGTAAACTGGTGGTGTATAAATTTCGTTATACAACAGTATCTGATTCAATATTGCTTTCCTTGAAATAGGAAATATTTTATCATCATCCATTTTGCTGCACAAAAAATTAAACATAATTAGTACGTTAAATTGTGAATAAGTTTATATACATGTTGGCATAATATCTACTATCGTGCCGATGCAATATTCTGGATATGGCATTTACCGATACATTTGTTAATTATATTTGCTAAAGTAATATGCCAAGAAATATCGTGAGTTCCACATAGCGATATTTCTTTAATATTCAACAATGATAATAATTAGTATGCGAATTCCATGTACGTGTAATCCAAATTCCAACTAATTAGAAACACGTACACGATATTAAATAAATATCGTGAGTTCCACATAGCGATATTTATGTACTATTCAACAATTCAAAAACACTCGCCATTGGCACTCTGGCAGTACTGCTATTTCTGGTTTGGTTGAACATTACTGATAATTTCATCAAGCAATGCTACGACTTTGAGTATGATAAATATACTCAAAATTTGGAAAGGAAGCATTGAAGAATTGTAAATTTAAGGTAATTTTTTTTCTAGTTATCAACGTTTATTTTATTTTATTTTTTTATCTTACAGTCTACTCTAGAAGGTAGAACTAATCTTTTTCCAACTGAAGCTGGTGTTGTGTCTCCGACAACAACTGCATCTTGAGACCTTGGTACAATTCTGATCGATCTTTTTACGGTTATCACGTTATCCAACGTGGGAGTTCCACCACGCTTGTTTCGCATCAACAACTAACTGGCTCAAAAGACGTCCACCTCTCATCGATTAATGCGTCCTTCTTTTTTCTATGTTGAAGCCTGTAAGCATAGAATTCTCTAAGGCTTACTGTATTGTGTTTTGTCAGCTTACCTCCACGTACATTATTTTTTAAAATCTGCAAATGGAAACCGTCTTCTCCAAATGGAAAAAGAATAAGATACTGCATAGCCATAAAGCTTGGTTGTAACTCATTCATCCTTTTTAAGCCTTCTGATATTTTCTCGACAATTACGTCTCTACCGTTATTATTTTCATGTCCGTCTCCAACAATTAATCCAGCAACTTTTGCTGCCTCTGGTATGTTGTACTGCCTTGCATCCTTGTTTCGTGTTCCAATGATTCTCAAGCGCACGTGGATCAAATCAGACTCTCGGAATCTTTCTCTTGTTGTTCTGAAAGATTTTATCAGATTATTCTCAACATTGAACATTTTTATCAATACGTCAACAATTTCTTTATCTATGTTTTTCAGATCTTCTTTTTCTTTTCTTTTCAAAAAATCCACTCGGTTTTGAACTTCGTTTTCTGTGTCATGTATATATAACTGAGCAAATCTTGGCTTCTGGCTTGGCATTGGCAGTAAAGAACCTATCTTATGATGCTTTTGCCCAGTCAATTTGAAAACATAGGGTCCACGACCTTTTTTGTTTATATCTTTGTCTATTTTTCCACCCATAGACGTCATAGCAAACATCATATTGTATGACCGTATGTTTTCTCTAAATTTTCTTGATCTAGTTCCCCCATTGTAGTCCATGAGCTGCTTTAGAAAACTCGGAGGTTCTTTTAGTAATGGCAATTTTACCTTCCCTTGTTGGCAACAGATGGTGAACTTTGTATTCTTGGGTCTCTTATATTTTGTGTTCCTCTCCTCATACCAAAGTATAGCACCACAGTGAGAGCAGACACTTGAAGGTCCTCCGAAATTCCACGGCGTAGAGAATTTTCCTGAAAATGAAAATGTACACATGTTAATAATATAAATTAATTTAGCAAAACAATAATACAATTAGAACTTACTATTGGTGACAACTTTGTCTTGATTGTTTCTGTTGATCCGTAAACATCTCGTCACGCTAAATTGTCATCGTGCGTAGCATTAATAAGGTGTTAACAAATGATTTTGTGATATACACTAAGAAATGCATTAATAAGGTATTACCAATTGTATCATAATCAATTTCCATATGATCATCGCTTGCCAATGTTGTGGCATTTGTGTATACAGTCGAAACCTCTTGTGACCTTTGTGTATTGCAAAAGCCAATATCTGGACGTATAGATGAGAAAAGTAAGAATCTTAAAAGTTTTATTTCATAAATATATTATCACATTTTCAATATTGTACCTGTTTGATATTGAGGAAGATTTGCATATTGAGTCTGCTGGAATAATGATTGTGAGATTGGATGTGATGGCTGCACATTGTTATATCCAATTGCTGCACACATAATGATGTAATTAACTTCTCATAAACGTATATAAATATAATATAAATATGATTTTTTTTTACCTGGTGAATGTTGAACATAAGGAAAGTACTGGTATTGTGAATGTGAAATCATAGGTGCTGATTGCACGTTCCTATTGTACTGAAAAGATAATGGATACGAAGGAAAGAATCCATGTGCTTGTGCTGTTGAATGTTGAACATAAGGAAAGTATTGGTATTGTGAATGTGAAATCACGGGGGATGATTGCACGTTGCTATTGTACGGAAAAAATAATGGATATGAAGAAAAGTATCCATGTGCTTGTGCTGTTGAGATAAAGATATGTTAGTTCATGTGCTTGTACGTGCTTATGCTGTTGAGATAAATGAATGTGATAAGAATTACCAAATGCTTGACCGGCGGGTGAGTTTTGTCTTGGTGTGTTATGCATTCTTCTTCTGTGTGTATGGTTTCCCTTTGCTCTCAACTTAAACATTCTTTCGATGCATGCTTGTTTTGCCTTCAATTTTTTGGAGATATCTATTTAGTTCTGCACTGTAAAATAAATTAGTCAATAAAATAAATATATACAAACTAATATGGCATGCTCTCTGCAGGATGGCTGACTCCTCATGCTACTATGAATGTTATTGTGCTATGAATAATAGAGATCAGCTTATGAAGGCCTCACAATCTAATATATAAGGAATAAATAAATCTAAACTCATCGATGAAGCATTAGAGATGGAGGAAGCTTTGTGGATTTGTTATGAATCGTAAGCGTAGGTTTCACTGCCAATCTTTCCAAACGTTATGAAGCTCAGGCTATGTGTCAAACCAATCAGGTTGTTACATTTCCTACCTTGTCTCGTTTGTAAAATTTGTGCATGTTGATTTTTTCTTCTCCGGAACTTTCTCTACAGAAGTTACTTTAATTTTTTCTTATGACGTGACAATCAAATTTGGATTCTCTAATTTTTTGAACAAAAAATCAATGTGAGTTGGGGTTCGGAATTGAATTTTTATTCAATTGTAATTGAGGATATAGGTCTATCTATTTATTTCTAGTTCGAGGACTCGTAATTCTAGGAGTTAACTCAGTTCTAGGACTATTATTTCCATTAATAAGGGTATGGTAATTGGTCAGACTACAATAAAGACACTTATTGGCTTCTTTGATCTAATCCATGACGTCTATTATAAAGGATGGGCGTAGAAGAACCGGAAATAAACGGTTAAAGTTCAATAAGATAGAAATGAAATTGAGATTAATATTGTTCCATTTTTTATTTTTTCACAGGTAAGTCAGTTCCATTCTTTATTTTCAGGCTCAAAGTAAGAATTGAGATGAAAGAGGAGAAAGAGTAAACCCCCCTTTCAGGGCTTGGTATCAACTATGTCGTAAGGTCATCGAGCCTCCACCGACTTCGAAGCCTATCTCAGTGAGGCAGCCTAGAAGGAAGGCTAGAAGAGCCCAAGCATTTCAAAGTGGAATACCCGTTGTGCACTAATGTGACTGTACTAATGTGTAGTTAGTTGGAGCAAGATGTTCGTTTGCATATGTAAGGGCCTACATGGGTATTCAGTGGAATACAGGGGGCAATGGATGGTGCCAAGGGTGATAAGAGAAGCAATTGGAGAGAAGCTTCATGTTTCTTCTTCCTCTCCATCAGACACAATTATTTATATTGCAAACTTGGGATGTTCAGTAGGACAGAATACATTCCTTGCAATACAGACCATAGTAGAAGCCATATAATGCATATTTCAATCGCAAGGCCTTGGCCCTCAAACCCCTGAGTTTCAAGTATTCTTTAGTGATCAAGTCTCAGATGACTTCAACAAACTCTTCACTTCCCTTTCTCCCAAAAGACAATATTTTGCAGCAGCAGTACCCGGTTATTTTTACTCTTGCCTTTTTCCATAGTCTCTCCATTTTATTTACTGTTCATATATATTCACTTCAATGGCTCTCGAAAGTACCAAAAGAAACCTAATGAAACAAATCAAGGACGCTATGATTAGTGCTACTGGATTCTTACAATGTTGAATGTGCCCAATCTAATTGCATATGTTGACGCATTGTGAGGTATGGTTTCAGATTAACGTTTTCTGGACTAAAGTTTTCTTTTGAAGTTGGTGGTGAGGTTTTGTTGGGGATTTTTCTGGTCAGCTTATGTGTGTTTCTTGTTGTTTGGTTTGCTAGTATTGGGATTCGTTATAGGTGGTGTTACAATGTACTACCTTGATGAAGAACAGATTCACATCATCATGTCTTGCCCAAGCGTGTCATGTGGCTTGAATTGTAAAGAGAATATTGAACTTGAAAAATATGTCGGATCGTGTGTAATTGCTCCTAATCAAAATTTGAATCTTGCTATTTCATTGAAGTTGCCGGAGTCAGATTACAATCAGAAGCTTGGAGATTCCAGGTATATACATTTGAATCACTTTAAAAATGTTAGATGTTTTACGTTCTATGTGTAGTGATTTTGTTGTCTGCCTTTTAAGATCTAAGTTTTACACGTGCTTTTAGTGCTTATGCTAGTTTCGTTGTCTTCTTTGCATTCCATCATGTTGGGAACAACTTTCCTTGGAAAGACTGCAAAGGACCCTTCTCAAAACTTTGGTTCTTTGATTCTTAATTGTACACCATGGTTGTTCATTATATATGTGTGTCTGGCTTAATAACTTATCGACCAATGTTGTGTGTATAGGTTAAGGTGAACCTCTTATCGACTGATGGTGAAGTTACTGCCAGTCCAAGCTATCCATGTTGATCTACATGGTGGGTGTTAGCAACTATTTTTATCTATTAAACACGGTGGCATATATTAAACACGGTGGGTGTTCCATTATTTATTTTCAAGTTTAACAAAAGAATTGAGATTAAGGCAAATACTTTCGGGTGGACTCGAAGTTGCGGATAGATCAGTAGATAACTTGTGCAGATGAACAAAGTTGTGCACAGGTAATATATTCAAGGAAACTCGATGGGAATTCACTATGAATCCAGGACCATTCAATGTCAAAGAGCATGTTATTGTATAGAATAAATAGATAATGAGGAAAAGAGAAAAAGAGAAAAAGAAGTGAACCTTTCAATGAATCGGCAGGAAAAATGTAGAAGATGAGCGGAAAAAAAATTGTTAATATATAGAAGATGAAGCAAAGACACAATTCGATTGCTAATAGAATTTGTTATCTATTTGTCGTACGGATTCGATTGCTAATAGAATTTGTTCTAATAATATTTAATAGATTGTGATGTTATCTATCCACAGAGTTTTAGTGGAGAGATGAGTCTACGTGGGAGTCTACAGAGTTTTAGTGGAGAGATGAGTCTCCGTGGGAGAGCTCTGTTATAAGAAATTGCCACCTAGGATTGTGATTGCCACCTCAGCTGGACTCTGCTTTAATATAGAGAGAGGTGATAGTAGATTGCTTATCCCATTGTGGTTGATGGGCTGGGTAAGGAGGGATGACATAGCATTTCGTTAAGCTTTGATATGTTGCCCACTGTGTTTAGGCATATAACTCCCCAGAAAATCTATCATAGTTATAATATGGTTCAGAACATAGATACAAACGTAGATTCTCTTTATTGTTATTTTTTACAAATTACTATTAGATTTTCTTAGATTCTAAAACAACATAACTGATAACCCGTTCATATAACAGAGGTATTTAATTTTCATGCTGGTTCCATTGTTTAGATTACTACAAGTTAGTTTCAATTTCGGTTTTTTAATGAATGCAAAGAACCAAACGTTGCCTGCCCTAATGCAACTATTTCAGTCGGTAATTAGTAGTATTGAATGTGGGATGATTTCATTTTATTTTGAACAGGAGACAATCAGATGATGTCTCAACATTCTTTGCCACAAGATCATATTAGATAGTTCTTATGATTTTAATTTATTCTGTAATGCACCTGGCCTCATAAAAGTTAAACACTTGAACATCCGGCTCCTGGAACTTCACCCTCTTATTTTAGGCTCTCATTTCAAACGCTTTTTGTGAAGTTAATTTGGATATGTTTTTATTTATTGGGGTCTTGTTTTATGCTTCATAAGTGAAGGAGAACTACAGGAGGCAAGGACACGGTGAAGCATTGCTAAGAGCAGCGATTCAGAAATGCAGAACCAGAAACATACATCGTGTTTGCCTTCATGTTGATCCACTGAGGACTGTCGCCGTTAATCTTTACAAAAAAATAGGTTTTGAGATTGATGAACAAATATAAAGGATTAAATAAAAGTGGTATCAAGATTGTTTGGTTTAGTGGAAAATCATTTAGGAGCAGTTGTAAATGTTCTAATTTTTACATATATCCGTATCGCCATTTGCCATTAATGCCTACAAAACTTTGGAAAGAACTACTAGTCAAAGAAGGCTGCAGTTCTTTAGTCTTTCTCATGAATGAATTCCTAAGCATCAGAGTTTGCCTGTTCCAGTATCTTAGTGAATTTCTGGTATTGTTCATATTAACAATACATATCTGCAACCAGCTACTTCAGCTGAAACAGTTGAACAAAGCTTATAGCTTGAAATACATTCTGTTAGATGTGGAGCACTTGAAGCAGAGTCCTCAAGGGGGGCTACGAGGATGAAATGACATTTAGTTATTAGTTCATGTACGCCAGCTATTTGGGACGACGCTCTCCTGTGTCGTCTATCTCATGGTCCATGTATTTAATAAGAGCATTTGCAATGCAGGTGATAGAGGGGGGGAAGTGATAACGATCACCTACTTTCCTCCAAAAGTGCTGTGCAATGCTGGGTGATAAACTCGGTGATAGTTTTCCCGAGTTCAAAACAAGTGAAACCTTCCACCGAAGTTTATCAATCGACTTATGCGGGATGTTGGATTCCGTCTCGTGTGTTTTTTTAAAAAATGGTTTTTTTTCGGACGGGATGTTAGATTCCGTCCTCGCATGATTTTTCAGTTTTTTTCGATTTTTTTAAATTTCGGGCCGGGATGTTTCATTCCGTCCGGAGTGTTTTTTTCAATTTTTATGTCCCGGCCGGAATCCAACATCCCGTCCCGGATATTTTTATCACTGCTTTATGCGAACCCTTCACTTTGTTTTCACCGGTTGGTGAAAAGGGGGTGAATAAGTGATGAGGTGGCGGTGATAGAGGGGGGGAAAACTATCACCTGCATTGCAAATGCTCTAAGAACAATAAAAGTAAGTTTGAAAAATTAAAACAAAGACGTCAGATTACATGTAAGAAGCCTTTAATTTCCGTTTGTCTTGTAATTCTTGAATAGACACATTGATTGGTTTCTACCTCAAGGCATGGACCAAAATATCGCCGATATATCTGATATATCGCTGATATATCCGATATATCGTTGATATTTTGGTACACCGTTATCGATATTTCCGACATATATCCACCGAATATAGAACCGTTTTTTTTCCGATATATATTGGAATTTCCGATATAAAACTTTATATCGCCGATATAATCGATATATCTGATATTTACGATATATATCGGTTGACTTTTTGACCATTTTTTAATATAAATCCGATATTTCCAATATATTTCCGATATTTCCAATACATTTGATATTTCCAATACATTAAATAGTTTGGACTGGTCACCAAAAAAAATGGATATCCGTAAATATTGGATATATCGATTATATCGGCGATATAAAGTTTTATATCGG
Organism: Coptis chinensis; assembly: GCF_015680905.1. Taxonomy (NCBI): domain Eukaryota; kingdom Viridiplantae; phylum Streptophyta; class Magnoliopsida; order Ranunculales; family Ranunculaceae; genus Coptis; species Coptis chinensis. The sequence continues at coordinate 83,536,842 of NC_141463.1, read as the reverse complement.
AAATTCCGATACATCTCGGAAAAAAAAAACGGTTCTATATTCAGTGGATATATGTCGGAAATATCGATGTCGGTGTACCAAAATACCGATATATATCGGCGATATTTTGGTCCATGGTTCAAAGAGTGTTTGACTTTAACAAAACGTAAAAATGTGTGGAGCCCACAATAGATAAAGAAAAAAAACAAAAAAACTTGTTCCAATTGCCATTATTAAAGGAGAGCTAGGTCCATGCTTCACTCCTTCAGACTTTGAGACAACATAGAAACAATGGAAAACCATGGTTGCATTAATGGGACTGTAGATGGTTCTAAGTTCCTTTCACCTGTGCCTGTTATTGGTTTATACATAGCTGCAGCTTCTTTGGTGTGCATGCTATTGATGCTTTGTGATATCGTAGCTGGAATTCGTGCTAAAAAGCGATGGCTACCCTGCAAGCTATTCACACTCAATTCTGTTTCTCTAACTCTTCTTTCCATAGCAACTAAACTCCCCGTCGATCTGACAACCTCAATGCCGAGTGCCCAGGATCAGTTTTCTAAACTATGTGGGACTACCTTTATATGTGTCTGTATGAGTTTTCTCACGTCTTCTTTGGGAAATAGCAGGGATGCTGATATTTTTTCAAATTTGATGTCCTTGAGCATTTTCGTGATATCCATAGTTGTAAACATCTGTATACAAATACATACTGGAGTTATTGTTCTGTTCATCATAGAACATATCATAGTCTTGTGCTTTATGGTGTTATTGCTCTTAATGTTTTGGCAGATTTATCCTATTATTAAAGAGGATAATAGAAAAACCACTAGTATATATAATGAGGCTGTTACAAAAGGGAGCAGTAGCATGTTTGGTCGATTGAAGGGATGTTACGTGTGCGCTTATTGCTGTGATCCACAATTTACAATAAGCATAAACCTGGTGTCTGCCGGTGTTGGTACAATTTGCCTGTTGTGTTTAGTCATCTTAATACAAGCTTTAATAAGATCTCTCATTTTGAAGCGGGCCAAGTTTTGTTCTGGGGTGTCTGATTATGACTGGTCGATGCCAATAATAGTTGTCATCCAGATTCTGACTATCATAGTTGGAACTTTTCCAATTGTCTTTAGATGGCTAGCATTGTTTAGTCGCATGGAATTCAAATCGGGCGTTCACACTTATTGGAATGATTCACCTCTTTGTCGAACCTTCTTGAAAAAGGGGGTGACTGTCTATAGATTATACAAGTTCTGTGCATGTTTATTCAATAGATTAGTCCGGATAGTGTCGGGGTTGATAGTGTTCCCAATAGGGCTAGTGCGTCAGTTATTTGGTTTGTACATAGACGATACACATCGCTATTATCTCCATGGGCATGAAGTTGAAATTTGGGCTAGTGAGTATATTGTGAGAAAAAGTGTGGATGATATAATCAGATATAGGGAGGTTTGCTGTAGTGAGCCACTTACTAATCTACTGCAACTCTTTCAAAAATATACTCACTACAGTGGTATTCCTGATTTTGAATTTGCAATTCTTTCTCGCACTCTTCCAGTGGTATTCCTTGTGAAAATTGCACAAGTTTCCTTACCAGGTAATCTTGTTGAATCACTAGTACACGCATTCAGACAAAGCCAAGAAATCATTCTCTTCATTGACCAAACATGCTACTGCTCACCAGGGAACAAATATGCAAAAGAATTCTTTTCATTTGCAAAAGAATTGTGCAGATATGGCGACTTTATCTCAGAGTTTTTTTTTATTTTTTTTATTTATTTTTTTTTATTTTTTTATTTTTTTTAATCTGAAGTGTAAAATCTAAAGTTTAAGGGGTGGAAAGGAGACATAAGCTGTAATAAGTTTTTTTTTTTTTTTTTTTTTTTTTTTTTTTTTTTTTTTTTTTTTTTTTTTTTTTAATCTGAAGTGTAAAATCTAAAGGATTTCATTTGTTTGGAATTGTCACTTGGCATGTATATTTTTGTTTTTGTTCACTATTTGATCTCTGAAGATTAGATTCGTATTTTGTTTGGTCGTATTAATCTTCTTCTGTAAAATTTTATTCTTTTTTAAAATGGAAGGAGTATTATTAAAACGACCAACTTCATTGAAACTCATAACCCCTTTTACCCTTGGAAACACTACTCCAAATGTTTTTGCTGTTGAAAAACAGTCAATTTCACTTGGGCATATTACTAGACCTGATTTTCCTATTCTCCACCAGGTATTACCAACTCTTTTAATGTTTTTAATGCATTGGATCAAATAATTCATCTTGGGTAGTGGGATATTGGTCAAAAAAGATTTAAGAGAAATGCTAATATGGTTGTTTTGGGTGTTGTAGAATGTGAACAAGTCAAAACTTGTCTACTTGGATAATGCAGCAACTTCACAAAAGCCTACTGCTGTTTTGGACTCTCTACAAAACTATTACTCAACCTATAATTCCAATGTGCATCGTGGTATTCATTTCTTGAGGTACTTATGTAATCTAGTATGTTTTTAGATCCCTTTTAACACAGTTGATGCAAGAGGTTTTACTGAAAATAATCTTCATCATGAATTCTAACTAATTTCTCCCTGCACTTTAGTGCAAGAGCCGCTGATGAATATGAATCAGCGAGGATAAAGGTGGCTCGTTTCATTAATGCATCAAAGTCTACTGAGATTGTTTTTTCATGAATCTTGTAGCCTACTCTTGGGACCTATTGAATTTAAGACCAGGGGATGAGGTAAATCCTTGTACTTGGTTGTCTCTTTTTCACTGGTTACCCAAGCATTTCAGCCTTGGGGCACTTTGCTTGTCTCCTTTAAAATCTTCTTTTGCTTTCATGCAGATCATACTTACGATTGCCGAACATCACAGTGTCATAGTTCCTTTTCAAATTGTGGCTCAAAAGACTGGTGCGACACTCAAATTTGTCAGTTTAACAGAAGAAGAAGTTCCTGATATCGATAAGTTGAAAGAAATGCTGTCAGAGAAGATGAAACTTGTGGTCACTCATCATTTCTCCAACACTCTTGGTAGGCATGTTCTTTTTCTTATTTAAACTTTTCTGTTCTCCTTTCTCATGCCTTGTCTCGGTTAAAGATTTTATTCTACCTGATGTGATGGCTTGATGGGTATGTTCACCCTTCATAGATGTTCACATGACCCTTTTTGAAAGAGTGTGGGCTTAAAATAGAAGAGCGAAGAGAGAATGCTTATGTTTAGTTGGTTTCAGTTATTTTTCAAGGTAAGTGATAATCTAAGGTTAGAATGAAGATGGTTATTGGACAGAAATATTCTTTTGAAAAATTAATGGAAAGTAGGACAGTGTGGGTCGTAGTTCACTATAACTTGGTGTGGCATGGGAGTTGATTGAAAGCTCAGGAGCTCAGGTTGTCACACTGTTAAACTGTGCAAGGAGAAAAGACGAGAGTTTTCTAGGTAATTACAAGAGGAATAGACTTAGGGGACAAGAGTTGATTAGGTGTATGCAATGAGTCGACACAGAAAAGACTGACCACAGGACAGCAAAATGTGATTGGTCCAGACAAACAACTTAAACCACCTCAGAAAATGGGGGCCGTTTTGAAGGGGTTACCTCCAAGAGGAAATGGTCGTTTATATCCATCTTCTTCTTATACTCTAAATAACTCCAGCACGAATTTATTCACTGCTTTAGAATCACCAGTATATTACAAACTAAGTTACTTTGTCACGGATACGAAGTGACTGATATCCCTGATTTCTTTTGGTTTTTGTTAATTCATTCTTATCGAGTTATCATTGTCATGGTCAACATTTTATAGCTATACTGAGGTTGACAATGTATAATTCATTATTTTGTGTTGTATACTCTATTTTCTTTGTTGATTTACATCTGTTGTGTGACATTGTAATTATAACTAGTTTTTTTCTAGTGTTTATTATTTTGTTGAATAGAACAGGACTGGTTCTATTCTTTGTTGCATTTGACAGAAGTTCTTAGTTCGATATGTTGTTCATAGATTGTAGTACTTTCCTGATTAATTTTTTGAAAGAAGACAGATTAGCCTTGAAAACAGGCAGGCCATTTTATATCTGTTCCAAGTTCCAACTGATATTTCCAAGAATAAAACAGGCAAACCATTTTTATTATTTATCTATAACTACTATTACACCATTTAATAAGCATTTTATTCTCTTTCCACTCTGTTAAGTTGATATTTGTTCTCTTATTCAGTTGAGAATAGGACTAGCACGTGAGAATAGTTGGGTTTGTTAGGCTCAAATCTATTTAACAACTCCACTCTCTAAGCTTCATCGTCTTCTACCTCAAACATATTCTGTTTTGCAACAAGTTCAACAAGGTACAGTAAAGTCTTCTTCTTTAATTTTCATTGTTTTCTCTTCGTTGATATGCAGAGTCTTCTTCTTGAAAATACTAGGTGCGCAGGTTCGAAATTCGTTTTGTAGTACTGCTACTTATGCTTTGGTCTTTTTTTTTTCTCTGTATTAAGGTTATTTTAGTTTTAAGTGAACAACACTATGTACGAGTCATAGCAGCATCGACCTTCAAAGGTAAGGTTCAGAAACATAGTTATATTGACTCAGAGAGTCAGAGATAGTATTCTCTTTATAGCCCCTTGGTATATATGCTACAAAGTTAACAAGGAACACAAATTTCCTGAAACAGCCAACGCATTGAGTACTAAAGCTTTGCGATAACTCAGTAGGAAAATAGACTTCTTTGGACCCTGATGCTGGAGTACTTAGTTCTTCAATGAGTTCTTGATTCCTCCTAAAATGTACACCAACGGAAAGATTAGTATAGTTGAACAATAACAAAGAAATTTAAGATACTAAAAAGAAACTTGTGCAGATGCATAGTCAGTGACGTATTCTTTCAAATACTACTTACTGATAGAGGGTAGAGTTGACATAAACTTCAGCAAAATCTACATCAAGTTGAATTTCAATAGAAGCAGCACTGACTTCCAACATCCATGTAGCCGGGTTACAGCCATCTTTGATCTCGGTTATCCCTGGGATGGCCTGCAAGATGTTTCAAGAGTCGAGATGTGTAAATAGGTCCCGAACATGGATTCAGAATAGTCGAGACTTTCTGCAAATTTAGGCACTCATGTTTTAAGTTTATCCACAATCTTAAGAAATTCATTATTTTGTTATAATCTAGTTCGAGAAATCTCAGTGAGCTAAACTTGGAACAGTTTAATCCCATGTAGGCTCTGAAGTTAAGCTATAACATTACATTTGTCTCCATCAAATTTCAAATGGATAAAAGAGAAGCATAGTTACATTTGCTAGCTTGGTTTGTAGGAATTACTTTTAGCTGCTTGTTGAAACCACTGACGCATCAAGACTCTTGTTGAAATAAAAGACAATTAGTAAGACTAGCCTTGGAAGGATACTTGTGTATACTTGTATTTTTCAGTTCTTCCAACTGCCAAATGATGCAAAATTTACTCCATTTTATTTCAGTGTAAAAAAGTTATGCTGGTACAGTGTTGAGATGTGAGTTTTTCTCAGTTCTAGGTGATTAGACTCAACCTGAAGCTACTTAGGTTGAGTTAGGACTAGAATTCAGCAGCTTGGTTTTAAGCAGTGCGACTCTGCAAACCAAGTGTGCCAGCCCCTATATAGTGGAAGAGTATAAACCTAAAAAAGTTCCCAATGTTTGGGCACTTTGATTTACTTTTTTTATGCTAAGCAATTTATCATATGCAGTAGAGAGAATTAAAAAAAATAAGTTGAATACTTATGCCAGCCCAACATCCCAAGCATTGGTGTACAGTTTATCACCATTGGTAACTTGATATACGCCTTTTCAGCCTTGACCCATTTTCATTTGCAAGAAGAAGAAAAATGGGGAAGACACCAATACAGATGAAGGCAGTGGTGTACAGTTTATCACCATTTCAACAGAAAGTGATGCCTGGTTTATGGAGAGATCTTCCTCATAAGCTTGGGAAAAAGTTTTCTGAGAATTGGATCAACGCTTACTCTTCTTGTCGCCCTGTTGTTGGCGCTCTATCGTAATTACCCCATCTCTCTACCTTTTATATATATATAAGATTCATTATTGTTTTGATACTTTAATTGATTTGATGAATATTATTTACTGGGTTTTGTTGGATTTAATGTTAGATTGATGAACAATATGTTGATTTATTATAAGATAACCTTTGGATAGCGTTCAAAATTTTCGTGTTACTCTTTTAGCTTGATTATGGATTATAAAGTCTGAGGCTTTTTATCTGATTTTTCCATTTTCTGCTGTTGCCCATATAATTAACATCTTGTTAATGCACGGTAAACAATAAGATTGACTGGATCCTATTGTTTGGTGAATGAAATTGGAAGATCTCATATTTGGATGGGATGTTTTGGTTGAGGCGTAGCCTGTATATGTATGCTGTACTTCTGGGCTACATCATCAAAATTAATGCACTGTATTGTTTTGCTGATCAACTGGGTGCGTGAAAGTTTTTGAGGTAGGGATAGAAGTAATAGAGCGTCACATCAAAGAATGGCAAAGTAATAGATAGAATCTTGCTTGACGTTAAAGCTTTGTTGTGGTATTGGTTCTCAAGATTCTCCGCAAGAAATAATTATTTGTTTGAAATGATGCTTTTTTATTGGAGTACAGTCTTAAGTAGTAATGGGATTTAATTAGGATACTAGGGACAGTATGAGGATATGCTATACCTTGCTTCATACATCAATAAAAGTTATGCTTATGTATCATTTGTATGAGAATCTCCCTCATATGTGCAGTGTGCACTATGTTATACCTTGCTTCATACATCAATAAAAGTAATGCTTATCTAAAAAAAAGAAAAAGAAAAAAAACTTGTTCCGATTGCCATTATTAAAGGAGAGCTAGGTCCATCCTTCACTCCTTCAGACTGAGACAACAGAGAAACAATTAATGGCAAACCATGGTTGTATCAATGGAACTGTACATAATTCTAAGATCTCTTCCCCTGTGCCTGTTATTGGCTTATACATAGCCGCGGCTTCTTCCGTATGCATGCTACTGATGCTTTATGATATCGTAGTTGGATATCGGACAAAGAAGCGATGGCTACCTTGCAAGCTATTCACACTCAATTCTGTTTCTCTAACTCTTCTTTCCATAGCGACTAAACTCCCCGCTGATCTAACAACCTCAATGCCGAAAGTGACCTGGATCAGTTGTCTAAACTGTCTGGGACTATCTTTATATGTGTTTGTATGGGTTTTCTCATGCCTTCTTTTGGAAATTACAGGGATGCCGATATTTTTCAAATTTGATGGGCTTGAGCATTTACATTATATCCATAGTCGTAAAACATCTGTATACAAATACATACTGGAGTTATTGTTCTGTTCATCATAGAACATATCATAGTCTTGTGCTTTATGGTGCTATTGCTCTCAATGTTCTGGCAGATTTATCCGTCCATTAAAGAGGAAAATAGCTCCACCACTGGTAGCTATAATAAGTTTGTTAGAGAAGGGAGCAGTAGCATGTTAAGTCGATTGAAGGGATGTTATCTGTGCGCTTATTGCTATGATCCACAACTTACAATAAGCACAAACCTGGCGTCTGCCGGTGTTGGCACAATCTGCCTGTTGTGTTTAGTCATCTTAATACAAGCTTTAATAAGATCTCTCATTTTGAAGCAGGTGAAGTTTTGTTCTGGGATGTCTGATTATGACTGGTCGATGCCAATAATAGTTGTCACCCAGATTCTGACTGTCGTAGTTGGAACTTTCCCAGTTGTCGTTAGATGGCTAGCATTGTTTAGTCGCATGAAATTCAAATCGAGCGTTCAAATTTATTGGAATGCACCTTATTATCGAGTCTTGAAAAAGGGGGTGACTGTCTATAGATTATACAAGTTGTGTGCATCTTTATTCAATAGAATAGTCATGATAGTGTCGGGGTTGATAGTGTTCCCAATAGAGCGAGTGCGTTACTTATTTGATTTGTACATAGACGATATAGGCGTGTATAATCTCTATCGGCCTGAAGTTGGAATTTTTTATCATCTCCATGGGCATGAAGTTAGAATTTTGGCTAGAGAGTATATTTTGCGAAAAAGTGTGGATGATATAATCAGATTTAGGGAGGTTTGCTGGAGTGAGCCACTTACTAATCTACTGCAACTCTTTCGAAAATACCCAGACCGCCCTGATTTTGATCTTAGAAGGGAATTTGAAAGAGAATTTGGAATGGAACATCCTTTCACTATTCCAATGGTATTCCTTGTGAAAATTGCACAAGTTTCCTTACCAGGTAATCTTGTTGGATCTCTAGTACACGCATTCAGACAAGCCCAAGAAATCATTCTCTTCATTGACCAAACACTAATGCCCAAGAAATCGTTCGCAAAATTTTTGTTTTCATATGCAAAAGATTTGTGCAGAGATGGCGACTTTAGTGGTCTGCTCCCTGAAGAGAATCGTCAACGTCAATTCGGTTTGCATCTGGATCTGAATCGTGCTCGTCAGATCCTTTTTAAATTGAAGGAATCACCGGATCTCAATTATCGTCAACGTCAAGTTCTTCATCCCATTATTGATCGCATCCTTGCTGAAACCCCCTCAACGCTTGAAGATCTATATAAATCTATAGAGAAATTGTTTGTCGAGATGTTGCATTGGGTTTTTAGACAACTACCGATTGCTATATTCGAAAGCTTGAGTGAGAGCCCAACTGAGGAGTTCGAAGAAAGAGTACGACTTGCCATCAAATTCCTCTTTCAAATCGAATCTTTGGACAATCATATTCAATGGTCACTTCCTGGAGGATCTGGTATCTCAAAGTTTCTAACGGATGAAGTTTCGACAAGGTTTGAAGGTCCACTGGCACGGCTCAATGAGATTGTTCGGAGGCCTGCAGGGGTAAGGGGTGGGAACGAGACATAAGCTGTAAGGGGTTTTTTTTTTTTTTTTTTTTTTTTTTATCTGAAGTGTAAAATCTAAAGTTTAATTAACTATTGGATTTCATTTGTTTGGAATTGTCAGTTGGCATGCATCTTTTTGTTTTTGTTCATTTTGAAGAATCTATATTCACTATAATCTATGTTCATTTTTGTTAGATCCCTTTTAACACAGTTGATGCAAGAGGTTTTACTGAAAATAATCTTCATCATGAATTCTAACTAATTTCTCCCTGCACTTTAGTGCAAGAGCCGCTGATGAATATGAATCAGCGCGGATAAAGGTGTCTCCTTTCTGAAAGAGTGTGTGGGCTTAAAATAGAAGAGCAAAGAGAGAATGCTTATGTTTAGTTGGTTTCAGTTATTTTTCAAGGTAAGTGATAATCTAAGGTTAGAATGAAGATGGTTATTGGACAGAAATATTCTTTTGAAAAATTAATGGAAAGTAGGACAGTGTGGGTCGTAGTTCACTATAACTTGGTGTGGCATGGGAGTTGATTGAAAGCTCAGGAGCTCAGGTTGTCACACTGTTAAACTGTGCAAGGAGAAAAGACAAGAGTTTTCTAGGTAATTACAAGAGGAATAGACTTAGGGGACAAGAGTTGATTAGGTGTATGCAATGAGTCGACACAGAAAAGACTGACCACAGGACAGCAAAATGTGATTGGTCCAGACAAACAACTTAAACCACCTCAGAAAATGGGGGGCCGCTTTTGAAGGGGTTACCTCCAAGAGGAAATGGTCGGATATATCCATCTTCTTCTTATACTCTAAATAACTCCAGCACTTAATTTATTCACTGCTTTAGAATCACCAGTATATTACAAACTAAGTTACTTTGTCATGGATAATGAAGTGACTGATATCCCTGATTTCTTTTGTTTTTGTTAATTCATTCTTGTCGAAGTTATCATTGTCATGGTCAACATTTTATAGCTATACTGAGGTTGACAATGTATAATTCATTATTTTGTGCTGTATACTCTATTTTCTTCAAGTGATTTACATCTGTTGTGTGACATTGTAATTATAACTAGGATTTTTCCAGTGTGTATTATTTTGTTGAATAGAACAGGACTGGTTCTATTCTTTGTTGCATTTGACAGAAGTTCTTAGTTCGATATGTTGTTTGAACATTTTTCCATAATGGATTATCTTTGTGTTTTTAGGTTCTGTTCTTCCAATTAAGGATATTACAAGTTGGTCTCACAATGTTGGGGCAAAAGTACTTGTAGATGCTTGTCAAAGTGTTCCACATATGGTGGTTGATGTGCAAAGTCTAGATGCCGATTTCCTTGTTGCATCATCGCACAAGGTTCGTATAATCTAAAATGAGGCTTTTGAAACATATTTCTACATGTATTTTAAATGTGATGTTTCATCCCAATGATTATCCATACATGAAATTAAGTAATAAACATGTCTCAGATGTGTGGGCCTACAGGCGTTGGATTCCTATATGGCAAAAGTAAGGTCTTGTCTGGCATGCCTCCTTTCCTAGGTAATCTTGGACTGAAAGGGTTTTCTTAGAAAGAGATTTTAGCTGATATTCAAGTTTTAAGACTGGTTCTACCACAATGTGTAACTTGCTTTTTTATGTTTCAGGCGGTGGCAAAATGATTTCTGATGTATTCTTAGATCATTCCACTTATGCAGAACGATCTCCTTCCAGGTTAGTGAATTTGTTTGGAGCCTAACATACACTAAACTACAAATTGAACGGCTAGAATTGTGCACCACAAATTGAATGACTAGAATTGTGTTTGAAGTTAGAACCCATTATTTGATGAGTCACATAATTTAATTTGTAAAAGAGCACTGATATATATCGCTGAGAAGATTGATATGGCCTAGATTTCTGTCTAGAAAGTTGATTTGCCTGGTCATTTAATCGCTTGTTAACTATTCCTTTTCCCTTTTGCTTTCACACACCTATTGTCTTTCATTTTGGGTTAGGTTATTGACACCAAGTCTATGGTTTAATCACCTGCAAACTGTTGTTGCTCATCTGCCTACCCCATATTGGACAAATGGTCTGTTTGTATGCATATTCGTGTATTTATTTGATTGCTTGAATTCCTGAAGTGAACTGGTTTTAACAGTAACTTAGAAACTCTAATTGCTAAATCAAGACTTTATGATCAGATCTTTTTGTTTATAACAGGAACATAACCTTTTTCCTTTTTGTTGGCAATATCACATGCTTGCCTATCTTTCTACTACTTTGAAGACACACTTCCAGAATTTAACTATTCTTTCCCTTTATCTGCTAGTTTCTTGTCCTCTATTACCCTAAAACGAGTATTTATTTTCTACAAAGTTTGAAAATCTACTGAAAACCTTATGATATACAATTTAAAATTTCTGTAGTTTTGTTTTATCTGGAACAAGATGAAATCAGTGATGTAACATAAATCTAATGCATGTAATAACATGGTTGGCGGTCCTATACAACTCTTTTTTTTTTTCCTTTTCCTTTTTTTTTTTTGAAAATGAAACAAATTATAAGGTTTACATAATAAATTAGTATATAAGACCTTCATTTTGAAAGGTCCTCATTCACTAGATCTTAAACAGGTTTTGTGACTAATAACTATAAAAAAAGTGACAATCTAGTTTCTAAGTAATTTAGATATTAGCTAGCTAGCTAGCTCAGTAAGAACCTTGTGTCTAACCAAACTCGCTTTCACCTACTTACGACTTATATATATGTAATGAATCCCAGGAAAGAAAATAGAAACTAGAAAATGTTTGATCTTACTATCAATCTCAATTGTACCAGATTTGAGGCTGGAACTCCTGCAATTGGGGAGGTTATAGGGCTTGGAGCGGCAATTGATTATTTGTCGGGGATTGGCATGCAAAAGATCCATGATTATGAGGTGAGCAAATCCTTCCCACCCCCACCTCTCTCTTTCATCTCTATATGTTTCTAGTGATGTCACCTTGTTGGTATCTTGATTATTTACGAATTTTAGAACTGCTAATTGGAAAGTATTGGTCAAATCATCTCTTTGCTGTAGCTGGCTGTCTTTTCAGCATTTAGTTATTGTTAAATATCCTTCTAAGTTGTGGGATTGGAATTGAACAAGGAAAGAAAAAGAAAAATTGATAGGTTTATCTATAATTTTAAGGTTAGAGACTTTAGAGAACGTTGTTAAAGTACTCCTTGCTCTGTGTCCATGCAGATAGAGTTGGCTACATATCTTCATGAAAGCTTGTGTGTGATTCCCAACGTCCGCATATATGGCCCTGTTCCTTCAGAACACGTCAGTCGTGCTGCTCTTTGTTCGTTCAATGTTGAGAATATACATCCAACAGACATTGCAACTTTTCATGATCAAGAGGTAAGATTGTGAAACTTTTTCAAATTTAGTGAGAGACACTTGTTTATTGTGTGTTACCTTCCTCTTTAGTCAAAATTGTTTGTTATGTCTCTAAATATCTAATATATCATTTGAGGAGACTGGAGAGCACTCGTGTCTTCATATTTTTACTGTATCTATCATTCTATCATATTCTCCTGAGAGGTATTTTGTTGTGTATGTGTGAATGATAAAACACATTCTTATTATGGATATATATACACGTAACACATGTTAGCTACCTACAAGTTTCTGACTTCCTATGTTTTTTAGTTTCAGTATGGAGTGGCTATCCTGTCAGCCTGTCAGGTCATCATTGCGCTCAACCTCTCCATCGATACTTGGGAATTAATGCAAGTGTGCGTGCTAGTCTCCACTTCTACAGCACAAAAGAAGATGTTGATGCATTCATTAGAGGCTTGAAGGGAACAATTGACTTCTTCATTTCCTCTTCATAACGGGTCTCCCATCTGAGTTTTGTACGTTGTTTGTGTTCAATTTATTCCTTACACTAGTGTTCTTTCATTTATATTATGTTAAAATAATTTGTAGTGTCATCTTTCGAATTCGTGCAATTCTATCGTCATTTCGTGCTAAGAAAGAAAAGGTAGAAGAGATTGGGGAGCTAGTAAGTAAGTATGGGAGAAGGAAGGACTGAAAAGTTGCTCTTTCCATCACTAACTCCTGCTTACTTGAAGGCTAATGGGATGATAAAAAGTGATGTTAAGGGTCAAGAAGAAATTGAAGATCCTTGTCGTAGTTTTCAGAACTATTTAGTAGAAATGATAGTGGAAGAAGGAAAGTTATGGGATATGATGGATGTAGAAGAGCTTCTATATTGTTGGAAACATTTGAAGTGTCCTGTTTTTATTATTTTGGTTTGTAGATTTTATGGGGAGCTTTGTAAGGATTTGTTTTCAGGGCAAGATGATGACCATGTGTAAGAGTTAATAATGGTCTTGTATGATTATTTGATTCTTTTGTTGAGAACTTGAATTTAGAATGACCTTTCATTTTGATTGTTATGATTGTCGCATAAACTTTTCAATGAAATCCTTCAGTATAAGTTTTGTAAGTTTAAGTTGATTCTTCTTGTAGTACATGGTACTATGGTAGTGGTGGGAGCGAACCAAATTAATGACACGAATAGACTGGCAATCTCCGCCGTTATGCAATATCCCGAAGCTTCATCCACGTTTTACTTAGTAACTAGTTTTGTAAGGACTGATAACTATCGAGAATATAATAATCAGTTTATAAGTAACTTTCCCCTGTACCAGCATAGATCACTTGATCGAGACATCCTATGGGTTTGGAACAGAGTCAAAATGCAGACCTGCATTTCAGCTTTTTCACTATCCCATCATAGTATCTTTGTTTTAGAAGCGTTGGCGTTCTGAAGGAGTTGTATTCCTTATTGTTCTGAGCATGAAGTAGTAGGATTATTACCTCGACCATGCACAAGTAATTACTACCTCAAGCTAGATCATACAAGTAGTAGGATCACTATTATAAGGTTTTACATGCCACTGAGCACTATCCATATATACACACCACAAGTAATATATACATTTGTATGTCCTTCGAACCTCAAATTCTTAAGACCTCACCATTTGTCGCCTGCCTTCTTACCCTCTCTCTCTCAAAGAATGACCACCACCCTTCACGGCTGACCTTGGTTTACTAGAAACCTCACAAGGCGCATGATATCCGATATTTTCAATAGCTCCAGTCTACCAGTGAATTCATCCTGCTTAACTGAGAATGATTGGTTCTATTGTGATAGTTTATTGGAACTAGAAGCTCCTTTGGAGCGTGAATAATCCTTACATTGACTGTAACAATTTGTAGCCATGCATGTTGCTCTGACTGTTTCTTGGATGTTCTTGCAGGTAAAAATGTGCAGTTGTTATTTTGATGAGCCCTTGAACTTTGATGATGATTATGGTTTCTTGCTTGAGGGATCTGATCAAAGTCGAGTTCTCCGCTAGAATTATAGTTCAAGTTGGAGTATTTTCCAGAGTTGTGGGAACTTTGCGAGGTTGTTTCATCATCACGGAACAATTCAGATAATCTGCATGAACATAAGATTTTTAGAAAACGAAAAATCTCTTGTATGAAACTGAAATAAGAAAAATAAAATAGAAACAAATTAAAGCCTATATACCTTGAAGCCAATCATAGGCAAGATCTCTTTGGTCTCCATGAAGCCTATCATGAATATTGTAAAGGAGCGTTTTAGTGTTCCTTCACATACAAGGTAAAGAGGGGAACTGGGATTGATTATTGAAGAGACCGAGTTCGTTCTTGGAGCGAACTGCCTACGTATCTTGCTCTCGATTCTGAGAGGAGAGAAGAATCAGGTCTGGCGTAGTTCATATGGAGAGTATTTATAGGCGATGAAGGTGAATCCTCACCCAACACGTGTAAAGAACAACACAAATGTAGGGTCAAGATTGTGGAGGCGTGTGAGAACTGTGTTTATAGGTCTGCTGTAATGATGGGGATTTGTAGCCTGGCTTAGTAGCTTGCGGCAGTGGTCAGTAGCTAGCGGCAATGATTTGTGCACGTGCAGCTTCGTTCATGATGGCTTCTAGAAGGTAAGTTGAGTCACGTTATAACATGATCGGTGTACTGATGCGAACTGTTCGGGAGCGATCTCATAGCTTGAAGATGCGAACTGGTGCCATAGGTCGGTGAAGTCCGTTAGAAGTCGGTGTGATATCTCCACCATACTGAACACGTGCCTGATATTCCTGAAGGAGAATATCACTCCCTCACACAGCCCCCTCTCAGTAGGTCGCCCGGGTCGTTGAAGCGATCTGCTGAGAGAACACATTAGCGCGTGTGTAGCATGACTAAAGAGAGGAGCTCGCGAAAGTGGAA
This sequence comes from Coptis chinensis, assembly GCF_015680905.1. NCBI lineage: Eukaryota > Viridiplantae > Streptophyta > Magnoliopsida > Ranunculales > Ranunculaceae > Coptis > Coptis chinensis. The sequence goes on along the minus strand of NC_141463.1, from coordinate 83,521,696 downwards.
ATACCCAACGGACTGTGGAGATCGGTCTGTGCTATCTGGTGACCTGATGGGCGAAAACATTTGACTCGTGTACAACGTGTGAGTGGATCTCGAAAGCAGATTTGCGCAGAAAACGCGTGGCCCATTTTTCGGGATTTGAAAAGACAAGACAGCTTGTTGGAAGTCGTGTGCGGCTAGGGCTAGGGTGTAATCATAACGTTTCGGGAACTGGAGGGGCAGTTATACAAAAATTACGCTGGTGCACTGAAACGCCATTTTGTTGCTTCGCTTTGTAGAAAAACTTCACCGCAGCAAGAGCTTTCAGATTAGTTTTCTGCCATTGTTGATCTTCTGCTGTGTGCTTCGTTCTTGTGCTTTGTTAGTAAGTTGTTAGGTCGCTCGCTTAGTTGCTTGCGGTTAGAGTTGTGAGAGACAGGAGATGTCTGACTCAGATGATACGCGATCTAATGAGGTTCGTGAGGTTTCCCTTGGTTGGTGATATTAGCTTTTTTTTTACTACGTTAGAGATTTGACTCTCTAATTTGATGCGAAAGCGAACTCAAAGTTTCTTACTCACGATCTTCGTTTCGTAAAGTTGGAATAAGGATTCGAACCAACCTAAAGTCTAGGACAACTACAAATTGGTTGTTACTCTTAGGGAACTAGTGAGTAAGTTTACTACTAATGCTAGGTTTCTTTCATATACAAACATTAAAGAAAAAACATTAAGATTTGAAATCATGCAATTAATACAAAATTCAATTTACTAAAGAAAAGGTGGAGAGCTAATCCTCATCATGTGAAGATAACATTTAGTTGTTGATTTGAAAAGATTTATTTGATTCTTCCTAGACTCATAGACAAGCCCTAATGGAAGAAAACTTGATCCCCAACATGTATGGCTCATTAAAGAGTTCATACATGCTAGCAAGTGGAACCTAGTAATGACTTATCTCTAAGCTCATTACTTTGAATCCTAACTAGACACTACACCAATTATCATTTTGGGATAGGATGCAGGTCTAGTTGTTCTTCCTAACAACCTACCAAGCCAACAACAAATATTTTCCCTCACATGAGGGAAGTTAGCTCATGATCCTTGGAATAAAGGATTACAAACTTGAAGAACAAAAGAGATAGAGGAAGAAGAAGAAGAAAAACTAACTAAACTCACTTGCTTTTTATTTTCTAGAAGAAAACTAAGGTTTCCTCCATTAAAAACTATTACAAGCTTTCTTACAAAAACTAAAACTAAAAACTAAAAATGGCTAAGGAACTAAAATAATACAAGGTAAGGAAAATAAGTCAAGGGAATAAATGGAGTGTCCCCCTTGTTTTGTTTTTCTTCTCCATTTTGAGACATCTCATTTCCTCCCATGTGAAACATCAAACCACATTTACTTCATTTTTATCCACCACATTAAAACAAAGTGACACCTTGCCTTTTTTTCACTATTAACACCTAATCTAATTAATTACATGCAAGGTGTCAACTTTGAACCAATAATTTGTCATTTTTGTCTTGACATGCTCCATGATTGATGACTCATCCAATCTTGTGGGCCCGCATAGTGGGTCCTATGTGTAATCCAGTGGCGGTCCGGTCTTTGGGCAATTTTACAACTTCCCCGCCTATCGCGTAGAGTTCATCATGCGATTGTGCGAAAGCGACTCACTTGTCGATTCGAGTCCCGGTTCAAGAGGTAGGAGCTTCGGAAGTTTGATGCTTCGCGGCGCGGATTTGGAAGAATTCATATATATGTCGTTCTCGTGGCTTTATCGCAGTTTAAACCATATTTCCATGTTTATCTAATAAATACCGCAAAAGTATGAAAACATATTTATTTCATGATTATTAAACACATAGTTAACCAAATTTATATGTCTCAACGGGGTTTCATAATACACTTTTGGGTGCTTATCAGTTGGGATGACGCGGAGGAAGAGAAGGAAGAGTCGGTTTGTGGGGTGAGTGAGGGTGGCGATGCAGATGATGATATTGATGAGGCGAAAAATGGGGAAGATGATGCCCAATCTGCGTCTGTGGTTGCTAAAACAAGCACTTCAGGTCGCGGTGAGAGGTCTTCGTCTAGTGGGCTGCCTCCTAGGGATGTGGACGAACACGCTTTGGGGGCGTTTCCCTATTTGAGGGAAACGTACGAGATAACCGTAAGCGGTCTGGAGATCCATGAGCCCGGCCAGGACTCTCGGGTCTTTAGTGATAGGTACAACCCACCAAACTATGGGGTTATAATCTGTGAGGGGCAGCTGAGGGCGCACATGACGATACAGTTCTCAAAGCTGGTTTGTGAGTTCTTGAACCGTTGTGGCAAAGCACCTATTCAGTTTGTGGGTAACACGTGGCGGTTGTTCAAGGTGTTTGACCTATTGAACGCCAGCGGTGAATACTGGATAGAGGTCGCTGATATTATTGAGCATTTCTCATTAAAGCGATCTCGGGCGCTTAACTTTAGCTTTCAAACTCGAGCTAAGGTATCGAGCGTTATGCATGGTGTGAGTAACAAGTCTTGGGATAAAAGACCGTTGTTGCTTGTTGGAAATTACTGTGCTAGGGGGTTCAGTGTGGAGAATAAAATATGCAACTTTACTAGTGGGTACCAGTACACTATCTGAGAATTTTGATATTGCGTTGGTTGATTTTGTACTGATATTACTATTTTGTTGTTTGTGCAGATAGGGAGACGAGTCGGAAGGTGATTGAGAAGTTCGCTAGGTTGACGTGAGCTGAGAAACGGGCGAAGCTTCCGGAAGTTGTGCATTTCTTTAATGAACAGGGAGGGCCCGCGATTAGGGAGAAGAGGGAAGTGCAAAAGAAGAGGGCGCGGGGTAAGGTGAGTGGTAAAACATCGAGGAATCCTGTGATGGAAAAGCGTAAGAGTGATTTGGTGACAAGGGAAGATAGGAACCGAGGCCGTACTGGGGTGAAGTGACCCGCTGGAGATGCTGGTACGTTTGGGTCTAGAATTGGGAGGGGTCAGGTGGACGCTCCATTCGACTTGGATGACATCCTCTTTGAAATCCCTGAGCGAAGTCGCTTGCCAAAGAGGAAGGGTAGCGATCCTGAGTCTCGACCTGCCAAGGTCGCAAGGGTAGTTGAAACCGCTCTTGGGGGTGGTGCTGGAGCTGGTGGTGAAGGGAGAACCGGGGGGAGGGCGGCTCGTAGTTCAAGGGCGAGGCCGATGCCCTACTTCAGCGTGTTAGGAGAGGAGACCATGGAGGTCGCTGGAGATACTCCCGGGAAGATGAAGGGGAAGGCTGTTGTGAAAGAGACTGGCAAAGGTCACTTCGGTGGTGGGAAAGATGAGCTGGAGCGCAATCTGAAGTATGTGGATGAAGCGTCTGGCAAAAAACGCTATGTGAAGAGGTCGGACTATAGCTACAAATCCGCATCTATCGCTTCTTGTTTGATGGAGGGAATGACGCTGGACGGTGATAGGAAGGACTTGGATTCGAAGGGGCTGGAGTCAAATCTGAAGGGGATGGATAAGGCGCTGTGCATGGTGAGTAGCGCTTGTATCATGACTTGTCTGTTTTAGTGTGCTTTGTGGTATTACTCGATGCTAACGTGATATACTGTGCGAGTTGTCGCAGTTGATTGCTGGGTACCATAAATTGAAGATGGTGCCCGGTTAAGCTAAAACTAGAAGATCGAGGTCGAAGTCACCGAGGGACGAGCTCTCGACTCTTCGAGAAGTGGAGCAGTCTGAGAAGAAAGAGTTGGATGCTTTGAGGACAGAACTGACGTTGTTGACACTGGAGAAGACGTCAGCTGTCAATGCGTTGGTCGGGCTGAGGCATGAAGTAGACGACTTGAAGAATAAAGTGGCTACTGCGACTGTTTATGCTGAAAGGTGCAAAACTACCGCCCTGCAGGCGAAGGACGCCTATTGTCACACCCCGAATTTTGACAGAATTCGGAAAAACATTATTTGTCCCCGACTCTTCGATCTCCGAGGTGTGAACGCACTCTCCACTTCCCAAAAACCCATAAACAGTTTATATATGCGGATAATTAAAAACCAATAAAATTTTTAACTTAAACAGAAGTCCTCTTCATTACAAAATTCACGAATAAGATTAGGTTACAAAATCTCTTTTCAATAACTCTTTAATTAAATTTACAAATGAAAATACAAAAACATTGTCTAGACTGAAAATCTATATCACCTCAAGGGGAAACAAAACATATCCTGAGATGCAATGCTCACGCAACCACAAGCAGCAACCAACCTTCTTCAACACTAAACCTATCCAGACTTATCAACTATGTTCATTTAATGAACACACCCGATAAGCAAACATGCAAATCGGGTCAGCATTATAAACAATGCTGGTGTGAGTAGCCCTAAAATACATCATATAATTATACAAATATATACACAATCCATAAGGCAGTTAGTTCCTCCACCGAGGCGTCTTAACTTTCAACGACTAATATAACATCCTTAAGTATAACAATTAAGGCAGGTAGTTCCTCCACTGAGGCGCCTTAACTTCACACTAACCACACAACAAACTATACTCATAATAAATAAGGCATGTAGTTCCTCCATCGAGGCGCATTAGGTTATAACTAAACAAATAACCAACCAAGCATATTACCATAATTAGATTATTTCAGACTTTCTTTGCGTGTCCCTAAAATCACGTCGTATCTATGTCTTACCTAGTTTCCCTGGCTACCACAATCTCTACCTAACGCCGAACATGTACATCCACATGCCTCCCCTTACATAATGAACCACTCCGTGCGTAACTACCCTGAGCGAGATGCCGCACACCAGGTAATTCTCACACGGAAGCCAAATCTATGTAAGTACTGCCACTATTCGGCATAAAATATATCAGCTACGTCATCGCTCTATTTTGCGAAACGGAATAATCAAATCACTGTTATTTCTACGCCCGAGAAAGGGCCATTCAAATTTTATCAAACGCCAGGAGGGCCAATCACATTACTTATGCCCGAAGGCCATTCAGATTATCTGAAACGCCAGAAGGGCCAATCACATGAGTTGTGGTAGCTAGGTTCTAGGATTTTCGTTACGTAATTTATTCAAGTGTCATACATTAATGACTCATAATAAAATTCCACTATATCACGTGCAGGTCAATTACCTTATTGCACTAAGCCACAATATTTAGACATATCTCAATTATTTCACATAACCACTTTCATTCTTTCACGTGCCAATATATTATTGCACTAAGCCACAATCCCGTGGACAAATATTCACCAATACTATGCTACCTCATAGTAGCATCTCAGATATATAATAATGGAGCGTTTACTTTTATTCCTCCAAAAATATTGCATAACATCTTTATTATAGCGTATTATGAATATAATATCTCATAAAATTTCTATCTCATCACGTGTCAAAAATACACAACATCAATGTCAAATATTTCTTAGATAATGATAACCAAATTATACAAGCCTCCACAACATTTTATTTTATGACTTGTCCATATAATATACAACATAAAATGTAGCACAATTAGACAGTCCACAGTCCACAATCAAAGCCCAATATATATATGTTTTACACACTACTCACATCAAATCTAAATTAGATAATGACAAACAAAGTTATATAATTTTCGACAATATTTTATTACTATATTTGTCCATATAAACAAATATGTGAAAAACTGGAAAAGTCAACATTTCATAGTCAAAGGTCAAGGTCAAAGGTCAACAGTCAAAGTCAACGGTCAACAGTCAAAGTCAACATGTTCTGGTCAAAGTCAAAGTCCACATGCCACGGTCAAAGTCAACATGTCATGGTCAAAGCCAAAGTCCACATGTCACAGTCAAAGTCAACATGTCATGGTCAAAGTCAAACTGTCGTTTCCATGTTCGACAGGTTCAGGGTCATAGCCATGGTTCATGGCTAAGGTCAAAGGTGAATGGCTCATGGGCTCATGACCAAAGTAATGGTTTGGACCCAACTGGCCAAGCCCAAACCTTAAAACCCGAAAGTCTAAACATTTAAAGACCCAATTAAATCTATTTTAAGTCCTATGGATTGCCCCAAACAATATTAGAAATGGGCCCAAAAACACAACTGAGTTCGGCCCGAAAACTTTAAATTAAACTGGTCCACAAAATAAGAGAAAACCGGCCCGCAATTACAAAAATTAGAACTGGCCCATAACAAGTTATCAACTAATAGGAAAAGGGCCCAAACAAAATAGAAATGAACTGGCCCAACACTTAGAACATAATCGGACCCAACGAATTAGGCCCAAAGCCCAAATCGAATCACGAACATCTTCTCCAAACTCTTTCCTCCAACAGCCACCACCAAAACCGGCCACCCAACCTTCACACACCACCCTAAACTAACCAACCGAAATTGGTTAGAGTGAAAAACCCCAAAGCTTTAATTCACCAAGCAACCCCCAATTTCCAGTAAAAAAATCACTTCCAAATTCTTAGATCCGACCGCCATTAGTGTTCTTGGAGCTTTCAAACCTCCACAAACTCCCCACTACCACCATACATCAAACCACCAACCCTCAATACACCAAAACAGTTCAAACACGAAATAAATACAAAACAATCAAATTCCTCAAGAATAATGGGCGTTCGCCATTAAAAAGCTCCCTCAAAGCTTCCCATCACCTCACTCGACAAAATTTCACACACACACAACCAAACAATCCATTCAATCCGGCCGAAATTTAGAATCACAAGGACAAGGTTTCAAACCGCATCAGTACCGGCGATGCCATTACTGCCGGATACAAAGCTTCGACAGTTCTATCAAACCCACAAATCTCCAAACCAAAACAAACAACATGAGTTCACACAATCATCATGCTAGGCGCTAGCGACGCATTACTGCTCAAAGCTTGAACAGAGCTTCCATTGTTTAATTACAAAAAAATGAAATTCAACAAAGTTAAATAATACAAATGACACGAAGTCCAATACAACAGGTTTTAACAATGCTACAGGACGCCGAGTAATGAATAGTAAAATTTAGTGAAAATATTGGACAATAAAACGGTTTCTGTATTCTGGTGAAATAACAAAATAGCTACTCACCTGTATGAACAGCTCCTACGAATTTCCTCCGAGTCCGAGTCGTCGCGCTCCACCCTCCAGAAATTCAGCTTTCATCTCCGCTTCCATTTTTAATATTTTATTTTTCTCTGAACCCTATTCTCTATAACAATGTGTTTATATACTTGGGTCCGAAACCCAAGCCCAACACCGACTCGGGCCCAAAAACCAGGCCCACATGTCCCGAGTCCAAATCCAGCGAATTTTGAAAATAAATAATTTAATTAATTAATAAATAGAAAAATACGTATTTAAAAATACGGGCGTTACACGTATCTTGCTATTCGTGCTGAGATAGAGGAGCTGGAGAAAAAATATTATGATCTGCAAGAGGAACACGAACATGGGGCTCTGGGTGACTATAGGGACGAGCCACTCAAAGATGCTAGTACTGTTCCTGAAGTCGTGCTTCCTTCGTCTACTGGTGCAATGATTGAGTAGCCTCCAGTTTCGAGCGAACTGGATACGACCGTGACGAATGCAGCTGTCGCGTCTTCTGGTGATACGAGCTCTTATCAAGTTTTGGATGTCCTTTTCACTGAGAGTTTTGAACACGTTGTTTAAAGATGGTCGTTTGAATTTGTGTTTGTATGTGGCCTTTGTCCTGAAACAATAGAGGTTTCCTGGGGTAACCTGAGCAGTTCGTCCTGCTTTATATTTGTGACAATGATGAACTACTTGACTTCCTTGAATGTATTGGGGGGTTCAAGTAGTGATGGCTGGTGGCTAACTATGCTGGATTTCTTGAGTAAACTCAGCAGCTCGGTTAGGCGGCGAACTGCGGCTTAACTGTGGTCGTCAATTCGCTCTTTTTCTTGTATGGAAAGCAGGTTGCTTTACTTTGTTCAATTAGCTTTGTGTATTATATGTCTGATTGCATTTTGTAAACGTGTGACTGTTGTTGTGAGAGTGATACAGTCAAAACGGCCTGTGAATTTGTTGACCTGTCTTGCTTGTTGTTCGGTTTAAGCGTTGTAGGTTGCACATATTTTGAGGACGTATGGAGCATTCTGTAATCTATAGTTACTTGAGCTACAGTGCGTGCGTGGCACGTGTAGGAATATGAGCGGTCGGGAGATATGCAATAATGGCTGCCAGGTGGCCGGCCGGCCGTTTGGCGTCTCGATGCCATTATGACTTGCCTTGGGAAGAGACGTTACTTGGGCATAAATAGAACTATTCCGAGAAACTGAAGAGTATTTGTGTAAGCACAAAAATGTGTACCTAAGTCTATGCAATTGATTTTAGAGTCGCCACTAACTTTATTAAGGAAAAGTTGAGTAAAACCTATGTGAAGGACTAGCCCTCGAAACTAGATGATTATTGGGTTCGGGAGTCAAGGTACGATGTGGGAAGGTGTTAGGCACCCACAATCGCCTGGTAAAAACCAGCCTTACTTCTATTGAGGTGTAACGTGTTAAGATAGGCAGACGAAGAAAGCTTAAAAAATTAATCTATCAAGTTGGACGATCTTTACTAAACTATTTAAAACTAATAACTATATGCTATAATAAAACTAAAAAAAAAAATAACCTAATATGCAATGTTAAAGGAAATAAAAGAGAAAAGAAAGATGTCACCTTGTTTGGAATGTTGCCTCATACTGATTGTATTGATTGATTGATTGATGATAAACTTGATCTTGAATTGACAACCGCGATTTTTGATTGAAACAGGTGATTTGAGGAAAAAAAACAACTTTTGGTGAAAAGAAGTTTCTACTCAAGATCGACAAGAAGAAAAGAAGGCTAAAATGAAGAACTAGAAGAAAAAAATGAAGAACATCAAGAAAAGGAGGCTATTAGCTCAATAACTAGGGGTCCGTTATTAACTCCGAATTCCTAGCTCTAGCTTGCTCTAGATTATTTTTTATGAGTGAATGAGACCCATATTTATAGCTTTTTGGGATGGATTCAAATATGGTAATGAGTTTGATCCAATGGCTGAGTATTGATGAAGGAAAATCCAATGGCTTGATATCTTTTTGGTTGCACCTCCTAAATCTGGCCCTTGATTCAAGAGGTGGGATAAGGGGTGCGATCTTGGCCCTTGATCTTTGGATATTTTAGATGGATTAGGGCAAATAATCAAACCCTACACGTCCTTAATGAGCCCATAATCCAGGGTTTCCAAACTTGGCTCCAAAATGGCATATTCTCTAGAATATTCTTGATTTTAGGGATCAAATCAAATCAAACAATAAGAAAGGTTCTCTAGGTTTTTGGAGGCTTGAAAATGGGCTAGAAACCCTAATGAAAAGGTCCAACTCGAGCTGGATCCACAGCCCACGAGCACGGGTCCAAAATCCACAAAAAGGCCCATTTTGACCATATTCTCAATGCTGCAAATTCCCTTTGACCGGGTCAAAATTAGGCAAACTATTCTTCATAAAAATTGTTAATTAATCCATTAGGAAGGTCCATGAACTCTTAAAAATACCCTTGGGTCGAAATCTTACTCCAAAAAATCGTTGCACCCAATAGTGCGCACAACGGGCTGAAACGGGATAAGGCAAGATTAGGGTTTCTAAAATCCAAAAAGAACCTAGGCAAGCTTGTACTCATCTCGAAGGATTTTTCAAGGGGAAATCAAATATTAAATAATCTCATCCAAAGAAAGAGTGGAAAAAACGAGATCTGGGCTCCAAAGGGTTACAGGGGCATTTTGGTCATTTTCAGCTCAAAACTCGTAAAAGCAACGAAACTTCAGCCATAGCTAGAACATGATGAGGAGAGTCTAAAGACGCTAAAAGAAGATGAAAAGAAAGAAGTTTGATATAAAAATGAAGACTCTAGAAAGCAAATCACCTTATATGATCATATTTAATTTAAGGCAAAATCGTGAATGAATTATGCTTGGGGTGCAAAAATGGGGTGTCTATAATTTGCTCATCTTCTTTTTTAAGCTGCTCTGTACTTTTGGGTAGTGTTACACTCTTTCCTCTACTGATCGCTTCAGGTACGTGTTTTTGGTTCTTGGTTATTTGTTTGATCTAAAACACTTTGTGCGTGTAGCAACTCACTCACGAAATGGGCTGTGTTTGTAGGCTATAATCCGTTTAATTTCCTATTAGATACTTCAACTTGGCCACTAGTTTGGGGATGGTAAAAGGTAGCAAGTTTATGAGTAATAGAGTACTTTTTCATTAAAGATTCAAACGCACGATTTGTAAAATGAGTACCATTATCACTTATAATTGCACGAGGAGTACCAAACGAGAAAATATATTATATTTCAAAAAGTTAACTACAACCTTGTGATCATTCGTTTTACATGGCACCGCCTCAACCCACTTAGAAACATAATCTACCGCGACGAGGATATAAAGATAACCAAAGGAAGGTGGAAAAGGACCCATGAAGTCTATACCCCACACATCAAAAAGTTCAACAACCAAAATAGGGGAAAGAGGCATCATGTTCCTATGGGAAATATTACCCGTACGCTGACATCGATCACATCCTAAACAAAACTCATGTGCATCTCTAAAGAGAGTAGGCCAATAAAAACCACACTGCAAAACCTTAGCAGCCGTCTTCTTAGGACCAAAGTGACCACCACATGCATGGTCATGGCAAAAGGAGAGAATACTACGAAACTCACTCTCCGGAACACATCTCCTAATAATATTATCAGGGCATGATTTAAACAAGTATGGGTCATCCCAGAAAAAATACTTAACCTCAGCAAGAAACTTAGATTTATCTTGTTTTCTCCAATGAGAAGGAAACTGACCTATAACAAGATAATTAACAATATCTGCATACCAAGGCAACTGGGAGACATCAAAAAGTTGCTCATCAGGGAAGGACTCATTCAAAGGCAAAAGACTAGTAGAAGACTCTACTATAAGCCTAGACAAGTGGTGTGACCCGTTCTCTGTACCACTTTTTATCCCTAATCTCAATGTCAAACTCTTGTAATAAGAGGACCCAACGAATAAGGCAGCTTTAGCATCCTTTTTTAGAAAGAAGATACTTCAAAGCGAATGATCAATAAAACGACAACCTTAGACCCTATGAGATAAGACCTAAACTTGTCTAAAGCAAACCACTGACTAACAACTCCTTTTCGGGTTGTAGTGTAATTCATTTGGGCATCATTAAGAGTTCGACTTTCATAATAAATTACATGGGGCAATTTATCAAACCGTTGACCTAAAACAGCCCTAATAATAGCATAATCCGACGATCACACATTAACTCAAAAGGCACACTCCAATCAGGTGGTTGTATGATAGGAGCGGTAGTCAATAAATGCTTAAGCTTCTCAAAAGCTTTCAAACAATCGTCATCAAAGACAAAATCGACGTCCTTACCAAGTAAATTGCATAAAGGGACGAGAAATCTTGCTAAAGTCCTTAATGAATGCGCCTATAAAATCCAAAGCATGACCTAAAAAGACCTAATATCTTTCACAGTCTTAGGTGGTGGAAGACTAGAAATGACATCAATTTTGCCTTATCAACCTCAATGCCTTTACTAGAAACGATATGACCAAGAACAATACTGTTGAACCATAAAATGACATTTCTCCCAATTCAACACCAGATTCTTCTCCTTGCACCTAATTAATACTAATTCCAAATGGTGCAAACCCTCATCAAAAGAATCACCAAATACGGAGAAGTCATCCATAAACACCTCAAGAAACCTCTACCATGTCGGAAAAATGCTAAGCATGCATCTGGAAGGTACCGGTGCATTACATAACCCAAATGGCATACGACGGTAGGCAAAAGTTCCAAAAGGACAAGTAAAAGTAGTCTTTTCTTGATCCCGGTGTAATACATATTTGGTAATAACCGAATAACCATCGAGAAAAAATAATATCGATGATGATTTAACCGTTCGAAACATCGGGTCAATAAAAGGAAAGAGGAAAGTGATCTTTCCTAGTGGCTAGATTCAACTTACGATAGTCAATACAAAAGCGCCACCCGGTAGTCATACGGGTAGGAACTAACTTCGCCATTCACATTCTTAACTACCGTAATACCCGGACTTAGGTACACAACCGAACCCGGACTCACCCATTGACTATCGGAGATGGGATAAATGATACCGCATCTAACAACTTAAGAACCTCGGCTCTCACTACCTCTCTCATGTTAGGATTAAGCCGTCTCTGGAACTCACGGGTTGGTTTAGCATTATCCTCTAGATGAATATGATGCATACAATCAGTGGGGCTGATCCCGTTAATATCAGCAATAGTCCACCCTAGAGGCTGTTTTATGGTCTCTAAGAACCCTAATCAACTTACCCTCTTGTTCACTATCGAGATTAGACGCAATAATAACAGGCAAGGTCTCAACAGGCCCCAAAAAGACATATTTAAGAGTATCTCGTAATGGTTTCAACTCAAGCTTAGGAGGACTATCTATGGAAGAAACTGGGTTTAGACTTCGGAGGAAAGAGGTTCTACCTTGGTTTTCCACTTATTAGTATCTAAGATCGGGGTAGCATCAAGCAAAGCATTAACTTCACAAATAGAACTATCCACATCAAAATTACCACCAAAATGAGCTAAACAAGACTCAAGAGGGTCATCGGAATAACTCTCTAAGAAAGTCTTATGGACCACCGGACTCAATAAGATTAACTTCCCCAAAAAATCAGGGCTCGGGGAGTTGTTGACCCACATTAAACACGTTAAGCTCGGTAGTCATATTACCAAAAGAAAGTTTCAACACTCCATTCGGTGAGTTAATGATAGCATTAGATGTGGCCAAGAATGGGCGACTAAGATAACAGGAATGTGGTGCTTAGGGTCCCGACGCCGTATGTATCTAGAACAATAAAATCAACAGGAAATAAAACTTGTCAACCTGAATCAAAACATCCTCAATAATACCCGTGGAACTCTCACGACCTATCCGCTAATTGAAGAGTAATGGTGGTGGGTTTTAACTTACCAAGACCAAGCTGTATAAATAAACCGAGTAGGCAACAAATTAACACTAGCCCCTAAATCTAGCAATGCCTTCTCAATCATATGATCACCAATTACGCAAGAAATAGTAGGGCATCCGGGATCTCTAAACTTAAGGGGTTTGGTTTTGGATAATGGAGCTCACTTGCTCGTAAGGAAGGCTTTCTTGTGCACATTCAACTTACGTTTCTGTGTGCACAAATCCTTAAGAAACTTGGCATAAGAAGGAACTTGTTTTATGGCATCAAGTAATGGAATGTTGATTTGAACTTGTTTAAACAGCTCCATCATCTCACTCAAATTAGAACCTTTCTTAGCCTGATCTAACCGTTGGGGAAAAGGAGCTTTTGGTATATAAGAAGGTATAGGACTAGTCTGCACAGGAGTAGGAGGTTCTAAGCTCTCCTTGGAAGTATTACGACTAGTAGTCCCACTTACGTCATTCTCCTCCCTTACAATCTCTATAGGATCAGGTCCAACCTCACCATCCTTAGGTACCTCAACCCTATTATCAACCTGTTTACCACTCCTAAGAATAGTAATAGACTTGGCTTGCTCCTGGTGGTTCCCTTGGTTCAAGTTAGAACCTATTTCAAATTGTCCCCTAGGATTAGCTACTGGTTGACTAGGAAACTTACCCTTGTCCCTCTCATTCAAAGTATTAGCAATTTGACCAATTTGAACTTCCAACTTCCTAAGGGCTCGAGCATTCTCACGAGTAGCCGTTTGGTGGCTTTGCATAAACTGTTGGGTTGTTTCACGGAATTTCATGGTGGTGCCGTTGCTAATTGAGCCATAGTTTCTTCTAAAGGTGATGAGCTTAGGTGGTTGGGGTGTATATTGTTGCACGGGTTTGTATTACTAACTGGACCACCACGATGTATACCCTTGGACCAAGATAGGTTGGGGTGGTTACGCCACCCAGGGTTATGTGTGATTAGAAAACGGATTATTGCCCGGCTTTTTGGTGTGAATTAAAAGCATTAACTTGGCGATTGGCTTGAGGGCAATTATCAATCACGTGATCAAGACTATCGTGACAACAAACAACCAGGGTCTCAACATTATTAACTTGAAATGGAGATTTTGTCTCCTTTTCTACCTCAAGAGCCTCAACTCTTCTAACTAAGGCAGCTATTTTGGCATTCGAAGTCAAAATCTTTATCAACGTGAAACATAACATTCTTTGTAGTACTACTAGCCACCTTCTTAGGCTCACGACTAGTTTCCCATTGTTGGACCTTTTCAAAGAACGCGTCTTAAAAGCGACCATGCATCATCCACAGTCTTATCACAGAAATCTCCAGTACTCATGGTCTCAATCATAGCCTTAGAGCTAAAATCAAGACCCTCATAGAGAATCTGTATAAGTCTACCCTTCTCTAGGCCATGGTTAGGACACTGCAAGAGCAGGTCCTTGAACCTCTCCATACACTTCCATAATGACTCTCCATCAGCTTGGCAAAAAGATGATAAATTTTTTCTAAAAGCAGTTGCCTTATGATTAGGGAAAAAATTCTTTAAGAACACAATGCATAATCTTTCCCATGTAGTTATGGAATTAGATGGAAGGGTGTGAAACCAACTTTTCGCTTTCTCCTTAAGGGAAAAAGGGAATAACTTCAGCTTTATAGCCTCATCGCTAAACTGTTGAAGTTTCACAGTCCCACAAATATCTTCAAACTCCCTTACATGAAGATATGGATCTTCCTCGTCACCCTAAACTTAGGAAGAAGCCCAAGTAGATTGGGCTTTAACTTCGAAATTATTAGCAGCATTGGTTGGTGGAGGAACGATGCAAGAGGCGGTCGAAGTTGTCCTAGTAGGATATATGAATTCCTTAATGGACCTAGGTACTTGGACAACAATGTCATTATTATTGTCGGTCATGTCGTAAAAATTGGTGTATTACCGACAAAGGTTATAGGTATCTCTAACTCCTACGAGATTTCTAATCCTCCTATGGAGTGTCCGTTCAATTTCTGAATCAAATAGTGCTAACTCTGGATTATTGGATCGAGTCTCGATCATAAACCACTTCTAAAACCTAAGACTCTAATAAATGATGCAAACGATGCTCACACAAACAATATCAAACAAATATTTCAACCCAGATTGAATTTTTAAATATTCTTTAATATATTTGCTCCTAAACCCAAATAACACGATTCCCAGTTCTTGTGCAAAAGCACCGTCACTCGATCCACGTGTCAAAAGAGCTTTCCTAATGAGCGGGCTAAAACCTGTCCTAATGCAAGATGCCTAAGGCTGGTCAAAGGTGACTTAACCTTCCTAAATGCAAGAAACAATAAAACAAACAAAACACACGAAACAAACAAAATTCAACCCACAAAGGAAAGAGATTACCTCCGTGAGCCTTCTCGAGGGCTACTTAGCGACGCCGGGTGACGACAAGCAAGAAACTTCACAAAGTCCACAACAAAATCACGACTATCAACCTTGTAAGAAGAAATCTTTGCTTAACTATCTGCAAAAATAACTAAAATTAAACACGTAAACTACGAATTAATATAACTACGACTAAACTTAAACTACGAATCACGATAAATAAGACTTTAAAACTCAATTGTGCCACTACAATCCCGCAACGCATGCCAAAAACTTGATAGAAAATTAGTGGTCTAAATTAATAGACTAATCTAACCCTAATTAAAACGCATGGTTTAATACTATCGTTGAAAATAGTTAGCGACAAGCGAATTCGATCCCACAGGGATTGCTACTCAGGACAATTGAATACTAAAATATTACCTAACCTAATTCGAACAATATTTGTTTTATGGAAGTTTGAATTACTATTAACTAAAATTAACTAATTACTACTGAAAGCAATAAATTAAATGGATTAACTATTAACGAAGAAAACACTAAGGCATTGAATCCACCCTAGACCGTTGTAGATTATCCTAGTTTAATTAATTTTAAAGTTCTCTTTTAATCTGAGTAGCATGAGGGGAAAGGTAACCTTGCTTGCTTTCGAAGATGTGAGCGTGTAATTCTTAAACAATTCTAACAAATCGTATTAATCAATTTCAAAGAAGCAGGATATAAACCCCTAGCAAAAAATTGTCTTTTTACAAGACAACTTCACACGGTTTAAATAAACTTTAGAACAGGAAGCTTCGATATCAATGTAAACTTAATCCAACAATTGACTAGTCTAGACATGGATTAAACATGCGAGGATATAATCAATGATAGAATTTCTACGTAAATCAGATAATTCAATTAATTATTTCTCGTAAGCTTAAGTCGAGAACAATAACCCAATTAAACTTAGAAAATCCTCGCCAAATCTAGGGCTTCATCGAAGCCCTAGCTTTGAATTTAGCTAGACATGATAAGTAGAACAGTAAAACAGAAAAGAATAAACCCATTGATAAATCCAATAGAGTCTTGCGGCTGGTTTATCTTCTTACGCTTCTTCGTTCCAGCTCAAAGTCGGCCTCTGCCCCAATCAATGGCCACTTGCTGTCTTGTTTTTCAAATGGGCCTCGACTGTATTTCTGTGTTGTCCGGCCCCCTCTACTGTTTCTCTCTTGTTTATATAATGGATTGGTTATGACGGTGTTTGACTTGAATGGGATTCGAAGTCGGTATGAAGGTTCGGGTTTGGATCAGTTTTAGTCGAAGTCGGTCTTTGTTTTGTGAGAAAGATAGATGGTAGTGATCCCGTGGCAGCTAGGTACTAATGTGGGATTTAATGATTGGTTATGGGCTGATTTTGGAAGGTCGATTCGATTAAGAGATGATGTCTTTGGTTCAAATTGGAAATCCCATTTTACGTTATTGAATCGAGTTCGAGAGGAAACTAGAGCTTTGATCGGGTGGTCCGGTAAGGCTGATTTGGTGAGTGCGGTAGCGTGTTCAATTTGGTCGGCGAAATTTGAGGGATCGGTTTCTCGTTGTCGCGAATTCAGTTTGGAGAATGAAACCAAAGTTTTCGTTCGTGGAGAAGGGTGGAGAAACATAAAGGTTCGATTCGGTGCTCTCATGTGGACATGAACGGTATGGCCATTAGTTGTTAAGCGGTTCGGTCCAACCTTTTAACTCTCTATTGGGGGCTTTGGTCACTTGGGCTTAGTCAAGCGCTAGGAAATAGAGGCCCTCTCTAT
Organism: Coptis chinensis; assembly: GCF_015680905.1. Lineage (NCBI taxonomy): Eukaryota > Viridiplantae > Streptophyta > Magnoliopsida > Ranunculales > Ranunculaceae > Coptis > Coptis chinensis. Next base: position 83,504,551 of record NC_141463.1, on the reverse strand, counting down.
AGCACAATCGATTCAACTTCCAAAGACTTTTCAACTGTTTCGCGATTCATACCATTTCGCAAAAACCAAGGAAACACGATAATCAATACGAAATTATATAAAATAACTGGACTAACTCATATAAAATTGGGCGTGAATATGTAATAATTCTGCACTTATCAGCAGATTTTAACATCCAACTGCTCAAGATACAAATCTTCATTGCAACAATACTCAACAACGACCGAATAGTATTCGGTTTCACCACTGGGAGAATATCTCGTGAAGTCGCGCCTTTGCTTTCTGCTGAAAACCCTTGACTACTAGCCTCGCTTTGTATCTCGGGAACCATCATGTTCCTCTTTGACTCTAAACACCCATTTGTTCGTAGAGCCTTCTTGCCCATGGGTAGTTTGGCTAACTCCCCATGCCACAAGAGATGAGGGACTTCATCTCATCTTGCATAGCAAGCTCCCACTTGCTTGCATCACTCACCTCAATGCTTCATCATAGCATTGAGGCTCGCCACCATCGATGAAGTAGCAAGTAATTCACATAGGTGGAGGGCGGATATCTCGAACTTCGGTACATGTGGCTGGATGTCTTCCTTGGGGCCGCGAGGTGGAGATGGACTTCGGTGGTGTAGTATCCTCATTATTCTCGAGTCACTACTCTTTGTCATCCTCCTCGTGGGGCTCCCACTATACCACAACTTACATCGAAGTCTTCCAACTCAACATACGTGCAGCTCTCGTACCCGATTCCTTGGTTTGTGCTTCATCTCGGCCCTTATACATCACCTTCTCATTAAACACAACATCTCTACTACGAATGATTTTCCGATTTTGATCATCCCAGAAGCGATACCCAAAATCATCACCGCCATAGCCAATGAAGGTGCACTTTAGTGACTTAGCATCAAGCTTGCTTCTAGCTTGGTCACTAATGTGGACATAGGACACACAACCAAACACCTTCAAATGGGAAAGGTTCACATCTTTCCCGCTCCACACTTCCTCTGGAATCTTAAAATCCAAAGGCACTAATGGTCCTCTATTGATCGGGTAAGCTGGCTTTGTGCTAACACTTTTACGCCCGGAACCGGCGCTTGCATGAGCTTCGCTAGTGTAATGCGATACACCTAGCTCTCTCGTCGGTGTTCTATTCATCCGCTCTGCAACCCCATTCTGGCGAGGTGTCCCCTGGCAAAGTCTTTTCCATCTTGATGCCATTGTCGACCCAAGCTTCTTAAAAACCGAATCTTCATACTCTCCACCGTTGTCGGATCTCGGCTTCTTTACTTTCAAGCTTGTCTCATTCTCAACCATGGCCTTCCAAGTCTTGAATACTTCAAATACCGACTTGTGTCTCAAGAAATAGACCCACACCTTCCTAGTATGGTCATCAATGAAAGTCACAAAATATGACTTTCCGCCAAGTGAAGAGACATTAGGCGGCCCCCGGACATATCTGTATGAATCAACTCAAGTCTTCTTTTGCTTTTTGAGTCGACCCATTCTTCGAAAACTCACCCTTACGCTTTCCAAATACACGGTTCTCCACAGAAGTCAATTTCGGTCCGATTTGTAACTTTGGGAGTTTACGGAAGAGTGAAGGATTTTCATTCCTTTCTCACTCATGTGACCAAGTCTGCGGTGCCAAACATTCGGATCCTCTTTGCCATGTGCCCGCGCAATCGACTCACAAACCATGCGGTCATGTAGAGTACCATCTTTCTTACCATTTGCAACAATCAATGAACCTTCGAGACCTTCCAAGTATCACCGGTAAAGACTGAACAAATCCTTCACTTGCCAATTGCCCCACGAAATCAAATTCTTCCTCAAATCCGGGCGTGTCGGCGTCCTCAATAACCATGACGAGCCATTCATCTTGACATGCCGCGTCACCACCTTTGCCGACAATGTCACAAGGTTGGTCATCACCTAGAAAGACCGTTCCAAAGGTCACCCGGTGTAGTTCTCAAGGAACTCTCGATGTGAGGTAGCATGGAATGATGCGCCGGAATCAAGTACCCAAGACTCCTTCTTGTGCTCCAACGAACATATCAAAGCGTCATCTACCATCTCAACAACATTAGCTTCTTGATTCTTTTTCTTGTTCTTATTAATGTTGTTGTTGTTTCTTGGTGCCGGGCAATTGGGGCTATAGTGGCGGGCCTACCACAATTATAGCACACCACTTCACTTATGTCTCGAGGTTTGTGTTCAACGCTTTGCAATTGGGAGGCTTGAGATTTCGATCTCCCCCTCCACTTTTTCTTACTACGACTCCTGTTTGACTTTCTTCCCCTACTTTCAGTGCTCAATGCCGACCCTGAAGTTGATCCCGAAGATGACGGACAATCTGTCTCGGATTTCCTCGGTTAGTACCATACTAACAACGTGCTCAAACTTCAACTTGGTCATCATTTGAGCCACTAATAGCCGCCATAGTAGCCTTCCAACTTGGAGGTAATTGTCCAAGTATCGCCAAAGCTAGCACCTCATCACTAAATGTAATCTCAACCGACTCAATTGGTCCTTAGTTTGGTTGAATTCATTTAGGTGATCCTGAAGGAGGTTCCTCCAACATTTTCATACTAAATAGCTTGGTGATCAAATAGACTTTGTTCGGCGCCGGGTTGTTCATACATCGTAGTAAGTGTGCCTCCATGAGAGACTTCGCCGTCTTCTCGGTTTTAATATTGAAGGCTACCGACTTCGAAAGACTCAATCGGATTGTGGCCAAGGCCTTTCTATCTTGCAAATCCCATTTATCTTGCGGAATCTCCTCAGGCTTCTCACTTATCAACGTTTCCATCAAATCCTTTTGATAGAGAACATCCTCAATTTGCATCTTCCAATAGCCGAAGTTTGTGCCGTCAAACTTCTCTATCTTGTAGCTTTCTTTGTCGGTCATCATGACTTTACTGAATCAAAAAACCACGGTGGAGAACCTCTCAGAGGAATTTCCTCAAACACCACCGTAGCTCGACCTGATCCACGATGCTCGATACCACTTGTTGGGAGATTTCACTAGAAGGTCACACCTCAATCTAGCTACTTTCTATCCCAAATGATTTCAACTTGGAGATCACACCAAGAAAATCACCCACCCAAGACTTTGGTAGTTATCACAACAACCTCAACAAAGCAAAACCACTACTGTATCGTCATAATTCATAGCAACAATAATAATGGAAGTAAATATGCAAAGAGACACAAGGATTTAAGGTGGTTCGGTAAATGTTACCTACATCCACACAAGAGCCGAGTTTCCTTTATAACAAAGATTGGAGAGTTTACAAGAGATATCAAGAATCAATAAGAAGAGGCCTCACTCAAACCCTAGCTCAACAGAGCTCCCACAATACCCTAGAAATGAATCTCTCAAAGTTCTATCTCAAAACCCTAATCTATTACCTTTATATAGGTGTACATAGACAAAGGGGAGGAAAAAATGGGCTTGGCAATTTGGAGCATGGCATGGGCCTTCATAGGTGAGCTCGGCCCTCTTCATTAGATCATGGAGCGGCTATATAGGTGAGGTGGCCCTCTTCATCGAGCATGGTAGCGAGTCGCGCTATGGATGGAGCGAGCGCCCTCTTCATCGGTTTAAGTCGAGAGTGGCATACGGACACCGGAGCAAAGCTCGACGGTTCCAACTACCCAACAGGAAGCGCACGCATTACTCTTCTGACATGCATCACTCCTCGCCCGTCGACATGCATTCTTCGACACACACTTTGCATCGGGACCCAATAACCAAGCTTTCAACAACTCACCGAGATGTTAAGAGCAAACAAATCCCTCTAACCGAGTGTCTTTGTCTCCATTTTCCTTAATCTCTTAACATCAAATTCTGTTTTACTTGGAAGAAAATGTCGGTGAAGAGGGTGTACCGGCTAAAGGCATTTGCTCCGGTTCTAGGTGAGCCAATGGATATTATGACCGCTCTGCAGCCTAGTGTTGAAGAAATCAGCGGCCTACGATGGGCTTGCTTGAGGAATCCATGAAGGTGCCAAGGTAATTGAGAAACATGCACTTAGCTATGTGTAGTTCAGAGGACTGCAAACCAACCATACTATGTTAACTTAGTCGGAAGACATTTATTAGGTCACGGGGAGGAGTTAAGGTGTTGATTGACTTGATCTTTGGCGGAGCTGTTTTTAGGTCGTGGGTTTGTTGAGTCCATGTGAGTCGATAAGTTTAGGTCCGTGGTGGTGGTTCAATGTCTTTTTGGTGGTGGTGTTGGTTGTTGTTGTAATTTTTCTTTCTTGTTAGAATGTTTATGTTTTTTCCGGTTTTCTTTGTTTTTTTTTGGAGTGGACTTAAGACATTAGCTTCTGGCTAATCTTTATAAGTCTTGATTTACCTTTGCCTTGATTAATCATATAGTATCTCTTACCTATTAATGAGAGATATAAAGAGAATCTGATACAACTATGCTACTAGTTACAGTTAGATAGTGCACAGAACTACAGTATTAAGACAATTATCTAATTGCCAGTTTCACAGTGAAGATAACACATAGCTTATAACTATTGTTTTCTTCGCATATAACTTAACTGCCCACTTTTCCTTATCTCTATTAGTAGAGTATACTATAATTAACATGGACATTTAAATTGAACCAACCTTTTTTCTACCATCAAATACCCTTAATAAAATATTTAAATCAATTATTCAATGCCTTTAAGAAGGACTACTTTGTCATTTCAAAATTTAATACCTTCTATACCCTTAAGATTACATAGTGACTTAAGGATGTATGTGTAAATTCAGGTTGAAAATCAAATATACACCCTTATTCAATTGTTCGCCGCTTCCCTTCAGTAATTGCCCCAAATAAATACCTTTTATTCCGAAATTAAATTCAAGAAACCAACCGGCTATTTTCTTCTTCTCTTCTTTTTCTCTCTCCCAAATCTCCATAATTTGCTCTCCCTCAAACTGAAATCCACAAAAAAAAAAAAAAAAAAAACCTGATTGTCTCTCTACTGCCGGCTATACGCGGACAAAAACAAATTCGGTTTCAAAAGTTAATTTCTCATGCGAATTGAGTATGATTGTCTTAAGCTTTACGTGTTACGAAAGTGCATAATAAATTAACTTCTGCTTGCTGAGGATCGCCATTCTGCATTTCTGAAATTTCAGAGCAGAGGAAACAAAAGATTGCTGAAATAAAGGCTGGATTGAAAGATGCTGAGGCTTTGGTATAATACTGATGATCTTACCCTTTTTGTTTTGTTGTTAATATTTTTCTCTTTCTTCCTGTCTCGATAGATTCTAAGCTTTGTGAAATTGTTGACAGATTTGCAAAATGGACCTTGAAGCTAGGAGTTTGCAGCAAAATGTGAAGGTTATGCCACTAGCAAAGTTAAGGGAATATAAATCTGATCTAAACAATTTGAAAATTGAAGTTAAAAGGATGACATCAGCTAATTTCAATCAAGCTGCAAGAAATGACTTCCTCGAAGCCGGACTGGCTGGTAAGAAGATGGTATGTCTAGACCAACATCTCGCTCACTGATTATATTCTTATTGCTTCTATATTTGGGAATACTTACGTCCTAGACAGGAGGTCTATAAATACAAGTGTTAGCATTGATATTTTCCCAATATTATCCTGGTTTTATGAGAAGGTTGGCCTGCAGTTAGTCTTAATTTCAAAATCTTTTACTTATATTCATATCATATTTTGTGGCTTTCTGTTTCTCGGTTCTTTGCTCTTCTCATCAGTGGTTTATTAAGCTGGTTATAAGCAATTGAATAATTGGAGTAGTATGTGCTTTTTGTTAGCTTTGATGCATTTATTGTGATTCACTTCATGGAAGGCTTGGACAGAGAACTTTAGTTACCCCGATCTTGGGGAGCGTTTATCTTAGCATCTCTCTCACACCCAAAAATGAAAAAATGAATCGATTGGTAGAGATTGAGTTAACAAAGTGGGACACCTAGACTGGTTTTTTTTTTACTACTAATGATATTGTAGATGTTTTCTACAGGCGGTTGCAGCCCAGAGAGGAGATTTGGTGGTGCCTGCAGCAAAATTAAAGCAATCCAGTGAAAGAATCAAGGAGAGTAGGCAAACCATGTTGGACACTGTAGTACGTGCTGTTTCAGTCCTTCAAGATCTGCGAAGACAGCGCCAATCTCTTCTAAATACCCAGGAAGTTGTATGTATTTTCTTGCCACTTTGTTGTCCATGATCGTTGAAATTTCAGTCCCAGTTATGTGTTTTTCTTTTGGCAGAAATTGGTGGGTGTAGTGAGAAGTTCATTACTTGGAAGTCAGGCTTGAATTACAACAAGGAAGGTGAAGTTGGCTTTGAATCTAATGGTAATTTGTTTTATAACTCAAAGTTGATTCATTTTTAGTCTCATTTATTGGAAATGTTATTCTATCTTGAAAAAGAAACTTATTCATAAAAAAAACGAGGCCTTATGTTCCCGGAGGTTTACAGTGCACGCCATTCAATTCAAACTTTCACTAATTGTATGGTAGTTATAGGCTGGCTAGGTTGCAATTTGATAATATTGTTTGGTTCGGATAAATCATTTTGTTTACACATATTATAATTTCGTCTAATCAAAGCTGCGAGTCCTCCAAGAGTTCACATATGCAAATTAGGAGGTGATAATTATTCGAATGTTATTAGTTACTAGAGTTCACCATTGGTTCACATGGAAACTCAAAAACTTAGATCTTAACGTCTGTTTAAAAGCCGAAAGAACAAGACCCCTATAGTTAACATTGTCAAAATTACCTCCATCATCATCATTTAAACATTTGATATTTTCGAATTTCAGAATATTTCATATATCTAATTGCAATTTTACTCCAAATCCCTTATTACTGTAAACTTGAAATCTAATAATCTTCAATGATTGCAAAACAAGATAACTCTATAAAGGTGTTCATCATATTGGTTCTTTTATTCGAGGATTAATCCATCCATTTTACGTTAATCGAACAAGCGGTGCTACTCTGACTATTGAACTAAAATGCCCCAGAAACACATACAAATTGGTCAATGCACTATCTAAGATAATGAAGGAAACAACAACATAAGATTGAGATTTGGTATAAAAAGCCAAGCTATCTCAACCTGTAACTTCTATATGCAAGATGACAATCTTCAAGCGAATGCTAAAATGCTAACTATGATCATCGCATGCTAACTGCAACCTAAAGGATGAAGTGGGCTACTCCAAAGAGAGGAGTTTGGATGGCCTCTAATGCTCTATAAGAGGACGATCTTAAGAGAGTTAGAGCTGATGGTACTGCTGAGTTCATTCCTAACTAATCTTTAGTTTGAAGTTTTCCATGCAGTTTTCGTGTTTAGTTGTAGGATTTAAGTAACTCTAACAGTCTAAAATAGTTCAATAGGATTGATAGGTTTGTCGGTATATCTTAGATCAAATTTTAAAAGGATTATGACATGTAATCAGAATATACCTTGGAGTACTCATAAATTGGATGAACTTTAGTGACAGATTAGATGTGGACATGTTTTAAGCCCCTCTTTCTTCATATCTCTGTTTATATAAAACTAAATAAGATCTTCCTCAATCTAATTTTGTTTTTAAATTTAGTTCGTTGGCTTTAAGTTTATTTCTTTCGGACTGCATGCCGGTACCTCAATTTATAAATAATATTGTGAGTTGTAGGGATCTCTTCTCTTCAGGTAAATTGAGTCAAATGGACGAAGCAGCATCCAGCGCTGCAACTGCTAGGAAGGTTTGTTTCATTTTCGCAACTTCTGAATTTCATTACAAAGCAAATGCAAAGGAAATGACACATTTCTGTTTGCTTCAAATGCAAAGGTCAAAGCGTGGGAAGTTTATACTTCAGATAGAAGACACATATTTGGATAGATCTACAAAGGAATCTAAGAATGCTGTCCTACAACATCTTTCATGGCTTGGCCTTGATTGGGATTGGGATGAAGGTCGATTTTTTAATCAAATTTTCCTAATTTATTGTTGAGTGTGGTAGATCATCAAATTTACCCTGGCTATGCAGGTCCTGGTATTGGTGGAGATTATGGTCCATATCGACAGTTTGGTCGCAACTCTTTATACAACCATTATGCCAAGAAGCTTTTGGATTCTGGTCATGTTTATCGCTGTTTTTGTTCAAATGAGGTATTTCATCTTTCTATCTATTTCTATTTCTATCCTGCTTTATCCCCAAATCTCTCTGCTTCCGATGACCTTTCAAATAATAGACTTATTCCATATGTATCTATATAAAGCAGGTGATAGCCAATTTCTTTTCTTCCACATAAAGAAATATATATTCAATGATAGCTAAATTGGAGTGTTTGTGCCCAGATCAACATTGATCCTGAATCTTTGAAGCCCAAGTTACCAAGTAAGAAAGATCTAAAGCCTTATCCTTCCACATGCTATCTTGAATATAAAGGTCATAAGGGCACTGTCATGTCAATTTCCGTTCAAGTGTCAGGCCAATGGCTAGCCTATGGTAAGGAAAGCTATACTTTAGTTTTTCTCTTCATTTGGTTTTTCATGTCATAAATTACACATTCGTCTCCAATCTGATTAAGGTTCGAGTGATGGAACTGTTCGCGTATGGGAGGTTGAAACTGGTCGATGTGTTAGAATTTGGAAAGTTGGTGAAGCTGTCCACTATGTTGCCTGGAACCCAATATCGGAGCTAAGAATCTTGGCAGCCTCTATGTGAGTCTGTTTGCTGTTTCTACTTTTAGCTTACCAACTGTATTTGCAGCTACTTGAGGAACATCACTCTTAGCTTATCTTAACTTTTTAGGGGGCACGATGTGCTTATTCTGAACTTTGGACTTGGTAATGATGAAGAATAGGAACAGATTAAAAACTTTTACATATTGAGGCTCCTCAACCACTTGATGAATCCGGGTTGAGTGCACAGTCATGGCTTCAAGTTGAGAGAGGAAAGCTTACTAAATCCCCTATATTTCCCCCTTTTTCGATGTAAGTACTTATTTTATTATTTAGCTTGGTTTCCTTTTCATGATATTGAGTTCATTTGTATGTTCTTAGAGAATCTCTCATCAAGGTCCCTGAACCGCCTATTCTCCCATTTTATAAGCCTGTCGATTATGTAGAAGTTCTAGCTCAAATTCATGAAGAACTTGAGTCTTACCCTCACGAGAGGTCGAACCTTTACTTGCTACAGTTCCAAGTCTTTAGAGGGCTTGAAGAAGTCAAACTGTTACAGAGGAGTCTCCTTCTAGCTTGGCAGAAAGCAAGCACAATTCATGAGAAAATTGTTTTTGGGGCGTGGTTAAAGTACGAGAAGCTAGGTGAGGAGCTAATATCTGAGTAGCTTGCTTCTTGTGGTAAATGTGCTCAGGAGTTTGGGCCAATAGGCACTGCCTCATAGCTTCCCACTGGTATGGATTTTAATTCCCTGAAATATATGGGATAAATGAGAAGCGAAAGTGTCTCGAACTGTCTTCTTTCAAATTGAAGATGAGAGAATAACCTGTGACCGACATAAGATTAAGCCCTGTCAGCTGCATTTAATTCATTGCTTAATGGGGATTTTACTGAATCACTTCAAGAAGACAGATATTTCCAAAATGGCATTTCTCCATCGGGTATGAGGGCAATCAGGGATTTTAGTGAATTTAGAGTCTAAATGAAATTTGTCCTGATCTTTTTGGAATTATTGATATTTTCCAATAAATTTTGCTGTTAAAGGCTCAAAGATGCCTGTGACAGGACACTTTCATCTTTTGTTACTTCAAGAGAAGAAGTAGTGGACCTTATGGAATATGCTCTTGCAGAAAACTCCAATGCTGCTTCATGTCTGCAAGTGTTCCTTCATGATCTTCCCAATTGTTTGAGTGATGATCGGGTAGTTAGGATATTCAGAGACGCTAATAGACAACATAGAGCAATCATGGTTGGGTTTGCTTCATTCTCGTTATACTGTTTGCTAAGTGAGGTTGTGGCCCGAGATCCCTGTTCAGATATTACAGCTTACTTCTTGGAACAGTTAGTTGAATCTTCAGTCAGTGGTAGGCAGAGGCAGTTGTCTTTTCATCAGCTAGGATGCGCCCAGCTTCTGAGGAAACAATATGACGAAGCTGAATGATTATTTGAGGCTGTTGTGTCAGCAGGCCATGTTTATTCTGTTGCTAGCTTGGCTAGACTGGATTTCATCAAGGGATGGAAACAACGGTCTTGTGACAAACTCAGCTCTGTGATTTCCTCCTTTAACCCTCTTGGATGGATGTATCAGGAGAGAGCACTATACTGTGAAGGCGAGAAGAAGTGTGATAATCTTGACAAGGCAACAGAATTGGATCCAACATTTAACTACCTGTACATGTATCGGGCTGCATGCCTAATGAGGAAGCAAAGTGTTGAAGCTGCTCTGGCAGAAATAAACCGTGCTCTTGGTTTCAAGCTTGCATTGGAATGCTTGGAACTCCGGTTTTGTTTCTATCTGGCACTAGAGGACTACCGAGCTGCCTTATGCGATGTTCAGGCAATTCTTGCATTGTAAGTATAGGATGTTTGAAGGACGAGTGGCTGCTACCCAACTATGTACACTTATGCATGAATACCAAGTTGTATGTAGGCTATCATAGGGGAGACTTTGTTGGATAACAAGGTATTAAAATATTGGTTTCGAGCCAAGGAACGAACAACTGCAGCTTGAATTCGATCGAATCTGGTCAAGTTTGGGTTGTAAAAGGGTGATTGTGGAGAGTCAATGTGGAAAATGCGTGCTGAGAAACCAGTTGATATAGATGTGGCAACTAAAAAGGATGAAAAACAAGAAATAGAGATCAGTGAAATGAGAACAAGACGAAGCGATTGACCAGAAGACATTGCCACAGACAGTAGTAGTAGGAACCCAAAATAGTGTACTTATAAAGTATTAGGAAATGTTTTCGCAAATCTTGGTTTTAAAGATGTTACTTCATTTGGATTGAGGACAGATAATATTTAAAGTTCTATTGTAATTATAATTTTATTACATGTCACTTTAATTATTATTATGTTATAACTTTAAAGTTCTATTATAATTGTCATAATGTTATGTCATAATTTTACGAGTCCTGTTACATTTATAATAACCTTCAAAATGTAACTTAATAGAACTCATAAATTGTCCTGTTAACATAATTAACCTGGATAACTCAAGTGAATAAGGTTATTTTTGATGTCATAATTCCTATTGTCTTAGCTGCTTCCTGTTGTATACGGTGCATTTTGAAGATGAATTTAAATGGTTAGTTTTACTGTTATCTTGACCGTTTAGACCTCACACTTCCATCAGAATTTGAATTATATGATAGCAAATATCATATACCTCATTGCTTAGATATTACTGTTTGGCTGAGAATTCATATTTAAATTGATTGACATCTGATATAAATGGTTAGACATGTATTGCTTTTGAGTTACTCTTTTTATGAGAGCATGTAAGACATAACCATCAAAAAAAAAAAAAAAAAAGACCATGTATATTTAATGCTAATGTTTCTTCTATATACACTTATACTTTTAAATGTATTAACACTCTTGGTAGCTTATACTCTTTGTTCTGGGCACTATTATAATCTATTATAAGCTATTGTGTTATTTTGGACCTTTAATTTAGACAAAATCAGCAAAAGCAAATATTGAAATAGTAGAATACTGCAAAAAGATGATTTCTAATACAACCTTCGCATGTTTTGCAGGTTCTTTAAAGTTATGTACAAAGTTATGCAGTTGCTCTAAAGGATCGGCTACTCCTTTAGGACTGATTATCTTTTAGTTATTATATTTTCTCATTCCCTAATGATAATGGTGGGAGTAGTTACTGTATCTTTCTTATTCAAATTCAAATAAAGCAATTATTCTAGCTTAGACACAAATTTACAATAAATAATTGCATTTTTTTTTTGTCTCTCCTGTTTAATACTTTCCACTATTCAAATTCTGTAAAATTATTGTAGTTCTCACTTTGTAAACAAGTGATCATACATTCATACAATTTTATATAATTATGTTCACATACTCTTGAATATGCTATATTTGTCATCCACGTGCAGGCACATGCTTTTTGGCTAGTTAGAATAAATGTCTTCTGCTGCATCATACTGTCATTTGAGGCACAATTTAATAAAATTATGCATATAAATATCCATAAGTCATGCTGTTTTGGTACCAACCAGCATAACATATAGGATCAAGTGGCTTTAATCTACTCTCAGCATAAAGGAAATAAAGTTGCAATTACCATTGCACCAATTGCAATTACACTAAAATACGAAATCTTGAGCAAACTACAATTGCAATTACACCAAAATACGATTACATAGCAACAGAAAACATGAGCAACTAATTTCGTTTAAGAAACAACCATAAAACGATAATAATGATAAAAATCAAGAGTTTCCTACATGCTTTCCTACAAGCTAAATACTTCTTCTCCATTTCATCAAATTTTTCCTGCAACTCCACCTTGCGCCTTTTCTCAGCATCCATGGAATCTCTTAATAAATTGTTCAAATTCTTCGGTTCCACGTTCACGTCACTCAAAGCTTCATATCTTTGCTTCAATGTTTCACGTCTCATACACAAATCCTGATATTTTTGCCATGAATTCACCCTTGGATCACTCAAAGCTTCATGCATATGCTTCAGTGCTTCATGCCTCATATACAACTTCGTATATTTTCCCCCTGGATTCATCTTTTTGTCAACCCATACGAAAAACTCACAATGCCCATTTGGAAATTAATTGCATCTAGCAAACTTCCTTCTTGGATTTTTGTCTGTGAAAGAAACTTGAATGGGTGCACGCTCTCCACAAAAACAAGAATAATCCGAAGTGACTGAGCTCAAACTTATTACCTGTAATTGATTAAAACAAATAAAATTGAAAAAAGAAATACTCAAATTGAATCAAATAAAAAAGATGCAGTAAAATAAGAACGATGGTATGTAGACCAACTCCAGAGATTATCCCACCCCATAATCCCTTCGTAGAAAAACAATCAATAAACATTTAGATAAAAATTAAACTTGACTAACATTTTCTGAAGCAGAACCAATTGATACACAACATGAAAAATTAGAGTTGGAAAACACTGCAAGGGAGAGGTAGTAAACATAATTTACCAATGCAAGCAAATAGTTGGAAATATTTTACTAATTTAGGTTGTCGCATACACTTTCTAATCTAACTTTGTGTCACTTTTTTCAATCTCCAAGTGTATCAGCCATCTAACCATAAGTTGGGAACCACCATGAGAAACTCTAGACAGGATCATTCTAAACAGAGTAAGAGTTGTATAGGTGCAACTCCAAGTGTATTTAGGTTTTTGCTGTTTTTTTTTTTATGAGAACGTTTTTGCTTTATCAAGTTGTCTTAGAATAAATGTTGGGTTCTAGGCCTTTTCTTTCATCGATGTTGACTCCCCATATTTTTCCAAACTCTAACAACTCGTCAGCCTATTTAATGTTGGTGTTGATGAGAATTGAGCATGTGTCTTAAAATTTCATCAATGGCTCTCTATCCCTTTAAAAGTAGTGTTAAAGTCGATAAAGTTTAAAATTTAAAGTAGATAAAGTAGCTCTAAAAATGAAGCAGTAAAAGTAAATTTAACATCGATTTCAAATTTAAAATCTCATATTTTACTCTCTATTTTTTTAGAGAAAAAAATTTAGATAGAGAAAATAAAATATGTCGACTTTAAATTTAATTTTATCGACTTTAGCTTCTACTTTAGCCTATTTTAGAGCCTACTTTATCGACTTTAGCTCTACTTTATTGACTTTTAACACTACTTTTAAAGGGATAGAGAGCCATTGGACAAATTTCAAGAGAAAGGTTACCATAAAAGGACCTCCAGTCAAAGAATGTGTTTCATAAATTTCACATACACAAGGAAGCCCAACAGAACAACCAAATTCACCAATGTGTTGCAGATCGAAATACTCACAAACACCATTAATACATAGAATACCAAGTTTTCATGAACGAATAAAACGAATTAATTGTATTTGCAGAAATTAAACAATATATTTTGAATATAATTAATAAAAAAAAAATATTATGATTTCAGTAGGATTTATGTTAAGAGATGGAGATTTGTTTATATTTGAGAGAGCAAATCGTTGTTAGGTTGCTGAAATCGTTGTTGGGTTTGAATTCTATGTGGTGAGGGTAGCGAGAGAGAAAGTGAGAAAGAAGAAGTCGACGGGGTTTTGAGAAAATAATGTAGCTGAGAGAGAGAGAGAGTTCCAGCTCTCATTGGATTAGGTTGAGAGAGTGAGTGAGTGAGGATCGGAGAAGAAGATGGTCGTGGATTAGGTTGAGAGAGTGAGGAGAAGAAGATGGTCGTGGATTCCTAATTTGTGAAAGAAAATAACAATTATACCCCCACTTGTTTTCTATTTGGGCCAAATCATTTTAGCTGTTAGATCAGGATGAGATCTAAGGGACCAGGAGGGGTGTGAGATTAGAGTGGCAGAATAAAAGTGTCGATATAGCCAAACCGTTAAATAAAACTATATATTTAAAGTTGTAAACTATATTTTTATATTATTTATAATAATAAATACCACGAAAACCATATATTACACTAATAAATATAATTTAGTAAGGTGTTTGTTACTGTCATACCCCATATTGTGTTGGGCAGACTCCAAAAATAAAAACAATTATTACAAATGTGTCATTGGCCCCAAAAGTTGTTTTGTGTTGGGCACCTCCCAAACCAACGTGAATTTGACTTGTTGCAACCTTTTCAGCCTTTTTCTTCTATTATTTTCTCTTCCACCATCAAAAACCTTAAATCATTAAACCCTAAAGAAAACCATATTCTAACACTAACACTAAACACTAATGGAAGAGCCCAACCCCATTTTAGAACATGAAGATGAAGAAGAAAATATAATGCATCATTACCCCATTCAAGAAGAAAATATAATGCATCATTACCCCATTCAAGAATAAAATGTAGAACAAGTTTCAAGTTATCTCATTCAAGAAGAAAATGTACAACAAGTTCCAAGTGACCCCATTCAAAAAGAAAATGTAGAACAAGTTCAAAGTGAAAAAAATAGAAGAATGGATGATGATGCATTTAATAAAAATAAGGTAAATCTAAATTAAACGTAATTATACATATAGTAATTATTCATGTGTACAGTGATATATAGGACTGAAAGAGAAAATTCGAACACCCGAGGCTTAAACAACCCGGGTAGGTCGTTCGTATTGCACACCAAACGGTCTAGTCACACCGTCTGGACTGAATCCGAAATGATGTGGCCATGTCGTTTGGGATTTAGACTTAGAAAAAAAAAAAAAAAAAAAAAAATACCGGTGTGGTCCCAAACGGTGTGGCCATGTCGTTTGAGATTTGAACTTTGAAAAAATATGAAATTCTTTGAGATTTGCCATTCGGTTATGGTCCATTTTTTTGGTTTAAAAAATCATTCGGTTTTGGTTCTATATAGTCTAGGTTTTTTAGTACCCATTCCTAAATGGTTCAAAAAAGTAAAGTAGGAACCGTAACTATGATTTTTTTTGCGGTTCCGGTTAAACAGGTACCCATTGACACCTTTAATTGTATCGGTGTATGCCATGTTGTACGCCACTGTTTAAAATTTAGCCCGATATAAAAAGCCCAACCCATGGTGTAAATGGGCTCAACATAAAAAGCCCATTACACTGTTTTAAAGTTAACCCGCTATAAGAACCCCGACCCACGGTGTAAAGGGCCTGACGTAAAAAACCCACCCCATGCAGCCTTTGTTGACCAATGATCCACTACTCATGTGTTTGCACACACCCCATTTGCACTCGGATCCTCCGCCGTCACAACTTAAATCCAAGGGTGAGGAGATGGTGTGGTCGGCCCCACGTCTAAATTAGTTAGATTATTTACAAAACTATTTTTAATTTTTAATTTTTTTTACATATATAATTATATATAATTTAATTTTACTTTTTAACTAGAAATATGCCCATGTGTCAAAAAAAAAAACACTTTTATCAATAAATCAAAGATTTTCTTTACATAATCGATCCTACCGGTCATTGGTCCTGCATGAGTGTCCCGTTTTAATTGATGAAAATTTTCATGTTAATTAATGATATGAGAATGATTAGTTGTGTTTGATTTAGCTTTGTCAAGTTGCTTTTAGAAATCTCATGTTGTCTTTGATTTAGAATTTTGAGTTGTTAAGTACTCGTACTGATTCACATATAAACACTTTGATTTGTACACAACTTTTTGTCTTGATCCTATAAATCTATAATAAGCTGAGTTAATGGAATAAGTGTGCTCGCACTAGAAAACAAAAAATTGTCCATCAAATCCCATATTTGAGTGACAATACACGAGGGATATTATACATGAGCATCAAACTTGAGTCCTAATTAATGATTTTATTTTACACATCTCAACTCTATGCTACTATATATTGAATATTGACGAACAAGTCGCCCTGTAGATACTCGCACAACATCCCCCCATTCTGAGTGTGAATTGCAAATGTTCGGAACTGACCCAACTCTACACTATTAGACTAGCCATTTGGCCCGGCCTATGGCCGGACTTGCTACATAAATAGCTAATGACTCAAAAACCTAAAGTCCACTTGAATAAATAATATATGTATATTGATAGCTAATGATTCAACGCTTATATATATATATATATATATATATATATATATATATATATATACTTTGTTTGATGGGTTTATGTTTTTCTAATTTTTTTAAAGTATTATTGTCCTAAATACATCTCTATAAATACTCCAAGATGATTTGGCATGATCTGTCATGAAGATAGTACGACTAATATATTTATTTGTTTGCTAATGTAGAAAAAGTAACAACAAAAATTGTTTATTCAAGTATTAATGGTTGTATGAATACCTCCACGCCATGATACTCGTATCTTTGCCATTTATGATTTTTGGCACATAAACAGCTCATTGTCCTAATGATCCAGGAAAATGATAACATCGATAAGAACATTAGTCATTTGATACATGTTTATGATATTACCATACCCTAGGCATGCACCACCAATTCTGATAAGGTATAGGCTTTCTGTAGTCTAAACTCGAAACTGTAATTATTTATCTTTTGCAGCCTTACTGCAACTGCAGCTCACTTTATTGTTGGTGAAGATATTGGTTTGCATAGAAGATTCTGGTTTGTTGCTTGGATGTTCTGAGACATCTCTTAAACTCACCCTGGCCTTGATTTTAGGTACGATATTATATTTGCTACTCTCTTCAGATGATTGGGTTAATACTTAATATTGGTTCAGCCACTCTAGCTACTTTTTTTTTTTTTAATCTTTGGGTCTCATTTCCTTTGGCAGTTCAGCACTTCAGCTTGTAGCGAAAATGGTATCCAATTTCACGTATTAAGAAACTTGTTCATATGCCTCTTTGTTGTCTAGAGTCCAGAATTACCAACTGGTGAACTGAGGCTAATGGTTGAGAGATAGGGAGCATATTATGTCAAGTACATAATTTTTACATGATCTTTCAAAGTATAAGTATCAGTTTCCTACATCTACAGAATATCTTAAAATCAAATGAGAATATAAAACAGTATATTTTGGTTTGGAAAGTTACATACCAGTGCGACTTTGATAGGCTAATGGTTGAGAGATAGGGAGCATATTATGTCAAGTACATAATTTTTACATGATCTTTCAAAGTATAAGTATCAGTTTCCTACATCTACAGAATATCTTAAAATCAAATGAGAATATAAAACAGTATATTTTGATTTGGAAAGTTACATACCAGTGCGACTTTGATATTCCATTAGCTGTGGATGTCTTCTTCTATGCTCTTTTAGCACTTATTCTCTATGGTCTTTGTGTGTACTTGCGGACATCATAATTCTTCTATGACGCTTTAAGATTAGACCCTTCAATATATTCTCATAAGGTTAGACCCTTTAATATTTTATTTTGTTAGAATATTTATCAAGTGTGTATAATAAAAATTAAAACTTAGTACTATTATTGTTTTTCAGTGCAAGAATACATCGTCTATTGAACCGAGCAATTCTAGAGGTATATCTTTTTTCGTCATCCATAAGGTAAACCTGAACAACTCTTCCTCTCTTTGGCTAAAGCTTTAACTCCTCTTATAGCTGTTGCTTATCTCTGATGAACAGGAATCATCCACCATGCCTGTGGAATGGTGTATTTGCAGCTGATAATGATTTAGAAATTGTCTTCTTGGACAAAGACTTACTTGATCAGACAAAGAACTTTGGGGCGATAGGAGTGCATTTGCAGTGAGTTGGGAACAATGCGTGGTTCGGAGCGTGACCGATACATTGAGAGTTCTTTGGTAATCGACCCAGATGAATTACCTTGTGACGCCAGAGTGATTGCTTGTTGTGTTGCTTTGCCGATTTTGACGCTTGATTTGTTTTACGTTTAGGTTGGCTTCCAGTGCCCTTCTTACTGATGGGGTTTATGGTGTTAGTGTAAATATTATACTGGAAGCCATAGAATATAATTAGTGCAATGATCAAGTCGCAGGTGTTTGGGGGAATTATTTCTATTGCCAGCTGTGCTTGGGGTGTTACAACTCTTGGAGGTGTTAAGGGCGTTGGGGAGTCTACTACTTCGGCAGTTTGTTTACCGTAAGATATGTGACACTGAAGAGGATCTTGAGCGACAGAAAAAACAGTTTGCTTACAGCTTTTGTTGAGAGATTTTGTTTGGTATGAACTGATGAAGAGAAGATTTATAAACACTCAGATATTTAATTGTATAAGATTTGTAACTACATCTGATGTACCGGAGACACCGGGGCTTTGCATCATGATACGTATATAATAACTACATCTCGGCCAAAATTTTCTTTAATAACATAACATAATAACAAACACAAAAATATATTGATACTAATTGAACTGATACCAAATAAAGACAAAATTTGATCAAAATTTGATCGTAATAACATATCTTTATTCAAATTGAAAAGTAACATAATAGTGAATAAACTAAAATATCAGTGATGAACCGTGAACGAATGTTCTGTATAGAAGACATGAAACTTACATGGAGAACTTCAGGAAAATATGACTTCTCCATGGCCATTTCCTCCACTGCTATCTCCTACTGATCTCATAGTAATGGAGAGAAGGGACAGCTAGTTTTCTGTCCTAGTGAAAAACTTACATCCTACACCTTAACTGAACATGTTCATGCTAGTAAGGCCGGGTTCACTTATCACAATCTCCATGTTGAACATCGTTAAAAACTTCTTTCAATTATGCATGCGTCAATTCATTAGCGTACATATCCATAAATCCGGCCTAGTATGCCTACAAAAACAAATATAAAGTTAACTGGTCGGATTCAAGAATACATGAGATTGAAGTGGGACGTAGTTATGTATAATGAATTTGACATGATCTAACTCACCATTTCACAATATACCTCTGATGTGGGCATGTGACATCTAATTATTAAAAGATTGGACTCCACATCTAATGCGGTTTGAAGTTTCACTTGCTGACTTTTCTATTGAGTTGTGTCGATGATGTACCACTGGAGAACATTTATTTATTTATTTTGCTATAGAAGTGCACACCATCTAGCATGTTGAAACAGTTGAAACATGTTTATTTAGATTTATCTTGAGTCTTATTTAGTTTCATTTAACGACTCAAGTCCGTCCAAAGTCTTTGTTAGTTCATGAACAATTCTTGAGTTTATAATGGTGTCTTCTCGTTATGTGTTTATCTCAAATGTTTCCCATTATCCTTAAACTGTTGTTTTACCTTTTCTCTCTCCATGGAGCATTTGAGCTAGGCTGCACAGTATGCCCAATTGCAATTAAGTACAACAAAAAATTTGTGGATGCTTTCTGGAACAGCAGGCAGTAAGTACCTACTTTAAGGGCACCATCTCAAAATAATATGTTGTTTGTATGGTTCCACTCCTATGAACTGAATTCCCATCAAAGTTCATTTCATCACCATCTTCGTCATCAGAAATATCTTTTGTATACAATTTCATATTTCCTATAGACAAAAACCCTGAGTTCTTCTTTGGTGGGGAGTTTTGCAGAATGAAATCTTCATTCTCTATCGATCTCTTAATTGGTTGAGTTGGCTGCTCCAAGCTAAACAGAGTATGCCCTCACATAACTTCTATATAGGACAATACAAAGACGCAAAACAAAATTCAGCACCAACTTTTCTGAGATTGAACATCACCCAGCAGTCAGGTCAGTTCAAAAAGTGAAGAATGATCCAAGAACGCAAACCTGCCAAAGAAATAAAGCTTACTCTTTGGCTGACTTGATAAAGCAAAAAAACATCTTCCATTAACTTCATCTACTATATATACATCTGTTTGCAAAGCTGTTTTTGGACAACTTCTTTCATGATGCCTATAGCTTTGTAGTTTCCTAGTGGCACTTTCAATGTCGATACATGGAATATAATTGTGCTTGCTTCTTACTCTACACATTTTCCAACTATAATGAGCTTGTGTATCAAACACAGGTCCCAACTTTTTCTTCCCCACCGTGGTTTTCAACCCAGCATTCTCATCTTCCGTGTACTCTGCAGCACTCTCTTCATTTATGGGATCTACATCCAAATCTTCTTATATATCTCCATTAGTAACCCCATCATGATCATCCACTACTTCTGTATCTTCTTTTAACTCATCTTCTCCTTCGTTTTCCCTTTCCAAATCCTCGTCTACTTCTTCTTCCTGCCCCAGTTGAGTAGCATTGGAAGCTAATACCTGGGGTTGTTTTAAATTAACTCCCTCTCCTTTTGGATTCCTCACTTTTTTTCTTGTCATTCTTGTGGTTGTTAACATGTACAGCCCCTTCGCCCTTTGTCTTATCCTTCTCTCTCAAATGAGATTCTACCTTCTTTTCTTTAGGCAATTGTTTCACAACTGTCTTGCCCTTCTCTCTTTTCTCATTTGCCGCAACAGGCTCCGTAATGTCACTAAAGCTACTTCTTTGAGAATTCAAAGACAACCAAGATGGAAAAAATGTCGACAACATGAAAATTAAACAAAGACCCAAAATAGTAACTGCTAACATTTTGACACAAAGCCCATACGGACGTTTCACTTGACGACTAAACTGCGCTATTCTACTCGTTATAGCCATTTCTAATTAACTACAATAAATATAGGTGGTAAAAAGCTGATCAAACTAACCTTACAAAAGATCTATACCCAGATTTGAAAAAGGCCATCATAAGCCAAATGGGACAAAACCCATCAAGAATGAGGTACATGATTCAAGATTATTTTTCAATAAATAACAATACTTTGAAGACCCATCGTGATTTCCATCTAAACCAAATGCAGAAAAGTGGTGTAAGCTGCTACAATAACTTTATTTTAATTAGTTACTTTTTGAGAAAATATTACTTCGAAAGAATACAACCCACCTGCTCAGTTGAAAGCAGGTGTTAAACATGGTTACCCAAGCAAAAAAAAGACTTTCTTCTCGAGACCATAAGTCCATAACCTTACGTACCTTTCAAGCTGTTTGAGTTCTTTGCACTGTATTGATTGACAGAGATTGAAGTCTTCGTAGTCTATATGTGTACATATATGTGATGTTGATATACAATTTGCAATGATGTACATATATGTGGCCAGTAATAAGATACGACTTTCTAATTGATGTTTGTCGAAAAAATAAAAAAGAAGATAATAGAGAGATGGGTAAGAAAGCGATGAAGAAATTACCAAGGCTGAAGATATTGATAGGTACCCAGAGGACGAACTGTCGCAAATCCAGCAGATTGTAGCCAACTTGAGAACAATATGAGACGTCCTCCGTGCTTGTAGTAGAGTTTTTGCACTATAGGGCCTCCTATGAAGCCAACTGCAAGAAACGTGGTGTATGTCAGAAGGGTAATCCACCATTTCAAGTTTTTTGTTGCAAACACATTGGCAATCGCCTCAATTAACAGCCTCAATTTTCTCATGACTATAGTCGTTAATATGGAGTGAATGAAACAGGGCTAATGGTTTTATACATAATCACAGAACTGAGATAACAAAAAAGGTTTTGATTAAAGTGTGAAGTCCATGACTTACCTTTGCTAGCTACTGCTGTAGCTGTATTGCATGTTCCATCCATATCTCCACAAGAAAAAAATTCAACCAGGGATTGGATATCAAAGTGAAAAAGGGTTCATAATTAGGCCCTTAACAAATTAATTTGGATCTCTGATTTATTGCTGGCATTAGACAATGCATTTTTGTCTCACAATCGCCATAGTCAATAAAGATATATATATTGGCGGCAAAGAATTACAATGAACAAAGTATATTTCAAAATACGTACGGTTTTTATACAGAAAACTGAACAACAGTTTGACTGCAACAATTTTTCACTTTGGGTGGTGAATCTTGGAGAGAGTTGGAGCATGTTCCATATCCTCCTCGCCTTGGGCCTGTTTACTGTAATGGAGTTTTATATTGGTCAGCGGGACTCAAAACTGGACCGTATTTTGTTCTTTCCTTCGACCTTGAGACTGAAGAATTCCAAAAAAGGAGGGTTTTTCCTACTGGTACCACCTATGATAGAATTGTGGGGGTTAAGTATCTCGTTGTACTCGGAGAGAATGTATCTTTGGTGCGAGATCTCCCACCAGATTATCTGGAAGTGTGGACACTGATGGATGAAAAGAATAACATTTGGGTCAAGAAATATCATCTTCGTAGAACTCGGTTTCAAGTTATCTGGGCTTTGGATGAATGGGGATCTATATGGGATGAGAACAATCAAGAAGAAAGATGGCACCATCGTGAAGAGACTTTATTCGTACAACGCAGAGTCTGAGAAATACACTGCCATTAAGCTTCCCTTCATGAAGAACAGGAATGCAGAAAACATTTTACCTTCCCTAGTTCTGAATCATGTTGGAAGTCTAATAGACCCTGTTCCTCTTGTATGGTTTTTGTCATGGTTGCTTTCATTCTTAAGGTCGGACTCACAGCATCGTGTTTAAGGTTTCTTTTTGTTTAAGAATGGAGAAGGAAGAGATAAGTTTTACTACTTAGTTCTCACTTTTTCAGGATTCCTTTTTTTTTAAGAAAAGAGATAAGATTTAAGAAAGAAGTTTTTATCTATTTTAGGTTATCCCCGAACAATTGAAATCACCAAAATAGAGCGTAGAATTGATTTTTAAGGTAAAATCTGATGTGTCGTATATGAGAGAAAA
This sequence comes from Coptis chinensis, assembly GCF_015680905.1. Classification (NCBI taxonomy): domain Eukaryota; kingdom Viridiplantae; phylum Streptophyta; class Magnoliopsida; order Ranunculales; family Ranunculaceae; genus Coptis; species Coptis chinensis. The sequence goes on along the minus strand of NC_141463.1, from coordinate 83,481,344 downwards.
AAGGGGGGCTGACGTGGGTCACTGGGAGCATTCTCAACTACTCAGTATTAATGGTCTTTGATTGCTGGACTTTTCAGAATCCTATCTAACCAGTGAACACATTTTTTTCTCTCGTGTTTCTCGTTATATAGAAATACTTACCGGACATGAATGTAAGCACCTCGTTCATAGTTCATTATTTAGTAATACATCCTCAAACTATTGTAAGCCATTTCATTCTTATTTATTCTCATCTTTATTTGCAAAAAAATAACAAATTGACTGAAATAAACGTCAAATGTAGTTTTTTTATTTTTATGATTATTGACCGTTATTGATGATGATGCATCAAGTTTCAAATAATTTAGAGCATCTTCAATCTAGACACCGGCTGAAATATCAACACCAAATATTTGAAAATTTGATAAAAATCTTGGTTCACCCATCATTCATCAACATCAGATATATATTCAAGTGAGCGGAGCGAACGATTTTGGGCCGGATGGGGTAGGTGGCCCAAAACGTTGCTTGGTTGGTTTATGTCTGTCCTCAACTTCTCTCTCATTTCTCATTTCTACGCGATAATAACACTCTCATCTCTTTCTCCTCAGTCAATCACTCCTCTATTATTCCTCCTCCACTCAATCAATCGTGATAATTCTCCCTAATGACACGTCTCTCCATAATTTCAACCAAATAAACTGAACACGGCATCGATGTGTGGAAATAAGAAATTGGAGAAGAACAAAATAATGATTGATTTTTGAATCCCATCTCAAATCTCTCTAATACCCATTGAGCTCAAAAACAGCTTACCATCTTCCACTCTTTGTAGATGAAAAAGTGTTTGGTCAAACTAAAGGTACGCTTTTTTTTTTTCCAATGTCGGTTTCTTGAGTTGGACAAATGAAGCTTCATTTGAAATGGTGTTGTTCGAATATATAATTTTGTTGTTTTTTAATCAAAGTTAATGATTGGAATAATTCGTTATTGGGCAGTTGTTGTCGTTGTGCTTTTTTGTCTCGTTGGAGTGTTGGACGCAAGTGCTGGTGACTCAGTGAGTATTCTTTAATATTTAGCTTGTGTTTGTCAATTGTAATATTGAGTTGGAGTAACATTGACCAATTAATGCACTTAGAGACGGTAGAAGGAATAAATCTTGTAGTAGACACATCTGCTAGTTGATGAGGGAATCAGCTTTGCACTCAAAGATTGATGAGATTTCGAAGTTTCGATAATGTTTAAAATTTTTAATGTTGGAATTAAGGTTTTGTGAAGGTTTATGTTGAATGATTAATTTGATTAGCAAGTTTGAGAATGTCAATTGTTTGGTGTTCGTGAGTCTCTCTCGTTTTTTCTTCCTCCTAGTACCCTTTCTCCTTCACCCAACTCTCTCTCTAGCTCCGCTCACTCCCTACTGCCACACAGTATACTAGTAATACCAAATGGGCCATAATTTTCATGATTTATTAATTTTTCTGAATATCCAAATATATATTATATGGCCACGTCATCATAATGTGTGCGAACTCACAGCCTAAAGCCCTAACACAACACAGAACTATAAGCCCCCTCCTCAAAACTCTGTTTTCGTTCACAGCAGCAGCAGCTTCGTGTTGTGTGGAATAATAATAAAAATGGGGAAGTCGTCGAAGAAGAGTTCGCGAAAGGGAAAGAAAGCATGGAGAGCAAACATAAGCACTGCTGACGTGGAAGACTACTTCGAGAAATCAACTAAAGATGCATTGACTGGTGGTTCTCTTGCTTCTGCACCCGACGACTCTCTTTTCTTCCTCGACAAATCCACTGGTATTATCTTTTTACTTTGTTTAGTGTTACATAAATTGTGGAAAGAATGAATCTTTATTATGGGCAACTTGTTTTTTATATTGTATTTTCTCGGTAGATTTATCGGTGAAGAGAAAAATCGACAAGAATAGGGACAAGATTCTCCATTGCGATAGATCGTTGCAGAAAAATCCATTTGTTGTACCTGTACCATCTTCAATCCTCAAGAAATCCAAGAAAGCACCGAAAGTGGTTGTTGAAACAACCAAAGATGTTTCTAAGGTAAGAGAGTAATTATTTACTTAGAGGAGGTTGTTGATTTATGTTCTAAAGCAGCCGTTTCTTGACATTCAACAGGATCAAGTATCTGGAATGGTTGACTTGTGGGATACTAAAGGTATCATCTTAATAACCATTTTTTCATTTTATCTTATACGTGGTCCTAGTTTTTCGCATGTTTGTTTCTCTGTGATTACAAGGTCTGAGTGAGATTCTTTTTCTTGCAGATGAAGAAAATGATGTCAAGGCCGTAAAGGTATGATGTCATCATTTTTGTCAAGTTCTAATGGTTTAGTTACTCTCTCGCTGCCACACGGTGTGTGTGTGTGTGAAGAGATCAGAAAAATTTAAACTATTTTGAAACATGTTACTCAAAGGGCAATGTGTATTTTTATTTCTCTTGGGTGGTAGTTTAGTGCTGTAGTTGTAGGGTTTCTCTATTTTTAAAATATTGAAGAGATTTTGAGAATCTGTGGAGTATTATCTATGTTGATTGAAGTTTGTTTATTTACTAATTGAGAAATTTTGTACAGAAGTCCAAGCCATCCCTTATTCCGGCAGTTGAAGTCGAACCACCTGGATGCTCATTCAACCCTTCTTTTGAAGATCATCAGGTTTTTTTTTTCTATTTATTTATGGTCATAATTAGTCTTACTGTTTCTTAAGAAGAGTTAGTTTTACTATTTCCTATTTTAAAATCCAACTCTGAGTTTATTCAGGATTCACTGGCTTCTGCTGTTGCCGAGGAAATGCAAAAAGTCTACAAAAGTGAGTTGGGCCCACTACCAGTACCTCTAACCGTTCCTGGTGAAGTTGTGGACGAAGAAAGTGTAAGTCGGGGTTGTTCCGTCTTGATGATCAATTAAAACTTTCGTAAGGTTGAGAGAGTCGAGCAAAGGCTGATCTTGTCTTTGGTACACTTGAACTGGTTATTAAAAAGGTTTTAGCAAATGCACCAAGGCTTAAGCCTTAAGGTGTGCCTTAATGCTTTTATGGTTTTTAGGCCTATTGTGTTTCAATATTCGTTCTACTTTCCCCCCCCCTGTTCTGTTCCGTTTCTTTGACGACGCAGCCCATATTGGCATCTTTAAAGATTAAAAATTCCCTACTATATTGGCATCTTTAAAGATTAAAAATTCCCTACTAGTTTATGTTTTGAGCATCAAATTACCTCATTCTATTAGAAATGGCATAATTACATCATCAAAATCCATTTTTCCGCATTCTCTTTGTTATTATTTTAATTGAGGCTTGCCTCAAGCCTCACTGAGGCAGAGCGCCTTGAGACTTTGATGTGTGTTTTTTTCCCCCAATAACTGGTTAGTAATGCTAGATTTGTCTCTTCTACTTAAAGCTTCTTAACTTAAATGTTTTTTCAGTTTGAGTAGTTGGGGTTTATTGATATTAATGTATGGTGTCCTGATATTTATCAACTGGAAAATAAAACTTGCCCGATGCCTGCATGGATTCACCTAGTCAACGTATTTGGCACTCACTAGTGGACATTAACACTAGTTTATGTGTTAGTGTTACAGTGATGTTATGTTTTTCTAGGTAGTATTTTATGCGCACAGATATTCATACGTGGCATTTCTTCCAGATGTACTTACTTGATGTGGATGACGAAAATGATGATGATTTGGATGAGAATTTGGAGAACACTGACACCGGAACTGAGAGGTTTGCTTTCTTCTTCTTTCCATTGTTTTTTGGCGTGGTCTTTGTTTAGTATTATAATATGAAAGTCCTTTGAGTTCTTGCTACTTTAATCTAAGGCATTATGAATGAATATATGATATATCCAGGGAGTACTTTTAAGGTATCTCCTTACTCTGAAGGTAATTTGAAATACCATTCTCTAAAAAGTAAATAGGGCCAATTCCCTTTAACACATGTCCTCCAACGTTTTAGGTCACAATATCCCTTCATATCTAATTAAATGACAAAGCTGACCTCATTTTACAATCTTCCTAAGTTTTGAGTGACAAAATGGCTGCCCATTTTCTCTTAAAAAGCTCTGTCAGTAACAAATGGTTGAGTAAACCTCCACCTGAAGGGGTGACCTTTGACCCTACTGGTTGATCAAAGAGGTGGTATCTTAGATTGCCTTCAAAGTATGGAGTGCTAACCAAAAGTTACTATATTGTAATTTACACATGAAAACACAAGGAACATACAAAATGAAGCTGTTATTGTAAAGAGTATACTCTTTACATAATCTAGATGAGAGTTAGATTATGAAATGGCTGCACTTCTAAGGAGAAGTTGCCTACATATCTAAAGTTAAGAAGATTGGAATCAAACCCCATTGTAGGTCATCTCCTGATGTAGGACAAGGTACTATTCCATATCAAGTGGATAGTGCAACTGTAGGGATAATGAAGACCATGTTGGCTATATATTGGAATGCTTGACTGTTATGAGCTTTGCTTTAATTCATTATTACATTTATTGCTAGCGTCTTTGGACGTCTTCTAGGTCCCTTGACAACAAGTCCTTAGTGTGTAGGACAGTAGGTCGCCTGAGTACAAGTCGTTAGTGTGTAGGTTGCATAAGTGTGTTAGGTGAGATTTGGAGATAGCATGTATTGTGTTTGGATTGGTGATTAGTATAATCTCCTTAAACAGCTCCTTTTCATTAGGTTGTTTGATTGAAAACGGCCTGACGAGAAATGGTTAATCGAGCTTGATGAAACAGGCAAACTCCTAGTTTAGTTATCAAGTTTAGACAAATTAGAGCATGTCTAGAGGAACAGATCCTTGTGTTTATGATCAGAGCATTGAATTTACCAATTCTTGTGATCATTATGGAGGTACAAACAGTTGGTGCTATGTAGGAATATTGGAGGTTTCAATCATTGTATGTTGTAGAAATGAACTTTAAAAGAGTTTCAATTCTGTTATCCATTATAGAGGTGTGAGTCAATTCATATCCCTTTATATGAACTAGATGTGAGTTTGAGAAAGAATTGGCTGCACTTCTTGGAAGGAATTGCCTACTTAACCGAGTCTGAGCAGACCAAAATCAAGTCAGGGTGTGGTTCATTGTCTTCATTTATAGAGATTCCATAGATGACTCTTGGTGCTTTGTATGGAAAGATTTTGTAACCACATGTATTGAGCCCGCCTCTTTGATGGGTTCGGTGCCCATTCCCTGAAAGACAACATGTATGGATTGGTTAACCTTTAGTCCAAAGAATAAAAAGGAAAAAGAAAAAGAGAATGAGAAAACCGAAGAGTCTGTCTCGGAAATCTCTCCATCATCACGATTTAGAAGGTTAAAGGGTTTTGAATCATAAAAGTAATGGCTGTGTGTTGTTGGCTTCAATCGATAAAGACGAAAACTACTACTCTCTCGTGTCTGATTGAAATCTTGCTTTATAATACCCCTCAGTCCTTCAATAAATTTGATTGTGTTAATTGATGGTAGTGATGGGGTTGGTGGGGTGGTAGTGAATGATAAAGGGACCTTTTGATAAAGAAAACAGAAAAGTGACTATAGAGGGAAATGAAGAACACTTGTTATTGAGCAGATAGAGGTAATTTCAGTAACGGGATTTTAATCTAGTTGCACAATATCATGAACACTGGATAATGTCATTAACAAGTTTGTCTTAACATTGTCTTTCTCTTTCCCCATTCATCTGAAAAGGATAATAAAGATGTAGTTGCAATGTTGACAAAGGTTTACAAATAAAAGTGATGAACCAAAAGAAAGAAGTAATGAACCAGCACAAAAAGGACTTGCGTAAAAGTAAAATGAGAGAAAATTAGACTATAATAGTGCACCCTATGTTGTTATTTCTCATCAGAATATGTTGTCGCTAGTATTCTTTAAGAAATAAAGGATCTTTTGAAAGGAATAGCATTAGATTATACGTAGCAGTAATGGTAGTTAAAGGCTTTTTAAAGTTGGAACCTAAGCAACAAAACTGAATTAGTTCTTCCTTTAGTTCAGGTCTTAAACGATTCAAGTTGCATAGATTAGCAACCAGCAGGAAGGTTTCAATGGTTCAAATGCACCAAGGACTACATCTGACTGGAGTCACGGAAGTTCTCAATTTCATAGTTTATCCTATGAATTGATATGTAAGAATTTACGCCTGATATTGTAAGAGCAAGTGATAAACTAGGCATATAACCTTTACAAAAGAAAATTACCCAATAACAAAAGCAACACGAAAAACTTATCTGATGATAGGATTTCAGCACGTAGTTTCGTGTCGGTACTTCTCCGTGCTGCTAAGTATCGTGTAACATGAATTGCAGAGTGTAACTGTAGGAATATTGAATACCAGGTTGGCTATATATTGGAATGCTCGACTGTTATGATCTTTGATTTAATTGATTAGAACATTTACTTTTATTTCTTTTCATCGTTTCATTTATTGCTGGTGTCTTTTTGGACATCTTGGACATACGTCTTCTAGGTCCCTTGACTATAGGTCCTTAGTGTGAAGGAGAGTAGGTCGCCTGAGTACAAGTCGTTGGTGTGTAGGTTGCATACGCATGTTAGGGGAGATTTGTGGATGATGACACATGTTGTTTGGGATTGGTAATTGGTATTATCTCCTTGCAATTGTGAAATCAATATTATTAAGCAATTTAAATTTGTATTAGAATTTTAGTTCATTACTAATGTGACCTATGGATAGTGTGGACATTGGAATCCATGATTCAAATATGTCCTAAAATCAGTTGCATAGTAACAAAATAACAGTCTAGTTAGGGTACACTGACGCCCCTCTTGGACGATGCCGGACTTGACCTTGCTTTGAACTGAACAGTTGGCCCAAGCACTTATGAACAGTTGTGATACAGCTTCGTTTTAGTACTTAGAGGACAAAAAAGGACATTTTAGCTAATTGTGTCGTGCTTTAAACACACTAGACATATCATTCCTTTTTCTGTTGCAAAAATATGGTGATGTCTGAGTTTATCCAGCTGATCATTGTGTTAAATCTTGAGAGTTTTGGTACTACTGTGGTTCCCTGTATAAGAATATATACCACATGTTGACCAAGAAAATGTGTGTCATTCTACAGGCCTTCTAAAAGAAAGAGAGTTACTCGAGTAGAGCTAAACAAGAGAATCAGACGCAAAGAAAAGCTGAAGACAGAAACAGAAGCAAAGAAGATAGAAAAACTATCTAAAGAGATTGACAGGTATAACATTGTTCGAATCTCGAAAGGTAATACTTTGTTTGAAAATTGTACTTACGTTTCTTATGGTGTTATTCTTATAGCTTACCAGATATATTAGAAGAAATAGCCAAGGATGACGAGGAGAAGCAAAAAAGACATGTCAGGCGTGCTACAACTAAGCAAGAAAGACTTAAATCCGGCCCACCTCGATTGGGGAGACAAAAGTAATTAGCATTTAACTTTTAAAATTCCCTATACTTTGGTCATCTTATAGTTTTGCTTGTATTGACTGAAAGGGAGTAGATGGTCTCACCCAAAGTGCTGTGATACAGAATTGGCTCGCCCACCATAAGGGGTGTAATTGAAGAGTCTAGTCAATATCAGAAAATTTTGTTGAGCACAGTTCTTTTCGTTTCTTTCTATTTCCAATGGAACTCGTCATACCTTTGTAATGTAGTTAGTTTTGTAATCTAAATGACTAAGAAACTAATTTACTGTTTGATGTATAGGTAGTAAGTAGTATCTCACTTCGTCATATTCCTTCAAACAATAAATTAACTGCGTCAAGTTCTCCTTTTCAGATTCGTACCTGCGCCTTCTCAGGTCCTATTATCTGAAGAAATAACTGGATCTCTCCGTAAGCTAAAGGTTTGTTCATCTTTTTCATTACCACACTTGTACATGGTCATATCAGTCATTGATTTATAGTTTATGCATAAAACCTGAAATATATCCTATTTTTTGTGTTAGGGTTGTTGCACTCTAACAAGAGATCGATTCAAGAGCCTTCAGAAACGAGGATTAATTGTTCCTGGAACAAAGCGCAAAAGGTATGTGGAGTCCTCTTTCTTCTTTTGACGATTCTTGTTAATCGTCCAGTAAATCCACTTATTAGTAGTTGACGGGCTTGTCTTTTGGTCCAGTCTTTGGGTAGTTCACCCTTGAATGATATGGAATCAGTCATTCACCCAGTAAATACACTTAGTGCACAGGTGCCCGTCTAGTTATTATGTGCATATGTACTATGTAATAACATCCTTGTTTTGGAGCTTGCACAGGAGATAGTTTGTGTATTTGCTTCTGTGACGGAGCTTGTGGACTGGGTTTGGGCAGCTGACACAGGAAGAAAGCTATACAGGTGTCACCGAAGAGCTGAAAGGCTTGATCCCCATGGCCCAGTAGATTTTGGTCGTATTTTCTCATTTAACCAGTTATCGTTATTAGGACAAGTTGCGGTTCTGTATTTATTCTGAAACTTCCCAATTAGTTTGTAGCCCTTATGAATCAATGGAGTATTGATGGAATCTACTTATCTACTGAATCATATATGACATTAATGTTCGCAGTTTGCACTTATTTTTTACAACTGGTATGCGTGAACTATGTATGAGTAGACAATTGTAGATTGGAGAAAAGGAATTGATTGGAATTGGTAAAAGGAATTGATTGGAGAAAATCTGAGTGAAAAGTGTAGAACTGTAGATGCTCCTTCATACTTGCTAAGTGCTAACAGAAATTTATTGGAGAAACTGAGTGAAAAGTCCATATCTTGCCTTGTGCTCAATTGCGAGTCTTGGGAAATATCTGTAATTTAAATTGAAGTGTTTTCACGTCCTACCAATTTGCTCTCTAGGGGAACTCTGGGTCGGTTTCCAAATCCCTCACGAAACTCAATTATCGTGCACTGTTATCTGCATGAAAACTATTTTGAAGTGGCTTTGCTTAGTGGGCGAAAAAAATTATTGACATGGTACATTGGTACTGAACTATAGTGGAACTGTATTATTTTTTCAAATATTGATAATATGGGTATTTATTATCAGAAAATTAGTTTAAGAGTCTTTTAAGAATATTTTGGACTCCTAAGATAGGCATAATATTTTTAGTTTTTATATCCAAATTTGACACATGTTTAACTATTTTTTGAAGCAATTGACAAAAATACCCTATTTAATTATTTGCAACTACTTCTACAATATGTGAAACAACGAGATTTCATCTCTTAAAAAATTCATAAATTTTAAATGTATTTAAGTTATTTTGAAACTCAACTTTTTAAAATATCTTATCTTATATATAAAGCTGATACCAGATTTCCCAATTAGTTCTCGTATTCCCGGTTTTAACACAAAGTTTTTAATGAGAAGGGTACCGGAAAGTTAGACAGCCACTTTATTTTTGCTCTTCGCTGAAAGGGTAAATTGGTAAACATGCTTCACCCTATAAACCCCTTAAATTACAACCGCGAAAAAAAACCGAACAGACATACTCTTTCATTCGCTCCTTAAATCAACGGAAACAAATAACTGCTAACCACGATTTATTTTCAACGTTTTCTCATCATCGACCCAACTCTCCTCTCCTCATCATTTGGTTTTGTTTGTTTGATTTCAGGGAAGAGTTTAGGAAGACATATAAAGAGAAGTTTCCACTAACAAATCTGTTGCTGTTGTAAGATCTACAACTTCTCTACGCTAATTTTCAAGTTTTGAAACATGAAATAAGTTTGATTCGTTTTTTTTTCTTTTTGTGTTGAAATTTGTAAAGGTTGGTAAAGCTGGTGGTTAGAAATGGAAGTCTTTGTCTGATGCTGTAAGTTATTTCATCTAAAAAACGTTGTAAGATTCAGTTGTTGTTAAAATTAGGTTGAAACTGATTATTGTATACTTTTGTGTTTGGTATATTTGAAGGAGAAGGGTCCTTATGTGGCAAAAGCAACGAAAAGGAAGACATTATACCAAGATTCTTCAGGCTTATAATGACAAACTGGTATTTTAACTTCTCTGTCAAGTGTTTTTGTTGAATGTGAAGTAAAATTTATTGATGAGTCATACTGTTTTATGGAAATCTATATTGCAATTCTTATGATAGTCAATTTGATCATGTTTTTGAATTGCTGTTACTATTCATGTACTTTTGGAGTCAAATTGATTAAATTGTTGTCAAGTGTTAGTGAGATTTGACAATGATTTGTTTCTGGTCAAGGGTTTGAGAACTGTGAACTCTTATACTGATTCATGTGTTTTTGTTGGGGGGTAATTAGGCAAATGGTGGTGATGAGGAAGATGACTGTGATAAGTCAATGATGATGATCATGAGGAAGCAAGTGGAGAGGTTAGTTTTTTCTGTGAGACCTTAAAGTAGTTTGATTTAACTTTGATTGACTGATCTGTTTATGCAATTTTTCTGTTTTGCAGGAAGGAGATAAAGAATAAAGAGTTATATATACAACTAAAGTCAGAAAGTTAGATTGGAAATATCTCTGTAGACTCGTAGTCTATTATGAAATATTAGGCGGGGTAGAAGTTTTCATTTTATTGAACAGATTTGTTTTGTTAATGGATAGTAGTTGTTTATGTTCCTAATTTTTTCAAATCATTGTATCACTGTTTTCACCGTCAATAAGTTTTGCCACACACTACCCTGTTTTTTAATTGTATGAATTTTCTGGAGCACTTATACCCTTTATTTCATTTGTCTTCGTGCCAAAAGTTTGATTGGATCGGGCGCTGAACACGTTGAACTTCGCCATAGAATCGAGAAGATTAATGAACTCGCCATAGTCTATAGTTTTGCATTCAATTTGAATTTTTTGTTTTCAGACACGCCATATATATTGTTTTGTGGTTCCTACTATCAGGGTGTTGGCCACATTTACGAAGTTTGAAGAGTTGCAGCCATTGGATGAGTTCTCTACGCCTCCTTTAAGTCCTCGTCTTGCTTGTGCAATGAAAGCCCTAAGTGATGATGCAGCCACGTGAGTTCATCATGGCTGTAATGGATAAAAGCCCCTATGAATTGTTGAAGTTTGTTCAATTTGGAAGCCTCAATCTATGAATTGTTGATTTAGTTTATAGAATTAATTGTTTAGTGTAGTTATTGGTTGTTATCTATTAGTTTGCTTAATAATATGATTGCATTTTCTTCCAGCAGGATCTCTATATCAGTATTGGTTGGCCTCTATACTGAAAAGATGGACATGCATATGAGGTAATTTCTTAGACCATGCTCACCTTAAAGTCACGTTGTTGACTGAATTGCAATTTGTTTAAGCGTTATTGTTTAACCAGGCATTCAGGTTAATCGTGAATGATCCTGACTCCATTTTAAACTCACTTACACGCGAGATTAAGGCAGTTGATCCAGATGGGAAGGAGGTAACTACAATTCGCACCGCTCATTATTTGGTAGTAGAAGGTATTCTGTTTGTGTTTAACTTATCAATTGCTCACTATACAAGTGACTAAGTTGGTACCCGCTGTGTCAGATGAGATTAAAGATGCTCTTTTAATCTACATTAGGAGGCGCATGACCCTATAGCCGCTGAAAATACAAGCAGACATTGAAATGAAATGTTTTCAGATGGATGGGGTTCTTCACATCAAGGTCATGATCTCATACTGTTGTCTTTAATTCGTTTCATTTCTTTTGCTAATATGATTTGGTTAGCTTATTTGCCCAAATTTAAGTTGTTGTAGCCGTAATCGTCCATTCTTCTCCATTTTGTTTGCCATGCGGAAAATTTGAATCTATTTGGAAATGAGGATTGTCTGTCAAGATGAAATTTGTGGCTCCCAATCGTATGCCCCTTACAACACGGACTCTTGACAAGGTATGCACTACTATTGGCCTTGATTTTTTTTATGTGAATGCCATATACTGTTTACCAGTTTCCTTTATGAGGTGTTTCATACTTTCATGTACGGTTGGACATGTAAGCAATGTATATTTTGATCAAATGAGAATTGTTACTTATAGTGTTTTTGTAATTGAAAATTTGGTATTAAGTAACTAAAAACTAATATTAGTTGTACTAATAAAAGTCATTTATATATTAGACCTCCTTAACAAATTTGATGTTATCCTTTCATTTTTTTAATTTAGTTAATTATTTGTGACTTTGTGTGTTATATGGTTGATTGGTTAAGGGTTTCAAACATTTGGCCTTGAAAGCCTGTGGGTAGTGGTTTACTAATTAATAATTTGGTTTTTCCTCATTTAGTGTTGGGGGTTCTAATTGTCCATTCTGTCCCTATCGTTAAACATATGCATTTCCAAGCGAGACCAATCCGAAAGAAGTAGCTAGCAAAGGACAAACTGTATAACATTCTCTTAAGGCAGGTACGTCTCCCATCAGTGCATGTATTATGCTAACATCACAGTTGACGATTTCTTAACTTGGGTTTTTGTTGGGTATGTGGATGTAGCTAAGAGTAACATTTCTAAATGGAAATGCTATGAAAGGATGGGCAGGATCTTTGGTTAAACCTGCATTGTTTGATGTTGTTGTTGCTGTCATTGTTGTGACTAGCTCCAGCTCCTTTTGAATTGGCTAAATTGAGTAGTGTATTTATTTGTTTGCGAGCCATGCCATACCGTTGTAGCTGACCTCTGTGCTAAGCATTTTGTGCATGTCCTTAGCCAGTCTATGTAGTTTTAAGAATTTCAGAGAAGTTGTTGTATCTTTATTGCTTTTTAACTATTATAAGAAAGCAAGTCAAAAGAAAAAAATGGTGTCTGTCACTACTTACTGAACAATGTGCAAGTGTTGGATATTCTAAATTGTTAACTCTTCTCTTGGTCATGCTTCCTTCTCTGTTTTCTTCTGTTGGACTATATTATCTGTCATAGGTTTTAGGAGATCTATTAGCCCACCTATTAGCTGGATTTACAAATCTTTGGTCAATGGCTAAAGTATAAAGTTTAATCATGTGGGCAAATAATGGAATTGCGATCAGTCATTCTTAACTTTCACTCAGTAATAGGTATTGACACATTTTACTAAGTGATTTTCAATTTATCTTCTATGTTTTTTTTGTTCATTTTTATGGATTTAAAGCAATTATTTGCTCTTTAACTTTGATCTTTTCTGTTCCATCAGTAACTTGCTGGAGAGCTATTTCACAACAAAAAATAAGTTGTAAGATACTATTTCCCTTACTGTGATTTTGGGCGTGGTGATTATTTACTATTTGTTTTTATAGATACTTAATTCTTTAAAACTAACACGGGAAATAAAATGCCCTTATTATGTTGGCACAGGAAATTTATTCATACAACTTAAATGATACCGTGCAAACTTCAGACAAGACTGTCGCATCTAAGAGAATCCGCAAACTTTACAAGGTTAGAAACTTTTGATTAGTTACACTTACATCTATTGTGATTTTTAGTTTTAATAAAAGTTTGAACAAAAAATATATGGTTATAGGACTGAAGGTTGGAGATGGACTAGAGCATGCAGCAATTAGTAGGTATAGGTTCTTTTGCCTTTATCAATCTCTGAGCAGACCTCGAAGGAGTTATCCAGTAATGAGGACCCTAGCAGAAGCCCCTACCATTATGTAATTTTTAGTTCTTTCAAACTATGGTGAATTCTGTATTATTAATGATAGTGATGTAAGATACTCATTTGGACTTTAAGTTTATGATTATATTTGGTTAATAGATATTTTTTCAGTGGCAGAACTGTTAGAGCAGTATTTGAGTTCACTTTAAATATTTTCAAATTTGTTTCGACTGTTTTTATTAGTGCCGCCAACCCAGTACCATGCTACTGCCTTGATATTGCATTGAGTTCTTGCAATATAATAGATTGGATTTTACCTTATCCTGAATAAGTAGCCACTGTATCAAATTCCTGGTACCTCACTCCCACCATAAACACAACTTGAATTCCCAACAGCCCCATTAGCATTGAGCATTGAGTTGGTTAATTTGTCACAAACACGTTCGCCCTTACTGCTGGATATTAGGTCAGTGTCTCTATCCCATTAGTTAGCAGATCGAGGCAATCATTGTATTGAGAAGAAAGCAGTATGACTTCAAATGTGGACACTTTGGGGCCTTCTCTAAAAATCTTATAAATCTTTAGTCATGCTTTGAACAAGCTAAACCAACTAATTTAGCTCTTATAAATTAGTCAGACCTAATTTATAAGAGCTCTTTGTCTTAAAAAGTTGGTTTAGCTTGAAGAACCGTTGTTGTGGCTGTCGAAGACTCCCCTATTTGGCATCACATGATACCGTATTATCACTTGCATTTGCCACCTAGCGCCACTTCAAGAGGAGTTCAGCGAGTGGGTGCAGTCATTGAAGCATGATGGGGTACGGATGCCAACCCACAAATAATTACTGGGATTTTGTTTATTAATTTGCAACTGTTAACACCTCGGGAAACATATGGCTGTGGCAGAGCGCGAGCTTAATAGGGAAGAAGTTGAGAGAATCAAGGCGAGGCTCTCGGAACTAGAGGCTTCTAGGCAGGCAAAGGGGAAAACCTTAAGGCTGTGAGATCGGTAGAGATGAACAAGAAAAACAGGGTCGAAAACATCAAGATTAATGCCTCTGAAAAGAAGCCAGTTAACACAAGTTTTAAGTGAAAAAGGATATGATCAATTCCCCAAAAGATGCCCAAAGTCAATAAATTCTTTTGTATAAAACCCTCTCACATAAGATTTCCAAAAATGGGCATTTTGTTCTTGGATCGTTAGAGTCAGGTGGAGGCAATGGGGTAGCAGGAGTAGCAGGGACAACTAATGTGCCAGTGTTGCATACTGACCTTCATCTCCAAGTTAGTGCATTTCGTCTAATTTTATTTTATTTCATTTTTGTGTTTGTTCATGTGTTTCGACGAACAACAGAGTCGGCCAATCAGGTGTACACAACGAATGACTAATACTCGAAGAAGACATCTGCGTAGTAGGTTCCAGTCTTAGTATTTCCTTCTTGCATGTGTAAGTGTGATGTAGTTTTTAAAAATTTTGCATTGCTATAAATAAACTAATTTTTTGTACTACTTTTTTTCCTAGCTTGAAAGTTTCTTCAGAATCAAATGATGGGAAATTATATCTATGCCGAAAAAGATAAAGCATGATACAGAAGACAGAATAAGCAGTTTACCTAATAACATTCTTCACAAACTTTCACCTTTGTAGATTCAAAATACTCTGTGCAAATGAGCATTTTTGGTTTGGGCTTAGTGTGCACAATGGATCACACTTTTAATGCCTCTGAACTCTTTCATTATGCACTCTGTCAAAGTACTACATGTGGAGTTGGGTGATAATATCATTTTCAGAATGGGAACCAATAACCAATGCAAGAATTGATCAAAGGATTGTGCTTAATTAACTAATGTGGTGAAACAGGATGTAATTTAGCGATGCGACTAGCATCCATAATTTCTTCTTTCTTTCGCCTCTATACAAATGATTTGAAAAAATCACCACTCCGTCATTTGAATCATTCAATCTCCATACATACGAAATGAGATCCATAATATATTGAAAGTTTTTAAATGGTAATCTTGCCACATAGACATCTTCCAGAAAGTTTTTATTTACACATTCAATTCACTCTACATATTATATCCGACTTAATAGCTCTATAAAACAATTATCAATAGAGGCCAATGTATTTTTTCTAATTGTTTCTCAATGTGATCATTTCTAAATAATAATTAAATTAAAAAAAAAAACTCGACTAGATAATTACACAACCAACAACAATATTCTTATATCTTACATATAGTATACTCATATGAATCCAACAGTATTCCTCAATCACATATAAACGCTCGACAAGATAATTACACAACCAACAGCACAAATGTTAACTTCATCAACATAATACCTATTTTTTTGGTAAATTAGTTTGTGGCACTTAAATATTGACTAAATTACAGGCACTTAAATACCTCTTCGAATATATTTATTCGCACCATGGACAGAGCAGCAAAAAGCAAATCGGACAAAAAACACAACTAGCGTATTGAAGTGTTTTTTTTCTTATTGAAGTTTTTTGTCAGACCTCGACCTGTATTAATCTAAAACGTATTACATAATATATCCATTAAAAAAAATGTAATATGTTACTATTCTAATTTACATGCGTTCATTCCTTTAATTTTCTCCACCCCAATTTCTTTACCTAGAACGTGCAACGCACGTACCCGTTTACTAGTATATTTTAAAACATATATTTAAATTATTTACTCTAGGCTTCTAGGCCTTTGGACAGTACTTTGTGGAGCAATACACCAATATCTTTTGCTGTTATGAGTGGCCTAGATTCAATACACCAGTGGAATTATCAAATAACAATATATAAGAATTGAACTACTACAACTAAAATGGCATTGACAGTTTTGCAAATTTAAAGAAAGAAACATAGAATATTCGAATAATAAATAAAAGAATAGTACATTTTGATCAATAAAATGGATATACAAAAGTAAACACTGTTCATCTTTTTCATCGGTATCAAATTCTCAAAAATTATAATCAAATAAAAAAAAGAACAAATTTTTTCCGTAACTAGGAGGAGAAGCTGGAATTGAGATAAGCACTGTCAACATCTTCAGCAGTTCTTGGGTCTCTTATTTACTTTGTGGAGCAATCCACATATTTTCTTCTAAATTCTATTAAAACCCAAAATCTACTCTTTTTGTTATGGTAGTTATCTTATCTACATGTAGTTATATTATTCAATCTTATTCTCGTAGTTATATTATTCAATCTTATTATGGTAGTTATCTTGGAAGGGTGAAAAAGAGAACAAATTATATTAAAAAACAACAAGTGGCGGCCTGGTCTCCAGTCAAAAGCTTAGATTCTAAAGATTTTCTATAAAAAAACACTTACGGGGAATAAAAACAATGCAGGGGTATTAAAACCCAAAAATATTATGGGTAGGGCTTGTTTTTTTTAAAAATGAGACTCTCTAGCCCAATTTCTTGTATTTATTGTGTACTATGTTAACTTTTTATACATATTTGATGATTTGGCAAACTGAGAACTAATTTTGCAATGGTCAAAATTTGTTTACTTCATAATTGTACAACGGTCAAATCATCAAATACGTATAAATATTTAACAACGTACATAACGAGTACTCATATTAGTATTATTTGAAATATATGGTATCCTATTTTGCAAAAAAAATAATACATTATCCATAATGTAAAATCCACTATAGTTCAGTATCCATATAATTTTTTTTCGCTTAGTGCCTTCACAATATGATAATTTGGGCGGTGGTATATACACCCCAATTTTTTGGATTGGCACCCTTTTGCCAAAAAGGTAGTAGAATAAAGGTTATTCTACCTATGTCCCAACACCCCAAGAATAAACAAAATCAACTTTTGAATTTTCGGCGCAAGATAGCACCCTGAACAACAAGAACTCACATAATTTGATTGCCACTTTGATACTTTGATGGGAAAAGTTGATGGTAGGTGACGGTAAGTAAGGGTGGAATTTGAGCCAAGTGGTTCGGGCTCAGCTCATTTAGCTTGGCTCAAACTCGTTCATTTAATCGATAAACTCAAATAGCAACACTTAAGTGTTCAATAACCGACCTACTAAGGCTAGGCTCGGACTTGTTCATATATTATATGAGTCAAGCTTGAGTTTTTTTTCAAAGCCTCACTTAATAAACAAACGAGCCGAGCTTGAGCACAGTAAAATTCGACTTGATTACCTCAAATTCCACATTTAGTTGTGAAGACCAATAAGTTACGGAGATTTGTTGCTATGATAGAACATGAAGAAGAAACAAAGTTTTGAGAAGGGTGTATTGCTGTAAAATAGAGTGATTTAGTTGTTTCTTTGTATCAAAATATCTCCACAACGATGAAGCGAAAGTCACCGGAATGAGAATGGGGAAGAAAGAGAGAAGAAGTAAGAGGGAAGAGGAAAAAAGTCATCTAATATAGTGAAGCTGAGGTTGGGTGACTTTGCAAAACATTTAGATGTTGAATAAACTTCTGTTGGTTATCCTGAAGCAATTAATGGTTCGAGTCCTCGACATGCCGATAGTTTCGAAAAGATTGATAAGGTTAGTGCTCCTACCCTTCATGTTTGTGTTTGTTTTCATCTAATTTGATCTGTACAAAACTACAAATAGTTGAAGTGGGAAAGTGTGGCTAGGTGGCCACAATAGGTGATGTTCGACATGAGGAGGAGAGGCAGCGAGAGAAGAGCTCGTTTGTCTATTTTGTTGGTAAAGGTGGGTACAATGGGGGTACTTGCAGTTGAGAATATTAGAGGGGTGCTTTTACTATGGATTTTATTAAAGGGGCGCTAATCCCATAAGTTGGGCTAAATATACCGCTGGCCTAATTTGATCTCATTCATGTCAACTTAACTTTGCAAAACTAGCAACATATAAACCACTGGATTGTTCATCCTATGTTCGTCAGTGCAATAGTGGGAATTTATATGTTTCGTCTATCAACATAATAACTTAATCTGCACAACGTTTCGTCTATCAACAATGAAATTTTTGGTGTTGTGGTTGTGTATGTGACCTCATTGTCATCCAATTCTAACACCTTTTTGATACCTGCAATGTGTAGCAGCAAAGTAAGGGATACAAAGTTTACTTTGAGTCAAATGCAACACAAAAGATGTTAGATAACACTGAATAACAAAATCAGAGTTGGTGTAAACGTACTTCTAGAATGGGTCTAAACAACAATAATCCCAATAGGGGTATTAAATCTTGTCATTTCACATTTACAGAGAATTACACACATCACAATTTTCAAAGCTGTTATATATTAAAAGCTGTACCTTCTTGCTAATTGTATTGATTTTCGAGCAGCTGTTATATACTTATATTAGTAGACATGACATAACAACTGCTTAAGCAGTTGATAATATACTTAAACAATAACAAGTTAACAGTGCCATCATTCCATCCCCCTATCTTTGAAATCTAGATTAGTTCTGCTAGGAGTCTATGCTTTGATAAGCAACCACCTTGCACGTCTAAGAGTTTACTAACATTAAAACTAAAAAACCCATAGCTGACTTTAGTTGAGATATCGAGACCAAACTTCACCGTCCCTCATGGATCTCATTGACTTTCTTGTGTACGAATTTACGATTGAAACTTCACAAATGTAACAAGAGAGACCTTTGACTAAAGCCCTATCATTATAATTGGCATCAAAAGACACCAGTCTAACACTTGAAGATCCTTGAGTTCATTCACATTAACCTTCATAACACTAGCACCCCATCCTTGTCCAAAATTTCTCAGATCCTGTAAGTAATTAAGAGTGTTGCATTATTGTCTTTTTATTGTCTTTTCAAGCGGTCAAGCCTAAAAACTCAAACTCCTACATATCTTGTGCTTCAGCCTTCACTTCAAACACAACTTCACAAGAGAAATGGAGAGAAGTCCTGAAGATTTTCTCAAACCAAAGACTTGCTGCATTTGTAGCTACTCAACAAAACTTGCACTGTTTTTCATAGTCACTTTTGTCGGTTTTTTCACTCTTTTCGATATTCAGGCTTTAAGAATCCTACCAATTTCTTCTCCCTTATCTTCCTCCACTTCGTGGTCTACCTTGCAACATTTGAAGACTTTCTTTACCAAAACTTACCATTTCAACTGCTCGAGGGAGCTCGAGGCAATGGCCTCTAAGCTCCAACATTCCGTCACGTTCCTCCCACTTAAGGACCTCAGATTCGCCCACACAGCTATGGACGGGAATACATGGTTTATGAGCTCTATATGCGACGACGCAGGTGAAGAAGGTGAAACAGAGCATCTATACTTCCCCTCAGAGGCATCAAAGGGAAGGTTGCTCTGTGTGGCTGGAAACGATTCACATTATGGAGAAAAGAATCTATATGGCTTCGCGTGGAAGGACAGTCTTCCAGCCAACTCAACCTTAATGGAGGGCCTGACATTCGTGTCTGACACATACTATGACTATACAAACCTCTGGCATGGGTTGACGGCAATGGCACCCTTTGTAAGTTGGTACAAGAGGAACGGGTGTGAAAGTCCGTCAAGATGGGTGTTGTACCACTGGGGGGAACTCCGCACTGGAATGGGATCATGGCATGAGAACCTCATGAAAGCCACCTTTGGAGAATTAAAAGTGGAAGGATTTGGAAAAAGTAATGGATCTTCTTGCTTTGAAAAGGCTGTTGTCATGAGGCACAACATAGGGAAGATGGGGAAAGAGAGAAGGCTTGAGGTGTTTGATATGTTGAGGTGTAAGGCAAGAGCATTCTGTAATGTGAGCTTTGAGAGTAGTAATGCAGAGAATAATAAAAAAGAGGACACTGCTGTAAGGCTAACGTTGCTGATGAGGAAAGGAGCAAGGTCGTTCAAGAACGAATCATTGGTGGTTAAAATATTTAGTAACGAGTGTGCAAGGGTTAAAGGATGCAAATTAACTGTTACTCAATCAGAAAATCTCAGCTTTTGCGATCAGGTTGGTACTTTCCCAGTTTCCCTTCTTGGTTTGCCATATACCAGTGTAATACGTATCAATTTGCTTTCAATACGAGCATATTGTATCGTACAATATTGATAACTATGTTGAGAACTATCACATGTCAGAAAATAGTTCATACATATTGCTGCAAACATATAATCCCAACATATAAATCCCTAACACAGAAAACAGATTGCTGGCAAACAAACAATATTTAATGATTCTACAAACACATTGCTAAACAACATTTTGGTATATATTCAGGTAAGGGCGATGAGTTTTACTGACATTGTAGCATCACCACACGGGGCCCAACTGACGAACATGCTCTTCATGGATAGGAACAGCAGTGTTATGGAGTTTTTCCCCAACGGATGGTGGGAGTATGCAGGCATAGGCAAGTATGCTCACCATTGGATGGCAGATTATTCGGGAATGAAACACCTGGGAGCATGGTGGGATCCACAAGTTGAGAAGGAATGCCCCCATCCTGAAAAAGAATCAGAATGCTTCGGTATCTACAAAAATGGTCAAGTTGGCCACAATGAAACTTTCTTCACCGAGTGGGCCAGAAATGCCATCAATCAAGTGAAGGTAATGAAGCAGGATGAGTTCTCAACCCAGCAACCAAAATCAAGTTGTGTGTGTGCACGAGTAGTTGAATGAATAATTCATATACATTCAAACAATTCCTGAAACCAAGAATGCATAAACTACAATTACGATTTCAGTTCTGTTTTTAATCTGTAAAGTATGCGTTTAAGAATGTCAGTTAATGACCTCAATATAGATTTCCCAGATCTGTCAGACTCTCACACAGACACTCCTCCCCCTCCCCTATCCTTTCACTTGTTTTCGGGTCTAGAATTCATGTCCGTAAAATTCATATGAGAAGAAAGCTGAAGGAAAATAAATACGTATGAAGCAATTCTTTGATGCATTATATATGAACACCAGTTTGGTTGTAAATGAGGTATACTAGACAAACTTTTTAAGAGCATAACACTCGAGGCTAAAATTTGTAAGACTTTACAACGAAAACTGAAACCTACTGGTCATGCAATGATCCACAGAGATCCCTAGCTTGTAAATTCTCATCTTCGAGACCCTTTGGCCAACAAGTAGACCACGAAAAAGCAAAATAGAGCAAACAGAACAACAGGCAATACATGATTTGACCCCTGCTGAATGATGCTCCAATTCAGCCTCCTCATGTTGTTCTTCACTCCTGCTTGAGCTTTAATCAGTGTCATTTGCTGTTTTCAAAAATCAGATGCAACAAAACTGTCAAAGAGTATTTATAGTTTTCAAAGGAAAAACTTTAGAAAAAAATATCTCAAAGCTATATCCTGTAAAGACACAGTTATCATATTCAACAATTAGAACAAAGGGCATCAGTAAGTCAAGAATGTTAAACCAATTTTAAGTTCCATTTGTACACTTTGTCGGAGAACAAAAAATAAAGTTTAAAGTTCAAACAGTTCAATTATTTGAACTTACGTAAATTGGCAACAGAAGATCTTTTATTTGACAATTTTCAAAGTTGTTATATACTTATAAGTTAGAAGACGGTACGGATGCTCTAATGAATTTGAAATGCTATATTCTGTTGTAAAATATATTATCATTTTATCAATCTATCATTTTATCAATCCGCTCGGTCTCAATAGTGTAAAGGTAATAATTGGGCGTATCTTAAATGTGTAGGAAATTTAGGGAGAATGATGTTGTGACTGAGTTCAAATGATCGAACTGCCTACGTATCCAATTCTCCGGAGAACTGGAATCAAGTCAGTTCGTAGTTCATATTAGGATTTGGTGATCGAATGATCGATGGCGAATGGAGAAGATGGAGAGTGGAGAAGAAACATAGAATTCTCCTTCCAAGTGTTAGAGAGTGGAGATGAAATATATAGAATTCTCTCCCCCCTTTGGTGCTCCCTTCATATCAATTGAATGATATTCACTTTTGGTGCTCCATTCATTGATGATATTTAGTATTGCATTGATAGCTATGCATGTATTCATGTTCATTTTGTAACCATTTGGTAACTTATGACTTTTGAGATGACCAATTGAAATGATCAAATAAGTTAGTCTCAAGATATGATTAATGGCGATGACACGTGTCGCAAATATATTGATGACAATATATGTCCTTCACACAGCCCCTTCTCGTTAGGTCGTGCTTTCGTAAGAACGATCTGACGAGAGAAATAATTTGACACGTGTCCAAGTGGAACAATGAGCGTGTTGGAGCTCGTGTGAGTGTAGGTCTAGGACCCTTACTGCTTAAGTAAGCGTTCTGCTCGAGTGAGTGTAGGTCAAGGGACCATTTAGCGTTTATGTAAGTGTTATGCTCCAATAGGTCAAAGGACCTTTTAGCGTTTATGGAAGTGTTCTGCTCGAGTGAGCGTAGGTCGAGGGACCCTTAGTGCTTAAGTAAGCGTTCTGTTCCCGTGAGCGTAGGTCAAGGGACCTTTTAGCACTTATGTAAGCATTCTGTTCAAGTGAGCGTAGGTCAAGGGACCATTGGTGCTTAAGTAAGCGTTCTACACTGAGTTGATTCTAGAAATATAGGTCCTCAACTAGTGAGTAGTATTAGGGCTATGTAGCCTTTGAGCTCTAGTAAGCGTTTTGCTGTAGAGAACGTTAAGTTTTAGCTCTAGAGAGCGTTTGAGTTCGAGAGTTCGAGTGAGTGTTTCTGATTTGGAGGTCGCAGCTGATAGGTAGCCTTGAATTGGCATGATATAGCTAGCCCCAGTTTTAGAGCTTGATTGACCTGTACAAAATGCGAGCTAGCATCAAAGAGTTAGTATGAACTAACAGTAGTAATTCTGGATATGCATAAAGCATTGAGCTCAAATAATAACTAAATTGAACATGATTAGATGACGATAACTAGCCCCAGCTCGTAGATGGTTTTGGCTAGCCCCCAGTTTGAATTGTAACTTAAGTTACCGATATACGCACTTGATGGCAACAATTTTCAGTCAATCAAGTTTGACTGTAATAAATTTCACAAGTCGATCATTTGCAACTGTGAAAGCGGCCTGCAATGGGTAGAGAACGGAACGACCTGTGACAGATTCAGCTACACCATAAAGCAACAGTAGATATCAAGTGTTGTGAGCTCGCAATATGTGAGGATTAAAATGATTTATGCCCTTCTTGATTGCATATAAACTTAGTGGCCACATGAATTGAGTTGGTAAAGCGGTAGCAATCACGAACTAGAATGCTCATTCCTGAACACAAAAATGGTAGACTCCCAACTAGCTAGTGTGAGTTACTTGCAATCACATTTTAGTTGGATGCCTGAACCAATGGTACGTTGGTATGCAATGGCTACTCAAAGCGTAGAGCTTGCCGATTCCATGAACAGACAGTGCCAAAGCTTGCTCCAAAGCGACTACCTCGTGCATGTTGCGACCTGGGAATTGAATCATCGATCTCATCGATGGTTCTTCTACCTGTTCTAGTGTACATTTTGCAATACAATATGTGTATAGATCGAGCTACAATAGAAATGTTAGTTCTAAAATTTGAAATGAAAATTTAAATTTCATAGTTGTATGCTTGATATCAGCTGTGCTAAAGACTTTTTGGCATTGCAGAGATTCAATAAATGAGAAGTCGGTGCTTTGAGCTTTGCATGTGTGGCTGTAGTCTCCACTTGCATATGTAAGTGACCTGTTGATTGGTTGAGCCAGAGTTTTGCAGCTATAATGCTTTTGGCGATCTATAGAATCAATTTTTCCTGTTGCAAATTTAGACAAAAGACATAGATAATAGCTAATGAATTTTCATAGAACAATTCATCAACAGATCATCCGGTTCAAGCAATCATCTCCAGTATTAGATTCGGGTTTTCGTGAAAGTAAAAAATTAATTCATTGAAGTCGACATGAGGTCGGCATGTTAATCAAGTTCATAGTAGGGTCATCTCTAGCACAAGGCACAAAGAGGACTAACATTGGCATCTTCAACTGCCTATATACATCAAAAGGTATTGGATGCAAATATGTAGATACAAATGGATATATGATATTGGCAATCATATGGAGACAAAGCCATATAAAAGATAATTGTTAATAAGAAGCTAGCATCGTGATTTCAAGATCAAAGGTAGCTAAGAAGGATTATATATTATTTTATAACCAAAAGAATAAAATGAAGATATGGAGAAAGCAGTGAGGTCGCTCAACTGCTTAAGGCCTTGAGACTTGAGGAGGTCGTTGACCTGATTACATTGGAATGCAAAGGTTCTCAACCTTGGAAGTGTATAGGTGTACTGACGTTTCATGAATTTAGAAGTGTTCCCTAGCGACTAAGGGGCCTATAAGGTATAAGGGCGAGCTATATGTATAAATTCCGTGAGCAGCGATTTCACTTAACGGTCCAAGTGCATCCAGCAGGAATCGAACCTACAATTCTATGAGCGACTAAATATGACTTTTGACTAGAAATCCATGTGATCTTTTGGTCAGGCCAATTCAATCAGAAATATGTCGTGATAATGGAAAAGCTTATCTTTTGTGTAATGATTCTATGAGCGAGCTTTTGTTTGATTGACTGATCATAATTGATTTCGTCGGAACGACCATCCCCACGCTTCATGGGCCTTATTGCACTATGATTTATTGACGTTGCAATCATATGAATTTTGGTAAATTTTCGCTTCGATGACACGCTTCTTGAGCTTGGAAATTCAAATTTTTAGAAAGATTGATAAAGTAGAGTAGATGAATTCTAAGAAATTCGATCCACAGACGGCACCAATGTAAAAGTAATAATTTGGTGTATCATATATGTGTAGGAAATTTAGGGAGAATGATGTTGTCACTGAGTTCAAATGATCGAACTGCCTACGTATCCAGTTCTCCAGAGAAATGGAATCAAGTCAGTTCGTAGTTCATATTAAGATTTGGTGATCGAATGATCAATAGCGAATGGAGAAGATGGAGAGTGGAGAAGAAGCATAGAATTCTCCTCCCCTGTGTTAGAGAGTGGAGAGGAAATATATAGAATTCTCTCCCCCCTTTGGTGCTCCCTTCATATCAATTGAATGAGATCCACTTTTGGTGCTCCATTCATTGATGATATTTAGTATTGCATTGATAGCTATGCATGTATTCATGTTCATTTTGTAACAATTTGGTAACTCATGACTCTTGAGATGACTAATTGAAATGATCTAATAAGTTAGTCTCAAGATATGATTAATGGCGATGACACGTGACAAATATATTGATGACAATATATGTCCCTCAAATAGTATCATTTTTAATATAAATAGATATTTAATTATCCTCACCGCACAAAATTTAGATGTCTCTATGATGCAAATTGAACTATATGCAAACATTATCTTCTCACTTCAGCTCTTGTGCATGTGGTGTAGCCAATATGAGTAACAAGAAGGAATACATTAGTATGTGTAATATGGGAGGCTCCCGATTCAAGATGTTGATATCTATATCATAGATATCTTCTTGATTAGTACTCACCTGTAGATTTTATACTCAGATTGACCTACATGATAACCGCAAATAAACATGTATACGCTCCGAGTAGCATAGTGAGAATTGTGTTGATTGCTTTTGGTCTTGCAAATAATCACAAAGAGAAAAGGCATCCAAATAGAAATAAGAGGGAGTGACTCTCAAGGACAAAAATGCCGAAAAAGTAACTCTCAAGGACACCTTTTTATTTTTGTAACTCACAAGGACCGGGCAGATGAAAGGTCAAGTATACCCTTGACGCGAAATAAAAAACGGATCGGGTAGATGAAATGTCAAGTATACCCCTGACACAAAATAATTAACGTCTCGGCCAAGACGAAACAACCCGGTGTATTTAGGATGAACATTGAATGTTCATAGTCCTTAGGTATGAACATTCAATGTCCATACATAAACATTTAATATTTATAGTCCTTGGGTATGAACATTGATTGGGTATGAATATTCAATGTTCATAGTCCTTTGGGTATGAACATTGAATGTTCATACATGAACATTCGATGTTCATAGTCCTTGGATATGAATATTCGATGTTCATAGTCCTTTGGGTATGAACATTCAATGTTCATTGTTCTTTGGGTATGAACATTCGATGTTCATAGTCCTTGGTCTTTTGGGTATGAACATTCAATGTTCATAGTCTTTGGGTATGAACATTGATTGAATATAAACATTGAATGTTCATAGTCTTTTTGGTATGAACATTCAATATTCATATATTAATATATTGTATAAGGTACATTCACCTATTTGGATATGAACAATCATTGTTCATACACTAGCAGCAAAAGGTATGAACACTCATTGTTTATTTTAAAATGACAGAAAGGGTAAAATCGAAAAATATTTATTTTAAATCCGGGTCATTTGTCCTTGAGGGTTATTTTCACGGAAGGGTATAATTGACATTTTAAAAAATGTAAAAAGGCGGGGCCAACTTATTTTGTCCTTAATGGTTACTAATTTTGAAATAGTGGGTTCGTGAGTTACTTTTTTCCAAAATTTGTCCTTGTGAGTTACTCATAAAAAACCGTATTCTCTAGACTTCATTTTCCCTAAAATTGGGCCTTGGGACCAATTTCTTGTAGAAATAAAACTAAAAATAAACTTGTCTTTTCCAAATAGGCCTTTTAGGAAACCATAGTGTCTTCAGACCAAACATTAATATATGCCCTCCACATTTTTCATCATTTTCTCACTAGAAAAGATAGCTCCTACGTGGTTAATTAGGAACAAAAAGTCTCCTTATAAGCATATCCCCACCACATAGCCATCATCTTTTCAAACAGTTGATTATCAAAATCTAACTTAAGATTTATCGCATTCTTTCTCAACATCATTCAATTTTTTTCTTTAAAAATCTTTCAAATTTTTTTTTTCAAATATTATATTTTTATTTCTTTCCACAAAAAACAAAAAAAAACCACAAAGAAATTTGTTACTTTCCCTCCTATGTATTCACTTCCGCCCCTTTCATCTTCTTTCAACTTGCCAACATTAATATCTATCAAGAGGAAACACTCTTTAATTTTTATTATAACTTTTATATAGTTTATAAACGTAAACTCAATTACAAATTGCATCTTTATTACAAACCAAAATCCTAATAATAAATAGCCAATGAAACTATAATTTGTAACTTTTAATAAATGTTAGTGAAGAATTTGTCTTTTTTGTGTTGTAATCATGTAATGTCCAACTTCATCCCACTCCAATTTTCTTGTGATTATATCAATTATTCATAGTTGGAGAACTTTGTCAGATCTTAGTGAGCCGTGAGCTAAAATCACCTTATTAATACAAAGACATGAAATCTCCAAATTGTTGTCTAAGCTCTTTCATAGCCCCCAAAGGAAACCGAAACCAAGGGCCTTATTTTGAGCCCACTATGGTGTTAAAAAACCAGTAAAAAAAAACTCGTTGACACTCAGAACCAGTACAAAAGCAAAGAAGAAGAAGAAAACAAAAGGAGCTCTCACTAGGTCTAGAGTGGGCAAAGTTGCCTCTTAAAAATAGTTAATGAGTACTAATCACATAAATTTTGTGCTAGGATTGAATTGTGTGAAAACCACATATAAGGATCTACAGGCCCGATTTTGAAAGTGAGGATTATGCTGCATGTTCTGTCGGAAAAAATCTCTAGCTCATTCAGCTAGTTCCTCAATTGTGGGTCATGTTGTTGCAAACTGACCATAACATAAAAATGTCTTCACCAATTTGGTCATATTTGGGGCGGTAGGGCTCTGTTGACTCGAATGTACCCTCCATCGTCCACTTTGAATCAGTACAACAACAAATTCCTTCTGCATGTTTCATCGCAACAATGATAGTTTTCGATTCTATAGTAAAATGAGATTGACGAATCGAAAATAAAGATGGATGGATACAGTAAGAAAGTTGGTGAAATCGAGATTCAGAAGACAACGGGAGAGTGAAGATCGATCTACTGACTCCGCTTGGTAATGTGCAAATGTGTAAAGTTTAGATGACCGCGAGACAAGAGAGAGAAAAGGAGGATAAAATAGTAAATGTGTATTGAACTATTGATGTTTGGTCTAGAGTTTTCTTTTTTTGTTTGTTGTGAGCTTCTCTAATTTTAATTTTGTCTTTTTTTGCCTGCAAGGTCTAACCTCCAATAACATTTTTTTTATAAGTGCACGTGGTACCCATATGGGATCCACATACTTTTTTTATTAAAATTTATAAACTTTAAATTACTATTTTACTTTTCAAAAGTTAAAAAAATAATAAAAATATGAAATGACCAAAATGCCTCTACATCCACGCACATTCACTATTCACTCGACCATTCGTTTTTCTATATCTTTAGATATATATTATAGCTATACCCTCTTGGCTCTATTTTTTGAGCCTTCACAGAGTCTCCAATATTTGCTAAACACTTCGACTAATTCCAAAAAAAATATGAGACTTTTAAAGAAAAATCTGACAAATAAGGAATTGACACTAAGGAAAATCAGACAAATAAGAGATTGACAGCTTCTTTGTTGGACATTTATTATCTTTTTCTTGGATCAGTTTAGCTTTTAGGTTTATGATTCATTGTTTGGTCTTAGTGTGGAACGGAATGACCAAGACATTGATAGAGCAACCAAATTTAGTACATGTCCATGAACGCTACAATATGGGTTGTATAAGAAATTTGTATTTTGTGTTAGCTTTATCTTACAGTTTTTATAGGCTCATCTTGGGCCCAAGCTAGATGTATAGATGGGTTGCTATTGAGTTGACTCCAAATCTAACCCATCACACGGAAGTTTTAACCATCCACCTGAGTTTCATCTCAGCTTTGGATGTAATTTGAGCTAAAAGCCAAAATAAAGCTCGATTTCATCTAACATAGTATGAAGCACATGAATATAACACTTAAACACAAGTTGGTAACTTGATATAGATCGAGAGAAATCAATAACAAAATCCGTCAGCCCAAAACAACCAAGTTATAAAACCTATGTACATAAATTATACAAGCTTTGAGGGCTTCAACTACTTAGTGGATGGTTATACTTAATACTTAATAGATATATATAATAGTTATACCCTCTTGGCTCTATTTTTTAGAGCCTTCACAAAGACTCTAATATTTTCACAACACTTAAACTAATTACAAAATTTAGGAAAAACCTTGTGTCTCAAACTAGAAAGGAAAGTTTCTCCCTATTACCAAGTTCTCTTTAACCTCACCAAAAGAAGTCAATATACTTCTATCATTATTCTCCATATTACCAAGTTCTCTTAAACCTCACCAAGAGGAGTCAATATACTTCCATCATTATTCAATAAAAAAAAAAAAAAAAAAAGCAAGTTTGGTTAAGATATCAGATCAGATCGTATACAGCTCGAGCTTCTTCATGTGTTTGTGTCTTCAGAGAACTTGATAGATGGTGGCTATGATTATTGTTTGTAATTGCAAATTTTGGATGGTTACCTTCTTCTCCGACGTTACGACACTTCAAATCAAACTAAAGACAATGACTTCGCTTCTTACGTGCTTTAAAGTTACAAGTTATTAAAAGAGATAGTGGAACCTGAAATTGTAAATGTGGTGCTAACTCTTAACATGTTTTGATGATGTTTGATAGTTTATACATCAATCTCAATTTTTATTCAATGTCATTTTTGCCAACAACTTTCAATCAACTTGCTTAGAGAGTTGATGCTTAATCACAATTTGGATCGTTACATATTCTTGAACTCTTTTATTAAATGGATAGTTGGATGCATTATAGACCAGTTAGGTAATTATATAGAATCGTAAAAGTACTTAGCAGTAAATAATCACTAGAAAAAACATTGTGGTAGTAAACACTCTCAAAACATATATGTAGGTTTATGTTTTAGGAAATTGGTCTTCAAGGGACACGCATACCACAAATGAGATGTAGGACCAAAAGAAATATAGGCTATGTATAAGTGTATAGGTAGGGTTTGTTAGACGCTAACAGATGACTAATTCTCAATTTCTATTTTCATATGCACTACTATATCTAGAGTGTAGACTCCATATAGTTCAGTTTAATAGGAAATGGAAGGAGGCAAAAAGAAAAAGGAAATCAGTTGACTTGAGGCGAGTTTTAAGTATGGGGGTAAGATGTATGTTGTATACTAATATTAAACTTTTAAACATGATGTAGGTGAATGAAAAATCCAGCAAAATCAGGATAACACAAAGAAGAAGTTATTACTACTTATTTCGTTCACAAGGGATTCATTAAGAAAGATGTCACAGTTACTAAGACTGGCAACAGAGTAAATCTCAATGCAAAATTGCTTGAGAAGGAGGGACACGAAACAATTTTTATCTACATGCACTATGTTAATATATATTGCGCATTCAAAAACCCAAAATGAAATTGGGATTTCCCTTGCTTTAGAATTGACTCCACTATTTTACCGTACCAATATTTGAGTTGCATTCTAACGTAAACTCATGATCCATGTACTCTGTCTCAATTGGTCTAGATTTTACCAAGAGCATTCAAAATTCACCATTGCTATTTGATGGATTTATTATCTACTTTGAGAAAAGATTCAAGTATGTATATTGTAAGAATTATCCCTTTTAACCATTAAATAAAAAATATCTAATGCAGTCAATTCTTAGTTATATTCACAACAATCAATTACAATTGTTTTTTTTAAATAAATGCGGTTAGAATTCTCGATGATCCCGATTGAATCATGTATATATAGCAAACCTCAAAGAATAATTAACGTAAAATCAGAAACTGAATGCAAATGCATCGAACTAATCTCAAAGAATAATTAGCGAAAAATCAGAAACTGGATGCAAATGCATCGAACTAACCACAATGAATAATTAACTGGAAATTGAAAATTAAAAACTGGATGCAAATGAATTGAACTAACCTCAAAGAATAATTAATGAGAAATCGAAAATTGGATGCAACTGCATTGAACTAACCACAAATAATAATTAATAAAAAATTAGAAACTGGATGCAAATGAATCAAACTAATCTCAAAGAATAATTAACGGAAAATCTGAAACTCGATACAACAGCATTGAACTAACCTCAAAGAATAATTAACGGAAAATCAGAAACTGGATGCGAATGTATTAAACTAGCCTAAAAGAATAATAAACGGGAAATCTGAAACTGGATGCAATTGCATGCAAATGCACTGAACTAGCCTCAATTCCCTTAAAAAATAATTAACATGAAATCGAAAACAGTTTGCAACTGCATCATTGAACTATTCCGAAATAATAATTAACAAGAAATCAGAAGTTGTATGCAACTGCATTAAACTAACCTCAAATTATAATTAACGGGAAATCAGAAACTGGATGCAACATCAAACTAACTTTAAAAAAAATTAGCAAAAAATCGAAAACTTGAATAAACTACAATGAACTAACCTCAAAGAATAATTAACGGGACATCGAAAACTAGACTGATGCAACTGCATCGAACTAACCTCAAAGAATAATTAACTAGAAATCAGAAATAGGATGCAAATTTAATGAACTAACCTCAAAAAATAATTAATTGGAAACCGAAAACATGATGCAAATGCATTGAACCAACCTCAAAGAATAATTAATGGGAAATCAGAAACTGCATAGAACTAACCTTAAAGAATAATTAGCAGTAAATCAGAATTTGGACACAAATGCATTGAATCAACCTCAAAGAATCATTAACGAAAAATCGGAAACTAGATGTTAATGCATTTAATTAACCTAAAAAAATATTTAATGGGAAATCGAAAACTGAATGCAAATGCTTTGAACTAACCTAAAAAAATAATTAACATAAAATAAAAAATTGGATGCAACTGCATGGAAGTAACCTCAAAGAATAATTAACAATAAATTGGAAACTAGATGTAAATGCATCAAACTAACTTCAAAAAATGATTAACATGAAATCATAAACTTAACATCGGAGAATAATTAACGAGAAATAAAAAACTAAATACAAATGTATCGAACTAACCTCAAATAATTATTAATTGGAAAAGTAGAAACTGGAGGCAAATGCATTGAACTAACCTTTAAAAAAAAATGACGGGAAATCGGAAATCGGATGCAACTACATTGAAGTAACCCCATAGAATAATTAATAAAAAATTAGAAATTGGATGCAAATACGTTGAACTAACCTCAAAGAATCGGAAATTTGATGCAAATACATCGAACTAACCTCAAAGAATAATTAATGAGAAATTAGCAATTGGAGGCAAATGCATTTAACTAATCTCAAATAATAATTAACAGGAAATCGGAAACGGGATGTAAATGCAAATGCATTGAGCTAACCTCAAAGAATAATGAATGGAAAATCAGAAACTTAATACAAATGCATTAAACTAACCTCAAAGAATAATTAACAAGAAGTTTGAAACTGGATGCAAATGCATGCATTGATCTAATCTCAAAGAATAATTAATGGGAGATCGAAAACTAAATGCAACTACATTGAACTGAGTTTAAAGAAGAATTAACGGAAAATCGAAAATTGGATGCAAATGTATTGAATTAATATAAAGAATAATTAAAAGGAAATCGGCACCGGGATGCAAAAACATTGAACTAGCCTCAAAGAATAATTATCGGAAAATTGGAAACTAGATGCAACTACATTGAACTAAGCTCAAAAAAATAATTAACGGAAAATAGGACACCAGATGCAAATGCATGAAACTAACCTCAAAGAATAATTAACAATAAATTGGAAACTAAATGCAACAACATTAAGCTATCCTCAAAGACTAATTAATGGGAAATAAAAAATTGGATGCAAATGTATTGAACTAAACTCAAAGACTAATTAACGGAAAATCGGAAACTGGATGCAAATGCATTGAAGTAACCTTAAAAAATAGTTAACAGAAAATCGGTAACTAGACGCAACTATATAAAAATAACCTCAACGAATAGTTAACAGGAAATTGGAAACTGAATGCAACTGCATCGAATTAACTTTAAAAAATAATTAACGAGAAATCGTAGGCCTCAAAGAATAATTAACGAGAAATGGGAAACTAGATGTAGCTGCATTGAACTAGCCTAAAAAAATAATTAACTGAAGAAATCGGAAACCGGATGCAACTGCATTGAACTAATCTTATAAAATAATTAATGAAAAATGTTGGATGCAAATGCATTGAAACTAACAACAAAAGAATAATTTGCGAAATCAGAAACTAGAACTAATCTCAAAGAATAATTAATTGGGAAATAAAAACTAGATGCAAATGCATCAAACTAACTTCAAATAATAATTAACGGAAAAATCGTTGGATCTAAATGCATTGAATAACTATTCTTAAAGAATAATTAACTAACGGGAAATCAAAAACTTGATAATCTTTGATGACCCTATATAATGTATCATATATAATTACTTTTATGTCACGTTTGCAAGGACATTACATAATGATCAATAAAAGTTGGTATTACACACAACTTATGGATAATTAATATGAAATCAAAACTAAGCTCAGTATCAAATACGTTCAACTAACCTCAAAAAGAATAATTCACGGAATTCAAAACTGTATGCAATTGTATTGAAATAACCTAAAGAATATTTAATGACAAATCGAAACCTGGATGCAAATCGTTGAATTAACCTCGAGGAATAATTTCGAAAACTAGATCTGTGCGTTGAACTAAACTCATATAATAATTAACGGTAAATTTGAAACTATATGCAAATGCGTCGAACTAGCCTCAAAACATAATTGTATTATATGTAGTGAGAATGTCTCGACAAATATAGTTTTGCAATTAAAGTGGTGTTTATCACCTCTCTTTTTGTATAATGGGAATGTCTTTCTATTTAATATCTTTTTGGCTTTATGTGGGCATTCTCAAAATGTGGGGTTTTTATTGAAGTTGCAAGAAATTTAAATGAGTGATCAATATAATATTCATATCTCATTACTTTGCATAATATTAATATTTTTTAGAATAATTTAATATAACGGTACCCGTTCGTAGGACGGGTTAGAAAGCTAGTATTAAAGATATCTAAACACCTAGATCTAATCTAAACGCACCGAGCTGCCAAGCCTAGCTTTAGCCGCCATCACATAGAGGCGTGGGCGAGCTAGCCTTCCACCGCGCTCTTATCGTAACCCCATTCAACATCTGTCCTTTTTAGCCTTCTAACCCTATCCGGCGTCCGTCCGGGCTTTTCCTCCAACAACAATGAAACACCTGTTTTTCTGAGCTACTCGACTGCAAGCCGTCCTCTACAACTTCCACCGCTTTCTTCACTCCTAGATGCAATGAGAATAATGGAGAATGCACCGTTTCCATAGACCCCCGACCACTCATATTCATTCAATAGTCAATCCTCAGTCCCCAATTGAAGGAGAAAATCCCAAGCGGTTTAATCAACTTTATTGGAGTAAACTGAAGATGGGTACAATGATTGGGTTCTCCAACCCCCAACCTTTTCCACTCCCTCAAACCCCTTCCCCGGTATAATTTGGGCTCATTGATTTTTGCTATATTTCCTCATAGGCTCATACTACTCCATTCATGTAATTGACATGGCTTTTTTCTTTTCTTAGTTGAAGGATGCAGAAATACGGGTTTAAAGTTGTAGGTTCACTTTGGTGGCTTTGGAAACTCCTTATCTCTACATGAATTTGGTATGAATGTTGGGGGCAATTAGATCCATATAATGGTTTTTATTATTTTTTTTTTTTTGCAAGGTTTTTTTCGATCAATCACCAAGTTGCTTGGGGATTTGTCATTCTCAATTAAATTATATATGCTCAGAAATAACTAAGATGGTTGTTTGGCTTTTACTAATACCTACTTGATAAAATCATTTATAGGTTGGAGGACATTAGTTAAAAATTGTTCTACTCTTGGGAATGTAGCATAAAGGATATGATTGTTCTTTTCATTGAAGTAAAATGTTGCAAACTCCTTTTCCACTATGAATCAAAAGCTCAAAAGGTGGGTTTGGAATTTGGTTAAAAAATATTAATTGATAGACCAATCATAAAACTAATTTTCTCATAAAATACATGAGATTCGCATTAGCTGGTTAGTGTTCTGATGGATTTTATATCATATATACAATAATTGTGGCGCTAGACCTTCACAGCTTCTTCTTGGTAAACAATAATTTTTTAGTCAGAACTTATTATTCTCAGCATTGAAAGTTTTGCACTCATTAATAATTACACTTTAATGTGTTTTGGGTATAGTTTGCTATATTGCACCAATTTGAGTCAGCCTGATCTAGCTCCTTTTCGGGGACTATTGTCAATTTTTTTCGTTGCTTTTATCTTCACTATAGAACTATAAGGAATGAACTATAAAAGCCCATCATTTCAAAGGCTGTGGAAGGCCTTCAAATTATGATAGCCACTTCAACGTTTTGTTTGAAGGAGATTTTGTCTACACTGGGTACATAAAGCTGATTCATCTTTTGTTATATACATTGTCCAGTTTACTTTAAGGCATTCTCTTCTTTGGTATGTCTTACTGATCATTATTATCCATTAGCTTCTCATGATTTTGTTTTTTGTTTGTTTGTGCTAGGGAAATTCTTGGAACATTGAAGTTAATGTTGTGATTAACTCCAGTAGTGAGGTTAGGCTGAAATTAATTTCCCCATTAGTATCTTTTTGTTAAGTGCTAGCTCTATTTTGCATTGGACAAAAGATAGATTGTATATCAATATCTTGAGCTAACAAGTTCCTACTGGTAGTTCATTTATTTATAAGTACAAATGGTGAAAATGAATAAATGGATTCTTAGTATGCTTACTATATTAGCTAATATATGAAGTGTTCTAAAGAGTTACGTTATTCTGGTTTGAAAGAACATCTAAAATGGAACTAGCTGGAGAAGCATTTAACAAGCACGAGCGGTAGAGTGATCTCATTGGGGAACTCGATGTTTGTACAGGCAAAGATCAATCAGTGAGGACCACACTCTAGCCACGTAAATTTCTTTTTTCTAATCTTCCATCATAAATGTATATGGTGTGGTGTTAGGCTACTTTATTCTTTGTTCATTCTGCCCTTTACAAATATATGTACCAATTGTTTAGCTAGAATAAAGAACAATAACCATTTGGTTTTCATAACAGATAATGTGGGTAATATGTGTATATAAGCTACTCCAAAGTTGCCCCTTATTGAGTTATTAAGAATCCCTTATCGAGTTACCAAGAGTTCAACGAGGGGGAGCCTGAAAATTTCAACCTATCTATGCACAAGGTGAAACTCCTAATCCATATAGCTTGAAGCTGATGATTGGCTTGAGAAATAAAAGTAGATTAGAACCAAGTGTATCATGGTGATAGAAAGTATATAATATACCAGGAATAAGAGTTTCAAGCAGTTCATTGGTGGTTGCAGTGAAAGAAGGTTAATTCTAAGTGTATAGTGGTTGCCTCTCCAATAGGGTTTTCGGAAAATTTAGAGCACTAGCTCTTTTTATCCTCTCTCATGCATATGAGATGAAACTCATAACCATTTCTAGGGAAACTAAATCTTTGTCGAGTTGGGGTGGTTAGAGAAGTAAATCTATAGAGTAGCCTATGTGGACTTTAAAGATGGATGATATACTGCTTGAATTGGAATTGCAGAAAGGATGTATTTGCCACTGATCGATTTGCCTCTTAACCCAAGAAACATGTGCGAAAGAGTGGGTCAACAGTTTCTCAACAAATTTTCATGTGTCGCCCTCTAACGTTTAGCAGAGTAGTAAGTTTATTTGGATCTTCAGCAGCACTGTACTTTTTAAAAGCAAGGTAGTGCATGCCTTGACATTTTTGTTACACTTATTACATCTAATCCCCATATAAGAGAATATTTTTTATGAAATTCTCTCAATTGTGTTGTGGTTTTCATCTCTTATATCCTTATTCAAGAAATTATGAAATTCAATGATATAGTGAAAAATACGAGATTCTGACTCGATGATTTGCTTCCAACAAATATAAGATTTGTACTTGGTGATTCACGTGTACTTTACATAATGGCATTTTTTATGCTGACTTTGTTGTTGATTTCATTTCAAATTTGTGTCAAATATGTGTCCTATGCAGTAACAAACCAAAATTGGAAATCTGCAGGCACGTGTTGAAAATAATTTTGTGCTACCATTGCTGATCGAGGAAGCAAGATTAGGTAATGTATATGTGTGTTTGTGTCCATTATCATTTTGTATGGTGTTTTGTTCTACTAACCATGCATAACATCCTTATGTTGTGGTACAACCATTGAATATTTGATTAATTTTCATATATTCAAGTGTTCACAGCCAAAATATATGAATGTTAGTTCCCCTCCACTCACACCAAAGAATTGGAGATTACCGTTGAAATGGTCATGGTATTTTATGTTCAAGTGGTGAAATCTATACGTCAACTTTGTTATTTAACTCTTCCAAGTTTCCATACTATGATACTAGCTATATGACTATAGTATAATTCTTAAATAAACTCAAGAATTGAGAATCTCTTTTTGTTACCTGTTTTAATGATTCTAATCATTCTATAATATATTTCATCTATTTCATTTTCATCTGACATCTACTAAGGCATATTAACATGTACTTGGGGTGCTAATTGTTTAGTAGTACCAACCTGTTTTAATCCTGACATCTGAGTTATAAAAAAATATTGTTTAGTTTATGAAGATGTTTTTAGAGTTTTGTCTGACAAATATATCATCATTTGAATTGTAATTTGCATTTTAAGTGTAAGCTCTTAACAAACACTACCAAATCATGTGAATTTTGTTAAAGTATAATAGCATTTTTTCATTATAACATCCCAACACTGATAAAAGCCAAACAATAATAATTTATGTCAAGCTTATCATTTGTAGAGCGTGGGAAGCTTCGCGCTAGATCATGTCGATCGACTCCAATTGGTGCTAAAATGCTGCTACGAAATGATGTAGATTCATCTTCTGAACATGCGGGCTCGCTAATGTCCCATCATTAAGGTATATATGTATAGGGTTTAATATATGCTTGCACTGTTTATTTATTTAAATTATGTGCACTTATTTATTTGTTCCTTGCTTCTATTCACACACATGTCTTGATATGTCTTGCAGTTCAGCGTGTCTCTACTTCCATCAACATTGGGGTTGGCCAAGGTCCTACTCCTGAATCCATTCTTTGTTCACAAAATAATTTGGATTTGTCTTCAGACCATGTTAGCTCACTACCATCCAATCATTCAAGTGTGTATGTACATTTAATACACGCTTGCATTTTCCAATCATATACTATTAATATATTGTTTTCTATACACTTTTTTATTTTTTATCTATTTCTTACTTTTATTCACACACATATATCTCACTATATCTTGCAGATCAGCACGTCTCCACTTCTATCAACAATTCAGATAGGAACTGTTCCATACCTCAGTCTGTTCTTCCTTCACAAATTAGTGACTCTTTTTTACATCATCATTCTTCAGTGGAACTTGGTCATCCAAAGACACCTACCACAGGACTTCGTAATTCCTTTTCTTTATATATTCTTTTACAATTGATATTTTTAATTGTTAGCACTATTTTATGTGTCCTTTTACAGACTTGATTATAAAACCACTAATACCCCTGAATTTTGTGATGATGATTCATCTTACTCACATATATGAGTTATTATTATTATTATTATTATTATTATTATTTTTTTTATTTTATTTACTTTTTTTTTAGACAAACAAACGACCCCAACAGATTTAGACACATCTCAACTTATTGGCATTTTGCAACGACATTTGGAGTCAGAAGTATCTAGGATTGGAGGACCCATTATACTCCTGTTTTGGATATTAGCCAAGGTTCTATAGGTGTTCTGTTTAATAATACAGGTGTGTTAACTCACTGTGCTTTCGGTATACAAAGAAGTGTGCTTTCGGTATACAAAGAAATACTACAAGTATCTTGCTGAAAATCACTACGTTTTTTTTATATATATAAATGGTAATCTCTAAGTCCTACCTATTGCTGTTATTATAAATTTTTTTTACCACCTGATTGATGTCTTATTCTCTGTTCAGCAGCTAACCTTTCTTGAGTAAAATTGCTCATTATACTCAACTATTTCGAGATATCTACTGCATACAAATCTCCTGAACATCAACTACAAAATTGGTAGTCCTTAATTCTCTGACTTCAGCAGGTAAACTCATCTGTATTCTATGTAACCAGTTTTGGCACTTTGCAAGATTTGAATGTATAATTCCATATATGTTGTTGAAAGCTAAAAATAATATATTTAGTACCATTAATTTCCCAATAGAAGATGATATTTGTACTGTCAATCTGTTTCTATATCCGAGTCTACCCAAAATGTTTGGTATGTTGCCTGTAATAAGGTTATCTGCAACACCAAAATATTTCAAACCTATGAGGTTGCCTGAATATTGTATTATTTTCTATGTCAATATTTTCAACTATAGAGAAAAAAATTTCCATAGACTTGGGTATTGAACCTCTAGGAACATTTTCACGAACACTTAAGACTTCTAAGTTGATACAGTTACTCAATGAAGATAGAAATTCCATATTACTTCCTGCTCTACTTCCCAATCTATTAGAACCAGCACGTATTCGGTAAGGGTGTTGCAGGCTTCCTAAATCTTCAGGCATTGGTCCACTTAACTAGCTACCTGAAACTAACATATTAGTGAGTTAGTCCCTTCTTCAGATGTTTTATGACCTCTGTTCTACTGAGTTTTTTATCCTCTTGGGCCTGTTTATATTTCTATAATATAAAGGGAGAGGAGTTATGAAATGGAGACATAAGGCCATTATAGACTGGGGGTGAGATTTAAAGCTTTCTTTTGCATTTGCTACATTTTCTCTTCTATGTGTTAAGTTTCACTTAAATTTTAGAAGTTTTTCAGGTGAAATTGTCATATATTCTGTATAGGCTGCCATCAGTAAGGATATAAGAAAATATTGGTTAGAAAGATTTTATTGGATTTTAAAATGTTGACATAACGTCACAGTAAGAGTTTTGATTCTATGACGACCAAATAGAGTTGCACTTAGTCGATACATCGCTTTTCATTACCAGCATGTCATCTCATGTTCCATGATAACTATAGTATATACCGAACCCTAAAAAAAAACTTTGGTCTACTGCCAAGCATGGAGAAATTAATCGTGTCTTGATAGTAAGCATCAAACTTGGTCTTGGAATTGAAGCTTTGACAGCATGTCAATAGGG
This sequence comes from Coptis chinensis, assembly GCF_015680905.1. Lineage (NCBI taxonomy): Eukaryota > Viridiplantae > Streptophyta > Magnoliopsida > Ranunculales > Ranunculaceae > Coptis > Coptis chinensis. The sequence goes on along the minus strand of NC_141463.1, from coordinate 83,440,664 downwards.
TCATACTGTCATTAATTGTGACAAAAATCCACTGGTTTAGCAATCAAATCTTTCAATAAATCAAATTTGGCTTATATGTTAATGCAACTCATTCATCTATACGTTACGTTCTTTTATGAAAATTTTTTGTTTATAAATGTAATCTTTGTACTAACTTTATTGGATTGTTGCAACAAAACGGCTGTAGCTATATTAAGGGTTCTGATACTGCAGACAAATGATGAGTGAGAAGGTACTTTTGAAACTGAATGCCTAAGAGGCTAGGTGCAGATATAGTTGTAATTCTTTTGAAAATTTGCAGCTAGACAAAGTAATTATCATGTGAGATAACTTGGAAGTGATAAGAAAGCTGAAAAATAAAGGCAGGGGAGCTGGATTGGTGACAAGAAAATAGAGTCCATATCATTGGACCTCCCTTATCAAATTTTTGTTTGGAGTTATAGATTTAATAAGTTTTTGGAGTAACCTTGGCGGCAACCTGGGAGTCTCAATACAACAAAACTTGGGTCAATACTATGTGACTGTTTTGTATCTGTATATGTATGTGCATAGACTTTAGTCTTTTCCTAGACGTTATTTTCTGACTTTTGTCTCTGTACTCTAACTTAATAGCTTCTGTATTATGGTTCAAAAGTTCAATACAATTCTGCCATGATGGAGATGTACAGTTCTAAGAATACTCACTGTCTTATACAAATAGTTTGGCATAAAAACACGTGCGTATGCATGTGCATCTTACTCGTTATTGTTAATTGTTGGAGAAATAATGAGACCTTCCAACGATACCTGTCCATGATATATTTCTAAATTGGTATGCTAAATCCCAAAAAGAGTGAAGTGACTTTCCAATAGATATATAGTCATAGCCCATAGCCAATGTTCCAAGATTATTTATGTCTAGACAAATTCAACTCTATACATATCTCTACAGCTTCCTGAAAATAAGGGCTTTAGACCAAGCTCCTTTAAAACAATTAAATTACTATCTTGTTTGTACGTGACCTCCTTGTCATCCAATTCCATTCCTTTTTTGATACCTGCAATGTGTAGCAGCAAATTAAAGTAATTAAAGAACACAAAGTTTACTTTTGAGTCAAATGCAACACAAAAGATGTAAGGTAACACTGAATAACAAAATCAGAATTGGTGTAAACGTACTTCTATAGTGGGTCTAAATAACAATAATCCAAGTATGGTATTCAACAATGTCATTTATATAAAATGATACATATGTTTTTAAAAAAAAACTTCTTCGCCTCACATAAATTCCTTTACCATTACAACTGTAAGTAGTAAGTGATTGTACATGAAGTTATACCTATTGAACCGTTGTAGTAAAAGCATCTCTAACCCCAAATTTGACAACATAATCAGAACTTTTAATTTGGAATTTAAACGATAGAAAAAAATCAACAAAAAAATTTGAGTATCGTAGCCAAATTTTGAATAGTTGTAGTCGTAGTGATCGATCTCGAAGTTTTAAGAGACAGGACCGTCGCCTAGTTATTTGTTTTCATGTAAGAGAGAGAAATCATTTGGAGTTGGAAGAAAGTAGAATAGAGAGTTTCAAGCGTAACCAGTTGAAGAACAAAATAAAATACGAATGTTTTTTTTTTTTTTTTAAAAAAAAGATTAAAAAAAGTTTGAGAAAGTTTTGTTTAGCGACTAATAGTGTTTGTAAAACTTTGGTTGACAGTTTAAAAATTGGACCCAACTAATTTATGGAACGAATGAAAAGGGAATTACTTTTACGTAGTAAAGATATTTTAAGGGTAATCTTGGACATACCAACAAAACGCTCAGTACCTGAATTTTAAAATAAATAAATAAAAAAAGATTTTAGACATATTTAGTTTCGTAAATTATCCTTTTTTTTTCATTAGATGTATCCAAAAATATTTAATGACTAAATTAAACAAGTCATTTACTCTACGTGATTCAAAAGAAAAAGACTGCGGTTTTTTTTTCCTTCTTCTTCAATAACCTCTTATTCTTTTATCTCATCAATAATTTTATCTCATCAATAAACATGCAGACACCAACTTTTGATTTGAATCAATCATACAAAAGTAATGAGGATGAATACCAACTAAACGAGAATGAAGAAAAAAATTCAAAATCAAATTTTAACGAATGGGAGAACGCAGAAGACTATTATACTTTGGATTAATACAATGTACAGATACAAACACCAAACAAAAGTGTGAGTTTGTTTGCAATATTAAACAAAGTGCTATTTTTTTTGGGTGCATACTGAGTATAAATAAGAAACCTAAACCATTTTTTTTTTTTGATAAAATTTTACTTTGAACAGCCTCATTCTATTAGTAGTGCATCTCCAAATGCATTGTCTTTGCTTCAGCAGAATTATGAGTCAGAAAATGAAGAGTAAGAAAGCCCAACAGAAAACTATAATTTTGTTTGTCCGGATACGACCGATACATTTACAACTGCAACAGTAAGAATTTGAAGACACTTTTATATATTTAGTATATCGTTTTTCCGAATGGTGATGTAATACAATCTATAACAAAATGATTACAAATATTTGAAAATCGAAAAGACCTTGTTGATTGGTGCAGAGAGGTAGGGAGCAGAGAAATTGGTTTTGTGGTTATCATTACAAAGTCAGATAGCGTTGAAAGTGGCCGAAGACCTAGGGTGCTTTTAACTTGTGAGAGAGGTGGTGTTTTTAAACCTCAAAAACCAAAGAAGATAGATCGATACAAGCTATCCATGAAACTCCCTTGACAGACAGGAACGAAAAAGTGCAAGTGTTCATTTAAGTTGAGGGTTATCAGCGTAATCAAGGGGGATGGGAAGTGGTAATAGTTTGTGGAACTCATAATCACCGTCTTGCTGAAAATCTTACAGGCTATTCTTTTGTGGGAAGGCTAACACGAGATGAAGAAATGATTGTGATCGAGATGTCTGAGGCTAACGTTAAACAAAGAGAAATTTTGAATGCTTTGAAAAGGAAAGACGACCTAGAGAATTTGTCAACCCTAAGTACCATCTACAATTTTCGAGCGAAACATCGTCTTACAAAATTGCAAGGGAGATAACAGATGCAACAATTATTGAAGATGTTGGACAATCGCGATTACTATGAGTCTCATAGAGAGAACGTGATTACAGGAGAATGCAAGGATCTTTTTTTTGCTTATTCGAGATCAATTAAGTTGGCCAAGTGTTTTCCAGAAGTGTTGATTATTGATTGTACCTATAGGACTAATCTTCACAATCTGCAATTGCTAGAAATTGTTGGGTTTACGTCTATAATGAAGACGTTTGCTATTGTTTTTGCATATTTAGATTCAGAGAAGGAAGATAACTTTGTTTGGGCTTTGGAAATGTTATACAGTGTTTTGGAAGGCAAGGCATCTAGTGTAAAAATTATTATGACTGACAGAGACTTGGCATTGATGAATGTTGTGGTACGTGTATTTCCCAAGGCTAAACACCTCCTTTGTCGTTGGCACATTCAGACTAATGTGATTACTAACTGTAAAAAATCTTTTGAAGAAAACAATGAGTTTCAGAAGTTCTACGAAATGGTTTGTGATTTATTCAGTTCACCTACTAAAGATGTCTATAATGAAAATTTGGTTGTGTTTAGAAATGAATATGCACATATGACACGTGTAGTACAGTACGTCGAAGAGTTATTGAACAAGTACAAGGAACAGTTTGTGGTGGCTTGGGTTGATTTAGTGATGCACTTCGGCACTCACACCAGCAATAGAGTAGAATCCCAACATTCATCTTTGAAGAGAAATTTGAGGAGTTCGCGCGGCAATTTGTACCAAAATTGGGATGTGATTGATAACCTCCTTGAAAATCAGCTCAATAGTATACAAACTTCATTTAATATTAGTTGCAACATTATGTGTCATTATAGTTGAGACAGGGCATATAGTGAGATTAGAGGATTTATCTCTAGGGAGGCGATTGATATGTTGTCGAAAGAACTTGTACGTTCAAACAAAGTGGGCATTTATGAAAAAGAATGTGGGTGTGTTTTGAGGCGTACTTGTGGTCTTCCATGTGCTCATGAGTTGGTACATATGGTAAAACTTGGTGATTGTTACATACCCTTGAGGTTCATAAATCGTCGTTGGCGGCAACTTGATTTTGAGCCAATGGAACTTCCAAGAAGGTCGCTGGACATTTCACCTGAGGTGGAAGGAATTAAGAAGAAGTTCAACTGCTTACCAGAACACCAAAAACTAATGTTGATGAAGAAATGTTTAGAGCTTGCTGATCCAAAGACCACACACATGCAAAAGCCTCAAGAAAAACTCAATGTCAAAGGTAGACCATCAATTTTAAAGAAACATGTGAAAGTATCAACTCAAGATCAGAATGATACAAGAAGAGAACCATTTGCTTTTGAGTATGCACAGACGCAAGAGGAGAAAAAAAACAAGTGAACAAGTTCGGAAGAAGAGAGGCAGACCACGTAAGAACCAAGGAGAAATGCAAGCAATTGAAAAAGTACCTAAAAAAATAGGCAGACCACCTAAGAAGCCAGCTCAAACATCTTTGCTAGAAGATTTGAATCCATTGCTTAGCAATTTTATTGTTTCATGTGAGGATGTCCTTGGGGATGGACACTGTGGATACAAGTCCATAGCAAGATTATTGAACTATGGTGATGAGACTGGATGGTTTACCGTGAGGAAGAGGTTGTTGGTCGAGTTGATGGAATATGTAGAAGAGTACATTGAATGGTCTGGATTCACCATTTTCAAACACTTAATTCAAAATTTACAATGTACAAAGTCAATGACGATGAACCCGACTGAGTGGTTTGAACTTCCTGACATGGGTTAAGTTGGTTAACTGCTTGTGCTTATAATTGTGTGTTTGTCACCCTAGCGCCAAAGCAGTCGTTAACTTACCTTCCTTTGAGAACTCCACCAGACTTAGAGCATACTCTCATTATCTCAATTGCTCATATAAATCACGGCATATATTATGTGCCGCTTAGACTTAGTGATGATGCTCCCTTGCCACCAGTTATATCAGTTTACCACAATCTAGCCTACTCGGGCATTGCTGACTTGTGGATAGCAAATGTTCAAGAAAAACTTGCCCACTGGGATAGGAAGGTAAATTCAAAAAATAAAATAAAATAAAAAATTATAGGCTGGACTTGGGTGGAAGCATTTTTGGTTCTTGATTTGAGTTTGTTAAATTATGTTGAGCTTGTTGAATTAATTTTAGTAAGATGTTGAGCAAGTTGTATAGGAGCAAACTAAAAGAAGAACAAACACAACACATGGGACTTCAAAAAAAGAGAAACAGAAACAAGAAAGATTTGTCATATATGTATATATACTTGTGTAGGATTGCATATATTAAACTATTTTTAGGTAAGTAGATTATTTGTTGGTAATGGGCATCGATGGGGTCTCGAGTTTTAGTCAATAAGAGTTTGTTTTGATTCAACTCCCTTACTGCCTTACGTACTAGATTGATACTTTTGAGATATATTTCCTCTATGTATGGGTGTTTCAGTTCTAAATGGCAATCCTAGCAGCTTGTTTTATGTAGTTTAGTTTAAGAGTTCTGTAGTAATATTGTATATCTCGGTTTGTTTGTTTTTTCGGTTGCCTTGGTCTTATTTCATTTTTGCATAACATTTTAACTTGTCTCATACTTATTTCTTTTTTGAAGAACAAGGTGATACAAATATTGCTCAAGGCACAAGCAATAACCAAAATGTTCATTCTAACATTGGTGAAACAGCTGCATGTCCCAATTCTTTAACCAGCATGTGCGGACTACCTGATTTAAATGAAGATGTTCATCCTGAAGTGAGTGGATCGTCTGACCTTGATTCGTTTAGCTTTCAAGAACTCATTAACGAGGCTAAAGAGAAAATGAAGAGAAGCAGAAAAAAAAAATACTAGGTCAGAGATAATTCTAAAAGATGAAGAAATTGAGCATAAGTGGGAAAATATTTTACGTGATTTTAATCCTTTGATCTGTGATATGATTAAAGATTTAGTTGAGGTAACCCCGGATGGGCATTGTGGTTATAGATCCATCGCTACACTACTAGGATATACAGATGATTTAGCATAGTGGGCGATGGTGGTCTTATCTTTGGAAGAGTTGATGCGACATCGCGAGATTACTATCTGAGAGGTGTACGGTAATGACGGGTTTGAAAACCACAAAAGAAACTTAGAGTGTACCAAGTCTTCTACAGTGAATGAGAAAGAATGGCTTGATCTCCCGGACATGGGTTCCTTAGTCGCAAATGCTTTTAATTCTGTTTTTGTCACCATAGCGTCGCGGCAATTAGGTGTCACGTACTTTTCGTTGAGGACAGGTCCAGAAGAAATGTTCTGGATAATCGCCATTTTCCACATAAACAAAGGACATTTTGTGCCAGTTGTGCTAAAGGATATTGCTCCTCTACCTCCGATTTGGCGAGATTGGCAGTCTGTTAGATAGTTAGAAGCAGCAGTGTGGAAAACTGTTTTGAAAGGAAAATTGGGCAGGTGGGCCGGATCGGTTCCGATCAATATGCAGAACCTACAATATGTTTTTCCAGATTAGTTTTAGTTGTTGGATAGAAAAATAAAATAGTTAGTTGTAATTTCTCAAGAATTACTCTGTGCTTATTTCATTATAGAACATGGCTTATGGCAATATTGAGGTTTAGTTGTTGGCAATATGTATGGCTTATGGCTTATGGCAATATTTCATTTAGTTGTTGGCAATATGAGGTTTTGAGTGTCAACAGAACAAAGATCTCTTAATATAGATATGCTTAACTTGCGTAGTTACTATAGAAGAGAGACCTGCATTTCACCATTTTGCTGTTTCTGTTGATGCCCCTTTAATTTTTTTTCCGTCGTCTATGATGGGAAGTGAAGTGTTGATTCTTTGAAATATAAGGAAATTTGGAGGGTGATTCGAGGTGAAGGCGGTTTGCTTATGAGAAAACAAATAGTCGACAAAAGAGAAGTAGAGGTGGGACTGTGGGAGATCATTTGCCACTTGACATAACTTGGGTTTCATAATTGAGCACATTCTAAGACCAATGTCACGATTGATATGAACTTGAATTTAACAGTGAGCAGAGTGCCCACTTTCAATGAAATACAAAGCTTTGTAACGGTAAACATACTATATATGGTGGCATGGATCACGCTTACATGCAAAATCCTGCACTAAAACTTACATAACTATAGAAGCAAACACTCTTCTTAGCTAAGTTCATTATAACGACACAAAGAGCAACAAACAGAGGAGGATCAATGGTGAGGAAAACATCTCAAAAGATAAAAGACACTTTTCTTGTATCATGATATTAGACCCAGGTGGATTCGAACCATCAACCTCTCAACTAGTGAGCGCTCTTTCCATTTTGAGCTTATGGATCCACTGATAGCAAACACAGAGAAACAAACATTTATTTTGATAAAGTAAATAAAAACCATCCAAAGTCGTTTACATCACAACTAAAAAAATATCTTAGCATAGATGGGGGATCTTATCACAGCACGGGGAAAACAGAGACAAACATTTGATTAGAGCAGCAACACAGCAAGAAGAGGGTACAGGAGCAAAGAAAGACACAACACAGCCAGTGCATCAAGGAATATCATCAAGAAGTGAAAAAATTCGAAGCAAGTGGAAAGAAGTGGAGATGGTTGCTGGTGTTGTTGCTGTTGTTGTACCTGTTGAGGATACTGCTGAGGCCATTGCTGTTGATACGGTGAAAATGGTAGCCCATAAACATCTCAACAGCAAATCGTTCGTCAATACCACCTCTCCGGGCCTACAAATGAGGAAATTATTGGGCAATATGAAAGCACAGCAGCATCAAGTAGATATTTAAAAATAAGATGGCTAGCTGCTTTCAAAAAAAAAAAAAAAAGGATATATACCAATGGTGGGAGGCGACTAGGGTCTTCTTCGGGTGGGATTCAGCCTTGGTGACAGCCATGATAACCAAGCAATCCCCAGAAGGCACAGACTTGACCTTCCCCCTCAACCATCCTGATGCAGCAGTAGCCGACGCCATCCTTGAACAACAAGAAGAGGGTACAAGAGCAAAGAAAGACAAAACACAACCTGCATATGTCACGACTGCTGGCCGGAGTTCGAGGGGCTATAACAACTATGTCACTACAAGGATTAAACAGGAGCATGGCAGCTACATGGTTATCGTGGCTGGAGGAGGGAAAGGACACTAGCAAGATGCAACACGTCTGCTGTGGAATGGGGTTAACTTCAGGAGCGGGTAACTGCGGAATTTTTTCACTAAGGCACAACAACAAATGCTCTTGCTGGAGAATTTATCACCAACAACTAATAGAATAAATGCATCCACCAACAGACCTAAGAACTCAAGAGGATCATTCCTGGTAGATATATAAGCAAGAACTTGAGCAGATATTGAGTTGTGTACACTCCAATGGCCAATTTAAAACTGCCTACAGAACTCTTAAAATCCCCAATGCACAAGAAAAAGGCACAACCTGGTTTGGGATAAGCTTGTATGGCATTCCTTCACTAAATGACGACTATGTTACAGACAACAAGAAAAAGCTTATTCAAATGGTTGGATGTTGGCTATAGATGTCGACTTTGTTACAACAGAAGGCTTAATATATGTTGACATCTACCAGACGGCACACCATGTGAATCTACAGACATAATTAATTAATTACATACTTTCAAGTTTCAAACCCAGCGTCCATATAAAACAGATTACTGCTAAGGAAATTTTCACAATCAACAAAATTGATCACATTTTCAGATGGATAAATTCAAATTTATACAAAAACACATAACTTCACAGATAGAATAGATTAAGCAATCAAATAATAGTAAACGACATGTAATTCTGCAGATACATATAATGATATAACACAAAGTCACAAACACTACAAAGAACACAACTCAAAAGGACTGTAATTATAACTATGAAATAATGAGAAACAAAACAAGAAAGATTGCTGCTCACCGTGTAAAAGTGTCGACAAGCTTCTACAAGATCATCCACGAGTTCTTTTATAGTCTAGCTTCAGAGGAACTCTGGGTTTATGAAGAAGAAGACTGCGAAAAGAAACAACACAGTGCGCATAAACTGATGTCTGACGCACTGTTTTCTGCCAACCAAACTTCCAAACATCATATCTACCACCACAGACCTCGGAATGCAACGAGGCCAATTGGGTTGGAAAGAAGACTCAGAAAACTCACTTTTTCATGTTTTGGCGAGAGTTTGAATCTGACCCTAACTAGGTGAAAACTCGATTCCAAACCAAGTACATATTCGGCCCAAAAACAAACTCTAACCCAAAGCCCATCTAGATTAATAGAATCCGGTCAACTTAAAATAAAAAAGACCCAGCCCACAAAAATAATAGAAACCAACCCAACAACTCAAGGCCCAAAACCATAAACTACTTAAGCCCAAAAGTTTATAAAAACAACTCAAGCCCACCATTCAAATTCGGCCCAAACCCAACTGAAAGAAACTAAAACCCAGCCCACTTCAGGTCGTCTTCTACCTCCGTCTTCTTCCCCAACATCCCACACCACCACCGAAACAACCACCACCCCTCTCACTCACTACCACACCAAAACCATTCGATTTTGATCCCACTCAAAAACCCAACTTTTTGCCATCTTCAAAACCCAATTCCATCACTTAAAAAAAAATGACCCCGATCCCATTAACGACAATATGGGCGACTTGAACAGTATCCAAACATATACCCATCACCCAACAACAACAACCAACAAATTTTAACCACCAAACCACTTGATTCAAATACCACAACCCATATATTCACTCAATCACTCGGCAGTATACAATAACCCCTATACCCAATCTAAATTGACAGTATAAAACAACCCATATACTCCATCTTAATTGGCAATATAAAAGTATTCAATACCCATTACTTTAAATTTAAAGAGAACAATTTTGATAGAGCATACAGAATAATTTAGAACGGCACAAAATGAATAAAACTTAACTGACACAATTATATGTTATATGTAATCAGTTTTGAATAAGCACTGCACAGTTATATGAAATCAGTTTTATCGAATCAGTAAACCGTTTGTTTAGAGAGAAAACCTGTCACACCCCGAATTTCGACAAAATTCGGAAAAACAATATTTGTTTCCGACTCTTCGATTTTCGAGGTGTGATGCACTCTCCACTCCTAAAAACCCATAATCAGTTTAAATACGCGGATAATTAAAAACCAGTAAAAATTTCAAATTAACAAAAGTCATCTTCATTACAAAAATTCACAAAACTGATTAAGTTATAAATCTCCTTTCAACCCTCTTTAGTTATAAATACAACTGAAAATATAAAACAACATTGGTCTCAACTTAAAATCTATTACACCTTAAGGGAAAACAAAACATATCCTGAATGCGACGCTAATGCAAACCACAAGCAGCAACCAACCTTCTTCAACATGAAACCTGACAAGACTTATCAACTATGTTCATTTAATGAACACACCCGATAAGCAAACATGTAAATCGGGCCAACATTATAAACAATGCTGGTATGAGTAGCTTTAAAATACAACATATACTTATACATATACATACACAATCCATAAGGCAGTTAGTTCCTCCACCAAAGCGCCTTAACTTCCAACAACTAATACGACATTCTTAACTACAATAAGTAAGGCAGGTAGTTCCTCCACTGAGGCGCCTTAACTTCCCACTAACCACACAACAAACCATACGCATAATAAAAAGGCATTTAGTTCCTCCACGAGGCACCTTAGGTTCTAACTAAACGACCAGCCAAGCATATTTTATACTTACCGCATTTCATGCTCAATTACAGAGTGGGTAGATCTCACGCCAAGTAATAGGTTTGACCCACACTACGCAAAACCATATACGATCATCTATCTAAAGATACATCATTAACCAACACATTACCATAATTATATTAATTAAGGCTTTCTTTTGCGTGTCCCTAAAATCCGTCAGATCTATGTCTTACCTAGTTTCCTAGCTACCATAATCGCTTCCCAACATGTAACATGTACATCCACATGCCTCCCTTCACATAATGAACCACTTCATATGTGTAACTACCCGGCGGGATGCGACACGGTAACCCTCACACGAAAGCCATTATGCAAGAAATCTTGCCACTATTCGCATAAAATATCGCGCATCTCGTTCTAGTTTTGCGAACGGAATAATCAAGCCACCATTCGGCTACGCCAGAAGGGCCTTTCAGCTTCACTGAAACGCCAGAAGGGCCATTCAAATTCACTGAAACGCTCGAAGGGCCAATTTTATCACATACGCCCATCACAAAGGCCAAATCATATGAGTTGTGGTAGCTAGGTTCTAGGATTTTCGTTACGTAATTTATTCAGGTGTCATACATTTATATCTCAGAATAATTCTTATTCTATCTCATGCCAGTATACTTAATTGTACTGAAGCTCAACGTTTCTCGTTATAATACAATCCACATTATCACGTGCCAATACTTTTTTATTCTTTACACCCTACTCACGTCAAATCTTAATTAGATAATGACAAACAAAGTTATACAATATTGACAATATTTTATTACTACCTTTGTCCATATTCTTTAATATATGAAAAACTAGAAAAAGTCAACATTCCACAGTCAACGGTCAACAGTCAATGGTCAAAGTCAAAGTCAAAGTCAAAGTCAACACGTCATTTCCATATTCAACAAGTTCATGGTCATAGCCATGATTCATGGCTAAGGTCAAAGGTGCATGGCTCATGGGCTCATGACTAAGGTAATGGTTCGGACCCAACTAGCCAAGCCCAAACCCAAAGAAAATAGAAACTGGCCCAACACTCTACTTAGTTTGGCCCAAAACAAAAGAAATAGAAAAAATGACCCAAAGCAACTATGTGGTTCGGCCAAACCAAAAAAATAGAAATTTCGGCCCAGCAACTAAACCACCTAAGGCCCAAGCCCTAAAGCCCAAACCGACCAATAGTGTCATCTTCTCCATCAGCCACCACCAGCACTAGCTCGCGCGCCGGCCACCACTCCTCACCTCCTCATCACATCGGTTTGACTCCCCATAAAAAACCAACTAACTTTAACAAAAGCCCAACTCGATTTCCTATATTGCTAACCCTCCCCCTTTGAATGGGATCTGGTCGTCCGCCATTAACAGCTTGTTTCAAGCTTCCACCAGCACCCATTTGCAGCCCTCCATCACCAACAACCCATTCAAGCCGACTAATTTAAAAATCAAAACGACAAGATATCAAACAACATCAGACAGGCGACGCCATTAACGTCTCCCTCAAAGCTTCGATAGCACCCTTTCTCCACCACCAAATCATCCCCAATCATCAATCAATCCCATAACAAAATACAACAGTTTAACATCACAAAAAAACATAGTTTAAACAAATATGAACAAGACGATTCCGTTCCTCGGGCTTAATTGCATTGACACCCTTCGCCTTGAGCTTGAGCGGCTCCCCTCACAATGTACCACCACAACCCAACATCCATCCATAAACCCCGACATCAGCCAACCATCAAGACTGTATACCAGTTCAACCCATTTACTGGCTGATACTTTCTTTGGGCTTTAGCCGCCATTAACGAGCCCAAACAAGGTTCGACAGTTCAATAATAACCAAAACAATATACTAATAATTAACCAGTTTAATAAATAACAAGACATGACGAATAAGAATGAACAGTAAAACTATTAATGTATACTGGTGAAGTAGAAAACTAACTACTCACCTGTATTAAAACTCGACGAATCCCTCATCGTCCGAATTGTCACGCTCCAACGCTCTAGCAATCCAGCTTCTATCTCTGTCTCCATTTTTATTTTATTTTATTATCTAAGAACCCTATTCTCCATAACAATATGAATATATACTTGGGTTTGAAACCTAAGCCCAATACAGACTCGGGCCTAGAAACCAGGCCCACATATCCCAAATCCAATCCAACAAATTTTAAATAAATAAATTAATTAATAAATAAATAAATACGTATTTTAAATATGGGCGTTACAAAACCTTCGATAAAAGTTCAGTGAAATATTAATTAACTCTGTTATGTTTACGAGCGGCGTGAAGGAATAAAAACTTGAAAACGAATAACGCCCCGTAACAATCGTCAGAAAGCAATCCCCATAATCTTTCCCTTTCTCTCTGTTAAAAAAACTCCGTGTAAACTCATGTATAAACTCTTTTTTCTTTTTCTTTTTTTTCAAAACCCCCGAAAATAGGGATGAAGGTTTATCTCTTTACCTTTCCTATCTCCACTAATCTTTATATTTTTTATTTTATTTTATCTATTCTTATTATTCTTATTATTTATTGTATTAGGAAAATAGAAAAAAAGTGTGGTGTTATAATTATTATTATTTATTGTACTAGGAAAATAGAAAAAAAGCGGGGTGTTATAACACTCAAACGGTCTCGCCATATTGTTTCAGTGTACACTCAAGCGGTCTGTGCATATCGTTTAAGACAAAGTTGTTGGGTTTTTAGTTAGACGATATGGCTGGGTCGTTTGGGCAGTCTCAAAGATGACATGAATCGGTCGTTTGGAGATTCTCTTGGGCGACATGGCTGGGTCGTTTGGAGACTCTCAAGCAATGGAAACCATCAACAAGAAATCGTGCAAGTAATGGAGTTATATAACAAGTTGTACATTTTGGTTTTTGTTCTTCAAGACTACAAATTCTTATTCAACAGAACAAAAGTTTGTTGGAAGAAAAAAATGATATGCTCAATGATGACATTTGCATTGATGTACAAAGAGCTAGAACAACTTATACCCCTCAAGTTGCAGCCGAGAATTTGAATGCACTGAAGTTAGCTGCTTGTAGGGGTGCAAGTGGATATCCAAATATTCGAATTCGTATTCGAAAAATCGGATATTATCCAAAAATTTCGGATATCGGATTCGGATAATTTGTTATGTCCGAAATGGTTTCGGATACGGATTCGGATTCGAATACTGCCATATCCGCATCCGAAAATATTCGATTTGATTTAAAAAAATTAATAGTTATTATATATAATTAAATAATTAATTTATTATTATATAAAATATTATCTAAAATCATAAACTAATAATATAAAACTATAATAACAAAATAACAATAATAAATGACAAATATATATATATATATATATATATATATATATATATATATATATATATATATATATATATATATATATATATATATATTTATAATAGTGTTTGATTGGTAAAATGAATTATTCAAAGCAAATAAAATTTTAATCAATATTAATTTTCGGATTGGATATTATCCGATATCCGATTCAGATATCCGAAATCGGATTCGGATAAAATTGTTCTACATCAATAGTTATAACAATGTTGTTCATATTTGTTTTCTATAGAGAACCAGATAACCATATAACAGAGGACCAAAATCAAAGACCATTAATACTGAGTAGTTGAGAATGCTCCTAGTGAAACACGTCAGCCCCCTTTTTACTCTAATGTGGACACGTCATTGTTCGGCATAGAAAATTGAAATCCACACCCTTTTCTTTTCAATTGTTCGCCCAATAGATTAGGGAAAAAAAAAAAAAAAAAAAATGTCCAAAAGAAAAACCCTCTCTCTCTCATCTCTCATTGCCATCTAAAAAACAAAATTGAAGACCTCTCATTGACGGACGAAGAAGGAAGCAATATAATCAACAAAATTTATTTTCACAATTTGCCAGTCCAATGATTTGTAAGTTTTTTTTTCTTTTTTCATTTTGTGTTTTTGGGGTTTTGAAATCGATTCAATCAAAACTTTCCTTCTTCTGAACAGAAAAAGGAGACCCCCAATCACAATGACAGAATCATCGTTCTAGGAAGTTCAATCAAGTCAGCATTTTTTTCCCATAACCTTCAATTTCGACATTGTAAATCACTGGAAATTTTCATGAATGCATGATTTCATGTTGCCATGGCATTAAAGTGGCTAAATGGATTATACATTGTCGAGGAATTTTTTGCATCCTTAATCACAAATCCAATCCAGTCAGGCATTTCGTCTATTGCCTGGAGCAATCCAAGCGTTAATTTGAGATATTGGTATGAATTCTAACAGCTACGTTAGTTAACTTTTCATTTGTTAATTTTCTTTTGTAATACAACTGCAATAGCAACAATTTTGATATAATGAGATGCTTTTTTAATGTAGGCTCAATTTTCTTGACATACTTGACTTCAAAGATATATATTGATTGTGAACAGGGAGGGAATCACGAATCAACATATAGATAAAGGAGCTTAATTATGAAGTAGGGAATAAGACATGGCAGTGAAGTTATGGTGGACGCCAAAGGAGGGGATTGAGGCAACAACAAAAACAGAACAGGAGGACTCCTTACAAAATATGTTCTACTTCAAGTGCTCATCTAAACTGACTGTGAAGACTGACCTGCAAAATTCAGACTATGTTGTTGGGTCATTAGGTGCTACCCGCAACTTTGAGCCTTGGCAACGTGCTTTGCAATTTGTGGATTGTATATGATTTTTATTGTGGGTATGGTTCCAGTACTCTTTGAAACGTAATTGTGGAATTAATTGCTAAGTTTCTATGTATATTTTCTTTCAGTGGAGAAATGGGGGATGCCATGCGTGAAATCGTTGGATAAGTGGCCATTCTTTATTTCTCTGTATTAAAAGTGGGTTTATTAATCTTGCCCAGTATGCTTTTTATGTGTGACAAAGTGATTATAGTTCAAGTTGGGTGGTCTTTATTTTGCGAGATTAGAACTGGGTATTGCTTAATTTTTTAAGATATGCAGATTATCTTTCAAACCATTGATTACCGAAGTGGCGTATGGGAAAGACAGGGCTTGAAGAAGATCATAAGAGAATATCAAATTTGATCATAGAATAAATGGGCTTCCGTTTCTTTCTTCACTTCTAATTCCATGTATTAATTATTCTTACTTCATATACATGATACATTCACCTAAACCAATTTTAAAATTTCATTAAGAATTTTATTTTTGTGTTTGTCCATCTTGCATTGAGCTAAACACGTGCATACTTTTAATTTGTGTTTGAAATAGACAACTCTAATGATGTGTATACTTTTAATTTCGTGTTTCAGATTACTTGCTAAGAATCTGGGTTGTGTTTTTGTTTTGTTTTTAATAAATAATTTGCAAGCCATTGATTTGGTAGAGTTTAGAAATTAGAGAGTTACAAGAAATGATAATAGGTTAAGGAAGCTGTGGAATTTGGTACTGTGAGGTACAAGTATCGGTCGAGCATGTCATGATTTCAAAAATAGATTAGTTGATTATTCTTGAAATTAAAGACTAAAGCTGAAAAATTCTGAGTGTAGTTATTAGTCGTTTATAGGAACTGAATCTTGAGAGATACATTGGTTCCTCTTGATTGGTTTAGGAGTTTACATGGTATTCATACATTGCTTTGTTCAATTTTCCTTTGTGTGTTGTGTACTTGAATTTCTAACCATGGAACCTTTTGACGACCTATATGATACCTCAGTCACTGTAAAAGTTTCATATCGTTGGCATCCCATATGCTCCTTTAATTGGTTTTTTCTTATAGAATTATTTGTGATTCCAGTGATAAGTGACTAAGCATCATCATACAACACTAAAAAAAATGAAGAGGGGTGGCGTCAAAATCGCTAATATGTCATCAATGGGGTTCAAATGATTTTAACAGGCCTCAAGGTATGCTCTTTGCCACCTTGCTTTTTGATTCATTAGAAATTTGTCAATTTTCTTATTAGCTTTTCTTTACTGAAAGATGTTTTTTTTTTTTTTTTTTTTGCCAATTTGAACAAGTTTTTGTGCCCAATAGATGTTGTGTTTTTATCTTTCTTCTCCAATGAAACCAACGGATATCCAAGATGGAAGAAAGATGGAGGTCCAACAGATTGCTTGCTTAATGATGTGGAAAAAATATATATAAAAGTTCGTCCCATTTTGGTTACATGTACTTTATCTTTTCTTTGGTTGCAAAAATTAATCTAATTAGCTATTTCATAATTGTCAATGTAACTGAGATTTTGATGGGTGGTAATTCTCAGAATATTAAAAGTTAACGATGATCTTCTCATCTCACACAATCTTTACAAATCAAGTATCTATAATTTATTTTTTTCATTTCCGTTGGTAGATTTATATGAGTTAGATATATTACGATTGTGCAAGGATGCCTTGGGTATAATTATAAATGATATTAGTATTTAAAAGTTGGTTGCAGTTGATATGACCTAAAATGCGTGGGGAAATAGCTTGATCCAAAAAGCACAACTACGTTAGCAAATTAGCTGAAAAAACCCTTTAAGAAAATGAATTGATGGAAGCCAAAGAGTTGTGTTGCTTTGGTCGACGTTTTGCACCCAAATTTTCATTGTTAACCTAACAACAAGAATTGTAGGTTATACTCCCTTTTTCGATATATATCTTTTTTTGTTTCTTACTAACATATACCCATTTTTTAGCACAACGTATGGTTAGTAAGGGACAGATTCTGTCACACCCCAAATTTCCAGAAAATAAAAATAGGGAATATATCCAAGATATAATTATTTCAATCGTCACCCTATTCCATTTTCTGAAAACCCAGGATGAAACGAAACCCTAATAATCCATTACTAAACACGATATAGAAAAATGAGATCAAATTAAAACCAAAAGAACGTACAACTCTTAATGTACGAATTCAAGAATTACTAAACAACTCTATTACCTCTATTACCTCTGTTTCAAATCAAGACTTTATACTTCATAAAACTTATACCAGTAAGACTCCAAAAGCGAATCCAAATTAAGTGTCTTCATCCACTACATTCTACCATCTATGTTTCCAAGAACACACCCACGTTGCAAAAGAAAGCAAACATGGGTCAGCAAATTGAATTTGCTGTTATGAGTAGACCAACAACATAAAAACAATTTCATACTTTAATTATCCAAACAAACACTTTATATGTATCCATAACTTAACCATTCTCAGCTTGGAAGACAAGTAGTTCCGTCATTTCAACTAGCATAGTTTCTTCCCAAGCAAAACATCCATATCATTCTATTAACTCATTATAATAACTCATTTTAATAACTTAGTAATTGAATTAAATCTTGCCGATATCCACTTCTGTATATGGGTAGGACAGCGTCCCTACACAAAATATCATTAAGTCCTACCCTCCTACAAAACAAAGTTAGGTTTCCCAAACCTAAACATTTAATTCATACATCTACTTCTCTCACAATAACCATGAGAATATACAATCTGACATAATATACCATCAATATTAACATTCATGTCACCCCACTGTATCAATTATATCACGTTAACAACATTTACATTCCTTTGTAAGAAATCATATGTATCTTATCATAATACACAACCAATCATATCCAATAACTTGCTCATACATAAAGCCAATATTTTTCTTTAAAACCACTCGTCTACTTATGAGAACGAGAAGAATCACAACCAATGAGTACATTCATCCCTCAAGAGTATCAACTCACACAAACCACATAAACATTTCTCATAAGAAATCATATACATGATAATATATAAATATTCATATGCAATAACTCCATCACACGTAAAATCAATGTTTTACTTTGCTTATTAATTATCTCGTTGACTCATTTATTAAAAAACACAACCCAACCTTTAGTTCCTACACCACAATTTGCACTTCACACATTTGCCAAATCACACATATCCGTGTGCCTCACTCACACCGAGTACCACTATAAGACATACATCCCAAGCGGGGATATCGTCTCCAGAAAACATATTTTCATCTTGTAAACTCGTAACTTGTGAGTCATAGCCATCTCTAGGCTTTCCATATATATAATCACAAAGCCTCCTTTGGGCAAAACAAAATATCAGGTCATTCATGGCACATTCAATGAATACCTCGGGTCATTCCAGCCACATTCAAGGAATACCCATCATAATACTAACAGGTCATTCATGGCACATTCAATGAATACCTTGGGTCATTCCCGCTACATTCAAGGAATACCCATCATAATACTAACAGGTCATTCATGTCACATTCAATGAATACCTTAGGTCATTCCTGCCATATTCAAGGAATTCATGCCTACATTCCCGTACACTCAAGGAATACAGCCCATCCGTAAGGCGAATGCCTTAGTTCCTCTATAAGGCGGCTTTTCATATGACATCATTAGTCATAAATATTTCTTTTCATCAAAGAGGCGTGGAGAGATCTAAAGATGTGGGCGACATATTAAATTTTCACCGAACACTTTTACACCGGATTTTAACACTCAAGAATTATCATTTATTATAATATTTTTATTATAAAATAAACATTGTCTCAAGCAATAGAATTATTAATAAAGATTCTAAACATAATAACCAATCAACTCACCTCATTATCCATTATATAAATCATAGATATCACGATTCTCAATTATGATTAACACGTTAATTAAATGCCTCGTGAATACCTTTTAAACCACCACAAACATGTACACAATTAAGTATTAACATTGTACATATATAATTATCACAATAACTATTATATAATATATAATATAGTATATAATATAGTATAGTAGCTGCACTTTTGCTCAAAGCTGCCTATGTATCCAAATCTTTCAAGATTGGAATCAAGCCTTCGTAGTTCTTATCAGCCACATAGTCAAAATCAAAGTCTATCAAAGCCAAATATATATTATTACATAATACCACGCCAAATCTTTATTAGATAATGACAAACATGTTTATACAAGTTTCAACACATCCTATTATTGGATTTGTCCACAAAGTTTAATATGTCAAAAGTCCGAAAAGTCAACATTCAAAAAGTCAACGATCAACAGTCAAAACCCAACAGTCAACAGTCCTAAACTGGTGGTCATCTAAACAGGTCCTAACCCAAACCCATGTTTAAAACAGTTCAACCCATTGTCATAATTCAATTAAACAAGACAAAGCCCAAAACCAAGGCCCAAGGCTTTATAACATGGCCCCCAAAAGTCTAAACCGATTTAAATGACTCAACTTGACCCACTTTAAATCATGTGAGCCCAGCCCAAAGAAAAGAAAATAGAATCGGCCCAAAGAAACAAAAACTGAGGTGGTCCGGCCCAAAAACAAATCAAAAGGAACTGGCCCAAAGAAAACAAAACAAATGTTTCAGCCCAAGCCCAATCAACCAAACAGCTAAACCAAAAAAATAGATTTGGGTGCACTGGATCGCAATCATAATCACCCTTTCCAGCGCACCACCACGTTCCAGCCACCACCACCTCTCCTCTTCCTCCCCTTTCAACCCAGTGGTTTTGGTCCTAGTGAAAAACCCTACTACTTTAACAAACACAAAACTCTAATACCTAAACTTCAAAATCACTCCCCAACCATAGATCCGACCGCCATTAATGCCTCTTTCCAGCTTTTCAACAACACTCAAACGCCCCACCACCACCAATCATCAATCAACCAACACATAATACCATATAATAGTTCAAAATAAAATAACAACACAACAACAGTATCACAGTTCAAAAAGTATATAGGACAGGACGATATTTGGGACTCGCGCCTCCATTAACGCTCCTTCAAGCTTCAATAGCCCCATCCAATCGACCAACAACCAACATCAAACATTTAACCCCCGACATCAACCAACAAATTCAAAACCACAACAAAAAAAGAGTTCAAACAAAAATGCAGGATGATTTCTTTATTTTAGGCTCGCGACGCCATTAATGGCCCATAAAGCTTCAACCATTCAATCCCAGAGTTTCCATAATACTACAATTTAACAAGTTTTAACAATGACAGGACGAATAATAATGACAGAAGAATGAGCATAAAACATGAGTGGAAACCTTGAACAGTAAAATTATCTCTGTATAGACATGAAATAGAAAAACTAAACTACTCACCCGTGATACGCTCTTGATATCCGCTGATATCAGCTATTAGTAAATCTTCAGCAAGAAACCTCTCCTCTCCTCTATGTGAAAAACTCTTTATATTTTTTCTTCTCTGTGAAAAAAATAAACTCTACGTGTGAACTCCTTTATATCTATCCTATTTTTGTTTTATTTATTTATTATTATTATTATTATTATTATGGTACTAGGAAAAATAAAAGAAATAAATGGGGTGTTATAGATTCACAAGTGAATACAACCGACATACGTAGAGATGGCAATCTAAAAAAAGCTAAGAAAAAATATTCGTAGTGGAGGTGAGATCAATTCAAGTTTTAACTGTGTTTTTTTTTTTTTTTTTTTTTTTTTTTTGTGCTTTTATTAATAGCCAATAGATTAGTTGCTAAAGGTTATGTTATCGGTAAAGCAGTGTTGTGACTTTCTTTCTATTTTAATTTGGTGTGTCGTTGTTAGGATGGGTAACCTCACAATATGCCATGAGAAGGAATAAGAGTTCATCATTTTGGTTCGATAGAATATTCTATTAGTATGATTTCTTACGGTGCCTATTATAAGAGGCATATAGATTCACTCTAAATTGTATATCATGGATTTCTAAGCAGATGATGTCTTATAATATGACCTTTTTGAAACAGACGTTTTTGGAACAATCATCATTTATGAACAGGTAAGATGGAACAACTTATTGTTTTTTGTTTTTACAGTTGACGTATTGTTATAGTTTTGAGTGGCAAGCATGTAATATATACCCTCAAGTTGTTTTTTGTCTGATTGTTATGTTACTTTTGTATATATATTTACTTATTATTTATGATCAAACTTGAATTAGGATTTTAGTTCTATTGTGAAGGAATTGGTTTGTATAGATTACATGAGAATAGAACATAGATTAGTTGGATGATTATGCCTATAACACATTAAAACCATGTGAAGGTTATGGGTGTATGGTTTAAACACATAGACATGCAACAGTTTGAGTGTCTATTCTCGCTTAGGCTTGCGCCTACCTAGAGCATCTGCCTTTATTAACTATATAGAGTGAGAACATAGGATAGACTGCAGGTAGATTTTTTATAGTGGTACTTGTCTCCTTCATACATAAATATGACTAGAATCCTAAATCCCTTGGTAGATGCCAAGTTAAAAACGCACACGTAAATCCATCTAACAAGTTATTCACAGCTTAAACAAGTTCACTTTATTAACTAGCGACTTTGTTTTTGAATTATTCATGGAAAGCAGGTGCATGGAAGCACATATAGCATGGCAGTGAAATAATTAAATCACAAAAGTTTTATAGGTTGGCTACTTACATATACTTTCAATCTTTTGTTACGCCAAAAAAATAGTTGAGAAGACCCACTTTGATTTACTCTTTGATTTCCCTTTACTTTGCAACCACTATAGATTCACGTACGTCACAGGAGCAAAATCGTCATTTCGATCGCTAAACTCTCGGTTTTTCCTCTCTCTCTCGGTCTCCTCATTTTGCTCTCTTCTCAAGCTTCAAGCTCGCCAACCCTTTCTCTCTACTCTAACTCTCTAAAAATATTATCTCTACGCTTCTCGATTATTCCTCTCTCTCTGTGCACGGTCTCCTTCTTCGTCCTATTTTGTTATTGTTGTTAGAATTGGTAGAGTGGTGGAGATGATGGTAATGCTTTTAGAAGAAAGTTTAGTAGAGAAGGCTATCTAGAATCGTGTTTGTCACTGTGAACACCAGGTTTAATTTTTTTTTTAATACTTTAAATTTACTTTTACTAATCTGGTTATGATTGATGTTTATTGAATAGGATGAGGATGAAGATGAAGGGTGTTGTTTGAGTTTTACTGTTTTTGTTTGAGTTTTGGTTTTTTTGGGAAGAAAAAATTGTTGACATGTGGTGTAAAATGTTGCGAAAGGACCGCCGGTGCAGAGGAAACCGTTGAAGCATATGGTTTATTGAAGTGGACTTTGAATCTCGATTGGGAAAAACACAGGTTAGTCAGATTGTTTTATTTTTATTTTTGTTTATTTATTTATGTGAATGTTGAGTGTGTTTGATTGTTGATTTAATGGTATGACTTAATTGAATGTGTTTGTTACAAGATGACTATTGTGTAATTGAATGGAATTGAACAAGTTAAACTTCTAAGTCAGTTGCGGGTTCTTAGAAAGATTTTAGAAGACTAGAATTAGAACACGAACACGGAACACCTATATAGAAGTGATTTATAACAGTTTGGACTGAGTTCACATTTACCAATCGTTGGAAAGTAATGTGGATAAGCATTTCAATGATGCATATGTCGAGATTGATTTTTTTTTAATAGTACAAAAGGAGGGAAAGTCAAGATGGGAATATCTCCATCTCCCCTCTTTCTCTCTCTGCTGAAGGCTTCGGTCTCTATCTTTATCAAATTAATATGTTCTAATTGCCAATATTTTCAAATAAACTATCAAAGTTATTGTCTCATTCTCTTATGACCAATTTATCAAACAAGGTGTGCTGGAATTTGGGTGGGAAACTAAGTTTGATGGGTTACTAAACAAATTGTCGGTGTCAGCAGTTTGTTAACTTGGTTATATGGAAAGGCTAATTGGCAAATTTGATTGTAGAAGCTTGGTGGATTTGATTGTGGAAAGAAACTCTCAATGTCAAAAAATTCCGGTTTAACGAGGCAAGGTTATCACCCAATTCACTAACAAACGGTGTAAATTGAGTCCGACCGCAGGTGTCTATGTTTAATTAGAAGATGGTTCCTTTCAACTACTCCTTTGTTCATTTCCAAAACCCGATATATGTTACGGGTTACCTGTTCCCAACTCTATAAGTTACGTATACAAGAATATTATATCAAATGGTTCAGACGTTATCAATATTACTAATCATTTGGAATAGAGTGATAGATGACTATGATTAAAATATGATCAATTGATATTAGGAATGTTGTAGACTGGAATCCCGCAGTTTAATTTCCAAAATAGGCATGCATTTGATCTTCCTCTTGGTTTGTATGTTTATAAAAGTTTAACGTTATGCCCACAGTTGCTACTCAATCAATGCCTTAGCTCTATTGTAGTGCACGATAGACGTTTACGCCACATTACCACATGGGGCAACGGATAGTGATGGAGCCTTTCATTTCAAATCTGTGTTGGTGCATCTGTGCAACCTACCCCAAGTGAAATATATCTCTTTAGATTGGTCTGTTTTTACTGAATTCATCATACATAATACTTCTTACTGATGCAACAAAATCTGCAATACTGTGACATCAAGGTTTGAGAGCTTGCAATCTCTTAAAAAAAAATAGAAAAATATAAACCCTTCAAACAAAGTATGCAATGAATCATTAGCTATCAATATACATATATTATTTATTCAAGCGGACTTTAGGCTTTTGAGTCATTAGCTATCTATGTAGCAAGTCCGGCCAAAGGTTGGGCCAAATGGCTAGTATAGGAAAGTAGGAGACATAAATAGTCCAATATCTGTGGCTTTATGATAAATTGGTGAAATATTCCATTCTATCAAAATTTTGTGGAATAGGTTTGGGATAAAGAGGACAAAGTATTTGGAAAGGGAGAATCTATCACAATCAATTCAAACACATCGTTGTAGACACACATATGTGTCCTCAACTCATCATGCATATATGAATTTGGTCGCGCCCGTCATGCCAATGGTAGTCATTTTTAGAGAAAACAATAAAACGTCCAAGAAGACAATCATTTACTTTTAAAACTTTCTACTTTTTTTTTTTTCGATAAAATTAAGAGGACTACTAGGACTCTAGGGTCAGGTGTACTCATGCACATTTTTTAGGCCCTTGACAAGTGCTTTGTAGAGCAATACACGGTACCTTTGCTGTTATGAGTGGCCTAAATTCAATACACCACTCTCTCTCCTGATGCACACTAGCTTTACTCCAGGAGGATGCAAATTAATATAGACCCAATTAATATTATTGAAACGAGCTAAGTACAGGTAAATTGTTCAATGACCATTTTTTTGCAGGGTAAATTGTTCAATGACCTCATTCCATGTAAACTCGTGAATCATTTCAATTGAAAGAGACTGACAGACCTTAAGAATTCCTTGAAATTAAAGCACTAGACGTGTAGATAGACTCCATAATATATATTTGCTAGACTCCACAGTATATACTGTTACTGAAAATTTAGGCAATTAACTAAGGGTATGAGGCCATATAGCTGGCCATGTGAAAATGTGGGTGTTGTATACCATTTTTACTAGAGTGTGTGTGTTACTAATAAAAACTTATTGAAAAAGTGAGTATTACTATGGTAGGGAGTGGTTTTGGGTGTCGATCATAGTATCATATATATCTTTTTTTAGTTAACTTGATTGAAAACGAATTGAAGGTGCATGATGTGAACGTGATGCATGTTAATACCCATGTGAAAATGTGGGTGTTACCATCTTACAAGAGTCTGTTTGTTTGTTTGTTTGTTATTAAGTGCAAGGGTTTGTGCATGGCCTTATATAAAGAGGAGGAGGAATTGATGAATTGCTTATCAGAAATTCAGAACATCTCAAAATATATTTTCTTTAATACTAGATAAAATGGTTTCTCATTTCTACCTTTCAGTGATATTGTCCTTTGTGTTATTCCTAATCCTTATTGTTGGTGGTGTTGATTCATGTGTTGGCTGTTCAATACCAACCAACCATGACTGGTGTCCCTGGAGGAGGCCTGGCTATATTCACAATCCATGGCCTATGGCCATCAAATGGTAGAAGAAGTTTGTTCAATTGTGATCCACTTAACAGAGACCCTTTCGACCCTTCCAATCAAGGACGGAGCCTGGATTCTAAGTCAGGGGGTGTGAGATTATGTGCACACCCCACCCCCACCCCCCAAAAAAAAGTATGCAATTTTTTTTATTTTTTTGTTAGAAGGTCTAAATAATAAATATCAACAAAATTATATATTTATTTCAATTCACAAAACTATAGTGCGTTGATTACTATGTCTATATATATCTACATAATCTAGTCCATAAGTGTACAACAATTCAACAAATTGTTAACTTCCTATAATATTATAAATCTATATGACCCTACTATCATGTGGAGAAAACTATAAAATATTAACATTGAAAGTAAAAAATTACTTTGTTTTGTTTTGTTTTTTTTAAGTGAAAAATTTATTGATAATGATAACGAGTTTTACAAATAATTAGGACACGTGTGCAACAAGCTGCGCCGCAAGTCCTTTCTGAATTTGTTTTTTGTTTTTTGTTAAGATCTGACGCTTATTTAAGAATTGAGAGTGAAAGAAAATAGGAAGAGCTTACGAGTTTGTTATGGGTAATTAGAATTATACAAACTGACCGGTTGGGCTTTGGGCCTTTAGCTATTTGTTTTAGTCTCATCAACCCATCAAACATTCAAAAACACATTTGTCCCTCTTTAATGGTTTTGGGTTCAAAATAAATGATAAATGATAATTTTGTAAGGGCAAAAACAGAAGTAAAAAAGTTGGTTTATTGGAATGTTTTTTTATTAGTTTTTTTTTTTTTTTTTTCATAATATGGGTAAATGACGTTGGCGCTAGTACAATCGAAATTCAACATAGAGGTTGGATTAAAATTATATGTATATATAATTCAAAGCGAAACTTTAACATCTCATTAGGTGGATTAAAATTACTTGTATAATTCATAACTAAACTCTTTTTTAACATCTCATTAGATTCATTAATTATATTACATTTGCAAAACATTGCGATACTTACACAATGTGCATTAAGATAATTATTTAACAATTGCATCTTGAAGACAGTACGAGTTCCCCTAGGGTATCCAAGACTACTCAGATCGACGTTCGGTGAAGTTTACGAGATCAAACGCCTTCTCAAAATAAAGGTATTGTCTTAGACCTAAGTATGTGCTTTGTCCATTCATGCGTCCCAAATCCCCTAATTAGTATTTCCATAAACCCAGTTAGGTCATGCCTTGAATAGCCTAGACTATAAGTTTAGTATCTACAAAAAAATGAGACAAAAGTAAAAAACATTTTGATCAGTAAAATATAACTTCAAGTAGTATGGAGAAATCACTAAAATAAAAACTCTAGCTAAATATTCATTGATTATAGTGTGCAGGCATGCTAAACAGTCTCAAGTTTTCTCGATCACAATAAGTGTCACTCTGTCCACCAATTTCAGGCCATAGACCATGAATAGTAAATTTTAGTAAGCCTCCATTTCTTGTTATAGTAGGCAATGGCGGAGCCAAAGGGGTGGCGGGCAGGGGCAGTTGCCCCCTCTAAAATTTTAAGAAAAAAAAATGAAATATATATCTTTCTCTCTTTTTCATTTTCCAGAAGTTAATTGTTTTGTCTTTTATATTCTTTGTTTGGGCTTACTATCTAGTGAGAACAGAATCGATGGGCCCTTGACATAAATTAGACCTTTGTGAAGACCGGAAAGTCAAAAATCTACCCTCTAATAGATCAACTACTCCGTCTCGTGTTGTCTCTTCCGGTTTCTACAACAACAACAGAAAGAACATTTTCTGCAATGAAATTGGTTAAAACTAGGTTTCGGAACAAGATGGGAAATGAATTTCTTGCATATAGTATGACAGTGTATATCGAAAAGGAGATTGCAAGAAAATTTAGCACTGATTCATTGATTGTAGACTTTGACGTCAAGTCTCGTAAAAGAAAATTCTTTTAAGTTTGAAGTTAAAACTTGATGTTTTTTGGTCGGCCTTCATTTTGCATTTAGACATACCTATTTATGATTCTTGGTATGCTTATAATATGTTGAATGTTTTTGAGTTACAAACTTATTTTGCTTAATATTATCAATGTGTGTGAAAACTTATTTGACTAATTTAGAATTATAGAATTAATATATGTGATTTGTTATAAGTTTTTTTGTTAACCCAAACTCCGCCCCTTGGATAAAAATCCTGGCTCCGCCCCTGATAGTAGGGGAATACTTAAAGGCTAGTAGAAATGAGTCAACAACACTAATCGTGGAGATCATGAGTGATCAACTAATGGGCAAAAGAGAACAAAAAGAAAATCCATTTTTTTTCCTACATAATGATAATTGGAAATGACCATGATGAGTTTTTGATTAAGTTGTAGACGTAGAACTAGGCTGTGTTTAAATGTTTAATCACTCACTGTGATATATAGAAGAGCTTCTAATCTTGCACTTTAAATACGTTTTTGTTAGACTAGGTGGTGTCGATAAATCCAAGATTCCAAGGCGTGGTTGTATTCTAGTGTTTGGTGTGTTATTAAGAATTTAAGACTAAAAAAAGTGTATGATGTATTTTAGTCCCTTTAAAGTCGATAGTAATACAAGGTGTCTTTGGTTTGCCTTTGGTAGATTATCAAGTTCTTGGTACTACTTATGTTGGATTTACTTTTGTATATGGGGAGCCCATTGCTAATAACATAAAGAGAGTATGGGATTTTTACTGCCCCCTGGATCATCTTCGGGGACTTCAATGCAATCACTTGTTTAGAAGAAAAGGAAGGAGGTAATAGAGTCATTAACAAAAGCATGATGCAGTTTAATGACTTTATAAATAGCATTGGGCTGATAGATTTAGGTTATAAAGGTTCAAAATTTACATGGTGTAATAACCGAGCCTATGGAAGCCACATTATGGAGAGACTTGACAGAGCACTTGCTACCCCCAGTTGGCTGGAGTTGTTCCCTGAAGCAAAAGTCACAACCATACCAAATGTATCATCAGACCACCTAGCCTTATCCATAACCTTTCACAAACCAGAACTCATACAAAAAAAACCCTTCAGATTTTATGAAATGTGGCTGCGAGATGACAAGTGCAAGAACATTATCAATCAAGCTTGGAATTCTATAGAAGATAACAAGATGCTCGAGCATAGTCAAGCGAGAAACAAGAAGCCACAAGAGAGAAACTAAAGGTCTGGAACAAAAGGGAGTTTGGTAATGTAGTTTTTGAAATACATAAAGTTAAGAAGCAGTTGGAGAAAATGATGACAGGAAACATGAATGAAAAGAAGTACAAGAGCATTCAAAATCTCAAGAAGGTGCTAGAGGAATTACTTTAGAGGGAAGCAAGCATGTGGAGGCAAAAGTCTGGACAAAATTAGGTTAAAGACTATGCAAGGAATACCAAATTCTTCCATATATCGACAATGTATAGAAGAAGAAAGAACAAGATTGAAAAGTTGAAGAACGATGAAGGTACATGGAAGAAAGGAAGAGAAGAAGTCGATTGAAGTAATCAATACCTTCTTCTGAGGATCTTTTCACCACTGATAGGCTCATAAATGATCAATCCATTATGAACCTTTTCAAGCCAGTAATCACCAATAGAGAAAATGACATTCTGGGAGAAGTACCATTTGATGTGGACATATGGAGAGTAGTGAAGAAGATAAACCCCCTCAAAGCACCAAGCCCTAATGCCTTCCAGGGGGTGTTTTACCAAAGTTGTTGGGATATAGTGGGTTCAACAATCAATAAAACTATCAAAGATTTCTTTATCTACAATATTCTTCCGCCTGACCTAAATGAAACTTTTATCACCTTTATCCCAAAAATTCCATGCCCCATGCCCATATCATATATCCAAATTCAGACCAATAAGTCTTTGCAACTTTACCTACAAAATTATCTCAAAGCTTTTAGCCAATAGATTAAAAGTCCACCTCCACAAGATCATATCCCCCTTCCAAGGAGCATTTGTTAAAGGAAGGAACATAGGTGATAACATTGGCCTTGCAAGTGAAATTCTCCATCATATGAGAAAGATGAAAAAGAAGAAGCAAGGATGGCTTGCGCTCAAGCTGGACATGAAGAAAGCATTTGATAGAGTGGAATGGCAATTTCTATATCAAGTTCTGGAGAAGCTTGGATTTAGTAAAAAATGGATAACAATGATCTCGAAATGCTTGGAATCAGTCTCTTATAGAGTGCTTTTGAATGGCTCTCCTCTAAGCCATATCTTCCCAGAATGAGGGCTCAGACAAGGGGACCCTCTGTCCCCTTATCTATTTATACTTGTTACTGAAGCATTATCAAAACTTTTGAAGAGAGCTGAAGAAGACAAGAAGCTGAATGGGATTAAGGTTAGGAGAAACTCACCTCCGATAAGTCATCTACTATATGCAAATGATTTGATCACTTTTAGTAAGGCTAGTTGGGGAGAAACAAGCAACATGAAGGATGTCCTCAAGATGTCTTGCCGCGGCTACAAGGCAGGAGGTTAGTTGGGAGAAATCTAGTGTCTTCTTCAAAGAAAGAATGTGCATAACAAGTATCGAGAAAATATTGATGAGAAGATGAAAGGTCATAAGCTTTTAAAGAGAAAGAAAAAATACTTAGGAGTCCCAATACTTCTGAGTAAAAAGAAATGAGAGGATTTCGAGTACTTAATAGAAAACTTGCAGAAAAAGGTAACAGGTTGGAAGGCCAAAGTACTTTCTCAAGCCAGCATGACAACAATGGGTAAAGCAATAGGGCAAGCAATCCCTATATATGCTATGGGGGTGTATCAACTACCAAGAAGAATCCACAAGAAGTTGGATCAAATAAACAGAGATTTCTGGTGGTGTGGGAAAAAATATGTCAAGGCTTGGCTTACTTTGAAGTTGGAAACCTTATGCAGACCTAAGACACATGAATGACTTAGATTTCGAAGAGCAAAGGACATGCTATGCTTGCAAAGCATATCTAGAGGTTGATAAATGACAGTGATTCAATCTGGACCCAAACTTTTAGAAGTATTTATAAGTGGGATTCATTTTCTCAAGAGGCAAAGGCAAAGAAAACACCAAGGTCTTTTTTCTGGAGAGGGGTCATGAATAATAAACAAGCAGTTGAGAAAGGATACATGTGGAGATTGGGAAATGGAGCAAGTATAAAAACCTTTACTGAACCATGGATCGCCCTTAACAGTAAACCTATCCTTTTGTCAGAATACATGAAGGACGAATTCTCTTTCTCAGCAGTGGATGATGGTAGTAAAAAAGTTAGTGATCTACTGCAGTCAAATCATATTGACTGGAATCAAGAAAGGTTGGGAGAATTGTTTCCCGAACCAATATCAAAAAGCATCAAGCTCAAAGGAGTAAGACAAGACTCTCAGGATAAGATCATTTGGTGGAGAGATACAAAAGGTGTTTTTACAGTAAAATCAGCTTATAAACATGTTTCTAAAGCAACTGAGCAGGGAGAATGCTCAAAGACAAATCTTAAAACTATTCGGAAAATATGGGAGTTGAACATAGACGCGGGAACTCAGCAATTCATATGGAAATTGTATGTTGGAGGGCTTCCAACTGGGGATGTCTTGTTGAAAAGAAAATTCAAAGGAGATGCAAGTTGTGCTTTCTGTGGTAGAGAACTGGAAACATATTATCACTGCTTCTTTGGCTGTGAATGGAGTAAGGCAGCATGGATAGGATCAGAACTTGGGTTAAGAGGGATACAAAATGCACAAAAAGATGTCAGAATAATACTAGATACTATGCTGAATTGGGGAATCAAGAAGAATGATACTGAAGGAGAGTTTGCCAAACTATATAGCATGAAACTGTTGATGGAGATTTGGAAAGAAAGGAATAGCATCAAATTTGAGAAGAAACCCCCATCTTACTCAGAATTATATCGACAAGCTTCTTTCCACACCAGTCAAGTTCTTGAAGCCTACAAACCCAATGAAGAACTCTTTATGACCAATAGGATCCCTGTGCCTCTTGCACATACTATAGAATTTGGTAACAGAGAGAAGGAGTTATACAAGGATATGCATACAATATATTTTGATGGCGCATATGACAGAGGAACAAACAGAGGAGCTGCAGCTGCGATATGTAAGTGTCAGAGAGGAAGAATACAAGGGGCAATATATACCAAATTCAAGTGCCAAGATGCAATACAAGCAAAATGTGTAGGAGTGACTCTGTTAGCAATGCTAGCAAGGAAACTAGAAGTGTCTAGCATAGTGATACTGGGAGACCATCAAGTCCTCATGAAAGCACTAACTGAAGATTCTAGCTTGGCGTGGATTTCAGAAGAACACTTCAGCATAACAAAAGAAGCTTTTAGAGTATGTCAGGAGGAAAAAGATACCTTCAATGTAAAGTTTTTTTGGATTCCAGGAAATTGTAATGGGGAGGCACACAAAATTTCCAAGTGGGCAAACAAATATGCAGGGATAAGCCCCCCACCAAGCTGGATTTATGACTCAGTAACCCCTATGTATAAAGTTTAGATATAAATGAAAAGTTTATTATCGAAAAAAAAAAAAAAAAAAAAAACTTATGTTAAATTTTTTTTTTCTTGGCTGGTAAAATCATTAGTGGGTGTTTGGGTCTCATTTTTTCTTAAAAAGCATTTTTATGAAAAGATATTTATTCTAAAAACAGTTTTTGAATAAACATGTTTGGTTATAATTTTTCTTAAAAGCTATTTTATCAAATCAGATTTCACACTATATTTCTCGATATATTTCGGTATATCACGGCATATAAAGTATTAAAGTGTAAAACATCCAGGCAATTCATTTGCCTTGAGCGCCCAAAGTGTTTCCCTCAAAGAAAAATAGTTTTTTAATTTGAAAAACAAGTTTTACCTAATTATCATAAAACTAGTTTTTGGGACCAAAAAGTGTTTTTATGATTTCATATTGTTAGTGTGTTATGCAAAGAGATATGATTTTATGTAATTTTTTTTTAATACATGCACATTTGTCATCGATCCAATTGTTAAAAGTCACTGTCAAGATGACATATTATCTCCTCTTGACTTCACTCAGCGTCTAACTAGTCTGGGTATCCAAGGAGAACTCATACTACTTTTAAGTCGCAATTGTTGAATGGTTATCTCAATGCACATCGTGTAAGTATTGCAATGTTCTCTAAAAGTAGTTAACACATCCGTTTATATATGGGCATCCCAGCAGCAACAAATGATTGAATACCAATTTAAACTAATATTTAATTAATGGAATGCACTAAAATTTATAGAAAAAGATAAATTTGAGTGAGAGCATTCCCAATGCAAGTCAAAATAATCCCCCCCTTATCACCGCCACGTAGGCAGTTATTCACCAATTTTTCACCGTTTTAGTAAAAAACAAGGTGAAGCTGTGCAATGCAAAGGTGGAAAAAAAATCTCGGACGGGATGTTGGATTCCGTCTGGAGGCTTTTTGATTGAGACGAAATGTAACATCCCGTTTGGTATTTTGTCTTAAGTTAAAAAAAAAAAAAAAAAATTGAAAAAACACGCGAGACGGAATGAAACATTCCATCCGAAAAAAAAAAAAACACACGAGACGGAATCCAACATCCCGTCCGAAGTTAACAAGTCATCCACTATCTCGATGGAAGGTTTCACCTTGAAATCAACTGGGGAAAATAGTCATCAGCTTTTCACCTCTGCATTGAACACCACTTTTTCACAAAAACTGGTGACTATTTTCACAAACCCCCCAAAACCCCCTGCATTGGGAATGCTCTGACAATAATTGATTATATTACGTAGAATTGGGTTATCTCAAATGATGGAAAACCAATTCAGATTATTTCTGTCACGAGACATTTAGGCCTTGTTTGGCAGCATGAATTGCCCAACCAGTAGAAGGAATAAGACCCTGTATACCAGGTCTTAGTGTTTGGTCCCGTCCATTTAATGAATTGGGGCCACAACTAATGAGTACGGTATAAACCAGGTAGATTGTGAAACCAGAAAAAATATGTATAGTGGATCTTTGGGTTTAGGTGAGATAACGTAATACACGAGAGAAATACAGAAGAGAGAAAACATCATTTTATTATTCATTCAAGTTATACACTCAAAAAATTGAGCCTTCTTCTTCACCCACTCATTTTCTTCTCTCACAAATTTCTCCCTTCACCTTTCCAAATTAAAATTATATATCATAAACAGGAGGAGCAAGCAACAAAAAAAACATAAATAGTCTATGGTTTCTTCTTCTTCACCGTCTCCATTCCAATCGACCGACCATCACTTTGATTCTTCAATGAAATTATGTAGAATTGAAGTTTGATTTTTCTTTTTGAAATTATTAATACGGGTTTTCTTTGGTCGATTTGTTTTTTTTTTTTGATTTTTATTCTATTGGGGAGTGAAAAAAAAAACAATGAAAAAAAGACAATTTCTCTAAAGAAAAAGGGACCAAACAGTTTCTATAGTAACTACTTTTTGAGTATCCACCACTTGTTTTTCATACCCTAGACATATCTGAGTACTACCGAATTTCACATGGCCAAACAAAGCCTTAAGATAATATAATACATGACATAATTTAGCTCTAGCAACATAGTCAGTCGGGCTACTGGGCTCGAGCAAAAACTTAAGTTGGGCTTGGGTTTCAATTTGAAAACTTGAAGGTTCTGACAACAGACACGGCGGCATGGCTCTCTCATTATTCGTCGTCCCCAGGTACTAGCCGTTTCATTATCGTTATTAATATTATTTTAAAGAGTAATTAGAGAGAGAGAGAGTGGATGGCAATAATAACGACGAGCAACGTTGTTTTGCCAGAGGATGTGGTGTTTTACATTCTGTTATGTCTACCCGTTGCGTCTCTTTTGAGATTCAAGTCGGTCTGCAAGTCGTGGCGCGCTCTCATTGAGAGCTCTAGTTTTGTTAATCAACATCATTTCAAGGATGACTATAATAACTACAGTCTCATTGTTATGAACCCACCTAGCGCGTTTGGTAGACCTGCTCCTAATCCTGATCTTTATGTTTCCTTACTTTCTGGTAACTCATTAGAGGCGTCCGTAAAAGTGGATTTACCAGACTGTTGTAATGTCAACTTGTATAATGATAGCATTAATGCGCCCCCTAGGTGTAACAGCACATACGGCAGTATCGGCCTAAGTATAGTGGCTTCTTGTAACGGCATTGTTTGCCTATATAATAGATTTTCTAGTGATATTTTTCTGTGGAATCCTGCAACAAAACAAGCGAGAGTTCTATCAAAATCCCCATTCCCTTATCAACCAGAAGATGGTTACTTCAGTCTAGACATCTGCATTGGATTTGGTTTCGATGATAAAAGTAATGATTACAAGGTGGTGAGGTTTTTCAGTTTGTGTAAACAACCCAATGTCACGACACACAGCCCAGCTGAGGCATACAACTTGAGTACTGATTCGTGGAATATTATAGACGCGGTTTTGCCTATTATTTTTATTCAATCTGATCTGAAAGCACCATACAGGAATGGAACATATTGCTGGTTGGTAAGAAATGATGGTGTTTCACAACATGAGAAGATAGTTGGAAAATACATTCTTACATTTGATTTTAGAAATGAGGTGTTTGGGTCTCTGCCATTACCGGATGTTGAGAGTGTTGATTGTCGTCCACATTTAGCTATCTTAAGGGAAAACCTTGCTTGCATTTATAATGTGGAAAATTTTTGTGATTTCACTGATGAGTGGAGGCCTTGGGAGTGTGAAATATGGATGTTGAATGAATACGGTGTCAAAGATTCCTGGACTAAATTGTACACCGTTGGGCCCTTTACAATATCTAGACATATTGCATATGCTGCTGCTGGAAAGATAGGGCTTTCGATGAATGGAGAGTTTTTTCTGATATTCTGGAATAAACAGATATGCACGTATGACCTTGTTACCCAAGAAATAAAAAAACTTGATGTGCATGGTTATACTAATCCTAATAGTATAGAGGTTGCCGCGTACAAGGAGAGCATAGTCTCAATCAAAGGAGGAAATAATACCGCTAATAGGGTGACTTATGCAGTATGACACTATTCTCTTTCTTAAACTCAACTTTTGACCTCTATCAATCAAGTAGGCTTTGTTCAGATAATATATTATGCTTATTGGAACGAACAAGAAATGAACTTTTTCGCTTATTGATATCTTGACTTTCTTGTATATTTTGGCTTTTATGGCTTGATTGGATGTCTGTGATTACGAGAATATAGATTTGAATGAATTAGAAATCGGGTCCACCTTTTATTCCAAATTCATTTATTTTGTACTGCAAGGAATCAAAAAATTGTTTACCAAGTCTCTCATGTTCTCTTTTCCATTTAACATTCTTCATATTCTAAACTTACAAACACATCTCATGATTTATGGCATAGGATGAGGATTTGGTGTTTGTGAATTTTACTCATTTATTTGCCAATATATTGTTTTTTTAGGCTGAGTATGATTTACATTTTATATCCAGTTTGTGAATCCATAACTACTGCCACTACTGCTATAAACTTTTGTAATTGTTGTTTTATGTTTGCGAGTCTCGGCCTTTTATTCCTTCTGTATTCCTAAACAAAATCTTTCATGTCTTTGTGGGCAAACTTGATGCTTCTTCGCTATTATCTCAAACTAATGCACACTTTGTACCACTCAATATTATGTTCTTAAAATTTCCTTGTGCTGTTATTTTGCTTTGATCTAATGCAATCTTGTCGACTCACACGGTTAAATACTAGGGCTAGGTTTTTGCTTAATAAACCCTAAATCTCTCGATTAAATTCATGATTCATCGAAAACAAATTCTTTAGAGAAACCAAATTTAATCTTTCTTAATTGATAAAAAGTAATCTCTCCAAAATGATTAGGCATTGCTAGAACTAAATACAACAGGTCTGCAACTGCAAGCATTTATATATTAGAGGGGGATTGCTTGCTTAGCAACCAACCTAGTAGACTAGGAATCTACTATTTTTTGCTTCATAAGCTAGAGCAACAAGTGTATAAAACTACGATCAAAATGAACAAAGTAGACGTTTGTTGGCTCTTGGACGCATGGTACTTATTGGTGCATGGGTATATGATAGGCATGGTTTAGGTTTTGGCATTATTTATGACTGTTGGAATGTATTTTAGGTTTTGCAGGTTCTTCTTATTTTAAAAGGATTGGTTTATTGTTTTGGGTGAGGTAGCCAGATATCAATAGCATGCCTTTTATTTTGTTGTTTGACCTGCTTTTGATAATGGTCATTGGTCAGTGTCGGAATAAGGTATCTGCCATGGTCCAAGTGCCTATCTCTTGTTAGAGGAAAAAAACGTGCCTTTCGCTTTTGTACTCTTCATTTAATTTGTTATTATTGATTCCCATGCACTTTTACCTGGATGGTTTCTCACGGATTTTAACATTGAAATTTCGTTAACCAAACTTCTAAGTATTGATTAGGTAGAACACTGGTCAGCGTGAGCCTTTGCATGATCCAAATCCAGAATCTAATTGTGTAGAATCCTAAAGCAACAAAATCTTTTTGATGGAAGAGGAAAAGATGGTTCGAAGCTACTCGTGCTGTTTGCTTACTAGCATATGGTAGCGGCCTAGCAGACCTTATATCGCTGTCTGGTGTTTAGATTGTTTAGTCTCATGTCTGTCTGAATCATATATGTTATATTGTGAGTGCCTTTAGTTTTTGCTGTAGCTAGGATGGCTGTTGTGTTCAAGTTGTTGTGCGTCTATTTCTGTACTGAAAATTTCACAATATATTATTGTTTATGGTTGGTACTCTTGGTAGACAGACTTGTTTAATCAGGTTCATATGTTCAGCATCAATGTTAAGTGCTCAGATGCCAAAATGTGCGTAATAACCTCGTTTCTGAATGTATAGGGCATTCTGAAGCCATGGGAGGGTTATTATTTGGTTTTACTTTGAATGGCATGATAAATTAAGTGTAGGTCTATGTCAAATGCAGTATTGCAATTGACAGATATTTTGTGATACAGAGAAAACTACAATTTCTTTAGTTCTTCAAAAACAGTTGCGGGTTAAAACATTGTTATCGGAAATTATTAGTATTTCTTTTGAATGTTTAATTAAAGCATATCAGGTGGCATGATTGGACGAACGAATGGCGGTCAGCGCCTTCTAGCAATCCACTGACAGCTGGGTTTCCAGAGAATACTGACATATCCCTGTTTCATATTTGGCTGTCAGATATGAATATGGTTGGAATAATGTTTTAAAGTTTTTTTCCCACCCAAAATAAATTACGATGAAGGCAGACGAGATGCAATAGATGAAATGACTCAGAGACAAGTAAAGGGAGTGGATGAGTAGCTTGCAAAGCAGGCGGAATAGACGAAGGGTGCCATACTAAGATATGACCCAAGATACCAGCTTACCCTTTGATACTGTTTGTTTCGTTTTCCATCTTCGTGTGCTTTTGAAAGTAACGTTGCAATCGATGGCGTAGTAAATATTATTGGTCATCTGTCTACACAAGTTGCCGATGCACCATCCAAGTACCTCTGTTTATTTTTTCATCTTTGATTACTATTGTAGTCACTTGGTAGGTACTTGGAGCCTGACTAATGATTTGAGTCCGGTCTTAAACAATCTTGATTTGGGGGGCAAAAGTTGCTAAAGCATCATGATGGCTGCTTACATTTTGGCGTGGGTGAATTTGAGTAAGTTTGTTGTACTCCAAATTTGTTGCCTAGTTTTACCTACGAGGGCTAAACTGTATGCCAAGGTTCCTTTTTTTCAATGGCAAGCCTGTTTTAAATGCTGGCGGGCATGCCAAGGTCCTTGAACTCTGGCTATCAGCTCAAGATGTTTATTGATAAGAAAACCCCTTCAGAGGTGTCTATATAAGGTGTTTTAGGTGCCGTGGAGACTGACTCTTGGAGGGAGGTACTAGTTCAGCGTGTACTATAAGATTCTTCAGAAAGCCAAGTAACATTCCAATTAGAAATTGAGTGAAAGAAACTTGCCAATTGTAAAACACCTCATAACAGTTCTTTTATTATAATTATCATCGCCACATCAAACATCAGCTTGCATGCATAAGTGTATAAACTATAATTTGATACACAGTTCACTAAATCATTATCCACACTTCAAAGTGGGAGATCAGCATCCGGCTTGGGACAATTCTTGAGTTCATCATTGTTTATCGTTAATTCATCCTTGGCATTCGTACTTATTTTCAGTTGGAACTCTTGTATCTGCTGCTTGCCGACTGAGTTGGTATTGCACAAAATACGTGGTTTCACTTTTTAAGTTAGATCGTAAGCATTCATCATAGACTGTAAGTTGTATGTTCCCCCCAACACATCTTTAAGTGCACGTACACGTTGAATAAAGTCAATCGCATCAAACAAATCCAAAGCTTTTTCAAAGAATTCATGTTGCTTTAGCCCAGAACAAGTCCCATGTTTCTTCCACTGCTCGCCCCAAAATTTGGCATTGTTAAGATTTTGTACGTCAGGCCAGGCGGCATTCAACCTGTCCTGCAAACCTTTAACCTGTACAAGAAAATGGTTAGCATTTGTACTAGTAAAATGTACTTCATCAAATTCATTAACAAATAAATAGCTGTACCCGCGTAGGATCAAATATATCCCTTGGGGCACAGTTAGAACTTAGAAGGCTGTTTTCCTTTAAGCACGGAGGGCCATAGACCGTGGATCGAAAACATGGGTTGTCCACGGTCCTTTCCAAGGCAATGTGTTCCTGGCTTCCTGCTGCGTTACATACACTGACCCCCCATTGAAGAGCAAAGATATAGTAGTCAAAAGAACTAGGTGAGGGTGCAAGGGTTCATAATACTTGGTAGGATCAGAGAGATTTTTGTAAGCATCAGAAGACACATAAGTGGGAGCATAGACATTACTATCAGCAGCAGGTGACACAAAGTTGAGAGCAGAGACATTATTGTGAGCATTAGCTGACACAAAGGTGAAGAAGGTGAACAACATAAGGTAAGAGAAACATAACGCAGGGTGGAAGAGATTGAAAGAAGCCATATGGTGCTGTAGAGTAGAGATGTGGGGATGGAGAGAATTCTGAAACACATCACTCTTATATAGGTCCCTCATTTACTGCTGTTGAAGTATGATATTACCATATTACTGAATGTAAATATGAAAAGAAAATAAAGGCATCTTTTATAATCAAAATAAACAAAAACCAGGCAGACACCAATGAAAGCTATATGCAACAACGCGTAAACAATCTCTGTAGCTATAGTAAGGTGAAGTTAATTTCTCCTCCTACTCTTAGAAAAGAAAAAAACCACCTCTCCTACCATTTTTTGCATTGATAGCATAGAAGTACGTATTAAGTAATTGTGATAAGAAAAAACAGTCATCTTGTATAATCAAAATACCCCGATGAAAGCTACGCGCAACCACTAAAGAATCTCTAGCTAAAGTCGATGAAGTTCAATTGTCCTTCTATTTATATGAAAGAAAAACTAATAGTCTTACCATTTTTTGCAATAATAAGGTAGAATTATGATTTTTATGTGAGTTAATGTCATGCCATAATATAGCCAGGAAGTTACATGTCTCGTTCACTTGGCCCAGCCACTAATTCTTTGTCCAAAACTCCAAAAGTACCAAAAAGCAACAGCAAAATGTAATTTCCAGAGTACATCATTCATCTTAAACTTGAATGGAAACATATTTTCAGGGAAAATGTGTGCCATAATGCTACCATGAAACATGTTATCAGATCAAAGAAGTCAAACTTTTAAGAATTGGAATGGCTACACTTTCCTTAAGTTCCTGCTCCAATGCCCTATCGGCCACATGTTTTCAGGGAAAATGAGTACCACAACGCCATGAAAACCTTTTGTTAAAATCAGTGATCAACACATACGAAATTTGTCATAATTTTACGAGTTGCAATGGCTAGGTTGTCTTTGATATTATCAGTCCTTGATCTAATCGCTACATTATCGTTTGATACTTCATCTAATTGATACATTTTTCTTGTCTCGGTGACTAGGTCCAACAAGTGGAGGGTGATAACGTATGGCCAGTGAGTTCATAAAATGTTCATAATTGGTTCTATATTAAGTCTCAAGTATTAACTAACAAGAAGATAAAAGGATACTTGGGAAACAAGCAGTCAGTGAAAGCACAAATTTCCACTGAATTCATTAGAGGCCGTTTAAATTCCCAAGAATGTTTTCTTTTTCTTTTTCACTTTCCCTTTACTTTCCTCTTTTTTTCAATATAAACCACCACGGCATCACCTCATTTCTCTCATGAAACAATTCTTCTTTCCCAAAACATTCTCATCCTCTTCCCGCGCTTTAATCTCTTCTTGAAAACCTTGTTCTTGTTTCGTTATGAATCGAGTTAGAAGCCGTGGGTGGTTCCCTAATGTTCTTCAAACCTCTCCTTATTCCAACTCTAATCATGATTCTCCTAATCATCCTATTCAAGTAATTTCCTTCCTTTTTTCTCCATTTTTTATATGTTCAATTTGGTAAACTAGTATCTTGTTCTGATACTTTTTCACCCGTGACACTAATATTTTTCTGGATATTTATTGCTAAAGTGTGTAGTACAGTCGAACACAAAACGATGAGGAAATAACATACAAGTAACTGTGAATGCTGGAGCTTTAAAGTAACTTTACAAGTTTCTAATTACGAAAATTGTTTTCGTCAACAGGATCATTTTTCGGAATTGACTATTGGTAGGGACATGCCATCCCAAATTGGAAGACAACAGGAGAGTCGAAGTTCACAGTGGGATGTAGAGAGCAGTAGGTCGAAAAATCCCCATGAGATGAAAATAGTTGATTATTCCAGTGACCCAAGGCAGCATTTTCAGAATGCGTCTCGCGGTAAGGGCATGACTTCCCGCGCTAAAATTCCAGACCGCTGGGTGATTCAGCAGAAGGGCCGTACTTCTGTGAAGATGTCACCAAAGAGGAAAATGTCACCAAAGAGGGAAGATGGCCAGCATAGTCCAGAGCACACTGACACCAATACCATTCCACCATTCCATATATGTGTGAAGCAGCATGGAACTGCTGTACTAAAAAGTTATCTACTACTTGAAAGTAAAGCGCAAAAGTGTAGGGAAATTGAGAGGTCAATCAACGATCCTCGAAAAACTATTCTGAGGCCTGGGATGGTACTTTTGAAAAATTACATTTCACATGCTGATCAGGTATTCTTTCTCGCCAATCTTTACGAGTTATACCCTAGCATTTTAGGAAATGAAGAGTAACTATTTTTGCCCATAGAAACTAAATACTTTAAGATGGGTCTTCTGGTAAGTGCGATATACGTTACAATGTTTATCTTGGTGAATTTTGCCTTTCAAAATCACATTTGTTAATCTCCTGTAGTTGGGTCATTGAGTTGGTAACAATTTGTGCAGTCAAGCATTCTGCTGACGGAACTCTGATTATATTCTATATGTAGATCAAAATTATCAAAACATGTGAACAACTTGGGGGTGAAGATGGTTTTTATCAACCCGTTTACAATAATGGAGCAAAGCTGCGTTTGCATATGATGTGCCTTGGTAAGGATTGGGATCCAGAGCAAAGATCTTATGGAGATATTAGGTCTGATGGTTTCAAACCTCCTATTATCCCAGCTGAATTGAAAGAGATGGTTAGTGATGCGATTCTAGCTTCCCATGCTAAAATGCGAGATTTAGGTGTAAAGAATCCACATGAGGCGGTCCCTTGTATGGAACCAGACATTTGTATTGTCAAGTTTTACTCTAATAGTGGGAAACTTGGTCTTCATCAGGTTCGTAGCCAAACTGTATCTTTTATTTACTCAGAATATCCAGCTAGCTTGTTTGACTTTTGCACGTTTCTATTCTTATTTGTTGTGTTTGTATAATAGCTTCAGTGCGCCTAGATTTTTCATTTGGAAATATGTCAGTTATCTGTTAATTATTATTTATAGCTTGCCTACATTAAATTTCTTCTCGGACTATTCAGAAATCTATACATTTTAACAACTAATGATCACCGTTGATAGTCAATTTACATGATTTACCCAAAGTTTCTTCCTGGACTATTTTGCAGATTTGTGGAACTTTGTACTATTACTTTACATATTCTGTTTGCTTATTCTTATGTCGTGAATTTTACCTTGTGGGTTGTTATATATATACAGTTGGAGAGTATTGGTCATGCCAGTGAGTTTATCTCGTTGTCTCATTGTAAATTAAATATGTTGTTCATATAAGACCATTTGGAGATGACTAGAAGTCATGCCTCAATCCTGTGGCAATGTATGCACTTGAAGATGTTGTGACATCATCACCATTTTTTTTTATAGATTATTGCTCGAATTTATGATAAATTTCGGTGAGCTTTTAGAGTTGCACTAGGAATAATTGAGTAGTTAGTAATCCCTTAAAGTTTTCATCTTCCTTGGGGTGGTTCGCATGCTTTTCAAGAACTCGGAACATATTGTAATTTCTTTTCAGGATGTTCCGTCGATTTGTGGATAGATAGTTATTGTTATTGTTCTGTGGTTTACTGAAAATTTCTTTTAATAACTTCCTAGATTTGCTTTGTCAACCTTAAGCAGGATAGAGACGAGAGCGCTGAAAGTATTGGGAAAGGCTTACCTGTTGTCTCCTTCTCCATTGGAAATTCTGCCGAATTTTTGTATGGTGATAACAGAGATCCTGAGCAGGCAAAGAAAGTTGTACTGAAGTCTGGCGATGTTGTAATATATGGTGGAAAGTCTAGACTTATTTTTCACGGGGTGCCATCAATTATCCCAGATTCAGCTCCTAAATTCCTAGCTGAGGAAGCAAACCTACGTCCAGGTCGCCTCAATCTTACATTTAGAAAGTTTTAAGACATCCTCACAGTCATCCTACTTTTTCTTGTTAGCTTTTTCAGGTTTTTTTGTTGCTAGTGGTGCACATTATTGCTACTAAATGGATCTCAACTTTATCTACTGTATGTCTGTCTGTAACCAAGACGATCATCTTTGAAATGGAATGGAATGGAATCGTTTTCAATTCAAATCTGAATTGTTACTTATTAACCTCTACATCTGCATTGACTCTGTTCATATTAGCAATCTCGTGAACAATAAGCGTGTTCCGAGGATATCTTTACATTGTCTAAAGATGATTTAGTAGTCAGGAACTCGGGATCAACTTTGATTCTTACTGCGTATATCTTGAACGGAAAGTTGTTCAGTCACTGAGAATCATTCCAACAATATAAACTATAAAGTAGTAAAGTACCATAAAATAATATTCAACCCAAATCCATTTCTTACTTTCTAACAGACAAGTCTACAGTACTACTTAAAGATGTGAAATCATAATTCATATCATTCTCAAGATGAAGAGCATCCATCTCTCCTTTAAACTTGGTCATTGCAGCTTTTGGGAGGCAAACAAGATCTCCATGCCCACCTTTCATGGAGGAAGGAAGATACAAAGATCTAAATACCCAAATATCTTCCATGGCACTGGTATCACATTCACTGCTTCCTTCCACCCAAAATCTGCGTGTTCAGACAGACCCAATTGTTTCCAATCAGTTAACACCATTGACGCACCCTTGGCTTCTAATTTTGGTCTGTGATGGTTGATACTCTCCAAAATCCCCAGCCATGAATTAATGTATTCAGTTTTAGAAGACTATCTCTTACTATCTTTAATCAACCGCACAACCCTAGAGAGTGGCCTTTCTATCAGGTCCCTTCCCTCCAAAACTACCATTGATGGTACAAAAGCATTTCCATAGTAACCGTTAGGCAAAGATGTGTCTAAGAGCTGTTTTATTGTTGGAGTATGAGGGTGTGCTCCCCCCATATATAGTTGACGTATGTAAGTCCCATGTTTCTATAATTCATCCGTATCTTGTATTTACTATTCTCATGCATTGGGTAATTTCACACCCAAGATAGGTTAAATATAAATATGTAACTCTGGATAGAGTAACACAATTCTTTCTAACCCAATTATTCAAACATCTATTCTTCTCAATTTTTATTCTTCTTGGTTTCACTCATTACAACAATGTCACAACTCTCCTAGTATCACCATCAACATGAAATTTAACACTTGTATCCATAGATAGTCATAACTAAATCAGTTTGTCTATCTAGGATCAAC
This sequence comes from Coptis chinensis, assembly GCF_015680905.1. Taxonomy (NCBI): domain Eukaryota; kingdom Viridiplantae; phylum Streptophyta; class Magnoliopsida; order Ranunculales; family Ranunculaceae; genus Coptis; species Coptis chinensis. The sequence continues at coordinate 83,395,843 of NC_141463.1, read as the reverse complement.
TGTAAAGATTTAAACCTAGCCCTCCATATATAAGCACTTAAGACTTCTAAAGTAGTGAAATTCTCACTGAAATCCTCACTAGCACTTTCCTTCATTAAACGTATCTTGAGTCTTTTCAAAGAATCACTTCCCAAGTTGAAGCATTTATGGACTGAGTCCTTCATTGGCAAAAATGGCGAAGTAGCAAAGGACCCTTCACCTATAGGCGGTTGTATGAGCTTATTGTTAGTGGTGATACTAGAAGAATTGTGATATTGTTATAATGGGGGAAACCAATAAAAAGAAGAATGGAAGCAGGAGAAAATAGGCTTAATTAAAGTTATTCTCATACTCTACCCAGAGTTTCATATATATGCTTAACCTACTATGGGTGTTAAGGTACCCCAATACATAAGAATATAAAAGATTAAATTAATTGGCATACCAAACTGATAGTCCACACTTATAGAAACGTGGGACTTTACATTGCATACGTCAACAATATATAGGGGTGCCCGCCCTTATGTAAGGAGCAAATAAGGGGCGCATGCCCTCATACTTCAAATACTTCAACACTCCCCCTCAAGCTGTAATTACGCAAACTATGCATATTACAGCTTGGATGATAGAAATAAAGATTAGAATATTGCTCCCCCTTTCGCATAGAACTGTCTTTAGTTGAAGAACTCGAACAACTGTTGAGACGTTCTAGAAAGTGAAATTGTCGTCAGTTTAGGACTTTAGGTAATGGCCTAACTTGAATACTTAAGTTGTACCATAGTCACAAACGGTAACCATAACACATGTTTAGTGGCGCGCTGTTTGCCTGCTGCTCACTCCATTTGTTGTTATGGCTGTCACAATACAAATTGCAAACAATAACACTAATTTGATGTGTGTTTCTTGGCTGCTACTATCAATATCACTGTTGAAGTCAACAAAATACTGTCCTGGGTACTCCCAAATACAAAAGAGTGCAGTTAAGGCTTGACTGCTACCTAGATACTGAAGAGTGTAGTTTAGGCTTGACTGCTATCTAGATACTGAAGAGTGCAGTTTAGGCTTTACTGCTACCTGGAAACATGAGTGCAGTTTAGGCATGACTGCTACTTGAATACTAAGGAGTGCACTTTATGTAGGAACCGTTATTTCAGAACGAATATTTCTATAAACTGCGAACACCACGCGCAGCAGAATTAATGGGTGTCCAGGATTTGTGATTGGAAAACATACCTTTGAATCCGATTTAGATAACTCTGAGAATCCAAGCTTTATGAAATCTGAAATCAACCTCTTGATCTTCTGTTGTATTCCTTTAGAATAGATTAGACGTTGTGTGGACAACGATCTACCTACCCCCTTCTTTCTCTCAAGATCATAAACGAATTCAGATCTTCTTTTCTTGCCTCTTTTTCAGAACCAGTGAATAGTGAATTTCGGCCAGAAAGAAAGTATTCTATTTATAGGCTACAACAGGGACCATGAGGAGAAATTAGGGTTGGGCCTCCTGACGGGATTGGGCTTTCCATGTTCGCCCAGAATACACGGCCCAAGTCCGTCAACAAATGACTTATTCCAATAAAGGTCATTGTTGCACTACCGCCCTAATCCCAAATTATGTGTCAGCGTTTATGGGCTCCATATTATATGCTCGTTGATCTCCCCGTGTTTAAGATATCGAATGTCCGTTGATTAAGTCAAGTTCATCGACAACTACATTAATCAACTTCTTATGTCCTTGAGTAGTACCACTCAACCTCATTGTCATGTCGAATAAATCCACCGCGGGGTTTACATGACAATCTTTTGAGCTCCTCGGGGACATCATCAACCCGACTTTTGCGGATTACGATTCCTTCTATAATCAACAGCACACCTTACATACAATATCATTACCCAGTCCATCGAGTTTGTTGATTCACAAATGAATCTCACTCATTGATGATTTAAAGCAATGTACAATGCATGTAAATGCCCGTTATTATATCCGGATTAGGAGGACAAGCATCCATAATAACAGAGGCGTTTGTTCTCTTATATAGTCAGTATAAGGAGAAACAACCTCACTTGGTCCTGTTCAATACACACAAAGTGTACTAGTGTAATCCTATAGTCAAAATAGACTAATACCAGATTATACTACAACCGTACTAATGGTTTGTCCAAATCCATCTAGGTTGTGAACGATTACTTATACTTTATAAGGTGCTGATGATATGATCTTCTGTGTGTTCACACTATATCATCTAGAACATAAAGTATTAAACACATGCATATAACTAATATATATAATATGCATAACATTTGCCCATATGATTCTCATTCAAAATATAAAGAATTAGAGTTAATACAAAAGTAATGCTTTTAGTATATAACCCTATCACTTTAAGCTTGATTGCTACCTGAATACTGATGAGTGCAATTTAGGCTTGACTGCTACCTGAATACTGATGAGTGTAGTTTAGGCTTGACTGCTACCTGGATACTGAGGAGTGTCGTTTAGGCTTGACTGCTACCTACTGAAAGATGAATACGTACTGAATAGTAGGGATGTTATTGCTCATATTGTTGAGATGCAAAAGGGGCGCATGCCTTGGATATGCCATGTATGAGGGGCGCACGCCCTCATGACGTCTCCATATTCTCTTTGCCTCATAATCCCCCTCATATACTACTCAGTGTCCTCATATCTCCATATTCTCCCCCTAAAGTTGGAATATACAAGGCGGAGTTAGAACATACAAAGGCTTGTCTATTCCGACTTGAACTTGAAATAGAGGAAACCAAATACCAACACAATAAATAAACTGATCATCCCCAAAGTGATACAACTTGACCAACCAATACCCACTTCAAAAAAAATCAAAGACGAAATTATACGAACAAAGATCAACCAATGCCCACGTCAAGACATGTCCCCACGTCAAAGGACAATATTGTATTCACCAATAGCCATATTCTCATAACGTATAAGAATTAACAAATACCGAAAAACAAAGCAAGAGATACTCAGAGGAAGTGGAAAACTACCACAAAGCATAGTTGGGCATTCTAACAAACACTTGGATGCGGAAATATACATAACCAAATCATCGAAATCGTGAGTTTTTCAGCCAAAAAGCTTCCAAATAGAGTGCATCAAGAGAAAGGGGATATCATATAAGCAAATCAGCAGTGAACAATAACTGTGAATAGTGTTGTAAATAGTGGTGGTCAATAGTGTCCGTGAACAATAATTCAGTGAATAGTATTGTGAACAGTGCAATGAACAATGAACCCAAGAGCATAAAAGAATAGAATCAGATTTGCTCGCCGGAAAAGAAAATCTCCAACTCAAAGAAACAATACCACTAAAAAGAATAAAAGACAAATAAACCTGAGTCCTGTCAACCAAAGAGCTTCCAAAAAGAGTTCATCAAGAGAAAAATAAGACTAGATCAACAAACACCAGCGGAAACGTGCTATTTCATACAGATGGGGACATGCCTATGAATCAAGACAGAATAACTTCAAACTTATTTGTTGGTCTCTTCTTATTAAAAATATTGAAACTTGAATATTGAAAAATAATTGATTTTTTTTTTCTTGTATACTGATTTTGGGAATACCTCTCCTAACATACCACTAAACAGCTCTCCCTCTCCCAAACAGGCTCCACAGTGCACTCATCCTTTCCACTAGCAAACCCAGCCATTGCTTGGAAGAACTAAGCTGCACCATATCCATCACAGACTGAGTGTGATAAACCCGTACTAATTATTGCGAAACCTCCACATGAGAATTTGGTTAGTTGCATCACCAAGGGGTGTTTGCCATCGTTCTCATCACCAAACACTTCATAAACAAAGTGTTGTTCAAGGTCAACGTCAATCCCCTCAAAGTAGTGAAGGGATTTAAGGGTACGGAAAATGGTACCCCTTCTCCGGTGCAATTTATTTGGAGCTTACCATCTTTCAATTTTTATTTCTTTTCACAAAAACAAAAACCACAAAGAAATTTGGTACTTTCCCTCCTATGTATTCACTTCCATCTCTTTCATCTGGCCAACATTAATATCTATCAAGAGGAAAAACTCTTTAATTTTTATTATAATAACTTTTATATAGTTTATAAACGTAAACTCAATTACAAATTGCATCTTTATTACAAACCAAAATTAATAATAAATAGCCAATGAAACCATAATTGTAACTTTTTTTTTGGGAGTTTTTTTTTTTTTAATAAATGTTAGTGAAGAATTTGTCTTTTTTGTGGTGTAATCATGTAATGTCCAACTTTCACTTCAATTTTTTTTGTGGTCTTTTTTGTTGTTGTAAACTGGTTAGTGAGATATAATTGGTCCAAGTATTCAAGGAGAAGGACTCGACAATATCTGCTCCCTGACCATAACATAAAAATGTCTTCACCAATTTGGTCATATCTGGAGCGGTACCCTCCATTCATCGTCCACTTTAAATCAATACAACAACAGATTTCTTCAACATGTTTCAACGCTAGTTTTCGATTCTATAGTAAAACGAGATTGACCAATCGAAAATAAAGATGGATGGATACACTAAGAAAGTTGGCAAAATCGAGATCCATAATGCGACGGGCGAGTAAAGATCTACTAACTCCATTTGGTAACGTGCAAATGTAGAGAGAGGAGAGCACCTACGTGGAGTCTAGGTCCATTGGACCACTCCAACTATTAAATTCCTATGAGGTGAAAATGAAACGGGTTTTGGACTCTTAAGCTTAACAAGAAGATAAATAGATACTTGGGAAACAAGGCAGTCAGTGACAGCACAAATTTCCACTCAATTCATTAAATTCCCAAGAAGAATTTTTTCTTTTTCTTTTTCTTTTTCACTTTCCCTTTACTTTCCTCTGTTTTTTAATTTTTCAATATAAACCCACCTCTCATTTCTCTCATGAAACAATTCTTCTTTCCCAAAACAATCTCTTCTTCCCTCTCTTTAATCTCTTCCTCGAAACCTTGTTCTACTTTTATTATGAATCGAGGTAGAAGCCGTGGGTGCTTCCCGAATGTTCTTCAAACCTCTCCTTCTTCCAGCAGTAATCATGATTCTCCCAATCTTCCTATTCAAGTAAGTTCAATTTGATAAATTAGTATCTTGTTATGATATATGAGAGTTAAATCTTGTTACTTCATGACTTTTTCATCGTAATAGATGATGGGTATGAATTTAATAACTCATTTAGATGTTGGAAGTGTTTGTAATTTATTCACCCGTGACACTACTATTTTTCTGGATATTTATTGCTAAAGTGTGTAATATGGTCGAACACAAAACGATGACGAAATAACATACAAGTAACTGTGAATGCTGGAGCTTTAAAGTAACTTTACAAGTTTCTATTTACGAAAATTGTTTTCGTCAACAGGATCATTCTCCCCAAATTGGAAGACCACAGGAGAGTCGAAGTTCACAGTGGGATGTAGAGAGCAATAGGTCGAAAAATCCCCATGAGATGAAAGTAGTTGATTATTCCAGCGACCCAAGGCGGCATTATCAGAATGCGTCTCGCGGTAAGGGCATGACTTCCCGCGCTAAAAGTCCAGACCGGGTGATTCAGCAGAAGGGCCGTGCTTCTGTGAAGATGTCACCAAAGAGGAAAATGTCACCAAAGAGGGAAGATGGCCAGCATAGTCCAGAGCATACTGGCACCAAGACCATTCCACCATTCCATATATGTGTGAAGCCACATGGACCTCCTGTACTAAAACCTTCTCTATTTGTAAGTAACAGGCAAAAGCGTGGGGAAATTGAGAGGTCAATTAATAACGATCCTCGAAAAACTATTCTGAGGCCTGGAATGGTACTTTTGAAGAATTACATTTCACCTGCTGACCAGGTATTCTTTCTCACCAATCTTTACTAGTTATTCCCTAGCATTTTAGGAAATGAGAGTAACTACTTTTGCCCATAGAAACTAAATACTTTAAGATTGGTCTTCTGGTAAACGTGATATACGTTACAATGTTTATCTTAGTGAATTTTGCCTCTCAAAATCACATTTGTTAATCTCCTGTAGTTGGGTCATTGAGTAGGTAACATTTTGTGCAGTTAAGCATTCTGCTGACGGAACTCTGATTATATTCTATATGTAGATCAAAATTATCAAAACATGTGAACAACTTGGGGGTGAAGATGGTTTTTATCAACCTGGTTACAATGATGGAGCAAAGCTGCGTTTGCATATGATGTGCCTTGGTAAGGATTGGGATCCAGAGCAAAGATCTTATGGCGATATTAGGTCTGATGGTTTCAAGCCTCCTATTATCCCAGCTGAATTGAAAGAGATGGTTAGTGATGCGATTCTAGCTTCCCATGCTAAAATGCGAGATTCAGGTGTAAAGAATCCACATGAGGTGGTCCCTTGTATGGAACCAGACATTTGTATCGTCAATTTTTACACAAATAGTGGGAAACTTGGTCTTCATCAGGTTCGTAGCCAAACTTTATCTTTTATTTACTTGGAATATCCAGCTAACTTGTTTGACTTTTGCACGTTCCTATTCAATTTGTTGTATTTGTATAATAGCTTCAGTGCGCCTAGATTTTTCATTTGGAAGTATTTCAGTTATCTGTCGATTATTATTTATAGCTTGCCTACATTAAATTTCTTCTCGAACTATTCAGAAATCCATACTTTTTAACAACTATTGATCATCGTTGATAATCAGTTTACACGATTTACCCAAAGTTTCTTCCTGGACTATTTTGCAGCTTTGTGCAACTTTGAACTATTACTTTACATATTCTGTTTGCTGAATCTTATGTCGAGTGATTTTACTTTGTGGGTTGTTATATAATATACAGTTGGAGAGTATTGGTCATGCCAGTAAATTTATCTCCTTATCTCATGGTAAATTAAATATGTTGTTCATATAAGACCATTTGGAGATGACTAGAAGTCATGCCTCAATCCTCTGTGGCAATGTATGCACTTGAAGATGATGTGACATCATCACCATTTTTATTTATAGATTATTGCTCGAATTTATGATAAAAATTGGTGGCAACATGAGCTTTTAGAGTTGAGTTTCGAATAATTGAGTAGTTAGTAATCCCTTAAAGTTTTCATCTCCCTTGTGGTGGTTCACATGCTTTTCAAGAACTCAAACATATTGTAATTTCTTTTCAGGATGTTCTGTCGATTTGTGGATCGATAGTTGTTGTTGTTATTGTTCTATGGTTTACTGAAAATTGTTTTTAATAACTTCCTAGATTTTCTTTCTCAACCTTAAGCAGGATAGAGGCGAAGGCTGAAAGTATTGATAAAGGCTTACCTGTTGTCTCCTTCTCCATCGGAGATTCTGCGAATTTTTGTATGGCGATGACAGAGATCCTGAACAGGCAAAGAAAGTTGAACTGAAGTCTGGCGATGTTGTAATATTTGGTGGAAAGTCTAGACTTATTTTTTCACGGGGTGCCATCAATTATCCCAGATTCGGCTCCTAAAGTCCTAGCTGAGAAAGCAAACCTACGTCCAGGTCGCCTCAATCTTACATTTAGAAAGTTTTAAGACATCCTCAGTCATCCTACTTTTTCTTGTTAGCTTTTTCAGGTTTTTCTGTTGCTAGTGGTGCACATTATTGTGAATCTCAATTTTATCTACTGTATGTCTGTCTCACTGTCTGTAACCAAGACAATTATCTTTTTGAAATAGAATGGAATCGTTTTCAATTCAAATCTGAATTGTTACTTATTAAGCTCTACATCTGCATCGACTCTGTTCATATTGGCAATCTCGTGAACATCAATAAGCTTGTTCCGAGGATATCTTTACATTGTCTAAAGATGATTAGTAGTCAGGAACTCGGGATGAACTTCAATTCTTACTGGCTATATCTTAAACGGATAGTTGTTCAGTCACTGAGAATCATTCCAACAATATAAACTATAAAGTAGTAAAGTACCATAAAATAATATTCAACCCAAATCAATTTCCTGCTTTCTAACAGACAAGTCTACAGTACTACTTAAAGATGTTAAATCATAATTCATTCTCAAGATGAAGAGCATCCATCTCCCCCTTAAACTTGATCATGGCAGCTTTTGGGAGGCAAACAAGAACTCTAAGCCCACCTTTCATGGAGGAATTAAGTTTGCATGGAGGAAGGAAGATACAAAGATCTAAATACCCAAATATCTTCCATGGCACTGGTATCACATTCACTGCTTCCTTCCACCCAAAATCTACTTGTTCAAACAGACCCAATTGCCTCCAATCAGTTAACACCATTGACGCACCATTGGCTTCTAATTTTGGTCTCTGATGGTTGATACTCTCCAAAATCCCCAGCCATGAATTAATGTATTCAGTTTTAGAAGACTTTCTCTTACTATCTTTAATCAACCGCACAACCCAAGAGAGTGGGCTTTCTATCAGGTCCCTTCCCTTCAAAACTACCTTTGATGGTACAAAAGCATTTCCATAGTAACCGTCAGGCAAAGGTGGGTCTAAGAGCTGTCTTATACCCATAGTCACAACTAAATCAGTTTGTCCATCTAGGTTCAGCTCTAAAGATTTAAACCTAGCCCTCCATATATAAGCACTTAAGACTTCTAAAGTAGTGAAATTCTCACTGAAATCCTCACCAGCACTTTCCTTCATTAAACGTATCTTGAGTCTTTTCAAAGAATCACATCCCAAGTTGAAGCATTCATGGACTAAGTCCGTCGTTGGCAAAAATGGCGAAGTAGCAAAGGAACCTTCTCCTACAGGCAGTTGTATGAGCTTATCATCAATGGCTCTCCCTACAAGCCTCTCCCTCTCCCAAACAGGCTTCACAGTGCACTCGTCCTTTCCACTAGCGAGCTCAGCCATTGCTTGGAAGAACTGAGCTGCACCATATCCATCACAAACTGAGTGTGATAAACCCATACCAATTGTGAAACCTCCGCATGAGAATTTGGTTAGTTGCATCACCAAGGGGTGTTTGCCATCGTTCTCATCGCCAAACACTTCATAAACAAAGTGCTGTGCAAGGTCAACGTCAATCCCCTCGAAGTAGTGAAGGGATTTAAGGGTGCAATCAGCTATTGCTACGGAAAATGGTACCCCTTCTCCGGTGCAATTTATTTGGAGCTTACCATCGTCCTTGTTCCTCTTGAGCTTGCCTGCCAAGGGATAGTAGTAAACTAAGACCTTAGAGAGAGCTTCTTGAATTAGACATGCTGGATCAAGTTGGTTGCGGGGATTGTCGGAAGCTGAACTTCCATATTCACCATCTGCACCCATGGTTAGCTCATTATGAGTTCTATACACATAAATGGTTTGACAAAGGATCTCAAGATTGGGATCATTGTCAACAGAAGAGAAGGAAAGAATAAGGTCTGAGGGTGTGGCTTGTGAGGGGCTTAACAAGCACAGATTCTTTTCTATCAACATGCAGGGTAGCACTATATGCTGCCATGTATAATTGGTGCTAATCTGAGAGACTTAATAAAGGTTCTGTTGTGAAACTGTAGTAATGGTTCTCAGCTCGCTGCCTAAATATATAGCAGTAGGAAAGTAGCTAGTGATCAAAATGTTGTCATTCCCTTCATCATTCTGTAACAGACTAGTGTATGTATAAGTATTGACAGCTCCATCCTGCACTATAACATTTGGATGATCATGAGTGGATAGTTCAGAAGTGGAGATATTGATTAGCTTTCATGAAGTTGAGGGGTTGCAGGCTTGCTGAACCATGTAGATTACATTTTTAGTTGTGTCCAGTAGAAACAAACGTGTGGACCATTGTAAGATTTTATAATAAATCTCATGCAACGAATTATCTTAGATAGCCTTATTCTTTTTCTTTTTTTCTCTCTTTTCGCTAAGTGAGCAAGTTGCATTGATAATAATGTAAATGTACAAAGGACAGTTACATTTCAACCAATGAGGCCAGGAAACAACATCAAGCGAATATAGTGGTATTGCAGATAACTAACCACCAAATACCAATACGTTAGAAAAAGGATTCGTCGTTGAAACTCCCAAAAGCACTTATCTAAATTTGGTCAACTTCCAAGAAATGCTGATATTGTTCTCTAAATCTGACAAGAAAGATGAGACAGCACCAACAATTGGGTACTTATGTGCCTTGGGCAGCATCTGTGAAGAATGCATGACGACAGCATGAAGACAATATTTCATAATCTAATTAAGTTCTAACAAGAGCATGAGTTTGGGGCTGTGGACAAACAGCAGGCTTAAAAATTGATGGTGACCCAGCTTTCTTACACAAAATAAAGGCCATTTCCTGAAAAGACCGATCAGATCATCAGATGACGAACCATTGGTCATTTACTATTGTACCTAAATATACAGGAAATTTTCCTGTCTTTTCCTTGGCCACCGTTTTTCCTTTTTGAATATCAAGAAAAAGAAGATCATAAGGTGGTGTAGCATCATGAACAGAGAATATGTGAAATTCTGTAATTGTGTTGATTTATTGATATGTTATCGTAAACAGGTTAAATTATGATATGTCTAAACCTATGTAATACTGGAAAAAGAAAAACTCATTTCTCGAGGTGAATCATAATAAACACAAACTCGATGCCAGTCATTAACATGTATGTAAATCAAATGTAGAGGTTGGTTGACATCTACTTCGATAGTGTTCATTGAGGTCGGGATGTAAAACCACTTCTACAGACTAAAATTCCATAATAACAGAATGCTACGATATAAAACACAGCTTCCAATTCTTTACATGAAACACTGGAAAGGCGATTTAAGCATGCCGTATGCCACTTCACCTCGCAGCAAAACACATCATTGCAGAACCAATCAACGCCTATCTTGGAAGCCAAGAGCAGATCATATAATTTCAAACAACCAAAATTTCAATTTCCATATTTTTGTGTCCAGCCTCCAGCATGGGAGGCAGCTACCAGTCCTGGTATAAACTTGACGAAGACAGCATACACATTTTTGCATCCCCTCACTAATGCTTCCGTTCTGCTTCCTGCATAATGATAATAGAACTTTAGAATTTTGCAGAACCATCTCCTGATTTGCGATACAAGTGAGATCTCAAATTTGATATCCTTGTGTTGCTCTCCCTTTTAGAGAACTTGAGCAGACCTGATTCAACACTGTAAAAGTAATGTAATGATATCCTCTTTATTTCATGTATCCCTGTTTCATGGTTGAGTAAGTATTAGAGACCAAGCACAGCCCGCCACAGCCCTCACCAGTGATCACCACAAGAACAAACTCCATCATTGAATCGATGAAATCGATTTGAATCCTGCCACAATCTCTCTCCTTTCAATTTTTGAGATAAGCCGTTGCGGCATGGCAATCTATACACACTCGAAGATTCTTGGCGATAGTGATCTGAGCCCCTGGTGGTGTACTAACGAGCCCAAGTCCAATGGCAAGTTTCTCGCTGTGACTGAGAAGTATCTCTTCCTTGGCATGCTCATCCACACTCTGCACGACCACACTAGTATTTGGTACGTACCCATATGTTTTTCATCTTCTTAATCAAACCCTTCAAGTAGGTATAAATGTCTTTATGGAGAGGATGTGATCGATCTCCCGACTCAAATGTGTGGATGGTCTTGTTGATCTCAATCCATGTACTAGCCTTCTCTTTCCTTACTCCTCTATCTACCATCAACCTTCTAACTTTTGAAACATTCTCCAAGTCTCCAACCAGACCATAGAAATTGGATAACAATATGTAGGCTCCAGCTTCTTTAGGTTCCAACTCAAGTAATCTCTCACCAACTCTCCTTGTTAACTCTACATTCTTGTAAGAGAAACACGGTGTTAGGAATGCTGTCAAAAGCTTTGCATCAGGTTCGATTGGCATTGTCTCTATGAATTCAAATGCTTCCATGAGACGACCTGACCCAGCATAAGAAGATCTACCATACGTGTAATGCTCCATTGTGGGTGTCATACAGTATATACTAATCATGCTATTGAAGTTCGTCCACCCTTCATCTACTAGTCCTGCATGACTACAAGCAAAGATAACACCCAAGAAAGTGATTCCATTAGGTACTATACCCTCCAGTTTCATCTGATCAAATGTTTTGAGAGCCTCCAATCCAAGACCATGTTTCCCAAACCCCATAATCAAAGAAGTCCAAGAAACTATATTCTTAAATGGCATTTCATTGAAACATAAACACGCATCCTCCATTCGCCCACTCTTACCATACATATCAAGTGTAGCATTCCCAATGGGAAGATATAGCTCAAATCCATCTTTAATCACCAAACCATGAACTTGTTTACCATTAACCAATGCAGCCATATCAGCACAGACCGAAAGAACACTAACCATTGTCATAACATTCCCTCTAACTCCCTCTACTTGCATTTTTTCAAAGAAGAACAGAGCTTTTGCACCATCCGAGTTCAATGCAAGGCCCGATATAAGCGCATTCCAAGAAGCCACATCTCTATCAAACATATTTAGAAACAAATGGATTGCTTCCAACGTAAAATGACTCCTACACAACGCAGTGATCATTGCATTCCTTGCAACCGTATCTCTCACAGGCATTTCATCAAAAACTCGCCTAGATTCTTCAATACTAAAGCATTTTGAGTACATGTCCACAAGGGTTGTCATTAAAACCATGTCTTTTTGAAACCCAAGTTTTAAAATTTGGCAATGAGCTTGTTTTCCTTCTTGTAAAGCTCCATTACTTCCACAGTTTTTGAGAACAGTGGACAGTTGAAATTCGGTTATTTTCTGTTGAGGTTGTTGGAGTTTACGGTTTTGGCCTTGGGTTACACGAGAAATAACGTTTTCAGCCCATGAAGAGTGAAGTCTATGGAGAACTTTTGTGAGGGCATTTTGGAAATAGAATTGTGGTTTAGGAGTCAGAGGTACGTAAGACATGTTGCACTCTGCCTAAGTTGTCCTATTGTTCAGACTTCAGAACACCTTATCAGTGTATATGCTTATATATAACCGTGTCAAAGTTTATGGGGTGGGTCGCTTATCTTTATTCTTGAAAATTTAGGTTGAGAAAATGAGATTGCATTGAAAAAACCAGATTGCTGAATAATGTTGGTGACAAATTTGTATATCCTTTTTTTTTTCAATAATTAACAAATTTGTATATCCTGGAGCATTGTTAGAGCATCATCAACGCATTTCCATTTTGTGTTGTGACACCTCATCAGTTTTGCCGTTCAAAATTTCTAAAACTAAGGGAAGAACCAACGCATTTTGGGTAAAATTTGCTTTTTAATTTTGGACGGGACAAGTTGTCTCGTGCCAAATTACAAAAGCCCAACAGTCCAAAACCCCAACAGTCCAAAACCCCAACGGAATTTTTTATTAAAAAAAACAAAAAAAAATCTGAACGGATCAAATTGTCAGTCTTGCGAGACATTTCTATTTTGGTTCTAGATTTGAATTTTTTTATTAAAAAAAAAAAATGTTGGACTGCTAAAGTAGTCCCGTCCCACTCTTGGACGGGTCAAGTTGTCCCGTGCACACCATTTCTATATTCTTTACCAATTTGGCTCCAGTTTTGACAATTCTTAAAATCAAAACAATCATTTGACAACGCGATGGTGACGAAAATTGCTATAAAAATTGTCAACTATCACATTGAAAATGAAATATCACAACGCGTTGATGATGCTCTTAGGGTGTTTTTTATTTGTGGAAAGTGTATCCATGCGCAAGTTCTATTTCACTTCATTTTGGATCATATTATTTATCTTTTATCTTTAGGGAATTTTTTACCATTTTTTTTTTTTTTTTTTGCTAGCCTATTTTAAATGATATCAGTAACTCATTGATACTAGCCAAATTCGAACCTCATGCCTGGTATCATTACCCAAATATTTTACCAATGTCACGCCCCGAGACCCAACACACATCCCGAGGACGTGGAATGAATCTCGAGGCAGACACCTATCCCGATTCTACCGAAATTTCGGCTGAGTTTCCTTTGTTTGATCGGCGTTAAGTAAACCCTAAAACTGTCATAACTTGTCATAAACCACGGACATCTTATAATTCCCCTTCCAACAACCATACATACATCCAACAACCATATATACTACACTTAACTCTAACTACTACAGGGATATGGCGATATAACTACAAAACAAGGAGAACCGATTTGCCAAATCACGATTATTACATCAAAATGACCTAGCTCTCTATATATACAACAAAAAGAAGGAACTATCTCTATACATCCAAAGAAAAGAGCTAGGCTCATTATATCTGACAAAAGAATAACCTAGGTCATCTCTATACGGTCCAAAATATAAACTTGACTCGCCCTCGTCAAGCATGGGGAAATCCTCCCAAATCACCATACCCGAGTCATCACTAGGGTTAGGGAAACCCTCCTCATGGCAAGAATCGCTCGTGCGAAATGTTAAGTAGGATGAGCAAACAACTATGCCGGATGAAAGCGCACATAGCCAATAAATAGTTTACTTATAGAAAACATTTAAAACATGCGGGGTTTCTATAATAGTATTCAAATATTGTGACTAGGTATATATACATCACTAACTAGCAGAAATCCTCTTGACATGCTTCATTGATATATAAAATAGAGTTTTCACAATCATCATACAACTATTGTGGCATTTGCATCCTATTAGAATGGTGAGGGAATGCGGTACTCACCCGATCCGCGAGGCAATCTCGGTTCGATACTTCCCGATTGTGAACCATGCGCGGTTGTTTTTTCGATTTTTCACCGCGGGGAGTTGAAATGCCGTTGTTGTGTTCGTACACACACAAAATCCCCAAAGCTTTTAGGGCTCGGGTGGGCCCGTGACCCACGACCCCATACGGGCTGTCACCTAACTTACGGTGGTCAACCGTTCGGACGATCGCAGACCGCCAGATCGGGGATCACATCCATCGAGTGGACTAAACTCTCACTCCTCGGCGTCTAAACCTCATCGAGGGTAACATGTAACCCCACTCAAGCTAATCACCATACGGTGACACTACAAGCATGGTTATCTAGAAAAGTAGAAAAGGAATTCCCGGACTACATCCGGTGATGCATCCCTTTAAAGGTGGCCCACCACCTCGAAGGTGTACACTACTGGTTGGAATCTAGAAATGACTGCCGTCTCGAAATCGACAGCGGTTCCTTCTTTATAGAATTCACAGTTCCTTTTCTAAATCTCCTCGTGATAAACATAGTAATATCTATATATATATATACTAGTATTACCGATTATTTTCAAATACTCTAGTTACATATCTAGTTTTTCTTTTAAAACTGTTGATTATATAGGTGTGAGTTCCTGGATTTCCCGAATCGAGCAGAACAACCTATGACTCCCAAACGGGCCAGTCATAGTAAATAACAACCGATGATTCCCAAACGGCGAATCATCGTAAATAACACGACCATCCCGGGACCAATCCAGAACCTCGCACCTAGTTACAAACAACCGGGTAATCCTTACCCGCATTACAAAATCCATCTCTCTGTCTCCTTGCTGAGACAAGAGACGCGAACCTTTCCCCAAAACCAGTTTTTTTCACTTTTAACCAAGAAACAATCCCTCGCTACCCCGATTTTACAGAAAACCATTTCACGCGAAAGCTATCCATATACTTAATTCATATCGAGGAAAACTACAATGCAAAAACATGAATATCATATATACATGCATGGTTGATACGAAAACTATTTCTTAACATTTTAAACAACTCAAATCATGCATGAAAATAAGCAGACTATATATTGGTATGTAGGTTCCTACCTTAGCAAGCTCCGTTCTCCTCAAGCCCACTTAACAGAATCAAGCTCGCTTAACCGAATCCCCTCGTATTTCCTCCTACACATCATATATATATACGTCGACCATTAGAAGTTATCGAACGAACGAGAATTCTTATATAACGTAAGTCGAGAAGAATCTCGACACTACGAATTTAGTTTCGGGTAACTTTTTATCTAACTACCGGATTAGCGAGCTCTACGGGCCATTTCGCCTTTGTTACTCGACGGTCTCTACGGCTATTTCGACCATGGCGGGGCCCTCATATCGGCGCCAATCCTATTCTATCAATTCCGGTCAAATTTCAACTACAACCCATTCTCCACTTCTCAATTAACATTAATTCTATTAATAAAATCGGTGGGTGTTCCTTATCCCTCGATCATTACTCAATCAACTCTTATACAGTTATAAATCGACATAAATCTCTTGAAATTGTAATGAATAACCAAATTCTTACCAAGTCAGCAGCAACAATCGTTCCTAGCTCGCTGCCTCACCAAAATCGCAGCTCTCCTTCTCCAAACCGAGCTACTGCCGACATCAAACACCCCTATTCAATTAATTCCCTCCATACACTCCTATCAAGTCGAAATCAAGTTTACATTATCGATTGGAGAGGAACTACTCTTTTGTTTGCCCCTGATTTTCTTGGTATGCTCGAATGCACTAGCTACTCAACAAGCTTCTTGCCGAAATACCACACCCCCGTTCGATATCTCCATCAATACATCACAATCTATCACCATCGAGTTTAAACTAGTTGTTTGAAACCATTAAACCCACCCGGCAGCGGCGGCAGCGGCGGTACGACGCAAATTCCACTCAATTTGAATCTTCACGCTTGGATTTTAGTTTTTCTAAGATTGGGGTGAGGAATTATGGGTTTGGATTACTGAAATTGGGGAGAATTAAGTTTCTCTCTCTTAGGGTTTTAGGTATTGCGAATTGGGGAAGAAGAGAATTGGTTTTAGCGATTTTTTTTGCTTTTTCTTGTTGGTTTAGATTTTTTTTTTTTCTTTTTTCGATTTGGCCGATATTTTTGGGCCCAAGCCGATCGCTTCAATTGGACTTAAGGTCCTAATCGCCCTAACCACCACTCGTTTGACGTCGGCGTCGTAATTATTTTTCGGCTCATCCGCTAACTTTAATCTTCTATATTCTATCTCTCCAGGCTATAACAATAACCCACTCTGCGGCAGAGCGGTAACTTCGTGCGGCCAGCGACAAGACGAACAACCGCTAACCGGCATTTTATCAAATTTTTGCATATGGGTCGCTTACCTAACGTGACTTATGAGTCGGAGTTAAGTTTGAGTAAAGTTACGTACCTTTGAAATATAAACCCGACGACCAAATTACATAACAACCCTGGATTTGATATGAAATTTACAAAAATACCCTTAATACTAATTTGAGGGACTTTACATCCTACCCTCCTTAAAAGAAAATTTCGTCCTCGAAATTAAATCATACCTTATTGCTCGAACAATTCTGGATATTGTAAGCCTCATATCGGCTTTTTCTCGGGTTGCTTCCTCTACATTGTGATTTCTCCACAAGACCTTTACCAACGGAATGACCTTTGACCGCAATCTCTTTTCTCTAGCATCTAGAATCCAAGGCGGCCCTTCCGGATAGGTAATGTCTTCTTCCAACTCAACGATTCCAAATCAACAATATGTAGTGGATCCGGCTCATACTTTGCGTAGCATCGAGATATGGAACCGTTATGAACACGTGATAACCTTTACGGTAGCTCGAGCTTATAAGCTAGCTCGAGAGATCTTGAATAATCGGGAATGGTCCCACATATCTAGGTGCAAGTTTCCCTTTCATCAGAACCTCGAATACCCTTATTCCGGAGATACTTTCAAGAATACCCCTGTCACCTTCATAAAATTCCAAGGGCGCGTCTACGCTATCCGCATAGCTTTTACGGCGACTGGCCGGTGAGCAACCGATTCATTATCACTCTAATCTTCGGTGGTGTCACTAACCATCTCGGCCCAACATAATACTATCTCCGGTTTGAGTCCGGTGAGAGGTGTTACGCAAGGTGCGCCATCAACGCTTCAAGCGGAGCCATACCGATACTAGATTGGTAAGCGTTTATTGTAGGAAAACTCAGCCCAATGCCAAAATGAGTCTTCCAACTACCCCCAAAATCAACCACGCAAGCCCGAAGCATATCCTCTATGATTTGGATGACTCTTTCCGATTGCCCATCGATTAGCGGATGAAATCTTTGTCTTGAATTTCAGTTTGGTCCCCGATTCCTTTGAAGACTTCTCCAAAATGAACCGGTAAATTGAGTACCTCTATCTGAAATTATAGAGAGTGGTGCCCCATGCAACCTCGGTACATCGACCGTAGATCCTACTTAGCTTTTCAGCGAGTAAGTAGTTTTAACAGGTATGAAATGGGCGGACTTGGTGGATCTATCAACAATGACCCATATAGAATACATTCCCTCATTTGGTCCTCGGTAACCCGGATACAAAATCCATGGTTATATTCTCCCACTTCCATTAGGAATCTCGGAGGTTTAAGAAGACCGGTGGTCTATGGTGTTCGACTTTCACTGTTGGCATGTGGCACATTTCTTCACATATTCCGCAATGTGCGCTTCATTCCGGCCACCAAAGCCCGACGGCGCGGATCTCGTACATTTTGGTACCACCGGGATGAATGGTATGCCGATCTATGTGCCTCCTTCAAGATACTATTCATAAGGAGTGATCAAAAGGCACCCAAATTCTTCCTCACGAATCGATGCTTCCATCTCCGGATTTTTCCCAATCAACATCCTCAGCATTATCCACATATCCTCGGTACCTAGGTCCATCCCTCGAGGTATTCTGAGCATTCACAATCTCTTGAACCAAGGTGTTTTCTGCCGTCACTGTCATCTGTGTTAAATAACAGCATTTCTGAGGATCTCCACTTCCATTTCCCGTGATTTCAAAACCATAAGAAGCAGCAGACTCCAGCAATTGCCACTCCTTCATCATCATCTGAGCACAAACATGTTCTCGCTTCCTACTCAATGCATCGGCAACTACATTTGCTTTACCCGGATGGTATTGCAATGAGAACGTATAGTCCTCCATGTACTCAACCCATCTCCTCTGCCTCATATTCAAATCTTTCTGCGAGAACAAGTACTTGAGACTCTTGTGATCGGAGAATATCTCAAACATCTCACCATACACATAATGTCTCCATATCTTTAGAGCATGGATAATCGCCGCTAACTCCAAGTCATGAGTAGGATAATTCTTCTCATGGGCATTCAATTGTCTTGACGCATATGCTATCACTTGGCCTTCTTGCATTAAGACACATCCTAATCCGGTGTTAGAGGCATCAGTATAAATCACATAACTCTTCTCCGGATCTGGAATAGTCAAAGCTGGTATTTTGTTACCAATCGGCGTCTTTAGCTCTTGGAAAGCTTTCTCACATGCTTCGTCCATTCAAACTTCACATCCTTACGTGTCAATCTAGTTAAGGGCGACGCTATGCTAGAGAATCCTTCTACAAAGCGGCGGTAATACCCGCCAATCCCAAGAAACTCGATTTCCGTCGACGGCGTCGGTACCGACCAATTATTCTTTGCCTCTATCTTTGAGCGGTCAACTTTGATTCCATTCTCCGATACAACATGCCCTAAGAACCTCATTTCATTCAACGGAACTCACACTTGCTTTGAACTTGGCATAAAGGCGATGATCAACTAATGTTTGGAAGACAATCCTCAAGTGTTCCTTGTGTTCGCCCTAGTCTTGGAATAAATCAAGATGTCATCTATGAATCGATAACAAATTGATCTAAGTATTTCCACATCACTTTCGGTGCATGAGATCCATAAATGCAGTTTGGGCATTTGTCAATCAAATGGTAACACCAAAACTCAAAATGCCCTAGCCGGTAATGCGGAAAATATCTTACGTATATCTTCTTCTCGAATTCTCATCGATGGTAGCTTGTTAGGAGATCTATCTTGAGAAATACTTGGCACCCCTTAACCGATCAAAACGGTCATTAATCCTAGGCAGCGGATATTTGTTCTTGATAGTCACATTATTGACTTAGATAATCCCACATAGCGAAATGACCCATCCTTCTTCTTCACAAATAACACCGGTGCTCCCCAAGGTGGTGGCTTTCCCTTATAAACCCCAATCTTTTCAATTCATCTAATTGGGACTTGAGTTCTCTCATTTTGAGAGGAGCCATTCGATAAGGAATCATCGAAATAGGCGGCGTTCGGCATTAGATCTATTACAAAATCTATCTCCGCCGGAGGCAATCCGGCAATGCATGCGGGAACAACTGCCGCGCCAAACTCACTAACTTCTGAGGAACAAGCTCGGAAGATTCGAACCCGGCCCGCGGAGACTAAGACCGCTAACAATCCATTATCTATCATACTTGAAGTCGGACTTGGTCTTCACCACTCGAGATACCGTATTTCTAATCCCCTCAAACCTGACCTCGGTACGTCGGTACTCCTAAAAGCGTCCTTTGTTTTGGCAAAACAATCTACATGGGCATGATACTTCCCTAACAAATCCATCCCTACGATGACATCGAAATCTTTTAGGTCCATCACCGTTAGATCGACTATCATCTCCCTATCACCTATCTTTATCACCTGATGGTGACAAACTTCAAAGAACATAGTTTTCTTTCCTAGAGGAGTAGATAGAATAAGCTTCCTCGGTATTAACTACATCAAACCAAGAATCTCCACCATATTTTTAGCAATGAATGAATGAGTAGCACCCGTATCAAACAAAACATGCACCTTATGAGTAAACAAACATATCATACCTTCCACCACTTGATCGGTAGCTGATATCTGCCCATAGCATTATATACCGTGGCTTCCTCTTGGGTGATCACGGGGATCCACAACTTCTTCCTCGGCACTAGATAATACACCTTGGCTGTGGTCTGTTCCACCCCGAAGTGGACTTGGGACAAAACCGCTTGATATGCCCGAACTTCACCGCGCAACCATAGCAAACCACACTCTCTCTCGATTTGTGTACTCTCGGGGTATTACAGTTGCAATCTAGCTCGACCGGAGGCCTCAAATTCTGCTTGGTGCTCTGCAGTGCGAGAAGGGCGGTACCCTCGGTGGCCTCGTGATCCACTCATCGGTCGCAATTTGGTAGACTCTGTGGCGGCCTAACCACATTCAAACCCATTAATGCGATTTGGTGCCCTCCTTTGTGGTGCTTTTGATGAATGACCGGCCTATACATCTGTTGTGACCACGAACCACTACCCGGTAAACCTGCCTCTTTCCGGTATCCGCCTACCACGGATGCCGGTCGTCTTACCGCTTCCAACCTCTTTGCCTCTGTAGCAATAAGCGATCATCAACTCTTTCAATTCCTTGAGCTCTTCTCACGACCCTCGGCATAAGTATCGATCGGAAGGACCGACATCTTGCTCTGCATATCACGGTTTCAAACCCGTCGATGAATTTCGAGCCTTAGCTTTTTACGTGGAAATCATCTCCTTCCGATATCGTGAAAGAGCGGTGAATCTCTCTTCATCTTGTCCCACGGTCATGTTTCCTTGTTCTAACTTGAGGAATTCCATTAAGCTTCTTATCTCTCGCCGCCTCGGTGACATACCTCAAAAGGAAGAGTTCCTCAAACTTAGCCTGACTCATAGGAAGCGTCTCCACATCCTTAACACGATCCGGTGTTTGGCTTCACCTCTAAGCATGAAGGCAGACCAAAGTAACCCGTTACGCATCGGTACACATCATGGAGTCCGCCATACTAGACATGTCTAACAACCGGTCTTGGCTACTTTAACCTCGGAAGACCCCACAAATTCAGGTGGGCGTAACGATGAAATTTGCCCGGTGAGAAACCCGATTGACTTTGCGGTGGCTGAACTCCTCAACCCTCAGCGTGGTGGGGATGCTACCTCGGTGCTACACCGGTGGAATAACGATGGATGTCGAAGAAGAGTTTGGGGCTCGTTCGACTAGCCCTCAAACTTTCAATCTCGAGCTCTCATCTCATTTTTGTGCTTGAGCCATTTGATTCATCATAGCGAGGAGCCTATCCATTCGGTCCTCCGACCACGATCCGTAGTATCATCACCACTAGTACTTTCGGATCCATGGTAACAATTACGCACATATACCGCAGAGCCAATTCGGTGCATGATAAATGAGAGAGAATTTCTCAAAATTATGCAGAAGCGCGCAGTCCATATATGGAACTCACATGCATAGAATGGCGAGTAGCATTTCAAAAGATGGGTCAGTGCGCTCTTCTGGAAGGCACCCTCCACCTTGAAATGAAAATTCCCTCCGACTTTATAGTGTCCGTTTCGTCAAATGTTTCTCACTCGTGTCCGAGCTCTCCGCTGTGACCAGACAACTACCCGTGCGACGTCTCGACATTGCTAAACTAGTATTACCGCTTAACGTAGCGTAACCACTACTTAGGGTTTTATCGGGTTCCGACTAAACTTTCGAAACACGTCGCGACCGAGTCCCCATTTCTACGGCTCAGGGCCGGATCTAATAGTGGGCGCTCGATACCGCGTTTTTCTGTCGCCGAGACCCAACACACATCAGGGGCGTGGAATGAATCTCGAGGCGGACACCTATCCGATTCTACCGAAATTTGGTGAGTTTCCTTTGTTTGATCGGCGTTAAGTAAACCACAAAACTGTCGCTTTGTCATAAACCACGGACATCTTATAATTCCTTCCAACAACCATACATACATCCAACAACCATATATACTACACTTAACTCTAACTACTACGAGGGATATGGCGATATAACTACAAAACAAGGAGAGCGGATTTGCCAAATCGATTATTACATCAAAATGACCTAGCTCTCTATATATACAACAAAAGAAGGAACTATCTCTATACATCCAAAGAAAAGAGCTAGGCTCATTATATCTGACAAAGAATAACCTAGGTCATCTATCTGGTCAAAATATAAACTTGACTCGCCTCCTCGTCAAGCATGGGAAATCCTCCCAAATCACCATACCCGTCATCACTAGGGTTAGGAAAACCCTCCTCCCATGGCTGGCTCGTGCGAAATGTTAAGTAGGATGAGCAAACAACTATGCCAGATGAAGCGACATAGCCAATAAATAGTTTACTTATAGAAAACATTTAAAACATGCAGGGGTTTCTATAATAGTATTCAAATATTGTGACTAGGTATATATACATCACTAACTAGCGAAATCCTCTTGACATGCTTCATTGATATATAAAATAGAGTTTTCACAATCATCATACAACTATTGTGGCGCATCATCCTATTAGAATGGTGAGGATGCGGTTTTTCGACCCGATCCGCGGGCAATCTCGGTTGATACTTCCCGGTGTGAACCATGCACCATGCGTTGTTTTTTCGATTTTTACCGTGAGGGGAGCTGAAATGCCGTTGTTGTGTTCGTTACACACAAAATCCCCAAAGCTTTTAGGGCTCGGGTGGGCCCTGTGACCCACGACCCCATACGGAACTGTCACCTAACTTACGGTGGTCAACCGTTCGACGACTACCGGTTGCTTTCGGGATCGCACACATCGAGTGGACTAAACTCTCACTCCTCGGCGTCTAAACCTCATCGAGGGTAACATGTAACCCAACACTCAAGCTAATCACCATCTGCGTGACACTACAAGCATGGTTATCTAGAAAAGTAGAAAAGGAATTCGGACTACATCCGGTGATGCATCCCTTTAAAGGTGGCCCACCACCTCGAAGGTGTACACCACTGGTTGGAATCTAGAAGCTGAACTGCCGTCTCAGGAATCGACAACAGTTCCTTCTTTATAGAATTCACGGTTCCTTTTCTAAATCTCCTCGTGATAAACATAGTAATATCTATATATATATATACTAGTATTACCGATTATTTTCAAATACTCTAGTTACATATCTAGTTTTTCTTTTAAAAGCTGTTGATTATATAGGTGTGAGTTCACGGATTTCCCGAATCGAAGCGGAACAACCTATGACTCCCAAGCGGGCGGTCATAGTAAATAACAACCGATGATTCCCAAGCGGCGAATCATCGTAAATATACGACCATCCGGGACCAATCGAACCTTCGCACCTAGTTACAAACAAGCGGGTAATCCTTACCCGCATTACAAAATCCATCTCTCTGTCTCCTTCTTTGAGACAAAGACGCGAACCTTTCCCCAAAACCAGTTTTTTCACTTTTAACCAAGAAACAATCCCTCGCTACCCGATTTTTACAGAGAAAACCATTTCGCGAAAGCTATCCATATACTTAATTCATATCGAGGAAAACTACAATGCAAAACATGAATATCATATATACATGCATGGTTGATCACATAAACTATTTCTTAACATTTTAAACAACTCAAATCATGCATGAAAATAAGCGGACTATATATTGGTATGTAGGTTCCTACCTTAGCAAGCTCCGTTCTCCTCAAGCCCCTTTAGCGAATCAAGCTCGGCTTAACCGAATCCCCTCGTATTTCCTCCTACACATCATATATATATCGTCGACCATTAGAAGTTATCGAGCGAGCGAGAATTCTTATATAGCGTAAGTCGAGAAGAATCTCGACACTCTTAATTTAGTTTGGGTAACTTTTTATCTAACTACCGATTAGCGAGCTTCTGAGGCCATTTCGCTCGCGCGTTTACTCTCGACGGTCTCTCTGGCTATTTCGACCATGGCAGGCCCTCATATCGGCCTTAATCCTATTCTATCCCAATTCGGTCAAATTTCAACTACAACCCATTCTCCACTTCTCAATTAACATTAATTCTATTAATAAAATCGGTGGGTGTTCCTTATCCCTCGATCATTACTCAATCAACTCTTATACAGTTATAAATCGACATAAATCTCTTGAAATTGTAATGAATAACCAAATTCTTACCAAGTCGGCAGCAACAATCGTTCCTAGCTTTGCCCCTCCACCAAAATCGCAACTCTCCTTCTCCAAACCGAGCTACTGCCGACATCAAACACCCCTATTCAATTAATTCCCTCCATACACTCCTATCAAGTCGAAATCAAGTTTACACTATCGATTGGAGGAACTACTCACCTGTCGCCGCGATTTTCTTGGTATGCTTTCGAATGCACTAGCTACTTAAAGCGCTCCTTGCCGAAATACCACACCCGGATTCGATATCTCCATCAATACATCACAATCTATCACCACCATCGAAGTTTAAACTAGTTGTTTGAAACCATTAAACCCACCGGCGGCGGTGGCGGTCTGACGCCAAATTCCACTCAATTTGAATCTTCAGCTTGGATTTTAGTTTTTCTAAGATTGGGGTGAGGAATTATGGGTTTGGATTCGATTGAAATTGGGGAGAATTAAGTTTCTCTCTCTTAGGGTTTTAGGTATTTGCGAATTGGGAAGAAGAGAATTGGTTTTGCGATTTTGTTTTTTGTTGGTTTTTTTTTTTTCTATTTTCGATTTGGCCGATATTTTTGGGCCCAAAACCCGATCGCTTCAATTGGACTTAAGGTCCTAATCGCCCTAACCACCCTTTCGTTTGGCGTCGGCGTCGTAATTATTTTTCGGCTCATCCGCTAACTTTAATCTTCTATATTCTATCTCTCCATGAGGGCTATAACAATAACCCACTCCTGGCGTAAAGGCGGTAACTTCGTCGCCTTTCAAGACGCTTGCATGAACCGCCATTAACCGGCATTTTATCAAATTTTTGCATATGGGTCGCTTACCTAACCGTGACTTATGAGTCGGAGTTAAGTTTCAGTAAGTTACGTACCTTTGAAATATAAACCCGACGACCAAATTACATAACAACCCTGGATTTGATATGAAATTTACAAAAATACCCTTAATACTAATTCAGGACTTTACAACCAATTTCGCTAGTTCACACCTGCAAGTGGTTAGTTTAACGAGTAGGGTGAGATTAGATCTCTCAAATGTAATCTTTTATAATATGGCGGGATTAGATCTATCCATCAGTTTTAATTATAGCCCCATTAAAAACACATTTTGGTGGTTGGGGTGTTATATTTGCCTTTTAGCCGCCCATATAGGCCCCATTGGACTTGCTCTTAAAGCCCTCATCCCTCGTCTTAAAGAAAAAAATTGGAAGCCTGATATGATATGATCGAAGTTCCATGTAAAGCGGTCGACAAGCTTCATGCCCTTAAAATACTTCAACGCATAACCTGAAATCATAATGTTCCACACCACAACATATATCCTTGAATTCCATCTCCTCAAAGAACACTCCCTAGCAACCTCCATCTTCCCACATTTTACAAACATATATTTTCAACTCCATATAATCATAAAAGAATTTTTCAACTCCACATTTTACAACCTCCATATATTCACAAAAGAATTTCCCTCAAACCCAATACTCAACATATAATCATATACATCCCTACCTACCCTATAGTTTTTCAACTCCGAACACGCTTTATAAACCTTATTCACATTTGTTAGCATGGAAGCTGAAATACAGGGCCGGCTCTGGGGCAAGGCCAACTAGGCGGCCGCCTAGGGCCCCGGAGTCAAAACCCAATAATAAGGCCCCCATTCAGTGCTTGGGTCCGGGGTTTATCTACTATATATCAAATGATCTGGATACAAAAATACTCACAGATAGAGAAATTAGAATAGCAACCAACTACACTAAATAATTTTGGATGCTTATTAGGCATTTAAAATATTTTTGTAGCATAAATAATAGGTTATTTAGTTCCTTTTTAAGAATTTGCCTTGGGCCCCCACAATCTCAGAGCCGGCCCTGCTGAAATAGACCAAGTTCTACATGGAAAAAGAAGCAGAGAAACTTACTTTGGTGGGAGTGTTCAAGTTGGTATGAAAAGCAAATGGAGGTGAAAGAGTTGTCATTTGTAGTTGAATGGTGTTTCAAAGTTGGATGAAGTTGGATACAAGAGTTCATCTTGATTGTGTCCTTTTTTTCTTGTTTGAAGGAAGAAGCCAAAAAATAACGATTTTAACTGACATGAAAAGGGCCGGACGGGTTATTGACCCGCATGATAGAAACTGGTTTAGCTGGGCTTTTTCATTTAGGTAATTGGGCTTAAGATATACTGAATCTTCATAACAAGCCCAATTCAAGGTCGTTTCACACTACACCAGTAATCGAAAACACACGACAAATGAAAATGAAAGTAGCACCACGTAACTACTTGATTGTCAACCAAGTACCAATAGCTTGTGCATATCAAACAATCTCCTGATTCTTCCAGTACATGTTAAAAGGGCTGAATCTGCAAAAAATGGATACAGCACTTCCCTAAACAAGCAAGTAATAGGCTTATGTAGTTTGTTTTAATAAATCTAATAAATCTTTTCATTTAATTTATTTATTTTCGAATAAGAAGCAAGTAGAGATCAGATATATAAAATGAAATGAGAAAATTTACATTAGGCTTTCATTAACAAAATGTCAAAATGCATAGCATTCAAATTCCTTCCAAAGCAGGATACATAATGAAGTCAAGTCCCCCAACCTATTTCCCAACCCCCAAAAACGTTAGCATACTATGAAGCAGAAGGAATACAAGTTATCCATTGAAAACAACTTTCATAAATGATATGACCCCCTTCAATCCAAAAACCCGTTTCGAGGTAAATTTTGACACGGATGTTTTGGGCAACAGTTTGCTGGAACTGTGTACATCATGGGTCTGAACAAATGTATCAAATGTCCAGCTGCTCAAGACCAAACGTGCTTTTATGAGTTCCTTCCAAACATCCACCTGATTCAAAATTGTAAAGACGGGTCATTAGGTACAAGGCATTCAGACTGCTACTGGCTATTTAAGAAGCAATATGAATCAAAGATTTGCTTGCACTTTGAGTTTAGTAGAAGGTTAGCTAAAAGGTTTTTCTTACTCGTTCCCCCATGAGAGACGAGAACACCATATTTGCTTCCACAGCATCTTCAACAACCAATTGCTTCAACATCCTTTTTTAGGATCCATTGTTGTTTCCCAATTGAGTTTCTTATCTCTTGTCTATGTGCAATAAAAAGGCTTAGGAGAGATGATGCCTCTACAATAGATTCCATTACAATAAAATGTAAGCAATAGATTTGACAAGCATAGAATGTGTATGTATGGAATATCAATTGTAATGGTTTAGATTAGCGAAAATATCCCACAAGGTCTTTATTTATATATATATATATATATATATATATATATATATATATATATATATATATATAATTATCTAAAAAGTAGCTACTTAAGTTAGCTTAAAATAAATGCGATGCGTAAAACTTATCTACAAAATGAATTCAAACCTAATTTTTTGTGGTTATGAAGCACTCATCATAATTATTATCTTTCCAAAATTTCAGCTCATTTGGAAATCTCTAACATAGATAAAAATTGTTATCATCTTTAAAAAGAAATCTAACGGTCCAGAAATGTTGAATTTTTGTATTGTTTTTTGTCAATGTTAGAGGTTTCCAAATGAGCTGAAATTTTGTAGAGATGATCTTAATATTGAGTATATCATATCTACAAAAAAATAGGTTTAAATTCATTTTGTAGGTGAAGTTTTACTTACGTACTTATTTTAAAGTTAATTTAAGTAGCTACTTTTAAGAAAATGACTGTAATATATATATATATATATATATATATATATATATATATATATAAGACCGACGTGGCAGCTCTTGTTTTGGGGAAACAAATTAACATAGTAATAACAGTTTGAGTTGACCTCACATGGTAACAAAGAATTATTAGAGTCCATTAGCTTCACAAAAAATATAAATAAAATTACTATTTTTTTAATGTTTTATAAATTTACAATCAATGTTTCATACAATTTTAATCATAAAAATGTTTTAACTACTAAATGGAAGGGTTGATCTCATCAACAACTTTTTTTAAAAGAGAAAGAAAGAAACCAAACAGTTTTTTTCAGTATAGGAAAGAAATCGCAAACAAACGACCGTTAAATGAAAACCTCAATAATGGAAGGAGAAGAGGACAAAAATGAAGGAAAAAATACATAACAAAACACTGATTTCTTCTGCTCTATCTGTCTCTTTCACATTCAATTATTTAATTTATTTGTAAGAGATATGATTTTACCTTTCAAACCGTCGTTGGAGTCAGTTACGTTCTTCGTGAATCCTAACACCAAGAAATGTTTTTCTGATAGCGTTCAATTCTCTACCGACATCTCTAATATCCATTCTCTCGGCGGTGATTCCACAGAACATGCAACCCCAATTCTGACTATTGCAGTCATGCACTCTAGCAGTTTTGTTCTCCTGTGGCTGTTGATTCTCATGGTATTAGTATCTCCTAAAGTGTCATCTCCTTCAGATAGAAGTATTGGATCTACAATCCTTATAAGTTGATCATGCAAACCGTTGCTAGCATAGTTATGGAGGTTTAAACCGTCTTTAAACATCTCATCGATTGGTCTCCGTCCTGTAGACATTTCCAACACCATAATTCCATAACTGTACACATCACCTTGTATGGATGCATCAGCTCCCATACCATATTCTGCAATATATACACCAATCACTAGTTTTTAGTAAACCATTTAAATGAATATATATATATATATATATATATATATATATATATATATATATATATATATATATATATATAAAAGCTGGCCAACAAAAAAAAGCGAAAAAAAAGAAAAAGAAATATAATAGTAATTTCGTAATGCTTTACATCCATTATAGGGTTTTTTAGACATTGGTCCTACTATTATTATGGAATTAGACTTTGGTCCATAAATGCTAAAATATTAGGTTTTGGTCCTACTTCTGTTACTTGACCGTCAATCAACTTAGTTATTTTGCATGTGGTCATGTCGTTTTGCTCTTTTGAGCGTCGTCACACGATGCCTACAAGCAGGACTAAACTCTAATATCTAACTTACAAGTAGGACTAAACTCTACTATCTAACTTACAGTAAGACTAATCTTTACTTGAGAGTTCTAATTGACCATTCAGATGTAATTTGATTCCCATATTGAGGAAAGTTTTTTTTACGTTTTACAATAAATTGCCTCGAAATTGGTTGATATGTTGCATAAACCAATTCTCTCAGTGGGGAATAAATTCAAAGCACCGCCTTCAGTGACATCTTTTGTGCTAGAAATAGTAATATGTATGATAGATAAAAAACTAAACAACATACAACCAGTATCGAACACTATAATTATTTTAGAATCTTTAGGATTTTATGTTAGAGTAAAGATTTTTCTTGTTTGTTTTTTTTTTAATCGTGCTATGGTTCATATTTTCACGACACGATTTTTTGATCGATAGATGTTTTACAAGTGTATGTATTGAATCTTTGTGGGTATCAAGAACGTGTATCCGAGGAAAAGATTGTGGGTATAATTCCAGAATGTAGAATTGTCATTCAATGTCCAAGTAAAAACTTAATATGTTCCATCGTTCCACCTCATATATAATTGACCGAACATGTAAAGATTATATGAACTTTTATGTTCTTGATTTGTGACTGTTTACTTTGTAGTGAGATACTCACGACACCATAGTGCTTCTTCTATGCATGTGTTTTCAAAACAATTTTTCTACTTTCCTTCTTCTATGCATACGTTTTCTAAACATTTCTTCTGGTTTCTTTTTGTTTTTTGATTCTCTGCGAGGCATATACTATGGAACTGGAAGAAAAACTTGCAAAACTTAGAGAGCATATAAGGAAGAATTGTAGAAGATCGAAACAGGAGTATTGGAAGATACACATTGTTTAAACCATCGTCCTTTCTCACTCTTAAAGATAAGTTAGTATTTGACCCATATAATAATGTCATCGTTAAGACATGGTCTTTATTATAAGTTGGATATTAGAGTTTAATCCTACTTGTAAGCATGCGTGTGGCGACGCAGCTCAAAAGAGCAAGCGGCATGACCACAGTCAACTAAGTTGGATCGACGGTCAAATAGCAATAGGACCAAAACCTAATATTTGGCATTTCTAGACCAAAGTCTAATTACTATAGTAATAGTAGGACCAATGTCTAAAAAACCCTCCATTATACTATAGAGAGGTTGAAAAGGTCCTCACAATCGCCAGTTAAGATATTAATAAAAAGTAACCAAACTAGCT
Source organism: Coptis chinensis (assembly GCF_015680905.1). Lineage (NCBI taxonomy): Eukaryota > Viridiplantae > Streptophyta > Magnoliopsida > Ranunculales > Ranunculaceae > Coptis > Coptis chinensis. The sequence continues at coordinate 83,364,964 of NC_141463.1, read as the reverse complement.
TTAATTACCACCACATCCACAGAGTTTGTTCATCCTCGATCTTTTGAATTTTAACTCAACTAACATGGACTGAAAAGAAATTAGATCAAGTTGATAGTTTTTATTCTCTCTAACAGTTTTTTATTCACACTAATAATTTCTTTTTCCTCTTTTAAGATATCGATATAACTATGCTAAACATCCAACTATCCAAGGCCCTCCTGTACCTAAATTAGCTCGTGCAACTGGGGTGTTAATGGCGTCGAACTTAACTAGAGAAAAAAGAGGCAAAAAGAATTGAGTTTCACTAAAATGAGGTTGCACATAAAATTATAACTAATGATGCAGTATACTAGATATTAAATTCATGCATTTATGAATTGGAAAAATTTGAAATCAACATATGTCAATATTTAAATTCCAACACGGGCGGCATAGCCAATAGATCCCTTTACCCTGTTAAGGTACTTTGACCATCATGCAAGTTCTCTATTGATCGAAAAGAAGTTTTGCTAAACCAAAATCACCAACATGAGCTACCATATCATTATCAAGAAGCACATTGCTTGGCTTTAGATCCACGATGAATAACCAAAATGTGGCACTTTCGTGATGAAGATAGCTAAGTCGCGAAGCAACATCAATGGCGACATTTAGTCTTTGAAGTAGGTTCAAATTCGATCCTTCATCTTGTTCATCGATCTCTTGATGTAGCCACATTTCTAAACTTCCATTTGGCATGAACTCAAAGACTAGTGTTTTGAATTCATTTCCTTCATAATCCACACTAGAGCAAGAAGTTAGAATCTTAACAAGATTTCGATGGCGATATTACGCAATGATTCACACTCTGCCATAAAACTCTTTAAAGCTCCTCGCAATTGAAGTTTGAACACCTTAACGGCAACAATGGTTTCAGTATTGGTTAAGCATTCCCTTATACACCTTTTGCCAAAACCACGAACGAACCAACACAATTAGTTGGAGAAAATCCACCCGATGGCTTGAGAAAGATCTCCATATGAGACCTTGAGATGCGATCACTAAATGATGGCAAAGAAGCCGTTTTAAGTTTATTTTTCTCCCAAGTAAAAAATATTAGAGAACATGAGGCCAAAAGAATGAACACGGCCACACCGATCATAATTGCCATTTTGGAAGGATCGGACCTTCCATGCTTTTTACACCTTGCTTTCTGATTTCTTAATTGGCATGGTGGCAATTGCGATTCAGGTATACCCCACGAGATCGAGGAATTCCCAACTCTTGAAAAATTGCTTACAATTCTAAAGATTCCATTCATCGGCACCTCACCTTCAAATTTATTGAAGGATAGATTCAATATTTGGAGATCTTGAAAGTCCTCCCAATATTTTGGAATTTCACGAGAAATTGTTGCTTGATAGATCTAACTCTTGGACATTCTTTAAAAGACTTCGAAGATTGAGGAACTGTCCCTTCAAACAAATTATCGCCCAAGTATAACTTTTCCAGACTCAAACACTCACCAAGAGTATTAGGTATTAAACCAGACAACTTATTTCTAGACACATTGATCTCAACAAGATTTTTTAGTTTTCCTACTTCTAAAGGTAGGGAACCAGTTAAGGAGTTCATAGAGAAGCTAAGATAAAGCAGAGTGGGAATATTAAAGATATCTTTAGGTATGGTACCATTTAGGTTGTTTTGTCCTAGACCCAAAAATTGCAATTGGCTAAGAGCACCAAGACCTAAAGGAATGTTTCCTTCCAGTCTGTTCCTTCCTAAATACAATTCACTCAATTTAGTATTGTTTGCAAGAGAAGATGGGATCGGTTCAGACAATTTGTTTTTATCCAGATATAACCCCTGTAAACTACGGAGTTTTCCAATAGAAGATGGAATACTACCGTAAAAGTTATTAGAATAAAGACCTAATAGAAACAAATTGACCAGGTTCCCAATCCCTTCTGGGATAATTCCAGATATTTGATTGCCTCCTAGATACAACTTCTCCATTCGGTTGGAGAGATTGGTAATAGAGTTCGGGAATACACCTCCAAAATTGTTACTGTGCAAGCCCAATACTTTTAGATTACTGGAGTTGGTCAAATAAGTGATAAAACTCAAATCATGAGCTTCTCCTGTTCCTAGATGATTACTTGCAAGATTTAGCCGTTCAATAGTTTGAGGGAATTGAAAATCCTTAGGAATTTTTCCCTCGAAATTGTTATCTCCAATATCAAATAGTTGAAGTTTAGAAGCATTAGCTAATGAAACTGGGAGTAGTCCAGAAAGTTGATTTGCAGCACCATAGAAACCGACGAGATTAGGAAGAGTGATGCCCATGTCTAATGGAAGACTACCACTAAATTGGTTACTGTCAATTGCTAAGATATTCAAGGATGAGATGTTAAAAATTGTTAACGGGACCTCACCAGATAGTAAATTACCTCCAACACCGAATTTTTGTAAGCTTGACAGTCTACTAAAGCTGGCTGGAATACTTCCAACAAATTCATTTTCATCTGCATGGAAGGTTTGAAGGGACGAAAGATTACCTAAAGAAGGGGGTAGCATTCCTGCCAGATTGGTTCTTCCAATAAGCAAGAATTCAAGCTTTGACAATGAGTCAAGCTCTGCCGGAATATTCCCTGACAATTTGTTCCAACTTAAATCAATGAACCTGAGTTCAGTACATTGGGTTAGATTGACTGGAATTTCTCCTTCAAAAGTATTATTGAACAGAAGGAGTACTCGAAGACGAAACAACGGACCAATTTCTTGAGGAATCTCACCGTAGAGTTGATTGTGCTTTAAGTCGATGACCCTTAGGAAAGTGAGGTTTCCAATATGAGGCGATAAGGATCCAACCAAACTCTGGCTGGAAAGATTCAGACTTATGACTCTTTGATGACGCTTGCCGCATTTAATGCCTTGCCACTGACAGAAATGGAAAGATTGGTTCCACGAGCTTAAGCCGCCTTTAATTCCATCTCTAATAGCGATTAGAGAGTGAAGATCAGTCTCATTTCCTGAGGTGGCCATAGAAGGTTTTGTTTGTGACATCAACTGGTTAAAGAGTAGGAAGATGACGTAAAAGTTTAGTAATGCAAATGCCTGCAGGTTTGAAATCATCTTTGCGAATTGTATAAACTAAGGTACGTGGTGTAGTAATATATAGGAGCATTGCCGGCGTGTACTTGATTGACTTACAAATGTGAATCCTCCGTTTCAGTCTTCAAAACTTTAAAAAATTCGCCGGATCCACTTTAAAAAGAGATCTCCTTTAAAAAATGGTAGCGCCTCTTCTTTTACCCCACAATCGCTGTTTTTTTGTTTTTTTTTGTTTGTTTCTTCTTTTTCTTATTTTTTGGTAACCCCATTTTCTTCCCTAATCGTAAGATGTTTTACAAACTCAAAAGTGTTTGGACATTGGAGTTCTTCTACGTTTATACCATTGCAATAATATTAAACAGCCAAATTTACAACTGTAATCCATTCATTGTATGTGTGCATAACATACTTTTTTTTCTAGTCGTTATTAATGTTTTGTTTGTGTGACTTGAGTTGTAGTTATTAATTTGTTTGATCAAATGCGTCAATTGTGTTTTTTTTTTTTTTTTTTTTTTGGCATAGAACATAGAAGTAAGTAGTAAACTCTAGTGTTGGGTATCTGTTTTTTGAGAACAAATGTGATCAAATCATTGGAGTAATCTACAATGGGTGGTCAAATGAATATGAACATAACAAGTAGAATACATATTCCACGAGCTTATAAATGTGATAAAAAATGTACAATATTGCATACACATTGCAGCTTGACTAGTCCCAAGCATGGCCTCAACTCAGTAGTTTTCCTAAACCAGATGCAGTTACAACTTACAAAACCCCAGCGATTGTCACTCACCACAGGCCACAGGCTAAAATTTCATGTCAGGATGGCTACTTGGCTATACACTGTTTGAGCCTTTGAGGCTTTGGTAGAACTTAATCTTGGCTAACACCCGTATCTGTACAACACGCTTCTCAGAAGAAGCTGAGAGACCACGGAATTGTGCAAAGAATAAGTTCTTCTTAATCTCCCCAGAATCCAAAAATTTGGATATTAAACTCGACCTTTCTATAACCTGCCCGCAGATTTGAGATTTTTACTGATGCTCAAAAGTCAAATCAACCATTTACCAGTAATCGCCACAGGAGCACACTCCAACAAAGTGGTGAAAGCGATAACAGTCCCTCATTATGATTTCTCTATCTGTAAGTTTGTATATGAACTTGGTTGCCTCGTGGCAGTCCCCACACACTCTCAGGTTCTTGATGATTCTCAAAGGGGTTCCATTTGGTGTACTGATTAGGCCAAAAGCTATGGCCAACTTTTCGCTGTGTCCACAGAGACTGTCCTCCTTCTCGTCTTCTTCCAAATTCTGCAACACGTACTTTGTGTCTGGGACATAACCAATCTCCTTTATTTCTGAATACAAGCTGTTCATCTTAGCAGATATCTCATCTACCAATGAGTGTGAAGTGTCTCCAACAATGAAGCTGTGAACACTACGTTTCACCTCTATCCAAGTGCAACCTGGAGGCTTTGTCACCCCTCTGTCCTTCATCAATATTCTTATCCTTGCTGCATCTCCCCATCTTCCTGCTGCTGAATAAATGTTTGCTAAGAGTATGTAGTTCCCAGAATATGTGGGTTCCAGTTCAAAAAGATATCCTGCAGCATACTCTGCAAGCTCAGGGTTGCAGTGGATCCTACAAGCACCTAACAAAGACCCCCATACAGCAGCATTCGGTTCAAAAGGCATTTCCTTAATGAATTCCAGGCTTTCATCAAATTGACCAGCCCGTGCCAGTAGATCCACCATCCAAGCATACTGTTCTATTGCAGGACCCATTGCATATTCTGATTTCATCATCTCAAAATACTTCCATCCCTCATCAATCAATCCCGAGTGACTACAAGCAGCCAACAGATTTGTGAAAGTGAATTGGTTTGGCTTCAGTTCAGATGATCTCAAACAGAGAAATAGATTCACAGCATCCATTCCAAAACCATGCATCCCGTAACCTGCAATCATCGTATTCCAAGAGACTATATCTCTTTCAGGAATGAGATCAAAAACTCTTCCCACTTTTTTTATCAACCCACACCTTCCATACATGTCAATAAGACCGTTCCATATTGCAATATGCATATCAAACCCTTTTCTGACAATAAACTGGTGAATCTCTTTACCCTGCTGCAGTGCAGCCAATCTTGCACAAGCAGGGAGAACCGAGACAATTGTTACCTTGTTGGGTTCAATGTCGCTTACGAGCATTCATCTCAAAAAGTTCAAAGCGCTAACCCCCTGCCCATGCTGAGCACAAGCAGAAATAATTGAATTCCAAACAACTACATCTTTATCGGAAAGCACATTGAACACAGAGCAGGCCCAGTCCATGTGATCACATCCCGAGTACATTGTTATAAGAGCACTTCCTACACCGGTGGACAACTCGATCTGTTTTCTAATAACAAACCCATGGATTTCCATCCCTAATTTCAAATCCTTCACCAGGGAACAAGCTGCTAAGGCCCCAGACAACGTGATTGTATTTTGCTTTGTATTTGTTTCACACATTCTTTAAAAGAACTCAAGAGCCATTATCCCATCTCCGTTCTGGGTATATCCTGTGATCAGCCCATTCCATGTAATAACATCGGGCTCCACACCTAGAGACTTCATCTCATTAAAAAGCTCAAAAGTTTCCTCACGACAACCTTTCTCTGCATAATCCGCAAGCATGGCATTCCATGATATCAGATCCTTTTGTTTGATTGAATTGAATTTCCGACGAGCAACCTTTACAATTCGACATTTAGGATACAAATCTACCAGCGAGTTGGCAACGAGCAAATCTGAGACCAACCTGTCAGTCTTTATACAATATGCATGGATCTCCCTTCCATGTTGAAGCAACGACAAATTCGTACAAGCTGAAACAGCACTAGCAATGGTAATCGAGTTAGGCATTACTCTCTCCATTATCATCTGACTGAAAACCTGCAATGCTTGATATGAACACCCATTCTGCTCATTCCCTGTTATCAACGCAGTCCAAGAGACCACATTTGGCTTAAATTCTGTTAAAGCCCTCATCTTAAAGAAAAAATTGGAAGCCTCCTCGAACTGCCCTTTTTGGGAGTACCATGATATGATCGAGTTCCATGTAACGCGGTCAGGTTGTACACCAGCAAGCTTCATGCCCTTAAAATAGTTTAAAGATTTGTTTAAATCTCCTTTCGACGCATAACCAGAAATCATAATGTTCCACACTACAACATCCTTCAGTTCCATTTTCTCGAAGAACTCCCTAGCAACCTCCATCTTCCCACATGTTACAAACATATCAAGAACACATATATTCAGAAAAGAATTTCCCTCAAACCCAATACTCAACAGTCAACATATAATCATATACATCCCTACCTACCCTATTATTTTTCAACTCCAAACACGCTTTATAAACCTGTGGAAATATAAAACGATCAGGTAGAACTCCTTCTTTTATCATTAAATAGAACAATTTTATTGTCTCCTCATAATCACCTATTTCACAATACAATCCTATAATGTAAGTCCAACTGAAAACATTCCGTTCCAACATGGCGACATCCTATCAAACAATCGTCTCGAATCATCCAATCTACCAAACTTACAATAAAACTCAAGAAGTTGACCACTAAGAAACACACATAACTCAACTCCACAAACAATCAAATGAGCATGAACTTGGAAACCCAATTATAAATTACCACTCTTTCTACAATTACGTATGATATAACCATAAGTTTCCATACACTCACTGGGGTTACTTAAATCTATTGAAGTATTTCCCAATACCCCTTTGTTTCTTTGAACCAAAATAGATTCTGCTAAACACCCATTGTTTGTTTCATGGTTTTTTGTCATTTTATGAACGTTATTCACATTTGTTAGTATGGAAGCTGAAATAGACCAAGTTCTGCATGGAAAAAGAAGTGGTGGAGAAACTTACCTTGGTGGGAGTGTTCAAGTTGGTATGAAAAGCAAATGGAGGTGAAAGAGTTGTCATTTGTAGTTGAATGGTGTTTCAAAGTTGGAAGAAGTTGGGAAGAGTCTTGTTTCAAGGAAGAAGCCAAAAAATAACGACTTTAACTGACATGAAAAGGGCCGGACGGGTTATTGACCCGCATGATATACTGAATCTTCATAACAAGCCCAATTCAAGGTCTTTTCCAAAGTTGTGCATCAAACAATCTCTTGACTCTTCCAGGATATGATGAAAGGGCCGAATCTGCAAAAACTTTCCCTAAACAAGCAAGTAATTTAAATTTAAATCTTTTCATTAATTTATTTATTTTCGAATAAGAAGAAGTAGAGATTAGATATATAAAATGAAATTAGAAAATTTACATTAGGCTTTCATTAACAAAATGCATGGCATTCAACATAATGAAGTCAAGTCCCCCAACCAAAAACGTTAGCATACTCTGAAGCAGAAGGAATACAAGTTATCCATTGAAAACCGCTTAATAGATAACTTTCATAAATGATATGACCCCTTTCAATCCAAAAACCCACTTCGAGGTAAATTTTGACACGATGTTTTGGGCAACAGTTTGCTGAAACTGTGTACATCTTGGGATCTGAACAAATGTATCAAATGTCCAGCTGCTCAAGACTAAACGTGCTTGCAGCTTTCGTTATGAGTTCCTTCCGAACATCCACCTGATTCAAAATTGTAAAGACGGGTCATTAAGTACAAGGCATTCAGACGGCTGCTGGCTATTTAAGAAGCAATATGAATCAAAGATTTGTTTGCACTTTGAGTTTAGTAAAAGGTTAGCTAAAAGGTTTTTCTTACTCGGTCCCCCATGAGAGACAAGAACACCATATTTGCTTCCGCAGCATCTTCAACAACCAATTGCTTCAGCATCCTATTTTTAGGATCCATTGTTGTTTCCCATAATTGTAGAGGCATCATCTCTCCTAAGCCTTTTTTATTGCACATAGACGAGATAAGAAACTCAATTGGGTATAGATAGGAGATAAACAAAAACTCAATGACAAAGCATGTCTCTTCGCTTTAAACCTCAAAAGTTTTCTAACCTTTAAACCTTTGGATGTTATATGACGCATTTGAAGGGAAAGTACTCCGGAGAGTTTTAAGCTGTCCCTCGTCATAACAATAGTGTGCCTGTTTACCCCTCTCAACCTGATACACTCAGTATAGACATGAGGAATTTAGAGATGGGCCAAGGCATACAATATTCAAGTATATATAAAAAAAAACAGATGAAGAAAACCAGACCTTATACAGAGGTGGAACACCCACATAAATGCAGCCTTCATCAAATAGAGCTTTCTGCATTACAAGGAAAAACTTAAATTATTGTTTCAACTGGTACTTGATGATTATGAATGAAAGACTTTGCTCTACCTGATATCTATAAAAGAATGTCAAAAGAAGAGTTCGGATGTAAGCACCATCCACATCAGCATCAGTCATGATGATGATCTTATGGTAGCCAAGGGCTTCCTTCTTAAAATCTTCACCCTGAAATGAACAAGAGTAAAACCATTTAGTACATATAATAGAAACAGGTTGATGAAACTGGAAAACAATTGTAGGAGCAAATAAAATGTTTGTGATAACCTTCACACCAAGTTCAAGGGCAAGAATAAGATTTTGAATTTCTTGATTTTTGTACATAGCTGCCTCGTCCTTTCTTTCAATGTTCAGAATTTTACCTCGTAATGGGAGAATGGCCTGCATCAATAAAAGTATATTATGAAATCTTCTCAAAATTCTGCATTCGACAATTTTATCCATGTAGGAAGGAAATTGATTCCACATTGGAATGTAGTCTCACGTACACAAATTAAATGGTGGAACTTAAAAAATCACAGACGTTCAAAATTAAGATATTGACTTGGCCAAGCAAGTTCAACTGTGCCCAAACGATAAAGTAAATAGCTACCATTAAAGGCAGCTATGCACCTTATGTCCTCGTCTGATTTGGAAAACATGGGGCGTGCAGTTTGTTTAAATGAATTAGAAGATGATGAAACGCTTAAGGTCTATCGAGGAGCAAAAGCAACCCCCAAACTCTTTTAGGACAAGAATTCAATTGCTTAAATTCAAAGGGCAATCCCCCATTCTCTACCCACCCACCCACCCTTGTTTGATTCTAACGGTGGTTGTTGGTTTCAGAACTGAAATTTCCCCCGGCTTGAAAACCCTGTTTTAATTCATGCCCTCTAAATTTGCAGTTTTAGCTTCGTTCATTTCACACATTATGCGTTGCTGCGTGCGGTCTATAAATTGCATAACTTGACTCCGATTCTCAAAGATGAACACCTTACTTTATGCATTCAGAAGGTTGCTTCAAAATTCTGCTTCCTCGGATAACGCATATTAGAAAAGGGAAGTAGAGGTACAAACTACAAACTACGAAGTACAAACTAAAAATGATGCTTTCTCAACCTTCGGGGATGATGGAACGAAAAGCAAAGCATTTGCTATTTGTTTTTCATTGATCACAATTACACTAGTTGCTTTTTCATTAATTGCATTGCTCAAATATTTACTTGCAAGGAGAGTTGGAACTTGGAAGTCACTTTTGTAATCAACAGGAACTTAAACCATCGCCTGCATCAACAGAACAGAGAGAGAATTAAAGCAGCAAAAATGACTACAAAGTAATTCCAGGCATTACTGCTCTCTACGGTTTTACTTTCATTTGTATGTGAGAAGCAACCTTACCATAAATTACTGCATGCAGAGGGAGGTGCCTCAAATCATATCACATACTTACATGGCATCGGGTTAAAATGGCGGAGTCCCCCTCCATTATTTGCAAGCATGCTACCAGGGGCTGCACATTATCTCCAGAGCCACTACCCGCCCTTAAGAATGGCTATGTAAACTTACGCAGCTGGGCAGCTCTAAAAGTTGAAAGAAAAAAGAATTTGTTCCTTGCTTTTCTAATAGAAATTAAACATGAAGCAATCTGTTTTTCTGGGCCAACTGACTAGATAGCCAAACCAGAGACAAACGTGTAACGGTGTAAGAGAGAGGATATTATATAGGAATGGAAACGAAAAAAAAAAGAAAATTACATAAAAGAAAACTTGAATATGAAACCAGACTAGGTAAAAGACTCCAGAAAACTATTGATATTTTAATTGATGCCTATAGATGAGACAAGCAAAAAGCACAGAACCAGTTCATATTTACAACAACACAATAGACATAGGTTATATGATCACCTCTATTTCTACTGAACCGTGCATCGAGAATCAAGCCCTGAGACAATATCATCTAGGACCCGTATATATCCTTTCATCAGGCTCCCCTTCAAGAATACAGTGACACCCTTCTGGATAGATTTTTAATGTCTTGTCCATTACTACAAGCCTTCTATTAAAGGAACTTGCTCACCAAGGGATCAGTCACCTTGTCTGCAGCTCCATGGAGAACTAGCAATGGAGATGAAACCTGGAAAGCATGTATGAATTGAAGTCATAAAACGGTGGTACAAAAATAGCCACTTGGTGACCATTGATATAAAATCGAATGTACATATGAAAGGACCTACTGTAGCTACATTATGAACAGAGACTACCTTGTGCACCTGTGACTCAATCTCTTTAGTAGCCTTCAGAAGTTCCATTGCAGTCTTTAATCACATTTGATCAGAGTATGATATTACATTGTAGGCAGCCTGAGCACAATATTATTATACTATTAACAAAGAATCATTTCATAAGAAAACAAAACTGAAATAAGGAAAAAACAACGAAGAGAGAAATGATTTAGACTCTAGAGTGGACAGTGTGAGTCTTATACGTGATAATTTTGAAGTGGACAACTAGTCAAATTTATATATATATATATATATATATATATATATATATATATATATATATAGGATCTGGCAGTAAAATTTGTCTTTCCACTAACATGATGTATGCCTTGTTGCTGTTACATGGATGTAAAATCATTTTCAGAAGAGTGAAAATAATTTGGGATCACAACTTTTAACATAAGAACAACCAATTATGGTTTGGTTTTATGATTTTAAAAAATCACAAGAACAGCAATCTGATTCAGATGTCTTTAGTCAACCAAACAAGAAAGAATGCTCAGGTTTGTTGGAGAGCACATGATAAAACCATACCATGAAAGACAATGACTTACAAGAAATAAGATAAGTGTTACTAAGTGCAAACAAGTGTCAAAGCAGAAAAATATAGGCCTAAAGAAAACTATGAGATTTGTATACAAAATATGAAGATTTTTCAAACAAGGCAATGGGATTTTTTATTTTTCCTACTACTATCGGCAACAAAGATATACCAACCATTTTCTTTTTCCTGGTTTTGGTTTCTCTGAAAGCGAGTTCCCCTAAATCTGTATCTGGGACAAGCTTTGCTTCTGGTAGAAAACTTGACATTATTGACAAGACCTGCAAAATGGCTGGTGCAGGTTTCACGTCCTCTGAAATCTTAACCAGAACACATGTCAGTGAAGTTCCATTAATGGACTCAGTAATGGGATAATTAAATAAAAAAGTTGTGCATTCTGCTGCTTGAACTAGTAGGATGGACTTACTTAGATGATATGAACCAACTTCTTAAAGGGGAGTTCAGCAAAACCAAAATGTACCAGCTGAATATATTATTAAATAGAAAAAATTTAAATGGTGGCAGGGTATTTTTAATCCAGTTTTTTTCTTGTTTCGAAAGTATTACGTTAATGAAAATAGCCATAGAACTTGTTCTTTTGTACATTAACCATTCAAGGTAGGAACAACAAACTTGAACAACAGGGGATTTAAAAAGTCTCTCTATAGCCAATCTCAGTGGTTCCAAAGCTAAACAGCAAAATCATCTTCATCCACCTACGATACTCCATATCATAGAGAGGACCTAAACCTTATCTAATTATCTGATTACGTGACGATACTTTGAAAAACAAAAGAGGACAAATCATTGATAATGGGGAAGTAGTTAATAAAGTTCTTTGAACGATTACTAGCCAATTCATAAAGCAGCTAATGAAGAGTATGCAGCAGTTAAAAGCTATATTATCGGGAAAAAAAAACAGTTAAAAGCTAAAGAATGAACTGAACCCAAATACTGCATGTAAACTTTTATGCTTTGTATAATGAAAATTACAAGTTTTTACTTGATTAGATTTAGCAGAAAAGGAAACTAATGACACTACATTATGGATTCCATGTTGTTCAAATTTTTACTTTTTACAAAGGTCTATGCATAGTTTTGCAAGTTTCTATTTGTTATGTGAAGAGCAATCATAACAAATAAAAAGGAAGTACCACTAGACCTTAATTCAGAGTAATTTCATCTGAATGTAAGGAAGATTTAGAGAAGAGTTTATGACCGTTAAAATGCTAGTAACAGATTGGTGGGCTTACTTTGCACATTGGGGCTACTAGAACTACACCATCCCATTCACTAGGGCATTTTAGATGAGCCTTTAGTGCAACAGCTCCTCCCATTGATTGTCCTAATAAAAACCGAGGTAATTTGCTTGCTTCTGATTTTCCTGCAAAAACTGACCATACAAAAATGCAAGATAAATATTGATCAACTATGACATAATGCGACACTCCCTATTAAGGCTCAACAATGATCATGACCAATGACATACCTTTTATGTTCCTATAACGCTCAATTACATTATCGACTAATTCATCAAAGCTTGGTATGTAACCGTGTAACCCTTCAGATAGACCAAAACTCGGATGATCAATAGCGAAAATTGCATATCCAGACACCGCAATTATCTTGGCAATCCCTGAAGCACTAATGCCCACATATCATATATACATTCTCCATTACAAGCTTTATCAATTAAAAGTACACTTACAGAAAAACAATAAAATTTCGACCTTGAAGAAAAATGTGCATGTATCACCATACCCATGGTAGAAACAAACAACGCCCTTAATTCTAACACCCTTTTTTAGGCAACCAGCTTTTACAGAAAATCTCCAAACCTTTTGAGTTTCTTTCATACCACTAAAATATTCACAAAACTTACCTTCTGAGTACATTAAAGTTAAAAAGTAAAAACACCGAACTCTTTAACTTAGTTTCTTACCTCCAAAGGAGCTAACTACAAGACAAAATTAGAATATAAGAAAGGGGAAATTATGGTAGAGAAGGAGAGGCATGAGAGAGACACAGAGAGATGAACATACCTGAGAGGAGAAGAGAAGGAGAGAGACCGTTGGAGACTGCAGGCGACTCCATTGTTGTTCTTCACGAAAGGAGAGTGTTTTTTCTTTTTTGGTTTGTGGCAAATCCACGGCAAATTTGTGTGCTAATTTGTTGTGGCAAAATTTACTCACCTCCCCCCCAGAGTAAAATTTGCCTTCAAAATCATGGCAAATCATAACTTGTGGCAAATCCAAAAAATATTTGCCATGGTAAAAAAACACATCAAACACTGGCAAACAAATGAATAGTGTCATTTATTTGCATTTGCCATGGCAAATAGGGCTATCAAACACAGCCCAAATGTCCAGCTGCTATTGAGCGTGCTTGCAGCTTTTGTTATGAGTTCCTTCGAACATCCACCTGATTCAAAATTGTAAAGGCGGGTCATTAGGTACAAGGCATTCAGACTGCTGCTGGTTATTTAAGAAGCAGTATGAATCAAAGATTTGCTTGCACTTTGAGTTTAGTAAAAGGTTAGCTAAAAGGTTTTTCTTACTCGTTCCCCCATGAGAGACGAGAACACCATATTTGCTTCCGCATCCATTGCTGCTTCCCATAATTGTAGAGGCATCATCTCTCCTAAGCCTTTTTTATTGCACATAGACAAGAGATAAGAAACTCAATTGGGTATAGATAGGAGATAAACAAAAACTCAATGACAAAGCATGTCTCTTCACATTAAACCTCAAAAGTTTTCTAACCTTTAAACCTTTGGATGTTATATGACGCATTTGAAGGGAAAGTACTCTGGAGAGTTTTAAACTGTGCCTCATCATAACAATAGTGTGCCTGTTTACCCTTCTCAACCTGATACACTCAGTAAAGACATGGGGAATTTAGAGATGGGCCAAAGCATACAATATTCAAGTATATAAAAAAAATAAAGATGAAGAAAACCAGACCTTATACAGAGGTGGAACACCCACATAAATGCAGCCTTCATCAAATAGAGCTTTCTGCATTACAATGAAAAACTTAAATCATTGTTTCAACTGGTACTTGATGATTATGAATGAAAGACTTTGCTCTACCTGATATCTATAAAAAGAATGTCAACAGAAGAGTTAGGATGTGAGCACCAACCACATCAGCATCAGTCATGATGATGATCTTATGGTAGCCAAGGGCTTCCTTCTTAAAATCTTCACCCTGAAATGAACAAGAGTAAAACCATTTAGTACATATAATAGAAACAGGTTGATGAAACTGGAAAACAACTCTAGGAGCAAATAAAATGTTTGTGATAACCTTCACACCAAGTCCAAAGGCAAGAATAAGATTTTGAATTTCTTGATTTTTGTACATAGCTGCCTCGTCCTTCCTTTCAATGTTCAGAATTTTACCTCGTAATGGGAGAATGGCCTGCATCAATAAAAGTATATTATGAAATCTTCTCAAAATTCTGCATTCGACAATTTTATCCATGTAGAAAGGAAATTGATTCCACATTGGACTGTAGTCTCACGTACACAAATTAAATGGTGGAACTTAAAAAATCAGACGTTCAAAATTAAGATATTGACTTGGCCAAGCAAGTTCAACTGTGCCCAAACGATAAAGTAAATAGCTACCATTAAAGGCAGCTATGCACCTTATGTCCTCGTTTGATTTGGAAAACATGGGGTTGTGCATCTTAGTTCAACTATACTGAGCCTCCTGGATAACACTAGACCACTGAGCCCCCCATCCATACGAATCGTAGTTTGTAGTGATGTTCTTTTCCATTTGTTTGATTCTTGGATAGTTGCAACTCCGTAAAATTGAATGTTTTTCTCAAGCCACCAGTAAGTTGATAGTCTGGCATTTTGTCAATTGCTTCTAGTGCTTCAACTAAACAGAACACAAAGCTCCGAGCAACCCTCAAAGACACCAATAAAACATTAAAACACTAACAGCTCATGCTTTAATGTAGACGGCAATACTACTACATCGTTTGGAACTGGAACGGAAACAAATCAAACCTTGCCATAACAACCAAAGATTTAGCGACCTCTAAATAAGAATCTTGAACCTCAATCTTCAATTGAATTAAAACCTTTGTTCAACAAATGAACTACAGAAAACAAGAACGATATAGTTGAATACGTTGAACCTCTAACCCCAAATAAAATCTTAACACATTTTCTACAACAAACAGTGTACTAGAAGAAGAAGCACTGAAAGGTGCAAGGGTTCTACGTAAGATCCTCAAACCAAGCACGTTTGTCTATTGGTTGTTCCATAAGAAACAGGAGATGAAGAAAGGGAGACATACGGATCAAACGCTAAACTTACTCTCCTTGTTTCAAAATGTGGGATGAGAAGAAGAACAAATCCACAAATAGTTCGTAATTCCAACTTATCATATTATTATTATTATTTTATTATTACTATTTTTTATTGTTTTATTTTTTGTGTGTGTTTGAGGGGGTTGTTACACCAGACTGGATTCCAGGCAGTACTGGGTCTACCGCTACCAAGCACATACGGTTCTTTCAAAGACAACTCTTTTCACGAAAATAGGTTTTGCTTCATCAAATGAGCCCAGCAAAGTCAAGTCCGCTGGTTTACTTTTACACTAATGCAGAATGATGGTAACAATTAATTATGGAACACTTGCAAAGAGTAACTGAGAGTTCACTTGGAAGCGCCTATCACGACCTTGTTTTGTACTACCACCAACTGAATCGCCTTCAACTATAAAGATCTATGGTAGAATGTATGGACAATTTATAAATATATTTTTCATAAGAAGACACCATCAAATGTAACAAGTACCCCATGATTAACAAGCACAAAGGTAGTTACGATTTTATGATCATTCATCAGTTGAATGATTTGTTTCGTCAGACTTAGACTGAAATAGCTAACTCTAATACCAATAATTTCCTTTCTGGCATTTATGAAGGAAATAATATTCATGTATCCAACTTCTGAAGGAAATAAAATTTTCAGCCAATCAGATTGATCATCATAATTACCACTCATCCTAGTCAATCTATTAACTGTTCAAATCATCCTTGACATTTATTACACATTTGTCATCCTCATCGTAGAACAATAATCATGAGCGAGTAGAGGAAGCAGAGCATACCAGATTCTGCAGGATCTGTAGCTGAGCAATCAGCCAGCTTTCCAGAAAGAGATGATGATTTTAGAACACTCTTTTGTCTCACCAATTCCCTTGCTCTCTTGGCTGCCAGAGCTGCCTAAATAAGGAAACACCATATAATGCATCAAACAAAGGGTACCGCTAACCTAGCTTCAAAAAATTAGTAAAACACTTTTATAGAAAGTTACCTTAATAGCATTTAAAGATTTGGAGAGAATCAAATCAAGTACATCTGGATGTAGTTCTAAGTACTTGGTGAGATACTCTTGTACCGATTGATCGACCACTCTTCGCACTTCTGGATTACCCAACCTTGTCTTTCAAAATCGAAAATAAGAGGAAAGTCAAATAAGAAATGATGATCTCAAGCGAGCAAGTGAGAAGTTTAATCACCATGTAAGAAATGAATATACATTTTGGTTGAAGATTATATGCATGAATAATCTATTGAATAAAACGATGAAACTACACGCACCTTAGTTTGCCCTTCAAACTCCGGGTTTGGGACCTTTACAGAGATTACACATGTTAATCCCTCCCTTACATGTTCTCCACTCAAGTTAATGTCCTTTTCCTGGAATGGTACAAACCACAAACCAAAAACATTAATTGTAATCAAGAACATACAGGAGAAAGGTGATAGACATAAAATTAGTTATTCAATTTTTGTTTTTTCTGAAGTTTTAATCAACCCCTTAGCTGGAATTCAAAAATTAAAACATACTCAATCAGTACTTAGCCTAGGAATACTAAAATTTATGTTAGGCTTCCCATTTTAGTTTATTAGTCCATCTGCTTCGCTATGAGTCTATGACATCCCAGGGACACGTAACATTCACTTTATGTAAGTTGAAACTCTCATCATTTGATTGCCTAAATACTAAGAAAATCTGATTGCAACAAAGAAAACCCTGTCCATATCACTGATCTTACTTGGCTATTAATACAAGTGGTGACATCATGCAATCATTAACCATAGCTGCCTCAAAATTCTGGTTGGGCCAATGAAATATAAAGGGATTCAATCATAGCTTACAGTAAATACATTCAGGGCAGAATGAGTTTTGGAGACATATGTTGAAACACGGTGGACAAATTTAAATAGCATAGGGATCGTAATCAAAAAGTTATTGACAAAAGATGATTGGGATATAAACTGAAGGGGGGTACCTTGATAAGTTTCGACTTCTTCCCAAGGTTATTGAGTGTTCTTGTCAATGAAGCTTTGACACCATCGATATGTGTACCACCATCAACTGTTCTTATGCTATTAGCATATCCAAACACTGTATCTAAATATGCATCTGAACACCTAAAAAATGACAACAACAAAAGAATAAAAAAATTAAATTAACAATTCAAATGGACACACCATTCCATAGACAATGGAGAAGCTTTGGTCAAGTACAACATTGTCCTTTCTATCTACCAACCACTAAAATAGTTTTGGTATGTGATAATAAGGTAATTTTGAAAGAGTGTGCGCTACATTCTATGAGATATTTCCATCAAGTTTGAGGATGACTTATAAGACTTCAATGCAATGTAATTTGGCATAAGCATCTCACTGCTGAGTGCTGACATACCCAATACAGCAAGTTAGCAATTGCTCTATTGGAGTATCAATTCGTATAGTCTATACTCTATTGGAATGTACATGTCATTCCAATAGAGTGATGAGGACTTAAAGTCTAAATCGGACCTTAGAACGATGGATATAAATATCTTACCATTGGAGAGCTAAATCAATTGTGATGCCTTCTACTTCTTTTCTGAAGCCAACAGTATCATGAATTGGTTTCTGGACAAAAACACCATTTAGCCATATTGAGGTAAGCATGGCATGAGGCAAAAACTTTGATTAAATGTTGAATGCTCTACAACACACGTTGGAACCATAGTGTCTTAACCTATCAAGAGAGAGAGACCTATGTATATTGTTTGAAGCTAAGTTACATTGACACAGATAGGTGCGTCCGTATCCGACACAGATATGAAGTCTCTGACACAGCGAAAATATTGGTGTAATATAAAAAATTGAGGTATATCACATGCAATGTGTCCGATACGGACACGTGAATACGTATCCAACATGGATTATTCTCAAAATATGGTGTGTCTATGGTATAACATAAAATCGCACATATAGAAAAGGAAAAAGAAGCTCCACAAGATGATCTGTAACTATCTATCGTACTGTTTTTTCTGGAGTCATGTTTTCTCCATTCCTGATAACTTGAAAATTACAATCAGCTGCATTATCAAAATATTGTATCTGAGTACAGCTTGACTCAATAGATCTTCTGTATAAAATAGTTTGAATGATTGAAATTGTTGCTCCATTCAATGAAGTGTTAGTAAGCTATCTACTAGCCTACTAGTGAAATCTAAGTAATCTTTCTACTGCCATATAAGAACATGCCCAGTTAAATTATCTAAACAAGGTTAAGAACAATTGGAAAACTAAAAACTAACCTTGATGTGGCATATGCAGAAAATATTCGAACGATAGAGAAGACCAGCAAGAACAGCACATATGCCTGGCAGAATAGATCTTTTCCACGACGAGAAAAGGAGCTGTGAGGTGACAGTAAAAGCACAGTTAGCATTTAGTTGAGAGCAAAACTATTTCATGTCGAGCCGGCCTAGAAATTGATAAAAAGGAAAACCATGAAGTAGTTATAGAACCAACTTACCTGAAGAGCTGCTGAATATACAAATGACTTGTCAAAGAAGTTAACTCCAAAAATGCGAAACCGTGTCGAAACTGGGATGTCAAAGTAGAAGGGTACAAATACCTGAAGAGCTGCTGAATATACAAATGACTTGTCAAAGAAGTTAACTCCAAAAATGCGAAACCGTGTCGAAACTGGGATGTCAAAGTAGAAGGGTACAAATGAAGAAAATATAAGACCATAAGGTCCAGATGCTCAAGGAAGGATGTTCAAGGAAGGATCTGCAAAATCAAATAAATAAAACTTCACCCTAATTTATTGCTTTACAATCCTTTTAATAAAGAAATCCATCAAAAAAATTAAAGCTCAAAAAAGAACTGGTGAACTCTTCAAATACTATGGTCCAACAAACTAAAACTTCTTATCAATATGAATCTCGAATCTATGCAACTGCAAATGTATATTAAACCAGATATGAACAACGCACAGATTGGATAAATATGTTTTCAACATCAAAAAAACATGAGGTGTCATCCAAATATGCATCAGTGCAGATCAAACTTTGCCTCTTTCTAGATAACCATTATGTCTAATGCCAAACATAAGAGTGAGACAAACAAAAACATAAAGAGTTTTGGCTACACGAATCAGGTGGCTACACAAAAGATTTGTGGATGTTTTGGTTGGGGAAACAATAATGAGGTTTTAGGTCAAAGTATAAAACGTTGTATAAAAAGTGTTGTAAACAGAACCTATCCCATATATATATATAAGACCGACAAGGCAGCTCTTGTTTTGGGGAAACAAATTAACACAGTAATAACGGTTTGAGCTGACCTCACATGGTAACCAAGAATTATTAGAGTCCATTAGCTTCACAAAAAATATAAATAAAAGTACTATTTTTTTAATGTTTCATAAATTTACAATCAATGCTTCATACAATTTTAATCATAAAAATGTTTTGACTACTAAATGGAAGGATTGATCTCATCAACAACTTTTTTTAAAAGAGAAAGAAAGAAACCAAACAATTTTTTTCAGCATACGAAAGAAATCGCAAACAAACGACCGCTAAATGAAAACTTCAGTAATGGAAGGAGAAGAGGACATAAATGAAGGAAAAATTATAGAGCCAACACTGATTTCTTCTGGTCTCTTTCACATTCAATTATTTAATTTATTTGTAAGAGATGTGATTTTACCTTTCAAACTGTTGTTGGAGTCAGTTACATTCTACACAAATCGTAGTACCAAGAAATGTGTCTCTGATAGCATGCAATTCCCTACTAACATCTCTAATATCCATTCTCTCTGATCGTGATTCCACAGAACATGCAACCCCAATTCTGACTATTGCAGTTATGCACTCTAGCAGTTTTGTTCTTCTATGACTGTCAATTCTCATGCTATTAGTCTCTCCTAAAGTGTCATCTTCTTCAAATAAAAGTATTGGATCTACAATCTTTATAAGTTGAGCTTGCAAACCGTTGCTAGCATAGTTATGGAGGCATAAACCGTCTTTAAACATCTCATCGGTTGGTCTCTTTCCTGTGGACATTTCTAACACCAAAATTCCATAACTGTACACGTCACCTTGTATGGATGCATCAGCTCCCATACCATATTCTGCAATATATACATATACATCAATCACTAGTTTCCATAACCATTTAAATGTGAAAAAAAAAAAGATTAAGAGCCATTTGCCAGCTGAGAGAAAATGAAAAAAGAAAAATAAATATAGTAGTAATATAGTAATGTTTTACAGCCATTAGACTACAGAGAGATTGAAAAAGTCCTCACAATCGTCAGTTAAGATATTGATAGAAGTAAACAAACTAGCTTAATTACCACTACTACCACATTTCTTTTATCATCGATCTTTTGAATTTTAATTCAACTAACATGGACTGAAAAGTAATTAGATCAAGTTAATAGATTCTCTGACAACTTTTCATTTGCACTAACGTCCAATTCCTTTTTGCCTCTTTTAAGATATCTACATAACTATTTTTTTTTTCGATTGACAATCTAAATAACTATGCTATAAGCTTTGGAGCTTAAAAAATCCAACTATCCAAGGCCCTCCTGTAACTGGGGTGTTAATGGCGT
Organism: Coptis chinensis; assembly: GCF_015680905.1. Classification (NCBI taxonomy): domain Eukaryota; kingdom Viridiplantae; phylum Streptophyta; class Magnoliopsida; order Ranunculales; family Ranunculaceae; genus Coptis; species Coptis chinensis. The sequence continues at coordinate 83,343,842 of NC_141463.1, read as the reverse complement.
CGAACTTAACTAGAGAAAAAAGAGGCAAAAAGAATTGAGTTTCACTAAAATGAGGCTGTACAGAAAATTATAACTAATGATGCGGTACACTAGATATTAAATTCATACATTTACGAATTGGAAAAAGGACTGAAATCAAAATATGTCAATATTGAAATTCCTACCTGGAGCCACATAGCCAATAGATCCCTTTACTCCTATTGAGGTACTTTGACCATCATGCAAGTTCTCTATTGATCCCGAAATAAGCTTTGCTAAACCAAAATCACCAACATGAGCTACCATATCATTATCAAGAAGCACATTGCTTGGCTTTATATCACAATGAATAACCAAAACATGGCACTCGTGATGGAGATAGCAAAGAGCAGAAGCAACATCAATCGCGACATTTAGTCTTTGAAGTAGGTTCAAATTCGATTCTTCATCTTGTTCACTGATCTCTTGATGCAGCCACTTCTCTAAACTTCCATTTGGCATGAACTCAAAGACTAGTGCTTTAAATTCATTTCCTTCGTAATCCACGCAAGAGCAAGAGGTTAGAATCTTAACAAGATTTCGATGGCGGATATTACGCAACGATTCACACTCTGCCACGAAACTCTTTAATGCTCCTCTCAATTGAAGTTTGAACACCTTAATTGCAACAGGGGTTTCAAATTGGTTGAGCAGTCCCTTATACACACTGCCAAAACCACCTGAACCAACAAAATTAGTTGGAGAAAATCCACTAGTCACATGATAAAGATCTCCATAAGAGACCTTAACATGTTGATCATTGAACGTTTGTGAAGAAACCGTTTTAAGTTTACTTTTTCTTCTCAGGTAAAATATTAGAGAACAAGATGCCAAAAGAATGAACACGGCCACACTGATCACAATGGATCTTTTCCTTTTTTCAGATTTATTAATTCGGCATGGTGGCAATTGCAGTTCAGGTATACCCCCACAAAGATCAGAATTCCCAGCTACTGAAAAATTACTTGCAATTCTAAAGATTCCGTTCACTGGTACCTCACCTTTGAGTTTATTGAAGGATAGATTCAACCTCTGGAGATACGGAAAGTCCTCCAAATATTTTGGAATTCCACCGGACAAGTTGTTCCTTGATAGATCCAACCCTTGGACCTTCTTTAAAGAACTCAAAGATTGAGGAACTGTCCCTTCAAACAAATTTTAAGCTCAAGTCAAGAAATTGCAAACTCATACACTTACCAAGAGTACTAGGCAATAATCCGGATAACTTATTTCCAGACGCATTCATTCCACCAAGATGTTTTAGCACCCTACTACTAAAGGTAGGGAACCAGTTAAGGAGTTGAGAGAGAAGTCAAGAAGAAACAGAGATGTAATAGTAAAGATCTCTTCAGGTAGGGTACCATTTAGGTTGTTTTGTTCCAGACCCAGATTTTGCAATTGGCTAAGAGCACCAAGACCTGAAGGAATCTTTCCTTCCAGTCTGTTCCTTCCTAAATACAAAATACTCAATTTAGTATTGTTTGCGAGAGAAGATGGGATTGGTCCAGATAATTTGTTTTCGTACAGATGTAACCCCTTTAAACTATGAAGTTTTCCAATAGAAGATGGAATACTACCGTAAAATCTATTAGAACCGAGAGTTAATGCAAACAAATTGACCAGGTTCCCAATCCCTTCAGGGATAATTCCAGATATTTGATTGACTCCTAGATACAACCCCTCCATTTGGTGGGAGAGATTGGTAATAGAGTTGGGGAAAACACCTCCAAAATTGTTTCTGGTCAATCCCAATACTTTTAGATTACTGGAGTTGGTCAAATAAGTGATAAAACTCAAATCATGAGCTTCTCCCGTTCCAAGATGATTACGTCCTAAAGTTATACTTTCAATAGTTTGAGGGAATTGAAAATCCTTAGGAACTGGTCCTTTGAAATTGTTGTCGATAATACTAAATCTTTCAAGTTTGGAAGCATTAGCTAATGAAATTGGGAGTAGTCCAGAAAATTGATTTTCAGCCCCTAAGTAACTAACGAGATTAGGAAGAGTGATGCCCATGTCTGGTGGAAGACTACCAGTAAATTGGTTTCTGGAAATTGTTATAACATTCAGAGATGAGATGTTGAAAATTGTTGAAGGGAACTCACCAGACAGTCTATTATCTCCAACATTCAAGGATATTAAGCTCGACAACCAACCAGTTTCTTGTGGGATCTCACCGTAGAGTTCATTGCTCTCTAGGTTGATGACCGTTAGGAAAGTGAGGTTTCCAATATGAGGCGATAACGATCCAACCAAACTCTGGCTGGAAAGATTCAAACTTATGACTCTTTGATGACGCTTGCCGCATTTAATGCCTTGCCACTGACAGAAATGGAAAGATTGGTTCCACGAGCTTAAGCCGCCTTTAATTCCATCTCTAATAGCGATTAGAGAGTGAAGATCAGTCTCATTTCCTGAGGTGGCCATAGAAGGTTTTGTTTGGGACATCAACTGGCTGAAGAGTAGGAAGATCATGTAAAAGTTGAGTAATGTAAATGCCTGCTTTGAAATCATCTTTGCGAGTTGTATCTACTAAAAGTTATGTGGTATTGTGGTGTAGTAATATATATAGGAGCATTGCCTGTTAAGATCTCCATTAGTCTTGCCGTGTAGAATAATTTGGTAATCATGCCCATTTTCAAGTGTACTTGGTTGACTTACAAATGTGAATATTTGTTTGAAGGTGTGAATGGGGCATCGGAAGAGTTGGTGAAACAAATTAAATTAAAACAAGTCTACGTTGCATTATTGCATGCATTGCATCATTGAAGTGATATCATAATTCAAGAGGCTCATTTCCATTTTATTAAGTGCAGCTTGACTAGTCCAAGCATGGCCTCAAGTCAGTAGTTTTCCAAAACCAGATGCAGTTACGAAACCCCAGGGATTGTCACGAAACCCCCAGTGATTGTCACTCACCACAGGCCACAGACTAAAATTTCAGCTTGACTAATGGTTCGTTCTTATTAATATAGAGCCTTGAACCGAGTTGATTGGCTTAAAATTATTTCTTGATATGTTAGGTTGGCTACTTCGCTATACGCTGTCTGAGCCTTTGAGGCTTTGGTATAAGTGTATAACTTAATCTTGGCTAACACCCGTATTTGTACAACACTGAGAGACCATGGAATTGTGGATAGAGGAAGTTCTTCCTAATCTCCCCAGAATCCTAAAATTTGGATATTAAACTCGACTTTTCTATAACCTGCCTGCAGATTTGAGATTTTTACTGATGCTCAAAAGTCAAATCAACCATTTACCAGTAACCGCCAGGAGCACACTCCTTCAACAAAGTGGTGAAAGCGATAACAGTTCCTCATTATGATTTCTCTATCTGTAAGTTTGGATATGAACTTGGTTGCCTCGTGGCAGTCTCCACACATTCTCAGGTTCTTGATGATTCTCAAAGGGGTTCCATTTGGTGTACTGATTAGGCCAAAAGCTATGGCCAACTTTTCGCTGTGACGGCTGTGTCCACAGATGTTGTCCTCCTTGTCTTCTTCCAAATTCTGCAACACGTACTTTGTGTCTGGGACATAACCAATCTCCTTTATTTCTGAATACAAGCTGTTCATCTTACCAGATATCTCATCTACCAATGAGTGTGAAGTGTCACAGTCCGAATTTCTAAACAATTAAAATAATGAATATTTGAAATATAAATATCTCAAACATCACTATATCTGATTGTCTAAAACCAGATTTATGGCCGTGGTGGATACAACACATGTCAAAACCTAAAACCCACATCACGGGGATCAACTTAACAACAAAAATCTCCAAAATTTCTTTATTACTTTATGAAAGTCTATCTTCCATCCAAAACCATCAATATAACATTAAGAATAGCGAGGGTTACTCAACATATTGATTCTCATTCCATATGAAAAGAAAACTACGTTATTACATACTTCCAAAAAAAAAAAACGACCTAATAGAATAAACTCGGTTGCTCCCCAAGGCAAGAATCCAAATCTGCGGCGGTTCCATCGCCTTCCACCTATGTTCCTAAGAAACACACGTTCTTGCCAAAACAAAGCAAACATGGATTGACAAAATGGAATTTTCTTTGGTATGAGTAGAACTAACCACATATACACATTATCATACTTTGATTATCCAAACCATCACTTTATATCTATCATAACCTAATCATTCTCGGCTTGGAAGGCGAAGGTAGTTTAATTAATCTCAACCGGCATAGTTCTTTCCAAGCAAAACTTATATTATCTTAACTCATTCTAATACCTCGTTTTAATATCTAAATACCGGAATTAAAACGCGTCTGGATATCCATTCTCAGTATAAAGGGTAGGACCGGCGTCCTGCGACAAAATGTTATTAAGTCCTACCCTCCCGAAAAGAAAGTTAGAACTTGTATATAACATATGTAGATATCCTATGTATTCAAAAGTAAACCCAAACACTCGATAATCAAAGAATACAACTAACATGGCGAATACCTTAGTTCCTCTACAGGGCGATCAAAACAATCACGGTCATTCATGACACATTCAATGAATACCGGTCATTCATGGCGCATTCAATGAATACCCTATATATAATTAGCGGGGCCATTTATGGCACATTCAATAAATGCCCACCTAACATATGACATCAGCGAATCATAAAACTTCAATTTTCAAAACTTGAAGTAGAGAGTTCTAAAGGGGTGCGGTACATTTTGTTTACGCATTATTGAAATTTATTTTATATATCATTTCGGAGAGAACGAATGAGTATCTTGATTAAATTAATTTTGGTTTTACGCGTTATTAGTTTTATGGATGTCTAAAGTGTCATAGCATTGCGTATCATAAAATCTTGCAAAATCACATAGTAGTTAATACCCAAACTGCATTATATATAGAGGTCTTTAGCCTAAAGTCAAGTATGCTAATAGCCCTAGACCTATCTTAATAACCCAAATCATAATCCAGAAGTTAAAAGGTCAAATTGGGTCAATTGGTCAAAGTCAACCATAGTCAAAAGTCAACTCGGTTAAAGTCAAAGTCAACACGCCAAGGGTCAACAAAGATCAACCAACCCCAAACTCCTCTAACCCAAAAGCCCAAAGTCAAAGGCCCAAAGTCTAACTTAAAAGTCAAATTTAAAAAAAAAAAAAAGAAAGATATAAGCCCGCGATTTTGGCCCCAAGCCCAAAATCGTTTTTGGCTCTTGTTCATCTCCTTCACTCCTTCCTACTCCGGCCACCACCGACCACCACGGCGGCCACCACCGCCACCATGACAGAAAAAAAGGTTTTGATCCTCACTAAAACCTAATCAACCGATACCACCAAAAGCGATTTTGTTATCTATCGACAAAATCGAGATTGGCGCTCATTACAACCCTTTTTAAAGCTTCAGCGGTGTCATTTTCAATACCTCACACACACCTAACTACCTCCAACCACCCATAACCAATCAATAACCAACCAAAAATAACCAAAATAGTTCAAAACAATGCAATAGGATTTCGTTCATGGGCGATTCTCGGCCGCCATTAATAAACCATGACCAACCTTCAAAGCTCTCCTGACACCCAATCTCCGGTCCACCATCACCCATCTCACACCAATTAGAACACTCACAGTTCCAACATCACCACAAATAAAAAAAATATATACTTCAAAACACAAAACAGAAATACGGTTTGGGGCTTTGGTGTGACGGCGGCGCCATCAACCACCCGTATCCGGACCGGCGGTTTAAACTCTCAACTTGTCGAATGGATTCTTGTAGTACTTAACAATGGTAATGGTATCTAATAGAGAGCGGCACCATTAGCGAGTTTTACATCTTTATTCTGCGACATTCGTATAAATCGGTTGACAATATTAAAGGGGTTTACACTATACGATTATATCGTATTGTCAAAAAAATCATGTGAATGAGCGATTATCTCGTATCACAAAATCGATGGTAAACAAAAATAAAGCGTGAAATATCCACTCCTGAGCTCTCCGATTATCGACCCGACTACAAGAAAAACTTCATTTTTCTTCTTTCGGAAAAATCCCGTTTTTTTTGCAAAACTAAAACTCTTTGTGTTTTCCCCGAAACTCTGCGGAGAAAACTCTATTACGTTTTTCTTTTACGTTAAAAACAAAACCCCCGAAATAGGGAAGAAGGTTTATCCCATAAACCCACGTCTCCTATTTCCACTAACACTTATCCTATTTTTATTTTTTTCTATTATACATTATTATTATTATTAGGAAAATAAACGAAATAAAACACGGGTGTTATATGAAGTGTCTCTAACAATGAATTTGTGAACTCTACATTTCACCTCTATCCAATGCAACCACGGAGGCTTTGTCACCCCCTCGTCCTTCATCAATATTCTTATCCTTGCTGCATCTCCCCATCTTCCTCGCTTGAATAAATGTTTGCTAAGAGTATGTAGTTCCCGAATATGTGGGTTCCAGTTCAAAAAGATATCGGCTGACATACTCTCCAAGCTCGGGATTGCAATGGATCCTACAAGCACCTAACAAAGACCCCATCTGGCAGCATTCGGTTCAAAAGGCATTTCCTTAATGAATTCCGGGCTTTCATCAAATTGACCGGCTCGTGCGGTTAGATCCACCATGCAAGCATACCGTTCTATTGCGGGACCAATTGCATATTTCCGATTTCATCATCTCAAAATACTTCCATCCCTAATCAATCAATCCGAGGCGATACCAAACAGATTTGTGAAAGTGAAATGATTTGGCTTCGGTTCGGATGATCTCAAAGCGAGAGAAATAGATTCACGGCATCCATTCCAAAACCATGCATCCCGTAACCTGCAATCATCGTGTTCCAAGAGACTATATCTCTTTCGGGAATGAGATCAAAAAACTCTTCCCACTTTTTTTTTATTAACCCACACCTTCCATACATGTCAATAAGACCATTCCATATTGCAATAACCTTTTTCGACAATAAACTGGTGAATCTCTTTTTACCCGCAGAAGTGCGATAATCTTACCAAGCGAGGGAGAACCGAGACAATTGTTACCTTGTTGGGTTCAATGTTGCTTACGAGCATTCCTCTCAAAAGTTCAAAGCCTTGAACCCATTTGTCCATGTTGAGCACAACTCTTGAAGGAGTCGTTGCATGTGAGTCTTGTCGCATCCGTGTATGGTGGGATGTCCCTTACACATGGTATAATGGAGAGTAAAGCCTAACTTCGATTACCATTGCTAGTATTTGTTTCGGCTTATGCGAATTTGTTCTTTGCTTCAATATGGAAAGGAGATCCATGCATATTGTATAAAAGACTGACGGGTTGGTCTTAGATTTGCTCGTTGCCAACTCATTTGGTAGATTTGTATGCTAAATGTCGAACTGTAGAGGTTGCTCGTCGGAAATTCAATTCAATCAAACAAAAGGATCTTATATCATGGAATTCCATGCTTGGGGATTATGGACAGAAAGGTTGTCGTGAGGAAACTTTTGAGCTTTTTAATGAGATGAAGTCTCTAGGTGCGGAGTCCCATGTTATTACATGGAATGGGCTGATCACAGGGTATACCCAGAACGTGTGAAACAAATACAAAGCCGAATACAATAACGTTGTCTGGGGCCTTAGCAGCTTGTTCCCTGGTGAAAGATTTGAAGTTAGGGAAGGAAATCCATAGGTTTGTTATTAGAAAAGAGATCGAGTTGTCCACCGGTGTAGGAAATGCTCTTATAACCAAGGACCAAAATATGGTTAATATATCGGTGTACTCAAAAACCGATATATATATCGGATATATCTATTTTTTTGTGACCAGTCCAAACTATTTAAAATATCGGAAATATTGGATATATTGGAAATATAGTATCATAAATATCGGAAATATATTGGAAATATCGGATTTATATTAAAAAATGGTCAAAAAGTCAAACGATATATACCATAAATATCATATATATCGATTATCTCGGCAATATAAAGTTTTATATCGAAAATTCCGATATATATCGGGAAAAAAGGGTTATATATTCGATTGATATATATCGAAAATATCGATATCGGTGTACCAAAATACTGATATATATATATCGGATATATCGGCGATATTTTGGTCCATGCTTATAACAATGTACTCGGGATGTGATCACATGGAATGGGCCTGCTATGTGTTCAATGTGCTTTCCGATAAAGATGTAGTTGTTTGGAATTCAATTATTTCTGCTTGTGAAGTTCAGTATAACGCAACCCCAGACATACGGATACCCGTCACATTTGTAGATGACTCCAAGTCTCCAAGCACTCGCTACATATGAAAACTCGCATGCTCAACAACCCCAACAACTCATCACTCAACTCCACCTCATGACGTCATCACATGCTACTGTCAACATTACTAACATTATCTTTAAGCCTCATTTCCGCCGTAATACATAAACCATATATTACAACCATCCACCATCATTACAGAGGACTCACCATCATTACACTCTATGCAAACTTCGGATAAGCCTAAAGCGCTTCTGACTACTACCCGAGTGTCTCTTATAGACACATGTCATTCATCTCGACCGCACATATGTACTCATCAGTCATCGTGACGCATCCGATGCACACTCCTAATGTCTTTAAAAGCCACACTCAAGAACTATGTGTGACTTTATTCCAATCTGATCAATTAATCCCAATCTAAGTTACCAATACACGTTTTTCATTACTACTTCCAATATACAGACTAGATACATAGGCATCTTCATCCTCATGAAGAACAGCGACTAACAACAAACAAAACCATCCTCTTTCTTCATATTAACTTAAGAGTTAAGTCTTAATTTGGTATAATGTCCTAATAATCCAAAATGATCATTTTAGACATTTACACCATGAGATCCATTATATTCTGAAATATTTCTTATACTATTTTTCTCACAAACTTTATAGTTTAGAAAACCACATTTTTTATTATTATTAATTAGTACAAATTTTAGATTTTTCATGGTGTGAGAGTGTTGTTTGATGATGTAATGATGCACCAAATAACGTGTTTGCAATCATCGCCCACCCTCCCATCTATAGTTTAGAAACGCCTAAATATGTTATGAAGCCGTATAGATTTTATATCTTAATTTCATGATTTGCGAGTTTTGTTGGATGTAGTGACCGATGCAACTAAAGGTAAGTCCAATGGTACGCCATCTCACCAAATATGAGCATGCTAAAACTTCAACCCGTCAACGCCATCGCTATAAATTTACCTATATATAGGTCGAGAAATAGCGGGATGGCGTGTGCTTTACACGCCAGTCCAAATGGCGGGTAGAAGAAATTGAGTTGCACGTCTCTCGTGGTGGCGACTAGAAGAATTTGGTTCTAAATTTTTTGAAATTAATAATTTAAAACAATTTAATTTTATACATATTTATCCCTACTCTTTTTTTAGAGATATGTGGGAGAAATGGGTAAAATGGGGAGGGGATACAAAAGCCATTTGACACACGCCTATAGTTATGGCGGTTACAGATTTGTTTTGGGTTTTTTCACTAGTTATAGGGTCTACCAATTTCCTTTGACTTTTCTTTTGTTTTTATGTTTATGTGTTTTGGCCACACGCCTATAACACTGGTGGGAAGTTGAAAACCCATTGGGCCTAGCTACGGGCCATCTCGCTAACTCTATGCACTATGTTATTATGCTATGGTGCGATGGCGCATCAAACCATTGGATTCAGCCTAATAAATTGTTTGATGTAATGATTAATGTAACATCGAGTTTTTAATTAGATCATATAGATTTTAAATCTTTAAATCATATAGACTGATATTCACCTTTTGCTATGAGATTTGAATATCTTTCTTGGACAAATTGCAAAAACAAAGAATTTTCCTTACTCACGATCTTCGTGTGCGTATAGTTTTTGAGTAGAGATTCGAACCAACCTAAATTCTAGGACCACTTACAACTTGGTTTTGCTTTTTGGAAACTAGTGAGTAAGTTTAGTTAAGATTTCATTAATACTAACTACATACTTGGTTTCTTTTAATGCACAAAATAAAACAAATTTAAGTTACGTAACATGCAACTAAAACAAGAATAAAAATTTACTAAGACAAAAGTGGAGAGTTAACTTTTTCTCATGTGAAAATAACCTCTATTATTTGATTTTTAGTAAGTGCATCTTAATCTTCCTAGAACTCTTAGACAAGTCATAATAAAAATTAACTTGATCCCTAACGTATATGACTTGTCTCTAAGATCATACATGATAGCATGTAGAACCAAAGCAATGACTTATCTCTAAGCTCATCACTTTAATTCCTAACTAGACTCTACACCAACTACCATTTTGGGATAGGATATAGGTCTAGTTGTTCTTCCTAAACAACTTACTAAAATCAAATACAAAGGTTATCCCTCACATGAGCATCATTAACTCCCCACAAGGGAAAGTTTAGCTCATGTTCCTTGGGAGAAAAATATGACAAGTGTGGAATATAAATGTAAAAAGAGAGAGCTGAGGGAGAACAAGAAGAAAAAGAAACTATATACATATGAACTCACTTGCATGAAGAAGTGAGATTTATTTTCAAGAGGAACACAAAGTTTCCTCCATTAAAACTATTACAAGCATTTTGTTCCAAACTAAAAAACTAAAATACAGACTAAGACTAAGGAACTAAAATAATGTATGGTAAAGGAAAAGAAGTCAAGGGAGTAAATGGAGTGTCCCCCCCCCTTATTTTGTTTTTTTCTCCATTTGAGAGAAATCTCCTTTCCTCCCACGTGAAACACAAAACCATATTTACTTCATTCTTAACCACACAATCCACAACAAAGTGACACCTATCTTTTTTCACTATTAACACCTAATCTCATCTAACTTTATTAACTACATGCAAGGTGTCACTTTTGCACCAATTATTTGCACCTTTGTCTTGACTTGTATGATGACTCATCAAATCTTGTGGGCTCGCATAGTGGGTCCACGTGCAGTCCAGTGGCGGTCCAGTCTTTTAGCAATTTTACAATTTCCCGCCTATGCGTAGAGTTCATCGCCCTAATTGTCTGAGCAGCTCACTTGTCATATTCGAAGTCCTGGTTCAAGAGGTAGGAGCTTCGGAAGTTTGATGCTTCTGTGCGAATTTGTTGGGCTTCACATGGCTGATTTGGAAGAATTCATATATACATCGTTCCCCATGCTTTAACGCAGGTTTAACCAATATTTTTATGTTTACTGTGAATACCTGCAAAAGTACGAAAATATACTCATTTCATGATTATTAAACACATAATTAACCAAATTTATATGTCTCAATAGGGTTTCATATTACAGTTTTGGGTGCTTATCACACTACCCCCAAACAACACTTCGCTTATCCTCAAGCAAAGAAGAGACATTAAAACAGATAAGTGACCAAAAAATGTGTAGTCCTAACTAATTCTCGTTTCGCAAAGTGCGGTTGCATTGACCATATGCAACAAGGTCTTAAACCATTAGGAATTCCCTAGTGGACGAGGTATATAGCCTCGTGGAGAGTTTTCTAGAAGATACTCACAAACTTTATTTATACTACAACGACTTCGGTTTGACAAAAACTCGTTTCCTAAATTAATCTCAGATATCCATACATCTCCTTAGCAGGGAACGACGATTGATTTCTTTGAATCTCAAGTTAATATGCATTCAATAATTAAAACATCTACAAATGATCATGCATGCAGTGAACTTTTCATTGAAATGTACTAGCAGGGTTGTTTCTGGATCCTTTGGAGAGCGTACCTAAATGGGTTCTCACAGGTATGTGTCGAAACACAAATTCGCTCATAATTTTTCCACTTAGGTTTTACTAACTCTAGTGTACAGTAGGCACACATTTCCTCACATACTCAACGACAGTCAGAGGAGCCGAAGTCGATAAATCACATCTACTACTTATTATCACACCATCCTACTCCTAATTGAGCTAGATGTATTTATTAGGTATTATGGGGATTAGGTGGTAGTGTAGAATAAAATAGAAATGGATAATCAAAAATGATAAGTATGAGATAATAGGGTCTTCAAGATATTTACACTCGAGAAATCCTTATTTTCTTTTCCTGCTTCTACCTGAGTTTTCCTACTTTGCTCTTAAGCCTTGTACTTATTTCACACTCTATTTTTATTTTTATTTTAGAAAAAGAAGCTATAGAAACATAATTCTATTTTCCTTGGCTGAAGTAAGTAACTAACTTTTATTTAGGTCAAGTCTTTCTCTTTATCTTTCCATATTTCATCTTATTTCTCATACTCATCACTTAGGTAGGTTATTCTATTTAGGGTTAATAGATGGGTAAGGAATTTTTGGTGAAAGTGAAAGGTTTAATGAAAAGTTCAGTGGAGTGACTAGCGGTAAAATTTGTAACAGGTAAGAATTTTTAGTTATGTCGATCCAAAGAAGGCCTAAATTCTCGCCTAGGATTCGGGTGGTGATCAAGTAAGTAGACGCGTGATTTTCTCTATTCGGAAAAACTACTCCTCTATGTCATTACTCACATATCACACATATCGAGGCTTTTTGGTTAGATTCTCACAGGATTGATCGTTTAAGTAACTAACCGTTGGTTCGTAAACTTCTTTGCTATGTCAATCGATGATACTTTCGGTGCATGAATGTTTATGAAAAGATGTATAAACTATTGCATACGTATTATCTTAAATTTCTTTAAAACAAATCCTAATTAGGATACTAATGTGAGATTTCTAGACAATTTTTTCATCATTGACAAAGGAAACAAGACTTTGTCACTAAGTACAATTATTAATAAAAACTATATCTGGGCTACAATTTGCCTAATTTTTGCTTTCTGGGTTTAAAGCACTCCCAAAACGAGAATGATGCTTAGTCCGAAGTATCAATAGATAAAGAAAGAAATTACCTGAGAACCATGAGCAAAATTAGGGCTAGATTGCTGGAACAGAAAGGTTGGAGAACATAATATATTATACAGAAAGAAACAATGAAAAACAATAGCACACGAAACATAACTATTTAGCTAGATATATGTACAATTTCATGCTCAAATTTACCATCCAGCAAGATGTGTTGGTCTGGCGTATTCAAGAATGAAATGCATTTCCTTAGCATCACGCCAAAAGATAATAGTCTGCCAAATTTCTGCCCATTCTTTGTCTCCAGATTTGTTCAAATGTGTCCTCATTTTTTCTTCCTTCGGGTAACAACGAACATACCTCAAGTACCGAGCGGGACATTTCCATTGCCTAAACCTTAATGAACGAATGATTTTGTTTGCCGGGCACATAGAATCTACCTTGATCCAGTCATGAAAAGTAGCTGAAAACTGTGGGAAATGTGTCTTCATGATTTTCGCAATTCTGTTAAGTAAAAGTATATCGATCCTAAAAAAGCGCGAGCTCGTTCAGATTAGAGATAACACAACCTAAGATATTAAATAATGTATGACCTTGAGCCGTGCATTGAATACTCTGCAAAAGGTGACCTCATTAGCAGTGGAAAAGTGCCAATCTCCCATGATGCTCAGGAGTATAAACAACATTGCAGTCCCCATGTTCATGGTCATGGTTGCTAAGGGAATGGTGATTTCGCGCCATGGCACATGGCCATCTCCTTCTCATGTAATCCCAAGGCCATCACCGTAAGTTTCCCAAAAAACAGGCCACTGAAAGGAACGGTAAGAATTGTGATAGATGTAATGCCATGATGCGGCCGGCTCGTGATATGGAAGATCCAAAGTTAGGGCAAGCTGTTGTTCAGAAAAAATATGATGTGTGCCACCAACTAGGATTGTGAAACCATCTAAGTATAAGTCATGTGCATGGTTGAATGCTGGTGTGTCCTCCATATTAGCATAAAAGTATGCAGCCAAACTCGGAGAATAAGTTTGGTCAGGTTGAAAAACTAGGGAAGACCACCCAATCTTAGTGATGTAGTCACGGAAGAGATGGCCATAAGTATTGGAATCCATCATAGACTGAAATGATTGCTCAGGAATGAGTTTTGGAGGTGTCATGTTTGATGAAGATACAATGTTTGATGAAGATGTCATGGTAGATGAAGTAAATAAAAGGGTAAGGATAAAGGCAAACTGGATGGATAAATGAGTATGGAAGAAAATAAACCCTCCTGTAATGACATTGAAAATCACATGTTAAAATTATTTTAGTCACAATGTAAATGATGACAATTCTAGTAAGCATTTCTTACAAAAGAAAATACAAAAATAATAACAAAATGCAATGATATATTCGATTATTTATTTATTAACTTAGGATTATTATTTTATTTTTATTTAATCATAAAATCATGGATTATTATGTTGATTTTGGAGACGCATATCATGCACCAAACTGTTTAGTTCTTCAATTTGTTGGCTGAGCTGCATCTGAATGTCCCATTGGCTGGCAGAGAGTGTAGTTTGATTCGCCATTAGGAGAGCGTGATTTTGCAAGGACTGAGAATGATTTTCCAAGATTTCCTCCTGTTCAACATCATGCATTACTTGACGTTCTTGGAAATCCTTAAGAGTTGTAATGATGATATTTTGACGAGCGTGTAGTTCCCGCATGCCTTGATGAAGAAATTGAATGCCTTCCATGGGATTAAAAATGTTTAGCATGACATTTTCATCAAAGAAATGTTCAGAGTTGAGCTTGGGTCGATTCGCTCATTCTATATCGTGAGTCCAAAACCAATGGAGTATCGAGGGAGTCAAAACCATTGGCTCTTTGAAGGGGTGTCTGGAGAAACATTAATATTTGCTCTTTGAAGGTAGAGGTGCTGACCTTCTTGTTTTCCTGGTGATCGCGTTCCAGAGGTGTTGGATTAGACAAAAATCATCCCTTTGAGTATGCAAAATCCAAAGTAGGTGAAATTGAGGCTTTGTGACTTCTGATTGGTGTGATGTACCTACCACATTGTGTCCCAACCAGTGGAGCACAACTCGTTGATTATGTTTCAAAGAGCGTTGAAGAACAACGTGATGTCTATTTCCGACTTCGCCATGAGATATGGTAGCTCGTAGTAAAATTTTAACGTAATCAAATGATGACTCTGGAAAAAGGAACTCCTGGGTATTAATTGGGATTTGAAGTATGTCGGAGATAATTTCCCTAGTCAATTCAAATCGTCGTCCATATGCATTGAAGTAGAATTTTCCATTTTCAGGTCCGCTAAATTGGTATAACATCAAAACCAATTATTGGGAATAACCAACAGCTGAATGATATAGAAGAGGCGTCCATCCTCGACGTACAATTTTGGTGACAGAATAAGGAGAAAACCGGCCATCTTCAAAAAAATTCAAGTAGTCTTTCTCAGACATTATTTTTCTTGGTTGATCCATTTGGAAGTATTACTAAGGGAAGGATAGTGAAGAATGCTTGAAATGAGAATGTCTGAAAAGAAGATATTTATAGTCAATCCATGAGTCTGTACCAATCAGGATTCCAAGTGTAGTTAAATCCAGAATTAATATATGAAAACACAAGTGATTCATGTGTTGTTGTAACACCTACCTTTAGGAACAACAACAATGGGTATCCATAGTAAATCTTTTCATATCGGAATCCCAAAAACAATTAATGAGATGTTTCAATGTTAGAAAATACGGAGAAAAGTTTCACAGGGCAGTTAGACCTACACGTAATTTCAGAATTGATGATCATACCTCAATAATAGAAGATGGATAGAATAATCGAGCTGCGTGTATAACAAGTGTTAGGCGTACCGTGTAGCGTGCACTATCTATTCTGAAAACAATAAGTTGAGATTGATTTATTTTGGTGCGTTATTGATTTTGCTTATTTGTTATTGTTTTGATAACTATTTTATGTTTATGATAAGGTAAAAATACAACTAATATACACAATTATTAAATAGGGTACTTCTCCATTTAATACGTAACCCGTACAAATGGTGAAGAATTATTTAACACACCGTAGTAATATACAAAGCAACAAAGGGAAAAAAAGATGTCGGTTACATAGATCTAGATATTCTGGAGCATGTTATGCATGAGCGACAGTAGAACAATGATAAACACGGTTATCACGAATACTATGACAACCCATTCGTGTTGCTCATGTTCCAATCACTCGATCGGATTCATTGTTTTGAATGAAAAGATAATATGTGAAGATAAAGTTGTGGAGAGTGAGAAAATGGGATGAGTGAAAGTGGATGAGGAGAGTTGGATTTTATAATGGAAAATCTTACCGTTGGGTATCTGACCGTTTGGATCAGTCCATTGGGTTTTGGCAGTTGGGCTTAGAGAGTAGACCCAGTGTATAAAGGAACAAACTAATATATTAGGAATTACAATAATTGCATAACATAAATAATTTCTCATTCAAACCGTCTGGAGATACAATATTATGAGAAATCAAACGATACATAATTTTTCATCACTAGAAAAATAAAAATGCAGTGCATAAGGAAAATAAATGACATAGTCATTTCAAAACCAAGGGAAATAAACAGCTACTGGGAATCCTTCGGGTTAGCAGAAGATGAACCAGGGTTTCTACGTCGTCGGCCACGACCAACTCCTGGCTGAGCTGACTGGTATGGAATGTGGCCTAAAGATTATAGCAGTTGATCTTGGAATTGTCGTTGATCTGCCATCATCATTCTTTGGAAATGGCCTTGGCGATTACGCATTTCTTGCTGGAAGTCATTTTGGGAAGTAAGCATCTCTTCCTGACGAAGAAACATCCTGCGCATGCTAGTGTTCATGTGTCTCAAAGCTTCCATGGGAGTGTTGATTCAGTGCATGGTATCCTCATTAAAACAGTTGGGTGGTGAAGGAGGAGGGGGAGGTACGTTATCACGCTCAATATCATCTCTCGCTATAGGGTCCCAGTGATCCATGACACAAGTCTTGAAAATCGCAAAATTTTCGAAAGACCTTGTTTGCATTAAAGGACTAGCGGACTGGAACCCTAAATTAAGTATAATCTGTGTAATAAGTACAGCAAGAAGAGCTGACCTGTTTGACGCAGTCGTAAGAACATGGCCCAGAAAATAGACCATACATAAGGTATCCTTCTTCTCCTGGAGGATCCATAGCAGGTGTAAGAATGTCTTGTTCACGTTAGACGTCTTTGAAGTTCCAATGACGTTGTAAGCCAGCCACTGAGTAACGGCTAGTTGGTTACGTCTGAGTGAGTGCTGGTACATGCAGTTCGAGGTAGCATTGTATTCGCCCTCGAGAAGCGTGTCAAACATCAACTTCATTATATTCGGATACTCCGAAATCAGCAGTGTCGGACTATCGGAGTTGATTGGAATATTCGTCGTAGTCGATATCAATTCCAACGTGAGTTCACGTTCCAACCCATCCGCCGTAATCCAAAACTCATTCCCCTGAAAACCTCCATTGTTATAGAACTTCAACACTAAATCTTCGGAATAATGAGCTGGAATTCGATGCAAAAGGTAGTCCCACTCCTTACTAGCAATTTCCTCATCAAAAAAGGGATGAAACATGCCGGAATTATAGAGATTTGTAAAATTTCTCTCAACTGTGATTCTCCGATTTCCAGCCATAGAATTATCGAGATGAGTTTCTGAGGGTAAATATTGGTTGTGCGGAGTGAGGGTATGGTGGTGGAAAAAAATTGGACGAATCGGTGGTTTAATGCCCGCGTGCACTGGTTAAATTTGGACTTGGGATGCCGCGTGCGCGAGGGAGTATGAGGGGGAGCAAGATCTAGAATTTTGGGGGGAAGAAATGGGAGAGGCTGACGCGTGGGTTGCCCCGCGGGTTGGGTTTTGTGACTGGACTTGTGAATTGGTTCGGGTTATAATTTTTGGCCCAAGCCCAAATGATTTCCATAAATTCCCCTTATGTCCCGAAAAGTCCCAAAATTTCAAATGTGGAATTTCAATTCGTTTTAACTCCAAATTGAATGAATGAGATATCAAAACGATCAACATTAAAAATGTCATCCACTGGAATATGACAAAATCACATTCAAATCTTTTTATTTTTATTTGGGGGGGTTGAATTTTGTAAAAATAGAACGCAACCCCCCATTTTTATTATTATTATTTTTTTAAGTGGAAATTTTATTGATACTGATGAGGGATTTTACAATTAATTAGGACAAGCGTGCAACAAGCTGCGCCACAAGTCATTTCTGAATAGCAAATCCTATTCTTCTAAAAACAAACTCGTTAGAACCTGCTGTCATAACGTTATTGTCCATAACTTTCTGAAGTCTCTTGAGAAGCTCAACAGCCTGTTGTTCCAAGAAACCGAAAGTATCGAAACTAAATGGAATGAAACAATGCTGGTTAACTGTGCAAGCTTCCTCATGTTTCTCCATCTTCCCTGTCACTGCTTCTCCCACCTCAAAGACTCCATTCCCAAGCCCTACCAACGAAGAGGCGCCAGTTACATCAACACATACATGTCTCCCCTCAGACCAACTTTATATCAATACATCCGCAGGGCGAAGTGTAGATCTTTCCTCATTCGGATCAATGAGAAAATTCACGGGAGCCTCCTTCTTCACTTGTACCCCAGCCCTCCAAAATGCATCACATAAAATATCTCTGACATGATCATGTCGGTATTTGAAACCTAAAAAATGTCTACAATGTGCTGCATGGTCCCCAAAAGCATCTAGTCTTTTTTTTTTTTTTTTTTAGAAGTTTTTATTTATTTACAAATTTTATATACAAATGTACAAGGGGAGATGAACTTGTCAACAACACCGGACTTCAAGAAGAAAATCATTACTGTAAAATCGGGCAACTGTCATGTCTCGACTCGAGCTTAACCTAATCCAGCCGTGACCGTGTGGCTTAACCTTTATGTTTTGGGATTCAAGACGGTACCATCCCTGACCAGTGTGCAATGGTCTAATAATAATATTACCCTTAGTACATATGGTATAGCCTCAAACCGCCCCGAACTGTCATCAAATAGAAAACTATTCGGGGTTGGCCTGGTGAAATCCATTGCCCGTGTGAACAAGGGACCATCTGATGTTGCATATCACGACTCTCTTTGTGCACAATACTTAGTGCAAAGGTGAAAATAAAAGACACGAGTATAAACAAGTTGAGTCTTTTAACGTTAGATCCTCAAGACGAATGTGAGTATTTTAACGTCAGATCCTCAAGACGAATGTGAGTCTTTTAACGTCAGATCCTCAAGGCGTTAGATCTTTTAACGCCGATCCTCAAGCGAATCCCAACTGTGGAGAGGGAGCGGACGACGACGAAGTTTATCCTGCTGAGCTGGTGTCAGACAGTAATGTACCTTATACCGGCTCATATCGGATAGTAGATCAAAACCTGGACAGAAAGGTGTTTGACAATTCATACACCACCCCATCCTTTTCGCACGTCGCTTTCGAGCAAAAGTACTACGACCATTACCTATTCAAGATGGGTGAGATTTATACCAAATGATTAGCTTAAGTTCGCGAGGAAGAGAATAGAAAATGGAAGAAAAGGAGGGAGTTGAAATTTTTGGTATCCATTGTTTACCAGAAGGCACGTTTTCTCGATTAACAGAAGATATTTATACTCAGTTCTGAAGTAGAGTTTTTGTGGACTAAGGTTCCGGCGCTTGCAACCACACACTCTAGGGATTTTTAGAAAAGAAAATAGAAGAGGTCCCGGCTACCCTAATGACGTACTTTCCTTGTTTATATCACATGGAAAGAAGTACACCAGTGAATCTATTAGTCTGTATAGACTGGATCTTTGAGAAGAGTCTATTCGACATTTGGAGAGCGCAACTCATGATAATGTTTAACGCGTTGGCCATTTACTTGAAATTCGTTGTCATCATTTACATTTTTCAAAGATATTTCCCCATAAGGGGTGACAACAGAGACAATGAAATGACCAGACCATCGAGTTTTTAATTTTCCTGGAAAAATGTGTAATCTTGAGTTGTACAACAAAACTTTTTGACCAACTTTGAAATCTTTTCTCAATATGTGCTTGTCATGCACTCTTTTCATGTTGGCTTTATAGGATTTCAAGAGATCATAGGCATCACTCCGAATTTCCTCAAGCTCATTCAACTGCAATTTTCTCTTTGCGCCTGCCGCATTAGTATCATAATTGAGGCTTTTGATGGCCCATAGAGCACGATGCTCAAGTTCAACCAACAGATGACAAGGTTTTCCAAAAACGAGGCGATAAGAAGACATCCCTATAAATGTCTTAAAAGATGTTTTGTATGTCCACAAAGCATCAGATAAACGTAGAGACCAGTCTTTTCTAAATGGATTAACAGTTTTTTCCAAAATGGATTTGATCTCTCTATTAGAGACTTCTACTTGCCACTGGTTTGAGGATGATAAGGAGTTGCCACTTTGTGCGTGACTCCATATTTCTTTACTAATGATTCAAAAATTTTATTACATAAATATTTTCCCCCATCACTAATTATAGCTTTTGGAACGCTAAATCGAGAGAAAATATTTTCCTTTACAAACAAAACAACCGTTTTGTGATCATTAGCACGACATGCCAATGCCTCAATCCATTTTGTCACGTAGTCAACTGCTACCAGTATGTATAGGAAACCATGAGAATTTGGAAAGGGACCCATGAAGTCGATGCCCCATACATCAAAGATTTCCACAATTAAAATGGGATTTAAGGGCATTATATTGCGTTGAGTAATGTGTCCTAGCTGCTGGCAGCGGTTGCATGCTTCACAATGCTCATGTGCATCTCTAAACAGTGTTGGCCAATAAAATCCACATTGTAAAACCTTGGCCGGTGTTTTCTTACCACTAAAATGACCACCACAAGATTGTTCATGGCAGAAGGATAACACATCATTGTGTTCCCAGTCGGGAATGCAATGACGGATTAGTTGGTCAGAACAATACTTGAAGAGGTAGGGATCATCCCAGAAATAAAATTTCACAATGGATAAGAACTTTTTTCGGTCATTACGAGACCAAGATGAAAGAACTTCCTCCGTAACTAAGTAATTTACTATGTCAGCGTACCAATGAGACGAAAAAACGGAATATAAGTGTTCATCCGGAAATGAGTCATAGATAGGTTCGGTATTAGTATCAACATCACCGACAAGTCTTGATAAATGGTCTGCAACCACATTTTGCAACCTTTTTTATCTCTAATATCTAGAGTAAATTCTTGCATAAGGAGAATCCATCAGATTAACCTCTGTTTTGCATCTTTTTTCGCTAATAGGTAACGAAGCGCTGCATGGTCAGTGTAGACAACTATAGAAGAACCCACTAGGTAAGGATGAAACTTATCCAAGGCATATACAACGGCGAGAAACTCTTTCTCAGTGGTGGTATAGTTACGTTGAGCTTCATTAAGGGTTTTACTTTCGTAGTAAATGACAATTGGCTTATCTTCTCGGCGTTGCCCCTAGTACAGCTCAATAGCATAGTCGCACACACACATTAATTCAAAAGGTTTAGACCAATCGGTGGTTGAATTATGGGAGCGGTAGTTAAGGCGGATTTTAAAGTCTCAAAAGCTTGTTTGCAATTGAAACTGAAGTAAAAAACGGCATATTTAAGCAAGAGATTGGTTAAAGGTCGAGCAACCTTTGAGAAATCTTGAATAAATCTCCTATAGAAACCTGAGTGTTCTAAAAATGAAGCGAATGTCGCGAACTATTTTTGGTATAGGAAATGAAGCAATTTTTTCTATCTTAGCTTTGTCGACTTCAATTCCGTCTTTTGAAATGATATGTCCTAAAACTATTCCTTTTGTAACCATGAAATGACATTTTTCCCAATTAAGAACAAGGTTTTTCTCTTCACAACGTGTAAAGACCTTTTCAAGATTTGATAGACAGCTATCGAAAGAATCTCCATATATTGAGAAGTCGTCCATGAATACTTCTATAAAACGTTCAACCATATCACTGAAAATGTGAAGCATGCAGCGTTGGAAAGTACCAAGTGCATTGCAAAGGCCGAAAGGCATTTGTTTATATGCAAATGTACCAAAAGGACACGTGAACGTAATCTTTCCTTGATCAGCAGGATCTATGACTATCTGAAAATATCCTGAATAACCATCAAGAAAACAGTAATATGCATGACCGGCTAACCGTTCAAGCATCTGATCGATGAAGGGCAGTGGAAAGTGATCCTTACGAGTGACTGCATTAAGTTTGCGATAGTCAATGCATATTCGTCATTTCACTAGAATACGAGCGGAGATGCATTCATCTTTATCATTGCGTACAACTGTAATGTTAGATTTCTTTGGAACAACGTGTACTGGACTCACCCAAACACTATCAGAGATAGGGTAAATAATACCCGCATCGAGTAATCTTAAAACTTCCTCCCGTACCACATCTTTCATGGTTGGGTTTAGATGACGTTGCGGTTCACGCGACGTCTTAACATTTTCTTCAAGATGTATGCGATGGGTGCATACACTAGGGTCAATGCCCTTAATGTCATCGAGGGACCATCCAATAGCAAAACGGTGTTGTTGAATGACATCTATTAAACGGGATTCTTGATCGTCAGTTAATTGAGATGATATAATAATTGGATGACTACCATCTGGATCAAGATGTACGTATTTTAATTTCAAAGGAATAGGTTTTAAGTCAGGGGAGGGTGGAGTGGGTATTAAAGATTCTTGAGGAAAGTCGTCTTTCATGGAGTAAACAAATTGATGTTCATCCAAGTCACTGGACAAATAATGGTATTGACTCTAATAACTCGTTTACTTCTTGTGTATAATCATCATCCTCAAATTCAGAATCGCTAAAGGAAAGAAATTGGTATACTTCATCTTCAGGAAAATAGTTTGTTAAATACTCTTGCACAATGTTGTCAACCCTGTTCACCTCACCATCAATATCAGGCTCTGGAATTTGTTTCATCATCTTGAACACATTTACCTCGACCGAAAGATTTCCAAAGGACATGGTCATGGGACCATCCCTACAGTTAATAAGAGCATTAGCAGTTGCTAGGAATGAACGTCCTAAGATGATAGGAATGGAATCACATGCAACTTCTGTATCCAAAATAACAAAGTCTACAGGATAGAAAAAGTCTTGGACTTTTACAAGGACGTTTTCCACAATTCCTTTGGGATACTTAATGGAACGATCGGCTAACTGTAGAGTCATGGTGGTAGGTTTCAACTCATGAATACCTAGTTGTTTAAATAAATAATATGGAAATAAGTTCACACTAGCTTCTAGGTCTAGTAGCGCAGTAGCCGTATATTTGTCACCTAAGGTGCATGGAACCGTTGGTCTACCAGGGTCCTTGTATTTGACTATACCATTATGTTCGGTGATGGATGGAAATTGTTCGGTGAGGAATGCTTGTTGAGGAACATTAGTTCTCCTTTTTGTGGTGCACATATATTTCAGAAATTTTGCATATTTTGGCAATAGCTTTAAGGCATCGAGAAAAGGTAAGTTGATTGTCAAATTCTGAAAAGTCTCTCGAATTTTATCAAAATTCTCATCAGATTTATTCTTTGCCAAGTGTGCAGGAAACGGTGCCTTAGGGCAGAATTTGGCAAAGGGGTCCACTTACTTGTTTCCTAAATTTTGAGATGTTGACTTTGTTGTATTTGGTGAATCCCCCGTAGGTTCATTATAGAAAATAGATTCATTGGAACCGTTGGATTCCTTTGGTTGATCATCCGGCATATGTATGTGATTGTCTACAGTTTTTCCAAATCGAAGAGTAGTGATTGCGTGCACCTCACCTTGGTTGGGAGTACTTGTACCAGGTGCATTGGTGAGTTCAAAGGTCGTGTTTGCTGGCTTAGGGTTTGGAACTGCTTGTTTAGGAAACACGCCTTTCTGACTTTTTTCTTGCGCCAATTGTTGAAGAGATTGTTGGATAGACGTTAAAATTTGAGATTGTTGGTTCATGTAAGCTAAAAGAGTCTCGCTTGTCCTATCCGTAACGAGTGGCGCAGGTTGTGCAACAGGTACTAGATCACGATTATTGCTGAGAAGTTGTTGATTATAGTTGGGATTTGGATTGGCTGGAACAAGGCTGCGGTTGGTTTGATAGTTAGCATCAGAAGTATTTTGAAATTGATTCTTACTTTGTTGGTATTGCTGATTATTTCCTTGGCGGTAAGGAATAAAGTTGTTGGTTGGTCGAACTGGTGGATTAGCGAAACGTGGAGGAGCCCCCAGTTGTTGGTTATTTTGGCGCCAAGCGAAATTTGGATGTTGTCTCCAAGGTACATTAGGAATGTTGAATGCACATGACTCCTCCGATGGTTGAGTAAAGGAAGCATATAATAAGGGACAATATGCATCAGGATGGTCAGGACTAAGACAAACAACACATGGGGAGGTGTCAACATTCATCACCTGTTTTGGTAGTTGATCATTTACTTGAACTGCAAGGGCATCTACTTTTTTAGTTAGGGATTTTATCAATTTTTTTAATTTAGGATCAGGTTTTACCTAAAAAATAGATGTAGCTTTTGTAACAATATCCTTTGATGACCTAGACGATTTAGTGTTACCCCAGTGTGTACCTTTTTTCGCTTGTTTTTCAAGAAAAGTATATGCTTTAGTAGCTCCTTTGTCCATGAAGCAACCGCCGTTCATTATGTCAAGAGTTTCTTTTTGATGATCAGAAAGTCCATTAAAGAAGGAACGAACAAGGACGGCTTTGTCTAGTTGGTGATGAGGACATTCTAAAAGAAGATCAGTAAAGCGACTCCATGCTTCCGTAAAGGATTCATGAGGATTTTGAAGAAAAGAATTGAATTTTCTGAAGCATTTCAGTTGTTTTTCTTCTGAGTGTAAAATTGAAGCATGAAAGCTTGAACAAGTTTATTCCATGTGTCTATGGATTGTGGCTGTTGTCCTGCAATCCAAATTGACGCTTTTTCTGCTAAAGTGAATAGAAATAGCCGAAGCAAGAGTTGTTCCTTAGAGACGGCTGGATGGTGAAATGTTGTGGCCACTTGTTGAAGCCTATGAAGATGATTGTACGGTTTTTCGTGATCCAAACCATGATACACAGGTAACAAACTAAAAACGTTTGGCGGAATTCAAAAATCACCGACAATGTCCTCAAGTTTGATGCAGGAAGAAGGTCCTTCCTATAATGCAGTATAGAAGTCTGACAGGGGCTTCTCAGCTGGTGAAGGATCGTTGGCCATAACGACAAAAGTTAATGGCGACGAAGGATCTTGATGAAGGTAATTAATAGAAGAAGAACAATTTATAGGTGAGAACTTACGCAATTGCTTATCGTATTTTTTTCGACGATAGGTATGTTCAAATTCTTTAGTAGAACCAGACCTTAATCTCATGCAAGCATAAAATTAGATCTAGTTGACATAAAGAACTTATTATTACTTGAATTTTATGATTCTCTTGGAGTATTAAAGTTGAACAACGTAGGCCTAAGCTGCTGCTAATGTAGCAGTAAAGCGAGGAATACGTGTGCATAAACCAACAGCCAAGTTACAAGAGAGATGAGGGAGGTTTTCTGTGCAAGCACAGTTCTAATTAAGTAACCTCAATCTTTCAAGTTTCCTAGACACCGTTGGAATATGATTAAGATTTATGGAATTAAAATCTATTCAAGATCTTTTTTTTTTTTTTTAAAAAAAGATTTATGCAAGGGTGAAAGTACAAGCATGCAAATACGACCTACTCATACAATACTAGATGCAGTAGCATATGAAGATACTCTACTCATACGTATAACAATACAAATAGGCAAGGATGTATCATCGATAAATACTTCGATACGTACATGCAAATATATATAAGTAATACGTATATGTACGCTAATTTATAAATATATATTACGTAGACGGATATCTATAGTTACTGGCAAATTTGAATCACTCATACGTATCTAGATACATTAGCATCAAAAAAATATTATCGTACGTGGATAGATACGACAATGCAAAAATGTTTACTAAACATGCAACGTATTATATCTAAACTAAAATACGACTCTTGTATTGCATAATAATTCGATTTCGTCAATACTCATTGAGATTGCGAGTGTCATATAGAGAGCAGCTTCACCCCGTAGGGTTTAGAAACAACTTACCCAACTCAGATTTTAACCCTCGTTGAAATGTTCTCCTTTTTATTGACAAAATCGACTTATTAAACAAGACCGTGTACTTATACGTAGAGAAATACTAAACATGCAACAATAGACACTTATATGTATAGATAGAGATAACCATGCAAAACAGTACTATTTGTATATATATATACATTAATATGCAATTCATACCCACTTAATTATATATATATATATATATATATATATATATATATATATATATATATATCTTTAATATTAACATGATTCATGCATATTTCTAGCCTAATACGTAAATAATAATCCATAAACTAGTACATAATATCTACATACATGGTATTCATGCCAAAACAGTATAAAATTTGGAACCTGCAGCTTCCCGCAAGTCCGCCAAAAAATTGAAACAGACGTTTCAACCCATCGACGTCGTTAATCCCAGAAGATATTTGAAGTATCTGTTACAGGTCCAGAGAGTTAGGCCTGGTAATGGATCAAGATTTATCAGTGAATGCTGGAGCTAGAACATGAGCATCAACAGAGAAAAGACACCCACGGACGCAGCGGGTTCCACTCGACGCTGAAGTTCAAAGATCAGCATTTGTAGCGAGGATTTTCCCACAATGAGCTAAAATTTTCATAGCAACCTTAGATTCTTGTGTAGTTTACTTTCTCGGTCCTAACTTTTTGTTCTTGAAAGTACCACAAAAAATCTGTTAGTGACCAGGTCTTTTGCGAGACAAAAATGTTGAAAAAAAAACAAAACGTAAGAAATAAGCAAAAATGAAGGAAGGATGAGAGTGGGGGTTCCCCTTGGAGCAATTTTCAGTATGTAGCACAAGTCCTTGGTCTTTAGAATGTCCCCGGCAGTGGTGCCATTTTGATATTCACCTTTTGCTATGTTAGAGATTTGAATCTCTTCCTTGGACAAATTGCGAAAACAAAGAATTTTCCTTACTCACGATCTTCGTGTGCGTATAGTTTTTGAGTAGGGATTCAAACCAACCTAAATTCTAGGACCACTTACAACTTTGTTTTGTTCTTTGGAAACTAGTGAGTAAGTTTAGTTAAGATTTCATTAATACTAACTACATACTTGGTTTCTTTTAATGCACAAAATAAAACAAACTTAAGTTACGTAACATGCAACTAAAACAAGAATAAAAATTTACTAAGACAAAAGTGGAGAGTTAACTTTTTCTCATGTGAAAATAACCTCTATTATTTGATTTTTAGTAAGTGCATCTTAATCTTCCTATAACTCTTAGACAAGTCCTAATACAAATTAACTTGATCCCTAACGTATATGACTCATCTCTAAGATCATACATGATAGCATGTAGAACCAAAGCAATGACTTATTTCTAAGCTCATCACTTTGATTCCTAACTAGACTCTACACCAACTACCATTTTGGGATAGGATGTAGGTCTAGTTGTTCTTCCTAAACAACCTACTAAAATCAAATACAAAGGTTATCCCTCACATGAGCATCATTAACTTCCCACAAGGGAAGGTTTAGCTCATGTTCCTTGGGAGAAAAATATGACAAGTGTGGAATATAAATGTAAAAAGAGAGAGGGAAAACAAGAAGAAAAAGAAACTATATACATATGAACTCACTTGCATGAAGAAGTGAGATTTATTTTCAAGAGGAACATAAAGTTTCATCCATTAAAACTATTACAAGCTTTTTGTTCCAAACTAAAAAACTAAAATACAGACTAAGACTAAGGAACTAAAATAATGTATGGTAAAGGAAAAGAAGTCAGGGGAGTAAATGGAGTGTCCCCCCCTTGTTTTGTTTTCTTCTCCATTTGAGAGAAATCTCCTTTTCTCCCACATGAAACACCAAACCATATTTACTTCCTTCTTAACCACACAATCTACAACAAAGTGACACCTATCTTTTTTCACTATTAACACCTAATCTCATCTAACTTTATTAAGTACATGCAAGGTGTCACTTTTGCACCAATTATTTGCACCTTTGTTTTGACTTGTATGATGACTCATCAAATCTTGTGGATCGGACCCGCATAGTGGATCCAGTGACGGTCCGGTTTTTTGGCAATTTTACAACTTCCCGCCTATGCGTAGAGTTCATCGCCCTGATTGTCTGAGCAGCTCACTTGTCGCATTCGGAGTCCTGGTTCAAGAGGTAGGAGCTTCGGAAGTTTGATGCTTCTGTGCGAATTTGTTGGGCTTCACATGGTTGATTTGGAAGAATTCATATATACATCGTTCCCCGTGCTTTAACGCATGTTTAACCAACATTTTCATGTTTACTACGAATACCTACAAAAGTACGAAAATATACTCATTTCATGATTATTAAACACATAATTAACCAAATTTATATATCTCGATAGGGTTTCACATTACAGTTTTGGGTGCTTATCATAGACGAAATGTAAATGTTGTAAGTAATCAATTGTTTTTTTTTGTGTCCCAGGTTATACACCTCTACAAAAAAACTTTGAGTGACTTTCTTGGACAGATTGGGAGAAAAAGTAACTCTCATGACTATTTTTTTTAATCACTCACAAAGATCGGGAAGATGAAAGGTCAAGTATATTCCTAGCACGCAAAATAATAAATGGCCCGACCCAACCGAAACGACCAGGTGTATATAGTATGAACAATAATTGTTCATACCTATACATAAGCTATGAATAATCACTGTTCGTATGACCAATTTTTATTCATACCTCAACATAATATATTATCAATAATAACATCTCTAGGTGGTAGTATCACTTCCCAATTTCTCCAAATTTGCTTCCAAAACTCGGAATTTCACGGAAATCCAACTCTAGGTGGAAGCAAATTCGGTCACATCACTTGTCTAACTACATCTTTGGAAGCAAATTTGGAATTTTGGATGCGGATGCGACACGACAGTGGTAATGTCGCGTGCTACTCTTAATGTCGCCCAAACTTTTTTTTTTTACTTTGACTAACACACCACGCTATTACTAATGTCGTGCGCCATTGCCAATGTCGCGTGGGTTATTTTATTTTTACTTTTTCAATTTGGCACGACAGTGGGAAGGTTGCTTGGGGGGTTTTTATTTTAAACTTGGGGCGACAGTACCAATGGCACACAACAATAGTACTGGTGCGCGACATTACCAATGGCGCACGTGGTTGACCCTACGTATATATTTGCGTCCAGAGTTGGTCAAAATTTGCATCTAATTTCTTCGAATTTCGCTTTCAAATTTGGAGGTGATACTACCACCACCTACATATACTCTAATAACACTTATTGGAGTATGAACAATCAATGTTTATAGCTATTTGGGGTATTATACGATCAGTAAGAACATATATTGGAGTATGAATAATTATTATTCATATTTATTTGGGGTATGAATAAGAAGCCGGGAGAAACTCTCTAGGACAAATCGAGGGAGAAAGTAACTCGTAAGGACAATTTTTTTTTTCAATCACTCACAAGGACCGGGTAGATGAAAGGTCAAGTATACCCTTGACGAAATTTAAAATGGCTCGGGTAGATAAAATGTCAAATATACCTCTAATGTTAAATAATAAGTGGTCCGACCCAACTGAAACGACCCAGTGTATATAGTAAGAACACCTATTAGAGTATGATTGATTATTGATACCTATTGTTCATACTTTAACGCCATGAGCGAGCCATGAACACTCATTGTTCATATGAATACGAACAATTATTATTCATACCTATTTAGAGTATGAACAATCAATGTTCATACCTCAATATAATGTATGATCAGTAATAACACCTATTGGAGTATGAACAATCATTGTTCATACTGTTCATACCTCAACATAATATATGATCTGTAAGAACACTTATTGGAGTATGAACAATTACTTATTTGGGGTATAAATAATCAGTGTTCATACCTCAATATGAGCTATGAACACTCATTGTTTATATCTATTTGGGGTATGAACAATCAATGTTCATACCTCAATATAATGTATGATCAGTAAGAACACCTATTAGAGTATGAACAATCATTATTCATACCTATTTGGGGTTCATACCTCAATGTAAGCTATGAACACTCATTGTTCATATCTTTTTGGATCGAGTATAAACAATCATTGTTTAAATCTTAACATAATGTATTATCAGTAAAAACACTTATTTGAGTCTTATTTGGGGAAACAATCACTGTTCATACCTCAATATGAGCTATGAACACTCATTGTTCATATCTATTTGGGGTATGAATAATCAATGTTTATACCTCAACATAATGTATGATAAGTAAGAACACATATTGGAGTGTGAACAATCATTGTTTATACCTCAACATGAGTTATGAACAATCATTGTTCATACCTCAATATATTACATAATGTACGTTAACCTATTTTGGTATGAACAATCAATGTTCATACATCAACATAAGGCATGAACACTTATTGTTCATAGCAAAACGACTGAAATGGTAAAATTGGAAAATATTTATTTAAAATCCGGGCTATTTGTCCTTACAAGTTATTTTCACTCGAAAATTGGTTTTCACGGTTATTTACACCCGAAAATTGTCACTAAGAGTGATTAAAAAAAAACACTGGTTTTTTGTGAGTGATTTTCACTCGCAGATGGGCTTAGGTCCAATTTCTTGTATGAATAATCACTATTTATACCTCACATTGTCTTTGAGAGTGATAAAAAAAAAAAAAAAAAAAAAAACACACTGTGGCTATGAGAGTTATTTTAACTCGGAAAATGGGCCTTGGACCAATTTATTAACAAAAAAAATTTAGTCCTCAAGGTAAATATGTACGAAATATAAAAAGTTAAATATCGATTCAACAAAAGCGGAAATTTGGTTATTGTATAAATATAAATAAAAATTGATTGGTTTCCAACAACAGTCAAATAATTCATTCCTTGAACACGAAGAAAGAAAGAAATGGGAGATCAGATAGCAAGAGGAGAAGATTTCGAGAAGAAAGCTGAGAAGAAAATCAACGGTTGGGCTCTCTTCGGTTCTAAATATGAAGACGCTTCTGAACTATACGAAAAATCTGCCAATTGTTTCAAGCTCGCCAAATCCTGTAACTAACTAATCTCTCCCTCAATTTTTTATTTTCATTATAATCGTAACAGATCACATATTTTTTATTTATTTTTTTATTATTGATATTGTTTAGTTATTAAACTAAGGTTTATGTTTTATGATTGTGTGTATCAAGATCAAGTCTTTATTTTGCTACTAATAATAAGTTATCATTAATTAATATAATAATTTTTTGTTTCAGGGGATAAAGCTGCCGCAGTGTACATTAAATTAGCTAACTGTCACTTGAAGGTATAGGACTTTCCATTAATGGATATGTAGATGTTTTACTTTACCTTTATTGATTTTTTATTGGTTTACAGCTTGACAGCAAACATGAAGCTGCTTCAGCTTATGTCGATGCTGCAAATGCATACAAAAAGATCTCTCCTAAAGGTGTTTCTGTTGTTAGCTCCCAGTGTTTATATATTCTCAGTCATGTTATTGAGTCACTTCCTGTGATGGTAAAAAAAAGCCAATTGCTGGGTTTGGTCTAGTAATGTCAAATTTCTTAAGGAATTTCTGTTTTAATACTTAGAAAATGCGAATAAAGGGTGAATCCTTAGAAAACGCCACCATTCAGCAAACCTAAGTCTTGTATTTGGACATAGCTATCTATACGTTTGTGTGTAGCATATTCTTTTCATACTTGGCTTTCCTCGTCTGATTATAAATATCTTATTTTCCATAGTAAAGTAAAAAACTTTATTCTTAGAGATAGAAAAAAGCATGTCGAGCTTTCTGTCCCTAAGTGTTTTCTTACTGTTTTGAAGCTTGTTGTCGTATTCTGTAAAAACTGCACCGGAGTTTGGTCCGTGATATCCTTTTCTCTTTCTTTTTCTTTTGAATGCTAATATTCTTTCCCCCACACACTAATAATCTGAATAGAGATGGCTTTATCATAAAAGATGAAGACAATATATTGGATATTGAAAATTGAACTACTGAGCCTGGGTCTGTATGTCTGATTCTCAAACATTTATGTGAACTTCTTTTGTTACAGCCTCTTCTTTTGACTATTCTTTTAGTTTTTTGTCTGAATAGTTGTATGTCCTTTTGGCATTCTATCTGTTATTTTTTGAACTCATCTCATCTTCTTTGCTCCTTTTTACATTGGGCCGTGTGCAGAGGCCATAACGTGCTTGGAAAATGCAGTGAATTGTTTTACAGAAATTGGCAGACTAAATATGGCTGCAAGACACGCCAAGGTGAAATCCCTATATTCTGTTAAAAATCCATTTCATCTCTGAAATTATAAAGTGTGGGCTCTAGATGCATAACTTATCCTATTTGGTATAATCCTATGAAATATTTTATTTTCTATTATGCTTGAGCGTGGGACTCTCGAGTTTTCACAATGAAGTGAATATGCATATAGATAGATATTTAGGATTGATTTGATGTAGTTCATAGCGCATGTGAGTTTAAATGTGTGTAATGACACGGAAGCACATCTTTGTGCAGGAAATTGGGGAGTTATATGAGACTGAACAAGATCTTCTTCAGGCTATTGCTTACTTAGAACGAGCAGCAGATCTTTTTTCAAGTGAAGAAGTTACCACTTCTGCAAACCAGTGCAAGCAGAAAGTTGCACAGCTTGCTGCTCAATTGGAACAGTAAATTCCTTTCCTTAATTATGATATTGATTATTGAATCCTTGTATTTATTTATTTATTTTTTATTCCTCCCGTTGATACTCTTCATTCTGTTTTGTTTTTGTTTTATACTTGGCTTTGGGGTTCTTTGTATTCCATGATTCACTTCCCAGTAAGCTGATTGTGAACCCTTCTATTCTCGGTGTTATGGAACAATACCACATAAAACCTTGTCAGTCAATACTAGTTTGACCATGATGCTTAGAGACCCTATCCCCTTGCTGAAGGCGTGGATGTGTCTCAAAAGATTGCACCAGTTAATAGAAAAAAACTCCAGTGGCCACCAACTTAACCTGCTTGCTGTCATGCTAAGTATTAATAATCCTTTTATTTGTAGGCATCATCTGGGTATCCACATCTCCAAAAACATGTCCTAAAGGGACTCAGATGCCTTATACTCAAGTGTCAGGCTTGCAGTGCATTAGTTGCATGTTTGGCAAGAGTAAACATTATTTGAGAATGTTTGCCCCTGATAATGACGAATTCTACTTGTGAGAGAAAAAAAATTAACTAAACAAATATATGCACATACTTGCAGATATGCAAAGGCGGTTGAGATTTATGAAGAGATAGCGCGTCACTCACTCAACAATAACCTTCTAAAGTACAGTGTCAAAGGGTATCTTCTCAATGCTGGTCTCTGCCAACTCTGTAAAGGCGACGCCATTGCAATAACCAACGCACTGGAGAAATATCAGGTTTATCCAGCATCTCTTCATTTTCTTTTAATTCCTTATTATTATTATTTTGTCCTTTCTATAGCACATTAGTAGAATTTAATTAGTCATTATGCCTATGCTATGCAGGATTTGGATCCAACTTTCTCAGGGACACGTGAATACAAATTTTTAGCTGTAAGTTTTCATAGAAACACCTGGGACCCTCAGTCTGTATTTAGTTTATTGTGGATTTACTGAGAGTGAGTTTAGTTTCACCAATGAGTTCTGCTTTGCGGAAAGAAAATTTCTGGTCGACGCCTCTGTTAATACAGTTCTATATACTGGTCTTAGTCTATTCAATCAAAGGCTTGCCTAGATCCATCTCCTAGTCTCACCCCAGGTGCCTAGGCCCATCGCATATCCCCTAGGCTCACTTCCAGTGTCCAGACTTTTTACTACATAGGTCTTAATTGCAAAAATGACCATACCATCTGAAGATATAGCTCTAATTATACACTGGTAGTCCCTAGTACAGATAGGTTCTTTTCTCATGTTCATTTGTGGATTGGGCTTACCAATATCCTTCTTGATTATCTCAAAGTTCTAATTTTGAAACGTAATTTGTATGGATCGACAGTGACCTTCCAAGTTTAAAGATGTCTATAAGAGGTTTTTTTGGGTTTGATGGAATTTTCAAAGTAGGAATGGTTGCTGTGGTTAAGAACATCCTAGCTGTTCGTTTTTCTGTTTGTATTTTCCCTACAAACATAGGAATGGTGCACATGTTTATGCATATTAGATGTTTTTTAGTAGTTATTACTTCACTCGTATATATGCCACCTCTATACATTGTCAAGTTTATCTATTCATTTTTCTGTTTGTATTTTTCGTAGCTATTGTATTGTAATAGTTAAGCTATAATATGGAAGTGACTGTTAACGGCAGGACTTAGCTGCTGCTATTGATGAGGAAAATGTTACCAAATTTACTGATGTTGTGAAGGAATTTGACACCATGACACGGCTGGTAAGTTTGTTTTACTTGCGAGTTTTAATTTTGTTAAAGATTTGGTCTAGTTGCAAAGGATTCTGATTCTAGTATTTGTTTTAAATGTCCTAGATTTGGCTTTTGTAAATGTTCAGACAGCACACTTGCTGATTGGTTTTTCTAAAATTGGAAGCAATAGTTTCTGATTTAATTAGTCACATGATATTGACTAATTTCTGGAATTGAAAACCATAATGGCATTCATCAGTTCTTGTACACTTTGTCCTACTTCATTTACGTTTCAGTATTTCTGCTATTTTCATTTGACTCAACATCGACCGGTCTACTTCTGAATTCTGTCTTCTAACTTGTTCTTTACAGTAGAAGTCATGTATACTTTCCTTGTGAACGTTTAAACTGTACACGTTTCACAAGTACAATCTCTGCGCATTTTATTAACAATATCCTTGTTCCTAAGTTGCCCCCTTTTTTTTTTCTTCTTGCAATATCTGCGTAGGATGCCTGGAAGACCACACTTCTCTTGAGAGCAAAGGAAGCACTGAGGGCCAGAGAATTAGAGGAGGATGATCTTACTTAAATGAAGATCTCTTGGACTATATCCCGGTTATTTGTTTACTAATTACTTTTATTCAAGTCAGAGTTTTTTTTTGGTAACTATTCAAGTCAGAGTTGTCATTGTGGGTCTTTATTTTTTTTTGATAATAGTGTGGGTCTTTATTATTATCTCTATTACATTGTATTTTGGTGGGTTTTGGCCTTTTGGGTTTAGTCGAAATATTGCTTGGATTTGTGTGCATAAATCTATGTTTGATAACATGCCATTCTGGTCTGTACACTAATAGTTCATTGAAATGGAAGTATCATTTACTTCACTTGTTGGGGAATAGTTGGTTTTACAAAGTTTTGGTTGATACTTATCTTTTAGACTTGACCATAATAATTATGAAATGAAAAAGACAATAGGAAGGTTATGTATCTATTATTCTGTCTGAAAGAAATGAATTCATATGATGCTACATTGATACGAATTACTCGTAATTTTAGTTACAAGATCTGGTCCAACTTGGATTGAATAGAAATGAAGCAAAGGTAACTGAGTCTCCACCCATGTACATACAATCCTGCGTAGAAGCAACTTAAGAAAGATTGAGAGGAAAAAAAGGGCACTCAGAACGCCCTAGGCATATGAAGTGGGTCAATTTGACTTGCGTACAAATTATAGGCTGTGTTTGGTCCACGGAATGAGGTGTTAGGGGATTTAGTTCCACAAAACAAAACTGGGCCGTAACTTTTTCGTTATGAAAACCGGGACCATCCCAAGTATCCAAAAGAACCAAGGTGCATTTTGAATCGGTCTCTTTTGAATCACCATTTGCATCAGATCACAATTCCACTAAAATGCTTGACGTGACACCTTCATACCGTGTTCATTCCAAACCAGTGGCCCTATATGACTTCAAAAGTTGCCCATCTGTGTGGTGAAACTGTGAAGTTGGGATTCGGTGTCTACCACTCCTAATAAGGGGTCTTATCTCAAAATTATAGTTCGTCCATCTCATTGTCTGGCTAGGTTGTAGACCATCAACTTACCATTTATGCATACGTAAATAGGAAAACCAAATGTTTAGTATTGCAGCATTGCCTGATGTTCTTTATGTCAGATCAACACGATTTTGCTACAAGTTGATCCAACGTTTTCCTTTGACATTTGATCACCTTATAGCCATTACTTTATATATATTGCTCGTTAATCTGGTTATTAGAAATTTTGATAGTACCAATTGGCCAAATGGAAGTTCGAGGTCATGAAAAATATTTCTATACAAGGAGAAAAGACAATCAAGATTTAAAATATGACAAAAGCTGCATAATTCACATTCTAGCACTCAACTACATCCAAATTTCAAGTTCACTAAATGAAAAATGTGCAACTGAAACTACAGGGTCCAATTTCCATAAGATACATACTTGGCAAAAAGATAACATTGAGAACAAAATTTGAGCGCTGGTAGGTGTTGCAAATTTGCAATAACCATTAGCTCTCCCAATTGTAGTCAGAAAGATAAAGAAAAGGAAAAAACAAAAACGGTGGTCTTAATTTATTTTGAAGATTCTTGGACTTCCGAAAGACGATACGAAACAAGTTGCAGAACAATCAAATATATATGTCTGTCTGGCTTATCGTTTTTGAACAATAAGATAGTTGGAGGAAGAACAATGCACCCCATTCTTTTCCAATGGTAAGCTGCCACTAACTCATCAAGACTGGAAGACAGAGATCACCCAGTAGTATATGAGAAGACAAATGAAATCAATCTTTTTTTTTGCTCGGTAAAGTTGAATCTCATTAAATGAAATCAATCTTGCCAGGAGAATCATTATCACCGAGCCTCAGTCAAATGTTGACATCTCCTTACAAACCCCCATCACCTTATAAAAGGAGCCAACCACCTCATTTCAGTCCCATTTCCATTGGACAAATAATATATCTTCTTCCATTTTTCATCCGAGAATGCTTCGCGACGTATCAATCTTTGCCTGCACAAAAGTACAGTGGGCACAAGTTCATGTAGCAACTGCTATGTATTGGGAGAAAAATTAATCATACCAAGTTTTGAAACACACTTCTTAGATAAAAACTTATTCTAAAGGTCATGTAGCCCGTAGTGGGGAAAGCAGTTTGGTAAAGGTGGATCCTCCTGTTGGTACTAGAAGGATGGAAATGCACATATATAATAACTCAAAAAAGGACCACTGAGGATGTTAGAATACAAACAAAGAGCGCTAACAGAATAACTAATCTGTATTTTCTTAGCAACCTCAGATTTCTGTCTGGCAGCATGCTAGTATGGTCAGAAACTTAATTAAATCCAAAACCTACCACTCCATGACCCGTTATGTTCATGCATAGGTCTTATAAAGAGGATGGAAAAGGAGAGGAAATTCCCAAATGGTGAACACTACAGATAGGTTTATAAAATATAAAATGATACTCCTTAATTATATTGTAAGAACCTCTCCTCAAAAAAAAATTGTAAAAGTGGTTTCCGTCTATTGCACTTTCCCTAACAGACTGATCATTTTGACAAGAAGCTTTTCTCTCGTCACGATATCAGCACCAGCACGGGTAAAAGTTCATCAAGTAATGGAATCTTCAAATATGAAAACGGGTTTGCAGAAAATTATGCATCCACTGTTCATTCCAACCCATGCCCAACTTCAGGAGGATATCACTCTTTGACATTTCCTATATGTAAATCAATTCATCTATCTTCACAGTGACATCTATATGAAATATCTTAAGGAGCTAAGGGACTTGAACATTAATATAGTTAATCTTCCTACATTCTACCGTCTCTGAACTCTCTACATATTCAAATTCTTCTTATTGAGAAACCTTCATCAGCAACTAACAAATCTTCTATGACGAATACATGCAATTTTGCATGAGTCCCACAACTATATAGAGTGCAGTCCCATCTTTCCATTTATGGTAAGTAACACTAGCAGATCTAGAGATCCATGTCAAAATATATGTATGAACTTTCAACATGTACAGTTGCGTCAAAAGAATAATAAAAGTCATAGTATCTACTCTTTATGCATTACATTACTACGTCTTTAAACATAACTTTAGCGCTATGACGCTATCTATCATTTTTTTTTTTAAAAAAAGACAAAAAGAAAAGAAAAAAGCTTTTGTTATCAGATAGTTATTCGTTCTATGAGCATGTTCTTGTACTATTAACAGATTTTTTACTATATTCACAAATCAAAAATGAAATCATGTATATCATTCATTTAATTATATTTCAGTATCATCTGAATTGCAAACACTTTCCCATTAAACTCACATTTTCTATTTAAGAAAAATATAATCATACAGAAAAGAAACAATCTATACGGCATTATGAAAGCTAACTGATCATAGCATCAAAATCCTGAAAAATAGTCAACTTACCTAACATAATAGTGGCAAACCACTGCTGCTTCATCTAAACTGTAACGAGGAAAGTCAATACGAGCATTTAATGGAACATCTGGCAAGTCTTTGCGTAGTTTGCCCACTGCTGTTGAATGAGAAAAAGCTCCCACCATCATCTCACTGTGCATCATGGATCTAAACGCACTTACCTACAAAAGGGGGAGAAAATATTAATACCTTTGAACACATTGATCTTCAACAGAAGTACTTACTAAAAGTTCTCTTGTTTAACAAGCTAATTGACCCGATTTGGTGCATATTCAACATCCATATGCAACTACAACTACAGGAGAATAGGGGAATGCTTAAACATACTATAACAGTCAACTTTGGAAAAATTCTACAGGTTAGCTAATAATAGTAACTATGATCGAAGGAGTCAATAGAGCCCTAATCTTCCAAGAAACTAACCAAGGCTGTGTTACTGTAAAAGTAAACGGAAAGTAGCAACATTGAGGCACAACAAGATAGCAGAGTCCTACAGCTAAGTAGTTACTATTTAGTATGTACCAATACCATCCAAGATAGTTTTCCAGAGCCACACAACTAGCGTGCTCATTGAATTTATGTGAAGATAGGAATTCAATAGCATATTTATAGAAAACAACTCATTTTTATAACAGTCAGCACAAAAGCAGTAAAAATTAGTAAACTTACAGTTGCTATTTCTTTAGCATGAATTGGCCGGGTAGAACGGACAGTTATTGGTTCTCCAAAATCGCTGAACGTAAACCAACTATTATACTGAAAATTCAGAAAAGAAGATAAATAATCATGTAGATGCAGAAAATATAACGTCTCTCTGAACACCTGAAGCTTATAGGTTTTATGATTTTATCTAACCTGATCAATTGCAAAAAGCACAGGAATATCTTTCACGTGAGATAACTCTTTTCTCAAGCGAACTACTACTCCTACAGCAGCATGTGTGTGAGTAATCCCTGTTTGAATCAAGTCATACAACGTAGATCCTTCAGGCATCACCATAGAGTCAACCCCTCTCATCCATCCAGCACCAGCACCTTCTCCCAATGGAATTGGATCAAAGATTTGGCAGGGTAATTGTTGTAAACGAGACTCATTGTATTTCAGGAAATCCTGGGGACCAAGTCAAGAGAAAATAAAGTCATATCAGACCACAACCACAGGGAAGATTCAACAGCATGTTTTTTCTGAGATGAAGAAGGTATCCCACTATACCCGCATCAAATATCATAAAACAATAAAAAATAATAAAAATGGGGCTTCTAAGTATTCAAGGATGTATTACTTCTCAACCATTTACAATATCCATGATTTCATTTCTCAGCCCTCGCCTTCCTAAAAGCTTAAAAAGATAGGAGAACAGATTATGGACAGTATAGCATGGTCAAGCACTTAAGGATACGGATTTATGAGACGCAGGCTCCTTAGGTGTCACTCCATATTCATATATAGACTTGTAGTACATCATCAACCAGAAAATTTACAAATACCAATCAGTTATGACTTATAATTGATAAAAGATAATAAAATTTCAAGAAATTGCCAACTTCAAGTAAAAGGTAAATCAAACTCAAAAGCAATGGGTTGTTTTATGATCAATGATTAAAGACAACAATTGCAATGTACAGACTTGTACTACACCAAGCAGCAACACTTACAACTACCATTCAGTTATGAAAAAAAGAAACATAACACAACTCCAGGAAATCACACACTTCAATAAAAGAAAAACATTAATCAAATTCAAAGCAACAGATTTGTATAAATGATAAAACAAAGCAATCTATGAATCATATTTGAAGTTAAATTTATAGCTAAGTCTGGAAGAAGAGCTCTCAAATCGTACCTTAAGGATTTCAGCAGCTTGAACAGGAGTATCCCATAGCTCAGTCTGGGGGTTATGATAGAAGAATCCTCCATGAGTCCATGATTTACCTTTTGGAACATAAAAAACCAGCCATCCTTCTTCACGAGCCCACTGAACAAGCATAGCAAGTGCAATACTCTTTCCGCAGCTGACTGGGCCATCCAGCACGATCTGCTTCTTAACTTTAGGACCTGGCGATGACAGCTTTTTAATCAACTTCATACTTAATCTCTGTTCTTTTTACCAGATCACCCTACTAATTCCTAAAGAACAAAAGATACAAAGTTCTACACAAATGAACTTTATGTTGATTGATTGTGCTTCAAAATCTTAAATACATTTATATACTTAGTGTTATCCAACAAATACAGATCAATTTGATGAGCTTCCTGAGTAAAGTTATTCATATAGACCATTGTTTAGCAGTGTCATCAATCTAACATTTCAATCTTAACAAATTAATCCAAGGTCAGTCTTCTTCACATTTTCTTTCTATAAACTAATTTATATAACAAATCAACCAATCAACGTAAAACAAGTGGTAGATTAATCTATAGGTGAAAAAAAACCCAAACTGCGCACTCATTAACCTAGTTGACACAGTATATCCCTAATGTATATACCGTGTAAACCAAACAAACACTCACCTTTACCATCAGACGTTTTCAACGGTGGATCAACAATGCGCCTAAAATTATCACGAAGATCCAAGAAACTCTGTCGAACTAGTAACCCATTACGTTTCACCTCATCAAACTCCTTTGTCATTCCATCAGGCAATCCTTCTGGTAAAACCGCATTCAAATCATCCAAACTACAAAAGCCCAAAGATACAAAATTTAGCTAAAAGCTTCCAAACTAGTAACTTGGGGAATCTCGGGGCGTAAATTTGCAGCTTATTCTACATTTTTACCAACAAAAACTGCTGAAAAACAAGATGGGCAATTCTAAAATTGACAAAAAAGTACCTGTACTCCAAGTAAAAGCAAGTATGTTTCCTTCCAAGTTGAGAAATAGGCCTAGTGTCAATAAAAAGAGGACGACCATTAGGCCCAACATCAAGAGACTTATCATTAATCTCTTCAGCAAGATGACGTGTACGTGAATCTTCATCAAGACCAATACCTATGTCTTTGAAATCATCAACAATGCTTTCTTCATTTTGAGTAGCAGCACTTTGGGCTGATTTTTTTTTAGATGTTTTTTTAATTTTCTGTTTGAGTTGGTTTTTAGATACCGTTGATTTTGATTTCGAAGCTTTTTTTGATGAGAAATGGGCTGCTGTTGTTGTTGTTGGGATTAATAAATGGGCTTTAGAAGAAGAAATGGCGGATTTGAGGATGGAGCGAAACATGGTTGATGGGAGTGAGAGAAGAGAGTTAAGAGTGTTGGGGTTTTTGCTTCTTTTTGTTGAGGGTATTTTCGGTAGTAAAATGAGGGTTTTTGCTAGACATTGGGCCGGGTCCTCGAACTCCTTTAATTGGGCTTAAATCTTGAGCATTTGTTGGGCTTTAAAACGGATATTTAGAAACACCTCTTTACAGTGTTTTTTTTCTGTTATTTTATGGGCATTTTCTTCAATGCGCCAAAAGTCAAATGCACTCATTGTGCACTAATCCACACCCCTCATCCACTCAAACCAAGGATTGATGATGTATTGTGTTCCGGCCCCCACAAATGTGGCCCAATATAAGCCCAATTCAATACAAGCCCATGCTCAGAGCCCAACTATAAACAAGCCCACGCTCAGGGCCCAACTATAAATAACCCCACGCTCAGAGCCCAACTATAAACAAGCCCACGCTGGAGGCCCATGCTTTCGAGCCAACTATATATACAAGCCCACGCCAGTGGCCCAACTATAAACAAGCCCACGCTTCAAGCCCAACTATAAACAAGCCTTCCGCCGAGAGCCATGCTTTCGAGCCCAACTATATACAAGCCCGCTTCGGCCCAACTATAAACAAGCCCCTTCGAGCCCAACTATAAACAAGCCCACGCCCGAGCCCATGCTCGAGCTTATCTATGAAAAGCCCATCTTTGAAGCTTTACATTCCACGAGCGATTCTCCCCGTTCTCCAACTTAAATTAATCCAGCGAATCGTTCTCCGCCCGGTTCTTCAAACTTTCCAATCCCAGGCGGCGGTTCTCGCGATTCTCCAACTTCATCCCGGTAGCCGTTTCTCGCCAGTTCTCCAACTTCATCCCACGGTGGCCGATGATGTCCCGATTCTCAACTTCATCCCCGGAGCCGAGATGTCCCCCGGCTCTCAACTTCATTCCACGAGCCGACGGATGTCGCCAGCTCTCCAACTTCATTCCACGAGGCCGACAGATGTCCCGGCCGGCTCTCCAACTTCATTCCACGAAGCCGGCAGGATGTCCCCGCTCTCTCCAACTTCATTCCACGAAGCCGAGCCGGATGTCGCCGGCTCTCCAACTTCATTCCACGACAGCCGGATGTCGCCCGGTTCTCAACTTCATTTCCAGCCCGGCA
Source organism: Coptis chinensis (assembly GCF_015680905.1). Classification (NCBI taxonomy): domain Eukaryota; kingdom Viridiplantae; phylum Streptophyta; class Magnoliopsida; order Ranunculales; family Ranunculaceae; genus Coptis; species Coptis chinensis. The sequence continues at coordinate 83,301,084 of NC_141463.1, read as the reverse complement.
GTTCTCGCCCGATTCTCTAACTCCATCCCACGAGCGGTTCTCCCGCTAAAACTAACTTCAATCCACGGCGGCGGTTCTCGCCCGATTTTCAACTTCAATCCACGAAATGGCAGTTCTCCCGCCCGGTGAAACCAACTTCATTCCACGGTGGCCGGTTCTCCCGCGATTCTCCAACTTCATTCCACGAACCGCAGATGTCCCGCCGGTTCTCAACTTCAATCCCGAACCGATAGTTCTCCCGCCGATTCTCAACTTTATCCCACGAGCGGTTCTCCGCCCGGCTCTCCAACTTCATCCCATGATTGGGCGGTTCTCCGCCCGACTCTCAACTTCATCCCATGATTGGGCCAGTTCTCCGCCCGTTCTCAACTTCAACCCACGATTGGAATATTGGAGAACGAGGAAGTAACTATCACCAATGCTACCTATAAAATCCAACCTTCGTCATTTTTCCCGAACTACATAATCGAGACTTGATCCCAAGCAATATCTTTGGAGTACGAGGGCAACTTCAAAACCGAAGTCCGCCCTCATCTTTCCCCAATCACCATCTCCTTCACCATCTCCAAAAACATTACTCACAACCCCAATTTGGTGTGTTTTGGCAAATCTTGTTTGAAACATATTTGGCGCCGTCAGGTTCCTACCCTCAACCACAAACAAAAGTTACGGCCAATGGCTTCTCGAAAAAATAAACAACGGTGAAAGTATCCCTTTTACCGCACAAGTTCAAAAGATTCACCCTGGCTGCTGCGAATTCATTTTCCAAGTCCGATGGTCCTCGCCATCTGCGGACCGAGAGGCTGGGTATTCACGTGCGGATCCATCAACTCGTAGATCGTCGACTCGGACAATTGGAGAGCAAGAATAACAATTTGAAGAAACAACCGCGTCGACTTCTCAAGATGATTCAGCTCCACGGCAAAAGTGTTTGGGATCGTTTGAACAACGAGACATCTCGTCAAAGACTCGAAAGTACAAACTCCCGCTTTTAATAGAAACCGCGGCGAAGTTAAACTACGAAAGGCTTCATGAAACAAAATGTGCAACCGAAAAGCCTACACTTTCCGTTGTAATCGTAGTTTAATCCACAAAACTCTGCCGACCTAGATGCGGACCACCATGTGAGGGATCACCAACTCACAAAGATCTCATGACAAAACCGGTTTTGCCAATTCGAACCGGGTCTTAAGAGAGATCAGAAAAAATATCCATATAGGTCGGCAAGATAGACTACCCAACCAACGAAAAACCAATGAAGTTCCTACCCCAAACTCTAGGAGGGTAGGCAAGCTTAGTGCAAGTCCTCGCCGCGAATAGCAATACGCTACCGATCTCAACAAAGAAGACTATTCATCAGGCAGTTCCAGTTCACAACCTAATCGCTCAAGTTGTAGTCCTAATCCAAGAGCTCATTGTCGGCCAAAGTATGTTGACAATGGTAGCGATGGAGATGGAGACTCACTTGCAACAGGTCAAGAAAATGGTTCTCGACAAATCCAAACCTCCGTCGTATTCTCCCCGATGTTCACCATAGAGAAGAAGGAACCGATCTCCACTAATCGCTCTGGGTCACCTTCACCTGCATGGATCGGTCGACGGGAACTCACTCCCCTCCTCCAAGAAATCTTGGCCAAAACGCCCATAGTTCGGTCGGGGACCATCGTCAAGAGAATGTTCCATTTTCTGAACGACGTCTCCATGAGATGATAATGAAGCGCCGTTAATGATAAGGAGTCACGAGAAAACAAAATCACTAAATCTCGCTATAGAAAGTGGTATCGATTCTCCTTTCTCTCCGAATCCAAACAACCGCTCATCACAAGGACTTCAAAATAATTCGAGAAGTATGATGAGATTGATGGAGATCCTTTGATGCATCTTGTTAATTACGTAAACAAGATGATCTTATGAACTTTCGACGATTCTCTTCTTTGCAAGTTATTCCCGGCCCACACTCATTGAAATTGAGTCGATGAGATGGTTTAACATGCTTCCGTGAAAGATCCATCCACAATTTTATCGATCGGCTTACAAGTTTGCCGAAAGCATTTTCGGCAACAACCGAAATAACCGAAACATATTGATTCTCTATTCAAGATTAAACAACAAAAGAAGAAAAGCTCAAGAAGTTTGTTATGAGATTTTTCGAAAGCGTTGTTGAAATCCCAGATGCATATGATATTCTTAGTCATTTATGCCTTCAAGGAAGGCATTAATTATGATAGGGACGGCATTTACAACTCTATTGTAAAGACGCCCCAACAACTCGTTATGAACTTTTCTCGAACTCAACAGTTTATTCGAGTTGAAGATAATGCATCGGCACGAGTTCACAGAGATAGGGATCGAATAAGCAAGCCGCAGGAACAGAGTCAAAAACAAAAGTTTCAACAAACAACCGATCAAAAGTCCAAAAGTGATGGTAGGCCACAACAATGGAACGGCAAATAACAAAAGAAACTTCCAGAGTTAAAGCTTACCGCCCTCAACGAGAAGTACGCTGTTATCTATGAGAAGATTAAGGGAAAGAATATCTTATCTCCACCTTTTCCCTCTCCAAGATACCAAGGCTGCACGTGATAAATCCCTCGTGGTGCAAATTTCAACGATGATTTTGGTCATGAAACCGAACAATGCCGATCTCTAAGGGGTAGAATCCAAGGTTTGATCGAGAAGCGGTATGCCGAGGGATTATGTCTTTGGGTAAAACGAAACAAGCTTTAGTCGTTACCGCACACAATGTAATCAAAGTCGGTCATGCCGAGTTGATTCAATGTCTAACACCCAGTAGCAAGAATTTCAATCACTCCAAGATCATCGATCTCAACCACCACTATGTTTATAGTGGATATGATTTTTCCACGAATGGGTCTGAAACTTATGAGGAAGGATCTCTCATTGATCGACAATGACTCGATAGGAGTGCACCATCCTCATTATGATGCCGTTGTAATACAAGCTTTTGTTGGAATTCGTGGTGCAGAAAATCATGATCGATACAGTAGTTCGGCAAGTGTGATCTACAAGCGTTGTTACAAAGGACTCAACCTCCCCGATAAAATGATAGTTCCCGATCCAAATCCTATCATTGGCCCGATGGATGGGACAACAACAACGGTTGGTAGATGCTCTTCTTCCGTGACATTAATGAACAAGGAAGTTACAATTGATTTTTCTTCTCTTGGATTGTAACTCCTCCTACAATGTCATTCTGGGAAGAGATTGATTCACTCAATGGGAGTCGTCGTTTCTACTTTCCATCGGGCTATCAAGTTCGTGTGATGGTGGGGTATGCAAAGTTCGGCGATCGATAGCAGCTTTGAAGTGCCATGAGTCCAGACTCGAAGATTATAAAGATTCGAAGTCAAGGGTAACACCATCCTAAATGTCGATGGGGAAAAGTAGCAATTACAGAATTCCATTGGCGGTAAACGCGCTATGGAGCAAGCGTTTAGGTGGCCCCCGACCATCGATAGACTCCTCAAGTACGGGATCAACAAAGAAGAAGAAACCACTTTTATTTCTCAGCGGAAATTTCCAAGAAAGAACAGGATAATCTCATTGAGCTTTTGAAGAAAAATTGCATTATGCGTTTGCGTGGACGGTCGAACAAATGCCAGGATTGATCCTTCACTTGCATGTCACAGCTGGATATCGACAAAACACAAAAGCCAAGGTCGCAAGAAGCCTCCGAATGGCTCCCCGATCGAAAAGCTCAAAGTGAAAGAAGAGATCGACAAACTTCTAAGTGTTAATTTTATTAGGCCCGTACTATATCCGGAAATGGATATCAAATGTAGTAGGTTCCTAAGAAAAATGGGAAACTTAGAATGCGGTTGATTTTATCGATGTCAATAAAAAATGTCCCGTTTCAATTCGTGATCCTTTGTTCTCAGATTTACGAAATGGTTGATGCCACTTCAGGGTTTAAACGAATTTCTTTTATGGATGCCTCAATGGGATTTTATCAAATTGCATTAGCCGTAAGATGAACAAGAAATTACAACTTTCATAACAAACCAAGGCTTATTTTGCTATAAGGTAATGCCTTTCGGTCTAAAAAATGCACCGCAACATATCGAGGAAATTCATTAATACATCATTTTCAGACTTAGGCAAGTTTATGGAAGCTTATATTGACGATATATGGTCATCAAGTCGCATGAAGAGTCATCACACCTTCATCACTTGCAAAAATATTTTGATCGGCCGATACATATTCGAACGCGTCTAAATCCATCAAAATGCGATTTGGATTAGCATCGAAAATTTCTTTGATATCTTATGACCAAACGAGGCATTGAAGCTAACCCCGATCAAATCCGCGGCAATTACTCGAAATGCCCTCGCCAAAACCAAGAAGCAAATCCAAAGAACTTACGGGTAGGATAGCGGCTTTGGGTAGATTTATCTCAAAATATTCAGATCGGCTCCACCCCTTTTTCCAAGCCATTAAGGGATCCCCAAAATGGGATGAGATGTGTGGACGCTTTTTTGAAAATGAAAGAATACCTAGTACGCCCCGCCAATTCTTGCTAGTCCCACCACCGGACAAACAATTGGCATCTATTTGGCAAAGATCGAAATAGCCGCGGAGTGCCGCCTTATTCATTGATGATGAAAATGAACACCAATTTTCTTCATAAGTAAGACCACTTTACGTAAACAAGGTATTCACAGATTGAGAAAATAGCTCTCACTTGTCCATAGTGCACTAAGATTGAAGCCTTATTTTCAAGGACGTATCATCAATGTCTACAATCAATACCCTTTGAGAAAAAGTTCTTCAAATGCCGATTCGAGCCGATTAGCGTAATGGGAAACATATTTGAGTGCCTACCTAAATTATCTACAAAGCCCGATCATCCGAGAAAGGCCACGAATGGCATCACTTATGGCCGATTTTCCTGGCCGATGACATACCGACCATGGAAGAGCGCTTTGGCGAACCTCCTCCTAATCCACAACAAGGATCGTCCCGCTCCATCCACAAGTGCGAATTCTACTTTTATGGACTATACACACGGACGGGTTCCAAGAACAAATCAGGTTCAGGCCTTGGTTGTGTTTTGATCCGACCGATGGCGAGAAAATTGAAAAATCTGTTAGCTTCCGATTTTGGCGCGATCAAACAATGAAGTCAATATGAAGCGGTTCTTTATGCAATTTTAACGCACTTGACACGGGGCCAAAAAATCGAAGTTATTCAATCGACTCAAAGCTTGTTATGTAATCAATTTGGCGGATCTTTTGTTGCTTTCGAAATGATAGGATGGTTGCGATATGTCCAAAAATGCATGAGCTATCCATTCATTTCAAATCCATTTGTTCTCACCAGCTGCTCGAATGATAATCGCCATGCCGATGCCTTTTAGCCTATCTCCGCCGCTAGCTTGATGTTAACAATGAAAGAAAAATCTATATTGATTTCCAACCTTTCCAAGCATAACCTGCCATAGAAGAACATGTTCAAAACTTATATATTTGTTTCATCTATGCTATTTTCGGACGACATCTCGGAAATTCAATTCGAGCAAGTGAATGCCGCCGTAACAAGGAAAAGAAAGAGAGAAGAGCTAGCTCAATCGGGCGGCACAAGTTCGAATCTCACTCGTGAGGAAGCAATTTCAAGAAGATTTAGCCGATTATCAAGGTTCACGATCATCGGTTGAGAGTGATTCTCCACCCACACATGATGCCGACCAAATCAATGTTGATATGGAAGATGAGTCCCACGGCGGATAATTCTCCGTACCACATTTGGATCTCCAATCCATCGACGGTGACACTTCACCGGATGATTGGAGACCTATTTATTTAGAATTTCTACAACATGGAACTCTATCGAGGATTCATGCGCTTCCTACAAAATTAAAGAGATGCCCGGAAATTTGTCATAATTCCAAATTCTAAAGGAAATCTCCTACTTTATAGGAAAGCAAATAATTTCAGTCCTCTTTTTTCGGATGTCTTTCCAAAGATCAAGGTCATCTAGTTCTCAAAAGAGATACACGGACTTTGTGGAAACCATTATGGGGACGTAGTCTTGCACATAAAGCCATGACTCAAGGATCTTTGGTGGCCTAGCATGCAAAGACACTCAATGAGAATTTGCCTAAAAATGCATACCATGTCAAAAACATGCAAATATGGGCAAACTTCCAAAACGGAACTCCACCCAATTCTAAGCCCTGGCGAGAAATGGGGCTTGGATATTGTGGGACCCTACCAAAGGCTCCCGGAAGTGTAACGATTTTTATTGGTTAAGTGATTATTTCACTAAATGGGTAGAAGCTCAACCGCTTGTCAACATCTCAAAGCGGATGTACGGCGTTTCTTATGGAAAGACATCGTTTGTCGCTTTGGAATTCCATCTAACATCGTCTCGACAACGGTAAACAATTCGATGTGGAAGAAATTTACAAATTTTCGCCCACTAAAAATTCAGCATAATTTCTCCGCCCATATTATCCACAAGCAAATGGACAAGCGAAACAACCAATAAGGCGATTCTCTCGACTTTGAAGAAGAAGCTTAATGAAGCAAAAGGAAATTGGGTTAAAGAGTTGCAAGAATTACTTTGGGCTTATCGCACCACTCCAAAGCATTCTACCAATCTTTCCCCTTTCAATCTAGCTTATGGCATGGATGTCCGTCCTCCCGTGAATTAATTGCACCAACTACAAGGACGTATAAAAGACAAACTGGTAACAATGATGCCGCTTCTAACTTTGGTGGCGGACTCAATTGATAACACTTTCGAGAAGAAGCTTTACAATGTCTAATAAAATATCGTGCAGCCATGAAACGCAAATATGATAAAAGCTTTGCCTCAAGAGTTTTGAACCGTAAGATCGGGTATTTAGCCGCGAAACAGGAAGCTCATTGAATCGGGAAGTCAGTCGAGAATTGGGAAGGACCGTTCATTATTGATAGACCAAAGATCCAAAGGGTCTTATTTCCTTCGTCGAATCACGAGAAAAATTTGCCAAGCCATGGAATGCTTTTCATTTGAAAAAGTTTTATCGTTGAATGTTTGTTTTTCATTCATTGTAATCATTTTATAATTCAATAAAATTCGATCCATCTTTCGCTTTTAACTAGAGATCAAATATCCCAAATTTCATTACGTTATCATTACACTATGGGGGCTTACACCCCAAATTTCATTACGCTATCATTACACTATGGGGGCTGGACACCCCAAAATTTCATTACGTTATCATTACACTATGGGGGGGCGATTCCCCAAATTTCATTATGTTATCATTAAACTATGGGGGCGATAACCCCAAATTTCATTACGTTATCATTACACTCATTGGGCGACACCCCAAATTTCATTACGTTATCATTACACTATGGGGGCGACACCCCAAATTTCATTACGTTATCATTACACCAAATTTCAAATTTCATTGCGTTATCATTACACTATGCATTTTATGGCACACCCAAAATTTCATTACGTTATCATTACACTTATGGCGACACCCCAAATTTCATTACATTATCATTACACTATGGGGCGGGCGACACCCCAAATTTCATTACGTTATTATTATATTATATTTACACCCCAATTACGTTATCCTTAATACTTATATCTATTTTGCCGACCTACCTCAAAACTGGGGTTACACAACTATTATATATTTTGACCAACCTATTACGATTACCAATCTGGATAAAAATAGATAAAACCAAATATCATGAATACAAATTGGAAAAAGAAACATAATTGAAAGAAAGAAAAATCGAACCTAACCTCACATCATCATAACAATAAAGAATAAAACTTCACTCAAGAAGTTGTGCATAATGTTATCCTCCAATGGAACTGGAACACCTAATAGATCCGACGGAGATACATCTTCCAACTTCCTATAATACATAGTATAATAACTGACACCGCTGCAATTTTTCCCTTTCTCGAGAATCTCTTGATTTCCAAAGTCCAACACTTGCCGATGCTTCACGCAACACCCTGCATTTCTTAATTTCAACCGCATGCTTCTAATTATATCATCCTTCTCTTCACACCCTACTCTAAAATTTTCCACCCTCTCATGACATTCATCTAACTCCTTCTTCAAAAATGCATTCTCTTCCAATAGTACCTTGTAGTCTCCTCTAATCCCTCACCAAGAAACTTGTTTTTGACAATTCCAATTTCTCACATTTTAAAATTGCAACTTCATCACTCAAAACCTTTCCGCTCCTTGAGAACAACAATTTTTGATTCATTTTCGACACTTAGAGCTTTCATGATATCTGCTATTTTCATTTGACTCAACATCGACCGGTCTACTTCTGAATTCTGTCTTCTAACTTGTTCTTTACAGTAGAAGTCATGTATACTTTCCTTGTGAACGTTTAAACTGTACACGTCTCACAAGTACAATCTCTGCGCATTTTATTAACAATATCCTTGTTCCTAAGTTGCCCCCATTTTTCTTCTTCTTGCAATATCTGCGTAGGATGCCTGGAAGACCACACTTCTCTTGAGAGCAAAGGAAGCACTGAGGGCCAGAGAATTAGAGGAGGATGATCTTACTTAAATGAAGATCTCTTGGACTATATCCCGGTTATTTGTTTACTAATTACTTTTATTCAAGTCAGAGTTTTTTTTTGGTAACTATTCAAGTCAGAGTTGTCATTGTGGGTCTTTATTATTATCTCTATTACATTGTATTTTGGTGGGTTTTGGCCTTTTGGGTTTAGTCGAAATATTGCTTGGATTTGTGTGCATAAATCTATGTTTGATAACATGCCATTCTGGTCTGTACACTAATAGTTCATTGAAATGGAAGTATCATTTATTTCACTTGTTGGGGAATAGTTGGTTTTACAAAGTTTTGGTTGATACTTATCTTTTAGACTTGACCATAATAATTATGAAATGAAAAAGACAATAGGAAGGTTATGTATCTATTATTCTGTCTGAAAGAAATGAATCATATGATGCTACATTGATACGAATTACTCGTAATTTTAGTTACAAGATCTGGTCCAACTTGGATTGAATAGAAATGAAGCAAAGGTAACTGAGTCTCCACCCATGTACATACAATCCTGCGTAGAAGCAACTTAAGAAAGATTGAGAGGAAAAAAAGGGCACTCAGAACGCCCTAGGCATATGAAGTGGGTCAATTTGACTTGCGTACAAATTATAGGCTGTGTTTGGTCCACGGAATGAGGTGTTAAGGGGATTTAGTTCCACAAAACAAAACTGGGCCGTAACTTTTTCGTTATGAAAACCGGGACCATCCCAAGTATCCAAAAGAACCAAGGTGCATTTTGAATCGGTCTCTTTTGAATCACCATTTGCATCAGATCACAATTCCACTAAAATGCTTGACGTGACACCTTCATACCGTGTTCATTCCAAACCAGTGGCCCTATATGACTTCAAAAGTTGCCCATCTGTGTGGTGAAACTGTGAAGTTGGGATTCGGTGTCTACCACTCCTAATAAGGGGTCTTATCTCAAAATTATAGTTCGTCCATCTCATTGTCTGGCTAGGTTGTAGACCATCAACTTACCATTTATGCATACGTAAATAGGAAAACCAAATGTTAGTATTGCAGCATTGCCTGATGTTCTTTATGTCAGATCAACACGATTTTGCTACAAGTTGATCCAACGTTTTCCTTTGACATTTGATCACCTTATAGCCATTACTTTATATATATTGCTCGTTAATCTGGTTATTAGAAATTTTGATAGTACCAATTGGCCAAATGGAAGTTCGAGGTCATGAAAATATTTCTATACAAGGAGAAAAGACAATCAAGATTTAAAATATGACAAAAGCTGCATAATTCACATTCTAGCACTCAACTACATCCAAATTTCAAGTTCACTAAATGAAAAATGTGCAACTGAAATTACAGGGTCCAATTTCCATAAGATACATACTTGGCAAAAAGATAACATTGAGAACAAAATTTGAGCGCTGGTAGGTGTTGCAAATTTGCAATAACCATTAGCTCTCCCAATTGTAGTCAGAAAGATAAAGAAAAGGAAAAAACAAAAACGGTGGTCTTAATTTATTTTGAAGATTCTTGGACTTCCGAAAGACGATACGAAACAAGTTGCAGAACAATCAAATATATATGTCTGTCTGGCTTATCGTTTTTGAACAATAAGATAGTTGGAGGAAGAACAATGCACCCCATTCTTTTCCAATGGTAAGCTGCCACTAACTCATCAAGACTGGAAGACAGAGATCACCCAGTAGTATATGAGAAGACAAATGAAATCAATCTTTTTTTTTGCTCGGTAAAGTTGAATCTCATTAAATGAAATCAATCTTGCCAGGAGAATCATTATCACCGAGCCTCAGTCAAATGTTGACATCTCCTTACAAACCCCCATCACCTTATAAAAGGAGCCAACCACCTCATTTCAGTCCCATTTCCATTGGACAAATAATATATCTTCTTCCATTTTTCATCCGAGAATGCTTCGCGACGTATCAATCTTTGCCTGCACAAAAGTACAGTGGGCACAAGTTCATGTAGCAACTGCTATGTATTGGGAGAAAAATTAATCATACCAAGTTTTGAAACACACTTCTTAGATAAAAACTTATTCTAAAGGTCATGTAGCCCGTAGTGGGGAAAGCAGTTTGGTAAAGGTGGATCCTCCTGTTGGTACTAGAAGGATGGAAATGCACATATATAATAACTCAAAAAAGGACCACTGAGGATGTTAGAATACAAACAAAGAGCGCTAACAGAATAACTAATCTGTATTTTCTTAGCAACCTCAGATTTCTGTCTGGCAGCATGCTAGTATGGTCAGAAACTTAATTAAATCCAAAACCTACCACTCCATGACCCGTTATGTTCATGCATAGGTCTTATAAAGAGGATGGAAAAGGAGAGGAAATTCCCAAATGGTGAACACTACAGATAGGTTTATAAAATATAAAATGATACTCCTTAATTATATTGTAAGAACCTCTCCTCAAAAAAAAATTGTAAAAGTGGTTTCCGTCTATTGCACTTTCCCTAACAGACTGATCATTTTGACAAGAAGCTTTTCTCTCGTCAACGATATCAGCACCAGCGGGTAAAAGTTCATCAAGTAATGGAATCTTCAAATATGAAAACGGGTTTGCAGAAAATTATGCATCCACTGTTCATTCCAACCCATGCCCAACTTCAGGAGGATATCACTCTTTGACATTTCCTATATGTAAATCAATTCATCTATCTTCACAGTGACATCTATATGAAATATCTTAAGGAGCTAAGGGACTTGAACATTAATATAGTTAATCTTCCTACATTCTACCGTCTCTGAACTCTCTACATATTCAAATTCTTCTTATTGAGAAACCTTCATCAGCAACTAACAAATCTTCTATGACGAATACATGAGTCCCACAACTATATAGAGTGCAGTCCCATCTTTCCATTTATTGTAAGTAACACTAGCAGATCTAGAGATCCATGTCAAAATATATGTATGAACTTTCAACATGTACAGTTGCGTCAAAAGAATAATAAAAGTCATAGTATCTACTCTTTATGCATTACATTACTACGTCTTTAAACATAACTTTAGCGCTATGACGCTATCTATCATTTTTTTTTAAAAAAAAAGACAAAAAGAAAAGAAAAAAGCTTTTGTTATCAGATAGTTATTCGTTCTATGAGCATGTTCTTGTACTATTAACAGATTTTTTACTATATTCACAAATCAAAAATGAAATCATGTATATCATTCATTTAATTATATTTCAGTATCATCTGAATTGCAAACACTTTCCCATTAAACTCACATTTTCTATTTAAGAAAAATATAATCATACAGAAAAGAAACAATCTATACGGCATTATGAAAGCTAACTGATCATAGCATCAAAATCCTGAAAAATAGTCAACTTACCTAACATAATAGTGGCAAACCACTGCTGCTTCATCTAAACTGTAACGAGGAAAGTCAATCTGAGCATTTAATGGAACATCTGGCAAGTCTTTGCGTGGTTGCCCACTGCTGTTGAATGAGAAAAAGCTCCCACCATCATCTCACTGTGCATCATGGATCTAAACGCACTTACCTACAAAGGGGAGAAAATATTAATACCTTTGAACACATTGATCTTCAACAGAAGTACTTACTAAAAGTTCTCTTGTTTAACAAGCTAATTGACCCGATTTGGTGCATATTCAACATCCATATGCAACTACAACTACAGGAGAATAGGGGAATGCTTAAACATACTATAACAGTCAACTTTGGAAAAATTCTACAGGTTAGCTAATAATAGTAACTATGATCGAGAAGGAGTCAAATAGAGCCCTAATCTTCCAAGAAACTAACCAAGGCTGTGTTACTGTAAAAGTAAACGGAAAGTAGCAACATTGAGGCACAACAAGATAGCAGAGTCCTACAGCTAAGTAGTTACTATTTAGTATGTACCAATACCATCCAAGATAGTTTTCCAGAGCCACACAACTAAGCGTGCTCATTGAATTTATGTGAAGATAGGAATTCAATAGCATATTTATAGAAAACAACTCATTTTTATAACAGTCAGCACAAAAGCAGTCAAAATTAGTAAACTTACAGTTGCTATTTCTTTAGCATGAATTGGCCGGGTAGAACGGACAGTTATTGGTTCTCCAAAATCGCTGAACGTAAACCAACTATTATACTGAAAATTCAGAAAAGAAGATAAATAATCATGTAGATGCAGAAAATATAACGTCTCTCTGAACACCTGAAGCTTATAGGTTTTATGATTTTATCTAACCTGATCAATTGCAAAAAGCACAGGAATATCTTTCACGTGAGATAACTCTTTTCTCAAGCGAACTACTACTCCTACAGCAGCATGTGTGTGAGTAATCCCTGTTTGAATCAAGTCATACAACGTAGATCCTTCAGGCATCACCATAGAGTCAACCCCTCTCATCCATCCAGCACCAGCACCTTCTCCCAATGGAATTGGATCAAAGATTTGGCAGGGTAATTGTTGTAAACGAGACTCATTGTATTTCAGGAAATCCTGGGGACCAAGTCAAGAGAAAATAAAGTCATATCAGACCACAACCACAGGGAAGATTCAACAGCATGTTTTTTCTGAGATGAAGAAGGTATCCCACTATACCCGCATCAAATATCATAAAACAATAAAAAATAATAAAAATGGGGCTTCTAAGTATTCAAGGATGTATTACTTCTCAACCATTTACAATATCCATGATTTACTTTCTCAGCCCTCACCTTCCTAAAAGCTTAAAAAGATAGGAGAACAGATTATGGACAGTATAGCATGGTCAAGCACTTAAGGATACGGTTTTGAGGAGCGCCAGGCTCCTTAGGTGTCACTCCATATTCATATATAGACTTGTAGTACATCATCAACCAGAAAATTTACAAATACCGATCAGTTATGACTTATAATTGATAAAAGATGATAAAATTCCAAGAAATTGCCAACTTCAACTAAAAGGTAAATCAAACTCAAAAGCAATGGGTTGTTTTATGATCAATGATTAAAGACAACAATTGAAATGTACAGACTTGTACTACACCAAGCAGCAACACTTACAACTACCATTCAGTTATGAATAAAAGAAACATAACACGACTCCAGGAAATCACACACTTCAATAAAAGAAAAACATAAATCAAATTCAAAGCAACGGATTTGTATAAATGATAAAACAAAGCAATCTATGAATCATATTTGAAGTTAAATTTATAGCTAAGTCTGGAAGAAGAGCTCTCAAATCGTACCTTAAGGATTTCAGCAGCTTGAACAGGAGTATCCCATAGCTCAGTCTGGGGGTTATGATAGAAGAATCCTCCATGAGTCCATGATTTACCTTTTGGAACATAAAAAACCAGCCATCCTTCTTCACGAGCCCACTGAACAAGCATAGCAAGTGCAATACTCTTTCCGCAGCTGACTGGGCCATCCAGCACGATCTGCTTCTTAACTTTAGGACCTGGCGATGACAGCTTTTTAATCAACTTCATACTTAATCTCTGTTCTTTTTACCAGATCACCCTACTAATTCCTAAAGAACAAAAGATACAAAGTTCTACACAAATGAACTCTATGTTGATTGATTGTGCTTCAAAATCTTAAATACATTTATATACTTAGTGTTATCCAACAAATACAGATCAATTTGATGAGCTTCCTGAGTAAAGTTATTCATATAGACCATTGTTTAGCAGTGTCATCAATCTAACATTTCAATCTTAACAAATTAATCCAAGGTCAGTCTTCTTCACATTTTCTTTCTATAAACTAATTTATATAACAAATCAACCAATCAACGTAAAACAAGTGGTAGATTAATCTATAGGTGAAAATAACCTAGTTGACACAGTATATCCCTAATGTATATACCGTGTAAACCAAACAAACACTCACCTTTACCATCAGACGTTTTCAACGGTGGATCAACAATGCGCCTAAAATTATCACGAAGATCCAAGAAACTCTGTCGAACTAGTAACCCATTACGTTTCACCTCATCAAACTCCTTTGTCATTCCATCAGGCAATCCTTCTGGTAAAACCGCATTCAAATCATCCAAACTACAAAAGCCCAAAGATACAAAATTTAGCTAAAAGCTTCCAAACTAGTAACTTGGGGAATCTCGGGGGGCGTAAATTTGCAGCTTATTCTGCATTTTTACCAACAAAAACTGCTGAAAAACAAGATGGGCAATTCTAAAATTGACAAAAAAGTACCTGTACTCCAAGTAAAAGCAAGTATGTTTCCTTCCAAGTTGAGAAATAGGCCTAGTGTCAATAAAAAGAGGACGACCATTAGGCCCAACATCAAGAGACTTATCATTGATCTCTTCAGCAAGATGACGTGTACGTGAATCTTCATCAAGATCAATACCCATGTCTTTGAAATCATCAACAATGCTTTCTTCATTTTGAGTAGCAGCACTTTGGGCTGATTTTTTTTTAGATGTTTTTTTAGTTTTCTGTTTGAGTTGGTTTTTAGATACCGTTGATTTTGATTTCGAAGCTTTTTTTGATGAGAAATGGGCTGCTGTTGTTGTTGTTGGGATTAATAAATGGGCTTTAGAAGAAGAAATGGCGGATTTGAGGATGGAGCGAAACATGGTTGATGGGAGTGAGAGAAGAGAGTTAAGAGTGTTGGGGTTTTTGCTTGTTTTTGTTGAGGGTATTTTCGGTAGTAAAATGAGGGTTTTTGCTAGACATTGGGCCGGGTCCTCGAACTCCTTTAATTGGGCTTAAATCTTGAGCATTTGTTGGGCTTTAAAACGGATATTTAGAAACACCTCTTTACAGTTTTTTTTTCTGTTATTTTATGGGCATTTTCCTCAATGCACCAAAAGTCAAATGCACTCACTATGCACTAATCCACACCCCTCGTCCACTCAAACCAAGGATTGAGGATGTATTGCACAAAAGACAAATTTTTTTGAGTTAAAATTCATTCATCTAGTTATATGAACTCCACTTTATATGAACTCCAAATAAACTCTACCACCAAAAATGGATTAATAAGATGAACTGAGGAACTTTTTTGGTGAAGATAGTTTTCTCATAATAGAGAATATTCTTACAAAAAAATCAGCCCAAACGAAATGTTTAACCTTGTCAAAAGTTGTTTTGAAATTTGAAAAATCTAGACCGTTGGATAATTTTATAACATTGCAAACAAATTTTGATATACGTCTAGACATCTTCGAATGTGCTGATTTTTTCTTCTAATGATGACCTATATTGTGGGACTAACATCTCCACCAAAAATCAGCTTATAATTCATTGGTTTCCATAGTGGAGTTTGTTTGAAGTTCGTATAAGTGGAGTTCATATAACGGGCCGGTTCTTATATTTCCTACTTCTTGATAACTTAAAAGAGTTTTGCAAAAGAGAAATTTGTAGATAGATTTAGAAAATTTTTTTATAAATAAGAAAACATTATTTTAAGATTAGTATAAAAAACAATTTAATGTATCAAAATCACAGATACAATTTTTATCTCCAATTTTGACTCTCTATTATAATGTTGAAAAAACATTGTAGAACATGTGCTAAACTTTAAAAGAGTTAGAAAGGTTAATTAGATAAAAACTTTATTTTCTTCACGTATGAATTTCACTTCTACCACATTGGTGTCAACGTGTCTATACCTATAAGATCTTCACCCCATAAGAAAATAGCTATTTAAGACCAATAATTTGATTGTGTTTTTTTGTTTTCAAATCAATTTTACGAAAAATTTCAACATTTTTTCAAAGAGTTTAGAACCTTCAATTCAAATACACTTTCTTTTGAATATGCATTTTTGCAAGAAAAACAATGTATTGGGTTATATTTTTGGAATCAAACCAAATCGCAAACTGATTATAATAGTCGGACTTCCTGATTGTAGTAGAAAGGCGTGGGTAGATAATTGAAATGGGTAAATAATCATCATGACAAGCGTTATCTTTTGCTGGGAGTAAACCTTGCATTAGATAAAATGAAAGTATAAATTATTGTATATTACTAAGCAAAAACAAAAATCAAATAGTTGATGTGATTTATTTCTCGATTCCCCTTTTTCTTGTTATTTACAAGTCTGTTTCTATTAATCAGTAGTTTGAAACATAACAGTTGGAGATGATTTATGATAGGCTCATAACTTCTCCACAAAATTTAGACAATTTATATTACAACACTCCAAAAAAAAAAATAGTAAAAAAATATGAACACATACCAATAAGTGATTTTCTGCCCACAAAAATCCACAAAGTTATACCACATATATTTTTCACAATATTTTATGAGCTAGCTAGTTTAAATTAATGTGTTTTTTTTTTTTTTTGTCTGTTTGTTTAAAAAAAAATTATATTGTTTTTTTTTTTGATAAATATCATGCTAAGTTATTGCCTTTGTGCTATTTCATTACCTTCCATTACACTTTCCTTACCTTCCCTTTTCCTTTTCTTTGTAGCTGTCAAATTTGCATAAAAATTGCTAACTAATTTTAGTGAGATTATAAATGTTTAATATAAAAGAAGATATTTTTTTGGTTTGGTAATCTATATAATAAGATAAGGTTTTTTTTTTCCACTAAAAGACAAAATAACATACAAAGGACGGCTCATATTTGTTTGAACAAGATCAAACGGCTATTGTGCGCTGATTTTTCTTGCATGTTTTTGAAAATAAATTCAAATTTGTATACTGCGTGCGGTTGGTACAAGGTGGTAGCTCGAGGGTTGAATCTCCTGTTATTTTGGTATATTTAGTTTTCATTTTAAGTTTGAAGCTTTGAGATTTTTCGGTCGGTTGGTTCACCTTTGGTTTTTGAGATGGAGGCTAAAAAATAGAATAAATAGGAGAATAAAGTAAAGTAAAGCCTTTTGATTTTTGTTCCCAACTAAAGTTAAAAAGTTGGCTCTCGTTATTTTTTTTTTTTTTTGGTAACTATTTTGTTTCTGGCACGTGGTACTATTTTGAAGGAGGCAAATTAGACTTTGGTTATTATTGAATTAATGAACCTTTTTCCAATTTTCTTAACAAATATGTCATTTAATAGAAAAAAATCTATATCATCAATACAAAAATAACTAAATATATTTTATATATTATATAAGAGGCTTTTGAAAGCTAAAAGGCGGTTAAAATTGGTTTTGGAGCTAATAGGTCGAGGGTGATATGCAATTAATCAGATATACCGAATGTATATATTTGGCCCTTTTCAAAATTTATAATAGTATAATAATATCAAATATTTCTAAATAGTTATTAGCGATCCAATCACATTTAACCAACTCAATCTTTACTGAGAGATATCAAACCCAACAATTATATTAAATATTTAAATAAATAAGAGGAGATAAGAGATAATATATTGGGATAATACAATAATTTGTTTATTTAACTTTTGTTAAGGATGATAAAATAAGTAAACTCTTAGCTTTGTTTGTTGATTATGCCTTTTTATTATAAATCCAGTTTAAGAATCCAACAATTTGTTAATTTTAATTATATTTTTGGAAAAGTGATTTATTTTTTTGGTTTAGTGAGAAATGGTCATTCGCCAATTAATCACTCACTCAATCGGTAAAAATTTATCGGTTTATAAGCGATATCTGATTAATCGGCCGATATTGATAGCATAGCTTGGAAAGCACTTTAGATTACATGCCTATCCCACTCTAAGCTCTCCATCCTTTTTCATGTTATGGTGACTAAGGTCTTCACCCTACATTGGTTGAAAATCTATATATTAGTCCATCATGCAACTTTATTTTTCGAAGATGACATTTTCTTTCAATCTAAAGCGTGTCAAAAAAATTCGATGAGTACCTTTAAGATGGACCACGACTTATGATGTTTCATTGTGGGAGTAAAGTCCTTCAAGCCAAACTATGGACTGCTGGTGAGAAAGCTATAAATCCAGTATTTATCCCAAAAATAATATATTTGGATCCCTCACATTTGGAGTTTTTCTTTCAAACTATATATCAAGGCAACAATTCCCCATTCGACTAGCTTATGCCATGACAATTAGTAAATCGAATGGACATTCAGTGAGACATTGATTTGAGAACACCAAATTTTAGTCATAGACAATTCTATGTGGCCATGTCAAGATGTGTTTCTTCAAAAACAATATATGCAAAAATTGTACCACAAATATCGTATGCCCAGGACATTAATAATACTAATGAGAAAAGGTGAGTGAGAAATTAAAGATGATGATTTAAAAATTGTCTTATTAATCTTTGTGTAATATTTATTTGATCTTGAGGTGGCGTTACAATAAATGTTTATTGTAACATAAACAAAACATCCATGGATAATGTGTTGGATTCATATGTGTATCCCTTTATTTCAAAGGTCCCTCTTTCAAAACACGAGTATATTTATTGATAGTTCTTTGAATTCCATTTTTCTCTTCAATATATTTGCCTATAATAGCGTTTAGACTCTTGGGTTTATGCTCTTAATTCAAGGCTTTCTCCCCTTATTTGTTTCTCACTCTGATATGCCTTGATTTAATTAAGGTGTTGTAAGCGATAAGTGCAACAAGTTGGTTTGTGAGAAATGAAATACATAGAATTGTCATAAACCCACTTGAGTGTTGAGTGTTTCGATGACATGGATATGAAGTATAAAACTGCTGGAAATGAGTAGTGCATTTTACATATCCCTATCTTTATAAGCTTATAACATGGATTCATTACTGCCATGAAAATTGTCTCTTGGGGTGTTGTTTAAATACAATGTGTCTTGAGTGCCATATGGCACGGGCATTAACTAGTTTTCATATATCACAAAGATCATTACCTAAAATCACAACCTAATTCCAATATCATCATCCTTCTGTAATAGTTATCATATTATGGGGATGTAGCTCAGATGGTAGAGCGCTCGCTTAGCATGCGAGAGGTACGGGGATCGATACCCCGCATCTCCATATAAATTTTTCCTTATATTTTTATTTTACCCACCACATAGCTAACATAGTCCCCTGAGCAGCGAATAGACTAAAGTAACGACAAAACAAACACAGTCATGAACACTCGACTTAAACAAGCCAAAAATAGCAGGTGCCTGCCGTCTTTGATCATTTGTTTATACCAGAAAAAACTGTTTTTATTTTCGTCGTCTTCCTTCAAATAACTCCCAAACTCACTTCACTTTCTCTCCATCTCAAAACACTTTCTTCAAAATGGCTTCTTCTTCTTCTTTACTTCCCAACACCAGTAGACTCACTTCCCACAATGATTACAAACTGCCACCTGTCATTTCTTCCAAGCAATCTTTTATCTCTTTTCCAAACATTGTTTCAAACAAATTGTTATATAAAAGGAGTTTGAGAACTTTGATTAGGTGTGTGAAGACTGAAGTGAGAGTGGAACAGAAGGGGAGTGTGAAAGATAAGGTTTTGAGAGTTGGTCTTGTATGCGGTGGACCTTCTGCTGAACGTGGTATCTCTTTAAACTCTGCAAGATCTGTTCTTGATCATATTCAGGTACTTAATTAATTAAATTTTTTGTTTTTTAATGTAATTGTTGTGATATATTTGATTTGTTGATCACTGATATTTTTTATATTTTGGTATGATGAAGGGGGATGGTTTAGATGTGAGATGTTACTACATTGATTGCAATCTTAACGCTTTTGCGATATCTTCTGCACAGGTCAGTTGATTATTATTGATTGTAATTGATAATTGTTGTACCAAGTAGATTATGAATTTGAGTATTATATTAAGTAATAACAAGTAGTCGATAAGTACAGTGAGTGTTGTGACTGTGTTAAGGATTGGCTTCTATATTCTCATTGTTTATCCTAGACGATATTTCTTACTTTGCATCTGATTTTTCCATATCCACTACTATAGGTATACTCAAATACTCCTGCAGATTTTGACTTCAAACTTGAAAGGTAAGCGATCAAACTTGCAGTTATTGGCCCTTTTATCGAACTTATGTAGACTAGATGATTATATTAATATTTCCTATTGGCATTGCAGTCTTGCACAGAGTTTCCAGTCCTTAGCTGAATTCACAGAACACCTTGCTTCTTCCGTGGATATCGTATTCCCTGTTATACATGGTCGCTTTGGTGAAGATGGTGGCATTCAGGTTTGAGCTCAATGCATTTGAGATGGTATTTTGATGCTTCTGAGCTAATACTAACTTAAAAGACTTTGCACATTTTGGATTTCAGGAGCTGTTGGAGAAAGCAAACATTCCGTTTGTTGGCACACCATCGCAAGAATGCTGCAGGGCTTTTGATAAGGTGAAGGCTGTAACAATAATTGTTTCAGTTAAATCTTCTTTTTCCTAACAGGAAGGTATTATGTTAGTAAGGGACAGAGGCATAATATTTTTATCAAATACTAGAGAAAAATTAGAACCGATGAGAAAAATTAGAACTCCTTTCAACCATAGAAGAAAATTGACAAAAGAAAAAAAAATCAAATAGAATTATGTACTTCTCTAGTAAAGAATTCTATGTGCAGAAAGATGTTTACAGTGCACTTTTAGCATTCACCACCTTTCTGGATTTAGAAGTCACAATTATTATCTATTCTGAAGCAATGTGAACCTTTTTTTGTTAATTTCAAGACGTTTTCAGTTGTTCTCCATTTCAAATAGTTTACGATGGTTTTGCGGTAACTTTTCATTCTTGCAGATTCATTGTTAACTCTTCTCTTTTACAAAACTGGCAGTTCGAGGCTTCCCTGGAACTCAAGAAACAAGGATTTGTTACAGTACCTAATTTTCTAGTGCAGGTGCGAAATCAAAATGCATCTTTAATTAGTTGTTTTGCTATATTGGTTAGGTGTGTTGAATCTAGAATCTGTCATATATATCGCTTTTGGACCACAAACAACAAATAATAGACGTAGATTTGTTTAGATGCCTTTTGAGCATCCTTGTATGTTTTTATGTCATATCAGTTATCATGTGTAAGTACGTCTCCAATGTCGTTTAAGAGTCTACGTTATCGGTTTGCCTGCTGAAGAACAGCTTGTTTTGGTGAGAATTATAACTCTATCATTATAAGTATCAAGTTCGTATTTGTAAGGAGTTTCAAGCTTTTCCTTTAAAATTGTTGCTGTTAGTAGATTATTAAATTTATTGAACATACCAATGCGGCTCTCTTTGTTGATAAATTTCACAGTGTTGTATTTATAGTCTGCTGTTAACCACTTCGTCCTCCAGCACACATTTTGAACTTGTATGCTGTTCTTCCTTTACATATGGGCGTCTGATTCAATAGTCTGACTACTGGGTTCTCGATCATATTTTGTTCCAGTTTTGGAAATGTTTGGATATGATATTTTTTGTTTCCTTTTGGAACTTAAGGATGTAATTATTATGGTTCAGTTGAAAATTCAGAGTCATTGGTTACCTCTGGCTCTGCTAATTTCTTTCTATATGTTGTTCAGGGAGGGACAATGATTAAATCTGAATTAATTGATTGGTTTCAAAGCAATCAAATTAACAGTGACAAGGGGAAAGTTGTGGTAAGGGATGCTTTCTGGCTGTAGTTTGAACCTTGTAGACGTATCAGGAGAAAATTATTCATAGCACCCCATCCTTTGTCTTTCCTTACGTAATTTCAGGTAAAACCAGCAAGGGCTGGATCAAGCATTGGTGTTACTGTTGCATACGGGGTCGATGACTCCATTAAGAAAGCCAATGATATCATTTCAGCGGTATGTAGGACTTTGGCAAATGGTTAAGGTGTCACCTGGTGATTTTAATTAACAATCTTACTCACTTGTTTTACAGTGCTGGTTTATCTTATTGTTGTCAGGGGATCGATGACAAAGTCGTTGTTGAAGTATTTCTTGAAGGAGGCAGCGAATTTACAGCCATTGTTCTTGATGTTGGATCTGGTTTTGAATTCCATCCTGTAGTTCTCCTCCCAACTGAGGTGTGTACATTATCATTTATATGAAGTATTGAAATGAAAATAGAGGATAGTCATTGAGAGAAGTGGTGAGGAAAATCAAATAGAGAAGTTTTCTGTTGATGTTTCCTTCTTGTTATCATCTTCATTGCCGTCCTCATTATCATTGCCGTCCTCATTATTGTAGTCTACTATAAATTTTACCACTATTATTTTTATAATTATAATTTCTAAATATAGCCTTTACTGTTATGACTTATGAGAGTACAAATGAACAAGTAGATTTGAAGAACGTTATGACCAGCAAACATCGAAGAGCTCTTATGCAAGCGTACACACAACAGTTCAAATATGTAATTATTTAGTAGAAGTTTGTAAGTGTTTGGTAGAAAGGTTAAATTTGTCTTTAGGTTGGACCTTATACTAAAGCAACTTTTACAATTATACAGACATTACAATTTTGTTAAAGTTGCTTAGTGGTTTTACAGAAAATGGTTCTTGGAATAGTACAAACTGTTGCCATAGAATGGTACTTAATTTATAGAATCAATGACCAGGTGGAGCTTCATTTCCATGACAATGTTAGGGAGGAGGATGCAATTTTTAACTACCGAAGGAAGTATCTTCCGACTCAACAGGTATGCATATGCTGACATCTACTTTTAATTTGCCTAACTTATAAGCGACCATGTCCACATCCTCTTTTATTTTACCCGATGAACACATACATGCATTCATCTGAACTCTGAAGTCTAATGTAGAAAGGGAATTTAATCTCTTTGAGACGTCAAGTTCTTCTTGCTATTTTCCTTTTTTCCGTAATCAATTGACTTTTTGCGTGCAATTGCTCATTTTTATCTCATGGTCCTAGAAGTTGCCAATAATCTATTCATATCATATACTTAAAGATGTAAAAATGACAACATTTCCTCTCAAGTCTCAGTTGCGCAGAGGAGCACAAAGAAACCATGAATACTCCACATCTTTGTTATTGACTCTACATGGAAATGAGCAAATTGCTGATTTTTGGTGAGGATGTTAATTTCTCAACGGGAAATTTTCTGTCACCTAAGTTTAGCATTCTGACTCAAGGGGCCAATGAGCATCTTTTAAAGCGATAGTGGTCATTCCAAAGTCTCGAAACCTATTATGTCAATGTGAACTCGTCTCGTATAACTTTGTTACAGTTTTCTGTTAAGGTGCAGAGACACCGGAATGAGAAACTTAAGGTGATCTCCATGACAACATGAACATCCTCACCGAAAATCAGTCGTTGACTTTCTCCATTTGGGCCCATCAGCCGTTTAAAATCATGAGTCGAATTTCTTGGCAATCTAGATCCCCACTCATGTGTGATTTTTCTTCCTATTTATCTTCCATAAAAAACGTCTTTTGTACTTTTTTCTTTCATAGGTGGCATATCACACTCCACCTCGTTTTCCTACTGAAGTAATTGAACATATAAGAAGAGGAGCGTCTCTATTGTTTCAAAGGTTTGGCCTACGTGATTTTGCTCGGGTGGATGGTTGGTTTCTGCCATCTTCAAATCATGCATCTTCATGTACAGGTAATGATGACAAGTTTGGAAAGTGTGAATCGGGTACCATCCTTTTTACGGACATCAATCTGGTAAGATTAGTGACACTGTTCATTTGTTGGTTATTTCTGCACAAGTTTCTTCCAGTACTTATGTGTCAAATTGTTTTTCTCTCATCTGGAATAGATTAGTGGTATGGAGCAGACCAGCTTTCTGTTTCAGCAAGCTTCAAAGGTGCCTTTTCTTTCATCACCAATTAAGTAATCTTAGTTAGAAGTAGCGCCCACTGTGTCTTCCATATGATATCTGCATATTATCATAGTAGTCTCCATAGAACAAAATGCCCTTGAATATTATGGTTTCTGTCGTCTTTTCCAGGGATAGGCACTCAAACACCGTGGTCGATATTTACAGTGTTGAAGTCTGGTTGGCATTAATTTTATAATTTGGTAAAAAAATGTAATCTGCCAATGCAACAGTGAAAATGTCAGTGAAGTTTTTGAAATTTCACGGGTCAAAAATCAATCTGCATTTGTGATGGTTGCTCTTGACAGCCACTTTTTGAGTTGTGATGATAAAGTATTGTTAGACTTAATTTCTTATTAGCCTTGTGCTTGTATCCGAAAAGCAGTTCCCAATGAGATGGATCGTACAAAGGCATAAAAGAAGTTGTGAGTATCACGTTACAAGTTGTGCCCACAACGAGCATTTCATTTTCTTTCCCTATATCAGAGTGTTAACTTTGGATGCCATATCACATGTGGGGGTCTGATAATCACTAGTCACTGAATAATTATGAGTAAATTTAGACACTTTCCCCAATCTTAACCTAAACTGGGCATAAACAACAAGTACATAGCATTGCAAATTCTATTTTTCTTAAAACAGGGTTTGAGAATACCGGTCGTATGAACCAGCAGTCTAATATAAATATATGTTTCATGCAGTTGAGCTCATCTATATGCTAGTCTTAGTTGAAAATTATAGTTTGGAAGCTCTGAAGGATACACATTAGTTTCTGCTGTCAATCTGTGATGAGATTTTTTTTTTGTTCTCCAGTGAAAGATACACTTACTCAGGATTCGTAGTCTAACATTCTCACTGAACATACTTGTGCTTGATTTCTGAGATTATAATTGGCATTTATTTTTTATTTATTTGTTTCTTTAACTTTTATTGTTGATGTGCATCTCAAGGTCTTTTTTTTGGCATTCAGGTTGGGTTCTCCCACTCTAACATCCTCAGAACTATTATACAACGTGCTTGCTTGCGGTTTCCTGTGCTTGCTCCATATAGTAATGCATCAAATGCACTAGCTACAAGACTAAAGTCCACGCCAATCATTCCAAAAACGAAAGATGCTAAAAAGGTTTTTGTTATCTTTGGAGGAGAAACTTCAGAGCGCCAAGTATCCTTAATGAGTGGAACAAATGTTTGGTTAAACTTGCAAGCCTTCGATGATGTAAGCCTGATATTACTAAATCATTTTGTATCTTGTCAATTCTATTATTCATGTTACTTTTTTTCTCCTATTCTCAAATTCATTTAACAGTAACAATTGATATGCAATACGCTGATTGCCTGTATGGCCTCCTGTGTTCACATAATGGCTTTTAACATAATTTGAGAACGTTCTCTTTTCATTAAAATTGTTTCTTAAAATTGGCGCATTGAACTCAAAACCAAATGGAAATGAGTAGAGGGTCCCTAGGATCGTATATATGTTATGACTCTAGGCAACTTCCCAAGGTGTAATTACATATCCAAGTACATTTATTTGCATTCCTCATTCATTCTAATTGGACATATTCTATTATGAATTTCAATACTTACTCATTTAAGGCAGAAAATGGAAGGAAACGAGTCCAAGACGTTTGTGAAAGCTTTGGTGTTGTTTCCTAACTGGTTGAAGTTTATTTTTGCTGCAGCTTGAAGTAACTCCATGTTTGCTTGGCCCTCCAAACGGATATTCCTCAAATATGCAAGAAGATAAGGACTATAACGTCTTCTCTAAAACCGTTTGGTCTTTACCGTAAGCGCCAATTATATATTGATAATCATGATTTTCATTTGTTTATAGTAGATATCACTCTCCTTAAATAAAGTCTAAACACATACTAACGCTTCACCTACTCTAGGTGGGGACTAACGCCAGAATCTGGCCACTAGAAAACGTGAAGCCCTAGGTCTGAAACCTGGCTCCGATACCATGTTAAGCATCATGAGCATCCAACTTAAAACCAATTGGTGATATGTGGAGAGGCCCAGGAACATTTAAACTCTAATGCAAGGCTTCACACATCCCATGTGGGACTATAAAAAACATCTCAACATGCTTAGTCATGTGTGGCATTATATGAGCCTAACACGTGGACAACACATGGCTGACGTGTAGTAAAAGGGTCCATTTGGGCCAAACACAATAGCCTGCTCCGATACCAAGTAGAAATCTAGAGTCGTATTGATAATAGCAAAATTTAACGATTACATGGGACTCACTCTCCTTAGCAAAAGTTGATGATTACATGGGACCCACTCTCCTTAAATAAAGACTAAACACTTACTAACACTCCTACCTATTCTATGTAAGGCTAAAAACTCATATCGTAGAACACTAATTCTTATATCTCTCTACATTTAGAGTATCTGAAAAGGTTCAAAAGTACTTATTTCCACTTGTAAGATATCTTCTTTGGGATTTTGCAGTTATTCTCTTGTTCTACGACATACTACGGAGGAAGTTCTCGCTGCTTGTGCAGAGGCTCTAGAGCCAGCTAGAGCTACATTGACATCTCAATTACGGAAACAGGTGATGGCTGATCTAGTGGAAGGCCTGAGTGAACATAGTTGGTTTACGGGGTTTGATATATTCGATGTTCCACCTGTGAAGTTTTCTCTGGGGCAATGGATCAAACATGTTAAGGAAATTGAAGCAACGGTGTTCATTGCAGGTTTAGTTTCTGAATCATTTACTGCTATTAATGACACAATACCTAAGACAAACCCTAGTAAAGACATTTCTAAATACGATCGTATATCTCTCACATAATCCTCTAAATGTTCTATTTCTTTTGGCTATCATTTTTGTTAGTTCCCTTTCTAACTATACAATGTGGTTAGAAATTTTTCAAGAGAGTATGATTTTGGGGTCAGTAAATTTTTAAATTTATACTTTTTTTGTTCATCTTTCAACTGCTCTTTATTAGTGCTCGGGTTTGATTACTTTGATATCTCTTAAATTTTCCCTGGATCATTCGAGCTAGAGGAAATCTGACAGTTGTCTTTGTACGAACTCAACATTTCATAGTTTTAAAGTTTTTTTGGCAATTATTCTCAACAGTACATGGAGGAATTGGTGAGGATGGTACCATTCAGTCTTTGCTTGAGGCTGAAGGAGTTCCTTTCACAGGTTTATATTCCTCAGACTTATTTCAGCAACACCATAACGTAGGGCCTCGTAATCAATCGGTTAGCTCTGTTCATGTTGCAGGTCCTGGTGTATTTGCTTCCAAGACGTGTATGGACAAAGTGGACACATCTCTTGCACTTAGTCATGTATGATAACTAAATACCTTGTACTCCAATCCTTATAGATGACAATGCATGATATAAACGTCTGCTAAAAATATTGGACGTGTCTATCTGTTTTGTTAGTATAGAGGAATATAGCATTTGATCTTAACATTTTGATAATTACTTGGGGTGTACACCACCAAGAAGTGATCACACTGCATCACCTTTTTCCCCAGTTAAGTTGAATATGCTAAAACATATATTCTTTATATTATAGTAAACTTTAAAAACAAGGCTGTACAGTTGCGTAGTCAAATTTAAAGAACCCATGTAGGATAACATATAAGGCTGTAGAAGCACCAAATTTATAATGCACTATGTTGATATTCTCTGAATATTTTTGGATACTACTTATTTTTTTGATAGGTTAAATTTATTGATTAGGATGTAAAGAGGATACAATGTGAGAGAGAAACTCACTTACATGATACACCAGCTGTACACTGGAGGACCACACACATCCCAAGTCCTAATGCCCGTTATAAAGAACTCCTTAGTTAACCCACCCACCCCCATTACAAAGACTCAACAAACTACATTCTGAATGTTGATAAGAAATCCCAATTGTCATCCCTATCACTAGCAGATATGTCATTGCTAGCGAACACATACTATAGTCTACATGATCATCTTCATGTTCCACCTCCATGTTAGACTGATAATTGTCTAAACCCAGCCCCATCATTTTCTCAATCCGGCACTCCTCACTATTATTTTCATGTATTTCCCCAAAAGAGTTTTTCAAGGCCCGTTCTTCCCAAACCAGATGATATCCCCAATTTGCCTGCTAATGGCATGACCATGTATTTGATCCAATCGCGAGAATCATCCATGTTTCGGCAATTGTATATTCTTTTGGATACTACTTACTGCAAAAGACAGGGGATATAAACTTTCACTCTCATGGAACGACACAAAACAGTTTCACGTTTTGAGTTTTAATTTTTAAATATCATAATGAACCAAGTGAGTTAATTGTTCTTAGTTTACTGATACTTGTACTTTTGTGCTTATATCCCTCTCCATGTTATGTAACTGAAATGATTTCTCCTTCCCTCAATTAATTGATTCCACTCTTCTATATGTAGCTACAAGATCTTGGGGTGCTTACAATAAACAAAGAAGTTCGAAGCAAAGATGAGCTCCTGAGTATGCCCACACTGGATATTTGGCTTGAGTTGACCAAAAACCTGCAGTGTGAAACATTATGTGTGAAACCAGCTCGAGATGGATGCTCTACTGGAGTTGCGAGATTATGGTATGACCAACGTATATAATTATGACATTTTACTGATGCTGTTGTAGCTCAACTCTTCTGGTGATGACCGTGCTGTTTTTGCAGCTCCCCGGTAGACCTTGCGGTGTATGCAAATGCTTTGAGGGATTGTCTTCTACGGATTCCTTCGAACAGTCTATCAAAGGTGTCAACAGCTTTTTTATTTTTAGATCAATTAAACCTGACTTTCTATTAGGTCTCCAGTCATCTGTCTTCACAGAATACAGCTTTCCTTTAATACACATTAGGCTCCAACTTTCTGTTTTTGATAACAGTAGTTTGGCGCAACAATTTAACTGTTTAGTAACTGGAATAATTCATCTTATGTGTGAAAACAAACAAAGAAGTTTAGTCCTCAAATCTACACATGCATTCTCTGTGAGGTCACATATGGATTAAGTGTTGACTTTGTTAGCATTTTTTATGTTTATGATCAAAATCCGATAATCGTACGCTGAAATAGTTTAGAGCACATTGATTTTACATGCATTATTCCTACATCATAATGTAGAGATCAGTTATGTGAATGCTTGTTGATTTGAGCTGTGTATTGTATATAGGAAGACACTTATTTTGTCTATAATATCTTGAAGGACTGATGTTATGTGAAAATAAAAATGGTAATTTTTCTCTATTGATTCTGAACGATTTTATTTCTCCTCCAAAAACAAATTCTTAGGCACATGGAGTCATTGAGTTGCCAAATCCTCCTCCAGAGCTGCTAATATTTGAACCTTTTGTTGAAACTGATGAGATAATCATTTCATCGAAATCACCAAGTGAAAATTCACACCACCTCATATGGAAAGGAAACAGTAGATGGGTTGAAATTACTGTTGGTGTTATTGGGAAACGTGGAGCTATGCAATCTCTAAGTCCCAGTGTCACTGTTAAGGAATCTGGTGACATTTTATCTCTTGAGGAGAAATTTCAAGGTACTACTTTATGAATGTTGGTTACTGATTGCACATGTTAAACTGATGCCTTAGTTGTATTACCTTCGTTTCTGATGGATTTGAAACCAAAATCATTGTCGCCTACTTACATATTGCTTGTTAGTCTATGAAAAGGAGAGAAGAAGAAGCAGAGAAAAGAAAATGTTGGCGTGATAGTGGCACCCATTAGATGATAGGATTAAGCTCGGGCTTCAGAAACTTTGACAGATCTTTATACCTTCACAAATATGTCTTTGAACATATTAGGAGTTTCATCCTTGTCTCCCCCACAATAAAATGGAAGTATTTTTTTTTAATTCTAGAAGTACTCAACTAAGGGGGGAATGTATCCTCACCTCAGCTTGCATGTGCTAAAACTGGAGTAGGCTGATTGGCGTCTTTTTGTTAATTATGAATGTTGTGAAGTAATATCTTTTGAAGATCTATGAAAGAGGCATTTAGAATTTATAAAAAGAAATTTTGTTGCGAATGGTCTAATTATATCAATTATGTAAATTTGGTTTTGTTCTATGTGCCTTAAAGTCTGCTGATACTTGATTTTACAGGTGGAACTGGCATCAATCTAACTCCGCCGCCATCCTCAATTATGAGGTTCATCAAGAAAACCCTTGATTTTATGGAAATTGAATTCCTTGTCCATAATTTCTTTTTAATTTAATATTTAAACAGAAAAGTCTGTCGGTTTAAATGCTGAAACAAGTGCCTGGTGAAAATAATCAGAAAATTTTCCAACTGTTAACCTGATAAAATGTGGTGGGATTTGAGCCTGAGCAGGTAGACTCCACATGATTCTAATCATGCGTGATTGTTTCTTGAGAAGGCCCCTTATTAACATTTCTTGAACTTTTTGCCAAACACATCCTTTTTTTTTAGAGAGAAAATAGGAGCTCGACTGTTAGCAACTTGTTCAACTATTCCTGATACTCCTTTGGAAATTTCAAGTTAAAAATTATATTATTCATGTCTACTCACATCCCAGCTTTGTTTTTTCTTCTCTTGTACCAGTAATGAAGCCCTAGAAAGATGTAAACAGAGAATAGAACTTATTGCAAACACTCTCGGACTAGAAGGATTCTCACGAATTGATGCATTTGTAAATGCTGACAGCGGGGAGGTACGTTCACTTTCAGATGTAATATTAACGTTACTGTGTTTCTTTGCGAATTTTGTTGGTATAGGAGTAGACGTTGAGACTACCATTTCCTCATTTA
Organism: Coptis chinensis; assembly: GCF_015680905.1. NCBI lineage: Eukaryota > Viridiplantae > Streptophyta > Magnoliopsida > Ranunculales > Ranunculaceae > Coptis > Coptis chinensis. Next base: position 83,270,142 of record NC_141463.1, on the reverse strand, counting down.
CTTATACTGGACATGTATGACCAGTCTATTGAGAACCTTTACAGTGCAGCATTAGGATTTAGGAAAGAAAAGTATTTTGATTTTGTCTTTCGACAAACGTGCATTAGGTTGAAAGGCTGTGCTGAGTTGCTATCTTTTGTCCACATGTGAATATCTTATATCAGATGGCGCCTAAGACCCACCTGGGCACCTATGACTGAGATTGCGTGAAAAATAAGTCTGACCCATTTGACGGGTCAGTACAATGGCCCTTGTCTCATACATTTTCTTCCAGTAATCGGGCCACCTCGCTGTAGAACTGCATAATAGTATGATACAACTATTTACCTTCTTGAAGTATCCACATATCGTCTTCCCGCTATGGATGGGATTCAAAGAGTCGTACTCTTTCTGGTTTGTCTAACTGCGTCATGTTCTTTGTTACTGCCTAGACATTACATGTAACTTGCCACGGTTATTTTGAATTATTTGCAGGTGTTAATTATTGAAGTTAACACAGTACCAGGAATGACTCCCTCTACGGTGTTAATTCATCAGGTAGATAACAGTCTTCAGTTCAAAATGACATTTCCCTTGAATACCATCTTTATCATTTCAAATATTTTCTTTTCAACCTTTCAGGCACTTTCTGAGCAACCTCCAATGTATCCTCAACAATTCTTCCGTACGCTGCTCGATTTGGCGTCAGAGAGGTCCAAGTAATCCCCCTACCAATTTACAAGACACTTCCAAAATGAAATAAAATTCTTTTGTACATACTGCTCAAACTCAGGTTTAAAATCTGAACTTACTTTACTGTCTGCCCCTTTCACCTCTGGTATCATCACCCAAAGGTTTTACCAACTTTGCTAGTTGGCACCTGCTTCTTTTCTTTTCATCTTATACAGTCAATACTTAATACCATTAAGGAATTCATCCAGTACACCAAAACTCATTTTCACATCCTTTGAGATGACTTTTGATTTGGTTTCCAGGCTCATCACTACAACAGAAATAAAACAAATTCAATTATCAATAAAATTCAATTATCAAAAAAAAAAAAAAAAAAAAACAGAAATAAAACAAATAATATCATGTATACAATGAAGCACAGTTTTGTGTTCCTTAATTAGTTAGGATTTTAAGATTGTGTCAGAAGCGTGAAAAAGGTTATAGGTCTTCAGCGCGAGGACATCAACATGAGCTGAAGTTCCTTAGTTAGGATTTTAAGATGATGTCAGAAGCGCCAAAAATGTTACTGGCCTTCAGCAGGAGGAGGACACCAACATGTGCTGAAGTTTGTTTACAGAAAAGAAAAAGAACAAGAGAATGCCACAAACCCCCTAATTATAAAACTCTATTGCCCCAATGATTGTTTATTCCATTGCCATGAACATATAAGAGCATGTTGTTAGAACTTAAAACTCAAAAAGACAAATCCAAGCAACGGGCTACTGTTCCAAATCTTGGCCTATGTTTTGCTGGCTTATGCGAATTTTTCTCATTACTGCAGCTTTTGATGATGGATTCCTCTAATTAGTGTTAACTAGAGGTCAAGAAGTTGACAGCTTTGATCCACTCTGTGTCTATATGTTCTGTTCTTTGCAATTAAAATATTAAGACAAACTTTCGTGCTTAGCAACTAAGCTTACTTAGTTTAAGTATCGTTAATTAACATTAACAATCCATCTAAAGATGTTAAATAGGTTATTAAACAACTTATGACAAATATAATGCGGTGTCGTTCATCAATTTATAGAAGACTAAATTGAAAAGTTCGCCGCTCTTTTGAACAAAATGATTAGTCAACTCTTCAATTCACATTTAACAAATAAGGTGATGGAAAACACTGAATATAAAAAAGAATTTAACTACATACATTGATAAATTAAAAGAATTGGAAGCACATATAATATTGGGAATATTGCGCTTTACAACATCAGCTCCCTTAGTTTTCTGCAACAACTATAGCCGACAAGACTACAGTCCCACACAATTTCTGGAGGTAGTAACCCCTCCATCCACAACGAGGTTATGACCACTTACATATCTAGATTCATCACTAGCAAGGTAAAGAGCAGCCTCAGCTATATCTTTAGGCCTAAGAGTTGGACCCTTCAGGTTTGCTAAGCTTCTCACAAACTCTTCCATCTTCTCTACTTCTTCTTGATAAGGGGATCCTCTTCCTACTTGCATGCAATCCTCTTCCTCATCTTTAGAGTCCTCAGGCTTCTTCCATGCATTTATAAGCATGGGTGTAGCAACCCCAAATGGTGATATACAATTAACTCTAATCCCATATCGACCAAGCTCGCATGCAGCATTCTTTGTAAGCCCAACAATGGCATTTTTGGAAGCTGTATAAGCATGAGGTCCAAGTCCTCCCATCACTCCAGCTACACTAGCTGTAGAAATGATACAACCTGTTCTTTTTGCCATCATCACTCTTGCGGCATGTTTCATGCCTAATGCAACTCCTTTGACATTTACATTCATAACTCTGTCGAATTCTTCTACATCAAAATCAATTATGCTCTTGTGTTTTGATTGGTTCCCAAGGACTCCAGCATTGTTGTAAAAGATATCAAGTTGGCCATATCGAGAAATTGTTGTATGGATTAGGTTTACCATGTCTTTTTCTATGCTAACGTTGCAATGTACAAACATCGCCCATGGCTGTAAGGCGTTAGCCAGGGCTATTCCGATAGAATCATTGACATCTGCAATGACAACCTTTGCTCCATGCCTTATAAAGAGCCTTACTGTTGCTTCTCCAATTCCTCCAGCGCCACCAGTCACAATTGCTACCTTTCCTTCCAACCTGAACAGTGGTCAGACAATCAGTCAGTTGTATGTAGGAAACAGTTGGCTGAGTTTGGCCAACCGTAATAGTCACACAGTAACCAGTAATAGTCATAACAAATGCATTATTAGTTTTTCTATAGAAATCATATTTTATTATATACAATGTGATACCTCATGATGGTAAGGATGGCTGTGTTTTTTATTCTTTATTAATTACAAATTGTATTACTACAAGGCTGAAACCCCTGCATCTATTTCAACAACTTCTATATAGGTTAGCTAACAAGTCTTTGTATAGGCTGTAGACCATCTTGTGTTCTATTCATTTGTAATATATGCATGTAAACATATATACTTAGCTAAAGAAGAGAAATGAGGTTGAAGACTGGGAATAAGTACCTTCTGTAGTGGGGAGAGTTGTTTTCTCTGCTCAAACCATGAATTCCTTGAAGGGGTTTCTCAACCATCACTTGAGCAGGCATTGTGTGTGAGTAGTTTTTTTTCTGTTATAGATCACAATCACAAAGAGATAATGAAAGAGTGACAAAGAAAAAGAGAGAGAGAGAGAGAGAGGGGGTAAAAGAAGGGGAGAGCTGATAGTTATGTGTTGTGGCCTTGTGGGGTTATTAGTAGAAAGAGATGGGCATTTATAGAGAAATTGGTGAGGTCTAAGTGGGTGGGACGTTCTTCTATAGTGGAAAAGGAAATTTCTTAGCAATGCTATATCCCTTACTCTAAGCTTCGCTTGCCCCTCAAGGCTCTAGCATATGCCTCTCTATATTTATATCCAACTGAAAATACATCCTCATCCAATTAATAGATGCTTAATAATCTACTTGAATAATGAATCAAAATACTAGGAAAATTAAGCCATGCTGAAATGACTATTTGTATTCCATATAAATCTGTTAATTATTGCGATTCACTTGTCGGAAGTTAATTAACTAGCTCTCTGTTTGCGTATAAGCACACTTAGTACTCTATACTTCTACAGCGCATTTGTATTTGTTTCTTGCCCACCGAAACCGAAAAAAAGAATGATTATACTATAAAATGTAGTAAGTTAATTAGTAACTAGGCATATTCACGCCTTGTTGTATTGAACAAGGCCACAGGACGACCATGCACCATGGTGCTTTTAGGCATTTAGCTTGCAAAATCTAATAAATCAACTTTGAAGTAGGAGTCCTCCCAGCATGTGACGATGATCTCCACTTCGATTTGGTCATGGATTTTCTTCTTAATTAAGTTTATTATATTAGTATATCTAAGTCCTCAATCTTCATTTTCCATACACATAGTACAAACGGGAGAAAAAGCGAGACTCTACAGACTGGAACAAGCACCAACCAGCTAGTTGGTAAGTCGTATTGTTTGACAAAGTTACCTTTACATCTCACTCTCTCCCTCAGCATCTGTCCAGGTTGCTTCCCTAAGCCTAACAAACACAAGAAGTCTCACTTTGAACATCAATTACAACCCAAAAATGTCAAAAAGGCTTACTTAGCTAGTTGTAATTAATACTGGGTCACCAAGAGTAGTTAATGTGTCCATACATCGTTTAGTGCAGGCAGTATCTGAACTGGAATTTCTCCACACACGCCAGGGGAATTAACAAATCCTTATGAACAAGAGATCTCCCTCTCTTTTATTTAATGCAATGATGACCAATTTTTTTGGTAGCACTACGTTGTTTGTTGTGACGACACTAAGCAGTTTTCTGGTATATATTCAATTTCACAAGATTACTTCACGGTTCAAAAAATCTATTAAGATCGAGCTATATTTTGGATTCCTGGTGATATGACTGCTATCCAAACTTATTATTATTATTTTTTCGATACGCTATCCAAACTTATTGGAATGCATGTAGGTGGCTACAAACAGGGTTACATCCGTGGGTGTATATTTTTTGTTTCGTTCAAAATAAACTATTTAATCACGGAATCACCTGTGTGTATAACTCACACGTACGTCTTAGTGCAGTGGCAGAAGACTGTTCGTTTTAGAGTGGTTAATTGTAATTATCGAAAAAAAAAAGTGGTTAATTGCCGACAGCATCCTCCTTGCAAGTATCAGTCCAAAGAAAGAAGAACACAAAACTACTTATAGTCTTATAGTATTATCATGCTGATGGTGATTGTGAACCAATTGTTTTGACTTGATGTTCAAACATTTGACATTTTGACGGATCAGCTCTTAGATGATGGAATATTTTTGGAAAAAAGTCGGCTATCCGGAGGATATCCTCATAAAGACGAGATTCGAGACCGTTGGATGTGTGATCCAACGGTCCGAAAATAAAAAACAATAGTCTCGAAACCCTCGTCCCTGTGAAGATATCCTGGGGTAGTATTCAAAAGTCAAATTTCATTGTTCAAACGAAAACTCAAGGTAAAAAATAGAACGAAAAACTTTGTCAATTAATGAATTTATTTTTCAGTTTAATATAGTTTTAGTTTCTTTTCCCGCTAATCGTAATCACATAATGTTAGTCAACGAGTCAAGGACTAAACCGTAATTAACATGGAGAAAGGTAAAAAGTGGGAATTATAGAATAAAATCAAGTTGACTATTTGAATGTCTTATGAAAAGCAAAACAGGCTGTTGTTAGTTTCTCTACTTTGGGCCAATTGCAATGCGGGTCAAACTTTTTGTTTTTGTCTATGATATGATTTAGAAAAATAGAACATAAAGTTTTAAACAGTGTTGAGTGTTCACGCAACTTTGGGCACTTGCTATTTAGAGATGGTTTGCACTTTGAAGAAACATCTCACCAAATCAAATTGGCGATTACTCGATCTTCAAACTCAAACTTGTAGAGAAGGTAGATTTTTATATACATCAAGAGGACTTCCACATACTATACCTAGAATTAGAAGGATAGAAATGAAACTGAACAATGTAAGATTTGGTAAAACATAGTTTACCAGATCATTTGTACATTTTACGCAAAACTTTTACTGCAAGTCTGTAATCTATGGGAAAATTTAGCATTGGTGCTTTTCACAATGCATACATAAAATGAAAAGAAAACTGTAATGATTTTGGCACCGTACCTAACCGAAAACAAGTGGAAAAAAAATTAAGCACCGAAGTTGATGAAGTATGACAAACAAAAGACTAATTTAGTTCTGTTGTTTGGTATAATTGTATAGAAGAAAGCACTATGGCATCTTCTTAGTGCGTACTATACCATACATGTACATATATGGGTGGGAATACTTTTAGAATATAATTCTCTAATGCAATTATTAGTGAGAGACACTATAGTATGGGTCAGGACCGCCTTGTTGGTTGAGAGAAAACCATATAAACGAAATACATATAGCGTACTTTATGTTGTTCTTGTGTCACCACAATAACAAATTAAATGTTAGACCTTGTGTATTTTATGTTTGTTCAGAAGAGTGAAGAGTGAAAAACTAAAAACATCATGCATATATATATCCATATATATATATACATTGTCTAATAACAGAACACTCAGGCCCGGTCAGGCCCAAGGAAAGAGAGCCCATGAATTGCTACTGGCACGCAGAGTTGCAACCTTGCAGCCTGCACTTCCTCCCCAAGAACAAAAGATCTTGGTGTCTTGGCAGTTGGCACATCACAAACTAAAACAACTTAAATATGCAGACTAACCTAAAAGACTTATTACAATAACAAGCACTTGCTATAAATAGTGCTCTAAAATCTAAATATATCATTTTTAAGTTTTAATTTCTTAATTAATTTAACAGTAGTAGGTTTAGGATTTAGGAGGGGACCAACTCCAATGGCTCTGAAGAAAACACTTACATTAGTTTGGATTTTTCTACGAAATTATACATAATCTATTTTGTCTTCACTTATAGTGTGGCATGATAATCTATCCATTTGCATGGTCTCTGTATTGGGTAAACTAAAGAATTTTCAATTGGTTTTGATTCAATCCCGTCTTTTATATTTGGTAATTCTTTGCATATACACATATAAAACCATACAAAATTGATTGACCGCCCACAATGGCTGGTTACAGCTGATTGTGTATCCAAATACAGATCAATTCGAATCTCATTACAGAATTGAAGAGGCTTTTTTAAATTTGTGCATTATCATTTATCATTCCTCTTAATTATCAAAATATAATGTCGTGCACAAACTTCTCTACAATTTTGTGATTATTTATGATCACTATCATCATTATTTCTAGTTAATGTATTCACATTTCGTGAACATTTTGGTGAAATTGATGCTGGTAAAATCTTTCGCTTGAAATGGGAACTAGTTAATAGATATCGCTTAACAATCCGAATCATCTCGACTCCAACTAGATATGATGGAGGTTGGAGCACATAATTAAAAAGAACGTCGATGCAAAAAATAAAATAAAAAATGTAGTCCGTACATTCATGAAAATTAAACTAATTGAGATTAATAATTTAGTGAGGGTTCAACAACAATGTGAACAAAATTATATACTAATGTGAGCACATAATTAAAAAGAACGTTGATGCAAAAATTAAAATAAAAAATATAGTCCGTACATTCATGAAAATTAAACTAATTGAGATTAATAATTTGGTGAGGGTTCAACAACAATGTGAACAAAAATTATATACTAATTTTGGTGATAACAAAGATTAATGAACAATAGAATACACTTTTATTATTGAAAAAAACACACAATACATGTTTGCGGAAAGTGAAATAGATTGTGGAGGGGTCCGAAGTCCAGACTCAGACTCCGTTGTAAAGTTTTCATGAACGGGATGCAAATAGATGCTAGTGTTTATGGAAACCAGCTATTGGGCTTGATTTCTGCTAGATTTGTTGGGCTTATGGACTCTACAAAAAATCAGATTAAGGAGAACCCAAAGCCTGGTTTATAAATAGGGTTTTTTTAGATTTTCTCCTAAAAATAATGAGTATTTGGAGTTTGGTCCTCATTAATTGATTTATTAGGCTTTGATCTTCCTAAATCGTCTTAACTAATAGACTATTTGTAGGTTGTTAGTCAAAATGATTTAAGAGGACCAAAGCCTAATAAGTTGATTAGTGTAGACCAAACCCCAAATACCAATTATTTAGGAGAACCAAAACCTAAAAAAATGATGAATTATACTTGAAAATTATTTATTTCTTCACTTATTTTCGGCTAGATTACAAGAGGAGGGGTGCATATAAGAAAACGTCCCTTACTCAGTGCAGTAGTGAGTTCTTACATTGCCCTTAGTGATTATGGTGAATGCTGAACACCTGTTACTTTTAAGAGGGTGTACAACTGAAAGCCTCGTCCTAATTCCACCTTGTGAATAACTTCATATCTGTTCCATAACTTATTTGTCATATTTATGTTGCCAAATTTTCACTCTTGAATCATCTCAAAATGATGGTTCCTCTCAAAGGTTGTTCTATTTCTCAAAAATGGGAAAGGGGGATCTGATTTTATGCGGTTTCATATACGCATAATCCAACACTAGTTGAAAATTATATTAACATGTCACAATTAATTTAAACACAACAAAAACTCGTACCAACACATACACATACGCAAAAATATACATATTTATAACTATCAATTTATTTTCGACATGTGGTAACAAGGTCAAACAAACAAGACTATTCAAAATAAAAAAAATCCTTAATCAAATGCAACAAAATAACTTAAAAGAGTTCTAAAAAAGAGGGGTTTTTGATATTAGACTATAAACAAGACTCATTGTTGCTACTAAGAGCATTTGCAATGCAGGGAAATAAGGGGGGTTTGTGAAAACTTTCACCTAGTTGGGTCCAAAAGTGCTGTGCAATGCAGGGTGAAAAACTCGGTGACTATTTTCCCCAGTTCAAAACAAGGTGAAACTGTCCACCGAGATAGTCACTGACTTGTTAATTTCGGACGGGATGTTGAATTCCGTCTGAATTACAAAACTCACCAGACGGAATCCAACGTCCCGTCCGGAGTCCTAACGGCTAGTTTACCAATGGTCAAAAAGTCAGAACAGTAAAAAACGGTCAAAATAAAAAACTTTGGTATATATACAACATTTGTTTAATTTCAACTCACACTTCCAACAATCATATATCATATTTCTTCTTCTTTAAAATCAGTTCTTAAAAAAAACCAAATATCAAATGGCATCAACACAAGCATCTCAAGCAAATGGTAGCACTCAAGCAAAAGCGAGAACTCAATTTAGCATGTCCGATGATCAAGCTCTATGTCTTGCTTGGATAAAAATTAGTGAAGACTCCATTGTTAGTGCTTTCCAAAATGTAAAAGGATTTTGGAATCGTGTAACAAACGAGTTCAATCAAGCACGTGGGTCGGATAGGTCTACCGATTCAATTAGCGGTAGGTGGAAATATATTTCAAAAATGATGAACAAGTTTGTTGCAATTGTGAATGCGGTGGAGGCTCAACATGCAAGTGGTACAACAATACAAAGCCGGGTAATTACAACGTTGTCAATTTGGAATTTATTGATTATCTTAGTCTTAGTCTAATTATTACCGTATTAGTCTAATTATCTTAGTGTATTTATTATTTCCATTTTAGTCTTAGTCTAATTATTATCTTAGTCTAATTATTATTTTAGTTTAATTATCTTAGTCCTAGTGATTATTTTAGTCTAATTACCACTATTTTATTTTTTAGTTGTCCGAGGCAAGGATGACGTACCAACTACAAGAAAAATCGGTTTTTTCACTTGATCATTGTTACGCTATACTCAAGGATAATCCAAAGTGGAGTAACGTTTTTGAGACAAGGTCAAGCCGCCCCACAAAGGGAAAAGGTCGCAAAAATGATGGTGAAGATTCAACTTCTAATTCACCAAGTGTTGGTGGAGTTGAATTGGAGGGTTCTCAAGAAATAGAGCGTCCAAAAGAAATGGAGCGTCCTCTTGGATCGAAGAAAGCCAAGTCCAAAAGGAACCAAGAAAAATCAGTTGGTATGTTGGAGGGTTACTTTACACGTTTAGAGGATACATTTTCACAGGATGCAAATGAAACACAAAAATGCTTAGAACTTAGGGAAAGGGAACTTGGGCAATTGGAAAAAAAATCGGTTTCAAAAGATGCAATATGAAGCTAAGATTTTAGCGACCAATACAAGTGTCCTCCATCCCGATACCACTTTTATAATCGAGCAACAACAAGCTGAAATACGTACTGAATGGGCAAGAGCTAAAGGTGGTTCTAACTCTAACTAAGCTTATGCAATATCTAGTATTTTATTTTAATTAAAACACTATGTATTTTAATTAATGCACTATGTATTTTAATTTCACTGTTTTTTTAATTAATGCACTATGTATTTTAATTTCATTGTATTTTTAATTAATGAACTATGTATTTTTATCTATCTGTTTTTTTTTAATTAATACACTATGTATGTTCTGTCCAATATAATTATTTTAATAGAAATACAATTACCAATAAAATTAAAATACATAGTGCATTTAGTTCATTAAAACACAACTCATTAAACACATAAGAACTTATAGGAATTACATAGGAAATACATTAGGAAATACATAGGAAATATGTTGGAACTTAATAGTTCACGTTAGGAAATACATAGGAAATACACTTTCATTTCCATTTTAATTTTCGTCTCCTTCTCCCTCATCTGAATCCGACCAATTTGGATCATAAATTGGTACCGGATCTGCTGTTTCTTCAATGCCAGTCCAATTAAAAACATGTTCAACTAAGTCCTTTTGAAGATTAGTATGTGTAACTTCATTTCTGATCTTATTTCTTGCTTCAATCATCTGATAGACAAAATGAAAACCATCATCTTCCTGAAAGAGCGCAGGTATTGTTTCTTTCCTCTGACCTTTCCAATTCCAAACTCCAATTTCACGTTCATTCTCAACAATCATATTATGCATTATAATGCATGGTTTCATTATGTCTCCAAGAACAACAACACTATGACAACGCGCAGAAGCCTTAACAATATGCCATCGTGCCTGCAAAACTCCAAACGTCCTTTCAACATCCTTTCTTGCAGCTTCTTGACGTTGAGTAAAGATCTTTTCATGCTTATTTATTGGATAACGAATGGCTTGAACAAATGTGCCCCATTTTGGGTAAATACCATCATCAAGATAATATCCCATATCATAGTCATTACCATTCACATTAAATGCAACAGCAGGAGCCTCACCTTGCTCTAATGATTCAAAAACATGAGAACGATGAAGCACGTTAATGTCATTATGCGAACCTGGTAAGCCGAAGAAGTAATGCCAGATCCAATAATGTTTGTCTGCAATGGCTTCAAGTATCAAAGTTGGTTCCTTCTTGTACCTTACATGTGTTCCAACCCATCCACTTGGACAATTCTTCCACACCCAGTACATACAGTCGATTGATCCAAGCATTCCTGGAAAACCCCTTGCCGCATTTTCAGCTAATATCCTAGCAGTGTCTGCCTCAGTTGGTCGTCTCAAATACTCTTCCTCAAACGCCGTGATAATTGCCTTGCAACAACGCTTCATAGATACATTTGCTGTGGAATCTCCAATTTGTAAATACTCATCCGTTGAATTAGAAGAACAACCAGTTGCTAATTGTGCAACTGCAGCTAGTCCCTTCTGTAATCCAGAAATTGCTTGCCGACCCAATCCATCCACCGTGTCTTTAAAGCAATCATCGAATGATGCAACAGTATGCAACATATACATAAAAAACTCTCTTGTCATCCTGTACCTTCGTCTAAACTTATGAGGAGGCCACCTACAAGGTGTTGTGAAGTAATCCCTTATTATCTTTTGTTTACTGAAATCACCACCATCTCTAAACGTGTCTCTCTGCCCTTCACAGATCCACCGCGTTTGTCTGTATCCACATTTTCAATTTCAATGGCTGTTTGAGTCATTAATGCCCCAGCAGTGGATAATAACTGCAACCTCTTCCTCCTCCATCGCATCATCAAATCATTATGCTCATCTCTTACTCTTTCCATGTAGTCAGCAGAAGTACCAGAAGACGACCCGGTGAAACCAGAAGACGAACTATTACTATTAGATCCTCCCCATAACCTTTGGTTATATGCAATTCTTTCTTCTCTAGACATTTTTCCTATTTTTAGCTTGGTTGTGGGGAAGAAGATGGTTGTTTGTTTGTTTGATCTAAAAGAAAGAAGAGTAAAACGAAATATGAAAGGTAAGGTCACATGTGATACTTCGATTTTGGTCTACTTACCAATTGACAACACATTTTATCAGATTTTTGTTCACTCTCCAAGTGACAACACATTGTATCCAAATGTCTATCCAAATGTACCCTCAATAATTCCAATGGGCCACCATCCCCATCCATAATTCCAATGTTTGGAATAGTAAAAGATCAGATGAGAAGGACTAAAAAGGGGCCGGGATGTTACATTCCGTCTCGGTATCCCTATATACTATTCCTGTCAGAACCAAACCACCTGCAAAAATGAGTGATATTCCATCAAAATTTTCTGTTTCAACAAAGACAGGAAATGAGTGAAACAAATGTGAAATGAATGAAACGAGTGAAACGAATGTGAAATTTTTGGAAACAGACGAACTTATAAATTTTTAATTTTTTTTTGCCATAACCTTATTTGTTTTATTGACATATTCATATCCAAAACCTACTAATATACTTTGAAAATAATAAATAAGACAAACAACAATCATGAACAACACCCAAGTCTAACACAGAAACTCGGTAAAAAAACTAACTTATAATTTCTAAAAAAAATTGGACATAACCTCCTTTGTTTAATGACATATTCATATCCAAAACTCATCAAAGAAAACCACGCTAATCAAAAAATTCATTACAAACAACAATCCTAAACGCCATAAGACAAGTAATGGCGCACAGTTATTACAAACTACAAAAAAAATATCTACTGAGACCTCCTCCCCCTACGAGAAGGCTCGGTCGAAGAGCTCTCCCCCCTACGTCGTTGTCGCCTCTCTGGCTGAGGTTGAGCTTGAGGTACTCCACTTTCAGCATTCTCCAACTCTTGCACACGTCTCTGAAGCTGCAAAGTTCGATTTCACTCTTTTTGTAAGTACTCAAAACTGTGACGAGAAGACTCCATGAAGGACTCACGCATGGCGTAACTGAGAGAGCTGTAGTTAATTAAGGAGCTCCGACCTTACTTCATCTTGTTTAACAAAACAAATGCATGTTAGGGGTTATAGTGAATACTAATAATAACAAATCATGAATAAATTCAAATCATACTAACCTCGGCTAACTGCTCAAACTGTACTGACAAATCTGTTACCACTGCGGCATCTATTGGTGGAATAGGTATTCTCATATCTTGCCCCCGAAGTAATCATGCTCCGGTGCCAAAGGTCATCATCATCGGATATCGTGGAGTTCTTTTGCGGCATCTGAATATCATGAAACACCCGGGCTGGATCGTGGCAACTCCACTCCTCCGGGAAATGAATGTCGGGCCTCAATGCTCCGGAAGTAACCCCTTCAAAATTGGTGCCCGGTATAACGCGACCTAGCAAGAGACCTCGACCAACCCTCTTCCAATATAAGTCATAGTAAGCCAGTAAAAATGAAAGGCGATGCATCCGCCACTCATTTGGGTTTGCTCTATAGTGTGAAAAAAGTAGGAAGAATATCGAGGTCATCATATCTATGGGTGGTGGGTAAGGTATAACAATCTATCCGGATACTTGCCGCCAACATCCGTCCCCAAGGTACCATCGCGATTGACCGACCCTATAAGTATCATTCGGCGTGAGAAAGAAACCTTGCTCTATGACACATATATAATAGTCTACGGATTTTCGGTGTTCTCGGAACATCCGGAATATCCGCGATAAGGGTCCGAAGATGAAGGACTTCGGCCGGGGTTACCACTCAATCCGGGTAGCTCCTAAAAGCTCAATCTCCGCGACGAGTGTTATGAATATTATGTGATAGGTCCCCATACCCCTTTGCCTCTGATGAAGCCCCATGCTTGAATCGTGGAATCAGGTCATGAGTCTCATCCTCTTCCAACCTCTTCAACACGGGATGCATCACACGAAAATGTTCAGTATCACCAATCGCCATCAATAGATAAAATACAATATCAATATATATATAAACATGTCAACATTGATAATTAGATAAATAAATGAAATGAAACAATAACTTAATAAATAAGACTTACCGGTATAATCCAAACAAAGCCGCACAAATTACCTTTAGCGGCTTTCGTCTCAACTGCAAGGTCTAGCCAGCGGTAAAGGTATGCCAAGATGGATTGACCCGACCATAATCCCACATCCTCTCTACGTCCCGAGGCAAATGCCATCCACGATACACGTAAATAACTATTAGCATATCCAAATAATACCACACCAACAAAGTAGAAGAGGAAGGCACGTACATACTCGTGGATCGACTCCTCACCAATATGATAGTCTTTTGGCTTCTCCTTGAGTCTATTCAAATATCTCGAAGTAAACCAACTCATATTTATAGCTCCTCCCTTAAATTGCTCAGCCGATAATCTCAAAAACCCGTCTTGCTCATCATCTTCAACCAAATCAAAACCTTCAAAGAAACTCATCGCCGTAGTAAAAACCTCTAAAATTTCATCAAAAGGAATGACATCTCCATAACCAATTGGGATACCCGTGAGCATTGTGAAATCAAGAGGGGTAATCCCAAGCTCACCCCATGGGAAATGGAATGTGTGGGTAGTTTGCCACTACCGCTCAACTATCCCAAACAACAACGCCTGATCATTTTGTCCCAAATTAGAATTCAAAAAGTTCCCAAATGGTGTGGCGGATATAATGTCGGTAACCGTGACAAAATTAGGATCCGTTTTTGATTTCATACAACGCCACCATGACACAACATTTGAAAGTGCATAATGCACTTTCCATAGGTGTACTTCCTACATTCAACCAACACGCAATACGATATAATTACAACTAATTTTTTTTTAAACAATGCGACAAATTCAAACTAATTACACAACAACAAACTTGATATAAACTAACATAAATAATAATAATTAACATAAAAAAAAATCAAAAACTTACTTGAGACTCCGTCACTTGATTTGCTACGTGTTGGACCGATGTTGACACTAATGGTGGGTGTTCCTCGATTTCACAACGCGGTGGAAAATTGAACTCAAGTTCAATTTCGTCCTCCTCGCCCACATTACGCGTTCTTGACGACGATCATTTTTGCCTATTTTTTTTGGAAATTTTAACATTTCCAAACCATCGGGAATTTTAACATTTCCAAACCATCGGGAATGCTCTTCATGTGGTGAGGTTGGTGGGGATGCATTGGGGGGTGGAGAAGTCATTATGAATGGAAGTTTGTGTCAAAAGGTTGTTAATGGAGGCTAGAAAATCGCAATTTTGGCTGGAAAGGAAGTGAAAATGGAGCCTGTTCGCGTCTGTTCATGTTGAGTCATCAGACGGGACGTTACATCCCGTCTCGTTATAAAATACCATACGGGATGTTACATTCCGTCTCGTATCAAAAACCTCCAGACGGAATCTAACATCCCGTCCGAGATATTTTTTATCACTTTTGCATTACACAGCTTCACCTTGTTTTTCACCGGGTTGGTGAAAAGGAGGTAAATAAGTGATAAAGTGGCGGTGAATAAGGGGGGAAAACTATCACTAGCATTGCAAATGCTCTAAGAAAAAAGTTCACAATTTCAAATTTAGAATTTCAGAATTCTACTTTCACGTGTTCTTGAACTCTTTGGAAGACCGCCCAAAAAGAAAAAAAAAAAAAAGACGCAAGAAGTGACGGAAAACTACTCAAGGAGACATAATTTTTAAGCATCTTAGGAATGAAGCGTAGCTCTCATAATTCTCATGCATAACTAGCCATAGTCACAAATTAAGAAATAACTTAACTACTAATTATAACTCTTCTAGAATAATCTAGAACATACGTATTCTATCCTACATCATGCCTACTGTTACTGTTAGTATCTCCCCTTGCAAGAAAGAGTATTTAGCACACAGACAGAATGAATAGTTCTTAAAGTTTCACAGATCCAATAGTGGATATATACTCAATGCTGTTCTCATACAGTTCGTCATGGACAAGCCTGGAGAACGTGACCTTTACTTCCGGTGAAGCTCTCTTGAACTGCAATATCTTGTCTATATAGTCGTCAGTAAAAAATTTCGACCACTTGATAGTCAGATTCTCAAGCACCAATGAATTTAGCAAGATGAATTGTACAAATCCTAATTCATGTTGCACTCCCTTAAATCTAGCTCTCACAAATTTCAGGTGAGTAAAGATATTTTCCGCTTCCTGTGAGCGCTCTGTCCAAAAGTCTTCTTCGTACAAAAGAGCATTCTTTCTATTACGAGCGGCCTGAAAACGCAAGTGAAAGTATGTGAACAAATAACTAAACTTTGCCCCTACTGCTAGTCAAACTTTAAGTTATTGCACAGAAGAACATACTACAAAATACTCACAAAAATATCTAATTCCTTCAGATATGGTGCGCTTCTACATAGGCAAAGAACAGCAAGAATTTGTTTGGAGTCTTCGAAGTTGACACACAATGTGATGGATTTGAGGTGACTATAAGTTCCTTGTAATCCCTCTCTTACAGTATTAATTGGGGAAAGCTGGAAATCAACAGAGAAAACAAAAGTCACTAAAGCCGGGAACTAAATTGTATGAAGACAAACATATAGGATTATAGGAATGCAAAAGAAACTTACCTCCGTGAACGGATAGTCAATAAAAATTTGCTGAATTTCATCTAGCCGCCCAAGAGCTTCTTCTAACCTGAATGATGTACTTGGAAAGAGCCCAGGAGGCCATATGCGAATGCCCGCATATACAAGTTTTGGTGTATTCTGAAATTTGAGGCTCTCACAAGCCCCCTTAATGACGAACTTTCGCAGATTTGGAGAGTTAATGTTGAGACTAGTCAAGGATTTGCATTTCCAAATTTTAAGACACAAAAGAAGGGGGCTCTTCATGACCAGACTTTCAATTGTACCACTTGTTATATTCACACCAGTAAGTTTAAGAAAATTTAGACGACTAAATCCATTGAATTGTGATGATAATCTCAACTCGCAGCCTCCTAATTTAAGCTCGTGTAAATTCTGACAAGTGCAGAGGCAAGTCGGCACCAGATAGGAATCCGACCTCTTCAAAACAAGGACTAGATGCGTCAATGTATTCTTCAAAGAAACGAATGCAATCCATTTATCGACATCAGAGCAACCACCTTCTAAGTATTTATAGATTGTAAAGTTGGAAACCATACCTTCATGAAGCAAAAGAACATTATTAACTATTGTCACCAGTTCAGTGTCTTCTATGATTCCTTTCTTAGAATTGATACTGGCTGCAGCATCAAATATTAGATTTGGAGTAGATCTCCATCTGTATTTCCAACTTCTTGATAACAAACTTGTTTTTACAGCATCCCTTATGGGTAAATGCTTGATAATTTCATCAATCAATTCATTTTGTAAATAGCTGAACCTATCTAAATTCTCCACGGAACAAGTCTTTTTGTTATATTCAAGATTACTAGACATTTCCTCCATTCCACAACTTTGTCTAGCCAGATGGATGAATTACCTACAAACAAATTAGGAAGTGGAGTAAATAAAAAGTCAGAGATACAATTCTTTTGTGCGCAAGCGGAACGCACACTCCAAATGGACTGTGCAGAGCCCCTAAATGCTATCGAATTCACACAACCAGTTATTACTTGCTTGTATAAATTTGAAGTTCACAATTCATACGCTTCTCACATCACAATTCACACTAACTGAAAACACGCTGTATGTAAACTAGATATTTGTACCTACCAGACTCAAATGCAGTAATCATCATTATTTCACTTCCTAGATACATGTTTATTTGGACTTCATGTATATACCGCACATCAAAAACCAACACTGACCTTACAAATCCAACAACAACAACGTATGAACTTTGAGCTACTCTCGGAGGACAGTGGTGTTCTGTGTTCCAAGAATTTTAGCCAAGTACGTAGGCAGTGTCTGAGGATAAATAAGTTATGATTTTTTAGGACGATGATCTCTTTCTCTTCAACTTGAAGATCAGCATTCCCAATTAATTAAACCTTTGCAAATAATTAAAAAAAAGATAAAAAGTTGCAATTTTGTCAAAACTTGACAGTTCGATGTTTTCTTTTTCTTTATCGATAATCACTTGACAGTACGATGTACAAAAAACATATCGCTGAAATCAATAATTTGGTATAACACGACTAAACGGCGCTATGCAGGAGTTAGCAATAAACATACTTTTCAATCAAGTAAAACACAACCATTACCTATTCTCAAGTAGGGAATAAAAAAAAAAAGGAACCTTGTCACAACTCACAATAGAGAACCTGCCGCTTCTTTGACTTGGTTAGAAAGTTTTCCTTAGTAAAATAAAAAGTAATTAAAGGGTGTTAATATTCTCACCGCCTAAACTTGAAAACCTCCCCGCCCCAAAAAATAAAATGCCCAATATACCCTTTTGTCTCATCACTCCCCAAGTCACAACCATTTGCTCCTTCACCAGACAATCATCTCCAACGTGAATTATCTCATGTTCCTTTGAAATAAATCCAACGTGAATGATTGAGGTCATCGGAGGATTTCCTTAAGTTCTTGAACAAGTATATCAAAAACTTGAAGTGGATTGTGTCAAGTTAACCACTGAACCATGATAAGTGTGATAATTAACTGAATTACATGTTTAGAGCCTTGAGTTCTGGTTTGTTAATGCTACTTTCTGTATCTACATGAGTTTGATTTTGGGACACACTTGATTTTATTTCTATGATGTGGATACGTTGTGTAAGGCTTCTCTGGATTTTGATATTGTAAGTTTAATAAGTAACATCTAAGAGAAATCTAGACATCCATTCTACTGAAGCTTTTTTTAACTATCAGGAATCCTGTAAGCACCTTCCCTCCTTACCACTTCTTGAACTAACACTTTTCTAGTTAAATTCACGCACCATATTATATGTATTCTGGTATAAGTTATGAGTTATCTAGTTATTTAGATCAATTAATTAAAATAGAATGAAATTTTGCTAAATCGACTTGGATACGTAATTTGGTCTGAAATTTATAAACCCTTAACCCAGTAGAAGATGTTTATGATTCACAATTGAACAAAACAAAATGAAAAATAACAAGTTTAGATTTAAAAAATAATAATATTATATTAGATGATGAAGTCATTCGTGTCAATCTCCAACTTTACTCTTGGATTTGGGTAAATTGTTTGTAATTCCATTAGATATTTGCAGCCTTGCAAACACTCTCTCTCGGCTCTCGCTACTGGTGTTAGACTATAATAATAATGGCTACTGGTGTTGTATTTATGTTAAGACAGCAGTTGAAGCAGACAAGTCCGTTCGTTGTAAATGGGCCACTTTCATCTCGTAACTTCTCTGCTTCCAACTGCTCGAATTTCTCTTACTGACAAGGAGGTAAAGTCGTTAGTAGCTTTTATTGTGAGGATTTCTCCAATACCCAGAATGCATGTCAATCAATAAAGAAAACCAAATAATAATAGGACATACCTGAAGCCATAGCGTTATCAAGCCAATGGCGGAGCCAGGGGGGGCCCAGGGTACGCCCTGGCTCACCCTCAATTTTCGGAAAAAAAAAAAAAATATACTTATCCAAAAAAAAAAAAAAAAAAAAACAAACAAACAAAATAAAAGGGGAAAAAAAACACCATAAACCCAAACAAAATAAACCCCTCAAGCACTCCACTTCTCCTCCTTAACTCCATTCTCAATTATTCTACTAAAAAGTTTCTACTCTTCTTGACTTCTTGTGGAGTAACTAGGTAAGACTCACATTATTTAGTTTCTTGCCTTCTTTTTGATCTTTTTGTACTGATTCCTATACCATATTATTTAATGGCAACTCTTACTTAATTTCTTGTCATGAATTTACTAAATACTTAGGTTTGCAATTTGTAAGGGCAATTTGTATGTTGTCTATTTTAGGTCTATTACGGTTGTATTTAGGAGTTTTTAGGGAGTCAATGTGTTCTAGTGTTAATTATGGTTTGTCATTATTATTGTATTGATCCGAGACCGAGGTGTATTTAATTAAATGGTGGAGTTTACTTTTTTTAGTCAATAGAGGATGTGTTAGGGACTTAGGGACGAGTTTTTATGCCAGATGCAAGATCCCAGCATATTGGTGTTCCTTATGAAGATTGAAGATGTTCCAATCCATGCTAGGGTGTTGAAAAATAATGACTGTAAATAGGTCCTTATGTGGTATGTGGATATGATGACTTTTGGTCAAAGATTGTGGAAATGGACTCGTTACTCGTTAGTGAAATTGGTAAACTCCGTATGTGATCTTGGTTAATGGGACGTTTGGTAGCTGCTTCTATAGGTGTTCAAGAAGGAATTTGCACCGTGATCTTGTTCTACTAGCGTTTTCATTATATATTTGTTCAGTGGTGGGTTTTAAAATATTAAAATGCTCCTATTGAGATCTTTTACTCTCATGACAATACTCGCTTGCCGGTCCCCACGCCTCAAGTTTATGCAAAGGGTTGTATACCTTAGCGTTGGCATTTACCCGCTCACTTCAATATTCCTCGTTGTCTAGTTGTCTACTGTTTTCTACCGGCTCTTGCCCTCTTCTCTAGACATTACATTTTAGAGACTCTTGATCCAATGTTCCTATTGTATTATTTTATAAGATATTTGATGTTCGAAATATAGTTATTTTGTGGTTGGGTTAAGTTTGAATTATTAGTTAAAAGAAATTAGTTATTATTAATTATTTTTTTGTATGTTTGGTTGTTTGGGTGGCTCACCCTCACTCAAATTCCTGGCTCCGCCACTGTATCAAGCAAGTCCTATAAGCAGTAGCGGAACGTTGTTGTCTTCCACTCTAAAACCCTTCTTGTGTTCTCTCACAGTGGATGGAAAACTTATGAGAATCAGAATAGGGTTTGAGGTGGGGACCTCAACTTATATACTATGGGTGTATTTCTATTATAGCCCATCATGATAATAGAAATACGCTTAAGCCCAAAAAAGTATCTGCACATATCGTTAAGCCCATACTCACTTTATACACGTGTCATGACTTGACACGTGTGATTTGAGACATGTAAATGACTCGGTCATGTTACTTTAAGATCACGGTTTAGTGAGTCTTCTCAATGTCACTCGGACGTAGTTCGACAATAAACAATTGTGTAATGTGTATGATCTATGTAGGTACACCTTAAAGAGAAAAGTTCTAACAATCTCCCACTTGTACCACATAGATCATAACCTGATATTAAACAATGTTGACCTTAAGAGCTCTAAAATTAGACTGTCGAAATAAAGAGTGACGTCCCAAAAAAAAAACAATCTGGTCCATTGAAAATAAAAATATAGGATCACAGCGGCCTTTGCCACATTTAGCATGACTAGACCCATCTGTGGTCACAATACTAATATCTCCAACGACATAGATTAAGTATGGATGTGTAGCATGAAAATAACATGTAATGTGATCCCTGAACATGTTCATTTTCAACTGGTCCAACCTTATGATTTATAGTGATTTTCTTTATTCTACTTAATCAAACTGTATATGCGCAACCATAAATGAATAAGTAGATAACTTTATTTCAAAATAATCATCAATTACTGAAGTGACAATCAAGAGTTACTTAGTAATACAAACTCCCACTGAAATGAAATATCACAAAGACTAATTAACCACTCCTTTACAAGCTAGAAGCTCTTTTAAGTGCCTTAAGTGGTAAGCCTTTAGTAAGTGAATCCATATTTTGGAGATCAGTACTAATATACTCAACTATCAACTGTCAAATGATAATTTTGAACCCTTCCTTCATGTCAAGAAACTTTATATCAGTGTCCTACGGGACGCTAATGAACTCTTGTCATTCTCAAAGAAAAAATTTAGCGGCTTTAGTATCACAATAAATCTTTAACAGTTTCTAAATGAAACTAACAACATAATACCGGAATCCGATAAGATCCAATCGGTTACCAAATGATTGGTTCTTCGGCATGTGAGTGTGAAATCTTTTGTTCTTTGCAAATACCGCATAAAACTTTTAGCCGCTTTCATATCCATTCCTGGATTAAGTATTTGCCAAGCATTCCAACTACGTACGCAGTAACTGGAGCGTACAAACTTGAGCATATATGAGACTCCCTACTGCTAACGCATATGGGATATCTTCTTATAAACCGTTCTTTAAATATGTAAGCAAATTTAACTTATCACCATTACCAAAACGTGCATTACCTGGTAAATTGTTGTGCATGCCGGAACTACTTAGCACCTTTACTGACGTAAGCATTTTGTGAAAGCCAAAAAATATCACGTGATATATCACAGTGATCTTTATGCATATAACAAAATTACTACACCGTATGTCACTTCTTGATAGTAGAATATCATCAACACATATTACCATAATAAATAAATTTGCTCCCACTGATCTTATAATATAAACATTGATCCACGTTAATTTAACTTAAAACCAAAAGAGTCAATAACGTGATCAAACTTTAAGTACCACTGACGAGATGTCTGCTTTAAGCCATAGATGGATTCTTCAACTTGCAAACCAAATGTTCTGTGTCTTTTGACTCAAAACCCTGAGGTTGCTACATATAGATAGTCTCCTGAATGTCACCATTCAAAAAAGCTGTCTTAACATCCATCTGGTGTAACTCTAAATCATAATGAGCTACAAGTGCCATAATAAGCCTTCTCTTTAGAATAAATGCCTTCATTGTGAGTAAAGTCTTTCGAGACAAGATATCCTTTATATCTTCCGATGTTGCCTTGAGTCATGATTGGTTTTGCAATCCCATTAGCAAACCAATTGGTTTGACTCCTTTACGCAATTCAATAAGATCCCAAGCATCATTGTCTTTTACATATACTTTAACTCATTTAACATGACATTCATTCAATCTAAGGAGTGAGCACTTTGTTTGGCTTGAACGAAAATAATGGGATTATTTTCAGTTCCTATATCAAATTTATGCTCTTAGAGATACACTATATAATCACCTGAAATAGCTAGTCTCCTCCCCCTTATGTGAATTCTTTAATGACACTTCTAATTGAGTTTGTTGAGGTTTTTCTGTAAAAGTAGGAGACAACTTAGGAATACTTGGTTGATTTTCAACCGCATACTGTCCAAAGACAGGTATGATCAATCCATTAAAGGAACATCGTGTTCTTTCTTCAAATCATTATTCCTAGGTTGTGTACTCCTACTATTCTCAACATTTTCAATAAATATGGCATTATCCGTCACAAATAAATAGGGTATTTGAACAGGGGAAATAAAACATGAAACCCCTGTACCTTTTTGAATAGCTAATAAAGTAGTAACTAATAGTTCTTGAGTCCAGTTTCCTTTTATTAGGCCTGTATGGCCTAGCTTTAGCTAGACAACCCCAAATATGTAAATGCTTTATACTAGGTTTCTTTCCAGTCCATAGTTCATCATATGGGGTTTTAGTTACTGCTTTACTAAGTACTCGACTAAGGTTGTCTATTGTAGTCTTTAAGGTTTCACCTGTAGAGACTCTGGTTAGAAATATGATTTGTCATTCTAATAACCATGTCTTTTAAGGTCTAATTTCATCTCAAATACACCATTTTGACACGGCGTCCCTGACATGGTGTACTAAAGAACGATGTCACATTCCATCAAGTATCTTGCAAATAGTCCTGGATGTTGGCCTGATTCATCATACCCACTATAGTATTTACCACTTCGGTCGGTTTGATGGTTTAACTTTATAAGCCTTAAACACATCCAATGACTGATTTTTCATGAATTAAGCATGGATACCCATAGAAAAATTCGTCTATAAAAGTGATACAATACCATTGACCATTCCATGAAACCGTAGGGAATGAACCACAAATAGTGGTAGATACGTACCAAATCTAAGACGCCTAAAATTCTCTTGTTGGCACCAAACTTCCATATGTTTGTTTGTTTTCCCCTTTTACTCATTCAATACAAACTTTAAAAGTTTGGAAAAAACAAGGGGACCAAGAACTCCATTTTGACACATGCTTTTCAATTCTCACCTTAGAGATATGACCCAAATGCTCGTGTCATAATGTAAAGGAGTTCTTATTTATTAATCTAGACTTAATACCATAGTTAATAACATGCAAAGTTTCTTTTGACCTTAAGTGAGAGGCATCCAAGTCTAACTTACATAGATTATCCGTATAACATGGACTATAAAAAATTTGAATTTTTTTACTGAGACTAGAGATTTTTTTTTTTTTTTTTTTTTTTTTTTTTTTTTTTTTTTTTTTTTTTTTCAAAAGAACAAGTATAACTGGATTTGTTCTAAGAGGAAATTGAAGTTACTTAATAGTCTTATTAAAATCCAAACAAAAGCCATACTTTTTAATCTAAAGACCATGATGTCCTCAACACAATCTTTATTGCCATTTCCTATGAAAATGAAACCTTTGGGTATCAATGCGCTTTCGGCTCCTTGAGCAACTTTGCATGAAAACACTAATGTGAATAGTTGCAACTGTATCTATCCACTATGACTTAGATGGTACTTCAGCTAGATTAAATTTAGAACAAACAAAATTTAAATTCATTACCTTTCTTTGCGAGTCATTTATGAAATTTTGGACAGTCTTTATAAAATGTGACTTGCATGTTTCTTGCAAAAGTAACAGAAGATAATCTTATCCTGTTTATCTTGCACGTACATTTACCTGAGAAGTCACAATATCTGCAATATTTTTACCCTTATTATCTATTTTCTTTTCTCAGTGCCCTAATTGTCATTCCAGAAAGTTGCCAAGTGAGCACTCTTAGTCTTATCTTGTTTCAACATTTCTCTTATTGCACATATTGAGCAATGAACTCACTAAATTCCTTTGAGTATTATACTTCATCTCAATGGGACCAAATTGTGCTAAAAGAGAAACTAGAATGAGGTGCACATGAAGATTATCAGAAATTCCAACTTTAGTGTCCTCAATTTAGCAACAAGATTAGACATTTCCATAACATGCTCTCTAAAAATTCATATTCCAGTATACCGCAAGGTGACAAGTTTACTCAAACGCATACTTGCCTCCATCTTTTCGATGCAACATCGGTATGCAACTTGGCTTAAGAATTTCTTGGCATTTTCTATCTTAGGCATTGCACAAATAATTCAGAAACATAGTACTTTATTATCATAAGACTAAGACTATTATAGCGCGCCCACTTTTCCTAGGTAGTCTTTCATCGGCAAAACTAGTACCAGTAAAGCTTAGGAGGCACATCAACATGCATAGCATAATCCCAAAACCATACATAAAAAAAAAAACGATTATAAGATGCTCTTGCTATTAGCAAAGTTGGAACAACTTAGAACTAAACTGTTATTCAAATTGGCAAATATAGAATGTGCATTCATTGAAGCATAACACAAAAGATATCTCACATTACTATATATGTCATCTACTATAATGCATTGACAATATAATAATAAACTTGAATGTTATCATGCATTCATTAGTCTAAATGAAAATTAATAATCAAGTAGACAAATGACAAGATAGAAAACATTTATAAAACTTTAGTAGTGGGCCTTAACGAGAAACCTAACATACCATTATAATTCAAGTCTTTGGACAAGCATTTAACGTGTAAGTGGTTCTCTCTAAATACATAAGGCTAATCGACATATGTAAAACAAAGTTAGGCTTGGCCAAACAATAAGTCTTCCTTAGGGCCGACTATTGAACGCATAAGTAATTCCTAAAATTATTTTCCGTATATTAATTACCTTATACCGTCTTTAATCCGGCCAAAATAATAAACTTCCTTTGGGCCGATTATTACTTGCATGGATTAAGACGCAACCATATACAATCTAATAAACTTTACCATTAAACCTAAATAAATTTTCCATGAAAGAGGCCACTTAGGCAGCGTATCACGTTGAACTTATCCAAGTTTCATGGTTTAGATTGCTAATTTTTCAAATGTTTGGAACATGCTATTATTCAATTCTATTAATTAACTTGATGATAATAGTAGAAAAGAAAATTCCAATAGCAAAGTTAAGAAATCCAAACATAATCAAGCTGAAATTTAAGTCCATCTACTTTATTGGGACCGAAAAACTCGTCAATATGACTATTCATACGCTCAAAATGGACTTAAAACGAGGTATATACAACTGAAATAAGTTAATTGGGCCCAAAAAAAACCAAATAGGCCCAAAACAGGGTCAAACTAGGTCCAGTCAGCATGAGTCGGACCCGGTCAGCACAAGTCAAACTTTGTTTGTAAAGTCAGAACTGGCATACATGGGCCAGACCCAAACCCAATCTAGTTTATGGGTTGAGTTGGACTTTGGGCTATGGGGCATACTTTAATAAAACACAATTTCTATTTTAGTGGGCTTTAAAAGAAAAAACCCAAAAAAGGTTTTATGTTGGAATCGGTTTTAAAACTCACTTGCACCAGGTACTTTGAGAAAAGAAAAACTGATCGTCACGTTCAAAGAACAGATAGTGCAAACAAAACTTTATAGTTTTTCCGACCCCAACCTGCCTCCATTAATCCCATCAACTGAACGATACAAAACAAGTTTCGATCGTCAGATATCATCTCTACCATCACACAACCCACCACACCAAATTTCAGCCCCATTGGACACTGCATCTCCGAGATACATAGATTTTAAAATCGCCAGATTCATATAAAAACGAGTTTTTAACCACTTTTAACATCAGTTAACTACATGAATCTGAGATCGAAAACTACAAGCCACCGTACGGATTTAAAATATGGTATGAAGAGATCAATACTTGAAAATCTCAGCACCATACATCCAAACCCGAAGGAGATCCAAGAGTCCAAACTTGACAGGAAAAACAGTTTCGGGAATTTTCGAATTCAACCTTTGACGGCGATACCCACCATAACCGGTGATCAAAACCCATCATCCACCGTTGGATATGATCCTTAGATGATGAAGTACTGACTCCACAAATCCCGACCCCAGAAAAATCCGGTCGCCGGAATCCGACGGTTCAATAACGTTGAAACCGAAAAAACTGATTTTTTCTCAATTTTAATTTTAACTGTATAAGAAAATAAACCGTATGTTTTCTTAATGACTAACATCTAGGCGACTGATTGATACCAATTGTGAGGATTTCTCCAATACAGGAATGCATGTCAATCAATAAAGAAAACCAAATAATAATAGGACATATCCGAAGCCATAGCGTTATCAAGCAAGTCCTATAGTTAAAGAATTTGAACGTTGTTGTTTTCCACTCCAAAACCCTTCGTGTTTCTCACACGGTGGATGGAAAACTTATGAGAATCGAATAGGGTTTGGGGTGGGGACCTCAACTTATATCTTATGGGTGTATTTTATTATAGCCATCACGATAATAAATACGCTTTTAAGCCCAAAAAGTATCTCGCGACATATCGTTAAGCCCATACTCACTTTATACACGTGTCATGACTTGACACGTGTGGTTTGAGACATGTAAATGACTCGGTCATGTTACTTTAAGATCATGGTTTAGTGAGTCTTCTCAATGTCACTCGGACGTAGTTCGACAATAAACAATTGTACTAGTATGATTTATGTTAAGATCCTGTCTCCAACAGTTGGTAGTTTAGAACTTCAGATGCGAGTGAGATATATTTGGTCTACGTGGTGTGTCAATTGTAACAACGGTTTAATTTTATGCTATTCATTTAGGATTAGCTTATGCTATTCAATTGTGTCCCTTATGAATTTGAAGCATTTCTGCTAGAGCATTAGCTTTTAACTTGATTGTGGAATTTATGGATGCCAGAGTTTGCTCGGCCACTTGTACCTTTTATTGGTGCTAGTTATCCGCTTGTTAATGGCTACGTGATTTTGGTCCTTTTCTCACATTTCAAAAACTGCTTTCAGATGCCGAAGGGGACAACCTGCGACAAGATACACCTGAAACTTTTGAGAATAGGTAGGCGAGATAGTTGTTGTCTTCTAGAAAGCTTGTTTCATATCCGCTTTACTTCTTAAACTGAATATTCCTGTCTCTGAAAATCAGAGAGGCCATATTAGCTGCTGTTCCAAACTACGATGATCCTTACATTAAAGTTCCTCAAGTCGTGAATAAGGAATGATACTATATAGGTACTCTCTTTTTCTATCCTACTTCTTCACATTTTTTTTCTTTTTATTTGATTTATGTCTTTATTTGTTGACATGGGCCTAATCATTCACAATGGTTCTTGCGCTCAAACAACTTTTGCCATTACATACCTTGGTATAAAGACGAATATTTGTTTGATCATGAGAAAATTATGATTTTATTGATGTACCTCTTAGTATTAAGACTGCCCTGATCTAGAATTCTGTTATGAATAGGTACCGCTATTATTCTTACATAGTAAATATCAATTTTAAACAGGCAAGAGGTGGTCGATTCAGTTAGAGAAGCTTTTTCAAGGTAGCTGTATAGGACGTATACATGACATAGGAGGTTAGTGGTTACAATGGGACCGGATGGTATAGTTGAATTAAGGTTGCACCGTGATCGATCCGCGGTATCCCAACCGTTCAGAATCTAACCTGCGACATGGAGTGATGGAGAGCGTAACCTTTCGCAAAGGTAACCGCCAGCGACACGTGGAAAGAGGAGAGATCATGGAGGAGGAAAGATATAAAAGAGAGATGGAGAGGAAGAAAAAGGAAAAGAAGAAAAAGAAACGAGAGAGAGACGAGTGAGATTAGAGGTTGTAATATCAGTTCATACATTTTGGCGCCGTCTGTGGGGAAGAGAAGAAAATGGCTACGATAATAAAGAGAGGAGTAGGAAGACCTAAGAAAGGACCAATCAGAGAAACCATTGAGGAAGTAGAGAGTGCTGGAATGGGAGTGGTAGGGGAAGAAGAAGTATCAGATGTGGCGGCAGACGCCACCAGACTCTTACAGGAGGAGATAGTTAGGTTAAGAGAGGAGAATGATGAGTTGAGAAAGGAGAGGGAGATTACACGGGGTGGAACGGAGCAGGGGGAGCCAGTGGGCGGTGAAGCGGAAGGGGAGAATATAGAGTGCCCACTACCGGACGTCGAACCAACAGTGGGCATTACTTTAGGGGTGGTTCAGGCTATGATCGAGAAAGATCGGGAAGTGAATCGTGTAGCAGAAAGAGTGATCCAGAGCGCAGCACAGAAGGAGGTGGCTAGCCTCAACAAAAATCCGCTAGCAGATTCAATATGGAATTCCGAAGTACCTAAGAGGTTTTCTCAGCCCAGGTTTGAACGGTATGATGGGAAAGGAGACCCCACTGATCATTTGCACCATTTTCGGCAGCAGATGCCGTTATGGCAAGAGAATAAGTATGATGGACTTCGTTGTATGATGTTCCCGGCCAGCCTTAAGGGAGGAGCCTCGGACTGGTATTATCGGTTGGCTTCGCGAAGCATAAAAGGGTTCGAAGAGCTGGAACGCGCCTTCGTTGATCACTTCATTCACCAGAAGAGAAGAGTGGTTGATATCGCGGCCCTCTTTAACATAAAGCAAAGAGCCACGGAGTCATTGAGGGAGTTTTTATGCAGATTCAAGGAAGAGACGCTGAGAGTGGAAAGCCTGGATGAACATACGGCGGTCATAGCCTTCCAGCATGGTTTGAGATCGGGAACCAGAGTTCATGAGTCTGTGTCTAAGATTGAAATTACTACGTTGCATGCCCTATACCCGAAGGTAGAGAAGTACATACGATATGAGGATATAATCGCAGAACCGCAAAGGAACGAGAAAGAGGTCGGAAAGCGGTCACGGGGAGGTTGAGAAAGATGATCGAAGGGGTAAAGGTAGAGTAGAGGACATAGAAAGAGGATCTTACAGAGGGGAGAAACGAGGGCCAGAGAGAACACTTGATCGGGGCAAAAGAGAGGTGCGAGAGAGAAGGCCATACCGCGAAATGGAGCAGACTCCTCTTAACCGACCATTAGAGGAGATCTTGACTCTCATTAAGGAGCACCAAAATTATGAGGGGCCGCGAAGTATCCCAAGAGAGATAGAAGGGAAACCATTTTGCGAGTATCATCAAATCCGAAACCATGCCACGAACGAATGTTATGCCTTGAAATGGTTAGTAGAGAGGATGATTGAAAAAGGAATGCTTAGAGAGTTTGTTGCGGAGGTGCGTCAAGCCGATAGAGTGCCAGCTTCGGCCAGAATTTTGGGTACGATCAATGTCATCTTTAGTGGAGAGACTCTGGGGAGGAATGCCCACAGGGACAAGGTAAGGAAGACAGCAAGCCTCCGACAGGTTGATGAGGTGGTGAGTGTACCGCGGTTAGTTAGCGGAGCCGCGATGGCCGAAGGGATCATTATGTTCACCCCAAAAGATTTGGAGCCGATAATTACGCCGCATGAGGACGCCTTGGTAATCACCATAGCAATAGGGAATTATCTAGTTCGGCGGTGTTAATAGATCGCGGCGATTCGGTTGATTTATTGTTTAAAGGGGGCCATGGAGGAGATGAACATCGGCGCCACCCGATTGAAGGTTCCTCAAACCAGCTTGTATGGGTTCAACGGCATAGATGACGAGCCCATGGGGAAGTTACGCCGGTGGATCCAGCAGCCCGGTCGGCGGTATTCACTAGATTCATGGTGGTGGACACTGCGTCGCAGTATAATGCAATTTTAGGAAGAAAATGGATTCACGAAGTGAAAGCCATTCCATCGACATATTACCAAGTGATCCGCTTCCCTACCAATGGGGGAACATATGAAATCGAGGGGGATCAAGTGGCGTATGAGTAACATCCAACGGATCATGGTGAAGAGTTTTCGTTCGAGGTACAAAAGAAAGGGTCGCGACGGGAACAAGGATTTTCATAGCGATGTGAAGCGGCGGTGACAAAAGGGTGTGAGTCGCCGTTGGGACCAAAGACATTGGATCGCGATTGAAGTAGTGAACTTAGGAGCGAAGTTGAAGAGAAATTTACATCCATAGGGACCGATTTGCCCGAAGAATGGAAAAAAGAAACTAGTGCAGTTCTTGACAGAAAAATTCAAATGTGTTCGCGCATGGATTGAGGATATCGAGGGTTTAGACCCGAGTTTGCATGCCACCATTTACATATGAATGAAAATGCCAAGCCGGTTAGACAGAAAATGAGAAGTTTACGTCCCAAATATATGCCGAGGCTATTCGGCGAGGAAGTGGCACGATTGAAAGGGGGGGATAATAAGGAGGAGGTCGAATACACGTAATGGTTGTCTAACGAGTCGCGGGTCACGAAAAAGAATGGTAAGGTCAGGATGTATGTTGACTTCACGGATGTGAACAAGGAGTGCCCAAAGGATTGTTACCCGATGCCGCGAGTGGACGAGCTGGTAGACAGAACTGCAGGGTTCAAAGTGTTCTCTTTCATGGACGCGTCCATGGGATATAATCAGGTCGCGATGCACGGCCCGGATCAGGAAAAGACCACGTTCGTGGTGGAGGGGGGCACGTACTGTTACACCAGGATGCCCTTTGGTTTGAAAAATACAGGGGCGACATTCCAGAGATTAGGAGAAAGAATGTTTCAAGAGAAGATTAGGAAGGGGATGGAGATATATATTGATGATATGGTGGAAAAGAGTATGTCGGAAGAGGAACACTTGGAAGGTCTTCAGGAAACTTTTCATATACTGCAGTCACATAAACTGAAACTCAACCCCGAGAAGTGTACTTTTGGGGTAACTTCTGGAAAGTTCTTAGGTTATATAGTTACGCACCGCGGTATAGAGGCAAATCCCCGAGCGGATCGGATCACCGATAGAAATGCCGCCCCTCGAATGTGAAAGAGGTGCAAAGCTTAGAAGGGGAGAGTAGCAAAGACTTAATCGATTCATTTTGAAGTCCTCGGGATAAATGTCGACCTCTATATCGATTATTAAGGAAATCACAAGACTTCAATGGACCGCGGAATGTGAAGAAGCTTTCCAAGAGTTGAAGAGTTATCTAGGAAAGGACCTTTATTATCGCTGACCGAGGGGGGAAAAACTATATTTGTACTTGGGAGTTTGAGTACGCAGCGGTGAGTTCGGTCTTGAATGCGCGTGGTTGACAAAGTAGAAAAGCCGGTGTATTTTCAAAGCAAGACCATGTTAGAAGCAGAGACCGATACCCGACCCGACCGAGAAATACGCTTTGGCTTTGGTATTTTCTGCCTTAAAGTTGAAGCCTTATTTCGAGGCACACTCAGTGGTTGTCGTAACAAATTTGCCTCTCAAGCAATCCTTGAGGGCAGAAAAGTCAGGAAGAATGCTAAAATGGGCGGTAATCTTTGAAGTTGCTATGAAATTCAGTACCAAGTCAGAACTGCAGAAAAAGCACAAGCAATGGCGGAGGTATTGGCAGAGTTCCCAGCCGAGGACCCAACGTGGGGGGAGGAGATGGTAATGGATCACGAAGGAGAGACTAACCACGACCCATTGGACCCTTGGGATGAACGGAATGGATGGAGAGTTTTCGCAGATGGCTCTGCTACGGATACAGGGAACGGAATAGGCGTAGTCCTGGTGACCCCGGAGAATACTAGGCTGGAATTGTCAATGAAACTAGGGTTCGCAGCTTCAAACAATGAATCAGAGTATGAAGCTGTGATAGCAGGATTAGATTTGGCACAGGACCTCGGTGTGAGAGAATTATCTGTTTACTCTGATTCTAACCTGGTGGTGTGCCAGGTGAACGGGGGTTTTGTGGCTCGATGCCCGAGGATGGCAAGATACTTGGAGGTCCTACAAAGGAAAGCGAGCAAATTCAGTAAGATCAAATTTACTCATTTGAATCGCGGAGAAAATCGACATGCCGATGCATTAGCTTATGTTGCGGCGGTATTACCAGGATCGGAGGGGCGATCAATTGAAATAAGGGTGTTGGACAAGCCCAGTACCGCGGAAGGAGAGTATGTTTGTCTTACCACCGAGATTGATCCTGATTGGATAGCGCCCATCAAGACTTTCCTGATGGGGATAGAGATTGAAAACACACAGGAAAGGCATAGAATGGAACAGATGAGCCAAAGATACACTCTATTAGACGGGAGCCTATATAAGAGAAGTTTCGGAGGACCTATGCTAAAATGCATAGGGCCGCTGCATGTTCAGGAACTGCTGGCAGAAGTGCATGAAGGAGATTGTGGAAGTCATTGCCGGGCTTAACAACCACACACCGATTGCTCTCCCAGGGATACTTTTGGCCACACATGAAGAGAGATGCCACAGAATATGCCAAAAATGCGCGAAAATGCCGAGGTTTGCAACGGTGATTCATCGCCCGGTGAGATGTCGCGACAGTGTACTCGACCCGCGTTCGCAATGTGGGCAATGGATATAGTTGGGCCGCTTCCCATGGCAAGCGTAAAAAGAAGGTTCATGTTAGCGGCAACAGATTACTTTACCAAGTGGGTTGAGGGCGTGGGCAAACAGTCAAGGAAGAAAATGTGATCAAATTCCTATGGGAGAATATCATTTGCAGGTTTGGATTGCCGCATACAGTCATAGCGGATAATGGGACGCAATTTACAGGGAAGAAAGTTCGGAAATTCCTTCAGGCGTTCAAAGTGAAGCAGGGGTTCTCAGCCCCCTACAATCCGGAAGGGAATGGATGGCCGAGGCCTCAAACAAAGTTATCATGGATAACCTTAAGAAAAACTAGAGGAGGAAGGAGCATGGGGTGAACACTTACCTCGCTTTTATGTCCCGTGGGCATACCGAACTACACCACTTAACATCCACTAATGAATCACCGTTCGCAATGGCGTATGGAGTAGAGGCAGTCATACCAATAGAGATGATAGAGTCCACAACAAGAACAAAGGCGGTGGAAAGTGGCCTGAATGAGAGAATATTAGCCGCGAATTTGAATGTTGTTGAAGAAAAAAGAGACATAGCCCGGATTCGGTTGGAGGAATACCATCGGACTCTGCAGAGACAATATGATAAACGAGTGAAGCCACGGAATTTCAATGTGGGTGACTATGTGCTGCGACGTGTTACTCCAGCCACCAAGATAGAGAACGACGGAAAGTTGGGGCCAAACTGGGAAGGTCCATATGTCATCAGTAAAAAGGGTACATCTGGAACTTATGGATTGCAGACTGTAGCAGGAGAAAAGATAGAGAGACCGTGGAATATCAGAATGCTGAAAGAGTTCCATGTCTAGGACCTTTCTTTAATCTTTTCGTGTGTGATAGTACTTTATTTGTATTGTTTACTTTTTGATTATGATATAAACAATCATTCTTCCAAATGAGTTAGAAGTAGATAGTAGAATGAAATAAAAGGTGAATATAACTGTCCAGTCGAGCGGCACAGCTATACAACAAGAGAGAGCGGGGGGGAAGAGCCCTTCGCGGACTAAGTGTCCGAATCAAACTGGGGGCAACCCTAAGTAGCTTCACTGCTATACAATTGAAGAGAGCGGGGGAAGAGCCCTTCGCGGACTTCGTGTCCGAATCAAAATGGGGCAACCTTAAGCGGCTTCACAGCCATGAATGAGAGAGAGGGGAAGAGCCCTTCGTGGACTTCGTGTCCGAATCAAACTGGGGGCAACCCTAACTGGCTTCACAGCTATATGAAGAGAGCGGGGGGGAAGAGCCCTTCGGGACTTCGTGGTCCGAATCAAACCGGGGCAACCCTAACCGGCTTCACAGACTATAGGAGGAGGAGAGAAGGAAGAGTTCTTCGGACTACGGTCCTAATCAAACGGGGGGGGCAACCCTAAGTAGCTTCACAATCTATACAAGGAGGAGAGGGGGGAAGAGCCCTTCGCGGACTACGTGTCCTAATCAAACTGGGGCCAACCCTAAGTAGCTTCACAGCTATACAATTGAAGAAAGCGGGGGGGAAGAGCCCTTCGCGGACTACGGTCCGGAATCAGCTGGGGGGCAACCCTAAGTAGCTTCACTGCTATACAATTGAAGAGAGCGGGGGGGAAGAGCCCTTCGTGGACTTCGTGTCCGAATCAAACTGGGGGCAACCCTAACTGGCTTCACAACTATATGAAGAGAGCGGGGGGGAAGAGCCCTTCGCGGACTTCGTGTCCGATTCAAACTGGGGGCAACCCTTGCGAATGTTACGCTAATGGAGTATACAAATGCAAATAAAAAGGAGTACAAGGCAAATCGAATGACAAATACTACACAATAGTGATGTCTCGATCAAGCACAAAAGACATTGTTTCTTACACGCATAAAGTAATTGTTCAAACTAAACAAATCCAAAGGCATCAACAAAGAAAGAAATCCGACATAAATCACTGTTGAGGATTAGTTAGTGGGTTCTTCAATCGGAAGTATGTTCATTTTCACCCGGTGACCATCTTTGGGGTTTTCATTCACTTCCATTGGTGAGGGTCGGCGCTTAGTCATAGGTGTCGCCGCGTCACCGATGAAGCGTCTCGGCCGCCGGGATGCACGGTTGGTAATACCAAAGAGGGATCCGCCGAGGAATGGGTCTTTGGGAGAAGACGGCCGGCAGTACTGAAGTTGATCAAGTTGTTGTTTTAATTCCGTGCAATTTTCTTGGTAGCAAGGTTTCGAATCGATCGATCCGCGGCCTCTTGGGACGGCCTTGTCTACAGTTGGATTGGGTGGCGAGCTTCTCCTTCTCTTTGAGGGCTGTCCATTTTAGAATTGACCCCGCTTACATAGTCGCGGTGCTTGTCCTCGGCCGCTGAAGCTCCTTATGGATCTTGACCGCCTTGATCCGTAAATCATCCCCTTTCCTTCTCTCGGTGGGCATACTTTGCTTTCCAGCCGGGGACCATTAATCTCCGGCTTTAGCCTCCAAGTTCTCCTTTGTCTTTGGTAGTAAGCGCAGCCAAAAGACATAGCCGATATCTAGGCTTAACTGCGGAGACATACTGGGTTAAAGGGTAGCACGAAAAATATAACGCAATGAAGTAAGAACACAAAAGATAGTGATCGATAGAGTCAAAAACGCATACCTTTTCCCATCCAGTGTAAATGGAGGCCCTATGGGAAGCAACGGTACCAGAATCTCCGTAAGCTTGATCCCGAGGAAGATGAGAGCTGAAAAATAGGGAGGCGGCGACAGCTGGATTGTCCAAAGCTGAGTCTCGCGTAGTGACATCGCGGTCCCTAGCCTTGAACTTGGGATGCCACACTTCAACAGGGCCAGAGGTTAAAGGACCAGCTGAAGAAGACTCCTGTCTGGGGCGGCGAGAAGATATAGCGGACGCGGTGGTTCATGGCGGCCAGTGGTAGGTTGAGGAGCGGTGGAAGAAATTTTAGCCCTTTTGGTGGGAGGGCTCTTGTTGGACACCTCGACTGGAGCGTCTCCATCAGAGTCGCTGTCCCAAAGCTTGTACTTGTTCACGTCCATTTGAGTAGCAGAAGAGGGGGCGGAAGTAGGAACAATTTCGTCCTCCCAATCAGCCACACGGGAGTACGAAGGGTTAAGCGTCTCCGCGGTAATAGTCTTATTTTGGCGGCAAAGCGCACGTTGGGCGGCGGCTTCGTGAATGAGAGATTTTGGTTGTATAGTTGAATGACTTGTAGGCGGGGCTTTCTTTTTGAAATTTGGGGATGATTTGGGCTTTCTTTCTTTGGGGGCGGCAGCGATAGAGGGGCCTTGGTATTTGCCAATGTCTTTTAGAGAAGGGTCAAGTAAGAGAGGAGCTTTTTTCGGATCGATCACCGAGGACTTCACTTTGTGCACTCCTAGTTCGCGGAGGATTGGAAAATTTCTGAATAAACACCGTTGTATACACTGGGATAGCTTAATCGGTCTCCAACCTACATCACCAAGAATAAGGACAAGTTAACGACAAGTGAAATATAAATACCGCGACTCAAAAGCGCTTACTTACCACTTGTTAGGAAATGGAGATGCCTCAAAGAAACTTCGAGGAGGTCCGCGGATAAAAACTACCGGACACATACAACGGTAATGGTGCCACACCTTGTCGAGGTGGTGATGTGAAGAAGGAAAGACTTCTTTGTGGGACGAGTGCGAAGGATTGATATCCCACACTCCCCGGTTTAGTGCTTTTTTTTATATAGAAGTGGGAAAGGATATCGCGGAGTTGGATTTTGGGGGAGTGAGTCAAATTGTAGTGATTGGCGGCATACATAACACGCCAAAAGTTACCTATGCCTTGGCAGGGAGGAATGTTGAAATGGTTACTGACACCACCGACATCAAGGAGAGTCAGGGGGGAACGAAACCGCCTAATCGTCCTACTGATGGCGGCGAGATAACTGGACCGCGGTGGTACCAAGTGAGGAAAATGCGTGACACCAAACACGTGTTCGAGAATAATGTCACTAGGTATGCCATAAGCCGCTTTAACGGCATCTAGATTGGGTCTGCGGTAGTAAGAAGGCGGTGGAGGCAGAGAAGGCTTCCTTCCAGAAGTAGATGGAACAGCGGTGGGATCGGTAGAATCAGAAGCCGCGGACTCATATCGGTCCGCGGAGGGCTGACTAGATCTATGGGTAGAGGGTCCGGATTCACCGGATTTGGTGGCGGAGGATTGGGTGGAGCAGATAGCCTCACATTCCGATGAAGACATAATGGAAACAGTATTAAGGAGGAAGTTTACAAAAAGATAGAAGCGTAATCTTAGCAAAGAAGAAACTGATGGAAGCGAATCTTCCAAAAATAGTGAATACCAAATAATGAGAGGAAAGGAAAACAGTTTAAGGGGGAAGACAAACCTGTAACGAGAGAGGACCAAAGCTATGGAGGGCGTAGAACACATGGAGCTGGAGAGCTATTGAAGAAAACAGTATGGGAACGATGAGGAAAGAGTTTGAGAAAGGGAATTTGAAGAGGTAATAAGGGTTTGCTGATTATGAGGGTTTTGAGGGTGTTGAGGGTTTTAAGAGAAGAGAGAGATTTGAGCGGATTTGAAGGGGCAAGGGGCACAATGGTATTAACCAGCAGAAGACCAAGGAAATGGGGACGCGTGTTGGTCTCGATTTTCGAAGAAACAAGAAACGAGGCACATGCGCCGTATTTCCAGTTGGCAGTACAGAGGAAGCACGTGGAGCACGTGCTAATGGAATGAGGATAAGGGGACAGAGTGGATGGGTCCAGAAAGAGAAGTATTCCAAGAAAGGGGTATGGCATGAGACCGGGTAGTTCTCGGCCACATTGTAGTTCGCGGACCATCAATACGACCGAGAGAGGGCATCTGTATAGGACGTATACATGACATAGGAGGTTAGTGGTCACAATGGGACCGGATGCGGTATAAATTTGAAGAGCCGGGTTGCACTGCATCAGATCCAGCGGTATCCCAACCGTTTCAGAATCGCTGCGAGACATGGAGTGATGGAGAGCGGAACCTTAACTGCAAGGTAACTGCCGCGACACGTGGAAAGAGGAGAGATCATGGAGGAGGAAAGATATAAAAGAGAGATGGAGAGGAAGAAAAAGGAAAAGAAGAAAAAGAAACGAGAGAGAGACGAGTGAGATTAGAGGTTGTAATATCAGTTCATACAGTAGCATGTGCATCAAGGGTGCCAAATGCTTTTTTGTTGCAGTCTATGGGTTAAAGATAATCTCATTGCGTAACTGGGTTTGCAGAAATGTGGGAACTATGGTGTTCCTTTCCTCCATTTTACATTCAGTTGTAGTACCTAGTTGTATACATCAATAGGTTGTGGGTGAAGTTTCGTGACAAACTTGGGAGGCAGCTCCACTCCATCTTTTAATGAAGTTGCTGGAGGGGGTTTCTGTTACTAGATTTCTACACTCTTGCTAGGGCAGCTTTAGTTGAATTTAACTTTTTACTATTGTTTCTTCAGTCTGTAACATTAGTATACTAGCTAAACGTTTTTTGAGAATTATTAATGCAGTAGTTTCACCACTCCTCTCAACTCATCATTTACGGTAGCTCTGATTAGATGTACAAATGATGAGAGTCATAGGCACATAGCACTGATTTGCTGAAATTTTTACAAATAATTTCTACTGCTGAAGTATTCGACACTTTCTTAAAATGGTCATTGGCATGTGGTGGCTCAGTCAATTGAACTGGATTATTCCATTATCCAACGTCTGTTTAAAATTTCAACACAAGCAGTGTGTCTTTCTCCTTTTTTACTTTTGAGTGATTATACAGAAAGGTTGGCCTGACTGCCTATTCCTCAGGTGAATGATCTAATGTTTTGCCCGACTGACTTTTCTTTATCTGAGATAGATGCGCTGCTGTTCAGAAATTAAACAAATGTTGTTCCCACTTCCTAGTGACTTTGCTAGGAGCCTTGTATGCATATACCAATCCGGCAATCCTTCAATCAGCCACGCCTAAAAGGCTGGTTAGACCCATTTCAGAAATGGCACAAGTAGCTTGCTTCAATAATATTTTTAGAAGGAAACTAGATTTTGGACCCGGGCATACGCCCGGGATCTATTAAATATTTTGTATGCTGAAAAGGCTTTACAGTATGTCTCACACAAATTTTGTATGCTGAATAGGCTATCTCAATTTGATCCCTTAGTTTCCAAGTACTTATGCACTATAATCGTTGGTCATTAACGTATTTCGGTTTATTTTCAATAAAAATATATTATGATTCGAAAATTTGCCACCGTAATTTTTAAATAGAATTATCTTAAACTTGATCTAGCTTGTATAATAGTTTTATTAGATTTATGATGATTTAGCGGCAAATTTTGAATCGTAATATATTTTTTATTGAAAATAAACCGAAGTACGTTAATGAGCAGCGATTATGCATGGTGCATAAGTACTTGGAAACTAAGGGATCAAATTGAGATAGCCTCTTCACTTTGTGGTTTATAATATTAATCCGTAATTTTCAAATGAAATTATCTTAAACTCGATCTAGCTTGTATAATAGTTTTATTAGATTTATGGTGATTTAGCGGTAAATCATCACTATTTGGCTTACGTACTAATGTGTACAAATCACTAAAACAGATTGATTGTTTCTATATCCTCAAAGAATACATTACTCCCACTTGAAAAGATTTATCACATGAACGTGTCCTACGAATGAGTGTCGTTATATTAAATTATTCTAAAAAATATTAGCAACTATGCATAGCTATGAAATATGAAAATTATATTAATTACTCATTTAAATTTCTTGCACCACTCTCTATAAAAATAAAGCATCAAACCTTGATAAAACTCATCGACTTCTTTTTATTGTTAGGTTTAATATTAGAAGTTTGATTGAAGTTTTGTGAGAATGTCCAATGTGGCGAAGATAATATTGAAGCTACTTGAATAGCAAGACATTCCCAATCACAATAAAAGAATTATAATAAACACTACTTGAAATGCAAAATTATATTTGTCGAAACATTTATTCCCCCTACATATAATACAAATATGTTTTAGGGTTATTAGTTCAATGCATTTGCATCAAGTTTCTGATTTTCAATTAATTATTCTTTGATGTTAGTTTAATGTATTACGTTGCATCCAGTTTTCAATTTCTCATTAATTATTCTTTGAGGTTAGTTCAATGCAGTTGCATCAAGTTTCCGATTTTCTGTTAATTATTATTTGAGGTTAGTTCAGTGCAATTGCATCCACTTTATGATTTCTCGTTAGTTATTTATTAAGGTTAATTCAGTACAG
Source organism: Coptis chinensis (assembly GCF_015680905.1). Lineage (NCBI taxonomy): Eukaryota > Viridiplantae > Streptophyta > Magnoliopsida > Ranunculales > Ranunculaceae > Coptis > Coptis chinensis. Next base: position 83,229,709 of record NC_141463.1, on the reverse strand, counting down.
TTGCATCCAGTTTTCGATGTTTCGTTAATTAGTATTTGAAATTAGTTCATTGCATTTGCATCCAGGTTCCAATCTCCTGTTAATTACTCTTTGAGGTTAGTTCAATACATCTGCATCCAGTTTCTGATTTCCCGTTAATTGTTTTTCTAGGTTAGTTCGATAGTTTACAATTTCTATACAGTTTGCATATATGTAAGAGTCTGTTTTTATAAACTCACTTTCGTTTTAGGTTCCTAATTACTCGTAATTACTTATGTGAGAAGGCTAAAAAAGCGGACATTTATGCTTTGAGGTTAGTCTGATGTAGTTACATCCGACTTTCGATTTCCAGTTAACTATTTTTTTAGGTTATTTCAATACATTTACATCCAATTTTTGATTTTCCGTTATTTAATCTCTGATTTTAGTTTAATGCAGTTGCATCCAATTTTTGGTTTTTCATTAATTATTCTTTGATGTTAGTTCAATGCAGTTGCATCCAATTTTCGATTTTATGTTAATTGTTCTTTGAGGTTAGTTCAATGCATTTTGCATCAAGTTTCGATTTCCGTTAATTATTTTTGAGGTTAGTTCAATCTTGATTTACATCAAATTTATAATTTTCCATTAATTATTCATTTAGGTTAGTTAAGTCACGGTTTCATCCATTTTTCAATGTTTCGTTAATTAGTCTTTGAGATTAGTTCATTGCATTTGGATCCAGTTTCCGATTTCCCGTTAATAACTCTTTAAGGTTAGTTTAATACATCTACATCTAGTTTATGATTATTTATGCTTTGAGGTTAGTTCGATGTAATTATATATGGTTTCTAATTTCTTGTTAATTATTCTTTTAGATTATTTCAATGCATTTGCATTTAGTTTCCAATTTCCCACCAATTATTCTATGAGGTTAGTTCAATGCAGTTGCATTCGGTTTTCGATTTTCTGTTAATTATTTTTTGAGTTTAGTTTAATGCATTTGCATCCGGTTTCATTTCCCATTAATTATTATCGAGGGTTTGTTTGATGTATTTGCATACCGTTTCTGATTTCCTGTTAAATATTTTTCAAGGATTTGCATCCAATTTCTAATTTCCCATTAGTTATTATCTGACGTTAGTTTAATGCAATTGCATCTAGTTTCTGATTTCTAGTTAATTACTTTTTGAGTTTAATTTATTGTATTTGCATAAAGTTTCCGATTTCCCGTTAATTACTCTTAACTTTGAGCTCAGTTATGTATTTGAATCCAATTTTCGATTTCCTTTTAATTATCCAATGTGGTGTGTAATACCAATTTCTATTGATCCATCTGTAGTGTCATTGCAAACATGACATAAAATGTAAATTATGCTTGATTTACTATGTGGGATCATCGAAGATTATCCAGTTCTTGATTTCCCATTAATTATTCTTTAAATTATGCATGACTCACTATGTGGAATCTTCAATGTTATATTAATTATTCTGAAAAATATTTGCAAATATGCAGAACTATTATATATTAATATTATATTTATCATTCAACCAAATTTCTTATAACGTGAAAACCTCACTCTCTATTAAAAAAAAAAGAACTCGGTCACCTTTGATAAAACCATTCAACTTCATTTTGTTGTTTAATAAAAGAAGTTTGATTGAAATTTTGTGAGATTGCCTAATAAAGTGAAGTTTATATATATTTAAGCTACTTGAATAGCAAAGAGTTCCCAATCATACGGAAATAGATAAGATAAACATCATTTTAAATATAAAACTATACTTATCGAGACATTCCCACAACATATAACCCAACTATGTTTTGAGGTTAGTTCAATGCATTTGCATCCAGTTTCTGATTTTCCGTTATTTATATTTTGAGGTTAGTTTAATGCAGTTGCATCCAATTTTCAATTCCCGTTATTTATATTTTGAGATCAGTTCAATGCAGTTGCATCTAGTTTCTGATTTCTCGTTAATTATTCTTTCCGGTTAGTTCAGTGCATTTGCATCCAATTTCTAATTTCATGTTAATTGTTCTTTGAGGTCAGTTCAATGCATTTGCATCCAGTTCTTGATTTCCCGTTAATTATTCTGTGAGATTACTTTAATGCATTTGCATCCAGTTTCCGATTTCTCGTTTATTATTTGATAAAGTTGCATTTGCATCTAGTTTCCGATTTCCCGTTAATTATTGTTTGAGGTTAGTTCAATGAATTTGCATCCAGTTTCCGATTTCCAGTTAATTATTTTTTGAGGTTAGTTCAATGCATTTGCATCCAGTTTATTTTTTGAGATTAGTTCAGTGCAGTTGCATCCGGTTTCCGATTTCTCGTTAATTATTTTTTAAGATTAGTTCCACTCATTTGCATTATATTTCCAATTTATAATTAATTTTTCTTTGAGGTTAATTCAATGCAATTGCATCCAGTTTCCGATTTCCCGTTAATTTAATATTTGAGGGTTAACTCAATGCATTTGCATCCAATTTCAGATTTTCCGACAATTTTTTTTTTTTAATGTTAGTTTGATGTATTTGCATCCAAGTTTTGATTTCCCGTTAATTATTTTTTGAGGTTAGTTTAATGCAATTGTATCCATATTCCAATTTTCTATTAATTACTTTTTAAGATTAGTTTAATGTTTGCATTTGCATCCAGTTTTCAGTTCCCCATTAATTGTTTTTTATCGTTAGTTTCATTCGGTAATATATATATATATATATATATATATATATATATATATATTTTAAATATTTACATCAAGTTGCTGATTTTCCGTTAATTTAATCTTTGAGGATTAGCTCAATGCATTTGCATCTAGTTTTCGATTTTCTGACAATTATTTTTTTTATGTTAGTTTCATATATTTGTATTCAAGTTTTAATTTTCAGTTAATTATTCTTTGAGGTTAGTTTAATGCAGGTTCTATCCATATTCGATTTTCTATTAATTAATTTTTAAGATTAGTTTAATGTTTGCATTTGCATCCAGTTTCGATTTCCGTTAAATATTATTTGAGGTTAGTTGATGCATTTGCATCCAGTTTTGATTCCCCATTAATTGTTTTTTATGTTAGTTTCAATCAATATTATATATATTTTAAAATATTTGTCATTATTGCTTTCTTTGTTATTTTATTTTTTTCATTTTCTATTATATATTTTGTGATGTTATTTTTTGTATAATTGTTTTAACTATGTTTTGAAGCCGTGTTAAGGATATATTGAAATAAATTCGGTGTTTTATCATAGACACTAAAATTGTATGATTTGTAATAGGGAATTAGTTTATACAAATCACCTATTTTTTTTGCAATTGTTTTTATTTGATCAAATATATAAAAATTGGAATACTAAAAGTGTTTGATCTGTAATAGAAAATTATTTTCTACAAATTATCTATTTTTTTAGTAATTTTTTTTTTATTTGATCAAATATATAAGAATTGGAAATACACTCAAACTCTCTAAATACAAGAATTAGAAATATACTCAAATTGTCCAAAGAGGTTCAATATACGTAGGATTATAGGCTATTAGAAAATACTATCTTTCATATTAAAGTGCCACATAGGATAAAGAAAAAACTAACTCTCATATTAGAGTGCCACATAGGAGAGAGAAAATCTTCTTTTAAAGGTCTCTGCTTTACTATATAGATAGTAGATCTTGCGGTCTGCCCTTCAAATCTTGTATCGGGTTCTACAGCAGGCATGCTCTGCTCGTGAATAGATTTAAGAGGAATGCTAATAAGCCGCTCCAAAATTCAATCCATTATGAAAACAGTTGTATGTAGCATGAAACATCTTAAATCCCAAAGTTGGGAGTGCTTAAGGATAATTTACAACTAAGACTAGTGAATCACGCATTTGAGTTCAAAATTCAGGATCTGCATCTAATATCATTACATTGTTATAAATCTACACAAACATCCTACACAAACACGCCAAAATCAGCCGCAGCGTGAAGGTGTACACAACCGCTGATATATAAGTCACTAATAGCATCTTTAGCAGAGCAACCAAAAAAACACCAAAATTTTGAACTAAAAAAACACCAAACCAAAAAAACACCAAGCAACTTCAGGAGCAACATAAAAAAAACACCAAACAACTACGCGGTTTTGTCAAAACCGCGCCATATAGCCCATTCGGTTTTGTCAAAACCGCGCCACTAAGCCCAACTGACAGGCCCAAGCCCACGCGGTTTTGGCAAAACTGCGCGGTTTTCTGAACACCGCGTGCTACTTTTATATAAACAGCTCCAAAGCCGCGCGGTTCAGTCACTTTCACCTCTTCTCACAATCATAAAACCCTCTCCTTAGTTTTTTTTTAAAAAAAAACCTACCTAAACTCTTGAAATTTTATATAGATCCCTTTGAACCTTTTGACGGTGATGATTGGCATTACACACATGACATTGGCGATGGGGGAGAAACACCCGAGGAAGTACAATACGGTGGGGGAGAAGACAGTGGGGGAGAAGAACCCGAGGATGTCGCGTCGACTGATAGACATCTCTATGTACTGGAGTATCAGATGAACGACTTCGATTGGCAATTTGCACCTGGAGAAGCATTTGATATGGAAGTTGTGTCTTCTACACGTGATACAAAACACGGTCGAAAGTCGCGATGGCTAATACTCAGGTAATTAATTAGTTTTGATTAAATATTTTGAATATTAATTAGTTGAGTTGGACCAATTAATTATTTATCTTATACGCATTATTTTTTTTATATAATATCAGCATGTTGTTGACTATCGAGTTAGATCGACTTTACTTGGTGTTAGAGAGTGGTGGAAGGTTATTAGGAGTTTGGATGAGTTTGTACATATTAGAGATAGTATTTTGTATACACCTTTGGGTATTTTGATTGATACGGATTATGAGAAGGCTGATTGGGCAGTGGTCATAGCTTTAGTAGAAAGATGGTGGAGTAGAACTCATACATTTCATTTTTCTTGTGCGGAGTTAGGGTTCACACCACTAGACTTCACTATGATTTCTGGGTTGAGTATCGGTATAGGCCAACCGATACCTTTTCATACACATTATGAGAATATGGATAGTATGCTTATGAGTTTTCCTCGTTTGGGTGCGGATGCTTATGATTCTTCTGGGATTAAGCTATCTCATATTAAGAATGCATATATGGAACCCTCTTGCATCCCCGATACACGAAGCGGAGTTAGCTTTTTCGCTCTACGGGTAGTGAGGGTGTGTCAAGATGTTAGGGCTTTTTGATATTTTTATTGGGCATGTTTTGTTTCCCAATGGTTATTCTACTGCATTTGGGATATTATGCTTATGTATCCGATTTGCATACTATGAGGGATTATGACTGGGTAGCTCAAGATATGCCACATTGATATCGGCGTTAGATAAAGCTTCAAAGACATTCGAAGTAGAAGTCCTCGATTGCGGGATTCACGGGACTTTTAGAGATTTGGTTTTATGAGTACTTTCGATGTCTTTGTCCTAACATAGACATGATTGCCGATATCGCCTCTAGATTTGCTAGTTGGTCGGGCCTCACTTGATTTCGTAACAGAGGGCATATTAGGAATAATATTTGTATGGCTCGTGCTTTCGATTGATATTAGATCATTGTCATCTATTGAGTGAAGACCTTGGCGTTTGTCTATGCCTTTGACGATCCGGTATACAAAGATGCTTGTGTGTTGTCACGCCACGAGTTGTTTTTGCCGCGACGTGGATCGGGTTTGGTAATCGCGGGCGACGGATGTTGGAGGCGGATATTTGGACGTTATGGAGTTCCATGTGCTCCCATGCCGGATGTTAGTGATGCAAAGTCGTGGGGTAGAATTCAAGTTCATGAAGTTCATGCCAGTGGTGGTCCTTGGCCAGATGCATCTTCTTTTGTTGTTGAGCAGACTGCTGATCAGTATTATAGATAGTGGAACCGTGTCTCCATGGGTCCTTTGTTGCCCCTCGTTGGTCGGCTAGCAACTTCGAAGTTTGTGGGCCTGGAAGGGGATGAGGCGTGAGCTACGTATTCCTCATCCGCCCATACTGCATTTACAACCCACAACCTCGAATGCATATCACCCGACTCTCGTGGTTCCGCGGTAATCCTCGGATGTTTGTCGTGTGTGGACTGATGGGGAGCCTACTTATATTTCCATTCCCGAGGTGCCTCATGATCGTTTTCTCGAAGTTAGAGCCACATATTGATCAAGATACCATGGTGAGTTTAATTGTTTTAATTATCTTCTTCATTATATATATAATATGTACTCACATCGTATTTTCTTGGATTTTCAGGCCGAGGTTAGGAAAGATATGAGAACCGGGGTTCTCATGTTTGATGGGATGAGGACTGCCTGTATCATTATAGCCAAGAAAGAGAGGAGGCATATTCTCGGACATATCGGCAATCCCCAAGTATGCGATGACAAGACTTCGAAAAGCGTGATGAGGATATCAGCAAGTGTACACGCAACAACAACATCGGGGATATGAGGAACTTCAGGTGAAGTAGTTAACCTCCGTCTTGGCATTAGAGAAGATCATCGGCCTCGATTAGGAACTTATAGAGCGGCGAACGCCCAAATAGAGAGAGGAGAGGGATCGAGTGGTAAGGGGGTAAGAAGAGAGCTAAATAAATTTGATGTAATATGATAGGTTTTGGATTAGTTTGGATATTATATGATTATATCATAATCATAGATTTTGGACCGCATAATCATAATCATAGGTTTTAATTTCTTTAATTTTTTCGATTTTGAATTACAATTCTTAATTTCTTCAATTGCACAATTGTTAATTTCTTAACTTCTATGCACAACTCATAATTTTTCAAGTTCTATGCACCACGGTTCTAATTTTCGTAAAAAGCGACGCGGTGTTGGCAAAACCGCCCATTTTTTCAAGCCCACGCGGTTTTGACAAAACGCGCCATATAAGCTCATTTAGCAGGAATAAGCCCACGTGGTTTTTGTTAGAACCGCGATTTTGCTAAAACCGCGTGAGTGATTTGATCTGAAAGACAAAACACGGAACCAAATATTGGTCGATTTGGTGTTTGGTTTAGTGTTTTTGGTGTTTTCATCAACATGTAGTTCTCATTGAAGTTGAAAAACACCGCGTGAGAATTTGGTGTTTGATGCTAGGTTGATATCACTGCTAAAGATGCTCTAAACCAGCAGACACCAATGTTATCAAAGTTGCAACAGCACGAATGGTAGGGTTACTACCACAAGAAAGTACGCCAAGACTGATTTCAATCACATTCACCATCGACAACATCAAGAAAATACAACCCCGACCCAATCTCCGAAGCTAACATTCCAAACTTAAGGAATGTGAGATTAATATGAGCTTAAAACCTAAATAAGGAAAAATAGTACAGTGCATATGTCCTGGGACACATTCTTCAAGATACTTCCCCTCTCCCTGATAAAAACAAGTCTTTCCATGACTTGGTGGTGAATTCTTCGCGATTTAAAGGAGTTACTACTGGATCTTGCTTTGTCAGTGGCCAAGACATAGTTGCATAGTTATTAATAAAAATTTAACCTATGACTTTGAAGAAAACGCTCACATTAGTTTGGATTTTTCTACCAAATTATGCATAATCTATTTTGTCTTCACTTATAGTGTGGCATGATAATCGATCCATTTGCATGGTCTCTATATTGAGTAAACTAAAGAATTTCAATTGGTTTTGATTCAATCCAGTCTTTCATATTTGGTAATTTTTGTGCGTATATATGGGGTTTTTTTTTTCGCTACAAGACAAAATTATAATAAAGGATGGTCTAGATCATTTCTAGCACCATCCAACGGCTACTGAGTAGCCGATTAATCTCGAGATAAGAGAGTTCTAATTAGAATTTTGGAACGGGACGGGACGGATCCCACTTGGTTTTAACAGGTTTTTCTCAAACTAAGTCACGGGTTCGAGTCAGAGCCCAACATTACACCTCCTGAAACAAAATCCCCAAAACCTCAAATCCCTAATTTCTACTAGCTAACTCGACTTTTCCCAATCATGGATTTACAAAGGTTTATCATCAATCTGTACCGGTCTAGGAACCATAGAAGAAGACTATAATGGCGAAAGAATCGGTTATAATTGGTTATATGATTTAATGGATTCCTTATGCTTGGTCATCTGTTCAATTTAAAGTTGTTAAGCTTTGTTGGTGTGCTTCCATGGGTTCAAAACCTCCTTACGCTCAAATCCAATGTAAGTCGTCTGTTAGTGTTTAGCTCTATATATACTGCTAATGTTTTAAAATTTTCAGATATTTGTGTTATATATTATGGTATTTTGTTTTGCATTAGTGAGTCATAATGAAGTGGGTTCATTTGATTTACTCTAAACCAATAATTTAAAATAATAATTTAATTATTTTTTGTAATTAACTCAGTTTGTAATTGCTTTGTTTTTTTCAGCCGCAAGTGAGCAAACTGAAAGCGAAGTATCTCATATTGTGCAATATTAGAGGTTTCATTGGATTGAATTCTACATTTCTATTTGTGTATGTTAAACAGTTAAGACAGGAGAAATGGCAAGTGCTATAACCGCCGATCATTTCTAGCACCATCTTTGGTCGCGAGACACTGATAATTCCTGAGATGATCCATATATAGTGATACATTTAATTGTCAAATGTTGGCATCGACAGAAACGGCTCCCATTTGGTTATCACCGACTTTCATGCTTATCAAGTTGCGAGTTCGACCCACAGTAACACAAATATTTATATTTTTGGAAAACTTTTAAATTCGTCTTCTCATTTAATTTTCTCCTTTTCTTTGATTCCCAGGTGTGATTTTTGCAACAGTTGAATCTATCCGTATAATCGAAATAGCACAAAACCATGCTTTTCGAGTTGATTTTTGTCTTTGACTCATGCAAGTAAGTAATTCCCTTTTCACTGTTTTTGTATCTTTTGAATTTTTTAATTTTGTGTGAGTTCTTGACTGTGAGTTTTCATTTAACTTGATGTGGGATCAAATAAAAAATTATTTATTTATATTTGTTTTCGGGGTCTAAAAAATTAGTAACGCACTAACGCCAATGAAATTTGATTTGATGATCAATTTGCTAAGGGTAAATTTGAAACATCGAAAGTGTTTCATTTGTTTGTATGATCCATAGTTTTTCAAGTCTATATAATATTAAATTAAGTTTTCTTGAAGCCATTATTTTTCATACTTTTTAGTTACAGAACACACCCAATTTGATTGTTTTCTTTTTGCATGCATGGGTTCTAAAATATACACTTTTTATGCAGGTCGTGATATGTGACAAATTACACAAGCATTTTTTTAATTGTTGTAAGGATAGACTACTGAGTTAGATGATGGGGATACATTTGAGTACCAGGATGTTAAAGTTAACCAAATAATCCCCCTAACTAATTTAGATGTCACAATGACGACTTTCACAATACAAGGCGTGTCAGATGTCAGCTTATGGGATGCAACACAATAGTAACATGTTGTCATTCCACCTTGGTGTTGTCAATTCTTGGTACCATCGTGAGAGTAATTTGTTCTTCATGGTGGCACATGACAAGATTTAGAGACTCTGGCTGACATCACAAAGCTAAAGTATAAACAAAATGTAGAAAGTCATTTATTTTGCGGAGCGAGGTTCTCGGATATAGTGTGTATAGTATGACTGCCTTTAGGCTTTGAGATGTCTAGTAGCTAGAGTACGACCCGCGCTCTTCTCTAGCCTAAACAGAGCGCGACCCGTGCCTCGTGTTTCTTGTCGCGCTCTTCTCTAGCCTAAACAGAGCGCGACCCGCGCCTCGTGTTTCTCAAGCCACCGAATTGTTTTGTTTCCTATTTTGTAAACTCTATATAAACAATTTGTAATCTCTTTAGAATTCAATCAAGTAAATATACACTGAATTTAATTGAATCCTCTGGTTCTACATGGTATCAGAGCCAAACCATTGAAATCCGCTACATTGAATCCTTGAATCTTAAACCCATTATTGAATCCTTGAATCTTAAACCCCTCTCACAAAGTTTTATTTTTTTATTTTCTTCAAAAACCTAAATCATTTTTTTCTGCAATGGCTGAATCTGACAACAATTCTTCAAGCATCATTCATCACCACTACGCCCCACAAGACAACTAAGCGTTCCCAAAAATTGTTCTATTAGATGAGTCCAACTATACCATATGGGCTCCTTTCATGCGGATGCGGATTAGAGCAAGGGGAAAGCTTGGTTATTTGACTGGCGAAAAGGTTGAACCGCTTATGAATTTGTCCGAATATGAAGTTTGGGCCGATAATGAAAGGTAAAAAGCTAGCTTATTAATTCTATGGAGATTTCTCTTATGAATTGTTATATTCGTCTTCCTACTGCAAAAGATATTTGGGAGGCTGTGGAGAAGACCTTCTATGATGACTCTGATGAAACTCGAATTTTTGAATTGAATACGAAGTGCTTTGAAGCGAAGCACAATGGGAGACTTATTCCTTCCTATTACAACGAATTGGTGGCTATGTTCCAGGAGATTGATCAGAGGGTGACCTCCCAGAATAACACTGTTGAAGTTGTAGTCCATGAAACGTCCACGATGTCCAGAATGCGTGTTCATATGTTTTTACGTGGACTAGATCAGGAGTTGATAGGGTTATATACTAAAAGTATTACTTTTGTATTAACTCTAATTCTTTATATTTTGAATGAGAATCATATGGGCAAATGTTATGCATATTATATATATTATTAGTTATATGCATGTGTCTAATACTTTATGTTGTAGATGATATGATGTGAACACACATAAGATCATATCATTAGTACCTTATAAAGTATAAGTAATCATTCACAACCTAGATGGATTTGGACAAACCATTGGTACGGTTGTAGTATAATCTGGTATTAGTCTATCTTGACTATAGGATTACACTAGTATACTTTGTGTGTATTGAACATGACCAAGTGAGGTTGTTTCTCCTTATACTGACTATATATATAAGAGAACAAACGCCTCTGTTATTATGGATGCTTGTCCTTCTAATCCGGATATAATAATGAGCACTTACGTGCATTGTACATTACTTTAAATCGTCAATGAGTGAGATTCATTGATGAATCAACAAACTCGATGGATTGGGTAATGACATTGTATGTAAGGTGTGCTGTTGATTATAGAAGGAATCTGTGTCCCGCAAGAAGTCGGGTTGATGATGTCCCCTTGAGGAGCTCAAAAAGATTGTCATGTAAACCCTGCAGGTGGATTTATTCCGACATGACAATGAGGTTGAGTGGTACTACTCAAGGACATAAGAAGTTGATTAATGTAGTTGTCATTAACTTGACTTAATCAACGAAGATTCGATATCTTAAACACGGGGAGATCAACGAGCATATAATATGGAGCCCATAAATGTTAACACGTAATTTGGGATTAGGGCGGTAGTGCAACAATAGCCTTTAGTGGAATAAGCCATTTGTTGACGGACTTGGGCCGTGTGTTCGGTGCAAACATGGGAAGTCCAAGCCCGTCAGGATGCCCAACCCTAATTTCTCCTCATGGTCCCTGTTGTAGCCTATAAATAGAATACTCTTTCTCTCTGGCCGAAATTGATTATTCACCGGTTTCAAAAAGAGGCAAGAAAAGTAGATATGAATTAGTTTATGATCTTGAGAGAAAGAAGGGGATTGGTAGATCGTTGTCCACACAACGCCCAATCTATTCTAAAGGAATACAACGAGTAAGATCAAGGGGTTGATTGTTGATTTTGGATTTTATAAAGCTTGGATTCTCGAGTTATCCAAACCGGATCTAAAAGGTATGTTCTCTATCACAAATCGTGGACACCCATTGATTCAAATTTGCGTGGTGTTCGTTGGGTTTGTAGAAATATTTGCATTTGAATAACGGTTCCTACATATATCCCACAACCGTAACGAAGTAAACTTGATCCTCGTGTGAAGAAGTGTATTTTGTCGGTTATGCAGAGTTTGAAGGGGGGTATAAGTGTTATGATCCGACATCGCCAAGATGTATATATCCCTTTGATGTCTCATTCCATGAATCGGACCAGTATTACTCGGAGGGAGTTTCCCGGTCTTCCCGTGGGGAGAGTGGCGGTGAAAGGAATCGATGTCTTTGGATGAGTTGGAACACTTGGAGGAATGATTTGAAGTTCCCGGCGTAAATTGATCCCGTAAGAGAGAGCGAAGCCCATGATCCGGATGTATCCAAACTGTGTAGTACCACAACATTTTCCCTTCTACATCAATAAGCGAAGATCTCGATCAGAATGCTCTACCTCAGGTACCTCTTATAACCTTTAATGAGTCTGTTGGGGTAGAAAGTCTTGATCCTAGACAATCACAAAGAGCTAGTAAGGGAGTTCCTAAGAAACAATATGAACCAGACATCAAAGCCAATACTAAATACCCTATAGCTAACTCTATGTCTAACCATAGCCTTTCAAACCCATGCACTTGTCATAAATCAATTGTTCATCAGATCTATTCCTAGTAACGTGCGGGGATGCTTTGAAAGATTCAAAATAGAAAAAAGTAATGAATGAAGAATTGGAAGCCCTTCAAAAGAATGTAACATGGGAGGTAGTTGATATGCCTGTTGGAATGAAGACTGTTGGATGTCGTTGGGTGTTTACCATGAAACTTAATGCAGATGGAACTATTGATAGATATAAGGCGAGATTGGTTGCCAAGGGATACACACAGCATTATGGAATTGATTATGAGGAGACTTTCAAGACTCAGAAATAAAAATCAATACAGGCCGGATTTTAATTTCACTTGCAGCAAATAGAGATTGGCCCTTGCACCAGCTTGATGTGAAGAATGCATTCCTGAATGGGAACTTGGAGGAGGAAGTATACATGGATATGCCTCCAAGTGTGAAGAACCATCCCAAAGATATTGGGAAGGTGTGTAAATTGAAGAAGGCTTTGTATGGCCTGAAACAGTCTCCAAGAGCTTGGTTTGGAAGACTTACACAGTCAATGAAAGTTTTTGGGTACAAACAGAGCAATTCTGACCATACCTTATTTATCAAACACAAGGATGGTAAGATTACAGCTCTAATTGTGTATGTTGATGACATGATCGTTACAGGAGATGATCCGAAGGAAATAAATGAATTGCAGAAGTATTTGTCGAAGGAATTTGAAATGAAGGATCTAGGAGAATACATTGTGAACAGTCTTTTCCCATAACAGGCCTTTGATTCACCTATAACATTGATGTATGATTTTAATTTTAATTTTTGTCATATTTTTCAATTCCGCAAGTTTTTATTTTCTTGGTTATTTATTTCACGTTCTTATGCCTTTCTTAACTCTCAAATTTAATTTGCATTTCAATTAGGTATTCTACAATTTACTACTTCGAGTCTTCGTCCTGCTCTTTTGTTAGAGCTCTTTTCAAACCAAATGAAAATTTTCAGGTATAACATTTGGTTCACTTATGTTCTCAGAGCTCTCTTAAACCATCATTTCAATTGTGACATTTTTTAACTTTGTGTATCAATTCGTACAGTCATTGGTCCGGGGTGCATTTTTATATATAACGGAGGATAGTAGTGTGCAACCATCTGAAGTTGTTCCAGGACCTCCAAATTAATTTAAAGTTAGTACCAACTAAGGGGAGAAGGAGATAAATCAGGAGCTCAGTAGAGGAGAGAAAGTGAATATATATATATATATTTCCTGTGGTTACAAGAATTAGTCCAAGGTGAAATTTTACGTGGACTCTTATTTAATCACTACACCATAACAGGCTATTTGCAACGGCAAAAAAGCGTTGCTAATAATTTTTGCAACGCTTTTTAAGCGTTGCAAATATGGCGTCGGTAAAGTGTTGGAAATATTTGCAACGCTTAAAAAGCGTTGCAAACAGAAATTTCCAACGCTTAAAAAGCGTTGCAAACAAAAATTCAAAGCGTTGCAAACAGAAATTTCCAACGCTTAAAAAGCGTTGCAAACAGAAATTTCACAAACGCTTTTTAAGTGTTGGTAATTTGTTAAAATTTTTACCAACGCTTTTTAACCGTTGCAAAGTTGTTAGTTAATTTAAAAAAAAATAATTTAAAATTCGTTTGTAACGGTTATAAAGCGTTGCAAATTTGTTAGTTAATTTAAAAAAAATAATTTAAAATTCGTTTGTAACGGTTATGAACCGTTGCTGATGGGTTGCTAATAAAAAAAAAAAAAATTCTCATTTTTGTAGCGAGACCAGCTAAACCAATTTGGTGGTATAACACATTAATATCAGTTCCCTAGGAGTAATAAAGTTTTGTGATCAAACTGCTATCACAACGCCTATTTCCACTTACAGTTCAAATCAAATTCATCACAACATCATCACTACAACAGTATACACAAAGCTATATACCCTGAACCACCAAATAACCCCAAATAATAAGATCTCATACAGACATACCACTTGACAACAAAATGCAGAAAAACAGAAACACATTCAAAAATAAACAAAATCCAAACCTGCTGTGCTTGAACATATTCATCAAATCCATCCAAAGTGCAATCATGATCAAATTCACTTTTCGGAAACACAACATTATTATCATCCCACTCTTCCTCAATCAAAGGCGCACCATAATGCTCCCCATTCTTCGGCCCCGGTCCACTTTTCCTAAACACCCTACACAGCACAAATGCATCCTTCCCCACTGCAAATTTCAGTAACTAGATGGTTATAATCTTACATTGCACAAATATGACAGGCTAAAGAAAATATTAAGCCAAAACTGTAAACTATCTAATGAAGCCAAATTTATTTATCGAAAAAAAAAGATGAATCCAAAATTTGAGAAACAAATATAAGGAAAGACAAACATAATAGGTATAGAACTGAGATACATCTCAACGACTAATCCAATAAATTATTTGCTGAAAAGGAATACACTTAAATAAACATATGGAATTCACGTCGAGTTTGATATATAATTGGTGATGGTTTTCGTGTTCATTCAAGTGACTGAAAGAATATCAACCAATTTGCATTCTATTGAACTACATTTCATTAATTAATCAAAACGCAGCAATACATAAACAATCACAACAAGAAGCCCAACAATGAAAACAATAAAGATGGTTTACCTTATTGTACAAAATAACTCCTGATGAAAGCAATATGTAGACTAGTAAGTACAAATACGTTAACAATAGTGGTTTCCCAATCATTGTGTCCCTAGTTTAGTGAATAACTTCTCCACTTGAAACTGGACATTAAGATTCCAGTAATCTATCTGAATCCTGTATGTACATCAGCTCAACCAATGACCCTTCCAGTTTACTAGTCGATTGTACCAAGCATTTATAGTAACATGTTAACCTGAAAAAAACAATATATATATACTAGAACATAAGTACCAAGGTAACAAAAAAAATGATGGATCATATTCAACACTTAAAGTACAGATCTTGAAACAAAAGAAACAATAATAATATTACATTCTATATATATATATATATATATATATATATATATATATATATTTCCACATCACATTATAGATGAAACAACAGGTATAGTTCAGTGTAGAAAACCTCATCATGCCGTCATCGTTGTTTTGGTTTGAGGTTGCTCTAGCTCGGAACTCTCCAGAATCCCTAAAACGTTCACGAGAGAGAGAGAGAGAGAGCAGGTATACAATCTTGTGTTAGGCACAGAGAACAATACTAGCAGAATACCATTTTGTGAAGGTGAAGTGGGGCTCAGTCCATCCCGGCGGAAACTTTTGTTTTGGCAAATAATGGATGGTGATATCTCGGTGTTATTACATCATGCAGTCCACCTCTGTGCACCTCTGCGACCTGCACATGACCCCAGAACCAATGTAAGAACAGCATACATATTTCTCGCATACATATTTCTCTCCACCATGCCCCTACTCCTTTTTTGGGTGTTAATAGGAAACAGACAGCAGAAAAATTATACAGTACACTATTATTAACACTGAAGAGAAGTCTGAAAAATTTATTGGAAAATTTAAGCTGAAAAATTCAAGTATTGCACGGGAAAGGGACTCACCAAACAGAGAAGTCTGAGCTCCAAAGTGAGATGGAGTCGTTCCTAAAGGACTGCTACTTTGGCCAAAGGCAGTAGTGAAAGTAAAACCCAAAATTTCAAATTTCTTCCACGGTATGTAACTTATGAAATGCCGGTTCTTGAGCACTGAACTCAGTCAGTCAGTCGCTGTATTAGATCATCAAGCTTCTGCTGCATGCTTAGTAACACTTGGTCCTGATTTCGAAGTGGCAAAAACAAAAAAGTGTTACCAAAGAAACACTTTCAAGGGGAAAAGGAGTTGAGCAGGAACTGTCACAAAACTCTACAAAAGAAATATGGTCTCTAAATGCAAGGAAATCCCCCCTCCCCTCATAAAACTATGAAAAAAAATCAAACTAATACAAGACACATTTTTTGTAAGTGCTCGAATGCAGCCATAATTACTTACGGAAATCACAGAAATTATTATCAAGGGTTTCCAAAAGCACCAATATGAACAAACTTAAAAAAACTCCCTTCCCCCTTTCTTGTAAGCCGAATCTAAAATCCATAATAGACCCCCCAACATAAACAATCATCTCTAAAGATCAAAATTCCAAATCTCAAACATATAAACGGAAACCCCAATTTGAACTACCAATAAACTAAAAAATATATATACAAACAGAAACCCCAATAAACTCTTCTTTTTGAAAAAAAAAAAAACACCTCATTGACTCTAGTCTTACCCTTAGATCAACAGCTCTTGTAAGACACCAACTCTGCTTATATTTCCTCAACTCATTCGTCACAATCATGATAGTAGCAACAATAAGAACACAATGAATCGGACTAAAGAGATACCAAGCTATAATTTCATCTTTATTCATCATATTTGTTGAAATTATAATTCAAAAGAGAATTAAAACACTTGCTTCTGAATTAAGATCGTCTTAAGGATGCTTTTAGACATAAAACAAAAAACATATCTTATTCAAAAGCAGAACTTGCCAATTCCATACAAAGCTAATGGTGTTTTGTTTCAAAATATGGGAGAGTAGCTCCTGCTGCCACCCCATTGTTCGACAAAAGCATCAATCGTATCTCCATCAACTGTTACCACAACCGAAAAAAAGAGAAAAAAGAAAAATCAATTAGAAGCTTTAGAACACTCGTGTTGTAATTAAATAAAATTTGAGACAAAAGATAATAAGGAGACATATGTAAAGAGATGTACGTCATCAGTATACTGGTGTCCCCAAGTCGTTTACCATCAATCATGAAGCGCAATGAGTTGACTTCTACTGACCGTTCCTTACAGTACGCATCCATGAGCTTCTGCAGCGGAACATTACTCTTGATCGTAAAGGACACTTCAGTCTGATCCTATAGACAATCACAACATTGTCCAAATATTCAGCCAAGATTCAAGACTCTTTTACCACATCTACCAAAGTTTAGAAATGTATGGAATGTTTCTTTCTTTTCCTTTCCACACATGTCCACAGAGGAAGATTGCCTCTTAGAAATATCAACAGTTGTTCCTCCTACCACAAAATTCAAAACAAATATAGATGCCGAATGAACAAAAAATGGAACTAACCATAGTAACCATAGGGCGTTTGGCAGAGTGCCAGTTTATTAAATCCAATAAAATTGATAGTACACTTATTATACTCATTAGTGCAACAAAAGCAGCCTATCACTTAACTAAACTAACCATAGGGTGGGTAGGGGCAGCTAAGGTGAATTTGAATGTAATCTACTTGAGAATAATGCATAGTTCAGAAACCCTCTGCTCCCGGAAAACAAGATTAAACACCTACTATAGCCCAATAAAGTTGAATTCCTAGAATACAAAAAAGGCAGCTCATAGTCTCATACAACATTAAAACAATAATGGCCTTATCACTAAAAGACATACTTGCAGTAAACTGAAGATGACTGTAAGAGTAAAAAGGCTGCTCATACATCGAAAAAAGAAAGCATTCTAATCACAATGGACGACATATTTCATATTACGCTGTCGAGTTCAAACACTTAATGTATACTCAAAAGGATGCTTACACTAATCAGTTAGTAGAGTAACTGCCATTTCTGTATGCAGGGTAAAAACATAAACACTAGCGCTTCTTACAAAATGCTGCTTCAAGGAATGACATACCAAATGATTATTGATAAACAGGCCAACAGTATATATATGAATGATGGTAATGGGTAACAACTCAAGTTCATACAAAGCAGAGCTACGAGACAGCCATCAATTTACAGTAAAGGTCACAAAATCAAACATATAACAGCCATGTTACAAGTATGAACAACAACACACTTCACACACATGATTTACAGATAATATTACATAAACAGAACATACATATTATTAAAAACAGATCCTGAACCTGAAGGAATTGCTGATGACACTGATCCACCAGCTAAAGTACGCGCTGGCGTGTTAACAGGAACAGCGGGAGCAGGATTTCCAGCCGTTGTGGAAGACACTGATGTACTCAGTACATCATTCTTAAGAGTTGGGGTTCTTGGAGGAATCTCTGAATTACTATCCTGTGAATCTGCTTCTTCCACTTGTTCTGGAGTTGAATTACCCTGTTAAACAACAAACAGTGATGTTGTCTATAACAGAAGAGAATAAAATCAATAAATAAACTGATCTAGAACTGAAGGAGTATATACCTTTGTTTGAATCGGTGAAGCTGCAATAGTGTTTTACTAGTATAAGTATTACTTCATTTTTAATAGGTGCAAAACTACCATTAAGAATATCATAAATATTACTCAAGGTAAATGGAGGTGTTATCAAGGCATGTAAATGGAACTTAGGCATGAATAAGACCAAGACCCCTTAGCCCAATCATCATTGGCTCCACGTCTCGAAAAAGCACCCACAGCCATTCCCCTTTCAAGATGCTAAGGAAGGAAGTGGCACGCTATATTAAAACACAAACTAACTGAAAAAATTGTAGAGAGAAACAAAATATGCAGCCAGAATTAAGTAAACCCCCTAGAATGAATTTCATTTGCTAATCAACAACAGTCGTTCATTTCAGAGCTACAAGAGAACCATCTTTTACATTTGAAATCATGCCCACATGTTTCTCAGACGACACTCGAGGCCCTTACAGAAACTTCTAAGGCGGTGAATGAATGAAATGGTCCAAGTGTTGACACAAAAAACTACCTTGGATTTTCACATTACTATTGAATTTTCATAGGGTCATTTACATCAGTACCATAGAACTAGTACAGTATCCCACGTGAGATGGAATTTATGTGCACATTAATATAGTAAAGATTCCATCAATCAGTCCTGAAGCAACCACAACCATCACTACTCACATGGGGGAGAAAATATGAGCAAGCAATACAAACAAAATCAATTAGATGTTGAAATTCGGCACCCCCTTTTGCTACATGTTAAAATCTGTCAAACAGAGTGAACTTCTTAAAATTCATCCAAAAATTTTTGAGCAAGAAACCCACCTACACGGCTACACCAACCATTCTCACAAGTTAAAGGACTATCAACATCTCACAAAATGTCAAAACTAAGGGAGAGAGAGGAAACCAACAGTTTACTTGGATAAAGATGGACATACAAACCTAACGTCTGTTGCAAAAGTGAAATCATTGATAATGTTTGCAAAAGTGAAATCATTGATAATGTGACAAACAGGTAAAAAGAACAGTGCAAGCCACAGATTCTTTTTACTAAAAGTAGAAAGAAAAACCCAACCCAAAAACAACTCATCATCACAAATAGTAAGAGGTATAGACGTATGGCAATGTAAGAGAGCACCTCTTCTTCGAGCAAATTGCAAATCATTTGTCATTTGCATCTGCCGCATCCAGCAACACCTTCACCAAAGCCTTTACACTGACAATAGTAGGAGTGGTTGTCAATAAATTTAAAAAGCTTCACAGCACACACCATCTCCAAGAAATCCATTTAGAAATCACTGTTTTTTCACACTGCAAATTAAGATACACAGGCATTTTCTAGTCTACATCAAGAAGAAAGGCCCTTGAAAATCGTATCCGTGGGAGCTCTCCAGGACCTCCAGACCAAATTATATATCAACTGGTGAAGGTCTGCTGTCCACAATTGGAGAGATAGATGCTGTGGGTTCTGGTTAAATGTAAACACAATATTCCCGTTACAAATTGATAAATAATAATCAACTTCTCTAAGGACTTTTTCAGTAAGAAGTCCAACTCTTTGACACTAACGCTTTTCATCATTTGAACCAATAGACGAGGAAAAAGTTCACAAATTTCCATTATTCCACACCAAATACTTATTGAACAATCACATTTGACTTGCATGGTATCCCTACAAATGCTAAAAAATTCTCTTGGTAAGAATCGGACTTGATATGTGGATCCCTACCAAAGAAGACGCAAAACAGTCGACGCTTTGTAGCCATTTTAAAATTCCAAAGTTGTCTCTGTGTTCTTGCCTTCTTTTGTAGGGAGTTTGGTAGCAATACGATTTACCGTCCTAAAAACAACCCCAGTTGGCCAGTTCTAATTCAACTTCTATTGGGAAACTTTGGAAAATCTGCAGGAATAACATGCACAAATTTTTCTACATATATAATTTCTATCCATACAGATACTATTTATGTAATTAAAAGTACATACTAAAAGTAAATCAAATGATTGATATCAACGGAAAACAAGTTTATCAAAAAGCTAATTTTATGGAAGATTACTAGACGCCTCTAAGCAACTCTCACAAGAGCTGTTTCTTAGCAAGCATACTAAATATGGAAGATTAACCAAAAACCAAAACCCACTTCTTTGTCTGAAAAAAAACCCATAAAAAAAGGATAAAATGCTTGGATTTCCCAAAGCAACACAATTTAGATGTATATGACCGTGATATATTTGCCTTTCTAGCACTCTTAATAAGAAATACATGTGAGAGATGTTTCCATTTCTGTGTTAGGAGAGGAAATCGACCACAGGTTCATAAAGATCAAGCATTTAGATTCTGGCAAACAATGACTCTTCCCCTTAAAATACTATAAATAATAGATAAAATGTAGTTGTGGAATTCGATCAAACAATGATTTCAATCAAACTACAACATTAGAAGGTTGGAAACTTCAAACAACAACAAGTTTGCAAAACAAACACAACACACAAAACAAGTACGAATATGCAGGAATAACAACTACAAAACCTCAGCACGGTCAAAGGGGATTCTAACCTTGAAAGCAAGGGCCTCCCTCTTTGAATCCTAAATTTCTTAAATCTAAAAAACAACATTAGAAGAGTTGCACTAGATTACCCAACTAAAACTCAAAGTATCTCCCTTTGGAAATGAATCCAGAATGTCCATTATTCCACACCAAATACTTACTTAACAGTCACATTTAACTTGGCAAAGCTTTTCCTACCAAAGAAGACGTGGACTCCAAGACGTTTTGCAGCCATTTTAAAAGTCCAAAGTGGTCTATGTATTGTTACCTTCTTTTGTAGGGACTCTGGTGGTTTTGAGAGAATTGATTGAATGGCGGGTGTGTCACTTCAATGCGGAGACTGTGGGGTCCTATTAAAATCAGTAGAAGAAGCACAAGAACTCACTTCCCATTCCAATTTTACTGAATCTGAAAATTAGGTTTTGAGGAGTGCGAAAATAATGCGGCGGTGAGAGAGGGAGAGAGGAGAGAAAAAAAAAAGTTATGTTTTATATTTCGATTTTTTCATTTATCTCTGTTCGCGAAATTTTTAAGTTTGTAACACTTCTCCAACGCTTTTTAAGCGTTAGCAATTAATTCCGGAAATTCACCCAAATAAAGCAACGCTTTACAACATTGCCAACGCTAAATAAGCGTTGGAAACTTACTAACGCTAAATAAGCGTTGCAAATCAAAAAAGGTGCGTGTTGCAAATATCCTATTATGGTGTAGTGAATGTTTAATGAGTTGTTTTTTTAGCTTTAGAAGTAATTTGTGTTATGTATAAATGTAAAATTATAAATATGAGTAGAGTTGATTTTATGATCTATGAGAATTGTATTATATTATTTTGATTTTTAGGTTATAACAGGATTTAGGTGTTTAAAATGTTGAAAATACAGAGAAGATTCTGCCGGATTTTATATTTAAAAATAAGATAAAATAATGATGCTTCTAATTCCAGTCTCTCTCCCCTCAATTGTTATTCATTCTCATATGGGTTAAATTAATCAAGGTGTAAGGGGTATGTGTAATGAGTTGGTTTGTGAGAAATGAAATGCATAGGATTGTCATAAGTTCACTTTAGTGTATGCATGAAATGATTTTAAAGTGTAAAACTACTAGAAATGGTTATAGCATGGAGATGGTCATTTGGAGAGTTATTTAAATGCAATGTGTCTTGAGTGTCGACTGGCACGGGCATTAACTAGTACATAAAACCATACAAAAATGACCGCCACAATGGTTGGTTACAGTTGATTGTGTATCCAAATACAGATCAACTCGAATCTCACTACAGAATTGAAGTGGCTTTTTTAAATTTGTGCGTATTCATTTATCATTCCTCTTAATTTTCAAAATCTAATGTCTTGCAAAAACTTCTCTACAATTTTGTGATTATTAATGATCATTATCATTATTATTTCTTGTTAATGTATTCACATTTCGTGAACATTTTGGTGAAATTGATGCTGGCAAAATCTTTCACTTAAAATGGGGACTAGTTAATAGTGGCAAAATCTTTAACTTGAAATGGGAACTAGTTAATAGATATAGCTTAACAATCCGAATCATCTCGACTCCAACTGGATATGATGGAGGTTGGAGCACATAATTAAAAAGAACGTTGATGCAAAAAATAAAATAAAAAATGTAGTCCGTACATTCATGAAAATTAAAGTAATTGAGATTAATAATTTAGGGAGGGTTCAACAACAATGTGAACAAAAATTATATACTAATTTTGGTGATAACAAAGATTAGAATAAACTTTTAATATCGGAAAAAAAAATAATAATAAAAAATCAGGAACGAGATCTAAGTAGATGCTATTTTTTACGGAAACCGACTATTAGGCTTATGGACTCTACAAAAAATCAGATTAAAGGTAGCTCAAAGTCTGGTCTACGTTTACATATATATAGACATATAGTACTCTCAAACTTGGAGCGCAATCTTCAGTCTCAACTTGTATATCTCTTGCTCAGGCTTATTCATGGCGTCAAGGTTGCAATCCTCTTTCCTAATCCTTGTTTTCTTCCTTTCAACTATCTCAGTTCTATTTCTATTGGCAAAGGGGGGATTTCGATAAAATATTATTAGAAGTTCAAAGGATGACCTCGAATATTCTATTAGCACTTCTGGTGATACTTAATTATATGATTGAAGGAAATAAAAGCTTTATTTATGTTAGCAGATCTATTAATACCGATGATTTCATGTTGAATGCGATTAATCCTTTTGATCTGAATGAGTATTCCATTACTAGAATTGTTCGTTATGGTGTATATATTTAAATTTGGTGCCAAGGAGGAACGGGTTTGTAAAGGAGGTTCCATCACTTGGTTTGATGATGGTTTCTGGGTCCTTCACCCAGGACGAGTATATGGAGAATAAAGATCTAAGGTTTAATTGTTTTTTTACTTTTATTAGACTAAAATGTTTTTGTTGTTTATTATAACACCCCGTCTTTTTATTTTATTTTCCTATAATAATAATAATAATAATAATAATAATAAATAATAATGATGATAATAGATAAAACTAAATATATGATAACTATCAACTTAGGGATAGAAGTCCCGTAAGTAAATAGATAAGTGTTATCCTTGTTTTTTTGGTGAGGTTTTTAAAACTAATAAAAGGAGTTTTTTTCTCATTAGAGTTTTTGAGGAAAAAACATAGCGAGAGTTTTATACAGAGGAAAAAAAAGAAAAAGGGGTTTTACTGAAAGAAGAAAAGGAAGAGTTTTTATGTTAGCTAGCTGATAGTTGGAGCGCGCTACGGGTGAGTAAATTTTTACGTTTTTTTTTAGATTTCTTGTTTACTGTAGATTGTATAGTACTGTTCACATGCTCACATGTTCATTTAGTGTATACTGTTCACATGCTCATTTAGTGTTAACTGTGTATACAACTTGACTATCGTTGAAGAACCTACCGTCTCTCAGGAAAACTTGTTCAGTAACAAATTGATACAATGAGGGTAACAAATCGATCATGGTTGCTGTAAACCAATTTGGTCGATTTATGTATTGGCTACGCGCTTTGGCATTTTTGCCAAAAGAACCACATTGTCATGAACTTTTATACTATTGTTGTACTATTGTGGTGGGGATTATTTGTTTTGATTTGGTTGATGTCGGGGGTTTAGAATCGGTGGTTGGGTGTTGTTGGGTGTTGTTGGGTTGAAATTGGGTGTGCTATTGAAGCTCCGGAGGAGCGTTAATGGAGGCGCGAACTCAAATTGTACTGTTTAATTTTGTTGTTTGTTTTGGGTAGGTTATGATGTGGTTCTAGTATGGAACTGTGTTGGTGATGGAGATAGTGGGTTGGGGGGGCTGTTGAAGCTCCAGAGAAGCCATTAATGGCGTCGATCCCGATTTTCATAGTATAAGGGAATTGAGATTGGTTGGTATAGGTATATAGGGGTTTTCTCAAGGAACCAAACCGCTGGGTTCAATAGTGGTGGGGAGTGGTGGTTGTGATGGCTGTGGTGGTGGAGGCGCTGGTGAAGGGAGGAGGAAGAAGAAGGGAAGAAAACGTACTGTTCTTTTCTTTTTAGCTGGGCTTGGGCTGGAATATGGCATGTGGGCTTAAGTGTTTTAAACTTTAGATTTCATTTTGGGCTTAAGTGTTAGACTTTGGGCCTTAGTCTTTGGGCTTTTGGGTTAGATGAGTTTAGGTCCGGTTGATTGTTGACTGGCCGGTCGATGGTTATTTGTTGACCATTGGAAGGTTGACTTTTGATCATTTGACGGGGTTAACTTTGACCGATTGACCCAGTTTGACTTTTAACTTCGGATTATGATTTGGGCTATTAAGATAGGTCAAGGGCTATTAGCATGCTTGGCTTTAGGCTAAGACCTTTATATATATCGTGTGTACATGTATTAACTACTATGTGATATTTCAGTCTTTTATGATATACAACATTATGACACTTAGACATCCATGTAATTAATAACGCGTAAACCAAAAATACAAGAAACAAGATACTCCTACGTTCTCTGAAATAATTTATGCAATAAAGTTCAATAATGCGTAAACAAATTTACTGTACCCTTTTAGAACTCTCCACGCCTCAAGTTTTGGAATTGAGTTTTATGACTGATGATGTCATATGTTAGGTGGACATTTATTGAATGTGCCATAAATGGCCCGTTAGCGTTATATATGGGGGGTATTCATTGAATATGTCATGAATGACCCGGGTATTCATTGAATGTGCCATGAATTGCCAGATTGTTTGGACTGCCCTAGAGAGGAACTAAGGTATTTGCCTTGCGGGTTAGTTGTATTCCTTGAGTGTACGGGAATGTAGGGTTGGGTATTCCTTGAATGTGGCAGGAATGACCCAGGGCATTCATCGAATGTGCCATGAATGGCCCGTTAGTGATATGATAGGTATTCCTTGAATGTGGTGGGAATGACCTAAGGTATTCATTGAATATGCCATGAATGACCTGAGTTTTTATGCCCAAAGAGGCTGTGAAATATGTGTATGAAAGCCCAGAGATGGCTATGATATTGTGGTATTGGGTGGGAGAGAGACACTGTGAATGTGTGATTTGGCAAATGTGTGGAGTGTAAATCGTGGAGTAGGTACTAAAGGGTGGGTGTGTAAGAAAAGTAATTGATTAATTGATAAGAGAAATTGATTTGAGTGTGCGAGTGTGTTTGGGCTTACTTTTGAATACCTATAGGATATCTACATATGTTATATATAAGTCCTAACTTTTTCTTTTGCAGGAGGGTAGGACTTAATAATATTTTGTGCAGGGGGCCGGTCCTACCCTTTATACAAAGATTGGATATCGGTAAGTTTTAATTCAATTACTTAGTTATTAAAATGAGTTATTATAATGAGTTATATAATGAAAGTTTTGCTTTGGAAGAAACTATGCCGGTTGAGATTACGGAACTACCTGTCTTCCAAGCTGGGAATAATTAAGTTATGATAGATTTAAAGTGTTAGTTTGATAAGTAAAGACTGGAAATGTTTATATCTTGGTTAGTCTACTCATACCAAAGAAATTCCATTTTTGTCAACCCATGTTTG
Source organism: Coptis chinensis (assembly GCF_015680905.1). Lineage (NCBI taxonomy): Eukaryota > Viridiplantae > Streptophyta > Magnoliopsida > Ranunculales > Ranunculaceae > Coptis > Coptis chinensis. Next base: position 83,203,493 of record NC_141463.1, on the reverse strand, counting down.
CTTTGTTTTGCTTAACGTGGGTGTGTTCTTGAGAACATAGGTGGACGGCAGTGGAACCGCGGCATGTGATTTGGATTCTTGCCTGGAGCAGTCCGTTAGTGCTTTTATTAGGTCCGATTCTTATTGGAAGGATGTAATAACGTAGTTTACATTTTCAGCATGACATGAGAATAAGATATTGAAGACTTTTATTCTTAGAGTTGTTTGATATTCTGTTTGGACGGAAGATAGCTTAATAAAATGATGGTGGAAAACTCTTGGGATTATTTTTATTTTCAAGTTGTTTCTTTTATGATGTGGGTTTTAGGTTTTGACATGTGTTGTATCCACCCCGTCATAGCATGAGTTTTTAGACAATTGAACTGAGTAATGTTTGAGATATTTATATTTCAAATATTCACTTTGTGATTGTTTAAAAATTCGGGCTGTGACATTTATTTAGAAAGATCAAAGTATTTTAAAACGTCTGTCCTAGTTTAGAAAGTATCCTACTTTTATGTGCGCCAATTTTGTAACAATATCCAATTTATCAATTAGAGTTCAGAGTTTTAATCTGTTGTGTGTGTTTGTTCTACTTAATTTATGTTTGTAATTGAGCGGAACACAAACAAAGTGTCTTTATGGTTAAATATAAAAATAATTTCTACCGTTTGGAGTGCTAAAATTGACGATACAATTACATCTACAGTCTATATACTAAAATAGAGACCTCTAAAAGAGATTTTTCTCTCTCTTAATTAGGTGACACTTTAATATGAGAGATAGCATTTTCTAATAATCTACAATACCATGTGAAACATTTTCTTGGAGAGCTTGAGTGTATTTCCATTTTCTTTATATTTTACCAAATAAAAAATTTGCTAAAAAAATAGGTGAAAATAGGTGATTTGCAAAAGTTAGTTTCATATTACTTAATCAAACACGTTTAGTGTCTATTATAAAGCACCTAACTTATTTAGAAGTTTGCTAGATCTAAAATTTTGATAAAATCAGGTCGTCCCCCTTTTTACTTTTGTCAAGTATTTAATATAAAAGGGTACTTGACAACTCATTCTACTGTTCGTATGCATCTTCAATATGATTTTCCTTACAATTTTCCAAATCTGCTGCTAAACTTACAGTTTTTTTTATTAGTAATAAAAATTAGAAAAAGAAATAAAAAGATAAACAAAGAGTCTATCATTCCGGCCAGTGTTTCACTCTACTGTGTTTATGAATTTTTTAATTTTTAATTTGATTGCAAAATTTCATCAATAATATTTAAACTTTTTTGACGAAACTGATAGTCCGTCTTTGGTGGATTGCTAACTCAACATGCTAAAAGAAACACATGTAAACTCTTTGATATATATGGACTTAAGGAGTCAGAGCATGTACCACTCAAGAGCATTTCCCTTTGTGGCGATAATTTTATTTCTGTTAAATATTGTTGTAGGAGTTGATGAACAAACAAACAATCTTAGAAAGCGTTCTATCTATGTCCTATATAAATAATATTTTATTTGTCTATTTCCTTACTTTTATTGCAATATATTTGTCACTTTTTAGTATATATTTTTATTTAAATATAAAAAGAGAAGAAGAGAAACAAAGAGTCCATCATTTCGGCAGTGTTTCACACATGTTTTTGGATTGCAAAACCTCATCAATAATATTCAAACTTCTTTAACAAAATTGATCGTCTTTGGTGGATTGCTAACTCAACATCTTTGAAAGAAACACATTTATGGACTTAAGGAGTCGGAGCATTACCACTCAAAGAGCTTTCCTTTGTGGCGGCAATTTTATTTCCGTTAATAAATACCGTTGTTGTAACTTGTAAGACCCCAAATTATTTTTATATTATTATTTCAGAATGATATTTAACATTTCGAATTTTTATATTATTTATCGTCAACGGGCTAGTAAATTTGGGCTTGACTTTTTGATAGAAAAAGAAAAGAGGGAAAACAAGTATTTTTAATTTTTAAGTTTTGTGCAGAGATTTTTAATAGTTGGAAAGTTTTCAAAAGAGATGTTAATATAAGGTATTAATAAATATAGTACTGTTAATAGAAAATAATATTCCATAGTTATGAATAGGGATATTTAGTAAAATCGAAGTTTCTAAAAAAAAAAAGTTAAGCATAATATATGGTAGATAATTTTTGGAATGGAATGACTTATCATAAATTCAGGGTTTTTAGAAAAACTGGGTTGTCTTAAGAATTAAACTATTTTAACTAAAAGGAAGAAGAAGGAGAAGGGGCAGATTCGTGCGTCATCTAGCTAGCTGGGGATTGGTTTTCTCGCGTGATTCTAAATATTCTTTTTTGCGATACGAAGGTGAGTAGATAATATCTTTCACTTAAATTTTTCTATTTTCTATCGAAAGTTTTGTCGAAACATCGAAAACAAAAGGTTTACTGTTTATATAAAACTGAAGTTAATACTGTGATAAGCTATTCTGTGTCGTTCCATGTTTTTGGCATCGTCTGCGAAATTGTTTTATGAGGGTTGAACAAGGGAATTGATAACAATTTGAATTTACTTGACTCTAATGTGATGGTTATTTCTTCGACAAAAATTTGTTTAGTTAAATAATAATTGGGTTTTCATGAGGTTATTATAATGCCTTTGTTTTTGGTTATGTGAATTAAATTGTTTTGGTTGATTAAGGGTTTGATGTTTGGTTGATGTCGGGGGTTAAGGGAGGGATGTTTGGTTTAATGTCGAGGGCTGTTGGAGCTTGATAGGGCGTTAATGGTGGCCAGAGAAATCGCCCAGTAGATTAGATTAGGTGAACTGTTGTTGTGTTGGTTGGATTGATGATTGGTTATAGTGGGATAGTGTAGTGTGTGTGAGGGCTGTCGAATGGGGGTTGTTGGGAGCTTGAAGATGCATTAATGGTGTCGAGAATCCAGATCCATGGTTGGGGGAGTGATTTCGAAACTTAAAATTTGGAGTTTCTTGGTGAATTAAAGTTGTGGGGTTTTTCACCCTAACTAATTTCGATTGGTTTTTGTATGGGGGTGTGTGGAGGTTTGTGGTGGCTGATTTGGTGGAGGTGGTGAGCTGGAGGAAGAAGAAAGAGGTGGTGGCGATGCTGTTCCTCTTAGTTGGGCCTTAGTTGGGCTTTGGGCCAAAGTGTTTAGCTTTTGTTTCTTTGGGTCGGAACTAAGTTTTGTTTCTTTGGGCGGTTCATTTTAGTTGTTTGGGCGGACCACATTAGTTGTTTGGGCAGTTCTATTTTTATCTTGGACTGGTCCATATAAATTAGAATTGGTTAAGGTGAGCCTTTAAGTGTTTGGACTTTTGGGCCTTGGTTTGGGACCCGGTATTTGTTGGGTTTGACCCCTTTGGTATTGACTATTTAATTGTGTTATGTTTTTATATATTAAATTGTATGGACAAGTCCAATGATAGAATGTTGTGGAAGTCTGTATAAACCGGTTAGTCATTATCTAAGAAAGATTTGACGTTGATGTTGTGTATTTTTGACACGTGACAAGAGTGAAATTTTAGGAGATATAATATTCCTAAAACGCTATAAAAATATTATGCGGTACGTTTGGAGCAATTGTGACATTATATGGTATGTTGGGATATATATATTAAATGCAATATTTTTGGAGAAATTGATATAAACGCTCCATTATTATATTTGTGAGATGCTACTATGAGGTAGTATAATATTTGTGAATATTTCCCACGGGATTGTGGCTCAATGCAATAATTTATTTGGGACGTGAAAAGAATGAAAATTGTTTTGAGATGTATTGAGATATTTCCAAATATAGTGGCTTAGTGCAATAATTTATTTGGCACGTGACAGAGTGAAATTGTTATGAGATACTAATGTATGACATTTGAATAAATTATGTAACGAAAATCCTAGAACCTAGCTACCACAACTCATGTGATTAGCCCCTATGTAGGGCGTGTGTAATTTGATTGGCCCTTCTGGCATTTCAGTGAATCTGAATGGCCTTTCTGGCGTTTCAGTAAATCTGAATGGCCCTTTTGGCGTAGCCGAATAGTACTTGAGCATCCGCGGTAATGACGCGACGTGTGGGGGTTACCGGTATGTGATATCCGTTTAGGTAATTACGCATGAAAGTGGTTCATTACGTGAGGGGAGACATGTGGATGTACATGTTGGCGTTGGGAAGTTTATTGTGGTAGTCGGGGAAACTAGGTAAGACATAGAGACGACGTGATTCTAGAGACACTTGAAAAAACTCTAAGCAATAATTGTGATGATATAACAAAGTGTACGTAAAATCTCTAATAAATGATTTATTGTAATTTATGTTGCATTCACAATAATTCTGCAAAAGAGTGGGTTGAGTTGATTAGTTATGCAGGTGTGACCCACTATGTGATTAGGCTTGCACCAGCATAAGTATAAAGTAAGTTTTAGTTTTGTTATTTTATTATTAGACGCAGTTGAACTAGTACGGTTTGAAACTAAGGCGCCTCAGTGGAGGAACTATCTGCCTTAATTATTGTAATTAAGAATATTGTATTAGTCGTTGGAAGTTAAGGCGCTTCGGTGAAGAAACTAATGTAGTGGTAGTATTGGGGGCCCAAAGTATCAAAGAGAGGATGCGCCCGAGTTAAGAAAATAGCATGAAAAGATAGCATGCCGGGGCTCGGATCGTGGCTAAGTCACGTGGTCGCAAGACGGAAACCCTACACGTGGAGAGAAGGAGACCGAGATGGATGGGGACAGTGGAGGGCAGGATGAAGAAAGGAAAGGATATAAAGAGAAAGTGAAGAGAAGAAAAGGGAGAAGGCAGCCATCAGAAAGAGAGGAGGAATAATGTCTGAAGAGAGGAAAAATAGTGAGAGGAACAAGATTTGAGTTGTAACAAGTGCCTGAGAGCTAGGGGATAGTGCTTGTAGTAGAAAAAGGGTTGTAACATTTGGCGCCGTCTGTGGGGACTGAAGAAATGGCACCAAAGAAGCGATTGGGTAGACCTCGGAAGGTAAGAGTCCTAGAACAAATGCCGAAAGCGGTGGTGGAGGAAGGGGAAGAGCGAGGGAAGGAAGGGGAGAAGAAGAAGTTCGACTTATCTGGGAGGAGATTGAAAGGCGAGGGAAGAAAATGAGGAGCCGAGGAGAGAAAGAGAGGAGGAGGAGGAGTCAGGGGAAGAGACAAGGGAGGAATCGGAGAACGAAAAGGGTGGAAGAGGAGGAGGAACAGGACCGACTCGGTGGACAACCCGGTGACAGATTAACGATGGAGCAAGTCCAACAAATGATTAACAACGACCGGGGGCGAATCGCCGAAAACGAAAGTTCGTGACGGGCGGCCGATCGGTGGTGGTGGCGGGGGCCCGAACCGCAACCGGCGCAGATCGCGATATGGACTTCGAGGTGCCAAAACGCCAATCGGCCAAGGTTTGAGAGATATATGGCGAGACGGGAGACGCGGCGCATCACATCCATCACTTTCGCCGTGAGATGCCCTCGCAAGAAGAAGCGGCTGATGGTCTGCGGTGTATGATGTTCCCGCCGCCTTTAAAGGGGGCTTCCGACCGGTACTATCGGTTGCCGTCAAGGAGCATAACCAATTTCAAGAGTTGGAGCAAGCATTTGTTGATCACTTTATACATCGAAGCGGAGGTGGTAGACATCGCGGCCTTATTTAATGTCGGACAAAGGTCCGAATCACCGTGGAGTACCTATGTCGCCAAGGCGAAACACTTAAAGTGGAAAATCTGGATGAGAGGACGGCGGTAATAGCGTTCGAGAGGGCTCACCCGACCGGACGGGCGTACATCGGTCCGCGGGCTTAAGAATGAGATTGCAACATTGCACGAGCTATATCCGCGTGTAGAAGTATATCGATCTGAGGACACTATGCAAAAGACTCAAAGAGGGGAGCTAAAGGCGATTCTGGTAGAAAAAGGAAGGAGCGCAGGAAGAGGAGGAGGAGAAGACAGAGGGGAAAGGTATCGCGGTCAGACACCGCGGCCGGAGAGGGGGAGAGAAATGGCACGCAGGGAGCAGAGGGAGAAAAAGCCATACCGCGAGGTGGAACAAGTGCCCCTGGCGAGACCATTGAGCGAGATACTGTCGTTGATAAAAAATGTGCCGGGATATGAAGGTCCTTAAGCGTTTAACGCGAAATGCCTAACAAGCCATACTGCGAATATCACCAGGTGCATAATCATGGAACAAACGACTGCTATGCCTTAAAATGGTTGGTTCAGAGATTAGTTGAGAAGGGAGTGATGAGGGAGTTTGTAGCGGAACCACAGAATAGAGAGCCGGTGCCCAACGCCGGAAGAATATTGGGAACCATAAACGCGTTATCTTGATTGGGGAAAGCGAGTCACAATGCCCACCGGGATAAGGTCATGAGGAGGGCGAGCATTCAACAAGTCAATGAGTCCCACCGAGGGCAGAGTTACGGCACGAGAGCTAAGGAACGGGGAAGAGGGGATTACATTCTCCAATGCAGATCTCCGAACCGTGGATACTCCGTATGAAGATGCGCTAGTCATCACGGTAGCAATGGGTAATTATGTGGTCAAAAGAGTCCTTATTGATTGTGGCAGTGCCGTGGATTTGCTGTTCAAGGGAGCTCTTGAGGAGATGGGGATGGACCCGGGGCAACTAAGGCCCTCGCGGACCAGTTTGTATGGGTTCAATGGGAGCGTCACGGAGCCTATGGGTGAACTTTTGCTGCCAGTGACAATGGGTCCGGTGACGGTGTTCTCGAGATTTATGGTGGTGGACTCCCAATCCCAATACAACGCGATCCTGGGGAGGAGATGGATACATGAGATGAGAGCGGTACCCTCGACTTATTATCAGGTCATACGCTTCCCTACCCCTACGGGAACATACGAGGTCCGCGGAGATCAGGTGGCCTCCAAGAACAACCACCATAACACAATTAAGAGGATGTCCCGTGAGCCGGGGTGTGGATCGGCGAACCCGAGGAAGAGGTCGGCATAGCAATTACAAGATTGGCGGGGGCGCGTGGAGGGGCGGAAGAGGCGCGATGGTTCAAGACTTTAGATGAAACAAGCAATAGTGGAGAGGGGAGAGGGCGGAGAGGGAAGTTGACGCGTCGATTGGATCGAAATCGACGATTTGCGAAAGTGGAAGGCTAAGTTGGTACAATGTTTGGTAGAGAACAAGGACGTATTCGCCTGGGGAATAGAGGATGTTACGGGCTTGGATCCGGGATTCACATGTCATCGCCTACATATGAGGGAGGACGCGAAGCCTGTGAGATAGAAGATGAGGGGAATGAGGGCTAAATACGCGGAAGGAATCCGGGAAGAGGTTGCCAGACTAAAGAGTGTCGGGATCATAAGAGAGGTGGAGTTCACGGAGTGGCTGTCCAATATAGTTGCGGTCCCAAAGAAAAATGGGAAGGTGCGAATGTGTGTCGACTTCACGGACGTAAACTTGGAGTGTCCGAAGGATAGTTATCCTATGCCGTGAGTGGGCGAATTGGTAGAAGCGGGGCCGGGCGGGCTTCAAGATATTCTCATTTATGGATGTGTCCATGGGGTACAACCAGTCGCGATGTATGGTCCCGTCGGGAAAAGACATCATTCGTGGTGGAAGGAGGCACATCCCGCTATCTGAGGATGCCATTCGGGTTGAAAAATGCGGGGGGCTACGTTCAGCGGTTGGGAGAAAATGTTTGAGGGCAAGATCCGGCGGGGCATTGAGATATACATCGATGATATGGTGGAGAAAAGCATGTCGTAATTAGAGCACGGAAGGGTTTAGGGAGACGCGTTCAGAATCTGCGCGGGTCCACAACACGAAACTTAACCCGGAGAAATGCACATTTGGAGTCACCACAGGAAATTTCTGGGGTACATCGGAAAGCGGGGGAATAGAGGCAAACCCGAACAGATAAGATCGCTGGTGGAGATGCCGTCGCCGCAGACAGTGAAGGAGGTGCAACGGTTGGCAGGTAGAGTCGCGGCTCTCAACAGATTTATCTCAAAGTCATCCAACAAATGTAGGCCACTGTATCGACTGTTGAGGAACACCACAGATTTCAAATGGACCGCGGAGTGCGAAGATGCATTCCGGGGGCTTAAGAGTTATTTAGAGGAAACACCGTTGTTGTCGCGGCCCGAAGTGGGAGAAAAACTATTTTTGTACTTGGGGGTCACAGATTATGCGATCAGCTCAGTCCTCGTTCGGGTAGTAGATAAAGTAGAAAGACCAGTGTACTTCCAGAGCAAAACCTTATTAGACGCAGAGACTAGGGTACGGTCGGTAGAAGCACGCCACAGCTTTTGGTGTTCGGCCCGGCCCAATTTGAAGCCCTATTTCAAAGCCCATGCAGTAATTGTGGTGACTAACCTGCCCCTCAGGCAGGCTCTGAGGGCTGAAAAATCAGGGAGAATGCTGAAATGGGCCGTGATGCTTAGTTCATATGAGATTGATTATCAAGTCGGGACCGTGGAGAAGGCGGCGATGGCGGAATTCTTGGCGGAGTTCCCGCAGAGGATCCTACATGGGGGAGGAGATGGTTTTGGGCAGAGAGGAGGAACTGGATTGCGAACCCCAGGATGCGCGGAATGGTTGGAGGTGTTTGCGATGGATCGGCGAATCTTTGGCGGCATGAATAGGCGTGGTACTGGTCACTCCAGAGAACAATAGGTTAGAGTAGACGATGAAATTGGGCTTTGCAGCATCAAATAACGAGGTGGAGTATGAAGCTGTGATCGCGGGCATGAGAATGGCAGTAGAACTGGGCGTGAGAGAACTCACCGTATACTCCGACTCCAATTTGGTGGTATGCCAGGCGAATGGAGGATTTGCGGCTCGGTGTCCTAGAATGGCAAGGTATTTGGGGGTCCTGCGGGCTTGGGCCTCGAAGTTCAACCAAATCCGATTCATCCATCTGAACCGTGGGGAGAACCGCCCGCCCGATGCTTTGCAATTTACGTGGCGCCGCCATTCCGGGATCGAGGAAAGGACAATCGAGATAAGGAAATTGAAGCGGGCCGAAAAAACCGAGGAAAGGTTAGAGGTAATGATCACGACGGAGGGTGATGATGGATGGGGTCGTTCAAACAGTTCTTGGAGGGGGTCGATGTGAAAGACCCTAAAGAAAGGCGGAGATTGGAACAGGCGTCTCGGAGGTACACACTGATTCGAGGAGAATTATATCGAAGGAACTTCAACGGGCCTCTGTTGAAATGTTTGGGGCCGAAGCTGGCTCAAGAGGTGCTCAGTGAGCTTCACGAAGGAGACTGCGGGAGCCATTCAGCGGGCCGGACAACGGTACACCGGTTGTTAACACAAGGTTACTTTTGGCCGCACATAAAAAAAGACGATGTAGAGTTCGCCAGAAAGTGTGAGAAATGTCAAAGATTCTCTCAACCGATATATGGACCCCAGCCGCGCCGACCGTGTATCGAGTCCATGGCCATTTGCAATGTGGGCCCTCGACACATGTGGGCCGCGCCAATGGCCCGAGGTAAGAGGAGGTTTACGTTGGTCGCGACAAACTACTTTACAAAGTGGATTGAAGCCGTGCCGCGCAAGTGGTAAAGGAAGCCCAAGTAATCAAGTTCTTGTGGGGAGAATATCATTTGCCGTTTGGTTGCCGTATGCTATCGTTTGCGGATAATGGAACGCAGTTCCGGAGGATCGAGTTAAGAGCTTTCTGCGGGCCTATCATGTGAAGCGAGGGATTCGGCCCGTCTGACCCCGAGGGCAATGGGCGGCGGAGTCCTCCAACAAGACCATACTAAACAATCTCAAGAGAAAGTTGGAAAGCAAGAAGGGTCCCGGGCGGCGAGCTCAACCATGTACTATGGGCATATCGGACAATGCAGCGGACCACTACAAAGAGACCCCTTTTTTTCTTTAGCATATGGTGTTGAGGCCGTGATACCACCAGAAGCGGTGGCGGCGACTACTAGAACCTCGGCCATTGAGGATGGATCAAAAGCGGGGCATCCCGGGAGATATGAATCTAGCTGAAAAAGAAAGAAGACACCGCGCGCATCCGACTAGAAGAGTACCATCGCCGCCTCCAACGGCAGTACAACAAGAAGGTGAAGCCTAGGAGCTTTAAGGTGGGAGACCAGGTACTGCGGCGGGTAACCCCCAACACCAAGAAGGTGAGCGAGGGAAAGTTGGGTCCAACATGGGAGGGGCCTTATGTGGTGATTGAGGTGGGTGGGTCGGGCACCTACAGGTTGCGAACCTTGGAAGGGAGAGCGGTTGAAAAACCGTGGAATGTAAGGCTGCTAAAAAAATTTCATGAGTAAATGTAATGGGAGTGGCTGTAAACCGCATGAGCTAGTTGTACATATATAAAACTTTAGCACTTTTGAGATGGTTAATGTCGCATGAATTTTACTGCCTTGAGTAGAGGGAGCGGAAGGGGGAGCCTTCCGAGGGCGAAGGTCTAAAACTTCGGTCGGGGCAAAAAGAGTGTCCACGACGGGTCGCGAGATCTCGAGGCCGGAGCGAGAGGAGAGGAGTCGCCCCAAACACGATATGAGATGCCGGCAAGGGGAAGCGAAGAGGCTTCCTCTGTCCGTGGACAAGGGGTCCGACATGAGTAGAGGGGGCGTGGCCCGACTGAACATGTGGCAAAGGGAGGCGCAGGCTCCCGACCAAGCGAGTGTGAAGACGGCGATAGAGGATCATTATCACTAAAGTCATGCAAATATCGGATAACCGACAAAGGGCACTTGGGATTTACAAAGACAAAATATTTGGTATATCCACAATCGGTTATCCTCAACCGGAGAGAGTAAAAATAAAACAAAAGGTATCGGAAGTACTACAAATAGTAACAAAGAAGCTGGGCGGGGGCAAAACAGGCCATTTCAAAGCAAAACACACTTAAACACTTTAGTAGACCAGCGACTCGGCGGCTTCCTCGGGCGGCATCGCGGCGATGTCTATCACCCCGCCACTATGACGGCGGCATCATCGACCCGCTGGAGCAGATTCCGGCGCCGCCACCTCTCGGCGAAGGGGCAGCGATCGGGCTTCGGGGAGAAGTCGCCCTTCTTTGACAAGCCGCTCATGCTCCTCCTTAATCTTTTTGGCCACTCTCTTGTCGGCTGGGCGCGGAAGTGATCCCTCGAGCTCATCCATGTTGGTGTCGTCTTTGCTTATGGAGCCGCCATTTCAACCCGGTGCTTCCGAGAGGGAGGCGTAGGCGGCGGTATCTTGAGCTAGGAGGGTTTCCGCGATTACTCGGCGGTCATTAACCTTATCCATATAGGCGAGGTGGGCGGCCTCGGATTCTTTAGCTTCGTCACGGGCCTTGAGCTTCTCTATGTCCGCGGCCGCGATTCTTTTGCTCGAGGTGAGCGGCGCGTCGCCCGTCAACTGGTCGATCCGGGCCCTTGCACCAAAAGGCCTCCGGATCATGTAAAAAGATGTCCAAGCTCATCCGAAAAGAAATACTTGATAGTTAGAGCATTCAAAGGGGGAAAGGGAAAGAGACCCAAGAAAGCGGAGAGAGTACCTTCTAAAACCGGTAAAAGGAGGTCCGGTGAGAGTCGAGCGTTCCCCATCAAGATAGGCCTTGTCCCCGGGAGATGAGACCCATAGAACGAGAGAAGAGGCCACGGCGGGCGTTGTCAGGCGAATCGCGAATGTTGAGAGTCGCGGTTCAACCTTGAAGGTGGGGGGAAAGTAGGAATGGACTCGGTGCCCCTCTTCGGAGGCGGGGGCCACTTCCTTCCGCCGTCACTTTCAACACGAGGAGCAGCAAGTTGGTCCGTGGGTGATGGGCGAGTCCCTTCGATGCGATCCGCTGAGTCCATTTTAGAAGCCGGAGGAGGGGAGGATTGGCGGCGGTGTAAAGGGGCATTAACGGAGACATCCTCATCGTCCCGAAGTATTTGTCGAAAACTTTGGAAGCCCATGTCGGGATGAGGAGAAGAAGTGGAGAGCGAATGAGGAGAAGAGTATTGGTCTTCCCAAGTGGTCAAGGACCGGTAAGGGTGAGGGTCAGCGGAATGAGGTGGGGAAGCGGAGGATGAATGAGGGGGACGGCGATTTGGTGATTGGTGGGTGGGGAAGCTTTCTTGGTGTGGCTCTTCTTCTTGGGAGCATGGACTAAAATATCGTCGATATATCCGATATATCGCCGATATATATCGGTATTTTGGTACAACCGGACATCGATATTTTCGACATATATCCACCGAATATAGAATCCTTTTTTTTCCGATATATATCGGAATTTCCGATATGAAACTTTATATCGGCCGATATAATTGATATTTCGATATAATCGATATATATCGGTTGACTTTTTGACCATTTTAAAATATAAATCCGATATTTCCAATATATTTCCGATATATATCCAATATTTTCGATATTATATTTCGGATATATCCGATATTTCCGATATTTTAAATAGTTTGACCGGGTTACCAAAAATGGATATATCCGAAATATCCAATATATCCGATATATATATCGGTTGGGTACACCGATATATTGATCGGCATCGATATTTTGGGCCTTGCTTGGGAGGGTGAATCCCGGGCTTTCTCTGGGCTGGGGGGGCGATAAAAAGGGAAACAATATTTTCCAATAAGCTTCGGTTAAGGGGATCGGAAAAGGGGGAGTGGCGCTGGCAGGGATCAATTCCTAGTACCGCTGATCAATTCGCCCCCAGTCATGAATCTTCCCGGAATGTGGTGGAAAAGAAATTGTCGTAGGTCGCGACTTCGAGTCCGGACGCCAACTGAAAAAAAAGAAAACGGTCAAGTCGGAAGGGGAGCAAAAAGACCTACACCAAGGGATTAGTAGAGGCGGACTCACCACCTGGGGAGAAAAGCCGGTGATTAAGGTTCAAGTCGGGAGGAAGATCCGCGGAGAGGAAGTTCCTAGAGATGTAAAAGGGGTAATGGTGCCACAACTTGTCCGGAGGAGGTGACACGGAGTATAAAATGTTGCTTCCCTAGGTCGAACGCAGAAAAGAATGGTATCAGCGGCCGACATCCTTGGTGCTCTTTTTATGTTAAAAAAAGCGATCATGTCGCTGGATCGTTATTTTGGGGACTTCGACGGTTGTAGTGGTTCACAAAGATACATAACCCTCGAAATTGCCGATGCCTTGGCAAGGAGGGATGTTGAAGTGATTGCATACATCGGCGCCAAGGCAGGTGAGGGGCAAAGCGGAGGCGGCTACAATCTGCCCCACCGCGTGGCAACTAGACGCCCGGCTTATAGGGAACCAAGTGAGGGTAGTAGGTTAAAGGCGGGGACATGTTCCAATATGACGTCGGTGGGTATGCCGTAAGTTTTTAACAACTTCGAGATTAGGTCCGCGGCTGCGGGAGGGGGGAGGAAGGGCAAAGGGGCCGGAGGTGGAAGGAGCCCGATCTGGTCGAGTGGGGGGGGGCGACACCACGGGGGGGGAGGAGGATGAGGTGTCGGATCCGGAAGTCGACATCAAGGTCGGGGAAGAAGTTACCGAGACAAGACCGGTTGGAGAGAGAAGAAGCTTAATAGTCTCAAATTCAAAAGAGAAACACCTTAATATAGCAAATAATGGATTAAAGAGGAAAATGGACCAACCCGAGGGAAGGGAGAAGCGAGGAACAAAACCCTCCACAAAAGAAAACAGGGGAAGAAAGCAGCGGACCGAGATAGTTAACGGGGAAGAGTAGAAAGAAATGGAGAGTAGTTAGGAAGAAAATGAAAGACTGAATGGAAGAAGGAAAGAATCGAGCGGGCTTTTTATAAGAGGAAGGGGCAAAAGAGTAATTGGAGGGGGCTGAAATCGAGGCGACACTAAAAGGGATCAGTCAGGGATTGACGCGTGGATGCGCAAGAAACGAGGGGACGCAGGTTATAATTGCGATGGGACTCATGAGTCCAGCGAAAAAAAGAATCTTTGGGCACCGCGGATGGAAACGTGACGTCATGGACTCTCGACTCCCCGATCACCAAATGGTCGCGGACTCGAGAGGGGGCATCTATAGTGGTAGTATTGGGGGCCCAAAGTATCAAAGAGAGGATGCGCCCGAGTTAACGAAAGATAGCATGCCGCGGCGTACTGGATCAGGGCTAAGTCACGTGGTCGTAGTACGGAAACCCTATATGCGGAGAGAAGGAGACCGCGAGATGGAGGGACAGGTGGAGGGCCCGGATGAAGAAAGGAAAGGATATAAAGAGAAAGTGAAGAGAAGAAAAGGAGAAGGCGCCATCAGAAAGAGAGGAGGAATAGTGTCTGAAGAGAGGAAAAATAGTGAGAGGAACGAGATTTGAGTTGTAACAAGTGCCTGAGAGCTAGGGGATAGTGCTTGTAGTAGAAAAAGGGTTGTAACAACTAATTAACTGCCTTATGGATTGTGTATTTATATGTATAATTATATTTTGTATTTTAGGGCTACTCATACCAGCATTGTTTATAATGTTGACCCGATTTGCATGTTTGCTTGTCGGGTGTGTTCATAAAATGAACCTAGTTGATAAGTTTTGACAGGATTAGTGTTGAAGAGGGTTAGTTGCTGCTTGTGGTTTGCGCTAGCGTCTCATTCAGGATATGTTTTGTTTTCCCTTGAGGTGCAATAGATTTTAATTGAGACAATGTTGTTTTGTATTTTCCGTTGTAATTATAATTAAAGAGTTGTTGAAAGGAGATTTGTAACTTAATCATATTTGAGAATTTTTATAATGAAGAGAACTTTTGTTTATTTAAAAATTTTATTGGTTTCAAATTATTAAAATAATTAAGTAGATGATGGGTTTTTGGAAGTAGAGAGTGCATCACACCTCGAAAATCGAAGAGCCGAGAACAAATATTGTTTTTCCGATTTTGTCGAAATTCGAGGCGTGACAGTTGTGGGAGTTGTTGAACAAACAAACAATCCTAGAAAATGTTCTATCTATGTCCTGTACAAATAATGTTTTATTTGTCTATTTCCCTACTTTATTGCCATATATTTGTCACCTGTTTTTTTTGTAACTATGCAATCAGTATGTCTTAGAGTATCTCTAGGTGGTAGTATCACCTCCCAAATTCTTCAAATTTGCTTCAAAAACTCGGAATTTCACGGAAATCCAACTCTAGGTAGAAGCAAATTCGGTCGCATCACCTGTCTAGTCGCATTTTTGTTCGCAAATTTGGGATTTCGGATGCGGATGCGGAGCGACAGTGGTAATGTCGCGCCATTGCAAATGTCGCCCCAAACTTTTTACTTTGACCAGCACACCGCGCTAGTCCACTCCTAATGTCACGCCATTACTAATGTCGGTGTGCTCCAAACGGGAAAAAAATGGCCAAAATTCTACATCCATATATCTACACTCATTTTCTTATTCATTTTACATACACTCAACTCAAACATTCTTATCAAACAACTCAACCATTTCATATCAATCCTCAACAAACAACACATACACATTGCCAAAAAATAGATCATGAAAAGTATGAGATTTTTCCCCTTCAATCCTCATCTTCATCTTCATCGTCGTCTTCTTTTTCATCTTCACGGCGGAAGACTCGGCAGATAGTCTTGATGAAGAATTTGTTAACGCCATTCCCCTTATGAAGCACCATTTGGCTGTACTTGCACAAGCACAAGTACATGCTCCGAAGGCACCACATGGTGGTTCAAAGAAGGGTCGAAAAGTGAAACATAGAAACTATATTTTGACTTTGGAAATCTTGAAACTACTTCCTCGATCGTCCTGTTTTTCCGAAAGAGGATTTCAAACGGCGCTTTCGTATGAAAAAATCTTTTTTCCTTCACATCTTCAACGATATTCAGACTCATTTTAAGTACTTTCAGCCTAAATGTAATAATGCTGGTAAACTTGGTATAGATCCTCTGATCAAGGTGGTTGCAGCTTTGCATATTTTTTGTTATGGTACGGTGGCTGATCAAATTGACGATCAATTATAAATTTCCGAGCAAACTGGAAACCAGGCATTGAGGCATTTCTGTGATGCAATTATCAAATTGTATGGTTCAGTCTACTTGCGAATGCCAAATATTACAGATACAGAACGCTTGCTTGCACATTCTGCCAAACGTGGATGGCCGGGTGTGTTGGGAAGTATTGATTGCATACATTGGGAATGACATAATTGTCCAACTGGATGGCAAGGTGCTTACAGTATGTGGTCATTCTAGAAAACCATATGTTATTCTCGAAGTTGTTGCAACTGAAGACCTGTGGATATGGCATTCTTTCTTTGGGATGCCAGGGTCACACAATGACATCAACGTGTTGGACAACTCGCCGGTATTTGAGCACGT
Source organism: Coptis chinensis (assembly GCF_015680905.1). Taxonomy (NCBI): domain Eukaryota; kingdom Viridiplantae; phylum Streptophyta; class Magnoliopsida; order Ranunculales; family Ranunculaceae; genus Coptis; species Coptis chinensis. Next base: position 83,187,264 of record NC_141463.1, on the reverse strand, counting down.
GATCAATGATACTTCTTCACCTATTTATTTTGATGTAAATCAGCATAGCTATAATATGGGTTATTATTTAGTTGATGGTATCTATCCTGACTATGCGGTATTTATACAAACAATTTCAAAACCTAATGCTCTAAAGAGGAAGTGGTTCGCAACGATGCAAGAAGGCTGCAAGGAAAGATATTGAAAGAGCTTTTGGGGTTTTGCAATCTAAATTTGGGATTTTGACAAAATCTTGCAAATTATGGCATGTGGAGACAATGGGTACTGTTATGAGAGCATGTATCATATTGCACAATATGATAATCGGAGCTAAGAATAAAAATTATGAAATGAGGAAGTACATTCCTGATCGAGAAGGGCAACCACAGATCCCACCTACTTGAGAACACTACATTGAGGGGACTCTAAGAGTTCAATCAAAGACTATACATGCATGGTATACTTAAAAGCGACCTTGTCGAAAGCATCTATGGAGCTTAGTGTCACACCCGAATTTCAAATGAATTCGGAAAAAATAATATTTGTTCGACTCTTCGATTTTCAAGGTGCGGCGTACTCTCAACTTCCAAAAACCCATAAACAGTTTAAATATGCGGATAAATGAAAAACCAATAAAAATTTCAAATTAAACAAAAGTCCTCTTCATTACAAAAATTCACAAATAAGATTAGGTTACAAATCTCCTTTCAATAACTCTTTAATTAAAATTACAAATGAAAATACAAATAACATTGTCTCAACTGAAAATCTATTTCACCTCAATGGAAAACAAAACCTATCTTGAAATGCGACGCTAACGCAAACCACAAGTAGCAACCAACCTTCTTCAACACTAAACCTGTCAAGACTTATCAACTATGTTCATTTAATGAATACACCCGATAAGCAAACATGCAAATCGGGTCAGCATTATAAAAATGTTGGTGTGAGTAGTTCTAAAATACAACATATACATATACATACACAATCCATAAGGCAGTTAGTTCCTCCACCGAGGCGCCTTAACTTCCAATAACTAATACAACATTCTTAACTACAATAAGTAAGGCAGGTAGTTCCTCCACTGAGGTGCCTTAATTTCCCACTAACCACACAACAAACCATACGCATAATAAAAAGGCATTTAGTTCCTCCACGAGGCGCCTTAGGTTCTAACTAAACTAATAACCAGCCAAGCATATTCTATACTTACCGCATTTCATGCTCAATTACAGAGTGGGTCGTCTCTGCACAAGTAATTAGTTTGACCCACCCTTCTGCAAAACTCTATCCAATCATATATATAAAGATATATTATTAACCAACATATTACCATAATTATATTATTTAAGGCTTTCGTTGCGTGTCCCTAAAATTACGTCGTATCTATGTCTTACCTAGTTTCCTTGGCTACCACAATCGCTACCCAACGCCGAACATGTACATCCACATGCCTCCCCCTCACATAGCGGACCACTCGTGCGCTAATTATCCTAAAGCGGGATACGCGACACCAAGTAACCCCTCACACGAAGGCCATTATGTAAAAATCGCCACTATTCGACATAAAATATTGCGCGTCTCGTTCTAATTTTTGCGAACGGAATAATCAAGCTACCATTCGGCTACGCCAGAAAGGCCATTCAGCTTCACTGAAACGCCAGAAGGGCCATTCAGATTAACTGAAATGCCCAAAGGGCTAATCATATCACATAAGCCCATCACTTGGGGCCAAATCACATGAAGTTGTGGTAGCTAGGTTCTAGGATTTTTGTTCTGTAATTTATTCGGGTGTCATACCTTAGTATCTCATAACAATTTCACTCTATCACGTGCCAAATAAATTATTGCACTAAGCCACCATATTTGAAAAATCTCAATAATAATTCTTGTTCTATCTCATACAGTATACTTAATTGTAATTTAAGCTCAACGTTTCTCGTTATAATAAAAATCCACATTATCACATGCCAATACTATTTATTGCACGATATCCAAGCATCTCTATATCAAATCTCAAAACTTATTATTTCACGTGCCAATCATATATTGCACTACACCATATGGAATATCTCCAAACCTTCATAAATACTACAATTTATTTAAGTCTTAACTCATAATAGTAATCAATCATGTAATGTATTCATTCAATATATTTATGTGAAGTCAATTCACCATCAAAGCCCAATACTAAAGTCCATGAATCTAAGTCCGTATATAATTTAATCCTCATAAAAACGTATATATCTAAGTCTTATAAGAATTCCCCTCTTGTTACGTGCCAATATTTATATGTTTTACACACTACTCATGTCAAATCTCAATTAGATAATGACAAACCAAGTTAGACATTTTTCGACAATATTTTATTACTACATTTGTCCATATTCTTAAATATGTGAAAATATGGAAAAAGTCAACATTCCACAGTTAACGGTCAACGGTCAAAGTCAAAGTCAACCTGTCATTTCCATGTTCAACAGGTTCAGGATCATAGCCATGGTTCATGGCTCAGGGGCTCATGACTAAGGAAAATGGCTCGGACCCAACTAGCCAAGCCCAAATCCAAACCTTAGAACCAAAGCCCCAAAAGTCTAAACATTTAAAGACCAATTAGATCTATTTTAAGTTATATGGACCAGCCCCCAAAACAAACTTGAAACTGGCCCAAAACTTTAATTGGTTCGGCAAAAAAAAACTAAAGTGGTCTGACCCAAAAACAAAATAGAACTGGCCCGACCAAACAATTAAAACCGGGCCCAAAGAAACAAAATAGAACTGGCCCAACCAACTAAACAAGCTAAGGCCCAAAACAATTTAAACTAATATGGATCGGCCCAAGCAAAACAAAATAACATCGGGCCCAAAGAAACCAACCAAGGCCCAAGCCCAACTGACCCAGACAGGTCATCTTCTCCCTCCGTGACTCTCCTCCACCACTTCCATTTCCGTAGGCGGCCTCCTCACCTGTACTCATCCATCCCGGTTTGACTCATATTGAAAAACCCAATCTTCCCATACCAACAAAAACCTGATTCCCTCATCTTTCCGAAACTCAACCCCGACCGCCATTGGCCAGTCGAAGCTTCCCTGCACCACATCCCAACCCACACTCACCACCAAATCGTTGGGTTTTGATCCCCATCAACAACCAAAACTTTTAGGGTATACTCAAAAATCCAAAACAAAACTCATTTGCTCACCGATGGCGTTCGACACCATTAACGCCTTCTCAAGCTCAATAAACACACCCAAATTCCCATCAGGCGTCCCCAACATCAACCAAATAAAATACAATCCCACTCACACAACAACGATTATAGCGGTTAAAACTACAATATCAACACCACCACGGAAAAGAGTTCCACCAAAATATAGGACCGATTTCTTGTTGTTGGATTTCCTTGACGCCATTAACGACTCCTTAGAGTTTCCAGCGGTTAAATCCGAGTTTCAAGGATTTAGTAAATAACTATACTACTATCTAACCTAACCAGTCCAAATATTTCACAGGAGGAGCAAAATAATTAACGAAAAATAGGGAAAGGAGAAAAATTGAGCGAGAACCAAAACTCTAACAGTAAAGCTTTTGTGAAATCGATTTAAAAAAATAATATAATTACTCACATTAATTAACGGCTCAAATGAATCCCTCCTAGTCAGAATAAATTAAGCGGCCAACAGCTCTAGCCAGCGAGCTTTTTATCTCCTACATTTTTTTATTTTATTTTTATCTCAAAACCCTATTCTCTAGAAAAATAAGAATATATACTTGAGTTTGAAACCTAAGTCCAACACAGACTCGGGCCTAGAAATCAAGCCCACATATCCCAAATCCAATCCAATGAATTTTAAATAAATAAATAAATAAATAAATAAATACATATTTTAAATACGGGTGTTACAATTAGAGGTGACCGACGTTGATTGTTGTAATTTAATTTAATTTCGTAGATGCATATTTATTCTTAATCATCAATAAACAATTTTTATAAACAATGTTATATATATATATATATATATATATATATATATATATATATATATATATATATATATATATATATATATATATTTAAATTAATATATATTTTATTATATATTAATTTAAACTAACATATATTTATATAAAATAAAAAGTTTATTCATATTAAAAAACATATTATATTACATAGTCATAGAAAATAAAATGATTAACCACTCTTAATCTTTTTCCATTCTGAAGCCTAACCACCCATATTTTTCTACACACTAAACACTTCAATAGATCAAGATCTTTTCCTTCAAGGTTCACGAACTTTTTCAGCTATCTAACACCATCACAACTATTTGGGCATGCTATCTGTGCATAGAGGCAATACCTATACCAATGATCATCCTCGCCACAACACGTGCATATCAACAAACTGTCTCCATATATATATATATATGCATTTAAAAAATCTTACTTCTTCACCATCTTCGTTACAACTTCTGTATATGAGCATATAACCTTGGCAATGTGGTGTTTTAGGACACCTTCCATTCAGATACTTGCATGATAACGCAAGGTGTTTTCTTGAGGTACAAATTAGGCACCTCTCTTGATCGAGTGTATCAAAATAACATGATTGTTAAGTTGATTCGCCAACGTCGGTATGTTGGTTAGTTTTTTGCAATGATGAAGAATAAGCCATGGTAAAATGAAATGGTTGTGGAGATAGTTTTGGAGTGTTGGGTAAGAATGAAGCAATTTGTGAAATTCTCAACATTCTACTCGATAGCATGCGACATTGGTAATGGCGTGTGACATTACTAATGGCGCGCGTGGTGGGCTCAACAATCACATTTGCGGTCGATATTTGCAACCACTTAGAATTGGTCAAAATTTGTATCCAAATTCTCCAAATTTCACCTTCAAATTTGAAGAAAATACTACCACCACTTATAGATGCTCTTAGAAGGTTTTTATATTGTTGAAAACTTTTGGAGGTTAATTATCATAATGGGTCTTAACTCTTAACTAACTAGGTTGATTGTATAAGCACGCTAGGATAATGTAGAACTTATTTTTTACTCACAGAATCGAAAACAAATTTTCCAAATATTAAATCTTACTTTATACGCTACTAAGTGTTATATTGCTACTCAACAACGTTATTATAAGTACCATGACAATGGGTCTCGCAAAAAATGGGTGTGGAGAAGATGTCATCAATCTATTTAATTAGTTCAAAGAATTGAGACTAACACCCGATGCAATAAATATTTATAACATGTGGTGTCCTATTTGATGAGGGGATGTTTGCGCTTTGAATCAATGAGCAACCATGTAGCATTATCTAAGTGTAAAAACATGTTGGGGAGTACAAAATGTTTGAAAGAAACCATGAAATTCATTGAAAAGATGTTGTTTAACTTTGAATATAGACGTTTGGGAATCTTTCATTGAATTTTTTGCAAAATTCTATAGTAACATAGAACTCGAGGGTCATTATGTCGAGCTTGGTAGTATTTTTCAAATTACTCATGTACATAATTCACTTCTATAGTTCTATGTATACTTTCATGACAAATAAGCACTAACTCTAACTTATTATTATGAAAGAAGTAGATCAAATGCTCAAATTGACATGTTATGGAAATTAAATACTCCAAATGTACAAATCTTCACGTGCTTCTCTCATATTTTTACAAATATCGAGGATTCAAAGGAAATGACCAAACTATTTGCTTACCACAAACATAGTTTACATAAAATTTAGTTTTGGAATCTAACTATGAGGAATTTTTGTTTTTTTTTTATTATTATTAAAAGTGTTTTACAGTAAAATATCTAAAGATCCTGGGCATGCCCGGATCCAAAATCTAGTAATAGTAGAAAGTGAGGGTCATCTAGTTCTCCCAGAAGTGTTCTATGGGGCTCTAACAATTTTAGAGGAGAGCTTTTGTTATGCTTTTATTAGAATATGGTTTCGAGGTGTTCAAGAGTCCCGTGAATATGATCAAACCCAAATCTTATCATAATATCACCTCTCTATATTATTTAATTATTTAGTTTCAAGTAGTTGTGTAATTATTGTTGAGCATGATCATAGCTAAGAGAGTGCCTATAGATTCATACCAATGATTATATCTAGAATATGAAAAAAAGGCTTAACTTGGATTTTCTAATAATTAATGAAGCTAATACATGCTAATTTAGATTAATTGAATAAAGTTAACACGCCAATACACAACATAGAATAAGTTCGATGACACTTTAAATTCACATTTGATTATTTTTTGTTCCGCTTAAAATCAATTATCTATTTTACAGAGGCATATTTTAGATTGAAATACCTCTAATATTTAGGCTATGGTTATATGATATATTATTATTTCAACTAAAGAAGTCTTGATTTGGGGATTAGTAGTTTTACGCCAATTATGTATTTACTTAACATTGTTGATACAATGTACATCCCTTTGATTTTAGTAGCTAATGAGTGGTATCACCAATTGATCCACATTATTGTTTGTCTTCTTAATCCGGGTGATTGTTTATGTGCTCTAAATAGCGGAGGAAGGAAGATTGTAGATTAGTGGTGTAAATAGGAGTCTATATAAGTAATTGTCAGTGAGGAGGCCACATTAATTATGTATGGCCCGACGTGCTAAATTTGCTGAAGAGGCCACATTAGGTAGTGGAAGCGAATCCTATATGTATAAGAGACGATGGTGAATGCCGAATTGAAGAAGTCATCGACACATGCATTACGATATGTGAGATCAAGAGGCTTGATGTTTGTAATAAAACTGACATAGGGCTTTTCGTGTTGAAGCCTTCTCGGATTACATACTAGTGAAAGATGAAAAGGTCTATATGGGTGACTCTAGGTGCATTTCTGTTGAGGAGCAGGGCAAGGTTCTTCCTCGAAGTTAACCGAGGGAAAACCCTTTCACTTAGTAATGTTCTTCATGTTCTGAGATTAGAGTGAGAATCGATTTATGTGTCCCTACTTGGGAAAAGTCAAGGCCAAGGTGACTTTTGAGAGTGACAAGTTTGTTACGACAAAGAATGAGGGTTTTGTTGGTAAAGGTTATTGTAATAATAATTGGTCTTTTCATGTTGAATGTACTTGACAACATTATTATTAATAAGAATGAATATGCTTCTGCTTATTTGCTTGACTCTTTTAATATATGGCATGGTAGACTAGGACATGTGAATGTTCAGTATATGAAAAGGATGAAAGCATGTGGGTTATTGTCTAATATTTCTGATTTTTCTAATGATAAATGTGAAATATGTGCTGAGACTAAAGCCACGAAGAAACCCTGTAGAACTGTGTCTAGAGATAACACTGGATTACTAACTCTTATTCATACGGATTTGGGTGAATTCAGAAGTACCATGTCTAGAGGGGGGAAGTTTTATTATATTACATTCATAGATGACTTCTCTAGGTACACCATGGTATATTTACTTAGACACAAGCATGGTGAAGGCGGGTGAGATGTTTCTCAAATTACAAAAGTCGAAGTTGAAAACCGGCTTAAGCTGTAAGATTAAGAGACTTGATTACGATAGGGGGAGAATATGAGTCTAACCCCTTCCGGGACTTTTGTGACAAGAATGGCATTATTCATGAGACTACTCCACCATACTCTCACGAGTCTAATGGAGTAGCCGAACGGAAAAACAGAACACTAAAAGAGATGATGAATGCTATGCTTGTAAGTTACGGGCTTCCCACTGAACTTGTGGGGGAAGCAATCCTATCTGCTTGCCATATTCGAATAGGATACCCAACAAGAAAACAGGGAATAAGACACCATATGAGTTATGGAAAGGTCATGTACCTACCACGACATACTTAAAAATGTGGGGGTGTCTTGCTAAGGTTCTTGAAGCGAACCTAAAAAAGAAAAATTGGGACCTAGAACTGTTGATTGTATGTTCATTGGTTATGCTCATAATAGTCTTTGCATATATATTTTTAGTAGTAAAATCTGATAATAACCTTGTCGATGCTAACACTATTATAGAGAGTAAAAATGCTGATTTCTTTGAGAATTTGTTTCCTTTGAAAATTGGCATTGAGAGGTTGGTAGCTCTAGTGAACAACAATCAACGAGATCCTGAATTTTCTGAACAAGAAATTCGGAAGAGTAAAAGAGACGAAAAATCCACCAATTTTGGTGATGACTTTTACACATTTCTTCTTGATGATGATCCTGGGATATAATGAGGCAATCGGGTTCTCGAGATGCACCTTTCCGGAAGGATGCTATACACTCGAAACTAGATTCGATTATAGCTAATCACACATGGGAGATAGTTGATCTACCTCCTGGAGCGAAACCTATACGTTACAAGTGGATCTTCAAAAAGAAATTGAAACTAGATGGTTCCATTGAGAAATACAAGGCTAGACTTGTAGTCAAGGGATTCTCCCAGAAAAAAGGCATTGACTATTTTGATACTTATGCTCCTGTAACTAGGATTTCTTCTATAAGAGTTCTAATGGCTCTAGCTGCTATTCATAATTTATTTATTCATCAAATGGATGTAAAACCGCATTTTTGAATGGTGATCTTGATGAAGAAATATATATATGATGCGACTGAGAAAGTCTGATAGTACCGGGGAATGAGCATAAGGTATGCAAGTTAGTTAAGTCTTTATATGGGTTGAAACAAGCGCCAAAACAATGGCATGAAAAGTTTGACAGTGTCATGATGTCTAATGGATATCACATAAATGATGCTGATAAATGTATTTACTTCAAATCTTTTGATGTGAATTCATATGTGATTATCTGTCTATATGTGGATGACATGTTAATCATGAGTCCTAGCCTTGATGTTGTGAGAAACACCAAGATGTTTTTATCCTCCCAATTTGAAATGAAGGATTTGGGAGAAGGCGATGTGATTCTTGGAATCAAAATCATCGAACCTGTGATGGTTATCTTGCTTTCACAAGAGCATTATGTTGAGAAGTTTTTGAAGAAGTTTAACTTTTATGATAGTAAGCACATTATTCGACACCTTATGAGGCAAATAGTGAACTTGAGAAAAATGCTCAACATGGTGTACTTCGATCTAGATATGCCCAAATTATTGGTAGTCTCATGTACTTGATGAATTGCACTAGACTGACATTGCTTATGCGGTTAGCGGGCTAAGGGATACACTCATTGTCCTAGTCGGGAACATTGGAGTGCGTTAGAGATTAGCCAAGTACTTGAGAGGAACAATGAATTACGGCATAAGGTTTAGACAAACTCCACCCAGATAGAGGGTTATTGTGATGCAAACCGGATATCGATTCTCATGATATCAAGTCCACTAGTGGTTATATTTTCACCCTAGGTGGAGGTCGCGTCGCTTGGAAATCTTCTAAGCAGACCTTGATAGCTCGTTCAACCATGGAGTCCGAGCTTATTGCTTTAGATAAAGCAAGTCTTGAGGTGAAGTGGCTTAGAAACCTCTTGGCGGATCTTCCTATTGGTACAAAACCGCCTCCAAATTGCACCTATGCATTGTATTTGTCGGGCCATAATAGCAAAGGCAAAGAAACAAATTGTATAATGGGAAAAGCGGGCATATTAAATGCGAGACTACTGATCTATAAAGCATTTCTTTGGAATCTGGAGTTGTGGCTCTAGATTATGTGAGGTCGAGTTAAATTTGGCGATCCTCGACAAAACCACTTACAAGTGGTTGATCGTCGAGGGGATGGGACTTTTGCCTTAGATAGAGGGACGGCCGGCAACCCCACCTATGTGATTGGAGATCCCATGAAGTAGGTTCAAAGGGGAAAAACAAGTCACCTAGTCGCCTTTCGGTATGCTATTGTCTTTATTTGAGGCGTCCACCCTATGACTAGATAGCATTTTTTTTTTTGTATACTTTGTATAACTTGAATAGCAATGAGAAAAAGGATGAGTTATTTTACTCTTAATGGAATCCATAGTCCATTATTTTTATGAGATAGTGTATTTTAACTGCTATGTACACTTGATGGATATCCACCTACGTGAATGTAGAACCGGTCGGTTCTTATGGGTATTGAGGCAAATACTCTAGAGCATTCACTTAACACGAGTAAGCCTTGAGGCCAAAAAGCCAACAATCGCCAGAAACAGGCATATAATGAAAGAGCAATGTGGGTGCATGTCCTCTATTTTACTACAAGGAATGTTGGTTCAAAGATTTTTTAATCCACCACTTTCAATATTATAAGACATGTTACCCTATGGTAGGTTCAAGCACGAAAAGCACCAGTATCTTATGCATTGTTTTTTCGATTCTCTCTGGCATTTCGTTAACCCATTTCTTTTGTAATATCCTATTCCAAAATAGTGGGGGACTATAAGTATTTTGAAATAGTGGGGGATTGTTGGAATCTTCATGTGTATTTCAAATACTTGTGTGTTGTTTAGTCCCACATTGATGAGCCACCACTAGCAAGTGAGGTATTTGAGGTGAACCTCTAACATAAGGGCGTGCCCTTAGGGTACAAAGGCTTTTGTGTTAGGAGGGAGGACTCACCCAAAGCCACACACGCGCGCGCCCGCCCGCCCCGCACCGAGTCGTGTCGTGACGTGGGCTTGGGCTTGGGCTGTTTGACTAGTGGGTAGTGGATTATCAATTGCCTAAACTTGTTTTTGCTTTTGCAGCAAGTTTCGGCTAAGCTAAAGTTCTACTTTGATTAGGTTTTGTGAAACCGAATTAAAGAGGTGTCCTTCTCCATCTATGATTCAGTCATGCCTCTATATAAACACAGCTATGTTCATTAGGGGGATTAATCCGCGAACGAGAGAGAGAGAGGACGCAGAGATAGAACTTCGTGTCTTTGCTTTGCTTTCGATATCGGCCCGAGAGACGAGTCGTGCGTCTTTGCCACTATAGAACCAAAAAGCGAAGTTGTTGAAGTCGTGCTACACCCTTCTATTCACTACACGAAACAGATAAGTCTTTATTGCTTCAATCTTCTTCTCTTCTTCCGTCGGCCGCCGAGAGAGTTATATTGCTTTGTTCTAGAGGGTAGTCTATTCTAGTGCAAAGTTAGGCTAGCATTAACCATTGAATCCTCGTGAGGAAGACGCCATCGCTTGTTGCCTTTTCGCACCATTGGAAGGGGCGAAATCTTTCCTTAAGAACAGACCTAATCCGCGCCTTGGTTATTACCTGTTATTCTGTCCTTGTCTTCTATAAGTTTCTTTTATCTGCATACAACAATTGATGCTGGTAAAATCTTTCGCTTGAAATGGGAACTAGTTAATAGATATAGCTTAACAATCCGAATCATCTCGACTCCAACTGGATATGATGGAGGTTGGAGCACATAATTAAAAAGAACATCGATACAAAAAATAAAATAAAAAATGTGCAAATAGATGCTAGTGTTTATGGAAACCAGCTATTGGGCTTGATTTCTACTAGATTTGTTGGGTTTATGGACTCTACAAAAAATCAGATTAAGGGGAATCAAAGCCTGGTTTATAAATAGGGTTTTTTTAGGTTTCCTCCTAAAAATAATGAGTATTTCGGGTTTGGTCTTCATTAATTGATTTATTAGGCTTTGATATTCCTAAATCGTCTTAACTAATAGACTATTTGTAGGTTGTTAGTCAAAATAATTTAAGAGGACCAAAGCCTAATAAGTTGATTAGTGCAGACCAAACCCCAAATACCAATTATTTAGGAGAACCAAAACCTAAAAAATGATGAATTATACTTGAAAATTATTTATTTCTTCACTTATTTTCGGCTAGATTACAAGAGGAGGGGTGCATATAAGAAACATCCCTTACTCAGTGCAGTAGTGAGTTCTTACATTGCCCTTAGTGATTATGGTGAATGTTGAACACCTGTTACTTCTAAGAGGGCGTGCAACTGAAAGCCTCGTCCTAATTCCACCTTGTGAGTAACTTCATATCTGTTCCATAACTTATTTGTCATAATTATGTTGCCAAATTTTCACTCTTGAATCATCTCAAAATGATGGTTCCTCTCAAAGGTTGTTCTATTTCTCAAAAATGGGAACGGGATCTGATTTTATGCGGTTTCATATACGCGTAATCCAACACTAGTTGAAAATTATATTAACATGTCACAATTAATTTAAACACAACAAAAACTCGTACCAACACATACACATACGCAAAAATATACATATTTATAACTATCAATTTATTTTTCGATATGTGGTAACAAGGTCAAACAAACAAGACTATTCAAAATAAAAAAAATCCTTAATCAAATGCAACAAAATAACTTAAAAGAGTTCTAAAAAAGAGGGGTTTTTGATATTAGACTATAAACAAGACTCATTGTTGCTACTAAGAAAAAAGTTCACAATTTCAAATTTAGAATTTCAGAATTCTACTTTCACGTGTTCTTGAACTCTTTGGAAGACCGCCCAAAAAGTAAAAAAAAAAAAAGACGCAAGAAGTGATGAAAAACTCAAGGAGACATAATTTTTAAGCATCTTAGGAATGAAGCGTAGCTCTCATAATTCTCATGCACAACGAGCCATAGTCACAAATTAAAAAATAACTTAACTACTAATTATAACTCTTCTAGAATAATCTAGAACATACGTATTCTATCCTACATCATGCCTACTGTTACTGTTAGTATCTCCCCTTGCAAGAAAGAGTATTTAGCACACACAGACAGAATGAATAGTTCTTAAAGTTTCACAGATCCAATAGTGGATATATACTCAATGCTGTTCTCATACAGTTCGTCATGGACAAGCCTGGAGAACGTGACCTTTACTTCCGGTGAAGCTCTCTTGAACTGCAATATCTTGTCTATATAGTCGTCAGTAAAAAATTTCGACCACTTGATAGTCAGATTCTCAAGCACCAATGAATTTAGCAAGATGAATTGTACAAATCCTAATTCATGTTGCACTCCCTTAAATCTAGCTCTCACAAATTTCAGGTGAGTAAAGATATTTTCCGCTTCCTGTGAGCGCTCTGTCCAAAAGTCTTCTTCGTACAAAAGAGCATTCTTTCTATTATGAGCGGCCTGAAAACGCAAGTGAAAGTATGTGAACAAATAACTAAACTTTGCACCTACTGCTAGTCAAACTTTAAGTTATTACACAAAAGAACATACTACAAAATACTCACAAAAATATCTAATTCCTTCAGATATGGTGCGCTTCTACATAGGCAAAGAACAGCAAGAATTTGTTTGGAGTCTTCGAAGTTGACACACAATGTGACGGATTTGAGGTGACTATAAGTTCCTTGTAATCCCTCTCTTGCAGTATTAATTGGGGAAAGCTGGAAACCAACAGAGAAAACAAAAGTCACTAAAGTCGGGAACTAAATTGTATGAAGACAAACATATAGGATTATAGGAATGCAAAAGAAACTTACCTCCGTGAACGGATAGTCAATAAAAATTTGCTGAATTTCATCTAGCCGCCCAAGAGCTTCTTCTAACCTGAATGATGTACTTGGAAAGAGCCCAGGAGGCCATATGCGAATGCCCGCATATACAAGTTTTGGTGTATTCTGAAATTTGAGGCTCTCACAAGCCCCCTTAATGACGAACTTTCGCAGATTTGGAGAGTTAATGTTGAGACTAGTCAAGGATTTGCATTTCCAAATTTTAAGACACAAAAAGAGGGGGCTCTTCATGACCAGACTTTCAATTGTACCACTTGTTATATTCACACCAGTAAGTTTAAGAAAATTTAGACGACTAAATCCATTGAATTGTGATGATAATCTCAACTCGCAGCCTCCTAATTTAAGCTCGTGTAAATTCTGACAAGTGCAGAGGCAAGTCGGCACCAGATAGGAATCCGACCTCTTCAAAACAAGGACTAGATGCGTCAATGTATTCTTCAAAGAAACGAATGCAATCCATTTATCGACATCAGAGCAACCACCTTCTAAGTATTTATAGATTGTAAAGTTGGAAACCATACCTTCATGAAGCAAAAGAACATTATTAACTATTGTCACCAGTTCAGTGTCTTCTATGATTCCTTTCTTAGAATTGATACTGGCTGCAGCATCAAATATTAGATTTGGAGTAGACCTCCATCTGTATTTCCAACTTCTTGATAACAAACTTGTTTTTACAGCATCCCTTATGGGTAAATGCTTGATAATTTCATCAATCAATTCATTTTGTAAATAGCTGAACCTATCTAAATTCTCCACGGAACAAGTCTTTTTGTTATATTCAAGATTACTAGACATTTCCTCCATTCCACAACTTTGTCTAGCCAGATGGATGAATTACCTACAAACAAATTAGGAAGTGGAGTAAATAAAAAGTCAGAGATACAATTCTTTTGTGCGCAAGCGGAACGCACACTCCAAATGGACTGTGCAGAGCCCCTAAATGCTATCAATTCACACAACCAGTTATTACTTGCTTGTATAAATTTGAAGTTCACAATTCATACGCTTCTCACATCACAATTCACACTAACTGAAAACACGCTGTATGTAAACTAGATATTTGTACCTACCAGACTCAAATGCAGTAATCATCATTATTTCACTTCCTAGATACATGTTTATTTGGACTTCATGTATATACCACACATCAAAAACCAACACTGACCTTACAAATCCAACAACAACAACGTATGAACTTTGAGCTACTCTCGGAGGACAGTGGTGTTCTGTGTTCCAAGAATTTTAGCCAAGTACGTAGGCAGTGTCAGAGGATAAATAAGTTATGATTTTTTAGGACGATGATCTCTTTCTCTTCAACTTGAAGATCAGCATTCCCAATTAATTAAACCTTTGCAAATAATTAAAAAAAAGATAAAAAGTTGCAATTTTGTCAAAACTTGACAGTTCGATGTTTTCTTTTTCTTTATCGATAATCACTTGACAGTACGATGTACAAAAAACATATCGCTGAAATCAATAATTTGGTATAACACGACTAAACGGCGCTATGCAGGAGTTAGCAATAAACATACTTTTCAATCAAGTAAAACACAACCATTACCTATTCTCAAGTAGGGAATAAAAAAAAAAAAGGAACCTTGTCACAACTCACAATAGAGAACCTGCCGCTTCTTTGACTTGGTTAGAAAGTTTTCCTTAGTAAAAAGTAATTAAAAGGGTGTTAATATTCTCACCGCCTAAACTTGAAAACCTCCCCGCCCCAAAAAATAAAATGCCCAATATACCCTTTTGTCTCATCACTCCCCAAGTCACAACCATTTGCTCCTTCACCAGACAATCATCTCCAACGTGAATTATCTCATGTTCCTTTGAAATAAATCCAACGTGAATGATTGAGGTCATCGGAGGATTTCCTTAAGTTCTTGAACAAGTATATCAAAAACTTGAAGTGGATTGTGTCAAGTTAACCACTGAACCATGATAAGTGTGATAATTAACTGAATTACATGTTTAGAGCCTTGAGTTCTGGTTTGTTAATGCTACTTTCTGTATCTACATGAGTTTGATTTTGGGACACACTTGATTTTATTTCTATGATGTGGATACGTTGTGTAAGGCTTCTCTGGATTTTGATATTGTAAGTTTAATAAGTAACATCTAAGAGAAATCTAGACATCCATTCTACTGAAGCTTTTTTTAACTATCAGGAATCCTGTAAGCACCTTCCCTCCTTACCACTTCTTGAACTAACACTTTTCTAGTTAAATTCACGCACCATATTATATGTATTCTGGTATAAGTTATGAGTTATCTAGTTATTTAGATCAATTAATTAAAATAGAATGAAATTTTGCTAAATCGACTTGGATACGTAATTTAGTCTGAAATTTATAAACCCTTAACCCAGTAGAAGATGTTTATGATTCACAATTGAACAAAACAAAATGAAAAATAACAAGTTTAGATTTAAAAAATAATAATATTATATTAGATGATGAAGTCATTCGTGTCAATCTCCAACTTTACTCTTGGATTTGGGTAAATTGTTTGTAATTCCATTAGATATTTGCAGCCTTGCAAACACTCTCTCTCGGCTCTCGCTACTGGTGTTAGACTATAATAATAATGGCTACTGGTGTTGTATTTATGTTAAGACAGCAGTTGAAGCAGACAAGTCCGTTCGTTGTAAATGGGCCACTTTCATCTCGTAACTTCTCTGCCTCCAACTGCTCGAATTTCTCTTACTGACAAGGAGGTAAAGTCGTTAGTAGCCTTTATTGTGAGGATTTCTCCACAATAAAGAAAACCAAATAATAATAGGACATACCTGAAGCCATAGCGTTATCAAGCAAGTCCTATAAGCAGTAGCGGAACGTTGTTGTCTTCCACTCCAAAACCCTTCTTGTGTTCTCTCACAGTGGATGGAAAACTTATGAGAATCAGAATAGGGTTTGAGGTGGGGACCTCAACTTATATACTATGGGTGTATTTCTATTATAGCCCATCATGATAATAGAAATATGCTTAAGCCCAAAAAAGTATCTGCACATATCGTTAAGCCCATACTCACTTTATACACGTGTCATGACTTGACACGTGTGATTTGAGACATGTAAATGACTCGGTCATGTTACTTTAAGATTACGGTTTAGTGAGTCTTCTCAATGTCACTCGGACGTAGTTCGACAATAAACAATTGTGTAATGTGTATGATCTATGTAGGTACACCTTAAAGAGAAAAGTTCTAACAATCTCCCACTTGTACCACATAGATCATAACCCGATATTAAACAATGTTGACCTTAAGAGCTCTAAAATTAGATCATCGAAATAAAGAGTGGCGTCTAAAAAAAACAATCAGTCCATTGAAAATAAAAATATAGGATCCGCGGTGCCTTTGCCACATTTAGCATGACTAGACCCATCTGTGGTCACAATACTAATATCTCCAACGACATAGATTAAGTATGGATGTGTAGCATGAAAATAACATGTAATGTGATCCCCTAACATGTTCATTTTCAACCGGTCCAACCTTATGATTTATAGTGATTTTCTTTATTCTACTTAATCAAACTCATATATGCCAACCATAAATGAATAAGTAGATAACTTTATTTCAAAATAATCATCAATTACTGAAGTGACAATCAAGAGTTACTTAGTAATACAAACTCCCACTGAAATGAAATATCACAAAGACTAATTAACCACTCCTTTACAAGCTAGAAGCTCTTTTAAGTGCCTTAAGTGGTAAGCCTTTAGTAAGTGAATCCATATTTTGGAGATCAGTACTAATATACTCAACTATCAACTGTCAAATGATAATTTTGAACCCTTCCTTCATGTCAAGAAACTTTATATCAGTGTCCTACGGGACGCTAATGAACTCTTGTCATTCTCAAAGAAAAATTTAGCGGCTTTAGTATCACAATAAATCTTTAACAGTTTCTAAATGAAACTAACAACATAATACCGAATCCGATAAGATCCAATCGGTTACCAAATGATTGGTTCTTCGGCATGTGAGTGTGAAATCTTTTGTTCTTTGCAAATACCGCATAAAACTTTTAGCGGCTTTCATATCCATTCTCGGATTAAGTATTTGCCAAGCATTCCAATTCGTCTGCGATGGCTGGGCGCATAAAACTTGAGCATATATGAGACTCCCTATCGCTAACGATATGGGATATCTTCTTATAAACCGTTCTTTGAATATGTAAGCAAATTTAACTTATCACCATTACCAAAACGTGCATTACGGTAAATTGTTGTGCATGCGAAACTACTTAGCACCTTTTATCGACGTAAGCATTTTGTGAAAGCCAAAAATATCACGTGATATATCCGCGGTGATCTTTATGCATATAACAAAATTACTACACCGTATGTCACTTCTTGATAGTAGAATATCATCAACACATATTACCATAATAAATAAATTTGCTCCCACTGATCTTATAATATAAACATTGATCCACGTTAATTTAACTTAAAACCAAAAGAGTCAATAACGTGATCAAACTTTAAGTACCACTGACGAGATGTCTGCTTTAAGCCATAGATAGATTCTTCAACTTGCAAACCAAATGTTCTCAGGTCTTTTGACTCAAAACCCCGAGGTTGCTACATTATAGATAGTCTCTGAATGTCACCATTCAAAAAAGCTGTCTTAACATCCATCTGGTGTAACTCTAAATCATAATGAGCTACAAGTGCCATAATAAGCCTTCTCTTTAGAATAAATGCCTTCATTGTGAGTAAAGTCTTTCGAGACAAGATATCCTTTATATCTTCCGATGTTGCCTTGAGTCATGATTGGTTTTGCAATCCCATTAGCAAACCAATTGGTTTGACTCCTTTACGCAATTCAATAAGATCCCAAGCATCATTGTCTTTTACATATACTTTAACTCATTTAACATGACATTCATTCAATCTAAGGAGTGAGCACTTTGTTTGGCTTGAACGAAAATAATGGGATTATTTTCAGTTCCTATATCAAATTTATGCTCTTAGAGATACACTATATAATCACACAGAAATAGCTAGTCTCCTCCCCTTATGTGAATTCTTTAATGACACTTCTAATTGAGTTTGTTGAGGTTTTACGTAAAAGTAGGAGGCAACTTAGGAATACTTGGTTGATTTTCAACCCATATCTTGTCAAAGACAGGTATGATCAATCCATTAAAGGAACATCATGTTCTTTCTTCAAATTATTATTCCTAGGTTGTGTACTCCTACTATTCTCAACATTTTCAATAAATATGACATTATCCGTCACAAATAAATAGGGTATTTGAACAGGGGAAATAAAACATGAAACCCCTGTACCTTTTTGAATAGCTAATAAAGTAGTAACTAATAGTTCTTGAGTCCGGTTTCCTTTTATTAGGCTGTATGGCCTAGCCTTAAATTGGACAACCCCAAATATGTAAATGCTTTATACTAGGTTTCTTTCCAGTCCATAGTTCATCATATGGGGTTTTAGTTACTGCTTTACTAAGTACTCGACTAAGGTTGTCTATTGTAGTCTTTAAGGTTTCACATTCAGAGAGACTCACGGTTAGAAATATGATTTGTCATTCTAATAACCATGTCTTTTAAGGTCTAATTTCATCTCAAATACACCATTTTGACCGCGGCGTCCCTGACATGGTGTACTAAAGAACGATGTCACATTCCATCAAGTATCTTGCAAATAGTCCTGGATGTTGGCCTGATTCATCATACCCACTATAGTATTTACCACTTCGGTCGGTTTGATGGTTTAACTTTATAAGCCTTAAACACATCCAATGACTGATTTTTCACGAATTAAGCATGGATACCCATAGAAAAATTCGTCTATAAAAGTGATACAATACCATTGACCATTCCATGAAACCGTAGGGAATGAACCACAAATAGTGGTAGATACGTACCAAATCTAAGACGCCTAAAATTCTCTTGTTGGCACCAAACTTCCATATGTTTGTTTGTTTTCCCCTTTTACTCATTCAATACAAACTTTAAAAGTTTGGAAAAAACAAGGGGACCAAGAACTCCATTTTGACACATGCTTTTCAATTCTCACCTTAGAGATATGACCCAAATGCTCGTGTCATAATGTAAAGGAGTTCTTATTTATTAATCTAGACTTAATACCATAGTTAATAACATGCAAAGTTTCTTTTGACCTTAAGTGAGAGGCATCCAAGTCTAACTTACATACACTACACCAAAAAAGGCGTTTACTAACAGTTATATCCGTTACTTATATTTTTACCAACGGTTATATCCGTTAGTTCTGGGGCGTCACTCTCACTTGGGCCAAATTTAGTAACGGATATAACCGTTACTGATAATAATTTTAGTAACGGATATATATCCGTTACTAAAATTATTTGTAACAGATAGCCAACTGTTGGTGGCCCAATTGAATTTGTCATTTCTAACGGATATAGCCGTTAGTAATGGACGAGTGCTATTTACTAACTATTGTTTGTAACGGAAATATCCGTTACTAATGGTCGATATATTTTTTAAAAAAATCAGTTTTAATTTTTGGGATACTTGCACCCCCTACAAGAAACAGTTAGTACTCCACGTGACTTTAGGTTGGCATCCACTGTACACTACCAAATCTTATGAAACAGACAACTTTTATAAAAAATAAATAAAAATCAACCAAGTAATAACAATATAAAACCACTTATATTCATTCACAAATTACACCAACTCTACCATTCAAATAATTTAACAAATATATATACTACAACCTCAACGATGAACTTCAAACAATACTTCTAGTGTATTTTATTCATCCAAAACTCATGTATTTAACCAAAACATTCTATTCATCCACAGGTTATACCAAAAACAACTAGCAAATGGTAAGTAGTACAATGCTTGAATAAAACTCAGAGATTCCCTAAACCACAATTTCATGTCGATTGTTGCATTTCCCAAAACCAGAATTTCATGTCAATTGTTGCATGTAATTCCATTAGAAGCCGATTCCACAAGACCTACATACGCACAATAGTAGAAAACACTTAACAAGCAGTCTAACTTGTCATTTAATAGAAAGTGGCTCTCATATAATTTGTCATTTATAACACAATACATCACATATAGACATAAAACCAACCTTAAAAGATGATGAATGTTGTACTAGGTTTAAGCAGAAATTGATGCGTGATACTATTAAGAAAATAAAAGTGATAATCTAACTATTACATAAATAAAACAAAAGATAGTGATATATACCTTGAGAAGCATACCATAGTCAATTAGAGGAATTTAGCTCACAAATCTCCATGTCTTCCGTAAAATATGGAAAAAAAAAGTGCAATGCCATCTCGATTAGCGTACTTTTTCAAGCAACCATGACCTCACTATTATGAGGTGAATATTCCCCTTCAACTAACCTAAAAATTTTGTCATATATTTCCTTAACATTCTCTCCAATGAACTTAAATTTTGAACACAATTTAACAATTAATGGCATGATGCAAAAGAAAAAGTAAGGCATCATAACACAACTAGAAAGTGTTAAGTATTTAACAAATCTACAACAAAAGTATTGTTTCTTATTCATTCAAGCGCTTTAACAACTTACAAGATGAACACAAGATAGAATACTGAGATAGAAAAGCACAAATCAATAACTATACCTCGTGTATAACTCATAAGTTTATATGGACTTATATATCCCCTATTGGACCTTATATGCTTGTGTTGACATGAATAAGGAACAAACTAAATTTATAATAAACATGTTCCTTAACATATGAACAACTTGAAATATTACTAAATAGAAGTGAGAAAAAAAAAAACATAAGTACACATAAACAAATTTATTTTTCAGCCATATGATTACCTACAACTCAAAAACTTTTATCCCCTTAATGACATCCACTTTCTCTTTGTTTGACATAACCTAGTGAACCACTAATAGAAAATAATAACTTTAATATCCTTTTAAAATAACAAAAAGAAAGATCTACTAACATGGTAAATTGGTCGGGAATAAATTGAGCATAACTTTTGCGAAAAGAAAATGTACCTCATAGCTTCCTCGAATCATGAAGCATACCCGTAACAGTTGAGGATAGTCTATGCAGTCCCCAACCAACATCATCAGATAAGATGGTACAACTTCCCCGAAACACTTGACTTTCTCCTGCATAACAAAATTAAAAGCACTGAAAAAAGACCAACCATCGTCAACTTCAATCAGTTCCTAATAACAAAGTATGAGAACAAATGCTACAATATTCAGTATGCCAATCCCACTCCAAGAAAACTTATCATAGCAAGATTTAAGATCTTATGACAATTAGAACAAGGTACAAGACTATGACAAGTTTAAGCCCGTCCAAATTGCGTCCCACCCTTACATCAACTGGTGGAGAAGTGGACTACCCAAATTGTGTTTTCACCTCGAGATTTAGAATTCTGATTTTTTTTTTTTTGGTTTTGGGGAAAACAAAATTTCAACAAAGGGGCTTTTTCATTTTTTTTTCCCAAAGGTCCTGTTTGGAAATTTTCAAAAATAAAAGAAAACAAATTTTTGTTTGGTGCTTGTGCTCTCATGATGACTCATTGATTCAAATAGGCCTTTGGAAGAGGGAATGTATGTACTCATAAGTATGGAAGAATCTTGATTGATGCAACCAAATAGAGCTTTTTGAGTGTTGTTATGGTTATACTTCTGCAAAAGAAATTAGGAGACGAGACGAAAGAGGTAGGGCGAATGGAGTGTAATAGAGATGAGGCTACCAGGGGCAAAGGAAATTGATGAGAAAAAGTTTGCTTCTAAGGACATTGCAGGTGTGAAAAATTTGATTTGAAAGCCCAAAATTTGTATCCCGGACTTGAGGGTCTTCACCACATGCTAGCGACATTTGATGTGTATCTCTACCGGTTGAGAACAAAATAATTGGGGAACTGGATTGGTATGGGATCCTTGGTGTAAATCCAATGGCTGATGACGACTCAATAAGGAAGCGATAGAAGTTGGCTCTCATGCTTCACCCCGATAAAAATAAGTCATTAGGGGGCGATGGAGCTTTTAAGATGATTTTAGAGGTGATGGGTGTGCTCTCGATAAGAATAAGAGGAATGAGTACTACGACCAAAGGAGGTTTTCAAGACTACGAAAAGTGCCATTCACAGTGGGGCACCATCGGTTCCATCCGGCACAAATGGTTTCCATAATTTCAGCAATAATGCATCCTCCAAGTCCGGGGCTCGAAAACCGCTAGTCATGGGGGTCCTTCAATCGCTTTGCTCCTTCTCGACAATAAGCGATACATTTTGGATCTGCTTGCAATCAATGCAAGATCACGGTATGAATATGTGCGTGTCTATCTCAATTGTAACCTCCTATGCCCCAATTGCCATGAATCCTTTTTGGCTTTTGAAACCACAAAGACCACCATCAAATGGTTCTAGTTCATCTGCACCTTGGCCTTCCTCTCACCAAATGCGAAAATCAAATCAGCATACTTCAAATAAGAACATGCCATCTGCGGGGTTCAGCGCCATGATTCATTTAATCGGACAAACCAATGGGGTCCATTCTCGAAGACAATCGGTATCGGCTTGAACGCCATTGCTTCTCCGTCTAATCTTTGCTCAGCGGCCGATGTGGTTCAGCGGGCTTATGAGAAAGTAAAGAAGAGAGGCGGGAGGTGGCCCAAGCGGCAACAAGAAGACAAGTTGTTCGGAGGAAGACAAGTGGGTCTAAGAGGGCAGCTAGTAATCTGTCTCCGGATTCTTTAATGCGGGTTCTAGATCTGATCCGAAAGGAGAGAGGCCTAATAAAAGAAGAAGCATACTGAGGAGGAAGCAAGATGTCATTTTGGGGGAAATGTACCGATAGAATGGCCACGAGGAAATGAAACCGGCATTCCTAATTCGGCGGAGCTTCAAGCGGGGTAGTCTTGATAGGGACAAGGCTAGTGTTCCTTCCGTTCCTAATAGGACAAGGGAGTTGTTACAATTTGAACTTCGATATATGTTGGCGAGAAGGCTAAGAGGGAAATTCGGAAAAAGTTGATGGAGTGGAGTTCGAAAGTCTCGCAGGCAAAGCTACTACGAAGGAAAAAAAAGTGGACTAGCCCGTCCCAAATTCGGTCCCACCATTTGTAAGAGAATTTGTGCTCCAACAATCATTTCATCCTCACAAAATAAGGCAATGTGGAAAGGAAACAAAGCACTTATGTGTATATTGAAGTCATAAGCGGTGAAGTAGGTAGAAGTTTCTTGAGCTCAAAAATCTTGAGAACAAGCCAAATAAAAGCGAGAAGACACGTTAATGATTTTTTCCAAAGCTTTTAAACAAGATGTACGATAAGCATGTCAAAATTTCGAAAAGAAATTCCAACAAGTACTTTCACAAAGTTGAAAAAAAAAATGGACTTTTAGGGGTGGGTTGAGAATAAAACAACGTAGCATATAAGGCTTTTATATTGCAAGACCTTTCTCCGAAAGTGTCTCCCAAGGTATATACTTTGTTTTCTGAGGAAGGCATCAAGAATCTAAATTTGTGGCTTGATCTGATAGATTCTACTTTTCTCTTTTTACGTTTCTAATATCATCAAAAAAATACTCCTCAAATCCTTTTCAAACCCTTTTCGACAAAATTTGGTCCTAATTTCCATTGAAAATTACAACAAAGAAGACAATAAAACAGTAGGAACAATAATGGAACGAGAAAATCCCCTGTTAAGAGTAATACAAAGGTGTATAACAAGGTACCTACCTGGGGTGTCAAAAGTAGTCTGCATGGCCGTTGAACCAATAATCTGTTCGGGAACAAGATTTCATGATTGACATACCTAATAAATAACGAAATTTTGGAACTTAATCTTGTGACAAAAGTACTCAATGATTGACATACCTAATAAATAAATGAAAATTTCGAACTTAATCTTGTAACAAAAGTACTCTATGAGTTACATAAATAGGTGATTCCAACCGAATACTCGGCTCGGATGAGGAGGCCGGAAAAGATTAGAAGTTCCCAAGCTTTATTTCCATGTAATTAGTGGATCACTGCTTGGCTTGTTTAAAGGACTACATTTTATACCTTTATTGTTCCATTTTTCCATTGGAATTACTCTCCTCCTTTGTGGAGCTATATATTAAATGGATCTCTACTCGCTATTATCCGCAGGGGGTAGTATAAATTGAGTTTTTCCCCTCTTTTAGCAACTACTTTGGAAGAGTGGAAAACTATGGGCATGTCATATATTGTTCTAAGTTGCTTCTTCAACCCAAAAGGTATTAACCTTCATATAATTACTGTATTATCATAGTGTTTTGACAGATGGAAGGAACAACAGTCCACTTCAACATATCGATCTTCATTTACTCTCTACATTCTAAAACCAATAGTATCAAATCAGACTGCAGTAGAGCACAAACTATGTTTAAAAGACATACAGACATATGAGGGTATCAAAGCCTACCTCCACCCAAACACTACAAGGGGGTTTTGGTAAGTTACTTACTTCTTTAGGAAATCAAGGAAGATGTTTTCTACACGAACAGCTTTCTCATCAACGAAGAAATCAACGAAAGCTTTCATCTTTTTTCTTTTTATTTTGAGATTCGCAGGAAGAGAGTTGCACACTAGAAACAGTTCTGTGTTTAACTTACTTGCCCCAAATTGAAAAACCCAAAAAGAAAAATATTTAGAATTTTGTGCACAAACAAAATTAGAGGAGAGAGAAATCAGACTAAAAAGGGGGGTATACCTGATTCATCTTTCTCCTTCAAGCTATCCTCCTCGATCTGGTTTGTCTGATTCGTCGTCCCTAAATGATAGAAGAAAGAGAGAAATTTCAAATTTAACCGGCCGCCTTCCTCTTTTGACAATTAGATTTGGAACCCTAGACTTCATTGCTTGAGAGCAGGAGAGTGAAGGGAGACGAGCTTGAGAGAAGAGAAATGTACCATTTCGGATTTTAGACTTTATTTAATTTCTTTTAAGTGTATTTTATTTCCACTTACGGGCTTTTCTAACCGATACAATTTTACCCAAAATTAGAAAATAAAGAAATCCTTAGAAAATAAATTTAAAAAAAAAAAAAGGAAAAATAGATGTACAGTAACGCATACCGTAATGCCTAACGCTTCTATCCGTTAGAAAGCTAGTAACGGATATAAGTGTTACACATGGAAAATTTGCCCTGTTACAAAATGGCCATTTTGGTGTAGTGATAGATTATCCGTATAACATGGACTATAAAAAATTTGAATTTTTTTACTGAGACTAGAGATTTTTTTTTTTTTTTTTTTTTCAAAAGAACAAGTATAACTGGATTTGTTCTAAGAGGAAATTGAAGTTACTTAATAGTCTTATTAAAATCCAAACAAAAGCCATACTTTTTAATCTAAAGACCATGATGTCCTCAACACAATCTTTATTGCCATTTCCTATGAAAATGAAACCTTTGGGTATCAATGCGCTTTCGGCTCCTTGAGCAACTTTGCATGAAAACACTAATGTGAATAGTTGCAACTGTATCTATCCACTATGACTTAGATGGTACTTCAGCTAGATTAAATTTAGAACAAACAAAATTTAAATTCATTACCTTTCTTTGCGAGTCACTTATGAAATTTTGGACAGTCTTTATAAAATGTGACTTGCATGTTTCTTGCAAAAGTAATAGAAGATAATCTTATCCCTGTTTATCTTGCACGTACATTTACACGAGAAGTCACAATATCTGCGCAATATTTTTACCCTTATTATCTATTTTCTTTTCGGTTGCCTAATTGTCATTCCGAGAAAGTTGCCAAGTGAGCACTCTTAGTCTTATCTTGTTTCAACATTTCTCTTATTGCACATATTGAGCAATGAACTCACTAAATTCCTTTGAGTATTATACTTCATCTCAATGGGACCAAATTGTGCTAAAAGAGAAACTAGAATGAGGTGCACATGAAGATTATCGAAATTCCAACTTTAGTGTCCTCAATTTAGCAACAAGATTAGACATTTTCATAACATGCTCTCTAAAAATTCATATTCCAAAGATACACTAAGGTGACAAGGTTACTCAAACGATACTTGCCTCCATCTTTTCGATGCAACATCGGTATGCAACTTGGCTTAAGAATTTCTTGGCATTTTCTATCTTAGGCATTGCACAAATAATTGAAAAACATAGTACTTTATTATCATAAGACTAAGACTATTATAGCGCGCCCACTTTTCCTAGGTAGTCTTTCATCGGCAAAACTAGTACCAGTAAAGCTTAGGAGGCACATCAACATGCATAGCATAATCCCAAAACCATACATAAAAAAAAAACGATTATAAGATGCTCTTGCTATTAGCAAAGTTGGAACAACTTAGAACTAAACTGTTATTCAAATTGGCAAATATAGAATGTGCATTCATTGAAGCATAACACAAAAGATATCTCACATTACTATATATGTCATCTACTATAATGCATTGACAATAATAAACTTGAATGTTATCATGCATTCATTAGTCTAAATGAAAATTAATAATCAAGTAGACAAATGACAAGATAGAAAACATTTATAAAACTTTAGTAGTGGGCCTTAACGAAACCCTAACATACCATTATAATTCAAGTCTTTGGACAAGCATTTAACGTGTAAGTGGTTCTCTCTAAATACATAAGGCTAATCGACATATGTAAAACAAAGTTAGGCTTGGCCAAACAATAAGTCTTCCTTAGGGCCGACTATTGAACGCATAAGTAATTCCTAAAATTATTTTCCGTATATTAATTACCTTATACCATCTTTAATCCGGCCAAAATAATAAACTTCCTTTGGGCCGATTATTACTTGCATGGATTAAGACGCAACCATATACAATCTAATAAACTTTACCATTAAACCTAAATAAATTTTCCATGAAAGAGGCCACTTAGGCAAATGGATCACGTTGAAACTTATCCAAGTTTCATGGTTTAGATTGCTAATTTTTCAAATGTTTGGAACATGCTATTATTCAATTCTATTAATTAACTTGATGATAATAGTAGAAAAGAAAATTCCAATAGCAAAGTTAAGAAATCCAAACATAATCAAGCTGAAATTTAAGTCCATCTACTTTATTGGGACCGAAACACTCGTCAATATGACTATTCATACGCTCAAAATGGACTTAAAACGAGGTATATACAACTGAAATAAGTTAATTGGGCCCAAAAAAAAACCAAATAGGCCCAAAACAGGGTCAAACTAGGTCCAGTCAGCATGAGTCGGACCCGATCAGCATAAGTCAAACTTTGTTTGTAAAGTCAGAACTGGCATACATGGGCCAGACCCAAACCCAATCTAGTTTATGGGTTGAGTTGGACTTTGGGCTATGGGGCATACTTTAATAAAACACAATTTCTATTTTAGTGGGCTTTAAAAGAAAAAACCCAAAAAAGGTTTTATGTTGGAATCGGTTTTAAAACTCACTTGCACCAGGTACTTTGAGAAAAGAAAAACTGATCGTCACGTTCAAAGAACAGATAGTGCAAACAAAACTTTATAGTTTTTCCGACCCCAACCTGCCTCCATTAATCCCATCAACTGAACGATACAAAACAAGTTTCGATCGTCAGATATCATCTCTACCATCACACAACCCACCACACCAAATTTCAGCCCCATTGGACACTGCATCTCCGAGATACATAGATTTTAAAATCGCCAGATTCATATAAAAACGAGTTTTTAACCACTTTTAACATCAGTTAACTACATGAATCTGAGATCTAAAACTACAAGCCACCGTACGGATTTAAAATATGGTATGAAGAGATCAATACTTGAAAATCTCAGCACCATACATCCAAACCCGAAGGAGATCCAAGAGTCCAAACTTGACAGGAAAAACAGTTTCGGGAATTTTCGAATTCAACCTTTGACGGCGATACCCACCATAACCGGTGATCAAAACCCATCATCCACCGTTGGATATGATCCTTAGATGATGAAGTACTGACTCCACAAATCCCGACCCCAGAAAAATCCGGTCGCCGGAATCCGACGGTTCAATAACGTTGAAACCGAAAAAAAACTGATTTTTCTCAATTTTAATTTTAACTGTATAAGAAAATAAACCGTATGTTTTCTTAATGACTAACATCTAGGCGACTGATACCAATTGTGAGGATTTCTCCAATACCCAGAATGCATGTCAATCAATAAAGAAAACCAAATAATAATAGGACATATCTGAAGCCATAGCGTTATCAAGCAAGTCCTATAAGCAGCAGCGGAACGTTGTTGTCTTCCACTCCAAAACCCTTCTTGTGTTCTCTCACAGTGGATGGAAAACTTATGAGAATCGAATAGGGTTTGGGGTGGGGACCTCAACTTATATATTATGGGTGTATTTCTATTATAGCCATCACGATAATAAAATACGGCTTAAGCCCAAAAAGTATCCGCATTATCGTTAAGCCCATACTCATTTTATACACGCGTGTCATGACTTGACGCGTGTGGTTTGAGACATGTAAAATGACTTCGGTCATGTTACTTTAAGATCACGGTTTAGTGAGTCTTCTCAATGTCACTCGGACGTAGTTCGACAATAAACAATTGTACTAGTATGATTTATGTTAAGATCCTGTCTCAAACGGTTGGTAGTTTAGAACTTCGGATCACGAGTGAGATATATTTGGTCTACGTGGTGTGTCAATTGTAACAACGGTTTAATTTTATGCTATTCATTTAGGATTAGCTTATGCTATTCAATTGTGTCCCTTATGAATTTGAAGCATTTCTGCTAGAGCATTAGCTTTTAACTTGACTAGCAAGATGCACGTGCAATGCACGCGATGTTAAAAAGAAATTGGCGAAAAGTGTAAACATAATTTTACTTCGCCATTTTTTATTAATCTTCAATTTGGGTTTTGGAAGCTAGCAAATTTTGGGAGAAAGCACACAATTTTTTTTTTGTAAGAGAGTGTGTATGTATGCAGTGTTGTATCTTGAACTCTTAATAATTAGGCCACCTAATTATACGGAAACCCGATTCTACTAACATGTTGTGACAATATATGAAACTTAAGGATCTCTCGATTAACGTTGTGCTAATTGATTTAGATGAAGTATAGTAAAAAAAACGGCTTATAGAAAGGCACAAAGCAAAGTACGTCACATGATTCAAGTATGGAAGAGATTTACCGATGAGTAGGCGAGTAAATGTGCATACCGTGGTTGGGCTTGTAGCCTTGAGAGGCCCCTTTGCGGTGTGCTAACTCTTTCCCACCGATGGGAGACTTGATGAGAGTTCACAAATGCGTAATTGTTTTCCATAAGTAATTACCGTTATGTTGGCTCTCCATGTGATTTTAATACCGGGAGGGAAACCTTTTACAAATGATGCATCTTTTGTTGGTGCTAGAAAACGGTTGAGGTCCAAAGACCAACTGGAACCCATTAATCATATTTTTGACTGTCCTTAACCAATGCTCATGAAACCCCAATCGCTACTTTCTTCGTCACCTCCAATTCCACTACCACCCCCATCGAAGTCATGTCCCCGAATCGAAAGAGTTTGCAAAAGCTGCGCAAGTAGAAGATGCATGGGTTAAAACAACCAAGAGAATTTCATTTTTAATCTTGCTTCAAAACTAACATGGAAGAACCTAAGATTTGGAATTTGCTTCCAAAAGTTTTAGTGTAGCCACCATGAAAATATTCAAAACTACAACGGATACCGTGAGGTTTGAGTGATTAGTAAGAATCCCTTTATCCTCTTTTTATCTTTATTGATAGATGTCGCAGATGTTAGTACCTCTTTTGGCCTGCCTATAAATAAGTGGATAGCTCTTACGGTTGTCACCCCAAACCATATGGAAATCAATGCAGAATTGCACTTTAAAAGGAAAAGATTTTTGGGATGGCGGATAGCCGGTACGTACTCAACTTGCCTTCATACGGACACGCTTAACCTACCCCCAATAAATATTAACTTGCAACTGTGTTTTGTTTACAACCAAAAGACGATATCAAACCACCATTCCAGATGCGTGTGAGTTGAGTGTGTTGAAACACGATAGTTCAAGAGATTTACGTGTTTCAACATTGTTTATTCGGACATTTGAACACACTATGGAGAACTCTTCGCTTTTGTTGCTTCCATGGTAATTAGTGTAGTTATAGTGTTGGGCATTTTTGATCCTCAAGCAGGCGATGCATTTTTGTATTTGGCGATTCACTTGTGGATAGTGGCAACAACAACTATCTCATTAACAATCGCCGCGGCTTTCGACGCTTATCCATATGGAATCGACTATCCCACTCATCGTGCAACTGGCCGTTTCTCCAATAGACTCAACATCCCTGATATTATCAGTAAAATATCTCTCATTTTTCATGTGCTGCATTTTATATTTTGAGATTCTTTTGATTGGAGTACATTTATAGTTTGTGTCTATACTCTATAGTACGCAGACTGTAAAGTTAATGGAAGTACTGCTCCATATTTGAGCAAAGGCCAAGTACTTTAGTAATTTTTTGTTTTCCAATTCCCTTTTTAGTATAATTTATTTGAAAGTGCTTTATTACTTAAATTTAGAACTATGTTATATATACTAACACATGCCATAATTATATATGTAAATCAGGGCAGTCAATTGGTGAAGAACCTACTATGTCATACTTAAGCCCATAGCTAACTGGACGGAGACTACTGGTTGGTGCTAACTTTGCCTCTGCTGGGATTGGAGTCCTCAACGACACTGGAATCCAATTTGTAAGAAGCCTCACATTTCAAATTCTAATACCCACACCACCGAACCTTATCTAATAATACTAATCCGAAATGGAACTGTACTTAGTGTATTTACATTATAAATTAAACTTGCTCACTTAGCGCCAAAAAAACCTATCTAATAAATACGTCGTAATGGATGACACACTATTATGCAGGTAAACATAATCAGGATTGGCCAGCAAATTAAGTATTTCCAGCAGTATCAGCAAAGAGTGGGTGCACTCATTGGCACTGTTCAGGCCAAAAGACTGGTGAACGAAGCACTTGTTCTCTTCACTTGTGGTGGAAATGACTTTGTTAACAACTACTATTTAGTCCCATTCTCTGTAAGATCTCGCCAATTTGCGGTCCCAGATTACGCTCGCTATGTGATCTCCGAATATAAAGCATGAAAGAAAGAAGAGTTAACAACACAAATAAAAGAAATGATTGTTGCATTTCCAGAAAAATGAAGACAACGACGTCAAGTATAGCTGCATTTAACCTGGATATTGGGAGCAAATCCACCTTCATCACCAACATTGGTTGCATCCTGACCATACTTCTTTTTTATGACACTCTGTGGATAAATTGTAATATAATCATTAAAACCAAGAAAACATCTTTACATACACTTAGGCATAAATTTGAAAGAAAAAATATTATAAGACAAACTTAGGTAAAAGAAAGATAAGAGCAAAGATTCATACATTGATTTGTTGTTACTTTTGTGAAATATTGGTCATATGGGCATTTTATGGATAGTACTCAAGATTGTGTTTACAGACAAACTTTGGCAAACACTTGGCTTGCTTCCTTTGAGAACAGGCACACCTTTGATAGACATTCCTATGAGAATTCTCTGTACGGTATTCAGTAATACTGAGGCGAAAATATTCCTACCCAAACAAACTCTCATAATTACTTTCTCTGTCTTTGACACTGTATTCTGTGTGCTTCGATGTCCCAGTGCATCTCAGTCTACATGGCTTCCCCTTTGTGCATTCTGTAGGTGATCCCTTGCTAGTATCTCGGTCCAAAATTCAAGTTATGTGTCCATGGAGCCTTGGCTTTATGAATGGCTTGATATCGAATGATATTCCTATTGGAAACTAAATTACCTATACAGGTTGAATCCAAACCCAAGACGACATGTATAACTGACAATGTTTTTAAGAGGAAGTTCATGAAAAACAATAAGAGCAGGGGGCATATAGTTGAGCTGTTATAGTGTCGACGTAAATGCAAAGTAAAAAGGAAATCACCTTCTGTTCGATGGAGTCACCATGATGTGGAAATAACACTGACACGCAGCTGATTGATCCACCACCCTTAGCTGAGTCTTGTATGCTTGTACGTAGAATGGTTTTAGACAGGGGCATGGTTTGATTGCGCTGGTGTTATGGTCCTTCTTCACTAAACTATTTTGCCCACCCCCTACCGACCCCTTCTTCCTCTTGCTCCCCTACCTCGGCCTCTCCCATTGTCATTACCTTGCAGTGGCTGGTACATATTTACTTGATGTGGCCGCTGCAGATTGAATTGTTGATGCTGCTACCACACATTGGGCTGCTGTTGTTGTTGTATTGTACACATTTAAATTAACACCCAAGCTGGAGCAGCAGCAGCACCCAGCAGTAACATCAGCAACAGAGCAGCAACACCCAACATCAGCAGCATTACACACCACCAGTCACTACCAGTCCACACACACCACCACCAGTCACTACACACACCACCAGTTGACACACACACCACCACACACAGCAGTCCTCACCACACACACAGCAGTCACCACCACACACACAACAGTCACCACCACCACCACACACACAACAGTCACCACCAGTCCACATACACACACACACACCAGTCACTACACGTCTACACACACGCACACCATTCACCACATACACACATCAGTCCACACAACACCCACAAGAGTCCACAGTCCACACAACACCCACAAGAGTCCACAGTCCACACTCCCATAATCATGCAAAATGCAGAACCACATGCACGCATACAACCATACACAATCACACTACCATAAACATACCTCTTTTGGATTTCCAATGCACTCAAATTTTCCATCAACAAAAATACCCAATCGGTCGCATAGTACCTCTGCCTCTTGCATTGAATGTGCTGAAACCATCAGAATGCATCTATCAAAGAGTTAGTCGGAAAAAAGACAGTCACACAAATATACTAAACATTAAAACATGAAGTGCAGATACAAATGCCTGAAAACTTGAAAAGCGTAGTTGCAAGTAAAGACATGACAGATATATAATCCTCAAGTATCCACTTCCTTTTCAATTATGCAAGTATGTCATACAGAACGAATAGGCTTACTGGTCAGAATAATTGCACGGTTCTGCTTTGCTCGCTTTACGACATTCCATAAGAGGTTTTGGTGAAGCTGGATCTAGTTCACTACTGGGCTCATCCATGTAGACAACCTTGCAAAAATATCATGGAATATACCGTAAGAAAAGTTATAGGAGAGTAACTATTTAAGCCGCGAGGCTTAGCTTTGAGATGACTTGGAATAGAGAGTGAGGCCAACATACTTTCGATCCCCAATCAGAGAAATGGCAACACTAAGCCTCCTCTTCATCCCTCCACTGTACTTGTGAGTTCGTTTGTCTCCCACACCTCCATGAAACAGATTAAAGTTTTTTAGCGACTCTTCCACTGCCTGAAGCAAATAAACAGAAAACAAATGCAAAATTCAGAGGTTCAGACTTTAAAAACTTAAGCTTCAAGCTGGCAAACATTGTAACTTCAACAAGTATTAACTTGTTTCTGCTAGCTTCCTTCTATTCCACACTGAATATATAGTTTTCAGCTTACTTAAGTCCCCTTTATTATTCTGTCCAGTGAGCTGATGCAGGACAGCACAACAAACGTACCTAGGGTCTAACAAGGACGCCCAGCATGCCAGCTCGGGCAGAAACTCGGCGCTACAACATATTAGGTTTTTTGTTATTTTGTAAATAGATGCTTCGTCACTAAATAAAATAATAAAATAGATACAGGAGGTGTCTCACTTGCCCAGAAAGTGAGGAACAAAATAACAGAATACCTTAGGGCATCTCCAATGGGGGTGTAAAATTACACCTCCACATAGAAACTTCACCTAAGTGCCATTAGGATTTTACTATTTCAATTGTAAATTATTGTAGAACCCTATTACCAATATACTAATAGTATAAACTATTACAGTTCACAGCCCTCCCAAAAAGTTTTCATGAGATTGTGAAGGGCCAACAGAACATGAGTACAAAACCTGGCTTCACAAATCCTTAGTGTAGATGGATTTTATGTACACTGGTGTTAGATCATTCAGTTATTTTCTATTCAAATAAACGCATTGCAGAGGAAGTGCTTCATGCAAAAGGAATATCAAGAATAGATGAGTAAGTAAATGAGCATAAGTGAATTCCCTCAATGAATGTTGCAGTCAAAAGAAGTACCTAAAAGGCAACATATACAGAACTTGTGTGTGCGCATTTCCCTCTCATCCTATTCTTGACAGAACAAAACAAAAGAGCTGCTCAATGTGGTCATTTACAACAATAAATTTCTTGAGATAAAGATCCGACACCCATGCATTTTGTCAAATTTACTCAGTTAATTACTTAATAATTAACTGTTCTCAGCAGATAACCATATGTGTAATGTGCCATCTTCAAAATCATAAGCCAAAGGTGAGCAAGCAAAACAGGGATGACATGGCAAAAATTTACTTGTGTCAAGGCAGAACCCTTGAGATTCTTCAGTCTTCCATAGAAGAGCAGATGCTCCCTCCCGGTTAGCTTTTCCCAGAGAAGGCTGGATATAATTAGAAAAGACTTTCATCAGAAAAAAAAAAAGGCTGTAATAATGTCATTATTTGAGAACTAAGATTCAAAGTTCTTTGAAGAAAAATATCAATAGTAGTTGCTTACTCGTGCTGAGGGCATACACCCATACTGGTATATATTTTGTTCATGTCAGTTCTTATGTCCATGCCCTGAATGAATGCTGTGCCAGAGGTTGGTATTGTGAGCCCAATCATCTGTGAGTAGAGAGGGGGATTGGATGAGATTCTGTGAAGAAAGAAAAAGGATCCCGGTGGATTTGAACCACCATCACCTGGGATGCATGAAGATGGCACTCCAACTCCCAAGAGCTCTCCCATTTGAGCTAAAGATCCATTATGTATTTTCTAAGTTAAGTACAAAAACACACAGACTAACCCAACAATTGTTATTAGATAAATCCATAACTGCATCTCACAACACGGTATGTCTGCCTCCCACCATTATGTTCACAGATCACACCCCTCTTCTTCTTTAAACCACGAGACTACCATTTAAGTTATTTACACCAAAGTAGTACCAAACCTCTTACCCAGGCAATCCTCCATATCAAAATACAGGGTAAGAGGCACATAGCTCACAGATCAATTATAGTCATGCTAAAATAATAACTATTTTTTATCATTGTTTCCATGATGTCATCTAAGAAGCATACCAATTTCTAAACTAACACCTTCTTACTATTCACTTAGTTAGTATAGGACTCATGGGGAGTCTTGGGATCGCAAGAGGTGGAGAGGCCCTCCATAAAGTGCATGAGCATAAAAATTGTCCTCATGTGGCAAGGAATATCCATGTGGAGCAGTGGCAATTGCTCAAACAAAATCCTTTGAGTTACACTGAAAAGAGTCCTCCAAAGCTACGGGTGGGAAAACATCTGAACTAATGTAGTAACATCTGGACATCTGAACAACTGAACAACTGAACTCTTTCTAATTCAAATTTGAGAACCAGCACCAGTTGATACGGTTCTAACAGACATTCTGACATGTTCCCCACACTAAAGGCTGCACCTACTCATTGACAGACTTAGAAGGTATACTTCTAATCAGTACACATTCAGAGCCCCTTACCCGTTTTTATAGTGGGCAAGTCAAACCCCTAAGAACATGACTAAACAACTAATAGTACTGCCACCTTCCACTGATTTACACGCTTAATGTGTGTTGTGTTACTATGTGTGTGTGCTTAATGTAAAGAACATAATAACCACAATAAAATAAAATTCCCCTCACCTTCAATCCATGTACATAATCACCGCGCTTATAATAAGCCAGACTCTTAGCAGCTCTCCATTCCGCAGTCCCCATTCCATCTACAAAACAAAGACAAACCCAAATAAAAAACACATAAACCACAATGAAACAATCCAAAAATCCAAAAATCATCCAAACTAATACTAACAATGATTATACTCGCAAACCAAAATCACAGGCAAATGATTTAGTGTTTGGAAACAAAAAGGCCTACCTGAATTGTCTTGACCGTAGGCTTTTGATGGGTTCCTTCCTCCCATGTCGACGACCACGCTAGAAACCACCACGCATAACAGCGAAATTTGTCAGAAGTCCTTCTTTAGTTCTGTTCGATCTAACCGGAATTGGAAGCATAAAGCAAAAACCAGTACTGGAAATTTATCAGCATACCTTACTCTGTCATCTTTGTACAACAATAACAATAAGGTAAAGTCAAATCCAATTGTCTTGACCGTAGGCTCTTGATGGGCTCCTTCCTCGACGACCACGCTAGAAACAAATGGTTTTCAAACCTTCCTTAAGGTTAGAATCAGATATTTGATTGTTCCCGAACATATATCAACAACTTAACAACATAAACAAATAGGCAACAGTAAACTACACACAGGGCATAATACAATTAATTACCAACATGTTTTTCCGAACTTCTAAACCATTAGAAGAATCAAGATTTGGCATTATGCCCGCTGATAAACACCTAAATTCAATGACCATAGTTGCTGTAAGAAGCGACGTGAAAAGAACAATGACCTCAAATAACTCACTCATGCTGCCTATATGGAGAAACACCAAATCAGTACAATGTTATTTTTAAAGACAGGATCTGACCTATAGACCTTTATCCTGAATAACCGAAAACAATATTAGCGGTAGTAGGCCATGTGCCTAGATGATCTGAAAGGAGAGTTATCAAAGGCGGAAGCCTTTTTAAATTGGGGAGAAGCGGCTACAAGTTTATTTTCCCGCTTAGTTTCAGAGCGGAGCCAGGACTCAACCACAGAAAGAAGATTGCTGGCATTCTTAAATTCAGGAAGCTCAACGAGCTTCTGCCACCTTCTCAATTCTCCATCCTGGATGTACGCTACATCTGTGGCCCATGTCTCCAACCCATCAAATATATGTGTTGCATAGACAATTGTTGCTCCTCTCTGAATGGGAGTTAAAACATCCAAATTAAATGGGAAAGAATTTACTCAATTTAGCAATCAGCATTTCAGTGTTGGAACTTATTACACATACCTGTTCACACTCTTCCTTAAAAAACTCAAGCAAATCCATCCTTTCAACAACATCAAGATCAACTGTAACCTCATCTAACAACAACACCTGAAATTGGGGCTTGGCAATGGTCATAATCACTGCTGAATTAAATTTGAAAGAACATTACAAAACAGCGTATGTACATAGAAGTATAGATGATCATAGAAGTACTGAATCTTCGAAGCGAGACGGACAAGCAGCATCGATCACATAAATTACAGCATGTGCCTCATCATAATATTTTTCCCAAATTGTGCGCAGACCAACCTTTCAATGCAAATTTATGCATCACAATGACAGAAGTCCGTGACCTACAAACTTGCACGAGGAGCTTATGTCGCTTACCTGGCCACCTAAATCCCAAAACTCTGAAGTTGGGCTAGATCAGGTCTCGTTAAGAGCCATTTCGAAGATCAGATCCGAAAATGAGCAGGAATTACTGGATCGAGCTCGGCTAAAAGAAAGTATGTCTGTCTCCAGCTCTCCAAGGAAAAAGGTAAGCTAACCGCCAGCTTATTCTCTTATACCTAGCTCTGAAGTGGAAGCAAGCAAAGCAATGCCGGCTGCGATCAAAGAGGTGCTTTTTCTCTATCTTATCTCTTGTTTTTTCACTTAATCTTTCAAATTATGTAAAATAGAAACGCGACTGAAATCGACAACTTAAAAAATGAATATTTGGTATTATCTGGATTTGTGTTTGGAAACAAAAAGGCCTACCTATGAAGAAATGAGGGGAAGTTGGAAGAACTCAGTATTAATGATAGTTAAGTGGGTATTAATGGTAATTGAAGTGAGTATTAATGGTAGTTAAGTGGCAAAAACCGCGTACATGTCAATATAGAGGCGTGAATTTGGTTTTTGCCCTTAATTTACATAAAACTCCTTTGTCAGTATGTTGTAATTGAAGGGTATAAATGGAAATACAAAATTAAATGACGAAATAGTCCTTTTTAAAGACATTGAATAATATTTTTTTGTATTAAATTAGGGGTATTAGGCGGTAGAAAAAAGGCTGGTCTAATTTAAAAGGCCAGGTTAATTATGGTGTATTTTACTAATAGAGATTGTGGAATTTATGGATGCCAGAGTTTGCTCGGCCACTTGTACCTTTTATTGGTGCTAGTTATCCGCTTGTTAATGGCTACGTGATTTTGGTCCTTTTCTCACATTTCAAAAACTGCTTTCAGATGCCGAAGGGGACAACCTGCGACAAGATACACCTGAAACTTTTGAGAATAGGTAGGCGAGATAGTTGTTGTCTTCTAGAAA
Organism: Coptis chinensis; assembly: GCF_015680905.1. Taxonomy (NCBI): domain Eukaryota; kingdom Viridiplantae; phylum Streptophyta; class Magnoliopsida; order Ranunculales; family Ranunculaceae; genus Coptis; species Coptis chinensis. Next base: position 83,148,518 of record NC_141463.1, on the reverse strand, counting down.
GCTTGTTTCATATCCGCTTTACTTCTTAAACTGAATATTCCTGTCTCTGAAAATCAGAGAGGCCATATTAGCTGCTGTTCCAAACTACGATGATCCTTACATTAAAGTTCCTCAAGTCGTGAATAAGGAATGATACTATATAGGTACTCTCTTTTTCTATCCTACTTCTTCACATTTTTTTTCTTTTTATTTGATTTATGTCTTTATTTGTTGACATGGGCCTAATCATTCACAATGGTTCTTGCGCTCAAACAACTTTTGCCATTACATACCTTGGTATAAAGACGAATATTTGTTTGATCATGAGAAAATTATGATTTTATTGATGTACCTCTTAGTATTAAGACTGCCCTGATCTAGAATTCTGTTATGAATAGGTACCGCTATTATTCTTACATAGTAAATATCAATTTTAAACAGGCAAGAGGTGGTCGATTCAGTTAGAGAAGCTTTTTCAAGGTAGCATGTGCATCAAGGGTGCCAAATGCTTTTTTGTTGCATTCTATGGGTTAAAGATAATCTCATTGCGTAACTGGGTTTGCAGAAATGTGGGAACTATGGTGTTCCTTTCCTCCATTTTACATTCAGTTGTAGTACCTAGTTGTATACATCAATAGGTTGTGGGTGAAGTTTCGTGACAAACTTGGGAGGCAGCTCCACTCCATCTTTTAATGAAGTTGCTGGAGGGGGTTTCTGTTACTAGATTTCTACACTCTTGCTAGGGCAGCTTTAGTTGAATTTAACTTTTTACTATTGTTTCTTCAGTCTGTAACATTAGTATACTAGCTAAACGTTTTTTGAGAATTATTAATGCAGTAGTTTCACCACTCCTCTCAACTCATCATTTACGGTAGCTCTTATTAGATGTACAAATGATGAGAGTCATAGGCACATAGCACTGATTTGCTGAAATTTTTACAAATAATTTCTACTGCTGAAGTATTCGACACTTTCTTAAAATGGTCATTGGCATGTGGTGGCTCAGTCAATTGAACTGGATTATTCCATTATCCAACGTCTGTTTAAAATTTCAACACAAGCAGTGTGTCTTTCTCCTTTTTTACTTTTGAGTGATTATACAGAAAGGTTGGCCTGACTGCCTATTCCTCAGGTGAACGATCTAATGTTTTGCCCGACTGACTTTTCTTTATCTGAGATAGATGCGCTGCTGTTCAGAAATTAAACAAATGTTGTTCCCACTTCCTAGTGACTTTGCTAGGAGCCTTGTATGCATATACCAATCCGGCAATCCTTCAATCAGCCACGCCTAAAAGGCTGGTTAGACCCATTTCAGAAATGGCACAAGTAGCTTGCTTCAATAATATTTTTAGAAAGAAACTAGATTTTGGACCCGGGCATACGCCCGGGATCTATTGAATATTTTGTATGCTGAAAAGGCTTTACAAGATGTCTCACACAAATTTTGTATCTTTGAATAGGCTATCTCAATTTGATCCCTTAGTTTCAAGTACTTAAAGCACTATAATCGTTGGTCATTAACGTATTTTGGTTTATTTTCAATAAAATATATTATGATTCAAAATTTGCCACCGTAATTTTTAAATAGAATTATCTTAAACTTGATCTAGCTTGTATAATAGTTTTATTAGATTTATGATGATTTAGCGGCAAATTTTCGAATCAGAATATATTTTTATTGAAAATAAACCGAAGACGTTAATGAGCAGCGATATGCATGGTGCATAAGTACTTGGAAACTAAGGATCAAATTGAATAGCCTCTTCACTTTTGTGGTTTATAATATTAATCCGTAATTTTCAAATGAAATTATCTTAAACTTCGATCTAGCTTGTATAATAGTTTTATTAGATTTATGGTGATTTAGCGGTAAATCATCACTATTTGGCTTACGTACTAATGTGTACAAATCACTAAAACAGATTGATTGTTTCTATATCCTCAAAGAATACATTACTCCCACTTGAAAAGATTTATCACATGAACGTGTCCTACGAATGAATGAGTGTCGTTATATTAAATTATTCTAAAAAATATTAGCAACTATGCATAGCTATGAAATATGAAAATTATATTAATTACTCATTTAAATTTCTTGCACCACTCTCTATAAAAATAAAGCATCAAACCTTGATAAAACTCATCGACTTCTTTTTATTGTTAGGTTTAATATTAGAAGTTTGATTGAAGTTTTGTGAGAATGCCCAATGTGGCGAAGATAATATTGAAGCTACTTGAATAGCAAGACATTCCCAATCACAATAAAAGAATTATAATAAACACTACTTGAAATGCAAAATTATATTTGTCGAAACATTTATTCCCCCTACATATAATACAAATATGTTTTAGGGTTATTAGTTCAATGCATTTGCATCAAGTTTCTGATTTTCCATTAATTATTCTTTGATGTTAGTTTAATGTATTACGTTGCATCCGGTTTCCAATTTCTCATTAATTATTCTTTGAGGTTAGTTCAATGCAGTTGCATCAAGTTTCCGATTTTCTGTTAATTATTATTTGAGGTTAGTTCAGTGCAATTGCATCCACTTTATGATTTCTCGTTAGTTATTTATTAAGGTTAATTGAAGATAGTTGCATCCGGGTTTTAGATGTTTCGTTAATTAGTATTTGAAATTAGTTCATTGCATTTGCATCCGGGTTCCAATCTCCGTAATTACTCTTTGAGGTTAGTTCAATACATCCATCCAGGTTTACGATTTCCGTTAATTGTTTTTCTAGGTTAGTTCGATAGTTTACAATTTCTATCTGAGTTTGCATATATGTAAGAGTCTTTTTATAAACTCACTTTCGTTTTAGGTTCCTAATTACTCGTAATTACTTATGTGAGAAGGCTAAAAAAGCGGACATTTATGCTTTGAGGTTAGTGTGATGTAGTTACATCCGACTTTCGATTTCCAGTTAACTATTTTTTTAGGTTATTTCAATACATTTACATCCAATTTTTGATTTTCCGTTATTTAATCTCTGATTTTAGTTTAATGCAGTTGCATCCAATTTTTGGTTTTTCATTAATTATTCTTTGATGTTAGTTCAATGCAGTTGCATCCAATTTTCGATTTTATGTTAATTGTTCTTTGAGGTTAGTTCAATGCATTTGTATCAAGTTTCCGATTTCCCGTTAATTATTTTTTGAGGTTAGTTCAATGCAGTTACATCAAATTTATAATTTTCCATTAATTATTCATTTAGGTTAGTTCAGTGCAGTTTCATCCATTTTTCAATGTTTCGTTAATTAGTCTTTGAGATTAGTTCATTGCATTTGGATCCAGTTTCCGATTTCCTGTTAATAACTCTTTAAGGTTAGTTTAATATATCTACATCTAGTTTATGATTATTTATGCTTTGAGGTTAGTTCGATGTAATTATATATGGTTTCTAATTTCCTGTTAATTATTCTTTTAGATTATTTCAATGCATTTGCATTTAGTTTCCAATTTCCCACCAATTATTCTATGAGGTTAGTTCAATGCAGTTGCATTCGGTTTTCGATTTTCTGTTAATTATTTTTTGAGTTTAGTTTAATGCATTTGCATCCAGTTTCCAGTTTCCCATTAATTATTATCTAAGGTTTGTTTGATGTATTTGCATACCGTTTCTGATTTCCTGTTAAATATTTTTCAAGGATTTGCATCCAATTTCTAATTTCCCGTTAGTTATTATCTGACGTTAGTTTAATGCAATTGCATCTAGTTTCTAATTTCTAGTTAATTACTTTTTGAGTTTAATTTATTGTATTTGCATAAAGTTTCCGATTTCCCGTTAATTACTCTTAACTTTGAGCTCAGTTATGTATTTGAATCCAATTTTCGATTTCCTTTTAATTATCCAATGTGGTGTGTAATACCAATTTCTATTGATCCATCTGTAGTGTCATTGCAAACATGACAGAAAATGTAAATTATGCTTGATTTACTATGTGGGATCATCGAAGATTATCTAGTTCTTGATTTCCCATTAATTATTCTTTAAATTATGCATGACTCACTATGTGGAATCTTCAATGTTATATTAATTATTCTGAAAAATATTTGCAAATATCTTGGGAACTATTATATATTAATATTATATTTATCATTCAACCAAATTTCTTATAACGTGAAAACCTCACTCTCTATTAAAAAAAAAGAACTCGGTCACCTTTGATAAAACCGTTCAACTTCATTTTGTTGTTTAATAAAAGAAGTTTGATTGAAATTTTGTGAGATTGCCTAATAAAGTGAAGTTTATATATATTTAAGCTACTTGAATAGCAAAGAGTTCCCAATCATACGGAAATAGATAAGATAAACATCATTTTAAATATAAAACTATACTTATCGAGACATTCCCACAACATATAACCCAACTATGTTTTGAGGTTAGTTCAATGCATTTGCATCCAGGTTTCGATTTTCCGTTATTTATATTTTTTGAGGTTAGTTTAATGCAGTTGCATCCAATTTTCAATTCCGTTATTTATATTTTTTGAGATCGATTCAATGCGGTTGCATCCAGTTTCGATTTCGTTAATTATTCTTTCCTGGTTAGTTCGATTGCATTTGCAACCAATTTCTAATTTCATGTTAATTGTTCTTTGAGGTCGGTTCAATGCATTTGCATCCAGCTCTTGATTTCCGTTAATTATTACTCATGAGATTACTTTAATGCATTTGCATCCGGTTTCGATTTCTCGTTTATTATTTGATAAAGTTGCATTTGCATCTAGTTTCCGATTTCCCGTTAATTATTGTTTGAGGTTAGTTCAATGAATTTGCATCCAGTTTCCGATTTCCAGTTAATTATTTCTTGAGGTTAGTTCAATGCATTTGCATCCAGTTTATTTTTTGAGATTAGTTCAGTGCAGTTGCATCCGGTTTCCGATTTCTCGTTAATTATTTTTTAAGATTAGTTCCACGCATTTGCATTATATTTCCAATTTATAATTAATTTTTCTTTGAGGTTAATTCAATGCAATTGCATCCAGTTTCCGATTTCCCGTTAATTTAATATTTGAGGGTTAACTCAATGCATTTGCATCCAATTTCAGATTTTCCGACAATTTTTTTTTTTTTTTATGTTAGTTTGATGTATTTGCATCCAAGTTTTGATTTTCCGTTAATTATTTTTTGAGGTTAGTTTAATGCAATTGTATCCATATTCCAATTTTCTATTAATTACTTTTTAAGATTAGTTTAATGTTTGCATTTGCATCCAGTTTTCAGTTCCCCATTAATTGTTTTTTGTCGTTAGTTTCATTCAGTAATATATATATATATATATATATATATATATATATATATATATATATATATATATATATATATATATATATATATATATTTTTTTTTTTTTTTAAATATTTACATCCAAATTCTTTTTTTTCCGTTAATTTAATCTTTGAGGATTAGCTCAATGCATTTGCATCCAGTTTTCGATTTTCTGGCAATTATTTTTTTATGTTAGTTTCATATATTTGTATTCAAGTTTTAATTTTCAGTTAATTATTCTTTGAGGTTAGTTTAATGCAGTTCTATCCATATTCTGATTTTCTATTAATTAATTTTTAAGATTAGTTTAATGTTTGCATTTGCATCCAGTTTCCGATTTCCCGTTAAATATTATTTGAGGTTAGTTCGATGCATTTGCATCCAGTTTTCAGTTCCCCATTAATTGTTTTTTTATGTTAGTTTCAATCAATATTATATATATTTTAAAATATTTGTCATTATTGCTTTGCTGTTATTTTATTTTTTTCATTTTCTATTATATATTTTGTGATGTTATTTTTTGTATAATTGTTTTTAACTATGTTTTGAAGCCGTGTTAAGGATATATTTGAAATAAGTTGGTGTTTTATCATAGACACTAAAATTGTATGATTTGTAATAGAGAATTAGTTTATACAAATCACCTATTTTTTTGCAATTGTTTTTATTTGATCAAATATATAAAAATTGGAATACTAAAAGTGTTTGATTTGTAATAGAAAATTATTTTCTACAAATTATCTATTTTTTTAGTATTTTTTTTTTATTTGATCAAATATATAAGAATTGGAAATACACTCAAACTCTCTAAATACAAGAATTAGAAATATACTCAAATTGTCCAAAGAGGTTCAATATACGTAGGATTATAGGCTATTAGAAAATACTATCTTTCATATTAAAATGCCACATAGGATAGAGAAAAAACTAACTCTCATATTAGAGTGCCACATAGGAGAGAGAAAATCTTCTTTTAAAGGTCTCTACTTTACTATATAGATAGTAGATCTTGCGGTCTGCCCTTCAAATCTTGTATCGGGTTCTACAGCAGGCATGCTCTGCTCGTGAATAGATTTAAGAGGAATGCTAATAAGCCGCTCCAAAATTCAATCCATTATGAAAACAGTTGTATGTAGCATGAAACATCTTAAATCCCAAAGTTGGGAGTGCTTAAGGATAATTTACAACTAAGACTAGTGAATCACGCATTTGAGTTCAAAATTCAGGATCTGCATCTAATATCATTACATTGTTATAAATCTACACAAACATCCTACACAAACACGCCAAAATCAGCCCAGTTGGCGTGAAGGTGTACACCGGCCGATATATATAAGTCACTAATAGCATCTTTAGCAGAGCAACCAAAAACACCAAAATTTTGAACTAAAAACACCAAACCAAAAACACCAAGCAACAGCCGGGAGCAACATAAAAAACACCAAACAACTACGGCGGTTTTGTCAAAACCAGCCATATATAATCCATTCGGTTTTGTCAAAACCGCGCCACTAAGCCCAACTGACAGGCCCAAGCCCACGCGGTTTTGGCAAAACTGCGCGGTTTTCTGAACACCGCGTGCTACTTTTATATAAACAGCTCCAAAGCCGCGCGGTTCAGTCACTTTCACCTCTTCTCACAATCATAAAACCCTCTCCTTAGTTTAAAAAAAAAAAAAAACCTACCTAAACTCTTGAAATTTTATATAGATCCCTTTGAACCTTTTGACGGTGATGATTGGCATTACACACATGACATTGGCGATGGGGGAGAAACACCCGAGGAAGTACAATACGGTGGGGGAGAAGACAGTGGGGGAGAAGAACCCGAGGATGTCGCACCGACTGATAGACATCTCTATGTACTGGAGTATCAGATGAACGACTTCGATTGGCAATTTGCACCTGGAGAAGCACTTGATATGGAAGTTGTGTCTTCTACACGTGATACAAAACACGTGTCGAGTGCAGTGGCTAATACTCAGGTAATTAATTAGTTTTGATTAAATATTTTGAATATTAATTAGTTGAGTTGGACCAATTAATTATTTATCTTATCACGCATTATTTTTTTTTTAATATCGAGCATGTTGTTGACTATCGAAGTTAGATCGACTTTTACTTGGTGTTAGAGAGTGGTGGAAGGTTATTAGGAGTTTGGATGAGTTTGTACATATTAGAGATAGTATTTTGTATACACCTTTGGGTATTTTGATTGATCACGGATTATGAGAAGGCTGATTGGGCGGGGTCATAGCTTTAGTAGAAAGATGGTGGAGTAGAACTCATACATTTCATTTTTCTTGTGCGGAGTTAGGGTTCACACCACTAGACTTCACTATGATTTCTGGGTTGAGTATCGGTATAGGCCAACCGATACCTTTTCATACACATTATGAGAATATGGATAGTATGCTTATGAGTTTTCCTCGTTTGGGTGCGGATGCTTATGATTCTTCTGGGATTAAGCTATCTCATATTAAGAATCACGCAGAAACCCCTCTTGCATCCCCGATACACGAAAGGAGTTAGCTTTGATATCTACCGGTAGTGAGGTGCTGATTAGTATGTTAGGGCTTTTTTGATGTTTTTTATTGGGCATGTTTTGTTTCCCAATGGTCATTCTACGGTACGACTGGGATATTATGCTTATGTATCTGATTTGCATACTATGAGGGATTATGACCTGGGTAGCTCAGTATATGCCACATTGATATCGGCGTTAGATAAAGCTTCAAAGACATTCTAAGTAGAAGTCCTCAGTTGCGGATTCACGGGACTTTTAGAGATTTGGTTTTATGAGTACTTTTCGATGTCTTTGTCCTAACATAGACATGATTCATGATACTCGCCCTAGATTTGCTAGTTGGTCAGGGCCTCACTTGACTCGTAACAGAGGGCATATTAGGAATAATATTTGTATGGCTCGTGCTCAGATTGATATTAGATCATTGTCATCTATTGAGTGAAGACCTTGGCGTTTGTCTATCGCCTTTGACGATCCAAATGCATACAAAGATGCTTGTGTGTTGTCACGTCCGCGAGTTGTTTTTCCGCGACGCGTGGATCGGGTTTGAATGTTGTGGCGGCGGATGTTGGAGGGCGGATGACCGGCGTTATGGAGTTCCATGTGCTCCTATGCCGATGTTAGTGATGCAAAGTCGTGGGGTAGAATTCAAGTTCATGAAGTTCATGCCCGGTGGTGGTCCTTGGCGGATCGTCTTCTTTTTTGTTGTTGAGTAGATAGGCGATCGATTATTATAGATGGTGGAACCGGTGTCTCCATGGGTCCTTTGTTGCCTCCCCGTTGGTCGGGCTAGCAACTTCGAAGTTTGTGGGCCTGGAAGGGATGAGACGCGTGAGCTACGTATTCCTCATCCGCCATACGGCTGTTTACAACCCACAACCTCTCGAATGCATATCGGCCCGACTCGGTAATGCGCGGTAATCCTCGGATGTTTGTCGTGTGTGGACCTCGATGGGAGCCTACTTATATTTCCATTCCCCGAGGTGCCTCATGATCGTTTCTCGAGTTAGAGCCACATATTGATCGGTATACCATGGTGAGTTTAATTGTTTTATTTATCTTCTTCATTATATATATAATATGTACTCACAATCGTATTTTTTCTTGGATTTTCAGGTGAGGTTCGGAAAGATATGAGAACCGGGTTCTCATGTTTGATGGGATGAGGACTGCCTGTATCATTATAGCCAAGAAAGAGAGAGGAGGCATATTCTCGGACATATCGCCAATCCCAAATCGTCGTATGACAAGACTTCGAAAAGCGTATGAGGATATCGCGACAAGTGTACACACTAACAACATCGTGGGATATGAGGAACTTCAGTGAAGTAGTTAACCTCCGTCGCATTGAGAAGATCATCGGTCTCCGGATTAGGAACTTATAGGAGCGACTTTAACGTCCAAATAGAGAGGGAGAGGGATCGAGTGGTAAAAGGCGTAAGAAGAGAGCTAAATAAATTTGATGTAATATGATAGGTTTTGGATTAGTTTGGATATTATATGATTATATCATAATCATAGATTTTGGACTGCATAATCATAATCATAGGTTTTTAATTTCTTTAATTTTTTCGATTTTGAATTACAATTCTTAATTTCTTCAATTGCACAATTGTTAATTTCTTAACTTCTATGCACAACTCATAATTTTTCAAGTTCTATGCACCACAGTTCTAATTTTCAGAAAAAACGCACGCGGTGTTGGCAAAACCGCGCCCATTGAAGCCCAAGCCCACGCGGTTTTGACAAAACCGTGCCATATAAGCTCATTTAGCAGAATAAGCCCACGTGGTTTTGCCAGAACCGCGCGATTTTGCCAAAACCGCGTGAGTGATTTGATACAGCACCAAACCTGGAACCAAATATTGGTCGATTTGGTGTTTGGTTTAGTGTTTTTTTGGTGTTTTCATCAACATGTAGTTCTGCTGAAGTTGAAAAAACAAGCGTGAGAATTTGGTGTTTGATGCTAGGTTGATATCACTGCTAAAGATGCTCTAAACCAGCAGACACCAATGTTATCAAAGTTGCAACAGCACGAATGGTAGGGTTACTACCACAAGAAAGTACGCCAAGACTGATTTCAATCACATTCACCATCGACAACATCAAGAAAATACAACCCCGACCCAATCTCCGAAGCTAACATTCCAAACTTAAGGAATGTGAGATTAATATGAGCTTAAAACCTAAATAAGGAAAAATAGTACAGTGCATATGTCCTGGGACACATTCTTCAAGATACTTCCCCTCTCCCTGATAAAAACAAGTCTTTCCATGACTTGGTGGTGAATTCTTCGCGATTTAAAGGAGTTACTACTGGATCTTGCTTTGTCAGTGACCAAGACATAGTTGCATAGTTATTAATAAAAATTTAACCTATGACTTTGAAGAAAACGCTCACATTAGTTTGGATTTTTCTACCAAATTATGCATAATCTATTTTGTCTTCACTTATAGTGTGGCATGATAATCGATCCATTTGCATGGTCTCTATATTGAGTAAACTAAAGAATTTCAATTGGTTTTGATTCAATCCAGTCTTTCATATTTGGTAATTTTTGTGCGTATATATGGGGTTTTTTTTTCGCTACAAGACAAAATTATAATAAAGGATGGTCTAGATCATTTCTAGCACCATCCAACGGCTACTGAGTAGCCGATTAATCTCGAGATAAGAGAGTTCTAATTAGAATTTTGAAACGGGACGGGACGGATCCCACTTGGTTTTAACAGGCTTTTCTCAAACTAAGTCACGGGTTCGAGTCAGAGCCCAACATTACACCTCCTGAAACAAAATCCCCAAAACCTCAAATCCCTAATTTCTACTAGCTAACTCGACTTTTCCCAATCATGGATTTACAAAGGTTTATCATCAATCTGTACCGGTCTAGGAACCATAGAAGAAGACTATAATGGCGAAAGAATCGGTTATAATTGGTTCTATGATTTAATGGATTCCTTATGCTTGGTCATCTGTTCAATTTAAAGTTGTTAAGCTTTGTTGGTGTGCTTCCATGGGTTCAAAACCTCCTTACGCTCAAATCCAATGTAAAATTAGATGCATTTAGTGTTTAGCTCTATATATACTGCTAATGTTTTAAAATTTTCAGATATTTGTGTTATATATTATGGTATTTTGTTTTGCATTAGTGAGTCATAATGAAGTGGGTTCATTTGATTTACTTTAAACCAATAATTTAAAATAATAATTTAATTATTTTTTGTAATTAACTCAGTTTGTAATTGCTTTGTTTTTTTCAGCCGCAAGTGAGCAAACTGAAAGCGAAGTATCTCATATTGTGCAATATTAGAGGTTTCATTGGATTGAATTCTACATTTCTATTTGTGTATGCTAAACAGTTAAGACAGGAGAAATGGCAAGTGCTATAACCGCCGATCATTTCTAGCGCCATCTTTGGCCGCGAGACACTGATAATTCCTGAGATGATCCATATATAGTGATACATTTAATTGTCAAATGTTGACATCGACAGAAACGGCTCCCATTTGGTTATCACCGACTTTCATGCTTATCAAGTTGCGAGTTCGACCCACAGTAACACAAATATTTATATTTTTGGAAAACTTTTAAATTCGTCTTCTCATTTAATTTTCTCCTTTTCTTTGATTCCCAGGTGTGATTTTTTCAACAGTTGAATCTATCCGTATAATCGAAATAGCACAAAACCATGCTTTTCGAGTTGATTTTTGTCTTTGACTCATGCAAGTAAGTAATTCCCTTTTCACTGTTTTTGTATCTTTTGAATTTTTTTAATTTTGTGTGAGTTCTTGACTGTCAGTTTTCATTTAACTTGATGTGGGATCAAATAAAAAATTATTTATTTATATTTGTTTTCGGGGTCTAAAAAATTAGTAATGCACTAACGCCAATGAAATTTGATTTGATGATCAATTTGCTAAGGGTAAATTTGAAACATCGAGTGTTTCATTTGTTTGTATGATCCATAGTTTTTTCAAGTCTATATAATATTAAATTAAGTTTTCTTCGAAGCCATTATTTTTCATACTTTTTAGTTCTGTAACACACCCAACTTGATTGTTTTCTTTTTGCATGCATGGGTTCTAAAATATACACTTTACTGTACACTCGTATATGTGACAAATTACACAAGCATTTTTTTAATTGTTGTAAGGATAGACTACTGAGTTAGATGATGGGGATACATTTGAGTACCAGGATGTTAAAGTTAACCAAATAATCCCCCTAACTAATTTTGATGTCACAATGATGACTTTCACAATACAAGGCGTGTCAGATGTCAGCTTATGGGATGCAACACAATAGTAACATGTTGTCATTCCACCTTGGTGTTGTCAATTCTTGGTACCATCGTGAGAGTAATTTGTTCTTCATGGTGGCACATGACAAGATTTAGAGACTCTGGCTGACATCACAAAGCTAAAGTATAACAGAAATGTAGAAAGCTGTATTTTGCAGGGCGCGAGTTGCGCTCAGATATAGTGTGTATAGGGCGCGACCTGCGCCTTAGGCTTTCGAGATGTCTAGTAGCTAGAGTACGACCCGCGCTCTTCTCTAGCCTAAACAGAGCGCGACCCGTGCCTCGTGTTTCTTGTCGCGCTCTTCTCTAGCCTAAACAGAGCGCGACCCGCGCCTCGTGTTTCTCAAGCCACCGAATTGTTTTGTTTCCTATTTTGTAAACTCTATATAAACAATTTGTAATCTCTTTAGAATTCAATCAAGTAAATATACACTGAATTGAATTGAATCCTCTGGTTCTACATGGTATCAGAGCCAAACCATTGAAATCCGCTACAATGAATCCTTGAATCTTAAACCCATTATTGAATCCTTGAATCTTAAACCCCTCTCACAAAGTTTTATTTTTTATTTTCTTCAAAACCTAAATCATTTTTTTCTGCAATGGCTGAATCTGACAACAATTCTTCAAGCATCATTCATCACCACTACGCCCCACAAGACAACTAAGCGTTCCCAAAAACTGTTCTATTAGATGAGTCCAACTATACCATATGGGCTCCTTTCATGCGGATGCGGATTGGAGCAAGGGGAAAGCTTGGTTATTTGACTGGCGAAAAGGTTGAACCGCTTATGAATTTGTCCGAATATGAAGTTTGGGCCGATAATGAAAGGTAAAAAGCTAGCTTATTAATTCTATGGAGATTTCTCTTATGAACCGTTATATTCGTCTTCCTACTGCAAAAGATATTTGGGAGGCTGTGGAGAAGACCTTCTATGATGACTCTGATGAAACTCGAATTTTTGAATTGAATACGAAGTGCTTTGAAGCGAAGCACAATGGGAGACTTATTCCTTCCTATTACAACGAATTGGTGGCTATGTTCCAGGAGATTGATCAGAGGGTGACCTCCCAGAATAACACTGTTGAAGTTGTAGTCCATGAAACGTCCACGATGTCCAGAATGCGTGTTCATATGTTTTTACGTGGACTAGATCAGGAGTTGATAGGGTTATATACTAAAAGTATTACTTTTGTATTAACTCTAATTCTTTTATATTTTGAATGAGAATCATATGGGCAAATGTTATGCATATTATATATATTATTAGTTATATGCATGTGTCTAATACTTTATGTTGTAGATGATATGATGTGAACACACATAAGATCATATCATTAGTACCTTATAAAGTATAAGTAATCATTCACAACCTAGATGGATTTGGACAAACCATTGGTACGGTTGTAGTATAATCTGGTATTAGTCTATCTTGACTATAGGATTACACTAGTATACTTTGTGTGTATTGAACATGACCAAGTGAGGTTGTTTCTCCTTATACTGACTATATATATAAGAGAACAAACGCCTCTGTTATTATGGATGCTTGTCCTTCTAATCCGGATATAATAATGAGCACTTACGTGCATTGTACATTACTTTAAATCGTCAATGAGTGAGATTCATTGATGAATCAACAAACTCGATGGATTGGGTAATGACATTGTATGTAAGGTGTGCTGTTGATTATAGAAGGAATCTGTGTCTCGCAAGAAGTCGGGTTGATGATGTCCCCTTGAGGAGCTCAAAAGATTGTCATGTAAACCCCGGTGGATTTATTCCGACATGACAATGAGGTTGAGTGGTACTACTCAAGGACATAAGAAGTTGATTAATGTAGTTGTCATTAACTTGACTTAATCAACGAAGATTCGATATCTTAAACACGGGGAGATCAACGAGCATATAATATGGAGCCCATAAATGTTGACACGTAATTTGGGATTAGGGCGGTAGTGCAACAATGGCCTTTAGTGGAATAAGCCATCTGTTGACGGACTTGGGCCGTGTGTTCGGTGCAAACATGGGAAGTCCAAGCCCGTCAGGATGCCCAACCCTAATTTCTCCTCATGGTCCCTGTTGTAGCCTATAAATAGAATACTCTTTCTCTCTGGCCGAAATTGATTATTCACTGGTTCTGAAAAAGAGGCAAGAAAAGTAGATATGAATTCGTTTATGATCTTGAGAGAAAGAAGGGGATTGGTAGATCGTTGTCCACACAACGTCCAATCTATTCTAAAGGAATACAACAGAAGATCAAGGGGTTGATTGTTGATTTTGGATTTTATAAAGCTTGGATTCTCAGAGTTATCCAAACCGGATCTAAAAGGTATGTTCTCTATCACAAATCGTGGACACCCATTGATTCCGCTGCGCGTGGTGTTCGCGGTTTGTAGAAATATTTGCATTCTGAATAACGGTTCCTACATAGATCCCACAACCAGAACGAAGTAAACTTGATCCTCGTGTGAAGAAGTGTATTTTTGTCGGTTATGTAGAGTTTCAGAAGGGGTATAAGTGTTATGATCCGATTACTGCCAAGATGTATATATCCCTTGATGTCTCATTCCATGAATCAGACCCGTATTACTCAGAGGGAGTTTCCCAGTCTTCCCTTCAGGGGGAGAGTGGCGGTGAAAGGAATCCTGATGTCTTTGGATGAGTTGGAACACTTGGAGGAATGATTTGAAGTTCCTGAAGCAGAAATTGATCCTGTAACAGTAGAGACAGAAGCCCATGATCCGGATGTATCTGAAACTGTAGTACACAACATTTTCCCTTATACATCAATAACTGAAGATCTCGATCAGAATGCTCTACCTCAGGTACCTCTTATAACCTTTAATGAGTCTGTTGGGGTAGAAAGTCTTGATCCTAGACAATCACAAAGAGCTAGTAAGGGAGTTCCTAAGAAACAATATGAACCAGACATCAAAGCCAATACTAAATACCCTATAGCTAACTCTATGTCTAACCATAGCCTTTCTGAAACCCATGCACTTGTCATAAATCAATTGTCTACTGTATCTATTCCTAGTAACGTGCAGGATGCTTTGAAAGATTCAAAATAGAAAAAAGTAATGAATGAAGAATTGGAAGCCCTTCAAAAGAATGTAACATGGGAGGTAGTTGATATGCCTGTTGGAATGAAGACTGTTGGATGTCGTTGGGTGTTTACCATGAAACTTAATGCAGATGGAACTATTGATAGATATAAGGCGAGATTGGTTGCCAAGGGGATACACAGTTATGGAATTGATTATGAGGAGACTTTTCGCCTGTAGCGAAAAAATCAATACAGGCCGGATTTTAATTTCACTTGCAAAGAAATAGAGATTGGCCCTTGCACCCGGCTTGATGTGAAGAATGCATTCCTGAATGGGAACTTGGAGGAGGAAGTATACATGGATATGACTCCAAGTGTGAAGAACCATCCCAAAGATATTGGGAAGGTGTGTAAATTGAAGAAGGCTTTGTATGGCCTGAAACAGTCTCCAAGAGCTTGGTTTGGAAGACTTACACAGTCAATGAAAGTTTTTGGGTACAAACAGAGCAATTCTGACCATACCTTATTTATCAAACACAAGGATGGTAAGATTACAGCTCTAATTGTGTATGTTGATGACATGATCGTTACAGGAGATGATCCGAAGGAAATAAATGAATTGGAAAAGTATTTGTCGAAGGAATTTGAAATGAAGGATCTAGGAGAATACATTATGAACAGTCTTTTCCCATAACAGGCCTTTGATTCACCTATAACATTGATGTATGATTTTAATTTTAATTTTTGTCATATTTTTCAATTCCGCAAGTTTTTCTTTTCTTGGTTATTTATTTCAAGTTCTTATGCCTTTCTTAACTCTCAAATTTAATTTGCATTTCAATTAGGTATTCTACAATTTACTACTTCGAGTCTTCGTCCTGCTATTTTGTTAGAGCTCTTTTCAAACCAAATGAAAATTTTCAGGTATAACATTTGGTTCACTTATGTTCTCAGAGCTCTCTTAAACCATCATTTCAATTGTGACATTTTTTAACTTTGTGTATCAATTCGTACAGTCATTGGTCCGGGGTGCATTTTTATATATAACGGAGGATAGTAGTGTGCAACCATCTGAAGTTGTTCCAGGACCTCCAAATTAATTTAAAGTTAGTACCAACTAAGGGGAGAAGGAGATAAATCAGGAGCTCAGTAGAGGAGAGAAAGTGAATATATATATATATTTCCTGTGGTTACAAGAATTAGTCCAAGGTGAAATTTTACGTGGACTCTTATTTAATGTTTAATGAGTTGTTTTTTTAGCTTTAGAAGTAATTTGTGTTATGTATAAATGTAAAATTATAAATATGAGTAGAGTTGATTTTATGATCTATGAGAATTGTATTATATTATTTTGATTTTTAGGTTATAACAGGATTTAGGTGTTTAAAATGTTGAAAATACAGAGAAGATTCTGCCGGATTTTATATTTAAAAATAAGATAAAATAATGATGCTTCTAATTCCAGTCTCTCTCCCCTCAATTGTTATTCATTCTCATACGGGTTAAATTAATCAAGGTGTAAGGGGTATGTGTAATGAGTTGGTTTGTGAGAAATGAAATGCATAGGATTGTCATAAGTTCACTTTAGTGTATGCATGAAATGATTTTAAAGTGTAAAACTACTAGAAATGGTTATAGCATGGAGATGGTCATTTGGAGAGTTATTTAAATGCAATGTGTCTTGAGTGTCGACCGCACGGGCATTAACTAGTACATAAAACCATACAAAAATGACCGCCACAATGGTTGGTTACAGTTGATTGTGTATCCAAATACAGATCAACTCGAATCTCACTACAGAATTGAAGTGGCTTTTTTAAATTTGTGCGTATTCATTTATCATTCCTCTTAATTTTCAAAATCTAATGTCTTGCAAAAACTTCTCTACAATTTTGTGATTATTAATGATCATTATCATTATTATTTCTTGTTAATGTATTCACATTTCGTGAACATTTTGGTGAAATTGATGCTGGCAAAATCTTTCACTTAAAATGGGGACTAGTTAATAGTGGCAAAATCTTTAACTTGAAATGGGAACTAGTTAATAGATATAGCTTAACAATCCGAATCATCTCGACTCCAACTGGATATGATGGAGGTTGGAGCACATAATTAAAAAGAACGTTGATGCAAAAAATAAAATAAAAAATGTAGTCCGTACATTCATGAAAATTAAAGTAATTGAGATTAATAATTTAGGGAGGGTTCAACAACAATGTGAACATAAATTATATACTAATTTTGGTGATAACAAAGATTAGAATAAACTTTTAATATCGGAAAAAAAAATAATAAAAAAAAATCAGGAACGAGATCTAAGTAGATGCTATTTTTTACGGAAACCGACTATTAGGCTTATGGACTCTACAAAAAATCAGATTAAAGGTAGCTCAAAGTCTGGTCTACGTTTACATATATATAGACATATAGTACTCTCAAACTTGGAGCGCAATCTTCAGTCTCAACTTGTATATCTCTTGCTCAGGCTTATTCATGGCGTCAAGGTTGCAATCCTCTTTCCTAATCCTTGTTTTCTTCCTTTCAACTATCTCAGTTCTATTTCTATTGGCAAAGGGGGGATTTCGATAAAATATTATTAGAAGTTCAAAGGATGACCTCGAATATTCTATTAGCACTTCTGGTGATACTTAATTATATGATTGAAGGAAATAAAAGCTTTATTTATGTTAGCAGATCTATTAATACCGATGATTTCATGTTGAATGCGATTAATCCTTTTGATCTGAATGAGTATTCCATTACTAGAATTGTTCGTTATGGTGGTATATATTTAAATTTGGTGCCAAGGAGGAACGGGTTTGTAAAGGAGGTTCCATCACTTGGTTTGATGATGGTTTCTGGGTCCTTCACCCAGGACGAGTATATGGAGAATAAAGATCTAGGGTTTAATTGTTTTTTTACTTTTATTAGACTAAAATGTTTTTGTTGTTTATTATAACACCCCGTCTTTTTATTTTATTTTCCTATAATAATAATAATAATAATAATAATAATAATAATAATAAATAATAATGATGATAATAGATAAAACTAAATATATGATAACTATCAACTTAGGGATAAAAGTCCCGTAAGTAAATAGATAAGTGTTATCCTTGTTTTTCGGTGAGGTTTTTAAAACTAATAAAAAAGGAGTTTTCTCACGTAGAGTTTTTGAGGAAAAAACATAGCGAGAGTTTTATACAGAGGAAAAAAAAGAAAAAGGGGTTTTACTGAAAGAAGAAAAGGAAGAGTTTTTATGTTAGCTAGCTGATAGTTGGAGCGCGCTACGGGTGAGTAAATTTTTACGTTTTTTTTAGATTTCTTGTTTACTGTAGATTGTATAGTACTGTTCACATGCTCACATGTTCATTTAGTGTATACTGTTCACATGCTCATTTAGTGTTAACTGTGTATACAACTTGACTATCGTTGAAGAACCGGCTGTCTCCGGAAAACTTGTCTGTAACCAGTGATACAATGAGGGTAACAAATCGATCATGGTTGCTGTAAACCAATTTGGTCGATTTATGTATTGGCTACGCGCTTTGGCATTTTTGCCAAAAGAACCACATTGTCATGAACTTTTATACTATTGTTGTACTATTGTGGTGGGGATTATTTGTTTTGATTTGGTTGATGTCGGGGGTTTAGAATCGGTGGTTGGGTGT
This sequence comes from Coptis chinensis, assembly GCF_015680905.1. Classification (NCBI taxonomy): domain Eukaryota; kingdom Viridiplantae; phylum Streptophyta; class Magnoliopsida; order Ranunculales; family Ranunculaceae; genus Coptis; species Coptis chinensis. The sequence continues at coordinate 83,129,718 of NC_141463.1, read as the reverse complement.
TGTTGGGTTGAAATTGGGTGTGCTATTGAAGCTCCAGAGGAGCGTTAATGGAGGCGCGAACTCAAATTGTACTGTTTAATTTTGTTGTTTGTTTTGGGTAGGTTATGATGTGGTTCTAGTATGGAACTGTGTTGGTGATGGAGATAGTGGGTTGGGGGGGCTGTTGAAGCTCCAGAGAAGCCATTAATGGCGTCGATCCCGATTTTCATAGTATAAGGGAATTGAGATTGGTTGGTATAGGTATATAGGGGTTTTCTCAAGGAACCAAACCGCTGGGTTCAATAGTGGTGGGGAGTGGTGGTTGTGGTGGCTGTGGTGGTAGAGGCGCTGGTGAAGGGAGGAGGAAGAAGAAGGGAAGAAAACGTACTGTTCTTTTCTTTTTAGCTGGGCTTGGGCTGGAATATGGCATGTGGGCTTAAGTGTTTTAAACTTTAGATTTCATTTTGGGCTTAAGTGTTAGACTTTGGGCTTAAGTGTTAGACTTTGGGCCTTAGTCTTTGGGCTTTTGGGTTAGATGAGTTTAGGTCCGGTTGACTGCTGTTGACCTGGCTGGTTGACTGTTGTTGACCATTGGAAGGTTGACTTTGACTGTTGACCAGGGTTAACTTTGACCAGTTGACCCAGTTTGACTTTTAACTCGGATTATGATTTGGGCTATTAAGATAGGTCAAGGGCTATTAGCATGCTTGGCTTTAGGCTAAGACCTTTCTATATATACGTGTGTACATGTATTAACTACTATGTGATATTTCAGTCTTTTATGATATACAACATTATGACACTTAGACATCCATGTAATTAATAACGCGTAAATCAAAAATACAAGAAACAAGATACTCCTACGTTCTCTGAAATAATTTATGCAATAAAGTTCAATAATGCGTAAACAAATTTACTGTACCCTTTTAGAACTCTCCACGCCTCAAGTTTTGGAATTGAGTTTTATGACTGATGATGTCATATGTTAGGTGGACATTTATTGAATGTGCCATAAATGGCCCGTTAGCGTTATATATGGGTATTCATTGAATATGTCATGAATGACCCGGGTATTCATTGAATGTGCCATGAATTGCCAGATTGTTTGGACTGCCCTAGAGAGGAACTAAGGTATTTGCCTTGCGGGTTAGTTGTATTCCTTGAGTGTACGGGAATGTAGGGTTGGGTATTCCTTGAATGTGGCAGGAATGACCCAGGGCATTCATCGAATGTGCCATGAATGGCCCGTTAGTGATATGATAGGTATTCCTTGAATGTGGTGGGAATGACCTAAGGTATTCATTGAATATGCCATGAATGACCTGAGTTTTTATGCCCAAAGAGGCTGTGAAATATGTGTATGAAAGCCCAGAGATGGCTATGATATTGTGGTATTCGGTGGGAGAGGCACACAGGAATGTGTGATTTGGCAAATGTGTGGAGTGTAAATCGTGGAGTAGGTACTAAAGGGTGGGTGTGTAAGAAAAGTAATTGATTAATTGATAAGAGAAATTGATTTGAGTGTGCGAGTGTGTTTGGGCTTACTTTTGAATACCTATAGGATATCTACATATGTTATATATAAGTCCTAACTTTCTTTTGCAGGAGGGTAGGACTTAATAATATTTTGTGCAGGGACGCGGTCCTACCCTTATACAGCATTGGATATCGGTAAGTTTTAATTCAATTACTTAGTTATTAAAATGAGTTATTATAATGAGTTATATAATGAAAGTTTTGCTTTGGAAGAAACTATGCCGGTTGAGATTACGGAACTACCTGTCTTCCAAGCTGGGAATAATTAAGTTATGATAGATTTAAAGTGTTAGTTTGATAAGTAAAGACTGGAAATGTTTATATGCGGTTAGTCTACTCATACCAGCAAATTCCATTTTGCTGACCCATGTTTGCTTTGTTTTGGCAACGTGGGTGTGTTCTTGAGAACATAGGTGGACGGCAGTGGAACCGCGACATGTGATTTGGATTCTTGCCTGGAGCAGTCCGTTAGTGCTTTTATTAGGTCCGATTCTTATTGGAAGGATGTAATAACGTAGTTTACATTTTCAGCATGACATGAGAATAAGATATTGAAGACTTTTATTCTTAGAGTTGTTTGATATTCTGTTTGGACGGAAGATAGCTTAATAAAATGATGGTGGAAAACTCTTGGGATTATTTTTATTTTCAAGTTGTTTCTTTTATGATGTGGGTTTTAGGTTTTGACATGTGTTGTATCCACCCCGTCATAGCATGGGTTTTTAGACAATTGAACTGGGTGATGTTTGAGATATTTATATTTCAAATATTCACTTTGTGATTGTTTAAAAATTCGGGCTGTGACATTTATTTAGAAAGATCAAAGTATTTTAAAACGTCTGTCCTAGTTTAGAAAGTATCCTACTTTTATGTGCACCAATTTTGTAACAATATCCAATTTATCAATTAGAGTTCAGAGTTTTAATCTGTTTGTGTGTGTTTGTTCTACTTAATTTATGTTTGTAATTGAGCGGAACACAAACAAAGTGTCTTTATGGTTAAATATAAAAATAATTTCTACCGTTTGGAGTGCTAAAATTGACGATACAATTACATCTACAGTCTATATACTAAAATAGAGACCTCTAAAAGATATTTTTCTCTCTCTTAATTAGGTGACACTTTAATATGAGAGATAGCATTTTCTAATAATCTACAATACCATGTGAAACATTTTCTTGGAGAGCTTGAGTGTATTTCCATTTTCTTTATATTTTACCAAATAAAAAAATTTGCTAAAAAAATAGGTGAAAATAGGTGATTTGCAAAAGTTAGTTTCATATTACGAATCAAACACGTTTAGTGTCTATTATAAAGCACCGACTTATTTAGAAGTTTGCTAGATCTAAAATTTTGATAAAATCAGGTCGTCCCCCTTTTTACTTTTGTCAAGTATTTAATATAAAAGGGTACTTGACAACTCATTCTACTGTTCGTATGCATCTTCAATATGATTTTCCTTACAATTTTCCAAATCTGCTGCTAAACTTACAGTTTTTTTTATTAGTAATAAAAATTAGAAAAAGAAATAAAAAGATAAACAAAGAGTCTATCATTCATTCCCGGTGTTTCACTCTCTACTTGTGTTTATGAATTTTTATTTTTAATTTGATTGCAAAATTTCATCAATAATATTTAAACTTTTTTGACGAAACTGATAGTCCGTCTTTGGTGGATTGCTAACTCAACATGCTAAAAGAAACACATGTAAACTCTTTGATATATATGGACTTAAGGAGTCAGAGCATGTACCACTCAAGAGCATTTCCCTTTGTGGCGATAATTTTATTTCTGTTAAATATTGTTGTAGGAGTTGATGAACAAACAAACAATCTTAGAAAGTGTTCTATCTATGTCCTATATAAATAATATTTTATTTGTCTATTTCCTTACTTTTATTGCAATATATTTGTCACTTTTTAGTATATATTTTTATTTAAATATAAAAGAGAGAAGAAGAGAAACAAAGAGTCCATCATTTCGGGCAGTGTTTCACACATGTTTTTGGATTGCAAAACCTCATCAATAATATTCAAACTTCTTTAACAAAATTGATCGTCTTTGGTGGATTGCTAACTCAACATGCTGAAAGAAACACATTTATGGACTTAAGGAGTCGGAGCATTACCACTCAAGAGCGCTTTCCTTTGTGGCGGCAATTTTATTTCCGTTAATAAATACCGTTGTTGTAACTTGTAAGACCCCAAATTATTTTTTTATATTATTTCGTAATGATATTTAACATTTCGGAATTTTTATATTATTTATGGGTCAACGGGCTAGTAAATTTGGGCTTGACTTTTTGATAGAAAAAGAAAAGAGGGAAAACAAGTATTTTTAATTTTTAAGTTTTGTGCAGAGATTTTTAATAGTTGGAAAGTTTTCAAAAGAGATGTTAATATAAGGTATTAATAAATATAGTACTGTTAATAGAAAATAATATTCCATAGTTATGAATAGGGATATTTAGTAAAATCGAAGTTTCTAAAAAAAAAAAGTTAAGCATAATATATGGTAGATAATTTTTGGAATGGAATGACTTATCATAAATTCAGGGTTTTCAGAAAAACTAGGTTGTCTTAAGAATTAAACTATTTTAACTAAAAGGAAGAAGAAGGAGAAGGGGCAGATTCGTGCGTCATCTAGCTAGCTGGGGATTGGTTTTCTCGCGTGATTCTAGATATTCTTTTTTGCGATACGAAGGTGAGTAGATAATATCTTTCACTTAAATTTTTCTATTTTCTATCGAAAGTTTTGTCGAAACATCAAAAACAAAAGGTTTACTGTTTATATAAAACTGAAGTTAATACTGTGATAAGCTATTCTGTGTCGTTCCATGTTTTTTGGCATGCTCTGTCTGCGAAATTGTTTGCGTAGGTTGAACAAGGGAATTGATAACAATTTGAATTTACTTGACTCTAATGTGATGGTTATTTACTGACAAAAATTTGTTTAGTTAAATAATAATTGGGTTTTCGCAGGTTATTATACTGCCTTTGTTTTTGGTTATGTGAATTAAATTGTTTTGGTTGATTAAAGGTTTGATGTTTGGTTGATGTCGGGGGTTAAGGGAGGGATGTTTGGTTTAATGTCGAGGGCTGTTGGAGCTTGATAGGGCGTTAATGGTGGCCAGCGAAATCGCCCAGTAGATTAGATTAGGTGAACTGTTGTTGTGTTGGTTGGATTGATGATTGGTTATAGTGGGATAGTGTAGTGTGTGTGAGGGCTGTCGAATGGGGGTTGTTGGGAGCTTGAAGATGCATTAATGGTGTCGAGAATCCAGATCCATGGTTGGGGGAGTGATTTCGAAACTTAAAATTTGGAGTTTCTTGGTGAATTAAAGTTGTGGGGTTTTTCACCCTAACTAATTTCGATTGGTTTTTGTATGGGGGTGTGTGGAGGTTTGTGGTGGCTGATTTGGTGGAGGTGGTGAGCTGGAGGAAGAAGAAAGAGGTGGTGGCGATGCTGTTCCTCTTAGTTGGGCCTTAGTTGGGCTTTGGGCCAAAGTGTTTAGCTTTTGTTTCTTTGGGTCGGAACTAAGTTTTGTTTCTTTGGGCCAGTTTCATTTTAGTTGTTTGGGCGGACCACATTAGTTGTTTGGGCCAGTTCTATTTTTATCTTGGACTGGTCCATATAAATTAGAATTGGTTAAGGTGAGCCTTTAAGTGTTTGGACTTTTGGGCCTTGGTTTGGGACTGGTGACTGTTGGGTTTGACCCTTTGACTGTTGACTATTTAATTGTGTTATGTTTTTATATATTAAATTGTATGGACAAGTCCAATGATAGAATGTTGTGGAAGTCTGTATAAACCGGTTAGTCATTATCAAAGAAAGATTTGACGTTGATGTTGTGTATTTTTGACACGTGACAAGAGTGAAATTTTAGGAGATATAATATTCCTAAAACGCTATAAAAATATTATGCGGTACGTTTGGAGCAATTGTGACATTATATGGTATGTTGGGATATATATATTAAATGCAATATTTTTGGAGAAATTGATATAAACGCTCCATTATTATATTTGTGAGATGCTACTATGAGGTAGTATAATATTTGTGAATATTTCCCACGGGATTGTGGCTCAATGCAATAATTTATTTGGGACGTGAAAAGAATGAAAATTGTTTTGAGATGTATTGAGATATTTCCAAATATAGTGGCTTAGTGCAATAATTTATTTGGCACGTGACAGAGTGAAATTGTTATGAGATACTAATGTATGACATTTGAATAAATTATGTAACGAAAATCCTAGAACCTAGCTACCACAACTCATGTGATTAGCCCCTATGTAGGGCGTGTGTAATTTGATTGGCCCTTCTGGCATTTCAGTGAATCTGAATGGCCTTTCTGGCGTTTCAGTAAATCTGAATGGCCCTTTTGGCGTAGCCGAATAGTAGCAGTACCCGTGTAATGACGTTTGTGTGGGGGTTACCTGGTATGTGATATCCCGTTTAGGGTAATTACGCACAGAGTGGTTCATTACGTGAGGGGAGACATGTGGATGTACATGTTCGGCGTTGGGAAGCGATTGTGGTAGTCAGGGAAACTAGGTAAGACATAGAGACGACGTGATTCTAGAGACACTTGAAAAAACTCTAAGCAATAATTGTGATGATATAACAAAGTGTACGTAAAATCTCTAATAAATGATTTATTGTAATTTATGTTGCATTCACAATAATTCTGCAAAAGAGTGGGTTGAGTTGATTAGTTATGCAGGTGTGACCCACTATGTGATTAGGCTTGCACCAGCGTAAGTATAAAGTAAGTTTTAGTTTTGTTATTTTATTATTAGACGCAGTTGAACTAGTACGGTTTGAAACTAAGGCGCCTCAGTGGAGGAACTATCTGCCTTAATTATTGTAATTAAGAATATTGTATTAGTCGTTGGAAGTTAAGGCGCTTCGGTGAAGAAACTAATGTAGTGGTAGTATTGGGGGCCCAAAGTATCAAAGAGAGGATGCGCCCGAGTTAACGAAAGATAGCATGCCGCGGCGTACTGGATCAGGGCTAAGTCACGTGGTCGCAGTACGGAAACCCTACACGCGGAGAGAAGGAGACCGCGAGATGGAGGGACAGGTGGAGGGCCCGGATGAAGAAAGGAAAGGATATAAAGAGAAAGTGAAGAGAAGAAAAGGGAGAAGGCAGCCATCAGAAAGAGAGGAGGAATAATGTCTGAAGAGAGGAAAAATAGTGAGAGGAACAAGATTTGAGTTGTAACAAGTGCCTGAGAGCTAGGGGATAGTGCTTGTAGTAGAAAAAGGGTTGTAACATTTGGCCGCCATGTAGGGACCAAGAAATGGCACCAAAGAAGGCGGTGGGTAGACCTCGGAAGGTAAGAGTCCTAGAACAAATGCCAGAAGCGGTGGTGGAGGAAGGGGAAGAGCGAGGGGAAGGAAGGGGAGAAGAAGAAGTTCGACTTATGCGGGAGGAGATTGAAAGGCTGAGGGAAGAAAATGAGGAGCTGAGGAGAGAAAGAGAGAGGAGTGAGGAGGAGTCCGGGGAAGAGACAAGGGAGGAATCGGAGAACGAAAGGGTGGAAGAGGAGGAGGAACAGGGACCGACTCTGGTGGACAACCCGGTGACAGGATTAACGATGGAGCAAGTCCAACAAATGATTAACAACGACCGGGAGGCGAATCTGCTGCAAACGAAAGTTCAGACGGGCGCGGCCAGTCAGGTGGTGGCGGGACTGAACCGCAACCCGCTGGCAGATGCGATATGGACTTCTGAGGTGCCAAAACGCTTCAATCAGCCAAGGTTTGAGAGATATGACGGAACGGGAGACGCGGCAGATCACATCCATCACTTTCGGCAACAGATGCCTCTCTGGCAAGAGGCGAAGTACGATGGTCTGCGGTGTATGATGTTCCCGGCCAGTCTTAAAGGGGGGGCTTCCGACTGGTACTATCGGTTGCCGTCAAGGAGCATAACCAATTTCCAAGAGTTGGAGCAAGCATTTGTTGATCACTTTATACATCAGAAGCGGAGGGTGGTAGACATCGCGGCCTTATTTAATGTCAGACAAAGGTCCGCCGAATCAGTCAGGGAGTACCTATGTCGCTTCAAGGCGGAAACACTTAAAGTGGAAAATCTGGATGAGAGGACGGCGGTAATAGCGTTCGAGAGGGGGCTGCGACCAGGGACGGCGGTACATCAGTCCGTGGCGAAGAATGAGATTGCAACATTGCACGAGCTATATCCGCGTGTAGAGAAGTATATCAGATACGAGGACACTATGCAGAAAGACTCAAAGAGGGGAGCTAAGGCAGTTACAGCGGTAGAAAAAGGAAGGGAGCGCAGGAAGACAGAGGGAGAAGACAGAGGTGGGGAAAGGTATCGCGGTCAGACACCGCGGCCGGAGAGGGGGAGAGAAATGGCACGCAGGGAGCCGAGGGAGAAAAAGCCATACCGCGAGGTGGAACAAGTGCCCCTGGCGAGACCGTTGAGCGAGATACTGTCGTTGATAAAAAATGTGCCGGGATATGAAGGTCCGCGAACGTTTCCTGCCGAAATGCCTAACAAGCCATACTGCGAATATCACCAGGTGCATAATCATGGAACAAACGACGGCTATGCCTTAAAATGGTTGGTTCAGAGATTAGTTGAGAAGGGAGTGATGAGGGAGTTTGTAGCGGAACCACAGAATAGGGAGCCGGTGCCCAACGCCGGAAGAATATTGGGAACCATAAACGTTATCTTCAGTGGGGAAGCACTGAGTCACAATGCCCACCGGGATAAGGTCAGGAGGACAGCAAGCATTCAACAAGTCAATGAGTCCCACCGAGGGCAGAGTTACGGCACGGAGCTAAGGAACGGGGAAGAGGGGATTACATTCTCCAATGCAGATCTCCGAACCGTGGATACTCCGTATGAAGATGCGCTAGTCATCACGGTAGCAATGGGTAATTATGTGGTCAAAAGAGTCCTTATTGATTGTGGCGGGTCCGTGGATTTCTTTGTTCAAGGGAGCTCTTGAGGAGATGGGGATGGACCGGGGCAACTAAGGCCCTCGCGGACCCGGTGTATGGTTCAATGGGAGCGTCCACGAGCCTATGGGTGAACTTTGCTGCCGTGTGACAATGGGTCCGGTGGCGGTGTTCTTCGAGATTTATGGTGGTGGACTCCCAATCCCAATACAACACGATCCCGGGAGGAGATGGATACATGAGATGAGAGCGGTACCCTTCGACTTATTATCAGTCATACGCTTCCCTACCCTACGGGGAACATAATGAGGTCCGCGAGATCGGGTGGCCTCCAAGAACAACCACCATAACACAATTAAGAGGATGTCCCGTGGAGCGGGGTGTGGATCGGCGAACCCGAGGAAAGAGGTCGGCATAGCAATTCTGATCTTGGGGGTCGTGGAGGGGGGAAGAGGCCGATGGTTCAAGACTTTAGATGAAACAAAGAATAGTGGAGCCGGGAGAGGGGAGAGGGAAGTTGACGTCGATTGGATCGAGGTCGACGGCGCGAAAGTGGAAGGCTAAGTTGGTACAATGTTTGGTAGAGAACAAGGACGATTTCGCCTGGGGAATAGAGGATGTTACGGGCTTGGATCCGGGATTCGCATGTCATCGCCTACATATGAGGGAGGACGCGAAGCCTGTGAGACAGAAGATGAGGGGAATGAGGGCTAAATACGCGGAAGGAATCCGGGAAGAGGTTGCCAGACTAAAGAGTGCCGGGATCATAAGAGAGGTGGAGTTCATGGAGTGGCTGTCCAATATAGTTGCGGTCCCAAAGAAAAATGGGAAGGTGCGAATGTGTGTCGACTTCACGGACGTAAACTTGGAGTGTCCGAAGGATAGTTATCCTATGCCGCGAGTGGACGAATTGGTAGACAGGACGGCGGGCTTCAGTATATTCTCATTTATGGATGTGTCCATGGGGTACAACCAGGTCGCGATGTATGGTCCTGATCAGGAAAAGACATCATTCGTGGTGGAAGGAGGCACATCCTGCTATACGAGGATGCCATTCGGGTTGAAAAATGCAGGGGCTACGTTCCAGCGGTTGGGAGAGAAAATGTTTGAGGGCAAGATCCGACGGGGCATTGAGATATACATCGATGATATGGTGGAGAAAAGCATGTCAGAATTAGAGCACCTGGAAGGGTTTAGGGAGACGTTCCAAATACTGCGGGTCCACAACCTGAAACTTAACCCAGAGAAATGCACATTTGGAGTCACCACAGGGAAATTTCTGGGGTACATCGTGACGCAGCGGGGAATAGAGGCAAACCCTGAACAGATAAGATCGCTGGTGGAGATGCCGTCGCCGCAGACAGTGAAGGAGGTGCAACGGTTGGCAGGTAGAGTCGCGGCTCTTAACAGATTTATCTCAAAGTCATCCAACAAATGTAGGCCACTGTATCGACTGTTGAGGAACACCACAGATTTCAAATGGACCGCGGAGTGCGAAGATGCATTCCGGGGGCTTAAGAGTTATTTAGAGGAAACACCGTTGTTGTCGCGGCCCGAAGTGGGAGAAAAACTATTTTTGTACTTGGGGTCCGAGTTATCGCGATCGGCTTTCGGTCCTCGTTCGGGTAGTAGATAAAGTAGAAAGACCGGTGTACTTCGAGCAAAACCTTATTAGACGCAGAGACTAGGTAATACGGTCGAGTAGAAGAAGCCCATACAGCCTTGGTGTTCGGCCCGAAGCGGGAAGCCCTATTTCAAAGCCCATGCAGAATTGTGGTGACTAACCCGCCTCAAGCAGTTCGGGGCTGAAAAATCGGGGAGAATGCTGAAAAATGGGCCGTGATGCTTAGTTCATATGAGATTCAGTATCAAGTCAGGACAGCGGAGAAGGCTCAGGCAGTGGCGGAATTCTTGGCGGAGTTCCCTGCAGAGGATCCTACATGGGGGGAGGAGATGGTTTTGGAGCCCGAGAGAAGAGGAACTGGATTGTCCGAACCCCGGATGATGCGGAATGGTTGGAGGGTGTTTGCCGATGGATCGAATCGAATCTTGGCAGCGGAATAAGCGTGGTAATCGGGTCACCCGAGAGAACAATAGGTTAGAGCAGACGATGAAATTGGGCTTTGCAAGCATCAAATAACGAGGTGGAGTATGAAGGCGTGATCGCTGGCATGAGAATGGCGATGAATCGGGCGTGAGAGAACTCACCGTATACTCCGACTCCAATTTGGTGGTATGCCAGGCGAATGGAGGATTTGCGGCTCGGTGTCCTAGAATGGCAAGGTATTTGGGGGTCCTGCGGGCTTGGGCCTTGAAGTTCAACCAAATCCGATTCATCCATCTGAATCGTGGGGAGAACCGCCACGCCGATGCTTTGGCTTACGTGGCCGCCGCCATTCCAGGATCTGAGGAAAGGACAATCGAGATAAGGAAATTGAGCAGGCCGAGTACCGAGGAAAGGTTAGAGGTAATGATCACGATGGAGGGTGATGATGGATGGATGGGTCCGTTCAAACAGTTCTTGGAGGGGGTCGATGTGAAAGACCCTAAAGAAAGGCGGAGATTGGAACAGGCGTCTCGGAGGTACACACTGATTCGAGGAGAATTATATCGAAGGAACTTCAACGGGCCTCTGTTGAAATGTTTGGGGCCGAAGCTGGCTCAAGAGGTGCTCAGTGAGCTTCACGAAGGAGAGATCGGGGAGCATTCAATGGCCGGACAACGGTACACCGGTTGTTAACACAAGGTTACTTTTGGCCGCACATAAAAAGAGACGCTGTAGAGTTCGCCAGAAAGTGTGAGAAATGTCAAAGATTCTCTCAACTGATATGGGCCCCAGCCGAGCCGCTGCACTGTGTATCGAGTCCATGGCCATTTGCAATGTGGGCCCTCGACATAGTGGGGCCGCTGCCAATGGCCCGAGGTAAGAGGAGGTTTCTGTTGGTCGCGACAGACTACTTTACAAAGTGGATTGAAGCCGTGCCCCTGCAAGTGGTAAAGGAAGCCCAAGTAATCAAGTTCTTGTGGGAGAATATCATTTGCCGTTTCGGGTTGCCGTATGCTATCGTTGCAGATAATGGAACGCAGTTCACGGGATCGAGAGTTAAGAGCTTTCTGCAGGCCTATCATGTGAAGCAGGGATTCTCGGCCCCGTACAACCCCGAGGGCAATGGGCAGGCGGAGTCCTCCAACAAGACCATACTAAACAATCTCAAGAGAAAGTTGGAAAGCAAGAAGGGTCCCCGGCGGCGAAATCAACCATGTACTATGGGCATATCGGACAATGCCGCGGACCACTACAAAGGAGACCCCTTTTTCTTTAGCATATGGTGTTGAGGCCGTGATACCAACAGAAGTGGTGGCAGCGACTACTAGAACCTCAGCCATTGAGGATGGATCAAACTGGGGCATCCTGGCCAGAGATATGAATCTAGCTGAAGAAAGAAGAGACACCGCGCGCATCCGACTAGAAGAGTACCATCGCCGCCTCCAACGGCAGTACAATAAGAGGGTGAAGCCTAGGAGCTTTAAGGTGGGAGACCAGGTATTGCGGCGGGTAACCCCCAACACCAAGAAGGTGAGCGAGGGAAAGCTGGGTCTAACATGGGAGGGGCCTTATGTGGTGATTGAGGTGGGAGGGTCGGGCACCTACAGGTTGCGAACCTTGGAAGGGAGAGCGGTTGAAAAACCGTGGAATGTAAGGCTGCTAAAAAAATTTCATGAGTAAATGTAATGGGGAGTGGCTGTAAACCGCATGAGCTAGTTGTACATATATAAAACTTTAGCACTTTTGAGATGGTTAATGTCGCATGAATTTTACCCTTTGAGTGTAGAGAGGAAGGGAAGGAGAGAGCCTTCCGAGGGCGAGAGGTCTAAAACTTCGGTCGGGGCAAAAAGAGTGTCCACGACGGGTCGCGATCTCTCAGCGAAGCCGGGCGCAGAGGAGTCGCCCCAAACACGATATGAGATGCCGGCAAGGGGAAGCGAAGAGGCTTCCTCTGTCCGTGGACAAGGGGTCCGACATGAGTAGAGGTCAAGGGCGTGGCCCCGACCTGAACATGTGGCAAAGGGAGCGAGGCTCCCGACCAAACGGGTGAAGACGACGATAGAGGATCATTATCACTAAAGTCATGCAAATATCGGATACCGACAAGGGCACTTGGGATTTACAAAGACAAAATATTTGGTATATCCACAATCGGTTATCCTCAACCAGAGAGAGTAAAAATAAAACAAAAGGTATCAGAAGTACTACAAATAGTAACAAAGAAGCTTGGCCAGGGCACAAAACAGGCCATTTCAAGCAAAACACACTTAAACACTTTCGTAGACCACTGACTCGGCGGCTTCCTCGAGGGCGGCATCCGCAGCAGTGTCTATCACCCCGGCCACTATGACAGCGGCATCATCGACCGCTGGAGCAGATTCCGAAGTGGCGCCGCCACCTCTGAAGGGGGGGGGGCCGCGGTCGGGGCTTCAGGGAGAAGTCGCCCTTCTTTGACAAGCCGCTCATGCTCCTCCTTAATCTTTTTGGCCACTCTCTTGTCGGCCTGGGCACGGAAGTGATCCTGGAGCTCATCCATGTTGGTGTCGTGCTGCTTATGGAGCGCCGCCATTTCAGCCCGGGTGCTTCGGAGGAGGGAGGCGGCAAAGATATCGAGCTAGGAGGGTTTCCCGCTGATTACTCAGGCGGTCATTAACCTTATCCATATAGGCGAGGTGGGCGGCCTCAGCAGTCTTCAGCTCGTCCTGGGCCTTGAGCTTCTCTATGTCCGCGGCCGCATTCTTTTGCTCCAGGCGGACAACGTCGCCGTCCAACTGGTCGATCCGGGCCCTTGCACCAAAAAGGCCTCGGATCATGTAAGAGATGTCCAAGCTCATCTGAAAAGAAATAACAGTAGTTAGAGCATTCAAAGGGGGGGAAGGGAAAGAGACCCAGTACAAGGGAGAGAGTACCTTCTCCTAACCAGTGTAAAAGGAGGTCCGGTGAGAGTCGAACGTTCCCCCATCAGCATAGGCCTTGTCCCTGGGGAGATGAGACCCATAGAACAGAGAAGAGGCCACGGCGGCGTTGTCCAAGGCCGAATCGCGAATGTTGAGAGTGCGGTTCCGAACCTTGAAGGTGGGGCAGAAAGTAGGAATGGACTCAGTGCCCCCTCTTTCAGAGCGGGGGGCCACTTCCTTCCCAGGCCGCTGCTCAACACGAGAGGGAGCAGCAAGTTGGTCCGTGGACTGATGGGCGAGGTCCTCTTCAGATGCAGAAGTCCGCGGACGCTTAGAAGCCGGAGGAGGGGAGGATTGAGCGGCAGCTGTAGGGACGACAACGGAGACATCCTCATCGTCTGAGTCGCTGTCGAAAAGCTTGCGCTTGTGGGCGCCCATGTCGGGATGAGGAGAAGAAGTGGAGAGCGAATGAGGAGAAGAGTATTGGTCTTCCCAAGTGGTCAAGGACCGGTAAGGGTGAGGGTCAGCGGAATGAGGTGGGGAAGCGGAGGATGAATGAGGGGGACAGCGATTTGGTCGGTGGTGGGGGGAAGCTTTCTTGGTGTGGCTCTTCTTCTTGGGAGCATGGACTAAAATATCGTCGATATATCCGATATATCGCCGATATATATCGGTATTTTGGTACACCGACATCGATATTTTCGACATATATCCACCGAATATAGAATCCTTTTTTTCCGATATATATCGGAATTTCCGATATGAAACTTTATATCGCCGATATAATTGATATTTCCGATATAATCGATATATATCGGTTGACTTTTTGACCATTTTAAAATATAAATCCGATATTTCCAATATATTTCCGATATATATCCAATATTTCCGATATTATATTTCCGATATATCCGATATTTCCGATATTTTAAATAGTTTGGACTGGTTACCAAAAAAATGGATATATCCGAAATATCCAATATATCCGATATATATCGGTTTTTGGGTACACCGATATATTGATCGATATCGATATTTTGGGCCTTGCTTGGGAGGGGGTGAATCCCGAGGCTTTCTCTCTTTGGGCGGTGGGGGGCGATAAAAAGGGAAACAATATTTTCCAATAAGCTTCAGTTGGGGATCGGAAAGGAGGGGAGTGGCAGTGACTGGATCAATTCCTAGTACCGCGGACTGGGCCTGTCCCAAGTCGCGAATCTTCCGGAATGTGGTGGAAAAGAAATTGTCGTAGGGCTGCGACTTCGAGTCCGGACGCCAACCTGAAAAAAAAAACGGTCAAGTCAGAAGGGGGAGCAAAAAAGACCTACACCAAGGGATTAGTAGAGAGGCAGACTCACCACTGGGGAGAAAAGCCAGGTGATTAAGGTTCAAGTCGGGAGGAAGATCCGCGGAGAGGAAGTTCCTAGAGATGTAAAGGGGGTAATGGTGCCACAACTTGTCCGAGGAGGTGACACGGAGTATAAAATGTTGCTTCCTAGGTCGAACGCAGAAAGAATGGTATCCCACGCTGACATCCTTGGTGCTCTTTTTTATGTTAAAATAAGCAGTCATGTCGCGGACTGTTATTTTGGGGACTTCGGACCGGTTGTAGTGGTTCACAGCATACATAACCCTCCAGAAATTGCCGATGCCTTGGCAAGGAGGGATGTTGAAGTGATTGCATACATCGACGTCAAGACGGGTGAGGGGCAAACGGAGGCCGGCTACAATCTGCCCCACCGTGGCAACTAGACAGCCCGGCTTATAGGGAACCAAGTGAGGGTAGTAGGTTAAGACAGGGACATGTTCCAATATGACGTCAGCGGGTATGCCGTAAGCCGCCTTAACAACTTCGAGATTAGGTCTGCGGCTGCGGGGTGGGGGCTGAGGAAGGGCAAAGGGGCGCCCAGAGGTGGAAGGAGCCCCGATCTGGTCGGGGGGGGGCGACACCACGGGATGGGGAGGAGGATGAGGTGTCGGATCTGGAAGTCGACATCAAGGTCAGGGAAGAAGTTACACAGACAAGACCAGTTGGAGAGAGAAGAAGCTTAATAGTCTCAAATTCAAGAGAGAAACACGCAATATAGCAAATAATGGATTAAAGAGGAAAATGGACCAACCTGAGGGAAGGGAGAAGCAGCAGGAACAAAACCCTCCACAAAAGAAAACAGGAAGAATAGCCGCGCGCGTGACCGGAGTAGTTAACCAGGGGGAAGAGTAGAAAGAAATGGAGAGTAGTTAGGAAGAAAATGAAAGACTGAATGGAAGAAGGAAAGAATCGAGCGGGCTTTTTATAAGAGGAAGGGGCAAAAGAGTAATTGGAGGGGGCTGAAATCGAGGCGACACTAAAAGGGATCAGTCAGGGATTGACGCGTGGATGCGCAAGAAACGAGGGGACGCAGGTTATAATTGCGATGGGACTCGTGAGTCCAGCGAAAAAAAAGAATCTTTGGGCACCGCGGATGGAAACGTGACGTCATGGACTCTCGACTCCCCGATCACCAAATGGTCGCGGACTCGAGAGGGGGCATCTATAGTGGTAGTATTGGGGGCCCAAAGTATCAAAGAGAGGATGCGCCCGAGTTAACGAAAGATAGCATGCCGCGGCGTACTGGATCAGGGCTAAGTCACGTGGTCGTAGTACGGAAACCCTATATGCGGAGAGAAGGAGACCGCGAGATGGAGGGATAGGTGGAGGGCCCGGATGAAGAAAGGAAAGGATATAAAGAGAAAGTGAAGAGAAGAAAAGGGAGAAGGCAGCCATCAGAAAGAGAGGAGGAATAGTGTCTGAAGAGAGGAAAAATAGTGAGAGGAACGAGATTTGAGTTGTAACAAGTGCCTGAGAGCTAGGGGATAGTGCTTGTAGTAGAAAAAGGGTTGTAACAACTAATTAACTGCCTTATGGATTGTGTATTTATATGTATAATTATATTTTGTATTTTAGGGCTACTCATACCAGCATTGTTTATAATGTTGACCCGATTTGCATGTTTGCTTGTCGGGTGTGTTCATAAAATGAACCTAGTTGATAAGTTTTGACATGATTAGTGTTGAAGAGGGTTAGTTGCTGCTTGTGGTTTGCGCTAGCGTCTCATTCAGGATATGTTTTGTTTTCCCTTGAGGTGCAATAGATTTTAATTGAGACAATGTTGTTTTGTATTTTCCGTTGTAATTATAATTAAAGAGTTGTTGAAAGGAGATTTGTAACTTAATCATATTTGAGAATTTTTATAATGAAGAGAACTTTTGTTTATTTAAAAATTTTATTGGTTTCAAATTATTAAAATAATTAAGTAGATGATGGGTTTTTGGAAGTAGAGAGTGCATCACACCTCGAAAATCGAAGAGCCGAGAACAAATATTGTTTTTTCCGATTTTGTCGAAATTCGAGGCGTGACAGTTGTGGGAGTTGTTGAACAAACAAACAATCCGAGAAAATGTTCTATCTATGTCCTGTACAAATAATGTTTTATTTGTCTATTTCCCTACTTTATTGCCATATATTTGTCACCTGTTTTTTTTATAACTATGCAATCAGTATGTCTTAGAGTATCTCTAGGTGGTAGTATCACCTCCCAAATTCTTCAAATTTGCTTCAAAAACTCGGAATTTCACGGAAATCCAACTCTAGGTAGAAGCAAATTCGGTCGCATCACCTGTCTAGTCGCATTTTTGTTCGCAAATTTGGGATTTCGGATGCGGATGCGGAGCGACAGTGGTAATGTCGTGCGCCATTGCAAATGTCGCCCCAAACTTTTTTTTGACTTTGACCAGCACACCGCGCTAGTCCACTCCTAATGTCACGCGCCATTACTAATGTCGTGTGCTCCAACGGGAAAAAAATGGCCAAAATTCTACATCCATATATCTACACTCATTTTCTTATTCATTTTACATACACTCAACTCAAACATTCTTATCAAACAACTCAACCATTTCATATCAATCCTCAACAAACAACACATACACATTGCCAAAAAATAGATCATGAAAAGTATGAGATTTTTCCCCTTCAATCCTCATCTTCATCTTCATCGTCGTCTTCTTTTTCATCTTCTCTGACGGAAGACTCGGCAGATAGTCTTGATGAAGAATTTGTTAACGCCATTCCCCTTATGAAGCACCATTTGGCTGTACTTGCACAAGCACAAGTACATGCTCCGAAGGCACCACATGGTGGTTCAAAGAAGGGTCGAAAAGTGAAACATAGAAACTATATTTTGACTTTGGAAATCTTGAAACTACTTCCTCGATCGTCCTGTTTTTCCGAAAGAGGATTTCAAACGGCGCTTTCGTATGAAAAAATCTTTTTTCCTTCACATCTTCAACGATATTCAGACTCATTTTAAGTACTTTCAGCCTAAATGTAATAATCTTTGGTAAACTTGGTATAGATCCTCGATCAAGGTGGTTGCACTTTGCATATTTTTGTTATGGTGGTGCGGTGGTGATCAAATTGACGATCAATTATAAATTTCCGAGCAAACCGGAAACCGGGCATTGAGGCATTTACGTGATGCAATTATCAAATTGTATGGTTCAGTCTACTTGCGAATGCCAAATATTACAGATACAGAACGCTTGCTTGCACATTCTGCCAAACGTGGATGGCCGGGTGTGTTGGGAAGTATTGATTGCATACATTGGGAATGACATAATTGTCCAACTGGATGGCAAGGTGCTTACAGTATGTGGTCATTCTAGAAAACCATATGTTATTCTCGAAGTTGTTGCAACCAAGACACTGTGGATATGGCATTCTTTCTTTGGGATGCGGTCACACAATGACATCAACGTGTTGGACAACTTCGCCCGGTATTTGAGCACGTGATCAATGATACTTCTTCACCTATTTATTTTGATGTAAATCAGCATAGCTATAATATGGGTTATTATTTAGTTGATGGTATCTATCCCGACTATCGCGGTATTTATACAAACAATTTCAAAACCTAATGCTCTAAAGAGGAAGTGGTTCGCAACGATGCAAGAAGCTGCAAGGAAAGATATTGAAAGAGCTTTTGGGGTTTTGCAATCTAAATTTGGGATTTTGACAAAATCTTGCAAATTATGGCATGTGGAGACAATGGGTACTGTTATGAGAGCATGTATCATATTGCACAATATGATAATCGGAGCTAAGAATAAAAATTATGAAATGAGGAAGTACATTCCTGATCGAGAAGGGCAACCACAGATCCCACCTACTTGAGAACACTACATTGAGGGGACTCTATGAGTTCAATCAAAGACTATACATGCATGGTATACTTAAAAACGACCTTGTCGAGCATCTATGGAGCTTAGTGTCACACCCCGAATTTCAACAGAATTCGGAAAAAATAATATTTGTTCCCGACTCTTCGATTTTCAAGGTGCGACGTACTCTCAACTTCCAAAAACCCATAAACAGTTTAAATATGCGGATAAATGAAAAACCAATAAAAATTTCAAATTAAACAAAAGTCCTCTTCATTACAAAAATTCACAAATAAGATTAGGTTACAAATCTCCTTTCAATAACTCTTTAATTAAAATTACAAATGAAAATACAAATAACATTGTCTCAACTGAAAATCTATTTCACCTCAATGGAAAACAAAACCTATCTTGAAATGCGACGCTAACGCAAACCACAAGTAGCAACCAACCTTCTTCAACACTAAACCTGTCAAGACTTATCAACTATGTTCATTTAATGAATACACCCGATAAGCAAACATGCAAATCGGGTCAGCATTATAAAAATGTTGGTGTGAGTAGTTCTAAAATACAACATATACATATACATACACAATCCATAAGGCAGTTAGTTCCTCCACCGAGGCCTTAACTTCCAATAACTAATACAACATTCTTAACTACAATAAGTAAGGCGGTAGTTCCTCCACCGAGGTGCCTTAATTTCCCACTAACCACACAACAAACCATACGCGTAATAAAAGGCATTTAGTTCCTCCACGAAATTTTAGGTTCTAACTAAACTAATAACCACCAAGCATATTCTATACTTACCGCATTTCATGCTCAATTCTGAGAGTGGGTCGTCTCGCACAAGTAATTAGTTTGACCCACCCTTCGCAAAAAAACTCTATCCAATCATATATATAAAGATATATTATTAACCAACATATTACCATAATTATATTATTTAAGGCTTTCGTTGCGTGTCCCTAAAATTACGTCGTATCTATGTCTTACCTAGTTTCCTTGGCTACCACAATCGCTACCCAACGCCGAACATGTACATCCACATGCCTCCCCTCACATAGCGGACCACTCCGTGCGCAATTATCCTAAGCAGGATACCGCACACCAAGTAACCCTCACACGAAGGCCATTATGTAAGTACTGCCACTATTCGACATAAAATATTGCGCGTCTCGTTCTAATTTTTGCGAACGGAATAATCAAGCTACCATTCGGCTACGCCAGAAAGGCCATTCAGCTTCACTGAAACGCCAGAAGGGCCATTCAGATTAACTGAAATGCCCAAAGGGCTAATCATATCACATACGCCCATCACTAGGGCCAAATCACATGAAGTTGTGGTAGCTAGGTTCTAGGATTTTTGTTACGTAATTTATTCAGGTGTCATACCTTAGTATCTCATAACAATTTCACTCTATCACGTGCCAAATAAATTATTGCACTAAGCCACCATATTTGAAAAATCTCAATAATAATTCTTGTTCTATCTCATACCAGTATACTTAATTGTACTTAAGCTCAACGTTTCTCGTTATAATAAAAATCCACATTATCACATGCCAATACTATTTATTGCACGATATCCAAGCATCTCTATATCAAATCTCAAAACTTATTATTTCACGTGCCAATCATATATTGCACTACACCATATGGAATATCTCCAGCCTTCATAAATACTACAATTTATTTAAGTAGCAACTCATAATAGTAATCAATCATGTAATGTATTCATTCAATATATTTATGTGAAGTCAATTCACCATCAAAGCCCAATACTAAAGTCCATGAATCTAAGTCCGTATATAATTTAATCCTCATAAAAATGTATATATCTAAGTCTTATAAGAATTCCCCTCTTGTTACGTGCCAATATTTATATGTTTTACACACTACTCATGTCAAATCTCAATTAGATAATGACAAACCAAGTTAGACATTTTTCGACAATATTTTATTACTACATTTGTCCATATTCTTAAATATGTGAAAATATGGAAAAAGTCAACATTCCACAGTTAACGGTCAACGGTCAAAGTCAAAGTCAACCTGTCATTTCCATGTTCAACAGGTTCAGGATCATAGCCATGGTTCATGGCTCAGGGGCTCATGACTAAGGAAAATGGCTCGGACCCAACTAGCCAAGCCCAAATCCAAACCTTAGAACCCGGCCCCAAAAGTCTAAACATTTAAAGACCCAATTAGATCTATTTTAAGTTATATGGACCAGCCCCCAAAACAAACTTGAAACTGGCCCAAAACTTTAATTGGTTCGGCAAAAAAAAACTAAAGTGGTCTGACCCAAAAACAAAATAGAACTGGCCCGACCAAACAATTAAAACCGGGCCCAAAGAAACAAAATAGAACTGGCCCAACCAACTAAACAAGCTAAGGCCCAAAACAATTTAAACTAATATGGATCGGCCCAAGCAAAACAAAATAACATCGGGCCCAAAGAAACCAACCAAGGCCCAAGCCCAACTGACCCGCATGACGGTCATCTTCTCCTCCAAAGACTCTCTCCTCCCACCACTTCCACCACCGGCCCGGCCTCCTCACTTGTACCCCTCATCCCAGCGGTTTGACTCATATTGAAAAACCCAATCTTCCCATACCAACAAAACCTGATTCCCTCATACTGCGAAACTCAACCCCGACCGCCATTGACGCCCGTCGAAGCTTCCTCTGCACCACTGTCCAACCCACACTCACCACCAAATCGTTGGGTTTTGATCCCCATCAACAACCAAAACTTTAGGGTATACTCAAAAATCCAAAACAAAACTCACTGCTCACCAATGGCGTTCGACACCATTAACGCCTTCTCAAGCTCCAACAGCACACCCAAATTCCCATCCCGACGTCCCCAACATCAACCAAATAAAAATACAATCCACTCACACAACAACAGTATAGCAGTTAAAACTACAATATCAACACCACCACAGAAGAGTTCCACCAAAATATAGGACGATTTCTTGTTGTTGGACTCGCGACGCCATTAACGACTCCTTCCGAGTTCCAACAGTTAAATCCAGAGTTTCAAGGATTTAGTAAATAACTATACTACTATCTAACCTAACCAGTCCAAATATTTCACAGGAGGAGCAAAATAATTAACGAAAAATAGGGAAAGGAGAAAAATTGAGCGAGAACCAAAACTCTAACAGTAAAGCTTTTGTGAAATCGATTTAAAAAAATAATATAATTACTCACATTAATTAACAGCTCGACGAATCCCTCCTAGTCCGAATCGTCGCGCTCCAACGCTCTAGCCAACGAGCTTTTATCTCCGCCTACATTTTTTTATTTTATTTTTATCTCAAAACCCTATTCTCTAGAAAAATAAGAATATATACTTGAGTTTGAAACCTAAGTCCAACACAGACTCGGGCCTAGAAATCAAGCCCACATATCCCAAATCCAATCCAACGAATTTTAAATAAATAAATAAATAAATAAATAAATAAATAAATAAATACATATTTTAAATGACCGGCGTTGATTGTTGTAATTTAATTTAATTTAAGTTGATGCATATTTATTCTTAATCATCAATAAACAATATATTTTATAAACAATGTTATATATATATATATATATATATATATATATATATATATATATATATATATATATATATATATATATATATATTTAAATTAATATATATTTTATTATATATTAATTTAAACTAACATATATTTATATAAAATAAAAGTTTATTCATATTAAAAAAACATATTATATTACATAGTCATAGAAAATAAAATGATTAACCACTCTTAATCTTTTCCATTACAGCACCCAACCACCCATATTTTCTACACACTAAACACTTCAATAGATCAAGATCTTTTCCTTCAAGGTTCACGAACTTTTTCAGCTATCTAACACCATCACAACTATTTGGGCATGCTATCTGTGCATAGAGGCAATACCTATACCAATGATCATCCTCGCCACAACACGTGCATATCAACAAACTGTCTCCATATATATATATATATATATATATATATGCATTTAAAAAATCTTACTTCTTCACCATCTTCGTTACAACTTCTGTATATGAGCATATAACCTTGGCAATGTGGTGTTTTAGGACACCTTCCATTCAGATACTTGCATGATAACGCAAGGTGTTTTCTTGAGGTACAAATTAGGCACCTCTCTTGATCGAATGTATCAAAATAACATGATTGTTAAGTTGATTCGCCAACGTCGGTATGTTGGTTAGTTTTTTGCAATGATGAAGAATAAGCCATGGTAAAATGAAATGGTTGTGGAGATAGTTTTGGAGTGTTGGGTAAGAATGAAGCAATTTGTGAAATTCTCAACATTCTACTCGATAGCATGCGACATTGGTAATGGCGTGTGACATTACTAATGGCGCGCGTGGTGGGCTCAACAATCACATTTGCGGTCGATATTTGCAACCACTTAGAATTGGTCAAAATTTGTATCCAAATTCTCCAAATTTCACCTTCAAATTTGAAGAAAATACTACCACCACTTATAGATGCTCTTAGAAGGTTTTTATATTGTTGAAAACTTTTGGAGGTTAATTATCATAATGGGTCTTAACTCTTAACTAACTAGGTTGATTGTATAAGCACGCTAGGATAATGTAGAACTTATTTTTTACTCACAGAATCGAAAACAAATTTTCCAAATATTAAATCTTACTTTATACGCTACTAAGTGTTATATTGCTACTCAACAACGTTATTATAAGTACCATGACAATGGGTCTCGCAAAAAATGGGTGTGGAGAAGATGTCATCAATCTATTTAATTAGTTCAAAGAATTGAGACTAACACCCGATGCACAAATATTTATAACATGTGGTGTCCTATTTGATGAGGGGATGTTGCAGTTTGAATCAATGAGCAACCATGTAGCATTATCTAAGTGTAAAAAACATGTTGGGGAGTACAAAATGTTTGAAAGAAACCATGAAATTCATTGAAAAGATGTTGTTTAACCTGAATATAGACGTTTGGGAATCTTTCATTGGTGAATTTTTGCAAAATTCATAGTAACATAGAACTCGAGGGTCATTATGTCGAGCTTGGTAGTATTTTCAAATTACTCATGTACATAATTCACTTCTATAGTTCTATGTATACTTTCATGACAAATAAGCACTAACTCTAACTATTATTATGAAAGAAGTAGATCAAATGCTCAGTGACATGTTATGGAAATTAAATACTCCAAATGTACAAATCTTACGTGCTTCTCTCATATTTTTACAAATATCGGATTCAAAGGGAAATGACCAAACTATTTGCTTACCACAAACATAGTTTACATAAAATTTAGTTTTGGAATCTAACTATGAGGAATTTTGGTGTTTTTTTTTTTTTTTTATTATTAAAAGTGTTTTAAGCGAGTAAAATATCTAAAAGATCCCGGGCGTATGCCCGGATCCAAAATCTAGTAATAGTAGAAAGTGAGGGTCATCTAGTTCTCCTGTAAGTGTTCTATGGGGCTCTAACAATTTTAGAGGAGAGCTCTTGTTATGCTTTTATTAGAATATGGTTTCGAGGTGTTCAAGAGTCCCGTAATATGATCAAACCCAAATCTTATCATAATATCACCTCTCTCTATATTATTTAATTATTTAGTTTCAAGTAGTTGTGCAGTTATTGTTGAGCATGATCATAGCTAAGAGAGTGCTATAGATTCATACTCAATGATTATATCTAGAATATGAAAAAGGCTTAACTTGATTTTCTAATAATTAATGAAGTAATACATGCTAATTTAGATTAATTGAATAAAGCAATACGCCAATACACAACATAGAATAAGTCTGATTTACACTCTTTAAATTCATATTTGATTATTTTTTGTTCCGGTTTAAAATCAATTATCTATTTGCAGGAGGCTATTTTAGATTGAAATACTCTCTAATATTTAGGCTATGGTTATATGATATATTATTATTTCAATTAAAGAAGTCTTGATTTGGGGATTTAGTAGTTTTTACGCCAATTATGTATTTACTTAACATTGTTGATACAATGTACATCCCTTGATTTTAGTAGCTACTGAGTGGTATCACCAATTGATCCACATTATTGTTTGTCTTCTTAATCCGCATTGTTTATGTGCTCTAAATAGCGTGAGGAAGGAAGATTGTAGATTAGTGGTGTAAATAGGAGTCTATATAAGTAATTGTCAGTGAGGAGGCCACATTAATTATGTATGGCCTGACGTAAGCAATTGCCAGTGAAGAGGCCACATTAGGTAGTGGAAGTGAATCCTATATGTATAAGAGACGATGGTGAATGCCGGAATTGAAGAAGTCATCGATACACATGCATTACGACATGTGAGATCAAGAGGCGAGCTTGACTTGAAGATTAGTAATTGGCTTAAAAGTTTGTTATCTTCATTTAGCAATTTAGTGTGCCTGACTGCCGGTTTAGAAATATTTCCTTCAACAAATTAATTGATCTGTTTGTTTGGAATCTCTGAATCTCTACATCCAAGAAGACGTCAACCCAAAAATCAACAGATGATAGTTCCAATAAGTATTAGATGTTGTGGTAATTACATCTACAAATGCACTAAATTCAATTCCAGAAAAGAAACGAGATTTCGGGCTATATACGTTTGTTTGATAATACGAATAATATGCTATGTTGTGCTATGGTCCATAATTTTCTTCTTATGTACCTTAAAGGTGTGGTTCTGTGGCTTACTGATGCACTTTACTTTTGTATGTATAATAAACATTCCTATATATTTAATCAAGGCGAGATCAAGAGGCAAGATCAGGATTTCATTGTGAAGCAGTTCCACGATATTAATGGCGTTGTTTTCGGTAAATGCAATGTTGCAAAGAGGATAATGGTAATTAACTATTGTATGATATGTTTTTTTTTTCTTTATTATATATTCTTTGTGTGTGGTTATTGACATTTTGAATGGGTTGTAGGGGTATCATATTGGATGGTAGACTAAGGATTTCTGAATTGCATCCAAGACCTGTTATTCTCAAAACTCAAATATACGTTTTTCCACTTTTTTCTTTAAAAAAACATAAACAAAAAATTCACTGCTCATTATTTCTTCATTGATGCATACCATCATAGTTACATTGTTAATGGGTTTGTGGGTAGGAGTTTTTTGAAGTGGTGGTGTTACTTGCTAAACAACTGAACTTACATCATGTCCTCTTTGAAGGTGACAATAAAAACGTTTATGAAAGTACTTTCAATGATCCTGATTAATTGGAAATTGTTCCATTTAGTTGAACATGTAAATACTTTTAGTAATATTCAGTTTTGAAAGTTTGATTGCAGTTGAAAGTGGTTCATCTATGTTTTTGGACTTTATAGACCCTTTATGCAATGATATTATATTTAATACAGGTGTCGACAAGCAAAGTCGGTAAAATCTTTGGGTGATGATACCAGAGGTCTAGGGCTCGAACCCCGCCAGCATCAAAGAGTTACTGATCTCATTTAAAAACAGGCTTACCAATCAAAAAATATATATATATATTATATTTAATGGTGATAAAAAAAAAATGGTACTTATACACAATTAGGTCTTTGTTTTCAGTTATTACTTATTAGCAGTGTCTCTTTTGTCTATGTTTGCTATCCCTATTGTTGGGTACATTTTAGATTGTGATTTCTCAAAACGAAGCCTTTTTCCCCAACAAAAAATCTGAAAGTTCCCGGCCATTTAAAAACCTTATCTTAGATAAAAACTACTGAAGTTCCGAATTCCAACGTGAACTCCAAAAAAAAAAATGGAAATGGTCGTGAGCCATGACTAAAATGGACTTGTGGAGCAAGTCTGATTTGTCTGCTACAACTTACCAACGAGGGCTGTACATTGCGGGCCGAGGCCCATGCAATGATAGTTATGAACTTGTGGGCTAAGTTCGGCCATTAGGTGTCGATAATTAGTCGGTTGAGTGTTGGGCACCCAAAACTATATATATATGGTACATGTTTCTCTGTTCATAAGTCTGTGTTAGGGTACTTGATAGGAGAAAAAAAAAAAAACAGTGGAGCGATGGATTCTGCAGTGATTCCGCGTCCTCCTCAGCCCAGCGCGTTAATTTCGTCAGATGCCTCAACCGAGGTAATTTTTTGAATTAGGGTAACTTTTTAGCTGGGTACTTCATTGTGTCTATGATTCGTGTGACTTTGCATTAATTACTTTCTATTAAAAGTATTTATTAAGCAGGTTATCTTATTTCGTTTTTTTTCCCAGTAAAAGAGAGACTTTTGACATAATAATAATAAGTACAGTTTATCCATCAGCCACCACTAAGAAGGAAATAGGTCAAATATTTATGAGAGATTGAGAGGCGAGGGGCACGTTTACTCGGGGACATTTGATTTGGGCATCTAGTTATGAAAATAAATTTTGTTGATTGTATGGTGACAGTCTCTCGAATAAGTAGCAAAAGTTTCAGACTTAGCAATTTTGTACAACCACAAGTCTAATACCCCTCTTAAAATAGATTGTATAATTTGCATGTGGAATACACTTTGAGTACAGCTGCATTGGTTGTGCAAACAGAGCCTTTATTAGTAGCCAACTATACATTTTTAGCGGGCGAACAAGTTTGCTCTTGATAATGACCTTTCTCCACTTTGTTACTTATTTCTGTAGCAACCAGTTTCAGTGTTCAAAAAAACACATCAAAGCCTTGAGGCTCACTGCGTATGTGATCCTCAGAGGCACTGGTCTCTTTGTTCGCACGGGTTGTAGGATTGGTAGAACTTGGATTGTACGTGGTCACTAGTTAGTTGTATTTTAGATGAGAAAAATTAATTGTTGTGTGGAATATTGGCTTTAAAGTAGTCTTTGTATTATGCTAACAAGATTATTATTGTCTGATAATCCATCCTTTCTTCTGTCACTAGGTTATTGAACAGCTCTGGCAAGAGGAAGCAAAACCCCCCTTGTTACGCATTGGGGAGCTTTTACATTCTCGCTGTAATTACCACTTTGATCACTACTTAATAATGAGATTTAGTACATTGCTTTGTCTTTGAATAATTTAAACTTTTTGTACCTTCGTTTTAGTTGTATGGATTAACTCTCTGTATCATCTATTCTTTGTGCTTGCAGTACATTAATTTGCAGTATTTCATCTTATTACACCCGTATTTATGATCTCTTAAAATTCCTTCGTTTTTCTATTTCATTTGTCAAACCATGTTCTGTCAATGTTGATATTACATAACAGGAGTATTAGTCTTGACTTTCTCTTCGTTTTTCGGCTTAAAAGAATTGAAATATTAGGTGTGTTTTGTTGCTAGTTTATGCTGTTTACTATCCCAAGTCCTTGAATATAGTTTGTACTCTTCCCTTCCAATGTTAATCGTTGTTCATGCTGTCGATATTGTTATTGTTGTTGGTATAGGATATGTTACTGTTGAATTGTAGATTGTTGTTCTCTTGTTCGGAATCAAATTCCTCTTTTGGTTACATTCCTTAAGTGAGTTTCGAAAGAAATTTATTCATTTACAGCCTTTTGTTTATGGTTTTTTCTGTCCTCTTGCAGATAGGATTTACAGACTACTTGGTGAAGGCAAGTTACTTCTCTTATTTTTTATACTTATCCTAGTACATATCCTACTTTTCTCATTGTTTTTTCCCCTTCTTGTGTGTGTGTGTGTGTGTGTTCATTCCTGCTATGTCTAAACAAATAATTTAGGCGAAACACTTTTATTTTTCCAGGTGTTTCATCGAGTGTTGTAGAATGTTGGGATGAGGAGAAGTTACAGTTTGTTGCCATAAAAGTTTTTACTGATGTACAAACCGAATCCGGAAGGCGTGAATGTCTGATTCTTAAATATATGGCAAAGCTGGATGGAGCTGGAGCATAGTAAGTTCCATCATGTTATAATTTCATGAGTATCCTTTTATTCTCTTTTGATAACTGTTTTCTTCACAATCCCATATATTGTTTAAGTTTATTACCCTTTTACAGTTATGTACAAATGCAGAACTATTTTGACCACTATAACCATCTTTGCATTGTAAGTGTTTGTTTTGTTCTGTGATTTATTTGCCCTAACCTCATATCTATATCCTTTGTGATTAATACATTCAAGTGGATTTGAGTGATGCCAACAGGTGTTTGAGAAGCTTGGACCAACATTAGATTGTTTTATATACAAAAGCTTCGGTATACCACTTTTCGATGGTGTAACAGTACAGAACCTTGGCAGACAACTGTTGGAGTGTGTTGCATGTGCGTAGCAGTTCATTACATCTTCCGTGTTAGAGATTCATTTTTAAGCGAAACTGAACTAGCACACAGCATATATATTTTTTTATATATATAGGGTCTTTATTTTTCAACAATTGTTTATAACATATTTTTGTGGCTGTTCTCCCATTACTTTGGACCTGATATGTCATAGGGTCCAAGTATCACAAAATATATGGCTGATATAATTTGATTTAGTTATGGTGGTATCCTGATATGATTTCTTTCGACATTTTCAGTTCTTCATGATAATCTGGTTGTACATACTGATCTGAAGCCTGAAAATGTTCTTTTTACGTCACCAGATTGTGTGGAAATGCTATTGGACAATGTATGTTCTGTATGAGTATTTATTACTCTCTTTTGTTCAATTATTGCTGGTTTTTAGCTCTTTTGTTTTGTGTGCTTTTTACTGAAGTTGATTAATTTTTTGTTTACTCATTATAAACGTTAAAATAATTTCCCCAGTCATCGAAGGGTCCAGTTGGCTTAAAGTATTTCTGGGAATCGAAGGTAATCAAACTGATAGATTTTGGATGCTCCGTAGTTGACGATTCCAGTGGGCCGTTTCATTATTTTCCTGGTACACCTCCTTATAGTGCACCCGAGGTTTTGCTCGGTATGTAATGATATCTGAAGTTATTTGGTTTCCACACAAGTCAAATGTATAAGACTATTTGTGT
The DNA here is from genome assembly GCF_015680905.1 of Coptis chinensis. NCBI lineage: Eukaryota > Viridiplantae > Streptophyta > Magnoliopsida > Ranunculales > Ranunculaceae > Coptis > Coptis chinensis. The sequence continues at coordinate 83,100,173 of NC_141463.1, read as the reverse complement.
TACTGACGGTATGTATTACTTCTAGCAGGTCTTGAATGGAGTTTTCCGTGTGATATATGGAGTGTTGGTTGTATCTTGTTCGAGATTCTCTTTGTAATATCTCTCTTTCGGCTCTTGGTTCTTTACCCATTTCTTTTGGAAATTAGAATGTTAGATTGACCTATTGCAATTTTGAAGATCTTTGTTTTTTTTCTTTTGATAGAGGGTGATGCCTTTTCCGACTTTAGATATTTTTGAGCACCTTGCCATGATGCAGAGATTTTTAGGCCCATTACCAGAACACATTATTGATAAATATATCCCTGCCAATACTGTTGAGTATGTATCTCCTTGAATTTTATCCATTTCATGTTACGAAGGTTTTTCGTTATATAATTCTCCCCCCATTTTGTCTAGCTGTCATTTCGAGATTGTGTCTAATACTAATGTATACTTCAGCGGGAAATCTGAGTGCTTCAAGTGGACTTTAGCACACTGGCCAGAGATTGCTCAGAGGAAGAACGTAGAACAAGTACAGAGGATGCCTACACTTAATGTAAGTTTTCTTGGCTTTCTGGTTCAACTGTACCATTCATGTGTTTTGAGGTTATAATCCGACTGTACCAGTCTGTTTTGAAATCTTCTGCAGGATTATGCAGCAGTGAAAACTCACCGTATTCCCGCGTTTAGCGATTATATAAACCTTTTGCAATGCCTCTTCAAATACGAACCATCTGAGAGACTGACAGCTCGAGAAGCCCTTGCACATCCATTCTTTAACAAGCGGTAGGCACATTGAGAGGTTATTTTGCAATGGAGATTGATGATAAATGTAATATACTCGTTCTATCCTTTAAAGATGAAGTGGTGAACCATTAATTGCAAAAACTTGTTACTTAAGTTTATAATTCTGTGTTTCTTCTGTTGAACCTGTTGTTGAATTTTTTTGCGTTAATCATCACTTAAAAAATATTAGTTTAACTTGCAAGTTTTTTTTATTAAAGCTTTATTTAAGAAACTGCGAAATCATTAAGAAAAAGAAGTTTTACTTCCTTTTTTTCCCCCTTATTGTTAATGTTTTTATCATTGCATTATTATTTTTATAGATAAAAAAAAAATTGGCTTCTTTTTCACTGTAGTTTTTTATTGGATCCCAAAGCTTCATTCTTCCATGTGAACCCATCGATTCTGACTTGTATAGATCTTCATCCCTAAATGGATTATGGCTGAGTTTACTGCAAGCTTCTTCACTAGTATCACTAATTTAGCTCTCTCTGTTTAGGTTCCTTTTTAACATTTTAATGTTTCTCAGAGTCGGAATTAGGTTTTTGTTTGGTTTAGGCTGCCCAGGATACTTGCATCTTTGAAGTCTCCTTGTACAATAAGCCTGTGTACCTGATTTCTCCGTGTGAACTGGAGAAGAGCAGGTCATGGTGCTAAATAACCTAGATGGGAAACCATTGATCTGACAACCAATGATTTGCTGCTCTTCTTTGCATAGGATTAGAAACATATTCCGTTGAGTTAGCATTGCAGGCCATCCTGATGGGTTCTTAGCAAGTAATTCATTGGTTAGAAGAGTTATAGGAAAGAATAGCTTAAAGTGGAGAAGACTCTAGGGAGTGTTACAGTTGGAGAGACTTCCATCTGTTCCTCGAAAGCTTACTCATCAGCGCTTTTCAAAATAGTTTGAAATTGATTAGTGCTGTTGAACATTTGTTCTCAAACAAGTCTAGTAAATTAGTAATACTACCTGATCTGATGGAGATATGAAGTTCAGTACACTCTTCTTGCCTACATTGAAGGGTTAATGGCAGGTACTAGGGAAAAAACTAGAAGGCTCTACTAGGTAATAAGAGCATCATCAACGCGTTGTGATATTTCATTTTCAATGTGACAGTTGACAATTTTTATAGCAATTTTCGTCACCAACGCGTTGTCAAATGATCGTTTTGATTTTAAAAATTGTCAAAACTGGAGCCAAATTGGTGAAGAATATAGAAATGGTGTGCACGGGACAACTTGACCCGTCCAAGAGTGAGACGGGACTACTTTAGCCTTCCAGCATTTATTTGTTTTTTTTTAATAAAAAATACAAATCTAGAACCAAAATAGAAATGTCTCGCACGGGACAATTTGACCCGTCCAAGAGTGGGACGGGACTACTTTTGCCGTCTATAAATTTTTTTGTTTTTTTTTAATAAAAAATTCTAAATGGCTCGATTTTGTACCGTTGGCCTTTTGGACTGTTGGGCTTTTGTAATTTGGCACGGGACAACTATTCCCGTCCAAAATTAAAAAGCAAATTTTGCCCAAAATGGGTTGGTTCTTTTCTTGGTTTTAGAGATTTTGAACTGTCAAAACTGATGAGGTGTCACAACGCAAAATGGAAATGCGTTGATGATGCTCTAAGTGGTATTGTGTTAGTGCCATAGTGGTATCTCGATGAGTCAACTGTTAAGCAGTTTCCGCCCCTTCACAGTTTTTTTGCAACAAATGAAGGTCGTCATGAAAGATGAAAAAGAGGTTATGTACTGCTATGCTATGCTTATGGCTCTTCTCCCAAATTTTGTTCGCTATTTTCCCAACTAGGGTTGGAAATGGAGCGGGTTTGGGTCGGATCAGACTATATCCATGCCCATATCCATTTTTTCAATACAAAACCAGATCCGGATCCATGACCCGAATGGATCCAAAATAGCATACCATATCTGAACCATTTTTGTAAATGGGATAATCGGATCCGACCCGACCCGACCCGAATTGTGAACCACAAGTTCTCAATCACCCACGGTCTACAAACAAGAGAGACCTATTATTATTTGGAAGATATATTAACAAAATTTTATATTTTGGATTCGGATCTAGGAGGATCCGAACCGTTTAGAGTAAAACTATATTTGAATCCGAATTAAAAATGGATAATCCATATCCGACCCATTTTCTTATTCGGACTCATTATTAAGGTCCAAACCCGTTGAAATAGGTTTGGATCGGATCGGATTCGGGTCAAAACCCGCACCATTTCCAGCCCTATTCCCAATTGACATTGTCATTTACCAATGCAGCAAGTTGCAAGCCATCGTTCAATGGATCTAATAATTAGAATCCAAGCATCAGTTTCTTTTTCTGGAAAAATCATTTGATCAGCGAAAGGCCTAAATAAGTAGAAATTACAAGTTTGGGAGCTTGTCACCAAACTATTTGACATTAGCTTAGCCCTGTTGGGAAGGATTAAAATTTTGCATGGGATGACAGTATGACACCAACATAAACGTTAAGTTTACTGCTTAGTCCACAATTCCCGATAAATCTGAGTCCAATGGTACACCACTGAGTATCTCTTTTTTTTTTGGTAACTGCCCATTATTATTGCGGAATTAGACGTATCCACTCCACCAATAAGATCATACCAAAGTAGATTACATACAAATTTTAGCAGTTTCAACCACCAAAAGAAAAAAACATTGTCTAAGTAATTCCAATATTACTGTTGGAACATTGACTTTCACACCAGTTGGAGTCGATAAACAAGAGACATCCTAAACAACTGTGTATCTCTAAAACTTGCGAAAAACAATGTTTTAAAAATAGAGTACTATTTTTGTGTGTAATGGTTTGGATTTTGGAACATACTACGCGCTCCAACTGGCATAGTTTGAATTTTGAAACCCATGGTTTGATGGGGACCCATTCAATTCTACGGCTTCTATCCCATTTCAACCGGTGCCAAACGAGATTATTAATTTTTTTTCTGCACCACTTAAAGTGGCGCCATTTGGTTCTTTTCATTTGTAGCGAGTTCAATTCGACGGGGAATGTGTAGATGTCAAGAGAAGTTATCTTCTTTACTAATCAACCTTTGATAATCAACTTTCATGGCGATTATAAAATCTCTCTCCTTGAAAACAGAACAGAAAAAAAGTATGGAAATGAATCTGATCCCCTTTCTTTGGCACGATTCCTCTTTATATAGTCTTCACTCAAGTGTCCTATTCAATCGGACTCCAACATGTGTCCATTCCTTTCTTCCTCCTTCCTCACCTATTTAACCAGATAACAAAACAAGAACATACCGACTAAATAATGAATATATTGGCATTCATTACTAATCGGGTTGAAATATCATAAATCTGTTTGATGGAATCATGGAAAGGGAACTGTTACGTGAGGAGTTTTTTTTAAGATATATGTTTGCTTAAAGCAGGAGAAGTCCGTGTTCTTACTTTTTAGAGTATATTTAGGAGTGATACCAACCTAGCATCAAACACCAATAATTTGGTGTTTTTCCAATTTCAGGAGAGTCACATATTGATGAAAACACAAAAAAAACACCAAACCAAACACCAAACCGACCAATATTTGGTTTCAGCTTTGGTGCTGTATCAAATCTCTCACGCGATTTTGCCAAAATCACGCGATTTTTCCAACACCACATGAGCTTAGGCTTTTAATCGCACGGTTTCTGGAAAACCGCGTGGACTTGGGCTTTTAAGATGGGCTTCAATGGCGCGGTTTGAGAAAGTCGCGTGGGTCATATGGCGTAGTTTATCCAAAACCACGTCATTTAATGTTGAAAATTTGATGTTACTCCTAAAGATGGTTGGTGTTTTTTTTTGCTCTCCTAAAGATGATCTTAGTTCTTACCCTCTCTTAAACAACATGAACAAGGATAAGTCCCTATTTCTTTGTTGCACCATCAATTTCTTCTATATTTGAATAGGGCTCAATCTGTCAAGCTTTCATAGATAAATTTTCTTTTCTTCATCTGTCTTTCATGGCTGCCAGCCTGCCAACACCACAAGGTAAACCGAAAATCTTCAATTTCTAATTTTTTTCGAATATCCGAAGTTTCCAATTTCGGCAAATAATTTCAGTTCTGAAAACAATTTGGATCGGATTCGGCAAAACTTTTCCATTCCGAAAAAAATTGGAATATTTTCTGAAAACTCCAAATCCGATCTGTTTAGATGTTACCTTAACTCGTACAAAATTTATACCTAGTGATCCCGACACAATTATCGTAACCAGTGTTATCAGACCCGACCTGGTGAACTTGTGACCCGGTCACGGTTTGGTTGGGTCACTTAGCAGATCATTTACTACCTATCAGTGAAGTTGTCTCTCAGTTCTAACTAACCCTGTTTTTCTTACACGTGTAGCAAGTTAGTCGAATACTGAATAAGCTATCTCTCGGTTCTAACCAGCCCTACTTTTCTTACACGTGTAGCAAGTTAGCCGAATCAAGAAATTGGGCTAGAGAGTCTCATTTAAAAAAAAACAACTCTAAAGCCCTATCCATAATTTTTTTGGGTTTTAATACCCCTACATTGTTTTTATTCGCCATAAGTGTTTTTTTATAGAAAATCTTTAGAATCTAAGTTTTTGACTCGAGACCAGGTGCCACCTGTTATTTTTTAATATAAATTATTCTCTTTTTCACCCTTCCAAGATAACTACTTGTAGATAAGATAACTACCAAAATAAAGATTGAATAAGATAACTACTTTTAGATAAGATAACTAATATAACAAAAAGAGTAGATTTTGGGTTTGAATAGAATTTAGCAAAAAGTACCGTGTATTGCTCCAAAAGTTAAATTTGACACTACCTGTTTTCATCCGAATATGGACGTTATAAACTTATACATTTTAAAATGCAGATGCACCATGTTATAAACTTATATATTTTAAAATGCAGATGCACCACGTTATAAACTTATATATTTTAAAATGCAGATGTACCACGTTATAAACTTATACATTTTAAAATGCATACACACCACGCATTTTAAAATGCAGATACAAAATGCATTTGATTATTTATTTTGTGGGTTTGATTAACTACTATTAAATGAAACGGGTTGGTTTAGAGTTTAATGTTTATAAATTTAGGATATAGAGATTAGGGTTTAGTGTCTTAAGGTTTAGGCTTTAGGCTTAGGGTCTAGTTTATAGGGGTTAAGGTTTAATGTCTTAAGGTTTAGGGTTTAGGCTTAGGGTCTAGTTTATAAAGATTTTGGGTTTAGTGTCTAGTGGTTTGGAGTTTAGACTTAAGGACTAGTGTCAAATGCCTCTACAAAATATTGGAGGCATAATATTTTTAGTTTTTTCATTACCGAAAAGCTAGTGTGCGCAGGGTGTACTCAGCGTATAGCATCTGGGCCACTCATATAGGCACAAGTACTGGTGTATTGCAGCAAAGAAGTATTGTCCAAGGGCTCTCATTCCTGCGCACTCATACACTCTGATGCCCCCTAGATGCCCTCTTTTCATTATATGCATTTTAAAATGTGAAGGCAAGTAGTTATAAGTGAATTTTTTGTGTGAAATTCAATTTTTTGTTTTGTATCCCACTATGTTACTAGGTAGATAGTCGGTTATGTTTGTTTCCAAGTGAGGATATTTTCGTCTATTCCTGGTAAAGTTGGATAACAGGTGGTTAGTTCCATATTCTGGTCCAATTGGGGTATTAAATTCTAAACAAATTTAAGAGGAGTCTTAGGACTACTAAATATTTATAACTAACTCCTCTAGACTAATTTTCTGTTAGCCGAATAGTGTTACCTATCTCTTGGTTCTAACTATCCATACTTTTGTCATTCTATCACTTCCCAATTTGTCATTTCTCTTTATTTCTCAACTTTCATGCTCAGTTTTCATCGCTTGAAACACCTAACCTTTTCTGCTCCACTTCCATCTCTTTCCCATCTCTCCAAATTGAAGGTTTCCTTGTAGTTCAACTATTCTTTTTCGAATCTCTACATATTGAAGCTTTTGTTGCGGTTCAACTATACTGAATTTTCAGTTCGTTCCATCTGTTTTTCCACTTTTAGATTGAAGCTTTTGTTGCAGTTCAATTGTGATAAACTTTCGGTTCATCTGTTTATTAAAGTAAGTCCACTTCGGTGTTAGACATTCCCAGTTGGTGCTGAATTACCTGTTCAGTTCGTCTATTTTTTCGCTTTGGACTAAAATAAGTAACTCGACTTCAGTGTTAGACAATTTAACAAAATCGCTTTGGACAAAATCAACTCGACTTTCCCAGTTGGTGCTGAATTGGTATTTTCAAATGCAAGTTCGGCTGCTTAGTCAATTTATTTTCGTCAATTGATTTTGTTGTTGCAGATTCAGATTCTGTCATTCAGTTCCTTCTTCAACTGCTCTATCATTCGTTCCATCTCCTGCAACATATCTGTTCCTGATAACCAGCGGACCCAACTCACGCAACAACTGGGAAAGTGCAAACATTTCCACATGCATATTTGCTAGTGCCATTAACCTAAGAGCATCTCTAGGTGGTAGTATCACCTCTCAAATTCTTCAAATTTGCTTCTAAAACTTGGAATTTTCCGGAATTCCAACTCTAGGTGGAAGCAAATTCGGTCGCATCACCTGTCCAACCACATTCTTGTTCGCAAATTTGGCATTTCGGATGCGGATGCGGAGCAACAGTGGTAATGTCGCTCCAAATTTTTTTTTTTGACCAGCACCACGCGCCAGTGGTACTGTCGCGCGCCACTCATAATGTTGCATGCTCCAACGGAAAAAAAAAAAGCAAAAAACGGCCAAAATTCTACATCTATATATCTACACTCATCTCCTTCTTCATTTTACATACACTAAACTCAAACATTCTTATAAAAAAAAACTCAACCATTTCACATCAATCCTCAACAAACAACACACACACATTGCCAAAAAATTGATCATGAAGTGTGTAGATGTTGTGTTAACTAGACAACGACCTGATGATCTGGAGAATTGGGAATGGCTGCACTCTTGCTGGGATAAGAGTTGCCTACGTATCAAGTTTATTGGGATAAACTTGAATCAAGCCTTACGTAGTTCATCTATCTCTACTTATAGATGTTTGAGCTAACCTTCTTTATTTGCTCCAGGCTGTTATGAAGTGTAGATCCACTTTGTGTGCTATCTTGGAGATTTGCCATTACTCTGATGTTACAAAGTAAATGTCTCCTTAATTATTACGTTGACTGAGCTCCATGATTGCGCTAGTTGATATCCTTCCATAAATGGCTGTAATTGATGCTTCAGATGACCTGGGTGTTAGGTCGTTGGGTACGGTCTGATGGTGTTGGACGACCTGAAGGAGGACAACCTGTTATGTGGACACATGTACTGTAGTGCGGAACGGAGGGTACTTACACATCCCCCTTTATTTTTTATTCGTTATGTGGACAGCTGTTGCATGGAGAAAGAACGGTTAAAAAGTAAAGTTTTGAAAGTACGTGTCTGATAGTTGTTTTGTTTTGAATTTAGGTTTTGGGGAATGTGCGGGAACTGTTTGGGCTGGATTCGTGGGCCTGAAATTATGGCGATTGTGGGTGAGTAATGATTTAGATTTTGGGAACACGAAACGTTTTGATTGTCTCGAGGTTTTGGGAAGTTGAGGGGTTTTGACTTGTAAAAGCTTTTCATTTGTTCACTTTTCAAGCAAAGGGAAAAAAGGAAAAACGAGTGAAAAAGAAAGAAACTGAGAAGGAAAGAAAACTCTCTCTTCATTTGCCATCAGGTTCGTGTTTTTGTCAATTTAAACATTTGATCTTTTAATCTTTCTTTGAACTTTGAAATGTCTATGACTAGTGATAGTTTGAGTGGTGAGGTTGAAGTTGATGAATAGAGAGAGAGAACGGTAAGTGATGAAGAGGTTGATGATAGGGTTGGTAGTGGTGTGGAGGCCTCGTCGTCTTCATTTTTGGAGACGAAGGCTGAGGATGTGAGGAGGCCTAAGTCGGAGGATTGCTATGCTTCTCTGAAGGAGGAGTTTGGTTGGGTGGAGGCCGACCTGTCCATGTACGACCTGAGGGGGGAGAGGAATGTGTTTAATAATGACTACGTTCCTTGGGGTGGAGGAATAGTTTTTTGTTATGGTCAGTTGAATGCTGGGATGAGGTTGCCTCAATCCCGTCTTACTGTTGAGGTGCTTAATTTTTTAGGAAAAACCCCTTGTCAGTTCGTAGGGAACAGCTGGATGATCTTCAATGTGTTGGATCTGTTGAATGAAAGGGGTTATTACGTTGGTTATAAAGATGTGTTGGAGCACTTTGTCGTGAGGAGGTCGGGTGCAATAAATTTCAGTTTTCAGGTTGGAAAGGGGAAATCTCCCCTTTTAGTGGGGGTGAGTAAGGAGGAATGGAGTCGTAGACCGTTTTTGGCTGTGGGTAAATATCGTCCTCCTCGTTTGGAGTTGGCCAATCGTGTTGTACAGTTTGCTGGTAGGTTGTTGGTTTTAGGTCGTAATGTGTGTGTGGTATATTATGATTTGGACGCTCTGACTTAATTGTTCTTGTTTTTGCAGAGGTTTTTATTCGTGATCGAACCCATAACTGTGTTATAGAAATGTTTGCTTGTTTGAGCTTGGAGGAGAAACGAGCTTTGCTTGGGGAGGTTGCTCATTACTTTAAGAAGCGTGGAGGGAAGAAAATCAACCGTAAGAGGCTGGAGCAAAAGGCGAGGGCTCGCAAGGTAGTGGTTGATCTTTCTGATTCTAGCTCGGATTTTGTCATGCAGAGGGAGAGCCAAAAGAAAGCACCTATTTCTGGAGGGAAAAGGGTTGGAGGGGCTGGTGATAGCCATTCTGGAGCGGCTAGGACGGCTGGAGGAGCTGCTGAAAACCGTTTTGGGGTGGCGACAACGGCTAGAGGGGTGACGCAATCCAGACGCTCTTAGCTGGGTGACGCAAATCATTTGACATCCCAACGCTCTGAGTTGGGTGATGCAAATCGGTTGGTGTCCCAACGTTCTGAGTTGGTGGATGTAGGACGTTCTGCATCCAACCGCTTCTTCTCTGGTGATGCAGATCGCTCTGCATCTAACCGCTCCTCCGGAGATCGCGGGTGTCTTTGGAAGTCTTTGGTGGTGTTCTTCTTTGGTGGGAGTGCTGGTGGAGAAGGTGATGCTCCCACTTCATTCCAGAGGTCTGTTCTGAAGAGGCGCTCCGAAGTGGTTGAGTCTGAGGGGGTTAAGAGGGCCCGAGCCGAAGTCCAAGAACGACCTAAATCTTCTTGAGGATCGTGACTTCTTCGTCGGGTACATCTGAAGAAGATGAACCTGATTGATTTGGCTGTTGACGCTGGGGTGGCTGAGGCCTGTGGAAAGAAGAAGGTTGATGATGTTGAGCCTACTTCTGAACAGTGGTCAAGAAGTGCGAACCCAAGTAAAAAGAGTGCAAGTGACGTTCTGGATAGGCTGGTTATGTATGACGACCCTATTAGTGGGCTGAGGAAGTTTGTGGAAAATGGAGACTGTAGTTTCAAGTCCAAGTTGATTACTGAGGGGTTGCTGGAGAGTATTGTGCTTGATGGGGATAGGCGCAAGCTGGATGGTAAGGATTTGGATGTGAGCTTGCAGGAGATGGATCGGTCGCTGTGCTATGTGAGTGTTCTTCCGTTCTGAGCTTGCTTCTTTTGGGTTTTGTCCATTTTGATCCCATCTAATCTCTATATATGTCTTTTTTTGTTAGATTCTAGCCATGTACAGGAAGTTGAGGGAGATGGCGTCTTTCTCCAATCTATACAAGAAGAAGCTGGATGCCAGCAAGCAAGCTTATAGAAAGCTGGTGGCCGAGCAGCAAGTGGAGATGACTGAGGTTGCAGGGCTGAGCGCTTAGGTGCAAGAGTTGGGTGGGAAAGTGTCTCTGTTGCAACCCTCTCTTGACTCTGCAAAGCTGGAGGTTTAGCAATGGGTTGCCGAGTGCAAGAAGCAGCGGGTCATTGCTGAATGAGCTAAGACTAAATATAACAACCTTGTTAATTTGGTGGAGGGTGGTGATACTTACGTTATAGTAGATGATTATCTGGATCTAGATTGTAGGTATGAGCTCCTAAAGATGTCAGTTGAAAGTGGGGCTACAACAGTGTCTATCGAAGATACTGGTGTAGATGCTAGTAAACGATCTAACCTGCCAACCGACCTAGGTTCTACTCCAACGGTTCTTCCAGTTGTGCCTCCTGTTGTTGATGTCTCTGATGTTCCTAAAGTTGTTGCTGATCCAGCTAGTGGCTCGGTAGGTGAAGAGGGTTGTGAGCTGGATCCGTTGAATGTTGATCAAGTATCTCGTGTTGTTTGAGCTTCTTCTGGTTTGAATTTGTGGTTGGCTATTTCTTTGAACAACGTCCTAATGTTTTTGTTCTTGCTACTGACGATAATATATTTTTCTATGATGATGGGGGTATTGAGGTCATTTTCCTTGGATAACCGGGGGCCTCAATATCTAACCGAATTTGTACTTAAGTAGAAATATTTAAATTACTTACTTGTTAAAATTGTTTGAAACAGGCATTTGTTGCTTCTGTTGTTTTTAATATGTTGTTTGACGACCTGTGTTGCATAGTAGTCGTACTGATGAACTGCTTGACTTTGCTAGGCCGTCTGATTGTTACAGGTAGTAAAGTGTTTGTGTACGACCTGGTATATTTGCATAGTTAGCACCTTGGTTTCGTCTTGTCCCTAGGTGTACGCCATGATTCGTTCCTTTTGGGGGAACTTCTGCTTGATATAATTAGCTTTTGAGTGGCTATTATATTTGAGTCTAATTTAAATCCTTTGTGAGGTCGTAAGTTGACTTGGGGTCCCTTTGGGGGTCCCCTATATTGTATTTGTCTGATAATTGGCCTTTGAATGACAATTACAGTTGAATCATATTTAACCCTAGTGTTGGTGTTAAGTTAATTTAAGGTCCTTTTGGAGGACCTTGTTTGAATTGATTGAAATTTAACCACTGTGTGGTTGTAGTTGAGTCGTTGTAGACTCCGCCTTTGATGTACGACCTGTCATTATGATGACGTAGGTCAGGTTGCACAGTGTGAGATGCATCGTACTTATGTAATGCAAACAATGATATTTGTACACAAAATGTTAATGAAATTTTATTCATACTGACTTATATATTTGGAGAAAGACTTATTGATAGAATCGCTTTAGGAGAGTTGTATTCCAAGGTCGGGGAAGCATGTCACCGAGCTGAGTTTTGATCCAGTATGCGCCATTTCCAACGACATTGTCAACAATGTAGGGGCCTTCCCAAGTTGGGTCGAGTTTGGCTGGGGCCAGTGCCTTTTTGAGGACTAGGTCCCTAGCTTGGAAAGATCTTGGGACGACCTTCTTATTGTAACATTGTTGGATTGTTTGGTGGTACCGAGCTAGGGATATTGCAACTGTTTCTCTGCGTTCCTCTAGGAGATCAACTTCTTTTGCCAAGATAGTGTCATTGTCTCCTGACTCGACGATGTCAGAACGTGTGGTTGTGAGTGTGAGTTCTGATGGTATTACTGTTTCTATTCCGAAGCAAAGTGTGAAAGGAGACTCATTTGTACTGGCCCTGGCTGTTATTCTGTATGCCCATAGAATGTTCTCGAGCTGCTCTGGCCATTGGATTTTCTTGCTCTCCAACTTCTTTTGGAGGTTTTCTTTGATGGCCTTGTTTGTGGCATCTGCTTGACCATTGCTTTGTGCATATCTAGGTGTAGAAAATGCTTGAGTGATATGCCATTTTTGTAGAAAAGCCTTGACCTGTGTGCCAGCAAATTGGGTTCCATTGTCCATGACAAGGGTGTGGGGTAGACCAAATCTTGTGATGATATTGGTCTATATGAAGTTGATGACATTGACTTCTTTGACTTGGACTAGTGGAATTGCTTCAATCCATTTGGTGAAGTAATCTGTGGCTACTAGGACGTATTTGAGACCTATTTTCTTTTGTGGGATGAACGGTCCCATGATGTCTAGCCCCTACATGTGGAAAAGCCATGGGCTGGCTATATTGATCAATTCCCTTGCTGGGCTTAGGTGGTTGTGGCCAAATGTTTGACATTGGAAGCATTTAAGAACATACCTTTTTGCCTCGATATGCATGTCTGGCCAATAATACCCTTGGGCTATTACTTTATGTGCCAGAGATCTTGCTCTTACGTGGTTGCCACATTCACCTTTGTGGATTTCGTCGAAAATGAGCTGGCTTTCGCGTGGAGTTATGCACTTTAGGTGGAGTCCTCCTGCAGATTTGCAAAATAATCGTCCGTTGATTATTGTGTATCTTGGGGCTCGAAATTGTATTGCAGAAGTATTATTTGTTTTGATAGGAGTTCGCCATGTAAAATGAACTTGATAAATGGGCCCATCCAAGATTGACTGATTTCTTCTTCTAATGAGGGTTGGAAATCTGTGAGGCTATTGACACTTTCTTTGTGGTATGCAGGTCGCTCCAAGACGTCAATGTAGACTGTGGTCGGACATGCTTCTTGTGTCTTGGAAGCTAAGAAAGCTAGACTGTTTGCATGTCTGTTATCTTCCTTGGGAATGTGCTCTAATGAGAATGTTTTGAACGATCTGATGAGGTCATTGATGACCTGAGCGTACTTTACTAGGTTTGCTCCATTTGTGACATATTCTTTGGTGATCTGCTTGACGATTAGCTGGGAGTCACTGTAAGCCTTAAGCTTTAGGACTTGTAGCTGCTGTGCCATGCGGAGTCCTATGATCAATGCTTCGTATTCCGCTTCATTGTTGGACATTGCGAAATCTATCTTGATTGATTTTTGTAGTTGGCCTCCTTCTGGTGAAGTTAACACAGCCCCCCAGTCCACTGCCATTATTGTTGCACGCTCCATCTACGTAGAGGTGCCATGTGTCTGGGGTGGCTTGTTAATGGAGTGAAGTGATTGGCTCGGGTTCCTAGTTGATATCTTCGACGGGGAAATCTGCCAAGAAGTCGGCAACGACCTAGCCTTTTCGAGACGTTCTGGGAACGAACTCGATGTGATGTTCTCTGAGCTCTTCAGCCCATTTGGCCATGCGGGCTGTTTTATTGTTGGAACTCAATACCTGTTTGATGGGTATATCTGTGATGACCTTGATTCTGTGAGATTGGAAGTAAGGTCGAAACTTTCGAGCTGAGTATAGTAAAGAAAGCATTGTTTTCTCCATTGGAGAGTAGTGCTTTTCTGAATCTGCCAACGTTTTGCTGGTGAAGTAGACCGGTTTTTCGACTCCATCATGTTTGCAAAAGAGAACTGAGCTGATTGCGAAGTCGGTAATTACAAGGTATAGCCCCAGTGTTTCTCCTTCTTCTGGCTTGGATAGGACGGGTGGAGTTGACAAATAAGTTTTCAGGTCGTTGAAGGCTTTATGGCACTCATCTGTCCAAGTGAAAGTTGCTCCCTTTTGAGTATTTGCAGGAATGGTCTGCACTTGTCAGATGCTCTTGAGATGAACCTGTTGAGGGCTGAAACCATGCCAGATAACTTGTGGATTTGTTGCTTTGTAGTTGGTTTTGGCATTTCAAGGAGAGCTCGTATCTGTTCTAAGTTTGCTTCAATGCGTCTTTGTGTAATGAGGTAACCTAAGAATTTCCCTGAGGCTACTCCGAATACGCATTTGGCTGGGTTGAGCTTCATTTTATTTTGGCGAAGTCGTTCAAAGGCTTCTTGCCGGTGGGAGATGTGATTTTCCCGCCTTTTCGCTTTTGACCACCATGTCGTCTATGTAGACTTCCATAGTGTCTCCTAGCAAGTATTTGAACATTTTGGTGACCAGTCTTTGGTAGGTCGCACCTGTGTTCTTCAAGCCGAATGGTCTTACATTGTAGTAGAACGTACCTTGCTCGGTTATGAAGGACGTCTTTTCCTAATCTTCTTCTGCAAGCAGTATTTGGTTGTACCCACTGTATGCGTCCATAAATGACAAAAGCTCATGACCGCAAGTTTGATCTACAAATATGTCGATCCTTAGTAGGGGAAACTGTCATTTGGGCAGTGTTTGTTGACGTTGGTGAAGTCTATGCAAAGCCGTACCTGACCATTATTCTTTGGAACGGCTACAATGTTGGCTAGCCAGGTCGGGTACTCGACTTCTCTGATGAATCCAACATTTTTAAGCTTTTCTATATCTTCGTTGATGGCCTTTTGAAACTTGAGTGCTAATTTTCTTGGTCGTTGTTTGATAGGCTTAATAGTTGGATCTACATTTAACTTGTGGCAGGCCACCTGAGGGTCGATTCCTGGCATATCGATATATGACCAAGCAAAAACATCTTTATTGAGAGATAGAAATTTGATAAGTTGGTCCTTGAGCTTGGGGTCTAAATCAGCCCCTACATAGACAAATTTTGGGTCATCAGTTGTGCCCAAATTGACTTTTTCTCCTGGTTCTATTTGAGCTTGTTTTCCTTTGAGCTTTTCAGATGCAGTTGCTGGAGGGCTGGATGTTTGAGGATCTTGCCTCTTTGGGACATCTTTGGCTTCAAAGACCTAAGGCTTCGGTGTGATCGTTGTGCTGACCTGATTGCATCGGTGAGCTTCCAGTTGGTTGCTTCTAACCTCCATGATGCCTCTGGGACCGGGAAATTGCAGGACCTAGTGTAAGGTTGATGGAATTACTTGGATCTTGTGAATCCAACGGCGTCCTAGAATGGCAGTGTAGGACGACCTGACATCGATCACACTGAAGCGTGTGGAAATTTTGACCATGTCTTCCTTCTCTCCAATGGAGACTGGCAGGATGACATCTCCAATGGCATTTGTGCGATCTCTGTTGAACCCGTAGAGCGGTGCGTTTGATTATATCATCACCAAGTCTGGCAGGCGCATGTCCTTGTAAGTTTGATAGAAAGGTATGTCGCACGATCTGCCTGGGTCGATGAGGACTCTTTTGACTGTTGTCACACCCCAAATTTCCAGAATAATTAAAACTGATATTCACTCACCTGGAAACCCGGGGTGAAACAAAACCCACTAACATATTATCAACCACGATATTAAACTCTGAGATCAGATTAAAACTGAAAGAACAACGCTTCATTTACAAATAAAATTTTTACTAACCAACTCTATTACATTTGTTTCAATTCAAAACCGTATTACACTTTAAAACTTAAACCCGGAAGACTCCAAGAGCAAATCCAAGTCACGTGTCTTCATCCACCGTGACTCCACCATCTATGTTTCCAAGAACACACCCACGCTTGCAAAACAAAGCAAACATGGGTCGACAAATTGAATTTTTGGTATATGAGTAGACTAACAACAAAATATATATAATAATATTTCAAATGAATAAATGTAACATTTCAAACAATTTCAACTTGAAGACAATATAGTTCCGTTTTCCAAAAGCGGTGTAGTTTCTTCCCAAGTAAGATTCCACCCCAACATACAAATTCCAAGAATCTCATATAATATTACTTTCGTCATTCCCACTTTCCAAGATAACTCACAATACAATGCCACTTACATTTCATTTATTAACTGCACATATGATAACCTAATTAAATATGAGTTTGGTATACCTTACCTTTAAGCCAACACGCCGCCTTAGGGTAGGATATTTACGTCCCTCGAGAAAAGATTAATAGCTCCTACCCTCCCCAGAAAACAGAGTTAGACATCACAATAAATTGATTTATCTCAGCCGGTCAAAATTCTATTCATGACCCAACCTCATTTAAGACATTGA
Organism: Coptis chinensis; assembly: GCF_015680905.1. Taxonomy (NCBI): domain Eukaryota; kingdom Viridiplantae; phylum Streptophyta; class Magnoliopsida; order Ranunculales; family Ranunculaceae; genus Coptis; species Coptis chinensis. The sequence continues at coordinate 83,083,722 of NC_141463.1, read as the reverse complement.
AGTCTAATTGATATAACCCGTTTAGTCCGGATTCTTTGAGGAATACCACTTATCATAATACCTATATCAATGATAGTCATTCATATGACAAAGATTACGTCATAAAGTTTCGTGTGCATAACCATAGATCTCGGACTATCACAAGTCATTAATATTTTCGTAATAACATATCAAGTTATAGTCATTTCACAGTCCACATAGAAATTACAATCATTTACTAATATTATTCAATCGTCACACTTCATATCCATAACATCACACAATTCATATACTTTTACTTTAGTATCACTTCGCCTACTTATGAGAACGAGGAAAAGTCACAACCAAGGAGTACATTCATCCCTTGTGAGTATCAACTCATACAAACCACGTAAACATTTATCATAAGAAATCATATACATCATATGCAATAACTCCATCACACGAAAATCAATATTTTACTTTGCTTATTACTTATCTCGTTGACTCATTTATTTAAAGACACAGCCCACCTTTAGTTCCTACTCCACGATTTGCACTACACACATTTGCCAAATCACACATATCCGTCCGCCTTCACTCACACCGAAAGTACCACTACAAGACATACGTCCCAAGCGGGATATCGCCTCCGAAACATACTTTCATCTTGTAAACTCGTAATCTTGTGAGTCACGGCCATCTCGGGCTTTCCATACACATAATCACAAAGCCTCTTTGGGCATAACAAATATCGGGTCATTCATGGCACATTCAATGAATACCTTGGGTCATTCCCCGCCACATTCAAGGAATACCCATCATAACACTAACGGGCCATTCATGGCACATTCAATGAATGCCCCGAGTCATTCCCCGCCACATTCAAGGAATACCCAAACCTACATTCCCGCACATTCAAGGAATACGACCAACCCGCCAAGGCTTTAGTTCCTCTATAGGGCAGTCCAAAACGATTGGGTCATTCATGGCACATTCAATGAATACCGGTCATTCATGGCACATTCAATGAATACCCATCTATCACATGACATCACAAGTCATAAACATTTCTTTTCATTACCAAATCCTGAGGCGTGGAGAGTTCTAAAGATGTGGGCGACACATTAAAACATTATTATCACTTATAATTATACTAGCATTACTCATGTCAAAATAGACCACACATGCAAAGAGTCACTTTTGCGCGTCAAGGCAAATCAAGCACTTAAATATCATTAAATGTAAACAGACTTATAATCAAACAAATACAATTTATATAACCATACTCATATATACAATATCGTAAACAAATAGTTCATTAGCCCAAATTCAAGTCCACACACACTAATGTCTAAAACATATCCACATATACTAAAGTCTATATTCATATACAACTTCTATCTCCCACATAGATATTTATGTAGTCTCAAAACAACAATAATTTCTAACATAATCACATAGTTATCACACAAACTAATATATATATTATAGATATAGTGTAGTGGGTGCACTTTTGCTCAAAGTCGCCTTCATTATCCAAATCTTTCAAGATTGGAATCAAGCCCTTTGTAGTTCTTATCACCACATAATCAATGCTAAGGTTTTTCCTACATTCATCCAAATGACATGTAACTTAATTATTTAGAAACTAAGGTATTTAGATATACTTTTTCATGTAGAACTCGAAGTCCCAACCTTAGCCCATCTAAAAGAAAATTTAGGTTGAAAACGGTCAAAATCCTAATTTCAAAGAAATGGATTTCGACGGATATCTTCGAATGGAACAACTCTTTCCACGTATCCAAAACGATCGAAGCTTTTTGTGTTGCAAAGCTGACGCACAGAACTTACTTTCTCTTGTTTAACAAAAATACCCAATCATCAAGGTCAAATCTTTCTTAGATAAATGACAACCAAAGTTATACAAGCTTCCACAGCATTTTATTACTATATGTGTCCATATAATATACACATAAAACGTAGTACAATTAAACAATCCACAGTCCACAATCAAAGCCCAATATGCTTTACACACTACTCACGTCAAAATCTAAATTAGATAATTTACCAACCAAGTTATACAATATCCGACAGTATTTTATTACTATATATATATCCATATAAACAAACATATGAAAAACTGGAAAAGTCAACATTCACAGTCAACGGTCAACAGTCAAAGTCAAAGTCAACGGTCAAAGGTCAACACCTCATGGTCAAGGTCAAACTCAACATGTCATGGTCAAGGTCAAACTCAACATGTCATGGTCAAAGTCAAACCGGCTCTAGTCAAAGTCAAACCGACAAAGTCAAACCGCCCAAGTCAAAGTCAAAGGTGAAAGTCAACCGTCATGGTCAAAGGTCAAAGTCAACGGTCGATGGTCAAAGTCAAACTGTCCTAGTCAAAGTCAAACTGTCATTTCCATGTTCGACAAGTTTGGGGTCATAGCCATGGTTCATGGCTAAAGGTCAATGTGCATGGCTCGATGGGCTCATGGTTAAGGTCATAGTGACCTGGACCCGGTGGCCAAGCCCAAACCTTAGAACCGAAAGTCTAAAACCAACTTATTAATTCTACCCCACCCAATTGGATCGATTTAAGTCCCTAGGATCGGTCCCAAGCTATATTAGAACTTGGCCCAAAACGTTAAGTGGTTCGGTCCGAAAACTTTAAATTAAACTGGTCCACAAATTAAAACAAAATCGGGCCCAATCAAAACTTAATTAAACTGATCCAAAAAAAAATACAAATGGGTTCGGCCCAAAATTAACTGAAACCGGCCCAAGACAAAATAAAAGAAAATAAAATGGCCCAAAGAACTTAAACATTTCGGCCTGGCCCAACAGCCACCTAAAGCCCTAAAACTAAAACCGGCCCAAGTAGCTAATTGGTTAGGCCCAAGGCCCAACCACACTCTGATGTCCTCTTCTCCAAATCCATCACCGGCTCTCTCCCCAATCGGCCCCACCCCTAACCACCACTCGACCACCTCCATCATCCTAAGGCGGTTTTGACCTCCTACCAAACCAAACAACATTTATAAAACCAAAACTCTAATCCTTTAATCTAGATTTACCCAAAACTAGATCAGAAAAAATTTTGGACCGCCATTAATGGTCGCTCCAAGCTCGACAGCCCCCATCAATGCCCTCACTCACTACCCCATTTCCTCGAAAACAAACAACCCACGACACCAACAAAACAGTTCACAACAACGGTTCACATAAAAATCAAAACCTCGATGATCGCGATAATGGTGTTCGGCGCCATCGACGCCGCTCAAGGCTCCCAACAGCCCACCCACCGTACTCAACCCCCAACAATCTATCAAACCCACTCATCATTCCACAACCAAACACCAACAACAAAACGAGTTCAACCCGCCACCATCGATGCGGTTTCACAACAAAAACTGGCGCTTCCTCGGACACCATTAGCGCTTTGAGGCGTGAACAAGTGCTACAACAAGTTTAAGTTCAAAGTCTACGCCGCCATTAACGCCTCATTGAGCTTCAAGCTTCCAAAGCTTCAACATTTTAACAGTTAACAAATGTTTGACTAGAGTTTTAACAACTCGAATGAAACACGACGTCGAATAAAACAATATAATGAAAAAAGTATAAAACGAAACCTTAGGCGATTATGCCGATATTCAAAAACGATAAAATCCGGTGATATAGCAAAATAGCTACTCACCCGCAAGCGACTCCTACGAATTCCTCCGAACCGAAATGTCGGCTCCACCTCCGAAATCCAAATTTTCATCTCTGCCTCCATTTTCATTATTTTATTATTTCTCTGAACCCTATTTTCTAGAAAAATGTGTTTATATACTTGGGTCCGAAACCCAAGCCCAACACCGACTCGGGCCCAAAACCAAGCCCACATATCCCGAGTCCAATCCGACGAATTTTTAAAATAAACAATTAAATTAATTAATTAAATAGAAAAATACGTATAAAAAAACACGGGGTGTTATAACTGTCCACCCATTAATTTTGACGTGCACTACCAGGGCATCATTGTGGGGTAGGCACACCTTGTCTAGATCCTCTTCAGTGAATGAAATTGTTGTTGCTATTTGAGGATTGGTGGGATTGATCATCTCAACTTTATGTGAGAGATGGTAGATTTCTTGAAGTGCTCCTACTCGTCTACGCTTCTCCCGACCTGAGGTTTCATCGTTGGAGGTGTTTGTAATCATGTTGATTACTTTCTCCTTATCGTGGTCGGATGAGTGTTTTTTTCCTGTTGTGCCTCGACCAACCTGGAGATTTAGATCATCGGGCTGGTCTGCTCCTGCTTCTGTTGTTGGCAGGCCGTTCATTGCTACGTCTTTTGCTTCTGTAGCGCTTGGCATCTAGCTTGTGCCTGAGGTCGCTTTCTGGCAGGAACTCTTTCAATTTGCCATTCTCCACTAAGTCTTGGAGGTAATGCTTTAGGCTCTAACAATTATTGGTGTCGTGGTGGTGGAGTTTGTGGAAATGGCAGTATGGACGTTCTAGTATGGCGATCACCTTGTTAATGTTGGGTTTGAACTTTGAAGTATGGTGTTGTATATATCTTCTTCAAGATCTGACTCGGCGTCCTGGAGAAATTGGAGAATTCCCTCTTTGTGTATGAGGGCTTACTGGAGCTAGATCTCCTGTTGTTGTTGTTGTTGTTGTTTGAATATTGCTTGCTTTCCTTGGGGTCTTGCTCATTGATAACGGCGAGGACCTCTTTGCCTTTGCGCTGAGCCATCCATTCTTCGTACTTGATGTATTTGTCGACTCTGTGATACAGGTCGGCTGAGGTTTCTGGCTTGTTACGCATGAGGGACCCTGCTAGGTCGGAGTCGTCTAAAAGGGCGTTTGTGAACGTAGAAATTGCATAGCCGTCACTGATTCCTGATTCCAGCAAGAGGAGGTCCTTCTTAAAACGTCTTAGGAAGACTCGGATCGTTTTGCCATGAGCTTGCTTGAGCTGAAACAAGGAGTCCTGGTCGGCTCGCTTCTTTCTGTTGTGGACGAACTCTATTGCGAACGTCTCAGCTAGTTTGTCGAAGTTGTTGATCGAATTAGGAGGGAGTGTGTAAAACCAGTCTATTGCTCCATCCTTCAAACTGGCTGGAAAAAGCTTGCACTTTAGGTAGTCGTAGTCTGGATGGCTATAGAGTGCAAGGATTTGACTGAAGCGAGCTACGTGCTCGCCTGGGCAGGAGGTACCGTCGTACAACGGGAACTTTAGCTGGATGAACTCTGAAGGAGGCTGCTTGTCTCTGATTTCTGTGGTGAATGGTGATGCCTTGTACGTTTTTAGCATATTCTGAGCGATCTAGATCGCGCTGGCTCTTTCGTTTGACTTCTCTAATTTTTGGGTGAAGTCTTCTAAGCGTTGATTAGTAGTGGTGGTGAGGGCTGCAATGGCGTTGTGCGCAACTGCTTCTGTGGTGCCGTTGTTGGTGTTGGAGGTGGCCTGGTCGCGCATCGTATGATTCTCTTGTTGTAAAGTGACGAAAGCATCTTGTAACGTCTTCATCTGTTCTGCCAACATTTGAAGATAGGTATCCATGGTGGTTTTTACCAGCTTCGTGGGCTTGAGAAAAGAGTAAATGTGCTTTTCTTAAGGAAACGAACCGATAGACGACGCCAATATAGATGTTGTGTTTACTGGACAACGACTTGATGATTTGGAGAATTGGGAATGGCTGCACTCTTGCTGGGATAAGAGTTGCCTACGTATCAAGTTTCTTGGGGTAAACTTGAATCAAGTCTTACGTAGTTCATCTCTATCTACTTATAGATGTTTGAGCTGACCTTCCTTATTTGCTCCTGGCCATTATGAAGTGTAGATCCACTTTGTGTGCTATCTTGGAGATTCGCCATTACTCTGATGTTACAAAGTAAATGTCTTCTTGATTATTGTATTAACTGAACTCCAAGATTGTGCTAGTTAATATCCTTCCATAAATGGCTGTAACTGATGCTTCGGATGACCTGGGTGTTGGGTCGTTGGGTACGGTCTGATGGTGCTGGACGACCTGAAGGAGGACGACATGTTATGTGGACACATGTACTGTAGTGTGGAACGGATGTCACTTACAAAGTGTATGGGATTTTCCCCCTTCAATCTTCATTTTCATCTTCATCTTCATCGTCGTCTTCTTCTTCATATTCTCCAACAGAAGACTCGACAGATTGTCTTGATGAAGAATTTGTTAATGTCATTCCTCTTATGAAGCACCATTTGGTTGTACTTGCACAAGCACAAGTACATGCTTCGAAGGCACCACATGGTGGTTAAAAAAAAGTTGAAAAGTGAAACATATAAACTATGCTTTGACTTTGGAAATCTTGAAGGCCAACTACTTCGTAGATCGTCCTGTTTTTCCGAAAGAGAATTTCAAACGGCGCTTTCGTATGAAAAAATCTTTATTCCTTCACATCTTCAACGATATTCAAATTCATTTTAAGTACTTTCAACCTAATTTAACAATGTTGGTAAACCTGGTATAGATCCTCTGATCAAGGTGGCTACAACTTTGCGTATTCTTGGTTATTATACGATGGCTGATCAAATTGACGATCAATTATATATTTCCAAGTAAACTGGAAACCAGGCGTTGAGGCATTTATGTGATGCAATTATCAAATTGTATGGTTCAATCTACTTGCGAAGGCCAAATATTGGAGACACCCGACAGATCGTTTATCTCTACTACTTATAAGTGGCATGGTTGAGTTAGCTAAATAAGTTGTCTCTCGGTTCTATCTAGCCCTAATTTTTTTACACATGTAGCAAGTTAGTCGAATGTTGAATAAGCTGTCTCTCGGTTCTAACCAGCCTTGCTTTTCTTACACGTGTAGCAAGTTAGCCAAATAGTTACATGTCTCTCAGTTCTAACCATCCCTACTACTTATAAGTGGCGTGGTTGAGTTAGCCGAATAAGCTGTCTCTCGGTTCTAACCAGCCCTGCTTTTTTTACACGTGTAGCAAGTTAGTTGAATGTTGAATAAGCTGTCTCTCGGTTCTAACCAGCCCTGCTTTTCTTACACGTGTAGCAAGTTAGCCGAATAGTTAAATGTCTCTCAGTTCTAACCATCCCTACTTTTGCCATTCTATCACTTCTCAATTTGTCATTTCTCTTCATTTCTCAGCTTTCATGCTCAGTTTTCATCGCATGAAACACCTGATGAGAAAAGCATATCTCGTACCATAGCTCAGTCAATCTCTGATGAGACCGGTTCCTCTATAACCGGGTACAGAGATTGATCTCTGTACCACACACACACATATCTCGTATCTCGGCGCACACACACACATCTCGGAGCACACACACAGGTATCAAGGCACACACACATCTCGGATTCGGATCAACGGCGAGATAATATGGTTACAGAGATAATCTCTGTACCCGGTTGTAGAGATCTCGAGTCCTTCTCCGATTATAAGAGTAGGGTCTCACTAAATCACACCTTTACAAGGACTCTTTCTAAATCAACTCCCATCTAACGGTTCTTCAATTGATGTCGCGTTTGCACGGAGAGATTGACGTCTCCTCTAGTGTAAGGTATAATTTCTTCAAGTTAGTGTAATGTGTAATTAATTAAGGGTCCTACAGACTCCATTTTGCGTTGGGCAAACCCCGCCCAATTTGGAGACCCCATCACCAAACCCGAACAAAAACAAACCGGAAATAACCGGTTACACACCCAACAAAGAAGAAACCAGTTATCACCCTTAGTCTCTGCAAAATTAATTCACCAAACACTAAAAACCAAAAATTGATTCGGTCTCCGCCAAATTAAAGATTGATTCGGTCTAATCTCTCGGTTTCTCTTCGCGGCATATTCTCGATCTCTCTTTGTAGGGGCAGTCTCTCTCTCAGTCTATCTCTCTCCATCTCTTAGGTTGTGACAAATCTTTATTTTTCCATCTCGTTGTATCTTCTGTGTCTTAATGGGTGGGGAGGACTGTAGGGGAGTGATATTCTCTCTCCAGCACGTGCCCCACATGGTGGATATAACGCATCGACCTATGGACGCAGGTCGCACCTTCGAGCTAGGAGAACGCTCCAGACAGTTCGCAGTATCACGCGAACTACGCTAGGAAGCGACTCAGACACCCCTTCCAGAAGCAATTATGAATAAAGGTACACTTGCACAGATCCTGGCCATCAGCCACTGACCACTGCCGCAAGCTACTTGTACAGATTGTCACTCCACATCATCACAGCAGACCTATGAGGACAGTTCCCACATGCTCTCCTGATCTCCACCCCTCGTTTGTAACACCCTTTACACGTGGTGGGCAAGGATACACTCTCAACATCTATAAATACCTTTCCTATGAACTACGCCAGACCTGATTCTGCTCTCCCAAAAAAAACCCAGAGCAAGATACGTAGGCAGTTCGCTCCCTAGACGAACTCGGTCCATCCAACAACCCATTCCAGTCCCCTAACCGACTGTGTGTAAGGGAAAGCTAAACCACACATTTACATTGGCGCCATTTGTGGTCTCGATTACTTGAGAAACCACTTCCAAACAAGTCAATAACCAAAGCTCTCAAGCCCACGAAGCATGGCAAGCCTCAAAGCTCAACTCCACATTTTAGCAGGACAGTTAGGGACAGTAAACGAGCAAATAGCTCAACTCAGGCAGGAGAACGTTACACTACGTGCACAAGTGGACACACAGAACCCACTAGGTGCCACCGCAGAAGACAACGTCATCAACGTCAGTCAACAGATCAACGAGCTGAGCCAAAGGCTCGACAAAAATACAGTAAAGTGAGACTCCACCCAGATCGTGCAAAAGATGCTGAAAACCTACCGCGCATCTCCATTTGCTGCTGAGGTCCTCAGCAAAGTCTCTCCTCCAGATTTCATCCAGCCACGGTTCCCAATGTACGATGGCCGCACATGTCCAGGTCAGCATATAGCTCGGTACGTTCAAAGTCTAGCACTCTACAGTGCACCAGAGTTCGACCACCTTCATTGCAGACTATTTCCGGCTAGTCTAAAAGATGGTCCACTCGACTGGTTCTTCTCCCTCGAGGCCGACTCGATAAAGAATTTCGAACAGCTCACCGACCTATTCGCAAGCCAATACGTCCACAACAGACGTAAGAAGGGAGATCTCAATTCACTTTTTCAGCTTGCTCTCGGCAAGGAGGAAACCTTCCGCTCCTTCTTAAGTCGGTTCAAAACCGAACTATTAGACATGGAGAGCGGCCTCAAAGAGTCATTTGCCGCAGTGGTTTCACAAACGCCTGCCGCACCCGCAACACTGCGCTCACCAGATCACTCCTGAAGGAGCAGCCCGAAACGCTGGCCGAGCGGTATGCTCGAGTTGATAGGTACATCAAATTACAAGAAGGATTGAAAAATCATAACCAAAAGAAGAAGAAGAAGAAGAAGAAGAAGAAGGAGAGGTTTACGAGGTAACATCATCCTCTAAAAAACGATCCCGACAACAAGGGCAGCCCTCCAAACTCAAAGCGTGCAACGATCGAGAGTTCGCCATACTTACCCGATCTCCTAGTTACATACTAGAGAAGATCAAACGAGTTGCCTACTACCGGCGACGAGGTAAAGCAACCCGGCCAGATCGCCCGACCCAAAATTTACTATCAAGCGCTTCCACCGAGCTAAGTGCCATGAAACCGATGCATGCTGGGGGCTCAAACATTACTTGCAGGATCTTATAGAAGCAGGACACATCAAGCAATACACCAATATAGCTGACGGTGACCTGCGCCACAAGCTCATGGCCCGCAGAGAACGAAGTAGGTCCCCACCTCGACGCGATGATCGGAGGGCCCAAGATCGCTCTCACAGCAGAGGACGTCCCCGAGACCGCTCTCGTCAAGATCGTCGTCTGCAGTCAGCAGGTCGAGAATACGACAGAACCATCCACATGATCACACTTCAGGATGGTTCCGTTCCAACCTCTAGAGAAAAGAGAAGGCGCGTTGGCGCCCTTCATGAAGTTTACAACTTTTCTTCGCGAGCCGCACTTTTGCACCCACGCAGCTTCGGGACGCAAGTCGAGAGATATTACCTTCTCGAGGCCGGCCGACCTCAACAAGGTTTGCCTCCGCTACAATGATGCACTTTCGTAGTCCACGCCAAAATCAGCGAATCGGATCGTCCGCGAAGTTTTGATAGATCCTGGCAGCTCGTGTGATATTTTGTTCTACCATACCATCCAAGGAATGAACCTGCCAAAATCGTTCTTCATCGACCCGATCGCACCTCTCTTTGGGTTCAATGGCTCCAGGGCCGACCCAATAGGAGACATCATACTCCCAGTCTCGGTGGGATCCCGAGAAGACAAGGTCAGCTTCAACACGCGCTTTAGCGTCCTCGACACCAAGTCGTCCTACAATGCCATTCTAGGACGACGATGGATTCATCAAATGCAGACAGTGCCTTCCACATTGCATCAAGTGATCCGTTTTTCCAGGGCCGGGGGAATCTTTGGAGCCATGAGAGCAACCAGCTCGAGGCCTATCATTGTAACCAGGTCCTCGCAGCAAACAAGATCGCTGAAACTCCCGTCAACGTCAGGAACGAGCCCACCAGTTATACAATGGCCAAAGACTTAGTGGTCGAGGTCAAAGCCACTGCACCAAAGTAGAACGCTGGGGGCTCTAGCAAGAAGTTCCTCTCACCAGCCCAGATACCGAGCTCTACTAAGGCAGCAGTTGTCCTAGCATTACAAATCCTAGAGGCCGCCCCAGTAGAGAGCATCCCACGCAAGCAGAGCCTAGAGATCGCTTCGCCAGCTCCCATACAACTAGTACAGCTGCAGCGAACTATTCCAGCTTCTGTTGTCACAACCACAGAAGTCATCTCTGACCCTGTTGTCATAACCACAGAAGACGTTCCTGCTCCTACAACTACTCCAGGCACTCAACAGACCAGCATAACATCTACAAGGTACAATCCTCCAGAGAACGCTCAAACAGCACAAGTCCAGACACCGACTGAAGAAAGGCAGCGAATGAATCTAGGAACAGAAGACGACCCTAAAATCGTCTATGTCGGGGCTAACCTCGACCCCACACTCAAAGCTCATCTTGTAAACTTTTTATCCATGAATAAAGATGTGTTCGCTTGGTCGTATATCGACGTGCCTGGTATAGATCCTAGCGTTGCATGCCATAGGTTAAACGACAACCCTGGTGCCAAACCAGTTCGACAACGACCTATGAGATTGTCATTACGTTTTCAAAAAGCAGTCAACGATGAGGTCGATAAACTCAAGCAAGTCGGTTTTATCCGGAAGGTCGATTACCCAGATTGGATAGCAAACATAGTGACAGTTCCGAAGAAGAACGATACAGTCCGGCTGTGCGTCGACTTCACCAACGTCAACCAAGAAACACCTAAAGACATCTTCCCACTACTTAGGATCGACCGACTTGTAGACATGAGCTGTTATCATTCATGGATGCATACAGTGGGTACAACCAATACCACTCGTTGAGGAAGATCAGGAGAAGACCTCATTCATCACTGAGCAAGGAATTTATTGCTACAACGTTCTCCCGTTCGGACTCAAGAACGCTGGGGCGATATATCAACGACTGGTAACTGACATGTTTCAGGACATGTTAGGAGATACCATGGAGGTCTACATCGACGACATGGTCATCAAAAGCAAACAGGCAGGCGACCACCTTACCCACCTTGAGCAAGCGTTCTCCAGATTACGCCGAGCTGGACTGAAGCTAAACCCAGAGAAATGCCTCTTTGGAGAGTCCTCCGGAAAATTTCTAGGTTATCAGGTTTCACAGCGAGGTATCGAAGCAAATCCAGACCAAATCCGGGCGTTCTTAGACATGTCCAACCAACAAACAAAGAAACAGATACAAAAGCTGTCAGGCATGGTTGCTGCACTCAACTGATTCATATCGAGAGCGTCAGACAAGTGCCGACCGTTCCTACAGATCCTAAAAAAAGGCGAGCAGTTCTCATGGAACGATCAATGTCACCAAACATTCTCCACTCTCAAGGAATACCTCACAACGCCTCCCGTTTTAGCCAAACCAACAGACGAAGAAACACTGGGGCTCTATCTGGCAGTATCAGACTTCGCCATCAGTTCGGTTCTCTTCAAAGAGGAAAACAACTCAGAAAAACCGATCTACTTCACCAGTAAGATGCTCACTCCAGTCGAGAAGAATTATTCCTACATTGAAAGAACAGTGCTTACTTTATTATACTCGGCACGCAAATTCAGACCTTACTTCCAAGCTTATCCAATCAAAGTACTTAGCGATCTTCCATTGAAGTGGATCCTTCACAAGGAGAATAAAACTACGAGGATGGCAGTATGGGCCGAAGAATTGGGCGAGCACCACATCGAATTCGTCCCCCGCATATCTCAGAAAGGCCAAGTCGTCGCAGAGTTCCTAGCAGATTTTCCAGTTGACGACCCCAGTTGGGAGTCAGAAGCAGAGGTCGCACCCACAAAAGCAAACATCAAAACAGTCTGGTCCCTCTACGTCGATGGTTCTAGTAACCCAGGAGGCAGTGGTATCGGAATTGTTTTAGTATCCCCCGACGGAGCTATGGTAGAGAAGGCAGTTCGCATAGACTTTGCGACTTCCAATAACGAAGCGGAGTACGAGGCATTAATAATGGGATTACGTGCGGCAATCCAGCTCGGTGTAAAGGAGCTCCAAATCTTTAGTGACTCGCAACTGGTTGTTCGCCAGATTGCAAAAGAGTACACTACCCACGAAGGTAACCTCTCCAAGTACCTTCAAATTGTTAATGATTTACTTCCTTCTTTCAGCAGAGCTACGATACACCATTTTTTGCGGGACGAGAACCGTCACGCATATAGCTTAGCGTACCTGGCCACTCATACATCGAATTGTGCCCCTAGACAACTGACCATTGAAGTGGTCGACCAACCAGCTTACCAAGCGGACCATGTCTTAGAGATCAGTGACCTGTGCCCACTCTCTGGAGATCAGATGAGTCAAACATGGATGCAGCCTATTATACAGTACATCCAGCACGGTACACTCCCAGATGAGCGTACCAAGGCCAGGAAGATTCCACACCAGGCACGTAGCTATTGTTTGGTAAATAACAGGTTATTTCGCAAATCCGCTGGAGGACCTCATCTGAGATGCATTAGTCCAGGACAAGGTCAATTAATTTTCGCTGAGATTCATGAAGGAGAGTGTGGAAACCATACTGGAGGTCGCTCTTTGGCCCATAAAACGATCTCCCAAGGATACTTCTGGCCCCGAATGTAGATCGATGCCAAAACATATGTCCTCAAGTGTGTAAAATGTCAAATATTTGGGCACAACATCATTCAGCCAGCCCGCGAATTGATCAACATCGCGAGCCCTTGGCCGTTCCACATGTGGGGCATGGACATTATGGGACCATTCATCCCTCAGAAGAGCATCGGCTTCCGCTTTGTCCTGGCTGCCATCGATTACTTTACTAAGTGGGTCGAAGCAGTTCCATTGGCACACGTCAAAGAGTCACAGGTCAGGAATTTCATTTGGACTCATATCATCACCAGATTTGGCTTACCACACACACTGGTGATGGACAATGGTTCCCAGTTCAAGGGCAAAACAGTCAGAGAGTTCCTAGCTAAATGGAAGATCATTCATGCATTCTCCACCCCCCAGTACACTCAAAGCAATGGCCAGGCGGAGGCCAGCAATAAAGCAATTTTAGAGAATTTGAAAAAAAAATGATTGAAAAGAACAAGACCCAATGGCCAAACCAGCTCGAGAACATTCTATGGGCTCACCGCACCACAGCTCGCTCCAGCACAGGCGAATCACCATTCTCCTTATGTTATGGTACAGAAGCTGTTATCCTCACCGAGCTGACAATCACGACAACTCATTCTGAACTTGTCGAGTCAGGACATAATGACTCAGTACTAGCTCGAGAAGTCGATCTGCTGGAAGAACGATGCGACCTAGCAGCTATCAGAGTAGCATCTTACCAACAAATTCTAAAGCGGTCCTACAACAAATGAGTACATCCTCGATCTTTTCAACCTGGGGATCTAGTCTTGAAAAAGACCTAAGATGACTTTAAACTAGCACTAACGTGGGAAGGCCCCTACATAGTGGACCGCGTCGTTGGCAATGGAGCGTACTGGATCAGAACCCAAGAGGGGAAATTATTACCACGACCTTGGAACACGTACTTGTTAAAAAAGTTCTATCAGTAGTATCAGCATGTTGTGTAATTATGTTCCCATTTGCTGTAAATTCAAGTGTAGTTAAATTAAGATTGTTATTATAAATCTACGGCATTTACTCACATCTCCAAGCCAAGCCACTCACACCGCAAGCACCATCAGTACATATGCAATGCAAACATCTCTAATAGCCTCTCCGAGTCTCGCACGTTGAGGACCTATACTCCTAGGATCAACTCCGCGAGATCGCTCTCAGGAGCAGCATGCCCTCAGGGGCTACATACGCTCTCAGCGAGCAGAACGCTCTCAGGAGCTTACAGGCTCATAGCCTCTCCAAGTCTCGCAAGTTGAGGACCTATACTCCTAGGATCAACTCCGCGAGAACGCCAGGAGCAAAGACGCCTCGGGGCTCCATACTCTCCAAGCGTAACGCTCTCGGGGAGCTTACAGCTCGTAGCCTCTCCGAAGTCTCGCAAGTTGAGGACCTATACTCCTAGGATCAACTCGAGAACGCCTCGGAGCAAAGATGCCCTCGGGGGGCTACATACGGCTCAAATGGAGCGAACGCCTCTCGAGAGCTTACAGGCTCTTAGCCTCTCCAAGCCTCGCAAGTGAGGACCTATACTCCTAGGATCAACTCCGCGAGAACGCCTCGGGAGCAAAGACACCCTCGGGGGGCTACATACAGCTCTCGGCCGAAAGCAACACGGGGGCTATACACGATCTCTGAACGAGCGGCATACTAAGGGACTTACAGGGTCATGAGCCCCCTAAGTCTAAACTAATCGGGCACTTACATCTCCTAGATCGCTTTCCCGAGCAATACGACACAAACATAACGCTTCACGAGAATACATCTCAGAAGCAAGCCTCATAAACAGAGTAATAGCTATAAGCAGTCAAGCAAAAGATAATATTAAGCATGCATTTACCAAGAGCTCCACGATCAGCTCCACATAACCAGTTCTAGCCCACCGATCTGCTGGGTTTACCCAGAAAATCCAGATCGGGTAGGGGAACAAAAGGAAACAATTAACGAACTGCCACTTTCGTGGACACCAGTTCTCAACATCAACAAAGGCGAACTGCTCAGGCAAGCCTGACAACACATCTCTAATGTTTAACCCTCATAAGGGAGAAGGACAGACACAACTAACTATCAAATAAACCTAGTTGTTATCAAGACAAAGAAGAGACATCACCATCAAGGAGCCGCAACCACGTGTTTATCCCGGGAGCAAAGATCGGTCGGCGAACGCGGCCCCACGTACTCGAAACAACGCGCATACCCGTCCCTCGAGCCCCGTCTGCCTTCTTTAGCTGACAATATTTCTCATCCAGCTTGGCATACTCATTACAGGCCGTGGTATACGCACTTTGAGCTTTACGGGCAACCCCCTGACATCGCTTGGCGTACTCAGTGACTTCTACTACCTCCATTTGCAGCTCAGCCATTGCCGCAACCAATTTCGCGTTCTCATCAGCAGCAGCACGGTACTTCTTCGTCATCGCATCCAACTTCTTCTTGTCGGCCCATATACATTTCGCGACATCCCAAAACGACTTCGGGGAGTTGGCGTCGAGATCGACATGTTGAGCAATTTCTTGACTTGTCATACCCAGCCAAAAGCTAGAAGTATAAGATAAGAATAAGAATCACTTAAGAAGCACAGTGGCAAAGCTGATGGATAAGCACTCACCAAACAACTAGCCATGTCCATGGTCCCCAGCAGCGTCTCCATATCTTCATCCTCGACTTCAGCTTTGTCCCCGTCTAACACGATCCCCTTCAGAAGACTAGTCGCTATGGGTGCCGAGTGGAAGCTGCAATCAGAACGCTTTATAGCACGCTTCTCCCCCGTTTTCCCCACGTAGTGGAATTCGCTCCCCACGTCCCCGACACGAGGGAGCGAACTCTCACCAACGATGTCACGACCTTGCCCCAGGTCGTCGCTTTCATCAACAGCCCGACGGGTGCCTTCTGCTCCCTGAGGCGACCTGAACACAACGCCGCCAGTCGAGCGACCTAATCTCCTAAATCGCTTGCTTTTCTTGGCCCCCGACGCCACAGCTTTTCTTTTGCCACGATCCCCATGCACATGAGGACGGAACTCCATCTCCTCCATTAACAGAGGGGAACTCTCTCTTAAACTCCCTTCTCCCCTAACGTACGGGAAGCACCTGGCCATAAGAGAAGCTAAACACAGAAAGCAAAAAGAAGATGGTTAGAGAGATCAGTGACCGTCTTCATAATTCAAAAGAAGAAAGGAGAAACATACCTGAGTGAACGAAAAGAAAAGTGAAGCAAAACACAAGAGGGGAAGAGAAGCAACGGCAGTAGGGAAAGAACAAACAGAGCAAATGTCGTTGCTCTCCCAGGACCATGCATATTTATGCCCACGAAACGTCTCTTTCCAAGGCAAACCATTATGGCATCGAGACGCCAAACGCCAGCCCACCTGGCAGCCATCATTTCATATCTCACAACCGCTCATATCCGCACACGTGCCAAGCACGCACTATAGCTGAGGCGACCATAGCTTACAGAACGTTCGAAGCGTCCCGTAACCATCTCAATCGAGAACATTTAAATCAACTAACATGCAAGGCAGATCAACAAAGGCACAGTTCGCACAACCTATGTCACTCTAACAACCAGCCACAGTAGCAAACACAAATTCATACAATGCAAGGAGGCATACATTACGCAAGGATAATAAATCAAAGTTAGCAACATGCTCTTCACACAAGAAAACTAGCGAACTAACGACCATAGTTCAACCTTAGTTCGCCGACTAACTAAGCTGCTGAGAGTACTCAGGAAATCCAGCATAGCTAGCCGCTAGTTATCATATAAAAACAAAAACGAAATGTCCGTCAACCGTGAAACCAAATTTATTGTTTACGCCGAGGCCAATTACAACCGCAAACACCAACACACTTTCACACAACATCATCAAGATTTTCTACAAGAGCGACATTCCACTCTGGGGCAGAGCTCGGATCACCAGTAGAAGCCACAACTGCCTCGACAGCGACTACATTTAGCTCGCCAGACCCCTGAAGCTGATCACTCACCACACCAGTAAGGGGGGAAGACACGCGATGCAGAATCGTATAGCATCTTCGGTAGTCCGCCTTTCAGCGTTCTCCGGTTCCGCGATTCCCGCCTCCTCTCGCCGCAGTCGTCCAATTTCCTTTCCAGTTCCTCCACCTCAGCACGGATGGCAAGATAGGCCTCTTTCGCCTGCAGTGTGGAAGTCTTGCATCGTTCAGCATAGGTGTTCGCTGCGACTAGCTGGCCCCTCAACGCCTCCACCTCATGCTTCAGTCCGAGCGACTCGTTCACTGCAGAGGTCTTCTCCAGAGTCAAGGCAGTGAACTGGGGCTTCAGCGCATCCAGCTCTTTCTTCTCCGACTGTTGCACAGCTCGCAAAATCTAAAGCTCGTCCTTCAGAGACTCGACCTCCGTCTTCTCCAGTTCAACGATCTGGGCAGCCGTCTTCAATTTCTGGTACCCAAAGAATCACCGCGACACCTCACGTATTATTATAACAAATTAAATAACAACCTACAAGATTACAATAACAAAGACAGATCGTAGCATAAGCGTTATTTACCAGACATATCGCCTTATCCATCCCTCTCAGGTTCGACTCAAGCTCCTTCGAATCTAGGTCTTTCCTATCGCCGTCCAACGTCATCCCTTCAAGCAAGCAAGCAGCTATCGGGGCGGACTTGTAGCTACAGTCCGACCTCCTCACAGAGCGTTTTTTACCAGTCACTTCATCCACGTACATCAGGTTGCGCTCCAGTTCACCGTTCCCACAACTGGATTGACCTTTGCCAGCACCTTTCACCACAGCCTTCCCCTTCATCTTGCTGGGAGCCTCTTCAGCGACCTCGGGCGGAGCAACCTCCGTGCTCTCCTCCCCCAGAACGCTAAAGTCAGGCATTGGCCTCGCCCTCGAGCTGCAAGCCGCTCTCCCCCCAGTACGTCCCTCACCACCAGCTCCAGAACCACCCCCAAGAATGGTCACCCCGACCCGAGCGACCTTAGCAGACCGGCCCTCAGCATCGCTGCCCTTTCTCTTGGGCAAGCGACTCCTCGCGGGGATCTCAAAGATGCTATCATCCAGGTCGTAGGGAGCGTCCTCCTCACCTCTCCCCAACCCAACTCCAGACGACCCAGCACCACCAGTAGGTTGCTTCGGCCCAGCACGACCTCGGTCTCTATCTTCCCTGGTCACCAAGTCACTCTTACGCTTGTGCATGGCAGGCCTCCTTGACACGCCCTTGTTTACCTTACTTCGAGCTCTCGCCTTCTGCGCTACCCTTTTCTCCCTGATGGCGGGGCCTCCCCTTTCCTCAAAGAAATGCGCGATCCCTCGCAATTTAAACTTGTTTCTTTGTTTCGACTCAACCAAGATTTAACATCTCGATCTCGGACGATCGTTTCCTTCTCAAAGCGAGATCTGGCGACAAAAAAAAAAAGTAAAGACGTTAATACAAAGTTCACCCAACGGAGAATCAAAACACCCAAGTACAGAATGGACACCCACCAGTGAAGTCACATTTCGTATTATCCACACTGAACCCCCTAGCACAGAAATTCCCAACCAGCATCAACGGTCTTTTATCCCAAGACTCGTTACTCACACCGATCATAACACTCGAAAGTGTAGGTCGCATTTGCAAGCTAAAGTTATACGATCGGGACCGCTTTAACAAGTAGTGCTCGATCACATCATCGACCTCTATTTGGTATTCACCACTTGCATTTAACAGGTCGAACACCTTAAACAAGCGCCAAGTGTTACCTACAAACTGAACAGGCGCCTTGCCATAGCGGTTCCGATACTGGCAGACCAACTTCGAAAAAGGGATTGTCGTAATGCGCGCTCACCGCCCTCACGATTATAACCCCATAGTTCGGAGGGTATACGACGCTAAAGACCCGTCGCGTCTTCGATCGGGCTCGTGGATCTCCGTGATCGCTTACGGTTATATTTGTACCTCTCCCCTCAAAGGGGAATGCCACCAACGCACGGGCGATCCGCAGCTCTCTAGGGTAACCCGCTAGACGACGACCCTCACCGCGACTGAAGTCTTTGGGCAAAGGGCAACCACGACGCAGCAGATCGAGCATCATCTTCCCCACTTTTAGCCCTATCAACACCACCATTACCATCATCACCCTCACTCACCCTACAAACCGAATCGCCTTCATCTTCCTCATCTTCCCAACCAAGAGAAACTTCGCGAACCTCATCAGATCGGCGGTCGCCCGAGTCGACATCTCTTTTTTATCTCTTACGGACCTAACAAATAAATATCGACTAGCCGAAAGGCCCTAACAAGCTCTAAACCAAAGACTAAGCACGACGCCGAAAACGGGGAGTTCAACAATGGCGTAAAACTAACTCGGAAAGGATGTTGCTCTCGTGAAGTGGTCTCTACAAGGCGAAGCAACAAAATGGCTCTTCAAAGACCGAGCGAAATCTTTGAACCACCGCCCCTCCAGTTTCCAAGGTGTCATGATTACAACCTTGCCCTAGCCACACACGATTTCCAACCAACTGTCCTGTCTTTTCAAATCCCAAAAAAATGGGACGACATGTTTCCGCTGAATCGCCGGATCTTCTCACGTGCCCCCCCATCGTGTCAACCATCTCATACCACCAAATTTCACTCGTTCGCCGGCACAAGCCATTTTCCACAGATCGTTGGTTTTCTCCACATGGCATGCTCCACACGCCTATTGTCTTCTCTCGAGAAGTCGCCTACGACCCAATCGGTAGGGGGCCGTGGTGGGAGTGATATTCTCTATCCAAAGACGCGTGCCCGCATGGTGGATATAACGCATCAACCTTTGGACACAGGTCGCACCTGCGAGCTAGGAGAACGCTCCAGACATTTCGCAGTATCACGCGAACTACGCTAGGAAGCGACTCAGACACCCCTTCCAGAAGCAATCATGAATAAAGGTACACTTGCACAGATCCTGGCCATCAGCCACTGACCACTGCCGCAAGCTACTTGTACAGACTATCACTCCACATCATCACAGTAAACCTATGAGGAAAGTTTCCACATGCTCTCCTGATCTCCACCCCTCGTTTGTAACACCCTTTACACGTGGTGGGCAAGGATACACTCTCAACATCTATAAATACATCTCCTATGAACTACGCCAGACCTGATTCTGCTCTCCCAAAAAAAACCCAGAGCAAGATACATAGGCAGTTCGCTCCCTAGACGAACTCGGTCCATCCAACAACCCTTTCCAGTCCCCTAATTGACTGTGTGTAAGGGAAAGCTAAACCACACCTTTACAAAGACTATTTAGATGCTTTTGAAGTTGGATTTATCAGGGAAGCAGGTCAACATTTTTTGCCCGTTTTAGTCTTCTCGTGATCTTGACTAGCGCATCAGTTACTTCTTGGTTAAATGAAATTATGATCTCATCTCCATATGCAGGATAGAGAAATAAATCATACGAGTGCTCCTACACTGCTGTTTATAGGAGAAAGTTTTCAACAAGTATTATAGTGTTTTGGCCTCCAAATTATGTAGTCATGACAAGAACCACAAATTCACGTTACAGGTATCTGATTTCTTTTTATTTCTTTATTTGATGACTATTGAATTAGTATGGAAGTGTTTGTGGAAGGACAAATAACAGATAATATGGTTTCCATAATACTTTGTATTAACACCTGAATGTTTCACTGATTCATTCGAATGTTTGGGCATACCTGATTACTTGTAAACTGTGAGAAGATGGTTTAGTTTGTTCTATAGTTCTACTTCTACATTGCGGTGTCTCAGACTCCTGCTCAACTGTGAAAAGATGTTGTACAGTGTCTCAGATTCGTCAAATTCAATTTTGACTTGCAAAAGAATGTATCTGGTAAAAAAGCTTTTATAATGAGATGAATTCTAATATTTCCTCCCAATCCTAATTTTTATATGTATTTTTATATGCAAAAGAATGTATAATGTAGTTGTTTCTTTCTTGTTGGTGAGTTAGTGGGTGTATGGTGAAGGGCTAGAGGAGGTTGCAATAGGTTATTTTATGTAGTTTTGGATTCTGAACAAACTCAAAACATGATTTTTAGGATATTGACAAATTTGTAAAAAAAAAAAATTCTTGGGGTCTACCCAACATAAAATAGGTTGTGCCCCGAGTACTTTAATTAATTACGCGCTTTCATCACAGCGTCACTACCCGCATAACTACAAAATACAAAGTTATTGTATTACAAACTGGAAGATATTATTGTGACTCACAAAATTAAAAACTGGAAGATTCTCCTAATACAATATATTCATCTGCCCACGACAAAACCCCCGCTTCAGTCCAGACTTTATGGTTCTTGCTGCTGTCTGATCCCTACATCCATGATCCATCATCCAAATATCCAATCCTAAAGTACGGCACCTTGCCATATGGTGATTTTTGGAGAGTATTATGTTCACTTAGATGTAAAGTAACACATCATTATGTACTTAACACAACATAACGGTCATATAACTCGCTAGTGAAACTGTGTAACATGCTTAGATTCATTCTCATGCTGTTGAAAAATCTTAACTATTAAAAAAAGAGTATGTCTTCAGTGCAGGTCGTATGGTGCAGGTCGTATGGTGCGCAGGTCGTATGGGCCTTTGGATCAGTACTTTTGTATTGCAATACACACGCACTCCTGTATATGAGTGGCCCAGATGTGATGGCACACCATACATTATGCACACCATAGATTTAGCCTTAAAAAAAGGGTAAATGAAATAATCGGATGTTGAATTTAAGATTAAGACATAATAGCCCCGTTGACATGGTCTCTACGAAAAGCAAACGGTTTGTTACGTTTATATTCTTTCATTCTTTTTCTTTTTTTCTCTGGCCAATACTCTCTCCCACTTCTCTCTCTTTGTCATCAGTGCTCTCTCACACCCCTCTAATCTTGTGAGTTACTGAAAGGATTATGGACGTATCATTGTTCGGTGGCGTTATCGATCATAATCGGGTATCCAATATAATGTCTTAATTCCTTGTTTATGTTGTTTCTATGTTCGTTTTCAGAATAAATTTCTACAATAATAATGAAGATTTAAAATGCTAAGGAAAAATAGCCCTCAACTAGCTAGAATGAGACGAATTTAAAAACACCACATAATGTCGTACAAGTGAGATCCAATGTCTTACTATGATCATATTTAGTTCAGTTAAACGTGTCATTTAACATTACTACATAATGTCGTACATGTGAGATACAATGTCTTATTGTGATCATATTTTTATTTTAGTTAAACGTGTATTTTCAGGTTATCCAAATACGAATTATTTGAGAATAAAACCAACTTTTGGTGAAAAGTCATGTAGAGATAGGAACATTTGATGAGTACTAGATTATTGAAAAAAGACATAAAGCAGTAGTGACAATAATAGAATCATTTTTTATTGGACTAAATATAAATATAGATATTTTGATATATGAAATGTAATAAAATAGAAGATAAATCAAACAAGGGAGACAAACAATAGAGATGAAAACCATATTAAGCGTGTATTTTCAGATTATCCAAATACGAATTTAACAACACCACATAATATCGTACAAGTGAGCTACAATGTCTTAATATGATAATATTTAGTTTAATTAAACATGTTATTTAACAACACTACATAATGTCGTACAAGTGAGCTATAATGTCTTACTATGATCATATTTAGTTCAGTTAAACGTGTCATTTAACAACACCATATAATATCGTACATGTGAAATATAATATTTTACTATGATCATATTTAGTTCAGTTAAATATGTATTTTTAGATTATCCAAATACGAATGTTACATCACTATATAATATCTAATATCGTACATATGAGATACAATGTATTTATATATCGTAGAAGAGTATTAGGATATTTCATACTATCATTACGTACAGGGGTGTTCATGGATCGGTTCTTATCGGTTTCGGTTCTGGGTCTATTTTTAGCAGTTTCTATCTGGTTCAATTTTTTCGGGTTTTTTTTTTTTTATATTTTGAAAACCCAGACCCATACACATTAATTAAGTCGGTTCCGGTTCTGATTTTGGTTCCTTATCGGGTTATACATTTTTATTGCTAAAATTATTATTTTTAGTTATATAACCGATATAAAAGTTTATTTACGGCGACTATAACGCTTGTCATCGATATTTTTGTCCTCTCATAAGAAGTAATGGTAATAAATTCAATAATAATATTTGAAAGTTATCTAAAATTTTTAAATACATTCTTATACATTATACGCATGTGTATATTTTAAATCGAACATATATATATTATACTATACGTAATGCGTCATATATAGAATAAATATCAAATGTACCACAATTGTTAGTTAGTATTGCACGTATTCGTTATCTAATATATATACATGTAATATATCAAGTACGTACACGTTCACTGCATTAGTTAATATAGACAGTGCATTAGTTAATTCATAGTATACGACTATACGTGTAGACATAAACACGTAAACATTATTATTAATATTTATAATACACATATTTAATGTAATATTATAAAAAATGCATTTAATAATATACATTTACTATTATGCTAAATGTTATATATATTTAGTATAATTTTACACCTAATAAATGTAGACTATATGTAATAATAATGTTTGGGTTTGTCTTTATTTAGTATAATATAATACTAAATTTTATATATCAAAATCAAACTAATTGGTTCCGATTTTAGTTTGGATATCCATTGATTTTTTACTATTTGGCTTTAACGGGTTTGGTTATTTAGCGGGTCGATTTTTGAAGATCTATTTTAAATGAGTTTAATATTTTAAAACCTATAACCACTATATATGGTTCCGGTTTGGATTCATCTAAAAATAGAATAAATTTTTTCTTCTATTATTCCTGTTATAATTTTAAAATCAACCTCCTGTTAATAAATTTACTAAAAAAAAAAAAAAACCTATTGTCCAGCACAAAAAATAACTTTCAATGTCAATTCTGATTGGTGTATTATATTAAAATAATAAATTAAATTTTCTTTTATCTCTCTCCTCTCTCCTCACCACCCAATCACAGCTGACTTCTGACGTGTGTTTTTGTGCTGAATCGTGTGTGACAGCCTAAAAAAAATTAAGGTCTGAAAGGTTCCTCGAATCTCGTAGATCTGTTCCAAAGGGGTTACCAATCACTTCTTTTGAGGCGCCCGTCACGACTCACGAGTTGTCTTTTCCTATAAAATTTGTTGCGATAATTACTCGCTTTCCATCGCGGCGTGCCAACCCGCATAACCACAAGATACAGACTGGAAGATATTATTGTGGCATTGTGGGTCACAAAATTTAAAACTGAAAGATTCCCTTCCTTCCCAGTTGCAAATTTTAAAATAGAAATATGAATTTTGTGGGCCACGATGACGTAAGCAGCAATTAACCAGCCCAGCTTACCTCTACGTGTCAATTTATGAGTGTGTGTATATATCCATATTAAGTATAACTCCTCTCACAAACCAGGCCTCTCAGTTTCTTGATAAAAAAAACAGAAAAGAAAAACAAAGCCTCTCAATTTCATCTCTCTGTTGCTTCAACTAATTGCCCTCTTTTGGATCTGGATCCCTTTTCCAATTGCAATTGAGAGAGGCAACTGAGAAAATGCAATTTGGGATATTTTTTTCTAATTCCGTTGAGATCAGTAGGTTTGGAAGATAGGCAATTGTGTTATGCTCTTTGGAATTTATCAAGTTTTCGTGGTATATGTGTGCGCAAGTTGTACGAGAACTCCAAGGATTGGGATTCAATTTCAATTTGACTTCATTTGGCTGTTTTTAGAGATCTAAAAGTGTTGCTGTTTTACATGGGCCTAAAAAGTGTGGTGCTTTATATGGGCGTGGAGTTGATTCAGACCCAAACCTAACTTAGACCCGTGGACTAGTATGAAGTTGGGTGGTCCGATACTAGCACGGCGGGGGGTTATCGGGGGAACCGATATATCGCCTGGAAATATCGGGCCTCCGTTTTTTATGGGCCTGGAGTCCCAAACCCGAAATTTAGCTCCGATTCACTGCTATAAAGTCTTTTTTTTTTTTGTTTTTTTATGAACCCTACTATTCAACCTTAACTCAACTAATCTCAGCCGCAATGGAGAAAGAGATGGTGATGT
Source organism: Coptis chinensis (assembly GCF_015680905.1). Classification (NCBI taxonomy): domain Eukaryota; kingdom Viridiplantae; phylum Streptophyta; class Magnoliopsida; order Ranunculales; family Ranunculaceae; genus Coptis; species Coptis chinensis. Next base: position 83,058,392 of record NC_141463.1, on the reverse strand, counting down.
CTCTGCTCGGTCCAGCGAATGTTAGGGTTAGGATGACGACTGAAGTTTATGATACCAAGGAGTCTAACCCACTTAAAGATTATCCTATACTTTCAGAGCTGGATTTACTTGGAAAAGACGTAGAAAATGTATGCAAATGGGGTTCAGTGGCTGTTCAATGTATGCAAATGGGGTTAAGAAAGACCACGCCTGAGCCAATGACTCTCCATCGTGCTAACCTTCCCCCACCATCTACTGTTGCATCTGGATCTGGTAACTATGAACTTATTAAACGTTTTTTTTTTTTAAATTGTTTTGTTTATATTTATTGCAGCATATTTGTAACTTTTAACTAAAACGATTGTGTTTGTTGAGTTCATATTAGTTTGATCATCTTGACAGTAGTGAACATTATCTTTTTTTTTTTTTTTTTTTTTTTTTTATCAGCAAAACAATATTTTATATTAATAATAATGAAAATGTAGTGTGAGAGATTCACACTACTAGAAGTACATATAAATGCTACCCCTCAATCACATATTCCCGTCTAAAAATGAGGTCTTCCAATTTCAAACCACTAACACTATGTAAGAAAGACACCCATGCCCACATAAGTGTTTTACATTTTACACAATAAGCTGTTGGACATCCCTAGACTCATCGTCGAAAGTTCGATGATTGCGTTCCAACCATATGGACCATGTAACTGCGTGAGCTATAACCTTTGCCAATATCCGACCGGTAGTGGAGATTCTACCATCTGGCTTGCAGTTGAACTGCCCCCATCAGACCTTGTGATGCGTCACCACGAAACTTGAGAGAATGCATGAAATAATCCCATATTATTTGTGTAATTTCACAATCCATGAACAATAGTGAACATTATCTAGTTATGTATTGGTTTTGTTCATTGTAGATCTGCTTGGTTTTATTTGTGATTTTATATTGATTGCTGTTTTATATACTTGTTTTGCTGGGTGCAACATGTTTGTAACTAACTATTAAATAAAACAATTGTTTGTTGAACTGATGATAGTTTGATCATCTTGATAATAGTGGACATCATCTAGATATGTATTAGTTTTGTTCATGGTAGATTTGGTTGGTTTTATTCGTGGTTCTATATTGATTACAGTTATATGTACATGTTTCGCTTTGCTGGGTTTTTTGTGGTAGTTAATGAAATTTATTGTGTTTTATTTCTTAGAGTATCACTTGAAGCAGAGGGTGTTGACGATGTTCACATCAATTACTGGAGTTGGTAGTCCAGCAATTGACTTGGTGTCTGCTGAGCTTTCGTCGGAGGTCATGGGGTCTGGAAATGTTTTGAAGCTATTTGAGTTGCTCCTTTACCGTTTTGGTGGTCAGTTCATAACTTTCGTGACAGAAGGCATTTTTCGGGAGCTAGCTCAGAAGTTGCCCAACTGCCCTGCTACTAGCTCGGTTTTGCGTCTTATGTTTGAAGTTTTGAAAGAAAAAGAAAAGGTGGAGACGAAACGGTTTAATCGGTACAACTTCTGATAGACTTATTTGGTATGTTTAATCTGTTGTATTTCTGTTGAGAATTTTGTGAAGTTGATTAGTTGTATTTCTGTTGAGAATTTTGTGAAGTTGCTGACTGTAGTACTAATGACTAGTCATATTGGTTGGTTGACTGTAGTACTTATGAGGATCATTTAAGTGAAGTTGGTTGACTGTAGTACTAATGAGTAATGACCATTTCTACTTGATGGGTAAATGATTTCTTTTATTGTTTTTATTTTTATTTTTTTTTCCCAATGTCTTTTATTGTTTTAGCCTTATTTTTTCTCTAAGACTGGCAAATACAAATTTTGTCACCATTTGCCACTATGTGACAATTGTAATTTGTGGCAAATTTAAATTTGCCACTTAAACAACCATTTGTTGTTATTTGATTGTCCAAATTAGCTGTGGTAAATATTTCATTTTTTTTTTAAATTTTTTGTGCTTTTAATATATTTAAGATTTAAAATTTATAGCCACTCTCCTGACTTCACCAAATTCAAATCTCATGGGCGTTGTGGATGAAGTCAAACAATGGTGCTATAATCCACTTCAGGGGGGGGGATATAATGCAAGCAGTGCAGCAAATATATTGAAACCAGCTGTCGCTAGAGATGAATTTAAGGTAGATTTTACCGCACCAAATAGCCGCAAACCATTGCTTATATTCATCCTAAAACTTTATCAATGCAAATGGATTCCTGTCAATACCTTTACCAGTATAATTGATTCTATTAATATCTGTAATTCATCCAAGCAATAGGCGCTTGTCCTGATAACATCACAATTCGCATTAAGCAACCCTTGAATAAGTTATATCAAGCAAAACAACCAAATATTTCTAAGTTGACATGAACCTGGTATAAATTAACAAAAGCAGACTCACCATTTAAACGCCGCAAACCATTGCTTATATTCATCCTAACTTTATCAATGCAAATGGATTCCTGTCAATACCTTTACCAGTATAATTGATTCTATTAATATCTGTAATTCATCCAAGCAATAGGCGCTTTTCCTGATAACATCACAATTCGCATTAAGCAACCCTTGAATAAGTTATATCAAGCAAAACAACCAAATATTTCTAAGTTGACATGAACCTGGTATAAATTAACAAAAGCAGACTCACCATTTAAACAGGTGCATCTGTGCACAAGTCCACAATTCATCCTTCTTTAATGAATCTTTTGGCATATAGAATGCCTTATGTACAATGCGAAACCTGAGTAAATGCTAAAAGTTAATTCTTGTATTAAATGTATCATGCTAACAGAAGCAGCAAAACCAAAGAAGATACAGTTGAAGGACAAAGGAAGAAATCACAATTTCATGAATTAAACTGAATATGAATGGTAGGTGGGTTGTACAAAAAGGGGAAAAAAAAGAAAGAAAAAATAATCTAAGGCACATATTCATTCTCCAGTACCGGTTGCGTTCTCGTTCCCATTGCAACTGGGGCTCTTGTATTCCCAACTGAAGCCATGTGAAGAGCTTCCCCCACTTCAGCTGCCTTTTCCATCTTTAGCATCTTCTTTCTGTTCTTATATCTTTGCACCCAAAAGCTCAAGAAACCCAACAATACCAACAATACAAACCCACCAACCACTGAACCCATAATTATCCACACCTTAGATTTGTTTCCCTCATTTCTAGTACCACCAGTTGGCACGTTTGGCACTTCACCAATCGGTGGGGGAGGTGCCGGTGATGGACTACCAATCGCAAAATGCCACAATCACAAAATGCCCTTGATTTAAAGTTGAACAGACATTGCTTGATACTGGTTGAGTGAATTGTGGCAAACCATTCAAATCAAATCCAAACACATTGCACACTTAACCCATCCGGCACTGATTCCACTTGACTAAAATTGATCAAGATTGGTTTACCCCGTGCACTTAAACTCAATTCGGGTAAGTTCACAGCAGATAAATTAATAGCATCATAAGCAAGAACACCCACCACTGGAGTCAAGTAAGTATAACCCTGTAACGGATAATAACTCAAAGACAAATTCCCCAAATTTTGATAAACAAGAACAAGCCTTTGAACATATGGTCTCACAGCCACTGCAACTGGAATCTCAAACTCCCAATACCTCACACCTCTGGAAAAAAAACTCCCACTCCTAAGCTGCATTGCGGAAATCCTAATACCAGTCAAATTCAAAGGAACTGTCCCATTGTACACATCACCCGACTTTACCCTCGGACGATCAAATGCCCTATAAGCATAATCCTGTAGAAGCACCTGCACACACACTCACATACACCACACTACCACCACCTGCCAGCACACACTCACACCACAAATAACACTGCATGGTCCCTTAAGTGGATTCTAAGAAGTAAAATTTCGGAAGATTGATTTAGCAAGTATAAATCACAGTATTTTGAATACATTACATTTTACAATTCAAATGCACAATATTAAGTGAAAAGACAACATACCCCTTGGCATCCAAGAACCTCTGAACACATTCCGTTTCAGCCGACTACCAAAACCAGTATAAACTCCAATAACAACAAGAAGCTTTTGTCTCGTACCACTATTAGGTTTGCTCCTAAGATACCCCTGACTCTTTGCCAATGTCTAGTCCATCTCAACTTCGGTAATCCTCTTCGCCAAATCTCTAAAAATGACACAAACAAACACCTTAACCTCAAAACCAAATCAACAAACCACTAACAAAACAATGCAAGAAATAAAAGTTTAACTTACTTTCACCCAAGAAGCATCAATTTATCTTCAACTGTAAGAACTTTCGGCCTCTACAACAACATTATAAATCAATAAATTAAAACCATACAATCGAAATTTCAAAAAGAAATCGAAATCGTTTACCTGGTTAGTATTCTTCATAAGAAGGTCTTTCAATAGCAATCTGTTCTCAGCATCTTACCATAATCTAATTATTAATTCAAGCATTATTGATAGATCTTCGATGTTCTGCATGCCACAAACAACTCCACATGAGTAGTTTTGAGTTAAAAGAAAAGAAAAAAGAACAAGTAATAGAGAAAGAAGAGGAAACCTTAGACAGAATAAGACAACAAACTTCTCTGAAACCGAGAAACCACAGTACAATTGCTTGTTTAGCTTTCGTTCTCAAACTATCCATTGATTTGATGAGACAGAGAGAGAGAGAGAGAGAAATAGAGAATGGAAAGATGGAATTGCACGTGTTGTAAAGACTAATGGTACCTATGAGAGAGAGACACACAGAGAGAAGAAGAGAAACCGTTGGAGCTTGCGGGCGACTCCCATGAGTGAGATTTTCCCGGGCTTTTGTTTTTTCTTTACATACCTCTTTCTCCCCTCCAGTCAAAATTTGACATCAAAATCATGGCAAATCACAACTTAAAGCAAATCTAAAAAATATTTGCTATGGGTAAAAAACATATCAAATCTGTGGCAAACAAATAAATAGTGTAATTTATTTGCAATTGCCATTAGAATCCTCCTTCCAAAGTTGCAAGTATTGGTAGAACACAAGACTCTACTTTGTACGCAAATGGTGCTTGCCAACCAATTGTTTTGACTTGATGTTCAATCACTGACAGACAGTTTGTTGGATCAGCTGGTAGATGTTGGAAGGTTTTCGGAAAAAGTCCAGTAAGTCAAATTTCAATGTTAGAACTTAGAAAACTGTAACAATAAACTATCAAGTACTTATTTGAGCCCCAAGCCCTAATTAACATGGCAGAAAGTACGAATTATAGAATAAAATCAAGTTGACTTTTTTTATTTGAATGGCTCAAGTAAAAGCGAAACAGGCCGTGTTAGTTGTCTCCCATGTGAATTAAACTTGTTGGCAAATATGCGCGCTTGATGAGCGTGGTATGCATATAGTTACAATTTTTAAAAGAGTCTTTCTATAGCAAGTTAGCAACACACACTTTTGAATCGAATTTGTGAACACATTGACGTGGCAAGCAGAGAGACTTTGATTTGCAGTACTTCTTTGAGCAATACACACGCACCTCCTGCCTGATGAGTGTCACGTCAGTGTGTTCACAAATTCGGTTCAAAAGATTCAGTTGCTATGAAATTTTGGTTTTTAAAATTAGTGGAATTCTATAGTTACAATTTTTAAAATTAGTGGAATTTTGTAATGGTGAAAAATCTAAATTCCATTTGGAATTGCAACAACAATATCAAACATTGAAATTTACAAAGTAATGAAAACAATTGGAACACATTCTTAGATTTTAGATCATATCATTGTCCATCCACTTAAGTTTAAGAGTTTATATTTAGGGATTCTTAACATAATTTTGGCAACAGTTAAGGTGGAGCAACAATAATGGGTCTTAAGGTGAAATTGATAGATGATGGTGATGAAGTTTATAATTAATGAATAATAATCTCTATTTTCTCTCCACTTTTTTCAATTTGATTATCTTTTTACAAAGGCATATCCAATGGAGTATGTGAATTTACACCTCTACATATAGACTCTACATTAGGGGTGCAAGTGGATATCAAAATATTCGAATCCGATTCGAATTCGTATTCGAAAAATTGGATATTATCCGAAAATTTCATATTCGATTGATTCTAATATTTTTTTTATGTCCTAATCGGTTTTGATAATGGATTCAGATATTGCCATATCCGCATCCGATAATATCCGATCCGATTTAAAAAATTAATAATTATTATATATAATTAATTTATTAATTTTTTATTGTATAAAATATTATATAAAATCATAAACTAATAATATAAAACTATAATAACAAAATAATAATAATAAATAACAAATATATATATATATATATATATATATATATATATATATATATATATATATATATATATATATATATATATACTAGTTTTTATAGTGGTAAAATGAATTATTTAAAGCAAATAAAATTTTAATTAATTTTAATTTTCGGATCGGATATTATCCGATATCCGTTTCGGATATCCGAAATCGGATTCGGATAATTTTTTTAATATCCGTCGGATTCGGATTTGGATTCGGATATCGGTATAAATTTTCGGATTCGGATACATGCATATCTGCATCCGAACCTATCCGTTTGCACCCCTACTCTACATAGGTGCTATTAGGCTTTTACACTCTCCATTCCACTTCAATGTAATACCATGCAAATTTACACACGGAACTCTCTCCAATGGGGAAATTATATGAATGTGTAACTTAAGAAGAGGGGCGCTGTTTCAAATAACGTATGAGCTATTTAATATAAAGACGTTACTTCATTTGTCGTCAAATGACAGAGAAAGATAAAGAGCAAGAAGGGTGAAATTATGGAAACGTCTAGAATCGACAATCCGATGCTCCAAATCTAAAAACAGTAGCTTCAATGGCAATTGATTCAAACAATTATCTATGCCCAAATTTTAAAATCATCTCTCCTTCATTCAAGATAACCACGTACAAGTCTTCCTCTTCAGTCTTTTTCAATAAATCCAACAATTCATTTAATTAATTAATAATAAAAAAATAATGTACCCCATCAAACTTTGAAATTTTGACGTTATATATAGTTCTTGATTTTTGCAATAGAGATGAAGTGAGAAAAAGAAGTAGACAGATTCACAATAGTCAATAGAAGAACAACATCAAAGTATCAAACAACCTAATTCTTGATGTTGTGTATAGTTTATGTGTGCTTTTGGATTAGTTTCACTTTTTGACGTTGCTTCCGTCGATTCGATTGCGTTGTGTTGAGGATTGATGGATGAGACGGAGTGATGGAGAGAAGGAATCAATGTCGACTTTTTCTTCCATTCATGTTTGCTGGAACGTCATTCCGAATGTTGCCCTTGCTATTTTAGCTCCACACGTCACTTAAAGTGACATCCATACTTTTAACAATGTGAAAACGTGGAAGGGAATTTCCCCCTCCTATTATTAGTTGATAGTTATTAGATACGGTATACATTCTTCGTTAGAACAGTGTTTTTTGTTTTGGGGGGTGTAAATATTACAATTTATACTGTTTACATACTCCCTATTGGAGATGCTCTAAATTATTCTTCAATTTCATAATGTATCATCTATTTGTTCTTCAATTTCATCATATATATTCTAAAACCAATAAATTTGGAACTAAGGTTAGATAATTAGATTTGGGTTAATTTTTTTCCCCCGAAAAATTAGTAATTATTTGCCCTTAGATTAGGAGAGAGAACAATAGAATACATAATACGTATAAAGTGGCAATATTGCAACAAAACATATTGTAAAAAAAAATAGCACATAGGGGCAATTTATAATATTCAATATAGGACATTGAGAGTAGAAAAGCATAAAATTTTTATGTAGTTTAGATAAAATATAGGGACTAATATTTAATTTAGACAAAGTGTAGTGACTATTATGTGGTTATTGTAAAGTATAGAGACTATCCAGTAATTACTATAAAAAATAGGAACTGTTCTATAGTTTACATAAAGTATAGGAACTTGAAATTATAAAAAACAAAAAAAAAAATGCAAAATGACAAATGACAAAAATACCCATAGACGCGTGACGTAGAATCACTATTCACTAGACCCCATATTTTTTTTTTTTATATCTTACTATATTAGAAAATGTATATGGGGAGGGATAGAGGCACATTTTTATACGCACATTATAGCCACATTGTAAATGAATCCAAGCAAAATCATAGATTTAAAAGTTGAATTAAGGACTGATTTTTGTTACATATGATCTCTCCACCATGGAGAATATGTTTACAAAAATTCAACTCATTCAAAGAAATCTAACATTAGAACATGCTCACAAAACTTTTAGACCATTAGATGAAAAGTTAAAAAATGAACACAAATGAACATTAATTTTTACATGGTTAGACATATCCAAATATTATGATTTTTTGTGAGAATAATCTTTATGGTGGGGAGATCATCTCCACAAAAAACTAGGCTTTAATTAATTTGTATGTCGAAAATGTGGCTAATGAATGTGCCTATATCCCTCCCATGTTTCATGTCCATCACAGGGGTATTTTTGTCATTTATCAGTTTTTTAAAAAAATTATTTTATTTTTATAATTTTAGGTATATACTTTGTATAAACTACAAAACAGTTCCTAATTTTTATGGTAATTACATGATCGTAGATATACTGGATAATAATTATATAACAATCCCTATATTTTGTCTAAATTAAATATTAGTCAATATATATTTTTTTAAAATTACAAAAAAATCTTATATTTTTGAAGTGAAGTTTTTGACTGTACTGAGGACCCTTTAAGTTTTTTTTTTTTTTTTTTTTTTTTTTTTTTACTGTAGTACTATATTTCTGATGGGGTAAATGATGCATGTTTTGTTATTTTAGTATATTGTCTTTTCTCTAAATACTAAAATAAAGTTGGTTGTTTTTTTTATTTGAATGTCTCAAGTAAAAGTGAAACAGGTTATGTTAATTAGTTTCTTTATTTTGTTGTGAAAGGCAAATCGGGTCACACTTTCTATTTTCATCTCCGATATGAATTAAACTTACTAGCAAATAAATGTGGTATGCATATAGTTATAATTTTTAAAATTAGTGAAATTTTGTATTGTTAAAAAATTTAAATACCATTCGGAATTGCAACAACATCAAAAATTACAAGAGATTACAAACAATTGGAATACATCATGATCGTCATATTTTAGATCGTATCACTGTCCATCCACATAAGTTTAAGAGTTTATACTTAAGGTTTCTTAACATAACATTGGTGGTTGTTAAGGTGGAGCAACAATGGTGGGTGTTAAGGTGAAATTGATCAATAATGATGAAGAAGACGAAATTTATAATGAATGATAATCTCCATTCATTATCTTTTTATAAACTATTCTTCAATTTCATTATTTATTTGTTCTTCAATTTCATCATATATCTTCCAAGATCAGTGAACATATGGGCTAGTTCCCCCCCCCCCCCCAGTCCCAGTAGTTATTTGCCCTTAGATTAGCAAAGAGAAAAATGCGATACATAGTATAAAGCCTAGTGGAAATATTGCAACAAAACATATTGTAAAAAAAAGAGAGCACATAGGGGCAATTTGAGTATAGGACATCGAGAGTATAAGAGCATAAGGATTTTTATGTAAGTTGGATAAAATATAGGGACTAATCTTTAATTTAGACAAAGTGTAGTGACTATTATGTAGTTATTGTAAAGTATAGGGACTATCCATTAGTTACTATGAAAAATAGGGATTGTTCTATAGTTTACATAAAGTATAGGAACCTAAAATTATAAAAAAAAAAAAAAAAAAAGCAAAATGACGAAAATGCCTATAGATGCGACGTAGAATCAATATATATATTAGAAAAATATGGGGGTTGATGACGTTTCATTGTCCGTCATAGGGGCATTTTCATCATTTCTCAGTTTTTGTTTATATTATTATTATTTATAATTTTAGGTCTATGCTTTGTATAAACTACGTAACAGTAACTAGTTTTTACGATAAGTACAGGGCCGTTCTTATACTACATGATAATTACATAACAGTCTTTGTATTTTATCTAAATTACAAAAAAGTCTTTATACTTTTCTACCCAATTTAAAAATAAAATAAAATTAGAGGTCAAATTAAATGAAAAATAAAATAAAAATCAATGTGGACAAGTTAAGTTGATAGTTATAGTTAGTTAAAAAAACAAAAAATCACAAATCTGACACACCATTAAATTTTCCACAATACACACCATTCAACGAGTACTACAAGATGTAAAGACAAAGCTTCACTCTCTGAGCCTAAAGATGGAACAAGGAGCAGAACTACAAGACTTTGTGTCAAGATATAATGTAAATGTTAAGGTGATAACAAGAGAAACTAAGATATGTAAGTGGGAAACAGGGAAGATGGGTGTTGCTATAAGAGATAACATTGGGGTAGTAATAGCAGTAGCACATGGAAAGTCTCACTATCACAATATTGCTGTGATCGAAACACTTCAAGGGGAGGAAGGAGGATGGGTTGTTGCTATAAGAGATAACATTGGGGTAGTAATAACAGTAGCACATGGAAAGTCTCACTATCACAAGATTCTTTGTGATCGAATCCGGCTAGGCGAAGTGTGGAACAAGGTATAAAACTGGCACATAAACATAATGTAACACGGCTAGCATCACAAACAGACTCTATCAATGTGGTATCCTTCATGCAGAGTGGAGGAAAGCACCCATGGATAGCAAACAAGACTATGAGAAGCATTGAAGGAATGAAAGGACAAATGGAGTATTTTACTATATGCCATATTTTTAGAGAAGCTAATAGGTTAGCGGATTTGTTAGCTTTACATATTCCAAATATAAACTGGTTGGAAATAGAGCCTAGTTCTTTTTCTGAGGAACTCAGGAGGATTGTAACTGATGATGCATTAGGGAAAGAGTATGTGAGAGTGTAACAAGTTTTTTTTTTTTTTTTGAAATGTTTAGAGGTTAGGCAGACCTCAACCTGCATTAATTTCAGAATCTATTGTATATTGTACCATTCGCATCCTCTGCTAATATTACAGATAGTCTCTGATCGAAAGGCCCTATACTATAGTTGACACTATGACTACTCATGTTACACGTCTTTGCTATGAAGTCAGCATCTCTATTAGTTTCCCTGAAGATGTGGTTGAGTTCAATCCTCTCAAAGCATTCCATTTGGATTCTGATAGTCTCAACTACATTAAGACATAACCAGGGTGCTGGTTCTAGTCCCTTCAGTATGCTGATTGCTCGCTTGGAATCTGAGTTGATTTCCAGTTGCCTTATACCTATCATGCTTGCTGCCTTGATGCCCTCCATGATACCCAGTAGTTCCTGAAACAAGATTGACCTGTATTTGGAGCTGCCGTTGTATGTTAGAAGTACATTTCCATCTTTATCTCTAATCACTCCTCCGTATCCAGCACAGTGTGGTTGCAGAGTTCCATCGGAATTGAGCATGAAAGAGCTAGGTTTCTGCCAAACACATTGATTAACCATTCTGGGGATCCATACAGTTCGTAACCCCAACAAGCTCACCATTCTTCTAGTCTCGTCAGAATCTGGTGCCTTCCTGAGAACTTGTTGCAAGTAGTTTTTCATCTTTTTCAAAGTGTCATAGGCAACATGATGAGCAGCGTGTTGCTTTCCTTTGAATCTTCTGCTGTTCCTTTCATTCCAAATACCATACACCACAGCACACACCATAACTCTGATAATCTCAGATGTAGTAGTGTTGTTTCTTGTGATCCTCATGATATCATACCACTCTTGATTAGATTCCATAACTGTAGGGTTTAAGCCTAAGTGTCTCTTAACTTCAGACCATATATCCTTTGTGTACAGACAGTCGAAGAAAAGATGGTGAGAATTCTCTCTACCCTGCATACACAAACAACACTGAGAGTGGTGTAGGATCCTCTTCTTCATGAGCCTATCTTGCGTGGAGAGGCTACCACTGAACAGTTGCCATGCAATGAAAGAGTGCTTGGGAACTGTTAGTTTCCCCCAAACAAGTTTATACCATTTGACTTTCTCTCTAATCTTTTTGAGACTCATATATGCTGATTTAGTGGAGAATTTGCCTGTAGCTATTTCTGTCCATACTGTGAAGTCTTGTTGCATCATATCTTGAATCTCTGTGTTCAGAATAGCTTTCTTGAGCTCACTTTCTGGTAGGTTCAGCACTCTCGAGTTCCATTTTTTGTCAGAAATGAGTTCTGACACCTTTGCACTATCAGGTAGCTGAAATGCTAACTTAGCTTCTACATTCTCATACAAGAGTTGGTGTGAGCACCAAGGGTGGTGCCAAAGGCTAGTCTGCTCACCATTTACTATGATGTACTTGGTAAATTTGAAAGCCTCTTTTCTATGTTTAAGAATCGATCTCCATACCCATGAGCAATCTGAAGGTACCTTCATTGTCCAGAAATTCTTGCCTCGCAACTGATATTCCCAAATCCACTTGGTCCATAGAGTTTCTTCTTTGCTTGCAATCTTGTAAATCAAACCACATTATGCAGCAACATTCCAAACTTTAGTATCCACAATACTCAAGCCTCCTTCACTCTTACTATATCTTATAGTACTGTGGCTGGCTTTGTGAACCTTACTCTGCATGGTCGGGTCTGCCCATAGGGACCTATTTGTAATCTTAGAGATTTTGTTGATCACACCTTTTGGCAGTATGAATGTTTTGGCCCAGTAATTGTGAAAAGATGATAACACAGAATGTATCAGTTGAAGCCTTCCTCCTAAGGTCAAGAAAACATTCTTCCAATTTGAGATCCTTGTTGTAACCAACTCCACTAAAGGTAGGCAATCCTTGATGCCTAGTCTCGAGGCAGTGAGAGGTAAGCCCAAATACTTGACTGGTGGTGAGATCAACTCCACACCCAGGATATCTGCTAGGGTGGAACTTGCGGATGGACTGAGACTACCAGAGAGAAGAGTAGTCTTTCTTACATTCAGTTTAAGACATGTGAGAGTAGAGAAGTGGGAGAGAACCTCCTTCACACCATAAATGGAAGCACCTTCCCCTTTGCAGAATATCATCACATCATCTGCAAAACTCAAATGCATAATTTGTACTCTTTTGCATCTAGAGTGGTACTCGATGTCTTTTCTTTTCACTGCTTGTTTTAGTAACCCCCCTAGGATTTCCATGATGAGTACAAAGAGATAGGGAGATAGATGATCTCCCTGTCTTAATCCTTTTGTGCTCTTAAAGTAGCCATGTGGGAATCCATTTACCAAGATAGAGCATCTAGAGTGTAACAAGCTTAGTTCTTTTAAATTCAATAAAAAGGGGTAGGGACATTTATAAAAACCTTGCTTACCCACAACAACAAAAAAAAAAAAAAACAAAAAAAAATCCACAATAGAGGTCCGCCAAAATCTTAACCAACCTCAAAAATAAGCTAACCCAGAGACCATCACCGGCTCGTAGTTTGTTTCAACTTTCAACAGTGCACCAAGACACGTGACATCTCTCTCTCTCTCTCTTCTTTCTTTCTTCACAAGCCGACAAAATACATCCTCAATTCTCAATTCTTCCATGACAAAAACCAGCTAAACCCATTTTTTCTCACTTCACCCAAAAAAAAAAAAAAAAAAAATCTTTTTATCTTTTTTTTTTTTTTTATGGGAAAAACACTTCCATCCACTACAAAATTCCACCAACTAACAAAAATGGCAACACCCAATTTCAAAAACCAGAAACAGCCCATCATGTCTCAAAACGGCGGGTTTTTATCAAAGGCAGAAACATCTATTTGTTCTGATAAGTTGAAGTTAAAGATGGAAAGCAGTAGCCCACTTGTTTTAAACCAGAAAGAAAGAGTCCCATTAGCTGAAATTGTTTCTGATTGTGCTAAGAGATGGTTTCGTGATACTTTAAAAGAAGCTAAAGCTGGTGATACTGCTATGCAGGTTTTACTTGCTCAGATGTATTTCAGTGGTTATGGTATCCCCAAAGATCCCAAAATGGTAAATATATTTACTTTTTTTTTATTTGTTTCATTATTTGTTTTGTTTGGAAGATTTGAGTATTGTTTATGTTTGGAATATAAACAGGGGAAAATTTGGATAAATAAAGCTTCTAAAGTTCGATCAGCGGCTTTGAAAGTGGGCGATAAGCGTCCTGGTGAGTTCGATTCCTTTTAACTTGGGCTACTTGGTGTTTTGTTGAAAAAAATGTTTTCACTAATTTAAGTTTTATTTTGGTTATAGGGTATGTTGCAAGTGATTCTGATTCAGAGGAGTTGGCTGATGAAGTATAATGAATTGTCGAGTGAGGACTGATAAAAATTGTGAGTTCTTCTTCATGTTATTTCTTATATCTTTGTCAAATGATTTGTGTTGGTAATTCTGGATGACATATCATAAATGCTAGTTACTCTGTAAGGGCAATAAAGTTATCTGCATTGGATGTTTAGTTTGTCATGCCTTTTAGTTTCTGATATGGCTGTGAAACACAGAGATTTGATTTGATGAAGAAATTTAAGACTAATTCATTTACACGTTATCAAACTAAATCATCTACTTTGTTTTTTTTTTAATGTTGCCAGTCAAGTAATTTTCGGATGACTTAAAGTTTACATTCGTACTGAATGAAGAGAGTGATGAATTGACCAAGCAATAAATGAAACAGAGGCAGAAATGTTGTTTTGATGAAATACGATGTTAATAATCTGATACATATGAAGTACATAAAGCAACTGATGATTTTCAGTATTGTAATATGTTAATGTATTCATGTTATGTTTTCCTTGATGGGTTTACACTTTCCCGGCTCCAAAACTTTCTTTATTAAACTTTTCTAAATCGACTACTTGCTTGATTATTGTAACATCCAAACCATATTAGCATGTATGGATGCGTAGGCAATGAAGTACACTTTAGGGCTATGTGTTGTCCATATTGTGTAACAACTAACAACATGAATAGTTTTGTACCATGTTCTTTGAGACTACATAGGCCTAATTGCCTCTATGCCTAATGATAAGACCTTATGGTAGGATTTCAGTGACACATATGGAATGAGGGAACCCTGGTGTGCTTGGGTGATGATTTCAATGCATTTAGACTTGACCATGGAAGTAGAATAGGGAACTTACTACGAGCATAAATATTATGAGTTTTTCTAGTTAACTCGTGTTGAAAAGACCTGCTAACTAGGTTCAACAGTTAACAAAATTAGGTTATGTGTGAGGTGGACTGTTCTTTAGTAGCGCATGCTTGGAATTTGTTCCAATTATTGTCTTGTTGAACTAATTGTTTAACAAGCCTTACTAAGCTTGCACCATATAAAGCTCATAGTATCTCTGAATTTTTTGTGGTATATTGGTATATTTATGTGTATAATCAGTTAAATTTTCAAGATGTATTTTGAATACCAAAGGATAGTGGAAAAAATTGGCGGTTGGGAAGTTATTTTGTAATTATTTTTACAAAAGGGACATTAAGACTTCACCCTTTACACGATAACATTGAATAATACGACCAACTGTGCCACCAAAACATCAAACACAAAGTTCTTTCTGCTCATAAGATGGTATTTCTGTGAAATAGCCGAAAGTTTTATCATTAATTGCTTACAACGCTAACCAATCCGCGACACCATTTGTCTCATGGTAGAGTTTCTAGTCAGTTAGATACCCAAGCTTCATTTTCAATTGCAACATCCAATAAACTGTCTCCTTATGCATTAGTTCTGTAGTATATCTTGTCAATCAATGTGAACAACAGGGCAAGGCATATTAGGAGAGTGTGCAAATTGCAGTCCATGAACGGGTACAGCGAAGGCCTCGGCATTTTTGCCTTTACATCCTTATGTAAAGGAACTCCTGGCATACATTGCCGTATTGATTTGTAAGATGTTACAATTTTCATTAGTCCCAAGGTTACCTCTGCACGCCCCATCATTGTTCAGGACTCAACGGTTTCATGTAACCAGGCAATGTGATTTTAATGTTGGTGCTGTGGTTGAAGTTTGAGTGGAAGATGGTGACAAGGATTTTGGCTTCAATGGTGATAGTGGTGGTGGTGTGTGCTGTTTATATGGAGGTTGTTATTACGATCTTTCCATATGAACCAGGATGTTGCAGATATAATGGACATGGTGGATTGTAGGAGTGTAGGTGACTGCATGCTCACATCCATTCTTGAATAGTGGAGTTATTTCTTAAAGTCTGTATTTTAGTCTCGATTTTCCTTGGTTAGTGCCAGATCTCCTGTCAGTATGGTTGGCCCTCTGATCTCAGTCTTTGGGCTAAGGTTCTCTAGGGCATTTGTTTGGAGCAGGAGCACTAGCATTTTAAGTGGTGGGCGCATAGCCTTTTCAGATGACTCTTGACATCAAAGGGGATCACTTTCCCTTTCGTTGCAAGTAGTGGAAGGGCATCAAGGGCATACCTCTTGAAAAATGTTTGGTTTTTGATAGGGTTAGTTGTTATGAGGGCATTAATCTTTTGTTTCTGATTGTGAGCGCTTGCTGCATGCACTTTCAGTTTTCTCCTTCTGTCGTTTTTTGGCACTTGATTTAGGAATCATTGCTCTCTCCTTATTTAGACATCGATAAACTAGCTCTTTCACAAAGATTAGGATGTTTAATTTGTTTATCTAGCACAAAGTGCTCAAATATAGATTTAGAATATAGGTGAAAGGTTTTAGGTAGGGTGGTGATAAATAGACCCATCATATTTCTAACTAAACCCACTTTTAAGATTTTAGAGTAATGTGCCCATATGAATTGAAATCTACACCCACTTTTTTTCCCCCCTCCATCACAAGTCATCAACAGGCTAAATTGGATCACATGATTTCATGGGACCGTGAGTGTTGGCAGTGTCAATTTGAGTTTTGGTTGTGAAAATATTTTCTTTGCTTTGCCAATTTGTAGATTTTACTTTGTGAAAGAGCTACTTGTGTGTGCTGATTGACTGATATTGATATGACTAATATGAATTAATGGGGTTAAACATATGAACATAAATCAAGTAGTTTGTTATTGGAATTAGTGATACTTCTTGGATCCTTAAGCTATAACATTCCATTAAAATTGAAACTTTTTTTTTTCCTTAGGAAAGCTAGATTGAATTAAAGGTACGGTATTAGTTACATTGGTGGTAGTGCGTTTGGATGATGGTGAAAGCCTTGGTTGTGGTAATATGTAGGTGACCTGTGACGTGGGGCATATTGGCCAAAATATTTTAAAAAGGGTTTAGTTAGAAATATGGTGGGTTTGTATATCACCAACCTTTTGGTAAGGTAGAAAGATACATGAAATGTGATAGGTCAGTGGAGCGTATAGTTGACCTATAAGGAGGATAGCTAAATATTTTAAGAAAAGACAATGAAGATGGTTAAAGCTCAAGTTGAATGATGAAAGTAAAATATAAGGTAACTTATTCTACCACCTATTACGCATCAATTTCACAAACTTAGTGTTTCCTTGTACCATATGGTCTCCACGAGAACGACTTTAGCACATACATGATGCACGTAGTATTGGACATTATGCAGTATACTCACCATCCCAATACTCTCTACTCAGCCCCTGACCCAAATATTCTCATCAGCTTATTTGATAATAACAACTGTAGTATATTTTCAAGAAAATTTGATCCTAACTTGGCACATAGTATGCGTACAATATCTTGTTAATCATGAGCAATTGTACAGGGTATGTTTGTGTCAGATTGTCAGTAAAGTTATTTTACCTTTTTTCCTTAGTTCTTTGCTGGTTGAATTCATTATTTAAGCAATAAGCTTCTTTTATGAGTTTCATGTGTAAGTTTAAAACTGCATATTACTCAACTAGAATGATTTTTAGGGCAGATTTTGAACATATATAATATCCATTGAAGCGGATTTCTATTTCATATTGCACCCTAGATTGTACATTTTTCATAACCATTTCGTTTCCCACATACTTTTCTTCTCATTTGCTCTCTCTGGGTTATTAGTTTTCCGTACAAGTATAACTTACCTAAAGAAACTTGTCGATGCCCTTTAAAAGTTGTCTTCTTGTTCCGGTTGGATGCTCCAATACTACATAATCAATTGTTGTACTGACTTTTCTGATTGATGGTGTTAGGGACCTAGTAGTTCACTATAATTACCTGTTTTATGTTTCTTTCTCCTATGAGTTATGACTTGTATTATGTGTTATGAATTATGTTATGCAACTGATCATATCCCTTGTTTTCGCTCTTCAGTGCCTGCTTGTAGCTATGCCTACGTTCTCAACATCTTTAAGGTGCCTGCACCATTTTCTAGAAAACCATTCTATTCCAGACTTTCCATATCCAATGTGTATTTCTCTTCCTTGTGCTGGAAGTATTGGATTGGTACATCATTTCATGGTTGTCAATTCTCTTGGTTAACATCTTTGTGGATTTTTAGGAGTTAGATTTTTTGTTTAGAAAGTAAACAGATGGATGACTTGCGACCTTCTTTTTTTCTTCAATTTGAAGGAATATAATACTCTTGAGAAGAAAATTTTCAGTTCATCATTTGCACATAGTTTCTTGATATTGATTATCCTGTTACAACCAGTATTCTCATATTATGCAATTGTTATAATGTGATTACCTCATTAAGCTTAAATGAATAGCATAAATGAAGTATTGTTTGATTCTAGCTGAGTTTTCTGTCTGTTGCTGCTATAACTGTTACCTGTATAACTGTAAGTCTGTAACTGGTTTGCAAAAGGAAAGAGAAAATGGAAAAAAAAAAGGCCTAGATGTTTAGAGCACCAGTGTGTAGCTTTTAGAGGGATGTTATGTGTCTTCCTTCAAGCCTGTAAAGTGTAAAGTGATGTTGTCTTTATGTCTGGACAGTTTATTGTACTTGGGGAGTCCAAATTTAGTGTTAATCCTGCTTTAGTGCCATTATATCCATGGTGCAGCTCATCTGTTTTGGTGTACATCGATACTCACAGTGGAGTTCGAAGCTCTTGAGACTCCTCTGATTTGAATGCTGGTTTTTAAACCAAACGGGATGTCTGCCCATTCTCGGGACTATAATCTGGTTTAATGGTGTTGCTAGCTTGGTCGGGTTGAAACCATGGCAGGGCATGATCTCCCACAATTTAGTTTGCTCCTGTACTACAATTACCAAAATGTGATTGATTATTTGTGTGGCAAAGAAAACATGAGCTCAAATGATTATTGGATTATCATTGAAGAACGAACGTTTGTTGTCTAAAACGCAAAATGGCAGAAACATGTTTTTATTTGATATATACTAGAACAAGATGGCTACATAATTTGCCCTCATTAGAGTAGTCAACGAAAGCCTGATCCGGAGAAATTGTTTGAAACACGTCCATTGTGTCCTATAAATGCGTGCATTTGTGATCAAAATTGTTAATTTGGTAGTATCTTTCTACTTCGCTTGCGCCTACATTGTGAGTTTGCGTGGGAAAAATAAGAATTATGACATTTTCTTTTTCATATTGGTTGATGTCCACAAGTCCAAATGCTAAAGAACACACCGTTTTTTTTTGCACAATGCACCAAATCAGGTAAAAATTTGTTACGCAAGAAAAACTGTCTAAAACTTGGGTACACCTGAGGTCAACTGATTCAGGTTCATTTCAGAGTGCATGTCTGATTCTAGCGGATACTAATGAAAGGCAAGCCAAGTGGCATAAAATGAGTCTAACTGATTCCTCAGCTTACATCCTCACTGTCAGCACTAAAATAGCACTCATCCAATAACAATCCTAACAAATTACACAGTTTGTTTCTTCTTCATTTCTCCTTCCCTTCCTTTTGGTTGGGGAAGGATAAACAAATTTTAACTTGAAGATATTCTTCTTTTTCTCTGAAGAGGAGAACAATAAGAGGTGGTGAAACAATGGCTCAGAGAGGTTCTTTTGGTGCAGTAGACATTATTGCAGATATGAAAAACTTCACTGGTGGAAGATTTAAGGGAATTGACCTTAATGCATTAGCAGAGAGAGCAAAGCCCAAAAGATCATTTCACTCAGTCAGTGTGGATAGTCATTCAATAAAAAAATAAGACCTCAATGTGTACTCACCCTTATAGGGTGTATACAAAAAGTGTTGTATTTTCAGGCGATAACCCTCTTGATTATTCTGTCCCACTTTTGGCTAGTCAGATGATGTCAATCTTTGTTATCAACCAATTTCTCCAATTCATGTTGGGCTTTCTTGGAATGTCTCCAATCGTTTCGTATATTCTGGTATGGTTTGCTATACTACTGTGTTTAAACTTTTCCGAATTTTCCTAACTTATTGGGGAAAGCTTCACCCACACAAAGACTTTGTTTGGGTGCGGGTGTTGGAGTGCACTTGAACTTAAACACGTCTCTGTCATTAAATCAACTCTCATAGGATTAGCTAAACTCATTGCCTAAATTAATATCTATAGTAGCAAGATTCGTAATGGCACATGTTTTTATGTTTTCAAATGCATTAAGTAAAGAAAATTAGATATAATTGAGTTTAAGGACTGTGGGGAGTGGTAATCAAATCTGACTAAAGAATATGTTTTAATTCCTACAATGATGTTCATGTAGGAAAAGTACATATATGAACATAGCTTTGGTTTCTTTGAAAAGTACTAGTCACAAATATGGAACAGGCAATCTTATGGATATTCCCTCTGATATTACTTGAATCTTATGGATACTTGAATCTTTGTGAACTAGGGTGGCATAATTCTGGGTGACACGGACCTAGGTTTGAAATTGGACAAATATTACAAAAGCTACTTACATCAAATCTTGGCAAGTTTCTGAAGAAGGGTATAAAGTTTCTGAACAACGAGGGCGTTGATCAACCAGCAAATCTTCTTCATAGGCTCTTTCCACTAAGAGGTTCAGGTTCCATTGGTATGCTAGCAAGTATAGGTTTCATGCTTTTCGAAGTTTCTACTTGGAGTAAAAATGGATCCCAGAATGATGCACAAGCCTGGAAAGAAAGCAGCTATTATTGGCATTGTATCCTTTATAGTTCCATTACTGTTGGGATTCTCCTCTACTTTCACTCTGAAATCAGTATCTGCCCGGGCTTACGATCTGACCTTGAATATGATGGAAAACACATACAGCTTTTCTTTACATTGCTACAGTACAGTCTATGACCACATTTCCTGTTGTTGCTTCTCTTCTTACTGAACTCAAAATCCTTAATTCAGAACTTGGTCGGCTAGCATTGTCTTCATCCATGGTTAGTGAGGCATGTAATGTACTTGTCACAATGATACTGATACAGTTTAAGATATTTGATTCAAAAATATTGATAGCCTAAAATCTATTAGCAAAATGAAGGAGCGAGCTGACAGAACAAAAGGAGGAATGTGCAGCAGCCGTTCATGGTTATGTGCTTCAATCTCCTCAACATTGTTTCTGGTTGCTGTTTTTCACTATTGTTAGACAATCTGTTACATGGTTGATCAAAATAACACCAAAAAAAGCTGCCAGTGAAGCATTTTCATACTTGTAATCCTTCTTGGGGTAATTGTTACTGGGACCATTGGCTCTATGCTTGGGCAACATCTTCTGTTTGGTCCTTTTATTTTTGGTTTGGCAATACCAGATGGGCCACCTTTAGGGACAGCATTAGTTTCTCAATTTGAGTCACTGACTATGGGGTTGCTTCTTCCTCTGTTTTTGACTGTCAGTGGCTTGAGAACAGATATTCCCTCTTTAAGAAAGAATGTCGAAGAAGCCTATGCGTTGCCAATCTTGGTCATTACTTGCTCGGCTGGGAAGATCCTTGCAACCATGATTGTTTGTCTGTATTTCAGAATGCCAAAACGTGAGGCTCTAGCTCTTGGTGTCATCATGAGTGCCAAAGGGATAGTTGAGCTATCTACTTATAATGTCTGGAGAGATTCTGAGGTACATGACACATTGCTTAGCATCATTTACATAATCAATACTTACAAGAGGAAGTTTTTTTTTTTTCAAGATCTGTGTGTTAGATTTACATTTTTCTGTGTTCATATTGGTCCAACATAACCTTTCATTGCCAATAAAAGTATATTGGTCGATGGTCGTTATATGATTGATTTAAAATAAGAATTGTAGGATGACTAGTATGTTATCTTATGTATGTTAGACTTGAAACCTGTCGGTATAGTGTCTTTGTGTTCCTCCTTTTAATGATATAACTCTTAGGGAGGTTTGTAAGGTTTAACCTTTTGCAATAATAACAAGTGGGGGTCTGCCTTAACCCCCAGCTTAATTTTTTCAAAAAATAAAAAAAAAATAAGAATTAACATATCAACCTGGAGTATATAATCAAAGTTAGTCCATGAATATCCTGAGTTAGAGAGGAACTTCAAAATGCAGTATTTAATTGCTTAGTAATTGCTTATTTGTTTCCAATTGCAGGTCCTAAATGATTCAAGTTTTACCCTTATGATTCTTGCAGTGTTAGTGATTGCGTCAATTGTGCCATGCATTGTTAGATACCTCTATGATCCTGCCAAAAAGTATGCAGGTTATGATAGAAGAACCATCCTCCACTCAAAAGCATATTCGAAGTTCAAAGTACTGCCTGCATCAGTGAAGACCTAAAATGTTCCTACTATGATTAAGCTCCTATCAGCCTCAACTCTAACTACAGAGAGCCCAATTCGGGTTTTACGCTTCACCTTGTTGAGCTTGTTGGTCGACCCGCACTAATATTTGTTTCACACAATAGTGTGTTGGATAGGAGTGCTTAATAATACTGCACAGTCTGAACACATTGTCAATGCTTTTAGGAATTACGAGCAATTCAATGCGGGATTAGTCATAGTTGAAGCCTTCACAGCAGTGTCTCCATATGCAACAATCCACAATGATATATGTACACTTGCCTTTAAACAATGTACATCACTTGTAATTGTCCCTTTCCACAAGAAATGGGCTGTAGATGGCACAATGGCGTCAGAAAATATATATCTGAGAGCGATGAATAAAAAGTCTTGGAGACTGCCCTTGTTCTGTCGGGATACTTGTTGACCATGGACAATCAAGTGCTGTTACTTCCTCGCCCCAAAAGGCATTCAACTGCATCGCACATATGTGTGTTGTTCTTAGGGGGTGCTGATGATCGAGAAGCATTGGCATATGCCAAAAGAATGTCATATAACATAGATGTATATATTACAGTGGTTCGATTACTAGTCTCAGAAGAAAAGGATTTGAGCAGTTGGGAGGGTATGCTTGACGCAGAGGTGGTAAAGGATTTTGAGCTCCATACAATGTCTAACAGACGCATTACATATAAGGAAGAGGTGGTGAGAGATGGAGAACAAACTGCATGGGTGATTCATTCAATAATACAGAAGAATGATCTTATAGTGGTTGGGAGGCGTAATGGTATTGATTCGCCTCTCACATCAGGACTTACAGAATGGAGCGAATGTCCGGAACTAGGAGTAATTGGCGACATGCTTGCTTCATCTGATGTCAAAGTTGGGGTTTCCGTTCTGGTGATTCAACAAATGGGAGGCCAATAGTCATAGTGTACCACTGTACCTTAGCTTGTAGAGCTCCAACTACTTTCTTTCTTCTTGTTTTGTAAGTTGTCTTCTTGTTTTTCTTTATAAATACTTAGTTGATGTACACTCTAATACCCATATATTTTCATTTTTATGGCAGGATGGACATAATTTTAATATCCCACTACGCTTGAAAATCATGGCCAATTGGCCACTGACTAATTTCAAAGTTTTGTTGACAATCGTCCAAGACACATACAAGTCGTTCAAAGTATATTTCAGATCAGATTCACTTTAGTATTCAAAATCTTAATTCACCTACAAAGTTTGGCATTATCAAGTTTACTCCGCAAATTAGTTGCTAACTCAAATACTTTGTGCGTACGTAATTGTACTCAGCAAATGTATAGTAATCATTTTCTTCGTAAATTCACATTTATTTGTTTGTATTAAAACAATTATTCAGAAATAGAAAATGTGCCACGTCAGCTCACATTTTTCCCGACACATTTACTTTCTCATCAAGTTAGGGTTAGGGTTTTACTAAAACTTCTCTCTATCATAAACCCTGATTGCTACAGCAAGAAGGCTGAAATCAAGCTCAATTAGTAGTTTAGTACATTCTTATTCAAACTCTTTCAATTGGAGTTCTTTTTGTGCTTCTTTAGTTCATTTCCATTGTTACAGTTACCTATAAATCTCAATACGAGAACTTATAATTATCCAATAATGCTGTGCAAAGGGTTGACAACTTGACACATATGGCCGAGAGGGAGTAGGAAAGAAGATTGGGATAAGTGGTTATTGATACTATGAAGATTTATTCAATGTTGTGGAGCTGGAGTTTATAATATGATTACTTAGATACAACTGAGTACCAGCAACTGAAAGCTTGAATAGAGAATTACTTCTCTTATTGTAAGCATGGTTTTCTGCTTTCCAAGTCATTTGTGGCTCTCAATGATGTTATAGAGTTGACCCACTATACTTATTTGTCTGACTTGTTAACTTTTCCTCGCTCTTGATCTCAAATTAATAACTGATTCGAGATGTTTTGAAGCTATAACATAAGGTTGCAGAATTAAAGAGAATAGGGGCTGCAGAGCAAAACAGAGGAACCCAAATGAAGTTATCCTGATTTGTGAATGTCCCGATTTCATCATTAAATCGTCATCGGTCCCAAACAAAATCCAATAACAATTTACATGTAACTGGCTCTCTTCGGGATCACCTAAGATCAACACAGTTTTCAAGTATATATTTTAGGGGTTGGGGATCTGCCACTTACATTTGACTCAAACCACATCTAGACATTCATCTGGCTGACCGGCGATTATATGTGTTTATTTCTGTTGCTTTACAAGTGTATGCATATTCAACATTTGGGGTCTCTAAGTGTGTTGTATAAGTGTATGTATATTCAACATTACATGAATACAAATGATTAGTATGTCTCTCCTCAGAAGTTCTTGGACCAACTTTTTTTCCTTTTGGAACTATTTCACACACAACCAATTTCCTTACTTATTGATCTCTCAATGTATTTAGCAGAAACCATCTTACAAGATTGCAGTGCTCTAGTTCTACGTTTGATCTGATCCTTAACATGCCTGCATATATAACATAAGGTTGTTACAACCATTTCTTTGTCTTTTTTACACTGTTGAATCACTAGATCATCTCAATTCTCAATAAAAAAAATCCTTATAGGAACAAATTTTCCAAAACTGTCTCTAATATATGCAGTTGGAACAACTCAAAAGAGAATAAGGTACAATATATCCACAAACCAAAAAAAGAACGTTACCCTGCTCAATGAATGAACACCCTGGACACATTTTTTTTGTCTCCCAGGACATTAGACAGTCATAAGGCGCCGGAAAATGTTACAAGTCTTCGCAGATGCTATCCAGATGAGGCCTCCAGACTCCACTGCGACCGCAGCGTCTATTGCGACGAGAAATAGATTTCTTTTCCGAGAGGACTTCAGCTAAGTAATGTTCAGACCTAGAGGCCTTTGAAATTGTAGTTTTTTTCCTTGTCGTGGTAGTTGTGGTGATAGTGGCATTGGCATTAGTCATCTTGGATTTTGTAGACTTCTTGTAGTTGTTCCTGTTCTTCTTCTTTTCTCGAATCGAAGAGGCTGGAATTAAGAAGTAGATACTACCTCTTTTGAGATCAGAATCTGGTGACAGAATTAGAATTCGACGAACACCTTGAGAACAAGGTTTACTTAGGACATGGTTAGGATTGGCTTTTAAGACCTGGCCTGCAGAAATAGGACCTGTTAGCTCTTCTACATGACCATTCAAATGAACTATTCGGATCACATCTAGAGCACCGCAAGGAAGAACACAAGCTAAACAACACCTTAGACTGTTACCCATATTTCTCTTTTCTCTTGTCTCGTCTTCTCTCTTTTCAGTTTGTTCTTTGTTCTTGTAAGAGTAGGGGGAACAATGTCTTATAAAGAGAACAACCGTACTCCTAAGTCATAACAAGTTGATTAGACTATGAGGTAGGTTACCTAAAGTACCCTCTTCATTTCAAATTTCATACTTCTCTTAAATATATGCCAGAATTGGCTTGAGTTGGATCAGTTGTATTACCTTTTAAGAAATACCATCTTTAAAATTAAAAGACTATTTATATTTTAATATTTATTGTTCTTTTTGTTTTTGTTGTTGTTGTGAGAGTATGCATGTGTGTTTGTAGGGCGTAGGCCATCATCAGACCTTCAACAAATTAGTGTAAGGAGTCAGTTTGTGGGAGTCAGGAAGCAGGATATGATCATTGATAACATTTAAACATGATTCCCTGATCCAAGATGTGAGTTATTATTTATTTATTTTTCCGGTAATTAGGTGTGAGTTTTTGAGAGCGGGTGATATTGGAGATCTGATTATTTCACCAAATCTTAAGGATACAAATGTAAACCATTTGGTTTATTGGCATCATTTCGTCAGAGATACCTTGCCATATCACCACTTTCATAATACTGTATTGGGCTAATAATACATTATTAGTAGGGGTGTTTATGGGTCGGTTCGGTTAGGCTCTTATTGGTTTCGACTTCGGTTATATTTTTAATGGTTCCTACTAGATTAGGTTCTTTCGGGTTTTTTCTTATATTTAGAAAACCCGAAATCATACACATTAATTAAGTCGGTTCCGATTCGAGTTTCAATTCCTTCTCGGATTATACATTATTATTACTAAAATTATGTTTTTAATTACGTAACCGATATAAAAGTTAGTTTTTAGTGGGACAATAACACTTGCAATGGTTCTAAATTCAATAATTTTTGAAAGTTTAATTTTTTAAAAACTTTAAAGATATCTCATAAATTATACGTACACGTGTATTAACTTGCATTTCAAATTGAACGCGTGGACATTATACTATACTACATACATCGTCATATATAAATATATATCACACATTAAATTTTAACATGTAAAATAAGTACATGTACTACAATTGTTCCCAATGGTCACTAGTTCAATCCCCTCAAGGCCATTTGGGCGAGGCAATACCGTCGAATTTCCAACTAGGGCCCCAGGATTAGTCGAAATTATGGCGTAAACTGGCGAACACCCGGTTAGAAAAAAAAAAAAAAAAAAATATATATATATATATATATATATATATATATATATATATATATATACTACAATTGTTAGCATTGCACATATTCATTATCATATATATACATGTATATTAAGCACGTGCACTTATATAAATATTATCATATATTAGTTAATATATACGCATACGATTAATATTAATTAATTCACACAAATACATCGCGTGTAGTCGTTGATATTATTATTAATATTTATAATATATATATTCAATGTAATGTTACAAAACATGTATTTAATAACATACATTCACTATTATGATACCCCCATATATTTAGTAAATTTTTATACCTAAAAAAAATTATATATTATAATGTTTGGGTTTGCATTTATTTAGTGTAATATAATACTAAACTTTATATATCAAAATAATAATAATTGGTTTCGGTTTCGATTTGGACTTTGGGTACCCATTGGTTTTTTACTATTCGGTTATTTATCAGTTCGGTTATTGAAAACCCATTTTAATAGATCTAACATTTTATGACCCATAACCGTTATAAACGGTTTCGGTTCCGTTCAATTCAGCAAGTACATAATTTTTTTTTTTTACTAAATTCCAATGATCTAGCTGTTTTCTTGTTTAAAAAACACAATCTATAATTTAGAAATATACCTTCACCAACACATTATATAACACCAACATGTAGAGCTCAAACTCCTTAAGATAACCAAAACTTCATGTGCTCAGTCTTGTTTTTAAGGTTACAATTAATTGAATATGCAATACACTCTTACTTGATATGATAGCGCAGGTACAGCCTGTGTACTCTAGATTGTAGCTTAATTGAATTATTGAGAAATTTGGGTGTGATGCGAGGTAACAATTTAGTAAATAGTTAAATACTAGGTTATAGTAGATGGCGAATTGGTGATCGCAATATCTATTAAGGGTGAAATATTGTCTTCACACTCTCCACACATAGCAAATTGTCAATTATTTGTCTGCTTCTTAAAGACCTATATATAGCATATGCAGTCTTCCTA
Source organism: Coptis chinensis (assembly GCF_015680905.1). Classification (NCBI taxonomy): domain Eukaryota; kingdom Viridiplantae; phylum Streptophyta; class Magnoliopsida; order Ranunculales; family Ranunculaceae; genus Coptis; species Coptis chinensis. Next base: position 83,030,323 of record NC_141463.1, on the reverse strand, counting down.
CATGATGATCCATAGGTTGTCAGATGTAATTAGTTTTCTTGGTAGATTATAGGAGTCCCCACTCCCCAGCCCTACTACTAGGGGTGTCATTGTGTCAAAATTGTGTCAATGGGCGAAGATCATTGTCCATGCTTATTGCTTCAGTTCTATCTTAAATGCTATTTACAATACGAGTCCAGTCCAGTTGTTCTATAACCGGTACGTAAATTGGTACATATATGAATTGTTGTGAACCGTGTTATTACACCGTTAGATCTGTGCGAGATGCACAATATACAGATGTCAAGGTCAAAGTTTGTATTTCGAGATAAATATGTGTATTTTGAGACGAGCTAACCGTGCAATAACACGGTTACAAAGATTTATTTTATACCCGGTTATAAAGCAAACCGGACTCAATACTTTTACAATATTCACATTCAACATAAAATATGGTAGTCTTGGATGCTAATACCAACTACTAACTTAACTATTTATTCTGTTTGATTTCTTAATGGCTTTTTATATGATTGCAACATGTACAACGAATCAAGAATTGGTAAGAGTAGAATAAGAAAAAATGGAAGGGGTTTTGGAGAGCAGTAACAGGGTGTATTCCCGCGTGATAGATGGGATATGGTAGAGAGTACATGTTAGGATGAAGCTTCGTTGCACGGAGATTTCGGCCACGGACCATTTCCAAAATGCACGAAGTCCTTTTTAACTACTACTATTACTACTACATTTTGATTCCTCTAATCTTATAATAGTTCTTGATAACAGTGTGTTTCTACTTTGTCTTCTATCAGTCACAAATGCGCTAAGGTTATTTCTAACTTGCCTGTCACTAGGTTCTACCAATTATCTTACTCTGTTTTAGCAAGTCTTTACTCTAATATTGCAGACCTCTATTGATCTGAGTCATTGATAAAAACTGTGAGCCAACCAATTGAAAAAGAGCAGTGGGATATTTTTTTTAGTTTAGGGCACACATGTTCCTTTCGATTTAACCACAAGATGAAGATCTCTCTTCAAAGTACAAGTGACCAAAGTTCAAAGAAACTTAAAAGAGACATTTTTTAATCATCTTTTGTTGAAATTTAGATTTCTCCCCTTCATTGAATTGAGTTCGCAACACCTTTTCATCAAAAATTTATACTTTAAAACGGTATATTTATATATATTTATTATATCATGCGTAACTTATTTTTTTATGGGTTCCTACCTCCCTCCTCCCAACCCACATGATATAATAAACTGTTAAGACTTGTTTGTGACAAAGTCACAGAAGCTGCTTTTACAATGTCATTACACAAGTCGGTACAGATTTGCAGATGCAACTAGACTTGGTGAAACATTGTCAACAAGTACGGTACGTTTCTGTAGAGAAAAGGGATGTTTTTTTTTTTTTTTTTCACCACGTCTCTAACAAACATGGCCATTACGTCCAGTCAAGATATAGCCTTGCAGACGCTTCAAAGTCTAGCACTCTAAAGGTGCACCGTAGTTCGACCACCCTTTACTGCGCATCATTTCCTGCCAGTCTAAAAAAGATGGTCCATGACCGTTCTTTCCCCGAGGCCACTCGATAAAGAATTTCAACAAAATTTCACCGAATCTATTCGCATTTCAATACGCCCACAACAGACGAAGCAGCGGAGATCTCAATTCACTTTTTTCAGCCTTTGGTTTCCTAAGGAGGAAACCTTCCGCTCATTCTTAAGTCTGTTCAAAACCGAACTATTAGACATGGAGAGCGGCTCAAAAGAGTCATTTTGCCGCAGTTGGTTTTTTTTAAACGCCGCATTCCAGCAACATCTTTACTTTTCGCATCACTCCCTCAAGGATACCGTTGGCCGAAGCGGTATGCCTCGAGTTGATAGGTACATCAAATTACAAGCATGATTGAAAAATCAGAACCAAGAAGAAGAAGTTAAGAAGGAGAGGTTTACGAGGTAACATCATCCTGCTAAAAACGATCAAACTGACAAGGGCGTTCTCCAAACTCAAAGCGCGGCAACGATCGAAGAGTTCGCCATACTTACCCGATCTCCTAGTTACATACTATAAGATCAAACGCGGTTGCTTTACTAAGGCACTGAGGTAAAGGCGCCAGACGCCTCGACCGATACCCTACCGCTTTCCACCGAAAGCTAAAGTGCCATGAAACCGGCATGCACGCCGGGGCTCAAACATTACTGCGCGGGATCTTATAGAAGCAGGACACATCAAGCAATACACCAATATATATAGCCGGTGACGAGCCCGCAAGCTCATGGCCCAGTAGAGGCGAAGTAGGTCCCCTACCGGCGGTAATGATCGGAGGCCTTAAGATCGCCTCTCATGGCGGAGAGGCGTCCTCAGAACGCCTCGCGTCAGATCGTGCGTCTGCGGTCGGTGTCGGTATCACTACGTAAACCATCAGCATGATCACACTTCGGGATGGTTCCGTTCCAACTTCTCTAGAGAAGTAGCGTTAAGCCTTCATGAAGTTTATAACTTTTCTTCGCGAGCCGCACCAGCGCCACGCGATTCGGGACGCAAGTCGGGGAGATATTACCTTCTCGAGGCCGAATTTCAAAAGGTTTGCCTCCGCGACAATGATGCTTGTTCGTGAGTCCACGCCAAAATCCGATCGGCCCGGCTGCCGAAGTTTTGATAGATCCCGGCAGCTCGTGTGATATTTTGTTCTACCATACCATCCAAGGAATGAACCCGCCAAAATCGTTTTTCATCGACCCGACAAGACTCTGTTTGGGTTCAATGGCTCCGGGGCCCGACCCAATAGGAGACATCATACTCCGGTCGGTGGGATCCCGGTGAAGACAAGGTCGGCCTTCAACACGCCATGAAGGCCCTCGATACCAAGTCAGTCCCTACAACGCCATTCTAGGGGCGGCGATGGATTCATCAAATGCGGCGGTGCCTTCCCATTAAATCAAGTGATCCGCTTTCCGGGCGGCGGAATGCCGGAGCTGCGGAACAACCATTTCGAGCCTATCATTGTAACCAGGTCCTGTCCTCAAACAAAACAAGATTGAAACTCCCGTCAACGCCGGGAACGAGCCCGCGGTTATACAATGGCCAAAGACTTAGTGGTCGAGGTCAAAGTTATTTGCACCAAAGTAAGCGGTGGGGGCTCTAGCAAGAAGTTCCTCTCACCACGGCCGAATATACCGAGCTCTACTAAAGCGGCGGTTGTCCCAAGCATTACAAATCCTAGAGGCTTCCAAGAAGAAGAGCATCCCACCTAGCAGTTTAGAGATCGGCTTCGCCAAATTTCCCATACAACAAGAAATAAATTTGCGGCCGAACTATTCGGCTTGTTGTCACAACCACGAGGTCATCTCGACCATTTGTCATAACCACAGGCGACGCTCGCTTCCTACAACTAGGGCACTCAGCCGGACCCGGATAACATCTACAAGGTACAATCCTCGAGAACGGCTCAAACAAAGACAAGTCCGCATTAACCGAAGAAGAAAGGCAAATGAATGACCACAGGAACGTAAGGCGACCTAAAATCGCCTATGCTGGGGCTAACCTCGACCCCACACTCAAAGCTCATCTTGTAAACTTTTATCCATGAATAAAGATGTGTTAAGCGGTCGATATCGGCGTGCACGGTATAGATCCTAGCGTTGCATGCCATAGGTTAAACGCGTCAACCACGGTGCCAAACCGGGTTCGCGGCGACTATTCCAGATTGTCATTACGTTTTCAAAAAGCAAATAACGGCGGTGTCGATAAACTCAAGCAAAGTCGGTTTTATCCGGAAGGTCGATTACCCAGATTGATAGCAAACATAGTAGCGGTTCGAAGAAGAACGTCTGAATCGGTGTGCGTCGACTTCATTAACGCCAACCAAGAAACACCTAAAGACATCTTCCCACTACTTAGGATCGACCGACTTGTAGACATGAGCTGTTATCATTCATGGATGCATACGGTGGTACAACCAATACCACTCGTTGAGGAAGATCAGGAGAAGACCTCATTCATCACTGAGCAAGGAATTTATTGCTACAACGTTCTCCCGTTCGGACTCAAGAACGCCAGCTTATATATCAACGATCGTAACCGACATGTTCAGGACATGTTAGGAGATACCATGGAGGCCTACATCGGCGACATGGTCATCAAAAGCAAAAGCAGCAAAGCGACCACCTTACCCACCCGAGCAAGCGTTCCGAGTTACGCCGAAATGGATGAAGCTAAACCCGAGAAATGCCTCTGGAGAGTCCTCAGGAAAATTTCTAGGTTATCGTTTCCACAACAGGTATCGAAGCAAATCCAGACCAAATCCGCGTTCTTAGACATGTCCAACCAACAAACAAAAGAAACAGATACAAAGTCCATCGGGCATGGTTCTTTGCGCTCAACCGATTCATATCGAGGAAGCGTCGGACAAGTGTCGTTACAGATCCTAAAAAGGCGAAAGCAGTTCTCATGGAACGATCAATGTCACCAAACATTCTCCACTCTCAAGGAATACCTCACAACGCCTCCCGTTTTAGCCAAACCAACTGACGAAGAAACATTGGGCTCTATCCGGCAAGCTCGGACTCGCCATCGAGTTCGGTTCTCTTCAAAGAGGAAAACAACTCAGAAAAACCGATCTACTTCACCAGTAAGATGCTCACTCCAGCCGAGAAGAATTATTCCTACATTGAAAGACGATTAGCTTACTTACTTTATTATACTCAGACGCAAAATTGCACCTTTGCTTCCAAGCTTATCAATCAAAGTACTTAGCGATCTTCCATTGAAGTGGATCCTTCACAAGGAGAATAAAACTACGAGGATGGCGGTATGGGTCGAAGAATTGAAGTGAGCACCACATCAATTCGTCCCCCTCCGATATCTCGGAAAGGCCGGTCGCCGCAGAGTTCCTAGCGATTTTCCGGTTAATGACCCGGTTGGGAGTTATAGGTCGCACCCACAAAAGCAAACATCAAAACAGTCTGGTCCCTCTACGTCGATGGTTCTAGTAACCCAGGAGGCAATGGTATCGGAATTGTTTTAGTATCCCCCGACGGAGCTATGGTAGAAGGCGTTTAAGATAGACTTTGCGACTTCCAATAACGAAGCGGAGTACGAGGCATTAATAATGGGATTACGTGCGGCAATCCAGCTCGGTGTAAAGGAGCTCCAAATCTTTAGTGACTCGCAGCTGGTTGTTCGCCAGATTGCAAAAGAGTACACTACCCACGAAGGTAACCTCTCCAAGTACCTTCAAGTTGTTAATGATTTACTTCCTTCTTTCAGCAGAGCTACGATACACCATTTTTTGCGGGACGAGAACCGTCACGCATATAGCTTAGCGTGCTCGCCACTCATACATCGAATCAGGCCCTTAGACAACTGACCATTGAAGTGGTCGACCAACCAAATTTTACCAAGCGGACCATGTCTTAGAGATCGGTGACTGTGCCCACTACGGAGATCGGATGAGTCAAACATGGATCGACCTATTATATGTACATCCAAAGACGGTACACTCCCGGATGAAATGATACCAAGGCGGGAAGATTCCACACTGCATCGCGTAGCTATTGTTTGGTAAATAACGGGTTATTTCGCGAAATCCTGGAGGACCTCATCCGAGATGCATTAGTCCGGGACAAGGTCAATTAATTTTTATTTGAGATTCATGAAGGAGAGTGTGGAAACCATACCGAGGTCGCTCTTTGGCCCATAAAACGATCTCCCAAGGATACTTCGCCCCGAATGTAGATCGATGCCAAAACATATGTCCCTCGTGTGTAAAATGTCAAATATTTGGGTAATAACATCATTCATTGACCCGCGAATTGATCAACATCGCGAGCCCTTGGCCGCTCCACATGTGGGGCATGGACATTATGGGACCATTCATCCCTCGAAGAGCATCGGCTTCCGCTTTGTCCCGGCCGCCATCGACATTTTACTAAGTGGGTCGGCTAGCGGTTCCATTGGCACACGCCAAAGAGTCGCGGTCGGGAATTTCATTTGGACTCATATCATCACCGATTTGGCTTACCACAATAATAATGGTGATGACAATGGTTCAAAGCGGCAAAGCAATGAGAGTTCCTAGCTAAATGGAAGATCATTCATGCATTCTCCACCCCCATGCGCTCAAAGCAATGGCGGGCGGAGGCCGACAATAAAGCAATTTTAGAGAATTTGAAAAAAAATATTGAAAAGAACAAGACCCAATGGCCAAACCATTTCGAGAACATTTATGGGCTCACCGCGACTACTTCGCTCCAAAGACAGCGAATCACCATTCTCCTTATGTTATGGTACAGAAGCTGTTATCCTCACCGAGCTGACAATCACGACAACTCATTCTGAACTTGTCGAGTCAGGACATAATGACTCAGTACTAGCTCGAGAAGTCGATCTGCTGGAAGAACGACGCGACCTAGCAGCTATCAGAGTAGCATCTTACCAACAAATTCTAAAGCGGTCCTACAACAAACGAGTACATCCTCGATCTTTTCAACCTGGGGATCTAGTCTTGAAAAAGACCCAAGATGACTTTAAACTAGCACTAACGTGGGAAGGCCCCTACATAGTGGACCGCGTCGTTGGCAATGGAGCATACTGGATCAGAACCCAAGAGGGGAAATTATTACCACGACCTTGGAACACGTACTTGTTAAAAAAGTTCTATCAGTAGTATCAGCATGTTGTGTAATTATGTTCCCATTTGCTGTAAATTCAAGTGTAGGTAAATTAAGATTGTTATTATAAATCTACGGCATTTACTCACATCTCCAAGCCAAGCCACTCACACCGCAAGCACCATCAGTACATATGCAATGCAAACATCTCTAATAGCCTCTCCGAGTCTCGCATGTTGAGGACCTATACTCCTAGGATCAACTCCGCGAGATCGCTTCAGAGAGAAAGGCATGCCCTCAGGGGCTACATACGCCTCGGCCGAAAGCGTAACGCTCTCGGGAGCTTATGTGCTCATAGCCTCTCCAAGTCTCGCAAGTTGAGGACCTATACTCCTAGGATCAACTCGGGCGAGAACGCTTTCAGAGCAAAGACGCGGGGGCTCCATACGCTCTTCCAGCGTAACGCCTCGGGAGCTTACAGCTCAGAGCTTCTCCGAAGTCTCGCAAGTTGAGGACCTATACTCCTAGGATCAACTCGCGAGAACGCCTTCGGGCAAAGATGCCCTCGGGGCTACATACGCTCTCGGTGCGTAACGCCTCGAGGAGCTTACGACTCTTAGCCTCTCCAAGCCTCGCAAGTGAGGACCTATACTCCTAGGATCAACTCCGCGAGAACGCCGGGGAGCAACGCCCTCGGGGTATACATACGCCTACCGAAGCAAACGCCCTCGGGCTATACACGATCTCTGCGAACAGAACGCCCTAAGGGACTTACAGGGTCATGAGCCCCCTAAGTCTAAACTAATCGGGCACTTACATCTCCTAGATCGCTTTCCCGAGCAATACGACATTAAACATAACGCTTCACGAGAATACATCTCGAAGCAAGCCCCATAAACAGAGTAATAGCTACAAGCGGATCAAGCAAAAGATAATATTAAGCATGCATTTACCAAGAGCTCCACGATCAGCTCCACATAACCAGTTCTAGCCCACCGATCTGCTGGGTTTACCCAGAAAATCCAGATCGGGTAGGGGAACAAAAGGAAACAATTAACGAACTGCCACTTTCGTGGACACCAGTTCTCAACATCAACAAAGGCGAACTGCTCAGGCAAGCCTGACAACACATCTCTAATGTTTAACCCTCATAAGGGAGAAGGACAGACACAACTAACTATCAAATAAACCTAGTTGTTATCAAGACAAAGAAGAGACATCACCATCAAGGAGCCGCAACCACGTGTTTATCCCGGGGGCAAAGATCGGTCGAAGAACGCGTGCCCACGGCCCGTAGAACAACGCCGCGATACAGATCCCTCGAGCCCGATCGCCTTCTTTAGCTGACAATATTTCTCATCCAGCTTGGCATACTCATTACAGGCCGTGGTATACGCACTTTGAGCTTTACGGGCAACCCCCTGACATCGCTTGGCGTACTCAATGACTTCTACTACCTCCATTTGCAGCTCAGCCATTGCCACAACCAATTTCGCGTTCTCATCAGCAGCAGCACGGTACTTCTTCGTCATCGCATCCAACTTCTTCTTGTCAGCCCCCCATACAGCTCGCAGACATCCCAGCTCGACTCGGGAGTTGGCGTCAGTATCGACATGTTGAACAGCGTTCTTCAGCTTGTCATACCCAGCCAAAAGCTAGAAGTATAAGATAAGAATAAGAATCACTTAAGAAGCACAGTGGCAAAGCTGATGGATAAGCACTCACCAAACAACTAGCCATGTCCATGGTCCCCAGCAGCGTCTCCATATCTTCATCCTCGACCTCAGCTTTGTCCCCGTCTAACACGATCCCCTTCAGAAGACTAGTCGCTATGGGTGCCGAGTGGAAGCTGCAATCAGAACGCTTTATAGCACGCTTCTCCCCCGTTTTCCCCAACGTAGTGGTGAATTCGCTTCCCCACGCCCCCGACAATGCGGGGTTTAACTCTCACCAACGATGTCACGACCTTGCCCCAGGTCGTCGCTTTCATCAACAGCCCGACGGGTGCCTTCTGCTCCCTGAGGCGACCTGAACACAACGCCGCCAGTCGAGCGACCTGATCTCCTAAATCGCTTGCTTTTCTTGGCCCCCGACGCCACAGCTTTTCTTTTGCCACGATCCCCATGCACATGAGGACGGAACTCCATCTCCTCCATTAACAGAGGGGAACTCTTTCTTAAACTCCCTTCTCCCCTAACGTACGGGAAGCACCTGGCCATAAGAGAAGCTAAACACAGAAAGCAAAAAGAAGATGGTTAGAGAGATCAGTGACCGTCTTCATAATTCAAAAGAAGAAAGGAGAAACATACCTGAGTGAACGAGAAAGAAAAGTGAAGCAAACACAAGAGGGAAGAGAAGCAACGACAGCGGGAAGAACAAACAGAGCAAATGTCGTTGCTCTCCCAGGACCATGCATATTTATGCCCACGAAACGTCTCTTTCCAAGGCAAACCATTATGGCATCGAGACGCCAAACGCCAGCCCACCTGGCAGCCATCATTTCATATCTCACAACCGCTCATATCCGCACAAGTGCCAAGCACGCACTATAGCTGAGGCGACCATAGCTTACGCGTAACGTTAGTCCGTCCGTAACCATCTCAATCGAGAACATTTAAATCAACTAACATGCAAGGCGGATCAACAAAGGCACAGTCGCACAACCTATGTCACTCTTAACAACCACCAACGAGCAAACACAAATTCATACAATGCAAGGAGGCATACATTACGCAAGGATAATAAATCAAAGTTAGCAACATGCTCTTCACACAAGAAAACTAGCGAACTAACGACCATAGTTCAACCTTAGTTCGCCGACTAACTAAGCTGCTGAGAGTACTCAGGAAATCCAACATAGCTAGCCGCTAGTTATCATATAAAAACAAAAAAAAACGAGCTGTCCAGGTCAACCCAGGAAACCAGCTCTATTGTTTACGGCCAGAGGCCAATTACAACCGCAAACACCAACACACTTTCACACAACATCATCAAGATTTTCTACAAGAGCGACATTCCACTCTGGGGCAGAGCTCGGATCACCAGTAGAAGCCACAACTGCCTCGACAGCGACTACATTTAGCTCGCCCGGACCCACGGCCGATCACTCACCACACCGGTAGTGGGGAAGACACGATGGATGAGACTAGCATCATCGGGTAGTCGCGCCGGCGTTCTCCCGGTTCCGCGATTCCCGGCCTCCCTCGCAGTCGCCCAATTTCCTTTCCAGGTTCCTCCACCTCAAAGACGGATGGCAAGATAGGCCTCTTTCGCCTGCAGTGTGGAAGTCTTGCATCGTTCAGCATAGGTGTTCGCTGCGACTAGCTGGCCCCTCAACGCCTCCACCTCATGCTTCAGTCCGAGCGACTCGTTCACTGCAGAGGTCTTCCAGAGTCAAGGCAGCTGGGGGCTTGGTAAGATCCAGCTCTTTCTTTCTCGACCGCTGTTGCCACGGCTCGCGAAAATCTAATGCTCGTCCTTCAGAGACTCGACCTCCGTCTTCTCCAGTTCAACGATCTAGGCAGCCGTCTTCAATTTCGGTACCCCAAAGAATCACGGCGAGCCACGTAATATTATAACGGTGTTAAACAACAACCTACAAGATACCAAACAAAGACAGATCGTAGCATAAGCGTTATTTACCGCATATATCGCCTTTATCCATCCCTACCGGGTTATTTTCGAAGCTCCTTCGAATCTAGGTCTTTCCTATCGCCGTCCAACGTCATCCCTTCAAGCAAGCAAAAGCGTTTATCGGGCGGACTTGTAGCTCTGATCCGACCTCCTCACAGGCGTTTTTACCATCACTTCATCCACACAGGGTTGCTCCGGTTCACCGTTCCTACAAACTGGATTGACCTTTGCCAAAGACCTTTCACCACGCCCTTCCCTTCATCTTGTTTGAGCCTCTTCAATGACCTCGAGGAGGAACAACCTCCGTGTTTCTCCTCCCCGTAACGCGCTAAAGTCAGGCATTGGCCTCGCCCTCGAGCTGCAAGCCGCTCTCCCCCCAGTACGTCCCTCACCACCAGCTCCAGAACCACCCCCAAGAATGGTCACCCCGACCCGAGCGACCTTAGCAGCATCGCCAAAGATCGCCGCCTCTCTTTGGCGACTCCTCGCGGGGATCTCAAAGATGCTATCATCCAGGTCGTAGGGAGCGTCCTCCTCACCTCTCCCCAACCCAACTCCAGACGACCCAGCACCACCAGTAGGTCGCTTCGGCCCAGCACGACCTCGGTCTCTATCTTCCCTGGTCACCAAGTCACTCTTATGCTTGTCCATGGCAGCCTCCTTGACACTTTGTTTGTTTTTTACTTCGAAGCTCTCGCGCTACCGCTTTTCTCTCGACGATGGCGGGCCCCCTTTCCTCAAAGAAATGCGCGATCCCGGCAATTTCGCTTGTTTTCACCGACTCAACTCAAGACGAACATCTCGATCTCGACGATCGGGTTTCTTCCAAAGCGAGATCTGGCGACAAAAAAAAGTAAAGACGTTAATACAAAGTTCACCCAACGGAGAATCAAAACACCCAAGTACAGGCGGACACCCACCGGTGAAGTCACATTTTCATTATTATCCACACTGAACCCCCTAGCACAGAAGTTCCCAACCAGCATCAACGGTCTTTTATCCCAAGACTCGTTACTCACACCGATCATAACACTCGAAAGTGTAGGTCGCATTTGCAAGCTAAAGTTATACGATCGGGACCGCTTTAACAAGTAGTGCTCGATCACATCATCGACCTCTATTTGGTATTCACCACTTGCATTTAACAGGTCGAACACCTTAAACAAGCGCCAAGTGTTACCCACAAACTGAACAGGCGCCTTGCCATAGCGGTTCCGATACTGGCAGACCAACTTCGAAAAAGGGATTGTCATGTGCGCTCTCAGCTGCCCCTCACAGATTATAACCCCATAGTTCGGAGGGGTATACAGATCGCTAAAGACCCGTCGCGCATCGATCGGCTCGTGGATCTCCGTGATCGCCATACTACGGTTATATTTGTACCTCTCCCCGGTGGGGAATGCCACCAACGCACGGCGATCTGCAGCTCTAGGGGGTAACCCGCTAGACGACGACCCCTCACCGCGACCTGAAGTGCTGGGGGCAGCAACCACAGACGCAGATCGAGCATCATCTTCCCCACTTTTAGCCCTATCAACACCACCATTACCATCATCACCCTCACTCACCCTACAAACCGAATCGTCTTCATCTTCCTCATCTTCCCAACCAAGAGAAACTTCGCGAACCTCATCAGATCGCGTGTCGTCTGAGTCAGACATCTCTCTTTTATCTCTTACAGACTTAACAAATACTGACTAGCTGAGCGTCCTAACAAGCTCTAAACCAAAGACTAAGCACGACGCGAGAAACAGGAGTTCAACAATGGCAGAAAACTAACCTGAAGGATGTTGCTCTCGTGAAGTGGTCTCTACAAGGCGAAGCAGCAAAATGACTCTTCAAAGACCGAGCGAAATCTTTAAACCACCGCCCCTCCAATTTCCAAGGTGTCATGATTACAACCTTGCCCTAGCCACACACGATTTCCAACCAACTGTCCTATCTTTTCAAATCCCAAAAAAATGGGACGACATGTTTCCTCTGCAACTGCTCAGATCTTCTCACGTGCCCCCCACGTGTCAACCATCTGCGCCCACCAGCTCACTCGTTGGCACAAGCCATTTTCCACAGATCGTTGGTTTTCTCCACATGGCATGCTCCACACGCGCTAGCGTCTTCTCTCGACAAAGTCGCTTCCGACCTCTTCCAGGAGAGTAGGGCGCGTGGTAGGGAGTGATATTCTCTATCCAGCACGTGCCCCGCATGGTGGATATAACGCATCAACCTTTGGACACAGGTCGCACCTGCGAGCTAGGAGAACGCTCCAGACATTTCGCAGTATCACGCGAACTACGCTAGGAAGCGACTCAGACACCCCTTCCAGAAGCAATCATGAATAAAGGTACACTTGCACAGATCCTGACCACTGCCGCAAGCTACTTGTACAGACTGTCACTCCACATCATCACAGTAAACCTATGAGGAAAGTTTCCACATGCTCTCCTGATCTCCACCCCTCGTTTGTAACACCCTTTACACGTGGTGGGCAAGGATACACTCTCAACATCTATAAATACATCTCCTATGAACTACGCCAGACCTGATTCTGCTCTCCCAAAAAAAACCCAGAGCAAGATACATAGGCAGTTCGCTCCCTAGACGAACTCGGTCCATCCAACAACCCTTTCCAGTCCCCTAATTGACTGTGTGTAAGGGAAAGCTAAACCACACCTTTACAAAGACTATTTAGATGCTTTTGAAGTTGGATTTATCAGGGAAGCAGGTCAACATTTTTTGCCGTTTTTTAGTCTTCATTGATCTTGACTAAGCGATCGGGTTACTTCTTGGTTAAATGAAATTATGATCTCATCTCCATATGCGGGATAGAGAAATAAATCATAACGAAAGTGCTCTACACTTCTTTGTTTATAGGAGAAAGTTTTCAACAAGTATTATAGTGTTTTGGCCTCCAAATTATGTAGTCATGACAAGAACCACAAATTCACGTTACAGTGTATCGATTTCTTTTTATTTCTTTATTTGATGACTATTGAATTAGTATGGAAGTGTTTGTGGAAGGACAAATAATGATAATATGGTTTCCATAATACTTTGTATTAACACCTGAATGTTTCACTGATTCATTCGAATGTTTGGGCATACCTGATTACTTGTAAACTGTGAGAAGATGGTTTAGTTTGTTCTATAGTTCTACTTCTACATTGCGGTGTCTCAGACTCCTGCTCAACTGTGAAAAGATGTTGTACAGTGTCTCAGATTCGTCAAATTCAATTTTGACTTGCAAAAGAATGTATCTGGTAAAAAAGCTTTTATAATGAGATGAATTCTAATATTTCCTCCCAATCCTCATTTTTATATGTATTTTTATATACAAAAGAATGTATAATGTAGTTGTTTCTTTCTTGTTGGTGAGTTAGTGGGTGTATGGTGAAGGGCTAGAGGAGGTTGCCATAGGTTATTTTATGTAGTTTTGGATTCTGAACAAACTCAAAACATGATTTTTAGGATATTGACAAATTTGTAAAAAAAAATCTTGGGGTCTACCCAACATAAAATAGGGGTCGAAAGTACTTTAATTCATGGCCCAAAATAGGATATGATATGCCCGGATATATCTTTAATTAATTCGGATATCGATATTTCGATATATATCCACCTAATATTAAACCCCTTTTTCCGAGATATATCGAAATTTCGATATGAAAGTTTATATCGCCGATATAATCGATATTTCCGAGATAATCGATATATATCAGTTGACTTTTTGACCAATTATTAATAACTTAATATTGAAATTTCCGAAATTTCCGATATATCCGAGATATATCGGCGAGATATCCGATATTTTAGAAACTTTGGCCTGGTCACCAAAAAAACCGAGATATCCGATATATCCGATATATCTCGGTTTTTGGGTACACCGATATATTAACCGATATCGAAATTTTGGGCCTTGCTTTAATTAATTACGCGCTTTCATCACAGCGTCACTACCCGCATAACTACAAAATACAAACTGGAAGATATTATTGTGGCTCACAAAATTAAAAACTGGAAGATTCTCCTAATACAATATATTCATCTGCCCACGATATGGTGATTTTATGGTTCTTGCTGCTGTCTGATCCCTACATCCATGATCCATCATCCAAATATCCAATCCTAAAGTACGGCACCTTGCCATTGGTGATTTTTGGAGAGTATTATGTTCACTTAGATGTAAAGTAACACATCATTATGTACTTAACACAACATAACGGTCATATAACTCGCTAGTGAAACTGTGTAACATGCTTAGATTCATTCTCATGCTGTTGAAAAATCTTAACTATTAAAAAAAGAGTATGTCTTCAGTGCAGGTCGTATGGTGCAGGTCGTATGGTGCGCAGGTCATATGGGCTTTTGGATCAGTACTTTTGTATTGCAATACACACGCACCCCTGTATATGAGTGGCCCAGATGTGATGGCACACCATACATTATGCACACCATAGATTTAGCCTTAAAAAAAAGGGTAAATGAAATAATCGGATGTTGAATTTAAGATTAAGACAGAATAGCCCCGTTGACATGGTCTCTACGAAAAGCAAACGGTTTGTTACGTTTATATTCTTTCATTCTTTTTCTTTTTTTCTCTGGCCAATACTCTCTCCCACTTCTCTCTCTTTGTCATCAGTGCTCTCTCACACCCCTCTAATCTTGCGAGTTACTGAAAGGATTATGGACGTATCATTGTTCGGTGGCGTTATCGATCATAATCGGGTATCCAATATAATGTCTTAATTCCTTGTTTATGTTGTTTCTATGTTCGTTTTCAGAATAAATTTCTACAATAATAATGAAGATTAAAAATGCTAAGGAAAAATAGCCCTCAACTAGGTAGAATGAGACGAATTTAAAAACACCACATAATGTCGTACAAGTGAGATCCAATGTCTTACTATGATCATATTTAGTTCAGTTAAACGTGTCATTTAACATTACTACATAATGTCGTACATGTGAGATACAATGTCTTATTGTGATCATATTTTTATTTTAGTTAAACGTGTATTTTCAGGTTATCCAAATACGAATTATTTGAGAATAAAAACCAACTTTTGGTGAAAAAGTCATGTAGAGATAGGAACATTTGATGAGTACTAGATTATTGAAAAAAGACATAAAGCAGTAGTGACAATAATAGAATCATTTTTTATTGGACTAAATATAAATATAGATATTTTGATATATGAAATGTAATAAAATAGAAGATAAATCAAACAAGGGAGACAAACAATAGAGATGAAAACCATATTAAGCGTGTATTTTCAGATTATCCAAATACGAATTTAACAACACCACATAATATCGTACAAGTGAGCTACAATGTCTTAATATGATAATAGTTAGTTTAATTAAACATGTTATTTAACAACACCACATAATGTCCTACAAGTGAGCTATAATGTCTTACTATGATCATATTTAGTTCAATTAAACGTGTCATTTAACAACACCATATAATATCGTACATGTGAAATATAATATTTTACTATGATCATATTTAGTTCAGTTAAATATGTATTTTTAGATTATCCAAATACGAATGTTACATCACTATATAATATCTAATATCGTACATATGAGATACAATGTATTTATATATCGTAGAAGAGTATTAGGATATTTCATACTATCATTACGTACAGGGGTGTTCATGGATCGGTTCTTATCGGTTTCGGTTCTGGGTCTATTTTTAGCAGTTTCTATCTGGTTCGGTTTTTTCGGGTTTTTTTTTTTATATTTTGAAAACCCAGACCCATACACATTAATTAAGTCGGTTCCGGTTCTGATTTTGGTTCCTTATCGGGTTATACATTTTTATTGCTAAAATTATTATTTTTAGTTATATAACCGATATAAAAGTTTATTTCTGGCGACTATAACGCTTTGTCATCGATATTTTTGTCCTCTCATAAGAAGTAATGGTAATAAATTCAATAATAATATTTGAAAGTTATCTAAAATTTTTAAATACATTCTCATACATTATAATGCATGTGTATATTTTAAATCGAACATATATATATTATACTATCGTGTCGTCATATATAGAATAAATATCAAATGTACCACAATTGTTAGTTAGTATTGCACGTATTAGTTATCTAATATATATACATGTAATATATCAAGTAATGCATTATCGCTCATGCATTAGTTAATATAGGCGGTGCATTAGTTAATTCATAGTATCGACTATATCGTGTAGACATAAACACGTAAACATTATTATTAATATTTATAATACACATATTTAATGTAATATTATAAAAATGCATTTAATAATATACATTTACTATTATGCTAAATGTTATATATATTTAGTATAATTTTACACCTAATAAATGTAGACTATATGTAATAATAATGTTTGGGTTTGTCTTTATTTAGTATAATATAATACTAAATTTTATATATCAAAATCAAACTAATTGGTTCCGATTTTAGTTTGGATATCCATTGATTTTTTACTATTTGGTTTTAACGGGTTTGGTTATTTAGCGGGTCGATTTTTGAAGATCTATTTTAAATGAGTTTAATATTTTAAAACCTATAACCACTATATATGGTTCCGGTTTGGATTTGGATAACTGGATACCCATCACACCCCTAATTACGTAGGGCCAGATCTAAAAATAGAATAAATTTTTTCTGCTATTATTCCTGTTATAATTTTAAAATCAACCTCCTGTTAATAAATTTACTAAAAAAAAAAAAAAAAAAAAAACTAACCCCTATTGTCCAGCACAAAAAATAACTTTCAAAATCAATTCTGATTGGTGTATTATATTAAAATAATAAATTAAATTTTCTTTCATCTCTCTCCTCTCTCCTCACCACCCAATCACAGCTGACTTCTGACGTGTGTTTTTGTGCTGAATCGTCTGTGACAGCCTAAAAAAAATTAAGGTCTGAAAGGTTCCTCGAATCTCGTAGATCTGTTCCAAAGGGGTTACCAATCACTACTTTTGAGGCGCCCGTCACGACTCACGAGTTGTCTTTTCCTAAAATTTGTTGCGATAATTACTCGCTTTCCATCGCGGCGTGCCAACCCGCATAACCACAAGATACAGACTGGAAGATATTATTGTGGCATTGTGGGTCACAAAATTTAAAACTGAAAGATTCCCTTCCTTCCCAGTTGCAAATTTTAAAATAGAAATATGAATTTTGTGGGCCACGATGACGTAAGCAGCAATTAACCAGCCCAGCTTACCTCTACGTGTCAATTTATGAGTGTGTGTATATATCCATATTAACTATAACTCCTCTCACAAACCAGGCCTCTCAGTTTCTTGATAAAAAAAACAGAAAAGAAAAACAAAGCCTCTCAATTTCATCTCTCTGTTGCTTCAACTAATTGCCCTCTTTTGGATCTGGATCCCTTTTCCAATTGCAATTGAGAGAGGCAACTGAGAAATGCAATTTGGGATATTTTTTCTAATTCCGTTGAGATCAGTAGGTTTGGAAGATAGGCAATTGTGTTATGCTCTTTGGAATTTATCAAGTTTTCATGGTATATGTGTGCGCAAGTTGTACGAGAACTCCAAGGATTGGGATTCAATTTCAATTTGACTTCATTTGGCTGTTTTTAGAGATCTAAAAGTGTTGCTGTTTTACATGGGCCTAAAAAGTGTGGTGCTTTATATGGGCGTGGAGTTGATTCAGACCCAAACCTAACTTAGACCCGTGGTCTAGTATGAAGTTGGGTGGTCCGATACTAGCACGGCGGGGGGTTATCGGGGGAACCGATATATCGCCTGGAAATATCGGGCCTCCGTTTTTTATGGGCCTGGAGTCACAAACCCGAAATTTAGCTCCGATTCACTGCTATAAAGTCTTTTTTTTTTTTTTTTGGTTTTTTATGAACCCTACTATTCAACCTTAACTCAACTAATCTCAGCCGCAATGGAGAAAGAGATGGTGATGTCTCTGCTCGGTCCAGCGAATGTTAGGGTTAGGATGACGACTGAAGTTTATGATACCAAGGAGTCTAACCCACTTAAAGATTATCCTATACTTTCAGAGCTGGATTTACTTGGAAAAGACGTAGAAAATGTATGCAAATGGGGTTCAGTGGCTGTTCAATGTATGCAAATGGGGTTAAGAAAGACCACGCCTGAGCCAATGACTCTCCATCGTGCTAACCTTCCCCCACCATCTACTGTTGCATCTGGATCTGGTAACTATGAACTTATTAAACGTTTTTTTTTTTTAAATTGTTTTGTTTATATTTATTGCAGCATATTTGTAACTTTTAACTAAAACGATTGTGTTTGTTGAGTTCATATTAGTTTGATCATCTTGACAATAGTGAACATTATCTTTTTTTTTTTTATCAGCAAAACAATATTTTATATTAATAATAATGAAAATGTAGTGTGAGAGATTCATACTACTAGAAGTACATATAAATGCTACCCCTCAATCACATACTCCCGTCTAAAAATGAGGTCTTCCAATTTCAAACCTCTAACACTATGTAAGAAAGACACCCATGCCCACATAAGTGTTTTACATTTTACACAATAAGCTGTTGGACATCCCTAGACTCGTTGTCGAAAGTTCGATGATTGCGTTCCAATCATATGGACCATGTAACTGCGTGAGCTATAACCTTTGCCAATATCCGACCGGTAGTGGAGATTTTACCATCTGGCTTGCAGTTGAACTGCCCCCATCAGACCTTGTGATGCGTCACCACGACACTTGAGAGAATGCATGAAATAATCCCATATTATTTGTGTAATTTCACAATCCATGAACAATAGTGAACATTATCTAGTTATGTATTGGTTTTGTTCATTGTAGATCTGCTTGGTTTTATTCGTGATTTTATATTGATTGCTGTTTTATATACTTGTTTTGCTGGGTGCAACATGTTTGTAACTAACTATTAAATAAAACAATTGTTTGTTGAACTGATGATAGTTTGATCATCTTGATAATAGTGGACATCATCTAGATATGTATTAGTTTTGTTCATGGTAGATTTGGTTGGTTTTATTCGTGGTTCTATATTGATTACAGTTATATGTACATGTTTCGCTTTGCTGGGTTTTTTGTGGTAGTTAATGAAATTTATTATGTTTTATTTCTTAGAGTATCACTTGAAGCAGAGGGTGTTGACTATGCTCACATCAATTACTGGAGTTGGAAGTCCAGCAATTGACTTGGTGTCTGCTGAGCTTTCGTCGGAGGTCATGGGGTCTGGAAATGTTTCGAAGCTATTTGAGTTGCTCCTTTACCGTTTTGGTGGTCAGTTCATAACTTTCGTGACAGAAGGCATTTTTCGGGAGCTAGCTCAGAAGTTGCCCAACTGCCATGCTACTAGCTCGGTTTTGCGTCTTATGTTTGAAGTTTTGAAAGAAAAAGAAAAGGTGGAGACGAAACGGTTTAATGGGTACAACTTCTGATAGACTTGTATTTGGTATGTTTAATCTCATTAGTTGTATTTCTGTTGAGAATTTTGTGAAGTTGCTGACTGTAGTACTAATGACTATTCATATTGGTTGGTTGACTGTAGTACTTATGAGGATCATTTAAGTGAAGTTGGTTGACTGTAGTACTAATGAGTAATGACCATTTATACTCGATGGGTAAATGATTTTTTTTTTTTTTTTTTTTTTTTTTTTTTTAGTCTTATTTTTTCTCTAAGACTGGCAAATACAAATTTTGTCACCATTCGCCACTATGTGACAATTGTAATTTGTGGCAAATTTAAATTTGCCACTTAAACAACCATTTGTTGTTATTTGATTGTCCAAATTAGCTGTGGTAAATATTTCATTTATTTTTTTATTTTTTGTGCTTTTAATATATTTAAGATTTAAAATTTATAGCCACTCTCCTGACTTCACCAAATTCAAATCTCATTCAAATCTCATGGGCGTTGTGGATGAAGTCAAACAATGGTGCTGTAATCCACTTCAGGGGGATATAATGCAAGCAGTGCAGCAAATATATTGAAACCAGCTGTCGCTAGAGATGAATTTAAGGTAAATTTTACCGCACCAAATAGCCGCAAACCATTGCTTATATTCATCCTAAAACTTTATCAATGCAAATGGATTCCTGTCAATACCTTTACCAGTATAATTGATTCTATTAATCTCTATTAGTAAAATACACCATAATTAATCTGGCATTTTAAATTAGACCAGCCTTTTTTCTACCACCTAATACCCCTAATTTAATACAAAAAAATATTATTCAATGTCTTTAAAAAGGACTATTTCGTCATTTAATTTTGTATTTCCATTTATACCCTTCAATTACAACATACAGACAAAGGAGTTTTATGTAAATTAAGGGCAAAACCCAAATCCACGCCTCTATATTGACATGTACGCGGTTTTTGCCACTTAACTACCATTAATACCCACTTCAATTACCATTAATACCCACTTAACTATCATTAATACTGAGTTCTTCCAACTTCCTCTCATTTCTTCATGGGCAGGTAGGCCTTTTTGTTTCCAAACACAAATCCGGATACCCTTGACACTCTGTTCCTCTGGCTGGGTTTCTTCTGGCAATCAGAGATAGATTTTTTAAGTTGTCGATTTCAGTCGCGTTTCTATTTTACATAATTTGAAAGATTAAGTGAAAAAACAAGAGATAAGATAGAGAAAAAGCACCTCTTTGATCGCAGCCGGCATTGCTTTGCTTGCTTCCACTTCAGAGCTAGGTATAAGAGAATAAGCTGGCGGTTAGCTTACCTTTTTCCTTGGAGAGCTGGAGACAGACATACTTTCTTTTAGCCGAAACAAATCACTTACCATAGCAGATCCTTGAGGCCCCAGTAGTATATTCTCTTTCTGTAAGTAATTTAATCAACCCCAACTCTAATTAATTCATTTTTAATTCACTAATTTAACGTTTTATTTGTGTTTATAGGATTTGAAATAGGCAATTCTTAAAGGATAGGGATTTGGAATTCATATCAGTATCATATGAATTTGATATTGAGGTTGATAATAAGGTTATGCCATTTATGTTTTTAGAAGATGTGAGTCGATGAAAATTTATGGATTTGCCCATATTTAGAAGTGAGAACGGATTGGTGGAGAGAGATATATTTGGGTGAAAAAGAGGTTGGCCCTGTTTTGGCTCCTCTTTAATCGGCTGGAGATATGGAATTCTCATGATATCCATGACTTCGTGTTAACGATCCATGCTGATGGAACAGCGCCCCAAACCAATAAGAGAAAGAAAGGTAACAAACGATATTCAACTTTTTTAAGATGCTACTAATTAAGTCCTCCATCTTTAGAATTCCCGGCCAGCGGTGATTATTTGCCATTGATTTTTAAGGTGTTTTTATTTGTGTTTTGATTGTTAATTGCCGTTTTGTATTAAATCCACCCATCAGAATTCTTTGTTCAACTTTTGGGTTTATTTTTTTTATTCTACAACTCCGATCCTTCCATGATATCTCTCTTTGTTGATGGCACATTGGTTCCAATTTTCATTTTGTTACAACTCTTTTATTTACAAAGGAGCAAGTGAGCAACCAAAGCATTATTTTAAGTTTAGTATTAAAAGCTTAAGATCATGTTTTTACACTTGTGTGCCTAATTACTAACATGGTGATGTAAGGAGTTGTAGATTCTAAAAAATACACTAAACAAGTACTAGCAATGTCTTGATTTCAATTTTTCCAGTTGTATGTGTTTGTTGACCAAATGAAATTGCAATCTAATATGAGGTACTTTTTCTTTCATTCATAGTAGGGTTATTTTGTTCTTACACAAGCCACACGCAACTTGATTAAGTACAATCAAAGTTGTTGTTTATATTACCAAATGATGGTGTTGACTAACTTATAGTGTGAAGTACTTATATGGCTTTATGGGGCGCAAACTATTGAGAGAGAATGGGTGTATTGGTTCAGAGCGTACATAATGCCCCTGGCAGGGGGCAGTAGCAGTATCATTGTTTATTTATTTTGTTTTTGATAAAGTAGTAGCAACGGGTTTGTCTGGCTTCGTACCCTACAAGAGAGGAGCGTAACCAGCCCAAACATGATCATTCTCCTCCCACGCCCATGTGATCCCTCCCCTCCTACCATAAAAGTAGCACCTGTTGTTGCGTGTATGAATAGGTATTGCATTCCATGGGAATGCTACGGACTTGAAAGTACTACATGTTGTGTTGCTCACAATAGCTGCTGTGCACATGCATATCCCGTCTGTAACCTTGAAGTTGGGACTTACCAAAGAGTATATGATTACACATTCTTACTCTCTTAAAACTATCTACGATATAGTACTATGAGTTTTCAATTTTGCCACTTGGAATGGATCAAAATAAGATTTAGTAATTGCTTGTAGGTTTGACAATATTTGCTGGAGGAAAATCCAAATGACTATTAATTCAGGATTTCGATTGAGTTAGGATGAAAGTAATATCTCAAGGTATGTGCAATTAGGTTTCGTTGTATAACAAAATTCACATGAAATTCTATGATTGATGGAGACATTCATATCTCGATTTTTTATTTTGGATGCAACTCCATATTTGACGTAAAGTATTTAGTGTGTAACTTTATTCTACTGTAAACAAATTTATTTGCAATTTTTTGAGTTAATTTCGGTTTCAGTAATACCATTGAAGGTTGTTGATTCTCATTTTATTGGGAGAGCCGAAGCTATGAGAACACATCGCGCAAGGACGAAGAGAGATGGTATGCATCTTTTAAGGTAACAAGATCATTCGTTAATCCTATAATAGATTGAAATTTGTTTGCATTTTTTTTAGTTAATTTTGGTTTCGGTAATACTATTGAAGGGGTTGATGTTTCTCATTTTATTTGGAAAGCCGAAGTTATGAGAACATAACACGCAAGGACGAAGAGAGATGGTATACAACTTTTAAGGTAACATGATCATTCATTAATCCAGTTAATCCAATAATAGATTGATTAGTGTTGGTTTCTCTTGAGAATATTAACACCAGCCTACAAACACAAGTAGATCAATTTTATGAGTGGGTGTGAGCAATCTCACACGGAGCAAAGTTTCTTTTTTATATATAGCAAATTACTCAAAATGAATTACATTTATAATTGGCATCATATTATCCAAACGTACAACTCAAAATATTACCATATATAAGATTTAATATTGGTTAACCAGCATGGCTTGACATTGTTCAATACTTTGGTTTGTTATTGGGTAATAAGTGCAAAAAATGCCAAATTTGTTATGGTTCTATTCATTGTCTTACCTAATGCTAGAATATATTAGTTTTGCTACCACTTAACCCGTTACGTCTCTCCATCATACAACTTTGCAAATACTTGACAAATATTAGTTTGGCTTACACTTATTGTAAAAATGAACAAATATTAGCTTTGTGACAGATATTAGCTTCTGATTCCTGGATGGTCATGCTACAACCTCATGTGACATCTAATAATGAGGCCCAAATAATGAAGCTAAAAACATGTGCATTCGAACTGTTTGTCTTGAAAATTGGTGTATACATTCATCACATTGTGTTCTATTCACCTACAGTGAGACCACTTGTTGACTCTTTATAACCGTCTTGATAAAGTAAGTTTGTATATATCCTTAGGTAATAATGATCATAAAGCTGACATTGATATAAAGAATATTTGCGTGACTTGAAAAAATAGATAAGACATCAGCTATTATTGTGCTTTTGGCCGTGGTCATGGAGGTTTTGGTGGCCATGATGGATGTGTTTTACTGTTATCTAAGATTTTTTTTTTTGAATGCAAGTATAGATAGGCATACTAGCTAAGGCAACCATCCTTTTCTTTTCTTTGTGCAGTTTTGTCATCCATAGTTTTAGTTTGATATTTTTTTTCAGCTCTTTTGATGATGGTAGTTTAAAGACATCTTAAATCTTATAAATGGGGTTCGGTCATACATTATAAGTTGTTATAACTATTATTTATTTCAATGAAGTCCACCAAGATATTTGGGAATGAATGGTTATGCATGTGGTTCACCAGTCCATGTTATTATTTTCTTTTGGCAACGCTGGTCGAAACTGCCTTAGTAATATATGCCACATGTCTACCATAGTGTTTTTGTGATCTGCCATGCTGCTAGCACTGATGTACACTATACATACAGTATAATAGTGCTAATTGTTTATTGTTCCACTTATTTAATTTGCTAATCCACTAATTATCTCTCTTCCTTTCTATACTTTTTAAGTGTTAGTGAACAATACTAGCTTCAAACATGTGGATGAAAATATGAGCATACTGCTAGAGTTTATTGTTGTAACCCTCTTCGCGATCTTCACAAGTCAAGAACATTGGACAACTATCTCCAAGGCCATTGACAAACTCATACCTAAGACCATCAATGAAGGTTCAATTCCTTTACCTTTTTAATACATGATAATTAGTTCCTTTCATTTTATTCTTCATATATTCTTTCCAGTGACTTCCAAAGTACAAGTACTTTCATTTTATTCACTTTATGTGACTTCAAAACAAGTATTCGCATATTTGGAATCGAGACACAATTAAGATACAATAAACATTTTTCCCCCTAAAGATAGTTTACCTTTGCGAAGAATCGACCCAATAAGCCCCGTGAGACGTGAGTACATCAATTCTTAAGAGTTTGATGCTAGCAGTCTCATTTTGGTTCATATTAGCAATTATTCATTTTCATCTATATATCTGATGTTTCTTCTGAATTTGCTTACCATGATTACATACATTTCATTTCATAACTTTGTATAATTTGTTTTACTTAGCTTGGTTGAGCAAATTTGAGTTTTGGGTTTCTTTTCTAATTTATAGTTTTCTTGGTTACCATCCACGCACAGATCTTTTTTGGTTGAACGGTTAACATTTTAGAATTGTTGATTAGTTTTCATTGTACTTTATTGTGGAATATACTGAACTTAGAGAACTATGGGCTTGAGCAATGGCTGCAACTCTGCAAGACCGGCAACAACTAGAACATGAGCAAGATGGCCATGTATAGTGGCAGCACTTCGGGGTCCACTTAAAATAGGAGCAAGGTAGACAAGTACAGTGGCAGCACACTCGAGTATGCTTAGAGTAAGAGCAGGATAGCCATGTATAGTAGGAGCATGCTCGACAAGAACTAGAACAATTATGGATCGCCGTGAACGCCTCTCCTTTAAGCAAAACACAAAGGTATTTTCCTCTTGGTTGAAGCTATGTTGGAGTTAGACCAACTTTAAAACTATGTTGGAGTTAGACCGACTTGGTTGAAGTTTTGATAGTTCACATAATGTAGCTAGCTGTAAAAAACCCTTTAGCATAGCTCACTTTATATCGAATCTAAACACAATACTATGCTTACTAAATTATTGTATTTCTAAGAAATAGTCAGACACCTATTCCTATTAATTATGTGAATTATAATTGGTTCTCATTCATGTATATAAAGCTTTGTTTAATAATTTATTGGCCAAGAAACTTTTTGAAGAGAGCTATCTTTTTACACATTTTGAACATACGGAGTTTAAACATTAGACATTATTTATGCGAAGTTTGTATTAATAAATGGAATGTGATTGTTGCAAGCCAACAACAATAATTCTTTTTCTGTAGTATGAGCTTAAAAGGACTACATTTACATGTGTAAGGCATACAAAAGGTTAGTTAATGGTTTGCATGATGCAAGTTAGGTTTCTGTATCCATCATGGTTGAATACCATCACTATCCAGTGTTAGTTGATGCATGCAGTTACTATGGCTACTATTAAACCAGCAACCAAGCAAATAGTTCAAATCCCTTTGATTGACGTAAGTAGTGTTCTAGCACATTTTCTCCTTTATCACTCTCTTGGCTCATATGCTTTTGTGAGTATAATCTATAGGTTATGGATATATCTTAATTCAATAATTCGTTTTAAAGTTACTGATTTGTGTAAATCTATTGATTTTTTATATTTAAATCTATTATGTATATGATGGGAATGCAAGTCTGACAAGAAATTTGTCACTAGGTCGTGGTGGTAGCAGTAGAGGACGAAGGCAGAGAAGGGGCGAGGATGTGATGCATCCACTGAAGGTTAGCTTGGAGGAGCTTTACAATGGGACATCCAAGAAGCTATCACTCTCACGAAATGTCATCTGCTCCAAGTGCAAAGGGTGAGTCCACGGCTCCACGCTTATGGTTTTGTGTTGTTATGGATATCGTAGTGAGTTGCACAAATGTGATTGTGGTGAATTGCATTACATATTTTTTGTAGGGCTTCGATAATGTATATTATTACAATAGTTAAGATTCTACGACTATCGCTCCATGTACTTTCAAGACGATAGCTTATTTATGTCTAGGGGTTTA
The DNA here is from genome assembly GCF_015680905.1 of Coptis chinensis. NCBI lineage: Eukaryota > Viridiplantae > Streptophyta > Magnoliopsida > Ranunculales > Ranunculaceae > Coptis > Coptis chinensis. The sequence continues at coordinate 83,003,781 of NC_141463.1, read as the reverse complement.
GGCTAGCCCACGAAAATACAAATAATGACGCATATGGATATATAAGTTCATAGAATAGGATATGGACGCACGCTTAGAAGTGTTGTTGGTGATGTTATTTTTAGCTTGTAGTGGATATCACTGCTCAATCTTTGTTTTTGCATATGTGAATTGTGGATCTTTAATTCTTTGTAGTGGCTAGGAATTTGTTAGCGGGGAACGTTTTATGAATGGGGTATCTTTTTAATTTTCCCCTCTTTTAAATTGGGTATAAGTTTTAGATTAGATGATTTTTGCTTAAATTATGTAATGGGTGATGCAACTGCACAGTAGAGTAGCTAGGGAATGAGTAGTTTTCAAGAGTGAATTATTAATCTCCTGGATTAGTAATTGTTTAGCACCTGTTGATACAAATATGTTATTACATTTTCTTGCTCACCAAAAATCTATGAAGGTATGAATAGCATGAGTAAGGATGGTTGAAAAGTCTGTAAACATATGTGAATAATTGGCGAGATCGCAGTAACCAAAACAATATTAGTAACCATATATAGTTGAATAGTTGATAGTGATGCTCCAAAAGTGAAAGCTCATTGCCTACTGTTTCTTGCTAGCTAGATATTGCTTTAGGTCTTATCCTTGAAGGCTTTTTTCTGGAATTGAGATGATGGGGCAGTTGTGTCATTAGTTATTAGTTGTTGCAGATTTCGTCATACTCCCATCGAAGTGGAATGACACCGTTACTTGCTTCATGTTTAGCCATAGTACTCCATCGAAGGTATTTTTTATATACTATTTTTCCATTCTTCAATCTTGCCTGTCGAGAATTAACTTTGATGCCATCATCTCCTTGCTTCATTTTCTTCCTTAACTTTTGAGATATTTTTTCGAGCGATACTATTTTACGTAGATCCTAGATTATGAAGCAATGACAAAAAAATATCAACACTTCTAACTTTTTAGATTTTTTATCGTTGATTCGTTCTCCTTAGTAATTTTTCTTTATGATATTTGTCACTTCCTTTTCCATTGATGTTCATCAACATAGCGGAAAAGAATAAACTGTATATATGGATCAGATAAAACTTTTAGCATGCTGCAGGAAGCTTATACTATCAACTCACATTACAAAGCTTCAAATAGCTCAATGTGGAGTTGTGCATTATTTTATGTGGGAGCTCTAAGTTCATTATGCTAAGGTGATAAGGACATAACAACTGAAATCTGGAGTACGTGCTGTAAAAATGTGCTCCATATTACTGTTGTTTGATAAAAATGTTTATATACAATTATCAATGACACACTTTTCAACTTTTATAATTTTGTAACTTTTGCACTGTTACAAAGAGAAGTTATATTAATTTATTGTTCTGTTTCTGTCCTTTTCAGGCAGACCTCAACGCTTATCACAAGGAACTCCGAGGGGCTAATCTCCAATTTTGTCAGTATAATTCACCCCTTGCAAAGTGGTTCCTGTGCTTATATTTGAAACGATTTCTACATTAAAGTAGCAATTTAACTTGTGGCAACAACTACCTTGGCAAGAGCTGAATTTGGTGGTTGAGTGTATGGGAAAGGCTAAAGTAGACCTTATTTGAACATATTCATTATATGCAGAGTTTGGTTAGTTTTTTCCCAAGGCATTGGCTATATTGAAATAGTAGATTAAACTTACCGAATAAATTTTAATTGGAAATAACATATTGATATTTATATTAGTTACTAATACTAAGTTTGGCTTTGGCGTGATACATACTAGCATTGGTACTTCTATGACAATAAACATGCTTCTACCATCAACGACTACATTTTTTGCTTCTCACCCCCAAGACGTCATTATTGCATTAGATTTATACTGTTCGCATACAAGAGGTGTCATTCTATTAATCAAGATTGTCAACACTAATGCCATAAAACTTATCTTATAGACTGTGCTGACACTCTATCATGCAGAATAAAATTGAATTGAAACGCCAATTCCGTTCAGATAAGCATGGAATTCAGAGTTTCTATTAGTAAAGTACACTATAATTAACCTGACCTTTTAAATGAAACCAACCTTTTATCTACCACTAAATACCCTTGATTAGATATTAAAATAAAATATTCAATGCCTTTAAAAAGGACTATTCTGTCATTTTGATTTTTATTTCCATTTATACCCTTAAGTTATAACACACTCACAAAGGACTTTCGTGTAAATTCAGGTTGAAAACCAAATGCACGCACTATATGAATTGTACGCCTATATTTATTAGTCATAAATTAAGACTTAAATTACCATAAATATACTAATCCTATCCCTTTTCGTCTCCCTCTCAATCTCTACGTATCCCTCCCAAAAACCAACAAAAAAATCCAATTCTTCAAAACAGTCCCAATTCTTCATCAAGAACAAAAAAAAAACAATTTTATTATATATAAATCCCATTCATGGTCATCATCAATGTCTTCATCACCTTCTACTTCCATGAATTCTAAGACGCATAGAAGACTTCCAAGTTCTCTGTCGGCGTCATCTTTTGACTATAGGGAGATTATGAAGAACCAACCTTGGGATCACCAACTTCAACTCTTTGCTTCAAACAATGTTAGTATAAAATCAAGTGGTGGCTTCAAAGGTTGTTACTCTATGGTGATCATTAAAAATGCTTTCTCCTCAATGATTGGTGGTCATGGATCTAATGGGCATCGCCAAGGTCTTTGCATAGAGATTTTGTTTCTGTTTAATTATGATCTTCTCTCTAATATCTTTGTGAGGGTCCCCGATTTTTCATGAAATGTATAATTATGGTGCGGTAGTAGCTCAACTACCGAAAAAAGCTAGGCAAAAATATTGTGAGACCGTGCGTATGGTAGTGAATCTTGTGATTCTATAAAGCGAAATAATGTTTGTCCAATCTTCACATTATTTTGGTTGTCTTTCTTTGATCGATCTTCTTTGGATTTTGTCATTCAAACAAAATATTTGTATATGTAAAAGGTAACCACGGACTTTATGCAGAGAGAGTCAACAATTGTAGCTTACTTAATTTGGGAGAATGATATGATAAACTATTTAGATACACCGTGTATAATGACAACTCGGATTGAGCAATGGAAGGTTGCTCACAAGGTAACATCGGGGAACTTTCGACTCTTTAGGATGCTTTTGGTCGGGTTGCTCACATATTTTTCGACTAAAAGATCTGAACTTTCCGACTCTGCATGCATGGAGAGTCGGAAAGTTCGAGATCTTTAGTCGAGAAAATATTGAGCAACCTAAAGCATCCTAAATATTATTAACTCTGAGCGTATGTTTACAATCAGTTCTCTTTGCTTTCATTTGTTCGGGATCTTTTAGGAAATCCGTCGACCCATTGTACCACGGTGGCGGTTCGACCCTCTAGGATTGGTGATGATCCACGAGGCTTTTCTTGAATTGAAGGTAAAGGAGCTTAAGAATGGGAGATTAGCTATGTTCTCGTGTTTGAATTTTTTTGTTCAAGCAATTGTGGCTGGGAAGGGTTGAGAAGATAACTAATACTATATAATTGATTCTTGGGCCTCATGGTCATAGGGGTGTTGTCGGGGCTCTTGCTTCGAATCTTAAGGTAACCATTATTTCTCCGCCATATTGTTTTTATGTTCTTTGATGTGAGAGTTGAGATTTTTTGCGTGATTGTTATGTGGGATACTCCATTTTTTTTGTCGATTCTATATGTCGGTTGGGTGTTTTAGGGATTAATTAGATTATGTGTTTGAAGTATATTTGTTAATTTGAGTGGTTTGATTTTTACAAATTTTGGATTCAATATACGCATAAAGTAATTGTTACATGATTCACAATTACACACTACATTATATTTTTATTATTTCTTGCTTTTATGAATTTATGGCTGCCATTCATAAAGTCCGGCCATCCATATCTTCACAAAAATATGGAGCGGTACTTCCATTAACTTTACGATCTGCGTACTATAAAATTCAGCATAGTATTAGCTGATGAGACTTGGTGGGTTCACATATTCAAAGATGAAATCAAGCATTATGATAACGGTGTGTGGGAATTGAATAGCCATTTACCGTATTTGAGCCCCAATGCGCCAAGTGTTAGACAATGACTCTTAACACTTAGTCTTCATTGCATTGAGAATGTACCTAGACTCCTAGAGAGTAGATACGATCGTCGATCTTAGGCCCAAATTAAGTATTTTCTTTTCTTCCCCACTGAATGCGTGTCTCCCTTGCTATAATAAGAACTTACCATGGGACAAGGAAACTCCATTGATTTATAGATAAATAACCAAGTTCGATTGCGGTTGTGATAGCCTTTCCATCTTATGGTCTTAAACATATCAATTTAATTTGCATTTAATAAGTTCCACTTGCCCGGTACTCACCGTTCTATGTTCTTGCTCTTTCTACAGTCTATTTTTTGTTTCTACTTTAGTTTTCTGATCATCTCAACACGGAGTAAAACCATGCTCTGTTTAGTCCTCTAAACCGACATTGCATTACCTTTCGGCTTTCCCGGTGATTTTTTAGTTTTTTTTTTTTTTTTTTTTTTTTGGCTTTTGGATGCTACCTTTTTCGTATGAGGCCGAGCTAATCTTAGAATTGTAAGTTCTACATACTTGCTTTGGGGAATTAGCTCCTACAGTTTTAAGCTCCCATCGAACTGATCCATCTTGCTTGGGAGGTCTTCATTACGGCCATTGTCTTTGTCTTCTAAATTTATTTTTATTCAAGTAATGCGAGGAAGCTTCGATTGAAGAAGCCAAGCCAAATCTTTAAGCGTCAAATTCTGCGTCATTGGCCAAAGACTCTTATTAATTGTCTCAAATCATTCCACCGGGGAAAACAAAGTTAGGATGCTTAGCTACTTAAAATTGTTACGCTCTTCATGTATTCATATTGGTTTTCTGGATTATAATTTTGTTACTTTGCAATCTATCTTGCTTTCGGCAAATAAATAACCTTTGATTTCCTATACTTTTACTGTTTTTGCGGTTCTGAGTTGGTGTATACAACATAGAAATGATGCAATAGACACATTTATGAGTATGTTCTTCATAATAAGATAACCAGGAGTGTGTATTAAATTCATTTCGAATGTGTTCTTACTGGCAATATCATGCTTCTTCTTGCCTCTCATAAGTTTTACCATCTGTAGGTGCATCCAAGAAAATGTGGCCCTATGAAGATGGGTTTTTTTTTTATCCAATGAGAAATTTGTTTCTTGATCTATGAGGCTTTGCAGCTTGAAATTGAAGATGATAATACAAGATTACTCATTTTTGTTTGATATCTTTTTTGACAATTTACGTATCCCGTCTTCATTTCGTGGATGCCTACAAAGTTTTTCCATCGATGTGGCAGGGTAATGTTCAATGAGTGCATGCTCCTTTCGACAAGATATTATTAGTAAGCTTTGGGACATGAATTTTCCCTTTCCTCAAGTATACGTAAACCATGGCGTTGAATTCGAGGTTGCCACTCTAATTTATCAATGCAAATGCTTGCTCCACTCTTTGATTCTCCAAGCATTCATTTAGAGGAGTTCTTCGTGTTAAAAAGATATTGCAAAAGTCATTATATAAAATGTTGTCATAGCACTTTTAGATCTTGTTTGGTTCGCATGAATCAAGAAAGTGTACCTACAAAGCGTTGCAATTATGTGTTCTAGATATATGAATATTCAAGTTGCTCAATTTGGTAGGCTTAGTTTTGCACTTTTTGCGGTCATTATTGTGGTCAGTGCTGAATTGCGCAACCTTTTTGGCACACGAGCCAAAACAAAGGAGTGCTAAATAGCAGGCCTTTAAACCAAATATTAGATGGCAGCTAATCGGGGATTCCCTTTTGGATTAGTTTGGGTCAAGCTGCAGTCGCACCACTCTAAAATCGTTAAACAATTTTCCGTCAATCGATAAAAGTAAAGAGATGGATATGCTCAAGAAAAACGGAGTTAAGAAGCAAGAAAGATAGTTTGCTCATTGTCTTTCTATGGGTATCCACTTTCCCAGGCTTAGTAACTGTTCCAAATGCACAAAATTCAACTTTATTAAGGCAATCTAATCTGCTTGTGAGCTAATAGACGTGGCAAGTAATTTAATTTTGGCTTTTATAAAGTAATAAAACATGGGTTTATACTTTATATAGCCTTTTATATGGTGCTCCTAATTTGTAATGGAAGTGGATGGACTCGGTGTTCAGTTGGGAAACTGCCTCTATAAATACAGTTAATACACTAGCTTCTACACCTTCAGACTTTCATCACGCATGCATATATAGTTCCATATACTACACTTTTCATTTTAATGATTAGGAAAGCTCTAATTAAAACTACTTCCTATTAAGGAAAATAACTTGCTTTGTTGCCTGACCACCGTACAACATTATTCTTTATCTTCAAAGGGCCTTCATACATGGGTCATGGGGACCTTATACATTTGATAACAATACCATAAGTTATTGCAGTACACTTTGCTGGTGTGTCAATGTTAGACGGTAATGACATTGCGGAAATGCACAGAGTAGAAATGTCATTTCCAAAATTTTCTCCATGCTCCTTGCTAAGTGAATTTTTTGTAAGAAACACTCACAAACATGGATAATAAATTGGAGAAAATGCTTTCTGATTACACAATAAAATGACTGTAACCATGAATATACACTACATAGTCTTAGGAGCCAAATGAAACAAAAATGTAAGTTTAACTTTTGCAAATAAAATAAATAAGGTTAATCTACACTGTTGCAGATTTACATGGGAAAACCTAATGAAAAGTTTAATATTTGGAAGCCTAAAGCAGTACATAAACAAAACCTTAGAAAAAATATTTGAAGTTGTAGATACTACAGAGTCAATAAAGCTACCAAATATCCCATTTGGTTGTGGAATTAGTCGATCTAAAGAAATGGGTAGGAATATTGCGACTTTGCAAAAGAGCCATAGCATCTTTTCCTATAAACAACTCAAATGCTTTGGTCAAGCGTGTAGGAATTGAGTAATTATGAAATGCTTTTCGAATAAATAAGAGAATATCAAGTTGCAGTTCTCACTTAATAGAAAATAAATTTTATGAAAGATAATCGTGTTGAAATTTCTTCATGCCCCTTACGCTATGAACTCTTTGGCAGATGAAACTTACAAGCATGGAGTATAAGCGATTTCAATTGCAAGAAGAATATAAGCGGCAAGTAAGGATAGTGGCAATAAATTAAGCGTCATTTTTTCTCATTTTGAACTCCATCTAGGAGTCTATCGATCTGCCGTAGGAGAATTCAATTGGTTTTAGATTGTCCGATGAAGTAGATTCCTAGACTATTGTTCAAGTTGAGTCCGCATGGATTGGCTATTTGCATATTTGGCTCCGACATGGTCAAACACAATTCGGTCTTAGTTCCACAACCATTCAATTAGTGCTCTCCGCTACTACATACTATGCTTCTCACCATTGATAAAGGGAAAATGATAGAGTCCTACAACTTATTTTTGTTAGTAACAAGCTCAACATATTATGTGGCGTCGAGGTTGCAACTTCATTAATATAGCTGTCGGATTACCTCCGATTCTCTAAATGTCGAACTAAATGATGCAAAAGAAGCGAAAAAAAGAAGAGTATTAGCGATTGTAGATGCACCTTACATAACTTGAGCAACAGATTGACAACCCACGTAGCATCACCAAACCAATTTCTTTTTTTCCGATTTGTTTTAGCTTTTGATTTTAATTTTTTTTCCCTGTCTTTGTTTAATCAAATTATTCATAGGGTCATTGATTAGTTGTTTGGCCTGTTTTTTCCCCTTGATAGTTTGGAGGCTATGAATGGCGTTCATCTACTTATTTTCGGTTAGGGTGATGGATTAGGTGTCGGTTTTCATGGGTTTCTAGGACCAGGTGACATTGATGCTAAGCAATGTCAGGTAAGTTACATTTCTTTTTGATTTAGTTTGTTTCATCCCTTTTGTATCTAACTTTAACTTTTTATGCATTAATTTAAATGAACAACAATAAGAACCAATAAGAACATCTGCTATGGAACAAATGCATCTACCGTCTGAACTTTCAAACATACACATTTCTCTGGAACGGATATGGTCGCTTCTACCAATTTAATAGCATTACAACTGGATAACATAAACAAAGCAATTGACTTTACGTTAGAAATATAACCTCGAAGGCAGCCAAGAATTCTTAAAGGGATTCAAAAGTAGCTGTGGCCCCTCTTAATTTCATAGGACATTATGTTTCTAAAACCTCAGAAAGAATATCTTGCAATAACTGAAAAAGTAGCTTAGAGCCAACATTGTTAGCCTCTAACGCACCTTAAACATACTATACTCAGAAAACACATGGAAGCATACCGTAATATAGATTCAATTATTTGTTGATTAATGAATTTCTACCTGTTGTTTCAGGGGTGATTTTTCGCGACTTTGTTGACTTTTGTTCCAAACTATTCGGTGACAGGGTCAAGAAGTGGGATTCCGTAAGTGAGCCTTCAATCTTGGCTACTCATGGCTACTAAATGGAATTAATGCTCCTGGTAGACGTTCACCACCAAACGTCAACTGTACATCAAAGTAACCAAATAGTGGTTCATGTATGGAAGCCACCTTGAATTGATGCTACTGCAGCATGTTTTAAGAAGGACCGATGGTGCCCAAACATTTTGATATACAAAAACACCAGTTCTTCTTATATTTAATAACAATCAACGTGACCTATACCTCATGTGAGATCTTATATTTCTATTGTGCGTTGTGATCGTGTCATTACATCTCTTCACTTTTCTTGCTGTTTTTTCCAAGATATTATTATTGCTTATTTTGTTTTATTTTTAAACGTCATATTGATTCAGTAGACAATACGTGAGCAAGTTATCATTTCTTGCCAATATCTATATACGTATTTTCAGTTCAATTAGTATATTCGTCCAATTGTTAGATTCACATTGTAGTATACCAACTACGCTTAATGTGTACATTTGAACCACAATAGAAGAAAAGTTACTAATCTGCACCTCAAAACACAATTGCAGACATAGTAAATAATTGCACGCCAATTTCTTTTTAACATCGCGTGCATTGCACGTGCATCTTGCTAGTATCTGTAATTCATCCAAGCAACAGGCGCTTGTCCTGATAACATCACAATTCGCATTAAGCAACCCTTGAATAAGTTATATCAAGCAAAACAACCAAATATTTCTAAGTTGACATGAACCTGGTATAAATTAACAAAAGCAGACTCACCATTTAAACAGGTGCATCTGTGCACAAGTCCACAATTCACCCTTCTTTAATGAATCTTTTGGCATATAGAATGCCTTATGTACAATGCGAAACCTGAGTAAATGCTAAAAGTTAATTCTTGTATTAAATGTATCATGCTAACAGAAGCAGCAAAACCAAAGAAGATACAGTTGAAGGACACAGGAAGAAATCACAATTTCATGAATTAAACTGAATATGAATGGTTGGTGGGTTGTACAAAAAGGGGGAAAAAAAAAAGAAAAAAGAATCTAAGGCACATATTCATTCTCCAGTACCGGTTGCGTTCTCGTTCCCATTGCAACTGGGGCTCTTGTATTCCCAACTGAAGCCATGTGAAGAGCTTCCCCCACTTCAGCTGCCTTTTCCATCTTTAGCATCTTCTTTCTGTTCTTATATCTTTGCACCCAAAAGCTCAAGAAACCCAACAATACCAACAATACAAACCCACCAACCACTGAACCCATAATTATCCACACCTTAGATTTGTTTCCCTCATTTCTAGTACCACCAGTTGGCACGTTTGGCACTTCACCAATCGGTGGGGGAGGTGCCGGTGATGGACTACCAATCGCAAAATGCCACAATCACAAAATGCCCTTGATTTAAAGTTGAACAGACATTGCTTGATACTGGTTGAGTGAATTGTGGCAAACCATTCAAATCAAATCCAAACACATTGCACACTTAACCCATCCGGCACTGATTCCACTTGACTAAAATTGATCAAGATTGGTTTACCCCGTGCACTTAAACTCAATTCGGGTAAGTTCACAGCAGATAAATTAATAGCATCATAAGCAAGAACACCCACCACTGGAGTCAAGTAAGTATAACCCTGTAACGGATAATAACTCAAAGACAAATTCCCCAAATTTTGATAAACAAGAACAAGCCTTTGAACATAAGGTCTCACAGCCACTGCAACTGGAATCTCAAACTCCCAATACCTCACACCTCTGGAAAAAAAACTCCCACTCCTAAGCTGCATTGCGGAAATCCTAATACCAGTCAAATTCAAAGGAACTGTCCCATTGTACACATCACCCGACTTTACCCTCGGACGATCAAATGCCCTATAAGCATAATCCTGTAGAAGCACCTGCACACACACTCACATACACCACACTACCACCACCTGCCAGCACACACTCATACCACAAATAACACTGCATGGTCCCTTAAGTGGATTCTAAGAAGTAAAATTTCGGAAGATTGATTTAGCAAGTATAAATCACAGTATTTTGAATACATTACATTTTACAATTCAAATGCACAATATTAAGTGAAAAGACAACATACCCCTTGGCATCCAAGAACCTCTGAACACATTCCGTTTCAGCCGACTACCAAAACCAGTATAAACTCCAATAACAACAAGAAGCTTTTGTCTCGTACCACTATTAGGTTTGCTCCTAAGATACCCCTGACTCTTTGCCAATGTCTAGTCCATCTCAACTTCGGTAATCCTCTTCGCCAAATCTCTAAAAATGACACAAACAAACACCTTAACCTCAAAACCAAATCAACAAACCACTAACAAAACAATGCAAGAAATAAAAGTTTAACTTACTTTCACCCAAGAACCATCAATTTATCTTCAACTGTAAGAACTTTCGGCCTCTACAACAACATTATAAATCAATAAATTAAAACCATACAATCGAAATTTCAAAAAGAAATCGAAATCGTTTACCTGGTTAGTATTCTTCATAAGAAGGTCTTTCAATAGCAATCTGTTCTCAGCATCTTACCATAATCTAATTATTAATTCAAGCATTATTGATAGATCTTCGATGTTCTGCATGCCACAAACAACTCCACATGAGTAGTTTTGAGTTAAAAGAAAAGAAAAAAGAACAAGTAATAGAGAAAGAAGAGGAAACCTTAGACAGAATAAGACAACAAACTTCTCTGAAACCGAGAAACCACAGTACAATTGCTTGTTTAGCTTTCGTTCTCAAACTATCCATTGATTTGATGAGACAGAGAGAGAGAGAGAGAAATAGAGAATGGAAAGATGGAATTGCACGTGTTGTAAAGACTAATGGTACCGTTGGAGCTTGCGGGCGACTCCCATTGTTGTTCTTCACGAAGGGAGAGAGAGTGAGATTTTCCCGGGCTTTTGTTTTTTCTTTACATACCTCTCTCTCCCCTCCAGTCAAAATTTGACATCAAAATCATGGCAAATCTAAAAAATATTTGCTATGGGTAAAAAAACTAAAAAACATATCAAATCTGTGGCAAACAAATAAATAGTGTAATTTATTTGCATTTGCCATAACAAATACAGCAATTGCCATTAGAATCCTCCTTCCAAAGTTGCAAGTATACTCTACTTTGTAAGCAAATGGTGCTTGCCAACCAATTGTTTTGACTTGATGTTCAATCACTGACAGACAGTTTGTTGGATCAGCTGGTAGATGTTGGAAGGTTTTCGGAAAAAGTCCAGTAAGTCAAATTTCAATGTTAGAAAACTGTAACAATAAACTATCAAGTACTTATTTTAGCCCCAAGCCCTAATTAACATGGCAGAAAGTACGAATTATAGAATAAAATCAAGTTGACTTTTTTTATTTGAATGGCTCAAGTATTAGTTGTCTCCGATGTGAATTAAACTTGTTGGCAAATATGCGCTCTTGATGAGCGTGGTATGCATATAGTTACAATTTTTAAAAGAGTCTTTCTATAGCAACACACACTTTTGAATCGAATTTGTGAACACATTGACGTGGCAAGCAGAGAGACTTTGATTTGCAGTACTTCTTTGAGCAATACACACGCACCCCCTGCCTGATGAGTGTCACGTCAGTGTGTTCACAAATTCAGTTCAAAAGATTCGGTTGCTATAGAATTTTGGTTTTTAAAATTAGTGGAATTCTATAGTTACAATTTTTAAAATTAGTGGAATTTTGTAATGGTGAAAAATCTAAATTCCATTTGGAATTGCAACAACAATATCAAACATTGAAATTTACAAAGTAATAAAAACAATTGGAACACATTCTTAGATTTTATATCATATCATTGTCCATCCACTTAAGTTTAAGAGTTTATATTTAGGGATTCTTAACATAATTTTGGCAACTGTTAAGGTGGAGCAACAATAATGGGTCTTAAGGTGAAATTGATAGATGATGGTGATGAAGTTTATAATTAATGAATAATAATCTCTATTTTCTCTCAACTTTTTTCAATTTGATTATCTTTTTACAAAGGCATATCCAATAGAGTATGTGAATTTACACCTCTACATATAGACTCTACATAGGTGCTATTAGGCTTTTACACTCTCCATTCCACTTCAATGTAATACCATGCAAATTTACACACGGAACTCTCTCCAATGGGGAAATTATATGAATGTGTAACTTAAGAAGAGGGGCGCTGTTTCAAATAACGTATGAGCTATTTAATATAAAGACGTTACTTCATTTGTCGTCAAATGACAGAGAAAGATAAAGAGCAAGAAGGGTGAAATTATGGAAACATCTAGAATCGACAATCCGATGCTCCAAATCTAAAAACAGTAGCTTCAATGGCAATTGATTCAAACAATTATCTATGCCCAAATTTTAAAATCATCTCTCCTTCATTCAAGATAACCACGTACAAGTCTTCCTCTTCAGTCTTTTTCAATAAATCCAACAATTCATTTAATTAATTAATAATAAAAAAATAATGTACCCCATCAAACTTTGAAATTTTGACGTTATATATAGTTCTTGATTTTTGCAATAGAGATGAAGTGAGAAAAAGAAGTAGACAGATTCACAATAGTCAATAGAAGAACAACATCAAAGTATCAAACAACCCAATTCTTGATGTTGTGTATAGTTTATGTGTGCTTTTGGATTAGTTTCACTTTTTGACGTTGCTTCCGTCGATTCGATTGCGTTGTGTTGAGGATTGATGGATGAGACGGAGTGATGGAGAGAAGGAATCAATGTCGACTTTTTATTCCATTCATGTTTGCTGGAACGTCATTCCGAATGTTGCCCTTGCTATTTTAGCTCCACACGTCACTTAAAGTGACGTCCATACTTTTAACAATGTGAAAACGTGGAAGGGAATTTCCCCCTCCTATTATTAGTTGATAGTTATTAGATACGGTATACATTCTTCGTTAGAACAGTGTTTTTTGTTTTGGGGGGTGTAAATATTACAATTTATACTGTTTACATACTCCCTATTGGAGATGCTCTAAATTATTCTTCAATTTCATAATGTATCATCTATTTGTTCTTCAATTTCATCATATATATTCTAAAACCAATAAATTTGGAACTAAGGTTAGATAATTAGATTTGGGTTAATTCCCGAAAAAATTAGTAATTATTTGCCCTTAGATTAGAGAGAGAACAATAGAATACATAATAATTATAAAGTGGCAATATTGCAACAAAACATATTAAAAAAAAAATAGCACATAGGGGCAATTTATAATATTCAATATAGGACATTGAGAGTAGAAAAGCATAAAAATTTTATGTAGTTTAGATAAAATATAGGGACTAATATTTAATTTAGACAAAGTGTAGTGACTATTATGTGGTTATTGTAAAGTATAGAGACTATCCAATAATTACTATAAAAAATAGGAACTGTTCTATAGTTTACATAAAGTATAGGAACTTGAAATTATAAAAAACAAAAAAAAATGCAAAATGACAAATGACAAAAATACCCATAGACGCGTGACGTAGAATCACTATTCACTAGACCCCATATATATATATATATATATATATATATATATATATATATATATATATATATATATATATATATATATATATATATATTTTTTTTTTTTTTATATCTTACTATATTAGAAAAGGTATATGGGGGGGGGATAGAGGCACATTTTTATACGCACATTATAGCCACATTGTAAATGAATCCAAGCAAAATCATAGATTTAAAAGTTGAATTAAGGACTGATTTTTGTTACATATGATCTCTCCACCATGGAGAATATGTTTACAAAAATTCAACTCATTCAAAGAAATCTAACATTAGAACATGCTCACAAAACTTTTAGACCATTAGATGAAAAGTTAAAAAATGAACACAAATGAACATTAATTTTTACATGGTTAGACATATCCAAATATTATGATTTTTTGTGAGAATAATCTTTATGGTGGGGAGATCATCTCCACAAAAACTAGGATTTAATTAATTTGTATGTGAAAATGTGGCTAATGAATGTGCCTATATCCCTCCCATGTTTCATGTCCATCACGGGGGGGTATTTTTGTCATTTATCAGTTTTTAAAAAAAATTATTTTATTTTTATAATTTTAGGTATATACTTTGTATAAACTACAAAACAGTTCCTAATTTTTATGGTAATTACATGATCGTAGATATACTGGATAATAATTATATAACAATCCCTATATTTTGTCTAAATTAAATATTAGTCAATATATATTTTTTAAAAATTACAAAAAAATCTTATATTTTTGAAGTGAAGTTTTTGACTGTACTGAGGACCTTTTTTTTTTTTTTTTTATTTTTTTTTATTTTAACTGTAGTACTATATTTCTGATGGGGTAAATGATGCATGTTTTGTTATTTTAGTATATTGTCTTTTCTCTAAATACTAAAATAAAGTTGGTTGTTTTTTTTATTTGAATGTCTCAAGTAAAAGTGAAACAGGTTATGTTAATTAGTTTCTTTATTTTGTTGTGAAAGGCAGATCGGGTCACACTTTCTATTTTCATCTCCGATATGAATTAAACTTACTAGCAAATAAATGTGGTATGCATATAGTTATAATTTTTAAAATTAGTGAAATTTTGTATTGTTAAAAAATTTAAATACCATTCGAATTGCAACAACATCAAAAATTACAAGAGATTACAAACAATTGGAATACATCATGATCGTCATATTTTAGATCATTATCCTTTGTCTATCCACATAAGTTTAAGAGTTTATACTTAAGGTTTCTTAACATAACATTGGTGGTTGTTAAGGTGGAGCAACAATGGTGGGTGTTAAGGTGAAATTGATCAATAATGATGAAGAAGACGAAATTTATAATGAATGATAATCTCCATTCATTATCTTTTTATAAACTATTCTTCAATTTCATTATTTATTTGTTCTTCAATTTCATCATATATCTTCCAAGATCAGTGAATTTGAATTTGAAGCTAGAGTTAGATAATTAGATATGAGCTAGTCTCCCCCCCCCCCCCCCAAAGAGAAAAATGCGATACATAGTATAAAGCCTAGTGGAAATATTGCAACAAAACATATTGTAAAAAAAAAAGAGCACATAGGGGCAATTTGAGTATAGGACATCGAGAGTATAAGAGCATAAGGATTTTTATGTAAGTTGGATAAAATATAGGGACTAATCTTTAATTTAGACAAAGTGTAGTGACTATTATGTAGTTATTGTAAAGTATAGGGACTATCCATTAGTTACTATGAAAAATAGGGATTGTTCTATAGTTTACATAAAGTATAGGAACCTAAAATTAAAAAAAAAAAAAAAAAAAACAAAATGACGAAAATGCCTATAGATGCGACGTAGAATCAATATATATATTAGAAAAATATGGGGGTTGATGACGTTTCATTGTCCGTCATAGGGGCATTTTCATCATTTCTCAGTTTTTGTTTATATTATTATTATTATTATTATTATTATTATTATTATTTATAATTTTAGGTCTATGCTTTGTATAAACTACATAACAGTAACTAGTTTTTACAATAAGTACAGGGCCGTTCTTATACTACATGATAATTACATAACAGTCTTTGTATTTTATCTAAATTACAAAAAAGTCTTTATACTTTTCTATCCAATTTAAAAAAATTAAAAGTAGAGGTCAAATTAAATGAAAAATAAAATAAAAATCAATGTGAACAAGTTAAGTTGATAGTTATAGTTAGTTAAAAAAAACAAAAAATCACAAATCTGACACACCATTAAATTTTCCACAATACACACCATTCAACGAGTACTACAAGATGTAAAGACAAAGCTTCACTCTCTGAGCCTAAAGATGGAACAAGGAGCAGAACTACAAGACTTTGTGTCAAGATATAATGTAAATGTTAAGGTGATAACAAGAGAAACTAAGATATGTAAGTGGGAAACAGGGAAGATGGGTGTTGCTATAAGAGATAACATTGGGGTAGTAATAGCAGTAGCACATGGAAAGTCTCACTATCACAGTATTGCTGTGATCGAAACACTTCAAGGGGAGGAAGGAGGATGGGTTGTTGCTATAAGAGATAACATTGGGGTAGTAATAACAGTAGCACATGGAAAGTCTCACTATCACAGTATTGCTGTGATCGAACTGCAGGCAGTGGAACAAGGTATAAAACTGGCACATAAACATAATGTAACACGGCTAGCATCACAAACAGACTCTAGCAATGTGGTATCCTTCATGCAGAGTGGAGGAAAGCACCCATGGATAGCAAACAAGACTATGAGAAGCATTGAAGGAATGAAAGGACAAATGGAGTATTTTACTATATGCCATATTTTTAGAGAAGCTAATAGGTTAGCGGATTTGTTAGCTTTACATATTCCAAATATAAACTGGTTGGAAATAGAGCCTAGTTCTTTTTCTGAGGAACTTCGGGGAGGATTTATGTGATGATGCATTAGGGAAAGAGTATGTGAGAGTGTAACAAGCTTTTTTTTTTTTTTTTTTGAAATGTTTAGAGGTTAGGCAGACCTCAACCTGCATTAATTTCAGAATCTATTGTATATTGTACCATTCGCATCCTCTGCTAATATTACAGATAGTCTCTGATCGAAAGGCCCTATACTATAGTTGACACTATGACTACTCATGTTACACATCTTTGCTATGAAGTCAGCAGCTCTATTAGTTTCCCTGAAGATGTGGTTGAGTTCAATCCTCTCAAAGCATTGCATTTGAATTCTGATAGTCTCAACTACATTAAGACATAACCAGGGTGCTGGTTCTAGTCCCTTCAGTATGCTGATTGCTCGCTTGGAATCTGAGTTGATTTCCAGTTGCCTTCTACCTATCATGCTTGCTGCCTTGATGCCCTCCATGATACCCAGTAGTTCCTGAAACAAGATTGACCTGTATTTGGAGCTGCCGTTGTATGTTAGAAGTACATTTCCATCTTTATCTCTAATCACTCCTCCGTATCCAGCACAGTGTGGTTGCAGAGTTCCATCGGAATTGAGCATGAAAGAGCTAGGTTTCTGCCAAACACATTGATTAACCATTCTGGGGATCCATACAGTTCGTAACCCCAACAAGCTCACCATTCTTCTAGTCTCGTAAGAATCTGGTGCCTTCCTGAGAACTTGTTGCAAGTAGTTTTTCATCTTTTTCAAAGTGTCCTGGGCAACATGATGAGCAGCGTGTTGCTTTCCTTTGAATCTTCTGCTGTTCCTTTCATTCCAAATACCATACACCACAGCACACACCATAGCTCTGATAATCTCAGATGTAGTAGTGTTGTTTCTTGTGATCCTCATGATATCATACCACTCTTGATTAGATTCCATAACTGTAGGGTTTAAGCCTAAGTGTCTCTTAACTTCAGACCATATATCCTTTGTGTACAGACAGTCGAAGAAAAGATGGTGAGAATTCTCTCTACCCTGCATACACAAACAACACTGAGAGTGGTGTAGGATCCTCTTCTTCATGAGCCTATCTTGCGTGGAGAGGCTACCACTGAACAGTTGCCATGCAATGAAAGAGTGCTTGGGAACTGTTAGTTTCCCCCAAACAAGTTTATACCATTTGACTTTCTCTCTAATCTTTTTGAGACTCATATATGCTGATTTAGTGGAGAATTTGCCTGTAGCTGTTTCTGTCCATACTGTGAAGTCTTGTTGCATCATATCTTGAATCTCTGTGTTCAGAATAGCTTTCTTGAGCTCACTTTCTGGTAGGTTCAGCACTCTCGAGTTCCATTTTTTTGTCAGAAATGAGTTCGACACCTTTGCACTATCGGTGGTGAAAATGCTAACTTAGCTTCTACATTCTCATACAAGAGTTGGTGTGAGCACCAAGGGTGGTGCCAAAGGCTAGTCGCTCACCATTTACTATGATGTACTTGGTAAATTTGAGCCTCTTTTCTATGTTTAAGAATCGATCTCCATACCCATGAGCAATCTGAAGGTACCTTCATTGTCCAGAAATTCTTGCCTCGCAACTGATATTCCCAAATCCACTTGGTCCATAGAGTTTCTTCTTTGCTTGCAATCTTGTAAATCAAACCACATTATGCAGCAACATTCCAAACTTTAGTATCCACAATACTCAAGCCTCCTTCACTCTTACTATATCTTATAGTACTGTGGCTGGCTTTGTGAACCTTACTCTGCATGGTCGGGTCTGCCCATAGGGACCTATTTGTAATCTTAGAGATTTTGTTGATCACACCTTTTGGTAGTATGAATGTTTTGTCCCAGTAATTGTGAAAAGATGATAACACAGAATGTATCAATTGAAGCCTTCCTGCTAAGGTCAAGAAAACATTCTTCCAATTTGAGATCCTTGTTGTAACCAACTCCACTAAAGGTAGGCAATCCTTGATGCCTAGTCTCGAGGCAGTGAGAGGTAAGCCCAAATACTTGGTGGTGGTGAGATCAACTCCACACCCGGGATATCTGCTAGGGTGGAACTTACGGATGGATTTGAGACTACCGGAGAGAAGAGTAGTCTTTCTTACATTGGTTTAAGACATGTGAGAGTAGAGAAGTGGGAGAGAACCTCCTTCACACCATAAATGGAAGCACCTTCCCCTTTGCAGAATATCATCACATCATCTGCAAAACTCAAATGCATAATTTGTACTCTTTTGCATCTAGAGTGGTACTCGATGTCTTTTCTTTTCACTGCTTGTTTTAGTAACCCCCCTAGGATTTCCATGATGAGTACAAAGAGATAGGGAGATAGATGATCTCCTGTCTTAATCCTTTTGTGCTCTTAAAGTAGCCATGTGGGAATCCATTTACCAAGATAGAGCATCTAGAGTGTAACAAGCTTAGTTCTTTTAAATTCAATAAAAAGGGGTAGGGATATTTATAAAAACCTTGCTTACCCACAACAACAAAAAAAAAAAAAAAAATCCACAATAGAGGTCCGCCAAAATCTTAACCAGCCTCAAAAATAAGCTAACCCAGAGACCATCACCGGCTCGTAGTTTGTTTCAACTTTCAACAGTGCACCAAGACACGTGACACACACGTGACATCTCTCTCTCTCTCTCTTCTTTCTTTCTTCACAAGCCGACAAAATACATCCTCAATTCTCAATTCTTCCATGACAAAAACCAGCTAAACCCATTTTTTCTCACTTCCAAAAAAAAAAAAAAAAAAAAAAACTCATTTTTTATTTTTTTTATGGGAAAAACACTTCCATCCACTACAAAATTCCACCAACTAACAAAAATGGCAACACCCAATTTCAAAAACCAGAAACAGCCCATCATGTCTCAAAACGGCGGGTTTTTATCAAAGGCAGAAACATCTATTTGTTCTGATAAGTTGAAGTTAAAGATGGAAAGCAGTAGCCCACTTGTTTTAAACCAGAAAGAAAGAGTCCCATTAGCTGAAATTGTTTCTGATTGTGCTAAGAGATGGTTTCGTGATACTTTAAAAGAAGCTAAAGCTGGTGATACTGCTATGCAGGTTTTACTTGCTCAGATGTATTTCAGTGGTTATGGTATCCCCAAAGATCCCAAAATGGTAAATATATTTACTTTTTTTTTATTTGTTTCATTATTTGTTTTGTTTGGAAGATTTGAGTATTGTTTATGTTTGGAATATAAACAGGGGAAAATTTGGATAAATAAAGCTTCTAAAGTTCGATCAGCGGCTTTGAAAGTGGGCGATAAGCGTCCTGGTGAGTTAGATTCCTTTTACTTGGGCTACTTGGTGTTTTGTTGAAAAAAATGTTTTCACTAATTTAAGTTTTATTTTGGTTATAGGGTATGTTGCAAGTGATTCTGATTCAGAGGAGTTGGCTGATGAAGTATAATGAATTGTCGAGTGAGGACTGATAAAAATTGTGAGTTCTTCTTCATGTTATTTCTTATATCTTTGTCAAATGACTTGTGTTGGTAATTCTGGATGACATATCATAAATGCTAGTTAGTCTGTAAGGGCAATAAAGTTATCTGCATTGGATGTTTAGTTTGTCATGCCTTTTAGTTTCTGATATGGCTGTGAAACACAGAGATTTGATTTGATGAAGAAATTTAAGACTAATTCATTTACACGTTATCAAACTAAATCATCTACGTTGTTTTTTTTTTAATGTTGCCAGTCAAGTAATTTTCGGATGACTTAAAGTTTACATTCGTACTGAATGAAGAGAGTGATGAATTGACCAAGCAATAAATGAAACAGAGGCAGAAATGTTGTTTTGATGAAATACGATGTTAATAATCTGATACATATGAAGTACGTAAAGCAACTGATGATTTTCAGTATTGTAATATGTTAATGTATTCATGTTATGTTTTCCTTGATAGGTTTACACTTTCCCGGCTCCAAAACTTTCTTTATTAAACTTTTCTAAACCGACTACTTGCTTGATTATTGTAACATCCAAACCATATTAACATGTATGGATGCGTAGGCAATGAAGTACACTTTAGGGCTATGTGTTGTCTATATTGTGTAACAACTAACAACATGAATAGTTTCGTACCATGTTCTTTGAGACTACATAGGCCTAATTGCCTCTATGCCTAATGATAAGACCTTATGGTAGGATTTCAGTGACACATATGGAATGAGGAAACCCTGGTGTGCTTGGGTGATGATTTCAATACATTTAGACTTGACCATGGAAGTAGAATAGGGAACTTACTACGAGCATAAATATTATGAGTTTTTCGAGTTAACTCGTGTTGAAAAGAGCTGCTAACTAGGTTCAACAGTTAACAAAATTAGGTTATGTGTGAGGTGGACTGTTCTTTAGTAGCGCATGCTTGGAATTTGTTCCAATTATTGTCTTGTTGAACTAATTGTTTAACAAGCCTTACTAAGCTTGCACCATATAAAGCTCATAGTATCTCTGAATTTTTTGTGGTATATTGGTATATTTATGTGTATAATCAGTTAACTTTTCAAGATGTATTTTGAATACCAAAGGATAGTGGAAAAAATTGGCGGTTGGGAAGTTATTTTGTAATTATTTTTACAAAAGGGACATTAAGACTTCACCCTTTACACGATAACATTGAATAATACGACCAACTGTGCCACCAAAACATCAAACACAAAGTTCTTTCTGCTCATAAGATGGTATTTCTGTGAAATAGCCGAAATTGCTTACAACGCTAACCAATCCGCGACACCATTTGTCTCATGGTAGAGTTTCTAGTCAGTTAGATACCCAAGCTTCATTTTCAATTGCAACATCCAATAAACTGTCTCCTTATGCATGAGTTCTGTAGTATATCTTGTCAATCAATGTGAACAACAGGGCAAGGCATATTAGGAGAGTGTGCAAATTGCAGTCCATGAACGGGTACAGCGAAGGCCTCGGCATTTTTGCCTTTACATCCTTATGTAAAGGAACTCCTGGCATACATTGCCGTATTGATTTGTAAGATGTTACAATTTTCATTAGTCCCAAGGTTACCTCTGCGCCCCATCATTGTTCAGGACTCAACGGTTTCATGTAACCAGGCAATGTGATTTTAATGTTGGTGCTGTGGTTGAAGTTTGAGTGGAAGATGGTGACAAGGATTTTGGCTTCAATGGTGATAGTGGTGGTGGTGTGTGCTGTTTATATGGAGGTTGTTATTACGATCTTTCCATATGAACCAGGATGTTGCAGATATAATGGACATGGTGGATTGTAGGAGTGTAGGTGACTGCATGCTCACATCCATTCTTGAATAGTGGAGTTATTTCTTAAAGTCTGTATTTTAGTCTCGATTTTCCTTGGTTAGTGCCAGATCTCCTGTCAGTATGGTTGGCCCTCTGATCTCAGTCTTTGGGCTAAGGTTCTCTAGGGCATTTGTTTGGAGCAGGAGCACTAGCATTTTAAGTGGTGGGCGCATAGCCTTTTCAGATGACTCTTGACATCAAAGGGGATCACTTTCCCTTTCGTGCAAGTAGTGGAAGGGCATCAAGGGCATACCTCTTGAAAAATGTTTGGTTTTTGATAGGGTTAGTTGTTATGAGGGCATTAATCTTTTGTTTCTGATTGTGAGCGCTTGCTGCATGCACTTTCAGTTTTCTCCTTCTGTCGTTTTTTGGCACTTGATTTAGGAATCATTGCTCTCTCCTTATTTAGACATCGATAAACTAGCTCTTTCACAAAGATTAGGATGTTTAATTTGTTTATCTAGCACAAAGTGCTCAAATATAGATTTAGAATATAGGTGAAAGGTTTTAGGTAGGGTGGTGATAAATAGACCCATCATATTTCTAACTAAACCCACTTTTAAGATTTTAGAGTAATGTGCCCATATGAATTGAAATCTACACCCACTTTTTTTCCCCCCTCCATCACAAGTCATCAACAGGCTAAATTGGATCACATGATTTCATGGGACCGTAGTGTTGGCAGTGTCAATTTGAGTTTTGGTTGTGAAAATATTTTCTTTGCTTTGCCAATTTGTAGATTTTACTTTGTGAAAGAGCTACTTGTGTGTGCTGATTGACTGATATTGATATGACTAATATGAATTAATGGGGTTAAACATATGAACATAAATCAAGTAGTTTGTTATTGGAATTAGTGATACTTCTTGGATCCTTAAGCTATAACATTCCATTAAAATTGAAACTTTTTTTTTCCTTAGGAAAGCTAGATTGAATTAAAGGTACGGTATTAGTTACATTGGTGGTAGTGCGTTTGGATGATGGTGAAAGCCTTGGTTGTGGTAATATGTAGGTGACCTGTGACGTGGGGCATATTGGCCAAAATATTTTAAAAAGGGTTTAGTTAGAAATATGGTGGGTTTGTATATCACCAACCTTTTTTGGTAAGGTAGAAAGATACATGAAATGTGATAGGTCAGTGTGGGCGTATAGTTGACCTATAAGGAGGATAGCTAAATATTTTAAGAAAAGACAATGAAGATGGTTAAAGCTCAAGTTGAATGATGAAAGTAAAATATAAGGTAACTTATTCTACCACCTATTACGCATCAATTTCACAAACTTAGTGTTCCCTTGTACCATATGGTCTCCACGAGAACGACTTTAGCACATACATGATGCACGTAGTATTGGACATTATGCAGTATACTCACCATCCCAATACTCTCTACTCAGCCCCTGACCCAAATATTCTCATCAGCTTATTTGATAATAACAACTGTAGTATATTTTCAAGAAAATTTGATCCTAACTTGGCACATAGTATGCGTACAATATCTTGTTAATCATGAGCAATTGTACAGGGTATGTTTGTGTCAGATTGTCAGTAAAGTTATTTTACCTTTTTTCCTTAGTTCTTTGCTGGTTGAATTCATTATTTAAGCAATAAGCTTCTTTTATGAGTTTCATGTGTAAGTTTAAAACTGCATATTACTCAACTAGAATGATTTTTAGGGCAGATTTTGAACATATATAATATCCATTGAAGCGGATTTCTATTTCACATTGCACCCTAGATTGTACATTTTTCATAACCATTTCGTTTCCCACATACTTTTCTTCTCATTTGCTCTCTCTGGGTTATTAGTTTTCCGTACAAGTATAACTTACCTAAAGAAACTTGTCGATGCCCTTTAAAAGTTGTCTTCTTGTTCCGGTTGGATGCTCCAATACTACATAATCAATTGTTGTACTGACTTTTCTGATTGATGGTGTTAGGGACCTAGTAGTTCACTATAATTACCTGTTTTATGTTTCTTTCTCCTATGAGTTATGACTTGTATTATGTGTTATGAATTATGTTATGCAACTGATCATATCCCTTGTTTTCGTCTTCAGTGCCTGCTTGTAGCTATGCCTACGTTCTCAACATCTTTAAGGTGCCTGCACCATTTTCTAGAAAACCATTCTATTCCAGACTTTCCATATCCAATGTGTATTTCTCTTCCTTGTGCTGGAAGTATTGGATTGGTACATCATTTCATGGTTGTCAATTCTCTTGGTTAACATCTTTGTGGATTTTTAGGAGTTAGATTTTTTGTTTAGAAAGTAAACAGATGGATGACTTGCGACCTTCTTTTTTTCTTCAATTTGAAGGAATATAATACTCTTGAGAAGAAAATTTTCAGTTCATCATTTGCACATAGTTTCTTGATATTGATTATCCTGTTACAACCAGTATTCTCATATTATGCAATTGTTATAATGTGATTACCTCATTAAGCTTAAATGAATAGCATAAATGAAGTATTGTTTGATTCTAGCTGAGTTTTCTGTCTGTTGCTGCTATAACTGTTACCTGTATAACTGTAAGTCTGTAACTGGTTTGCAAAAGGAAAGAGAAAATGGAAAAAAAAAAGGCCTAGATGTTTAGAGCACCAGTGTGTAGCTTTTAGAGGGATGTTATGTGTCTTCCTTCAAGCCTGTAAAGTGTAAAGTGATGGTTGTCTTTATGTCTGGACAGTTTATTGTACTTGGGGAGTCCAAATTTAGTGTTAATCCTGCTTTAGTGCCATTATATCCATGGTGCAGCTCATCTGTTTTGGTGTACATCGATACTCACAGTGGAGTTCGAAGCTCTTGAGACTCCTCTGATTTGAATGCTGGTTTTTAAACCAAACGGGATGTCTGCCCATTCTCGGGACTATAATCTGGTTTAATGGTGTTGCTAGCTTGGTCCGGTTGAAACCATGGCAGGGCATGATCTCCCACAATTTAGTTTGCTCCTGTACTACAATTACCAAAATGTGATTGATTATTTGTGTGGCAAAGAAAACATGAGCTCTAATGATTATTGGATTATCATTGAAGAACGAACGTTTGTTGTCTAAAACGCAAAATGGCAGAAACATGTTTTTATTTGATATATACTAGAACAAGATGGCTACATAATTTGCCCTCATTAGAGTAGTCAACGAAAGCCTGATCCGGAGAAATTGTTTGAAACACGTCCATTGTGTCCTATAAATGCGTGCATTTGTGATCAAAATTGTTAATTTGGTAGTATCTTTCTACTTCGCTTGCGCTACATTGTGAGTTTGCGTGGGAAAAATAAGAATTATGACATTTTCTTTTTCATATTGGTTGATGTCCACAAGTCCAAATGCTAAAGAACACACCGTTTTTTTTTGCACAATGCACCAAATCAGGTAAAAATTTGTTACGCAAGAAAAACTGTCTAAAACTTGGGTACACCTGAGGTCAACTGATTCAGGTTCATTTCCAGAGTGCATGTCTGATTCTAGCGGATACTAATGAAAGGCAAGCCAAGTGGCATAAAATGAGTCTAACTGATTCCTCAGCTTACATCCTCACTGTCAGCACTAAAATAGCACTCATCCAATAACAATCCTAACAAATTACACAGTTTGTTTCTTCTTCATTTCTCCTTCCCTTCCTTTTGGTTGGGGAAGGATAAACAAATTTTAACTTGAAGATATTCTTCTTTTTCTCTGAAGAGGAGAACAATAAGAGGTGGTGAAACAATGGCTCAGAGAGGTTCTTTTGGTGCAGTAGACATTATTGCAGATATGAAAAACTTCACTGGTGGAAGATTTAAGGGAATTGACCTTAATGCATTAGCAGAGAGAGCAAAGCCCAAAAGATCATTTCACTCAGTCAGTGTGGATAGTCATTCAATAAAAAATAAGACCTCAATGTGTACTCACCCTTATAGGGTGTATACAAAAAGTGTTGTATTTTCAGGCGATAACCCTCTTGATTATTCTGTCCCACTTTTGGCTAGTCAGATGATGTCAATCTTTGTTATCAACCAATTTCTCCAATTCATGTTGGGCTTTCTTGGAATGTCTCCAATCGTTTCGTATATTCTGGTATGGTTTGCTATACTACTGTGTTTAAACTTTTCCGAATTTTCCTAACTTATTGGGGAAAGCTTCACCTACACAAAGACTTTGTTTGGGTGCGGGTGTTGGAGTGCACTTGAACTTAAACACGTCTCTGTCATTAAATCAACTCTCATAGGATTAGCTAAACTCATTGCCTAAATTAATATCTATAGTAGCAAGATTCGTAATGGCACATGTTTTTATGTTTTCAAATGCATTAAGTAAAGAAAATTAGATATAATTGAGTTTAAGGGCTGTGGGGAGTGGTAATCAAATCTGACTAAAGAATATGTTTTAATTCCTACAATGATGTTCATGTAGGAAAAGTACATATATGAACATAGCTTTGGTTTCTTTGAAAAGTACTAGTCACAAATATGGAACAGGCAATCTTATGGATATTCCCTCTGATATTACTTGAATCTTATGGATACTTGAATCTTTGTGAACTAGGGTGGCATAATTCTGGGTGACACGGACCTAGGTTTGAAATTGGACAAATATTACAAAAAGCTACTTACATCAAATCTTGGCAAGTTTCTGAAGAAGGGTATAAAGTTTCTGAACAACGAGGACGTTGATCAACCAGCAAATCTTCTTCATAGGCTCTTTCCACTAAGAGGTTCAGGTTCCATTGGTATGCTAGCAAGTATAGGTTTCATGCTTTTCGAGTTTCTACTTGGAGTAAAAATGGATCCCAGAATGATGCACAAGCCTGGAAAGAAAGCAGCTATTATTGGCATTGTATCCTTTATAGTTCCATTACTGTTGGGATTCTCCGCTACTTTCACTCTGAAATCAGTATCTGCCGGCTTACGATCTGACCTTGAATATGATGGAAAACACATACAGCGCGCTTTTCTTTACATTGCTACAGTACAGTCTATGACCACATTTCCTGTTGTTGCTTCTCTTCTTACTGAACTCAAAATCCTTAATTCAGAACTTGGTCGGCTAGCATTGTCTTCATCCATGGTTAGTGAGGCATGTAATGTACTTGTCACAATGATACTGATACAGTTTAAGATATTTGATTCGAAAAATATTGATAGCCTAAAATCTATTAGCAAAATGAAGGAGCGAGCTGACAGAACAAAAGGAGGAATGTGCAGCAGCCGTTCATGGTTATGTGCTTCAATCTCCTCAACATTGTTTCTGGTTGCTGTTTTCACTATTGTTAGACAATCTGTTACATGGTTGATCAAAATAACACCAAAAAAGCGGCCAGTGAAGCGCATTTTCATACTTGTAATCCTTCTTGGGGTAATTGTTACTGGGACCATTGGCTCTATGCTTGGGCAACATCTTCTGTTTGGTCCTTTTATTTTTGGTTTGGCAATACCAGATGGGCCACCTTTAGGGACAGCATTAGTTTCTCAATTTGAGTCACTGACTATGGGGTTGCTTCTTCCTCTGTTTTTGACTGTCAGTGGCTTGAGAACAGATATTCCCTCTTTAAGAAAGAATGTCGAAGAAGCCTATGCGTTGCCAATCTTGGTCATTACTTGCTCGGCTGGGAAGATCCTTGCAACCATGATTGTTTGTCTGTATTTCAGAATGCCAAAACGTGAGGCTCTAGCTCTTGGTGTCATCATGAGTGCCAAAGGGATAGTTGAGCTATCTACTTATAATGTCTGGAGAGATTCTGAGGTACATGACACATTGCTTAGCATCATTTACATAATCAATACTTACAAGAGGAAGTTTTTTTTTTCCGCATCTGTGTGTTAGATTTACATTTTTCTGTGTTCATATTGGTCCAACATAACCTTTCATTGCCAATAAAAGTATATTGGTCGATGGTCGTTATATGATTGATTTAAAATAAGAATTGTAGGATGACTAGTATGTTATCTTATGTATGTTAGACTTGAAACCTGTCGGTATAGTGTCTTTGTGTTCCTCCTTTTAATGATATAACTCTTAGGGAGGTTTGTAAGGTTTAACCTTTTGCAATAATAACAAGTGGGGGTCTGCCTTAACCCCAGCTTAATTTTTCAAAAAATAAAAAAAAATAAGAATTAACATATCAACCTGGAGTATATAATCAAAGTTAGTCCATGAATATCCTGAGTTAGAGAGGAACTTCAAAATGCAGTATTTAATTGCTTAGTAATTGCTTATTTGTTTCCAATTGCAGGTCCTAAATGATTCAAGTTTTACCCTTATGATTCTTGCAGTGTTAGTGATTGCGTCAATTGTGCCATGCATTGTTAGATACCTCTATGATCCTGCCAAAAAGTATGCAGGTTATGATAGAAGAACCATCCTCCACTCAAAAGCATATTCCGAGTTCAAAGTACTCGCCTGCATCAGTGAAGACGAAAATGTTCCTACTATGATTAAGCTCCTATCAGCCTCAACTCTAACTACAGAGAGCCCAATTCGGGTTTTTACGCTTCACCTTGTTGAGCTTGTTGGTCGCACCGCACCAATATTTGTTTCACACAATAGTGTGTTGGATAGGAGTGCGTTTAATAATACTGCACAGTCTGAACACATTGTCAATGCTTTTAGGAATTACGAGCAATTCAATGCGGGATTAGTCATAGTTGAAGCCTTCACAGCAGTGTCTCCATATGCAACAATCCACAATGATATATGTACACTTGCCTTTAAACAATGTACATCACTTGTAATTGTCCCTTTCCACAAGAAATGGGCTGTAGATGGCACAATGGCGTCAGAAAATATATATCTGAGAGCGATGAATAAAAAAGTCTTGGAGACTGCCCCTTGTTCTGTCGGGATACTTGTTGACCGCGGACAATCAAGTGCTGTTACTTCCTCGTCCGCAAGGCATTCAACTGCATCGCACATATGTGTGTTGTTCTTAGGGGGTGCTGATGATCGAGAAGCATTGGCATATGCCAAAAGAATGTCATATAACATAGATGTATATATTACAGTGGTTCGATTACTAGTCTCAGAAGAAAAGGATTTGAGCAGTTGGGAGGGTATGCTTGACGCAGAGGTGGTAAAGGATTTTGAGCTCCATACAATGTCTAACAGACGCATTACATATAAGGAAGAGGTGGTGAGAGATGGAGAACAAACTGCATGGGTGATTCATTCAATAATACAGAAGAATGATCTTATAGTGGTTGGGAGGCGTAATGGTATTGATTCGCCTCTCACATCAGGACTTACAGAATGGAGCGAATGTCCGGAACTAGGAGTAATTGGCGACATGCTTGCTTCATCTGATGTCAAAGTTGGGGTTTCCGTTCTGGTGATTCAACAAATGGGAGGCCAATAGTCATAGTGTACCACTGTACCTTAGCTTGTAGAGCTCCAAACTACTTTCTTTCTTCTTGTTTTGTAAGTTGTCTTCTTGTTTTTCTTTATAAATACTTAGTTGATGTACACTCTAATACCCATATATTTTCATTTTTATGGCAGGATGGACATAATTTTAATATCCCACTACGCTTGAAAATCATGGCCAATTGGCCACTGACTAATTTCAAAGTTTTGTTGACAATCGTCCAAGACACATACAAGTCGTTCAAAGTATATTTCAGATCAGATTCACTTTAGTATTCAAAATCTTAATTCACCTACAAAGTTTGGCATTATCAAGTTTACTCCACAAATTAGTTGCTAACTCAAATACTTTGTGCGTACGTAATTGTACTCAGCAAATGTATAGTAATCATTTTCTTCGTAAATTCACATTTATTTGTTTGTATTAAAACAATTATTCAGAAATAGAAAATGTGCCACGTCAGCTCACATTTTTCCCGACACATTTACTTTCTCATCAAGTTAGGGTTAGGGTTTTACTAAAACTTCTCTCTATCATAAACCCTGATTGCTACAGCAAGAAGGCTGAAATCAAGCTCAATTAGTAGTTTAGTACATTCTTATTCAAACTCTTTCAATTGGAGTTCTTTTTGTGCTTCTTTAGTTCATTTCTATTGTTACAGTTACCTATAAATCTCAATACGAGAACTTATAATTATCCAATAATGCTGTGCAAAGGGTTGACAACTTGACATATATGGCCGAGAGGGAGTAGGAAAGAAGATTGGGATAAGTGGTTATTGATACTATGAAGATTTATTCAATGTTGTGGAGCTGGAGTTTATAATATGATTACTTAGATACAACTGAGTACCAGCAACTGAAAGCTTGAATAGAGAATTACTTCTCTTATTGTAAGCATGGTTTTATGCTTTCCTAGTCATTTGTGGCTCTCAATGATGTTATAGAGTTGACCCACTATACTTATTTGTCTGACTTGTTAACTTTTCCTCGCTCTTGATCTCAAATTAATAACTGATTCGAGATGTTTTGAAGCTATAACATAAGGTTGCAGAATTAAAGAGAATAGGGGCAGCAGAGCAAAACAGAGGAACCCAAATGAAGTTATCCTGATTTGTGAATGTCCCGATTTCATCATTAAATCGTCATCGGTCCCAAACAAAATCCAATAACAATTTACATGTAACTGGCTCTCTTCGGGATCACCTAAGATCAACACAGTTTTCAAGTATATATTTTAGGGGTTGGGGATCTGCCACTTACATTTGACTCAAACCACATCTAGACATTCATCTGGCTGACCGGCGATTATATGTGTTTATTCCTGTTGCTTTACAAGTGTATGCATATTTGTATAAGTGTATGTATATTCAACATTACATGAATACAAATGATTAGTATGTCTCTCCTCAGAAGTTCTTGGACCAACTTTTTTTCCTTTTGGAACTATTTCACACACAACCAATTTCCTTACTTATTGATCTCTCAATGTATTTAGCAGAAACCATCTTACAAGATTGCAGTGCTCTAGTTCTACGTTTGATCTGATCCTTAACATGCCTGCATATATAACATAAGGTTGTTACAACCATTTCTTTGTCTTTTTTACACTGTTGAATCACTAGATCATCTCAATTCTCAATAAAAAAAATCCTTATAGGAACAAATTTTCCAAAACTGTCTCTAATATATGCAGTTGGAACAACTCAAAAGAGAATAAGGTACAATATATCCACAAACCAAAAAAAGAACGTTACCCTGCTCAATGAATGAACACCCTGGACACATTTTTTTTGTCTCCCAGGACATTAGACAGTCATAAGGCGCCGGAAAATGTTACAAGTCTTCGCAGATGCTATCCAGATGAGGCCTCCAGACTCCACTGCGACCGCAGCGTCTATTGCGACGAGAGATAGATTTCTTTTCCGAGAGGACTTCAGCTAAGTAATGTTCAGACCTAGAGGCCTTTGAAATTGTAGTTTTTTTCCTTGTCGTGGTAGTTGTGGTGATAGTGGTAGACTTCTTGTAGTTGTTCCTGTTCTTCTTCTTTTCTCGAATCGAAGAGGCTGGAATTAAGAAGTAGATACTACCTCTTTTGAGATCAGAATCTGGTGACAGAATTAGAATTCGACGAACACCTTGAGAACAAGGTTTACTTAGGACATGGTTAGGATTGGCTTTTAAGACCTGGCCTGCAGAAATAGGACCTGTTAGCTCTTCTACATGACCATTCAAATGAACTATTCGGATCACATCTAGAGCACCGCAAGGAAGAACACAAGCTAAACAACACCTTAGACTGTTACCCATATTTCTCTTTTCTCTTGTCTCGTCTTCTCTCTTTTTTCAGTTTGTTCTTTGTTCTTGTAAGAGTAGAGGGGAACAATGTCTTATAAAGAGAACGACCGTACTCCTAAGTCATAACAAGTTGATTAGACTATGAGGTAGGTTACCTAAAGTACCCTCTTCATTTCAAATTTCATACTTCTCTTAAATATATGCCAGAATTGGCTTGAGTTGGATCAGTTGTATTACCTTTTAAGAAATACCATCTTTAAAATTAAAAGACTATTTATATTTTAATATTTATTGTTCTTTTTGTTTTTGTTGTTGTTGTGAGAGTATGCATGTGTGTTTGTAGGGCGTACGCCATCATCAGACCTTCAACAAATTAGTGTAAGGAGTCAGTTTGTGGGAGTCAGGAAGCAGGATATGATCATTGATAACATTTAAACATGATTCCCTGATCCAAGATGTGAGTTATTATTTATTTATTTTTCCGGTAATTAGGTGTGAGTTTTTGAGAGCGGGTGATATTGGAGATCTGATTATTTCACCAAATCTTAAGGGTACAAATGTAAACCATTTGGTTTATTGGCATCATTTCGTCAGAGACACCTTGCCATATCACCACTTTCATAATACTGTATTGGGCTAATAGTACATTATTAGTAGGGGTGTTTATGGGTCGGTTCCGGTTAGGCTCTTATTGGTTTCGAGTTATATTTTTAATGGTTACTATTAGATTAGGTTCTTTCGGGTTTTTTCTTATATTTAGAAAACCCGAAATCATACACATTAATTAAGTCGGTTCCGATTCGAGTTTCAATTCCTTCTCGGATTATGCATTATTATTACTAAAATTATGTTTTTAATTACGTAACCGATATAAAAGTTAGTTTTTAGTGGGACAATAACACTTGCAATGGTTCTAAATTCAATAATTTTTGAAAGTTTAATTTTTTAAAAACTTTAAAGATATCTCATAAATTATACGTACACGTGTATTAACTTGCATTTCAAATTGAACGCGTGGACATTATACTATACTACATACATACGTCATATATAAATATATATCACACATTAAATTTTAACATGTAAAATAAGTACATGTACTACAATTGTTCCCAATGGTCACTAGTTCAATCCCCTCAAGGCCACTGGCGAGGCAATACCGGTCGAATTTCCAACTAGGGCCCCAGGATTAGTCGAGGTACGCGTAAACTGGCCGAACACCCGGTTAGAAAAAAAATAAAAAAAAATAAAAAATAAAAATATATATATTCATAATATGTAGTATATATATATATACTACAATTGTTAGCATTGCACATATTCATTATCATATATATACATGTATATTAAGCACGTGCAATTATATAAATATTATCATATATTAGTTAATATATACGTACAGTGTATTAATTAATTCACAGTATACATGCGTGTAGTCGTTGATATTATTATTAATATTTATAATATATATATTCAATGTAATGTTACAAAATATGTATTTAATAACATACATTCACTATTATGATACCCCCATATATTTAGTAAATTTTTATACCTAAAAAAAATTATATATTATAATGTTTGGGTTTGCATTTATTTAGTGTAATATAATACTAAACTTTATATATCAAAATAATAATAATTGGTTTCGGTTTCGATTTGGACTTTGGGTACCCATTGGTTTTTTACTATTCGGTTATTTATCAGTTCGGTTATTGAAAACCCATTTTAATAGATCTAACATTTTATGACCCATAACCGTTATAAACGGTTTCGGTTCCGTTCAATTCAGCAAGTACATAAAAAAAAAAAAAATTACTAAATTCCAATGATCTAGCTGTTTTCTTGTTTAAAAAACACAATCTATAATTTAGAAATATACCTTCACCAACACATTATATAACACCAACATGTAGAGCTCAAACTCCTTAAGATAACCAAAACTTCATGTGCTCAGTCTTGTTTTTAAGGTTACAATTAATTGAATATGCAATACACTCTTACTTGATATGATAGCGCAGGTACAGCCTGTGTACTCTAGATTTTAGCTTAATTGAATTATTGAGAAATTTGGGTGTGATGCGAGGTAACAATTTAGTAAATAGTTAAATACTAGGTTATAGTAGATGGCGAATTGGTGATCGCAATATCTATTAAGGGTGAATATTGTCTTCACACTCTCCACACATGGCAAATTGTCAATTATTTGTCTGCTTCTTAAAGACCTATATATAGCATATGCAGTCTTCCTACATGATGATCCATAGGTTGTCGAATGTAATTAGTTTTCTTGGTAGATTATAGGAGTCCCCACTCCCCAGCCCCTACTACTAGGGGTGTCATTGTGTCAAAATTGTGTCAATGGGCGAAGATCATTGTCCATGCTTATTGCTTCAGTTCTATCTTAAATGCTATTTACAATACGAGTCCAGTCCAGTTGTTCTATAACCGGGTACAGAAATTGGTACATATATGAATTGTTGTAACCGTGTTATTACACCGTTAGATCTGTGCCGAGATGCACAATATACAGATATCAAGGTCAAAGTTTGTATTTCGAGATAAATGTGTGTATTTTGAGACGAGCTAACCGTGCAATAACACGGTTACAAAAATTTATTTTTATACCCGGTTATAAAGCAACCGGACTCAATACTTTACAATATTCACATTCAACATAAAATATGGTAGTCTTGGATGCTAATACCAACTACTAACTTAACTATTTATTCTGTTTGATTTCTTAATGGCTTTTTATATGATTGCAACATGTACAACGAATCAAGAATTGGTAAGAGTAGAATAAGAAAAACTGGAAGGGGTTTTGGAGAGCAGTAACAGGGTGTATTCCCGCGTGATAGATGGGATATGGTAGAGAGTACATGTTAGGATGAAGCTTCGTTGCACGGAGATTTCGGCCACGGACCATTTCCAAAATGCACGAAGTCCTTTTAACTACTACTATTACTACTACATTTTGATTCCTCTAATCTTATAATAGTTCTTGATAACAGTGTGTTCTACTTTGTCTTCTATCAGTCACAAATGCGCTAAGGTTATTCTAACTTGCCTGTCACTAGGTTCTATCAATTATCTTACTCTGTTTAGCACAAGTCTTACTCTAATATTGCAGACCTCTATTGGATCTGAGTCATTGATAAAACTGTGAGCCAACCAATTGAAAAAAGAGCAGTGGATATTTTTTTAAGTTTAGCACACATGTTCCTTTTCATTTAACCAAGATGAAGATCTCTCTTCAAGTACAAGTGACCAAAGTTCAAGAAACTTAAAAGAGAAAGAACATTTTTAATCATCTTTTTTGTTGGAAATTGGAATTTCTCCCCTTCATTGAATTGAGTTCATGAACACCTTTTCATCAAAATTTATACTTTAAAACAGTATATATTATATATTTATATCATGCGTAACTTATTTTTTCTTGGTTCCCTACCTCCCTCCTCCAACCCATGATATAATAAACTGTTGAAGACTTGTTTGTGACAAAGTCACAAGCTGCTTTACACAATGTCACATTACACAAGTCATTGCAGATTTGCAGATACAACTAGACTTAATTGGAAACATTGTCACCAAGTACGGTACGGGTTTGTGTAGAGAAAAAGGGATGTTTTTTTTTTTTTTTTTTTCACTATCAGAGGCGTTCAGAGGCTACGCGCTTTAGAGTGAGCGCACTGCGCTACCAAGAACCCGAGTCAAGAGCGTCACTGCTTTCAGAGAGTGCACTCGCTGCCCAAGATTTTTCGTGGGCCTCGCTACAGTAACCGCGAATTTTGTTTTTTGGTATAAAAACAAAATCAAGGTTTTGGAAAACTGAACTTTTTCCAAAACCAAAAAAAGAGATTACAAGAGAGCAATTCTTTGTGAGTTGAGTGTTCATTCTTTGTGAGTGAATTGAGAGACTTGCAATCTGTTACTCCGGACATCTAGTAAAACTTGGAACTCGCAGTGTAGACATAGGCAAATTGCCGAACTACGATATATCTCGTCTTGTGGTTTGTTCTTCTATTATATTAATTGTTTTACTTTATATGCTTGTTATTTGATATTGAGAAGTGTTGGGAGATTGTTTGGAGGGTGTTGAAGTCTTGTCTATTGAGAAGGATCGATCCTTGTGTTGGATTGATCCGTTTGTTGTGGATAACGTTGTTTCCGCAGTGTTATATTCACAACAATTAGTATCAGAGCGTAGGTATACGACCTAGGATTTTGAGTTTAGTGCTCGAAATTTGTGTAGACAAGGTGTTCGATTAAATTCCGAGGTGAAACTGTTTTTTTTTTGGGTTATTGTGTGTAACTTGAAAGATGGCTCCCAAGATGTTAAACGCAAGGTTTGAAGTAGAGAAGTTTAATGGGAAGAATAACTTTGGGATTTGGCAAGTCCAAGTAAAGGACATCCTCATCCAACAAGGTTTGTACAAGGCTTTAAAGGGGATTAAATCTAAGGCGGCGAGTATGAATAATGATGATTGGGAAGAGTTCGATCTTCAGGCTTGTTCATCAATCCGGTTATGTCTTGCCAATGAGGTCATGTATAGTGTGATGGGAGAAAATACCGCTGCAGGTATTTGGCTCAAACTAGAGTCTATGTATATGACAAAGAGCATGACGAACAAGATGTACTTTAAGAAGCGTCTTTATCGGTACATGATGGTCGATGGTTCAACGATGCAAGAGCACGTTAGTGAGTTCCGTAGACGTCTAGCGGATTATTTGAATGTTGGTATGAAGATGGATGATGAGGATCAAGCGGCATGTTTAATATTCTCCTTGCCAGAAAGCTATGAGCATCTAATGACTACATTTATGAACAAAGAAGATGTCGATCTTGACGAAGTTTAGAGTGTACTTCTTTCTTATGAGTTGATGAAAAAGACACTGCACGTGTGGAGAATAGCATTGATGCAGGTCAGGGGCTAGTGGCAAGAGGAAGGTCGTATGAAAAGGCTTCTACAATCAATGAGAAGTCTAGGTCCAAGTCAAAGAAGCCTTTAACACATGTGAAGTGCTACAATTGCGATGAAAGGGGACATTACGCAAGTAATTGTCCTCACCCGAAGAAAGAGAACAAGAGAGATGGTAAGAAGAAAGGTAAGGCAAAAATTGAGGCAAGTTATGCTTCAGGCTTTGAAGGGGACGAGTTGAGTCTCTGTGTGTCCACACAAGACTATATGGCCAAAAGGTGGATTCTTGATTCCGGATGTTCCTACCATATGTGCCCG
Source organism: Coptis chinensis (assembly GCF_015680905.1). Taxonomy (NCBI): domain Eukaryota; kingdom Viridiplantae; phylum Streptophyta; class Magnoliopsida; order Ranunculales; family Ranunculaceae; genus Coptis; species Coptis chinensis. The sequence goes on along the minus strand of NC_141463.1, from coordinate 82,966,789 downwards.
AATAGAAAGTGGTTTACTTCTTATGAGAGCATTAATGGTGGTTTCGTTTTGATGGGTAATGACATTGCTTGTAAGACGGTAGGAATTGGAACTATACGGGTTAAGATGCATGATGGTATAGTGAGGACTTTAACTGATGTGAGGCATGTCCCTGAGCTAAAGAAAAACCTTATTTCTCTTGGTACCTTGGATTCCAAAGGCCACAAGTTTGTGGGCGAAGGTGGAGTCCTAAAGATTGTCAGTGGCTCTTTAACAGTTATGAAGGGTCAAAGACACGAAACCTTGTATACTTTGATGGGTAGTACAGTGATAGACGATGTAGCAGTAGGTGCATGTAGTGATGATTCTGAATGCACTAAGATGTGGCATATGCGACTAGGGCATATGAGTGAAAAGGGTTTGTCTGAGTTGTGCAAGCGAGGGTTCTTGAAAGACTTGAAGAAGCCAAGTATGGGTTTCTATGAGCATTGCGTCTATGTGAAGCAGTGTAGAGTCAAGTTCAAGTCAAGCAAGCACACGACCACAGGCATCCTTGACTATGTGCATACGGATGTTTGGGGACCCTCTAGAGTGGCTTCAAAAGGAGGTAACCGCTATTATGTCTCATTCATTGATGATCATACCCGTTATGTGTGGGTGTATATGATGAAAATGAAAGATGAAGTGTTTGAGACATTTAAGAAGTGGAAGACAAGGGTTGAGAATCGCACAGATAGGAAAGTAAAGACACTACGATCTGACAATGGTACAGAATATACCTATGAGCCCTTCCAAAAATTTTGTGCGCAACATGAAATTGCCGCATTAATCGCGGACGGGGGCACGCCCTCGCCAAAATGGAATGGCGGAGGGATGAATAGAACCTTGCTTGAAAGAGCGAGATGTTTGTTGTCTAATGCCGATCCCTAGGCAAATAGTATTGGGCGATCACGGTGTCCATGGCGTGTTTACGTATAATAGGTCACCGGCCCAAATTTATAGATTGCAAGACACCTTATGAGGTGTGGTCGATAACCCGGTGATTATAGTATTTTATGAGTGTTTGGATCGACCGCTTACTACCCATGTGAGGAGAGCAAGCTAGATCCTAGAGCTAAGAAAGCCATATATTCTTAGCCGCCAAATGGGGTAAAAGGGATACATATTGTGGTGTCTAGAAGACCACAAGTTCCCCGGGTCACAGAGATGTTACGTTTGATGAGACTTCCGCGGTTATCTTTCAAGAAGCCGAAAAGAGGCGAATGGTGAGTCCATAGAAGTTCAATCGAGCTTGAGTTGTCCGTTATGCGATCAGCCAGATGACCTGGTTGGTTCATGATGAGGTACCAAATCATGGAACCCACACAAAGAACAGGAAGAAGAGCAAGAGCATCCGCGAACTTGTATTGGTGACCACAGGCCAAAAGAGACAAGTTAAAGAAGTGCACAAGTATGGGCACGAGAAGCCGGTTAAGCACTATGGTCAGGTGGATTTAGTGGCATATGTACTGAATATCGAAGATGATGAGCCAGATAGTTTCAAGGAAGCTATTAGAGATGCTCATTACAGAGATTGGTTGGTTGCTATGCAACAAGAGATGGAGTCTCTTGATAAAAATCACACATGGGACCTAGTTTTATTGCCAAAGGGCAAAAGGACTATCGATATCGGCAGTAAATGAGTGTTCAGAAAGAAAGAGGTCTTTCCCGAACCGACAAGATCTTGGGTACAAAGGTAAGAATAGTAGCAAAGGGTTTCTCACAGAAGGAAGGAGTCGACTACAATGAGGTATTTTCCCCGGTGGTCAAACATCCATTCGTGTGTTATTGAGTTTAGTTGCTCACTTCGACTTGGAGTTTAGAGCAACTTGATGTGAAAACCCGCTTTGCATGGGGGACTGGAGGAAGAGATCTATATGAGACAACCTAAAGGGTTTGTTGTTCTTTGAAAGAAGATCATGTATGCAAATTGAATTGGTCTTTGTATGGGTTAAAGCAATCGCCCGTGCAATGGTACAAGCGCTTTGACATATTCATGATGCAATGATAGTACCGAAGTAAGTATGACTGCGTGTCTACTTTAGAAGGCTTCGTGGTAATGACTTCATCTATCTCTGTTTTATGTGGATGACATGCTTATTGCTTCCAAAACATGGTGGAGATAGACAAGTTGAAATCTCAACTTAGCTCGAAGTTTGAGATGAAAGACTTAGGTGGAGCCAAGAAGATCTTGGGCATGGAGATTGAGAGATAGGAAGAAGCGACGGATAGTTGTATCTCGGAAGAAATACCTTCGTAAAGTAATTTCACGATTTGGTATGGAGAATGCAAAGTCGGTTTCTACACTTTTACCTTTTGGGCATTTTAGGCTTTCAGCCTAAGTTCTCTCCTAGTTGATTGGAGGAACAAAACATATGGCTAATGTTCCTTATGCAAGTCGCGGTGGGTAGTTTGATGTATGCTATGGTGTGTGATGCCCATACATTTCCACAGCGATTAGTGTTGTAAGCGGTATATGGCAAATCACGGAAAGCGATTGGGAGGCAATGAAATGGGTACTAAGGTATCTTGGATGTGTGATTAGCTTATGGTGGAGGCACTTGTTATGTCAGTGGGTTTGTGGATTCTGATTATGCAGGTGATCTAGATAGACGACGATCGACTACTGGTTATGTGTTTATAATGCATGGTGCACGGTTAGTTGGAGGTCTATGCTATTTCTGATTGCTCTATCTACTACTGAGGCAGAGTATATGGCAGTGGCAGAGGCAGTGAAAGAGGCACTATGGCTTCGTGGTATTCTAGATGATATGGGTATTGAGCAGAACAGTGTTGCTTTGTATTGTGATAGTCAGAGTGCTATTCATTTGGCGAAAAACCAAGTTCATCATGCTCGGACCAAACATATTGATGTCCGTTATCACTTTATACGGGATGTCGTTGAGGATGGTGATGGTGATGTAGCACTTGAGAAAGTGGACACCCATGACAATCCTGCTGATATGCTGACGAAAGTTGTCATCGGAGTTAAGTTCCAACACTGTTTGGACTTGCTCCAAATCCTACATGTTTGAAAGATCCTTGTGTGGGCATAGCCGCCCGGAGGCGATGACCGCAAGTCTTCCTTCTTTGGATGTGTTCCTATTGGATGTGTTCTTGCTGGATGTGTTCGGCTTGGTTTTATGTGTTAAAACCTCACTGAGGTGGAGAATGTAGAGAAAAAGGGATGTTTTTTTTTTTTTTTTTTTTTCTATTTCCGTTTGCAGGCGCTCAGAGCGCCGCCTCGAGGCGGCTCCTAGCGCAAGAACCTAGAGTCAAGAGCGCCACCTGTGCTTAGAGAGCGCGACACGCGCTTCAAGAGCTGGAACAAAGCGCCACTGGGCTCATAGAGAGCGACTCGCCCCAAGACTGTTTTTCGTGGGCCTCTCTACAGTAACCGCGAATTTTGTTTTTTGGTATAAAAACAAAATCAAGGTTTTGGAAAACTGAACTTTTTCCAAAACCAAGAAAGAGAGAGATTACAAGAGAGCAATTCTTTGTGAGTTGAGTGTTCATTCTTTGTGAGTGAATTGAGAGACTTGTAATCTGTTACTCCGGACATCTAGTAAAGTTTGGAACTCGCAGTGTGGACATAGGCAAATTGCCGAACCACGATATATCTTGTCTTGTGGTTTGTTATTCTTTTACATTAATTGTTTTACTTTATATGCTTGTTATTTGATATTGAGAAGTGTTGGGAGATTGCTTGGAGGGTGTTGAAGTCTTGTCTATTGAGAAGGATCGATCCTTGTGTTGGATTGATCCGTTTGTTGTGGGTAACGTTGTTTCCGCAGTATTATATTCACAACAGTTTAAAACAACGAAAAAAACTTAGTTCGCGTTTTAAACGGAACGTCTTGGAAAAAAAACAAAAAAAAAAAAACTGTAAAAAAATGTGGAGCATAAAAAACGGATTTAGAACGGTATAATGTATAATACGTAAAAGAAACGGTAAAGACCAATAATAAAGAATACGATAGATAAAGAAACGGTAAAGACCAATAATAAAGAATACGATAGATAAATAGTTTGACTTTTTATAAGAATGGAAAAAAAATAGGCACAGAAAATAAAAATAAAAATAATACAAATGAAAGAAAATTCAAATACATGAAAATATCAAATTATTAATTACTCATCTAAATATTAGAAGTTTAAGATTCAGTACCAAAACACGACCCTAAATAAGATACTACTAATTATCAACCATAATTGCATATTCAAGTACTACAAATAAGTGAATAATTTTAAAAATTTCAAGTATTAATAGTCCAAAGCAAAATAGAACTGTCTCAATAAGTCAATCTAACGCCCACTCTTCAAAAATGTAAACTCCAAAACCCATTTGACTTCTCATGTTTTTTTTATTATTAAAAAAATAAAAAGTTTTAATAAAATTTTAAACGGGAGATTTTCAAAATCTCGGATTTTAAACGTTTTTTAAGTTTAAAATGCGTTTAAAACGCAATATTTTGAAAAACTCGGGTTTTAAACTGGAATAAGACATCTTGCCAATTTAACGGGTTTTAAACGCGTTTTTTTGAAAAAAAATGCCGAATTTGGTGACAATATTTGAAAGTGCTTCAACAGAAGCCGTTCGAAGATTTTCGTACAAAATTTAGACGTTGAAACTCCTAAATGGTCTGGGATGGCTCAAACACAAAAACTAATTATCCGGGCTTATTTATACAAAGGCTTTGCAAATTATGACAGCATTCTTTCACACAACCAGGCAATTTTAAATCAAGACTTAAGACAAAGGACGTGTTGGAACTTATACTTGGAAAATATAAGAGTCATAATTACTTATTTGTCTTACAATGACTTATTATAGTCTGATAACTATAGAACAAAGGCTTTGCACTCCAGTCACTAGTACACTATTATACACACTAATGGAAAACCATCAAAGAGAAGCACTTTAGGCATGGAAATTAGTCCATTGCCATGAACAAGGCCCAAAATATCAAATTCGGTTAATATTTCGATGTACTCAAAAACTGATATATATCGGAAATATCAGAGATATCTATTTTTTTGTTGACCAGTCAAAATTTTGTTTTGTATGTCGATATATCGGAAATATAGTTGATTATATCGAAAATATCATCGATTATATCGGAAATATCGTCAATATATCGGTCAAAGTCAACAATATTTAGTCAAAGTCAACAATATCAGTCAAAGTCAACAATTTATATCGAATATATCGCATATGTCGGTCGATATATATCGTTATATCAGAAATTGTGATATATATCGGAAAAAAAAAGATTCAATATTCGGTTGAGATATATCAAATATATCCATGTCGGTGTACCAAAAAAACGATATATATTGATGATATATTGGATATATCGGCGATATTTTGGGACTTGGCCATGACTACTTCACATATCTTACCTTAGTATTCATTGTCCCACAACTCTGTGGAACTCCTGTAGGGACCGTCGCTCTTATTCACAAAGAGATTATAACACTCCGTTTTTTTATTATATTTTCTTAGTACAATAAATAATAATAATAAAAAATAAGAATAGATAAAATAAAAAATAGGAAACAGATTAGTGGAGATAGGAAAGGTAAATAGATAAACCTTCATTTCTGTGTTTTCGGGGGTTTTAAAAAAAAAACAGAACACATAGAGGAGTTTACATAGGGGTTTACATGGAGGGGGTTTTTTTTTTAACACAAAGAGAGTTTTACAGAAAAAGTAAAAGAAAAAAAGAGAGTTCTACGCATAGAGGAAAAAGGAGGTTTCTTGCTAGAGATCTACTGATAACAGGAGCATATCACGAGTGAGTAGATTTTTTTTTTTATCTTTCACTGAACCTAGATTTTTAGGTCTGTTTAAAAACTTTACTGTCAAATATAAAAGGTTTATGTTCATTATTTTTTTGCTCATTCTCTTCAATGCTTATTCTACGTGCTGTCGAATTGGAATACATACTGTTGAGCATCCTGTCGAATGTTAATTGATTTTGACTATGGTTGGGTTTATCTACTGTCGATTATCCTGTCGAATATCATCCTGCTGAATTAATAAAAATTGTTAATTGTTGAGAAATTGATTTGTTTGGATATCATATGGGTTGTTGATTTGTGTCGGTTGGTTGTTAATTGAGTTGGGTATGTTGAATTTTGTTTTGGTTGAACTGTTGAAGCGCTGTAAAGGTTATTAATGGAGTCAAACTCGATTTTGGGTAAGTGAGGGGAATCGAGTTTTGATTATATCATAGTATTGGATTTTGGTTGGTGATCAAAATCGAACTGTTTCGGTGGTGTTTGGGTGTTGTTGAAGCTCTGTAAAGGTTATTAATGGTGTCAAAATCAATTTGTGAGGAGTGAGGGAATTGTTTTTTTTGTTATGTCAAAAGTTTGGTTTTTTAGTGAGGATTAAAACCAATGGGTTTAAAGTGGACAAAGGTTGGTGGTTGATGGTGGCTGATCGGTGGAAGTTGTTAGCTGTTTGAGGAAGAAGAAGGAGACAACGATGGCTTTAATTTTTAGTTGGGTTTGGGCCGAAATAGAATTTTGTGGGCTTGAGTTGTTTTTTTAGATATAAACATGTGGGCTTAAGTTTGTTTAAGTTGGGCTAGCTTGGGGAAGGCTAAAGACTTTTGGGCCTTAGTCTTTGGGTTTTGGTTAGATGGGTTTACGACTGTTGATTGTTGGGTTTGACCTGTTGACCAAGTTTGACTTTTTAATATTGGCTAGGATTAGGTCTATTAGGATAGGTCTAGGGCTATTAGTGTGCTTGGCTTTAGGCTAAGACTATATTTTTAGATAAGTGTGTATGTGTATTAACTACTATGTGAAATTACATTCTTACCATAATTCTTTTATGAAATATGACACTTAGGCATCGTGAAAATTAATAACGCGTGAACAATGGAGTACGAACAAGGTACTTCTCTTTACGCTGAAAGAATATACGCAATACTATTCAATAATGTTTTCGACGCGTCGATCACACCCTTTAGAACTCTCCACGCCTCAAGATTTGGAAATGAGGTATGTGATAGGTGGGCATTTATTGAATGTGCCATAAATGGCCCGTTAGTGTTATAAAGGGGTAATCATTGACTGTGCCATGAATGACCATGAATGACCCGTTAGTGATATGATGGGTATTCCTTGGATATGGCGGGAATGACCTAAGGTATTCATTGAATGTGCCATGAATGACTTGAGATTTTATGACCAAAGAGAATGTGAATTATGTGTATGGAAAGCCCAGAGATGGCTGTAATATAGTGGTACTCGGTGGGATAGAGGCACACAGGAATGTGTGATTTGGCAAATGTGTAGAGTGCAAATCTGTAAAGTCTCAAATTCTCGTTAAGAGTATTTTTGTAAATTACATATCAAACCTAGAGACATTTATGTACTTGGTCAGTCGGGTTTACATTTCAAACTTACATAACTTAATGAAACTTAACTCCGACTCATAAGCCACGTTAGGTAAGCAACTTATATGCAAAAGATTAGACAAAAATGTCATTTAGTGGCTTTTCCGCGTTCGAAGCTGGCACGATTTAACAGCTTACATGCATGAGTGGATTATCATTATAGCATGCGGTGGGATAGGATGTAGAAAATTAAATTAAGCTTGATGGGCCGAAAAATAATTACAACGTTAAGTCAAATTAGTTAGTGGGTAGAAGTTTAATTATGACCTTAGGCCTAGTTTAGATATTGTGGGCTTGGGCTTTAATTAACTTAACATGTAAAGGCTAAATAATTCTTAGTCACCGTACTTAATAGAAATTAAAAAGAATAACAAGATAGCTATCTTCTTTATACTTACAGAATAACACCAAGAGAGAAATTTCTTTTATCCCATTCTAGTTCACTCACCCATATATCCACCTTAAGATTTCTACAACCCATCTCTGGTAAACACTAAAGTTAAGTGTGAAATTTCAAAACATGATGTAGGTATGGCTATCGGGGTTTCTTTTATTCACGCGACAAGGCGAGATTGAGTTCCGTCAACTCCCATTTAATTAGTTTAGAGGTGAGTCTAGTCTTCTTCCCAAATAGCTAGTTTAAAGTCATTTAAATGGATTTGATGTATTACTAAAGATATTTGAATGGGGTGGTTTTAGATTTCGGCAGTAGCTAATTGGAGAGGTAATGGCTTAATGAAATCAGTTGAGAAGAAAGCTAAATGAAGAAATTCTTACTGATTTGGTAAGAAACTTTTATATCCTCTAGTTCTATACTTTGTTTCATATGCATTGGAATTATAAAAGCAATGATTCTAAGTTTATATGTATTAGAGTAAATTCACACCCATTCAATGATGAAGTTATTATGGTTTGGAGAGTATTGAAATTTGGACTTGGATGGGGAGTTTATTACAAATGGAATTGGTATTGGGATGGGAGGAAAGTGTATATGAAGCATCTGAATTGTTTAAGCTACTGATAAAATATATGTAAGAACTGAAAATAGCCTGTCGTCAGACGGCCTGGGGAGGCCTTGCAGTAGCCTGTCAGTGTTCTGTAGCGGCTTGTGGTGGCCTATAGCAGTCTAGAACAAAACTTTTGGTAACTAGAAGGGTAGTACGTTAGTAATTACATTAGTAGTTAATATAATCAACGATTAATTAGTTCTTTCGACTTAAGTTGAAAGGAAATATTAGATAGTTTTCTTCGGGTTCTAATAGATTTACGGTTATGCTTATATGATTTTATAGGAGTTGGATAAGGCTATTTGCTTGTTGGGATTAAGGAAACGAAGCGTGCTAAGGTAGGAACTTACATACCAATATATAGCCTGCTTATTTTCATGCATGATTTATTTGTTAAATTGTTAAAAGATAGTTTGATTATCGAACCATGCATGTATATGTGATACTCATGTTTCACATGTTATTTTTAAATTGATATAAACTAAATATATGGATAGCTTTTGCGTGAAAAAGGAGTTTTGTGAAATTTGGGCTATTAGGATTAATTTTCTTTTCTTAAAAAAAAAAAAAAACTTGTCTTGAAAAGGGGTTCTCGTCTCTCGTTTTCAGTAAGAAAAAAGAGAGATGGATTTTTGAAATGCAGGTATGGGATACTCGGTTGTGTGTAAGCTATGTGTGAGGTTCTTGGATTGTTCAATTGATTGGATTTGTTTTATGTTATTTACTATGGCTGGGACCCGATTGGGAGTCATAGGTTGTTGTGGTTTTGATTAGTTGGAAATCCGGAACTTACACATACATGATTCAACATTTTCAAAAGAAAACTATATATATATTTATATTATTTTGAAAAGACCGACAATAATTATTTATTAGATTATACATAACACGAGGAAATTTAGAAAAGAACTATTGAATTCCTACAAAGAAGGAATTGTTGTCAAATTCCGGAGATGACAGTTTTTTCTAGGAATTACAATTACCTTGTTCACCTTTAGAGGTGGTGGGCCATTTCTAGAGAGATACATTGATAGTTGTATTATGAGAATTCCACACTACAAGAAAAAAATGCTTTATATCACTGTTAAAAACAGTCACAAAAAGTCTTTTATCACTATTTTTTTTTCCAAAACCGTCACAAATATTTGTTCCAGACTAAGCTATTTCCACTGTATAAAACAGTAACAAATAAATAAAAACCGTCACAAAAAATCAACTCTTTTGTGACGTTTTGGAAAAAACAGTGCTGTATTCATCTAATAACCGTCATAAACAAGTCACCTATTCATGACAGTTTTGTTAAAACAGTGATTGTTTTTATCCTTTTTTAAAAAAAAAAATAGTGCTAATAAATGAAAACATTATCCATAGACCATAGAATTTGACCTGTAATAGACTACACTCCTGAATATAATCAATTAAACTTCAAGTAGCATTCATAAAGTACTAATTCCATTCATTCCCTTGGATAACCAATATATATTTGTACTTAATCATAAAACATAATGAAGTAAATAACGCATTTCCAATCTAATACATATAAATTTAATCAGCCTAATCCTAATCCAAATCCAAATAAAAACCCTAATCTCGCATGAAGCGCATTGCATGAATACCCCCCACTGGGTTGCATAGGGCCTTGAAAAAAATGAAATTGAATTAGGGATTTTATACTCAACTACATACTTCAACATCAAAGACCATACAACCAATTTAAGTGTACAATAATTAGAACATGAAACCATTCATTAGACTTACTTATCTGCTTTTCGAAGATTATCAAAAGCGGCAATTATATCTTTGCAAGTTTGGAGAACAGAGCTGCCTCTAACATTTTCAGATGAATCAACTACACACTCAATATGATGGTGTAGCTTTAAATAGGCCTAACAGAGAGCAGTACCTGAATCTTGGCATGTTTGCTAAGAGTGCTCACTGTTGTGCACGTATTGAGCTACACATACCAGTTGATTGTTATGTTGACCACTAAAAGCTCTAGGGCTAAACGCCTCAGAATATGGCCTCTAGGTACGTGAAGAACACAAATCAAGTGAAAGACACTTTTTCCTTTTTTTTTTATCCATGAAAGTTAATTCATTAGAATAAACAAAAAGGATTACATTAATACTTAAGTAGTTAGCCAGTAGCTAATTAAACAAGACCAAGACGCCCACCTAAACCCCTAATACAGTCATCCCACCAGGGAAGACCACATCACCCTAATCCCATCACAGGTAAGCAAAAAGAATAGTAAATATAGTACAATACAAGAAATACAAAGACCCCCAAAGGCCATCCAAGTTAACAACACCAGTACCCTATCATACCACCCGCCAACAGTTTTATCACCATGCAATCCAAGTCAACAACTGAGTATTATTTTAATACCAAGAATGTAACAGTGATGATTATTACCACTTTGGGTAGTACGGGACTTTTTAGATAGCACTTAGCTAATACAAGTGTATATATGATGAAATAAGTCAAATAACAGTCTAACCTTCATCGTTGGGACTTGGAAGTTAACTTTATTAACCTCTTGAGCAATGTTCTCAGTTAAATGGCAGAAACCCTAGAAAATTTTGACTTCCATTAGTAAAACTGCAGATAAAGGATTGTAACTGGATCCATTATGAAAATTCCAGTGTTATTTTTTATACTAATAATTCTAAGTTAATACTTTTACTGAATGCAAAACCACTTAAACTAGATATACTGTCTAAGTTTAGAGGACCAACTAACCAAGAAGTCAAGTGGATGATTTGAGTTTCTATAATTTGTGTCAGTCTCCCTGTAGGTTGCAATAGTTGGGCCAAAAGCAAAAGGTGACCAAGCCTGCAAATGCAACATCCCACAGCATTGATTCAATGGTCACATGTCAAAGGTGAATACAACATAATGTTGATCATCGTCATACACCTCCTCCGATGTGTATACAACATAATGCACTACAAGTTCTCTACTACCACTCGACTCAGATGTGTTTGAGTGGGATATGTAAACTCGAGGGAAATGCTGCATTACGTAAAGGAGTATTAAACATCTGCTTGAACATCATGAACTTTAAGACCTCATAATAATTACCTTGTCTAACTCGATAAGAAGCTGGTAGCTCGTTATAGTCGAGTTCGAGGAGATGTCTTTGTCCTTTAAAATATGGAAAATGGCCTCGAACATTTTGCTTCACGATAAAAAATTTAAATATATCACAAGTCAAGTGCAAAAGAAAAAACAATCCAAATCATATTTTATTCACAACAATTACAACATCAAGAAAAATACAAATAAAAATCAGTTTGACTTAACCGAGGGTAACAAGTAGTGAAAACACACCATAAACACATATTCAGACTCCCTTTGTACAAGCCTCCCTAGAGATTTTAAAAAAAAAAGTGAAGTACAAGTTGAGGGTTATTTAGCTAACCATAGATGGGGTTGAGAATAACTCAACGTTGGAATTTTCTGCTCCAAATGAGTGTAACCCCAACACATTCAAGTATTTTTATGCTAGCCCCAATACGAGAATCAATTTCTCAGCACCGCTAAACCATATTTTTGAACCCTAACCCACTAAAGAAATCAAATTTCTCTAAACCTTAAACACTCAAGAAATCAGGCAACACTTTTGATGAATTAGGGATTAGATAGGGAAACCAAAGCTTTGAAAATAAGTGCAGTTAAACTTGAAAAATGAAACCCCATTGAACGAAAATTATAAAAAAGATGGAATTTATAGAATTACCTTAAGGAAGAACAAATATCAACGACTTTGAATATCAAACTACAAAGAGATGCGTCCACCGTCCACCTTCAAATACCAATGACTTAATTATAACGTACTCTGATTCGGTCACAAAGTTGGGATGGAAGTTCATTTTGTTGGGTTGAAGAAGAATAGTTACGAGCTAGGGCTTTTCTCAAGTTTTAATTTCTTTTTAGTTTTAGATTATATGTTACGAGGTGGACCTTTGCCTACGGCTCTTTGACAGCACAACAAGATCTAAAGTCGTGGGAGATCGAGCGTTTTTTTTGGTAGTGTTTTCGGAGGTGTTGGAAGAATGGGGAAACCGAGCCCTACATTTCTAACTACTTTTACTTAGTGGGTCGCTTTTGCAGTTTTTTTTTTGGTAACTTGGGCTCTTGTAGTTGGGGGAGCAAAAAATACCTGGGTCTTTAGGATTGTCACATAAAGTCCGGGAATATGTAACTGTTTTTGAAGACCAATCACAAATTATACTCCACAACCTTGAAAAAACCATTTGTTACACTTATGGATATGAAAGTCACAAATAGTTCTCCACACATATACACTTTCTTTAGAAAAAAAACCATTTGTGACCGTTTCGAAAATGCATGTCACAAAAAACTTCTTAAAACAGTCACAAAAACCCTTTTCTGCCATTTGTGACCGTTTCGAACAGAACAATCACAAATAACATTTTAAAACAGTCACAAAAAGCCTTTTTTCTACTAGTGCCAGTTTACTTTTCTAGTTAGCCATCTTTGTACGTGCCATGTTGTATGGTGATTAGCTTGTGTGAGGTTACACGTTACCTCGAGGAGGTTTTAGACGCAAGGAGTGAGAGTTTAGTCCACTCGACGGGCGTGTCGATCTGGCGATCTGCGATCATCAAATGGTTGACCACTGTAATTAGGTGACAGCCCGTATGGGGATTATGGTCATAGGGCCCACCTGAGCCCTAAAAGCTTTGGGTTTTGTGTGTAAGATCACAACTAACGACACTTCAACTCTCTGCCAGTAAAATCAAGAAAATAACGGTGCATCGTTCACACTGGAAAGTACTGAACCGAGATATTGCCTAGGACTGGGGCTGAGTACCAGTCGTATCCTCACCATTCTAATAGGATGCAGCAACCACAATAGTTGTATGATGATTGTGAAAAATCTATTTTGAGTATTAAAGAAGCATGCTGATATGATTTATGCTAGTTAGTTATTTATTATATAGTCACGATATTTTGATTATTATGATGGAAACCCTGCATATTTTAAATGGTTTTGCTATAAGTAGATTATTTATTGGCTATGTACATTTCTACTGGGCATCGTTGTTTGCTCATTCCTATATTAATACCTTTTAGATGAAACCGTTATGGAGGAGACAATTACTACTACTAGTGATGATGGTTATGGTGACTTGGGTGGTTTTCACTATGCTTGATGAGAGAGGATCCAGCTTATTTTGCTGTAAATACTTAATGTATATGTATAACAGTTCATACTCAAACAGTCTTGTATATATAAGTTATCTCTGTCATGTATAAAGTTAAGTTAGATATGTAGCTTGGAAGGGTTGATCTATGAGGATTATATTATTTTGATTCTCAGGTTATGACAGGGTCTAGGTATTTGAAATGTCGATATTTCAAAGGAAACTATGTCAAAATTTTATAAAATTAGGATGACGTAACGCCTCGAGATACATTTTCATGTCTTCGGGATGTGTGTTGGATCTTGGGGCGTTACAAAATCATGGAGTAAGTACTAAAGGGTGGGTGAATAAAAAATTAATTGGCTTAGTTAATAAGAGAAATTGATTTGGTTGTGTGTGTGTGCTTGGACTTGTATTTGAATAAATATAGATTAGTTAAATATGTATATTAAGAATTTCTAACTTTCATTTACAGGAGGGTAGGACTTACTAATATTTTGTGCAGGGATGCTGTCCTACCTTTATACAGAAGCGGTTATCGGTAAGAGTTAATTCAATTACTAAGTTATTAGAACAAATTATTATAATGAGTTAATAGAATGGAAACCTTGCTTGGGAAGAAACTATGCCGGTTGAAAAGACGGAACTACATGTCTTCCAAGCTGAGAATGGTTAAGTATGAGTACATTTAAAGGGATTGTTTTGATGATTAAAGTTAAGAAATGTCTTTATGTTGTTAGTCTACTTATACCAGCAAATTCCATTTTGCTGACCCATGTTTGCTTTATTTTGGCAACGTGGGTGTGTTTGGATCCTTCTTGGAGTAGTCCGTTTGTTTCTTTTATTAGGTTCGATCCTTTTTGGAAGTATGTAATAATGTAGTTTTCATATTCAGTATGATATGAGAATATGGTGTTGAGGACTTATTATTCTTAGAGTTTTGTTTGATGATTTTTGGACGGAAGATATCCAATTAATAAAGTGATGGTGGATAAATATTTGGGGATTATTTTTTATTAAGCTGTTGATTCTTATATGACATGAGTTTTCAGTGTTTGTATGTGTTGTATCCACCCCGTCATAGCTTGGGTTTTAGACAATTGAACATAGTGATGTTTGTGATATTTATATTTCAAATATTCACTTTGCAATTGTTTAGAAATTTGGGTTGTAATATTTTGGTATCGAAGCTTAGGTTAGCTTAGATTTAGAAAGTCTAAGTGATCCTCGGATGTGGAATATAGGTAATAGTGTTGCGTGTTTTGGAAATGTGTGAATATTAACGGGAGTTTTGTTTGAAATTGTATATCATGGTTGAAACAAGAAATGGCAATATCTTGGACTGCAGTGAACACTCGATCTGATGATGATGAGGGGACAATTGACTCGATTCTTTGCAGGCTATGCAGAATAACCAGCCTGTTTAGGGAGATCCTTTTGCTAAGCGCAATAAGGAGTTTCGTACTCTTGGTTGGCAATGGTTTACTGGTGTTGGGAACACGATCGCAGCGGAGGCTTGGATTCAAAGTTGTGAAAATGTATTTGAGCGTATGCAACTTAATGAGGTACAAAAGCAGGAGTTGGCTGCTCACCAACTTGATGACCCTGCTAGGTTTTGGTGGCTGATAAGAGCCCAAAACTGTAGTTTTAACCCTGTAACAGTCATACTTTTAGACCAATTATGTGAGTAATAATTAAGAGTTAACACTGATTACGTGTTTTTATGCATTTCAGGCTTCAAAGTCAATTATGTGCAGAAATGTGCCATTTTAGCGAGATAAAGGAGCAAAGTTCGGTTACTAAGGAGTTCCGTGGTTAAAGGCCAAGATTCAAGAAGACAAAGCCTTTCTAATGCCCGGTCAAAAGCTGAAAAGTCGACGGGCGTAAACAAAGACATAAAGTCGTGAGAACTTCGAAGGCCGTATTTTTGGACTCAGACCTCAGAATTGGGCATACCTTATGTCAAAACGACCGGCTCGGAAAGAGCTTTCCAATGGTCTAAGCCTTGACCCAATCAGAGGAGCAGAAGTAGACAAAAAGTCTGTTGAAGCCAACTGCAGCTGAAGAGGCCTTTTTGGACTGAAAGAATTGGGTTTTGGGCCTGATTCTCTGGCCCAAAACATGGATCCAAGCCCATGCACGATTTTTGGATCTGAAAGTATAAAAACAAGAGGTTGAATCTTTGTTAAGTGTAGATAGTTAGACCTAGATTAGTTAGCCTCCATTAATTAGTTTGAGAATTTCAATTAGTTAATTAATTAGTTTTTCATATCTTGTTTTAGATCTAGTTTCATATTTAATTACTTTAGAACAAGTAGATTATTAATTTAGTATTTGAATAACTGTTTTATTATTCATTAGATTAATAAAATAGTGTTCTTGGTAATCTAGTTAATTTTCCAGTTACTTATTTAGTTCAATTCTTAGATTCAATTGTTTGTCATTATTAGTTAAATTCAATTATTGCATGAGTAGTTTTGAATTGAGTTTAAACAAGCAAAGTTTCAATATTTATATCATGTCTTGTTCGAATTCCATTGGAAAGGATAGCGTGATGATTCTCGGCTAAACCTCCATTTGAGGGGGTTGAGAAGCCTTGATGAAAGCTTGATCCCGATTATCGTAGAGTCGTCGTAATTTCCTTTCCACTCTAGAAATGATTAGTTCACCATGAGAATGGGTGTAATCGTTCACATGCTAGTTATGAATTGGTAGAAATGCCATGTGTAATTAGGGATTAGGAGTAACTTCGATTGTTTCCGCTTGGGCGATTCAATTCGGATTACGACAATTCGTCATTAGTAGGATTAAGTCGAGTTAAGGTGGAATCAATCCCCCTCTAACTCCTTATCATAGAATCGACGTAGCATTCCCATAGTTGTTCTAATAGTCGACTAGTTGCATCTTGTGGGTAGTTGCATCGTAATCTAGTTGCCATTTTGTAAATCTCTCATTAGACTTAAGACCGATTAATTAGACTAGAAAACATTCCATGCTAGAGAACTAGGAGTGGAACGAATTTGTTACTCCACTCTATTTCGATAGAATTGAGAGTAGACACTTTGATAATTATAAGCTCGTAATAAGTTTTAGTTTACTTACGTTTTGAGTTTTATCGTTCATTTCGTAGGTAAACTATCATTTTTATGTTTTATCAGTGGCGAGCTCTCACCCCTAGTCTGGACACTAGAACTTTGACTTGGGACAACTTCAAGATGAGATTTGAGAGCAAGTTTATTCCTGAGGCAGTAAAAGAGCAGTTGGCTCAACAGTTCTCTGAGTTGACTCAAGACGGGAAGTCTGTGACTAGGTATGTGACCAAGTTTAATGAGTTATCGAGGTTTTCTCCCCATCTTGTGGATACTGATAAGAGGAAAAACCAAAAGTTCATACGTGGATTAGAGAGTTACTTGGCCAGCAAGTTAATTCCTTTTGACGGGGACACCTTTGATAGTGTGTTGGATTTGGCGTTGAGATATGAGGAGCAGAGTGCATTCCTCAGAGAGTCGAGGGGGAAGAGGAAGTTTGGTGAGATACCAGTTGTTGGCCCTCGGCATTTTGAGAACAAGCAGTCGAATAGGTTTAGGCCTTATGATATCGCTCAGAGGGGTTAGTTTCAGAGACCACCATCCCAGGGGTTTTAGGGAGGATTTCACCAACACGGTGTATTCCAACCCCATGGAGGATTTGCACAGCAGGGTAATTATAGGTCATCCGGGGCAACATGGAAGGCTATAGACCTCAGGGGAATCAGTGGCAAAGGCAGGGTAACCAGTTTCAGGGTCGTGCTCCCACTTTTCTGTATCGACCAGCAGCGTTACCTTTACCTGCTCCAGCACTAGCACTTAGAGCCATAGTTCCTACTGAAAGGGCATGTTGGGAGTGTAAGCAGGTGGGTCATTTATCTCGTTATTGCCCTACAAAACAGGGTAATCAGCAGAACAGAGCACTAGCACCAGTCACTCGTGCTAGAGCCTATGTAGCTATGCCAGGACATGGGAATGTTGAATGTACCTTTAGTTCATCTCAGTTTATACTCAGAGTTTTGTTTGATTCGGATGCTTCACATTCCTTTATATCTTGTCAGTATGTTGAGAAAAAATGTTTTAAAACTACACCTTTATCTAAACCTTTGTGTGCCGAGACACCGCTAGGAGGTTCTGTTACTTTATATGACGAGTGCAAAGGTTTTAAGTTGTATTTCTTAGATAGTGTCTTTGTGGTAGACTTGATAGTTTTGGGGTTTGAGGGTTTCCATTTCATACTTGGTATGGATTGGTTGACTTATTATCATGTTACATTGGATTGTGCGAGGAGGAAAGTTATAGTGAATACACCTGGCATGCCTAGGTTGATTCACACTTATGTTAGAAAGGAGGACTCAGTGATGTCTAGTTTCCTGTGCTCTATAGAGATACCTACGAGGGATATCGGCGATGTGGAAGTAGTGAGAGATTTCGAAGATGTTTTTCAGGAGATTCCAGGGTTGCCACCCAAAAGGGAGGTGGAGTTTCGTATAGACTTGTTACCAGGGACTGCACCAGTTTCAAAGTCGGCTTACAGGTTGGCGCCTAAACTATTGGAGGAAATGAAAGTACAAGTCGAGGAATTACTCAGGAAGGGGTAAGAGTTTAAGTTTTAGTGATTTTGTTTTTGGCTTAACCATATCTTTTGAGTATATCGGTCTGAATCTTTTAAGGTGTGTATGACCAGGTTCATATGACCAAGTAACTCACCATGGGGTGTGCCTGCTATTTTTGTTTCAAAGAAGGATGGTACCTTGAGAATGTGTATTGATTTCAGGGATTTGAACCTTGTGACTATAAAAAATAAGTATCCGCTTCCTAGGATTAACGATTTGTTGGATCAGTTGAAAAAGGATAAGGTATTTTCAAAGTTTGATTTAAGGACTGGTTATTATCAGATGGGAGTTGAAGAGAAGAGTATTCCTTTGACTGCATTTAGTACTCGGTATGGTTTGTATGAGTTTTCTGTGATGCCTTTTGGGTTGACAAATGCACTTGCATTCTTTATGGATCTGATGAATCGTATTTTCAGGCTCTATTTAGATAAATTTGTGATTGTTTTCATTGATGACATTTTAGTGTATTCATAAAACACAGAAGAACATAAAATGCATTTGAAGATAGTGATGCAGATGTTTAGAGAACAGAAGTTGTATGCTAAGTTTAGCAAGTGCCATTTTTGGGAAGAAGAAATTCGTTTCTTGGGACATGTGATATCTAGTGAGGGGATTGCTGTAGACCCTGAGAAGGTTGTTGCAGTGAAAGAATGGAAACAACAAACCACTGTTACAGAAATTAGGAGTTTCATGGGGTTAGCTGGATATTATCGGAGATTTATTGAGAAGTTCTCGCTTATTGCAGCTCCGCTCACGAAGTTAACTAGGAAAGATGTGAAGTTTATGTGGACTAATGATTGTGAGAAGGCTTTCTTAGAATTGAAACAGAGGTTGACTACAACTCCAATTCTAGTAATCCCGACTAGAGGCGGAAAACTAGTGGTTTTTACAGATGCTAGTGGAACTTGTCACATCCTGAATTTCGACAAAATCAGAAAAACAATATTTGTTCCCGACTCTTCAATTTTCGAGGTGTGATGCACTCTCCACTCCCAAAAACCCATAACCTGTTTAACTATTCCAATAATTGGAAACCAATAAAAAAAAATTTAAATAAACACAAGTCCTCTTCATTACCAAAAACTCACAAATATGAGTAAATTACAAATTTCCTTTCAACAACTCTTAAATTATAATTACAACTGAAAATACCAAAAACATTGTTTTAATTAAAAATTTATTGCACCTCAATGGAAAACAAAACATATCCTGTAATGAGACGCTAACGCGAACCACAAATAGCAATCAACCTTCTTCAACACTAATCTTGTCAAGACTTATCAACTATGTTCATTTAATGAACATACCCAATAAGCAAATATGCAAATCGGGTCAGCATTATAAACAATGTTGGTATGAGTATCCCTAAAATACAAAATATACTAATACATATATATACACAATAAATAATGCAGTTAGTTCTTCTACCGAGGTGCCTTAATATCCAATGAATAATACAATATCCTTAAGTACAATAATTAAGGCAGGTAGTTCCTCCACTGAGGCGCCTTAGCTTCCAATACAATAATAATAAGGCATTTAGGTCCTCCACTGAGGCGCCTTAGCTTCAAACCGTACTAAATCAACTCAATCCAATAATAAAATAACAAAACTAAAATTTACTATATACTTACACTTGTCACACCCTGAATTTCGACAAAATCGGAAAAACAATATTTGTTCCCGACTCTTCGATTTTCAAGGTGTGATGCACTCTCAACTTCCAAAAAACCCATCATCTATTTAATTATTCTAATAATTTGAAACCAATAAAAATTTTAAATAAACAAAAGTCTTGATGAGAGGACGCAATAGATTATCATGTGCACAACACATGCATAATGCTACAGCTATAGTTTATCTTTTATTCTACTTCTATTTTAAATCCTTAGTTAATTAGAATTAGACTAGCTTCTATTTTAGTTTCCCAAGTTCTATTATGATTAGGATTTGTTAACTAGTTCTCTATATAAGCAGATGTAAACATTAAGATTTTCAGACTTTATTATTATTATTGAATTAAGAGAATTTGTTTTTATTCATTAAACCCTAGTTTTGGGTATTTTTATACATTGTGTATCTATTGTTCTTGCTTCCGCGAAAAAGATACATCAAATTGGTATAAGAGTTTTAGGTTTTTCCTAGTTTGCTCGTCATGGACACTCAACAAAGAGGACGCGGACGACCACTAGCAGTAAATACACGACTAAACCGTGTAGAAGAAGAACTACAAGGTAGCAAGATGGAATTGCGAGAGATTAAGGAGATGTTGTCGAAACTCGTACCTAATTATTGACGTACCACAACTGTTGAAGAGCAACTCGTGCCAAGGGATGAAGACGATTCCCCTAGTGATCACAGTTTGCATAGTTCCAGTTCCGATGTCGATGTACGCGACCCTCCAGCACCTTGCCAACATAGCCACGCGCCTTCTAGACCACATTCACCCACAGTTTCTAGCGATATATAACATCGTATTGCTCAATGGGTGGCTGCTGTCGACCCCCACAATCGCAGCATATCAAACCCACCATCTCCTATTCGTGGAATTCAAACTCCCTACCACACCCACGGAGTTAGAGAGAGAAATCACAGCACTTACAGCAACAAAAATCTTGATTTTGAAGGAGAAGGAGAAGATCTAAGAACTCACCACCGCCAAGTTCCGAATTTGGTTCCTCCAAATCAAGTTGGCAACCACCACCATTAGCGCAATCAAGGAGGTCTCCAAGAAAATCAGCAAGTTTACCTCACAAATCAAGCTTTTGCTCCAAAGGCAGATCGTCCTCCACAGCCAGTTCGTTGGGGAAGAAGACCTCTTCCTTCTATGTCTGTTCGTGAGATTGAAACCCTAAATTGGGCTTCTACTGACCAAGCCCAATATGCTCCTAGCATTGGACCAGGTTCTAATTTTGCACCTAATTTCCAACTGTGGGCTTATCCAGACCAGGCCCAAGGCCGAGCACAACGTGCTTTCAGGCCCATTCCTCATGGTCACACCCACCAGAATTTGAGACGCCATCAGGGTGCTACCATAGCCCGTGGTCGACGAGCTTTACCACCAAGTTCTCCACGACGAAATCGACGACAGCCCCACCGCATTGCTCCTAATTTTGATCCACCTGATCCTTTAGACTTCTCATCTAGTCCATCACCACCTCATCGCAATAGGAAAAATTGGAGAAATCCACGACATCAAAATTTTCAGCACACCCAGGTAATTTTGATATTAATAATTTATTGCACATTTTAGAGAAGAATCAGATGGGTGATATTAAATTAGATGTGCCTGAATTTAATGAAAAATTACAGCTTGATGCTTTTGTCGACTGGTTAAATAAGATTGAAAAAGTTTTTGATTATAAATTTTTTGAGGATCCTAAGTGTGTTAAATTAGTTGCGACTAAATTAACGGGCTATGCACTTGTTTGGTGGGATGAACTTCAATTGACTCCTGCTAAATTGGGTTACAACAAGATTACTACATGGGATAAGATGCGCCGAGAGTTGAAAAAAGAATTTATTCATGCACCTCCAAAACTTGAAACAATTGCTTCAAAGTGTGGCTGGGTATACTGATGAGTTTCTTTTGTTGTGCACACGGGCTGATTTGTCTGAATCCGTCGATCAAAAAATTGGGCGTTATTTGAATGGGTTGCGCAAACCACTTCGAGAGGCATTAGCTTTCAAAGATGTTTATGATATGTCTGATGCCATTAAATATGTTCTCAAAGCTGAAGATTTGCTTCGCTCATCCCCTTCAGCTACTGCTAGTGCCACTTCTACCCATGTTCCTTCGTCATCCAAACCTCCTCCTACCAGAGTGGGTCTAATCACATGCTATGAGTGTAAGGAAATTGGACATGTTCGTAGTGACTATCTTAAACTCAAACGCGTGGGTTTAACACAGGATAAAGAAAATCTCACCTATCCAGAAGAAGATGTCACTGAGATTGATGACTTTTTAACTTCTGCAGATTCTGGTTGTCCCTAATTGATTGTTCGCCGTTCTTTAGTTACTCCAGTTGTTAAGCATGATCCTACGTCATGGCTTCGTCATAATATCTTCCGTACTTGCTGCACTTCGAATGACATGTTGTGTAATGTTATCATTGACAGTGGTTCCAGTGATAATATTGTTTCTAAAGATATGGTGGACAAGATGAAACTAAAGGATGAGCCACATCCTGAACCTTACACTATTTCTTGGTTACATGATGGTGCCACAGTCAAGGTTACTCGCCGTTGTCTAGTTTCTTTCTCCATTGGTCCTAAATACAAGGATGATGTTTGGTGTTCTGTTGCACCCATGGACGCATGCCACTTGTTACTTGGTCGTCCCTGGCAGTATGATCTCCTTGTTACTCATAATGGGAGTGAGAACACTTATACTTTCACTTCTGGTGGCGAGAAAATTGTATTGACACCACTAACTCCATTTCTCTCACCTTCTCAGCCACGCCCACCAGTGAAACCAGGTTTTCTAGTAGACGGACGTCATTGCAAAATATTTCTTGCTCTTACTGCGTCATTTCTTGCAAACCCTACTACTATACCACCTGTGTTACAACCAATGCTAGATTCATATTCTGATGTTTGTACTGAGCCTACTAATGGAGCATTACCCCCTTTACGAGATATACAACATGCTATTGATCTTATTCTTGGAGCTCCCTTCCCTAACTTACCATATTATCGCATGGCTCCTTCTGAACACGCCAAGTTACAGAGGCAAGTTACTGAGTTATTAGCTAAGGGATTTGTCAGAGAGAGTATGTCCCATGTGTTGTGCCAACTTTACTTACTCCTAAGAAAGATGGGAGTTGGAGGATGTGTGTTGATAGCAGGGCTATTAACAAAATCACTGTGAAATATCGTTTTCCCATTCCACGCCTTGAGGATATGCTTGATTCATTACATGGTGCTAAGGCGTTTTCCAAGCTTGATTTGCGATTTGGATTTCATCACATTCGTATCTGCCTTGGAGATGAATGGAAAACTGCCTTTAAAACAAAAGACGGTTTATATGAGTGGTTGGTCATGCCCTTTGGTCTTTCTAATGCTCCTTCTACCTTCATGCGTCTTATGACGCAGGTTTTGAAGCCTTATCTGAATAAATTTTGTGTTGTCTACTTTGATGATATTTTGATTTATAGTTCTTCTGAGTCTGAACATATCAAGCATATTGAGATTCTTTTGGGTGTTTTGCGTACTGAGAAGGTTTATTTACAACTTAAGAAATGTACTTTCATGGTTGACTCTGTGGTATTTTTGGGTTTCGTGGTTTCTGCCAATGGTATTTATGTTGATGATTCCAAATTCCAAGCTATTATTGAGTGGCCTGTTCCTTCTACAGTGACTCAGGTTCGTAGTTTTCATGGTTTAACTTCTTTCTATAGAAGGTTCATTCATAATTTCAGCAGTATTATGTCTCCTTTAACTGCTTTAACATGTGAGAAAGCTTTCAAATGGACTCCTGAAGCTAATGAGGCATTTGGCTTGATTAAGAAGAAGATGACTTTTGCCCCTGTTTTAGTTTTGCCAGATTTCACTCAACTCTTTGAGGTAACATGTGATGCTTGTAAGTACGACATTGGTGCTGTTTTGAGCCAAAATGGCAAGCCGGTTGCTTTCTATAATGAGAAACTTACTGGTGCTAAATTGAATTATTCTACATATGACTTGGAGTACTATGTAGTTGTCCAAGCTGTACGACATTGGCATCATTATCTTATTCATCGTGAATTCCTCATAAAGTCTGACCATGAAGCTCTTCGTTATCTTAATACTCAGAAGGATGTCAGTACTCGACATATCAAGTGGAACTCTTTCTTGCAGAAATATATTTTCCACTTACAGTTTCAGGCTAAAAGGATAATCGAGTTGCTGATGCTTTGAGTCATTATTCACATCTCTTGGTTACTCTTCGTACCTCTTTGTTTGGTTTTGATGAGTTACGCAACTTATATGCTCATGATGCCTATTTTGGTCCTATTCATGATGACTGTTTAGTACATCATGGTGTATCTGGTGAATTTTTCTCCATGATGGTTTCATATTTCAGGGTTCACAGCTTTGTATTCCCGTTTCTTCCCTCCGTGATCAGATTATGTTTGAAATGCATGCTGGGGGGTTGAGTGGTCACTTTGGGATCATAAAGACCATTGCCTCTATTAGGGAGAAGTACTTTTAGCCTACTATGCGTAAAGATATTAACCGGTTTATTGAGCGATGTTATGTGTGCCAGACAACGAAAGGTAAGCACACTAATGCTGGTTTGTATACTCCACTTCCGATTCCCGAAAAACCTTGGGTTGATGTCTCCATGGATTTTGTGTTGGGTTTACCATGTTCTACACACGGAAAGGATTCTATTTTTGTGGTTGTGGATCGTTTCTCAAAAATGGCTCATTTCATTCCTTGCACTCGTCTTCTACGATCGCATTGGGTTGCTCATTTATATACGCGTGAGATAGTTTGTTTGCATAGTTTACCTCGCAAGACTATCACTTCGATGACAGATGTCAAGTTTACTAGCTATTTTTGGAAAACATTATGGAAGCTTTTTAAGAGTAAGCTCCAATTTTCTATAGCTTTCCACCCACAGACTGATGGGCAGACTGAGGTTGTAAATCGTAGTTTGGGTGACCTATTGCGGTGTTTGATTGATGATAATCCCAAATCTTGGGAGTTTGTTCTAGCACAAGCAGAGTTTGCTTATAATAACTCTGTCAACCATTCTACAAGCCTTTCTCCTTTCATGATTGTAACTGGCATGACTCCTCTTACTGTTCTTGATCTTGCTCTTATTCCATCGA
This sequence comes from Coptis chinensis, assembly GCF_015680905.1. Classification (NCBI taxonomy): domain Eukaryota; kingdom Viridiplantae; phylum Streptophyta; class Magnoliopsida; order Ranunculales; family Ranunculaceae; genus Coptis; species Coptis chinensis. Next base: position 82,941,718 of record NC_141463.1, on the reverse strand, counting down.
CTGTTCCCGTTTGTGCATCTGCAGAGGAATTTGCTTCCCAGATTTACCTTATTCATAAGGATGTCAAGAAGCGTTTGGAGAAATCTTATGCCATGTACAAGACTAATGCAGACAAACACAAGCGCTTGGTGACTTTCGAGGTTGGTGATTTGGTGATGGTTTATTTGAGAAAAGAATGTCGGCCTTCATCTCACAAGTTAATGATGCGACGATTTTGCCCATTTCCCATTGTTGCCCGTCATGGAGAAAATGCTTATGAATTGGACCTCCCTCCTGAGATGCGTATATCTCGCACTCATAATGTAGCGGATCTCACTCCTTTTGTTGGCGATAGTATTCCACCTATTCCCCTACCTGTAGATCATAATGTTGTTCCTGCTACTGCTACAGATCGGATTGAAACTGTCATTGATGTTTCTACTACTACGACTCACCGGGGTACTTATGATCGTTATTTGGTGAAGTGGTGTGACCGTCCATTCTCAGAAAATTCATGGATTTCTGATGCTACATTTCAACTCATGGATCCTACTTTCTACTAGAAGTACAATGATTTAATCTCGAGGACGAGCTCTTCTCAAGTTGGGGGGATTGATGTGAGGACGCAATAGATTATCATGTGCACAGCACATGCATAATGCTACAGCTATAGTTTATCTTTTATTCTACTTTTATTTTAAATCCTTAGTTAATTAGAATTAGACTAGCTTCTATTTTAGTTTCCCAAGTTCTATTATGATTAGGATTTGTTAACTAGTTCTCTATATAAGCATATGTAAACATTAAGATTTTCAGACTTTATTATTATTATTGAATTAAGAGAATTCATTTTTATTCATTAAACCCTAGTTTTGGGTATTTTTATACATTGTGTATCTATTGTTCTTGCTTCTGCGACAAAGATACATCAAGTTCATTACAACACTTTCACAAATATGATTAAGGTACAAATTTCCTTTCAACAACTCTTTAATTATAATTACAACTGAAAATACAAAACAACATTGTCTCAACTGAAAATCTATTACACCTTAAGGGAAAACAAAACATATCCTGAATGCGATGCTAACGCAAACCACAAGCAGCAACCAACCTTCTTCAACACTAATCCTGTCAAGACTTATCAACTATGTTCATTTAATGAACACACCCGATAAGCAAACATGCAAATCGGCTTTATAATGCTTTGGTATGAGTATCCCTAAAATACAACATATACTTATACATATATATACACAATCCATAAGGCAGTTAGTTCCTCTATCGAGGCACCTTAACTTCCAATGAATAATACAACATTCTTAAATATCATAATTAAGGCAGGTAGTTCCTCCATTGAGGCGCCTTAGTTTCAAACCGTACTAAGTCAACTGTATCTAATAATAACATAACGAAACTAAAACTTACTCTACACTTACACTAGTGTAAGCCTAATCACGGAGTGGGTCACACCTACATGAATAATCAATTCAACCCACCCTTCTGCAAAACCATTGTGAATGCAGCATAACTTATAATAAATCATTTATTAGAGCTTTAACGTATACTTTGTTATATCATCACAATTATTTTTTGGAGTTTCTTCAAGTGTCTCTAGAATCACGCCGTCTCTATGTTTTACCTAGTTTTCCTGGCTACCGCAATCGCTTTCCAACGCCGAACATGTACATCCACATGCCTCCCCTCACATAATGAACCACTCCGTGCGTAGCTACCCTAAGCGGGATATCGCATACTAAGTAACCCTCACACGGAAGCCATTATGTGAGTACTGCTACAATTCGGCATAAAATATCGCGCGTCTCATTCTAATTTTGCGAATAGAATAATCAAGCCACTATTCGGCTACGCCAGAAGGGCCATTCAGATTCACTGAAATGCCAGAAAGGCCATTCAGATTCACTGAAACGCCAGAAGGGCCAATCAAATCATATACGCCCTTCACATGGGCCAATCATATGAGTTGTGATAGCTAGGTTCCAGGATTTTTGTTACGTAATTTATTCAGGTGTCATACATTTGTATCTCATAACCATCTTACTTTATCACGTGCATGCCAAATACATTATTGCACTAAGCCACAATATTTCAAAATATCTCAGTACATCTCATAAAGACTTTCATTCTTTCACGTGCCAAATAAATTATTGCACTAAGCCACAATCTCGTGGGAAATATCCACAAATACTATACTACCACATAGTAGCATCTCACAGATATAATAATGGAGTGTTTACATCTATTTCTCCAAAAATATTGTATTTAATATATATATCCCAACATATCATATAATGTCACAAATTTCTCCAAACGTACCCCATAATATTTTTATAGCGTTTTAGGAATATTATATCTCCTAAAATCTTGATAAGAGCCCAAAACTGTAGTTTTAATTACCCTTTAACAATCGTACTTTTAGACCAATTATGTGAATAATAAGTAAGAGTTAATCGATACCGACATATTTTTATGCATTTAGGGCTTCAAAGTCCATTATAATGCAGATATGTGCCACTTTTAGCGAGATAAAGGAGCAAAGGTCGGTTGCTAAGGAGTTCTGTGATTAAAGGCCAATTTTCAAGAAGACAAAGCCTCTGTAAAGCCCAGTCAAAAGATGAAAAGTCAAAGTCCACGCGGGCATAAACAGTGCACAAAGTCAGCAGAACTTCCAAAGACCATATCTTTGGACTCAGACCTCGGAATTGGGCCTACCTTATGTCAAAACGACCGGCTCGGAAAGAGCTTTCCAATGGTCTAAGCCTTGACCCAATCAGAGGAGTAGAAGTGGATGAAAAGTTTGTCAAAGCCAACTCTAGCTGAAGAGGCCTTTTTGGACTGAAAGAATTGGGTTTTGGCCCTGATTCTCTGGCCCAAAACATGGCTCCAAGCCCATGCACGATTTTGGATCTGAAACATATAAAAACAAAGAAAAGCTTAGTTCTTAAGTTATCTAGTTTTATTTAGAAAACTAATTCCTTGTAATGGTAGCTAGGGTTAGATTAAAATAATTTAGATCTAGATTTAGTTTTACATTAATTCATTAATTAATTCTTGTTCAATTTTCAGTATTACATTATTGTTATTCATTTGATTAGATTAATAAAATAGTTTATTATTATTCAATTCGTTTTTTGTCATTACATTTATAGATCTAGTTTAAATTCTTGTTGATATCATTTATTAATTATTAATTAGATTTCAATTATTGTTTGTTAAATTAGTAAAGTTGGAATCTTGATATTATGTTTAGTTTAGATTCATATGGAAATGATTGCGGAATGATTCTCGGCTAAACATCCATTAGAGGGGGTTGCGAAGCCTTGATGAAAATTTGATTTGTGTTAGCGTAGAATAGTCGTAATTCCTTTCCACTCTAGAAATGATTAGTCACCATGAGAATGGGTTTAATCGTTCACATGCTAGTTATAATTGGTAGAAATGCCATGTGTAATTAGGGATTAGGAAGAACCAATTGTTCTGCAAAGCAGTTCAATTCGGATTACGACGATTCGTCGTTAGCAAGTTAAGTTGAGTTAAGGTGGAATCAAATCCTCCATAATTCCTTATCATAGAATCAACGTAGTATTTCTGTAGTTGAATTATCGTATCTTGTTAGTATAAATTGAATCCGTAGTAGTATAATCGTAGAATAGAAATTTCACATAAGACATTACTTTCACCATTGTTCTTTGTGTTTGTTCAATTGAATTTGTTTAAGTCTTGAGAGTTAAGAGTGGAACGAATCCTGACTCTATATATATTGCATGAATCTATATGTGAGAGTAGGAAATAAAATATTGATACCGTAAGAATAAGGTTAGAGTAATCTAATTGAGTTTTTACGGGTTATCAAATGGCGCCGCTGCCATCTTAATCTCGTTCAAGACAAGAATTCAATTGATTGAATCCAAGGGGCAATCCCCATTTTCTACCCACCCACCCTTTTAAATTTTCATTCCTATTTCTTGAATTTTCGGAACTGTTCACTATTTTAGGCATAGGGGCTGCAGATTCACAGAGGAAAACACTGCAGTGAAGGTATTTGTAAATTTCTAAAATTTAAAAAATTACAGGTGTAATCCTTAATGTGTTATTGATTTACTGTAATTTTGTCAGAAATTTTCTAATTGTTTTACCTTGTGAACAAATATGATCTTTACAATGCTGCATTTCAGTTTTCAAACCGTGTGTTCTTGGAAAAACTGTCGAGTAAGGTTACTTAGGCATTCTAAAAATTCTATAATTTTTACAGGAGTATCTATCCTATGTCAAAAGCTTGCAGTAAAAATTTGATGAGTTTTTGAATTGTTTTGACCTCCTAAATAGTGGAGTGTTTCCAGTGTGTTTCTGCAGTTTTGCAAACACTTAATTTCTGGAACACCAGCTCATAAGTTTGTAGAACTCTAATTTCTCTAAAAGTTTTACAAAACAAGTAGGATATGTCAGGAGTCTCCAGTAAAATTTTGGCGATTTTTGGCTTTGTTTTGATGGGTTAACTATTCGGTTGTTTGTATTGTGTCCGAAAACTGTTTCACAAAGTTTGAAGGGCAGTAGAGGGACTTTCATAGCTCTGATTGATCTGCAATTTTACAGGCTACTTGATAGACGTCTTAGAAAACTATTGTAAAAATTTCAAATTTTTTGGAGTACGTTAACCTTACTGGAATTAGAGAGCCAAGCTAATTTCAAACAGAGCGCCACTGCTTCAAACAAACTGAACTCGACACCTATGCTTCAAACAGAGTGCGACTGTGCCTTAAACTGCTGAATTTGCCTGATTTCCTCAGGTTTGTTCCAAATTTTCATTTCTTCAAGTCATTCAGTGTTTCTAACATCATACAAACACTGAGAACACGTATACACGACGTTATTCGTAAGCGAAGCAAGGAGGCATTCAGGTACTCCTTCTTTCACTCCTTGTTTCTTTTGTCAGAGGAGTTTTAATTCTAGTATAATCAGGCTTGTTTTTTTAAAACGAAATACCACACGCTTATCTAGAAATGTATGCTTAGAGTTGTGGTTGCATATTAATTGCCCTATAATATATTTGAAAAACCAATATGGCATATCAATATGTAGACCAACAATCATATGATAATTATGCAAACCCTTCACCATGTTCATGCTGTGGTAGTACTGACCATTGGGCTTCTCAATGCCCATCATATCAAGAGAAATCTTGTAATTATTATGGGAACCCTTCACCATGTTCATGTTGTGGTAGTCCTGATCATTGGGCTTCTCAATGCCCATCATATCAAGAGCAATCTTATAATTATTATGGGAACCCTTCACCATGTTCATGTTGTGGTAGTCAAAATTTGGGCCCCCAAATATAATCTTATATCCATTAGGCCACATGTAAAGGTTGAGTAATCAAATTATGTATAGTCCGGTCCATTCAAACATGAACCCTAAAAGACTTGTTTTCACCATAATATAGGCCCATTTTGTTGGGCCCCTCATACAGCCAGGTAGTCGACCATTGGGCTTCTCAATGCCTATCATATCAAGAGTCTGAGCCTACTATAGGATATAATAATAATTATGAGCCTCAATTTTCAAATTTTTATAGTGACTCATACAATCAAGAGTTTTCTAGTCATCCAAACTATTAATGTAATTCCACCAATAACAATCAACCAGCCATTCAGCCTCAACCTAACCCATCACAATACGACATCAACCAGAGTCACTCAAACGCCAATAACTATGACTATCAAACACCATACCAACCAGACCCACACCACCAAACTTCCCCTCAGCTAACAACATTCGATGAAATAATGGCCCAAAACAAAATAATACTTCAGGAAATAAACCGGAACCTAAAGATACTAGGTTCACCACTTTTACATTTCTACCATGCCAGAGATCGACACTATTCCCATAACTAACCCAGTCAACCTAGTTCACACCTACCCTACATTTCATGAACCATTACCTTCCGAAGACCCTCCCATTAACCATGATATTAACTCCACACCCCACCTGGATGAGGAAATTCTTGTAGATGACTCTTTAGGACTAGTTTCGGATGACCACTCAAACTTGAGCGATGTCTCCGAGGAACTTCCCATTGATCCACCTGACGATGAATATAATGATGACACTTTAGAAGATATTTATAAAGGTGTGACGAAGGAAGAATTTGATAACTATTGGCATTCTCGTAATATGGACCCTCCTGTTGAGCATGTCCAGGCCTTTGAGTTTGCTAACCGCACTCGGCTGGATGATGTCTCGACACATTCGAATGAGGCCATTGAGGATACTTGTAGTGTTTTAGAGGAAGAGGGTGAGGACATGGAGATTAACAATTCAAATCTAAGGCATGAACAAGTTAATGTGCAAGAAAACGAGGAAGTTACATCTTTAGAGCAATGTGAATCTCAATTCAGTTTGGCAGCTGAAGAAATAACAAGGAAAGAAATAGAGGAAAATCTTAAAGATAAAGCCACAAACCACAACCTTGTGGATTCAGCTAAGCTAGATGTAGAGTTCTTAAGAGCATGTGAGGATCCACCACCCGATGAACCACCAACCAACCACCATCCACCCTGAAGTTACCACCTCCTATAATCCAACCATCTACCACAACTAAGCCATCCATTCACCCACCATTTAAAAGGAACCTCGATTTTGCCCTTGAGCCAATTGCCTCAGAGACCATCTATAATTTTTTCAACCCTCACAGTGAAGAGTGTTTGCCTAGCACACAATCCCATGAGTACACCATTCGGTAATTGAGAGACAAGCTCTAACCGAAAGTGTAGTGAGAAACCTAGTTTGTCTTATTTTTCCTCATCATCGAGCTTCATGAAAAGACATCGGGATCCACACTTCATTCCCTTCTCACCTAAAGTATCGCTAATTCATCTTTTTGGTCATTCCAACTATTTAAAACAATTACAACATGATGGTTTGCATATGTTCTTTGATAGGATGCATAAGTTTTCATTCCTTCGCTTACATGTTTGCTTCCAATTATACAACATTATTACGTTTGGGGTGCATTTAGTATCATGTTTTTATGGCTAGACCCCCAACTCTTCCGACTATTTGTTTATAGTTGACCACGCATCATCCATTTTGTGCCACCCGGTTTCATGCTTGTTTGGGGGTGTGCGAGCCTAGGGAATCGACGTAAAATGACCCCACATTAAGTCTCGGGAATCTGACTTTAAAAGACCCACGTTTTAAAACAAATTTTTACAAACCTGTTTTCAAAAATTTGTTTGGGGTGGGGTGTTTGGTTTTTCCATTCTTGATCACTCAAATTCCTATTCTTACCCCCACCTCGCTCCCTTGAAGAGTAGCTAGATTTCTTCTTGTTTGTTGTTTTGATGTTGTTTTTTTATTATTTTTAGTAGATAGGATGTTACGTTGTTAAATTCCGTAGTTAACTTTGAATTTGGTAGTTAAATGTTGTTTGAATTTCAATTTTAATATAATGTGGTTCTTTTCAAATTGTGCATGGATTTTATTGTTAATCCCACCTTCCCGAATTGTTTGGGGTGATATTATTTATTCTATCATGATTTGTAGAAGATCCTCCATTTTAGAGTTTGTTTTGGTGTGAAGGTTGAGAATATTGCCGTGAATTGGCATACCTATGATTAGATGTGGTGGTAGGATGAAATCTAAGAGAGTTTAGAAGTTACTAGTCTAAATCCAAAGATAAAAGATATTAGGGTTGTTATAGAATCAAGAATATGGGTTGTTTCCGTTTCGGTTTTGGAAATTTCGTTTTCCCGGCAATTGCCTTAAAACGTTTTGGAAATTTCCGATTCGCTTTTGGAAACCTAACCCTATATAAACTTCATTCATTCTCCACACACACACATCTCTCACATCCATCCCTCATTTTTCACTCGATTTTTCGCTTAATTTTCCTTCAGACTTCGCAAGATAAAGACTCCGAGCGCACTTCGCCCTAATCATGTCGTCGAAATTCTACCCGAAAGTGCACTGCGCCTAAGTTGAGCTGCGACCAAAACACCAAAACATCTAAGTAAATAAAAACACCCGAAAGTGGCACTCCGCGCCGAACTCGATGACGCTTAAAATTTCCGATTTTTTACGTGGGTTGTTCGGGATAGTTGAAGCTGTTCCATAGAGTAGTTTTGTGATGACATCCTCACAGATCATACCGAACAGTCTTTCAAGACTTGTTCCAAAGTGACACCTATGGTGCTTGGTTTCGTGAAGTAATCATACAAAGCGGGGATGACAATCTTTAATGGTAAGTTCGATGAACTTTACTCCCCGCGACTTGCCTTATATTTTTATAACCATTGTACATTCTTTTATCGGGATGGAGTGTTCTCCATCAACATTGATGACGAAACAATGGAGATAACTAAGTCCCTGTTGGCTTTTGTTATTGAGATTCTTATGCCTGCTAAGATTCAAGACCCATGGGGCTACATAGTTGATAATTTCTCTGCCTACAACTATGAGCTTTTACATGAGAATTATGGGTCCGGCATTTTTCGTGTAGAGGACCAAGGGACATATAACGTAGCCCTTGGTAGCTTGTCCCTTAATGTGATACGGTAATGTTCTTTATCATGCTAAACATATTAGGGGAGTGGCATTTTTCTTCTGCGAATGATGCCACTTGCGATGTTTTCCTTGCTTTAGCTAAGGAACGCCTGCTATATGACCTTCCTAAGACCTTAATGTCTAGTTTAGCACAAGCCCATAACATGAGGCACAAGTATCTTCTTATGCCTATATTAGTTTGCCGTATTATGCTATGTTTCTTCCTTGTTTTTTGTGCCCGTTTCACGGACTGGGTTGGGGTCGACATTGTGAGACCCACCAATTCTATTATTCGATCTTTCCGTGCAATGACTTGGCAAGGGTGGAGGATACAACCTCATCAGGTTGCACCTTACACCCCATCCGACCAAGTGGCGCTTAACAGGTTAGCATCCGTAGATGATAAATGGCGGCAAGCTTGGCAAATTATAATGGCATGGCGGGGATGCGAAGGAACCTCACTTCTTTATAGAAGAGGAGGATGACGAAAGTAAATTTGGAGTGGAGGTAAAGTTTTAGTTTTAGTTAGTGTCCGCTTATGTCCCAAGCAATTTAATTATGTTAACCCCATAATGGGTGGAAACTCTTATAGAGTTCGCGTCGCTTTTTTATTTCCTATATTAGTATGTTCTAACCTTGTTTTGCAGATGTTCTAGAATTTCACGCGTTTCCATGGTATTTTTCTACCATCTTTATTTAAATGCTTTGAGGACAAAGCATGCTTCTTGTTTGGGGGGAGGGGCATAGAAACACGTGTAATTAAGGCATCTGTTAGGATATAGATATGTATAATATGCATTTGTTTTCAAGTTAAAAATTTCAAAAATATAAATAAATAAGTTTATGCTATACACTTAGGAATATTTGTATTGTTTTCTTTCTATATGCTCTTAACAATCTAGAAGTCTCACGTAGCTTTTGCATCAGAATAATTGTTAGAAACTTAGGTTAATATGTAGGTAATAATCTTTACATCTATCTATAAATATATTACATGAGTATCTATGATTGTTAGCGGTAAGTTTAAAATCTAGGCTAGAGTACTTATTCTACAAATCCTGTGAGAATATAGCCTAAAGCCTTATATGAGCTTAAACATTTGAGAAATGACACAAAGGAGAAGTAAAATCCGGATGGAGAAATCACACGCCCACTTGCTTGATCACTATGCCATATCCTAAGCGAGAATTTAGGCCCTCTTTGGATCGATATAGCCAGAAATTCAAACCTATGAATTATTTTTTTAATTAGCCCCTCGAGCCTTTCTTTAGCCTTCCATAAACCACAATTCCTTTACCCCCGTTACAAAACAAAACAAAATAAAAATTCAACTTACCCAATCTAGAATAAGTTTGAGAATAGAATGAGTGAAGAAAGAAGAAGAGAAAAACCTGTGTAAACAAAAATTAGTTAGATGCTTCAGAAAAAGAAAAGAAGTTTCCATCCAAGGAAAAGAAAAAGAAAAATGGAAATAAATAAAAACTCCAAAAATAGAATAAAAGGGAGTCAAAAGCCAAAGAAAAGAAAAAGAAAAATATGGCTAAGGATGGAAACAAAGTATAGAAGCAAAAGAAAATAACAAGGTTTTCTCTAAGTTACATAATATGAAGACTCTATTATCTCAGTCTTGTCCTTTTGAATATCCATTCCCTTCCTTCTTAAACCATCTCCTAATCCCCGTAACACCTAATAAAGACCTCTAGCTTAATTAGGAATAGGTTAGTGTGATAGTAAGTGGCAGATGTGTTTGATCGACTCTGGCTTCCTTGTTTGTCATTGAGATTGTAAGGTAAAAAGTGTGCCCACTCGCACAATGGAGTAATAAACTTGAGCGGAAAAATCGAGTGGTTTTTGTCTTGACATTTATGTGAGGACCTACATAAGAACGCTTATTCGAAGTTTTAAACGAACACGCTAGGCATTTCATAGTATTACTCATAGTATATATATTTGTATCATAGATGATTGATTATTATGCATATATTAGCTTAGGTTTTTGACTTGGTTATTCTTATTCATTTGCTAGTGAGATGTATAGATAGTTGAGACATGAATGAGGAAACAATAGTTTTATTTCTTAGTCGTTGTAGTATAGATGAAGTTTGTGAGTACCTTCACTGGAAAACTCTCACAAGGCTATAACTCGTCCACTAGGGAATTCCTAGTGGTTTAAGGCCTTATTGCATATGGTAAATGTAATCGCACTCAGCGAAACGAGAGTAGTTAAAACTCCATTTTTGGTCACTTGTTCTAATTTCTCATATTTGCTTGAGGACAAGCAAAATACTGTTTGGGAGTGGTTTGATAAGAGTCTAAAACTGTAGTTTTAACCTCTTAACAATCATACTTTTAGACCAATTATGTGAATAATAAATAAGAGTTAATACTGATTACGTGTTTTTAAGCATTTCAGGCTTCAAAGTCCATTATGTGCAGAAATGTGCCACTTTAGCGAGATAAAGGAGCAAAGGTCGGTTGCTAAGGAGTTCTGTGATTAAAGGCCAATTTTCAAGAAGACAAAGCCTCTGTAAAGCCCGGTCAAAAGATGAAAAGTCAAAGTCCACGCGGGCAGAAATAGTGCACAAAGTCAGCAGAACTTCCAAAGACCATATCTTTGGACTCAAACCTCGGAATTGGGCCTACCTTACGTCAAAACGACCGTCTCGGAAAGAGCTTTCCAATGGTCTAAGCCTTGACCCAATCAGAGGAGTATAAGTGGACGAAAAGTTTGTCAAAGCCAACTCCAGCTGAAGAGGCCTTTTTGGACTGAAAGAATTGGGTTTTGGGCCTGATTCTCTAGCCCAAAACATGGCTCCAAGCCCATTCACGATTTTGGATCTGAAACATATAAAAATAAAGAAAAGCTTAGTTCTTAAGTTATCTAGTTTTATTTAGAAAACTAGTTCCTTGTAATGGTAGCTAGGGTTAGATTAGAATAATTTAGATATAGATTTAGTTTTACATTAATTAATTAGTTAATTCTTGTTCAATTTCAATATTACATTATTGTTATTCATTTGATTAGATTAATAAAATAGTTTATTATTATTCAATTCGTTCTTTGTCATTACATTTATAGATCTAGTTTAAATTCTTGTTGATATCATTTATTAATTATTAATTAGATTTCAATTATTGTTTGTTAAATTAGTAAAGTTGGAATCTTGATATTATGTTTAGTTTAGATTCATATGGAAATGATCATGAATGATTCTCGGCTAAACCTCCATTAGAGGGGTTCTTGAAGCCTTGATGAAAACTTGATTTGTGTTAGCGTAGAATAGTCGTAATTCCTTTCCACTCTAGAAATGATTAGTCACCATGAGAATGGGTTTAATCGTTCACATGCTAGTTATAATTGGTAGAAATGCCATGTGTAAGTAGGGATTCGGAAGAACCAATTGTTTTGCGAAGCAGTTCAATTCGGATTACGACGATTCGTCGTTAGCAAGTTAAGTTGAGTTAAGGTGGAATCAAATCCCCCCTAATTCCTTATCATAGAATCAACGTAGTATTTATGTAGTTGAATTATCGTATCTTGTTAGTATAAATTGAATCCGTGGTATAATCGTAGAATAGAAATTTCACATAACACATTACTCTCACCATTGTTCTTTGTGTTTGTTCAATTGAATTTGTTTAAGTCTTGAGAGTTAAGAGTGGAACGAATCCTGACTCTATATATATTGCATGAATCTATATGTGAGAGTAGAAAATAAAATATTGATACCGTAAGAATAAGGTTAGAGTAATCTAATTGAGTTTTTACGGGTTATCAAATCTCAATCTCGTCACGCGTCAAAAATACACAATATCAACGTCAAATCTATCTTAGAAAATGACGAACCAATTTATGCAGGGTTCCACAACATTTTAGCATTTGATTTGTCCATACAATTTATAACATAAAACGTAGCACAATTAAATAGTCAAAAGTCCACCATCAAAGCCTAAAACCAAAACCCCAAAAGTCTAAATATTTAAAGACCCCATTTGGATATATATTTAAGTCATATGGACCCAGCCCAAACAAAAATAGAACTGGCCCAAACAAAAGAAATGAAATTGGTCCAAAACACAAATGGGTTCGGCCCAAAGAATAAATGAAATTTGCCCCCAAAGACTAAACTGAAAAAAAAGCCCAAACAACTAACTTATTTCGGCCCAACCAAACAAAAGAAAAGTTGGCCCAAACAAAACAAAAGCAACTGACCCATAGAAACAAATGAAATGTTGGCCCAAACAAAACCAACCCACTTAGTTTCGACCCAAGCCCAAGCCTAAGCCCAACCAAGTCGTCTCCCTCACCACTCCCTTCCTCCACCAGCCACCACCGGATCAGCCACCATCCTCCACTCGCCACCCTCATCCCAGCGGTTGGACTCCCTGCGAAAACTCCTAACACTTTAACAAAAGCCCCCACTCGATTCGCTACCTCGATCTCACTCCTTCCAAACTGGATTTGGACCGTCCGCCATTAACATCTTCTTCAAGCTTCGCCAGCCCACACTCTATAGCACTCAAACCCACCCCCTACAACCAACCATTCGTCCACCAAAGCAACATACAATATAGATTACATTGATAATCCTTCCTCCCAACTGGACCGCTATTAACGCCTCCTTCGAAGCTCCACCAGCACTCACCCCAAACCATTACACAACCAAAATAACAATTCAACAAACACCATTCACCCAACAATCGATTCTAAACCCGACATCACCCATAAACCAACAATCCACAATCAATCAAAAACCACAACCACCAAAGTTCAAATCATGTAGTAAAAATAATTATACTGGGCAATTTCGGGGGCTTTAGCCGCCATTGACAAATAAAATTCTAGAGTTTTACATCGGCCAAACAATATGCTAACCCTTAAAACAATTCGAAGGGATGAAAATATCAACAGTAAGCAGAACAAAATATATACTGAGTGGAATCAAAACCTTGATAGTAAAGCTTTTTCTTCCCGTAGGTTCGGTGAAAACATATTTAAAAATATAACTACTCACCTTCATATCGTGAGAAAAAGAGTATAAAGAATATGAAAGAAAATTGATCCTAAGCTAGCTAGAAGACGCACGAATCCGCCATGAAAATCCATATCACCAAGCAACAGAAATACTTCCTGTATTCATTCTCTCTTCTTTTTTTTTTTTTTTTTTTTTTTTTTTTCTAAAACAAACACAAAACATTTCCATATTTTCTCCCATAAATTACGGAATTATTCTCTCCATGTTTCCTTATTAATAAAATCTCTACACTTTATTTTAAAACTTAAAAACTTTCTTATTAAATCATTTTCAAACTAAACAAACTATTTTCCCTCCTTTCTTTCTTTTTCAAAAGTCAAGCCCACATTTACTAGCCCGTTAACCAAGAAATAATATCAAAATTCGAAATTATAAATATTGTTATGAAATAATATAAAAAATAAATTTGGGGTCTTACAACACTGGTGTAATCCTAATCACAGAGTGGGTCACACTTGCATAAATAATCAATTCAACCCACCCTTATGCAAAACCACTATGAATGCAACATAACTTACAATAACTAATTTATTATAGATTTAACGTACACTTTGATATATCATCACAATTATTGTTTAAAGTTTCTTCAAGTGTCTCTAGAATCACGTCGTCTCTATGTCTTACTTAGTTTCCCTGGTTACCACAATCACTTCCCAATGCTGAACATGTACATCCACATGCCTCCCCTCACATAATGCACCACTCCGTGCGTAGTTACCCTAAGCGGGATATCGCATACCAGGTAACCCTCACACGAACGTCATTATGTGGGTACTGCCACTATTCGATATAAAATATCGCGTGTCTTGTTCTAATTTTGCAAACGAGAAAATCAAGCCACTATTCGGCTACGCCAGAAGGGCCAATCAAATTACACACACCCTACACAGGGGCTAATCACTTGAGTTGTGGTAGCTAGGTTCTATGATTTTCGTTACGTAATTTATTCAGGTGTCATACATTTATATCTCATAATTATTTCACTATATCACGTGCATGTCAAATACATTATTGCACTAAGCCATAATATTTAGAAATATCTCAATACATCTTATAACACCTTTCATTCTTTCACTTGCCAAAATCGCACAATATCAATGTCAAATCTTTCTTAGATAATGACAAACCAGTTTATACCGGCTTCCACAACATTCTACCATTGGACTTGCCTATACAATTTACAACATAAAAAGTAACGTAATTAAACAGTCAATAGTCCACAATCAAGGTATATAACCAAAGCCCAAAAATTTAAACATTTAAAGACCTAATTGGATCTATTTTAAGTTATATGGACCGGCCCAAAACAAACTTGAAACTGGCCCCAAAGAAAACACTAATTAGTTTCGGCCCAAGCCAACTAAACAACCTTAAGCCCAAAAGTTTATCATCCGACCCACTTGGAAACATAAAACCAGCCCACATAAAAATGAAAACCGGCCCAAAGAAATAAAAGAAACTGGCCCAAAGAACTTAAACTGAAACTGGCCCAAACAAAACAAACCAACTTAGGTCTGGCCCAAGCCTAAGCCCAACCGAGGTCGTCTTCCTCACTAGCTCCAGTAGCTCTCCTCCACCGATCAGCCACCACCAAACTCCACTCGCCACCCCTCCAAACCTAACCGAAAATAACCCAATTCAAAACCCCTACAACTTTAATAAAAACAAAAATCTCAAATCATTAAATCAAAACTCTTCATCGAAACTAAATTTGGATTCTTGACCTCTATTAATGCCCCTTTCGGAGCTTCAACAGCCCCACCCAAATCCAGCATTCAAACCTCCCAATACAACCAATCATACATCCAACCAACACACCACATATTAAACATAATAAAAGTTTTAAAAGTATACAGGGACGATCTCTCTGCCTTGCGTTGCCATTAATGCTTCTTCAAGCTTCGCCAGCACCCATCCCCTCAAGCAACCACATCTACCTTCACACACATAGTCCATCCAACACCACAATTTTCCCATACCACCCGACAGTGAACCACCGGTATTTTTATTTTACATCTCGACCTCACCCATAAACCAACGATCCACCATTAAACCAAATCGCGAAAAACATAGCCAAAACATAAATCTACAAATCTATTTACAGAAGTCCCATAATCGATTGATTACTCGCTTGTTATCAAGGGATCTGGACAAGTTTTTCTCCAGAGACAGATTTGGTTCTTCAGTCATAAACAATATATAAACACCGTTAACACTAAACAGAATACATGACTAAAACTGAATCAAAACATAGTATGAGCACAGACCATTTTTCGGCATCGTGAAATCGACAATAACGAGAATTTTTATATAAAATAAATTCATAAAATATCTACTCACTTTCGTATTCTTGCAGAAAAATATATAAAATAGAATGCCACCAATCCGATCCACAACTAGATAAGAGATGCATAATTCGGGCTTCGTTCTTCTTTGTTTTAACTTGTCTAGTTCTAATGAAAAAATTAGTTTTCTTTAAAATCCTTCATTTTTGATGAACCATCCCATTCTAAAGAATTCTCTGGCCATGTTTTACTTTAAGATACTTTCCATATTTTCTCCCATAAATTACGAAATTATTCTCTCCATGTTTCCTTATTAGTAAAATCTCTACACTTTATTTTCAAACTTAAAAACTTTCCTATTAAATTATTTTCAAACCAAATAAACTATTTTCCCTCTTTTTTTCAAAAAGTCAAGCATATATATTCACTCCACTTAACTTAAGACTTAGTTAAGATTATATTATTATTATTCTTATTATTTTGCAAAATAATTAATTTTGGACATTTAATAAAATGAGGATGTTACAGAACTGGTCTGGGTTTGGTCTGGGTTGTGTGTTAATGCAAGACTAGAAGGTGGTGTCGTATGCTTCACAACAGTTGAAGATACATGAGAGACGTTATCCTACTCATGACTTGGAGTTAGCAGCAGTGGTTTTTGCTTTGAAGGTGTGGAGGCATTATTTATATGGTGAGAAGTTCGAGCTTTACATAGATCACAAAAGTTTGAAGTATCTTTATTCACAGAAAGAGTTGAACATGAAACAACAGAGATGGATGGAATTCATAAGTAGTTATGACTTTGAGATTCAGTATCACCCAGGCAAGGACAATGTAGTTGCTGATGCACTTAGTTGATTGCATTGTGTTTTGACCACTCTTATAGTGCAAAAGTGGAAGAGTTTGGATACTATAGCAGGATATGACGTCTGGACTACACCAGGTACAGATGAAGGGTATATGTAGTTTAGAGGTTAGACCGATGATTTTCAGTAGAGTGATTGCCATGCAGTACGCACAGAGACCCATTTCTTTTGAGTTGGTTAGATGATCTAGTCATGGATATTTTAGATGATTGTCCGTCTGATTGGGCAGTTGATTTTGAGGGAGGATTGACATTTCATGGGAGATTGTGTGTTCCAAATGATGTAGGGTTAAAGAAGGAGATATTATATGAAGCTCATCGTTCTCGATTTACAATTCATCCTGGAGGAACGAAGATGTACCATGACTTGAAGAGGACCTTTTAGTGGGAAGGGATGAAAAGAGATGTCGAAGAATATATTTCTCAGTGTTTAACTTGTCAGCAGGTTAAGGCAGAACATCAGAGGCCTTCTGGATTATTGTAACCATTAGAGATACTGATGTGGAAATGGGAGCACATTTCTATGGATTTTATTGATGGCTTGCCTAAGTCTTGGAGAGGTAATGAATCTATTTGGGTTATTGTTGATCATTTAACGAAGTCTGCTCATTTCATTCCTATTGACGTGCGTAGAAATACAGATAAGTTGGTTTCCTTGTACATTCGGGAAGTGGTCAGGTTGCATGGGATTCTAGTGAGCATTATTTCAGATCGAGATCCTTTGTTTACTTCCGAGTTTTGGAAGAGTTTTCAGTGTGCTATGGGTACTAGTTTGGTGATGAGTACTGCTTATCATCCTCAGACAGATGGACAGACGGAGAGGGTAAATTAGATATTAGAAGATATGTTATGGTCTTGTGTAATGGATTTTGGTGGAGGATGGGAGGAGCATTTGCCTTTGGTGGAGTTTGCATATAATAACAATTTATAGTTGCAAGCATCGGTATGACACCCTTTGAGGTTTTGTATAGGTGTCCATGTCGATCACCTACTTGTTGGGCAGAAGTGGGAGATGGAGTATTACTTGGGCCTGAGATAGTAAGAGAGACATCTGAACAAATTGGAGTCATTAGAGAAAGGATTAAGATAGCACAAAGTAGGCATAAAAGTCGTGCAGACTTGAAGAGGAAACGGGTTGAGTTTTTGTAGGTGATTTTGTGTTTTTGAAGGTTTCCCCTATGAGAGGAGTTATGAGGTTTGGCATGAAAGGAAAGTTAAGTCCACGGTATATTGGACCATATGAGATAATAGTATCTGTTAGTAGTTTGGCATACCGTCTTGCTTTGCCACTTAACTTGACAATGATTCATGATGTCTTCCACGTGTCTATGCTATGGAAATGTGTGAAAGATCCTACCCAGGTTGTTCAGCCAGCAGAGCTAGAGTTGAACGGCGATGTAACTTTTACAGTGAGGCCTATCACGATAGTAGATAGAGATGTGAAACACCTTAGGAGGAGGATTGTAAACTTAGTGAAAGTGCAATGAAGCAAAAGGGAAAACGATATGACTTAGGAACTTGAAGATAAAGTAAGACAGATGCATCCTGAGCTTTTTTCTGACACTCCACCTTGAATCTCGAGATGAGATCGTTTTAAGGTATGTATATTATAATACCCCATTTTTTTATTATATTTTCTTAGTACAATAAATAATAATAAAAATAATAAAAATAATAAGAATAGATAAAATAAAAAATATGATAAAGATTAGTGGAGATAGGAAAGGTAAAGAGATAAACCTTCATCCTTGTTTTCGGGGTTTAAAAAAAAACATAACACATAGAGGAGTTTACATAGGGGTTTACACATATTTTTTTTTTTAACATAGAGGGAGTTTATAGAAAGAGTAAAAGAAAAAAAGAGAGTTTTACGCATAGAGAAAAAAGGAGGCTTCTTACTGGAGATTTACTGATAACAGGAGTGTATCACGAGTGAATATATTTTTTTATCTTTCACTGAACCTAGATTTTTACGTATGTTTAAAAACTTTACTCTCAAATATATAAGGTTTCTGTTCATTCTCTTCAATGCTTATTCTACGTGCTGTCGAATTAGAATACATACTGTTGAGCATCCTGTCGAATATTAATTGATTTTGACTATGGTTGGGTTTATCAACTATCGATTATCCTATCAAATTATTAAAAATTGTTAACTATTGAGAAATTGATTTGTTGGACTGTTGAATTGTTTAGATATCATATGGGTTGTTGATTTGTGTCGGTTGGTTGTTGATTGAGTTGGGTATGTTGAATTTTGTTTTGGTTGAACTATTAAAGCTCTGTAAAGGTTATTAATGGAGTTGAACTTGATTTTGGGTAAGTGAGGGGAATCGAGTTTTGATTATATCATAGTGTTGGGTTTTGGTTGGTGATCAAAACCGAACTATTTTGGTGGTGTTTAGGTGTTGTTAAAGCTCTGTAAAGGTTGTTAATGGCGTCGAAATCAATTTGTGAGGAGTGAGGGAATTGTTTTTTTGTTATGTCAAAAGTTTGGGTTTTTAGTGAGGATTAAAACCGATGGGTTTAGAGTGGACAAAAGTTGGTGGTTGATGGTGGTTGATCGGTGGAGGTTGTGAGCTATTTGAGGAAGAAGAAGGAGACTAAGATGGCTTTAATTTTTAGTTAGGCTTGGGCTGAAATAGAATTTGTGGGCTTGAGTTGTTTTTAAGAAATAGAACTTGTGGGTTTGAGTTGCTTTTTTAGATATAAACATGTGGGCTTAAATTTGTTTAAGTTGGGCTCGGGGAAGGCTAAAGACTTTTGGGCCTTAGTCTTTGGGTTTTGGTTAGATGGGTTAAGACTGTTGACTGTTGGGTTTGACCTGTTGACTAGTCAATCCTTTGACTTGTTTCCCAAGTTTGACTTTTTACTATTGGCTAAGATTAGGTCTATTAGGATAGGTCTAGGGCTATTAGTGTGCTTGGCTTTAGGCTAAGACTATATATTTTTATATAAGTGTGTACGTGTATTAACTACTATGTGAAATTACATTTTTACCATAATTCTTTTATGAAATATGACACTTAGACATCGTAAAAATTAATAACGCGTGAACAATGAAATACGAACAAGATACTTCTCTTTACGCTGAAAGAATATACGCAATACTATACAATAATGTTTTCAACGCGTTGACCACACCCTTTAGAACTCTCCACGTCTCAAGATTTGGAAATTAGATATTATGACTGGTGATGTCATGTGATAGGTGGGCATTTATTGAATGTGTCATAAATGACCCGTTAGTGTTATAAAGGGGTATTCATTGACCGTGCCATGAATGATCCCGAGTATTCATTGAATGTGCCATGAATGACCCATTAGTGATATAATGGGTATTCCTTGAATGTGGCGGGAATGACTTAAGGTATTCATTGAATGTGCCATGAATGACCTGAGATTTAATGCCCAAAAAGGATGTTAATTATGTGTATGGAAAGCCCAGAGATGGTTGTAATATAGTGGTACTCGGTGGGAGAGAGGCACACAAGAATGTGTGATTTGGCAAATGTGTGGAGTGCAAATCGTGGAGTAAGTACTAAAGGGTGGGGAATAAAAAATTAATCGGTTTAGTTAATAAGAGAAATTGATTTGGTTGTGTGTGTGCTTGCTTGGACTTGTGTTTGAATACATATAGATTAGTTTAATATATATATTAAGAATTTCTAACTTTCATTTGCTGGAGGGTAGGACTTATTAATATTTTGTGCAGGGACGCTGTCCTACCCTTATACAAAAGTGGTTATCGGTAAGAGTTAATTCAATTACTAAGTTATTAGAACAAATTATTATAATGAGTGTAGATGTTGTGTTTACTGGACAATGAACTGATGATCTAAGTAGTAGGGAATGGATGCACTCTTCTTGGGATAAGAGTTGCCTACATATCAAGCTTCTTGGGGTAAACTTGAATCAAGCCTTACGTAGTTCATCTCTCTCTATTTATAGATATTTGAGCTGACCTTCCTTATTTTTTTTGGACCATTATGAAGTGTAGATCCACCTTGTGTGCTATCTTGATGATTCTCCATTATTCTGCTGTTATAAAGTTAATGTCTCCTTGATTGTCGTGTTGATTAAGCTCCAAGGTTGTGTTAGTAGATTTGATTCCATAAATGGCTGTAACTGATGTTGTGGACGACCTGGGTGTTGGGTCATGGGGTACGCTATGATGGTTTGGGACAAGCTGTAGGAGGACGACCTGGTATGTGGACATGTGTACTGTAGTGTGGAACGGATGGTACTTACACAACCCCCTTTATTTTTTATTCGTTATTTGGACAGCTATCGCGTGAGAAAAGAATGGTTAAAAAGTAAAGTTTGAAAGCACGTGTTTGATAGCTGTTTGCTTTGAAATTAGGTTTCAGAAAATGTGCGGAAACTGTTGGGCTAGATTCGTGGGCTCGAAATTACGGTGATTTGTGGGTGAGTAATGATGTAAGTATTTGGGAACACGAAACATTTTTGTAGTCTCTCGAGGTTTTGGCAGCTGAAGGGTTTTGACCTGTTAAGGGTTTTCGTCTGCTCACTTTTCAAGCAAAGGAAAAAGAAAAATAGAGTGAAAGAAAGAAAGTTCCTCTTCCTTTGCTACCAGGTTCGTGTTTGTCAACTTAAAAACTTGATCTTTTAACCTTTCTTTGATTTTGTAATGTCTAGGACTAGTGATAGTTTGAGTGGTGAGGTTGAAGTTGATGAATGGAGAGAGAGAACAGTAAGTGATAAAGCGGTTGATGATAGAGTTTGTAGTGGTGCAGAGGCTTCGTCGTCTTCATCTTCATCTTTAGAGACGAGGGTTGAGGATGCGAGGAGGCCTAAGTCGGAGGATTGTTATTCTTTTCTGAGGGAGGAGTTTGGTTGGGTGGAGGTCGACCTGGCCATGTACGACCTGAGGGGGGAGAGGAATTTGTTTAATAATGACTACGTTCCTTGGGGTGGAGGAGTAGTTGTTTACTATGGACAGTTGAAGGCTGGGATGAGGTTGCCTCTATCCCATCTTACTGTGGAGGTGCTTAATTTTTTGGGAAAAGCCCCTTGTCAGTTCGTAGGGAATAGTTGGAGGATCTTCGATATGTTGGATCTGTTGAACGATAGGGGTTATAACATTTGTTTAACAGATGTATTGGAACACTTTGTTGTGAGGAGGTCGGGTGCTATGAATTTTAGTTTTCAGGTCGGTAAGGGGAAATCTCCTGTTATCGTGGGGGTGAGTAAGGAGGAATGAAGTTGTAAACCGTTTCTGGTTGTGGGTAGATATTGTCCTCCTCGTTTGGAGCTGGCAAATCGTGTTGTACAGTTTACTGGTAGGTCGTTGGTTTTAGGTCGTAATGTATGTATGGTATAGTTTGATTTGGACGTTCTGACTTATTTGTTTTGTTTTTGCAGAGATTTCTATTTGTGGTTGAACCAAGGCCGATGTTATAGAAAGGTTTGCTTGCTTGAGCTGGGAGGAGAAACGAGCTTTGTTGGGGGAGGTTGCTCATTACTTCAAAAGGCGTGGAGAAGAGAAGATTAACCGTAAGAAGTTGGAGCAAAATAAACAGGCTCGCAAGGCTATCGTTGTTCTCTCTGATTCTAGCTCGGATTCTACCATGGAGAGGGAGAGCCAAAAGAAAGCACTTGTTTCTGGAGGGAAAAGGGCTGGAGGGGATGGTGATAGCCGATCTGGGGCACTTAGGACGGCTGGAGGAGCTGCTAAAAGCCGTTCTGCATCCAGATGCTCTGAGGTGGGTGATGTGAATCGTTTGTCACTTCAACATTCTGAGCTGGGAGATAGAGGACTGTCTGCATCTAACCGCTTCTCCTATGGTGATGCAGATCGTTCTGCATCCAACTGCTTCTCCTCTGGAGATGCAGGTGCTGGAAGTGCTGGTGGTGTTGCTGCTGGTGGAAGTGCTGGTGGAGAGGGTGATGCTCCCACTTCATTCCAGAGGCCTATTCTGAAAAGGCGCTTTAAAGTGGTTGAGTCAGAGGGGGCTAAGAGGGCCTGAACTGAGTCTGAGGAACGACCTAGTACTATGGAGGGTCGTACCTCTTCAGGTCGGGTACCTTTGAAGAAGATGAACCTGATTAATTTGGCTGCTAACGCTGGGGTGGCTGAGACCCGTGGAAAGAAGAAGGTTGATGATGGTGAGCCTGCTGCTGAATAGTGTAAGGGGTCAGGAAGTGCGGCCCTAAGTGAGAAGAGTGATGATGACGTTCTGAGCAGGCTCGCCATGTATGGGGACCCTGTTAGTTGTCTGAAGAAGCTTGTGAAGAATGGGGATTGCAGTTTCAAGTCCACCTTGGTTACTGGAGGGTTGCGATGGATAGCAATGTTCTTGATGGAGATAGGCGTAAGCTGGATGGGAAGAGTCTGGAGGTGAACCTGAAGGAGATGGATCGGTCGTTGTGCTATGTGAGTGTTCTTCTGTTATGAGCCTATTTTCTTTGGGCTTTGTCAATATTGATCCGTTCTAATCTTAATTTGTTATTTGTCAGGTTCTGGCCATGTATAGGAAGTTGAGGGAGATGGCATCTATCTCCGATCTGTACAAGAAGGAGTTGGATGCTAGCAAGAAGGCTTATGGCAAGCTGATGGCCGAGCAACATGTGGAGAGGGCTGAGGTCGCAGGGTTGAGGGCTCATGTGCAAGAGCTGGGTGGGAAAGTGGCTCTATTGCAACCATCTCTTGACTCTGCAGAGCTGGAGGTTCAGTAGTGGGTTGCCGAGTGCAGAAGGCGTGAGCCGTTGCTGAACGAGTTGAGACTGAGTATAATAACCTGGTTGATTTGGTGGAGGGTGGTGATACTTACGTTCTAGTAGATGATTATCTGGAGCTAGATCGTAGGTATGAGCTCCTGAAAATGTCAGTTGAACGTGGGGCTACAACAGTGTCTGTTGAAGATACTAGTGTAGATGCTAGTAGACGATCTGACCTGTCATTCGATCTAGGTGCTGCTCCAGCTGTTCTTCCAGTCATTCCTCCTGTTGTTGTTGTCTTGGATGTGCTTGAAGTGGTTGTTGATCCAACTGGCAGTTCTGTTGCTGCAGAGGGCTGTGAGCTGGATCCTTTGAACGTAGAGCAAGTTTCTCATGTTTTGTGATCTTGAACATCTTGTGTTTGATCTTGGGTTGAGGGCTCTTTGAACAATATTTAAACACTTCTTTGTTTTTGATACTGATACACTATTTTTTTTTATCGGGATATTGAGGTCGTTTTCCTGGGATAACCTGGGGGCCTCAATATCTAACCGAACTTGTACTTAAGTAGAAATATTGAAATTACTTACTTGTTAAAATTGGCTTGAAGCATGCATGTGATTGCTATTGTTGCTTTTGATTTGCTGTTTGACGACCTGTGTTGTATAGTAGTGGTACTGATGAACTGCTTGACTTCGCTAGGTCGTCTAATTGTAACAGGTCGTCTGATTGTATCAGGTCGTAGTGCTTTCGTGTACAACCTGGTAGATTTGCGTAGTTGACACCTAGGCTTTGCCATGCTTAGGTGTGTGCGAGTCGTTCCTTTTAGGGGAAGCTCTTATAATTAGCCTTTGAATGACCATTGTAGTTGAGTCTAACTTATACCATTTCGAGGTCGTAAGTTGACTTGGGGTCCTTTTGGGGGTCCCCTGGATTGTATTTCTCTGATAATTGGCCTTTGAGTGGCAATTACAGTTGAATCATACTTAACCCTGGTGTTGGTGTTAAGTTGATTTATGGTCCTTTTGGAGGACCTTGTTTGAATTGATTTATAATTAACCACTACGTGGTTGTAATTGAGTCGTTGTAGACTTCGCTTTTGATGTACGACCTGACATTGTGATGTCCTATGTCAGGTTGCGTAGTGCAAGATGTATGGTACTCATGTAATGCACAAAATGATAGCTGTACACAAAATGTTAATGAAATTTTATTCCTATCGAATTATGTATATGGAGAAAGACTTATTGATAAAATTGCTTTAGGAGAGCTGTATTCCAAGGTCGGAGAAGCATATCACCGAGCTAAGTTTTGATCCAGTATGTGCCATTTCCAACGACTTTGTCAACAATGTAGGGGCCTTCCCATGTTGGGTCGAGTTTGGTTGGAGCAAGTGTCTTTTTAAGGACTAGGTCCCCAGCTTGAAAAGATCTTGGGATGATTTTCTTGTTGTAAGATCGTTGGATTATTTGGTGGTATTGAGCTAGAGATATTGCAGCTGTTTCTCTTTGTTCCTCTAGGAGATCAACTTCTTTTGCTAAGCTGCTGTCATTGTCTCCTGACTCGATGATGTCAAAACGTGTGGTTGTGAGTGTGAGTTCTGATGGTATTACTGCTTATGTTCCGAAGTAAAGTGTGAAAGGAGACTCATTTGTATTGGCTCTGGCTGTTGTTCTGTATGTCCATAGAATGTTCTCGAGCTACTCTGGCCATTGGTTTTTCTTGCTCTCCAACTTCTTTTGGAGGTTTTCTTTGATGGTCTTGTTTGTGGCTTCTGCTTGGCTATTACTTTGTGCATATCTAGGTGTAGAAAATGCTTGAGTGATGTGCCACTTTTGTAGAAAGGCCTTGACTTGTGTGCCAACAAATTGGGTTCCATTGTCCATGACAAGGGTGTGGGGTAGACCAAATCTTGTGATGATATTGGTCCATATGAAGTTGATGACGTTGACCTCCTTGACTTGGACTAGTAGGATTGCTTCAACCCACTTGGTGAAGTAATTTGTGGCTGCTAGGACGTATTTGAGACATGTTTTCTTTTGTGGGATGAATGGTCCCATGATGTCTAGCCCCCACATGTGGAACGACCATGGGCTGGCTATATTGATCAATTCCCTTGCTGAACTTAGGTGGTTGTGGCCAAATGTTTGACATTGGAGGCATTTAAGAAAGTACTTTTTGCCTCTATATGCATGCCTAGCCAATAATACCCTTAGGCTATTGCTTTATGTGCCAGAGATCTTGCGCCTGCATGGTTGTCACATTCACTTTTGTGGATTTCGTCGAAAATGAGCTGGCCTTCCCACGGAGTTATCCACCTTATAGGTGATTTGCGGAATAATCGTCCGTTGATTACTGTGTATCTTGGGGCTCAAAATTATATTGCACGAGCATTCTTTGCCTCAGCCGGCAGCTCACCCTTTAAAATGTATTTTAGGAATGGGCCTATCCAAGATTGAGTGATTTCTTCTTCGGATGAGGGCTGAAAGTCAGTGAGGCTATTGACACTTTCTTTCTAGTATGCGGGTCTTTCCAGGATATCTATGTACTCTTGGGTCTTTGAGGCTAAGAAAGCTAGACTGTCTGCATGTCTGTTATCTTCCCTGGGAATGTGCTCCAATGAGAACATTTTGAACGATCTGATGAGGTCATTGACGACCTGAGCGTATTTTGCCAGGTTTGCTCCATTCGTGACATATTCTTTGGTGATTTGCTTAACGATTAGCTGGGAGTCGCTGTAAACTTTAAGCTTTGGGACTTGTAGCTGCTGTGCCATGCGGAGGCTTGTAATCAATGCTTGGTATTCTGCTTCGTTGTTGGATGTTGCGAAATCTATCTTGATTGATTTTTGTAGCTGGGTACCTTCTGGTGATGTTAACACATCCCCCAGTCCACTGTCGATGTTGTTGCATGCTCCATCTACGTAGAGGTGCCATGTGTCAGGGGTGGCTAGTTGATGGAGTGAAGTGATGGGATTGGGTTCCCAGTTGGTGTCTTCGACGGGGAAGTCCGCAAGGAAATTAGCAACGACTTGTCCTTTGCGAGACGTTCTGGGAACGAACTCTATGTGGTGTTCTCCGAGCTCTTCAACCTACTTGGCCATTCGAGCGGTTTTGTTGCTAGAACTCAGTACTTACTTGAGGGGTACATCGGTGATTACCTTAATGCTGTGAGATTGGAAGTAAAGTCGGAACTTCCGAGCTGATTAAAGTAAAGAAAGCATCGCTTTCTCCATCGGAGAATAGTGCTTTTCTGAATCTGCCAATGTCTTGCTGGTGAAGTAGACTGGCTTTTCGATTCCTTCGTGTTCGTGAAAAAGAACTGAGTTGATTGCAAAGTCGGTTGTTGCAAGGTAAAGCCCCAGTGTTTCTTCTTCTTCTGGTTTGGACAAGACGGGTGGAGTTGATAAATAAGCTTTTAGGTCGTTGAACGCTTTCTGGCATTCGTCTGTCCATGTGAATATTGCGCCCTTTTTGAGTATTTGCAGAAATGGTCTGCACTTGTCAGATGCTCTTGAGATGAACCTGTTAAGGGCTGAAACCATGCCAGATAACTTGTGGATTTGTTGCTTTGTAGTTGGTTCTGGCATTTCAAGGAGAGCTCATATCTGCTCTGGGTTTGCTTCAATGTGTCTTTGTGAAACGAGGTAACCTAAGAATTTCCCTGAGGCTACTCTGAATACGCACTTGGCTGGGTTGAGCTTCATCTTGTTTTGGCAAAGTCGTTCAAAGGCTTCTTGTAGGTGAGAGATGTGATCGCCCGCCTTTTCACTTTTGACCACCATGTCGTCTATGTAGACCTCCATAGTGTCCCCTAGCAAGTCTTTGAACATTTTGGTGACTAGTTTTTGGTAGGTCGCACCGACATTCTTCAATCCGAATGGTAGGACGTTGTAATAGAAAGTTCCTTGCTCGGTTACGAAGGATGTCTTTTCCTGGTCTTTTTCTGCGAGCGGTATTTGGTTGTATCCACTATATGCGTCCATAAATGATAAGAGCTCGTGGCCACATGTTTGATCTACCAGTATGTCGATCCTTGGTAGGGGGAAACTGTCTTTTGGGCAGTGCTTGTTGACGTTGGTGAAGTTTATGCAGAGTCGTACCTGACCATTCTTCTTTGGAACAGCTACAATGTTGGCTAGCTAGGTCGGGTACTCAACTTCTCTGATGAATCCAACATTTTTGAGCTTTTCTATCTCTTTATTGATGACATTTTGAAACTTGAGTGCTAGTTTCCTAGGTCGTTGTTTGATAGGCTTGATAGTTAGATCTACATTTAACTTGTGGCAAGCAACCTGAGGGTCGATTCTTGGCACATCGATATACGACCAAGCAAAAATGTCTTTATTGAGAGATAGAAATTTGACAAGTTGCTCCTTGAGCTTGGGGTCTAAATTAGCCCCTACATAAACAAATTTAGGGTCATCAGTTGTGCCCAAGTTGATTTTTTTTCCTAGTTCGATTTGAGCTTGTTTTTCTTTGAGCTTGTCTGTTGTAGTTGTTGGAAGGCTGGACGTTTGAAGATCTTGCTTCTTTGGGACATCTTTGTCTTCGACGACCTGAGGCTTGGGTGAGGTCGTTGTGCTGACGTGATTGCACCTGTGAGCTTCTAGTTGGTTGCTCCTGAGCTCCATAATACCTCGAGGATCGAGAAATCGCAGGACCTGGTGTAGGGTTGATGGAATTGCTTGGATCTTGTGAATCCATCGGCGTCCTAGAATGGCAGTGTAGGACGACTTGACATCGATCACACTAAAGGGTGTTGAACTTTTGACCATGTCTTCCTTCTCTCCAATGGAGACTGGCAGGATGACATCTCTAATGGCATCTGTGGGATCTCCGTTGAACCCGTAGAGCAATGCATTTGATTCTATCATCACCGAGTCTGGAAGGTGCATGTCCTTGCATTGTAAGTTTGATAGAAAAGTATGTCGCACGAGCTGCCTGGATCGATGAGGACTCTTTTGACTGTCCACCTGTTAATTTTGATGTGCACTACCAGGGCATCATTGTGGGGTAGGCACACCTTGTCTAGAGCTTCTTCAGTGAATGAAATTGTTGTTGTTGTTTGAGGGTTGGTGGGATTGATCACCTCAGCTTTGTGTGAGAGGTGATAGATTTCTTGAAGCGCTCCTACTCTTGTGCACTTCTCCCGACCTGAGGTTTCGTCGTTTGAGATGTCTGTAATCATGTTGATTACTTTCTCCTCATCGTGGTCAGAGGAGTGTTGTCTCCTATTATGCCTCGAACTACCTGGGGATTTAGATGGTCGGGCTGTTCGCGCTCCCCCTTCATTGTTGGGTGTCGATTCGTTGTTCATGCTCTTGCTACGTGGTGTTTGGCATCTAGCTTGTGCCTCAGGCCGCTTTCTGGCAGGAACTTTTTTAATTTGCCATCCTCCACTAAGTCTTGGAGGTAGTGCTTGAGGCTCCAACAATCATTGGTCACTACACCAAAACAGGATATTAGTAACGCTCCAGTTTTTTGCTTAGTAATGGTTTTAAAGTGTAACTAGGTTCCTAACGTTTTATAAGCGTTACAATTATATATAAAGTGTTAAGTTAATTTTGCCAGATCTGAGAATTAATTTGTTACGTTTTTAAATTGTTTGCTTGGACCAGAAAGCGTAAATAAATTGTGAATGTTAAATATAATATTAAAATAATAGCTAAATTAGAATTTAAGATTTTTAAATAAGAATTTTCGGTGAGAGGGAAAGACCAAAATTATCGCGCTCTTCTCTCCTATTTAAGATTACTAATGATCAGCTTTATATTGTATGCTCTTTTCATCACCTCTCTCTTATATCATCTCCTCTCTCATATTTTTCATCGTTCCACAACTTTTGGGAGTCAGTACCGGTTGTCGCTATTAGGTAACGTCCTTCCTTCACTTTCTTCTTCTTCTATGGTTTTCTATTTTTCATCATCTCATATCTCTTTTTCAATTTTTCACACTAGTACTAGGTGATATCACAACTGAAATTAACTTGGGTGTTAGTTGGCTACAGTTATAACCAAAGGTGCGATTTTTATTACTTGTGTTATTCATTAAAAAATTCGATTTTTGTGGTTTGATTTTGCTCTTCTATATGTAATTAGTAATTACTTATTTTAGTTATGTTATGATTTTTATTTTTCCTGGTTTGTGGATTGTTAGATTAATATTCATGCTAGCAAAACACACACGGTCCGTATGGTTTTTGTACTCTCAAAGTCTCATCAAGGACACGATCAAATATGAAAAGGCACAATGGCAGTCCTTCAATATTTTCTTTTCTTATTTAGTTTTTTTTAAGTATTCAAAATAATTTCATGACAGCTATTTCATAGACATAACAGTAAATCTATATGTATATTTTAAATCCCAAGCGAGCCACTGAATTCAACAATGAATACCACTGGTGCATTTAGAGGTGGTACTTTATCAGCCACCATGATCTGTTGATGACAAATTTCTGAATAAAAGGGAATCATCTGTTAGTGTCCTCCCCTTCACCGGTTGAATGATGATAAGCGCATAAATATTACATTATCCACGCTCAATTTTATATTAGTTAGTTCGTTTAATTTATTCGTTTGATTTAGTTAGTGTATTTTTGGTGGTTTTACAGGAATTGGACTTAACATGATTAAAAGTGTGGAAACCGCCGAGATTCGGGATGTCGATTGGCATGAGTTCCCCTAGTCTGGTTGGGCCTTGTTAAAGCATGTGAGTAAAGACAAGAGGAAATAAAAGAAAATGGAATTTGGGCCTAAAGTTTAGTCTAGGTCCAATAGCCTAAGACTGGACCATGTGTACCAAGCCAATTCTTAGCACTTAAATAGACCAGCCCATATACACTTCCAAATCCCATATACACTAAGGCCCGTTCCCACCCTAATGCCTAGCTACCGGACCACCGAATCAGTCCTTAAGACTCATTTCCTTCTCCATCGCGAACAAACTCCAAATCCCTCAAATCCCGCCTTTACAAATTTGAACCAAGAGATTAAAAGCCCACATCGCTACCACCGAAGGAGGAAATCTTTAGTTTCCTTCTCCATTCATTCCGGCGAATAGGAAAGAAAAAAACCCAAAAACAGAAACTTTCCAAAGAAAAACGAAAAAACTGCCAATCCCATGCCCGAACAAAAGGAGGAAAGACAGCAGTGAAGGGGCTGGAGAATCTAGAACGCAAGGGAAAGAACAGTAAAGCCAGAAAAAGGAGAGAGCAAGGGGGAGAGGGCACAATTGAGGGCCGCCGAATCCGAATCCGAAACGCTAAAGAAAGAAAGAAAGACCAGAACACCGAACCCAGACTCGCGACAGTATCGGTTTTGTTAATGGCTTTATTTTCTTTTGATATCGCTGTTTCTGCTGCTTTATTTCCCATGTGTAACTAAATTATTTCTAGGGCGTAGATGAAACCTTAGATCGATATGGATGTTTGATATTTGATATTTGGTATTCCTGAATTGTTTTTAATGATTTAATTCTTCTTTGAACTCGTGATTAATATTACTATTATTTCTTTCACCGTTTCTGTGATGCATTTTCGGTAGTTTGAATAGGAGATTATTAATCGAGCTTGGAATAATTGTTAGTATT
Source organism: Coptis chinensis (assembly GCF_015680905.1). NCBI lineage: Eukaryota > Viridiplantae > Streptophyta > Magnoliopsida > Ranunculales > Ranunculaceae > Coptis > Coptis chinensis. Next base: position 82,910,715 of record NC_141463.1, on the reverse strand, counting down.
AAATCGTTTGATTGTTTGTGCTGTAAGAAGACAAATAATGCTTTGGGTTTGATCTTTTAGTGAGTAAGAAGATAATTTTGCGAAAAAAGTACAACAAGAATTGTAACAATAATATCATCGAGAAAGCAATTGATTATCATCGATTGCTACTCAGAAATATATAACTGGAATACCAAAGGTTAAGTCGATAGTGTCTATAGAGATTTAAGGTGGATTCGATAGTCCTAGAATTCTCTCCACTTAGCAGACCCCTTTTATTTAGTTTATTCATTTATTAGATCGTAGTTAAATAAAATAGATTTAGTAGTAATTAATTCCAAATTTCTATAAAACAACATTGTCGAATTAGGATAAGTAATATTTTAGTATTCAATTGTCCCTAAACAGCAATCCCTGTGGGATCGACCTCGTTCTTGCGCACCTATTACAATAGACCTCGTGCGCTTGCGAGTATTAGTATAAGTAAAATAAGATTTAATTAGCCTGTTTATTTAGGCCGGTTAATTTCCTATCAAATGATTCTAACACTGGGTCAATATCTCAGCTCTGTCTTGAGTGATTAACAAGGTATGCTCGAACTGAGCTGACAGACTCCCATCTGATGTAACAACTGTCCAGTTATCATCCCACATAACAGGATTAAAGCTACCCATTGTCAACATTGGTTTGTGGATTGTTAGATTGTTAGTAGTATCTAACCCCCTTTTTTTATAGTTAGATAGCATGGATAGGGTTTTCTAGAGTTCATGTTGGAATGGGTTGAAACATTTAAACAAAGAATAACCCATGTCTTGTTTCTGGTAACTGTGGGGTTTAATAGATAAAATCTGAACTGGCACACAAAGTATCTCTTTTTGAAATTCAGACTCATATTTGAAGCAGGTTCAAAATTTTCAAACTTGTATCGAAGTGATTTGACAGTTCGCATCCTATTGGCCGAGCCTTTGGAATAAAATCCACAATGAACTACATGAGTTTGTATATATGTGCAAACCGATAGCATATATTTATATTTTTTTAAGACTTAATTTCAGGCAATTATCTTGAGTAGAGTGTGCGCGTGTTGGGGGGAATGAGAAGTATTTTATTTTGTCTTGCATTCTGTGCTTATATGTTATAATGCCTTCAAAGTAAAGCATTTAAAATCAGTCCACACTTAATCCTTCCAATGCCAAGTAGTTCGTATCTAATTGTGTTTACCAATTGAAGTACATCTGATCATGTTTAGCAATTTAATGGTTAAAATGTAGGCACCGTTTAGCTTGTTTACCGAGATAGTTCAATATTTATAGAACGTTATGCATCAAATTTTCATAAACAGATAGTGCTAAAAGCCAGGCTAGTAGGAAATGACATTGACCATATCACTTGTTCCTTGTGTTTACTTGATGTGCTACTTGCAGAATGTCTCAACCGATTCCAAAAATTGGATAGAATGAAAATGACAAACTTGGGAGTGTGTATAGGCAGGGGGTTTCCGATTTTATTCTATTAAGCTAGTGGCAAAGACTTTAAACGTCGACCACGTGTCCTTGCCCATGTAACAAATGTCGAAATAAGAAAAGGTTTGCATATGATATAGTTAGAAAACATTTGATTCATAACGGTATAGAATCAACATATAGGTGTATGGGTTTTACATGGTGAGAACCCATATAAGGATCGAATGGTAAACCGAAAGTTGAAGAAGAAAATAGTGAGGAAGGACTAGGGATAGGGAATTTTTTGATGTTGCTTATGACATGCATGAAAATTAGTGGGTGATTTGAGTGGAGGCGATGGAAGTCAAGCCAAAGATGTTGAACCACCTATTGTTCTAGAACCTGATTTGGGTAAGAGGTACAATGAATATAAGAAAAAGCGTAAGAAAAAATTATACCCCTCATGTGAGGCTCTGTCCACAACCCTTTCAAAGATTTGTGGACCTCCATAACTTGATTGTTTTACATGGTCGCCCAAGCCCGGATAAAGGAGGGAGGATGGTGGTGCCTTGGACTAATCTCTTCCAATCTATAGATTTTAATTTATTTGATATTTCGGATCATGAAATTGGTATTTCTAGTCTGCGTTATTTAAATGTGTTTCGTCGTCGCTGGGATGGCCTGAAGCCTATTCAAGTTGCAGCTCAAAGAAGCAACCGCTCAGCTGTTGAAGTCCTTTTACAAGTGACATCTCCTGTTCAAGTTATTTCCAATTGGAGTATGGATGGAATCATTGAGCATATGCAATCTGATTGCCACAAAGATCAGGTTTTTGATCTGTTCATTATTCGTGCAAAACTCAAATTTTCATTGTAGTTCACTTCGTTATAGGTTCATATATTTGTTAGTTTTTTTTTATTAATTTTGTTGAATTGATTGTGCCGGAAAGACCAAATGTGAAAGAAGCCGATGTGCAAGAGATTGCCGGGAGCTTAAAAAAGCAAGAACTTTTTTTTTCTATTTCCGCAGACGCTATAAAGAGAAGAAGGAAGAAGTGGAGCCCGAGGTCGATCCCAACGAGATCAAAGGACTGTATTTGCGTATCAGGTACTTGGTTTATTTTCCAATTCATATTTATGCTTATTTTTATCATTTTTTTTCTACTTAATTCTCAGAGTTTAAGCTTTGTTTGACAGATTTCTTTGAAGGCAGATGAAAAAGACGTGTTTCAATTCTTTTCAAGGGCTGGCAAGGTTAGTAGGGGTGCTCTTTTTTAGCATATCATATTACCTCTTAATATAATGGATCATAAATATTTTATGAGTGTTCATTTGAGATCATTTCCAATTTACTGGATTACGAATTGAATAGTTTGTCATATATTGGTTAAGTGAATATTCGAATAGAGAGCATGATTTAATGGCAGCGATCTCTATGGCAACAAATTGAGTGGAGGTATCCCACCTGGTTTTGAAAGACTTGAGAGCATGACGTCCTTGTGAGCCCTGTTATTCAACAATTTTTCGTAGTTCAGAATGTTATCCTTTTAACAGCCGTACCTCTTTTTTTGTGCTGTGGTCGTATGTCTCGCAATCCTACAAATGCATGCATTGTGTAAATGATAGGGAAAAAAGGAAAATTGAGAATTAGCATGTTGACTATTTTATTATGTTCAAAGAAAAACCCTCTTTTTAGCTCTAAGTTCTATCATATACTCGTATGGACGGTATGGTAGCTTATGGGTATGTGTTGTTCTTGCGAACCACATGAATCTTTCGTCTAACAATCTCAAAGGCCCTATCCCTATAGAACTGTCACGGATTGGCAATTTAGATACTTTGGAAGTACCATCAAACCAAAGAAGTTTTTTTTTATCAGCCCTGGAATGTTTATTTCATTAGTTTCTTTTCCTCAGGGATCTATCAAATAACAAGATTTCTGGCTCCATTCCTTCTTCTGTTGGTGATTTGGAACATCTTTTGAAACTGTTAAGTTCTACTATCTAGTGCCTTTCCATCTCCATTTTTCTTCTTTATAGAGTTATAGCTAATGCCCTGTATGTTTATCCACTAGAATTCTTAGCAAGAACAGATTGACTGTTCTGATCGCAGAGTTTGGAAATCTGAGAAGTGTTATGGAGATGTAAGGAACCTCCAGTTTTTCCTATTTTATTACATAAACATACATGTGTAAGTTTCTGAACCAATCTAACCATGCTATTATATTGTAAAGACCTGTCAGAATATCAACTCTATGGTCAAATTCCTCGGGGAACTTCGATCAATTTCTGAGAATTTGTTTTCACTGTGAGTTATACTTCTGATGTTTAATATTAGAGAATGAATCTCGAATTCAGCCTCTTGGGGGAAGAACCTCAGGTTTTAGACTTTTACGACATTGGCTCTGTGATAAATGTGTGTTCAATGCACCTTTTGACAGATCCCTAGCTGATGCAATCGCAATTGCAAAGAACATCAAAGGATCTCTACTAATCCAATATTCAATTCAACCAAAAATTATTATGGCCAAAGGCCTACATAATTTTTTATACCCTATAAGAAGGCTTACAAATTAAAAACTAATTGGAAAGGAACCAACTAAAAGCAATATCTAATTCAAATTAGAAATAATCTAAAAGGAAAACTAGTCGAATTAACCTAATCACATTACCAACCCTCTTCTAAATCAAAATGAAAAAAATGAAAGAAAGAAATTCAAGTGGGAACCTTGAGTGTTTTATTTGGAACATAACAAAAGGAGACTCGATTCTAGCCGATAATGATACACATTCATTGTCAGGCGCCCTTATGAATATTTTGTACTATGCATGGATTCTTCTTGTAATACTTGGGCGAACAGAGGATCCTTCTAATTTTCTGCATGTTTTTCTTGTAACATTTTGAGTTCAAAATAATGCAGTGTGGGAGAACAACAATTTAATTGGAGACCTTCTTTCACTTGTCAACCGCTTGATCTAAATGTTCGTAAGTTATCTTTTTGTCTGGGAACTCTATCAAATTTATTATTAGGTTGATTATAGGTGAAAATTGCAGTCCTCATAGTATCTTATTTGCATCTAAGCAGAAATGTGTCATACAACAACTTAGCTGGTGATATTCCTTTGGGAAAAAAGTTTTCAATGTTTCCTCCAAGCAGGTGAGTGATTGTAAACATTTTTTCCTCGGTGGGAGAGCTAACCACTTGACTTTCTTGACATGGATGGTTCGATTTCAGATTCAGGTGGACTGTCTTCTCTCAGAGCTTTGTTGGAAATCCCGGGCTTTGGGTCCTTGGGTTGATTCTCCTTGCCACAATTCTCACTCTCACGAGCGAGGTACACATAAGTTCTTAGACGGATCTTTCTACTATTACTATTCTCTAATTCGATTTGCTTTCGTTGTAACAAACTGCGGTGGTCGATTTGTGCACATAAATATCATTTTGGCTGAATGTCAAAATCTGAAATTTGTCAAAAGTCAATTGAATGGGCACCACACGGGACCTATGGTTTCCTTACTCCTGTAAATGGCTGCTATATCGTCTCAGATTATTCACTTCATGAACATGCCCTTTCGGAGTCGTCCCCACTTTCTAAAAACCATATCATCGAACTCATTCATTTTCTTGAAAACCAAAATTAATGTGGTTATATTTGTGTTTAATTGTTTTTTCTAGTTCTTGGTAATTTCATTATTTTCCTCCAATGTGGTCTTTGCAGCCTCAATATCTAAAGCGGCTATCCTAGGAATTGCTTTAGGTGTACTGGTCATCCTTCTCATGATCTTAGTGGCAGCATGCAGACCGCATAATCCACCTCCATTTTCTGAAGGAGCTCTGGACAAACCAGGTGTGTCCCCACTCCATATCTACTCGATAACAATCAATTCCATAATATCTGAAATATCCTGTTCACAAGAGCGTGGGGATTTTGCTCATGTATTTGCTATAGACATTTGTTTTTGTTTTCTAAACTTGAAACTGGTCGTGCAACGATTGTCAACTTGAATGTTGAGGTTTCCGTTTGACACTCACTGTTGACATGAGTTGGATGCCCCATTGGCCCATTGTTTAATATGGTATAATAGCAAACTATTGTTGTGGCCCAAATGGCTTGTTTACTCTTGGTCACCTAATTATGTTGTCCAATGTTTAGTGCGCACCAAGATGATTAAGAGTCTTAATTAGCTAATTGTTCGGAGCTTTTGGTCCTGCTTTTGATGAATAACAGTAATGACAACTTGTGGGTTGACCACTTGGGTAAATAGTGGGAGCATTCAATTCTCTCTAAAGGTCTAATATTGCAAGGAAATTGCTCTGATACATTTAAGATCAGAAGATTAAATATGTTATCCTCTTTGTAAGCACATATTGCATATAAAATGATAATACATTCTTTATCTAAGTCCCCTTTGGCCTGTGGAACTTCAGTTATCTTGTAAAGTTTATATCATCAGTATTGAATCAATCTTTGGTTTATGTAATTAACTAATAACTATGTGCTTTGAGAAAGATACCTGCTCACTAGTCGATACTTCTTTTTCTCTCCTTTTTTGAGCTTCAGGTTTATCGGATCACACCAAAGCCGGGTGATCCTTAACATGAATATGGCTCTTCACGCGGTAATGAGGACATCATGCCATTGATCTTTCCAGCTAAGTGAATTTAATATTCTCTGCCTGGTATTTATCAAGTATTTATTCAATCGTACTGCAGCTAACCCGGATTATAAAGGTATGTCATCATTGTAGGCCTGGGGAGGTGCCTCTCTCTCTCTCTCTCCCAATAGGCTTCTTTTATTTTTGTGGTCCCTTTTATGACTTATTTAATTTGCTTGCAGGTCCTGCTTGGTACTGATTTACACACATGCAATGCTGGTGCATTTGGCTAGTTTGCCAGTGGAATTAGAAACACTAATGATATGCTAGTTTTGTTATGGGTGCTGGAAAACTCCTTAAGGTATGTTCGTGATTTCTTTGTAGCTTATTGATATTCCAATCCCATCCAGTCAAGCTATGTATGAAAGCATAAAAACCGTTTAAACCTAAGTAAGATGGACATTTCATATTCTTGAACCCCCCCCCCCCCCCTAAAAAAATCTTCCCCGCTCCGCTCATGCCCCCACTGCAATGCAGTATACTAGTGTATATAGTGTCCTTTTGATTCGAGGATTAGTTATTTAACTTAACTGGCATTGGTCGAGATGGTTAAGTAGCTGGTTCTATGAATCAATATATATTTGAGTAGTTAGGTTTACGATCGAGGTATGAGGTTTTAATATATGTTATGAAAGTATATTATTTGATTTTCAGTGTTATGACGGATTTATGTCTATGAAATGTTGAAAATACAAAGGAGATTTTGCGAAATTTTTTATGTCTTTCGTCAAGGTGTCCGACAAGGTTATAGGGTTTTGGGAATGTTACATAAACTTTGCTTCTATTGCTACTAGTCTATTACCATACTCTCTTTTCTGAATTTTGTAGTTTGAGTATAAGGAGCTACTACTTAAGAATAAGATATAATGATATAAGTATATATCTATACACATTTGTTTTCTACAGCCTGACTCCTTTTTATTTATTTCTATTGGCGTATATGATAAAAAGGACTTTTCTGATGATACCATCCCAAAGTCATCCCCTGATGCTTGCAACTATTGAAAGTGGGAGTTCTGTACAACTGACGTGAGAGCTTGAGTTTAGGGACAAGTCCCATTTATTTGGAAAACAATGTATATTTCATTCGTGGCAAGTCATATTTATGAAAAGACGTTTTGGTGATGTTATTTTAATAAAAGATTATATGATGGGATGTACTTGTGAGATTTCTTGTTATGTTATGGACGATTGTAGAATACCCAATAAGTGGGGATATTTTTATGTAGGTTAGTAGTCTCCCAAAAAGGGTGGTTTTGGGGCAAATTATTTTTTTTACATATGAAATAGTTTTGTAACGGTGGAAAACCGTAACTAAGCTTTATAATAAGTAACGATTACGAAGCAACAAAACCGTTACCAAAATGTTACAAATTCTATGAATCAATTAAACAAAAAAACGTTACTAACTTTCTAAAACCGTTACTGTTGTTGGAAAAGAGTAACACAAAAAAGCATTACTAATTCTATAAAACCGTTACTATTGTTAGAAAAGAGTAACAATCAAAAAGTGTTACTAACTTTATAAAAGCGTTGCTATTGTTAGAAAAGAGTAACACAATTAAGCAAATTAAACCGTTAATAAATATTTTTAGTTACGGAAAAAACCGTTACAATAAATAATTATGTAACGGTTCTAAACCGTTACGAATATTAATAACGAATTAGAAACGCCAAAACTGTGACGCAAAAAAACCGTTACAAATATTTTTAGTAACAGTTTCTGACAGTTAGAAATGTCCTGTTTTAGAGCTTGTGGAAATGGCAGTATGGACGTTTTGGTATGACAATCACCTTGTTGATGTTGGGTTTGAAGTATGGTGATGTATATATCTTCTTCAAGATTTGACTTGGCGTCCTGGAGAAGTTGGAGAATTCCCTCTTTGTGTACGAAGGCTTGTTGGAGCTGGATCTCTTGTTGTTGGTACCTGAATATTGATTGCTTTCCTTGGGGTCTCGCTTGTTGTTAATTGCGAGGACTTCTTTGCTTTTGTGCTGGGCCATCCATTCTTCGTACTTTATATACTTGTCGACTTTGTGATACAGGTCGTCTAAGGTTTCTGGCTTGTTGCGCATGAGGGACCCTGCTAGGTCGGAGTCGCCGAAGTTGCAAAGCTGTCATTGAGTCCTGATTCCAACGAGAGGAGGTTCTTCTTGAAACGTCCTAGGAAGACGCTAATCGTTTTGCCATGAGCTTCCTTGAGCTGGAACAAAGAGTCTAGGTCGGCTCGTTTCTTCTTGTTGTGGGGGCCTAACTTCTGCTGTGAACGCCTCAGCTAGCTTTGTCGGGTTGCCGATCGAATTAGGAGGGAGTGTGTAAAACTAGTCTATTACTCCGTCCTTCAAACTGGCTGGAAAAAGTTTACACTTCAGGTAGTCGTAGTCCGGAGATTAGTAGAGTGTAAGGATCTGACTGAAGCGAGCTACGTGCTCACCTGGGCAAGAGCTACCGTCGTACAACGGGAACTTTGGTTGGATAAACTCTGAAAGAGGCTGCTTGTCTCTGATTTCTGTGGTGAATGGTGATGCCTTGTACATTTGTAGCATCTTCTGAGAGATCTGGATCGCGCTGGGTTTGTCATTTGACTTCTCTAATCTTTGGGCGAAGTCTTCTAAGTGTTGATTGGTGGTGTTGGTGAGGGCTGCAACGGCGTTGTTCTCCACTGCTTCTATGGTGTCGTTGTTAGCGTTAGAGGTGGCCTGGTCGTGCATCGTCTGATTCTCTTGTTGTAAGGTGAGGAAAGCTTCTTGTAGTGTCTTCATCTATTCTGCCAACATTTGAAGAGAGGTATCCATGGTGGTTTTTACCAGCTTTGTGGGCTTGAGAAAAGAGTAAGTGTGCTTTTCTTAAGGAAATGAACTAGCAGACGGTGCCAATGTAGATGTTGTATATACTGGACAATGACCTGATGATCTGAGTGGTAGGGAATGGCTGAACTTTTCTTGGGATAAGAGTTGCCTACGCATCATGCTTCTTGGGGTAAACTTGAATCAAGCCTTACGTAGTTCATCTCTCTATTTATAGAAGTTTGAGCTGACCTTCCTTATTTGCTTTGGACCGTTATGAAGTGTAGATCTACTTTGTGTGCTATCTTGATGATTTGTCATTACTCTGTTGTTACAAAATTAATGTCTCGTTGATTGTGTTGTTGATTGAGCTCTAAGGTTGAAGACACAACATGAATCTATATAAGGGTGTGTTATATGTTCCAAAATTGTGAGTTCTCTATCTTCCACTTTTTTAAAATTTGTTTTTTTTTTCAATAATAACTTTTAGAAATTATTCATTGTTGTAATTGCCAAAAATTTTTTTTTCCTAAAACCTGATGTTAGTATGAGGGAGAGTTGCTAGAACACACACTGGACACCTTTCTAATTTTCCTTCTTTTTGGAATATGCTTTACAGGTTCGATTTTTGCAGTAGATCTTAAGAAATAATGTCTTGTTTTGATAGAGAAGTAACACTTGGCCTACTAATAGGAATAAGAAAGACACAACATGAATCTATATAAATATGTTCCAAAACAAGTTTGAAAAGTATGAAGAAAAGAGAAAGTTACTCCCATTTTGATTCACCCTTCTTCTCATATCATCAGATCCCTGGCAGCGGCGCCATTTAAAGTATGCTTAGTGGTTTGTATTGGGTTTTGAAGTTGTTCATCTTAGATCTTTGAAGAGAGGAAGTGTGATGGAGAATAACTAAACATTTTCTTTGATTTTCATTTGTTATTTGTATGGTTTTGGTGTATGAAGATGTAGACAACTAGTTATTGAGGGTTTGAGGATTAAAACATGAATACTATAGTTTTATTGTGTGTAAAAACATGAAGATCTAAATATGAAAAGGTAGCTTGGTTAGCAAGTTATACTCATTCGATAGATTCAAATGAGTATAACCAACTTTGATGTGTTGAATGGATGAATAAGAAGTTGTTTTGAAGAAATATTTTGATAAGTAACAAGATTAAACACTTTGAATGAAAGAAAACCAACTAGATTCAACAAAGCTTGAAGCTTTAAAACAATGAAAATGGAAAACAATAATAAAAACTATTTAATCTACTCCTACCCCTAATTACTTACAATACTCCTCACTAGCCTACCCTAACTAACCTACCTATTTTGTGGGAATCTCTATACTTATAAATGTGTAGAGATGTACAAGTTTGCCCTCCTCATATCTTATTCATCAAGCAACCTAATATAGAACCTTCTTGTGGCTTCTTTGAGTGGATAGGATCAAGCCTTTTTGGGCCCAATCCCATGTCTTTGGAAATTTGGGTATTTGGTCTTTTGAAACTTTAGTTACTTAGCCATTGTCTTGCAAAGGGTTGAGCCCATGGTCCCTGAAATCTTAGAGTGTTTCCTGAGCTTTTGAGATTTTGGACCCTTGAGTTGACTTTTATTGTTGACTGTGACCTTGACTGTTGACTTTTTGACACTTTTCCCCATTTGTTCCATAAGGGCCATTTTAGGCTCTTTTTGGCTCTAGAACACGTCTTTTGAGATATTTGGGCTTTAGCCCTATCAATTAAACTAATAAAGTTGAGACCCATACAAATGGACGTTTGCCACGTAGGTGATGGTCGATACATCACACCCTCTTTGGTATGGCAAACGAAATTTGTATGATAAAGAAAATGAACCGATAAAAATGAGTGGCAAAGCCTGTATATGAAATATTAGTGCAAAAAGAAAAATTAACGTGGCGGTGAAAAGAAATACATGATATAGCTAACGAAATAAAAAACGAGTGAAGAAAAAAGAAATAATTTCAAACTAATTTATATGGGGATACAATGTAGTTAATTGAGAAAGGTTGAAGTGAGAATTGAAATAGGTGCAAAAAAAAAAAAAAAAAAAAAAAAAAAAAGGATGGCAAAAATTGTACTGAAATAATTACTAAATAATAAAATTGACATTAACTACGGCATGCCCGTAGAAGATTTATATTAGGAATAGAAATTTAGAATTAAAGTTAGTGGCAGTAAAGTAATAATAGGGGAAAAAACACTGAAAGAAGAATGAATTGGAGTAAGAAGTGGATTTGGAATCGGATGTACAATGACAAAATGGAATACTAATGGGAATTGAAGTCAAACTTAATAATAGTATTGTATCTCCACACAACAAAGGTTTAAGACACGACATGAATCTATATAAGGGTGTGTTATATGTTCCAAAATTGTGAGTTCTCTATATTCCCCTTTGTTAAAATTTGGATTTTTTTTTTGTTTTTCAATAACAAATTTCCGTAGTGGACGAGTTATAGCCTCATTTTGCAGAGTGCGGTTGCATTTACCTTATGTAACAAGGCCTTAAACCACTAGGAATTCCCTAGTGGAGGAGTTATAGCCTCGTGAGAGTTTTCTAGAGAAGCTACTCACAAACTTCATTTATACTACAAAGACTTGTTTCCTCAATTAATCTCAGATATCTATACATCTCACTAGCGGGGGAAACAAGGATTCATTCTTTCGAAATTCAAGTTAATATACATACAATAATCAAAACATCTACATATGAGCATGCATGCAGTGATCTTTACAATGAAATGTACGAGCAGGACCGTTTCTAGATCTTTTGGATAGCGTCCTTAAGTAGGTTCCCATAGCTATGTGTCGAAACACAATTTCTCTCTTATTTTTCCACTCAAGTTTTGCTAACTCTAGTGTGCAGTGGGCACACGTTTCCTCACATACTCAATGACAGTCAGAGGAGCCAAGGTTGAGAATTCACTTCTACCACTTATTATCACACCATCCTACTCCTAATTGAGCTAGAGATCTTTATTAGGTGTTATGGGGCTTAGGTGGTTATGTAGAAGAAAATGGAATGGAAAAAATAAAAAATGATACATATGAGAGAATAAGGTCTTTAATATATTTACACCAGAGAAATCCTTCTTTTCTTTCCTGCTTCTATCATGAGTTTCCAGACTTAGCTTTAAGCTGTTGTATTCCCTTTTGATTTTATTTTGGGGAAAATTCTAACTTTGATATTTCTTTTGATTTTTGGAAACATATTTCTATTTTTCTTTTTCTTTTCTTCTGAAGCAGGTAACTGATTTTGATTTGTGTCAAGTTTTTCTCTTCATTTTTCCGCACTTCATCATAGTTCTCATACTCATCATCTAGGTGGGATTATTTATTTGTGGTTAATAGATGGGTAATGAATTTTTGGTGAAATAGAAAGGGTTAATGAAAGGTTCAGTGGGGCGATTAGCGGTAATTTTTTTTTACATGTGTGAATTTTTGGCTATATCAATCCAAAGAAGGCCTAAATTCTCGCCTAGGATTCGGGTAGTGATCAAGTAAGTAGACGTGTGAACTTCTCTATTCGGAAAAACTACTCCTCTGTGTCATTACTCACATATCACACATTTTGAGGCTTTTTGGTTAGATTCTTATAGGATATTAAAATTAAGTTATCTAACCATGGGTCCTAGAAATTTTCTACTATGTACATTTAATGATAGTCAGTGTATGAATGCTCATGAAAATATGTAAAAACTATTGCATATGTATTAACTTAAGTTTCTAAGAACAAATCCTAATTCTAATGCTAGGGTGAGATTTCTAGATATTTTTCATCACCGAAAAGGAAACGAGACTTTGTCGCTAAATACACTTATTTAGATATAAAATAAAACAATATACAACTTATAAATGTTTAATTTTTGCGAAAGGTTCTCACCACCCCCAAACAGATAGACGTTGTGTTCTTAAAGTGTCAAGAGGAAGAAAGAATATACCTGAGAGACTTTGAGCAAAAATATAGCTGACATCTTCAGAGAATTATGCTAACACCACATATAGTATACAACACAAAAGTGAAAGCACAATGTTAGGTTATTTATTTTCACATCAAAAAGTAAAACAACAAATATGTACATCAACTTACACTGCCTTAATCACGAATTAGGGGTATGTCCATTCTTGCTTCATCAGGATCGAAATGTCATTCCTTTGTAACGCGCCAGTTTATCACGATCTGCCAGACTTCGCTCCACTTTCTCTTCCTAGAAGTGTCCAAATGAGCGATCATGTCCTTGTCTTTTGGGAAGCAACGGACGTACCTTAAGTACATTGAAGAGCGCCGACGCCAGACCCAAAATCTCAAAGAACGAATTATCCTGTTTGCTGGAAACATAGAATGTACTCTTATCCAGTCATGAAAAGTGGTCAAAAACTCTGGAAAGAATGTCCTCATTATGCGGCATGCAGTAACTGGCAAGGTGATATAATGCTGTCGAAAAAGCTGATCCCTTTTCAGGTTCTCAATTACTAGGTTCGTGATGTCAAAAGAGGTATGCTGCTGGGCCAGAGCATGGAAAGTCCTGCAAGCCGATTCGGATGTAGTGGAAAAATGCCAATCCCCCATGATGTTCAGTAAGATAAACAACATGGCAGTCCCAACATTCATTGTTATACTGGCTAGGCGAATTGTGTAGTTTGGCCATCGTCCATGTTCTTTTCGTTCAATGACTTGGGCGAGGCCATCGCCATAGCGGTCGGCGAAATCTTCCCAAAAATAGTGAGTAAAGTTGTTTTGTATGATGTATTGAATGGGGTTGTTGCTGATTATAGGGAAGGTCCAGATCCATAGCAATTGTTGCCTCGTAAAAGAGATGTCTGGTGTTACTAATACGGATTGCAAATCAGTTCAAAAAGAAACCATGTGCAGTAGGTGTATCCTCCATATGGTCGTAAAAATAAGCTGCGAAACCTGGAGAGTATGTCTGCTCAGGGTGCAGAATGAAGGAGGTCCAACCAACTTGGGTGATGAAATCTCTGCAAAGATGTCCATATGTCGGAGAATTCAACAAAGCATAGAAAGATTGTTCCGGAATAATCTTTGGAGATGCCATTCTAAAAGACGTGTGATGAAAGATACCACCTGTAGACAAATATATACCAAAAATTAGAATACGATGGAAATGACTAAGTAAAAACAAATGACATTTATTACCATAGGAAAATTGCACTATACCAAAAACTAAAAAGAAAATGACAAAGAATAGAAATTTTAATAGAAATTTGCGAAATTTAATATGGGTCATGGCCCTGGTAACGACAAGGATCCTTAGGTGAGAGAAATCCATTTATAAGATTCTCGATGCCGTCAATTCGTATAACATCCCGTTGCAACAGGGCGCTTTGTGTCTGGTACATCTCAACTTGGTTCTCCATTATGTGAGTGTGATTTGCGAAGAACTGGTTGTGGTTGTGCAAGAATTGTGCTTGTTCCTGAAAACTGGAGTGTTAATACTATAGGTTAGTTTCGCACGCAACTATTATAGTCTCGTCCGAAACTGTAATATCAATACAGTACTTCAACTTCCTACGGAATACTTAGACTGTATTAATAATGATAAACAAAATCTGGTTCACAGATATCTGTTAGTAGAAAAAAAAAAAGTTAGGGCAAACAGGTACGTAACACATTAGTATCGTAAAACAAATGAAAATCAAAAAGATGAGAGGGGGGGGGGGGGTAAGAGAGGGGTTTTTTCAATGATGTTTTCCAGTTATTACGTTAAATGTCAAGAATCCTTAGGCGTGCAGCGGCACCATTTTCCATGAGCTAAATCCCCCCCAAGGGGGAGGGTTAATGATGCTCGTGTGAGGATCCGGATTGACACTTTAATGTTTTAGAATCACTACTTAGGAATTAGGTGTAGATTATGCATCCTGTCCCAAAATGATTGAGACTGTCCAATTTTGGAGTGCTGATGCTGAAAACATGCGAGACCTAAAAATGACTCTAAATAGGTCTTTGAAAAGATGTAGAATCGAACCAGGAGTTGAAATGATATTCCAAAGATGGAATATTAGTTCAACTCCTTATATATGCTAGTGAGATGAGCGCAAAGATGCGTGCATCTCACTAGGGATCGATACTCGACGCCGTCTCGGGTTTGTCTATGAACTCGAGATGGATTAGAGCTGTAGTGATATGGTATTATAACTGTTGAAACTGATCCTGCATGAGTACGGTTAACCTTTCCCTGTTTCTCTATCCCTGTTTATTTACGTAGAAATCAATTGTTATTAATTTACGTTACTTGCATTGCTGTTAATTTCTCTAAACCTAAGAAATAACCTAAAATCCTACTCACTAAAAGCTATAAATCTAGTTGTAAACCTTGCCGAGCCCTAAGGTATGGACGATCCCTTACTCGACCTATCCTACCAACCCACGTGAGTAAGGTAACTTGAGTTAATGGACGTTTATGAACTTTGGGCTTTGGACTTCGGACTTTAAAGAATCAAACCGTAAATTATCATTTATCAAATGGCGCCGTTGCATGCCTAAGGACTCTGGACATTTAACGAAATAATTGTAATACATCACGGAATAACCCCCCTCTCCTACCCCCCTCATCTTTTTGATCTTCATTTGTTTTGCGATACTAACGTGTTACGTACCTATTCGCCCCAACTTTTCTTTTTCTACTAACAGATATCTGTGAACCAGATTTTGTTTATCATTATTAGCACAGTCTAAGTATTCTCTGTAGGAAGTTGAAGTAGAGTTGATATTATAGTCTCGGACGAGACTATAATAATAGCGCGCGAGACTAACCTGGAGTATCAACACTTCAGTTTTCAGGTACAAGCCACTTTCCTTCTCAGTACTATTTTGGACTCTTTAGACCTGTTTATCCACCATCCAGTAATTCACGAGCTCAGGAGTTAATTCGATCGTTATACGAGGAATCGCGGGACTCCAGGTTTCGAATTCTTAAACTCCTCAAACGTTGTCGAGGATATTATTTGGTTAATTGCTATAACCTGTTTTACATCGCATATTTGTATGTTGGCATGAGATCTCGTTACATATATAGAATTTTTTATGGGTATGTGTGGTTCATCATTGCATATTAATACGATTAATATGATTTGAATATATGTGGATGTCTGCGTAATTTCAAACCACCTGCTTAGATTATTTTTGTATGTGTATATTACATCCATTCACGTACGCGATATTACTTTATATGAGTTCGTTCTCGACATTCCCCTAGCTCGCATCTAGTTGCACGTATTTTTAGAAATATATTATTGCATACGTAGGACATGTTTCTATTCACGTATAGGTAATATAGAGTTGCATGTGTAGACTTCCTGTGTAAAACTAGAATGTGTTAATTGCATGTTTCGTAATCACATCTCCATAATACATTAATTACGTAAACACAAAACACACACAAAAGAAAAATAATAAATAAATAAATAAATAATAAAAAACCAAAAAAATAAAAAAATTCTAGTAATAAAAATTTAAATATAATCATCTTAATAATACCCCGCATAATATACCATCATAAATCATCATCTTATTCCATCGATTTCAGCAAGCGTGAAAGATTGAAGTTACCTAATTAAGGAACGTGCTAGCGCGGACAACCTCCCTCAATTCTCTCATGTGACTGACGGCTCACGGTGGAATATTCACACGTTATCCTAGCTTACCTGCTCACGTTAGCAACAACTCAAGAAGACGTGGTTCAACTCCCTCTTTCCATAATTCTTAATCCTCCTGTCATAATTCGTTCCTTATGAGCCTTGAATTAAAATTTGTGTTTATATGAGACTACGGTCTGGTAAACATAAGGAATTAGAACTTACATATCATCGTCAAAAATACAATAAACAACTGCATAAGTTATCTCCTAGACATAGTTCTTCCTCCATAAACCAACCTTGTCAAATATCTCCGCTGCGATTATCTCCCATAGTTATGGCCCGGGAAAATCCCACAGTCGAGAAACCCCTTTCGGACTTCTATATTGACATACAGGAAGGACCTGCTTCCTGCATTAAACTCGATGAGATTGCAGGTGATTTTCGCATTCCGCCAAACGTTTTCGGTTTGTTACCTGTTTACCATGGTCTAGACCATGAAAAACCGTACAATCACCTTCGTCGGATGCAGCAAGTAGCCACCACGTTCCATCATCCGACTGTTACCAACGAACAAGTCTTGCTTAGGTTGTTTCCCTTCACCTTAGCTGATAAAGCTTCGGTTTGGCTTGCGGGCAAAGCGCCGCAATCCCTTGACACATGGGCCAAACTCCTACAAGCATTCATGATAAAGTTCTATACTCAGAAGAAAACTACAGAGATGCTTCAGAAGATTCAATTCTTTCGCCAACATCCCCATTAATCCTTTACGGAAGAATGAAGCAGATTTACTGATCTGCTTCTCGAATGTCCCCATCATCAACTTCATTAATCATTTGTCTTAGTCCGGTCATTCTTTAATGGTCTCTCTGACCATCAAAAGGAGACATTAGATATCATGAACGGCGGTTGTTTCATGGACAAAGGTGCTACTAAAGCATGCACTTTTCTTGAGAAACAGGCTTCACGAAACACCCATTAGGGTAACGTTGATTTTTCCAGATCTTCTAAATACACTCCTACCAAAGTTACGTCTATGTTCGAGGTCAAACCTGATCCGGAATTAAAAACTCTGATCGAGTCCCTAACAAAAAAGGTCGATGCTCTTTCGGTTCAAGTAAATGATCAAAAACCCAAACAAGTTATAGTTGCCAACGCTTCCCCATGTCTTCTTTGCTTAAGTCCTGAGCACTCCAATTTTTATTGTCCTTTGGCATATGAGTGCCCTCCCCAACCATCTGAAGAGACTTGTGCTTTCAACATCCCTAATGCACCTTGGTGACAACATCCGAATCTAGCTTGGCGTCCCCCTGCCTAACAGCAAGCTCTTCCGAGTTTCAACAACGCTCCTGTACGCCCACCCACGAACTACAATTCCTACAGTCAAGGGAATCCTCCGCAATTTTAACAAGGGCAAAGTCAGTTTTCCAACAACGCAAATATAGGGTACCAAAACAACCGCAGCCTTGTCCCCACTAATCCAGGATATGGCTACCAAAATCAACCCATAAACAATAACCGTGAACTTGTTTATGCTACTCTACTAGTACAATCCACTGCCGATAAAACAGCTGAAACTTTTCTGACTTACATGAATCAACAATCTCAAATCCTAGCATCTATCCAACAATCTCTTCAACTGTTAGCACAAGATAAAAGTCAAAAGGGCGTGTAATCCCATCCATAGTGGGGTGAATGCACCAGGATCTAGTAATCCCAGCCATGGTGGGGTGAATGTCATCACTACTCTTCATTCTGGCCGAACCGTCAACAATCACATATGTATGCCAGACAATCAACGAAAGTTGTGGCTGAGGTCCTTCCAACTCCTACCTCACAACCTATAATGGATGAAGTTGTTCCTTCTAAATCTACATCCACGTCCCTAGGGAAAGACGCCACTGATCCATATGCACGATTCGCCTAAAAGCTTCGTTCCTTTCGTTTGGCAAAGAACAAACCTGATGAACATTTCGATGAGAGCCGTGAAGCCTTCAAAAATTTGACCATAAACCTACCTTTTCTAGATACACTTAAGCATTTGCCCAAGCATGCCAAGTTTTTGAAGGACATGTGCACCACCAAACGACGAACGAATGTTCCTCAACAAGCATTTCTCACTGAGCAGTTTCCTTCCATTACTACTACCAATGGTGTGGTTAAATACAAAGACCCAGGTTGACCAACTGTACCATGTAGGTTGGGCGACAAGTATACCGCTACCACACTTTTAGACCTAGGCACCAGTGTTAACCTACTTCCCTACTACTTATTTAAGCAGTTAGGTCTTCATGAATTAAAACTTACCAACATGACCCTGCAACTCGCGGATCGCTCCATCAAGTACCCAAAGGGCATAGTATAAAATGTCCTAGTAAAGGTCCAAGATTTTTACTACCTCATTGATTTTGTCATTCTAGATACCAAGTAGCACGTGACTCAATTCCAATCATTTTAGTACATCCATTTTCTTGCAATCGCTACGCTCATCAATTGTTGAGATGGTTCAATGACAATGTCTTTTCGGGAACCTTTCGTAGAAGTTAATGTATTCAACTACTTCCCGATCCTGATATTGAGGGTGAGATTAGCCTGGTTGATAGTCTGGCATAGGAATATTTCACAAACATTTTTCCCCTAGACGAGGTACACCAATTTCTTACTTTTGATAATCCTGAGTTTGACGATGACTAGTACATTAAGGATGTCCACGCATTATTAGAGTTAGTACCACTATTTGACCCTACTGTTGTGTTGCCAAATGATTCAGAAAAACCGGACCCGCTCTTTTCCATTGAAGAGACAGCCCCTCACGAATCCTTGATCCCCAATCCTCCAACTCCGGATTTAAAACCTCTACCCTATGATGCTCAACATAATTATACGACAACTGAGAAAGAGTTCCTAGCTATTGTCTATGCTTTGGATAAGTTTTGCCCTTACCTGGTCAGATCTTCAACCATCGTATATACTAACCATGTCGCACTTCGGTACCTACTTGTGAAAAAGGATGCGAAACAGAGATTGTTCTGGTGGATCATTATCTTGCAAGAATTCACCTTAGAAATCAAAGACAAGAAAGAAACCAAAAATGTCGTGGCCAACCATTTATCAAGGCTGGTTGGTGACATTGATAGTAATTCTGAAGCCATCTGTGATTCCTTCCCAGACGAATATTTGTACTCTATTTTCTCCTCTCCATGGTACGTGGATATCGTTAACTACCTAGTTACCGAGAACGTTCCTTCCTCTTGGTCACGTCCTGATCATAAAAAGTTCTTATCCACTGTAAAATATTATTTTTGGGATGACCCCTACCTCTTTAAGTATTGTTTCGACCAACTCATTTGTTGCTGTATTCCAAATTGGGAACACACCAACGTGTTATCTTTTTGCCATGAACAATCTTGCGGTGGTCATTTTAGTGGGAAGAAAACTGCGGCCAATGTTTTACAATGTGGTTTTTACTGGCCTACCCTTTTTCGCGATGCACATGAACATTGCAAAGCTTGCATTCGTTGTCAGCACCTAGGTCGCATTACCCAACGCAATATGATGCCCCTAAATCCTATCTTAATTGTGGAAATTTTTTATGTTTGGGGCATTGATTTTATGGGACCTTTCCCTATTTCTCAAGGTTTTCTCTACATTCTAGTCGTTGTAAACTATGTGTCTAAATGAATTGAGGCACTCGCATGTCGATCAAATGACCGTAAGACTGTCGTGAAATTTGTAAAGAAAAACATTTTCTCTCATTTTGGTGTCCCCAAAGCTATCAGTGATGGGGGGTATACATTTTTGTAATAAATTTTTTGGGTTTTTAATGAAGAAATATGGAATTACTCACAAAATTGCTACTCCATATCACCCACAGATGAGTGGCCAAGTGGAAGTCTCCAACGGAGATAAAGTCCATTTCGAGAAAATTGTCATTCCATCAAGAAAAGGTCGGTCTCGCTACCGGATGCCTTGTGGGCATACCCGAGCGACATTTAAGACACCTAGGGATGTTTCCTTACCGATCATTTTTGGAAAATATTGTCATCTGCTAGTTGAACTTGAGCATCGTGCCCTATGAGCCATCAAAAGCCTCAATTATAATATCAATGCGGCAGGTGCCAATGAGAAGCGAAAACTGCAATTAAATGAGCTTGAGGAGATTCGGAGTGATGCTTATGATCTCTCAAAATCCTACAAAGCTAATATGAAAAGAATACACGATAAGCACATTTTGCGTAAATATTTCAAAATTGGCCAAAAAGTTTTACTTTACAACTCCATATTACACATATTTCCTGGCAAATTGAAAACACGATGGTCTGGTCCTTTCATTGTGTCAGTTGTGACCCATTATGGGGCAATCTCTTTGCTTAATCCACAAGATAATAGCGAATTTCAAGTAAATGACCAACGCCTCAAACATTACCATGAGTTACGCCTCTAATCTGTTGAATAGACTCTTCTCCAGGATCCGGTCTACATAGACTAGATGTTTCGTTTGGCGTACTCAATCTTGTTTCTATAGAGGGTATGCCATTTTGGTAGTCGTGCCATCTTCTATTCTATGATCTCAAAAGTACTTTGAACTGTGTGGTTGCAAGCGCCAGAGCCGTAGTCTACAAAAACTCTATTTCAGAACTGAGTATAAATGTCTCTCTCGCAACGCGAAAGCAAACGTTCTCATTGGTAAACAATGTGTACCAAAAATTTCACCTCCTTCTCTTCCCTTTTCTACTCTCTGCCTTGTGAACTTCAGCTAATCATTTGGTGTAAGTCTCACTCATCACGAATAGGTAATGGTTGTAGTACTTTTGCTCGTAAACGATGTGTGCAAAGGATGGGGTGGTGTATGCATTGTCAAACACCTTTCTGTCCAGGTCTAGACTTCCTATCCAATATTAGCCAGTATAAAGTATACTTTTGTTTCACACCAGCTGCATAGGATAAACTTCATCACCGCGCTGTTTCTCCCATGGGTAGGGAATCGTCTTGAGGATTTGACGTTAAAAGACTCGCAAACATCTTGAGGATCTGATGTTAAAAGACTCAATTCGTCTTGATGATTTGATGTTAAAAGACTCACCTTGTATAGTTGTATATATTGTTGTCTTTTAAAATTCCTCTTGCATTAAGATGTACACATAGAGATTCGTGTTCAACCTCGGATGTTGCCTACTTGGAACACGTACAGGCAATGGATTCCACCAGGCTAACCCCTAGAATTGGTTACTTTGAGTTCCCTTTGGGGCGGTTTGAGGATAGCCGTATGTAAAAAGGGCAATATTATTAGACCGTAGCGCGCACAGTCCGGGTTGGTACCGTCCTTCCCCTATCCCCATAATACATAAAGGTGAACCCACAGTCTGGCTGGATTTGGATTCGATCTAAGAGCCGACATGACAGTTGCCTAAGAATTTAGATAATGTCTCTTCTGGACATCCAGTGTTGTTCACATTAATCTCTCTTGTATAGAAATAAAACCATAAAAAAAAAATAGTGTTTATAAATAAAACACCCCTCCCTCTTTTCAAAATCTCTTTTGGTCTTTGAGAATGGCTCATATAATTGGATGGATTTTTCGTGCCGATCATTTCGGTAGCTCATTTATCCAATTCGGAGTCCGAACGAGTCATGTGTGCGCGTTTACATTTTTTAGGCTCAATTTGGGCTTTAGGCTTGAATTGGGCTTGGAAAAAAATTTGGGCCTGACCAAATCTCATAATTCTAGGCAATGTATAAACCGAGTCACCCATCCCACGCGTCACCATTTACTCCTTTCTTCTTCCCCATAATCTGGATCTCGTCCCCTCCCGTTTCAGTCTCGCACTAGACAGCTCCAAGCTAAAATCGAGTCTCGCGCGCGACCACCACAGCTCAGAATCTAATTTCCTTCCTTCAGCAACTTCCGATTCTTTTCCTCATCTCAAATCAATACCCATCCTCTTCCTTCGATCACCAATTGCCAGAAACAGGCGAATTTCGGTGGAAAAAAATTTTGGATCACTATTTGAAAGTGGAATGTTTGCTCCCTTTTTTGATACGGAAATACACTCTAGAGGATGGGATTATTTGTTGTATGCCAATGGCGGGGTATATTTAACGGATTTGCTGTTGAAATTCTATAATAATGGCGGCTTTAATGACGATAATTTTTGGGTCACCATCGACGACGTGCCACACCAAGTCACACCCGCCTTGATCTCTAGGATCACAGGCATACATGTGGTCGACCACGTGTTGACTCAGCACCAGTCCGTGTATCCACGGACTTACGACCTAATGCTCGACACGCTAATTGAGGGCGAGTATAATATGGATGGGAAATGTGCGTATCAACGTTCTGTGCGGCAGAACTAGCTTGCCGTGACTCAATGGCTAGGACAGAATGTCATTGGCACCTCGAAGCCATCGGACATTAATAAGACATTTCTGCACTTACTCTAGGTCCTTCAGGAGTGCAAGGGTAACTTCTGTATCATAACCTTTCTATTCAACATCATTACGCATGCCACACTCAGGTCAGCCCCTCTTGCCGTTCTTGTCACGCAAGTTATAATTAATTTTGGTTTTCTGTCTACCACCTCATTAGTCCCTATGCTACCATATGAGAATATGCATGTTTTCAAGAAATGCATACTATCCCCATGGGAACCCATAACACCTATGGCAGCTGAACACGATAACGTGGATTCAACTCACCCACCTTTCTTTAATAAGACTGCTATGAGCAAGATGAGCCATCCTATGGATGCCTTACGCGCTATGAATAGTGGCATGAGAGACATGTATACTCGCCATGTATCAATGGAACATACCATGGGCGAGTTCAAGGAGGATATGACCACTCGCCACGAGTCACTGTCAGACAACATGGGCGAATTTCAGCAAGAAATGCAAACTTTCATGAATGCATTTCAGGATCATATGACTACTCGCCAGAACCAGTTCTAGTGAATGCTCATGGAAAACCAGCACCAGTTTCAAGCTCAGGTGATGGATACTCTAAGCGATATCCAGGAGTAGTTAGCCTCCATGGGAGCTCGTACTGCACGCCATCGTAGGACTCCTGGTTTTTCTTCAGCAACTCCTGAGGATTCTCAGTAGACGTTTTATTTTCTCGGTATTGTATTTTATTTATGTTGGATATTTTATTTACGTGTTTGCATTTTAATTTTCCAACCAAGAATGTTTGTTATTTCCTACATTTTCCAAAAATTCTGCCTTGTCAAATATTATATTAGTTATTATATATCTCCAATATTATATTATATATAGATAGAAACATATATAATAAAATTAGTAATAATATATATATATATATATATATATATATATATATATATATATATATATATATATATATATATATATATATTTGACGTCACACTTAACGATGAGCGTTACCGTCCACTAACTATTGACAAAACGGTCATGAAATCGCACCAAAAACGGTCATGAAATCGCACCCAAACGGTCAGAAAACGGCTCCATTTCCTTTCTATAAATAGAAAGTTCACCACATCCTTCACATTCACTCCTTTCATCTTCTTTCCTCTACACTTCTCCTTTAATTCTAATATCATTTTTTTTAGTTCTTACCAAATTTCAAGCTTCATGGATGCACCAGAAAAGTATGAGCAGTGGCAAATTGAATATGTTACTCAAGTCTTCATGCTCGTTAGTTTTATTATAGTAATGTTATTAATGTGGCATATAGTCATATCTAATATTTAGGTTTGTATTTTATTCCCCGTGTCATTATGGTGTGTTTTCCAATCTCTGTACGTTGTTACATCTTATTGTGATTTTATATTAACAACTTCCTTGTCCTTCTACTTACGCTAGTTACACTAAAAAAAAAAGGCACTCCTTGTAGTCACATGCCTTATTCTTCCCATCCACACTTGATAGAACTATTTTAGAAGATACACATGGTCTAACTACCCTGTGACACCTCGATTCGTATTTTCTGCATCTTTGGATTGATGCCTATTTATAGCTAGGCTAGACACCTCTAGAATCCAATCTTCTTTTTTCCACTAAAATTTCTTCTCCACTCCCTTCCTTCCATCTTTAATGGCCCTCACTCGAATTTTCGTGCCCGAGCAAAATTTTATGGAAAATTTCCAAAACGGTCTTTTTCATCCATTTTTTGACACAGAAATTTTATGTCGAGGATGGTTCTCTCTATTACATCATAAGCAGGCATTTTATTTCAGAGAATTGGTCCTGCTATTCCATACACAGGGTTATTTCCAAAATGAGCAATTCTTTGTTCGTGCAAATGGATGTGAGCGTGAATTGACTCCGGAAATCATCTCCGAGGTCCTTCAAATTCCCATAACAAACCCTGGGGTACATCTTCAGGATTCACCATTCGACAATTTAAGTCATCTAATGTTTGCAACTATCCTTCACAGCGAATATAACCGGAAAAACCGCATTGTGTATCAGCGATCCTTGCAAAGGAACTAATTATCTGTGATCCAATGGCTAGCTCATAATGTGATCGGCACATCCAAAACTTCTGAAATAACAAAACCCCTCCTCCATCTACTATGGGTCTTGCAGACTAAATGCAATGATTTTTGCATAATTAAATTTCTCTGGAACGCGATCGCACGTGCCAGGAAAAAGTCAGCTCCTTTGCCAACCATTGTGACACTTATCATGATTCGTTGGGGGGACTGCTCCTACTACACCTCTCAGAACAGCTAACATTCTCACCATTCACTCAGTTTGTATGAACGGGTTTTGGACTCTAGATGTTGCAAAGAACCATGCCGGTGCAGAAACTAGCGAAGCTTGTTCCGTTGTCAACATCTTCACTAAAAATGCAATACACAACGTATTTAATCCTATGGAAGGCCTTCATCTAATTCACCAAGGACTAATGAAATTATACACACGTCAGAACATCATAATCACTAGTCTTTTTGAATTTCACGACCTGCGGAAAATACAAGACGAAGAACAAGTACAATTCTTGCACAACCACAACTAGTTCTTGGCAAATCACACTCTCATAATGGAGAACCAAGCCAAGATGTACCAGACACAAAGCGCCCTGTTGCAATGGGCTGTTGCATGAATTGACGGCATCGAGAATCTTATAAATGGATTTCTCTCACCTAAGGATCCTCGCCGTTACCAGGGCCATGACCCATATTAAATTTTGCAAATTTCTGTTAAAAATTTCGTTCTTTGTCATTTTCTTTTTAGTTTTTAGTTTTTAGTATAGTGCAATTTTCCTATGGTAATAAATGTCATTTGTTTTTACTTAGTCATTTCCATCGTATTCTAATTTTTGGTATATCTTTGTCTACAGGTGGTATTTTTTATCACACGACTTTTACAATGGCATCTCCAAAGATTATTCTGGAACAATCTTTCTATACTTTGTTGAATTCTCTGGCATATGGACATCTTTTCAGAGATTTCATCACCCAAGTTGGTTGGACCTCCTTCATTCTGCACCCTGAGTAGACATACTCTCTAGTTTTGTTAGCTTATTTTTACGACCATATGGAGGATACACCTACTGCACATGGTTTTTTTTAACGGATTTGCAATCCGTATTGGTAACACTAGACATCTCTTTTGTGAGCCAACATTTGCTATGGCTCGGACCTTCCCTATAATCAACAACCCCCAATTCAATACATCATTTACTCACTATTTTTGGGAAGATTTCGCCGGTCGCTATGGCAATGGCCTCACCCAAGTCATTGAACGAAAAGAACATGGCCGATGGCCAGACTACACAATTCCCCTAGCCAGTATGACAATGAATGTCGGGACTGCCATGTTGTTTATCCTTCTAAACATCATGGGCTATTGTCATTTTTCCACTACATCCGAATCGGCTTGTAGGACTTTCCATGCTCTGGCCTAGCAGCATACCTCTTTCGACATCATTGTAGGAACCGTTATGGTTGTATCGAATCACTACGAACTGTGAAACACTATGCGCAGCGGAATAAAGGTGTTCATGGTTTGGTTAGAATTCATACCTTTAGATCAGCTGTAATAACTCAGAGAATCCAAGCTCTACGAATCAGCAACCTCTTGATCTTCTGTTGTATTCATATTCTTAGAATGGACATTGTGTGGGCAACGATCTACTACCCTTTCTTTCTCTCTTTGCCTCTCTTTTTCAATCAAGTGAATAGTGAATTCGGCCAAGAAGAAAAGGGTTTCTATTTATAGGCTACAACAGGGACCATGAGGAGCAATTAGGGTTGGGCATCCTGACGGGCTTGAGCTTGCCATGTTCGCCCAGAACACACAGCCCAAGTCTGTCAACAAACGGCTTATTCCACTAAAGGCCATTGCTGCACTACCGCCCTAATCCCAAATTACGTGTTACGTTTATGGGCTCCATATTATATGCTTGTTGATCTCCCCATGTTTAAGATATCGAATGCCTGTTGATTAAGTCAAGTTACTGATAACTACATTAATTAACTTCTTATGTTCTTGAGTAGTACCACTCAACCTCATTGTCATGTCGGATTAAATCCACCTACAGGGTTTACATGACAATCCTTATGAGCTCCTCAAGGGGACATCTTCAACCCGACTTTATACGGGTCACAGATTCCTTCTATAATCAACAACACACCTTACATACAATGTCATTACCCAATCCATCGAGTTTGTTGATTCACAAATGAATCTCACTCATTGATGATTTAAAACAATGTACAATGCATGTAAGTGCCCGTTATTATATCCAGATTAAGAAGACAAGCATCCATAATAACAGAAGTGTATGTTCTCTTATATAGTCAGTATAAAGAGAAACAACTTCACTTGGTCCTGTTCAATACACACAAAGTGTACTAGTGTAATCCTATAGTCAAGATAGACTAATACCAAATTATATTACAACCTTACCAATGGTTTGTCCAAATCCATCTAGGTTGTGAATATTTACTTATACTTTATAAAGTACTTATGATATGATCTTCTGTGTGTCACCACACACTATATCATCTACAACATAAAGTATTAGACACATGCATACAACTAATTACATATATAATATGCATAATATTTGCCCATATGATTCTCATTCAAAATATGAAGAATAGGAGTTAATACAAAAGTAATGCTTTTAGTATATAACCGTATCAATCACGAACCTAGTAATTGAGAACCTGAAAAGGGTTCGGCTTTTACGATAGCATTATATCACCTTGCCAGTTACTGCATGCCGCATAATGAGGACATTCTTTCCCGAGTTTTTGGCCACTTTTCATGACTAGGTAAGAGTAGATTCTATGTGTCCAACAAACATGATAATTCGTTCTTTGAGCTTTTAAGGTACTTTAGGTACAGCGCTCTTCAAGGTACTTGAGGTACGTCCATTGCTTCCCAAAAGACAAGGACATGATTGCTCATTTGGACACTTCTAAGAAGAGAAAGTGGAGAGAAGTCTGGCAGACCGTGATAAACTGGCACGACGCAAAGGAATGGCATTTCGATCATGATGAAGAGAGAATGGACATACCTTTAATTCGTGATTAGGGCCTTAATTCGTGATTAGGGAAGTGTAAGTTGATGTACATATTTGTTGTTTTACTTTTTGATGTGAAAAATAAATAACCTAACAGTGTGCTTTCACTTTTGTGTTATATACTATATGTGGTGTTACCATAATTTTCTATTGAAGATGTCAACTATATTTTTGCTCAAAGCCTCTCAGGTATATTCTTTCTTCCTCTTGACACTTTGATAACACAGCATCCATCTGTTTGGGGGTGGTGAGAACCTTTCGCAAAAAGTAAGCATTTATAAGTTGTATATAGTTTTATTTTCTGTCAAAATAAGTGTATTTAGTGGCGAAGTCTCATTTCCTTTTCGGTGATGAAAAATATCTAGAAATAAATCTTACCCTAGCATTAGAATTAGGATTTGTTCTTAGAAACTTAAGTTAATACATATGCAATAATGTTTACATCTTTTCATAAGCATTCGTGCACTGGCTATCATTAAATGTACATAGCAGTAAGTTTCTGGGACGACCCACGGTTAGATAACTTAATTTCCATATCCTGTAAGAATCTAACCAAAAAGCCTCAAAATATGTGATATGTGAGTAATGACATAGAGGAGTAGTTTTTCTGAATAGAGAAGTTCACACGTCTACTTACTTGATCACTACCTAAATCCTATGTGAGAATTTAGGTCTTCTTTGGATCGATATAGCCAAAAATTTACACTTGTAAAAAAAAATTACCGCTAGTCGCCCCACTGAACCTTTCATTAACCCTTTCTATTTCACCAAAAATTCATTACCCATCTATTAACCACAAATAAATAATCCCACCTAGATGATAAGTATGAGAACTAGGATGAAGTGTGGAAAAATGAAGAGAAAAACTTATCACAAATCAAAATCATTTACCTGCTTCAAAAGAAAATCAAAAGAAAAATAGAAATATATTTCCAAAAATCAAAAGAAATATCAAAGTTAGAATTTTCTCCAAAATTAAATCAAAAGGGAATACAAAATCTTAAAGCTAAGTCTGGAAACTCATCATAGAAGCAGGGAAAAAAAGAAGGATTTCTCTTGTGTAAATATCTTGAAGACCTTATTCTCTCATACGTACCATTTTTTATTTTTTCCATTCCATTTTATTCTACATAACCACCTAACCGCCATAACACATAATAAAGACCTCTAGCTCAATTAGGAGTAGAATGGTGTGATAATAAGTGGTAGATGTGAATTCTCGACCTCAGCTTCTCTGACTGTCATTGAGTATGTGAGGAAACGTGTGCCCACTGCACACTGGAGTTAGCAAAACTTGAGTGGAAAAATAAGAGAGAAATTATGTTTCGATGTATACCTGTGAGAACCTACTTAAGGACGTTATCCAAAGGATCCAGAAACAGCCCTGCTCATGATAGGGTTATATACTAAAAATATTACTTTTGTATTAACTCTAATTCTTTATATTTTGAATGAGAATCATATGGGCAAATGTTATGCATATTATATATGTTATTAGTTATATGCATGTGTCTAATACTTTATGTTGTAGATGATATGGTGTGAACACACAGAAGATCATATCATCAGTACCTTATGAAGTATAAGTAATCGTTCACAACCTATATGGATTTGGACAAACCATTAGTACGGTTGTAATATAATCTGGTATTAGTCTATCTTGACAATAGGATTACACTAGTGCACTTTGTGTGTATTGAACAGGACCAAGTGAGGTTGTTTCTCCTTATACTGACTATATAAGAGAACAAACGCCTATGTTATTATGGATGCTTGTCCTCCTAATCCGGATATAATAACGGGCACTTACATGCATTGTACATTGCTTTAAATCATCAATGAGTGAGATTAATTTGTGAATCAACAAACTCGATGGATTGGGTAATAACATTGTATGTAAGGTGTCTTTATTGATTATAGAAGAAAATCCGTCCCGCAAGAAGTCGGGTTAATGATGTCCCCTTGAGGAGCTCAAAAGATTGTCATGTAAACCCACAAAGTGGATTTATTACGACATGACAATGAGGTTGAGTGGTACTACTCAAGGACATAAGAAGTTGATTAATGTAGTTGTCGAATAACTTGACTTAATCAGCCGGACATTCGATATCTTAAACACAGGGGAGATCAACGAGCATATAATATGGAGCCCATAAATGCTGACATGTAATTTGGGATTAGGGCTGTAGTGCAACAATGGCCTTTAGTGGAATAAGTCATTTGTTGACGGACTTGGGCCGTGTGTTCTGGGCAAACATGGGAAGCCTAATCCCGTCAGGAGGCCCAACCCTAATTTCTCCTCATGGTCCCTGTTGTAGCCTATAAATAGAATACTCTTTCTCTCGCATGAAATTCACGATTCCTTTGGTTTGAAAAGAGGCAAGAAAAGTATATCTGAATTCGTTTATGATCTTGAGAGAAAGAAGGGGATTGGTAGATCGTTGTCCCCTGGCGTCAATCTATTCTAAAGGAATACTGTGAAGATCAAGGGGTTGATTGTTGATTTCGGATTTGATAAAGCTTGGATTCTCAGAGTTATCTAAATCGGATTTAAAGGTATGTTTTCCAATCACAAATCGTGAGAACCCATTAATTCTGCTGCGCGTGGTTCTCGCGGTTTGTAGAAATATTGGCATTCTGAATAACAGCTCCTACAGCTCGTACATTTCATTGTAAAGATCACTACATGCATGCTCATATGTAGATTGATAAGCACGTATATGTTACATTTTTTATGCCCAATTTTATATCAGTTAGTTCATTTACTTTATTTATTTGATTTAGTTAGTACGTTGTTAGTGATTTTGCAGGAATTGGAGTTGAGTTGATTTGAAGTGTCAAAACTATTGAGAATGCGTGAGTTCGTGATTTGCTTGGCATTAGTTGTTCATTGGAGGTGGGCGGAAGATTATTTATGTACTGGGTTATTATTTGCATTTGGATTCCTAGATGTTTTGGTTGGGCCATTTGATATTAGGCTGATCTAATCTAAAAAAAGAAATAAGGTTTTGGGTTGAAGTGATAAAGAGACCAGCCCATGTACCGGCCCAATAATTAACCAAAGCCCACACAACTAACTAATGGCCACACCATTTCCTGTCCATCCGAGAAGCACCGTAGCAGCCCTTAGTTTCCTTCTCCATCTCCCATTCTCACGAACAGAAACCCAATTTTGGAAGACCGAAGTCGAACACCCAAGTTTTCAATCTAATAACTAAACAACCCATACACTACCACACCATATCTAATCTACCACTATTTTAGTAAAGCCATCACGTCTCTTTCCATTTTGGTGGGATTGAATCCCGAAAATCTTGAGACTGAATAGGAAAGTCCTAATTCTATTCTACCACTTTCATACCCTAACCGAACCATATATACAGAGGGGGCTGGAGAACACAGAACAGAGGAGAACACTGGAAATTGGAGGCGAGAACTGCAGATGAAGTGGAGAAGAAGATATCAAAGTGGGATTACGGTTTTGTAGATTATTTATTCTTCTTTTATTTTCATGTTGCAAGTTATCATGTCTAACTAAATTCCAAGCTAGGGCTTAGATGAAGCCCTAGACTTGCATAGGTTTTTCTATGTTTAATTGGGTTATTGTTTTCTGACTTAAGTTTTACAGTAAATAATTAATTGAATTCTCTGATTTCTATAGAAATTCTATCATTGATTATATCCTGCATGTTTAATCCATGTCTAGACTAGTCAATTGTTGGGTTAAATTTCTGTTGATATCAAGGCATCGGTTCTAAAGTATATTTAAACATGTGAGAAGTTGTGCTGTGAAAAGACAATTTTTTCTAGGGGTTTATATTTATTTGCTGAAATTTGATTAATACGATTTGTTAGAATTGTTTAAGAATTACACGCTCACATTTTCGAGCAAGCAAGGGTTGTCTTTCCCTCATGCTACTCGTAATAAAAAGAGAACTTTAAATTAATTAAACTAAGATAATCTACAACGGTCTAGGGTGGATTCGAAAGCTTTAGTGTTTTCTTAATTGATAGTTAATCCATATTTTTATTGCTTTCATAGTAATTAATTAGTTTTAGTTAATAGTAATTCAAACTTCCATAAAACAACATTGTTCGAATTAGGATAAGCAATATTTTAGTTCTCAATTGTTCCTAAATAGCAATCCCTGTGGGATCGACCTTGTTCTTGCGCACCTATTACAATAGACCTCGTGCGCTTGCGAGTATTAGTATAAGTAAAATAGGATTACATTAGCCTGTTTATTTAGGCCGGTTAAATTCCTATCATAGATGTTTTGATTATTATATGTATATTAACTTGAATTTCGAAAGAATGAATCCTTGTTTCCCCCGCTAGTGAGATGTATAGATATCTGATATTAATTGAGGAAACAAGTCTTTGTTACTGAGTCGTTGTAATATAAATGAAATTTGTGAGTAGCTTCTCTGGAAAACTCTCACGAGGCTATAACTCGTCCACTAGGGAATTCCTAGTGGTTTAAGACCTTGTTACATACGGTAAATGCAACCGCACTCTGTGAAATGAGACTTAGTTTAGGACAACACATTTTTGGCCACTTATCATTTTTATGTCTCTTCTTTGCTTGAGGACAAACAAAGTGCTATTTGGGGTGGTGTGATAAACACCCAAAACTGTAATATTAAACCCCATAGAAACATAGCGTTTTGGTTAATTATGTGTTTAATAATCATGAAATAATTATATTCTCATTATATTTTCATACTTTTGCAGGTTTTCGCCAGTTAACATGAATATGATGTTAAAACATGCATCAAAGTACGAGAATACTGGAATACTTGAAGTCTTCCCACTCAGCCCCAGTGAACCCCAACAAAGCCAGACAAGAGCCGAAGATTCCAAAAGGACAAAACCAGTGCAGAATGGGTCCATGTGTAAAGAAGTAGCAAACTTCCGAAGCTCATATCTTTCAAACCTGGACGCCGAGTTCGAAAAAGTGAGCTGCTAGAACGACCAGGGCGTGAGCTGTACGCAAAGACAGAAAGTTGTAAAAATTCTAAAATCTGAGCCGCCACTAGACACAACACGTGGACCCACCCTGCGGGTCCACAAGGCATGACAAGTCAGCATAGGCAGGTGGTAAGTGATGGTCACAATTGTGTGCCACCTTACAATAGGAAAAGACGGAACAAATCAATATTTGAATTGATTTAGCAAAAAGACAAACCAAATTAATACATAATAAGACAAACTTTGTATTACAAAGTTTGGAGTGTTATCAATTTGAATACAAACAAAACATTTAATTAGGGGCTTCACGTGAAGGGGCTGGATATATATATATGAGAGGGGACCTCATATATATATATATGAGGGGGGGCCTCACTATGGGAGAGGCTGGACTTTTAGTTATTCATTTTGCTGTTTCATTTTCCAGTACGTAGCTTTCCTTTCCAGTAGCTTTTGTACTAGCTTCAGTACTGTAAGTTCTTACTTAATAAAAGTCAATTCTTTTCAAGTTTAATTCCTGTTCTTCAATTACTTATTTATTGTATACAACAAGTTCAATTAATCATCCAATGACCATGAGCTAAATCCCGCCCAAGGGGGAGGGTTAATGATGCTCGTGTGAGGATCCGGATTGACACTTTAATATTCCAGAATCACTACTTAGGAATTAGGTGTAGATTATGCATCCAGTCCTAAAATGATTGACACTGTCCAATTTGGGAGTATTGATGCTCCAAAACAGTCTCGTGAGAGACCCAAAATGTCTCGCGCGAGACTCTATGGTGTCAGATAGCTCTTTGATTTGTCCAGCTGATGTGGAATTGAACCAGGAGCTGAAATGATATTCCAAAGATGGAATATTAGTTTAACTCCTTATACTAGTGAGATGAGCGCAGAGATGCGTGCATTTCCCTAGGGATCGATACTCGACGTCATCTCGGGTTTGTCTATGAACTCGAGACGGATTAGAGCTGTAGTGATGTGGTATTATAACTGTTGAAACTGATCCTGCATGAGTACGGTTAACCTTTCCCTGTTTCTTTATCCCTGTTTATTTAAGTAGAAATCAATCGTTATTAATTTACGTTACTTGCATTGCCGTTAATTTCTCTAAACCTAAGAAATAACCTAAAATCATACTCACTAAAAGCTGTAAATCCAGATCTGAACCTTGTCGAGCCCTAAGGTACTGACGATTCCTTACTCGACCTATCCTACCAACCCACGTGAGTAAGGTAACTTGAGTAAACAGACGTTTACGGACTTTGGACTGTGGACTTCGGACTTTAAAGAATCGCAAAACTAACTAATTTTTTTATTTTTGAATTTTATTGTAAATAACCTAACAGTGCCTAATTTTTATTTTTGCAAAATGTTTCTCTCCCACCCCCAAACAGATGGATGCTTTGTCCTCAAAGTATCAAGAGAGATAAGGAAAGAAATTACTTTAGAAACGTGAGCAAAAATTCGGTTGAAAAAATTACAACATGCAACAAGAAAATTGAAAATAGCAAACAATAAAAAATAAACACATGTATAGACATAATAATTTAGGTCGTTTATTGTCAGATTACTAAGACTTTTATCAAGCATACGGGTTTGTAGAAACCCTTGGCATTCGCACCCAGATGGTGGACTGATTTAGCAAATACAGATTATTCGCTAATATGTTGAACAAATAAACTTGCGTCGTTGATAAACATTACCCTACCACCCATCAGGTACTAAATTGGAATACACGAGTTATCTGGATGAAGGAACCGACGCTTACAACTATCTCTCCAAATAGAAGGGCGCGGTTACCTTATTGTGGCATTACTTGAATGTAACGGAGAATGAGTCGTTTAAAGTCAGTTACTCAAGACTTTGGGTCTTTTTAAGTCAGATTCCAGAGAGTAGGTATGTGGGGTCTTTTTACATCAGATTCTCCTAGATTATGCACACCCCCAAACAGGATGAAACTGGGGTATCATGTTTCTCGATCAACTATAAGGTAATAGTTGAAAGATTTGGGGGTTTAGCGAGTACTCCCCAAAAAAATGGTATTTTTACACACCCGTGTCGAGATAAAAAATGAAAATGCATCGGAAGTTGTACTTCATTAGGCTTAGATATGTAAAATAGGACAAATTAGCATTTTTTTAGATACTCATTCGAAAGATTGGTCTCAACAACGGAAAGGATTGATTTATCTCTTATATGCAAGGGTAAAAGTTTGTTACTCTTAGGTTGGTCTACATTTTGATTTACTGTGATGGTAGGAAATTTTGCATGTGGTAGATTCCCTAAAAGTATGTTTCAGGTACTCAATATAAAAGCAGGTGTTTAAAGTTGACTATGTTTACACAATTATGAAGCATTCATAGAATTTGAATTCTAATCATGTTTGCTAATCATTCGTTGTAAACATGCATTAACGTTAAATCACAATTCTAAACATGCTAGCATATCATTTCCAAAAAGCTAAGATTGATTTTCGTTTAAGTAGCATAATCATGTGTGGAAATTGCATTTAACCCTTTTGACAAGAGATTCAAGGGAGAGAATAAAGAAAATGTACCTTCCCAAGTTGTGCTTACACGCACTTGGGTTCGAAGATGACTTGAGTGGCCATTGACCTATTGACAGTTCTGGGGTCAATGCCACTCACCCGTTATTCAGAAAATTATTACATAGATATAGAAGCCTACAAACCAGGCCGAAAATGGTGGCACAAGGCCAATAAGTTACAGAGTTTGCCTTCAAGGGCTTTATTACAACAATAAAATAAACAAAGAAAATTACTTATATGAGTTAAAAATAACCTTTTTTTTTTTCTTATTTATTATTATTATTATTTAAAAAAAAATAAAATGTGTGGTGCTTGGACGATGAAAATCAGGGTCTACAATCCGGGGTCCACAACCCCGTAGAAATTACCTAAGTCTCTAAGAATGCCACCTTGCAGGCATTAAGTCCGAAAACCACTACACAGATAACATAGTACCGCTCCGCCTTATTTAACAGCACGAAGTTCACTCTTTCCAGTAGTCAACACTCATCAAAACATCAAGGTAACAGTGGCAAGCCAGAACAATTCACTTGGACGTAGCAGTGGCAAAGAGGTTAGCAGTAGCAGTAGCATAAGGATAAGGAATCTATTAAGCAATGGCGCACATGGACATCAGTAATACCCCCAACAGTTGCAACTAGTTATTAAATATTCACAAAAAGTCAAAAACCAAACACTGGGTAGCTCTTGTTGTGCACAGAGTCTTGTAGAAAGATCTAAATATATATATATATATATATAGCAGACAAATTAATGAAAATAGGTGAGAGCTTAACAGCTATGTCGGCCCACTATCTTTCAATTAAAACTCTCTGTCATGTAAAAGCTCCATAGGCGGGTTACTTGCATTATCACAATTAACAAAAGCTCTCTGCACCATGTAGCAGCATTCACTCTCCTCACAACAACACACTAGCATTGGGCAGTTCACTTCATCAACCAATCTCTAGTCTACGACCTCACTTCTGTACACACTTGCAGTGCTTAACCACACACATAGACCTCACAAACAACACCACAAACACTTCGCAAATCAATTGCTCAACTTCAACGCCATTCACCACAACTTTAATTTACTATACAAAGAACAACAAGACTACACACAGACCAACTTCACCTTACAGAGAATCGTCCAGCAACACAACTCATCAGCTACACACATGTAGCAAGCTGCACTAGCAGCCACTACTCACTACACCTCTGCACAACCATCACTTTAACTTACCTCAAGCCACCAAAACACAACCACCAGCACCAAAAGCACAACCACCGGCACAGACACCCTCTAGCTGACCTCAAGCCACCATCACTCAATGCCACCTTCACTTCACCATACACCAGCTTTCAGTCACCCCCAATAGCACCACCGAACACCTCCTTCACCAGGCATCAACATACCCACAACAAGCTCCCAATCATTACTACCAACCACCATCAATCACCCAAAAAAAAAAAAAAAACTGAATCACCAAGCAACTCACCTCAACAGTGACCATTCCGACCACCAATTTTATCCTCACCTCCCAATCATCACCACCAATCACCGTGACCTCCAGTACCCATCTCGAATCACCGCCAGCACCGTCTTCAATTCAAACACCACACGCACCCCCATTCGCAAGTACACCTCCAGCAAATCCAACCACCTTTTCCAGGCACCTCCTTCTTCAATTCAACTGCAACAAACATTCAGAGAGGAGACAAGTCAGAGAGGAGATAAAGAAAAAAAATGAAATAGAAAAGAAAAGAATTGAAAGAGAGAGGCGCAGAGAAGAAAAGAAGGAGAAGAGTAGAGAGAGAAAAGAAAAATGAAAAGAAAGAGATGGGTGTGTGTGTGTGTGTTTTTGTTTTTTTTGTGAAATAAATGCCCATTTCAGCGACCAGCTAGTCCCATAACCACCAATTGGCTGATTTTTTTTTGTTTTTTTTTTTTTTAAATTTTAGAGGAAAATGAAAAATTGTGGAGAGAATAGAAATGATTATGTGAGTGTTGTGACCAAATTAATTTATTTTGCAAATTCAAGAAAAATACAGCGGCGCCATTGATCTGGTGTAAAACAGCGGTTGGGTTTGTCATTTCGTTCACATTTTAATAAAATTACAAAACATTTATTTATAAATAAAAACTAATCTGATCACGTGATGTTTGCGAAAGTGAATTTAGGTGAGAAAATGATGGAAATAAAATAAAATAGACTTTGATTTCGAAGATAGAAAATTTTGTTTGAGCGAATCTTATCTCAATTAAAAGAGTTAGTCTTGATTTTTTATCCCTAATAACGACTCTTCATATCTGAACGAGTGTTATTAGCGCATGGAATCGATTCAGAACCCCATCTCTGAGTGAACTTACCCGGTTCCTAATTGTTATAATTATCGAAACACCCTCCCTAATGGAGATAATCTTCACTCGAGCAGAGTTTCTACTCTGAGATCACAGGACTAAAGTGTTATTCTATTTAACATAAAATAAAAATGAATTAAAAATATTTTAATTAAAAACTGGAAATTAAATTCTTCATTACACTAGGAAAGCAGTAAACTACTCTACTCCTACTGATGGAATGCTAACCATTCCATGAGGAAAACTAAAACTATACCCTTCTATTTGTAGTTTTTTTGACGGTCTAGATTCAATCCATCTAATCTAAATCTAACGGTTACAAATAAAATATAATATCCCAGGAAATATTCTAGGAATATCCTAGGAAATATTCTAGGAATATTCTAGGGAATATTCTAACAATATTCTAGGGAATAGTAATGGGCTTGGACTAAATAGTAATATTTTCAGCTTTATCTTCATATTCCAAACTGTACGACCATTTTTTGAAAGCAAGATACCGTTGCGTAGAGCTTTCTGCGCTAATAATTTTAGCTGGTCAAATGCTTGAATCAGAGTTAGGAGACGGAAGATATCGTCGTTTGAAGTTTTCTCCTGACTTTCGTAGCTGGCTTATGGACTCAAGTTTGGATTCTTCAACTTGTTTCATGGTTCTCTGAGTTCATGAGCTTTA
This sequence comes from Coptis chinensis, assembly GCF_015680905.1. Classification (NCBI taxonomy): domain Eukaryota; kingdom Viridiplantae; phylum Streptophyta; class Magnoliopsida; order Ranunculales; family Ranunculaceae; genus Coptis; species Coptis chinensis. The sequence continues at coordinate 82,872,169 of NC_141463.1, read as the reverse complement.
CTAGCAGTTTGGAGCTTTAAATGAGCTGATACTGAAGATTTCAAGTCCAAGCTTTATTCGGCTGTATTTCATGCTAGAATGCAGGTTTTGTGTGTATTTTAATGTTGCCTGTCGAAACCTGTGAAAATATGATAATACAATTAATTTACATTTATTAAACACATAATTGACCCAAATGTAATGTCTCTACGGGGTTTAAAACACAGTTTTTGGTACTTATCAACCCTATACTACAACGACTCAGTAACAAAGGCTTGTTTCCTAAATTAGATATCAGATATCTATACATCTCACTAGCTGGGAATGAAGATTAATTACTTTGAAACCTACATTAATAAATATACAATAATCAAAACATCTACATATTAATATGCATGCAGTGAACTTTACAATGAAATGTACAAACATAGCCGTTTCTGGATCCTTTGGAGAGCGTCCCTAAGTAGGTTCTCATGGGTATGTGTCAAAACACAAATTCTCTCAAAATTATTACCACTTAGGTTTTGCTTACTCCAGTATGCAGTGGGGATACGTTTCCTCACATAATCAATGACATCCAAGGAAGTCGAGGTCGATCAATCACGTTTACCACTTACTATCACACTAACCTATCCTAATTGAGCTAGAAGACTTTTATTAAGTATTACGGGGCTTAGGAAATGTTTTAGGAGGAATGGAAGGGATAACAAAAGAATGAGTTAGAGAAAATATGGTCTTCAAATATATAATTACTAGAGAAAACCTAGTATTCTTCTGTTTCAAAACTGTTCCATACTTCACCCTTTTTGGCTTTTCTACTCCATTTGATTTTATTTTTGGAGTTTATAACTTTGATTTTTTTTTCATGGAATTTACTTTTTCTTGGTTTTGACACAACTAACTGGATTCATCAATCGGCCTAACTGATAGAGCAATTTTTTCGTATTTGTATAGGTTTTTCTCTTCTCTTTTACGCTCTTCATCATATCTCTCAAACTCATCAGATATGGATATGAGTAAGGAAATAATGGTTGAAAAATGAAATGGCTAATATAAAGGCTCAGCGGGGAAAACTAGGGGAAATATATTTTTTTGGGTTTGTATATTTTTTTTATTTGGATATATTGGTTCAAAGAATGCCTAAATTCTCACCTAGGATATGGTATAGTGATCAAGCAAGTGGACCTGTGATTTCTTTCTACTCGGAATTGCTTCATCCTTGGGTCATTACTCATATACACTTATGTTGATGCTTTTTGGCTAGATTTTCACTGGATTTGAAAATTAAGTATTCTAACCGTGGGTCAAAGAAAATTTACTGCTATGTACAATCAATGACACTCATTGCATGAATATTCATGAAAAGATCTAAAAACTATTGCGTACATATTAACATAAGTTTCTAAAAACCAATCCTAATTCTAATGCTAATGTAAGATTTCTAGACAATTTCCATCATTTTCTCACCTAAACTCACTTTCACAAACATCACGTGATCAGATTAGTTTTTTTTTATATAAATAAATTTTTTGCAATTTTATTGAAATGTGAACAAAATGACAAACCCCCATTTGATAAACGGTAATTTCCGGTTTGATTCTTTAAAGTCCGAAGTCCACAGTCCGAAGTCCATAGTCCAAAGTCTGTAAACGTCCATTTAGTCAAGTTACCTTACTCACGTGGGCTGGTAGGATAAGTTGAGTAAGGGATCGTCCATACCTTAGGGCTCGGCAAGGTTCGGGATCTGGATTCTGTTTTTAGTGAGTAAGGTTTTAGGTTATTTCTTAGGTTTAGAGAAATTAGCGGCAATGCAAGTAGCGTAAAATAATAACGATTAATTTCTACGTAAATAAACAAGGATAGAGAAATAGAAAGGTTAACCATACTCATGCGGGGATCGGTTTCAACAATTATAATACCACATCACTACTCTAATCCGTCTCGAGTTCATAGACAAACCCGAGACGGCATCGAGTATTGATCCCTCGTGAGATGCACGCATCTCACTAGCATACAGAGTTGAACTAATATTCCATCTCTGGTATATCATTTTAGCTCCTGGTTCGATTCTACATCAGCTGGACAAATCAGAGACCTATCTGACACCATAGAGTCTCACACGAGACATTTTAGGTCTCTCGCGAGACTGTTCTGGAGCATCAACACTCCAAAATTAAGCGGTCTCAATTATTTTTGGGACCCGGATGCATAATATATACCTAATTCCTAAGTAGTGATTCTAGAACATTAAAGTGTCAATCTGGATTGGAACATGAGCGTCATTAGCCCTCCCCCTAGGGAGGATTTTAGCTCATAGTCATGATGGATGATTAAATGATCTTATTGTATATAATAAATAAGTAAATGAAGAACAGGAATTAAACTTGAAAAGAAATGACTTTTATTAAGTTAAAGGACTTACAGTACTGATGCTGGTATGAAAGTTACTGGAAAGGAAAACTATGTACTGGAAAATGAAACAACAAAATGAATACCTAAAAGTCCGGCCTCCCCATATTGAGGTCCCTCTCATATATATATATATATATATATATATATATATATATATATATATATATATATATATATATATCCAGCACTTTCATGTGAAGCCCCTAATTAAATGTTTTGTTTGTATTCAACTTGATAACACTCCAATACAAAGTTTGCCTTATTATGTATTAATTTGGTTTTGTCTTTTTGCTAAATCAATTCAAACATTGATTTGTTTACGTCTTTTCCTATTGCAAGGTCTCACACAATGACCATCATCACCACACCCGCCTATCTTGATTTCGTCATGCCTTTTGGACCCACTGAAGTAGGCCCGTCTTCGTGTCCGATGGCGGCCAGATTTTTGGTATTTTACAACTTTCTATCTTTGCGTAGAGCTCGTTGCCAGTCGATTACGGCGGATCACTTTTCCAAACTTCGGGCGTCGTCGGGTTTGAAAGATGTGAGTTTAGGAAGTTTTCTTTGCTTCTTTATACATAGACCCGATTACGACTTTGGTTTGTGTCCTTTTTGAAATCTTGGCTCTAGTAGGGCTTTGTTGGACTTCACTAGTGGCGAGTGGGAAGACTTCAAGTATTCCGTATTCCGTATTTTGATCGTATTTTATCATCATATTCACGTTAAGCTGCAGAAAGAAACGCAAAAGTCACGAAAATATAATTATTTCATGATTATTAAACACATAATTAACCAAAATGCCTCTGAGGGTTTAATATTACATTTTTGGGTGCTTATCAAAAATATGAAGAAAAAAGAAAGTTACTCCCATGTTGATTCACCCCTTCTTTCTCATATCATCGGATCCTAAACAAATGGCTTGAATTGAAGTATGCTTAGTAGTTTGTATTGGGTTTGGAAGTTGTTCATCTTAGATCTTTGAAGAGAAGAAGTGTGATGGAGAATAACTAAACCTTTTCTTTGATTTTCATTTGTTCTTTGTATGGTTTTGGTGTATGAAAATGTAGACAACTAGTTATTGAGGGTTTGAGGATTAAAACATGAATACTATAGTTTTTTTATGTGTACAAACATGAAAACCTAAATATAAAAAGGTAGCTTGCATGGTTAGCAAGTTATACTCATTTTTTTTTATTCAAATGAGTATAACCAACTTTGATGTGTTGAATGAATTAATAAGAAGTTGTTTTGAAGAAATATTTTGATAAGTAACAAAATTAAACAAATGGAAGAAAACCAACTAGATTCAACAAAGCTTGAAGCTTTAAAACAATGAAAATGGAAAACAATAAGAAAAACTATTTAACTACTCCTACTCTTAATTACTTACACCACTCCTCACTAGCCTACCCTAACTAACCTACCTATTTTGTGGGCATCTCTACACTTATATATGTGTAGAGATGTACAAGTTTGCCCTCCTCATATCATATTCATCAAGCAACCTAATCTATAACCTTTTTATGCCTTCTTTGAGTGGATAAGATCAAGCCTTTTTGGGCCCAAGCACATGTCTTTGGAAATTTGGGTATTTGGTCTTTTGAAACTTTAGTTGCTTAGCCATTGTCTTGCAAATGGTCGAGCCCTTGGTCCCTGAAGTCTTAGAGTGTTTTCTGAGCATTTGAGTTTTTGAACCCTTGAGTTGACTTTGATTGTTGACTGTTGACTTTTTGTCACTTTTCCATATTTGTTCCATAAGGTCCATTTTAGGCTATTTTTGCCTCTTGAACACGTCTTTTGAGATATTTGGGCTTTAGCCCTGTCAATTAAACTAATAAAGTTGAGACCCCTACCAATAGACGTTTGCCACGTAGGTGATGGTTGATACATCACACCCTCTTTGGCATGGCGAACAAAGTTCATATGATAAAGAAAGTGAACTGATAAAAATGAGTGGCAAAGCGGTATATGAAACATTAGCACAAAGAGAAAAATTAACGTGGCAGTGAAAAGAAATACATTATATAGCAAATGAAATAAAAAACGAGTGAAGAAAAAAGAAATAATTTCAAACTAATTTATCTGGGGATGCAATGTAGTTAATTGAGAAAGGTTGAAGTGAGAATTGAAATAGGTGCAAAAAAAAACAAAACAAAACAAAAAAGATGGCAAAAATTGTATCGAAATAATTACTAAATAATAAAATTGACATTAACTACGGCATGCCCATAAAAGATTCTCTTTTGGAATAGAAATTTAGAATTAAAGGTAGTGGCAGTAAAGTAATAATAAAGGAAAAAAACATTGAAAGAAGAATGAATTGGAGTAAGAAGTGGATTTGGAATCGGACGAAGAACGACAAAATGGAATACTAATGGGAATTGAAGTCGAACTTAATAACAGTATTGTATCTCCACACAACAGAGGTTTAAGACACAACATGAATCTATATAAGGGTGTGTTATATGTTCCAAAACTGTGAGTTCTCTATTTTCCTCTTTGTTAAAATTTGGATTTTTTTTTTCAATGACAAATTTTATAAATTCTTCATTATTTGTAATTGACAAAAAAGGTTTTCCTAAAACCAGATGTTAGTATGAGGGAGAGTTGCTAGAACACATACATGACACCTTTTTAATTTTCCTCCTTTTTGGAATATGTTTTACATGTTTGATTTTTGCAGTAGATCTTAAGAAATGAGGTCTGATTTTGACAGAGAAGTAACACTTGGACTACTAATAGAAATAAGAAAGACACAACATTAATCTATATAAATATGTTACAAAACAAGTTAGAAAAATATGAAGAAAATAGAAAGTTACTCCCATTTTGATTCACCCTTCTTCTCATATCATCAGATCCCCAGCAGCGGCGCCATTTGAAGTATGCTTAGTTGTTTGTATTAGGTTTTGAAATTGTTCATCTTAGATCTTTGAAGAGAGGAAGTGTGATGGATAATAACTAAACCTTTTCTTTGATTTTTATTTGTTCTTTGTATGGTTTTGGTGTAAGAAGATGTAGACAACTAGTTAATGAGGCTTTGAGGATTAAAACATGAATACTATAGTTGTTTTATGTGTAAAAGCATGAAGATCTAAATATGAAAAGGTAGCTTGGTTAGCAAGTTATACTCATTTGATTGATTCAAATGAGTATAACCAACTTTGATGTGTTGAATGAATGAATAAGCAGTTGTTTTGAAGAAATATTTTGATAAGTTACAAGATTAAATACTTTGAATAGAAGAAAACCAACTAAATTCAACAAAGCTTGAAACTTTAAAACAATAAAAATGGAAAAAAATAATAAAAACTATTTAATCTACTCCTACTCCTAATTACTTACACTACTTCTCACTAGCCTACCCTAACTAACCTACCTATTTTGTGGGCATCTCTATACTTATATATTTGTAGAGATGTACAAATTTGCCCTCCTCATATCTTATTCATCAAGCAACCTAATCTAGAACCTTCTTATGTCTTTTTTGAGTGGATAGGATCAACTTTTTTTGGGCCCAAGCCCATGTCTTTGGAAATTTGGGTATTTGGTATTTTGAAACTTTAGTTGCTTAGCAATTGTCTTGGAAAGGGTTAAGCCCTTGGTCTCTGAAGTCTTAGAGTGTTTCCTAGAGCATTTGAGTTTTTGGACCCTTGAGTTGACTTTGATTGTTGATTGTGACCTTGACTATTGACTTTTTGACACTTTTCCCCATTTCTTCTATGAGGTCCATTTTAGGCTTTTCTTGGCTTTAGAACACGTCTTTTGAGATATTTGGGTTTTAGCCCTGTCAATTAAACTAATAAAGTTGAGACTCCTACCAATGGACATTTGCCACGTAGGTGATGGTCGATACATCACACCCTCTTTGGCATGGCGAACGAAGTTCGTATGATAAAGAAAATGAACCGATAAAAATGAGTGGCAAAGCAATATATGAAACATTAGCACAAAAAGAAAAATTAACGTGGCAGTGAAAAGAAATACATGATATAGCGAATGAAATAAAAAACGAGTGAAGAAAAAAGAAATAATTTCAAACTAATTTATATGGAGATGCAATGTAGTTAATTGAGAAAGGTTGAAGTGAGAATTGAAATAGGTGCAAAAAAAATAAAAATGATGGCAAAAATTGTATCAAAATAATTACTAAATAATAAAATTGACATTAACTAAACATGCCCGTAGAATATTCTCTTTTGGAATAGAAATTTAGAATTAAAGGTAGTGGCAGTAAAGTAATAATAAAGGAAAAATACACTGAAAGAAGAATGAATTGGAGTAAGAAGTGGATTTGGAATCAGACATATAATGACAAAATGAAATACTAATGGGAATTGAAGTTGAACTTAATAACAATATTTTATCTCCACACAATAAAGATATAATACACAACATGAATCTATATAAGGGTGTGTTATATGTTCCAAAACTGTGAGTTCTCTATCTTTTTCTTTGTTAAAATTTATTTTTTTTTTTTTTTTTTTCAATAACAATTTTTCAAAATTCTTCATTGTTTGTAATTGCCAAAAAAAGTTTTTCCTAAAACTAGATGTTAGTATGAAGGAGAGTTGCTAGAACACACACATGACACCTTTTTATTTTTCCTCATTTTTGGAATATGTTTTACAAGTTTGATTTTTGCAGTAGATCTTAAGAAATGAGGTCTGGTTTTGACATAATACTTGGACTACTAATAGGAATAAGAAATAGGAGAAAAAATAATTGAAAGAATTGAATTAAAGGTAGTGGTAGTAAAGTAATAATAGGAACCTTGAAATAATGTTTTGCAGTGATAATAGGGGAAAAAAGAATTGAAAGAATGAATTGGAATAAGAAGTTGACCCTTGGATAATCATAATCGGACGTAATTGGTGAAAGGAAAGTCAACAAGGACAAAAAGAAATAATAATGGGAATTGAAGTTGAACTTAAAATTTTACTAATGGAAAGGAAAGGAAATAAAGAAAGTGGTCCACTCGGGAAAGGAATGGAATGGAATGGAATGGAAAGAGTTTTAAATATAAATCAAGTAATCTCGACAACAAATTTACTCCGAGTAGCACTTGTACTACTAATTAGAATGAGAAAGAGTGAACATGACATCTTTATACATATGTTCCACAACTAGTGTGAGTTCTCTATCTTCTTCTTCGTTAAAATTTGGATTTTTTTTTTTTTGTTTTTCAATAACAACATTTAGAAATTCTTCATTGTTTGTAATTGCCAAATAACAGTTTGATCGCATTTTTGCAGTAGATCTTAAGAAATGAGGTCTGGTTTTGACAGAGAAGTATTTTGGAGAAAGGGAAGGGTAATTGCCAAAGGGAGATGGATGAATGAAGGCACATTACATCCGAACAGAAAAAGAAGAAGACAGTCGCAGGTATTTTCCCCCAACAAAAAAAGATTAAAGTCGATTGTAGTAGTTTTAGCTGAGAAAGAAATTAGTACAACCTCCTTCCCCAATTGGTTGGAACTTCCAGACCAACTTCTAGAGGTGATACTCAATAAGTTGACCTTCATCAGCGATCGCATTCGGTTTTGTGCTGTTTGCCACCCATGGAAACGTGTCTATTGCCGCCATAATGGTCTCTATCATTGTCTACCACCCCAACTTCCAATGCTTTTAATTCCCAACCACAATAAAGATAAGTTAAGTTTGTACAACCGTTTTTCTACTGGAAGGAGAAGAAAGATGTATGACTTGGAGGAGATACGTTTACCGTTTAATAGTCACTGTATAGGTTCAAGTCAAGGATGGCTTGCTATTGAGGAGGCGCAGGGTATTAAACAAACAAGCTCAATTCGTTTGCTTAATCCATTCTTGGCTGTGAATAATGACATCTGTTTGCCATTACTTACACCAACACCGTCTGAACCATGGTCTTCAAAAATCAACAAAATTGTTTTGTCTGCCAATCCAGCATCAACTTCTGATTATGTAGTTATGGCAATTCATAGTGCTCCTTCAGTGCTGGCCTTTTGGAGATTCGGTGATGAAGCTTGGACCAGAATAGACTGCCTAGAAGCATTTGATGATATTATATACTACAAACACCAGTTTTATGCTGTCAACAGCTCAGGACAATTGCTGCTCTGTGACATATCCTCCCTCATCCGCTTGTGAGACTTGTTGCAGAATCCCCACCACTTACTGGCCCAAATGCAAAAGAATTATCTTGTGGAATTATCCGGGAATTTGTTGTGCATTTTTAGAGAAGTTCAGGATTTTAAATGGAAAACCACTGGGTGCAAAGTCTTCAAGCTCGATCCAAGCAAGTTAGTCTGGAAGAAGTTGGAGAGCTTGTGTGGTCATATCTTGTTCTTAGGCGGTATTTCTTCAATGTCTGTCTCAACTTCACATTTCCCTGGTTGCTGCAAATCGAATTGCATATATTTTGGTCATGATGCATGTAGTAAGCTAGGGTGGAAAGCGTCGTGTTTTGACACCGTAGTCTTCTATTTAGAAGATGGAAGCTTTGAACGACTTGTCCCCCCGATGTGCAAGTACAGCCCTTTATGGATTGAGCCGAAACTACACAGCTGCTGAGGTTGGAGCCTGTCTTTCTCCAGAGGCTTGATGTTGGTGATGGAGCTCAAGTTCAGTTCTGTTGAATTGTGCAGTTGTTTTTATTTGTCCTCTTATGGTTTTTCGGTGGCCAAATGTGATTGGAGAGCACTTAGAGAAGGAAAAATAACAAAGTAGGTTGGTGTAAGTTGATATGCACTCAACATATACACCCTAGAGCTGCCAGCACTGTATGGAAATTAATCCAAAAAGCTGCACCTTCTGATGATAGGGTTAAGAAGGCTGGGGCCAGAACTGCATCAAGGTGTTGTCTGTGCAGAATCAGCTGAACATCTGATGTGGGACTGCCCTCTAGTTAGATAGCTGTGGTCATGGGGTGCAGGGGTTTTTGAGGTCAGGGTTGGCAGACATAGACCCAAGGAATTTTATGGCTGCAGTGAAGACTAAGAAGTCCATTGATAAAGGACTCATGGGATGCTGCTGTGGTGCAAATAATGGTTCGGGTTTGGAAAACAAGGAATAAATCTGAGAAGCATCAGCTAAGAAGAGAAGTTCTGCAGGGAATCAGTGGCCCCTTGGTTAAGGCTATTATGTTTAACACTGAACACCGACCTGAATTTTCTTCACAGACTTCGGGTTCAAGTGTAAACCTAGAGCTGCTCCTATTATCAGAGAAGTCATGTGGTTACTGCCACAATGTAATGAGAAATAGATTAATACAGATGGCCTTCTTTTGGCAATCCAGGCAGTAGTGGAGCTGGAGCTATATTCAGGGATAGTAACAATCAGATCATTGGTGTCTTGGCACAATGATTAGCGGTTGCAACAAAAAGGTACATGGCTATCATTCTTGCAGTGGAGTGTGCAATACAAAGGAACTGGAGCCAGATTTGGATTGAATGCGATTGTAAATCGTGGTATTCGGTTTAAATGGAGAGGGAACTCACCTTGGAACATCAGAGCTAGATGGAAGAGGGCATCCTCAATGCTTACCAGCTGGAGACTAACACACTTGGCGGGTGGCGTACTTTGGTCAGGTTCTATGGAGTGACACTAGACCACTTATTTGAGTTATTTCGGATTCTGCTGAGTCAGTTGTAATGTAACAAACATTCTTCGATTCTAAAACAATTCTTTTTTTTTTTTTTTTTTTTTTTTTTCACTTTCATTAGCATATAGCGAAAAGTTGATACAATTCAGACTGACCCTGTTTAAAACTAGACTTAACAGACATAGGCACCTCCCCATTACGAGCTAACTGCATACTAGACTTGGCTGTATCAGCCAAAAGGTGGGCATGGTGAAGCAGCCTTCTAGGACAAAAAACACATTTACGAAAACTTAAAGTGGCCTTTAGAGCCACAGTTTCTAGCAAAAGACTCGATAGACTCCAAGAGATATCAGGTATGGTAGCCGTTTGTGCAAGAGGACAGCCTGACTGGAGTGAGCTATGATGATTAGAACGAGAGCTCTTCCTTATTAGTTGCATGTTTGTCGTAACTTCAGAAGCTATTATGACACGGTAGATCATCTGGGTCGTACCGGTTTCTTGTAGGAAGCAGGAGACATGATACTACTACACTACTACACCTGTAGCTTCAGAAGCTATCACATGGGAGCATTACTTGGGGCTTGTCGGATCCATCGAGATACAGAACTCAGAGAAAGAATCAGAAAACTAACTAGAGAACTAGATCCTGTGACTAATGTAGGTTGTCATGTCCTACTTTCATGTATTCTGCCTCCGGCAGATGGACTGAAGCAAAGATAGTAGGGGAAAAAGTTGAATACACATTCCTAAAGGCATTTTTTTTTTCCGCTAATTCTTGAAGGCAGATTTCGATGTAGCAGTCGGAATTGATAACTGATAGAACCTTTAAAGTTAAATGGGTGCGCAGTGGCCATGGGAATACTGCTTCTAAAAAGTAACAATACAAGTCAAAGTACTAAATGAATACACATTCATGAACGTCAATCACATTTTAATTTGTATGAAATGTAAGACTCAATTTACATTTTTGAAGTATTTGAACTGTTTGTGTGGCATCTGCTGCCAATGTATCTGCGGCTGACAGATAAGGAATCTTAGCATGTATAAATTTGTACTGTTTGGGAGGACATTTAACAGAAGTACAAGTATCATGAATTCATGCCTTGCTAGATACTTAGATGGAGTATGCCTACTGCTCCTTGCCTCTTGTTCCTTTGCTTCCTTCACCAATCTGTTGAGCCTCCTCTTTTTCAGGCGATCTAGACCTACGCCGAGGTGATGGAAACCTCCACCTGGGGGAAGGGATCCTATATCCATATGCTCTTCGCTGGACAGGAACTCGTCGAACACGCCAAGGGGACCTGCGATGTAGAGAACAACTTTCAGGACTACTATTGCACATTGGAGAATCAATCGAATGTGAAAAGAACCAGAGATATAAGAGGTATAATAGCTTGATTAAAAAAAACTGTCACGTACTGATATCTTTGCCTAAGGGAGTGCAATCTCCTCTGCTCGGGCGATGTAGACCTATGTCGAGGTGGTGGAAACCTCCACCTGGCGGAAGGGATCCTATATCCATATGCTCTTCGCTGAACAGGAACCTGTTGATCACGCCAAGAGGACCTGCGACATAAAACATTGGGAAATCAATCACATATGAAAAGAACCAGAGATATAAAAGGTATAATAACTTGATTAAAAAAACTGTCACGTACCGATATCTTTGCCCAAGGGATTGCAATCTCTTCTGCTTGGGCGATCTATACCTATGTCGAGGTGATGGAGGCTTCCATCTGGGAGAAGAGGGTCTATACCTGTATGGAATTTGTGACCTGCGATGTAGAGGAGGAGATTCACGTCTTGGCGATGGTGACCTATGTATGTCTATACAAGGAGATCTCTATCGCATTGGACTTGGTGATCTAGGTCTCCTCGGATAGTGTGATCGTCTCAGAGGAGGCGCAATCTCTGACTGTCGCGGGTGATCTCTGCCTTAACGGTGATCTGAACCTCCCACTTGATCTCAAAGTTTTAGTTATACTCAATTTTTGGCTGTCACTGAAACAGAAGTTGCAGAAACTAATCAAGCTTTGGATCTACTAAAGCAAAATAAGTAAAAAGGATATTTGAAAAGTGGGGAGTTAAAGTTGAGATTTACCTTCCACTGGGTGAATACTCCTGCAAATGATCCAACAAGAAGACACAATAAGCAAATTGTATAGGTTTAAAACCGGGAACACACTTCGACAGAAGAATAAGAAGAATATATAATATTAAACTACAGAATTGGAAAGTATACAACTCATGTAAGGCTTCAAACCTTCAGTTGCTTTGAGTTAACAAAAAAAACGCATTTTGGGTCTCCAGCTTCTCAGAAAATAAACTTGGAAAAGGTGATTGTGTAGTTAATAAAGCTACAGTTACCTTGTGTTCCCTTTCAAGTGTCGTGACATTAAAAGCGAGCTTATCAGTCACTTCGACCACAGCACCTCGGTTACTTCTTCTCTGATATCCAGGAGCCGAGAAGATTGTCCAAACTTTGGCTTGTATCTTATCAACACCATTATCAGCAACCTAATCAACACAGATAATTAGAAAAACAAAAACTAGTGTGTTCAATACAAGAAATGATAGACAAAGTAGTACCGTACCTCATGGCCACGGAACATGTGGATTAAGCCATTTGCTTTAAGAAAATTTTCTGCTACATCATGTCCATAACTATTTGCTTTCCGATCTTTGTCAAAGATCCATCCAATTCCCCTGTGCGGATCAGCCCAGAGGATGTCACGCATGAAACCATTTTTAGGAACTGGCAACGGTCTGTTCACGTTATCAATTTGCCCTGGCTCAGCTAGATCCTTCGAGAGACCCCGTGCACACAAAATATTAATCCATCGATCAGTGCAGCAAGCGGTAGCATATCAAAGCAAGAATTTACTGATTCCCATACCATACGGGTTGACCGGTCTTCACACTCCTTCAAAAACCCATAACTTTCATTAATTCTTTCACTCTCATGGTTTCCTCTCAGTTAGTATACTGAACCCGGGAACTTAATCTTGTAGCAAAACAGCAGGACAGCCACCTCAATCGACTGCTTCCCTCTGTCCACGTAATCCCCTAAAAACAAGCACCGACAGTGGGGTGGATACCCTATCTTCTCAAAAAAATGTAACAAATCGGGAAACTGCCCGTGCAGGTCACCTGTTAAAGAAAATGGTTAGAATGGTTTGATAAACAACGATGGTGAACAGGAATTCTACTGGAAAAATAAAGAAGATAACTACGTACCCAAGACATGCACCGGGGTTTTAACCTGGAGAAGCGTACCCTCACTCAAGAGTACTTCAGAGCAGTGGTGACAAACAGATATAATTTCCTCGGGACTTACACAACACAGTTCTGGTGATGACTCCTCAAGCAGTCTTCTAATAATGTTATTGATGCTGTCCAAATTTCTCGGACTAACAAATGACATAGAACCATACATGAATTTCATATCCGAAGTCTTAAAAATATAGAGGGAATAAACAAGGACTTCGAAAAGTAACTAAGAAAGACACTTAGAAAAGCATACAATCCAAAAACTATTAAAATCTCAACTCTAGACTATCCATGACAGTTTTTTTTGTGATTGAAGATCACACGTGTTTGAAATCAGCTGAATATCTGGTATATTTTCTAAACCTTCTATTCAGATACTGAAGGGAATTGTTTCAGCAATTGAGGTGGTCGTCCTAACTGCAAATCATCGTTTTTGCTTCAAACATAAAGTTTACACTACGAGTGGAGGAGAAAGTCTTGAGACGGGTACCACTGGGGTGCAGCAAAAATTTACAAGAGAAGGGAGTTTGACAGAGTAATGCAGCAACTTGAGAAACGAAAAAGAACAATATGTGAACTGTCTACAGGGTATTAAACCTGATGATTAGAGTTATCCTGGAATTGATACCACAACTAAATGTGATTATGTTACTAATAGTTTTACCGAATCGTTTAACAAATAGGTATTAGATCTTAGAGACTATCTCATTGGGAAAACTGCAGAGAAACGCCAAATCATGCTGATGAGTTGCAAGAAAATTTGTAAGACGGAAAATGGTGATCCACCTGTCACAGCCCGAATTTCTAAACAATAACAAAGTGAATATTTGAAATATAATTATCTCAAACATCAATAGGTTCACTTGTTTAAAAACCCGGAGAATACTATACATACAAACCCTAATATCCATGTCATAAAAGAAACAACTTAAATAACAATAATCCCAACAATTATCCGCAATCTCTTTATTAAGATAACATCCTTCCAAATAAAACATCAAAACAAACTCTCCAAATAAAATTCATCACTACCATGTCCTTATGCCATGAAAAAAGTAAACTACTTTATTACATTCTTCCAACCAAGAAAAATCAAACCTAAAAGAAAAACTAACGGACCGCTCGGGCACCGAATCCCAATCACACGCGGCGGTAGGTTTGCCTTCCACCTATGTTCCCAAGAACACACCCACATTGCCAAAAACAAAGTTAAACACATGGGACAAATTGAATTTCTTTGGTATGAGTAGACTAAACACATATAAACATTTCAAATTCTTACTTATCCCACTAACACTTTAAATCTATCATAACTTTAACCATTCTCAAGCTTTGAAGAAAGGCGGTAGTTAAGTCATCTCAAACGGCATAGTTTCTTCCCAAGCAAAACTTCCATTTTATTAACCTCCATTTTATTAACTCATTCTAATAACTCCCTTTTAATATCTAAATAATTAAATTACACTTACCGATATCAATTTGTATAAGGGTAGGACCGTCCCCTGCACAAAATATTATTAAGTCCTACCCCTCCGCAAAGAAAGTTAGAACTTGTATATATAACGGATGTAGATATTCTATATGTATTCAAAGGTAAACCCAAGCCTTTAATTATAAACAAATCAATTTCTCTTGTCAATTCTTTCGATTACTTTTCTTATACACCCACCCTTTAGTACCTACTCCACGATTTGCACTCCACACATTTGCCAAATCACACATTTCGTGTGCCTCTCTCCCACCAAATACCACAATATCATAGCCATCTGCGGGCTTTCATACACATATTTCACGGCCTCTTTGGGCACAAAAACTCGGTCATTCATGGCACATTCAATGAATACCTTAGGTCATTCATACATTCAAGGAATACCTATCATATCACTAACGGGCCATTCATGGCACATTCAATGAATGCCCGGGTCATTCCTACCACATTCAAGGAATACCCAATCCTACATTCCGTACATTCAAAGGAATACAACTAATCCATGGTAGAAATATCTTAGTTCCCTTCTTTAAATTATCTACAATGATTTGGTCATTCATGACACATTCAATGAATACCGGGTCATTCATGGACATTCAATGAATACCCTTATATAACACTAACGGGCCATTTATGGCACATTCAATAAATGCCCACCTACATATGACTTCATCGACCATAAACTCAATTCTAAAACTTGAGGTGGAGAGTTCTAAAAGGGTGCGGTAAAGTTTTGTTTACGATTATTGTATTTTATTGTATATATTATTTCAGAGAGCGTGGGAATATCTTGATTCAATTAATTTTGGTTTCTGGCGTTATTAATTTCATGAATGTATAAGTGTCATAACGTTGTTGTATCGCGAAAAGATCGAAAAATCACAAAGCAATAAATACACGCATACAAGTATATTTATAAAGGTCCTAGCCTAAGGTCAAAACCGTTAATAGTCCTAGACTTATCCTATTAGACCGAATCATAATTTTAGGAAAAGTCAAATTTTCAGGTCAACTGGTCAAAGTCAACCCTGGTCAAAGTCAACAGTCAACTCTGGTCAAAGTCAACAGTCAACTCTGGTCAACCCGGCCTAAACTCCAAAAACCCAAAAGCCCAAATCCTAAGGCCCATAGTCTACTCTAAAAGTCAAAATTTAAAAATCCAAAACAAAAAGATAATAGCCCACGATTTTGGCCCAAGCCCAAAATCGTTTTTGGCTACTGTTCATCTCCTTCCTCTCCAATTTCAACCAACCACCACCGACCACCACACAGCCACCACCGGCCATCCATGGCAAAAAGAAACCCCGCGGTTTGGTTCAGGGAGAAAAACCCTATCTACCCATATCAACAATACTTGATTCTGTTATACTGCAAAAATCGACCGACGCCATTAAAGGTTGATTCAAGCTTCAATCACCCCTCTGCAAGACCCAAATCAACCCCAACCATCAACATAAACCCAACAACAACAGCAACAAAAGTCATACACAACAAACATTCCAAACAACACAAAAATTTAGGGCCGGTTTGGGTTCTTGTTTGAACGACCATTAATGGTCGTTCAAAGCTCTCACCGTTCATATAATAACATCCTCCACCTTTGCCGTCATTGCCCATTGCCCGGCAACCCACCAACAGTTCAGCGGTTTCAAATCTCCAATTCAAACAACAATCCCTAGCAACTTGATCTACATCACACCTCAACCCAAAACCCAATAAAACGGCTTACCCAAACTCCCAGAATAAAGCTTATATCCCATTATACCAATAAATAAATATCATTCAAATCATCTTTTTATTTCTTAAGTTTGTTTACGTACCCGACTAAAGTCGATCGACAAAGAACAAACTAACGAACGGTATGTAGAATGAGCAAGTATGTATAATAACATTGCCGAATAATCGAGCGTAAAGAAAATTTACAGGATTAGCCGATCATCGGACATTAAAGTTTTTTTAAACAGGACTTAGTAATATTGGTTGATTGGAAGATAAAAGATCTACTCACCATTAAAACCGAAAGCAAACTGAACGGCTCCAAAAAAGATTATCTTCCTTGATCCAAACTTTTTGATAAAATTTTCCTTTTTTTGTTTTTCCTAAAAACTCTACGTGAGAAACCCTTATTTTCTAGTTTCTTAAAACCTCCCCGTAAAACAAGGGTTTTAAACCTATCTACTTGCTTCGGGGGCTTTTTTTCCATACAACTGGATATCCTATTTACGTTTTCTATTTACATTATTATTATTATTACTATTAATATTATTATAGGAAATGCAATAAAAAGACGGGTGTTATACCACCGCCGAGAGGGAAAAAAAATAATTATAAAGAAGAAGAGGAAGAATGCGGCAGTTTATTGTGGAAGGCTCAAGTCTGGATATATTTTTTGTTGAGAATGTAGCAAAAGGATACATGCATGAATAAAGTTCTATACTTATATAAGTCATAAGTTATAACCATCGTCATTTAAGCCTGAATATGAGGTGCTTCCACCTCCATTGCAAATCCACCTTGAAGACTAAGGCTAGCAGGATAAGAGAAAACTACGCCCATATATTTTTCATAGATCTTGTACATTCCTGGTTAACTATGCATACAAAGAATCTTAAACAAACAGAAAAACTTAAAATTTAAAATAACACCATACCTAGTTGAATTATCTGATAAGTTAGGAGACTCCTCCATTTCTGAAAATTTCCTGATTCATTAAACATATGAAAAAATGTTAGATATGAGAAGGAGAGCATGAAAAAAAATCATTTCCTATAAGGCAATTACGTGTTACTGGAGCAGTAATCTTGTTCTTGACTACATATAATCAAGATTCAGGAAACTCCCACCTATTTCATGTCTATATAATCAAGATTCTCTTCAAGAGTCAAGACCAAATTAAAACAATAAAAAAGAAAACAAATGTATGAAGATTAGCCTGACCTGAAGACAAAGGCCAGGTGTATATAGTGTGATGTGGTGCTACTTCTTGTTCTTGAGAAAAGCAGATATCCAAGAACCTGTTTGAATAATGCATTCGCATCAAGAACAACGAAAAACTTGGTATGTTAAAAAAAAAAAATAAAGTAAATGAGTTCAAAAAGTAATGAATCTTGTACCTTGATTCCTTGAAGCTAAACGTCACAGAAACCACAGTTAAGTCCCGAAAGTTGACAAAGAGGGTAATGGGTTTCAGAGTAATGTTGTTATGGAGAAGAAGAGCAGTGAGTTGCAGTTTGAGAATTGAGAAACTGCAGTTTCTTGTTTCCTGTGTAAAACTTGTATACAATGTGGACTCTTTCTGTTTTTTTTTTTTCCTTTTTTTTAAAAACTGAGTGTTCCGCTTAAAAGTCGATTTGAGGTATTTGGGACTGTTGCGCAACGGTGCTAAATTATTTCTTGTGTGTTGATATTTCAGTTTTGGCCTACTACTTTTCGGTATATCTGCCAATACATGTTATCAGAAAATTAATAGTGTAGATGTATTCCTAATTCTTAATCCGATACAAAAAGTACTGTAGTTTGGTGCAAGGCCCAAAATATCGAATTCAGTGAATATTTCGATGTACCCAAAAACCGATATATAAATCGGAGATATCTATTTTTTTGTTGACCAGTCAAAATTTTGTTTTGTATGTCGATATATAGAAAATATCGTGGATTATATTGGTCAAAGTCAACAATATTTGGTCAAAGTCAACAATATCGATCAAAGTCAACAATTTATATCGGATATATCGTATATATCGGTCGATATATATCGTTATATTAGAAATTGCGATATATATCGGGAAAATAAGGATTCAATATTCGGTTGAGATATATCAAATATATCCATGTCGGTGTATCAAAAAAGCGATATATATCGGCGATATATCATATATATCGGTGATATTTTGGGCCTTGGTTTGGTGACCCCTAGTTTGGTTTGTGTAGGAGTTGTAATATTTAGGGAGCCTTTCTAGTTTTTTTTTTTTTTTTGGAAGAAACTAGAGATTAGGCCAACCTCGACCTACATTAATTATAACCTTAGAAACATTTTCCCTTGCATCCTCCTTTACAAGCTTATCAAGGCCCACATCAACTGGAGGAAGGAAATACAAAATAGAGTCATGCGGTGTACTACATAGTTTTGACAAGTAATCAGCTACTTGGTTGGTTTCCTATACACATGTTTGAACTTCAACAATTTCAAACCGAGCTTTCAAAGGAGTTTATGGCGACCACAATATTAAGGCAATACCAAGGGGGTTCCTCCATGCCATTGATAGCCCGAACAGCACACAGAGTCAGATGCAATGGTTACCTTCTTAGCTCCAATACTTAGCGCACCCTGCATACCCACTTCAATGTCTAAGAGCTCCTGTGTCATCAACGACCTCTTTGTTGAACTTTTTTTCATGAAAGCTAACTTTCTTTGCTCTTGTTTCTTCCCTAATAGCCCCTCCAAAACCATTCGATTCCTCGATGTGAGCCATCGGTGTTAACCATAAGCTCACCTGGTTTAGGCTGAGCCAAGAGCACCAACTGGGATCCTTTGCGTGAAAGACACTTGTATACCAATCCTATCAATCAACACTCTCATTTGCCACCGACTCGAGAATTTCCATCAAAGCCGGTTTGCAAGTAAAGTTTCATCTCCTTCTTGACTTTATTATAAACTTGATCCTCGGTGTGTTGTTTATGCTGGAATCTCCTCGAGTTCCTTTCTATCCATATGGCATATACAATAGCATAGACTATTGCCTTTATAATTTTGGATTCCATCGAAGATGATCGAAATAGCCTCAAAAGGTTGTACCATTCTGATGTTGATAATTGAACTTGGTTGTTCAAACCCATCCACCTTTTCACTTTTGCCCAAACTCCTTTGGTAAAGTGGCAATCGAAAAATAAATGCTTTGAGTGCTCTCTTGAAGAGTTGCAAAAGCTACAAGGCGATTGAGATAGAACCTTCCTCTTGACCAACCCATCCCTAGGTAGGTAAGCAATTTGCAAAAAGCGCCACCTGTAAAGGAATGTTTTGGAAGAACTATCTTGACCCATATCAACCTGTACCACTTCACCTTATTTCGGATCCGTTTTAAGAGCATAATATCTTTGATTGGATGATTGAATCTACCTAATACTGTTGGAGTTCAAATGACTTGGTCTTGTGCAAGCAAAGGGTTCAACTCGGTACTTTCTATTTTCTTCTTCAGCTCATTATCGGGCAAACTATTAATAATTTGATTCCATCTCCCCTTAGAAATGAGATCACTCACAAGGACATTATCAGGTACATGAAGGAGTTGCATTGCTTCTGCCCATTGGATTAACGGAGAGTCATGGCACCAAGGATCATGCCAAACAAAGGTTTGCCCTCCCTTTGCTATTTGGTGCCTTACAAACTTTTGTGTTGCTTTTTTGTGTTTCAAGACATTTCTCCAGACCCACGAAACATCTGCTGAAATTTTCATAGTCCAAAAGTGTTGGCTTCTGACATGATGCTCAACTGACCATTTAACCCATAATAAATCTTCATAGCTTGCAATATAATCTTGAATACCAGGCCACAGTAGGCAGCCTTATTCCATGTCTTCGGATCTACAATACCCAATCCATCTGATCTTTCCCAAGTCTAAGAGTAGAATGGCTTGCATGATGCATTTTGGCGTTCATGTCTGGACCTGCCTAGAGGAATCTATTGCAAATCTTTGATATTTCTTTCAATGTAGTATTGGGTAGGATGAAGGTTCTAGCCCAATATACATGAAGAGAAGAGAGAATTGATTGGATCAATTGGAGTCTTCCTACATGAGTCAATGTCTTGTTCTTTTGGTTTGATCCCCATTCTAGTTGATGTGAGTGGAAAGCCCAAATATGTTACTGGTGGCTAAACTAGTTTCACTTCCATGATATCAGCTAACTCCTTAGCTTCATGTTGGCTCATACTACTTGCAAGTAGTGTAGTCTTCTGGCTATTCAGCTTTAGACCAGTACATGCAGAGAACTCCTCAATGGTATTCTTCACTGCTTGGATAGTTGTAGGATCCCCTTTACAAAACAACAAGATGTCATCTGCAAAGCTAAGATGTGTAATACTCAATTTCTTACATTTAGAGTGGTAAGAAAATTCCTTAGCCTTCTGTGGGAACCTCTCTGTGGCAAAAACTTCATGCCGTGGGAATCCAGAACCTTTGATGGGTGGCAGAAAGAGAAATCCATGAGAAACCCTCTATGGCGGCAAGAGACTTCCGTGGGAACCCCTCTGTTGCGGCAAGAGACTTCCGTGGGAAGAACCCCTCTGTTGTGGCAAGAGACTGATAGGGTTATATACTAAAAGCATTATTTTTGTATTAACTCTAATTCTTTATATTTTGAATGAGAATCATATGGGCAAATATTATGCATATTATATCTGTTATTAGTTATATGCATGAGTCTAATACTTTATGTTGTAGATGATATAGTGTGTGGTGACACACAGAAGATCATATCATCAGTACCTTATAAA
This sequence comes from Coptis chinensis, assembly GCF_015680905.1. NCBI lineage: Eukaryota > Viridiplantae > Streptophyta > Magnoliopsida > Ranunculales > Ranunculaceae > Coptis > Coptis chinensis. Next base: position 82,850,947 of record NC_141463.1, on the reverse strand, counting down.
GTATAAGTAAACGTTCACAACCTAGATGGATTTGGGCAAACCATTGGTATGGTCGTAGTATAATCTGGTATTAGTCTATCTTGACTACAGGATTACACTAGTACACTTTGTGTGTATTGAACAGGACCAAGTGAGGTTGTTTCTCTTTATACTGACTATATAAGAGAATTGAACAAACACCTCTGTTATTATGGATGCTTGTCTTCTTAATCCGGATATAATAACGGGCACTTACGTGCATTGTACATTGCTTTAAATCATCAATGAGTGAGATTCATTTGTGAATCAACAAACTCGATGGATTGGGTAATGACATTGTATGTAAGGTGTCTTTGATTAATTATAGAAGAAATCGTGACCCCAGAAGTCGGGTTGATGATGTCCTCTTGAGGAGTTTTCATAAGGATTGTCATGTAAACCCTGCAGGTGGATTTAATCCAACATGACAATGAGGTTGAGTGGTACTACTCAAGAACAAAAGAAGTTGATTAATGTAGTTATCAGTAACTTGACTTAATCAACGGGCATTTGATATCTTAAACACGGGGAGATCAACGAGCATATAATATGGAGCCTATAAACGTAACACGTAATTTGGGATTAGGGCGGTAATGCAACAATGGCCTTTAGTGGAATAAGCCATTTGTTGACGGACTTGGGCCGTGTATTCTGGGCGAACATGGGATGCCCAAGCCCGTCAGGAGACCTAACCCTGATTTCTCCTCATGGTCCCTGTTGTATCCTATAAATAGAAACCTTTTTCTCTGGCCGTTTTTCTCAAGGTTTTGCTCAAGAAAAGTAAATCCAAAATTCGGTTCCAATCTTGTGAGAGAAAAGAGGCCAAGTGAGAAGAAAAGGGGTGGTAGATCGTTGCCCACACTGGCGTCCATTCTAAGGATAGGAATACAATGAAGATCAAGAGGTTGTTTATTCATAGATCTTGGATTCTCGAGTTATCTTAGCCAATCTAAAAGTATCATTTCTAACCAAACCGTGAGAACCCTTTATTCCGCTGCGCATTGGTTTTCACGGTTCATAGTAAATCATTTGATGCAACCATAACGGTTCCTACAGAGACTTCCGTGGGAATCCATAAGTTTTGATGGGTGGCGGCAAGATACTTCCATGAGAACCCTTCAGCGGCGCAAAGAGACTTCTGTGAAAACCCTTCTGTGGTGGCAAGAGGCTTCCGTGGAACCTTTTGTAGCAACAAGAGACTTCCGTAGGAATCCATAAGCTTTGATGGTTACTTCAATACTTTGGAAAGAGAGCATTTCGTGGGATTTAAAAAAAAAAAACTACTACGCAGCGTTAATACTATATATAATTTCCTTTTGTTAAATTTGGAAAGAGAGCATTCCATTTTTTTTTTCTTTATTTCTTTTCTCAATAGTGAGTGTATTCTATTTTCCAAAGGAACCGAAATTTTAACAGAGTTTCTTCAGTATTTTCAACATTAAATTATAAAACTTGTAATACATGTAAAATCAAATATTACATTTTTCATATCAAGAACAAATTTCAACAAAGTTTCATCTGTATTTTTAACATTAAATCATAAAACCTGTCATACGTACAAACAAGTTTCACAAATATTTGAAGAGTCTAAGTTTTGTACACCATTATATATTCCAACACGCATTAGAACTATTTCTTTCTACCTCAGCTTCGACCTCGACCTCGACCTCGACCTCGACCTTGAGTTGGATCTGGACCTAGACCTGTAGTCTTTCTTTTCTTCACATTCACAGGATCGCTATCATCCGCATCAACCGCAGCACAACCTTCATTCTCAGGACCACCAACTAGATCTGTAGATGTAGAAAGTGTAAAAGAATCATCAACCGGATCTTTAGATGCAGAAGAACTTGGACTTGTGAAGCCGTTGCACCTCTAGTTTGAGGAGGCATCACTACAAAAATCATACAATTAATCATAGTTTATTCTTTAACAAATTTGAAATGATAAGCAGTATAAACAACATCATCGGAATTATTTTAAATGAAATGAAAAAAAAAATTAAAACATTCGTTATGTATTTAGCAAAAAATGTAAAAACATCCATTTAGTTTCAATCAAACCAAACTAAACAAAAATACAAAAAAAAAAAAAAAAAAACATCATTTTAGGCATTTCATTAAACATCTAGCGCACTTTATCCAACTTATATTTCATACAACCAAAACTAACTTCATTTCAATCCAAAATAATCAACAAATTCATTTACGCAATCTCTCGAAGTTCTTTTACGCATTTAATCAAAAAAATAATGCACTTTACAATCATTTAAATCAACATTAAACCAATAATAACTAAAATTTTAAAAATTCAAACGCTAAAAATTCAAACCTCATTGCAGAGTACCAATAGAAACTTTTATGAAACTGGCGACATCTTTGGATCTTTGTGATCTTTGTAACTCAAACTGTGAACTAAAAATAAAGTACTAAAGTTTTTTCAAATATACAAGTTAGTCTTTTCAAATTTATACAATTTAATTTACAAGAAACCTTAAGAACAATTACCTAACTTAATTTACATAGCAAATTGCGAAGAATAAAAGTCAAAATTGAAAAAGAAATTGAATGAATGACAAGAGGAGTAGATGAATACCAGAAATGTGTGAATTGAAATTGAAATAGAAGTTGAAAGGTGTTAATTGAGAGGAACGAGAGAGAGCACCAAAGTTTTCTTGTTTGAAGAAGCACCAAAGTTTTCTTGTTTGAAGAAGTAGTCGCAAGTTACTTTTTTTTTTACTTTTCTTTTTCTTTTTGGTTTGTGTCGGGTCAGTTTCAAAAAATGGGGTGGGGGGGTGCTTTGGATGGCAGGGTGTATGAAAAATGTCTCATTAAATGGAGGGGTGCCAGTACCACAGATTTAGGCAAAGGGGTGCTAACTCCATTTTCTGTGGTGTAGATACCGCGACCCAAAAAAAAATCTTAATCCAAGGGGACTAAAATACGGGTGATCTTGGACACACCCATAAAAACACTCCCATACCTCAACTTTAAAATAAATAAATAAAATTGTTTTAAACACATTTATGTTCCTAAATTATCCTTTTTTTTATTAGGTGTACCCAAGACAAAACAATTCATTTATTAGAATATATTAAGGACCCAATACTTAACATTAGATATTCTATGTTTTTCACTTATAACTGAAAAAGAACAAGAACATGTTATTCTTTTTCTATTAAAAAAAAATGATATTGATTTCTTCTCCAATAACCTCTTCTTTAGCAACATTTCTCTCATTAATAAACATGCTAGTACCCACTTTTAATTTGAATCAACCATATCAAAGTAATATATGGGGTGCTTCCATATATATATATGCAGTGGTGAAGCCAGGGGGAGGCGGGCAAGGGAAGTTTCCCCCCTAAAGTTTTAAGAAAAAAAAAAGAAATATATATATGTGATAATGAAATCCATGGGCCCCTGGCTTAAAAAATATTCAAAGTCCATCCATCATTCCCACAATTAGTATATACTCTAAATAAACTAGCGAATAAATACTCTATCACTCGATCTCGTCTTCTCAGTTCTCATACACTAACAAAGTAACAATCCGTGATCTTGTCTTCTCATGCTCTAACAGAGTAACAGTCCAACTCCATTACTCCAATAGCATCTGATCAATTTCATTATTTCAATTTTCAAGGTAAGTTTTCTTCTCTATATTTCTATGGTTTTATATATCCATTATCTGACTATCTAGCACACTTATTGAGTTATTGTGTTTTTTCTTCAATGTCAATGGGATTATGGGAATCATCGAATCAGGGAATGGAAATATGGAATGGATGTAGTGATTTACTGATTTATAGAACTAATTGAACTATTGAAGTGTTGTGTGGACTGTGGATGTTGTACGTGTAGTGATTATGATTTATGAAAATATCCTTTGCTTCTTGCCTTCTTGTTCTTAAAATTCATGTTATAACAATTTGCTTTGTTGATTGCTGCTAAATGAATTTATTTTAAAATTTTAACTAATATATTATTCATGTTGGTTTCTTTAATTAGGAGTTTGAATTGTTGGTTAACCATGGTCGTCAAGTTATCCAAAATAGACTCATTCTTCAAGAAATGTACCCCGCAAATTTCAGAAGCCACTTTGTCCTCTCTTATTTCCCCTGATGTACCTACTCAAGAACACACTCCTAAAATTCCAAGACTTGAGGGGGCGTCAAGTCATGAAACTAATCCTCAAATTCCAAGACTCGAGGTACCGGTTATAGATGGTGATAGTTCTTTTCTAGTGCGTGATCCAGGATTGCGTCACCAAATATATGAGAGTGTGAGTGTGGTAGTAGTTGATCTTCATGAAGCTCAAATGATGCGAAGTATGACATACTAAGCTTTTCAACCACTTGAATAATGGGCTCATCATCGCATGCTTTCAAGAACTCCAAGAAATCTTCATCTAGCTTGGGTGTATCTACAAAATTGGACTCAGTGTCATCATCTTTAAGAAAATCATTGATTTCGTCCATTGTTAAGTTTATAAATTGGGATCCACATTCCACCATTGATTTTGTTTCCTCTTTTTCTGGCAATTCAATCAAAGCGGTGTTCTCATCAATTGGAATGATAGACTCGTGAGTTTGTATTTTGGACAAAGTCTCTTTACTGGGAAGGTTAAGAAAAATATGAAGGATCTCAAAGGCAATTGGCTTAAGTACAAATTTGAGGTTTCTTTGAAATGGTTTAGTGGTGCAGTCCTCAGAAATTGGTAGAATTTTTAAGAAAGGAGGTTGGATTTTAAGAGGTGTTAAATTGGGATGGTGATGGTTGGGTGGTGGTTCTTCACATGATCTCGAAGACTTAGAGAATTCTTCATCTAGTTTTGGCGTTTCCATAAGATTGTGGTTCATATCTGCAATAGTAAGGATGTCACAAATTTGTTCTATCGATAAGTCTTTAACGACCAAACTAAATTGGGGTCCACTTTCCACCATAGGTTTTATTTCCTTTTTTTCTAGCACTTGATTTTCTTTGTCTTCTTTATCATTGTCCAAGTGTGTCGAGTCCAACACATGTTCTAGAGTCTCTTCTGTCGGAGTGTTCTCTTGCATAAGTGATGATGTACTAGGACAAGTGAGAGAAACTGCAACTTCATGCATGTAATCATCATCATCAGATCTGGAATTCACACGATAGTCAGGTGGATGGTGATGGGGTTTTCCTTGGTCATAAATATCAAGATGGGTTTTAGAAACTGGGTTTGTTATAGTAACACCTTGTTTCTCTTGTTGGTTGGGTTTTGGACTAGTGGGAAGAATATTAGTCTAAGATGTGGCATCTTTTGAACTGGATTGGAGAAAACACAAGGTCTTTGCTATTTGCTGAATTTGTATTGTTTGTTCGACCACTACTTGGTCAAGCTGGTATATGATAGATAGTGGAGTGGGATATGAATTTGAAATTGATGGTAATGGACCTTGGGTGAAACCACACTCTTGAATGGTGGTTGACTATTTGTGGTGGAACTCCATGAATTGTCTACATGATTAGAAAACTCTTGTGTGTATTAGGTACTCGAGAAGTTTGAAATTTTTTGAGTTTCGTAATCGTAAGAATATTCTATAAAAGGCTCAAACTCGGTATATGATGTGTATTAAGACGCCTAATGATAAGGACTCACTACAACAAATATGACATATGACATCACTAATTTTACATCACTTTCAGTGAAGTGATGTCATATGAAAGCTATGACATCACTTTTCTCAGCATGTGATGTAATAATTATCACAATTTTTTTTTAACATCACTTATTTCAAAAGCTGATATAGTAGAGTTGTACAACATCATTTTAATAAGTGATGTCGTGATAGTGATGTAGTAACACTTTTTTATGTCACTTATAAAATGATATAATATCCATGAATTCAACATCACTTTAAAGGTGTTGTCACTCTCCGTGTCACTTATAAAGTGATGTAATATCTATGTATTCAACATCACTTAAAAAGTAACTTTTCTAAGTTTTCGAAATCACTTATAATGTGACTTCCAGAAGTGTTATTATTAATATAGCTCCTCTTAATTAAGTTAATTAGTTAGAAAAAAACCGTGGAAAAAATTAGGTTAAGGTTAAAATGTTAAATAGAAATGAAACAGGGCGTGTGCTTGGTTTGCTAGACTAGCCACCCTTAAACAAAAAATAAAAAATAAAAAACCTCTAGACTCTTTTCTTGCACCAAAAATAGCCCAACCAAAAACAAACCGAGAAAACTGAATAGCCATTTTGTAACAGAGATAATTTTACGTTAGTAACAGATATATCTGTTATACATGGAAACAACTGTTACCAAATATTCAAAATAATAATTAGATAATTGAGTCAAATAATTAGATAATTGGGTCACGGTTATCTAGCCCTTTTCTTACGTTTTTATCCGTCACAAAAAAAAAAAAAAAAAAAAAAAAGGTTCTCTGTTTCTGCTCCCACCACGCAGCCACCAACTCTATGGTGCACTTCTCGTGCAGCACCGCAGCTGCCACTAGCACCACCTTGTCCCGTCATCACCAGTCAACAACCCTCACCAACCCCTCACGCCATCACCCAATTTCCATTAACCCCCCCCACTTGTCAATTTCGTTCTCTTTATACCCACTTTTCAAAACCCCTTTACCACCATCACTACCATCGGTTGCCAGCACCACCATACACCATCATCCATCAGCTTGTACCCCCATTACCACCACCGCCCTTCATAATCTCCACCACGTCAGTCCAAAATACCATCCCCATTCATCATCTCCCATCGACCACTAACGCCACCTTCGCCGCACCACTCGTCGCGTGCAATACCACCACCACCCCTTCATTTCACTGATCGGCCGAGAAATTAGCTTCTCGCTATGTTGTAGTGATTAGAAGCCATTGGACTTTGCTCCTAATTTGCTCCCGTCTTTGCTCTGCATTTCCAGTGGACTTGATCCCTTGAAAAGCTTCCATTGCTTCTTTGTTGAGTCCGTGCGGATCCATACCTTGGTCCATCCATATGTACCGCTTGGACGATGCTTTCCACAATTGCTTGGAACTTTAATTCCATTAAGCACAGAGTAAGGTTTGTCGGTTGGTTTCGTTGGAGTTGGGTTTGATTTATGGTAGTGCTTTTGTTTGTTGTGGTTTCGTATTGGTGTCGTCTGTTTTTGGGTTTGTTCGAGCATAGGGTGTCGTCATCATGCTCTCTCAGAAGAAGCATGTGCATTGTCCTTTTCGTGAGTTTGACAAGTGCAAAGATGGGGCCAATGGTGGTGGCGGTTTTGCGGTTTCGTATATCGAAACTCACATTAAGAAACAGCACTTGGGTGGTCAGGGAGATATAGATAGCCTGCGGGATAAGATTAAGAAGGACATAAGTTTATATTTATCCCTTCTTAATTTTTTGAAAACGGTGAACAAATGGATATGTGGCCACTGTCTCAGCATGCATGCATTAACCATACCATGTCGTCATTCAAGAGGCATCACAAAACCACCGAAAATGACTGATAATGGAGAGTTGGGATGCCTTATTGTCGGTATACCAGAACCACCGCCTATCCCTATGACTATGCAATCTGCACTCACATCACAAGGAGACGCTAGTGATATCCCGAGGCCTCTGGGTGTTGTTCCCTCTCTTGATGAGACGTTACTTGATAGGGCATTTCAGATACCCTTTTCGCGACTGCGGAAAAGTATACCCGCGTGCATGTCGTTTGGCGTTTTCACGGTGCATTGAAGTCCGCTCCCGGGATATTACGGTTGATCCTAGTTCAGTTTTGTCATGGGTTCGTCTTCTCCTTCTCCCCGTCTTTGCACTCTACAGGTTTTTCAAACCACGTAATCGTGAACGTCGATCCGGTACTAGGAAAAACCTTCGCCAGTAAAAGATACTCCATCGCGTTGACGATATGGAACGAGCACGGTGGATTGTTTTAAGCCTCTTAGAGTCTGGTAGTAGAGCCTCCTTCAATCCAGCCACCCCGATCTGTTTCTACTTAGAATGTGCGTCGATCGCGTCTGAAGGTTGTTGATGGACATTTTACGGCAGCCGTAAAAGTGTTGTCATCATCGTGGGTTAAGCCCCTAACTTCGGCTAAGACTATCCAAGCATTAGAGGAGAAACACCGGTCGACAACCACCGTGAGACCAACTGTTTGTTCCTTTGTCGAGCCTCCTTTATTTGTAGAGAGAAATACCCTTTTGTCATGCATTAGGTCGTTTTCGAAAGGCACTTCTTGTGGCCGTGATGGTCTCCAAGCTCAGCATTTGTTGGATGCTATGAGTGGTGCTGCAGCAGCTATATCGTCTGATTTGCTAGATGCATTGACCACTGTGGTGAATCTTTGGTTATAGGGACGATGTCCACAGCTGTTAGCGGAATTCATAGCGAGTGCTCCGCTTACTCCACTTCTTAAGCCAGATAACAGTATTCATCCTATAGCTGTGGGCATGGTTTGGCGTCATCTGGTCTCTAAGATTGCAATGAGAGGAGTTTCCAGAGATGTGGTTGGGTACTTACAGGATTTCCAGTATGGGGTGGGTGTTTCTGGTGGAGCAAAGGCGATTTTGCACGTTGTCAACCGTATGGTGTATGCTAACAACGACAATAGCTCTCTTTCTATGCTGCTGGTAGATTTTCAGAATGCTTTTAACATGGTTGATCGGACCATCATATTGAAAGAGGTTCGTATCCGATGCCCAGCTATTTCCCCTTGGGTCGAGTACTTGTATTGTCAGCCTGCGAGGTTATACATGGGGGATGGCTACATATGGTCTGCTACGGGGGTCCAGCAAGGCGACCCTCTAGGTCCCTTTCTATTTGCATTGGTGTTGCATCCTCTTATTCTACGGATCCGATCCGGTTATGGGCTTATTGCTACAGCGTGGTACTTAGATGATGGGACTACGGTGGGGATCTGAGACGCAGTGGCGGCGACTTTGGGTATGATTCAGGAAGAAGGACCTTCTTATGGGTTGGTTCTTAATGTGGCTAAAACTGAGATATTTTGGCCATCACTAGATCCACGTCGCTCTACTCCTAGTCTCTTTCCTTCAGATTTGTCCCATCCTCAGCAGGGGGTTAGGTTGCTTGGAGGTGCAGTTGGCACTGATGCATCTTTTGTCATGGGTCTTATTCGCAAGTGTATTGACAAGGCTATGACTCTGATGGACTGTTTGGCTGTATTAGAAGATCCACAGTGTGAGTTAGCGCTCTTACGAGCTTGTGTTGGGCTCTCTAAGTTGGTCTTCGCGATTCGTACTTGTCCACCATCTTTTTTTTAGAGAGGCAGCTCAGACTTTTGATCGGCATCTCCGCAGTGTTCTCCAGGGTATTGTGGTTTCTGATGGTCCTGGCTTCGGTGATTTATAGTGGCGTTTATCGACACTCCCATTATGTCTAGGCGGTTTAGGTATTTATTATGCCACTGATGTATCTACATTTGCTTTTGTGGCCTCCCATTTGTCCGGACTTCGAGCCGAGAACCACATTCTTAGGAGTTGTGGCCCGGTACCTTTGGATGAGATTCTTGATGTTGCTAGCGATGCATTGAGTCTCGTCTCACCCGATTTTGACCTCGGTTCTATGGTGTGAGTGCTACCGCCCCTCAAAACCACAAAAAGTTTTGGCGGAAGCGTTCTATGGTAAGATTGTTGCTGGTCTTGAGAGGGAGTTTGTGTTATCTGCTCGTCAAAAAGCAGTCATTGGATGCTTACAGTCAGAACATGCAAAGGATTTCCTACTTGCTATTCCGATGGAGGGACTTTGGGTACAGATGTCGCCGATGTAGAGTATCGTTCTATTCTCCGTACCGCCTCATGATTCCTTTGTACTCAGATGGTGGTCTATGCCCTGTGTGCAAAAAGAGCAGACTAGATACTTTTGGGGACCATGCAGCACATTGTAGATATTTCCCAGGCTTCAAATACCGACATGATCATGTCAGAGATATTTTATGTGATGCATTTTGGAGGGCTGGGGTACAGTGAAGAAGGAGGCTCCTGTGAATTTTCTCACTGATCCGAATGAGGGGAGATCGACACTTCGGCCTGCGGATGTATTGATCTACAGTTGGTCTGAGGGGAGGCATGCGTGTGTTGATGTAACTGGAGCCTCTCCATTAGTAGGGCTTGGGAATGGAGTCTTTGAGGTGGGAGAAACAGCTAATAGAGCAGCGGTAGGGAAAATTGAGAAACACGAGGAGGCTTGTAGAGCTAACCAGCATTGTTTCATTCTTTTCAGTTTTGACACTTTTGGTTTCTTGGCACAACAGTCTGTTGAGCTCCTTAAGAGATTGCAGAAAGTTATGGACTGCAACGTAATGACAGTTGGTTCTAACGAGTTTGTTTTTAGGAGGATAGGTTTTGCCATTCAGAAAGGACTTGCGGCGCAGCTTATTGCACGCTTGTCCTAATTATTTGTAAAACTCGTTATCATTATTAATAAAATTTCCACTTCAAAAAAAAAAAAAAAACATTATATAAAAGAAAATTAAACTTGTAATCTAATTGACCATTCTAATTTCATCACGCGCCCGCATCTCCCCCCTTAAAATTTTATAACACTTAATATTCCTTATTACTGTGGTTTCCCCTCATCTCAGCTAAACCCTAAATTCTTCTTATTTCCAAAGCTAGGTCAAAGAGGAAAACTTGAAGAAGTAGCTGAGGAAGACGAGGTAAACTCACACCATTGATTTCTCTCCATTGTGAACATATTACTCTCCCTCGCGAACTGATTTCTCTCATCACAAAAGTTCTAATTTCTTTTTCTTTGGGTTATAAAATTTGGGCATTGCAGATTCTTAAAGTAGGTATCTTTTGATTTCGGTGTACGTTTTTTTTTTGGTTTTCGGTCTGCATTTTTTCAAAACTTGGGAGATATTGGAATCATCTCAGTCGGATCTTGCAACTCCAAGCTATAACTGCCCACAGTGATATTGAAGGCACTTTCTAAATATTGAGGTAATAACAATTCATACTATAGGTGGTGTTTCAATGAATTTCAGTCCATTGCCGATTGGCTTGCACTTGAATAGTGTTGTAACATCTAGCGGCAATGGTAGCGTAAACTCTCCCATTTTCTCGGTTCCTTACAATATGATGAGTAAACAATTTGATAGTTTTTTTTTTCAATTTTTACAAGTCATGGTAGTAAGAATTTTGTGCACTCCGGATGATCTTTGATGGAATTGTGAATTTATCCAAATGAGCCCTACAAAGAAGAGGCAAGTTATTTTCTGTTTATTTCATTATCTGACGCTCTTAGTTTTTTCCTTGTGGGTCATATAGTCTGGTGTTGGATGCAAAAATTAAGAAACAACAACTAACAGTCAACTCAAAAAGAGCAATGACATCCCCGGATTTAATAACACATTTTCTGGTATCTCTTGACAGATCAAGAAGCAATTGAGTCCTTTTCTTCTGAGATTACGATATGAGGCCAGTAAACAGTAAATACTTCTAAGTTTTATTGCTTGTTTTCCTTAAAACTCTTTGTACTAATCAAGTGTCCTTTTATTTCATTTTTTTCCCTTATTTTTTAGGCTCACAAGAGTAGCCTTGTTCCATTATATACTGCCCCAATTCTATTTTTGTTCCTTACAATTGTAATATTCAAGGCAGAACTATGGTAAGTTCAAAAATCTGTCTTAACCATGCTACTTGTGAAGTGGATATAATTTTATGTTATTGAGTATTTAAGTTTTTTAAGAAATGCTTGCAATCATTCTATGGTTTTAAATCTAGGTTTACATACAAATTACTTATTTTCCATTTTTAGAGTAGTGACAATAGTGGGTCTTATTTATTTGTCTTGTGTCTTAAACATACATTGTGGAAGCTTGGATTACATTTGTTTTAGCTGCATCACCTACACTTTAGTAAGAATAATCAACTCATGCATGGTATTAAACATGTGCTCCTGTCGCCAGCAAGCTTGACGTGTTGTTATCGTTAATGGCATCATGTCGTATTTGGTCATTGTTGTATAGGCTCTATCTTAAAAATAATTATTTTGGAAGAAAGCTACTATGTGAAGAAATAATTATTTGTCCAACTAGTTCATGAATGAAGCCTCCTACATTGTTATAGAAAGAAATATGATAGTATAGAGGCACTAGAGAATTTTTTTGGACCTAAAGCTTTTCCTTATCCTTCAATTTCAAAATTGCGGCAACATTTTGCGTATGCTGATTAAAATTTGTAGATTTCTTTATCAGTGGGAAAAAAGTCACCTTTGTTATATGAATATCACTCTTTCTTAGTTCTGGTTCAGTGTATTGCTTGAATTGGTCCATAACAAAAAAAGTTTTATGCAAGGTGTAATCGGCAAAGATTGGAATGGGGTTGCATGACGAAAAAAAATTGCGGTTGAGCCTGCTAGAGGGTTGCAATACCTTCATGAGGAATGTAGAGTAGGATGCATCGCCCAATCGTGATATCGTCCAAACAATATCCTCATTACCCATGATTTTGAGCCACCTGGTATGGAATTCATTAATTTATATAGACTTAGTAGGAGTTCACAGTTATATCTAATTTCCTTCGCTTTTTTTGCTCTATTCAAGACCAAAATCTTAAAATAAAAAATTTATGTTGTCATAGTTTTCAGCCTTTTTACATATCTAACAACTGGTGTTGGGTTATAATTTCTTTAATGCTCGTGGATAAACAACCATTTATCTAGCACATCCAATATATATTGTTGTAGATAATGCTCTGGTTTTTTTGATACCCATTAATCTTTTGCAACTAGTTGGTGAAAATAGGGTCTTTACAGGACCAAAAGTTGTGGATATTAGCAGGCCCAAGGGTCAGCAGTGTCTTACTGAATGGGTATATATTCTATTAAGTGAATGAACATTGAACACACATGGTTTCTTGTTTATATTGTCCTTAAGAGTTCCGTCTCCTTCATCTTAAGTTCTAATATAAAAGTTATTTCCAATACATTTTGGCACAAAGCTGGACCTGATCTTGAACACAAGTAATTGTCTTCTGTAGAACTTCCTTTGTCATTCAGGTACTATATTATGCGGATGTTCCATCTGTTTATTTTCCTTTTATAAAATGTGCATTGATTTTCTAGTACAATGTTTCATACTGCAGAAAAAAGAAAACAGAGTGATTTGTTAGGCTGTGATAGGTTCTTGGATTAAATTGATTGCATCAAGCTAGGCTGTGATAGGTTCTTGGTTGGATGATTGTGGTTCTCTTTGGCTCATTTCGGTACTGCATATTAGATTTTGTTGGTATATGTTGGCTTGTTACAATTTTTGTATATAGTGTAATATTTGTAATTGGAGAAGATATTTGTGTGATGAATGTGATTTTAAGATACATTTCATCTTTATTTGATGATAAATGACCAGAAAAATGGTATTATATTGGGATGATATTAGCAATTTTGTTTTTTTATTATTATATTTTATTATTATTATTTTGATAAATGGGACATCACTTTTAAAGTGATTTATAGAGTTATTTCACATCGCTTTACAAGTAATTTGGAATCTGAATGAAACGTCACTTCCTAAGTGATGTTAATCAGCCTTATTGATTTCACTTAAAAAGTGATGTTAAACGTTATAACATCACTTGTGGACATCGATTAAAAAGTAATGCAAAGTTATAACATCACTTGTGGATATCAATTAAAAAGTGATGTGAAGTAACATCACTTGTCGACATTGTTTAAAAAGTGATGTGGAAAACCCTGACTTTTCACGTCGCCACCATTCACATCACTCTCAAAAGTGATGTCTTATACTTTTGACATCACTTTTTAAGTGATGGGAAATGCCATTTATATTGTAGTGACTACCACAACAAGAACAAGGTTTTAGGTTTGCATTGTAATTCCATGAAGGTTGTGATGCATATTGATAAACCATGGATGCTCAAACAAGGATGATGCACAAATAGTAGAAATTCATTTTTTTGAATTTGTATATAAAAACTTTGAAAGTATGTAGATTTGATGTTATACCTTGTTCGAATATGACAGTTGGGTGCAAAACTAGGTTTTGGGGTTCTACACGCTTCAAAAGAGAAGATCACTACATCACCACATGGGGTGCTACCAAGAATCTAACTCATAATGAAATGAGGGAGGGGAGTGAGGAAGGTAGTTGGTCCACTGGAATCTGGTAGTTTTCCACTCTCAATCTTCGTGCTAAGTGTTTGTCCTATGGACGTGACTAGATTGGCTCTACTTGGTTAATTTTATATTAGATTTTAATTTAGTCAATGTAGCATTTGAATCATGCAACGTCCGTTAACTAAAGTGGGGCTTAATCCCACTTGTTGTTTGTTATGGCTCGGGTTTAGCCTTAAGCGCGTAAAGTAAATACAATATGGAAATTTAACACGGAGTCACACAAACGTGCTTTTGTAAACAACCAAGTATCCTCTGACTAAGAGTTGCGAGGAGGTTAAGAGATTACCTCCCAAGTGTGTGTACACATACTTGGGGATGGAGATGACATGGTGGGGCTTGACCAAGTGTTGGGTGTCTTGATATGTCAAACCCACCTTTCGAGCTTTACTTTTTTTTTATGTTACAAAATTTCTAAATTAAACCCACATTTTGGGTTGGAATGGTGGCAAAGCCAATAGGTTTACAAATTTGCCTTCGTGGGCTCAATTAATAGAAATGTAAAACAAAAAGTAACTAAGTTAAACTTCTTAACTAATCAGGATTTAACTATTAACTATATGATTACGAAAAGAGAACAAGAATTGTCAAAGATTGAATCTTTAATCCCCAAGTTGATTTGTAATGCGCGAGCGTTTTGTTATATAACTCGCCTTGCGCATTCAAATGTCCCAAGTTGATCAAATATCCAACACTTGGTAAGTTTGTCAAACTTAAACCAAAAGACAATTACTTCCCATTTTAAGCATAAGTTGATATTATCCTAAACCTTATCTTTAAACAAAGTTGATATCATCCAAAATTCTTTTAATTAACCATAATTAATAATGATAAAAGCAAAATATGATATTATCCAAAAAAACTAAAATTTTATCTAATAATGATAATAAACTAAGTTGTTTTTTTTTCTTTATATATATATATATATATATATATATATATATATATATATATATATATATATATATATATATATATATATATATACGGGCCGGCTAGGTAGACAACAAACTCTCGGACAGCATCCAAACAGCAAAATTTCGGCAGTTGGATCAAAAAAAATCAAACCAATATTAAACCGTTGGATCACGTTTAAATCAAAATTAAAATCAACACACCCAAATATTCTCACGAAGGGTTTTCTCTCTCCTATTACTCTCTCCAATTTTCTCCGAATCAAAACCCAACGCCTCCAAATTCAACACCAAAACACCCCCAAATTCAAGAATTCCAAATTTGATTCCAGCAGTGAAGTTGGGTTTGAATGATCAAGCATTTTTGCTCTTGGCGTTCATTGGTTGCACGGTATAATTTTTGAATTTTGTTGATGAAATGCTTTGTTAATTTTATGGACTGGTTCAAGTATCAAGAAGTTGGGTGTTTTATATTTGGTTGTTTGGTATATATATTGTTGAATACAATTTTCATAACTTGGTGACATGTAAAAACATTGGAAGTAACTATAGTTTCTTGGGTTTTGGATACGATAAAGTCTAGTTTGGGAATGAAATAATGATTTATCTCCTTTGGTTTGTTGATGAGAGTAGCAAAACTGATAAACATTTTATTTGTTCACTAAAATTTGAAGTCATTTGTACTGTCAATATACTATTAACCAAAATAAAGACAACACAGATAAATTGTTCAAAGAAGGTACAAAAATAATAGAGGGAATTTCCAAGTAATTGGTTCCATACTTAGCAAACTATTGTGAAGAAATTAATAGTTTCTCCTTTAGTGAACAAATAAAATGTCAGTGTTACTCTCATCAACAAACCAGTGATAAATCATCATTTCATTCCCAAACTAGACTTCAGATCCAAAACCGAAGAAACTATAGTTACTTCCAATGTTTTTACATGTCACCAAGTTATGAAAATTGTATTCAACAATATATATACCAAACAACCAAATATAAAACACCCAACTTCTTGATACTTGAACCAGTCCATAAAATTAACAAAGCATTTCATCAACAAAATTCAAAAAATTATACCGCAGTAAACCAATGAATGCCAAGAGAAAAAAATGCTTGATCACTCAAACCCAACTTCATCCGCTAGAACCAAATTTGGAATTTTGAATTTGGGGGTGTTTTGGTGTTGAATTTGGAGGCTGGTTTTGATTCGAGAAAATTAGAGAGAGGAATAGGAGAGAGAAACCCTTCATGAGAATATTTGGGTGTGTGATTTTTTGATTTAAAAACGTGATCCAACAGTTTAATCTTGGTCTGATTTGTTTTGATCCAACGGTCGAAATTTTGCTGTTTGGATGCTGTCCGAGAGTTTGTTGTCTACCTAGCCAGCCCGATATATATATATATATATATATATATATATATGGGGAGGGATATGCCCACTCGGGCCAAAGCCCAACCCAACCCACTCTAAATCGTGCCCACTCTAAATCGTGAGATCATCTCGACATCTAAGGGATGAAATTAAAACAAACCAAAATCGAAACCCTTCGCTCCCAAAAACAAACCAAAATCGAGAAACTAAATCGAAACCTTCGCTCCCACTGTGCCTACTCCAAATCGAAATTCTCAAACTTGCAATACTCAAACCAGAACCAGAACCAAATCGATACAGGTGCTTGTAAAAGACGATATTAGTGAATTAGTTGGAATAATAATTAGTTCTTGAGAGAGAATGTGAGGATAGAGAGATCAGTGGGGTTTCTCCATTATTCTACACATCAATACACTCTTCTATTGTTTCCCCCGTGGATTTAAGGCATCACGCCAAACCAAGGCCCAAAATATCGAATTCGGTGAGTATTTCGATGTACCCAAAAACCGATATATATAAAAAATATCAGAGATATCTATTTTTTTGTTAACCAGTCAAAATTTTGTTTTGTATGTCGATATATCGAAAATATCGTCGATTATATCGGAAATATCGTCAATATATCGATCAAAGTCAACAATATTTGGTTAAAGTTAACAATATCGGTCAAAGTCAACAATTTATATCGGATATATCGTATATATCGGTCGATATATATCGTTATATCGGAAATTGCGATATATATCAAGAAAAAAATGATTCAATATTCGGTTGAGATATATCGAATATATCCATATCAGTGTACCAAAAAAATTATATATATCGGCGATATATTGGATATATCGGCGATATTTTGGGCCTTGCACCAAACTAGGTAAATCTATGTTTTTTTTTGGGTAATGAACAAAGTAAATATCTTGTTCTCATTGCTATTTTTTTTGGTAACTTTGTTCTCATTGCTATTGTGTGGTGTGATATGCGCAATTTCTTTGTTGTCGTTAGTGCACGTCTCTATATTGCTTGCGATGGGATTAGCTTCCACAATGGGCAACAATTCTATCATCTTGGGGGATTATATATGAGCAATGTTGAACATCATAACTAACCCAAGCCTCACAATGTTTGTTGAGTGTTTGCAATCATATTTTTTCACCTTGTCCGTCAAAGATTTATTTTACACCGAGCCAGACAAGTGTTGAAGGCAAAATTATCTTCTGAGCAATGTAGTCTAATTCCAAAGTAAACAATTAATACTGTCACAGAAGAAATCATATATGATAAAACAAATTTTTATCCGAACGTTTATTGGTTTTCTTGATTAAGTCCGAGGTCCACAGTCCGAAGTCCGAAGACCAAAGTCCAAAGTCCAAAGTCCGTATAGTCATCCGTTTTAATCAAGTTCCCTTACTCACGTGGGTTTGGTAGGATAGGTCGAGTAAGGGATCGTCCAAACCTTAGGGCTCAGAAAGGTTCACAACTAGAATCACAACTTTTGGTGCATGAGTAGGATTTTAGGTTTCTTAGTTGGTTTTAATTAAATTAACGATAATGCAAATAATGTAAATTACTACGGTAATTTATATGTAGGTAAACAAGATAGAGAAATAGAGAGAGAGTTAGTCATACTCATGCAAGAATCATTTTTCAACAGTTTATATTACCATATCACTACATCTCTAATTCGTCTCGTGTTCGGAGACGACGTCGAGTATTGATCCCTAATGCATGCCCACATCTCTGAGCCGCATCGCACTAGCATAAGGAGTTGAACTAATATTTCATCTCTGGAATATCATTTCAGCTCCTGGCTCGATTCCACATCAGCTGGACAAGTTGGAAGAGATGTCTGACACTATAGAGTCGCCAAGACGACATTTTGGTCGCGACGAGATCGTTTCTAGAGCATCAAGATCTAAATTTGTACAATCTCAGTCATTTTGGGACCGGATGTATAATCTATGCCTAATTCCTAAGTAGTGATTCTAGAATATTAAAGAGTCAATCCGGATTCTCACACGAGCAGCATAACCCTCCCCCTGAGGGCGGGATTAGCTCATGGTCATTGAGGGAATAATAAAACTTGCTGTATACATTAAGTAAATAAATGCAGGACAGGAATTACACTAGAAAAGAAATGACTGTTATTAAGGGTAAATTGGCTTACAGTATTTAAGCTGCTGGAATAAAATGACGGAATGTAAGTGCTGAAATAAAACTAACTAATTGCTAAGCGGATGCTAGAGCATGAAAATGCTGAAGGAAGAATATCAAAGGCTACCACCTCATATATATAGGCTGGAGACTAGAGAAGGATTAATTGAGTTTTGGCCATTTCTCAATTTGAGACATTCAAAACTTTGATTTTGTTTGCATGTGAATTCCTTTTAACCAAAGTTTTGTTTACGAAACAAAACTTCATTTATTGTTTCGTCCTTTTGTGCTTTGTATTTGTCCCTTTGCTCAATTTCATTTCAATCTTTGAACAGGTACGTGTCTTCTCACATTGCAAGGTGGCACAATTTTGTGACCATCTCTTGCCACCTGCCTATGCTGACTCGTCATGCCTTTTGGCCCCGCCGAGTGGGTCCACTTAGTATGTCCAATGGCAGTGCCGATTTTGGTGTTTTTACAACTTTCTGTCTTTGCGTAGAGTTTGTCGCCCTGGTCGCTCTAGCAGTTTACTAGCCAACGTCGGCACCTAGATTTATCAGATTTGAGCTTCGAAAGTTTGCTGCTTCTTTATATGTGGACCCGTTCTGCACTGGTTTTGTTCTTTTGGAAACTTCGGCTCTAGTCAAGCTCTGTTGGGCTTGACTGGGGTTGAGTGGGAAACTTCAAATATTCCAGTATTCCCGTACTTCGATGCATGTTTTATCATTATATTCATTTTAAATGCGGAAACCTGCAAAAGTACGAAAATATAATTATTACATGATTATTAAACATATAATCGACCAAAATGTTATGTCTCTCGGGGTTTAATATTACAGTTTTGGGTGCTTATCACACCACCCCCAAACAGCATTTTGCTTATCCTCAAGCAAAGAGGAGACATTAAAATGATAAGTGGTCAAAACTGTTGTCCTAAGCTAAATCTCATTTCGCAGAGTGCGGTTGCATTGACCGTATGCAACAAGGCCTTGAACCACTAGGAATTCCCTAGTGAACGAGTTATAGCCTCGTGAGAGTTTTCCAGAGAAGATACTCACAAACTTCGTTTATACTACAACGACTTAATAACAAAGGCTTGTTTCCTTAATTAATCTCAGGTATCTAGACATCTCACTAGCGGGGGAAACAAGGATTTAATTCTTTCAAATTTCAAGTTAATATACATACAATAATCAAAACATCTATGTATGAGCATGCATGCAGTGATCTTATAATAAAATGTACGAGCAGGGCCGTTTCTGGATCCTTTGGATAGCGTTTTTAAATAGGTTCTCACAGGTATGTGTCGAAACACAATTTCTCTCTTATTTTTCCACTTAAGTTCTGCTATCTCTAGTGTGCAGTGGGCACACATTTCCTCACATACTCAATGACAGTCAGAGGTGCCGAGGTCGAGAAGTCACAACTACTACTTATTATCACACTATCCTACTCCTAATTGAGCTAGAGGTCTTTATTAGGTGTTATGGGGCTTAGGAGGTAGTGTAGAAAAAACTGGAATGGAAAATTCAAAAATAATAAGTATGAGAGAATAAGGTCTTCGAGATATTTATACTAGATAATCCTTATTTTCTTTCCCGCTTCTAACATGGGTTTCCATACTTGGATTTTTCAAGCTTTTGTATTCCCTTTTGATTTGATTTTTTGGGGGGAATTCTAACCTTGATATTTCTTTTGATTTTTGGAAACATATTTTTATTTTTTTTCTTTTTCTTTTCTTCAAAAAGTAATGGCGATTTTGATTTGTGACAAGGTTTTTCTCTTCATTTTTCTGCACTTCATCCTATTTCTCATACTCGTCATCTAGGTAGGCTTATTTATTTATGGTTAATAGATGGGTAATGATTTTTTGGTGAAGTAGAAAGGATTAATGAAAGGTTCAGTGGAGCGATTAGCGGTAATTTTTTTTTACAGGTGTGAATTTTTGGCTATATCGATCTAAAGAAGGCCTAAATTCTCGCCTAGGATTTGGGTAGTGATCAAGTAAGTAGACGTGTGAACTTCTCTTATTCGGAAGAACTACTCCTCTGTGTCATTACTTATATATCACACATTTTGAGGCTTTTGGTTAGATTCTTACAGGATATGGAAACTAAGTTGTCTAACCGTGGGTCCCAGAAACTTACTGTTGTGTACATTTAATGATAGTCAGTGCATGAATGCTCATGAAAAGATGTAAAAACTATTGTATACGTATTAAATTAAGTTTCTAAGAACAAGTCCTAATTATGATGCTAGAGTGAGATTTCTAAATATTTTTCATCATAGAAAGGGAAACGAGAATTTGTCACTAAATACGTTTATTTAGACATCAAGTAAACTATATACAACTATGCATGCCTAATTTTTGCAAAAGGTTCTCACCACTCCCAAACAAATGACATTAATCGTGGTCCTCAAAGTGTTAAGAGGAAGAAAGAGTATACCTGAGAGGCTTTGAGCAAAAATATAGCTGACATTTTCCACAGAAATTTATTGTAACACACTATATATTATACATCATAAAAGTAGAAACACACTGTTAGAGTAGCACACTATTAGGTTATTTATTTATTTCACATCAAAACGTAAAACAAATATGTACATGCATCAACTCACATTGCCCCAACCTTGAACTGGGGGATAGTCCATTCTTGCCTCGTCCCTGTAGAAATGTCATTCCTTTGCATCACACCAATCTATCATAGCTTTCCAGACTTCGCTCCACTTCCTCTTTTTTGCATTGTCTAGATGAGCTATCATTTTATCATCATTAGGGAAAGAACGAACTTTCTTTAGATACCTTGCAGGGCGTCGCCATGTCCTAAATCGCAAAGAACTTAATTATCTTGTTTGTTGGACACATAGAGTCGACCTTTACCCGTTTAAAGGTGGCGCGAATCTGCGGAAGTATCGTCCTCACTATCCCCGCATGTTATAACCGGCGAGGGGTGATATAGTCTTTGCCGAAAAGACCGAGCCCTCTTAAGATTCTCAATTACTAGGTCTGTAATGTCAAAGGCGGTATGTTGCTGGGACAAGGCATGGAATGTCTTACAAGCTGACTTTGATGCAGTGGAGAAATGCCAATCCCCCATGATGTTCAGAAGAATAAATAACATGACAGTTCCAACATTCATGGTCATACTGGCTAGTGGAATAGTGAAGTCTGGCCATCGGCCAGCTTTGGCACGTTCACTAACGTGGGCAATGCCATCGCCATACCGGGCAGCAAAATCTTCCCTAGAATAGTCATTAAAGTCATTCTCTATCATGTATTGAATGGGGAGGTCTGGCTGAAGAGGAGGAAGGTCCAAAGCCATAGCAACATTTGGCTCGTAAAAAGAGTGTCGGGTGTTACCAATACGGAGTGTAAATCCATTCAAAGGGAAACCCTGTACAGCCGGTAGATCTTCCATGTGATCATAAAAATAAGTTGCCAAACCTGGGGAGTATGTCTACTCCGGGTGTAGAATAAGAGAGTTCCAACCAACTTGAGTGATGTAGTCTCTGAAAAGATGTCCATATATATGCAGGAGAATTCAGCAACAAATGGAAAGATTGTTCTAGAATCATCTTTGGAGCTTCCACTGTAGAAGAAGTGTGAAAAGAATGTGACATGTTTAGACAAGGATAAACAAATATTAGAATATGATGAGAATAATTAAGTAAAAACAAATTACCATAGGAAAATTTCACTATAATTAAAAACTAAAAAGAAAATGACAAATAATATAAAATTGCAAAATTTAAATGGTTTCATGGGCCCAAGTAACGGCGAGGATCCTTTTGTGGGAGGGATCCATTTATAAGATTTTCTATGCCGTCAATCCGTGCACCAGCCCGTTGCAACATTTTGCTTTCTGTCTGGTAAATCTTGGCGTGGTTCTCCATTATGAGAGTGTGATATGCCAAAAATTGGTTGTGGCTGTGCAAGAATTGTGCTTGTTCCTCTTCGTTTATTGTCCGCAGGTCCTGAAATTCAAGAAGACTGGTGATGATAATGTTCTGACGTTTGAATAATGTCATCAGTCCTTGTTACATTAAACGAAGCCCTTCCATGGGATTAAATACGTTGCATAATGCATTTTCAGTGAAGATGTTGTCAGCGGAACAATCTTCGTCGGTTTCTGCACTGACATAGTTCTTTGCAACGTCGGGGTTCCAGAATCCGTTCCTACATACTGAGTGAATGGTAAGAATGTTAGCTGTTCGAAGAGGTGTATGAGGAGAAGTACTAGAAAAACCCCAACGTATCATGATAAGTGTCACAATGGTTGGTAAAGGAGCTGCCTTTTTCCCGCAACGCATCGCGTTCGGATAAATTTAATAATGCAAAAATCATTGCGGTTACTCTGTAAGACCGTGAGTAGATGGAGGAGGGTTTGGTTATTTTGGAAGTATTAGGCGGTCGAGCACATTATGAGCTACCCATTGGATCACAGATAATTGGTTCTTTTGCAAAGATCGCTGATAAACAATACGGTTTTTCCGGTTGTATTCGCCGTGAAAGATAGTTGCAAACATCAGATGCCTGATATTGTCGAAAGGTGAATCCTGAAGGTGTACTCCTTGGTTTGTAATAGGAATTTGAAGTACCTCAGAGATGATTTCCATAGTCAATTCACGCTCGCATCCGTTAGCATGGACAAAGAATTGGCCATTTTGGAAATAACCGTTTTTATAGAACAACAAGACCAATTCTCTGGAATAAAATGCTTGCTTATGATGTAAAAGAGGGTACCATCCTCGACGTGATATTTCTATGTCAAAAAAGGGATGAAAAAGACCATTTTGGAAATTTTCCATAAAATTTTGCTCGGGCACTAAACTTCGAAAGTGAGGGCCATTAAAGATGGAGTGGTGAAAAAAAAAAAAATTTGGAAAAGGGAAGTTAGATTTTTTTGAGGTGCCTATCCTTATTATAAATAGGCACCAATCCGAAAATGTAAAAAGATACGTGATCGAGGAGTCACAGGGGTAGTTAGACCACGTGTATCTTCTAAGATATATAAAAGTGGATGTAGTGTGGATGAGAAGAATGAGGCATGTGACAAGGAGTGCCCCCTTTTTTTTTTTTTTTAAGTAAATAGCGTAAGTAGAAGGACAAGGAAAATGTAGATATACTATCACAATAAGATGTAAGAACATACAACGGTATGGAAACACAACATAATGATACGGGAAATGAAATACAAACCTAAATATTAGATAGAACTATATGCCACATTAACAACATTACTATAATGAAACAAACAAGCATAAAGACTTGATTAGCATATTCAATTTGCCGCTGCTCAAACTTTTATAGTGTATCCATGAAGCTTGAAATTTGGAGCGGACTAAAAACAATTTTTTTGAATAAGAAGTGTAGAGGGAAGAATATGAAATGAGTGAATGTGGAGGAAGTGTTGAACTTATTTATAGAAAGAAAATTGTCATTTTCTGACCGTTTTTTGTGAGTTTTCATGACCGTTTTCTAACCGTTTTTTGTGCGTTTTCATGACCGTTTTCTAACCGTTTAATAAAACGTTAGTTTACGGTAAAGTTTGTTGTTAAGTGTGACATCTAAAATATATATGTATATATATATTTATATATATTTATATAAATTATTATTACTAATATTATTATATATGTTTCTACCTATATAATATAATATTATATATAACTAATATATCCAGGCAGAAATTTTTAGGAAATATCCTACTATTAAGCTGGAAATGCAAACACGTAAATCAAATATCTGACATAAATATTATACAAGACTGGAAAAATAAACTAGCTACTGATGATCCTCAGGGGCTGCAGAAGAAGAACCAGGAGTCCTGCGACGTCATGTAGTACAAGCTCCCGTGGAGGCTAACTGCTCCTGGATATCACCCAGAGTATCCATCACCTGAGCCTGAAACTGATGCTGGCTCTCCATGAACATTCGCTAGAACTGGTTCTGGCGTGTAAGCATATGGTCCTGAAATGTAGTCATGGAAGCTCTCATTTTCTATTTGGAATTAGCCCATCTTGTATGCATTATCGACTTCGTGGCGGCGTGGTCATATATCTGTCCTTAACTCGCCCAAGGTACGTTTCATCAATACCTGGCGAGTGTACATGTCTCTCAAGCCACTGTTCATAGCACGTAAGGCATCTATGGGGTGGATGATCTTACTCATGGCAGTCTCATCAAAGTAGGGTGGGTGAGATGAGCCTACGCTAGCGTGCTCAGCAGCCCTTGGTGTTGTGGGTTCCCAAGGGTCCAGTATGCATTTCTTGAAGACAAGCATATTCTCATATTGTGGTATAGGGAGTAGCGGGGTGGCGGACAGAAAACCCAAGGTAATCATAACTTGCGTTACCAGAACAGTAAGAGGGGCTGATCTAAGAGTGGCATGTGTAATAATATCAAAAAGAAAGGTAACAATGCAGAAGTTACCCTTTCGCTCCTGGAGGATCCAGAGAAGGTGGAGGAAAGTCTTGTTGATGTCGAGGGCTTCGAGGTGCCAATGACGTTCAGTCCGACCATTGAGTCACAACTAACTGGTTCCGTCGCGACCGAAGCGATACTGGCGCATTTTCCATCTATGTTGTACTCTCCCTCGATTAGCGTGTCGAGCATTAGGTCGTAAGTCCGTGGGTACACGGACTGCTGCTGAGTCAGCACGTGGTCGACCAAAGGAATGCCCATGATCCCGGAGAGCAAAACAGGTGTGACTTCGTGGCGCACACCCTCAACGGTAACCCAAAAATGGTCGCCATTAAAGCTCCCATTGTCGTAGAATTTCATCACCAAATCCTTTGAATAAAGCCCTCCATTAGCATATAACAAGTACTCCCATCCTCTAGAGTGGATTTCATTATCAAAGAATGGAGCAAACATCCCGTTTTCAAATAAATTTCCAAAAATTTTCTCCACACAAATACGCCTGTTACCGGCCATCACTGGTCTTAGGGAGAGGCTGGATATTGATTAATGATGAGGGGGAGAAATGGGACTTGCTGACGGAAGGGAATTGTGGTCGGAGTTGTAACAGTCTCGCGCGAGACATGGATTTAGTGTGGGCCTATCTCGTACGAGACTTAAACGAGAGGGGGCAAGATCCGGAATTTAGGGAAGAAAAAATGAGCGATGGTGACGCGTGTGGTCGGGTTTGTCGGGTTTAAAGGGCCTGAGATTTCGATATTTTGGTTGGGCCAAAAAATTTCCGAAGCCCAAATCAAGCCAAAAACTCGATTTAAGCCTAAAAAACTAAACGCTTACCCACGACTCGTTTGGACTCCAAATTGGATGAATGAGATATTGAAATGATCGGCACAAAAAATGATATCCAATTGTATGAGTCATTTAAAGGTCACAAGAGTTTTTGAAAAGAAGGAGAGTGTTTTATTTATAAACAAAGGTTTTATTTATATACAAGGGAGATATACGTGAAAAACACTAGATGTCCAGAAGAGTCACCATCTTAAATCATAGACAACTATCATGTCGGCTCTGGAGTGAACCCAATCCAGCTAAACTGTGGCTTTACCTCTATGTATTATGGGGTTAGGGGCAGGACGGTACCATCTTGGACCGTGTGCGCTACTGTCTAATAAAATTGCCCTTATTACGTACGGCTATCCTCAAACCGCCCCAAGGGAAATCAAAGTAACCAATTCTAGGGTTGGTCTGGTGGAATCCATTGCCCGTTTGTGTTCCAAGTATGCGTCATCTGAGGTCGGACACGAATCTCATGTGCAAAAATTAATGCAAAGGGAAAAGGCAACAATATAAACATATCTACAAGGTGAGTATTTTAACGTCAGATCCTCAAGACGAGTCCCAACCTGTGGGAGAAACGGCGCTGCGACGAAGATTATCCTGTGTAGCTGGTGTCAGACAAAAGTATACCTTAAACTGGCTAATATCTGATAGGAAGTCAAGACCTAGATAGAAGGGTGTTTGACAATGCATACACCAGCCCATCCTTCGCGCACGTCATTTACGAGCAAAAGTACTACGACCATTCCCTATTCGTGATGAGTGAGACTTACACCAAATGATTAGCTGAAGTTCGCGAGGTAGAGAGTAGAAAAGGGAAGAGAAGAAATTAGATGAAATTTTAGGTACCCATTGTTTACCGAAAAGCACGTTTGCTCGTGTTGCAAAAGACATTTATACTCAGTTCTGAAATAGAGTTTTCGTGGACTAAGGTTCCGGCGCTTGCAACCACACACTTCAAAGAACTATGGAGATCATAAGATAGAAGATGGCCCAGCTACCAAAATGGTGTACCCTCTATAGAAACAAGATTGAGTACGCCAAACGAAACATCTAGTCTGTGTAGACCGGATCCTGAAGAAGAGTATGTTCAACATCTGGTGAACGTAATTCATGGTAATGTTTTAGGCGTTGTCCATTGACTTGAAATTCGCTGTTATCTTGTGGATTAAGCAAAGAGATTTCCCCATAATGTTTCACAGCTGACACAATGAAAGGACCAGACCACCGTGTTTTCAATTTACCAGGAAAAATGTGTAATCACGGAGTTATGCGGTAAAACTTTTTGGCCAATTTTAAAATTCTTACGCAAAATGTGCTTGTCGTGCACTCTTTTCATATTAGCTTTGTAGGATTTCGAGAGATCATAAGCATCACTCCGAATCTCCTCAAGCTCATTTAATTGCAGTTTTAAACTTCTTTGCCTGCCTCGATGATATTGTAATTGAGTCTTTTGATGGCCCAAAGGGCACGATGCTCAAGTTCAACTGGCAGATGACAAGGTTTTTCAAAAATAATGTGGTAAGGAGACATCCCTATAGGTGTCTTAAATGCTGTTCGGTATGCCCATAAGGCATCCGATAAGCGGAGAGGCCAATCCTTTCTTGATGGGTTGACAGTTTTCTCCATAATAGACTTTATCTCTCTGTTAGAGACTTCCACTTGGCCACTCGTTTGTGGGTGATATGGAGTAGCAACCTTGTGAGTAACTCCATATTTCTTCATTAAAAACCTAAAAAATTTATTACAAAAATGTGTACCCCCATCACTAATGATAGCTTTGGGGACACCAAAACGAGAGAAAATGTTTTCTTTAACAAATTTCACGACAGTCTTATGGTCATTTGAGCGACATGCAAGTGCCTCAATCCATTTGGACACATAGTCTACAGCGACTAAAATGTATAGAAAACCTTAAGAAATAGGGAAAGGTCCCATAAAATCAATGCCCCAAATATCAAAAATTTCCACAATCAAGATAGGATTTAGGGGCATCATATTTCATTTGGTAATTCGACCTAGGTGCTGACAATGAATGCAAGCTATGCAATGTTCGTGTGCATCGCAAAAAAGGGTAGGCCAGTAAAAACCACATTGTAATACCTTGGCCGCAGTTTTCTTTCCACTGAAATGACCTCCGCAAGATTATTCATGGAAAAAGGATAATACGTCGGTGTGCTCCCAGTCGGGAATGCAGCGATGAATGAGTTGGTCGGAACAATACTTAAAGAGGTAGGGGTCATCCCAAAAATAAGATTTTACAGTGGATAAGAACTTTTTATGATCAGGACGTGACCAAGAGGAAGGAACTTCCTCAGTAACTAGGTAGCTAACGATATCTGCATACCATGGAGATGAGAAAATATAGTACAAATATTCGTCTGGGAAGGAATCACAGATGGCTTCAGAATCACTATCAATGTCACCAACCAGCCTTGATAAATGGTCGGCCACTACATTTTCGGTTCCTTTCTTGTCTTTGATTTCCAGGGTGAATTCTTGCAAGAGAAGGATCCAGTGGAACAATCGTTGTTTTGCGTCCTTTTTCGCGAGTAAGTACCGAAGTGCGGCATGGTCAGTATATACGATAGTGGATGTTCCAACTAGGTAAGGGCAAAACTTATCCAAGGCATAGACAACAGCTAGGAACTCTTTCGGTTGTTGTTGTGTAATTACATTGAGCGTCATTAAGAGTTTTACTAAGCGTAGTAAATGACAACGGGTTTGTCATCATGTCGTTGGCCTAGTCACGACACCAATAGCAAAGTCGCTAAGCGTCACATCATCGGTTTGAATGGTTGGGACCAATCGGGGGTTGAAATGATAGGGGCGGTAGTCGGCGGTTTTAGAGTATCAAAAGCTTGTTTGCAATCGAAATTGAAGTCAAAATCTGCATCCTTAAGCGGGGAGATTGGTTAAAGGTCGAGCAACTTTAGAAAAATCTGAATGAATCTCTGTAAAAACCAGTGGCCTAAAAGGCACGGATATCCGCAATGCGTGGCGTGGGAAAGGTAGCGAAGCAATTTTAACAATTTTAGCTTTATCAACCTCTATCCCTTCTTTCGAAACAATATGACCTAGAACAAGTCCTTTGGTAACCATGAAATGACACTTCTCCCAATTGAGTACCAGATTTTTCTCTTCGCAACGCGTTAATACATTAGAAAGGTTGGATAGGCAGTTGTCAAAGGAATTTCCGTAGATGGAAAAATCGTCCATGAAGACTTCCATATAACGTTCCACCATATCACTGAAAATGTGAAGCATGCAGCGTTGGAAGGTGCCTGGGGCATTACAAAGACCAAAAGGCATTCGCCTGTATGCAAAGATTCCGAAGGGACACATGAAAGTTGTCTTTTCTTGATCGGCGGGATCGATGACAATTTGGAAGTATCCGGAATAGCCATCAAGAAAATAGTAGTAAGCATGACCGGCTAAACGTTCTAGCATCTGGTCAATGAATGGGATAGGGAAGTGATCTTTACGTGTTCTGGCATTAAGTTTGTGATAGTCGATGCAAATTCTCCATTTTAATGGAATGCGAGTCGAGATGCACTCACCATTTTCATTTTGTACAACTTGAATGCTAGACTTTTTGGGAACAACGTGGACAGGACTAACCAAATCACTATCAGAGATAGGGTATATGATACCCACATCAAGTAAATGTAAAACTTCCTCTCTCACCACTTCCTTCATGGCGGGATTAAGACGGTGTTGTAGTTCTCGCGATGTCTTTGTGCCGTCATCAAGATGTATGCGATGCGTGCACATGCTAGGGTCTATTCCTTTGATATCATCTAAGGACCATCCGATAGCGGAGCGGTGTTCACGAATGACATGAATCAAACGTGCCTCTTCGTCGATAGTCAAGTGAGCAGAAATTATTATAGGGTGACTACCATCGAGATCGAGATGCACGTACTTTAAATCAGAGGGTAGAGGTTTTAAATCCGGAGTTGGAGGATTGGGGATCAAGGATTCGTGAGGGATCATCTCTTCAATGGAAAAGAGTAAATCCGATTTTTCTAAATCAGTTTGCAACGTAGTAGTAGGATCAAATAGTGGTACCGACTCTAATAATGCATGGACATCCTTTATGTACGAGTCATCATCAAACTCAGGATTATCAAAAGAAAGAAATTGGTGTATCTCATATGGGGGAAAAGAGTTTGTGAAATAATCATGTTCCAGACTATCAACCAAGCTAATCTCGCCCTCCATTATAGGATCGGGAAATTGTTTCATTAATTTGAATACGTTGAGTTAAATGAGAAAGGTTCGAAAGACAATGTCATTGAACCGTCGACAATTTATGAGGCGTTAGCGATTGCAAGAAAAGGGCGTCCCAAGATGATAGGAATGGAGTCACGAGGCCGCCGATTATCTAGAATGACAAAATCAAACTGGGTAGTAAAAATCTTGGACCTTGACTATGGCGTTCTCTACTATGCCCTTTGGGTACTTGATGGAAGCGATCCGCGCGAGTTCAGAGTCATATTGGTAGGTTTTAATTCATGAAGACCTAACTGCTTAAATAAGTAGTAGGAAGTAGCTTAACACTTGGTACCTAGGTCTAAAAGTCGCGGTAGCGGTATACTTGTCAACGTGCATGGTACAGTTGGTTGACACAGGTCCTGTATGCTTTACCACACCATTGGTAGTGGTAATCGAGGGAAACTGCTCAGTGAGGAACGTTTGTTGAGGAATATTTGTACGTCGTTTGGTGATGCACATGTCCTTCAAAAACTTGGCATGCTTGGGTAAATGCTTAAGCGCATCTAGGAAAGGTAAGTTTATGGTCAAATTTTTGAAGGTTTTACAGATCTCATCGAAATGTTCGTCACGTTTGTTCTTTACCAAACGGGCAGGGAATGGAGCTTTTGGGCGGAATCGCGCATAAGGATCAGTGGCGTCTTTCCCTAGGGACGTGGGTGTAGATTTGGAAGGTACAACTTCGTCCGTTATAGGTTGCGAGGTAGGAGTTGGAAGGACGTCAGCCGTGGTTTTCGTCGATTCCTCGTCTGGCATACGTATTTTATTGTCGATGGTTCGGCCAGAACGAAGAGTGATAATGGCATTTACCTCACCCTGGCTTGGATTACTAGATCCTAGTGCATTGTTGAGTTCAAAGGTAGTGTTTGTAGGCTTAGAGTTTGGGGCGCTTGGCGGGGAACACGCCTTTGACTTTTATCTGAGCTAACGGTGAAGAGACCATTGGATAGAAGCTAGGATTTGATTATGTTGATTCATGTATGTCGGAAAAAAATTTCATTTGTTTTATCGGTTTGTGGATTGTACCAGTGAACGGCGGGGAACTAGTTCACGGTTATTATTTACGGGTTGATTTTGGTAGCCATATCCTTGATTAGCGGGAACAAGGTTGCGGTTGTTTTGGTACCCTATATTTGCATTGTTGGGAAAATTACTTTGCCCTTGCTGGAATTGCGGAGGATTTCCTTGACAATAGGAATTGTAGTTCGCGGGTGGTCGTAGAAGAACATTGTTGACACCCGGAGGAGCTTGTTGTTGGGCAGGGGGTGTCCAAGCTAAATTCGGATGTTGTTGCCAAGGTTCATTAGGGATGTTGAAAGCACAAGCCTCTTCAGAAGATTGGGGAGGGCACTCGTATAACAAAGGACAATAAGAATCGGCGTGCTCAGGACTTAAGCAAAGAGGACATGGGGAAGCGTTGGCAGCCATGACCTGTTTGGGTTTTTGATCATTTACTTGTACCGAAAGAGCATCGACCTTTTTGTTTAGGGACTCGATTAGAGTTTTTAATTCTGGATCGGGTTTGACCTCGAACATAGACGTAACTTTGGTAGGAGTGTCTTTAGAAGATTTGGAAGAATCAGTGTTTCCCCAATGGGTGCTTCGTGAAGCCTGTTTCTCAAGAAAAGTGTATGCTTCAGTAGCGCCCTTGTCCATGAAACAACTGTCATTCATGATATCTAATGTTTCCTTTTGATGGTCAGAGAGACCATTAAAGAATGAATGGACTAATACAGCGGTGTCGAGTTGATGATGGGGACATTCAAGAAGTAGATCAGTAAATCTGCTCCATGCTTCCGAAAAGGATTCCTGGGGGTGCTGGCGAAAGAATTGAATCTTTTGAAGCATTTCTATAGTTTTCTTCTGAGTATAGAACTTTATCATGAATGCTTGTACGAGTTTGGCCCATGTGTCAATGGATTCGCGGGCGCTCACCGCTGTGAGCCAAACCGAAGCTTTATCGGCTAAAGGTGAAGGAAACAACCTAAGCAAGACTTGTTCGTCGGTAGCGGTCGGATGGCAGAAAGTGGTGACTACTTGTTGCATCCGGCGAAGGTGATTGTACAGTTTTCATGGTCTAGACCATGGTAAGCGAGTAACAAACCGAAAATGTTTGGCGGAATTTGAAAATCACCTACAATAGCATCGAGTTTAATGCAAGAAGCAGGTCTTTCTTGTAAGGCAGTATATAAATCTGAAAGGGGTTTCTCGACTGTGGGATTTTCCTAGGCCATAATTAAGGGAGATGATGGCAACAGAGATGTTTGACGAGGTTGATTTACGAAGGAGGAACTATGTCTAGGAGATAGCATAAGTAGTTGTTTATTGTATTTTCGGCGACGATATGTAAGTTCTAATTCCTTATGTTTACCAAACCGTAGTCTCATACAAATATAAATTTTAATTTAAGGCTCATAAGGAACGAATTATGACTGGAGGTTTTAGGATTAAGGAAAGAGGGAGGTGAAGCACGTCTTCCTGAGATGTTGCTAACTTGAGCAGGTAAGCTAGGATAACTTGTGAATATTCCAGCAGCCAGGTCATATGAGAGAATTGAGGGAGGTTTTTCGTGCTAGCACGTTCCTTAATTAGGCAACCTCAATTTTTTTCAAGTTTCCTAGGCACTGATGGAATAGGATGATGATTTATGATGGTGTATTATGCGGGGTGTCATTAAGATGATTTAGATGAAATTTTTAATTACTATGATTTTTTTTTTATTTTTTTATTTTTTTTTTTATTTTTTTTATTTTTTTATTTTTTTAGTTTACATAATTAATGTATTATGGAGACGTGATTACGAAATATGCAATTAAAAACGATAGATGCCAAAATAGAACTAATTAACATATACTAGTTTACGCAGAAAGTCTACACATGCAAATCTATATGAATAGAAATGTGTCCTACGCATGCAATAATCTATAGCTATTGATACGTGCAACTTAAATGTGAGCTAGGGGAATGTCGAGAACGAACTCATACAAATGAATACCGCATACGTGAATTGATGTAACATACACATACAAAAATATTATAAGCAGGTGGTTTGAAACTACACATACATCCAAATATATTCGAATCATATTAATCATGTTAACATGAAGATGTAATGACGAACCACATTTATATGCAAAGAGTTCTTATGCCACACACAAACATGCAAGGTAAAACAGGTTATAGTAACAACCAAATAATATCCTCGACAAAGTTTGAGGAGTTTAAAGATTTGAAACCTGGTGTCTCGCGATTCCTCGTACACGATCGAACTAACTCTCGAGCTTGTGAACTTACTTGATAAACTGGACAAGATAATCCAAAAGAGTACTAAAAAGGAAAGTGGCATGTACCTGAAAACCGGATTGTTGATACTCCAGGTTAGTCTCACGCGTTACTAATTTAGTCTCGTCCGAGACTCTTTTGTCAGTTCAGTACTTCAAGTTCTTACGGAATACTTAAACTGTGCTAATATAAATAAACAAGATCTGGTTCACAGATATCTGTTATTAGAAAAAGTTGGGGCAAACAGATACGTAATACGTTAGTATTGCAAAAGAATTGGAAATTAAAAAATGAAGAGGTAAGGGAGGGGAGTTTTATGTGATGTGTTCCAGTTATTACGTTAAGTCCAGAGTCCTTCGGCGTGCAGCGGCGCCATTTGATAAAACAAATTTTTATCCGAACGTTTATTGGTTTTCTTGATTAAGTCCGAGGTCCACAGTCCGAAGTCCGAAGACCAAAGTCCAAAGTCCAAAGTCCGTATAGTCGTCCGTTTTAGTCAAGTTACCTTACTCACGTGGGTTTGGTAGGATAGGTCGAGTAAGGGATCGTCCAAACCTTAGGGCTCGGAAAGGTTCACAACTGGAATTACAACTTTTGGTGCATGAGTAGGATTTTAGGTTTCTTAGTTGGTTTTAATTAAATTAACGGTAATGCGCAAATAATGTAAATTACTACGGTGATTTATATGTAGGTAAACAAGATAGAGAAATAGGGAGAGAGTTAGTCATACTCATGCAAGAATCATTTTTCAACAGTTTATATTACCACATCACTACATCTCTAATTTGTCTCGTGTTCGGAGACGACGTCGAGTATTGATCCCTAGCGCATGCCCACATCTATGAGCCGCATCGCACTAGTATAAGGAGTTGAACTAATATTTCATCTCTGGAATATCATTTCAGCTCCGGCTCGATTCCACATCAGCTAGACAAATTGGAGAGCTGTCTGACACCATAGAGTCGCGCTATGAAGACATTTTTGGGTTCGCGAGGCGATCGATCGAGCATCAAAGACCTCAAATTTGTACATTCTAAGTCATTTTGGGACCTGATGTCTAATATATGCCTAATTCCTAAGTAGTGATTCTAGAATATTAAAGAGTCAATCCGGATTCTCACACGAGCAAAGATAACCCTCCTCGAGGGGATTAGCTCATGGTCATTGAGGGAATAATAAAACTTGTTGTATACATTAAGTAAATAAATGCAGGACAGGAATTACACTAGAAAAGAAATGACTGTTATTAAGGGTAAATTGACTTACAGTATTTAAGCTGCTGGAATAAAAATGACGGAATGTAAGTGCTGAAATAAAACTAACTAATTGCTAAGCGGATGCTAGAGCATGAAAATGCTGAAGGAAGAATATCAAAGGCCACCTCATATATATAGGCTGGAGACTGGAGAAGGATTAATTGAGTTTTGGCCGTTTCTCAATTTGAGACATTCAAAACTTTGATATTCAAAGTTTTGTTTGCATGTGAATGAATTTTTAACCAAAGTTTTGTTTACGAAACAAAACTTCATTTATTGTTTCGTCCTTTTGTGCTTTGTATTTGTCCCTTTGCTCAATTTCATTTCAATCTTTGAACAGTACGTGTCTTCTCACATTGCAAGGTGGCACAATTTTGTGACTATCTCTTGTCACCTGCCTATGCTGACTCGTCATGCCTTTTGGCCCCGCTGAGTGGGTCCACTTAGTATGTCTAGTGGCGGCGCCGATTTTGGCATTTTTACAACTTTCTATCTTTGCGTAGAGTTTGTCGCCCTGGTCGCTCTGGCAGTTCACTAGCCAACGTTGGCACCCAGATTTATCAGATTTGAGCTTCGAAAGTTTGCTGCTTTTTTATATGTGGACCCGTTCTGCACTGGTTTTGTTCTTTTGGAAACTTCGGCTCTAGTCAAGCTCTGTTGGGCTTCACTGGGGTTGAGTGGGAAACTTCAAATATTCTAGTATTCCCGTACTTCGATGCATGTTTTATCATTATATTCATTTTAAATGCGGAAACCTGCAAAAGTACGAAAATATAATTAATACATGATTATTAAACATATAATCGACCAAAATGCTATGTCTCTCGGGGTTTAATATTACAGTTTTGGGTGCTTATCAATGCAATTTAGTTAACTGGGAAAGGTTGAAGTGAGAATTGAAATAGGTGCAAAAAAAAAATGATGGTAAAAATTGTACCGAAATAATTACTAAATAATAAAAATGACATTAATTATGGCATGCCCGTTGAAGATTCATATTAGGAATAGAAATTTAGAATTAAAGGTAGTGGCAGTAAAGTAATAATAGGGAAAAAAACACTGAAAGAATAATGAATTGGAGTAAGAAGTGGATTTGGAATCGGACGAACAACGACAAAATGGAATACTAATGGGAATTGAAGTCAAACTTAATAATAGTATTGTATCTCCACACAACAAAGGTTTAAGATACAACATGAATCTATATAAAGGTGTGTTATATGTTCCAAAACTGTGAGTTCTTTATCTTCCACTTTGTTAAAAATTTTTTTTTTTTTCTTTCAATAACAACTTTTAGAAATTAATCATTGTTTGTAATTGCCAAAAAAAAAAAAAAAAAATCCTAAAACCAAATGTTAGTATGAGGGAGAGTTGCTAGAACACACACAAGACACCTTTTTAATTTTCCTCCTTTTTGGAATATGTTTTACAGGTTCGATTTTTACAGTCGATCTTAAGAAATGAAGTCTGGTTTTGACAAAGAAGTAACACTTGGACTACTAATAGGAATAAGAAAGACACAACATGAATCTATATAAATATGTTTCAAAACAAGTTTGAAAAGTATGAAGAAAAGAGAAAGTTACTCCCATTTTGATTCACCCTTCTTCTCATATCATCAGATCCCCGACAGCGGCGCCATTTGAAGTATGCTTAGTGTTTTGTATTGGGTTTTGAAGTTGTTCATCTTAGATTTTTGAAGAGAGGAAGTGTGATGGAGAATAACTAAACATTTTCTTTGATTTTCATTTGTTCTTTGTATGGTTTTAGTGTATGAAGATGTAGACAACTAGTTGTTGAGGGTTTGAAGATTAAAACATGAATACTATAGTTGTTTTTTGTGTAAAAATATGAAGATCTAAATATGAAAAGGTAGCTTGGTTAGCAAGTTATACTCATCAAATGAGTATAACCAACTTTGATGTTTTGAATGAATGAATAAGAAGTTGTTTTGAAGAAATATTTTAAGATTAAACAGTTTGAATGAAAGAAAACTAACTAGATTCAACAAAGTTTGAAGCTTTAAAAAAATGAAAATAAAAAACAATAATAAAAACTATTTAATTTACTCCTACTCCTAATTACTTACACTACTCCTCACTAGCCTACCCTAACTAACATACCTATTTTGTAGGCATCTCTACACTTATATATGTGTAGAGATGTAGAAGTTTTCCCTCCTCATATCTAATTCATCAAACAACCTAATCTAGAACCTTCTTGTGCCTTCTTTGAGTAGATAGAATCAAACCTTTTTGAACCCAAGCCCATGTCTTTGGAAATGTGGGTATTTGGTCTTTTGAAACTTTAGTTTCTTAGCCATTGTCTTGCAAAGGGTTGAGCCCTTGGTCCTTGATGAAGTCTTAGAGTGTTTCCTAAGCTTTTGAGTTTTTGGACCCCTTGAGTTAACATTGATTGTTGATTGTTGAGTGTGACCTTGACTGTTGACTTTTTGACATTTTTCCCCATTTGTTCCATGAGGTCCATTTTAGGCTCTTTTTAGCTCTAAAACACGTCTTTTGAGATATTTGGGCTTTAGCTCTATCAATTAAACTAATAAAGTTGAGACCCCTACCAATGGACGTTTGCAACCCGTAGGTGATGGTTGATACATCACACCCTCTTTGGCACGGCGAACGAAGTTCATATGATAAAGAAAATTAACCGATAAAAATGAGTGGCAAAGCGGTATATGAAACATTAGCGCAAAAAGAAAAATTAACGTGGTAGTGAAAAGAAATACATGATATAGCGAACGAAATAAAAAACGAGTGAAGAAAAAAGAAATAATTTCAAACTAATTTATATGGGGATGCAATATAGTTAATTGAGAAAGGTTGAAGTGAGAATTGAAATAGGTGCAAAAAAAAAAAAAAAATGGATGGCAAAAATTGTACCGAAATAATTACTAAATAATAAAATTGACATTAACTACGGCATGCCCGTAGAAGATTCATATTAGGAATTGAAATTTATAATTAAAGGTAGTGGCAATAAAGTAATAATAGGGGAAAAACACTGAAAGAAAAATGAATTGGAGTAAGAAGTGGATTTGGAATCGGACGTACAACGACAAAATGGAAATACTAATGGGAATTGAAGTCAAACTTAATAACAGTATTGTATCTCCACACAACAAAGGTTTAAGACACAACATGAATCTATATAAGGATGTGTTGTATGTTCTAAAACTGTGAGTTCTATATCTTCCTCTTTGTTAAAATTCGGTTTTTTTTTTCTTTTTCAATAACAACTTTTAGAAATTCTTCATTGTTTGTAATTGCCAAAAAAAAAATTCCTAAAACCAGATGTTAGTATGAGGGAGAGTTGCTAGAACACACACAGGACGCCTTTTTAATTTTCCTCCTGTTCGGAATATGTTTTACAGGTTCGATTTTTGCAGTAGATCTTAAGAAATGAGGTCTGGTTTTGAAAGAGAAATAACACTTGGACTAATAATAGGAATAAGAAAGACACAACATGAATCTATATAAATATGTTCCAAAACAAGTTTGAAAAGTGATAAACGGTAATTTCAGGTTTGATTCTTTAAAGTCCGAAGTCCACAGTCCGAAGTCCACTGTCTAAAGTCCAAAGTCCAAAGTCCGTAAACGTCAGTTTAGTCAAGTTACCTGACTCACGTGGGTTGGTAGGATAGGTCGAATAAGGGATTGTCTATGCCTTAGGGCTTTGCAAGGTTCACAACTGGATTTACAGCTTTTAGTGAGTAGGATTTTAGGTTATTTCTTAGGTTTAGAGAAATTAACGACAATGCAAGTAACGTAAAATAATAACGATTGATTTATACGTAAATAAACAGGGATAGAGAAATAGGGAAAGGTTAACTATACTCATGCAAGATCAGTTTCAACAATTATAATACCACATCACGACAGCTCTAATCCGTCTCGAGTTCATAAACAAACCCGAGACGGCGTCGAGTATCGATCCCTAGTGAGGTACACGCATCTCTGCGCTCATCTCACTAGCATAAGGAGTTGAACTAATATTCCATCTCTGGAATATTATTTCTGCTCTTGGTTCGATTCTACATCAGCTGGACAAATCAGAGAGCTATATGACACCATAGAGTCTTGCGTGAGAAATTTTTGGTCTCTCGCGAGACTGTTCTGGAGCATCAACACTCCAAAATTGGACAATTTCAATCATTTTGGGACC
Organism: Coptis chinensis; assembly: GCF_015680905.1. Lineage (NCBI taxonomy): Eukaryota > Viridiplantae > Streptophyta > Magnoliopsida > Ranunculales > Ranunculaceae > Coptis > Coptis chinensis. Next base: position 82,812,094 of record NC_141463.1, on the reverse strand, counting down.
GGATGCATAATCTACACCTAATTTCTAAGTAGTGATTCTGGAACATTAAAGTGTCAATCCGGATCGAAACATGAGCATCATTAACCCTCCCCCTAGGAAGATTTTAGCTCATGGTCGTGATGGATGATTAAATGATCTTATTGTATATAATAAACAAGTAAATGAAGAACAGGAATTAAACTTGAAAAAAAATGACTTTTATTAAGTAAAAGGACTTACAATACTGATGCTGGTATGAAAGCTACTGGAAAGGAAAGCTACGTACTGGAAAATGAACAGCAAAATGAATAACTAAAAGTCCAGCCTCCCCCATAGTGAGGACCTCACTATGGGGGACCTCACTATATATGAGAGGGGACCTCACTATGGGGGAGGTATATATATATATATATATATATATATATATATATATATATATCGCCTTGGCTAGAGGGGATGACATCCTTATTGTACATCCTATCAAAAGTGCATTTCAACAATGAATTATGGGGTAGATGGATTATATACAAAAAATTAGCTCAATGGGGAGCCTTGTCAAACTTAAAATTATTTCTTGCAAACTTAAACCCGGCGAGGATGACAAAGTTCCACATATTGGATTGAGCTAATTTTTTTGTAGAGATCTGAATAAATTATATCTACAAAAAATCATTTAAATGTTTATTAAACCCCGTATATATTTATATTTAAATTGATAACACTACTAATTAAATGTTTTGTTTGTATTTTTATAATACAAACTTTAAAGTTTGTCTTATTATGTATTAATTTGGTTTTGTCTTTTTGCTAAATCAATTCAAACATTAATTTGTTCCGTCTTTTCCTATTGCAAGGTGGCACACAATTGTGACCATCACTTGCCACCTGCCTATGCTGACTCGTCATGCCTTCTGGACCCGCCAAGTGGGTCCACGTACTGTGTCTAGTGGCGGCCCGGATTTTGGCGTTTTTACAACTTTCTGTCTTTGTGTAGAGCTCGTCACCCTGGTCGTTCTGGCAGATCACTTTTCCGAACTCGGCGTCCAAGTTTGAAAGATGTGAGCTTCGGAAGTTTGCTGCTTCTTTACACGTGGACCCATTATGCACTGGTTTTGTCCTTTTGGAATCTTCGGCTCTAGTCAGGCTTTGTTGGACTTCACTAGGGCTGAGTGGGAAGACTTCAAGTATTCCAGTATTTCCATACTTTGATGCATGTTTTATCGTCATATTCACGTTAACTGCGGAAACCTGCAAAAGTACGAAAATATAATTATTTCATGATTATTAAACACATAATTAACCAAAACGCTATGTCTCTATGGGGTTTAATATTACAGTTTTGGGTGCTTATCACCCCACCCCCAAACAGCACTTTACTTGTCCTCAAGCAAAGAAGAGACATAAAAACGATAACTGGCCAAAAATGTGTTCTCCTAAACTAAGTCTCATTTCGCAGAGTGCGGTTGCATTTACCATATGTAACAAGGCCTTAAACCACTAAGAATTCCCTAGTGGACAAGTTATAGCCTCGTGAGAGTTTTTCAGAGAAGCTACTCACAAACTTCATTTATACTACAAAGACTTTTTTCCTCAATTAATCTCAAATATATATACATCTCACTAGCGGGGGAAACAAGGATTCATTCTTTCAAAAGTCAAGTTAATATACATACAATAATCAAAACATCTACATATGAGCATGCATGCAGTGATCTTTACAATGACATGTACGAGCAGGGTCGTTTCGGGATCCTTTGAATAGCGTCCTTAAGTAGGTTCTCACAGGTATGTGTCGAAACACAATTTCTCTCTTATTTTTCCACTCAAGTTTTGCTAACTCCAGTGTGCAGTGGGCACATGTTTCCTCACATACTCAATGACAGTTAAAGGAGGCGAGGTTGAGAATTTACATCTACCACTTATTATCACACCATCCTACTCCTAATTGAGCTAGAGGTCTTTATTAGGTGTTATGGGGCTTAGATGGTTATGTAGAAGAAAATGGAATGGAAAAAATCAAAAATGATACGTATGAGAGAATAAGGTTTTCAAGATATTTACACCAGAGAAATCCTTCTTTTCTTTCCTGCTTCTATCATGAGTTTCCAGACTTAGCTTTAAGCTTTTGTATTCCCTTTTGATTTGATTTTGAGGAAAATTCTAACTTTGATATTTCTTTTGATTTTTGGAAACATATTTCTATTTTTCTTTTTCTTTTCTTCTGAAGGAGGTAACTGATTTTGATTTGTGATAAGTTTTTCTCTTCATTTTTCCGCACTTCATCCTATTTCTCATACTCATCATCTAGGTGGGCTTATTTATTTGTGGTTAATAGATGGGTAATAAATTTTTGGTGAAATAGAAAGGGTTAATGAAAGGTTCAGTGGGGCGACTAACGGTAAATTTTTTTTTACAGGTGTGAATTTTTGGCTATATCGATCCAAAGAATGCCTAAATTCTCGCCTAAGATTGGCAGTGATCAAGTAAGTAGACGTGTGAACTTCTCTATTTGGAAAAACTACTCCTCTGTGTCATTACTCACATATCACATATTTTGAGGCTTTTTTGTTAGATTCTTACAGAATATGAAAATTAAGTTGTCTAACCGTGGGTCTCAGAAACTTACTGCTATGTACATTTAATGATAGTCAGTGCATGAATGTTCATGAAAAGATATAAAAACTATTACATACGTATTAACTTAAATTTCTAAGAACAAATCGTAATTCTAATGCTAGGGTGAGATTTCTAGATATTTTTCATCACCGAAAAAGGAAACGAGACTTTGTCACTAAATACACTTATTTAGACAAAAAATAAAACTATATACAACTTATAAATGCTTAATTTTTGCAAAAGGTTCTCACCACCCCCAAACAGATCGACGCTGTGTCCTCAAAGTGTCAAGAGGAAGAAAGAATATACCTGAGAGACTTTAAGCAAAAATATAGCTAACATCTTCAACAGAAAATTATGGTAACACCACATATAGTATACAACATAAAAGTGAAAGCACACTGTTAGGTTATTTATTTTTCACATTAAAAAGTAAAACAACAAATATGTACATCAACTTACACTACCCTAATCATGAATTAGGGGTATGTCCATTCTTGCTTCATCATGATCGAAATGTCATTCCTTTGCATCACGCCAGTTTATCACGGTCTGCCAGACTTCGCTCAACTTTCTTTTCCTAAAAGTGTCCAAATGAGCGATCATGTCCTTGTCGTTTGGGAAGCAATGGACGTACCTCAAGTACCTTGAAGAGCGCCAACGCCAGACCTGAAATCTCAAAGAACGAATTATCCTGTTTGCAGACATATAGAATCTACTCTTACCCAGTCATGAAAAGTGGCCGAAAACTCTGGAAAGATTGTCCTCATTATGCGGCATGCAGTAACTGGCAAGGTGATATAATGCTGTCAAAAAAGCCGAGCCCTTTTAGGTTCTCAATTACTAGGTTCGTGATGTCGAAAGAGGTATGTTGCTGGGCCAAAGCATGGAAAATCCTGCAAGCTGATTCGGATGTAGTGGAAAAATGTCAATCCCCCATGATGTTCAGAAAGATAAACAACATGGCAGTCCCAACATTCATTGTCATACTGGCTAGGGGAATTGTGTAGTCTGGCCATCGGCCATGTTCTTTTCGTTCAATGACTTGGGCGAGGCCATCGCCATAGCGGCCGGCAAAATCTTCCCAAAATTAGTAAGTAAAGTTGTTTTGTATGATGTATTGAATGGGGCGTTCTAATTATAGGGAAGGTCCAGATCTATAGCAATTGTTGCCTCGTAAAAATGTCTAGTGTTACCAATACGGATTGCAAATCCGTTCAAAAAGAAACCATGTGTAGTAGGTGTATCCTCCATATGGTCGTAAAAATAAGCTGCCAAAGCTAGAGAGTATGTCTGCTCAGGGTGAAAAATGAAGGAGGTCCAACCAACTTGGGTGATGAAATCTCTGAAAAGATGTCCATATGCCAGAGAATTCAACAAAGCATAGAAAGATTGTTCCAGAATAATCTTTGGAGATGCCATTGTAAAAGACGTGTGATGAAAGATACCACCTGTAGAAAAAGATATACCAAAAATTAGAATACGATGGAAATGACTAAGTAAAAACAAATGACATTTATTACCATAGGAAAATTGCACTATACTAAAAACTAAAAAGAAAATGACAAAGAACAGAAATTTGCAAAATTTAATATGGGTCATGGCCCTGGTAACGACAAGGATCCTTAGGTGAAAGAAATCCATTTATAAGATTCTCGATGCCGTCAATTCGTGCAACAGCCCGTTGCACCGGCTTTGTGTCTAGTACATCTCAGCTTGGTTCTCCATTATGAGAATGTGATTTGTCAAGAACTGGTTGTGGTTGTGTAAGAATTGTGCTTGTTCCTGAAAACTGGAGTATTGATACTCCAGGTTAGTCTCGCGCGCTACTATTAAAGTCTCGTCCAAGACTGTAAGATCAATTCAGTACTTCAACTTCCAATGAAATACTTAGACTGTGTTAATAATGAAAAACAAGATCTGGTTCACAGATATCTGTTTGTAGAAAAAGAAAAGTTGGGGCAAACAGGTATGTAACATGTTAGTATCGCAAAGCAAATGAAAATCAAAAATATGAAGGGGGTAAGAGATGGGGTTTTTTCAACGATGTATTCCAGTTATTACGTTAAATGTCCAGAGTCCTTAGGCGTGCAGCGGCGCCATTTTCCATGAGCTAAATCCCCCCCAGGGGGGGGGGGGTTAATGATGCTTGATAAACGTGATTTCACGTTCTTGGTTTTTATACTTAAGTCCGAAGTCCACAGTCCGAAGTTGAAGGACCAAAGTCCAAAGTCCAAAGTCTGTAAATGTCGTTCGTTTAGTCAAGTTACCTTACTAACGTGGGTTTGATAGGATAGGTCGAGTAAGGGATCGTCCAAACCTTAGGGCTTGGCAAGGTTTACAACTGGATTTACAACTTTTGGTGAGTAGGATTTTTGGTTTTTTAGTTGGTTTAAGTAAATTAACGGTAATGCAAGTAATGTAAATTAATAACGGTAATTTTGACATAAATAAACAAAGATAGAGAAACAGGGAGAGGATTAATCGTACTCATGCAAGAATTATTTTCAACAGTTTATACTACCACATCACTACAGCTCTAATCTGTCTCAAGTTCATAGAAAAACCCGAGACGACGTCGAGTAACGATCCCCAGTGAAATGCACGCATCTCTGGGCTTATTTCACTAGCATAAGGAGTTGAACTAATATCTCATCACTGGACTATCATTTTAAGCCCTGGTTTGATTCTACATTAGCTAGACAAATTGGAAAGCTTTCCATCTCGACACTTTTGAGAATATGGAAGAGTCGCGCGATGACATTTTGGGTCTAAATGCTAAAGGAGACTGATTTCTCGAGCATCAAGGCCTCCAAATTTGTGCAAATCTCAATCATTTTGGGACTGGATGTATAATCTACACCTAATTCCTAAGCAGTGATTCTAGAACATTAAAGTGTCAATCCGGATTCTCACACGAGCAGCATAACCCTCCCCCTGAGGGGGGGGGGGATTAGCTCATGGTCATTGGAGGAATAATTAAACTTGATGTATACAATAAATAAGTAAATGCAGGACATGAATTAAACTTGAAAAGAAATGACTTTTATTAAGAAGAAAGAACTTACAGTACTGAAGCTGCTGGAAGGGAAAATGACGGAATGTAAACTACATACTGGAATGAAGCTACAGATGATAAACTAAAGCTAACTAAATAATAAGCAAAGGCTAAAGCATAAAATGCTAAAGGAGAAATATTGAAGACCCCTTCTCATATATATAGCCCCAGCCCCTTCACGTGAATTCCTGAACCATTTATAAGTGTTGTTCTTTACTTACTTACTAACTTCCAAACTTTATAAAAGTTTGTCTTTATATGTTTTAATTTTTGTCCTTATGCAAAATTCAATTCAAACTTTGAATTGGTACGTGTCTTCTCATTTTACAAGGTGGCACAAAATTGTGACCATCACTTGCCATCTACCTATGCTGACTCGTCATGCCTTTAGGGCCCACAGAGTGGGTCCATGATAAGAGCCCAAAATTGTAGTTTTAACCCTGTAACAGTCATACTTTTAGACCAATTATGTGAGTAATAATTAAGAGTTAATACCGACACGTGTTTTATGCATTTCAAAGCGCCAAAGTTCATTATATGCAGAAATGTGCCACTTTAGCGAGATAAAGGAGCAAAGGTCGGTTGCTAAGGAGTTATGTGATTAAAGGCTAAGATTCAAGAAGACAAATCCTTTCTAAAGCCTGGTCAAAAGCTAAAAGTCGAGTTTGTCTTTATATGGCGTAAAACGAAGACTCAAAGTCATCAGAGCTTCCATGAAGGCGTATCTTTGGACTCGGATGCATTTGAATTGGGCCTACCTTATGTCAAAACGACCGGCTCGGAAAGAGCTTTCCAATGGTCTAAGTCGTGACCCAATCAGAGGAGCAGAAGTGGACGAAAAGTCTATTGAAGTCAACTACAGCTGAAGAGACCTTTTTGGGCCTGATTCTCTGGCCGAAAACATGGCTCCAAACCCATGCACGATTTTTGGATCTGGACATATAAAAACAAAAGCTTAGCTCTTTGTTAATGGTAGCTAGTTAGACCTAAAACTATATAGAATTCTAGATCTAGTTTTCAGTAGAGTAATTAAGTTTAAGTTCCATTTTCAATTCTTGTTTTAGATTAAGTCTTTGAATCATTGTTCTTAATTGATTAGATAAATAAAATAGTTATTTTGTCAATTTCGATTTTTGTCATTTCAATTTATAGATCTAGTTCTAATTCTTGTTGATTATCATTTCGTAGTTTAAGTAGATTGAAACATTGTTAGTTAAATTAGTTAAGTTAGAATTTTAATATGATGAGTAGTTATAATTCAATGGGAAATGATGAGTTGATGACTAAATGCTAAAACCTCCATTAAAGGGGTTGATGAAGCTTTGATGAAAACTTAGTGGTATAGTGTAGTAACGTTGTAGAATCTATTCCACTCTAGAAGGTCGTGATTCGCCATGAGAATGGGTGGACGACCTCACATGCTAGTTAGTATTTGGTAGAAATGCCATGAACACTAGGGATTAGAACTCGAAATTCTTGCCGTAAGAACGTAAGAATCGAGATACAAGAATATATGCTAGGTTATTAAATTGGATTTGAGGTGGATTCAATTCCCCTCTAATCATTTATCTAGATTCAAAAACAATCATATTTCCATAGCATTCGTAGTTTAAATTCAACATAATCAATTTCATATTGTATCGTAGTATAACACCCTTTGTAAAGCTCTCATTAGACTTAAGACTGATTAATTAGATTAGAAAACACTCCATGCTACAGAACTAGGAGTGGAACAAATTTGTTACTCCACTCTATTTCGATAGAATTGAGAGTAGAAACTTTGATAAGCAATCTAGCATCATAAATAGTTTTAGTTTACTTACGTTTTGAGTTCATCGTTCATTTCGTAGGTAAACTATCAATTTTATGTTTTATCAGTCCACGTGGTGTGTCCAGTGGCAGCGCCGATTTTGGCATTTTTATAATTTTCTGTCTTTTCGTAGAGTTCGTCACCCTGGTTGCTCTGGCAGTTTACTAGCCGAAGTCGGCGTCTAGGTTTGAAAGATATGAGCTTCGGAAGTTTGGTGCTTCTTTACATGTGGACCCGTTCTACACTGGTTTTGTTCCTTTGCAAACTTCAGCTCTAGTCAGGCTTTGTTGGGCTTCACTGGGGTTGAGTGGGAAGACTTCAAATATTTCAATATTCTCGTACTTCGATGCATGTTTTATCATTATATCCATATTAACTGCATAAACCTACAAAAGTACGAAAATATAATTATTACATGATTATTAAACACATAATCGACCAAAATGCTATGTCTCTCGGGGTTTAATATTACAGTTTTGGGTATTTATCACACCACCCCCAAACAGCACTTTGCTTGTCCTCAAGCAAAGAAGAGACATTAAAATGATGTAGCCAAAAATGTGGTGTCCTAAGCTAAGTCTCATTTCACAGAGTGTGGCTGCATTGACCGTATACAACAAGGCCTTGAACCACTAGGAATTCCCTAGTGGACAAGTTATAGCCTCGTGAGAGTTTTCTAGAGAAGCTACTCACAAACTTCATTTATACTACAACGACTCAATAACAAAGGCCCGTTTCCTTAATTAATCTCAGATATCTATACATCTCACTAGCGGGGGAAACAAGAATTAATTATTTTGAAATTCAAGTTAATATACATACAATAATCAAAACATCTACATATGAGCATGCATGCAGTGATCTTTGCAATGAAATATACAAACAGGGCCGTTTCTGGATCCTTTGGATAGCGTCCTTAAGTAGGTTCTCACAGGTATGTGTTGGAACACAATTTCTCTCTTATTTTTCCACTCAAGTTTTGCTAACTCCAGTGTGCAGTGGGCACACGTTTCCTCACATACTCAATGACAATCAGAGGAGCCGAGGTCGAGAATTCACATCTACTACTTATTATCACACCACCCTACTTTTAATTGAGCTATAGGTCTTTATTAGGTTTTATGGGGTTTAGGTGGTAGTGTAGAAGAAAATGGTATGGAAAATTCAAAAATAATAAGTATGAGAGAATAAGGTATTCGAGATATTTATACTAGAGAAATCCTTATTTTCTTTCCTGCTTTTAACATGGGTTTCCATACTTAGCTTTTTTAAGATTTTGTATTCCCTTTTGATTTGATTTTAGGGAAATTATAACTTTGATATTTCTTTTGATTTTTGAAAACATATTTCTATTTTTCTTTTTCTTTTTCTTTTCTTCTGAAGTAGGTAACTGATTTTGATTTGTGACAAGTTTTTCTCTTTATTTTTCTGCACTTCATCCTATTTCTCATACTTATCATTTAGGTGGGCATATTTATTTGTGGTTAATAGATGGGTAATGAATTTTTGGTGAAATAGAAAGGATTAATGAAAGGTTTAATGGGGCGACTAGCGGAAAAAAAATTTACAGGTGTGAATTTTTGGCTATATCGATACAAAGAATGCCTAAATTCTCACCTAGGATTAGGGTAGTGATCAAGTAAGTAGATGTGTGAACTTCTCTATTCGGAAAAACTACTCCTCTGTGTCATTACTCACATATCACACATTTTGAGGCTTTTGGTTAGATTCTTACAGAATATGAAAACAAAGTTGTCTAACCGTGGGTCCTAGAAACTTACTATTTTGTACATTTAATAATAGTCACTGCATGAATGCTCATGAAAAGATATAAAAACTATTGTATGCGTATTAACTTAAGTTTCTAAGAACAAGTCCTAATTCAAATGCTAGGGTGGGTGAGATTTCTAAATATTTTTCATCATAGAAAGGAAACGAGAATTTGTCACTAAATACACTTATTTAGACATAAATAAAACTATATACAACTATGAATGCTTAATTTTTGCGAAAGGTTCTCACCACCCCCCAAACAGTCGGACGTTGTGTCCTCAAAGTGTCAAGAGAAAGAAAGAATATACCTGAGAGGCTTTAAGCAAAAATATAGCTGACATCTTCCACAGAAATTTATTGTAACACGTTATATATTATACATCATAAAAGTGAAAGCACACTATTAGGTTATTTATTTTTCATATCGAAACGTAAAACAAATATGTACATCAACTCACATTGCCCCAATTACGAACTAGGGGATGGTCCATCCTTGCTTCGTCTTTGTAGAAATGTCATTCCTTTGCGTCACGCCAATTTATCATAGCCTTCCAAACTTCGCTCCACTTCCTCTTCCTTGAAGTGTCCAGATAAGCTATCATTTTATCATCATTAGGGAAGCAACGAACTTTCCTTAGATACCTTGCAGGGAGTCGCCATGTCCGAAATCGCAAAGAACGAATTATCTTGTTTGTTGGACACATAGAGTCTACCTTTACCCAATCCTGAAAAGTGATCGTAAACTGTGGGAAGTACGTCCTCATTATCCTGCATGCTGTAACTAGCAAAGTGATATAGTGTTGCCGAAAAGACCGAGCCCTTTTAAGGTTCTCAATTACTAGGTCTGTGATGTCAAGGCGGTATGTTGCTAGGCCAGGGCATGGAACGTCTTACAACCTGATTTTGAGGCAATGGAAAAATGTCAATCCCCCATGATGTTCAGAAGAATAAATAATATGGCAGTTCCAACATTCATGGTCATACTGGCTAGTGGAATAGTGATGTCTGGCCATCGGCCAGCTTTTGCACGTTCAATGACTTGGGCAAGGCCATCGCCATAACGGGCGGCGAAATCTTCCCAAGAATAGTCATTAAAGTTGTTTTGTATCATGTATTGAACGGGGATGCCTGGCTGAAGAGGAGGAAGGTCCAATGACATAACAACTGTTAGCTCGTAAAAAGGTGTCGGGTGTTACCAATACGGATTATAAATCCGTTCAAAGGGAAACCCTGTACAGTAGGTAGATCCTCCATATGATCGTAAAAATAAGTTGCCAAACCTGGGGAGTATGTCTGCTCCGAGTGTAGAATAAGGGAGTTCCAACCAACTCGTGTGATGAAATCTCTGAAGAGATGTCCATATGCAGGAGAATTCAGCAACGAATGGAAAGATTGTTCTGGAATCATCTTTGGAGATGCCATTGTAGAAGACGTATGAAGAAAGATGCCACCTGTAAACAAAGATAAACAATATTAGAATACGATGGAAATGACTAAGTAAAAACAAATTACATTTATAACCATAGGAAAATTGCACTATATTAACAACTAAAAAAGAAAATGACAAAGAACATAAAATTGCAAAATCTAAATTGTGTCATGGGCCCAAGTAACGGTGAGGATCCTTTTGTGAGAGAAATTCATTTATAAGATTCTTGATGTCGTCAATCCGTGCAACAGCCCGTTGTAACATTTCGCTCTGTGTCTTGTAAATCTCAGCGTGGTTCTCCATTATGAGAGTGTGATTTGCCAAGAACTGGTTATGGCTGTGCAAGAATTATGCTTGTTCCTCTTCTTGTATTGTCCGCAGGTCGTGAAATTCAAGAAGACTAGTGATGATAATATTATGAAGTTTGTATAATGTCATCAGTCCTTGGTGAATTAAACGAAGGCCTTCCATTGGATTAAATATGTTGCATAATGCATTTTCAGTGAAGATGTTGTCAGCGGAACAAGCTTCGTCGGTTTCTGCATCGACATGGTTCTTTGCAACGTCAGGATTCTAGAAACCGTTTCTGCAAACTGAGTGAATGGTGAGAATGTTAGTTGTTCTGAGAGGTGTATTAGGAGTAGTAATAGGAAAACCCCAACGCATCATGATAAGTGTCACAATGGTTGGCAAAGGAGCTGCCTTTTTCCTGGCACAGATCGCGTTCCAGAGAAATTTAATAATGCAAAAATCATTGCAGTTAGTCTGCAAGACCCAGAGTAGATGGAGGAGGGGTTTTGTTATTTCGGAAATCTTATATGTGCCGAGCACATTATGAGCTAGCCATTGGATCACAGATAATTGGTTTCTTTGCAAGGATCGCTAATAAACAATACGGTTTTTCCGGTTGTATTCGCCGTAAAGGATAGTTGCAAACATCAGATGCCAGATATTGTCGAATGGTGAATCCTGAAGGTGTACCCCTTGGTTCGTAATGGGAATTTGAAGTACCTCGGAGATAATTTCTATAGTCAATTCACACTCGCATCCGTTTGCACGGATAAAGAATTGCCCGTTTTGGAAATAACCGTGTTTATAGAACAGCAGGACCAATTCTCTGGAATAAAATGCCTGCTTATGATGTAATAGAGGGTACCATCCTCGACGTAAAATTTATGTGTCAAAAAAGGGATGAAAAAAACCGTTTTGGAAATTTTCCATAAAATTTTGCTTGGGCACGAAAATTCGAGTGAGGGCCATTAAAGATGGAGTGGTGAAGAAAATTTAGTGGAAAAAGGGAAGTTGGTGTTTAGAGGTGTCTATTCTTGTTATAAATAGGCACTAATCCTTCAGATGTAGAAAATACGGATAGAGGTGTCACAGGGTAGTTAGACCACGTGTATCTTCTAAAATATGGCGCAAACGTTGATGTAGTGTGGATGAGAAGAATGGGGCATGTGACTACAAAGAGTGCCCTTTTTTCTTTTTCTTTTTTAGCGTAAATAAATAGCGTAAGTAGAAGGACAAGGAAGATGTAAATATAATATCACAATAAGATGTAAGAACGTACATAGGTGTGGAAACACATTATAATGATACGAGGAATAAAATACAAACCTAAATATTAGATAGGACTATATGCCACATTAACAACATTACTATAACAAAACAAACGAGAATGAAGACTTGAGTAGCATATTCAATTTGTCGCCGCTCAAACTTTTATATTGCATCCATGAAGCTTGAAATTTGGAGCGAACTAAAAACGATTTTTAGAATAAGAAGTGTAGAGGGGAGAATATAAGATGAGTAAATGTGAAGGATGTGTTGAACTTATTTATAAGAAAAAAAAAAATTGAGCCGTTTTCTGACCATTTTTAGATGCGATTTCATGACCGTTTTCTTACCGTTTTTTGTGCGTTTTCATAACCGTTTTGTAAAACGTTAGTTGACGGTAAAATTTGTCGTTAAGTGTGACGTCTAAAATATATATATATATATATATATATATATATATATTATTATTGCTAATATTATTATATATGTTTCTACCTATATATAATATTTGAGATAACTAATATACTATTTGACAAGGCAGAGATTCTGGAAAATTTAGGAAATAACAGACTATTAGGTTGGAAATTAAAATGCAAACACGTAAATAAAATATCCGACATAAATAATATACAAGACTGGGAAAATAAACTGGCTACTGAGAATCCTCAGGGGCTGCAGAAGAAGAACCAGGAGTCCTGCGACAGCGTGCAGTACGACTCCCGTGGAGGCTAACTGCTCCTGGATATCACCTAGAGTATCCATCACCTGAGCTTGAAACTGATGCTAGTTCGCCATGAGCATTCGCTGGAACTGGTTCTGGCGAGTAGTCATTTGCTACCTGAAATGCATTCATGGAAGTTCGCATTTCCTACTGAAATTCGCACATGCTGTCTGTCAGCGACTGGTGGCGAGTGGTCATATTCGTCCTTAACTCGCCCAAGGTATGTTTCATTGATACCTGGCGAGTGTACATGTCTCTCATGCCACTGTTCATAGCACGTAAGGCATCCATAAGATGGCTCATCTTACTCATAGCAGTCTCATCAAAGAAGGGTGGGTGAGATGGACCTACGTTAGATGGGTGTGACGTGTGGGATGGGTATCATCGATTGTGACGCGAGGGAACCTACGTTACACATGTACTTGGCGAGTGTACATGTCTCTCGATTAGCAGTCTCATCGAGAGGGAACAAGATTCGGATTTTGGGGAAGAAGAAAAACGAAACTACGACATGTGGGATGGGTGTCTCGGGTTTAAATGGGCCGAGAATAACGGGATTTGGTTGGGCCCAAAAAAATTCCCAAGCCCAAAGCCCAATTTAAGCCTAAAAAAAATATAAACGCTCACTCACGACTCATTTGGACTCCGAATTGGATGAATGAGATATCGAAATGATCAGCACGAAAAATGCCATCCAATTATATGAGTCATTCTCGAAGGTCACAAGAGTTTTTGAAAAGAAGGATGGGTGTTTTATTTATAAACAGAGTTTTTATTGCTAGTAGATTTGATTCCATAAATGGCTGTAACTGATGCTATGGACGACCTGGGTGTTGGGTCGTAGGGTACGCTATGATGGTTTGGGACGAGTTGTAGGAGAACGACCTGGTATGTGGACCCGTGTACTATAGTGTGGAACGGAGGGTACTTACAATGAGTTAATAGAATGGAAATCTTGTTTGAAAAGAAACTATGCCGGTTGAAAAGACGGAACTACATGTCTTCCAAGCTGAGAATGGTTAAGTATGAGTATATTTAAAGGGATTATTTTGATGATTAAAGTTAAGAAATGTCTTTACATTATTAGTCTACTCATACCAGCAAATTCCATTTTGCTTACCCATATTTGCTTTGTTTTGGTAACGTGGATGTGTTCTTGGGAACATACGTGGAAGGCAGTGGAACCACGGCGTTTGATTTGGATCCTTCATGGAGCAGTCCGTTAATTTCTTTTATTAGGTCCGATCTTTTTTGGAAGTATGTAATAATGTAGTTTTCATATTCAGTATGACATGAGAATGGTGTTGAGGACTTATTATTCTTAGAGTTTTGTTTAATGATTTTTGGACGGAAGATATCCTATTAATAAAGTGATGGCGGATAAATATTTGGGGATTATTTTTTATTAAATTGATTCTTATATGATATGAGTTTCGGTGTTTGTATGTGTTGTATCTATCCTATCAAAGCCTGGGTTTTAGACAATTGAACATAGTGATGTTTGAGATATTTATATTGTTTAGAAATTCGGAGTGTGACAGAATTCAACTATAAAATATTGAATTTATGAAAACACTGAAATCCAGAAACTTTGAATATCAAATTACGTCAACTGACACAAAACGTCTATTTGAGCATACCACAACAGAATACATCTAGCAAAGGAAGTATTCCAAGGGTGTAGCATGTATTGGTTTTCCACGTTAGAGGCCTTATCTTGTTATTTACACTGGTCGAGTGAAATCAAAGCCGAAATTGTATATCACAGTCGTTAAAATGTATAGTCTCGCATCCAGGGCCGCTCCATTCATTACAACTGGTCAGATGATTGAGTTGGATACTCCAAATGTGACATGATCAGAGGTTTAATTATAAAAGGTCGTGGGAGTTTCACAAATCTATCAAGGTGCTTTTGCACAAAGTTTGCCTACCTGTGTTAAGTTATTAATTCCAGCAGAACTTCAGCTAAAAGAGAGTGTTGAGATGATTCCACCCACATTCCACTTAGAACCACAGCATAGTTCACTAGAATCTAAAGTACCTGATCTGGAATGCTATTAAGCTCTTCAAAATCTTGCTTTGTGATTTCCCATCCAAATACTTGGATATTCTCTGGATTGGTTGATTTTGGAATCACACTGGTGCCTCTCTGCAGGGCCCACTTCACTAGAACCTGACCCAGTGTCTTGTTCAACTTCTTTGCCACCTTGTCTACAACAGGGTCATGAATGAGATCCACTAGACGGTCTAAACTGATTGCTTTCGTATTGTCTTGTGTTTGTCACAGGCAAGTGACGTGTAGCACTACTGCTTGAATCGTAGGCGATTTTTGGGTGATCCCCCCACTACACGTCTTACATACCGCAAAATGTTGATTAATTATGTTATTTAAATTCGTATATTGGATCCAAAATGGGTGATATGTGATATGGGATCGGAGCTCACCATCTTTATACACAAATTATTCTCTCCCTGTTGTCGGCAGCTTATTAATGGAAATTATAGTAACCAAGTTTGAATGGACAAGCAATTCAGCAATGCATGGCTCCCTTTTGAATGTTTTTGCTCCTAGTTGATAATAATGCATGAAATTCAGGGAAAACTGTGGCAACTTAGAAATGTACAACAGCATAAAGGATTCGTCATTCCTTCTCTAATCTAAGGTGAAAATGATGTATTTTGTGAAGCCTTTGCTTTTTCTTTTAGACTTGGTTCTAATACAAAGACCGAACTTTTTACTGTTTTGAAAAGCTTGAAGATTTGTTTGTAGAGGAACTTTAGACAGCTAATTATAGAGGTGGATTCCCATTTTATTTTGGGTTGTTTCTATGGAGGGCCGGGAAGGGTCCCCTTTAGTTTCTAAGACGAACATGATTACAGGTTCTTCACATGGCAAACTATTTAAATGTTTCATTTATTCATGTGTTCAGAGAGAGTAATTGTGTTGCAGATGCTTTAGCTAAGCTTGCTACTAGTTCAGATGGTCACGAGATTTTTTCTAATTCTCATCGTTTATCCAGAAATGCTAGAGGGTGTTATATATTCGACAAGTCAGATATCAGTAAATTAAGAATATGAGTTGATTGTGTAGTGTTTGTTATTCATTTTATACCGTTTTTTTTTTTTTTTTATAATACCATATATATTACTTATCCATCAAACCAGAACAGGGGTTAACTTGTCTTTCAAGATACACATAGGAAGCTGGTCCATTTGCTGCTTATGGAAAGCCCATTGTGCAAGCAAATGTGCCTCTCCATTAGACCTCCTAGAAATCCACTTAAACTTGCAGAAAGCAAAATTAGAGGTTAACTTTACTACATAATCTCTCAAACTCTCAAACTTCCAAGAACATGTCTGGCTATTAAGAGCCTTAGTGACTTCTAAGCAGTCCCCTTCTATATACACAGCAGTCCACCCATGAAGCTTTGCAAGTCCTAGTGCCACCTCAGCAGCCACCATCTCTACTTCCTCTGCAGACTTTGCTCTTGGAATCTCCTAATACTTGCCCCTACTACCTTTCCTTCTGAATCCCAAGCTATAGTACCAGCAGCTGCTTCTCCTGACATACCCTGAAAGGCAGCATCATATCTTATATTAATGCACTCATTAGGTATAATAGGGAACAATGAATCAAACTCAAAAAAGTTTTGATTTAAGTAGTTTTCCGAAGGGAGAGAGTTCTCATTCTGCATTCTGGTAGTAGCAAAGCCCTTGTAGCAGTTGCATGCCTCCACCTCACTCCTTCTGAGAAGTCTTTCTCTATTAGGGAGCCTTTGTTCAAATTTGGCTTCATTCCTAGTTTTCCAGATGTTGTATAGGAGATAACAAGCTTGAACTCCTGCCTGAGCTATGTGTTGGCTCTTATTGTTACTCCAACTTATGAATTTGGAGATCCAATCCTTAGTGTTGTTCGCCTCGAATCTCCATTCTTAAACCCAAGCTTGAAGTGAACCACAACTTTCTGGTCCAATCACATTCAAAAAACAGATGGTTTTCTGCCTCCAAACTGGTATTGCATAGGGGGCAAGAAAAGTCCCCCTCCATCTTCCAAGAAGCCAACCTATCTCCCATAGGTAAGGCATTCATATAGGCTTTCCATAAGAACATCTGAATGTTGGCTGGTATTTTGGTTTTCCAAAGGAGCTTTACTGTTTTAGTATTAAAACTAGAGCTCTGTCCTTCACCACTATCTTTGGTTAGGTACTTGTAAACAGATTTCACAGTCAGTCTCCCAGCCTTTTCTCCACTCCATTTCAGCCTATCCTTTCCCAGACCCAGAGGTCTGATCATTATGTCTTTGATTCTTGCCACAAGGGAAGGCTGAAAGAAGCTTTGAAGCTTGGCCTCATCCCATCCAGTTCTATCCTCCAGAAAAAGGTCAGCCACATGAAGGCCTTCTAGTCTGGGATCCTCCACCCCTAACTCTCTCAGAGTCTGGGGTTTTCCATTGCAGATCACCCAAGGGTCATCTAAAAGAGAGGTAGCAGTACCACTGTGAATACCCCAGACTATCCCTCCACTTATGAGATTGAAAGTATTATGGATTCCTTTCCAAAAGTAGGAGGTTTCTAGACATCCCCTATCCAGTTTTTACTATAGATACTAGCAAGAGTTTTTGTCCAAACTGACTCAGTATCTGTAGCAGCTTTCCAAGGGAGCTTGGCTAGCATTGCTACATTTATATCCCTCATCTTTCTAAACCCCAACCCTCCTTCAGGTTTGGGTTTACATAACTTGTCCCACCCAATGGTATGGACACTGTTAGAATTTTCAGCACCATGCCAGAAAAACTCTCTGCATGCTTTATCTATCTTGTTGCAAGTAGACATGGGAAGCATATAGGTAGACATAGCATAGAGAGGAGTAGCTTGTACCACAGATTGGATCAGGGTAGCCCTTCCAGCCTGTGAAAGGACTTTAGCCTTCCAACCTTTTATTTTCTTATGGATCTTATCTACTAAAAAGTCAAAATCCTCAGCTTTTTTTATAGCATGATGGGTATACCCAGGTATTTGTCTTTTGGATTAAAAAGCCTCATTTTCCAAAACTTCTTTAGCTTTATTTTATTTCGAAACTTGATGTTTCTGCTGAAAAAAATGCTAGATTTGTCAAAATTTATCGGTGACTGTATAAGCAAAGACAATAGTCTTGGAGGATATCTTTAAGATGCCCCCCATCCCCAAGATTTCCTCTGGTAAATAGGATCAGGTCATCTGCATACAGAAGATGGGAGATGGGAGGAGAAACCCTCCGGATCTTAATCCCATGGACTTTCTCCTCAGCCTCAGCTTTTGCAATCATCCTAGAAAGGGCCTCAGACATGATGATAAAGAGATATGGGGATAAGGGATCCCCCTGTCTGAGGCCCCTTTTAGGGATTATCTTATTCAGAGGACTCCTATTAAGAAGCACTTGAAAAGAAACAGTGGATATGCATTGTTTTATAAGATTCCTCCACTTCTGACTAAAGCCCAGTCTATCAAAGATGGTGTCCACCAGGGACCACTCCACTCTATCATAGGCTTTTGCCATATCCATCTTCAAATTTACCCAGCCATGTTTTTATCTTTCATGTTTTTCATGTGATGAAAAAGCTCACAAGCTAACCCAGTGTTATCTTCTATATTTCTACCTTTGATGAAAGCCCCTTGGAAGGGAGAGATGATTTTATTTAGATGTTGCTTGAGTCTATTGGCAAGGATTTTAGAGATCACTTTGTAACAAAAGTTGCAAAGACTTATAGGCCTAAATTGTGCCACATGACCTCAGGGTTATTTATCTTAGGGATGAGAGCAATATAAGTTTTATTAAACACGTGGTTGACTCCCCTTATGGAAGAAATCCTTCACAAAAGCCACAATACTATTTCCCACAATCTCCCAAGTATTTTGGTAAAAACACCCTTGGAACCCATCTGGCCCAGAGGCCTTCAGGCTTCCCATCTTATTGACAACTCTCCTAATATCTTCAGAAGATGGGATGGCAGTAAGCAACTCATTTTCCCTTTCCGTGATACAAGGAGTGAACAGATTGAGAATACTTTCATTTTGATGGGGTTGGTCTGATTTGAAAAGAGCTTGGAAGTAGGAGTTAATGTTATCTCCCACTTCAGCTCTTCCTTCACTCCATCCCCCCCCCCCAAGCCTCTCAATGATGTTTTTCCTTCTTCTGAAAATGGTGGAGAGATGGAAAAACCTCGTATTTTTTCCCCCATCCTTCAACCAGTGAATAGTTGATTTCTGTTTCCAGAAACTTTCCTCCTTAACCAACCATTCAAGCAACTCAGATTTAAGTCCTTTTGCTCTCTCATAGTTGGCTAGGGAGAAAGGTTTAGTTAGGATCTCTTCCAGCTCCTTGTTAACTTTTTTCAGATTTGTAAAGATGTTACCAAACACCTTCTTATTCCATAGTAAGATGTTGTTGTGTCAACTTGTGTTTTAGGATCACATTAATGTCAGGCAAATCATGATAAATAGAATTTCAGGCAGTTTCAATAACAGGCATGCATGCATTATCAGTAAACCACATATTGTAAAATCGAAAGGGTTTTTCATGTGTGGTTCTATTTTTCCTTTTTGCTCGAGATTTATCATAATAGACGGATGATCCGAGCTAGCATTAACCACATTGTGCACATGCATGTTAGGAAAAAGGACCACCTGTGCATCAAGAGCGAGCTCTATCAAGTCTCTCTAGGATATGACTGTTGGGGGCTCTGTTATTGCTCCAAGTATACATAGGTCCTTTAAATCTTAGGTCAATCAGCCCAAGGTCATTTATCAACCCATTGAACTCTACCATACTGTTATTAAACATGCTTCTTCCCCCTATTTTTTCATTTAGCGAGGTAATGGCATTGAAGTCCCCAAACAGACACCAAGGTCCTGGGATCAGGGTTGGCACATCCCTAAGTTCAGCCCAGACCCGATGTCTGTTGCATGCAACAGGTTCCCCATATACAAAAGAGAAAAACCAGGTTTCAGTGCAAAAAAAATTATTTAGTTTACCTGTCACTTGATTCCTAGTAGCTCCTAAGATTTCCAGGTCCACCCCTTCTTTCCATAGTACTGCAAGCCCCCCACTTCGACCAACTGCTGGAACACAAAAACAACCCCTATGCTTGACCATTCTACTAATACCTTTCATCTTATCTACACCAACCTTTGTTTCAGACAGACATATGATATCAGGATCAAACTTCCCTATTAAGTCCTTTAGATTCTGAATTGCCGCGGAGGAACCTATTCCTCGGCAATTCGTGCTTGTATCATGGTCGGGCGAGGCATTGTCATGGGGACGGTACCGGCCTTGAACCCCGGAGGAGAGAATGGACCCCCATTGTTTCCGGACTCAGCCCTACCACTCCCATATCCACCACCTGTGCTACAACACCCCTCCTTACCATTTGGCTGCCTTGAACTTTCCCCTTTATACTGTTGATTACTCTTAACAGATCTCTTGTGTACCACTAAGGAATCATCAACCGCTAAAGGCTTTGGCTGTGGAATCATCACCTTCGAGATGCTTTCCTCTGATACATACCCATCTCCTTCCATACTGCCTTGCGCAAGATCCCCAGGCACGTTTCCAATAGATACTTCCTCTGGCCTTTCCTCATTTCCAACCTCTATATTATTATAGTCTTCCCCCATTCTGTAAATGCATCTGAAGGGATCTGATCTTCTGGAATTGAATGTCCCGAGAAGTCAGATGGGTTAGTTGAGTCCAGAGATCTTCCCGAGTTAGATGGCTCAGTTGAGACCATAGAATCACTTGAGATGCTAATCACTGGGGCTTCTTCTGGGATGAGTAAGTGTCCTAGCCCTCTGGCCCTTAGATCATCTGCTTCTCTTTTTGCTCGTTTCGATTCTCTTGCTATCTTCCTCAGACAATACTCTGTCCATTCTTTATCATCCATTTCTGCCTTACTTCCAGATCTAGAGCAATTTTTTCTTTTTTTCCCTACTTCATCCTCTCTTCCTAACTCTTTTCTTTGTTTGGGTGCTCCTTGACGCCTTCCTCGAGACACCACCATCTTAAATCCCCTTCCACGTGTAGGTAAACCAGAGAATTTGAAAAAAGGTAGAGCTTTTCCAGCTGTTTGAGTGGATTGATATAACTCATCTCTGTTGGTCTTCTCAGTGCTTGGTATGATTATATTGGAGACTGGTAAGCTAGGTAGCGGCAAAGTCTGCTCATTTCCAGCTCTATTCTCTGTTTCCAAGGAGTCCTCTCTCAGAGCTAGAGGATCTAGGTCTCTCATGTTATTGTCTTCCAGATATGCCAATCCAACCCCTTGGGCCTTAACCAATCCATCCTCCTCAGACTTTTTCCTATTGTCCAGATCCATCTCCCTAGAGGCCGTAACCCAGACAATATAATTAAGGCTCGTTCCTTCTGTTCCATCCCTTGTCCTGACCCACAGCTGCTTTCTTGGGCTTCTATCCTTTCAGACTTTTGGGCCTGGGCTTCTGGCATATCGATCCTTTGGGCTTGTTCTAATTCTTCCATCATCTGGATTTCTGCATTTTGGCCTGCCATGTCTGCTTCCCCAACGGCTACTGACTCTGCCTTCCCCATTCCTGAGTCTACCGTTCTGACTTCTGTCCAAACAGACCGTTGCTCCTCTACCTCCTCTGTCCTAGTCAGCACCCCATCCCCCTCCTTGGCTGCTCTTGGCGGTGTAGCAGGGATCCCCGTCCCTTGCCATGAACGTCTACCGGAGCCCCCGTCGGCCCTTAGTTGGTATCCGATCAGCTCGAGGCTTTTTTGGCGTCCCCGAAATGGTAATAATTGCCGGAGAAGAAGCTGCTACTCCATTAAAAATACATTGGCCCGTTGGAGGAAGGAGAAATTATTTTTGATATCCCTAGGAGATCCCCCCAGGCTTCTCATCTCTACACAGAGTTTCTCTCTTAGGTTGCAATAGTACAAATCATGCCCTATGCAGCCGCAGAAATAGCAAAAAATGTCCAGTTTTTCATACTTGAACGTCACTGGAATAATTTCCCCTAGCTCCGTGCATAAATCTATTCCCTTAAGTAAGCGTTCCTTGATGTCCATCCTCACTCTTACCCTGGCCACTAGGTTTTTAAACTCCGATGAACATCCAGTATCAACTCCCTTCACTTTGCCTAGATTCAGCCCAATGGTTTTGATATTCTCTTCGTTTATCCGATCTCTTGGAAGTCCATATATCGGATCCGTAAGTCCACTTTGTCAAACTTCGATCATCTTCCGTGAGGTCTACATATTTTCCTTTCTTGATGGATGGGGATGAAACCTTGTATCAACCAAGGCCCATTCTGTCTAACATAGTTGTATTCATCTCCATTTTCAAACACCATCTTGTACATTCCTTTTGCAATCATCTCTATACTTGTCTGACCTTTTGTTTGCCAATTTCTATGTACCTCCTCCGCAAAGACTTGCAGAGGAATGTGTTTACCCCCAAACAACTTCCCTATCAGGGTCGTGTGCTCTTTGGGGTCTACCTCTGAGTTCTTGCATCCTATCGCAACCACTTTTTTTTCTTTTGAGCATAACAGATTTTTCATATCAGCTTGGAGTTTTTCTATTTTTTGTTTTGTGTTTTCCTGATTTTCCTCTTCATTTTCCTTCATCCCATCACCTTGTATCACTTCCATCTCCTACCACCCCAGACTCCCAGGAACCCAGAGCAGAATGATTGTTAGGAAGAGCAGTGTTCAAGAAGTTGAAAGATAGAGCAGGAAGAGAAGAAAAGACAAGACAGAAAGATAGAAAAAATATGCACCAAGGGAACCTACGAACTAAAAACAATATCAGTGGGATTTTCTACCTAGCTACTTTATCTTACACATTCAAAATTCAAAAAGAAAAGAGGGGGAAAAGAGAGTAAAAAAATCAGATAGAAGAGAAAATTGCTTTCAGCCGCAGGAGAGCTTTGTTCATTTTATACCGTTTACTACTGCGTTATTTGTAATGGGGTAAGGCTTTCTACGCCCCCGCCCCCTCCCCTCAATTATTTTTATGATTAATAAACTGGTTGGGGTCAGCCAAACCCCCCTCACTGGAGGCTTTTGGTAAAAAACAAAAAAACTGGGCACTGGACATAGGCACATACCACGCACTATACCAGAATGCTGGAGCCAAAATTTTTACTTACATACTCAACACTTTGCTTAAGTCAAAATGACTCCAGATTTTTTAACCCTTTTGAAAGTGTCTAACACTCTAACCTCATAATTTGTGTTAAGATCGAGTTAAGACCACGAGTCAAAAGGTCAAGGTCACAGAATTTAATATGGTGGATCCAAAGTCAAAAAAAGTCCTCAAACATCAATTGCACTTGCTATTCATGGACCAAATCCAACTTTAACACATAGTAATCTCAAATCCTTAACCATTAACAAACCCCTAAACCTATACGTGCCAAACTACTATCTCCAAAATTAATCAAATTAATTTAACTGAGAGAGAGACAAAACGAAAGAAGAACAAGTACGAAAGAAGAAATATGGCAAAGGGTTTCAACAAATGAGTCTAAAAAAGAAACAGAACCCAATTTGTTTAAAGTTTTCTGTTATTTGGAAAAAAGCCAGTTAATCTGTCTTTTATATGGAAAATGCCACGAAATTAATATCTTGATTGAGTAGAACGCAAAGACTTGAGACTATTTAAACTGAAAGAAGTCATGACGTACATAATAGGCCTTCAATCAAGTCGGACGTACTAGACAAGGTATTCATAGTTAGGCTTCGATCTAGACGTACTTCGTGGCTTGGAGCTTAAACTCTCTCTATATATAAAGGACTTCATATGTTACTGATTAAGTACCACATTTCAAGTTTCTTCCTCTTAATTCTTTTTCATGGCTACATTCTTTAAAATCTACAGCACTCACTCCATGGCTTTTATAATGCTCGTTGTTGTGTTGGTGACGGCAAGTCTAACAATAACAGGTATTCCCCAATATACGAATGGTATCACGTACAAGGTTGAGCATGTGTCACTGGGTTGATTTTATGTTTCTGATATAATGATAATATGATATATAGTGTTAGTTTATTTATCACATATTAGTGTTGAGATTGTATGATGTGAAGTATTCTAATCACATTACACAATTCTTGATAGTATTCTATGGTAAAAGTCACGTACAAGACAAACGTGAGAATGGGAGGTGTACATGGATATTGTCATGCCAAACCATCTTTCACTGCAATTAATCTTGGCCTAAACATATCAATCTCGCATTCTTTCGCGAGGAGAGCATAGTTTGGATATTATTTTTAACCTGCCCGTTATATATGAACTCCACTTATACGAATTTTTAAAAAACTCTATTATGAAAAACAATAAATTATAAATTGATTTTTGGTGGAGATGTTCCCCCACAATATAAATGGTTTTAGAAAAAAATCATCACATTTGAATATGCCTTAATGTATTAAAATTTGCTTACAATATTATAAAAGTATCTAACTAATTTTTCAAATTTCAAAACAACTTTTAACAAAGTTAAATATTTTCGTTTTGGCTGATTTTTTGTAAGGAGATTCTCTATTATAAAATATTATAAAAAGACTATCTTCACAAAAAAATCAGTCTTCAATTCATCTTATAAATCCACTTTAGTGGTACAGTTTATTTGGAGTTCATATAAAGTGGAGTTGGGCTCGTACTTTTCCTGCCCATTTTAAGCATTAGTAAATAGTTAAGCGCAATGGTGATGAGTTTGAGTTTAGCTAAATTAGTTACGTTATGGCAAAGTTATTGTAAGTGAAGTAGTGAACCACGACTATCCAAGTGACAGAATTGCCGGCTTGCCGCGTAAAGTCCAAGAGTCATTGTCTACCTTTAATTTGTTATTGAAACTCCCTCGTCGCTGCTAACTTAGTTCAAGAGTCATTTTCCATAACAAACTATTTTCTTAACTTTTCTTTTCGTTAAACTTGTTTTGGTGTTAACTAATTCTTGATGCAGGTGCACAAACTACTGGCGTTGGCGTTTGTTATGGAAGGCTTGGTAACGATTTACCACCACCAGCAGAAGTTGTAGCGCTATATAGGAAACAAAACATAGGAAGCATGCGAATTTATGATCCAAACCAAGAAGTTTTACAAGCTCTTAGAGACTCAAATATCGAACTCATGCTAGGTGTACCCAACGAAGACCTTCAAACGCTAGCATCTGACGCCTCTGCTGCAAGTCGATGGGTTCAAACAAATGTAAGAAGCTTCTGGCCTGCTGTAAGAATCAAGTACATTGCTGTAGGCAATGAAGTCAGTCCTGTTAATGAGGAAAACTCCCAGTATGTTCCATTCCTCGTGCCTGCCATGACAAACATTTATAGGGCGATTGTAGAAGCTGGCCTACAAGAACAAATCAGAGTGTCTACGGCGACTGACACTCGTGTGATAGATACAGCTTTTCCACCATCAGCGGGTGCATTCAAAGGCGAAGTTCGTTCTTTCTTCGGCCCTATCATTGACTTTTTAAGGGACACCCGCCAACCACTTTTCGTCAATGTGTATCCATATTTCGCTTACAATGATGACCAAAATAACATAAAGCTTCCATATGCTTTGTTCGCTAATCCATCAACAGAATTCACAGATAGCGGTAATAATCTTCCTTACCAAAATCTTTTCGATGCCATTTTGGACAGTGTCTATGCTGCTCTAGAGAAGGCGGGTGGATCCTCTTTGGAGATTGTTGTTTCAGAGAGCGGTTGGCCATCTGCTGGAAGGGACGCTGCTACAACAATTGAAAATGCGCGTACATACAATCAGAATCTGATCCAACATGTGAGTAGAGGCTCCCCAAAGAAGCCTGGCAGGCTCATTGAGACATATTTGTTTGCAATGTTCAATGAGAACCAGAAAAATCCTGAGTATGAGAAAAAATTTGGCCTCTTCTTTCCTAACAAAGCGCCTGTATACCCAATAAATTTCTGACTAACTAATTTAGAAAATGCAGTGTAACTGTGTAAGACTTTTCCTCATATATGAAGTGAATAAGTGATTCAGCATATCAAAAGTTGTATGCAAATTTGCATGTATGAAACGTGTCACATTGTCAGCACTTATCATCTCTGCTCATGTCGCATAATAGTTCAAAACCTACTGGAGTAGCCCATAAGTCGGTGGCTACGCCCCTATCCATTAAGTCAGGGGCGGATTCAGGGATGTGCATCATTTTCGCTTTCATATTTCCGACAAATATCATACCAAAAAATAATCATCTTCATTATACTATTCAAAATGAACAAAAACAAATGTCTTCACATGGACACATACTCACAATAGATCTTGACAACTATAACAAAATACATTCAAAAGTTAAAACATGACACTAATGAAATCGAAATCTGACTTGCGAGGTTTCTTATCAAATTCATCTATTACTAACTCTATATCAACTTCGTTAGCAATCCCTTTCGATGTATATAACCATGCAATCCGCAAGAAACTCGTCATCCATCTTGTTACGGAGTCGTGTTTTGACAAGTTTCATAGCTGAAAAGGCTCGTTCAGTAATTGCTGTGGAGATAGAAAGAGTCAAGACAAGACGAATCAATCTATCAATCAAATGATAAATAGTTGACTTTCTTGTTTCAACTAAAGCTTAACATAACTCAGAAATTGTAGACAATTTCTGAAAACAAGGATGACGAGTCACATCAAGCTTATAATGTTGTAGTTGACTTCTCAAAATAAGTATCTCATGCTTCGTGAAGTCTTCACAATAATATTTCTCGGCGAGCTTGCAAATATCATCAATATGAAAGTGCTTAAAAATATATTTTGGGTCCAAAGCCGAACTAAGAGAAAGAAGCTTCATTGCCTCCTCAAAGAATCTTCTCTTCAACTCCACCAACTGGTAATCTATTACAGTATTAAATATATCAACATGGTAGTGGTGCTCAACTATAATACAATCATTCTGCTGGTAAGAACGACATGTATCAGTCATATGACGAGTGCTTATATTAGGAATATCAATGTCATGCTTCTTGCAAAAAAAAATCAAATCCCCAAAGAAACTATCCCAACTTGTTTCTCTAAACTCTTGAAAAAGCTCCTTCGTACTTGAGACTAAACCCATGACATTTAGAATGTCTTGAAACTTCACTTGCAAGGCTTTACATAGTACATTTGTGATTCCTATAGTCTTATGCAATAAATGAAACATAAAGACAAATTCAAAGTCTCTCATAGCAACATAAGAACCCTTAGCTTCTTCACGTATAGTGTTACTAGACCCATTCTTCATAATGAGTTCAAGAACCGTACAAATTGTATCATACATCTCCATCAAACTACAAATAGATTCATAATGAGAACTCCGTCGAGTTTCTCCAGCTCGTTGCAATGTACAAACTTGATTAGTACCTCGTCCACTATTAAGCTCACCAATTGCTAACAAGTTTTCAATTTCCTCTTTTCGAGCTTTCTCTTACTCTTTCTTCTTCTTAAGCTGAACATGAAGATTAACAATGGATGTCAACTTTGAAAAAAATAACCAAACATCAGAAACATCTTTAGAAGCCGCAACTAATGCAAGTTGTAGTCACTGCGCAAAACAATGCACATAATATGCATAAGAACACTCCTTAAGAAATAGTGCTTGTAATTCATTCCATTGACCACGCACATTACTAGCACCATATTTCCAATAAGCAAATTCTTACTAGCAAGAACTTTGGAAATCTCTTTTTTCAAAGTTAATGCACAAGTGTCTTCAACACCAACAATAACAAAAAAACTTTTCTCTAACAAAACCATCACGATTAACAAATCTTATAATAATTTCCATTTGCTCTCTCCGTGAATTATCTTGTGCTTCATCAACAAGGATACAAAATTTTGCATCACCAACATCCTCACGTATTTTCTTTCTCACATTTTCAGCAAATATATGCAAAAGTGCATTTTAAATACCATGTGAAGTATACATGGCATTTCCCGAACAATTACCTACTATTTCAACAACTTTCTTGTTTAACAATTTTGAAAACTCAAACATTGCAAGGAAGCTTCCACAATTCTTTGATTTCTTTAACTCATCATGGCCTCTAAAAGAAAACCCTTGTAGTGCAAACATCTGAATACATCGAACAACATTTCGGAGTAGGATCCGATTATTTGCAATCGCTTCATCTACTATCTATATACTAAAACAGAGACCTCTAATGGAGGATTTTCTCTCTCCTATGTGGCACTCTAATATAAGAGTTAGTTTTTTCTCTCTCCTATGTGGCACTCTAATATGAAAGATAGTCTTTTCTAATAGCCTACAATCTCATGTATATGGAACCTCTTTGGAGAGTTTGAGTGTATTTCTAATTCTTATATTTGGAGAGTTTGAGTGTATTTCCAATTTTTATATATTTGATCAAATAAAAAAAAATTGCTAAAAAATAGGTGATTTGTAAAAGGTAATTTTCTATTACGAATCAAACACTTTTAGTGTTCCAATTCTTATATATTTGATCAAATAAAAAAAAGTGCTAAAAAATATGTGATTTGTAGAAATTAATTTCCTATTACAAATCATACAATTTTAGTGTTTATGATAAAACACCGACTTATTTCGAATATATCCTTAACACGGCCTCAAAACATACTTAAAAACAATTATACAAAAAATAACATCACAAAATATATAATAGTAAATGGGAAAAAAAAAATAACGGCAAAGCAATAATGACAAATATTTTTAAATATATATAATGCTGAATGAAACTAACGTAAAAAAACAATTGATGGGGAACCGAAAACTGGATGCAAATACATCGAACTAACCTCAAATAATATTTAACGGGGAATCAGAAATTGGATGCAAATGCAAGCATTAAACTAATCTTAAAAAGTAATTAATATAAAATTGGAATATGGATACAACTGCGTTAAACTAACCTCAAAGAATAATTAACATAAAATCAAAACTTGGATGCAAATACATCAAACTAACATCAAAAAATAATTGTCGAAAAATCGGAAACTGGATGCAAATGCATTGAGCTAATCCTCAAATATTAAATTAACGGGAAATCGGAAACTAGATGCAACTGCATTGAACTAACCTCAAAGAAAAATTAATTATAAATTGGAAACATTATGCAAATGCGTGGAACTAATCTTAAAAAATAATTAACGGGAAATCGGAAACCGGATGCAACTGCACTGAACTAATCTCAAAAAATAAACTGGATGCAAATGCATTGAACTTACCTCAAGAAATAATTAATAGAAAATCGGAAACTGGATGCAAATTCATTTAACTAACCTCAAACAATAATTAACAGGAAATCGGAAACTATATGCAAATGCAACTTTATCAAATAATAAACGATAAATCGGAAACTGTATGCAAATGCATTAAACTAATCTCACAGAATAATTAACGATAAATCAGAAACTAGATGCAAATGCATTGAACTGACCTCATTGAAAAATTAACAGAAAATTGGAAATTGGATGCAAATGTATTGAATTAACCGAAAAGAATAATTAACAATAAATCATAAACTGGATGCAACTGCATTGAACTGATCTCAAAAAATAAATAACGGGAATTGAAAATTGGATGCAACTGCATTGAAACTAACCTCAAAATATAAATAACAGAAAATCAGAAACTGGTTACAAATGCATTGAACTAACCTCAAAACATAGTTGAGTTATATATTGTGGAAATGTCTCGATAAATATAGTTTTGCATTTAAAATGATGTTTATCTTATCTCTTTCCATATGATTGGGAACTCCTTGCTATTCAAGTAGCTTCAATATATATGAATTTCTCCTTATTAGGTAATCTCACAAAACTTCAATCAAACTTATTTTAATAAAGAATAAAATGAAGTTGAAGGGTTTTATCAAAGGTGAGTTCTTTTTTTTTTAATGGAGAGTGAGGTTTTCACTTTATAAGAAATTTGGTTGAATGATCAATATATAATATATAGTTATGCATATTTGCAAATATTTTTCAGAATAATTAATATAACAACACCCGTTTGTAGATAATTTTTGAAGATTCCACATAGTGAGTCATGCATGATTTAAAGAATAATTAATGGGAAATCAGGAACTGGATAATCTTCGATGATCCCACATAGTAAATCAAGCATAATTTACTTTTTATGTCATGTGTTTGCAAGGACACTACATATGGATAGTAGAAGTTGGTATTACACACCACATTGGATAATTAAAAAGAAATCGAAAACTGGATTCAAATACATAACTGAGCTCAAAGAGTAATTAACGAGAAATCGGAAACTTTATGCAAATGCAATAAATTAAACTTAAGAAGTAATTAACTAGAAATCGGAAACTGAATGCAATTGCATTAAACTAACGTCAGATAATAACTAACGGGAAATTAGAAATTGGATACAAATCCTTGAAAAATATTTAACGAAAAATCGAAAACGGTATGCAAATACATCAAACAAACCTCAGATAATAATTAATGGGAAACTGGAAACTTGATGCAAATGCACTGAACTAAACTCAAAAAATAATTAACAAAAAATCAAAAATCAAATGCAATTGCATTGAGCTAACCTTATGGAATAATTGGTGTGAAATCAAAAACTAAATGCAAATGCATTGAAATAATCTCAAAGAATAATTAACGGGAAATTAGAAATCGGATATAATTGCATCGAACTAACCTCAAAGCATAAATAATCATAAACTAGATGATGTATTAAACTAACCTTAAAGAGTTTTTAATGGAAATCGGAAAATGGATCCAAATGCAATGAACTAATCTCAAAGACTAATTAACGAAACATTGAAAAATGGATGAAACTGCACTGAACTAATCTAAATGAATAATTAACGAAAAATTATAAATTTGATGTAACTGCATTGAACTAACCTAAAAATAATAATTAACGAAAAATCGAAAACTTGATGCAAATGCATTGAACTAACCTCAAAGAACAATTAACATAAAATCATAAATTGGATGCAACTGCATTGAACTAACCTCAAAGAATAATTAATAGAAAATCAAAAACTTGATGCAACTGGATGCAAATGGGAGATTGGAACTTGGATGCAAATGCAATGAACTAATCTCAAATACTAATTAACGAAACATCGAAAACTGGATGCAACTGTACTAAATTAACCTTAATGAATAATTAACGAGAAATCATAAAGTGGATGCAATTGCACTGAACTAATCTCAAATAATAATTAACGAAAAATTGGAAACTTGATGCAACTGCATTGAACTAACCTCAAAGAATAATTAATGAGAAATTTGAAACTGGATGCAACGTACTACATTAAACTAACCTCAAAGAATAATTAATGAAAAATCAGAAACTTGATGCAAATGCATTGAACTAATAACCTTAAAACATATTTGTATTATATGTATAGGGAATAAATATCTCGACAAATATAGTTTTGCATTTTAAGTAGTGTTTATCATAAATCTTTTAGTGTGATAGGGAATGCATTGCTATTCAAGTATCTTCAATATTATCTTCGCCACATTGGGCATTCTCACAAAACTCCAATCAAACTTCTATTGCTAAACCTAATAATAAAAATAAGTCGATGAGTTTTATCAAGGTTTGATGCTTCCTTTTTATAGAGTGTGGTGCAAAAAAATTTAATGAGTAATTAATATAATTTTCATATCTCATAGCTATGCATAGTTACTAATATTTTTTAGAATAATTTAATATAACGGCACCCGTTCGTAGGACACATTCATGTGATAAATCTTTTCAAGTGGGAGTAGTGTATTCTTTGAGGATATGAAAATAATCAATCTGTTTTAGTGATTTGTACACATTAGTACGTAAACCGAGCGGTGATGATTTACCGCTAAATCACCATAAATCTAATAGAACTATTATGATCGAGTTTAAGATAATTCCATTTGAAAATTACGGATTAATATCCTAAACCACAAAGTGAAGTGGCTATCTTAATTTGATCCCTTAGTTTCCAAGTACTTATGCACCATAATCGCTGCTCATTAACGTATTTCGGTTTATTTTCAATAAAAATATAATTTGATTCGAAAATTTGCCGCTAAATCACCATAAATCTAAGAAAAATATTATATAAGCTAGATCGAGTTTAAGATAATTCTATTTGAAAATTATGGATTAATATCATAAACCACAAAGTGAATAGGCTATCTCAATTTGATCCCTTAGTTCCCAAGTACTTATACACCATAATCGCTGCTCATTAACGTATTTCAGTTTATTTTCAATAAAAATATATTCTAATTCGAAAATTTGTGTGAGATATTTTGTAAAGCCTTTTCAGCATACAAAATATTTAATCGATCCCGGGCGTATGCCCGGGTCCAAAATCTAGTTAGAAAGTCTATTAATAACACTATCTATATGTCGAGAAGTTCGAATTCATTAGATTCTCACAATACAATGTTGCCGACCTATGTGGAGAACAAAGACCACCTTCATGTTTTAAAAAGGGACATTGCTTCCCACTGTTAACTTTCCTCCAATTTTGAAACCCATCAATGGTAAACACCAGATGCTTCGGAGGATTGGTTTCAAAGAGAAAACAATAGAAACAATATGCTCTATCCTTGTGGAGTGAGTACTCTAGCCAAGAAAATAGTTTGTACCAATTAGCGTTGAACCGACATCCTTGCTTTCCAAACATAGTCAATGGATAATATTTTTCATTCTCATGAGTCGGTCAACAAGGTCCCATTCTAAGATAAGCTACTCGGACTTCATCACGTTTGTTAAGCGGGTATTCATATATAGCAATACATTTACCTGGATCACGTTCAAATAGAGAAGTGACATCAACTTCCATAGGTGTAACTTGTTGAGCTTTGGAAGAATATTCAACTCCGACTCTTTGAACTCGAGAAGAAGGTTCAACTCTTTCACTTTTGACAACTTGAACTTTGGTAGAACGTTGCTCATCCCCATCAAGTTTTGAATTATCAAGAATAGATGTTGAAATTTTGTCACTTTCCGGTTTATCATCTTTTCACTTATAGAACGATAAAAGAGTACGTTAATGGTTTTTTGGGCGTTTGATGATGCGACATTGTAACCTAAGATATTAAATAATTATCAATATACAATAGATAGAGAAACTAATTGTTATTAGGTGTTATCACATCATCCACACAATCCAAAATTTCTAATGCATAAAAACAAAATCCAATTCAAACAAATAGTTCTATTGGTGTCATTAAATTCCTAGACAAATAAACGAATTCATATAAACAATTTAAATAAATTGGTGTCTTAACTAAATTAATGTCTAATGCACAAACATTTAAACAACTAAACAAGTATCATAATAAGTTAATAAATTGAGAATAATTGAACTAAAAAATTTACCTTATGAGAATAATAAGAGTTTGCAAGAGTCGAATAAATAAAAAAAAAAAAAAAAAAAGCAAATACTTAAATACTCCCAAGACTGAGATACTACCAGTCAGTGCTATCACCCGAGAGGCCGAGAATTTAGAATTTATAAGTTTTGACTTCTGAGTTACCTAAGACTCCTGAGAGGAGGAGAGTTTCTATCTCTTCGTTATTTCTAAATTTCTAACTTTCTAATGGGATGGGCTTAAGTCTGTTGGGCTTAAATTTCTATTTTGAACACTACTATTTTTTTTTTTGGTTATTTAGGTTTTGGTCCTCCTAAATAATAGGTATTTGGGGTTTGGTCCGCACTAATTGGTTTATTAGCTTTTGGTCCTCCTAAATCGTCTTGACTAACAGTCAACCAAGTTGACTGTCACAAGCTGTTAGTCAAAATAATTTAAGAGGACCAAAGCCTAATAAATCAACTAGTGAGGGGACCAAACCCCAAATACCAATTATTTAGGAGGACCAAAACCTAAATAATAATGAATTATACTTGAAAATTGCTTTTTCTTCACTTATTTTTGGCTAGATTACAAGGGAAGGGGGTGTCCCTTAGAGCATCTCCAATGGGGGGTGTAAACCGTATAGAGTGAAAAGTTTATACTCCAAATGTCAAAAAACTATATCCAATGGGGGTGCTAAACCGTAGGTAATAGACTATTAGTTGATAGAAGGGGTGGGGAATTCCACATCTCACTATCAGTTGATAAGTAGCGCGGACGACACTTGAACACACGTCTGAACAAAAGAAATGAAGTGACGCCCCTATCTATTTCTAAAATCACAATTTGAAAATTTTAAACTCAGATGACACTTGAAGTGACGTCCCTCTTCAAGTGTCGTCCGAGTTTAAAATCAATTTCTTTTACACTTCTCCGTTGGGAACAATAGAGAGTGGATATTTATGGGTTATACAATAATTTGCAATTAGAGTTGTAAAATTCTAATGGCACCTAGGTGGAGGTGTAATTTTACACCCCCTATTGGAGATGCCCTTACTCAGTGCAGCAGTAAATTCTTACATTGCTTACCTTAGTGATCATGGTTAATGTTGAACACCTATTACTTTTAAGAGGGCATGCAACTAAAAACCTTGTCCTGATTCCACATTGTGAGTAACTTCATATCTATTCCATAACTTATATGTAATATTTAGGTCCCTCAATTGATATCTTCAGTTGTAGCAGTTATATATGTCTAAAGTTGCATTAGGGAGAGTTCATTGATTGGCTAGTCTACCTACTTAAATATTTATCGAAGACATTACATGTCTACTTGCATTGGTATGATTGTCTGGAGTTAATGATTCAATCTAAAAAGATTAATGATAAAAAGATTTTTCCATAATTGAAACAATTTTACTAATAAGATCAGAGTTTGTACTAGGTAGAAAAGATAGCACACGTTTAGTTCTTATAAATGATTAACAACTTCACCGTGAATCATGGTTATTAACTTATTTATAGTACCAACTATCAAAACACATCTTTCCTACTGCATGATACGCTTTTAGTTGAACGACATAAATATGACAGATAAATTATGAAACAAATATGAAGTTACTCACAAAATGGAATCGGGACGAGGCTTTCAGTTGCATGCCCTCTTAAAAGTAATAGGTGTTCAGCATTAACCTTGCTCACTAAGGTAAGCAATGTACGAACTCACTATTGCACTGAGTAAGGGACGCTTTCTTATATGCAGCCCTCATCTTGTAATCTAGCTAAAAATAAGTAAAGAAAAAACAACTTTCAAGTATAATTCATTATTATTTAGGTTTTGTCCTCCTAAATAATTGGTATTTGGGGTTTGGTCCCCTCACTAGTCGATTTATTAGATTTTGGTCCTCCTAAATTATTTTGACTAACAGTTTGTGACAGTCAACTTGGTTGACTGTTAGTCAAAACGATTTAGAAATACCAAAAACTAATAAATCGATTAGTGCGGACCAAACCCCAAATACCTATTATTTAGGAGAACCAAAACCTAAATAACCCTTTTTTTTTTTAACGAAAGTTTAGGTGTGCTGCAGCCCGTCCCCGCCCTCGCCCTGCCCCAGGATCCGCCCCTGCATTTAGTTAAACTTAATTAACAGCTTTTGGATCCAATAGAGTTCGAACCTCACGTATCAATGTGGCAATGTATCATGCATGAGTCCGTCTCGGATCTCAAGGTTGAGTCGTAGATTAGATTGTCCACCAGA
Source organism: Coptis chinensis (assembly GCF_015680905.1). Taxonomy (NCBI): domain Eukaryota; kingdom Viridiplantae; phylum Streptophyta; class Magnoliopsida; order Ranunculales; family Ranunculaceae; genus Coptis; species Coptis chinensis. The sequence goes on along the minus strand of NC_141463.1, from coordinate 82,776,557 downwards.
GTCACAGGTTAACGTGACTCATTAGCGTATTCCTCAAAAACTCAAAACTGAAACGGCAGTACCATTTTACCCCTCACTGTCGGCGGCCCCACCTCATTTCTCCTTGCATTATTTCGTTTTATCCACTCAACCAAGTCCTTCTGTTTGTAATCCTCACACAAGTACACAGCCATGTCTGGCACATCCTCTTTTTCAATGAAACTGAAAGTTGGTATAGTTGGCTTTGGTCCATTTGCACAGTTTTTAGCAAAAACTATGATAAAACAAGGCCATACTTTAACTGCTACATCTAGATCAGACCACTCTGAAATTTGTTCACAACTTGGTATCAAATTCTTCAAAGACATAGTCCCGTTTCTTGATTCCAACAATGATGTTATTTTGATATCTACATCTATTTTATCTCTTTCACAAGTTTTGAGTTCCATCCCTTTTCATGTTTTGAAGAAACCAACTCTCTTTGTTGATGTTCTCTCTGTTAAAGAATACCCAAGACAACTTTTATTACAAGTATGTACTACTTTTTTTACTTGTTGTATTTTATTTGTAGTTGAATGTTATGTGTACGTCTTTCCTATCAAAGTATAACCATGAACGCTTTTATTCAATGTCTGAAGTATTTGATTGTTATATCACTGTCATGTATGTACAGTACATAGTTGAGAATAATTGCCTGTGTTCATAACTCATAAGCACTTGGGCACCGTCACCTTACAAGACGATTTTCAAGGATGAGTTATACCTATGTGGTTTCTTCACATACATATGTATGTCTGTAGTCCGATTGCATATTGATTTCTGTTTTATCAGGTAAATTTTATAATATTGCACGTATAGTTGCATGAAGAATTTGATTTTAACATCAAGTATGTGCTTATGTTTTTATTTATGTATTGGCTATTGTATGGATGAATTTCGGTTTGTGTCATCTTAAATAAATCATCTATTACAAGTCTGAAATGTTTAGTCTATGTGTGCTATGTATGTGGTTTGAATGGTTGGAGATTTATTTGGTTACCCAAGAAAGTTTCTATTGCAATTATGAAGTACTTAAGACAGTTACGTATCATGTAGGATATGTTATTTGTATGTATGTTTGAGTGTATACTATGGATGGATGAATGTTGATGTGGTTTGGAGTGGTCGGTTACGTTAATGTATTCATCCATGTTAACAGAATTATGCATTTGTGGGTACGGATGGATGAATGTTGACATATGGTTTCTGATATTAGGTGCTTCCAGAGGAGGCAGATCTCCTTTGTACACACCCAATGTTTGGACCAGTGAATGGGAAAGATGGATGGGCAGGTTTGGCTTTTATGTACGAGAGAGTTCGGATTAGAAATGAAGATACTTGTTCAAGTTTCCTTCACATTTTTCAGAATGAGGTAATGAGATTATTGAGGTTTGTCAAGGTGCTAATGCAGGGGAACTACCAATTGTATTTTTTCCATTGCTTGAATTTTACCAATAGGTCATACTTTTGGTGAATCTTTTCACTGTGGTATACACCATGTGTCTTTTTACTTTTGTTAATGTGGTGTATTCTAAACGGGCAGTTTGAAATGTGGGTGAAGATAGAGTTCCGACAAAGCTGAGACTTGTTTCCAAAGGATTTACATAAATTGCTGAAGTTTGCTCTTTATTATTAAATTCCAGGGTTGCAGAATGGTGGAGATATCGTGTGAAGAACATGACAAACAGGCCGCTCGAAGTCAGTTTCTTACTCACACCATAGGGAGGTACCCCGATTTCATCATGTTTGAGCCACTTTAGCAAAGGCCTAAATGAATGCTTACCTTCTTCCTCCATTTGTAGGATGTTGTCAGAAATGGATATTACATCTACATCTGTGAATACAAAGGGCTTTGAGACACTTATTCATTTGGTAAGTCAAGACGTTATTTCATATTGTAGAACATAATGGTTGAAGAAAGAAGCCTTCCTTCCACTTACAAGCCTCTTGGGAATGCTTCTAGTATGTTGATTTCGCTTTATTTAGAAGCATTTCCCTTCTGACCATAGCTAAAAGGCCGTTGCGGAAATTATCAACAGGTATACTTTAATACCATTGTTGCAAATGCTTCCCAACTGTTGCAAACATTGAAACATATGCCACTTTGAAGAAAAATTGTGTTACGACATTGGTTTGTTAGAGTCGTATTAGAAAAGGTTTGTTAAAGATAATAGAGTTTTAATTGCAGAAAGACGACATAGTAAAGAACAGCTTCGACCTGTACTCCGGATTATTTGTGCATAATAGATTTGCTAAACAAGAGGTATGATATGGTTTTTCTTTAATCAAATGTATCTTAGTTTTTCTTTTTGAAATTGTTAACTGTTTTCACATTCTGAACAACTTCTTTATGAACTAAGAGGTTAAACAACTGTACAGCTAAATAACTTGGAGATTGCATTGGAGACTATCAAAGAAAAGCTACTTGATAAGGTAGACAACATGTCATAATTTCTATCATAATGCATTTCTTCTTTCAGGATTAAGCAAATTAATACAATGGCCTCCTTGCATTCTTCACATTGTTGTTTTCTTATTTCTGGGGTAATTTAGGGAATCACATCACTGTAACATCTAACTTGGAATTATATCAGGTGACTGAATGAACGGAACATGTTCAACTGATTCCATATCTGAACTGGGAATGAGTTTGCTTAGATGAAGTCACAATTACGCTCTGAACGAGATTCCATAATACCTTGAGTGCATGTTTGCCTTTGTTGTCTCCGACTTATTGTAAAACAGATTTTGAAAATCTGGAGGAGATAATTTACAGTCTGTACGACAGTGTGGTTGTGTGTTGTGACATGATTGAAAATAAAATGGAAAGAAGGAAAGACGCATACTCCTAACATTAGTATATGTTCAGTGAAACAAATAATTTTAGTAGAAGTGGCAATGTAGAACACAAGTATCCGAACTACAATCTTAAGGCACTCGCCTCCCCTTTTATCTCGTTATAATCCAAATTCAGTGAGGATCAAGAACGGGAAGATTTATAGTAATGGATTACTAAATTTACAGTAATGGATTAGAAACCTGTCCCATGAACAATATCATCCCACTGCTATCATCTCTAATAATGAACATAAAGGGATGATCTGCCACAAAGTCGACCTGATGTGGTGGCTCAATAAAACCACCCAGCGGATAATCAAAGCGTATCGAAGCACCAGCTTCAGTGCCTTCCTCATTAACTTCAATAAATGACTTGTGTTGAACCTTTGATATTTGGAGCCATTCGTCAGGCTTTAGAATTCTGCTTCGTCGGAGAAAGGCAACTTCAGTCCAATACTTTCAAGAATCTTAGAAGCTTTAAACTGAAATATGATCTTGAACTTTGGAATATTGAACCTTCCAACTTCAACTGCTTCTGTATTTGGATTTATATAATGTTTGTCCAAGAACAATGGATCAGAACCTATCTGCAAGAGATGACAGCCCATCTCGCTCGTGGGGAAGAATGATATACATGGAAGGAGCACTGCTGTCGGTGTGTCTCCTATTCTGATATGGTAGTCGAAGAACTTTGTAATCATCAAAAGTACTAATGAACTGTGTCTTGATGCTACTCATGAACGGAACTTCAACACAGCTACCATCAAGGAGATAAAACGTTAAGTCATGTGTACACGACCTATCGAATGGTTTCCTCCACGATGTCTTGAAGTAGAGTGTATTTACAAGTAGAAGTCTTGTATCTGCATTAAGATCATCTTCATCAAGAATAGAGTTAATGAGTCCATTACTGTCCTTTTCAACCCTTGTGTTCATCTCATCAACTACCTCTTTAGCCTTCATCTTGTTTTGGAAATCCACATTATCTGCAGCAATAGCGTTATAAGCGTTTTCAGCAATGGCTTTAAATTTTGGATTCAGAGGCAAAGATTTGTCGACCCAAACACCACCAACAAAAGATAGAGTTGGTCCTCCTGTTTTAGTAATCAGTGATTTAAGAAAATTTGTAGCAACTGCGTTGAGTTGATCCACGTTATCAGCCTCCAAAAAAGTGAGAAATTGTTTCAAAGTAGCACCCTTGGCACCATTAGCTACTAGACTCAAGGCAAGCTGAATGGAAAAAGGAGAAAACACAAAATTCTTGTCTTTAGCTTCGGCAAGTGCGAGATCTTTTGCCATCCATAGACATAGTAAATGCCACTGGTTGCCATTCTTCTTCTCCTTCAATATTTTCTACAAGTTCTGCATTAGTCTTTATATATATATTATAGCTCTACCCTCTTCAATTGAGGAAGTGTTTCTAGAGTGTCTACTTGTCATGACTAATTAAGAAAAAATAGGAAACAAATATTTATCTTTATCTTTAGATATATATTATAGCTATACCCTCATAAAGACTCTAGTTTTTCCTAAACTCTATTACTAAATATAAAAAAGTATGATATAAATAAGGAAACAATCTCATCTAGAGTTTCAGTGACTCTTCAACTTTTCCTAAACACTATAGCTAATTACGAAAAAAAAACAATCTCATCTAGAGTTTCACATAATCTCCAACTTTTCTTAAACAATATTACTAATATAATTACGAAAAAAAAATATGAGACAAAAAACTAAATTGCTAAAAACAATAATTTCCACTGAAAACGATTTTCCTAAAACCCTTTCGATTTGATGCGTCATCCACTGTGTGATTTAGACATTTATTCAGTTAAGAATTAAAAAAATCACAATTACGGCCACAATAATTGCGACATATTTCAATTCCTTAGATATATATTATAGTTATACCCTCACCAATCTATTTTTTGGAACACTTGCAGGGACTCCAGTTTTTTCTAAACTTTATTACTACTTATAAAAAAGTATGATATAAATAAGAAAACAATTTCATCTAAAGTTTCAGAAAGTCTCTAACTTTTCCTAAACACTATAACTAATTACGAAAAAAAATAATCTCATCTAGAGTTTCACAGAGTTTCCAATTTTTCCTAAACAATATAGCTAATTACGAAAAAAAAAATAAAACAAAAAACTAAATTACTAAAAGCAATAGTTTCCACCGAAAACGATTTTCCTAAAACCATTTCGATTTGATGCGTCATCCACAATGGGATTTAAACAATTATTCATAGTTAAGGATTCCAAAAATCACTATTCTGACCACAATAATTACGATATATTCCAATTAAATTTATAAATTTTCAACACTGTATATATATATATATATATATATATATATATATATATATATATATATATATATATATATATATATATATATATATATATATTAGTTTTTGTATGCCCGTGCATACATGACTTCGCTCTTTTGAAAATATTTAGATTTTTTTTTAGAAAATTGGGACTTCGGTTTTAGTCGCTAACCCGTTTTAATTTTCCAACAAATTGTTTTAATTAAGTTTTAAAAAATCGCTTTTTCAATTGGGGAGAGATCTTTGTTTTAATAAAAAAATAATTCACATTTTAATTAGATATGCTAGATTTTCCTTTTCAATGGTGGAAGAATACCCATTTTAATAGGAGAATGATTTCGGTTTAATTAGAAGTGCTAGAATTTGTTTAATAGAAAAGGAATTCTCATTATAATAGGAGAGAATAATTCCGTTATAAAAAAAAAAGATTATCGTTTTTCAAATAGGAGAGAAATTCTCGTTTTAATAGGAGATGGTGTGGAATTTTAATAGAGCTCGAAAAATACCCCTTGTGGAATCTTTTGAAAACATTTATATTTTTTTAAAAAAATTGGGACTACCATTTTAGTCGCTAACTATTTTTAATTTTATAACAAATTGTTTTAAATTAAGTTTTAAAAACCTGTTTTTTCAATTGGGAGAGAGATTATGTTTTAATAGGAGAATGATTCCCGTTTTAATTAGATACGCTAGATTTTCGCTTAATTTTCAATAGGGGAGGAATTCTCATTTTAATAGGAGAAGGATTCCCGCTTTAATTAAAAGTGTTAGAATTTGTTTTAATATGAGAAGAATTCTCGTTATAATAGAAGAGAAATTCCCGTTTTTTCAAATAGGAGAGAAATTCTCGTTTTAATAGGAGATGACGTGGAATTTTAATAGAGCTCGGAAAATACCCCTTGCGGGAGCTTTAATATTAAGATATATATATATGTGTGTGTGTGTGCGAAATAATGAGATTCAGTTAAAGTGGACACTGAGCTTAAATAAATTATATACCAAACCAAAACAAATTACATGTGTAAAATTAAATTATACAAAAAATAACATCACAAAATATATAATAGAAAATGAAAAAAAAAATAACGGCGAAGCAATAATGACAAATATTTTAAAACATATATAATACTGAATAAAACTAATGTCAAAGAACAATTAATGGGGAACCGAAAAGTGGATGCATTTATATCCATCAAACTAACCTCAAATAATATTTAGCAGAAAATCAGAAACTAGATGCAAATGCAAGCATTAAACTAATCTTAAAAATTAATTAATAGAAAATCAGAATATGGATACAACTACATTAAACTAACCTCAAAGAATAATTAACGGAAAATCAAAACTTGGATGCAAATACATCAAACTAATATCAAAAAATAATTGTCGAGAAATCGGAAACTGGATGCAAATGCATTGAACTAACATTCAAAGATTAAATTAACGGGAAATTGAAAACTGGATGCAACTACATTGAACTAACCTCAAAGAAAAATTAATTATAAATTGGAAACATGATGCAAATGCATGGAACTAATCTTAAAGAATAATTAATGGGAAATCAGAAACCGGATGCAACTGCACTGAACTAATTAATCTTAAAAAATAAACTGGATGCAAATGCATTGAACTAACCTCAAGAAATAATTAACGAAAAATTAGAAACTGGATGCAAATTCATTGAATTAACCTCAAACAATAATTAACGGGAAATCGGAAACTAGATGCAAATGCAACCTTATCAAATAATAAACGAGAAATTAGAAATTGTATGCAAATGTATTAAACTAATCTTACAGACTAATTAACGGGAAATCAGAAACTGGATGCAAATGTATTGAGATGACCTCAAAGAACAATTAACAGGAAATTGGAAATTGGATGCAAATGTATTGAACTAACTACAAAGAGTAATTAATGAAAAATCGGAAACTAGATGCAACTGCATTAAAGTAACCTAAAAAAAATAACGGAAATCGGAAATTGGATTCAACTGCATTGAACTAACCTCAAAATATAAATAACGAAAAATCAGAAACTTGATGCAAATGCATTGAACTAACCTCAAAACATAGTTGGATTATATATTGTGAGAATGTCTCGATAAGTATAATTTTGCATTTAAAATTGTGTTTATCTTATCTATTTCCGTATGATTGGTAACTCTTTGCTATTCAAGTAGCTTCAATATATATAAACTTCGCCTTATTAGGCAATCTCGCAAAACTTCAATTAAACTTCTATTATTAAACAACAAAATAAAGTTGAAAGGTTTTATCAAATATAAGTTTTTTTTTTAATGAAGAGTGAGGTTTTCACGTTATAAGAAATTTGGATGAGTGATCAATATAATATTAATATATAATAGTTCTGCGTATTTGCAAATATTTTTTAGAATAATTAATATAATAACACCCGTTCGTAGATAATCTTTGCAGATTCCACATAGTGAGTCATGCATAATTTAAAGAATAATTAACGGAAAATTGTGAACTGAATAATCTTTGATAATCCAACATAGTAAATCAAACATAATTTATTTTTTATGTCATGTTTGCAAGGACACTGCAGATGAATCAGTAGAAGTTGGTATTACACACCACATTGAATAATTAAAAGAAAATCGAAAATTAGATTCAAATACATAACTAAGCTTAAAGAGTAATTAATGGGAAATCGAAAACTTTATGCAAATGCAATAAACTAAACTCAAAAAGTAATTAACTAGAAATCGGAAACTGGATGCAATTGCATTAAACTAACGTCAGAGAGTAACTAATGAAAAATTAGAAATTGGATGCAAATCCTTGAAAAATATTTAATGGGAAATCGTAAACGGTATGAAAATACATCAAACAAACCTCAAATAATAATTAATGGGAAACCAGAAACTTGATGCAAATGCATTGAACTAAACTCAAAAAATAATTAACAGAAAATCAAAAACCGGATGCAACTACATTCAACTAACCTCATAGAATAATTGGTAGGAAATCAGAAACTAAATGCAAATATGCATTGAAATAACCTCAAAGAATAGTTAACGGGAAATCAGAAATCAGATGTAATTGCATCGAACTAACCTCAAAGCATAAATAATAAATTGGATGCAAATGCATTGAACTAACCTCAAGAAATAATTAACAGGAAATTGGAAACTGGATCCAAATTCATTGAACTAACCTCAATCAATAATTAACTGGAAATCGGGACCTAGATGCAAATGCAATCTTATCAAATAATAAACGAGAAATTAGAAACTGGATGCAATTGCATTGAACTGACCTCAAAGAACAAATAACATAAAATTGAAAATTAGATGCAAATGTATTGAACAAACCGCAAATAATAATTAACGAGAAATCGGAAATTGGATGCAACTGCATTGAACTAACCTCAAAAAATAAATAACGGGAATCGAAAATTAGATGCAACTGCATTCAACTAACCTCAAAATATAAATAACGAAAAATCAGAAACTGGATGCAGATGTATTGAACTAATCTCAAAAAGTAATTAACGAGAGATTGGAACTTGGATGCAAATGCATTGAACTAATCTCAAAGACTAATTAACGAAACATCAAAAATTGGATGCAATTATACTGAATTAACCTTAATGAATAGCTAACGGAAAATTATAAAGTGGATGCAATTGCTCTAAACTAACCTCAAATAATAATTAACGGGAAATCGGAAACTTGATGCAACTGTATTGAACTAACCTCAAATAATATTTAATGAGAAATTAGAAACTGAATGCAATATACTAAAATGAACAAATCTCAAAGAATAATTAATGGAAAATCAGAAACTTGATGCAAATGCATTGAACTAATAACCCTAAAACATGTTTGTATTATATGTAGGGGGAATAAATGTCATGTCAAATATAGCTTTGCATTTTAAGTAGTGTTTATCATAATTTTTTTATTATGATTAAAAATGTCATGCTATTCAAGTAGCTTCAATATTATTTTCGTCACATTGGGCATTCTCACAAAACTTCAATCAAACTTCTATTATTAAACCTAACAACAAAAAGAAATCGATGAGTTTTATCAAGGTTTGATACTTCATTTTTATAGAGAGTGGTGCAAGAAATTTGAATGACTGTTTAATATAATTTTCATATCTCATAGCTATGCATAGTTGCTAATATTTTTTACAATAATTTAATATAACGGCACCCGTTCGTAGGACGGGTTTGAAAGCTAGTAATCTTTATATATATATTATAGTTCTACTCTCTTCAATTGAGGAAGCGTTTCTAAAGTGTCCACGTGTCAAGGCTAATTAAGATAAAATAGGAAACAAATATTTATCTTTATCTTATATATATATATTATAATTATACCCTCACAAAGACTCCAATTTTTTTTAAACTCTATTACTAAATATAAAAGAAGTTTTTTCTAAACTCTATTACTAAATATAAAAAAGTATGATATAAATAAAAATAAAAAACAATCTCATCTAGAGTTTTACATACTCTCTAATTTTTTTCTAAACACTAGCTAATTATGAAAAAATAATCACACCAAGAGTTTCACAAAATCTCCAACTTTTCCTAAATAATATAGCTAATTACGAAAAAAAAATAATAAACAAAAAACTAAATTGCTAAAAACAATAATTTACACCGAAAACGATTTTTCTAAAACCCTTTCGATTTGATGAGTCATCCACTGTATGATTTAGACATTTATTCATAGTTAAGGATTCAAAAAATCACAATTACGACTACAATAATTACGACATACTTATATATATATATATATATATATATATATATATATATAGGGGTGGGATAGAGGCACAGTTACTGTAGCTACATTGTGGACACAGCCAATCCACACCATTGATCTCGTGCATCAACATAACTGATCCTACGGACATAGTCCATTCTTCTCCAAAAAACAAAATTCCAGAAAAACAAAATTTCATAAATCAGAAAAACAAAAAACACGAAATATACAAAAAAATCAGTGTTTACCTTCTTCTCCAAAAAAATCAGTGTTTAACACTTTCGACAGTAATCAGTGTTTACCTTCTTCTCCCAAAAAATCAGTGTTTAACACTTTCGACAAAAAACACAAAATGTACAAAAAATCAGTGTTTACCTTCTCTCTTTTAATCTTCTCTCCAAAAAATCAGTGTTTCACTCGAAAACAATTAGCTAATTAACCATTGTTGAAATAAGGTGTTCATTGACGAATCAATCTTCGTTTCATGCTTGGTTTTCTTAAGTCGGAGCAACCTTTATTTTCACAGATTTGTTTCTTCCATTCAAACAAGATTTTGTTGTTCATAAATTGGGATGTTACTTCTTTTTTATGGAACTAATTGGCGTTGCTATGGGTTTGTTTGATATTTGTTTGCTTTATAAACATTTAAGTGGGATTGAATTATTAATTGAAGATATTTTGTTTGTTTACTTGATTGGATTTATAAGAGATGAATGATTCAAAATAAATAAATCATTAAATCAAGCAATGAAGTTATGAACTTATTGTCTCTCCTGTTGATATCACTAGATTTTTATTTGAGGCCATTTGAAATCTGTCAGAGTTCGGTGAACTCTATCAGAGTTTTGAACTCTGTCAGAGTTCGGTGAAATAGCATATTCGGTGAACTCTGTCGAGTTTTGAATGTCGTCGAGTTCGGTGAATTAGATATTTGAACTCTCATAGTTCGGGTGAAGTGAACATATTCGGTGAACTCGCCGAGTTCGTGAATTAGCATATTTGGTGAACTCGTCGAGTTTTGAACTCTGTCGAGTTCGTGAAGTAGCATATTCGGTGAACTCTGTCAGAGTTTTGAATTCTGTCAGAGTTCGGTTTTTGAATTCTATTGATTTGGGTACTGTTTTCCCTATTAATTTGGGTACCGTTTTCTCTATTATTTTGGGTACAATTAACGTACTGTTTTCTTTTGAGGCGTTACAATTTCTTTTGAGGGTACAATTTCTCTATTGTACCATTAGCTGAAACGTTAATTGTACTTGATAGACTTTGAAAATTCAAAATGAGTGATAAGAAAATTAATTTTGATTTTTGAATGGTTTTTTAGGCAAAAGCAGATATGGTTTTTGAATTTCCTTATGCATTTTCTCAACTAGCCTTATTATACATTTACACTTGTGACTTGCTTAAATGGACAACAATTTGTTTGAGTTGTAGTTGCTACTATACTTTGTTCACAATGCCCTTGTTTCCACAATTTTGACATTTTTTTATTCTTGTAGATGGGCGACTCAATATTGATTGATGAAGTCGGAGAGAAAGAAAGAATCTGGTTCGGTGAGTTAATTTTTCAATTTTATTTTCGATTTCTACCAACGAATTCAATACTGTATTATTGTACCATGTTAGTTTTTTTTTTTTTTTTGACGTGGACACATTTATTTGCGCATCTGAAGTCTTTTTTGGCACCTTCTGTGGCATTTTCTTCCTCTGTTCAACCTCTGGAGTTTGAAGTGGAAGTGGAAATTGTGAAACCACCATGTTTGGGAATGTGTTTTGAAACTCTTGAGGCTGCAAAACAATTTTATATAGATTACGGAAAATCGTTTGGATTTAGTCCCGTAATTCGAAGCTCTGAAAAATCAGTTTCTCGTTCGGATGAAGTTAGTAATTGTCAAATGACTTGCTCGCGATTTGGGGTTTATAGAGATCGAGGAGGCAAAAATAAGAATGTGGATGGAACTGAAAAAGAAGTGAGAAAAAGAAACACAAATACAGTTAAATGTGGGTGCCTTGCTTCAATGAGGATGACAAAGCAAAATAGTGGAATCTGGAAAGTGATGAAATTTAGTTGCGAGCACAATCACAACCTGGTTAGTCCGCAAAAAGAATCATGCCTGTTAATAGAAATATGCCCGCTGCAGCTAAGGTGTTGATTGACTCATTTCGTGATGGTGGTGTACCTATGAATAAAGTTGTTGATATACTTGACGGAGTACAAATTGGTTTTGATGATAGGGATTGTTGGAACCATTTGGGCCCCTCGAAAAGAATACAAGAAACCGGTGAGAGGTGATGCTACCGCTAGGTGCTTCATTTTTTCAAGAAGAAAAGTATAGAGGATCCTAATTTCTTTTTTATGCAATACGGATGGATCATGAAGCAAGGGCCATTAATTTTTTTCTGGGTAGATGGTCGGTCGCGTACACAGTTTCAATATTTTGGTGACGTGGTTTTCTTTGATACCACATATCGTAAGAATGTATATGAAATGTCATTCGCCCCATTTACTGGAGTTAACCACTGTCACAGCCCGATTTTCTAAACAATTAAAAAAAAATGAATATTTGAAATATAAATATCTCAAACATCACTTGGTTCAATTGTCTAAAAACCCAGGCTATGACAGGGTTGATACAACACATGTCAAAACCTAAAACCCACATCATAAAGAATTTTAACAACAAAATAATCTTCAAAATTCTCTTTATTACTTTATAACAAGTCTATCTTCCGTCCCAATAAAACATCAAACCACTCTAAGAATAACAGGTCTTCAACATCGTATTTTCATGTCATATGAAAAGAAAACTACATTATTACATACTTCCAAAAGATCAAACCTAATAAAATAACCTCCCGGACTGCTCCAGGCAAGATTCCAAATCACACGCCGCGGTTCCACTACCTTCCACCTGTGTTCCTAAGAACACACCCACGTTGCCAAAACAAAGCAAACATGGGTCAGCAAAATTGAATTTGCTGGTATGAGTAGATTAACCACATAAAACCATTTCAAAACTTTTCTTGTCCAACTAACACTTTAACTCTATCATAACCTAATCATTCTCAGCTTGGAAGACAGATAGTTCCGTCATCTCAACCGGCATAGTTCTTTCCAAGCAAAACTTCCATTATCTTAACTCATTTTAATAACTCGTTTTAATCTCTAAATACTTGAATTTAAAACTTACCGATATCCACTGCTGTATAAGGGTAGGACCGCGTCCCTACACAAAATGTTATTAAGTCCTACCCTCCTGCAAAAGAAAGTTAAAACTTATATATAACATATGTAGATATTATATTAGGTATTCAAAAGTCAACCCCAAACACTCGCATAATCAAAGAATACAACTAACCCGCAAGGCGAATACCTTAGTTCCTCTTTAGTTAAATCCAAACAACTGGTCATTCATGGGTCATTCATGTCATTCATGGCACATTCAATGAATACCCATAGATAACGCTAACGGGCCATTTATGGCACATTCAATAAATGCCCACCTAACATATGACATCAACAGTCATAAAACTAAATTCCAAAACTTGAGGCGTGGAGAGTTCTAAAAGAGTGCGGTAAATTTATTTATGGATTATTGAACTTTATTTTATATATCATTTCAGAGAACAAATGAGTATCTTGACTCTTGTATTTTCGATTTACGCGTTATTAATTTCAAGGATGTCTTAGTGTCATAACGTTGCATATCATAAAATACTGCAAAATCACATAGTAGTTAATACACATACACACGTATATATAGAGGTCTTAGCATAAAGTCAAGTATGCTAATAGCCCTAGACCTACCTTAATAACCCAAATCATAATCTGAGTTAAAAGGTCAAATTGGGTCAACTGGTCAAAGTCAACCCTGGTCAACAGTCAACTCTGGTCAAAGTCAACCCTGGTCAAAGTCAAAGTCAACCATCATGGTCGAAGTCAAACTATCGTTTCCATGTTCAACATGTTCGGGGTCATAGCCATGGTTCATGGCTAAGGTCAATGTGCATGGCTCATGGGCTCATGACCAAGGTAATGGTTCGGACCCAACTGGCCAAGCCCAAACCTTAGAACCCGGAAATCTAAAACCAACTTATTTATTCTACCTGACCCAATTGGGATCTATATTAAGTCCTATGGACTGGCCCATGCAATATTAGAAACTGGCCTAAAACTTTAGATCGAACCGCCCAAAACACAACCGAAGTTCGCCCGAAAATTAAACCTCAAAACCGCCCAACAAAACAATCTAAGTTTTCGCCCAAAGACTTAAAAGAAAATGGACCAAACCAACTAAAATAGAATCGGGCCCAAACAAAACAACCCAAGGCCCAAAGAAAACAAAAATAGAAGCGCCCAACATAGCTAATGTTTTTGGCCCAACCGATTAGGCCCAAGCCCAAAATCGCCATCGTTCATCTTCCTCCCCAAATTTTCTCCTCCACCACCACCAAAACGCTACGGCCACCTACTCCCATTTCATTAAGCCGGTTAGACTCCCTCCAAATCCAAACAACATTAACAAAGGCAAAACTCAAATGGTTAAATCTCAACTTCACCAAAACTAGATCTGGGAGAAATTTCGGCCTCCATTAAAGCTTGTTTCAAGCTCCACTTGACCCCATTTACATCCCCTACACCCACACTACACTACCCCATCATCATCAAACCCAAACAACAACAATATCAAATGATTCAAACAACGAAAATCACACATCAAAAACCCAACCCTCAGTATCACAGTAATGGCGTTCGGCGCCATTAAAGCCTTCTCAAGCTCCAACAGCACACTACACAACCAAATCACAACACCATACAAAATAATAATCTAGCATCACACCTAAAACCGAGTTCGACCAAAACCACCATCAGTACGGTTTCACAACCACCATCAGTACGGTTTCAAACCAAAACTATGGGACGATTTGTGGCTGTTGGGCTGGCGCTGCCCTTAACAAGCCCAAACAAGGTTCGACAGAAATACTGGCGATTTCTCGCTGTTGGACTCGCGACGACGCCATTGATGACTTTCGAGTTCCAACAGTTCCGACAGTTTATGTTCAGAGTATCACAGTTCAACAGTTAAATATCAAATTCAGAGTTTTAAGTTTTAACAACCCGACAGATTTCAACCGAAAAGAAATCGACAGTAACAAGGATTTTATAAACTAAAAATCCATAAAATATCTACTCACCTTTTAGCGGCGCTCGACTATCAACCAGCCTACGGGGAAAAATCTCCTTTTTTGTTGCGGTAAAACTCCCATTTTTTTTTTAAAACCCCATTGTTTTTTTCCCAAAAAACTCTACGTGAGAAAACTCCCCGAAAAACAAGGACAACACTTATCCATTTATCTACGGGCTTTTATCCGTCCGTAACTGCTGGATATCCTATATCTGTTTTATCTATTATCTATTTTCATTATTATTATTATTATTAGGAAACTAAAAGAATAAAAACACGGGGTGTTATAACCACCATATGCAATCAATCCAATTTGGTTGTGCACTACTTTTGGATGAAACAGAAAATTCTTTTCAGTGGGTTTTTGAGACTTGGCTTGGAGCTATGGGCGGACGTGCCCCATCTGCAATTATCACAGATAAAGATATAGCTATAACTTTAGCTGTTGGTACGGTATTCCCTAATACTCGACATAGATTCTGCCTATGGCATATTATGAAGAAGTTCCCTGAAAAACTTCCAAATTATTATTATCGGAAGTCAGAATTCAAAAAAGAATTCAAACATCAGATTCGCAAATATTTATTCCTGATGTGTTTGAAAGGAGGTGGGCAGAATTGATGTCTAGTTTTAAGTTGGAGGAGAATGAATGGCTTCAAGAGATGTACAAGATTCGACACAAATGGGCTCCAGTTTATCACTTGGATACTTTTTATGTCGGCACTTCGACTACCGGGCGTTCTGAAAGCATGAATTCTGTTTACAAGAACTTTTTCACATCTATGACAACTCTTAGAGAGTTTGTAGTGAAGAATGATAAGTGTTTGATGAGGATTGTTGAAAGAGAAAAAAAGAGGATTATATTATGAACACTTCGAATCGGATTGTAGAAGCGTAATTCATTTCTCTTGAAGAGTGCGAGCAAGTGTATATACAAGGAATGCATTATGATAGATTCAAGCAAGAATTCGAAAATTTGAAACTAAGTATGTCCTACATGATGATGAAAAAGGTACCGTGGCAATGTAACCTACACTTATAAGTCGCGAAAGTTACAGGTGACGGTGTGGCGTGAATGGAAGGTGAAGTTCAACCCAGCGACAAAAGAAGGTAATTATGAATGCAAAACTTTTGAGTTTCTGGGGATACCTTGTGGAAACCTCATAAAGGTATTTCGTGAGTCGTGATATTGAGATTCCCGAGCTCTTTATTCTTAAGAGGTGGATGAAAGGGGCAAATAAGTATAGAATTTCGAGTATGACCGTGTGGGGTAAGTGGCCATGAGAACTCGAGGTAATCGAGAATTACTCGACTTCAAATGGTTGCTAATCGGTTGGTTTATGAAAGGCTGAAACCGATTCAAATTTTACCAATTAATGCTACAAAGACTGCAAGAACTGTCGGTGGAGCTCAAGAAACGAAGGAAGTTGACCCGGTGTTTCAGGTTGTTAATTCATGCACTATTGCTGATAGTTCAGCACCGCCACTTGACGACCCATCCCAAGTTTTACTTTTGAATCCTAACATCTCTCAAACAAAAGGAAGAAAAAAAGTCGTGAAGATTTATAAGAAAACTAAGGACAGTGGTAGAATAAAAGGGGATCTTGAACAAGCATGCGCAAAAGCCAAAGCAAAGACAGAGAGGAGATGTACATGTTGTAACAAAGTTGGTGTTAACCATGATAGACGAAATTGTCCTAAAAATCCAAACAGAAAGAAGGGCCCAAGTAAGTATAATATTGTTTCCTTAAGCTTAATTCATAGTATCCTATCTTACATAATTGTCTTTAAAACTTAACGTTTTCCATTCTTTTTTATTTACAGTATTGGATGTAGAGTTAGAGGACAGAGATGACGCGATGATAAGGAGAACGAAGACGAGGATGGGGAGGAGAACGAAGACGAGGGCACAAATGATGATGAATATGATTAAAGCTTGTATTTGGCGCGAAAGGTTTTGCGAGTTGCATGGCTGTTGCTGCTTTGCAAGAAGCTGCTGAAGCTCTAACATATGATAACATTTCCCTTTATCCAGTTTTATCCTGCTCGTATGGACCCTAGCAAGGAGCGGTGGTGGGGCTGTTTGAGGACACGAATATCTGTGCCATTCCTATCATCAACTTTATTTGGTGGGGCTGTCAGAGTTCTGGAATTGTGAAGAAGTTTTAGTGATTTGAGTTTTATTTGTAGTTATTTGGGTGAATTGTCAGAGTTTTAGTTATCATAGTTTTAGTAAACTATTTATTCATTTTGGAACCAATCAGAAGTTTTAGTAAATTATATGAACTTGATTATATATCAGAACTTGATTACCTTTCAGAAGTTTTACCTGTCAGAAGTTTTAGTAAATTATATGAACCTGATTTTATTAGAGGTTGCATGTTAGAGGGAAGGGCACAGAAGCATCCATTTTCATGATTGTCTGAATCACCTGAAGATATAAACAATTGATTTAACATGTATGGATGGATGGATGGATGCATTCTCCACATATAAAGTACACATGTATAACAGTTGATTTAAACGTAATTATGCATGTAGTAATTATTGATGTGTACAGTGATTGGACTGGACTGAAAGACAAAATTAGAGGCTAAAACGACCTGGCTAGGTAGTCTGTATTGCACACCAAACGGTGTGGCCACACCATTTGGACTAGGTCCCAAACGGTGTGGCCATGCCGTTTGGGATTTGAACTTGGATAAAAATGGTGTTGTCTATTTTTTTTGCCTCTTGAACGGTGTGACCACACCGTTTGGACTTAGTCCCAAACGGCATGACCACACCGTTTGGACTAGGTCCCAAAGCGGTGTAGCCATGCCGTTTGGGATTTGAACTGGATAAAAATGGTGTTGTCTGTTTTTTTGCCTCTTGAACGGTGTGACCACACCGTTTGGACTTAGTCCCAAACGGCATGGCCACACCATTTGGACTAGGTCCCAAACGGTGTGGCCATGCCGTTTGGGATTTGAACTTGGATAAAAATGGTGTTGTCTGTTTTTTTGCCTCTTGAACGGTGTGACCACACCGTTTGGATTTAGTCCCAAACGGCATGGCCACACCGTTTGACCTAGTCCCAAACGGTGTGGCCATGCGTTTGGGATTTGAACTGGATAAAAATGGTGTTGTCTGTTTTTTTTGCCTCTTGAACGGTGTGACCACACCGTTTGGACTTAGTCCCAAACGGCATGGCCACACCGTTTGGACCTACGGTGTGGCCATGCCGTTTGGGATTTGAACTTGGAAAAAATGGTGTTGTATGTTTTTTTTTGCCTCTTGAGCGGTGTGGCCATGCCGTTTGGGATTTGAACTGGGATAAAAAATGGTGTTGTCTATTTTTTGCCTTGGATAAAAATGGTGTTGTCTATTTTTTTTGCCTCTTGAACAGTGTGACCACACCATTTGGACTTAGTCCCAAACGGTGTGGCCATGACGTTTGGGATTTGAGCTTGCATAAAAATAGTGTTGTCTGTTTTTTTTCCCCCGTTCAAGAGGCAAAAAAACAGATGTTTCGTGTTTTGGCAAAAACATTACGTTCTGCAATGACAAGCTGTGACAAACTAAAATACGCAAGTTGTCGGAGTGTAAAACTAGTACAGACTTGGTTTAAACACAACGAAGCTATACTATGATTGCAGCTGATTTTCTGTTTAGCACGTATGGCAAAAAACAAGTATCCTGACAACAGATCAATACATGAAACAATCAATTCCACAAAAATGACGCGCAGCCCTGGTAAGTAGTATAACTGTTTACTCCACTGACAACAGACGTCCTATTAAATTCAATGCCTGCTAATAGCAGAAACATAACCAAAGGCCATTCTTTGGCATGCCGTTTTACTAGATCTTGCACCAAAAAACCCTAGGATCTTAGGTGAACAACAAAAGAATGACAAGTCCAAAGCAAGATCACTATCATTTCATATTTCAACAATGTGACACCATGTGAAATACATTGTCTGAATTACTGAACATAAAGCTAAGTTGCTACATATCAACAACTTGCACTTACAAAAGAGTCCTAACATAACATTTTTTTTACTACAAAGAGATTTCCAATCTAACTTTTCGACTTTAGTTGTATATCTAACTCTTTGTTCTTTATCTCCTTCCTACAAAACAAAAAATTGAATAAAACAGATCGGTCAATAAAAGTTAAATCAAACCGCTTTTATTAAGGTCGGCCGAGAAAAACTAACCTCTCCACTTGCTTCCTCATGTTCACCATCTTCCTCCACCACCATTTGCCTAATTACCCCCCAATAAAAACACATGAATCAGTATAAATACCACCACATATGTCAAATCCAACACCAAATATAGAAACCTCATTGATTGGAAAACTCTTGAACTTAAGTCATGATCAACTCTCAAAAGAACAAAGAAAGACAAATGCTAATAAACACTCCCCGCATCATCTCAAACAAAAAGTATGCAACTCTGTAGCACTCCGCCCCCCGCATCATCTTAACTAACACAAGTTGAAAAGTAAAGCAAAACCCGCATCATCTCAAATGCCAATAAACACTCCCCACATCATCTCAACTAACACAAACTGAAAAGTAAAGCAAAACCCACCAAAAAACAAACACAAATTCCAACTAAAATGATCTCCTAACTCTTTCTTTAGCTCTAAGACACACAGTACACTTACAACTCGGTCTGCGCTAAAGAATCGAGTTAAGAAAGAAAGAATCTTGGAATCAATACACCTCATTTCCAAAGTCGCATAATAACTCAGAAGATCGCGGTAATAATCATGAGCATTTTTATCTACCGGATAAAAACAAAACCACCCTCACTTCCCACTTCCCCACTTAAAACTCTAAAAAAAATAATACAAGAACCGATAAACACTATTAAGAACTCGATAAACACTATTGAGAACTGATAAACCATTGAGAACCCGACAAACAAACCATTTCCATTTCCAACACTCGCCCCAACACAAGATAAAAGGAGGTAAACTAACCAAACTAACCACTAAACCCTAAACTAACCAAACTCAACATACCTAAATCCTATGCTCCTTCACGATATCGTCCGCCAATGAACTTGCACCGGGTCAAATTGTATGCCTCCATGAACTCGTTCGTGCATCGTCTCGGAATCGCATGATCCACCTAACTGCAGGCCTTGATTGAGCAAGCGAGAAATTTCATCGACGACGGGGTGCTGTCAAAATTAAAACGAAAAACTACATTAGTATATACATTTACATTTATAAAATACCAAAACAAAACAAAACAAAAATTAATGTTGTAAGATATTAACTAACCAGATTATGATATGGAAGGCTCTGTAGGGAGTAGTGACTAAGATGATTAGGGTTTATCATTCGAATATGACTATTGTTTTCGTACCAACTCATGTATCTACTAATACACTCCCATGGATAAGACGGAATGGGTCCTCGTTGTTCAAGTTGAATCAAGTGATTCTGCCATTTACTTCAGTAGGAAGACGCAATATTAAATTTCACATCATACCCGCGTCCGGAAATAGTTCGCGTCGAGGTCTTTGGTCTTGGGGGATATGAGGGTACAAACTGCATATGACCCAACTAACGCACAACCCTCAAAACATTGTACTGCTCGACATTATCAAGAAAGCATATAAATCCATCGAAAAATGCTATTTGATCCACCGGCCGTGTAGCTCGGACTTCAACATAGGGATACCTGTCAAATATCATATGATCGAGGAAATTAATCATTAACCACATACTAATAATATCAATTAATAAATAAAACTATTTACATACAAAAATGCTTACATCGGTACAAGTCATATTATCAATGGTGGCTCGGGTATGTTTCAATGCAGCTGTTGTGTTAGCATAAAAAGACTGAGTAACTGAGTACCTATGAGCACGGGACATGCTCAACTGATAGTCCTCATTCGGGTATGGCCTAAACACCGGGAAGTACTCATAAATCCATGCCTACATTAATATAGACACCCAGTTAATATTGTAATAGATAGATAAAATTGACATTGAAAAGAAAAACAAAAAAACTAATACGTAGGAGAGTGAAATAGCCCACGAAACACCCTTCACCTTTGCACTTGTGGCGGTCCCAAGACTGTACAAGTAAACCAAGAAGGTCGCTGCACCCCACGCCGTAGTCTCGATCTCGGCAAATTTCAAAAGCGATCTCGGATAACAAACGCGGGGCTGCAGTTCAGGGCGTGTCGGTGAAGGCGGTACATCCAAAGAAAAATAACGGATAAGCTCTCGAGCAAACCGCACCTCTTTTGGATTGACGCCTTCTTCACAACAACCCCATTTTCATCAAGTAAATCTTCATCTACATTACCTTCCCAAAGAAAGCCGCTTCATCAAGAAATCCATCCTAACTTTGGAAGTGAACTTATTGGATTTCATCTCCGTGATCTATCTTATCCATGGGTATGCCAAGATCTTTGTGGAGGAGTCTTTTTGTTTGTTCTAAGGTCAAATCAGTGTCCCCAGTCACTGCTTTGCCTCTGATCGGAACTCCTAAGAGTTGGGAAACATCGTCCAACGTGATTGTCATCTCGCCCCACGGCATATGAAACGTGTTGGTCTCTGGATGCCACCTCTCCACAAACGCAGAGACCAACACGGATCCTGATGCCTGTATACACCTAAGACCAGAGCACATAAGCCGGTCCTTTGAAGCTCCACGTGAAAAGTAGAACAGTCTGAACACTCTCCGATGATATCCCATTGTACCAACTTGTTTAGGTGCCCATGGCACTTCAACACCCCTCGCTCCGCCTAAAACAACAAAAACTTAGTATTAATGTATGCACAAGTTTCGTAATACAAAATTTAAATACTAATAGACACTATATGATAATATTACCTGCCCCTCCCAAACATCGCGAGCCACGTGCACTGCATAGTCATACAACAGATGTGACACACAAGGGCCACCTCCATAAACACCTCTCTTGAACTCCAAGTCATTGTTAGACTTTCTCACAATATTCACTGGAGGTACAGGTACATGGACTTCCTCGTCATCCTCCTCCTCCTCCTCCGTCCTCTTCCTCTTCTGCATCATCAACACCTTCTTCTTCACTATCAGCATGACTTAGAACTACAATCTTCCCACGATCCATATTTACGTCATCGTCATCTACATCTACATCTAAATCTAAATCTACATCTACATCTACATCTACATCTACATTTACATCACTCGAACTCCCCTTTCTTCTCTTTTGATTTCCTAACTCTACACCACTTACAACATTCTTGGGATCATCCGCTTTCCGATCCCTCTACTTAACCGATGCGAAGTGGTTGTTCTCCTTCCCTCTTTTTTCAGGCTCCTTATCGCGACCCGAACTACTACTCCCCCTACCTAACAACTTCTTAGCACCCGTGAAAACACTTTTTGCTGCATTCTTCACATTCACATTCTTTGTTCGAGGCATTGCTACAAAATAAATAAGAGTTAAAAATAAGACATTCAACTAATTCAAATTGTAACAATACCAACGTGAAAAAACAAAGAACGAAATAAGGTGGTGTGCATGCCAATCTATATCTAAGGTGTGCATGCTATCTAGGCAAACTATACTCCTCTATTAAATCCCCCCTCCACACACTAACAAAAAAAACCCAATCTAATTCAAGCATGCGAAATTGACTAGGAAAACTTTGCAAGAACGACTCATGTAAAACTTTAAAGCCGCCATGGAGATAATGAACATCGAAAAAAGAAGCACATTTGTAAAACGAAAATAGTCAACGCGGCATAAAAGAAAGACAATATAAGAGCTTAAGCTCGATGGGGAAAATGAAAGGGCCATAATCTCACGAGTGGAGGAACGAAGAAAGACCAACATCAAAGGGGAACAACTGTTGATACTCGATCTTAAGTCTCTAACTAAAAAACTAATGAATATGAACTGAGTGTAGAAGCTATTAAAGTCACAGTTGTATACATAGCACATCAAGATGAAGAAGTCAGATAAAACTGTAGAGTCGAATGCATCTACTTTGCACATATATATATAGCAGGAGGCATTATAGAAAAATTGATATCAGTTATTAAGTTGGATTCGAGCATATGGCATAGATGCAAGTTAAATGCAGCCACGTGGTCTTGAGTTTGAGGCAAGTACAGTGTCGGCGATACACATTAATGAATTTTGGCGTCTCTCTTGCTAGTTTGGGACGTCCAACATAAACTAAAATGTCAAAAACTTTTAATCTTTTGTACTTGCATGATCTTCTTTGCAAATTCTTAGCTGGAAAGAAGCCTTACGACCATGCACGAGAGTACCAGGGTAGGACGGTAGGTAGTCGGGACCTTAATTAGTTTAGTTAAGCGTCACACTCCTACTATGATTTGCATGTACAAAATGGGTGTCTAGAATTCAAAAGAATTGAATCAAACATAACATTATATATATATATATATATATATATATATATATATATATATATATAAAGATAGAAAGATATAACAATTACCTGAAACAGAGCTATATATTTATTTTGAATCAAACAAAGCGATTACTCGGTCGATATGGCCTCAAATAAAAATCTAGTGATATCAGCGGGAGAGACAATAAGTTCATAAGTTCATTGCTTGATTTAATGATTTATTTATTTTGAACTTGGATAAACATAACATTGATGTCTCGTCTCCATTTCTATAAATCGAAAAAATTAAAAATATAAATAAATTAAACAAAGTCAAAAAATCCAAATGTACATAAACGGTGTAAATAACTTAAACATCAAAACTCGACAGAGTTCAAAACTCGAAGAGTTCAAAACTCGAAGAGTTCAAAACTCCTCGACAGAGTTCAAAACTCGATAGAGTTCACCGAATATGCTAATTCACGAACTCCGAGAATTCAAAACTCGACAGAGTTCACCGAATATACTATTTTCAGTTCAAAACTCGCCGAGTTCAAAACTCGACAGAGTTCACCGACAGAGTTGGAATATGCTAATTCACCGAACTCTGACAGAGTTCACCGAATATGCTACTTCACCGAACTCTGACAGAGTTCAAAACTCTGAAAGAGTTCAAAACTCTGACAGAGTTCACCGAATATGCTAATTCACCGAACTCTGACAGAATTCAAAACTCTGACAGAGTTCACCGAATATGCTACTTCACCGAACTCTGACAGAGTTCAAAACTCTGATAGAGTTCACCGAACTCTGACAGAGTTCACCGAATATGCTAATTCACCAAACTCTGATAGAATTCAAAACTCTAAAAGAGTTCACCAAATATGCTACTTCACCGAACTCTGACAGAGTTCAAAACTCTAAAAGAGTTCAAAACTCTGATAGAGTTCACCGAATATGCTAATTCACCGAACTCTGACAGAATTCAAAACTCTGACAGAGTTCACCAAATATGCTACTTCACCGAACTTTGACAGAATTCAAAATTCTGACAGAGTTCACCGAATATGCTACTTCACCGAACTCTGACAGAGTTCACCAAACTCTGAAGAGTTCAAAACTCTGATAGAGTTCAAATGGCCTCAAATAAAAATCTAGTGATATCAACAGGAGAGACAATAAGTTCATAACTTCATATATTGCTTGATTTAATGATTTATTTATTTTGAATCATTCATCTCTTATAAATCCAATCAAGTAAACAAACAAAATATCTTCAATTAATAATTCAATCCCACTTAAATGTTTATAAAGCAAACAAATATCAAACAAACCCATAGCAACGCCAATTAGTTCCATAAAAAAGAAGTAACATCCCAATTTATGAACAACAAAATCTTGTTTGAATGGAAGAAACAAACCTGTGAAAATAAAGGTTGCTCCGACTTAAGAAAACCAAGCATGAAATGAAGATTGAAGATTGATTAATTGTTTCAATGAACACCTTAATTCAACAATGGTTAATTAGCTAATTGTTTTCGAGTGAAACACTGATTTTTTGGAGAGAAGATTAACAGAGAGAAGGTAAACACTGATTTTTTTGGAGAAGAAGGTAAACACTGATTTTTTGTATATTTCGTGTTTTTTGTTTTTCTGATTTATGAAATTTTGTTTTTCTGGAATTTCGTTTTTTGGAGAAGAATGGACTATGTCCGTAGGATCAGTTGTGTTGATGCACAAGATCAATGGTGTGGATTGGTTGTGTCCACAATGTGGCTACAGTAATTGTGCCTCTATCCCACCCCATATATATATATATTCCAATTCCTTATAGTTACACCCTCGCCAATCTAATTTTTGGAACACTCGCAGGGACTCCAGTTTTTTCTAAACTCTATTACTACTTATAAAAAAGTATGATATAAATAAGAAAACAATCTCATATAAAGTTTCATATAGTCTCTAACTTTTCATAAACACTATAACATTACGAAAAAACAATTTCATTTAGAGTTTCACAAAAACAATCCCATCTAGAGTTTGTTGTGCCTCTATCCCACCTATATATATATATATATATATATATATATATATATATATATATATATATATATATATATATATATATATATATATTCCAATTCCTTATAGTTACACCTTAAGCCAATCTAATTTTTGGAACACTCGCAGAGACTCCAGTTTTTTCTAAACTCTATTACTACTTATAAAAAGGTATGATATAAATAAGAAAACAATCCCATATAAAGTTTCATAGAGTCTCTAACTTTTCATAAACACTATAACTAATTACGAAAAAACAATTCCATTTAGAGTTTCACAAAAACAATCCCATCTAGAGTTTCATAGAGTCTCCAACTTTTCCCAAAAAATATAGCTAATTACGAGAAAAAAAATATGAGACAAAAAAACTAAATTGCTAAAAACAATAGTTTCCACTGAAAACAATTTTCCTAAAACCCTTTCGATTTGATGCGTCATCCACAATGGGATTTAAACATTTATTCATAGTTAAGGATTCCAAAAATCACAATTCTGGTCACAATAATTACGACAGATTTCAATTAAATTTTTAACATATATATATATATATATATATATATATATATATATATATATATATATATATATATATATAATTCAGCGGAATATATATATATATATATCACAATTCTGGCCACAATATATATATATAATTCAGTGGAATAACGAGATTCAGTTAAAGTGGATGTTGGGCTTAAATAAATTATATACCAAACCAAAACAAATTACATGTGGAAAATTAAATTATACAAAAAATAACATCACAAAATATATAATAGAAAATGAAAAAAAAAATAACGGCAAAGCAATAATGACAAATATTTCAAAACATATATAATACTGAATGAAATTAACGTCAAAGAACAATTAATGAGGAACCGAAAACTAGATGCAAATGTATCGAACTAACCTCAAATAATATTTAACGGAAAATCGGAAACTGGATGCAAATGCAAGTATTAAACTAATCTTAAAAACTAATTAATAGAAAATCAGAATATGGGTACAACTGCATTAAACTAACATCAAAGAATAATTAACGGGAAATCAAAACTTGGATGCAAATACATCAAACTAATATAAAAATAATAATTGTCGGAAAATCGGGAACTGGATGCAAATGCATTGAACTAACCTCAAAGAAAAATTAATTATAAATTAGAAACATGATACAAATGCGTGGAACTAATCTTAAAGAATAATTAACGGAAAATCGGAAACCGGATTGGATTATATAAATCGGAAAATCGGAACTAATCTTAAAGAATAATTATAACTAATCTTAAAAAATAAATTGGATGCAAATGCATTGAACTAACCTTAAGAAATAATTAACGAAAAATTGGAAATTGGATGCAAATTCATTGAACTAACCTCAAACAATAATTAACGGGAAATCGAAAACTAGATGCAAATGCAATCTTATCAAATAATAAACGAGAAATCGGAAACTGTATACAAATGCATTAAACTAATCTCACAGAATAATTAACGGGAAATCAGAAACTGGATGCAAATGTATTGAGCTGACCTCAAATAACAATTAATATGGAATTGGAAATTTGATGCAAATGTATTGAACTAACATCAAAGAATAATTAATGAGAAATCGGAAACTAGATACAACTGCATTGAACTAACCAAAAAAAAACGGGAATCAAAAATTGGTAACCTCAAAATATAAATAACGGAAAATCAGAAACTGGATGCAAATGCATTGAACTAACTTCAAAACATAGTTGGATTATATGTTGTGAGAATGTCTTGATAAATATAGTTTTACATTTAAAATGGTGTTTATCTTATCTCTTTCCGTATGACTGGTAACTCCTTACTATTCAAGTAGCTTCAATATATATGAACTTCGCCTTATTAGGCAACCTCACAAAACTTCAATCAAATTTATATTATTAAACAACAAAATGAAATTTAAGGGTTTTATCAAAGGTGAGTTTTTTTTTTAATGGAGAGTGAGGTTTTTACGTTATAAGAAATTTGGATGAGCGATCAATATAATATTAATATATAATAGTTATGCATATTTGTAAATATTTTTTAGAATAATTAATATAATAACACCCATTCGTAGATAATCTTTGCATATTCCAAATAGTGAGTCATGCATAATTTAAAGAATAATTAGTGGGAAATCGGGAACTGGATAATCTTTGATGATCACACATAGTAAATCAAACATAATTTATTTTTTATGTCATGTTTGCAAGGACACTACAGATGGATCAGTAGAAGTTGGTATTACACACCACATTGGATAATTAAAAGGAAATCGAAAATTGGATTCAAATACATAACTGAACTCAAAAAGTAATTAACGGGAAATCGAAAACTTTATGCAAATACAATAAACTAAACTCAAAAAGTAATTAACTAGAAATCAGAAATTGGATGCAATTGCATTAAACTGACATAAGAGAATAACTAACAGAAAATTAGAAATTGGATGCAAATCCTTATAAAATATTTAACGGAAAATCGTAAACGGTATGCAAATACATTAAACAAACCTCAAATAATAATTAATGGGAAACCAGAAGCTGTATGGAAATGCATTGAACTAAACTCAAAAAATAATTAACAGAAAATCAAAAATCGAATGCAACTGCATTGAACTAACCTCATAGAATAATTGGTGGAAAATTATAAACTAAATGCAAATATGCATTAAAATAACCTACAAGAATAGTTAACGGGAAATCAGAAACAGGATGTAATTGCATCGAACTAACCTAAAAGCATAAATAATCAAAAACTAGATGCAGATGTATTGAACTAACATTAAAGAATTATTAACGAAAAATTGGAAACTAGATGCAATTGCAATGAACTAATCTCAAAGACTAATTAACAAAACATTGAAAAGGGATGAAACTACACTAAACTAACCTAAATGAATAATAAACAGGAAATTATAAATTTGATCTAAATGCATTGAACTAACCTCAAAAAATAATTAACAGGAAATCAGAAACTTGATGCAAATGCATTGAATTAACCTAAAAAAACAATTAACATAAAATTGGAAATTGGATACAACTGTATTGAACTAACCTAAAATCATAATTAACGGAAAATCATAAAATTGATGCAACTACATTAAACTAAAATTAGAGATTAACTAACGGGAAATCAGAAATTAGATGCAAATACATTGAAATAACCTCAAAGAATAGTGAACTGGAAATCGGAAGCCGGATGTAACTGTATTGCACTGACCTTAAAGCATAAATAACTAGAAATTGTAAACTATCAAACTAACCTAGAAAAACAATTAACATGAAATCAGAAACTGGGTGCAGATGTATTGAACAAATCACAAAGAGTAATTAACTAAAACATCAAAATTTGGATGCAATCAGATGAATTAACCTTAATGAATAACTAACGGAAAATTATAAAGTGGATGCAATTGCATTGAACTAACTTCAAATAATAATTAACGGGAAATCGGAAACTTGATACAACTATATTGAACTAACCTCAAAAAATAATTAATGAGAAATTGAAAACTGAATGCAACGTACTACATTGAACTAACCTCAAAGAATAATTAATAGAAAATCAGAAACTTGATGCAAATGCATTGAACTAATAACCTTAAAACATGTTTGTATTATATGTAGGGGGAATAAATGTATCGACAAATATAGTTTTGCATTTTAATTAGTGTTTATCATAATTTTTTTTTATTATGATTAAGATAGTCATGCTATTAAAGTAGCTTCAATATTATCTTCGTCACATTGGGCATTTTCACAAAACTTCAATCAAATTTCTATTATTTAACCTAACAACAAAAAGAAGTCGATGAGTTTTATCAAGGTTTGGTGCTTCCTTTTTATAGAGAGTGATGCAAGAAATTTGAATGACTGATTAATATAATTTTTATATCTCATAGCTATGCATAGTTGCTAATATTTTTCACAATAATTTAATATAACGGCACCCGTTCGTAGGACGGGTTCGAAGCTAGTGTGTTTATATAGAGGGTGCGGTGGTGTTTTTAGACTGTTTAGAGTCCCATTTGAATTAGGAAAGTTTTAAAACTTCTATTTCAATTACGGTGTAAATGGTTTAGACTGTTTAGAGTCCTATTCGAATTAGGAAAGTTTTAGAACTTCTATTTCAATTACGGTGTAAATAGAAGTTCATGGCCTTCTGTATTACAAGTATGCAAACCTTGCTACACATCAATTTTTTTAAGTCTTGAAACCCGTCCCTCGAGATCGATAGTTAGCATGGTTTCTTTGGTTTCTAATTGTAAATGGTAACTGTAATTATATAAGAGAGACTCATCTAAGTATTTTTTTTTTTTAAACAAAATGGAAGATAATTATATTATTTAAGTGATATTAGGGAGTTTCTTTTAAATTATTAATAATAAAATAGAACTTGTTTTAATTTCAATGTGGAAAATGGGGGTAATTATTTAATTTAAGTGACATTAGATAGGTGTTTCTAAATTATTAATAAAAAAAATGACCTTATTCAAATTATATTAATAAAAATGGGGCTTATTCTAAATTTAGTGAGGGAGTTGTTTCTAAATTAAGTAAATAAGGATATTTAAATTTGCCTACACGAGAGTTGAGGAGGGCTTCCGAAAGACCCGGCTATCATATAGTGTAGACTATAAATTGGGCTCTAGACACTTTTTTTAGTGTGCTTTTTGTCTAGAGAAAGACCAATATTATCTTTTGATTCTACTCCAATTTTAGCAACACGTCACTTTTTGGGTGTATTAACTGTTTTTAAAATTTCTTATTTCTCTTTTTTACCTTTTCATTTGTAACTGCCAATTTCTTCCACAAATAAATAATACTAAAATCTAATGTGCCCTGTGTCAGAGGTGTGTGTGTCAATCGAGGCCACTCATGTCAGGGCAAAGGGTGTGTGTATTGCTCCAAGATATACTGCAATCAAATAATACAATTGTCTTATAAAAAAAACCATTTGTCCTTTCACAATTTCACAATTTGAATTACATCAAACAAAGCTTAAACATGATATTCAAAATTATCAGAGATGCATTTTAAATTGTTAAAGCTGTATTGAAATTAGTTGTAATTAACATACATTTTTTCCGTTTTTGAAATTGATGTTTTCCACATTGTTTTGGTCTCTCCAAAAATTCATCTCACTTTTAATTGGAATTTTGTAGATTTCAAATGAATTTTAGTTATTTTGATTAACCCACTACTCTTTTGGTAACTGATTTAGTTCGTAGTTTTTTTTTTTGTTGGTAGTTGACTTCTTTAGTTGGGACTAATAAAATAGGTCAAAATTGTAAAAGTCATTCTGAAATTTGAGACAGATGTCAAATTTCAGTTTTTATGGAGGAAAAACAAAAAAAAAGTTTGTTATTTCCTCTAAACTTAAGAAATTTGCATGTGTACCTATACCCAATTTTCTCATAGTGTAGAGAAGTTCTCACAGATTAAGAACTTGGAACGAATAATCCCACAATTTCTTCTCGTCTTTGTTAATCAGTAAACTATTCCCCATGTACCCGTTTCATGCATAGCCTTTTATCTAATGACCAAAATATCAAATTTGGTGAATATCTCGATGTATCAAAAATTGAGATATATCGGAGAAATCGGAGATATCTATTTTTTTTTGTTGACTAATCAAAATTGTGTTTTGTCGATATATCAAAAATATCGCCAATTATATCAAAAATATCGTTGATTATATCAGAAATGTCATTAGTTTATAAGTCAAAATCAACAATATTCGGTCAAAATCAATAATATCAGTCAAAATTAACAATTTATATCGGATATATAATATATATCAGTCAATATATATCGTTATATCAGAAATTACAAAATATATCAGAAAAAAATGAATTTAATATTCGGTTGAGATATATCCCGGTGTACCCAAAAAAACGAGATATATGAGCGATATCTCTATGTTGGGCCTTGCTTTTATCTAGAGTATTAGATAGTTTTAATCAGTCACTACAAAATTGTCGAATAGCAAGAACATAAACGTGGAATTTGCATTATAATAAATAGTTTTTCAAGGATATGGGGATATGCGTTACCAGTCAGATCCACGTAAGAAACGTACCAAAACAAAAAAATATATAAAATTCACAAATAATCAATTGAGATTCATGATCCATGCATCCAACGGTCAACAACAAATTATAACAATAAACTCTCGTAACCGAATCTCATCAGTTCATCACCTTAGCACTCCACTCGTTTCCCTCCATTAACAGAAATGAGACTTCATCTCTCCTCCTCATCACTCCACACAACTCCCAACCAACTCCTTCCCCGCCATTCTCACCGTCCACGTCCATCATACATCTCTGCTCACAATGTGTCAACACAAAGAAGACAAGTTCTCCTCACACCCGCACTCATTATCGGTACATGCTTTCTACGTTCCACAGTTGCAAAAGCAGAAGACAAAGCACCAAGTACAACAGAAACAGAAACTACTACTACTACTACTACAGAGAGTATTGTATCAGAACCAGTTCTTGAAGAGGAGGAAGAAGTGGTGTTGTCTAGAATATATGATGCAACAGTTATTGGAGAACCACAAGCAGTTGTTAAAGATAAGAGGAAAGTGTGGGAGAAGTTGATGAATGCTAGGATTGTTTATTTGGGTGAAGCTGAACAAGTTCCGGTTAGGGATGATAAGGAGCTTGAGCTTGAGATTGTTAAGAATTTGAAGAGTAGGTGTTTGGAGCAAGAGAGAGTTGTTTCTGTTGCTCTTGAAGCTTTTCCTTGTAATTTGCAGGGGCAGTTGGATCTCTATATGGATAAAAGGTTTGTCATAAATTCCAATTTATATTGTCTCAAGATTGGTTATTTGTTTATATGTATGACTTCCTTTGATGGAATTGATGGGGAAAAAATAGCTTAATATGTTTATCTTGGGTATGGTTATATTATTTTAATTTTAGTGAAAAGCTTAAAACTTTTAATATTTTGTTATAAATTGGCAAATTTTAAACTTCACAAAAAGAAAAACAGCTAGGATTTAGAGGCATGCTATCAATCATAATGCTATCAATTAGTCCAAAATTGAGGTACCCTATCACAGATTTTGGTCCTGGGAAATTATAGCTCCCTTGGGATACTCTTGGTGTAAAAGAAAATTGTAGATAGTTTGTTGGTCAAATCTGGAATGTGTTTCAGATAAGCTAGTATGAAAGATTATGCGAATTGAAATTATTTATAGGAAGAATTGCTCAGATACCGGTGAACAAGGCTTATTTGGGTCGTGTTATAAATGCTCTGGCTAAACCTAATTTCAATAATTTGTTTCGACTTGGCATCATAGGATTAGTTTGTAGTGAGATTGCACTATGAAAAACCAAATTTTGGTGACATAATTGATCAGGGTCTGCTTTACAAGTATACAACCAATTGCTTTGTACCAACTGGAGCCTTAGTGTTTCGTGTTTCCTCCACTTCTTTTGTTCTGCTGGTCAAACTTGAATCAGAAGGTTATGTTTGTAACTCTGGAAATTCTGCACTTTTGTTGTTGACGTATGTCTCTTCTTGGTAGGATTGATGGTAACACGTTAAAAACTAGTGTATCACATTGGCCTGATCAGCGCTGGCAGGAGTATGAGCCTCTTTTAAGTTATTGTCGTGATAATGGTGTTCGTCTCGTTGCTTGCGGTACTCCACTTGAGGTACCTCTTTGATGAAAAATGTTGTTTGCAATGCACGCTTTAAGGTTGATTATGTTTTGTTGTTTGACACGGATTTTTAAATGGCACCTTATGCAACTGCATTGGTAAAATATCAACAACTTTTGAATCATAAAGATGTGATTATTTGAACTACCATGCTTACTGTTTCTCTCAAACATAAATCTTTCTTCTTCTTCTTTTGTCTGGATTGGTATAACAGAAAATTAAGAGCTCGACACCAGTACGTTTTCCATTTTGAAGTCTCATGTATCCCTTAAAACAGTTCCTTTAGTTTTTTTGAAATCCCTCTTTCTGTCTTTATTCTACTGAGGGTACACTCACTCTTTTATTTTGTCCTTCAATAATAGAATGTGTCTTTCTAGTTTAAGAAAAAGTGCTTAAATAATTTGGCATTGCAAAGAAAAACTTATTTTTGCAAGCCTCTTTCTCAACCTCCTTTATTTGGTGAGTTGATTTTCCCTTTTTGGGGAATCTGTCAATAAAGTGTTATACTAGTTATGTTTCTCATTCTTGTGAACTAATTGTTTAGGTTCTGAGAACAGTTAAAGCTGAAGGTATCAGTGCCCTGTCCAAGGCAGATCGCAAAATATATGCTCCTCCAGCTGGTTCAGGATTTATAGCAGGATTTACTTCCATCTCTCGTAGGTTGCCATTAGATACAATTTCTTCACTTCAATCTGTTCCTTTTGGGCCCAGCTCATATTTATCCGCACAAGCAAAAGTCGTTGAGGATTATACAATGTTTCAGATTCTTTTACAAGCTACGGTAGATGGAGGTTCAACAGGTATGCTAGTTGTGGTAACAGGTGCTAGCCACGTTATATATGGACAGAAAGGGACTGGCCTGCCTGCTAGAATTTCAAAGAAGTTGCAAAAGAAAAATCAAGTGGTTATATTACTCGACCCTGAAAGGCAGCTTATACGAAGAGAGGGAGAGGTTCCTGTTGCTGATTTTCTGTGGTACTCTGCAGCAAGACCTTGTAGTAGGAATTGCTTTGATCGTGCTGAAATCGCTCGAGTCATGAATGCAGCTGGTAGGAGACGAGAGGCTTTACCACAGGTGAGCTTTTGTGTTGCTTCTTCTTTGTGTTTTGTGTTGGTCTTCATAGCCTTGCACTTTTTTTTTTTGGCATTTAGAAAGCATCTAGCTCTTATTGTTTAAGTTCATTGGAATACGATGCACGACCCTTCATTTGCTATTTTGCTATCATAAGCTTCACCGACATGGTTGTCTTGTTTTATATGTTGTATGGGCCAATTGGCCAAATGTGTGTGATATTATTCTTAAACTTTGAAACATCGAACTCAAAACCAATTGGCAATGATTAAAAGGCTTAAACTTTGGAAGGTGATATTAGAAGTCTGGAGTTTGAACCCTGCTAGCGTTACCGAGTTACTAATCTCATTTAAAACAGGCTTGCCAATCATAAATACATAAATAAAATAAGAATAAGAATAATATAAAAAATGCCCAGGAGCTTATATATTGCTATGAAAGGCTTTCAATGTCCTGTGCGGGACTATATTAAACATCTAAATGGTATCAAAGAGTTATACCTCCTTGAGTATAAAACTCTAAGTCACATTGACACAGATACGCGTGTCGGCGTCTGACACGGATACAGAGTGTCCGACAAGGCGACCTATATAAGTAGGACACAGGGACACAACTAATAAAAAATAAAAATACTACTATCCTTTAGTTGCACAACTAATTTTTGGGCTCAAGACCTTACAAAGCGCTTCCTTACAAGTAAACAACTAAGAAAGCGGCATATCATGGAGTTGTAACTATGTTAATTGATTATTTTCTTAGGCTTTTAGGGTAGAGAAGAAACCGTAGTTAGAAATCCTATGCACAACGTGTCTGTGTGTCTGATTGTTTGACACAGACTTTTAAGAATAGGAGGTGTCTGTTACTTACGTATATCAAAACTCACTTCTTGAAGATAGTATCACTGTTAGTTTATTGGCTGACCTGTTTGTTTATGTGCTAATCAGGACCTGCAGAATGGGATTGATCTTGGTCTAGTATCACCAGAGGTGTTACAGAATTTTTTTGATCTGGAGAAGTATCCCTTCATTTCCGAACTCACTCATCACTTTCAGGTAAGCTTTGTAATGCCCCTTCCTTATTTATAAGTGTCCATTTCTCTTCAAGCTCTTTGGAGTTGGGTATTAGTATAAAGTATTATTTATTGTTGAGTCTGTGTATGTATGGTTGAGTCCTGTGTGTGTATCATGTTTCAGAAGTACATGTTTTAGAGATACCTACATTCTTCTGCTTACATACACTTGTTAATCTGTGATTGATGAAGTAAAATGGTAGTCTTTCAAAGTTTCAACAAATGAAATTGCATGGTATTGGAGTTACTATTTGCTAAGTTGCTTTGGTGTCATCTCCTGATGCAGGGATTCAGAGAAAGATTACTTGCAGATCCCAAATTTTTACATAGGCTAGCAATTGAAGAAGCTATATCATTAACAACAACACTCGTAGCACAGTATGAAAGGCGTAAAGAGAATTTTTTTGAAGAACTTGATTATGTTATTACAGATACTCTCAGGGGGGCAGTAGTTGATTTCTTTACTGTTTGGCTTCCTGCCCCAACTCTCTCCTTCCTTCCATATGCTGATGGAATAGCTACACCAGATACAATGGATGCATTGAAAGGTATACTTGGATCTATCCCTGATAACGCTTTTCAAGAAAATATTGCGGGAAAAGATTGGGATCTGAATCATAGGATTGCAGCGGTAATCATTGGGGGCTTAAAACTAGCTGGTGTAGGATTTATTTCTAGTATCGGTGCTGTCGCTTCTTCGAATATCTTGTATGGTACTCGTAGATTGCTTAACCCTGCACTGGTTGCTAATCAAAAAAACAAAAGATCTCCAATATTGAAGACAGCACTTGTTTATGGATCCTTTCTTGGAACATCTGCAAATCTACGGTATCAGGTAAGCACCCATGATTATGGTCAAGTTTGAAACTTCTTGGCTCTTGCTGCTTTTACTTTCCATGTGGCACTCGATGTACTCACCCATGAATATGGTCTTAAAGGTGTAATACAATTCATCATGACTTGTGAATTCTAGTTTCCACATTTGAGGTTGTTCTCATATTTTGAACTGCCTTTCCGTGGATCAGTAAGCCTTGAAAAATATGTCTGACAGGGAAATTGCTAAATGTATCGGTAACATTCTTTGCTTACCTAACAAGTAAAAAATAAGATTGTTACGAGACTCAGGCTCCCATGATGGGAGTTTGAGAGTCAAAGGTTTTGGCTGAGACTAATTTTATTTAGTTAGCAAACTTGTTTTTACTACAAAAACTTCAAGCGTGACCACATATAGGGTGGGATGGAATTTAGTGCATGCAAGCATCATTACTAGCATGATGCTTTGTAGACTGTCTATGGCAGTCTGGCACAAAGCCTTAGTACATGTATCCTGTGGAATGTGGATGATTATTTGAATCAATTTAATATAAATTATGTTTGTTTACTTTTAGAGTTTACTCTCAAGGAGTTGGTTGGTTGTGTTTGGCTAAAACACATAATTATTATTTCTGTCATCCATGTGTCATTATCATCATTTGGCAGAGTCATCACCATGATATGAATATATGATTGTCATCTTTTGCTTTTGAACATCTAGGTTCACATCCTTAAGTTTCCTTACTAGCTGGTCCGCAACTCCGCATCATTCCTACCTTCCTCGCCCTTAAAAAATTTCAACTTGAATCAAAGTGTTCCTTCTCGGTAGTACTTTAATTGGTCCATGCTGAAAGCTCTCAAATGACTTTTTCGTGTGTTCAGGATTTTTGTTCGAGTATTTTTTTTTATTTATTTATTTTGGTTGCCTGGATTTTGTATCTCTTATGCATGTGGATATGATGAACTGTGGTGGTTCTCAGCCCCAAAACGCGTCTTTAGTTATAGCTGTTTTCTTGTATTATCAGTAAATGACAATCAAGAGTTCAGCCTTACCCGTCCTTACCATTCTAGTGCATAGCGTGTAAGTTAGAGAGGTTCTTCTAGAGGCTAGCTATACCTTGGTGTAAGGTTGACAATCCTAAGTAAATGTTGGTGATTTCTTGGTGATATGTTGATGAAAGATATCTAAAGATACATGCTCGACTGTAGTTGCATTATCTTTTTGAAAGTTCTGCTCGTTATATTGAGGTGTATTCTCATGCAGATTATAGCTGGACTAGTGGAACATCGGATTTCAGATCATTTGCTATCTTCTCAACCTTTACTTGTGAATGTGTTATCATTCGCTGTCCGCACAGTCAACTCTTACTGGGGAACTCAGGTTGAATCATCTTACTCTATTGTTTCCTGTCTTTGAAAGCTAAGAATATTTCCACGATTTGCTCCTTTTTTCACGTTTGTCACAACTTCATTTAATGCAAACATGTTTTGCAATCCCTAATTCGTCATGATACTTCTTCAGAACTTTCTTGAAATTAATTAACATGTTACCAGTGCTCTTCATAAGCTATGCCCAATATAAAATTCTATGCATAGACTGTCAAATATCTCTTTAGTTCATATATATTATACTACCATCCATGCACTTTATTGATTGATTTCTTTAAGCGGTAAATCTGCTGTTGTGGAGGGTGTTTCCTTCCATTTCTGTTTCTGTTTTGATTATGGATATGATTTTTTGATGAGAAGTTTGAGCACCCCGGCCCATTTGAAAGCACTTCAATACTGAATTTAAAAAACTAGTCTTGACTGGACCTTTGCGTTGTTAAGTAAAGTAGTAAACCAGGAATTGAATCACGTCATAAATATATAAAATGATGAAGAGCTATTGATATACCAATTGAGTCCCAATGTGTTTACAAGCAGAGCCATGTAAAGAAGTTGTAGTTTGATTCCTGAGGAACAAATTCTATTATATGATAACTGACCAGCTGGTTCGTTCTCATATATCAGGGAGAAATACCTTACTAAGAGTGAGTGGAAAAGAGTGGCAGCGCCCTTAATACTGTTGGCTACATTTTATCTGCACTATGCACATGCAAACCTTTGGAATTGAGATATCTTTCAAATTACCTGACTAGATATTGTCAAAGATGTTTTACTGAATATTTCTAATAATTTTATTGATATAAAACAGTAGGTATATATAAAAGAATACAGAAAATCTTTTAGATCCACATATCTAGGAGAAGATAATACTCTTACTAAGATTACAAGATACTTGCTAATCCTAACTAAGATAACAAATATTCCAACACCCTCCCTTAAGTTGGTGCGTAGATATCACACATGCCCAACTTGACAAGAGAGTCAATAAACGTCTTGCTAGCCACTGCTTTAGTAAGGACATCGCTGGTTGGTCTTGGACTTTACAAATGGAAAAGTAATAAATTCCGACTTCAAGTTTCTCTTTGATAAAATGTCTATCAATCTCCACATGCTTCGTCCGATCATGTTGAACAGGATTATGAGCTATCTCTATAGCTGACATATTGCCACAATACAGATTCATTTCCACTTTTGGTTTAACACCCAAGTCCGTCAACAAGTTTCTTAACCACAGCAACTCACATACCTCATATGCCATACCTCTATATTCAGCTTCAGCACTTGATCTTGATACTACTGGTTGTTTTTTACTCTTCCAAGTCATAAGGTTTCCACCTACAAAAGTGAGGTATCCTGAGATAGACCTTCTGTTGTCGGGTGAACCTGCTCAATCTGCATCAGTGTAGCCTTCTAGTTTTAGGTGATCATGTTTCGAGAACAATAAGCCTTTACCCAGAGCAGATTTCAAATATCTCAATATCGCTTCTACAAAGATCCATATATGAGGTTTCGTGGGTCATGCATGAATTGACTCACGACACTAAGCGCATGATAATGATATATCGACTGGTATCGATAAATAGATCAGTTTCCCTACAAGCTTCTGATATCTCCCCTTATCAGTTAGAGTTGCATTCAAACACAGAAACAGCTTGTGGTTCTGCTCAATGGGAGTATCAACTGGCTTACATCCGAGGATTCCCGTCTCAAATAATAAATCAAGAATGTATTTCCGCTGGGATAAGAAAATACCATTCTTTGATCGGGCTACCTCAATCCCAAGGAAATATTTAAGGTCTCTGAGATGTTTCATTTCAAATTTAGAAGCCAGATACTATTGTAAGCTAGAAATCTCCTCAGGATCATCACCTGTCACTACCATATCATCAACATATATAATCAAAGCAGTGATTTTACCTCTTTGTGTTTTAAAAACAAAGTGTGATCCGAGTTGCTTTGTTTGTAGCCGAACTTCTTCATAGACTTGGTGAACCTGCCAAACTTGCTCTTGGGGACTGTTTTAACCCATACAATGTCTTCTTTAGTTTACAGAGCATTGTTGTATTTGAGTATTCTGGTATACCTGGGGGAGGATCTATATATACTTCTTTAGTAAGATCTCAATGCAAGAAAGCATTTTTAACATTAAACTGAAGAAGAGGCCAATCTTTATTAGCTGCTAATGATAAAAGTACTCTCACAGTATTGAGTTTAGCAACTGGTGCAAAAGTTTTTTGATAATCAACACCATAAGATTGTGTATACCCTTTCGCAACCAGCCAAGCTTTGTATCTCTCAATAGCCCCATCCGCTTTGAGCTTGATCAGTAAATACCCATCCGCACCTTAATCTTTTTCCCTTTGGTAAGATTACAAGTTCCCAAGTGGCATTCTTTTTCAATGCTGCCATTTCTTCTGCCATAGCTTTGGTCCATCTAGAATCTGTTAAAGCTTCATGCATTTTACTATGAATAGAGACAGATGATAACTGGAATACATAAGATGCATATGACTTGGACAACTTGTGAGATGTCACATGGTTGCATATGGGATATTTCACTTTAGCTTTAGGATCAGGTTCATATTGAATTGGTGGTTGGCCACGATTAGATCGAGGTGGAAGATGATATTGAACTAGTTCAAAATTAAAACTAGGTAGATTGGCATCATGAATATTATAATCACCAACATTATGAGTATTAGAATCAACAATAATAGAGTCGGGCGATACTTCTAATGGGTCTTTTGGAGAAGATTGGATTAGTGGATCCGTTGTAGGAGGTAATGTACTATCATGGACTTGATCTTCACATCCTTCACTTGAGCACTCAGTGGAGGTTCCATCGACTTTTTCTATTGAGTTTTTATCACTAGGTGATTGTGGTCTCGATAAATCAAAGACCATTATATCATCATGATTCTGTATTTCATTTCTATTCTCCCCCTGAAGTGAAGAATCAGTGATCTCCGTATAAAAAAAGTCGTGTTCATGGAAAATGACATCCATTGAAACAATTTTTTTTTAGAAGATGGATGATAACACTTATAACCCTTCTGAGTTGAGTCATACCCAACAAAGACACACTTCAACGCACGTGGATCAAGTTTGGTGCGTTGTTGTGTATGTAAGTGAACATACACCACACACCCGAAGATATAGGGTGCTAAATGAACAATGGATGGAAGCGTATAGTGATTAGAAAGCACATCTAAGGGTCTCCGAAATTGAACAACACTAGAAGGTGTACGATTCATCAAGTAAACAACAGAGGTCAAAGCTTCGCCCCATAAGTGAGATGGGACATGACCACCAATTAATAAAGACCGAGTGACCTCTAAAAGATGTCTATTTTTTCGTTCTGCAACCCCATTTTGCTGAGGGGAATAAGAGCAAGAGGTTTGATGTAGAATACCAGCCGAATGCATAAAGCCAGTCAATTCCTTTTTGAAATACTCACCCCTATTATCAGAACGAACAACCTTTATAGAGATTCCAAACTGTGTGAGCACCATCTGATGGAAAAGGGGAAAAATTGTACAAACATCACTTTTATGTTTCAAAAAATATACCCAGGTCATTTGAGTGCAGTCATTGACAAAAGTAATAAACCATTTTATCCCGTTATGTGTAGGACGTGGGGTCGGACCCCAAACATCTGAATGAACTAAAGAAAAAAGAGCATCAACTCTATTATCACTTGAAGAGAAAACAGTACGATGGTTTTTCGCCATTACATAGGTTTCACAAGCAAAATCAAAAAGACTACAACCATTAAATAAAGATGGAAATAATCTCCTAAGATAACCAAATGAGGGATGTCCTAGTCGTCTATGCCAAAGCCAAATCTCGCATTTATTTTTATTAACTTTATCGCCACTCATAACATGAGCTTGAACTCTTTGATTGGACCGTTGAAAACCATCTTCCAAATAGTACAATCCTCTACTTTGTTTACCACTGTCAATCCTCTCCTTGGTAAGGGTGTTCTGAAAAATACAGTGAGTAGGAAAGAACAAGGCAACACAATTATGAGATTTGGTTAATTGGCTAACAGAGAGAAGGTTACAATTTATTGATGGAACAAATAAAACATCATGAATAGATAAATAAGGGGACAGAGGTACAGTGCCAACACCAACAACTGGAGATGACACACCATTAGCATTAGTAATGACTGATTTGGAACAACTATAGGAGAAATGATTAAATTTATAGCGATCGCAAGTCATATGATCAGTAACACTCGTGTCAATTATCCAATCACTATTTCCAGTAAAAGCAATAAGAGCAGAGTTAGATATACTTGACTGGACATCAAATCCGACAGCAGTGACTAAGTAACTCTTCGAGTTAGAAGACATGACAGCGGAATCGTTATTGAAATGCACAACAATAGAATCGTTATTGGTAGGTAAGTCTGTCATTATGATATAGAACATAAACAATGAACTAGATCAATAGACAAGAACGATAAGGAAGAAGAGGGTAATAAATACAATCTGATATAGTGTAACAGATTGTATTATATGACCAAAAAAAAAAAATCAAAACACTAAAAAAAAACTCCGATTCCTATAGTAATGGGGTAATGAAAAGGAAATCGGAATTGGCTCTTGATACCATGTCAAAGATGTTTTACTGAATATTTCTGATAATTTTATTGATATAAAATAGTAGGTATATATACAAGAATACAGAAAATCTCCTAGATTCACATATCTAACAGAAGATAATACTCTTAC
The DNA here is from genome assembly GCF_015680905.1 of Coptis chinensis. Taxonomy (NCBI): domain Eukaryota; kingdom Viridiplantae; phylum Streptophyta; class Magnoliopsida; order Ranunculales; family Ranunculaceae; genus Coptis; species Coptis chinensis. The sequence continues at coordinate 82,734,229 of NC_141463.1, read as the reverse complement.
TAAGATTACAAGATATTTGCTACTCCTAACTAAGGTAACAAATATTCCAACAATAAAAAGTATCATAAAACCTGAGGCGGATTAGGTACCTAATGAGAACGCAAGTCTACGTTTTCAGGTCACTATTGGAATGAAAGTGAAAAATATAGCGCACTGCACATGTAGTTAACTGGTTATGTGAAATGTTTATAGGCAGCACTTTTTTGACATCTGAGGCTTATCATGCAAGCAATCTTATTGGCTGTTACTCATATCAACTGTCATAATATATCAAACTTTCTTTTCTCTAGTTTTTTTTTTTCAAAAATAAACTCTTGTAATGCTGCAGCAATGGATTGACGTGGCACGATATACGGGGTTGCAAACGCGGAAGAGTAAAGCGACTTCTGACCCGCCTTCAGAAACCCTTAATCTTTCTGCATTGACGGATGAAGTTAGTGTAGATGAAATGAAGAATCAATCAGGTGATAATCCTACTTCATAGAAGCATTTTCTGAATTGTTGTTAATCATTTTTTGTAGAACATAGTCAGAAAGCAAGAAATTGGTCTTAAAATACTAACTTGTATTTTACTTTGTTGTCTTACAAATTTTTTGACAATCACACATCAAAGTTAATACTAAAGGTTAAAAGCAGTTGTACATGGTTTTGTCCATTTCTTGGACATTTTTGCAAAACCTCAGCTAGGACTCTCTTAGTCATAGACCTACTGGGTTAGTTTAGCTCTAATGCCTAAATACCGAACAGTCAAACCAGTTCTGTATTGAATCTGTATTCCCTCTTGCAGTGCTTTGCTCAGAAAAGCTAAACTCTTCAATTGCATTCATGTTGTAAACTTTACGGGTCTACGCTGAAGTTAGACATGAAGTAAATGGTTACGGTTAAGTTGAGTACATGTACATGTACATGTACATGGGATGTACAAGACTTTTAGTTGATGATTGCACAACTTTGCGTGGAAATTTAGTAGGGAACTATGACGATTGACGAAAGTTGGGAATACGTCATTGCGAAGGACCCCATACTCCCATCCCATACTTTAAGCTTCTGACATAATATTCAAGAATTGCATATAGGGAGTATACGTCCCAAACTAGTTCAAGGTGTGAACCAAATGCTGCGAAGGAGAGCAATTTCAAAGTTATTAGACAAGGTATTCTGTGCAAAGTACAAACATGTGACCAGCAGTTGGGGACCATGACCATGTACATTTGCAGAGATTTCTGAGAACACGCAAGGCAATTCCATCTTTATATGGACCAACATATTTTACTTTGCCTATCGCATGCGAAACATAATGAAGTTTCAAGCACGCTCAAGTGCTCAACCATGGCCCTTGAGTACCCTAGTAATGGCAACTTCACTGCGGTTGCACCACGGCATGAATGGTACAGTTTTAACTAGACGGACGCATGGTCCATGCTTGGATGTCAAATGAAGGATTTGTACCCAAAAAAAAAACGGTGAAGTTGAGTTGAGTGTGTCAAATGTTGCAATCAACACCGATTACCCGACAACCTGTGGATTCTTGGCCTCTTGGGAAAAGCCAAAGCGCCAAACTAACTTGCTCTGTATGCATAATATGGATTGATTTTACAGCGGTTGAGTCTAGTTTTTGACATTGTGGGGCAGTGAAACGAATCCAATGATGTATGGTTGCGGTATTGATCCACTCTAAATCCGACCCAGTTAATGCTCCATAGTTTTTTAATGGATGAAATAAACTAATCAAGGAATGCCCCGTGTCCGTGCCCCATCACACTATAGGCTCATAATTTCAACCTATCTATAGTTTTAAACTTTTGTCTGAGGTCATAATTTCATTAATTTGCGTGTCTATTGGTCTGGATCCGAACGTGATCCACAAAGTCGTACTACTCAATGACAAAACTTTTCTGGTCAAGAATAGAGAAAACTTCCCAGCCCCGATTTGGGTCTTTTATTCGGATCAAGTTGGATACTTCGATGCATAATATAAAATATCATAATATGAGTATTTATTTATCAATACTCAGTTTCTTGATATGTATTTTGGATATATATTTTTTTTTAGAAATATTTTATATTATTTCATATAAAAATATCGTAAATATATCTAAATTATCAACAAATATTATAAATATTTTTTAATATATCATAATATATAATTTATATTTATTTAAAATATAATAATAAATATTAAATGAAATTGTTACCTAAACAAAATATCTCCAAATATTACTATATATCTCCAAATATCATCAATATCATAAATTTCATTAAAATATCACCAAAATTTATAGTTTTATATATCTCTAAACAAATCACGATATTTATGTATCTCTTGTTAAAATTAGGGCTGTCAACGGGCAGGATTTTAACCGGACTCACCTATGTCCAAGTCCCGTTCAAATTAAATTCACATTTAGAAGGTCCAATTAGGAGTGGGCAATGGGCCGGGTCGAGCTAGTACAACCCTAAATATTTAAAGTCCTTTAGATATTAAGGTCGGGTCAACCCGATCCTAAAGTCAGTATAGAGTCGGGTCGGGCCGAATCACAAGTCTAAATCTCAAGCCCTGACCATACTCTAAGCCCTGACCGTACCTTAAACCCTCTTTAAAGGCTTTAGGGCCGTGCCTATATATTTTCTTCTTTTTACAACATTGGTGGTTTAGATTGTTCTTCATGATTGCTAGGTTGACAAGTTTTTGTTATATGCGACAAGTTATTGAAAGTACCCTTGGGTGTAAGTGATAAATTACAAAAGAATGTTATTTTAATTGAAAATATTTAACAAATAGTTTAGACAATTATAATATGTGTATTTACAATGAAAGTGTAAAATTATAATTAGGGTTTGGTTAAAATCGGTCTAATGAGAGGTGAATTAGAGTCGGGCCTATGTTTCAGAACCTTAGCCCTAGCCCTACCCTAGAAAGCATTAGGGCCGGACCGGCCATGCCCTAAACTCTGTGAAGGCTTTAGTTGTGAAAGCTTTATAAAGCTTAGAGTCAGATTGGTCAGGACCGGATTAGAATCGTTAGGACCAAATTCCCACCCCTGGTCCAAGTCCCAGTCTAGGTCCCGTTGGACATAATCGGATTCAGGCCTTACCTAGGTCCGATAAAATTACATGAAAATAGTGTATTTTTTTATTATTATTTCTCTAAAAAATTTAGAGTATAGTAAGACAAACCCAAGCCTTATATGTGTCACTATAACACTTATCCATCAAGTCTCTTAACAAATTTAATAATACTTAATTAAAAAACTAAAAAAACAACCTTAATTAAGCCGGACCGTTATCAGGTTAGACGGGGATATATTCATAACTGGCCTAATAGTTTTATTGGACAACATTTAAGTCCCAAGTCCTCTTATCGGTTCGGATTCAATCAAACTTCGGCCATTGACAGCCCTGTTAAAATCTTAATAGATATTTCAAAATCATCACAATATATTACGATATTTTGTACTATGATGGATGCACGTGAGTATTAGGCAAGTGCATTACCTACCTGCAAGATCCTATATAGCTTGGTAACAATTATCGAGATGTTTTGTTTTTTTATAGATATTATCAAGATGACTTTTTTATTCTTTTACAGTTCACAGTTTCACACTAAGGAGCAGACACCACTTGAGACATCACTGCATCACTGCATCAGGCTCCCCCTCATAGTCATAATAATAGCAGTACTCGTGGGAACTCTCAATATTCAAATTTCAGAAGGGAAGAGACCTAAACTTCCCAAATGTGCACCAGTCAGAGACTAGTCAATATCTACTTTTACTTTTTCACTTGGAAAACACAAAAAGAAGAAAAAATTGCACACAGACAGAAAGATAACACCAAAGCATAAAGCAAGGCAACACAAATTTTTTTTTACTAAACTTCCCAAAGTTCATGTGCATTTTTCTAGTACTAATCATAATGCACCTTAATTTACAAACTCATATTATCAAGTCTTAACTTAAACACCATACTCAAACAAAATATGTTGGGTTCTTAAAGATTATTATGCAGTAGGCTGACGGACGATATATCGGTAAGCAGCAACCCTCCTTCGTCGAGAATTTGTGTTATCAACAGCTAGGACCATTCTCCCAGCTTCTTTTGCAGCGAAAGACCTGTACACTGGCTCTTCTGAAGCAGCCATCCATTTTGCCTTCTGAATAGCAATAGTGTAGCTTTTCTCGGCATTCGGAACAAACTCAGCTGCATAATCTAGCTCCCAACCGCCCACTACTAACTCCCATGTTATGGTCGCACCAGCCTAGCACAACGTATTGAGTTTAGATTGATTGTGAGCTGGTGGTCCATGCCAGCCGAGAATGTACAACATCTATAATACTCTATACAAGGTTTGAAGCCCCAAAGAATTTGAAATTCGTAAAACAAATGCTTCTAAAGAGTTTGACACTCGTGCAATTCATCATTCAGTATCAGTATAATAATTTTTTAATACATCTTCGTTCATGGTAAATATGTTGAGATAACATCAGATTTACAATTTATGTTAACAAAAGACTCGAAGAGTCCAAGGGTAGGATGCTTTTGACATACAGAATTGCACGTATTATGGTTACTGAATGCCTCAGATGTCAGTTATAACGATGTAGGTGTCATAAAGACAATGAAATTCATCCCACTACGAATGAATGCATGAGTGCCGCGCTCATTTTACAACAGTTTATGAACAAGATTAGCAATTTTACACTTAATATCCCATATTCAATATTCTCTCCAACAAATTGCTACACTTTGCACCTCATGGTCGAGGTTGAACATACAGACCATAACTATCCCAGGGCCAATCAGTTTGAAACGGGGTAAAAAATATGGTGGCTAAAGTCTAGACCATGCTCAAGTAGAGTATTTGTCTAGTTGAGAACTAGAGTTATAAGAAAAAAGAAAGGCACTTCTAAACATACCTCAATTCCATCAATCTCTAGATTAACCTTCTCTCCTCCTTTAACAGTGAACTCAGATGCTGGTTTTGGGACACCATCCTGTGAATCACCAGGTCGACTGAGACCGCCGTATTGAACTGGAATGTTCTCTGGCCTAATGTACCTGACTCCGTTCCGAACTAATCAGATCTCTAATCAAACCATGAAGAGTACACAAACAGGACAGTAAAATTGGAACCAGGGGCAGAAAAGCAAACTGATGATTTTAAATCTACTATCTGTCTATTTTACAAAAGTTACTGATAGATGTGCTAAAGCATACAAACACGTGTTTCACATATTTAAACAAATATGATAAATTCTAAATGTATCACATTAAGCAATTTCAGATATTCAGACAAATTAACCAGAGTCTCCAAAACAGGCCACATAACCTTCAGAGCATTATCTACCAACTATTACTCAAATGGTGCTATAATTTAGAAGAAGGGACTTACTTGTAAAGGGCCTCTGCCACATTCCCTTCTCTAACTATTACAAACTTGCTCTTAGTTCTTTGAGTAAGAAACGGACTAAAAATCCCATACAACATACTGAAGTACCATGGAACATTGATAAAAACCTGATTCACCACATAGCAAAAACTTTAGAAATTGAAGAAAAAACCACTAAAACTTTATAATCTTTCAATAAATTAGGCTTGGATATGCAAATTACCTTTCTAGCTACCAACTCAGGATAGTTGTCTTGAAAGAGAGATAGAATCTGATTTGAAGCTACCCTTAACTCTCTCTTTGGCATATCTTTCAAGTCAGTTACTTGTATAATTGAATTAACACCACCAGGCTTAAAATGCAAAAGTTTGATACCCCTTTCAAGCACTTGAACTCTCCATTTCAAAAACTTCTTCAACTTCTCTTCATCCCCAAAGATTCTTTCATACATTTCTCTATCTTTAAACACACCATATGCATTATAGCACACAGGGTGTCCATCTTTATCATAACTATGCATATAAGCTACAACCCCTTCAAGTTCCTTAAACCCCAGCTCTTCATCGACTATATTTTCAGCACCAAACTCTTTTCTCCAAGCCAAACACTTTTCCAACATAGTAAAAGCCTCAGCCACTCTAAAATCTCTTGCTCTTAAAAACTTCAACAGAATAACATCACCCCTTTCATCACCACTTAAAAGAGAAATACCCCACATGTAATCAGACTCAAGTGAAGTAGTTGAGAGTCTCTCTTTGAGTTCTTGTAAAGCTTTTTTCTCTGAACCTTTTAAGTTAGAAGTAATGTAAGTGTCTTCTTTGAATGATGAAGATCTAAATGAAGCAAAAGAAACAAGACTTTTCTTCAAGGATTTTAGGGAGGTTTCTGGTTGGGTTGAGAGAGGAGATAGTATAGCTTTTTCTTCCATGGTGACTAAGAGAAATGCAAATGAAATCTAAGAGAAGATTTACTGGAAATGCTGAGCTCTTTGTTATAGATTTTAACTAGATTTTTTCGTTCTGATTTTCTGAAATGCAGAGCTGAGGTGTTTTTAGATAGGGACTAAAGGTACTGTTGTCGGATTATGGGAAAAAAAAAGGAAAAAATATATGTAGGAGATGTAATGATCATCACTGCAAAGCTGTGTTACTTACACGCTTCTGGGCCCCACGAAAAGGAAAGATTTTGAACTTGGTATTAATAAAAGCAGTTTATAACTGTAGATGGTATAAATACAACATACTGTAGTAGATACCAGTTGTATACACGTGAGAGTGTTAATGTAGGAAACTAGTAATGTCCCTGGAGCCTTGATTGCCCATGTGTGATATGCATGTCCTTGCTAAACGACTCAATTTCTGATGTTTTTTTTTTCCGATAAAGACTCTTCATCTTATATTAAACAGAAATCAAATTGTTTACAGAGTCTAACAAGAAAGGGACATATGGCTGTATAATTTAAAGCCCACTTGTTTAATTCATCTGCCTCCCTGTTATGAGCTCTCCTATGCTAATAGAACAACAAATTACAACTGAACATCAAATAAAATAAGACCGTTTAAATAAAACATCAATTCGTGAGATGAAGTCATCTTGTTCCAATCCAACTCCATTGCTTCTAAGAATCTGCATCAAGTATCTGTAGTCCCCCATTATCAACACTTTGTCAAGTTTCAATTTGTACAATAGGATTGCAGCTAGCTCCGCATCATAACACTCCACTTCATAAGGAGTTTCTGCGCAGAATCTTCTATACATTGACCCCAACAACTTGCCATCTGTATTTCTACATATTGCTGCTCCTCCTCCTTTTCTAGTCATCCTATCAAAAGCCCCATCAAAGCTCCAGGAACTATAGAAATCAATACCTAGGTTGTTCAAAGCCATATAGTATTCAATGGGATTATTTTACTTTATGCTAGCCTGAGCGCTGCTACTTACTTCTTTCTTATATACTTCCAAAGTACTTCCATGCTTTCCTTGCAATAGTTCTAATCATTTGCTCCATGTTAGGTTTAATTTTCTCAAATCGCAACCGATTTCTACACCTCCATATCTCATTTATCATCATTAGAAAGTAGGTACTTGCAAATCTTTGTACCTCCGTTTCAGCAAAATCTTCTAAACTATTCCAACATACTGCCTCTATAATCCATTCATGTAGTCTTCCCTTCATGTTCCTCCATACATATACTAAGAGAAGATCCAAACCATAAACATATTATCCAGGCACATTGGAGAAATAGATGCTCATCTGTTTCTATCTCTTTCTACCAAAAGCACAAGATATGTCCCCTTTAAATTTCTATCTTGTTAGTCTATCTCCAGTTAGCAGACCTCCATTATAAAGTTTCCATACAAGCAACTAAATACTAGCTTCCACCTTAGTCTTCCACATCTTTTTGGCAGCTTGCTCATTAGCAGTAGAAGTCTCTCTCTGACAGTCTGTCATGCTCAGAAAATGATAAATAGATTTCACAGTGATAATGCCTTTAGTACTACCTGACCAAATAATTTTATTAGCTATATTAGGATTGATGACAACTTGGTTAATGCTACTGACAACATGTTAAGGAAACAACTCTCTAAACCTATTTTGATTCCAACTATGGTGATCCTAATATATAAGGTGACTAACAACAATAATATTGGGATTTGTATTGTAAATAGGAGGTACCAAATCTTTAAGACACACAGGTTTATTCATAAAGGATAACCAAGGGTGAGTATAAATATCAATTGTAGAACCATCCCTGACCTTCCATATGAATCCTGCTCTTATACCATCCATAGTTCTGTTGATCCCTCGCCAGAAATAAGAACAAGGGGCACTCCTTTTCTTATTCACCACCTCTAAACCATACCATTTGTATATACTTGTAAAAGTTTTCGACCATATAGACTCTTCTTCCTGTAATAATCTCCAACAATGCTTAGAGATCATAGCTTGATTCATTTCTTTAGCCTTTTGGAAACCCAATCCACCAGCACTCTTAGGCTTACACAATTTCTCCCAACTTATTGTATGATTAGTGTTGGAATCTAAGATCCCATTCCACAAAAAATTCTGTTCAGCTAATCAAATTTATCTGTAATGTTATTCGGCAGTAGATAAGTACTCATAGCATAAATAGGGATAGCTTGCCCTACAGTCTTGACTAGGGTAGTTATAGCCATAGTACAAAATATCAGGATATGAGTATTTATCGATATTCAATTTCTGGATATGTATCGTGGATATATCCCTTTCTTTGGGGATATTTGACATTGTTTCACATGCAAATATCGTAGATATATCCAAAATATCGATAAATATCGTGGATATTTATTGATATATCATAATACATTATTTATATTTATTTGAAATATAATGGTAAATATTAAATAAAATTGTTATATACACAAAATATCGCCAAATATCCCCAAATATCATCGAAATATCACTGATATTTGTAGTCGTATATATATATATATATGAACATATCGTGATAATTATATATCTTTTATCGAAGTCTGGATATATATCCCCAAATATCACGATATATCGGGATATTTTGTACTATGGTTCTAGCTGCCTAAGATAGGATTTTGGCCTTCCACCCAATCACCTTCCTTTGTAAACTATCTACTAGGTAATCAAAATTCTCACTCTTTTTCCGAGTGAGAAGTATTGGCACCCCCCAAATACTTATCCCTCTCATTAAACTTCCTTACTCCTCAAATTTTTGCAAACATCTTTTGGTGTCTATGATGGACATTACTGCTAAAAAAACACTTGATTTCCCCACAATGACTTCTTGCCCATATGCCTTACAGTACAAGTCCACAATGCCTTTCATATTAACTACTTCCACCAAACTAGCCTTGCTGAATATTTTTAGATCATCAACATATAATAGATGACTAATTGGTGGGGATTTTCTCCTAACTTTGATACCACTAATACTATTATCTCTTTCCCCCTTGTATAGCATCTTTGAAAGTGCTTTCGTAACCAGAATAAAGAGATAGGGAGATAATGGGTCCCCTGTCTCAACCCTCTCCGTAGTGTAAAATTATCCAAATGAACCCCATTCAATAAGACTCGAAAAGAGACAATTTCTAAGCATTGTTTGATAAGTTCGATCCACTTATTACCAAAACCCAACTTGCTCATAATCTTATACAAAAAAGCCCATTCAACTTGATCAAATGCCTTCTTCATATCCAGCTTCACTGCCATCCAACCATTTTTTTTTTTTTTTTATCTTCTTCATATTATAGAATATTTCACTTGTAAGTCTTATATTATCATCACCAATACAACGACCCTTCACAAAAGCACCATGAAATGGGGAGACAATCTTATGTAGGTGTGATTTTAGTCTGTTGGCAAGCAGTTTAGAAATAATCTTGTAAATAAAATTACAAAGACTAATGGGTCTAAATTTTGCAATATGATCTAGATTAGGGATTTTTGGTATTAGATATATGAAGGTTTCATTTAAATTGGGTTCTAGGATACCTAATAAAAATAAATTCTTCACAGTTTCCACTATAGTTTCTCCCACTATATCCCAACAATTTTGGTAAAAAACTCATTGGAATCCATCAAGGCCGGGAGCTTACTACATCCCAAATCTCCTCACCAGTAGGAATAACAGTAAGCATATATACTATTTTCTCTATCTGTGATTATAGGTTCAAATAAATGGAGAATCTCATTATTAGGTTTTGGGTTACTTGTCGTAAAAAGATGTGAAAAAAAATCATTGATTGTACGTTTCTCCCACCTTCTCCCTACCCTCCCTCCATACACCTCCATCATCTTTCAATTTCGTAATGTTATTCTTCATCCTTCTAGAAATGGTAGACAAATGAAAGTATTTGGTGTTCCTAGCATAGTCTTTTATCCAATTATTCCCCGAACTTTTGCTGCCATAGGCTTGTTTCTCTAGTTAACAATTCCTCCAATCATATACGTAGTTCCATGGTCATTTTATACTTCCATTCATTCACTTCTCCCAACATCATTTTTTCTAGTTCTTTCTTCACTCTTCTAATTTCAGATAGTACATTCCCAAAAATCTTTTTGTTCCAATCGTGTAATCTTTCTCTTGTAACTCCCAACTTCTTTATGACACTATCTCTGCAATAGTCTACACTATCTACTGAACACCATGCATTCTGAATAACCTCTTTACAAGTCTCATCTCTCAACCACATCTCACAAAACCTGAATGGTTTCCTAGGGGATGGTTCCACATTACTCAAACATATAAATAAGGCGAGGTGATCAAAAGACACATTAGTTATAGTTTTTACACTAGCATGGGGGAAAGATTCAAACCAAGACACCGAAGCAAGTGCACGATCAAGTCTTTCAAGTATATGATTATCAAAAGACATATTGTTAGACTAGGTAAACTTTGAACCTCTAAAACCTAAGTCAATCAATCCTGAGTCACTTATAAAATCATTAAAATCATGCATACTTTGGCTTAAAACACGATGACCACCTGACTTCTCATTTAGGCTAGAAATAGTATTAAAATCCCCAAATAATAACTATGGGCCATGAATATAGGGAGCAAAGTCCCTGATTTCATCCCAAACCTTTTTCCGTCTACATGAAACAGGCTCACCATACACGAGTGTGAAAAACCAATCACCATGATAACCGAAATTAGTAATTTTACCTGAAATATGGTTCTATGTAGCACCAAGCACTTCCAACTATATGCCTTCTTTCCATAGTACGGCTAGCCCCCCTCTAGTTCCTTCTGCTGGCAATATAAAATTTCCTTGGTATTTTAGCTCTTTTCTAACCACTTCCATTCTCTTCTTATCAATCTTTGTCTCTGAAAAACATAGAATGTGATTTTTGAGTGTATCTTTATATGAAATTCTTCAAGTTTTTAGTAGAAACTAGAAACTCAATCCTTAAACTCCTAAAGAGGATTATATGATACTATGGGTTGCCCATGCCTACGACTCGGTAATGAACAATCTAGGCACAAACCTTTTAAGCCTTTTACCCATAGGCCCAAACCCAATAGAGTTTTTGTTGATTTGTAAATCTGATCCAGTGACACCCAACAACCTTTAGCTAACTATTACACTATTTGAGCTCACTTGAAAGTGTCATGTCACAACTTGTGAAATACAATGTTAGCTATCGGATGGGGCTCTATGGGCCCCATACCAATCACTTTTATTAGATATAAGATATGAGTAGATTTCTATTACAATGTAATGTTACGTAATTATGTTACGGGTGTAAAGAAGCATAAGTACAAACTGCCTTAGGGGCTTTGGCAACCATTATGAGAATCTATTTTAGGGCTAATAATTGATTATGATTCTCATAATTGATTTTGAATATGCAAAAATGTGTTTGGTAAAATTATTTAGAAATTATTATTACAATCTCAAAATGAGATAATCTATTCAAACATAAACAAAAAAAAAAAAAAAACTAGCTTACATTTACATAATGAAAAACAAAAGTTGTGGAGCTTTTCTCTTGCTATTTCATTCACTTTTGTTTTTAGCAATTTTCTCTTTCCATTTTAGTTTAAGTCAATAAATTAAATTAAAAACTCATTTGAGTTTGGTAGTCTGGTATCATTTATTTGATAATGGCTTATGTTAAAATCATTTAAGAGAGAATCAATTTTAAAAGTTAAACTCATTATACTTAAAATGATTGCCAAACGCCCCTAGGGTGTGCCAACAATAGGGGTGTCTTTTTTTGCCGAATTTCCGATTTTTCCGAAATCCGACCCGAAATTGGTCTGGCTTTGGGTGTAGTTTTCATGAGCCGATTTTCCGATTTTCCGATTTCCGAAAATTCCGAAAAAAAATTGGATCGGATTTGGATATAATTCTAAAATCCGATCCGATCCGAAAATTCCGAAATTTCCGATATTATTGCCAATTTATTCGAAAATATATACTTCTCTCACTATCCACTTGATTAGAACCGTTCATTCATTTTCTAGTTTTTTACTTCCAAAACAAAACAAAACATAACCTAGCCGCTACTTCCCCATTTTGAATTGGACTCACTTTCATGGCCATTACAAATTAACAACAATGATATGAAAAAAAATGTTTGGTCATACAATGACTTCGGACTAATCCAAAAGCCAAATACCAATAGATGAATATTATGTCTACTTTGAGTCAAGACCATAATCCATTATTTATGGCTTCAACAATTTTCAAAAAGATTGAAACAAACAAATACTAGACCTCAAATGCAATGCTTGCTCATTGGTAAACTTAGTTTTTCTCGTTTTTTTCTTAGATCACTTGTTTGAATGAAAATGGGTTTTCAATAAACAAGTGTGTATTGTTGTTGGTACATTGTGTTGTGGACATGATTTTCTCTCTCTACAATGAACATTGGGTATGATATTCCAAAAATAATTGAAAGTAAAGAGATCTTTGAAAATTTACCAAGTATTCGAAATTTCCGAAGTTATTGAAATTTAAAAGTTCAAATTGGAAATATATTTTGAACGAAAAAAAAATTGGATCGGATTTGGCTAGCATATTAGGTTCCGAAATTTTTTTGGAAAAATTCCGAAGGAGGTTAATCCGATCCGATCCGATCCGAAGTCACCCCTAGCCAACAACTATTGCTTAGTTTAACATAAACTACGCAAACAAGATTTGTAGCAAGAAATGGGCTCTATACACATATATTTTGAATCTCAATTTCACACGTTTCCACATTGTCTGGTAATTGTGTTGGTTGATGACCAGACCAAGCGCCATACCATGATTTTCTAGTATCAAGAAAAGATGGCTCAACATTTTCACTACACAAATTATATGACTAGTTCAAATTCAACCGATCATTCTAAACTTAGTTCATGTTCAGAGCAAGTCCAATTGAGGGCTACTAAACCCTTGCCTCATAGGATTTTTAGGGTTTTTATTTTGTCCAGTTAAATATGGCATATTAAAATTTGAATTTCATTCCAATTGTTTTTTTGTGTGTTTGAGGTGGTAAATGAATACAGATGGTACAATTTCTATCGTCCGTCCATTAATTCGTAATTTAAGTTGAATTTTTTCTAGACGGACAATACAGTTTCTACCATCCATCGAAATTTAACACACATACACTAAAAATTGTGTCGTCCGTCTTTCGAAACTTATTATGGCAGTGGTTAGACAATGCCACAAATTTAGTTGGTGTGACCAACCAAATTTATGAGTTTTTAGTATCCCCAGTAGAATGACATTTTGATTTTTGGGATGTTATATGACTTTAGCAGCTCATATAATACCCCTATTGGACTTGCTCTCTTCTTAGTCGAAAATGATTTGATGACGTAATAGAAAATGGTGGTGCCTTGAAGAATAAGAGGTTGGACTTGGACAACGATTTTTCTGATATATTCACCTATTTCCCCATTTTTGCCTTGATATGAAAATACCAAAACCGATGTAATGATGGATATATTTCAGAAAATCGGTGGTCTAATATATTCGGAAACATATTTTGGGCCTTGTAGCCACAGGCTGCAGCTCATTGCAAATTTTTGGAGAGAGGGAGAACTTTATTGAAGATTTGAAGTTTTGAACATGACTATGATTGGTAAAGAAAAAGAGACATATTGGAGGGAAACCACTTTAAATATAAAAACTGAAATTAGTATACTGGTACCTTTTGTGTGATAATTCAAAAGTTGCGTCTAAGCACTGGAACTGGACTTCTTTCCTTCATTTCTAAAAGAACAAAGCGAAATCATCACCAACAAAGCCTTTTCATTAGCGTTAGATCGAAATCATCGAATACAGTTTTACCTTTAAGCAACTCCTAAAATAGATTGCCTGATGTAATTTGTGATAATCATTTCATGGTTACTTTAGTCTTTAGCTACCAGTTCAGAGTTTTACACTAGAATGCACCGAAAAGCCAAAAACACAATATGTACTAGTTAGTGTTTCTCATCTAGATATTGATGGGGTTCATGAGCTAAGAAAGAATATAGACAAAGAAAAATTTACAAAATGATGTGTATAATGCTAAGTTCAATGGTGCGGCAAAACACCAAATATCACGGAAATTCTGATCCAATAGTGCGTTAAAACACTAACCCGCCAACATTATCGGTATAAGTTTATCTATCTATAGCGTCAGTTTTAATGAGATAGAGTCAAGTCTACACGCCAGTATGAATAGCGGGCAGAAGAAATCTACACTAGCCTCCACACTGTGTGGTGGCTTTTTTTTTTTTTTTGCCCCACACGCCTTTGATAATAGCGGCTGGAGAGTAAAAAAAAATCTTTGCTTAATTGGCGTTAAAAAAACGAGGCGGTTTTTATTAACCGAAGTTAATCTGACTGACGATAGTATTTTAGAATTCAAAATTAAATTGTTTGTGGGCAGTCTTGAACCAGCACATCAATCAACTTACACATATATGCCAACTTATCACTCCACTCTTACTGATTATTGGTTATGTATAAATATATATACTATATAAATATATAGTCAAAATAGTGACCTACTGGTCCAACCACTAACCCAGTGACCCAGTCTCTTCACGGGTTGACTTTCGGACTGGGTCTGATAACATTGCAAAAAACCATTGTCTTTGGAAACGCTAACCCACTAGCTCTATACCCTATACTATTGTGGTTTGGTGCGATGACACACCAAACCATTGGACTTAGCCTAAGGCTCCAAGCCCAACACATCAAACGCCATATCCACAAGGGAGAATCTGTTTTATGTTGCTCAATGCCAAATTTTAGGGTGAACTAGTGTTATCTTTCCCCTACTAGATGAGCCAATTAGGATTTTCCTCCACTAAATGAAAAATTAGGATCTCTCCTAAATACACAAAAAAAAAATTAGTCAACCCAATTTGACTTTTTTTGTGTATTTAAGGAGAAGACCTTAATTTTCTATTTAGGAGGGAGGAGGAATCCTAATTGGCTCATCTAAGAGGGGATGGAATTCTAATTGACTTGTCTAGGGGATAATATTGGTTAACCCCAAATTTTATTTGTGAGAGGTGAGATAGTTGGTCACTCTTTGTGAGGTAAAAAGTAAAAACAGACGCAACAGGCCTAGGGGGTATTTGGGAATTGGGATACTATTGAGACAGATTGATGTTAGTTAGTGTTAGACCTCCAGAGTCAAAAATGGAAACTGCTACCCCCAACCAGTAAACCTTTCAGTCACGTCCTTTTTTCATAGATTTAGCATCTAAAATTGTACAAAGCCAGCCTATTGGCTATTGCCCTAATCTATACAACCTGAAATCAGATAAAAGCCAGAGCTAATGGTAAGAAAATTGCAGCTGGAACCGTAAACAGATTTTACACCACTGAAATGGAAAGATTGTAAAGATGTATAGGTAACATCATACACCATGACCCGAAAAATGTTACCATATTATTTCATGTTGTTATGTCAAATCCAAAATAGGGGATCTGATCATTTTGGTTATAGTGCAGTTTTGTGTCATATTGAGAAAGCCAGAAAGGAGACTTTGTAGCAAGTAGCAACATCACTTCAAGAAAAAGTCTCTGTGCTGCATTCTACAGGAATCACAAAATAGGGAGTTAGCAATGAATGCTTCGTCTGTTGTTACGTCCAAACTCCAAAGTCAACCTTAATAACCGGGTAGTGCTAAGACGCAGGTGACTGTAGCTGCCAGCCTAACACCGTGACCCAAGTCCTCTGGATTCACCTTTCGTTTGGCAAAAATGACTAAACGCTCTACAATTTTATAAAGTCAGTTTTCTAGTTTTACCTCCTTTCCAAGATCACACTACATCCAAGTCAACTGATATCTTTTTTGGTCAATATATGTAAAAATACTTCATTGCCTTTTGTCATTTTAATAATTTTCTAGCTTTACTCTCCCCTCCCAGAACTTTAGCTAATTAGCTTTATCCCCCCAGTTCTTTTATCTAGAGGTTTACCTCCCAGAACTTAGGTCAATTAGTTTTACCCCCCTAGTTCTTTCATTTAGAGGTTTATCCCCCTAAGACCACAACACATCCAAGTCAACTGAGTTTGACCGTAGTATTTTTGGTCAATACAAATAAAAAGACTCTAATGCTCTTTTTTAGGTATAATTACATAAATATTCTGTGACTTTGGCAAATACAAAATTCAAATTCAAATCATCTAGGACACATGTCACGATCTTGTGAACTATATCCGACGGCTATACACCATCACTACTATCTAGGGGTGCAAATGGATAGGTTCGGATTCGGATATGGCTGTATCCGAATCCGACAAAGATTAAAAAATTTATCCGAATCCGAAAATTAAAATTAATTAAAATTTTATTTGCTTTGAATAATTCATTTTAATATAAAACTTTTAAAAAAAAAAAAATATATATATATATATATATATATATATATATATATATATATATATATATATATATATATATATATATTTATCATTTATTATTATTATTTTGTTATTACAATTTTATATTATTAGTTTATGATTTTATATAATATTTTATACAATAAAAAATAAAAAAATAAAAAATATATTTTATATATTTTGTTATATACCAATCCCTATCAAATGACATCCACACCCTTAGAGTGGTGTATGACTGTCGGATAGAATTCACAAGATCATGACATGTGTCCTAGATGATTTGAATTTGAATTTTGTATTTATCAAAGTCACATGGTATTTATGTAATTATACCTAAAAAAGGCATTAGAGTATTTTCATTTGTATTGACCAAAAACACTAAGGTCAAACTCAGTTGACTTGGATGTGTTGTGGTCTTGGGGGGGTAAACCTCCAAATAAAAGAACTAGGGGGGGTAAAGCTAATTGATCTAAGTTCTGGGGGGGTAAACCTCTAGATAAAAAAACTGGAGGGATAAAACTAATTAGTTTAAGTTCTGAGGGGATAAAACTAGAAAACTATTAAACGGGACAAAGGGTAATGAAGTCTTTTTACATGCATTGACCAAAAAGATAACAGTTGACTTGGGATGTGGTGTGATCTTGGGGGGGGGGTAAAAGCTAGTTCCCCAAGTTACTAAAGCTAGAAAACTGTTATAAAGTTCCCCAAGTTGCATATTGAATAGCAGCTCGTAGGCAAGCCAAATAATTTCTGAGGCATTTTAACAGGGTGAGGCCATTATTGTCAAATTGTGGCGAAATATAGGACAATTGTGGACATGCATGTAGAGCTCGTCTCGATCTGAACATTGAAGTGCCCATAGTTTAGTTTGTGATTTGGAACGGAATCTCAAAATTCTATCAAATAATTTTGGTTTTAAAACAAATAGAAACAATATCAAAATAACAATATATATAAGCTCAAAATATTATAAATTTCAAAATTTAGTCGGAATATGCCCGAATCCTTGAAATCTATTCTCAAAAATTTCATGCTAAAATTAAATAATTTGAAAAAAAAAAAAAAAAAAGTTTCCGCGTGCAATCAAAATGCATATTTTGAAAAAGCATTATCATTATTTTCATTTAAGATAATTATGCACGTAATTGCCTACAATCTTTGCCACATGCACTATGACATTACAGATAATTTTAAAATAACAGATGAATAAAAAAAAAAAAAAAAAGATAAATATTTTTTTCTTACAAAAACAACAAATTAATCCGTTGAACAAACTTTATGGAAATCACAAATTAAAAACTCAATAACTAACCATGTAAGTATATGAAGATATATATATATATAAGTACCCATTACAAGGCTACATAACTCTTCTACAAATTTCCAGAACTATAGTGTAACAATTGTGAATACAACTTGAAATGAGGTTTCACGTTTGTCCTCAAGATTCAACATAAGCCAGATTGTCATTTTAAGTAGTGTTGCTCAACTCTGAGCAAGAATCACCACATCACATCTACGCAGCTTCCCTCTTCATGATGAGCAAATTTAATGAAATAAATTGGAGATGGGATTATGACAACAATGTCATTAGCTGGATCTAAAGTAAATATAGACTCCCTTTGATGATAAACAACTAGTAGCTCAAAGAGAATGACTTGGGGAACAAGAAGTGGATGGACGGCTTCCTCGTAAAAGGCATCAACATCATCATAGGGCACGAAGAAGGTTAGAAGATCATACTAGGGTAATTTCACTGATTTAATCCCACTTAAAAACTTTGAATATATAGATTCCTTCGGGTTCTAGAACATCAACACAAGCACCAACTATTGTTTATGAAGGAAGAACAAACGTTCATATGGTTAGGAGATTGGGAAGAATATCTAGATAAGGAAATCTACACTTAGTTTGTTTTTTTTTTTTCACTCTTAATACAATTTGATTAACCACCCAAAAAAATTAAACTACCCATACTGAATAACTTTTTGCTAGCAGATATACTTTATGCAAAAACATAGAACTTTGTTCTAAAATATAAGTTATAATTAAATAAGAACTTTTTGTTTTCTAAGGATCTACTGTTCTAATATATTAGTAACAAATATATAACAACCAATCAAACATAAATAAACAAAAATAGTTATATCGAAGATCTACTGATTTTAAAAAAAATGTACACTTTGTTCTAAAAAATACGAGTTACTAGAACAATTTTATAGCAATCAATCAAAGCAACTAAAATCTGCCACTTGCAACGTGGCGATTGATTATTTTTTTTGCAAGAAGTCATACACTCTTACGAGAACGGATTTGTTGTACAAAATGTACTGTCTAAAACAAATCTCTAGCAATCAAAATAATTTAAGTCAATCAGTCACAAGATAACTAAATGGAAAATGTTTTTGTAGAAGATTTACTGTTTTGAAAGATATACATCTTCATTATGAAATGTGAGTTATCTATATAACAAATTTCTAACAATCAATTATTTAAAAAAAATAAAAAAATAAAAAATAAAATAATATGAGTAGTTCTACTCAGACTCCATCTATAACTCCCTTGAGACTCCATTTCTTACGTGACATCAAATCCTATTTTCCTTTTCCAAAATTCAAAAAACAAGCATATAAACAAGTTAATTATAAATAACTTACCTAATTAAATAGCTAATACAAAAAATAATAACAAAAAAAAAAACTTATCAATATTTTCACAAACAAATCAAACAAATAAATAAAATAAAGAAAGAATAAACCTTAACACCAAAAAAAAATTGAATTGGGCGCCCAAGTATGAAACAAATCATCATATTTTTTTGACATTTATATATACAACCATACATATGAACCATTTGTTCAAATCAATAGATAAATAACTATTCTAATTTAATATACAAACTAAAGCAAAGTGATTAATAATGAGGATTGAGAATGAGGAAAGTTAATTTTTTGGAAGCCCTAACTTTTTTGGGCCTATATATATATATATATATAAGGCCCAAAAAAGGCCAAAAAAATAAAACTTTCCTCATTCTCAATCCTTATATATATATATATATATATTTTTTGTTTGATTTGTTTGTGGAAATATAATTAAGGTTTTTGTTATTTATTTGTTACTATTTTGGGTTTTAGTTATTTAATTGGATAAGTTATTAGTTGTTTATTTGTTTCTATTTTTGTTTTTTGATTTTTGGAAAAAGAAATGTAATTTGGATGCTCCGTAAGATATATGGAGTCACTAGGGAGTTATTAAGGGAGTCTAAATAGATTTTTGAAAAAATATGTCGTATGACAATTAAAAGTAAAAATAAAAATGCGACATCGGAAGATCTACTTTTTTTTTGGGTAACTGAAGATCTACTTATTTGAAATATACAACTTTCCTCTAAACAAGAGTAATCTAGAACAAAGTTCTATCAATCAAATGAAAAAAAAACTATAATATATACCAGATGTCTATCAATTCAATGAACACTTTTTTTTGCTAAAAGATCTACTATTTTCTAAAATACGAGATATCTATAAAACATGTTTATAGTAATCAATCAATCAAAACAACTGAAATCTATGAGATGCAACATGACAAAATGATTTGTTTTTTTTCCTAAAAATGATCTACTTTTCTTTTGAAAAATATATTATTTTGTTCTAAATTGTGAGTTATCTAGAACATAGTTTCCTAACAATCAATCAAAACAACTTATAGCTAGAAAAATATGTTGAAGCAATCTAACCACTTGGATCATGAAAACTGCAACTAAATATCACGTTGACATCCAGTACGTGCGTGAACAATGGGGTTGCATAAAAAAAATAAGAGTCATGTTATTGACAGACCCCATTTTGTGTTGGGTAGACCCCAACCCAATTTGAAGTATGTAATTATGTTGGGCACAACATAGAGTGTTGGGCAGACCCTATCACCAAAGCCCGAACAAAAATAAACAAAAAATAACCAATTACACCCCCAACAAATAAAAACCAATTACTAGCCTTCGTCTAAACGAGATAAACTAACCTAACACTAGTTGTTCCTTGTTGGCGTTCATGGCAATTTTCTGTGTTAGCACTCGACTAAATTATCTCAATCATTTCTTGTGTCTTACCATGTTTGAGTCGTTCCTACATTGTCACGAGTGTCTTTGTTTATGATTTTCCTTCCTCTTACTATGCTTATCTCTTCTCTTCTCTACTTAATTAGTCAAAGTGTTATTTATTGATTAATCTATATGTAGCTCAATACATAGGTGACTCGGTATCCTTCTTATAAAATGTATCAAGTACACTAGCATTTATCCGTTAAAAATGAGTGGAGACATGCCTTTGTTGAAGCAGGTTCACGATGAAGTAATATTGGAAGCTAGGTCCAACGGAGTCAGCAGAGGTGGCGAAGGTTATAGTTTTTGATTGCATGTGTCACACCCCAAATTTTCAGAAATTTTAAAATAGGAAATTATCCAAGATATAATTATCTCAATCGTCACCCTATTCAATAATCTGAAAACCCAGGATGAAACGAAACTTTAATAATATATTATCAACCATGATATTAAAATCTGAGATCAAATTTAAACCAAAATAAACAATAATCCTTTAATCACATTATTAAACTACAAAGAAACTAACCAACTCTATTACATCTGTCTCAAAAACAAAACAGTACACTTTAGAAAAACTTAAACCAGAAGACTCTAAGTGCAAATCCAAATCACATGTCTTCATCCATTGCACTCCATCATCTATATTTCCAAGAACACACCCACATTGCAAAACAAAGCAAACATGGGTTAGCAAATTGAATTTACTGGTATGAGTAAAACTAAAAATATAAAATAGTATAGCCATATGTTCAATCTTTCAAATAAAAAAATATACTATTACAATCATTTCAACTTGGAAGACAATTTAGTTCCGTATTCTCAAAACGGCATGCAATTTCTTCCCCAAGTAAGATTTCAATCCCCAATATACATTTCCAATAAATCTCATATAACATTATTCATCATTCTCACTTTCCAAATAACTCACAATATAATTACCACTTACATTCCACTTATTACATACACATATGATAATTTATTTAAATATGAGTTTGATACACTTTACCTTTAAGCCATCACGTCATCTTAGGGTAGGACAACGTCTGCATAAAAAATTAATAAGTCCTACCCTCCTGCAAAACAAAGTTAGATTTCCCAAATGTAATCATTTATAGTATACATCTATTTCACTCTCACTGCAACCATCATGAGTATATATAATCTGACATAATATATCGCCAATAATAACATTTATGTCACACCATCATATCCATTATATCATAATATATTACCAATATTAACTAACATTCATATCACACCACTATATCCATCATATCATAATATATCACCAATATTAACTAACATTCATATCACACCACCATATCCATCATATCACGCTAACCATATTCACATTCCTTCGTAAGAAATTATATGCATCATATCATAATATATCATCAATCATATCCAACAACTCGCTCATACTTAAAGCCAATATTTTTCTTAAAAACTACTCGTCTATTTATGAGAAGGAGGAAAATATCACAACCAGAGAGTACATTCATCCCTTGTGAGTATCAACTCACACAAACCACGTATATATTTCTCATAAGAAATCATGTACATCATAATACATAAATATTTATATGCAATAACTCAGTCACACATAAAATCAATATTTTACTTTGCTATTACTCGTTTACTTATGAGAACGAGGAAAAAGTCATAACCAGGGAGTACATTCATCCCTCGTGAGTATCAACTCACACAAACCACATAAACATTTCTCATAAGAAATCATATACATCATAATATATAAATATTTATATGCAATAACTATATCACACGTAAAATCAATATTTTACTTTGCTTATTAATTATCTCGTTGACTCATTTATTAAAAGGCACAACCTAATCTTTAGTTCCTACTCCACAATTTGTACTTCACACATTTGCCAAATCACACATATCCGTGTGCCCCACTCACACCGAGTACCACTATAAGACATATGTCCCAAGCGGGGATATCGCCTCCAAAAAACATATTTTCATCTTGTAAACTCGTAACTTGTGAGTCATAGCCATCTCTGGGATTTCCATACGCATAATCACAAAGCCTCTTTTGGGCACAACAAACTATCAGGTCATTCATGGCACATTCAATGAATATATTGGGTCATTCCCGCCACATTCAAGGAATACCCATCATAATACTAACAGGTCATTCATGGCACATTCAATGAATACCTTAGGTCATTCCCGTCACATTCAAGAAATACAGACCTACATTCTTGTACATTCAAGTAATACAACCAACCCGCAAGGCGAATGTCTTAGTTCCTCTCTAAGGCGGCTTTTCACATGACATCATTAGTAATAAATATTTCATTTCATTTCTTTTCATCAAATAGGCGTGGAGAGATCTAAAGATGTGGGCGACACATTAAATTTTCACCGGACACTTTTACACCGGATTTTAACACTCAAGAGTTCTCATTTATTATAATATTATTATCATAAACTAAACATCGTCTCAAGCAATAGAATCATTACTAAATATTCCAAACGCAATAACCAATCATCTCACCTCATTATCAATTATATAAATCACAGATATAAAAAATTTCAATTATTAATAACATGTTAATTAAATGCCTCATGAATACCTTTTAAACAACCACAATCACGTACACACTTAAGTACTAACACTGTTCACGTACATATAGTTATCACAAAAATAATATATAATATATAATATAGTGTAGTGGCTGCACTTTTTCTCAAAACTGCCTACGTATCCAAATCTTTTAAGATTGGAATCAAGCCTTCGTAGTTCTTATCAACCACATTGTCAAAGTCAAAGTCCATTCATGCCAATATATATAATTGTTTAATACCACACCAAGTTTTTACCACACCAAGTTTTTATTAGATAATAACAAACAAAGGATAGAAGTGATTGAGTGAAGACTCAAGCAATCAAGAGTGAGTGTGAGTTAAGTATGTTTTAGAAATTCCTAAACTTTTACAAGCAGTATTTGGTCACCATTTTCTGTCTTTTCTTGAGTCAAAGCGTTTGGGTCAAAGCAGAAAATGGATGACCCAATCAAGATGACCATTTTCTGTCTTTTCTTGAGTCAAACGTTTGGGTCATCTAGATGACCCAAACGTTTCAAAAAATGTTGTTATCTAGATGATTAAATGGTAGCTAGCTACAAGCAGTATTTGCATGTCAAAGCGTTTGGGTGGCACAAACATTCTCAATGTTGATCTGGTTGTCAATGGCAAGCTTTTCATATAATTGGTATATGCCACCTAGAATACAGTATTTTGCATCACAAGGTTCAATAATGATCGAAATCCTTTTGTTGCTCCTTTGTGCTTTCTTTGGCCCGAAGGAGTTAAAGTGGAAGTTATGTGGTTTAAGATCTACTTTGGACAAAGGTTTAAAAGGCTAGTTGAGCGCATGGTTTGAATACCAATATCGTTAGTGTTGATCTGGTTATGGCAACTGTGATATGACCTAGTATTCCACCAATAAAACAGTAAGTTCTGGTACAAGCTCTAACTTGACTGAATGCCTTCCCTTGATCCTTTGTTTCGACACGGCCTAGTTGTTGCTATGTGCTGAGCTTCTCAGTTCTTAGTTCTCACACATTGATACGGAATTTTGGGTTTTTTAAAGTATAGTTTAGGGATTAGGGATTAGGAATGTGGGAGAAGAGAAGAGAAATGCTATATAGGTTGGCAACAAGTTATCTTGATGTAGTTGGGGGGTACCAACACAAAATATAATTTTTAAGTAAATAACAAACTTGTAATAATCTCTTTTTTTGGGTCCGCCCAACACAAAATGGAAAGTGCCCATAACGAGTACCAAAAATAAAGAGGACACCAAATGAGGAGTTCGACCCAACCTTACTAGAAAAAGAAAAAGGCCTTCAAAACAAAAACTGGCCCATTCACCAAACAAAATTCAAACAGCGTTGCAGGAATACAACGCTATAAAATTGGGACAGTTTGATTGATTACCTCATTATTATTATTAGTATTTCTTCAAACAAAAGTTAAACCATTCTCTTAAATCGCTCCAATTTTCTTCTTCAAGTAAGTCTCACTCTCATTTCTCTCTCTCTCTCGTTCAATTTCATTTCAACATTTCATATATCCATGTCTTGTTTTGTTCCAATTGTAGAAACCCCATTTCCCATTTTGAGTATGGGGAAATAAATAATGCACACATGTACTGTAGTACTATAGTTATTAAGTCTTGGTTTTCTTGATTTTTTTATATGCTTGTTGCCCTTATACTTGATTTTTTATGCACACATCCATTTTATATGCTTGATTATATATATATATATATAATCAAGCATATAAAATGGATGTGTGCATAAAAAATCAAGTATAGGGGCAACAAGCATATATATATAGTAATTCTCTAAAAAGTGGCTACTTAAGTTAACTTAAAATAAGTACGTAAGTAGTAGATCATCTCCACAAAATTTCAATTCATTTGGAAATCTCTAACATTGACAAAAAATGATTGCAAAAACTCGACATTTCTAGACCATTAGATTTCTTTTTAAACATAACAACAATTTTTATTTATGTTAGAGATTTCCAAATGCATTGAAATTTTGTGGAGATAATCTTTATGATGAGTGTTTCATAACCACAAAATATTATGGTTGAATTCATTTTCTAGGTGAAGTTTTACTTACATACTTCTTTTTAAGTCAACTTAAGTAACTACTTTTTAGATAATGACTATATATATATATATAGCCACATTATAGAGCCACATTCATTATGTGCACATTATAGCCACATTTTCGACATACAAATGAATTAAGGCCTAGTTTTGTGTGGAGATAATCTCCCCACCATGAAGATCATTCTCACAAAAAATCATAATATTTGGATGTGTCTAATATTAGACTTCTTTGAATGAGCTTTAATTTTTGTGAGCATGTTCTCCATGGTGGGGAGATCATATCTACAAAAAATCATCCCTTAATTCAATTTTTAAGTACATGATTTTGCTTGAATTCATTTACAATGTGGTTATAATATGTGCATAAAAATGTGGCTTTATCCCTCACATGAGGAGGAAAGGATTTCATTCTGCGTGGAAATGTCAGAGCGCGACCTGCGCCCAGATTGGCCTTGATTAAGGTGTGACACGTGCCCATGCCGTAGAAGACTTCTAGTACTTTCAGCGCGACCCGCACTCGACTTGTGCTTGCCCGAGGCGCGACCTGCCCCCAAGTCTATTTTCAGAAGAAAATTGGGACTGCGAGTTTCCAATAAGAGTTAGAGTTTTTGGCAAACCTAACACCTAGAAAACATACGAGAGACAGCACAAAAGTCAGAGAAAACCCAATCTTGAAAGCTATCAAGATTGAGAGATAACTTTTACAGAGAGACAACCCTATAAAGAGATAAGAGTGATCTAGTAAGGTGAGAGACTGAAAGGAGAGATTGTAATCTTCCTTCCCACTTTATATAAAGAACAAGCTTTTGTGGAAGTAGGCATCATTGGCCGAACCACGGTAAATCTTTGTATTGTGGTTTGCTTTTAATGCTTTACATTATTATCTATTGTTAATAGTTGTTTAGCGAGTTGGGCATGTTAGTATAGGTTGTAGTTGATATTTAGAATTTGTCTGGAGTTGGATTGTGTTCAAATACAAGTTATCTGTGTAGTGGGGGAATTGATTGGCATTGGTATAAACCCCCAACAAGTGGAATCAGAGCCTTGGTTAGATTAGCCTAAGGTGTTATCCGAATCTTGGTCGGAAGGTGTTTGACAAAACTCCTGAGAGAAGATTTGAGTTTAAATAACTTGTAGAGATGGACAAGTCCGTGAACACTCGCATGACGAGTATGAATAGGAAGAACTACACCATCTGGAAAACCAAGATGGAAGACTTGCTATACTGCAAGGACTTGGCACTACCCATTGAGAATGGGGGAGTAAAACCAGAAAAGACTGATGAGGTTGAGTGGAAAAAACTTGACAGAAAAGTGATTGGATACATTCGACAGTGGATTGACGACAGTGTATTTCACCATGTGTCCCAAGAGACTACAACCTTCAGTTTGTGGAAGAAACTCGAAGACCTTTATGAGAGGAAGTCGGGTGGAAACAAAGTGTTGGTCGTTAAGAAGTTTGCCAACACGAAGTACCAAGAAGGTTCTTCAATGTCTGAGCATCTTAACGAATTACAGAATACCATCAATTAGATGCATTTAATGAAGATTGATTTGGGAGACGAAGTTGAGGCTTTGTTTCTATTATGCTCTCTACCCGAAAGTTGGGAGACATTAGTAGTCTCTCTACATGGAGCAGCCAAGGATGGAATTGTTACCATGGAGATGGCTACCACGTCTTTGTTGAATGAGGAGACTAGAAGGAGTTCAAAAGGCAGCTCCTCTCAAAGAGAAATGGGGGAGAGGTAAAAGTAGAAAACCATCTCATTCTAGAGGTGATGACAGAAGTAAATCTAGGGGTGAAGTTAGAACTCCTAAGGTAGAGAGGCAATGTTACTATTGTGCCACCAAGGGCCACTTCAGATATGAGTGCGTAACAACGAAGAGGATGAGAAGAATAACTGTGTACATGAAGACATGGTGCAGAGGAATGGAAACACAGGCAGAGATACTACTGCACTAGTCGACAACCTAGTGGGAATTGTGTCAGATTGTGGTGTGTGCTGTCTTAGTACCTCATGTCAGGATACAGAGTGGGCGATAGATACAGGAGCATCCTATCACGTCACACTGCACAGGGGATTCTTCACTACCTACAGTTGTAGTGAATATGGTGAAGTGAAGATGGGTAACAGTGGCGTCTTGAAGATTATAGGCATTGGAGATGTTCATGTAGAAACCAATGTTGGCTACACCTTGACACTCAAGGATGTAAGACATGTCTCTGACATACGGTTAAGCCTAATTTCGACTGGGAAATTAGATGACGATGGCTTTGTAAACTCGTTTGGTAACGGGGCATGGAAACTGAGCAGAGGTTCCATTGTAGCGGCCAAATGGAAGAAAACTTGCTCTCTTTACAAAACACAGGCTAGTTTGTGTAAAGCAGAAGTGAATGCGGCAGAAGAAGAAACTTCCTCCGAACTGTGGCACAAGAGACTGTGTCACATGGGCATAAAAGGGATGGAAGTTCTTGCTAAGCAAAATTCCTTGCTAGACATTAAAGGTACACATTTAAATACATGTACTTACTGTTTGGTAGGAAAGCAACACAGGGTGTTTTTCCAAAGATTTCTGTCTCACAGAAAGGACAATGTCCTTGAACTAGTTTACACAGACTTATGTGGTCCTATAAAAGTGAAGTCCCATGGGGGAGCTTCATACTTCGTGACCTTCATTGATGATGCGTCAAGAAAGATATGAGCTTATAGTCTGAAGACCAAGGATGAAGTACTTGGCGTGTTTGATAAATTCCACAACATGGTGGAAAGAGAGACTGGGAAGTTGTTGAAGTGTATTCACTCAGATAATGGGGGTGAGTACATTGGGCCATTTGAAGAGTATTACCAGAGCCATGGGATTCGTCATGAGCAGACCGTTCCCAAGACACCGTAACAAAATGGAATAGCAGAGAGAATGAACCGTACCATTGTAGAGAGGATGAAATGCATGCTATCTCACTCTAAGCTACCTATAACCTACTGGGTAGAAGCAATGCGTACAGCCGTGCATGTGATCAACCTATCGCCGTCAAAGCCTTTGAATAGTGATTATCTAGAGAGAGTATGGTCATGCAGAGATGTTGATTATGGATATTTGAGGGTATTTAGGTGTAGGGCATTTGTACATATTTCGAAGGATGAGAGATTCAAACTTGATGACAAAGCCAAGCAGTGCATTTTTCTGGGTTATGGAGATGAAAAGTTTGGTTACAAACTCTATGATCCAATTAACAAGAAAGTAATCTGAAGTCGAGATGTTGTGTTCCTGGAAGACCAAACCATAGCAGACTTTGAGGAGGGTGAGAAGCTACAGGCGTTCACCAATGATCTTGTTGATTAAGAACCAGAAGTTTCTACTATGGAATGTGCAGAAGGCATTGAGAATGCAGAGAACCATGAGCCTGAAGCTCATGATGAGAATCTTATTGCTCATGATGGGATAGAACCTATTGGTATAGAAGATGCAGATGAGATGCATTAACCACCACCAGAGCAAGTAGAAGTGCATCCTCCTGAGGCACCAGCAGATGGGGCAAGGAGGTTAGACAGAGAGAGACTAGCTTCAACCAGGTATCCACCACATGCGTACGTGCTACTATCGGATGGTTGAGAACCTATGTACTATCAAGAGGCACTTGAGGGTACAGACAAAGAAAAGTGGTTGAAGGTCATGCATGACGAGATGGATTTTTTTGCATAAGAATCATACTTATGAGTTAGTTGAGAAACTGCAAGGACGAAAAATTCTTAAGAATAAGTGGATATACAAAGTCAAGCATGAGGAAAACAATCCTCACCCAAGGCACAAAGCTCGCCTTGTTGTGAAGGGATTCGATCAAAGGAAAGGGATTGACTTTGATGAGATTTTCTCTCCTGTAGTGAAGATGACTTCTATCCGGGTGGTATTGGGTATGACCGCAAGTATGAACCTAAAGGTTGAGCAGCTAGATGTTAAGACAACTTTTCTTCATGGAGACCTTGAAGAAGATGTCTACATGGACCAGCCAGAAGGGTTTGAGGTCAAAGGCAAGGAGCACCTAGTATGCAAGCTGATAAAGAGCTTGTATGGGTTGAAGCAAGCACCGAGGCAGTGGTACATAAAGTTTGATTCTTTTATGGCGAAGCAAGGATACAAGAAGTCTGCTTCCGATCATTGTGTGCTTGTTCAGAAATTTCCAGATGGGGATTTCATAGTGTTATTGCTCTATGTGGATGATATGTTGATAGTTGGCCCAAACATCAACAAGATATTCAAGCTGAAGAAAGACTTGAGTAAATCCTTTGAGATAAAGGATTTGGGTCAAGCAAAGCAGATACTTGGGATGCGGATCACTCGTGACAGAAAGAGTGGAAAGTTGGAGCTTTCTCAAGAAAGCTACATTGAGAAGGTGTTGAAAAGATTCAACATGGATCAAGCGAAACCAGTCAATTGTCCGCTTGGTGGCCAGTTCCGCATGACCAAAGAGATGTGTCCAAAGGGTGAGCATGAGCAGAGTCAGATAGAAAAGATTCCTTATGCATTCGTAGTGGTAGGGGTGGGCAATGGGCCGGGTCGGGCTAGCCCGGCCCTAAACATTTAAAGCCTTTCAGTTATTAGGACCGGGCCAGCCCGGCCCTAAAGTCCCTATAGGGCCAGGTCATAAGTCTAAATTTCAAGCCCTGACCCTACCCTAAGCCCTCTTTAACAGTTTAGGGCCGGGCCTATATATTTTCTTCTTTTTACTGCATCAGTTTTAAAACTCATTTATATTACAAAAAAAATTCAAAGATTTGCAAACTCAAAGTCCCACCACTTTGAAATTTGAATAACAACCAATCTAGTAATAATTCTTGATAAGTCCAACAATTTAAAATGCATATCCACAATCTAATAAACTGAAGTACATAGAGACTCATATTTATATTTCAAAATTACAGTTAAAATGCACAAGACACATTTTGGAATGAGCTTTCACTGACATAAATCCGTTATTTCTTGTACTCAAATCTCACCAAAATTACATTTAACATTGAAGAACACAAAGACAAATAAGAGTTTGAAATGAGTTTTTATTGACGTCAACCTATTTTTCATTAGGCTAGTGCCCAGTGCTCATTATTGTTCTTGGCGACTAGGTTAGACGGGGAGTTGTGAGGTGTACGTGAGTTGTGAGATAGAAACAATTAGGTTTACAAGTTTTTATGATATAAGACAAGTTATTAGAAGTACCCATACGGTAAGTGATAAATTACAAAGGACAGTGTTATTTTAATTGAAAATATGTAACAAGGAGTTGGATAGTTTTAGTTGTGTATTTTATAGTGAAATTATAACTAGGGCTTAGTTGTGGTCGGCCTATGTTTGAACCTTAGCCCCGACCTACCTTAGAAGGCATTAGGTTTGGTGGCCCGCCCTAAACTCTGTGAGGGCTTTAGTTGTAAGGGCTTAGGGTCGGGTCAGTCAGGGCCGGGTTAGGGTCGTTAGGGCCAAATTCCCACCCCTACGTAGTGGGCACTTTGATGTACGCAATGGTGTGTACAAGACTGGATATAGCTTTCGTCGTGGGCGTTGTAAGCCGCTTTCTGTCAAATCCGGGTAAGAAACATTGGGAAGGTGTTAAGTGGATATTGAGATATCTCAGTGGCACTTCCAAATCGTGTTTGTGTTTTGGTGGAAGTAAACCCTTACTTGAAGGCTACATTGATGCAGACATGGCAGGTGATGTTGACTCGATGAAGTCCACCTCCGGTTATCTGGTTACTTTTACAGGGGGAGCAGTTTCTTGGCAATCAAAGTTGCAAAAGTGTGTTGCCCTCTCCACTACAGAAACGGAGTATATTGCAGCCACTGAATGTTGTAAAGAGTTGCTATGGATGAAGAAGTTCTTTGACGAACTAGGGCTAAAGCAAAAACAGTTTGTAGTTCTATGTGACAGTCAGAGCGCCATCCATTTGAGCAAGAATCCGAGTTTTCATTCTAGATCCAAGCACATACACGTGCGTTATCATTGGATTAGAGAAGTACTCGAAGACAAACATTTGTGTATTGAGAAGATCCATACCGACAAGAATGGGTCGGATATGATGACCAAAGTCTTACCGAAAGGTAAGTTTGATGTTTGTTGTGCTATTGTCGGAATAGTAGCACACTCCTCCTGTTGATTTGGAAGTTGCATGGAAGAAGCCCCCCTCACTGTTCGGGAGGGGGAGATTGTTGGCTTTATCCCTCACATGAGGAGGAAAGGATTTCATTCTACGTGGAAATGTCGAGGCCGACCAGCCAGATTAAGCCTTGAGTAAAGAGCAACACGCCCGCCGCGTAGAAGACTTCTAGTACTTTGGTACAAGAATGACCCGCCGACTTGTGCTTGCCGGGCCGATCCGCCAAGTCTATTTTCAGAAGAAAATTGGGACCGCGAGTTTCCAATAAGAGTTTGAGTTTTTGGCAAAACCTAACACCCAGAAAACACATGAGAGGCAGCACAAAAGTCAGAGAAAACTCAATCTTGAAAGTTATCAAGATTGAGAGATAACCTTTACAGAGAGACAACCCTGTAAAGAGATAAGAGTGATCTAGTAAGGTGAGAGACTGAAAGGAGAGATTGTAATCATCATTCCCACTTTATATAAAGAACAAGCTCTTGTGGAAGTAGACACCATTGGCCGAACCACGGTAAATCTTTGTGTTGTGGTTTGCTTTTATTGTTTTACATTATTATCTGTTGTTAATAGTTGTTTAACGAGTTGGGCATATTAGTATATGTTGTAGTTGATATTTAGAATTTGTCTAGAGTTGGATTGTGTTCAAATACAAATTATCTGTGTAGTGGGAAAATCGATTGACATTGGTATAAACCCCAACAATTAATGCACGTCTTAATTTGTCCAACTATTCTGAATAAAAGGATTCGATGACAGCGGATTCAAATCGGTCTACTAAGCAGTCCAACTCATCTTCCTCTGAAGAATCCAAGAGTCTCTTTTGTTAAGGTTGAGCCTGATTATGGCGAAGTGAGGTGTGCAAATTTTAGGCCTCTTATTGATAGAATGCTGTTCTTGCGACATATTTTGTGATAAAGGACTGAAGGAGGCTCGCAAGGGAAGTAAAGAATGAATTAAGTTTCCAATTTAGCTGGTTCTGGATTTTTCATTTGATTAACACGGTTAATTTGGAATAGCTTATGGATGAAACTTAAAGAAGAATTCTTTTTTTTTTTTTTTGGTGCAACTTAAAGAAGAATTCAACAATACAACTAAAGTAGAACTAAAAAGCACACCATAAGTGGCCTATTACATTGTTTGGTCGTAGACACGAGATTACTGGCAATTGGCGAGTGTCCGCGATGATTTAGGAGAAATGAGACAAATGAGCGCAGGAAGTAGAGAGTGTTGGATTTAAAAAAAAAAATGATTTTGCCTTTAAACTCCTCCCTCCTGAACAGGATGTGGCCAAAGTGCCTAACATCTTCTCCCCTTCAAACAAGCGATCTACTGTCTCTTGTGGGGAAGGAAAACATATAGACAGAAATTTTTTCAAAAGAACAGGCATATTGTGGAAAACTAGAAACAACACACAAAAGTACGTATTTAGACAACAAACATCCATAAACAACTGCTTACAAATATTTAGGGAGCTTAAGGTAAAATAGTGCATATTGTAGAAAACTATAAATAATACACAAAAGTATGACAACAAACATCCATAACAAGTGCTTAGACATATTTAGGGAGGTCTTAATATAGAATAGGCAGGAATCAAATAGAAATTCTTCTTAAGGCTCTCCTTGTATTGGTAGAGTGTCTAATGGAAGTGAGCTGTGTAGACATTAGACAATGGTGCTCCTTGCTACTATTTACTCCACCAAGTAAATAAACTCTGAAACCCGCATTCAGTCTGCAAGTTTACACATAAAGAAAACAATTAAAAACAATGTGGTAAATATGTAATTGACAATAGTTAAATGGTTAAACTTCATTATCATTCACAATTGGCAAACTGCAATTGCACAGTAGAGCAAATACCATAATAATTACGAAAGAGAAATGAAATTGCAATTTTTCTTTAATTAACAAATAATTTTAGGGTTAACTAGTATTATCCCCACTAGATGAGCCAATTAGGATTTCTCCCCACTAGATGGCTAATTAGGGTTTCCCCCCTAAACACACAATCAACTTGGATTGACCGTTAAATTTCAAATCAAGCAACTGAAAATGACACAAATGCCCTCATTGTTTTAAAAAAATAATGTTTAATTTTAATTAGGTAGGGGCAATTGTGTCATTTTCAGCCATTTGACTTAAAAGTTAACAGTCAAACCAAATTGACCGTGTGTTTGGGGGAAAAGGGAAAGAGAGGTTGGCTCATCTAGGAGGTAATACTAGTTAACCCATAATTTTAAATTACTTCAAAAGAAACTCAAAATATCAAGCTGACTAAGTTATTATAAGTAAACAATAGAGCACATATTTCCAAGTCTACGGCTAAATCTGTTAGATCCACGCCGTATTCTGGAGAGGTATTGTGTCATTTTGTGTGTAGACCAATATTTAGTGCTTCACACTTACCAAATCTCAAATGATGAGAGACAGCCGTGAATTTCCTACATCGATGCTTCAAGTAGGCATGTGTACGAGCAGCTCTAGTATGCCTAGAAGTTCAAAGCCCTATTCAGCTATTCTATTTTCAGGCACTTTAGTACCAAATAGAACTCCAAGCAATGATGTGAACCATAGGTTTAAAACTAATACCTGCCACATGACTCTTCTAGGCTAGCCACAAATGCCATCCCTTCATTGTAATTAGATTTCAGAACATTTTTATACTGTCAATTTGTTAAATGCTCTAATGTTTTTTCCTGGCTCTGAATTAGACCAAAACCCAGAGACCACACTCTCAAGGGTCCATCATACTACCTAAAGCTCGCGACCTAAAACTAATCCATGTTTACATTTATTATTCAGAGGTCAAATAGCAGAACTATTATCAATGGTTCCATGTATAAGAGAACAATGTTCGAACCTCTAATATAAGATTTGTCACAAATACTGTGTAAGTACATGAACTGACTATCAAGTGATGACCTGAATTGAACTGGCTGAATTGTGATAAGTGTAGTAGTTGATGTAAGAGGTGGAAGTGATTTGAAAACTAAATCAAACCGTATCAAAAATTCCCAAAGCGGTAACCAAAATGCATAATAAATAAATAAAACTTACACAAATCAGCAGAAGTTATTCAGAAAACAAATACATGATTCTGACAATTGCTAGTTTTTCTACTAAGCAATGGAACTCGCGGTCTTCTGGTGGTGAAGAATCCAAGAGTCACATTGCTAAGGTTGAGCCTGATTATGCTGAATTGAAGTCTGCAAATTTTAAGACTTTTTATATTGAAAGATAGGTTAAAGAAAGTGCCTAATGAGGAAGTGGGGATTGGGGAACTTGGACACTTGGTATCTGATAGTGGATGAGAGCAATTTACATTACAACATTTTGCAATGAACAACATGATAAATTTGGAACAATATACAAAACATGAAAAAATTGACTTAATTCCACATAATGATTACCTTTTCGAATCCTCTTTGTCGGCCTTGGCAATATCTCTGAGGCAATAACCTTTTCACCAATGGTAGCAGTTCCGTCCTTGTTCAAGTTGGCACCAATCCCAGTCCATACCCTTTCCCTGCAAACTGGGTTCTTCGAAAGATCAAAATCTTGGAAAAACTTCTACCATAACCTTCTTAGCTATTTTACCAAATATGACTTCTACAATGCCACTCTCCACCACCCCATTTTCTGAAGACACAAAAAATTAAGACTTTCAAATCTCTATTTCGCTTGGATATAGGGTCGACCCCTCGTATTAGAAAAAAGCTCCACCACTACATAACTAATTTCTTAGAAAAATATTCAAACTATAAAGACTTGCAAATTATAAGAGCATCTTTAGCAGGGATATCAACCTAGCACCAAACACCAAGAATTTGGTGTTTTTTCAACTTCAGGAGAACTACATGTTGATGAAAACACCAAATCGACCAATATTTGGTTCCAAGTTTGATGTTGTATCAAATCACTTATGCGGTTTGAGAAACACCGCGCGGTTTTGGCAAAACTGCGTTGGCTTGGGCTGCTAAATGGGCTTTTATGGCGCGGTTTTGGCAAAACCGCGTGGGCTTGGGATTCAATGGGTGCGGTTTTGCCAAAAGCGCGTTCGTTTTTTCTGAAAATTAGAACTGCGTTTTTTCTCAAAACGCGGCTTTGAGAACACCGCGTGGTCTTGGGCATGTTAGTTAGGCTTTAGTGGCACGGTTTTGGCAAAACCACGTGGGCTAGCTATATGGCGCGGTTTTGGCAAAACCGCGTAGTTGCTTGGTGTTTTTTTGATGTTGCTGCTAAAGTTGCTTGGTGTTTTTTTTGTTCAAAATTTTGGTGTTTTTTTTGTTGCTCTCCTAAAGATGCTCTAAGGACTTGCACCCCAATTATTTTAGCAAACTTCGGCACCCCCAAAATTTGACAATTATAGTGAGAATAAAAAAAATACTATGAAAAAAATACTAATAAAAAACATTCTAATAAACTGATTTGATGAAATTTATGGGCTTATATGGATGCCCACCATTGATATGTGTTATCCTGATAATCATCTATATTGGTATTTATCCTGATAATCTTCTATCTTGGTGTTTATCCGGATCATCCTCTATCTTACTGTTTATCTTGTCAATCCCTTATCTTAGAAAGGAGGTTACCTAGTTATATATAAAGGTAACCTCCACCCATTCAGATTTATCTCAATGAATAAGAATTCTCTCTATCTCATTCTTTTATTGATTCAATATACATGTTAAGTTAGTGTGGTGTTCTCTCCAAATCGGTTTAATTCTAACATAATTCTCATTTTTGCCCTTATAAAATTATCATTTATCATTTATTTATTTGGAGTCCAAATTTATTAAAAGGAGACAAATGTATTTTTGAATGTTTAATGGGTTAATGAGACTAAAACAAATAGCCAAATGCCCAAAGCCCAACCGGTCAGTTTGTATAATTATATTTTAATTACCTATAACAAATCTATAAACTCTCTCTCATTTCTTTCACTCTCAATTCTTAAACAAGCGTCAGACCTCAACAAAAAAGAAACAAAAAACAACAACAACAAAAAACAATAATAAAAAAAAAATCAGAAAGGACTTACGGCGCAGCTTGTTGCACGTTTGTCCTAATTATTTATAAAACTCATTATCATTATCAATCAAATTTCCACTAAAAAAAAAATAATATAATTTTTTACTTTCAATGTTAATCTTTTATAATTTTCTCTACATGATAGTAGAGTTATATAGACTTATAGCATTATAGGAAGTTAACAATTTGTTGTAGACTTGTGGATTATATTATGTAGATATATATAGACATAGTAGTATTAATTAATGGCTTAAGTGCTTAAGTAGTTAACTTTATCAATTCATATTAAATTATTTGTAATCAACACACTCTAGTTTTGTGAATTGAAATAAATGCATAATTTTGTTGATCTTTGTTATTTAGACCTTCTAACAAAAAAATCAGATATATATATTTTTTTTTGGAGAGGGGGTTGTGCATAATCTCAAGACTCTTGGTTTAGAATCCTAGCTCCCCTCGCCTCTGTAAAGTAATATTGATAAACCATTAATTGCAAAATAGTTAACCCGCTCATTATCATCATCATCCATTCCCAAAATATAAATCCCCATAGCAGTTAACCTGCTCATTATCATCTTAACTTCCAAAGTCCCATTTATCCAAGCTTCTTGCATGTATTTCATCTTTTGTCTCCTTTAGAATATCTTCTCTGTTATCCTCCTCAAACAGTAATATGGATACTATAGTTTTTAGGACATCCTCTTGGGACTCACAATTTTTAAACATTCTCGCTGCTCTTCCTACACGTCCATAATCAACTAGGCCTAATCTCCTAAAGTAGGGTAAGTCTTTAGAGAGTTGGGATAGAACAATCATTCATTGTTTCTGGGTGACTCTATTTTTGGCAGATAAAGTATTTATTAATGATTTGTGAAAGTTTACTTCGGTGGAGGAAAGCTTTTCATCAAGCAGCTTGGACACAAGGGGATTAGGGATAGCAATTTCCTGTGTCTTGCACCACTTCATAATAGCTTCCATAATGGTCTTTGAAGACCTAACAATGAACAAAGCCCTACCCATCTTCTTGAAAAATAATTGCTCTTTAGTCTACAAAAAGCCCAAATACAAGTTAGTCTATTTGGATATATTTGACAATAATTGACACCATACTTAAAAAACACCAAATAACCCACCTCGTTTGCAAATGGCTTTTGACCCTCTTTTTCCATCTAGGCTTCGATTTGAGGCTTTAAGGCCGTATTTGGGTACAATTCTGTACTGCCAAGGATTTGCATTGTGTTGGGACACCACATAAATCCTTTTTTGATCCAACTACTTATATAACAGCAATCAAAAGCCTTGTTAGCAATTCGCCGAATTATATGCGACTCGAATTTTTGAAGGGCAAAATGTATAATACTTTCAAATGTTTGAAAGATTTACAATAATTTGCGATTTTTTGCTTTGAAACGAATAATACATATTTTACCAAATTCGGCTTAAAATAAATAAATAAATAAAAATTCAATTGTGTTTTTTGTTATTTTTTTTGTACTTTATGTCCTCACTCTTATATTTTTAGTGATAAATTAATCCAAAAGCTTTGTGTTTATACTTTTTGGGCAATATTTAAATTGTCATGTCATGGTGTGTATGTATTTTGAAATTTGAACGGTAATTCAATCAAAGAATAAATAAATGAAGGTAACTATATGAACCATTCAATTGGTTTCAATGTATTTATAGCTAAATTGTTTAGATATGTTTGTTATGTTGTAAAGAATGACAACTATTATTAATATTTACTAACATAATATCATGAATTTTTGACTTCCGAATTTTTGCAACCAAACGTTTAAAACGCGTATTAATTAAACACCGCATAATTGCGGTATTGTGAATTTTTGATCGAATATATGACCGTACTGTTTTTTTGAATCACCGAATAATTCTCAAATTATTCCCGTGTCGAATTTTTGTCATATCCCGAATTGCTAACCAGGATCAAAAGTCTGTAAACTCATAGAATAAAAATCAATTTCATTAGAACCCATACCCATATTCAACAAAGCAAACCAAATCCAGAAATCCTTAATAGAGCAAAAAAAAAATCACAAATCTAAAATAGCCCATGTTCATATTCAGCAAAGCCTGTATATCCATCCATACAGTCCAGAGGGCCCTTAACAATGGTCCGGCCCGCCATATTTCACAAAAATCAAATGATGATTGATGCCACAGTGATTTATGGAAAAGGATCATTCTCTGTTTAACGCTAATAAGATACATGCACCCATCAAATTAGAGCAGCAACTATGATGAAACTGAAAATCTATCAACCCCAAATAATATGAAAACTAAACATATATTAGAAGCCCAAAAACAATATGAAATACGAACCCAAGTCCCAAACTACCATTACTATTACAACAAGATGAACAACATAACCATTTAAAAGCAAGCCAAAAAATAGAACAAGGAAAGAAGACATCATCAGAAACGTAGGTAGTAGATAATATACCCAAAAGCAAATTAAAAATCAAAACAGAGAAGTAGCAAAAGATGGCCAAG
This sequence comes from Coptis chinensis, assembly GCF_015680905.1. NCBI lineage: Eukaryota > Viridiplantae > Streptophyta > Magnoliopsida > Ranunculales > Ranunculaceae > Coptis > Coptis chinensis. The sequence continues at coordinate 82,695,035 of NC_141463.1, read as the reverse complement.
ACCCAATACTACCCAATCTCATTGGAGATGAAATTAAAGAAACCCAACCAAATGCTAACAAATTTCATTAGACCATGATATATAGAAACATGGAAAATAACTCAACATCAGAAAACCCATTTACCAAACTTCAAAACCCAACAACCCGCATTATTATTTAACATATAGCCTTAGTAAATCCATGCCCCAAACATGATACGAACTAGTACACTACCATTACAACAAGATCGATGATGATTGATGAGCAACATAACCAATTAAAAGCTAAAAAAGATAACAAGGAAAGAAAACCATATATCAAAGACAATGAATACTGAGTAGTTGAGAATGCTCCCAGGAAACACGTCACCCTCCGCAAAAAAAAAAATGCAAATCCACGCCCTTTTCAATTATTCGTAAAAAAAAAACCAAAAAACAAAAAATCCAAAAGAAAAACCTTTCTCTTCTTCTTATCTCCCTTCTTAAACAAAAGGAAACCTGAAAAGTGAGAGCTCTCCAAAGTAGTAACTCAGGAAACCCTTGATTTCAAATTAAAGTATTTCCAGCAGTTGATTAGTGCAGTCGATTTATGTCACAGTTGTGGTGCTTCCCACCGTGATTTGAAGCCAGATAATTTACTATTAGATGAGAATGAGAATCTTAAAATTTCAGATTTCGGATTGTCCGCTTTACCAGAATAGCTTTGTTTATTAGATTGAAGTTCATTTGCCATCAACTTCTTCACTAACGGGAAGAGATTTATCTATTCTTTGAGAATGAGTGGTAGGTTTTATGTCATCGGGCAAGTTTTAGCCCTGTTGTCGGTAGTGATGATGGTGTTCTTGGGTTATAAATGTGAGGCCAAATGTGAGTTCAAAGCTATCTTCAACTTTGGTGACTCTAATTCGATCATGGTGGTTTTCGGGTCGCATTTCAAAGACAGATCCGCTCCTTATGGAATGACTTACTTTAAGAAACCGCCCTGGTCCAGACTCGATGGGAGACTCATTATCAATTTCTTAGGTAGCGAAGTTCACATTTTTATGTTTTCCCCGCTTCAACTTAACCAAAGCAGTTCGTTGCTGCTTCCATAGTACAAAATATCAGGATATGGGTATTTATCGATATTCAATTTCTGGATATGTATCGTGGATATATCCTCTTCTTTGAGGATATTTGACATTGGTTCACATGCAAATATCGTGATATATCCAAAATATCGTGGATATTGTGGATATTTCTTAATATATCATGATACATTATTTATATTTATTTGAAATATAATAGTAAATATTAAATAAAATTGTTATATACACAAAATATTGCAAAATATCGCCAGATATTTCCAAATATCGTAAAAATATCACCGATATTTACAGTCGTATATATCTCCAAACATATCGTGATATTTATATATCTTTATCTGAAATCTGGATAGATATCCCCAAATATCGTGATATATTGGGATATTTTGTACTATCACTGCTTCCACGACTTTTTGGCGCCTAGCTTGGGACAGAATTACGTAGTACGTTTTCTCAAGCAAGTGGAGCAACAATTATTATTCGGAAATTAGTTTATGTGTTACATGCATGTTTAAAATTCGAATGGATTAGCCATATATGAAATAACACCAAACAAATACTAATTAGCTAGAAATGATCACATATAAGTTGTTTTTATTATTTTTTTCATTTTTTCCTTCAGAGGAGCATACTGTATATCATACATTCATAGAAGGACCCAGCCCAAGGACAGCATCTACCTACATGCCATGAAAGGACAAAGATCTTTGTCCACACTTTAAATCATTGATGATAGGGATGGTGCAAGCATAACTAAAAGGATAGAACTAACCCACATGGCCCAGCACAGAAAAAACCTCCGAAGTCAATTCTGATTGGTGTATTGTATAAAAATAATGTGTTAAATTCTCTCTCTTCTCTCTCCTCTCTCCTCACCAGCCAATCACAACTGACTTCTGAAGTCTTTTTCTGTGCTGGGCCATGTGTGATAGTCGCGCCCGTTTAACTAAAATACAAGGAACCAATTGCAAAGTAGGATAGTCCAGTGACCCTGCAAAGTAGGATAGATCTATAGCCTAAATGCTTGCTGAAAATCATTCAATTCAGTATAACTTGGGGAATCACAGTGACAGTAGAATAAGCTAGGTCAATTCAATAAGATTAAATGGGTCCTTTAATTCATTTTTAACTGTGCAACAGCTCAGGCTCTAGGATTGCCATTTCTAAGTCCATATCTACAATCAATTGGATCCAATTACAAGAATGGTGCAAATTACACAACATTAGCATCGACGGTGTTAGTTCCAAACGCCTCCCTATTTGTTACTGGTATTAGCCCTTTTTCTTTGGCCATTCAGATTAATCAAGGTACTTGTTACTGACGGACTCCAATTTGTGTTGGGCGGACTCCCACAAAAAAAACAATTATTACAAGTGTGCCATTGGTTTCAAAAAATCCAAAAAAAAACAATTATTACAAGTATGCCACTGGTTCCCAAAAAATTGAATTCGAAACCCCAAACTTAAACGACCCGGCTAGGTCGTTTGGACTAAGTCCCAAACGACTTGGCCACACCGTTTGGGACTTAGTCCAACGACGGCCAGTCGTTTGGACTAAGTCCCAAACGACCCGGCCACACCGGTCAAGAGCCCAAAAAACAGAACTTTAATTTTTTTTTCAAAGTTCAAATCCCAAACGACATGACCACACCGTTTTGGACTAAGTCCAAACGGTGTGCCCATATCGTTGGAGACTTAATCCAAACGGTGTGGCCATATCGTTGGGGATTTTTCTAAGTCCAAACGGTGTGACCATTTTTTTTTAAGTCCAAATCCCAAACGACATGGCCACATCGTTTTGGACTCAGTCCAGACGGTGTGGCCATGTCGTTTGGGATTTAAACTTTGAAAATTGGGCTCTTGACCGGTGTGGCCGGGTCGTTTGGACTAAGTCCCAAACGGTGTGGCCAAGTCGTTTGGGACTTAGTCCAAACGACTAGCAAATTGGTTTAAGTTTGGGGTTTTGAATTCAATTTTTTGGGAACCAGTGGCATACTTGTAATAATGGTTTTTTTTTGGATTTTTTGAAACCAATAACACACTTGTAATAATTGTTTTTTTTTGGGAGTCCGCCCAACACAAATTGGGGTCCGGCAGTAATAGGACCCTTAATCAAATGAAGGCATTTAAAGCTAGAGTTCTTGAGCTTGGCCCATCAGGTATAACTTAGTAAAATTAGTGGTTCTCTTTCTTTACTAAATCATATTGCACTTCTGAATGACCGATAGTTGTTTTGATAACAAATGTCTAAGAGCAACTTCCTTCATCCAACATTTTCGGCAAATCGCTATATACTCTCTGCATATCGGCCAAAACGATTTTACATCCAATTTAGCACCCATTGGAATATCAGGCGTGCTGATAAAAACAAATTTACGTAAACTGACTATCTATGCATAAACACAAATAATCATTTATATAAACAAGCGCTTAGATCAATATTCCTACTCTCAAATAATCATGAAGTAATATAAAGAGTACGGGTTCGTTCCACTCCTAAACTACCAAGACATAAAGAAATTCAACTAATCAAACACAAAAAAACAATGGTGAGAGCAATAATTATGGATGTGAATTTATACTACGATTATACTATGGATTCAAATAAATCTAAATTAACTAAACTAATAAAAATAGGATTTTGATGGAAGAGAAGGTTATAGAGAAGAGTAATCAATCCACCTAATAACTAGTTTCATGCAATAATCGAATTATTCATTGAAAAGAAATCATATTTAGGTTTTTACGCAATGATTCAACCTAAAGCCTCAACCTTTATCATCCCTAGCAACAACTTACATCTCTATAGTCATTATTATTAGCATGTAGAATTATTACAATAAAATCTCTCGACTTAATTATAATAATCCCTAGTTTAATTTACTATATGCTTATTTTAGAAGTCATACAATAAACTAAACTTATTGAAATACATACACAATTAAATAATTCTACTAAATAATCTATTCTTCATTAGGCTTCATAATCACTCCCTCTAATGTGGGGGATTAGCCTAATATCATTGAATTAATTAAACTAAAGCAAGAAAAAGAAGACATAATAATAACTTGAATTGGATTGAAGTAATAGTGGCTAGGCTAAAGAAAACATAAATTAGGTTATACTAAAAAGAGAGAGAGAGAGAGCTAATTTAATTAAACTAAAAGGGGAGTAGCCAAGTTTTGTTTTGCCTTAACCCTCTTTATATAGGAGAGGGTTAGATTTACAATTTCATGCATAGGCTTTTAGACTAGGTTATTGTAAAGTCCTGAATTCTTATTAAGGGTAAATTAGAAAAAAGATATTTGAACCTTAGGGGACGATTAAACGACGTGGCGGGTCGGATAGGTTAGTTAGCCTGACGTAACGTAAATTAATTTAACACCAACCGAGAAACCAAGTTAGTTAAGGAAAAAACCCTTGAAAAATTCTAAGGTTTCATATCACTAGTTATTTAGAATATATGAAGATCGAAAAAGAAGATAAATAATAAGTGATAAAATAATTTGATACATGGTAAATTCGTGCGCATAACTAAATACTTACATAGTCAATAAGAGTCTGTTGCCTGTAAACCCGGAAACTGTAGAACTGGACAAGTAATTACCACGACACCGGTCGATTCTCAGATAGCGTCTTAAACTTGGGTGTTGCACGAGAGCTGCAGGATCAAACCCTTGCTTGATACTAAGTTACAAGGTAAGGGTAGGATGGTCTTTTTACCAAACTTTAGAATTATCCCCAAAATGAAATCGCACCAAACAAAGAAATCGCACCCAATTTCTTCCCCATTTCGCCACTTGAAAACCTAGGAGAGAGAAAACCCAATTCGCCAATTTCTATCGATCCCAAACCTAAGTATTCACACCCAATCCTTAGAAACCGTAAATTCAAGTGTGAAGATTCAAAATTTATTGGAATTGCATCGTATCACAGCGAAAGGTGAGTTTAATTTCATCTCAAATAGATATTTAAACTCAATTTCGATGGATTGGGGGTGTATTGATGAAATTAATTGAATTGGGGGTGTTGAATTTCGATAGTAGCTAGTTGATGAAGATAGAGTGGAGATATATTGGTGGAGCAGAAAGCTAAGGAGCTATTCTTACTGACTTGGTAAGAATCATTAGTTATTCAATCTATTTTAGAGAATTTATGTTAGTTCTATACTTTGTTTAAGAGCATGTTGAATTATGATTTAATGAGAAGGAACACCCACTTAGTTATTACTGGATTTAATGTGAATGGAAGGGTGTGGAATTTGTTGTTGTTGGAGTTGGGAAAAATCATAATCGTTAGTGGAATTGATAGGATTGGTATTGACATAAAGGCCTGCGGAAACCTGTCAGAGGAGCAGTGCGAGAAATGGTCTGTAGCGCTGTTAACAGTAGTTATAGGAAAAATTACCTGAACCCAAATTCTTAGCGTTGAGATTTCTCTCGGCTTATATTAGATAAGAATTACTCGTTAGTTTTATAAATTCTAATAACCTACGTATATATATATATGATGTTAGAGGAGTAAATACGAGTGGATTTGGTTAAGTGGGACTTGAGAAGAAACAGAGCTTGCTAAGGTAGGAACTCACATACCAATATATAGCATGCTTATTTTCATGCATGATTTGATTGGTTTAAATTGGTAAAAGATAGTTTGCTTATCAACCATGCATGTATATGTGGTATTCATGTTTTGCATTTGTATTTTCCTCGATATAAACTAAATATATGGATAGCTTTTGTGTGGAAATGAGTTTTGTGAAATCTGGGTAGTTGGGATTGTTTTCTTTTGTTAAAAGAGCAAAAACTGGTTTTGGAAAGGGTTGGCGTCTCTTGTCTCAGGAAGGAGAAAGAGAGATGGATTTTGTTATGTGGGTATGGATTACCCGATTGTTTGTAACTATGTGTGAGGTTCTGGATTGTTCCATGGATATAGTTCGTTGTTATTTTCGATGATTCGCCGTTTGGGAATCATCGGTTGTCATTTGCTATGACTGGCCCGTTTGGGAGTCATAGGTTGTATTTAATTGATTGTTGGAAATCCAGGAACTCACACATATAGAACCAACAATTTTAAAGGAAAAACTAAATATGTATTTATAGTATTTGGAAATAACCGGTAATACGAGTATATATTACTATGCTTATCACGGGAGAATTTAGAAAAGGAATTGTGAATTCCTATAAAGAAGGAATTGTTGTCGCATTTCCGGAGACGACAGTTCATTCTAGGATTCCAACTGTGGTGTACACCTTTCGAGGTGGTGGGCCATCTTTAAAGGGATGCATCACAGGATGTAGTCTGGGAATTCCTTTTCTACTTTTCTAGATAACCATGTTTGTACGTGTCACGCTGTATGGTGCTTAGCTTGTGTGAGGTTACATGTTATCTCGATGATGTTTAAACGCGAGGAGTGAGAGTTTAGTCCACTCCTGGATGTGTGTCAGGATCTTGAGCAGTCTGTAGTCGTCGAACGGTTGACCACCGTAAGTTAGGTGACAGCCCGTATGGGGGTCGTGGTTACAGGGCCCACCTGAGCCCTAAAAGCTTTAGTTTTTGTGTGTACGAACACAACAACGACATTTCAGCTCCTTGCCAGTAAAATCAGGAAAACAACGGTGCATGGTTCACACTGGGAAGTAATGAACTGAGATATGCCCGCGGATCGGGCCGAAAATACCGCACCCTCACCATTCTAATAGGATGCAGCGGCCACAATAATTGTATGATGATTGTGAAAACTCTATTTTGAATATTAAATAAGCATGCCGATATGATTGATGTGAGTTAGTGATTTATTATATAGTCATGATATTTTGATTATTATTATGGAAAACCTGCATGTTTTAAATGTTTTGCTATAAGTAGATTATTTATTGGTTATGTGCGTTTCTACTGGGCATGGTTGTTTTGCTCATCCTACATTAACATTTTCAGACGAGCCAGTTGCGGAGGAGACTATCCCTACCACTAGTGAAGATGGTTACGGGGATTTGGGTGGTTTTTCTTATGCTTGACGAGGGACAGAGTCAAGTTATTTTGTGGTATAGAGCGAATCTAGCTTATTTTGTTGTATAGAGAGAGACTAGTTCATTTTGGGTTGTATATAGAGAGTCAGTTCATTTTGTTGTATCAACGGTTCTCACTTAAACAGTTTTGTAGATATATAGATATATCCCTGTCTTATATAAAGTTAAGAGTAGTATATATATGGTTGTTGGAAGGGTGAATTATGAGATTTACAGGTTATGACAGGTTTTAAGTATACGAAACATTGATTAAATAAAGGAAACTCCGTCGAAATTTCAATAGAATTGTGTCAGTGACTCCCTCGAGATTCATCTCCACGTCCTCGGGATGTGTGATGGGTCTCGGGGCGTGACAGTTATAGACCCATAAATCAAGTCCAAAACCTAATTTGTTGAATCCAAGGCTTCCAATTCTAGTCGTGTTACTATAGCGCGAGTTTTCACCAACTTATGCTTTTCTGATCTAGTCACAGTCCGAACCATTTGAAAGAGCTTTCTGAGCCGGTCATTTTGATATAAAATAGGCCCAAATCCGAGGTTTGAGTCCAAAGTTATGGCTTTTTGAAGTTTTGTTGATTTTTCTTCAGCTTTCTAATCCGGTTTGACTTTCACTTAACAGCTTTGAGTTGGGCTTTTTAAGGGCTTTTTCTCCATAAAACTTGGGCTTTTTTCATGGAACTTTCATAGCAATCACTTTAACTCCTTTTAGCGCCTAATTAGTAACGAATTTATATTTATTCAACTCCGAAGCCTGAAATACTCAAAAGCATGTAATTAGTGATAAATCTATATTACTAATAACATAATTGGCTAAATAGAAATACTATTAAAGAATTTAAACTACAATTTTGGGCTCTTATCACGTGCAGCAGTATCTCCCCCAAGTGGCTACTCAAATTGTTGGGACTATACAAGTTAGTACCCTTAATACTCCGACCCTCTGTGAGCAATACCATTCAATGCGGCAGTTGAGAATGACGATTAGGGACAAAGTACTTTCAAGCAAAGATACATGGTGAGTCAACTTTCTCCTTTCCATAGTAATTAAGTTTTTCTTTCCAGTTATTTTTTTGGAAAAAAATCATTTTGGAGAGATGGATACATGCATGGTATGTTAGAGGGATTAAATGAAAAACCATAACATTGTCATTTGATTGCTAAAGTACAATAAATGATTGCTAATTTAGTTGATTATGTGTGTCGGATGAAACGCGCAGGTTATTATTCAGCTCTACGTGGACACGAGATTTAAACAGTATAAGGTTGCAACTAAACTTGAACTCTGGTAGGTCGTCTATGCGACTATTTCTTTTCATTCACATGCATATATGATAAGATGATATATTCATTTATGATAGTATAGCATGAATGCATGGCGTGTTTCATCATTCACGCCTTCTCTCTTAAAGTTGTTAAAAAACAGTTGCAAGTTTGTGGTAGTTTCCTTCTATTAGTACACCAGTACCAAGTTATTTCCATATTGATTTTTTGGGTTTCTCTCTTCATTATATATCGATCCAAGAGCTGTTGATTGGTTACTCATTTTTTTTTAATCGCCGATTTTAGTTTGAGTCGAAAGAAGGTTATAGGAAAAAATAGAAAAGTTTTACTATTAGTTTGAATAAGTCATTCTCATATTAAGAGATGTATTATGTGAATCCGTTTTTTTTTATGGATTGTGCTATCTTGGGTTTATCGTATTATTGAGTTTTTTGGGGCTTCTTAACTTCACAAAAAAAAAAAAAAAAAACAGAAAAACAAAACCACCTTGGAAGATTACTGAAAAACACTCAAAACTCGATCTCCATAGCAAAACCTCCCGAGTTCGCCCTCAATTCTTCTAGTATGAAACCCAAACAAGTACCATTCGTCAAACCTACCAAACCTTATAACCAAAAAAGAAAAAAGAAAGCAATCAATTCTATTTTATGATGATGAATATCAATTAGAAGGAGAAACAATTGTGAACTTAATTGATCAAGAGTTTTTATCTAACAATGCCGTTACTTTATCGTTTAAAGCACATGTAGCCTACCGTCCTAGACATAAGCAGTTTTTACATTGTTGTATTTGGTGTCATGTTGAAGTGCGTATATTGTTATTTGTTGTCAAGCTTAACTTCACTCAGACATTCTTAAGATGCCTTTTCAGGTAGACATTAATATATCACTATTATTGCTTAAAGGAATAAGAAAGTAGTATTATTCTATTGCCCTTATTATCATGTTTATTTATTTGTGATATTAATATTTGACTGAACTCAATGATATCTTGCTTAGTCGATGGATAACAACATCCATGGGTATCGTACTATGTCGGGCTTCTTTAGGGTGGCACCTTTTGTGTAATATGTAAGTTTGTTTGCACTTTGCAGTGAAGCGTAGCGTGGAGTCCCTCCCTTTCCTATAGCTCTAAAGTGAATCTAGCTTTATGTAAATATTAATTTTTCATATGCTCACAATGTCTGGTTTTTAATATCGAGATTCTACTTTTGTGAGTAAACTTTCTACACCTATATTATGTCCGATTTGATTTGTTACACCAACATTTGTTTTTCTATAATATTGACGTTCTCCACTACTGTTTCATCATTCTATTGTACCGAATCAATTTTCTAAAATTGATTTATTGTTTCTTTTTTCTTTTCGTTTTTTTTATAAATATATTGTCAGTATTGAATGTAACAACACTATGTGAAGTGTTGAACAATATCTGAACCGGGCTAGGAGTTTCTCTGCATCAATCCGCCAAAGTATGCTACTAAGAATAATTATTACATTATTTCTTACCCTTCTCTAATTAATTTATTAGACTTTTGGTTTTGCCTTGCGGACACGGGACAGATCTGAGGAATATCTTTGAGGAGCTTACCCGTCTAAGTAAAGGCATTGTGATTAACATAAAATCCAACAAACACTATTATATTTTATCGTGGGAAGAATTATGTACAACCAAAGGTTATGTCACCTCTAGATACATTGTTGAAGAATAAGGCACCTTCTGATTCCCATGGTTCCCCATATGTTGTACGGTATTTTCTGGTTCTTCACTTCACTTTCATAATACAATGATATTAATGATTAAATAAGAAAACTGTGATGATTATATTTGTCCATCTAACAAACTGTAAAGATATGTTCTTTTCTAGGATATGCACTACTATAGAAATACACATTAGCCACAGTAGGTCAAATGGTATATACCATAGTCAATTCCCATATACCACGGTGGGAATTGACTTTTCACGGTAAAGATGGTTTTTCTAATTTCGGTACAAGCAAATGCCACTGGTCTTGTAAAACAGTGACATATAATATGCCATATACCACGGTACAACATAAAATTCCTAATTTGTTTTCTCACGTTCATTTACCCACCGTTTCTACATAAAAGGTGACTAATGTTTTGCCAAAAAATAAACCTACTGTAGGTAAAGCAATCTAGAAGAAAATAAAAAACCAGAAAATGGGGAAAAACTGTCTAGCGCTAAAACTTCTATCGACACTCTCTTTTCGACTAGCTAGGGTTTCAAGTAGTGTTTTGTTTCATCTCTCCCCAATTTCGGTTATCGATCAAGTATTTTCGATTTTTTTTTCACTCTTTCTTCTTCTCACATCTCAACAAGGTAATGAAATAAAAAAAAAATATTTATTTCAGCACCGATTTTTTTGTGTAAGGTTTTATTTGACAAAAAATTTCAATTTTAATTTTCTTAGGATTTACAAGCTTTGTTTTTCTTCACTACTCAAAGACACTTTTTTTTTCCTTCAACGTCCCAACTTGGAATCGTTGCTGACCGAAACCCAGGTCAATTTAGTTTCTTCAAAGGTTTTCATATTCATTTTTTTACTGGATGCGCTGTTGCACGAAGCGGAAGCCAAGGGAGGAAGAAGAAGCTATGGGTTACTGGTTCATTTACAGCCCAAACCGGTGGCGAGATCATGGGAAGGAAAAACTTAATGGACAGGTCCATCTACATTTGAAATAGATCTTCTATCTTTTGCCTAATTGTGAATGTGAATGTGAATGTGGTTCCATGATTTTTTATTTTTTATTTTTTTTCAGAAAAGTATATACTGATTTTGTTGTTATGCAATTTTCTGTTTAAACTAGGGATTATTGAACACTCTCCACGTACTCCCAAGTCAAAAGACAAAATTATCAATTCTTGAAGGAGATGAAATAATTATCTTTATGCAGGTACTGAAGGAGATTGATCACCCTATCATGTATTCTCTCTCTCCTGGAGTCGGTGCGACACCAGCTATGGCCAAGGATGTGAGCCCTCTTGTGAACATGTATAGGGTTACAGGAGATGATTGGGATTCATGGAGTGATGTAGCTTCTCATTTTAATGTATCAAGGTATGTATGTAAAGATATGGATATATGCTAAAGATATTTAACACCTTTTGTCATTTTTTACAAGGTATATTTATCAATGTTCTACTAGCTCATTAATTTCAGTTTTGGAACTACCAAATCCCAAACATTAATTCTTATGCGGATTGCATGTTCATTACTTTTGCTTATAATTGCCAAGAATTTCAAAGGAACTTATACAAACTTGGCACAAGAACTTCGTTTGCAGCTAATATGATAGGATCAACGGGCTTGCGGGGAAACTCATGGCTAGACTTAGACATGCTTCATTTGGGGTGGCTTACTGATCCAGGTAAAAACTTGGCACAATACGACACATTATGATCCCATCACTACCTATTCACAAGTATACTATATACGTATATTCCACTCTGACATTCATAACGTTTCAAAGTGAGATACCCCCAATCCAACTGCTACAAGATGAATTTTAACTTTCGGAAGTAGCTTAACCGTTGGATATTGGATTTGGGGGGCCATGGGGCATGTCAAATTTCGCTATCGTTCTATGGGGGAGGGGTATGTCTAAAAGACCCTAATTTTAAAGAACCTGTGCCATGCACCCATTTTTCTTTGTTTTTGCACAAGGGCATAGACACAAAAGCCTCGCACTTTCTCAGTCATAAGATGCCCACTAAAACTGTTGCTCATTCACCAGAAAAGACTTCATTTTTGTCACGCAATTCCTGGAGCTTAACCGTTATATATAATTTGTGAGGGATTTATTTATGGCCAATATAAAGGATACAACAAATTTTTCTTAGAAAATAACATTTTCTTCCAAGTCCTTTCTTGATGAATTATATCTTTGCCATAATGTAGCTTTGATCGATGCGGACTTTCTTGTATGCTTTTGAATGTTGACTTGTTGAAGGTAACACATTTTAAAACAGAAATCATGTTTCTTATATTCCATTGCCAGGTGTAAATCAAGGCCTGCATAAAAATTCTAACCTCACAATCGAAGAGCAAAGAACTTCGAGGTCTAGATGCAATTTTTTTTTACAGTGTTTGTTATTCTTCAAGTACAGTATATATTAAGCTGTGGAAATAGCAAAACTTTCTTCCTAGCAGATGACTCTATGGTCTATGGCACAGACCCCTCTCATATTTGGACTTTGGAGGAGATATGAGGAAGCTTGATGACGCCACATACAACATCATAAGAAATCCTACATTGCTCGAAATAAATACTTTTAGCAGGCACAATATGGAGGTAAGTCTCCCAACTAATTATAACCTCCTTCCAAGAGAAACTACTTAATGTATTCTTACTTAATATTAAATTTATTTATAAATTTGATTCATCATCAGTTTCCCTATATCACTGGAGAAAACGAAACAGTGACGACTTCTACAAGTTCAAAAGAAATGAATGCATCGGATTCACATGTTCTGGGTCTTACATGCTGCAAGGATCCTAGAGTAAAAGGTTGGGTTTCTGAAGTTCTAGATAATGAGCTAGAGAAGATTTGCTGGAAAGATAACATAGGACGCAAACAAAGTTTGCCATTTTGCCTTTACAAGAGCAAGCATCTTTTGAAATCGTAAGAAGCTACTTTATAAATTTTGCAATCAAATTAGTGTTTCTTATATAATAATACTCGAATTTTTCTCTTGTCATTAGCACCAGTGATCCTATTAGTAATGCAGTTCTTCTTAATGTGATATAAGTTAGTGATTTCTTTTTTTTTTAATGCTGATGAAGCGGGGATGAAAAGATACCCCAGGAACAAAAATATCACGGGAAGCATCATTTATCAGCATTAGACTCCACAGAACTATGCTTAGACTCCACAAAATGCCCACGGTCCTCCGACAGTCCAAAACCGTGGGAAAACCCTTTTTCCCACGGTTTTGGACTGTGGCGTAAAACCTGTTTTCTTGTAGTCTTTGATTAGTACTAAAATCTATTTTGATCGTGTTTTTATGTTTTTTTTTCTCAATTATGTGGGAGTGTAGTATGTTTCTCAATGTGTTTAATGTCACTCCCCACATACACACACACACCCACACACTAACATCTAGTGTCCTTAATGCATATGAAAAAGCAAAAATAAGATAAATTACAAATTTGTATGTGGGGATAAATGTACTCATTCATCCTGTGTAAGTGTGAGAATTTGACTTACATACTTTTTGTTTTCAAATAGACATTCAGGCATTGTTTTTAATTCGTTTACGTATTCTGAGGTTTCTAAGTTTGTAGAATTAGTTAACTTATGTTTTCTAGTGGCAGTTTTAATGTGTTAGAAATACATAAATCTTAGGTCATCAATACTCAATTTCCAAAACTTTGTGGAGTTTGGATTGTTTTCTGAGACACACTTGATTTGCATTTTCTAAAGAAACAGGAACATTTCCAAATCAAGTCAGGGCTCATATTTGATTCGAGTTCATGATTCTCTATTGAAGAGGGTTTTAAAGGGGGAAAATTATCTGAAGCTGTATAGCTATCATTACTTAATCAATGGCTTTGCTGTTCTTGTAACCGCTCTGCAGGTTTGTCATACATATATCTTCCATTTATTGTGAAGTTCATGAGAGAAATAATGGAATAGCTTGCATGTTCATATAATAGATAATTCTTTTGAAAATAAAGTAGAAGTCATCATACATTAGTATTCTCTGTTTTGTGTTACTCTTCATTAATTATTTAGTTATTATATTACCTTTTGATCTTTGATCGTGTAGATGACAAATCTAAGCCTCAAAGATACATACACACAAGAGGAACTTGATGTTGTTCGACTTGATATTCTTAGATTCATCCAGCATAATGGAGCGTTCAAGCCAAGCGTTATGTCTTAGCTAGGTTTTGACCCTTTCCAGTTAAGATTCGGTACTTGGTTGATCTCACCATTATTTTGATGTTTTAGATGGAACAAGTTGGTCATTATTATTTTGATGTTTGGGGTTTGGATGGAACAAGTTCAAACTTCTTTTAGCAATTCAATGTCTAAATTTATTTCTTTTGTTTATTGCACCATGAATTGTTTATTTGAACAATGTGTTTTTAAATCTAATGTGGATATGGTGAAAATGGACAGGTTGCAGGGTTGAATATGATGAAAATCAAATAATTAGGGGCTTTTATTTTTATTTTTTTAAATGTCTATAAACCACGGTTTTGTAAGAACTGAGGTATAAGGAGATTCTATAAACCACGGTTTTTATCCAACTGTCGTATATAGCATGACTATTTCCCACCTCGGATAGAGAAAATTGTAAAGACTATTAACCACGGTTCAGAAATCCTAATACCAGTGTTTTAGCTAAAACCGTGGTATATAATAGGTACTTTTTACCACAGTTCTGTTAGAAGTATTTGTCACGGTGGTTGTTACCATGGTTTGAAAATAGTGGCTAAAGGCTTTTTACCACTGTATATAACAGTGGTATATGAGCTTTTCTGTAGTAGTGATAGGGTTACATGTAATACGATATGTGCATATATTTATGATAATTAGTTATGTATGAACAAAAACTTCACAATATGATTATGTCGTGATATGTTAGCTTAAACCTATATGATTTGTTTCCCATATTTATCTATTCTAAAATGTTGCAGGCATTGGAAAAATCTAAATACGAGCAGTCACTTGAACACACAAGTGATTAGTTCATTGAGAAATTAGAAAAAGAGCTAGAGGCTGTATCAAATGATTCCCGTGTATCTCATGTTGTTTGACTTGATACGAGAGTCTATTGAAAAATGTGGTTTAACAAGGTCAAAAGGGATACTGCTATCCTAGGTGCTACAAGGCTACAACTGGTTGTTGGACCTTACGCTGAGCGACAACATCATAGGAAACTTGAGTTTGTCAGAGGAATTTGTATTTACTCTAACAGTTCAACGGTGAGCATTGTAGGAGAATTGAACTGCACTATTTCTATTCTGTCCATGGAAAATTATGTTGGTATGCTTTGTCTTCTTCCTCCGATAGGAGAACGATTAGGAGTGGGATAAACTGTTTCAGGAGTTGCGGATGTCTTCCACGATTCTTTCATCTTATTGCTAAGCAACAGGCAAGCATTATGGTATCCCTTACTACTTGGAACCACATATCCAGCTGCAGAAAGCGCATGGAGCTACTCACAATCCTTTATTTGTTGTTTAATATCCATATGATTTAACCGAGTCTTGGTATGATTTTATTGAGTCGATGGAAAAGTTCGTGTATCTTTCTTGATGTTGAGATGGGAAGGAATTGGTGAGCTTGAAGATACAGGGCGCTCTGCAATGAAGTAACTGTGTTGTCATCAATGCCAAGAGAATGCCATCAATGAAACAAATTCGTGGAGTGGAGATGTGAATGCCAAGTGCCTGAAATTTATGGGGTAGATTGAAGTGGCAACATGGAAGTCCAGTGGACATACATCTTGCCTGGGCTTTTGTTACAATTTATGGCAGTAATTAGGAATTGAAGTTCTACTAACCGCTTTTGAAGTTATTTGAAAGTTTTGGCTCTGGCTAACTGTTTGTAGTAAAAGATGTCCATACATTCTTGTACCTTGATATCGCATTGTTGCCCATAACAACTTTTGCAGTTGCCAATCTCGGCTTTGTAGATCTATAGTATTTATATATGGAATTTACAGTTCACGTTGAATATAGATTTTTTTTAATTTTCTTATCGATTTTATTCGTTATTTCTTTTTATGATACAAGTATCTGTAAATAAGTTTGCTGATTTGCCTTTTCTACTTTATTTTATTTACAGGATCATTATTCTTGCCCACATCCCAAAATTAAAGCAGAAAGTGTTTCACACTTCAAGCCGAGAATAAAGGCATTATGCAATCCATATCACCCTTGGTTCTTTGTTTTAAATATTTCCTTAATGAAAATCCATGATGAATGGCTCATCTTTTCATTTGTAAGTGCTTTGAAACCCGTAACATGCATCCATCTTCCTTACGAGTGCGTGAAGCCTTAAGGATGGAAACAGGTAGTGGTAAAACTGTATTTATGATTTTATATGACTAATGGAATAAGAATAAGGTTGATCTAAAAAATAAGAACAAGGATGATCTCACTGAACTGTAAATGAATCTTGATCCAATAGGAATAATCGACGGGGTAGATATAAGCTGCATTGTAAGATTATTGCTGAATTTTTATCTTTGACATTTTTGGTATCATATCTACTTCTTGAGTTAAGACTGTGTGGTGCAGGTGAATTTCGAGGTAGATACTAGATAATGTCAAAATTTAAGATCAAGGTCTTAAAAAGATGTTGGTGACTCTGGGTATGGGCACATGGAGATATTGAGATTTTTATTTTAGTTTACATTTAGGAGTTCTTATTCATCATTTCTTTGTTTCCGTTTCTATTAATCTTTGGTAACAAGTGAGAATGATGTTGAAATCTATTAGCACTCGCTATTAATATAATCGTGTTTACAGTGTTCTCTAATTGTAAAAATTCTTTTCAATATTATTCCGTTGCCCAACAATATCTTTAAGACATGCTTGAGAATGTGGTCTTCCACTATTACAAAGGTACACACATGCTACACTTCCCGAAAGTACTTTTGTTACTCCACATGAATGATACAGATCAACAATCAACATTTTTCCTGCCCGATTTATGGATTAGGGGTACCACTACAGATGAATGCTAACTGGATTAGGAAAAGTAAAATAAAATATCGTCTTAACTTAACTTAAATACTGGATACAGTTGGCAATTATCAGCCCATGGTGAAGATCCAATTTATAAAGAATATTATGAGGATGTGGATGATGGCTACTAAGTTCTAATATTGGTATTTGGGTAATGTGATTTATCTCTAAAAATACATAGAAGTGAACAATATATGGATTATTTTCCAGTGAGAACAATGATTGAAATACAAAGATCATCCACTATTAATGTAGTAAGCCCGGCAATAGCCGGGCCAATTAGCTAGTGCATCATCAGAAACGTAGGTAATAGTTAACCAAACAAGAGAAAATAAACCCACAAGCAATTTAAAAATAAAAACAGAGATGTAGCAAAAGATACTGATCAAGACCCATCACGTACTAATCAATCTCATTAGAGATGAAAGAAACCCAACAAAAATTTCATTAGCCTTAATAAATTACATTTCGTTAACCCAACAAACTCAACATAAAAAAAAAACCCATTTATCAAACTTCAAAACCCAACAAGCCACATTATTATTCAACATATACATATATAGCCTTAATATATATACAGCAAATAAATGAATATTAACAACCCATTCATAGAACATATATATACCAACATTGATTTAGGCATTTAGCTAGCAAAACACATAGAAAACTAAAAAAATAGGACTTGTAAAGGTGTGTTTTCCCTTTATATACAAAGGAGGAGGAGGAATGGGATTGGATTTAGGAAAGACCGAGTTCGCTAAGGAGCGAGCTACCTATGTATCTTCTCTTGATTCTGGGGGGAGAGAACAATCAGGTCTCACGTAGTTCATGTAGGTGGTATTTATAGGTGGTATTTATAGGTGGGAAGGGTGTTGATCCATTAGACACGTGTACTAACATGTACATATGTAAGGTGGAGATCATGAATGTGTGTTAGGTTGGTTTTGGTAGGAATTCTGTAATCATTGGGAGTAGGTGTAGTAGTTCATATTTCACGGTGATTGGAAGTACAGGTAAGGCTCTAGTGATGATTACATCTGGATTAGAGATGGTGTCTTTATTTGAAGCGTTACGCCTTTAGGTCGCTTCGTTTGTCTTGATGTATTATTGAGCGAGCTGAAGTGTCCCACCTACATGAAGCAAGCTATTCACAACTCGATCTTGGAGGTCAATGACATGAGTTCGTTACGATCTTTGCTTATGCTTAACGCGTGCTTAATATTCCTTAATGAGAATATTACTCCCTTACACAGCCCCCTCTCAGTAGATTGTGTTGTACATTTAAGCGATCTGCTGAGAGAAAACGGCAGTGCGTGTTGAGCATGAGTGGAAGAGCGGGCTGGTGTGAACGAACCCGACTGGCACACCGTAGAGCTCGAGTCGTGTTGTATGACGTCTTGACGGGAAGTGAAAGTTGGCCGCGTGGTTTGGCGCGTGACAGAATCATAGCAGTTGGTAAGGAAACATGTTGCTGCATTTTTCAGAATCTTGAAAAGACAGGTCCTTGAGACACGTGTGTGGGCTAGGGCGTAGGCTGTAATCATAACTTCTTGGTAACTGAACGGGCGATTGCACAAAATCAAATTTGGGACAACTGAAAAGTTATTTTCTATTTTCAATTCTTCTTCAGCAAAATCACAAGCTAGGGTTTCTCAAGTGAGTGTTTCTGCTACCGTTGCCTTTCCATTTTCAGTTTTCTTTCTTCTTGTTCAAGTGCAGTGTGTTTATTAGGTAGGTCGGTGTTAGGTTTTATTGTTTAAGTTTGGATATTTGATAAGAAGAAAACGTAAAAAATGTCTGACTCTGATGATACTCGATCTGAAGAGGTTCGAGAGGTCTTTTTAAGCTGTGGTGAGTATGAGAAAGATAAGGAAGAGTCGGTGAGTCTTGGCAGTCGGTCTGAGCATGGTGAGGTTGACGTTAGGGAAGATGAAGGTAGTATACGATCTGGCTATGTTGGTGCTGTGGCTAGCACGTCAGGTCGTGATGAAGGGTCATCTTCAAGTGGGTTGCCCCCTAGGACGGTGGATCGTCATGCAGCGAGTGCATTCCCCGAACTGAGGGCAACTTACGGGATAGATATACCCGACCTAGAGATATACGAACCCGAACCGCGTGAAAATGTGCGGAGTGAGGAATATAACCCTCCAAACGGTGGGATTATAATCTGCAAAGGTCAACTGAGAGGGCATATGCGAATACCGTTCTCGAAGCTGGTTTGCGATTTTTTAGCTGAATGTTGGAAATCCCCTTGTCAGTTTGTTGGTAACACCGGGCGTCATTCAGGTATCCCGATCCGATTCTTGAATGCTAGTGGTGAATACCACATAGGGGTATCTGATATTATGGAACATTTTGTTGTCAAGCGATCTCGCAATTTCAACTTTAGCTTGCAAAATTTGAGTGGGCATTCTAGTGTTATGGATGGTGTAAGCAATGAGGCTTGGAAGAAGAGGTCGTTGCTGTTAGTTAGAAACTATTGTGCTAGAGGATGTAGGTTGCAAACTAGGATTTGCAACATCTCCGGTGGGTGGAGTGCATTTGTTTATAATTTTGATTGCTCGGTTATTATCATTCTGATCTACATGTGTTTGTGTTGTGCTTGCAGAGTACGCTGCCAAGAAACGAACTGATCGGAAGGAAATAGAGAAGTTTGCGAGGTTGACTCGGTCTGAGAAGCGAGCGAAACTGCCAGAAGTTACTCATTTCTTCGTGGAAAAAGGAGGTCCGGTGATCAGGGAGAAAAGGAGAGTTCAGAAGAAAAGGGCACGGGGTCAAGCGAGTGAAGAAGTGATGGATAAACGAAATAGCGATCTGATAACTATGGAAGATAGGAACCGAGGTCGCGGTGGTGATAAACGACCCTCTAGAGGTCTTTGGTGCCTCCGGGGGTTGGTACGTCGGGTGGCATCCCCGGCGGGGGTCGGTGACGACGCTGTGGAACGGGAGGGTAGTTTTCAACCCTCGCGGCGCAGGACTTCGCTGAAGAGGAAAACAGACGCGTCAGAGCATGACGCTACAAAGGCTGCCAAAGCTGCGAAGCACGTGCTTGGGGACAATTCCAGCATGGGGGGCGGCTTTGGTGGTGGTTGAGTTGGCGATACAGCCACTCGCAATACTCGGTCGAGACCGGAACAAGTTTTGGACTTGGCAACTTTTGGGGCTAAACCGAGTTCGTTCCCTATGTTACGAGAGCCTAGCCCGCTGGCGAAGGCGAAGGGTCCTAGTAAGGCTAGCGGGAAGTCGCCTATGACTGTTGATGACTTAGAGTCGCAGCTAGTGTACTTGGATGACCAGGGGGTGCAGCGGACTGTGAGGCGAACTGATTACAGCTTCCGGTCAAGTAAGGTAGCGACTTGTTTGCTTGAACATATAGCTCTGGATGTCAACCGTAAGGAGCTGGATGCCAAGGGGCTAGCTGATAACCTGAAGCGGATGGAGATTGCGCAATGTCTGGTACGTGAAACTGTCCCGATTTAGTTTGTTTGTTTATGAGAACTGCTATGAACTGATTGCTAGTATATGTGTGCGATTGCAGCTTGTAAGTGGATTTCAGAAACTGAAGGAGATTCCCCAGTTCGCTGAGTTAGATAGAGAGACTGTGGTGAAGTTGACAGACGAGTTGAAGAACGTTCAGGACGTCGCTGGTATGGAACACGAGGAGCTTGAGGAGATGAAGAAAATGCATCAAGCTCTTAGTTTACGGCTCTTGAAGGATACCGAAGGTGGATTGGAGGTTGAAACTACAAGTTATTGAAGAAAACGTTCATGCGCATTTCATCGTGGAAATTCGTAGGTTGAATGAGTACGCCCTGCACTGCAAAGGGGTTGCTCAGGATACTACGAAAGCTTATGACGTTTTGGATGCTGAGTTTGTTGATCTGGAGGCCGCTTACAATGCCTTGAAAGACGAGCATGAACGCGGGGCTCCTTGTACCTCAGTGGTACAGGTACAGGGAGGTGCGAGTGATGTTCCTACTTCTACAGTCGTTGCCCAAGAAGTTGTTGCATCTCGAACTGAAGTTGTTGTGTCTGATGTACTTGTGAATCTAGATGTGGATGGTGTGTCAATTGTGGTCGAGGGGAGGGATGCTGAAGTTGAAGACTCGCTGGTGGCTGGAGATTTGGTTGTCCTTCCTGGAGCTGGCGAGTTGTGAGATTGGTTTGTTGATTTTAATGTTTGTAAGTTGTGATACAATAGAGCTGGTTTCCCAGGGTAACCTGGGTAGTTCATTTTTCTTGTTTCTATTTACTGACATGTTGAACGACTTGGCGCCTCATATTGGTCTGGGGTGCCAATATGATGTTGAATGGTGGTTAGCCGAGCTGGATTTCCTGAGTAGACTCAGCAGCTCGGCTAAAATGCGAACTGTGGTATGGGTTTGTCCAACCAGTTCATCTTTTGCTTATAATCTATTTTTGCTGCTTGCTTCTCTGCTTTGTGTAACTCTTGCATGGTTGAATGTATTAGTGGTGATATTGCTATATTTGTGTAGTTGCGTAGATGAGTCCTTGTAACAGTAGTTGATTTTAAGTAACCTGTGATCTTGAGTGAGCGTCCTGCCTTTAATTTGTCCTTAGCATAGTGGGCCGCGTGTAACGAGAGTTAGTGACTCGTTACGAACTGCGGATATAGTAGGACGTATGTTGTTCCCTTTATTCTGGAGAGCTGAAGTATTTTCGCATGTGCGCCACATGTAGGAAATTGAGCGTTAGAGATGTGCAATGATGGCTGCCAGTGGCCCGGACGCTTACGCCTCGATGTAATTATGGCATTTCTAGGGAAGATATGTTATTTGAGAGAAAGTAGAACTGTTCCTAGAAGACCAAAAACATTTGCTCTTCTTCTTGCTGCCTCTCGTCTTCTCCAAACTGTTGTGCGCCATTTTCTTTGCCGCTTACTCGTGCACGCGTTTGTTTTCGCTTTTTCTTATACTTTTGAATAGAAACCCGTGGTCTTGGTTGATAACTCGTAATGTCAGCTTTGCTTGTAGATTTCTCTATGGCCAGGTGCCGCAAATACAGTAAGGGGGAAGGGAGTGTGAGGGAAACCTCCCCTCTTATAATGGAAGAAATGAAGTTTCATGCTCATGTGCATGGTGACCGTGGTAAGAGAAAAATTGTTGCTTCAGAAAGTAAGGGTAATAAGCGACCCAGGAATTCAGGTCGCTCGACTGGTGGCATTGTATTCAGGTCGCCTCGGCAGATGAATGAGACCGATCTGGCTGATGAAGACTATAGCGACCAGGGTCAAGGCCACCACGTCACTCGGGAGAATTCGCCCCAGCGTGTCAGGGATG
This sequence comes from Coptis chinensis, assembly GCF_015680905.1. NCBI lineage: Eukaryota > Viridiplantae > Streptophyta > Magnoliopsida > Ranunculales > Ranunculaceae > Coptis > Coptis chinensis. The sequence goes on along the minus strand of NC_141463.1, from coordinate 82,672,631 downwards.
TGGGGACTGAATTCTTCTATATGGGGAAGACGGGGAAAAAGCGCGGTCGCGGAAACGTTTTCGGGCGGCTTCCACTCAGCACCCATAGCGACCAGTCTTCTAAAAGGGATCGTGTTAGATGGTGATAAGGCTGAAGTTGAAGATGAAGATATGGAGATGCTGTTGGGGACCATGGATATGGGTACTTGCTTGGTAATTGCTGATTAGTTATATGTTTTTTTTTTGTTTATTGGGCAACTTTAACTTTAGTATTGTACTTGTAGTTTCTTGCGGAGTATGATAAATTGAAGAATGTTGTGCAACACGCTGAGACTGATGTTAACTCGCACGTTGAGCTGGGATGTATTCGAGCTGCGTGGGGAGTTGACAAGAAGAAACTGGAAGTGATGACCAAGAAATATTAGGATGCTGTTGACGAGAACGCTGTGCTAGTTAACGCTATGACTGATCTGTAGGGGAAGTTAGCCGAAGTGACTGAGTATGCCAAACAATGTCAGGGGGTGGCACACAAAGTGCAGGATGCGTATACCATGGCATGTGCCCAATATGCCGAACTGGATGAGAAATATCACCAGCTGAAAAAGGCGAGTGATGGCGGGGTGGTACGTGTATACGCGTGTGGTGTCGCCAGAGTGCGCCAGCACACTCCCGACTAGTGCTTTGCCGAAAAGAAAAGCATGTTGTGGCTGGTCCTTGATGGTGGTTTCTACTCTTGTCTTTGTAATTGTTGAAAGTTTATGAGCATTTTGTCTATTCTCCTCTCCGTGTGAGAGTTAAACAATAGAGCTGTGTTTTCAGGCTTGTCTGAGCAATTCACCACTTAGATACAGAGAACTGGTTTCCACGAAAGTGGCAGTTCGATATTTTGCTAAGATTGTAACGAAGCATCGATTCTGGATTTCCGGTAAAACCAAAGCCAGATTGGTGGATTTTGAACCTGGTTTTCCCGGCATTAGTCAGCGGCCCATTGGTAAATTGTATGGAATGCATGTTTTTGCTTGATTACTTGTAGCCAGTATTCTGTTTATTATGCTCATGGTGTGAAGTGGCTAAGGAGCATGGGACCTAGCTTAAGGAAGCGTTTGGGTCGTAAATATCATTTTGTTTTGTGGGCTGACCCCAAATAAATATAGTATAAAGAGGTTGGCAACGTTTTGATATGTGAGTTGCTCGTATGCAATAACCATATAGACTGTGAAGTCTGGTAGCTTAGGTGAGCGTACCAGTATGTTATGGCGTAAGACTCACTGAGAGCGTTATCGTTGATCTGACCCTAAAATTAAGGGCTTTCAACTGGCTAAATTGGGGAGGCGCTGGAGCCTGTGAGCTCGAGAGAGCGTGCTGCTTACGGAGAGCGTGTTAGCTTAAGAAAGCGTATTGCTCACTGGGAGCATTCTCTTTGAGTCGATCTTAGAAGTATAGATCCTCAACTAGTGAGGCTTGGAAAGGCTATGGAGCCTGTAAGCTCAAGAGAGTGTGCTACTGACGGGGAGCGTGGTAGCTTATGAAAGCGTATTATTCACTGAGAGCGTTCTCGCTGAGTCGATCCTAGAAATATAGGTCCTCAACTAGCGAGACTCGGAGAGGCTATGGAGCCCCGATGCGCTCAAGAGAGCGCGCTCGCCACCTGAGAGCGTGTTGGTTTATGAAAGTGTAAGCGCGACCGAGAGCCGCTCGCCACCGGAGAGCGTGTTGGCTTATGAAAGTGTGATGCTCACTGAGAGCATTCTCGCTGAGTCGATCCTAGAAGTATAGGTCCTCAACTAGCGAGACTCGGAGAGGCGATGGAGACTATAAGCTCAAGAGAGCGTTCTGCTCACGGAGAGCATTTTGGCTTTTGAAAGCGTGTTGCGCACTGAGAGCATTTTGCTCACAGAGAGCGTGTTGGCTTATGAAAGCGTGTTGCTCACTAAGTCGATCCTAGAAGTATAGGTCTTCAACTAGCGAGACTCGGAGAGGTTATGGAGCCTGTAAGCTCAAGAGAGCGTTCTGCTCACGGAGAGCGTGTTGGCTTATAAAAGCGTATTGCTCACTGAGAGTGTTGAAACTTCAGACAGTGCAAATGTACTGGTCGTGCTTACGGTGCGAATTGCATGACTTATCGATGCAAGTAAATGGAGTAGATTGTAATAACAAACATACGTAAATTAAACTTGAATTTACAGCAAATGAAAACATGGAATATACAACAATGTAGTTTTATTGATAAAACTTCTTCAACAAGTAAGTGTTCCAAGGGCGTGGCAATAATTTCCCTTACTGGGTTTTGATCCAGTACGCTTCATTGCCTACAACGTGTTCCACTATGTATGGGCCTTCCCATGTTAGTGCTAGTTTGGAGTCATCTTGAGTCTTTTTCAGAACTAGATCGTCGTGTTGAAAAGATCAAGGATGCACTCGCTTGTTGTAGGATTTCTTAGAATTTGTTGATAAGATGTGACTCTGATGACGGCTAGGTCACGCCATTCTTCTAACAAGTCAACTTCTCGTGCTAGGACGGAGTCATTGTGCCCTGACTCTACGAGTTCTGACCGAGTTGTAGTGACTGTCAGTTCGGTGGGAATAACGACTTCTGTGCCATAACACAAGGAGAATGGATATTCGCCTATACTGGAGCGAGCTGTGGTGCGATGAGCCCACAAAATGTTCTCTAACTGATTCGGCCATTGGCTTTGTTCTTTTCAATCTCTTTCTTCAAATTTTCTAAGATTGCTTTGTTGTTGGCTTCAGCTTAACCATTACTCTGGGCATACTGGGGAGTGGAAAATGCATGAACGATCTTCTACTTGGCCAGAAATTCTTTAACTGTTTTGCCCTTGAACTGGGAGCCATTATCCCTCACTAGTGTGTGTGGCAAACCAAATCTGGTGATGATGTGAGTCCAGATGAAGTTTCTGACATGTGACTCTTTGACATGCGCTAGTGGAATTGCTTTGATCCACTTACTGAAATAGTCGGTTGCAGCTAAGACGAAGTGGAAACCGATGCTTTTCTGTGGGATGAACGGTCCCATGACATCCAAGCCCTACATGTGAAATGGCCATGGGCTCACGATGCTGATCAACTCGCGAGCTGGTTGGATAATGTTGTGGCCAAATGTTTGGCATTTTATACACTTGAGGACGTATGCTTCGACATCAATTTACATGCGAGGCCAAAAGTATCCTTGGGAAATTGCTTTGTGAGCCAAAGAGCGACCTCCCGCATGGTTTCCACACTCCCCTTCATGAATCTCAGCAAAGATTAATTGACCTTGTTCTGGACTAATGCATCGCAAGTGAGGTCCACTAGCAGATTTTCTGAATAACTTGTTATGGACTAAGCAGTAATGGCGTGCCTGATATGGGATTTGCTTGGCCTTGGTACGCTCTTCTGGGAGCGTGCCGTGTTGGATGTATTCTATGATAGGCTGCATCCATGTTTGACTCAGCTGATTGTCAGAGAGTGGGCACAGATCGTTAATTGCTAGGGTTCCACTTGATAGGCAGGTCGGTTAACTACTTTAATGAGTAGTTGTCTATGGGTACAGTTCGGTGTTTGAGTGGCTAAGTAAGCTAAATTGTCGGCACGCAAAAACTGGTGTATGGTAGCTTTCTTAAAAGAAGGTAGTAAATGATAAACGACTTGGAGATACTTAGAAAGATTACTTTCGTGGGTAGTGTACTCTTTTGCAATCTGGCGAACAACCAGTTGCGAGTCACTAAAGACTTGAAGTTCCTTAACACCAAGCTGTAGCGCCATTCGAAGTCCCATGATTAATGCCTCGTACTCCGCCTTATTGTTGGAGGTGGCGAAGTCGATGCGAACTGATTTCTGTACCATAGCTCCATCTGGGGATACTAAGACGACTCCAATTCCACTGCCTCTGGGGTTACTAGAACCATCGACAAAGAGAGACCATACTGACTTGGTACTTTCCTTTGTGGGTGCGATCTCTGTTTCTGGTTCCCAATTTGGGTCATCGACCGGGAAATATGCTGGGAAATCTACCACGACCTGACCTTTCTGAGAAGTGCGAGGGACAAACTCCATGTGGTGTTCTCCGAGTTCTTCAGCCCATACTACCATGCAAGTGTCTTGTTTTCCTTGTGAAGAATTTTCTTCAAGGGAAAATCGGTGAGCATGTTGATTGGATGCGCTTGAAAGTAGGGCCTGAATTTTCTTTTGCCGAAAGTATAACAACGCGAAAGTAATCGCTTCTCTTTCAATGTACGAATAATTCTTTTCAACTGAAGTGAGCGTCTTACTTGTAAAATAGATCGGTTTTTCTTAGTTATTTTCCTCTTTGAAAATAAACGAGCTAATGGAAAAGTCTGATATTGCTAAATATAGCCCCAGCGTTTTGCCATCCTTTGGTTTTGCCAGGACGGGAGGTGTAGTCAGGTACTCCTTGAGGGTGGAGAACGCTTGGTGGCACTGATCGTTTCACGAGAACTGCTCACCCTTTTTAAGAAGTTGCAAGAACGATCGACATTTGTCTGATGCCCTTGATATGAATCGGTTGAATGCTGCTACCATTCCTGACAACTTCTGAATTTACTTCTTTGTCTGAGGGTCGGGCATGTCCAAGAATGCTCGGATTTGGTCTGGATTACCTTCGATCCCTCTTTGTGATACTTGGTATCCAAGGAACTTCCCGGAGGACGCTCCAAAAAGGCACTTTTATGGATTAAGCTTCATTCGAGTTCGACGCAACCTGGAGAATGCTTTCTCGAGATGATTGAGGTGGTCTTCCGCTTTCTTACTTTTGACGACCATGTCGTCGATGTAGACTTCCATGGTGTCACCAAACATGTCCTGGAATATGTCAGTAATGAGACACTGATATGTTGCGCTAGCGTTCTTAAGGCCGAATGGAAGAACGTTGTAATAATAGATTCCTTGCTCTGTGATGAATGATGTTTTCTCTTGATCTTCTTTAGTGAGTGGGATTTGGTTGTATCCACTGTACCCATCCATGAAAGAGAGGAGCTCATGGCCACAGGTCTGGTCCACGAGTCGGTCGATACGAGGTAAAGGGAAGCTATCCTTTAGCGTTTCTTGATTGACATTCGTGAAGTCGACGCAGAGGCGAACTGTGTCGTTCTTCTTTGGAACTGCAACGATGTTAGCGATCCAATCTGGATAATCTACTTTTCTGATGAAACCGACTTGCTTCAGTTTGTCGACCTCATCATTGATTGCTTTTTGAAATCTCAAAGATAACCGTCTAGGTCGTTGACGAACTGGCTTAGCATTAGGATTTACATTTAGTCTATGACACGCAACATTAGGATCTATTCTGGGCACATCAACATATGACCAACTGAAAACATCTTTATTCATTACTAAAAAGTTTACAAGTTGAGCATTGAGTGTAGAGTCCAAGTTAGCCCCTACATATACGAATTTAGGGTCGTCTTCGGTTCCTAAGTTCACTCGTTCTTTTTCTGCAGTTGATGCTTCTTCAGTTGGATTAATCTCTGGAGACACTTTGTCGATCTGCGGGAGAGTGGAACTGGCAGCAGGATCTGGAGCGACCTCTATGGCGACGACAACAGGGGCTGAGGTGGCCTATGTGGGCATGACAACAGAGGCTGGAGTGACCTTTGGAATCGGTACTGGTTGGGCGAAACATGATGGTGCGACCTCTGGGGTACTGACTGGTGAAGCAACAACAACTCAAGCGACCTCTGGGGTCTTGACTGGTGGATCAACAATGGTTTGATTGACTTCTGGGGTTTGAGCAGACGAATAGACCTTCTTGCTGGAGCCCCCAGTGTATTGTTTTGGTTCTCTGGTCTTGACCTCAGTGACCAAATCTTTTGCCATGGTGTAGCTGGTAGGCTCGTTTCTTATGTTGAGAGATGGGTCGGCGGTCTTATTCGCTAAGAGGATTTGGTTACAATGATAAGCCTCGAGCTGATTGCTTCGAAGCTCCATCATGCCCCTGGGGCCTGGGAAGCGAAGAACCTGGTGCAATGTTGACGGTACAACTTGCATTTGATGAATCCATCGTCGTCCTAGGATGGCGTTGTAGGACGACTTGATGTCTAGAACGCTGAACCGTATATTGAAGCTAACTTTGTCTTCTTGTGATCCCACGGACACTGGGAGTATAATATCACCGATTGGGTCGGCTCTGGAGCCATTAAACCCATAAAGAGGAGTAATCGGATCTATAAAGACTGACTTGGGTAAGTTCATCTCTTGTATGGTATGGTAGAACAAAATATCGCACGAGCTCCCAGCCGTCCCAGGGTCTATCAAGACGCGCTTGACTGTCCAATCGCTGATCTTGACATGGATGACAAGTGCATCATTGTGAGGGAGGCAGACCTTGTTGAGGTCGGCCTCTATGAAAGTGATATCCCCTGCGCTGCGACCTAAACTTCACGGGGCATGTGCCGCCTGTGAAGAAAATTGATAAACTTCTTGAAGAGCGCCGACACGCCTTCGTTTTTCTCTAGAAGATGTCACGGAATCATCTGGGAAAGTGATCATATGAATGGTTCTGTCATTGTCGCGATCTGATGAGTGCTGACGTCGCTCATGGCGAGAACGGTCTTTGGGACGTCCTCTGCTGCGGGAGTGAGCTTGAACATTGTGACGGTCATGGCGAGGTGGGATCTACTGCACACTCTGTGAGCCATGAGTTTATGGTGCAAATCACGGTTTGCAATGTTGGTGTAATGTTTGATATGTCCTGCTTCAATGAGGTCCTGGAGGTAGTGCTTTAGCCCCCAAAGATGCATCGCCGCGGACATTTGGCTCGGTGAAACGCCAAGAGACGGTTTGGTTTGTGTCGATCCACCGGGTTGCCACACATCAGGTCGAAAATATGAAGCTCGCTTGATCCTTTCCAATATGTAACTGGGAGACCGCGTGAGAACATCGAACTCGCGGTCATTATTCATTTTGTTTCCTGACTTCCGTTCTTGTTGTCGAGGTCACTTTTTGAAGTCGGGGGTCGCCGGTTATGATATTGCTGCGACCTCTTCTTCTTTCCGGTAGGCCTTGGCGTTTTGTGCCTTCCCCGCAGCCTTTAATGTAATTTGTCGCCCCGAAAGCCGCATAACTCGTGATAAAGTATATGGGCGTTCTTTCATCAGCCGATCGGGCGAAAAGTGCCGTGGTTGCATTACATGGCAGCGTTGGAGAATGCTAAGGTAGGCGAAGGACTCTTTTCGCACTGTTTCCATGCAATGAGTTTGGCTTTGAACCGACCTAGGAATTCACGAATTGTTTCGCTCTTCGCCAAGTGAGCCGGAACAAAGAAATCAAGATCGCCTTTCTACGCTTTGTTATGGACGCATCGACTAGCAAATGAATCGGTGAGCTGCTCGAAAGTCTTTATCGAGTCTAGCTCGAGCGAGAAAAACTAATCAAGTGCACCATTTTTGAGACTGGCGGGAAACAAATGACAGTGGAGGTGATCGAACTCTGGTGAACTGTAGAGTGCAAGGCTTTGATTGTAGCAAGCCACGTGTTGACCAGGGCACGTGCTGCCATCATACATCGGAAAACATGGGTCGAACGTAAACAAATGTGGTGGAGGGATCACGAAAACTTGTAGAGTGCAAGGCTTTGATTGTAGCAAGCCACGGTTTGACTGTGGCACGCGGCCGCCATCATACATCGGAAAACGAACGAAATCTTGAGGAGAGGGTTTAACGAAAGTACCTTGAGCATTTTCGGGTACGCCTTTGAGCATTTTCCGAACGATCCGATTGGCGCCTTTTATCGCGACTCGGGCCGATCCTTTGCGACAATTCGTTAATCTGTTGATTAACTTCGTTGATGTCATTCTCAGCGACGTTCTTAACTGGTTGTTGTTGTGTGTCTACTTATGCACATAGAGCAGCATTTTCCTGCCTGAGCAAGGAAATGCTCTCATTCCTTAAACTTAGCTGGTTTGCGAGGTTTTGAACTTGAGCTTCGAGGCTTGCTATGCTTCGTGGGCTTGAGATTTTTGGGTTTTTGGTTTTTGATTTGTGTGATAGTGGTTTCTCAAGTAATCGAGACCACAGACGACACCAATGTAAATGTGTGTTTTCCCTTTACATACAAAGGAGGAAGAGGAATGGGATTGGATTTAGGAAAGACCGAGTTTGCTAAGGAGCGAGCTGCCTACGTATCTTCTCTTGATTCTGGGGGGAGAGAAGAATCAAGTCTCATGTAGTTCATGTAGGTGGTATTTATAGGTGGGAAGGGTGTTGATCCATTAGACACGTGTACTAACATGTACATATGTAGGGTGGAGATCATGAATGTGTGTTAGGTTGGTTTTGGTAGGAATTCTGTGATCATTGGGAGTGGGTGCAGTAGTTCATATTTCACGGTGATTGGAAGTACAGGTAAGGCTCTAGTGATGATTACATCTGGATTAGAGATGGTGTCTTTATTTGAAGCGTTCTGCCTTAGGTCGCTCGTTTGTCTTGATGTATTCTTGAGTCAGCTGAAGTGTCCCACCTACATGAAGCAAGCTATTCACAACTCGATCTTGAAGGTGGATGACATTAGTTCGTTACGATCTCTGTTTATGCTTAACGCGTGCTTAATATTCATTAATGAGAATATTACTCACTTAAAGGACTAAAACTAAGAAAAAGAAACTTTCACCTCTCCATTAGTGATGATGACGGGGTCGACCACGAGTCTTTTGGAAATACCGCATATGAACTCAGATGGACAACTAGTACAGCGACCTGTAAGTTCAGACTCCGGCATAAAAATGTCTAAACGTAAAGCTATCATCATTTTTGCTACTGTATACATGTTCTCCATCTTATCACATTCTAATGGAACTTGAAAGTTGATGATGAACTTCAAATACTCCTTCAGTCGGTGTCGTGATCTCTTACATCTCTTTCTTCATCAGAAGATAATTCTTTTTCTTCACCGAAAACATCCGCCATTTTTCTTCTCGTAACCTTTTTCGCTGCTCTACTTTCTCTGCCTCTGAACTTTCACTGCCCTCACGACTGTGTTATATTAACTCTAAAGTCTCACTTCTTTCCCAAATTTGTTAGAGCTAACCAAATTACCCGGTTACAATCTCACTACAATGGACCAATCATATCGCCCAAAGTAGAGAAACCCCTCCGGCGGAAAATGATTTTTAAAACTTCTCCTCTCACCCTCCCCGGTAGCTTATCGACCCCGATTTGAAGAAAAAGAAAAAAAAAAAATGGTTCAACCATGGTTCATCACTCGGTCATGGACCGATTGATGTTTATTTTCCTTTGGAAATTTTTAATTTTAATTATAATAATAAAATAAATAAATACATGTTTTAATTCAATATTAATTAATATTATATATCAAAATAAATTTCTTATACTCTAAATACATAGTAGTATGTTGGTTTGGAGTTTGGATTATCTTGTTTAGGTGATTTAGGTTCAACTCCCCACTTTTATCAATTGCTAAAAAAAAAAAAAAAAAAAAAAAAAATTATATATGGGGTGATCCGGTTTGGAACTGGAATGGGGTTCAACCGGTTCGCCGGTTCAATCACGGTTTAAGTTCTTAGATGGATGAGTCCAACTATAAATCTAGTTTTAACTGAACCGAACCGAAAATTTACCGGTTCCGGTCGGACCCCGGTTCAACCACCGGTCCGGTCCGGTTTTCTAAACACCGCCTCTTCCTGACCATTTCTACATTATGGCATTAATGTGATTTGGTATGAAACTACGTCTACTTTGGCAATAGAGTCAATTTCTTTTTCTATCACGTAAGAATTGTAAGAATGGACGGTGAAGATGTTGTTGCTTAGAAATCCACTTTAGACAAACCAGCAGACAGTGTTGTCAGATTCCGAATCATTCCGATTGTGATGCATTTAATCACGAGTCGGCTAACATACTCCCTGGACTAAAACTAATTTTATGGCATCACCCCAAATCCCCAGATACTTCATGGACCGATGCTAATTTAAACCTACGACCTAAAATCGCCAAACTTGTAATTTTAATTCTGTTTACATTTTCTTCAACACAAGTTTGCTAATTGCTTTCTAATCAGTAAATGGAAAATAATCAGTGAACGAATTTAATTCTAAATTCTTGTGCTGTTTTGAACGTCTATAATTCCAATGGCATGGACGCATGGTAGGGGAACTATTTCGCCCTTCATGTACTTCGTACTACACATTCGGTAGTTCATAACGTTTAAAAGTTTGTTAGTAATAATCCACTATTTCAAGGACATATGCCAAAAATGAAACCGTTTAAACTTCGAGATCATGTATAGCGTGTAGCTGAGTGTGTTCGAGATCGATAACCCATGCATGATTATCTATATCGCCAATTTTTATACTTGAAACATAGTTTTTCATATATCTGTTTTCATAAAATAAAATAGTAACCCATAATACAAAATCCTATAATAAGACTTATATCAATGGAACGATTTAGGGATTAGACTATATATCTTGTTCCATCTCTTAGAATTGTATTCTTTGTCGCTGATTTTTGAGAAGTAGAAATAGGTAATTTGGAGAGGAGGAGAGAGAGACATGCACGACTGTATTTAGAAAATATGGAGAGGAGAGAGAGAGTGCGTAACTTCTTGTGTTTAGGAAAGTTACACCTAATTGGCTTGGCTTAAGCCATATTTGGCTTGTCCAATTTTTCCAATTGGTTTCGTTTCAAAACTGTTAGATTTAGTGTGTTGTGTGGTCCAGATCTATTGTAAAATCTATGGTACAAAAACTATGGTACACCGTGCACGTGTAAAAACTATGGTATATATACTAGCCTCGTGCACGTGTAAAAACACGTGTTGTATTTTTTTCAACATGGAAGGTCCTACCAATTGACCAAAAATACTAATTTAAAAGTGAACTTACTATTATAGCCCTGTGTGTCTAACTTTCCACAAACATAATGGCCCACCAATTTTAAAAACCGGCTTTAAAAACAATTTAAAAGAATAAAATTACCATTTTACCTTTCCAAAAAACAAAAAAATATTTAAAAATAAAATTACAATTTTGCCCCTAAGACGCATTAACCAAAATTATCATATATTCGACTCCCACATTTTTCTATAAAAAAAAATATAGACAAAGAGAGAGAGAGTTTACTATGCTCCCTTGTGGAACTCACTTGCAACAAAAGTCCGTTATATTATCTCACTTTTGCAACCACCCTGAATCGATAATTCCTCCCTTTTTGTCATCAGGAGTTTCATCAATTCATTTTCTAGTTTCTACACCTAAATTCAACTCGAACCACTTTCTGATTCTTTTTTTCTTTTTCTTCTCTTTTTTTTTTGGCAAAAATTTGATCCATTCTGGAGTTCGAAGATCTCGGTCACTTTTTATGTCAATATTGCTTATTTACTTGTGTACGTCTTTTAGGCTGCTATTATAGTTGGTCCACCTGGTGATCCAGTCTAGGACGCACCAATGCGTTCACCACATACCTGATCTGATATTGGCACCCGAAATCTCTCTGATATCTGTAATTTCGTACTCAAATTCGTCTGGTAATAGAATATCATGGAACCAGCCATTCCATGCTCCTGATTGTCCTTTGACAGCTTTTTATTTTCTTTTTAGTTTTGTCCCACTCTCACAGTCTCAGTTGTTGAAGACTTTTAACTTGGCTATCAAGAAACAAAAAACTCCAAAATAAAAAGACCTTTCTCATTTCTTCAGTGATCCAAATAAAAAGACCTTTCTCATTTCTCATTTCTACTGCGGCTTAAAGTAGCATCGCCCCTATATTATCCTAAGTCCCTCAAGGGTTTCTGATGTTATTGAGTTTTTTTCTTTTCTGCTCTCTGCTCCACGTAGAAGCGCAAGAGGGTAACCGGTGTAGTCAAATCTGTGATCCTTAGGGCGGTAGCGTTTGGTTTTAATTCTTAGTCGGTTCCAAGTAGGGAGCTGGGTCTTTAACCTCTCAGGACGCTGAGAGACGCAGGGGCTGATGGGCTCTGATTCAGGAATGAGGGAAGCTCTGCCAGCACAAGATGGATCGAACAGATCCAAGTTAGATGAACTTCAGGAAGCGATGAGAAAGCTCTTTAGCTCAAAGGAAAAGAAGGTGGTGAAAATCGAGTGTAAAAATAGGGAAGAATCCACCTCTGAGAATAACACTCTGCTGGGCAAGTTATACGGAGGTAAAACTATCAAACTACAAGAGATAGCAGAGGAACTACATAGAGGTTGGCAAACAAGGGGGACTACCAAAGTGGAAATGATAGCGAAAGGGTTCTATAAGATGGAGTTCGAAGATCGATCGGAATTCGAACATGTAAGGAAAAATGGACCTTGGCTTATACAAGGTTTCATTTTCTCAATCAAGAAAGGGATCCACACTGAGGAGGTGACCACCTCTAAGAAGTTTGATCTGGTAGACTTCTGGGTACAAATATATGGGATACCGATAGATCGGATAAACGAAGAAAATGTGAGGAGTGTGGGCACCAGTCTTGGCAAAGTAAAGGAGGTGGACCTATGTTGTCGGACGGAGTTTCGCAGCCCAGTAGCAAGGGTTATAGTACGGATGGATATAAAAGAAAGGCTGATGAAAGGTATAGAGCTCAGGACTGAGATGGGAGAAGTGTTCATGGTGAAGTTTAAATACGAGAAGTTGGAGATCTTCTGCTATTTTTGCGGATGCATAGGACATGACATTCACTACTGCAACCAAAGAGAGGCCTATAGCATAGAAGTGCGCAAACATGGAGGATCCCCCAGAGATATTACTAATAATTTTTCATTTATGTTAAGAGCCAATGTTTTCTACAATGGAGCTGCGACATCGGTCCAAATTATGTCACCATAGTGGAACCCTCGTAAAACCGAGACCGGACCAAATACCGGCCAGATATAGGGGATCACCGGCAAAAAGGGTAGGTTTTGGGGTAGGTGGTACGATATCATCCCCAAGAGGGGGAGTGGGTGGGGAAGAAGATGACGTCAGGAAAAAGCATAAAGAGGTCAGAGCGCCTGCAGGTACAGAGCACAGAACGGATAGTGCAGAGACTGAGATGGAGGTGTCAGTAGCCGTTGGGGAGACAGATTCAAACAAGGGGGGCCAGTTGTCGCTTTGGGTAACTCAAAAGGGAGGTGGGCTGGACCAGGCCCAGAGTAAAGCTCTACCAGGCCCAGAACTAGTAAATCAGAAGAAGTCTGAGATCCAAGGGGGGGCCGTGATTGTATGGAGTAAAGAGGCTAGGCCTTTGGGGATGGATCTGGATGGGAGCCCAGCTGAAGCTAGATCAGGACCTAGTGAGATAGGCCTTTCAGATTTAGAGGAAGGACACGATACAGATAGGGAGCAGATGGGTTGCCGCGAGGTCGAGCTAGGGAATCCAGCTATGAAGGGTGTCTGTTTGGGGAATAGAGCAGATCATGTGGTAGAGCACGCCTCGCCGTCTTTGGGTTTCCCCCTCCCCCATCTCATCAGTCCCTATCTTGAGAAGTGGGAGAAAGGTGGGAAAGAAAGCACCTTGTCATATACGTACAGGAGATGGGAACCCGGACTTTCGGTTTGTTGGGTTACCGAGGCGTGGAAGAGGGTACAAAGTGCTGATGTCCAAAGGACAAAGCAGGAGGAAACCAAAGAGGAGAGTGAGAGAAGAAATCGGAAGTAGGGTGGGAAACAAAAGAAAGTTGAGTCTAGGGTTTGGAAAAGCTGATACAAGGATGGATGACGACGAATGGCGCAGACATAGCCTGAGAATGGCAGAGAGATACTCAAAGAAGGCGAAGAGAGAGGCGGATGACTTGCGAGCAAAAGGGCTAGGACATCTGCTGATTCCGGAGGAAGTACCGATTATCGATATATCCAGTGAATCGAGGGAGTCAGAGGAACCAGAAAACTCAAACAAAACGGTGAGTTCCAGTGGCCAGTCAGAAGATGGGTGGGGACCAGAGATACCAGAAGAAGATATCCCATCTGACGCTTTCACAGAAGAAGAGGAGGAAGATCCATCAGAAGAAGAAGAGGACATGGATATGGCCGTGTTCAATGCAGATTCGCAAGAGGAGGTATCAATGGGAAATGCTCCCTTGGAGTTGGTTCAAGGTAGCCCAGTGGGGGGTGAGTATAACTCTGAGGAAAGTTTGGATCAGATTCTGTGAAACAACCTGAGCCGTTGGCCATAGATGACTCCACAGTGACAAAGGAGCCGGTTAGTCAGGGCAAAAAGCAAGGATCTGGGGATAGAGGTGAAGTAAGTGGATACAAGGGGGAAGAGAGATCAGAGGATGAATGCGCGGAGACGCCCGATTGTATCAAAAAAGAAACGGGGGCTGTTAAGCCACTAGAGGAAACAAGTGGTGAGGACAAAGAGAAGGTAGCTAGCAGTGGGGGTCTGTGTTGGTCTCCTCCAGGGCTCGCGGTGGCTGTCCCACAACAGCTGCCTCGGTGTCCATGACGATACACGCCTGGAATTGCCGGGGGATAGGTACCACCACGGCAGTTCAACAACTAAAGGACCTAATAGGGAAGTTTGAGGTAGATATTGTTTGCTTGTCAGAAACCAAAGCATCTAAGGAGAATATTGTAAAGTTAGGAAAGCAGTTGAAGTTTAGTGGAGTGTATGCAGTGCCAGCTAGAGGCCTGAGTGGAGGCCTAGCTGTGCTATGGAAGGAAGACGTGGAGCTGGACATTTTGGGAGTATCACGAAACCAGATTACAGGTAAAATCTCAAACTATTTTCATAAAGAGCCATGGTACTTCACTTTTGTGTATGGGGAACCAGTTGCTAACAATAGAAATAAAGTGTGGGATGAACTTAGGGAGGTTGCTCCCATAGTTCCAGGCCCATGGTGTATGTTTGGGGATTTTAATGCCATTACTAGTTTGGATGAAAAGATTGGGGGAAAGAGTAGAATTACCAAGAGCATGCATGAGTTCAACAATTTCATTAATGATCTGGGGCTAGTGGACTTGGGGTTTAAAGGTCCCAAATTCACATGGAGCAATAACAGAAAGCCTAAAGATCATATAATGGAAAGGTTGGATCGTGCTATGGCTTCTCCAGATTGGCTGGTGGCTTTCCCAAATGCCCAGATTAGAACTTGGACCAATGCCATCTCAGATCATGTATCCATGTTCATTAATCTGGAGAAGAAGGGGGAAAAGCTACCTAGACCTTTTAAGTTTTTTGATATGTGGCTTCAACATGAGACCTGTTTAGAGGTCATCGAGAAAGCCTGGAACTCTTTTGAACATGAGCTCCCTGATAGAAATTTTATGGGTAAGCTGGCTAAAACTAATAAGGATTTATCCATGTGGAATAAACATGTTTTTGGCAACATCTTTACTAATATCAAAGCCACCCAAGATAAGCTCAATGCTGTTCTGACCAAACCTTTTAATATTGAGAACTATAATAAAGCTAAAAGGCTTAAAGATGTTTTACATGAGTGGTACAATAAAGAGGAAGATTTCTGGAAACAGAAGTCCTCCAATTCCTGGTTGAGAGATGGGGCTCGCAATACTAAGTACTTCCATCTCTCCACCATATATAGAAGGAGGAGAAATTCCATCGAGAAGATTAAGAACAATGAGGGGGAGTGGAGAGAAGGTAGGTCTGAAGTGGGAAATGCCCTAAATCAGTATTTTAGGGATATTTTTACTTCAGATCATCCTGAGAGAAATGAGGACATTTTGGATCTCTTCCAACCTTGTGTGACTGAGAGGGAGAATGAGATTCTCATTGCTATGCCCAGTAGCAGTGATATTTGGGATGTGGTCAGGAAGATGGGGAGCCACAAAGCTCCAGGGCCTGATGGGTTCCAAGGCATATTCTACCAAAAGAGCTGGGACATCACTGGACCTGCTGTTGTGGCCTATGTTCAGGACTTCTTTTGCAATGGTATTCTCAATCCTGGGATGAATGAGACCCATCTCACCTTGATTCCTAAGATTGATAACCCTGATCATGCATCCAAATTTAGACCCATCAGCCTTTGTAACTTTGGGTACAAGATTATATCCAAGATTCTGGCCAATAGACTGAAAAGTCTTATTAATAGAATTGTGTCCCCCTTCCAAGGGGCCTTTATTAAAGGCAGAAGCATAGGGGATAATGTTGGCCTAGCCTGTGAGGTGTTCCATAATATGAAAAATATGAGGAATAAAAATGATGGCTGGCTGGCTCTCAAGCTAGATATGGCCAAAGCCTATGACAGAGTGGAATGGGCTTTCCTGGATGGGATCCTAGAGAAACTGGGGTTCAGTCAAAAGTGGAGACACATGATACACAATGTGTGTCTACTGTGTCCTTTCAGGTCATGCTGAATGGGTCTCCTCTGGATAGATTTAGTCCTGAAAGAGGGGTGAGAC
The DNA here is from genome assembly GCF_015680905.1 of Coptis chinensis. Lineage (NCBI taxonomy): Eukaryota > Viridiplantae > Streptophyta > Magnoliopsida > Ranunculales > Ranunculaceae > Coptis > Coptis chinensis. The sequence goes on along the minus strand of NC_141463.1, from coordinate 82,656,339 downwards.
AAGGGGATCCTCTATCCCCATATCTTTTTATTCTGGTTTCAGAAGCTTTATCCAGGATGGTGACCAGAGCTGAGCAAGGGGAGGAAGTGCATGGCATTAAGATCAAAAGGAACTCCCCTGCTATAACTCATCTTCTGTACGCAGATGATCTTATCCTGTTTACCAAAACAAATGTGGCTGAAAGTGGGCATCTTAAGAGGATCCTGGAGGCCTATTGTGAGGCCTCAGGTCAGAAAATCAATTATGACAAGTCCAGCATTTTTTTCAGTAGGAATGTGTCCTACAGACAAAAGGTAAGGATCAAAAGATTCTGGAAGGTGAGGAACTTTGCCCCTAAGGAAAAATACCTAGGGGTTCCTATCATGTTAACTAGGAAAAAGTCAGAGGACTTTGACTACTTGGTGGATAAGATCCATAACAAGGTTAGAGGTTGGAAGGCCAAGGTTCTGTCTCAGGCAGGCAGAACTACGCTTATTCAAGCTGTGTTACAGGCCACCCCTCTATATGCCATGTCAACCTACTTGCTACCTGTGTCTACTTGCAAGAAAATTGACAAGGCATGTAGGGATTTCTGGTGGTCTGGAACAGAACATACTAAAGGTGTTCACACCATGGGGTGGGAGCACATATGTCAACCCAAGGGCGCAGGTGGCCTTGGGTTAAGAAAGTCAAGAGATATGAACAAAGCCATGTTGGCAAAATTGCCTTGGAAAGCTGTCATTGATGTATACTCTCTCTGGACCAGAACCATGTTCAGCATCTATGGTAAGAGATGGATAGGGGATGTGAAAAAACCCCCTGATAAGGCTTCCTACTTTTGGAAGGGTATCCACAAAACCTTTAATGATATGAGTGGGGGTCTTATTTGGGGGATAGGGAATGGTAATTCCATCTCTATTCTGAAGGACCCTTGGCTTACATGTAATGGAACACCAACTACCCTGGAGGAGCTAGGGGTGGAGGCACCAGCTTGGAATAACAAGGTTATTTCTGAGTTGTTCAGAAGTGATAAAAGTGGGTGGGATGAGACTAAGCTTAAAGTCTATCTTGACCCTATTACTTGTAATCAGATCCTGAAGATCAAGGTTAGGCCACAAGTGCCCTTAGCAGATAAGCTGAGATGGGAAAATGATAAATTTGGCTGCCTCACTGTGAAATCAGCTTACCATTTTTCTCAGGCCGAAAGCAGATATGGGGCAAGGATCTAGTTGCAATCCCAACACCCTAAAACTTATTTGGAAAGCTCCTGTTCCAGCACATATACAACTGTTTCTCTGGAAACTGTACATGTATGTGCTACCTATGGGAGATATCCTAGCTGAGAGGCACATAACAGGAGACTTTTCCTGTCCATATTGTCTCAAAGTGATGGAAACTGCGGAACATTTGTTCTACCATTGTGAATGGGTGAGAACTGTCTGGTTTGGAACACAAGTGGGTTTGAGAATCCACAAGGAGCAACAGCTGTCTTTGAGAGAGAGACTGGACCAAACCCTGAACTGGTGCTGTAATACTAACAATGAAAAAAGACTAGCTGGTACTCAAATAGTGTTCATGCTCCAACAGATCTGGCAAACCAGAAATGAGATAAAGTTTGAACAAAGAAAGGCAAATAGAGAGGGGATGATCAGAAAGAGCAGCAGGGGAGCTGACAAATGCTATATGGCATACAGAGAAGAATTCCTAAACTCTCAAAATAATTTAAATATAGAAAAAAACCTTTTTGAGGAAGTATTCTATAGGATTCCAAATGACAGCATAATCATTAGATTTGATGCTTCTTTTTGCAGACAGACGGAATGGGCTGGAGCAGGAGCTATTGCAACAGATGATGAAGGAAATATAGTAGGAGCTGCAGTTAGGAGATTCAAGGATGGGGAGGCAGCAGTTGAGATGGAAGCAGCAGAAGTAGCAGCAATTTTGGCCAAGCATCTAGGTAGTCAGGATTTTGTGTTAGAAGGAGACAACCTGGAAGTCATAGGAGCGTTACAACATAGCTCCTGCAGATGGGGATGGAAGGCGATTAAGTCTCATGTACAATTGTTGCTGAAGAATAGTAAGTCCCATGTGTTTAGATGGATTAGTAGGAGTATAAACGGGGACGCAGATTCACTAGCAGCTTGGGCTAACCAACAGCTAGAAATCTCTTATCTTCCAAGTTGTATGAAGTACGCTAGGTGCAGTGTTTTGTCTGTTTGAACCAAGTAAGATATATATAAAGTAGTATGATTTGCATAAAAGTGATCCAAATAAAGAGATCAAAGTTTGTTCTGACCATAAAATTCCAAAATAATTAATGTCCTGCATAAATCAATTTCACATACATACATTAAATAATCATTAGCACGCGGGATCACAAAATCATCAACGTAATGCTCTTGCCTCTAAATGCTCCCGAGTCCCGACCTCAAGTGCTTTCACAACAAACCAAAACCGGTTTCTGACGTCATAAAAGAAATATGTACCCAGGGGCCGCGCTGAGGTTTTGGGGCCAAGTCAAACTCCACAAGTGGAGTCCCTATATGATAGTTTTAAAAAATTAAATTAAATGATTTTGCAAAATATATTTGAGGAGAATGTGGTTTGTGAGTGAATAATGTTTAAATGCAAAAAGATACTAATAGTGTAGTAATTTTTTGGAAGACAGGGCCCTAATTTTGTGTCAAATTTTGGTGGTCGTTCGCCTGTGCCATGGCCGCCCTTGTATGTACCACGTCTCACTATTCGTCCTTTCTAATATTTGAATATCCCCTCCCCCCAGTGAAAAAGGAGGTTCCTGTTTATCTTCTCACTGGTCCGAATGAGGATAGATCAACGCTTCGGCTTGCAGATGTATTGATCTACAGTTGGTTTGAGGGGAAACATGCGTGTGCTGATGTAACTGGAGGATCTCCATTGGTAGGGCTTGGGAATGGAGTCTTTGAGGTGGAAGAAGCAGCAATGGCAGAGAAAATTGAGAAACACGAGGATGTTTGTAGGGCTAATCAGCATTGTTTCATTCTATTCAGTTCCGACACTTTTGGTTTTTTGACACAACAGTCTATTGAGCTCCTTAAGAGGTTGTAGAAAGTTATGGACAATAACGAAATAACAACTAGTTCTAACAAGTTTGTATTTAAGAGGATTGTATTTGTCATTCAGAAAAGACTTGCGACGTAACTTGTTGCACGTTTGTTTTAATTATTTGTAAAACTCGTTATCATTATTAATAACATTTTCCTTGAAAAAAAAAATATATAAATTGGGTTGACCATGAATGGGGGTAGGGGTGGGTAGCATTGTAGGTTGTTCTATTTGTAGTGGGTAACATTGCTTTTTACGGTTTAATACAAATAGCCAACAATGAAAAAATGTTTAGAGAACAAAATGCCAAAACCTAAACTATGTTTCAGAATCTAGCCCAAATGATTTTCATGATCCTCTCACCTAACACAGAACTTTCCACATTGCCAGAGATCGACAGACAAGTAGAATAACCTATTCCCATAACCAAACCATTCAACCTAGTTAAGACCTATCCTGAATTTCATGAACCATTACCTTTCCATGACCATCCCATTAACCATTATATTAACTCCACACACTACCTGGATGAGAACATTCTTGAAGACGACTCTGTAGGATTTGTTTCGGATGACCATGATGCCATTGAGGAAACTTATATTGTTTTAGAGGACGAGAGTGAGAAAATAGAAATCAACAATTCTAATCTAAGGCATGAACAAGGTAATGTGCAGGAATTAAAGGAAATAACTTCTTTATCGCAATGTGAATCTCAATTTAGTTTGGTAGCTGAGGAAATAACAATGGAAGGAATAGATGAATTTCTTAAAGATAAAGCCACGAACCACAACTTTATGGATTCAGTTAAGCTAGATGAAGAATTCTATGATTTTTTAAGAGCATGTGAGGATCCACCAAATGATGAACCACCAACCGACCACCATCCATCTGAGTTACCACCTCTTAAAATCCAACCATCTACCACAACTAAGCCATACATTCACCCACCATTTCAGAGGAACCTCGAATTTGCACTTGAGCTAATTGCGTCAGAGACCCTCTATAATTTTTTCAACCCTCACGGTGAAGAGTACGTGTTTGCCTAGCACACAATCCCATGAGTATACCATTCTTGTAGTTGAGAGCCAAGCTTTGACCGAGTGTAGTGAGAAACCTAGTTTGTCTTATTTTTCCTCATTTGAGTCTCATGAAAGATATCAGGATTTATATTTCATTCCTTTCTCACCTAAAGTATCACTAATTCATCTTTTGGGTTATTATAACTCTTTAAAACAGCTACAATATGATGGTTTGCATATGTTCTTTGATGGGTTGCATAAGTTTTCATTCATCTTCTACATGATTGCTTCCAATTATATAACTTCATTCTGTTTGTGGTGCATTTAGTATCATATTTTTATTGCTAGACCCCCAACTCTTTCGACTATTAGTTTATAGTTGACCATGCATCATCCATTTTGTGCCACTCCAGTTTCTTGCTTGTTTGGGGGTGTGCACAGTATATGGGAATTTGACTTAAAACGACCCCACATTAAGTCTAGGGGAATCTGACTTTAAAATACCCATATAATTTTTTGTAAAATACCACCTTAATGGAGTATAGGCCACAAAAATTTTCAAACTTAAAAAGAGTTTTCAAATTTTGTTTGGGGGTGGCGTATTTTGGTATTTCATTTCAAATCTTTTTGCCACCTTGTCATGTTTACTCTAGTAGAGTTTGTGTTAGTTAGTACGTAACAGTTTAATTGTGTTTCATATTATCATATTATCTTTATAATATTTTTGTTATAGGTACTACCAATTTGTGTCATGTTTCTATGGTAAATTCTTTCCTTATCTCTTTACACTTTGAGGACAAAGCGTTTGATTGTTTAGGGGTGGGATAAAAACATTTGCAAAAATTAAGCACTTTTAAGATGTAAATTACGCAATTTTCTTTATAAAATATTAAAAATCATAAAAACTAGATAGTTACGTAATTTAATTGTGCTATTAAATTATTTCATGAACCCCCTTCTCCCAAATTGTTTTGGGGGTGGTATATTTAAGGGGTATTTAGACTTTGGTCCTAACAATACTTGGTTTATTAGGGTTTGGTCCAAAAAGGTTGAATATTAGGGTTTAGTCATAGTTTTGGTTTTTGACCTCCAGTTAACTGAGTTGACTGTGGTCAATCAGCTTGTATTTTTGAAATGGTAATAATACCCTCGCGTGTAATATCACGTGAATAACTAAAGTTGCCATTGGAATCTCGCTGAAATTGACTTGCCACGTGTCACAAATCTAGCTAACAAATAAATCAACGGCCAAAACAATAGATCCGTTGGTGATCCTCTTTATAAGAGAAACTAGTCAGCCATTTCATCCTTTGCAAATCTCACTCAGAAGGAAATATGGGGGGAGCCTCTGTCAGCAGTTTTGTTGCGCCACAGGTACACTTTTCCTACCTCTTCACCTTCAAAATTCAAAATTGTAATGGCTGACAAGTAGGACTAAGCTCTAATTTTTCAAGTAACAGTATGGACCAAGTCCTAAAAGATGGCCTTATTTATGTATCAAAGTTTAACTTGTATATAATCTTGGTTTTCACAGATATGTCAGCTATGTTACCAAGAAGACCACACAGCTTGTAATTGTCCATACTTGAAAAAGAGATGCAATATGGAAAACTATAGAGCACATCACAATTACTAGGAATGATGAAGTTAACCAAATGAATTTTTTAGAGCACATGAAAGAGATATTAGCTCAGGCAGATGATGAATGTGAATGAATGTGAGGAAGCTATTTCTGACAGTGTTGGGAGCTCTTGAGATATAATGATGATGGTGTTAATGTTTAGGGTCCCTAATGTTTAGAATGTTAATGTTGTTGTTCTTCTAGTGTTTTTAATGTTGTTCTTCCAATGTTGTTGTTCTTCTAGAGATATTTGAGTCCATGTCCCAGTCTTGTTGTTATTGCTTAATGTTTGTTAATCTACTTATTTGATCTATTATTGTTGTTGGTACTCCAAATAGAATAACAGAGCAGAGAAGAGGACATTAAACTGACAAATTTCATTAAACTGAGTAAAGGACATTAAACTGACAAACAGAGCAGAGGAGAGGACATTAAACTGACAAATTTCATACCAAAATATAGCATTACAAATCCAAAAGTACATATAATCCCAAAATAGCATTACAAATCAAAGTACATCTAATCCGAAAATAGCATTACAAATCCAAAAGTACACCAGACCAATAGCTTAAGTACCAAAATGTAACTAAAACTAAAAACTGAAATGATAAAGAGTTTGTTTTCACAACAACATTCAGTCTTGGATTTGCTTTCACTGTGTCTGACTAAGTGACTCTATATCTCTCTGACTTAAATTCATTGAAGGTGTTGGTACATTGTCATCTCTAAACATCATCCTATATAAACCCCTTGTCCTCACTCCTATGCCTGGTGTTGGTCCTTTTAGCCTTCTACTTCCTCCTCTGGATTCTTCATCTTGTGGTGGTGGTGCTGTTGTTGTTGCTTCCTGTTGAACTTTTGCTGCTGGTGCTCTTCCTCCTTTTGGCCTTGTGCTCCTTATTCTAACTCCTCCTTCTGGTACTGCTGCTGCTGCTTCAGGTTCAACTTCTGCTGCTGGTGCTCTTCCTCCTCTTGGCCTTGTGCTCATTACTCTAACTCCTCCTTCAACTACTTGTGGTGCTTCATGTTCCACTTGTTGTTCTTGTTGCAGTGGACCACTCTTTCTTTTCCTCCCTCTCCTATTGGCTTCTTCAGGTGGAACATGTTGCTCTGGTGGTTGTTGTTCAAATGGTTGTTGTTCAGATACTGCTTCAGTATGGTCTTGTCCACCTTCAACTAAATCATTACTCATTAGTTAACTACCATTACTAACTTTAAATACTCATTTGTTAACAATGAAAAGTTACCTTGGCCTTTACCCTTCCCTCTCTTGCCATGAACTCCTTTCTTTCTTGCGTCACAAGTCAAGGTATTATGACCAGGTGTTCCACACTTTGCGCATTTTCTATGAGTCTTAAGTGGTTTATCTTCACTCCTAATTCTCTGTTTTTTTTGGTCTTCCTGCCCTTCTAGTGTGTTCAAGAGGCAAAACCAACTCTGATGGGCTTTCCTGTATAGAGTAAGCAATAAATTATCAAGTGGACTTACTATATAAGTAAGCAAGTGGGCTTTCCTGTATAAGTAACCAATAAGTTATAGGGAGTTATGAAAGTTCCCTACTATTATGGACTTACTATTTCTGGCCAGTCCTCAATATTATCAAGTGGATAAAGATAATTTGCATAAGTTGCTCTGAATGCTTCCACACTAAAATATGGACTGCAATACCTGTAAAAAAAATGGACTTAATTAATAACAAAAACAAAACAAATTAAAACAATATGCAATGAAGTAAATTACTTAAGGGAACCCATTACTTAATTACCTTGCCCACTGGGGCCTCCTTGGTCTAAGGACTGCAACAGCATGTACACAAGGCATTCCTGACATTTGCCACTTAATGCAAGAGCATTGAAGTTTGCCAATATCAACATTGTACTTAGTCCCAGTCTTGGTGTTGATTGCTAAGTATTCAACATCTGATACACCCTTTATCTCATACCAATTGTATCTCAACTCCCTCTTTTTTTTATCATGAACAACACATTTGGTACAACTTCACCAGGCATCAATGACAATGACAATTCCCTTGTATCATAAACCATTTGCAGCAAATTTAGGTTGTACTTATCCATAAAATGAACCAATGGTTTATCTCTGATGCGTAATATCCAGGAATTGAAGCTTTCACTGAAATTATTGGTTAACTCATCACACTTTGATGTCCAGTCAAAGTGTGCCCTAGCCCAACAACTCCTTGGCTGAGGGTCTAACCAATCCAAAGCTTTACTGTCTGTTTTGTTGATAACACCCAATATCTTTATCAGTTCTTGTTGCTTATATGCCTTAGCTGCACCCCAAGCTAGATTCTCCCATAATTCACCACCAAAATTATTTTTGAAGTTCTTATACATATGTCTAAAGCAATACCTGGAAGAAAACCAACATATACAAAAAAAAAAATGGCTTATTAGGCATATACAACATATACATATACAAAAAACAACATCACTTATTAGGCATTACCTGTGATTTGAATCTGGAAAGTACTCATCAACAACACTTATTAGTCCTTTTTGTCTGTCATTGATTAAGGTAAGCCTGTCTTTATGCATGTCAAGAAATGACTTCATCTCACCTAAGAATTGCCTCCATGTATCCCCATTCTCCCCTTTGCATATGTAAAACCCAAGAGGGACTATCCCATTCATGGCATCCAGTCCAATAGCAGTTAAACAACACCCACCATACTTGCCTTTGAGAAAACAACCATCCAGACCAACAATTGGTCTACACCCATTCAACCATCCATCAAGTGATGACTTGAATGCAACAACAACATCAATGAAACTATGATTCTTTTCATTCACAAAATGCTTGGCAAGGCTACCAGGGTTTGACTTTATAATATACCTACACATCTCTGGGACTAGTCTATAACCCTCCTCATAATTGCCATTGATCACTTCAAGCATCAATGTCCTAGCATTCCAACCAATCCAATAGGATATGTTAACTCCATACTGAAAAAACATCTCTGCTTGTATATTCTTAGGTCTATAATCTGGATGCTCTCTCATCTTATTTTCAAGTGCTTGAGCCACCCATGGTGCTCTAGCTTGTGTAAACTTGTTCTTCACACTAGCTTCACATGTATGTTCATCATTATAGTTTCTAAGAACAAAAGTGTGCATGTTTTTTCTGGTAAGAGTAGCAGTTATAGTCCACTCACAACTAGGATATTTACATGCCAAAATGTATCTCTCTCTGTCATTTCTCACTTGTTGTGTACTAAACTTGTGCTTAATTGCCATTGTATGGAAGAACTCTCTACAATCCTCTACAGTTGCCCATGTCATTTTAGGTTTCAACTGACATGAGCCAAACCTTTTAGAAGCTTCAACAGGGTCAGAAACCTTAGCCATGTCCTCAATCTCGAAAACATTTGTTGTTCCCATGGACCAATTTCCTAAAACAGTGCCTTGTAATTCTTCTTCTAAATTGTGGACTTCTTCATCAACCATCATTGGATCAATATCATTATCTAACTCATTCTCAGAGTTATCACTACCTGTAGGACAATACACTTCATCACTATCTTCTTCAGTGCTATTATACCCTACATCCAGCCAAGTACCAAAAACTGGCCCAAAAGATTGACCATACTGATACAAAGGCTCTTCAATATCCTTTTTATCATGATTCAAATCCTCTAACACATCAACACTTTCAGCATGAGTACCATTATGATTCAAATCCTCTAACATATCAACAACTTCACCATGACTACCATTATGATTCAATTGCTCTAACACATCAATAACTTCAACATGAGTACCATCAGGTTCTTTCAATTCTTCCAGAAACTCATTAATATTCTGAGTACAGAAACCATCATCAACAGGATCTAATTTAGACAAGTGCACATCATTCCCAGATGGATGAACACCATTGTGCCCCTCAACCACATTCTCAGTCACCTCCTCTCTTGTTTGTGGCTCACCAGTTTCTTCATCATCAGAAATGTCAAAGACCAATGGCTCTCCATTGGGACCTACAAGTGGTTTAGTTTTCAGTATGTTAAACCTGTTGGACTTTCTTATAGGTGTCGTTGGTTTTTGTTTATGAGTGGGAACTGGATTAGGTTTTTGAGTGGGAACTGGTTTAGGTTTTTGAGTGGGAACTTCAATGGGAACTGGACTGAATCTAGGTGATCTTCTAACACTTTCAGTGACTTGTGAAGGTTTCTTGGGTGTTGTGGGCAGTTATGTTGGGGTGGAGTCAAGAGGTGAGGGAGAGGAATGAGCAGTGATGCTGGAGTTAAGTGGTGGGGGAGAGTTATAAGTAGTGATGCTGGAGTCAGGTGGTGGGGGAGAGTTATGAGCAGTTAGTGGAGGTGGGAGGACAAATAGGTGGTATTGTTTAAGTGTAAGCTTACCCCACATATCCATCAGATGTTTGTCTTCTGTTATGCTACATAACTTCCCTTCAATCAAACTTGCAATCTCAAACTTAACTCCTTCACCAACCAGTTTCTGCAAATCCTTTTGCAAATCTAGCAGAAATATCTCATCCCCATCATATTTCACACACTCTCTATTACCACCCTTGTATTGACTAGCTTTTATCTTCCCAGGAATAGTTCTCCCCCACTTACCACCATAATGTATCACAAATTCCTTTACACCTAGCAAAGGATTGGCCATTCTTCCTCTGTCCACAAACATACAAACAAACAACATATAATCAGTTAATAAGAAACAATTCAAACAAGGGGACCCTTCTCACAATTACATTCAATCAATTTCAATTTAATGCAAGACAAATATAAACTTGCAAATATAGATCATTCAAATGCATATAATTTCAAACATTTACAATATATCCATCCTAAATGTTATTACTTCCTAATTTCAAATATTTACAACATATCCCAAATGTTATTACTTCCTAGCAAAGGATCAGACTCTCAGACAACAGAATAAAAGACCCCAAATTGCGCATGTCCACATATAGAGTTAAGTGCTTGTAATTACTTCCTAATATAATCATAGTCCAACTGAATAGTTAAAAATTAGGTTTTAGTCCATGTTTTCTAAAGTGTACGGCAACAGACTAAGCCATGCACCATGCAATACAACAAACCACCATTTTAATTCACGCTTTACTGAAAATTAACAATAACAGTATAGGAAGCATACGAGAAAGCCACCATTTTTCCAACAGATCAAGCTAACACTTTCATGTTTATCATACAACTTTATATAAAAATTATATTTTTACTAAGATTAACATAAAAAACTAACCTTTAAGCAACAACCTTCAATTTTATGGCGACAAATGGATGATGATGACCTCAAATCAACGATTATGACCTCACAACAGCTTCAAAACCGGAAAACAACGACGATCAACAGGTACACTAGATGAAAATCATTAAAAAAACACGATCAATAACTCCAATGGAAGTTCTTCATATTTCGTGGTTAGAGAAGAAGAGGGGCTGGTTTGGCTGTTTGGGTTTGCATGTCAGTGTTAAACTTGGTGTTTTCACAAATGAGAGATAGGGTTTCTGTGAGAGAAGTCGAGAGAGAGAGTGAGAGAGTGAGTGATCATTTCCCTCCTTATTTCACCACCTGTCTGTATTCTCGAGCTCCTTATTTCACAAAAAAAAAAAAATCTCATTTGTATTCTCGAGATGCGCAAATTTCAGATCTGACGACCATATTGAAAGTCAAAGTCAGATGTCGACACGTGTCTAATTAATTTGATTAAATAGAAGAAAACGTGATATTACACGTGAGGGTATTATTGCCATTTTGAAAATGCAAGATGATTGACCACAGTCAACTCAGTTGACTGGCGGTCAAAAACCAAAACTAGGACTAAACCCTAATATTCAACCTTTTCTAGACCAAACCTTAATAAACCAAGTATTGTTAGGACCAAAGTCTAAAAAACCCTATATTTAATTTTAGCACATTGTACGTTAACGTATTAAAATTGCATGTATAAATATCGAAATGTAGAATCCATAGGCCTTGTTGATTTTATTGGGATGTATAATGTAATTAGGTACCTTAATTTTGTGAAATTTCACTATTTCACGGAATTTCGGAAGCTAATCCTATAGGAGTAATCATATGCGCATGCTTGCTTTGTGAACGTATATTATTATTTTATTTCTGTTAGAGTCCGCTTATGTCCCAAGCGCTATTTATTTCATGATATCCCTATAATGGGAGGAACTCATATAGGAGTTGTGTATGTTTTTATTTCTTTATATTAGTATAGATTAACCTTCTTTTTCAGGTGCTCCCATTTACAAGCACGTTTCTATGATATTCTTACTATTCTCTATCCTTTATTTTCATTCCATACTTTGGGGACAAAGCATGATTTTGTTTGGGGGTGGGATAGAAGCATGTTGTAAATATTTAAGCACATATTAGGTTGTATATTTTGCACTTTTCTTTATAAAAATTATAAAAATAGTTAATATTATGCACTTAGTGATAATGGTATTGTTCTCTTCTCCATGATGATATTAGTCTAGAAATCTCACATAGTAGTTGAATTAGGATTTAATTTTTGAAACTTAGATTAATATGTAGGTAATAGTCATTACATCTTTTCATGAACATCTTGCATGAGCATCTATGATTGTACTTGACAGTATTTTTCTGAGACCTAGGTTAGAGTACTTAATACATATCCTATGAGCATCTAGCCAAAAAGCCCATATGAATTAATATCTGAGGAATGACACAAAGGAGAAGTCAATTCCGAGTAGAGAAATCACACATCCACTTGCTTGATTACCATAGCATATCCTAAGCGAGAATTTAAGCTCTCTTTGGATTGATATAGCTAGAAATTCACACCTATATGAAACACAATATAATACTAGATTTCTCTAACCTATTCTTACGATATCAATTATTTATTTCCTACTCTCAAATATATATTCATGCAATATATAGAGCACGGAATCGTTCCACTTTTAACTCTCTAGACTTAAACGAACTCAACTAATCAAACACAAGGAAACAGTGGTGAGAGCAATATTTATGGATGTGAATTTATACTATGAAACTAAATATATTAATTTAACTTATACTAATTTAATTAAAGCAATTGAATATGACTTGAATAAAATATGGAGAAGAATAGAGAGATGTTGAAATCCACTTTTTAATTTCTTAACATGTTAGCATAGATTTGTATAGAAAACTCTAGTCTAGATATTCTCACACAAGGTTAAAATATAAAAACTAGACTTTTAATGATCCCTAATTACTTTATACTATCTTTAGTCATAAACTAATTAGCATGAGAGAAAGCTTGTTCCCATTCTCATGACAAACTCACTATTATCTAGTTTAGGTTAAACTCTTCTTATCTCTAAGTCAAGAAAAGCCTAAACTTGAAATTCTAACTAACAATTCTATACTAACAAATCAAGTCCTCATCAAAGCTTCATTGAAACCATCTCTAATGGAGGTTTAGCTTTGATTCATGGGACTATCATGAATAAAAGAATGAGAAGAAGATATAATAGAAAGAGAAGCAATTAAATTGAATAATAATAATAACTTGAAGGTATTTTAATGGAGGTTTTATGAAGGCTACAATTATAAACCCTAATTACTTAATTAAACTAAACTAAAGAAAAAGGATAGAATGATAGCTAAATTATTCTAACTAATGGGAGGGAGAGAGAGGGAGAGAATCCTAATTTACAACTAAACTAAAGAGGGGAGTAGCCAAGTTTTGTTTAACCTTAACCCTCTTTATATAGGAGAGGGTTAGGTTTACAATTTCGTACATGGGCTTTGGAGCTATGTTTTGGGCCACTAAATCAAGCCCAAAACCTAATTACTTAAGTCCAAAAATGGTTTCTCTGTGGAAATTTACTGCCATAACATTTTCGTCTACATTTACTGCTCAGATTGGGTTAAAACTTAGACCATTAGAAAGCTCTTTTGAGCCGGTCATTTTGACATATAATACTCCCAATTCCGAGGTCTGAGTCCAAAGATACGGCTTACGGAAGTTTTGTTGACTTTTATGCTCTTTTTCTACCCGCGTTGACTTTGACTTTTCAGCTTTGACTAGGCTTTAAAAATGTTTTTTCTCCTTGAAACTTGGGCTTTAATCATATAATTTCTCTAGCAAACAATTTGACTCCTTTCTCTTGCAAAAGTGACATATTTTTTCACATAATTGATTCCAAGACCTGAAATACACAAAAACACGTAAACATTACTAACTCTTATTTATTATAAACATAATTAGCCTAAATATAATACTATTAAGGGGTTGAAACTACAGTTTTAGGCTCTTATCAAACCACCCCCAAACAGCATTTTGCTTGTCCTCAAGCAAATATGTAAAATTAAAATAAGTGGCCAAAAATGTATTCCTAACTACTCTTGTTTTGTTGAGTGCGATTGCATTGACCATATGCAATAAGACCTTAAACCACTAAGAATTCTCTAGTGAATGAGTTATAGCCTCGTGAGAGTTTTCCAGAAAAGATACTCACAAACTTCATTTATACTATAACGACTAAGAAATAAAAGTAATTGTCCCCTAATTTATCTCAGATATCTATACATCTAACTAGCATTTAGACAAGGATCATCAATCTAACTCCTAAATTAATACATACATAATAATCAAATCATCTTAAGATAAACAACTATACAATAAACTATGCTATAAAATGCAATGGCAGGACTTTTTTTCTGAAACTTTTGGGTAGCGTGCCTAAGTAGGTTATCACAAAGAATGTGTCAAAACATATAACACTCTGATTTTTCCACTCAAGTGTGCAGTGGGCACACGTTTTCTCACAATCTCAATGACAATCCAAGGAAGCCAAGGTCAATCAAACACATCTACCACTTACTATCACACCAACCTATTCCTAATTGAGCTAGATGTCTTTATTAGGTGATATGGGCGTAGGTATTGGTTAAAGAAGGAAAGAAATGAATATTCAAAAAGACAAATCTGAGAAAATAAGGTCTTCATATTATGTAACTAGAGAAAACCGCGTTCTTATTTTGCTTTTACACTTTGTTTCCATCATTAGCCATTTTGTTTTGTTTTTTGACTCATTTTGATTCTATTTTTGGAGTTCTAACTTTTATTTTTCTTTCCTTTTGGAAGCTTTATTTTATTTTATTTTCATTTTCTTTTTGTTTCAAAGCAACAAACTAATTTTTGTTTACACAGGTTTTTCTCTTATCTCTCCTTCACTTATCTTATTTCTCAGACTTATCCAGATAGGTAGGTTGATTTTATTTTTTATTTTGTTTTATTGGGTAAATGATTTGTGGTTTGTGAAAAGGCTAATGAAAGGTTCAGTGGGGCGACTAGCGGATAATAAATTTGATAATCAAACATAATACTAGATTAATCTAACCTATTTTTACGTTATTCTTACGTTGAAATATTGTTTTCAGTACTGTTCGTTTTTCATTCAGAGAAGAGGGTGGTGCGCACGCGCTCAACTATAGGCAAGCCCAAGCACGCGCCCATGCCGTGAAAAAGAATTAGTTTTTTTTTCAACTTTCGCGAAATAACAGTACTAGAAGTTGAAAAAGTAGAGGGCTTGCGTGCGCTCCAATATGCCTTGCCCAAGGCGCACACGCGCTCCACCGCATTCACAGAGGCTTCGATCTTTTTCGGTCTAGTATAAAAACATAAGTTTTTTTTTTCTAAATAACTTAACCTAACCAATACTAGAACAGAGACAGAGATTGTGAGAGTGAATTCTGAGTGTTTGAGTGTTCATTCTTTGTGAGTGAATTGAGATCGAGCTCTTGTAATCTGTTACTTTGTGCATCTAGTAAAGTTTGGAACTCGCCGGTGGACGTAGGCACATTGTCTAACTACGTTATATCCGTGTCTTGTGATTTGTTCTCTTTTACATTAGTCTCTTTACTTTATATGTTTATTAGTTGATATTGAGAAGTGTTAGGATAGTATTTGGAGGGTGTTGAAGTCTTGTCTAGAAAAAATGATTAATTTTTGTGTAGAATTGATTTATTTGTAGTTGATAGCATTGGTTCCGTTTTAGTTATTCACATCATTAACCATATATTATTGTTGATGATTATTTGAGGCTAAGACCTATTGTTTATTGTGAAGAAATTTTGTTTCAGGGACGTGGATTATGCTAACTTCAATGTAATAATATTGCTCCACTTTGAACATGTGAAATTTTAGTGTTTTATTTGGAATTAAATCTCTGTTTTGTTACTCTTTATTACTGTAAAGGCGCTGTTTGATTTAAGTTCACGATGTTGGTCGAGTAATTTTTTATTTCTGTAGGTAAAATCCACCAATAGTAAATTATTTGTTAAGTTTCTCTCGATCCTCCACTCTCTTAAGTAGTTCTTTATTTATTTTTAATATTCAGTAAATCGATCATCTTATCTCTGCCCTTAGATTTGAGATCCCTTATTAGCATTAATTAGAAAATATCACACAGTTCATTACTGGATGGACAACCGTAGTCTGGGGAGTCCATGGTAGGGCTGGGAATGGTACGGGATCAACCCGAATCCGACCCATATCCGAATTCATTTTTATCCGAATAGACCATATCCGAATCTAAATTATCCGACCCGAATATCCAAAAACCCAAACTATTTTAACAAGATTCATATCTTGATGCCTAAAAATAATTTATATCTTACATTTATATATGAAAATCATTAAAATAGTGTATTTTTTTGTGTGTTTTTAGTGGATATGGATATCTAAAATCCGACCCGAATCCGGATGGATCCGGATATGATAAAGAGTTTTAAGTGAGAATCCGACCCAAACCCGCTCCATTTCTTGCCCTAGTCCATGGTAGGAAATTAACCACTTACTGGCCACTAGGACCTCGGAGTTTTGTCTGTCTCGTCGTCTTGTGGCTGGCTGTATAGGACTTCCAATGTGTTAATTGTTAATATGTAATACCAATTTCATCAATAGTATAATATTTGCTAAGGAAAAAAAAAAAAAAATCTTGGTTTGGATTTGTATTTGCATTTGAAGAAATGAAGAGTGTGTAATAAACGCATAGTTCAAGATTTCGGAATCTCCAGAATTCCGAAAAAATCCAAAAACCGAAATTCGGACTTTATTTCACTATATTCCGAATACATCCCGAAATTCATGTTTTTCTATCCTTAATCTGGAATTTTGAATTTCTCAAAAGCTGAAATATTCGGCAGAATTCCAAACATTCCGTTAAAATAACGAACTATGAATAAACGCTAGTCTCATCTAAATCTAAATCTAAATCTACGTCCTCATTTACAATAGGAGCCCTTATTTCTTTTCCCCTTCTTCTTTTTTTTTTTTTTTCTACTTCCTCTAAATCACCTACACCTACTACATTACTCGGATCGGTGGCTTATCGATCCCCTCTACGGGCGGATGCCAACGTTCCCCTTCATCTTTTTTTTCTCAGGCGGGTCACCACAACCCAAACTACTACTGCTGCCACTAAGCAATTTCTTAGCACCTGTGTAGATGGTTTTCGCTACACTTTTCACATTCTTTGATCGAGGACCCATTATTGCTACAAAAAATAGTAATAAACAAGTATTAGTAACTAAAAACTTCAATCTAATAATATGAAAAACAAGCTTCATCGACAAAATGAAAACGAAACATAACCAATTAGAGAGAGTCGTACAATCTCATTTCGCCAAAAAATTGTTACAATTAATACAATGATACAGTGAATATGATCCAATACAATCAATTTGCGACAACAATAAATCTAGCAACTACTAATTTACTGAATGGATAAAAAACATGCATAGATAACAATGGTTAAGTGATGTAGTTGAAATAACTGAATTTTGGATATACTGTTTCAAGTAATGGAAACTCAATGGAATTCACAATTCTCTCAGGCAATAATGGTCAGCAAGTATCTTTTATTTTTTCTATTTTTACTACTTTTCCATATTATTGGTAATTGGTATTGAGCTATGGAGAGAGAGAGTCTGCAATCTTATGAGACATGATGATGTCTCTGGCTATATGCTCGTCCACTAAAATCCAAAGATTTTGAATAACCTTTTTAGGGTCTCAATATCTATCGAGTCTTCGTGACTATGATTATAAAACCTGTTATTATTTATGGCTGTGCTACCTGTGCATGTTACTACTATTTACTTGCAGAACCCTCGAAACCTGTCACTAGAACTAATTAATAACAAAAGTGGTACGGTAGAACTGCAAAACATCTTAAATGATATACTATTCTTTATGCACAGACATGTTATGACTCTTCAAAACTACTTCAACTTCTTTTTCTTATTAAACCTTCTAACCACTTCTACTTCTTTTTCTTTTTATTCAAAACAACCTTCAATTCTAACCACTTCTACTTATTTTTCTTATTAAACCAGTGAGATATGGATTCTTCAAAACTAGATGGGCTAACAATCCTCACATTGCAGGTTCCAGACATAGTCTCCTCACATTGATGTACTTGAAATAACTGATTTTTTTTATTTTTTTTTTATTTTTATAACAATTGGGATAAGCGCACACAAAAAAAAAAAAAAAAAAAAAAAAAAACCTACAGCAATGCAAAAAAAACAACAAAAACTAGAACAATGCAGGCAATGCAGAAAAACCCGATTTTTTTTTTCTTGCTTGAGGCAGCTTGAACTCTATTTGAGCAATGCATAAGATATCTTACGCAGGTCACATAAAAATATATATATGGAAAGAGAATTTGGAGAGAGAATTTGGTTTATGAATTTCAATTTGGAGTGGGTATAGTGGGACCGAAGGTTTTCATTTGTTTTTTCTTTGTTTTGTTTTGTTTTATTTCGGACCATTAGATCTTGAGATGATCTCGGTGAGTTGAGTGGCTACAAAATGGGGTGGGTTGGGAGTGGGCGAAACTGGAGTGGGTGTATCCCTTCCCATATATATATATATATAAGCTCAAAAAATTAAATTTTCAAAATTTATTCGAAATATGCCTTAATCCCAGTTTTAAAAAATTTTGAAATTCCAAAATAAAAAACTATTGAAGCGCCGTACCCAAATCATGGCCTCACACTAGGGAGCATAGTACAAAATATCCGATATATCGCGAAATATCACATTATCTATCGATATTTCAACAATTGATACAAAAATATCACGATATGTGTAGAGATATATAAGACTACAAATATCGGCGATATTTCAATGATTTCAACTATATTTACAATATTTGTAGGTATATTGTAATATTTGGGGATATTTGGCGATATTTTGTGTAGATAACAAATTTATTTAATATTTACTATTATATTTTAAATAAATACAAAAAATATCCATAATATCCACAATATTTGTTGATATTTTAGATATATCAACGATATTTGCATATGAAACAATGTAAAATATCTCCGAAGAGAAGGATATATCCACGATACGTATCAAGAAATTAAGTATCGATTAATATCTATATTCCGATATTTTGTACTATGCTAGGGAGTATCTAAGTCAAATCATGAAGCCATTGATTGAGGACAGAGTTGGGCCGATCCTTATATGTGGTGATTGGTGAGGGTTGGGCAGTTTAGGTCACCACTAAAACTTTTAAGGGCTTACGCCCCATAGGCCATTTTTTTTTTCTAAGTTAGAAAATTATATTACCATGAAATAAAATTACAAAAGGTTGGCTTAATTAGGAAATGGTTCCTAATTAATCTTAATCAAATCTAAAGTACACAAAATCTGGCGTTTCCCACTTGGAAATCCATGTTGGTTTATCTGGATAAAGAACTTGTTCTTGTAGGTTGAGGGTCAGACTATGTGTTGCAACTTGATCAGCTGAGAAGTTAACTTCGCGCCACGTATGTGAGATCAACACATAACTCAACTTCTGTTTACAAGTCTCCCAACGAGGTCTCACTTCCCACAAAAGCTCTGAAGTACCAAAAGCGACGACTGCCGCCTTTGAGTTGGACTCTATCCATATCTTGTGCCAACCCTTGTTAATAGCCACTTCTATACTTTCTATAATTCCTATAACCTCTGCCACATAACTCATCGCCGTCCCTATGTTCTTGCAAACCACCACCAACACTTCACTATTATTATTTCAATAAATTGATCCGTATCCAGCTGGACCTGGGTTGCCATGTGAGGCCCCATCGGTGTTTACCTTTATTATGTCGTTATCTGGGGGATTCCATTTACAGTCTTTGATTCTCGGTACTTTTGGAAACTTTGGCGCCAACTTCCATCTTTGAAGCACTTCCATATCTGAGTGCCAATTGTGTCCCTTGATAAAGCATAAGAGTAATGAATTTGCTTCCTAATATCTGCTTTGCATTCGGACATATTTTTTTCCTTTTCCTCGAAAACAATTCCATTTATGTGCACCCACATTGTAACCATGGCAGCCACCATTGCCGCATTCCATAAGTGCTTGATGATCGGACTTTGATTCTTGCTCATCAGCAGAGTCTCTTTAAAGTTAGAGAACACCTTACTGAAGTTAAACATCTGAGCTAACCAATCCCAAAGTTTCCTTGAAAAACTGCATTCCCAAATAACATGTTGCAAGTCTTCTTCTCTATCACATCCCAAGTAGCATTTAGAGACACCTTTTATCCCTTTGCCTTTTAAGTATGTGTCTGTTGTAGCACATTTATGTAGAAGCTTCCAAGCAATGCCTGAAAGTTTTGGGTTAACATAAGAATTCCAGAGAAATTTATCCGGCCAACCATACCTTTTGATTTTTAAATCTAATTTCTTCATATGCTGACCTCACCGAGAACATTCCCTTCTGATATGGCTTCCAAATTCTATAGTCCTTCGATGACGGATTGTTTCTAGGTAGGTGAGACATACTTGCTACTACCATTAAATCTTTCAGCTGGGTTGGTATCACCCACCTTCCATCTGAAATAATGTGACTCACAGTAGCCATGCATCGTTTCAGCTGCTTTGGACTTAACTGAAGATTTGTTTGAATAGATTGTTTCCCGCACCAGTTATCTCTCCATAAATCTATCTTTGTTCCATCTCCAATGACCCATTGATTCCTAGATTTTATTTCTTTCCAAGCCCATTTCAAACCTGGCCACACAGTGGATTGAGTGTAATATTCAATAGGTTCATCATCCCTTGTCATATATTTGCTTCTCATAAAAATAGAAAACTCATCCTCTTTAGTGAGCATATGCCAGCACAGTTTCATAATCAATGCCAAGTTCATCTCCTTTAATTTCCTAATACCCAAGCCTCCTTCTGAGATAGGTTTGCACACCTTGTTCCAAACTACAGTCACTAATTTCTTTGTGGTGGGATTACCAGTCCACAAAAAAATTCCTTAGAATTTTTTCAGCCTCCATAATGATACTTGCCAGCCATTTATAGACACCCATGTTGTATACTGGTATACTAGTGAGCACCGATTTCACTAGAATACTCCTTCCCTGAAAAGAGAGAAGCTTCCCTTTCCACCCAGTCACTCTCTTCTTGATCTTGTCTAAAAGAGGACTCACTGCTGCTTTATGTACCCTTCCCTGAAACAACGGTACCCCTAGGTAGTCCTCTGGAAGAGTTCCACCTTCGACACCCAGTATCACTTGGATTTCTCTTTGTCTAGTCCAGTGCATACCACCTGCCAATAGTCTGCTCTTCTCTTTATTCATAATTTGCCCTGAAGCCATTTGATAAGTCTCTAGAAGTTGTGCAATATTTTCAATACTTTCTCCATCCCCTTTTGAGAAAATAATAATGTCATCCGCATGCAAGAGATGTGAGGGGGCTGGAATACCTTTAGCTTTAGTTAGAGGTCGAGTAAGTTTTAACTCCCTAAGCTTGTTTAGACCTCTACTCAAAGAGTTTTCGGCTAGAGCAAAAAGGAGGGGAGATAAGGGATCTCCTTGTCTCAAACCCCTCTCTACTGGAATATAACCCACCGGGTCCACCATTAATCAAAACAGATAGCCTTGCCAATTTGAGGATAGCTTGAGACATGCTAATCCACTTCTTACAAAAACCAAAATTTTCCATGACTATATTGAGGAACTCCCAACTCATGGTGTCGTACGCTTGGGAAATATCCACTTTGATGGCTATACTCCCCCTTATGTCTTACTGTCGAGGGCATTTATCATTTCAGATGCTAAGCATATACTTGCTTGTGAAGATCATATCTATCTTGTATAAAACCACTTTGTTCACCAGAAACCATTCCAGAGATATGAACATTAAGTCGGAGCTGCATGATCTTAGAAAACAACTTGATGATAAAGTTACTTATACAAATTGGTCTAAACTGTGATAGCTTTAAAGAGCTTTTATCTTTTGGAATCAAAGATATAAAACATGCATTAGCTCCAATAGTAATAATATTTTCCTTGAAAAATGACACCACCGCCTCAATGACATCCTTCTTTATTATCTCCCAACAGCTGACATAGAAATGCCTTTGATAGCCATCTGGACCGGGGCAGCTATCAGAGTTCATGACTTTTACCGCTTCTAATATTTCCAGAGGAGTGGGGACCAATTAATTATTTCCATTGGCCATAACAACCTTTTCACTTAGGTTATTGTTATAATTTTTCTCGTATAACCAATTAATTATTTTAGTACAATTGGCTACACCAAAGGAATATATCCCAGCGAACCTACTTTTCCAATAAAATTTTATAAAACGAAGCATAGAAGGAGCTTCCCGCGATGAAAAGAGCTTATGTGAAGATTTCCTCGTAAAAATCTTTCATTAATTTACCATCACAATTGTTCTAGGGGGGGTCCTTGAAATATAGTCTCATGAAATTTCATACTAAAATTAAATAATTTGAAAAAAAAAGTTTTCACGTGCAATCAAAATACATATTTTGAAAAAGCAATATCATTATTTTCATTTAAGATAATTATGCACTTAATCGCCTACAATCTTTGCCACTGCACTATGACATTACATATAATTTTAAAAGAATAGATGAATAATTTTTTTGCTAAAAGATCTACTATTTTTCTAAAATAAGAGTTATCTATAGATCGAACATGTTTCTAGTAATCGATCAATTAAAACAACTGAAATCTACGATATGAACATGACAAAATGATTTGTTTCCCCCCTCCCCCTAAATGATCTACTTTTATTTTGAAAAATTTATTGTTTTGCTCTAAATTGGGAGTTATCTAGAACACATTCTCTAATAATCAATCCAAACAACTGATAGCTAGAAAAATATGTTGAAACCAAGGACCAAAATATCGATATCGGTTAATATATCGGTGTACCCAAAAACCGATATATATATTGGATATATCCATTTTTTTTGTGACCAGTCCAAACTATTTAAAATATAAGAAATATCGGATATCGGAAATATCGAAAATATATTAGAAATATCGGATTTATATTAAAAAATGGTCAAAAAGTCAAATGATATATATCGGAAATATCGATTATCTCGGCGATATAAAGTTTTATATCGGAAATTCCGATATATATCGGGAAAAAAAAGAATTCTATATTCGGTGGATATATATCGGAAAAATCGATGTCGGTGTACCAAAATACCGATATATATCGGATATATTGGCGATATTTTGGTCCATGGTTGAAACAATCTAACCACTTAGATCATGTATCACGTTGACACCCAGTACGTGTGTGAACAACAGAACGGGTGCATACAAAAAATAAAGAGGACACCAAATGAGGAGTTCAACCCAACTAGGGCAGGGAATCGGGTTGGGTAGATCCGAATCCGACCCGACCCGATTACCGAATACATTGGATTTGGGTGTATTTTCATATATGTTTATTTATTCGGGTTCGAATATAATTATTTTTTTTTTTTTTTTTTGAATTTTTAGTGTTATCCGATCGGGTCGGTCGGGTTCGGATATTAAATTTTGGTTTTATTCGGGTTTGGGTTCGAGTTCAGATATTGTAAAACTATTTGGATTCGGATTCGGATATAGCCATATCCGACCCAAACCTAGAGATGTCCAAACGGGTACCCAACCTGGCCCGAACCCGACTTTTCGGGTTTTGAAAGGTATCGAGTTACCCGAACCCAGAACGGTTTTCAGGGGGCGGGTTCGAAGTCGGATATTTTGTTAAGAAGTATGACCAAACCCTATCCTAACCCTATATTTTGGGTACCCATTGAGCTCGGGTTCGGATTTTGGGTAGGATAAAGCCCGGTATAAATGAAGAAAGAAGACAATAAGAAACTTTATTTGAAATATATATCTACATTTTATTCTTTTTTCGGCTATCCACTAATCCTTCAAACAAAATAAAAATTTCTAATGAACTTAGAAGTAATTATCACTTATACTCGGACATAATTATTTGATATGATTTAAAAATAGATGGACTCAAAATGAACTATAGACACATGATCACGTGCAATTACTGAAAAAATTGGAAATCTCGACATAATTTTTTTTATAATCCAATATATTAAATAACACATAATTGTAAACATGAATGATATCATAATCCAAATATTTATCTAACTCATTCTTTTATATGAGATTAGTAGTATGCAATTGAAACCGGATTTGGGTACCTTTGATTTCGATTCAGGTTCGGTTTCGGGTTTTTTAGCACTTTTAAAGTGTTTAGGGCTAAATTATCGGGTCGGTCCGGGTTTAGAGATTGTGACCAAACCCTACCCTATGTATTTTGGTTTTGTTGGGTTTGGGTTCGGGTTTTGTCGGGTTTGGATAGGGTTAGGTGAGGGTATTTTGTTCGGGTTTCGGGCAAGATGGACATCCCTGCCCTAAACCCAATCCTACTAGACAAAGAAAAAGGCCTTCAAAACAAAACCCGGCCCATTCACCAAACAGAATTCAGACAGCGTTGCAGGAATACAACGCTATAAAATTGGGACAGTTTGATTGATTACCTCATTATTATTATTAGTATTTCTTCAAACAAAAGTTAAACCCTTCTCTTAAACCGCTCCATTTTTCTTCTTCAAGTTAGTCTCACTCTCATTTCTCTCTCTCGCGTTCAATTTCATTTCAACATTTCATATATCCATGTCTTGTTTTGTTCCAATTGTAGAAACCCCATTTCCCATTTTGAGTATGGGGAAATAAATAATGCACACATGTACTGTAGTTATTAAGTCTTGGTTTTCTTGATTTTTTTTTATATGCTTGTTGCCCCTATATCCTTATATATATATATATTGTATTCAATGTAAGTTTATCAACTAGGCATGCTTTTGGCTTCTTGGTGATATAACATGCATGAAAAAAAGATTATAATTGATGGAGCAATTTTTAAACTTGGTGGGGAAATGAGTGACTATTATACCAAGATCACTTAAAATGAGGGACCCTTAGAAGATATTACATGGTATATGCACACTCTGGTAATATAATTTAGATATATCTGGCCTTGTCTTACGATTTGTGTGCCTTGCTTGAAATGTGGAGACTCTAAACAGTGAATATTACTTTGTATAAATACTGGTTTTATTATAGGAATTCACTTTTCAGGTACACAACTTTTTGTATTACTCAACCGATGTTTCATATTGATTTCCAAGTGACTGAAAAAGAGAGAGGAGGGAACACAAATTAACGCTTTCTGAAAGAATCAGTAGTTTTACTATGGTGAGCAGCAGTTTTTCCGTGCGAAATTTGAGTAAAACTGATCTTGGTGGGGTGATTTTTGGCTGCACGCAAAGCACTATGAGGGAATGCCTTGTTAGCCAGCTTTTCGGTTAGTCACTTTCTATTTGTGCAGCAAGTCACTTAACTTTGTAGTTTGCATTGTTACTATCACTAATCATTGGAACATAGAGAACCACCTTTTTCTTGTAACTAATAGCTAGTTCTTATATGCTGCAACAATTTTCAGTTTATCTGTCATTTGCTAGTCGATTCCAATTAAACACTTTGCACCTCAATTGTGGTTGTGCTTGTGAAGCCTTGTCATGTTCACGAGTATCTCTTTTGTTCTTCTTTTCGTTTGTTCTTTTGCATCTTCATAGGGTTTGACAGACATTATACTCTATTTTGATTGTTCTGAATTTTGATGGTATTTGCTAGTTTACCAATAAAAAAAATTGGAATGAAATAATAGTTCCTCCTTCTTTTGCTTCTTGGTAGTTTTGATAGACATTTGTCCTCTCTTTTGGTAGTTTTGATATTTTATAGTAGTCACTAGTTTCCTCTCAGTGCATTTTCGTAATCACTGATTTGAATTTGCACTGGTTTGGTAGAAAATCTTATTTTTCTGCTTCCTTTTGATTACTTCTCTGGAGCATATAGAAGATATTTCTTATTGCTATTTTTGTTAATGTTATTGTCGGTATGTTTGGAACAATAATATTTTTCTAAACTGAACTTCATGTTTTATCATCCAACATCTCTCTCTCTCTCTCTGCATTCTTGTGTGTGTGTGTGTGTGTGTGTATAGTTAACCCTTGAGGCAGTGGGGTGGGGGTTTGAGTAGCAACACATCTCATTGCTTCTGATAGGGAACAGTTGACTTCCTTGTTGTATAACAGTGGTTCCCTAATGGGAGTTGTCATAAGTATAGAGGTGGTGCAGCAGTGACACCACCACCTGCTACACATATGCCAAACATTAAAGATGGGTATCAATGCCTAAAACCAAGGGTTAGGATGTTGATCTTTAGTCTGAAACAGTAGTGAAGGACTGAAGGTGCTCTCAAGCAAGTTAGCCAGGCTTGGGAGGAGATCTGAATGGTCCTTACAAGTGCTCAGGTGGAGAGCGTTAAAAGCGTCTGCTGTTTTTGTGTGTGTTTTAACTTTTAAGCTGCGGATTTTGAGATTACGCATTCAAAGTGGTAGGACTTTTGTTGATTCTGCAAGGAAAAAAGAAAACTTATGTTGGTATATACCAACAAAATGAAGAAAGAAACAAAGTCAAAGACATGGAGAAAAAAAATAGAATCCAAGAGAATAAAGTTCTGGAAACATCACTTACTCTTGCCTTAATCGGATTTGATTTAAAGTAGTATGGCTTAATCTTCCTTCTGGGCTCCAGGCCTAATGTCCACATAGAGGCTACAGAGAAGGAAAGCATAATTTATGTTGTTGGTGAAGGATTGAAGGTTTGGCCCAAAGGTCTTGGGATCATTTCCTTCTTGCATCTAGGGAAGGAATTTTAAGGGTTATGGAATTACTTTTAGGATAAGTTCTATTGTACGATTAAGATAAGGTGTTGCAGATGTTTTTGGTTCAAAGGATGAGCTTTAACTTCCGAAAGGGATTTCTTACGAGTCCTTAGGAATTCGTATAAGGAAGGGATAGGGTTAGAAAAGTTTAGCGAAGCTGTGAAAATGGCCCATATAGCATATTGACTGAAGTGAGCTAGTGTTTGCTGTCCTTGCACCTTATATTGCATATATGCGGAACTTACGGCAAGGCGCTGTTGGTCACCTTTGCTAGCCTCAATCACTAGAGTTGCCTTGACATGTACAACTGATTTTTTAAGAGGGAGAGGATGATAATGGTGAAATTAATCTTTATCAGAAGTGCTTGCAAGAGTCGAGGAGCAAGTCTTACATTTTTTTAATGTCTTACCACTTTTTTTTCAAGTTTTCACACTCCACTCATCAGGAAATAAAGAAGTATAAGCTTTATAAACTGATTGAGGCTTAAGCTTTGCAATCAGATGTTACATTCGTCTGGAGGACTGGCTTTACTTGCTTCATGACAGAATTAATATGCACATTGACAACGAAATTAGATATCATTGTTAGTCGTGTATATAGAATTAGAATGGGGACAAGCTTTACGCTGTTTTCCTTCTTTCTTCCCTTTTCCCAAGAGGGGAATGGAAGGATCTTGTGGAAGTTGTAATTTTCTTTTATTTATTTCTTAAAGATTTTTGGCTAACACATTCAAGAATGTTTGACAGGTTTACCAGGACAGCATATGTCGTACGTACAGAATATTGAACCTGGTTTACCTCTATTCCTGTTCAATTATACAGAGAGAAAGTTATATGGAATCTTTGAGGCAGAAAGCCATGGAAAATTGAATATAAATCCATATGGTTGGAGCTCAAATGATTCTGAGAGAACCAAATATCCTGCACAGGTAACAATTTAGAACCCCATTATTTGGCATTACTGGAGGGTGATGTCTAATCCATGCTGTTTATTTCACTAAGGTCCGCGTACAGACAAGGATCAAATGCGAACCTTTGTTGGAAAAGCAGTTCAAGCCTATTATTGCTGATAATTATTTTACGTCTATCCGGTTTTGCTTTGAACTTGACCGCTACCAGGCCAGTGCTCTGATCTCATTGTTTGCACCTTCTCCAGCACTTGGTTGGGTTGCACCTTCTCCAGTACTTAGTGGGATTGCACCTTCTCCAGTACTTAATGTGATTGCACCTTCTCCAGTACTTACTGGGGTTTCACCTTCTCCAGTACTTACTGGGGTTTCACCTTCTCCAGCACTTAGTGGGGTTGCAAAATGGGTTCCAAAAGTAGCTCTGAAACTTGATACTCCTCTTTCTGAACAAAACCAAGTATCTGAGATCCATTTGGATAAGGAAGAAGTGGAAAATGAAGAGCAGATTATATATCTAAAGCTGAAAAAGTTGGCTAGTGAATGTCAACATGGAAATTCTTCTGGTACAGATCATGTTGCAGATATTCCTGTCCCTTGTACAATGAATGCTGAGAATGCAGAGGATAAAGGTGCTCCAGAAATACAATCAAGTGCAGCAAATAAGTGTGAAGAACCCCCAACATCTGATCTACATTTAGTCATAGCTCAGGTGATTCATATCATAGTGCTCCTTTAAGCACTCGGGCAACTTTCTTATTATGTTTTTTGTTTGTTTGTTTGTTTGTTTTTTGTTTGTTTGTTTGTTTGTTTTTTTGAATTGTAGTCAAGGACTCAAGGTACATGAAGATGCACGCTTGAGGATCATTCAATTGCTTTAGTAGCCTCAAACAACATATTCATAGTGAGATGCACTAAGGTGCAGGTCTCAGTGATTTCGCTGAATATATGTGTATCAGTGTATGTATAGAACAAGAAAGATCCTGAGATAAATAAGAGAAAAGGGAGGGTGAAACTTAGTTACTATGATCTCCTCACGTGTTCAGAAAAAGAAAAATAGTACAAGTTGAAACTAGAACTACCTAAGAAACTGGGGAACTAATTCGTTTTAAGCTAACTTACATTGACACGGATAGGTGTGTTGGATATGGATATGAAGTGTCAGACACGGTGAATATAAAAAATTGAGGTTTATCAACATACAATGTGTCCGACACGGACATGTGGATACATATCCAACACGGATTATTTTTGAAATATGGTGTGTTCATGTTACATGGGTTTTAAGCATAATGCCAAACGATGATGCCTTCACTAACTCTCTACTTAGGCTAGAGCATACAAACTTCACCATCACAACTCACAAGCATGATTTCCAGCAACTAGGAAAAAGTGAGCTAGACCAGTTGTACTTTAGCTAGAAGCCATTGTGTTTCGGTGTTGCTCAATCTTTGTATTTCTGGTTGCTTCCATCTATGGAAATTCCTTTAGTCATTGTTACGTACATCCACATAACTATTTAATTTATATTTCCTTCCATAGGGTTGCATTTCATGGCTACATGTTATAAATTCTGGATCTATGACTCATAATTTAAAACTTTTAGCTTTGAACAGTACTATCTTATTTATCTTTAATCGTACTCTTAGGAGATCTGAGCCTCTTAGAATGCAGTGCATCTTGTGCTAACTACCTTTTTCTTGTGGTCATAAAAATATCTGTTAATATCTTTATGCAGTTGGAGCAAGGAATAGAAGGGTTGAAAGATTTATCACAGGAACAAATTCAAAAGACGACTGTGCTGGAGAAGAAAATGGTACATATATTTTCATGTTATGTACATCCCAGATACTTTAAGTTTTTCAATTAGTAACCAAGGTTACTACAATCTTTAGATTTGTTGAAGCCCTTGCAGCTTCAGTACGTATTGCCAACTAATATGAAATAGGCTGTCTGCTTCTGATGCGAAGCATTACATAAAACAACATGCAAACATGTTAGCTAGACTCGTGTGAAATATGATCGTTGGTTTACGACAGCACCTCGACATGGGGAGACAGCTGACTTAGCGATATATATTGTACAATATTGATAAATGTTTCACACTGGTCTGCGAGATGAAAATATAACTTCCTAGTTCCTGGACTACCAATATGTATATCAACCATCTGGACAGCAGATCTTCATCTCTAAATAATAAGTTTAAATACGTCCTGACACGAGTTGGGCTTGGATGTTTTAATGTCCCAACCTGTTCTTGCCTCCGTTGTCGTACTTATTCTTGGAATTAATTTACTAGTTGGCATGTCAGGCTGAATCAGAATTGGAACTCTGTCATGTAAAAGGGCGTCTGAAGCTGTTAGAGTCACAGTTGGAGATATCCACATCCACGTGTGTTACTGGAACAATAGCAAACTCATTTGATGAGCTTCATTTAAGCGGTGGTGATGAACGAATATTTTTATTAGGAGGATATGATGGCAATACATGGTTATCTGCTTTAGATTGCTATTCGCCATCTCATGATACTGTAAGTTCTCTTCGACCAATGATCACTCTCCGTTCACATGCCGCGGCAGCCGTGTTAAATGGTCACATATTCATTTTTGGTGGTGGAAATGGTGATATGTGGTATGATACAGGTATTAGTTATTAGATATCTCTATTTACTCGGTGGATATAAAAACTCTGGTCTTCACAAGGAATTGACATTTCTTCTTTTTTCTTCTCTGAAGTTGAATCGTACAGTCTATCAAGAAATGAATGGACCCCATGTCCTCCGCTGAATGTTGAAAAAGGAAATTTAGCAGGAGCTACTTTACATGGCAAACTATTTGTGATTGGTGGTGGAAATAGAAGTAATTGTCTATCAGATGTAGAAATGTTTGACCCTTTTCATCCGCAGTGGGTTCCTATCCAGTCAATGCTAGAAAAGGTAATACCATTCAATGTTTTGGTGCACTTTCTAGTAACAGAAAAAGTACAGGAATTTTCATACTATTACTGGCATAATACCATTAACTTACCAAAATCAACATACTTTTTGTGAGTATGATTCTGTAAACTACGCTGCGGCTTAATTGCTATTTCAAGGTTACCAAGTCTAGGTTTTTTTAGGGTCTATGTTTCTGATTTATTTATAAATACTATTGTTTTAGGTTTTAATTTTCCAAATTGTCTAAAATTATAGTGAACTTGCAGGCCTTTGGCCAAATTGGTGATTAATTGTTGAAATTTGTCTGTGAGAGAGAAGAGTTTCCCTTCGTGGATAGATTGTTAATTTGCAGGGAGATTACACGGGAGAACTTATTGTTCCCTTTGTCATGATGGTGAGCTCAAAGTCCCGTTGTTGGCCACAACAACTGGGGTGAACTAATGGCTCACAATCCATTAGTTCACGATTCTTCCTTGTCGCAATCATATCTTTATTTGCATGCAGGTGCATCACTAAATAGTGTATCGTGCTGAAAAGCCTTCTGAGTCAATACCCTGATGGATACCCTTTCAGACACCACAACTTAAAGGTATTAGAAATTTAGAATAGTCATACTCGATCACCTGACTGGAATCTCCAAACCGACTTTTCAAATCCCTCCCGAAGGCATCCCCTTGTTTTTTTTACCAAACCCCTATAGCAATGTATCTAGCAATGGCTTTGACATATAATCAGCCCCTAGAGGAAGACCTTACTCCTGAGTACAAGTGATGCCTGAAAATTGGTGATAATTTTCAGGAGAGATATGTTGGTGATCTTGGAAGTTACTTTTTGCTGCTTACACACATGAGAATTCTGAAAACTTGGATTCATATTTTAAGTCTTGTGGTAATTTTTGTTGGAGAGGCAAATGCTTTAGATTATTAATTTTCAGTCCAGGAAGCTGCTACAAAGGCAAAAGTCATAGTCGAGTTCTTTGCAACCACGGGTCAGTGCCATGTTCTACTATTGTAGACATTTATTGCCTTAAATTTGAGGTTGAATTTTTCTTAACAGAGGAGAATAATGGCGGTGCATCTATGGGTTTGATGTTTATTTCTCATTTTTATTTTAATGTTTAATAAAGTGTGGCAAAGTGCGAGTACAATTAGCGTTGGGGTCAAGTTAGAAGTTTCTGTTTTGGTGGTGTAGCAAGATACCCAACTCTATAAAACGGTATTTTGTAATAGTTGTTGATTCTGTGTTGACGAATGAAGATTAAAAGAAAGACTTTTATGGTTTTCTAAGAACTAGGGTGCTATTTAATACGTGTAGAACTGAGTAATCGCTGCTTCCGCTGTTTAAATCTACATCAACAAGGTAGACACGTCAACAGCTCATGTCTAAGGCCTCTAGAGATGCTTAAGAAAAACCCATCTTTTGACCATTGATCAGGATGGGGAAAATCCGATCACACAAATCTCATGTTCAACTTTCTCTCCTTCAAATTAAACCCATCGTTACATGACTCTGGTAACATTAACCTTGCACGCCAAATGTGTTGCCACTAACATTATTATACCTTGTGCTTGCATCTCAGTTTCATGCATTTGATTTGAATTATAGGTTAGGCTTTTAGAACTACTCATTCACTGTCGGAAAACATTTTCTTACCGTTTTAGTATCTAGTAGAAAAGAAGTTGTGTGACGTGCTTTTGGATCCCTCTAAGCATCTTGTCCCCATGTAGGATCTTATGGATTCTGTTAAGCATTTTGGGTTTAAGCTTGCACTCGTGGCTCTTCATTTTTCTTTGACCCTGTTTTTCTCTTGTATTGTGGATCACCTCGTCGTACACAATTTTTTTGATTGGTTTGTTAAAGCACCTCAAAGTTTATTGGTCACCAGTGGTTATTTGGAGATTCTTATGTCACCTTCTGTAGGTAGTGTTCTTTTAATAGAAACTGAAGCTTTTTATTTTTCATATTTTCTTCTTCCAGCGGTTTGCTCCTGCTTCAGCAGTATTGAATGGTGCAGTCTATGCTGTTGGCGGATACGATGGCAGGAGCTATTTGAAGTATGCTAAATTTCTCTTTTCTTATTTATACTCATTTCTGCTAGTCAAATCCAAATTTAATTAAATTTTGGCGTTTTGGGGCATTAGTAGTTGAACTAGATTCCTTAAGTACATTTCATCTTGCTTGGGACGTCATAAGAGGGTTGCGGCTCATACCGACTAATAGACTGATTTATCACTTTGAGCAACACTTCACAGTATATTAATGTTTTTTATTTAAGAATTTGTAAATGAGATGCACTATTTACTATATCTAGGCGGCATTTTATCCAATAGAGCTCTGAGCTGCAAACCTCTCCAAAAATAAACAAGTTGGTCAAATTCTGGTTCCACCCCGCCCGATCTCTGTGTTTAAGGGGTTTTAGGTTGGGAAGACTACAAGGTTTTGAAAAGGATGGGTGGATTGTGCATGATCATGTGAACTTATTACTGCTAGAGCATATCTGAAATGAAGTCGTCTTCTTCATGTCCCTTGAGACTTCACCATATGAAAGATGTGGCTAAAATATATCTGAGAATAATATATGCATTAAACACCTGTTTTGAAAGTCAAGTAGCAGAATTCGCAGAAATTTATGACTATTACCAGATATATCAGGGCGTGCTAAGCCGCTTTGGATTTCACTTTCCACATTAAACATTAAGGATCACTGTGTTTCATGACTTTCATCCTGTTGATGGTCCGATTTAAGAACTATTCGCTGACACAAGGGTTGCAAAATCATTTTGGGTAAAGGAAATTGTATACACTATACAGTGTTGAGCTTGATTTAATAAAGTCACCATTTAAATATATGAATATTTCCTATATTGGATTTCTCAAATTCTTTTTTGTGCTGCCACAGATCAGCTGAAAGGTTTGATCCCCGGGCAATGTCGTGGCAGTGTATTCCTAGTATGAACACAAGCAGGGGAGGCCATTCCCTGGTCTCTTTTAAAGAAAAACTGTAAGTTCATCAAGTTACACATTTGCGTGGTTGATTTTATTTATATGTTGTCTTGTGTACTTGTATCTTACAGCTGTGTACAATGATGAAATGTTGATTTTTGGGACCATCTCTAATGGTAAATCAACATTGTGCATCTCTGATTAGATGGTTTTAATAGGAATTTAGGTATCAGAAGTTTGGCAATGATTGCGTCTGTCAATATTGTATATAAATGCATTGCATTTTTACTTTCCTATGCTTGGTTGCGCAATAATTTTAGTAACATAGACTGGAGTCTGACATCAATAGTTGACAACTTTCTTCGCAGATATGCCATTGGGGGCTATGATGGAATTAGAACCGTTCCAAGCGTTGAGGTATTCGATCCTCGCTTTGGCTCATGGACATATAGTGTTCCGATGAATGAACCAAGGGGATATGCTGGAGTTGTTGTGATTGGTGAATCAATATATGCAATTGGAGGGGTGCAAACAGGGCCAAAATTTGTTGACACTGTAAGTGACACCCTTTTCTTCTTGAATTCTCTAGCTTCCAAGCATCGTTATGATTCATCTCATATAGTCATATTAACTTACGTAAACAACAGGTTGAGCGTTACCAGGAACACACTGGCTGGTTGTTAAATAATTCAATGGCCATTGGGAAGAGATCTTTCTTCTCTGCTGTTGTCATGTGAGATCATTTTGATGGAAAGGGCATAAATATTGCACAGGGAGACCTAACAGATACAGGGTACAGGCTACAGTTTGCGGTTACATGTGTGATTGCCCATCAATTTTGTTGATTATGATGGTTGATATTTCCTCTGCTACAGAAATACACAATGTATCACACAAATTGAGATCAATGCACGGTTGATTCATGGCTAGGAACTAACCTCGAGATGGAGGTTGTCACTTTAGAAACATATTATGATACATCTTGCCTGTTCATCAACTAATCCTCGTCTTTTTCTTCTCTACAATTTCTTTAACCTCATGTTCCTGCCCCCATGTAGAATTTGTTGATATCTTAGCCAGCATCTGTTTCTACAAGTGTACAATCATTTTAAGTGACTCAGCAATTTTTCAAAACAATTGGGGGTTATATACAAAATCACATTTTGTTGTTATTATTTTTTGTTCTTTTATTGCTTATTTTGCCTGTTCGCGTGGGGGGACAATTCACATTGTTGATCATGACGGCACAACAGATAGAATGGTCGAGAATGTTTTTGTAGCACCAGTTCAGAGGATTAACACTTTTGTCGGCTGTGCAGCCCATGAATACTTTTATCAAGTTACCATTCTCTTACTAGCAATGAGGTCTAATTGAAATCTAATAGCAACTACGATAAAGGGACCACAGATATCAGAATGGTTAAATTTTGCATTTAAGTATATGGATTGCGTTACGAACAGGAACGTGGAGTATGGGTAATGGATTCGGTTAGACGCTTAGACTCGTGCATCAGATAAGAGTGTTTCTTTTGATGTAATTCGATGAAAATGTCAGTTAGGAAAATCTGGTCAGAGGGAAAACTGCACCACAACCATTGAACTGGTCGATGGTATGTGTTATCTAGGATTTGAATGGAGTTGTTTGGTTAAATCCAAGTATCCAACTGTCACTCGAATGAGGAGTGAATTGTTATTGTGCAGGCAGTGCAACTATTTGGACCTCGATGTCCTGACCATTTTTTTCTGAATTAGTTTATAATCCTTTTGGGAACTACTGGAGTCCTTACGGAGCGAGACAGACCAATTTGGATTAATAAGATACTAATCAGAGCATAAATTTAACATACAAACTCTACAGTTTAGACACCTAGATATAAATAAATTATAATGTGTTAATATAATGGACTGACCGAGACCGAGAAACAAACTTAGCTGACAACCTTCAGCTAGTCCCAAAAATAAGGTTTCAAATGGCTGTGGCAAGCGTTCGTCAGGTGTCATAATCCCGGGTTCAAAGGTTTGATCGTGGTAAGAGAAGCAATAATCAGTTTTGTATCATGTTTCTAATTACAAAGACAATCTTCTCGTAAAAAATGCCTGTATAGTAAGATAAGGACTGTTGGTATTAACCTCATTGAAATAGCTCATCAAAATCATCAAACGTTCTAAGAAACCAATTAGCTAAGTTGAGAAGTCTGTGCTCCTCTAAATGTAATTTGCGTAAAACCAGGAGCACCTGTCACCTCACCTCTTATCGTGGTGAACCAGACAGAACTGCGTACAGTTTTGGGAGGACTAAGCCGAGCTTTTATAATGAAAACATGCCAACCAACAAATAGTTACGATGTCAAGTGCAAAGAAACATCTTATGGCACGTTTTCCCCCGCTGCTATCTATAAAAGAGACTTAACAATATGGTTCAAATGCTACACAGAAGAAAAGACAAAAGTAAAAAGCCGCAGTTCCATTATTCTCACAAACAGTAGTTGAGTATCTGAGTCTGAGTATCAGGGTACTATCATCTTTAGACCTCCATCCCTAGTCCCTATAATATAAAGTAATACGAGAAAAAACATGAATCAGATTAACTTATGGATATCCAACATCATCGATATCTACTAATGACATGTACGTAATCTAAGCAGCATATGAAGCTCACTTAATTCCATGAAATGATGGCAAGACAGCAAGAAGAGGGTCTCCATAGCCAATTGCTTCTGCAAAAAATGTAATTAATTAAAGGTGATGAACAAAAGCTCCTTTATTTTC
Organism: Coptis chinensis; assembly: GCF_015680905.1. Taxonomy (NCBI): domain Eukaryota; kingdom Viridiplantae; phylum Streptophyta; class Magnoliopsida; order Ranunculales; family Ranunculaceae; genus Coptis; species Coptis chinensis. The sequence continues at coordinate 82,619,976 of NC_141463.1, read as the reverse complement.
AGCTCAGTTTGTGGTTAAATAAATCAGATATATGGGACAAAAACTACACTAGGTTTGTTTTGCACCTATCCAAAAAGCAGTTAAAAATACATGTATTGGAAGGTAATGCATAGTCCAGGCCTGAGGAGACATCGGGCTTATAATATGCACAGATTCACAAACCGTGAACACAAGTAGGAGGAAAATAACAACCATATAAGAGTCCTCCCCAGTCAATCTGATTATGGTTACAAGGATATGTACAAACCTTTAACCAGTTCTAAGCATATTTTAAATCGAACATAAAATTAGTCAACTGACTGTTCATACTCATCCAAGGAGGTTGCTTATTTGAATTTTTGGAGTTTATCTTGGTTGGACTTGCCAAACGGGCACTTGTAATTTTACATGTGAACCCATGTTTACATTTTAGCTATGATTTTAGCTAGGTTTCTCCTCCATTAATTGTATAGAAGAAGATTCTAAAATATATAGTAGTAGGCTGACAAGTTAACTTACCCCCATCACTGAACAGCAGCTTTAGGACTTCTCCAGCAACATCCGACTGCATGATAAATGTCAAGAAGAAATAGGTGTAAGAAATTGCACAATTCAAAGAAGAGCTGCTACACTTGAGGATGAGGAATATTGGAATATCACCTTCACAGGAAGTTCGGTGCCGAACTGATCCAAATAGCCAATTATCTGCCCTTCTTTAATGACATCACCCTGTGCATGTGGAATTGTGGGTTTGAAATTCACAATATTTAAGTGTAATTTATTTACTCTGCCACAGTCAGCATCAGACCGTAAAAGGAGGGGCTGTGAGTTCTAGGTGATTCTCTAATGAACCTTAGATTTTTAAGAAGAATTAAGTGAATGATATTCCATCTGTACCACAAGAAAAGCTATCCACTAGATTTGGTTAACTATCCTCACAGTCTACCGGCACTACTAATTATTCAAACTTAATATTAATGTAACAGCTAAATATCCTGTTGACTTCAGCAACAAAAGGAGCTTGCTCTAAGAGACCACGCCTGGTAGGCCAGTAACTAATCAAGTGTTAAGGATAAAGTATTAAAGGAAGCTTATATCTCACCACTTTACATACGGGAGGTTGCTTCTTTCCTTTCACCGTTCTTCCTGTTCGAATGGACCCAACCTAGCAATAAGAAAGGGGTGGGGGTATGAGATGATGGTTCAGAATGATTTAAAATACGATAAGTATTTGGGGGAACAATGCATACTGTTGGTGATGAGACTAGAACATATCCATTTGATCCAGAAGCTTCTAAGGATGCTAACTTTGATGACTTCTCTGGAGAGACATATTTAAATGGACTGATGGTCTCTTTTGGTGGTGAGGGTGGTGATGATGTGGGAGCTGATTCGGCTACTGGCTTACTTGGAACTGCTGTTGGCTCTGAAGATGAAATAACAGGTATTGAAGTACTTGTTGCTCCAATATTACGTTTCAGATTCATCTCAAAGTCTCCGATCTGTTCAATAATTTCAGATAACTTTAAACTCAAAACAAAGAAGTCTACATTGTTTTCCTAGACAAAAATAAATAATAAAAGTAAACATAAAAGAATGAAGGAAAATTAAAACAATAATTGAATTAATGAAGGGGAAATGACTAGTGTAAGTGTACAGGGCATTTATTGATCACCAATATATGTACGTGACACGTGTCGTTGTCATTGATCAATTAGCGTATGACCAACCTACTACTGGATCATAACAAACTACGCATCTCAACAGGCATGAGTTGTCCATGGTTTCATACATGAAGCACCAAAGGTCACCACATCAATGGAGCAGTAAATGTCATCACATTCAATAGCTATTAGTGAAGCACCAAAGGAATCTATAAAGGAAGAAAGTGGTTATAAGGACAGGGGGAGTAAAATTCTAGGCTTCTTTTCTATTCTCTTTTACTATGGATACAATCTCCTCCAAACTCAATCTCTATGAACTACGTTTAGCTTGATTCAAGTTCATCCATGAAGAACTTGATATGTAGGCATCCCTACTGAATGGGGCCCAGCCAAATATTTCTCATAATTCACGTTGTTTTCTATGTAATAAGAGTAAACAAGTTTTACCCTTTTACAGTAGGCAATGTTGCCTCATCAGATCAATAATCATATAAATATTACGTGGTAGTTGACACCATACGCCGCAAGCAAGAGATTCAAGCAAACATAATTTGTTCTAAATAACCAAATGTTAACAGACCCTTTGTTGAAATGGATTGTTAGTACATTTTCACAAAAGCATTATGCACAAAAATTGCAGCCTTCTCTAATCGATTACTAAATACAAGTATTATGAATAACATAATAAAAACTCAATAAGATGAATCCACGGAAAAAGAGGAGAAACAAAATCTAACCTTCAGCTTTAGTTCTGCCACATCTGTCTCATCACAAACCTCAAGGACTAATTCCTGTAATATGCATACAATTAAGTGAATCCATTAAATTAATTGTTTTGCAAATCAAAATGGAAAACGTACAATTTGAGAAATATACTTTGAATGTGAGTGTGTGCTAATTTAGAAGCTGAAATGCTGTCCTATGTAAGTAGAAATGCATCAAGACAAAGTGGATGTGAATAGTTAGAACGAGAACATATGAATTCTCAAAGTTTAGAAGTAAAATGCATCTCATTCAGTGGCTGGTCCCAACTTAGTCAATGTTATATTAAGCAAAAGATCCATCTATCAAAATACTGCACAAGCCACCTTAGTGCCTTCTCACAAGAAAAGAGCTACAAGAATTTCTTGCATTAATGTACACTCACCTCAAATCCCTTAGGGAAAATTGCACCATTTACACTTTTCTTTGCCACTGGCCCATTTGAATTGCTATCCAAAGCAGCTACTGCACTCATGATCACAATGTTTTAGAATGGCAAACAGAAATTATTGTGGCATAAACAAGTCATACAATGTAATCTATCTTACACCTCTATGAAATTTTGTCGATTTAATAGAATCTTATATGGATCTTTCATCTTTTCTCCACTTGATCCAAGAGAGTTATCTTGGTTCTACCATGTGTAAACAAATATCTGATCATTTCTCCATTATATCGTGTGAAAATATAATTATAGCAACTATATGCAATTATAGACAAGGAGCAACAACGTCCCAGTAAAGCTTGAAATTCCTATTGGTCAGCAATTTGTTAATAAAAAGGTCCTAGAAGTAGTTGGTGTAAAACAAGTGGATATGCACATACCATCAGGAGTAGCTGCTACTGTTGTTGTTTCTGCAGTCTTAAAACATGGTAAAAGAGTCCCTTTTCTGGTTACTGGAGAAAAGGAAAGCCTTCCAGCTAGTGGAGACTTATTTGAGGTGGCATTACACATAGGGATTAAACCCGGCTTTTCAAGCATAGCTTGCACATGTGTAACTGTACCTAGAGAACCTGGCATCAGAAATAACAAAGTATGAATCCTCAATTTAGATCTCCCTGTGCGAAATAAGAAAGTTGTTTAAGAGAGAGAGAGAGAGTTACAGTGAAAAGAACGGAGAAGTGGGACGGAATCCATGCGAACAAGTTACAGCGAAGAGAATATAGAAGAGATGAAGGGAGTGTAGGAGGAGCAGTTAATAAGTAGACAAGAGTTTGGTTTAATAATGTTTGTCTTTGAAATGTCCGCCATTCTCCTAAGTTTCTCCACCTGTCCAGCTTACCTCTCTTATTTTAGCCACTTGACCCCTCACAATGTGCATACTTCAATGCCAACAATGAGTGTGTGTTGGAAGTAGGGCTGGGCTGGGTTGGGTCGGGTTGGGTTGAGGTATAAGTGTATAACTGAGCTCAATCCGAGTTTCAAATGTTTCAACCGAGCTCGGTTCAAATATGGTCGGTCTTTCAATTTTCAACCCAAGTCCTAACAGACCAATTCGAACTGGGTTAGATTATATTGGGTTGGTCAAACTTCTCTAATTTTTTTTGAATTCTAATGAAATAAAAGAGAAACTAATTTTGTTATTCTCTCTAAAATAGAGATTCTCAACTTTATTTTTTACAATAATAGAAAATTTGAAAGATGTTGTAAGTACCCTCCGTTCTACAGTAGAGAGCACGTGTCCACATGGCAGGACGTCTTACTTCAGCTCGTCCCATAATATTAGATCGTACCAACGACCCAGCACCCAGATCGTTAGCAGCAGTTATAGCCATTCATGGAAAGATATCAACTAATACAATCTTAGAGCTCAATCAATACCACATTCAAGGAAACATTAATTTTGTAACAACACATTAATGACGAATCACCAAGATAGCACACAAGGTGGATTTGCAATCCATAACGGTTCAAGCACATATCTATAAATAGAGAGAGATGAACTACGTAAGACTTAATTCAAGTTTATCCCGAGAAACTTGATACGTAGGCAACTCTTATCTCAAGAAGAGTGCAGCCATTTTCTATCTAACAAATCATCAAGTCGTAGTCCCAAAATAACCAACATCTATATTGGCGCCATTTGCCGGTTTGTTTCCTAAGAAAAGAACAACCACTCTTTTCTCAAGCCCACGAAGCTGGTAAGAAAAACCACAATGGAGCCCAACCTACAAGCATTGGCAGACCAGATGAACTCCAAGAAGCTTTCATCACTTTGCAACAAGAAAACCAGACAATGCGAGAGCATGCCAACTCCAACGCCAACAATGGCACCACAGAAGCCGAGGAGCACAACACTGTTGCAGCCCTAACCAACACCACCAATCAGTGTTTAGAAGACTTCGCGCAAAAATTGGAAAAGTCAAACAAAAGAGCCAGCGTGATCCAGATTGCTCAGAAGATGCTATAAACGTACAAGGCATCACCATTCATCCAAGATATCAGAGACAAACAACCTCCTTCAGAGTTCATCCAACCAAAGTTCCCGTTGTACGACGGTACCTCTTGCCCATGCAAGCACGTAGCTCGCTTCAGCCAAATCCTAGCACTCTACAGCCATCTTGACTACGACTACCTGAAGTGCAAACTTTTTCCAACCAGTTTAAAGGACGGAGCAATAGACTAGTTTTACACACTCCCTCCAGATTCGATCAACAACTTCAATGCCTTCTGGCGAGGCGTTAAGTAGCGAGAGTTCATCCACAATGAAAAAGAAGCTACCGACCGGACTCCCTTGTTTTAGCTCAAGCAAGCTCATGGCGAAACGATCCAAGCCTTCCTAGGACATTTTAAGAAGGACCTCCTCTCAGCTGGAATCAGGACTCAGTGACGGTTTTGCAATTTCTGCGTTCACAAACGCCCTCTTGGATGACTCCGACTTAGCAGGGTCCCTCATGTGCAACAAACCAGACACCTCAGCAGACCTGTATCACAGGGTCGACAAATACATCAAGTACGGAGAATGGATGGCCAAGCGCAAAGGCAAAGAGGTCCTCGCAGTTAGCAACGAGTCAGACCCCAAGGAAAGCAAACAATATTCAAGCAACAACAACAACAAGAGATCCAACGCCAGCAAACCCTCATACACAAAGAGGGAATTATCTAACTTTTCAGGATGCCAAGTCAAATCATGAAGAAAATATATACAACACCATACTTCAAACCAAATATCAACAAGGTGATAGCCATACCAGAGCGTCCATACTGCCATTTTCACAAACTCCACCACCACGACACCAACGATTGCTGGGGCCTCAAGCACTACCTTTAAGACTTAGTGGAGGAAGGCAAATTAAAAGAGTTCTTGCCAGAAAGCGATCTGAGGCACAAGCTGGATGCCAAACGCCCGTAAAATAGCCGCAGAATGAACGACGCCGCCAACAACGTAAAACGTATGTAGGATTAGATCAACTCGATGATCTAAGTCTCCAGGTCGGTCAAGGCAAAACAGGAGACAACACTCCTTCGACCAAGTTAAGGACAAAGTAATCAACATGATTACAGACACCTCAAACGACGAAACCTCAGGTTGGGAGAAGTACAGAAGAGTGGGAGAAATCCAAGAAATCTACCACCTCTCACACAAAGCCGAGATGATCAACCCTACCGACCCTAAGAGGACAACAACAATTTCATTCACAAGAGAGGATCTAGACAAGGTGTACCTACCTCACAATGATGCCTTGGTAGTGCATGTCAAAATTAACGGTTGGACAGTCAAAAGAGTCCTCATCGATCCAGGGAGCTCATGCGACATATTGTTCTATCAAACATACAAGGACATGCACCTGCCGAACTCGATGATGATAGAATCCAATGCACCGCTCTATGAGTTCAACGGAGATTGTACAGATGCCATCGGAGATGTAATCCTACCAGTCTCCATTGGCGAAAAAATAGGACATGGTCAAAACTTCAACACGCTTCAATGTGATCGATGTTAGGTCGTCCTGCAATGCCATTCTAGGACGCCGTTGGATTCACAAAATCCAAGCAATTCCATCAACCCTACACCAGGTCCTACGATATCCCGATCCCAGAGGCATCATGGAGCTCAGAAGCAACCAATTGGAAGCTCACCGATGCAATCAGGTCAGCACAACGACCTTACCCAAGCCTCAGGTCGTTGAAGCCAAAGACGTCCCAAATAGGCAAGATCCTCAAACATCCAGCCCTCCAGCAACGGCATCAAACAAGATTAATGGAAAACAAGCTCAAATAGAACCAGGAGAAAAAGTCAATTTGGGCACAACTGATGACCTAAAATTTGTCTATGTAGGGGCTGATTTGGACCCCAAGCTCAAGGGCAACTTGTCAAATTTGTATCTCTCAATAAAGATGTTTTCGCTTGGTCGTATATCGATATGCCAGGAATTGACCCTCAGGTCCCTTGCCACAAGTTAAATGTAGATCCAACCACCAAGCCTATCAAACAATGACCTAGGAAGCTAGCACTCAAGTTTCAAAAAGCCATCAACGAAGAGATAGAAAAGCTCAAAAATGTTGGATTCATCAGAGAAGTCGAGTACCTGACCTGACTTGCCAACATAGTAGCCATTCCAAAGAAGAATGGTCAGGTACGACTCTGCATAGATTTCACCAACGTCAACAAGCACTACCCAAAAGACAGCTTCCCCCTACCAAGAATCGATATACCGGTAGACCAAACTTGCGGCCATGAACTTTTGTCATATACAGTGGGTACAACCAAATACCACTTGCAGAAGAAGATCAGGAAAAGACGTCCTTCATAACTGAACAAGGTACATTCTGCTATAACGTCCTACCTTTCGGCTTGAAGAACACAGGAGCGACCTACCAAAGACTTGTCACCAAAATGTTCAAAGAGTTACTAGGAGACACTATGGAGGTCTACATAGACGACATGGTGGTCAAAAGCGAAAAGGTAGGTGATCAAATCTCCCACCTACAAGAGGCCTTTGAACGAATTTGCCAAAACAAGATGAAGCTCAACCCAGCCAAATGTGTATTTGGAGTAGCCTCAGGGAAATTCTTAGGTTACCTCGTCTCACAAAGACGCATTAAAGCAAACCCAAAACAGATACGCGCTTTCTTTGAAATGCCAGAACCAACCACAAAGCAACAAATCCACAAGTTATCTGGCATGGTTTCAGCCCTCAACAGGTTCATCTCAAGAGCATCTGACAAATACAGACCATTCCTGCAAATACTCAAAAAGGGAACAACATTCACTTGGACAAACGAGTGCCATAAAGCCTTCACCGACCTGGAAGCCTATTTATCAACTCCACCCGTCCTGTCCAAGCCAGAATAAGGAGAAACGCTAGGTCTATACCTTGCAACTACCGACTTCGTAATCAGCTCAGTTCTTTTTCGCGAGTATAATGGAGTCGAAAAGCCAGTCCACTTCACTAGCAAGAAATTGGCAGATGCAGAAAAGCACTACACTCCGATGGAGAAAGCAATGCTTTCTTTACTCTACTCAACTTCAAAGTTCCGACCTTACTTCCAATCTCACAGCATCAAATTCATCACTGACATACCCATTAAATAGGTATTGAGTTCTAACAACAAAACAACCCGCATGGCCAAATGGGCTGAAAAACTCAGAGAACATCACATCGAGTTCGCTCCCAGAACATCTAGCAAAGGCCAGGTCGTTGCTGATTTCTCGACAGATTTCCCCGTCGAAGACATCAACTGGGAACCCGAGCCAATCACTTCACTCCATCAACAAGCCACCCCAGACACATGGCACCTCCACGTAGATGGCGCATGCAATAACAGTGGTAGTGGACTGGGGGCTGTATTAACTTCACCAGAGGGAGCCCAGCTACAGAAATCAATCAAGATCGATTTCGCAATGTCCAACAACGAAGCAGAATATGAAGCATTGATCACAGGAGTAACGCCCGTATTTAAAAATACGTATTTATTTATTAATTAATTAATTAAATTATTTATTTAAAATTCATTGGATTGGATTTGGGATACGTGGGCCTGGTTTCTAGGCCCGAGTCTGTGTTGGGCTTGGGTTTCAAACCCAAGTATATAATCACATTGTTCTAGAGAATAGGGTTTTTAGATAATAAAATATAATAAAAATGGAGGCGGCTTATTTGCTCGAGTGTTGGAGCACGACGATTCGAACTATGATAAATTCGTGGAACGTTTGATACAGGTGAGTAGCTATTTTTGCTATTTTACCGAATTTATAGTTTTCGTGTATCGGTGTATACTGTCTAAGATTTCTGCCTATTGATACTGCTTATTATCTTGTTTTACTCGACGTCGTGACTGTCGTATTATTAAACTTTGTTAAATATCGGAAATTGTATTTGAACCGCCTTTAACCGCGGATAATCGTGTTGTGTGTGAGTTGATTTCGATTGGTGGTCGCGATTTGGGGAGCTTATGCGCTGTTCATGGCGGCTAAAGCCCCACCGATAGTATTGCCTGTAGATTTTATAGAACTGTTGAAGCTCTGTTCAAGTTTTGAACAAGCGTTAATGGCGTCGCCCACAAACCAACGCGTTTGATTTGTTTGAACTTTTTGTGGTGAGGTTAGATTGGTTGGTTGGAGGTTGGTTAGGGATGTTTGGAGGGGGATGTTGAAGCTTGAAGGGAGCGTCAATGGAGGCGCGAGCCCCAAACCTCCTCCCCTGTAAAAAACGTCATTACTGTGATACTGAGGGTTGGTTTTTTTATGTGATTTTCGTTGTTGTGAACTGTTTGGGTTATGTTGCGGGTTGTTGGTTTGATGAATGGTGGTAGGGGGAAAGTTTGAGAGCGGTTGAAAGCTCCAAGAACATTAATGGCGGTCGGATCTAGAATTTAGAGGTGATTTCGAAAACTGGAAATCTGGGGTTGCTTGGTGAAGTAAAGTTGTGGGGTTTTTCACCCACACCAATTTCTCTTAGTTAGTTTTGGGTGGTGTGTGAAGATTGTGGTGGCCGAAATTTGGGCTGGTGGTGGAGGAAGAAGCTTGGAGAAGATGAACTGTTGGCCAGTTTGGGCATGGGGCTTGGGCCTTAGATGGTTGTTGGGCCGAAATCTAATTCTATGTTGGGCCGGTTCTATTTCTTGTTGGGGCCAGTTTTAAATGGGTTTTGTTTTGGACCGGTTTCTATATTAGTTAGTTGGGCCTTAGTTGGTTTTCCTTTGGACCAGTTCTAATTTGTTAGTGTTGGGCCGAGATTAGCTTTTTGTTTGGGGCAAGTCCATATAACTTAAAATAGAGATCCAAATGGGTCTTTCAACATTTAGACTTTTGGGTTCTAAAGTTTGGGTTTGGGCTTGGCTAGTTGGGTCTGAACCATTTTCGTAGTCATGAGTCCATGAGCCATGCACATTGACCTTAGCCATGAACCATGGCTATGACCCTGAACCTGTTGAACATGGAAATGACAATTTGACTTTGACAATAATGTGTTGATTTTGACCGTTGACCGTTGACCATTGACTTTGACCTTTGACCGTTGACTGTGGAATGTTGACTTTTTCCAGTTTTTCACATATTTAAGAATATGGACAAATGTAGTAATAAAATGTTGTCGAAAATTTGTATAACTTGGTTTGTCATTATCTAATTAAGATTTGACGTGAGTAGTGCAATATAAGATTGTCACGTAACAAGAGGAGAATTTTTATAAGACTTAGATATATACGTTTTTATGAGAATTAAGTTATATACGGACTTAGATTCATAGACTTTAGATTTTCTTGGGATTTGATTGTGGACTGTGGACTGTTTAATTGTGCTACGTTTTATGTTGTAAATTGTATGGACAAATCAAATGCTAAAATGCTGTGGAAGCTTGTATAAATTTGGTTGTCATTATCTAAGAAAGATTTGACGTTGATATTGTGTATATTTTGACACGTGACGAGATAGAAACTTTAGGAGATATAATATTCCTAAAACGCTTATTTCCGGGCGTTCAATTTGAATCAATGGCCCTTCCGGCGTAAGTAATGTGATTGGCCCTTCGTTTTAAGTAAAAGTGAATGGCCCTTCGGGCGAAGCGAATAGTGGCTTGATTATTCCGTTAAGCAAAAAATAGAGCGAGACATAATATTTTATGCCGAATAATTGCATTTACATAATGACTTCCGTGTGAGGGTTACCCGGTGTCGCGGCATCCCTTCGCAGTAGTTACGCACGGAGTGGTTCATTATGTAAGGGGAGGCATGTGGATGTATATGTTCGGTTGGGAAGTGATTGTGGTAGCAGTGGAAACTAGGTAAGACATAGATACGGCGTGATTTTAGGGACGAGACAAAGAAAGCCTTAATTAATATAATTATGGTAATATGTTGTTTAATGATATATCTTTAGATAGATGATTGTATATGGTTTTGCAGAATGGTGGGTCAAACTAATTACTCGTGCAGAGACGACCCACTCTGTAATTGAACATGAAATGCAGTACGTATATAATATGTTTGGTTGGTTATTTTTTTAGTTCGACCCTAAGGCGCCTCGATGGAGGAACTACATGCCTTATTTATTATAAGTATAGTTTGTTGTGTGGTTAGTGGGAAGTTAAAGGCCTCGATTGGAGGAACTACACCGCCTTTTAATTATTGTACTTAATGATATTGCATTAGTCGTTAAAAGTTAAAGCTACCGGTGGAGGAACTAACTGCCATTATGGATTGTGTATATATTGGTATAAGTATATGTTGTATTTTAGAGCTACTCACACCAGCATTTTTATAATGCTGACCCGATTTGCATGTTTGCTTATCGAGTGTGTTCATTAAATGAGCATAGTTGATAAGTTTTGACAGGTTGAGTGTTGAAGAAGGTTAGTTGCTGCTTGTGGTTTGCGTTAGCGTTGCATCTCAGGATATGTTTTGTTTTCCCTTGGGGTGATATAGATTTTCAGTCTAGACAATGTTTTTGTATTTTCATTTGTAAATTTAATTAAAGAGTTGTTGAAAGGAGATTTGTAATCTAATCTTATTTGTGAATTTTTGTAATGAATAGGACTTTTGTTTAAGTTAAATTTTTATTGGTTTTTAATTATCCGCACATTTAAACTGTTATGGGTTTTTGGGAGTTGATAGTGCGTCACACCTCGAAGATCGAAGAGTTGGGAACAAATATTGTTTTCCGTGGTTTCAATTTCTCATTGCCGCTTCTTCCACCTCAAAGACTCCATTCCCAAGCCCTACCAATGGAGATCCTCCGCTATATCAGCATTGACGATGTTTCCCTCAGACTAACCGTAGATCAATACATCTGCAAGTCAAGCGCTGATCTATCTCATTCGACCAAATAGAAGATAAACAGAACCTCCTTTTCACCGGGGAGGGATATTCAAATATTAGAAAGACGGCATTGAATAGTGAGGCGTGGTACATACAAAGGGCTGGCCATGGCGCAGGCCGTAATCCACGACCAAAATTTCCTGATACAAAATTGGGGCCTCGTCTTCCAAAATTACTACACTATTAGTATCTTTTTTGCATTTAAACATTATTCACTCACAAACCACATTCTCCCTCAAATATATTTTGCAAAAATCATTTAATTTAATTTTTAAAAACTATCATAGGGACTTAATTTGTGGAGTTTGACTTTAACCCCCAAAATTCCCAGCTGCCCCCGGGTACATATTTCTTTTATGGCGGCGTAAAACCGTTTTGGTTTGTCAGGAAAGCACTCTCTGAGGCCCCGGACTTCGGGGAGCATTTAGAGGCAAGAGCATTACGTTGATGATTTTTGTGATCCCGCCTGCTAATGATTATTTAATGTATGTATGAAAAATTGATTTATGCAGGACATTAATTATTTTGGAATTTTATGGTCGGAACAAACTTTTGATCTCTTTTTATTTGGATCACTTTTATGCAAATCATACTACTTTATATATATCTTACTTGGTTCAAAAATTGCACAAAACACTGCACCTAAGGACTTCATACAACTTGGAAGATAAAGAGATTTCTAGTCGTTTGTTAGATTTAAGCTGCTAGTGACCCCGCCCCCGGATATATCTTTCTACTAATCCATCTAAACACATGGGACTTACTATTCTTCAAAGAATAATTGTACATGAGACTTAATCGCCTTCCATCTTCTATCTGCGGGAGCTATGTTGTAACGCTCCTATGACTTCCTGTGTTGTCTCCTTCTAAATTACAAACCCTCGACTACCTAGATGTTTGGTTGAAAATTGTCGGCATGCAGCTGCCTGCTCTTATCTCAAAGAATCGCTTGGCCCCCCATCCTTGAATCTCCTAACTGCAGCTCCTACTATATTTCCTTCATCATCTCATTTGTAATAGCTCCTCGCCCATTCTCATTCCACTGGCTCAAGAAAAGAAGCATCAAATCTAATGATTATGTCAGTCATTTGGAATCCTATAGAATCTTTTCCCTCAAAAAGGTTTTTTCTATATTTAAATTATTTTGAGAGTTTAGGAATTTTTCTCTGTATGCCATATAGCATTTGTCACCTCCCCTTGCTGCCTTTCCTCGATCATCCCTCTCTATTTGCCTTTCTTTGTTCAAACTTTTATCCATTACGGTTTGGTTGTGATTGGTTTGAGCATGAACACTATTTCGAGTGCAAATGCCTAGTCTTTTTTCATTGTTAGTATTACAGCACCAGCCTGAGTGGTTTGGTCGATCTCTCTCAAAGCGGTATGCCGCTCAGGGATTCTCAAACCCGCTTGTGTGTTCAAAACCAGACAGATTCTCACCATTCACAATGGTAGAACAAATGTTCCGCTAGTTTCCATCACTTTGAGACAATAATACGGGATGAAAGTCTCTCGTTATGTGCCTCCTCACTTAGGATATCTCCTATAGGTAGCACATACATGTACAGCCTGTGAGAAACAGTTGTATATGTGCTGGAACAGAGCTTCCCAAATAAGTTTTAGGGTGTGGGATTGCAACTAGATCCTTGCCCCATATCCGCTGCCTCGAGAAAAATGGTAAGCCGATTTCACAAAGAGGCAAACCCAAATTTATCATTTTTCCCATCTCAAATTTTATCCGCTATGGGCACTTGGGCCTAACCTTGATCTTCGGGGATCTGATTACAAGTAAATAGGGTCAAGATAGACTTTAAGCTTAGTCTCATCCCACCCACTTTTATCACTTCCCAACAACCTCGTAAATAACCTTGTTATTCCAAGTCAGGTGCCTCCACCCCCAGCTCCTCCCGGGGTAGTTGGTGTTCCGTTACATGTAAGCCAAGGGTCCTTCTGAATCGTAGGATGGAATTACCATTCCTATCCCCCAAATAAGACCCCCACTCATATCATTAAAGGTTTTGTGGATACCCTTCCAAAAGGAGGAAGCCTTATCGGGGGTTTTTTCATCCCCTATCCATCTCTTTACCATAGATGCTTTAACATGGTTCCGGGTCCGGTAGAGAGTATACATCAATGATGCCTTTCCAAGGCAATTTTGCCAACATGGCTTTGTTCATATCTCTTTCGATTTTTCTTAACCCAAGGCCACTCATACTTGTCAGGGATATATGTGCTCCCACCCCAATGGTGTGAACACCTTTAGTATAGCCCTGCCTGCACTTCACTGTGAATCTTTACATGCCTTGTCAATTTTCTTGCAAGTAGACATGTAGCAAGTAGGTTGACATGGCATATAGAGGGTGGCTGCAGAATACGCCTTGAATAAGCGTAGTTACCGGGCCGAGGTGAAAAACCTTGGCCTTCCAACCTCTAACCTTGTTATGGATCTTATCCACCAAGTAGTCAAAGTCCTCCGACTTTTCCTAGTTAACATGATAGGAACCCCTAGGTATTTTTCCTAGGGGGCAAAGTTCCTCACCTCCGTAATCTTTTTGATCCTTACCTTTTGTGCAGAGGGACACATTCCCCTGAAAAAAATGGCCGGACTTGTCATAATTGATTTTCTCGACTGAAGGCCACAATAGGCCTCCGGGATCCTCTTAAGATGCCCACTTTCACCTACATTTGTTTTGGTAAACAGGATAAGATCATCTCGCTGTCTGAAGATGAGTTATAGCGAGGGAGTTCCTTTTTGATCTTAATGCCATGCACTTCCTCCCTTTGCTGTTTCTCCGGGTCACCATCCCGGATAAAGCTCAAACCAGAATAAAAGATATGGGGATAGAGGATCCCCTTTGTCTCACCCCTCTTTCAGACTAAATCTATCCAGAGGAGACCCATTCAAAGATGACACGAAGGAAGTGAAGAGACACACGTTGTGTATCATGTGTCTCCACTTTCGATCGAACCCCGGTTTCTCTAGGATCCCATCCAGAAAGCCCATTCCACTCTGTCATAGGCTTTGGCCATATCTAGCTTGAGAGCGGCCAGCCATCATTTTTATTCCCTATATTTTTCATATTATGGAACACCTCACGTGCTTGGGCCAACATTATCCCCTATGCTTCCGCCTTTAATAAAGCCCCCTTTGAAGGGGACACAATTCTATTAATAAGACTTTTCAGTCTATTGGCGAGAATCTTGGATATAATCTTGTACCCAAAGTTACAAAGGTCATGGGTCTAAATTTGATGCATGATCGGGGTTATCAATCTTAGGAATCAAGGTGAGAGATGGGTCTCATTCATCCTGTGGATTGAGAATACCACAAAAAAAGAAGTCCTAACATAGGCCACAACAAAGAAGTCCAAGGATGTCCCTTCTTTCAGAATAATATGCCTTGGAACCCGACAAAGCCCTCGAGCTTGCGGGCTCCCCATCTTCTGACCATTATCCCAATATCATCACATCGGGCAAGAATGAGAGAATCTCATTCTCCCTCCTCACCACACAAGGTTGGAAGAGATCCAAAATGTCCTCATTTCTTCAGATGATCCTAAGCAAAAATATCCCTAAAAAATCGGGATTTAGGGCATTTCCCACTTCCTCAGACCTACCTCTCCAACTCCCCCCTCATTGTTTTAATCTTCTCGATGGAATTTCTCCTCCTTCTATATATGGTGGAGAGATGGAAGTACTTAGTATCATGCGAGCCCCATCTCTCAACCAGAATTGAGGACTTCTGTTTCGAAAATCTTCCTCTTTATTGTACATTTCATGTAAAACATCTTTAAGCCTTTTTAGCTTTATTATAGTTCTAATATTAAAAGGTTTGGTCGTAATAAACATTGATTTTTATCTTGGGTGGCTTTGATATTAGTAAAGATGTTGCCAAAAACATGTTTATTCCACATGGATAAATCCTTATTAGTTTTGTTTCCTTTTACCCATAAAAAATTTCTATCAGTGGAGCTCATGTTCAAAAGAGTTCCGTGCTTTCTCGATGACCTCTAAAATGTGTCTCATGTTGAAGCCACATATCAAAAACTTAAAAGGGTTCAGGTAGCTTTTCCCTTCTTTTCCTGCATTAATGAACATGGATACATGATCTGAGATGGTATGGGTCCAAGTTCTAATCCCGGGGCATTTGGGAAAGCCACCACCATCCCCCCGGAGGAAGCCATAGCACGATCCAACCTTTCCATTATATGATCTTTTAGGCTTTTCTCATATTTGCTCCATGTGAATTTGGGACCTTTAAACCCCCTAAAGTCCACTAGCCCCGGGGATCATTAATGAAATTGTTGAACCTCATGCATGCTCTTGTAATTCTACTCTTTCCCCCAATCTTTTCATCCAAACTAGTAATGGCATTAAAATCCCCAAACATACTACCATACACGGAACTATGGGAGCAACCTCCCTAAGTTCATCCCACACTTTATTTCTATTGTTATAACTGGTTCCCCATATACACAAAAAGTGAAGTACCATGGCTCTTTATGAAAATAGTTTGAGATTTTACTCATGTCGGGTTTCGCGGATACTCCCCCAAAATGTCCAAATTTCCATCGCCTTCCTTCCATAGCATACGCTTCTAGGCTCCACTCGAGCCTCTAGTCGGGTAATCGCATACACTCCACTAAACTTCAAAACCGCTTCTAACTTTACAATATTCTCCTTAGATGCTTTTGGTTTCGGCAAGCAAACAATATCACCTCTAAACTTCCTATTAGGTCCTTTTAGTTGTTGGGCCGCATTGGTGGTACCTATCCCCCTAATTCCCTTGTATCGTCTCATGGACACCGAGGCAAAATTTTGTGGGGACAGCCACCGCGAGCCCTGGAGGGAGACCAAACACAGACCCCCACCGCTAGCTACCTTCTCTTTGTCCTCACCACTTGTTTCCTCTTAGTGGCTTAACAGCCCCCGTTCTTTTTTGATACAATCGGGCGCCTCCGCCAGCATTCATCCTCCGACTCTCTTCCCCTTGTATCCACTTACTTCACCTCTATCCCCAGATCCTTGCTTTTGCCCCACCAACCGCTCCTTTGTCAAGGTGGAGTCATTCCAGGCCAACGCTCAAAGTTGTTTCACGTAACTGATCCAAACTTTCCTCGAGTTATACTCACCCCCACCGGGCTACCTTGAACCAACCAAGGGAGCATTTCCCATTGATACCTCCTCTCGCGACCCAGTGATTGAACACCGCCATATCCATGTCCTCTTTTCTTTCTGATGGATCTTCCTCTTCTTCTTCTCGCGGAAAGCGCCGGATGGGATATCTTCTTCGGTATCTCTCGGGTCCCCACCCATCTTCTCGACCGCCACCGGAACTCACCGCTTTTGTTTGAAGTTTCTTTCGTTCCTCGACTCCTTCGATTCACCGGATATATCGATAATCGGTACTTCCTCCTCGAATCGCAGGATGTCCTAGCCCTTTTGCTCGCAGTCATCCGCCTCTCTTCTTTCTTTGAGTATCTCCTCCTCCATTATTCCGGGCTATGTCCGGCCATTAAATGCCGCCATCCATCCTTGTATCGGCTTTTCCAAACCCTAGACTCAACTTTCTTTTGTTTCCCACCCTACTTCGATTTCTTCTCTTCACGCTCTCCTCTTTGTTTCCTCCTGCTTTGTCCTTTGACATCAAGATTTGTACCTCCTCTTCCACGCCGGTAACCCAACAAACCCGAAAAGTCCGGGTTCCCATCTCCTCAGACGATATGACAAAGGTGCTTTCTTTCCCACCTTTCTCCCACTTCTCAAGATAGGGACTGATGAGATGGGGGGAAACCCAAAGACGGCGTAGGCGTGCTCTACCACATGATCCCGCTTCTATTCCCTAAACAGACATTCCTTCATAGCCGGATTCCTAGCTTTCGACCTCGCTGCAACCCATCCGCCCCTTTATCTCAGATCGTGGTCCCTTCCTCTAAATCTGAAAGGCCTATCTCACTAGGTCCCCGATCCCAGCTTCACCGGCTCCCATCCAGATCCATCCCCAAGGCTCAGCCCTCTTTTACTTCCATACAATCACGGCCCCCCTGGATCTCGTGACTTCTCCCGGGATGCATTAGTTCGGCCCGGGTAGAGCTTTTACTGGCCTGGTCCAGCCCACCTCCCTTTGAGTTACCCAAAGCTTGGCTAACCGCCCCCTTTGTTTGAATTGCCTCCTTAACGGCCTCGACGCACCACACCTCCATCTCGGGTGCTCGTGACTATCCGTTCCAGGTTCGGTGACCTGCAGCGCCTCGACCTCTTTATTTTTCCCCGACGCCATCTTCTTTTTCCCCACCCACTCCCCCTCTCGATGATATCGCACCACCTACCCCAAAACCTACCCTTTTTGCCGGGTGATCCCCTATATCCGCCGGTATTTGGTCCTGGCTCGGTTTCGAGGGTTCCAAATTTATGGTGACATAGGTCGGACTAGTAAAATATTCAAGTAGGCTCCATTGTAGAAAAACATTGGCTCTTAACATAAATGAAAAAATTATTAGTAATATCTGGGGATCCTCCATGTTTGGCGCACTTCTATGCTATAGCCTCTCTTTGGTTGCAGTAAGAGTGAATGTCATGTCCTATGATCCAAAAAAATAGCGTAAGATCTCCAACTTCCGTATTTAAACTTCACCATGAATACTTCTCCCATCCTATCCGAAAGCTCTATACCTTTCATTATCAGCCTTTCTTTTATATCCATCCGTATTTATAACCCTTGCTACCGGCAAAAAACCCGTCCACAACATAGTCCACCTCCCTTTACTTTGCCAAGACCGGTGCCCACACTCCTCTCACATTTTCTTCGCTTATCCGATCTATCTAAGTATCCCATATATTTGTACCCGTAAGTCTACTCAGATCAAACTTCTTAGAGGTGGTCACCTCCTCAGTGTGGATCCCTTTCTTGATTGAGAAAAATGAAACCCTTGTATAAGCCAAGGTCCATTTTTCCTTACATGTTCGAATTCGATCCGATCTTCTAACTCCATCTTATAGAACCCTTTCGGGCTATCATTTCCACTTTGGTAGTCCCCTTGTTTGCCAACCTCTATGTAGTTCCTCCGCTATCTCTTTGTAGTTTGATAGTTTTACCTCCAGATAACTTGCCCAAATAGAGTGTTATTCTCGAGGTGGATTCTTCCCTATTTTACACTCGATTTTTTCACCACCTTCTTTTTCTTTAGCTAAAGAGCTTTCTCATCGCTTCCTCGAAGTTCATCTAACTTGACTGCTCGATCCATCTTGCGGCCGGTTGCAGAGCTTCCTCATTCCCCAATCGAGTTTCCATCTACCAAGGCTTCTGCTGGCCTCTGAGAGGTTAAAGACCCAAACCCCTACTTGGAACCGACTAAGAATTAAAACCAAACGCTACCTACTTCCTAAGGATCACAGATTTGACTACACCGTTACCTCCTCAAGGCTTTACGCGGGAGCGTAGAGCGTAAAAAGAAAAAACTCAATAACATCTTAAAACCCTTCGAGGGACTTAGGATAATATAGTGGGCTTATGCTACTTTTAAGCCGCAAAGAGAAATGAGAAATGAGAAAGGTCTTTTTATTTGGATCATCAAGAAATGAGAAAGGTCTTTTATTTTGGAGTTTTTTTTTTTTGATAGCCAAGTTAAAAGTCTTCAACAACTGAGACTGTGAGAGTGGGACAAAACTAAAAAGAAAATAAAAAGCTGTCAAACGACAATCAGGAGCATGGAATGGCTGGTTCCATGATATTCTATTACCAGACGAATTTGAGTACGAAATTACAGATATCAGAGAGATTTCGGGTGCCAATATCAGATCAGGTATGTGGTGAACGCATTGGTGCGTCCTAGACTGGATCACCAGGTGGACCAACTATAATAGCAGCCTAAAAGACGTACACAAGTAAATAAGCAATATTGACATAAAAAGTGACCGAGATTTTCGAACTCCAGAATGGATCAAATTTTTGCCAAAAAAAAAAGAGAAGAAAAAGAAAAAAAGAATCAGAAAGTGGTTCGAGTTGAATTTAGGTGTAGAAACTAGAAAATGAATTGATGAAACTCCTGATGACAAAAAGGGAGGAATTATCGATTCAGGGTGGTTGCAAAAGTGAGATAATATAACGGACTTTTGTTGCAAGTGAGTTCCACAAGGGAGCATAGTAAACTCTCTCTCTCTTTGTCTATATTTTTATTTTATAGAAAAATGTGGGGGTCGAATAACAGTAATTTTGGTGTACGTCTTAGGGGCAAAATTGTAATTTTATTTTTTTTTAAAATATTTTTTGTTTTTTGGAAAGGTAAAATGGTAATTTTATTCTTTTAAATTGTTTTTAAAGCTGGTTTTTAAAATTGGTGGGCCATTATGTTTGTGGAAAGTTAGACAAACAGGGCTATAATAGTAAATTCACTTTTAAATTAGTATTTTTGGTCAATTGGTAGGACCTTCCATGTTGAAAAAAATACAACACGTGTTTTTACACGTGCACGAGGCTAGTATATATACCATAGTTTTTACACGTGCACGGTGTACCATAGTTTTTGTACCATAGATTTTACAATAGATCTGGACCACACAACACACTAAATCTAACAGTTTTGAAACGAAACCAATATAATTGGAAAAATTGGACAAGCCAAATATGGCTTAAGCCAAGCCAATTAGGTGTAACTTTCCTAAACACAAGAAGTTACGCACTCTCTCTCTCCTCTCCATATTTTCTAAATACAGATTGCAATGTCTCTCCTCCTCTCCAAATTACCTATTTCTACTTCTCAAAAATCAGCGACAAAGAATACAATTCTAAGAGATGGAACAAGATATATAGTCTAATCCCTAAATCGTTCCATTGATATAAGTCTTATTATAGGATTTTGTATTATGGATTACTATTTTATTTTATGAAAACAGATATATGAAAACTATGTTTCAAGTATAAAAATTGGCGATATAGATAATCATGCATGGGTTATCGATCTCGAACACACTCAGCTACACGCTATACATGATCTCGGAAGTTTAAACGGTTTCATTTTTGGCATATGTCCTTGAAATAGTGGATTATTACTAACAAACTTTTAAACGTTATGAACTACTGAATGTAGTACGAAGTACATGAAGGGCGAAATAGTTCCCCTACCATGCGTGCCATTGGAATTATAGACGTTCAAAACAGCACAAGAATTTAGAATTAAATTCGTTCACTGATTATTTTCCATTTACTGATTAGAAAGCAATTAGCAAACTTGTGTTGAAGAAAATGTAAACAGAATTAAAATTACAAGTTTGGCGATTTTAGGTCGTAGGTTTAAATTAGCATCGGTCCATGAAGTATCTGGGGATTTGGGGTGATGCCATAAAATTAGTTTTAGTCCAGGGTATGTTAGCCGACTCGTGATTAAATGCATCACAATCGGAATGATTCGGAATCTGACAACACTGTCTGCTGGTTTGTCTAAAGTGGATTTCTAAGCAACAACATCTTCACCGTCCATTCTTACAATTCTTACGTGATAGAAAAAGAAATTGACTCTATTGCCAAAGTAGACGTAGTTTCATACCAAATCACATTAATGCCATAATGTAGAAATGGTCAGGAAGAGGGTTTACAGTTTAGAAAACATTGGACCGGAATTGGTGGTTGAACCGGGGTCCGACTGATTAATTAATAAATTTTCGGTTACGGTTCAGTTAAAAAACTTGAGTTTTATAGAAAACAACAACTCTCGGTCATAAAATTAAACCGTGATTGAACCTGGCGAATCCGGTTGAAACCGGTTCAGTTCTAAACCGATCACCCCTTATATAATTTTTTTTTTCTTTTTTTTTTTTTTGAAAAATAATGGGGAGTTGAACCTAACACCTAAACAAGATAATCCAAACTCCAAACCAACATACTACTATGTATTTCTTGTATAAGAAATTTATTTTGATATATAATATTAAGGAATATTGAATTAAAAACATGTATTTATTTATTTTATTAGGGAAATAATTATTAAAAAATTTGCTAAATAAGAATCAAAATGGTCCACAAAGAATGTCGAACCATGGATGTGAACCATTTTAACAAAAAAAGGAGTGATTACCGGGTTCGGTTTTCAAACATGGCACCATGGGGAAGAGAGATAAGGTTTTGTGGAGGGTGAGAGGGACGATATTTGATTGGTCATTGTAGAGGTGGGTAATTTGGTTAGCTCTAACAAATTTTGGGAAAGAATTGAGAATTTAGAGTTAAAATGGGGAAAGAAGTGAGAGGGATAATGAAACCCAGGCAAGGAAAGGCAGAAAGAGAAAGCAAAAAAAAAGGTTACGAGAAGAAAAATGGCGGATGTTTTCGGTGAAGAAAAAGAATTATCTTCTGATGAAGAAAGAGATGTAAGAGATCACGACAACCGACTGAAGGAGTATTTGAAGTTCATCATCAACTTTCAAGTTCCATTAGAATGTGATAAGATGGAGAACATGTATACAGTAGCAAAAATGATGATAGCTTTACGTTTAGACATTTTTATGCCGGAGTCTGAACTTACAGGTCGCTGTACTAGTTGTCCATCTGAGTTCATATGCGGTATTTCCAAAAGACTCGTGGTCGACCCCGTCATCATCACTAATGGAGAGGTGAAAGTTTTTCTTAGTTTTAGTCCTTTAAGTGAGTAATATTCTCATTAATGAATATTAAGCACGCCGCTAAGCATAAACAGAGATCGTGAATCTAACTAATGTCATCCACCTTCAAGATCGAAGAATAGCTTTGCTTCATGTAGGTGGGACACTTCCACCGACTCAAGAATACATCAAGACAAACGAGCGACCTAAGGCAGAACGCCTTCAAATAAAGACACCATCTCTAATCCAGATGTAATCATCACTTAGAGCCTTACCTCGTATTCTAATCACCGCGGAAATATGAACCATCGCGACTCCACTCAAAATGATCATGCATCTCCTACCAAAACCAACCTAACACACATTCATGATCTCCACCCTACATATGTACATGTTAGTACACGGTCTAATGGATCAACACCCTTCCCACCTATAAATACCACCTACATGAACTACATGAGACTTGATTTCTCCTTAATCAAGAGAAGATACGAGGCCTTCGCTTCCTTAGCAACCTCGGTCTTTCCTAAATCCAATCCCATTCCTCTTCCTCCTTTGTATGTAAAGGAAAACACACATTTACATTGGTGCCGCCTCGGGTCTCGATTACTTGAGAAACCAACATCACACAAATCAAAACCAAAACCCAAAAATCTCAAGCCCACGGGCATAGCAAGCCTCAAGCTCAAGTTCAAAACCTCGCAAACCAGCTAAGTTTAAGGAATGAGAGCATTTCCTTGCTCAGGCAGGAAAATACTGCTCTATGTGCATAAGTAGACACACAACAACAACCAGTTAAGAACGTCGCTGAGAATGACATCAACGAAGTTAATCAACAGATTAACGAATTGTCGCAAAGGATCGCCAGAGCAAGCGAAGAAAAGGCGCAATCCAGTGATCGTCGTAAAATGCTCAAGACGCACTAACGACGCCATTCACTACCGAGGTAATTTCAAGAAACCTCTCCTCAAGATTTCGTTCAGCCACGTTTTCCGATGTATGATGGCAAAGATTTGCATCGTCAACACGCGGGCTTCAACAATCAAAGCCTTGCACCCTACAGTTCAATCAAAGCCACCTCCATCGCACATTTGTTTCTGTTTCAGCCACGCTTCCGGGATGATGATTCGACACTTCCAACACGTTATTTGTACAATCCTTGCACTCTACAGCTTCAAAATGGTGCACTCCACCGCCATTTTTTTCCGCCGCCTCAAAATGGTGCACTCGATTATTTTTCTCGCCGACTTTCGATAAAGACGAGCAGCTCACCGATTCATTTGCTAGTCAGTACGTCCATAACAGGCGTAAGAAAGCTGATCTTGATTTGCTGTTCCAGCTCTCACTTGGCGAAGACGAAACAATTCGTGAATTCCTAGGTCAGTTCAAAGCCAAACTACTGTGCATGTAAACAGGTCTGAAAGAGTCCTTCGCTACCTTAGCATTCTCCAACGCCTGCCATGTGCGCAACACGGCACTCGCCAGATCGCTGATGAAAGAACGCCCATATACTTTATCTGAGCTGTACGCTCGAGACGACAAGTACATTAAGCTGCAGGAAGGCCTGAAACGCCAAGGCCTACCAGAAGAAGAAGAGGTCGCAGCAATATCATAACCGACGACCCCCCAGCTTCCAAAAAGTGACCTCGACAACAAGAACGGAAGTCAGGAAACAAAATGAATAATGACCGCGAGTTCGATGTTCTCACGCGGTCTCCCAGTTACATATTGGAAAGGATCAAGCGAGCTTCATATTTTCGACCTGATGTGTGGCAACCAGTAGATCGACCTGGCAAACCGTACTGCGCGTTTCACCGAGCCAAATGTCACGAAACTGATGCATGCTGGGGCTAAAGCACTACCTCCAGGACCTTATTGAAGCAGGACATATCAAACATTACACCAACATTGCAAACCGTGATTTGCACCATAAACTCATGGCTCACAGAGTGTGCAGTAGATCCCACCTCGCCATGACCGTCACAATGTTCAAGCTCACTCCCGCAGCAGAGGACGTCCCAAAGACCGTTTCGCTTATGAGCGACGCCAAGACTCATCGATCGCGACAATGATGTAATCCATTCATATGATCACTTTCCCGTGATGATTCCGCGACATCTTCTAGAGAAAACGGCGGTCGGGCGCTTCAAGAAGTTTATCAATTTTCTTCACAGGCCGCACATGCCCTGTGAAGTTTAGGTCGCAGCGCAGGGGATATCACTTTCATAGAGGCCGACCTCAACAAGGTCTGCCTCCCTCACAATGATGCACTTGTCATCCATGTCAAGATCAGCGATCGGATACCAAGCGCGCCTTGATAGACCGACTCGAGCTCGTATGCGACATTTTGTTCTACCATACCATACAAGAGATGAACTTACCCAAGTCGGCCTTTATAGATCCGACATCCTCTTTATGGGTTTAATGGCTCCAGAGCCGTAATCTAATCGGGTGATATTATACTCCCCTGTCCGTGGGATCACAAGAAGACAAAGTTAGCTTCAATATGCGGTTCAGTTTCTAGACATCAAGTCGTCCTGCACAACGCCATCCTAGGACGACGATGGATTCATCAAATGCAAGTTTGTCGTCAACATTGCACTGTGTTCTTCGCTTCCTGTGCCCTGTGGGCATGATGGAGCTTCAAACAATCACTCGAGGCTTATCATTGTAACCAAATCCTCTTAGCTTAATAAGACCGCCGACCCATCTCTCAACATAAGAAACGAGCCTACCGCCTACAACCATGGCAAAAGATTTGGTCACTGAGGTCAAGACCAGAGAACCAAAACAATACACCGGGGCTCCAAAGAAGAAGGTCTATTCAATGCGCTTCAAACCCCAGAAGTCAATCAAACCATTGTTGATCCACCAGTCAAGACCCCAGAGGTCGCTTCAGTTGTTGTTGCTTCACCAGTCAGTACCCCAGAGGTCGCACCATCATGTTTCGCCCAACCAGTACCGATTCCAAAGGTCACTCCAGCCTCTGTTGTCATGCCCACATAGGCCACCTCAGCCCCTGTTGTCGTCGCCATAGAGGTCGCTCCAGATCCTGCTGCCAGTTCCACTCTCCCGCAGATCGACAAAGTGTCTCCAGAGATTAATCCAACTGAAGAAGCATCAACTGCAGAAAAAGAACGAGTGAACTTAGGAACCGAAGACGACCCTAAATTCGTATATGTAGGGGCTAACTTGGACTCTACACTCAATGCTCAACTTGTAAACTTTTTATTAATGAATAAAGATGTTTTCACTTGGTCATATGTTGATGTGCCCAGAATAGATCCTAATGTTGCGTGTCATAGACTAAATGTAAATCCTAATGCTAAGCCAGTTCGTCAACGACCTAGACGGTTATCTTTGAGATTTCAAAAAGCAATCAATGATGAGGTCGACAAACTGAAGCAAGTCGGTTTCATCAGAAAAGTAGATTATCCAGATTGGATCGCTAACATCGTTGCAGTTCCAAAGAAGAACGACACAGTTCGCCTCTGCGTCGACTTCACGAATGTCAATCAAGAAACGCTAAAGGATAGCTTCCCTTTACCTCGTATCGACCGACTCGTGGACCAGACCTGTGGCCATGAGCTCCTCTCTTTCATGGATGGGTACAGTGGATACAACCAAATCCCACTCACTAAAGAAGATCAAGAGAAAACATCATTCATCACAGAGCAAGGAATCTATTATTACAACGTTCTTCCATTCGGCCTTAAGAACGCTTTGAAAATATATCGTGTCCCACATCGACATATTCCGGGACATGTTTGGTGACACCATGGAAGTGCCTACATCGAATTTACATGGTCGTCAAAAATAAGAAAGCCGGAAGACCACCTCAATCATCTCGTGAAAGTTCTCCAGTCAAGGCGTCGAACTTCGAATGAAGCTTAATCCATAAAAGTGCCTTTTTGAGCCGCCCTCCGGAAGTTCCTGGATACCAAGTATCACAAAGAGGGATCAAGGTAATCCAGACCAAACCGAAGCGTTCTTGGACATGCCCGACCCCGGACAAAGAAGTAAATTCGGTTGTCGAATGGTAGCAAAGATTCAACCGATTCATATCAAGGGCATCAGACAAATGCCGATCGTTCTTGCAACTTCTTAAAAAGGGTGAGCAGTTCTCGTGAAACGATCAGTGCCACCAAGCGTTCTCCACCCTCAAGGAGTACCTGACTACACCTCCCGTCCTGGCAAAACCAAAGGATGGCAAAACGCTGGGGCTATATTTAGCAATATCAGACTTTTCCATTAGCTCGTTTATTTTCAAAGAGGAAAATAACTAAGAAAAACCGATCTATTTTACAAGTAAGACGCTCACTTCAGTTGAAAAGAATTATTCGTACATTGAAAGAGCAGTACTCGCATTGTTATACTCAGCAAGAAAATTCAGGCCCTACTTTCAAGCGCATCCAATCAACATGCTCACCGATTTTCCCTTGAAGAAAATTCTTCACAAGGAAAACAAGACACTTGCATGGTAAAGATATGATAATAAGAACTCGGAGAACACCACATGGAGTTTGTCCCTCGCGACTTCGAGAAAGGTCGTCATTGGTAGATTTCCCAAAGATATTTCCGGTCGATGACCCAAATTGGGAACCGTAAACAGATCGCACCCACAAAGGAAAGTACCAAGTCAAGATGGTCTCTCTTTGTCGATGGTTCTAGTAACCCCTGCAGGCAA
Organism: Coptis chinensis; assembly: GCF_015680905.1. Lineage (NCBI taxonomy): Eukaryota > Viridiplantae > Streptophyta > Magnoliopsida > Ranunculales > Ranunculaceae > Coptis > Coptis chinensis. The sequence continues at coordinate 82,593,038 of NC_141463.1, read as the reverse complement.
GTGGAATCGAGTCGCCTTTAGTATCCCCGAGATGGAGCTATGGTACAGAAATCGGCCAGATCGACGCTCAGCCACCTCCAACAATGAGGCGGAGTATTGCAGGCATTAATCATGGGACTCGAATGGGCTACTGCCTTGGTGTTAAGGAACTTCAAGTCTTTAGTGACTTCGCGAATCGGTTGTTCGCCGACAAAAAAAGAGTACACTACCCACGAAAGTAATCTTTTCTAAGTATCTCCAAGTCGCTTATCATTTACTACCTTCTTTTAAGAAAGCTACCATACACCCGCTTTTAGCGTGCCCGATAATTTAGCTTTACTTAGCCACTCAAACACCGAATCAGACTCCATAGACAACTACTCATTAAAGTAGTTAACCGACCGCCTATCAAGTGGAACCCTAGCAATCAACGATCAGGCGCTCTCCTCGACAATCGGTGAGTCAAACATGGATGCGTCCTATCATAGAATACATCCAACACGGCACGCTCCCAGAAGAGCGTATCAAGGCCAAGCAAATCCCATATCAGGCACGCCATTACTGCTTAGTCCATAACAAGTTATTCAGAAAATCTGCTAGTGGACCTACTTGGCGTATGCATTAGTCCTGAACAAAGGTCAATTAATCTTTGCGAGATCTGATTCATGGGGAGTGTGGAAACCATGCGGGAGGTCGCTCTTTGGCTCACAAAGCAATTTCCCAAGGATACTTTTGGCCTCGCATGTAAATTGATGTCGAAGCATACGTCCTCAAGTGTATAAAATGCCAAACATTTGGCCACAACATTATCCAACCAGCTCACGAGTTGATCAAGATCGCGGAGCCCATGGCCATTTCACATGTGGTATTTGGATGTCATGGGACCGTTCATCCCATTTAAAAGCATCGGTTTCCACTTCGCCTTAGCTGCAACCGACTATTTTAAAGTGGATCAAAGCAATTCCACTAGCGCGATGTCAAAGAGTCACATGTCGTAAAACTTCATCCGACTCACATCATCACCTAGATTTGGTTTGCCACACACACTAGTGAGGGATAATGGCTCCAGTTCCCAAGGGCAAAATGGTTAAAGAATTTCGCCAAGTAGAAGATCGCTCATGCATTTTCCACTCCCCAAGATATGTGAGTAATGGTTAAGCTGAAGCCAACAACAAAGCAATCTTAGAAAATTTGAAGAAAAAGATTGAAAAGAACAAAAGCCAATGACCGAATCAGTTAGAGAACATTTTGTGGGCTCATCGCACCACAGCTCGCTCTAGTATAGGCGAATATCCATTCTCCTTGTGTTATGGCACAGAAGCCGTTATTCCCACCGAACCGACAAATACTACAACTCGGGTCGAACTTCGTAGAGTCGTGGCACAATGACTGGCCCTAGCACGAAGTTGACTTGTTAGAAGAATGGCGCGGACCTAGCCGTCATCAGAGTCACATCTTATCAACAAATTCTAAAGAAATCCTACAACAAGCGAGTGCATCCTTGATCTTTTCAACACGACGATCTAGTTCTGAAAAAGACTCAAGATGACTCCAAACTAGCACTAACATGGAAGGCCCATACATAGTGGAACACGTTGTAGGTAATGAAGCCGCATTGGATCAAAACCCGGTAGGGAAATTATTGCCACTTTGGAACACTTACTTGTTGAAGAAGTTTTATCAATAAAACTACATTGTTGTATATTCCATGTTTTCATTTTTTGTAAATTCAAGTTTAATTTACGATGTTTGTTATTACAATCTACTCCATTTACTTGCATCGATAAGTCATGCAATTCGCACCGTAAGCACGACCAGTACATTTCCACTGTCTGAAGTTTCAACACTCTCAGTGAGCAATACGCTTTTATAAGCCAACACGCCTCCTCGGAGCGTAACGCTCTTTGAGCTTTGGGCTCCATAACCTCTCCGAGTCTCGCTAGTTCAAGACCTATATTCTAGGATCGACTCAGTGAGCAACACGCTTTCATAAGCCAACACGCTCCGCGGACCAAAATGCTCTCGGTCAAGCAACACGCCATAAGCCAACATGCTCTCCGGAGCGTAACGCCTTTGAGCTTATAGTCTCCATCGCCTCCGAAGTCCTCGCTAGTTGAGGACCTATACTTCTGGGATCGACTCAGAGAATGCTCTCGAGCATCACACTTTCATAAAGCCAACACGCCTCCGCGGAGCGTAACGCCTCGCTAAGAACACACTTTCATAAGCCAACACGCCTCCGCGGAGCGTAATCGCTCTCGAGCCGCGCGGGCTCCATAGCCTCTCCGAAGTCTCGCTAGTTGAGGACCTATATTTCTAGGATCGACTCAGCGAGAACGCTCTCACTGAATAATACGCTTTCATAAGCTACCACGCTCCCCGTCAGTAGCACACTCTCTTGAGCTTACAGGCTCCATAGCCTTTCCAAGCCTCACTAGTTGAGGATCTATACTTCTAAGATCGACTCAAAGAGAATGCTCCCAGTGAGCAATACGCTTTCTTAAGCTAACACGCTCTCCGTAAGCAGCACGCTCTCTCGAGCTCACAGGCTCCAGCGCCTCCCCAATTTAGCCAGTTGAAAGCCCTTAATTTTAGGGTCAGATCAACGAGAACGCTCTCAGTGAGTCTTACGCCATAACATACTAGTACGCTCACCTAAGCTACCAGACTTCACAGTCTATATGGTTATTGCATACGAGCAACTCACATATCAAAACGTTGCCAACCTCTTTATACTATATTTATTTGTGGTCAGCCCACAAAACAAAATGATATTTATGACCCAAACGCTTCCTTAAGCTAGGTCCCATGCTCCTTAGCCACTTCACACCATGAGCATAATAAACAGAATACTGGCTACAAGTAATCAAGCAAAAACATGCATTCCATACAATTTACCAATGGAACTGCCTGACTAATGCCAGGAAACCAGTTCAAAAATCCACCAATCTGCTGGGTTTACCCAGGAAATCCAGATCAGTAGCTCGTACAATCTTAGCAAAATATCGAACTGCCACTTTCGTGGAAACCAGGTTCAGATCTAAGTGGCGAACCGCCGCTTTCGGACAAGCCCGAAAAACACAAAATTTATTGTTTAACTCTCACACGGAGAGGAGAATAGACAAAATGCTCATAAACTTTCAACAATTACAAAGACAAGAGTAGAAACCACCATCAAGGACCAGCCACAACATGCTTTTCTTTCGAGGTAAAAGACTAGTCGAGGGAGTGTGCTGGCGCAGCCAAAGACCACACGATAATTGCATTACCCCGCCCCCGCCATCATCGCTTTTTCACCGGGTGATATTTTCATCCGATTCGCATATTGGGCACATGCCATGGTATACGATCCCAGACTTTGTGTGCCACCGACATTGTTTGGCATACTTTCGGCGCCGGCTAGCTTCCTAGCAGATCACTATCATGCGTTAACTAGCACAGCGTTTCGTCAACAAAGATCCTAATATTTCTTGGTCATCACTTCCGTTTCTTTCTTGTCAACCCCCACGCATTTCGAATACATCCCTACCGACGGCGCGAAGTTAACATCAGTCTCAGCGTGTTGCACAACATTCTTCAATTTATCATACTCCGCAAGAAACTACAAGTACAATACTAAAGTTAAAGTTGCCCAATAAACAAAAAAAAACATATAACTAATCAACAATTACCAAGCAAGTACCCATATCCATGGTCCCCAACAGCATCTCCATATCTTCATCTTCAACTTCAGCCTTATCACCATCCAACACGATCCCTTTTAGAAGACTGGTCGCTATGGGTGCTGAGTGGAAGCTGCCAGCAGAACGTTTCACAGCACGCTTTTTCCCCGTCTTCCCCATATAGAAGAATTCAGTCCCCACATCCCTGACACGCTGGGGCGAATTCTCCCGAGTGACGTGGTGGCCTTGACCCTGGTCGCTACAGTCTTCATCAGCCAGATCGATCTCATTCATCTGCCGAGGCGACCTGAATACAATGCCACCAGTCGAGCGACCTGAATTCCTGGGTCGCTTATTACCCTTACTTTCTGAAGCAACAATTTTTCTCTTACCACGGTCACCATGCACATGAGCATGAAACTTCATTTCTTCCATTATAAGAGGGGAGGTTTCCCTCACACTCCCTTCCCCCTTACTGTATTTGCGGCACCTGGCCATAGAGAAATCTACAAGCAAAGCTGACATTACGTGAGTTATCAACCAAGACACAGGTTTCTATTCAAAAGGTATAAGCAAAAACGAAAACAAACGTACCTGAGTAAGCAGCAAAGAAAATGGCGCACAACAGTTTGGAGAAGACGAGAGGCAGCAAGAAGAAGAGCAAATGTTTTTGGTCTTCTAGGAACAGTTCTACTTTCTCTCAAATAACATATCTTCCCTAGAAATGCCATAATTACATCGAGACGCCAAACGTCAGGCCACCTGGCAGCCATCATTGCACATCTCTAACCGCTCAATTTCCTACATGTGTCGCGCACATGCAGAAATACTTCAGCTCTCCAGAATAAAGGGAACAACATACGTCCTACTATATCCGCAGTTCGTAACGAGTCACTAACTCTCGTTACACGCGGCCCACTATGCTAAGGACAAATTAAAGGCAGGACGCTCACTCAAGATCACAGGTTACTTAAAATCAACTACTGTTACAAGGACTCATCTACGCAACTACACAAATATAGCAATATCACCACTAATACATTCAACCATGCAAGAGTTACACAAAGCAGAGAAGCAAGCAGCAAAAATAGATTATAAGCAAAAGATGAACTGGTTGGACAAACCCATACCATTAGTTAAGATTTTATTTGGGCCGAAGTCTACTCAGAAATCCAATTTCGGCTAACCACCATTCAAGATCATATTGGCACCCTGCACAATACGAGCCAAGTCGTTCAACATGTCAGTAAATAGAAACAAGAAAAATGAACTACCCAGGTTACCCCGGGAAACCAGCTCTATTGTATCACAACTTACAAACATTAAAATCAACAAACCAATCTCACAACTTCGCCAGCTCCAGGAAGGACAACCAAATCTCCAGCCACCGAAGTCTTCAACTTCAAAGATCCCTCTCCCTCGACCACAATCGGGACACACCATCCACATCTAGACTCACAAGTACATCAGACACAACAACTTCAGTTCGAGATGCAACAACTTCTTGGGCAACGACTGTAGAAGTAGGAACATCACTCGCACCTCCCTATACCTGTACCACTGAGGTACAAGGATCCCCGCGCTCATGCTCGTCTTTCAAGGCATTGTAAGCGGCCTCCAGATCAACAAACTCAAAGATCCGAGCGTCATAAGCTTTCAGAGCATCCCGAGCAACCCCTTTGTCGCGGTATGCATCTCATTCAACCTATTTAATTTCCACGATGAGAGTGATGAATGTTTTCTTCAAGACTTGTAGTTTCAAACCAGTTCATCCACCTTAGTATCCTTCAGTAGCTTCGCCAAACTAAGAGCTTGATGCGTTTTCTTCATCTCCTCAAGCTCCTCGCGTTCCATACCAGCGACGTCCTGAACGTTCTTCAACTCGTCTGTCAACTTCACCACAGTCTCTCTATCTAACTCAGCGAACTAGAGAATCTCCTTCAGTTTCTGAAATCCACTTACAAGCTGCAATCGCACACATATACTAGCAATCAGTTCATAGCAGTTCTCATAAACAAACAAACTAAATCGGGACAGTTTCACGTACCAGACATTGCGCGATCTCCATCCGCTTCAGGTTATCAGCTAGCCCCTTGGCATCTAGCTCCTTACGGTTGCCATCCAGAGCTATATGTTCAAGCAAACAAGTCGCTACCTTACTTGACCTGAAGCTGTAATCAGTTCGCCTCACAGTCCGCTGCACCCCCTGGTCATCCAAGTACACTAGCTGCAACTCTAAGTCATCAACAGTCATAGGCGACTTCCCGCTAGCCTTACTTGGACCCTTCGCCTTCGCCAGCGGGCTAGGCTCTCGTAACATAGGGAACGAACTCGGTTTAGCCCCAAAAGTTGCCAAGTCCAAAACTTGTTCCGGTCTCGACCGAGTATTGTGAGTGGCTGTAACGCCAACTCAACCACCACCAAAGCCGCCCCCCATGCTGGAATTGTCCCCAAGCACGTGCTTCGCAGCTTTGGCAGCCTTTGTAGCGTCATGCTCTGACGCGTCTGTTTTCCTCTTCAGCGAGCTGCTCCGCTGCACGAGGGTTGAAAACTACCCTCTCCAGTTCCACAGGCGCGTCAACCGACCCCCCCCCCCTTCAGGATGCCACCCCGACGTACCAACCCCAGAGGCACCAGCACCTCTAGAGGGTCGTTTATCACCACCGCAACCTCGGTTCCTATCTTCCATAGTTATCAGATCGCTATTTCGTTTATCCATCACTTCTTCACTCGCTTGACCCCGTGCCCTTTTCTTCTGAACTCTCCTTTTCTCCCTGATCACCGGACCTCCTTTTTCCACGAAGAAATGAGTAACTTCTGGCAGTTTCGCTCGCTTCTCAGACCGAGTCAACCTCGCCAAACTTCTCTATTTCCTTCCGACGGGTTCGCTTTTGGCAGCCAGACTCGCAAGCACAACACAAACACATGTAGATCAGAATGATAATAACCGAGCAATCAAAATTATAAACAAATGCACTCCACCCACCGGAGATGTTGCAAATCCTAGTTTGCAACCTACATCCTCTAGCACAATAGTTTCTAACTAACAGCAACGACCTCTTCTTCCAAGCCTCATTGCTTACACCATCCATAACACTAGAATGCCCACTCAAATTTTGCAAGCTAAAGTTGAAATTGCGAGATCGCTTGACAACAAAATGTTCCATAATATCAGATACCCCTATGTGGTATTCACCACTAGCATTCAATAAATCGGATACCCTGAACAGCCGCCAGGTGTTACCAACAAACTGACAAGGGGATTTCCAACATTCAGCTAAAAAATCGCAAACCAGCTTCGAGAACGGTATTCGCATATGCGCTCTCAGTTGACCCTTGCAGATTATAATCCCACCGTTTGGAGGGTTATATTCCTCACTCCGCACATTTTCACGCGGTTCGGGTTCGTATATCTTTAGGTCGGGTATATCTATCCCGTAAGTTGCCCTCAGTTCGGGGAACGCACTCACTGCATGACGATCCACCGTCCTAGGGGGCAACCCACTTGAAGATGACCCTTCATCACGACCTGACGTGCTAGCCACAGCACCAACATAGCCAGATCGTATACTACCTTCATCTTCCCTAACATCAACCTCACCATGCTCAGACCGACTGCCAAGACTCACCGACTCTTCCTTATCTTCCTCATACTCACCACAGCTTAAAGAGACCTCTCGAACCTCTTCAGATCGAGTATCATCAGAGTCAGACATTTTTTACGTTTTCTTCTTATCAAATATCCAAACTTAAACAATAAAACCTAACACCGACCTACCTAATAAACACACTGCACTTGAACAAGAAGAAAGAAAACTGAAAATGGAAAGGCAACGGTAGCAGAAACACTCACTTGAGAAATCCTAGCTTGTGATTTTGCTGAAGAAGAATTGAAAACAGAAAGTAACTTTTCAGTTGTCCCAAATTTGATTTTGTGCAATCGCCCGTTCAGTTACCAAGAAGTTATGATTACAGCCTACGCCCTAGCCCACACACGTGTCTCAAGGACCTGTCTTTTCAAGATTCTGAAAAATGCAGCAACATGTTTCCTTACCAACTGCTATGATTCTGTCACGCGCAAACCACGTGCCAAGTTTCACTTCTCGTCAAGACGTCATACAACACGACTCGAGCTCTACGGTGTGCCAGTCGGGTTCATTCACACCAGCCCGCTCTTCCACTCATGCTCAACACGCACTGCCGTTTTCTCTCAGCAAATCGCTTAAATGTACAACACAATCTACTGAGAAGGGGCTGTGTAAGGAAGTAATATTCTCATTAAGGAATATTAAGCACGCGTTAAGCATAAGCAGAGATCGTAACGAACTCATGTCATTGACCTCCAAGATCGAGTTGTGAATATCTTGCTTCATGTAGGTGGGACACTTCAGCTCGCTCAATAATACATCAAGACAAACGAGCGACCTAAGGCAGAACGCTTCAAATAAAGACACCATCTCTAATCCAGATGTAATCATCACTAGAGCCTTACCTGTACTTCCAATCACCGTGAAATATGAACTACTACACCTACTCCCAATGATTACAGAATTCCTACCAAAACCAACCTAACACACATTCATGATCTCCACCCTACATATGTACATGTTAGTACACGTGTCTAATGGATCAACACCCTTCCCACCTATAAATACCACCTACATGAACTACGTGAGACCTGATTGTTCTCTCCCCCCAGAATCAAGAGAAGATACATAGGTAGCTCGCTCCTTAGCTTAACTTCGGTCTTTCCTAAATCCAATCCCATTCCTCCTCCTCCTTTGTATATAAAGGAAAACACACCTTTACAAGTCCTATTTTTTTAGTTTTCTATGTGTTTTGCTAGCTAAATGCCTAAATCAATGTTGGTATATATATGTTCTATGAATGGGTTGTTAATATTCATTTATTTGCTGTATATATATTAAGGCTATATATGTATATGTTGAATAATAATGTGGCTTGTTGGGTTTTGAAGTTTGATAAATGGGTTTTTTTTATGTTGAGTTTGTTGGGTTAACGAAATGTAATTTATTAAGGCTAATGAAATTTTTGTTGGGTTTCTTTCATCTCTAATGAGATTGATTAGTACGTGATGGGTCTTGATCAATATCTTTTGCTACATCTCTGTTTTTATTTTTAAATTGCTTGTGGGTTTATTTTCTCTTGTTTGGTTAACTATTACCTACGTTTCTGATGATGCACTAGCTAATTGGCCCGGCTATTGCCGGGCTTACTACATTAATAGTGGATGATCTTTGTATTTCAATCATTGTTCTCACTGGAAAATAATCCATATATTGTTCACTTCTATGTATTTTTAGAGATAAATCACATTACCCAAATACCAATATTAGAACTTAGTAGCCATCATCCACATCCTCATAATATTCTTTATAAATTGGATCTTCACCATGGGCTGATAATTGCCAACTGTATCCAGTATTTAAGTTAAGTTAAGACGATATTTTATTTTACTTTTCCTAATCCAGTTAGCATTCATCTGTAGTGGTACCCCCTAATCCATAAATCGGGCAGGAAAAATGTTGATTGTTGATCTGTATCATTCATGTGGAGTAACAAAAGTACTTTCGGGAAGTGTAGCATGTGTGTACCTTTGTAATAGTGGAAGACCACATTCTCAAGCATGTCTTAAAGATATTGTTGGGCAACGGAATAATATTGAAAAGAATTTTACAATTAGAGAACACTGTAAACACGATTATATTAATAGCGAGTGCTAATAGATTTCAACATCATTCTCACTTGTTACCAAAGATTAATAGAAACGGAAACAAAGAAATGATGAATAAGAACTCCTAAATGTAAACTAAAATAAAAATCTCAATATCTCCATGTGCCCATACCCAGAGTCACCAACATCTTTTTAAGACCTTGATCTTAAATTTTGACATTATCTAGTATCTACCTCGAAATTCACCTGCACCACACAGTCTTAACTTAAGAAGTAGATATGATACCAAAAATGTCAGAGATAAAAATTCAGCAATAATCTTACAATGCAGCTTATATCTACCCCGTCGATTATTCCTATTGGATCAAGATTCATTTACAGTTCAGTGAGATCATCCTTGTTCTTATTTTTTGAGATCAACCTTATTCTTATTCCATTAGTCAGATAAAATCATAAATACAGTTTTACCACTACCTGTTTCCATCCTTAAGGCTTCACGCACTCGTAAGGAAGATGGATGCATGTTACGGGTTTCAAAGCACTTACAAATGAAAAGATGAGCCATTCATCATGGATTTTCATTAAGGAAATATTTAAAACAAAGAACCAAGGGTGATATGGATTGCATACGCCTTATTCTCGGCTTGAAGTGTGAAACACTTTCTGCTTTAATTTTGGGATGTGGGCAAGAATAATGATCCTGTAAATAAAATAAAGTAGAAAAGGCAAATCAGCAAACTTATTTACAGATACTTGTATCATAAAAAGAAATAACGAATAAAATCGATAAGAAAATTAAAAAAAATCTATATTCAACGTGAACTGTAAATTCCATATATAAATACTATACATCTACAAAGCCGAGATTGGCAACTGCAAAAGTTGTTATGGGCAACAATGCGATATCAAGGTACAAGAATGTATGGACATCTTTTACTACAAACAGTTAGCCAGAGCCAAAACTTTCAAATAACTTCAAAAGCGGGAATTTAGTAGAACTTCAATTCCTAATTACTGCCATAAATTGTAACAAAAGCCCAGGCAAGATGTATGTCCACTAGACTTCCATGTTGCCACTTCAATCTAACCCATAAATTTCAGGCACTTGGCATTCACATCTCCACTCCACGAATTTGTTTCATTGATGGCATTCTCTTGGCATTGATGACAACACAGTTACTTCATAGCAGAGCGCCCTGTATCTTCAAGCTCACCAATTCCTTCCCATCTCAACATCAAGAAAGATACACGAACTTTTCCATCGACTCAATAAAATCATACCAAGACTCGGTTAAATCATATGGATATTAAACAACAAATAAAGGATTGTGAGTAGCTCCATGCGCTTTCTGCAGCTGGATATGTGGTTCCAAGTAGTAAGGGATACCATAATGCTTGCCTGTTGCTTAGCAATAAGATGAAAGAATCGTGGAAGACATCCGCAACTCCTGAAACAGTTTATCCCACTCCTAATCGTTCTCCTATCGGAGGAAGAAGACAAAGCATACCAACATAATTTTCCATGGACAGAATAGAAATAGTCCAGTTCAATTCTCCTACAATGCTCACCGTTGAACTGTTAGAGTAAATACAAATTCCTCTGACAAACTCAAGTTTCCTATGATGTTGTCGCTCAGCGTAAGGTCCAACAACCAGTTGTAGCCTTGTAGCACCTAGGATAGCAGTATCCCTTTTGACCTTGTTAAACCACATTTTTCAATAGACTCTCGTATCAAGTCAAACAACATGAGATACACGGGAATCATTTGATACAGCCTCTTTGTTCTTTTTGTACCGCTCAATGTGCTTACGATACTCTTCTAGCTCTTTTTCTAATTTCTCAATGAACTAATCACTTGTGTGTTCAAGTGACTGCTCGTATTTAGATTTTTCCAATGCCTGCAACATTTTAGAATAGATAAATATGGGAAACAAATCATATAGGTTTAAGCTAACATATCACGACATAATCATATTGTGAAGTTTTTGTTCATACATAACTAATTATCATAAATATATGCACATATCGTATTACATGTAACCCTATATATATCCTAGAAAAGAACATATCTTTACAGTTTGTTAGATGGACAAATATAATCATCACAGTTTTCTTATTTAATCATTAATATCATTGTATTATGAAAGTGAAGTGAAGAACCAGAAAATACCGTACAACATATGGGGAACCATGGGAAGCAGAAGGTGCCTTATTCTTCGACAATGTATCTAGAGGTGACATAACCTTTGGTTGTAAATAATTCTTCCCATGATAAAATATAATAGTGTTGTTGGATTTTATGTTAATCACAGTGCCTTTACTTAGACGGGTAAGCTCCTCAGCATATTCCTGTATCTGTCCAGGTTTGCAAGGCAAACCAAAAGTCTAATAAATTAGCTAGAGAAGGGTAAGAAATAATGTAATAATTATTCTTAGTAGCATACTTTGGCGGATTGATGCAGAGAAACTCCTAGCCCGGTTCAGATATTGTTCAACACTTCACATAGTGTTGTTACATTCAATACTGACAATATATTTATTAAAAAAAACGAAAAGAAAAAAGAAACAATAAATCAATTTTAGAAAATTGATTCGATACAATAGAATGATGAAACAGTAGTGGAGAACGTCAATATTATAGAAAAACAAATTTCGGTGTAACAAATCAAATCGGACATAATATAGGTGTAGAAAGTTTACTCACAAAAGTAGAATCTCGATATTAAAAATCAGACATTGTGAGCATATGAAAAATTAATATTTACATAAAGCTAGATTCACTTTAGAGCTATAGGAAAGGGAGGGACTCCACGCTACGCTTCACTGCAAAGTGCAAACAAACTTACATATTGCACAAAGGTGCCACCCTAAAGACTAACATAGTACGATACCCATGGATGTTGTTATCCATCAGACTAAGCAATATCATTGAGTTCAGTCAAATATTAATATCACAAATAAATAAACATGATAATAAGGGCAATAGAATAATACTACTTTCTTATTCCTTTAAGCAATAATAGTGATATATTAATGTCTACCTGAAAAGGCATCTTAAGAATGTCTGAGTGAAGTTAAGCTTGACAACTACTGCTGTCAAATGGGCCGGGCCGGGCCAGCCCGGCCCTCAAAACTTACAACCCTCACAAATTAAGGGCCGGGCTGGCCCGCCCCTCATTAGTGTTGAGGGTCGGGCCAAAACGGGCTAATAGAAAAATATATTGACCCTTGCCCCCCCATTATATAAGGGTGAGGGGCGGGTTAGGAGCTTTTTTACTCACTATAATCTTTGGGTGTGGTTAGCAAAAAATGACGAGGGACTTAGGACTCCAAACAAATTGAGGGAAATAAAAGCGTACACATGTCCAATTAGTACAAGTGTACAACACATTTGAAAAGAACACTAGTGCCTGTATACTCAAACTTAGCCACCAGCCCACCACATCCTAAACTTTCTTTATTCGTGGACTCTGATTCCGAAAAGACTGTGTATGTCACATTGCACAGAACAATACTCTACTTCCTGCTTCAACGAACCTACATAATGAATTTGTGAACGTGCACCAAAAAACATGTCAGTCACACAGCCATCAACTTATCGTTCAATTACTGCTTCAACTGAAAGGCTTTCATCCGCGACAGATTGGGGACTATTGCTTGGAGGATGTCCAAAAAAAATACTCTCGGGAGAGTCGAGAGTGTAGCCCATAGAGGAGCACCACAACAATTTTGTGAGATTGTTTTTGATATTTAAGTCTCGATGAGTTACCTACTCACCTCTCATAGTTTTGTTGGCTTGTCGCAATATTCCCAATCCACACTCCCCCTGTCAGAAACATAGAAAATTAGGTGCTCCCCATCAGCATCGAACACATAAAAACCAATATATAAAGAGGCTTGGTACAGAACAATTTAAAACAAACTAATATTCCTATAATTTAGCAAACTGGGCTAATATTAGGCCATTCAAATTTCTGAAAATGGTGTTGAGGAAGAATCCCAAAGAGCCGGGGATAAACTATTTGGGCTTCCATGTTGAACAATTTTCACTCCTTACGGGTAAAGAATTATGCGTTAAATAAAGCAAACAGATAATAAGATGCATTCTGAGTTTCTGACAACATTAGAATTGATACACATAATAATATCTAGGAAGTACAAGTAACAAGTATCTCTAGTAAGTTAAATTTTATATGGTAGTACAACGATAAGACTACTCTATTCCATTTTCAAGATACCCTCTAACTTGATTTCAGAACTTTGTTGCTCCTCAATGGGTGACAAGTCCAACAAAAGGCTTACCGAAGCCTCGTCTGCAACTATTTGATGTTGCTGGGAAACAACAGGATGAACTTCTACAAAATTATTTGATGGCTTGCTCAAAGAGACACTTTTGTAATAGAAAAAATTTGTAAGCAAAACACATTGAAATTGTAAGAAAGCACCTATCAATGGCAGACGATGTCCTATTAGCAGAGCGAAAAGCGTGCATATTAACCATAATAAGGGGTAACATGGGTACATACCATTTGGCTCGCCCAACATGAAGATAACCAAAGACTGCAGAAGTGCAAATACACAAAACTCACAGACTAGCAGTCTTCATTCAATATTGAAATACTGATCTTATCCCATACTACAATACAAACACTTAGACCCAAAATAGAGTGTTGATTTATGGTTACAAATACATGTATAATGTTTGGGATCCAACCATACAAAATGAGGAACAAATACATAGTTTAAGTCTCAAGTGGTTTATGGCCCCATCCACTGTCATGATTCAAAGAATCGTCATGACTTCAAGGCATACCGAACATGCGGCAAACTAATCAACGACAATATACATGCCTTTTAAGAAAAATGTGGTCTGTAACCAACTTGTTACAATAAACTTCATACACATTAACAAATAAGAGAACTTGGCGTACCTTTCGAAGTTGGTGTTCTTCAAGTGACCGATTACTACTGGAAATGAAAGATAACTGCATAAGAAGAAAACTAATATATGGTTAGACAAGCTTGTAGACTGAAAAGCTAATTGATCCGCCAAATTAAGTCAAAAGCCATAATGCACTCTCAAAGAATCTTGCGTGTAAAATACACCGATTTGAGCGACCAACTCGGATGGCATAAACCAATTGTATCACTACCAAATATGCAAAATTTACATTGCAAGTCTAAAAATGTGAAGGCAATCTCAAGTATCGGGACAAGGAAATTAAGCTACATAAGTACATAACTAAGCAAAATAACATAGAAATCAATTGTACACCATCAACTATTCTTGAAAGGTAACACCGAGTCACCGACCCACCATAGCACTACACAAATATATGACCTGAATATGCAATGTGATACCTATACCACCACAATCAGCAAACATAAAATTAAACTTAGTAAGACATAGTAATACTTAAAGAATAATAATTATTATAAAAAAGATATTGAAAAAACTAATCGTACCCTTCCAATAAATGGCCTAGTCACTAGTCAGACCATTCATCTCCCCACCAAAAATTTATCCAAAATTACCAACAAGTCTAAATTAGGAAAATGAAGCATGTACTTAATACTTGTTCGATAATGGAACGCAAAATGTAACCAAAATTTTATCCCCTTGTCCAAAATAGACATTGAGTTACAACTCGAGATCTTGCATCAGCTCTTCCATCACCTTCACACCATGATCTTGGAGCCCTTCTTCAGCTTGAAACCAATCTTTCAAGCACATAAAAGCCTCAATAGTCTCCGGCAACAAAGAGCTGCGGTACTTGTTGACCACCCTTGCACTAGCTCTAAAAGCTGATTCCGATGGAACTGTAGAAGCAGGTGAAGTTAGTAAATCTCGAGCCATTGCCGACAGAATTGGATAAGTACCTTCCTGAGTTTTCCACCAATCCAAAACGTTAAATGGTGGCTCTTTGTCGACTTTAATGACTGGTTGCTCCAAATAATGTTGCAAATCAGACTTGTTAGTATTACTAGAAGATGCTCTCCGCTGTAACAACAAGTCAAATACAATGTCATCATCATCACCAGAATTAGGTACGGATGATCCAAACCAAATTCAGTATTACCCATTTTCTTTTCATATTCTTCAAAGAGCTCAGCCAATTTGGTTTTATAAGTCTTCATTTTCAACTGATTAAATGTAAGTTCTGAGTTTGGTACAACTTGAGGCTCAGATTCATAATTCAGGTCCACACACAACTCAAGAATCGTAAACTTGTATCGGGGATTCATGCATGAAGCCAGCCCAAGAACCAAAGGAACATCTTTCCAATATCTATCATATTTTTTTCTCATGCTAGTATACATAGGTTTGAAAGTAGGTTCACTATCACATTTTTTCAAGACCA
This sequence comes from Coptis chinensis, assembly GCF_015680905.1. Taxonomy (NCBI): domain Eukaryota; kingdom Viridiplantae; phylum Streptophyta; class Magnoliopsida; order Ranunculales; family Ranunculaceae; genus Coptis; species Coptis chinensis. Next base: position 82,577,339 of record NC_141463.1, on the reverse strand, counting down.
ACAAGATTTTACTCAACTAATAACAAAAGGCACTAGATGTAACATACCGACTCCCTGAAAACAACTTAGTCGCATCCTGGTAAACCTTGAAAAGATCTCTAATAGCAACAACATTTTTCCAATCAGCAAGAGTAGGAGTATTTGTATACCCCTCACCATAAAAGAAGAGATCAATAACTTTTTGGTACGGTATTGCATCTCTCAACATTATAAAGGTGGAATTCCACCGAGTCGGAATGTCAACGGGCAATCTTTTTGTCTTCATGTTCAAAGATTTACAGTTCTCAAAAAACTTTTCCAGTTTACCTTGAGAAGACTTGAGATGTTTCACACTCTCTCTAATGTTATTAAGGGACACCTCAACATGCTTTAATCCTGCTTTTACTATCAGATTCATGACATGTGCTGTACAACGAAGATGACACAACTCTCTACTTAATGTAGCATCACCAAAAAATTTATCTTTCAACTGAGACACAACACTATCATTGTTAGACGCATTATCCAAAGTTATAGTTCCTATCCTATCACATATCCCCCAACTCAACAAGTTGGCATACATTGCATCACTAATCGCTCTTCCAGTGTGAGGTGCAGGAAGCACGGGGAAGCTAAGGACTCGTTTATGAAGTTTCTAGTCTTTAGTTATAAAGTGGGCAGTTATACACATATATCCTAGCTTCTGATTTGACGTCCACAAATCTGATGTTAAACAAACTTTACCAGGAACACTTCTCAAGATATCTTTCAAAGCAGACCGTTCTTCTTGAAAACTCAACATCACATCACTTCTCATTGTTGAACGACAAGGAGGTTTTTAAAATCAAGGACCAAATGCCATCTTAATCCATCTATGAAAGGTTGGTTTCTCAACTTTCACAAATGGTAATTCCTCAACGACAAAATACCTAACAGTTTCTCGACGGGCAATTATCTTATTAAACTTAAAGGAATAAACCACACCATTCTCAGTTCTACCAATTATTGTTTGACCCTTCTCAGTTGAAGTTCTAATAACACAAGATTCTGCATGCCTACGAAGGTGACTAGTCCCTCCCCTACCCCCAGTAGAAAGAGGAGTTTCACAAATTTTACAAACAGCACTATATTTAACAGACCCATCAGGTTTTTTTACTTCACTACCATCGTCATTCTTATCAGCCTTAACATTAAAATGGTCCCAAACAGAAGATCTTGGGCGTTTTTTACCAATGGATCTTGGAAGTATGGCTGTACTAGTAGGGGGCTGAGAACCAACTGACTCTGCAGCAACCGAAGGTTCATTTGGAGATTCTACCTCGAATCACAATCCAATATGTTATCCATCTAGTAAAGAAAATATAACAAGCTGAAGGAAGCAAACCTAAGGAAATAATAATTTGTAACGCAGCGTCGCAGCGTCAACTCTGCATTTAAAAACAAATGAGTATATAATAGAATATTAGTATTTATTTTGATCGATGAGAGAAGTAACTAATTTGAGGATAGTATTGAAAATCATTTTACCTTGACAAAGACACTTTGATGTGATTCAAGGACTTCTTATAGCTTGGTTCTCCACCACTACCAAAACAACAACCTGGACCATAAACAAAAAAAAACAAAAAAAGGTAAGGAAAAGAAAGCATATGAAGCTTAAACTTGACTTGATTGACTTGATTGGGCTGTAAAATCTCTGCCCACAACTTCAACAGTTACATAACTTCCTATAAAGATGGAATTTTGTTTAGAAAGATTTAGTGAAAGATGCAGAAATCTAAAGTAAAGAGATATCTCTTTGCAAGTTATAAAAAGTAATTGTATTTATTGCTCCCCCAAAATAAAGGAACGTGAGAGATGAAGAAACCCACAACTTCAACAGTTACATAACTTCCTATAAAGATGGAATTTCGTTTAGAAAGATTTAGTGAAAGATGGAAATCTAAAGTAAAGAGATATCTCTTTGCAAGTTATAAAAAGTAATTGTATTTATTGCTCCCCCAAACTAAAAGAACGTGAGAGATGAATAATCGAGTGGCCAAGAAATGCAAAAGTGGAAGATCTAACACAAAACAACAGGTGACAGAGAGACCATTGCCCGATCTCCCACTAGATATCATGGAAAACATCATGAGACGTCTATACTATGCAGATCACGTTTGTGCACTTGCAGTTTGTAAAGGACGGCGTTCAATGTATGGCGTTCCACCATTGCAAATTAATGTTATCAATTAATTAATGAGGTTTAAAACATAAAATAATTGAAGTATAAAAAGAATGAAAACTAATCTTGAGAGATTCAACCTGTCGGCAACCATGGTGAAAATGAGGGCTGGGAAAATAGGGTTTGTTGTTTACCCAATTTCTAAAAGGGTAGATATTATAACTCTAAGAGTATTTTAAGTAAAACAAAATTTTAATATGGTAATAAGGTAAATAGGTAATTATAGATGAGGGCTTACTGCGGGCCTGAATGAGGGCCTAATTAGGGTCGGGTTGTGGGCCGGGCTTAAGATTTGAAGTCTAGGCCCTTACCCTCCCCTCATATGTTTGAGGGCCGGGCCGGCCCTACCCTCAAATCAATGTGGGCTTTGTTTTGAGGGCTTTTTCAGCCCATAGGCCGGGTTGGGCGGGTCGGGCGGAGGGCTTGAGGGATGTTTTGACAGCACTATTGACAACAAATAACAACATACGCACTTCAACATGACACCAAATACAACAATGTAAAAACTGCTTATGTCTAGGACAGTAGGACTACATGTGCTTTAAACGATAAAGTAACGGCATTGTTAGATAAAACCTCTTGATCAATTAAGTTCACAATTGTTTCTCCTTCTAATTGATATTCATCATCATAAAATAGAATTGATTGATTTCTTTTTTCTTTTTTGGTTATAAGGTTTGGTAGGTTTGATGAATGGTACTTGTTTGGGTTTCATACTAGAAGAATTGAGGGCGAACTCAGGAGGTTTTGCTATGGAGATCGAGTTTTGAGTGTTTTTCAGTAATCTTCCAAGGTGGTTTTGTTTTTCTGTTTTTTTTGTGAGGTTAAGAAGCCCCAAAAAACTCAATAATACGATAAACCCAAGATAGCACAATCCATAAAAAAACGGATTCACATAATACATCTCTTAATATGAGAATGACTTATTCAAACTAATAGTAAAATTTTTCTATTTTTCCTATGACCTTCTTTCGACTCAAACTAAAATCGGCGATTAAAAAAAAAGGAGTAACCAATCAACAACTCTTGGATCGATATATAATGAAGAGAGAAACCCAAAAAATCAATATGGAAATAACTTGGTACTGGTGTACTAATAGAAGGAAACTACCACAAACTTGCAACTGTTTTTTAACAACTTTAAGAGAGAAGGCGTGAATGATGAAACACGCCATGCATTCATGCTATACTATCATAAATGAATATATCATTTTATCATATATGCATGTAAATGAAAAGAAATAGTCGCATAGACACGCACCTACCATAGACCAAGTTTAGTTGCAACCTTATACTGTTTAAATCTCGTGTCCACGTAGAGCTGAATAATAACCTGCGCATTTCATCCGACACACATAATCAGCTGAATTAGCAATCATTTATTGCATTTCAGCAATCAAATGACAATGTTATGGTTTTTCATTTAATCCCTCTAACATACCATGCATGTATCCATCTCTCCAAAATGATTTTTTTCCAAAAAAATAACTGGAAAGAAAAACTTAATTACTATGGAAAGGAGAAAGTTGACTCACCATGTATCTTTGCTTGAAAGTACTTTGTCCCTAATCGTCATTCTCAACTGCCGCATTGAATGGTATTGCTCACAGAGGGCCGGAGTATTAAGGGTACTAACTTGTATAGTTCCAACAATTTGAGTAGCCACTTGGGGGAGATACTGCTGCACGTGATAAGAGCCCAAAATTGTAGTTTAAATCCTTTAATAGTATTTCTATTTAGCCAATTATGTTATTAGTAATATAGATTTATCACTAATTACGTGCTTTTGAGTATTTCAGGCTTTGGAGTTGAATAAATATAAATTCGTTACTAATTAGGCGCTAAAAGGAGTTAAAGTGATTGCTATGAAAGTTCCATGAAGAAAGCCCAAGTTTCATGGAGAAAAAGCCCTTAAAAAGCCCAACTCAAAGCTATTAAGTGAAAGTCAAACCGGATTAGAAAGTTGAAGAAAAATCAACAAAACTTCAAAAAGTCATAACTTTGGACTTAGACCTCGGATTTGGGCCTATTTTATATCAAAATGACCGGCTCAGAAAGCTCTTTCCAATGGTTCAGACTGTGACTAGATTAGAGAAGCATAAGTTGGTGAAAACTCGCGCTACAGTAACACGACTAGAATTGGAAGCCTTGGATTCAACAAATTGGGTTTTGGACTTGATTTATGGGTCTATAATTGTCACTCCCCGAGACCCATCACACATCCCGAGGACGTGGAGATGAATCTCGAGGCAGTCACTGACACAATTCTATTGAAATTTTGACGGAGTTTCCTTTATTTAATCAACGTTTCGTATACTTAAAACCTGTCATAACCTGTAAATCTCATAATTCACCCTTCCAACAACTATATATATACTACTCTTAACTTTATATAAGACAGGGATATATATATCTATATATCTACAAAACTGTTTAAGTGAGAACCGTTGCCCAAATACATCGATTAAATACAACAAAATGAACTGGCTCTCTATATACAACCCAAAATGAACTAGTCTCTCTCTATACAACAAAATGAGCTAGATTCGCTCTATACCACAAAATAACTTGACTCTGTCCCTCGTCAAGCATAAGGAAAACCACCCAAATCCCGGTAACCATCTTCACTAGTGGTAGGGATAGTCTCCTCCGCAACTGGCTCGTCTGAAAATGTTAATGTAGGATGAGCAAAACAACCATGCCCAGTAGAAAAGCACATAACCAATAAATAGTCTACTTATAGCAAAACATTTAAAACATGCAGGTTTTCCATAATAATAATCAAAATATCATGACTATATAATAAATCACTAACTCACATCAATCATATCGGCATGCTTCTGTAATATTCAAAATAGAGTTTTCACAAACATCATATAATTATTGTGGCCGCTGCATCCTATTAGAATGGTGAGGGTACGACCGGTTTTCGATTGATCCCGAGGGCATATCTCGATTCGACTTACTTCCGGTGTGAACCATGCACCGTTGTTTTCCTGATTTTACCGGTAGGGAGTTGAAATGTCGTTGTTGTGTTCGTACAGATAAAACCCAAAGCTTTTAGGGCTCAGGTGGGCCCTGTAACCACGACCCCCATACGGGCTGTCACCTAACTTACGGTGGTCAACCGTTCGACGACTGCAGACTGCTCAAGATCCTGACACACGTCCAAGAGTGGACTAAACTCTCACTCCTCGTGTTTAAACCTCATCGAGGTAACATGTAACCTCACACAAGCTAAGCACCATACAACGTGACACGTACAAACATGGTTATCTAGAAAAGTAGAAAAGGAATTCCCAGACTACATCCTATGATGCATCCCTTTAAAGATGACCCACCACCTCGAAAGATGTACACCACAGTTGGAATCCTAGAATGAACTGTCGTCTCTGGAAATGCGACAACAATTCCTTCTTTATAGGAATTCAGAATTCCTTTTCTAAATTCCCCCGTGATAAGCATAGTAATATATACTCGTATTACCGGTTATTTCCAAATACTATAAATACATATTTAGTTTTTTCTTTAAAACTGTTGGTTTTGTATGTGTGAGTTCCTGGATTTCCAACAATCAATTAAATACAACCTATGACTCCCAAACGGGCCAGTCATAGCAAATGACAACCGATGATTCCCAAACGGCGAATCATCGAAATAACAACGAACTATATCTATAGAACAATCCAGAACCTCATACATAGTTACAAACAATCGGGTAATCCATACATACATAACAAAATCCATCTCTCTTTCTCCTTCCTAAGACAAGAGACGACAACCCCTCCCAAAACCAGTTTTTGCTCTTTTAACAAAAGAAAACAATCCCAACTACCCAGATTTCACAAAACTCATTTCCACACAAAAGCTATCCATATATTTAGTTTATATCGAGGAAAATACAAATGCAAAACATGAATATCACATATACATGCATGGTTGATAAGCAAACTATCTTTTACCAATTTAAACCAATCAAATCATGCATGAAAATAAACATACTATATATTGGTATGTGAGTTCCTACCTTAGCAAGCTCTGTTTCTTCTCAAGTCCCACTTAACCGAATCCACTCGTATTTACTCCTCTAACATCATATATATATACGTAGGTTATTAGAATTTATAAAACTAACGAGTAATTCTTATCTAATGTAAGCCGAGAGAAATCTCGACGCTAAGAATTTGGGTTCAGGTAACTTTTCCTATAACTACTGTTAATAGCGCTACAGGCCATTTCTCGCACTGCTCCTCTGACAGGTCTCCGTAGGCCTTTATGTCAATACCAATCCTATCAATTCCACTAACGATTATGATTTTTCCCAACTCCAACAACAACAATTCCACACCCTTCCATTCACATTAAATCTAGTAATAACTAAGTGGGTGTTCCTTCTCATTAAATCATAATTCAACATGCTCTTAAACAAAGTATAGAACTAACATAAATTCTCTAAAATAGATTGAATAACTAATGATTCTTACCAAGTCGAGAAGAATAGCTCCTTAGCTTTCTTGCTCCACCAATATATCTCCACTCTATCTTCATCAACTAGCTCTTTGTCGAAATTCAACACCCCAATTCAATTAATTTCATCAATACACCCCAATCCATGAAATTGAGTTTAAATATCTATTTGAGGCTAAATTAAACTCACCTTCATTTGTGATCTGACGCAATTCAATAAATTTTGAATCTTCACACTTGAATTTACGGTTTCTAAGGATTGGGTGTGAATACTTAGGTTTGGGATCGATAGAAATTGGCGAATTGGGTTTTCTCTCTCCTAGGTTTTCAAATGGCGAAATGGGGAAGAAATTGGGTGCGATTTCTTTGTTTGGTGCGATTTCATTTTGGGAATAATTCTAAAGTTTGGTAAAAAGACCATCCTACCCTTACCTTGTAACTTAGTATCAAGCAAGGGTTTGATCCCACGCTCTCGCGTGCATCACCCAAGTTTGCACATGCTATACAGTAATTGCGACGCTGTCGTCGAATTACTTGTCCAGTTCTACAGTTTCTGGGTTTACAGGCGACAGACTCTTATTGACTATGTAAGTATTTAGTTATGCGCACGCGAATTTACCATGTATCAAATTATTTTATCACTTATTATTTATCTTCTTTTTCGATCTTCGTATATTCTAAATAACTAGTGATATGAAACCTTAGAATTTTTCAAGGGTTTTTTCCTTAACTAACTTGGTTTCTCGGTTGGTGTTAAATTAATTTACGTTACGTCAGGCTAACCGTCTATCCGACTGGCGGCGTACGTAATCGTCCCTAAGGTTCAAATATCTTTTTTCTAATTTACCCTTAATAAGAATTCAGGACTTTACAATAACCTAGCCTAAAAACCTATGCATGAAATTGTAAATCTAACCCTCTCCTATATAAAGAGGGTTAAGGCAAAACAAAACTTGGCTACTCCCCTTTTAGTTTAATTAAATTAGCTCTCTCTCTCTCTCTTTAGTATAACCTAATTTATGTTTTCTTTAGCCTAGCCACCATTACTTCAATCCAATTCAAGTTATTATTATGTCTTCTTTTTCTTGCTTTAGTTTAATTAATCCAATGATATTAGGCTAATTCCCCACATTAGAGGGAGTGATTATGAAGCCTAATGAGGAATAGATTACTTAGTAGAATTATTTAATTGTGTATGTATTTCAATGAGTTTAGTTTATTGTATGACTTCTAAAATAAGCATATAGTAAATTAAACTAGGGATTATTATAATTAAGTCGAGAGACTTTATTGTAATAATTCTACATGCTAATAATAATGACTATAGAGATGTAGGTTGTTGCTAGGGATGATAAAGGTTGAGGCTTTAGGTTGAATCATTGCGTGAAAACCTAAATATGATTTCTTTTCAATGAATAATTCGATTATTGCATAAAACTAGTTATTAGGTGGATTGATTACTCTTCTCTATAACCTTCTCTTCCATCAAAATCCTATTTTTATTAGTTTAGTTAATTTAGATTTATTTGAATCTATAGTATAATCGTAGTATAAATTCACATCCATAATTATTGCTCTCACCATTGTTTTTTTGTGTTTGATTAGTTGAATTTCTTTATGTCTTGGTAGTTTAGGAGTGGAACGAATCCGTACTCTTTATATTACTTCATGATTATTTAAGAGTAGGAATATTGATCTAAGCATTTGTTTATGTAAATGAATATTTGTGTTTATGCATAGATAGTCAGTTTACATAAATTTGTTTTTATCAGCATGCCTGATATTCCAATGGCTGCTAAATTGGATGTAAAATCGTTTTGGCCGATATGCAGAGTATATAGCGATTTGCCGAAAATGTTGGATGAAGGAAGTTGCTCTTAGACATTTGTTATCAAAACAACTATCGGTCATTCAGAAGTGCAATATGATTTAGTAAAGAAAGAGAACCACTAATTTTACTAAGTTATACCTAATGGGCCAAGCTCAAGAACTCTAGCTTTAAATGCCTTCATTTGATTAAGCTGAATGGCCAAAGAAAAAGGGCTAATACCAGTAACAAATAGGGAGGTGTTTGGAACTAACACCGTCGATGCTAATGTTGTGTAATTTGCACCATTCTTGTAATTAGATCCAATTGATTGTAGATAGGGGTGTAATACGGGGCGGGGCGGGTCAACCGCAGGTCAAATAGTGATGGGGCGGGGCGGGGCTAGGGGATACAAATCCAGTGGTCCCCGACGGGGCGGGGGGGGGTGGGTTGAAGTGTCATGTCTTAGTACCATCACCCGGCCCGTTGGGTCAGCTTACGGGGCGGGTTTTGGGCGGGTCATCTGGGTCGGGTGGAAATTACCATTTTAACCCAATTTCACTCAAAAAAAAACTTTCTAATTCTGCAAGTAATATATTTCCAATTCACAGCATAGAGAAAAAATGGAATCAATCAATAAAAAAAAAAAAAAAAAACTTGAATTTGAACCCAAAACCATATCTGTAAATGTGAAACTTATTTATCGTGATTTACCATTTGTAAATTGATTATTTTCCATAGCATAATAAAATGAAGATGGGAGCGAGGATCTATGGTATAAAACAATAAAATATAAACTAAAAGAATTCGAAATGAATACAAGGATGAATGATTTATCTTCTCCAAAATTTGAAAGTTGAATTTGAATTTTTGATATTTTTCCAATGTTCAAACTTGAATATGTGAAATTGATATTGAACTCATAAGTTTGTATTCATATCTCTCAAATTCCTACAAAATTTAAAAGAAATTATAAACAAAATACAAAAATATTAGAGTTAGAGTCTTGAAATTGTGCGGGTCAACGGGGTTGGCTCAACGGCTTTTGACACGGTGCGGGTCGGACGGCTTGACGGGTCGGGTTTGAGCATATAACCTACACCCATAGCCCGACTGCATAAAAACGGTAGCGGGGCGGGGCGGGTCTATTTTCGGGTCGGTACAGGTTTGGGTGGCGGGTGAAGACCGGGTACCCTACCGGATGATGGGTCAACGGTTTTTTTTTACACTCCTAATTGTAGATATGGACTTAGAAATGGCAATCCTAGAGCCTGAGCTGTTGCACAGTTAAAAATAGAATTTACTTTAAACAGTTAAAAATGAATTAAAGGACCCATTTAATCTTATTGATTGACCTAGCTTATTCTACTGTCACTATGATTCCCCAAGTTATACTGAATTGAATGATTTTCAGCAAGCATTTAGGCTATAGATCTATCCTACTTTGCAGGGTCACTGGACTATCCTACTTTGCAATTGGTTCCTTGTATTTTAGTTATGCTTGCACCATCCCTATCACCAATGATTTAAAGTGTGGACAAAGATCTTTGTCCTTTGACTCCTTTCATGGCATGTAGGGTAGATGCTGTCCTCGGGCTGGGTCCTTCTATGAATGTATGATATACAGTATGCTCCTCTGAAGGAAAAAATGAAAAAAATAATAAAAACAACTTATATGCGATCATTTCTAGCTAATTAGTATTTGTTTGGTGTTATTTCATATATGGCTAATCCATTCGAATTTTAAACATGCATGTAACACATAAACTAATTTCCGAATAATAATTGTTGCTCCATGTTGGAGTTATCCCTCACATGAGGAGAGAATTTGGGCGGACAGAAACAGGCAAATTCAGTGTCATGAGAAGTCGAGGCCAGCGCTGGCAAGGCCGGATGAGCTTGGCCAGCTCGAGTTCAGTAACATAGAGGCGACCAGCGCTCGGCTTCAGGTCTTGGTAGCGACTTGCTCGAGAGGAGCAGCCAGCGCTTCGAGCATAATTTTGTGGGCCTTGCTACAGTACCCGCGAAATTTGGTTTTTGGAGATAAAACCAAAAATCAAGGTTTTGGAAAACCTAACCAAAACAAGTCAGAAGGATTGGAATCCAGACTAAAACAAAGAGAGAGAGATAACCTTTACAGAGATACAACCCTGTAAAGAGATAAGAGTGATCTAGTAAGGTGAGAGACTGAAAAGGAGAGATTGTAATCTTCCTTCCCACTTTATTAAGAACTGGCTCTTGTGGAAGTAGGCATCATTGGCCGAACCACGGTAAATTTTGTGTTGTGGTTTGTTGTTTAACTGCTTTACATTATTATATGTTGTTGATAGTTGTTTAGCGAGTTGGGCATGTTAGTATAAGTAGTTTGTGATATTTAGAATTCATCTGGAGTTGAAGTGTGTTCATACAAGTTATCTGTGTAGTGGGGGAACCGATTGGTATTGGTGTAATCCCCAACAAGTGGTATCAGAGCCTTGGTTAGAATAGCTTTAGGGTGTTATCGAATCTTGGTGAGGAAAGGTGTTTGTGAAATTCACGAGAGAAGATTTGAGGTTAAATAACTTGTAGAGATGGACCATTCCATGAACACTCGTATGATGAGTCTGAATAGGAAGAACTACACCATCTGGAAAGCCAAGATGGAAGACTTGCTATCTTGCAAGGACTTGGCACTTCCATTGAGAATGAGGGAGTAAAACCGAAAAGACCGATGAAATTTGAATGGAAAAAGCTTGTGAAAAGCTATTGGGTACATTCGACAATGGATAGGCAGCGGTGTCTTTCACCATGTGGCCCAAGAGACTATAGCCGGTCATGGAAGAAACTTCGAAGACCTTTATGAGAGGAAGTCGGGTGGAAACAAAGTGCTAGTCGTTAAGAAGTTTGCGGAACCACGAAGTACCAAGAAGGTTCTTCAATGTCCGAGCATCTTAATGAAGTACTGAGAATATCATCAATCGGATGCATTTGATGAAGATCAATTTGGGAGGCGAAGTTGAGGCTTTGTTTCTATTAGGCTCTACCGAAAGTTGGGAGACATTAGCGGTTTCTCTACATGGAGCGACCCAAGGATGGAATTGTTACCATGGAGATGGCTACCACGTCTTTGTTGAATGAGGAGACTAGAAGGAGTGCAAGAAGCGGCTCTTCTAACTTCAGGAGGTCCTTTTCCGCGAGAAAGGGGAGAGGTCGAAGTAGAAAACCATCTCGTTTCTAGAGGTGATGCGGAAGTAAATCTAGGGGTGAAGCTAGAACTCCCAAAAGGCGAGGAGAGGCAATGTTACTATTGTGCCACCAAAGGCTTCAGGATATGAGTCTGAGAACGAAGAGGGATGAGAAGAACAAGCGTGTACATGAAGACATGGTGCAGGAAGGCGGAAACACAGGCGAGGAGATACTACCGCACTAGTCGGCGACCTAGTGGGAATTGTGTCGTTGTGGTGTGTCTTTGTCTTAGTACCTCATGTCGAGGATCTGAGTGGGTGATAGATCTGAGGGAGCATCCTATCACGTCACACGCCGCGAGGGGATTCTTCACTACTACGGTTGTGGTGAATATGGTGAAGTGAGGATGGGTAATGCGAGTGGAGTCGAAGATTATAGGCATTGGAGATGTTCATATAGAAACCAATGTCGGCTATACCTTGACACTCAAGGATGTAAGACATGTCCACGACATACGGTTAAGCCTAATTTCGGCTGGGAAATTAGATGGCGATGGCTTTGTAAACTCGTTTGGTAGCGGGGTATGGAGGCCCGACCGGAGGTTCCATTGTAGCAGCGGAGGAAAGAAAACTTGCTCTCTTTACAAAACACAAGGCTAGTTTGTGTAAAGCGAAGCGAATCTGTGAAGAAGAAATTTCATCTGGCGTGGCACAAGAGACCGTGTCACATGGGCATAAAAGGGATGGAAGTTCTTGCTAAGAAAAAGGCCGTGCGGACATTAAAGGTACACATTTAAATACGTGTACTCATTATTTGGTAGGAAAGCAACACGGTGTCTTTCCAAAGATTCCGTCTCCGCGAGAAAGGACACCGTCCTTGAACTAGTGCACCTGGACTTATGTGGTCCTATGAGAGTGAAGTCCCACGGGGGAGCCGTACTTCTTGACATTCATTGATGATCGTCAAGAAAGATATGGGTCTATAGTCGAAGACCAAGGATGAAGTACTTGGCGTGTTTGAGAAATTCCCAAAGCATGGTGGAAAGAATTTGGGAAGTTGTTGAAGTGTATTCGCTCGGATAATGGGGGGTGAGTACATTGGGCCATTTGAAGAGTATTGCGAGTCATGGGATTCGTCATGAGCGGACCGTTCCCAAGACACACCGCAGAATGGAATAGCGAGAGAGAATGAACCGTACCATTGTAGAGAGGATAAGATGCATGCTATCTCACTCTAAGCTACCTAGAAACTCTTGGGTAGAAGCAATGCGTCTGGCCGTGCATGTGATCAACTGTCACCCGGCAAAGCCTCGAATAGTGATTATCCGAGAGAGTATGGTCGGCGGAGATGTTGATTATGGATACTTGAGGGTATTTGGGTGCGGGGCATTTGTGCATATTCGAAGGATGAGAGATCAAGCTTGATGACAAAGCCAAGCGGTGCATTTTTTAAGGTTATGGAGATGAAAAGTTTGGTTACAAACTCTATGATCCGATTAACAAGAAGGTAATCCGAAGTCGAGATGTTGTGTTCTTAGAAGACCAAACCATAGCTGACTTTTGAGGAGGGTGAAAGCTTCTGAGGCTTTCACCAATGATCTTGTTGATTGAGAACCGAAGTTCCTACCTTGTGGAGCGTCGCGCGAAGGCATTGAGAATGCAGAGAACCATGAGTTTGAAGCTCATGATGAGAATCTATTGCTCATGATGGGATAGAACCTATTGGTATAGAAGATGCAGATGAGATGCATGAACCACCACGAGCAAGCGAAGTGTATCCTCCCGAGGGCCCGCCGGATGGGGCAAGGAGGTCCGAAGAGAGAGACTAGCTTCAACCGGTATCCACCACATGCGTCACGTGCTACTATCGGATGGTGGAGAACCTATGTACTATCAAGAGGCACTTGAAGGTCTGAGACAAAGAAAAGTGGTTGAAGGCCATGCATGACGAGATGGATTCTTTGCATAAGAATCACACTTATGAGTTAGTTTGAGAAACCCACGGGGAGAAAAATTCTCAAGAATAAGTGGATATACAAAGTCAAGCATGAGGGAGAACAATCCTCACCCAAGGCACAAAGCTCGCCTTGTTGTGAAGGGATTCGGTCAAAGGAAAGGGATTGATTTTGATGAGATTTTCTCTCCTGTAGTGAAGATGACTTCTATCCGGGTGGTATTGGGTATGGCCGCAAGTATGAACCTAGAGGTTGAGTGACTAGATGTTAAAGGCGCTTTTCTTCATAGAGACCTTGAAGAAGATGTCTACATGGACCAGCCAGAGGGGTTTGAGGTCAAAGGCAAGGAGCACCTAGTATGCAAGCTGATAAAGAGCTTGTATGGGTTGAAGCAAGCACCGAGGCAGTGGTACATAAAGTTTGACTCCTTTATGGCGAAGCAAGGATACAAGAAGTCTGCTTTCGATCATTGTGTGTTTGTTCAGAGATTTCCAGATGGGGATTTCATAGTGCTATTGCTGTATGTGGATGATATGTTGATAGTTGGCCCAAACATCAACAAGATATCTAAGCTGAAGAAAGACTTGAGTAAGTCCTTTGAGATGAAGGATTTGGGTCAAGCAAAGCAGATACTTGGGATGCGGATCACTCGTGACAGAAAGAGTGGGAAGTTGTGGCTTTCTCAAGAAAGCTACATTGAGAAGGTGTTGAAGAGATTCAACATGGATCAAGCGAAGCCAGTCAGTTGTCCGCTTGGTGGCCAGTTCCGCATGACCAAAGAGATGTGTCCTAAGGGTGAGCATGAGCGGTCGGATGGAAAAGATTCCTTATGCATCCGCAGTGGGCAGTTTGATGTATGCCATGGTGTGTACTAGACCGGATATTGCTTTTGCCGTTGGGGTTGTGAGCAGATTTCTGTCAAATCCGGGTAAAGAACATTGGGAAGGGGTTAAGTGGATATTGAGATATCTCAAAGGCACTTCCAAATCATGTTTGTGCTTTGGTGGAAGTAAGCCCTTACTTGAAGGCTACAGCGATCGCGGACATGGCGGTGATGTTGATTTCGATGAAGTCCACCTCCGGTTATTTGGTTACTTTTGCGGGGAGCGGTTTCTTGGCAATCTAAGTTGCAAAAGTGTGTTGCCCTCTCCACTTCTGAAGCCGAGTACATTGCAGCCATCGAGTGTTGCAAAAGAGTTGCTATGGATGAAGAGGTTCTTCGACGAACTAGGGCTAAAGCGCGAAACAATTTGTAGTTCTATGTGGCGGTCGGGCGCCATCCACTTGAGCAAGAATCCGAAGTTTTCATTCTAGATCCAAGCACATACGTGCGTTATCATTGGATTAGAGAAGTACTTTCGAAGACAAGCATTTGTGTATCGAGAAGATCCATACCGACAAGAAGCGGGTCGGATATGATGACCAAAGTCTTACCGAAAGGTAAGTTTGATGTTTGTTGTGCTATTGCGGAATGGCAAAGACACTCCCTCTGATTGATTTGGCAATTGCATGGAGGTATCCCCTCTTTGTTCGGGGGGAGATTGTGGAGTTATCCCTCACATGAGAGAAGGCGGGAGACGAAAAAACGGGCAAATTCAGTCGTCGCGAGAAGTCGAGCAGCCGCCACTTCCGGATGATGGCGCCAGCATTCGAGTTCAAGTAACATAGAGGCGACCAGCTTCGGCTTCAGTCTTCGGTGGCGACTTGCGCTCAGAGGGGAGCGCCAGGCCGAGCATAATTTTGTGGGCCTTGCTACAATACCCGCGAAATTTGGTTTTGGAGATAAAACCAAAAAATCAAGGTTTTGGAAAACCTAACCAAAACAAGTCGGAAAGGATTGGAATCCGGACTAAAACAAAAGAGAGAGATAACCTTCTGGAGATACAACCACGTAAAGAGATAAGAGTGATCTAGTAAGGTGAGAGACTGAAAGGAGAGATTGTAATCTTCCTTCCCACTTTATTAAGAACTGGCTCTTGTGGAAGTAGGCATCATTGGCCGAACCACGGTAAATCTTTGTGTTGTGGTTTGTTGTTTAACTGCTTTACATTATTATATGTTGTTGATAGTTGTTTAGCGAGTTGGGCATGTTAGTATAAGTAGTTTGTGATATTTAGAATTCATCTGGAGTTGAAGTGTGTTCATACAAGTTATCTGTGTAGTGGGGGAACCGATTGGTATTGGTGTAATCCCCAACACTCCACTTGCTTGAGAAAACGTACTACGTAATTCTGTCCCGAGCTAGGCGCCAAAAAGTCGTGGAAGCAGCAACGAACTGCTTTGGTTAAGTTGAAGTAGGAAAACATAAAATGTGAAACGCTTACCTAAGAAATCGATAATGAGTCTCCCATCGCGAGCCCGACCGGATGGTTTCTTAAAGTAAGTCATTCCATAAGGAGCGGATCTTTGGAAATGCAGCCCGAAACCACCAAGATGTCGAATTAGAGTCACCAAAGTTGAAGATAGCTTTGAACTCACATTTGGCCTCACATTTATAACCCAAGAACACCATCATCACCACCAACGACAGGGCTAAAACTTGCCCGATGACAGAAAACCTACCACTCATTCTCAAAGAATAGATAAATCTCTTCCCGTTAGTGAAGAAGCTGATGGCAAATGAACTTCAATCTAATAAACAAAGCTGTCACTACACCAGAATTTAAAAATTAGGACACACTCTTGGGACTATATAACCTGTCTCAAATTAGGAACGTTAGCTACCGTCTTAAATTGTTTGACCCCGTCGTAGTTGAGTTTTAAGTTGACTAAAGGACACAAGCTTTTGTCCCAAATTAGAGACGAGACATTTTGTGCTCTTCCAGTTTTGGTGACCGTCGTAGATGATTTTCAGAGAGAAGGTGATTGCCCTTGTTTTTTGCCCGCCCAATATTTCACTATTAATTAATTACCCCGCCCAATATTTCTTTCTTTCTTTCACTAACCCTAACCCTAGTATAAGAAGAAAGTGAGGCTTTTGTGGGAGGGCTCTGACAGTAAATCTTTGGTGGTAGTGGTTTGACAGTACGTAAGCTTCAAATCTCTCTCAAAATCGACAAGAGTCTGTACATATCTCTCTCCCCCTCAAGTTTTGGTAACCCACTCTCTCCCTCTCTCTCTTTCTTTTCGTTTTTTTAAGTGCCTCAATTGTTGAACCTCAATTTTCAATCTAGGGTTGTGTTTTTTTTTTAATTGGCTCAATTTCTTAAATTTTTGGATTTATTGTGTTTTTAACATTGTCTAGGGTTTCTTCATTACACTCCTTAAAATGTAAAAGCTTATGTTTTTTGTTGTAGTATTTTGATGTGATTGTACTGTTGGCATGATTTTATTATCCGACCTAATTAAAATTGTCATGGGTTTTGTAAGAATAATAATTGAATGTTAAAGATACTTTTCTTAGATATCGAAACCGATAATACAAGCTTGCGAGCTGATTTGCTTTTTAGTGGTCTTTATATAATATAGAAATTTGCATTGCACTTTTAGTTCTCAGTTTCACTTTGAAGGAATGAGTGGTCGTGTTGCTAGACTGCTTGATTTAATGCATGAAGTCCAAGCTTTCTTTGTTCAAATTTAAAATGTTAATGCTTTTGGTATCTAAAACATGGTGGGGCTTTTAAAAATTCCAAAATTCCAAAATCTCAATTGTGAAAATTTATGGTTTACGTGCATTTTTTTTTTATAAGTAAACTTTATTAGAATGGGGTGCAAAAGCACATCAAGTACAACTAGTGAGCGAAGTACCTCAATTGTATCAAGATGACTCATTAGAAAGAAAACAAAAGAACAAAGAAATAACTCCCTATTACAAGAGTCTCCCACCCGCGTGGTCCCCTAATGACCTTAGTCCGATCTAAAAGCAAATCTCTGAAGTGGAAGTTTTTTTGGCTATATTTGGAATATTTTGATAAAATAGAGATGACATTAGATGTACAAATGGTTATCTACTAATCATTTGTTAATTGATTTGCAGGTTCATGTGGGTATGATACAAATAAGGTATATAACTTCTTTCTTCATAGTAATGGTATATTTTCTTTAACTTCCTCATATCTTATCTTTGTTAACTCCAACTAAGCTAGCTGCCATTTTGGCTGACTATTGAGTTTATGCGTTAGAAAAACATGGTTGTTATAGATGTTGTTTCTAGAAAACATTTCCTTGTCCTCTGTTGTAAGGGAAAGCTTCTCATCTTGTGGTTTTCCTTTTTGTTGTTCCAGAAAACCAGGAGGTATGCAAGTTAAAAACATTCAAATCTATTAAGACAGTATCAACTTCTTTCTTCTGATGTCGCTATAACTCCTTATAATAAGCACAATGTTATCTAGATGTACCTTACTAAGATTCTAGTTTTGATAGATTAGTTGTTATCTATAACTCCTTACTAGCTGGGTGTTCGCTGCCGGTCATTTGCCCGCTGGCCGGTGGTGTCGCCATCGGCTGCCATGGACCTCCGCTTTGGTGCTTGTTGTTGTTGGGTGTTGCCGCGCCGGTGGTGCTTCGCTTTTGCTGCCATGGACCTCTTGGTGCTTGCTTGTTGCTGCCGCATCGGGTATGCTAGTATGGCTGCCATGGACTATGCAGGACAACACCATTAGCTGGATCTTTAGCAGGTGCCATTAATGCGTGCCGTTATTGCCTCTGGAGGCAGCATGAAAGAGGCCCTTGAAGCTACCAAAGTTCTCGGCCAATTTGGGCCGGGCTTAGATTTTGCATTTAGCCTCGGGGTATATATAATACTAGATTATTGATTTCTTAAAATCTTGATTTTTTCTATTGAATATGGTCTGCCCTGGTATTAATGCATATCTAAAACTAGACTTATTTTTATTCTTGAAGTTGTGTACCCAAAATCCCTCGGGTACATTATTTGTGTAAGCACCCTAACAGTGCATTTGATGCATATTTACCTGATTTTTCTTATACTGAGTTGTTCGATGAATATTACTTTGAAATTACCATATAAACTAAGATTTGTCCATGCAGTACCATTTCTTTGACCAGTCTTATATGTCTTAAAGATGATTAAACATGACTAAACATTACATGTCTTAAGATGATTAAACATTATATGTCTTAAGCTCTTGAATTGTTGTTGTAACATCCCCAATTTTTATCACATGGTTATTTATTTTAAATGGTTAGGAAATAATCTAGAAATAAATAGATTGAAATATATTTATACTTTATAGCTAACATTGTGGGGGAGAAGGAGAAGAAGAGTGAGGTAAGAAGAAGCTAGGAGAGAAACGCTTGTGAGTGAGCCTTGCTTAGGACAAAGGATATCGTTGTCACTCGTGAAGAACAACCCCTCATTTGATTCTTATTGCGTGAAACTAGTGAGTACTTAGTATTTTGTTTATATTAACTATGTGTATGATTTATTTTTATCTTATGATGCTTTTCTATTCGTCATAACATATATGTGTAGGAAGATGAATTGATAATATAGTATGTAAGCAGTAGTTTTCTTGGTTTAGTTTTCTGGGGTCGGTTCAAAAGAGTCCTGAAAAATCATGCTTAGGAATGAGGTCTCGGGGCTTGAATAAGATTTTTAGATCTGCAAGTCTTCTTTCCAATACAGTTGGATTCACCTCGTTTCAATATCTACACAGTAAGTTAAGACTGTTTTAATACAGAGAGGTCCATCAGGATTTTTCTGACCAAGTTCTGTGTTTGGTCGCGTTCTGTGAATTTTCTGTTAAGAACCTGCTTTCATGGTCTAAATGTTAGTTGTAGGTAATTTAATTATGTTTCAAACCCAATTTACCTTGTACTAATCCAAGTTATACAAAGGAAGTTACGACAGTTTTAGTGAAGAAAGGTCAATCAGGATTTTTCCTGATAACCTTCGGTTTACAATCAGGTCAAGTGAATTTCTGAGTGGGAATTAGGTTTTTGGGTATGAAAAAACATTGTAGAAATTGGAGTGTAGTTTCTGACCACTTTGGATTTGTGTCAATCCAACTTATATAGAGAAAGTTAGGACTGTTCTAGTAGAGTGTGGTTAAACATGGTTTTAATCTTGGTTATTATAAATATACTTAACCGATTGATTGATGAGTATTTTCCTATATAATACAATGTCTGTTTGATTATTATTTTAAATTTTGGCTGAAATTCATATTCTTGACATAATGATATTTGCTTAGAATGCATGATCTTATGCTTGATTATTATATGTTGAGATTTGCTTGAAATATTGTATTGTTATTGATTTGAAACTTTGTTATGTGGATAAGGACAAAAATGAAGGTGTATACATAGTCTGATTAGGTTATAACTACCAGAACTCCTTGATGTTTATTTTACCCCTCCGAAAGGAAACTAAATGCCTTAGTGCCGATGTCCTGAGGAGTAGGGCCTTCCACTTCTGAAAGGTAATGAACTAAGTGCCTTTGTGGCGATGCCCAGAAGAAGTGGAAGTTTATTGTTAGACCTTGTGTGGAAGATTGATTATATTTTCTCCATCTTTATTAGAAACGTTGAGGTGTGCACTTGTTAGCCAGTTGAGGCTCTTTTTGGACTCACATAGTTTGGGTTTCCGTGCAGCCATATTCAAGGCTGATGTCCCACTAGAATATGGCTAACGGAGTAGTTCCCATTATATGTTTAGATTTACTTAAAACTTTTAGCTGCCTGTACAACCATTATGCCTTTCGTGGCATGTTATTTTTTTTCGAAAAGAAAAGAAAGAGAAAATATCACAGTTTATTTCGCTTGTTGTTGAGAAGGCAATGTTGGACAGTGTTTTTATTTGATAAGATATTGTTCCGTTATTACTTATACATTCCTGTGTTTACGGGTTGCATTGAATCTTTACAGTTTGTAGAGGACGTACATGAACAATGGGAGGCAAGTGACAGCCTTGTTATTCACAAAATCCAAGAGTATGTAATCCGAGTCTAACTCCTTAATATTTACCTTTGCAATTGTTTGAACAAAATCAATCCAAGATTTGTGTGCTGAGTACAAACTTGGTCTCTACTTTTGACAGTCTAAACGAAACTGGTTTTGGAGAAACACATGCTGCACTAACTTTCAAGGAAATATGTCGAATAGACCCGTAAGAGAATCTCTCTTTTTTTTTCCCTCCTGATCTTCTTTCTTAATTATGTCTCAAGTTATTTTAATGTTTTTTTGAACCTTTGAAGGGATGTTGATTTTCTAATAGACACCAAGAAATATGATTCTTCAATTCTAATAATTAACATTTGAGTCCAAAAGTGTTTTCTAGTTAACCAACTTTTTGGAGGTTCAAGGAATTTTCCATTGAGAAGTAGAAGTGAATTCTGTTCTAACCTTTGTAGTGTCAGTACACACTATGAATCCACTGAAAAGTTTGTAGATAATGAATCCACTGAAGAAGCAAAAACTCAACGAGTAAATGGAAAACGTTCTAGAGAGGCAGTGGTAGCACAACAGAGATCTGGAAGAAAAGGTTCAGCCATAATTGCTCATGAATTGGTAATATCATGCAACTGTTGTGTCATTTTTCTTTGGTGTCATTCTCAGGTTGCACATTTGGCATGTTTTGGTGGTTTGATTCTATGCATGAACATGTCTAGTTGTGCATTGTTCTCTAGGTTCCTTGCCTACCAATTTAAATTAATGGCAGTACATAACAAGTGAGTTTGTACAAGGCTAAAGTTTAGCTAAATGTTTTCATAATTTAATTTTTTGGACTCGTGAAGTTATCTAAATGTTTAGGTCCTAACAAACTAGTTCAATACAATAATAATTGACAACCTGTTGGTCCTAGTTCAATATGAGTTTGTCGCTAGGTCGCTAATCTCGAAAGCCATTGGTTTTAGGATAGTGTTCAAAGACAACCTCTTTTGCTTCTTTGAATATTTGGTTGTGTGGTTCATAACTCCTCTTTGTAGTTTAGTTAGACATATATCACTCATCTTTTACGGTTTAGGAATAAAGTGAATCTCTGCTTTTTAGCTTTCTAGAAGTCAGCTAAGATAAGAACAGAAGTGCACTACTTTGTAGTAAGTCAGCTAAGCCAGGGTCTAATCGGACGGGTCTAAAGCTAAGTCGATCTCGGAATATAAAATCTTACTTTGTTTCCTCGGGCTTTTCAGATCAGAATTAGTTCGCATCCTATTTTCGATAAGTCAGACTAGAGTTAAGTTCGAAACTCAACTATATGAGGTTTCGCTTACTTCAGAAAGAATGCGTAAGAAGCTTACTTTCCTGGCAGAAGACAGCTGACTTTTCTAAGCAATTGCCTATCCAATACAAAGGAATCTATAGTATAAAAGAGGATGAGAGCCAATAAAGTTCAAAGCTTAAGTGGTGATGTATAGCTTTCTGTCACCAGCAATTTAATGCAATGGTCGGTGAGCAAAACCCCAGAAGGGACGTGCTAATGTTCACTGCCACTAACAATAGGATTGACATGACCAGATCGAGTGATTGAGTAGGTTCACTTCTTGAACCTTGATAAAATATTTCTCAACTTCACCTTTTAAAATTAAATTTTATGTTTAGTTGGCGCATGAGTAGTATGCATATATCAGTTTTAACTTTGAGATTACCGTATGCTATAATCCCTTTTCATCTTTTGTGGCAATTTTTCCTTGGAGATTACCGTCCCCTTATCCAAGATACACATGGAAATGTTCTAGATCAGGTTAGCTTCATGTCCATTATAGTTAGTGAACTCGATTGATTTTATCTTCTCTCTGTTTGTACTTAGTACTACCCCAATGCTTGATCTGTGTTTTATGCTAAAGGTTATGCATGAAAGATGCCAGAAATTGTAATTTTTTTTTTGACCTCCTCTAGTAGTAATTTGATTGACAATAAACCAATTAACAGAAAAGACAAGCAACAAAGAAGGAAATGAAGTTGTCCTTACAAGCTTGTTGATATATATTGAGACATTCAGTACAATACTGTTCCACTTGCCTCACCTCTCAATGCCGTACTTGATCACATTATAATGTTATATTGTTGATCCATTATTGTTGATCATATAGATCATTCTTTGTAATTGCAAGGAGAATAACTTTTCATTAAATAGGTATATTCTAATATTCATTATTCTGTGGTTCACCAGTACAAGAAAGATGGTGAAAATAATGATCCTTATGGAAGTGCCTTGAGAGGAAATTGGCGGCAAGGTATTATATACATATTGTAGACGATGATAAAATAGCATTATCTTCACCAAAAGTTTGACTTGGGAAGAATATTCTAACATAATGAAGCCTTTGATTTCTCTTTCGACAGGATCCCTGTATTACTAGGTCTTGTATACCAATCCTTTTGGACTATAGGATCAGATAATAAGGTATTTTAATTATCTTAAAGCAACTTCTAGCTCGCTCTCTTTTTTCCCTTCAGATGCCATACCGTTTTGACTTTGTTTTGACTTTTCATGCATACGCTACTTTTACTTTATTCCTTCCTATTGAACAAGGATATGATCTGAAGTTTTCATGTACCACTTTCAACGAAGTTAAGAACTGAACAATCCATATCCAAGTTATGCATATGGCTAATAAAAACATTTCCTATGGTTTGCAGATTGATAAGAGTAGAGGCGATAAGGGAGGATTTTTGTCTCTGCAGTCTGGGTTCAAGTAGAATAGCTTCAACGATATGAGTATATCAAATAGTGGAGGTGGTTTTCCATTATGTTTTTATTATGGCTTGTGTACTTTAAAAGCCTAGTTATTTATTGGCAATCAACCACTCGAAAACATTGTAAATTTTGGAAAACCAATTTATAATATATCAATTTTTGAAATGTGTTGTTTTAGTATGTTGTTTGTGTAATTGATTTTATGATCTGGGAATGAGAATTAGGTAGTATTTAGTATCGATGTCAAGGAAATATAGGTTCTACCAAAAAAAACATTAATTATTAAAAAAAACATTAATTTAAACAAATACGACGGGGCATAATGTTGTTAAATGACTTCCCAACAACAATATATCACGGAAATGTGTGTCCTAAACTTAGGACGCAAATTTACGACGGGTGGGTACGTTTTAGATTTGAAAATATATAGTGCCTGTAGAAAGGAGATTTGCGACGGTTTTGAATGTCCTAAAATTAACGACGGCATTAAATGTCTCACACCCGTCGCATTTCTAATTCAAGTTACCACACATTTTTCCGTCGTTAATATTAACGACAGGGCTATTCGCGACGAACTCTGGGACACCATTTACCTTCGTAAATCTCGATTTAGGACGGCAATTACCGTCGTTTTTTGCTTTTTCTGGTGTAGTGTGTTCTGGTAAAGCGGACAATCCGAAATCTGAAATTTTAAGATTCTCATTCTCATCTAATAGTAAATTCTCTGGCTTTAAATCACGATGGGAAGCACCACAACTGTGACATAAATCGACTGCACTAATCAACTGCTGGAAATACTTTAATTTGAAATCAAGGGTTTCCTGAGTTACTACTTTGGAGAGCTCTCACTTTTCAGGTTTCCTTTTGTTTAAGAAGGGAGATAAGAAGAAGAGAAAGGTTTTTCTTTTGGATTTTTTGTTTTTTGGTTTTTTTTTTACGAATAATTGAAAAGGGCGTGGATTTGCATTTTTTTTTTTGCGGAGGGTGACGTGTTTCCTGGGAGCATTCTCAACTACTCAGTATTCATTGTCTTTGATACATGGTTTTCTTTCCTTGTTATCTTTTTTAGCTTTTAATTGGTTATGTTGCTCATCAATCATCATCGATCTTGTTGTAATGGTAGTTGTTTGGGTAAGAACTCACCTGAACACACTAACGATCTTGTTAGGGAGATTGTTGTAGAATTGTTGAGACTGTACCTTCAATGGCTGCCTATGTATCCAAATCGTTCTCTGGAATCAAGTCTCTCAAATGAACGTAGTTCTTTGTTTGAAATGATTGTTGGGTATTTATAGGAATCTTATTGCTTAAAATACCCTTTCCTTATTTGATGAGATATTTCCCTCTTTGTATGAAATCTTTCCCAAAGCTTCATATGGAAAAAATCCCTTGACATATCTTCAGACCTGCTATATATAACTTGGGTGTCATATTAGTGGGCAGTGTCATTGCTCCAATAAGGGGCATGCCCGAATGCCACACTAGTAGGCAAGCGGGACTGCCACAAGATGGGCAAGCAAGCACGCCTCATTAGCGGGCGGCTCTTATAGTAGTACCCAATGATAGTCGTTCGTAGGGGTACGAGTACACTAGTACATACACCGCCCCATCTTCGTCGGATGGAATTCGTTCCTTGCGGCGAAGAATAAACGTAATATTACTACAAAAGAATGGAACAGTGTGATTGAAATATCTGCAGTGCAAGTGCATGACAAAGTTGATAGTAGCAACTGCCTGTTTGACATGACATCTGTTAATGCTAGTGTTGGTATTGATGCCAAAAAAGTCGTGGAGTAGGCAAGCAAGCACGCCTCATTAGTGGGCGGCTCTGATAATAGTACCCAATGGTGGTCGTTCGTAGGGGTACGTCTTTTTGGTGCATGGAGAGAGATGTTGAAAATGCAAACTCCATGACTTTTTGGTGCATGGAGAGAGGTGTTGAAAATGCAAACTCCATGACTTTTTGGTGCATGGAGAGAGGTGTTGAAAATGCAAACCCCATGCCTTTTTGGTGCATGGAGAGGTATTGAAAACGTAAACTCCACGACTTTCTGGTGCGTGGGGGAAGATGTTGCATACGCAAACCCCACGACTTCTTGATGCGTGGAGTAAGGTGTTGCAGACGCAAACTTCACAGTTTTTTTATACGTGGAGTAAGGTTTTGCAAACACAAAACTCCACGACTTTTTGATGCATGGAGTAAGGTTTTGCAAATGCAAACTCCATGACTTTTTGATGCGTGGAGTAGGGTTTTGCAAACGCAAACTCCACGACTTTTTGATACGTGGAGTAGGGTTTTGCAAACGCAAACTCTGCGACTTTTTGATGCGTGGAGTAGGGTTTTGCAAACGCAAAACTCCACGACTTTTTGATGCGTGGAGTAAGGATTTGCAAACGCAAACTCCACGACTTTTTGATGCGTGGAGTAAGGTTTTGCAAACGCAAACTCCACGACTTTTTGATGCGTGGAGTAAGGTTTTGCAAACGCAAACTCCATGACTTTTTGATGCGTGGAGTAAGGTTTTGCAAACGCAAACTCCATGACTTTTTTATGCATGGAGAGAGGTGTCGAAAACGCAAACTCCACGACTTTTGGGTGCATGGAGAGAGGTGTTGCACACGCAAACTCCATGACTTTTAAATTTGTATATGTTATTTTTTTTTTACGCCCATCATTGCTAAACTTTGAAAGAGCTCACCCGCCCGTCATTGCTAAACTTTGCTTCACAGTCTTTGAAAGTAAAAACTCGTCTATCTGTCCATTTTCAACTAGCTTCTGTATCTTTCCCCTGAGGGATCTGCAATCTTCAGTTTTATTTAAGAACGACTTCTTGACCAGTCTTTGTGGGGTTCTTTAATGTTTTACGCCAGATTATACAACTTCTTGATGTCGATTTCTTACGGTCGCCCCCAGTTCTGCATTTTGTATGCAAGATCCTTCCATTGAGTTTCCACCACACTCGTATTGCTCATTGTTTTCTTGATAATGTTTGATTGTTGGTCTGTGAATGTAGCAGACGAGCAATACTTTCTTGATGTACTTCATCTACATTGGCTTTCGAATGAGCTAGTAATTCGTCATTAAGACCATCGTCTAAGGCAGCAGTGCGGGTTGTCCCAGCAAAAACTTCGGTAGGTAATACGGCTTCTGCTCCAAAAGCCAAGTTAAATGGTGACAGTCCTGTTTAGCGCTTTGGAGTGGTTTTATATGTCCATAGAACGGCTGGTAGCTCTCTTGTCTGCTTTCCTTTAGCTTGCTCGAGTCGACATTTTAGGATTGCTAAGATTGACTTGTTTGTCGCCTCGGCTTCCCCGTTCGTTTGAGGGTGATATGATGTTGAAAAATTATGTTGAATATGGAGACTAGCACAGAACTTGTGTATTTCTTCTGCATCAAACTGCTTTCCATTGTCTGATATTAACTCGGCAGGGACACTAAAATGTCACACTATATCCTTCTATAGGAACCGCTTCACGTCGAAAGCTTGTATGTGCACTGAGGGTTATACCTCTGCCCACTTGGTAAAATAATCAGTAGCAACCAGCAAAAAACGGGCATTCCATGAAGCTCTAGGGAAAGGCCCAATGATGTCTAAACCCCATTTTGCGAACTGCCAAGGTGAGAAAATTAGACGCAGTTCATTTGCTGGAACTCGCCCAAACATAGATAGCTTTCTTTACTGAATCCGCTAAGTCCAAAGTTGTGCGCATGGCGTAAAGGACGGCTTCATATTCTGCTACATTGTCAGAGGCCTTGAACTTAGAACGAACTGAGCTCTCAATAGTCGACTTATCTGGCTTGATAAAAAACACATCCTAATCCAAAGCCAAATTTGTTATGTGAGTCATCTGTGTAAACAATCCATGAATCGGATGAAGAGTCAGTATGCTTTAGCGGGGATTTCTCGCCCCCAACTGTGGCCGATTCACTAGAGATACCTTCGTCTTAGTTGATTTCGGGGATGAAATCGTTGATAGGGAAATCTGTCATTAGGGATGCAAGTGCATGACCCTTTTTTGAAATGTGAGGTTCGAAGGTAATGTTATAAGTACTCAAGTAGATGTCCCATTCCGTGAGTTTGCTTGATTCCTGAGCATTTCGAAAAACTTTGCGAAGAGGATACTCCATATATACTTTAACCAGTCTTCCATGGAAGTATGGCTTAAGGCGCCTGGCAGCATGAACTAATGCTAGAGTGATTTATTATTTTTATTTTTATTTTTCCTCAAATATCTGGTTTCCGCCCCCGTTAGTGTCTTACTAATGAAGAAGATCGAAGCGACCGTCTTCTCCATCGACAAACAAGATTACTACACTTACTGCGCAAGATTATCAGAAGCGGAAGTAAGCTCCAATAGGTTGCCTTTGTAGGCTGGGGCCAAGATTGGTGGTGAGACCGGTATTTCTTGAATATCCGGGTTTGAATCTTTCTTGATGTTCTGATTTTGTATCTTGAGAGAAAATCATCCAATGACATCTTCATTTACCGCAAGGTCTTTCCATCCTGTTTCAGCCACACCCGCATTGCTCATTGTTTTCTTGATAATGTCTTTGATTTGCTATTTTGTGAATGGTGCGCCTGCGACTTCTTGATTTTCGGTTTTAGGGGTAACTTCGCTATGCTGCATCTCATGGTGTGGTCGCCCCCAGTTGTTGCGTACTTCCAAATTTTGCTGGTTTCTTGGACTGCGAGACCTGTGCCAATAATACAGGCTAAACTGTCGAATTGGGGAGTAGTTTCTTCAATGTGGCCGCATTCTGGGGTGATCTTTGTTAAACCTTCTATAGCGGTTTGCTGTATTTAAACCATGTCTTAGGTCGTGTTGCAATTCGTGCCTGAGGTAATGACCTTGTCGTCCGGCATCGCCTCTTATGGTTGATGTTGTCCATCTTTCTAATCTTCTTGACATGTTGCGATTAACGCATGATGATTTTGGAATCTCGTGGGAGGTCTGATGTCTTCCTGACAACGTGTTTTGTTGTTCTTTATGCCTTGTGTTATGACCCTTGCTACACCCATCGTCCTTGTTATTTCAAGATCTAGATTGCCTCCTCGAATGGGATGAACGTATGCTTAACCTTGAGTGATTTGGATAATTTTCAGGGATAAGTTCTAATGGACGGAATCTGCCATTATTATCCTGTATTCGGTTGAATACATTTCGATTTTCACTCTATTTGGGGGCTCTTGCCGTTGTGGAAAAAGTTGCATCAGTGTCATCCATTTGTATTTGCTTCCCTTTGTCCAGTTGCTTCTGCAAGTAGTTGTTGACTTGTTTTGTTCATTTTCTCTTCTGAGCCTTTGACGCATCATTTCTAATATAACGTCTTCATCTTCTGTCTCCATATTTTCTGGATCTACTTAGTTTGCATTTGTAGCATCTAGATCTTGAAGATGAGCTGTTGGAGCCTTCGGTTGTATACGTCTAGATCTGGGTTGTCGTGGTACTTGGAGATGTGAAGGTCGAGCTTGCAGATCTAGTGTGGCTAGTTGATCCATCGCGGCCTGATTAATCGGAACTTCAGGATTTGGTAAGTTGTTTTCTTCTTCTTGTCGCTAGTGCTGCCCAGAAGTGTTACTCATTAGTGTTGCCCCCTTTTGGTGCCCAGAAGTATTGCTCACTAGTGCTTCCCAGAAGTGTTGCTCATTAGTGTTGCCCACTTTTGGTGCCCAGAAGTATTGCTCACTAGTGCTTCCCACTTTTAGTTAGAACCATAAATGTTGCTCGTTGGTGCTGCCCACTTTTAGTGCCTACGAAATGGTGTCGTCTTCCTCCGTTCTTGTTATTTGTTGTCTTGTATTCAATCCACATGTTATAGTTTACATTAAATTTGATTGTGTTGTACAAGTGGCAACGTTATTGTCATTGTCTATCTTGTGGTTGTTTCCTTTTGCTTTACGCTGACAATATTGTAGCGTCTCCTCTGTAACGATGGTATTGTCTTGTGTGCAATTATGTTTTCCTTTGCTGAAGCATTATGGTGGCCTTTGATGAAGGCGATAGAGGATGCAAATTAATATTGAGCCTTTTGGCTTATAGAGTCTCTTGATCCAGCGAGTTGTTGTGTTAGACTGATGAACTCTTATTTGCCTGCTTGTCTGATATCGAGTAACAACCGTTGATGAAACTTGAAAGTAATAGATCTATTTTGGCTGATAGTTGAAATTTTAATGTTTGTTTAACTTCTTCATTCCGCTTTTCGCCATGGTTGACTTCGGCATTCTTCTTTATAAGGGTGTGAGATCTGATAACATCTTGGAGCACTTGTGGAAATTCTCTTGCGTTTTTGCCATTGTTGATAGTTGTACTGGCCTCCTTTTGTTTAGTTGCTTCTACAAGTTGTCGTTAAGTTAAGTTTCTTTTTTTTGAACCTTTGATCAAAGACGGTGGTCGGGGCTTTTATCATCTGTCTCCATATTTTTTTAAATCTGCATCTCGTGAAATTGTGCCATTATGAGGAGAAGATACTGGCTAGTGAAACCGTAGAAGTTTAGATCTGGGCTTTTGTGGTATTTGAAGCTGCAAAGGTGAAGCCTTTTGGTATGGTGAAACTTGATTGACTAGATCTTCAAGATTTGCTCAGTTGTTTCCATTGGACTGTTGTGTTCTTGCTTGATTGTTTACTTGAGATCTTGTAGTTGTCGCCATTAATGGAGCTTGAAGAAAAAATGTGGAAGAGGGCCCGTTGATAAGAACCGCAGATGGCGCCAATTATGTTTGGGTAAGAACTCACTCGAACACACTAACGATCTTGTTAGGGAGATTGTTATAGAATTGTTGAGACTGTACCTTCAATGGCTGCCTACGTATCCAAATCGTTCTCTGGAATCAAGTCTCTCAAATGAACGTAGTTCTTTGTTTGAAATGATTGTTGGGTATTTATAGGAATCTTATTGCTTAAAATACCCTTTCCTTATTTGATGAGATATTTTCCTTTTTGTATGAAATATTTCCCAAAGTTTCATATGGAAAAAATCCCTTGACATATCTTCGGACCTGCTATATATAACTTGGGTGTCATATTAGTGGGCAGTGTCATTGCTCCAATAAGGGGCGTGCCCGAATGCCACACTAGTAGGCAAAGCGGGACTGCCGCCACAAGATGGCAAGCAATCACGCCTCATTCATTGGTGGCTCTTATAGTAGTACCCAATGATAGTCGTTTAAGTAGGTACGAAAGTACACTTGGTACATCTGAGTGTACTAGTTCGTATCATGTTTGGGGCATGGATTTACTAAGGCTATATGTTAAATAATAATGTGGGTTGTTGGGTTTTGAAGTTTGGTAAATGGGTTTTCTGATGTTGAGTTATTTTCCATGTTTCTATATATCATGGTCTAATGAAATTTGTTAGTATTTGGTCGGGCTTCTTTAATTTCATCTCCAATGAGATTGGGTAGTATTGGGTCTTGGCCATCTTTTGCTACTTCTCTGTTTTGATTTTTAATTTGCTCTTGGGTATATTATCTACTACCTACGTTTCTGATGATGTCTTCTTTCCTTGTTCTATTTTTTGGCTTGCTTTTAAATGGTTATGTTGTTCATCTTGTTGTAATAGTAATGGTAGTTTGGGACTTGGGTTCGTATTTCATATTGTTTTTGGGCCTCTAATATATGTTTAGTTTTCATATTATTTGGGGTTGATAGATTTTCAGTTTCATCATAGTTGCTGCTCTAATTTGATGGGTGCATGTATCTTATTAGCGTTAAACAGAGAATGATCCTTTTCCATAAATCACTGTGGCATCAATCATCATTTGATTTTTGTGAAACATGGCGGGCCGGACCATTGTTAAGGGCCCTCTGGACTGTATGGATGGATATACAGGCTTTGCTGAATATGAACATGGGCTATTTTAGATTTGTGATTTTTTTTTGCTCTATTAAGGATTTCTGGATTTGGTTTGCTTTGTTGAATATGGGTATGGGTTCTAATGAAATTGATTTTTATTCTATGAGTTTACAGACTTTTGATCCTTGTTAGCAATTCGGGATACGACAAAAATTTGACACGGGAATAATTTGAGAATTATTTGGTGATTCAAAAAAACGGTACAGTCAAATATTCGATCAAAATTTCGCAATATGGCAATTATGCGGTGTTTAATTAATACGCGTTTTAAACGTTTAGTTGCAAAAATTCGGAAGTCAAAAATTCATGATATTATGTTAGTAAATATTAATAATAGTTGTCATTCTTTACAACATAACAAACATATCTAAACAATTTAGCTATAAAAACATTAAAACCAATTGAATGGTTCATATAGTTACCTTCATTTATTTATTCTTTGATTGAAATTACCGTTCAAATTTCAAAATACATACACACCATGACATGACAATTTAAATATTACCCAAAAAGTATAAACACAAAGCTTTTGGATTAATTTATCACTAAAAATATAAGAGTGAGGACATAAAGTACAAAAAACACAACCTAATTTTCATTTTTTTTAAGCCGAATTTGGTAAAATATGTATTATTCGTTTCAAAGCAAAAAATCGCAAATTATTGTAAATCTTTCAAACATTTGAAAGTATTATACATTTTGCCCTTCAAAAATTCGAGTTGCATATAATTCGACGAATTGCTAACAAGGCTTTTGATTGCTGTTATATAAGTAGTTGGATCGAAAAAGGATTTATGTGGTGTCCCAACACAATGCAAATCCTTGGCAGTACAGAATTGTACCCAAATACGGCCTTAAAGCCTCAAATCGAAGCCTGGATGGAAAAAGAGGGTCAAAAGCCATTTGCGACCGAGGTGGGTTATTTGGTATTTTTTAAGTATGGTGTCAATTATTGTCAAATATATTCAAATAGACTAACTTGTATTTGGGCTTTTTGTAGACTAAAGAGCAATTATTTTTCAAGAAGATGGGTAGGGCTGTGTTCATTGTTAGGTCTTCAAAGACCATTATGGAAGCTATTATGAAGTGGTGCAAGACACAGGAAATTGTTGTCCCTAATCCCCTTGTGTCCAAGCTGCTTGATGAAAAGCTTTCCTCCACCGAAGTAAACTTTCACAAATCATTAATAAATACTTTATCTGCCAAAAATATATAGAGTCACCTCGAAACAAGGAATGATTGTTCTATCCCAACTCTCTAAAGACTTACCCTACTTTAGGAGATTGGGCATAGTTGATTATGGACGTGTAGGAAGAGCAGCGAGAATGTTTAAAAATTGTGAGTCCCAAGAGGATGTCCTAAAAACTATAGTATCCATGTTACTGTTTGAGGAGGATAACAGAGAAGATATTCTAAAGAAGACAAAAGATGAAATACATGCAAGAAGCTTGGATAAATGGGACTTTGGAAGTTAAGATGATAATGAGCAAGTTAACTGCTATGGGGATTTATATTTTGGGAATGGATGATGATGATAATGAGCGGGTTAACTGTTTTGCAATTAATGGTTTATCAATATTACTTGCAGACAGGGACGGAGCTAGGATTCTAAACCAAGGGTGCGAGATTATGCACACACCCCCCGCCCCCACTCCAAAAAAATATATATACGATTTTTTTTGTTAGAATGTCTAAATAACAAAGATTAACAAAATTATGCATTTATTTCAATTCACAAAACTAGAGTGTGTTGATTACAAATAATTTAATATGAATTGATAAAGTTAACTACTTAAGCACTTAAACCATTAATTAATACTACTATGTCTATATATATATCTACATAATCTAATCCACAAGTCTACAACAAATTGTTAACTTCCTATAATGCTATAAGTCTATATAACCCTATTATCATGTAGAGAAAACTATAAAAGATTAACATTGAAAGAAAAAAATTATATTATTTTTTTAGTGGAAATTTGATTGATAATGATAATGAGTTTTATAAATAATTAGGACAAACGTGCAACAAGCTGCGCCGCAAGTCCTTTCTGATTTTTTATTATTATTATTATTGTTTTGTTGTTGTTGTTGTTTTTTGTTTCTTTTTTGTTGAGGCCTGACGCTTGTTTAAGAATTGAAAGTGAAAGAAATGAGAGAGAGTTTATGGGTTTGTTATAGGTGATTAAAATATAATTATACAAACTGACCGGTTGGGCTTTGGGCATTTGGCTATTTGTTTTAGTCTCATTAACCCATTAAACATTCAAAAATACATTTGTCTCCTTTTAATAAATTTGGACTCAAAATAAATAAATGATAAATGATAATTTTGTAAGGGCAAAAATGAGAATTATGTTAGAATTAAACCGATTTGGAGAGAACACCACACTAACTTAACATGTATATTAAATCAATAAAAGTATGAGATAGAGAGAATTCTTATTCATTGAGATAAATCTGAATGGGTAGAGGTTACCTTTATATACAACTAGGTAACCTCCTTTCTAAGATAAGGGATTGACAAGATAAACAGTAAGATAGAGGATGATCCGGATAAACACCAAGATAGAAGATTATCAGGATAAATATCAAGATAACACATATCAATGGTGGGCATCCATATAAGCCCATAGATTTCATCAAATTAGTTTATTAGAATGTTTTTTATTAGTATTTTTTTCATAGTATTTTTTTTATTCTCACTATAATTGTCAAATTTTGGGGGTGCCAAAGTTTGCTAAAATAATTGGGGGTGTAAGTCCTTAGAGCATCTTTAGGAGAGCAACAAAAAAAACACCAAAATTTTGAACCAAAAAAACACCAAACCAAAA
The DNA here is from genome assembly GCF_015680905.1 of Coptis chinensis. Classification (NCBI taxonomy): domain Eukaryota; kingdom Viridiplantae; phylum Streptophyta; class Magnoliopsida; order Ranunculales; family Ranunculaceae; genus Coptis; species Coptis chinensis. The sequence continues at coordinate 82,543,449 of NC_141463.1, read as the reverse complement.
AAACACCAAGCAACTTTAGGAGCAACATCAAAAAAACACCAAGCAACTACGCGGTTTTGCCAAAACTGCGCCATATAGCCCATGCAGTTTTGGTAAAACTGCGCCACTAAAGCCCAACTAACATGCCCAAGACCACGAGGTTTTGCCAAAACCGCGCGGTGTTCTCAAAGCCGTTTTTGAGAAAAAACGAACGCGGTTTTGGCAAAACCGCGCCCATTGAAGCCCAAGCCCACGCGGTTTTGCCAAAACCGCGCCATAGAAGCCCATTTAGCAGCCCAAGCCCACGCGGTTTTGCCAAAACCGTGCGGTGTTTCTCAAACCGCGTAAGTGATTTGATACAGCATCAAATTTGGAACCAAATATTGGTCGATTTGGTGTTTGGTTTGGTGTTTTTTTGGTATTTTCATCAACATGTAGTTCTCCTGAAGTTGAGAATTTGGTGTTTGGTGCTAGGTTTATATCACTGCTAAAGATACTCTTATAGTTTGCAAGTCTTTATAGTTTGAATATTTTTCTAAGAAATTAGTTATGGAGTGGTGGAGTTTTTTTCTAATACAAGGGGTCGACCCTATATCCAAGCGAAATAGAGATTTGCAAAATCCAAGCGAAATAGAGATTTGAAAGTATTAATTTTTTGTGTCTTCAGAAAATGGGGTGGTGGAGAGTGGCATTGTAGAAGTCATATTTGGTAAAATAGCTAAGAAGGTTATGGTAGAAGTTTTTCCAAGATTTTGATTTTTCGAAGAACCGGTTTCTTGTGAGGAAAGGGTATGGACTGGGATTGGTGCCAACTTGAACAAGGACGGAACTGCTACCAATGGTGAAAAGGTTATTGCCTCAGAGATATTGCCAAGGCCGACAAAGAGGATTCGAAAAGGTAATCATTATGTGGAATTAAGTCAATTTTTTCATGTTTTGTATATTGTTCCAAATTTATCATGTTGTTCATTGCAAAATGTTGTAATGTAAATTGCTCTCATCCACCTAGCTAAGTTATCAGATACCAAGTGTCCAAGTTCCCCAATCCCCACTTCCTCGTTAGGCACTTTCTTTCTTTTTTTTTCGCTAACATCCATTTCTATTACTGCCATATAAAAGGATTACAGTTATAGTCTTTGCAGCATTTAGGCAGAGCATTCATGTCACACGAGTTACTTGCCCATTTTGCTAAATCATGGGCATCCCCATTACAAGTTCTGTTAAACCACCTAAAAACTGCATTGTCCAAAAGAATGAAACTTCTACATATAGCCTCAACTATCGTCTGAAGAGACCAATTTAGAATAGAAACTTGGGTTGCTAGAGATCTGATGACAACAGCATTGTCTCCTTGAAAGACATAGTTCCTTCCCTCCAAGGTTGATGCTAGCTTGACTGCCATTCGGCCGCCAAGAGTTCACTTTCCTCAGCTGTCCGAGCTTTAAACCTCCTTACTGCAGCCGCTACTAGGTCTCCCTGTGCATTCCAGGCCATAGCAGCTCCTGCTCCAGTTTGTTTGTCCTTGTTGAAAGCCCCATCAAATCTAATATTCATATCATGTACAACATTAGATAAAGTACAGTGCTCCATGTTATCTACTATGCTTAAGTGATGGTTATGTGTGTGTATATGTGTATGCAGACTAGAAGATGCTCCAGCTATAATAAAATTACCAGTTCTCCTCCCTTGGATTAGGGTGTCTTCCCTTTCGAAGGCCTTCAGTCTTCTATGCCACTGGATACTGTTAGAGGCTAGTATCTCCTCTTTACCCATAGCACCCTTGCCAAACTTCTGCATATTCCTGCTATCCCACATGCCTTGCAGCAGTGTACATGCATATACACCCAAGTCAGCAATATATTTTTCCTTGCTGTTGCTCCACTCCATGATCTCATCTATCCATCTCCTAGCCCTCCAATCCTTATATACTTCAGTTCTAATCCCCAAAGGGGAAGCAAACCATATGCTTCTAGCCCAGTGACACTGAAAGAACACATGTTCCAGAGTTTCAAACTCTTCTGCACAAAAAGGGCATGAGATATCATCATTCTTTATTCTATTTTTTATTCTGTCCCCTGTGGGCAGAATATTTAGGTAAATTTTTCATAAAAGCATCTACTCTCTAGCAGCCACCTTTGCCTTCCAGATTCTCTTTATGGACTTGACTTGTAGTGTTGAGTCATGCTCATCCCACTGTTTCTGATTCAGTAGGTTGAAGGCAGACTTAACACTGAAGCCACCCTTTTTGTCAGGCCACCACATGAGTTTGTCATTCCCAGCCATGGGTCTAATGTGAACCTCATTAATAAGAGTTTTAATCAGACTGTCAAAATTCTCATTGAGGACTTGTTGGTTCCAGCCAGTGCCATCAGCCCTCAAGAGATGGCTGACTTTCCAATACTTTTGCATACCTCTGGGTGGACAGATGTCCTTGAGGATAATAGGTTTACCATGAAGCATAAGCCAAGGGTCATGGAAGACAGAGGTGGTCTCACCATTCCTAATGCTCCAGCAGGTCCCATTCTGAACCAAGTCATGGTTTTTATGTACCCCTTTCCAGAAGAACGAAGCATTGGGAGGTGGCCCTTTCTCATGTCCTAGCCATTTGTTCCCATATGCAGCTTTGAAAGATCTAGCCCATAAGGAATCCTTATCATTTAAGGCCCTCCAGCTGTGTTTAGCTAGAAGGGCCTTATTGATATCAGCAAACTTACGAAACCCTAAGCCCCCAAGGCTTTTGGGTTTGCAAAGTTTATCCCACTCAATAGTGTGGATACTCTTAGATTCCTCTGTGCCATGCCACCAAAAATCTCTACAAACCCTATCCATCTTATCACACACAGACACTGGTAGAGAGTAGGCAGACATGGCATAGAGGGGAGAGGCTTGGGCCACTGCCTTGATCAGCACAGTCCTTCCAGCTTGTGAAAGCAGTCTAGCCCTCCACCCTTTAATCTTATTATGAATGTTATCCACCAGGTAGTTGAAATCCCCACTCTTACCGTCAGAGAGCACAATTGGAACTCCCAGGTATTTATCCTTATTATCAAAATCTCTCATCTTCCAAAACTTTTTAAGGATTTTCCTATGTCTGGCATGAACATTCTTGCTATAGTAAATACTTTATTTGTCAAAGTTAACTTTTGTCGATGCGGCCGGTAATCCTCAAGGATACCTTTTAGAGTAGCGACCTCATTAAGAGAGGCCCGGTAAGCAATGAAACAAATCATCTGCATAAAGAAGATGTGCAATAGGGGAGCACTTTTTCTAATTTTGATCCCATGAATATCATTCGCAACCTCGGCTGGTTAATCATTCTAGACAAGGCTTGGGCGTAAGGATGAAGAGATAAGGAGACGAGAGGGTCCCTCGTCTCGAGGCCCCTCTGGGAAGATGTTCCCTAGAGGAGAACCATTAAGAAGCACCTTGAAGGACCGAGGAAGGCGGGCATTGGTTGATCGACTCTCTCCACTTATGCGAGAACCCCAATTTTCCAAAGATATCATCTACAAAAGACCACTCTTTAACTCGATCATATGCCTTAGCCATGTCAGCTTCCGGGCCACCCACCCTTCTTCCTCTTATGCATATTTTTCATATTATGGAAGATCTCAGCGGCTAACCCTATATTATCCCCAATATTTCTTGCCTTTGACAAAGGCACCTTGAAAAAGGTGATACAATCTTATGAATATGGCACTTAAGCCTATTAGCAAGAATTTTGGAGATAATTTTATATACAAAATTACAAAGGCTAATAGGTCCGAACTTAGCTATATGTTCAGGGTTAGCAATCTTAGGGATGAGAGTTATAAAAGTTTCATTAAACTTAGGGTTAAAGATCCCAGTTCTAAAAAACTCTTGTACACATTCAATAACAGTTTTCCCCACTATATCCCAACAATTTTGAAAAAACACCCCCTGGAACCCATCTGGTCCAGGGGCCTTCAAAGCCCCCAACTTGTTGACCACCCACCTCACATCCTCCTGGGATGGAATGGCCACCAACATATCGTTCTCTTTATCAGTAATAATAGGTCTAAACAGATTGCTAATATTATTGTTGATACTAGGAACCTCAGAAGTAAACAGGTCATTAAAGAACTTATTAACATTCTTACCCACTTTATCTCTTCCTTCTAGCCACTGGCCATAATCATCTTTGAGCTTGTCGATACTATTTTTCCTCCTTCTATACAGGGTGGACATATGGAAATACTTAGTATTCCTCCCATGCTCTTTTAGCCAAAAAGCACCTGACTTTTGTTTCCACATATCCTCTTCCTTGTCCAGCCACTCATTTAATTGATTTTTAAGCATTCGAATCTCCTCACATATAGCTCTGGTCAGAGGTTTAGCGATCAGAGCTTCCAACTTGGATTGGACATCTCTAATGTTATGAAACACATTGCCAAAGACATCTTTGTTCCAAGCAGTCATTTTAATCCTAGTTTTAGTCAACTTTGTAATCAAATTACAGTCGGGGTTTAAAATGATTTGCGGACTCCCAAGCCTCCTCAATGGTAGGAATACAAGACTCATTTTGGAACCACATATTAAAGAACCTAAACGGTTTATAAGTTCTCTCTTCTAAAGCAGTAAAAGAAAGCTTGAGAGCAAGGTGATCCGAAGCAGCACAGACCACTGTTCTCACAGCTGCATGAGGAAACATAACTAACAAATCTGTAGAAGCTAAGACTCTGTCCAGGCGTTCAAGAATATGGTCCTTAAAGTCTCTGTTATTGGACCAGGTAAATTTTGGTCCCTTGAACCCAAGGTCAATCAGGCCAAGATCATTAATAAAGCCATTGAAATCAATCATACATTTGTTAAAAATACTTTTCCCTCCTGATTTTTCATCTAAGAATGTTATAGCATTGAAATCCCCAAGTAAAACCCAAGGCCCAGGTATACTAGGTGCAAGGGCTCTGAGTTCATTCCAAACTCTGATACGGTTACTAGCAATAGGTTCCCCATAAACCAGAGTAAAAAACCAAGATTGTGTACTAGGATAGTTAGAAATTTTACCTGTTGCATAGTTTTTTGTAGCACTCAAGATTTCTATCTCCACTCCATCCCTTCAAAAGATAGCTAAGCCACCACTACGACCAGTTGCTGGATAACAAAAACTACCTCTAAAGCTAATATCCCTAGCTACTTCCTCAATCCTTTTTGCTTTTGCCTTTGTTTCCAAAACACATATCACTTCCGGTTGATGTTGCCGGATTAGGTCCTTTAGATTATGAACTACAGTGGAGGTTCCTATTCCACGGCAATTCCAGGTCATCATTGAAGCTTAGGTAGCTGTTGGGGGACAACCACCGCGAACCCTGGGGAAGTGAGCAGACCCCCACTGCTAAAACTGCCACTTCCACTGCCTGTACTAAACCTTTCCACTTGTGCAAGTCTCTTCCCTTGTTGTGAGAATGAGCTCCCTTCATCCCCCTGTATCTCCCTGATTTGGGCTTTGTGTACCACTGAAGAGTCATCCATTGCCAAAGGTCTAGGCTGACTAATACCATCCTCAAAATCAGCATCATACCCCTCCAGAAGATCAGATTGACCTATCATCCCATGATTCTGTTGGTCCTCATACTCCTCTAACTGGTCCAGTGGATTGTCCATCACCAAAGGGATATTAAGCTCCTCCTCTTCAGCATCTGAACCTTCAGAGCCTGATGGATTCTTATCCATGATTGCAGCATCAGAAGACAAGTTCTCACTGGAACTCACCACAGTATATGGCCCAACCGATACAGAGGAGCTAGACGTACTAGATATTAGAAAGATTGTGGCATTCATTGGAATCAGAGTATGTCCCTCTCCTCTACTCCTCACATGATCAGCATGTTGCTTTGCCCTTTTTGAAAGCAAAGACACTCACCCCTAACACTTCTTCTAACCCACTTTATACCCAACAATACTTGCCATGTTCTCTTCCTCGTCAGAAAACTCCTTTCTCTTAGCTCCAACTTGCACTGAGAGAGTTGTTTGTGAAGGGTGGGCTATCAAAGCATGAGATGCCTCTGGTTTTTGAACTTGCCTTCTCATACCCTCGAGAAGCCAACATATTTACACTTTCACCACGTGTTGACGCACTTTTGAACCGATAAATGGGCCTCTGTGCCAAGATCTCATCTTTTGATACCATGCCTTCATAGCTAAGGGTTAGGGGGTCAGAGACAGCAGGCGGCTTTTGATGGAGAGGTGGAAAAGAGTGGTGTGAAGCGGGCTGCTCATGTTCCAAGAGCTTGACACTCTGTCCAACCTTGTTTACATCGACTCCAGAAGTCTCCACATTCATCATTCCAGGTCTAAACCTCCCTATGACCACCGGGCTACGGGCCTGACTAGGACCTAGTTCATTACCTGGTTCATCCAAGTCCATGTGTTTAGCCCCTAACATAGATACCCAAAGCACCATTGGTCCAGCTTCATTCTGACAGGCTGGGCCTAAAGATTCCCCCGAGCTACTAGATCCATTTGATTGGGCCGAGCCCAAAGACTCGATTCTATTCCCACACGTGCACTGGGCTAGATCGACACCACCGGGGGCTCCCAACGGATCTTTCTTTACCCCGTCCCCTAACCCTAATATATCCGTTGAAAACTGAGCTGTTTTGGACGCTTCCGCACGTGCTTCATTACACACTGCTCCAACGTTCACTGAACCTGTACCATCAGACTCCTTCCTGGGCCTAGGGGGGTGGCCAACAAACCAGTACCTTGCCAGCTCCTTCTAACCGGTGAAGCTTTGCTTTTGGTCGGAATTTGGTGGGACCAAGTGGCCTTTGTGGTGTGCGAAATCATTACCACCTTAGGAGTTGGATCTACCACTCCATTATATAACACATTTGCTCTTAGGGTGAAAGAGAAGTTGTTTTTTATATCTCTTGATGACCCACCACACATGAGCAGATTCACTCGGTACTTATCTTTCTGGTTGCAGAAGTGCAGATCATGACCAATCCTCCCGCAGAAGTAGCAAAAAATCTCAAGTTTTTCATACTTAAAAGCGTGGCGGTAGCAATTACACACCCCAAATTTCGGAAAAATTAAACCGATATTCAATCATCCGGAAACCCGGGGTGAAACAAAACCCACTAACATATTATCAACCACAATATTTAAAATCTAAGATCAAATTAAACCGAAAGAACAACGCTTCATTTACAAATAAATTTTTACTAACCAACTCTATTACCTTTGTTTCAATTCAAAACTATACACTTTCGAAAAACTTAAACGAGGAAGACTCCAAGAGCAAATCCAAGTCGCGTGTCTTCATCCACTGCACTCCACCATCTATGTTCCCAAGAACACACCCACGTTGCAAAACAAAGCAAACATGGATCAACAAATTGAATTTCTTTGGTATGAGTAGACTAACAACAAAATATATATAATAATCTTTCAAATGAATAATATAACATTACAAACAATTTCAACTTGAAGACAATATAGTTCCGTTTTTCCAAAAGCGGCATGTAGTTTCTTCCCAAGTAAGATTTCACCCCAACATACAAATTCCAAGAATCTCATATAATAGTACTTTCGTCATTCCCACTTTCCAAAATAACTCACAATACAATACCACTTACATTTCATTTATTATAGCGCACATATGATAACCTAATTAAATATGAGTTTGGTATACCTTATCTTTAAGCCAACACGTCGTCTTAGGGTAGGATATTTACGTCCCTGCAGAAAAGATTAATAGATCCTGCCCTCCTAAAAACGAGTTAGACATCACAATAAATTGATTTATCTCAAATATCAAAATTTCATTCATGACCAAACCTCCTTTAAGACATTTAAGTCTAATTGATATAACCTGGTTCGTCCCGCACATTCGGGGAATACCACTTATCATAATACCTATATTAAGGGTAGTCATTCATATGACATCATTACGTTATAAAGTTTTCAAGTGCATAATCATAGATCTCGGACTATCACAAGTCATTAATAGTTTAAGTAATAACATATCAAGTTATAGTCAATTCACAATCACATAGAACTCACAATCATTTACTAGTATTATTCCGTCACACTTCATATCCATAACATCACACAATTCATATACTTTTACTTTAGTATCACTTTCGTCTACTTATGAGAACGCGACGAGGAAAAGTCACAACCAAGGAGTACATTCATCCCTTGTGAGTATCAACTTATACAAACCATGTATATATTTCTCATAAGAAATCATATACATCACATACAATAACTCCATCACCGCGTAAAATCAATATTTTTACTTTGCTTATTAATTATCTTGTTGACTCTTTTATTCAAAGACACACCCAACCTTTAGTTCCTACTCCACGATTTGCACTACACACATTTGCCAAATCACACATATTCGATGTTTCACTCACACCGAGTACCACTACAAGACATCGCCCCAAGCGGGATATCGCCTCCGAAAACATACTTTCATCTTGTAAACTCGTAACTTGTGAGTCACAGCCATCTCTGGGCTTTCCATACACATAATCACAAAGCCTCTTTGGGCATAACAAATATCAGGTCATTCATGGCACATTCAATGAATACCTTGGGTCATTCCCGCCACATTCAAGGAATACCCATCATAACACTAACGGGCCATTCATGACACATTCAATGAATGCCCTGAGTCATTCCCGCCACATTCAAGGAATACCCAAACCTACATTCCCGTACATTCAAGGAATACGACCAACCCGCAAGGCGAATACCTTAGTTCCTCTATAGGGCAGTCCAAACGATTGGGTCATTCATGGCACATTCAATGAATACCCATCTATCACATGACATCACAAGTCATAAACATTTCTTTTCATTACCAAATCCTGAGGCGTGGAGAGTTCTAAAGATGTGGGCGACACATTAAAACATTATTATCACTTATAATTATACTAGCATTACTCATGTCAAAATAGACCCCACATGCAAAGAGTCACTTTCGCGCGTCAAGGCAAATCAAGCACTTAAATATCATTAAATGTAAAACGGACTTATAATCAAACAAATACAATTTATATAACCATACTCATATATACAATATCGTAAACAAATAGTTCATTAGCCCAAATTCAAGTCCACACACACTAATGTCTAAAACATATCCACATATACTAAAGTCTATATTCATATACAACTTCTATCTCCCACATATATATTTATGTAGTCTCAAAACAACAGTAATTTCTAACATAATCACATAGTTATCACACAAACTAATATATATATTATAGATATAGTGTAGTGGCTGCACTTTTGCTCAAAGCTGCCTACGTATCCAAATCTTTCAAGATTGGAATCAAGCCTTCGTAGTTCTTATCAGCCACATAATCAATGCTAAGGTTTTTCCTACATTCATCCAAATGACATGTAACTTAATTATTTAGAAACTAAGGTATTTAGATATACTTTTTCATGTAGAACTCGAAGTCCCAACCTTAGCCCATCTAAAAGAAAATTTAGGTTGAAAACGGTCAAAATCCTAATTTCAGCAAATTGGATTTCTGACGGGATATCTTTCGAATGGAACAACTCTTTCCACCGGTATCCAAACGATGAAGCTTTTTGTGTTGCAAAGCTGACGCACATAACTTACTTTCTCTTGTTTAACAAAAATACCCAATCATCAAGGTCAAATCTTTCTTAGATAAATGACAACCAAAGTTATACAAGCTTCCACAGCATTTTATTACTATATGTGTCCATATAATACACACATAAAACGTAGTACAATTAAACAATCCACAGTCCACAATCAAAGCCCAATATGCTTTACACACTACTCACGTCAAAATCTAAATTAGATAATTTACCAACCAAGTTATACAATATCCGACAGTATTTTATTACTATATATATATCCATATAAACAAACATATGAAAAACTGGAAAAGTCAACATTCACAGTCAACGGTCAAAGTCAACGGTCAACAGTCAAAGTCAACGGTCAAAGGTCGACACCTTATGGTCAAGGTCAAACTCAACATGTCATGGTCAAAGTCAAACTCAACATGTCATGGTCAAAGTCAAACTGTCCTAGTCAAAGTCAAACTGGCGTTTCCGTGTTTGACAGGTTCAGAGTCATAGCCATGGTTCATGGCTAAGGTCAAAGGTGCATGGTTCACGGGCTCGTGACTAAGGTAATGGTTCGGACCCAACTGGCCAAGCCCAATATGCTTTAGAACCCGGAAGTCTAAAAGTCCACTTATTTATTCTACCTGACCCAATTGGATCTATATTAAATTATATGGACTGGCCCAAGCAATATTAGAAACGGGCCCAAAACAGTTAAGTGGTTCGGTCCAAAAATTTCAAAACAAAAAGAAAAGGGCCCAACCACTTAAATTAGATTTCGGCCCACATAAAACTAAAACTGAAATTTCGGCCAACCACCATCGAAATTTCGGCCAAGCCACTAATAGAATTTTGGCCCAAACCAAACCTTGAAATTTCGGCCCAACTAACAAAATAGAACTAAAGCCCAAACAAAAATTAAAACATTTCGGCCCAAGGCCCAAAACGAAATCACTGTTCATCATCTCTTCCACCAACAGCAGCCCAAAATCCGGCCACCACAAAACCGATCGTCCTCCCCTTTCAACACATCGGTTTAACTCAATTTGCAAAACCCAACACCTTTAACAAAAGCAAAAATCGCAAATCATAAAAACCAAAAACTATTCCTAAATCTAGATCTGGAATTTCGGCCACCATTAGAGCTTGTTCCAAGCTCAAATCGACAGCCCCAACCATCCCCACTACACTAGCTACTACACCCAATCGTCCATCAACCATTACAATCAACCGAATAACAGTTCCAACCCTTATACAGAGGTTGTTTGGGCGAGCCGCCATTACTGCCATATCCAAGCTTTTCCTAAGCTTTAATAGCACCTAATAACAGCACCCATCCCAAATTCCAACAATTAACGATCCATTTCCATATAACCAAAACAGCTACCCTATAAATTGGATCGACCCTTCCTCCACAGCACTGCCATTAGCGCATCTCGAAGCTTCGAAAGAGCTTCGACAGCCCGCCATCAACCAACGACCCCATACAAGATTTAATATATCCACCGTGTTTAATAATCCACAAACAGTTCTAACCCGTATACCGAACAACAGCTTGTTTTGGCTCACCGCCATTAACGCTCCTCAAAACTTCGACAGTTTAACTAAAATAGCCACCCCCACAGTATTATAGTTTGACAGTGTTTGACTAGAGTTTTAACAACTCGACGAACACGACATCGAACAAAACAAGACAAAAGAGCAATATATAAAAAAAACAGAAACAGTTCACAGTATACACCAACATACGAGAACTACAAATCCGGTGAAATAGCAAAATAGCTACTCACTAGATGAGCGGCTTCGACGAATCCTCCTAGCCCGATTAAATTGGCTCCCAATGCTCCAAAGAAACCGGTTTCTCTCGCCTCCATTTTTTAATATATTATATTATCTTCGAACCCTATTTTTTCTAGAAAAAGTGTTTATATACTTGGGTCCAAACCCAACCTCCAACACTTCGGGCCCAAACCGGCCCACGTGATCCCGAAGTCCAATCCGACGAATTTTTAAAATAAACAATTAAATTAATTAATTAAATAGAAAAATACGTATAAAAAAACACGGGGTGTTATAAATTCCCCCACTTCTGTTCTTAACTCAATACCTTTAAGCAAACGTTCCTTAATATCCATCTTTATGCGCACTCTTGCCACTGGTTTCTTGAATTCCGTCGAACATGATAAATCCATGTGTTTGACTATGCCCAAACTTGAGCCAATCTTCCTCACATTTTCCTCATTTATGCGGTTAGACGGTAGCCCAAAGATCTGAACCCAGAAGTTCACCAAGTCAAAACTCGGATCAAGTTCCAACTTCCTTTTGTTCTTCCATTTTTTAATAGACATGATAAAACCATGAACCAACCATGGTCCATTTTTCCTCACATGATCATACTCTGCCGCATTATCAAACTGAAATTTGTAAAACCCCTCAGTAACAAGTTCTATCTTTGTATTTCCTCCGTCTCACAAATTCCTATGCAGCTCATCTGCAATATCTTGTAGCTTGAGATACTTGTCCCCTTGTAATTTACCCATCAGCACATTTGTTCCACCGTTTTCCACCTCCGCATTCTTACATACTATGTCCACCACTTTTTTCTCCTTAGGGCTAAACAAAAATTTCATCTCTTCCTGGAGCAGTTCTATTTTGGTTTTTGATGGGGAGACATCTGCTTCCCCCCTACGCAATTCCTTAGGCACTTCTGGCATGCTTCCTGACCGCCTGAAGCTAGCAGAGCTATGGATGTATAGAAGATGGGCGAAAAATAGTTACATATACACAAACAAGAAGCTCGATCACTAAACAGGTAAAAAGAGAGAGGGGGTAGGATTAACTAGAGAAAGGGAGAACATGGGAGAGAAAGAGAAGAAAAAGAAAACGAAAAAGCAAACTTATGCCTAAACACTTCGTAGCACGCTTGAATTCAAACTTGGGTTTAGTGGGAAACCCAAGAATTCAAAAACAGCCACGAGATTCAAACCTTGATATTGATAGAATGCACTTGTAAGAGATATAGAGAGAGACGGGAAGAGAGGTTGAGAGCTTGAGGGAGTGAAGACACTGCTTTTAGGCACTTTCTTTAACCTATCTTTTAGCCGTAGGAGAGCTTTTAGGCACTTTCTTGAACCTATCTTTCAATATAAAAAGTCTTAAAATTTGCAGACTTCACTTCAGCATAATCAGGCTCAACCTTAGCAATGTGACTCTTGGATTCTTCACCACCAGAAGACCGCGAGTTCCATTGCTTAGTAGAAAAACTAGCAATTGTCAGAATCATGTATTTGTTTTCTGAATAACTTCTGCTGATTTGTGTAAGTTTTATTTATTTATTATGCATTTTGGTTACCGCTTTGGGAATTTTTGATACGGTTTGATTTAGTTTTCAAATCACTTCCACCTCTTACATCAACTACTACACTTATCACAATTCAGCCAGTTCAATTCAGGTCATCACTTGATAGTCAGTTCATGTACTTACACAGTATTTGTGACAAATCTTATATTAGAGGTTCGAACATTGTTCTCTTATACATGGAACCATTGATAATAGTTCTGCTATTTGACCTCAGAATAATAAATGTAAACATGGATTAGTTTTAGGTCGCGAGCTTTAGGTAGTATGATGGACCTTTGAGAGTGTGGTCTCTGGGTTTTGGTCTAATTCAGAGCCAGGAAAAAACATTAGAGCATTTAACAAATTGACAGTATAAAAATGTTCTGAAATCTAATTACAATGAAGGGATGGCATTTGTGGCCAGCCTAGAAGAGTCATGTGGCAGGTATTAGTTTTAAACCTATGGTTCACATCATTGCTTGGAGTTCTATTTGGTACTAAAGTGCCTGAAAATAGAATAGCTGAATAGGGCTTTGAACTTCTAGGCATACTAGAGCTGCTCGTACACATGCCTACTTGAAGCATCGATGTAGGAAATTCACGGCTGTCTCTCATCATTTGAGATTTGGTAAGTGTGAAGCACTAAATATTGGTCTACACACAAAATGACACAATACCTCTCCAGAATACGGCGTGGATCTAACAGATTTAGCTGTAGACTTGGAAATCTGTGCTCTATTGTTTACTTATAATACTTAGTCAGCTTGATATTTTGAGTTTCTTTTGAAGTAATTTAAAATTATGGGTTAACTAGTATTACCTCCTAGATGAGCCAACCCCTCCTCCCCTTTTCCTCCAAACACACGGTCAATTTGGTTTGACTGTTAACTTTTAAGTCAAATGGCTGAAAATAACACAATTGCCCCCACCTAATTAAAATTAAATATTATTTTTTTAAAAACAATGAGGACATTTGTGTTATTTTCAGTTGCTTGACTTGAAATCACACGGTCAATCCAAATTGACTGTGTGTTTAGGGAAGAGACCCTAATTGGCCATCTAGTAGGGAGAAATCCTAATTGGCTCATCTAGTGGGGGTAATACTAGTTACCCCTAAAATTATTTGTTAATTAAAGAAAAATTGCAATTTCATTTCTCTTCCGTAATTATTATGGTATTTGCTCTACTGTGCAATTGCAGTTTGCCAATTGTGAATGATAATGAAGTTTAACCATTTAACTATTGTCAATTACATATTTACCACATTGTTTTTAATTGTTTTCTTTATGTGTAAACTTGCGGACTGAATGCGGGTTTCAGAGTTTATTTACTTGGTGGAGTAAATAGTAGCAAGGAGCACCATTGTCTAATGTCTACACAGCTCACTTCCATTAGACACTCTACCAATACAAGGAGAGCCTTAAGAAGAATTTCTATTTGATTCCTGCCTATTCTATATTAAGAACTCCCTAAATATGTGTAAGCACTTGTTATGGATGTTTGTTGTCATACTTTTGTGTATTATTTCTAGTTTTCTACAATATGCACTATTTTACCTTAAGCTCCCTAGCAGTTGTTATGGATGTTTGTTGTCTAAATACGTACTTTTGTGTGTTGTTTCTAGTTTTCCACAATATGCCTGTTCTTTTGAAAAAAATTCTGTCTATATGTTTTCCTTCCCCACAAGAGACAGTAGATCGCTTGTTTGAAGGGGAGAAGATGTTTGGCACTTTGGCCACATCCTGTTCAGGAGGGAGGAGTTTAAAGGCAAAATATATTTTTTTTTAAATCCAACACACTCTCTACTTCCTGCGCTCATTTGTCTCATTTCTCCTAAATCATCGCGGACACTCGCCAATTGCCAGTAATCTCGTGTCTACGACCAAACAATGTAATAGACCACTTATGGTGTGCTTTTTACTTCTACTTTAGTTGTATTGTTGAATTCCTCTTTAAGTTTCATCCATAAGCTATTCCAAATTAACCGTGTTAATCAAATGAAAAATCCAGAACCAGCTAAATTGGAAACTTAATTCATTCTTTACTTCCCTTGCGAGCCTCCTTCAGTCCTTTATCACAAAATATGTCGCAAGAACAGCATTCTATCAATAAGAGGCCTAAAATTTGCACTCCTCACTTCGCCATAATCAGGCTCAATCTTAACAAAAGTGACTCTTGGATTCTTCAGAGGAAGATGAGTTGGACTGCTTAGTAGACCGATTTGAATCCGCTGCCATCGAATCCTTTTATTCAGAATAGTTGGACAAATTAAGACGTGCATTAATTGTTGGGGTTTATACCAATGTCAATCGATTTTCCCACTACACAGATAATTTGTATTTGAACACAATCCAACTCTAGACAAATTCTAAATATCAACTACAACCTATACTAACATGCCCAACTCGCTAAACAACTATTAACAACAGATAATAATGTAAAACAATAAAAGCAAACCGCGACACAAAGATTTATCGTGGTTCGGCCAATGATGCCTACTTCCACAAGAGCTTGTTATTTATATAAAGTGGGAAGGATGATTACAATATCTCCTTTCAGTCTCTCACCTTACTAGATCACTCTTATCTCTTTACAGGGTTGTCTCTCTGTAAAGGTTATCTCTCAATCTTGATAGCTTTCAAGATTGGGTTTTCTCTGACTTTTGTCTTTGTCGCCGTGTGTTTTCTGGGTGTTAGGTTTTGCCAAAAACTCTAACTCTTATTGGAAACTCGCGGTCCCAATTTTCTTCTTAAAATAGACTTGGACGCGGATCGCGCCTCAGGCAAGCATAAGTCGAGCGCGGGTTGCGCTGAAAGTACTAGAAGTCTTCTACGGCATGGGCGCGTGTCGCACCTTAGTCAAGGCAAATACCGGTCGCCTCGACATTTCACATTTCCAAGAATGAAATCCTTTCCTCCTCATGTGAGGGATAAAGCCAACAATCTCCCCCTCCCGAACAGTGAGGGGGGCTTCTTCCATGCAACTTCCAAATCAACAGGAGGAGTGTGCTACCATTCCGGCAATAGCACAACAAACATCAAACTTACCTTTCGGTAAGACTTTGGTCATCATATCCGATCCATTCTTGTCGGTATGGATCTTCTCGATACACAAATATTTGTCTTCGAATACTTCTCTAATCCAATGATAACGCACGTGTATGTGCTTGGATCTAGAATGAAAACTCGGATTCTTGCTCAAATGGATGGCGCTCTGACTGTCACATAGAACTACAAACTGTTTCTGATTTAGCCCTAGTTCGTCGAAGAACTTCTTCATCCATAGCAACTCTTTGCAACACTCAGTGGTTGCAATATACTCCATTTCTGTAGTGGAGAGGGCAACACACTTTTGCAACTTTGATTGCCAAGAAACTGCTCCCCCTGCAAAAGTAACCAGATAACCGGAGGTGGACTTCATCGAGTCAACATCACCTGCCATGTCTGTATCAGTGTAGCCTTCAAGTAAGGGTTTACTTCCATCAAAGCACAAACACGATTTGGAAGTGCCACTGAGATATCTTAATATCCACTTAACACCTTCCCAATGTTTCTTATCCGGATTTGACAGAAAGCGGCTTACAACGCCCACAACGAAAGTTATATCCGGTCTTGTACACACCATTGCGTACATCAAACTGCCCACTACGGATGCATAAGGAATCTTTTCTATCTGACTCTGCTCATGCTCACCCTTTGGACACATCTCTTTGGTCATGGAAATCGCCACCAAGCCGGACAATTGATCGGCCCGCTTGATCCATGTTGAATCTCTTCAACACCTTCTCAATGTAGCTTTCTTGAGAAAGCCACAACTTTCCACTCTTTCTGTCACGAGTGATCCGCATCCCAAATATCTGCTTTGCTTGACCCAAATCCTTTATCTCAAAGGACTTACTCAAGTCTTTCTTCAGCTTGAATATCTTGTTGATGTTTGAGCCAACTATCAACATATCATCCACATATAGCAATAACACTATGAAATCCCCATCTGGAAATTTCTGAACAAACACACAATGATCGGAAGCAGACTTCTTGTATCCTTGCTTCGCCATAAAGGAATCAAACTTTATGTACCACTGCCTCGGTGGTTGCTTCAACCCATACAAGCTCTTTATCAGCTTGCATACTAGGTGCTCCTTGCCTTTGACCTCAAACCCTTCTGGCTGGTCCATGTAGACATCTTCTTCAAGGTCTCCATGAAGAAAAGTTGTATTAACATCTAGTTGCTCAACCTTTAGGTTCATACTTGCGGTCATACCCAATACCACCCGGATAGAAGTCATCTTCACTACAGGAGAGAAAATCTCATCAAAGTCAATCCCTTTCCTTTGATCGAATCCCTTCACAACAAGGCGAGCTTTGTGCCTTGGGTGAGGATTGTTCTCCTCATGCTTGACTTTGTATATCCACTTATTTTTAAGAATTTTTCGTCCTTGCAGTTTCTCAACTAACTCATAAGTATGATTCTTATGGAAAGAATCTATCTCGTCATGCATGGCCTTCAACCACTTTTCTTTGTCTGTACCCTCAAGTGCCTCTTGATAGTACATAGGTTCTCAACCATCCGATAGTAGCACGTACGTATGTGGTGGATACCTGGTTGAAGCTAGTCTCTCTCTGTCTGACCTCCTTGCCCCATCTGCTGGTGCCTCAGGAGGATGCACTTCTACTTGCTCTGGTGGTGGTTAATGCATCTCATCTGCATCTTCTATACCAATAGGTTCTATCCCATCATGAGCAATAAGATTCTCATCATGAGCTTCAGGCTCATGGTTCTCTGCATTCTCAATGCCTTCTGCACATTCCATAGTAGAAACTTCTGGTTCTGAATCAACAAGATCATTGGTGAACGCCTGTAGCTTCTCACCCTCCTCAAAGTCTGCTATGGTCTGGTCTTCCAGGAACACAACATTTCGACTTCATATTACTTTCTTGTTAATTGGATCATAGAGTTTTTAACCAAACTTTTCATCTCCATAACCCAGAAAAATGCACTGCTTGGCTTTGTCATCAAGCTTGAATCTCTCATCTTTCGGAATATACACAAATGCCCTACACCTAAATACCCTCAAATATCCATAATCAACATCTCTGCATGACCATACTCTCTCTAGATAATCACTATTCAGAGGCTTTGACGACGATAGGTTGATCACATGCACGGCTGTACGCATTGCTTCTACCCAGTAGGTTCTAGATAGCTTAGAGTGAGATAGCATGCATCTCATCCTCTCTACAATGGTACGGTTCATTCTCTCTGCTATTCCATTCTGTTGCGGTGTCTTGGGAACGGTCTGCTCATGACAAATCCCATGGCTCTGGCAATACTCTTCAAATGGCCCAATGTACTCACCCCCATTATCTGAGTGAATACACTTCAACAACTTCCCAGTCTCTCTTTCCACCATGTTGTGGAATTTCTCAAACACGTCAAGTACTTCATCCTTGGTCTTCAGACTATAGGCCCATACCTTTCTTAACGCATCATCAATGAAGGTCACGAAGTATGAAGCTCCCCCATGGGACTTCACTTTTATAGGACCACATAAGTCTGTGTGAACTAGTTCAAGGACATTGTCCTTTCTGTGAGACAGAAATCTTTGGAAAGACACCCTGTGTTGCTTTTCTACCAAACAGTAAGTACATGTATTTAAATGTGTACCTTTAATGTCTAGCAAGGCATTTTGCTTAGCAAGAACTTCCATCCCTTTTATGCCCATGTGACACAGTCTCTTGTGCCACAGTTCGGAGGAAGCTTCTTCTTCTTCCGCATTCACTTCTGCTTTACACAAACTAGCCTGTCTTTTGTAAAGAGAGCAAGTTTTCTTCCATCTGGCCGCTATAATGGAACCTCTGCTCAGTTTCCATGCCCCGTTACCAAACGAGTTTACGAAGCCATCGTCATCTAATTTCCCAGTCGAAATTAGGTTTAACCGTATGTCAGGGACATGTCTTACATCCTTGAGTGTCAAGGTGTAGCCGACATTGGTTTCTACATGAACATCTCCAATGCCTATAATCTTCAAGACGCCACTGTTACTCATCTTCACTTCACCATATTCACCATAGCTGTAGGTAGTGAAGAATCCCTCGCGTCTTGATTGTGACGGATAGGATGCTCCTCAGTATCTATCGCCCACTCGTATCGACATGAGGTACTAAGACAAAGACACACCACAATCGACACAATTCCCACTAGGTCGCCGACTAGTGCGGTGAAGTATCTTTTGTGCGTGTTTCCATTCCTCGCACCATGTCTTCATGTACACGGTTATTCTTCTCATCCCTCTTCGTGTTGATTCACTCATATCCGGAAGTGGCCCTTGGTGGCACAATAGTAACATTGCCTCTCTACCTTAGGAGTTCTAGCTTCACCCCTAGATTTACTTCTGTCATCACCTCTAGAACGAGATGGTTTTCTGCTTTTACCTCTCCCCCATTTCTCTGTGAGAGGAGCTGCCTTTTGAACTCCTTCTAGTCTCCTCATTCAACAAAGACGTGGTAGCCATCTCCATGGTAACAATTCCATCCTTGGCTGCTCTATGTAGAGAGACTGCTAATGTCTCCCAACTTTCGGGTAGAGAGCCTAATAGAAACAAAGCCTTAACTTCGTCTCCCAAATCAATCTTCATTAAATGCATCTAATTGATGGTATTTTGTAATTCGTTAAGATGCTCAGACATTGAAGAGCCTTCTTGGTGCTTCGTGTCAGCAAACTTCTTAACGACCAGCACTTTGTTTCCACTCGACTTTCTCTCATAAAGGTCTTCGAGTTTCTTCCACAAACTGAAGATTGTAGTCTCTTAGGACACATGGTGAAATACACTGTCGTCAATCCACTGTCGAATGTATCCAATCACATTTCTGTCAAGTTTTTTCCACTCAACCTCATCAGTCTTTTCTGGTTTTACTCCCCCATTCTCAATGGGTAGTGCCAAGTCCTTGCAGTATAGCAAGTCTTCCATCTTGGCTTTCCAGATGGTGTAGTTCTTCCTATTCATACTCGTCATGCGAGTGTTCACGGACTTGTCCATCTCTACAAGTTATTTAAACTCAAATCTTCTCTCAGGAGTTTTGTCAAACACCTTCCGACCAAGATTTGGATAACACCTTAGGCTAATCTAACCAAGGCTCTGATTCCACTTGTTGGGGGTTTATACCAATGCCAATCGATTCCCCCACTACACAGATAACTTGTATTTGAACACAATCCAACTCCAGACAAATTCTAAATATCAACTACAACCTATACTAACATGCCCAACTCGCTAAACAACTATTAACAACAGATAATAAACCACAATACAAAGATTTACCGTGGTTCGGCCAATGGTGCCTACTTCCACAAGAGCTTGTTCTTTATATAAAGTGGGAAGGAAGATTACAATCTCTCCTTTCAGTCTCTCACCTTACTAGATCACTCTTATCTCTTTACAGGGTTGTCTCTCTGTAAAGGTTATCTCTCAATCTTGATAGCTTTCAAGATTTCAAGATTGGGTTTTCTCTGACTTTTGTGCTGTCTCTCGTATGTTTTCTAGGTGTTAGGTTTGCCAAAAACTCTAGCTCTTATTGGAAACTCGCAGTCCCAATTTTCTTCTGCAAATAGACTTGGGCGCTGGTCGCGCCTCGGGCAAGCACAAGTCGAGCGCGGGTCGCGCTGAAAGTACTAGAAGTCTTTCGGCATACGGGCGTGTCGCTTTAATCAAGGTTAATGGCGAATGGTCATAGCCGAGATTTCCAATGAGAATGAAATCCTTTCCTCCTCATGTGAGGGATAAAGCCACATTTTTATGCACACATTATAACCACATTGTAAATGAATCCAAGCAAAATCATGTACTTAAAAGTTGAATTAAGGGATGATTTTTTGTAGATATGATCTCCCCACCATGGAGAACATGCTCACAAAAATTAATGCTCATTCAAAGAAGTCTAACATTAGACACATCCAAATATTATGATTTTTTGTGAGAATGATTTTCATGGTGGGGAGATTATCTCCACACAAAACTAGGCCTTAATTCATTTGTATGTCGAAAATGTGGTTATAATGTGCACATAATGAATGTGGCTCTATAATGTGGTGCATATATATATACAGTCATTATCTAAAAGTAGCTACTTAAGTTGACTTAAAAAGAAATATGTAAGTAAAACTTCACCTAGAAAATGAATTCAACCATAATATTTTGTGGTTATAAAACACTCATCATAAAGATTATCTCCACAAAATTTCAATGCATTTGGAAATCTCTAGCATAAATAAAAATTGTTGTTATGTTTAAAAAGAAATCTAATGGTCCAGAAATGTCAAGTTTTTGCAATCATTTTTTGTCAATGTTAGAGATTTCCAAATGAATTGAAATTTTGTGGAGATGATCTTAATGTCAAGTATATCATATCCACAAAAAATTAGGGTTGAATTCATTTTCTAGGTAAAGTTTTACTTACGTACTTATTTTAAGTTAACTTAAGTAGCAACTTTTTAGAGAATTACTATATATATAATCAAGCATATAAAATGGATGTGTGCATAAAAAATCAAGTATAGGGGCAACAAGCATATAAAAAAAATCAAGAAAACCAAGACTTAATAACTACAGTACTACAGTACATGTGTGCATTATTTATTTCCCCATACTCAAAATGGGAAATGGGGTATCTACAATTGGAACAAAACAAGACATGGATATATGAAATGTTGAAATGAAATTGAACGTGAGAGAGAGAAATGAGAGTGAGACTTACTTGAAGAAGAAAAATGGAGCGATTTAAGAGAAGGGTTTAACTTTTGTTTGAAGAAATACTAATAATAATAATGAGGTAATCAATCAAACTGTCCCAATTTTATAGCGTTGTATTTCTATTTGTTAATTTTGTTTGGTGAATGGGCCGGTTTTTGTTTTGAAGGCCTTTTTCTTTTTCTAGTAAGGTTGGGTCGAACTCCTCATTTGGTGTCCTCTTTATTTTTGGTACTCGTTATGGGCACTTTCCATTTTGTGTTGGGCGGACCCAAAAAAAGAGATTATTACAAGTTTGTCATTTACTTAAAAATTATATTTTGTGTTGGGCACCCCCCAACTACATCAAGATAACTTGTTGCCAACCTATATAGCTTTTCTCTTCTCTTCTCCCACATTCCTAATCCCTAATACCTAATCCCTAAACTATACTTTAAAAAACCCAAAATTCCGTATCAATGTGTGAGAACTAAGAACTGAGAAGCTCAGCACATAGCAGCAACTAGGCCATGTCGAAACAAAGGATCAGGGGAAGGCATTCAGTCAAGTTAGAGCTTGTACCAGAACTTACTGTTTTACTGGTGGAATACTAGGTCATATCACGGTTGCCATAACCAGATCAACACTAACGATATTGGTATTCAAACCATGCGCTCAACTAGCCTTTTAAACCTTTGTCCAAAGTAGATCTTAAACCACACAGCTTCCACTTTAACTCCTTCGGGCCAAAGAAAGCACAAAGGAGCAACAAAAGGATTTCGATCATTATTGAACCTTGTGATGCAAAATACTGTATTCTAGGTGGCATATACCAATTATATGAAAAGCTTGCCATTGACAACCAGATCAACATTGAGAATGTTTGTGCCACCCAAACGCTTTGACATGCACACAATTGTAGCATTCGCTACCATTGTACAAAACAGATCTTAAACAACACCGTTGCCACTGCGCGCGGTTACTGAAGGCCCGAAGGAACCACAAAAAGTGGAGCTTGTGATACAGCACATTGTTTACTTGGCGGTGTACCAATTC
This sequence comes from Coptis chinensis, assembly GCF_015680905.1. Classification (NCBI taxonomy): domain Eukaryota; kingdom Viridiplantae; phylum Streptophyta; class Magnoliopsida; order Ranunculales; family Ranunculaceae; genus Coptis; species Coptis chinensis. The sequence continues at coordinate 82,520,764 of NC_141463.1, read as the reverse complement.
TGTGCAAACTTGACATTGACAGATAGATCGACACCGAGATTGTCGGCGCCTTCAAAAGGTTGGGATATATATACACCCAATTACCTATAGCCTTCGCTACATCTGTACAAAATGGATCTCAGACTGCACCACGCGCACTGTGACTGTAACCTTCAATCTAACTGGAGCTTGTGATACAATCACAAAACTGGTGTTTAGTTGGTGGCATAACAATTTTGTGCGCGTTAGGCATCCATGGCCAGATCAACACTTAGCTTAGAATGTTTGAGCCAACAAAAGGTTTGGACATGCTATAACATCCGGCTATTTCTATTTATTATTTTTATAATATATGATTAATATTAATAATAAGAATAAATAAAATAAATAGGATAACGATTTTTGGAGAAAGAGGAAACGTAGAAAAAGAAGATAAACCCTCTTCCCTGTTTTGGGGGGAGGGGGGAATGGAGTTCACACGGAAAGTTTTACACAGAGAAGAAAGAAGAAGAAAGAGGCGGATTTGTGCACCTCTTATCTAGCTTTGGATCGGATTTTTGGCATTCTATTATATATATATATATATATATATATATCTTTCATCTTTCTGCAGGATACGAGAGGCGAGTAGATATTTTTATCTTTCACTGAAATTATCGACACGTATGATAGTCTATTTAAAATTTGTATATTATGTCCAAACCATAAGTTTCGATATAATTTACAACTTCTGTCGAAACTATGAAGTTATGTTTTTATTCTTGAATAACAGTTGAAACAAATATTTAATTATAAAAATAAAAAGAATTCAAATATTAACATATTCAAATTGTGTATATACATATTGTTGATTACTGTTGATTGGGGGAAGGGGTTGTTAAAAGTTTAAATGGGTTGATTTTGATTTGATTGATGGTTTTGATTGTGTTGTATGAACTGTCGATTTGTAATTAATTGAAACTGTTGGTTTGTTTAGAATGTGAGATTTGTTGGTTGATATCGAGTGGGGATGTTGAAGCTTGAATGGGTTGTTAATGGAGGTCGAGATCTATGGTTGGGGAGTGATTTCGAAATTTATGAATTTGAGTTTTTTCATTAATTAAAGTGGTTGGATTTTTCCCCTAAGTGATTTCGGTTAGTTTTGGAGTGCCGGTGGGTGGAACTTGTGGTGGCTGGTGGTGGAAACAAATTCGCTGGTGTGGGAGACAATCGAGAGCACGATCCGGTGCTCCCGGTCATTTTTTTTTTATTCACTAGATCTATTTAGACTTTTGGGCTTGGGCCGGTTTCTATTTTTGTTTGGGGTTGGGTTCTATGATTTAAAGTGGGTCAGGTTTAGTCATTAGGTCGGTTTAGACTTTTGGGCCAGGTTATAAAGTTTTGGTTTTGGTTTTGGTTTTGGTTTTAGCTTTAGTTAGGTGGGTCTAGGACCATGGTTTGAACTGTTTTAAACATGGGTTTAGATTTGCCTGTTTGAGTGAGTTGTTGATGGCGTATATTGAACTCCTGCTCAAATTGATTTAGCAGAGAGAGAGTCCAGGTCGTGTGGCAGAAATGAGTTTTGAACTAGGTAGCTAGTCCCTCATGGACATGGTAAAAATGACCTATTTATTAGTTTAGGACTTGGGAGTATATCATCACTCATCAGTGATATTTTTTTTTTTTTTTGATAGGAACTGCTGTTATATTATTCATAAGAATCAGAACTTACAAACAACACACAGCCAAAGAAAATTACAAGAAAAGATAGCAAATACATTGCATACATAACCAAACTAAAACCAGCAATTTCTCCCAGCTTCAATCCCCGTGAATCTTGAATCCACAAGAATCGTCACCTGTCTCTCCACTCAAACTTCAACTGCGTTAACTCCGTCGATCACAAGTAACCACAACCCTCTTCCTTCGAGCCACAGACCGAAGGTCGAACAATGACCGAAGGTCCATAACAAGAACCCGAAGGTCCAAATAATCAGAGTAGTATTTCCCAAAAGAAACACCCCACCATGTGCGTTGTTGAAGCGCGGCGGCCTGATCAAGAAATCCACTAAGGCATCAATACACCATAGCATTGGATGGGGAAGTAGGAAGGATTGGATCCTGCATAAACAAAATATAGAGGAAAAGCGAGACAAACCCAAGCGAATCAAACCGAGATTTAAGATCACAAAAGGGGAAATCATACAACAAGGAGTAGGCTTGAAACCACCAGCCAAAACACCAACACTAAAAGACCAAGATCTATTATATCTACTACAAAAGTGATGGAGTTGCAAAAGAAGAAGAGGATTCCGGAGAATTCCCTCCTCCATAACTCCAATCATGCCAAAAAACGCATAGATCTTGGACTGTGAACAGGAAACTAAGAAGAGAAAGGAGAAAAGAGAGGTTTTTTCTTCTTTTTCTTCTTCATGGCTCAGAGGGGTTAGATCTACTGAGATTGGACGGATTTGGGCAATGGAGGGGAGAGAAACAGTGAGGTTTGGGTTGAGAGGGTGGAAAGAAGCTGCTTTTCCCCGCAGGAGAGGGTTTCTCTACTCCCTCACTGTTGAGAGAGAGAAGTGATACGTATTAGAACTCGGAGATATTGTGATGATGCTTGTCTTACTGTTTTTCTTTTAGACAATCATCCATCTCATACACATCTGGCGATCTGGGGTCCAATATATTGGTGTACATGCATTTTGGTCTTGCTCAAGTACAATTTTACAGCCATCAACACACACACACACACACACACACACACACACACACACACACACACACATATATATATATATATATATATATATATATATATATATATATATATATATATATATATATATATATATATATATATATATATATATATATTTGTTTTGTCTAGAGTGCCACTCTTATAGTGACACTCTTATCTCACTCTTCTCTTGAGCCGCCGGATCTCCGCCCTCAAGATCCTAAGATCTCAATGAGGGTAAAAGCGTGTTTTCCTCATCATTTTCTCAAAAAGAAAAAAAACGATCTAACAAAAAAAAGTAAACCGAAATTGGGTTCTCTCTCTCTACAGCTCTCTCGGCTTCTTCTTCTCATCATTTGGCAATTCGGTTTCTTTATTTGGTTTCTTCTTCTCTGACAGGTATCATTTGGCAATTCAACTATAGTGCACTTTTGGTTATGGTGCTTGCCTATTGGAACGTTTTAATTGACACTTGGATTGTCATTATACCATAAAAACTTGAATTTTGATTTAATTTAGGTTGCTATGATTATAGTTATGATTGATACTCTCGTCTAAAGACGGCGACAATTTCGGTGAACTCTGTCATATTCTTCATGCCGTATTCTGTCAGAGTTTTGAACTCTGTCAGAGTTCGGTGAACTCTTTCAGATGCGGGGAGTGTTTATTGGCATTTGTCTTTCTTTGTTCTTTTGAGAGTTGATCATGACTTAAGTTCAAGAGTTTTCCAATCAATGAGGTTTCTAGATTTGGTGTTGGATTTGACATATGTGGTAGTATTTATACTGATTCATGTGTTTTTATTGGGGGGTAATTAGGCAAATGGTGGTGGCGGAAGATGGTGAACATGAGGAAGCAAGTGGAGAGGTTAGTTTTTCTGTTAGACCTTAATAAAGCAGTTTGATTTAACTTTGCTTGACTGATCTGTTTATTCAATTTTTTTGTTTTGCAGGAAGGAGATAAAGTCAGAAAGTTAGATTGGAAATCTCTTTGTAGTCAAAAAATGTTATGTTAGGACTCTTTTGTAAGTGCAAGTTGTTGATATGTAGCAACTTAGCTTTATGTTCAGTAATTCAGACAATGTATTTCACATGGTGTCACATTGTTGAAATATGAAATGATAGTGATCTTGCTTTGGACTTGTCATTCTTTTCATGTTCACCTAAGATCCTAGGGTTTCATGTATTTCATGTCACATTGCCTTTGGTTATGTTTCTGCTATTAGTAGGCATTGATTTTAATAGGACATCTGCTGTCGATTGGAGTAAAACAGGTTATCATTTACTTACCGTGGTCGCGCGTATGTGCTTTGCTTAGATCTCGGTTTATATCCATTCAATGGCTCTTTCTTGTGCTCTCAGACAATTTCCATGCATTTTAATTTGTCACATCGGGTATATCTCTATTAATAATCTAATGCAGAACATTGTCCCAATGTTATCTCTATTAGTATCTCTAATGCGAGAACACAAAAATCCCAATGTTATCAACAAAATCCCAATGTTATTTACCAAAACACAAAAATCTAATGCAAGATGCAATGTTTTGCCAAAACACAAAAGATCTGTTTTTTGCCTCTTGAGCGGTGTCACACCGTTTGGGATAAGTCCAAACAAGTGTGGCCATATCGTTTGGATTTGAACTTGCAAAAAATGGGCGTGTCTGTTTAGACTTTGTCCCAAACGGCATGGCGGTTGTTTGGACTTAGTCCCAAGCGGCATGGCCACACCGTTTGGACTTAGTTCCAAACGGCATGGCCACACCGTTTGAGACTAAGGCCAAACGGTGGCCATACCGCTTGGACTTTGAACTTGCAAAAAATGGCGTGTCTGTTTGGACTTTGTCCCAAACGGCATATATTACCGTTGGACTTAGTCCCAAACGGCATGGCCATACCATTTGGTACTAAGGCCAAACGGTGTGGCCATGCCGTTTGGGACTAAGTCCAAACGGTGTGGCCATGCCGTTTGGACTTTGAACTTGCAAAAAAATGGCGGTTCTGTTTGGACTTTGTCCCAACGGCATGGCCACACGTTTGGACTTAGTCCCAAACGGCATACACCGTTTGGGACTAAGTCCAAACGCATTATTTCATTTTTTTATCCAAATCAAATCCAAACGATATGGCCGTACTAAGTCCATATCGTTGATGTTGATGTTTTGGCAATTTATCGCTTTGGTTTGTTTGTGTTGATGTTGATTGATGATCATATGAATTGAGGTAAATTTGTTGTTGACAAACGTTGGCATTATCTTGGTGGTATAGTATCTGCGCATCAATACATCATATCAACTTTACGGAACAAAATTGCAAGTGGGCACACTTTGTGGTAACAACAATAACATTTATAATAAGCACATCAAAATGCTTTATGCAATCCCAAATATTATTGTTCTCAGATTACAATATTTAAGCACATCGAATGAATTAGCAACAAGTATAGCCTGCCTGCGCACCTAGCTTTGGCTTGTTCAAGCCTTTCACTCCAAGTTTTCTTCAACTTCTCCACCTTTCAACACTTCGCTTCTTCGCTCTTTTTCGACAATTTCTCCGTTGTAGCTAATAACTCAATTTTGACGACTTTCTCGAATGGTGCATAGTCAAGGTGGCGGTGATCTGTGGCATCTTGTGGAACTCAGCGGTCGAAACATAACCATGAGAGAATGATGAAAAGATCAAGATCGACCGATGCAAAGTCGAGGGGCTGGAAACCGGATGAGTAGGCGAGTATTTTACCTAAAGCAAAGCTTTGCCTCCAGATTCTCCATTTCTCCTTGAGCCATACTTTTCTTTTCTACAACATCAATGAGATTAGAACTCGGTCTAATTAAACTCCCCAAATGTAACCTAAACCAGCAATATTGAACTTTGAAAATAAAAGGGAGAAAGAAGTTATCAAAAAGCACCGGGTCTATCATTATGATGTTTCCTATCTAGAGCCTAGCTAGCGACAACATTAGATACTATCCAATGGACATAATGATGCAATGGAACACAACCCCTCGACGCAGTTCAACTTAACAACACTTGATAAAACTCTAACAAGGCTGCCATATCTAAACCACTCTTAACAAGTCCGGACATCAATGAAGTCCATGACGATAGCAGATAAAATATCATTAGAACTAGTGAACATTTAGAATCAAAGAGTTTTAAATAAAGCTATACTTACAACCCATGATTACGTATTATTTTTCTCGGACAATTTCTCGAAGTCATGGTTAGCAATCGTCCACATCTGTGACACTTTCTTTCTGAATTGTTTAGGGCTATCTCTTTTGAGGGATTTCCATCTATCCGCTTTCTTCTTCCCCCTCCTTTTGTTTGAGAAATGTTGGGATTCAAAATCAATAGCTGAAATAAAGACCAATTAAAATAAATATTTATATCAAATTAAACACCAATTAAACACTAAATTTATATCAAATTAAACATTCAAATAAAAAAACTTTTTGTGATGTATTAACCAAGGTATCAAGGCTCTCTGAATCGGAGGCTCGCGAACCCGTGTCTCCTTTGTAGGAAGTCTCATTAAACTTTGAAATTTCAATAGCCATTTCACCAATCTTTTCAATAAAATATGAATAACCCTCAAAAGTATCACGACGCGTAGTTAAGCCATCCACTCGGAGAAGCAACCTTGATAGAATGAGCCACTCTCAAAGGTTCATTTGAGACATTCCGACCACAAATCCAATTATCAAACTCCCATTCTATAAGTGTTAGACTTTTGCATCCACCGCGTCAATCTAAAATGGTTTGGAATCTCTTCAATCTCAGAGCGCATAAAACCTTTAAGATATGACCACAAAGCAAACCCATAAACTGAAAGTACTTGCATTCGCAGATCTCCTCTAAAGGTTCCTCTATCGAAACTCTCCAAAGCGAATTCTTCAAATTGGTCTCCATTTCACCATGTAGCTTCGGTTCCATACACTGTCAATTTGTTCCCCATCAATTTTGTACTCCATCTCTTTGCCTTTTCTAGTTGCTCTTTAAATTTATTGAATATTGAGATGTTATAGACCTTAAGCATGCATAAGGATGAAAGCATCGTTAGTTACAATCGTGAACTATGCTTGGTGCGGTAATCAGAATCTCTTTCTTTCCTAGCAAGCAAAGCCAAAGACTTCTCATTACCATGTACAAACTGCATAAGTGTAGTCGTCGAATTGACAAACTGGTCATAATGAGCATTCATCGATTCACTTCGACCACTCGTGTGCATACCAAAAAAAGGTGCCATTTGAGATAACAAGGAACCCATTTCTCCCGATTGAATATATCTCTGTCAACCAAGGATTTTAGATAACTCATACTTCTCAATGATTGTACACCATCTTCTCTCAAAATCAACAATCCTATCTGAAAAAGAAATAGTGTTCTTCAACTCGATTACCAATGTCTCAAATTTATTAAATGACATCTTCTCTTGGAATTTCTGCATAATATGCCAAAAGACGAACGATGATGGCCAGTATTAGGAAACACTTTGGCAATGGTTCTTGTCATCGGCTCTATCCCGGTCGATTGATGATTGCGGTTGGCGACGACCACCCATATGGCTGCAAGCGGGCCTTAAATAGCCATATGAATGTATCTTCGTCTCATCAAGCAACAATGCGCAACCAAACTGAATCGACCGATAATGATGGTTGACTCCGAAAAAGGGGCAAAAGGCATGGAATATGCATTGGTACGATATGTGGTATCAAAAGACACAACATCCCCGAAATATTCATACTCGCATCGAGACCTCCCATGAACCCAGAAAAAGTTCACCGTAGTCCCATTTTCATCTAAATCAATAGCGTAATAGAACAGGGGATCCTCAAGACTCTTCAAGATAAAATATTGCGTTAAAGACGGCAGTTGCATCACCTTCTTTAGGCATCTTTTCGGTCAAACCATAATAATGGTTCCAACAATCTTTCGTGTAAACCCAACTTCCTCTCCATGGAAAACAGATGCCATTTTTCCAAGAGATAAACCGTTATCACTAAATATCTCGGTCAAGCACTTCGGCCGCCTGTGCATATGTTTGTTAGTTTTCATGCAAATTCTCTTCGATGGGGTCACCGGACCGTGACTATGGTCATTATGAGCAACGCCCGACCTCATATATCTCTTCATGCATTCTTTTTCTTAATAATGTAATTCTAGCTTGGCAACCACACCGGATAGTTGATGTATTTCTTGATCGGACTTCATCTCTTGTTAACCCTTCACGCGTGAGCAAACCAAGAAAACAACCACTAACCAAATCCACCTGATTTTGTTGCTTGGAAGTCGTCCGAACACGAAGTCTCAAATCCCTTTTTCTTGACCATACTCTTTGTAATAAGTCTTTGCCCAAATCGACACTTGTAAAAGTCATTCCTATATAAGAAGAAACTAATGTTTGCGTGCCTTGAGCGGGGCTTTAGTAGATGAAGACCCAACCACGCTTCTTCGATATTGATTGATGTCTCGTCTCCATTTCTATAAATCGAAAAAATTAAAAATATAAATAACTTAAACAAATAAAAATCCCAATGTACATAAACAAAGTGTAAATAACTTAAACATCAAAACTCGGAGATTCAATCGAACTTCGACGAGTTCAAAACTCGGCGAGAGTTAACCAAATATGCTACTTCACCGAACTCGCCGAGTTCAAAACTCCGACAGAGTTCACCGAAAATATGCTAGTTCAATCAACTCGTTAGTTCATCGAACTCGACAGAGTTCAAAACTCGACAAAGTTCACCGAATATGTTAGTTCACCGAACTTCGACAGAGTTCAAAACTTCGATAGAGTTCACCGAACTCTAACAGAGTTCAAAAAAACTCAGAGAGTTCACCGAATATGCATTTCACCGAACTTCGATAGAGTTCATCGAACTCGACAGAAGTTCAAAACTCGGCGATCACGGCATGAAGAATACGACGACCGAGTTCAAAACTTCGACGAGAATCACAAAGATGAAGAATCTTACAGAGTTCAATTTAATATGCTACTTAATATGCTACTTCAATCGAACTCTAACAGAGTTCACCGAACTTCGACGAGTTCAAAACTCACGATAATACGACATGAAGAATACGGACAGAGTTCACCGAACTCCTCCGAAAAGAGTTCAAAACTCCGATTTATCACGGCGAGTTCAAAACTCGACGAGTTCACCGAATATGCTACTTCAACGAACTCGATCGAAGTTCAAAACTCGATAGAGTTCATCAACTTCGGCGAGTTCAAAACTCTGACGTATCACGGCATGAAGAATACGACAGTTCACCGAACTCGAAAAGAGTTCAAAACTCGATAGAATACGAATGAGTTCAAAACTCGGCGAAGTTCACCGAATATGCTACTTGGCGAACTCACGAGTTCAAAACTTCGATAGAGAACTCTATCGAGTTCATCGAACTTCGGCGAGTTCAAAACTTCGACAGAAATACAACAGAGTTCACGAACTCTAAAAGAGTTCAAAACTCGAAGAGTTCACCGAACTCCGAAAGAGTTCAAAACTCACAGTATCACGGCATGAAGAATACGATGAGTTCATCGAACTCTCGAAAGAGTTCAAACTCGACGAGTTCAAAACTTTCGATGTATCACAAAGATTTAAGAATACGATGAAGTTCAAAACTCGGCGAGTTCAAAGTTCATCGAATATGCTACTCGGGTTAACTCCTCACAAAGTTCCGCAGAATATGCTATTTCACCGAACTCGACAGAGTTCAAAACTCGATAGAAGTTCATCGAACTCCGACGAGTTCAAAACTCGGACGATAATATGGCATGAAGAATACGACAGAGTTCACCGAACTCGAAAAGAGTTCAAAACTTTCGACAGTAATACTATTGAGTTCAAAACTCGACAGAGTTCACCGAACTCCCGACAGAAGTTACCGAATATACTACTTCAACGAACTCGATAGAGTTCAAAACTCGAAAGAGTTCAAAACTCGATAGAGTTCATCGAACTCGACGAGAGTTCAAAACTCCGATGAAGAATCACGCATGAAGAATACGACAGAGTTAGTTCAGTTCAACTCGAAAAGAGTTCAAAACTCCGATGAGTTAAGAAAAACTCGAACTCGAACAGTTCAAAACTCGGCTGTAACAACATGAAGAATGCGGTGATCGCAGTTCAAAACTCGGTGATTCACGCATGAAGAATACGACAGTTTCTTTAACTCGAAAAGAGTTCAAAACGGCTGCGAATACGACAGCATCCCACGAATGAAATAATGACAGAGTTCAAAACTCACAGAGTTCACCGAATACGCTTAGTTCAAACTCGAAGTTCAATCATCACGGCATGAAGAATTCACAGCGAAGTTCCAACGGAACTCGAAGAGTTCAAAACCATTTTCCTTAGACCATATTTCTTGAGAGGACAACAGACATGCAGACAGCTTGGCTTTCCTAGCCTCCAAAATACAAGAGGCATGTCCGACCACAGTCTACATACATTGACATTCGAACGCACCGCTACCGTAAAGAGAATATCAACAAACCTCAACCAGATTTCCAGCCCCTCATCCGAAGAAGAGATCAATCAATCTTGGATGGGCCCATTCCTCAAGTTCATCTTACATGATGAGATCCCAGCAGAAATAAAGCACGCTCGTGCAATACAACTCCGAGCCCCAAGATACACAGTGATCAAAGGAAGACGTACTGTTCCGCAAATCAGCAGGAGGACCCCTCCTAAGGTGCATAACTCCAAGGGATGGACAACTTATTTTCGATGAAATCCACAAAGGTGAATGTGGCAACCACGCCAGGCAAGATCATCGGCACACAAAGCAATCGCCCAAATTATTATTATTGGCGCGACATGCAAATATCGAGGCAAAAAGGTATGTTCCTAAATGCCTCCAATGTCAAACTTTTGGCCACAATCACCTAAGTCCAGTAAGGGAATTGATCAACATAGCCAGCACATGGCCATTCCACATGTGGGGGCAAGACATCATGGGATCGATCATCCCGCAAAGAAAATCGTATTCAAATCGTCCTAGCAGCCGCATTACTTTTACCAAGTGGGTTGAAGCAATCCCACTAGTCCAAGTCAAGGAAGTCAACGTAATCAACTTCATTTGGACTAATATCATCACTAGATTTGGTACACCCATACCCTAGTCATGGACAACGGAACCGCAATTCTTTCGGCACACAAGTCAAGGATTTTCTACAAAAATGGCGCATCACTCAAGCATTTTCTACACCTAGATATGCACAAAGCAATGGCCAAGAAGAGGCCACTAACAAGGTGATAAAAGAAAACCTCCAAAAGAAGTTGGAGAGCAAGAAAAACTAATGGCCAGAGCAACTCAAAAACATTATATGGGCATACAGAGCAAGATCCAGTACAAATGAGTCTCCTTTCACACTTTGCTTCGGAACGGAAGCAGTAATACCATTAGAGCTCACAATCACAACTACATGTTCTGACATTGTTGAATCAGGAGTCAATGACAACATCTTGGCAAAAGAAGTTGATCTCCTAGAAGAACGTAGAGAGACTGCCGTAATATCCCTAGCTCGGTACCACCAAACAATCCAACGTTCTTACAACAAGAAGGTCGTCCCAAGATCTTTCTAAGCTGGCGACCTAGTCCTCAAAAAGACTTTAGCACCAGCCAAGCTCGACCCAACATGGGAGGGTCCCTACATTGTTGACAAAGTCGTTGGAAATGGCGTATATTGGATCAAAACCCAGCTCGGTGATAGACTTCACCGACCTTGGAATACAGCTCTCCTCAAACGCTTTTATCAATAAGTTTTTCTCCAAGTACATAAGTCAATATGAATGAAATCTCATCAACATTGTGAGTGCAGCTATCATTTATGCATTACATGAACACCTTGTATTTCACATAATCGCGGCCCAGTCTCCTAAGACATCACAATGTCGAATTGGGATATCAAAGACGGAATCCAAAATGACTTCATTCTGAACAACCACGTGAGTGGTTAATTTTCAATCATTTCAAACCAAGGTCCCCCAAAAGGACCCTAAACCAACTTAACACCAACACCAGGGTTAAGTATGGTTCAACTGTAATTGCCACTCAAAGGCCAATTATCAGACAAAATTCAATCTAGGGGACCCCCAAAAGGACCCCAAGTCAACTTACGACCTCACAAAGGGTTTAAGACAGACTCAAATATAATGGCCACTCAAAGGCTAATTATATCAATCAGAAGTTCCCCCAAAAGGAATGAATCAGGGCGTACACCTAGGGACAAGACGAAGCCTAGGTGCCAACTACGAAAATGCATCAAGTCGTACTCAAACGCTCTACGACCTGTGACAAAAGACGACCTAGCAAAGTCAAAGCGACCCATCGGGACTAGTACTTCTACGCAAAGAGACAGTCATCAAATAACAAATCAGTCAAAATAAAAGCAATCACATGCATACTTCAAGCTGACTTCAACAAGTAAGTAATTTAAATATTTTCTAATTACAAAATCAGTTAGATACCGAGGCCCCCAGGTTATCCCGGGAAAACGACCTCAGTATCCCCATCAAAAATAATATTGTATCAATATCAATAACAAAGAGTTATTTAAATATTGTTCAAATGACCTCCCAACCCAAGAGCAAACACAAGATGTTTAGAGTCAATTCACACAAGGAAGATTCTCCACATTCAAAGGGTTCAGATCACCACCCTCTACAAAGATCGTAACCCGTGCTTTGATCGTGACAACCGGGTAAACATCCAAACCAGAAACAACAGAAGGAACAGCTGGAGCAACCGGTGGTACAACGAGTTGGTCAGATGGTCTACTAGTATCTACACCAGCATCTGCAGCAGACACTGTTCCATCCCCACTTTCAACAGACATCTTAATGCGATCATACTTATCCAATGCCTCAATATAATCATCCATTAGCACGTAAACATCGCCACTCTCCACCGTGTTCACCAAGTCGTTATATGCGCCTCTCGGCTCATTCGTTGACGAAAGCCTGACCTCTTGCACTCATCGACTCATTGCTAAACCTCCAGCTTTGCAGAATTCAGAACGGGTTGCAACAGAGCCACTTTACCACCCAGCTATTGCACTTGATCCCTCAGCCCTGCAACTTCCGTTCTCTCCACTTGTTGTTCAGCCACCAAACTGCTACAAGTTTGATTGCTGACATCCAGCTCCTTCTTGTAACGGTCGGAGATAGACGCCATATCCTTCAGCTTCCTATACATTGCCAGAACCTAGCAAACAAGATAACAAATATAGACATTAGAGTGGATCAAAATCAACAAGACCCAAAAGGAGCAAGCTCAGTGATTAAACACGCGTATTTTTTCACGTTTATTGGTTTTCTTGATTAATTAAGTCCGAGGTCCACGGTCCGAAGTCCGAAGTCCGAAGTCCAAAGACCAAAGTTCCAAGTCCAAAGTCCGTATAGTCGTACGTTTTCGTCAAGTTACCTTACTCACGTGGGTTTAGTAGGATAGGTCGAGTAAGGGATCGTCCAAATCTTAGGGCTCGGAAAAGGTTCACAACTAAAATTACAACTTTTGGTGAGTAGGATTTTTAGGGTTTTTTTTAGTTGGTTTAATTAATTTTACGATAATGCAATTAATGTAAATTACTACGGTGATTTTGATGTAGGTAAACAAAGATGGAGAAATAGGGAGAGAGTTAATCATGCTCATGCAAGAATCATTTTTCAACAGTTTACTACCATATCACTACATCTCTAATTCGTCTTGTGTTCGGAGACGACGTCGAGTATTGATCCCTAGCGCATGCCCACATCTCTAGGTCGCATTGCACTAGCATAAGGAGTTTAACTAATATCTCATCTCTGGTATATTATTTTAGCTCCTGGCTCGATTTCACATCAGTTTGGACAAATTGGAGAGTCATGTCGACACCGAGAATGTACGCTGCCAACATTTTAGATTGCGCGAGGACTGATACGAGCATCGACCTCAAATTGGTACGATCTCGATCATTTTGGGACGGATGTCTAATCTATGCCTAAATCCTAAGTAGTGATTCTAGAATATTAACGAGTCAATCCGGTTTTCACACGAAGCAAAGAAACCTCCCCACGGGATTAGCTCATGGTCATAGAAAGAATAATAAAACTTGTTGTATACATTAAGTAAATAAATGCGGGCGTGAATTAAACTAGAAAAGAAATGACCATTATTAAGGATAAAATAACTTACGATTATTTAAAATTTCTTTGGAATGAAAATGATAGAATGTAAGTCTTTGAAAAAAAACGAACTAAAGCTAAGCGGATGTTAAAGCATGAAAATGTTGAAGGGGAAATAATGAAGGCTACCCCTTATATATATAGGCGAAAGACCCTTCACGTGAAATCCTAACAATTAATCAGGTTTGTTTGTTACCTAATTGAAAAGTTCAAAACTTTGAGAATCAAAGTTTTGTTTTACCTAATATTAAATTTTGTCCTTTTAGCTTATAAGGTTTTGTCTTTATATGTTTTATTTTCGTCTTTTAGCCCAATTCAATTCAAACATTGAATTGGTGCGTGTCTTTCCTCTTGCAAGGTGGCACCAAATTGAACCCATCACTTGCCACCCTATCTTTGACTTCGTCATGCCTTTGGGCCCAGAGAGTGGGTCGATTATAAGCGTCGATTTTGGCGTTTTCACGACTTTCTATCCTTAGCGTAGAGTTAAATTCACCCGTGTCGCTATGGCAGCTTCACTAGCCAACGCGTCGCATCTAGATTTATCGATTTGAGCTTGAAAGTTTGTTTGCTTCTTTATATGTGGACCCGCTTACGACCGGGTTTTGTTCTTTTGGAAACTTGGCTTTAGTCGGGCTTTGTTGGGCTTCCGCGGGGGTTGAGTGGAAACTTCAAATATTCCAAGATTCCTGTACTTTGATGCATGTTTTATCATTATATTCATTTTAATTGCGGAAACCTGCAAAAAAGTACGAAAATATAATTATTACATGATTATTAAACACATAATCGACCAAAATCCTATTTCTCTCCGGGGTTTAATATTATAGTTTTGGGTGCTTATCACACCACCCCAAATAGCACTTTGCTTGTCCTCAAGCAAAGAAGAGACATAAAATGATAAGTGGTAAAAATGTGTTGTACTAAGCTAAATCTCATTTTCGCGAGTCGCGGTTACATTGACCAGTATCTGCAAGGGCCTTAAACCACTAGGAATTCCCTAGTGGACGAGTTATAGCCTCGTGAGAGTTTTTTCGAGAAGATACTCACAAACTTCATTTATACTACAACGACTTAGTAACAAAGGCTTGTTTCCTTAATTAATCTCGGGTATCTAGACATCTCACTAGCGGAAACAAGGATTTAATTATTTCAAATTTCAAGTTAATATACATACAATAATCAAAACATCTACGTATGAGCATGCATGCAGATGATCTTATAATGAAATGTCTGGCGGGGCCGTTTGGATCTTTTGGATATAGATCCTTAAGTAGGTTCTCCACGGGTATGTGTCAAAACACAATTTCTCTCTTATTTTTCCACTCAGCTTTGCTATCTCCAGTGTCAGGTGGGCACACGTTTTCACATACTCAATGACTGATGAGCCGGTCGAGGCCGAGAATTAGAAGTCACAACTACTACTTATTATCATACTATCCTATTCCTAATTGAGCTAGAGGTCTTTATTAAGTGTTATGGGGCTTAGGTGGTAGTGTAAAAGAAACTGAAATGGAAAATTAAAAAATGATAAGTATGAGAGAATAAGGTCTTCGAGATATTTATACTAGAGAATCTTTATTTTCTTTCCTGCTTCTAACATGGGTTTCCATACTTAGATTTTTCAAGCTTTTGTATTCCCTTTTGATTTGATTTTTGGGGGGAATTCTAACCTTGATATTTCTTTTGATTTTTGGAAACATATTTCTATTTTCTATTTTCTTTTTTTTTTTTTTTGAAATAGGTAACTGATTTTGATTCGTTGACAAGGTTTTTCTCTTCATTTTTCTGCACTTCATCCTATTTCTCATACTCATCATCTAGGTAGGCTTATTTATTTGTGGTTACTAGATGGGTAATGATTTTTGGTGAAGTAGAAAGGATTAATGAAAGGTTGATTAGGGGCTTACTAAGCGGTAATTTTTTTTAGGTGTGAATTTTTGGCTATATCGATCCAAAGAAGGCCTAAATTCTCGCCTAGGATTTGGGTAGTGATCAAGTAAGTAGACGTGTGAACTTCTCTATTCGAGAGAACTACTCCTCTGTGTCATTACTCATATATCACACATTTTTAGGCTTTTGGTTATATTTTTACAGGATATGAAAACTAAGTTGTCTAACCGTGGGTCCCAGAAATTTACTGTTGTGTACATTTAATGATAGTCAGTGCATAAATGCTCATGAAAAGATGTAAAAACTATTGCATACGTATTAAGTTTCTAAGAACAAGTCCTAATTCTGATGCTCGGGTGAGATCTCTAAATATTTTTCATCATAGAAAGGGAAACGAGAATTTGTCACTAAATACGTATATTTAGACATTAAGTAAACTATATACAACTATGCATGCCTAATTTCTGCAAAAGGTTCTCACCACCCCCAAATAGTCGGACATTGTGTCCTCAAAGTGTTAAGAGGAAGAAAGATTATACCTGAGAGGCTTTGAGCAAAAATCTAGCTGACATCTTCCACAGAAATTTATTGTAACACACTATATATTATACATCATAAAAGTAGAAAAACCTGCTTTTAGAGTAGCACAACTGTTAAGTTATTTATTTATTTCACATCAAAGCGTAAAACAAATATGTACATGCATCAACTCACATTGCCCCAACCGCGGAATTGGGGATAGTCCATCCTTGCCTCGTCCCTGTAGAAATGCCATTCCCTTGCATCCCGCCAATCTATCATAGCTTTCCGGACTACACTCCACTTCCTCTTCTTTGCATTGTATATATGATCTATCATTTTATCATCATTAGGGAAAGAATGAACTTTCTTAAGATACCTTGCAGAAAATCGCCATGTCGAAATCGCAAAGAACTAATTATCTTGTTTGTTGGACACATAGAGTCGACCTTTACCCAAATTCCTTTGAAGGTGGCCGCAAACTAGGGGAAATGCGTCCTCACTATCCCATCATTGTGCATGGCGGTAGGGTGATATAGTGTTGCGAAAAGACCGAGCCTTCTTAAGATTCTCAATTACTAGGTCTGTAATGTTGAAGGCGGTATGTTGCTGGGCCAATGCATGGAATGTCTTACACACTGACTTTGATGCAGTGGAAAAATGCCAATCCCCATGATGTTGAAAGAATAAATAACATGGCGGTTCCAACATTCATGGTCATCTTGGCTAGTGGAATAGTGAAGTCCGGCCATCGGCCGACCGAAACGCGTTATTTGGCGTGGGCAAGTCCATCGCCATATCTGGGGGCGACAAAATATTCCCTAGAATAATAGTCATTAAAGTCATTCTCTATCATGTATTGAATGGAGATCTGGTTTGAAGAAGAGGAGGAAGGTCTAGAGCCATAGCCACTTGTTGGCTCATAAAAAGCGTGTCGGGTGTTACCAATCGTGAGTGTAAAACCATTCAAAGGGAAACCACGACACTAGTAGATCTTCCATGTGATCATAAAAGTAAGTTGCCAAACCTGGGGAGTATGTCCGCGCTCAGGAGTGTAGAATAAGAGAGTTCCAACCAACTTGAGTGATGTAGTCTCTGAAAAGATGTCCATATGCCGGAGAATTCAGCAACGAATGGAAAGACTGTTCTGGAATCATCCTTGGAGCTTCTATTGTAGAAGATGTGTGAAAAAATGTGACCTGTTTAGACAAGGATAAACAAATATTAGAGTATGATGAGAATAATTAAGTAAAAACAAATTACCATACGAAAATTAAAAACTAAAAAGAAAATGATAAATAATATAAAATTGCAAAATTTAAATGGTTTCATTGGCCCAAGTAACGGCGAGGATCATTTTGTGGGAGGGATCCGTTTATAAGATTTTCTATGCCGTCAATCCGTGCAATAGCCTGTTGCAACATTTTGCTTTTTGTCTGGTAAATCTTGACGTGGTTCTCCATTATGAGAGTGTGATTTGCCAAGAATTGGTTGTGGTACGTAAAAATTATGCTTGTTCCTCTTCGTTTATTGTCCGTAGGTCACGAAATTCAAGAAGGCTGGTGATGATAATGTTACGACGTTTGAATAATGTCATCGATCCTTGTTGAATTAAAGCGAAGCCCTTCCATGGGATTAAATACGTTGCATAATGCATTTTCAGTGAAGATGTTGTCGGCGGAACAATCTTCATCGGTTTCTGCACCGACATGGTTCTTTGCAACGTCGGGGTTCCAGAATCCATTCCTACATACTGAGTGAATGGTAAGAATGTTAGCTGTTCGAAGAGGTGTATGAGGAGAAGTACTAGAAAAACCCCAATGTATCATGATAAGTGTCACAATGGTTGGTAAAGGAGCTGCCTTTTTCCTGGCACGTGCGATTGCATTCCAGAGAAATTTAATAATGCAAAAATCATTGCAGTTACTCTGCAAGACCCATAGTAAATGGAGGAGGGGTTTGGTTATTTCAGAAGTCTTAGGCGTGCGAGGGACATTATGAGCTACCCATTGGATCCACGATAATTGGTTCTTTTGCAAAGATCACCGATAAACAATACGGTTTTCGGTTGTATTCACCGTGAAGGATAGTTGCAAACATCAAATGTCGGATATTATCGAAAGGTGACTCCTTGGTTTGTAATAGGAATTTGAAGTACCTCAGAGATGATTTCCATAGTCAATTCATGCTCGCATCCGTTAGCACGGACAAAGAATTGTCCGTTTTGGAAATAACCGCTTTTATAAAATAACAAGACCAATTCTCTGGAATAAAATGCTTGCTTATGGTGTAAAAGAGGGTACCATCCTCGACGTAATATTTCAATGTAAAAAAAATGATGAAAAAGACCATTTTGGAAATTTTCCATAAAATTTTGCTCGGGCACAAAACTTCGAGTGAGGGCCATTAAAGATGGAGTGGTGAAGAAAAAGATTATTTTGAAAAAGGGAAGTTAGATTTTTGAGGTGTCCATCCTTATTATAAATAGGCACCCATCCAAAAATGTAAAAGATACGTTTCGAGGTGTCACAAGGTAGTTAGACCACGTGTATCTTCTAAGATATGCGCAAAAAGTGGATGTAGTGTGGATGAGAAGAATGGGGCATGTGACAAGGAGTGCCTTTTTTTTTTTTTTTTTTTTTTTAACTAAGCGTAAAAGTAGAAGGACAAAGGAAAATATAGATATACTATCACAATAAGATGTAAGAACGTACAACGGTATGGAAACACAACATAATGATACGAGGAATTAAATACAAACCTAAATATTAGATAGAACTATATGCCACATTAACAACATGACTATAATAAAACAACCGAGCATGAAGACTTGAGTAGCATATTCAATCTACTGCTGCTCAAACTTTTCTAATGCATCCATGAATCTTGAAACTTGGAGTGATCTAAAAACGTTTTTTAGAATAAGAAGTGTAGAGGGAAGAATATGAAACGAGTGAATATGGAGGAAGAGTTGAACTTATTTATAGAAAGAAAATTGCCGTTTCCTGACCGTTTTTTAGATGTGGTTCATGACCGTTTTCTAACTGTTTTTTATGCGTTTTCATTATCGTTTTCTGAACGTTTTATAAAACGTTAGTTTACGTTAAAATTTGTTGTTTAAGTATGACATTTAAAATATATATTTATATATATATAATTTATTATTACCAATATATGTTCCTACCTATATACTATAATATTAGATATAGCTAATATATCAAGATAGAAATTTTTAGTAAACAATCTACTATTAAGCTGAAAAATGCAAACACGTAAATAAAATATCTGATATAAATATTATACAAGACCGGAAAAAAAAATAAATCTAGCTACTGATGATCCTCGGTCTTTGTAGCGAGAATCCTCGGGGGTTGTAGAAGAAGAACCGGGGAGTCTGCCGGCGTCGCCTTGCGATCTGAGCTCCGTGGAGGAGGCTAACTGCTCTGGATATCACCCGAGTATCCATCACTTGAGCCTAAAACTGATCTTTGGCTCGCCATGAACATTCGCTGGAACTGGTTCTGACGAGTAAGCATATTGTCCTGAAATGCAGTCATGGAAGCTCTCATTTCCTTCTGGAATTCGCCCATGCTGTCTATCATTGACTCGTGGCGAGTGGTCATATCTGTCCTTAACTCGCCCAAGGTACGTCTCATCGATACCTGGCAAGTGTACATGTCTCTCAGACCACTGTTCACAGCACGTAAGGCCTCTATGGGATGGGTCATCTTACTCATAGCAGTCTCATCAAAGTAGGGTGGGTGAGATGAGCCTACGCTAGCGTGCTCAGCAGCCCTAGGTGCTGTGGGTTCCCAAGGGTCCAGTATGCATTTCTTGAAGACAAACATATTCTCATATTGTGGTATGGGGAGTAGTGGGGTGGCGGACAGAAAACCCAGATTAATCATAACTTGCGTTACTAGAACGGCAAGAGTAGCTGACCTGAGAGTGGCATGTGTGATAATATCAAAAAAAGAAAGGTAACGATGCAAAAGTTACCCTTTGCCCTCTGGAGGATCCGAGAAGGTGGAGGAAGGTCTTGTTGATGTCCCGAAGCCGAGGTGCCAATGACGTTTAGTCCGACCATTGAGTCACAACCCGGTGGTTCCGTCGCACCGAGCGCTAATACGCGCATTTCCCGTCGATGTTGTACTCTCCCTCGATTAGCGTGTCGAGCATTAGGTCGTAAGTCCGTGGGTACACGGACTGCTGCTGAGTCAGTACGTGGTCGACCAGAGGAATGCCCGTGATCCCGGAGAGCAACACAAGTGTGACTTAGGTGGCGCACCCTCGACGGTGACCCAAAATGGTATGCATTAAAGCTCCCATTGTCATAGAATTTCATCACCAAATCCTTGGAATAAAGCCCTCCATTGGCATATAACAAACTCTCCCATCTTCTAGAGTGAATTTCATGATCAAAGAATGGAGCAAACATCCCGTTTTCAAACAAATTTCCAAAAACAATTTCCACACAAATCCGCCTGTTTCCGACCATTACTGGTCTTAGGGAGAGGATGTCTATTGATTACTGATGAGGGGGAGAAATGGGATGTTTTGACGGAAGGAAATCTTGGTCGAAGATGTGAGGGTCTTGCACGAGACCTGGTTTTAGTGTGGGCCTGTCTCGTGCGAGACTAAATCGAGAGGGGGCAAGATCCGGTTTTTTAGGGAGAAGAATGATGTAAATGTGACGCGTGTGTTCTGGGTTTTTGTGTTTAAATGGACCGAGAATTCGATATTTTGGTTGGGCCAAATTTTTTCCCCAAGCCCAAATCAAGCCTAAAGCCCGATTTAAGCCTAAAAAAAAATCTAAATGCTTACCCACGACTCGTTTGGACTCCGAATTGGATGAATGAGATATTGAAATGATCGGCACGAAAAATGCTATCCAATTGTATGAGTCATCCTCAAAGGTCACAAGAGTTTTTGAAAAGAAGGAGGGTGTTTTATTTATAAACCAAGATTTTATTTATATACAAAGGAGATAAACGTGAAGAACACTGGATGTCCAAAAGAGTCACCATCTATAATCATAGACAACTGTCATGTCGGCTCTAGAGCGAACCCAATTCAGCCAGACTGTGGCTTTACCTTTATGTATTATGGGGTTAGGGGCGGGGCGGTACCATCTGGACCCGTCGTCTTCTGGTCTAATAAAATTGCACTTATTACATACGACTATCCTCAAACTGCCCCAAGGGAACTCAAAGTAACCAATTCTAGGGTTGGTCTAGTGGAATCCATTGCCCGTTTATGTTCCAAGTATGCGACATCGGAGGTTGGACACGAATCTCATGTGTAAAACTTAATGCAAAGGAAAAGGCAACAATATAAACATATCTACAAGATGAGTCTTTTAACGTCGGATCCTCAAGGCGAATCCGAGTCTTTTAACGTCGATCCTCAAGACGAATCGAAGTCTGATTAACGTCGATTCTCAAGATGAATCCCAACCTAAGGGAGAAACGGCGGCGATGAAGATTATCTGCGCGGTGGTGTCGGACAAAAGTATACCTTAAAGCGGCTAGTATTGGATAGGAAGTCGGGGCCTAGAAACGGAAGGGTGTTTGGCAATGCATACACCACCCGTCCTTCAGCGCCGCGTCGTTAACGAGCAAAAGAACTACGACCATTCCCTATTCGTGATAAGTGAGACTTACACCAAATGATTAGTTGAAGTTTGCGAGGCAGAGAGTAGAAAAGGAAAGAGAATGAAGGAGGTGAAATTTTAGGTATCCATCGTTTACCGAAAAGCACGTTTTCTCGTGTTGCAGAAGACATTTATACTCAGTTCTGAAAAAGAGTTTTCGTGGACTAAGGTTCAGCGCTTACAACCACACACTTCAAAGAACTTTGGAGATCATAAGATAGAAGATGGCCCGACTACCAAAATGGCATACCCTCTATAGAAACAAGATTGAGTACGCCAAACGAAACATCTAGTGCGGTATCTTTGGATCCCGAAGAAAGAGTCCGCTTCAACATCCGGTGGCGTAATTTGTGGTAATGTTTTAGGCGTTGTCCATTGACTTGAAATTCGTGTTATCTTTTGGATTAAGCAAAGAGATTGCCCCATAATGTTTCACGGTGACCTGATGAAAGGACCGGACCATCATGTTTTCAATTTACCGGGAAAGATGTGTAATCTGGAGTTATACAATAAAACTTTTTGGCCAATTTTGAAATCCTTACGCATAAAATGTGTTTGTCGTGCACTCTTTTCATATTAGCTTTGTAGGATTTCGAGAGATCATAAGCATCACTCGCATCTCCTCCATTTCGTTTAATTGCGGTTTTTGCTTCTGCTTTGCCTCGATGATATTGTAATTGAGGCTTTTGATGGCCCAAAGGGCACGATGCTCAAGTTCAACTGGCAGATGACAAAGTTTTTCAAAAATAATGCGGTAAGGAGACATCCCTATAGGTGTCTTAAATGTCGTTTGTTCGGTATGCCCACAAGGCATCCGATAAAAGCGAGAGACCAGTCTTTTCTTGATGGGTTGACAGTTTTCTCTATAATAGACTTTATCTCTTTGTTGGAGACTTCCACTTGGCCACTCGTTTGTGGGTGGTATGGAGTAGCAACCTTGTGAGTAACTCCATATTTCTTCATTAAAACCCAAAAATTTTGTTACAAAATGTGTACCCCATATCAATCGATGATAGCTTTGGGAACACCAAAAGCGAGAAAAATGTTTTCTTTTACAAATCTCCGCGGCAGTCTTATGGTCATTTGAAGAGACATCGCGAGTGCCTCAATCCATTTGGACACATAGTCTACAACGACTAAAATGTATAGAAAACCTTGAGAAATAGGGAAGGGGTCCCATAAAATCAATGCCCCAAACATAAAAATTTTCACAATCAAGATAGAATTTAGGGGCATCATATTTCGTTTGGCAATTCGACCTAGGTGTCGACAACGAATGCAAGCTATGCAATGTTAGGTGTGCATCGCGAAAAAGGTAGGCTAGTAAAACCACATTGTAACACCTTGGCGCAGTTTTCTTTCCACTGAAATGACCTCCTCCATAAGATTGTTCATGGCAAAGGATAATATCGTCGGTGTGTTCCCGGTCGGAATGCAGGCGACGAATAAGTTGGTCGAGAACAATACTTAAAGAGGTAGGGTTCATCCCATAAATAATATTTCCACGGTGGATAAGAACTTTTTTATGATCGGGGCGTGACCAAAAGGGGGACTTCCTCAATAACTAGGTAGTTAACGATATCCGCATTACCATGGAGATGAGAAAATAGAGTACACGATTCGATGCGGGAAGGAATCAACGATAGCGGAATCACTATCGATGTCACCAACCCGGCCTTGATAAATGGTCGGCTCGACATTTTTAGTTCCTTTCTTGTCTTTGATTTCCACGGTGAATTCTTGTAAGAGAAGGACCCAAATAACAATCGTTGTTTTGTGTCCTTTTTCAGGTAAGTACCGAATTGCGGCATGGTCAATTAGGTATATCACGATGGTCGATGTTCCAACTAGGTAGAGGCTTAAACTTATTCAAAGCATAGACAACAACACTAGGAATTCTTTCTCGGTTGTGGTATAATTACGTTGAAGCGTCGTTAAGAGTTTTACTAGTGTAGTAAATGACAATGGGTTTGTCGTCCACGTCGTTGGCCTAATGCGGGGCCAATAGCAAAGTCGCTAGCGTCACACATCGATTCGAATGGTTGAGACCAATCGGGGGTTTGAATGATAGGAGGCGGTAGTCAAAGCGGTTTTAGAGTATCAAAAGCTTGTTTGTAATTAAAATTGAAGTCGAATCTGCATCCTTAAGCGGGAGATTGGTTAAGGGTCGAAAGCAACTTTAGAAAAATCCTGAATGAATCTCCTAAAACCCAGTGGCCTAAAAGGCACGGATATCCGCGAATGCGTGGGGAAAGGTAGCGAAGCAATTTTAATAATTTTAGCTTTATCGACCTCTATCCCGTCTTTCGAAACAATATGACCTAGAACAAGTCCCTTGGTAACCATGAAATGACACTTCTCCCAATTGAGTAACAGATTTTTCTCTTCGCAACGGGTTAATACTTTAGAAAGGTTGGATAAGCAGTCGTCAAAGGAATTTCCGTAAATGGAAAAGTCGTCCATGAAGACTTCCATATAACGTTCCACCATATCACTAAAAATATGAAGCATGCAGCGTTGGAAAGTGCCTGGGGCATTACAAAGACCAAAAGGCATTCGTTTGTATGCAAAGGTTCCAAAGGGACATGTGAAAGTTGTCTTTTCTTGATCGGCTGGATCGATGACAATTTGGAAGTATCCGAATAGCCATCAAGAAAACATAAAGTAAGCATGACCGGCTAACGTTCTAGCATCCGTCAATGAATGGGAGAGGGAAGTGATCTTCACGGGTTACGGCATTAAGTTTGCGATAGTCAATGCAAATTCTCCATTTCAAAGGAATGCGGTGGAGATGCACTCACCATTTTCATTTTGTACAACTTGAATGCGGGACTTTTTGGGAACAACGTGGGACAGGACTAACCGATCCACTATCGAGATAGGGTATGTGATACCGCATTAAGTAAACGTAAAAACTTCCTCTCTCACTACTTCCTTCATGGCGGGATTAAGGCGGCATTGTGGTTCTCGCGATGTCTTTGTGCCGTCATCAAGATGTATGCGATGTGTGCATATGCTAGGGTCTATTCCATTGATATCATCTAAGGACCATCCGATAGCGGAGCGGTGTTCACGAATGATATGAATCAAACGTACCTCTTCGTCGGTAGTCAAGTGAGCAGAAATTATTATAGGGTGACTACCATCGAGATCAAGATGCACGTACTTCAAATCAGAGGGTAGATGTTTTAAATCCGGAGTTAGAGGATTAGGGATCAAGGATTCGTGAGGGATCATCTCTTCAATGGAAAAGAGCGAATCCGGTTCTTCAATCGGTTCAGCAACGCAAAGATTAGGGTCAAATAGTGGTACTGACTCTAATAATGCATGGACATCCTTTATGTACGAGTCATCGTCAAACTCCGGATTATCAAAAGAAAGAAATTGGTGTATCTCGTCTGGGGGAAAAGAGTTTGTGAAATAATCATGTTCCAGACTATCAACCAAGCTAATCTCGCCCTCCATTATAGGATCGGGAAACTGTTTCATTAATTTGAACACGTTGAGTTCGACAGAAAGGTTCTCGAAAGACAATGTCATTGAACCGTCCCGACAATTTATGAGAGCGTTGGCAGTTGCAAGAAAATGATGTCCCAAAATGATAGGGATGGAGTCACAGGCTACTTCAGTATCTAGAATGACAAAATCAACTGGGTAGTAAAAATCTTGGACCTTTACTATAACGTTCTCTACTATGCCCTTTGGGTAGTTGATGGAGCGATCCACGAGTTGCAGAGTTATATTGGTAGGTTTTAATTCATGAAGACCTAACTGCTTAAATAAGTAGTAGGGAAGTAGGTTAACACTAGCACCTAGGTCTAAAAGTGCGGTAGTGGTATACTTGTCGCCCAACGTGCATGGTATAGTTGGTCGACCTGGGTCTTTGTACTTTACCACACCATTGGTAGTGGTAATAGAGGGAAATTGCTCAGTGAGGAACGCTTGTTGAGGAACATTCATACGTCGTTTGGTGGTGCACATGTCCTTCAAAAACTTGGCATGCTTGGGTAAATACTTAAGCGCATCTAGGAAAGGTAAGTTTATGGTCAAATTTTTGAAGGTTTCACGGATCTCATCGAAATGTTAAATCACGTTTGTTCTTTACCAAACGGGCGGGGAACGGAGCTTTTAGGCTGAATCGCATATAAGGATCGGTGGTATCTTTTCCTAAGGCGTGGGTGTAGATTTGGAAGGTACAACTTCGTCCATTATAGGTTCGAGGTAGGAGTTGGAAGGACATCGGTCGTGGCTTCCGTCGATTCCTCGTCCGCATAACGATATTATTGTCGATGGTTCGCCGAACGAAGAGTGGTAATGGCATTTACCTCACCCTGGCTTGGATTACTAGATCCCGGTGCATTGTTGAGTTCAAAGGCGGTGTTTGTAGGCTTAGGTTTGGAACCGCTTGCCGGGGAACACGCACTTTGACTTTTATCCCCGAGCTAACAGCTGAAAGAGATTGGATGGATAGAAGCTAGGATTTGATTCTGTTGATTCATGTATGTCGGGGAAAGTTTCACCGT
Source organism: Coptis chinensis (assembly GCF_015680905.1). Taxonomy (NCBI): domain Eukaryota; kingdom Viridiplantae; phylum Streptophyta; class Magnoliopsida; order Ranunculales; family Ranunculaceae; genus Coptis; species Coptis chinensis. The sequence goes on along the minus strand of NC_141463.1, from coordinate 82,494,300 downwards.
TTTATCGGCGTGGATTGTACCGAAGGAGCAGGGGAACTAGTTCCGGTTATTATTCACGGGTTGATTTTGGTAGCCATATCCTTGATTAAGCGGGAACAAGGTTGCGGTTGTTTGGTACCCTATATTTCGCGTTTGTTGGGAAAATTACTTTGCCCTTGCTTTGGAATCGCGGAGGATTTCCTTGGCGATAGGAATTGTAGCTTCGAATGGTCGTCTGAGGAACGTTGTTGACACCGGAGGAGCTTGTTGTTGGACAAGGGGTGCCCAAGCTAAATTCGGATGTTGTCGCTAAGGTGCATTAGGGATGTTGAAAGCACAAGCCTCTTCAGAAGATTGGGGAGGGCACTCGTATACCAAAGGACAATAAGAATCGGCGTGCTCAGGACTTAAGCAAATATGGCATGGGGAAACGTTGGCAGCCATGACCTGTTTGGGTTTTTGTTAATTTACTTGTACCGAAAGAGCATCGACCTTTTTGTTTAGGGACTCGATTAGAGTTTTTAATTCTGGATTGGGTTTGACCTCGAACATAGACGTAACTTTGGCAGGAGTGTCTTTAGAAGATGTAGAAGAATCAGTGTTTCCCCAATGGGTGCTTCATGAAGCCTGTTTCTCAAGAAAAGTGTATGCTTCAGTAGCGCCCTTGTCCATAAAACAACCGCCGTTCATGATATCTAATGTTTCCTTTTGATGGTCGAGAGAGACCATTAAAAGAATGAAACGGACTAATCTGGCCGATGTCGAGTTGATGATGGGGACATTCGAGAAGCGGATCGATAAATCTGCTCCATGCTTCCGAAAAGGATTCACGTGAAGGGCGAAAAGAATTGAATCTTTTGAAGCATTTCTGTAGTTTTTCTTACGAGTATAGAACTTTATCATGAATGCTTGTGCGAGTTTGGCCCATGTGTCAATGGATTGCGGGGCGCTTGTTCGGGCGAGCCAAACCAAAGCTTTATTAGCTAAGGTGAAGGGAAACAACCTAAGCAAGACTTGTTCGTTGGTAACCTGTCGAATGGTGGAAAGTGGTGACTACTTGTTGCATCCGGCCGAAGATGATTATACGGTTTTCATGGTCTAAACCATGGTAAAACGTAACAAACCCGAAAATGTTTGGCGGAATCGCGAAAATCACCTACAATCGCGATCGAGTTTAATGCGGGAAGCGGTCCTTCTGTAAAGGCGATATAGAAATCCAAAAGGGGTTTCTCGACTGTGAGATTTTCCTCAGCCATAATTAAAGGAGATAATGGCAAACGGAGATGTTTGACGAGGTTGATTTACGGAGGAGGAACTATGTCTAGGAGATAACATAAACAATTGTTTCTTGTATTTTCGGCGATATGTAAGTTCTAATTCCTTATGTTTACCAGACCGTAGTCTCATACAAAAATATATTTTAATTTAAGGCTCATAAGGAACGAATTATGACTGGAGGTTTTAGAATTAAGGAAAGGGGAGGTGAAACACGTCTTCCCTCGAAATTGCTAACTTTCGAAAGCGGGTAAGCTAGGATAGCGTGTGAATATTCCAAAGAGCCGTGTCACTTGAGAGGATTGAGGGAGGTTGTCCGTGCTAGCACGTTCCTTAATTAGACAACCTCAATCTTTCGAGTTTCCTAGACACTGATGGAATAGGATGATGATTTATGATGGTGTTTTATGCGGGGTATTATTAAGATTATTAAGATGAAATTTTTAATTACTATGATTATTTTTTTTTATTTTTTTTTTATTTTTATTTTTTGTTTATGTAATTAATGTATTATGGAGACGTGATTACGAAATATGTAATTAAAAACGATAGATGCCAAAATAGAAACTAACTAACATATACTAGTTTACGCAGAAAGTCTACACATGCAAATCTATATTACTTATACGTGCAACTATATGTAAGTTATATGTGAGCTAGGGGAATGTCGAGAACGAACTCATGCAATTGAATACCGCGTACGTGAATTGATGTAACATACACATATAAAAATATTCTAAGCAGGTAGTTTGAAGCTATGCATATATCCAAATATATTCGAATTATATTAATTGTGTTAACGTGAATATGTAATGACGAACCACCTTTACATGCAAGGAGTTCTCATGCCAACATACAAATATACGAGGTAAAACAGGTTATAGCAAATAATATCCTCGACAAAGTTTGAGAAGTTTAAGAGTTTGAAACCTGGCGTCCCACGATTCCTTGTATAGCGATCGACTAACTCCCGAGCTTATGCTTACTAGAAAAATAGGACCGGAGAGTCAAAAGAGTCTTGAAAAGGAAAGTGGCTCAGACACGAAAACCCTGAGTGTTGATACTCGGGTTAGTCTCAGCGTGCTACTAATTCAGGTCGTCCGAGACTCTTTTGTCCTGCTTAGTACTTCAAATTCCTACGAATTACTCGGGACCGCGCTAATGAAAATAAACAAAACTTGGTTCCGCGGATATTTGTTAGTAGAAAAAGTTAGGGTAAAGAGTTAGGGTAAAGATTTACGGTAAAGAGTTACGTAACTCGTTAGTATTGTAACAGAAATGAAAATTAAAAAGATGAGGAGGTAGGGGAGGGGGTTTTTTATGGATGTATTCCAGTTATTACGTTAAGTCCAAAGTCCTTCGGCGTGCAGTGGCGTCATTTGATTAAACACGCGTATTATTTCATGTTTATTGGTTTTCTTGATTAATTAAGTCCGAGGTCCACAGTTCGAAGTCCAAAGACCAAAGTTCCAAGTCCAAAGTCCGTATAGTCGTACGTTTTCGTCAAGTTACCTTACTCACGTGGGTTTGGTTGGATAGGTCGAGTAAGAGATCGTCCAAACCTTAGGGCTCGGAAAAGGTTCACAACTGGAATTACAACTTTTGGTGAGTAGGATTTTTAGGTTTTTTTTTAGTTGGTTTAATTAATTTTACGGTAATGCAATTAATGTAAATTACTACGGTGATTTTGATGTAGGTAAACAAAGATGGAGAAACAGGGAGAGAGTTAATCATGCTCATGCAAGAATTATTTTTCAACAGTTTACTACCACATCACTACATCTCTAATTAGGCCTCGTGTTCGGAGGCGGCGTCGAGTATTGATCCCTAAGCGATGCCCACATCTCTAGGCGCATTGCACTAGCATAAGGAGTTTAACTAATATCTCATCTCTCGGTATATTATTTCAGCTCTGCTCGATTTCACATCAATGAACAAATTGGAGAGTCATGTCGACACGGAGAGTCGCGCGAACATTTTTTAGATCGCCAAGCGCGAAGGCTGATATGGAGCATCGGCACTCCAAATTGGTACGATCTCGATCATTTTGGGACCGGGATGTCTACTCTATGCCTAAATCCTAAGTAGTGATTCTAGAATATTAATGAGTCAATCCGGATTTTCACACGAAGCAAAGATAACCCTCCCCAGGGAGGGGATTAGCTCATGGTCATAGAAGAAATAATAAAACTTGTTGTATACATTAAGTAAATAAATGCATGACAGAATTAAACTAGAAAAGAAATGACCGTTATTAAAGGGTAAAATAACTTATAGTATTTAAAGTCTTTGGAATGAAAATGAGAATGTAAGTAATCTTGAAAGAAAACGAACTAAAGCTAAAAATTTATGCTAAAGCATGGAAATCTTTGAAGGAAAATAATGAAGGCTACCCCTCATATATATATAAGCGGAAGACCCTTCCGCGTGAAATCCTAACAATTAATCGGGTTTGTTTGTTACCTAATTGAAAAGTTCAAAACTTTGAGAATCAAAGTTTTGTTTTACTAATATTAAATTTTGTCCTTTAACATATAAGGTTTTGTCTTTATATGTTTTATTTTCGTCTTTTAGCTCAATTCAATTCAAACATTGAATTGGTACGTGGTCTTTCCTCTTGCAAGGTGGCACCAAATTGAACCCATCACTTGCCACTTTGCTATGCCGACTTCGTCATGCCTTTGGGCCCTTGAGAGTGGGTCCACTTAGTGTGTCCAATCGATGTGGCGTCGATTTTGGCGTTTTCACGACTTTCGTCTCTTCTAGAAGTTAAATCACCCGAATTATGGCAGCTTTCACTAGCCAACGGCATCTAGTCTTATCGATTTGAGCTTACGGAAGTTTGTCGCTTTTTATATGTGGACCCGCTCGAACCTGGTTTTGTTCTTTTGGAAACTTTGGCTTTAGTCGGGCTTTGTTGGCTTCACGGGGTTGAGTGGGAAACTTCAAATATTCCAAGATTCCGTGCTTTTTGATGCATGTTTTATCATTATATTCATTTTAATTGAGGAAACCTGCAAAAGTACGAAAATATAATTATTACATGATTATTAAACACATAATCGACCAAAATGATATGTCTTTTAGGGTTTAATATTACAGTTTTGGGTGCTTATCACTTAGAACGGAAGAATACTCACATAGCACAACGACCGTTCCATATCCACCAAGTTCACTTCCAGGCCTTTATTATCCAGCTTGCGCCTATCCTCGGCAAGCACAATATTCTCCAACAACGCCCCACCAACCAAAGGGGACTTGAAGCTATAGTCACCATTCACAACAAACTTCAGTAACAAACTGTAAGGGTCCTCATACATAACCATTCTATCAAGGACAACACTATCAATTTTCTTACTTGGTCCCAGACTTTCGATCCCTCGCTTGCTTTCGAAAGAGCGTGCTCAAATTTCTCACCAACTTTCTTCTTTCCATAGGCCTCAGCCAACCTAGCATCATCAGCCAAATCAATCAGGTTCATCCTCTTTAGAGGAACCCGACCTGAAGACAAACGACCTTCAACAGAACCAGGTCGGTCTTCAGACTCAGTTCGGGCCTTCTTAGCCCCCTCCGACTCAACTACTTCAGAACGCCTTTTCAGATTAGGCTTCCGGAACGAAGTGGGAGCAACACCCTCCCCACCAGCACTGCCACCTGCAGCACAATACTCTCCAACAACGCCCCACCAACCAAAGGGGACTTGAAGCTACAGTCACCATTCACAACAAACTTCAGCAACAAACTGTAGGGGTCCTCATACATAACCATTCTATCAAGGACAACACTATCACTTTTCTTACTTGGGTCCGTACTTTCTGATCCCTTGCCTCCTCCTTTCGGCCAGAAGAGGCTCAAATTTCTCCACCAACTTTCTTCTTTCCATAGGCCTCAACCAACCCAAAGATCATCGGCCAAATCAATCGGTTCATCCTCTTTAGGAACGACTGAAAGACAAACGACCTTCAACAGAACCAGGTCGGTCTTCAGACTCAGTTCGGGCCTTCTTAGCCCCCTCCGACTCAACCACTTCAGAACGCCTTTTCAGATTAGGCTTCCGGAACGAAATGGGAGCATCACCCTCCCTACTAGCACTGCCACCTGCATCACCACCACCAAGATTTCCACACCCGCATCTCCAGGAGGAGAAGCGGTTGGATCTGTAACGATCCGCATCACCGAGGAGAAGTTGGGACGCAGAGCGCCCACCCCCAACTTCGTAACGTTGGGGGTGCCAAACGAGTTGCATCACCCAACTCAGAACATTGGGATAACAAATGATTTGCGTCACCCAACTCAGGACGTCTGGAAGGCGTCACCCCTCTAGCCGCCCTCACCGCTCTAGAACGGTGTTCAGCAACCCCGCCAGACGTTCTAGCTCCACCAAAACAGCTGTCACCAGCACCTCCACTCCAAAAACAGGTGCTTTCTTTTGACTTTCCCTCTCCATGGCAGATTTCGAATTAGAATTAGAAAGTTCAACCACTACCTTGCAAGCCCTAGCATTTTGCTCCAGTCTCTTACGGTTGATTTTTTTCCCTCCACGCCTCTTAAAGTAATGCGCAACCTCACCCAACAAAGCTTGCTTATCCTCCAAACTCAAACAAGCAAACCTTTCAATAACACTGTTCTTCGTCGCGAAAACGGTTATAACTGCAAAAAAAACCCAAATAAATCAGAACGTCCAAATTATAATTTAAAATACATACATTATGACCTACAACCAATGACCTACCACGAGGTTGTACAACACGTTTATCAATCTCCAAACTAGGCAAGCAATATCTACCTACAGCCAACAACGGCTTACCCCCATTCCTCCTTACTCACCCCCATAATAACAGGAGACTTCCCCTTATAAACATAAAAACTAAAGTTTACAGCACTCGACTACTTCCTCACAACAAAGTGCTCCGTCACATCGTTTAAACAGATGTTGTAGCCCCTGTCATTCAACAAATCTAACACATGGAGAATCCTCCAACTGTTCCCCACGAGTTGATAGGGGGCTTTCCCCAAAAAATTCAAAACCTCCACAGTAAGATGGGAAAAGGGTAGCCTCATCCCAGCCTTCAACTGCCCAGAACAAACAACTACTCCTCCACCCTAAGGAACGTAGTCGTTAGTATACAAATTCTTCTCCCCAGCCAGATTGTACATAGACAGATCAGATTTCATCCAACCAAACTCCTTCCTCAAAGCGGTATAACAATCCACCGACTTAGACTTCCTCTTATCCACCGTCTCCAACGAGAAAGATGATGAAGCTTCATCACCACTACGAACCCTCTCCTCAACTTCTTCGTCACTTACCGTTCTCTCTCTCCATTTACCAATTTCAACCTCACCACTAAAACTATCACTAGTCATAGACATTGCGCAATCAAAGAAAGAAGGAAAGCTCAAATTTCTAAAGTTGAAAACACGAACCTGATGGCAAGGGATGAGAAGTTTTTTTTCTTTGCTTTCTTTCCTTTTCTTTCGCTTTGGATTTTTTCTTTTTTTCCTTTGGTTGAAAAGTGAACAAACAAAAGCTTTCACAAGTCAAAAAACCCCTCAACTGCCCAGACACCTCAAGACAATCAAAGTGTTTCGTGTTCCCAAAACCTAAATCATTACTCGCCCACAAATCACCGTAATTCCGGACCCACGAATCCAGCCCAACAGTTCCCGCACATTCCCCGAAACCTAAATTCAAAACAAAACAACCTGCCGACATCGCTTTTCAAACTTTACTTTTAAACCGTTTCTCCTTCCACGCCCAATACCGTCCCAATGAACGAATAAAAATAAAGGGGTGTGTAAGTAAGTACCTTCCGTTCTACACTACTGAGCACGTGTCCACATGGCGACGCGTCTTACTTCACTCATCCCACAACATCGGATCGTTACCAACGACCCCAACACCCGTGTCGCCACCAAGAAGAGGCGATTCTGACCATTCATGGAAAGATATTAACTAGCACAATCTTGGAGCTCAATCAACGCCACATTCAAGAAAACAATAACTTTGTAACAACACATTAATGGCGAATCACCAAGATAGCACACAAGGTGGATCTGCAATCCATAATAGTTCAAGCACATATCTATAAATAGAGAGAGATGAACTACGTAAAACTTGATTCAAGTTTACCCTGAGAAACTTGATACGTACGTAGGCAACTCTTATCCCAAGAAGAGTGCAACCATTTCCTATCCAACAAATCATCATGTCGTAGTCCCAAAATAACCAACATGTACAGATATACATATATGTATACGGGTTTGGGTTTTTCGATTTTTTGATATTCTAACCCGAGCCCAACTCAAAACCGAGTCGGGTTTTAATTTTATAAAATCAAGCCGGACTACAGATCTGACATGTTAGCTCAAGACCAACTAAAGTCGGATTTTAGTCTATCAACCCGACCCAAGTTCCACCCCTACTTGGATGGATCATGTTCTAGGGTTCTATCTTGGATCGTGGACCAATGACACTTAATTGGGCTTTATTTTGTGTAGCGCTGTACCCTGCCCATCTTATTCGTGTGGTGCAAATTCAAGAAAGACGCCCAAGACGTTTTCCATCAATCACGAAAACGATGCGTTTCACATTTTACCAAAAGCAAGGGGTAGATTCGGCAAATCACTGACACTCTCCACTCTAAAAAAAAAGAAAGGGCACACAAGAGGGTTGAGTGTCAGAAATCAAGAAAAAAAATGCCTTGCTTGAACCTTTCGACGAACGTGAGCCTGGAGGGGGTGGACACCTCATCTGTTCTCTCTGAAGCTACCAGATCTGTCGCTAACATTATTGGCAAACCAGAAGCCGTTAGTTCTCTCTCTATATTTTAATTTATTTTCTAGTTAATATATTGGGTATCCTTGAAATCACCGTTTTAAGATATTTTCACCCGTTTAATGGATCGTTAAGTTGTTTGGTTTTGTTTGTGTAGTATGTTATGATTGTGCTTAAGGGATCGATTCCCATTGCATTCGGTGGAACCGAGCAACCTGCAGCTTATGGTGAGTTGGTATCTATTGGCGGCCTTAATCCTGACACAAACAAGAAATTAAGTGCTGCAATTGCCACGATACTTGAGACCAAGCTGTCTGTCCCCAAGAATCGTTTCTTCCTCAAATTTTATGATTCAAAGGCAAGCTATTTCTACCCTTTAAAGACGATTTGAACCATTACTGGCTGCCATTGTCATCTCATTGCATTTTCCTGTTTGCTTAGGCCCATCTGGTACAAGAAAATGCACAGTGTTTACATGCTTTACACCAGCACTAGATCATGTAAATAACTTCTACTGTTCAGAAGCACAACATAACTTTTGCTACTATTTTTTTTTTAACCCCCTCAAGGATGCCTTATCTTTAGTTGTTTCACACTATTAGGTATTTGCTTTGGTAAGTTATTGATGCCCAGTTATTTTGTACCATGCAGGGTTCCAACTTTGGATATAATGGATCTACCTTCTGAATGCAGAGTAGCACTCTGGCTGTTTTTCAATGGTAGAGAATGTATGTTGAACCTATTTGGATGTAGTGGTATTCCGGAAAGGATATTCATCTTTATGTCTAATCGACATGTTTAACTAAAGTATCTCCTGAACTTCTGTAGCTCTTACTCATATATGATATGCCTATGTTTTCAACTCAAAAGTTGGCTTTTTGTTATTCGCTCATTTTTTAGTTGTGTACTGAAATTGTTACATATGCTGTTGGCATCCCCCACCCCCACCCCCACCTCCACCTTGCAATATTCCATTTATGTGTCAAATCCAACTCCCCGAACCCTAATACCCTATTTCACAATTATGTTGGCATTTACTCAAGGTCCTTATGTTACATAATACATATAATGTAAGGTTGCTGTGTCTGTGGCATAGATTTTGTCATGGTCTGCAACTCTGCATTACCATAAAAAAACAAAAACTAAAAACAAAAGAATCAACAAAATGTTCCCAATGTTCATAAACTTTCTTTGTCATTGTACTTACAGAGTTGTAGCTTCAATGGTTTATAATGTTAATGGTGTTACTGACATTTTCTATTCATTTTGTTTAGTCAGCCCTTGGGAGAAAATAATATTGGGTGCTATTTAGTTTGTACTTTGTAGATCTCATTGTGCTGAAACTTTTTCCATGTCATAGATCTCATTGTGTGCTGGATACCTTTTTAAGCGTTGGAGTGTTGCCACTGCCATAGCTACTTGACTTTCTTCGCCCATGTTGCCAATTTCTTCATCGCCTGAAACAATAATCCCGTATTTGGTAGTGCTTATATTCCCTGTATGATTTGATACATTATTACATGGATGTAGTATCAGATTGAAATTCATATTTCGGTACATTAAACATCGTCTGCATAATTCATATAGCTCTGTTCTTCCAACCAATGGTACATAATTTGAGGAACTCCACTTTAATAGATGAATCTAAGCAAATTAGAAAATAATATAATCCAAGTACTAAGTTCGCTTTAACTGAAAGGAGACTTTCCGAGTGTACAAAAATCGTGTGGTTATGTATCGTAGAGTTACGGCGTGTCTTGGTCGTGAGCCATGGCATGGCCACATGGGCATGAGATTCTCTTCTTCGTGTGTCCTCGGAATCTTGAAAAAGAAGAAAATGACTTGCGTTACTTGTCTTGTTTTATCCGCCTCTCAAAGTGCACTGTATGCCTGTAGGTGAAAGCATAACTAATCATTTTTATCATGACTAGGCATCTTCCCTTCGACGATTTTATTTCAAAAAATAATTTTACATTGGATATACATACCAAATTGTAATGACTTGTGATAAAAAAAAAATCACGCATTTTAAGCCAAGTACAACTGCACTAGTACTGAAATCAATCAGACCCTTGCAAGTTGCAACAGGGATATGTGGAAATTTGTACATAGAACTAAAACAATTTGCTGAATTAAAACCAAAATATACTTATACAAGTTCTACTTTGAGAACTTCTCTGAATTCAAACCTCCTAGTCTCATTGTGAAATGTTCTATGCTTATTTGGCCAATAAGTTAACCAAATCCATCCTTTGATCTCCCAGTCCATACTCTTTCCCATTTCACCTTTTTCCACTTTCCACACGACACTGTCACCATACTCATCTCTAGCAAATATCACCCCTCCTTGCTTAGTAAATGGCCTACTAGCCTTAGAATATCTATCTTTGAACCATGCTCTGGGCAGACACATCGCAAGCTTGGAAGGCTTTGAAGATACAACTTCACGGCCATCCTCACTGTCATGAAGAAACCAATTCAAATTTGCACTATACCCATACACAGATTGTTCAAACTTCCATGGCTTCAAACTTATTGTTGTTGTTTCTGATGCAGAAAGATTTAGTCCCAATGAATTGGGGGGATTGAATCCAGCATCTATGGTCATTCCCATGCCAATATCATGGGTAGGGTTTTCTGATGATTTGCTAACTGATACCGATAGTACGTTGGCCTGGAATTCTGGAGTGAGTTGTAAGGATATACGCGAGGGGAAGTGTTTTTCTACCGTTCCAGTCCCTTGTTTTGCCATGAGTTTCTCAGTTACCAATCGGATCACGTCACACCTATCGAACACTCAAAATTAAAAACAAAAAAGATGTTAAGTTAGACATACTGTTTCTGAAACTTGTTAGGCTAACTTCAACATCATCAGCTAAGCTAGAAGTTAACTGAATCAAGATTACTTGACCAACTGAAACGATTAAAAAGAGTTATCCTGCGAGTGAACTAGCTTAGCTAGTTAGAGAAAGAAAAAAAGTAAGAAGATTATATTCTTGACAACATCTCTGAGCATCAATTACTGTGTTCAACTTTATATATATGGACGTAATGATATGTTGGTTACCATTTACCAATAGCTCATACGATCGTCTTCCAGAGAAGATCATTTCGAAAAAAGAAATAGAAAGCTTCACGGCCAATACCATCTGCATGTTTTTTTAGCTGAGTTCTGTAGTGTGAAGGACACAGCTTAAAGAGGCTTGTGACCATTTTTACCTCATTACGTTCATATAAGCAGACTCTTCAAGATCCATCGACTATTTTTTATTTTGTCTCGCAAGTATGTAGTTGTTCACACACACGTAGAATTAATATTGTTAAGTACTATAGTACCATACCAACCTTATATTGTCAACCTTCACTACCACATCTATCCAATTGTCTTGAGGCTCAACTGTGTAAACGAATTGGATCACACCCTCAAGTTGATGGTACCTCAGCGATAACTTCAAGCGGTCATCTGGAGAGGAATCGCTCGAGTTTTCCATATCCATTGCTAATATCGGGCAATACAATTGAACTTTCCACAACTCAACTGTTGAAAACGCATAAGAAAACAATTCGTTCATTGTTCTAAGTGTGTGTTTAGATGCTTTAAGCTCAACAATCCAGTTAGTGATTGCAAGGTTCAATGATCTCATCCATTGTTCCTCAATGTTGGATCCCAGTAACCTCATGAGAATCTTTGATATTTCTCTCGAGTATGAACTTGTTAAGTAATTCTCAAGAGCGTTTAGACATTCGGATCGAAGATCGTGGGGAGCTTCATAGGTGCAAATTAGGAGAGTTCAGGTAAAGATTGAAAGGTTAAAGATGTCCTTAAAATGACGAACTGTATTTAGAGGAGGGATATAAAGAAAAGTTGTATTCTTCGTTGGGCCATAACTAAGGACAGCAGTAATAATATTGGAAAAGAGGGAGGATATGTTCTCATCATCTAATATGTTTGTGGTCTGTGTAGTGGTTTTGAATGATTTAGAAGTCCAAAGAGAGATAGGTATGTTGAAATCTACAACCATAGAGAAGGAGACTATTGGGCCATGGTTTTGCATGTTTTTGGCTGTTATAGAGAAGTTAAGAGATGCTTGGCTTCAGTTTGAGGAATATATGCATATAGACATGGAGTTTGTACTCCATTGGGTGATTGGTGGAAGGTTTTGAATCCATGACCTTACTGTTGGAGTTATCCCTCACATGAGGAGGCCCCGGGCCCGAACCGGACGTAAACGGGACATCCGACATCCAGTCGAGAAGAAGGCCCAGCCTTTAACATAGAGGCGACCAGAATATCAAAGAATCCAGTCTTCAGTAGCGACTGCCAGAGTGAGCAGCGCCAGCGCTCGTGTCTATTTTTTCGTGGGCTTGCTACGGTATCCGCTTAATTTGGTTTTGGAGATAAAACCAAAAATCAAGGTTTGGGAAAACCTAACCTAACAACCAAACAAGTCGGAAGGATTGGAATCCGCACTAAAACAAAGAGAGAACCTTTACAGGTACAACCCTCAAAAGAGATAAGAGATCTCTAGTAAGGTGAGAGACGTAAGGAGAGATTGTAATCTTCCTTCCCATTTTATTAAAACTGGCTCTTGTGGAAGTAGGCATCATTGGCGAACCACGGTAAATCTTTGTGTTGTGGTTTTGCTTTTACTTGCTTTTACATTATTATCCGTTGTTAATAGTTGTTTAGCGAGTTGGGCATGTTAGTATAGGTAGTTTGTGATATTTGAGATTTATCCGAGTTGAAGTGTGTTCATACAAGTTATCTCCAGTAGTGGGGAACCGATTGGTATTGGTGTAATCCCCAACAAGTGGTATCGAGCCAGTTGGAATAGCTTAGGGTGTTATCCGAATCTTTGTCGGGAAGGTGTTTGACGAAATTCCCGAGAAGAGATTTGAAGTTAAATAACTTGTAGAGATGGACCATTCCGTGAACACTTTCGTATGATGAGTCCGAATAGGAAGAACTACACCATCCGGAAAGCCAAGATGGAAGACTTGCTTTACTCGCGAGGACTTGGCACTTCCCATTGAGAATGAGGGAGTAAAACCGAAAAAGACCGATGAGGTCGAGTGGAAAAAAGCTTGACGAAAAAGCTATTGGGTACATTCGACAATGGATAGACGATAGTGTCTTTCACCATGTGGCCCAAGAGACTACAAACTTCGAAGACCTTTATGAGAGGAAGTCGGGGTGGAAACAAAGTGCTAGTCGTTAAGAAGTTTGCGCACCGCGAAGTACCAAGAAGGTTCTTCAATGTCCGAAAGCATCTTAATGAAGTACGAGAATATCATCAATCGGATGCATTTGATGAAAATCAATTTGGGAGAGCGAAGTTGAGGCTTTGTTTCTATTAGGCTCTCTACCCGAAAAGTTGGGAGACATTAGCGGTTTCTCTACATGGAGCAGCCAAGGATGGAATTGTTACCATGGAGATGGCTACCACGCCTTTGTTGAATGAGGAGACTAGAAGGAGTGCAAGAAGCGGCTCTTCTAACTCGGGAGGTCCTTTTCACAGAAACGGGGAGAGGTCGAAGCGAAAAAACCATCTCGTTCTAGAGGTGATGACAGAAGTAAAATCTAGGGGTGAAGCTAGAACTCCTAAAAGCGAAATGTTACTATTGTGCCACCAAAGGCCACTTCGGATATGAGTCTGAGTGCGTAATCGAAGAGGGATGAGAATAATAAGCGTGTACATGAAGACATGGTGCGCAGGAACGGAAACACAGGCAGATATACTACCGCACTAACGACCTAGAGTGGGATCTCGATGTGGTGTGTCTTTGTCTTAGTACCTCATGTCGATCTGAGTGGGTGATAGATCTGAGCATCCTATCACGCCACACATCATTCTTCACTACCTACATACCGTGGTGAATATGGTGAAGTAAGGATGGGTAACGATGGAGTCTCAAGATTATAGGCATCGAGATGTTCATGTAGAAACCAATGTCGGCTACACCTTGACACTCGAGGATGTAAGACATGTCCCCGACATACGGTTAAGCCTAATTTCGGTGGGAAATTAGATGATGATGGCTTTGTAAACTCGTTTGGTAACGGGGTATGGAAACCGAAAGCAGGGTTCCATTGTAGCGGCGAGGAAAGAAAACTTGCTCTCTTTACAAAACACGGGCTAGTTTGTGTAAAGCGAAGCGAATCGCGTACAGAAGAATCCTTCTGGCACACAAGAGACCGTGGTCACATGGCATAAAAGGGATGGAAGTTCTTGCTAAGCAAAAGGCCATGCCGGACATTAAAGGTACACATTTAAGTACATGTACTCATTGTTTGGTAGGAAAGCAACACGGTGTCTTTCCAAAGATTCCCGCCTCCGCGAAAGGATTAATCGTCCTTGAACTAGTGCACCATGGGACTTATGTGGTCCTATGAGAGTGAAGTCCCACCGGGGGAGCGTATTCTTGACATTCATTGATGATCGTCAAGAAAGATATGGGTCTATAGTCCTCTGAAGTACTTGGCGTGTTTGAAAATTCCACAACATGGTGGAAAGAGAGACCGGAAGTTGTTGAAGTGTATGTATTCGCCGGATAATGGGGGTGAGTACATTGGGCCATTTGAAGAGTATTGCGAGTCATGGATTAAATCATGAAGCGAGCGTTTCCCAAGACACCGCAATGTAATGGAATAGCGAGAGAATGAACCGTACCATTGTAGAGAGGATAAGATGCATGCTATCCCACTCTAAGCTACCTAGAAGCTACCGGTAGAAGCAATGCGTCACGGTAGTGCATGTGATCAACTGTCACCCGAAAAGCCTCCGAATAGTGATTATCCGGAGAGTATGGTCGGGCGAGATGTTGATTATGGATACTTGAGGTATTTGGGTGCGCGGGCATTTGTGCATATTCCGAAGGATGAGAGATCAAAGCTTGATGACAAAGCCAAGCGGTGCATTTTTTTCCGGGTTATGGAGATGAAAAGTTTGGTTACAAACTCTATGATCCGATTAACAAGAAGGTAATCCGAAGTCGAGATGTTGTGTTCTGGAAGACCAAACCATAGCGGACTTTGAGGAGGGTGAAAGCTACGATCTTTCACCAATGATCTTGTTGATTGAGAACCGAAGTTCCTACCGTGGAACGTCGCGAAAGGCATCGAGAATCACGAGAGAACCATGAGTTTGAAGCTCATGATGAGAATCCTATTGCTCATGATGGGATAGAACCTATTGGTATAGAAGATGCGGATGAGATGCATGAACCACCACCGAGCAAGCGAAGTGTATCCTCCCGAGGCACCAGGCCGGATGGGGCAAGGAGGTCCGACGGAAGGGAGAATAGCTTCAACGGTATCCACCACATAATGCGTCGCTACTATCGGATGGTGGAGAACCTATGTACTATCAAGAGGCACTTGAAGCGTACGGACAAAGAAAAGTGGTTGAAGGCCATGCATGACGAGATGGATTCTTTGCATAAGAATCACACTTATGAGTTAGTTGAGAAACCCACGGGGAGAAAAGTTCTCAAGAATAAGTGGATATACAAAGTCAAGCATGAGGAGAACAATCTCACCCAAGGCACAAAGCTTCGCCTTGTTGTTGTGAAGGGATTCGGTCAAAGGAAAGGGATTGACTTTGATGAGATTTTCTCTCCTGTAGTGAAGATGACTTCTATCCCGGTGGTATTGGGTATGGCCGCAAGTATGAACCTAGAGGTTGAAAGCAGACTAGATGTTAAGACGGCTTTTCTTCATGGAGACCTTGAAGAAGATGTCTACATGGACCAAAATTTAGGGTTTGAGGTCAAAGGCAAGGAGCACCTAGTATGCAAGGCGATAAAAAGAGCTTGTATGGGTTGGTCAAACAAGCACCGAGACGATGGTACATAAAGTTTGACTCCTTTATGGTGAAGCAAGGATACAAGAAGTCCGCTTCCGATCATTGTCGCGTTTGTTCAGAGATTTCCGGATGGAGATTTCATTGTCTTATTCTTTGTATGTGGATGATATGTTGATAGTTGGCCCAAACATCAACAAGATATCAAAAATGGCGAAGAAAAAGACTTGAGTAAGTCCTTTGAGATGAAGGATTTGGGTCAAGCAAAGCAGATACTTGGGATGCGGATCACTTTCGTGATGAAAAGAGTGGAAAGTTGTGGCTTTCTCAAGAAAGCTACATTGAGAAAGGTGTTGAAGAGATTCAACATGGATCAAACCCGGTCGGTTAATCGCTTTGGGCGGCCCCGCATCCGCGATGATCAAAGAGATGTGTCCTAAGGGTGAGCATGAGCAGAGTCGGATGGAAAAGATTCCTTATGCATCCGCAGCCGGGGCGATTTGATGTATGCCATGGTGTGTACCGGACCGACATTGCTTTTCGCCGTTGGGGTGGTAAGCGATTTTGTCAAATCCGGGTAAAAGAGCATTGGGAAGGTGTTAAGTGGATATTGAGATATCTCCGAAAGGCACTTCCAAATCATGTTTGTGCTTTGGTGGAAGTAAGCCCTTACTTTGAAAATCGATGCATACGGCGGTGATGTTGACTTCGATGAAGTCCACCTCGGTTATCCGGTTACTTTTGCGGGGGGAGCGTTTCTTGGCAATCTAAGTTGCAAAAGTGTGTTGCCCTCTCCACTACGGAAGCCGAGTATATTGCAGCCAATCGAAAGTGTTGCAAAGAGTTGCTATGGATGAAGAGGTTCTTCGACGAACTAGGGCTAAAGCGTAAAACAGTTTGTAGTTAAATATGACGGTCGAGGCGCCATCCACTTGAGCAAGAATCCGAAGTTTTCATTCTAGATCCAAGCACATACATGTGCGTTATCATTGGATTAGAGAAGTACTTTCGAAGACAAGCATTTGTGTATCGAGAAGATCCATACCGACAAGAACGGTCGGATATGATGACCAAAGTCTTACCGAAAAGGTAAGTTTGATGTTTGTTGTGCTATTGCGGGAATGGCGACACACTCCTCCCTGCTGATTTGGCAATTGCATGGAGGTAGCCCCCTCACCGTTCGGAGGGGAGATTGTTGAGTTATCCCTCACATGAGGAGAGAAACCGAAACCGACGAACGGGCAAACTTCGACATCCGTAGTCGAGGCCCCCGGCGCCAGAAAAGCCCAGCAGCTCCATAACATATGGGGCGACCAGCGCTCAAAGTGGCCGCGCCAGCTCGCTTCCAGTCTTCACCAGCGACTTCGGCGCTCAGAGGTGGCCAGCGCCAGTCTATTTTTCGTGGGCTTGCTACAGTATCCGCGAATTTGGTTTTTGGAGATAAAACCAAAAATCAAGGTTTGGGAAAACCTAACCTAACAGAACCAAACAAGTCAGAAGGATTGGAATCCAGACTAAAACAAAGAGAGAACCTTTACAGAGGTACAACCCTGTAAAGAGATAAGAGTGATCTAGTAAGGTGAGAGACTGTAAGGAGAGATTGTAATCTTCCTTCCCATTTTATTAAGAACTGGCTCTTGTGGAAGTAGGCATCATTGGCCGAACCACGGTAAATCTTTGTGTTGTGGTTTGCTTTTACTGCTTTACATTATTATCTGTTGTTAATAGTTGTTTAGCGAGTTGGGCATGTTAGTATAGGTAGTTTGTGATATTTGAGATTTATCTGGAGTTGAAGTGTGTTCATACAAGTTATCTGTGTAGTGGGGGAACCGATTGGTATTGGTGTAATCCCCAACACTTACATCAGGAAAGCAACAAGAAGCCATTAAGAAGAAGAAGAATCAAGGATCGGAGATAAAATGTTTTTTAACATACGAAAAGTGCAGCTGACAAGTCACATATATAATGACTTTGAGGTCAAGTAAGTTAAAACGTAGAAACTATCTTGAAAGAGTAGGAGCGTGGGACTTCGATCATAGGAAGTTCAGTTACATGGCCCGGTTAGGCATATTGAATTTTTTGAGCAAAAGGAAATTAAGAAAAGGGTTCTAGGAAGTAGGAACATATATATAAAAAAAAAACACACACACACACACTTGAACAAACTCATAATCTTTAATGCATTTTTAAGTTTTAGATTAACCTTACTTTTTGTAGATATAATCTTCCAACCACTTTAAACATTTTCACAAAAAGTATGTTATTCAAATCGAAAACTTCTAACCCCGTTGTTGAATGTAGTCAACACATTATGATGAATTATGGATTATTCGTTTTTGTAGTAATAATTGATAATATATATGACAATATAATGTATAAATTTTATGAAGACTCTATTTATTTATTTATTTTTTATGACAATGTGTTCAAAATAGTTAGGAAATCATCTCTACAAAAAAAAAATTAGCCTAATCTAAAACTTCAAAATGTCCTAACCATTATGAGTTTGTTTACGTGACTTTTTAATATATGTCCCTTAAGCATGGGTTAATCCCATATCCCATCCAGTGAATATGGCTGCAAATCTGAAACACCTCTGGAATTTGGTGAGTAATAAGAAAACCTTATGGGTTAGATGGGTGAAGCAGAATCTTATAAAGCGAAAGGACTTCTAGCATATGACAATTCCTACTGATTGCTCTTGTAGCTAGCGGAAGGAAAGGAGATTGTGATGCATCAAATAGGCAATGGGTTAACTACAAGGTTATGGCTCGATCCTTGGCATCTAGCTGAGATACTTAAAGCTTTTTTCCCACAAGCTTTATTGTATAGGTCTACATGCAATAATCTGAACTCTACAGTATCGCAAGTCATTGAGAATGGAGAGTGGCAGCTGCCGCATCATATCAAAGTGCATCTTCCTACATCATTTTACAAATGGAGGAAGTGGTGGAAATCACAGGAGGAGAAGACAACATAATATGATCGGTCTCAACACGGGGGGATTACAATATGAAGGACACTTATCATCATGTAAGAAATGCAAAATCAGGTACTAAGTGGAGTTAACTTGTCTGGTATGCAAATCGGATACCCAGACACTCATTTATCAGTTGGATGGCATTACAAGGAGCACTCAAAACACTCAGCAAACTTTGGGAGTGGAAGAAGGTAACATCAAACATCTGTATTTTGTGTTGGCATGATGTGGAGGATGATGAGCTTTTGTTCTTTGGGTGTAGTTATGCCCAATTTGTCTGGGCCTCAATTCTTCAGAGAGTTTGGTATAACAGAGGCAGAGAGGCTACGTGGGCAGCTGAATTGGACTGGATCATATAGAAAACGAAAGGGAAGGGGGTAAAGCAAGATGCACTGAAGCTAATTGTGTGGAATATATTGTTGGAATCTCTTGATGATTAGTATTTCAAATTACTATTCCCAGTAGGAGTCATTCTCTGATTTGGAAACCGAGTGTCTATTCCAAATAGGAGTCTTTATTTGTTTTGGAAATAGACGAACTTACCTCTATATACACAAGGACTTTGCGTCTATAAGAGGTATTCAAGAGAGAAACACATCTCGCACTTCTAAACCCAAGCTACTGTTGCTGCCCTTTTTCTTCTCTTCTTACTGTTAGCCGCCATAGAGAGTTATACTGTTGTTCTAGAGAGTAGTTTGTTCTAGTGCAAGTCAAACTGCTATAAACCATTGAATCCTATGAGGAAGACGCCACTGTTGCCTTTCTACACCACTGGAAGGGGCGAAATCTTTCCTTAAGGATAGCCTAATATGCGCCTTGGTTGTTCCCTGTTAATGTTGTCCTTGTCTACTGTTCCTTCCGTTCTACTCTAGTTGCTGTGTTCATATAACTATTCTAACAATCTTAAGGAAAGAATTCATAGTAGAACAAAGGGGAGTGTTTTAATACAGCAATTAAAAGATAAGTCTTTTACTTTGAGTTATTGTTTGTGTTATTGGGTTATGACTTTAGAAATTTTCTAATAATTTCATTTTTGTTAGAGAAACCAATTAAAGATTGAATATTTATTGATTTTTTGTAGTTTATCAAACCCTATATGGTTGTAGACCTTTCTCCTACGTATGTGGGAGTCAAATATGAGATTTCTATCAAGAAAAACGTCAAAGTTTGTCTTTTTGACAACTGTGTCACTCGTTACGAAAACTGCTGTAACTTTTAGCTCAGAGCTCAGTTTTGCAATCTGCTTCTTGTGTTGTATAGCTGATTCAAAGAGATTTCAATTGGTATAAGGCTTGATGCCTAATTCGTCCTGAGCTGGTTCAGAATTACAGTTCCTTTGAACTGTTTTTCTAGAAAGAGGAAAATATGGTAATCCGATTTTTCAATTGGTTAGGTATCGTATTCTTTCACTCTTTGCAATTCTTTTGGTTTGATTATATGGTGATATTCTTGCCTTGAGTTGCATGCTAGTTTTTTTTAGGAGGGAAATTCCCAAGCTTAAACTTCTTTAATAACCTAGTCAACAAATTATACATGTTTATCACTAAGATATTAATTGGTTTGACTAGAAGTAGTTTGATATTAATTTTCTTTGTACATATGTAGATGTATGTAGATGGTCTAAGAGAGACCTTAAGATATTTAATATCAACCACACTCAAATCTTGGATAGTAATTATAATATATTCAATGTATAATTGTTTACCTCTATTGAGTGTACGTGTTGTTAGACGATGGTTATAATTGTACTGTTGTGAAAATACATGTTAGATGAAGTAACTTGTAGTTTATATCCAATAGAGCATATGTTAAAGTTGTGTAACATGCTAGTTTTGGATATTAATCATCGTGGATTTACTTTGAATTTGATGATAGTTTATTGGTAAATTTTTCTAGTTGAAGACATTAATGCGTTGAGCTATTAGATGTTGTGGTAGTACTTGAGGTCTTGTTGATAGGGTATTTTATCTTACTGAGGAGGTGGAGTCCTCAGTTGTTTTGCATATTCAGTGGCTAGATTTGCTTAAATATGGTATACTTTTTGTTGTGAGGGGTACAGTTAAAGTTTACTTTTTCTGAACCTATGATATTATATTAACCATGTTTGGCATGAATGCATTATTTAACATTGGCATGAAACTTAACCATGTCATATATTATTAAGTAATGAGCATCGTTGTCTACGAGAGAAAACAATATGGGAAACTATCAATATCCTCCTAAACCTAATTTAGTCAAAGAGATGTAAGGTTATGGATTGTCTTCTTAGACAATATCCTCCAGTGACTATTTTAGACAAGGAGATGTAACTCTTGTAGATTGTCTTATTAGGCATTATCCTCCTATGACTATGAATAAATAGCTAAGGTGATGTACAAGTATGTGGATTATCTCACTATGTAAGTTGGAATGTTGAATGATGAAAAGAAGAATGATAATGATATTATTTTGGGTAAAACCCTTTTCATCTAATTCTTCTATTCTTTAAAATTCATTTGAATCACTTGTAGATTTCCTTTCATATAGATAACATGAACATAATATAATCATGTTTAATATGATCTATAATCATAGACTTGAGTAAAGTATATTCTTATCATAAAAGTGCACATTATTGTTGTTGATTCTTTTAGTATTTGTAGTGGTATAATATGTTTTGCATGTAAATTGGATTAGGTTGGGTAACCATTGAACTGTGGGGGGTGGTGACCCATATGCATGATATTGTTTTACCATAGTTTACCTCACAAGATAATTGGAAAGACATTAAACTACAAAGTATGGAAAGGTCTTGGGCCTATCCAAAAATGCTTCAAAATGTGGGGAGTGTCTTGCAAAGGCTATTGTGAATGAATCTAAAAGATTTTTTTTTTGAGACCTAGAACTATCTAGTAGATGCTTATTGGTGAAACTCATAATAGTTATGTTTGTTTTTAGTTGTCATGCGTGATAACAATCTTGTAGATACTGCACTATTATTGAATGTCTTATATGCTAATTTTATTTGAGGATGTGCTTTCTGTGAAATTGGCATAGAGTGGTTGAATGTTCATAATGAACTACATAAGAGGATCCCATAATTTATGAACAAGAAATTTGGAAGACTATCAGTGAGTATATCCACCATTCACGATGATGATGTTTATATGTTTCTTGAGGAAGATTCATTAACCTATAAGGAAGTTGTCTGCCTATGAGAATTGTCCTTTTTGAATGATACAACTCCGCTAAACTGGACTCTTAATTTATTGGGGGATCTATAAGTTGAATTGGATTTTCAAGAGAAAACTAAAACGTGATAGTTGTATTGCAAAATACAAGACTAATAATAATAGCCAAGGGGTTTCACTCAGAGACAAGATTTATACTACTTTGGAACCTTTCTCATGTAACTAGAATTTCTTCTTCAGAATTCTAAAGACTCTAGTTGAGTAGTTGTACGGAACTACAATACCGAGTAGTACCAGGTGATGAGCTTAAGCTATACAATTTAGTTAAATCTTTGTATGAATTGATTCAAGCGCCTATAAATAGCATAAGCAATTCAACAACATATTGGTGTTGTATGGATGTCAAATTATCATTGTTGATAAAGATGTGTCCTTTCTTTAGAGTAAAGCAAGACATATGTGTTAATCTCTCTTTGTTTAGATGATTTCATATCATAAGTGCTAGCATTGAGAATGTGTATGAGACAGAGAAATTCCTATTTGAAACACATAATAGATCGTCATTGAAAATGATAGTTTATTATGTTGTTAAATTTATTTATGTAACTGCTATATTCAGTTGTCAAGATGTTGGCGTTTGAATATGGTTGAAGCCCACATCGTACCTTAAACTAGACCGGCCGGATGGTATAGGGGAATTTCGGGCACTGCAGAATTGAATGACTAGTGAATATAGGATCGAAATTATAACTTATGTTGGTCTCATTATGTTGTTTTAGCACTTAGTAGAAATATTTTCATAGAAAAGTATGAGTATTACGTTAGTAAGACTGTGTCAACACTTCATGTGGCAAATATCCATCTTATGAAAAATAATCTACTTGTGTTTTCTCATACTAAATATGTCAATATCATTGGTAGCCTATTGTACTTGATGGATTATATTTGTGAGACATGACATTGCCTACATTAATAGTATACTAAGTTGATAACCCATTGTTCTTATAAGAAACATTGGATGTATATTGTCAAATTATCCAAGTACTATAGAATTGAAGCCATTGATTATGGACTTATATTTAGTAGATTTCCATCATTGCTGAAAAGGTAATATGTTATAACCTAGATCCAGTAATGTTTATGTGTTTACCCTTGGTGAAAATTGAGTGTCTTGGATATCAACCAAGCTAATCGCTTTAGAAAAGACATGTGATGATGTTGAGTAGGTTAGCAACCTCTTGGCAAATCTTTCTATTGGCTCTAAATAGTATCCTGATGTGTATATGCTTTGCAACTGTCTCATTGCAATTGTAATAGCTAAGACATAAAGAAATATGTGCAATGGGAAAATAATACATGTAAGTTTGAGATATAACTTAATCAAACAGCTGCTAGAGATTATGTTAGGTTAGACTTCGTTTGGCCACATGTCTGACCACACCACTTTTTGGAGGCAAGTGGTTATACGTTGAGGGGGATGGGACTTATGCCCATAAATAGGGCGACACTGACGGCAACCCTACCTATGTGATTGGAGATCCCATGAAGTAGGTTCAAAGGGAAAAACAAGTCACTTCGTCATCCTGCAGTACTATCGTCTTATATATTTATGAGACGTCCCACCCTATGGCGAGATGGTATTATAGTATACTTAATTTGTATAACTAGAATTGCAATAAGTAAGGATGAGTTATTTAACTCTTATTGGATTTCATAGCCCATATTTTAATGAGGTTGGTGTATTTAAACTGCAATGTACACCTGATGGAAATCCACCTATGTGAATGTAGAATTGGGTCGGTTCTTATGAGTATTCGGGTAAGTACTCTAAAGCATTCATGGAACACAGGAAGCGCAAGGGCAAAAAAGCGCAACACCGCAGAACTGGCATATAAAGAAAGAGCCATGTGGGTGCATGTGATCTATTTTACTACAAGGGAATGTTGGTTCAAAGATTTTTTAATCCACCACTTTCATGTATTATAAGACATGTTACCCTATGACTGGTTCAATACCGTAAAGCACCAGTATCTTAGGCATTGCTTTTTCGATTCTCTCTAGCATTTTGTAAATCCATTTCTTTTGTCATATCCTATTCCAAAATAGTGGGGGACTATAAGTATTTTGATATAGTGGGGGATTGTTGGAATCTCTTGATGATTAGTATTTCAAATTACTATTCCCAGTAGGAGTCATTCTCTGATTTGGAAACCGAGTGTCTATTCCAAATAGGAGTCTTTATTTGTTTGGAAACAGACGAACTTACCGCTATATAAACAAGGACTTTGCGTCCATAAGAGGTATTCAAGAGAGAAACACATCTCGCACTTCTAAACCCAAGCTATTGTTGCTGCCATTTTTTCTTCTTTTTTTACTGTTAGCCGCGAGAGAGTAGCTATACTGTTGTTATAGAGAGTAGTTTGTTCTAGTGCAAGTCAAACTACTGTAAACCATTGAATCCTATGAGGAAGACGCCACTGCTGCCTTTCTGCACCACTGGAACAGGCGAAATCTTTCCTTAAGGACAACCTAATACACGCCTTGGTTGTTCCCTGTTACTGCTGTCATTGTCTACTGTTCCTTATGTTCTACTCTAGTTGCTGTGTTCATATAATTATTCTAACATATATGACATGATCTATTGGATTTGGAGAGAACGAAATCAAAAGATCTTTGAGAACAAGTAAATCACAGTGCCAAAGCTAACCGATTTGATCTTTAATGATGCAAGGACCAAATTGCTGTCATTACGAATAACAATGGAACCAGGAGGAGAGATGCACTTCTTTAATAGTATTTGGAGAGTAAACATTGAAGAAATACTACCGAGCTCACAGAAATGTCGGTGGGAGAAAACTGATGTAGTGACTTCAGTCCTAAACTCAGATGGGACATTGCAAGGCGATATAGGAGGGTTGGCTGCGGTGCTTAGAACAGATAGGGGTGAGGTAATTATTGCAGCAAGGAAAGGAAAGTCGGAATATGGAGATATTGCTATGATAGAGCTGCAAGGACTGGAATAGGGGCTGGAAATGACCATAGGCCAGGGCATTAGAATACTTGAAGCGCGAACAGACTCCACAAATGTTGTCTCATTCTTGAAGGCTAAGGGGTAGTACCCGTGGCAAGCAAGGAAGAAAATTAGAAGCATTGAAGGAATAGTAGGACAGCTAGAAAAATTTACAGTAAAACATGTGTATCGGGAAGCAAATGAATTGGCTGATGTTTTAGCTAAAAATGTACCTAATGTAAGGAAGGTAGATATAATTTCTAGTTCTTTCTCAGAAGATGTTAGAAAGATTGTTTATGAGGATGCTATAGGTATAGAGTATGTGAGATTGTAACAAGCTATCATTTAGTTCTTTTAATGGAAAGGGGTAGGGGACCTCGTTAAAAACCCCGCTTGCCTACCAAAAAAAAAAAAAAAAAAAAATTAAGAATTGAAATAGTATTCATGCTTTCAATATTGAGAAATCTTGTTATCATTTTTAATAATCTTATTTGAGTAATTTTAGCGGCTACCTATGCTACCTATCCCTCATAGCCGGCCCTGATTTTAGCACACATTATTTTATTATTTATTTTTATTTTTTTCGAACCGGGTTTAGCAGACCTCAACCTGTATTAACTTGAAAGCTTTTGGTACAGTACATGGTGCCTCTTGCATCTTCATCTATCATTTATGACAGTTGAGCATCATGGTTTCTCATTTAATTTTAGCACACATGGTTTTTCATTTAATTCAGTTCTTTGTTTGTAACTTTTTTCTCTCAGCTTCCTATTTGTCATCACTTCTTGTAATTTGAGGATATCTGTATTACTTAATCGTCTAAAAAAGTACTTAATCTGTGAGCAAATCATAATTTGACCACTTATGTATAATATATGACAATAATAATAATCTTGTTACCAATTACTATTTTCTATTCAAACCTATACAAATAAGAACCAGATCTACTTGTAATTTACTTTCGATATACGTTACATTCCAAGTCAGGAATTGCATTATCTACCTCAAGTTGAGCATCAAATGTGATTAAATAAAAATGTCATATAAGCGGATAAGGCCACATGAGTTTCTTTTAGTTAAGCATGCAATACTGAGATAATGCAAAACATGGTGGAATTTAGAATAAGATGATTCTCCACGCAGTCTTAAAAGTTCGAGCAGTTTCACCAATTGAAGCACAAGAACTTCCGTGGTCGTATATATATCAGTCGAAAAGTCTTATGAGTTGCAACCACCATAGTTAAAGAAGAAAGTGACTGACGAAGCTAATTAGAAGTTGCTTGTTTGGATTTCTATCAAACTGATCGATGATAGATCTAATTAATCTTAATCAAAACGTGCAAATGTGTCTGATCATGCTTATACTGAGTTGACTGGTTAATTAGCTAGGAAGCTTAAGTTCTTAACTTTTCACGTAAGCTGCTTTATATATATATATATATATATATATATATATGAAGAAATTATGAATAGATCACGTACGCTGCTTTCTCATCTCACTTTCTCCTTCACCTAACATGTAACTTTTTTTCTTATTATTAATAAAATTTCAAGCTCACTTAGCCAAAAAAAAAAAAAAAGTACTTGCAAGTTCGATCCTCTATTTTTTTTTTTGGGTAAGCTCGTTCAATTATATTAAAAAGGAAAAAAGAAGGAAAAAAATGGTGTGATGAGTGGATTGTGACATGTTCACTTCTCACTCGAATCAGTACTAGGTCTTTACAAAGATTCAAAAAAATGCAAAGCACTATCTAAATCTATAGTATGTACTAGCAGGATGCTCCCATCTTGTAATCCATGAAGGTCTACCAAGATATGTTCTTCTTATGTTGTCTGTAAATGTGACTCCCTTTCTAGCAGCAGCAACATCAGCAGAGAAGTTTGCTTATCTCCAAACTAGAGTGATGACAAACTTTTGTAGCATACTTTGGACATGTTTCCATCTGTGCATAAATGCCCATAGCAACTGTGATGATCCAAAAGCCGTGCAAGTTCTTCCATTTGTGATCCTTGTTAGCAATTCTCCGAATTATTCGCGAATCGAATTTTTGAATGACAAAACGTATAATATTTCCGAATGTGTGAAAGATTCGCAATAATTCACGATTTTTTGCCTTGAAATGAATAATACAAATTTTGAAATTCAGCTAAAAAAAAAATGAAAATTCGGTTGCGTTTTTGTTATTTTTTATATACTTTATGTTCTCTCTCTTACTTTAAGTCTTTCACTCTTATATTTTTAGTAATAAATTAATCCAAAAGCTTTGCTTTTATATTTTTAAACAATATTTAAATTGTCATGTCATGGTGTGTGTGTGTGTATTTTGAAATTTGAACGGTAATTTCAATCTAAGAACAAATAAATGAAGGTATCTATGTGGACCATTCAATTGGTTTAAATATTTTTGTAGTTAAATTATTTAGATATGTTTGTTATGTTGTAAAGAATGACAACTATTATTAATATTTACTAATATAATATTACGAATTTTTGAAACCAAACGTTTAAAACGCGAATTAATTAAACACTGCCATATTGTGAATTTTTGACCGAATATTTGACTGTACCGTTTTTTTGAATCATCGAATAATTTTCGAATTATTAATTTTTGCCGTATCCTGAATTGCTAACAAGATTTGTGATTTCAAAATATGGCATTATTTGTGCGGTTAATTTCACATGTCCTAATTTACAAGGCCTTTTCTATAAGTGGACTATGTTGTGCACTTGTGCTAAGCTAGTTGTGATGGATAGAGGGACTAATGTATGGTACAAGTAATTATGTAAAGTTGTATTGTGTAGATCATATTAAGGTGGATTTTGATTCTCTCATTTTTTATTTTTTTTTTTCATTTTACAATTTCAATAATTAATAGGTAACAGTACAACCAATCAATCATGTACGTATATCAGTATATGTAGCATTATATTATTTGTCGCGAATGAGCTTGAATGTCGAATAATCCTACTAGGATATATCTCCAATGAGTAATCTATGAAGACCGGTATCATATGCATATATGGATTACATTTGAGCTTAATGACATGATTAATTTGAGAAGTGAATTATATATAAGTAAACACGCACTAAAAAATTTGCAGTTCTGTGTTTATGTGAATGCATCGATTACATCATATATTTAAAGGGATATTTGACATGCCCTTTGACAAGTCGACAAGGGTTGCTAGTGGACAGGGCCGGCTCTGAGTTCCTGGGGGCCAAGGCAAGCCCAAAAAATGAGGCCTACTCAAACAAAGCTATTTTTTTTTTTTTTTGTATTGCCATAAGCTGGTTTAGTGGGTTTGAGCTTTCCACTGTACTTTGAGGAGCAGGGTTCACACTAGTTTTTAAGAATCTAATGAATATGTATTTGATTATTGGGCTTGGACCATGTATATAGGTTTAGAATCTAAAGAATAGAGGGGGATTTAATTATTGGGTTTGGACTATGTAAGTTATTGATTTGGGCTAGTATGACGGTTTAGACGTATAAATAGTCTTTATTGTCTTTTCGGGGGCTTTTTTTTGGACCTAATTGTGGGGGCCCTAGGCGCCGCCTAGTTGGCCTTGCCCCAGAGCCGGCCCTGCTAGTGGAACATGAACCACAACCAGTGATGCTGCACATCATATATGAATAATACCTGTCTTGTATGTCATTTGTATGAAAGTTTAAGTACCATATTGATAAGTACCATACTGAAGAAAGTCAGCTGTAGTGATTAATTCAACATATCTCTACTAATAGCATTT
Organism: Coptis chinensis; assembly: GCF_015680905.1. Taxonomy (NCBI): domain Eukaryota; kingdom Viridiplantae; phylum Streptophyta; class Magnoliopsida; order Ranunculales; family Ranunculaceae; genus Coptis; species Coptis chinensis. Next base: position 82,465,554 of record NC_141463.1, on the reverse strand, counting down.
CCTATAATCAATTTGGCCCCTTAAATTCATTTGAGTATTTTTGTTACGCATAATACCCCTAAATGAACAATTAAATTAAAACACCTATATACTATTTACAAGGAATACTTTGTCTTTTTAAGCCTTTGTAAATTCTCAGTTCCCATATTGCCCTTAGATTGAAGTATTGGCTAACACTTTAAATATGAGTAATTGGTCGTTTCATGTGTTAGTTAATTAAAATACCAAACTCATGCATCAATTTTAATTGTACGCCACTAAATGACATTTAATTAGGAATTTAATTACCAATTTAATTTGACGGTTTAGAAAAATGAAAGTACAAGAGAGAGATAGTACGAAGGGAACTCTCAATTGCCGAAAATTGAAAAGTCCCAAAATTAACCAACAAAGGTTTCTTTCCATCTTTATTTCATCGCTGCAATCATCAGTTTTCTTATTTTTTTCACAACATCTTAATATTGCTTCAACACCAACAACAACTATTCCTCCTCATACTGGCGTTCATGAATTGCTCGAGTGTCCTGTTTGTACCAATTCCATGTACCCTTCTATTCATCAGGTTAGTGTTAATGACTTTTGAGTTTTGTTGGGGTTTGGTTTTTGCATGTTTTGGTCCGTAGGTGTTCTTCATTCTTTGAATTTGTATAAGTATGTATGGGATTTTGCTTAATTTCTTGATATCCAAAGGTTGGTTGGTTCGTTATATGTACATTAATTGTATGATAGAGAATGCCATTTCTTTAACACCGAGAGAAATTCCTTGGAAGCTCTTTTACTTGGAGGTCTATTGCATCTTTTAAAGGACATTTACGATCACCACTTTGGACCAAAATTTCCACATCTCAAACACTTCACATTACGAACTTCCATGTACTCCAAATGGTTTCGACCTTGCAGGTAGACCTGTCTCCAAACGGAGAGCATTTTTCAATACTTCAAACTCTTCTTCTATAATGCACGGCCAAAAACATCTTTTGGCCTGAGCTTCTTCTTTTCTTCTGTTAGCATTAATGAAGGCGCCCTGTGGCCATCAGTAGAGGGTTGAGGATAACAGATTCCGTCCGTTCTTCTTCTCTCATCTTCAAGTTATGCAGCTTTGGCGCTTTCCGCATGTAACTAGGTGGGCGAACATACATAAAGCTCATAGCCTTCATTACCTCAATCTTCTCTTTCTCTTTCTTAGATATTAACACATTATGTCAAAAAAAAACTCCTGTTCCTGAGCAAACTCTCTGGCAACTTCTTCAGCTGTACGCTGCTTCTGAGCATCAGTTGTTTAGCAATCCATTTACAACGTTGGTTCGGGTAAGATGAATGATGCCATGGTTTTTTATTCAAATAATAATGACTCCATGTTGTACCTAATGTCTATCATGTAGTTCATCACATACTTGCTCGTTTGAAGCATATTTGTTAGGAAAATGCTTGGTACGTCATTCTTTTCCTTGTGTAAATGTAGGATCCTCTAAGATGTGGTTTAGATAACTTGGTCAAAGATCTAATTGCTTTTATTCACACTGGTGATCAAGCGACTCTTGCCAAAGATGCAGTGGTCATCACTCCGAGGAGACGCATGGTCCCTGAGTTCATGGTGAAGTAGGCTCGGAAAATTAGTCCTTTTAATCACACTTCAAATTCCAAGTGATGCAAAGCTTCTGGTTCTCATTACTCAAAGCATCAGATTTTTTTTGTATGTTGTGTTACTCTTGTAGCAGTAGACCGCCTGACACTCCAACATTTTTGAAGTTCTGATAACGATAATGTACCGCTATGAAGTATTTGGTTAATTTGGTTCTTATAACTCAAGTTTCATCGCATTTGGATAATTGTGCCTGACGTTATGCTTCCCAACTAAAAATTGATTATTGGTAGGACTGAAATATGGCATTATTCATATGGAAATTGTCCCTAGCAGTCCTACTCATTGACCACATCTTTATGAACTCAACCTTTTCAATCCTTTGCCCAAACACATCCGAGTCACTTAAGGAGTCTCCTTGGTGTTATAGTCTATGGAGACAAAATTTCTATATCTTGGTTCTTTTGGGTTTTTTTGCTTTTGTATTAAATATCTATTGATTGGTTATTTTCTTCTTTTGCCCTTTCTTTGCAGGTATGCTTTGGCCAGGTTTGCAGCTTTTGTTGCAGGCATGGCCTGTTTGTTTGGGATTGACTTTAGTGCAAAACTGATTGCATCTCAACCTAAATCTTTTGAGGCATGTCCACTTTAATAAGTTAAATATATGTTACTGGAACTATGTGCCTTCACACTTCAATGTGTGTAGCTGGTCAAATGAATCCTACCATGTTCTATAAATGCGGAAAATTGTATGCTCAAATGCGAGTTTCAGCTCCTATATATTTTATTCTCTACAACAATCTTTTTTCTACTTGTAGGATGAGTTTATGAAAGAAGACAACATGTCCTTGCAAAATCTGACCCTTTTGATATCTTATATGTACACATTTGGTGTTTACTCTAAGTTGGTGACCTCCATTGCTGGAAAAAAAAGTGTTTTAAAGTAGCATAATAATTTTGTATTGTGCACATTAGCTTCATACGAGATTGCTAGAAAACTCATAATTGTTACTGTCTAAGTTCTCCACCATCTCTAATAATCAACTTTGTGTTGGTAATTTCCAGTGATTTGATATACGACTTTTTAAGCATTTTGAGCAAGCAATTGTTGGAGATTGATGTTTCCACTATATTAGCAATTTTACCAATGTAAGTCTTCTTTCTTCTCTCTTTTTGGAAGTTTACCATGTGAACATAACAATAAGTTACGGATGTAACCCACACCAATATGATCTTGACTTTATAAATCATCCCATCAACTCCTTCTTCTAATTGTTTATCTATATATACCTTCTATTTGTAAACAGATGCAAGTAGCAGATAAGAGTGAAAGCGCTAATGAGGATATCGCGGTGCTTTTTTTTCAGTTAGATTTGGCAACTAGCGAACTAGTATGCTACCAATTTTTTTATTTTATTTCTGGCATACATTTTTGTTCTTGAAATATTATTGTCATACGTATTTAAAAAATAGTTGTGTGCTTTGAATATGGAGTGGTATGAAATTGTTTAAGGACTGAGGAACAAGCTTACATATGTACCTCTATCAAACTTAAATGGTTATCTGGAGTAGAAAATTTGTATGTTACTGAAAACTGAAAGTAGATTTCACATTTCGATGGAATAATAATAAAGAAATATCTATCTTCTTGGTTTTAGATTTTTTTGCAGGTAGCACCTTTTTTTATAATGTTATTAATTCATTGCTACTACTTTGAAATTGAGTTTTTGGGGTTTAGGATTTGTAATTGAGTTTTTGTAGACTATTTAAGTGTCACCTTTTCAGATTGTATACTTCCATAAGCATATCCTTGCATTAATAGACAAAGGCATCATTGGATGTCGACCATAATTTTTTTGCATAATTCAATCAGATTTTTAGTTTTGAAAAGTTATAATGGTAAGGTTCACATGATGACATGAAGGCGTATGACGATATTATGATTTACAAGTTTAGCAAGTCTATTATGGTTTTGTTTCTTCGCAGCTAGCTGAAGTTCTTTGTAATGGAAGTAATAATAACTCTTATGCTGTCATATTTGATGATGGTAGTTCTGTAACTAGAGTTCATGTTTATTGCTTTGACCAGAATTTGAATCTTGTGAAAGTTGGAAATGGGCTTGAACTCTCTGTTCATATACTTATACTTTAATTCACCTACCATTTTTTTTTTCTTCTGATGTGATCCTAATATTGCATATTGTGTGTGCAACTAAAACCATGTTTGAGTGCATATGAAAGCAATCCAAAATTAGCTGTAGAGTCGCTTTCATCTTCATTGAGGCGAGCAGAAAGTGTTGTGCCTAAAGAGGTGCATGGTGATCGAGACACCAGTGAGAGTTCAGGTAATTTTTTAACTTTTATGTTACTACATTTTGTTTTGGGCCGAAATGCTCGATGATTATTGTTTGAGTAGTGTTATTGAAATTTGTTATGATGATGGTTTGTAGGCTACAGCAGGGGCAAGACACTTGAAAGGTGATTTGTCAGATAAACTTTTGCAAGCAGTAACTCTCTTTCTCTGGTGATTATTAGTATAATATATTCTTGCTTATGTTGTGTAAATATACACTCACCTAGGTTGTTCATTACTGAGAACTAGAAACCAAGAGTATAAGCTACCAAGAGCGTATTTTTCTTTTTCGGATGAATACAAGATACTTATCCGATAATGTTTTTGCTTTCTTGATCGCCTTATTTGTATGTTTAGCTCTATTCATGATACTAACACCTACGAGAGGATAGATTGAAGATGAATGTGAATTGTTAGTGTACTATTCTTGGTTTGATCGTATAGACCTCACACTTCCATTAGAATTTGAATCATATAATAGCAAAACTATATACCTCATCATTTTAAGTAATTCTTTAAGATCTAAGATGTGTAGAGTTGAAAGTATATACCATACACTATATACCTCATTGCTTAGATATTATTGTTAGGTCGATGATTCATATTTAGATGGTTAAACGTGTCTTGCTTTTGAGTTACTCTTTTCATGTCATGTCGTACATGCTTTCATAAAGAGATCAAGTGATATCTAATACTAACGTTTCTTATATACCTTACCATTTCTAATGTTTATACTTTTTGTTCGGGCATGCCTTTAAGGCACTATTATGAGCTTATTATGTGTTACTTAGGGATTTAATCCATAGCTTAGATAAAATCAACAAAAACAAATATTAAAATAATAGAATACTGCAAAAAGATGGATTCTAATCCAACCTTTGTCTGATTTGCAGATCCTTCAAAGTTATGCAGTTGCAGTTAAGGATCTTAAGGCTACTCCTTAAGGATTTTTTATTTAGTAGAAACTTTTAGTTATTAGTTTTTCTCATTCCCTTATGGCAATTGCGGGGGTAATTAATGTATCTTTCTTATTCAAATTTAGAGGAAGCAATTATTCTTCAATTCCTATGTTTTCTATGTTGAGTATGGTCTTTGACTCAAATGTATAATAAACAATTGCAATTTTTTTTTCTCACATTCTTTGCATGGTTCCATCTGTAGAACCAGATGGCATATTTTGTTAGATTATTTCAGTTGTCACTTTATAAACAAATGAACATACATACTCTTTTTAATACATTAAATTTGTCATCCACATGTATAACACGTGTTTTTTGCTAGTATAAAATAACCTGTTTGTGGTGAAAGAAATTATTAATTAATACTCTATCTATGAGTTTAGGATTGGGTCATGGTTTAACAAGTAAATTAAATTTGGTGTAGCCGTTGTATATGCTTACTATTTTTAACAAAATCAAAACAAAAATTAAGGGTTTGCAACTTGGCATTGTAAGAGAGTGTAGCCGTTCTATACGTTATAGATGCTCTCAGCAGTGTTTAGAAAACCGGACCAGACTAGTGATTGAACCAAGTCCGACCGGAACATGTAAATTTTCGGTCAAGTTGGTGAAAACTAGAGTTTTTTTTGTTGAACCCTCGGTCTAAGCTAAACTGTAGTTGAACCGGTTGAGTTCTTTAAAAAAAAAAAAAAACAAAAACAACAACAACAACAACAACGGACCACATTTTATATATATATATATATATATATATATATATATATATATATATATATATATATATATATATATATATATCAGTCCCGCTCTTAAGCGGACGTCTGTAAGCGGACTCAACATAAATACCGAAATATCGAAATACGAAATATATTCACGAAGGGTTTTAGAATACCCCAAACCCAAACCTCACTCATATTCCCTCTTTCCTATTCTCTATCCCATATCTTCATTCGTGATTCTCTCTCCTATTCTCTCAATGTTATCGCGACTCTCACTCTCTCTCCTATTCTCTCTCAGTATTATCGCGACTCTCTCCCTAAGGATGCCACTAAGATCTTCTCAGGCTGCCCGTTTCTTGAGTTGTTAAGCTTAACCGATATTGAGTTCGACAAGCTAAGGAGTCTTGATATTTGTTGTCCTAAACTTAGACACTTAGCAATAGAAGATTGTTTTGATGCTAATTTTGGTGACCCTAGTACGGAACGTGATTGTAAGATTGAAGTAGTTGCTCCAGTTTTTTTATCTTTAAAATTGAAAACTGATTTAAGTAACAAATACTCTATTGAGATCCCATCTTCTCTAGTGAATGCTAACTTTGACATGGAGGTTGATATAGATGATGAAGAAAAAGTGATTGATGAATTCAGATTGGAATATTATGTCCAAAGGTTGGAAAAATATCTAAGAGAAGTCTGCAATGTCAGAACACTTAGATTGTGTCCATGGTTAGTTAAGGTTAGTATGATCCCATGTGTTTGAGTGCCTAAATTCAACTCAAGCTGCATTTTAGGTACTTTCAAGATATTTATTATTCTTCAAAGAAAAAAAATGTAGTATATATTCGTGTTTGTATTAGAAGATCAGTAGTCCTCGTTGCCATGGTATTAAGCGATAACAATTCGGATGTTCTTAACTTGTTTGTAATATGAAATTTTCCGAACATGTTTTGAGCTTGTTTGAGACCGATGTTGACTGCAAAAGAATGTTGAAGTGTAAAAGTTTTCATGAACTTTTGAAATTTTACTTATGACTTTTGTTTAAAAGTTTCACTGCTACCATTATGACTTCGCTTAACTGTCGTAGCAATTTCATTTAATACTAAAATTTCAGATAACTTGAGTGTTTGCAGTCTATTAGCTTATCACTGTGCTCAAGATGCAAACTTAGATCTCTTGACTCTGTCTTGTATTTCGATTTTTCGGTATTTATGTTGAGTCCGCTTACGGATGTCCGCTTAAGAGCGGAGCTATATATATATATATATATATATATATATATATATATATATATATATATATATATATATATATATCGGATAGGTAGACAAAAACTCTCGGACAAAGATCCAAACAAAGAAAATTTCTGTCGTGGATCAAAACAAATCAGACCAAGATTAAACCGTTGGATCACGTTTAAATAAAAAAAAATCAACACACCCAAATATTCTCACGAAGGGTTTTCTCTCTCCTATTCCTCTCTCCAATTTTTTCCGAATCAAAACCCAACGCCTCCAAATTCAACACCAAAACACCCCCAAATTCAAGAATTCCAAATTTGATTCCAACAGTGAAGTTGGGTTTGAGTGATCAAGCATTTTTGCTCTTGGCGTTCATTGGTTGCACGGTATAATTTTTGAATTTTGTTGATAAAATGCTTTGTTAATTTTATGGACTGGTTCAACTATCAAGAAGTTGGGTGTTTTATATTTGGTTGTTTGGTATATATATTGTTGAATACAATTTTTATAACTTGGTGACATGTAAAAACATTGGAAGTAACTATAGTTTCTTCGGTTTTGGATCTGAAGTCTAGCTAGTTTGGGAATGAAATGATGATTTATCACTAGTTTGTTGATGAGAGTAGCACTGACATTTTATTTGTTCACTAAAATTTGAAGAACCCATCTTAACCACCCAAATTTGAAGAATCCATCTTAAAATTCGATTTGAAGAATCCAAAACCCCCATTCTCGATTCTCACAAGATATGTACTTTTTAAAATTTTGAAATATTTGTTCAATTTTTTTTATACTATCTAAAGTTACACTATTGGTTTTGATGTATTTGTGAACATTTTGTGAATTGTTGATAAAATGTTGGAATTGATTTGTGTTTCACTACTATGATGATATTACGGTATGATCGATGTTTCTTTATTTTTTTTCTCAGTAAGCAAAAATTTGTATTGATAAAGGTGGTTGGGGGGAGGAGAGTACATGAGGAGTTACTTACCACAACGACTCACAAGAAGTTTAGCACTATAAGAACTTAATAAAACCTATAATAAACATGTTAAACCGAACCTCCCATTTGGTTATCCATGGGGTTTTACAATAAAACAACTTGATCATTGTCTTGCAAACCCATGGAAGTTTGAATTACTTTGCCAATTGATATGTGTGAAATTGATTCTCTCCAAACTAGAGTCAATTTGCGGTTAATCTAAAAGATTTATGCATCTCTGCCATCTCGCTTCATACACCAAGGTACACTTGAAGTTCCAAAAGCATTAACCGCAGATGTCGAAGTCGACAAGTTTACGCCCATACCTTCCTCCAATTTCTTTAATAGCATACTCCACATGCTTTTTTAACTAGAATTGCTAAACATTCAATTTATGAAATTTTTTTTAATAAACCCATGATGACCATTATTCCCGCAAAGACACGCTTAGGAACACACATTCATAATTTCTAAAGCACACACCATAGCATATCCATAGTTTTGTTTTCAAGGGTCGATTACCACAAGAAGCCCCATCGACATTAATTTTTATGATATCACCCTCAGGTGGGTACCATTTGCAATCCTTAATCCTAGGTGCCCTCCTTAGCTTGTTTTGCAAACCCCAATTCTTCAAGATATGAGACTCACTACCCCCTCTTTTCAATATGATTGATGTTTCATCTGACTTGTTATGAAACTTAAATGTAGTCATGCAGTATGCTTTAGCTTGATATGTATGTCGTTACGATCCTAGATTTGTTATTCGTTTGGTAGTTATTTTTGTTATTAATTACTCGTAGGTTGCATTTTAGTATTTTTCTGATCCTCTACTTGATATATGAAAGTGATTTTGGTATTTTTCTGTGCGTCTCAGTTTGTCTGGATTATCAAGAATGCAGACCCTACGGTACCTGTAATGATACCTGTAATGAGTCGCAATGTTCCAAAATTTGATTCAAATTAAAAGCTAGTAGCTCAGTAGTTTGTGTGCTATTGTCATCTGATTAGTACTACCTCAGTAGTTTTAACATAATGTTGTATTTTTCTCATCATTATTTCGTTATGTGTTATTGATCAGTTCTGTGGACCTTCCGAAAGTAGCTTATTGTTTCATTGATGGAGATTATATTGTCATTACTTACATAAGCTAATATGAAAGTAACATCCTGAAATTTAAACATTGTGCGACTCTGTAAGAAGAAATTTTGCTGCTTGTCTTCTCCTTATTTGGTCTGAGCGCCCTCCTATTTTGTTGTTTGCGTGTGACTTTAAGGTTTGCTGGAATTAGTCTTTGTTACAAGCAGTGGAAAATCACAAGGCCTGCAGCAGTTCAACAGTTCTGACAGCTTTGTGCAGCAGCAGTTCAGCAGTTCTGATAATAAACAACCCACGAAACAAGGATGGAAAAAAAATCTTAACATTCCGAAATGAGAAGGGAAAATATATATTTGAGAATTCAAACATGGGTGAAGTAAACCAAACAAACAAGCCAAAGAAACGAAACCCCGAATCCAGCGCGCAATTTTTTTAGCCATTTTATTTTATTTTTCTTTTCTTTCCTTTTTGAGCTGACAAGAAACTGAAAGAAGAGCTCTCTGGGGCTTGTTTTGTTTATGTGTGCTTGCTTTTCTGACATTTATAACATGAGTTGGGTATTGACACCCTGACAAATTCCAAAACTGGGATTGGAAGTGGGCCTCGAGGTCAAGCAATTTTTGTGATGCTAATGTCCGCTGATAGCAAACAATTAATACTCTAGTATATCGAAAGCTCACTTCATTTGAAATGCATTTCTTACCAAGTTGGAACTGGTACTAGTAACTGCTTAGATGAGCTATTCAGAATTTCAAATGATAGAAACAAGTTGAATTAGTACATGCCAAAAATATAAAGATTTTAAAATAGTAAACAAAAAATTAATCGGAACACCAGTGAGAAGAAGAAACAACTGCAATTGTTATTTCCATTATTTTCAAAGGACAACTTGATAGATCATCAAAATCTATTACAACTTGATAGGTCATTAAAGTTACAAGGGATCGCACCCTTAGATTGTTTGTCAGAACTGCTGCAAGTTCAGCTCCCCTAAATGTAGACCCCTTTATTGTTTGTCAGAACTGCTAACGTGCCAAACCATAAGCATTTAAAGTCAAAACTAGCAAAGAAAGCCAAGACCACAGCAACTGGCATTCCAACAAGATAAAAATGACCAGTGATCACACTCCAGTATTACCCTTCAAGCAGTTAAGTTGACTAGATTCTGTCTAGGCCCATACATATACGCTATACTCCACCAGTCCACCAAGGAAGACCCATACAAAAAAACACATCTGAAAAGAAGTTTATAGGAAAGTACTTTTATTCTTTTTATTTTTAGAACCTGCATGTCTACAAATGAAGTCCATCTCCTTATCCATAAACTTGGAAGTACTTTTATTACAGCAAAAGTTGCAACCCAGTATAGAGACCAAGCGAGCTGGTGCATGTTTACGTGGAAAATATCCTCACACGAGATATGCACCAGCAGCAAACCAATGACATTTCAATCATTTCACCGGTGAACGCCAACCCTAAAAATAGACCCTTCTAGCATCTCCTTCCTTTTCTCCTAACCTAGTCTTCCTTTGTTCAACTCCGCTCAGTCACCTTTGCACCACCTCCTAAAAAAATAAAAAAAAACATACATTTAGTGAGTATTGACCATCATAATTATGCACTACCTATTTTTTAAGGTTGGAACTCCCACAGAGTATCTATGTCAAAGGCTGGGATAGAAACACCACGAAGAATGTAGACATCACCAGATATCTTCGCAATTGTTTTCAAAGGCCTCTGTGTTGAGAAGTCTTCTTGTCCCGTCCAACTGCTTGAGAAGTCTTCTTTGCAGCTCCGGCAACAGCTGGTTGTAAAGATATAACAGGCAAGTTTGCTCTTTCCTCTATCATTGCTGTACGGAGTAATTGCAGACAATAATAATTATCCGTGTAGAAACAGAATCAGAAAAACAAAACCTAAAGGGTATCCAACATACACATAGTCTGTTGTCGAGCAAGAGCACCAATCTGCCGAATCCCGGCTTCTGCTGCTTACACAGCTTGAGTAGATTTGTTAACTCCATCAGTTATCTCTTGGCTAAATACCACAACTAACAGAACTATATCAAGCTCAAGTCAAAACAATGTAACAAAAACTTTTCTTTTTTCTTTTTATCGTTAAAACCAGTATTCATTGACGTTGCGAATAAGGGTGAACACAAGGAGGGAGCCCAGGCTCCAAATGATCACCCCCCTTAGCAAGATCCTAAGAAAGGTAAACCCGTAGAGCAAGTTTACAAGACAACTGTATCCCACCCTACTATGACGACGGTCTTGCAATAAAAGGGATCCATCATAGCCGTAGAGAACAAAAGATTCCCAAAACAACTTAACTAGATGCATGGCGTAATGCAAAGATGATGTCAATATGAAGACAGAAGATATGAGTACAACCCAGAAGAACGTTCAATGTGTGTGTTAGTAACCCACCAGTTTATGCTGGTCTAATGAAAAGACAGAAAACATATGCAAGTATTTGAATTTATAAAATCGTAAAAGATGACTTACAAATAAAGTTGGAACAGCTACAACTACAAGACTGGTAAAGGCTATAAAAGTCTGCCAAAAAGAAGTCATTTGTACTGTCAATATACTATTAACCAAAATAAAGACAACACACATAAATTGTTCAAAGAAGGTACAAAAATAATAGAGGGAATTTCCAAGTAATTGGTTCCATACATTAAAAGAGCAAAACTTTATTACATTAATACATTATATACATATAAGAAAAAAGTTTTACTATTTTGTTCTTATTGTTGCTGATCATGATTCACACACAACGCTCAATGCATAAAGTTTTGATCTTTCCCTTCTTCTGATGTATTTGGGAATGAAAACTAAAAACCAAAACACTTCAGAATTGTAAAGAAATTCAATTTATGTTTTTGTTGGCAGGTTCAAACTCAGCACCACTTCATTAATTGGAAGATTTCTAGCTACCAGTAACGATGGGAAGCAATTTCTACTTCAAGTACATGTTCTTGATCTAATGGTGCAACTTAGGGTCATCAGGGAATAACTTAGCGGCAACTGAGCTTATATTTGAAGTTTTCTGCTCTACCAAGTTTAATGGTACTTGGAAAGTTTGAACGTGCTGCATCTGCAATGAGAAATTTCCTGAATTTGAATTGCATTTTCAACATGTTGTGAAGATGCACTTGAAGAGGAGGTTAATGTTGGAAAACTAATACTTTGTTACCTTATGTCCAACAACAACAACAGTAATATATAAAGAACCAATAAATTAGAGCAGTACACAATGTCCTTAAGGTGAAATTGTCACCGGTATACGCTGACGGTCTCTGTAAAAACCCTTAATAATAACAGTTAGCCATTTTTATTAGCAATAATGAACACGGCCCAGCCATGCCTTTTGTGATGGATTCATAAGGCTCTTATTTGCTTACTGGCTTAAAAACAAATGACACTAATTTACCGAACAGAAACATTTAGCTTCCAAAAGGCCTGCATGTGCCTTGCAGTGGGTTCATAAGGCCCAACCTAGCCTTGTATGTCGGTTTGATAAGGTCAAGCTATGCCAAATAAACTTGTTTATTAAGGCCTAGTTTGGTTGTTCAAAGATTTTTTTTTAAAGTCTCGAACAACCTATGATAGCAGCAGGTGACGTGGTACACTATCTCCGATCAACAACATGTTGCTCCCAAAAAGTCGGTCAATGCCTTCTCTTATGGTTTAATTATGGTTTCATAAGGCTCAACCGAGCCGTTTGAAGTGTTTTTTTTTTTTTTTTAACCAAACACACGTACATCCAAACCAAGCAAACATACATTCATACATCAAATTCCGCCAAAACATATATCAAATTCAAAAAAATTGTATCGAGAACCAAATTACAATTCTAACAACATGAACATTAATTAAATTGTACATGCAAATCAGTGAATGTCATCCAACTTACTTGCTTTTGCATTATGTGCTAATGTTTCCTTCAGGAGATCTTGGGTGGTCACTTGACATGAGACGTTCAAACAACTTAACTGCAGCAGCCACTAATGATCGATTGACACAGATGGATTTCTATTCTTATCGGTTGTTTGAATGCCCTAGAGAATATTCTGCAATCTTGCGAGGGCACAAACTGTTCCAAGAGTTTGTGGTCGATGGGTGGGCAGTGACTGAACATAACAAAATGAGATATTACAGGCAACAACAAGACAAGCTTCAGGCCGAACTTTATCAAGGTATCACTAATGTCGCAGCTGAAGCTTTTGACCCAAACCAAATAGGAAGATGAGTGGTCTTACCAACATCTTGTGTCGGTAGCCTAAGGCACATGTTCGAAAATTTTCAAGATTCCATGGTTACAATAAGCATCTTGATATATTTCTCACTATGATTGCAAACCCACACTGGGAGGAAGCTGTTGATGAATTGTCTATGCACCAAACCGCAACTCATCGACCTGAGGTGGTGGCATGTGCCTTTGAACTAAAGCGAAGGGCCTTGATGAAGGAAATTTTAAAAAAAAGGTGTGCTTGATAATGCAGCTTGCACATGTCTATATCATTGAGTTTCATAAGCGTGGGTTGCCACATATGCATGCACTTATATTTCTTTAACATTCTGACAAGATCCGCATACTTGCTCAGGTTGATCGCATTGCATGTGTAGAGTTTCTTGATCCAGAAGCTAAACCTGATTTGTTTCGGACCGTCCTCACATGTATGGTTCATGGTCTATGGACTAAAAAATCATAACTATCCGTGCATGGTAAATGGTCAATGCAAGCATCACTACCCCCGGACTTTTGCAGATGTTACCACCATGGATAAAGATGGATATCCTATCTACCGTCGTCGTGACAATGGTAGATCATATACTGTGAGAGGGCATACAGTTGATAATAGGGATGTTGTTCATTATAATCCTTATCTTTCTAAAGTGTTCAACTGCCACATTAATGTCGAAGTTTGTGTTGGGATCTGTTGAGTTAAATACATTCACAAGTATATATTTAAAAGGCATGACATGACAATAATGGTGTACAGTGACTTGGATGAGATCTACCAATACTTGGATGCAAGATACATTGGACCCCTTGAAGCTATTTGGAGGTTGTTAAGTTTCCATTTGCACGAGGATATTCCCACAGTTGTGCGCTTGGCACTTCATCTCCCCGAATGCACAACGTCGTTTATAAAGCAGACGAACCAATGGATGATATACTATCAAGAGCTGAGCATCAGAAGTCAACTTTGACTGCCTTCTTTGAGTGTTGTCCATCAGATTTAAAAGCAAGCAACCTCACTTATCAAGAGTTCCCGGAATACTACGTTTGGAACAAACAATCACAGACTTGGACATATAGGAGACAAGAATGAAGATTTTCTATTGGCAGAATGTATTTTGCTAGTCTTAACTCCGGTGAGTGATTTTACTTGCGTTATTTCTCACGGTTGTAACCAATCATTTGATGATCTAAAGAGGAATGGAAATGGTCCTCCACTTCCAACTTTCAAAGATGCATGTGTTGCACACGGACTTCTGGAGGATGACAGTGAATGGGTGCAATGTCTACAGGAGGCTGCAATCATGCAAACTGGATACCATCTTCGCCGATTATTTTGTGTTATTCTCGTAGAGTGTAATCCTTTGCAACCCCATACACTGTGGCATGATTTCTGGGAAAATATATGTGATGACTTTCCACACAAGCTTCACACACTGTTCAACATTCAACAACCTACCCTTGCTGAAGTGCAAGATTATGGTTTATTTCTCTTAAATGAGATTCTAATAGAGTCAGGTAAATCACTAGCTAATTTCCCTCCGATGTCAATGCCTCTATTAACTACCAGATGGAACTTAGTTGTTGCAAACTGTCTCATATATGACCAACGACAATTTCAGTTTGACCCTCAAAATGAAAAAGCACATAGCAACAGGTTACTCTTTAATGCAAAGTAAGACTTCTCGTATAAAGCAGTGATAGATTCGGTTTCCCAAGATGAAGGGAAGCTATGTTTTTTTGAATTGAGCAGCGGGAACAGGAAAACTTTTGTCTACAACACAATCACTGCTACGTGTCGTGCTGAGGGGATATTGTTATTATGGTAGCTTCATTACTATTGGCAGGCGGTCGTACGACTCACTCAACTTTTCGCATCCCAATAGATATTCTTGATACCTCTATTTGTGGGTTCAGTAAGAATTCAATATATGTCAAATTATTCAAGGAAGCTAAACTTATTAGTTGGGATGAAGTCCCAATGCAAAACAAGTTCTGTGTGGAGGTAGTTGATCGGACACTCCGGGATACTTGCGACAATAATAAACCTTTCGGTGGAATAACAATGGTGCTTGGTGGTAATTTCCGTCAATGCCTTCCAGTTATCTAAAGTGATAACATAAGACAATTTCTCACTTGCAGGTGATTTCTCAATACAATGACGTAAAGACGGTGTTGCCAGTCTATGCAGGATGCAGGTGATGGCAAACTTAGATTCAACATGCATAGAAAACTATTTTATAATTTTTGATTTGTAATTTAGTTTGTTGTTCACAATATTCAATTGCTATGTTGAAAACATCAGTGTCCATGGAGTGGCCTCCTGATGTCCTATTGTAGTTGTTGAATGGTTTGTCACGTCATGTTGATGGCCTATATATGACCTTTAATTGCTTGCAGGTGGCCTGGTACAGAAAAAAAAAAGTTGGAAATTAACTCTTTGCCTAATTCTATTGACCGTGGTTAGTTGATCATCAATGTTTGGGTAAAGTAAAATAAAGATGTATACTTATCCAACAAAAAAAATGTTCCTCATCTATAATCTCATATGCCATACCAATTAAGTGCAAAGGTTAAATGTACAAACAAAAAACAATTAGGAGAACGATTATTTTTAAAAGCTTCGTGACAAAGTCACGGGCAATTTCTAGTATTATACATACAAGGCAATTAACCTTGAATCACATCTTATGAAAAAGATTTGATGGATACGAAACAAGAGCCTGATCAGGATTCAACTTTGTCAGAAACATATTACAGCTCTCAATACCATAGTTTGATCATACTGCAAGGCCTTAAGTTATGATTTTATAATGACAATATCATATTTTGGAACAGAAATCAAGCTTCCACCTTCAAATGAAGTGTAGTACGCTAAACGCTCCCCCTTTCTTAACATGACTTTTGAACATGCCATCATGCCATGCCAGGTATCATAGGCTGATAGGCGCCGGTCAGTACTGTAGTCTTTAATAGTTTTAACTATAGTGGAAAACAATGAAAGATAAAGAAAATAAATAGGAAGTAGATGCATCAAACACTAAATGTAAGCAAGCTCAACAGTATACTGTTTGGTTTGCAACAAATCTAAATATCAAAATTGATGATGAGCCAAATAATACTGTAAGAGATTGGTTGGACACCTTGCTTTCTTGGAGTAGAAACAAGGATCTTGGGCTGGCTGAGAAAGGTGTTCTAGCTTATATCTTGATGCAGGAAATATGGGTTATGAGGAATAAGGCCAAGTTTGAAGGAACTGTTGCAAGTGGAGAAAGTTTGCTTAGGAGAGTCAGAGCCATATGGATTTCTCCTTATGGGTTTTCACCACGAACAGGAAGATGGAAATCCAACTCAACATACTTCTGTCAATTCTGTTAGAACAAATTATGAAAATATTTTTAGTTTCCCTATTATTGAGAATGATACTATAGTCATACGTTTTGATGCCGTTTTTTTTAGGGAAACAAAGTATGGTGCAACTGCTGCTCTAGCATGGAATAGTGAAGGTCTACTGGTAGGAGCTGTATACCGAAGATTCATGGCAAGTGACCCAGAGGAGGCTGAAATGAAAGCTGCAAAGATTGCAGTTCTGTTGGCTAGAAGTTTGATAGATACCTCCTTTTTGTTTGAAGGGGACAATAGGCTGGTTATCCAATCTTTAGGGAGTCTTGAGGAGATGAACTCTTTTAACTAGAAATTAGAACTAAGTAGGCTGTCTATTTCAGTTCTATTTAATGTGTTTTCTTTTTGTAAGTTTCATTGGATCTGCAGATCTTCGAATGGAGAGGCAAATGAATTGGCGAAATGGGCAATCCATAACCAAGACATGACCTATCTACCTGAGAATCTGCGGATCCGCAACTGTGTTCCTGTTATGATTTAATTAATATATAAGACATGTTATTAGCGAAAAAAAAATTATAATGTATAATAGTAGATACATATAAGACTACGATGTGTAATGGTGTAGAATAGTTTGTGTTTGATTAGTAAAAGTTGATTAAATATACCATTAGTTAACTACGATAAGGATAAGAAGAAATGCCTTTGGTTTCCTTATACTTAAAAATACATAATAGACTAATAGACTATGTTTTATATGTATATATATATATATATATAGGTGATATCATATGATTTGTAACATGCAATAAGTGTTCAAATGCTAAAAATATTTGAATAAATTAGCTTAAGTTAGTAACTATTATTTAATCAAATAAGTTATATATTATCAATTTACAGATTAACTAAAACTCTGCTTAGTTAATGGTATTGCCAGTCCCATGCCTATTATCTTGTCGAGTTTCTACTGTACTTTTAACCGCAATTCGATGGAGGTATACTCTATAAACTATATGAGAGTACTCATTATAGGAAATTAGGGATGTGACCAGTGATAACTGAAAATAGTCCGAGGCCGTGAAACTTGGCCCAACTAATAATATATTCTAGCCTAAACCTGATGCATAACTTGGTCTCTGCTTGTAGCCTTTTTTTTTTCTCTTAGTACACCATTGTTCTTGGGGTTATATATTTAGATAGATTAATATAGAGCTCATATTAGCCAGCCTGAAGGCAAGACGAAGGCATCAAGATTCAAGAGTTGAATATCTGGTCATTGGTTAGGCCTAACACATATTTGGTGCAAGTTTTTAGTTCTTTGGTATATACATATTCCCATACGTATTTCCTTGATCATCCTTAACATATGATAAGAATCATATAACATCACTTTGATCTATACATATTCTCTTATACTTAAATACATAATAGATTTTGTTTTAAATGTATAAAGAAAATAAACTAAAGTGATATAATATAATACAATAAATTTTAAAATACTAATAATATTTGAAAATAGTAAGGGTAAAATTAATAACTACTATTTAACATCTAATCGATTTATTATAACATTATTAATTTGCAGATTAATTAGAACTCCATTTAATTAATGAGTATTATTTTGTCGAGGTTCTACTATATTTTTTGCCACAATTTGGTGGAGGCATACTTGATCAACTATAGAATAATTTTTTATAGGTAAAGTATAGACATTTTAAACATTTTGTTTGTTCGATTTTTACTTCAAGTGTTTAGCATAAATGGTACAATTAACATGAGTGGTCACAGGATCATACGAATTTAGGCATGTAAAACAAACAAACTCATTACTCACGTGGCTCTAGATCTCTTTGAGCCCCTACGTCTTCCAATTGATGCGTGATGTTGACAACCCACGAATATTGAAATGCCAATGAAACATGTGAATACATTTTCATCCTTATAATCCAATGCTTATTGCCCATCTTTTATAGTTATAGAGGCAATTATTGGTGTTTAAGAAATAACTAGCTTTCGAACCCGTCATACGAACGGGTGCCGTTATAAATCTATTAGCAACTATGCATAACTATGATATATGAGTATTATATTGACCACTCATCCAAATTTTTTGCAATGTGAAAATCCCACTTTCAATAAAAAGAAGAAGAAATGGACGTTTTGTACCATGAACTTTGCTGGTTTTATCAATTTGGGCCATTTTTTTTTTTTTTTTAGCAAATTGGGCCATGAACTTTTTTTTTGTATCAGTTTGGGCCACCGTTACCATTCTGTTACTTCACATGCTTATGTGGTGTGCTGGATGTATATGTGTCCGACCAAATGCTCATGTGTCACCGTTAAAGTGCACACCTAATCACTGGTGACGTGGCATCAAAATTTCAAAGTGTTTCGAACCCGAAATTTCATAGAAGTTGCACGTGTTTTGAATGCACGTTGCACGTTGTTTGAACCTTGAGGCAAACTTGCACTTAGTTGATAGAAATCCCCAAATTCAGACCTAATTCCCTAATTCCCAAATTCAGACAGAAAACCCTATTTCCCAAATTCTTAAATTAAAAACCTAATTAAAGCCCAATCCCCAATCCACCAAGTCCCCAATCCCCCCCAATCCCCAATCCACCAAATCAAGCAACTAATTAAACATGGATCATTACTGTATAGAACTTTTCTTTGGTGGGAAATTTCAGAGAGACCCAACTGAGCTCTATGATGGGTATAAGTGGTTTACGAAGCACATCTTGTATTACAAGGGTGGGAGAGTTCAGTACTTTTACAACATCGATCCAGATAAAATGTCATATTTTGAGTTGAAGGGTATGATTGAGCAAGAATGTCTTGTGAAAGATATGGTTAAGATGTTCTATACTGATCCTAATAAGCCTGTAGACATTGGGCTTAAGATAGTCAATGATGATAAATATATTATAGAAATGATGAAAATGGCAAAAAATGAGAGGGTAGTTGTTTATGTTGAACATGAGCAAGGTGATGATATTGAAAAGTCTGAAGATGACAAAGAGGTTGATGTGGGTGATTGTTTGGAAGAGAGTGAGTCTGAGTCTGAGACGTCTGTAGCAACAACTCTGGATCATATTAGTGAAGATGATGACGAATTAATTGAAGTTAGGAAAAGAAATATAGAAATCAGTATAAGAAGAAGAAATCAAGTATAAGAAGAAGAAATCAGGTACTGAAGAAGTTGATCAAGTACCAGATGAACCACATGAAGAAGCAAGTGAAGCAGCCATTGAACAAGTAAGTGATGTAGCAAATGAACTACCAAATGAGATGGATACTGGTGGTGCTGGAGAGGATACTGGTGGTGCTGGAGATGATGAGTCTGACTATGCTGCATCTGATGACTATTTAAGTCCTAAATCTAGTGAAGAAGAAGATAAGGATGTTGCTTCTGTTAAGGAGAGGAAGAGGAATTTGAAGGTTAAAAAGAGGATGTACCCAATTTTCAACCCCAATGTTGAGATGTCTAATATCCAAATTGAGCTTGGCATGAGGTTTGGTAATGCAAAGCAACTTAAAGAATGTTTAAAGAAATATGCAGTCCATAATGGGTATCCAATTCATTTTAACAGAAATGTTGCTAGAAGATTTGAAGCTGTGTGTGTTGGTGATGGGTGTAGCTGGAATCTGTATGCAAGTTACATGCAAAGTGAAAACAGTATGCAAATTAAGACTTTAGAGTCTGAGCATAAGTGTAAAAGACATTTTAGCATCAGATTAGCTAATTCCCAATGGTTGGCTGATTATTACAATGACAGGATCATAGACAACCCTAAGTGGAAGGTAAGGGATTCAAGAGAGAGATACTACATAATTTAAAGTTGGAGGTGACACCACTTTAGTGTTATAGAGCTAAAAAGAAAGCCTTGAGTCTAGTTCCTAGTTCTTTAAAGGATGTGTATGCCAAAGTAAGAGACTATGCAGCTGAGATACTAAAGTCAAACCCTGGAAGCACATGTAAAATTGATGTTAAAAGGCCATTGATAGATAAGCCAGGTTACTTTCAGAGAATGTACATTTGTTTTGATGCCTTGAAGCAGGGTTGGTTTTCTGGGTGTAGAAAGGTTATTGGTCTTGATGGTTGTTTTCTTAAATTTTTTTGCAAAGGGGAATTGTTAACTACAGTTGGGAGGGATGGAAATAACCAAATGTACCCTATTGCATGGGCAGTTGTTGAAGGTGAAAACACAGAAAGTTAGAGGTGGTTTATGAACTTGCTCCTTAATGATCTCAATATGGATGATGGGCTTGGTTTGACAGTGATTACAGACCAACAAAAGGGTCTTCTCAAAGTTATTTCAGAAAGATTACCTAATGCATAACATAGATGTTGTGCAAGGCACATCTATGCTAACTTCAGGAAGAAATTTTCAGGTATATAACTTAATTTGTCTATTTTTTGTTTGTATTCTAAATGTGATTTAATATTCATATGTAATGTAGCTATGTTATTTGAACAGGTGATAATATGTAAAACGCTAGTTTTACCTACGAATAAGTAACGAGACTCAAACGTAAGTAAAACTAAAACTATTTTTTATTCTAATTATCAAAGTTTTCTACACTCTCGATGCTATTGCAATAAGTGGAGTAGAGAATTCGTTCCACTCCTAGTTCTTTAGAATTAATGTTAACTACGATTATCAGTCTATCAAAGTTAATGAGAGTAATGATGGAATTATACTACGATGGCAATTCAAATACTAAGGTTCGAATCTAGATAAAGAATTACGAGAATTTGATTCCATCTTGATTTCAACTTAATAAACTAGCATAGATTGTTGTAATCCACTTCTTCCGTTCTTACGATAAGAATTGGTCGTTCTAATCCCTAATCATTCATGACAATCTCTACCAAATAATAACTAGCATGTGAGGAAGTTCAACCTATTCACATGGCGAATCAACTACCTTCTAGAGTGGAACATAATCTTATAACTATTTCTATACTACACAATCAAGTTTTCATCAAGGCTTCCTCAAACCCCTCTAATGGAGGTTTAGCCTTGATTCATAAAACTATCATTTCTATATGAGTTAAAACAAGACATGATATAAAAAGATTATAAATTTACTTATTTGAATTAAAATGGAATCTAATCATGCAAGATTGAATTGAAACTAAGAAATGATAATAACTAATAACTGAATTTAGATCTAAGTAATTTAATAAACCAAAACTAAATTTATGAATAACAAACTACTTTTATTAATCTAATGAAGAATTATCAATGATTCAAAATTGAATTAAAAACAAGGTAATTAAACTAATTAATGGAGTCTAAGCTAATTTATTTTCTAATCTAGGTCTAGCTAATGAGTCTCCTCTTTCCTCCCCTCAAGAAGAGAAAGAAATCCCCAATTTCGTGCATGGGCCTAGAGCCATGTTTTGGGCTGGAAAATCGAGCCCAAAACCCAATTTCTTCAGTCCATAGAGGCCTTTTTAGCTGAATTTGACTTCAACAGACGTTTCACCCACTTCTGCTCCTCTGATTGGGTCAAGGTTTGGATCATTGGAAAGCTCTTTCCAAGAGGGTCGTTTTGACATAAGTTAGGCCCAATTCTAAGGTCTGAGTCCAAAGATACAGTCTTTGAAAGTTTTGCTAACTTTTGTGCGCTATTTCTGCCTGCGTTGACTTTGACTTTTCAGCTTTGACCGGGCTTTAACAAGGTTTTTTCTCCTTGAATCTTGGCCTTTAATCACATAACTTCTTAGCAACCAACCCTTGCTCCTTTATCTCGCAAAAGTGACATATTTCTGCACATAATCGACTCCAATTCCTGAAATACATAAAAGCACGTAATCAACATTAACTTTTATTTATTACTCGCATAATTGGTCTAAAAGTATTATTGTTAAGAGATTAAAACTACAATTTTGGGATCTTATCAACAGGTGCACAACTCAAGGGTTTATTCTGGAAAGCATCCAAAAGTGGAACACCAGAAGAATTCCATCGTGTTATTGATGAGGTGAGAAAGGTATATGATGCAGCAGCTGACTATATGTTACATATCCAAAACCCCAAGTTCTGGTCCAGAGCATTCTTCAAATTCTACACAAGTTCTGATGCAGTATGCAGTAGAAAACAATATATGTGAAACATTTAATGGTACAATTCTTGATGCAAGAGAGAAGCACATCATTGCAATGCTGGAGGAAATAAGGATTGCCATGATGAGAAGGATGCAAAAGAGAAGAGATTTATTGGTGAGTCAGTCCAAGTGGTAAGGCATTTTGTGTCCAACTATTGCTGACAAGTTAAAGAAGAACAAGTTAGACTAAAGGTTTTTTTAGTCTTTCTTTTGTGGAGGGTCAACGTTTGAGGCCAGATATGGTGATGAAGGTTACAAAGTTGATATCAAGGATAAGACTTGTACATGTAGAATGTGGCAGCTCTCTCGTATCCCATGTGTCCATGCACTAGCTGCCATTTATATGTGTAAGCACAATCCAGATGATTATGTAGATCATTGGTACAAGGTGGAAACATTTAGAAAGACTTATGATCACTACTTGCACCCACTTAATGGTGAAAAGCTATGGACAAAGGCTCCTGGAGAGGTATTCCTGCCTCCACCTTATAGAAGGATGCCTGGGAGGACAAGCAAGCTTAGAAGGAAAGAAATGCATGAAGAGCCAAGGAAGTTAGGAACCTTAAGTAGAAAAGGAGTTCAAATGAGGTGTTCAAACTGCCTTCAGTATGGTCATAATAAGAGAATATGCAAAGAAGTCAGCAGTGAAACCAACGATGAAGCCAACCAAGAAGTAGCTCGAAGTAGCCCAGAAGTAGCCCAGGAAGTAGCTCAGGAAGTAGCCCAGGAAGTACCATAATCCACCACTGTAAGTTTATGGTAATATATACTAAGCATTAGAAATTAGTTTTAAGATATATACTAAGCATTAGAAATCAGTTTTAGAAATCAGTTTATGGTCATATATACTAAGTTTATTTGCAATCTGTGTTATGTATTGTCCTTTATATTATTTTTTATGAGATTGAGTTGTAGAGTGAAAAAAAAAGAGATTGAAGTTTCACATTGATTTTTTTGTATTATCCTCACATTGATTTTTTTGTATTGAAGTTCAAAAAAAAAATTTGTGTTATGTTAGATTATTTGTTTGTCGATTTGTTTGTCAGGTTATTTGTTTGTTAGGTTGTTTGTCAGGTTATTTGAAGGTTATCACTTTGTCAGGTTATTTCTGAGTCAGGTTGTTTGTCAGGTTATTTGAAGCTTATTTGTTTGAAGGTTATTTGTTTGTCAGGTTATTTGAATTTTAATATATAACTAAGTGTTTTGAACTGCTGATGTTTGTTAATGGTAATATTAGTGTCAGATTTATGTTTTACTTGTTTGAAAGTTGTTAAGCATGTCTCTCCAGTTGTTTGGTACTGTATTGGAAGTTCTAAATAGACCAACAAGAGTTGGTTACAAGCTGATAATGACTTGTGAAAGTTCTAGTTTGTTATTTCAGATGTAGCAATTCTCTGACATGTCAACATTTTTTCTTTTGCTCACTGCCTCCCTTGTTTTCAAATAGGCGTAATGAGAGTCTAATCAAGATCATAAACAATGTTGAAAACTCTCATTTTATTCTCTACATATCTTCTCTCCTTCTGTAAATTCAGCATTGTTAGGACTTATTTAACAACATTGTTTGAGGAAACACCGAAATTGTCTCAGAGAGAACAACATTTGTTTGTTTTGTTAGCCAATAAAATAGAGCTGTCAGATTGTAATCTGTACCAAAAACAATCACCAATACTCTTTCATTTCCTCTTTGATTCTTCCCTACTATCTTACTAAATTTTCTTCTCTGCATTCTTTGCTCTAGTGTTGAGGCAACAAGGCCTTGCAACTAGTTTCCTATTAAGATTTATACAGAATCATTTTTGTGAAACAAATAACTAGAGTCCCTAGTAAGTAGTAACAGAACCAAAATCATTTTTGTTTGTCAGGTTAGTTTTAGAATCTTTTGTTTGAGTTGTAGGTAAGAATGTAAGGATGCAATGCAAGGTTATGTACCATCAGATTGCCCTACAAAAACTTGGAAATAGCATGTACAGAATGGTTCAGGGTCCTTTCTTCAGGACTATTCAATTTTCTAGTATATGTAAAACTTAAGTGGAAATCTTTTTGAAGAAAACAGACCCAACCATAACATCTTCTGTAAATCTAGATGTCTTAAAAGAGCTGTCTGGAATATCTTGTTCACATGCTTACATAAGCATACATAGGGAAGAGTGGGATTTGTTTTTATATTTGTTTTGTTTTGTATTTGGTTTCAATCAATATATATTAACAAGAAAGCCTTTAAGATATATATTAAGCATTTGAAATTAGTTTTATAAATCATTTGAAACTATTAAGCATTCTTGAAACTAAGCATTTTATAATTCTTATAATTTTGATATAGGTGAGGAAGAGAGGTAAGGAGGTAGTTGTTGAGAAACTTGGGACTAAGAGTGGGACAACAAAGAAGGGTAAAGAGAAGTGTAAAGAGACAGTTAAGAGTGGGACTAAGAGTGGGACTACTGAAGTCAGCAATGAAGCCAACCAGGAAGCCAACCAAGTAACAGCTGCCACCACTATAAGTTTATGAAATAAGTTTGTTCAATAAGTTTTTTTCCAAGTTTTGAAATCATAAGTTTTAGAAAAAAGTTTTTAAGTTTATGAACTAAGTTTGAATTTTGATATAGGTGAGGAGGGAGAATAAGGCTCCCTCATCTAATGTAGGTGAGGGCATGCCAACTGTGTCAAAGAGAGGTAAAAGGGCAGCTAATGATGTACCTCAGGGAGCTTCAAAGAGGAAGACAGGAGTAAAAGGAAGAAAGGATCATGTACCTGAGGGAGTTGGAGTTTTTACAGCTGACAATGGAAACTCTTACTTGAAGGTAATGATATTCTACAAACTACTTTGAATTTGAAAGATTTCCATTTGAAATGAGGTAGTTATTTTACATACTTCATAAACATAACCTAATCTTTTGTCCTTCTTGTGATAGATGTCAGCTACTAGAGCACCTATTCTTATAAATGAAGCAAAGATTTCTGAAGCAAACAACAAAAGAAAAGGTAGACCTCCACTTCCCAGACGATCTAGTAAAGCTCCAGTTATTAGTTTACAGTCAAATCAAGTTTCAAGTGAAGCTCAAGTACCTAGCAGTCAAGGTTCAATAAGTGCATCTAAACAAGTTTCAACAACTGCTTCCAAACAATCACTGACAACTGCTTTTGCACAAGCTTCTGCAACTGCTTCCAAACAATCACTGACAACTGATGCAGTGGCATCAAGTAGCAAGCCTAAAACTAGATCTGCAGCTGCCCTAGAAACTCACCATCAAGTAGTGGCATCAAGAAACTCACAATCACTGACAACTGATGCAGTGGCATCAAGCAGCAAGCCTAGAAACTCACCATCCAAGACTAAGCAGAAAATAGCTGCTTTGACTGTGAGAACAAGAGCAAATTCCAAACCTAAAACTAGATCTGCAGCTGCCAAAGCCAAAACTAAAGTTTGGAAATAGTTCATGTTTGAAGACTTGGTGATGCAGTATAGGCTCTGGGATTTTTGTTGGGCTTTTGCATAGTCAGTCTTTGTTTTGTCTGTTTCCTTTTGTAGTATCTTTTCCTTTTGTTGATGTATCTTTGTAAACAAACACGATGTAAACACTTGGTGTATGCTGTTATGTAAACACTTGGTGCTTATATTTAGGTTTTTTTGTGGTTCAGTGTCATGTTATGTACAACATTGATTTTCTAACTTTCTTTCAGTTATTATATGTAGTGTATGTTATGTTGTTTAGTGGTTCAGTGCTTATATTTAGGTTTTTTGTATGTTGTGTTGTTCAGTGCAGTGTATTTTCTAACTTTCTTTCAGTTATTGTAAGCACTAAGAAACAACTAAGAAATAAGCACCAAGCAATAAGAAAGAAACAACTAATCTTTGTTGTCAGAACTGATCAAGCACCAATACAGACTCCTTCCACTACTACAGATAGTGCACTCATTTAAATTAACAAACAACTCAAACTAATACAGACTCCTTCCACTAGTACAGACTCATTCCACTAGTACAGATAGTGCACTAATACAGACTCATTCCACTAGTACAGATAGTGCACTAATACAGACTCATTCCACTACTACAATACCAAACAACTCAAACTAAATTAACACTGAAACTCAAACTACTTCCACTACTACAATACCACTGGAAATGACAGTGCACTCAAACTCCTTCCACTACAATACCATTGGAAATCACATTGCACTCATCTAATTTTACAATGAAATTGAAACTCCTTCGCCAAACCATCGTCCTCAATTTCAAATGTAATATTGACTTTTTTATCTCTTTTGATTTCATCTCTTTTTTAAGATGATGAAGAGATGGCTGGGGAAGAGCTTGAACTCACTGCCGACTCAATGTTGTTCATTAACAATTCCTCATACCATTGGAAATCACTCCCGGACTCGGTGCAATTCACAAATTTCTTGCCTTCATTTTCATTTTCATTTTTTGATGTGTTAACCTTTCTAACCCCTAGGCAATTCGCCTTTCTGCATCTTAGACTCTCCAAAGATACCATTGACGATGCTCTCGCTTCTTCCAACCATTGGAAGTCTCCGCAAACGCAGCATGTCAAAAAAAGATTGCCCAAGAGAATGGCTTTGGCGAGACTGTTTCAGAATCCTACTTCCGCCACATTTTCGAAAACAACACGGTGTTGATAAAAAACAACAATTGTTAGACGAATGATTTGACTCACCACACCTATTACAGAGATTTCCAGTAGTTGACATTTTCGAAATTGCACAAAATCAAAACCCTAAATTAAAATACCAACTAGAAGACTTATGAGATAATGAAGGAGATGGGGTTTGATTAAGAGACAAATGAAGGAGACAGGGTTATTTCTTCATGTTCACAAGTCCGAAAGAAAGAAAAAAAATAGAGAATGGCGATTTAGAAAGAAAGAAAAAAATTCATGAGTCCTTGAAATTTTCACAAGTCCTTGAAATTTCACGAGCAGTCTTCCTTGAAATTTCAGATGCTTGTCATGTAAGCACCACATCAAATTTTGTTAGCTGTCCATTTCAATACCGACACGCCATCTTCCGTTAGCACATATAAGCAGATGTTTGTACACATAGGCAGCCGTTTGTACACATAGGCAAATTTTCTAACGGAAATACACAGGTGGCCCAAACTGATACAAAAAAGAAAGGTCATAGCCCAATTTGCTCAAAAAAAAAAAGTTCTTGGCCCAAATTGATAAAACCAGCAAAGTTCATGGTACAAAACGTCCATTTTTTCTAAAAAGAAAGAACCCACTCTTGATAAAACTCTTCTACTTTTTTTTTTGTTGTTTAATTAGTAATATAAGTTTGATTGAAGTTTTGGGAGAATGCCCAAGGAGGCGAAGATCACATTGACGCTAATTGAATTATTTATGACATATTCTAATTAAAATTTTGAATTTTATAATTTCCAATTTTAGGTGAATAACAAGATTCAGTTAAAGTGGACATTGGCTTAAATAAATTATATAACTATGGATTTAGTTAAAGTGGACGTTGGGCTTAAATAAATTATATACCAAACCAAAACAAATTACATGTTAATAGAATTAGGCAAAGAGTTAATTTCCAACTTTTTTTTTCTATATCAGGCCACCTGCAAGAAATTAAAGGCCGGTCATATAGAGGCCACCAATAGGACGTGACAAACCATTCAACAACTACAACAGCTATCAGGAGGCCAATCCATGGACGTTGATGTTTTCAACATAGCAATTGAATATTGTGAACAACAAACTAAATTACAAAAAAACAAAATTATAAAACAGTTTTCTATGCATGCTGAATCTAAGTTTGCCATCACCTGCATCCTACATGGACTGGCAACACCGTCTTTACGTCAATGTATTGAGAAATCACCTGCAAGTGAGAAATTGTCTTATGTTATCACTTCAGATAATCATGGTCAATAGAATTATAGAACTTCTATGTGAATGTCCCAATAAACATTGCGAAATCAAGTGTAAAAACCAACATGCTGTGTTTGTCCATTCACCAGCCACAGCAGGCTGCTACTTGGACCACACACTGATTTCACCTCAAATCTCAATGCACCACATCAAAATACTGAAAAAGATTTCTCATGTGATACAGGAGCATAAAGTTAAATTTCCACCACACTAATATCTTTATACAAAAAAATAAGGGAAAAAAAACTTGCAACATATTTTGCAGAATCACCAAGAAAATGAATTATTTAATTTGCAAAATTATGAAGTAAAGTAAAGGCCACAACTTCCGCAAATAAGGATGACATATAGGTTTATTCCGACAAAACTTTTGGATACACGATATTTGTAGTGCAATTAGAAGCATCTGGTAGAAGGATGGCACTAATTCTTTTTCATTATGTGCATTTTGAGAGGGCCATATACAATTGTCCATGATTGAAAACAGGTGTCCGTAGATCTATCCCAATGTAGTTGACTGATTGTCCTTGTGATTTATTTATCATCATTCCATACACGAGTTGATAAAGGTAAAAATTGAATATATAATTCTACTCACAAACAAGTGATGAACCTAAATGCAAGTAAAACTAAAACTCAACTCGTGTGTTTATCAAAGATTATTCTACTCTCGAATTTATCGAAATAGAGTGGAGTAAAAGATTCGTTCCACTCCTAGTTCTTTAGCATTCAATGTTTTCTATGACTATCGGTTTATCCAAAGTTAATGAGAGTTTTACGAAGGGAATTATACTACGATGTGAATTCAAATAACAAGATACGCTAATTCAAACTACGAAATTTCTAAATTGACTATATGATAAGGAATTAGGGAGGATTGATTCCACCTTAACTCGACATAATCAACTAACAAAGATTCGTCGTGATCTAAATTTCAATGCTTTCGCATATCAAAATGGTATTTCTAATCCCTAATTATACATGGCAATCTCTACCAATTAATAACTAGCATGTGAAGTAACCAAACCCATTCTCATGGTGAACTAAGTACTTTCTAGAATTGAATAAATTATCACGACTATTTCTAAGTTAACAAAGATCAAGCTTCATCAAGGTTTCTTCAACCCCCTCTAATGGAGGTTTAGCCTAAAATCATTATGCTATCATTTCTTATTGAATCTAAACAAGACATCATAGAAAGATTATAAATTTACTAATTTGATCTAATCAATAATTCAAATCTAACTTAACAACTAAGAAATGATTAACAACTAAGAATCGAAATTAGATCTAAGTAATTTTAAATAACAAAAACTGAAATTATGAAGAACTAACTATTTTTATTAATCTAATAAAGAATTAACAATCATTCAATAATCTAAATTAAAACAAGGTAATAGAAAACTAATTAATTTAATGTAAAAACTAGATCTAGAATTATTCTCTAATGGCTACTTGCTACCTAAACTAAATATTTCTTAAGGGTTAAGTCTTGTGTGTTGAAATGGAGGAGACCAGATCCAGATTTTCGTGCATGGGCTGATGAGCCATGTTTTGGGCCGGAAAATCGATCCCAAAACCCAATCTCCTAAGTCCACAGGGCCCTTTTCAGCTAGATCTGACTTCAGAAAGCTTTTCGTCTACTTCCGCTCCTCTTATTGGGTCAAGGATTGGACCATTGGAAAGCTCTTTCCGAGTTGGTTGTTTTGACATAAGGTAGGCCCAATTCTGAGGCTTGAGTCCAAAGATACGATCTTCATAAGTTCTACTGACTTTTGTGTGCTGTTTCTGCCCGCGTTGACTTTGACTTTTCAGCTTTTGACCAGGCTTTACAAATGCTTTTTCTCCTTGAATCTTAGCCTTTAATCACAGAACTTCTTAGCAACCAACCCTTGCTCCTTTATCTCACCAAAGTGGCACATTTTTTGCATATAATTGACTTAAATGCCTGAAATACATAAAAGCACGTAATCAGCATTAACTCTTATTTATTACTCGTATAATTGGTCTAAAAGTATTATTGTTAAGGGTTTAAAATTACAGTTTTGGGCTCTTATCAAACTACCCCCAAACAACATTTTGTTTGTCCTCAAGCAAATATGAGAAATTAGTATAAGTGACCAAAAATGAAGTTCTAACTAATCTCATTTCGTCGAGTGCGATTGCATTGACCATATGCAACAAGGCCTTAAACCAATAGGAATTCCCTAGTGGATGAGTTATAGCCTCGTGAGAGTTTTCCAGTGAAGGTACTCACAAACTTCATCTATACTACAATGACTAAGAAATAAAACTATTGTTTCCTTATTTATTCCTCAATTATCTATACATCTCACTAGCAATGAATACTAAATAATAAAGTCAAAACCTAAGCTAATATATGCATAATAATCAATCATCTATGAATAAACATATATACAATGAGTAATACTATGAAATGCACTAGCAGGTCCGTTTATGAAAACTCGGAATAGCGTCCTTAAGTAGGTCTCACATAAATGTCAAGACAAAAACCACTATGATTTTTCCGCTCAAGTTTCTCTACTCCAGTGTGCAGTGGGCACACTTTACCTTACAATCTTAATGACACACAAGGAAGTCGGAGTCGATCAAACACATTTGCCACTTACTATCACACTAACCTATTCCTAATTGACCTAGAGGTCTTTATTAGGTGTTGCGGGGATTAGGAGATGGTTTGAGAAGGAAGAAAATGAATATTCAAAAAGGACAAGTCTGAGATAATAGAGTCTTCATATTATCTAACTAGAGAAAACCTTGTTCTTTACTTTTGCTTCTACACTTTGTTTCCATCCTTAGCTATATTTTTCTTTTTCTTTGGCTTTTGAATCCTTTGATTCTATTTTTGGAGTTTTAACTCTTTATTTTATTTTATTTTTCTTTGGATGGAAACTTCTTTTATTTTTCTTTTCTGAAGAACCTAACTAATCTCTTGATTTCAAATGTCTTTCTCTTTTCTATTCTTCATCTCTATTCTCAAACTCATTCAAAGAATGGGTAGGCTAAGGGTGGGCAATGGGCCAGGTCGGGCTAGCCCGGCCCTAAACATTTAAAGCCTTTCAGTTATTAGGGCCGGGCTAACCCGGCCCTAAAGTCCCCATAAGGCCGGGTCGGGCCGGGTCATAAGTCTAAATTTCAAGCCCTGACCCTACCTTAAGCCCTCTTTAACAGTTTAGGGCCGGGCCTATATATTTTCTTCTTTTTACTGCATCAGTTTTAAAACTTATTTATATTACAAAAAAATTTCAAAGATTTGCAAACTCAAAGTCCCACCATTTTGAAATTTGAATAACAACCAATCTAGTAATAATTCTTGATAAGTCCAACAATTTAAAATGCATATCCACAATCTAATAAACTGAAGTACATAGAGACTCATATTTATATTTCAAAATTACAGTTAAAATGCATAAGACATATTTTGGAATGAGCTTTCACTGACATAAATCCGTTATTTCTTGTACTCAAATCTCACCAAAATTACATTTAACATTGAAGAACACAAAGACAAATAAGAGTATGGAATGAGTTTTTATTGACGTCAACCTATTTTTCGTTAGGCTAGTGCCCAGTGCTCATTATTGTTCTTGGTGACTAGGTTAGACGGGGAGTTGTGAGGTGTACGTGAGTTGTGAGATAGAAACAATTAGGTTTACAAGTTTTTATGATATAAGACAAGTTATTAGAAGTACCCATACGGTAAGTGATAAATTACAAAGGACATTGTTATTTTAATTGAAAATATGTAACAAGGAGTTTGATAGTTTTAGTTGTGTATTTTATAGTGAAATTATAACTAGGGCTTGGTTAGGGCTTAGTTAGGGTCGGGCCTATGTTTCAGAATCTTAGCCCTGACCCTGCCCTAAACTCTGTGAGGGCTTTAGTTGTAAGGGCTTTATAGGGCTTAGGGTCGGGTTGGTTAGGGCCGGGTTAGGGTTGTTAGGGCCAAATTCCCACCCCTAGGGTAGGCTGTTTTTTTTTTTTTTTTTTTTTTTTTTTTTTTTTCCTTTTGTTTTTGTAACAGGGTAAAGGATTTGCTGTTTATGAAAGGCTAAAGAAAGGCTCAGAGTGGCAACTAGCGGAAAATAATTCATATATATAGGTTTGAATTTCTGGCTATATCGATCCAAAAAAAGCCTAAATTTTTGTTTAGGATATGGTATAGTGATCAAGCAAGTGGACGTGTGATTTCTCTATCCGGATTGTACTTCTCCCTTGTGTCATTTCTCAAATGTTTCACTCATATAAGGCTTTAGGCTATATTCTCACAGGATTTATAGAATAAGTACTATAGCCTAGATTTCAGAAACTTACTGCCAAACAATCATAGATACTCATGTAATATACTTA
Organism: Coptis chinensis; assembly: GCF_015680905.1. Classification (NCBI taxonomy): domain Eukaryota; kingdom Viridiplantae; phylum Streptophyta; class Magnoliopsida; order Ranunculales; family Ranunculaceae; genus Coptis; species Coptis chinensis. The sequence goes on along the minus strand of NC_141463.1, from coordinate 82,432,640 downwards.
TAGATAGATGCAAAGATTATTACCTACATATTAACCTAAGTTTCTAAAAATTATTCTAAAACAAAAGCTACGTGAGACTTCTAGATTATTCAGAGCATAGAGAAAGAAAACAATACCAATATTCCTAAGTGTATAACATAACTTTTTATTTATTTTTTTTGAAAATTTTGAATTTTTGCTAGAAAACAAATGCATATTATACATATCTATATCATAACAGATGCCTTAATTACACGTGTTTCTATGCCCCCCCCCCCAAACAAGAAAAATACTTTGTCCTCAAAGTATTTAAATAAAAAGAGTAGAGAAATATCATGGAAACGCGTGAAATTTTGGAACATCTGCAAAACAAGGTTAAAACATACTAATATAGAAAATAAAAACTGACGCAACTCGATATGAGTTCCACTCGTTATTGGGTTAACAAGAATCAATTTGCTTGGGACATAAGTAGACACTAACTGAAATAAAACTAACCTTAATTCCCGTTTAAACCTCATCCTCCTCATCCTCTTTTATAAAGAAATGAGGTTCCTTCACATCCTACCACGCCATAGTAATTTGCCAGGCTTCACACCACTTATCATCTACTATAGCTAACCTGTCAAGCGCCACTTGGTCGGATGGGGTGTAAGGTGCAACCTGATGAGGTTGTATCCTCCACCCTTACCAAGTCATTGCATGCACGAAACGATCGAATAATACAATTGGTGGGTCTCACAATGTCGACCCCAACCCAATCCATGAAATGGGCACAAAAAATAGGGAAGAAACATATCATAATACGACAAATTAAAATAGGTATAAGAAGGTACTTATGCCTCTTGCTATGGGCTCGGGCTAAACTAGACATTAGGGTCTGGGGAATATCATAAAGTGTACGTCCCCAAGCTAAAGCAAGGAAAATATCACAAGTTTCGTCATGCACAGAAGAATAACACCATTCCCCTCTAGTGTTTAGCATGATCCAAAACATAACAATGCCCACGTTCATAGACAGGCTACCCAGGGCGGTGTTATAATCCCCTTTGTCCTCTATCCTAAATATTCCTCCCCCGTAATGCTCATGCAAATCCTCATAGTTATACATGTACATATTATCTACCAAATAGTCCCATGAGTCTTGTATTTCAACGGGCATAGCAAGTCCAAGAACAAAGGCTAGCAAGAACCTCGAAATTTCCATCGGTTCATCCTCGATGGTGATGGTCTATCGAAGAACTTATAATTATCATAAAAATAAGATATAAGTGCAGGAGAATAAAGTTCATAAGGACTTACCAATAGTGGCTCCCAGCCTACTAAAATGATCATTTCGCAAAACCACGCACCATAGGTGTCACTTTGGAACAAGTCTTCAAAAGACTATTCCGATATGATACGAGGGGATGTCATCACCAATCTACTCGCTGGAACAGCTGTAAATGATCCTGGAACAACCCACAAATAATTGGAATTTTTCGTGCCCACGGGTCGTAGAGCCAGGGGTCGCCAACCTATGATGGGTAAGTGGCGCTGAGGTGCGCTTTAGTGAATATCGAAGTTCTAGGTGCTTCCAGTTACCGGGCGCTCACTTGTAGTCTTGGTAGGGCGTGGATCACGCTCAAGATGAAAATTGGAATTCCAGTGTTTTGGGCGCGGGTTGCGCTCAAGTTTGGGCTTGGTAGGGCGCGGGTCACGCTCTGAAGAAATTTTGACTGATAGTGCTTAGGGCGTAGGTGCACTCCGAGGTGCTGAAATACGAAAGTGAGAAGGAAAAAGAAGGAAATTTGGGAGTGAAAGGTGAGAGATGAATGTGAGAGATGTGAGTTTTGTGTGGAGAATGAATGAAGTTTATATAGGTTTGAGTTTCCAAAACGAATTGGGAGGTTTCCAAAACGTTTTAAGGCAATTGCCAGAAACAGAAATTTCCAAAACCGGAAACGGAAACTACCCATATTCTTGATTCTAATACAACCCTAGTATCTCTTAGACTGAATTTAGAATAGTAAATTCTAAACTCTTATAGATTTCATCCTACCACCACATCTAATCCTAGGCATGCCAATATCGGCAATATTCTCATCCATCACTCTAAAACAACTTCTAAAATGGAGGATCATATAACAAATCATGCTAGAGTAAATAATATCATCCCCAAACAATTTGGGAAGGTGGGATTAACAATAAAATCAAAGCACAATTTGAAAAAAAAACAAATTATATTAAAATTAAAATTCAAATACAATTAACTACCGAATTCAAATTTAACTACTGAATTCAAAAAACTTAATATCCGAACTAATAAAAACAATAAAAACAACTAAATAACATTGAAACAACAAATTTTTTGAAAATCTAGCCACGTGATGAAGATGGACCCTGAGATGGAGATTGGGCCTGGGATGAAGATGGGGCCTGAGATGAAGAAGGGCCCGAGCCATCCGTCCTTTGACGACGACGCTCATGCCTTTCAGACTCATCTAAAATAAAACCTCCAGGGGTGGCATGCGTCGTAAAATCTCTACTTGGAACAGGCGTTGTGCTTCCATTGCTGCCTTCATCTCTGACATCAACTTTTATAATGCGCATCGTGACGCTGAAGGAGTGTCCCCATGTTATACAAGAGATCATCATGACCCTTTTCGAGGTTTTCAAAACTTGTCTGAAGGTTATTTTGTTTATTTCGAATTATAATCTGCCTATCCCGTACATCTTCACAAATAACATAAATGCAACGCATGCCAGTATGCAACACTGACATGCGTTCTGAATCAGACGTACACTTCTCCAAGGCATCTTCATCCAAACATGTCATGTCTTCCATTTCCTCATCCGAATCAACCACCCTATCCTCCGACAACATCCAAGTCTTTTGGATGCACTCCGTATAAATAATTTCATTTGAATGCAATTTCAACATAGTCCGCTCAGTTTTTGGTTTCCCCTCTCAAGACAAAGACAACATTATCTTAGTAATTAAAGCAGGAAATGGTGCAATACTCTTCCCAACTCCTCTAATCATATTTATCAAAAACTCGAGGATACATAATTCATACCTTTTCTCTTGCAATATCCAGATAACGTGCAGACATGTCAAACCGATGTTGCTCACTTTCTCCTTCCCAATGACGTTCTTACCAATCCACTGAGCTACAGCCAGTTGGTTTGTTCACAGAGATGACTGTCGAACACAATCATAATTCGGATTGTATTGACCCTCCATGATAGTGTTGTTCATCAATGCAGGAACTCCAGTATACTGGGATTCCTGCACGGTGGCTTCGAGGTGGCGTTCAGGCGTAATGCCTAGAATCTCAGCCAACTTCTCTCTCGATAATTCTCTCCTAGTCCCAGTCACTTTCATGAATTTTTTTTGACCATCCAACTCTCTCTTCTTATAGAATTGTTCGACCAAATCGGAGTGGTAGAAATCATCTGTCGAGTACCACAACCTATTCCAATTCCTCTTAATCATCTCATCACGAAAAAACGGCATAAAGCGGGCTGCAGTAAAAGCTTGTTCCGACAAAATTCTTCGTCTCAGAGCCATTGAAGTTTTGGGTGGATTTGTGGGTTTGAATAAGGTGGGGAATGGAGTTAAAATCACACTCACTTAAAAGAAAGGGAGGAGGCGCAGTGGCAGTTCGAATTCTTAGATTTTTGGATGTTTTCGATGGTTGAAATTGTTGGAGATGGTGGTGAGAGTGTTTTGGGGAAGGTTTTGGGCTGGGTTTAAAATTTGGGCGTGGTTGTATTTAGGTTTCTCTCTATTTTTTTTTAAATTTTTGGGTAGGATTTTGAATTTGGTAATGGCAGAATTGGAAAGAAATCGCGATTCTATTTTGTTTGGAGGAAGGAGATGCACGTGTGTGCCTTGGGCCCAAGCCCAAATCAATTTTTTGAAATTCGTCGATTTTTCGCACAACTTCAACCTAAACTTTCCGCTTCGTTACCGGTCCGATTTATGCGAATGAGATATGGAAATGATCAGGAGAGAATTTCCAATCCAATGATACATAAAACACTTTATTCCAACTTAGGGTGACATATAAGTAGATGTAAAATGCCTCAAAGTGCGTGCATAACGTAAGTTATGCGAACGAATGAAATCTAATTTTATAGATAATGTCAACTCGAATCATAATACAATTAAATAGCCTAAGCAAAACAAATAGAAAGTTGAACAATCTTGGACAGAAAAACGAATACCCCATCCCCAAACAAATTTTTGGGAATAAAGTTTGAAATTTTGTTTTAACGTGGGTCTTTTAAGGTCAGATTCCCGAGACTTCCTAGATTACTATTTTTATGGTTTTGATATTTTTTACTTTTTATGAATAATATTTAATATAAGAAAAATGAAAAACAATAAATACATAATTCACATCATAGAAGAACATGACTCAAAAACCGGGAAAACATGCAAGAGTGGAAAACGTGAATTATGTTAAACGTGGACTTAGGATCTGGTACTTACAACTATACACTCCATAGGGAAGGCCCGGTTACCTGAATTGTGCACTTACCAATATATGGAATTGTAAGGAAGTACACCAAACAACAAAATGAGCCGTTTATAGTCAAATACTCGAGACTTTAATAAACAACTGTATATATATATATATATATGTGCCCTGCAGTTTTTCATATATCAATAAATAAATAACATGAAATGTACCCCCAAACAAAATCAAGCACCAAGATTTTCTACGACGTAACTTATTGAAATGAAAGTGAAGTTTGATAGATCTAGAACGTAACCGAGCATGCACCTTCTTTTTCATCTTTGAATGAGAGGGTGTCCAAGTGAATGATCGTGAGAAAATGGATGTTTGTGGAAGATATGTTGGATATGGATAAGTTTTAGAAGTAAGGAATGGAAAAAATGAGAATGTGGGTTTAGCACAAAACTCATTCATGGTGTAGGTGGGAACTGTCTCAATTCTGAAAATGAAGGTGTCAAGTGCCTTTCTCTTGTGAATTATTTCTGTATTAAGAGGATTTAGAAAATCGTTAAGCATAGAAGAAGCAAGAGGGTAAAGCGCAAACTCCAGGTTCCTTTGAAAAGGTGGAAGGTGGGGAATATTGGTGATGGAAGATGAATGAGTGTCAACTAGAGCTCTCAAGTCTAGATCATTAGAAGCCTTGAGATATTCCAGACATTCCTCAATAGGTGGGTCAAAAGAATCACTGGGATAAAGGGTGAAAAATTCATCTTCCGTCATAGCGTCAAGGGATAAATGGATGTTGGCAGGATGGGACTTGCGAGGTGGTAGGGAAGAGTTGCAAAAGAGTTGAAGGAAATCTTCCTCAATTTCATCTACGTCCAAGGAGTCCTTGTCGAAGTTGGAACTTCCAAAGGAAAGGAATTTGTGCATCTGGTCATCTGGAAACGTGGTTTTGAAATAATCATGAGCTAAGCTCTCGATCATGCTAACCTCTCCATTGATATTCGTATCAGGAAACTGTTTGATTGTTTTAAAAACATTGATTTCAACGGAAAGATGGCCAAAGGATAAGGACATCGAACCATCGCAGTAGTTTATAAGCGCGTTGGCAGTTGCCAAGGAAGGGCGCCCTAAAATGATCGAAATAGAGTTGTTAGCGACTTCTGTATCGAGGATAACAAAATCCGCGGGATAGTAGAAATCCTGAACCTAACCAGCACGTTTTCCACTACACCCTTAGGATACTTGATAGACTTATCAGCTAATTGCAACATCATTGTTGTAGGTTGCATTTTCTGTAGACCTATTTGTTTATATAAATAATAAGGGAGTAAGTTAACACTCGCCCCCAGGTCTAATAAAGTAGTGGTCGTGTGAGTATCCCCTAAATTGCATTGTATAATAGGACGACCAGGGTCCTTGTACTTAACGATTCCATTATGTTTTGTTACGGTTGGAAACTGTTCATTTAAAAAGGCGTCTTTAGGAATCTTTGTCTTACGCCTAGTAGTACACAACTCTTTAAGAAACTTAGCATGGTGAGGTAACTTTTTAATCACTTCAAGAAAAGGTAAGTTTATCGTTAGATTTTTAAAAACTTCTCTAATTTCATCAAAATTTGTATCTTTGTTTAACATAGCTAATTTCTAAGAAAACGATAGTTTCTCTCTATATTTATCATATGGATCAACAGGATGGCTAACCTTGCTTTTCTGTTTCTTAGGCTGTGGTTTAACTGGTACCTCTACAGGGGTAGGATCTTCAGTTTCTATTTTGGTATCTAGTGTAATATCTAGTGTAGGGACTACTGGTGGGGTAGCTATAAACATTGTTACTTTGTTATCAACCATTCTGCCTGAATGGAGAGTGGTGATGGAATTTAGCTCACCAACGTTTTCATTATCCTTACTAGTATTACCGTGTACCTCAAAGGATGTGTTTGTTGTTTTAGGATTAGGTATCGTTTGACCTGGAAACACACCTTTGGGTTATACTTTCTCTTGTGCTAACTGCTGTAAGGAAAGTTGGATAGCTTGTAAAATCTGTTGTTGGGTTTGCATAAAGGTGTCGAAACGATCCGGTTGTGGAGGAGTGTTAGATATAGGTTGTGTGACAGGAACTATGTTACGTTGATTATTAATAGGTGGATTTTGATAGTTATTATTTACCGGCATGATTCCTCTATTAGCATTATAATTATTATTGTTATAATTATTATAATTTCCTTGTCCTTGTCCTTGCCTCGGTTGAGCTTGGTTGTAATTGTTTGTTGGCATAACATTTGGATTAAACAACTTTGGAGGTTGTTGATTATTTCGCCAACTAAAGTTGGGGTTTTGTTGCCAAGCTGCGTTAGGTTCGCTATTAATAGAACAAATATTATCTTGTTGTGATTGTTGTTGTTCATAAGCGAGAGAACAATAGGAGTCGAAATGCTCTGGACTCAAACAAAATTACATGGATTGGAGTTGACATTCATGATGGGAATAGGCTTTTGTTGAACAGAAATAACCTCTACCTTTTTAGTGAGAGATTCGATTACATTTTTAAGTTCAGGATCGAGTTTCATCTCAAACATACCGGCGGCTTTAACTGTTGTAGAAGAACTAGCGGAACGGGAGATATCGTCACTACCCCCCCTAGTTATTATTACGCTTAGTTTGATCTTCTAAAAAATTATAAGCCTCTGAGGCTCCCTTACTTAGGAAACTACCCTCATTCATTATGTCAAGGACTTCTTTATGGTGGTGTAAAAGTCCTTTGAAAAAGGCACGAACTAACATGTCTTTCGCTAGGTTATGGTGTGGACACTCTATAAGAAAATTGGTGAAACGATTCCAAGCCTCTAAAAATGATTCATGAGGATTCTATCGAAAGAAATGAGTCTTGGAAAGCATTTCATCGGTCTTCAGTGGTGGGTAAAAATGTTCCATAAATAGTTGAACAAGTTTGGACCACGAGTCCATAGAATTAGGTGTTTGGGCAGTTAACCAAGACGCCGCCTAATCAGCTAAGGTGAAAGGAAACGCCCTCAGTTTAATTTGTTCAGCACCAACCGTAGGATGGTGGAATGTAGTAAGGACTTGGTCAATCCTACGCATGTGCTGATAAGGTTTTTCATAGTCTAACCCATGAAAAATGGGTAACAAATTAAATATATTTGGGGGAATTCGGAAATCCCCCACTGGGTCTGATAGAACGATGCAAGATTTTGGGCTATCGTTCAAGGCTTTGTAAAAGTCAAAGAGAGGAAACTTTCTTTCTTCAGCCATTGTTCCAGGTGTGGTGTGTGATATATTAGCTAGAGGTGTAGTGAGTGGTATACTAGAAAGGGGTGTTTGTTGACGTTGCCGGTTGATTACGTTAGGCGTTTTTCTTCGGCTTGACCTTAATCTCATGCAAGGCTAAGACCAATCTTAACTAAACACGACAACACTCCAAATAATCCTGATATGCTAGTATGAACCTCTAACAGGAGATGCGAGGTGTTGAAGAAAGAAGTACCTGAATGCCTCCTTGCTTTGCTTATGAATAGCGTCTTGTATACGCTTGCTTAGTATATATAACAAGTTAGAACATTGAAAACCTTGAAGAAATGGAAGTTTTGAAACAAACTTGTGGAAATCAGGCAGTTTCAGCAGAGGGCGCAGGCCACGCTCAGAATAGGCTTAGGTAGAGCACAAGTCGCGCTCAAGTCAAACTGGAGCTCTAGGCGCTTCAGCGCGGGGGGCGCTCAAACTTTGCCTTTGATGGGTGTAGGTCGCGCTCAGGGTAAAATTGGAGTTCTAGGCATTTGGGAGAGTGGCGGCGCTTAGTTTATGCTTGCCTAGGGTGCGGGTCGCGCTCCGTGTAATTCTGCGAGGAAAATTTCAGTGCTGAAACGGACAACCACAGTTAGAATCAAACAAGGGTGGATGGGTTATGGGACCCGAAGACTAACAATTTTAAAGAAAACAATACTAAAGGGAACTAAGATGGCAGCGATGCCATTTGATAAAGGTAAAAATTGAATATATAATTCTACTCACAAATAAGTGATGAATCTAAACGCAAGTAAAACTAAAACTCAATTCTCTCTTTGGAGAGAGAATTGGTTGTTGAATAAACCGCTCTGCGATTTCTTTCAGGAAAAGAGCAAAGAGATTGTCAAATTTCAGTCAAAGCTTAGTGAGTGTATTCTGGGAGATACTTGGAATTTTTCGGTAAACATGTCTCAACTATTGCAAAGAAATGGGCATAGAACTGGCACTCTACAAAGAGCCTAATAGTGCAAGAGAGGGATACAAGGGTATGGTTAGGCAATTCTAATGGGAAATTCACAGTTTTGGAAGCGCATGAAGACATCCGAAAGAAATCACCAAACCAAAGATGGTGTAAATTCATATGGAACTCAAAGGTTCTACCGAAAACTCAAGGAATTGCTTGAAGTCGGGCGCGATGGCGCAACAAGAACAGACGATTAGCTCCAAAGGCGGAAAACGCACCGGCCCTCTAGATGTTTGCATCCGTCTCACTCAAGAAGAAACTCGAGCATATACTCTTTCAATGTAATCCGCCAAAATAGTATGGAACTATGCTCGAGACATTTTCAAAGACTTACAAGAACCCTAATCATTTCGGGATGTGCAGCAGCAAGGTAAGCATTACAGCTCCCTCATTCTTGACATGTGGAAAGCTTGTTCTATCACTATGATGGTGAGTCTTTGGAAGAACCGGAACAGAGTGCTCTACGACAATAAAGACTCAAGCTTATCGATATTTGTTTTTAGCTAGACGAGCAATCATTCGAGCTCACCACAGATCTACTTGGCATATGGAGAACTCGGCTCATGACTTAAAGATTCTTAGAGTCTTCAATCTTCATCACAAGCTGAGAAGAGCACCGAAAATCATTGAATGCTTCTGGACTCTTCCTCCACCTGGAATAATAAAGGTAAATACTGATGGGTGCTCGAGAGGGAATCCCGAGATCAGGTTGGGGAATAGTTATGAGAAACTATAAGGGTGAATTCTTAGGTGCAAATGCCGAGGAGGTCCGGGGTCAATACTAATTACATGGCGGAAACAAATGGCTATTGTGGAAGTGGAATTACACAAAGGCTGGAAATGGGATGGAAGTATATATGGGTGGAGAGCGATTCGAAATCGGTAGTCCAAGCTTTTCAGGAGAATAAATTACATTGGAGAGTCCGGGAAAGGTGGCAAACTATGAAGGAGCAGGCATAATGGATCAATGTCACAGTCACTTGGAGAGAGACCAACCTTGGTGCCAATAGCTGTTCTAAGCATGGGGCTAACTTGGTTCAAGGTGAAAGGAAATGGTGGGATAGTAGACCACTCTTCATGAAGAATCTAGAGAATCACTACACCACTTATTTCCGTTTTGTCCACTAGATCATTAATGTTTTTAGGAAAGATACATATATGATGTAGCCTCCTGTAAGCAGTTCTTAATATATAACTGTCACTTTTGTAATCCTTATTCTTTATTAATCAATTACCTTTAGCAAAAAAAAAGTGTTTATCAAAGATTATTCTACTATCGAATCTATCAAAATAGAGTGGAGTAAAAGATTCGTTCCACTCCTAGTTTTTTAGTATTCAATGTTTTCTACGACTATCGGTCTATCTAAAGTTAATGAGAGTTTTATGAAAGGAATTATACTACGATGTGAATTCAAATAACAAGATACGCTAATTCAAACTACGGAATTTCTAAATTGACTATATGATAAGGAATTAGGGAGGATTGATTCCACCTTAACTCGACATAATCAACTAACAAAGATTCGTCGTGATCCAAATTTCAATGCTTTCCCATATCAAAATAGTATTTCCAATCCCTAATTATTCATGGCAATCTCTACCAATTAATAACTAGCATGTGAAGCAACCAAACCCATTCTCATGGTGAACTAATTACTTTCTAGAATTGAATAGATTATCATGACGATGTCTAAGTTAACAAAGATCAAGCTTCATCAAGATTTCTTTAACCCCTTCTAATGGAGGTTTAGCCTATAATCATTATGCTATCATTTCTTATTGAATCTAAGCAAGGCATCATAGAAAGATTGTAAATTTACTAATTTGATCTAATCAATAATTCAAATCTAACTTAACAACTAAGAAATGATTAACAACTAAGAATCGAAATTAGATCTAAGTAATTTTAAATAACAAAAACTGAAATTATGAAGAACTAATTATTTTTATTAATCTAATAAAGAATTAACAATCATTCAATAATCTAAATTAAAACAAGATAATAGAAAACTAATTAGTTTAATGTAAAAACTAGATCTAGAATTATTCTCTAATGTCTACTTGCTACCTAAACTAAATATTTCTTAAGGGTTAATTCTTGTGTGTTGAAATGGAGGAGACCAGATCCACATTTTCATGCATGGGCTGAGGAGCCATGTTTTGGGCCGGAAAATCGATCTTAAAACCCAATCTCTTAAGTCTACAGGGCCCTTTTCAGCTGGATCTGACTTCAGCAGGCTTTTCCTCCACTTTTGCTCCTCTGATTGGGTCAAGGTTTAGACCATTGGAAAGCTATGGTCGTTTTTACATAAGGCATGCCCAATTCCGAGGCCTGAGTCCAAAGATACAGTCTTTGAAATTTCTGCTGACTTTTGTGTGATGTTTCTGCCCGCGTTGACTTTGACTTTTCAGCTTTTGATCGGGCTTTACAAAGGCTTTTTCTCCTTGAATCTTGGCCTTTAATCACAGAACTTCTTAGCAACCAGCCCTTGCTCCTTTATCTCGCCAAAGTGGCACATTTCTGCACATAATTGACTTCAATGCCTGAAATACATAAAAACACGTAATCAGCATTAACTCTTATTTATTACTCGCATAATTGGTTTAAAAGTATTATTGTTAAGAGTTTAAAACTACAGTTTTGGGCTCTTATCACGAGTCTTATAGGGAATTGACTCCGTGTCATTAGAACTGCCATGTCATTAGATGAAAGCATCAAAGAAATTCTCGGGAGAAGTACCGGCTCACTTGCTTTGTATCCAGTTAAAATCTTAGCCTGAATCACTTTAGGAGCACATTGAAAAACTATTAGTCGTGTTCCATTGCAAAGTCCATTTCTTGGTGCTATATTTCTAAGCAACATAATCGGGCTCCCACATTTTAGCTTTATTTGGAAAGGAGGTAAACTTGAGGGATCAAGTGAATTTAAAAACTCACTTGGATAATCACCTCCATTCGCAGGAGATTTGCAATCTTTTTCAACTGATTTATCTTCTACTAAATATTCAATAACATCTCCAGGAAACAATTTTAAGGCAGTGTCATTGATTTCCTTGACATCGTCATTATGTGCAGCTTCTGGTGGTCCGATAAACCTCCCGTCGATGTACTGTTGCATCTCGTCATTCGCTCCAGTTAGCACCATAGTTGTTTTGTCAAATCCCTTGTAAATATACTTAGTGATATATTTGACTGCCCGAACTGATGCACATACTTCAACATTAATGTGGTAGTCAAACATTTCAGATAGATACCGATTGTACGGAGCAACATTTCGGTTGTCAACGGTTTGCTCACCTCTTATCTTGCTTTTGACCTTGTACACTTTTCTTGTGTTGCGACGCTTATAAAGAGGGTACCCTTCTTGATCCATCGTTATCTTTTCAACAAATTCTCATGGATAATGGAACCTGCACTTGCCATCTTGCATACACAGTGCTTCTGGGTTTTCAACACCACACGGACCATGAATCATGCAGTTCATAATGATATGAAAGAGTGCAGGTTGAGTGGCTGGGTCTGGAATCCCGGCAGAACCTATTCGATCCACTTGTTCAGTGGTGTGAATCTTATCCTCATGTTGAAGGAATATGAGAGCGTGCATGTGTGGGAGGCTGCATTTTTGAAATTCAATGGTGTAAACATGTGCCACTGCCCGTCCAAACACGTCATTTTTTAAGATTTCATTCATTAATGCTTTTCCCTTCATCTCAAATGCTCGGGCGACCAACGCAGGTTTATCAGATGTTGTCTGGTGACTCTTAAGCTCATTTTGAATTTTTGGCCAATTCAGATTTGCAGTGACCATAACAAAGACATCCGGATGTTTATTGTATCGTGTGATCGCCATTGTATCTTGATAAATCTCATACATATGCCTTGGACTCCCTGTATGAGACAATGACAAAATAAAAACGCCGCCCACTTGATCCGATTCAGTCCCCTCGTTACAACATCCGCCAATCCCTCCTGAATGACTCGCATCGAATCTCAACTTGATGATATCTGGAATAGCGCAACTTGTTCTGTTCGGTTGAAGCCCAACCGTCAACAACAAATTCTTGGCATAGAGGCCATGCCTGCAAGATCTTTGAATACTTTGTCGGGCGATCAAACAAACGATAAGCATAATACTGCATCTGGGTCAAACGCACATCTGTTGGACGATTAACCTTTACAGAACATATTTTGCAGAATCACCAAGAAAATGAATTATTTAAGTTGCAAAATTATGAAGTAAGGTAACCAAAATACCACAACTTCCGCAAATAAGGTTAACATATAGGTTTATTACAACAAAACTTCTGGATACACGATATTTGTAGTGCAATTAGAAGTATATGGTGGAAGGATGACACTAATTCTTTTTGATGATGTGCATATTGAGAGGGCCAAATACAATTGTCCATGACTGAAAGCATGTGTCCGTTGATCTATCCCAACGTATTTGACTGATTGTCTTTGTGATTTATTTATCGTCATTCCATATGCGAGTCTTACAGGGAATTGATGCCATGTCATTTGAACTGCCATGTCATTAGATGAGGGCGTCAAAGAAATTCTCGATAGAAGTACCGGCTCACCTGCTTTGTCTCTAGTTAAAATCCTAGCCTGAATCACTTTTGGAGCACATTGTAGAACTATTAGTCGTGTTCCATTGTAAAGTCTATTTCTTGGTGCTATATTTTTTACCAGCATAATCAGGCTCCCATGTTTTAGCTTTAGTTGGAAAGGAGATAAAATTGACGGATCAAGTAAATTCAAAAACTCACTTGGATAATCACCTCCATTCGCGGGAGAGTTGCCATCTTTTTCAACTAATTTATCTGCTGCTAAATATTCAATAACATCTCCAGGAAACAATTTTAAGGCAGTGTCATTGATTTCCTTGACATCGTGTCATTATGTGTAGCTAGAATAGTATGCTCTCTTAGAAAATCAGCGGAAGTTCTGCCCTCCACATTCAAATTTGGGTACACAGAGTAAATGAGTTCTTCGAGATTTCTACAATGTCATATCCCAAATGGAAGCTCTACCATATCTTTTGGATTTGTTCCAATATAAACAAATAAGTTAAACTTAGACGATGAGCTACTATGTAAGAGTATTTGCAAAAATACAGTTCAAAATAAATTGTTAAAGTAGATATTTTACCTCTTTCAAATAGTTTGCAATGTTGATGTTATCTGGCTCTGTCATATCAAGCCGCATGTATTGAACCAGATGCAAGACTTCCACATGTATCCAGAGCGGAGATCGTCTCAATGATGCAACGACAAATTCTTCACGGACACATTTTGGTATAATAGGCAAATTTTGCCTAAAATCCCCTCCGAGAATCACAGTGATTCCAACAAATGGCTGCTTATTACAACATATATCCTGGAGCAATCGATCAACAGCTTCTACACAGTGTCTATGTTACCTGGGGACTTCATCCCAAATAATAAGTTTCGTCTCTTTGAAAAGTTTGACTTGCAATGATTCTTTATCAAATCCATATACTGTGTCTTCTAACACATCTAGTGGTAACCTAAATGTTGAGTGGGTAGTTCAACCTACAGACAATAATAAAGACGCAATTCCAGAAGAAACCACCATAATCACGATATTACCGATACTACAACATGATGCTGAAATTTTATTGTATAGAAATGTTTTTCCAGTACCCACAGCTCCATTTAATAAAAATAATTTTCCTTTAGCATTGTGCATAATATCCGTCACTGCATTGAAAGCTTGGCGTTGCTATTCATTGAGATGACTGACATTATCATTTGCCACCTGTTGTAGTCCTTCATACTGAAGTTGGTGTTGCTCCAAAATAAGTCTATTGCAAACTACCTTATTCCAATTTTCTCTTGGTAGTGGCATGTCTGGGAAATCTAAAAGCTTCTTACCACTCTCAAAAAGGATTTGGTCCAATAAAAATAAGTCGTAGTCTTTTACTTGGATGTCAGATGGATTTGAAATGAAAAACAATGTTTTCATCTTGGGTGCAAGATCATCACATATTTGTAATGCAAATCTATCCCACAATATTTCTGGATGTGTTGGAGTGCACTCTAGAGGGATAACACTGAAAAGTCTTCGTAGTTGATACCCAGTTTGCATCACAATTGCCTCCTCTGAACACTATTTCTACTCCTTATCATCTTCTAACAGTCCCCATGTTATACATACGGCTATAAATGTACTATATGGAACACCATCTACAAATTTCAATGATTCAAATGACTGCGGTGATAGGGTTATATACTAAAAACATTACTTTTGTATTAACTCTAATTCTTTATATTTTGAATGAGAATCATATGGGCAAATGTTATGCATATTATATATGTTATTAGTTATATGCATGTGTCTAATACTTTATGTTGTAGATGATATGGTGTGTGGTGACACACAGAAAATCATATCATCAGTACCTTATAAAGTATAAGTAAACATTCACAACCTAGATAGATTTGGACAAACCATTGGTACGGTTATAGTATAATCTGGTATTAGTCTATCTTGACTACAGGATTACACTAGTATATTTTGTGTGTATTGAACATGACCAAGTGAGGTTGTTTCTCTTTATATTGACTATATAAGATAACAAACTGTTATTATGGATGCTTGTCCTCTTAATCTGGATATAATAACGGGCACTTACGTGCATTGTACATTGCTTTAAATCATTAATGAGTGAGATTCATTTGTGAATCAACAAACTCGATGGATTGGGTAATGACATTGTATGTAAGGTGTGTTGTTGATTATAGAAGGAATCCGTGACCCGCAGGAAGTCGGGTTGATGATGTCCCTTTGAGGAGCTTATAAGAATTGTCATGTAAACCCTGCAGGTGGATTTATTTCGACATGACAATGAGGTTGAGTGGTATTACTCAAAGACATAAGAAGTTGATTAATGTAGTTGTCAGTAACTTGACTTAATCAATAGGTATTCGATATCTTAACACGGGGAGATCAACATGCATATAATATGGAGCCCATACACATAATTTGGGATTAGGGCGGTAGTGCAACAATGACCTTTAGTGGAATAAGCCATTTGTTGACGGACTTGGGCCGTGTGTTCTGGGCGAACATGAGAAGCCCAAGCCCGTCAGGAGACCTAACCCTAATTTCTCCTCATGGTCCCTGTTGTAGCCTAAAAAGAAACCCTTTTTCTCTTGGCCAAAATTAATCAAGTTCAGTGATTGAAAAAGAGAGGCAAGGAAAGAGAGAGAGAAAGGGCGGGTAGATCGTTGCCCACATAACATCCATTCCAAAGATAGGAATACAACAGAAGATCAAGAGGTTGTTGATTCGTAGAGCTTGGATTCTTAGAGTTATCACAACTGATCAAATGTATGATTCTAACCAAAATCGTGAACACCCTTTATTTTGCTGCGCATGCGTTTTCATGGTTTGTAAATCATTCGATGCAACCATAACGGTTCCTACATGCGAGCCTTTTACAACAGTTAACAACAAACAAAGATAGAAACGTTCACCTACATTTGGACTTGCAAAATACATCTGACCAATAGCATAACAACTTTTGCTCCTAGGTGTCCAAATTTTCTTAGACTTGTCGAAAACAAAGTGTTGAGGGAATTCTTGATAAGTGTACTTTCTAACATGTGGATATTTAGCACAACATTTGAAGAATACATTTAAAGTTGATTTCTGACGCTTAGCTCGAGCAATAATTTCTTCTATCTGTTTTGTTGCTTTATAAATAACCCGATGCATTCCAGGCAAGTGGACTACCAAGCGAACAACATTTGGTACCTCCTCGTGCATTCTAAACTCTAATAGACGCCACACAGCTTCTGGTGGTCCGATATACCTCCCTTCGATGTAATGTTCCATCTCGTCATTCGCTCCAGTTAGCACCATAGTTGTTTTGTCAAATCCCTTGTAAATATACTTAGTGATATATTTGACCACCCGAACTGATGCACATACTTCAACGTTAATGTGGCGGTCGAACATTTCAAATTGATATGGATTGTATGGAGTGATATTTCGGTTGTCAACGATATGCTCACCTCTTATCTTGTTTTTGACCTTGTACAATTTTCCTGTGTTGCGATGCATATAAAGAGGGTACCCTTCTCGATCCATCGTTGTCTTTTCAACAAATTCTCGTGGATAATGGAACCTGCACTTGCCATCTTGCATACATGGTGCTTCTGGGTTTTTAGCACCACACAGACCATGAATCATGCACTTTATAATGGTCTGAAAGAGTGCAGGTTCAGTGTCTAGGTCTGGAATCTCGGCAGAAACTATTCGATCCACTTGTTTAGTGGTGCGAATCTTATTCTCATGTTGAAAGAATATGAGAGCGTGCATGTGTGGGAGGCTGCATTTTTGAAATTCAATGGTTTAAACATGTGCCACTGCACGTCTCATTTTTTAAGATTGCATTCATTATCACTTTTCGCTTCATCTCAAATACTCGGGCGACCAACGCAGGTTTATCAGATGTTGTCTGGTGACTCTTAAGCTCATTTTGAATTTCTAGCCAATTCGGATTTGCAGTGACTGTAACAAAGACATCCGGATGTTTATTGTATCATGTGATTGCCATTGCATCTTGATAAATCTCATACATATGCCTTGGACTCCCTGTATGAGACGATGGTAGAATAAAATGCTAGCCCACTTGATTTGGATTCAGTCCCTGTGCTGTAACATCTGTCAATCCTAAATACAACTCTACACGAATCTCAGCTTGATGATCTCTGAAATAGCGTAACTTGTTCTGTTCGGTCGAAGCCCAACCGTCAACAACAAATTCTTGGCATAGAGGCCCTACCTACAAGATCGTTGAATACTCTGTTGGGCGATCAAACAAACGATAAGCATAGTACTGCGTCTGGGTCAAACGCACATCTGTTGGATGATTAACCTTGAGCGAGAATTACAGCTGCTAAGGCACTTATATCAGTCCGACATAGGGAAGGAGCCACTCATCGATCTCAATGATGACAACCCTCCCGAAGCTGGTCGTACTAAGAACCCAATGCGAGGGGACCCAGTTCGGCGCAAGCTATCTGAGTCAGAATACAGCAACTCAGATGAGGACTCAGGAACAGCCTCATAGCCGGAGTCCACTGACCAGGATTGTGAGGGCCGACCCTCGACACCGAAAAAGAACTCAAAACAGGAAACTTTCTACTAAGGAAAGTGCATGGGAAACTGAGAAGAATGACCTGATCCGTCAGATGCATCGGATGACTGGCAAGGGGAGAAAAATGCAAGACTCCCTTGTTCAATCCACCATAATGGGAGCAGGCAGATCTCATTTTGCATCACGGGTGATAAGGAAGCCATACCCCTATGGGTATAGACAACTGAAGTTTAGTGTCTTTAGTTGCAAGTCAGATCCGGTCGGTCACGTATTCAAGTATAGTGCCACTATGGGACAATATGAGAGATATGACCATGTAATGTGTCAGGAGTTCAAAGCCTCCCTATCTGGATCAACGCTCCAGTGGTATCACAGATTACTTGAGCATCAGATCAGGTCCTCAGAAGAACTATTTAGGACTTTCATAGACAAGTACTCATGCAACAAGTATCAGCCAAAACGGATCGATGCCCTGTTCAACATCAAGAAAAAGGAGGAAGATGCGTTGAGGTCTTACATGCAACGGTTCATGGAAATTTCAATCCAAATAGAGTCTTGTGACGAACAGACTTCTATAATAGCTTTCAAACAAGGGTTGGATGAAAACAACGCCTTATTCGGATCTCTCTCCAAGAAACCACCCTGCGATTTAGAGGAACTCCTTGACAGGGTTGAAACTCATGCGGGGTGGGAAGAAGATGTCCTGAACAGACGTCAGGAAGCGAAGAAAATTAGTCAGACAGTTATTGGGATTCCTCGGGAAGGGAATGGAAATTATTCCCATAAAAAATCAAAGAGAGACCGTAATCGTAATCGCCAAAGGGCCGAATCTCCATCAAAGGGACAAATGCCCAGAGGGCAATACCAAAATGTAGCCAATAGTTCAGATGGAAAACCATAGAAGAAGCCACGTGTGGAAGGAACTGAAAAAGCTTTTCCCTCGATGGATAGAAACTTTGACCCTCTGAACAAAATGCTAGATGAGGTTCTGGACTCGATAAAAAATCAGAGCTACCTCAAATGGCCAGCTCCGCTAAAGCTAGGCTCCTTGGGTACCAGAGACTAAAAGACCTACTGTAAGTTCCATAAGAGTAAGGGTCATAGCACTAGAGCTTGCAGGACCCTGAAAAATGAACTATAGGATTTGATTGAAAGGGGGGTATCCGGGGCAGTTTGTGGCAATACCTAATAGGCTTAATATAGTACAACCCGAGGAGATCAAAGACGCCGCCGGCCTCAGATCCTCCGTGTTTGGACCGCTCAATGGTCGACTCCAAATAAATATGATTTCCAGAAAAGCAAGTAAACGGAATGGACAAATCACTGAAAATGGTGCACGATATCAAATGCGACGCGCCAAGCATGAGGGATCATGAATGAAATGAAATTTGATTACGAGTTTTGACACTGAGGATCTGCTCATCCTCTTCACTGAGGCTGACTATTGCAGCATCTAGACCACCCATGAGAATGCTGCTTGTTTTGACACTTCCTTTTGGAGATTATGATTTGAATCGCATAATGGTTGATCGAGGCAGCTTAGCAGATGTGCTATACTACGCCACATTCAAAAAGCTACAAATTCCAAACTCTAAAATGGTTGCTACCAACTCCAACCTATATGGATTCAGTGGGGACAAAGCTCTAATAGTTGGAGAGATCCAACTACCCGTAGCTACTGGTCCGGTAACTCATCATAAACTTTGTCATAGTAAAAGCTAACACACCCTATCATATGATCTTGGGCGATCCGGTCAAGCATTGCACTGCGGTCGCTCCTAGCACCTATCACCAATGTTTAAAGTTCCCGCATAACGGGACAATTGAGATGATCAGAGGGGATCAGGTGGCTGCCAAAGCATGTTATGCGCTGGCGACGAAGCATTCACCACTCCCTTTTGAACCAATAAAGGTGGGGCGACCCGCCAAATAGCAATTACAGTTAGATCCACCTCTCCCAGACCTGGTCCCACGAGAGTGGGAGGATTCCCCCTCACTGGAGCCGTTAGAATAAGTGAAAATTATAGGTGGTAGCTCGCCAACGACCACTTTCATCGACACCTTGTTGAGTGTTGAAGAGCACCAAGCTCTGATATAGTTCCTCCGACAGCACAGAGATGTGTTCGCTTAGTCATTCGAAGAAATGCTAGGAATTGACCCTCATGTGGCATGATACTAGCTCAATGTCTGCAGTGATGTAGTAGTAGTCAAGCAGAAACCGAGAAGGATAGGTGTTGACAGATCCAGGGTGGTAAAAGTTGAAGTTGAAAAACTAAAGGCAGCTAATTTTGTCAGGGAAATCAATTTTCCCACCTGGATTTCTAATATCGTCCCAGTAAGAAAGAGGAATGGGTCATGGAAAATATGTATTGACTTCACGGATCTGAACCGTGCATGTTCGAAAGATAGATATCCTCTGCCATGAATTGACAAGTTAGTGGATGCAACGACCATACATGAACTGTTATCCTTCACAGATAGGTCGTAAGGCTACAACCAGATCCTTTTACATGAAGAGGGCCACAAGCATGTCAGGTTCACAATCGAGGAGGGCCTGTACTACTATCAGGTCATGCCATTCGGATTGAAAAATTTAGGAGCCATATACCAACGTTTGGTAAACAAGATGTTCGAAGGATTAATGGGCGACATTGTGGAGGTGTATGTGGACGATCTCCTGATCAAAAGTCTGAAATGGGGAGATCATCTCTCCTACTTGAAACATGCATTTGACGTTCTTCGAGAGTATCACATGAAGCTCAACCCTGCAAAATGTGCTTTTGCTGTATCATCAGGAAAGTTTTTAGGGTACCTAGTTACTAAGAGAGGGATTGAGGTGAACCCAGATCAGATCCGAGCACTCATAGAGATGCCTTCACCTAAAAATATGAAAAAGGTTCAAAAAGTTACAGGCAAGTTAGTAGCTCTGAACAGGTTCATCTCCAAGAGTTCAGATAAGTGCAAACCCCTCTTTCAGTTACTGCGAAAGAACACCTCCTTTGCATGGACGGAAACATACCAAAAGGTGTTCAATCAACTCAAAACATACCTGGGGGCACCGCCGATCCTTTCAAAACTTGTTGAGAGAGAAGTCCTGGGTCTTTATCTCTGTTCCTCATGACTACGACATCAGTTCTGTAATGATACGCGTGGATGAAAAGAAGGTTGAAAAGCCTATCTATTTCTTGAGCCGAACGCTCCTACCAGCAGAAACAAGGTACCCTAAACTCGAAAGAGTCGCTTTAGCACTTGTTTTTGCCGCAGAGAAATTACGACCGTACTTCCAGTCCCACACCATCAGAGTGATCACAGAGTACTAATTGCGATCAGTTCTGGAATGACCAAATAGGTCAGGAAGACTAGCTAAATGGTATGTGCAACTGTCAGAATATGATATTATTTACGTCCCCAGAATCTCAGAGAGGCACTAGCAGAATTCTTAGGAGATTTCCCAATGACCTACACAGGGTATGATTCAACCACCCCCATTCTGATGATGGCAATCTGTCTGAATCTCTAAACTCCCGTCCAGACCGATGGGAGTCGAGCTCCAAATGGCGGCTGTTTGTGGATGGATCTTCAAATGACAGAGGTGCAGGAGTTGGAGATGTGTTAGTTACTCCCGACAATATGCGGCTGGAGAAATCTATATGATTAGGCTGGAACACCTTTAACAATAAGGCAGAGTATGAGGCGATACTTGCTGGCCTCACAATGGCCCTTGACTAGGGCCTTACAAACCTCACAGTTTTTAGTGACTCATAACTGGTTGTGTTCCAAGTTGATGGAGGGTATGAGGCCAGGGATGAATGAATGGCCAAATACCTGGAACTAGTAAGGGGTCTTCAAGGAAAGTTTGAGAACATTCAGTTTATCAGTTGCCTCAATCCGAAAATCGACACGCAAGATGCTTTGACATATGTTGCCTCGATGTTGGGCAACAGTGAGTCACGCTCCATCCCTATAGATTTCCAGGTGAAATCTAGCATTCAGATCCTAGTTACAACAGTTTGTATTTTTCTAGCCATTACTCCAAGTTGGATGGATCCATATAAGTCCTACCTCAAAGACGGAACACTCCCTGAGGACAAGAATGTAGCAAGGCGTCTGCTTGCAAAGATACAAAGATTCACCCTCTTTGGAGACGATCTGTACAAGAAGTCCTTTCTGGGACCTCATCTCAGATGTCTCTTCCCACATCTTGCTAAACAAGTTATGCGATAAGTACATGAAGGAATTTGTGGCAACCATGCTGGAGGCAAAACACTTGCTCTCAAGATCCTAAGGCAAAGATACTTTTGGCCTTATATGCAAAATGATGCACAGGTTTTTGTCCGTAAATATGAAAAATGTCAACGATATACTCCGCTAATCTATGTTCCAGCAACAGAACTACACCCATTGGCCAGTCCATGGCCATTTGCACAGTGGGGAACTGATATGGTAGGACCTCTACCACTTACTCCTGGTAATGTTCGATTCCTACTAGTTGTGACAGATTACTTTACCAAGTGGATAGAAGCAGTTCCCCTTGTCTTCATTCGAGAACATGACGTTAGAAAGTTTATTTGGAACAACATAGTCTGCAGGTTTGGCATACCCAAAGTTATCATCTCAGATAATGGGCAATAGTTCGCTGGAGGATTGGTCGTTGAACTCTGTGAGGAGTTTCGCATTACCCATCTGTTCTCTACTCCAAGGTACCCACAAGGCAATGGCCAGGCCGAAGCCTCTAATAGGGTTATCTTGGATAACATGAAGTATAAATTTGATGACGCAAAAGGTTTATGGGTTGAGGAACTACCTAGGGTCCTATGGGCATATCGAACTACACCTAGACGATCAACTGGTGAATCACCATTTTCACTGACCTACGGAACTGAGGCTGTCATACCTCCAGAACTGGTAGCTCCCACTCATAAGTCAGATATTGTACACTCTAGACAATAAAGAATTGTTATGTAGCAAAATGGATCTCCTAGATGAAAAACGGGAAGGTGACGTACTTTGCTTAGCTGCTAACCAGTAGATTCTGAAAATATCATACAACAAGAGAGTCCGGATTCGATCTTTCAAATCTGGAGATCTAGTTTTGTGCGAGATCCTAGAGCCCAACGGCAAGCTTGGGGCCAACTGGGAAGGACCATACATTATCGACAAGGTTGGTCGAACTGGTTTTTATTATCTATGCATTGTTGAAAGGGACGTTCTTGTCAAACCATGGAACGCGCATCACCTTCGCAAGTACTATCAGTAAATTGTTATTCTATGATTTTCAATGCATCATTCACTCCTCTCCAATTCATCAAAAAAGTGCTCCACATTGCCATCAAATTTATTCCTTGCATTTGTTCTTTATTTATGATCCACAATGGACTAAGCCTTTAGGAAATTATCTTCTCACTATCTATTCAAGAATATTGTATGCCAATTTGCTTTAGAACCACTGATACTGAGTATGGAAAAGTTGAAATGTATGTCAAATCCTTTCCCATACCCACGCAGCTGGAACTGTACGCCAGTTCCTTCAAATTGCGATTATCTTCGATGTGTTAAGCCTTTAGGGAATTCGACCACACTAATCGCTCAAGAAACTCAGATGCCGTTTGACTTAGAACAAGTGATAGTGTTCTCCGAGCCTGAATCAGTATGCCGCCTCGCACTCAAAAACATCAACATAAGAGTTCTGGGAAGATCTGGGTTGGATCCAGATCCTAGCACGCAAATCATAGGCCTAGAACAGTATCGGCATGATAGTGCTGAAGAAGATTCCCCCACTGCTGTTCTAGCAATAACCTATTTATTTTTTAAATAAATAGAACCTATCATTATTAAACACAGTATTGTGCTCATGGCAACAAGTTCCTTTCGCAAAGACATATGACTCTATTGCGATTGAACTCCTACTTACAGTTAACTTGAATGGCTCCCATGATATCCTGATCAAATTCTAGGCATGCCTCATTTTAATCTATTTAGCCTACTAGGGTCACCTATTGTTATTCCAAATGAACTTTGGGTGAATCAAGGGTAGAGTATGCATAGTAACACATGTCATATTACATAAAGTGAAGATAGTGTATACATAAAATATAAAAGCTGTAGAGCTCAGTAAGTAAATAGTATGCATGCATAAAATAGAAGAGCTGCAGAGCTCAGTAAGTAAATTGTATGTGAGCTATATAGCTCAATATTACAGATCCATAGAATAATTGTTGAAAATAATTGTTTATGAGAATCATCAACTGAGAAACTTATGAAGCAGGGGTAGAATCAAACTTCGGTTCACCATCAGTGATTGTTGTTGCACCATCGTCAGGAACTCTTGTTTCACTCTCAGGAACAGATTGTGATTGCATTAGCTAGAATGGTTGAAGGCTGAACATAACACTCACCTGAAACTGGAACTGGCAGAAAAGGAAGCTGAATGGGAGGCATGTCATCATCGGTGTTTTCTTCAGAGGATGAGGAGGCATCAGGCATAAGTTCTTCCTGGATAGCTGAGATATTGGTGTCTAGATCATAAAACAAGATGAAAGGGTTGGTTATTCGCCCCGGAGCACCCAACTGAGAGACATATCCAGTAGCCTCAATAGCTTCCTCAAACTTAACTTGTCTGGCAACATCGAAGAACTCTTGAGAAACATCAAGTACTCTCAGAGAAAAGCGAATGCCATTTATAGCTGACCTCTTCTTCACCTCCTTCACCACTTGAGAATAGAACTCAGAGGTCTCCGCCAAGAGTACATCAGCCTTCTTATCAGAGCGAAGACATTTCTCTTTTAGAGCTCTCTCATAGCCTGACAAGACCTCATTTGCATGGGCAATGTCTTGCCCAAGGGTCCTCATCTCGGTGTTCCTATGGTTAAGTTCCCCTTGGACTTGGTCATGTTTTGCTTGCAGGGTAGTGAAGTGGGGCTTACGCCCCAGAACTTCACTTTCCAAGTGGCAAGATCAGCCAAATTCTCCTTTATATGGGCTTCTCCGTAGAGCTCCTAAGGTTGGAGATAGTGTCTCTCATATTCTTGAAGCCGCGATAAGATTTATTCTCTTTTCGCCAAGAGTGGGTCAACTGGATCTGCAGCTCCTCCGTGTTCTCTTCGAAATTTCTTTCGCTTCTGACCACCACCGGGGTAGCCATGGCATCAGTGGATGAATTGGTGGAGGCCGCAAAAATGGGTTCTTTCATAGCCAAAAAGTTATTCACTAACTGGAGAAAGATGTGTAAGAAAAATAATAAGAGAAACCAAACACTGAACAGATAAGAAAGTCTTACCTTGGTAAGGTGAACAGCAGATTGGCAAAGGATAGGTCTAAGGTCCCAGCTATGTTGGCTTCAGCTTTGTCAACAGGAAGTCGCGCAGCTTCTAGGACTCCAAGCGCGATATCAACATCTTTAACAGAGTGCTTGTTGGTAACATGTAGTTCATCAGTTCGTCCCCAACGCCTTATCTCCACAATCATCTCCCTCTCAGGGGAATCTGGAGATCTTGGCTAAAAGGGAATGTCGTCACTCGCCCCCCTCCTATCACTGGAACGAGGAAGAGGGAGAGCGATAGGTACAGCAGTGGTTTCAGCAATACCCTTCCCCTTACGATTATCAGGGAGGGGAGGGTCAACAATCAGAAGGACATTATCACCAGTTTGTTCAGAACCTGTAAAAGGAACTGGAACTGATGGGGGTATGGCTACATTCTTACAAGACTTAACAGGTGGGGGAATACTAGTAGGAACCTTAAAAAGTGTGTCTTCACTAACAGAGAGGAGGCGAAACTTTGTTTTCTTACCAGAGTGGGCAACATCAGAAGCAGTATCAGATCTTTTCAATCTAGAACAGTTGGACGCATGCACTCCCCTTTTAAAATTGCTGGCCGCCAGCAGTTTATGAGGCAGTTCAGTTCCCCTCCTGCCAATGATCACACAATCATCACTGACAGCAGGCTCCTAAACTAAACCCGACGTCGCAGCATCACTGGAGACGGCCTTCGAACTCTTCTCCTTACGGTTTCCTCTTCTTCTAGTAATCAAAGAGGATTTATCCTGAACTGGAGGAGGAAGAAGTCCGACATCCTAATCAACAGGAGGAGGAAGTGTTGTGCGCCCAGAATTCACAGTATTTATCCCAAAGAGGGAATAGCTAGGAACAAGTTGCAGTAGTTCTTCAGTAGACATGTTGAAATATTCAAAAAGACGGGTGTGATCAGGAACTATCACCCAAGGAATCCTCTGTTCCTTGGGGATCTTCTTGATAATGTCCACCGTAGCAGCATCAATTGCAGTTAGTTGATTCCAGGGGGGAAAAGTCATCTAAGGAATAATAACAAAAGATATTTAGGTGAAAGACTCTTATATCAAGTTATAAAGTACATGAGTAGGACGACTTATTGGTTGGAGCATGGGTGTGTTTTCTGGGAACAGGAATTCCCATTGGCTCACCATCAACATCGGAGGGGCGAACATCCCACGCATCACCGAACACACGAAGGTGGTGATCAGCCCAGCCTTCGTCACTCTGCTTCCCCTAAAAAAAGACGATCAGAGAGTTCTTGTCTCTGATCATGAGGTAATAGTACGACTGGTATCGAATACGCCCGACCTTATAAAAGTAACCAAACACCCAACAGTTTAGAGCAAACCCATGTCTCTTGGCAAGAAGGGCAGAGGGACATAACAGTTCTATAGAACAGGGGTGATACCTGCCCAAGAACAAGATTGAAGTGAATCAGATACTCTCTTAGCAATGGGTGGAGGGGAAGAGTGAGTCCGGCCCTAAGCTGACCAATGGTGATGAGTGCCACCTCCTTGTAGGCTAACTCATCAGATAACCTCCCCCACTCCAGGTCGATATCTTCAGGGATGTGAAATTTCTCATGGATCAATTCCAGCGAAGGAAGATCTCCGAAGTTTACAAGTGACCAGTTGGGATTCATGATCGAGAAAGAGGAAAAATTTAAAGCTTTGGTTAAACCCTAACGGGAGATCAAAAGGTTCCGTTAGGATAAGAGATAATGAAAGTTCTCTCACCAGATCCTTTATATATAGATAAGATGGACGGTTAGGATGAGTCCAAGCGGTAAGTCTTTTCGGGATGGAACTGTCATCATTACTTTTTTCGGGAAACAGAGTGTCTGTTCGAAAGTTGTCTTTTTAGAACCTTAATTAGTTGGGCACGTCAGCAGTTCCAACAAATAGTTTTGGAAAAGATTCTCGTGCCAAAAACAACATCGCTTCAAGCGCCCACGTGCTAGCTGGCACGAGCGGGGGCATCTGTAGGGGCATTTCCCGTTACTGAATAGATGACACATGTATGGAACATAACCTAAGACTATAGATGTCCAGAATGAGACGTGGACCATCGATCATTTCTATGAATAAGTGATCTCGTTCCCAGCACGAGTATTTAGTGGACATGTGTCAAGCTTATGACTGACCGCCTTCAAGCATAACAGTTACCCCAGTCGTTAGGAACTGATATAGACAGTTCCTAAATAGAAGGAAATTGAAGATGGTGATCTTTGATGATAAGGAAAGAATCATGATGACATATCTTAGGAGTTACCTTTTAGATATAATTTTCCCATACACGATGGGACATTATGATCAACAAGAAAACTTACCTCTCATGAGATATGGTCTAGATTCAGACTTTCAAAAGAAGAGGAATCCTAATAGGAAGGCAGAGTCTAAAGATGGAAAGGAACTCACAAGCGGTGAAGACAGCCCTAACCCTAGGACTCTCATAGCCCTTCCTATATAAACCATAGGGATTCGCTCTTAGGAACTACGCAAAATAAGGTTCGATTCTCCAATATAACAAAGGAGATACGTAGGCAGCCGTCAGACGGTTCAACCCTAAACTTACCATAATTCATCCCTTCTCTATTCAGCAAAGGATTCCAGATCACAAGGCACAGAGGAAGATCAGGGGATACTTGAATTTCCCCTACAACCCGCCTCCTTTAAACATCAAGCTTCCACTCCTCATCATCTTCTAGCAGTCCCTATGCTATACATGCAGCTCTAAATGTACTATATGGAACACCATATACAAATTTCAATGATTCAAATGACTGCGGGCCCTTTACAACAGTTAACAACAAGCGAAAATAGAAGCATTCACCTACATTTGGGCTTCCAAAATACATCCGACCAATAGCATAACAACTTTTGCTCTTGGGTGTCCAAATTTTCTTAGACTTGTCATAAACAAAGTGTTGAGGGAATTCTTGATAAGTGTACTTTCTGGCATGTGGATATTTAGCACAACATTCAAAGAATACATTTAGAGTTGATTTATGACGCTTAGCTCGAGCAATAATTTCTTCCATCGGTTATGTTGCTTTATAAATAACCCGATGCATTCCAGACAAATGGACTGCCAAGCGAACAACATTTGGTACCTCCTTGTGCATTCTAAACTCTAATAGACGCCACACAGCTTCTAGTGGTCCGATAAACCTCCCGTCGATGTACTGTTGCATCTCGTCATTCGCTCCAGTTAGCACCATAGTTGTTTTGTCAAATCCCTTGTAAATATACTTAGTGATATATTTGACTGCCCGAACTGATGCACATACTTCAACGTTAATGTGGTAGTCAAACATTTCAGATAGATACCGATTGTACGGAGTAACATTTCGGTTGTCAACGGTTTGCTCACCTCTTATCTTGCTTTTGACCTTGTACACTTTTCCTGTGTTGCGACGCTTATAAAGAGGGTACCCTTCTTGATCCATCGTTATCTTTTCAACAAATTCTCATGGATAATGGAACCTGCACTTGCCATCTTGCATATACAGTGCTTCTGGGTTTTCAGCACCACACGGACCATGAATCATGCAGTTCATAATGATATGAAAGAGTGCAGGTTGAGTGGCTGGGTCTGGAATCCCGGCAGAACCTATTCGATCCACTTGTTCAGTGGTGTGAATCTTATCCTCATGTTGAAGGAATATGAGAGCGTGCATGTGTGGGAGGCTGCATTTTTGAAATTCAATGGTGTAAACATGTGCCACTGCACGTCCAAACACGTCATTTTTTAAGATTTCATTCATTAACGCTTTTCCCTTCATCTCAAATGCTCGGGCGACCAACGCAGGTTTATCAGATGTTGTCTGGTGACTCTTAAGCTCATTTTGAATTTCTGGCCAATTCAGATTTGCAGTGACCATAACAAAGACATCCGGATGTTTATTGTATCGTGTGATCGCCATTGTATCTTGATAAATCTCATACATATACCTTGGACTCCCTGTATGAGACGATGACAAAATAAAACCCTGGCCCACTTGATCTGGATTCAGTCCCTGTGCTGCAACATCTGTCAATCCTGAATACGACTCTGCACGAATCTCAGCTTGATGATATCTGGAATAGCGCAACTTGTTATGTTCGGTTGAAGCCCAACCGTCAACAACAAATTCTTGGCATAGAGGCCATGCCTGCAAGATCTTTGAATACTCTGTCTGGCGATCAAACAAACGATAAGCATAATACTGCATCTGGGTCAAACGCACATCTGTTGGACGATTAACCTTTACAGAACATATTTTGCAGAATCACCAAGAAAATGAATTATTTAAGTTGCAAAATTATGAAGTAAGGTAACCAAAATACCACAACTTCCGCAAATAAGGTTAACATATAGGTTTATTACAACAAAACTTCTGGATACACGATATTTGTAGTGCAATTAGAAGTATATGGTGGAAGGATGACACTAATTCTTTTTGATGATGTGCATATTGAGAGGGCCAAATACAATTGTCCATGATTGAAAGCATGTGTCCGTTGATCTATCCCAATGTATTTGACTGATTGTCTTTGTGATTTATTTATCGTCATTCCATATGCGAGTCTTATAGGGAATTGATGCCATGTCATTTGAACTGCCATGTCATTAGATGAGGGCGTCAAAGAAATTCTCGATAGAAGTACTGGCTCACCTGCTTTGTCTCTAGTTAAAATCCTAGCCTGAATCACTTTTGGAGCACATTGTAGAACTATTAGTCGTGTTCCATTGTAAAGTCTATTTCTTGGTGCTATATTTTTTACCAGCATAATCAGGCTCCCACGTTTTAGCTTTAGTTGGAAAGGAGATAAAATTGACGGATCAAGTAAATTCAAAAACTCACTTGGATAATCACCTCCATTCGCGGGAGAGTTGCCATCTTTTTCAACTAATTTATCTGCTGCTAAATATTCAATAACATCTCCAGGAAACAATTTTAAGGCAGTGTCATTGATTTCCTTGACATCGTGTCATTATGTGTAGCTAGAATAGTATGCATGCTCTCTTAGAAAATCAGCGGAAGTTGTGCCCTCCACATTCAAATTTGGGTACACAGAGTAAATGAGTTCTTCGAGATTTCTACAATGTCATATCCCAAATGGAAGCTCTACCGTATCTTTTGGATTTGTTCCAATCTAAACAAATAAGTTAAACTTAGACGATGAGCTACTATGTAAGAGTATTTGCAAAAATACAGTTCAAAATAAATTGTTAAAGTAGATATTTTACCTCTTTCAAATAGTTTGCAATGTTGATGTTATCTGGCTCTGTCATATCAAGCCGCATGTTTTGAACCAGATGCAAGACTTCCACATGTATCCAGAGCGGAGATCGTCTCAATGATGCAACGAAAAATTCTTCACGGACACCTTTTGGTATAATAGGCAAATTTTGCCTAAAATCCCCTCCGAGAATCACAATGATTCCAACAAATGGCTGCTTATTACAACATATATCCAAGAGCAATCGATCAACAGCTTCTACACAGTGTCTATGTTGCATGGGGACTTCATCCCAAATAATAAGTTTCGTTTCTTTGAAAAGTCCGACTTGCAATGATTCTTTACCAAATCCACATACTGTATCTTCTAACACATCTAGTGGTAACCTAAATGTTGAGTGGGCCGATTCCAAATTCTCCGACAATAATAAAGACGCAATTCCAGAATAAGCCACCATAATCACGATATTACCGATACTACGACATTATGCTGCAATTGTATTGTATAGAAATGTTTTTCCAATACCCGCAGCTCCATTTAAGAAAAATAATTTTCCTTTAGCATTGTGCACAGAATCCGTCACTGCATTGAAAGCTTGACGTTGTTCTTCATTGAGACGACTGACATTATCATTTGCCACCTGTTGTAGTCCCTCATACTGAAGTTGTTGTTGCTCCAAAATAAGTCCATTGCCAACTATCTTATTCCAATTTTCTCTTGGTAGTGGCATGTCTGGGAAATATGAAAGCTTCTTATCAAAAAGGATTTGGTCCAATAAAAATAAGTCGTAGTCTTTTACTTGATCATCAGAAGGATTTGAAATAAGAAACAATGTTTTCATCTTGGGTGCAAGATTATCACAGTACATATTTGTAATGCAAATATATCCCACAATAGTTTTGGATGTGTTGGAGTGCACTCTTGAAGGATAACACTGAAAAGTCTGCATAGTTGATACCCAGTTAGCATCACAGCTGCCTCCTTTAAATACTGTTTCCACTCTTCATCATCTTCTAACAGTCCCCGTGCTATACATGCAGCTCTAAATGATTTAAATGATTTAAATGATTGCGGGCCCTTTACAACAGTTAACAACAAGTGAAAATAGAAGCGTTCACCTGCATTTGGACTTGCAAAATACATCCGACCAATAGCATAACAACTTTTGCTCCTGGGTGTCCAAATTTTCTCAGACTTGTCATAAACAATGTGTTGAGGGAATTCTTGATAAGTGTACTTTCTGGCATGTGGATATTTAGCACAACATTCGAAGAATGCATTTAGAGTTGATTTATGACGCTTAGCTCGAGCAATAATTTCTTCCATCGGTTATGTTGCTTTATAAATAACCCGATGCATTCCAGGCAAGTGGACTGCCAAACGAACAACGTTTGGTACCTCCTCATGCATTCTAAACTCAAATAGATGCCACACAGCTTCTGGTGGTCTGATATACCTCCCGTCGATGTACTGTTGCATCTCGTCATTCGCTCCAGTTAGCACCATAGTTGTTTTGTCGAATCCCTTGTAAATATACTTAGTGATATATTTGACTGCCCGAACTGATGCACATACTTCAACGTTAATGTGGCAGTCGAACATTTCAAATAGATACGGATTGTACGGAGCGACATTTCGGTTGTCAACGGTATGCTCACCTCTTATCATGTTTTTTACCTTGTACACTTTTCACGTGTTGCGACGCATATAAAAAGGGTACCCTTCTCGATCCATCGTTGTCTTTTCAACAAATTCTCATGGATAATGGAACTTGCACTTGCCATCTTGTATACACGGTGCTTCTTGGGTTTTCAGCACCACACTGACCATGAATCATGCACTTCATAACGGTCTGAAAGAGTGCAAATAATATCCGGATAAGAATACCATTCAGACCCAGGCATCACTGATTGATATTTTGGTGTAAAATGTCCGTCGTGGATCAAGGACTTCTTTTCTGTTCATACGTTTTATGGTTTTAATGGGAAACAAGGAAAATTATTACAATAATAATAATAACAGGCTTTACTTTTGTTTCATTATATTACTAGTGTTCTTTTTACGAATATGATTAATTTTGATTTCAATCGATTGAAGTACTAGTAGAAGGAACTGGAAGCATTATAAAATAGACTTTAGGCATTTTTATAACCAAATGTTACAAAATTACAAGCCTCCCTAACGAAATGGGACAAGTTTACAACCAACGCTAACGCCCTGTTTGACTATTCGGAAAATCCTCCTACTTCCTTACTAAATGATTCAAGGCCTAGGGGAGAAAAAAAAAACACTCCCAAAATGGATGTGTAGATCATACAAGAAAACAGACCGGTGCCTAGATGAAAATTTTATGCGTGCATGAACAAACCGGACTACGGACTACAACTACACTAGATATTCACAAAATGAACGTCCATTCGGCCAAATGGCAGTTCCACACCTGGGGCACTTCCTATGGAGGATTTCCAAGTTCCTCAGAATGCATGGATTGCAGAAAAGGTGGAAGCACTTGGTAATTACAACTGGGAAAACAATGAAATCATAATTCCATCAATGGCCTTCAAAGATGAAAACCAAAAATATCATGAAAGTGTGAATCCTACTTGATAAACACATCGATGAAATTAAAGACTATTACAGTAAGATGCATGCAGAGCTTGGGATCCGTAAGCATTCATTCAAGGCATA
This sequence comes from Coptis chinensis, assembly GCF_015680905.1. Classification (NCBI taxonomy): domain Eukaryota; kingdom Viridiplantae; phylum Streptophyta; class Magnoliopsida; order Ranunculales; family Ranunculaceae; genus Coptis; species Coptis chinensis. The sequence continues at coordinate 82,399,610 of NC_141463.1, read as the reverse complement.
TTTCCATATTTAAACAGATTTCACTGGAGCATGAGTGTTTAGTTGGTTACAGTGACAGGTGAACAAATCATACCTCTTTTGGGTGGTCAAAACATACACCACATTTTGTTAGGCTATGGAACCGTCGAGCGAATGAAGCTCCGGTATCTCACCAGCAAGCTTTAGAGTTCTGAAACTTTTCAGAATTTCGATGATTTGTCGATATTTCGGGCCCAAGCCCATATTTCTCACCTTTTTTCTATGTGTACCTATATAAAGGAAATAGATTAGGGTTTTGAGATAACTTTTTGAGAGATTCATTTCTTGGGTATTGTGGGAGCTCTATTGAGCTAGGGTTTGAGTGAGGCCTCTTGTTCTTGATTCTTGATATCTCTTGTAAACTCTCCAATCTTTGCTATAAATGAAACTTGGCTCTTGTGTGGATGTAGGTAACATTTACCGAACCACCTAAATCTTTGTGTCTCTTTGCATATTTACTTCCTTATTTATTGTTTGCTTGCTATGGGTGATGATAAATTAGTAGCTTTGTTTGTTTGAGTTTGTTGTGATAACTACCAAAGTCTTGGGTGGGTGATTTCCTTGGTGTGAGCTCCAAGTTGAAATCATTTGGGATAGAAAGTAACTAGATTGAGGTGTGACTTTCTAGTGAAATCTCCCAACAAGTGGTATCGGAGCACGGTTTTGAATCATTAAAACAAGGTGAGTGAGGAAAGACTCCACCTTTAGCATTGAGAGCTAGGTGTTTGAAGAAATTCCTCTGAAAGGTTCTCCACCGTTGTTTTGGTTCAGTGGAAGTCATGACAACCGAAAAAGAAAGCTACAAGATAGAGAAGTTTGACGGAACAAACTTCGGCTATTGGAAGATGCAAATCGAGGACGTACTCTATCAAAAGGATTTGATGGAAACATTGATAAGTGAGAAGCCCGATGAGATTCCGCAAGGCAAATGGGATTTGCAAGATAGAAAGGCATTGGCCACAATCCGATTGAGTCTCTCAAAGTCGGCAGCCTTCAATATTAAAACTGAGAAGACGGCGAAGTCTCTCATGGAGGCACTTACTACGATGTATGAACAACCCTCGGCCGTGAACAAAGTCTATTTGATCACCAAGCTATTTAGTATGAGAATGTTGGAGGGGACCTCCTTCAAGGATCACCTAAATGAATTCAACCAAACTAAGGACCAATTGGAGTCGGTTGATATTACATTTAGTGATGAGGTGCTAGCTTTGGCGATACTTGGACAATTGCCTCCAAGTTGGAAGGTGACTATGGCGGCTATTAGTGGCTCTGCGGGAATGACCAAGTTGAAATTTGAGCACGTTGTTAGTATGGTACTAACCGAGGAAATCCGGAGACAGGATTGTCCTTCATCTTCAGGGTCGGCATTGAGCACTGAAAGTAGGGAAAGAAATTCAAACAGGAGTCGTAGTAAGAAAAAGTGGAGGGGGAGATCAAAATCTCAAGCCCCCTGATTGCAAAGCGTTGAACACAATCCTCGAGACATAAGTGAAGTTGTATGTTACAATTGTGGTAAGCATGGCCACTATAGTAACAATTGCCCGGCACTAAGAAACAACAACAACATTAATAAGAACAAGAAAAAGAATCAAAAGCTAATGTTGTTGAGATGGTAGATGATGCTTTGATATGTTCGATGGAGCACAAGAAGGAGTCTTGGGTACTTTATTCCAACACATCTTTCCATGCTACCTCACATCGAGAGTTCCTTGAGAACTACACCGAAGGTGACCTTGGAACGGTCTTTCTCAGTGATGACCAACCTTGTGACATTGTCGGCAAGGGTGACGTGCATGTCAAGATGAATGGCTCGTCATGGTTATTGAGGGACGTCAGACACGTTCCGGATTTGAGAAAGAATTTGATTTCTGTGGGGCAAATTGGCAAGTGAAGGATTTGTTACAGTCTTTACCGGTGATACTTGGAAGGTCTCGAAGGGTTCAATGGTTGTTGCAAATGGTAAGAAAGATGGTACTCTCTACATTACTGCACATGGTTGTGAGTCGATTGTTGTGGTACATGGCAAAGAGGATCCGAATGTTTGGCACCGCAGACTTGGTCACATGAGTGAGAAAGGAATGAAAATCCTTCACTCTTCTGGTAAACTCCCAAAGTTACAGTCGACTGAAATTGACTTATGTGAGAAATGTGTATTTGGAAAGCAGAAGCGGGTGAGTTTTCAGAGAATGGGTCAGACTCCGAAAGCTAGAAGGCTTGAGTTGATTCATACAGATGTCTGAGGGCCAGCTAATGTCTTTTCACTTGGCGGAAAGTCATATTTTGTGACTTTCATTGATGACCATACTAGGAAGGTGTGGGTCTATTTCTTGAGACACAAGTCAGAAGTATTTGAAGTGTTCAAGACTTGGAAGGCCATGGTTGAGAATGAGACAAGCTTGAAAGTAAAGAAGCTGAGATCCGACAACGGTGGAGAGTATGAGGATTCAGGTTTTAAGAAGTATTGTGCTGACAATGGCATCAAGATGGAAAAGACTTTACCAGGGACACCTCAGCAGAATGGGGTTGCAGAGCGGATGAATAGAACACTGACAGAGAGAGCTAGGTGTATGCGTACACTAGCAAGCTTGCCCAAGCAGTTCTGGGCAGAAAGTGTTAGCACAGCAGCTTACCTGATCAATAGAGGACCATCAGTACCTTTGGATTTTAAGATTCCAGAGGAAGTGTGGAGCGGGAAGGATGTGAACCTTTCCCATTTGAAGGTGTTTGGTTGTGTGTCCTATGTTCACATTAGTGACCAACCTAGAAGCAAGCTTGATGCTAAGTCACTAAAGTGCACCTTCATCGGCTATGGCGGTGATGATTTTGGGTATCGCTTTTGGGATGATCAAAATCGGAAAATCATTCGTAGTAGAGATGTTGTGTTTAATGAGAAGGTGATGTACAAGGGCGTAGAGATGAAGCACAAAACCAAGAAATCGGGTACGAGAGGAGTACGAGTATGTTGAGTTGGAAGACTTGATGTAAGTCGTGGGTATAGTGGAGCCCCACAAATCGAGAGATGACATTAGTAGTGACTCGGAGAATAATGAGAATACTACACCACCGAGTCCATCTCCATCTCGCGCCCCCGGAAGACATCCAGGGCCATGTACCAAGTGCGAGATATCCACCCTCCACCTATGTGAATTACTTTGCTACTTTCATCGATGGTGGCGAGCCTCAATGCCATGATGAAGCATTGGGCGCGAGTGATGCAAGTAAGTGGGAGCTTGCTATGCAAGATGAGATGAAGTCCCTCATCTCTAATGGCATGGGAGTTAGCCATACTACCCACGGGTAAGAAGGCTCTACGAGAACAAATGGGTGTTTAGAGTCAAAGAGGAACATGATGGTTCCCGAGAGATACAAAGCGAGGCTAGTAGTCAAGGGTTTTTCAGCAGAAGCGCGTTGACTTCATAGAGATATTCTCCCCGATGGTGGCCGAATACCATTCGGTCAATGTTGAGTATTGTTACAGCGGAAGATTTATATCTTGAGCAGTTGGATGTTAAAATTGCCTTCCTCCATGGTGACCTAGTTGAGGAAATTTACATGCAGCAACCAGAGGGTTTCATCAAGAAGGGTAAATAGAATATGGTATCTTGGGCTCGAAAAGAGCTTTTATGGTTTGAAACAAGCCCCCAGGCGTTAGGTGCAGGAAGTTTGATAATTTCATGCAAGGAAATAGCTACTATAAGTGCAACGCTGACCATTGTTGCTACTTCAAGAGGTTCGACTCCAGCTACGTCATCCTGTTGCTATATGTTGATGATATGTTAGTAGCGAGTTCTGATATGTCAGAAATTGGGAGATTGAAAGAGAAGTTAGCAAGTGAGTTCTCTATGAAGGACTTGGGTGCAGCGAAACAGATTCTAGGGATGAGGATCATAAGAGATAGGCAGAAAGGTATTCTAGAATTGTCTCCGGTGCCGAAAGTATTGAGAAGGTATTGAAGAGGTTCAACATGGGTAGTGCAAAACCGGTTTGCACACCTTTGGCGATCCACTTCAAGTTGTCAAGGAACACTCTCCCAAGATCTGGTTGAGGAAAGAAACTTCATGGCTAAGGTACCATACGCCTCTGCCATTGGAAGTCTTATGTATGCCATGGTTTTCACGTGTCGAGATATAACCCAAGCAGTGGGAGCTGTCAGTAGATTTATGTCTAATCCTGGAAAGCAACATTGGGAAGCCGTGAAGTGGATATTGAGATATCCGAGGAGGTACTACGAGAAATGTCTATGTTATGGAAGGGTGTTGTGAACCCGCAAGGGTATGTGGATGCCGATTTTGCAGGAGAAGTAGATCGCAGAAGAAGCACTACTGGTTATGTCTTTACAAAGAGGTGCTATTGCGCGATGAGTTGGATTTCGATTACATAAGATTGTTGCTTTGTCTACCACGTAGCGAGTATGTGGCGTTCTGAGAGGCAAGCAAAGAGATGATCCGTTTCGAGGGATTGATGGAAGAGCTTGGGATGAAGCAAGAGAGAAGTGTGTTACACAAAGGATACCGAGTGCTATACATCTTGCTAAGAATTCCGCCTTTCATTCTAGGACCAAGCACATTGGTCTTCGGTATCATTTTATCCGATCTCTGTTGGAGGATGAGGTTTTAGCACTTGAGAAGATCCAAGGGAGTGAGAATCCAGCGGATATGTTGACCAAGACCGTGCCTACTGAGAAGTTGAAGTTGTGTTCAACTTCGGTGGGTCTTCTTGCTTGAAGACCATGATGGATGAGCCGAGTGTTTCATTAATAAATTGGATTTGGATTGAGTTGTTACAATTGAGATGTGATGTGCATGTAGAATCTCGAAGGTTCCAAGTGGGAGATTGTTGGGCTGTGGAACCATCAAGCGAATGAAACTCCGGTATCTCACCAGCAAGCTTTAGAGTTCTGAAACTTTTCGGAATTTCGATGATTTGTCGATATTTCGGGCCCAAGCCCATATTTCTCACATTTTTTCTATGTGTACCTATATAAAAGAAATAGATTAAGGTTTTGAGATAACTTTTTGAGAGATTCATTTCTTGGGTATTATGGGATTGAGCTAGGGTTTGAGTGAGGCCTCTTGTTCTTTATTCTTGATATCTCTTGTAAACTCTCCAATCTTTGCTATAAATGAAACTTGGCTCTTGTGTGGATGTAGGTAACATTTACCGAACCACCTAAATCTTTGTGTCTCTTTGCATATTTACTTCCTTATTTATTGTTTGCTTTCTATGGGTGATGATAAATTAGTAGTTTTGTTTGTTTGAGTTTGTTATGATAACTACCAAAGTCTTGGGTGGGTGATTTCCTTGGTGTGAGCTCAAAGTTGAAATCATTTGGGATAGAAAGTAACTAGATTGAGGTGTGACTTTCTAGTGAAATCTCCCAACACATTTAAGTATTGATTTGCACTCCTTCACCTCATGTTGAAGTCTCTGAATTGCAGCCTCCCCGCTTTCTCAAGTCATCTCCAATATAGCGTTATTAACTTCAGCAAGTTCGTTCTCGAGCCTCTTCCTCTCATCTCTGCTTTGGAGTAACTAACCTTAGACATTTGTGCATGGAAAGCATAAAATATTTCAAGCCAATTGGTTGTTGCTAGAGTGCTAGACACAAACATAAAACATCACGGTTATCTCCACAAAGTAGAACTTTCGGGGCCTTGATGGATAGGTAGTGAACTTTTCGACCAAATGATGCGAAATTGTAATATACAAATTAAGACATCACAGGTAACTCCACATAAAAGAACATCCGGAGCCTTGACGCAAAGGTAGCAAATTTTTCAATAAAATGATGCTAAATTACAATTTAAAAAAGGGAGATAAAATGCATTGTTTCCTAACATCTAAAATTTCTGAACAAGTTACTGATAGTATAAACTGTAGTGACCCACACGACCACATGACGTCATAAAAGTGGAATAAGTTTCAAAACACGTAGAATTCACAAAGGAGACTTCGCTTACATAGAATACCAAAGAGGCCACTGTCATAATCTTCACCTATTTACTTGAATTTATTTTTTGAAACAAAAGGTAAATCTAAACTCCCCATTCAGATTCAATGTAGGTATTTTGTACTTCAAACTCAAAGAGAAGAAAAAAAACAAACAAACAATTTTATGTACTTCCGGATCGAGAAAAAAGCAATGGAGTTTCAGAATTTATGGGCCTGGACATCTGGCTTTTTAAATTTTAGAAACTCGTGAAGATTTTTCTATATCAAAACAATGCTAATAAGGTGGGAAAATGAACAATTTGCAAAGCTTATTGACAATGATAATAATGGCTTGCTGATTGGTCTACAGTAGAAAGACATAGTTCGGGTGCTATGGAGATGGCCATAAGGTGAACCACACCATATTTGGTCTATTGGTCTCAACTCTCAATGCAATGTGGACTAACACATCCTTGACAATGTCCTGTTATCAAAATCATGGACAAATTTTTCTTAAGGGATAAATGATGCATTTTACAAGAGGTGAAAAAACATGCTGCTTATTGATGCAATATACTTCGCCAATCGAAAATGTATGAACTTCTCTCTATACCTTTAGAAAAAGATTAAAAGAATAGCTTGATACATTAAAGAATCATCAGGAGAATGTAAAGTCAAGTATAAAACATAGAGAACACACCTCTCACTCTCCAGCTCCATCTCATACTCGGCAACCTTTGCTTGCAGGAGTTGCTTTGCGATCATCTGCTTCTCAGAAAGAAGAAAGCTCTGCCCCTGCTTTGTTTTCACACTCTCAGAAACAAGCTGCAAAAGAAGAAAATTAGGAAGCTTGTCACACTCACTCTCCCAGACACCCAAAATACAGTATACATTCTTTTAATGAAACCCACTTCAAGAAAGCCTGTTTCAACCTTCATGTGTCTAGGTCTATTGCCCTCTAAATTCTAAATCAAGCAACTCAACTCGGGGATCATATACCAATATACCATAAAAAACAGAAGGACTGACTACTCAAATATCATCCATTTCTGACCGAGGACCCACCAATAACTCAAACTACACTATAGAAAAAAGTGGAATTGTTCATTAGAACACCTACATAAAAATTGGGGTCCTAAACCTTAATTCAATGTAATTTCAATCAGATTTTAGCTTATCCATGCGCCAAAAAACCTGCCGTCCAACAATCTCCCACTAAGTCTCCAGCCTCAACTGATACAGCGTCACTAGGTTGATTATTTCCGAGCAGGCTTGTCACCCATCCGAGTGGAGTGCCATATGACTTCAGAGTAAACCAACCAAATTTCGGGTGTTTTTTGGACTTTTTTTATTTTCTTAATTGTCCCACATCGGCGAGGCTGAGTAGTCTGGATTAGTTAATAAAGGGTTACGTGAACTACTAGGATAGGTGGTGAAGGAAGAGAGGCAAAGGATGTTAGCGAAGTAGGGACGAGAGTGCCCACCCGGCGGATGCCCCTCCCCTGAGCCACTTTTTAATTTTAAAGTTGACTCAATTATTTTTGCGCTTTTGGTACTCAAATTCACGCATATCTGTACGTGGTGGTTCAGGAATCAGGCTAAAGAAATAAAATAGGATGATTGGATTGGTAAAGGCTAAATAGACCAAGATCGAATATACGCCTAAGTGAACTCTTGGACCCTCAACTGGCATAGAGGTTGTTTTCGCTTAAATCCACACACCTAGCTCCCAGCAACAATCTATGAGATGTACATGTACGCCTAAGAAGATTGTGTTTGAAATCAAGATTCCATGAAAACCCAGTAAAGACCACAGGAGAGAGGGAGTTTGCGCATTCGAAAATAGATCCACTATTTCACATGTACTTCAAACTTTTCAGGAAGCCATCTCTAGTCTATCAAACACATACAGTTGAAGAGTCATTCTTGGTGGAGTGGTGATGGATTGCAATCCGAATAGGTGCCCAGGGTAAAGTCTTAGACGCCCAAAACACATTATCCCGCCTTGAGTAAGGAAGAGCATGCAGTGCCCTGAAGGCCGGCCTGAACACCTGTTACCCCTCAAGTCAGATTCATGGCTATTGGGGTGGAGCTGAAGGTGTAGTCCTGAATTACACCACTCAGTGCAGTGCTCAACGTTTGGCTGTGCATATCCTCCAGATGAGTTCACCTCGTGCTATTCAGCAAATAATATTAGACAACTATTTTGGTATAACTTGGATTGTCCATTGGTTTGGAATCTGTATAGCTCCGCGGTGGAGGGTTTTCAGGTGTGTTCACCAAAACTTTAGTGCCACCTTTAGAGTTGAGAAGGTGAAGTTGATACTGAACCTCAAAGTAGAACTGGAACCATTTCTGTTAGAATTTCTAACCTTCATCCTAGCAAGGTGGTTAAATTAATAGCGTACAATAGTTGTACCTGCCCGTTATATGAACTCCACTTATACGAACTCCAAAAAAACTCCACCAAGAAAAACAATGAATTAGAAGCTGATTTTTTGTGGTGATGTTCACCCAACAATATAGATCATTCTTAGAAAAAATCAGCACATTTGAAGATGTCTAGACGTATCAAATTTTGTTTACAATGTTATAAAATTATCTAACGGTCCAGATTTTTCGAATTTCAAAACAATTTTTGTACAAGGTTAAATATATGTATCTACAATACCGTCATCTTCTTTGGACTAATTACTGCTTCCCTCATTGCCAACTGTGTTCACATGGCACCACCAAATGATCATTAATCACTGCCACCATAGCTACTGGGATTCATATATCCGTTTTATGACTAGCTTTCGAACCCGTCCTACGAACAGGTGTCATTATATTAAATTATTCTAAAAAATATTAGCAACTATGCAGAGCAGATATGAAAATTACATTAATCACTCATTCAAATTTCTTGCACCACTCTCTATAAAAAGGAAGCATCAAATCTTGATAAAATCCATCGATTTTTTTTTGTTATTAGGTTTAATAATATAAGTTTGATTGAAGTTTTGTGATAATGCCCAATGTGGCGTTAATAATATTGAAGCTACTTGAATAGCAAGACATTCCCAGTCATAATAAAAGAACTAGCTATTTTGCCCGTCCTATGGCCGGGCATGTTAATTTAAGCTTGTAAATTTGACGTGTTATGCTTAATTTGGGTACTTCTAAGTTATTCAGCAATATGGTATTGTAGTGTACTACAAATACTAAAATTAAAAAGCTTGAGAAAGGGGAGCAAAGGCGCCTCTGTGCAAACAATTCAATGTAGAGATGAAGTACAAATGAGTTGTAAAGAGGGAAAACAAAAAAAAAAATGGCATGAATAAAACTAATAGAAACTTATAGCCAAATTATGCTCAAGCATACAAAATTTTACTCAGTGGAACTTCAATTCGATTTGATGACCCAGGAAATATCTTTAAAAGAAATATGTATATAAGTAATATGCTAATAAGTTGATTTCCAAATCACACGTAATTTGAGCCTTTCAATTATGTTTGTTAGACTCATCCTAGCAAGTGCACATTGTAGTTGTAGATGAGAAAGAAAAAAGGTTAGTGCATCTCTGTAACAATGGAAAAACCTTGGGCATGGACTTGGATTCAATAGATAAAACTGAAATAGAAAATAAAATCTCTTAAATTTCCAATAATAGTCAGTTGGTTTCATCGAAAAAAAGGAGTTACAATAGCATCTGAGGCATATTACCTAGTTACCATGTATTACAAAGGGTCATATTGAATCTACATATGAGATTACATCAATAAGAATTAAAGTACACCCCTTAGTCACTATATGTAGTAGGTCACTCTGACTTGTCCTCATATACAGTAGCAATGACATTGTTATCTAGTTCTTCCTGGCTTGTTAGCTACTTAGCTCTTCCCTTCACATTAACTCTTAAAGATGATGGGCATGATATAAGTTGGATTAGCTCACAGAAACACGAAGATATAGGTTAATGAGATATAAAACTAAATTAGAAAGAAAACCGAACCTTACCTGCTAATGCCTTCACTACTGAGGTGGAATTCCAAAAGAATTGTTCTTGCATAAAAAAAAAAGGATAAAAGAATTGTTCATAATCATTAAACTTATGTGCAACATATAAATATATATATACACACACGTTACATTATTGATATTATATGCATCTAAAATAACAGAATTAAGATACTCACCTTTGATGAAGCACTTAGAAAATTCCAGAAAACTAATAGTAGCTTTTGCATAATAAGAATTCACCAATAAATGAAACATGCAAGAGTTTAAGTTTGCCCTAGTCACTTGAGTTTCTTCATATTTTCTAAGATCCTTCTTGAGAGTGCCAAACCTACGGGCCAGTACTCGACTCTTTTAGTTGAGATGAGAATAACCCAATTAGTAGCCAAAGCCGTGGCTATTAATCCACATCCCTTATCATCATCTCGTGTGATACCCTCAGTAACAATGGAAAAACCAAATGTGACGCTTACTTATTTTTCGAGACTCATCTTTGGGGTTTTAATTTCAACTGACAACTTGCTAAAAATATAAGAATCTCCAATTTCATGCAAAATATATATTTTCTACAACATATTACCATTTCAATATTTAATCCACAACTTACAACAACGAATAATAACAAAGAGCATGCTAAAAAATAAAACAGATGATAGATTTGAAGAATGACTCCATCAAATTTTCATGATACAATTGATATTTTTATTTTTTTTTCCAAAAAAAGTATTGTGCACCACATGTTACTTGCAACAACAACCATGTGGTAGGATACAAATTCAGTTTCTCATCAACTCAGCAAGTACAACCAATAGAACATATGACAATCCTAATTAGACGACTTTAGACTCTTTGATTGGATATCGAATTTCACCAATTGAATGCAACCCTTCATATGGGTTAGCTAATAGAGCAATAAATATGTCTTGGCATTTCTTTTTTTTTTCTCTACCAATCAATGACCCTAAACTTTTCAAGGTCTTAAAGACTGGGCTCAAGGCTAGAAGAAGTAGGTAGCTACTGGTTTGTTATCACCAAAGACACAAAAACAACAGCAAATTAAAGGAAATAATAACTTTGCAATTAAAAATATAAAAAACAACATACAATTTTCAAAGAGAATCCAAAAGCAACCACAAACCTCCTAGATGAGCAATAAGCTTAGGTAATGTGCATGAAGTAAAGCTTTTATTTGCTTTAACTCTCTAGCCGCTGTGTCAGTCAAGCACCAAGCCGCCTCAAGCAACTACACCATTTAAAATATATATATATAAGAAATCTCTTTCAACGTATATGGACTTGATTAACATAGCGGGTAGCCTTTGGTGAAGAAGGTGGTAGTCTTACGGTTTTTGACGTGGGAATAGAGAAACAATATTGACTTCTCAAGACAGGGACAAAGATACAAACATGCTCAAGCTCAGCAGAAAACTCAAATAAAGAAAAACAAATCATGTCTGTCATAAGGGAACTATCAATTTGATCAATCTATATTTGAAACGAATCACTATTAAAAAAAGAAGATACAAATGGGAAAAGGTATGTGTCACAATATTGATGTATACCAATAGTGAAGAATTTAATGTAATAAAATAATAAGTATGAGTATAAATGAATTGTACATGTCATGTAAACAAAATTATGATAGTAGTACAATCTACAAAGACGGAGACTGGGACATGGATAGTGTAGTAACTGTTGAAATGAAGATTCGAAAAGACTGCGTGAAACAACAAACTTTAACTATTTGGAGAATCACACCACACGGCTTTTTCAAATAAAATGATTGGGTAATCTCTAACCATTTAACATTCAAAAGTAGTTTAAGATTGTATTAGACACGCATGCAATACTAAATTAGGTACCCATGAAATTTGAGTACGTTAAAACAACACTATCGATATTTAAATCACGAAAGACGTAAATTAGGTAGGTAGGGGACTTATAAAAGCTCAATTTGTGATTTCAGGAAATAAAATGTACGATTGCAAAATGGGCAAATGAATAAGTGGGCAAATTTATAAGGATATGTCTCATCTTAATATTGATCCAATGAACCCAGTAACACAATTATGAAAGGAAAGTAGCCTAAGCTATGAAGATATACCTTGTATAATCTGAAATTGTCTCATCTTTAGTAAAACTATCATCTTGGGAGCCAAATTCATGCAAATAGAGACAATCAGGATTGCTGCAAGACTGGAACAATAGATGCATTTTGTTAATAAAAAATTATAGCCTATCATAAAGAAAAATCTTGTCTAAATGAAAAGAATCAAAATATAATCTGTACCATATTTCTCAACCACGCATGGCAATATTTTGTGGTTCCAAAGCAGGCTCTGCAAATGACATCCACAAACAATATTACAAACAAAAGAAAGGGAGAACTAAGGAGTCTCTCATAACAGAAACAATGGGAACATGGTTTACCTTAACGGTTTGTCGTCTAAGACGTAGCTATGTACGGATTGAATACAATGAACTGCTTCCTCCTCTCTCAAGTACGTTATATATATGCGGAATAAAGAAATAGAGAAGTCAGATTTACACAACTAATAGAACTGTTAAAGGTAACAACACACACTTTCTACCACATATATTCGAAATCACACATGTTACGCTATGCTATGTAGTTGAACGTGGGAATCAAATTAAAACAAAAATAAAGACTTGGGCAGTCAAAAATCTCACCTTACTACCGAGATAACCACCAGTTAAGCTTTAAATACATTTAATTAAGCCCTTAACATATTCGATAACCGCTTTCCTACTCTGTTTAGATACAACAGTTGGTTGTATCTCTTCAGCTATTTATTGGGGCTTTGAAATTTTCAAAAATTGGGAAGCACAAAGAAAAATCCATCTTTTGTATATGAAGAATCAACCCATCTTGACATATCTAAGTAAAAATCTCCTGGACTAAATGAAAATGCATCTTGGTCTAATGGATTGTTTCTTCTGAAGACAATGCCAAAAGCAGTAACACCCCTGCTATCTACAAATCAGAATTATATTCGCATTAGAGAATCACCCGTTGTTTTCCTAAAAGCATCTAGATTCTAGAACCACCCAAACACTTTCAATTGAACAATGTCTCATATTTGAAACTTTCGAAGGACTGGACAACAATCTTGTTTGATACTACACATTGTCTTGTACAAACTTATCAGAACTAATTGAAAAAATGACATAATCACTTAAGATTTACCTGCCTACTTTGTTAGATATACAGTAGAGTTACATCGATTTCTTGCACCACTCTCTATAAAAAGGAAGCACCAAATCTTGATAAAACCCATCGATTTCTTTTTGTTATTAGGTTTAATAATAGAAGTTTGATTGAAGTTTTGTGAGAATGCCCAATGTAGCGTTGATAATATTGAAGTTACTTGAATAGCAAGGCATTCCCAATCATAATAAAAGAATTATGATAAACACTACTTAAAATGCAAAACTATATTTGTCGAGACATTCTATTCCCCCTACATATAATACAAATATGTTTCAGGGTTAGTTCAATGCATTTACATCAAGTTTCTGATTTTCCATTAATTATTCTTTGAGATTAGTTCAATGTAGTTGCATCCAATTTCCAATTTCCCATTAATTATTCTTTGAGGTTAGTTCAATGCATTTGCATCAAGTTTCTGATTTTTCATTAATTATTCTTTGAGGATAGTTTAATGCAGTTGTATCCATATTATGATTGTCCATTAATTACTTTTAAGATTAGTTTAATGCTTGCATGTGCATCCAATTTTCAATTTTTCGTTAAATATTATTTGAGGTAAGTTCGATGCATTTGCATTTAGTTTTCTGTTTCCCGTTAATTGTTCTTTTGATGTTAGTTTCATACAGTATTATATATATTTTAAAATAATTGTCATTATTGGTTTGCCATTATTTATTTATTTATTTTTCATTTTCTATTATATATTTTGTGATGTTCTTTTTTGTATAATTTAATTTTCCACATGTAATTTGCTTTGGTTTGGTATATAATTTATTTAAGCTCAATATCCACTTTAACTAAATCCATAGTTATATAATTTATTTAAGCCAACGTCCATTTTAACTAAATCTCGTTATTCCGCTAAAATTGGAAACTATAAAATTCAGAAATTTAATTAGAATATGTCATAAATAATTGAGAAAGAACAATTTTGACCAGTCAACTTTAAAATTAAAAAGTGGCTCAGGGGAGGAGCATCCACCGAGTGGGCACATCGTCCCGACATCGCTAACATCATTTGCCTCACTCTTCCTTCACCTATTCTACTGTTCACGTGCAACCCTTTATTAACTAAACCAAACTACTCAGTCTCGCTGATGTGGGACAATTTTAAAAAAAAAAAAAAAAAAAAAAAAAAAAAAAAAAAAAAAAAAACAAAAAAAAAAAAAAAAAAAAAACAAACAAAACAAAACAAAAACAAAAACAAAAACAAAAAAAAAACAAAAAAAAAAACAAAAAACACCCAAAATTTGGTTGGTTTACTCTGAATTCGTATGGTACTCCTCGAATGGGTGACAAGCTGCTCGGAAATAATCAACCTAGTGACGCTGCATCAGTTGACGCATGAGACTGCATCAGTTGAAGCTGGAGACTTAGTGGGAGATTGTTGGACGGCATAAGAGATAACTGTGTCTTAAATCTGTTGGTTTTGTTGTTATGGACATTGTAATTTGTAAGTGCTGAATCAGTGTATGAAGCTTCCATGAGTTAAATTCCACAATAGTGACACCAAACATTTTCAATTCCTAACGCAATGATGCAGGCGGTTTTTGGCGCATGGATAAGCTAAAATCTGATTGAAATTACATTGAATTAAGTTTATCTATAAATTACTGCTCGATTAATTTGTCAACTCTATTGGTTTGGCGGATAAAATTGTCAGTACTAAATTTTCCATTTGAGTGAACTTCGTCTCCTCAAATATGAAGAACAAAAACACAACATCGATGATCCCGAAGTCATCATCTCAGACTGTCTGTCGCGGACGATATCCAATCATGACTATCTTGTCAACAAACATACTCCCGATCTTGGGCATGACGTGCCGTGCAATGTGTGTCAAGTTGAATTCTCTTCCTTGCGGGTTAGCTCCCCTGCACAAGTCGGATAAAAACCAAAATTGAAATAAAACCAATGCCAGATTTTTTTACTTTTCATTAGGAATTCTAGAAGGAAAATGAAGCTAAGTTTATGTACCGATCAAGAAAATGATACTTGCTCGTGAGTCCGAATATCAAATTTTGCGTGCTCTTTAGCTGGTATTATTCCATCCCAAAGCAAAATCTAATCAACAACAAAGTTAAAATTCATTACAGACATCAACTCTATGTTTCATGAGACGTTGAGATGCCAATATGTAAGACTAATACATGTACTATAACCAAAGTTGTCTTTACAAGGCATAAAAATATGTACCCTGAGATTCTCTGAGGTTAGTTAAATGCAGTTGCATCAAGTTTCTGATTTCCCGTTAATTATTATTTGAGGTTAGTTTAGTGCAATTGCATCAACTTTATGATTTCTCGTTAGTTATTCATTAAGGTTAATTCAGTACAGTTATTGCATCCAGTTTTCGATGTTTCGTTAATTGGTCTTTGATATTAGTTTATTGCATTTGCATCTAGGTTCCAATCTCCCGTTAATTACACTTTGAGGTTAGTTCAATACATCTGCATCCAATTTCTGATTTCTCATTAATTATTTTTCGAAGTTAGTTATATGCATTTGCATCTAGTTTACAATTTTTAATTATTTATGTTTTGATGATTATTTCCCGTTAGTTATTATCTGACGTTAGTTTAATGCAATTGCATCAAGGTTTCTAGTTAATTACTTTTTGAGTTTAGTTATTGCATTTGCATAAAGTTTCTGATTTCCTGTTAATTACTCTTTGAGCTCAGTTATGTATTTGAATCCAGTTTCCTATTTCCATTTAATTATCCAATGTGGTGTGTAATACCAACTTCTCTTGATTCATCTTTAGTGTCCTTACAAACATGACATAAAAAGTAAATTATGCTTGATTTACTATGTGGGATCATCGAAGATTATTCAGTTCCTGATTTTTCATTAATTATTCTTTATATTATACATGACTCACTATGTGGAATCTTCAAAATTATATACGAATGGGTGTTGTTATATTAATTATTCTGAAAAATATTTGCAAATGTGCAGAACTATTATATATTAATATTATATTGATCACTCAACCAAATTTCTTATAACGTGAAAACCTCGCTCTCCATTAAAAAAAAAACTCACATTTGATAAAACCCTTCAACTTCATTTTGTTGTTTAATAATAGAAGTTTGATTGAAGTTTTGTGAAATTGGCTAATAAGGTGAAGTTCATATATATTGAAGCTACTTGAATAACAAGGAGTTCCCAATCATACAGAAAGAGATACGATAAACATCATTTTAAATGCAAAACTATACTTATCGAGATATTCCTACAACATATAACCCAACTATGTTTTGAGGTTAGTTCAATGCATTTGCATCTAGTTTCTGATTTTCCGTTATTTATATTTTGAGGTTAGTTTAATACAGTTGCATCCAATTTCCAATTCCCGTTATTTATTTTTTGAGATAAGTTCAATGTAGTTGCATCCAGTTTCTGATTTCTCGTTAATTATCCTTTTCAATTAGTTCAATACATTTGCATCAAATTTCCAATTTCCTGTTAATTGTTTTTTTAGGTCAGTTCAATGCATTTGCATCCAGTTTCTGATTTCCCGTTAATTATTCTGTGAGATTAGTTTAATGCATTTGCATCTAGTTTCCGATTTCTCGTTTATTATTTGATAAAGTTGCATTTGCATCTAGTTTTCGATTTCCCATTAATTATTGTTTGAGGTTAGTTCAATGAATTTGCATCCAGTTTCTGATTTCCCGTTAATTATTTCTTGAGGTTAGTTCAATGCATTTGCACCCAGTTTATATTTTGAGATTAGTTCAATGCAGTTGCATCCAGTTTCGATTTCCAGTTAATTATTTTTTAAGATTAGTTCTACGCATTTGCATCATGTTTCTAATTTATAATTAATTTTTCTTTGAGGTTAGTTCAATGTAGTTGCATCCAATTTCCGATTTTCCGTTAATTTAATCTTTGAGGGTTAGCTCAATACATTTGCATCCAGTTACCGATTTTCCGACAATTATTTTTTTATGTTAGTTTGATGTATTTGCATCCAAGTTTTAATTTTCCGTTAATTATTCTTTGAGCAGGTTAGTTTAATGCAGTTGTATCCATATTCCAATTTTCTATTAATTACTTTTTAAGATTAGTTTAATGCTTGTATTTGCATTCAGTTTCCGATTTCCGTTAAATATTATTTGAGGTTAGTTCGATGCATTTGCATCTAGTTTTCGCTTCTCCATTAATTGTTTTTAAACGTTAGTTTCATTCAGTATTATATATTTTTTTAAATATTTGTCATTATTGCTTTGCCGTTATTTTTTTTTTCATTTTCGATTATATATTTTGTGATGTTATTTTTTATATAATTGTTTTTAACCATGTTTTGAGGCCGTGTTAAGGATTTATTCAAAATAAGTCAATGCTTTATCATAGATACTAAAATTGTATGATTTGTAATAGGGAATTAGTTTTTACAAATCACCTATTTTTTAGCAATTTTTTTTTATTTGATCAAATATATAAGAATTGGAACACTAAAAGTGTTTGATTCGTAATAGGAAATAACCTTTTATAAATCACTTATTTTTTAGTAATTTTTTTTTATTTGATCAAATATATAAGAATTGGAAATACATTCAAACTCTCCAAATATAAGAATTAGAAATATACTCAAACTCTCCAAAGAGGTTCCATGTACGTGGGATTGTAGGCTATTAGAAAAGACTATCTTTCATATTAGAGTGCCACATAGGAGAGAAAAAAAAAACTAACTCTCATATTAGAGTACCACATAGGAGAGAGAAAATTCTCCATTAGAGGTCTCTGCTTTAGTATATAGATATATATAAGATAGTGGCTCTAAGTTAGTGGTTAAAGTATTTTATAATTTCAAAATATTTAACCCTTCCAAAGTTTATTTGAAAATATGTTTATTTTAACATATAAGGTTTAAAAAAAATTTAACTCTCTTTTGGCATCTTTAGAAATTAATGAGACCATTTTTTATAGGAATGTTATCCATAGTGGGAAAATGACATCCACAAAAAACCAAATAGTAAGTAAATTTGTAGAGTGAGATAGATGTCATTGTATAAATTGTTGTATAAAAAGTGTTGTTGTATATATATAAAATATCAATATACAAGGAGAATATGTCTAACTGTTTAATGATGTTGTCACGAGCTTCTCGAGAGATAGATCCAAGAACAAAGACATTATCAATATGTAAGTTTTGCACTAATCATGCTTAAAAAATGTTTAGTTTAGGATATAGATTTATGATCTAAGCTTCGACAAGAATTTTGTCCCTATTTCCATTGAATTTTTTGTTGATAAATAATATATTTCTAGTTAAATTTTCAAATCTTGTGAATTTCACCGATATTTAATGTCCATGGTGCTATCAAGGGATGTAGATATCGAGAGCTTTTAGGATATAGTATGCGGCCAATATTTGTAATTTCGCTTGTATCTCAGTTGGGGAGTACATTTGTAGGAGCACCAGTGATTACATATTTCATGTAATCATGCCTACTGTATTCTTGCATACCGGATCCGTGGGATGCGTACTTTGATGTATACTTCTATTACTACGCTCTTTGTTGTAGTTGGGACGATAATCCAACCTTATCCTTTTTGGTGGTTTAGGAGAAGAACTTCTCTACTTCGGACTTCAGTATAGTGACCTGTGCACTTGATAATTTATTCAATTTAGTCTCCAACATTATTTCCATCTTATAGCAATTGTAAAAAAAATTATATTTATTTGTTTTATCATTATTATTATTATTATCATACAAGAGTTCATGTAACATCCTCAATCTCAATCAAGCATGAACCTTGTAAATAGTGATGTTTAATCTCAGCCTGCTAAAAAATTCTCGAAAGTTTGTTCACCTCCATCTCAAGAGGCCTGTTCTCGATTGAAAATTCTACTAGATAATTAAAAACAACAAACAACAAACAAAAAAAAATCTAGAATTTCATAAATAAATAAATAAAAGATAAAATCAAAATATAAAGGAACATATTATCTTATAATATTAATATAAAAAATAAACTAAAAATAAAAATAAATGAAACATCTTCAGATATTATCCCACAGTCTTGTGCATTAGTTGCAAATAGGAAACTTAATTAAATAAATCCCATGATCAAATTGGTCTAAGCTAACACTTGTCATGAAGAAAATCTAATAATGTAACTAACAAACCTTTATACGAAATTTAATTAATTCCCATAAAATTTTCTACGAACATCCAAATGAACCTTTCACTCATGTGTACTTCATTTTTACTCTAACATGGTCAACATCCAGAACAAACCCCAATTCATAGAGTTGCACAAATATAGTTTCTTTGTTGGCCTCTCTCTCTCTCATAACTACATATATATGTTGTTATTTTACTTTCTTGGTGTGAATACAACTACTACATGTGAAGTGTTTAAAACAACAAAAAGTGAAGTGTTTAAAACAACAAAAACACATGCAAAAGTAAAGATGTTATAAATAGAACATATGCAAATGTTTAAGTCAATAGCTCCTGCCAACCAGCCCTTATACCCACTTTTGACCCTAATATCATTATACATCGTGAGTGAGAGATTCACAAGCCCTTTCGCCTTTGGATGCAACTGACGTTGATGGGTTATTATCGGGAAAAAAAATGGATGGAACTGACGTGACATTTTAGATTTGTTATAACCATCAAACCAAATCATAATATTTCATTTCATGTAATTAAATTTTTTCAGTTTCAATATATATCATCATAACACCTTAATTTTTCAATTTCAAGGTCTTATATGTCACCTTTTCTCCAATTCCAATCATGAGAAATGACCAATCACCAAGTAAGAGAATACAATTTTCTAATACCTTGTACATAAAACCGTCACAACATCATGTCATTTATGTGCCCCTCATTGTCATTTATGAATAAATAAATAAAATAAAATAAAATAGATAAAATCCAAATATAAAGGAATATTTTATCTTATAATATTAATATAAACCAATCACAGCACATAAATGTATTATCTTGTATCATCAGCACAAAAATGACATCATGTGCACATAAATGACGTCATATTAATTTTTTTAATACTTTTCTCCAATAAATTTTTTAATATCTACAAATTGACAATACAACCTACGTCCTGATGTCCTTACTATAAATGGGAAAACTCTAATCCTAACTGTAACTGGATTGGTAGATTGATTTGGTAAAAGTCGTATTCAATTCTGATGAGTTGCCTACTATACGTATCAAGCTCTATTATGATAGAACCTGAATCAGACCAAACGTGGTTCCTCCTCCCTTTATAATCATCTTTGTAATTGCTCCATTCCTCTTCGTATTCTGCTCATCATTAGGTAATAACTATCATTAATATCCATAACGTTAGTCCATAATGGCGATTGAATTAGCTGCTTGAATCTCTCGTAACTAATGGATAACATCTAATACATGCATTCTGTGTTAGTGCTGCTTAGGTCTACATCTGTATGGAGACTTAAGGTTGTTGGAGTGTAGGTTGTGGCAGTACATGTGTAGTTTATTCATTGGTCCAGAATATATGATACTTACACTTACCAATTAGGGCACCAGGGCCGGCTCAACCCTATAGCCAAATAAGCAGTTGCTTAGGGCCCCATAGTCCAAGGGGCCCCAATATAATTTAGCCTACTATTGTTTTTTCATCCCATTATTGTTTTTCAACCCACTCTTTTAATAGTTAAATAATGTTTTACATTGGGAACTAGAAATTGCGTTAGTTCTAAACAATCCAAGCCCCCAATATAATTTAGCCTATTATTGTTTTTCAGCCTATTATTGTTTTTCATCCCACAATTTTAATAGTTAAATAACGTTTTACATTGGAAACTAGAAATTGCGTTAGTTCTAAACAGACTCTTTGTTTCCATCGCTTTTTGCCAACGTTTCTCTCGCCCTTCTCCAACAAAAAACTTCTTGCTTTCATTGACCATTCGAATTTTGCTTAGGACCCCCAATTGTCTTGAGCCATGCCCCTACGTGTTACATGCCAAATTGCCAATAGCGCCATACCTCTATCTCTATATGTAACAACTAACAAACTAACAACACACCCCCCCACGTAATTATCGGGGGGAAAAAAACAATATACCCCACGTTCTTACAACGAACCTCGAAATTGTCCTACTAAAGATGCAATAATGCTACACACCGACCGACTTATTTGACCTACTATTTGAACCTACTGATGTGTCAGATATCCTAATCATTGATTTACATAGAGATACATGTCTGTATGTATTGCAATGCAAACCAACGTTATCCAAATAGTGAGTCGCAATAGTAGGTCTAAAAAGTAGGTCCGTATAGCACTACTCCTAAAGACATGACTTGAGACTGGCCTACTAATTTAGAATATATGGAGGTATTAATTCATTTCACCTCTATTCTTTACTTCATTTCGCACACATTCTATACAAACTATGTAGGGTATTAGCAATGTGGGTTTTAAACATTTTTTATACGTATATACATAGCCACAAATCCACAAATTTTTATGAGTAGATTCGTCTTCTACATGTACATATTGAGTATTGTATTTTCGGTGTTATTTGTTTTTGTCGAATCAAATTTTTCACAAATTATTGTTGAAAACCTCGAACCTTAGAAGAAATAATTTTTGTTTTAAATTCTTCCCGACCAGAGTAACATCGTTGAACTTGGAAAAAGAACACCTGACAACTGTTTCACATGCATTGATGATTTTAAATGGGGTAATCAGAATCAAAGTATAGGAATCTTCTTTCTATCTAATATATCTAATAAAATAGGGAAGTGTGGGGCCTGAAGGGCCCGATCTAATGGCTGCAATCCTTTTGCGTCATCGGTTGCATAGTAAGAGATGAGTCATGGTTGAGGGCATGATGGAACACTAGGTTGCATATACTCTTGCACCCCTAAACATTGAGTCCTGGTTTCGTCCCTGGTTGTTGTAGTTGGTGGAAGAGTGTAATGATGGTAGTTGGTGAGGCATAGGTGTTGTAATGCAGAGATGGTAGAGGATGGAGTCATACTATTATGCAGGTGGAGAAAGAGAACATTTTGGATTTTGCTTAGGACGTTCTGAGTGAGGAGATGTACATACAATGTAGTCCGATTGGTTGTGTAAGATGTCTTCCTTTGGTAGAGCGTATAGAAATATAGGACGTAGGATATGTACTTAGACATATTGATAACTTACCTTCCACGTATGTGTCGCGTTGTTATTGGTTGACGAGTGATGGATGAATATATGTACTTACAACACCACTGTCCATCTGTCAAACAAGAATTCATTAAAAATAGGAGTTCCCAATAGACTCAAACATGATAGTTGTTATCCAGTGTCGTTAATGTTTTAGAAGTTTTTATTCAGCAACACACACACACACACACTGTAGAAGAAGCCACTCCAAACATGTCGTGATGGAAAATGTTAAAGAAAAACCTAACACTCTCATGACTCAAGTAGCTCCAAGCAAAATTATTGTTGTGGAGAAGGTAGCAAGGATGAGGCTACTTGAGAAGAGAAGAAATAAGATGGATGAAGGCTGCGACAAGAGAATGCTCAAATGTTATTGTACACTACTTTCACACGAGTATCAAAATTTTCGATGGTAAAAAAATAAAACTTAAAACTTATGACTTTATGAGTACTTTTGATCGAGATTCAAGGTATGACTTTATGACATGGCAAAAAGAGCGGCTCCCAACTGGTATCATCTGGATCCATGAGATCAGATCTTATTTTCTCATCTCTCCCACATCACTCGACTTTCTTACTGTCGCCTCACTCGCTCAGTCGTTCTTACCTTCCTCGGTCTAACTGTTTTAAGGTCAGTTTGCTACCCTTTTGTTTCTTCCTTTTGATTCTCTCAGTTCTTCTGTGTTTAGTTGGCGCACTAAAAGTATGGGTTTTAAAAAACCCAAAGGAACAACCTTTTTCGTCCTTTTTTTGGTCTTTTTTAGTTGGCACACTAAAAGTATTAGTTTTAAAAACTTTTTATCTCAAACTCTGTTGCATACACTCACCTCTCTTTCTCTCTAAGTCTCGCCTCCTTTGGAATGAAAAAGCCCCCTTTTTCTCTCTCCATCACTGTTCTTTTTATACTCCCTCTCTTACATCGCAGCTGTCCACCTGTCCTTCCATCCATCGCTTCTCAGCCTTCCATGTGTAAAGTTTTCACTGTACCTTTGTATTCCACGGTGTGCTACCCTACTCCCGCATCTTCTGCTTATCTTGCTTCAGGCCCACACTTCCCAGAGATCTGCTACTCCCCGACTCTTGCTACTACGGCTGCGCCAGCCCCTCGACCTTTGACCCTAGATGTCGCGGACCATACCACTACAGATGCCCCTTCTCGATGCCGCAGCCTTTGCTGAGAGGCCCTGGGTCGAGAACCTTCTCCCCTTTTTCTTTATCTAGACTCTTTTGGCCCTCCATCGGTGTTCGCGTGTGCTGCAGGGCACTCATTACATGCGCCGTTTCTGCACCTCCTCGTGTTCTGAACCTCCACGTGTCGATCTCCTGTCGGTTCCTCTGTCGTCCCTTCGGTTTTTGCACCTGTGTAATTACTATTTTACCCCCGCACTATTTAAACTCCCGCTCCCCATTCTCTCCCTTATTTTCTTCATTCAATTTCTCTCTCCCTATACCTCTCTTCATCTCCAAAACTTTACTGCTTTTCCCTCCCCCGAATTCTTCCCCTTTGCCGTTTGCTTTGGTCTGATTTCATCACCGTTGGGCTCCGGTTCAGGTTCGTTTCTCTTGGTCCTTGTTCTCTTTATCTTACTGCTTGCATTATCTTCTTTTCTCTCTTTATCTTGCAACTGCTAGTGTCTTCTTCTCTCCTCAAGTCTATTCATCTTTCCCTTGATGTCGGCGACAACCTCCGAAAACCCCTCTCCTTCTCAATCCGACGGCTCTTCTTCTTCTCGGTCTACTGAGGTGGCCTCTCCACCTCCTGTGGCCGTTACGGCAGCCCCATCCACCTCGGGCCGCTTCCTTGCCCCATTACCGCCGCCATCCAGATATCGTATACCTAATTTAGGTGCAATTAGGGCTGCCTAAGGAATTCCAGCAGACATTCTGATAGAGCACGTGCCTTCGGTCACCCATTACCCCCACTTAGTACCGCCGCGGCCCGGGTTCTTAGTAGTGACAGTAGGGCAGATTGTTGCCGGGTTGCGGCTCCCCTTACACCTTGTTGGATGTGGAGGTGTGTAACCATTTCAACATCCCTCCCTGCCAAGACATCGGCAATTTCTGGAGAATCATGTATGCTGCAAACTACTACAACAGAACCGGGGATCCCCAACTAACAAGCCGCGACATCATCTCCCAGTTTTTCATAAAGAAAAGTACCAAGGATGTTGGTGTGGGGTACCAATCCCTCTGTGTCCGTCCCCAAAATAAAACTTTCTTACTCCGCATCACCACGTCTTATAAATAGTGGCACCACTATCCGCTGTACGTTTCCGATAACTTCTTGCCCGCGGACCTCCCTGCCAGGGTGACACTTAATCATCTCGTTTTTCAATCTAGTGGTGAGTTTTGTCGCTGCCTCTACCCTTTTCGGCCTTGACTTCATAGACTAATATTCTCCCATTTGTATTCCCTTGCAGGTTAGCAACCCAACTCTAAATCGAGGATATACGCCGGCACCATCTGTCTGGTCTTCGATAGACTCCGTGAACTTGGTACTGCACAAGCTGACGGTTTAAGCATTCATCCTACCACGGGCACCCTCTGCTTGAGTCTCCGCTGCTTCACAATTTCTCGGGCTTTGCTGCGCCCTTTTACTGTCCACCCCCTCCCAAATAACGAAGGCCCCGAGCATCGCCTCCCCCCAAAAACCGTTCCCGTTCTCACTCCCACCGTCGTCGACCTACTCAAGGCTCTTACCCCTCTTCCACAACCCCTGCATCCCGTGTCTCCCATCCCCCTTGGCTCCCAACCCTTTGCCTTCCTACCGAGCTACATTCTCCCTCCGCGAACATGGATCTTTCACAAATGAAGTTGTTTGATAATGATGATGAAGTAACTGAAATCTCTCCCTCCGCGGTGGCCATTCCTGCTAATGGGCCACCGAGCAAACGCCAGAGGACTATAGCGTCCGAAGACCCGACTCCCATCGTCCAAGCGGTGGAAGCAGATGCTCCTTCCACCATCGTCCATCGGCCAGGCAAGGAGACTGCTCTCCCCACCGACTCCAGTACCACCCCTGCTAATTTTGCCCCTGTCTTCAAGGTACGCCACCACAAAGTCAATGTCGCGAACTCGGCCTTCAAGAATCCCGCTGTGGCCTCCTCCATCTTCAACGGCTCCCATTTACCAAAGGACCTGGCTTATGCTGAAGGAGGCACCTTTGAACATCATCGCACCTCCCTATATACCAATTGGGAGAAGGTACTTCCCTTCCATTCCGCTCCTGCTCTATCATCTCTCCTTTCTGATTTACTTGTTCTGTTCATACTCAGCTGAGTCTGGACATATCATTCATGATCCGCGGTCCCTTCAGTGCTCGGTCCAAGGTAGATTCCCTGGATAAAGAAGTAAGCGGTCCTGACGGTCTGAGAGCTACTTGCACCCAACTCCAGCAAGAACTATAGCCGCCGACACAGCTAAAACCTGAGCCCAAGATGAACTGAGGATCGCAGAAAACAATCACCAGCTGTATATGGACTTTGTCAATGACCGTTTGAGTCAGCAACGCACCTCCTTCCTCCAACAGCACCAGAAAGATACCGCGGCTCTTCTGGACCAGCATAAGACGGACATGGCGACCCTCCAAACCCACAACCGGTCCTTGGATGACAAGAGGGTGGCTAGGAAGATCCAGGAAGAGCATGCGCGGCTTTTCAAGGAGGGTCGCCTTTTTTCGGAGGCGCCGTCGACCCCTGCTGATGAGGATACATACACCAAAGATCAATCAAAGCCTGAGGGGTCGGCTGAAGCTGGGGAGGCTGTTGAAGAGGCTGCAGAGGAAGTCCGTAATGAGGTTGCTACTACTTCTACTGAAGATATCATCACCGATGATCCCGTCGATACCACTACGGAGATCCCTTTAGATCCCCTCTGAATCTGTCCTGGTGACCTTTGTATCTTGGCTATGTGTGTTTTTATTTTGGTGGTTAACTATCCTGTATAATTTCATACTGGTTTCTCTCCTTTTGAAAGGAATGTTGTTGTGTTGTGTGGCAATGCCCATGGTGTGTGGCCCATACCGGGGATGTTTTCTGTTATGTTTAGTTAAGTCTTTTGATGTCTCTGGCCTTGTGTAATCACCTGATGATCAATCATGGAACCCGTTTACTCTTTTATTTCCCGAACATGGGCTTAGTGCCCTACTCTTTCCTCCCTTATCTTCTTTTCTTTCCTGGCAAATCCCTTATGCTGACCATGCCATCTCACTGGGGCTGATGAACCTACCGGGGCACCGCCTTGCCCCTGGGGTTGATTCGGACGTGATATCCATGAAGGGATCTCCCCCCGCTCTTTCTCTAAGGCTGATGAGCCTGTCGGGGCATTACCTTGCCCCTATGTTTGATTCGGATGTGGTGTCCACGAAGGACTCTCCCCCCCCCCTTCGGCTCTCTCTTTGAGGCTGATGAGCCGGTCAGGGCATTGCCTTGCCTCTATGTTTGATTCGCACGTGATATCCGCGAAGGGTTTAACCCGCCGCTCTCTCTCTGAAGCTAATGAACCTGCCGGGGCACTGCCTTGCCCCTAAGTTTGATTCGGATGTAATGTCTGTGAAGGGCTCTTCCCCCCGCTCTCTCTGGGGCTGATGAGCCTGCCGGGGCACTGCCTTGCCCCTATGTTTGATTCGGACGTGATGTCTGCAAAAGGTTTATTCCCCCGCTCTCTCTCTGAGGCTAATGAGCCTGCCGGGGCACCGCCTTGCCCCTATGTTTAACTGTTCTTTGTTAATTCTTCATATTCGTTGTTCAAAAGTGTCGTTGTATTATATATGTGCAAACAGCCCAAGTCCTTTGCCCCGGACTGGTAGTACATTTAAACATAAAACTTTTTCAACATTCTTACATTCCAAGGTCTTTCTATTAGCTTTCCTTCCCCGGTCCGCAGCCTGTATGTTCCAGCCCCTCCGACCTCCACCACCGTGTAAGGTCCTTCCCAATTAGGCCCCAGCTTTCCCTCATTTACCTTTTTAGTGCTCGGAGTCACCCTTCGGAGAACCAAATCCCCCACTTGAAATTAGTGCGGCTTCAATCACTTGCCGTATTGTTTTTGCAGGCGTTGGTGATATTCCTCTAGTCTGATGCGCGCGGTGTCCTATTTCTCCTTTGCCAAGTTCATGTCTCTAGCAAGTATGCCCCAGTTCAAACCACCTTTGACGGCCTTCGTGCGCGTCGTGGGTGCCACCATCTCCGAAGGGATCACGGCCCGTATTCTGTATGCCAGTGAAAAAGGAGTCTCTTTCGTGGAGGTCCGTGGTGTAGTACAGTATGCCCACAGTACATGACTTAGCTCCTCGGCCCATGCTCCTTTCTAGTCCTCTAACTTTCTCTTGAGATTGTTCATGATAGTCTTGTTAGAGGATTTGGCCTGCCCATTACCCTCTGGGTTGTAAGGAGCCGAGAATCCCTGTTTCACATTATAAGCCTGTAAGAACTCTCTCACTTTCGACCTCGTGAACTGTGTTCCATTGTCCACGATGATGGAATGCGGCAATCCAAACCTACAGATAATGTTCTCCCACAAAAACTTGACCACCTGTTCCTCCTTGACTTGTTGTAAGGCCACGGCCTCTATCCATTTGGTAAAATAATCAGTAGCGGCCAACATGAACCTTCTTTTACCTTTTGCCATCGGCAGCGGTCCCACGATATCCATGGCCCACATGGCGAACGGCCACGGGCTGGACACACTGTGCAGCGGTTATGCTGGTGCAAATATTAGCTGAGCAAATCTCTGACACTTTCCACACCTCTTGGCAAACTCCACCGCGTCCTTTTTCATGTGAGCCCAGAAGTAGCCTTGCGTTAACAGTCGATGTGCAGTTGTTCTCCCTACTGAGTGGCTCCCACAGTCCCCTGCGTGCAATTCCGCTAACACTTCTTGTGCCAGGCTCGGCCCTAGGCACCTCAGCAGCGGTCCATCGAAGTTCTTTCGGTACATCTCTCCTTCTACCAGAATGTATCTCTACGCAGTTTGTTCTAATCTCCTTCTTTCTCTCTCATCGGCTATCTCCCCTCCCAACAGAAAATGTTTAATAGGGATTGTTTCGACCCCCACCTACGTGGCAAACGTCCATTGGTAGGAGTTTCCACTTTATTCGTTTAATCGACAGGGCTAAAGCCCAATTCGCAATATCATGGATCAATGTACAGGCCCGTTAACTTTCATGTGGCTAAAGGTCAACCTTAGCCACATGGCTTCCACCAATGTATGCGTTGATTTATGTCCGTTTGTTTCTTATCAAAGAGATAATTATCGGTTGAAAGTTATAGTATATCACAATTACTCAAGCTACAAGATTACTTGAGCTACAAGGACTCTCTACTCTACCTATATAAATACCAAACTATTTTTCATTCAGAACTACGTTCTTAAGACTTGATCCCACTGATAATTTGGGTACGTAGGCAACCGCAAGGTACAGTCTCATCATTCCCCCGATCACCATCATTTTTCTAATTACTTTTCTACGTTCTTCGTCTTTTTCATCAACACTTGGTGTTTTGATCATATTTGGTCAAAACAGGGCTCATCCATCCTCCTACCCCCTTTGCGGCCTGACACACTTCGACCACTCCCTCGATGCTTGACTTCTCCAACTTCTTTACCCTTATGGTTCTTTCCTCCGACCCCGGCATTGCGGCTGCGACGTATGCCAGAGCGTCCGCATGCCGGTTCTCTTCGCGGACCAAATGTACGAATCTGACTTTCGTGAACTTGGTTGCCTTGCGATGCACGACCTCCAAGTATTTGGCCATTCGAGCACATCTAGCAACGAATCCTCCGTTTGCCTGACATACCACTAAGTTAGAATCTGAATAAACCGTTAACTCATCCACCCCCAAATCCTCTGCCATTCCCAATCCCGCTATCACGGCCTCATACTATGACTCATTATTGGTGGCCACGAACCCGAGCCTCATGGACAGCTCAATCCGGTCATTATCTGGAATAACCAACACGACGCCTACTCCACTGCTCGCATCGGTTGCTGACCCATCCGCGAACACTCTCCACCCATTCTTTTTATCCCAGGGATCCGACCCATCTGGCTCCCCCTCCTGTTCGGGCTCCATGAGCATTTCTTCCCCCCAAGTGGGATCCTCCGCTGGGAACTCTGCCAAAAACTCCGCTACTGCATGTGCCTTTTCCGCGATTCTTATTTGATATTGCACTTTATAAGAGCTCAGCATCACCGCCCACTTGAGCATTCTCCCAGACTTCTCCGTCTTCATCGCTTGCTTGAGGGGTAGGCTTGTCACTACCACTACTGAATGTGCCTCAAAGTAAGGCTTCAACTTCAATGCCGAGAATATCAGTGCCAAGGCATATTTCTCCACCTTGCTATACCGCGTCTCCGCGTCCAATAGTGTTTTGCTCTGGAAATACACCGGTTTTTCAATCTTGTTTACCACCCGGACGAGAACCGAGCTCACCGCGTATTCTGTAAGTCCCAAATATAAGTACAGCTTCTCCCCTTGTTCAGGCCGCGATAACAAAGGCGCTCGACCCAAATACCTCTTTAGTTCTTGAAAAGCATCCTCGCATTCCGGCGTCCACACAAAGTCCGGAGTCCTCCTCAATAGTCGATATAACGGCCTACACTTGTCGGACAACTTAGATATGAAACGGTTTAATGCTGCGACCCTTCCCGCTAGCCTCTATACTTCTTTCACATCCTGGGGAGACGGCATCTCTACAAGTGCTCTTATTTGCTCTGGATTAGCTTCTATCCCCTGATGAGTCACAATGTAACCCAGAAATTTCCCTGTGGTCACCCCGAACGTACATTTCTCTGGATTCAGTTTCAAATTGTGCACCCGCAATATGCTGAATGTTTCCTTCAATCCCTCCAAGTGTTCCTCTTCTAACATGCTCTTTTCCACCATATCGTCGATGTATATCTCAATCCCCTTCCGTATCTTTCTCTCAAATATTTTCTCCCCCAGTCGCTGGAATGTAGCCCCAACATTCTTCAAACCGAACGGCATTCTTGTGTAACAATAGGTACCTCCCTCCACTATGAAAGATGTCTTCTCTTTATCCGGCCCATACATCGTAACCTGGTTATATCCCATCGAGGCATCCATGAAAGAGAAAACCTTGAACCCCGCTGTCCGATCCACTAACTCGTCCACCCGCGGCATTGGATAACTGTCCTTAGGGCACTCGGAGTTGACATCTGTGAAGTCAACACACATACGCACCTTTCCATTCTTTTTAGGTACTGCAACTATGTTGGATAACCAGTCCGTGAACTCTACTTCCCAGATTATGCCCGCTCCTTTCAGCCTTGAAAACTCTACGCGGATTCCCTCTGCATACTTCGGCTTGACACCGCGCATTTTCTGTCTTACCGGTTTAGCGTCTTCCCTCATATGCAATCGGTGGCATGCGAACCCTGGATCCAACCCCGTGATCTCCTCAATTGTCCAAGCAAAGACATCCTTATTCTCTGAGAGAAACTATATGAGTTTATTCTTCCATTCTTTCGGCAAATTAGATCCCACTGATGTGAATTTCTCCTCCTCCCCTGTTCCCACATTTACTGTCTCGATCTCGTCTAGTGTTTTTGGTACCACTGACGTCTCAGCCTCCTCTTCCGCGGAGGCACACTATAATTGTTACACCTGTCTCTTTCTAGGTTTCGAGGCCTCTCCTTCGTCCCCTCGGATCAACCTCTTCACTGTTCCCTGATGACTGTTCCTCGATGTCACTTGATCGTCGCGAACTTCATGCATCCCTGTTGGGGTGGGAAATCTGATCACCTGATAATATGTGGACGATACCACCTTCATCTCATAGATCCATCGCCTCCCAAGGATGGCATTGTACTGTGAACTTGCATCTACCACCTTGAATCGAGAGAACATTGTCACTGGTCCCGTGGTTACTAGTAGTAGGAGCTCCCCTAGTGGCTCGCTCATACTCCCATTGAACCCGTACAAATTTGTCTGCGAAGGCCTCTATTGTCTCCTGTCTATCTTCATTTCTTCCATCGTCCCTACGAACAACAAGTCCACTGCACTGCCACAATCGATCAACACCCTTTTCATCATGTAATTCCCCATAGCCACTGTGATTACCAATGCATCCTCATGCGGGGAGTCGACTGTCTTCAAGTCCACATCCATAAACAATATGCTTCCTATTTCGGCAGTAACCTGCTTCAACACAACGAGAGCAATGGTAAAGAACGCACTAAGAAACAGAGGAATTTGATGTTGGGGGAGATGAAACTGAACCAAATAATGGCTGCCTACGTACCCAAGATCTATTCTCTAAGGATCAAGTTTCAACGTAGTTCCTTATTGTGAGAGAGAATGCTTTTTATGAATTGGTAGAGACTGAGTCCTAAGAGGACTGTGTTTGTTTGTCTAAAGAATTCTTATCTCTTTGAACATCTTTCCTTATATTTTAGAATAATGAACCTGGACATATTCATAAATAGACCATTTATTAGGTGTAGCTAGGATTAAGCCCTTGGGCTTAATTGAACTGGACTGGATCCGTGGGCTTAATGAGCCACAAAGTGGGGGTCTATACATCGCCCTCTCTTTGGTGGATGGGCAAAGCCCATGTGGCAAAGAAGTTAATATAGAAAAAAGAATGGAAGAACATCGATTTAAAAGAAAAAAATAGAATAGAATAAATGTTACCAAGTATTAGCATATGTAATCTCATTGTCAAAAGCGATAGTAGGCAATGACAGGAGACGAAAATTATTGGCGACAAAAGACGGAAATAATTAGCGAAATAATTAGTGGAAATTATTGGCAGAAGTAATTGGCGAAAATTTATTGGCGGAAGTTATTAGCGAAAATAATTGGCGAAAATTAGTGGCAAAAATTATTGGCGGAAGGGTGAAAGTTATTGGCGAAAATTATTGGCTGAAGTAATTGGCAAATATTAGTGGCGAAAATAAGTGGCGAAAATTATTGGCGGAAATAATTGGTAAAAATTAGTGGCGGAAATAATTGGCGGAAGAGCGAAAGTTATTGGCGGAAATTATTGGCGGAAGTCTTAACTTAAGAGATTGTGTGAGGTTGGCTTTAAGCATATGGGATTTGGTTGGTTGAATGGGACGTAAGTAGTTTGCCCAAAAATAGAATAACAATAGGACTACTAAAAAGGCTAGAGTGATAAATTAAACTAATAAAATAAAAAAAGGAATTGGAATTGGTTTTGATACGGATGATTGATATGACCGGCTAAAAGCTTTGGGTAATATAATATCTGTTTTGGGACTTGCTTATTGAGCTAGGACGTCTTATTGAGCTGGTCATCATATATAGATATGAATAAAAGATTGGCAATGTGAATACGTAAAAGCTTTGGTGAATAGGAGGGCCGGCCTTGATCAATTTTTGTTTTTTCTGGTTTTAGGAAGAGACAAAACTCAGTAGACCGGCATATATATATGGACCGCTCCTTTATCCTTTACAGCATTCTCTCACTCACTG
This sequence comes from Coptis chinensis, assembly GCF_015680905.1. Taxonomy (NCBI): domain Eukaryota; kingdom Viridiplantae; phylum Streptophyta; class Magnoliopsida; order Ranunculales; family Ranunculaceae; genus Coptis; species Coptis chinensis. Next base: position 82,366,799 of record NC_141463.1, on the reverse strand, counting down.
ATAAGAGCCCAAAACTGTAGTTTTAACCCTGTAATAGTCATACTTTTAGACCAATTATGTGAGTAATAATTAAGAGTTAACACTGATTACGTGTTTTTATGCATTTCAGGTTTCAAAGTCCATTATGTGCAGAATTGTGCCACTTTAGCGAGATAAAGGAGCAAAGGTCGATTACTAAGGAGTTCCGTGATTAAAGGCCAAGATTCAAGAAGACAAAGCCTTTCTAAAAACCGGTCAAAAGCGAGAAAAAGTCGGCCTTGGCGTAAACAAAGACACAAGTCGAAAAAACTTCCGAAGGCCGTATCTTTGGACTCAGACCTCGTAATGGGGCCTACCTTATGTCAAAACGACCGGTTCGGAAAGAGCTTTCCAATGGTCTAAGCCTTGATCCAATCAGAGGAGCAAAAGTGGACGAAAAGTCTGTTGAAGCCAACTGCAGCTGAAGAGGCCTTTTTGGATTTGAAAAGAGATTTGGTTTTGGGCCTGATTCTCTGGCCCAAAACATGGCTCCAAGCCCATGCACAATTTTTGGATCTGAAAGTATAAAAACCAAAGCTTAACTCTTTGTTAATGGTAGCTAGTTAGACCTAAAACTATATAGAACTCTAGATCTAGTTTTCAGTTAGAGTAATTAAGTTTAAGTTCCATTTCCAATTCTTGTTTCAGATTAAGTCTTGAATCATTGTTCTTGATTGATTAGATAAATAAAATAGTTATTTTTATCAATTTTGATTTTTGTCATTTCAATTTATAGATCTAATTTTAATTCTTGTTGATTATCATTTCGTAGTTTAAGTAGATTGAAACATTGTTAGTTAAATTAGTTAAGTTAGAATTTTAATATGATGTGTAGTTATAATTCAATGGGAAATGATAGGTTAATGACTCAAGGCTAAAACCTCCATTAGAGGGGTTGATGAAGCTTTGAGGAAAACTTAATGGTATAGTGTAGAAGCCTTGTAGAATCTATTCCACTCTAGAAGGTCGTGATTCGCCATGAGAATGGGTGGACGACCTCACATGCTAGTTAGTATTTGGTAGAAATGTCATGAACACTAGAGATTAGAACTCGAAATTCTTGCCATAAGAACGTCAGAATCGAGATACAAGAATCTATGCTAGGTTACTAAGTTGGATTCGAGGTGGATTCAATTCCCCTCTAATCCTTTATCTAGATTCAAAAACAATCATATTTCTATAGCATTCGTAGTTTAAATTCAACATAATCAATTTCATATTGTATCGTAGTATAACACCCTTCGTAAAGCTCTCATTAGACTTAAGACCGATTAATTATACTAGAAAACATTCCATGCTAGAGAACTAGGAGTGGAACGAATTTGTTACTCCACTCTATTTTGATAGAATTGAGAGTAGAAACTTTGATAAATATAGACACATAAATAAGTTTTAGTTTACTTACGTTTTGAGAGTTCATCGTTCATTTCGTAGGTAAACTATTCAATTTTATCATTTATCAAATGGCGCTGCTGCCATCTTAGTTTCACTTTAGCATTGTTTTCATAGTATAATTAGTCATTTTTAAGTCCCATTAAACCCACCCACCCTTGTTTGATTCATACTGTGGTTGTCCGTTTCAGCGTTGAAAAGTTCCTTAAAATATACCGCGAGCGTGACCGCCCTATCCGAAACACCTCGCCCAAAAGCTGGAACCTTGAAGCGCGACCCGCCCCATCTTGAGCGCGACCCACCTAAAACACTAAATTTCAAGTTACGAGGAGCGACCCGCTTCTAAGTGAGCGCACGCATGCGTGCCTAAGCTAAATTTTCCGGATTTCTACAGGTTTGTTTTGAACCCGATTTTTAAGTTTTTCGGTGTTCTAACTTGTTATTTACATCGAACACGCGTAAACAAGGCGCTATTCATAAAAGCGAAGCAAGGACGCTTATCGGTATTCCTTTCTTCCATACCTCGCATCTCCGATGGGAGGTTTATACTAAAATATCAAGATTGTTTGGAGTGTTGTCATGTTTAGACTTAGACTTGCATGAGATTAAGGTCCAGTGGGAGAAAAACACCGAATGTAATTAACCGTCGGCATCAACAAACAAATCTATCGAGTATACCAATCACTACACCTCTAGCTACTATTCCACCAACCACACCTGACATAATGGTGAAGAAAGAGAGACTCCTCTCTCCGGAGGCTTTTACAAAGCCTTGAGCGATAGACCTAAATCTTGCATCGTTCTAGCGGACCGATTAAGGGGATTTTCGAATTCCCCCAAATATATTTAATTTGTTACCCGTTTTCCATGGTTTAGATCATGAAAAACCTTATCAACACATGCGTAGGATTGAACAAGTCCTTACAACATTCCACCATCCTACGGTTGGTACGGAACAAATTAAACTGAGGGTATTTCCCTTCACCTTAGCCGATAAGGCAGCGTCTTGGTTAACTGCCCAAGCGCCTAACTCTGTGGACTCGTGGGCTAAACTTGTTCAGCTGTTTATGGAACATTTTTACCCACCCCTAAAGACGGATGAGATGCTTTCCAAGATTCATTTTTTCCGACAAAATCCTCATGAATCATTTTTTGAGGCTTGGAATCGTTTCACCGATCTGCTTATAGAGTGTCCACACCATAACCTAGCAAAAGACACGTTAGTTCGTGCCTTTTTCAAAGGACTTCAACATCACCATAAAGAAGTCCTTGACATAATGAATGGGGGTAGTTTCCTAAGTAAAGGAGCCTCGGAGGCTTACAAATTTTTAGAAGATCAAACTAAACGTAATAACAATTGGGGGGGTAGTTATGATATCCCCGCTCTGTTAGTTCTTCTTCAACAGTTAAGGCCGCCGGTATGTTTGAGATGAAACCCGATCTAGAACTTAAAAATTTAATCGAATCTCTAACTAAAAAGGTTGAGGCTATTTACGTACAACAAAAAGCATATTCCGTCATGAATGTTAACTCCAACCTATGTAATGTCTGTTTGAGTCCCGAGCACCCTGAATCCTATTGTCCTCTCTTATGAACAACAACAACAATTAGAGCAAGACAATGTTTGCTCCATTAATAGCTATCCTATTCCTAATTCCCCATGGAGACAACATCCCAACTTTAGTTGGCGAAATCATCAACAAGTTTCACCTCCAAATAAGCGTTGAATAACCAAAATGTTAGGCAAACAAACAACTATAATCAAGCTCCACCTAGGCAAGGACAGGGGACAAAGTCGGAAAAATTATAATAATTATAACAACCAAAGCCGCAACCACCGACAAGGTTTAGCACAAGGTCAGGGTAATTATAATAGTTATAATACCAATAGAGGTATCGTTCCGGTTAACAATAGTAACTATCACAACCCACCCATAAATAATCAACGTGAGATAGTTCCAGCCGCACCACTTGTGACTACTACACCATCACATCCGGATCGTATAGACGCCTTTATACAGGTTACCCAACAACTTTTCCAATCAATGACTCAATCAAACCAACAGATCTTACAATCCATAAATCGGGGCATACAACGGTTAGCCCAAGAAAAGCCCAACCAAAAGGCGTGTTTCCGGACAAAGCGATACCAAACCCTAAAACAACAAACCGCGACCTTTGAGGTAAACGGTAATACTAGTACTGAAACTACAATCGTAGGTGACCTTAATGCCATCACCACTCTCCGCTTTGGAAGAGTGGTTGATAACACAGTAACTATGCCTATAGTTACCCCATCAGTACTCCCTACACCGGATATCGAACTAGATACCACAGTAGAAACTGAAGAGCCTACCACTGTAGAGGTACCAGTTAAACAACAAACTAAGAAACAGAAAACCAAGGTAACACATCAAGTCGAGCCATACGCTAAATATAGAGCGAAACCACCATTCCCTCAGAAGTTAGCCATGCTAACCAGGGATACAAACTTTGAGGAGATTAGGAACGTTTTCAAGAATCTAACGATAAACCTTCCTTTTCTCGAAGCTATTAAAAAGCTCCCTAACCACGCTAAGTTTCTTAAAGAGTTGTGCACTACTAGGCGTAAGACCAACATACCTAAAGACGCCTTTTTAACTGAACAATTCCCAACTTTATCCGAAAATAATGGAATTGTTAAGTACAAGGACCCTGGTCGTCCTATTGCAGTAAAATGCACCTTAGGAGATTCTCACACGACGACCGCTTTATTAGACACGGGGCGAAGTGTTAACTTACTCCCGTGATTACTTGTATAAACAAATAGGTCTACGTGAAATGCAACCTACAAAAATAACGTTGCAATTAGCGGACAGTCAATTAAGTATCCTAAGGGTGTAGTGGAAAACATGCTTGTTAAGGTTCGTGGATTTTTACTATCCTGGCGATTTTGTTATCCTCGATACGTAAGTCGCTAACGTCTGCCGATCATCATCTTAGGGGCCTTCTTGGCAACCGCCAATGCACTTATAAATTGCCGCGATGGTAAGATGTCCTTATCTTTTGGCCATCTTACGGTTGAGGTAAATGTTTTAAAATGATGAAACAGCTTACCCGGATTCGCCTATAGATGGGGAGGTTAGCATGATCGAGAGTTTAGCTCAAGATTATTTTAACAACACGTTTCCGAAAACAATATGTACAAATTCCTTTCTTTTGGAACTTCAGATTTTGTAAATGACTCCTACTTAGAGGAAGTCAACACCATCCTTGAGTCCACACCAATTGTAGACCGCCCGGTTTGCTTCATATACTTTCGATTATGAAGACTTGCTACCTAAGCAAGTATTCATTATGCAAAATGAGGACCCGACGAAACATCTATTGATTTTCCTTCCACCCGATCTTAAACCTCTTCCCGGAGTTAAAATATATTCAACTTGATCCGGATGGTAGTCATCCGGTAATTATATCTTCTCTGTTATCTAAGAATGAAGAGACACGTTTAATCCGGGTGATTAGGGAACATCGGTCGGCGATTGGTTGGTCCCTAGCCGACATTAAGGGAATTGACCCTAATGTTTGCACTCATCGTATCCATTTGGAGGATAACGCGAAGACTTCTCGCGAACCTCAGCGTCGCTTGAACCCTGCCATGAAAGAGGTGGTTAGGGAAGAAGTTTTACGATTACTCGATGCGGTTATCATATACCCAATCTCTGATAGTGAATGGGTAAGCCCCATTCATGTAGTTCCTAAGAAATCGGGAGTTACCATGGTACGTAACGGGAAGGGTGACTATGTTGTCACACAAGGTCCTATGAAATGGAGGATCTGTATTGATTACAGACATTTAAATGCTATGACACGAAAGGATCACTTTCCTTTACCTTTTATAGATCAAATGCTCGAACGCCTAGCTGGTCATGCTTTTTATTGTTTTCTGGATGGCTACTCAGGCTATTTTCAGATTATTATTGATATTGATGACCAAGAAAAGACTACCTTCACATGTCCCTTTGGAACATATGCCTATAAACGAATGCCTTTTGGCCTTTGTAATGCTCTTGGTACCTTCCAGCGATTTATGCTTCATATATTTAGTGACATGGTAGAGCGCTTTATGGAAGTTTTCATGGATGATTTTTCTATCTATGGAGACTCCTTCATAGACTGTTTGTCTAACCTGTCTAAGGTTTTGACACGGTGTGAAGAAAAGAGCCTCGTTTTAAACTGGGAAAAGTATCATTTCATGGTGAAAAAGGGCATAGTACTAGGTCACATCGTATCTAGTGATGGCATCGAAGTAGATAAAGCCAAACTAGATAAGATAGCGACCCTACCTAAACCACGGACTGTCCGTGATATTAGAGCCTTTCTAGGCCATGCAGGTTTTTATAGGCGGTTTATTAAAGACTTCTCGAAAATAGCTAGGTCTTTAACTAATCTGCTTTTGAAAGATGCAATCTTTGATTTTAATTTTAACGCAGACACAAGCTTTTGAAACTTTAAAAGCCCCCTAACCTCTGCACCAAATTATACACAGCCTCCCGATTGGTCTAAACCTTTCGAACTCATGTGTGATGCTAGTGACTATGCAGTTAGTGCGATCTTGGGACAAAAACTAGATAATAAGTCCACTGTTATTTATTATGCTAGTAAAACCTTAAACGATGCTCAACGGAATTATTCAACTACCGAAAAAGAATTCTTAGCTATCATTTATGCTTTAGATAAGTTTCATCCTTATTTGGTTGGTTCTAAAACTTTAGTTTACACGGACCATGCAGCCCTTAAATACCTTCTTGCAAAGAAGGATGCTAAGCAGAAATTAATCCGATGGATCCTTCTCCTGCAATAGTTCACATTAGAAATAAAGGACAAAAGAGGGGTCGAAAATGTAGTTGCCGACCACTTATCTAGACTCACAAACGACGATCAGAGTGATTCTGAGTCCATACCGGACTCTTTTCCGATGAGCATCAGTATGCGATTTTTTCAAAGACCATGGTATCTTTGACATTGTAAATTATTTAGTAGCCGATGTTATGCCTTATAATTGGTCAAGAAATGAACGTAAAGAAGTTCTTGGCCGAGTTAAGTTATACTCTTGGGATGAGCCATACCTTTTAAGTATTGTGCGGATCAGATTATTTGTCGTTGTATTCCCGGTGGGAATATAATGAAGTCCTATCGTTACGCCATGACAAAGAGTGTGGTGGCCATTTTAGTGGGATGAAAACAGCCGCTAAAGTTCTTCAATGTGGATTTTATTGGCCTACCCTTTTAAGGATGCCCAAGTGCATTGCAAGACGTGTATTCGTTGCCAACAACTTGGGCGAATCACGAAACGTAATATGATGTCATTAAATCCAATCTTGATAGTAGAAATTTTTGATGTTTGGGGCATTGATTTCATGGGTCCCTTCCCTATTTCCCACGGTTTCATTTATATTCTAGTTGCCGTGGACTACGTGTCTAAATGGATAGAGGCCCTAGCTTGCCGTAGCAATGACCATAAGACCGTTGTATTTTTTATTAAAGAATATATTTTTTGTCGGTTTGGCATTCCTAAAGCCATCATTAGTGATGGTGGAACACATTTTTGCAACAGAGTTGTTGCATCCCTAGTGAAAAAGTATGGAGTTACACACAAAGTAGCAACTCCTTATCATCCACAAACTAGTGGACAAGTAGAAGTTTCTAATAGGGAAATCAAAAAGATTTTAGAAACAACTGTAAACCCTGATAGGAAATACTGGTCGAAGCGTCTATCGGATGCCTTATGGGCATATAGAACTGCTTTCAAAACTCCTATAGGTATGTCTCCTTTTAGACTTGTATTTGGAAAACCATGTCATTTGCCCGTTGAATTAGAGCACCGTGCTCTGTGGGCTATAAAAAAGCCTTAACTTCAATATTGATGAGGCGGGAGAGTCAAACGCAAGTTCAATTGAATGAGCTTGAAGAAATCCGTGAGCGATTCTTACGATCTCGCGAAGGATTATAAAGCTAACATGAAACGTGTTCATGATAAGCAAATCTTCTTATGCCAAAGAGTTTGTGGTCGGTCAAAAGGTCTTGCTTTACAACTCCCCGCCTACATATTTTCCCAAAAACTAAAACCCGTTGGTGCGCCCGTTTAAGTTCTCAAGTCACCCCTTACGGGCAATCACCTTGGTAAATCTAAATGAAAACAGTACCTTTCAAGTTAATGGTCAACGGTTAAAATATTTTCACGAACTTCGCCCCCGATGTAAAGGAAGTCCTTTTACGGGACCACATCTCTATGAGGATTGACCTTTGTCATTGGTGTACTTCCTTTCACTTCCATATAGTGGTAAGTGCACCATTCAGTAATCGGGCCCTCCCTATGGAGTGTGTGGCTGTAAAAATACGGATCCTAAGTCCACAGTTAACATAATTCACGTTTTCCACTTTTGCATGTTTTCTCGGTTTTTGAGTCATGTTCCTCTATGGGGTGAATTATGTATTTATTGTTTTCGTTTTTCTTATAATAAACTAATAAAAAAAATATATAATAAAAAAAAAAAATCTTAATCATAGAAATAGCAATCCAACAAGTCTTGGGAATTTGACTTTAAACGACCCGCGTTAGAACAAATTTTGTGATTAAAAATTTTTTTGGGGGTGGGCAATCGGTCTTTCCATCTGGATTTCTCAAACTTTCCATTTATGTTGCTTAGGCCCATTACTTGTAGTTCAATTGGGTTGACGTAATCTAAACTTAGATTTCCTTCGTTCGCATAACTTACGTCACACACGCACTTAGAGGCATTTTTCCACCCTCTTATATGTCACCCATGGTTGGAATTGAGTGTTTTATGGATCATTGGATTGGAAATTCTCTACTGATCATTTTCATAACTCATTCGCCAAAATCGGGCCAGTAACGAAGCGGCAAATTGAATTTGATATTGCGCAAAAAATCAGAAAATTTCGGAATTCAAATTGGGCTTGGGCCCAAACCACACGCACGACTGTGCGTCTCCTTCATTCCCAAAAATGCGCATTCTTTCCCTTTCAATCCCGCCGGTTACCAAGTTTAAATCAAACCTTGAACACCAAAATAAAAAAAAATTGAGAGAGAGAAGAAAACCTAACTACACCCACACCAAGATAATCAAATCCAACTAAAATCTTCTCTAAACCATTACCACCACCACCCCAACTCAGAAAAACAGCCACCAATTCAAGTAACCACCGCCACCACCGTTGTTTTAGTAGTTTTTCTTCAAACTTCGCTTCCCACAGTCTACAAAACCATTAGTTGTCTCAGAAACTTCAATGGCGCTACGACGAAGAATTTTGTCGGAGCACGCGTTTGCTTCCGATAGCTTCGCGCCATTTTACAACGCGGAGATGATTAGTAGGCATTGAACGGACTGTGGTACTTTCGATTGAGGAGTTCTATCACTATGATTTGGTAGAACAGTTTTATAAGAAGCGAGAATTGGAGGGGATAGGATTTTCATAAAGGTAGTAGGAACGAGGAGGAAGTAACGAGAGATAGTTGTTGGTCAAACTTTAGGAATTACGCTTTGAAAGCAACACAGTAGCGATAATTCAGGAATCCCGATATCTTTGGAGTTCCCGCTTTGATGAAGGATACCGTCGTGGAGGGTGAATACAATCCGACATCTCATTCGTCCGCCCGGTCAACCACGAGAACCAATCAACCGGCCGTGAGCTCGGTGGATTGGTAGGAACGCCCTCGGGAAGACAAAGTCGATGATATCGACTGCAATATCGCGCGTTCTCGGATTTTGCAAACAAATAAGTATAATTTCTGCATCCTCGATTTAATGTTTAATGTGATTCGAGGAGTGGGGAAAAGCTTACGCCTCTTCCCGTATTGATCACTAAGATCATGCTCTCCTTTTAGAGCTATCGCAAGATCTGCTCCTATTAAGATCAAATTGCATTCTAATGCAAGTATCTATCTGGATTGCATCCAAGAGACTTGGCCGTTGTCCGAAGAAAAAAATGGTTGAGTCGAAGATGAAAGGGAGGATATGACATGTCCGGATGACGATGCATTAGATAAATGTAGTTCTAATTTAGAACGATGCAAGTGTTGCAAACTACCTTGCGTTAGCGTTTATGGTATTTGTGAAGATATCCGAGATAGGCAGATTGTAGTTCGAAAGAAGCAAACGAACCTTCGGGCGAGATTTGAAATGCTCGAAGGGGTTCGTGGCGATATCTTGTCTAACATGGAGACTATCCACCAAAGATCAACAAGCCCGGTTATCGCGATTACTTTCGGATCGAGATGGAAGCACGGTAACTTTGTTCGAATAGAGATGCTACGACGCATGCCACCCGTGGAGGACTCTGTTTCAGCCGAGTCCGAGTCAGGCATGGCATGGCGTCGTCGCCGGGCGACGATGGTTCAAGTCAATCTCCATCTCAGGGTCCATCTTCATCACATAACTAGGTGTTCACCATCAGTTTGTGTTCGCTGTTATTTCATGATTTTGTTTTATTAGTTGGATTTTAATTCAGTTGTTAAATTTAAATATTAAGGTGTTTGTTTTATGTTGTTTGGTTTTAAATTTAAGTTTTAATATAATTCGTCATATGATCATCTGCTGTAAATTTGTCTTGGAGGAAAGGTTGAGAATTTGGCCGATATCGGCATATCTATGAATTGTGTGGTGGTAGCATGAAATGTAAGAGATTTTAGAAGTTACTATTCTAAATCCAGTATAAAAGATACCAGGATTTTTAGAAAATCAAGAAGATGGTTTGTTTCCGTTTTCGGGTTTGGAATCTTTCTATTTCCGGAAATTGCCTTTAAACAATTTGGCAACTTGCCGATTAGTTTTTGAAGCACGTAACCTATTTAAACCCCTTCATTCTACACTAATAAACCACACTACACCCCACCATCATCCCTCACCTTTCACTCCAAGTTTTTCCTTCTTTTTCCTCTAAACTCCTGTTTGGCTTACGAAGACTTACGAAGCGCCTTCGTCGTACAATTTCACACAGTTTAGTCGGCCACTGCATACAATTTCACACAACCCGCTTTAAACTCTATAATTCTAAAAACCAAGGACGACCAGCGCCCTCCTTGAGCGACTTCAAACACCGTAATTTTAAAACCCCCGAGCGCGACCAGCCACCGCCATCTGTGAACACGGAAGTTCCAATTTTTTGTGGGTCTTTCTAGGATTTTTGGAACTGTTCAAGGAGTCGTTGAGATGACATCTCCTATAGTCATACCTGAACAGTCTTTCGAAGACGTATTGGGAACCGAGACCTATAGACATTGGTTCCGACACAAGATCCTGCAGTTAGGATGGCGTCATCTACTGGTAAGTGATGACGATTCATATTCACCAAAGCTTACTGCTTATTTCTACGACCACGTTAAATTCTATTGTAATCAGGATGGAGAACAAGAATTCTCCGTCGTAGTCGATGACACAACACATCAATTCAATAAAAATGTGGTCGCTTTAGTTTCAAGATTACCAATACCTGATCCTGTTCACACATGGGCATATATGACCGATAATGCATACCTTTATGATTATACATATTTCCATGAGTATTATGGGGAGGGGTATTTCGAAAGTAATGGACCGAGGCTTATATAGCATTGCCCTTGGTAGCCTTTCCCTAAACGTAGGCACCACCATGTTATTCATCCCGATTGAATATTTTGGGGAATGGCGCTTCATTTCTGCAAACAATGATCGCGGGGACATTTTCCTCGCTTTAGGTGGACGCGTCGCCAATATGACATTCCCCGAAGTTTTAGTCACTAGTCTTAAGAGAGCCCAAAAGCATGAGGCGTAAGTATCTTTTATGCCTGTTTTAGTAAGCCGCATCATGCGTAGTTGTTTACCAGTATTCTATGAAAAATTCACAGATGGAAAAGGGTTGAAGTCATGAGACCCACCAATTGGGTGGTTAAGCTCATTCGCGAATAATGACTTGGTCGAGGGATGGCAGTCGCGACCTCATTTGGTCGCCCATTACATCCCATCGGACATAATAACACTTAACAGGTTAGCATTAGTAGATGATAAATGGCGGCAAGCTTGGCAAGTTATAATGGACTGGCGGGGATGCAAAGAAACCTCATCTCTTTAAGGAGGAGGAGGATGCTTAAAGCGGGGAGATAAGGTAAGTTTTAGTTTTGTTATTGTGCGCTTATGTCCCAAGCAAATTTAATTACATTAACCCCATAATGGGTGGAACTCTTATAGAGTTAGCGTCGATATTTTTATTTCCTATATTAGTATGTTCTAACCTTGTTTTGCGATGTCCCGAATTTCACGCGTTTCCATGGTATTTTTCTACCCTATTTATTTAAATGCTTTGATGACAAAGCATGTTTCTTGTTTTGGGGGCATAGAAACACGTGTAATTAAGGCATCTGTTAGGATATAGAAATGTATAATATGCATTTGTTTTCAAGTTAAAAATTTTCAAAACATAAATAAATAAGTTTATGCTATACACTTAGGAATATTGGTATTGTTTTCTTTCTCTATGCTCTTAACAATCTAGAAGTCTCAATGTAGCTTTTGCATCGAAATAATTGTTAGAAACTTAGGTTAATATGTAGGTAATAATCTTTGCATCTATCTATAAATATATTACATGAGTATCTATGATTGTTAGCGATAAGTTTCTCAAAGCTAGGCTAGAGTACTTATTCTACAAATCCTATGAGAATATAGCCTAAAGCCTTATATGAAATTAAAAATTTGAGAAATGACACAAGGGAGAAGTAAAATCCGGATAGAGAAATCACACGTTCACTTGCTTGATCACTATGCCATATCCTAAGCAAGAATTTAGGCCCTCTTTGGATCGATATAGCCGTAAATTCAAACCTATGAATTATTTTCCGCTAAGCCCCTCTCGAGCCTTTCTTTAGCCTTTCATAACCCACAAATCCTTTACCCCTTACAAAAACAAAACAAAATAAAAATAAATAAAAATAAAATCAACCTACCCAATCTAGAATAAGTCCGAGAATAGAATGAGGAAGAAAGAAAAAGAGAAAAACAGGTGTAAACAAAAGTTAGTTAATTGCTTGAAAAATAAAAAGAAAAGAAGTTTCCATCCAAAGAAAAGAAAAATAAAAATATAAATAAAATAAAAACTCGAAAAAAATAGAATAAAAAGGAGTTAAAAGCCAAAGAAAAAAAAAAAAAATATGGCTAAGGATGGAAACAAAGTGTAGAAGCAAAAGTAAATAACAAGGTTTTCTCTTAGTTACATAATATGAAGACTCTACTATCTCAGACTTGTCCTTTTGAATATCCATTTCTTTCCTTCTTAAACCATCTCCTAATCCCCGTAACACCTAATAAAGACCTCTAGCTTAATTAGGAATAGGTTAGTGTGATAGTAAGTGGCAGATGTGTTTGATCGACTCCGGCTTCCTTGTTGTCATTGAGATTGTAAGGTAAAGTGTGCCCACTACACACTGGAGTAGCGAAACTTGAGCGGAAAAATCAGAGTGGTTTTCGTCTTGACATTTATGTGAGGACCTACTTAAGGACGCTATTCCGAGTTTTCATAAACGAACCTGCTAGGCATTTCATAGTATTACTCATAGTATTTATATTCGTATCATAAATGATTGATTATTATGCATATATTAGCTTAGGTTTTTTACTTGGTTATTCTTATTCATTTGCTAGTGAGATATATAGATAGTTGGGACATGAATGAGGAAACAATAGTTTTATTTCTTAGTCATTGTAGTATAGTTGAAGTTTGTGAGTACCTTCACTGGAAAACTCTCACGAGGCTATAACTCGTCCACTAGGGAATTCCTAGTGGTTTAAGCGCCTTGTGCGATATGGTCAATGCAATCGCGACTCGATTGAAACGAGAGTAGTTAGAACTCCATTTTTGGTCACTTATTCTAATTTCTCATCTTTGCTTGAGGACAAGCAAAATGCTGTTTGGGGTGGTTTGATAAGAGCCCAAAACTGTAGTTTTAACCCTCAGAATCATACTTTTAAGACCAATTATGTGAGTAATAATTAAGAGTTAACACCGATTCGTGTTTTATGCATTTCGGGTTTCAAAGTCCATTATGTGCGAGAAATGTGCCACTTTAGCGAGATAAAGGAGCAAAGGTCGGTTACTAAGGAGTTCCGTGATTAAAGGCCAAGATTCAAGAAGACAAAGCCTTTCTAAAGCCCGTCCAAAAAAGCTGAAAAGTCGACGCGCGTAAACAAAGACACAAGTCAGAACTTCCGGGCGTCAGATCTTTGGACTCGGACCTCGGAATGGGGCCTACCTTATGTCAAAAGGACCGGCTCGGAAAGACCTTTCCAATGGTCTAAGCCTTGATCCAATCAGAGGAGTAAAAGTGGATGAAAAGTCTGTTGAAGCCAACTGCAGCTGAAGAGGCCTTTTGAATTTGAAAGAATTGGGTTTTGGGCCCGATTCTTCGCCCCAAAACATGGCTCCAAGCCCATGCACGATTTTTGGATCTGAAAGTATAAAAACCAAAGCTTAACTCTTTGTTAATGGTAGCTAGTTAGACCTAAAACTATATAGAACTCTAGATCTAGTTTTCAGTAGAGTAATTAAGTTTAAGTTCCATTTCCAATTCTTGTTTCAGATTAAGTCTTGAATCATTGTTCTTGATTGATTAGATAAATAAAATAGTTATTTTTATCAATTTCGATTTTTGTCATTTCAATTTATAGATCTAATTTTAATTCTTGTTGATTATCATTTCGTAGTTTAAGTAGATTGAAACATTGTTAGTTAAATTAGTTAAGTTAGAATTTTAATATGATGTGTAGTTATAATTCAATGGGTTGATGACTCAAGGCTAAAACCTCCATTAGAGGGGTTGATGAAGCTTTGAGGAAAAATTAGTGGTATAGTGTAGAAGCCTTGTAGAATCTATTCCACTCTAGAAGGTCGTGATTCGCCATGAGAATGGGTGGACGACCTCACATGCTAGTTAGTATTTGGTAGAAATACCATGAACACTAGGGATTAGAACTCGAAATTCTTGTTGTAAGAACGTCAGAATCGAGATACAAGAATCTATGCTAGGTTACTAAGTTGGATTCGAGGTGGATTCAATTCCCCTCTAATCCTTTATCTAGATTCAAAAAACAATCATATTTCCATAGCATTCGTAGTTTAAATTCAACATAATCAATTTCATATTGTATCGTAGTATAACACCTTTCGTAAAGCTCTCATTAGACTTAAGACCGATTAATTATACTAGAAAACATTCCATGCTAGAGAACTAGGAGTGGAACGAATTTGTTACTCCACTCTATTTCGATAGAATTGAGAGTAGAAACTTTGATAAATATAGACACATAAATAAGTTTTAGTTTACTTACGTTTTGAGAGTTCATCATTCATTTCGTAGGTAAACTATTCAATTTTATCATTTATCACTCACCTCTCCCTACCTTTTTTTATTATAAAAAAAGAAAATAAAATAAAAACACGATGTTTGAAAACAGTATAGGTTCATTCTCTGTTTTCGTGAAGCCGGTAGGCTTAGGACCTTAACGAAACAGTCTTGCGATTTCGCTTTTTGAAAAAGGTGAAGAGCAAACATAGTAGTATAAGGAAACAAATAAAATAAAGTTTTTGAGCTTGTTCCAATGGAGAGTAGAGTCCCATTGCTAGAGGGAAACAGACTTACAATTCTAATCCAACTCAAACAAAAGAGTTCATCATTATAAATAACGAGGTAGGACACATATGGATAAAACATATTGAATGAAAGAAAAAATAACATGAAAGCGAGATTAAGTAATCTAATATAACAAATTAGAAGCGAGAATTTGATGTGATAATGGCGAGAATTCAATTTCAACGAAGATGGACCAAAACAAAAGGTACTCTATACATACGAGGTCAACCAAGGAAGACTTCAATAACGGAGATGAAGAAACGGTTTGCATTACAAGATTCAATGTGGACAGTGTGAAAAGTGTTTTACAAAAAGCCAAAGAAGATGAAGTAGTAGCAACATGGCACCAATTATCATATGGTTTGAAATTTCCCTTGGATAATACTATTGCAAGGATCTTAGAATGGTGGCATGTTACACCTACACAGATGTCAGTTCCATTTTGGTTAATAGTCTCAAGGATGTGAAGATTACAATTACGATACAAACGAAGACTTGGGTGTCAAGAGCTTTACACAATTGCAAGGCCTCGTGCCACTCCGAAAGACAATTTCATAATACTCAGCGTGCACTTTAAAAAAAGAAGGGAGAGGTTTAGTGGTCTTTCGGATAGCTACAAGCATTGGGAAGATTATCCGTATCGCATTCGAGGGAAGTGGAACACGACAGGAAGGGATGTTCCAAACAATTTTACTGGTAAGTAATTGTATTGTGTTTACGTATAGGTGATACTATGTTTGTGTTAGGAAAGGAAGATTTTACAATAACTTAATTACTAATTGTGTTTTTGTTGTTGGTGGTTTTTGTAGAGGAAAATCCGCCGATTGATATGGTAGACATGGATAGCAAAACACAAGATAACTTAAATTTTTACTTCCATGGGAAAATACCATCTGAAGTATTTGACCTAAGCTTTCCAGATGATATTGTGGACTTCCTATGTGAGGTGGAGGAAGAGGCGGAAAAAGAGGATGAGAGTGAAGAAGAAAGTGATAAGGGAGAAGAAGAAGGAAGTGTTGAAGGAGAGGATGAAGATAAGAGTTGTAAAGTTGTAGGAAGGAAAAATAATAAAAAATGTGTGGAGAAAAAGCAAACTAAAGAATTTGAAGTTATGAGTGGACAATTAATTAGACAAAATAAGATCAAAGACCAAAACAATGTTATTAGAAATAAGCGAATAATCGTAGAAGATGAAGATAGTAATAGTGATACAGAGGAACGGGTGAATACTTCAAAAAAGAGGAGAACGTTAAGAAGAAAAGATTATGAGTTACCGTTGAAGGACGGCGATGAAACCTATAAATTTTTAGAAGATGATTATGGGAGAGAAGAGAGCATAAAAGAAAAGGAGAAAACTATGGCTAAAAATTTAGAGAAGAAAGACGATACTGTACAGGTTGGAGTTGGCATTTTAGCACTGAAGGAAAATCACACAACGCAAGGTGAATCCAACAATTTAATCCAAGTGACAACTAGCATGCAACGAGAGAAAAGGAACGAGGTAAATTATTTGTTATATTTGTTTATTTGTTTATTTATTTAACTGTAACATGCGTTTTAAGGTTATGTTAATGTTTCAGGTAGTGAGAATAATGGAAGAATTAAATGAGATGGAAGAACAGGAGCAGAACGCCACTGTAAAGACCGAAGAATTAGAAGATTTGAAAGCCCGGGTGAAAACCCAGGAAGAAGAAAACAAAAAGATGAATGCAAAAGTGTTGGGGTTAGAAAAAGAATTAAGTGCTGCTAAGAAAGAGAATGTGGAAAATAATAAATTGTTAACACAAGCTTCCCTAGAGATAGGAAATAAGGAGATGGAGAGGATGCAAGCAATTATGCAAAAGGCAGATGTTCTGGAAGAGAATGAAGAGAGAAAGAAGACCTATAATAAATTATATCTAATGTATATGGAGATTGTTAAAGTTGCTCCGAAATGTATGCCTTTTCCAGAGGGAACTTAATAGACTGTTAATTGTGTAATAAAAGTAGGAAAAATAATACCAACCTTTAATGGAAATGCAACATCACTTCTTGTTTTTGATCTTGCGTTGTTCGCTGCATGTTGATAGGTAGTATTGATAGAAAAATATGATGGCGATATAATGGGGGAATGCAGATGCCCCCAATATAAAATCAGTATAAGAAAGTGTAAGTCTCCCCATTGTTGTCATTGAAAAAACTAAGGCAAAGGGGTCACGGTGGTCCTTAATGATTTTAGCTATTCAGGTGTAACAACATATGCACCAAACGTGAGGCAAGGTCTGGAATTTTCCACAGGTGCAAGGTTGTCATTCTTGCACTTAGACCAAACTAAAACACAACGCCGTTGCCTTAGTAGTGGAATTCACACGGATATTAAAATTTGAGAGTATTCCAATAACCGTACCGAGCAAGAATAACCATCTTATTGACTCGGATTTTCTTCAAGCAGGCATGAATGCGACATACTTGGACCGAAGAAGGCATAATTTGGATGACCTATTTGGACTTAATGCCAATAAATGACAATATTGCTAAAAGGAGGAGTACAGAAGAATAGGTAATGTAATAAAGGACAACCAAACATATGAGAATGGACATTGAATGTCTTTATTGATGGATAACATGTAAAAATGTAAAAGAATTTCATAACGGTACGGTAAAAAATGTCGTTTGAGTCTGTTTCAACAGCAACCATCGAGATGTACTGGAAATTAGCTATGTGGATGAAACTGATTCAACACCATATTCAAGGTTAAAAGGTGATAACGCAGTTGAATACTTCGGTGTTGTACTATAAGTCTACAAAATTACAAGTAACTCCTTTACCCAATTCCCCTTGAGAAACGACAAAGCTCTTCATGCCCGTGACCATTATTTGTGGAAGTTACATCAAAGGGACTTTGTGTTAAGCAGGGTGAAATCCATTTCATCCAGAAGATTTAAACAAACAGACGCCCCCGATCGAGCCTATGTGGAGGATGACACTTGCCATTATCTCTTATGAGAGTTAGAGATTTTAGGCGGTACACAAGTTCGGGTCCGACTGGAGATTGTCTTTTTCTTTGTGTGTAACCAGCCTATCTAAGCTAGTAGCTTGTCTGGGATCGTGGTCTTTCCTCTAGTTGCTTCTGTGACAACTTCCTTCCCTATCGGATCAGACCTGTCTAGGATGGTGATTTTCCTCAGGTCAATGAGGTCGGCCTTCCTTATCAAGTCGGTCTCGTTTAGGATATTGGTTTTCTTATATTTTCTTCCATGACGACTTCTTTCCCTGTCTAGTTAGACCTGTCTGATGACAATTTTTCTCAAATTCTGCGAGGTCGGCCTTCCCCGTCAGGTTGGTTCAGTCTGGGATGACGGTCTTCCTTATACTTTCTTCCATGACACCTTCTTTCCCTGTCTGGGATGGCAATTTTCTCAAAACTGCGAGGTCGGCCTTCCCTGTCAGGTCCGTCCGGTCTAGGACGATGGTCTTCTTTATAGTTTTTTCTATGATGATAATTTTTTTTGTTAGGTCAGACCTGTCTGGGATGGCAATTTTCCTCAAATCAGCGAGGTCGGCCTTCCCTGTCAGGTCGGACCTGTCTAGGATGTCGGTCTTCCCTATCAGGTCAAACCTGTCTGGGATGACATTTTTTCATAACTTATCAAGTACATTTCCTTGACCATCAAATTTTAAATTCTGACATCCCTTGACTCTATCGTTAAGTTCTTTTGCAATCAACTATTTTAATTGTTGTTCCGTTAGAGTTAAAGTATTTGCTCAAATAGATAGACGCCCCCAGTCGTGCTCATATGAAGAAGGATACCTTCCATTGTCTCTTATTGGAGTTAGAGATCTTTGGCGGTACGCACGATTAGCTCCGACCGGTGATTGTCTTTCTCTATCCCTGTAACCAGCCTGCCTAGGCCGGTAGTCACCCTTGGCAGGGCGGTCGGTATAAGTATACCGCTCTTCCATGTTTGGTTTCTCTTGTCTGTGGTGCCTGCCTTCCCAGTCATGTCAGACATATCTCGGATGGCGGTTTTCCCTGAAATTGATTCTCTGAGGTAAATCTTCCCTTTGAGATTGGACATGTCTAGGGTAGTAGTTATCCCTGTCAATCCGATTCTCCTCATAAGTTCGGGTAATAGGGTCATTACTCTTAGAGCGTGCACTGGTTGATTGTGCTTGAGAAATAACACCTTGCGGTGACGCTGCTACAGTTGGATGTTGAGAATTTATCCTACCACTAGGAGCAACTTGATTGTTCAACAGTTTTTATTGGAGGGTTGCGATTTTTATTGGCAGGAGGAATATGTTGACTATTTGGTCTGCTTCTTGTGCTTACCATCTTGATTGTTTCACGTGATAATGGATTCAAAAAACCCACAGACGACACCAATTATATTTCGGCAGTAACCTGTTTCAACACAACGAGAGCAATGGTAAAGAACGCACTAAGAAACAGAGGAATTTATGTTGGGGGAGATGAAACTGAACCAAATAATGGATGCCTACGTACCCAAGATCTATTCTCTAGGGATCAAGTTTCAACGTAGTTCCTTATTGTGAGAGAGAATGTTTTTTATGAATTGGTAGAGACTGAGTCCTAAGAGGACTGTGTTTGTTTGTCCAAAGAATTCTTATCTCTTTGAACATCTATCCTTATATTTTAGAATAATGAACCTGGACATATTCATAAATAGACCAGTTATTAGGTGTAGCTAGGATTAAGCCCTTGGGCTTAATTGAACTGGGCTGGATCCGTGGGCATAATGAGCCACAAAGTGGGGGTCTATACACTTCCTTTTTCGGTCGTGGACCATGGTGTGGGCCAGCGACTAACCTGCCTCTTCGTTAACCTGATGTATGCTAGCAGTCTGTCGTATCCTATCTCTGTGAGTGTTGTGACTCAAGATCTCCCCACTGAATATGACATTTATGGTACCCAATATTCTCCCTTGGTTCGGGGGCTGCTCCTTTTCCCTTTCTCTTTGGTAAACTCTTTCAGTAGCCCCTTCCCTATCATCCTTTGTACTAGTCATTTGAGGGTGTAGCATTCATTTGTCTCATGGTTCTGTATCTGATGATATACACAGTACGGCTTACCCAGTATTTCGTCTGGCTTCCTTCACGGACCTTCATAAGCCTGCAAATTCTGAATCAGCGGTAATAGTTCACTCAACGGCTAGTCTACCGGTGTCGGCCCCATTTCTCGATAGGGCTTCCGTTCTCTATTTTCCCTCCGAGCTTCAATTCTCCCTTTTTCCAGCCGCAAAGCGTAACCACGGGGTCCACTGCTTCCCCTATCTGATGCGTCTTATCTCCCGCAGTCCTCGCTTCGATCCAAAGCCAATACGGCCTTCCCCGGACACCTTGTCTCTTTATGCATTGTATCCTTATACCTTATATATTTTTCCACCCTTAGATATAAGTCATGTAGTGTCGCGATCTCATTCTTAGCCACGGACTCGTGTACCCTGGTTCCGGTTGCAACCCCCTCTCAAAGGCAATCACCACAGTCCTTTCGTCCAAGTTCTCCACCTTCAGTGTCTTCGCCTTGAATCTTCATAAGAATTCTCTCACTGACTCCGCGGTCCTCTGTCTCACATTGAATAGGGTCGCTATATCCACTACTCACCTTTTC
The DNA here is from genome assembly GCF_015680905.1 of Coptis chinensis. Taxonomy (NCBI): domain Eukaryota; kingdom Viridiplantae; phylum Streptophyta; class Magnoliopsida; order Ranunculales; family Ranunculaceae; genus Coptis; species Coptis chinensis. The sequence continues at coordinate 82,346,117 of NC_141463.1, read as the reverse complement.
TGATATATGAAGTGGTCCATGAAGGCTTGCTCTAACTCAAGGAAGTTGTTTATACTCTTTGAGGGCAACCGATAATACCAGTCCGAGACTCCCCCCTTCAAGCTTGTTGGAAACATCATACACCACAGTCCGTCGTATTTGGGTTCCTGCCACAATGGCATCTGCTGCCGGAAGTGGTAGATGTGGTCCGCCAGGTCTCCTGTCCCATCATGCCTCTCAAATCTTGGCTGGTTAAACCGCTTTGGGACCTCCGCCCTCCAAATTGCATCTGCCAACGGGTTGCGGTTCGATCCCGCCACTACTTGGTTCGTCGTTCCACCTATGCCCTTCGCTTGTTCCAAGCTCGCTTTCAAATCATTGTCGATCATCTCCTTCACCTGCTCCCTGGTGAGTCCCGACACCCCATTCTCCCCCAAGTCAGGCCTCCCCTCCTCCTCTCTCCCCGTCTTTGACACCTCCCTCTCTGATTCCTTTATAGTATCCCTTTCCCTCGTAATCCATTATTCTCTTCCCTCAACCTTGCTACCTCTTCCCTCAATTGTCTCGTTTCTTTTGATGTCGACGCGGCCGTCTCTTCTCCTCCTTGCTCTCCCCCATCATCCCCTACCGACTCTGCCTCCTCCTCTACGACCGCCACCTTCCTTGGTCTTCCTACACCTCTCTTTGCTCTCATTGTCATATCTACTAATGTTCAGATCTCTGTCCCCATAGACGGCACCAAATGTTGAGTCTCAAACTCTGTTACATACACTCACCTCTCTTTCTCTCTAAGTCTCGCCTCTTTTGGAATGAAAAAGCCCCCTTTTTCTCTCTCCATCACTGTTCTTTTTATACTCCCTCTCTTACATCGCAGCTGTCCACCTGTCCTTCCATCCATCGCTTCTCGGCCTTCCACGTGTAGGGTTTTCACTGTACCTTTGTATTCCGTAGTGCGCTACTCTACTCCCGCGTCTTCTGCTTATCTTGCTTTAGGCCCACACTTTCCAGAGATCTGCTACTCCCCGACTCCTGCTACTACGGCTTGCGCCAGCCCCTCGACCTTTGACCCTAGATGTCGCAGACCCTACCACTACAAAAACCCCAAAGGAACAACCTTTTCCGTCATTTTTTTTGTCCTCGGGATCAATGTCTCTTGGCCATTTTTATCAATTCCTGCTTTGGACATTGAATTTAGTTATGGTGACACTTTTACTGCTGGTGTAGCGTGTTAGTTTAGGCATGCTCATAGAGTCATTTTAGTGAACTTAGATGCGCATTGTGAGGGGTTTGTTGTGTACACCTTTAAATCATCTACACATTATTGAGTGTGTGGATAGTCACACAGAATATTGGCTTCTATCAAGCTTTAGTCTCTTAGTGACATCCGCTATAAAAAGCATAATGTAATAATATTATCATTTTCTTTGAAGTTTGAATGAATTGATTACTGCATTGCTATAATAGTTTCTTTAAATTTTGTATGTATTATCTTGCGGTTTAGCTGAGTACCAACCTTATAAATGACTTAGTTTTTTTCCCCCTGTCCAAATGGGTTAATTACTGCAACTTTTGCGTTTTGTACTTTTCCAGACGCTCTTTCCGTTATCAAAACAACAGTTCGGCTTCAACTTTCTATGGTTCCATGGTACGTACTGCAGTATTACTGCCACTGCCCATTGCAAACTCTAAACTTCTACTTGCGCTGTTTATCTTTTTATGTTATACAGGATCTCATGGATAAGGGTAAACGTCCAATGGACCCTTTTAAGGATCCATCGAACAAGGAAAAACAAATTTTTGTTCCGGTTCAAGATAGACTCTTCCTCCAACCACCTACCCTCAACGACCTGCTCGCTCCCGAGTATTCCTATCACCTGGCTCCAATAAATGTTCTGTTTGGCCAAAAACTACTTATGTTGTCCATTCATTATCATCTCTTTTGAACTGCTTATTTGGTTTATATGGCTTCCGACACGACCAATTCTCAACAAAGGGAAACGCCCTTTAGACCCTTCTAAGCAGAGCAACAAAGAGATAGCCCCCCAAGATAGGCTCAATCTTCAACCGCCTCCTGGCTTTTTGGTATTTCTTGCGTCTGACTATTGTATTTATTTCTCTATCTCATCTCTATTGCATTGCCTATGAATATATATTTCCCCGCTTACGTTGCCGCTACTGTTGACCCATTTTGGCTTTTTGTTTATTACCATTTACTGCTTTATTCATATCCTTCTGGTCCACTTTTTTTTTTAAATTATAACTACCATTTACTGCTTTATTCATATCTAATTTATTCCTCTTTCTCCCCATCTGTCTGCTTAAAATATGTGTAGAGAACAACCCCTTCCTCCGACAAAGAGATAGAACTAACAAAAACTAATACTAAGACAGCGTGCTCGAAGGGAAAGTAAAAGGATCACTAAAGAGAAAGGCATCTCAGACTTCGCCAACCAAGGTGTACAAGCATTCACGCGTCGTGTCATTGGCCACCAAATGATAGGTTCATCATTAAATGCCTCTCCTTCACTTCGATGAACTCCATCTAAATCTAACAGGCGACGAGCACAAAGTTCTAAAGTTACGCCTCATGTGACACCATGCAGACGTCTTTTTTTTTCTGAGTCTCTTCAGAAATCTTTATCGTTCCTTAATCCTGTCAGGTTGTTTACGCTCCCCGAAGAACATGTCGCATCAAGTGCCCATGTTGATTCAATAAATCAAAACAATGAGATCTTCATGCCAACGCGGACTTACCAAAATGCAAGGTTAGTACGGGGTTCAATGCACCTTTCTCTTGGTTCTTCCTAGTTTACATTTAAAAAAAAAACTATAATATATATTCTTCTACATTATTCGCAGTGCGCGAAGCTGCATGTCTACTACCTCATCATTAGTTCATCCAATACCACCTTCGACAAATGCAACTTCAACTTCTGCATCATCATCAACTACCCGAAATTCACGGTATACTTCTTCACATTTATTAAAACAAGAATACAAAAAAATTGGCTCCTTTGTCTAAATAATAATTTTTTTCTCATGCAAACCACAACCATTTGGATATCCTGTACAGTACTATGAGGATGTTCACCATAATGGTTTTGACCATCCAATTTCTGCTAATAATGCTGACATCAATGATGATGAAGACGAAGTTGACAATATTGTTGTTGACCGTCTGATTGAACAAGGAAGACACTCCTTAGGGAGAATGGATGTTCAATGCCCATTATGTAATGCATTCCATTGGATGGATGAACGGCTAATCAAATCATCGTTATCACATCCTCGATTTGGGACTTGTTGTTTGCAAGGGAAAATCAAATTGCCTCCACTACGACTATTACCACCAGCCCTTAAAGCTCTATATGATGAAAATTATCACAAGTCAAAGTCATTTCGCAAGTACATGAGGCAATACAATCAAGCTTTTGCATTTACTAGCATTGGAGGAAATGAGCATGTGTTTACTGGACAAGGTCCACAGCCTTTTACTATCCATGGTCAGCTGCGTCATAGGACTGAAGCTCTAATTCCTAACTCTGGGTGGCAGCCAACTTACTCTCAACCTTACATATATGATCCTAGTGTTGCATTGGGGTTACGTCAACTTTGTAATCCTGGTTTGAACACAGATGTTCTTAAAATCATTCAAGAAACTATGCTCCAGTATAACCATTTATCTGCTATTTTCCGCCACACATACGATGTTCTTAGATCTGCCTCTCTTGACCGTGGTGATAACTTCAACGTCCCCGCGTATTTGCATTATAGTGCTACTAGAGACAGACGCCGTTACAATTTGCCAACCGCAAATGAGATTGCTGTCATTTTACCTGGGGATGGCAGTGAACGGGGAAGCATGCGAGATATTGTCATCTATCTTAAAGGAGGGCAAGAATTCATGCAAATCAGTGAATGTCATCCAACTTACTTGCCCTTTCATTGTGTGCTAATGTTTCCTTCAGGAGACCTTGGGTGGTCACCTGACATGAGACGTTCAAACAGTTTAACTGCAGCAGCCACTAATGATCGATTGACACAGATGGATTTCTATTCTTATTGGTTGTTTGAACGCCATGGAGAATATTCTGCAATCTTGCGAGGGCACAAACTGTTCCAAGAGTTTGTGGTCGATGGGTGGGCAGTGACTGAACATAATAAAATGAGATATTACAAGACAAGCTTCGGGCCAAACTTTATCAAGGTATCACTGATGTCACAGCTGAAGCTTTTGACCTAAACCAAATAGGAAGACAAGTGGTCTTACCAGCATCTTATGTCGGCAGCCCAAGGCACGTGTTTGAAAATTTTCAAGATTCCATGGCCATCACGCGTTACAATAAGCATCCTGATATATTTCTCACTATGACTGCAAACCCACACTGGGAGGAAATTGTTGATGCATTGTCTACGCACCAAACCGCAACTCATCGACTTGAGGTGGTGGCATGTGCCTTTGAACTAATGTGAAGGGCTTTGATGAAGGAAATTTTTAAAAAAAAAAAAAGGTGTGCTTGGTAATGCAATTGCACATGTCTACACCATTGAGTTTCAGATACGCGGGTTGCCACATATGCATACACTTATATATCTTTAACATTCCGACAAGATCCACGTACCTGCTCAGGTTGATCGCATTGTATGTGCAGAGTTTCCTGATCCAGAAGCCGAACCTAATTTGTTTCGGACTGTCCTCACATGTATGGTTCATGGTCTATGTGGACTAAAAAATCATAACTCTCTATGCATGGTAAATGGTCAATGCAAGCATCACTACCCCCGGACTTTTACAGATGTTACCACCATGGATAAAGATGGATATCCTATCTACCGTCATCGTGACAATGGTAGATCATATATTGTGAGAGGGCATGCAGTTGATAATAGGGATGTTGTTCCTTATAATCTTTATCTTTCTAAAATGTTCAACTGCCACATTAATGTCAAAGTTTGTGTTGGGATCCGTTGTGTTAAATACATTCACAAGTATATATTTAAAGGGCATGACAGGATAATGGTGTACAGTGACTTGGATGAGATCCAACAATACTTGGATGCGAGATACATTGGACCCCTTGAAGTTGTTTGGATGTTGTTAAGTTTCCATTTGCACAAGGAGATTCCCACAGTTATGCGCTTAGCACTTCATCTCCCCGGAATGCACATCGTCGTTTATAAAGCAGATGAACCAATGGATGATATACTATCAAGAGCTGAGCGTCAGAAGTCAACTTTGACTGCCTTCTTTGAGTGTTGTCCATCAGATTCAAGAGCAAGCAACCTCACTTATCAAGAGTTCCCAAAATACTACGTCTGGAACAAACAATCACGGACTTGGACATACAGGAGACAAGAAGGAAGATTTGCTATTGGTAGAATGTATTTTGCCAGTCCTAACTCCAGTGAGTGATTTTACTTGCGCTTAGTCGCTTACTTCTCACGGTTGTAAAAGGACCCCAATCATTTGATGATCTAAAGAGGATTGGAAATGGTCCTCCACTTCCAACTTTCAAAGATGCATATGTTGCACGCAGACTTCTGGAGGATGGCAGTGAATGGGTGCAATGTCTACAGGAGGCTGCAATCATGCAAACTGGATATCATCTTCTCCGACTATTTTGTGTTATTCTCGCAGAGTGCAATCCTTTGCAACCCCATACACTGTGGCATGATTTCTGGGAAAATATATGTGATAACCTTCCACACGAGCTTCGCACATTGTTCAACAATCAAGAACCTACCCCTGCTAAAGTGCAAGATTATGGTTTATTTCTCTTAAATGAGATTCTAATAGAGTCAGGTAAATCACTAGCTAATTTCCCTCCGATGTCGATACCTCTGTTAACTACCAGATGGAACTTAGTTGTTGCAAACCGTCTCATATATGACCAACGGTAATTTAAGTTTGACCCTCAAAATGAAAAAGCACATAGCAACAGGGTACTCCTTAATGCAGAGCAAGACTTCTCGTATAAAGCAGTGATAGATTCGGTTTCCCAAGATGAAGGGAAGCTATTTTTTTTTTATTGGAGCGGCGAACAGGCAAAATTTTTGTTTACAACACAATCATTGCTACTTGTCGTGCTGAGGGGCATATTGTTATTATGGTAGCTTCATTTGGAATAGCTTCATTACTGTTGGCAGGCGGTCGTACGGCTCACTCAATTTTTCGCATCCCAATAGATATTCTTGATACCTCTGTTTGTGGGTTCAGTAAGAATTCAATACATGTCGAATTATTCAGGGAAGCTAAACTTATTATTTGGGATGAAGTCCCAATGCAAAACAAGTTGTGTGTGGAGGCAGTTGATCGGACACTCCGGGATACTTGCGACAATAATAAACCTTTCAATGGAATAACAGTGGTGCTTGGTGATGGTTTCCGTCAATGCCTTCCAGTTATACCCAAAGGGGTTCGGGAAGATTGTGTGTGCTTCCTTACGGTCTTTCTTCCTCTGGAATCACATTCATGTTCTAACTCTTGCCCAAAACATGCGATTGGAAAATGGAAACTCTGCAAATATTGCGTTTGCAAATTTCTTAATGGAGGTGCCAAAATTTGCATTTTCCCTTCTACTGTTTTCCTTCATTCTAATATTCATTGCATCCTTCTTTGTACTATTTTTATTCGTACTAATATCATTACTATTTTCTCCTTGCCATGCTTAGATAGGAACTGACCCAAGCGAGACGGTTGAACTACCATCCACAATTCAATGATGTGCAAATCTTCAAGATCTTATTTCTACTACATATCCTCAGCTTGATAAAGCTTCCACTGTTACACCCGAATATTTAATTGAGCGCACAATTTTATCAGCACGCAATGATGATGTCAACGACATTAATGCAGAGCTTTAAATATGTTCCCAGGGGAAAGTCCTCTCTTTCTAGCTGCAGACAAGATGGCAAACGAGGATGCAACCAATCCAGCCAATTTTAATCAATACCCATATGAGTACCTAAACTCACTTGATCAAGCCGGTCTGCCACCGTTTCGTCTCAACCTTAAAGTTGGATGTCCTATAATATTGTTGCGAAATATTGCTCCCAAAGATGGATTATGCAATGGAACCCACTTGATGGTGGTCCAATGTCAGCACACATTCTTTTTGCAAGAATTATAATTGGTGAAAAGGCAGGTAATCATGCATTTATTCTAAGGATATCTTTGTCACCGTCGTCTTCTAATTTTCCTTTCCATATGACAAGAAGACAAGGACTTAGTCGCTAACATGGACTATTGGTATTTCTGACCCATCATTAGTATATGCTCGTCTTCCAATACTAGACCGGGAATGTTCAATGCCATAAATTGTGCTTGTATTGCTTGTAATACCACATCCCAACTATCTGTAATTAAGTGTCAAGCTCTACGCAATATGTGTGTTAGTTTTGGAACTGGACAATCATCAGCAAGTTCAAGATTGACAAAATGACATCCATATACGAAAGCGGTACCCAACTCTTTCTTCACTCTCTCTAGATTTGTTTGGCTTCTCAAACAAATACGATAAGATAGCAGTGCGTATGTCCTAAATGTATGAGGAAAACATTAAATCTCAAAGCAAATAGGTATCTAACATGAAACCGATTGAACATCATCCACACTATTCGAGTTTCCAGGGTTCTCGGAACCCAACAAAAGATCTTATATGAAGAACAATTGTTTAATGATATATTATACTCCAAAGGACCCCAATTGTTTAGTAATATAGTAGTAGGTTTACCTTTTTAATTGGTTGTCTTGGTTGTCGATGATTTCTTGGCACCTTCATTGTCTGACTACATACTCACATTGTCTACTTCTTCACTTTCCACATTTTCTTTCATTTGTTCATATTCCATTCCTCTCTCCTCTTTATTATCTCTCATTTTGTCTCTCATTATCTCTTATCTCAATTTTCTAATTTGTTATTGCACATCTTCTCTCATTTGTTGTTGTACCTCAAACATTTGTTCCTCAAATGGTTCATTTTCATGTTCTAAAAAATTTGGGTCTTCCATTTTAGTGTTTTGAATAAATTTGATTGAGTTGTTTAAGACTTAGGGTGTAGGAATTTTAAATGTAGTGGGAGAAAAAGAAAGGCTAAAAGAGGTTGCAACATGTTAACTTAATGTAGTTAAAGAGGTGCCCAACACAAAAACATGTTTTTTTTATGTCAATGACAAACTTGGAATAAATCTTTATTTTTTTGGGTCGGCCAACACAAAATGAAAAATGCCTGAGTAGCGAGTATTGAGGAAAAAGAAAAAAAAATACCGTCAAAACTTGTTCAGATCCTGTTTAATCCCCCAATTAAACAAACAAGAAATTGGTCCCAAGGCCCAATTTCAATTCAAAACAACTCTAGAGGACAGAGTTTTTTTATAATCACTCACAAGGAAAATTTCAGGTGAAAATAACCCAAAAAACCAATTTTCGAGTGAAAATAACCCTCAAGGACAAATGGCCCAAATTTGAAATAAATATTTTCTGATTTTACCCTTTTGTCATTTTGCTGTGAACAATGAGTGTTCTACCTTATGTTGATGTATGAACAATGATTGTTCATACCCAAATAGGTGAACATACCTTATACAATATATTGATGTATGAATAATGATTATTCATAACTTATGTTGAGGTATAACCAATGATTGTTCATACTCCAATAGGTGTTCTTACTAATCATGCATTATGTTAAGGTATGAACATTGATTGTTCATACCCCAAATAGGTATCAACAATAAGAACAATTATCGTTCATACCCGAAATAGGTATGAACAATGATTATTCATACTCCAATAAGTGTTCTTATTGATCATACATTATGTTTACCTATGAACATTGATTGTTCATACCTATTTGATTGTTCATACTCCATTAAGTGTTCTTATTGATCATACATTATGTTGAGGTATGAACATTGATTATTCATACTCCAATAAGTATTCGATCATACATTATGTTTAGGTATGAACATTGATTGTTTATACCCCAAATAGGTATGAACAATTATTATTCATAACTCATGTACATTATGTCGAGGTATGAACATTGATTGTTCATACCCCAAATAGGTATGAACAATGATTGTTCATAACTCATGTACATTATGTCGAGGTATGAACATTGACTGTTCATACCCCAAATAGGTATGAACAATGATTGTTCATAACTCATGTACATTATGTCGAGATATGAACATTGATTGTTCATACCCCAAATAGGTATGAACAATGATTGTTCATACTCCAATAAATGTTCTTATTGATTATACATTATGTTTAGGTATGAGCATTGATTGTTCATATCCCAAATAGGTATGAACATTGATTGTTCATAACTCATGTACATTATGTCGAGGTATGAACATTGATGGTTCATACCCCAAATAGATATGAACAATAATTATTCATATTTCAATAAGTGTTCTTATTGATCATACATTATATTGAGGTATGTTCATACCCCAAATAGATATGAACAATGATTGTTCATAGCTCATACCTCGACATAATGAGTTATGAACACTCATTGTTCATATAAACAATCGTTGTTTATTGTTCATACCTCAACAAAATGTATGATCAAATAAAAACACTTATTGGAGTATGAACAATCATTGTTTATACTTCAACATGAGCTATGAACAATCATTGTTCATACTATATGCACTGGGTCGTTTTGGTTGGGCCGGGCCGTTTATTATTTCGTACCAGGGGTATACTTGACATTTCATCTACCCAAGCCGTCATACCAGGGGTATACTTGACATTTCATCTGCCCGAGTCGTTTTTAATTTTGGGTCAAGAGTATACTTGAACTTTTATCTACCCGATCCTTGTGAGTGATTAAAAAAAATGTCCTCACGAATTACTTTCTTCCCCAATTTGTCCTGGAGAGTTTCTGCCCTATTAAACAAAAAGCTGGCAACGACTGTTCCTTTGAAAAGATAATTGTTACTTAACAACATAAATTGATAATATTCCATTATACTGACCTTTAGTGGAAGCACATGACCGTGCTCCATAACATAATATCTCCATCCACATATCACACAGCAAGGATAGATCCATCAGGGTGTTGGAAAAAGAAAAAGAAAAATCAGTTTTCTAGCTTTAACCTCCCCCCCCCCCCCCCCAGAACTTAGGCCAATTAGTTTTACCACCCCGCCCCCCAGTTCTTTCATCTAGAGGTTTACCCCCCCCCCCCCCCCCCCAAGATCACACCACATTAAAGTCAATTGTTAATTTTTTGGTCAATGCATGTAAAAAGGCTTCATTACCTTTTGCCCTTTTAATAGTTTTTAGCTTTACCCCCGGAACTTAGGCCAATTAGCTTTATCCCCAAGTTCTTTCATCTGTGTTTACTTTAATTAGCTTTTATAGTTCTTTCATCTAGAGGTTTACCCCTCGAAAGACCATTAACACGTCCAAGTCAACCGAGTTTGATCGTGATGTTTTTGTCAAGACAAATGAAAAGACTCTAATGCCCTTTTCTAAGTATAATTACATAAATTTGATGACTTTGGCAAATACAAAATTGGAATTCAAATCATCTAGGACACATGTCATGATCTTGTGAACTCTATTCAACGGCTACCACCAATCCTTATCAAATGACATCCACACCCTTAACATTATGAAATTACATAATTAACCTCAAGGTTGTTAAAAGCTACATGTATGCTAGGAGAAAACCAACCGTGAAAGGACAATGAAGTCTTTTTATGTGGTAGTGGTGTATGGCTTGGAGAAGATAATGCTACAGTGATAGTAGTAATGGTGTATGGCCGCCGGATAGAGTTCATAAGATCATGACATGTGTCCTAGATGATTTGAATTCTAATTTTGTCTTCGCCAAAGTCACAGGGTATTTATGTAATTATACCTAGAAAAGGGCATTAGAGTATTTTCATTTGTCTTGATCAAAAATTACGGTCAAACTCAGTTGACTTGGATGTGTTGTGGTCTCTTCTCGGGGTAAACTTCAGATGAAAGAAACTAAAGCTAATCGCATAAGTTATGGATGGATAAAGCTAATTGGCCTAAGTTTTTGGGGATAAAACTAGAAAATTATTAAAAGGGCAAATGGCAATGAAGTCTTTTTATATGAATTGACCAAAAAAATAACGTTTGACTTGGATGTGGTGTGATCTTGGGGGGTAAAACCTAATTGGCCAAGGGGGGGGGATGGATATGGGTATCAACCGATAGATGTATCTTCCGATATTTTGATTATATTGCGTATTGGTCAATTATTATTTCGACACAAATTAATCTCGATCAACTCGTGTCGGTGTTACGGTGTATTAATCAAGTTGAATATAAAATGACCAAATCATGTACCCTGGACCAGAGTCTCTTCTCAAGTCCCACTCAAAACAACAAACTGACGTCATCAACCAATAAAACACCCCACTAATCCCAAAATCCTCAGATCGGAAATCAGAAATTCAAGACTCAACCTCTTTTTTTCCAATGGCGTCGGCACCACCACTCCCAATCTCAAACCCACAATCCAATTCCAATTCCAATCCCAATCCAACCCAAACCACGACATCACTAACCAACCCAGCATTCAAAGCCTTTTTAACCCGACTCACTGACTCAACCCGTTTAGCCTTCTCTCACCGTCGCCCATGGTACGAATTAATAGACCGCTCCGCATTCACCCGACCCGAATCCATATCCGAATCCATAAACCGTATCCGTAAAAACTACTCTTACTTCAAAATCAACTACATCACTCTCCTCGCTTCTGTTCTTGCACTCTCACTTTTGTCCCACCCATTTTCATTAATCACACTTGTGTTACTTTTATCCGCTTGGTTATTTCTCTACTTTTTCCGTCCCTCTGATTCTCCTTTAGTTGTTTTCAACCGTCAGTTTTCGGATAGGGAGATTTTAGGGATTCTACTTGTTTCTAGTGTTGTGGTTATGTTTTTGACTAGTGTTGGGTCTGTTTTGATATGGGGGATTGTTATTGGTGTGGGGATTATTTGTGGACATGGGGCTTTTAGAGTGCCTGAAGATTTGTTTCTTGATGAGCAAGAAACTGTGGGCCTTGTTGGTAGTGGTGGATCTTCTGGGTTTTTGTCGTTTTTAGGTGGGGCTGCTTCTTCTGCTGCTGCTGCTGCCGCTGCGGGCCCGGGGGTTGCGTCGAGGGTTTGATTATGTTCTTGGTCTGGTGGACTGATAAAAATTGTAAGTTCTCCATTTGTTTGTTTACGCCGGTTTACCCCTAATGCTGTAGGGTTTATAATTTGTTATAATTTTATTTGAATGAGAGGATTGAAGTTTTATATCCTTGTTTGGGAATTTAGAGATTTATGTCAAATGAAAATTGAGATATTCAGTTTGGTACTTAAATCGAATGTGTGTTTAACTTCTTACTAGATGTTTTATTGCTAGTTATCGAATGAAACATTTTTTTTAGCTAGGAATTGACCTTGTAGAAAGCTAGTTAGTGATACCGTTGCTTTAGAAATTCTATATTTAGGAATCACTTAGCTCTGGAATTGGATCAGAAGGCTTCTAGTTTGTAAATTGTAAGATTGCTAGCGTTTTAGTTGGTTTGTGTATTCTGTGCAAGAGAGAAACTTAGAGAGGTGTATGAGGTCAAGACAGTGTCCTAGAGTTGCCCTTGTTAAGTTCTGCTTACTATATTGCATAACCAAAATCGAGTGAGAATATTAGGAAATGATATTGATTAAGTAGTTGATAATTAGTGAAGAATTCAATGTCAACGAGAGAACTAAATAAATATTTAGATGAGTAGAATTTTTTGAGTGTTTTGTTTTACTGATAATGTACATAAAACGACATGTTCTTGAATTGGATCAGTAGGGTATTTAGTTTGCAAACTGAATTTAGTGTGGTTTGTCCGATTGGATATAAAGAAAGACATGTAAATGTAATGTGTGTCCTTGTGAAGGTGTAGATATGTGAATGAGGTCAAAATAGTGTCTTAGGGTTGCCATTGTTTAATCATGCTTACTGAGTTCAAGGGCTGCGTGACTGAAATTGTGTGCGAGAATGTGACAAAATGATATTCGTTTAAATATCTAATAATTAAATCTATGTCTAGATGATTAGAATTTTGTGGGAGTTTGTATTTTAGTGGTAGTACAACACAGAAATCTGTATGTCAAAGAAAAATCCATATTGTTAGCAAAATGAGGTTCTTACTGAGGATTGTTTACGTGTAGCTGACTGTAGTTAGTAGGGTTAGATAGAGATACCCCCCTCCCAGTTGCAAGATCCAACGACTACAAGATAAAGTTGTTTTTTCACGTGAAGAAGCATTACCGTTGGATCATGAAACTGGGAGGGGGAGTATCACTAATATTTTTGAAAAAGAGGGGGGGTCAGAATACACAATAAGTATAGATATGTGTTTTTTTAGGGAGAAACATGTCTAACAATGTTAGTTCTTCCTAGTGAGTTAAGCTTCCTGCACTGAGGGTGGAAGGCTGGAAGCAATAGAAGTTCGTGTTGGATTTGATTCCTTAAGAATTTTGGGTTGTCCAATAACTTGGATGAGATTGGATGCTTCTTCGTGTTCCTGTGATGGCTGGGTTATTACATAAGTTTGGATTCATTTTGTGGTTAAGATGTTATGTTTCAGTGCAATATTTGTTGGGTCATACATGGATTCATTTTTATTAAAGATGAAACGGTGCGAGAGAGAGAAGGGGTGTGTGTGTGTGTGTGTGTGTGTGTGTGTGTGGAGGAGGGGGGGTGTTGTTCCTTTCGTGTGGGTGGTAACTGTTGGGTTGTGACGAGATGAGTCTCATCTTGATATAGAAGGTTTGCCACATCACAAATTTAGATTGTATAGATGCTTCCCCCTTGAGTTGAAGGCATAGATGTTAAAACCGTAGAAGGTTCATTAAGTGTATCCTTGGGAAAAAAGTTGGGATTGCCAATGTTTGATTAATTGATTAATTAGATTGTGCACAACCGAAGGATGCTTATATGAATGATTGGCTATGATTAGTGCAAGGTGGTTGCTTGGGCATAACTAGCAGTATGTCATAGATAGTGTACAAAATGTTTACTTTATTGGTTCTCTGCATCAGAAGTGCGAAGGGTAAATAGGATTTTGATAGCATCTGAATAACAAGGAAAGCTGAATTGGAGTGACATTTCTTGTATAGTGGCATATTTAACATCCCGAATTTTACCAGAACAGTACTCAATTGTTGTTCCGATATGTGACATGTAGTAGCTATTGTGGTCTGCCAGTACTTTGCAGAGATACAGACACAAACCTGACAATCTGTAAGTCTAGCGTCTGTCCATTGCCGTCTGAGTAGTCTATCACCTGTTCCGTAAGTGGTAGACTGGTAGTAGAGGCACCACTGTTTGTTTGTGTTGTTTATTCAAATCTGAAATGTTTCCATCTGACTGCAGCCTGATTTACTGTAAGCTCTGGTGGAACTGATTTACTCTAATTGATTACAAACTGGAGCAATTTCTAAAGTGGCTCTTGGCACAATTAAGTCCAATCTCTTATTTTTGTTTTTTGTTTTTTGCCTGAACTCATTTGCATACATGTTACTAGTGACCTACAAATGAAATCCTGTTAAGGGACCTAATAGTTTCTCCCCTGGAGAGCATTTGAAGTCACAGTACCAGTTTAAAAGATGAGTATTTAGTTCATACTGTGACCAACTTAATCCACTTTTTCGGTTATACTTACTGAAAGAAAGAATGTGCCTTCACGAAAAAAGAACCCTATCAACTTCTTATCATAGTGACCGTATCACCATAGTCCCTTTTCGTTAAAGTTTGTAACTCGCCCAATGATATAAACTACACTGGATCTGCCAGTTTGCAACAACTACTCTTTTATACGTTTAGATAGATATGGTGACCCAGGTTGTGCTACACTGTTATCACATAGAAATAAACGTTGAAATTAATATTTTACTCTATGCAAAACTTTGGTGGATATTACGAAGTAATTTTCAGTCTGAGATTTCAAAACGGGGGCCTGGTAGTCTGGTACTGCCCTTAAGCCACCGCTTCTAGGTTAACTGTTTTCATCGTGAGCAGAAACAATATGTAACCAATCTTGATTGATTTTAATAAAATTCTTTATAAATAAATAAATAAAACTGTTTTCATCGTGAGATAAACTTGTAATGCGCATGCTGTGATCCTATCGCAATTTGGTCCCTAACTTTTCAAGGCCAAAATTCAACTATTGCAAGCCTCGTTTTCTCAACAGCCAACAAGAAACTAATTACACAATCTTTGTACCACAAAAAGCCGAGCATTTGAAACCAAAAAATAAGGTTCTTGTGTCGAACAACAGCACATGAAACCCCGAATGCAGTTTGTGAACGTCCATCCTTCATGTCATTTATACAAAATGGCTGCTAAAGCGAACCAAGCTTAACAAATAGAAAAGTGCTTATTGACTGCCTTTATGCTTACTTACGTATCCATCTGTTTCAAAGGAATGTAAGCTCCATTTCGCAGGGACTGCTTAAACTCTTAAAAAGGCTTTTCTCACTGATTTCACAGATTAAACATAATTGAACTTCCAATCTCCATGATTTACTTCAAACGTGTAAACTGCAGCCAAACAAAGGGATTTGGAGATGCATGGTTTGCTATACTTGACAGACACGCTACAATTTGAAGAAAAAGGTTCTTTTAAAATTTTACCAATGCCAAATGGGGCTGTAGTGTCACTAGTTTCCAACAGTTTTGCCAGTTCTAGAAACCAGGTCTGCATCGAAGCTAATTGGTCCATGGTTACTGGCAGCCCAAGAAATACATTTTTTTTCCGATGATACAGCCCAAGTAATACATCAAAACATCACCAACAACAGATTTAAGTCAGTTAACCACAGGAGTCCGGAGCAAATCACATTAATACTGCAAATTTAATATAGATGAAGGAAATGAATTATATATTTCATCTGATATTCAACCAAAAAGATGAATAAAATCCCCGATGCTAAATCCTTTGATGGATTATACACAGCTCCCAAGGAACTTTTGAACACCACAACCCACTCAACACATACTGTGTATAATCTGAAACATCATTAACAGCAATCTCTCCCAACAATACAGTAAGTGTAGTTGGAACATGCACGGATCTGATTTTCAGGATCTACTGATCTAGTATTAAATTAAACAACAATTAAACAAGTAATCCACTTCTTTCCACACTTCAACAACCTTGTGACAGATATAAAGACACAAGGCCTATGAAATATTCTACAAGTACCAACCGTTCTTTTTTTCTTTATTAGTTCGTGTTATTTCCTACTATTGTACACAAACTCAATATAAAAGAAGAAAACTGACTGTTGAAAAGTCAAATTTACAACCACACGCTTCAACTGCTCTCGTTCACGTATCCACTAGTCTCTTCGGCAACTTTCGCCCAAACGTTTGCAATCTTCTCTGCATATCCTACCTGCAAATAATGAAAGCCCTGCACCCTTCATAAACTTGAAAAAATCTAAGACAGAGAGAGAGCACAACGTGGGAATAAAATAGCTTCGTAATATTTTCGAATATTTTGTTTTCCTATTCTGTACTTCATGAATTTTTTACTAGGCCGACTTACTGAACCATTCGTCCACATGAAAAACTATGAATATTAAACACTGACAGCCCTAGTACAAACAGTTCAAATCATACAAATTGGTCTACAGATTGATAACCATGCTTTGTAGGCCATTTTAAATCGGTGTTAGTTCACCACAACCTTTGGCAATTGGTACGTAGCCTGAACTCCCAGATTGACATTAGCAAATCTAGCACCGACCCATCTAGCAACATGTTTTCCTTAAGACTCCTCATCTAATACGAGATTTAAGGGATACAAATTAATTCTAACACTTTACATCAGGACACTAATGTTTGCTTTATCACTGGCCCTTTGCTTTCTGGAGAGTAACTCTGTTTTTCTTCTATTTCTACCTGGCCCTCAAAATGTTCCTTTTTCAGTCTGCTAGTTCTATTGTTGAAGGCTGCTTTGCCAAACATGAGCATAATGTATAATTCTTATTATCAGTAAGACAAGTCACCTGAGAAGGATTAATAGCAATTGCTTGCAAAAGCCCCAATTCCACATATTCATTGAACAGTTAGATACCTTACAAGTAACAAATCCAAGAAAGTTTTTCTTTTACCCTATTTTCAAATTTTCAGATGGAGGAATTGGATCAAGCACATACCTGATTAACAACGAATCCCTTCAGCATGTTCAAGAAGTCCTCATGTCTTTCTCTATCTAACCTTTCAAGTTCGCACCTGTTGTTTTCCTGCATTTTCATTATCAACCAGCCAAATTCATTAGGTTTGGTAGGTGGTATTGATTTACTGAGTTTATGAGTTTCAAATGTAGAGTAGGAAAATATTCTACTACATGTTTATTAATTCATTGTAATGTCTAGAGTCAACTCCCATCCTCGGGAACATGCAACTACGTAATATGCAACAGCAATGAAAGTTCACTTTAGGTTCAGATCAACAAACAACAAGGATAATATTGACTAATTCAATTTAATGCATACTTAGGTCATGACACGTACGCTCTAACAAAGAGGCCAATGTAAATCTCAAATCAGGGATATTAATGGATTTAAACAAACTGGGTGGGAATCAGTCCCCCCCCAAACCATTTCCACAAAACTCTATTCATAACACAAGACATTATCAGTAGTCAGCCCAATCAACCGTAGGCACACATGTGACATTCAAACGGTATTGCTGATCCCCTTTCAAACTTTCCTACATTTTAAAACCTCCTCGTGATAGCGTCCAGCTATTAGTCGAGCAAACTTAACTTGGCTTTATGGATTGCGACATTTTTTTTTGAAGGTTTACATCATTAAGATACTTGACCTCGAATTCTTAACAGTCTTAAGCAAGTGGCCTTGCTGCCTACTATTGATTTGAAGAGCTCGATGAGTTAGTATACGCCAGACAGGGCTCATGATTTCTAGAATAAAGAAGTTCCTTGACGTTAGAAGGGTAATATAACAATTCCATACTTAAATATTTTTGGAATATCACTATTTGTTATCTACGTATCGGTTTTCATTGAATTTGGTGATGTGGAGACAAAATTTTGAAATCATGCAAATAATAACCGAATAACTCTACCAAATTTGAAAAACTAACAGTGGTTGACTGCCGCAGACGTGGGCACACCGTAGGCAGGCCGACAATTGTGGGGAGACGAGGTATTTCTAGTATATACACACAGCAAAAATTTATGTAAATACATATATTCATTCCGTCTAGAAACTCAATTTCCTTGAAGGCCTTGTGATGGTATCAAGGGAGGATACCAACTCTTTGGCAAGTAACTAACGCCTTATTCCACCCACATAGACCCAAGGTTTCTAACCTCATTATTGTCGCTTATTCGTTTTACTTCTGTCCTTTTCAGGGTACAAAAAAAGAAAAACAAAATGTTTAATACAGGTCATTGTCACCTAAGGAGGTTGGGGCTTTTGGGGTATTGAAAGCAACGATAACAGCATTGCTAAGCATGTTCTGTGCTACCAGAGAAGAAATAGCAAAAAACAGAGGAAGATAGACACTGCTTTTTATATATTGAAAAGAATATGTGACATCAAGTGACTGCAACCAAATTCGGGAATAACGCTTTAAGTGAGCAAATAGGTTTCATGTCAATGAACCTTAAGATTGTAAAATTTAAATTCTTAGATGTAAGATGAGCTCAATAGAAGCACAGCCAACAAAGCAGGTAAAACATGTGATCTAGCTCTACAAGGACTTACAGATTTATAATCACAAGTTAGGACAAAGTTCCTCATTTGGATCATCAAAGAAGGTGTTCCTGCATGAGACTTCTTGTCGACCAGAGTATAAGAGCTTTGCATCCCACACCCGCTGGATTATTTTTTTTTAAGCCTAACAGCCTAGCTAATTGCACTGCTCGCTTTCTTATAATGCCTCCGCCTACTTCCATAACTTGTTCACTAGACTATTAAATGTGCTACCTTATTTATCAATAAATGAGAGTTACTTCATTCATCAAAGCAATTCCTTGGAAACCACTCCATATCGTCATGGTAGAACTACAACTCCATCTTCTAAAGGGACTTTAATGGCCAATTGTAAGAGTGACATGGCAACATAAATTTTTGCCGCTTGTACTAATGTACGCTGTAAATAATGAATCGTCTCCTCTCCTTTGTACCCTCTCTCTTAATGTGCAGCACTGGTTCTTGTCTTCCTCCAGAACTGCTTAAGCTATGTTGGAATTGTTACAGACTCACCCCAACCTTGAAAGCCAATTGCCACTTCTCTTGAGGTAATGAAATTGGCAATTGCTTTTTCTTGTGATTATTACTCGGGTATTGGGATCTAACAATTGCAAACAAGGACTAATTCGACAAGGTAAACATAGGTTTTTTAAGATTTACATTTGCCATCAATAGTTACGTTTGCTGATCATAGTTTTACAAAGAGCATAAGGAGCTCAATCCAATCTTGGGTATCAGACGTGACATCATGCTTGAGGCGTAGGCTCAGACTAGCATTTTCCCTTGGCATTTTTCTCGTTTTATTTTCTTCTGCTCATTCCTTTTAGTATGTTATGGGGCCATATGGCAACCATTCTAAGTATAATTAATTATGTTTTTAAAATTAGTATTAACATAATTAATTTTGATATAAATCTTTATGAAATAAATGGTACCAAACAGCAACTACTACATGAGTTTTAAGTATTGATTAAGATAATATTGGAAAGAAAAACTGCCGAAACAAAAAAAGAAACAAAATAAGGTAATGCATGTCAAGAGAAAGCTCCACAATTTCCGTTTCTCATTCTTTAAGCTAGTTTCTTTCGTTTTTCTTGTGTTTCTGTTTTTGAGAATGAGATAATGATTTCTAAACATTGTTCCCAAACATGTATTCTTGTAATTAAAATCAATTATGAATATCATAATGAATTATTAATCATATAATGTTTGCCAAATGGCCTCTAAAGTTCTAAACTAGTCTCTGTTATTTTTATCTTTAATCTACCCAAGTCATTTCTTTAATCACTTAAAAACTAATATACTTATTTGGGGAAGAAACAACAAAACAAAATGTTACCTTGATCCGTTCATATTCTCTTACTGCACACATCTTGGCATCTTCAGTTACCCGTATGGTTTCCTTCAACTCCTCCATTTTTCGAATCCTGGACTTGTCACCACCAAATATTTTGGATGATGCAACTTCAAGTTTTTCTGCCCTTGACTGCAAAGATGACAAATCTGATAGAAGAGTCTGTACTGTCAATAAAGCACTTGAGCGATCTGAGAAAGCACTGTGAACAGCTAACATCATTCCAAGATATTCATGAAGAGTATCCTGTAATATACACCAAAGAATAACAGTATAAACATGATTGAAACTTGAGAATCATTAGAAATCATACTCATTTGAGTTCATCAATATGGTCTCACAGTACTGAGTGCACACTCCAACTCATTATGAGCTCAAGTGTCTCCTTAATTTAATAAGCCTATTTGGCAATTATGGAGGGTAAAATTAGATTTAGTTAGGAAAAATGATATTATTGATTAGAATGAAGTGTCATTAGTTCCTTTTCAATCAAGTATTGTAAAAATTGACAAGCATTTTTTTCGATTCCTTAACTTACCAAATGTTTGACTGTCTGAGCATTTGATTCCCGATAGAATCTGCTTGCCTTGACAGCG
This sequence comes from Coptis chinensis, assembly GCF_015680905.1. NCBI lineage: Eukaryota > Viridiplantae > Streptophyta > Magnoliopsida > Ranunculales > Ranunculaceae > Coptis > Coptis chinensis. The sequence goes on along the minus strand of NC_141463.1, from coordinate 82,325,426 downwards.
GCTGTGGCCACACGTTTCATATCAGCTGCTCGTATTCTCTGAGAGTTGTACATGGCCTCCTCTGTTTCAAATTTTGTCAACTTTATGAATGCCAACCCCAGCTCTCCCATTGTTTCTCCAATATCTTGCTGAGCTTTTACAAGCGATTCAGCCTGCATGATTGAAACAATAGAAATGGAATGTAACAAATGCTAAGGAGCAAATATAGTGGTGGTACTAATAGTGATGCCCAATCCATTTTGGCACCCAAGTCACATAAAGTTACGCTTACATTAATGCCAAATATAGGATGCGCAATATACTTATACCAAATAGGACACCAACTGTCAGCTAACTTTCAGGGCTCCACAATTTCATCAACATTTTATTTTTTTTTTGGCAAGCCTGTTTTAAATGAGATCAGTAACTCTTTTAGAGGGTTAAGGCAGACCCACACCGGTTACATTGAAGGACCCTAGCCGGAAGGCTTACATTGCCCAAAGGCTCATCAACCCCGAAGGGTCTCGCCGATGCGCCATTTTGAGTAGACCCAACCACCTCCACCTTGTCCATGAAGACTTGCTTTTGCTCCTCGATCCACCCATTGTAGCAGCACCTTGTCTCTAGCCCGAAGGCTCGCTTGGCCGAAAGGCCCATCACATAATTACACAAGAAATAAATCCCAACCAACACTTGGTGAGATTCGAACTTGCAACCTCTCCCATGAAGAGAGGGGTACACAACCAATTAAGGCTTGCCCACACATTTAAGACAATTTCATCAACATCATGACTCCAAAAAACGATTTGGTTATTTAATTTTCTTATGCCATGTTTCTAAAGTCCAGTCTGACCAAATACCCTCTCTTTTAGCACCGCATTTAGGTACAATAAGTGGAGTGGTCTATTGCTATGCTATAGTCTTATAGATCATTTTGGTTTCAAATTTCGTCAACTTTTTGAATGTCATCCATATCTCTCCATTGTTTCTCCAAGTGCTAGTACTACAACTGATGTGCCAATCCATCGTGGCACCAAAATCACATAAAGATATGCTTCCATTGGTGCCAAGCATAGGACTACCGCTAAATGGCACCAAATATAACACCAACCATCAATGCACATTCAGGTCAACAATTTCATCTATATCAGGATTCAATACGACCATTCAATTGCATTTCATTATTAAATCTGATTCTTATGCCAGGTTTCTAAAGCTCATCACGATTAAACATCATTTATTTCAGTACCAAATTTGGGTACAATATGTGAAGTGCTCTAATGCTATGTTACAGATCATTTCGATTTTCCAATTCTACAATGTTTAGCATGTATAACAAGGATAAATAGTAAACATTAAACAAACTACCTGTTGTGACGCATTGCTAAGTTGCTGCTCAAGATCCTGCAATTTCTCCTTCTTCTCTAAAAACTCCTTATCCTCCTCAACCAATGCCGGTCTCGAACCACCCCAATCATTCGCAACAGACTGTTTCAACTCCTTGAAAATCCTAAGCAAATCTCTCCCTCCTTTCGCCGGTTGCACAACCTCATTTATCGCAACCACATTACCACCTTCCCCAAACAACTGTTTCGGTAAATTCACCGCCCCATCAAGCATCCTACTCGCCACATCAGTACTACTAGCCAACGGCAACCTCCCCTCAACTTGCAAAAAAACCCTCAACTCATCACTCTTCTTAATCACAGGATGCCCAGCTAATCTCCTCAAGTATTTCTCCAATGCCACTCTTCTCTGCTCCACAAACTCCTGTTTCTGCATAACCTGACTCTCAACCACATTCTTATCCGGCCTAGGCGGTATAAAAAACCCCCTATAACTCTCCGATAACCTATCCGCTAACGTAACGACATCTCTAAACCTTCTCCTCACACTAAACTCACTTCCACCAAACTCCACTACATTCGTTTTGGTCGTAATCAAATACGTCACATAACTATTCCCACCTGGAACTAAAGAACTAGACATTTCTTGCTCCTTAAACGGATCAGACACATTAATCCTCAAATATTCAGTATTGGAAGATTCCGATCTCGATAAAGATCGAAACTTTCCGGAATCCTGATGGAATGAAGGGCTTTCTGGAAAAGGGGCATCTCCATTTTCATTATCAAATGGACTGAAAATGACGTCTGCATAACTTGGTGGTTCTAAATATGAGTTTTCAGGATGTGGGCTTGTTGGTGTTGTTCTTAATGGGTCATCTTTTGCTTCTACTATAACTATTGGTGATGGTGATGGTGATGGTGATGATAATGGATGGTGGTTTTGAGAATCGTTTAATGAAGTCATCACACTTTGGTAATGGGAATTGTTGTTGTTGTTGTTGTGATTGGGATTTGAGGTGTCGTCTAGAATTAAGCTTTCCATTTCTTCTCGAGATGCGTATAGATGAGCTTCTTCTTGGTTGTTCTCTGAGCCCATCATCTTTTCCTCGAGATTCGTGTTGGGTTTTGAAGAAAAGGGAAACACTTCCTCGTTTCTAACTTGGTGTGTTACGTGTTAACTGGTTTTGGCTAATTTACGCCGGGTGGCGAAGATGGGGGTGAAGGTTACGAAATGGAGCACCAACCGGAAATGGGTTTGGGTGGTTAGTTGGATTTTGATTCCGTGGGTCCGTTGAATTTTGGGATCTATTGGGCTTTTGTATGGATGAACGGAACTATGGAACTATGGAAGTATTGAACTATTTACTGAGTTTGAATGGAAGAGATTGTTGTGCATTTTTTTTTTTTTTTTTTGTTATGGATTGATGGAGTTGAGGATAAAGATTTTATAAAGATGGATTATGGGGTTTTCAGTGAAAGATTGGTCATGATAATGATGTTAATCCACGTTAAAGTGAATTATTCATATATTTGAGTGAGATTTTTTAAAAGAGCAATTCTACTATAATTCACTAATTTGACTCTCTAATTAATTCGATTCCTAACTAGTTAATGTTGATTTTGCAATGAAATATATGCACTTCACATATATCAAAGTCAACAAAACCTACAAAACGTTATATAATACAATGTTAGTTCAATGAATTTGCAATTTTACATCTAGTTTCCGATTTTCCGTTAATTATTATTTGAAGTTACTTCAATACATTTGCATCCAATTTTCAATTTTTCATTTGAATCCTCCGAATTTCCAATTAATTCTTCTTCTTTGATGTTAGTTCACTGCATTTCAAATGCATTTAGTTATTTGATTTCCCGTTAATTATTCGTTGAGTTTAGTTCAATGCATTTGAATCTAGTTTCTAATTTTTCATTAATTATTTCTCCTTAATATTAGGTCAATACATTTGCATCCAGTTTCGATTTCTTGTTAATTATTATGTGAGGTAAGTTTATGCGTTTGTATCATATTTCTAATTTTCCCAATATTTTTTTTTTATTATTAATTTTATGTTGGTTCCAATGCATTTGCATCCAATTTCCAATTTTTCATTTATTATTCTTTGAAGTTGGTTCAATGCAATTGCATATAGTTTTCGATTTTATGTTAATTATTTTTTGTGATAAGTTCAATGCATGTGTATCCAGTTTCCGATTTTCCATTAATTATTCTTCTTTGAGTTTAGTTCAATACAGTTGCATTGAGTTTTCGATTTTCCGTCAATTATTCTTTGAGTTTTATTCAATGCATTCGCATACAGTTTTCCGATTTCCCGTTAATTATTATTTGAGATTAGTTTAATATAGTTACATCTAGTTTTTTATTTCCCTAATTATATATATATTTTTTAGCTTAGTTCAAATGTAATTGCATCCAGGTTTTAATTTCCCATTAATTATTATTTGAGATTAGTTCAATACATTTGCATCCAGTTTCTGATTTATTGTTAATTATTCTTCTCTGATGTTAGTTGAATGATGTTAGTTGAATGCATTTGTATACAGTTTCTGATTTCATGTTAATTATTCATCTTTGAGGTTAGTTTAATCTATTTGCACCCAGTTTCTTATATCCCGTTAGTCATTAATTCTTTGAGGTTAGTTCCTGGTTTTCGATGTCTCGTTAATTATATATTATTTGATATTAGTACGATGCAGTTGCATCTCGTTTTTTATTTTCCATTGATTTTTCTTTGATATTAGTTTGATGTAGTTGCATATTGTTTCCGATTTTCCGTCAATTATTTTTTGAAGTTGGTTCAATCCAGTTATAATTTCCCGTTAATTACATATTATTTGAGGTTAGTTCGATACATCTGCATTAAGTTTCCAATTTCCGCGTTAATTATTTGTTGAGGTTAGTTTAATGCACTTGCATCCAGTTCTCGATTTCTCGTTAATTATTATTTGAGCTGAGGTTAATTCGATGCATTTGCATCCAGTTTTCGAGTTTCTGTTAAGTATTCATTAAGGTTAGTTCAATACATTTGAATTCAGTTTATGATTTTCCGCTAATTATTCTTTGAAGTTAGTCCATTGCATATGCATCAAGTTTTTTATTTTCCGTTAATTATTCTTTGAGGTTAATTCAATGTAGTTGCATACAATTTTCGATTTCCCGTTAATTATTATTTGAGGGTGTTTTTTTTTAATTATTATTATTATTATTTACTTCGACCATACGTTGCCTAATAATCCATAATATTCATTATACATGTAGTAGGCTTACTTGAGACCGAAATTCATCTTTAAGTTGGGATGTGCATTAGAATTACAATCAATAATATTAGTAGCAAGCTTACTTAACAAGTCTGAAAGTCCTCTCCAATTATAATTGATCATTCCCAAAGAGATAATCAACTAATCAACTAATAATAAACCGAAAAAACAGCCCAACCAATTAATAAAATTTACATGCAAAATAGTTTCAAGCGCATGATTTATACATTAACCAACAACACTCAATCACAATGTAAGTGGATTTGGTTAAAGGTGTGACCAAAAACCAAATAGAGTATGTAATAGTTACAATTTTTGGAAGCTAATCCCATATTTGGAGATTTTTCTTTATAGAATTCGACAAAGAATCACATCCAATCACACAAAACAATAAATTAAACCATTTCGTTGGTCTATCACACAAACCATAGACTGACACAACAACAATAAAATTACATTACACTTAGGGAGCCATCGATTATCTTTTATTTTTTATATATTGGTTTCTAGTTAAATAGTTAATTTCTCTGGCCTGTTGCTATTGCACAGATTGTAACTCCTTTAAACACCAATATGATGAGTATCAAAAGAATTTACGAAGCTCATCCTCATTAATTTGGCAAGATTTGTTTATAAGGCGAACATATAATATAATTAAACACAGGTATCTTTATAACAAACTTGGTCTGTACAAGCACATCTCACTGTCAGTATTTGTGTGTTGTTGTTTTAGATAGGTACATACCATTCTCGCTTACTATGCTTTCGGTCGGTGTCCTTAATTAATTAAGATAGCCATACTTGTACAATTGTACTATTTTCAGGTCAGTTAATTACGACAGCATTTGCACATCTTTCCAATCCAGGTAAACACATGAGCACCATAATCTATTTTATTCAATTTGGTACTCCAATGGTTAAACTAAATAAACCGTAAGAACACCTTCCCCACAAATAAATGGTTTTTTATGGTGAAAAAGTGCCAAAATAGCAATGTAGGAATTGGGGTTTCGGTGTAATTAAGAAGGTTTCACCAAAAAGACCCAAAACATTAAACTGCAGTGCTAAAGAAGAAAGACAAATCTATGCATTCATAACATGTTTACATTGTGAGACATGCATGCTTGCATCTCTTTAACCTTGTAAAGTATATATGTAGACTTCACTTTTAATGTGTCACTTTGTGAAACTATAAGTGGAGTTCTCCACGTAAATTTATTTTGTTTTCCACACCCTATCATCAACCTTCAGTTTACCTTATATGTGTCAACTCATAGTTCACTTCGTTCAATCATTTGGCTTACTTTGGATATAAATTGCAATCCTATAAGTAAATGGATATAAATTGCAATCTGGCCCGTTATAACCTTTTGTTAAACTTGCATGCCATTACTTAGCATGAAGTTAAAAAAAAAAAAAAGGTAGATGAATCAAAATAAAATAGGCCGGTAAATAGAGATTCAGTGAAAACGAATCAGTAGGTAAATCGACGGATAGAGAGAGGAAGAAGCGTAGTTTATTTGTTTGGGATTTCTAACTGCTAAACCAAGCATGCCTCCAAAAGGAGTGTAAAGAAGACGATATAGGAATAAATGATTTTAAATGTAGGCTAGAGTTAGAAAAAAGTTCGATTTTTCCTATGGAAAGAATTAATAGTGATTCATTTTTAGTGGAGACTATCAAAAAATGCTTCCGATTCTTTGTCCCCTTATTCGGTATCTTTCATGTTTTCTCTATGTTTTTTTTTTTTTTTTTGCAAAGTGATTTTTCGAAATTAGCCACATGACGCTGACCACTCTAAAATCACTCTAAAAAATAAAGCCAAAATGGTATTTTACTACTTTAAAGAGAATGGTTCAATGAACAGTAGACTTTCCCAATTATATCGCTACCCGGTTCCAATTATTACGATTATGGTCAAAAAAACATTTTGTAATAACATATGTTAGGGAGGGGTAAAACTGTCATGTTAAATTTAGATGTTTCTCCCTGATTTTACGACATTGCCCTTAGTTTTACAAACATTTGCGATATTACCACTGACCGAAAGTTAGATTTATGTACTGCCCAACCCAAACCAACTGACCGCCTTTCCCTATTTTATGATATTACCCTCCGTCTTACAAACATTTGCGATATTACCACGGACAGAAAATTATATTTTTGTGTTATCCGGGGCAAAGCAACTGACCACACACGTGGTGTAGACACGTGCCAGGAAACTAGTATCTATAATATATATCTAAGGACAATGCCCCTTTTAACAATGAATCCGGAAATAAAATAGGAATACTGCTTAGTTATTAATTTTTAGTTTTGGCAAGTTTTACTTTAGCCATCCTATTTATCTTATATTTTTTTGTAACTTGCAATAGTGTTTTGAAAACTTTGGAGATGGTTAGTAATATATTTTATTTTTTATCCTAAATTGTAGTGAGTAAAAAAATGACATGGACATTCATAGAGAGCTCCAAAAGGGATTGCTGGAGATGATGTTTTATTAGTAAAATAAAAAAGGTGATTCTAAAATGTAAAATGTAAAATGTAAAATGTAAAATGAAGAGCCGATTCTAAAATTTGGGGGCTGTTTAGCATTTCAGTAATAGAATACTAGACTCCACGTAATCTTATTAGTTTATGGAAGTAAGAAAGATATAGGAAGTACAATTTTTGGGGTCCATAATTAGATGGATCATAAAGGAGAGATTAATATGATTCAAACTACTAGTGGGCCAAATAACAGCTGGAAAACACAACGTGGCATTTCAATAACACAAAGACATCAAAACTCTTGATGTACAAAAACACAGTCAACTGTGAGTCTGTCACTACGTATGCCTTTTGTCTGAAAAATCAAATCCAATTTTTGAGCTCTCTACTCAAAATCTGATGATGCAGAGATGGGGCAGAAGGAAACCAAGTCATTACCCACTTCTTGCACTTGTCTTCTCTCTTTTCATTCTACTTTCAATTCTATATAATGAACACTACATTCAACAAATCCATGAACATAAACAAGTTTCCATTACTCAACAATATGTTTCTCCAAACATTTCCAGTAATAACAAGCCAAAGAGAATTCCAGGTTAGTTGGTCCATTGACTCTATAGCATATAAGTAGTTGTACTTATATTCAGTTTAGTTGTTTACTGGTTTTACTGCAACTAGATTAGTTGGACAGTTTAATCTGTTTGGTTTTGCTAAGTTTTAATTAAAGTTAACCTCTTTAAGATTAATGGCTATTATAATTGTTACATTTTTCGCAATGCTAGCTATATGCAGGATTTCAGATTGCACATGACCAAACTGAATTCAAATCCCTAATGAGAGAGCGTTAACTAACTTATGTAACAACAAATGTTAAAACAAAATGCTTGAAAATTTGTAGTAGGCAAAGACTCCTATTTATCCCTATCCAAAATAGTTTGCAACTTAAGCTCAAGTTGGGGAAAAATAAAACAAAATACCATAATCTACATGCGTAGAACACCTAGATAAGTAATTGGCAGCTTGATTTCCTTCTCTGAATGTGTGCATGAATGTAGTGAAATAAAATAATCATTTCTGGCTGTTGATAGCAGCTACAATGTTGGAGCAGTGCCAAAGGTGTTGACTCAGGACAATTCAAAATGTTTACTGCCCTCATAGAACTGACTGCAAGCCTTTTAACACCCAGTCTGCCTGCTCCCAAGTCAGCTGATTCTGTAGCTTTAAGTTATAGGAAGAGAACTGACTTGCTTTTGGAATTACTACAGTATGTAGGCCAGATGGACCTCTCCTTCACTCCTTAGTAGACCACCCAGTCCACGTATATGCTCACTAACAGAACCATCTGAAGTACAGTATGACCAGGGCATGGCTTACTCCACTTACACCAGTTTTCTGCCTTTGTATTGAAAGTTAGGTTTAGCCCCAGTTTAGTTGCTAATTAAGCTTATCAGTTCATAGTTGTCAAAGACTTCTGCAAGCTTTTCTGGAAGTAAAGCTCGAATTCCTGCAGTAATTTTGTTACCACTACTTGGGAAGATCTGGTTACATTCTCAAGTCTTCTCCTGTTTCTCTCCCCCCATATGGCATGCACAACAGCACACGCTATAGCTCCACTCACCTCTGAATAATCCGAGTTGTTTCTGCAGTGCCTAAAGACCTTGTACCGTACTATTGAGCATCAGTATCAAGTATATCACCTGTCAGACCAATAAGACTTCGAAATGGCTTCCAAACTTGTTTTGGAAGCAACATTAAAGAAAAAAGTGTTTTGAGTTTTCATTTGAGTGATTACATAGGCAAAACTTGGACTGAGTAAGTACTTTTTTTGTGTATGGGCCTATCTTGTGTAGGGATGCTACCTGAAAATAGTTTCTATATTGTAAATGAATGGTCAGGTATAGAATACATCCCCACACCACCTGAGTAAGTATTTTTTTGTGTATCAGCCTATCTTTTTTGAGCTTAATTTGATTTTTGTAGGACCAAGGGGTTGTTACAGACTGATGTTTTTTTTTTCCTTTGTTTCTTTGATTTTTCTAGCCAGTTTGGATAGATTCACTACATGCACTTCCACTAGAATGTATGGTGGTCAGAAAGGTATTTCACCAGATAATCAACTGAGGAGTGGTATTTCGGAGAAGTGTGACATGTTTTCTGGGGAATGGATATTTGACAACACTTCATATCCACTCTACAATGAATCGGATTGCCCATATATGTCTGATCAGTTAGCATGCCGGAAGCATGGGAGGACAGATTTAGGCTACTGGAACTGGAGATGGCAACCTAATGACTGCAATCTGAAGAGGTATCACTTACACTGTAGAACTGCTTCCGCCCTTTTTGCTCGTGTCTTTCGGTCTCATGCAAGATTTCCTACCTTATATGTGCTATGGTTTGACAGGTCAAATATTTTTTTGTGTCTTTTAGGTGGAATGCAACTGAGATGTGGGAAAAATTGAGAGGCAAGAGGCTAATGTTTGTGGGAGATTCACTTAACAGGGGTCAGTGGATATCCATGGTCTGTTTGTTACAGTCTGTAATTCCGGCTGACAAGAGATCCATGTCGCCTAATGCCGCACTTACCATTTTTAGGGCAGAGGTAGGGATTTTTTTTGTTGTTCTTCGTCTTAATCTCTGGAAATTATAATGTAGCTGGTGCTCAATAGTAATTATCAGTCATCTGTACTGAGAATGAAAAATACCCCTTTTCAATGAGATACATCATAAACAGCCATTTGATTCGAATGTGTATCTGAATGTATGTGATATAGGAATACAATGCTACTGTTGAATTCTACTGGGCGCCGCTCCTTGTTGAGTCAAATTCCGATGATCCAGTAAACCACAGATTGGATGATCGTATAATACGCCCGGATTCAGTAGGCAGGCATGCATCCCAGTGGGAGAATGCTGACATACTAATATTCAACACATATTTGTGGTGGAGACAAGGCCCTATCAAGCTGCTGTGAGTGGATTTTTTACCCTGATATGTTGTTTACTCAAATGAAATAGCGGTAGCCTAAATATAATGTAAAATCCATGTATACATGTTGCAGATGGACTAAAGAAGAAAATGGGATTTGTGAAGAGCTAGATGGGATTGGAGCCATGGAGTTGGCAATGGAATCTTGGGCAAATTGGGTGGCCTCCAAAGTTGATCCCGTAAAGAAACGTGTCTTCTTTGTTACCATGTCCCCTACTCATCTCTGGTATGTTATTTATCATTTTATTTTATTTTCATTTTTATTTCTACTGCAGAGCTTCTTTTCTTGTACTATTGGAGAAAATATTTAGTGGTTGTTTATAAATTAGATGCTATACAACTATTCCTTTAGTGGTAATTAACACAGTTGAAGTGCACTGTGAGAGCCTTTGTGGCATCAGAACACTTACACTACTAGATTAACTGCTGTCACTGTGCACCACTGCACTTGAATGTCAAAACTCAATAGAGTCTGATACCTCCTCCCAAAGTTAGGCAGTTCCAGACCATAATCTCCTGTCTTAACAGTTTTCTGATAAAATGGAAACTTCGGCGTTTGTATTTTCAAATAGTGGCAGTGGAAGACACATCTGCGTATTTTGTTTTTGACCGAAATGAAAAGGATATAGATTAAAATTTCTTTCTTGCATTCAAATCAGGGCGAGTAGGAATTGTCCTTCAAATTGTTTTCAACTGATATTAGGAGTTCTTTGTTTCACTATGAGGCCAAGGTTTCTATTTAATCGACAATAGGAACTTATTGTACTGTCATCAATTTAGAGTTGCTCAACAAATGTTTCAGTCAAGATTTGAGGGTGTAATGGAGGCCAGTCCTTGGATTGGCTAGACATTGTAGACTGTTAATAGTCTTCAGTTGGGTTAATGTCAGTAGTGATCAATAACAATATACAAGGTGTGCTCTAGGCTTTGTGTCATTGCTGTTGGCACGACGGTTGAGACTTCTGGGAAGCCTCTTCCTCTATTATTATTCCATTTGGTATACTATTACTAATTATGGGCACTTTGCCTTTGGGTTTAATCGATCTACATAACAATTAATACATTTAGCCTGAACTCTAAGCCCTCTTTTTCTTGCATTTTTCTTTTTCGAATATTCCCATTTAAGTGAAGTCTAGGCTTTCCACTGAGAAGTAGGAGTGTAAGAAGAAAACTTTAGAAGTTGACCTTTTATCTGCAGGAGCCGTGAATGGGAACCAGGAACTGAAGGAAACTGCTATCACGAGAAGACCCCTATTAAAAGGTACGGTTACTGGGGAAGTGGATCGGACTTACCAACAATGCGAATGGTGGAGAAGGTGCTATCCGGAGTGAGCTCCAAGGTTTATGTTCTCAACATCACTCAGCTCTCTGAATATCGGAAAGATGGACATCCTTCAGTCTACCGGAAGTTTTGGGAGACCTTGAGCTCGCAGCAGTTGTCCAACCCGTCAAGTTACTCCGACTGTATACATTGGTGCTTGCCAGGTGTGCCGGATGTATGGAACGAACTACTATTCCATTTTTTGCAGTGAAATTAAAAGTTTTCTTATTTATCAAAAAGCAAGCAGTCTTTCTTCATTTTTCTATTTCAGGCGAATGTAAAAATGCATACTTAAGGCACTGAGCATATTGAAGCAAGCTAATGAGTGTACAAACCATAGTACAAAATATCGCGATATCTATTGAGATTTCAGTAATGGATACAAAAATATCGCAATATGTGTAGAGATATATTAGACTGCAAATATCGATAATATTTGGTGGTATTTTGAGATATATTGTGATATTTTGGGGATATTTTGTGTAGGTTGACAATTTTATTTAGCATTTATTATTATATTTCAAATAAATACAAAAGATATATTGTGATATAATAAGAAATATATATAATATCTACAATATTTATTGATATTTTGGATATATCTACGATATTTGTATGTGAAACAATATAAGATATTTCTAAAGAGAATGATATATCAACGATACATATCAAGAAATTGAGTATTGATAAATATCTATATTCCGATATTTTGTACTATTAGATTTTGCCCATGCCGTATGGCACTCCTCCCCTGACAAAAGCCCAATCCATATAGCTGTGATTTTAAAAAAATTGCAATTGAAGCCCAGTTCTATGAAAGCCCAGTAGAAGCCCATCCAAATTGCAACCAAATTTAGTTCCAAAAAAAACCAGCCACACTTGTTAACCACTATTAGCACACTTCCCATTAAGACCATTAGCACTCTTGGATGCTCCACGTCATAAACAAAAGCCAAAAGATTCAAAGATTAGGGATTGGGGTGGTTGGTTGGACACCACCAATTCTTTGTTATATAGACTAGTATATAATCCGTGCCCATGACACTGTTTCAAATTAAGCAAAAAATCCAACCAGCCGAATGATAAAAGCCCAGTCCACAAAGCAACCATTGTTCACCAAATCAACAATGATCCATACTCTTTCAAATTAACATTGTAAACTGTCACATAGCCGTCGGATGGGCTTTATAGGCTCCACACCAAGCGTTTTTATTAGATAGAAAATGGTACAAGCTATAGACAAAACAGTCTTTTGTTGGTACCACACATCACACACACGGACACATCACAATTCACACATAGATTCCAAATAATTTTTTTTCTGGTGATCTGGATGGATAACAGCACATTTCTTCCATACAAAAACTGGCCAAAAGGTATCCAGGTCAAATAAGTAGTACTATACTGTGCAGAATGTAACTACAGATAACTAGTTAAGTCGTACTTCCAAATTCGAAGAATTGAACAAGGACTAGTGTACAATCAGATGAGATGCTCACAAAGACTATCCTGAAGCCTATTTTTTGGCTCCGGATACACATAAATGGGCTCAAGCCAATTTCACGTTTAATTAGGCTGTTGATGCAATGTATTTGAATTTTAAACTCAAAAAGAAAAGACGATGTATTTGAATATTTCTACAAGCTAGAAATTATTCTACACTCTCTGTTTGGTCCTTTCATGAGTTTATCGAGATACTATGTGTGATAACTTTAAACCCCTGAAGAAGAAAGTTGTTGATCAGTCAGACGTCCAATTTAGAACGAGTGTTATAGTCTCTGAAATTTCTTCTCCTGGGTAAATCGGATCTTGAAAACTCGAAAGAAAAACTAGTCAGTTCATTTTAACATGCCAGATGCACCAAGCCACCAACAACATATTCCTAAATTTACCAAAAAAAAAATGCCCGTCCTAAATAAATACTAAAATACTAAAAAAATTTAACTTTAGAAAACATGCAACGACGCGGCATTATGTAATCAGCTAGAAGAAACATTACATTTAGGTAGGGCTGTTCTTGGTCTGGTTTTTACCGGGTATTATAGAAATCGTAGATCGAACCGATATAATCGATTTTCTAAAAGTCTAAATGAAACCGAACTGAACTTGAACAAAAACCAAGATAAAACCGAACTGCATTCGATTTGGTTGTCGGTTTGGGACTTGCCATTTGGGCATTCTATTATAATATGGACATATATGGATCACCAGCCAAGTGAATTTTAATAAATATATTGAATATATAGTATTGATGCCAATTTAAGCATGTTGACAAGTTATAATGCTAATCACAAGAATCAAGTATTTAAGTGCTCAATAACATTAACTATTTAGCCAAAATATATATATATAGTGATAAAAAAAAAAATTTATATATATATATATATATATATATATATATATATATAGCACTCCAGTTCGGTTCGGTTAACCGAATTCTCAAACCGAAAAACAAACCTAACCAGTCTGTTTTGCCTTTTACAAGAAATTGGGCTACAGAGCTGCTTTAAAAATAATATTAGTTTTAAAGACCTGGAAATATTATTTTTGGGTTTTAATACCTTATTGGACTTTTTGCATTACTAAAAGTCGTTATTTTTAAAATGTTTTCAAATTGGGGTTACGACTTTCGAGACCACCACCGAAACTTTATTTTTCAAACTTTTACGTCTTCTCTTTTACCCCTTTAACTGTTTTTGATAGAAACAAAAAGAAAAAAAAACTACTTCACAGTTTGTTTAATTCATATTCTTCACTTAAATTCATTCTTTTTATTTCTAATTTTTTTTTCCACAATCTCAGTGTTCATAAATTCTGTCAAACTACGATATTAATAAGGTCAGACTCTTTTCTCATTTTAAAATGCATCATATTGTTATTTCACTCATATTTCATATATGTGCATATTGTGTTAAAATGGAATTGTTTTGAATTGTTAATTCACTCATATTTCATACAAACATAATAATAACGTTTTTTTTTTCTGCAGTTGAAATGGAAAATACTGATACACATACAATTCAAAAGGATGATCATGTTTTTTCTTTGTGATATCATATCTCATGATACACTTGCTATCGTATTGGGTTGGATTCTACGCTTAAGCACTAAAAGCAAACATATATGATAAATGGAGAGATGTTACCCCATTGGCTTGTAAGCTTTATTTTATTCAAGATGAGAAAAAGTCTTCAATTGATAATTGATTGAGTTACAATCATTAGCTTTATTTCTTTGTGCAAAAGGAATTTCCTCCTTTAAGATTTTTGTTGGTTTGGATGACTCAATTCAAAATTTGATTTGTGATGAGGTTGAGAATTGTAGCATGTTATTTGCACCAACTCCGGAAGTATGCAAGCCTTTGAAATCTAGTTTGTGGGCAACATTGATTACTGGGGTTGGACAAAGGTTTTCTGGTGGTGCGGTTGAATTTAGGAATATTTTATTGAAATATTGCAATGAGAATGGATTTGTTTACAAGCTGAAAAAGAATAACCCTTATTTAGTGACGGCAGTTTGTGGTAACTATATGGAGATGGGGTGTCCTTGGAGAATTCGTGCAACTGCGAGGTTTAAGATTACCCAATTATTTGAAATTACTAAAATGGAACCTAATCATACATGTGGTGCTGGTTTTAAGGATTCCTTGAATCCTAGGATGACGAGTCAACTTGTGAAGAGTGTTGTTCTTGATCAAGTGAAGGACAACCCGCTGTTGAAACCCAAAGACATAATAAAAGAATTCAAAAGAGATTATGGATTGGATTTGACTTATTATTATGCGTACACAGGTAAAGAATTGGCTATGAAGGAGGTATATGGAGATGATGCTTTTTCTTATACACTGTTGGAATGGTATACTGATGCTTTACAGAGAACCAACCCTGGTAGTCATATTCAGTTGGAGTTGGACAAGAATACATGCCAGTTTGTGAGACTTTTTATATCATTTGAGGCATGTATTCATGGGTTTAATTATTGCCGTCCTATGGTCTGCTTGGATGACACTTTTTTGAAAGCAAAATACAAGGGTTGTTTGTTATCGGCAACATCGAAAAATACTGATCAAGGTATGTTCAAAATTCATTTTATAGATGTTTTAGTTAAATAGTATGTAATTTTGCTTTAATATTTGAGCATCATTTTTTTTTTTTTTTTTTTTTTTACTTAAATGATTGCTTCTAAGTATTCCAATTCTTAACTTAGGGATATTTCCATTGGCCTTTGCAATAGTAGTTTCAGAGGATGACGCAAATTGGGAGTGGTTTTTAGAGAATTTGAAGAAGGTTGTTTCACCTCAAAGGAGAATTACATTTTTTTTTTGATAGGCATCATGGGTTGGTTACATATATCCCAAAGGTTTTTCCTGACTCATACCATAGTTTCTGCCTTTGGCATCTAAAGAAAAATGTAGTATCAAAAGTCTCAAGCATGGATACAAGGCGTTCCTACATTGAGAAGTTGTTTACAGATTGTGCTTATGCTGCAACTCATGATGAATTTGTGAAAGCGATGGAGGTTTTGAGACTTGTTAGCAGTGGAGTTTATAATTATTTGAATGATGATGTTCCTTTTGAGAATTGGGCTAATGCATATTTTCCAGGAAATAGGTACTTATATCTATTATAGTAATTTGTTTTTATACTACTTAATCAATTAAGTATTGCTATTTGGATACATTTTAATATTCTACTATTTGATTTTGTTTCTTATTTTTTAATTATCTAATTTAATTATTTATTGGTAAAATTTTCTTTTTGAATAAGGTACGGAGATGTGTTCAATATTGCCAATGTTTCAATTCTTGGATAGTTCTTTGAACGATACATGCCGGTTACATCAATGGTTGATAAAATTCAGATTAAGATTATGGATATGATGTCTAAAAAATGTCGGGAAAAAATGTAGGGGATGGAGTTCTAAGCTGTGTCCTAAAATGGAGAAGTTGTTGGCTCAGAACATTACTGTAGGTCGGACATGGAAAGTCAAAATCATCTGATTTTGTGTTTGAAGTTCACTCTGAGCGGTCTCACTGTGTTGATTTGAGTTGTTTTAGGTGCAGTTGTAGACGTTGGCTTATTCAAGGGTTTCCTTGTGCGCATGCTTTACAATGCATTTTGCGGATTGGTGAAGATGTTTATAAGTTCTGTGATTCATATTTTTTAGTGAATGCATTTCGTGAGTCGTACTCACATGCCATTGAGCCGGTTCCTGATTACGAGAAGCCGCTAGAGGTGAATAAATGTGCTCATATTTTGCCCCCTGAAACTAGGAGAACTCCAGGTCGTAGAAGGAACAAAAAATAGAGAGTAAGGGTGTGAAAATTAGGAAGCTTCGCAAGTGCAGTAGGTGCAATCAAAAGGTTTATCATAATCGTGCTACTTGTCCTGTAGAAATATCTTAGTTAATTTATTAACATTTATGTATTATTTGTTCTATTTCTTTCAATATGGGATTTGTTATATCAATTTATTATTTGTTTCTTGTTTATGTTCATATACCTTAAGAAAATTGCGAGAGTTGTCAAATTTTGGTTACTCTTGACGATGTTAACTTTGAATTACGAATTATTTGCAACAATACCTGCATAGTGCATTTTAAAATGCAGTGCAAATATTGTAATTTTAGTCCGCATTTGGAGTAGGTTTCTAAAACATAATGGGCTTTTCGCCTATATTTTCTTTTTTTTTATCATCCTCTTCTTCCTGAAATCCTTCTTCCCTTTTGCAATTTTCATAGTGAAGTAAAGACATGCATAGCAGCAAATTCTTCTGGTGATTACTAACTTTGAAAACTTCCAACTTGTTCGATCACCACAACTTCAGTTGGGAGTTGCTGAAGTTGTCCTCACAATAAAACTTCCATATCATAAGGTCAAGGCAACGTCTGCATGTGGGAACAACACAAGCAATATAGCAGCCCTCACAAGTCATGAACTCTGTGCGGGATTCTTCAAATGTTGGTAACCACTTTAAAATTGCTAGAAACATTCAGAAGCTTTTGCAGCCAAGGCTTCCTGAGCATCATAGGTGGTCTCCTCCTTCAACTGATTACACAAACCATTCCTTAACTTGACAGATATGCAATGTTTCTGTAAATGGTGTTGAACGTTTACTTGTTTGCGACACTTGTGAGAAAGGAAACCACATAAGTTGCCTTCAGTTGCACAAGCAGGGGGTAGGCAACTGGAGCTGTTCTCAATGCTCGGTAGCAAGAAATGGGAAGTGTTTGCCACCTAAATATGGTAGTTGTTATGAGCATAGACCCTGCTTTTGACTGCATAGATTAGTGCATTTAGAAAGACAAAACATGGAGACTAACTTGAATTAGTTTCTCTTTTTTCCTTTCTCCAAAACCAAGCTTACATACAAATATACAAGCTCTTAAACCAAATGGATACATTTAGTTCTCTCTCATACACAGAGAACCATTAGCATAATGCTTCAAAAGAGTTTCATATTCTATTTATAGTAATGATGTTTTGACATCGTACTGAAAAAACAAACATTTGATATTATGTTCTTCTCCTTGTAATTATTACCTGATTGCAAAAAAATGAAGCAAATCCTATATAAACAATGACAAAGTCGCGGCAGATCAAAATGATTCCCTAGTATAATAGCAAAGTGTGTTTGTCATAAACATTGTTGTAGGAATCAAATTTTTAGTGGAACAATATACAATAATTCCAAAATTTCAAGTTCACATACATTATAAACTAAACTTGAAATCCAAAATCGAAACACTCAGTTTCAAGTGATTCATTCTTCCCTTCCAATCACCGCATTTTATTCAGGCTTTAAGCTCCAACTTCTTTTCTTGTCAGACAGGATCTTGTATGTCAACTTTGCACGAGCTTTTTGAATTTTTTCTCCACAATTGCTTGATGTGAATAAGAAGGCATTCTTTTTCTTATACGACCATTGCATGAACTTGCATACATAAATTGCACAGTCCACCCTGAAATCATAATTGATATTAGAGTCCTCATAATGAGTCAATAATTTATAGAAACTTTAACAGTATTGAGACTATGGGCATTGAATCGGCGAATCAATAGGCCACAGTTTTTTGCCTTCTTTACTATGATGTTTGTTAACCAACTCGATCACTTTATTTCTCTGTAAATTCAATCATTTAGTTAGACTAGGAAAGAATAACCAGTGTTATCAGACCCAGCCCGGCCCGGTGGTTTGACCCGGTGAACCGGCGACTCGGCCACTAAACCGGGTTGGGTCATATAGTAGATCGGTTAAGTAATTGACTCAATAGTAACCCGGTTAACTCGTCCGGTTTTTATGAAAACCGCTTAAACCCAGACGGTTTTGACCGAATTGCCGGGTCATTAATAGTGTCTGAAGTAAGAAAATTTAAATTTGTTTGATGAAGACTCGAACCTTGGGCGCCTAGAAAACTAAATAGTAACTCAACCGGTACACCAAAGCTAGCTGCTAATTTGTGTACAATATTGTAGATATAAACAACATTTAATAGGAAAATATCACTTTAATTCAAAAGTTTTGCATACACGGGATCGAACCTTGGGCATTTAGAAGTGAGTTGACCCTCAAGACCACTCAGACACTTAGTAAACTTGTGAAATAAATGTACAAATTATATATATAATATAATAGCCTAACCCACTGGTTGAACCAGTGACCCACTGGTTGAACCGGTGACCCAATGACCCAGTCCCTTTGCCGGGTCAGTATCCGGGCTGGGTCTGATAACACTGAGAATAACAAAGGCAGATTAACAATCAAGAAATTGGGAAATTGGGTCAGGGAGCCTCTTTTAGAAAAGTTTATTAACAATCAATTATAACCACCTATTTTGCATTTTTAAATGCATATTGCACAAATATAAACCACCAGCGTTAAAATACTAATGCATTTTAAAATGTATATGCATAATGATATGCATTTTTCGCAAAATGCATTTTATTATTTAGTAGTTTCGACCAACTATTATGAAATGCAATGAGTTGGTTTAGGGTTTAGTGTCTAGAGGTTTAGGGTTTATGCAATTAGGGTTTAGTGTCTATAGGTTTTTAGGGTTCAAGCTTAGGGTCTAGTTTATTGGGGTTTAAAGTTTATTATTAGGGTCTAATTTATAGTGAGTTAGGGTTTAGTGTGTAGAGGTTTAGGGTTTAGGCTTAGGGTCTAGTGTCGACAAGTTTAATTTGTGATACACTATATGCAATTTAAAATGCAAAGTCATTGTTAGCACTGTAGGTAAGGCAACAAAAATGAAATATGCAGAATGCAAGCCCCCTTATACATAAGGTGCCAGAACCAACATAGGTTTAAAGTACACCAAAAAAGAAATCCGTCAGATGAGAGTTTGTCAAGAGCTAGCATCTTTTATCGATCAACTGCTACTATACGCTGAGTAGATAAAGCACGGCTAAATACGTTTGTTTTCCACCGATGGAAAAATGAGACAAATGCAATGATCATTGCTCCCCTCCAAGTTTGTCCAATTTACTGAGATGCAACAATGGTTGGAGCAATCATCATGCCTATCTGTGAGAACGCCATGAAAGCCACAAGATATCGAACAGGATCTTCCATGGCACTCCAAAAGATTTTTTCATAAGGAATTTGTTCTTGAGATATCTTGTTCAATGCAGCAGGTCCTTGCATTGAATACTTAAGAAATTTCCTCAAAACACTCGGAATAACCAACCAAACCAACAATGTACTAGTTAAAGTCAAACCAACAGGCATAACAACATTTTTCTAGTGTGCCTCAAACTAGCAATGAAAGCCCAATGAAACAGTGTAAAGAGTTTGTTTGTCACTTCATATTGGTGTTTATATTATGAAATGCAAGTATTTGTGATGCATATAAAATCAAAGTCATACCATTGTTTCAGCATCTCTTATGTACTTGTTTGATCCACTTCTTGGCTTCATTGAATTGAAAAGGAGCCATTCCCAAGTATCCCAATCCAGTCTGAGTAGTGTCTAATGGTAGCCCTCTTTCGACTTAATGGTTTTCGGTGTGTTCATCGGAAAGAAACAGAATTCGACGTCATCATCAACTTCTTCCAAAACATCTTCTAGCATGATCTTCACATATTTTTCGTTCCCTTGAGCTACGAACGTCTGAAAAAGAAATTACATTTACTATATAAGAAAATGATTAACTCGGTTAATATATCATTTGGGATTTTTGAGAACCTTTACCTTACACATTGCTCCAAAGAATTTGCTCTTTGCATTGTTTGTGCCATTTTCTCTCAAATAGGAGGTGAACCAATCAATTATCTTATAAACCAAAAAAGTAATATGTTAATAAACGTGTGCAAATATTTTTAATTTAGATGTTATGTAAATTAGTTTTTAGAATAGATATTAAAATTCATTCACAAATATTACCTCGTCACTGATGAATCGATTAAACATTAGATCTTCAAGTAGGAATCCTTTAATGGTTAGATCATCGCTTGTCCATGCACTTGTGCTGCCAAATCAAATTTTGATAAAAAAAAAAAATCAAAAGTAGAAATATAACAAAGGGATTTAGATTAACCAAAAAATCAGATGGAAATTACCTTTTCATAGCTTGATTGAAGAAAGTTTTAACTACTAACTTTTGGTCGCCATTCAGATACCTCCACAGCGGGCTTTTACATACGGTTTTCAAATTTTCTTTTGATATATCTAGTACTGGTGTTTCATAATGATCAGCATCGATTATTCCTTTCCCTTTTCCATACTCGGTTATTGATTTTTTAGATTCCGAGCCAGAGTAAACATTGTCTGTGTGTTGTCGCTTTGTCGCTCTCTTAGACAATCTTATTTTCTCTTTCTCTACCAGATCATCACCCAAAAGGACTTTATCCATGTCTTCTCTTATGCTTAAATCATTTTCTGACTCATTTAATTTTTTTTTCAACTCCATATTTTCTGTTTGTGTCAATATGAGTTGTTCCAGCAGCACATGCTTCTCAAACTCCAGTTTTCCAATCGCAACCCTTAGTCGATATAACTCTCCACCTTCATTGTCTTCAATTGTTGCCTCTCCAATCAGTTTTTTCTCTTCGTCATTTAAGGCAAGTATACATTTTTCTGAAACCTGCAAATATTTGTATAATCAGTATAAAAACAAAATTGTATTTTGGTTACAATCACTAATCAATATACTAGCATAGCTAAGCCAAATATATATATTATATTACAAATTTGTTTACCTTGTTATTTGGCAAGTTCAGTAGCATCTCCTTGGATATTGCTTCAGTCATTTTTGTTAAGTTCCATCTTGCAACACGTGGATAGGTGATTGCATCTATTTGTAGTGGCTGAATTACTGATGTGTGCTCACACACCCAATACTACAGTGCGAAAAAATTATTATAAACAAATTAACAAGTAACCTAGGTATTATAGCTAGATTATTGTGATATAAATTTACTTACCAGAAGCTGCAAAACACATCCTGTAACCTTTGTAGGCTTTGAGCAATGGCTTCTTATTCTGCTCATTAAATCATGCTGGATTACAGAAGGCCAGCAGATGCCCTTAATGGTATCAAAATCATCAACGTGTTGGATAAATGAGCTTGCTAATGTCCCTGCAGCACTTGGGAAGAAGATGGTTGCAGCCATGTACATTATAACTAGTTTTACAAAATCTCCCAATGCGTACATATCGCGTCTAATTAATGAGTTCTTTATTGCATCCACCACAACATATTTCTGTAAGACTCCTTCCCCCTCAAAATTCCTCAAATAGAAATCACTCTTTGGCGCTTTGTATGTGTTCCTTGGGAAAACTTGTACCATTTTTCCTTTTAGTGGTAGCCCAAACGTTAATGCAATATCTTTCTCCGATAGTTTCAAGAGTTTATCACCAATTCTGAAGGCATCTTCCTTATAAGAGTATGTTCCTATAACAGAGATTATGCTGCTTGCTGTTTTGGTCACGATAGAGTCCCTATCGAATCTTTTTTCGTAGAACAACATGAAGAAACTCCCAAAAGGTGTACCTCTAAATAAGTACAAGTGGTGCTCATTGATTTTGTCCCGGATCCCATTGATTAAGTCGTATAGTCCCTTGAGATTGCATCGATATTCCTCAAATGAGCTACTTTCCGTATCTTCTTCAACTGGTTTTGGAATCTCCTTCTGAACTTTATGTTTTGGATCATCTTCAAAATCTGAGTCAGAGTTTTCCCCATATGCACTGCTAAAATGAAATACAAAATGAATTTGCATTTTGAAATGTATGACCAATGAAGTGATTTTACATTTTTAAATGTTGCCAGAGATTTCACATTTCAAAAAGTTGGCATACGCATTCCTAAAACAAATTGAAACCTTTATTTACTAATTACAATGTAAGTAATGCTTGTAAACAATTCAGTTCATTTTTTTTTTCACAATGACAGTTACTGCTAACCAATCAAATAAAAGTTTTATAAGGAAAGTGAGTGAAACATCTACGTTTTTTGAAAATGTTTTCGAAAATATAAATTCTGATTTTGGAAATAAATGAGAAATTAATGGAAGATGCTAATTGCTATATGTTGAATTCACTATTAATAAATTTCTATATATGAAAATATTAATATTTGTTAAAATTGGAAACAAATTTATTACATACCTTTGATCACGATTCGCAATTGACGTCTTCTTCATTTTTGATCTCTCACAAACTTAATTTTCTCGAGAATTTAAGGAACTACTGGGTAGTTAGTCGGTTTTGATCTCTCACAAACTGAGAATTTTGGTAAATTTTTGATTCAGTTTCTTTTTTTGTGTGAAAATCAAAAAAGAATTTCCCCACTACTGGGTAGTTAGTCTGTTTTGCTGGTTTACAAGTGAGGATATTTTCGTCTTTTCATGGTCAAATTGGGTAATAGGTGTCAGTTCCATATTGTGGTCAAATTGGGGTTTCAAATTCTAAAAAAGTTTAAGAGGAGTATTAGGACTACTAAATATTTATAACTAACTCTTCTAGACTAATTTTCTGTTTTGAGAACTGGTAATCGAACCAAGAAAGCCAAAAATCGTTAATTTCACATAGTTCAACTCGGTTTGGTTTTTCGGTTTCCCATTTTTTTAACAGCCCTATGTTTAGGGGTGTTTATGGGTCCTAGTTCTATTTTAGTGGTTCCTACCGGGTTCTGTTCTTTCGGTTATTTTTTCTTATATTTAGAAAACTCGGACCTATACATTTTTTCGGGTTATTTTTTCTATTTTTTCGATTCGGGTTTCGGTTCTTTCTTGGGTTATACATTTTTATTGCTAAAATTAAAATTTTAATTATATAACCAATATAAAAGTGAAAAAATTATTGATATGGGTACTGAACCATAGTGGATTTTACATTATGAGTATTGTATTATTTTTTTTGCAAAATAGGGTATCGTAGATTTGAAATATTGCTAAAATGAGTACCGTCTATGTATATTGTGAAATATGTATACGTATTTGATAATTTGGCATACATAATGTGTACACATTGCAACTCAGTCTCCACGTAAGTAGCGCATGCACCAAAATAAAGGCCTAAGCCCACAAGTTAACTAAAGCCCACTGATAACAAATCAAACCAGTCCAAACTTTATAACACTCAAACCGGCCCAACCCAACTAACTTTTAACCCGATCCAGATCAGATAAAACCGGATGCACCTTTCTAACTTGTTGTGGGGAGCACGGTATCCTCATCACCTTCATCTCTTCCAACAGCACAAAACCTCCACCGATCAGCCACCATCAAACACCAATCTTTATCCACCCTAATCCCATTGATTTTAATTCAAATAAAAAACCTTATAACTACGCCCCTTAATCTGGAATATGTGCCTCCTAATCGTTAATACACACAGTCAATTCCATAGCACGACATCCTATTACGCCTCCCAATCCGATATATGTGCCTCCCCATCGAAGATATGTTACGCCCCTTAATCTGGAATATGTGCCTCCTAATCGAAGATCTACTCCTTCTCCATCTGTTGTGCTTCATAATCAAAGATCTACTCATTTTCCATCTGTTGTACCTCATCGAAGATCTATTGCAGCTCCTAATAGGCTATCTGTTGTGCCTCCTAATCGAAAATTTACTACAGTTCCCACTAGGCTATCTGTTGTGCCTCATAATCGAAGATCCAATGCAGTTCCCACTAGGCTATCTGTTGTGCCTCCTAATCGAAGTTCTATTGCGGTTCCCAATATGTTATCTGTTGTGCCTCCCAGTCAAAGATCTATTGCACCTCCTAATCGGATATCTGTTACATAACGTATTCGAAGAGAAAAGGAAATGCAAGTGCCTCTAGATCACGATTAAATGACTATAACATAAAAAAATCGGAGACAAAGAGAAAAAGATGTTATGTCTGATTACATAGCAGATTCCTTTAAGAAGACGAGATCAACGTACGAAGTTGGGTCCTCTTCATCAATGTATGACATCTCTCACAAAGAAAACCAACCTCCAGTCACAAAAGATGTAACAATGCAAAGTTGTGAGGATAACACTATGTAAGTCAAGTGCTTAAATTCTCACTCTTATGTTAAGTTTCAACATACCGTAAAGCGTGATATATCATAGGTTTATTTTGCAGTGATCATGATATGACTGGATTTGACGAAAGTGAAGAAGAAATTTTTAATCCTCATAGAGGCCATGCGCTTCCAGTTCCAAATCGCCGTCACTTTCTGGGAAAGATGGATGTTCTTTGTCCATTTTGTTCGGCCCTTCATTGGAAAGATGAACAGTTATCGAAATCAAGGCGCAACCAACCTTTATTTGGAACTTGTTGTTTACAAGGAAAAGTTAAGTTACCGCTTCTTTCTCCACTGCCTACGGCACTTAAATCTTTATTCAAAAGATTTAATAAACGTGCAAGATTATTCCGTGAACAGATTCGGCAATACAACGTGTGTAATGCCTTTACCAGTCTTGGTTGCAAATTTAACAATCGTGTGTTACATGGAGGTGGTCCTACCTCATTCACTATTCATGGGGAGTTGCGGCACCAAATCGGTTCATTGTTGCCTGATCCGGGGATGGAACCTAAGTTTTCACAACTTTATATTTATGATCCCCCTAGCTGCTTTGGATCACCGCCACAATCGCAACCCAAATTTGTCAAGGGAAGTGTTGAAAATTGTACAAGAAACTCTTCTGCAAACCCACAAGTTTTGTGATATCTATAAGCAAGCATTTGAGGTTTTAACTGAAAATGCTTCTGAGAATAACAATGTTCCGGTCCATCTACACTATGATCCGCATTCGGATAGACGAAGGAACAATCTTCCGACAATTGATGAGATTGCAGTGATATTGCCTGGAGATGGGAGTAAGGTTGATGTCATGCGTGATATTGTACTTCGTTTGAGAGGAGGGCACGAGTTGGAATAGATAAGCGAATGTCATCCCGCTTATTTGCCTTGCATTATGTTCTTCTGTTTCCTTATGGGGATTTGGGTTGGTAACCTGATTTGAAGTTGTGGGACGTCAAGAGAAATGCTCCAAGCAATGCAAGACTCACTCAATTATTGTATTACGCCTACCGTTTGTTTGAACGACCTACAGAGTACTCATCCATCTTGTTAGGGTATAAATTGTTGCATTAATTTTTGGTTGATGCTTGGGCTGCATATGAACAGAACCGGCTGCGATACATTAGATTAAATCAAGACACTATCCGTTCGGATGTGTACAAGTGCTTGACATATGTTGCACTTGAGGGATTAAGTCCTGATCAAATTGGCCAACGGTTCATTTTTCCTTCCTCGCATGTTGGAAGTCCAAGGCACATGTACGAGATTTTTCATGATTCAATGGCTATCACCCGGCACTATAAGCACCCAGATATTTTTCTTACGGTGAGTGCAGACCCTAATTGGCAGGAAATTAAAGATGCGCTCAAGGAACACCAAACATCGACACTTCAACCTAAAATAGTTGTACATGTATTCGAGCTGAAACAAAAAGCAATTATGAAAGAAATCTTAAAGAATGATATCTTCAGTCGGGTGGTTGCATATGTCTATACCATTGAATTTCATAAGCGCGATCTTCCACACATGCATTGCCTTTTATTTCTTGCGCATGATGACAAGATCCAAAATAGTGAGCAAGTGGATAAATTTGTATGTGCTGAATTCCTAGACCCCGACACCCACCCTGCATTGTTTGAAACAGTGAAGAAGTGCATGGTTCATGGCCCCTGTGGTGATCGAGATCCGAGTGCTTCATGTATGGAAAATGGTCGATGCACTAAAGGCTATCCAAAAGAGTTTGTGGAGGAAGCAATTATGGATAAAAAAGGCTACTCCGTTTACCGAAGGCGTGACACTAGCAAGAAATATTTTGTGAAGAGGAAGAATAAAATGGTTAAAGTTGATAATGGAGATGTTGTTCCCTACAATGCATATCTGTCTGAAATGTTTGACTGCCATATCAATGTTGAAGTTTGTGCATCGTGTCAGGCTGTTAAATATATTAACAAGTACATCTACAAAGGCTATGACAAAGCAACAGTGGTGGCGGTAGGAACAAATGATAAGATTCAGCAATATATCGATGCAAGGTACATTGGACCAACAGAAGTTGCATGGCATCTATTTTAGAATCCAATGCATAAAGAGTTTCCAAGTGTCCAACGATTGGCGCTTCATTTGGAAGGTATGCATAGGGTTGTTTTCAATAGCAAAGAGCCCATGGATGCAATTCTTGCCCGAGCCAGAGACCAAACTTCAACACTGACAGCTTTCTTTAAGCATTGTGCTGAAGATCCAGATGCACGAGCATATACCTATCAAGAATTTTCACGACACTATGTTTTCCACAAAGACTCTCAAGAGTGGACTCCTAGGACTCAGGGACCTTCCATTGGTAGGATGTATTTTGCAAGCCGTAATGTCGGGGAGAGGTTTTATCTACGCTTGCTACTTACTGTTGTAAAAGGGCCTACCTCCTTTGCATATCTTTATAAAGTTGGTGATACCGTGTACAACACATATAAAGAAGCATGTATTGCCCGCGGGCTGTTGGAAGCTGATGATGAGTGGATACAATGCTTAGAAGAGGCAGCGATAATGAAAACTGGATATCAACTGCGGAGGTTATTTTGTGTAATTCTTTTGGAGTGTCATCCGTTACGACCAGATCTACTTTGGAGCAAATTTGCATTGAGTATATGTGATGATCTTGGACACTGGCTTCGAACAAAGCACAACATCCCAGATCCAACTGATGAGCAAATAACATATTATGGCTTATATCTGGTGGAACAAATCCTTTTAGAATCTAGGAAGACATTGGAAAATTTCCCGCCCATGCCAAAGCCAAAAGAGGATTGGAGCAAAATTGTTGGCAATAGGCTCATTTGGGAGCAACGCCAACTTCAGCATGAAGGCATAGGAGAAGAGGTTGCAGTTGATGTGAGTCGTCTTAATGACGAACAACTTCATGTTTATACTGTTGTGACTGATTCAGTATTTGGTGACAAGGGAAAACTTTTCTTTTTGAATGGAGCAGCTGGTACAGGGAAAACTTTTTTGTATAATACAATTGCAAAGGCCTGCCGTAGCATGGGTCTTATTGTCATCATGGTGGCATCATCGGGAATTGCATCTTTGTTATTGTCTGGTAGACGCACTGCTCATTCTACATTTAAGATTCCAATTGATGTGATGGATACCACTTTTTGCAGCTTCGCTAAACATTCCGACCTTGCTGACCTATTTAAAGAAACAAAACTAATTATTTGGGATGAGGTGCCCATGCAACATAGATACTGTGTTGAGGCTGTGGATAGAACACTTCAAGATATTTGCGGAAACAAGAAGATATTTGGTGGTATCACTACAGTTCTTGGTGGTAATTTTCGACAAACACTACCTATTATACCATTGGACCAGAGAGAGCAATTTGTTGGTGCATCACTACGGCGCTCTTTCCTTTTGAGTTATTTAGAAGTTTTGCACTTGGTACAGAACATACGGCTTGAAATGGCGAAGTCCGAGAATGTCAAATTTGCCGATTTTTTGTTGGAGGTGTGCTATTAATGCCTTCTAACTAGAATGTTTTTTCTCCATTAGTTCCATATATAAACGAACTATTTTAGAAACTAATGAATTCATTTTTTGCTTTGATTCATTTAGATTGGTTCGAATCCCAAAGAATGCGTACAATTGCCGAATGGAATACGCAAGTGTACCAATATCCAATAACTTATCTTCTATGTCTATCCCCAATTGGATGTTATGGACACACCGTCTCCAACTTTCTTAACCAATCATACTATTCTTGCTGCCCGTAATGATGATGTGAGTGCAATTAATGAGGTTGCACTAAATTTGTTCCCTGATGAAGCGCTCGAGTATTTGGCTTCAAATAAAATCATCAAAGATGATATTGATAATCCAAGTGGGGCTCACTATCCCACCGAGTTTCTGAACTCCCTCGACCCTTCTAGCTTACCACCTTTCAATCTCAAGTTAAAACCTGGATGCCCTATAATGTTGCTCAGGAACATAGCACCTAAAGATGGCCTTTGCAATGGGACATGACTTATGGTGCTTCAATGTGCGAGTAAAGACCTTCAAGCCAAAATTTTGACTGGAGAGAAAGTTGGAAATCCAGTACTTATCCCAAGAATATCTCTGGCTCCTTCAAATTCGGAGTTGCCTTTCAAACTATCAAGGCGACAATTTCCTGTTCAACTAGCTTATGCCATGACAATTAATAAGTCGTAAGGCCAGTCAGTGAAATATGTTGGCATTGATTTGAGGACACCGGTTTTCAGTCATGGACAACTCTATGTGGCCATGTCCAGATGTACTTCTTCAAAAAGAATATCTATTTTTCTTCCACCTAATGCTAGAAATTGTACCACAAATGTCGTATACCCAGAAATTCTTCTCTAAAGACATCGATACCAATGAGAAAAAGCGAGTAAGAAATTAAAGAATGCTACTTTTATTGGTTTATAAATTAAAGAATATGTTGTATCTATATATATGCTATGTAAGTTTTTTATTTTATTTTGAGAACCATCTCTTTTGTAAACAATATGCTAAATGTATCAAGTCTAAAAAAATCATGTGTATGTGGTTTGCTTTCAGGTACCAAGTTAAATTGCCAGAATTTTTCAGCGACATGATTGCAGTCATTGCTCCATGGCGTATTTATCCATATGGTAGCAGAATGGTGTGAACAATATGCATAGAGGGGAGAATGAGAGAAATGAGGAACTTGATCAATGGGCGTGGAGTATTTATTTTATTTTTCCCTTTCGTTACTAGAATTAGCCCTAGGTGAAAAAATATGCAAAGTCTTATTTAATGTTTAATGAGTTGTCTTTTAGATTTAGAAGTAATTTGTGTTATGTATAAATATGAAGTTATATATTTTGGTATGGTTGATCTAAGAGAATTGTATTATTTGATTTTCAGGTTATGAGAGGATTTAGGTTTTTGAAATGTTGAAAATATAAAGGAGACTCTGCTGGATTTATTTATTTTTTAAAAAAAAAAATGATGATGCTCTTAATTGAAAACTCTCTCCCCTTATTTTTCTCATTCTCATTCTGATATGTATTGAATTAATGAATGTGTAAGGATATGTGTAATGAGTTGGTTTGTGAGAAATGAAATGCATAGAATTGCAATAATTAAGCTCACTTGAGTATGTGTATGAAATGATTACGAAGTATAAAACTGTTGGAAATGGTTATATCATCGATCCAATACTACCACCAATGCTACCATAGAGATGGTCTCTTGGGGTGTTGTTCAAAAACAATGTGTCTAGAGTGCCGACTGGCACGGGCATTCACTAGTTTGCAACAATATGAAGAGATAAAAGACAACTTCATATAACTAGACCAGATCCTTTTGGTACTTTAGTTTTTAGGTTTGATGTCGTCCTTGCTTAATCTTGAAGACTCAAAACTGGTTTCTATTTCTCAAAATTTATATTGATTATATGTAGAAAGAACATCCTACTAGTGATGATGGAGCACAGACTGGGATGTATGAACAAGTTTTGAAGAAAAATATTTTGTGGGGTTGTATTGGATCGTTTGAACCAGTTTTTGTCAAGAAGTATCCAGATACTTCAAAGAAGAAATTTGGTAAGTTGTTTTCATTATATATGTTATGTTTTTGTTTGTCATAAATTCCTTTCCTTTTTATCGTGTTCGATCTGTTTACTTATTGAAGTATTTGGAGTGTAATTACGCTTGAGGAAACCTTCTGATTTTCTCAAAAGTATCCCTTTTGCTGGTAAGTCTATTTCAAATAAAAGAAACTTGGGCGTTAAATCTTTCTTTGGATATGGGTCTGCCCATTCCCCAACCATCATCAACCATAATACAACAATAACAAAATCATATAGAA
Source organism: Coptis chinensis (assembly GCF_015680905.1). NCBI lineage: Eukaryota > Viridiplantae > Streptophyta > Magnoliopsida > Ranunculales > Ranunculaceae > Coptis > Coptis chinensis. The sequence goes on along the minus strand of NC_141463.1, from coordinate 82,294,654 downwards.
TGATTGATTGGGTTGCTGATGTTGCTTGAAGTTCGTTCTGTTGCTAAAGTTAGCTCCTTTCTAATTGATTGGGTTGCTGATGTTGGTGTTAATACTAATGGAGTGATTGCATGTGAATTTTTTTTCGTGGGTTGTGACAGTCTTTCAAGATCTTTCATCTACAGCCGTGGGTTATTGTTTTTTGGGTGGGTAGCTTCTAGCAGGTGGTCTGTTGATGCTAAATACCAGCTGAATTGACACAGTTTCTATGGAGAGCTTGCGACGATTTTCTTCCTATTTCCAGAATCTTCTACTTCAAATTTCTGGCAAAGTTCAATGGAGTTCAGTACCTAGTGGTTAGTGCTCGGTTAGTGGGGTCCAATGAATCTGTGTTCTTTGCTTTGAATTTGATTTGGGTAGTGATGGTGGTTGAAATTGGCCAAAGTTGTTGTTGATCGGTTGTTTATTTTTCGGTCTAGTAAATTGAAATTTTTGCTAAAGCTTCTGCATTCGAGACTTTCCAGGATGTACGGATTGATTTTGACATAGGTGGTTATGGCTTTGGATAGAATTTCATGCAGTTCATCAATTGGTATTTCATTCAGAGTGTTCATAAACATGTGCATATCAGCAATTCCTTCAGGAGCCATGAGTGTCATATGCTGGAATTGTCGGGGTATGGGTCTGCCCTCGACAATTCATACTCTCAAAGACCATATTAGCAGAAGCAGACCGTTATGTGTGTTTTTATGTGAAATTATGTCCACTGTTGCCAAGTCAAAATTACTGATTTCTCAGCTAGGAAGAGGATGGAAGTATTTTGTTGTTCCCCCTCTAGGTAGATCAGGAGGGTTATGGATGTTATGGGATCCGACTCTAAATGTTGATGTTTTATTTCACGATCGTGGATCATCCACTTGCAAATTAACGAAGATTCTTCTACTTGGTTCTTGAGTGGGATTTATGGAAATGCTAAAGCTTCGCTCGAAAGTACCAAAGCGGACCACTTTCCTTTGCTTACTCCTCCAAATTTGCCATGGTTATGTATGGGCGACTTCAACGATATCTTGCATCGTGAGGAAAAGAGAGGTGGTAACTCTATGGGTAATCAAGAATCTAAACATTTCATGGAAATGGTTAATATTTGTGGTCTGGTTTTAATGGTCCAATTTATACTTGGTGTAATAATCAACAGGGGAGGAATAGGGTTCTCAAAAAGATTGATAGATTCCTTGTTAATGCCCAATGGAGAGTTCTTCATCTGAATGCTAAAGTTTTTCACAAACCAAACCTGGAGTCTGATCATAAAATCCTTCTCTTACATCTCAACTCAGCTCAATCAAAACTTAGAAGGCCTTTCAGATTCGAAGTAATGTGGCTATCTGATCCAACTTGTAAATTAGTGATTCACAATGCTATGAACAATCATGTTGTTGGCTCTCCTTCATTTCGGCTTTGCAAACAGCTTGCCAACTGCAGACTATCGCTTATTCGTTGGAACCACCATCACTTTGGAAACATCAACAGTAGGATCAAGGATATTAATCAGCAAATTTTGAATCATCAAGCATATGTTTCAGGAAAACTATATCCAGAGGAAGTCGACATCCAATATGAGCATGACCTCCTTACGCAGTATAATGAGCTGTTGAAGATTCAGAAAATGCATTGGTTTCAAAAGGTAAAAAATGATAGTATTTTATATGGAAATCTTAATACCAGATACTTCATACACTGGTGGTCAGAAGGAGACAAGGCATTCATTGGCAAAATCAGAGGTAGCAATGGTACAATGGTTACTAACAGAGATGACATAGGCAACAATTTTGTCAATTTCTTCTCTCATCTAATGACTTCTTCAGAACCAGTGCTCCCTGATTCTCTTTTTGACATTCCTCACCCGCTTGTTTCTGAAATAGAAAATTTGGACCTTATCAAACCTGTTACAAATGATGAAATTTTTATTGCCCTCAAGTCAATTGGATCCTTTAAGGCGCCAGGGCCAACGGATTCCAAGCCATTTTTTACAAAACCTTTTGGCCTGAAATCGAACATTCAGTTAACCACATGATTCAGAACTTTTTTCAGAATGGTACATTTACTCATGAATTGAACCATGCCCACATTGTTCTGATTCCCAAAAATAAAAATCCATGTGAACCCGATCAATTCAGACCTATTAGTTTACTTAATGTGACCTATAAGTTAATTTCTAAGATTATGGTTACCAGAATGCGGCCAATTCTCCAAAGGCTAATCAGTCTTTTCCAAGCTGTTTTTTTGCCTGGTCGTTCCGTTCAGGATAATGTCCTCCTTGCTCATGAAGCGTTTCATAAAATCAGATCGAGATCAAATATTAATTCCAATTTCTTTGCTACGAAACTTGACATGCGAAAAGCTTATGACAAGCTCGAGTGGAACTTTATTAGAAGGACATTAGTTTTCTTTGGTTTCTCGTAGCAATGGATTGACAGGATCATGTTCTGTATTCGAAGCTCCAGTTTCTCAATACTGCTGAATGGTTCACCCTTTGGTTTCTTTAAACCATCTTACGGGATTCGACAAGGAGACCCAATATCTCCGTATATTTTTATTCTATGCGAATCTTCAACAAGCACAGGTAAGTGGTGATGTTAAAGGAATAAAATTGGCCCCAAGAACCCAGGCTGTATCTCATCTCATGTACGCCGACGACACCATCATTTTCAGTAAGCTGGAATTAGAGGTGATAGCTAATCTGAAGTATATTTTGGATATTTACTCTACAGCTTTAGGCCAAGAAATTAACTCTTCGAAATCACAAATTATACATCATAAAAAGCTACCTCTTTCATCCTCGAGACTGCTTTTCAGATTTTTCAAAATACCTTGCACCCATCAATTCCCTACTTATTTGGGTGTGCCTGCTGATTTGGGACAAAGAACTAAGTCACAATTTCAGCCTTTGATTGATAAGTTCCATTTGAAATTGGCAGGGGTGGAAGGGTTCATTACTTTCAAAACCTGGAAGACTCACTATGGTTAATTCTGTTCTCTCAGCCCTTCCAACTTATGTGATGTCTTGTACACTGTTACCTTTAAGTGTAATTGATGAAATGGATAAAATCAGGAGGAATTTTCTATGGGGTCATATAGATGGAAAGAGGAAACTCCATTATTTTGCATGGGAGAAGGTCTGTTGCCCTACAGATGCAGGTGGTCTTGGAATCAAGGACCTACAATTGCAAAATATTGCATTGCTGGGGAAGCAAGCATGGAACCTACTCCAACCGGTTTCTCCTTGGGCTGTTATTATGAAGGTAAAATACTTCCCCAATAGCCTGTTTATGTTTTCAAAGTGTCCGACCTCAGCGTCAAGAATCTGGAAGTATATGCATCTTCTCAGATCCTTGTTAACCATGGGTCTTAGATGGCAGGTTGGTAGTGGGATTTCTATTCGTGCTTGGCGAGACGCATGGATTCAAGACTCTCCTCTGGGTTTACTACTTCTTGAACAACCACAAAATTGCACTCTTGACAGAGTTGCTGACTTTATCGAACCGGTCACTCGAACATGGAATGCGGAGTTAGTCAATGATTGGTGGCCTCCTGAATATGCTCGCAAGATTTTATTTACTCCATTAACAATTGAATTCCATGATGATGAGTTAATCTGGGGAGCAAACAAATGTGGTCTATATACAGTTAAATCAGCCTACAACTGTTTGCTTAGACAGTGTGATCCAAGCTTGGTTAACCGCATTCCTATCTTCAGTAAGATTTGGAAGCAGAAATTACTGCAAAAAAATCAAATTCTTCTTGTGGCTTGGCCTAAACCAAGTGATACCAACTACTGACCTCCTTAGAAGATGCAAGTTCGGGGTGGACAAAACATGTGCATTCTGCGATTCCGATGAGTCACAGTTACATCTTTTTATCCGCTGTCCTTTTACAAGGGCGTTTGGTTGGGTCTTAACCTCCACCAAAAGGTTTTAGAACCTAATATGGTGGACTTCAAAACTTGGCTTTCAGAGATTTTACAAACTCTTTGGTAGTAGGATGATGATTTAATTATAACCTTTACAATGGGTTTATGGCAAATTTGGAAGGATTGTAATGAGAATAGATTTAAATGCAAGCAGTCGAGTCCCGTGCACTGTCTTTTCAGAATTAGAAGACTGGTGGAAGATATAAGCAAAGCTTTTTGTATAGAAGATCAGAGCCCAAAGTTGAAAAACACTTCTGTAATGGTAATGTGGTCTTTCCCACTTTTGGGTTGGTTCAAACTAAATTCGATGGATCATGCATTGAACTTCGGGACCACCGGAGTCGGTTGTGTCGTAAGAGACGATCATTGGTCACTTCATGGTCGAATCGCCGATCCTATAAGAGTCGGCTCTTCTTTGTTGGCTGAATTCTATGCTTTAAAGTTGGGACTCATGGTGGTCATTGCACTGAAGCTAAATAGAGTGGTGATTGAAGTGGACTCTTAGGGGTCGTTTGTTTTTCTGAGCCTATGAATCTTTGAATCTTTGAATCTTTGAATCTTTGAATGGCTCATCCTCTGAATACTAAATGCCGATTCTTTGAATTCTAAAAACATGTTTGTTTTCTCGTTAGAATAACCCTAGCTCACGAAGGTTTGAATATAAATCATTCGGACAATTTTACTCATGCTATCTATTTTAAACACTAACTTGATTTCTTGTTAAACAAAATATATATTATATTTGAGGAGAAGAGATGGATTATCGAAAAAAATAAATGATAAATAAATTTATTTAAAATATGCTTTCACAAATATATTTTAACAGTTTATTTTCATATTTTGTTTATTTTCAGAATATATATATGTAATTCTATTTTTAACAAAGTGGATATCATTCACCCAAAAAAATGAAAAAACTCGTGACGCCAACATCAAATTTTGAAGAACTTATTTTGAAGCCATAAAAGTCAAGGTAGGAAAGTAGATGGGTTCTTAAGATTGGGTTCTTAAGAAATGGCAAGAAGGGATTTTCTTGTTTCAAGTATTAGAATTCAAAGATTCGTAAGAAATTTTGGTCTTTGAATCTTTGAATGTTAAAAAGTACCAATCAAATGCTTAAACTACTTAAAAAAAACAAACAAGTTTTGAGCCTCTGGATGCTTAAAACTTAAGTTTAAGAGGCTCTGAACGCTGAATTCAAAAAAAACAAACAACCCCTTAGTGGTTGTTTGTTTTTTAATTTTTCTGCATTCAGAGGCTCTTAAAGTCAAGTTTTCAGCATTAAGAGGTTACCAAACTTGTTTGTTTTTCAAGTTGGTTTCAGCATTCAGTACCTCAAATTGATTTCAGCGTTCCGCGCTTCCTCCCTCACTGAATGCTGAATTTTTATTTGTTGAAACTAAAAATAATAATTTTCCAATACTGCCCTCACTACTTCCCTCTCTATTGATTCAAACTCGATTCAAGGACTACTCATGAGAGGGGGGCGGTGTTGTCGATCTTCTTGGAAAACCAGGTATTGATTTGAGGTTGATGACGATGGGTTTGTGAGAATAAACATACCGTGAACTTTGATATGGTGCAACTATGGTGACCTAGTATAGTATTTTATAGGTTGGGTATTTTTCTATAGGTTGAGTATTGGATATAAACTAAACTACTTTAGAGATTCAAACGGTCAAACCCATCTCTTTGGTTTGAATTGAGCCTTGAAAAATGAAGAAAGTAATATACAATTATGTCAAATCTTCATCTAGATTATTTGCATTATTATTAGCAATAACAATACCTTTCAAGATTAAATAGTAAGGGTAAAATGGTCGAGAAAATTTTGTATTCAACATTCGGAGCAAGGTTAATCAAATGAAAACAAACATGTCTTTCAGAGTTCAGAGTTTAGCATTCAGAGGGTAGGTGCATTCAGCATTCAGTGTTTAGCTTTCAGAGCCTCAGAAAAACAAACGACCCTAAAACACTATTTCAGATGATTACTAGTACAGATAGTCATTGTCCAGTGGAGGTTTCAGTGTTACTCAAAGATATTAATAAGTTATTGGGTCATATTCCTACCACAACTTTATCATAGACACATATAGAGAAACTAACAGGGTTGCTGATGCACTTGCTGGCCATGCTTCTTCAATAGCTATAGATGATGTGGACCAACTACATACCGACTACACCATTAGATTATCAGCAAATCTCCAACGTTGTTCTTTCTACCTGTTCATTTTGGTGGCTGCATCCACCATCTTTTCTTTTTGAATGTTTAGATTCTGATATTCGTAGTGTAAAGTTTGAAAGAATGATCAGACAATAAAACGTTGACTTTACCAATAAAAAAAAAAAAACTACTACTACTAACTCATTTGGTACTCTTAAGAAGAAAAAGGATTTACTATTTCGGTGTTTAATTGCTCGCTTGACGATGCAATGGACAACTTCGGTAAAAACCTGCTCAAATAGACATTCTTTGGCTTACAAAAAGTAATTAGAGTCCGTTGCACGGTTTTGTGGCACTTTAAGCAAATTCCCCTAGACTTTCATTCATTGGGCTTCGCTACTGGTACATCTGCGCATTGGCTCAGGGGGCATGCTTCCTGGAGCACCATGTGTTCTTGTCCTCACATCTTTCTTCCTTTGGGGGTCAATCATAAGCCTGATAATACGTCTTTTGCGCTTTGGCTCTATGGTCATACTTCCTGGAGCACTATGAGCCTCTTTTCTCTTATATTTCTTCCTTTGGGCTTCAATCATGGTACGTCTCATTACAACAGCGTTATATGTTGATTTTGGCAAGTGTCTATGCCTGCAACAACCATTGTCATTTCAAGCACAGGAAACAGTAATACCATTACTGTGATATCATCCATGGTCAATTGGCAAAAAAAGGAAGAAAAAAACTAGGTTTAGTCCAGAAGGTACAAGTGTGGGATCCATCACTTAAATGGATATCACGCCCTACTTGGGTGCCTCTGGACATACGCATTTAGGTAAATGGACAAGCATACTGAATACATACCTCATAATACGCTTAACACCAGGAAGGTGCTTGTAGCGGTTCTTGACAGCCTCATCATGTTCATGCTTCTTGCGTTCCCTTGGAAGAAGCTGGCAGGTGACAGATGAGTGGATCAGTATCTTGAAGGAAAATTGATGAAGCTATGTTTTGAAGTAGCAACAGTGAATGAACAATTATGTGTTAATTTCTTCAATAATATGAGATGACCACAATAAGAAAGCTGTCAGTGAAACTAGTAATGTCATTCCTGCATCATTGTTCACTTACAATTTTCTGCTAGACAGAAGATGAAAACAAAACACATAACAAACTTACAATTCCCAACTGCTCTGATGCTTCAGCTTTCCATAGTCGCAGATTGGAGTCATCACTTCCGGATATAACATAAGTGCCATCACAGCTGAACTTCACAGAGAAAACCCTACATGGATGAGAGAATCCCATTCAGAAAAGTTGTTATGCTCATCTGGCAGTTTAAGAAATGGTCCAGAATCAGAAGTAAAAATTGATACAGCAATCACTCGGAGTTAGAAAAGTTAAAAACAAGTCAAACCTTTGCATCCTCTTAGAATGGTAAATTTCCCGGCTATGACCACCATTATATTGGAAGATTCTCACCTGCAAGGATCGCAATATAAAACTCTGAAACAAAGAAAGCATTCTTATTCCATAAATTGAAATGGCAGAACACTAAACAGAATGAACTCACACTCCTATCATATGACCCAGTTACAAATTCTCGTCCAGTAGGGGAGTAATCTATATCCATCCTGAAATAGTGCAGTTGTTAACAGACATACAAATTAAGGATCTGTGAAAAAGGAGAAACTTATTTTTGGAACTGTACAATGCATTCACTCACACTGCAGAAACATGATCTTCATGCACACACTTGGCCTCATCCAATTTTCTGGCATCATAGCTATAGCAGTTGCAGTCTTCATTTGCCTTTCACAGCAATAAATTGTAAAAAAAAAAACATCTCAGGACAATTGGAAACGAAAACTTCATAGAAAGAGAACTATAACTACACATTTTCAGTTATGCCTTTCAAATAGCGTGTTACAGCTAGTAAAGCTTTTTGCATACAGATGCTGTATGCAAATCACACCAGGTTTTTCTTTTTCATTTTGATTCACAATATTGTACAAATATCATATAATGGAGATAAACGAGGCATAAACTGCTGCATGGTAACTGAGAAATCCCAACTTAGTCTAGACATTTATTGCCATCCCACCTTTTTGTCCCTTTAGCAAGGTTCTCAGGCTAGCCAAAAGCCCAAAACACCCAAATAAAACAAATAGCATTTCCAAATGGCTCCAAGTTTATGGTAAGAACTGACGAGATAATGGTATACCAGTCGACCATGAAGTTACTTTTACTTATTTTCATCCATCCTGTTCACTATGAAGTTAAACTCCCTGAATATTTGATCTTCTGAAGCCCAATAAAGTACCAAGTCCTTCTATTGATTGTGATGCTATCTATTGGACGGAGGTGGAAATACGGCCATTCCTTTCCTTCAAACCAAATATGCTCAAAAAACCATCTCCTCGAGGAAGAGTAAGGTAAAAATTATTTGGAGTATAGCAAATAAGCACCAATCCAATTAGAGAAAGAACCCAAAAAGATGGCGCAAATTGCTTGTGCTCATATCAAGAGAAAAAGAGATGAGAAATATACACCTCGTTCCTAAAACCTGCCACGGAAAATGTCTATCAAATTCTTATCCTTGGTCACACTGCTTCTACAGAAGGTTTCTTTTTCCTTCAGTACATGAAGACCTTGTTGACCACTACAGAGTTTTCCACTCGTTTAATTATAACTAGCCTTCATGATGTGAATTGAAGGTGGAAGCAACTCCAATCAACACACCACTGAAAAAATAAGACTAAACCTAAGCCTGATTTGATAGAAAAGGGCATTTTTTGTATAACCCTAAAATCAACACACTTTTAATCCAAAAATCACACTCAATAACCTCATTAAACAACCAACTAATTACCGAGGCCTATGGACTCATTTATTCAAACCAATCCTTGGAGCTCAACAAATCTAATTTAGAAAGCAACTAAACTCAACCAAATACTACTAGAATATCAACTACTAAATAAACTAGACTTCTAATTATTCATTGTTACTAATTCTATCACTTCAAGCCCTTGCTAAGCTGAGGTTCTTCTAAATTACTAGTGAAATAATACTTCAATCAACTTGATTTTCATTGAAATAGACGCGGACACATATTTCGAACCACTACATCAAGTAGAAAGAATACTTAAGCACAACTGAATACATCACTAAGCTCTTGCTCTCTCTCTCTCTCTCACACACACACACCACAATCACTTAATTCTGTACAACCCTCATATTGGTTCCTAGAGAATGATTCGTGAATCAAGGATGAGTTGAAGGTTCTATGACGTGGATGTGATCTCAAGCACATTGATAAAGATGCATATTTTTTTTGGAGTCGAATGAAAAGTAAAGTTATTGTTATAATAAAAACAACAAATCACCAGTAAGAAGCTGACAATATAAGGCCATGACCCCTCCTCCCTCCTCCCACCACCCGAAACCCCAACCCGCGACTGAACTTGTATCTTTCCATCTTGTAAGGCCCAATTGTCTGAGCTAGGACAATATAAGGCAACAAATCACCAGTAAGAAGCCTGACAAATGGGGTTTCGAATGAAAAGTAAAGTTATTGTTATAATAAAGACAACAAATCACCAGTAAGAAGCTGACAATATAAGGCCATGACCCCTCCTCCCACCACCCAAAATCCCAACCCGCGACTGAACTTGTATCTTTCCATCTTGTAAGGCCCAATTGTCTGAGCTAGGACCACTTCAATTGCCCTTTCATGTGATTTTCTAAAACAGCCACCTGATTTATTGATGAGCATAGAACCCTTCAACTCATCAACCCTTTCCAAGCCCAGTACAACAAGGCCTGTATCATTCAATTGGTGTTTCCTCTTTCAGGATTCTATCAATAGATCGGGTGGGTCTGGTTTGAGAGTTATTTTTGCTGTTTTGGTGCTTCTTCTATTCTTCTATTGTAGGTTAACTCAACCTACTCGTTCACTACGACCGCCTTTAATGGATGCAGTTATTATTGATCCTCCCCCTTTTGCACATAGCACGGAACCACTCTTAGCTCTGATTATAACCGCATCCAGCTAAGTTATGAACATCGAAAGACAACTCTATATCCAAACCCCCTAATATGAAGATCTCGGCACAATTATCCTAAGAAAGAGTAGGCTTAGACCACTGTTTGTACTTACAGCAGTGAAGTTCATCGGCTCCATTGGATTCCAGGAAATAGAATTTGTTTTTGTCTGGAAAAAGATAATGACAAGTCAGCATCACTCAAGCCTGGACTTTTTTCACAGAGTACCATACTAAATGATTACAGAATGTTTGAGTGTGGGACATGTGTTACTACATTTACCTTCATGATGAGCTTTGTCAAGGGAGAAGATAAACGCACATCATAGAGTGTTATGCTACGGTCACTGCACAACCAAAGAGAACAAGGGATGTATCCAAGAAAAATTATAAGAAGAATATTTCAGCGATGAACTACGATATCACACTGAAGGTAAGTCGATGCAAGTAACAAGCATATATTCGGAATTCAGAGAAATAATATAGGTAATATAGCTATAGGACTATTACATCGACACGGATAGGTGTGTCCGTATCCGACACGTATACAAAGTGTCTGACATGACAAAATATAAAAAATTGAGGTATATAACATACAATATGTGTTGGATATGTATCCGACACGGACACATGGATATGTATCCGACAAGGATTATTTTCAAAATATGGCGTGTCCATGTAACAATATAGGTTAAACACCACATACTATACATAAAAACCAATGTAAGAAAGAGAACTTATCAGAGGCAAACTATAATCTACCGCAAGTTTGAGACTACCAAAAAGATGTCCACCCATTTGACTAATAGAGTGTACCAACCTAGAAGATGTTGCCAACAAATTTGGCACTCCAGGATTAAAGCGAACAGATATTGTAGTGTCTTTAACCCACCCAAAACTGCTGACTGGCTCTGACCTTCGTAAAGAAGATAAGGTGTGAGAAGTATGGGGTAAATTGTGTAAAAACTAAAAACAGAACATGTAAAGTTATTGTGAAAACCTGTTGACATTCCATATATCAACTTGTGCACCACCAGTGGCAAAGTGAACACCATCCCACTGGTGATCAACAGCCCTGGAAATGTTAAGATACGAAAGTTGACACTAATATTAGCATCACAATCATCGATAGCAGCTAATTCATACTTGTTAGAAGGGAATTGGAGATGCACTTTTCAAGAAATATATAGAACTCCATACCAAAAAGCATTTTCCCGGACATAAATTGCAAGCGGCTGAGAAAATTTGTGATTAGACTCCATTAGTTCCGCAAAAGAGAAAACAAGTACGTGAGTAGTAAGAGAAAATATGAACATTATCATCACAAATAATGATATGACATACGGTTCTTGGCTGCTGAGAGGAATGATCAGAGGAGTAATCCATTAGTTCCGTAACAGGAACCTTCCAGAGCCTGACACTGACAAGGACAAAATAGATCACATGTTTCTGAGAACATAAAGGATTCCATGCAACCAGTCTAAAAGTGTAACTAAACAGATATCTGCCTAGGAATCTATACTTACGTGCAATCTGTACCACAGGAAACAAGAACATGTCCATCTGTAGATGTTGTTAAACCCTGCACTGCACCTTGATGACCAGGAAACTGACAAACTGCTCGCCTGTTTTCATTTATTCAAATTCAGGGGTGGGGGAAATTTCACCATAAACATGAACTCATATGGTGGAACCAAGTTAATAGATCCAATTAAAATGAGGTTAAATATAAACTAATTTTAGGAGACGATGACATAAGTAGATGCAGAAATGTCAAGCCTTGTTATAAAGATGACATCAACATAGTTAAAACTAAACAAATGGTGATATACATCGTACCCAAACATTACCTAGAAGACAGATCCCACAGACGAATATCTGCCAAGAGAAAGAGCGGAAAAATTAAATTGTTTAAGGATAGAACAACTTCAACTACATTTTTAAGGGATACACAGGCATGTAAGTTGTAACTGTATCCTTGGGTGTGTAGTGTGATTTGATCTGTCCATGAACTTGTTGAATATTGAGAATGAATAACATACCTCCATCCATTGAACCCGAAAACATTCCCTTTAAGTAGCTCGGATTCTTAGCCATACATGAAACCGCATCAACGTGCCCCTCCATTGCCCACAGAAAAGGTCTAGCAAATATCTAGAAACCAACACAGTCATTAAAAAGAAGAATAAGTTCACTAACAATTATAATAAATAAACTAACCTTGTCTAACTTTGCCGCAGTACTAGCGCGAACACATTCAGTAGCGTTAGCTTGTGGACGCAAAATCGGATCATAGTTTCGCCATACCCTCTATTCAAGGTGGAAATTTTGTTAAAAGGTAATCGAGTAATTATTAAAACATTATTATTGAGTTTACATCTTACCACAATATCACAACTGCGTTCCCGTGTTATAACATCTTTTGAACGCGATATAGTCTTTGCCCTCATTTTGCTACAGAGTTAAATTTCTAGTTCTGAAGCTTCAGCATTATATATATATATTTTTTTTACTATTCTAATTTGGGCGTGCTTCGTTCGTTGATTCCAAATTATTGGAGGGTAGAGATTTCATGTAAGCTAAGAATTCCGTGTAGAACATTTCTGAATATATCACCAAAGTTTCGGCATTTCCAATTGGGCTTTTCAGTCAGCGAAAATGCAAGAGCAAGATAGATTTATCCCTGAAAAAACTTCTTTAGAGCAAGTCCAATGGGGCTATTATGGGCTGCTAAAAGCAAATATAGCACCCAACCACAAAAATGTCGTTTCAATGGGACTGTTAAAAGAGTTTTAAATTTGGAAGGAGTCAAAAATTCAGCCAAAGTTAAGACCTTTCCTAGCAGCTGTTATAATAAGTTCGGGAGACAAACGACATAGTTTCTGCCGTCCGTGTGTTAAATTTCGACGAACGGCAAAAACTGTGTCGTTAGTCCAAAAAAATTTCAAAAAATAATAGACAGACGACAAAAACTATGTCGTCTATCTATTATGTGGTATTCTTTGTCGACAAAAAAACTATGTCGACAAAAACTATGTCGTCTGTATCATTTAGCACTTCAAAACAAAAAACCCGATTGGATTGGTTTTTTTATTTTGGGGAGCCAAATTTGGCTGAACAAGCTAAAAGGCATATGTGGCACCTATGTGGTACTTTTAGCAGCCCAATTTAGCAGACTTGCTCTTAGATCAACTTAGGGGTGCCAACGGGTCAGTTTTGGGTTGGGTTTTACTATTTGCGATTCTATCGGTTTCGGTTCTCAACGGTTTTAGTATGAGAATTATATAATCCAACCCAAAACCATCAAAACCCACGGTTTTTAACGGTTTCGGTTCTAATTCGGGTATTTGTTATTTATTATGATTATTAAACAATTTCAATCATTTAAACACTAAAACTTGTTTTTATTTTTTATTTTTTTTTCTACATTATAATATTTTATGTATAATTAGTGATGTATCAACAATCATATTTACATCAATCTATGAACATATATCAATTATACACGTTAAAACATTTACCATTCATGTGATAATTTCAAGTTTTAATATATATATATATATATATATATATATATATAAAATAATATATATATATATATATATATATATATATATATATATATATATATATTAAAATAATCAAATATCTAACCCCAAAAATTTGATTTTTTTTACGTGTATACACATATATTTGTTTCTTTGTATTAACTCAATCATGTACACATGCAATCACATATATTTGTTATCTTGATATATTTTACGTGCATACACATATATGTGTACACGTGTATTAACTCGCATTTTAAATCGAACATGTGAGTACATGCATCTTACAATTATATCTCATCACTAATTTTTAACATGAACACTATATATTGGTTTATAATAAGTACGTGTACCACAATATATCAAACATGTGTATCCTATTTAAATATACAAGAAATTGGTCCCAAGGCCCAATTTTGGGGAAAATGAAGTCTAAAGGACACGGTTTTTTATGAGTAACTCACAAGGACAAATTTTGGGAAAAAGTAACTCACGAACCCACTATTTCAAAATTTGTAACCCTCAAGGACAAAATAAGTTGGCCTTGCCTTTTTACATTTTTTTAAATGCCAGTTATACCCTTCTGTGAAAATAACCCTCAAGGACAAATGACCCGGATTGAAAATAAATATTTTCCGATTTTACCCTTTCTGTCATTTTACTATGAACAATGAGTGTTCATACCTTCTACTGGTGTATGAACAATGATTGTTCATATCCAAATAGGTGAATATACCTTATACAATATATTGATGTATGAACATTGAATGTTCATACCAAAAAGACTATGAACATTCAATGTTCATACCCAAAAGACCAAGGACTATGAACATCAAATATTTATACCTAAAGGACTATGAACATTGAATGTTCATACCCAAAGTCTATGAACATTGAATGTTCACTATGAACATCGAATGTTCATATCCAAGGACTATAAACATCGAATGTTCATACCCAAAGAACTATGAATATTGAATGTTCATACCCAATCAATGTTCATATCCAAGGACTATGAACATTGAATGTTCACTGTTCATACCCAAAAGACTATGAACATTGAATGTTCATCAATGTTCATACTCAAAGGACTATGAACATTGAATATTCACTATGAACATTGAATGTTCATACCCAATCAATGTTCATACCCAATGACTATGAACATTAAATGTTCATACCCAAAGGACTATGAACATCAAATGTTCATACCCAAAAGACTATGAACATTGTATGAACATTGAATGTTCATACCCAATCAATGTTCATACCCAAGGACTATGAACAATCAATGTTCATACCTACCAATTGAAAAAAATTTAAAAGTAGTCATGAACAATGATTTTTCATACTCCCAAATAGGTATGAACAACCCATGTTCATAACTGGATCAATGTTCATACCTATTGGATCATTGTTCATAGCTCCAATAGGTATGAACATTCATTGTTCATAGCTAATGTTTGTAATTGGGGGTATGAACAATGAGTGTTCACACCTGCTTAAAGGTATGAACAATGATTGTTCATACTAAATACACCATATCGTTTCGTCTGGGCCGGGCCGTTAATTATTTCGCGTCAGGGGTATCCTTGACATTTCATCTACCCTATCCGTTTTTTATTTCGTGTCAAGGGTATAGTTGACCTTTCATCTACCCCGTCCTTGTGAGTTACAAAAAAAAAGTGTCCTTGAGAGTTACGTTTTCGGCATTTTTGTCCTTGAGAGTCACTCCCTGTTAAATATATGTGTGCATAAATTAATAAATATAAAATGTATTAGCTAATTCATAATATACACGTTGACATTATATTATTAACATCTATGATACATTTGTTTAATGTATTGTTATAAAATATACATTTAACAACACACATTTACTATTATGTTATATATATTTAATAGACTTTTACACATAAAAAATTGTATTTTATATTATAATGTATGAGTTTGATTATCTTTTTTTTTTCTTTTTTTTTTAAATGCAAATCATACTACTTTATATAAGCAACATTTACACAACTACAGGAATGCAGTTTGCACTTAACATACAACTTGGAAGATTAGAACTCCCTAACTGTTGGTTAGACCAAGCTGCTAGTGAGTCTGCATCCCTATTAAAAATCCTACTAAACCATCTAAACACAAAGGAGTCGAAGTCAGAAACCAAGGAGTTTATATTGGCTTTCACAGCTTCTCAAGCCCATCTACACGACTGGCCCTGTAGAGCTTGAATAATCTCCATATTGTCTCCTTCAAACACAAAATGTAGGAAACTAAGTTGCTTAGCCAGCAAAACTGCAACTTCAGCTGCTTCCAGCTCTGCTTCTTTTGCCTCCAACTCCCTGTACCTTCTGACTACTGCTCCCACTATACATCTTTCATTGTCAGTAGCTATAGCTCCAGCTCCAGCCCATCCTGTTTGTCTGTAGAAAGAAGCATTAAACGGTTCTGGTTCATACTAAATTTTATATATCGAAATCATAATAATCGGTTCCGGTTCCGGTTCAGATACCCACGGGTTTTTTACTATTCGGTTCTTTATCGGTTTGATTCTTAATGACCCATTTTAAATGGGTCGTTCTGGGTAATCGGTACCATTGGCACCCCTAGATCAACTGCTATCTAAGTGTGATCTGTTTGGTGGATGACCACACGTACACCAGCCTTACTCACACGATACAATTAGCGCCACCTTCGAATTGGGGTCGGCTCACTCATAGATTGCCGTAATTTAACTTGCCTATTGATGTTGAATTGACAAACAAGTACGTACGTACTCTAGCTAGAGTGCTATGCGACAACATAGGCAGTAAATTGTATGGCAAAGAAACTCTAAAAGCAGGTTGTGTTTTTGTGGCTAGTCTTTGTGCGCTACGTACTGTTTGTATTACCAGTCTAAGAAATGCAATATGCAATATAGATGTTAGGATGATCCGCCCTGATTCAGTTGACAGACATGCAGCTCAATATGAGAGTACTAACATACTCATATTCAACACATACTCTACAAAAGAGGGCTGATTGGGTGTCCTCCAAAGTCAACCACATAACGAAACGTATCTTCTTTCTTACCATGTCCCAAATTCTTCTCTGGTTCTAGCATTGTGCACGCTAGGGCGTCAAATTGAACTAGTCTTACAAAGACTACAAAGACATGATTGTTACACTGAAAAAAAATATCACTCCACAATGAATCAAATTGCATTGGTAAAGCAAAGTAATTAAGACATTAAATAAACCCAAAATAGAGTTATAACATAATTACAACTATCAGCCCTCTTTTGTAGACGTGATATATTCTGCACCGTATTACACGTATCATATCAAACTCTAGCTGCTCAAGAAAATCTTCTTTCTTATTTTACAATCTTTGTAGCATATATAGCTTTGACATCTTTGAGCAATACAATAGTAGTATGATTACGTAGTTATGTGGTCCCTTATACTTCATCCATAACTTGTATTGATCCTGCTTATATTCCTATTCCTATATACTTATACTTCCATCTGAGTCAACCTGATTCAGTGATTCATACAACTTCAAAAGGTATGTGGTGGCATCGTTTAGGGAAAGAGAAAACATATATAGCAACTTTCTTACCAGTAAAACATCAATGTGAGTTATATATCCTGGTCCCAATATGACATTCTCTCACATTCACAATTCACAAAAGACCTTCACAATTGCCCCATCTAAAATAGACATGAGATGAGTAAATTACTAGCTCCAACAATAGAAAATTAGAGATAGGTCATTCCACCTAAGCCTATTGACTGAAACAAATGTATTACTTTTGCAAATACTTCACAGAATTATTCTGAAATGTTCAAACACTAATTAATCTCTGGTTAAAAAATACTTAAAACTGAACAAAATTTCATGTCATGGTGTGCCATCACCAGGACGATCACACTCACCCACACATTCAGGTCGCTGATGACCAGTTCATACAGGTTAAGCGACCTCATCAGCACCGAACGTCCTTCTCCCAGAGCGCCCGCGTCCAGAACGCTAACTCTAGCCAGCACCCCAACGGCTAGTAACCTATGTTGCAGATGGCATCATCAAGACCAGAGCTTCAGCTACGCTCGCCATTACTCCACCGCAGGCCGCTTTCATGGTTCATTAAATGTCATCAAGTCAAGAACTTGACTTGACGCGAGAGAAGAGGAGGCACAATCATCCTTGCCTATATAAAGAAGAGGAGGAACTATGTATGACCTGATTCAAGTCTCCCCCAGCAGAGAAAAAACTCGATACGTAGGCACTTCATCCAAACGAACTCGGTCAAACCCCATCAATCAACCCATCTCCCCCAAATTGCCTACTCTAGTAAGGTCAAACGAAACTTAACCTTTACACGTGTCAAGGACAATATTTGTTGAGAATTAAACACTTGCGTTAAAGAGGACCAAAATTATTATGACAAGTGGAAGTTGACACAAACGGCAGAGCTTGTGAGATGCATTGCTAAGCGTCCCAAGAGCTTTGGTCTCATTGAAATGGAATAACATGGGAAAATTGGTACAAAGTTCAAACCTTGTGCTATCGATGAACATTTGCAAACACTGTATATTCAACTTTTAAAAACGGTCCTTTGTTGAAGTCTCGAGACACGAAAGTTGATAAAAGTATGGGATTTTGAAGAATTGATGATATCCTCCTATTCGTTCTGTTCTCTTCAAAATGCAAGTATGGTGAATGTTCCCCTAGCAAGTAACTGCAAAGTGTTTTATCCTCAAAGGTGGTCTCCGGAAAGCGGTGGAAGGTCTTGTCTTTTGCTTGAAAATTATATTTCTGACTCTTGACTGGGATGGGTAATTTGAATGGAATTTGATATAGTTCTAAGAGATCAATTTAATTATTGTCACAGGAATCATCTTGTTTGGCACTGGTTACACATAGGTTTCCTATTTAAGTAGTGACTTTTGCGACAACTTCTCAAAGTTAAAGGAAATCATCATCAGTCAGAACTCAGCACATAAGCTCCGCCTCTGCAGTCCAAACAATGGTTAGATATGATTGGAACTTTTGGAAGGGAATGTCTGAGGATTTTTCATTGTCAAGCTAGCTTATTGTTGTATATTCACTTCTACGGTTCTACCAATTGATTATGGTTGTAACTCTCGAATCAGTTAATCCAACATACTGAGAGTCTGAGAATCATTTTAGATTGTTTTGCATTCAAGAAATGGCCTACACCTGAAGCAAATTTTTACCAAAATAAGAACGCCTGGCAAAAACGATTACACAGCTAAGCTGCCTTCTAGTAGTTATGATTGCAATTGGACATAAAAAAATTTCCACTGATAAACTGCTGCAACATTTGGTTTTGTCCACAACCTTTGCTTTCAAGAGGTGATAATTAATAACATAATTAAGAAATTTACTTCTTTTAGACACTTAAATATAATCCAACACTTATTAAGCCTTCATGAACAAGAAACTTGGAATCACAGAACGAAAGAAGAGAAGTGTGAGCGAGGTACTTATAGGGAAGAAATGGAATCGCTGGTCCCCACTATCAAAGAAAAAGAGATGTGAGCTGTTTTGGAGTTTTTTGTTTTTCAGATTTCAATGGCCCATTGTGAATTCTGTTGTGAGAGGTGTAGTGGAGGCCGGAGTGTGTAAAAGGACGATGTTGAATAAGTGTTGCGCAATTGCTGAGTGACACGTGGTACTGTTGATTTATGAGTTTTGGAATTTAGGCACTCCATACTTTGACATTTTTATTTGTGGAGAATGCGAATGACTGAAGAAATGAGGGAGATCTTCGAACTTGAAATGTTTGACAAATGGAGTTAATCGTTTCTTGCTAGTCAAGGTTGTAAAGTCTGCAGCTGATACACTCTGTGAGTTACACAAACAAATCTCTACACTATATGATAGCCGGATCTTTAGGAGGAAAATTTCTCAACGGAACTGTGTATTTGTAATCTCTCTATTTTATGATTTTAGAACCACCTCCCTTAATTATTCTAATCAGCTCCCTCCTTTTTAAACAATTTACCAAAAACTCTCTTATTTTATTGAAATTAGAATTAGCTTCATACTATTTAAAATAATTTAGAAAACCTCATTCACGTCACTCAAATTATATTCAACCCCTCCTTATGTTTTTATATTATTTTTTAGATATAATTCAAAAAATCATACTATCAGAGAAATGTTAGAGCGACAGGTTTAAAGATTTGAAAAAACACCGATGCGTAGCACGGTTCGCATAAATAAAAGAAGGTAAAGTCAGAGGGATCAGACGGTACTTAGGATCGACGCCCAAAATATCGAATTCCGTGAATATTTTGGTGTACTCAAAAACCGATATATATCAGATATATCGGAAATATCGGATATATCCATTTTTTTAGTGACCGGTCCAAACTATCTAAAATATCAGAAATATTATATATATCAGAAATATTAGAGGACATAATAGCAACCTTTATTTATCAAGAAAACCATAAAAAAAATATTGACAAATAATTAACCACAATGTCATAATCTAATGTACTCAAAGTCTCAAATTACAAAATAGGATAAATAAGTTACATCAATACATAAACGAGTGACGTGGCTGGTCAACTTCTTGAATCCTAACCACAATACCCTACCCAAGTATATACAAAGTTATATCCACCGTCGAGAAATTGTCGAACATGCCACTCATATTTTTGTGTTGGAAATTCTAACATGATTCCAATTCGAGGAGTGTTGGTGTAAGTATACATTGGGCGCAATGCAACAAATCCAGTGCGCCCAACAGATTCATAACTTGGATAGAGTTGTCCATATGTTGGTTCAGGTTGTGGTGCGCCATAAGATTGTTGATCAACCCCCATCCAATATCCATATGAGGAACCATATGACGCACTACTCGCAGGGTGACTGATCATGCCACTAGAAGAATCGTTATCTCTTGATTGGTTGTATCCCCAACCACTACCATATACCCTCTCATTGTCATGGTCGTGTGTCCCTGAACTCATACTCATTGTTTCAAAATTAGAAGAAACTGAATCCATATCAACATCATTTTGTATAATGTGTTCTCGTTGTCTTCTTTGACCAACACTTCCACGCCCTGGCTCATACATTCTTAAGGAATTGTCATTAAGAACTCCTCTACCACTATTGTTTCTGGGTGCAACCTCATATACTTGTGGGTCCAATGGAGTTTCCTCATCAGTTGAGTCATGCAATTGAACATTAAAATTACCTCCACCGATATCTCGGATATATCGGATATTTCATAAATATTTATATTAAAAATTGGTCAAAAAGTCAAACGATATATATATCGTAAATATCGCATATATTGATTATATCGGCGATATAAAATTTTATATCGGAAATTTTGATATATATCAGAAAAAAAGGATTCAATATTCGGTGGATATATATCGAATATATCCATGTCGGTGTACCAAAAAAATGAGATATATCGGCGATATTTTAGGCCTTGCTTAGGATCATGGAGACGCACGTTGGATTGTGGTAAGAATGTAAGATGGTTGGTTCTACAGTTCTACTTCCATGATGATATATATGATCTGCATCCTATTTCACAAAGGGAAGTAACGTGGTACAAAATTACAAAATTCAATCCATTAGTGGGATTTCAAGTGCCAAATATAAGTAGCTATTGTTGAGTAAGTTCTATTGTCACGTTTCACGGTCTCAGTAACTAAAACTTGGTAATGCTCCATCTTATGAGGTCATATCTGATATCCCAGTGGAGCAATTTGTAAATGGATTCCTAGAACTTCTAATGGGGAGGCATATAGTTTGGCAAAATAGGCATCTGTGAATGTCAGGAACATGCCGCTTCCATCAGTCTTTCATAACATTTGTAAAGGAGCATTTTGGTCTTCCTTTACATACAATGTAGGGAGGAGAAAGGAGATTGATTATTGGACAGACCGAGTTCGTTCTATGAGTGAACTGTCTACGTATCTTTCTCTTGATTCTGGGGGGAGAGAAGAATCAGGTCTGACGTAGTTCATATGGGAGGTATTTATAGGTGGTGAAAGTGAATCTTAACCCAACACGTGTAAAGATCAACACAAAAGTAGGGTGGAGATTGTGAAGGCGTGTGAGAACTGTATTGGTAGGCATGCTGTAATGATGGGGATTAGTAGCAGTGGTTAGCAGCTTGCGGCAGTGATTTGTGTAAGTGCAGCTTTAGTCATGATTGCTTCTAGAAGATAGGCTGAGTCATGATTTGGAACGATCTGCGTGGTGATACGATCTGTTCTAGAACGATCTCATAGCTCGCGGACGCGAGCTAGTGACGCAGGTCAGAGAAGTAAGTCAGAGATCGGTGTGGTTTCCACCATACTGAGCACGTGCTTGATATTCCTGAATGAGAATATCACTCCCTCACACCCCTCTCTCGAGGGTCGGTCAAGATACATTGAAGCGACTCACGAGAGAACACGGAAGCGCGTGTTGAGCATGAATGAGGATGCGAACTAATGTGAATGGAAATATCCAACGAACTATATTGTGGTGATAAGTAGCATGTGGCTGGCACATGAACAAATCTGAGCAATTGAGGAAAAAAATGTGCCACCCTTTTTTTTGGGATTTGAAAAGACAGGACAACTCTTTGGTAGTCGTGTGCAGCTAGGGCTAGGGGTGTAATCATAACACCTTGAGAACTGGAGGGGCAGTTACACAAAACCAATGCTGGTCATTCGAAGAGCCATTTCTTGCTTCTCCTCTACGAAAAACTTACTACCTCCAGAATCTTCAGGTTAGTTTTCTGCCCTCGTTGATCTTCCACTCTCTACTTTGTGTTTGCTTTTGTTGTGGAGCTGTTAGGTCGTTTGTGTTGTTGTTTGTTGTTGGAGTTGTGAGTGATAAAAGAAAGATGTCTGACTCAGACGATAAGTGATCTAATGAGATTCACGAAGTTTCTCTTGGTTGGGATGATGTGGAGGAAGAGAAGGAAGAGTTAGTTTGTGGTGTGAGTGAGGGTGATGATGACGATGAGGCTAAGGGTGGGGAAGATGATGCCCGATCTGCATCTGCGGTTGCTGTAACTAGCACTTCAGGTCGTGATGAGAGATCGTCGTCTAGTGGGTTGCCGCCTAGGACTGTAGACAATTCAAACACATGTTGAGAGCGTTCCCCTACCTGAGAAAGACTTATGGGATAACTGTAAGTGGTCTGGAGATCCACGAGCCAAAACAGGACACACGGGTCTTTAGCGATAGGTACAATCCACCGAACTACGGGGTTATAGTCTGTGAGGGGCAGTTGAGGGCTCACATGACGATACCGTTTTCTAAACTGGTCTGTGCGTTTTTGAACTTTTGTGGGAAAGCTCAGTTTGTGGGTAACACATGGCGGTTGTTCAAGGTGTTTGACCTGCTGAACGCCAACGGTGAGTACCAGATAGGGGTCGCTGACATTATTGAGCACTTCTTAGTAAAGCGAACTCGAGCTCCTAACTTTAGTTTGCAAACACAAACTAAGAGGTCAAGCGTTCTGGACGGTGAGAGTAATGAGTATTGGGACAAAAGGCCGATGCTATTAGTTGGAAACTTTTGTGCTAGAGGGTTTGGTGTGGAAAATAGGATATGTGACCTAACTGGTGGGTACCAGTACGCTATTTGAGTGTTACAATATTGCATCTGTCGACTTTGTATTGACACTACTATTTTGTCGTTTGTGCAGAGTTCGTTGATAAGAGCCTAAAACTGTAGTTTTAACCCCTTTAACAATATTTCTTTAGACTAATTATGTGATTAATAAGTAAGAGTTAGTACTGTTATCGTGCTTTTGTGTATTTCAGACATTGGAGTCGAATATGTGCAGAAATACGTCCCTTTTGCGAGATAAAAGAGCAAAGGTTGGTTGCTAACTAAGAAGTTCTATGATTAAATGTTAAGATTCAAGGAGAAAAAGCCTTTTTAAAGCCTGGTCAAAGCTGAAAAGTTAAAGTCAACGCGGGCAGAAACAACGCACAAAAGTCAGTAGAACTTCCGAAGGCCGTATCTTTGGACTTAGATATCAGAATTGGGCCTACCTTATGTCAAAACGACCAGCTCCGAACGAGTTTTCTAATGGTCTAAGCCTTGACCCAATCAGAGGAGCAAAAGTGGATAAAAATGCTATTGAAGTCAAATCCAGCTGTAAAGTCCTCTGTGGACTAAAGAAATTGGGTTTTAGGCTCGATTTTCCGGCCCAAAACATGGCTCCTCAGCCCATGCACGAAAAAGTGGATCTGGTCTCCTCTATTTGTATGGAGAAGACTTAGCTCTTAAGGATAGTTAGATCTAGATTAGAAAATTAGGTTAGACTCCATTAATTAGTTCCAATAACTTGTTTTAGATCTAGTTTTCACATTCAATTAATTAGTTTGTTTTAAATTGATAAGTAGTTATTCATAATCTTAGTTCTACATTAGTTGTAATTTCAGTTTTAATTTATGTTGATTTTTAGACTGTTTGTTTTATTCGTTAATCAAGTTTATGTTAATCAAGTTTAGTTTAATTTAATTATGTCTTCATATTATTGTTTATTTTCAATGAATCCAATGAAACTAGGCTAAAAACTCCATTAGAGGAGGTTAAGGAAGCCATGTGAGGATGATTGCTTGTTAGAATAGTTGTTATTTAGAATAGAATTTCAAGTTAATTATTATGAATGTTTAGAGATAAACCTCATAATGATGAACTAGAGTTTAGAGCCACCATCAAAGAGATTTGTGGTGGAGCTAAATTCTCATGCTAGTGGAACCTTGATTCGAGAGGACTTGGTATTCACTAGGGATCAATATTCGATTCGATGACTAACTAATAGCCAATCGAATTGCATGGTGGAATTTCCCCCCTCTATGTTCTTCCAATTCATTAAATTCACCTTTTAATTGCTTAGTTAAATTAGTTAAATTTATAATTAGTTTTAGTTTAAATAAATCACAACACTACTCTCATTGTTCTCACCACTGTTCTTTGTGTTTGATTAATTGAATTCGTTTAAGTCTAGATAGATTAAGAGTGGAACGATTCCGTACTCTATATATTGCATGAATATATATGTGAGAGTAGGAAATATAATAATTTATACCGTAAGAATCAAGTTAGAGTAATCTAGTTGAGTTTTTACGGGTTATCAAATGGCGCCGCTGCCATCTTAGTTCCCTTTAGTATTATTTTCTTTAGAATTGATAGTTTTCCAAAGTCCCAAACCCACCCACCCTTGTTTGATTCTCACTGTGGTTGTCCGTTTCAAAGATCAAAATTTTCCTCGCAGAATTACGGCCTACCACCAAGCGCTCCAGCAAAAGCTAAATTGGAGTGCCACCCACGCCCAAACGCCTGGAACTCCACTTTTTGGCTGAGCACAACCCGCGCCCTACCAAGGCTAAATTGGAGCGCGACTGCGCTTCAAACGCCTGAACTCCAAATTGAACCTCGAAGGCCACCACTCTACTTAGGCCTATTCTGAGCGCGACTTGTGCCCTCTGCTAAAACTGCCGATTTCCACAGGTTTGTTTCAAACTTCCATTTCTTTCAAGGTTTTCAGTGTTCTAACTTGTTATATACACTGAGCACGCGTAAACAAGACGCTATTCATAAGCAAAGCAAGGAGGCTTTTAGTTACTCTTTTCTTCCACACCTCGCATATTCTGTTAGAGGTTCATACTAGCATATTAGGATTGTTTGGAGTGTTGTTGTGTTTCGTTAAGATTGGTCTTAGTCTTGCATGAGATTAAGGTCAGGCCGAAGAAAAACGCCTAACGTAATTAACCGACAACGTCAACAAACACGCCTTTATAGTATACCACTCACTACACCTCTAGCTAGCACACCACACACCACACCTGAAATAATGGCTGAAGAAAGAGAGTCTCCTCTCTCAGACTTTTACAAAGCCTTGAACGATAGCCTTAAATCTTGCATCGTTCTATCAGACCCAGTGGGGGATTTTTGAATCCCCCCAAATATATTTAATTTGTTACCCGGCATGAAAAACCTTATCAGCACATGCGTAGGATTGACCAAGTCCTTACTACATTCCACCATCCTACGGTTGGTGCTGAACAAATTAAACTAAGGGTGTTTCCTTTCACCTTAGCCGATAAGGCGGCGTCTTGGTTAATTGCCTGTTTAAATTACGTGGACTCGTGGGCTAAACTTGTTCAACTGTTTATGGAACATTTTTGCC
Source organism: Coptis chinensis (assembly GCF_015680905.1). Lineage (NCBI taxonomy): Eukaryota > Viridiplantae > Streptophyta > Magnoliopsida > Ranunculales > Ranunculaceae > Coptis > Coptis chinensis. The sequence goes on along the minus strand of NC_141463.1, from coordinate 82,268,778 downwards.
CACCATCAAGACCGATGAAATGCTTTCCAAGATTCATTTCTTTTCGGCGTAATCCTCATGAATCATTTTCAGAGGCTTGGAATCGTTTCACCGATCTACTTATAGAGTGTCCACACCATAACCTCGCAAAAGGCACGCTAAGTTCGTGCCTTTTTCAAGGGAATGTTACACCACCACAAGGAGGTACTTGACATAATGAATGAGGGTAGTTTCCTAAGTAAAGGAGCCTTGGAGGCTTATACATTCTTAGAAGATCAATCTAAGAGGAACAACAATTGGGGAGGTAACGAATCTTCCCGCTCCACTCCTTCTTCTTTTGAGGTTAAAAATGATCCCGAGCTTAAAACTCTTATCGATGCCCTCACTAACAAGGTAGATGCCCTCTCTGTTCAACAACAACCCATACCAGTCATGAAGATTAACTCTACTCGTTGTAATGTCTGTTTTAGTCTTGAGCATTTTGAATTCTATTGTCCTCTTGTCTATGCACAACCACCACCACAACCATCACACTTCAACCAGTTAACTCAACATCAAAGACAAGGAAACTTAGGTGACCAGAATAGAGGTTTAGTGCCCATGACCCAGAATTATCAACATCAAGACATGAACGCTCAACAAGCCTTAATTCCAGTTCAACCATCTACAGACAAAGTAGTAGTGACCTTGTTGGAAAAACAAAATCAAATTGTGCAACAAAACTCCAACTTGATGAAAGATCAGCATGATCAAAATTCTAATATGATGAAACAAACGAGGAAAATGATGCAGTCTTTGTGCCAAAAGGTTATTGACATGTCTCCTAACCAAAATAATAACCAAACATGCGTGTTTCCAGGTCAAGCAGTGGCTAATCCTAAGTCAACAAACACCGCCTTTGAAATAAATAGTATTCACTATAATGGTAATATAAACCAAGGGGACCTACAGCAATACTACCCTTCGCTCGGGGAAAGTAGTTGATAACAAAGTAACTATGCACGAGACCACCCAAACGCGAAGCTGAAAATGAAACCATACCAAATACTGTAATAGAAACTGAAGACCCTACAACTGTAGAAGTACCAGTTAAACCACAACCAAAAGGGAAAACCTTACAAGACCCAATAATAGAAATTGAAGACCCTACACCTGTAGAAGTTATAATATGGACAGCTAGATGGAAAACGGCTAGAGATAAAGCAAAGCCTAATAATATTGCTAAATATAGAGATAAACCACCATATCCCCAGAGACTAGTTATGTCTAAAAAGGACGAAAATTTTGATGAGATTAGAGAAGTGTTTAAAAATCTGACTATAAACCTACTTTTTCTAGATGCCATAAAAAGTCTACCTGGTCACACTAAGTTTCTAAAAGAGTTGTGCACCAAGAAGAGGAAAACCAACATACCCATTGAAGCTTTTTTAACTGAACAATATCCTTCTTTATCTGAACATAATGGAATTGTTAAGTACAAGGACCCTGGTTATCCTACTGTATAATGCACCTTAGGTGATACCTTCATAATAACTGCCTTATTAGACCTGGGATCAAGTGTTAACTTACTCCCTTTTTATTTATATAAACAACTAGGTCTAACAAAACTTCAACCAACCAAAATGACTTTGCAGTTAGCCGATCGTTCTATTAAGTATCCCAAGGGTGTAGTTGAAAATATTCTCGTTAAAGTTCAGGATTTTTTACTATCCAAATTGACTTTGTTATTCTTGACACAGAAGTTGCTCATGATTCCATTCCCATCATCTTAGGGCGTCCTTTCTTGGCAACCGCCAATGCTCAAATCAATTGTCGGGATGGCTCAATGACTCTTTCTTTTGGAAATTTTTCTGTGGAAGTTAACATGTTTAGACAAAAACAGGGACAACTAGGTTTGCCTGTAGAAGGAGAAGTGAAGGCCATTGAGAGTTTTGTACCTCACATTAGTGCGGCTGACGCTTTAGTCCCCACACTAGTAGATACCCCTCTTATGGAAGAAGACAAAGATCACAATTTCTACTCCCTAGACGTAGATAACATCGAGGAAGATTTCTTTCGACTCCTTTGCAACCTTTTTTGCCACTTCGCGAGTCCCCTCCTATTGACATCCATTCATCTCTTGACGCCATGAGGGAAGAAGAATTTTTTACCCTCTATCCCAGTGATTCTTCTTACCCACCTATTGAGGAATGTCTTGCATATCTCAAGGCCTCTGATGATATAAAACGAAGAACACTAGTTGAACACCATTCACCCACCTCACATCCTCATGTCACCATTCACCCACCTCACATCCTCATGTCACTCATTCACCTTCCATCACGAATGTTCCTTGCCCTCTACCTTTTCAAAGAACCATTGAGTTTGTACTTGACCTTCTTGTTTCTCCTATACTTCATAACTATCTAAACCCATCTGGTGAAGAAGTAACACCCAAGGACAAGCCACCTGACACTTTTTCATTTTTTCCATTTCTTCCTTCTCAAAATTATCCACATCCCACGTATCTTCCACAACCATCAATTTTCTCACGTTCATTCACTTGGCATCCCTTTCGTAGGAGGACAAAGAAGAAATTGTATGCTCGATTAGGTTTTAGATCTATCAGGCTTCGCTCTCATTCCACTAAGCTACGTCATAGGAAATTTTGGTGCTTAATTTTGTTTGATGGTGTTTTCCATGTTAACTATTTATGGAAAGATCCACAATTATTTAGATTATTGATATATGGTAAACTGCATGTTAATACATATATATCACATTAAGTCTAGGGAATCTGACTTTAAAAACCCAAGTTTTTGTACAATACCACTTTTCTGGAGTATAGGCCAAATAAAAATTTTCAAACTTAAAAAGAGTTTTCCAATTTTGTTTGGGGGTGGCGTATTTTAGTATTTCACACTACACCATAATAGCTTTTTTGTGACAGGGACTTTTTCTGTTTAGTGACACCAAATAGACGTCAGAAAATTTGTGATGCCATAATAGCGTCACTATATGGGTTTTGCCGTCACAATAAATCAAATAATTAATTTGTTTATTTTTAGAAATGTTTAGAAAAGATAGTGACGGCAAGGAGGCATGAGATAATAACGCACGTGATGGGGCATGTGCAACAAGGTGAGGCATCAACTCGGAACTGTCTGCAAAGAATTGGATTTCTTCTCGACCTCAACTCAAGAACACAACAAAGAGAAACCCTTCCATCTTTACTCCGTGCACACCTTTTAACCTTTCAAGTTTGAAATTCAAGTTTTAACCTTTCAAGTTTCAAGTTTGAAATTGGAGGTAGTAGGAAGACACACACTACTTTTCGATGATGACGCAGCATCTAGTTTTGTGAATTCAAGAAACGCACTTGTTGAATGGAACTCTCTATTAATTGACCGTTATGATGTCCGTCACCTTCTTTCTTCTCTTCCACCGCTTTTCAAACAACGTCGCAGCAGCCAATTGGTAGGGGAAGAATCTCAGCTTGACCAAATTCGTTTCCAAGATTTATCTACTACTACAGATGACGATTATATTCAAGGTTCGTCTATTTTGATTCCTAACTCAATTTAATATTCTTGTTTAATCTTATTGTTTATTTTGTGGATATTGTTTTGAATATTATTTTGTTTGGAATTGTAAATTGAATCTCCTGCGTAACATAATGTAGTCTGGACCTAATGGAATTTGAAGTGACTTAAAATTGAATAATGGCCACTAGTAAGGAGATAGGATATGAATTGCAAATTTTTTGGAAACCAAACCTGCAACTAAATCAGAAAATTGTGGATCTATTTTCTTGCCTTAAAGAGTGAAGGCAACATTTTGAAAATAGTAAAGAGGAGTTCTATGTAGATAGCCTTCTTAGATGCTTTTACATATCTGAGGAATCTTTGTTTTGGGTTTACTGTATTTTTGTATTATCAATACTTTCTAAGTTTGCAGGCAGGATGTCTCGTATGCATTTTCTTCTCCCACAAGGACAAGTAAGACTATCTTCACCAAACTCAACTTCTTCCTGGCGGTAGTTGCTTTAGACGATGTATTGCACCAATGGTTACATAAGGCTACACCGACTCTTATTATTATTTTGTTTCCCTAATTTTCTTTGTCCAGAAAACATTGGGGCCGAGATAGCATATGGTTCCACTTATCATGTTGTTCCCTTTTTGTATGGGAACACAGATGTTTTCTTCTACTCAAAGAATTCGAGGCTCCTAGTTTTTAGCCCCACCTTTCCCTGTACCTGAAAGCCTACTCCAGAGCCTTGTAAGTGGATGGTTCAATCTTATGTAATCTTTTAATATATATGTTTTTTAATATGACTTGGGTACTGTTTTAAGTATATATACATTAATACTTATATCCAGTCTGGCCAAGTGATAACTGTGCAAAGCATAGATGTAATTTCAAGGATTACCATATATGTCTAAGTCCAGATGCTTGGAGCAGGAATGGAGATCTTGTAACCTATGGTAAAATTGTTTACTTTCCCTATCATTGTGACGAGACCATGCCAGTGGGTTACATGTGCTTAATTTTATGAGCAAATGTCATCTTGATGACCGGCTGAGAACAAATGGGGTGACATTTTCAAAGACTTTTGTTTCTTGTTGTCTGAGTTTATGTGAGATTCCTTGGGGTATTTTTGAGGCTCTAAGTTGACTGCCATTTATTATTTAATTATGAAGTTCTACCAACATTGACAGGGATTTCTGTTTTCTGATTGTTGTATTTGCAGCCTCCTACTGAGAAGTTACATCAGATCATGGCAAGGACTGCTATATTTGTCAGTGAGCATGGAGGACAAGCATAAATTATTATATATATATATTTTTAATCCATGTCACATATTTATGAGCATACATCTTAAAGAATTTGAACTTTTCCTAGTTAAGTAAGTTAGGTAGTATTTTTACACTACAAGTGCATATTCATGAGTCAAAGCTTCTGATTCATGTCTCAAGTCATCCTCGGATTATTCACAGAGACATCAAGTCAGCCAACATTCTTATAGATAATGACTTCGAAGCTCAGGCATGCTCAATGGATGAAAAAAATTTGAATTTCATTTTTGATTGTAGTTGAAGTTTCTGAAATTTTCATTTCTTTTTTGTGGACAGGTTTCTGATTTTGGGTTTGCAAAGTTAGTTGGGGATACTTACACACATATAAGCACACGAGTAGTGGGAACGTTTGGGTAGACAACTTCTTTTAAGCTGAATGTATCATAATTGCTCTAATTGTCATTTATCTAGTTATTTTTATTTTTCTTGTTGATGTTTAAATGATTTGATCTGCTTCATTTCTTGTGCTATAATGAACCCGATTAGTGTGAAGCGAGAACACCAAAGAATACAGAAAATAAGTTGGTCTGCTTTACTCGGTAAGCAAAATGGCTGCAGATAAAAATTTAGACTCTGTTACTAAGACTAAGCAAGATATGGAGAAAATGTTGGCTGAGACAACCAAGGAATTGGAGCTGGCCAAGGAATTGGAGCTTTTATGATCTGCCACATTGAGACTGCTACCGTGGTACGTGCCTTCATCAAATCCACATTAATTTTATGTGTAATGCCTTCATATCACCCATAACGCTGAAGATACCATTGCCTAAGTGGTGCAACGTCAACTTGAATGATAGCGCTTTTCACCAAAGTTTGAGTCCTGACAAAGTAACAAAAAAGGGTTGTTGGGGAAGACTGAGAGAAACATATATTCTCTCTTTTTGAAATCCAATGTGTACCAAACCCCAAAAAAGATGCGTGTGGGGGTGTCTGTTATTTTATTGTCTTTTTTAATTAAAAAAATTAAGTGAAATAACATAATTCACTTGTTGATAAGCTCATTGCTCATTCTTGTTGTTTAGAATGTGAAATTAAAAATTAAAGTGACTTTAAATTATTGGTTTTGCTTCTTTGACTGTTGTTTTGGCTTGAATTGGAGACATGCTTTTAACTAGCTACTTCTCTCCTTTCTCTGATTTTGCTTGAACATGTTGGATAATGGTGGGATCTTTACTTTTGCTTTGCAATGTATTTGCCTAAGTGGTTTATTATATTCTTTGTTCAATTGTTAAGTACTTGATATTATAGAAATTGAATATAGTTGTACTTATTTCTGTTGTATATTTCAGGTGGATATGACAACGAAGATAAAGTAACAAGGGTTTATGATCTAGCTGCTTTGAAGTATTGGGGTCCCACTACCACAACCAATTTCCCGGTAGAATACACTTTACAAGTCAACATTATTTAATCTTTGTTAGTTGTCTTTGAATTTGATAGAGGAAAACTGATGTGGTGGTTAACTGTGTAACTCTATATTTTGGATAATAGAAGAATAGGAAAAAAAAGTGGTTTAGGATTGTTTTACTGTTAGTAGTGCCGATGGTTTGTTAGTGCATTCTTTTATTGAGTTGAACCTCAAGGTTTTGCTTTATTTATTCGTTTCGTTTTCTACGTTGAAGTTGGAACTTATGCCACTCTAATTTGTTATAATGTAAGCTAGTTTCCATGTCATATGAAGCCAGGCTATATACTATAAGGAAGAGGCAGTACCCGTTTAGTTGTATATATATCACCTTGTTGTTCATATAGTTTCTAGGGCTAAAGAGGCTCCCATAGGTGTTTTACTGTGTATTAGTGTTGTGTTGTCAAATAGTAATGGCCTATAGCTTTTTTGATATCCTAGTGGCATGGTTACCTTCTTGCTATGTTACTAATTTGGTGGACTAGAAACTATGTCACTTAGTTTTCATTAGTATATGTGAACCTATTGTTGTATATATCTCTCGTTACATTTTAAGGTAGAAGTCTATCTAAACTCTTTTGTTAAATGAAACAGGTAATGCATGTGACATTTGTTTGTTGCCGACCTTGAAGGATGGAGGTGGATATTGCCACTTGGACACTTTCTAATAAGAAGACTTTCTTTCTAGCTAGTTGTAAGCATAATGTAATGTACTTTTTTGTTTGGAAAATTGAAGTACTTGCTGTTTACAAGTGACTTGATAATTTTGAGTGTTAGAATGAATATTTTATTATTGAATGGGATTGACGGTGTGATTGTGTATTTTATGGAATGGACTATTTTTTAAAAGAGTTGTATCTTAACTAGTTCATATAGCAACTGGTGGTGGCTAGAGCTAGTTGTATTTTGAATAATAATAATAATAATAATAATAATAATAATTGGTTGCTATATATCCACCAATGGATGTATAACAACTAATTATTTTTTTTCTTTTTTTAAAATATATTTTGTGACGCCAAAACGACGTCACAAAATTTGTGACGCCTACTATTTTGTGACGTCAAAATGGCGTCACAAATTAGTGATACCAAAATGGCGTCACAAAAAGAATTGACGCCAAATTGTGTTGCTATATTTGTGACGCCAAAATTGTATCACTAAAATTATTTGTGACGCTATTTTGGCATCACAAAAAAGCTGTTTTGGTGTAGTGTCATTTCAAAACATTTTGCCACCCATTGTCTGTCATGTTTACTCCAATTTAGTTAGTACGTAACATTTTAATTGTGCTACATGTTATCATATCATCTTTACAATATTTATGTTACAGGTACTGCCAATTTTTGCCACGTTTCTATGGTAAATTCTTTCCTTATCTCTTTACACTTTGAGGACAAAGCGTTCGATTGTTTGGGGGTAGGATAGAAATATTTACAAAAATTAGGCACTTTTAGGATGTAAATTACGCACTTTTCTTTATAAAATATTAAAAATCATAAATATTGTTTATACTAGGCACTTAGTGATAATGATATTGTTCCCTTCTCCATGATGATATTAGTCTAGAAATCTCACGTAGTACTTGAATTAGGATTTAATTTTTGAAACATAGATTAATACGTAGGTAATAGTCATTGCATCTTTTCACGAACATCTTGCATGAGCATCTTTGATTGTACTTGGCAGTATTTTTTAGAGACCTAGGTTAGAGTACTTAATACATATCCTGTGAGCATCTAGCCTAAAAGCCTCATAAGAGTGAAATATCTGAGTGATGACACAAGGGAGAAGTAAATTTTGAATAGATAAATCACACATCCACTTGCTTGATCACCATACCATATCTTAAGCTAGAATTTAGGCCCTCTTTTGATCGATATAGCCAGAAATTCACACCTATACGAAATTTATTATCTGCTAGTCACCCCACTGAGCCTTTTATTAGCCTGTTCACAAACCACAAATCCTTTACCCAATAAAACAAAATAAAAAATAAAATCAGCCTACCTATCTGGATAAGTATGAGAAATAGGATGAGTGAAGAAAAGAAAAGAGAAAAACCTGTGTAAACAAAAATTAATTAGTTGCTTCAGAAAAGAAACAAAAAGTTTCCATCCAAAGAAAAAAAAAAAAAAAACTCCAAAAATAGAATAAAAAAAGTCAAAAAGCCAAAATAAAAAGGCTAAGGATGGAAACAAAGTGTAGAAGCAAAAGAACAAAGTTTTCTCTAGTTACATAATATGAATACCGTATTTTTTCAGACTTGTCTTTTTGAATATCCAATTCCTTCATTCTTTAACCAATACCTACTCCCCGTATCACCTAATAAAGACATCTAGCTCAATTAGGAATAGGTTGGTGTGATAGTAAGTGGTAAATGTGTTTGATTAACCTCGGCTTTCTTGGATTGTTATTGAGATTGTGAGGAAACGTGTGCCCATTGCACACTGGAGTTAGCAAACTTGAGGGAGAAAAATCAAAGTGTTATGTGTTTTGACACATTCCTTGTGAGAACCTACTTAGGCACGCTACCTAAAAGTTTCATAAACGGACTTGCCATTGCATTTCATATCATAGTTCATTATATAGTTGTTTATCTTAAGATAATTTGATTATTATGCATGTATTAGTTTAAGTTTTAGAATGATAATTCTTGTTTAAACACTAGTGAGATGTATAGATCATTGAGACATAAATAAGGAAACAATAGTTTTATTTCTTAGTTGTTATAGTATAGATGAAGTTTGTGAGTACCTTCACTGGAAAACTCTCACGAGGCTATAACTCGTCCACTAGGGAATTTCTAGTGGTTTAAGGCCTTGTTGCATATGGTCAATGCAATCGCACTCAGCAAAACAAGATTAGTTAGAACTCTATTTTTGGTCACTTATTCTAATTTCTCATATTTGCTTGAGGACAAGCAAAATGCTGTTTGGGGGTGGTTTGATAAGAGCCCAAAACTGTAGTTTTAACCTCTTTAACAATATTGTTTTAGACCAATTATGTGATTAATAAGTAAGAGTTAGTACTGTTATCATGCTTTTGTGTATTTCAGTCATTGGAGTCGAATATATGCAGAAATGCGTCGCTTTTGCGAGATAAAAGAGCAAAGGTTGGTTGCTAAGAAGTTCTATGATTAAATGCCAAGATTAAAGGAGAAAAAGCCTTTTTAAAGCCTGGTCAAAACTGAAAAGTCAAAGTCAACGCGGGCAGAAACAGCACAAAAAGTTAGTAGAACTTCCGAAAGCCGTATCTTTGAACTTAGACATCAGAATTGGGCCTACCTTATGTCAAAACGACCAGCACGGAACGAGCTTTCTAATGGTCTAAGCTTTGACCCAATCAAAGTAGTAAAAGTGGACAAAAAGGCTGTTGAAGTCAAATTCAGCTGAAAAGACCTTTGTGGACTGAAGAAATTGGGTTTTGGGCTCGATTTTCCGGCCCAAAACATGGCTCCTCATCCCATGCACAAAAAGTGGATATGGTCTCCTCCATTTGTATGGAGAAGACTTGGCTCTTAAGGATAGTTAGATCTAGATTAGAAACTTAGGTTAGACTCCATTAATTAGTTCCAATAACTTGTTTTAGATCTAGTTTTCACATTCAATTAATTAGTTTGTTTTAAATTGATTGATCAACTCGTGAGCTAGTTGGATGATGTTGTGGCCAAATGTCTGGCACTTGATACACTTGAGGACATATGTTTTGGCATCGATCTGCATTCGAGACCAAAAGTATCCTTGGGAGATCGCTTTGTGGGCCAAAGAACGACCTCCAGCCCCTCATGAATTTCAGCAAAAATCAATTGACCTTGTTCTGGGCTTATGCACCTCAAGTGAGGTCTGCCAGCAGATTTTCTGAATAACTTGTTATTGACCACGCAGTAACGGCGTGCCTGATATGGAATTTGTTTGGCTTTGGTACGCTATTCTGGGAGTGTACCGTGCTGGATGTACTATATGATGGGCTGCATCCATGTGCGGCTTATCTGATTGTCTGAAAGTGGGAACAGGTCGTTGATTTCTAGGACGTGTTCCACTTGGTAAGCAGGCCGATCAACTACTTCAATGAGTAATTGTCTAGGGACGCAGTTCGGTGTTTGAGTAGGCAGGTAAGCTAAACTGTCTGCGTGACGGTTCTTGTCAAGCAAAAAGTGGTGTATGGTGGTTTTCTTAAAAGAAGGAAGTAAATGATAAACGACTTGAAGGTATTTAGAAAAGTTACCTTCGTGGGTAGTGTACTCTTTTGCAATCTGGCAAACAACCAGTTGTGAGTCACTAAAAAGTTTAAGCTCAGACACCGAGGATCTGCGTAAGGCCATTCAAGTCCCATGATTAGTGCTTCAGACTTTCATACCGTTGTTGGAGGTCGCGAAGTTGATGCGAACTGATTTCTCCACCATAGCTCCATTTGAGGAGACTAAGATGACTCCGATTCCACTCTCTCCAGGGTTGCTAGAACCATCGACGAAGAGAGACTAGAATGTCTTGTCATTTTTCTTTGTGGGTGGTATATCTATTTCTGGTTCCCAATTGAGGTCGTTGATAGGGAAATCTGCTAGGAAATCTGCAACGACCTGCCCTTTCTGAGAAGTGCGTGGGACGAACTCAATGTGGTGTTCTCCGAGTTCTTCGGCCCATACTACCATGCGAGTTGTCTTGTTCTCCTTATGAAGGATTTTCTTCAGCGGGAGGTCGGTGAGTACTTTGATTGGATGCGCTTGAAAGTAAGGCTTTAACTTCCTTGCAGAATATAACAATGCAAGTACCGCTCTTTCAATGTAAGAGTAGTTCTTTTCACCTGGAGTTAGCATCTTGCTTGTAAAGTAGATCAGTTTCTCTGAGTTGCTGTCTTCTTTGAAGAGAACCGAGCTGATAGCAAAGTCTGGTATTACTAGATACAGCCCCAGCGTTTCCCCATCTGTGGGTTTGGCTAGGACGGGAGATGTTTTCAGATATTCTTTGAGGGTGGAGAACGCTTGGTGACACTGGTCGTTCCATGAGAACTGTTCACCTTTTTTAAGGAGTTGTAAGAACGGTCGGTATTTGTCGGATGCCCTGAATATGAATCGGTTAAGCGCTGCAACCATTCCCGATAGCTTTTGTATTTGCTTCTTTGTCTGTAGATCAGGCATGTCTAAGAACGCTCGGATTTGGTCTGGGTTAGCCTCTATCCCTCTCTGTGATACTTGGTACCCTAGAAACTTCCCGAAAGACGCTCCAAAAAGACATTTTTCTGGATTCAACTTCATTCGAGTTCAGCGTAATCTGGAGAACGCTTCCTCGAGGTGAGTGAGGTGGTCACTTGCTTTCTTGCTCTTGACGACCATGTCGTCAATGTAGACTTTCATGGTATCCCCTAACATGTCCTGGAACATGTCAGTGACCAGCCGTTGATAAGTCGCTCCAGCGTTCTTGAGACCAAACGGGAGGACGTTGTAGCAATAAATTCCCTGCTCTGTAATGAATGACGTCTTCTCTTGGTCTTCTTCAGCGAGTGGTATTTGGTTGTACCCACTATATGCATCCATGAAGGATAGGAGCTCATGGCCACAGGTCTGGTCCACAAGTCGGTCGATTCTAGGTAAAGAAAAGCTGTCCTTAGGTATTTCTTGGTTGACATTGGTGAAGTCAACACAAAGGCGAATTGTGTCATTCTTCTTTGGAACTGCTACTATGTTAGCAATCTATTCGAGGTAATCGACCTTTCGGATGAAACCAACTTGTTTGAGTTTGTCGACCTCATCGTTGATTGCTTTTTGAAACTGCAGTGATAGTCTCCTAGGTCGCTGTCGAACTAGTCGAGCATTAGGGTTGACATTTAGTCTATGACATGCAACATTAGGATCTATACCTGGTACATCAATATACGACCAAGCGAAAACATCTTTATTCATGGATAAAAAGTTTACAAGCTGGGCCTTGAGTGTAGGATCAAGGTTAGCCCCTACATAGACGAATTTAGGATTGTCTTCGGTTCCTAAGTTCACTCGCTGCCTTTCTTCAGCTTGTACTGTGGCTTGTGGTGGTTGAGCATCCTCTGGGGGACTGCATTCTGGAGATGCTTTGTCGATCTGATGAATAATGGGAGTGGCCATAGAAACTGGAGCGTATTTTGTGGTGACGACAACAGGGTCTGGTGTGACCTTCTGAAGCTGTATTGGTTGTATAAGACATGGTGGGGCGATCTCTGGGGTCTTAACAGGTGGAGCAACGACTACTGGAGCGACTTCTGGGCTCCTGACTGGTGGATCAATAACTGCTTTAGCAACCTTTGGGGTATGTATAGACGAATAGACCTTCTTGCTGGAGCCCCCAGCGTTCTGTTTTGGTGCTTTGGTTCTTACTTCAGTGACCAAGTCTTTGGCCATTGTGTAGTTGGTGGGCTCGTTCCATGTGCTGATAGGTGAGGTAGTGGTTTTGTTCCCTGAGAGGATTTGGTTACAATGATAAGCCTCGAGCTGATTGCTTTGAAGCTCCATCATGCCCATAGGGCCTGGAAAACGGAGAACTTGATGCAGTGTTGACGGTATGGCTTGCATTTGATGAATCCAACGCCGTCCGAGGATGGCGTTGTAGGACGACTTAATGTCCAGGAAGCTGAAACGCGTATTGAAGCTGACTTTGTCCTCTCTAGATCCCATAGAGACTGGGAGTATGATATCACCAATTTGGTCGGCTCTGGAACCATTAAACCCGTAGAGGGGAGCGATTGGATCTATGAAGACTGACATGGGCAAGTTCATCTCTTGGATGGTATGGTAGAACAAAATATCACACGAACTACCAGGGTCTATCAGAACACGCTTGACTGTCCAGTCACTGATTTTGACATGGACTACTAGTGCGTCATTGTGTGGGAGGCAAACCTTGTTGAGGTCGGCCTCCGTAAAAGTGATGTCACCTGAATTGCGACCAGAACTGCGTGGAGCAGGTGCGGCTTGGGAAGAGAAGTGGTAAACTTCTTGAAGGGCGCCTACGCGCCTTCTTTTCTCTCTGGACGATGTTACTGAATCATCTGGAAACGTGATCATATGAATGGTTCTGTCATTGTTGCAATCTAACGAGTGCTGACGTCGCTCATGGCGGGAATGGTCCTGGGACGTCCTCTGCTGTGGGAGCGAGCTTGAACATTGTGGCGATCATGGCGGGGTGGAGTTCTATTGTGCACCCTGCGAGCCATAAGTTTATGGTGCAGATCTCCATCAGCGATGTTGGTGTACTGCTTGATATGTCCTGCTTCGATGAGGTCCTGAAGGTAATGCTTTAGCCCCCAGCACACATCGGTCTCGTGACATTTGGCTAGGTGAAATGCACAATAAGGCTTGCCCGATCTATCTTCTGGCTGTCGTACAATAGGTCTGTAATATGCGGCTTTCTTGATCTTTTCCAGTATGTAACTGGGAGATCGTGTGAGAACAGGGAACTCGCGGTCATTGTTCATTTTATTTCCCGACTTTCGTTCTTGCTGTCGGGGTCACTTTTTTGAAGCTGGGGGGTCATCTGATATTGCTGCGACCTCTTCTTCTGGTAGGCCAACGCTTCAGGCCTTCCTGTAACTTAATGTACTTATCTACGCGAGCGTATAGCTCGGATAACGTCTCGAGGCGTTCCTTCATCAGCGATCTGGCGAGTGCCATGTTGCGCACGCGGCAAGCGTTGGAGAATGCCAAGGTGGCAAATGACTCTTTGAGACCAATTTCCATGCACAGTAGTTCAGCTTTGAACTGACCTAGAAACTCACGAATAGTTTCGTCTTCGCCCAGTGAGAGTTGGAATAGCGAATCAAGATCAGCTTTTTTACGCTTGTTATGGACGTACTGACTAGCAAACGAGTCGGTGAGCTGCTCGAAGGTCTTTATCGAGTTTGGCTCGAGTGAAAAGAACCAATCTAGCGCGCCATCTTTGAGACTGGCAGAAAACAAACGACAATAGAGGTGATCGAACTCCAGTGCACTATAGAGTGCAAGGTTTTAAATGTAGCGAGCAATGTGCTGACCAGGACATGTACTACCATCATACATTGGAAAACTTGGCTGGATGAAGTCTGGAGGAGAAGCTTTGTTAAGTATTTCAGCAGCGAACGGTGATGCGCGATATGTTTTCAGCATCTTTTGCACGATCTGAGTGACGTCTTTTTTCACTGCACTTTGTTCGATCCTTTGTGACAGTTCGTTAATCTGTTGATTAACTTCGTTGATGTCGTCCTCTACTAAGGTACCTGGTGGGTTTTGCGTGTCGACTTGCGCACGTAGTGTGATGTTCTCCTGCCTGAGCAATGTGATCTGTTCATTCATCGTACCTAACTGACCTGCTAGGCTCTGGATTTGAGCTTCGCGCTTGCCATGCTTCGTGGGCTTGAGAAGTTGTCTTTTTGGTTTTGGGATTTGTGAAGTGGTTTCTCAAGAAATCGAGACCACGGACAGTGCCAATGTAAAGGAGCATTTTGGTCTTCCTTTACATACAATGTAGGGAGGAGAAAGGAGATTGATTATTGGACAGACCGAGTTCGTTCTATGAGCGAACTGCCTATGTAGCTTTCTCTTGATTCTGGGGAGAGAAGAATCAGGTCTGGCGTAGTTCATATGTGAGGTATTTATAGGTGGTGAAAGTGAATCTTAACCCAACACGTGTAAAGATCAACACAAAAGTAGGGTGGAGATTATGAAGGCATGTGAGAACTGTGTTGGTAGGCATGCTGTAATGATGGGGATTAGTAGCAGTGGTTAGTAGCTTGCAGCAGTGGTTAATAGCTTGTGGCAGTGATTTGTGTAAGTGCAGCTTAAGCCATGATTGCTTATAGAAGATAGGCTGAGTCATGATTTGGAACGATTTGCGTGGTGATATGATCTATTCTAGAGCGATCTCATAGCTCGCGGATGCGAGCTAGTGAAGCAGGTCGGAGAAGTAAGTCAGAGATTGGTGTGGTATTTCCACCATGCTGAGCACGTGCTTGATATTCCTGAATGAGAATATCACTCCCTCATAACATTGATGTAGTTCGAGTTTAATATTAATATATATGATGGAATTATCGAAAAAAAATCTGATATCCCAGTTGAACAATTTTAAATTATAAATTTTACACTACTCGCTCTTTATTTTGGATCCTATACGAGTACTGATTAAAGGAGTGTAAATGTACATCACAAATTCTTAGTTGTCCAAAATTTGATTCAGCCCCTTTATCCATAGTGCCGCCACGTTCAACCTGGACGACCAAAAATCCCCCTAAATACACGCCAAAAATTTGCCAAGAGGTCCCAAACAATTTAGCCATGAAAACACATCCGATGCATCTATGGCTCTGTGCTCAAAGTTCGTCTCGAGAGTATATCTGAGATACACCCATCGAAATGACATAGCCATCAACATTCAATACCACAGCCCTAATCAAAGCCTGTAAGGAAAAGAAATGCAAACACAGAACTTTAAAAATTACAATGGGAAACTTTAAAAATGGCCGCCTCCCTCCCTCTCCTAAGTAAGATTGCAAGCACAATTGGTAAGCCGCTGTTTATGGACAAAAATACAGAAGAGAATTAGATCCTCTAAAGTTGCTACTGTGGAGTTTCAATATCCATGGAAGCCATTGATTTGTATTGAGTGTAAGATGTTCGGTCATGCTACAACAAAATGTAAACCAACATCATCTCCACCGTACAAACCTAGAGTTGTGCCTAAAGCTGAACCAGACAACAACAATGTAAACAAACCCTCAGAGTGGAGACATGTGAAAACCATATGGAGAAAGAAAAACTCAAACTCATATGTTGGTGTTGATCAAGCTTTGAAAGGGAATATGCAAGCAATGCATGCGCAAGTTTGTGGAAGCAGCTCTAAGCCTGCAAATGGATCCCACGGTAGGCCATCAACTACAATTATAAGTACACAAGATAACAAATTTGCTGCACTTGCAAATGACACAACTGCTGTTGGGGTCCAACCTTCTGCTGCCAGATTAGGAGATTGTGTAACTGTTGTAGAAACCGAAGACAATCTCTTTGATAGTCCACCTGTTCTTGAGAACCATCGCCATCATATGTATGAAACTCTTGTGGATACAAGTGAAGATGATTATACATATGCCATTGATGATGAGGATATATATATATATATATGCATTAGTTCTCAAACTATTGAGGTTGGCTCTGAAAATATGGTAACAACACCTTTGATTAAAGGTACGTGATGAACGGAGGATTTTTGAGAAACCAAAGAAAGCTAGAAAGCAGGTTCAACACTCTCCTGATGAAATTAATGATCCTACCATCGCTATGATGAAAAGAGTTTCCTCTTTGGCAAAGAAGAAAGTAAGCATCTTGATGGTTACATTAAGGAAGTTTGGGATGACTCAATGGGATCAACATTTGCTTGCATCCATTGTTGCAGTTTCTTCTAAGATTTTGAAAAAACCCAAAGGCATATTTGGAAAGATTATCCTACTTTAGTTAAGCAATTTAAAAACATGAAGTAGTTGTGATGTACTTTCATTGTAATGTTATACTTTGAAGAGTGACTTGTGCTAGGCTCGAAGCCTTAGAAATTGTTGTATACCGTACATACCTCTAATAAGTACACTCTTAGAGAAGGTATGTAATGTTTTAATGAGATAGGTATGGGTCTACCTTAACCTCAAATCTTATTAAAAAAAAAAGCCTGTAAAGAAAAAGAAGATCTAAAGCCATTTGTGACTGATGAGGTTGGTAATTTGGTATTGTTTCAAATATTGTTTCAACTATGCTTCCAAATAATAGACTAACTTGTATTTGGTTTAGTGTAGACTGGACTCTGGAGAGTAGTTATTTTTCAACAAGATGCCTCAAGACTGGTTCATTATTGGGTCTTCAAAGAATATTATGGAAGTGATACTAAAGTGGTGTAAGACCTAGGAGATTGTCGTTCCTAGACCTCTTATGTCCAAGCAGTCTGATGAAGAACTTCCTGCCAGCGAAGTCAATTTTCACAAAGCATTAATAAATTCCTTATTTGCCAAAACCAGAGTCACCCGGAAACAAAGAGTGGTTGTTCTTTCCCAACTTTCTAAAGACTAACCCTACTTTAGGAGATTCGGCCTGGTTAATTATGGACATTTAGGAGAAACAATGAGAGTGTTCAAACTTTAAAGATCATGAGTCTTAAGAAGATGTGATCAAAACTATAGTATTCATGTTACTTTTTGAAGAGGATAACCGAGAAGACATTCTAGAATTTATAGTACAAAGCAGTGTTCTAAAAATCGATCTAGGCGGCTACCGCCTACGTGGTGCCTAGACGACTCGCCTAAGGTTATAATAGGGGGACAAATCGGTGGACCGACTAGGCGGGTCGTGTGGGCGGTCCAGGCGGGTTTATCGGGATAGTCGGGCCATTATTTTTTTTGAAAAAAAAAATCCAAAAAGGCACGAAATCCATGGATACAAAGACTTAAGTAGTTAGAGAATTTTATGAAGAAGATTTTGTATCAGATGAGATGAGGGAGATGAAGAGTACGAGTTTGAATTTGATGGAGAGAGAGTGGTGGAAAGATATGGAGAGGAAGAATTAGAGACCTATGGAGTAGTTCATAAGTCATAATGTTATCTTTTTGTTTGTTTAGATGATTATGAGACATGTTTACTTTAAAACTCTAATGTCATTTTGTTTGAGTTTATGACATCATGGGACATGTTTTGATTTTACATAACTTTTGTGGTTGGATCACTAATATGCATTTTTAAGATATATATATATATATATATATCAACAGTACTTTGGAAGTTAAGAGGTAGGGTGCTTTGGGGATTCACATTTTGGGAACAAATGATAATGAGTGCGTTAAATGTTCTCCAATTAATGATCAGTCCGTTTTACTTAATGAATCCAAGCGTAATGGAGATCTTAAAGTTTTAATTTCTTGTATCCAAGAGTTGTGGTGCAAGAGTTCAAAAAACGGGCAGCAATAAGTAGTGGAGAGTGGCATTGTAGAAGTAATGTTTGACAAAATAATATCGAAAAAGGTTATGGTAGAAATTTTTATGAGAGTACTTGTTGATTTTTCCAAGAACCCGGCTAATTTGCCACGAATGGATATGGACTGTGGAAGATGGGCGTGGTGTTATAGCCGAGAAAAAATTTGCTCGTACCCACTTAGAAGCGAAAAGTCTCCTAAGCACATCTCCACCACATATTTGGGCCAGTATCTTTTCAACTATTGGTTAATTCTAATTAATAAAAAATAAATCTTTATCTAATTTTCTCTCCAAATAATTTTTTTCCACAATATTCTTTTTCTATAAAAGAAAAAGTATTTGGTGAGATCGTTAGACTCCAAATATATTATTTTGAGGTCCATCCATCTTTTTTCAGCTTTGGTGGAAACAAAAAACAAAAACAAAAATAAGTATAAAATAATATGGAATCTTCACAAATATTTATTAACGTTCTCTAGGAAGTTGTGCTCACTTTTATCCTGGTGATGTTATTATTGCTTTTGGAGGTTTTCCTGTCCAAACCATAGATGAAGTATGTTTTTATTCAATTTTGCATCAAATTATTGTTCGTCAGAAGAAATTAGGTATTATTATTGCCCAAACCCTTTTTTTTTTTTTAGCAGATTCTGATCGCAGCATGTCCACTGGTCCACTTAGAGCCATAGCTAGTAATTCGCCGAATTATTCACGAATTATAAGGTTTGGCGAATAAAACGAATAATTCGGCGAATTTTTGAATGATACGGTTTAATTCACGAATTGGTTGGGCCGGGTTTATAATTGCCGAATTATTCGCGAATTATAAGGTTTGGCGAATAAAATGAATAATTCGGCAAATTTTTGAATGATATGGTTTAATTCACGAATTGGTTGGGCCGGGCCTTAGTTGGAACCAAAAATAAATGTGTTAGTAATAGTAAGTTGAACAAAAAATTTGACATTTATATTATTTTTTCATGAATAAAATTGTAAAAATAAAAATAAAAACTTTATATACTTATATATCAAAATTTTAAATGTAAAATATATAGTCGAATTTTAAAGGAATGCATTCGTATTATACCCGTTTAAAACACGTATATCGTATTTTTACCGTTAGCGTTTTATTGGACCGAATATTTAAAAGTATTATTGTTGAAAATTTCGAATCTTAGGCGAATAATTGTCGTATCGAACTTTTGCCGTCCACGAATTTACTAGCTATTTAGAGCGCGCCAATTTTTCCATCTCAAGAAAATCATCTATAAGTCCCATATGTCAACATGTTTTTTGTTTTTTGTTTTTTGTTTTTTGTTTTTTGTATATTGTGTTTCATTTGTGGACCTATTTTGAAAAAATTGGAATAAGCATGTAGGCTCAAAATGGATGAAACACACACATAAAAGGCCGCATCTCGGCCTCTAGTACAAAACTTACGTATGGATTAGATTTATGCTAACCTAGATTTATAGCTAACTTGGTAATATACATCAAGATACAATAAACTTACTTAAGTTGATTCAAGATGATTGTAAGTAATATACATCATTTATTTAAGTTGACTCAAGATAATTTTTGCACTAATTCAAGACTCGAGCCACTTTTTGGTATCATCCTCCATGTCATTGTGTCAGTGTAGAATTAGTGCAAAAAAACACAAGTCGAGAAACAAAATTAATAATAAAATAAAGAAAGGGTTCTAGGGACATATTATGAAAACATGAAAACAAACTCATGACTATTATGACATTTTAAAGATTTAGATTAGGCCTGATTAGCTGAAAAAAAAAAAAAAAAAAAAAAAAAAAAAAAAAGAAAAGATTAGGCTAATTTTTTGTGCATATAATTCTATATATATATATACACACGGAAGTTAAGGACAATTTAGCTGGCGAATTAAGCTGGTGTTGAAGAGGATCAAAATCATAATGACAACTGGAAGTTGACACACACGGCAGAGCTTGTGGCATTTATAGCTAAATTAAACATCCTAAAATCTATGGTCGCATTGAAATGAAATTTTATTGGATATCACAGGACGTCAAACCTTTTTCATTCGATGAGGATTTGCAAATGATGTATATTCAACTCCCAAGAATGCTCCTTTGTTACAGTCTCGACACAAGAAAGTTGAAAAAAGTGTGAGATTTTGAAAAGTCTATATACAAATATTCATCTTTGCCCTTAGCAGGGGACTGCAAATTGTTTTTCCCTGAAAGTGAGTCTCTGGAAAGCAGTGGAAGGTCTCGTCTTTCATTTGAAGGTTATATTCCTGAGCATTATAAACTGATTTATTAATTTGAATGGAATCTGTTATTGTTCTAAATTATTCTTTTAATTGTTGTCACAAGAATCATCTTGTTACGACGCATAATTTTTTAGATAAATAAGTTCAAACATTAATCGCAGTCAGAACTCATTTCACATATTTTTGATGTATCAGCTCTGCCTCTCCAGTTCAAACATTTTTTTTTGGCAACGTTTGGAAGGCGATGTGAAAGGATTTTCACTGTCAAGCTTATTGTTATAAATTCACTTCTACCAATTGATTCAGGCTGTAACCTTTTACCTTCGAATCAATTAATCCAACACACTGAGAATTTTAGATTGTTAGGCAATACAATGACTAGGTTGCCAATGGAATTACTTTCCATAAGAATACTACTTTTGCCTAGATTTAGCTTTTGCTTGTGATAGGCGTCGGTCAAAATTTGAATTAAAACAATATCACGTAGGAATTTCTTAGCTCCCCTCGGGCAAAATTTGCCAGTCAGATCAATAACATTTCCCTTGTTAGCCTCCACAAAATCTGTCACATTTTTTTTTTGGCTAGATAAGCAGAATATATTATAAAAATAAAGAATTACAAGGTTTGTATCTATTCACTAGATCTCCCTCTAGTGCAACAGATAACAACTTAGTCGAAACGAAAGTACACCGCATTTGGGTTCTCCCATTTATGCGAATATGGGGGGATGCCCTCGTACATTAAGACCCCATTCATTTCTAAAGATGCCATTATTTTGGCCACAGCATCTGCGGCAAAATTAGCCTCTCGCCAAGTGTGAGAAAAAAGTTGTGTAAACATCCTCTTACATCCCCTCCATCTATTTTGCATTTGCCATGGGATGTTATCTGAAGTGAATGCTTGATGGCAGCTTGCAAGTCAGATTCAATCCATAAGTGTCTCCAGTTCCTCTCGATCGCCAACTCCATACTGCCCAGTATAGCCGAGCATTCTGCAAAGTAACTATCACTTATCCCAAGGCCTTTACTATATACCAGTTTGAAAGCTCCTTCTGCATCTCTGAATGTAGTTCCCCACCCTGCTCGACTCGGGTTTCCCAAACTAGAGCCATCAGTATTTGCTTTCATCATATGGGGGAAAGGGGCTAACCATTGACAAGGCTTTATCTGTGGCGCACGCCCAAGTTTACAATTGATTCCCCATGAAATGAGAAGTCTTTTGTCTGGGTCTGAATCCCTCAAGAAGCCTTTCGACATATGAGCTGCACATTTAATCTGCGAAAAGACATACCCTTTACAAAACCTCAAGTTCACTTTGACTTCTTCAAAGTAAATCATGTTCCTGTGTAGCCATAGACTGACTACTCCACCACAAACCACTTATTCCCAAATGTGTTGCATAAATGAGCTTCTGCTTCTAGCCATTTTGATAGCTTGATTGAGAGAAGTGAAGTTGTGACTAACCTGAAATTTTTCTGCCATCTAGATCCACAATTGTTGAGCATTTGGGCACTCCCATATTAGATGCTGCAGGCTTTCACATGCGTCTAAACATATACAGCACCTCGTCACAGACGAAATACCAATTCTCTGCATTTTCTCTCCAGTAGCTGCACAATTGTGCATTATTTTCCATAAATTCGCTGTTGTTTTTGGGTGGATATGTTTACTCTAGAGTGTTTTGTGCCATGCTATCTTGTTCCTCTTGGCTCGAATCTCCTCGTGTGCTGAAGCAACAGTGAAGTCACCATGTTTTCCAGGACACCACACTCTCTGATTTGGCATCATAGTCACAGGATTGCGGAAAGCATCCATTGGTATATTGTGAGTTTGTAGAAGCTGAATAAAGTCTGTAGGAAGACTCCATTGTCCCTCATGAATGAGATGGTTCACAGTAGCAGAAACTCCCTTCATAGAAGAGTCGGGTAGATTTAGAACTTGTTGAATAGACCAACTCCCCATCCAGCAGTCTCTCCATAGATCGATACTTTTACCATCTCCCACAATCCACTGTGTTTTTTGGTAAATCTCCTCCATAGCTTGTTTCACCCCTGTCCATATCGAAGAGAAGTTATAGTATTATATGCCTCTACCTGCTTTGGTGAAGTGTTTAGCTCTCATGAATTTTGCAAAAGCATATGTACCATTCAAAACTTGCCACGCAAGCTTCATATTCATGCTCTTGTTGATCTCCTTCAGTCTCTTCACTCCAAGCCCTCCCTCATCAGTTGGTTTACAGACCTTATCCCAGCTTACTGTAATTGCCTTTGTTTTGCACAGATCCCCAGTTCATAAGAAATTTCTGAGTAGAGTTTCTGCCTCTTTAATGAGAGAGGCTGGCCATCTGTAAATGGACATGTTGTAGATGGGTATGCTCGACCGAACTGATTTTATGAGGATCGATCTACCTTGAAAAGATAGATGCCTTCCAGCCCAGCTTGTGATTCTCCTTTTTATTTTATCCACCATACCAGATAAGGTGCTCTTAGTAACCCTTCCTTGCACTATAGGTACTCCAAGATAAACTTCAGGAAATTGTCCCACTGATATGCCGAGAGTTTGTTGTAGTCTCTCTAATCTTGTCTCAGTAAAGCCACCTACCAGAATTCTGCTTTTCTCTTTGCTGATACATTGCCCTGATGATTTTTCATAAGCTTGGAGTAATTTGGCTAGGTTTCGCACTCCTCAAATGTTGCCATTGAGAAATATGAGAATATCATCCGCAAAAAGAAGATGGCTAGGCCCTTTTAAATTTTTTACCACCACCATAGGCTTGGTATGTCCACTGTCCATCAAGAAATTTATGCCTCGACTAAGAACATCCTCAGCTAAGGCAAAAAGTAATGGGGACAAAGTTAAGGGTCTCCTTGCTTGAGTCCTCTGCCAATACCAAAATAACCACATGGGCCTCCATTTATCAATACAGAGAATTTTGTTGTATTAATTGTAGTCAGAACCCATTTAATCCATATCCCTGAGAAGCCATACCTCATCAATACTGCCTCTAGAAAGGACAAATCCACTGTGTCATATGCTTTAGTGATGTCTATCTTTATGCCAAGATTTCCCCCATGTCTCTTCTTTTGCAACTCATTTGCCATCTCTGATGCTAAACCAATATTACTTTGGATGCATCTGCCACGAATGAAACCAGCTTGTTATGGGGAAACCAAATTCTCTATGATTCTGTTCAGCCGAAGTTGCATGATCGATCGAGTTTAGTTATCACTTTCATAAGGAAATTGTTGAGACAGATGGGCCTAAACTTAGTGATATTTCTGGAATTCTTGTCTTTGGGTCCCATGGTAATAAAAATCGAGTTTAGGCCATTCGGTAAAGTGCACTCCACAAAGAATGATTTAACCGCTCTACATACATCATATCTTATCACCTTCCATGTGTGTTGATAAAAGGAACCCTGGAACCCATCCGGACCTGGGCTACTGTCTTTGTTCATAGAAAAAACTACTTGTTCTATCTCCAGAAAGGATGGCAGTGAAGTGAGCATATCATTATCTTCATCAGATACCAACTTTGGAATTAAGTTCATCATCTGCTCATCCAGTTCAACATCTTTTTTCTGAAATCTGCCTTCAATAAATTGAACTATGTAGGCATTGATTTCATTTTGATTCTCCATGAGTTGTCCATTCTCTGATTCCAATGTTGTTATGAAGGATGCTTCATGTCTGATTTTCAGCATGGCATGGAAATAGCTAAAATTCCTTTCACCCTCTTCATAACCTTTGATTTTACTTTTTTGGTGAAGTAAGGATTCCCTAGTCGCTAGTGCATCGTTTAATGCCAGTTCCTTATCAATGGACTACAATTCTAATCCCTCATTCATCGGATCTTGTTCTTCCAGTGTCTGAGCTTCTAAGAGTTCCTTTTGAGCTTTAGAAATGTTGATGTTTATGTTTCCAAATACCACTCTATTCCAGACCTTGATGTCTTGCTTCAGTCTTTTGAGTTTCTGCATGACCAAATAAAGAGGTGCGCCATATAATTCCTTGTTCCAGCTGATTCTAACCAACTCAAGAAAGGATTCATGTTGTAGCCAGCAGTGATTGAAGCTAAATGGAATATTATTTGGTTTCGGGACAGAAATGCATTTGCCGAGGATTGGGGAATGATCCGAGCCTAATCTGGCACCCACTTTGTAACTCCAACTTGGGAAAAGATTCTGAAAAGCTTTGTTGAAGAAAGCTCGATCCAGTTTACAGTACCTTCTCCTCACACCTTTTTGGTTATTACACCAAGTAGTGGATAGCCCAACATAGGGACTTTCAAAGAGTTCACAAAAATTTACTGTTTCAAAGAACTCTTTGACAGCAATTCTAAGAGGGGGTTTGCCTCCTATTTTCTCTTCCCCTCTGAGTACGGCATTAAAATCACCCAGGATCAGCCATGGGGCAGAAGAGTGAATTGCTTTCATATCTGTCCATAATCCTCTTCTAATGTTGACTGCACAGTTAGCATGCACAAAAGTGATGATCACACCATTGAAGAGAAGTGTGATATGCTATTTAGAGCTGAAGATGTGTCTTATTTGCACTCCTTTCTTGTAAAAGATCCAAAGGTTGCCCAAGTGCTCATCAGAATTATTGTGTAAAATAGAGTACTCAAACTGAGTAAACCCCAGCCTGCAAATATTTCTAAAATTGGGTTTGATCTTCAGTTCAGCAATGTAGAAGACTTCTGGATTATGAACTTTAACCAACTCCTTTATTCTATCAACGGCTACAAGTTTCCTTATACCACTAGCATTCCAAAAGAGTGGGGGTTTAAGGTGCACCTTAAGTTTGGATCTAGTACCAGTAGACTGTTTTACACTTTGCATTGGGATACTAGTTTCACCCACTTCAATTGTCTCACTACAAGGATTAGTGAGATCAGCCCAACATTTGCTCAGGAATCTTGCCTTCTTACCCACTTGATTAGGTTCCTCGGAACAAAATCTGTTGCAAGAATAGCATTATTATAAAGAAAAAAGGCCTAAGGTTTGCACACCTCTCTTGGATTCTTAAGCGGAAGACGAGTTCAACTGCTTTGTAGACGGATTTGAATCCGCTGACATCAAATCCTTTTATTCAGAACAGTTGGACACGTAATAATCCCATACGTTGGATTGGCAGCTTCTTCGTAAGACTTAGAAGCTTCATTTGAAATAATTAAAGTACCTAACCAATGACGATTCCCATATTAGGGCATCTCTAATAGGGGGTGTACAATTACACCTCCACATAGGCGCCACCTAGGTGCCATTAGGATTTTACACTTCTAATTGTATACTGTTGTGAATATATAAGTGCGGAAACAACGTTACCCACAACAAACGGATCAATCCTACACAAAGATTGATCCTTCACACTAGACAAGACTTCAACACCCTCCAGGCAATATCCTAACACTTCTCAATATCAAATAACAAGCATATAAAGTAAAACAATTAATGTAAAGGAAGAACAAACCACAAGACGAGATATATCGTGGTTCGGCAATTTGCCTACTTCCACACTGCGAGTTCCAAGGTTTTACTAGATGTCCGAGTAACAGATTACAAGTCTCTCAATTCACTCACAAAGAATGAACACTCAACTCACAAAGAATTGCTCTCTTATAATCTCTCTTTTTCTTGGTTTTGGAAAAGTTAGGTTTTCCAAAAAACTGATTTTGTTTTTATACCCAAAAACCAAAACCGCGGTTCTTGTATAAGCCCACACAAAAAGGACTCGAAGCCTGGCGCTTTTTTTGAGCGCTGGTGGCGAAGCGGTCGCTAAAAACACTGACCATGAGCCCGAAGTCAGCCCACTCGAAAGCGGTAGCGCTCTGAACGTGAAAAACAGGAAAAACTCGTTTTTTTCCTCTACATTCTCCACCTCGGTGAGGTTTTAACACATAAAACCAAGCTGAACACATCCAGTAGGAACACCTCCAGCAAGGAAGACTTGCAGTCAACTGCCCCGAAGGGTTATGCCCACACAGGGCTCTTTCAAACATGTAGGATTTGGAGCAAGTCCAAACAGTGTTGGAACTTAACTCCGGTGACAACTTTCGTCAGCATATCAGCAGGATTGTCATGGGTGTCGACTTTCTCAAGTGCAACATCACCATCCTCAACGACATCCCGTATAAAGTGATAACGGACATCAATATGCTTGGTTCGACCATGATGAACTTGGTTCTTCGCCAAATGAATAGCACTCTGACTATCACAATACACAAAGAACACACCGTTTACGCTTTCAATACCCAAATCATCTAGAAGACCTCGAAGCCATAGTGCCTCTTTCACTCGCCTCGCCACTACCATATACTCTGCCTCGGTGGTAGATAGAGCAATCAGAGCTCGTAGCATAGACCTCCAACTAACCGGTGCACCATGCATCATAAACACATAACCAAGAGTCGATCGTTGTCTATCTAGATCACCGCATAATCGGAATCCACAAACCCACTGACATAACAAGTGCCTCCACCATAAGCTAATCCCACATCCAAGGTACCCTTCAAGTACCTTAGTACCCATTTCATCGCCTCCCAATGCCGCTCCCGTGATTTGCCATATACCTGCCGACAACACTAACCGCCTGAAAATGTCCGCAGCAGTACACCATAGCATACATCAAACAACCCACGGCACTTGCATAAGGAACATTTGCCATATGCTTTTGTTCCTCCACCGAACTAAGAGAGAACTTAGCTGAAAGCCTAAAATGCCCAGCTAAAGGTGTAGAAACCGACTTTGCATTCTCCATACCAAATCGAGAAATTACTTTCTGAATGTATTTCTTCTGAGATACAACTATCCGTCGCTTCTTCCTATCTCTGTCAATCTCCATGCCCAGTATCTTCTTGGCTCCACCTAAGTCTTTCATCTCAAACTCAGAGCTAAGTTGAGATTTCAACTTGTCTATCTCCACCATGCTTTTGGAAGCAATAAGCATGTCATCCACATAAAGCAGGAGATAGATGAAGTCATTACCACGAAGCCTTCTAAAGTAGACACAGCAGTCATACTTACTTCGGGTGTACTCATGTTGCATCATGAATGTGTCAAAGCACTTGTACCATTGCCTGGGAGATTGCTTTAACCCGTACAGTGACCGATTCAATTTGCATACATAATCTTCTTTCAAAGAACGACAAACCCTTCAGTTGTCTCATATAGATCTCTTCTTCCAAGTCCCCATGCAAGAAAGCAAGCACATCAAGTTGCTCTAACTCCAAGTTGAGTGAGCAACTAAACTTAATAACACACGAATGGACGTATGTTTGACCACCGGGAAAATACCTCATTGTAGTCAACTCCTTCCTTCTCGCGAAAACCCTTTTGCTACCACTCTTGCCTTGTACCCAAGATCTTTTTCGGGACTCGGGAAGGACCTCTTTCTTTCTGAACACCCATTTACTACCGATAGTCCTTTTGCCCTTTGGCAATAAAACTAGGTCCCATGTGTGATTTTTATCAAGAGATTCCATCCCCGCTTGCATAGCTACCAACCAATCTCTCAGAATGAGCATCTCTAACAGCCTTCCTTGAAGCTATCCGCTCATCATCTTCGATATTCAAAGGCATATGCCACTAAATCCACCCCACCATAGTGTTTCACCGGGCTTCGTGCCCATACTTGTGCACTTCTTTAACTTCTCTCTCGTGGCCTAGGGGTCACCACTACAAGTCATTCGCGGATGTTCTTGCTCTTCTTCCTCATTCTTTGTGTGGTTCCATGATTTGGTACCTCATCATGATCTAACCAGTCATCTGGCAGATCGCATAACCTCAAGCTCATTAGCTTGAACTTCTATAGACTCACCATTCGCATTACTACTACTTCCTCTTTTTACTCGAAAGATAACACGGAAGTCTCATCAAAGGTTACATCTCTGCTGACCAGGAACTTGTGGTCTTCTAGACACCACAATCTGTATCCCTTTACCCCATTTACAAAGCCTAAGAATATGGCCTTCTTAGCTCTAGGATCTAGCTTGCTGTCCCTCACATGGTAGTAAGCTGTCGATCCAAACACTCGCAAAATACTATAATCACCGGGTTATCCGACCACACCTCATAAGGTGTCCCGCAATCTATGGTCGGTATCGGTGACCTATTAGACAGTAACACGCCATGGACACGATTCCGCCTAATACTTTTTGCCTAGGGACCGCATTAGACAATAAACATCTTGCTCTTTCAAGCAAAGTTCTATTCATCCTCTCTGCCATTCCATTCTCATTGGCGTGCCCCCGACCGTCCAAGGTCTAGCAATTCCACTCGTTACAAGATTTAACTCTTGAAAGGTCCATAGGTATACTCGGTTACCATTGTCGTCGACCGTAATGTCTTTACCTTCCTATCTCGTAAGGCGATTCTCAACCCTTGCCTTCCACTTCTTAAATGTCTCAAACACTTCATCTTTCGATTTCATCATATACACCCACACATAGCGAGTATGATCATCAATGAATGAGACATAATAGCGGTTACCTCCCTTGGAAGCCACCCTGGAGGGTCCCCAAACATCCGTATACACATAATCAAGGATGCCTGTTGTCGTGTGCTTGCTTGACTTGAACTTGACTCACTTCGCTTCCCCCATAGACGCAATGCTCACAGAACCCCATACTTGGCTTCTTCAAGTTCTTCAAGAACCCTCGCTTGCACAACTCAGACAAACCCTTTTCACTCATATGCCCTAAACGCATATGCCATGTCTTAGTGCACTCAGAATCATTACTACATGCACTCACTACTACATCGCCTATCACCGTACTACTTATCAGAGTATACAAGGTTCCATATTTTTGACCCTTCATCACAACTAAAGAGCCATTAACAATATTTAGGACTCCACCTTCGCCCACAAACTTGTGGCCTTTCGAATCCAAGGTACCAAGAGAAATAAGACTTTTCTTTAGCTCAGGAACATGTCTCACATCGGTTAAAGTCCTCACTACACCATCATACATCTTGACCCGTATAGTTTCAATTCCTATCATCTTACAAGCAACGTCATTACCCATTAAAACGGAACCACCATCAATGCTTTCATAAGAAGTAAACCACTTTCTATTCGGGCACATATGATAGGAACATCCGGAATCAAGAATCCACTTTTCGGTCATATAGTCTTGTGTGGACACACAGAGACTGAACTTATCCTCTTCGAGAGCCCCAAGCATAATTTGCCTCAATTTTTGCCTTACCTTTCTTCTGACCATCTCTCTTGTTCTCTTTCTTCGGGTGAGGACAATTACTTGCATAATGTCCCTTTTCATTGCAATTGTAGCACTGTACATGTTTTAAAGGCTTCTTTGACTTGGACCTAGAATTCTCATTACTTGAATAATTCTATTCATAAGAATTTCCTCTTGCCACTAGCCCCTGACCTGCATCAATGCTATTCTCTACACGTGTCTTCTTCATCAACTCATAAGAAAGAAGTGCACTTTGAACTTCGTCAAGATCGACGACTTCTCTGTTCATGAATGTAGTCATTAGATGCTCATAGCTTTCTGGCAAGGAGAATATTAAACATGCCGCTTGATCCTCATCATCCATCTTCATACCAACATTCAAATAATCCGCTAGACGTCGACGGAACTCACTAACGTGCTCTTGCATCGTTGAACCATCGACCATCATGTACCGATAAAGAGCTTTTAAGGTACATCTTGTTCGGCTATGCTCTTGGTCATATACATAGACTCTAGTTTGAGCCAAATACCGGCAGCGGTATTTTCTCCCATCACACTATACATAACCTCATTAGCAAGACATAACCGGATAGATGAACAAGCTTGAAGATCGAACTCTTCCCAATCATCATTACTCATACTCGCCGCCTTAGATTTAATCCCCTTTAAGGCCTTGTGCAAACCTTGTTGGATGAGGATGTACTTTACTTGGACTTGCCAAATCCCAAAGTTATTCTTCCCATTAAACTTCTCTACTTCAAACCTTGCGTTTGACATCTTGGGAGCATCTTTCAAGTTACACACAATAACTCAAAAGAAACAGTTTCACCTCGGAATTTAATCGAACACCTTGTCTACACAAATTTTGAGCACTAAACTCAAAATCCTAGGTCGTATACCTACGCTCTGATACCAATTGTTGTGAATATATAAGTGCGGAAACAACGTTATCCACAACAAACGGATCAATCCTACACAAAGATCGATCCTTCACACTAGACAAGACTTCAACACCCTCCAGGCAATATCCCAACACTTCTCAATATCAAATAACAAGCATATAAAGTAAAACAATTAATGTAAAGGAAGAACAAACCACAAGACGAGATATATCGTGGTTCGGCAATTTGCCTACTTCCACACTGCGAGTTCTAAGCTTTACTAGATATCATGAGTAACAGATTACAAGTCTCTCAATTCACTCACAAAGAATGAACACTCAACTCACAAAGAATTGCTCTCTTATAATCTCTCTCTTTCTTGGTTTTGGAAAATTAGGTTTTCCAAAAAACTGATTTTGTTTTTATACCCAAAAACCAAAACCGGCCTTGTTATGGCGAAGCCCACAAAAGGACTCGAAAGGGTAAATAAAAACATCGACCATGAGCGAAGTCGCTTCACTCACTCAACGCAGCGCCTCAAGCGTGAAAACAGGGAAAAACTCGTTTTTTTTCCTCTACATATACTATTATAGAGTTCATAAATATCCACTCTCTATACTCCCCAATGGAGAAGTGTAAAAAAAAAATAGATTTTAAACTCGGACGTCACTTTCTCTTTAATTTAAATTGGGACGTCACTTAAAGTGACGTCCGAGTTAAAAAATTACTTTAGAATTAGAAAGGGACGTTACTCCAAGTGACGTCCGAAAATTATTTCACTCAGACGTCAGTTCGAGTGTCGCCCGGACTTTTTATTAACTAATAGCGAGAGGGGGAATTTCCCACCCTCTCTATTAGCTAATACACTATTACCTACGGTATAACACTCTCATTGGAGAGAGTTTTTTTATATTTGGAATATAAAATTTCCACTCTATACGGTTTATACCTCCCATTGGAGATGCCCTTAGGTTCGCGAATCTCCGCGGCCCACTTACTACTATGGAGATACAATTTGTATTATATTCTAGAGACTCTATATTCTATGGTCCTCCTTTTCGTCTGATATACAACTTTTTCTTCTAGCTCTATGCTTACAGTGTTGTATCTCTGTCAACTTCAACAAAAGTCTGGCAATATTGCAACTATTTCGCAATTCCTGTCATAGTAGAATTCTCTACTATGAAAATCCTGTCATAGTAGAAAATCAGATCAATATAAATTTGAAATAGTTATGAAATTCCTAACTCAGGCAATGATAAATTAGTACCTCAAAGCACTGGAGATCGATAATGCTGGCGCTGTAAATTAGAAAGCAATCACCTGCAGAGAATAAATTTGCTTACGTACTAGAACGACAACCATCCTCGCAAAACAAGCAATAAATCCTGTAACAAGATAACTGACAACAGCAGCAACCTGAAAGCGATAAGCGCTCCCAAAGCGCCTAATATGAAAAGCTCGCTCCTAATACTTGGAGCGCCACTAATTAAAGCTTGTGCAGCAGTGAGAGCGAAAAATCTGGTAGGAAATGCATATTACTAAATTTGAGATAGTATTGCATTTACATCAAACCGCTCGACAACCGTATTCAGTAACACAATATTTTGTAAAATATAGGTTATAGGCATATATTTACGGTGTATTTGCCATATTTTACTGAAGTTTCGGTTTTGGACTAACTGAATTCTTGCCACAAAGGAAACTGTGTACTATGGTAGTATGGTATAATGCCGATTCTGATTATTAGAGTCCCACAATTCCTTATAGGTTGCATGGTGGTCATATTAGGGGTTGTAGATGTTGGTTTATTTAGGACTACTACCTGATAATTTGTTGGGTAGGGAATGGCTGCACTTTTCTTGGAATAAGAGTTGCATATGTATCAAGTTTTTTGGGGTCCACTTGAATCAAGTCTTACGTAGTTCATCTCTCTCTATTTATAGATGTGTTCTTGGACCGTTATGAGTTGTAGATCCACCTTGTGTGCTATCGTGATGATTTGTCATTACTCTGCTGTTACAAAGTTAATGTCTTCTTAATTGTGGCGTTGATTGAGCTCTAAGATCACGCTAGTTGATATCTTTCCTTAAATGGCTGTAACTGATGCTGACGACGACTTGGGTGTTGGGTCGTTAGTATGATATGATGTCGTGGGATGAGTTGAAGTAAAACGTCCTGTTGCATGGACACGTGTGCTGTAGTGTAGAACGGAGGGTACTTACACAGCCCCCTTTATTTTTTTATTCGTTCATTGGACGGCTGTTGCGTGGAAGAAGAACAATTTAAAAAGTAAAGTTTGAAAGCATGTGTCTGACATCTGTTTTGTTTTGAATTTAGGTTTCGGGAATATCGCGGGGAACCGGTTGGGTTGGATTCGTGGGGCCCGAGTTTCTGGCGATTTGTGGCTTAGAAGTAATGATTTAGGTTTTGGGAACACAAAATATTTTGATTGTCTCGAGGTGTTTGAGCAGTTGAGGGGTTTTTGACTTGTAAAAGTTTTTTGTTTGTTCACTTTTCAACCAAAGGGAAAAAGGAAAAATCGAGAGCCAAAGAAAAAGAAAGCAAAGCAAAGAAAAACTTCTCATCCCTTGCCA
Organism: Coptis chinensis; assembly: GCF_015680905.1. Lineage (NCBI taxonomy): Eukaryota > Viridiplantae > Streptophyta > Magnoliopsida > Ranunculales > Ranunculaceae > Coptis > Coptis chinensis. The sequence continues at coordinate 82,235,680 of NC_141463.1, read as the reverse complement.
TTAGGTTCGTGTTTTCAACTTAAAATTTGAGCTTTCTTTCTTTCTTTGATTGTGCAATGTCTATGACTAGTGATAGTTTGAGTGGTGAGGTTGAAGTTGGTAAATGGAGAGAGAGAACGGTAAGTGATGAAGAAGTTGAGGAGAGGGTTCGTAGTGGTGATAAGGCTTCATCGTCTTCATCGTTGGAGATGGTGGATGTGAGGAAGCCTAAGTCGGAGGATTGCTATGCAGCTTTGAGGGAGGAGTTTGGCTGGGTGGAGTCCGACCATCATACCTAACACGAGGGAGAGAGGAATTTGTTTCATAGTGACTACGTTCCTTGGGGTGGAGGAGTAGTTGTTTGCTATGGACAGTTGAAGGCTGAAATGAGGTTGCCTTTTTCCCGTCTTACTGTGGAGGTGTTGAACTTTTTGGGGAAAGCCCCTTGTCAGTTCGTGGAGAACAGCTGGAGGATTCTCCATGTGTTGGACTTGTTGAATGACATGGGCTATAACATCTGTTTATCGGATGTGATGGAGCACTTTGTTGTGAGGAGGTCGGGTGCTATGAATTTAAGTTTTCATGTCTATAAGGGGAAATCTCCTGTTATCGTGGGGGTGAGTAAGGAGGACTAGAGTCGTAGGCCGTTGTTGGCTGCGGGTAGATATTGTCCTCCTGGTTTGGAGATTGAAAATCGGGCTATAAAGTTGCCTGGTAGGTCGTTGGTTTTAGGTCGTAATGTGTGTATGGTATATCATAATTTGGACATTCTGATTTATTTCGTTTTGTAATGACCCGGAATTTTAACTACGGGTAAACCGGTCATTTTGCGTGTTAGTTCAGTGCCACTCTAGGTAATTACGTATATGGCGAGGTTGAACATTTATCATTTGGCGGGATTGATTAATTGATATGGGGTTTTTCATTGATGGTTATTTTTATATTGGGCCTGGTTATTGTAGTGGGCTTGTTATTCTGTTGGGCTGTTAGATAATTATTGGGCTTGCTCTATATTATTGGGCCACCTTTTATGTTAGTGGGCCTGTTAAGTATAATGGACCTAGGAGATTAGGGAGTGGGCTAGATATGTTTGGGCCCGTTTTGTTAGAGCGACACGGAGCTTATGGAGGGAGAAGTGGAAAACACCTCCTGCTTGGGAAAGAAAAATGCGTTGGTTATCGATTTTTGAAGATTTTTGGGGATGACTCTCTCTCTCTCGCTCTTTGGAATAGGGGATCTCTGGCCCTCACTTTGAGCGCCACCAGGTTAGGTATATCGAAGGTAAGTTCAGGTAAGGGATTAACTTAGTTATTTTAGTATCTTATGATTAAAGAGAGTTGCATGCAATGGAAAAACAAAAGTGGGTACTAGCGGTAACTTGGGAATTCTGTGAGGCGTCGAGTTTTTTTTTGATAAACTAAGTGAAGGAAACAAACTTCTTCTTCATCGATTCAATTTTTTTCATTTCTTCAACTCAGGTTCGATGTTTTAAAACTATAATTTAGATATGTTTATTTGAATTGTGTTTAGATTGATCTTTGATTTGAGTAGTTGTCATGAGATCGATCTCAATGTGAGTGGGGTAGAGCTGATTCTATTCAGTAGAATTTCGTGTTTTGATTTGGAAAATTATTACTGAATTGTCGATTCTTAGGCTGTTAGATTACTACTATTCAGATCAATTATGAGAATGTGATGTGGATTCATTTAAATCGTTTTAGCAATGGACGTCATTGTTTAATAGTAAACTAAGTGAGTGGATTCATCTTTTATTACTGAAATTTATTTGGAAAGATTGTTTGTCCAAACCTTGAAACTGGGGGTTGGTAGTTTGAGGCACTATTCATTGTTTTGTCTAAATTTCGAGTTTATGTGAAGTTCGATAAGTAGCACGACACTCTGTGTATCCGGTGTTTGTAACAGATTAAGATTTTATATAGTTTAGATATATATAAGTTATTAAGATCGAACAAACTATCAGGCCGTGCCAGGCCGTTGTCAGACCGCAACAAGGCCGCAGCAAGGTCGCGTCGAGCCATATCACCGGGCCGCACTAGGCCATCACCAGGCTGGGTTAGTCCGTTTTAGGAAGCATCCAAGTCCCTTATATGCTATATCGCTAGGGCCAAGGCTAGGCCACGCGTAATGTATTGTTTGATTTACTTGCGTAACTATATTTAGTTAGGATAGTATGGATTAATATTCTTTTATTGGTATTGAGATTTTGTTCGGGTGACTGAGGGTTCGGGAAAAACTTGAATGAGTAGAAGTGAAGGGACATACCCGGTAGAATACTGATTCAAGGTTGAGAATCGGTTAATTAGGGAACGTCACCTAATTAGAACATGAGTGAGGAACCCATACCGCCTTCCTCATCGGAAATGGCTTAATCCATTCCCATAGAACCTTACACCTCATTAGGAGAACTACGATTGGCTTGATCCCTTAAAAGGGTACGTAGGCAGCCACCCGGCTCAGCCGCTTCCATAGGAAAACCCCTACCCCTTGTACAAAGAAGTCGAGTGTTTAATCTGTTTTATTATTGATAAACTATGGCTAAATTATATTGGACGTGTTATGCATGGATATATGGAATTATATTGAATGCTAATGTTTTTCTTGAGAGTATGTTAATCAATGCACTTACGAGGATTTAATAAGGAAACGGTAAGTGGTATTAAGCAGCTAAAGGTATGTGTTAACCTCGTCTTTTGTTTCAATTTCATTTCAAGTGGATTATTATATATTAACTACGTATCCAACGTTGAGCGTTGGAGTATCTTCACAGGTGCTCCCATAAGACAAGAAAAGGCGTACGGGTAAATTAAGAACAATTTAACGTGAAGCGCACTCGGATTTGGCTAAGGCGGTTCTTTTAGCTCTTTCTTGTTTATAAATTTATTCATTTAAGTTATTTTGTAATAATTTAGTATTTTTTTATTGTCTTTAATAATGAATCCATTAGTTAGAAACTAGGACATGGATTAGCGTCAATTGTGAAAGACCGATCTGGGGTATGAGATTTGTTTCGGGGCGCTGCAGCTACTTGATTTAACTGGCATTTGTCGAGATGGTTAAGTAGTCGGTGCCACGAATCAATATCTTTAGTAGTTGGGTTTACGGTTGAGGTCTTAATATGATAAATGGAAGTGTGTTATTTGATTTTTCAGGTTAGAGCAGGTTGTAAATTTATGAAATGTTAGAAATACAGAGGAAACTTTATCGAAATTTCTTTGAAGGCGATGTTCAAAAGGGGGTTTTTATATTTTAGTTATAGTTTGGACTCACGTCTTGGTTTATTAGACGGTTGAATATTTGGATCGAGCTCTTTTATCTGAATATTCAATTGTCTGAAAAACCGAGACGCTACAATTGTCTGAAAAACCGAGACGCTACAAGTAGTATCAGAGCATGGCTCTAAATCCGAATTGGGCAGGGTGCCAGTAAGGATTTTCTTATTAATATTACTTTGTAAATTTGTTTGATATTTTTATGTGTTCTAAGATTCGTGATCAGCTAGGCTTTTACTAAAGTACTTGACGATATGGGGAAGCTGGATATTCGTGTTGGAATCATCTTGGATATCGCTCGTCCATAGTATGAGGTAAATAACGAAAGTACACAAAAGGTATGCCTTACTTCCCTATTTATTTCTTCAACATATTATAATTGGTTATTCATTCAAAAACAGAAAGTTTGTGTGTGAAAACAGATTTTCACAAAAAACTGGGGTTTAGTGTTGGGTGAATTTAAATTATTCAGAGCATGTTCATGGGTTCGTTATCCCATTTCTTGTGATAGAAATGAGATGGATTTTGTGTGCGGAAGGAGAAATTCCGATTGTATGATTTGTGTGCGTAAGTTTCTTTGATCTGGACATGGTTGGATTAGTACATCATGACTGAGCCCGACAGAGGGAGTCATAGGAGGGGGTCATAGATGATATTGTAATGAACGCATGTCAGTTAAAGTAACTTGCGGCACAGTTAATGAACAAAAACCGTTTTCTTAAAATCTATATAGTCGGATGCGTAAGTTTCTTTGATCTGGACATGGTTGGATTAGTACATCATGACTGAGCCCGACAGAGGGAGTCATAGGAGGGGGTCATAGATGATATTGTAATGAACGCATGTCAGGTAAAGTAACTTACGGCACAGTTAGTGAACAGAACCAATTGCATAAAACTATATATATGTAATTATTTTGGAATAACCGGAAATACAATAATATACTACTATTCTTATCACGAGGTGGTTTAGAAAAGGATTTGTGAATTCCTACAAAGAATGAGTTGTTGTCATATGCCGGCGACGGCAGTTCATTCTAGGAGTTACAACTGTGGTGTACACCTTTCGAGGTGAATGGGCCAGCTTTAAAGGGATGCATCCGCGGTGTGTAGTCCGGAATTCCTTTTCTACTTTTCTAGGTGACCCTGGTTGTACGTGGCACGCTGTCTGTTGCTTAGTTTGGTGGAGGATACATGCTACCTCGATGAGGTTTAGACGCGAGGGGTGGTTATATAGATTCACTCCTGGATTGACTTCAGGTACCGAAGCAATCTGCAGTCGTCGAACGGTTGACCACCGTAAGTTAGGTGACAGCCCGTATGGGGGTCGTGGTCATAGGTGCCCACCTGAGCCCTAAAAGCTTTGGGGATTTTGTGTGTACGAACACAACAACGACATTTCAGCTCCCTGCCGGTAAAATCAGGAAAACAACGGTGCATGGTTCACACTGGGAAGTACTGAACCGAGATATTGCCTCGCTCCGGGCTGGCCGAAATTACCGGTCGTATCCTCCCTCTCTAATAGGATGCAGCGCCACAATATTGGTATGATGATTGTATTAGGTAGATATTATAGCTATATAGTATATGCATATTTCATGTTGCGTGCTGCATATGGCAAGATGTGCATCAGGTATTGTTTCGACAGTCGGTGTTTCGTGAACCTCTTGTACTGTGAGGATGATTGGTTTTCTATATGGTGGATGCCAATATTTATGTTAAGTGATAGAGTTTGTTTCCTTGCTCCGAGTGTGGTGGGACTTTTATTCTCCGGATACGGTACGAATGGCTTCTATTTATTGGGGGTTCCGTCTTTGTGTATGGTTGGATAGTGTGGATATATCAGCTGCAGTATTCTGATGGGGTCTTGATTATCTGGTTATTTCTTTGCGTTTTATATTTGGGTATTGGTTCCGGTATCTCGGACGTTGGAGTTCCTATCGGAGCTGGATTCTTGGACTATATGACGATGGCTATCATTTGGCGTATTATCTTGCTCTCATTTTCTTTTATTCGGCAAAGACTAATATTTCTTCATTGGGATTTTGCGAGATACACCGTTGATATATATCTTCTCTTCATGCAAGTTGGAGTTGTTCTTGGCACTGTTGATATGACTTCTGTCATATTTCCTATTTTCATCTAGAACTTCTGGGCACTATGGAGCTGATGTATGCGGATCTGACGTATGCTTAAAGCTTTTCAGCTCATTAAGTCGTCTACATCTATTATTGGATCTTATTATAAAATTGGCAGATTATATCACCAGCAAATGGAGTTCTTATTAAGTTTTAGACATCGGAAGCGGACAAGGAGGTTAGTACCTTTAACTTTAATTTAACTTAATGGTCAATTAAATGAGTTCGTTTGTTTTGCTTTTAATTTAAAATGAAATATGATGGCGCGTGTTGTCGGAGATAGTTACTATTTTCGTTTTTCTATAAAGTTTTGTGTTTAATTTTGGTATGTCTACCTTGAGAGTTTGAATGTGTGAATTAGTCTCACTACAGTTTGTGGGATATGAATTATGTGTGTTGACTTGGTGTAGGTTTCTTCTAATTTTAAGCCAAGTGATTAGTGTCTTGTAATTGGAATACGTGGTTGTTGGATATGTTCAATGAGTGTTTGGTTGTCTTGGTTTGTGTGTAACTCGTGAATATTTTGTTCATGTAATTTCAATGATGTAGACTTCTAGTATTATTGTGATGTAGGAATGTGTGTATTAGAACTGTGTGGAGAGCATTAAGCTTCAAGTAAGCGTTGCATTGCAACTTGTCTTTAGTGTGTGTGTAAGTGTGAAATTTGATGCGTACTTGAGATTGTTAGTTGTAAAGTAGTGTGTGAAGTTTGTTGGGTGAATATTCTGTTTGTACTTTAAATACGTGAATACTAGTATTTGCATTATATATGGTCTTGTGCTTGTATATATTTTAATTTCGCGGACGAAATTTCTCTAAGGAGGGTTGGATGTAATGACCCGGAATTTTAACTACGGGTAAACCGGTCATTTTGCATGTTAGCTCAGTGCCACTCTAGGTAATTACGTATATGGCGAGGTTGAACATTTATCATTTGGCGGGATTGATTAATTGATATGGGGTTTTTCATTAATGGTTATTTTTATATTGGGCCTGGTTATTGTAGTGGGCTTGTTATTCTGTTGGGCTGTTAGATAATTATTGGGCTTGCTCTATATTATTGGGCCACCTTTTATGTTAGTGGGCCTGTTAAGTATAATGGACCTAGGAGATTAGGGAGTGGGCTAGATATGTTTGGGCCCGTTTTGTTAGAGCGACACGGAGCTTATGGAGGGAGAAGCGGAAAACACCTCCTGCTTGGGAAAGAAAAATGCGTTGGTTATCGATTTTTGAAGATTTTTGGGGATGACTCTCTCTCTCTCTCTCGCTCTTTGGAATAGGGGATCTCTGGCCCTCACTTTGAGCGCCACCAGGTTAGGTATATCGAAGGTAAGTTCAGGTAAGGGATTAACTTAGTTATTTTAGTATCTTATGATTAAAGAGAGTTGCATGCAATGGAAAAACAAAAAGGGGGGGTACTAGCGGCGGTAACTTGGGAATTCTGTGAGGCGTCGAGTTTTTTTTTGATAAACTAAGTGAAGGAAACAAACTTCTTCTTCATCGATTCAATTTTTTTCATTTCTTCAACTCAGCTTCGATGTTTTAAAACTATAATTTAGATATGTTTATTTGAATTATGTTTAGATTGATCTTTGATTTGAGTAGTTGTCATGAGATCGATCTCAATATGAGTGGGGTAGAGCTGATTCTATTCAGTAGAATTTCGTGTTTTGATTTGGAAAATTATTACTGAATTGTCGATTCTTAGGCTGTTAGATTACTACTATTCAGATCAATTATGAGAATGTGATGTGGATTCATTTAAATCGTTTTAGCAATGGACGTCATTGTTTAATAGTAAACTAAGTGAGTGGATTCATCTTTTATTACTGAAATTTATTTGGAAAGATTGTTTGTCCAAACCTTGAAACTGGGGTTGGTAGTTTGAGGCACTATTCATTGTTTTGTCTAAATTTCGAGTTTATGTGAAGTTCGATAAGTAGCACGACACTCTGTGTATCCGGTGTTTGTAACAGATTAAGATTTTATATAGTTTAGATATATATAAGTTATTAAGATCGAACAAACTATCAGGCCGTGCTAGGCCGTTGTCAGACCGCAACAAGGCCGCAGCAAGGTCGCGTCGAGCCATATCACCGGGCCGCACTAGGCCATCACCAGGCTGGGTTAGTCCGTTTTAGGCAGCATCCAAGTCCCTTATATGCTATATCGCTAGGGCCAAGGCTAGGCCACGCGTAATGTATTGTTTGATTTACTTGCGTAACTATATTTAGTTAGGATAGTATGGATTAATATTCTTTTATTGGTATTGAGATTTTGTTCGGGTGACTGAGGGTTCGGGAAAAACTTGAATGAGTAGAAGTGAAGGGACATACCCGGTAGAATACTGATTCAAGGTTGAGAATCGGTTAATTAGGAGACGTCACCTAATTAGAACATGAGTGAGGAACCCATACCGCCTTCCTCATCGGAAGTGGCTTAATCCATTCCCATAGAACCTTACACCTCATTAGGAGAACTACGATTGGCTTGATCCCTTAAAAGGGTACGTAGGCAGCCACCCGGCTCAGCCGCTTCCATAGGAAAACCCCTACCCCTTGTACAAAGAAGTCGAGTGTTTAATCTGTTTTATTATTGATAAACTATGGCTAAATTATATTGGACGTGTTATGCATGGATATATGGAATTATATTGAATGCTAATGTTTTTCTTGAGAGTATGTTAATCAATGCACTTACGAGGATTTAATAAGGAAACGGTAAGTGGTATTAAGCAGCTAAAGGTATGTGTTAACCTCGTCTTTTGTTTCAATTTCATTTCAAGTGGATTATTATATATTAACTACGTATCCAACGTTGAGCGTTAGAGTATCTTCACAGGTGCTCCCATAAGACAAGAAAAGGCGTACGGGTAAATTAAGAACAATTTAACGTGAAGCGCACTCGGATTTGGCTAAGGCGGTTCTTTTAGCTCTTTCTTGTTTATAAATTTATTCATTTAAGTTGTTTTGTAATAATTTAGTATTTCTTTATTGTCTTTAATAATGAATCCATTAGTTAGAAACTAGGACATGGATTAGCGTCAATTGTGAAAGACCGATCTGGGGTATGAGATTTGTTTCGGGGCGCTGCAGCTACTTGATTTAACTGGCATTTGTCGAGATGGTTAAGTAGTCGGTGCCACGAATCAATATCTTTAGTAGTTGGGTTTACGGTTGAGGTCTTAATATGATAAATGGAAGTGTGTTATTTGATTTTTCAGGTTAGAGCAGGTTGTAAATTTATGAAATGTTAGAAATTGACTCACGAAATTTCTTTGACGCTTTCAAAAGGGGGTTTATTTTTAGTTATAGTTTGGACTCACGTCTTGGTTTATTAGACGGTTGAATATTTGGATCGAGCTCTTTTATCTGAATATTCAATTGTCTGAAAAACCGAGACGCTACAATTGTCTGAAAAACTGAGACGCTACACGTTTGTTTTTGCAGAGATCAATATTTGTTTTAGTACTAAGGCCGATGTTATTGAAAGGTTCGCTTGTTTGAGTTTTGAGGATAAACAGGCGTTGTTGGGGGAGGTTGCACATTATTTTAAGAGGCGTGGAAGAGAGAAGATCAACCGTAAGAGGCTGAAGCAAAAGGCGAGGGCTCGCAAATCTGCGGCTGTTATCTCTGATTCTAGCTCGGAATCTTCCATGGAGAGAGAGAGCCAAAAGAAAGCACCTGTTTCTGGAGGGAAAAAGGGCTGGAGGTGCTGGTGATAGCCGTTCTGGGGCGCCTAGGTCGGCTGGAGGATTTGCTGAATACCGTTCTGGGGCGGTGAGGATGGCTGGAGGAGTGATGCAATCCAGACGCTCTGAGTTGGGTGACGCAAATCGCTCGGCTTCCCAACATTCTGAGCTGGGGGATGTGGCATGTTCTGCATCCAACCGCTTCTCCTCTGGTGATGCAGATCATTCTGCGTCCACTTGCTTCTCTTCTGGAGATACGGGTGCTGGAAGTGCTGGTGGGGAGGGTGATGCTCCCACTTAGTTCTAGAAGCCTAATCTGAAGAGGCGTTTCGAAGTGGTGGAGTCGGAGGGGGCTAAGAGGGCCCGAACTGAGTCTGAGGAACGACCTAGTACTGGTGAGGGTCGTACACCACCTTCAGATCGGGGTCATCTAAAGAAGATGAACCTGATTGATTTGGCTGCTGATGATGGGGTAGCTGAGGCCCGTGGAAAGAAGAAAGTTGGTGAGACTGAGCCTATTGCTGAGCATGGGAAGGGGTCAGGAAGTCCGGACCCAAGTAAGAAGAGTGACAGTGTTGTCCTTGATAGGATGGTTATGTATGAGGACCCCTATAGTGGGCTGAAGAAGTTTGTTGAGAATGGTGATTGTAGCTTCAAGTCCAAGTTGGTTGGTGGGTCGTTGTTGGAGAGTATTGTGCTTGACGGGGATAGGCGCAAGCTGGATAGTAAGGGTCTGGAAGTGAATTTGGTGGAGATGGAACGGTCGTTGTGCTATGTGAGTACTCTTTCGTTCTGAGATTGCTCCTTTTGGGCCTTGTTGATTTTGATCTACTCTAATATCTATATTTGTTATCTTGTTTGTTAGGTTCTGGCAATGTATAGGAAGTTGAAAGAGATAACGTCTATCTCCGATCATTACAAGAAGGAGCTGGATGTCAGCAAGCAAGCTTGTAGCAGGTTGGTGGCTGAATAGCAAGTGGAGAGAACTGAGGTTGCAGGGCTGAGGGATCAAGTGCAACAGTTGGGTGGCAAAGTGGCTCTGTTGCAACCCGTACTGGACTCTGCAAAGCTGGAGGTTCAGCAATGGGTCGCTGAGTGCAAGAGGCTGCGTTCCGTTGTGGAACGAGCTAAGACTACATATAACGGCTTGGTGGACTTGGTGGAGAGTGGTGATGCTTACGTGCTGATGGATGATTATATTGAAGTATTGGATACGTATGATCGCCTTAAGATGTCTATTGACATTGGGGCTGCAACAGTGTCTGCTATAGATGCTGGTGTAGATGCTAGTAGACCATCTGATCTGCCATCTAACCAAGTTGTTGTGCCACCGGTTGCTCCAGCTGTTCCTTATGTTCTTCCCGTTGTTTCTGGTTTGGATGTTTCTGAAGTTGTTATTGATCACGCTAATGGTTCTGGTGTTGTAGAGGGTGGTGATCTGGACCCTTTAAATGTGGAGAATCTTCCTTGTGTGAATTGACTCTGAACGTCTTGTGTTTGCTCTTGGGTTGGGAGGCCGTTGAACAATATTTAAACAACTCTTTGTTCTTGATACTGGTACAATATTTTTTTTTATGGGGATACTGAGGTCGTTTTCCCATGATAACTTGGGGGCCTCGGTATCTAACCGATTTTGTATTGAAGTAGAAATATTTAAATTACTTACTTGTTAAAGTTGGCTTGAAGTATGCATGTGATTGCTTTTGTTGCTATTGATTTGTTGTTTGACGACCTGTGCTGCATAGTACTAGTCCTGATGAACTGCTTGACTTTGCTAGGTCGTCTTTTTGTAATAGGTCGTAGAGCGTTTGAGTACGACCTGATGTATTTGCGTAGTTGGCACCTATGCTTCGTCTTGTCCCCAGGTGTACGCCCTGATTCGTTCCCTTTGGGGGAACTTCTGATTGATATAATTAGCCTTTGAGTGGCCATTATATTTTAGTCTATCTTAAACCATTTGTGAGGTCGTAAGTTGACTTGGGGTCCTTTTGGGTGTCCCCTTGATTGAATTTGGCTGATAATTGGCCTTTGATTGGCAACTACAGTTGAACCATACTTAACCCTGGCGTTGGTGTTAAGTTTGTTTAGGGTCCTTTTGGGGGACCTTGGTTTGAATTGATTGAAAATTAACCATTGCGTGGCTGTTGTTGTTGTTGAGTCGTTCTGGATTCCGCCTTTGATGTACGACCTGACATTGTGATATCTTAGGTCGGGCTGCGTAGTGCGAGATGCATTGTACTTGAGTAATGTAAAAATAACATAAGTACTTGAAATGTTGTTGAAATTTTATTAATATCGACTTATGTATTTGGAAAGAGGAAAAGAAAAACTTATTGATAAAATTGCTTTAGGAGAGCTGTATTCCAAGGTCGGGGAAGCCTATCACCGAGCTGAGTTTTGATCCAGTATATGCCATTTTCAACGACTTTGTCAACAATGTAGGGGCCTTCCCATGTTGGGTCGAGTTTGGTTGGAGCTAGTGTCTTTTTGAGGACTAGGTCCCCAGCTTGAAAAGATCTTGGGATGACCTTCTTGTTGTAAGATCGTTGGATTGTTTGGTGATACCGAGCTAGGGATATTGCAGCTGTTTCTCTTTTTTCCTCTAGGAGATCAACTTCTTTTGCCAAAATGCTGTCATTGTCTCCTGACTCGACTATGTCAAAACGTGTGGTTGTGAGTGTGAGTTCTGATGGTATCACCACTTCCGTTTTGAAGCAAAGTGTGAAAGGAGACTCATTTGTACTAGCTTTGGCTGTTGTTCTGTATGCCTATAGAATGTTCTCGAGCTGCTCTGGCCATTGACTTTTCTTGCTCTCCAACTTCTTTTGGAGGTTTTCTTTGATTGCCTTGTTGGTGGCCTCCGCTTGTCCATTGCTTTGTGCATATCTAGGTGTAGAAAATGCTTGAGTGATGCGCCATTTTTGTAGAAAAGCCTTGACTTGTGTGCCGGCAAATTGGGTTCCGTTATCCATGACAAGGATGTTTAGTAGACCAAATCTAGTGATGATATTGGTCCAGATGAAGTTGATTACGTTGACTTCCTTGACTTGGACTAGTGGGATTGCTTTAACCCACTTGGTGAAGTAATTTGTGGCTGCTAGGACGTATCTGATTTCTTTGTCCTGATTTCTTTTGTGGGATAAATGGTCCCATGATGTCTAGCCCTCACATGTGGAAAGGCCATGGGCTGGCTATGTTGATCAATTCCCTTGCTGGACTTGGATGATTGTGGCAAAAAATTTGACATTGGAGGCATTTAAGAACATACCTTTTTGCCTCAATATGCATGCCTGGCCAATAATACCTTTGGGCTATTGCTTTATATGCCAGAGATCTTGCTCCTGCGTGGTTGCTGCATTCACCTTTGTGGATTTCGTTGAAAATGAGTTGTCCCTCCCTTGGAGTTATGCACCTTAGGAGGGGTCCTCCTGCTAATTTGCGGAACAGTCTTTCGTTGATCACTGTGTATCTTGGGGCTCGGAATTGTATTGCACGAGCATTCTTTGCTTCTGATGGGATCTCACCATGTAAGATGAACTTGAGGAATAGGCCCATCCATGATTGATTGATCTCTTTTTCGGATGAGGGCTGGAAATCTGTGAGGCTGTTGATACTTTCTTTATGGTAAGCAGGTCGTTCTAGAATGTCAATGTAGACTGTGGTCGGACATGCCTCTTGTGTTTTGGATGTCAGGAAAGCCAAGCTGTCTGCATGTCTGTTGTCCTCTCGAGGAATATGTTCTAAGGAGAATGTTTTGAACGAGCTAATGATATCATAGACGACTTGAGCATACTTTGCCAGGTTTGCTCCGTTCGTGACATATTCTTTGGTGATCTGCTTGACGATTAGCTGGGAGTTGTTGTAAGCTTTAAGCTTTGAGACTTGTAGTTGTTGTGCCATGCGGAGACCTGTGATCAATGCTTCGTATTCCGCTTCGTTGTTGGACATTGCAAAATCGATTTTGATTGATTTTTGTAGTTGGGCTCCTTCTGGTGACGTTAACACAACCCCCAGTCCACTACCACTGTTATTGTATGCGCCATCTACGTGGAGGTGCCATGTGTCTGGGGTGGCTAGTTGATGGAGTGAAGTGATGGGCTCAGGTACCCAGTTAATGTCTTCGATGGGGAAATCTGCCAAGAAATCAGCAACAACCTGGCCTTTGCGAGACGTTCTGGGAACAAACTTGATGTGATATTCTCCGAGTTCTTCAGCCCATTTGGCCATGTGGGCTTTTTTGTTGTTAGAACTCAATATCTGTTTGATGGGTGCATTAGTGATGACCTTGATGTTGTTAGATTGGAAGTAAGGTCAGAACTTTCGAGCTGAGTACGTAGAGTAAAGAAAGCATTATTTTCTCCATCGAAAAGTAGTGCTTTTCTGCATTTGCCAACGTCTTGCTGGTGAAGTAGACTGGCTTTTCGACGTCATCATGCTTGCAAAGAGAACTGAGCTGATTGTGAAGTCAGTAGTTGCAAGGTACAACCCTAGTGTTTCTCCTTCTTCTGGTTTGGACAAGACGGGTGGAGTTGATAAATAAGCTTTCAGGTCGGTGAAGGCTTTATGGCACTCGTCTGTCCAAGTGAATGTTGCTCCCTTTTTGAGTATTTGCAGGAATGGTCTGCATTTATCAGATGCTCTTGAGATGAACCTGTTGAGGGCTGAAACCATGCCAGATAACTTGTGGATTTGTTGCTTTGTCGTTGGTTCTGACATTTCAAGGAGAGCTCGTATCTGTTCTGGGTTTGCTTCAATACGTCTTTGTGAAATGAGGTAACCTAAGAATTTCCATGAGGCTACTCCAAATACGCATTTGGCTGGGTTGAGCTTCATCTTGTTTTGTCGAAGTCGTTCAAAGGCTTCTTGTAGGTGGGAGATGTGATCGCCTGCCTTTTCGCTTTTGACCACCATGTCGTTTATGTAGACCTCCATAGTGTCTCCTAGCAAGTCTTTAAACATTTTGGTGACCAGTCTTTGGTAGGTCGCTCCTGCGTTTTTCAAGCCGAATGGTAGGACGTTGTAGCAGAACGTACCTTGCTCGGTTATGATGGACGTCTTTTCCTGATCTTCTTCTGCAATTGGTATTTGGTTGTACCCACTATATGCGTCCATGAATGACAAAAGCTCATGGCCGCAAGTTTGATCTACCAGTATGTCGATCCTTGGTAGGGGGAAGCTGTCTTTTGGGCAGTGCTTGTTGACGTTGGTGAAGTCTATGTAGAGTCGTACCTGACCATTCTTCTTTAGAATGGCTACAATGTTGGCTAGCCAGGTCGGGTTCTCGACTTCTCTGATGGATCCAACATTTTTGAGCTTTTCTATCTCTTCGTTGATGGCCTTTTGAAACTTGAGTGCTAGTTTCCTAGGTTGTTGTTTGATAGGCTTGACAGTTGGATCAACATTTAACTTGTGGCAAGTGACTTGAGAGTCGATTCCTAGCATATCGATATACGACCAAGCAAAAACATCTTTATTGAGAGAGAGAAATTTGACAAGTTCCTCCTTGAGCTTGGGGTCTAAATCAGCCCTTACATAGACAAATTTTGGGTTATCAGTTGTGCCCAAATTGACTTTCTCTCATGGTTCTATTTGAGCTTGCTTCCCCTTGAGCTTGTCTGTTGCAGGTGTTGGAGGGCTGGACGTTTGAGGATCTTGTTTCTTTGGGACGTTTTTGTCTTCGATGACCTGCGGCTTGCTTGAGGTCGTTGTGCTGACCTGATTGCATCTGTAAGCTTCAAGTTGGTTGCTTCTGAGTTCCATGATGTCTTGTGGTCCGGGAAATCGTAGGACTTGGTATAGGGTTGATGGAATTGCTTGAATTTTGTGGATCCATTTACGTCCTAGGATGGCAGTGTAGGACGACTTGACATCGATTACACTGAAGCGTGTTGAAGTTTTGACCATGTCCTCCTTTTCGCCAATGGAGATTGATAGTATCACGTCTCCAATGGCATCTGTACGATCGTTGAACCCATAGAGCGGTGCATTGGACTCTATGATCACCGAGTCTGGCAGGTGCATGTCTTTGTAAGTTTGATAGAAAAGTATGTCGCATGAGCTCCCTGGATCGATAAGGATTCTTTTGACTATCCAACCGTTGATTTTGACATGCACTACTAGGGCATCATTGTGAGGTAGGCACACCTTATCTAGATCCTCTTCTGTGAATGAAATTGTTGTTGTCCTCTTAGGGTCGGTGGGGTTGATCATCTCGGCTTTGTGTGAGAGGTGGTAGATTTCTTGGATTGCTCCCACTCTTCTGCGCTTCTCCCGACCTGAGGTTTCACCGTTTGAGTGTCTGTAATTATGTTGATTACTTTGTCCTCATCTTGGTCGGAGGAATGCTGTCTCTTGTTGTGCCTTGACCGACCTGGAGATTTAGATCGTCGGGTTGATCTGCTCCTGCTTCTGTTCCTATTGTTCGCAGGTCGTTCATTGCTGCGGCTCCTGCTTCTGTGGCGTTTAGCATCTAGCTTGTGCCTTAGGTCGCTTTCTGGCAAGAACTTTTTTAATTTGCCTTCCTCCACTAGGTCTTGGAGGTAGTGCTTGATGCTCCAGCAATCATTGGTGTCGTGGTGGTGGAGTTTGTGGAAATGACAGTATGGACGCTCTGGTATGGCTATCACCATGTTGATATTTGGTTTGAAGTATGGTGCTGTATATATTTTCTTCAGGATTTGACTTGGCGTCCTGGAGAAGTTGGAGAATTCTCTCTTCGTGTATGAGGGTTTGCTGGAGCTGGATCTTTTGTTGTTGTTGTTGGCTGAATATTGCTTGCTTTCCTTGGGGTCTGGCTCGTTGTTAACTGCGAGGACCTCTTTTCCTTTGCGCTTGGCCATCCACTCTTCGTACTTGATGTACTTGTCGACTCTATGATATAGGTCGGCTGGGGTATCTGGCTTGTTGCGCATGAGGGACCCTGCTAGGTCGGAGTCGTCCAATAAGGCGTTTGTGAACGCAGAAATTGCAAAACTGTCACTGAGTCCTGATTCCAGTGAGAGAAGGTCCTTCTTAAAACGTCCTAGGAAGGCTCGGATTGTTTTGCCATGAGCTTGCTTGAGCTGAAATAAGGAATCCGTGTCGGGCGCCGCTTCTTTACGTTATGGATCTAACTCGCTCGCCAATGTCGCAAAGGTCAGTCGAAGTTGTTGATCGAATCGGGAGGGAGTGTGTAAAACCAGTCTATAGCTCCGTCCTTTAAACTGGCTGGAAAATGTTTGCACTTCAGGTAGTCGTAGTCAGGATGGCTGTAGAGTGCAAGGATTTGACTGAAGCGAGCTACATGCTCACCTGAGCAAGAGGTACCGTCGTACAGTGGGAACTTTGGTTGGATGAACTCTGAAGGAGGTTGTTTGTCTTTGATATCTTGGATGAATGGTGATGCTTTGTACGTTTCTAGCATCTTTTGAGCAATTTGGATCGCGCTGGCTCTTTTGTTTGACTTCTCTAATTTTTGCGCGAAGTCTTCTAAATGCTGATTGGTGGTGTTGGTTGGTTAAGAAATGTGTTGTGCTCCCCGCTTCCTTCGCGGGTGCCATTGTTGGCGTTGGAGTTGGCCTGCTCTCGCATTGTCTGGTTTTCTTGTTGCAAAGTGATGAAAGCTTCTTGGAGTGTCTTCATCTAGTCTGCCAATGCTTGTAGGTTGGGATCTATTGTGGTTTTTCTAACCAGCTTCGTGGGCTTGAGAAAAGAGTGGTTGTTCTTTTCTTAAGGAAACGAACCGGCAGACGGTGCCAATGTAGATGTTGATTTATTTAGGACTACGACTTGATAATTTGTTGGGTAGGAAATGACTGCACTCTTCTTGGAATAAGAGTTGCCTACGTATCAAGTTTCTCGAGGTCGACTTGAATCAAGCCTTACGTAGTTCATCTCTCTCTATTTATAGATGTGTCCTTGGACCGTTATGAGTTGTAGATTCACCTTGTGTGCTATCTTGATGATTCGCCATTACTCTGTTGTTACAAAGTTACTGACTTCTTGATTGTGGCGTTGATTGAGCTCTAAGATTACGCTAGTTGATATCCTTCCCTAAATGGCTGTAACTGATGCTGACGACGACCTGGGTGTTGGGTCGTTAGTACGATCTGATGTTGTGGGATGAGTTGAAGTAGAACGTCCTGTTGTGTGGACACGTGTGCTGTAGTGTAGAACGGAGGGTACTTACAGGGGTGACTACGGATCGGATTAAGGACTTTCGGAAAATTTCCCAATTTTTTTTATGGTAATATTCTTTTCAAATCCGATCCAATTATTTTTCGTATGGTAATTTCTTGTCCAAATTCGAAAAGTTTTGAAAATTGGAAAATTTTCAAAAATTTCAAAATCGGTAAAATTCGGAAGTAAATCAGAATTTTGAATTATATAATCGGATTCTCATTTAGGATAACCATTTTTTTTATCTAGTTAATACATTTATTTAGTAATCATTTTGAAAAGTATTAATTCAGTAAACAATATAGACATTTTAACGCATTCATTCAACAAATTTTTTCTGCATTAATTCAGTAAATAAGAAGATAGGAGAAAGAGAGACACGTACTAGAATGACAATATTGATTTCTTGAAATTGTGAGAGAGACAATGTTCTACTTTTCTCTAGAGTTTTTATTTGGTTTGTAAACTATATGTAATTTTAATTTAGTAACTATATGAAATAGACGATTATATGTTAAAATTCATAAATTAATCGGAAATAAGATCGGATTTTGATATACAATTCCGATCCAATTATTTTTAGAAAAATCGGATATCGGAATTTTGGATATTTGAACACAAATATCATTGCAAAATTTGAAAAAAATATCGGATAGGAATTTGGAAAAATCAGGTTTTCAGAAAAAAGTGGCACCGCTAGCTCCCTAGGTCATATACATAAAAGTGCAACAAAGCGTAGAAATTTTGCAGGCCGCGGTTTTGGCTCGAGGTGTACTACTGATCCAGTATTTCATCTCTAACTCTAGCCGACTTAAGAAGCTAAAGAAAAGATGAGTGGTCTTGAAAAGGTGGAGTTCGGTGACTTGTGTGAAGAACTAGTAGTAGAAATATTCGACCGTATTCCACTCAAAGCACAGGTTAGGATGAAGTGTGTCTCGAAGGGTTGGCGTAGTTTAATTTCACGCGTTCGACAATTAAGTACTCGCACAAGTGCTTCAACATTGATTTACTTATACGAGATAGATTTCCAGTCGGACAAGCAGGTAATATTTCTCAACGCGAGAGAACAAGGAGGAGAAAAACAAGTCCATGAGCATAATTCTCTAGGCTTTTCTATGAGCAGATTTATGAAATGCATGGGATCGTCTAATGGATTGCTTCTTTTCTGCGAATATAATGAATATCCTGTTCAAGTTCGTACTTTTGTGTGTAATCCCACGCTTAACCAATGGGTTTCCCTTCCTCTAAGGCACTATGCACCCGATTTCAAAGGATATGTTGTATCAGGACTTGCCTTTGATGGTTCTCATTACAAAGTGGTATCTTTTATATATAGAAAAGCAGACCCTTTTGCGTATAGGGGAGATGAAGTAAACAGAACTGGGTACATAGAGTTTGAAATATTTTCATCTAATACTGGAGTATGGATAAAGCATACAGCAAGATTCTTGAACTCTTCACTCTTATTAACTAGGGATGTGTTAGTTATGTATCTAGTCCGACCCATATTCTGGAACGGAATGCTGCTTTGCATATTGGAGGACCATATGCTTGTCTGCAATTTTGAAAATAATATCTTCAAGCTCACAGAATTGCCAAAGAAAACGCAAGACAAGTGGGTAATTCCTGGATTCTTGTGGGAGTCAGAAGGATGTATACATTATTGTTACAGCTACATAGATGGATTCCGTATATGGAAGTATATCAAGGAAAATTTCGCTGGCGAATTAAGCGCTTGTGTTGAAGAGGATCAAAATCATAGTGACAACTGGAAGTTGACACACACAGCAGAACTTGTGCGATTTATAGCTAAACATCCTGAAATTTATGGTAGCATTAAAATGAAATTTTATTGGATATTGGAGGACTTCTTCAAACCTTGTTCTTTCGATGAGGATTTGCAAATGATGTATATTCAACTCCCAAGAATGCTCCTTTGTTACAGCCTCGAGACAAGAAAGTTGAAAAAAGTATGGGAATTTGAAGAGTCAAAATGCATATGGTCATCGCGATCTTGTTCTCATCTGATGCAATTAAGTGGGGTGAATGTGCCCTTAGCAGGTGACTGCAAATTGTTTTTCCCTGAAAGTGAGTCTCCGGAAAGCAGTGGAAGGCCTCGTCTTTCACTTGAAGGTTATATTCCTAAGCATTATGAACGGACTTATTAATTTGAATGGAATCTATTATTGTTCTAAAGTATTCTTTTAATTGTTGTCACAAGAATCATCTGGTTACGTTAAGACGCATAGTTTTTTGTTTGAGTTGTAATTTTTGAGATAAATAAGTTCAAAAATTAATTGCAGTCAGAACTCATTTCGCATATTTTTGATGCATCAGCTCTGCCTGTCCAGTCCAAACATTTTTTGGGCAACGTTTGGCAGGCGATGTGAAAGGATTTTCACTGTCAAGCTTATTGATGTATATTCACTTCTACCAATTGATTCAGGGATTTCAGGCTGTAACCTTTTGCCTTCGAATCAATTAATACAACATACTGAGAATTTTAGATTGTTAGGCAATACAATGACTAGGTTGTCAGTGGGGTTACTTTCCATAAGAATATTACTTTTGCCTAGATATAGCTTTTGCTTGTGACAGGCGTCGGGCAAAATTTGAATTAAAACAATAACACATAGGAATTTCTTAGCTCCCCTCGGGCAAAATTTGCCAGTCAGGTCAATAATACTTCCCTTGTTAGCCTCCTTCACAAAATCTGTCGCAAGAACAGCATTATTATTATATAAAAAAAAAGGCCTAAGGTTTGCACACCTCACGTCGCCATAATCACACTCAACCTTAACAAGGTGACTCTTGGATTCTTCAGCGGAAGACGAGTTTGACTGCTTTGTAGACGGATTTGAATCCGCTGACATCGAATCCTTTTATTCAGAACAGTTGAACGCGTAATAATCCCATATGTTGCATTGGCGGCTTCTTCGTAAGACATTAGTAGCTTTATTTGAAGTAATAAAAGTACCTAACCAATGACGATTCCCCTATTAGGTTCGCGAATCTCCGCGGCCCACTTACTACTCTGGAGATACAATTTGTATTATATTCTATGGTCCTCCTTTTCGTCTGATATACAACTTTTCCTTCTAGCTCTATGTTTACAGTGTTGTATCTCTATCAACTTCAACAAAAGTTTGGCAATATTGTAACTATTTCGCAATTCCTGTCATAGTATGAAAATCCTGTCATAGTAGAAAATCAGATTAATATAAATTTGAAATAGTTGTGAAATTCCTAACTCAGGCAATGATAAATTAGTACCTCAAAGCATAGTACAAAATATCAGGATATGGGTATTTATCGATATTCAATTTCTAGATATGTATCGTGGATATATCCCCCTCTTTGGGGATATTTGACATTGTTTCACATGCAAATATCGTGGATATATCTAAAATATCGAAAAATATCGTGGATATTGTGGATATTTCTTGATATATCATGATACATTATTTATATTTATTTGAAATATAATAGTAAATATTAAATAAAATTATTATATACACAAAATATCCCAAAATATCGTAAAATATCTCCAAATATCGTAAAATATCGCAAATATCGTTGAATATCACCGATATTTGCAGTCGTATATATCTCTTAACATATCGTGATATTTATATATCTTTTTCTGGAATATGGATAGATATCCCCAAATATCGGGATATATCGGGATATTTTGTACTATGCCTCAAAGCACTGGAGATCGATAATGCTGGCGCTGTAAATTAGAAAGCAATCACCTGCAGAGAATGAATTTGCTTACGTACTAGAACGACAACCATCCCCGCAAAACAAGCAATAAATCCTGTAACAAGATAACTGACAACAGCAGCAACCTGAAAGCGAGATAAGCGCTCCCGCCTAATATGAAAAGCTCGCTCCTAATACTTGGAGCGCCACTAATTGAAGCTTGTGCAGCAGTGAGAGCGAAAAACCTGATAGGAAATGCATATTACCAAATTTGAGATAGTATTGCAGTAGAAACTAGTACTCAGTGAAGCTCAACGGGGGGTTGTTACTGTTTCACATACAAATATCATTGATATATCTAAAATATTGGCAAATATTATAGATATTGTGGATATTTCTTGTTACTAAAATATTGTTACTGTTTCACATACAAATATCATTGATAATACATTATTTATATTTATTTAAAATATAATGGTAAATATTAATAAAATTGTTACATACACAAAATATCATAAAATATCCCCAAATATGGATGCCTCATAGTAACTAAACCACAATCTGCAGAAGAAACAAGGTAAGACATCGTAGGCTGTCTAGCTCCAGACCATAAAAGTAGGAGGTGTTCCACATCTGGCATTAATACATTGGTTCTATCCAATAACTTGAAGGATCAAAATATTTCATCTCTGGACTGATCACTGGACTAAGCCGGCACCGAATACACATTCTCGTATAATTTATAGAATAAATATTTCATATCAAAACTAGCACAGTCACACTGTTCAAAGTGGGCAGAAAATAATGATAACCACAAGATGGTCCTGAGATCTCCAGCAGAGTTCTCAACCTTCCCCCGTGATGTTTGATAACAACGTTCTAGCAACCTGATTTATTTGGTCCAAGCAGACCATAGAATCTTAACCCTAATTCACACAAACACAACCTTCATTAGTTCATTATCTATCCTCTTACAAATTCTCACCCTTGTCCTGCAAACAAAGTAGGTAGAATCTCCAAACTAATCAGAATAAGCAGCTAAATATACAAGTAAACAGTCCCAAAAGGGAAGCCAAGTTAATTGACAATGAACACTAAAAATTAAAAAAGAGATTTCCTCGAGTCAGGGTAGGCCGGTAGGGCGATAGGCACCACGCCCTTCCTGATTTCTACACAATCAAGTACCGCTTCAACTAAGACATGAAACATGTATGGCTTTATATAATCACAAACAAGTGGCTGGTTTTTGTGTAACAAACAAGTAATAACATTTTCATTGTATTAACAAAGAGAAACACATGAGAGTATGAGACACAAAATTGTATTCCTATTCACATAGAATGAAATGTAGCTGTATTCTCCATCTAATATCCTACAGAGAATCCGCTCAAAATGCAAGTAAGGCATATAAAAAAGCCAATGTAATAATCGCTGTAACTGTCATCACTATACTACTTCTTTAAATCCTTTAATCAACCTTCTAAGAACCAAAATCTGAACACTGAAACTGAAGTTAATGAGCCAATTTGTCGTCCCGCTTCAGCATATTATAACCACTGTAGTCCACGGCTGGGGTTGCCTGCTCCAAGTTCCACAAGCTTACATTCTCGTCCGGGTTCTGTAACTGATATGACAGCTCTGACGGTTGTAGTCCATATTGGAGTTGGTCTGTATAGCTGAAGCCTAACTGACCTGCATCATAATTCTTCAAATCCTGAGTCATTTTCATCGTTCCAAGTTCATCTTGTGGAGAGCCATAGCCGATTTCATCCATAAGTTTTTCCAAATCGATCATGTCGCTCACTGAGAAATCCTGGTAGTTAAGTTGCTCACATCCAGAACCAATTAAATCATCAGATGACATATTCTTCACATCCTGATTAAACTCTTTCTTCACAAAATCAGTAGCAAGAACATCATTATCAATAGCAGGCCTAAAATTTGCAGACCTCACTTTACCAAAATCAGGCTCAACCTTAACAATGTGACCCTTGGATTCGTTATCAGAAGACCAGGACAAATCCTTTAATTCAGAATCAGAATACTCGGGCAAATTAAGACGTGCATTAATCCCATACATTGCCCTTGCAGCGTCGTCGTAAGCCTTGGCAGCTTCAACAGAAGTATTAAAAGTACCTAACCAAAGACGTTTTCCTCTATTCGGTTCACGAATCTCCGCAACCCACTTTCCCCAAGTTCTCTGCCTAACACCTCTGAAATTACAATGAGAGTTCTCCGGTCCTCCTTTTCCTCTCATACACCCTTTTTTCGAACCCTTAGCAGTTTGCTTAAGAATTCCTGTGCTTCCATTGTCTGAACTATTGATCTCTTTCCACTTTAACAATGTTTCAGCAACATTACAACTAGTTCGCGGTCTTTTCTTCCTGAAAGAAGAACAATCAGGGTTATTATCCATCATACAAATTGCCATTGACTCCAAACTATAATGCCAACAGAACAAGTAAGAATATAAACTATGTAGAAAAAATATACGTAGAAGAAAAAGCAAGATTCTAAGTTGATTCACTTTCTACTTTAACAATTAGAGAAAAATATATATATACATTAGAAGAAACCCAATATTACAAGAACTACTTAAACACTTTCTAAACCAAAAACAACAACTAAATTAACAATGATTCTGAAAATTAATTCTACGCATACCCTTTTCTGTACCACACCCCGAAAGATTTAATCTTTACTTAAATTCACAAAACATATGAAAAAAAAGGAAAAAAAGGCTAAAACACCTTTCGACTAAAGACATGCACATTGACGTGGTCGTTGAAAATGGTTTCCTTCTCTACTAAGCTTCTTTCTTTTTTATATTATTTGCTGTTTTTTCGTCTGTCTCGTTTCTGTACGTGTTCTTGTTTTGTGGTATTTGATGACGTTTAAAGATGGGAAAACAGAGCGAAACTTGGAGGAGAAGAAAAGAAAAATAACTCTTTTAATGATGATATTTATAGCATTCTTGAAATATATCCAAGAATTTATTATTTTGTCAACGTGGCAATGCCCTGGCCGCTAAATTTGGTAAGTTGGTGTTTATGAGTCTTGAAAACACCAACGAAACGTTTCTTGGTCCTGAAGATTTTCCGTTTTTAGTTTGGTTGTGAGTCTTGTGACCACTTTTATTTCCATTTTGGCTACTATTTATTCAAACTTGTTTACCAAGGTTTATGTGAAACAACTAACTTTCTTAGCTGGATTGAATGGTGACGTGGGTCGGGTTTGGACGTATTATGTTGGGCTTGGACTGGGTAGGTCAGTTTGAACTGTTTTAATTCCAAGTTTCGAACACTACAAAGTTGAAGAATATTGGTGAAGAGTGAAGAGAGGTGAGGTGAGCATAGTACAAAATACCAGGATATAGATATTTATCGATATTCAATTTCTGGATGTGTATCGTAGATATATTTTTTTTTTTTGGGATATTTGATATTGTTTTACATGCAAATATTGTAGATATATCCAAAATATCGACAAATATGGTAGATATTGTAGATATTTCTTGATATATCGTGATACATTATTTATACTAGCAAAATGCACGTGCTCTGCACATGAATGACAAATAAATCTTATTGGAGAGTATGTGAATATTAACACACATATAGTTGTAATAGATATACACTCATCCGAAAAAAAGGAAAAATTAACATGTATGACAAATAATTCTTATTCCGATTATAATTGATAGTTGGGCATAACTTTTCAAACCTATTTTGTTTGAAAATGTTGTTAATAACGAATCTTACAAAGTCGTATAATTGCTACATATTAATTTCATATGTGAGTTTGGCACTAAAATAGTTGTTACATAATCCAAAAAGAATAGAGAATTTTACAAACAAAACATTACACGGAGTATGACATCCAATTCAAAGCTCATATAAGCAATTCAGTAGAACATGAGACTATTGTGCTCCAACGTTCTTGATGGAGTGTAGGTTCTTCATCGATTACCAACTTATACACCAGCGCATAATGATCGTGACGGATATCCATGGATTCAAAATGAAGAAATGGTATACAAATCTATATTGTTGGTGCAAAATCATCCGAAAATAGCAATGAGAAATACCATTGTTCAAGAATTCAGTCTAGACTATTGTCACTGAGGGCCCAACACACATCCCGGGCGTGGAATGAATCTCGAGGCCGACACCTATCCCGATTCTACCGGAAATTTCGGCAGAGTTTCCTTTGTTTGATCGGCGTTAAGAAACCCTAAAACCCGCTCATAAACCCGTCATAACCACTTTCTTCATAATACCCTTCCAACCACCATATATATACAAAATCTCCACCCTATACACCACCACGCGTGATACCCATATACATATCCAAAGGTTTAAGATTAACTACACTCCAATACATCAAATAAATACATCAAAATGAGCTAGCTCTCAATATATACAGCAAAGAAGGAACTAGCCTATCTCTATACAACCAAAAGTATGAACTTGACTCTGTCCTCGTCAAGCATACGGAAATCCTCCCAAATCCCCATAACCCTCATCGCTAGGGTTAGGAAAAGCCTCATCTGCAACTGGTTCGTCTGAAATGTTAAGTAGGATGAGCAAACAACTATGCCCAGTAGAAACGCACATAACCAATACATATTCTACTTATAGAAATCATTCGAAACATGCAGGTTTTTATAATACGAATCAAAATATCGTGACTATATAAATACATCACTAGCTAGCATAAATCATATCGGCATGCTTCTTTAATATTCAAAATATAGTTTTCACAACCATCATACAACTATTGTGGCCGCGGCATCCTATTAGAATGGTGAGGGTACGACCGGGTACCGGACCCGATCCGCAGGCAATCTCGGTTCAAGACTTCCCAAAGGTGTGAACCATGCACCGTTGTTTTCCCGATTTTACCGGGCGGGAGATGAAATGCCGTTGTTGTGTTCGTACACACAAAATCCCCAAAGCTTTTAGGGCTCGGGTGGGCCTGTGACCACGACCCCCATACGGTCGTCACCTAACTTACGGTGGTCAACCGTTCGACGATCGCAGATTGCCAGGATCCCGACATACACATCCGTGAGTGGACTAAACTCTCACTCTCCTCGCCTAAACCTCATCGAGGTAACATTTAACCCCACTCAAGCTAATCACCATACAAATGTGACACTACAAGCATGGTTATCTAAAAAGTAGAAAAGGAATTCCCGGACTACATCCAAGGATGCATCCCTTTAAAGGTGGCCCACCACCTCGAAGGTGTACACCACCGTTGGAATCTAGAGCTTAACCTATCTCCCGAAATGCGACAACGGTTCCTTTTTATAGAATTCACGGTTCCTTTTCTAAATCTCCTCGTGATAAACATAGTAATATCGATATATATATATACTCAGATTACCGATTATTTTCAAATACTCTAGTTACATATCTAGTTTTTTCTTTTAAAACTGTTGATTATATAGGTGTGAGTTCCCGGATTTCCGAAATCGAAAGCGTAACAACCTATGACTCCCAAACGGGCCAGTCATAGTAAATAACAACCGATGATTCCCAAACGGCGAATCATCGTAAATAACACGACCATCCCGGGACCAATCCAGAACTTCGCACCTAGTTACAAACAACCGGGTAATCCTTACCCGCGATTACAAAAATCCATCTCTCGTCTCCTTATCGAGACAAGAGACGCGACCTTTTCCCCAAAACCAGTTTTTCACTTTTAACCGAAAAACAATCCCTCGCTACCCCCCGATTTTCTGAGAAAACCATTTCAATTTAAAGCTATCCATATACTTAATTCATATCGAGGAAAACTACAATGCAAAAACATGAATATCATATATACATGCATGGTTGATACGCAAACTATTTCTTAACATTTTAAACAACTCAAATCATGCATGAAAATAAGCAGACTATATATTGGTATGTAGGTTCCTACCTTAGCAAGCTCCGTTCTCCTCCAGCCCACTTAACTGAATCAATCCCGCTTAACCCAATCCACTCGAATTCATTCCTATAATAGCATATACAAATACGTCGATTATTAGCATTGATCGAACAACGAGGAATTCTTATCTAGTGTAAGTCGAGAAGAATTCTCGACGTTAAGAATTGGGTTTCGGATAACTTTCCATCTAACTACCGTTAACAGAGCTACAGGCCATTTCTGGCACTGTTACTCTGACGGTCTCTACGGGCTATTTCGAGCCACTGCAGGCTCCATAACGCCAATTATATCGCGTTCAATAACGATTAAGATTTTTCTCGACTCCGACAACAACAACAAATTCCACTATTCATTTCACATTAAATTCTCGCAATATTTACTGTTGTCTTCCTTATCAATCGTTCATTACTTAACCTACTCTTAAACAATTATAAACTGGCATGAACTGCTCAAAACCGAGTGAATAACCGAAGATTCTTACCGAATCGAACCAAAATCGCCTCCTAGCTTGTTCGCTTCCACCAAAATCGCTCCACTCTAGCTTCTCCTCCACCAATTTCGCAAGCTCTCCCTCTCCAAACAAGCTACTGCCGCCATTAAACTTTCCCCTACCATTAATTTCAGTAATACATCACAAACTATCGAAATAAGTTTTAAAAATTTGTTTGAAACGAAGTTAAACTCACTCGGCAGCGGCGGTATGACGGAATTCCAATCAATTTGACTCTTCACACTTGATTGAGTGTTGTTAGTGATTGGGTGTTTGAATTTTTGGGTGAAATCAATTAGATCACCGGGCGATTTTAGATTTCTCTCCTAGGTTTTGTAATAGCGAATTGGGGAAGAAGAGAATCGATCCGCGATTTTCGGTTTCGCGATTTCGGGTTTTTTTTTTTTTTCTCTAGTTGGGCCAATATATTTAGGCCCAAGCCCAATACATTAAGCTTAAGGTCCTAATCAACGCTAACCCCCACTAATTCGACTTAGCGTCTTGATTATTTTTCGGCCTATCCCGCTAAATTTAATCTGCTATATTCTATCTCACCGCAGGCTATGACAATAACCCACTCATGCGTGTAAGCTGTTAACTTCGTGCCCCGGCTTCGGCCGAAAAAAACGCTAACCGACATTTTTGCCAAATTTCCGCCTATAGTCGCTTACTAAAGTGCCTTTATGAGTCGGAGTTAAGTTTTAGTAAGTTACGTTACGGTTGAAATATAAACCCGACGACCAACTTACATAAACGACCTAGATTTAATAGGAAATTTACGAAAATACCCTTAATAATAATTCAGGACTTTACAACTATAGAGTAGAGCGGTGTTACACATGTTGATCTTTCTCAAACATCAACGACGTGTCAATTTCAAATGATCTCGAGCTCGCTCCATGATTAATCGAGTTGATGTCGCCATTAGGTATGAGCACCTCCGACCAAGTAGAAAAATTCCATTTCGAATGTACTAATAAAATTTATTAAACCAATAATTAAATTTCAAAACAATGCACATACCTTTCTACTATATACTTCCCTCTTTGTTTATCCAAGTTGCGAAACTCAAACCGCAATGCAAATTGTTTAAGTTTTTAAGTCGAAACATACAATGCATGTGAATGACAGACGATGCAATTGTATAGTACACAAGCTAGTTAGAAACTACTATTATGCGGCAATAATTTCATTAATTGTATTCATTCATGATATATTTTGTCTATGTAAATACCGGCAAAGCATGCATGTAATATAATTATTTTGAATAGATGTGTCCGGGTTCAACATTTTTTCAAATTTATTTCTTGCAGAGTTGGTGTGAAATTGCCTACAGTGGAAGTGAGGTATGAGAATGTTTGAGTGGATGCAAAGTGTAAAGTAGTCCATGGAAAGCCCCTACTTACATTATGGAACTCTCTAAAAAGCAAGGCCCAAAATATCGCCGAGATATCCGAGATATCGCCAATATATCTTGTTTTTTTGGTAGATGAAAATATCCGATATATCTCAACCGAATATTGAATCTATTTTTGTCCAATATATTTTGCAATTTCTGATATAACGATATATATCGACCGATATATACAATATAACTGATATAAATTATTGACTTTGACCGATAATATTGACTTTGACTGAATATTGTTGACTTTGACCGGTATATTGACTATATTTCTAATATAATCGACAATATTTCCGATATATCGACATACAAAACAAAATTTTGACTGGTTAACAAAAAAAAAATATATTTCCGATATATCCGATATATCTTGGTTTTTGGGTACATCGAAATATTTGTAGAATTCGATATTTTGGGCTTTGCTCAAAAGCAATTTATGGGTGAGATCCATCTATTTCTTGCTTCTGGGCCTTGTTGGACTACGGGCTCGGCCAGATGCCCATTATCACCACTGTATATGTGACGCTTTTTATTCTCTTTTTCTAACTCAGTTCATAGTACCAACTACCAACTACCAATTGATTTCTATGAATGCCTTTCAAATCTTGCACTTTGTCAAAATTTCACTAGTAATGGAGGTCGTTGCAATGCGTAAAGTAGTTTCTATCTGGTTTCAAGTTAGAAGAAGGCAAGATAAGTATTCTCAAAGATGTCAGTGGTAACATCAAGCCTTCAAGGTATCTATGTGACTATGTACATTGTACACGTTGAACTATGGTCGATCTATAGTATAGTGTACTTATTTCTAAAAAATAATATTCTTGATGTTTGTTTAATTTACTCAAAGAAGGAGAAGCAAGCTGGAATTGTCCCAGAATCTGATGTAGACACTTACATGAAGGTAATATACATAAATGATCAAAGCTATTATCGTAATAAAATTCCCCTGCATAAGTCTAAGATACATAAAACAAAGCTGAAAACTAAGCGCCAAGATGTTTAACTCCTCCGAACATGTTTTCGCACATCAGTTCTATTCGTATTTTCATTTTATTCTCATGTTGGCAATAGTTGAGAAACTCAATTTGTAATAACAGGCAATTGCAATTGAAGGATTAAAAAGGAGCCTCCAAACAGACTACATTTTAGTTGCTCTTACTTTGTGCTCATTCTTCTATTGTGTAAATGGATGTTAAGATCTTAGAACTTGACATCTGTGCGGATGCAGTCGTTGGAAATGTCATGAGAAGAGGAATCTCGAGAGGTCAGAAGGAAAGATTGACAACTGGTAATGTAGAAACCATAAATCCTGACTAAAGGCTTACATTCATGGTCTATTGTGAAATTGCAAAGATGAACCCCAAGAAACAAAAAAATGCAGAAATTGGTCATAAAGTTCCGCCTATGTGAACAGTGTCAATGTAACAACTACCAGACAATATCTGGTCAAGCATAAATCACAGTAGGTGAATACTGAATAATTTTAAGCAAAGTAATTGCTGAAAGTTAAAGGAAACAAATGGTGAACATACACTTTGGCACCAAACTCTATCGCTTCCAGTTTCTCTGCACGCGCTTTTGCTACTTCATCTTTTATTCTTGAAATAAGACTTTCATGTTCTGATATAGAAAGAGGAGCACCATTTCTCGAAATGATTTCTTTTGCAATGTCATCCTGCATTATATGTTGCTTCAAACACCGTTCCTGTACACAACTTAACTTTAGAAGTATATCTTAGAGTGCTGAATTTTCCACAAAGTAGTGTTTTGTTTACCTTATCTCTTGCAGCAAGAACTTTTAGTTTTGCTTCCTTTCCTCTTTTACCAATCTTTCTTTTTGTTTGTCAATCCAACCTCTCAAGTCTCCGAAGAGAGAGTCGATCACTAATAAGTTCACAAAACATACTTTGACTACATATGAGAGAGAGAAAAAAGGTGGGGGATTAATAGCTCTTTCACCTACGTGAGTGCAAATAACTTTGTCACCGCGAGAAAATTCAATAGTCTCGTGCTTTTTGAGGAATCTAATTTATCATATCCATCACTACCATGATTAAAACAATCCAAAGAAAATTCTTTAAAAGCACACCGAGACTTCGAAATGCATTTCCCAAGTGCTTGGAACCGTGAACTTTCAACCGCTTTCGTTTGACTCAAGGGATATCTACAAGTAAAAGGGGTAACAATTTAAACAATCAATTGCGAAATGGTAACATTTCATTTTAAACGCACATGAAAAGGAACTTACTCTTCTCCCATGTCCTTTTGTATTAAAGATATCGATGGATATTAAACCGGGCAATTGAGGAATATTGACTTCGACGACCGCGACTGTTGTCAATTCTCTAAGAAACGGATTCGGTTCGCCTTCCTTTAGTTTAAGAATCTAAGCAGTAAAATAAGATATCTTCGAGACAATGCATCTAAGAATATATTGAAATAGTAGAAGAAGAAGTTTGCGTGATCATCCCAAAGATGCTTTTACACAAAAGCGAAAAACACAGCCAACAGATGACAGACCAAGTGAAAGAACAGAAAGTAGAAGGAATATACATGCATTTGAGACCAAGCCAAGAAAGCACCTTCCTTGCTTTCTCATTCTTTAGTAGCAACAGTTCCCTTATGACTCACATAGATACCATAAGTGATAATGGTGGTTGCGTTAGCCAACTTAACATTATAAGTACCAGATTTTTGGAATAAAAGAACTGAAAAGAAAAAGGAAAAAACCAGGGACATGCAAGTGAGTAGGTATATAGATACAGAGAAATAAAATAACACTCTCATAATACTTATAACAAATGCTAGGTTGTACAATAGTCAGAACAGTGATTATCAAAGAAAGGAAGATATCCACGCGGCCCACACTCAATATATGTAGTATATTTCACACAACCTCTTGACCAAGAAACCATGGCACTTCTTAGATAAGTGATTGATTGTTCAATATATCAGGTATGTCATACATGTTGGACAAAACCGACATATATGAAATCCATTCTGGTTTTCATAATGTTATTTGATCCCGGTAACTGAGATATCCAAAACAGGTGAAATTCTAATTAGTTTTAAGACTCAAAATGAATTAAAAGTTATGATGAAGGCATAAGCATGCACAATAATTAACCAACAACCACCAGTTCTCAAAAATGTAAACTAAAAGATTTATAATTAGCTCACCTGTAAGAGCTTTAAACCAAACTTCTAAGTTCATGATTTCTAAAACTCAATATAAAAGAGAGACACAAGTTTGTAGTCTAGTTACCTTCCCCACCTAATCAGTATGCCCTAATTGAGATTTAAACGGTTTCTGAGGTTGTTCTTCCATCTCCACCCAAGTTAAGTTTGAAAATGGCATTGAATATTACCAATCAAATAAAGCACAACGCACATCGAAAATAAAATGACAAAAAGAAGAAGAAGATATAACATTATGTAAAGTAGAAGATGTAGATCAAGAGGAGGTCAAGAAACATTCACCACAAAGGGTAATGGAGCCGGGAAAAAGCAAAAGTGAATTAAAAAATTTCATTAAAATGATTAGAGCATCCAATCAATGCTTCAATGAATTCATAGTCAAAGTGAGAATAACAAATAGTCAAAGCATTAGAGTAGCATTCAAAGTTGCAAAAGCGAACAACAATTTTGTTGCAAAGACATCAAAAATCACAAAATAAAATTAGGGTGCTGAAAAAAAACCAATAGCAGAACATAGCGACCAAAAAAGACGATAAGAATAGAATATCTTGCCACAGTTCCGCAAAGAGAAAGAAAGTGGAGAAAGTTTACCTGTTGCATATGCTAGTTCCTTTTAGAAATAGTTTGCAGAAAAAGAATCAGGGAAAAAGAGAGTTAACAATACGTGAAGTAAGAAGCTTGAATAACAATTGTACATTTACAGCTATTAAAAACATTTCTCTGCCAATCAATAGTATGCAACGAATAAAAATGTATGTGCGCTCTAATTGGGAATCCAAGGACAGAAGATATCCTAAGTGGAACAACCTAAAGGTTGGACGTCCCTGCATTTCTTTCACAAAGGCAGACCATGAAGCACCCTTTTTTTTCATTCCTTATTAACCCACCACCACCCCAACCAAACCTAGCCACTTCATTAAACCAAGGAAATAGATGATGTACCTTATACAACATTCCATTCTTTGGGCCAAGGACTGAATGAGGGCTTTGGAAATGATCCTTCGTTTCATCTCTTTCACTACGACGACAATGAAAAGGGTCACCCACATGCCCAACACCATGCTGCAATCACAAAGAAAAATAAACTCAAAACCTCGAAGTCTAAATTGATCGGTTAGATTCTTAATAGTTTTAAAATGCAAGATCTATACACACAAAGTAATACATGTTCACCAAGCTTAACTAAAATCGAATTGTTTTTACTACAATAAGGAGAAAGCTTAACTCATAAGCCTCACAAAAGTTAGAAGACAATGAAAGCAAATGAATCAAAATGAAATCATTATACTGACAAATCATCATACTTAAAATAATTCTGTCAA
Organism: Coptis chinensis; assembly: GCF_015680905.1. NCBI lineage: Eukaryota > Viridiplantae > Streptophyta > Magnoliopsida > Ranunculales > Ranunculaceae > Coptis > Coptis chinensis. The sequence goes on along the minus strand of NC_141463.1, from coordinate 82,202,363 downwards.
AACACAATCTACAATGAGCTCACACACTAATATTAACAAATAAACATGCTTAATCACCACAAAGTTAAGATCTTGAACAGCCCCAGAGTCAATATCTGAATAGAAACGATAAGATTGGAGTGAGAAAAAGAAGGGGGATGGCAAACGAACTGGAAACATTGAGTCAAGTGAAAGACACTCAAGTCTGATTTACTGAATGGGAAATGGGAACTTCTTCATACCACCTCGACATGGATTTTGCAGACTCAGGTGTGTTGTCTGTTTGCAAATGAGGGGAAGTCGTAAAGTGGAAGAGAGACGGTTGGTTTATCGATTTTAATTTCACCAAAGGTATTTATTTAGACAATCAATGCTGGGTAAGTCGCGAACAATTGAATAGGGGCGTATAGTTGATTTCCCACATGAATTTACACATACGTCCTTAAGTCACTATATAATTTTAAGGGTATAGATGGTAGTAAATTTTGAAATGACTAAGTAGTCCTTCTTAAAGGCATTGAATAATTGATTTTAATATTTTATGAAGGGTATTTCATGGTAGAAAAAAGGTTGGTCCAATTTAAATGTCCATGTTAATTATGGTATACTCTACTAATTGAGATTTATTTGAAATATAATGGTAAATATTAAATAAAATGATTATATATACAAAATATCGCCAAATATCTCTAAATATCGTAAAATATCGTAAAATATTATAAATATCGCAAATATTATTGAAATATCACCGATATTTACAGTCGTATATATCTCTGAACATATCGTGATATTTATATATCTTTTTCTGAAATCTGGATAGATATCTCCAAATATCGCAATATATCGAGATATTTTGTACTATAGAGATGAGTACAGTGAGCTCTACTTGGGCCCATATATGGTGCACTTTTGTCTGGTGTTACGTTGGTTGTGGCTGTGGCCCAAATTGAAACGAGATCCTTGTATTCACAAACAAGTGAAACAACATGTCCTGCGTCAATCCAGCAAACAATATGATTTGAAATGGTTGATGTGATGGTCTTAGTATATGCTACCACTCAAATTAATAAGGTTTAGAATGTTGCTTACACAAGTTTGGTTGTATATGACTATGTGGGCCTGATGATCCTTGCCCTGGCCTTTGAATGTTGCATAGTTGTATGTGTTTTGGGCATTTGGATTGCCCTGCAATCTGCTTAGTTAGACTATGGACCAAAATACACCGATATATCTGATATATTGGTATTTTGGTATATCGATATTGATATTTCCGACATAAATCTACCGAATATAGAATTTTTTTTCTCGATATATATCGAAATTTCCGATATAAAACTTTATATCGCCGATATAATTGATATATCGGTTGACTTTTGGACCATTTTTTAATATAAATCCGATATTTCCAATATATTTTTGATATTTTTGATATTATATTTCTAATATATCTGATATTTCTGATATTTTAAATAAATTGGACTAGTCACAAAAAAAATGGATATATCTGATATATATCGGTTTTTGGTACACCGATATATTTATCGATATCGATATTTTGAGGCCTTGAGTTAGGCTATGGGAATTTTTGAATGGCTCCATATTAAGGCAGTGACGAATGATGGCTAAACAATTGAGATAAGAAAGTGTTAAAAATGTTACTGAAAATTATTCAAAAAAACTGAAATTCCTCACTCATAATGTTTCTAATTTCTAAAATGAAAAACAACAAACTAACAAACAGGCTGGTTAGTTCAACCCCAGCTTTTGCTACCAAAACAGAGAAAAACAAAACAAGAACAAGGTCCCCCAATGTGGGCAGACAGAATCACGATAGAGAACCGATACAATGAATTACTAGAACCAAAGCTGACCCTTATCATGGGCAACATAATTTATATCACTGCTGAAGTGGATGATGATGATCCTAGCATTCTGGCAGATCAACAGGTGGGGATTCTAGAGTCTCCAATTCTCCACTCCCATCCTCAACCAGGAAAGCCATAGCCAAACCCCAAGTAATGTGAACATCCAAGTGACAATGCATCAGCCAGACTCCTGTTTTTGCAACATAAACAGCAAATAAACTGTTAATTTCATTGAAAAAGATGCGCACAAAGTTGCAACTGTTAAAAGAACTAGTACATGATAGTGTACATGTTAATGGCTGCACAAAAATTAGTAGTAACTCAAAGCAGTAAATAACCAATAAATTGGCCTTGTATCCACGTAGGAAATTAGCAGCCATACCGAACTTATGTGAAAGTCCAAATTATGAAAATGAGACTTGTAAATGAAGTAATATACCAGGATTGTCAGCGACAAAGCGTATAACTGCCCATCCACCTACTGGTACTGCAACTGTATTTCTCATAGGTGGATCAACAAGATTGAATTTGGAGGTGTCACTTTTCGCATTGAAGTTCCCGAACCCCTCAGCAACAATGTAAAAATCATAGCCATGAAGATGAATTGGGTGATTCTCAACTGTGAAAATACTAGTACCTTGCAACACAACTTGCACATTTGAACCATATTTAAGTGGATACAGTTTGGTCCCTGATGTTGGTGTCCATAGTGCCCTGCTCACATTCCCAGTGTAGTCAAATTGCAATGGTGGTGCTGCTGTAAAATCTTTTGTGAACACATTACTAGCTCGACTGTAGTGTGCTTGAAGTATCGAATATGTGGATGGAAGCACAAATGATATGTTGTTCATGCTAGCAGTAAAACGAGTTCCATTGGGTCCTTGACATTTTTGACCTTTTGGGCATGGATTAAGTCCCAAACCAACAGTGAAGAACAAATTTTCGTCGATTTGGGTTGGAACGTCGACCTTCCTAGGACTTCTAAGACTAGTAGTGAAGGCAGATGCTGCTGCGGTGTTGTTAAAATCAGGAAGTCTTGGGAGTATAGGCGAGGAATTGGACTTCTTAGCTGAAGCATATTCAAGGATTGCAGTGGTGGTGGTGTTGTCAAAGGGTGCATTTATCGCACTTTGGTAAGCGCGTGCAGCGATATAGTAACGACCAGGGGACTGGTTGGCGTTAATAAGGACGTCAGTGGTTTGGCCTGGGCCCAACATAATGACTGAGGTAGTGAAAGGTTTAGTGTATAACGCATCGACACCAACGACAGTGAGTTGGTGGTTGGCGACAGAGAAGAAGAGTTCTTGGTTTAAGGCTGAGTTAATGACTCGGAGGAGGTTTGTCTCGCCGGAGTCCACTGGAATTACCACAGTATCTGCACCAAAAGAATACAACATACACAATTTGATCAGAGTAATTGAGTTGATTTGCAGGTTTACCGGCCTAGTCTATTGGTCCCTTTTAATATAGCTTCAAAAAGTCAAAACAATCTTTATAACTTGAACTAACCTTGGCTGGAACACTTGTAGAGATCTCCTGGTTGACCATTGATTGTGTAGGCATCAGAAATATTTGGGGCTGCTCCAGTTCTTTTTGCCTCATTTATAACATCAATAGGGTTGGCATCCCACCATTCTCCTGTTTATCAGCAATATTGATCATCAAAATTGTATCATTATCACTAGGAGTACTACTAGGTAGAATTTGTGGATGCATAAAGAGCACTAATCGGCAAAGTGTAGGACATAAATATGGTCGAATTTTGAGTGAGATGTATGGTACATAGTCACAAAAATGCGGTCTTTCTCATACAACATCAAATGGATAAGGCCGGTTCATTTACACCCTGTAAACATGGCATGTTGGGCTCATGGCCAGAAACATCCCGAAATATTGACAAATACATTAGTATCAGCGGCATATATTGCAAAATCAGGGTCCAAACTCCAAATATCAACCTTTCCGATATGTATCCTAAAATTTCTTACCTCCTTTTTTTTCAAACTTACCTTGAACCGAATTTCTCGGATTGATACTTCCCAAAATCTCGTGCGATATATTTTGGAAAGTCAGGGCTCCAATATATGATTATCGGTGGATGGCTTTTTTTTTTTTTTTTTTTTTTTTTTATTTTTTATTTTTTATTTTTTATTTTATTTTATTTTATTTTTTTTCGCTGTAAGGTGGATGGCTTGTTAACCGAGTAATGCTCATGGAATAAACTCATGGAATAAACAATTTTAAACAAGATAATTGTGATACTACTCTATGAAATAACGTGAACCATGCTACGCATCGGTGTTTTTTCAAGTATTTAACCTGTCGCTCTAATATTTATGGGATAGTATGATTTTTTGAATTCTAGTTCTAATTTAAAAACTAATATAAAAATATTAGGAAGGGTTGAAAGAAGTTTTCTAAATTATTTTAAATAATATGAAGTGAATTCTAATTTCTATAAAGTGACAGAGTTTTTTGTAAATTGTTTAAAAATAAGAGAGCTGATTAAAATAATTAAGAGAGATTACCAAGCATAATGGTGGTTTCTCTAATGGGCTTAGCAAAAGGGTATGGAGTTCCTTGCTTGGGATGAATGATTAAAGCTCCGTAGACACTAGCTCTAAGCCATGAACTATGAGCATGCCACCACAATGTCCCTTCTTGTCCTTCAATGGTGAATCTGTAGGTATAACTCCCTCCTGGTCGGATTGGGCACTGGGTCACAAATTCTGGTCCATCTGCCCATGCCGTTCTCATTTGCCGAACACCATGCCTGAAGAAGAATTACAGCAATCAATGAAGGAAATAATAGATACATTTTTTGAAAAGAAAATGGAAAAATTCTACAAGAAGCTAGCTAGTTGTGCTTACATGCCGGTATAAATGTATAATCATACTGAAAACATTTTCAACGAAATAAATTTTGGATGCAAACGCTCATTATGCCGCGGGACAGAATGTTTTGAACTATATATTAAATTGAAAATAGTTGTTAAAGAATAAACAGGAATTTCGTATATTGCATTCAGTACATAAATATTTGATATGAGAAAGTCAAAATGAAACTATTTTCTTTTTGGGATGAGTTAATTAATTTATTTATAAAAAAAAAAACGCATCACACAAGAATATTGTTACCAGTGGATCGTGACATTGTACTGGGCTTTGTTCACCACTTTGACTTCTAGAGTATCTCCACTTTTAACTTCCAAAGTCGGCCCAGGATATTGTCCATTCACTGTTATTATGTTGTGGGATTTGCACAGCCTCTTCACTGGTGTTTCTTGAACCTATTCGAAAATATAACAGTTAGCTCCAAATTAAAATACACAACGGGAATAGTTCTAAAAGTTATCATACACAAAATTCAATCCAATTGGATTATGCATCGATAACTCACGTTAAACAAATGAAATGGATAATATCAACCTTCAACTTGGCCGAATAAAATCGTTCTCATTGTACATATACAGATATATATACTTAACTAGAGTAAGTTGATTAGCTCTACTAACATGAGTAATCAGCCATATAGAAATGCAAAAACAAGATATTTCGGAAGAAGGATAACAAAACATACAACAAAGTTATGGTACTGAGTTTCTGCATTGGCGAGTGATGCAGCATGTGAGAAGAGAAGAACAGTGCCTAGGAATACGAAAAAACACCATTGGTTGACGATGTTATAACTGTAAGTTTCCATCTCCACAATTAATTAAGTCCTTGCTAGCTAAATGAAGGTTGAGATGGTAGTGCAGAGTGTAAGAAAGAAGCCTCCTATATATATAGCAAAGAGAGAAGGAGAGAAGATCGAGGGGGTCGTTAGAAATGGGCAGTTAGCTTGTATTTTAGAGATATGGCGTCAAGATCTCTAAAGTCTGAATTGGAACACAACTTAGTTCAACTCTACACAGGAGTTGGTACAACCACTGGATAGCCTCCCAAAAACTAACAATTTCATGAGAAATACTTGCTTTAGAAGTCTCCAATTTGGTGAAAATTTTCAAAAGGCTTCATTATTTGTAAAGTCATTTTTCAAGTCACATTTTGCATGAATACATAAACTCTCTACTTAGTTTGTCATGTTCAATACAATAAGAAACGCAAATTCTATATCTACTATGCCAGGCAGAGGAGTCAAAAGGTTCCATTTCCTTCTTGAATAAATATCTTCATCATTTTCTATATGCCTATAGCTTCTTGTTCAAAGCTTTATAGCAGGTTTGTTAAGAATCGAACTTTATTATATAAGAGTCGATGCGTATAGATGTATATATATTTTTCTTTGTTATTTTTTATTTCCGGCCATATGACCTTTTCATTTGATATTCTAGAATGACTGTGACCTACAAAAAGCAAAATGGTCCCTGGTGGCGCATTGCATGAATGCATATATGGTATATTACTACTCGTTCATCTTCTTTACGTACGAATATGCATGGTGATCGAAGCTTTGTATATTGGGCATCAGATAGTTTATAGAATTTAAATTATTCGATCTGCTACGGTCAACTAGCCAAGTGTACTGTGGATCCTCCATCTAAAAAATATTGAAATTCACGAAAGTTTGACAAAGCTTGGAGTTTTCACTGAAATCCGACATTGCTGGGAGTTTCCTGTACTTTTCGGCAAGTGAAAATTAAAGTAACTGAATTGTCCAAATTTTAAGTTCTCCGACGCAATTCATGTCTAAGAGTGAATCTTCAGGGGTCTAGCTTGTGGTCAGTCCAGTAAGTAATTTTCAAATGCAAACTGGTCACACATCCTCTATGTTATTTCCAACTTCCCACCATGAATCCTAATTCCATCCAAAAGTAGTGAAGACGAGTCTCCAAAGTCATATAGATTGTATCTAATTTTGAAAAAAAAAAGACTTTGTGAAATACCAACTATAAGATGAAGCTCTTCTCCAAAATTTATAGCCGACCATTGGACCCTACCTTTATTGCCTTTTTACTCATTTCTTACGTACATACTAACTTGTTGCCTTGTTGGATGCGAACCAAATATTTGGTCTTAATCACTAATGGAATGGAGTATTGGAGTTAATCGCAAGCTATCAATTTCTACCTTTATTGTGTGCACATTTTATTTCAATTCTATATTGATTTCATAGGTACTAATCAGGTTGTTATGAGCCTACTCTTGTTGAAATATGTCTATTAACTTCTTTTTTGTTATTTTACTGTTGTCTTTCAATCAAGTCTACGAGTTTCGGTTAAAGGTGGACTTATATAACCTATGCTTGATTAAAGTATATCACTATATATTCAATGATTAGTTAGGAATATAAAACGGATCAAGTAATTTAACCAAATAGTATGAAATTGACAATTGGTCGCTTTCAATACTGATTCATTTAGAAGGATAGTGTGGAGTTAGGTAGCCTGTCAAGCGAATCCCTTCGTGACCTCCAGACATCCTGTCGATCTGGATATTCCAATTACACTTTCCATGCGTGTCTTTGTGCATGTTGAACAATTCGAACAACCAAAGAAAATGAATGTGTAATCCTCGACTAAGTGTACTACTTGGATTACACCTGCTCTAAAAATCTTGACTCACAAAAAATTTACATGTTATTCTTTTTCTTACTTCTCCGGTCAATGAATTTAATATTTAAATTACAAGTCGACGCGTTTAAGTAACAATTGTTTTCCCTTGAACAAAACAAATGCTAAGTGAGAGATTTGGACGTTGAGAAAATTAGTTAGGCAAGTTGACTTGTTCGATTAGTTTGAGATTACTACTTGTTCAACTCGGCGCGTAGGTGCTTATAAAATTCCACTTGGAAGTCCTGAGCTGCAAATTTCGTAAGGATGAACATCTTTAAATGGAGAATTAAGTAATTCATGGCCATGGCATTGATATTACGGTAGTTAGTTAATTTTATCTTGTTAACAAATTTGTGATGCAAAAATCGTAACCAACTCGGGATCGTATGCGTTACCAAGTAAAGTGATATACCTCTTGGGAAATGTTATTAATTACCAACTAAGTTAAGTGATCTACTCTTAGCAAATGTTATCATCTCCATTTTTTTTTCCCTTTTTTGGATAAACATTATCTCCATTTTTCAAACGGTGCACATTTCAAACTTTCAGTGGGAGCATCGAACATTCACTTTAAATCTTTGCCTGGAAAGTGTCGATAATTTTGTGACAACCGTTGATCACTTCAATTGAAAGGAAGCTATTATTACTATCAACAAGAAAACGAGGTAGAGCAAGAGTACTAATTGGGTAGGAATAAGATGTGTGAACAAAAAAGAGGAAAATCGAAATAGGTGTGATTATTGAAAGTTCGTTAACTGAAAAGAAGTCATGGTTCCCCACTTCGAAAATTTAATGTTAGGTGCGATCTCTTTTCAATTAGACCCCTATGGTGCTGAATTTTTGCACAATTTTACTTGATCATCATGATAATGCTATATCGGAATTGATTTAAGTGAGTGTACTGGAGAGCAATATCCACAATCCCCAAATAGCCGAAGGTGATCAGATTTTGTTCGAATTGATATGAGAAATATGTGCCAACATGCATGTTTAATTTTTGTCGAATATTCTCATCTGATCCCAAGTTTTATATTGTGTACATTTTGCTGATTTGTATCAAAGTTGTATTCGGTTTGATATATGTACACTAGTTTTCGAACCCGTCTTACGAACGGGTGCCGTTATATTAAATTATTCAAAAAAATATTTACAAAGTGAAAACCCCATTATCCTTGATTAAACCCTTTGATTTATTTTTTGTTGTTTAATAATATAAGTTTGATCGAAGTTTTGTGAGAATGCCCAACAAAACAAAGATCATATTGAATCTACTTGAATAGCAAGACATTCTCCATCATACAAAAATTAGAAATATGATAAACACCATTTTAAATGTAAAACTATATTTGTGGAGACATTCCAGTCCCACTATAAATAATACAACTAAGCTTTGAGGATGCATGGTTCAATGCATTTGCATCCAGTTTTGTATCTCCCATTAATTATTTTTTTAGGTTAGTTCACTACATTTGCATTCAATTTTTGATTTTATGTTAATTATTCTTTGATGCTAGTTTAAATGCATTTCCATCTAGTATCCGATTTCCCGTTAATTATTCTTTGAGGTTGGTTCAATGTATTTGCATCCAGTTTATGATTTCGCTTTTAATTATTCTTCTTTGAGGTTAGTTCAATTCATTTGCATCAAGTTTTCGATTTCCTATTAATTATTTATTGAGGTTAGTTTAATGTATTGGCATCTAGTTTCTGATTTACCATTAATTATTATTCTTCTTTGAGGTAATTAGCTCAGTGCAATTGCATCCAGTTTCCGATTTTCCGTTAATTATTCTTTGATGAGTTAAGTTCATTGCATTTGCATACGGTTTCTGATTTTCCGTTAATTATTTTCTTTCGAGTTAGTTCAACCCAAGTTTGTAATTTATGTGGTCATTTGATCGCCATAACATATGTATAGATGCAGTTCTCTTCGTTCCCATGCACTATTCATATTAATTTGAGATATTAATTTTCTACATTCAGAATGACAGGTCGGTGATCTCTTTTTCTGCCACACTTTACTTTAATATGCCATCAAGGATCTCCATGATCAGACATTGGATTCATGTTTTGCCTTATAGTGATCAAATGATTATAACTCTCTAGCAGGCGTCAAATTTAACTCCTTTCTCACTCGGTCACCCTTTTACAACCCAACAGTTTACGTAGACATTGTGTGATCTCTTTGACGTTTGACTGAAGCAAGTATCTGCAATTGAGGGACAACTCGAGTAACTTATAGCTTAATATCATCTTCATTATGACATTCTCGTACTCATAGGAATTTTACAACATTGACCCCAGTTATAACAAAGTCCCAACAATTCCTATGATCATATAGGGATCAAATACAGAGGTTTCTAATTTAAAATATTCTATCAGGCATTGAAATGTCCTAAATAACATGAGATTCCAATGCCTAGGTTGTTTGATTGCTCTTATGACTTACCAAACAAAAAATGGATGCTCTAATGTATTGGGTAGGCTTGCTTGCACCTCCTGACATGGGCTGAAGGTTTAGTTAATCATGAATTTAACTTCAAGTGCTTATTCTTTGAATGCATTTTCCAATACAATTTGTGGGTATTGAATGATTTGCAATTGGGAGTATCTATAAATTATGAGGTCTAAGTGTAGGAAAAATTGTAATGCTAAAGTTTGTGTGTTGGTTTGTGCAAATCCTTCGCATGAACTATCAATCTTTTGTTTATTCTGTTTCCAACTATAATTGTGAAATTTACATCAAGTGTGAACTAATAGTGATGTGCTTAGGTTTGGATGGGAGCCGGTATGAAAGGTTGTAAACTCAACTTTGAGATGAATGAATGATCTCTCTGAGGGACATGCCTTCATAAAAACCTGCAAATATACACTTTACTCTTACTATAAAGGCAATTATCTAATATGCATGAGACCGGCAGAACACATACCAATCAGAAAGTGTTTTAGCACTATAGCAAATGTTTTGAATACACTATATTATTTATGTAGGCTTGTTTGCAAAAATTACTCAAAACCGACCGTAATACATAAAAAGTTGACTAAGGCTTCTACAGTTCTACCCAAGTTCAATTCATTAAATGTGAAACAAACAAAATAACAATCCAAGTTGTGCATTCAAGTATTCAACACTATAAAAAAGATGGTGGCCAAAAATCTAACATTCTCGACCATTTGAAAACATAGTTCACCTTTTAAGAAAATCTCAAACTACAACAAAGTGAAAAGTGAAATTATGCAAATGAAAATTGAAGTAGGATTTTCAGTATTTCTCTTGATCATTGGTCTATTTCTTGAGTTGTGTCGAAAGTAACTATGGCACTCTACAGACGTACCTTACCATAATAAGAAACACATTATAGATAACATGCAATTCATGAAGAAGAAAATAGGTCACATATGCATTAATCATTTTAATATCTAGAAGACTCCGACACAGACGTTCATCTTATTCTATGACTTCGAATTGCTCTATGCAATTTTAGTAAATAGCACCCACAGCAGGTGAATCCTTGAATTTATTGATGGCACTCATACTGACCAAGAAATCTTTAATTAGATTACCTAGCTCACATTAAGATCCTATACAATCATTTTTCATAGGTATAAAAGAATCAACGTCAACTTACAATGGATGTTAATATAACTATTATAATAGCCAATATTGTAATAACATAATACAAAAGTAATGGATGGTATAGTTCATGACAAAGGGAATTTTTAAGAAAAGTAGACATAGTTCAAACTTCAAAACATATATTAAAGATTGAAAGACTCAAAGTTTTGAAATAACATGACAGGAGGCTTTAATAGAAGTTCCCATATATTGTTGTCAAGCTAAGGAAATTTTCTTTTGCAAGCTGGAGAGTGTAAGTAAAGGCATAAATCAGGTTTTCAAATTAGTACTTGCAACTCAGAGAGCTTTGAACTTGAACTTTAAATTTTGAGACTTTAGATTCCTGAATCATCTCAATCTATACACACATATATAATCAGATTAGATAACAAATAAAACTCCATCCCACATTTCTTTGAACTATAATATCGGAATGAAAAATTGCTTCAACCACGGTTTAATCTCAAACTTGATTGTCATCCATATCAATTCATGATCAGCTATGTTACACATTTGCAAGGGTCAGAGCTGCTGAACATTTTTCAGAACTAACGTTCAATTCAAGCGCCTTGCAGATCTTATTGCTATTAATGGCTAACATCGCATAAACTTCATGAGAAATGCAACTCAAATTTTAATTTAGCCACATGTGACCTGCTAACCTAAGCATCCTCAAACCATGTCAACATCAACAAAATTGGAATAACATTTCAATACTTTATATGGTATAGCCCATTAAATAATATATATATATATATATGGTATAGCCTTAAAGCCCGGCCCATGGCCGGACCTGCTACATTGATAAATGAAAAAGCCCATTAATTTTGACATGCTTAATTCTCTTATTCATGTGTATTGGGCTTTAAAATGATTTGGGCCTATCAAGATTTTTTTCGTTCTAAAGCTCATTATTTGATAGTGATTTTCCAACAATTTCACTATATTTTGCATACGGCCAGGTTTGCTACGTGATTTTTTTTCCAGTTATACCCACAATTTGCTTTTTTATACTTGTACTGATTCCTTTAAGGTGGAATAAGTATATAGAAATTGATCAATTTTTATTTTGAGCATCTCTTGAAAAACCCAAGTTCACTAATCTAATAGGCAAACAACAACTGTTGATGTCAAAACCACTTTCATTTCTCATGCTCCTCGTTTAGTCCATAAGGAGATGAATCAAAGGTCAACTGTTAGCTACTATGACCACATCACCAGGGAGACCATGCTAACAACAAAAAGACCATTCTGGAGTTTTATCTCTTCATGCTTAGTCACTTTACTGAGAAAAAAAAAACAAAGGAATATTGTTCTTTTGTTCATAGAAAAACAGAGACATTTTACGTAAGAGTTCATGCAATCCAATTAAGCTTCTAAACAGCCATTCTTACGTTAGACCACTTCTATCAAAGCATTGCCTAAAGTCTCTATTGCCATGTCATTCAATTAAATCTATAAACTAAGAACATTCAAGAAAAAGTCAAATAAAATTTTCCCAAAATTCAAATTCGAAAAGGAGATATCAACGTCATTGTAAAGACATGTCACCACTTGGCTTCCAAAATATTTTGGTTATTAATCAAATATGAGTACCTTAACATCCAAATTCCTAAGGTGGTTGTGAAAAATATATTTTGCAGCTAAATTCTGGCTGAATGATGATTAAAGATATAGATGAAAATAAAGTGTTAGTATAGGGAACAAAAATGATGCGTTCTCAACCCTTGACGAACATTGACAAACGCAAAGTCACATCATAGTACTCTAATTGCAAAGAATATATATGACATCCGACAGCCCGTACATTAGGCATAGTGGGAAAAATCACTATAAGCTAATCATCATTGTAATAGCTTTAGCAAATAAGACAACACTTTCTTTTGCATATTGTTGGTATTAAATTCATAACTATCAATCTCTACGCAATTGGATGAACTTTTGAGATTGGGTGGTACTGTTGTATAGACACAATCGACTATAACACTTCCATCTCCTGGTCAATTCTGTAATCAAAATTAGTTGGCAAGCAAATAGGATGACAGCACGAAAACTGAATAAAGAGAATGAATATTTTTTTTACTTTGACAGTCTGCTCATTGGTTTTGGAATGGGTATCAAATCACTGAAGCATTAGACCATCAGTCCACTTCTTCTTATGTAGATTCAGCAGCATCTTCTCCTCAAGTTCATTCTTCCTGTAATTGATTGCTATCGAGTAATAATGTCTGTTCAACCCATGGATCAATGCATGGAAGATGGATGTCACCAAAGAAAACAAATTGGTTAAGGTGCATTCAACAATAAACTTTGAGCAATTAGTGACATACTATGTTCAGAATCTACTTACTTGTATGGACGACTTGGTGAGATGCCCAAGATTGGATGTTGTCTCCCTTGGTTCTTGGCCAAGCATCATGGTACTACTTTTTTATTTAAAGCTTCAAAACTCTACAAAACACAGTTGAGTTAGAAGAGAGGTAGGCATATAGCATAATCGGAGGGAGGGGGACGATAAAGAGTCAACTTATACACTAATATGCTATAAAATCATAAAAGCTTCCAAAGTACCAAAGAAAGGAGTTACTGGCACAATAAGCTGCAACTAACCCTCAAATATGAAAGAAAATAGCAACATTGACCCGAACAAATCGCTCAAACTCATTTTTTAGATTGTCAATAAACTTGGATATATCTTTAAGGAAAATATGAATTGTTAGAAATATATAATAACATGGATATGCTGATAAACTTCTTTCAAAGCTTGTGGAAACTAATCTAGCAAGTAAGAAAATTGAAACCCGATAGATGAAAACAATAAGCCGCAATCGACCCTCAAATATGAAAGAAATAGCAACATTGACCCAGAACAATCGCTCAAACTCATTTTTGGATTGTCAATAAACTTGGATATATCTTTAAGGAAAATATGAATTGTTAGAAATATATAATAACACGGATATCTTTGATAAACTTCTTTTCGGGCTTGTGGAAACTAATCCAAAGAAATAAGAAAATTGAAACTGATAGATGAAAAATGCTTAAAATAATCACATCAGTAAGTAAAAAGGCAATTAACCCCTCTTTCTTTGCTCCCTTTCTCATAGCAAATCACATAGGACCAGGATAAAGTTGAAGGAGATAAAATAAAATTCAACGTTTACAAAACAACTATGTTTTTCGTTTCTCCATAGCTACTACTTTTTTTCAAATAGTTGTAGACAAAATGTTTGAAATAATACCTGAAAATTCTTATAAGCCTGTAACTAAAAGGTATCCAAACACAACCCTCCTCTCTTATTCTTTGCACTGATTTAATATAACCATACTAAAAGAAGACTACACATATTATGTGTTTGTGAATGTTAACTTTACCATATGTCTTCATCCAAGGAACTATATCTTCAATCAAATAATTCAAAGATGTTTGAGAGCCTTAGTGCAAGGAAACTATATCCAAGAGTCAAAAGGAATTACTACTTATTATTTGTTTCCAAAACAGATATATTACCCCATATTCACCTACGACATATCGGTAACGCCGATAAGAGGATATTATCTTCTAAAGATAGTATCAGACACTGCTTTTTAGTATTTTAGGTTAGTCAGGATTTTTTATCATCACTTGAGAAACCTAGTATCAGACACTAACTTTTAGTATTTTAGGTTAGTCAGGATTGTTTATCGTCACTTGGGAAACTTAGAAATGGAGGTTTTTAAGCTGATCTAACCCATCTAATCATGTGGTTAATATATAAGAACTCAAGTTGGACTAATTAAGTACAAAAAAATATACAACCCCATATTGTAAAACCTAACAATACAAAAAATAAGAATAAAATTGATTAAATAACAAAGTTGGGAATCACTAAAGCAAAAGAAAATATGATACCTTCATTGTCTGAGCTTGTTGAGAACTGTTTGATCAATTCTACGATTTAGAAATTTTGTTCATTTTTTTTTCTTGTTTGTGAGTAGGAAAAAGCATGAGAAACAAAGAGAGAGGAGAAAGATTATGCAAAGAGTTCTTTCTGTTTGATCAATGTCTAGCCGGTTTATGGAGAAAATTTAAAAGAGTACTTAAAATGAATAGGAAATAAGACAAATAGTTTTGTTCTTCGTGAGTAGGAAAAAGGAGAAGAAAAATAGATGGGAAGAATAGAAACAAATGCCGGGGAGTTTACTTAATTTGTCGGATGTTGTGTTGCTCACAGAGAAAGGAAATCAATCCATGTCAGTTGTGGATAGGGGAGTTGGAGTCATTACTTTTACCACTTGTATTCTTTAAGTATAGTTTCCCCATACTAAAATTACATGATATTTTTTGTCCACAAATAATGCTTGCAGAATTTGACCATGAGAATATCAGGTGAACTTTATACGACAATGAATTGGAAATTGAACGATTAAATTGAAAGTCTAAATTTTACCCAATGCCAGATTCACAAAACAAAAAGGTAGATATCACTAACCTTTTCAAGGCAAGGGGTAAATTGACATCAAAACAATGCCGAGATATTTGAAAAGGATCATATCCCACTTTATACTCCCAAGACCTAATCAATTCACATAAAACAATCATTGGAAGGAAAAAAATATATCAAAATTGAATGAAAATTTAGGCCTCAAATAAATAGAAAAAAGTTCAACAAACAAAAAACTTGCCATGTCGTTGATAGGGAGGAAGTGAAGAAAAAGTAGGGTGTGAACTGAAAGTCAGGGTTAGCGCATCTTCATTTTGGGGAAGAACCGATTCAATAATATGAAAAATTGTGAATAATTGATTAGGAAAATTAATAAAACTTGCCTGACTTGACTTATACCGAGTTTAGGCCAATAAATTGTTTTTCCGAGAACGATTAATGGAGAAGGAGGCTATCCATGCACTTTTTGTACTTTTTAGTTTTTTTCTTCTTCATTGTTTCTTGTTTGTGAGTATTAGTTATTCATTCCTTTACGTAGGCTTTGGATGGATTTTAGAATAGAGAATTTTAGTGTTTTGTGTCGAAAGTTTGATTTCCTATTTAGTCTCCTGATTTTCCTTTTTTCTCTCTTGATTTTCAGAGAGAAGTATGCCATCCTGATTTCCCATGAGTAAAGTGGGTACCCTCAGAGAGCAGGAAAAGAGACTGCTATTATATATATATATATATATAAAGAAATGGACATACACAATCAATAATAAACCCTGGCATAATTGAGATATTGATCTGCACAATCCCATTGGGGTATGCTTTCTCTTTATGTGTATCGCCTATCACTCAATTTCTAACCATCTTACTGTTTATAAACAAATATAAAAACTAATTGATGATCTAACATTGATAATTAAAAACCAAAATACAGTTGTTAAAGACTGTGTACCTGAACAGTAGTTGATTGAAAGTGAAACGCAACTAATTTCAAGCTTGGGAGATCAATGTCGATACTCAGTAGCCAGTACTATGATGGAAAGGCGACAAATCTATCGTTTTGTTTTGCTGGAAACCAATTTAAAAATTAAAATAGAGAATTGGGTTTTAACACCTTCTACGGCATAGAAAAAAAAAATTTCGTAAACTAAGAAGTTAGTGAGAATATATATAGTGAGAATATATATGGTGATTAAGGCTAAATGTAGACTTATATCTAGTAGAGTTTTTATATAATTCAACATCTTTAATCTTTTCTAAACAATCCAATGACTGTTGAAGGTGTGCATATAAAAAACCGCATGGATAAGAGCTTGAAAGAGCGGCATAGTTTAACCTTTAAAATTTTAATTAAGGGAAGTTTTTTTTTTTTTTATTTATCAAAGAGGGGTAGGAGACTTTACTGAGTAGTGAGATAAGTGTTTCTGCCCTAGCAATCATTCTAACAATTCTATAACAACGCTTTGTGCACACATCGAAAAGGAGAATAAAAAATTTACTTTCAATAGTGATTTCTGATTTCTCGTGCTCCAGTTTGACATAATCAGCAAGTTTGTTGATGAGAATTGAGGGGAACAAAAAGTGATTCAACAATCTTACCCTTTGATCTTCGTTCTACTCTTGCAAAACTGATGAAGTGGAGAAGAAAGTGGTTTCGGTCGGAGAAGCGTTTTTGGGGTTTTGACATGGGTTAAAAAAAGTACGTGTATCGGTTTGGTAAAGTTGTTTCACTATTTCTCCTTCCTTTCCTGAAATTGCTTTTTCCTAAATTATCGCCAAGATAACGTGTTTTTTTTATAAGGACATGGTGATTTACAGAAAATTTCTAGGAGAATAAGGCTGGCAGGAAGAATAAATTGACTCTCCTTTTTTAAATCATGCCATTGACACAAACTCTGCCAGCTTTAAGAAGGCATCCTCAAAGAAACAGAGAATGCGGTAGACTGGTAGCACTTGTTGCTCATGAAAGATTTAAGACTATCTTATCAATAAAATACATAGAAAGATAAAATAAATAATAAGCTCACCTTGAGAAATTGCGTGTACTTGTGCAGTACCAATTGATGAGAATGAGAAGGCATGAGGTGCTCTTTGTACACATGAATGTGGACACCCTTGAAAAGTACTCAAAATAATGAATTATCAGTATTTTGATTATTAGCAAACTCCAAAAGTGTATTCTAGCCTTTCTAGGTAATCTTTGAGGACATCTGGATGAAAGAATAGACACTTCTTGAGTGGAACATTTATGGGATTAGTCCTTTTCATTTTTGGGGAGATTATTCCCAAGGATACATTGCTTCTATCTAACATATCTAATAGCAACATGATTATCTCATGATGCTACAAACAATAAAAGAACATGGGTATAAATAGTACCTTTTCCAATGCAAAGAGTCGCATTAACAAAGAGATCAATGGCTTCACATTCAGGTTCATCAAAAGGATCTAAACATTCCCTGAAAATGCCTCCTTCAATATAGTGAATTGCAATTACATCATAATGAAAATGATGAGGTTACTTGAAACTATATAAGATTCCTCCCTACAAAACAACGAACATTATCATATAACTTGATTAAACATCATATCTAATTTTTAATTTGTTCTTTGAACTCAAATAGTGTCCATAACAATTTGGCTAACACATTTAGCTTGCACTTACTCATAAGCAATGGGAAAACTGGTAGTTCCAAAGGTTTTTCAGGCTTGAAGCCTTGATTTCGAAATTAGTTGTGGTGTGAAGTTGACCTTTTGAGTCGATCTTGAGCTAGAATGCGCTCTTATCATCAAAGACATCTATTGGTACCCGTCAAAGCATTCAACCAAATTAGCCTAACTTTGGATGAATTCAAATGCAATCAATGATGAAATTAAAAGAAATTTGAAATTACAGAGACACCGGAAGAGGGAGAGATAGAGTAAACCCATGAATCAAAATTCATGACTTCAAAAGATGAATCCCGCACCTAAGGTTTTTCGTTGACGTTGCTTGGAGAAGCAATTTGGAGGGGAGTTCTCATTCAGAACGGTTCTACATTGTTTGCATTGGACCAAACCGGATACCCTTTGATCTTCCCCTCGTTATATCACGGACGACAGTTTAATTCCATTCCCCAAAGTTATAATTCATTAGAAGAAAAAAAAAACGGATGCTCATTTTCCCTTTACCAGACATTCAAAGCAGCTAGTGTTGCCATACCTTCGCGAGTCCACTATAGAAACAAAAAGCTTACAATCATGTCAATTATCAACAACTGTATTAAGGTACTACTTGAGTGCATCCGATATTAGGTGACAAAATTTAACGCCGACAAATTGTATGCACTACCGGATTCTATGCGTGAGGAAATCTACATTCTAATCTGCAAGTGTAAAATCCGCTTTTACCTTTGAAGCGGAAGCAATATGTGGTACAACAACAACGCTTTTCATGTCAGGCCGATCCTGCGGGTTTCATGTAAGGCTCATCCTATTGGAGGAAAATGACACAAATTAGTTAAACAATAAATTCAACCTTGAGTAACTCAGATTTAAACCGATAGATAAAAGTGAGGTAACAGACCTCGAAGACATCAAGGCCAACCCAAACATGGGGTTCTCTTTCAAATGTTCAACCATCGGCCCCTACTACGGTTTATAAGGATTGCCTCCTATATTAAGAAATCACTTTGTTTTTAGGTTAACTTGGAATTGCATATATCACACCTAAATTATGAATAATTGACATTCACAAATATAGAACAACACCTTCTGCATGATGGCAAGCCTATCTTTGTTGATCAAATGGTACGTTGTTTTATCCAGATAGGTCAAGACTTATCCGGAAGAAGCGTCAATCATCGCCATCGTTGAGTGGTCCAATTATAGACTATTGAAGTAAGGCTCAACAAAATTTTAATCCTTAAATATTAGCATTACTGCCACCAATTCTTTTTTAGCTTTTTTTCTCCAACTCCTTCATCGCCTCTTGTTCTCGACTTTCTCTCGTTCAAGTATGGGCTCATAGTAATCGGGATGAGCTTCCATTCTCGTCTTCAAAGCTGCAGTATCACTTGATAACACTTTTCAGCAATGTCTTCTTTAGCCTCTTCACTTCTTTAATACAATTCTCCCAAACCCTCTCTCTTCTTGAAGAGTTGGTGGATTTGCCGAGATGATGTATGGTCAAACTTCGGGTTGTAATACTTTGATTTGCTTCGATCGACATCTAGTAAATTAATCTTGATAGGATGAGATTGGGATGGGAGGGAAGATGAAGAATAACTTTTGTTTGGGTTTTGGAAAAAGGTGTGATGGGTTTTAGATAGTGTATGTGAATTCTTTTGTAGGTTTTGTTTCCGTTTTTTTTTTTGCCCTGATTTATTGGGTTTCTACGGGAAGAAGAAAGTGTGGGTTTTGTGGAGTCGAGTTAAACTTCCTTTTTTTTCTCCAATATTTTCGTAATCTCCCTATCGACGTGGACACACTCAGAAGGCTCTAAAAGGGACTGCTATTATATATATATATAAAGAATCCTTAGTCGATCTTGGAGAGATCCTAAGTTCGTATTAGCTTAGCTACGTTATTAATGTGCAGTGTTTTCCTTGGGAGTTTAGAGCGAGTGCAACACCAAAGAATTACCACAACGTGTAGTTGGTAAATTGCAGCAAGCTAGACAAATTATTGACGGAAGTTGATTCTACTAAAGCTTGTAGATTTGCAATTCACAGTCTTAACCATGTTACGTAAACGAATGCGGAAACGTGACAATTGGACAAAGAAGATTGAATGTGGTGATAGAAATCGACAAAAAACAAATCAATTAAAACACTTACAAATGCAAAGCGAATAACCAATAGAAGTGGAGACGAGATTTACGTGGTTTGGCGTTAGCCTAATCCACCAAGCAAAAGAGGAGAATTTTACTAATCAAGAGATAAACAAATAGAGTACAATCACTCACAAACGAATCCCGAAGAATTCACAAACTCTCTCTCACAAATTGAACCTTACAAATCCCACCAACTGGTCTCGTATTTATAGAGGTGGGTATCAAATTAGAATCCTATTTAGAATAAGAAACCAAAACCTTAACTGTGTGGTTTATCCAAATCTGAGTCGTATACCAACAATTCTCCACCTTGGTGAAGATTTATCTAAATCTGAGCCGATCAACCGAATAGCAAATCCCCTCTTCAAAGCACAAATGTCCGAAGGACCAAACAAATAACAAAATGTCCGAAGGACCAAACACGACTGTACCACATAGTGGCTGCCTACGTACCCTTATTAAAAGATCAAGCCGACCGTAGTTCACCAATGCCCTTAAGAGCCAAATCATCTCAAATGAAGGATATGAATCAAATTCAAACAATGTTGAAACTTGATTCCAGAAACCACTTTGGTTAACATATCAACTGGGTTCTCCTTGGTGTCTATCTTAGTGAGTAAGATATCACCCTCTAAAATTTCTCTGACAAAGTGAAAACGCACATCAATGTGCTTTGTACGGGCATGATGAACTTGGTTCTTGGCCAAATATATAGCACTCATGCTATCACAGTGAATCTCGAGCTGACCCTGCACAATACCCAAGTCATCTAACAAACCCTGCAACCAAATAACCTCTTTCATAGCCTCAGTCACCGCCATATATTCTGCCTCTGTCATAGACAATGCAACTGTAGACTGCAAAATAGACCTCCAACTTACCGGAGCACCAGCTAAAGTAAATACATACCCAGTAGTGGAACGGCGCTTATCCAAATCACCTGCATAGTCAGACTCCACATAACCCACACAAAGCTTACTAGTATCCCTCTCAAACATCAAACTAACATCTACAGCACCAAGAATGTATCGTAGAATCCATTTCACAGCTTGCCAGTGTTTCTTCCCAGGGTTATGCATATATCTACTAACAACACTAACAGCTTGTGAAATATCTGGCCTAGTATACACCATCGCATACATCAAACTACCAACAACACTTGCATATGGAACACGAGTCATGCACTCACGCTCCTCATTGGAACTCGGAGACATAGTAGCACTAAGTTTAAAATGAGGGGCAAGAGGTGTACTTACAGACTTAGTGTTCCCATCAATACCAAACTTCTGTAGTACCTTCTTCAAATATGTCTTTTGAGACAAACAAACTATGCCTTTTGCTCTATCTCTCTGAATCTCCATGCCAAGAATCTTCTTAGCTTCACCCAAGTCCTTCATCTCAAATTCTGAGGACAAAAGCTGTTTAAGCTTATCAATCTTAGTCTTGCTTCTTGAGGCTATAAGCATATCATCAACATACAAGAGCAAGTAGATGAAAGAACCATCATATTGTAAAGACTCAAATTCTCGTTAAGGGTATTTTTGTAAATTTCATAATAAATCTAGGGTCATTTATGTAAATTGGTTGTCGGGTTTATATTTCAAACGTACGTAACTTAATGAAACTTAACTCCGACTCCTAAGCCCCGTTAGATAAGCAAATCTTATACGAAAATTTGACCAAAAATGTCGGTTAAGCGGTTTTCATATAGATCTCGTTAAATCACGAAGTTAACGAGTTACACGCATGATTGGGTCATCGTTATAGCATCTACGGTGAGATAGAATATAGAAGATTAAATTTAGCAGGATGGGCCGGAAAAATAATTACGACGCGACGTCAAACGAGTTGGTGGTTAGGAGTATTAGGACCTTAAGTCTAATTGGAATATATTGGGCTTGGGCCTAAATATATCGGCCCAAATAGAAAAAACGAAATCGCGAAACCAAAAATCGCACCTAAATTCTCTTCTTCTTCCCCAATTTTCGCCCTTTTAAAAACCCTAGGAGAGAGAAACCTAAATTCTCTCAATTTCCATCGATCCAACCTCGATTCTTCACCACACTCAAACCTAGAAACACTAAACCCGAAGTGAGAGAATTCAAAATTTCTGGAAATTCTTCATACCGAAGCCAAATCACGGCGACAGTGAGTTAGTTCCTCTCCAATCGATTCAAACCCAAAATTCAAACACCCAATCCTTAGTAGCACTCAAATCAAGTGTGAAGCTTCGAAAATTCTTGGAGTTACGTCGGGTTTTAAAAAGGTTAGTGAATTTATTGCCAACAAAAATAGTCTGAACTCGATTTCGTTCTATTTGGTTGTATTGATGAATGATAATTGAAATGGGGTGTGATAATTCGACAAAGAGCTATTTGGAGAGGTGATGGCTTAACGAAATCGGTAGAAAAAAAGCTAAATGAAGCATTCTTACCCGATTTGGTAAGAGATTTTGAGATTTTCTAGTTCTATACTTTGTTTGATGAAGTTATTATGGTTGGAGTGTTGAAATTTGGATGGGATTGTGATGTATTGGAAAAAAATAATAATAATAATAATTGAAATTGGTGGTTGAATGTCGGCAATGTAACATTGGAGAAGATTGAGTTGAGCGATATCGGTGGAAACGACTAGCTAGGAGACCGCTTCTTGACTTCGGTAAGAATTATCTATAGTCACTTTATTTTAGAGAAGTTATGTTAGTTTAAACTTGTTTAGGATTTGATTGAGTAATGCACGATTGATAAGAAACACATCGATGTCGTTGTTAGATTTTAATATGAATCGAACATTTCGGATTGGTTGTAGTTGAAATTTGAACTTGGAATTGGGATGGGATAGGATTGGCGTCGATATGAAGGCCTGCCATGGCCCAAAATAGCCGTAGAGACCGTCAGAGTAACAAATTAAAATGGCACAGTAGCTCTGATAATTATAGTTAGATGAAAATTTATCCGAAACCTAATTCTTAACGTCGAGATTTCTTCTCGGCTTACACTAGATAAGAATTCCTCATTGTTCGATCAATTCTAATAATCGACGTATATGTATATGCTGTTATAGGAGTGAATTCGAGTGGATTTGGTTAAAGCGGGATTGATTCCTTAAGTGGGCTTGAGGAGAACGGAGCTTGCTAAGGTAGGAACCTACATACCAATATATGGTGCGCTTATTTTCATGCATGATTTGAATTGTTTACATAGGAAATAGATAGTTACATGTATCAACCATGCATGTATATATGATATTCATGTTTTTCTTTTGTATTTCCTCGATATAAACCTGTATATATAGATAGCTTTAATGTGAAATGTTTTTTTTTGGTAAAATCGGGTAAATGGATATTTGTTTTCTTTGTTAAAAGAAAAACTGATTTTTGGGAAGGGTTCACGCCTCTTGTCTCCAAAAGGAGACAGAGATGGATTTTGTATCTTGGTGAGGATTCCCTCATTTTGTAACTAGGTGGGAGGTTATTATTGTTCCCGGGATGGTTGTGTTATTTACGATGATTTTTACCATTTGGGAATCATCGGTTGTTATTTACTATGACCGCCCGTTTGGGAGTCATAGGTTGTTTACTTCGATGGTGGGAAATCCAGAACTCACACCTACTGAATCAAATTTAAAAAGAAAAACTAAAAATATCCTAGAGTATTTTGAAAACAATCGGTATATATATAGTATATATATAGATATTACTATGCTTGTCATGTCCACGAGGGATTTAGAAAAGAATTGTGAATTCCTATAAAGAAGGAACCTGTTGTCGCATTCGATTCGGCAGGCGGCAGTTTGCTCTAAGATTCCAACTGTGGTGTACACCTTTCGAGGTGGTGGGCCACCTTTAAAGGGATGCATCACGGATGTAGTCCGGGAATTCCTTTTCTACTTTTCTAGATAACCATGCTTATGCGTGTCAAAGTATGGTGATTAGCTTGTGTGGGGTTACATGCTACCTCGATGAGGTTTAGGCGAACCCGTGAGAGTTTAGTC
The DNA here is from genome assembly GCF_015680905.1 of Coptis chinensis. Lineage (NCBI taxonomy): Eukaryota > Viridiplantae > Streptophyta > Magnoliopsida > Ranunculales > Ranunculaceae > Coptis > Coptis chinensis. Next base: position 82,178,130 of record NC_141463.1, on the reverse strand, counting down.
CACTCTAATCTATGTGTGTCGATCCCGAAAGCGATCTGCGATCGTCGAACGGTTGACCACCGTAAGTTAGGTGACAGCCCGTATGGGGGTCGTAGTCCGCGGGCCTACCCGGAGCCCTAAAAGCTTTGGGGATTTTGTGTGTAATGAACACAACAACGGCATTTCAATCTACTCTAGGTAAAATCAGGAAAACAACGGTGCATGGTTCACACCGGAAAAACTTGAACCGAGATTGCCTGTATTTAATTGGCTGAGTACCCGTCAAACCCTCACCATTCTAATAGGATCTTGCCCAACAATAGTTGTATGATGATTGTGAAAAACTATATTTTGTATATCAATGAAGCATGTTGAGATGATTTCTGCTAGTTAGTGATGTATATATATAGTCACAATATTTGAATACTTTTATGGAAAACCTGCATGTTTTAAATGTTTTCTATAAGTAACTATTTATTGGCTATGTGCGTTTCTACTAGGCATAGTTGTTTACTCATCCTACTTAACATTTCAGACGAGCCAGTTGTGGAGAGAGGTTTTCCCTAACCCTAGTGATGGCCGGTTATGGTGATTTGGGAGGATTTCCTTATACTTGACGAGGGCAGTCAAGTTCATACTTTTGGTTGTATAGAGACTAGTTTCTTTTGTTGTATATATAGAGAGCTAGGTCATTTTGATGTAATAATCGTATTTTTTGGCAACAAAGGCTCCCTTGTTTTGTAGATTTTGTCATATCCCTGTAGTATTTAAAGTTAAGAGTAGTATATGTGGTTGTTGGATATATATATGGTTGGAAGAATGAATTTTGAGATATTCAGGGGTTATGACAGGTTTTAGGGTTTACGAATGTCGATTAAACAAAGGAAACTCTGTCGAAATTTCGGTAGAATTGTGATGGTGTCGGCCTCGAGATTCACTCATCGTCCTTGGATTGTGTGCTGGGGTCTCGGGGCGTCACACATATAGTTTGCGAAAATAGACACAATGATCGTAGTGACTTCTTGTGTACTTGAGCCCCAACATAAACCGATCAAACTGCTTGTACCAATGCCTGGGAGACTATTTCAAACCATATAACAATTTTTTCAGTTTACAAACCCAAATCCTCTTTGCTTGCAACTTTAAACCCACTTGGCTGAGTCATATAGATCTCCTCTTCTAAATCACCATGTAAAAAAGCAGTTTTTACATCGAGCTGGGCTAGCTCCAAATCATACTGAGCTACCAAGGCCAAAAGGATGCGTATGGAGGAGTGCTTCACAACCGGAGAAAACACCTCATTATAGTCAATCCCTCCTCTCGAAGTGAAAAAAACCCATCTTCTTGCCTTGTACCGTAACTCATTACTTAGAGATCCTTCTTTCAATGCAAACACCCATTTCCTCGCTAATCGCCTTCTTACCCGTAGGTAACTTTACAAGCACCGAGTATCATTCTTATGAAGAGATTGCATCTCCTCATCCATAGCTGTCTTCCACCTTTCTGACTTGGAGCACTGGATTGCTCCATAATATGAGGAAGGAACATCTTCATCAAGACTTTCAATAACAGGAAGTGCATAGGTAACGTAATCGTTTAGCCAATACAATGGGGGAACATTTCTCTTAGATTTACCAGTTGCAATAGGCTCATGAACCGGAGCCAATGCAAAGGACCAACATTCATCTGCTCCTCTAATGGAGTCATATCCTCTGCATTATCATTTGTTCCATCACCTGTAATCACTATTTATGTGTCTTCAAATGGAACATTAACTGACTGACTATCCATGGTTGCCAATCTTAGATACAGAACCATCTGGACTAGGTGAAGACGCATCAATCTCCACCTGCTGCAATACCTCTTTGGCCATACTCTCCACCTGCTGAGAGTCAGCAGACTTCAACATAAAAGCCTCATCAAATGTCACATCTCTGCTCAAAATGAATTTCTTATCTTTCGGATCCCATAGCTTATAACCTTTAACTCCACTTTTCAGACCCACAAAGATAGCTTTTTTTGCTCTAGGATCCAACTTACCATCTTTGACATGAAAGTAAGCAGGACACCCAAACACACGAAGGAATCATAATCCCGGCGGGTTTACGCACCAAAACTCCATAGGAGTTTTACCTCCAATTGCAGGCCGAAGGCAACTTGTTAACAAGGTAGCATGCATAACTCACAGCCTCAAAAAAAAACGCTTTGCCCAATCTAGCATTGGACAACATACACCGCACTTTCTCCATTAGAGTACGGTTCATACACTCAGCTACCCCCATTATGTTGCGGCGTACCTTTCACTATGAAGTGCCTCTCTATTCCCTCATTCTGACATACTTGCAAGAACGGATCACTCGTATATTCACCACCATTATCAGTTCGGAGTCTTTTGATCTTTCTGCCAGTCTGAGTTTCAATCAACTTCTTCCACTTCACAAAGATATCTAGGACTTCATCCTTGTTTCTCATGGTATATACCCACAAACGCCTAGAGTAATCATCAACAAAGGTCACATAATAATGTTTGTTCCCTCCAAGAGATGCATTCCTAGAAGGACCCCAAACATCCGAATGAACATAATCAAGGGTTCCACGCGTACGGTGGATAGCGGTGCCAAACTTTACCCTTGTCTGCTTGCCCAGAACATAATGCTCACAAAAATCCAACTTACAGGTCTTAGCACCTTTCAACAATCCTTGCCTTATTAATGTTTGCATGGACTTCTCACATGCATGTGCAAGACGCATATGCCATAATCTGGTGGCCTCCTTAGCAACTGCCTCTGAATACTCAGTAACAGCTACTTCTCCACTAACTGTACCACCCTTCAAATAGTACAAGTTATTATGACGTATGCCTTTCATGATAACCATTGCTCCAGAAACTATCTTTAGAACACCACTGTCAATGACTACCTTATAGCCCTTAGCTTCTAAAGTACCAACAGAGATAAGATTCTTCTTCAAAGCGGGAACATATCGAACATCTTTTATTTCCTTAACTGTTTCATCATACATCTTGAGACGAATATTACCCATCCCCATAATGCGACAGGGTTGATCATTCCCCATCAACACATCACCACTTTCAAGCTCCTTGAAACTTGTAAACCACTCCCTTATGGGACAAACATGATAGGTAGCACCCGTATCCAAAATCCAATGACTGGAATCAATGAAACAAATACTCGATGTAACAGGAAAAGAGAAATTTGAACTATCAGAATCATTACCTCCTTGAGCAATGTTGACATTAATCAAGTTTTACGCCGGTATCTTTCGCTTGTATTTCAACTTCTTGCAGTCCTTCTTCCAATGTCCAACCTCATGACAAAAAGCACACTCATCACGGGCTAGATTTCGCCCTCTCGACTTGGAACGAGATTTACTTCTTCCACCACCAGAGTTTGGGCGGTCATTAGACCTCCCTCTTACCACAAAAGCAGTGCTCGTCGACTCTCTTGACTCCTTTTCATTGTTGTTCATCATATCCCAACTTGTCAACGCAGACTACACCTCAGAATAGTTCAAAGCTTTCTTCCCGAACATAATGGTGGTTTTTATATGCCCATACTCCTCCTTGGGAAGAGATCTCAACAAATGGAAAGTTTTGTCTTCATCCTTCGTTTCTTCTTCAATGTTCAACAAGTCGGTAAGTAACTTGTTAAACTCGTTCATATGCTGGGACAATAAAATACCTTCTTTCTTTCTCATATCATACAACTTTGATTTCATAAAGACACGACTTTCTATTCTCTTATCTAAGTACTTCTCTTCAAGGATTCTCCAGATTTCCTTGGCCGAAGTCTCATTGAGAACAAGATACTTCACATCCCTAGCCAAACACGATCTTATGATACCACAAGCTCGCCTATTTTTCTTAACCCAAACACTCTCCTCTATATCCGATGGTTTTTTGTCTAACACATCATCCAAGTCTTGTTGGCATAGTGTATCTATAACTTCACAACACCACATACTAAAATTGTTAGATCCATCGAATTTCTCCACATCAATCCTTGCATGGTTAATATTCAAAGTCGTAGGAGGTGATTTCTCCTTAGACGTCATAGAAGTAGTACCCGATGGAGGATCCGTCGCCATACTTTCTCAAACTTTCATATACTACAAAACAATCAATAAACCAACAAAAGAAGCCCTAGGTAGAACCTTGGCTCCGATACCAATTTGTTACGTAAACGAATGCGGAAGCGTGACAATTGGACAAAGAAGATTGAATGTGGTGATAGAAATCGACAAAAAACAAATCAATTAAAACACTTACCAATGCAAAGCGAATAACCAATAGAAGTGGAGATTTAGATTTTACGTGGTTTGGAGTTAGCCTAATCCACCAAGCAAAAGATGAGAATTTTACTAATCAAGAGATAAACAAATAGAGTACAATCACTCACAAACGAATCCCGAAGAATTCACAAACTCTCTCTCACAAATTGAACCTTACAAATCCCACCAACTGGTCTCGTATTTATAGAGGTGGGTATCAAATTAGAATCCTATTTAGAATAGGAAACCAAAACCTTAACTATGTGGTTTATCCAAATCTGAGTCGTATACCAACAAACCACACATATAAGATTATGAAATATGGCAAATTGCAGTGGAATGCAACTTGTAAAATCATGTTAAACGATTGTAAGCAATAAACATGCTCAACTCGAGAAGAATCGTTAGCCATTGAAATTAAGGATAACACAGACATAGTCACCATTCAATAATAACTATCCGACATTCTATTTTCTTTTTTTCTTTTTCTTTTTTTTTGGATAAGTAATGTTTATTGAATTGATTGGAATTTTCTATATAGACGCGATCATCTGAAAGTTTGGGATTTGTTGAAATGATTTTATAACATATCGTCGCCAATGGAAGATAATTCTCTCATGGTAAACTGCTACAACTTTTGATAAGTTTGATAGTCGCGCAAGAATTCTGAAATCAGATTCTTAAAGGTGATGCTTCACTTAGCTGCTAGCACCATCTAGACATTTATAGTTTTCTACTTGATCATAGAGGCGAGAGCCTAATTTCTTCAAAATGGAATGTCAATTAACTGAAAACATGAGCATAAAGCAACTCATTCCAAGTATCAGGCACTCCAGGAAGGCACCAATGTATACAATCTGCATAGCTGCTTGGGTTTGATACCTGATCTTCAGTTAACTCATCCCATTGCTTCCTATGGATGGAAGGATGTCCTTCTTTTCTGTATTCTGATAATTGTGTTATGTTAAGTATTTGCACATTTAGTCCTCGAACTCTTAATTCATCTAGGGTAGCTTCAACAATGTTCATCATTTTAGGATTTGATCCTCGTCCCCAATACCCTTCTTTTGTTATTGGCTCTGTTTCATTGTAACAGTTCTGCTGCTCTGATAATCCCCATTCATCTCCCCTGCAGTAGTTACGGCAGTGAAATATAAATGATGAAAATGCATCTCTTTTGTTGATAGATGCCTAGATAAAAAAATTGAAGTGACACGCTACGTGAGTACATGACACATGACCATAGAGAGTAGCAAGTTGGTTTCATTAGCTTCCTAACATGGAGAATAGAGTATATGAACTCAACAACAAGATCGATTCATTAATTCATTCCTATGCGGAGACTGAATCATGAGATCATTTCACCTACAGAGACTCCAGGAGAGAGGTCAACTTTGCCGCGGACACTATGGCGAAACATTGGGCCTTCTTAGAGACTAGGTTTTAGTGCCTTTTTAGTTTTTTGTTGGTAAGCCAACTTTTAATGTTTTGGTGGGCATTGGAATAGTAAAGTTCGGCAGAAGCTTGGGTTTAGTGCATTTTTGTTGGTGGGCCTACACTTTTTTATATAAAGTAGAAGTCGCCCATACATAATACAAAATATTATGATATAGATGTTTATTGATATTCAATTTCTTGGAATTGAAAGTACAACTTGGGCGGGCTAAACCAAACCCGGCGGATTAGACTCTAGGTTGGATTTGGCCAACTTCTTCTGTTTTGGGTTTTGGAAAAGTAAAGTCCGACCGAAGCTTGGGTTGGGCTTAGTTTTGGACGAAATAAAGCCCGACTAACCCCCACCCCGCTTATTGTCTCATACGTCGCAAGTGACATGAAATTGAACTTCGCGGTTCACTGTCGGCTAAGTGGCTCGCTCCGAAGAATTATGTATTAAATATTTAATTACCGCAGTAGAATGTGTTTAATATTATATTCTGCAATAAGTTTAGCTAAGAATGTAGTGATCAGGGATCTTACCAGAAGTGAGTGGGTGACATACTAACAAAAAACATTTGGGTCTTGCTACGGTTCACATGAATTTCCAGCCAATCCGACCATGTGTTCAGAGCCATTTCGTAGCTGCGCAGCATCTCCACCTCTTTGTATATTCCATCAAGGCTTCCAAACGACCCCCATCTATTATTCATCATCACCATTTCCTTCAAAATTCAGAAATCTAACTTTGGAACAACGGAGTTCAATGTGTTGATGGAACACACCAACGGCCCTTACAAGCTTGTTGGGCCAGCCAACATAGGAGGCAGGACTGATCATGATTTTCATTCCTGATATTAGGTCCAACTAAATTACTTTAGGCCCGAACAAATATGGGCTTGTATCAAACTTAGTAGTTACAACTTACAAATATGACCAAGCCTTTTCTCCCTACTCCCTTGGAATACATAGCTACATTACGTTGCAATAAGTGATCCGTTTATGTTTATTTCAGATGCTCTAATCAATTTATGACTATACTGTTATTTACACACTTAATCGAGTGAAAAAAAATATATTATGTGATTTTTTTTTACGGAAGAACAAGTCCAATTTATTCGAAAACTGCCTGATTAGCCCTATGAGGATCCACTATATGTCACTATTTGAATCAACATATAATTTATACACTTACAAGATTTTCATTTTCGGCCGTTTCCACCAAAGATAGGAATTAAACACAAGTATATCTGCATCCGTCCAATGTCTAGCGTGCTTTTCAATTGCTCTGACTCGGACAATCCGGTCAGGCAGTCGATGGTTCACTGGATCATCAGAATTTGATTCCACCAACAATGGTGCCCAGTAAAACTCAATAGATGCATTATACTCCTACATTAATTGCATAACAAATCAGTTAAACACTTAAGAGATGGGAATTATTGCATGTACATGAACCTAAGGATGAATAACGATCTAACGAATGGTATCATTCTTTAAGCATTATAGAGCATTGGCGCCTTTCTTTCGGTAAGAATGATTCATGGCTTACCGTGGCCTTGAAGGTGATCAAAGAGCCATTGTTGTGCATGGACTTGAGTGCAGGGGGGATTACAGATTCCACGAGACAAACCATTGATACCCACTGACCCCTGTTAAGGGAATCACCAACGAAAACAAGCCTTTTCCCCCTAAGCATCTCCAGTAATGCTGTGGCATTGAACCTTGTTAACAGGAAACATTCCACAAACTCAAAGAACATTAACTTTGGAACAAATTAAAGCATCAACTCAATGAATGAATCATCAGACTTTTTAGTAGATTGATTTTCGTTCACAAAATGATATGATATTCACAATACATTGACGACCTCTAACGTATATATTGATAGTTATATATTTTCGCTCAAAATCTCAGTAACAAACAAGATTTGCAACCTCTCAAGGCTTCCACCAAATAAGTACTTTCAAGTTTCACCTGTATATATTTCCAATCACGAACTTAAAAATGAGTTAGCATGCCGAATAAATCATAATGTAACAAACAACTCCACAAATGTTTGATTCGACTCGAACATGTAAGATAGCTAGAAAGAGAGAACTGAACTAACTAACCTTGGAAGGTCACAATGGTTAGGTTGCCATCTCAAATTCTGATAACTCAAATCCTTTCTCCCAAACTTCTCACAAGCCAGTTGATCAGACATGTAAGTGCACTGCTTCTCAGAATATAAAGGATAAGACACATTGTTGAAGACCCATTTACCATCAAACACATTGCAATTACTAGACAACATCAACTCTTCTTCCAAAATTCTTCCATTCTTCTTGGTGATACAAACAGTAGCAAAGACTAGGCCAACAACAAGAATGGGTATAAGGGCATGGAATAAACTCCTAAGTCCCCATGTCCTAATCACAACCATGTAGTGTTTCTTTGCCATACGTACAATTTACTGGCTATGTTATTGCATAGAGTACTTCTCTGAGTTTTTGTTTCTCTCAAGACATAATCTAGCTTGTTCTTTTAAGTGAAGTTGGTTATCATCATTCTTTCAGAAATTTAGAAACATGTGGGGGCAAGAGCAGGTGTATACAACTATCAAATATGATTAAACAATCAGTAAAATATACTTCATACGCTTAATTAGGTCTGGTAGAGGGTCATGTTCTCTTATACCCTTGTCTCTCCAGCTCTTGCATGAAATCGACATAGCATTACTAAACGATCGAGTATGGTTACTGTTGCTTGTAAGTGCAGTTTGATAACTTCCACTTGAACATGAGCTGTTTAAGACATACTATATCATACAGTTGGTTGAATACTTGGATCGTTGGGGTAGTTGAACCCTCCAAACCAACTGGGAAGTTCTCTTTTTAAGCAATTGCTGCTGCCTTGCTGGCAACACATATATTCTCCTACTGCATCTCAATTCTCGAAGTAGTTAACTAGCTAGCTATAAAGGAGTTTATATTAATATATCAAGGATCCTCATCCCCATTTAACGGGTACGGCGTTTGGTACTAGTTCCCAAATGCGATATAAATATTGATGAGAAGTACGTCGTTCGTGTGGACAGTCATGATCTTGCTTATGAAAGCAAGCTAGAATAAAATGTCCAAGCTTAATTTGATGTGGTAATCACTGATCATAGTCTGCAGCCTAGCTTATTGTATGTAGATATAATTTCTCATTGATGACTCACGGATTTTCTTATGGGATATAATTGCACACATTAATAACGTCGATCAATCCACGATCTTCAAAAATAATAATAATAAATAAATAAATATATAATTTATACCATGCCCCACAATTTTACCTGCAACGTGAATTATAATCTAATTTTTTGTAGATGTATTCAACTAACCATGAAAATCATCTCTACAAAATTTCAGCTCATTTGATAATGTTTAACTATGTCAAAAGATGATTGCAAAATCGAAAAATTTAAACCGTTTAAAAAAAATCAAAATTGGGAACGATTTTTAACTAGGTTAGAGATTTCTAAATAAGACGAATTTTTGTGGAGATTTATCAATGGTTAGTAGATCATATCCACAAATTATTAGCACTTAACTCATCTTGTAGGGAGGCATGGTATAAACTATAGTATAAAAAGTATGATAATTGAAACCTGCTCGATATATATAGTGTCGTGGGCCTAATTTGAAACAATTTTGAGCCTAATTTGAATTAGTGTCGTGGGCACGGGCTATATACTAGTTCAAAATAAGTTCTACCAGATAATATATAAGTTTTAATTTATATAAGTTTTAATATATCAAAACTTATATATTATCTGGTAGTACTTATTTTGAACTAGTATATAGCCTTGCCCACGACACTATTTTAAATTAGGTCCAAAAGAATTCCTACCAACCGAATGATAAAAACCCAGCCCACAAAATAGCCATTGTTGACTAAATCAACAATGATCCAGTACGTACTCTTTCAAATTAATATTTTAAACTACATATATCCTATAAGACGTTGGATTTGCATATCATAGTTTGTGAGAAACAATTGTAGCCTCCGGATATGGCCCTGTGGGCCCACACCAAGCCTTTTTATTAAATAGATAATTTTTGAGTAGTTTTGGTACTTGTTTCAACCGACATCAATAGTCCCACATCGCCAAGAGATAAAGCAGCCACTAAGTATAAAAGTGTGGATCTCCATAAAGTAGCATCGAGGTTTTTTCAGAAAAAACCTCACACTCTTGATCTAGTCTAAAATAGTACTTAAGTGGGGACAATATTTATGCTAGTGAGATCAGTAGACCTAACAAACATGCAAGCAAATTAATTGGCGGCAGCTGGTTATGCGTTCCACTGTTTCCAGCCTTTTTATTGTTGTGATAGTCTGGATTTCAACTTGGGCAGGCCCAGCCCAAATACAAAGAGCAATCCGCCCTTTTTGGTTCCTTGACCCATAGGCTTGGAAGTTAGAACCCAAGAAGTAATCCTACCTATATTAATATCCATTCTCCCAGGATGCTCATAGCGAGCCACGTCAGCAGATTTTATAAAAAAGTCCCTATTTAAAAAATAATTAATTAGTTGATTACTTACTTAGCCTTATTATTGTTGTGTTTAGTAATTTATAAAAAAACGTTTTGGTCTTTTCACATGCTAGGGATTAAAAAAACCAAATACACGCCTAATTTGAATTGTTCGCCAGTGGGTAATTAAGTAATTAACAACTAAAAAATAAAACAAAACCCAACCCATTTGTTAAACGCCCCAAACTCACTCACAAAAAAAAAAAAACTATGGCGGCAACATCTCTGCCTCTTTCATTCTCTCTCTTTCTCATCTCTCCAATCTCATCACTTCAATTGAAGGGTTCATGAATCTCGGTCTCCACAGCCCTCTGAAAAAAAGATGCCTCCAGTTATTTTTCTAAACTCAGACACTGGCTGGGTTTTCACGACATAGAAGGGTTGGAGTGGGTGTTTGATCATTAGAATAAGATATTTAATGGATTTTGGAATTATGTATAAACACATAATTAATGTAGATGCACATCTCTTGGCTGCTTTTGAACAGTCAGGAGAATCAGGTAAGTCTTTTCACTACTCATAGTCAGTTAAATCTGTACAAAACTTTGTTTTTGAACAACAAATAACTGCTTACCTATATAGAATACAAAGGGGTGGTTCTATTCAACCTTTTGTTTAAAGGGGTGGTTTTATTCAACCTTTTGGAGTTTTGGTTGTATGCTTGCTGTTCAAGAACGTTCTTTAACTGTTATTGCTTATAGTGAGAATACCATTTCTTTGTTGGGTCTGGATACTCAAATTTTTAGTGACTCTTTACTTGGTCTTGATGTCCGGTTCTGTTTACTCCCCATCGTCACGGCGCCGTTGGCGAGGGCAGCTGCTTCGAGGGAGATTTCGCTGGTAAACCCGATTTGGGTTCATTCTAGGAATACCCAAAGACCGTTTTATGCTATACCACATAGGATTGATGTGGGCATTGTGGTAGACTTGGAGCCAGCGCATTTTGGTGACCCTGCATTTACAATTGCTTGGGTTGTACAGTCGCAGAAACTCGTAGTGAGGGCAATTTCTAGGTTACAATCACTCCTTAGGGGAGAGATTGATGTGTTGTGCGATACGGTGGTGGAAAAAGTTCATGAGCTTACTGGGTATGACAGGGTTATGGTTTATAAATTTCATGAGGACGAGCATGGTGAGGTGTTGTTGGAGATAAGGAGCTGGTCTGATTTGGAACCTTACTTGGGGTCACATTATCCAACAACAGATGTACCTCAAGTATAATCATGTTAGGATCAGTTAGTACTTAGTATTGATCCCAAACACCTAGTACGGTGCAACAAATAGGAAACCTAGAAAGGTAAAATTTTAGTGTAATTCATCAGTTCCATATATATATATATATATATATATATATTTTATGTTTAATGAATATATTGTGGTTTTAATCATGATTGATAGTATTTTATAAATGAGTCAGCAACGTTTTGTTTTTTAGGGGTAGTTGCAAGATTCACAATTTTTAGTAAACATTATATATTATAATTATTAATATTTTTCTACTTTATTTATTTTTGTGGCATTGTAGTTGCTATGAATAGAAGTGAAAGGTGGATTGTGGATGGTGAACAAAGGATTGTGCAGTTATTGCCCTGTATTGTTTGCATTGGTGTTACTATCACATCAAAAAGCAAAACAACGGAGATACAAATCAGGTACTTTCTCACCGCCTTTAAACAATTTACTGTGTTATGAGTTGGTATGTTTGTTTGATTTTCCCTAGCGTAGCAATCATCTTCTCCGACTCATGAAATGCGAAGAGTAGCAAGATCTAAAAAATGGTTAGAAAAGAAACTTTGGTGCTACGAAGATGATAATTAAATGGTCAAGTTTGGTTGATATTGTTGTCTTTCATATTGTTGTATGTAGTAGGCCTATATAAAAGTAGCTCGCTTATTAGATATATAATCTAAGACTTTCTAAAGTGCAAACCTGTCATATTTAGAATTGATGTTAATTTTTTGCTCACTCAAATAGTTTACCAATTTGGTGTCGTCCTTTTATTAAGGACAATTGATTTAACCATGGTTACACATCAAGTCTACTAAGCTGAGAAGCATTAGTTCTCCCTCTTCAAAACCACTAATTTTCACATCTATATGTCAAATAGATAAACAAAAGTTTTGATTTTCATTGTGATTATTATTTCTTTTTGTGACTGAACTTTGAGTACAATGGAAGTGCAATTGGAATATATTAACTTTTATACTGTATTCTCCTCCGATTATACTTTATTTTATTAATTTTTCTTTAACTAAATGTGTTATTAGTGAAGCAAGGGTATTTTGTGATAGGGGAAACACCAAAATCAGTTTTGGAGCTAATAATGAATGTGAAGGATCTAACAATAGCTCATTGAATAGTCACTTATAGGTCAGGTTCTTCGAAGAAACCTTCTTTGATTTCAAATGGATATCTCATTCTTCTTTTGGGTGGTAAGTCTTTTATAAGTGGTTTTATAGAAAAACCTATAATAAGTGAGGGAACGTACTACTTAGCAAATGAACTCATTGTATTTTTTTTATATATAAATATATGCTCATGGTAATGATCTAAGTAGTGCTTCTATATTTTAAGTGAAGTGAACGATCTTAAATATGAGGTGATCGTAACACAATATATGAGACTCGTGATTCTGGCAATCCAATCTTCCGTAAGGCGGAAGCAAGTTATTTACTAGAGCAAGTATAGTCTGGAGGTCAATCCGGGGAAAGTGCTCGGATCAATTTTTCATGTTAAGCTATATGAATTGTGGGTGCTTTGTACGAAGTCCATAAATTATAGGGTCAAATTTTGTTACTATTGGTGTTTTTCATACCATTCTTATGTAGCTAATTAATGTATATAAGAATAGCTAGCTCTCTTAGATATATTTTTTAAGACATACCAATAAGTTGTAAACCTGTCAGATTTAGGGAGGACATCCAATGATATACAATGGAGACTTTACAAACTTCTTATCATGCGCTACTCATTGGCCGCCCTACTATTTGTCGATATTGTTGTGCAAGATATTGTTATTGCTTAACAATTAAATACAATAATAGCTTTGTGGCGTACTCTTACCTAGACCAATCTATCATGAGGCTTTTGGAGTCATGTTCTTATGGAAACGTGATGGCCTTTCTTCTTTGTTCTTTATTATAATTAGGCCACTCTTCACTTTGCCTCGGTCCACTAAGGAAATTAAGTTAACTAGATAAATGGCTGAGAACAAGGATTCAAACTAAAAGTAGTGTAACACACTCTTTGTAGTGAACTACATATTTTTGGAGTCTGTTTGTGAAGTTTTGGGGTCTTGAAGGTGTCTGGTGGCTCACTAGGCAAAGCGTTGGGGGATGGACCAATTCCCATTTCTATCTAGGAAAGAGGGATTAAGGGGTTTCAGGTTAAAAGGTAAGTTTTTAGGGTTGTAGGTCATAGCTTGAGTAGATTATATTTGACAGAGACTTTGCACAATAATTGTAATATTTTGCCCTGTCGTTTGCATATACACTCAAACGATACCGCCATGTCGTTTGAGTATACATGCAAACAATACCACCATGTCATTTGAGTATACACTCAAACGATACCACCATATCGTTTGAGTATACATGCACTTGGTCTGAGGATGCCGTTTGAGTGTATACTCAAACGGTACCACCATATCGTTTGAGTGTACACTCAAACGGCTTGACCACATCGTTTGAGTGTGAACTGAAACGGCTATGCAATGCCGTTTGGTATCACATGCAAGCGATATGGCTGGGTCGTTTGGGGCTTCTATGGCCAAAAACAAGGATTCAAACTAAAAGTAGTGCAACACACTCTTTGTAGTGAACTACATTTTTTTGGAGTCTGTTTTTGAAGTTTTGGGGTCTTGAAAGTGTCTAGTGGTTCACTGGGCAAAGTGTTGGGGGATGGGCCAATTCCCATTTCTATCTAGGAAAGAGGGATTAAGGGGTTTCAGGTTAAAAGGTAAGTTTTTAGGGTTGTAGGTCATAGTTTGAGTAGATTATATTTGATAGAGACTTTGCACAATAACTGTAATATTAGTTACCAAAGAAAGTTAAGACATGGTGAAACTTCACGAATATTTTTATTCTTGGTCAATATAGATATGTTTTTCATTTGTAAATTTCTAATATAGTTATACACACAAAATGTATAGTCTTTTACTTTTACATTTTTTTTTCCTTGAGTCAACACATTTGGAAACATGCAAAGAAGAGACCCTGTTATCGCTAACATAATGATGTCCAGGCTATGAAGATAAAGTTTCCAACTAAATTTAACAAGCTTTTTTCTCATAAAAAAGTGCCGAACTCTGTAGTAGATTATTTACCTCGGAGATAGACCCATTATAGGCCTAAGACAAATTAAGTACGCGCACTTACAATTTTACATAATCTAAATTCATTAACAACAACCCAACAAAAGTTTTTAAAAATTAAAAAGACCTAAATTTATTGGCCTTAAATTTATAGGTGAACAAAAGCCCAATTAATTTTTTTTAAAAAATTAACAGGCCCTTTTGTGGGTTTAAAAATAGCAGGCCCGACCTGCTAGTTAATTGAATGGATTTGTAAACTTATTTGAGCATACTTAGCGTGCTCATGATGATTTCAACCCACGAAACAAAGCTGAAAACTGGTAACCTAAAAAAGAGCATTATATTCATTTTAAGACCCACGAGATTATTAAAGCTAACCTTTTCCCACTTGCAAACCTACTTTGGAGTATGGGACACCTACTTTTTTTTTTTTTTTTTTTTTTCTACTAAAGGAACTAAATAATTGGGAAAATAATATTAATTTCGTGTATTGCATACATTCAATATTATGGTTAATTTAATTAAAATTGGCATTGACATTTACATTTGCATTTGCCTTTACATTTACATTTACATTGGCATGCTGTCCATGTGAGACATCGAGAATTAGAGAGGATAAAAATAGTTGTGCAATATATTGTTCAGGGCACTAATCTGAACTTGCTAATAAGTACTTAAGGCGATTACCAAAAAAAAAAAAAAAAAAAAAAAATTACTTATCACCTTCCAAATTCTCTAAATTTGCTTCTAAAATTCAGAATTTCGCGGAAATCCAACTCTAGGCGGAAGCAAATTCGGTCGCATCACCTGACTAGCCGTATCTTTGGAAGTAAATTTGGGATTTCGGATCGGATGCGGAGCGATAGTGGTAATGCCGCGCGCCATTGCAAATGTCGCCCTAATTTTTTTTTGACTTTGACCAGCACTCCAAGCCATTACTAATGTCGCGCATTATTGCCAATGTCGTGTGAGTTATTTTTTTTTTAACTTTTTCAATTTGGCTCGACAGTGGGAATGTCGTGTGGGTTTATTTTTTCAACTTGAGGCGACAGTATCAATGTCTCATGGTAGACCCTACTCCAAATTTGCGATTGGTATTTGCGACCACCTAGCGCGACAGTATTAATGTCGCATGGTAGACCCTACTTCAAATTTGCGACCACTTAGAGTTGGTCAAATTTGGAGGTGATACTACCACCACCTAGAAATGCTCTTAGACACCTTTACTTATAAAGCTATAAGTCTATAACTTATTTTCTAGGACGAGTTCTTCACAAAAGGTTTGTTCACAAATTTATTTTACTAAAGTTCCCTCATAATAATTGTAGGTGTTAAAAGTACTTAGGTGCACTTTCATTCAAGTGTCTCATGTCCTATAAAAATGAAGTTTTAAAAACATTTGTTAGGTCATCCTCTTGACGTAACTTTTAAATGCAAAATTGCATTCACATAATTTCTTGT
Source organism: Coptis chinensis (assembly GCF_015680905.1). NCBI lineage: Eukaryota > Viridiplantae > Streptophyta > Magnoliopsida > Ranunculales > Ranunculaceae > Coptis > Coptis chinensis. The sequence continues at coordinate 82,162,090 of NC_141463.1, read as the reverse complement.
GTAATAGCTTTTATTATTTTTTTGGCTTAATTACCTTAAAATGCAAGTACTTTACACTATTTTACGAGCTTCTTAGGATGGGCTAAGTTTTGGGTTCAGATGGATTCTACAGCAGCAACATTTCAGCACAAACAAGTTCATTGGCAGTGCAAGGGAGCATGGGAGTCGAAAGAAAATGAAATAGCTCCTCATCCCCTCAACTTGGAGAGAAGTCAACTTCTCAGCAGTATGTGCTAGAATTGGGGTGTCTCTTCCTAAAGGCGCCAATCAATGGTGGAACTATAAAGCAGATTTTATATCAATACTCGAACACCAAAACAATGTAATGAGGAGACTTGCATAGTAGTGCCTCCAGTGTGCTAATGATTCTTTCATTGTAACCGTCTCTTTTGCTTAATACAAATTATCCTTGGCAAACAAAAAAAAAACGAGTTTCCTAGCGACAATATATTTGGAGTGCTTAATTATTTTTTATTTGGGCAGTTAGATGGGGTTGTTGCTAGGAAACTAGGCCTGCTAGGCTCACTCGCACATCTTAGGGGACTATAACACATCTTGGGGGGTTTGGTTGTTTTCGGATTCACGTGAGAGCTACACACCTACACCGCTACACGTACATCAGGTTTCAAATTATATCGGGGCTTGATTCTTGGATTAATTGTTAAAACTTTTGTATAAAAATTTTGACTGACTTGGCTATAAAATAATTATTTGCCCCATTTTCTTGCTAGCCTTAAAAATTTAGACCAATTAACGATATTGTCTCCAGTCTATACTTAATTTCTTAATTATTGTTAGGTTGGGAAGAGTCTGAATTTGTTCACCAACACTTTTGCTGCTAGAATCTCCTAGCGCCTCTAGTGCGCCACATGTCCAGTAACAACTATATATTGATGTGAAAAATAAATCAAACAAATGATTTAAATGTCAAGCACGCTACAAACTGCGTCGCTAGCTCCTTCTGACTAGCAAAACCAATTCTCCTAAACACATATTCATAAGAACCCACTTTCATCATATTGTTGTCTAACACTTTTTGCACCCTTCTAAGCAACTCAACCGCATTTGGGGCCAAAAAACCAAATGTATCAAATGCAAACGGGACAAAGTAGTACTGATTAGCCATGCACACTCTTTATGTTTCTCCACTTTCGATATAGCTGCACTAATAGCTGTATGCCCTACACCAAAAAATTTATTACCAAAACCAACAAAAGGAGAAACTCCTGTGACATCCACACATGCATGTTTTCCATCAGACCAATTATATATCAAGATTTCTGCAGGGCAAAGCGTTGATCTATCTTCTCTAGGATCAGTGAGGAAGTTGACAAGAGCCTCATTTTTCACTTGTATACCAGCATGCCATACCGCATCATACTAAATGTCACGTACATGGTCATGTCTGTACTTAAACCCAGCCTGGAAAGTGTTTGCACTGTGTTGCATGATCTCCAAAAGCGTCAAGGCAACTCTTCATACACACGGGACATCGTTCACCATCATTATACAAAGGGATCATGAGATGGTAATGAAGGATGGCCCAATACTCAACCGGTGACATACGTTACCCAAGACCCTCCATAGGAATAGCAAGGAGAAAATCCTTAGCATGTCCAGACTGTAGGCAACTAATAACAATTTTCTGACATTCTGACAGGTCAAATTCCCTCCCAAGTCTTGTAATAATCTTGCCATAGTAGGCTTCGACCAAGACATTTTGTGGCTTGTATGGGGCGGCGACATCTAAGGTTAGAATACTGAGGTCAAAATCAGGAAGATGCATATGCAGTTCAGCAGTGGCGCTGTAAAAAATATCACCTATAGGCATATTGTTACGATACCTAAGAATGTGGTTTTGGAGCTCCTCAATCTGAATCCGTGAAGCTACAAAAGAAAATTTGATGACATCCTCTGCACAACAGATACCAAAACACCAAGACAGAATGGAAGGGTCAACAAGTGCCATTGAAGATTACCAAAACCAGAACCATCAGAAACAACAATACCCTAAATAGCAGACCAAAGTCCATGGTCAAACATGCTCGCTGCTTCCCCTAAAGTGAGTATGTGGACAAGTACGTAAAGCAAATATCAACTTAGGCAACCCTACACATGCTCGTAAGAGTGTCAATTCACATTGTGGGTCTTTCAGCTGCGTTAATGTATTCAGTAGCTTAAAACTTTTCTCAACACGCTTACGAACAAGACCAGAGATAAAGGATGTGTCCATCACTACCAAAAGTACCCAAAACCACCACCAAATGTTTTTTGCTGCGGCAAAACTTCTTTCCACGCCCGAGGCACTATTTGGTGTCACAAAATATCTTTTGCCACGGCTAAGGTGCACCCGCGGCTTAAAAGTAATCTCTTGCCACGGGAGTTACCGCGGCAAAATGTTGTTTGCATTATAAAAAAATAAAAAAGACAAGGAAATCAAAATATATGTTGCCACGGCTTGGCCGCGACAAAAAAGTTTGAAAATTTTGAATTTGCCGCAACTTTTCAAATATCTTTAGCTGCGGGGTGGCTGCCACAAAAAGTGGTTTTTTTAAGGGCACATATTTTCAATTTTGCACCTGTTCAAATCACTTCAATTTGAACCTATATCTCAACAAGCTTCATAAATAAATAATAAGAAACATACTTAATTAACCAAATATCGACCAAAACAAACAAATAACATTCAACGTCAAATTCATTACATCACGTTAAACTTGGCGAATACCATAATCCAAAAACCTTCACAAGTTTCCAATCTACAAAAGAATTTATAACTAGTCCTATATAATGCCTGCTTCCAATCCACAAAAACAAAAAACTTTAACATTGCTCCAATGATGCATATCCAACCAAATTCAAGTATGCAAAAATTGCGGGTCGTCAAGTCCAATACTAGTATTCATCTTGTTCATCTCTACAAAAAAGAAAAAAAGAATGTTAAACCCTAAAAATAAAGTTTATATAAAAGCAGCCATGTGAATGTGGACAACACCAAAAGTAGATGAAAATATAAAGGAATGTAAATAAAGTGCATATTATGTAGCCTGCATACAGGCCACAAGGCCAGTCACACATTGTCAAAACTGTAGTATGAACTTAATTGACATATAACATATGGAGTGATAACTGCAAATAGCAAAAAATTACAAGGCAAAATTAAGTAGTGTTATTATATTGTCAACAACGAACGGAACTTTCCAACATCAGTTCTATTGGTGTTTCAAGTCCTAGGCATTAACACACAATTACTTCCATATCCCAATGAAGAAATTGAAGATCAAAGAGTCTGGATGGCAGCAACATTAACATGGCTTGTCTCTATCTATTGAAATAGGAACAAAATCGTATATGACAGAAGTCAAGCTAACTTTTGGTACTATTGTATCCAAGTCAAAAGAACAATTTGCAGGGCACGCAGACTATCTAAAGGCCACATTGAGAATTCAGTGCATGCGTTATCTATATTACATGGGCTAAGACTGCAAGGGAAGCACATAAGATCTCCAAAAATACTAGAGTGTTGCTCCCCCCCTAGTATAATTATAGTTTCTACTAATGGATCTTCGTGAAGGAACCCAGGGCCAATTGGTTAGGGCTGTGACTTCCCAAATCTCATGCAATAACATACCTAAGACACATGACTTTTATAGTAAAAATTTTGACAGAGTCTCCTCTGTATTATCGACATTTCATAAATATAAAACCTGTCATAACTTGAAAATTTAATAAAAATACATCCAAACCAAATATAAAACATCATACATCAATCGTAAATTCAACTACTAAAAGATATACTGATTCGTAGAACCAGCTACTTAACCATCTCGACCAATGCCAGTTAAGTCAAGTAACCAATCCTCGAATAAGAAGAAAACTATAAATATACAAACACTATTCCAGAAACCCTAATACACAACTTATACAATGCAACTAACATACATCTCCACATTACCAGAACAATCTCAACAAAACCATCAACCCTGATGTGTCTGTTTTATCATCTAGTGAGGTTGTTTTGGTAATCCAAATCTGACACAACAAAGTCACTTGATGTATCTGTTTTTGTTAAACTTGTTGTGTCAGCGGTACTTGTGTCGGTTTCAAATTCATTCCAAAACTGACACAATTGACTTGTGTCACTTTTAAAATGACACAACAAGCCTTTTTTTTTAGTAGTGGACACAAAGAATTAGAGGTAGCAAGACATAAGAAGTTTAACTTACAACATTCTAGAGAGGGAAGTTCTCTGCATTAGTGTTTCCATAAATCGAGCTTCCATTGCTTCATATCGTGCATTGAACCCTCTCTTTATCTCATCAAGCTCAAGTTGCCTTTCCTCCTCTTTTTCTTGTGCTACCCTTCGCATTTCAGCCATCTCATTTTCCAATTCAACAACACGATCATAAGTTGTACCATGGGATGATGCTTGAGAGCCAAAATAACTAGTCCGTGTCACAGCACGACCCATCAGCCTCACACGCCCATGTCGCTCACATGGCATAACTTGCCTATAGATTTCATTGGAATGGGGTTGTTGATTTCCATTTTCATCTCTTCCAGCTAACTTTTCATTTTTTCCTATATTGCAAACTAAATTAATATATATAAGAAGAAAACCATTTATTATATTCACTTAACATCATTATTAGATTTGAATTTTCACTTACTATATACTCTCTTGATTGTCCATCAAGTGCATTATTTGTCTTCCGACTTGTATGGGATAGCACAAAGAAGTCTCCTTGAGATAGGGGTGCGCCTTCCTCCCGAATCTGTCCAGACACAAACAAATTGTTATTTGACTTATTTCTTATAAGCCAATCTGAAAATGTAAGTTCACAACAAAGACAACAATAAATATCATACAATTTGTGCTCTCATTTCTGGAAAACCTTTTCGACCACTAGTATGCTTTGCTATTTGCTTAGAACGATTACGCTTGTTCCTCTCAGAAATTACCTAGATACACAGAAAACAAAAATAATATATAAGTTGTGAAAACTATTTCAAATGGAACACTAAAGTTCTTCATACTTGATGCTCGGGACTATCCTAGAATTGCACAAGATTGACCCATTCTTGTTGTGATAGCTGCTATGGTTTGTGCGCTATACGCTCCTCATATGTCGTGTAGCATGAATATAAATTCTTTTTCCATTTAGTCTTCTTATTCCTGAATTCATCTGAGGCAATTCGACCCAAAGTAGTTTCTTTCTTGCTCTCATCAAGCTCCCACGAATCCTAAAACACGATGCAAATATGTACAATATATCATGGTGTATATAAACAACCAAACCTAGAACCTTGATACCCTAGAACAAAATCACAATGGTGGCATACATGGATACTGACTACAAGTTGCAATCAAACTTTAAATAAAACCAAGTCAGGTGGTGGCACTTTAGTCTCAGGTAAATTTAGGGTCATTACATTTATTGTCATTCCAAATTAGTCTCAGGTAAATTCAGGGTCATTACATATACCTTAAGCGTGTTCCATAGCCATAATTTATCATCTCCACCTTGCTGCTCCCAATATTTAGTCCAATCAAATTGATGCGATGATGTCATCAATACTCCCATAGATTCTGCAAACAAGCTTAGATGTGTATCTGGTCCATCAGGTTGATTATTGCCATTCCAAGTCAGTTTCAACTTCGAACTAGATGGGTTATTAAAAACCTTAGGAAGGGTAGAAGTGCCTCTAACCCATTTCCCACCTATTTAGAATGTTAAATATAGATATCAGCACAACAAATAATATGAGTTAGATATTATTCAATAGTTAAAAACCTAAGAATTCAAAAATCAGTTGCAAATCTTACCATTCTCATCGCCATTTGGATCCTCTCGTCGTCTTTTTACCATTGCGTGCACTTATCTATGTTATACAAGAAAATTAAAGGAATGCCCAACATGACTAATAAACGCACTCATAAGAAAAGAAACATCAATCAAATTAATAAACTATCAAGAGAGAGCATTCATAACAAATTGAATACGCCGGTCTTAATAAAGATGCATACACCCAATGTCATACTTAGCAACACTAAAACTAAATTAAACCACACTCCACACATCAATAATCTGGATCACTATCATTAATGAAGTCCTCATCACAATCACTATCCTCACTTAAGTCTTCGTCACATTCATTATCATCAATGAAGTCTTGCTCTCTTTCAACAGTATTGGCAACAACTTCAATTCCTTCAACCTCATTCCTAGTCCAGCTTTCAATGGTATCTGTGTTCTCAACTGGATTACTTGCATCTTGGTGTGTGCATGATGAGTTATCTTGGATTGGCTCAACCTCTGACCCCATATCATATAAGTCCCTTGGTTGTGTCTTCAACACAACTTGCTAATTTTCATCCAAATTATCTCTAAGATAAAAAACTTGTTGTGCTTGCGATGCAAGAATAAAAGGTTCATTAGTAGCTAAGGTTCGTGTGAAATTCACAGTGGTGAAACCATATTCAACTTGTTTCACTCCAGCACGGCTCAAGCCATCAAACCAATCATATTTAAACATAAACACTCGATTCCCACTGCCATAATGAAGCTCCACTATATCATTTAGGATACCATAATAACCGACACTCCCTATAACAGGATTCATATCTCTAACACTTGCAAAGCTTGAGGTTTCTGCAGATACAAAAACTCCATGATTTTGCATTTTTCTTCGCATCTCGAGATCTTTTGTGTGAAACCTATATCCATTTGCAATGCACCCTCTAAAACAGGTGGCAAATCGGGTAGGACCAAAGGAAAACATATCGAGTTGCTCACTGACCAACTCACCATCTCTTTTCATTTGTTGAACCTATTTAGAAAAGAAGAACAAATTAACACGTCTAAATGAAACCAATAAATATGATTATACTTAATAAAACATACTACGACTAGTCGACTACCACATACATGGTTTTCAAACCAGCTACCAAATCTCTCATTATGAATACGGTCCAAGTTCCTAGCACTTATCACGGCCCATGGTCATCCTTAATCATTTGTTTGTGTTTCTGTACAATAGACCATTTTTATTATAATGAACATATATGTGATTCAAACATAGAAAATTTCTTTTAAATAGAAAAGAGAAGTTTGTCGTTACAACAAAACGGCCTCACTTCTTCGCGATTCATTAGCACATACAAACGAGCTTGTTCCCACTCTTTGTTAGTTAGATTCCTCAAGGTTCCTTTCCTAAAGGACGAAAGTGCTTCCAAAGAAATATTGAAAACTTTCCATCTGATTCTACATCTTCACAATCATCATTCCTCCCTTGTCGATTAAACCTTGTCTCTACCCCACCATCTAAGTACATCGAGCAAAATGTCAAACACTCATCAGCAAGATACCCTTCCGCAATTGAACCCTCCGGGCGACTTTTGTTGCGCACATACTTTTTAAGCTTATACAAATACCTATATATATACATATAAAAAGAAATATAAATATAAGTATATATGTTACCTAGGAAGAAAACAAATTGATCTTGCATATTGTCTTCACTTACCTTTCAATTGCATACATCCATCGATAAAACACTGGTCCAGCAAGCTTGGCTTCACCAGCTAACTGCATTGGTAGGTGAACCATAACATCAAAAAATGTTGTAGGAAAAATCATTTCCATTTTGCAAAGAGTCACAGCAATACTATACTCGAGACGCTCCAACTCTTCAACCCATAACACTTTAGAACACAATTGCTTGTAGAAATTGGACAACTCAACCAAAACCATTGTTAGTTCTTTGGGTAGAATTCCACGTGCTGCAACTGGAAGTAGTTGTTGCATTAGAACATGCCAATCATGACTTTTCAGGCCATGTATCTTGGCTTCTTTAACTTGAACACGGCGTGAAATATTGGATGAATAATTATCGGGAACCTTTACATCTTTCAAAAATTGACAAAGCTTCCTCTTCTCTTGCAAAGACAATGTGTACTGGGCAGGGGGTAGGTAGTATTTGTTGCCAGCTCTTGGTATAGGGTGAAGTGATTTTTGTATTCCCATCAACACCAAATCTTGTCGGGCCTTCAAGCTGTCCTTTGTTTTCTTCTCTAAATTTAACAATGTCCCAAGCCAACTCTCGCTATTGTTCTTTTCAATGTGCATAACATCAAGATTGTGGGGCAAACGAAGGTCTTTCCAATAAGGGAGTTCAAAAAATATGCTGATTTTCTTCCAGTTATGCGGCAAATTATCTTCTCGTTTTCTCTTTTGACCGGACTTATCGAGCACTGGCTTGCCGAATGTGACTTGCTCATACCCACTGAATTGCTCAAGAACTTCAGTTCCACTTAGTGGTTTTGGGGCAGTCCTCAGTTCAATAGTGTTATCAAAGGAACTTTTGTTCCTTCGATATGGATGATTAAGTGGTAGGAACTGGCGACTTCCCATATAACAAAACTTCATACCGTGTTGCAATCTTTTTGAACAAGTCTTCTCGTGGCAAGAAGGACACGCAAGTTGGCCTTTGGTGCTCCATCCTGACAAGTTGGCAAAGGCTGGAAAGTCATTAATTGTCCATAAAACAGCTACATGCATTTGAAAATTCTGCTTGGAATATGCATCATATGTCTCGACTCCTTTTCGTCCACAAACTCTTTCAACTTATCGACCAAAGGTCGCAAAATTACATATCAATGTTATTCCCGGGACTGCTAGGGCCGGGGAATAAGTAGTGACAAGCTAAAATAAAGGTCGCTTCATGCACATCCATGGTGGCAGATTATATGGAACAAGAACCACAGGCCATGTGCTATGCATAGTGCTAAGATTACCAAAGGGACTAAAACCATCACTAGCCAAACCAAGCCTGACATTGCGAGGTTCCAAACCGAAAGAAGGATATCTTTCGTCCAAGTGTTTCCATGCCTCAGAATCAACTGGATGCCTTAATGCTCCATCCTTGCTACGACAATATGCATGCCACCTCATGTCCTTTGATGTTTTTGAGCACATAAATAATCTCTGAAGCCTCGGCTTTAACGGAAAATATCTCAAGACTTTTCCAGCTTTTTTCTTATGTTTCACAATAGAATTACTTCCTTCCTCACCAGTCACAGATGGAGTAAGTTCCCACCTTGACTGACCACATATATCGCATTCATCCTTGTCCTCGATTGGCTTATTATCCTTCCAATACATCATACAATCATTTGGACAAGCGTCTATCTTAATGCACTCCAAACCAAGGTCCCGAAGTTGCTTTTTTGATTCATAATGATTCTTTGGCATATTGATTTTATCAGGAAGTGACTCATTTAACACTTGAAGTAACATGTCAAATGAATGGTTACTCCAGCCATTTAGACATTTTACATGAAGCAAGCGAACAAGGAAAGACAATTTTGAAGCTTTAGTAGAACTAGGATATAGTGGTGTCTCAGCTCCTTCAATAATTTATAAAACTTTTGTGCCTCCTCATTTGGCTCATCCATACAAGGCTCACTCGAACTAGCCTCATTAGAAACAGGAATAGTTGGTGTGTCACTACCTGTTCCAACTAGGTCTGGAAACCCTAATGCATCTTGCAACATTTGGTGCATATCATCACCATCATTGGAGTCATGGCAAGCATCCACTTCATCTCCTTCCCCATGTTTGGACCAACGGATATATGACCGTACTATACCCTTATTTAATATGTGATCCCGAACTACATCTTTGGGCCTTAACACTTTATTAATGCATCGAACACATGGACAATAAATCTCATCACCAAACTCTTCAGGTCGATTATCCCATGCCCAGTTCACAAACTCCTCACAACCTAGAATATACTTGCGATTGGACCTTCCAACAGTCGGGTGCATCCAACTTTTATCCATCAAGTGCTAACTAATACACAACAAATACATAACCAAACATATAAGAGAATCTTCCTTAATACATAAGAAGCCTAATTAACATTAAAATCTATCAAGGTTGAAAAGTCACTAAAATAAAATAAAATAGGAAAAAGGCATCCATTCCTGGAAGACCTACCTATGCTAATCGTACTTAACGGGGAGTATGCTTACAACAACAGAACACAAACATTTAATATATTTTACTATCTCAGCCCAAGCATGTTAAACTTAATAACAAATAAAAAGAATGAGGAAATACAACATGATATGGAAACAAATTAAATATTAAGAGTTCAAACCAAGTACATACAAATCTAGCATTGCAACTTCTTAGTAAATATAAGGAACTAATCACCCTAAAATGGTTTAGTAGTAGTTAGCAAATAAAATGAGATGACACATATGTTGAATATCACATTAGAGCAAGCTAGACATCCCTACCAAAGGAAGCAAGCATGCTGATATCTAGTTTAGAAAATGACATGTTGAGTTTTAATACAGTACATGTCCACGCATTATACAACTAATCTAATGAAACAAGCAATATAATAAAATAAAATAAATAAGGCCAAAAAGATATTGAAAAACTGAAAGTGTGGTTCGAAAAATTGATAGCGCGGTTTTAGAAATTTCAAAGCGCGGATTTTAGGAGCTTTCGGTCGAAATTCGCCAAACCGTGGTTTTAGATCGGGAGTGATATACCTTGTACATGGTTTGTGTGACTAAGGTTACATACCCTCACTGAGAAACTTTTCTCAAGGCAACTGTGTTTGCACTTTGCAACGAAAGGACTTGAGAAATTAGCAAAACTGGGAATTTTACCCGAGAACTAAATGGGAATTTTTCTTTATCGTTATCCTTGCTTTCTAGCCGACACGCGACACGGACACGACACGACACGGATACGTGGACACGACATTTTTCAAAAATATAGGATACGAATACGTCATGGACACGTTTGAATAATATATATATATTTCGCCATCACAGAAGGGGCACAGAGCCACGAACCGGATTTTTTTGGGCTTTCTATATTGTAAACCGACTATTTTCCTATATAAGAAAAGTGTGAGGAGGGGTTGAAACCTAACTAAGTCGTTCTCTTTTCTCTCTAAAAAATCGGATACTCCGAATCGCGAATCCGACACGTATCGGGGTGTATCCGTGTTGGACACGTATCGGACACCAATACTTCACCCTTAGAGACATATCAATGCTTCATAGCATGTCGGTATCTGTGCTTCCTAGGATAACATACATGACCGAGTACTATTTCTTGGTCATAGTTCTTCTCTGTCTCTATCAACTTCAGACTTTCCCGAATGCAAGCAAAATTCTATATATTTTACTGATGACCACTATGAAGAATACTTTGGGCAAGAAGAGTATGGAATTAGACCTCATGATATGGGAATTTTCAACCTTAAAGATTGTACGGTTGAGCCACATTACCGAACCGGGCCCGACTCTCAAAAAATATCAACCCGGCGTGCGGGTGGAACCTATGTCTTTATGCTTGATTACTCTGCATGGGGTTCTACTTTGTTTCAGAGTACAATATACTTCATTGGAGTTTAACTTATTTGTTATCTGAGTATGTTTTGCTCTTTTCTTTTTGGGTTGGTAAGTTGCTCTCGTATTTTGTCAAAACTTTCATGTAACCATAGTTATTAATCTTATGTTTACACTTTACATTATTGAGTTTAGAGTAAATTAATTCTTTAGTTTTTATTTTCTAAATAAGTTATGCATTAAGGCAGACCCCTACCAAGTACTATTAAAATCAAGCATGAAGCTTAACTAAGGTTGTCACAGCCATACCTACTGATCTGTAGTCCACAAACCCTAAACAAATGATATAAGCTATACACTGGGAAGTTTCTAGAACCGAGTAACTGACACCAACTGGTATGGCATAGAAAATCCGCCAGCAAACCCAGTTCTGACAACAACATTTCAAGGTCGGTTCTTTTCCGAGGCATTATATTGCAAGGATTAGATTTCGCTTTCATATCCACTACATGAAAACTACATCTCCATCTAGCAAATTCATGAGAAACTTCCTTTTTCCCATCTAGTATCCACTACATAAAAAACTATATCTCCATCCAGCAAATTCATGACAAGCTACCACCTAATGCTTTGTCATTAGTACTTTACAACATTGAGCGCAGATGCATTTGATAGGGTTAAAAGGGTCTGTCTCTACATCACCACATGCTGAAGCATATGATTGAACATTCAAGGAACTTAATGGCTCTATATCCCAACCTTCAGTGTTCTTTGGAAGACAAAACATATAAAAGAGAATTTGGACTGTCGTACCATGAACTTGACAAAATCAACACAATGAATAAATCCAATTACCTTATCTATTTCTTCCTAGTCCTTTCTGGTAAATCCAAGCTCCTTGTCTAAGAAACTCAATTACGATTTTTCTACTAAACACACAAAGAAACAAAAATAATTCAGTAAGGCTTACCTGAAATTAAATGAATTTGGTGAAGGGAAAAGAATTGAACTGAAGCTTACCTGGTTCACTTTCGATAAAAACGGATGAATGGGAGAAGATATGAAAATGAGTTTTGTATCTAATGGAAATTTCAGTAATAGATTAGCCGCCAATGGTTTAGTTCATATTTGGGAGAGAGATAAAACCCTAAACATGCTCTTTCTTAATTGTTTTCTTTTTTTTCGATTTTTAGGCGCGAGATAATGAAAACATGGGCAGGATAGATGGAAATAAAAAGCTGGTCGAATTTTTCAGTTCTTTCTATATTAAAATTTTCGAGTTTAATTGTTTAAAGACCATTTGGCAACGGCCAACCACACCACGCCACAAAATGTGCAACCTTTAGCTGCGGCCTAACTCCATCCGAGGCTAGAAGTATCCTTTAGCTGCGAGATGTTCACAGTTGTGGCGAGAACATATGATATAGCCGCGGGATGGTGACAAGCCGAGGCTAAAAACTATGTGTTGCCTCAAGTAAAGATGACCATTGCAAAAGGGGGCTTTTAGCCTCAAAATCAATGGCCGTGACAAAAACCTTGCCGCAAAAAGCCCTTTTTTTGGTAGTGCATGCTGACTACTGCTCTAAGTAATTAGACCCCAAGCTGCGGCCTAGAGATACTAGTAGGAAAAAGAGTGGGATTAGAGTGTCATGGATCCACTGATGGCCAAAATATCTTTGTCTTTGTCTCATTAAGGACAACTTCTAATGGCAGCCCTACTTCTCGGATAATGTATAACGTTGTCACAACCTACTCTGTGTCACCAATCACAGTCCCATCATCTAAGTACCATACCTACAACCCTAAATGACAAGCAGACTGAATACACAACACTAGTGGATGCAAGACTAGTGCAAAAAGAATTGCGCCTAATAATGGGTTACCCTGCTGGATTTTAGTTGCCGACCAAATGTGATCTTCCCCAAGTACAACCTAGTTGGTTGGTTGTACAAGTATTCCACCCATGGTGGACCAATGGAAGGGCGCCGTAAGCGAACCTCATTCAGGATGGATGCTCTATCAACAAGTTAAAGGCATATGAAAATCGACAAATAATATAGAGAAAGAGTTGTTAATTATCTGCATTATCATGAACAAACCGATTAACAACATGTAGAATCGTTTCTGCTCCTCCAGGTACACCAATTCCAAACTGAAAATCACCAAGGTACGTAATCATATCAATCTTAGACACAAGACAACGCCAAACCATGCCTACTGCTATTGGACGAATGCTATTATCCGACTTGAATAGAGGCATAAACGGTGTACTAGCCACAAATTCAGCCAAAGCTTGTGGGCATCTACCTTCCAACCATAAGTTAACCACTAACGTCACAACTTTCAGAAGGTCTGTACCAACAACAGAAGCAACACCACTTATAGCATCTAACAAGTGCTGAGCACGAAAACCATCTCGACCACAAGACGTCCCTTTAGGAAAGGACCTAATGCATGTCAATACCATATCTTTCTCGACTAACAAAGGAGGTCCAGCCATCTAGAGGAATGGTTGGTCTGGGAGGTGGTGGTCGCATGGGGTGCTTTGCCTCCAATATAACCTGAGTATCTCGCGTATTAAGGGTTACCCGTAAAGAAGAAAAAACTTTCACTGCCGCTGAAAAGTACCCATTAGAGATTTTCTGTAAACCCCGATGCACATTATAGCTAGAGGAAGGATGTTGTCGTAAAGGCGGAGTAGGGGAACCCAAAACTGACTCTAAAAGCTAAAAAATACCAATCGGTTAATTCCAAGTAGTCAATGCTCGAATAATCTACTTTTGTATAAGAAACCTCCTAGTGTCGAGTGACACTTATTACGACTTTGAGGTTGGAAAACTTGCAAACTGCAACAAGTAAACAATAACAGGCGAACCCATGGAATGATAGAAGTAGGTTCAGCGACAACATCAGAAAGAGCCGCCTTCAAAGCACAAGAGAAACCAATACGACAAGAACGGGGTATGCTTTTCACTATGTGAAATGGTATACGCAAGACACAGTCTAGGAAAACATCATCAAGAGTAGGCAAGATGGAGATATCATCAGAAGGTACTTATGGTGTGAGTGATGGTGGTGCTTCAAGCAGAGCAAGCACATGATGTGGTATAGCAAACACCCAACATTCCAAACTCCCATCTTCCAATAACTTGGGATGCGGTAAACTTCCCTCCTCATGATGAGAAGACCTGGTAAGCGCATGAATCCCGAAACACTGACCACACATCCATTTCTTTATCACCTTCAAAAAATGTTCCAGAATAAAAAAAAAAGATTTAGATCAGTTTGGACAGCATCTCGTAACTTGGTTACATTCAGCTCGGTATTACAATGAAAGGTTTGGATATGACCCATTACGTAAGCACGTGTATAGCCACTACCTTCATTAACACCATTAACACCATTGGTACATCCATCAAAAGAATGGAATGGACAATGGACTCCTGCTCGTGGTGGCGCCATTAGAAGACAGTGGTAGTGGGTTCAGGCATGGTCCGTGACAAGTAAAACGTGGTAGTGTGACCCAGGTTAGGTGATTAAAAACTTGAAATGGTGGAGGTCTCGGGTGGTGAGGTTATGGGGAGATTAGGTTGTGGTAATGTTGTTTGGTAGTGGGTAATGGTGCTAGCACTTGGGATATGGAGGATGGGTTGTGGAGATGGTGCTGGCGGTGATGAGTGGTTGTTTTCGGTGATTGATGGTGGTGCAGTTGTTACCGGTGATAGTGGTTTTTTTTTGTGGTGCTGCGGCAAGGTCGATGACAAATGGAGGTGGCGGTGGCGGTGGGATATTATATAATGGAGGTGGTAGTTAGTGTTGGTGACGGTAGATGGAAGAGGCGCATCACGAGTTGTGCAGCAAGGGCGTGGAAGATGATGGCGGTGGTGGTGCAGCAAGGTCGGGCTTTTAGTGGATGGTCATGGCGGTGGCGATAGATGGTGAATGGTGGGTGCATGTGCAGCACGAGCAGTGCGGCATGATCGAGGGGAGATGGTGGTGTAGCAATAAAGTTGGGGGAGATGGTGGAGTAGCGGCAACTCGGCAAGGTCTGGGAGAAGAACGGTTGGTTTTTTTTTTTTAAATCCATTATTATTATTATTATTATTTTTTGAACACTCATTTAATCAAATTTATAAACTTCCTCACGAGAATATAACAATACAAGAATACTTTTTCTTCGATGCGCTTCTTACCACGTCACACCCCATAAAAGTTTCTTCATTATCTACTTGTTGGGGTTTATACCAATACCAATCGATTCCCCACTACACAGATAATTTGTATTTGAACAATAACAACTCCAATCAACAATCTAAATATTCCCTACAACCAAACTAACATACCCAACTCGCTAAACAACTATTAACAATAGATAATAATGTAAAGCAGAAAAAACATACCACAACACAAAGATATATCGTGGTTCGGCCAATGGTGCCTACTTCCATAAGAGCTGATCCTTTTATAAAGTGAGAAGGAATATTATAATTACTCGTTACAGTCTCTCACCTTACTAGATCACTCCTATCTCTTTACAGGCTTGTCTCTCTGTAAAACTTATCTCTCAATCTTGATTGCTTTCAAGATTGGGTTTCTCTCTCTGTTCTTGTGTATTTTCGTGCCTCTTCTGGGCGTTAGGTTTTGCCAAAAACCCCAACCTTTATTGCAAACTCGCGGTCCACAAATAATAGAATTCTACCGAAAATAGGCATGAGCACGGGGCGCGCCTTAGGTAAGGCCAAGTCGAGCGCGTGGCGCCCTCAAGTGCTTGGTGGTCGACCAAGGCATGTGCGCGGGTCGCGGCATAAGCAAGCATATTCGAGCGTGGGTCGCGCTTAGCCTTCTGCACGCAAGCAGAAATCCTTTTCTCCTCATGTGAAGGATAACTCTAACAATCTCCCCTCGAACAGTGAGGGGGGATACCTCCATGCAATTTCCAAAACAATAGGAGGAGTCTACTACCATTCCAGCGGTAGCATAACAAACATCAAACTTACCTTTTGGTAAGACTTTGGTCGTCATATCCAACCCATTCTTGTCGGTATGGATCTTCTTAATACACAAATGCTTGTCTTCGAGTACTTCTCTAATCCAATGATAACGCACATATATGTGCTTAGATTTAGAATGGAAACTCGGATTCTTGCTCAAATGGATGGCGCTATGATTGTCACATAGAACTACAAATTGTTTTTGCTTTAGCCCTAGTTCGTCGAAAAACCTCTTCATCCATAGCATCTCTTTACAACACTCAGTGGCTGCAATATACTTCTACGTAGTGGAGGAGGGGCAACACACTTTTACAACTTAGATTGCCAAGAAACTGCTCCTCCTGCAAAAGTAACCAGATAACCGAAGATGGACTTCATCGAGTCAACATCACCTGCCATGTCTGCTTCAGTGTAGCCTTCAAGTAAGGGCATACTTCCACCAAAGCACAAACACAATTTAGAAATGCCCTTGAGATATCTCAATATCCACTTAACACCTTCCCAATGCTCCTTACCCGGATTTGACGGAAATCGGCTTGCAACACTAACGACGAAAGCAATATCCGATCTTGTACACACCATTGCATATATTAATCTGCCCACTGCAGATGCATAAGGAATCTTTTCCATCTGACTCTGCTCATGCTCACCCTTTGGACACATCTCTTTGGTAATGCGGAACTGGCCACGAAGCGGACAACTGACTGGCTTTGCTTGATCCATGTTGAATCTCTTCAACACCTTCTCAATGTAGCTTTCTTGAGAAAGCCACAACTTCCCACTCTTTCTTTCACGAGTGATCCGCATCCCAAGTATCTGCTTTGCTTGACCCAAATCCTTCATCTCAAAGGACTTACTCAAGTCTTTATTCAGCTTGGATATCTTGTTGATGTTTGGGCCAACTATCAACAATCATCCACATACAACAAGAGCACAATGAAATCCTCGTCTAGAAATTTCTGAACAAACACACAGTAATCGGAAGCAAACTTCTTATATCCTTGATTCGCCATAAAGGAATCAAACTTTATGTACCACTGTTTAGGTGCTTGCTTCAACCCATACAAGCTCTTTATTAGCTTGTATACTGGGTGCTCCTTGCCTTTGACCTCAAACCCCTCTGGCTGGTCCATGTAGACATCTTCTTCAAGGTCTCCATGAAGAAAAGTTATCTTAACATCTAGCTGCTCAATCTCTAGGTTCATACTTGCGGTCATACCTAATACCACCCGGATAGAAGTCATCTTCACTACAGAAGAGAAAATCTCATCAAAGTCAATCCCTTCACAACAAGGCGAGCTTTGTGCCTTGGGCGTGGATTGTTCTCCTCATGCTTGACTTTGTAAATCCACTTATTCTTGAGAACTTTTCTTCATATTGGTTTCTCAACTAACTCATAAGTGTGATTCTTATGCAAAGAATCCATCTCATCATGCATGGCCTTCAACCACTTCTCTTTGTCTATACCTTTAAGTGCCTCTTGATAGTACATAGGTTCTCCACCATCCGATAGTAGAACGTACGTATGTGGTGGATACCTGGTTGAAGCTTGTCTCTCTCTGTCAGACCTCTTTGCCCCATCTACTGGTGCCTCAGGAGGATGCATTTCTGCTTGCTCAGGTAGTGGTTCATGCACTGCATCTGCATCTTCTATACCAATAGGTTCTATCCCATCATGAGCGATAGGATTCTCATCATGAGCTTCAAACTCATGGTTCAGAGCCATTCTCAATGCCTTCTGCACGTTCCACAGTTGGAACTTCTGGTTCTGAATCAACAAGATCATTGGTGAAAACCTGTAGCTTCTCACCCTTCTCAAAGTCTGCTATGGTTTGTGTATAGACCCCCACTTTGTGGCTCATTAAGCCCACGGATCCAGCCCAAATCAATTAATCCCAAGGGCTTAATCCTAGCTACACCCAATAACTGGTCTATGTAAGAATATGTTCAGGTTCATTATTGTAGAATATAAGGATAGAGGTTTAAAGGGATAAGAATTCTTTTGACAAAAACAAACACAGTCCTCGTAGGACTCAATCTCTTCATTCATATAAAAACTACTTATTCCAATAATGTGAACTACGATGAAACTTGATCCTTAGAGAATAGATCTTGGGTACGTAGGCAGCCTTTATTTGGTTCAATTTCATCTCCCCCAATACCAAATTCCTCTGTTTCTTAGTGCGTTCTTTACCATTGCTCTCGTTGTGTTGAAGCAGGTTCCTGCCGAAACATAATTGGCACCATTTGTGGGGAATTTAGAATCCATTATCACGTGAAACAATCAAGATGGTAAACACAAGAAGCATACCAAATAGTCAACATATTCCTCCTGCTAATAGGAATCACAACCCTCGAAATTCAAATCGGCCAATGCAAGAACCGTTGAACAATCGAGTTGCTCCTAGTGGTAGGATCAATTCTCAACATCCAACTGCAGCACCACCACCACCGCCACCACCACCACCATTGCAAATGGAAGTACAAATGCCGCTGCCACCACCCCTAACAGTCTTGCAACAAGAAAACTTGCAAGTCAGTAATCCCTCACGTGGTCCGCCGTCCGTCCGTGTCAATCCTTCAGTTGACATGGATATGGACGTGGACATTACTCTCACACTAACTAACGAAAAAGGGGATAGTAACAGCCAATACACCCCTAATACGGTTGAGCGTGAGTTAAGACGAGTTAAAAATTTAAATATGAACTTGAGAGGGAAGCTAGCAAAGAGGCAAAGGCCGGTGGATGATGTTGCCAATTCAACTACATCAAGGCGACCACGCAGGGACGCAGACCATTCTAGTGTATGGGACCGTCTTGAAGATCCACTTCATCGTCCTCAGCAACGTGCTACTTCTCAAGCACAGTCAAACAGTGCACGCTCTAAGAGTAATGACCTTATTACCCGTACTTATGGGGAGAATCGGATTGGCAGGGATAACTACTATCCTAGACATGTCCGATCTCAAAGGGAAGATTTACCTCTGAGAAGCAATTTCAGGGAAGATCGCCATCCGAGATATGTCCGACATGACTGGGAAGGCAAGCATCCCAGACAAGAGCAACAAAACATGGAGAAGCGGTATAATTATACCGACCACCCTGCCAAGGGTGACTACTGGCCTAGACAGGCTGGTTATAGGGATAGACAAAGACAATCACCGGTCGGAGCTGATCGTGCGTACCTCCAAAGATCTCTAACTCCAATAAGAGATAATGGAAGGTATCCTTCTCCACATGGGAACGACTGGGGGCGTCCAGTTGTTCGAGCCAATACTTTAACTCTAACAGAACAACAGTTGAAAGAGTTGATTGCAAAAAACTTAACGATAGAGAGTTAAGGGATGTTAGAATGAAAAACTTGATAGTCAATGATGACGTACTTGATAAGTTTTTGCTCGACATTCAGGAAGCTTACCACCATCCCGACTTCAAACAACCTGATTTTGAACTTTATGATGAGTCGAAATGAGATCCTGGCTTGCATGTTCTATCGTTCAAAAATAAGTTGGTGTTATGGGGTGGAGATAATCCGCTCATGTGTAAGCTCTTTCCATCAACTCTAAAGGGAGAAGCGTTACACTGGTTTAGTGAGTTGCCTTCAAGATTAATTCACCAATACAATGAACTAGAAAATCAATTTGTTAATCATTTCTGCCACAATTGCAAGATGCCAAAGGATGTCGACTCACTTCTGAACATCAAGCAACAACGTGACGAAAAGTTACATACTTTTGTTACTAGGTTCCGAAAGACAGCAGCAGATGTTCCAGAAGTTTCTGATGGAATGCTTCTTTTCGCCTTTAAAGAAACATTATATTATGAAAGAAACAGAAGTTCGAATTTCATTGTAAGGGATCTTTACCACTATCTAATTAAAGATGTCCCTAAAACTCGGTACGATCTGTATGTTAGGGCTAAACAACACATCCGTATCGAGGAGAACCTATCGGCGAAAGCAGCAAGAGACAAAGATATTCGGAGTAAAGATTTTTCTGACAGCATGAATTCTAAGCCGAAGCAAGGACAGTCAGATCAACAACATAACGATGGAAAGAATGACAATCAGAAGAAAGTCAATTTCAATCGTGATGGAAAGACTCTACTTGAGCTAAAACTGACCTCGCTCAATGCCAAGTACTCTGTTATATATGAGAAGTTGAAAAGTGGGAATCTTCTTTCCCCGCCTTATCCACTTTCAAAAGATACCAAAGGTACAAGGGACAAATCCTTGCGGTGTAAATTCCATAATGACTATGGCCATGAGACAGAACCATGTCGCTCTCTCCGGGGTTGGATTCAAAATTAGTGAAAAAGGGACTTTTAAACGAATATCTTACTAAAAACTCTCAACAGGCAGTTGCTGCAACTTATGAGCATGTCATTAATGTTTCCCATTCTCATGTTGAGTCTCTTTCCAAAAGTCAAAGTAAGAATCAAAAGCATTTGAAAGTTAGTTATGTTGGTGAGTTTAACCATCTCAACAAAGTCGATTTTGTCAAAGGAATCCAGACCGAAACTTTTGAAGAAGAGCCCCTCTGATTCACTGATGATGATCTCCTTGGTGTATATCACCCTTACTATGATGTAGTCATAATTACTGTGTCTATAGGTGCTTCTCGTGTTCAACGGGTAATGATCGACACAGGGGCCACTTCTAGCGTCATTTTCAGTGGATGTTATTCTCAGATGCAACTTCGCGAGGGTATAATCATCACCGAAGACAATCTTATCATCGGTTTTGACGAGACAACATCTTTAGCGGTTGGAAGAATTACCTTACCAATCAAATTAATGAACAAAGAAGTTGAGCTCGATTTCTTATTGATGGACTATCGTTCCCACTATAACGCAATTTTGGGCAGAGATTGGATACATTCCATGGGGGATGTAGTCTCCACATTTCATCAGTGTGCCAAGTTCCCATTCTCTAGGCATATTTGCAAGGTTTGTAGTGACCAAGTATCTGCCCATGCCTGTCATGACAAAGCAATAGATGACTATAAAAAATCTGAAGTTCATGGTAATACCATCCTTGTAAGTGCCCCTCCCAAGTTGCAGTTGCCTAGTGCGTTCCCTTCATCTATAATATTGAGACTCATGTGAAAGGGCCGCCTACAGTGGATCGCCTTTTGGAAGTGCAAGTAGGAGATTCAACAGAAGAAACCACTCTTATTTCTGCCGAACTTTCGAGCGTGGAGTAAAAAAGAGTTGGTTTCCTTTTTACAGCAAAATAAGCGTATCTTCGCTTGGAAAATTGAGGAAATGCCGGAAATAGATCCTTCTGTTGCCTGTCATAAACTTGTCATTGATCCAAGTTTCAGGCCAGTTCGCCAAAAACCAAGAAGAATGGCACCTGATCGGAAACTCAAAGTTAAGGAGGAGATTGATAAGCTACTTGCGGTTAACTTTATTCGACGAGTTACTTACCCAAAATGGCTTGCTAATGTCGTCGCAGTGCTGAAAAAGAACGGACAAATCAAAATTTGTATTGACTTTACAAACCTTAACGAAGGTTGTCTGATTCATCCGTATCCATTGCCACAAATTTCCGAACTAGTGGACACCACTTCGAGCTTCCAACGCCTATCTTTCATGGATGCTTCTTCAGGGTACTACCAGATATCTTTGAATGTGGATGACCAAGAGTTCACCGCCTTCATCACCGACCAAGGCATTTTTTGCTACATTGTTATGCTTTTGGTCTGAAAAATGCCGATGCCACCTACCAAAAGCTTGTCAATACAATTTTTTCCGATCTATTGGGAAAAATAATGGAGGCTTATATCGATGATATAGTCATTAAATCGAAGCTTACTGGTGATCATCTTTCCGATTTTCAACTTGTTTTTTATAGGCTTAATAAGTATAACAT
Source organism: Coptis chinensis (assembly GCF_015680905.1). Lineage (NCBI taxonomy): Eukaryota > Viridiplantae > Streptophyta > Magnoliopsida > Ranunculales > Ranunculaceae > Coptis > Coptis chinensis. The sequence goes on along the minus strand of NC_141463.1, from coordinate 82,139,843 downwards.
GAGACTCAATCCCGCCAAATGTTCTTTTGGCCTATCTTCTGGAAAATTTCTGGGATACCTCATGACTCGTATAGGTATTGAGGCTAATCCTGATCAGATACGCGCCATTATTGATATGCCATCACTAAAAAATAAGAAGGAAATTCAACAGCTTACTGGTCGGCTTGCCGCTATTCATAGATTTATTTCTAAATATTCCGATCGTTGTCATCCCTTCTTCCAGACTTTAAAGGGGGTGGCAACTTGGAACGTTGATTGTGAGATGGCATTACAACAACTGAAGAAATACTTGGTTAGCCCTCCTATATTGACAAGTCCTTCAACGGGTCAACCTATTGGCATATACCTAGCAACTACAACTCAAGCTGTTAGTGCTGTTCTTTTTGTTGACGATGGTAGACCCGTCTTTTTTTATCAGTAAGACTTTAACTAGAGCTGAGTCTCGTTATTCAAAGATGGAAAAAATTGCGCTTGCATTGGTTCATGCCGCTCGCCGATTGAAACCATACTTCCAGGGGAGGTTAGTCAGGGTTTATAATGAGTAGGGCAGGGATCGGGTCGGGTTTGGGTCGGATATGGCTATATCCAAATCCGAATCCGAATAATTTCATAGTATCCGAACCCGAACCCGATTATATCCGAAATTTAATATCCGAATCGGATCCGAACCCGACCGAATCCGACTAACCCGATCGGATAACACTAAAAATTCAAAAAAATCCCAAAAATTATATCCGAATCCAAACCCGAACCCGACATACCCGAATCCGAATCCGACCGAATACATAAACGGATACAAAAATCAACCCGAACCCGATATATTCGGTAATCGGGTTGGGTCGGATTCGGGTCTATCCGACCCAATTCCCTGCCCTAATACTGAGTATCCCTTACGCAAGATCTTTCGTAACACACAGGAATCAAGCAGATTAGCCAAATGAGAAAGTTATCTTAGTGCATATAGCATTGTCTTTGAAAGTCGTACTGCTGAAAAAGGACATACTCTGGCTTCTTTGATAGCTGATTTTCCGATTGATGATTCTCCTATTGACAATTTTTTTGCGACAGGAAGAATCTATGGAAGACATTATACCGCCAATAACTGGGGGTGCGAAAGCTCTAGTTATACACAGATTCTCGCCTTGTGGCCAATCAGTTTGGCGGGTCTTTTGAAGCAAGAGATGAGCGTATGGCGGCTTATCTTAGTTTGATACATAGCCTTGCCCGATAATTTGATAGCATCTCTATCACTCAAAGACCCCGAAATGACATACGTCATGCAGATTCGTTGGCTTATCTCTCTGCCGCAGTTAGAAGCGAAAAGTCAAGACATCACTGTGGAGTTCTAGAAAGAGCCAAGCATTGCCTTTACCGAAAAACAGTTGCATGACTTGTATGTACATGAAAGCAATTACCTCTTTTGATTGTACGTACTAGCGAAATACGACCCACGTATAATCGCACCAATCATGACTCGAAAGCGGAAAAGGGAGATGGAAAATTCACAACATGACCGTACTTTGGATCTTCCATCAGAGTCCATAGATCCATTTGTTCCTCCTGAGTTCGCTCCAGAAACAGATAGTGAGTTGGTACATGAAGCAAATGATAGTTCTGAAGTTCCTGATATGATACTATCGGAGCCAGTGATGATCTCTGATGAGCATGATTGGCGTCTCCCTTATATCCAATACTTGCAAATTTCTTCACTTCTGCCAGAACCAAAACTCGCTGAAAGAATCCAACGTGATTCATGGAAATTTTTGGTGATATCTGCTACTGACGGAGGTTTGCAATTATATCGCAAAGGCTCTGACTTAAACCCTATGTTGCGATGCTTATCAAAACAGGAAGGACTTCAAGTTTTGGAAGAGATTCACTCTGGCTTATGCGGAAGCCACTCCAAGAGACGGAGTTTAGCTCATAAGGCTATGACACAGGGCTATTGGTGGCCAGAGATGCAAAAGGATGCAAAACACCTATCTGAGAGGTGTGAGCCATGCCAAAAGCACGACAATATGAGTAAACTCCCTGTTACTGAGTTACATCCCATGCTTAGCCCATGGCTATTTGCCAAATGGGGCTTAGACATTATTGGCCCTTTACCTAAAGCTCCAGGTAGTATATGATTCCTTCTTGTGGCAACCGATTACTTTACCAAATGGGTAGAAGCAAATCCTTTGGTCCAAATCCATGCTTCCAACGTCAAAATGTTTTTATGGAGAGATATTGTCTGTCGTTTTGGCATCCCTGCGGCACTTGTATCAGATAATGGTAAACAATTTAATGCTGAAGAAATTTGTCAATTCTGTGCTAATTTGAAGATACGGCATAACTTCTCCGCACCTTATCATCCGCAAGCCAATGGGCAGGCTGAAGCCACCAATAAGGTGATTTTGGCCAACCTAAAGAGACGTTTGACTGGCGCCAAAGGAAATTGGGTCAAAGAGTTACCAGCTGTCTTGTGGGCTTATAGGACAACGCCAAAATATTCAACTACATTATCACCTTTTAACCTTGCATATGGTGCTGAAGCAGTCTTACCTATAAAGCTAATTTCCAATACATCTCGGTCAGTTGCTGTTGAAACAGGTTACAATGACAATACTTTGGCTCAGTCAAAAGCTCTTATTGATGAGGTTCGCTCTGAGGGACTACATCAGCTTATTAAGTATCAAGCTGACATGAAACGGAACTACGACAAGAAGATCCGTCCTAAAGTCTTTTGCTCCTGAGGACTGGGTTCTTTGTAGAAACCCAAAGCTTATAGAATCAGGAAAGTTTGGAGAAAATTGGCAAGGACCCTACATCATAGATCTTCCAGCATCTAAAGGGTCATATTTCCTCCGTACTATTTCTGGAAGAATGATAGAGAAGCCATGGAATGCTTACCACCTTCGCAAGTTTTACCGTTAGGAAATCTTTTGCATTTTTACATTACTCCATCAATAACAAATCTATCCATCTATGTAGTTCGTTCTATTTTATCCATCAATAAAGGGATTCAAATTCCATTCTCGTATGTTTGGCTGCCATTTTATATTACTCTATTCATCTGTACTTTTCCTTTCAACAATGTCATTCATTAACGATAATTCTGGAGAGGTCATCCATATTATGCCTTCTTCGGTCCGAGTAAGTCGCATTCATGCCTACTTGGAAGAAATCCAAGTCAATAAGATGGTTATTCTTGCTCAGTACAATTATTGCAATACTCCCAAATTACAATATACGTGCAAATTCCACTACTAAGGTATCGGCGTTGTGTTTTAGTTTGGTCCCAGTGCACGGGTGACAACCTTGCACCTGTGACAACTCCAACAGTTGTCAGGCCTTGCCTAACATTCGGTACAAATATTTTGACACCTAAATAGCTAGGTTCATGGAGGACGATCATGGCCCCTTTGCTTTTCAATCACACTTTCTCCAATGGATTTTATATTGGGAGCGTCTGCTTTCCCTTCGTTATATCGCTACCATATTTTTCTATCCATACTACGTATCGACATGCAACACAGCATGCAAGATCAAAAGCGAGATGATATATTATTATCAAGTTATTGTCGGCAATGCATGTTCATTCAAGGTTGGTAGTATTTTTACTACATTTATTTCAAAATCAATTGTCTATTAAGTTCCCTCTGGAAAAGGCACACCTTTCGGAGCAACTTTAACAATCTCCATATACATTAGATATAATTTATTATAGGTCTTCTTTCTTTCTTCATTCTCTTCCAGAACATCTGCCTTTTGCATAACTGCTTGCATCCTTTCCATCTCCTTATTTCCTATCTCTAGGGAAGCTTGTGTTAACAATTTCTTGTTTTCCACATTCTCTTTCTTAGCAGCACTTAATTATTTTTCTAACCCCAACACTTTTGCAGTCATCTTTTCGTTTTCTTCTTCTTGCGTTTTCACCCGGGCTTTCAAATCTTCTAATTCTTCGGTCCTTACAGTGGCGTTCCGCTCCTGTTCTTCCATCTCATTTAATTCTTCCATTATTCTCACTACCTGAAACATTAACATAACCTTAAAATGCATGTTATAGTTAAATAAATAAACAAATAAACAAATAATTTACCTCGTTCCTTTTCTCCCGTTGCATGCTAGTTGTCACTTTGATTAAATTGTTGGATTCACCTTGCGTTTTGTGATTTTCCGTTAGTGCTAAAATGCCAACTCCAACCTGTACAATATCGTCTTTCTTCTCTAAATTTTTAGCCACAGTTTTCTCCTTTTCTTTTATGCTCCCTTCTCTCCCATAACCATCTTCTAAAAATTTATAAGTTTCACCGTCGTCCTTTAACGGTAACTCATAATCTTTTCTTCTTAATGTTCTCCTCTTTTTTGAAGTATTCTCTTCTTCCTCTGTATCACTATTACTATCTTCATCTTCTACAATTATTTGCTTATTCCTAATAATATTGTTTTGATCTTTGATCTTATTTTGTCTAATTAGTTGTCCACTCATAACTTCAAATTCTTTAGTTCGCTTATTCTCCACACCTCTTTTATTATTTTTCCTTCCTACAACTTTACAACTCTCATCTTCATCCTCTCCTTCAAAACTTCTTTCTTCTTCACTCTCATCCTCTTTTTCCGCCTCTTCCTCCACCTCACATAGGAAGTCTACTATATCATCTGGGAAACTTAGGTCAAATACTTCAGCTGGTATTTTCCCATGGAATAAAATTTTAAGTTATCCTGTGTTTTGCTACCCATGTCTACCATGTCAATTGGTGGAATTTCATCTACAAATACAGCCACCAACAAAAACACAATTAGTAATTACGTTATTACAAAATCTTCCTTTTCTAACACAAATATAGTATCGACCTATGCGTAAACACAATACCAAAATTGTTTGGACGTCCCTTCCTCGTCAGTGTTCCACTTCCCTCAGATGCGATACGGATAATCTTCCCAATGCTTGTAGCTATCAGGAAGACCACTAAAACTCTCTCTTCTTTTTTTAAAGTGCACGCCGAGCATTATGAAATTGTCTTTCGGAGTGACACGAGGCCTTGTAATTGAGTAAAGCTCTTGACACCCAAATCTTCGCTTGTACTGTAGTTGTAATCTTCGCATCCTTGAAACTATTAACCAAAACGGAACTGACATCTGTGCAGGTGTAACATACCACCATTCTAAGATCCTTGCAACGGTATTATCCAAAGGAAATTTCAAACCATATGATAATTGGTGCCATGTTGCTACTACTTCATCTTCTTTGGTCTTTTGTAAAACACTTTTCACGCTGTCCACATTGAATTCTTGTAATGCAAAACGTTTCTTCATCTCCGTTATTGGAGTCTTCTTTGGTTGACCTCGTATGTATAGAGTACCCTTTGTCTTGGTCCATCTTCGTTGAAGTTGAATTCTCACCATTACCGCTTCAAATTTTCCTTCCAATTAGCAAAATCTACCAACAGATAATACTAATAATCCTTCTCACTGGTTTCGTTCTTTTATTCTCTTTATTTCTATTTAATTTGTTTCTACAACCCCATATGGCACGTTGTATTTATAGTGGGTTCTGATAGTTTAATTAAACAACAATTTTTAGTACTATTCCTTTGTGAATTAAGACTCCTGACCGTAGAACCCGCCCTCTCATACGTTAACTTCTTTGTTTTTATTGCCCATCCAAATTTTTCGCAAAACACCGACTCCTATATTAACTTCAGTTAAGAATTCGCCTGATAAGTCGGCCCTACACTTTCACATGGGTCCTATTGCTCTTTTCATTCATTTGATTAGCGGATTTTTTTTTTTTTTTGCTCTTTTCATTCTCTTTTTACATGGGTCCCGGTCATGCTCTTTTCACATGGGAAATCTTTTTGCCCTTCTTACTAATTAAAGCCGGTCTTACCTAATATAACTCCTCTTCCAACAAATATTTTGTCATAAAGCCGGTTCTACCAATACCAATACCAATTCTTTTTTGTTTTATTAGCATTTTATGGCTCATTAAGCCCATGGATCCAGCCCAAATCAATTAAGCCCAAGGGCTTAATTCTAGCTACACCCAATAACTGGTCTATGTAAGAATATGTCCAGGTTCATTATTGTAGAATATAAGAATAGAGGTTCAAAGGGATAAAAAAAAAATTTGACAAAAACAAACACAGTCCTCGTAGGACTCAATCTCTTCATTCATATAAAAAATACTTATTCTAACAATGTGAACTACATTGAAACTTGATCCCTAGAGAATAGATCTTAGGTACGTAGGCAGCCTTTATTTGGTTTAGTTTCATCTCCCCCAACATCAAATTCCTCTGTTTCTTAGTGTGTTCTTTACCATTGCTCTCGTTGTGTTGAAGTAGGTTCCTGCCGAAACAGTTTGGTCTTCTAAGAACACAACATCTCGACTTCGGATTACCTTCCTGTTAATCGGATCATAGAGTTTGTAACCAAACTTTTCATCTCCATAACCCAGAAAAATGCACTGCTTGGCTCTGTCATCAAGCTTAGATCTCTCATCCTTCGGAATATGCACAAATGCCTTACACCTAAATACCCTCAAGTATCCATAATCAACATCTCTGCCTGACCATACTCTCTCTGGATAATCACTATTTAGAGACTTTGACAGCGATAGGTTGACCACATGCACGGCTATACACATTGCTTCTACCCAGTAGGTTCTAGGTAGCTTAGAGTGAGATAGAATGCATCTCATCCTCTCTACAATAGTACGGTTCATTTTCTCTGCTATTCCATTCTGTTGTGGTGTCTTGGGAACGGTCTGCTCATGACGAATCCCATGACTCTGGCAATACTCTTCAAACGGCCCAATGTACTCACCCCCATTATCTGAGCGGATACACTTCAACAACTTCCTTGTCTCTCTTTCCACCATGTTATGGAATTTCTCAAATACGCCAAATACTTCATCCTTGGTCTTTAAACTATATGCCCATACTTTTCTTGATGCATCATCAATGAAGGTCATGAAGTATAAAGCTCCCCCGTGGGACTTCACTTTTATAGGACCACATAAGTCTGTGTATACTAGTTCAAGGACATTGTCCTTTCTGTGAGACGGGAATCTTTGGAAAGACACCATGTGTTGCTTTCCTACCAAACAGTGAGTACATGTATTTAAATGTGTACCTTTAACATCTGGCAAGGCCTTTTGCTTAGCAAGAACTTTCATCCATTTTACGCCCATATGACACAGTCTCTTGTGCCACTGTTTGGAGGAAGCTTTTTCTTCTACCGCATTCACTTCTGCTTTACACAAACTAGCCTGTGTTTTATAAAGAGAGCAAGTTTTCTTTCCTCTGGCTGCTACAATGGAAGCTCTGCTTACAGTTTCCATACCCCGTTACCAAATGAGTTTACAAAGTCGTCGTCATCTAATTTCCCAACCAAAATTAGGCTTAGCCGAATGTTAGGGACATATATTACATCCTTGAGTGTCAAGGTGTAGCCGACATTGGTTTCTACATGAACATCACCAATGTCTATAATCTTCGAGACTCCACTATTACCCATCTTCACTTCATCGTATTCACCACAGTTGTAGGTTGTGAAGAATCTCCTGTGCGGTATGACGTGATAGGATGCTCCTGTATCTATCATCCACTCTGTATCCTGGCCTGAGGTACTAAGACAGCACACACCACAATTTAACACAATTCCCACTAGATTGTCGACTAGTGCGGTAGTATCTCTGCGTATGTTTCCGTTCCTCTGCACCATGTCTTCATGTATACAGTTATTCTTCTCATCCTTCTTCAGTGTTTTGCACTCATACCTGAAGTGACCCTTTGTGTCACAATAGTAACATTGCCTCTATGCCTTAGGAGTTCTAGCTTCACCCCTAGATTTACTTATGTCATCACCTCTAGAACGAGATGGTTTTCTGTTTCTACCTCTCCCCCGTTTCTCTGTGACAAGGATCTCTGAGTGAGAGGAGCTGCCTTTTGAACTCCTTCTAGTCTCCTCATTCAACAAAGACACGGTAGCCATCTCCATGGTAACGATTCCATCCTTGGCTGCTCCGTGTAGAGAGACTGCTAACGTCTCCCAACTTTCGGGTAGAGAGCCTAATAGAAACAAAGCCTCAACTTCATCTCCCAAATTAATCTTCATCAAATGCATCTGGTTGATGGTATTCTGTACTTCGTTAATATGCTCAAACATTGAAGAACCTTCTTGGTACTTCGTGTTGGCAAACTTCTTAACGACCAGCACTTTGTTTCCGCTCGACTTCCTCCCATAGAGGTCTTCGAGTTTCTTCCACAAGCCAAAAGCTATAGTCTCTTGGGATACATGGTGAAAGACACTGTCGTCAATCCACTATCGAATGTACCCGATTGTTTTTCTGTCAAGCTTGCTCCACTCTGCCGCAACAACCATTTCCGGTCTTTCTCCTCCATTCTCAATGAGTTGTGCCTAGTCCTTGCAATAAAGCAAGTCTTCCATCTTGGCTTTCCAAATGGTGTAGTTTTTCCTATTTAGACTCGTCATGCGAGTGTTCACGGAATTGTCCATCTCTACAAGTTATTTAAACTAAAATCTTCTCTCAGGAGTTTTGTCAAACACCTTCCAACCAAGATTTAGATAACACCCTAGGCTAATATAACCTGGCTCTGATACAACTTGTTGGGGTTTATACCAATACCAATCGATTCCCCACTACACAGATAACTTGTATTTGAACAATAACAACTCCAATCAACAATCTAAATATTCTCTACAACCAAACTAACATGCCCAACTCGCTAAACAACTATTAACAACAGATAATAATATAAAGCAGAAAAAGCATACCACAACACAAAGATATACCGTGGTTCAGCCAATGGTACCTACTTCCACAAGAGCTGGTCCTTTTATAAAGTGGGAAGGAAGATTACAATCACTCATTGCAGTCTCTCACCTTACTAGATCACTCCTCTCTCTTTACTAGCTTGTCTCTCTGTAAAGGTTATCTCTCAATCTTGATTGTTTTCAAGCACTAGGTGAAAACATGGGCTTTTTGACTCCTGGCCCGGATAGGAATTGACGGGTACTAATAGTCAAGAATATATTTGACGGGCTTTTTATTAAATTGATGGTCCATAACCATCAAACAAAAATTTGATGGTCTACGCTTGTCAAGAAAATTTTCCCGAAAATCCCAGTCGAAGCGCGAATACCTTCCCCCCCAAAATTTTCGCTCTTTTCCAATTTTCTCACTCTCGATTTCTATTTGGTTAAAACTCAAAACCAAAAACTCGCCGTCATATACAATCTCCTTCCATACCTCACAAGCAGCAGCTACTTCAAGGCTCCATTTGCAAGCCTCGTGCCAAAACTAACAATTTCATCTCTATAGCAACTTCAAACAACTTCCGCCAAAGCTAACAAATTCAGCAAGCTTCAATTTCACCGGTTTGTTTCTTTTATTCAGAAAAGATGTTACTTTTTCTTTAATTAGTATATTGGGATGACGCATCTTTCTCATGAAATTTATTGGAGTTGCTGAGGGTTTGTTTATGATATGGGAGTGTATTAAAAAATTGCTTTGTGAATATTTCATTGTTGTTGTGGGGTGAATTATTAAGTGATATTGATGGTGTTGAAGTTTAGTGGATAGTAAAGCGAAATCAGATTAGTGCACACAATTGTAACTCTTATTTGGCTTGTGTCTGCTGATTTGGATATTGCATTTTTTTTTTTTTTTTTGTGTCCGCTGATTTGGTGTGACACTTATATATTACATTTTATTTCTATTTTGTGTAAGTCGAGCTTTTTGAATATATCTAATCTTGAATGGTATGATGTTCTTGTTTGAAATCAGTTTGCGTTTGGTGAATTCATTACTTACATTATATCTAGAATTTGGTGAACTCATTATTTAGATTTGAATAATTTATGTCGCAAACCGAATCTGATCAACCTAGTGACTATCAACTTGACTCTGAACCTAGTGACTCCGAAGAAATCGAGGAACAACATGAAAGCGAAGAACAACATACAGGTGACTTTATGATATTGATTTTTTTTCATAAATGTTTAGTTGTTATTATTTTTACTTTGTTGTGTAATCTAATATATCGAAATCTTTAGGTCCAAAGAAGAAAGTTTGGTTCAATTTTAATGGGCTACCTGTTGGTCCTGGTTCTACTCAATTTGACACCTTTATAGGCAAAATGGCTAGAATGTATTGTGCACCTAGTTACGCTGACTGGCCTATTATGCCAGATGATATCAAGAAACACGTTTTTAAGAGAGTAATAGTAAGTACATTATACTCTTATTATTTTATTTTTTCCCCTCTAAGTACATTTCTAAACACATTCTTCTTTGTGTTGAATGCATCTACTGCCAAGGAATCAGTTTAATTATACTATAATTTCCTTGCTGCCATGTCTCAATGCCATGCCCATACCACGTGCCACTACTCGTAGTTCAACTGACGAGCCATTGTTGGCTGCTATAACCTCACCTGTGTCGTTGCGTAGTGCTGCAGCCCATCCCCCCAATGATCCTTGTAACGTCCCATTAGTGTTTAGAGTGTTCTATGATATAGGTTATCGAATAATTGTGTATCAACATACGCTGAAGCCCTGAAATTTTTGGTGGTTTATAATTGCGAAACACACAACGTCTCATTAGTCAAATTTTCCAGTATCATTGAGCATTTTGATATAGATTAGAATGTGTTTTTTTTTCCATTACAATGGCAGAGAATGAAGCTCAGCAGTTTTGTTCTAGGGAGACTAGTATTGTTCTCAGTTTTTTTACTTCCATTTTAGTTTTTTTTTTTTTTTTTTTCTTTTGATTGCATTGTTTCTTCTAACCTTATCTTCTTACATTAGCCACTTTAACTGTATCTCCATTCAATGAATGAGCAACTACTGCTTGCTATATTCTCCACTGTTTCCATATGAGGGAGAGTAATAAATTTTTGTCCTCTATTTTTTAACTTTATTTCCCTGACAGAGCGAGTATTGAACTTGTCTAGGGGCCCTTCACTTTCATGGGACGACTTAGGTCTCCTAAGCATGTTAAGGTTTACTTCCTTGACTAAAATGGTAGACTCTCAAGAGTTGCCTCTGCAGTTGGTGCTATTCTAAGAACCCCTTATTGGAGCTCCTTCTTCATGTATAAAATCCATTTAGGGAACTAAATAACTAGAATGATTAGCATAGAGACCTCAAAAGAGAATGTTACGATGTTCCAGTTGATATACTTGATCTTGGATGGGAGCAATGGATACATTATGTTGTTGGTTTTTTTAATGGTCAAAGAGCCATATTCCCGTCGTGAAGCAAAGACACTTGAAAATGCTTGGAAGACTATAAAGCGCTTGAAGCCATATTCCCATAGAATGTATCCACCTTACCCACTGCCTCTTGTAATTCTAAGTGTCGGTTCACTGTTGAAAATTGAAAATTCAAAGTGTTGGTTTTAGCATTTAGTCTTAGCAATTTGTAATACCACCTGAAAATTCTAAGTGTTAGTTTCTATCTGTTTTTGCCTAATTTCAAGAGTTTAGTCCTCTCTTTTGTTAACAAGTACGGGTTTTAAGCTATTTTTATCTTTTCTTGTTTTATATTGAAGGTTGTTTATGATCTTTCACCTACTCGCCGAGTTGATGTTTTGCTAAAAGCCAGCATATCTTGGAAAAATTGGAAACACAGACTTCGCAAGGTTTATGATCGATATTCAACCAATTCTGAGCGTATGGAAAACATACCAAAGTGTACAAAAAAAGAATATTGGGAAAGCTTTATAGAAATTTGCTCGACTGATGAAGAGAAAATTAAGTGAGAAAATAGCAAATTATCTAGGGAGCACATAAAGTTGCCACACACATCTGGTAGACTTGAATGTGATAGAATCGAAGAGGAACTGGTATTTTATATTGTTACTAACAACTTTTGGATTTACCAGAATATTGTTATATGCTTAAGAGTTTGTTTTCTTTATAGATTAAGGAAAGCCCAAATGGTACGGTCACAAGAACGCATGTGTTTGTGGCCACACATTCAAGTAAGGACGGATCATGTCCTTTTCTTGAATTGAGACCAAGTCTGGTAATTGGAATTCTTATTCTTTTATTGTTCTTTAACTTTAGCTCTTAATTTCATGGTGGAAAAATTTGTGTATATGACTATAAATTTTGTTTTTAGGATGAAATCAAGCGGCTTGTGAGCCCTGACCCCTACTTGGGAGAGAAAGATTTGGATAATGATCCTGTGGCAATGGTATATATATTTAGATAATGGTCATGTTAGAGCAGGCATCTATCTAGTATACTCTAAAAACATTCAGTTGATGTATGTGTTAAATGTCGTCCTTTGTTGAATGTAATCATTTTGTCTTATGATTAGGTCATTGGTTGTGATGGCAAGGGTCACATTCGAGGACTAGGAACTGGTGTTACAAAGACTGTTGTACATGCCTCCGCTCCTTACATCAAAATTGTTGAAGAAGAAAAGAGAAAACATGAAATTACAGATGAAAATGTCAAACTAGTGATGCAACGTCTTGATGAAGAGACAAGGGCATGTAAAATTCTTGAGGAAAAGTTAGAGGGTTATGCACCAGAGTTCGAAAATACTTCTCCACAGGTAATGAAAGATGACTTAGTGCAACATTTCTTTATACATGTAGTAATAATATATATCGTGTGTGTGATGATTTTTCCTAATCTAGAAACACAAATATTTTTGTTGATGATCAAAGAACAATGAGAAGTATTGGATCAAGAAGAAGAAGAGATGTAGAAGATGATGAGTTGAACCACGTTCTTTAATGGCTGCCTACGTATCCTGTGAATAGGAATCAAACTCAAAGCATAGTTCAACTATCCTATTTATAAGAATAGATGAGGTTTCCCAATTAGTGTTTAACTAGGAGACCGTCTCTTGTTAAGTCTCATCTTGACTCCTCTAGAAGCCCCATGTTTCCCGAGTTAAATAGGTCTCCTTTATTGACTTAAACAACAGAAAAACATGTTTAGGTTTGGAGTAGTAGTTAGAGCTCCGAGCCTAGCAGTTGAGTTCCGGATTTGGAGTTCATAGTTAAGAGTTGGTTATACGAACCTACTACTCCAACTAGTTCCAAAGCCCACGAACCTGCTCCAAACCTAGTAGTTGAGTTCCAGATTTAGAGTTCATAGTTAGGAGTTGGTTATACGAACCTACTACTCCAACTAGTTCCAAAGCCCACGAACCTGCTCCGAACCTAGTAGTTGAGTTCCGGATGTGGAGTTCATAGTTAGGAGTTGGTTATACAAACCTACTACTCCAACTAGTTCCAAAGCCCACGAACTTGCTCCTCTTGTCTCACTTCCGAACCTAGGAAGTAAAAGAATTTGGACTTGAAGTGTGTTTTGGTACTTTCTACCCACACCAAGACCATATTCGAGCCTTACGAAGATGCTGCCACGTGATACATATCTATTTGCTAAAATATGCACACACAGATGCCTCCCATTTTTATTCATGGGTTGTGAATCAAACCCTTAAGGAAAAAGGCCGGGTATAGTAAAAATGTACGCGACATCTTATGCCTCGATTTTCTTTGTGGAATATATTGGCAAAATTTCGCATTACTTCAGTGCAAGGAACGGTAAATTCGGACCTGCCGTGACCATGGCCCGAACCTTGTATATTAGGCCGAACTTGGTGAAAATAGGTATTGCCATGCCTTGTGATGATCCGGACTTGGGATTACATTCCGGAACTAAACTTCGTGAAATCCGAACGTGCAATGCATTGTGATGATCTGGACTTGGGATTACATTCCGGAACTAAACTTCGTGAAATCCGAACGTGCAATGCATTGTGATGATCCTTGGGATTACATTCGAACTAAACTTCGCGTGAAATCAATGCATTGTGATGACCGGAACCAATCGAGCCTTACCAACTCCACTCTGAGTGTAAGTCGACAGCGCATATTTCACAAAGACCCGGACTTGGGATTACATTCATGAACTAAACTTCGTGAAAGCAGGACCTGTCATGCCCCATGTTTACCCGGACTTAGGTAGATTTCATTAAATCACCTTGACTCGGAAGTGCAACCCGGAACTGGGCCTTGCGAAACTTGAGTTGGGCCTTGCCTAATTGAACTGTTGAACATAACAAAATAAAAGATACCCTTCGCTAACTCTGTTTTTACTTGCTCAAAACCCTTTCTTCTTCCTTCTTCCTGCTAGTACCGTCTACTCCAAGAAACTCGTTGCTGCCGTCGGGAAGAATTGATATTGGATTCATAAGAATAAAGAACAAGCATCAATAAATTGTATCTCTTTCGCCGATTGAGAATACCCGATTGAGAATAAAGAGTAAGTGTGAATCTCTTTCTTGTGTAGAAATAGCCTTTATTCAATTTGAATCAGGTCGTCTCCCATGAAGTTCTTAGAAAGAAAATTAAGTTTTGGGTTGACGATGGCCATCCTTCACTGCAAGAACTAAACGATCAGTTCTGGTTTCACTAGTTGAATAATCACTTCCAAGTCGATCAAGTAAGCAACCAGTTTCGACTTTACCACTTGACCGCACACTCCCAATTTCGATGTCTCGCCAATCAATTGTGGGTTCTTCATTTGTCAATGTGGTTCCGGGTTCAATAATCAACAAAGCAATACTGGAGTCGCTACTCAGAGAGAGCAGTACCGGGTTCTTCAAATGACAATGCAATTCCAAAAGCATCCGTTAAGAAGGCAGCTCCGGGTGCATCACTTCCTGATGCCTTATCAATAGAAGCAAACCCACTTTTGTTGACTGAGACATTATTTTCGGGTCAACCACTCAACTGAGCACTTCCATATTCTTCAAGTCCGGCTTCTCCAAGAGTGGAACTGTCATTTCTGGTATCGTCTAAGACTAAGATCATTACGGACCGGAACACCATCTCTTTGGAGATATTTCACTCTTCTTATTGAAACATGTTTCATGCGTCAATATGCCTCCTTATATGCAAGGACTCTGACATTGACGTAAACATCAAGTATTATAGTTCGGATAAGGGGAGCTCCAAACTAGAATATCGGACTTCCTGATTCTTTTACCCAACTCCGGATTTGGACTTTCAATAGAGGAAATTGAGTTTTTTACTAGCTTAGAAGTGGAGTTCCGAACTTGAACTTTCCATAGAGGAAGTGGAGTTCCTAACTAGCTAGGAAGTGGAATTCTGAATTTGGACAAGTTTCGAACTTCGACAAGTTCCGAACGTAGAGTTCCTAACTAGCTAGGAAGTGTGGAGTTCGAACTTGGACAAGTTCCGAACGTGGAGTTCCAGACTAGCTAGGAAGTAGAGTTTCGAACGTGGAGTTCCTAACTAGCTAGGAAGTGGAGTTTCGAACTTGGACAAGTTCCGAACGTGAAGTTCCAGACTAGCTAGGAAGTGGTGCTCTTTTATCCTTAATTGCATAAATATGTATACACAGATGCCCCACTTTTCTCTCAGACGATGGTTGCACATTCAACCGTTGAGGGAAAATGACAAAAGTGTCGAATTATATATTATACAAATTCGTATTCCGAATTTTAGAAAAACAAGGTTTTGTAGGAAAATAGGGTTTGCCCCTGTGTCAATTCCTGTAAATACTTTTAGTTTTGTTAAGAAATAAGACTTTGTAGGAACGTAGGGTGTGCCCCTATATTATTTCCTGTAAAGTCCTTAAATGATCTGGTATCTAATGCATAAACCGACACTTATAAGCATAAGATATTAGAACTGCTCTTAGGAGGATAAAATCCAAGCTAAGTTAAACTTTCTCCATCACACGGGGAACAACACATGAGATCTTTCACTCATCATCCCGAGAAAGTTTTCTACAGGTTCTGATACAACTTTGGCCAATATATGGGATCTCTCACCCAACATCCAAAAAGTATCCCAGCAGAAAATTATAAAAGAAACAATGCTCTGAAAAGATAAATATAACTTTTATTGAGAATTGATTGGCATAGATCATGCCCCTAGTATAGTAGAAGCAGATCCAAATATGTGAAAATTTTGTCTCTTAGAACCTAAGAGTAGTGTAACATTACTTGGAAACAGTACATGTTAGCATCGAGATTCACCGCTGGAGAGGTGTTTCTAAATTATTAATAAACAAAAGGACCTTATTCAAATTATATTAATAAAAGTAGGACTTATTCTAAATTTAGTGAGGGAGGTATTTCTAAATTAAGTAAATAAGGAGATTTAAATTTTCCTACTCAAGAGTTGAGGAGGCTTCCAAATGACCCGGCTATCATATAGTGTAGAGATTACTAGCATACGTGCACACGCATGCTCTGCGTGTACTATCCCAAAGCCCATTAGAAATTGTTGACGTGAAAGAACTACATTTTAATGACATTTATACCCTTTTTAAATAACAGAATTTACATCTTAGACTCAGCATAAAAGTCTGTAAATAAGAAATAACAATAAAGGTAAAATTGGAAAAACAAAAGTCCAAACAATCCAAACAGAACTGTTACCTGAGTAGTTTTCTTTACAGAGTAAAGATTAATCTCTCCTGATTTCATAGTTATCAAAAAAAAATCTCTCATGATTTCATGTGCAAGAGGGCATAATTGTCCATTGGAAGACAGATCGATCTCATATCAAACTCTTGAAATGTGGCTATTGACAAAAAAAAAAAAATTATCATCTTCTTCAACGCATATTCTTGTTCTTGGGAGGTATTCTCTTCTTTTTCCTTGTTGGTCATCTTCTTCATGTTACATTTCCAAATATGGAATACTCAATTCAAACTCTTCCCATTCAACCAAATCTCATCTTAGTATTTAAGCCAAGAAATTGGTGCTCCAAGATTATAACTTCTCTTGATAAAACTCAAAACTCAAAGGTAGAACCCATAAATCCAAAAAGCCCTTACAAATTATAATAACTAATTACCATATTGAAAATTCAAAATCACTTACTCCCCAACTCTCAAAAATCCTACAACCTTATAATCAATCCCACGAATATAATCCAATGGAATAAGATGATATATATGGGAAGGGATAGAGGCACATTCATTATGAGCACATTATACCCACATTTCCGACATACAAATGAATTAAGGCCTAGTTTTTTGTGGAGATGATCTCCCAACCATGAAGATCATTCTCACAAAAAATCATAATATTTGGATATGTCTAACCATGTAAAAATTAATGTTCATTTGTGTTCATTTTTTGAACTTTTCATCTAACGGTCTAAAAGTTTTGTGAGCATGTTCTAATGTTAGACTTCTTTGAATGAGCTAAATTTTGTGAGCATGCATATTCTCCATGGTGGGGAGATCAATCTATAAAAAATCAGCCCTTAATTCAACTTTTAAGTACATGATTTTGCTTGAATTAATATACAATGTGGCTATAATGTGCGCATAAGAATGTGCCTCTATCCCTCCCATATATATATTTTTTTCCTTTAGTGTTTTTTAATTGTTTTATATTGTTTTGAGAACGAATTTGTGGACAAGCTTGTCCACAAATATCAACTTTTCATTAGTCCAAATGTCCAACCAACTTTTGGGTAGAAAAACACATTTTTCAGGTAGTAAAACCACCTATCAACACTTGATGTTTTGTGGACAACAACTGTATTGTCTTTGCCTCTTTGGTAAGCCCCCCATTTGCCTTATTATTATTATTATTAGAGTCGTGCTACGGGGACATCTACTGGTTGTTACCTAAGTGACAGACCAATGGCAAATCTCCACGTGGATGTTGTGAAACTAGATATTGGGTTATTTAAAGAATGATGAAAATGGCGAAAACATAAATTAAAGAAAAAAAAACATGAATTATGGAAAAATAGAAAATAAAGGGGAATTGTAAAAATAAAATAAAATCACGGGATTCTGCAACACTTCCAGCTAGTCGTTCGGTGTTCCTTATTCTTCCAACCATTTTCTTAATCAACTAAAACATCGGCCTCACATCTTACTCTTCATTCTTTCTCTAAATAACCAAATTTCAAGATTTAGATATGGAAGATGTTGAAGGTGAAGATTGTGAAGTTCTGCATTCTACTCTCGGCAGCAAGAACAATATAAGCAATGTGAAACTAAAACCAACACTTAGTATGAAATTTTCAAGCTTTGAAGATGCTAAAGACTTTTATAATTGTCACGATATGCAAAAGGGGTTTGGTACAAAAATCAAGAATTCGTATAACAAGAAAAATACTGATCAAAGGTAATTCACGCAGTTCTTGTGTTCTAAAGAAGGATTTAAGGTTGAAAAGGAAAGAGTTTTGTACAAAAAGCCAAACTTAAGGGTTGGTTGCAAAGCACATATGAAAGTAAAGTTGATGGATTCAGAGATATGGGAGGTGATTGGCTTTGACTTGGAGTACAATCATGCATGGGTTTAAAGAGCGAATGTTTAGATCACACAAGCACATGGATAGTGGTATCAAGAAAAGATTAGAATTACATTGTGAATCGAGGATAAAGCTAACCAAATCATATCATAACATTGTAGTTGATGCAGGAGGGAATCAAAATGTTACATGTGGGCAGAAAGAAGCAAGGAACTATGTTGGCAAGTACAAGAGACTAAAGCTAAAATATGGAGACGCAGAAGCAATGCAAAAATACTTTACAAAAATGCAACAGAAAAATCCGAATTTCTTTTTCAGAGTAGATCATGTTGATGATGGACGAGTACGAAATGTATTCTGGGCTGATGCAAGGTCGAGAGCCGCTTATGGTTATTTTGGGGATGTAATAACATTTGATACAACATACTTAACTAATCGGTACGATTTGAAGTTTGCTCCATTTGTTGGAGTGAACCATCATGGTCAATCTGTGTTGTTTGGTTGTGGGTTACTTGCGGATGAGACAATTAAGACATTTGAGTGGATGTATAGGGCTTGGTTATATGCAATGTCTGGACACTCTCCTAATGTTATAATCACCGACCAAAGTAATGCAATGGCAGCAGCTATAGTCAATGTTTTCCTTAACGCTCGTCATCATTTATGCCTATGGCATATAATGAAAAAGATTGGTGATAAGTTAGGAAGCCTAACTGAATACAAAGCAATTAACGTGGTAATGAATAATGCAGTTTATGATTCTCTGAGGATCGAGGAATTTGTAGACGCTTGGAATAAAATGATTGATCAACACAAACTTCAAGAAAATTACATGGTTGGATACGTTATACAAGTTGAGGAAACAATGGGTTCCAGTATATCTCAAGGATGTTTTTTTTTGCAGGTATGTCTACTACTCAACGTAGTGAAAGTATGAACACATTTTTTGATGGTTATGTGATGCAAAAACTTCTTTGAAGGAATTTGTGGATCAATATGAGGCAGCCTTGAGTGATAAATATGAGAAAGAGAGCCAATCAGATTTTGTTTTATTCAACTCTACTCCTTTTCTAAAGACAAGGTGTGTTTTTGAAAGACAAATGGCTAATGTCTACACTAGAGCGATGTTTCTAAAGTTTCAAAAGGAAGTTTATAGCATGCCTTCATGTTCCAAGTCACAAGTTAGAGTGGATGGACAAATCACAACATTTGAAATTAAAGAACAGGTTATCGATAAGGATGGAAAACTGCATACTCCAAAGGCTTATGAAGTTCTTTTTATCAAGGCTGAAACTGATGTCTATTGTATATGTTGCCTATTTCAACACAAAGGGATTTTATGTAGGCATGCTTTATATGTTCTTAATGAGTTTGTGGATGAGATTCCTTCTCACTATATACTCCCAAGGTGGAGAAAAGATTCCAAGCGTAAACATGTTGAAAGTTGTGAATCACTTAACTTTAAAGCTAGTAACCTAGTTCAACGATATGGTATATATTTTATATCCTTGTACAATTCAAATTCTTGAGAAAGGGACATCATCAGAATCAAAGTTCAAGACTGTTTTGGGTGTGCTTCAGGATTTGAAGAGAAAGCTAGTAGATGAAAGTAATAATTCAGATAGTGTTGAGGATGAATTGGTTGGAACTCATCCAAGTGAGTCGCCTGAAAGTGTGCAACCAGGGTATGTGAAGTTCTTAAATCCACTTCAAGCAAAGCGAGTGGGACGACCGAAAGGTAGATTGTTATCGGAGTCGAAAAAAAACTAGAAATCCACCACCAAAAAGGTACCTTCATTACCAATATTCTTCTTGCTTTATCTTTTTAGAGTGTTATAAATAATTATACTTTTGTTGTTTTGCAGCAAAATGTTCTTCCTACAGTAACTACAGTTCCCAAGTCGAGCAACCACAAAGCAACCAACAAAAATGTATCAAGTCATGACACTTGTGGCAATGAACACAACATAACACAACCAGTTTCAGGAAAACATGAGTATGGTATGATTTTTTTTATGTTATAGTTGAACAATTAATTTCTTGTACTGTCCACACTAAACTTTGATTACAATATCAAGATGGTATTTTTGCTAGTTACCCGCCGGTTTCTTCACTAGCCAACTACTTGAACCTGGACAACTATACAATGCAAGTGGACAACATCATTTTCCTCAATTATTTCTACCAAAACAATGTTAGCCAAGCACCACATGTTTTTTCTAGCACAAATAACAATTGTGCAATACCTTTGAGTAGCCAATTTGACTTGAACAAATCTCAATGGGTATGTGGATGATTCTTTAGTGCTTAAATTGTTTAAGATACTTTAGTTGGATTACATTTCATATAAGTTTTATCTATATGTTTCTGGTTTCAAGCGACAACTAGTGATCAAGGACTATCAAGTTTTCGGTTGCCCCGTGTTTTGGATTTTTTTTCTTCTGTGAAGTTTGATTGGTGAAGGGAATTGTCTCTTTTATTTGTGGATACTTATGTAACATCTCTTTGGTCTTTCATTCATGAATACTTATGTAACATCTAGACTTGATGAGAAATATTTTTACTGTGTTTGGTTGTCTAAGTATACTAATATTGAACAGTAGGTACTTATCTTTGTGCTTAATAAAAAAAAACTCATAGTAGGTTACTCTACATTTAGCTGTCTTCGTTTCTTTCTTATATTGTTTTATAATTCTTATCATGCAAAAAAGTGTACTAAAAAGAAAACATAACCACTTACAACTCTTATGAAGCAAAGAAATGCATTAAAGAGAAAACAAAACCACTTACAATTCAACGCGAGCTATCAAGAAGCACAGTACCTAGCTCCATGCCTTGGCTAGTTAGACGATCTTTCTACAAATCATTGAAGGATCTTGGTGGAATTGAACCACCATCTCTTGAGATACATTGGAGACATGGTCCAATTCTCAAGTGCTTTTTCCATTTAAGCTAAAGATCAATTACACATAGTTGTTAAGCACATAATTGTAACGCTACTGTGGCATTTACTATATTTTGTCTCATAGAGGAGAATGCCACTATTTTCCAGAGTGTTTACATACCTCATTCAGGCACATGTTTGACTTCTAAACGAACCCCTACAATCATAGTCCCCACAATTTTGATTATACACATAAGCTTTTATTTCTTCTAGAAAATCCAACATTTAAAAACTTAATTAAAGACATTGCGCCAAAATTGACTATCTACAACCTATTAAACTTCCAACAATCCCACTTTCAGTTCACCCCCTTCTAGTAAAAGAAACATGTTTTAGTTCGTAGTAAAAAAATTTTGAAAAGAGAGAGAAAAAAAAAGATATAATTCACGAAAGGAGTTAATTGATAGAGGAAAGAGAGTTGGAAGAAAAGGAAAAAAATGAGGATAACATACCAGTAGACACAATAGGTGTATGATTCTTCGTTTTTTCGAAAAAAAATAAGTGAAGAACGGAAAGAATATTGTTCTGTGTTCGAGACTTCGAGTTTTATTGTTCTTCAAGATCAGTTTCCACTATACCATAACATGCTATTACTAACGGCAAAAAGCCATTGCTAATAATATTCGCAACGCTTTTTAAGCGTTGCAAATATGGCGTGGGTAAAGTGTTAGAAATATTTGCAACGCTTTTTAACCGTTGCAAATATTATTTGTAACGCTTGGTTATGCCTGTTTTGTACAAAACTTTAGCAATGCTTTTTAATTTGTAGCGGTTATGAACCGTTACTGATGGGTTGCAAATAAAAAAAAATAATTTCTCATATTTTGTAGCAACTAGCTAAACCTGCAAAAAGATGCCCCTTTTGTTAAACCCTGCAAAAAAATAATTTATCATTATCTTACTATCTTAGAAAAATATGGGGGTATGAGGAATAGTGACTTGGTGTCACAGGGGCAAAATTGTAATTTCGTCAGCTTCTATCTAATTCTCGATTTTTCTCTCTCTAATCGCTCTCTCTCAGTCTCCCCATTTCGCCCATTTGCAACTTTTAGATATCTCATCTTCTTGCTCCACGCCTCCACCGAATCTCCTTCACTCCTAATTTCATCCAAGAATCATGTCCAAAGTCATTTCAAAATCAATATTTACAACCACTCTTAATCACTTTGAGGATCAAAAGATTATAAGGAGCAACTAAATGGGATTACAGATTAATAAACACTTTCGATTTCTCTAATGCTTCAACCAGATCAGAAAATAGGAAGATAGTTAGGGATGCTCGCGAACCGATATCATCATCAGCATCATCATCATCATCTGAAGGTAAAGCTTTATCAATAACTCTAACAAGCTCTGTATAATCAATTTTGCTAATAAGAAATCCTTTGGTGAGGTAGAAGAAGTCAATACCTTCTTGCTTTAATTTTAGTTTCAAATGAAGCAAATGGAAGAGATAGAAGAAGCCGATACCTTCTTTCTTTCATTTTGAACAACATGAAGATAGTAATTCTTTGTAAGTTAGCATGACAAATTTTAATGCAGTTTAAAAGTAATTGACTTTGAATAATTATGAAACTTATATATGTTAAAACACGTTAATCTTCCTGTGAGAATGTTAGTATACTAATTGTTTATCTCTCCTGCCTCATTTAATTTTGGTAGCAACTGCCATTTGATTTAAAATGGATGATAATTCAGCTGCATATCAATTATCTAATAATAATAATAATCGGTTGGAGCGAAAGCGAAATCCGTATAGAGAGCGTCGCCAGATGATGACTGGGGAACAGCTAGAGATTCAAAAAGAATGTTGGTGGTTGCAATATAGAGAATATAAACAAAATATGAGTGATGAGCAAATTGCCACTGAAAGAGAGCGTGTGATGAGGTTTCGTGTAAGTGCACATCACGGGAAGTTGTCGAACAAGCACCTAATTTGTTTTCAGTTAGTGCTAATGAACAGTTGAAGGTTTTAGCTGATAGGTTTCATAAGCATGGTGGTTATGGTTTATGGTCTGATAGAGATAGTCCTCAATTGTTTCAGACTGAAAATGGTTTACCTTCGGCGAGGTTTTTTCCAAAAGGCGTTGGTCATAATGTTAAACCTTATGGGCTTAGACAGAATGAGAATTTAAAGGATAAGACTGAGGGGAATGGAAGGAATGATTATAAGAGGAGGTCTAGAAAGAGGGTTACTTATCCGCGTGAGTCATATAATATTGAGTTCGATAGTGGAGCATTTCAAATACTATTGATAAAAGATAAAACAGATGTAAAGGGTGGTTTGAATAAATTAAGCATTTCAGCTGGTATAGAAGAAATGGGCGTGAAGTCGCGATTAATGGTAAAGTCTAGGGAAGGAGATGGTAGGGTTTTGTCACATAAAAATTTGAGGAATAAATGGGATAGATAAAAATAGTTATTACATGATATAGAGAAGAACCATTTATATTGTGCAAAGAGGTAGAAATGGGTGTTGTAACGCCCGTATATATTTATTTATTTTTTTATTTATTTAAAATTCGCTGGATTGGATTTGGGATATGTGGGCCTGGTTTCTGGGCCCGAGTCTGTATTGGGCTTGGGTTTCAAACCCAAGTATATAATCACATTGTTCTAGATAATAGGGTTTTGGAGATAAAAAAATAATAAAAATGGAGGCGGCTTGTTTGCTCGAGCGTTGGAGCGCGACAATTCGGACGATGAGGGATTCGTCGGGTTTTAATACAGGTGAGTAGATATTTTATGGATTTATTTTATAAAATCCTCGTTACTGTCGATTTCTTTTCGGTTGAAATCTGTCGTGTTGTTAAAACTTAAAACTCTAAAATTTGATATAGAACTGTCGAGCTGTAATACTGTGGCGGTGTGACTATTTTTATTTGAACTGTTGAAGCTCGACAGAGCGTCAATGGCGGTGCGAGCCAAACCAACGTTTGTTATGTATATTGTTGTGTTGGTTGATTAAGGGTTAATGTTATCGATTGAGTGTTGGGTATGCCGTCGGTTTATGGGTGAGTCTTTGCGAAGCTCGAGGAATGTTAATGGCGGCGCCCAGTTTTATTTCAAACTTTGTTGTTGGTTGGTGGGTTTTGGTTGTGTATTTGCAGGGATTATTGGTGATGGGGTCGTGTAGTGTGTGTGAGGGCGGTAAATGGGAGCTGTCGAAGCTCTGTTAATGGCGGACGAGTTGTCGATCTAGTGTGGAGGAAGGGTTCAATGAAATTTATAATGTAGTTGTGTTGGTTGTCGATTGAAGGGGGTGTGTTTGAGTGTGTGGGGGATGTCGGAGGTGATAGAAGCCATTAATGGCGGACAGTCCAGATCTACTTTGGAGGAAGGGGTTTGATTTAACTAATTGGAGTTTTTGGTTTTATTAAAGGTGTTGGGTTTTTCAAATTGAGTCAAACCGATGTGATGAAGTTGGAGGAGGAGAACCCGGTGGTGGCTGGTGGTGGGGGATGTTAGAGGAAGAAGATGACTGGTTTGGGCCTGGGGCTTGGGCCTTAGATGGTTGCTGGGCCGAATTCTATTTTAGTTGGTTTGGGCCATTTTCATTTTAAGTCTTTGGGCCAATTTTCTTTTAAGTCTTTGGGCCGGAACTTAGATTGTTTTGGTTGGGCCGGTTCTGATTTCCGTTTTTGGGCCTAAACACTAATTAGTGGTTTTGGACTAGTTTAGTTTAAGTTTGGGCCGGAACTAACTAGTGTTTTCTTTGGGCCAGTTTCTATTTTGTTTGGGATATGCCGGTCCATATAACCTGAAATAGATCTAATTGGAGTCTTTAAATGTTTAGACTTTTGGGTTCTAAGGTTTGGGCTTGGCCAGTTGGGTCCGAACCATTACCTTAATCATGAGCCCATGAGCCATGCACTTTGACCTTCACCACGAACCATGGCTATGACCATGAACCTATTAAACATGGAAATGACAGTTTGACTTTGATCGTTGACTGTTGACTTTTTCTAGATTTTCACATATTTGATTTTATGGACAATTGCAATAATAAAATATTGTCGAACATTGTATAACCTTGTTTGTCATTATCTAATTAAGATTTGACATAAGTAGTACGTAAAGCATATAAATATTGGCACGTAACCAGAGGGGAATTCTGATAACAAGACTTAGATATATATGTTTTTATGAGTATTCAATTATATACGGGCTTAGATTCATGAACTTTAGATTTTTGGGGATTTGATTGTGGACTGTGGACTGTTTATTTGTGCTACGTTTTATGTTGTAAATTGTATGGACAAATCAAATGCTAAAATGCTTTGTGGGAAGCTTGTATAAATTTGGTTGTCATTATCTAGGTAAGATTTGACGTTGATATTGTGTATATTTTGACACGTGACGAGATAGAAACTTTAGGAGATATAATATTCCTAAAAACGCTACAAAATGTTAAGATATAAGATATGTTTGAAGCAATTGTGACATTATATAATATCTTGGGACATTATATATATATATCCCAAGATATTATATAATGTCACAATTGCTTCAAACATATCGCATAACATATATATATATATATTTTAAATGCAATAGTTTTGGAGAAATATATGTATAGACACTACATTATTTTATCTGTGAAATGCTAGTAGAGTATTTGTGGATATTTCCCACGGGATTGTGGCGTAGTGCAATAATATATTGGCACGTGAAAGAATAAAAGTTGTTATGAGATGTATTGAGATAATTCTAAATATATTTGGCTTAGTGCAATAATGTATTTGACATGCACGTGATATAGTGAAATGATTATGAGATATTTATGTATGACACCTGAATAAATTACGTAACGAAAATCCTAGAACCTAGCTACCACAACTCAGAGGATTTGGCCCTGTGTGGGCGTATGTGATAAGATTGGCCCCTGTATAGGGTGTATATATAAGATGTTGATTGACCCATGTGTTGGGCAATCGTAGCCGAATAGTGGCTTGATTATTCCGTTCGCAAAATTAGAACGAGACGCGCGATATTTTATGCCGAATAGTGACAAGATTTTACATAATGGCTTTTCGTGTGAGGGTTACCGGTGTCTTGGCATCCCGCCGTAGGGGTAGTTACTGGCATGGAGTGGTTCATTATGTAAGGGAGGCATGTGGATGTACATGTTCGGGGAAGCGATTGTGGTAGCCATGGAAACTAGGTAAGACATAGATACGACGTGATTTTAGGGACACACAAAGAAAGCCTTAATTAATATAATTATGGTAATATATTGGTTAATGATATATCTTTAGATAGATGATTGTATATGGTTTTGGAGAAGGGTGGGTCAAACTAATTCATTTGGTGTAGGGGCGACCCCACTCTCAGAATTGAGCATGAAATGCGGTAAGTATAGAATATGTTTGGTGGTTTGTTAGTTTAGTTAGAACTTAAAAGAGCCTCCGTGGAGGAACTAAATACCTTTGTATTATTGTCGGAAAGCTAAGGCGCCTCAGTGGAGGAACTACCTGCCTTAATTATGGTACTTAAGGATGTCGTATTAGTTGTTGGAAGTTAAGGCGCCTCGGTGGAGGAACTAACTGCCTTATGGATTGTGTATATATATGTATAAGTATATGTTTTATTTTAGGGCTACTCACACCAGCATTTTTATAATGCTGACCCAATTTGCATGTTTGCTTATCAGGTGTGTTTATTAAATGAACATAGTTGATAAGTCTTGATAGGTTTCATGTTGAAGAAGGTTAGTTGCTGATTGTGGTTTGCTTTAGTGTCGCATTCAGGATATGTTTTGTTTTTCCTTAAGGTGTAATAGATTTTTAGTTAAGACAAATGTTGTTTTATAATTTCAGTTGTATTTAAATAAAGAGTTATTGAAAAGAGATTTGTAACCTAATATTATTTGTAAATTTTTGTAATGAAGAGGACTTTTGTTTAAGTTAAAATTTTTATTGGTTTTTAATTATCCGCATATTTAAACTGTTTATGGGTTTTTGGGAGTTGAGAGTGCGTCACACCTCGAAGATCGAAGAGTCGGGAACAAATATTGTTTTTCCGAATTCTGTCGAAATTCGGGGCGTGACAGGTGTATTGTGCCATTGTATCATTTTTTTGTTATCAACTTTCAGTTTCTCGATCAGGATTGTAACCATGTAGTGGTTAGACATAACATCTTGATTATTTTTGCTCATATCTAATTTCCCAAATGTTTGTCTGTTAAATTCATTGTGACAAGGTATGACACAACTTGATCCTTTTACAACGACAATATACAATGGTCATTTGTAAGCCTTTCAAGCTCCTTATAGCGGTGGGAATAGTTTCTTAAAATCAGCCTGAGTTCCTCCTTTCTTAGTTATGAAAGCTTTAGCTTACTGCTATATATGAGAACCATGATACTCACAGAGACATTAATAATGTTTTGATGGTATTAGTACATACTTAGCATTAATTTAAAAAATCAAAGGAAAAAGTTATAAATAAAAAAATTACTTTCAATTTTGTTTAATTTCAATAGTAAAAAATTTATGGATTCTGTTTCAGTAAAAGATTTTATTCATGAGGGTGAGGAGTAGCGGCCTTCTTTCAATATTAGTTCTCTCTCCCCAATGCATATTGTTTTAGCTTTTGTTCAAGTCTTGAGATACTTTCAACTTAATGTTGCAATATATATATATAAGGTCATATTGTCATCATGATTGGTCTAAAAATCATGTTGGTGTAGTGGTGCTTTTCATAGGAAAGCATGTAACGGAACCGCTGCAACTACATTAAGGGTTATGGATACTACAGATAGAATGGTGAGTGAGAAGGTACCTTTAAAGCTGAGTGCCTAAGAGGTTAGAAGCAAAGATAGCTGTATTTCTGTTGGAAAGTTGTAGCTAGACAAGATAATTATCGTATGAAATAACTTGGTATTGATGAGAAAGCTGAGAAATGAATCAGATGAGCTGGATTAGCAACAAAAAGATAAAGTTTTAAGCATTGGACCTCCTTTTCCAAATTTTTGTTTGGAGTTGTAATAGACTTATAAGTTTTTTGGAGTAACCTCAGCAGAAACTTGGCAATCTCAAGACAACAAGACCTTGGTCAATGGGCTATCAACTATGTTACATGCTATGGGGCAATTTTTATTTTCTTATACGTTCTTTACTGACTACTGTGTATGTGATATTTTGCATCTGTATATTTATCTGATATTTGGTTCTTTTGCATTGGTATGTATGGTTTTTCAACTCCCCTAACATATCTTGATTTACAATATTCACCAAGATCGATTTAAACATAGACTGACAGTTACCAAAGTCATGAACATATACAAACTTGCACCATTTTAGATATGCTAATACTTATACAATTAGCTTGGCGTAAAAACGTGTGTATGCACATGCATCATGCTAGTTTCTCATTATATTGGGACGCCCTTAACCTGCAAAAATGACACTATTAGTTCTATATTGAAATAAACATCTCAATTCCATATGTGAATTTATCCATATCCCCCATTACCTTACAAGTAAATAATAGCAAGCCCAAGTAAAAGGCTGAAACATATAGGATATTCGTTGAACCATATATATAGTATAGCTTCAAAATATTTTCTAAGAGTTACAAATTCATATTTACAAATAACGAATGATTACAAATATCGATACGATTTTCCAAGCAATCCCGAATCTTTGCAATACCAAGCATTAGTGATGGCTTCACTCACTATAAATCTTAGCTAGTGGGGCACCACAAAGTCCATCTAATTCCTAAAAATTTGCAAAACAAATAATGAACTCAAAAATACAATAATACTAATTAAACTCATGTAATTAATTAAAATTTTAAAAATCCACCTAAATGAAATAACAAGTTGAACAAATCAGAAAATGGATGGTGGAATTTTAAGTTTTTACCTTGATGAGGAGCTTGACGTGAGCATGATCATCTGATTAGGGAGTTGTTCTTTTGGTATTCTTGTTTTTCCCTCCATCAAACTTATACCCTACACAACACATTGAACCACAATAAAAATTATCTATCTAGCTATTCAAGAAGGCTTTGAAACACTTTAAGAAACAAAAGCATCACTTCTACAAACCTAGGAGTGTCCAAAAATATTGCCCTGCATCAACATGTAATAGCTAGCCATGGACCCAACAGAACTCTAAAAAAGCAGGGGAACATAACAATGTATAGAGTAGGTCGACCTACTTTGTACCAAGTGAAATTCAAACTTTCAAACTAAAACTTGTGTCCAATGAAAATATATAAAGCAAATCATATGGATTTTCTAACCATGACGCCCAACTAGAAGCATCTAGTCATCAAGGCATTAGTTTCAAACACGGAGGTAAATGGGGCAGAGAAATTGTAGAAAAAAAAAGGTAAGAAAGAGTTGCCTACCTGTTTGTATTCCTGAAACACAATACATACTTTCCTTCCACCTGCCCAGTATGAATAAGATGCCGAGCAGTCCACCTATAGGGAAAACCGAACCTTAAAAGTCAACAAATAATGACAAATTACAAAAGAGATAGACACGTGGTCGAGCCACGTGTCCTTGTAAAGTCAGTATAGCGCGTCATAAAAAACAATGAGGGCCATGTGCTCTATTACACCGTAATATATGTAAAGTATTAATTCCATATAACTAACTTAGTGCAAGTTGTGAATGAAACATAATTAACTTATGTGCCTGTGCACTCAAGGAATGTGTCGAAGTCAATTACGTTGTCTCAATTAGTTAGATAGTGTATTAATAACTCATGTGCTTAGATGGTTTAACTTTCCAGTTACCATGTACATTTCGTAGGAACAACCAAGCATAACAAACCATGAGTGTCTCGTATGTCCACTACGACTAACAACATAGATCCAAACACCCATAGCTCTAGTTGGGACTTTTAGTCACTTAGTTAATTATGGAACTAAACAAAACAGAAAGACAATAACTAATCGAGCTAGAACAGCTTATGGTATGACATCAAAGTTAGCACAAAGTTACTGGCCTTTACCATTTACCACCATGGCTTAATGGAACCTTAATCTGAAGATAAACAATATAAATACAATTCACCAAGCCAAATGTGATATGTTTATTCGTACTTTCAAGCTAATCCACAATGCACACATGGATACAAAAATCTAATTACATTAGATAACCTCATTGCTTCTCCACATGAACAGTAGACATACAAGAGGCAGGACATGAGAATGACATGAAGATTTTCTCTATTTCTAAATGCAGGAAAAACACTCTACCAAAACATCCTCACAACATTCCAAACAATCAAATGCAATACACTGTAATTGTAATCAACATAAAAATAAGCTAATTACATGCTATTCAACTCCCAATGAGTTTAAGATAACTTACTGTTCGCCCTGTGCAAACGTAGAAGGTAGTTTAAGATGAGATTGGTTAACCTAAAATTCCATGAACTTATGAGGCTCTATAAAAAAAACTATGTTATCCGTTGTGCCCGTACAAATAACACATTCTTTTGGAAAACCTGCCAATTAAGTTGGTTATGGAAAATTAGCTAAAGCAATAGTGAAAATAACAGATCTCAGAATCCAACATCACAAAGTGGAAAGATAATCACTTAGGTATTTAAGTAAGATAGTGTAACGCCCGTATTTTAAAAATACGTTTTTATCTATTTAATTAATTAATTTAATTATTTATTTTCAAAATTCGCTGGACCGGATTTGAGACACGTGGGCCTGGTTTCTAGGCCCGAGTTGGTGTTGGGCTTGGGTTTCGGACCCAAGTATATAAACACATTGTTCTGGAAAATAGGGTTCAGAGAATAATAAAATAATGAAAATGGAGGCAGAGATGAAAGCTGGATTTCGAGGGTGGAGCCTTGACGGCTCGGACTTCGAAAAATTCGTAGGAGGGATTTCGCTTCATACAGTGAGTAGCTATTTTGCTATTTCACCGAATACGTAAAACCGTTTTATTGTCCTATGTTTTCACTAAATTTTACTGTTCATTATTCGGCGTTCTTTGTGTTGTTAAAACTCGAAAATCCAAAATTGAGATTTAATTGTCCAAGTTTTATGGGCGTTAAGGGCAGTTAAAGCCCCATTAGAGAAATCGTCATTTTCCTTGTTTTCTCTGTTTATACTCTTTTTGATTTACTGTGGGTTGAACTATGATGTTTTTATTTGTTTGAACTCGTTGTTGATGTCGGGTGATTAAGATTGGTGGTTAGCATAGGGTTGGTTTTGGGTTGAATTGATGGGGGTTGAACTTCATTATAGCCGTGATTAAGATTGGTGGCTAGCATAGAGCTGTTGGAAGCTCACAAGAGGCGCTTTCATTCTTGTGATAATCGAAGGGGTGGGTTTTATTTGTGATTTTCGTTGTTTTGAACTGTGTTTTTGGTATTGTGGGTTGGTGGTTTGAGGTATGGGGGTAGTGAGGAGGCGTGAATACTGTTGGAAGCTTAAAGCCACCATTAATGGCGCAAGAAATTCCTAGATCTAGTTTTTGTGATGTTTGGATTGATGATTTGGGCTTGTTATTTTCATTAAAGTTGGTTGGGTTTGATGGGGAGTCTAACCGACTTAATGGAACGGGAGTGGGTGGCCGGAAAAATTGGGTGGCCGGTGGTGGCGATTGAGAAGATGAACCGTGGACGGTTTGTGCTTGGGCGGTTTAGATGGTTGGGCTTTGGGGGTTAGTTGGGCCGACCCCATTAGTCATTGGTTTGTTTGGTGGTTTTTAATTGGGCCGGACCACATCGGTTTTGTGTTGGACCAATTCTTTTTAGCCTTTGTTTTGTGGACCCGATTAGGTTTACGTACTTTTGGGCGAAATCCAATTTTTCTTTTTGGGCGATATTAATCTTTTAAGCTTTGGACCAGTTTAATTAAGTTTAGTTTGGGCCCAGTTTAAATTAAGTTTTTGGGGCCGGTTTCACTTTAATTTTTGGACCGAACCACTTAACTGTTTTTGGGCCCATTTCTAATATTACTTGGGCCAGTCCATATAATTTAATATAGATCCCATTTGGGTCGGGTATAATTAATAAGTTGGTTTTAGACTTTCGGGTTCTAAGGTTTGGGCTTGGCCAGTTGGGTCCGAACCATTACCTTAGTCACGAGCCTGTGAGCCATGCACTTTGACCTTAGCCATGAACCATGGCTATGACCCTGAACCTGTCGAACATGGAAACGACAGTTTGACTTTGACCATGACCTGTTGACTTTGACTTTGACCATGACATGTTGACTTTGACCAGGACAGTTTGACTTTGACCATGACCTGTTGACCTTTGACCATGACACGTTGACTTTGACATTTGACCGTTGACTATGAAATGTTGACTTTTCCAGTTTTTCACCTATTTGATTTGTATGGACAAATATAGTAATAAAATATTGTCGATATTATATAACTTGGTTGGTCATTATCTAATTTAGATTTGACGTGAGTAGTGTGTAAAAAGCATATATATATTGGGCTTTGATTGTGGACGTGGGACGCCTAATTGTGTTACGTTTTATGTTGTATATTATATGGACACATATAGTAATAAAATGCCGTGGAAGCTTGTATAAATTTGGTTGTCATTATCTAAGAAAGATTTGACATTGATGTTGTGCATTTTGACACGTGGATATTGAGATGTTAGGAGACATTATATTCCTAATACGTTATAATAAAAATGTATGCGATCGTTGAAGCATTATGACATGATATCATATGTTGGGATATATATATTAATGTAATATCTTGGAGAAATTTATATAAACGCCCATTATTATATATGTGAGATGTTACTATGAGGTAGCATAGTATTGGTGAATATTTGCCCACGGAGAGTGTGGTGTAGTGCAATAATATATTGGCACGTGAAAGTATGAAAATGGTTATGAAATATATTTGAGATATTTCTATATATTGTGGCTTTAGTGCAATAAGGCAATTGACCCGCCGTGATATAGTGGATTTATTATGAGTCATTAATGTATGACACTTGAATAAATTACGTAACGAAAATCCTAGAACCTAGCTACCACAACTCATGTGATTGGCCCTTCTGGCGTTTCAGTTAATCTGAATGGCCTTCGGCGCCCTTCTGGCGTTCAATTAATCTGAATGGCCTTCGGGCGTAAGTAATGTGATTGGCCCTCCTGGCGTTTCAGTAAAGCTGAATGGCCCTCCTGGCGTAGCCGAATAGTGGCTTGATTATTCCATTCGCAAAATAGAACGATGACGCCACGATATTTTATGCCGAATAGTGGCATTACTTACATAATTGCTTCCGTGTGAGGATTTACTGTGTCGCGGTATCCCGCCGGGTGGTTACATACGAGGTGGTTCATTATGTAAGGGGAGGCATGTGGATGTACATGTTCGTTGGGTAGCGATTGTGGTAGCCGGGGAACTAGGTAAGACATAGATACTGACGGATTTTAGGGACACACAAAGAAAGTCTAAATTAATATAATTATGGTAATATGTTGGTAAATGATATATCTTTAGATAGATGATTGTATATGATTTGGTTGGTTAGTATTTTAGTTAGAACCTAAGGCACCTCGTGGAGGAACTAAATGCCTTTTTATTATGCTTATGGTATGTTGTATTAGTTGTTGGAAGTTAAGGCGCCTCGGTGGAGGAACTAATTAACTGCCGTATGGATTGTGTATATATATGTATATTATATGTTGTATTTTAGGACTACTCACACCAGCATTGTTTATAATGCTGACCCGATTTGCATGTTTGCTTATCGGGTGTGTTCATTCAATGAACATAGTTGATAAGTTTTGACAGGTTTAGTGATGAAGAAGATTGGTTGTTGCTTGTGGTTTGCGTTAGCATTGCATCTCAGGATGTGTTTTGTTTTCCCTTAAGGTGATATAGGTTTTTCAGTTGAGGCAATATTATTTGTATTTTCATTTGTAATTTTAATTAAAGAGTTGTTGAAAGGAGATTTGTAAGTAATCAGTATTTGAGAATTTTTGAAATGAATAGGACTTTTGTATAATAGAAATTTTTATTGGTTTTTAATTATCCGCATATTTAAACTGTTTTGGGTTTTGGGAGTGGAGAGTGCGTCACACCTCGGAGATCGAAGAGTCGGGGACAAATAATGTTTTTCCGAATTCTGTCGAAATTCGGGGTGTGACAGATAGTATGGCAAACAGTTAGTATGCTAACCAATTTGTTGATCCTGAGTGCTTCTGCCTCTTTTTTCATCGAATGGGCTTGTGTTAACCTAGCAACAATTAAAAAATTCTAGATAGAATAGTTAATTACTTTTGTAAATAATTACAAAATTGAAAGGTTAATTGTAAGTTAGAAATCAGTTAAACGAGCTAGACCATGGTATGACATCCAAGTTAACACAAAGTGGTCTTTACCATACCACCATGGCTAAATGGAACCTTTATGTCAGTAAACAAGATCCCACAGCGGGAGCAATAACCAAGTAAACACATAATGCAACAACAAGGGAATACAATGTATTACCATATATTGTCCTCAAGAAAATTGCAAATTACTTGTAAAAAATCCATATTGAAACTAATGCAGACTAGTACAAACATATACAATAGCAAAGAAATTACCTAACTGCACTAGATCTTTATATGCAGACCTTGAATATCATTATGTAGCTTCCCTTCATCTCCTTTATCTTGCTGCAATAGCAACAAAGTACATGGAAGGGCACAAAACCATAGCAACCTTTTTACACACAAAAATATCCAATAGTGTAGTCCATATTTTGCAAAGAAAAAGTTATTCAATTTCAATAATAAGTACCTACATCGAGTCTTCACCTAAAGGATTTAACATGCTTAGGCGCAAGTATGAAACTGTTCAAGAGCAATTCCTAAATGCAACAATGCTCTCTGGAGAAACAAGGAATAACATGGGGTGGGTGCAAACTCGTTTGCTAGCTGCTCTTTTGGGGAACCAATCAAGGTGGCTCTATGGGTAGGGATGGGTCTAACCCTTCGAAAACTGGTTCAGAAACTAATACTGGTTCACCTATGCCAGATACTAATCCTCTTCCAACCAATCACCAATCAACACAACATGCCTATATGAGAACCAAACAGTTCACCTATATGGTTCTCTTCGACACCTTTCATCAAGTATTTTAGATGGTACACAAGTGTAATGGTGTCTACTTAGCCTGAACAACATAGAACAACACCCACAATTTATATTACATGAGCTTAATTAGCTCTCTAGTACCATACTCTTGGTACTTGTTTCAAATCAAGTGATAAAGAACTTTATGTGCGACAAGTGTTTAATGCACTATAACAATCTAAAATTCAGCACAAGTTCTTTGTCACACCCCGAATTTCGACAGAATTCAGAAAAACAATATTTGTTCCCGACTCTTCGATCTTCGAGGTGTGATGCACTCTCAACTCCCAAAAACCCATAAACAGTTTAAATATGTGGATAATTAAAAACCAATAAAATTTTTAACTTAAACAAAAGTCCTCTTCATTACAAAAATTTACAAATAAGATTAGGTTACAAATCTCTTTTCAATAACTTTTTATTTAAAATTACAAATGAACATACAAATAACATTGTCTCAACTGAAAATCTATATCACCTCAAGGGAAAACAAAATCTATCTTGAAATACGACGCTAAAGCAAACCACAAGCAGCAACCAACCTTCTTCAACACTAAACCTGTCAAGACTTATCAACTATGTTCATTTAATGAACACACCCGATAAGTCAAACATGCAAATCGGGTCAGCATTATAAAAATGTTGGTGTGAGTAGCTCTAAAATACAACATATACTTGTACATATATATACACAATCCATAATAAAAAGGCAGTTAGTTCTTCCACCGAGGCGCCTTAACTTCTAACAATTGATACAACATCCTTAAGTGTACAATAATTAAGGCAGGTAGTTCCTCCATTGAGGCGCCTTAACTTCCCACTAACCACACAACAAACTATACGCATAATAAATAAGGCTTGTAGTTCCTCTATCGAGGCGCCTTAGGTTCTAACTAAACAAATAACCAACCAAGCATATTATATCTGTACCGCATTTCATGCTCAATTACAGAGTGGGTCGTCTCTGCAGAAGTAATTAGTTTGACCCACCCTTATGCAAAACCATATACAATCATCTGTCTAAAGATATATCATTAACCAACATATTACCATAATTATATTAATTAAGGCTTTCTTTGCGTGTCCCTAAAATCACGTCGTATCTATGTCTTACCTAGTTTCCTTGGCTACCACAATTGCTTCCCAACGCCGAACATGTACATCCACATGCCTCCCCTTACATAATGAACCACTCCGTGCGTAACTACCCTGAGCGGGATGCCACACACCAGGTAACCCTCACACGAAAGTCATTATGTAAGTACTGCCACTATTCAGCATAAAATATCGCGCGTCTCGTTCTAGTTTTGCGAATGGAATAATCAAGCCACCATCCGGCTATGCCAGAAGGGCCATTCAGATTCACTGAAACGCCCGAAGGGCCAATTATATCACATACGCCTATCACAAAGGCCAAATCATATGAGTTGTGGTAGCTAGGTTCTAGGATTTTCATTACGTAATTTATTCAAGTGGATGTCATACATTTATATCTCAGAATCCTTTCACTATATCACATGCATACCAATTAATTATTGCACTAAGCCACACTATTTAGAAATATCTCAATACATCTCATAACACCTTTCATTCTTTCACGTGCCAATATATTATTGCACTAAGCCACAATCCCGTGGGAAAATATTCACTAATACTATACTACTTCATAGTAGCATCTCACATATATAATAATGGAGCGTTTATATAAATTTCTCAAAGATATTGCATTTAATCGATATCCTATCATATGATATCCTTTAACAGAACAACAATTTCAACATACCCCCTAACGTCACAATAGCTCCAAACATACCGCATAACATTTTTATATTGTTTTAGGAATATTATATCTCTTAAAATTTCACTCTTGTCACAGGTCAAAAATACAAACTATCCACGTCACATCTGTCTTAGATAATGACAACCAAGTTTATACAGGCTTCCACAACATTCTATCATTTGATTTGTCCATATAATTTCGACAATATTTTATTACTACATTTGTCCATATTCTTAAATATGTGAAAATCTGGAAAAAGTCAACATTCTCCAGTCAACAGTCAATTGTCAATGGTCAACGATCAATATCAAAGTCAACCTGTCATTTCCATGTTCCACAGGTTCAGGGTCATAGCCATGGTTCATGGCTAAGGTCAAAGGTGCATGGATCATGGGCTCATGACTAAGGAAGCGGTTCGGACCCAACTAGCCGTGCCCAAACCCCAAACCTTAGAACCCAAAAGTCTAAATGTGGAAAGACCCATTTGGATCTCTATTAAGTCCTATGGACTGTCCCCAAACAATATTAGAAATTGGCCCCAAACACTTAAACTAACTGGCCCAACAACTTAAACTAATGTGGACCGGCCCAAACAAAACAATCTAATGTTGGCCCAAACAACTAAAACAAAACCGGGCCCAAACAACTAAAAACTAAAGTCCAAAAACTGAAACTGGCCCAAGGCCCAGCCGATCATCTTCCTCAGCTCCAGCAGCCACCAAATCGGCCACCACCAGTTCCGATCGCCACCACTCCCAACATACTCGAAAATGAAGAGGGTAAAAACCCCTACCACTTTAATAAACGCGAAATCCTCAATTCTTGAATTCAACATCTTCGACCAAAACTAGATCTGAGACAAATTCCCACCGCCATTAAAGCTTCTTCAAGCTTCAATCTTACCCTTACCAGCACCCATTCAACCATTAATAACCAAACATCAACCCCTTACTACCACCAATCTTCAATCAACACCAAAAACAACACTAACAATATAATACATATTACTGGCGATTTTTATTAGTGCCGCCATTAATGAACATAAAGCTTCAACAGCTCTTCCCCACTCTCCAGCACCCATACAAACATCCCTAACCAACCTCAAACCAACAAATCTAACCTCACCACAAAAAGTTCAAACAAATCAAACGCCATTAACGTTGGTTCTTGGGCGACGCCATTAACGCTATCTCCTCACTTCAATCAACTACATAATACTCACAATAACAGTTTATATGGACAACCGGCAGAATATTGAATGAACCGGAAGAATGAACAAAACTTATATATTTTGGAGAATAAATTCGTAAATTCTAAACAAACGAAAATCATAGTTTATGAAATCGGTAAATTCTAAACAGACGAAAATTATAGTTTTAGTAGTGGTGAGAGTTAACTCTACTCACCTTTATTAACAACTCGACAATGAATCCCTCATAATCCGAATCCTCGCGCTACAACGCTCTAGCCAACTAGCTTTTATCTCTGCCTCCATTATTATTATTTTTTATTTAAAAACCCTATTCTCTAGAAAAATATGAATATATACTTGGGTTTGAAACCTAAACCCAATACAGACTCGGGCCCAGAAATCAGGCCCACATATCCCAAATCCAATCCAACCAATTTTAAATAAATAATTAAATTAATTAATTAATTAATAAATAAATACGTATTTTAAATACGGGCGTTACATTCTTTTTCTTCCTTAACAAATTAGAATAGTTAAGCTTCTTACCAAGTCAACAAGGTAAACTCCACAATTGTGATTATGCCAAACCACTATATCTTAATTCCCACTATCAAAATCAATTACCCAATTCAATCCTTTGAAATATATCACAATCTAACGAGATTTAACACTAATTCAATCTAACCTAAATTAACTAATTGAGAGAGAATTATTCTAATATTTCGACTAACTTGACGAAGAGACCAAACTCAAATTTCACTCGATCTGTCATACTATCTAAACGTACCACTAAATCCCAATAGCATATATATAAAAAGGTTGTTGAATTAAAAGGTGAACAATCGAAATACCACCGCTCAGTAAGTTACATATGCCAGGGCTGCTGGTATATTGGTGGTTTTGGTGGGCTTGGTATGCCGGAATCGATGTTTGGTGGTGGCGGCACGCAGGATCCATCTCAACCGAATCAGTTTATGCAAAATCCAACTGTGTCATAGATGATGCGAAGTTTCCTTTAAAATCCTCAATACATACACTAGATTGTAGCTCACCTCTCGAAATTCAAAGTGCATTTGTTTGTTATTGAAGACAAAGAAGCCAGTAAGAGAAAAGATAAGAAAACCCTAATGGGAAGAGAGTAGTAGCGGCTGTGAGAAAGAAAGAGATGTTTTCTATTTCGCGATTTCTTTTTTGTTTCCCTATTTTTGAAATTTTGAAGTTGTTTTGGTTTTTTGGATTTCTAACACTTATCACACGATTTTCAAGTGTTAGAAATTGATTCTTAAAATTCATCCGAATTTAAGTAACACTTTACTGCATTCCCAACGTTTACAAAGCGTTGGCAAATTACCAACGGCTAAAAACTGTTACAAAACAAAAAGGTGTGTGTTACAAATATCCTGTTATGGTGTAGTGTGATCACTATTCGGTGAGATTTTGCTTATCTCTTTACTCTTTTGCTCTTTTTTCTCTAACTTTTCAAGAAAACCGGTGATAAGGGTATCCAGTTTTACAGTAATGGCGTGGCAACTGGTAATTAGTCTGTTACTTAGTTAGCAGCCAGTAGCTGTCTCCAGGGTGGCCTTAGGCGACGATCCAAAGTGAGGCCTTTTTTTCTAAGCTCATTGACAAGTTTTTTTTTTTTTTTTTTATTCCTACATTTCATATCCAATTCATGCAAGCACCAAAAATCAATCATAATAAGCTGATTTCACAGTCTCAATACATTCACAAATAATTCCAATAAAAGACAAGTATTGATGAGCAGCTATAGCTTGAAAGAATGAAGCAGTAACGAGCTCAGTTAGACATATGCTTCGTATTTTTGACAATCAGAGCACATAAAACCAACAAACTACCAAACTTGGGTAGTTGGGTATCCCAAATGTACGAGGAATTAGGACACGGGAATTTAAAACTCATACAGCCATAAGCATAAGCACCTTCTCCTACTATAAAAACCAATGAAGGAGAAGTGACACTCTAATTTGACAAAGCGGTAACATAACTAATGTTCATCCTCGCCCTTAGGTGCCTCCTTGATCTCATTTGGCCCATCATCCTACATGTCAGAGGTCCACAAAGTGAGAGAGTAGATTCAGCAGCTTTGTAAGCAGAAAGAGTAGATTCAGCAGCTTTTTTACGTTCAGCACCAGTTTTAAACTTATCGAGATAACGATGGTAATCACCTTTCATTTTGAGATAAAAGACCTTTGAATCATTTAAAGTCTACTTAACATACAACAACACAACTGCAAAATGGAAAAAAAAAAAATATCATAGCACTAGTAGCAAAACAGAAGAAGGAAATAAACATGAACCAACCCAAGCAAATCAAGGCATCATTTAAAGTTTACTTTTCTCACCTTTTGAGCTGCAAAGACATCAATTAAATTACCATAGTTAAGTTTTTCCAACATATTCTTTTCAATAGATAATATAGCTAAACCATTAAGTCTTTCTTGTGACATAGTAGATCTCAAGTAAGATTTTATCAATTTTAGTTTTGAAAAGCTTCTTTCACCAGAAGCAACAATTACGGGTATCGTCAATAATATTCTATATGCTATGCAAGCATTCGGAAAACTAATTAATTCTTTCGAAAAAAAAATTAATTCTTTGAGCGTAATGTACTGCGGAAAAATGCCTAGCATTCTCATCTTTAGGATAATTAAAACCAGACTCCTCCCTAATTGGAGCTCTTTCAACCAAAAAATCTCTCAAGTTTGTACTAACATTTTCCCAGTGCTTTGGATCATATATATTTGAAGGTCCAAATTCTGGA
Source organism: Coptis chinensis (assembly GCF_015680905.1). Taxonomy (NCBI): domain Eukaryota; kingdom Viridiplantae; phylum Streptophyta; class Magnoliopsida; order Ranunculales; family Ranunculaceae; genus Coptis; species Coptis chinensis. The sequence goes on along the minus strand of NC_141463.1, from coordinate 82,098,774 downwards.
TTGTCATTAAGACCTTCATTTTCTTTAGAAATATGTTAACTATGCATTTCATTATCAGTAATATTTTCATCTCCATCAATTTGTTCCGGTCTTTCATTATTTTCTAATTGTGTTAAATTGCTTGGTGGCTCATTTGCAAGAGCTCGAGCTACAACCGGCCACTAATGCATCCATGAGGGTCTATCCTCCTAATTAAACCACCCACCATAACCTTGCGTGGTATTTCAAAAAGACTGCCAATGAAAACAATGCTTCTTCCTCAATTATCGGTGTAAAAGGAGGGCAATCCGGGCAATCCTAAAAGATGCACTAATCTGTCGTTTTCTTGATGGTCTATATCTTTTCTTGCGTGGTATTAGTGACATCTTTTGTTAAAATGAAAAAAAAAATAATGATAATTGTTTACTAGACATGTGGCGCACTAAGGGCGCTGGTAGATTTTATCAGCAAGAATGCTTGTGAACAAATTCAGACTCGGCTGGAAATGTGGTTATGTACTTATGTGAAAATGCCTCAATACTCGGTAGCGATCCAACTCAAATCCCTGCTTTGAACTCTCATTACGATGTGAAGAACAAAACAGATAAAAAAAAAAGTGAATCATAAAGCTTTGACTTTATTTTAAATCACATGAAAGACACGGCAAAATCTGGTAACCCAATCTGGTATGCATATATCAAAAGTAACATACGTATGTTTTCATAAGCGAGTACGTACTACTCTTTCCATAATGTTCTTAGCTACCCCACGAGTGTTCATTTAAGAATAGTGAATAGTAATGTAATAATAATAACGAAAATGTTATAGAGACAGCCAGTGCCCACTCATCCATTAGGCGAGTTAGGTGGCTGCCTAAGAGCATTTGCAATGCAAGTGAAAATAATCCCCCCCTTATCACCGTCACATAAACACTTATTCACCCTCTTTTCACCGTTTTGGTGAAAAAAACAAGGTGAAGTTGTGCAATGCAAAGGTGAATAAAAAATTTCGGACAGGATGTTGGATTTTGATTGAGGCCGAATAAACATCAAATATCAAATATCAACAACGGGCCGAAAACGGGCTCCATTTTCACTTTCTTCCCAGCCCTCTATTGCGATTTTCTTGCCTCTATTAACAACTTTTTTACACAAACTTTAATTCCTAATGACTTCTCCACCCCCCAATGATTCCCCACCAACCTCACCACATGAAGAGCATTCCCGATGGTTTGGAAATGTCAAAATATCCAAAAAAAAGGGGCAAAAATGATCGGCGTCAAGAACGCAAAATGTGGGCAAGGAGGACGAAATTGAACTTGGGTTTAATTTTCTACCGCGTTGTGAAATCGAGGAACACCCACTATTAACATCAACATCGGTCCGACATGTAGCAAATCGAGTGGCCAAGTCTCAAGTAAGTTTTCGATTTTTTTTATGTTAATTATTATTATTTATGTTAGTTTATATCAAGTTTGTTATTGTGTAATTAGTTTGAATTTGTCGCATTGTTTAAAAAAAAAATTGAGTTGAAATTATATTGTATTGCATGTTGGATGAATGTAGGAAGTACACCTATGAAAAGTGCGTTGTGCACTTTCAAATGTTGTGTTGTTGTGGCGTTATTTGAAATAAAAAACGGATCCTAATTTTGTCACGGTTACCAACATTATAGCTGCCACACCATTTGGGAAATTTTTGAATTCTAATTTGGGATAAAATGATCAAGCGTTGTTGTTTGGGATAGTTGAGCGGTGGTGGTAGTCTACCCACACATTCCATTTCTCATGGGGTGAGCTTGGGATTACCCTTCTTGATTTCATAATACTCACGGGTATCCCAATTGGTTATGGAGATGTCGTTCCTTTTGATGAAAATTTAGAGGTTTTTACTACGGAAATGAGTTTCTTTGAAGGTTTTGATTTGGTAGAAGATGATGAGGAAGATAGGTTTTTTAGATTATCGGCTGAGCAGTTTAAGGGAGGAGCTATAAGTATGAGTTGGTTTACTTCGAGATACTTGAATAGGCTCAAGGAGAAGCCGAAAGACTATCATATTGGTGAGGAGTCGATCCACGAATATGTACGTGCCTTCCTTTTCTACTTTGTTGGTGCGGTATTATTCGGATACGCTGATAGTTATATACGTATCGGGTGGATGGCCGCTGTCTCAGACGTAGAGAGTATGTGGGATTATGACTGCGGTCAATCCATCTTGGCATACCTTTACCGCTGGCTAGACCTCGCAGTTGAGACGAAAGCCGCTAAAGGCAATTTGTGCGGCTTTGCTTAGATTATACCGGTAAGTTTTATTTATCTAATTATTAATGTTGACATGTTTATATATATATATTGTATTTTATCTATTGATTTAGTATTGGTGGTACGAACATTTTCGTGTGATGCATCCTGTGTTGAAGAGGTTGGAAGAGAATGAGACTCATGACCTGATTCCACGTATTCAAGCATGGGGGCTTCATCGTAGGCAGAGGGGGTATGGGGATCTATCACATAATATTCATAACACTCGTCAACAGATTGAGCTTTTAGGAGCTACCCGAATTGAGTGGCAACCCTGGGTCGAGTCCTTCATATTCCAGATGTTCCAGAGAACACTGAGTACCTTAGACTATCCTATATGTATCATAGAGCAAGGTTTCTTTCTCGGCGGCGAATAATACTTGTAGGGTCAGTAACTGCATGGTACCTTAGGGACAGATGTTGGCGTCAAGTATCTGGAGAGATTGTTATACCTTACCCAACCCCCATAGATATGACAGCTTCTGATATTCTTCCTGCAACTCTTTCACACTATAGAACAAACCCAAATGATTGGCCAGACGCATCAGCTTTCATTTTTACGGGAGACTATGACTTGTATTGGAAAAGGGTTGGTCGAGGTCTCTTACTAGGTGCATTATACTGAGACACCAATTTTGAAGGGGTTACTTCCGAAGCATTAAGGCATGACATTCATTTCTCAGAAGGAGTGGAGTTGCAACAGTCACAGCCCAGGGTGTTTCATGATATTCAGATGCTGCAAAGAACTCCACAGATATTTGATGAGTCTGACCTTTGGCACTGGAGCATGATTACTTCTCAGGGGTAAGATATGAGCATACCTATTCCACCAGTAGATGCCGCATTGGTAGCAGATTTGTCAATACAGTTTGAGCAGTTATCCAAGGTTAGTATGATTTGAATTTATTCATGATTTGTTATTATTATTCACTATAACCCCTAACATGCATTTGTTTTGTTAAACAAGATGAAGTAAGGTCGGAGCTCCTTAACTACAGCTCTCTCAGTCATGCCATGCGTGCGTCCTTCATGGAGTCCTCTCGTCGCAGTTTTGAGTACTTACAAGAAAAGCGAAATCGAACTTTGCAGCTTCAGAGATGTGTGCAAGAGTTAGAGAATGCTGGAAGTGCCACACCTCAAGCTCAACCTCAACCAGAGAGGCGACAACGACGTAGGGGTGAGAGCTCTTCGACCGAGCCTTCTCATAGGGGGAGGAGGTCTCAGTAGATATTTTTTTGTAGTTTGTAATAATTGTGCACTATTACTTGTCTTATGGAGTTTGGGATTGTTGTTTGTAACGAATTTTTTATTAGCAGGTTTTTCTTTGATGAGTTTTGGATATGAATATGTCATTAAACAAAGGAGGTTATGACAAAAAAAATTCAGAAATTATAAGTTCGTTATTTTACCGAGTTTCTGTGTTAGACTTGAGTGTTGTTCAGGATTGTTGTTTGTCTTATTTATTATTTCCAAAGTATATTAGCAGGTTTTGGATATGAATATGTTAATAAAATAAATGAGATTATGGCAAAATAAATTCAGAAATTATAAGTTCGTATGTTTCCAAAGTATAAGTTCCTATGTTTCCAAAAAATTTGATGGAATTATAAGTTCGTATGTTTTCAAAAAAAATTCAGAAATTATAAGTTTGTATGTTTCCAAATTGCATTTCACTCATTTCCTATGTCTTGGTTATGACAGGAAATTTTGATGGAATATCACTCATTTTTGCAGGTGGTTTGGTTATGACAGGAATAGTGTATGGTGTAAACCGAGACGGAATGTAACATCACGTCTCGGTATTTTTTTAGACCTAGACGGAAATGTAACATCCCGTTTGGTAACTAAAAATCCATGCCTATACGCCTTTTACTATTCCATACATTGGAATTATTGATGGTGGCCCATAAATTGGAATTATTGAGGGTTCATTTGGATAGACATTTGGATAAAATGTGTTGTCACTTAGAAAGTGAACAAAAATCTGATAAAATGTGTTATCAATTGGAGAGTGGACCAAAATCTAACTATCACATGTGACCTTACCTTTCATATTTCGTTTTACTCTTCTTTCTTTTAGATCAAACAAACAAACAGCCATCTTCTTCCCCACAACCAAGCTAAATATAGAAAAAATGTCTAGAGAAGAAAGAATTGCATTTAAGCAAAGGTTATGGGGAGGATCTAGTAGTAATAGTTCATCTTCTGGTTTTACCGAGTCGTCTTATGGTACTTCCGCTGAAGATGATTACATGGAAAGAGTAAGAGATGAGCATAATGATATGATGAAGCGAATGAGGAGGAGGAGGTTGCAATTATTATCCACTGCTGGGGCATTAATGACCCAAGCAGCCATTGAAATTGAAGATGTGGATACAGACAAACGCAGTGGATCTGTGAAGGGTAGAGATTACACGTTTAGAGATGGTGGTGATTTCAGTAAACAAAAGATAATGAGGGATTACTTCACAACACTTTGTAGGTGGGCTCCTCATAAGTTTAGGCGAAGGTACAGGATGACAAGAGAGTTTTTTATGTATATGTTGAAAACTGTTGCAGCATTCGACGATTACTTCAAAAATAAGGTGGATGGATTGGGTCAGCAAGCAACTTCTGGGTTACATAAGGGACTAGCTGCAGTTGCACAATTAGCAACTAGTTGTTCTTATGATTTAACGGATGAATATTTACAAATTAGAGATTCCACAGGAAATATATCTATGAAGCGTTGGTGCAAGGCAATAATCACGGCGTTTGAGGATGAGTACTTGAGACGACCAACTGAGGCAGACACTGCTAGGATATTAGCTAAAAATGCTGCAAGGGGTTTTCCAGGAATGCTTGGATCAATCGACTGTATGCACTGGGTGTGGAAGAATTGTCCAACTGGATGGGCTGGAACACATGTAGGGTACAAGAAGGAACCAACTTTGGTATTTGAAACCGTTGCAGACAAATACTGTTGGATCTGGCATTGCTTCTTTGGCTTACCAGGTTCACATAATGACATTAATGTGCTTCATCGTTCTCATGTTTTTTAATCATTAGAGCAAGGTGAGGCTCCTGCTGTTGCATTTAATGTGAATGGTAATGACTACGATATGGGATATTATCTTGTTGATGGTATTTACCCAAAATGGGGCACATTTGTTCAAGCCATTCGTTATCCAATAAATAAGCATGAAAAAATCTTTACTCAAAGTCAAGAAAGGATGTTGAAAGGACATTTGGAGTTTTGCAGGCACGATGGCATATTGTTAAGGCTTCTGCGCGTTGTCATAGTGTTTTTGTTCTTGGAGACATAATGAAGGCATGCATTATAATGTATAATATGATTGTTGAGAATGAATGTGAAAGTGGAGTTTGGAATTGGAAAGGTCAGAGGAAAGAAACAATACCTGCGCTCTTTCAGGAAGAGGATGGCCGGTTTTCATTTTGTCTATCAGATGATTGAAGCAAGAAATAAGATCAGAAATGAAGTTACACATACTAATCTTCAAAATGACTTAGTTGAGCATGTTTTTAATTGGACTGGCATTGAAGAAACAGCAGATCCGGTACCAATTTATGATCCAAATTGGTCGGATCCAGAGGAGGGGAAAATTAAAATGAAAATGAAAGTGTATTTCATATGTATTTCCTAACGTGAACTATGAAGTTCCAAAGTATTTCCTATGTATTTCCTATGTATTTCCTAATGTATTTCTTAATGTATTTCCTAATATATTTCCTATGTAATTCCAATAAGTTCTTATGTGTTTAATGAGTTTTAATGAGTTTTTAATGAACTATATTACAATGTATTTTAATTTTATTGGTAATTGTATTTCTATGAAAATAATTATATTGGAAAGAACATACATAGTGCATTAATTATAAAAAACAGTGAAATAAAAATACATAGTTCATTAATTAAAAATACAATGAAATTAAAATATATAGTGCATTAATTAAAAAGACAGTGAAATTAAAATACATAGTGCATTAATTAAAATACATAGTGTTTTAATTAAAATAAAATACTAGATATTACATAAGCTTAGTTAGAGCTAGAACCACCTCTAGCCCTTACCCATTCAGCACGTATTTCAACTTGTTGCGTGATTATAAAAGCGGTATCGGGATAGAGGACACTTGTATCGGTCGTTAAAATCTTAACTTCATATTGCATCTTTTGAAGCTGATTTTTTTCCAATTGAACTTGATTTTTTTTCCATTTGAATCCGATTTTTTTCTTCTCTTGCCATCACATTGACCATATGCAAGTTCCATTTCCCTAAGTTCTAAGCATTTTTGTGTTTCATTTGCATCATTTACAAATGTATCCTCTAAATGTGTAAAATAACCCTCCAACATACCAACTGATTTTTCTTGGTTCCTCTTAGACTTGGCTTTCTTTGATCCAAGAGGACGCTCCATTTCTTGAGGACACTCTATTTCTTGAGAACCTTCCAATTCAACTCCACCAACACGTGGTGAATTAGAAGTTGAATCTTCACCATCATTTTTGCGACCTTTTCCCTTTGTGGGGCGGCTTGATCTTGCCTCAAAAACGTTACTCCACTTTGGATTATCCTTGAGTATAACGTAACAATGATTAAGTGAAAAAAGACGTTTTTTCTTGTAGTTGGTACGTCATCCTTGCCTTAGACAACTAAAAAATAAAATAGTGGTAATTAGACTAAAATATTCACTAAGACTAAGATAATTAAACTAAAATAATAATTATACTAAGATAATAATTAGACTAAGACTAAAATGGAAATAATAAATACACTAAGATAATTAGACTAAGACGGAAACAATTAGACTAAGACTAAGATAATCAATAAATTCCAAATTGACAAAGTTGTAATTACCCGGTTTTGTATTGTTGCACCACTTGCATGTCGAGTCTCCACTGCATTCACAATTGCAACAAACTTGTTCATCATTTTTGAAATATATTTCCATCTACCGCTAATTGAATCGAAAGACCTATCCAACCCACGTGCTTGATTGAACTCGTTTGTTACATGATTCCAAAATCCTTTTGCATTTTGGAAAGCACCAACAATGGAGTCTTCACTATTTTTTATCCAAGCAAGACATAAAGCTTGATCTTTGGACATGCTAAAGTTTATGTTTTTGCTTTTGCTTGAGTGCTATCACTTGCTTGAGATGCTTGAGATGATGCCATTTGATATTTTGTTTTTTTGAAGAACTGATTTTAAAGAAGAAGAAATATGATATATGATTGTTGGAAGTGTGAGTTGAAATGAAACAAATGTTGTATATATACCAAAGTTTTTTATTTTGACCGTTTTTTACCATTCTGACTTTCTGACCGTTGGTGAACTAGCTGTTAGGACTCCGGACGGGATGTTTGATTCCGTCTGGAAAAAAATAAATATAGCGAGACGGGATGTTGGATTCCGTCTGGTGAGTTTTGTAATCCAGACGGAATCCAACATCCCGTCCGAAGTTAACAAGTCAGCCACTATCTCAGTGGAAGGTTTCACCTTGAAATCAACTGGGAAAAATAGTCACCAGTTATTCACCTCTGCATTGAACACCTATTTTTCCCAAAAACTGGTGACTATAGTCATAAACCCCTCATAATCCCCTGCATTGCAAATGCTCTAAGGCCTCAAATTTGGAAGGCCTCAAAATTTCCTTATTTCTCCTTGCACATGTTTGATATTACCATTTTTTTAAAAGGCAAACAAAACACAAAAAGGGACAATGTCATCTATTTGTTTTCTCCAATTCTCCCCATCGCACTAAATTTCCGGAATTGAATTGGTTTAAAGGAAATAATATCCAATAGTCCACTACATAATTTGCATCTCAAAACTATATGACAAATATGATGGCTACAAACACGTAGTAGTCTCATTTTTTATGGGAGTGTCCTCATCTAGTTAGACCTTTTAACTGGAAAGAATAAATGGAAAATGGAAAATCCCACGGTTAATGCAAAATCTCCACATTATATGGCGCCTTTTCCATTTCTTCTTAAATTAATTAAAGACAAATTTACCAATTTCTGTATCAATTATCTCTTTCTCAACATCTCTCTCTCTCTCACTACTTCCATGTTTCACTCCCAACCATTGATATCTTAAAATCACATTCTCACAATCTCACAAATTGGTATTTAATAGTTTTGTATTTGGAAGGTGATCAATTTATACTCTTTTATGTGAAATTGATAATTTTCTTTTTTGATATGAATCTATTATTTACATATTATTCTCTGTTGTCAATTTCATAAATTCTTTGCATTTTGGTGCCTATTGACAGAGTTACACACTAAAGAAATTAAAATGGCGCTAATTTTCTCATAAAAATAAGGTGATTTTGTTCTTTTCTCTTGTTCATTATTTTTTTGATGTCCTTTTATTATAAGTATGTCAAGAAAATTTGATTATGGATATACCAAACTCAAAAGAAAGGTAAAAGAGGAAGAATTGATTCAATCGCAAAAATGAGCTCTTCTTAAGTATGTCACTAAAACTAAAGAAAATGTGACAACTAGTTCTACGGAAGAGTTAGTAAATGAGCCACCAAGCAATTTAACACAATTAGAAAATAACAAAAAACCGGAACAAATTGATGGAGATGAAAATATTACTGATAATGAAATGCATAGTTCACATATTTCTAAAGAAAATGAAGATCTTAATGACAATCCAAAATTTGGACCTTCAAATATATATGATCCAAAGCACTGGGAAAATGTTAGTACAAACTTGAGAGATTTTTTGGTTGAAAGAGCTCCAATTAGGGAGGAGTCTGGTTTTAATTATCCTAAAGATGAGAATGCTAGGCATTTTTCCATAGTATATTACGCTCAAAGAATTAATTGTTTTTTCCAAAGAATTAATTGGTTTTCCGAATGCTTGCATAACATATAGAATATTATTAACGATACCCGTAACTGTTGCTTCTGGTGAAAGGAACTTTTCAAAACGAAAATTGATAAAATCTTACTTAAAATCCACTATGTCACAAGAAAGACTTAATGGTTTAACTATGTTATCTATTGAAAAGAATATGTTGGAAAAACTTAACTATGATAATTTAATTGATGTCTTTGGAGCTCAAAAGGTGAGAAAAGTAAACTTTAAATGATGCCTTGATTTGCTTGGGTTGGTTCATGTTTGTTTCCCTCTTCTGTTTTGCTACTAGTGCTATGATATGTTTTTTTTTTTCCATTTTGCAGTTGTGTTGTTGTATGTTCAGTAGACTTTAAATGATTCAAAGGTCTTTTATCTCAAAATGAAGGGTGATTACCATCGTTATCTCGTTGAGTTTAAAACTGGTGATGTACGTAAAGAAGCTGCTGAATCTACTCTCTCTGCTTACAAAGCTGTTGAATCTACTCTCTCACTTTGTGGACCTCTGACATGTAGGATGATGGGCCAGATGAGATCAAGGAGGCACCTAAAGGGGAGGATGAACATTAGTTATGCTACCGCTTTGTCAAATTAAAGTGTCACTTTTTCTTCATTGGTTTTTATAGTATGAGAAGGTGCTTTATGCTTATGGCTGTATGAGTTTTAAATTCCCGTGTCCTAATTACTCGTACATTTGGGGTACCCAACTACCCAAGTTTGGTAGTTTGTTGGTTTTATGTGCTCTAATTGTCAAAAATACGAAGCATATGTCTAGCTGAGCTCGTTGCTGCTTCATTCTTTCAAGCTATGGCTGCTCATCAATACTTGTCTTTTATTGGAATTATTTGCGAATGTATTGAGACCGTGAAATCAGCTTATTATGATTGATTTCTTGGAATTATTTGTTGGAATAAAAAAAAAAAAAAAAAAAAAAAAAAAAAACCTTAACTTGTCAATGAGCTTAGAAAAAAAATGCCTCACTTTGGATGGAAATAAGCTTAAGGCCCTTGATTGATTTCTAAGTAATGTGACTAATGACCAATTGATTATATAAAAAGAGAAATAAAGAAATAAGTCTGGTGAACATCTTGAAGAACAATAAAACTGAAAGTCTCGAACACAGAACAATATTCTTTCCGTTCTTCACTTATTTTTTTTTCGAAAAAACGAAAATCATACACCTATTGTTTCTACTGGTATGTTATCCTCATTTTTTCCTTTTCTTCCAACTCTCTTTCCTCTATCAGTTAACTCCTTCCGTGAATTATATCTTTTTTTTTTTCTCTCTCTCTCTTTTCAAATTTTTTTTACTACGAACTAAAACATGTTTCTTTTACTAGAAGGGGTGAACTGAAAGTGGGATTGTTGGAAGTTTAATAGGTTGTAGATAGTCAATTTTGGTGCAATGTCTTTAATTAAGTTTTTAAATGTTGGATTTTCTAGTAGAAATAAAAGCTTATGTGTATAATCAAAATTGTGGGGACTATGATTGTAGGGGTTCGTTTAGAAGTCAAACATGTGCCTGAATGAGGTATGGAAACACTCTGGAAAAGAGTGGCATTCTCCTCTATGAGACAAAATATAGTAAATGCCACAGTAGCATTACAATTATGTGCTTAACAACTATGTGTAACGGATCTTTAGCTTAAATGGAAAAAGCACTTGAGAATTGGACCATGTCTCCAATGTATCTCAAGAGATAGTGGTTCAATTCCACCAAGATCCTTCAATGATTTGTAGAAAAATCGTCAAACTAGCCAAGGCGTGGAGCTAGGTAATGTGCTTCTTGATAGTTCACGTTGAATTGTAAGTGGTTTTGTTTTCTCTTTAATGCATTTCTTTGCTTGATAAGAGTTGTAAGCAGTTATGTTTTCTCTTTAGTACACTTTTTTGCATGATAAGAATTATAAAACAATATAAGAAAGAAACGAAGAAAGCTAAATGTAGAGTAACCTACTATGAGTTTTTTTTTTATTAAGCACAAAGATAAGTACCTACTGTTCAATATTAGTATAATTAGACAACCAAACATAGTAAAAATATTTCTCATCAAGTCTAGACGTTACATAAGTATTCATGAATGAAAGACCAAAGAGATGTTACATAAGTATCCATGAATAAAATAGACAATTCCCTTCACCAATCAAACTTCATAGAAAAAAAAATCCAAAACACGGGGCAACCGAAAACTTGATAGTCCTTGATCACTAGTTGTCGCTTGAAACCTTAAACATATAGATAAAACTTATGTGAAATGCAATCCAACTGAAGTATCTTAAACAATTTAAGCACTAAAGAATCATCCACAACCCATTGAGATTTGTTCAAGTCAAATTGGCTACTCAAAGGTATTGCACAATTGTTACTTGTGCTAGAAAAAGCATGTGGTGCTTGGCTAACATTGTTTTGGTAGAAATAATTGAGGAAAATGATGTTGTCCACTTGCATTGTATAGTTGTCCAGGTTCAAGTAGTTGGCTAGTGAAGAAACCGGGTGGGTAACTAGCAAAAATACCATCCTGATATTGTAATCAAAGTTTAGTGTGGACAATACAAGAAATTAATTGTTCAACTATCACATAAAAAAAATCATACCATACTCATGTTTTCCTGAAACTGGTTGCTTGTTATGTTATGTTCATTGCCACAAGTGTCATGACTTGATATTTTTGTTGGTTGCTTTGTGGTTGCTCAACTTGGGAACTGTAGTTATTGTAGGAAAAACATTTTGCTGCAAAACAACAAAAGTATAATTATTTATAACAAACTAAAAAGATAAAGCAAGAAGAATATTGGCAATGAAGGTACCTTTTTGGTGGTGGATTTCCAGTTTTTTTTCGACTCCGATAACAATCTACCTTTCGGTCATCCCACTCGCTTTGCTTAAAGTGGATTTAAGAACTTCACATACCCTGGTTGCACACTTTCAGGCGACTCACTTGGATGAGTTCCAACCAATTCATCCTCAACACTATCTAAATTATTACTTTCATCTACTAGCTTTCTCTTCAAATCCTGAAGCACACCCAAAACAGTCTTGAACTTTGATTCTGATGATGCCCCTTTCTCAAGAATTTGAATTGTACAAGGATATAAAATACCATATCGTTGAACTGGGTTACTAGCTTTAAAGTTAAGTGATTCACCACTTTCAACATATTTATGCTGGGAATCTTTTCTCCACCTTGGGAGTATATAGTGAGAAGGAATCTCATCTACAAACTCATTAAGAACATATAAAGCATGCCTACATAAAATCCCTTTGTGTTGAAATAGGCAACATATACAATAGACATCAGTTCCAGCCTTGATAAAAAGAACTTCTTAAGCCTTTAGAGTATGCAGTTTTCCATTCTTATCGATAACCCGTTCTTTAATTTCAAATGTTGTGATTTGTCCATCCACTCTAACTTGCGACTTCGAACATGAAGGCATGCTATAAACTTCCTTTTGAAACTTTAGAAACATCGCTCTAGTGTAGTCATTAGCCATTTGTCTTTCAAAAACACACCTTCTCTTTAGAAAAGGAGTAGAGTTGAATGAAACAAAATCTGCTTTGCTCTCTTTCTCATATTTATCACTCAAGGCTGCCTCATATTGATCCACAAATTCCTTCAAAGAAGTTTTTGCATGCACATAACCATCAAAAAATGCGTTCAAACTTTCACTACGTTGAGTAGTAGACATACCTGCAAAAAAAAACATCCTTGAGATATACTGGAACCCATTGTTTCCTCAGCTTGTATAACGTATCCAACCATGTTATTTTCTTGAAGTTTGTGTTGTTCAATCATTTTATTCCAAGCGTCTACAAATTCCTCGATCCTCAGAGAATCATAAACTGCATTATTCATTACCACTTTCATTGCTTCGTATTCAGTTAGGCTTCCTAACTTATCACCAATCTTTTTCATTATATGCCATAGGCATAAACGATGACGAGCGTTAGGGAAAACATTGACTATAGCTGTTGCCATTGCCTTACTTTGGTCGGTGATTATAACATTAGGAGAGTGTCCAGACATTGCATCTAACCAAGCCCTATACACCCACTCAAATGTCTTAATTGTCTCATCTGCAAGTAACCCACAACCAAACAACACAGATTGACCATGATGGTTCACTCCAACAAATGGAGAAAACTTCAAATCGTACCGATTAGTTAAGTATGTTGTATCAAATGTTATTACATCCCCAAAATAACCATAAGCGGCTCCCGACCTTGCATCAGCCCAGAATACATTTCATACTCGTCCATCATCAGCATGATCTACTCTAAAAAAGAAATTCGGATTTTTCTGTTGCATTTTTGTAAAGTATTTTTGCATTGCTTCTGCGTCTCCATCTTTTAGCTTTAGTCTCTTGTAGTTGTCAACATAGTTCTTTGCTTCTTTCTGCCCACATGTAACATTTTGATGCCCTCCTGCATCAACTACAATGCTATGATATGATTTTGTTAGCTTTATCCTTGATTCACAATGTAATTCTAATCTTTTCTTGATACCACTATCCATGTGCTTGTGTGATCTAAACATTCGCTCTTTTGAAGGGCTACATGCATGATTATGCTCCAAGTCAAAGCCAATCACCTCCCATATCTCTGAATCCATTAACTTTACTTTCATATGTGCTTTGCAACCAACCCTTGAGTTTGGTTTTTTGTACAAACTCCTTCCTTTTCAACCTTAAATCCTTCTTTAGAACACGAGAACTGCGTGAATTACCTTTGATCAGTATTTTTCTTGTTATACGAATTCTTGATTTTTGTACCAAACCCCTTTTGCATATCGTGACAATTATAAAAGTCGTTAGCATCTTCAAAGCTTGAAATTTTCATACCAAGTGTTGGTTTTAGTTTCACATTGCTTATATTGTTCTTCCTGCCAAGAGTAGAATGCAGAACTTCACAATCTTCACCTTCAACATCTTCCATATCTAAATTGAAATTTGGTTATTTAGAGAAAGAATGAAGAGTAAGATGTGAGGCCGATGTTTTAGTTGATTAAGAAAATGGTTGGAAGAATAAGGAATGTTGAACGACAGCGAGAAGTGTTGCAGAATCCCGTGATTTTATTTTGTTTGTTACGATTCCCCATTATTTTCTATTTTTCCATAATTCACGTTTTTCTTTTTCTTTAATTTATGTTTTTGCCCTTCTCATCATTCTTTAAATAACCCAATATCTAGTTTCACAACATCCATGTGGAGATTTGCCATTGGTCTGTCACTTAGGTAATAGCCAGTAGATGTCCCCGTAGCACGACTCTAATAATAATAATAATAATAAGGCAAATGGGGGGCTTACCAAAGAGGCAAAGACAATACAGTTGTTGTCCACAAAACATCAAGTGTTGATGGGTGGTTTTGCTACCTGAAAAATGTGTTTTTCTGCCCAAAAGTTGATTGGACTAATGAAAAGTTGATATTTGTGGACAATATCCACAAATTCGTTCTCAAAACAATATAAAACTATTAAAAAACACTAAAGGAAAATATATATATCTCTATTAGTAAAATACACCATAATTAACCTGGCCTTTTAAATTAGACTAGCCTTTTTTCTACCACCTAATACCCCTAATTAAATACAAAAAAATATTATTCAATGTCTTAAAAAAGGACTATTTCGTCATTTAATTTTTATTTCTATTTATACCCTTCAATTACAACACACAGACAAAGGAGTTTTATGTAAATTCAGGACAAAAACCCAAATCCACGCCTATATTGACATGTACGCGGTGTTACCTTGCCATTAATACCCACTTAAATACCATTAATACCCACTTAACTACTACTGAGTTCTTTCAACTTCCCCTCTTTTCTCCATGAACTCTTTCCAGTACTGGTTTTTGCTTTATGCTTCCAATTCCGGTTAGATCGAACAGAACTAAAGAAGGACTTCAGAAAAATTTCACTGTTATGCGTGGTTACTGATATACAGAACTTTATTACCTTTGTTCAATGCCTTCACCCGAAGATCTTTTCTCTACCCTCAATCGACATATCCATAGATCTGATTTCGAACAAGCGGTTAAAGTTTCAGATCAAGGTATTTTTATATTAATTAATCTTTTACAATTTTATATTTTTCTTGGACTATTAATTTATTTTTATTTTATTTTACAGTTCTTGGTATTATTCACGGTGGCGTTGACGCTTTCGTTGTAAAATTAATGGGGTTGATTAAGGTGGATGATTATGATAAGGCTCTTTCCACCATTCAAAATCTACCCTCTACTCTCAACGACTTCAATTTCTATAAGGTAATAACAATAATCTATAAGGATTAACTGTATGGATTTTTGGTCTATAGTTACATGAGTTTCAGATTTAATCTGTATTTTTGTGAATATGAATCATCCATGGAGAAAACTGGATTGTTTGGTGTTTTTAATTGTGAAATGTGTCTTTGATAATGACTTGGCCTATATATATCTATTAGAAATTTGAACAATTTTTTTTTTTTTTTTATCTAAGTAGGCATCTTGCTGTCTGTACCGACAAAACAAGTTGGATGAAGCTCGAGTGTATGCATTATCGAGAACAAACATCTGCTACTATGTTGTTAGAGACTTCGGGTTCTATATCGTTTAGGAAGAATGGATGCGTGTATGGATGTCTATCAAAGACTTCGAAGTTTTAAGATCGTGTCTTTAGAAGTCAACATTGTTGCATGTTTGGTATCCGCTGGAAGAGCATCTGAAGTTCAAGGAATGATGGATTCGCTTAAGGTCAAAGCAGATAGAAGCTTTGAGCTGGGATACAATACTGCTTGCTCTTTGGTTCAACAGATGAAATACACGGAGGCAAAAACATTGTTGCTTACTTCTCAAAGGTAACAACTGGATAACATTGATGGACCAATGAAGGTTCTCTTATGTGTGTATGCGTGTTTTGTGTGTGTGTGGGTGTGGGTATAGTATTATCTATTAAGTTTCATTTTGGTTGAATTTTAACAAGCTTGTGATGCAGGTAATGACTTTGTCAATCCAAATCTTTTTCATATTGAAGAAATTTCATTATTCTTGTGAGTTTCTAAGTTCTGACTTTGACTTGGTCTTCAATTTCAGGAGTTCATGATCCTTCCAGTGGGAGCCTCCTCTTTCAAAGAGGCAATGAAGATGGGGGTGGAAGTATATCACAATTTGAAGGTACTCATTCTACATTTAATTTCTTTGTGTCGTCATTTTTTCATAACTCAAAAATTGGTGCTAAAGTAAATTATTCGCATAGTTCAGTGAACTCATGAGGGGTAGTATCATACGAATATCACAAGTTGAAATAGTTGGGACTAACTAGCTGATATTATTAGAAATATATGTATAAAGAAAAAGAGCAGAATTCAAGAAGGCTATTTACTTTGAACTGAGGATATTTATTATTTGGAGATTCATTTTGCCGTGTTCAAGTGAAAAATGCAAGTAGCATATTGTTGCGGTATGCTTGGACAATGCCATTTGTGCAACTTGTGAGTCCACAGGTTAGTTTTGTTTTCACCATCAACAAGAAGTTGAAGCCGCGGTATTTTTGGGGATTCGGAGTTCTCAAGTTGCCGATGTTTAAACCCAAGAATTTACCTCCGCTGGTTCTCAACCCCTTCATCGCTGAAGGAAGCACTTTTTTATCCAACTTAATCATTGGCAATATACATACCATCATCACCACTTTGGTAAACTCATTATTGGAAATCCTTTAGCTAATTCCACCTGAAATAAGTTCAATGAATTTAAGCTACATTCAATAAAATTATCCTTATATTGCCATATTATTATCATTAACAATATCTAGCAGTGCACTTAATAGTTCTTATGTATTGATGTGAACTCTCACAAATGCATTACACGCTTATGCATTCTGAATCTGATTAAAAGTATGTTTAAAAGTCTTAACCGCTAATGTTAGACATGTATAGCTAACTGTTAGTGCTATCATTATCATAGGCATTATACACAAGATTCGGTACCATCTATCTCTATAGTCGTAAGATATACGAGAATAGCGGTATTCTATATAGTGTAAGATAGTCACATGATAATGCTAACTGTTAAGAATGCAGGTACACAGTAGACATTTTAAGCTATCTGTAGACATGTAGCAAGATGCATATGCACTATACGCTATGCGAATTCTTCTATGAATGAAGTAAAGATATCTGAGAATGGTTAGAAGTACTTCAATCTATAAGAATAGGGTACTAATTGGGTCCGGACATATGCAAGATTTTGATCTATTGTCACAAATAACCGATAATCATGATTTATACCCTATATAATACTTTGGAAACCAATTAACTGAAATCTTGCATACCCCGTTTCATTCCCGTCGGTTTATTGATGATATATTCCCACCTGAGAAGGTGGGAATATATCATCAATATTCCCACCTTCTTCCATAGCTTATCCCTTAATAGGGCTTCTAATAATATTAGTTTTGAAACGGGGGGTTGTCGAGTTGTTCATAATTGGAAAGAAGTTATATATTTTTGGTGTGAAATCACGCACTAGGCCAAGACGGGAGAAAATATTATTTTGCCAACTAGCTGGGAAATTCGTATAAAAAATGAACCCACGGTCTAAATGGATGTGGAAGCTGTGGTGTTTAATTAGTTGTTTAAGTATGTGATTGGCAGCAACTTCCAATCTTTTTAGTGGCTTCCAAGAATTTTAGAGTGCTTTGGATACTTAAAGTTCAAAGCATTTTATAGCTATTTTTCCACCAAATTGTTTCTCATTGGTTTACTTTAAATTATGCACTTGCATTTGGGGGTTAGTTATTAGGCTATTAGTGAGAGAGAAGTCAAATAACGATGGGGTTAATAACGTTTGGGCTTTAAAAACAGTAATTAAATCCCCTAAAAAATATAAACATACGGTCTTATTTTAAATTTTTCGATTTCATTTCATTAATAAAACCCCGAACTTCCATATAAGACTCTTTCTCTTATTTCACCTCACTTCCTTTTCACCTTCTAGAACCCACAAACACCAAACACTCTCACTCTCACCCCCCAAATAAGATACGAAAGGAAAAAGGAATTTCTAGAAGTTGTGATGTTCTTTTGTATTTCCTTTTGAAATGCAATATGTGTTGTTTGCATCCGTAGAATTGATGTTTTGTTCTTTTTTTCTTTTATTTTTTGGTCCTTTAGCTGTAGAAGAGAGGCTTTGAGAGTTGGTCTCTTTGTTTTGTTTGTTAACCATGATGTTTGGTTTAATATTTGTAAAAGAATAGCTTGCAAAATGGCTTAACAGATAACATTTGAATAGTCAAGTCATAACTCATAATTTGTAATTTTGTACTTGATATAAATAATTATAGTTGCACATGAATTTACTTCAACAATGCCTGATATTACCGATTAGCACGTTAAGATTTAAATATCATGATGATGAATGTATGTATGAAGTAACAACAAGAGAGCGATGAATAAGCATATACAGGATAAGTAAGACGTTCTAACACGTTTACATGTAACAAATGGATTCTATTAATTGAAAAGAAGTTACATTCAAGTTTCACATTCATCGATTGAAGTGGTAGCCCAGCATATATCCTGAATGTATTTGACTTGGGCTTAAATAATTAAAGTTACAAAGTCTGAAAAAAGAAATTAAGTCTTTGGGATTTTTAAATTGATATTTGATTGCTACAATTTTGAGCGGAGGAGATGGCGTTGTTTAGTTTAGCCGTCTGCTACCAACTATTTTGATTTTGGATGCAGTACATAATCAAACAATAGGAAAAAGTAAGTAATGGGCGCCTCATCCCCGGACAATGAAGTGATGAAAAAGTAAGAGAGATGAAAGATCATGTGATCGTGGGCCAAGGCGCATTTGAATTTTGCCTCCAGCAATTTCTCACTTAGGAAAAGAGTTAAGATTGTGGATAAAAGAGATAGAACGAAAGCAGTTGGTGAAGCATCCAAGGATTTAGATTTGTCAAGAAGGTATGCTAATGCTTAGTCTAATTGAAAAGATGTTTTCAATTGTAAGTAAGTAACCTGGAAATGATTCTTTGCTTTTGTTTCAGTGTGCCCCTCAACCCGTGACATATAATACCTTAAAATGATATTGGTATCACCGATCGACCACACATACAATCTTCCAATTGTTGAGCGTGTACCGATTGAACGCTTTGGTGTTCAGAACAATTGGGTTATGAACCCGAAATGCCAAAATCCGAGGTGGCAACTTTGTTTTCAGCCCCATGGCCTAATGGTTATAGATTTGTCAAACACCTAATTTTGTACATTGGTTCAACAAAACTACGGAAGAGTGTGTCTACATGGTCGAGAGGTTCAATGTGTATTGACATGGCCTGATTTGGGTGGTGGTTGCCCGGTTGAAATTGTACCTTAAAACAAGAATGTAAGTGGAAGTCCAAACCTTTGTTTCTTGATTGAAACTCCATTATTTGCGTGAAGTGGTAGATTTTCTTGTGGATGTTTGGGAGCGAGGATGGAATGTATGATTAAACCATTGAATCTGCGTGCAAATGAAATCGAACCCTGAAAATTTGAAAGTTCCGGGAGTGACCATTGTGCTCTTTAACTTCAAACGCTTGGAGAGAGAGTTTTTTATATCAACCGACGCGTTCGGAGATATTACATTCACCTCTTCTTTTTCTTTTGATGGCTTTTAGATAGTTGAACTGCATTCAGGCGATAATTCTTATAATGAAATGTGCGGCTTTGTAATTGAACACCAATATGAACTTTTTCTCTCTTTCCGTCAGTATTTTTTTTGTAGTTCACCATCATCAGTCCTCACTTATCATTCCTACCTATGGAAACCCTCAAATATTGAGGCAAGCGGAACATTACAAATAATACATTGTGTTTTTTATTGAGTTGGCAAGTGCATTCTTTAGAGAAGTTCAGAACTTTAGACTACAATTAATCCTTTCAGTTCGGCTCATAAAATTCAAAACCAAATCGGAGGGTTTCACTTCAGCGTGTAAAAGAAAAAGTGGAAACCGAGAATTCATGTGGCTTCCCGCTTATGCAGATTGGGGTAAGTTGGCTTAACACTTAATAGGCATGGTATACAATGTACTATGTCTATTTTTGCACTTTAGGTACTATACTATTTACGTGCGGTTTCTAAAATGTACTATCGGTTTTGTTTCACCGGTGACCCATGACTCAAATTCCGTTTAACAAAAGCTAAGGTGGCCTACACGCGTCAATTTTGATCTTATCTCAACAAACTTAAGATATAATCTGAACCGTAGAACGAAAAATCATATTATGATCTAATGGCCATACTTTAATTATAGCTCCCTCTTCTTCCTAATCAAGCCCCTCCACCACCCCACCACCATTCTGCCCTCCCACTATTAAATAATACTAGCAAGATGCATGTGCTATGCACGCAATGTCAAACAAAACTTAAGAAAGAGTGTAAACATAATTTGCGTAAGCACACTTACAATTGACATTATGCCCGAAAGCGGACACATTGTGACCATTTAAACCGGTAGTCGCTTAAAATTTGAATTGAATGGAACTCCATGCCTATTTGATTTCCAGGCATACGTAAGCAATAAACTTCTAAGTATAGCTCCAAATCACATGTACTTTGAGCCTCTTATCCTAGCAAGGGCACGTTGCAAACGACAAAGATAAAAGGTTAGTGCATCAAAAACATCTATGTAACGTTATGCATTGAAACCAATATCTAAACCTTAGGTAAATAGGTAATATGCAACCGTAGGTATTGAATTGGAAGAATGGGACATACCCTCCAAAAGTTGAGTCATTTGGTTTGTTAATCAATCATCCAAAATGGAGTTACAATGGCATAATATTTAATATGGAGTTACTCGATCACAGTCTCTTTTTTGCTCGACTGCATACTAGACATTAAATTGAAAGCCTTTTGAGCACGCACGCTCGTTGAGCGTGAACTGGTGAGGTGGTTTTGAGTAATTGCTTCTATTTGACTGAGGGCGTTGTCTCTGGTATTTCGCAACATTTGTTGACATGATGACATGTGCTGGAGAACGTAGACACAACCAAAAATTTGAATATTTAAAAAAAATCTTCCTTGTGTATCCCAAATACATGGCAACAAATTAAAGAAAATGGCGATATACATGGTAAGAGAAAAAATGACAAAGATATGCTAGCCAAAAGAGAAGGGAAGAAGCCGCATGAACTATACCGCTTCAAGCTGGCAAATGCTCCCAGGAAGTAATATGGCACTTGGAGTTGTGTTCTGCAGTAGAAGCACAAATTTATATATTTGATCACCACGATCCAATATGTTAACTATTTTACTGTCAAAGCAATGACACCAATCCCAAATAGAAAAAGCACTAAGAGTCTTGCAACTGATATACAAATTGTAGTTTTTATTCTAAGTTTACAATCATTTAGCCATTCAGCAAGCATGCCTGTAAGAATGATGCACCACTCAAAATTTCTAGACTACATGTGAAGAAGGATAGAGGAGCATCATATCGGAAAAATATATCCTTTAGTGGTAACAGAGATGCTATAGTTGGGGGTTGAAGGATATGTTGTATAGTCCAAACACATTTTATGCTTGATTCAAACCTTCTGAAAGAGCCCACCAATGTTTTACACTATACCTTTTTTGTATATGTTAAAAAGACGGTGAGTGCCTATTGGTGTGAAATAACGAAATGAAAGAAATAGAGAAGAATAGGGTCCTTAAAAAGCCCTTATTCCACAAAACACGGATACCACACACGCATTGGTACACCTTAAAATGAGCCGTTAGAGCCACCTTCCTTTTCTCCTCTGTTGACAAACCAAAAAACTTCCTTGCTACTAATTCAATGCGTTTCTGTAAATCAGAATGTACACCGTGGTTGATCACTTGAAAAAATCCCCAGTCCTTGCATGCATTCCCTATCTCACTAACCAATGAGCCGATGAGTTGTTGATCATTGGACAACTCTGAGTTATTCAATGGTGATAGGTCTATTACTGGAATCCCTCCTGCCTAAGTAACATTAAGTTTTGGTCTGTACACCAATAGACACTCTCTATCTTTTTAACATGTACAGAAGATATAGTGTTAAACATTGGTGGGCTCTTTCAGAAGGTTTGAATAAAGCGTAAAACGTGTTTGGACTATACAGCATATCCTTCAACCCCAACTATAGCATCTCTTACCACTAAATGATCTATTTTTGGGATATGATGCTCCTCTATCCTTCTTCACATGTAGTCTAGAAATTTTGAGTGGTGCATCGTACCTTCTGTGATCCTAATTCTTGCAATCATGCTTGCTTAATGGCCAAATGATTGTAAACTTGGAATAAAAACAACAATTTGTATATCAGTTACAAGGCTTTTAGTGCTTCTTATATTTGGGATTGGTGTCATTGCTTTGGCAAGTAAAATAGTTAACATAATGGATCGTGGTGATAAGATATACAAATTTGTGCTTCTATCAGAGAACGCTACTCCATGTGCCATATTACTTGGTGGGAGCATTTGCCATCTTGAAGTGGTATGCGTTCTTTAGGGCTTCTTCCCTTCTCTTCGACCAACATATCTTTGTCATTTTTTCTCTTACCATGTATATCGCTATTTTCTTTAATTTGCTGCCGTGTATTTGAGATACACAAGGAAGATTTTGTTTAAATATTCAAATTTTTGGTTATCTCTACGTTCTCCAGCACATGTCATCATGTCAACATATCAATATTGCAAAATACCAGAACAAACGTTCTCCGTCAAATACTCAAATAGAAGCAATAACTCAAAGCCACCTTACCAGTTCACGCTCAACGAGCGTGCCCAAAAGGCTAGTATATATAGGGGAGGGATAGAGGCACATTCTTATGCGCACATTATAGCCACATTGTAAATTAATTCAAGCAAATTTATGGACTTAAAAGTTGAATTAAGGGCTGATTTTTTGTAGATATGATCTCCCTACCATGGAGAACATGCATGCTCACAAAATTTAGCTCATTCAAAGAAGTCTAACATTAGAACATGCTCACAAAACTTTTAGACCGTTAGATGAAAAATTCAAAAATGAACACAAATGAACATTAATTTTTACATGGTTAGACATATCCAAATATTATGATTTTTTGTGAGAATGATCTTCATGGTTGGGAGATCATCTCCACAAAAAACTAGGCCTTAATTCATTTGTATTTTGGAAATGTGGGTATAATGTGTGCATAATGAATGTGCCTCTATCCCTCCCCATATATATCATCTTATTCCATTGGATTATATTCGTGGGATTGATTATAAGGTTGTCGGATTTATGAGAGTTGTGGAGTAAGTGGTTTTGAATTTTCAATATGGTAATTAGTGATTGTAATTTGTAAGGGCTTTTTGGATTTATGGGTTCTACCTTTGAGTTTTGAGTTTGAGTTTTTATCAAGAGAAGTTATAATCTTTTAGCACAAATTTCTTGGCTTAAATACTAAGATGAGATTTGGTTGAATGGGAAGGGTTTGAATTGAGTATTCCATTTTTGGAAATGTAACATGAAGAAGATGACCAACAAGGAAAAAGAAGAGAATAGCTCCCAAGAACAAGAACATGCGTTGAAGAAGATGATAATTTTTATTTTTTTTTCAACAGCCACATGTCAAGAGTTTGATATGAGATCAATCTGTCTTCCAATGGACAATTATGCCCTCGTGCGCATGAAATCATGAGAGGTTTTTTTTTTATAACTATGAAATCAGGAGAGATTAATATTTACTCTGTAAAGAAAACTACTCAGGTAACAGTTCCGTTTGGGTTGTTTGGACTTTTGTTTTTCCAATTTTACCTTTATTGTTATTTCTTATTTACAGACTTTTATGCTTAGTCTAAGATGTAAATTCTGTTATTTAAAAAGGGTATAAATGTCATTAAAATGTAGTTCTTTCACGTCAACAATTTCTAATGGGCTTTGGGATAGTACACGCAGAGCGTGCGTGTGCACGTATGCTAGTAATCTCTACACTATATGATAGCCGGGTCATTCGGAAGCCTCCTCAACTCTCGAGTAGGCAAATTTAAATCTCCTTATTTACTTAATTTAGAAATATCTCCCTCACTAAATTTAGAATAAATCCTACTTTTATTAATATAATTTGAATATGGTTCTTTTGTTTACTAATAATTTAGAAACACCTCTCTAATGTCACTTAAATTAAATAATTACCCCATTTTCCACATTGAAATTAAAACAAGCTTTATTTTATTATTGATAATTTAAAAGAACCTTCCTAATCTCACTCAAATAACATAATTATCTTCCATTTTGTTTAAAATAAATAATTAAATGAGTCTCTCCTATATAATTACAATTACCATTTACAATTAGAATCCAAAAAAACCATACTAACTATCGATCTGGAGGGACAGGTTTCAAGACTTAAAAAAACCAATGGGTAATAAAGTTTCCATACTTGTAATAAAAGGAATACTTGTAATAAAGGAATAGTAATGTATAGTTATGATGTTATCCAACCGGGATTCCGCATGGTAAATAATAATGAGTCAATCAAAAATATATTTAAATGATTGCGATATCAAATTTAGCAATGACATACAATTCCTAAATCGACATAGACAACGTATTATTTAATGGGTATTTCTTACAGCCAATGCTTGCTAAGAATGAGTGGTGAACACTAACAAGTGACAACTGATATATATATATATATATATATATATATATATATATATATATATATATATATATATATATATATATATATATATATATATATTATACATTATAGAAATTGATGTAACAATTCGCGGTATATATTGCAACTCATACATCAAATACATGAGATACTAAGATGTAAGGTATGCTGGCAATAGGTTGTGTTAGGTCAATTTCGTGTCGTGTCATATTCGGGTCACGTGTTAGGAGAACAAATCCAAATCCGACTTAATTACTAATCATGTCGAGTTTGTCAAACCCAAATCCAACCCGTCTATATAACAGGTGACCCGCTAAGCCAACAGATCAATTTTATATCAGTTTGATCGATTCACAGACAACTTGTATGCAAAATATTTAGTATTTCATGATTAGTAATTTAATAATGAATCATCTATAATTTAATTATATATTAATGAATCATCTATATATTTAATTACATATATATGCATTAATTCTCAAAAATCATCTATAATTTAATTACATATATATATATTTAATTACATATATATGCATTAATTCTCAAAAATCATCTATAATTTAATTACATATTAATGAAAATTGAATAATGAATCATATATTTATCGAATGAATCAATATGACAGCTAATCATTCTCCTTTTAGTCGTTTATTTTAGGTAGTTGGGATGATAAATGAGATTTTAGATTAATTTTGGACAATGTTCTAAAAAACGGCCTAGGCGGCCGTCTAGGCGGTGCCTAGCCATACTGATTTTCACCCTAAACGATTGATAAAACAGTGGACCGTTTAATCGAACTCGGCGGCGGATTAATCGGTCTAGGCGGGGTTGGACAGTTTAGAAGGTCCAGTTTGTTTTTTTGGCCCTATTTGTTATAAGCCCAATTAAATTTAAAATCCTATAGGCCCAATTTAAATTTAGTTAAAAAAAAAGCCCGATAGGGCTTAGAAACAAACAATCGGGCTCTTCTTCTCAGTCTCTCTTCTTTAACAAAAGATCAACGGCTCTTCTTCTTCTCGGTCAAGATTCTTCAACAAACAATCCAGTTCAACCGATTCCGCTCTTCTTTTCAGTATGTATTTCTTCTCTCCAATTCTACTCTCTTTTTTTCTTCTCTTAGCAATCCAGCAACCAAAATAAATTAAAATAGCTGAGGTCAAACAATCCTCACAACATGTAAACCATGGCGCGACTAACAAATCCCACCTCATTATGTTTCCATGATTGTTGATGGAAGTGCGTTGTGCGCCACTATTAGAGAAAAAATAAATTAATTATATATATATATATATATAATTAATTAAATAAATAAAACCGTCCGACTACTGCCTAGCGTTTTTTAGAACATTGATTTTGGATCGGATTTACAGACAACATGTATACAAAATATTTAGTATTTTACGATTTTATTTATCAAAAAAATATATTTAAAAAATATATATGTATTAATTCTCAAAAACCATCCATAATTCAATTATATATTAATGAAAATTGAATAACAAAATATATATTTATGGAATGACCACCTTTTAGTCGTTTATTTTAGGTTGTTGGGATAATGAAACTTATCTTAAAACAGGTTATACAGGTCACAGGTTGATGATCGGACCTATTATACCCGAAAACGAATCGAGCTACTAACAGGTTACTCGGGTTAACATATGTGACCCTAACGCAACCTATTTATTTGATGGGTTAGGCGGGTCAACCCTTAAATGACCCAAAAAGTTTTTTTTCCAATCCAAACCCACTAATTTCGTATCTCTTAAATGACCCCAAAACCTTTTTTTCCAATCCAAACCCACTAATTTTGTGTTAGATTCGTATCAGGTTAGCGGTTCGGTCGGATACAAAACTGTCACCCCTAATGTAAGGTCAACTTGGCCGACAATGTGTGATACCAATCATTATAAATCAAGCACTAGCCCATACCACCAGATCACTTTGTGAACTTTTTTTATTTTGATAGTTATCACTTTGTGAACTCTGCAACTCATAAAGAGGAGAAAAAACCGCACCATTCTTGTGATATTAGATTTTGTTGGTGAAACACAAAAACACAATTGTCATCACATAAATGTGGTAACGTTGAATCATTCATATGAAGCCCATACACACATTAAGAAGGTGCATTATGCACAAACATAATCAAATTAAATAACATATTGTGCAGAATAAATAAAACACTATATATAATATTATTCCATAAATAAATGTCTCGAGATTCAAACCAAAAAAAAAATATATATATATATATATATAAAAAAAAAAAAAAGGGGGGGAAATATAACCGTTCAATCCATGCTAACAAAGAGGTGTGGGATCCCAAGTGATCACGGTCGTTGATTTTTCTCCGAGGCCAATAAAAATCAACGGTGGTGGTCAAATGGACAGAGGCTAATGAAGAGAACAACTAGACAGTGATCAAGTACACCCGGGTTGACTTAAGATATGCTACATCTGACTGAGTCTTCAACCGTTTGAGCCAAAGACTGAAGATTACATCTAACAATTGTATCAACAAAAACACAAGTTTCTTCCTTAGTATTCCCATGTGGAATATCAACTACGTAAGATTCAACAACAACCGTTCCACTTGATCCACTGAGCGAACTCGGATGAAGAGTTGTAACAGATCGGTAATTAGCAAGTCTATGATCTCCACCCACAACACTAAAACTAAGAACATGACTCTCATCGTCGAGTATCTCGAGGCGCTCTTTACTTGAAGCAGCTGGTAATCCCGATACTACATGCACTTCTCTTAACGTACCAACCTCACCATCTCCATCTAACACATGGCAGCTTTTTACGAAGTGCTTGTACGCTTGTGGATTATCGAAACGACGGACTACTGACCAAACTGTAGAAACGGGAGCAGAGATTGTTTGGATTACGGCAGAACAACATTGGTTGGGACCAGTAGAATGAGCATGGTGACGTGCAACAACTTCGGGTACGGGTGTAGTAGTAGTAGTAGTGCATGCTCTTTGTGATGGTTTGTAGTGGGAGTTGTTAGTAGTTTGTTTGTGAAGTTCTAGAGAAGATTTTGGTGTTGTTGAAATCATTTTTTCTTTCTTTCTTTCTTCTTGTATAAGTTGTTTTGATGAGAAGAAGAAGGAAGGAGCTGAGGAAGAAGGTTTGGAGATCGGGGTTTATGGGATGTATATATGAAGATATGAGAGGATCGCGGAGAGCGAGAGGGACGGAGAAAAGTGGGGTTAGTTGGTTCGACGTTTTAATTAAGTTCATGTGGGTGTATTAAAATAGTGCAAGTTGCATGGATTGTATCAATTGTATTTGGTAAGTTACTTTAGTGGACATGATTTTAAAGCTATGGAATTACACATTTGTCCAGGAGATTGGATATGATCTCATGTGATGAGAGCAAGCATACAAAATATGATATTGTTCTAATTATCGTAAAAAATAAAATATAATATTGTTCTAAAAGTTTAATTAGACTTTAGAAGCTCAATTTACAAAGATCTAGTCATCTAGGATGGCGACATGATACGAAAATGGAGCTCTTTCAATGAATTGCACTGAGCAACGATTGCAAGTGGTGCACATTTTCTTAACAATAACGTTGTATAATACCCGCGGCGAGGCATGGACGATAAATTTGTGAGATTCTAATGGTATTCGATTCAGCACACAACTTAGCATCTTAACCGAACAGATTTCAATAAACTTAAAAATTGAAATTTAAAACTATTAGACATATGTATACTGGAAGCTTATTGAGTTGTACACAACAACATTGTGGTATTTACATTTCTATAACAATATCATCTCCTCATGATGTAACTCTGAATGACCGATTCTTTGTAGAGATTATTAAGTAACACGTTAGTATCGTTTCCAAAAGCTCAACATTGATGCAACGTTACTAGGCTTCAAGTGCATAAGTAAGGATACTATTGTCAATTTGCATAGTTAAGCCTTGTGACAATTTCGTAATTCTGTGGAATATAATGGGTGCTAAGAAAGTACCCCCTCGAAGAAATAAGCAAGTTGACAAGCCACTTGCAAGGCGGTGGATATGGTGGGCAATGTCATGAAGTTGAATGGAAGAGAGGCAGAGGAACAAGTGGGCGGAAACTTGAGTAAAATTTTCCTTTAGAGCAAAGAAGAAAGAAGTACAGCCTTGTCTTTTATCACTTTTTTGGTGGCAGTTGAAAGGTCAGTTTCTACTATTTTGTCTGGGTTAATAACAAAGACTATCAAAGCAACGCAAGGCCTGTACGTTTGAAGGCCAGTTAACAAGCTATTGGCTATTCGGTTCCTGCATACTACACGTCCACACCCCCATTTCAACCAAATAAAAGGGCCCGGTTTGTTCTTCATTGGGGGTTGATCGCCCATTTGGACCAATGACACTTACCAAGTTGCAAACTTTCAATTGCACGAGGCGATCGCCAAGAAGTTTTTAACTATAGGGAGAGAACCAAGAAATGTAACATATTTTGCTATTTATACGAATAAGCATATAGCAAAAGAAAAATAAAGAAGAAAGGGATTGAAGGCATAGTCTCAAAGAAAAGAATTGACACCAACTAACGACTGGCAGAATTTTATAAAGTCAATTACACATTTTTAACATCACGATCACAATTCAAATTAATTCAACAAAAATACTGGTTTTGATCGACGTAAGTAAAACTGTCAAAGTTATATTGTCATTGGCAATTCTGACGTAGATGAAATGTACCAATAAGTTATGTTTCTCTCTTTCCCTTTTTTCGGCTTATGTCAATTACACAGATTTTTATTATGTTATCTTACTTCATTGCCAAACAATTTCATTTAGCTACCGTCCAATCTATGCCATGGCTTTTATTCAAAGCTCTCACCACTGCTCCACCACTACCTTTTACCCTTTATTTTGTTACTTTTATTTTGAGCTTTAACATGAATCCATGATCATTCGGTCCCCACATTTTGGTTTGTTCTACATTTCTCTATTTCAAATTTTCAATTATCTCAACCACTTCAGCCCACTTGAAAGTAGATACCACATCGTACAACAAATCAACAATTGGTAGTTCACAAGATATTTTCTTATAGGCCTATCATGTTACAAGTCTGGAAGCGCAGTATGTTTATCTTTTTCCAACATGTGTGAATGCGTTTAAGATTCTCTAAAAAACTCATAAAGGATCCCGGCCACTATGGTCTATAGTTTATGGCCCTATCGTCAATGGCAAGCCGTGCATGTCTCCATTTACTATTTTTCAAGTAGTATATAAATGTTTATGCTTGTGATGTATGATTTGCAGGATGAGTTTTTAAGGCATAAATTGTGTTTTATTGGTTGATCACTGTTTATATGCATGAATTTTTAGGTATTGAAAAGTAGCTACAACCTAATCTTGAATAAAACGTACGGGGGCAAAGCCTAATGTATAGTAACATTATCTCGTGAAACCAAAACCTAAAAAATTCAAAAATAATTAAGATCTTATGGAAGTTATATACAATAACCTAATCTCAGCTCATTCATAGAATTTAGGCTAGAAATTTTTTGGTATAGCTCTTATGGAAGTTACAACACAATTTAATTTGGTATAGAAAATGACTTTGCAGACCAATATTCAACTATATATGACCAGACCGTGTTTTTTTTTTTTTTTTTTTTTTTTTTCCGATAATCATATATGACCAGACCTACAATATATACATACATGACATAGAATACTTCTCACGGCACCGAAAGAATATATTGTCGATTTAATTAAGCTCAACTTGTTCGTATTTTTGGGATTTAAAACTATTATAAGAGATATACTAAATAAATACTTTCGTAAGACATAATAATATATAAATTGCAAATTGAAGAAATTATAATATACAAAGTCTAATTGAAACAGGCCCCCCGTGTTTCAAAGGGCTTAATGCAAAGTTTGTAAAATTGGGCCTTATTTCATTTTTTTTTTTTTTTTTTTCCTATGAACCAGCCTTTATTTAGGTTTCTAACACTATAGTCGCCTTTTTAAAGATTCCTAGGGCTTTTTGGTTTATATTGGGGGCTCTATGCAAGGACTTAGACAGCATATTCTATGCAAGGGCTTAGACAGCATATGCCTAAGGCCGGCCATGGATGTGAAAAAAACAACTTATTTAATTGGGATACGTGTATAATTTTATATAAAGCTCAAGCTATGTGGGCAATTGACATATTGAAATGACATACTATTTTGACGTTTATAGAAATGACTTTCCTAGCATGGATCATCTACACAAAAAATCCGCTTAATGAATATGTGTACTTGTCAAAATAGGGTTAAAATTATATCGGAAAAATTATACAAAAATGGTATGGCCGTAGGGGATAGGTGCACTACAAAACAGTATGTATATATGTACTATGTCGACGTAGCGGGCTGCTTGTCCCAACAAATAATACAAAATGTTCATACATATATGATTTCTTTATTGCTTTTTCATACATTATATATCAATGGAAAACTTCTTCATAAGAAAATGAATTTTTTGAACTATATAAAATAAGCAGTGCAAAATCCTAATAATGTAGTGTTTTCGTTTTCTGATTCAGCATAGATGATAGATTGCTGATCATTGGTTGCAAATTGCAATAATGCATATAGTGTTGGAGATTCATGCTTCTGGTCAGTTATATATGCATGAATTATTTTGACTATGTTGTGTTTGATGTACTCATGTACGTACAGCACTGTATCACCTATATTTTAGTTTCTTTCACGTTTGTAATTTGGTTTAGATGTTTGGATCTTGGCTGCAATGTCAACTACATAGCCGACAGGTTAATAAATCAATTCAAATGAAATTGTATGCAAAAGCAAATGAGAGACACAAATTTATAGAGAGAAACATTCATGCCTGCAGCCAAATTGTAAGGTCTATTAAAGTACCACCACTTGAAAGTTGAAACTAACGGCTGTTTCAAGAGATCTTTTCGACTAATAACTTAATATTCTACGATTGTTATATAAAAAACAGTCAATTACCTCATTTTAAAAATGGTTGTCGCCATTTTTCGACTCCTAAATTGTCGCATTTTTCTTTGTCTTACTATTTTTTTTGAAGTTTGGAATTGTTTAGGTTTATGACTATGAAATCTAAAAAAATTTGGAGTGGAAGAATACGAACCTATTATGACATCACAGCTCATTCTCAACAATGCACTAGTATCACGTCACTAAAAACTGTATAGGACTTACTGGAAACAAAAGTTGCATATATTCTAGTCGGTATATAAATAACATCCTTCTTCCTTGTAAATGGTCCAGCTACCATTTATATGGCTGATGAATTTCTAGGAAGAGGATAGACTTTATGTAAACTCTGCTTCTTAATATATAAATACTATAGGTTGATTACCCAAAAAAAAAGAGTTTACGCGAATGCACTCAGCTTAAATTCCAGATCCTTATGCTTAATTACATCCAGCCTCCTAGCTTGAGGCGCCATCAAATAGAGTAACGGGTCAGAGAACAGGTCAATTCTTGTGGTAACGGTTGAAAGGCACATAACGAGGATAGAGACAACGACATGATAGACAGCTTGATTTTTATTTTTTATTTTTTTTTCGATAACCTATGATAGACAGCTTGATAGTTACTCCTGTTCCTATAAAATATAAATAGACAAATTCACAACGGTGCCTCCATTCCTTCTAGGACTGAAACAAGAGTATACAGCTAAACCCTTTGTCCACTTGTAAATTGGGGAAGCAGATTTTGCTTTAAAAAATGAGATTCGAGAATATTCTCGACCCTGGGATTGAATTCTATAAGTTTTTTTTTAAAACGTTTACAATACAAAATATCTCGTGTAGTAAATTTAGTAATATCAGGGAAGGGCAATTTTTCATTTCCAGGACCATAAGCCCGGTCTGATGGTAGTTGAATTTTCAGGAAATTGGTCATTGGACAAAGTTGTATTTTAATTTCGTTTCTAGTCGGGCACGGCTGATAATTATGGCTCCAGCACAAACCAGGTTGACCATTGTGCAAAGACAATATTACCCTTGTTAAGTTTTTCTTTAGAAAAATCCAAAAAAAAATGTGGCCAATGGGGTTCGAACTTACTGCAAATTTTTCAATTTTGTTTATTACCATACTAGCCCACTCACATTTCACATTAGAACTAACACGAGAAATTTATTATTTAATTAAGCAAATTGTTACAAATTCAAACAAGTCTACAAACAATAATTTAGAATGCAACTTTATATGTATAATTTAAACTTGTGTACATACAAACTAAAATATAAATTAATGTGTATAAACATGAAAGTTAGATTGTATAGAGAGCATGTGTATTATACACATGCATAGTGATCTTTGGAGTTTGCATGTCACATGCACAATGGTGTGTGTATGTGTGGTATATACATACAGTGCATGTGTGTTGTACACATATATAATGGTGTTTATTTGCATGTTTATTGCACACATGCATAATGATGTGTACATGTGTGGTACACACATGCATAGTAGTGTTTGCCAAGGCCGGCCCTAACGACAGTCCACATAGGCGGGCTGGGGGCCCCAAACTTTGGCCCAAAATTAAGGCCCCCATGGCTGAAGCAGTTGTGGTCAACTATTTTCTTTTCGGCCCAAAAAGGCTTTAGCAAACAAACATCCTGTTGTTTTTTTTCGGCCCAACATTGGGCCCAAACATAAATCATTAATCACATATTACATAAAGCCCAAAAGGGAAAAACCCTATCGATACTTTATCAAAAAAAAAAAAAAAAAAATTGAACTGTACAGAGGCTTGAGGCTTGTTCTCCACGACTGACAACTCCTCTCAATCTCTTGGTCTCTGCAATTCTCCAAAGTCTTTCCAGTTCTCCAACTTGCACTCCATTCCTATCTTTTTAACAATATACGTGCAACTCCCAAGTAAGTAGTAGTCTTTTGTTTACTTCTTTAATTAATTGATACATATTAATTCCTTAAAACTTTAATCATACTTATTTGCAAAGTAAGTATTTTTTTAAACTATTCTATGATTCTATACTTCTATTTAATTTCGTTTTCTTTTAGTTTGAGATGACTAGACATTAATAGCTATTGTTATATATATATTTTGTGTGTAAGCTGGGGTTGTGGTGATTTTTTTAATTAATCATATCATTGTTTGACTGTTTGTGAATTTTAATTGTCATTTGTCAGCCTGTCATCATGCCTCCGAATCCTCCGGCTAGAAAGTATCTCTGAGAAAAGGAAAAAGAAGCAAAGATTAGACGATGTCGTTCAATCCCAAAGGGGAGATATACTAATTTTTTTTGGTAACAAAGGACAAGTAGAAAGTTCAAGTGAAATAATGGTTGACGTCGAACAAAGGAATGACGATGATAATGGAGAGCATGAATTGAACGAAGATGTTGAAGCTTTGGTGAATGAAGATGTTGAACCTTTAGTGAATATAAATGTTGAACCTTTGGTGAATGATAATGATGAGCCTTTAGTGAATGACGATCTTAATCAAGATACAAATGAGAATACATAACATGTACTTGTCCACTACTTTGATCAAGCAAATTGGGATAATATTGATCAAAATCTTAGAGATTTAATTGTCGAAAAGGGTCCTATAAGAATTACTGATGTTGATTTTCCCAAAAATCACCTTGGCAGACATTTCTCTTCTAAGCATTACACTTGAATAATGCCAAATGGATTTAAAAAAGATAGAACTTGGCTCATATATTTTGTTTCTTTGGGCAGGGTCTTTTGTTTTTATTGTAAGGTGTTCAAGCAACACATGGACACTTCTCAATTGGACAGTGAAGGGTATTGTGAATGACATAAACTAAGTAGAAAGCTTTCAAAGCATCAATCATCTCCAGAGCATTTTCTTTATTGGAATAGTTGGTATGAACTAAAGAAGAGATTTGACAAGAATGAAACAATTGACAAAAAAATGCAAGAAGAAAT
This sequence comes from Coptis chinensis, assembly GCF_015680905.1. Taxonomy (NCBI): domain Eukaryota; kingdom Viridiplantae; phylum Streptophyta; class Magnoliopsida; order Ranunculales; family Ranunculaceae; genus Coptis; species Coptis chinensis. The sequence goes on along the minus strand of NC_141463.1, from coordinate 82,064,039 downwards.
CAGCAAACAGAGGGAACATTGGCGACAAGTGTTACTATGAATTCTTGCTTTAGTGAAAGCACTTGATAAATGTAATTTGGCTTTTCGTGGGAAGAATGAGAAGATTTATGATGAGAATAATGGGTTTTTTTTTAAGTTTAATCGAAATGATTACTGAATTTGATCCAATACTGAAAGAGCACATTCGGCGCATTCAAAGTAAAGAAATCCATTATCATTATCTTAGCCACAAGATTCAAAATGAGTTGATAGAGTTGTTAGCAAGTGAGGTGAAGAAAACGATTGTCTAGAAAATCAAAGAAGTTAGGTACTTTTCAATAATACTTGATTGTACACTGGATATTAGTCATGAAGAGCAAATGTCGCTTGTGATTCAATTTGTAGATGTTACATCAAGTTGCCCAAAGGTTGAAGAGTTCTTTTTAGGATTTTTGAAGGTGGATAACACATCAGGACAAAATGTTTTGAACACTCTTGACCTTGATATTGGTGATATAAGAGGGCAGGGTTATGACAATGGATCTAATATGAAAGGAAAACACAAAGGAGTTCAAAGTAGACTACTTGAAATAAACCTTAGAGCCTTATACACTCCATGTGGTTGTCATAGTCAGAATCTTGCTCTTTATGATATGACTAGCTCTTGTTCAAGAGCTATATCTTTTTTTGGAGTGGTTCAACTAATCTATTCATTATTTTTGTCTTCCACAAAGAGGTGGAAAGTGTTTAAAGATCATGTGAAAGATGTGAAGCCCAAGTTAGGTCTCTCGCTAAAGTCGTTGTCAGCAACACGCTGGGAGAGTCGCGTAGACAGTGTTTGTGCAGTTAGACATCAAGCTCTGAAAATAAGAGATGTGTTGGTTTACTTGGTTGAAAACAGTGACGATCCTAAAACAAAGAGTGAAGCTGAGTCACTAGCAATATATGAAATTTAGAGTTTTGAGTTTTTGCTTGCCATGGTAATTTTGCATTATTTGCTTTTTGCTATTAACTCTGTTAACAAAAAGTTTCAAACTGAAGACATGCAGATTGATGTGGCCATACATGAAATGAAAAGACCTATTTCTATTTTTGAGATGTATAGAGAAACTGGATTCGAATAAGCAATGACAGAAGCTAAGGATATTGCAACTATGATGAAAATTCAACCAGTTTTCCGTGAAAGGCGAATCATTAGTAGAAAAAAATAGTTTGACAAGAATGTTAGTGAAGAAATGACTGCACAATTAGCTGAAGAATCATTTCGAGTTAACTACTTCTTATTCATAATAGACCAAGCTCTTTCTTCATTCAAGAGTAGATTTGAGCAGTTCGAAGTGTATGAGAAATTTTTTGGGTTCTTATTTGATTTAGAGAAGTTAAAAGTTGCAGATACAAATAGCTTAAAGACTTCTTGCATTAATCTTGAAGAGTTTTTGAAACATGAAGGTGTTTCTAATATTGATGGGATAGATTTATTTTCAGAGTTAAGAATCATGAGAGAACTTTTACCAGATAACCGTACAAAAAGAAAGCAATGGACGTGCTAAATCATTTGAAGTCACGAGATAACTGTTTTCCAAATGCTTGGGTTACATACAAAATTTTGTTGACTATACCAGTTACCGTTGCATCTGTAGAAAGAAGTTTTTCAAAGCTGAAGTTGATCAAATCTTACCTTCGATTGAGCATGTCTCAATAAGAAAGATTAAATGGATTAGCTATGTTATCTATTGAAAAGTCTATAAAAACTTGATTATGAAGACTTAATTAGTGGTTTCGCAGCTAGAAATGTAAGAATACTAGCTTGTCAGTAGTGCTTAGTTTTTGTAATTAAAGTTTGGTGTGAATTTGTTGATGTTAAGCACACATTTGATTCCATAAGAGTACGAAGGAATTTGGACTTCATTTTTTATCAAATAAGAAAAAAAAAATTGGCTTATGTATTTTTCATCATTTTTTTTACAGATGCCACACTTTAGGATCTCGCCTAGGGCCGCCCTTGGTGTTTGCATATGTAGTATTGTTCATGCATGTATAATGATGTTTGCATAACACACATGTATAATAGTGTGTGCATGTTAGTATACACATGCATAGTGATATTTGCATGTAGGGTATTATACAAATGCATAGTGTTATGTGCATGTGTATCAGACTATTACTCCAAACTTAAAAAATGTCATTAACCACAACAATATCGAAATCAATCAAAATAAATCACACAATTGATTAATTGAAGATTCAAGAATTTGAAAAAAAAAAATCAATTGTTGTTTAATTGCTTGTTGATTCGGTGTCGAAATCGACCAAATTATTTTTCAATTAACAATAATCTAAAATTCAAAAGTGAACAAATATATTACAAAGTGAGAAGAGTGTTTGTCATAAGAGAATAAAATGTTTTCTCATAGCTTAAATCACTAATCACAATATACAAATCAACTAGCTCAAAGATGGAAACAATTAGATCTCAAACAAATTTATAAGTTTCTAGTTGGAGTTGTTTTTTGCTAGATGGAGGGAGAAGAAGGTAGATGTTTTCTCATATCTTAAATCACTAATCACAAGTTCATATATAACACACAAATCAGCTAGCACAAAGATAGAAACAATTAGATCTCAAAAATATTTTACAAGTTTCTAGTAAATTTTTTTTTTTATTAGATGGAGAAGAAGATTATAACTGGTATTAAACAAAAGTAAATTGCTGATGTCAGCCCGAAAATATCCTAAAACCGAAATTATTAATGATAGTTGTTGATGTCATTCCGTTTTTGTCCAAAATCGAAATTACTGTTCACCCCACCTAAAACCAAAATTCCTAATCAATTTATATGTTTGGGCCTAAATATATGTTGAATTTTCTTAAGTAGTGGGCCGGTAAATTTGTGGTCCCACTATAGGTCTATAGCTGCATAAAGTTACAAAAATGTAGTGGGCCGGTTATTTCAATGGGTACTAAATGGGTGCTGTATTGGGCGCCACCAGAATTACATTGGGCAGCCTCCGCCCAAGCCCAAATTGCAAGCCCAAATCGCAAAGCCCAATACACCCCCCACTTCCATCGCCAAACCGGAAAAACCTCCCTTAACCGGTCATCTTTCTCGCGCAAACCCTTCGAACCCTAACAAAAAAAACCCAAAAACAATCCAATATTATTGAACCAATCCAATCATGATTTAATCTAATCGCGAAACAATCCAATCACGAAACACGAAACAATCCAATTCTGCTGAAATTTAATCCAATCGCGACCCAATCAAATCCAACATTCGAGCTTTTGCAATTTCTCCATTGAAGCTTTTGCAAGTTGGGAGAGCGGTGAAAGCTTGAAATTTCGTCATTTCCAGTTGTTTGATTCTTGCATTGTACTCTTTGATTCATTTCCAGTCTGAAGGTACGAACTGAAATTTATTGGATTGTGGTTTGTTCCTGATTAGTGTTTTTAATGACCCATCTCGATTTGTGTTATGAAGTTTAATTGCATTGGCTATATATACTATTTTGGAAACATCCCATGTGCTTGAGGTGTTTGGTTTTGTCGTTGGTGTTCCTTTGTGTGTTTGAGATGTTGTGTCTTCGCAGTTGGTGCTCCTTTGTATGTTTAGCCATGAAACTGTACCTTTTGGTTGTACATTGCTTTTTTGTTACACAATATGATTGTCACTATTGAAGGATATCGACCCTTCAAATCTGAATTTATAGATAACCCATTCAACCGTAATTTTTTTTTAAACCAGTGTTTTGAGAGAGTTTATAAGCAAGGAGGCATTCAATATTGAATGACTATCGTAGGCTCGTAGCCATGACTGTAACACAACATAGGCGCACCAAACGGTAAGCACCCCTACTGTCTTAACTGGTCGAGGGACCCTTCCTGCTGGGGTTATGAGAGATACATAGCCACTGCTTACCGTTAGAGATGACATTTTTGAAGTATTTGGTGATGTTAGATATTCGGTGATGTTAGATATATGTTGTATGTACACTGGTGATGTTAGATGCATAGCCCACCTTGTGTGGCATGTTCGTTAAGGTCAGACCAACTTTGATGTTTCAAGATGCAAGCTATCCTACCTCTTTATGGTTGTTGTAATTTGAGAGCATGTATTAGTATCCTTAGGGTTGTACAGTGTCTTATGATGTGGGGCTTAAGGATATGGTTAGAACGAACATTGACAGTGACGAGTCAATGAGCAAACGGGGCCAAAACCCCACTAAGAACAGTAATCTGAGATGCAAGTGTACTTGTGTTTAAACCGAAAGTGTTTGATTTGGTTCGCTTATCATTTTGATTTACTTGTGTTTGAACCGAGTGTTAAAACTAGTGTTGTTATTTTTAGATAAAGTTTGTGATGAATCTTATTATATTGGATGGCTATCGTTTTGGTAAAAGTTTTTGACCACATTTCTTTTAGTTAACTATTTTTAATATATGTTTACTAGATTATTGGTAGTTTGGGTAGCGGCTTCCGTTAGCTCTTTGTCAAGGATGGTAGTGAAGCCATAATGGTTTAAGTGATTCATATTAGCTATTTCCATTGCCCGAAGTTAAGTTGTAAGAGTGAATTATATGGCTCAAACTTGATATGTTGTTGCATTTCGTGGTCATCTACAAATTTCTTTGAAAGTTATGACCCATGTTAATGGAATGAAGATTAGGAAGAACCGAAATTCAACTTTAGACTTAAGTGTGTTCATTTATTAATTTCTTAGAGTGGTTTGAGTGTTTAGTAATGAACCCTATTCTGTAAGTGTTGTGAATTGTGTTTCCCGGATGGTGATTTAGGAAGAACCGAAAGCAATCCAACTTGAGAGATAAGGTCGATAGACCTCGGCGGGTTTCATTTAGAAAAATTTTTAGTGTGTTTTTGAGTGTTTACTATTTTATTTTGTGAGGGCCCATTGAGATGAAATCTTATTTACAATAGTTATGGCAAGAGGACCTTGAGCTTGTGTGTTCAAGGATAAATTTGCCCCTGTTATTATGGTTTCAATCGATAAATTTGTCTTTTGCATTGGTTCTTTACCGAAGAGGAGAAGTGGTCAGTTATTTCTTTGGTGATTAGACTAGATTTAGGGTAGTGGGGGGAAACGATTATCTTCTGTGCAAAATAAGGAAAGAATAAATTGAGTCCCTTCATTGTACTTCACCATATGTCCACTTAAGAGAAAAAAAAAAGTTTTTTCTCTTGGATGTTAAGAGCCTAACTGTGAACTCGCCAAGTTTTGTCAGTAGTTCATATGTTTTGGTATAAGACTCCACTTGGTTCTTATCATCATGTCCTCCACTCGCGGAACACAAAGAACTTTCCTAATGTGTGCATGGTCATCTTGATTAAGAAAATGAAAAAGTGAGAACAGCTGACAAAACTTTAATTTGATGAGTTATGGGAATGTGATGTTTGTCTTGTTCATCTTTATATAGTATGAGAAAATGAGCTCGAATTTCCTATATATTTTCTTCGAGAGAAACTGAAAAAGAGAATCAATGCATTGAAAGTGAACAACAAAAGATTTTTTTTTAAGGGTACAAAGTGTACTAAGTGTCGATTGTGTGAACTAAAGTGTACTAGGTTTTAGTTCCATAGATATCAGTCTCTCTGTAAAATTGTCGATTCGAGAGGGTGTACAAAGTGTCTTGGTAACCAATAATGGAACATCAATAAAACACAGATTTATCTGCAGTGACTACAAGAGCGACTGCTTGACCCTTAGATGGACCGGCAGTATTGACAAAGGATATGTCTTGAGCAATAAAGCCATCACCGCCAGCACCTAAGTAGAACATATACACAATAAGCTAGTTAACAATGTGGAAAATTAATACTAAACCAAAACAATATTGTAAAAACAAATACAATAAACATGTATATTTGATCATATAGAAGAGCGGTTTTAATGTTTTTTCTCCTTTATGATATGGTACTTTATCTAACTTGTGAGTTCAATCCATGTCCGCCTATGAATCCATATTATAATTGGATACTATTGAATTTTGGTGTTTATTAGTTATAAGCCCATTCATATCATGTCATGTGGGATGGGCAACAAAAATGTTTGCTCATTCCTTAGTCACCGACATAAAAAAAAAAAAAATAGTAGTTCTAGTATTTGAGAATCTTTATATTGTAATATGTGTTTATATTATAGTGTAGGTATCAAGCTTTCTCTTAAATGGACATGTTCGTCGAAAACTTATATAATATCTTCATAAGCTTACACAGTGTAGTCTCAAAACCTTTTAGTTTACAGTCTTATTAATTTGTTTAACGAACGACACTATATAAGCTAATAATCAAATACACTATATAAGTTTCCGATGGACCGTCCGTTTAAGAGAAAGTTTGGTGTAGGTATTGGGCAAACAACATCTCCTTTTGAGCTCTGAGCATGCCATTGCAGAATTATTGCGTATTATACAAGCATGTGGACTTGGGGTTGTTGTTTTACTATCTAGGATGCTATTAAGTTGGTCTATAGTATGATCAAGTAAATGACACGAGGAGTCATATAATTTGCAATATGACTTGGACTACATTTAATTTGCATAAGCTGAAGACTTGAAGCTACTTTTGTTAGAGATTATTTTACATTCTATAAAGTTCTCCATTTTAGTAATAATACGCTTAGAGAAATACTAGCGATGCTACCCCTTAGAGGGGGTAGCATGGTGATACCCCCAAACATGTGATTTAGAGCCCCGTTTGAAAATTAAAAAATGAGTTGCTTTACATCTTGTTGCTAAACTTTCATAGTGCTCATCTTTCATACCTAGTATTTTCCTTTAGGGCTTAATGTTATAAGAGAAGATACTTTTACCATTTTATGATTAGTGTCTCTCAGACATTCTTTACTCACCTTTTATATTGCTTTTGTTCTTGAGTCTTGACTAATGAGTAATGACCTTGATTACATGCAGCTTTTTACAGTACTTGCTTAAGGTCTAGATATACATGGGAACAAAACTGAAGCGGTAAAGCATTATAGGTGAGAAGCTTTTTTTCTTTGGTTATCAAATTCTTGAATGTACAATCAAGGTGGTTTTTTTGGGTGGTTTCCCTATGCTTGACGAGGGACAGAAATTGTAAATTGAATATTTTATGGGTTATGTATATTTTATAGATGTCATTATTGTACATATGGTTTAAGTGGAAGGATGTCATTATTGATTGTTGGAAGGATGTAACACCTCATTCTATTTCTTCATATATACTTGGAGTTATCATAGCAAGCTTATAAGTATATTAGTTTTACGACTGGGATTATCTCTTTTTTCTAATGGTTTTCTTTGTACATTGTTTATTTAAATATGGTTTACTAATACTTATTTTATTTTTCTTTGTAGCGATGGGTCCTCGATCAAAGAATGTGAAGAATGTAGCGAAAACTACATTCAAGGGTGTTAAGAAATTGTTTGGTGGCAGTTCCTCTAGCGGTGATGCAGTTGGAAGAAAAAGACATAAGGCAGATGGCTTAACATCATCAGTAGCGTAGGGGACCATTTGGAAAAAGAGGTTCCCGAGGTTGATTCGTTTAGTGAATATAGTGTAGATAGTGATACTAATGTAGGTTTAGATGTAGGTTTAGACAAGACAAAGGGAAGAGTATAGTAGAAGAGGAGAGTGAGAGTGAGGAGGAGGATGAGCGGGGATGATGATGTTGAAGAAGAATATGTGGTAGAAGACGTACCACCAAATGGAAGAAGCACCTCCGTATTGGATTTCGTAAGAAAATCCAATGATGATTTGGAGTTTCAAAGAGGTGTGTATGGGGGAGGCCCGTATGAGTCAGAGTTGTTGTATGACTATGCGGTGCATGTCGCTCGCGATGTTTTGGAGAGAAGGGTAATATTTTGTTTTTCTTGTGTACTTTGATTTTCTTTTACAAAATCTTTTGTTTCTGTTCATATATATCTAATGCGTGCTCGGTTGTTTCAGGAGGATCGCGGAGCATTGAAGTGTGTTTCACACTTAGCGAAGTTATCCCAATGGGATTTCAAAAATGAATGTGAAAGGTCTCCGAGATTTGCCGTGCAGTTGAGAAGGACTGGGTTGTTTGATCTCGTGGAAGGTTATCACGAGCATATGGATCCACCATTGATCTCTGCGTTTGTGGAGAGATGGCATCCGGAGACCAACACCTTCCATATGCCAGTTGGGGAGATGACTGTGACTTTGGACGATGTTGTCCAAATCTGTGGAGTTACTGATTAGAGGAAAAATGGTGCAAGGGGACAAAATTTGAACTTACAACAATCGATAAATCTCTTTACATCTTGGTGCGGGGCTCCCTATTGATTTGATTAGGGAGGAGATGGAAGCTAGCAAGTTCACTTCAAAAGTAAGGCTAGAATTCATCCGAAGCATTTTGCGAACAAGATTCATGATAGCCCTATATGTGACGCTTTTAGGAATGTGGTAGAAAGGCCTCGAAGTTTCCGGGATGTTCAACGGACTGTTAGAGCTTTTATTCTGTTTTTCTTTGGATGTGCCGTTTTTACTGACAAGTCTGGGACTGGAGTGCCTATATGTTATCTGAGGCCGTTGTTGAAATTCAGTGAGATAGAAGAGTATGCATGGGGTGCAGCAAATTTTGGCGCTTTTATATAGAGGTCTCCGGGCTGCCACATGTGCGAAGGTGAAAGGGGTTACAGCTATATGACTCTTCTACGTAAAACTTGAGTATTTTAGAGTTTATTTTTTTTAATGTTAATTTTATTACTCTATCAATATGTTAACTATTTGTGTATATCTAGGCATGGATCTATGAGTATTTTCCGGTATTCATGACAGTCCCAAACTTCAACTATATCTCGTCTCAGCCCGCGTGCTCCGCAGACATCCCACATCGCTCCACACTATTACACGACACAACGTATACATTGCAGTTTTATCGGCGATAATTGATGATTTGAATGAGTTCAATGTAAGTATTAAATTCAATGACAATTTGATATTTAAGTTTGTTTATATTTATTTTTAGTAATTGATCATTAGAGTTGTTAATGACACATTTGATTTTGTTTCAGTTGTTTGGCATCCCTACAAAAATATCGAGATACAAACCCGATCGATGACATTGCATTTTTGAGGGATTGCTATGTTTTTCAACATTGTCGAGCTTTTTACTGCCGCCGCAAGGGTGGTGCGTCCGGTTAGTCACGTGCAACTTGTACCTAAAGATCCTCCAATGCCAAATTGGAGAACAAAAACCGCGGGGCCACGCTGGTATGAGGTGAGCTGACCAATATTGGGCCACTTTATCGAGTCGTGGGCAAAAATCACGTGATCCAACTTTGCAACCGAGGACCTATTTCGCCTTATCCATGGGAGTGTCATCAAAACTACATGACTTGGTATGCGAGGAATTCTCATGTAGTTTTGGTGAACCCCGAGCTTCTTCCTATTCATCCCTCCCCGAGACACCGCCCTAACCGTTCACCGATTGTAAGTATTGTGATTTTTAATTGAGTTTTCTCTAACTGTGATTTTTGCATTCGATTGGTAACTTATCTTGATTTTTTTTTTTTCGGCGTAACGGCGTCATCGATGAAACCACCGCTTTTGCTAGAGAGAGGTCTGCAATTGGTCGGGAATGATATGCCGAGGAGGAAGCAAGGTCCTCCTTCAACAGCGCATAACTTGACTAGGTGCAAGTACATTGGTGGGCTTATAGTTGATTTGTTTCAGTTTAGGGTTTGTAACTTTGTAATTTAGTTTGATGGATGTAATTTGTTTCAGTTTAGGGTTTGTAATTTTGTTAACTTCGAATGAATTGATGGATATAATGTTTGCATGAATGTTTGAATGTAATTTGTTTCAGTTTAGGGTTTAATGTTTGAATGGAATTTTATGTATGGATGAATTTGATGAATGAGAGTGTTTGATATCTGATGTTTGAATGGAAAAGTGGAATTTGATGAATGAGAGTGTTTGAATGGAAAAGTGGAATTTGATGAATATGAAAGTGTTGTAAAAACAAAACGAATTTTGAAAAAATTTCTTCCAAACGACCCACCAGATCGTTTGGCATAAAGGCCAAACGACCACAGCAGATCGTTTTTCCTTTATACCAAACGACCACGGCAGATCGTTAAACTTTTAATCTCAAACAACCCAGCCAGATCGTTTGGTCTAAAGTCCAAACGACATGGACACATCGTTTGGTCTAAAGGCCAAACGACATGACCACATCGTTTGGCCTTTAGACCAAACGATATGGCTGGGTCGTTTTGTATTAAAGCCAAACGACTTCACCGTGTAGTTTCGGTCATTATTGACAACATACGAACATTATTTCAAATCACTCGATTGCGGTCCGAATCAACTAGTTGATCACTCGATTGCCATCCGAATCAACTTAGTCGATCATTTGATTTCAAAATCACTCGATTGATGTTCGAATCAACTTAGTCGATCGCTCTATTTCCAAATCACTCGATTGCCGTCCGAATCAACTTAATCGATCACTCGATTTCCAAATCAAATCAAATAAAAGCCCTAACATTATTTCCAAATAACAAAAAAATAAAATAAAATTACATTTGTTCCAAATTACATCAAAATATCAAATTACATCAATATATCACTTAGTCGATTGCTCGATTTCAAAATCACTCGATTGCCGTCCGAATCAACTTAGTCGATTACTCGATTTCCAAATCAAATCAAATAAAAGCCCTAACATTGATAACATAAAAATCAAATCAAATTACACTTGTTTCAAATTACATCAAAATACAAATTACATCAAAATATCATATCGACAACATACAAACAACTTAGTCGATAACATGTACTATTGGGTCTTTAACGAGCTCCTTTTCCCATATTAAATTGGGAATGTTCAATGCCATAAATTGCAATTGCCTTACTGTCAAGGCCAAATTCCAACTTTCAGCAATATCATATCGAGCTCTAAGCCATTGGCGCATTACTAGAGGAATCGGACAATCTTCAACAAGTTCAACATTGACAAAATGATTTCCACCAACATGTGCTTACCCAACACTTGGGTCACTCTCTCGGGGATTTGCTTGGGTTCTCAGGCATGAGAAGGAAGCACTGACGAGCTCCTAAATGCATAAGGACAACATTAAATCTTAAAGCAAATAAGTATCCAGCAAAAGGCATGCTCATCCACTTATTTAAGGGTGCGTAACCTTCTTCATGTAGGATTTCCTTCATCGAATAAAAAACCTCACTTTGATTGTACAAAGTACAATAAAGGGGGAGGTTGTCAGTAAGCTCTTCGTATAACTCCCTTCTCATCTGTGGCCATTCTTCTTGACTTCTTCCTAATGCAATGCAGAAAGCTCTATAACCGCAGTTGCCATCGCCAACAGGGTCATGGACTCTAACAATGTATTTATACATTTCTTCAGGAATATCCAACCCGTAATCCTTAGGACCCCTCGTCTTTCCAAAGTCTAAGCCATCTCTCACATTTCGTGGTGTGGACCGTTTTAGAGAAGGCTTATTTCGTGGTGTGGTTGTTTTGGTGTTTTGGGGAGAAGGTTTATTTCTTGGTGTGGTTGTTTTTGGTGTTTTTGGAGAAGGCTTATTTGTTGGTGTGGTGTGGATGTTTTGGGTTGGTAGTTTTGGAGAAGACTTCTTTCTTGGTGTAGTGTGGGTGTTTTGGGTGGGCGTAATGTTTGGTTGTGACGAGACCCACTCTTCATGGTCACGTTGAAAATGTTCAAAATGAGATGGATCTCGCTTTGAAGAGTTATCATCTCCAGTTGAAGCTTTCTGCAGCCTACCTTTCGGCCGACCTTTGGTTTTGCTTCCTCACAAGGCGTACTAGCCATGTACTTTCTCGCACGGCAATCTCCATAAGCTTCCTAATCATAACCCTCTAACTTCTTCAAAACCATTGCAAACCTATTCATGAACAAGTCCATCGAAGGTGCAACATCGGGACCACCACCCACACATTGGGAGAAGCGGATAATGTTTTCCAAAAGGGTCGATAGCGATCAAAGGGATGGACCGCTTCTTGCTCTTCAAACTCAATTAATTCATGAGCACATGGCGTCCATGGCTGGCGGCGCAAATAGCACCAACACCTTATCTCTCCATCTTTAACACGCTTTTACGCGGGTATCTATTTCTTCAAATAACAAGTCTAAACACTTGCGTGAGACAAGGCCTCCGAAGTTCACGAAACAAAGGAATCCGGTGGTGGTGCTTTGAAGTTACAATCATACTTCTCTCGAAGGTAGCTCTAATCTCGACATCCGGATCTCTAGAATCGGGTGGATTAAGCTAAACATACTCAAAAAATCATGACAGTTTGCATTTCCTAGTACATGCTTCACCTGAGCATGAGACCCTTCAACTCTATTGGTCGTTGTACTCCCAAAGTGAATGTGTTGGTCAGTCTAACAACATATGAATCAATCCCTATGAGGAAACCAAGTCTCTTGCAAATAACAAACAAAATTGGAGTACTCAACCCCGTAATATTTTTCCAAATCATCCCATCTACTGAAAAATAACCTCTCGTCTTCGATTTGACTACGTTGTTCCACGAACCGGGCCTTCTACAAGTTCTCAGTAGTTGGAAAAATATCGTAACATTTTGAAAGGACGCCACGTAGTATATGCCATCTACATAGATGCTTGTGTGTGTTAGGAAAAACTCGCCACGCACTCATCGTAAGCTAAGTCCCCGCCGACACCACGATCACCGATGGGCTTATGTCACCAAGCAAGCCACTAAAATGATGCAAGGCCCACTCATAGTCGACCGTTGTTTCGTGATCAAGCAAAGACTGACACACGGTGAAAAGATTTCCACGCTGAAGTCACCCCAACAAACTATCGAAAAGGCCACCGATACTGGTAGTTTTGTAGGTAGCGTCTAACATGAAAAACTGTTGGAAAAGTCCGAGCCAACTTAACACCTTCCTCGGATGGGCCCATAACAATCCGTTATCTCCTCGGTATTCTCATCCCGTCTCAACTCCTCAAAATAATGTTCTTTTGCTAACAACTCACGCAATCTCGAATTGTGTGAGACCGCTCATATCCATTTCCTCACCTTCCGCCTTTGCAAAGTGTAGACTTGGGATATACTAGAGATGTTATCATGATACCTATTCTTGAATCACTTTTGTTTAGGTTTTATTCCACACTTACTCATCTCCTCGACAAATACTTAACTCGAACGGTTAGTCGAGTAGCAAATGCATGTCCTTCAAGGGTCTTCGCCAATGGATGGTTGTGAACACCATTAAGAATCCACAATTTTCCAACTATCGACAAGGTCTTGCGTTGGAAAACACCTTTTAACTTAAATGGACATCTCGATTTCTTGGTTCCCGACCTTCTCTTATTAGCCTTCTCTTAGCCTTCCTTCTTGTGTGACCGATACACACCCGAAAGCACTCGCAAGCCAAATTCAATCTTGCTACTTTCGGTTTCCTTTGGCACACTCCGACTTTTTCAATGACCACAACAACATTAACTTGTCTTCCTCTAGCGGGTTGCCCAATCGATTGCCTCCTCGCTACGTGTATGAAAGACCTAAACACATAAAAACAACAACTATTATTAATACACTAATAAAATTATATTTAGAAAATTTAAAAAAAAAAATGAAATCAATGCCTACTCAATCATACCTTTTCCTCAGAGTAAAAAACTTCTTGTTGTATCACTTAAAATCGGTTGACAATCCACATCATTCAAGTTTCCGGAAGATCGGTTCCCGGATAGCGCAAAGAATTCTACATATAGAAGAATAAAACAAGAGTCTCAAACAATTTGCATTTAGTTTCAAAACGACCCAGCCATGTAGTTTCATCAAGAGTCCAAACGACCCGCCATGTAGTTCTATAGTGTAATGAAACGACCTGCCATGTAGTGTTGTAGTGTAATGAAACGACCCACCATGTTGCTTCTCAGTAGTGTTCTCAAACTACACCGCCATGTCGTTCCGTAGTGTTCTCAAACTACAGGCCTATGTCGTTTGATAGTGTTCCCAAACGACCCAGCCATGTCGTTTGGGCTCGGGTTTTGCATTCATTCATTTTGCATTCATTCATTCATTCAATCAAGTGTTTTGTATTCATTTTAATCAAGTGTTACCTCATTATTTAGGTTTGCATTTTGTCGTCGACGATTTCTCAGAATTTCATTTGCTCGACTTGTCGCATCTTCAAATTCTTCACCTTGACCTTCAACATTTTGTTCCACTTCTTCACTTTCAACATATCTTCTATTTTCTCCTTCTCTAATTTGTTGTTCTTCTCTAATTTGTTGTTGTACCTCAAACATTACCTCAAATACTTCTTCTTCATCTTCATGTTCCATTTAGAGAAACTTGAGTGTGTAGAGAAACTTGAGTATGTATGTAGAGAAACTTGAGTATTCTATGTAAACCCTAAACTCTAAACTGAGTGAATGAGTATTCTATATATATTTGAAATTTTGATATATTTCGAATAATTGAGTGAAATATATTTGTAAACCCCCCAAACTAGTTTATTATTTACAATTGAATAAAAAAAAATGGAAAATAACAAGTTTAGATATAAAACAAATTATTATTTTAGATTTGGATAATTTAGTGAAATATGTTTGAAATTAAATTTTTTTTTATGTCGGTACGAAATTTGTAAACCCTAAACCCTAAACCCAAACCCCAAACCCCCAAACTAGTTTATGATTCAAAATTTGAAAAAGAAAATAAAAAATAATAAGTTTATAAATAAAACAAATTATTATTTTGAATAATTAAGTAAAATATGTTAGCAATTTAAATTTGTAAACAACTCTAAACCCTAAACCCTAAATCTCAACCTAGTTTATGATTCACAATTTTAAAAATAAAATAAAAAATAACAAGTTTAGATATAAAACAAATTATTATTTCAAATAATTAAGTGAAATATGTTGGTACGAAATTTCTAAACCTTGAACTCTGAACTCTAAACCCCAAACTAGTTTATGATTCACAATTGAAAAAATAATAATAATAATAACAAGTTTAGATATAAAACAAATTATTATTTTAGATTTTTTGATAGCATGTTTGATTACATGTTTTAACTTGGTTATAAAGATACTATGTCATAAATGATAAAGAGTGTAGAGTGCATGTAGTTTTATTGATGTAATTGTGTTGTTTCTAATCCAATTTTTAAATCGGATTTTAATTTTTCTAATTCAATTGAAATCGCTTTGAGTGCATTTGGAATCGTTTGAGTGCGTGTCCATCGCCGTTTGAGTGTACACTCAAACACGTGACCAAGTCGTTTGAGTGTATACTCAAATTACATGTCCAAGTCGTTTGAGTGTATACTCAAAAACTACATGGACAAATCGCTTTGAAATTTTAAAGTGTTACTCACACTAACACACAAAAAGTGGATCGCGGCCATATCATTCGCGGCCATTGTTTCGTTTTAAAACACCGTGTACACTTCAAATACCTTCTTTATCCCATGTCGTTTTCAAATCCCCAAAACATTCAAATCAAAAAACTACTAAACGCTCGCCATGTCGTTTGAGTGTATACTCAAACTACATGAACCCGTCGTTTTGAACATTAACTTCCATCAACCCCTTCTTCAAACCTTCTTTCTTTTGCCATGTTTGTTTGAGTTGTTGTTGTATTTTCAAACTTGCTTTTGGTACATGATCTCATTTTTCACGTGCAAAAGATTAAACCTTTGGCCGCATAGTTTGAGTGTTAATTTTGGTTTTGTCTCCAAGTTTTATTATCATCGATGATTAATTCGTATGTGTGTTTTTTGATAATGAGTGTACTTCTATATTAAGTGTATAAATCAAACGACTTTTTGGTCATGTGGAGTTTGAGTGCATTTTGACTCAAACGACATGGTCTACTTTAGTTTGAAAAGGAATAAGTACACTTCAAAAAATGATGCATGGAAAATAAGTTTAAATGTTAGTGTGAGTAACACTCAAACGACTTGTCCATTTTATCGTTTGAGTATACACTCAAACGACTTGGCCATGTAGTTTGAGTGTAACTCAAACTCAAAGTAACCTCAAACGACGACGGTCATGTCGTTTGAGTGCATACTCAAACGACATAGTACACTCAAACGACTTGGACAAGTCGACATGGACATCGCGTTTTCACTTAATGAGTAACACTCAAACGACTTGTCCATACCATGTCGTTTTGAGTATAAAACGTAAACGACTTGGCTCAAGTTTGTTTGAGTGTACACTCAAACGACATGGTCGTCGTCGTTGAGTAGTAAACAAAAACGACCGGAAGGTTCGTTTTGGCGATACCGGTTGAATTGGTTGCTGGGCTTGAGCTTTGATGGCAAACTTGTAATATGGCAAATTTGTAAAATTTCTTTTTTTTTGAGGGGTTGCCCAATCCAATTTGATGAGTGCCCAATGGAATCACCGTACTAAATATGTATTTGGAAATTGCTTGATGAAAAAGACAAAACCCACAGTATTTGAGCATAACAGTAGCTAGCTGGTTGAGATGTTTGGTACGGCTAGACCCAGTTGCTTGTAGCCTTGTACAGTTGTACATACATAACAACCCAGTGACAATATTGTAAAAAATCTCAATCTAAAAAGAAACTTGGAAATGAAATTGTTTTGGATTAAAATGCAAAACTCCCCCAACATTTTACCTCCTCTCAACAAACGAAGCACACAATGGATACATAAGAAATCCACTTGATTTCAGACATAGAAAAGTTTGGTATACAAGAGTTCATTCCAGGTATCTTGAAGTCCAGGCAAACACCAATGCACGCAATCAGCATAGCTTGTTGGATTTGCCAACTGTTGAGGAGTAAGCGGACTCCATTGCTTCTTGTAAATTGCTGTATGTGCATCCTTTCGGTACTCTGAGAGTTGAGTAATGTTGAGAAATGAAATGGGCACTTTAGATTTATCAAATTCTTCTCTTATAACTTGCATTATGCCTTTGCGTGATCCAGTTCCCCAATATGTTGGATCTTCAATAGGTTTTGTTTCGTTGAAACAATTTCCATTTGGCTCACCACCCCATTCAATGCTCCTAAAATATTCGAACTCCAATTTAAGATGCATCGAGTCACAAAAGTGAGGTGTGCGGTTTCAATTTTCCTGTGCGTTCTTGTGTGCACGTGTGTATTTTTTTTTCATAATTCATACTACAATTTTCGAAAATTCATTGGAGCACATTGTTGTATTTGGATTGGGCCATTGGAAAATTGAAAATACAGACCATTTTTCTGAATTTTTGTCCCACTCCCACCTACACCATGTAATGGGAACTATTTTCAATGGTAAAAATGAATAAATAGTGAAGAAATAGGCAATGAAACAAGAAATAACCGTACTTACTTTTCATGGTAAGGAGACATGCTTGTGAAAAAGACCCTGGTTTTGTGAGGATCCATATTGCTTTGCACCCAATTGACCATACTTGTCATTGCCATGCGATATGCCTCTTCTGTTTCAATCTCCACAATCTCTTTTTTCTCTTCGTGAAATGAACCTTGCCTGTCCGCCATGCATGAAAAATCAGGAAGAGTGTTATTAGACTCATGAACTCATCTTGCGCACTAGCTTTTAGAGAATCAAAATAATTTGTACTTAATTGAATCATTCAGGTTAGAAAACTAGTGTGTGCTCGGGTCCTCGGCCCAGCTCATGGCCTAGTTCGATTTTATTTTTGCGTGATATAACCATTGTCACCAAATTCGGCGTTTTTTTGAAAAAAACGCGTTTAAAACCCGAGATATTGGCAAGGCGTCTGGTTCCAATTTA
The DNA here is from genome assembly GCF_015680905.1 of Coptis chinensis. Taxonomy (NCBI): domain Eukaryota; kingdom Viridiplantae; phylum Streptophyta; class Magnoliopsida; order Ranunculales; family Ranunculaceae; genus Coptis; species Coptis chinensis. The sequence continues at coordinate 82,046,295 of NC_141463.1, read as the reverse complement.
AAACCCGGTTTTTTAAAAAAAAACCCGCTTTTAAACGCTTTTTTTAACTTAAAAACGCGTTTAAAACCCGAGATTTTGAAAATCTCTCGTTTAAAACTTTTTTTTTTTTTTTTTTTTTTAATCAAAAAAAAAAAACACGAGAAGAAAAAAGGAGTTTTGGAGTTTACCTTTTTGAAGAGTGAGCATTAGATTGACTTATTGAGACAGTTCTATTTTGCTTTGGACTATTAATAATTAATTGAAAATTTTAAAGTTACTAACTTATTTGTATAACTTAATTATGTCATTATGGTTGGTAATTAGTAGTATCTTATTTAGAGTCGTGTTTTGGTACTGAATCTAAAACTTAGGGGCCATTTGTTTTTGCCTCTTATAAGACCTCGAGGTCTTATAACCTCTTTATAAGATGTGGCCAAAGTGATTTTTACATTTTTTTGGTTTTTTTTGCCTTTATAAAAGGCATTCTACTAAATGTCTTATAAGAGCTCCAATTCTATAAGTACCAAAATTAGATCTACTTCAATTCTATAAGTCTTATAACTCAAAATGACTCAAACACCCCCGCCTATATACCCCTAAATTTCATTTATCTCTTTTCTTCCATTTTCATTATCTTATTTTCCAAATAACTCCATTACCCTTAACCACCACCAGACTACCACCACCACCACATCAAGTATATTAAAAACCACCACCACCACCACCAACCACCACCGCACCACTTGGATTTATTAAGACCAATATCTTCACCTCCACTACCACCACCACCACCGCACTATTAAAAACTATTACCACCACCACCACCGTGTTATTAAGACATCCACCACTTCTACTACCACCACCATCACCATGCTATTAAAACCAATATCATTTCCACTTTTATTAAGACCACTACCACTACCACCGCCAATTAAGGTAGTTTCCTAAAATTGATATTCTAATTATCAAAATTGATTTGAAACCAAAATCAAACTATAATGCTTATTTCAAATTAATATATTCAAGTTAAATGTGATGTAGAGTAGGGTTATATTTGTCAAATAACCATCTATAAGATGTCATGTATTTGTTTTTTCTATTTTTACAAGTGCTTATAAGAGGAACTTAAAATTAAAAACAAACCACTTTATAAGACCATCTTATAAGACCCTCTTATAACACATGGTCTTATAAGACCCTCTTATAACTTAACCCAAAAAAACAAATAGCCCCTTATAGTATTTGGATGAGTAATGATAATTTGATACTTTCATGTATTTGAATTTTCTTTCATTTGTATTATTTTTATTTTTATTTTATGTGTCTATTCTTTTTTCCACTCTTATAAAAAATCAAACTTCTTATTTATTATATTCTTTATCATCGGTTTTTACTGTTTCTTTTACGTATTACCCGTTTTAAACCCGTTTTACGGTTTAAAACCCGTTTTTTATGCCCCACATTTTTTTACGCTTTTTTTTCCGTTTTTTTCCCGAGACGTTCCATTTAAAACATGAACTAAGTTTTTTTCAAGTACACCGTTTTAAACCCGTACCGTAATTGGTGACAATGGATATAACGCGGTAATGCCCAACGAGCCACACCGTCAACTACAAAGGGTAAGCCCGTGGGCTAGATTTAAATCCGTAATATTGCACGTTATTTGAAATAATTTTAACTTTTTCAGTTCAATTAAAGGTTAGGATGTTACAGAAATTTAAGCTTCTTGCCAGTCATCCACCAAAGGTAGCTATTGAAAACTATGATATCAGCTCCTTTCCAATGTCGACCATGTGTATTTATTGAATCCTTACGTATGATTCTATCGGGAACTCTATGTATAACTGCATCATCCGAGTTTGACTCAAGAAGAAATGGTGCCCAGTAGAATTCAATTGTCGCATTGTAGTCCTACATATTTTCACACAAATGCTCGATCAAAGTGAAGCCAACTGCATAATTTGATTTGTAAAGAATAATATTATCTCATTCATGAGGTAGAATTTCATGTTACCTCGGCTCTGAAGACTGTGAGGGAATCAATTGTTTGCAAGGTTTTTGCACTTTTTGGAATAGATCGATGTAGTAGACAAACCAATGATATATATTGGCCTCTATTCAAAGAGTCGCCAACGAACATCATTCGCTTCCCTCGAAGTCTTTCTAACATAAATGTCGCGTTGAAGCTTTGGATTGGAACAAAATTAATGAATTAGCCAAGTCACATGGTAATTAAAAATGCACTATTATATCATTGCACTATTAATTTTGTGAATATATTCAATAACCAAAATGCACTATTAATTAAAAAGAAGAGCACATAGTAAATAAGGACCTAATTTTAAGTTTTTCTTTATATTAAGAGATTACTCGAACAAAGAAAAAACTTGCAAGATTGACTAACCTGGGTAAGGAGCATCCATGAGGCTGCCACCTCCATGACTGATACTCCTTATCAGGCCTTCCATGCTCTTGACAAGTTATCTGAGGTTGTATATAAGGACACTCCGATTCTTCATAAAGCGGCCTGGTTGATGCATCACGTACCCACTTCCCACTAAACACATCACATTCTTCTCCTTCAATCTTCCCAATGGCAAATGGCACCTTGTGTATGTCCTTCTCTACTCTCACCTCCAAAAACATGCAATCTATCTCAGAAAACAATGCCACTTGGTGTTTATTAACATAGTAAATGGACTAAGTTTAAGATATTCGCACCTGGAGTTGATATTGGTTGGTAAGCTTTGAAATATTGAAAAGGTTGTCCTAAGAAACAGTTGAGGTCATTGCTGTAGAGAGCAGTGAAGAATAATATGAAGGCCAACAATGTGAAAAGAACGGGAGAGAAGGGCGTCTTTCTTACAGATATAGAGTATGAAGTAATGGAAGGCTTCATTGTTTTTGTTTGTCTATGTGTCTGAGAGCTTATTAGCTTTGAGGAAGATAATTAAGTTCTGTTTAAATGAATTCTTAATTACCATAAACCACAACAAAAATACAGTTAAAAACAAAAATACGACCACATTCCATTAGATTTATTGATTAATGGTAAAAATATATTGAGAAAATGAGAAAAATGGTGGGGAAGGTTAGATAATATGGAGCAATCATGTTTCTTAGGTTAGAAGGCAAGAAAACGTGAAGGTCTCATATCATTTTCTAAAAGGTTGAGAGTGGTAAGATGTAGGTATCTTTTAGTGTTTTAGGTATATAGAAGGTAAGTGTGGGGTGACATTCAATTTTAATTGTTGGGGAAATGAACTTCTTTGTACTCAAATCACAACAACCTTTGCGTGCATGTCTTTATATAGCATGGCTTCGTCGATCCTTTTCTCTACTTGGAATGGGGTGGAAATTTGGAATAGTCTCAATATATAATGCTGAAATATATTGTTGTGCCAAAACCTGTTGGAATTAGTAAGTTTAGATCTATGTGATTAGCAAATATGAGTTGCTATTAGGAACCAAGTTGATATTGACAATACAAGTAAGATTAGAATTGGGTTGGTATTATTAGAAGTTTTCTAATTAGTATAGTAGCTTAGTATAAATTAGTAATTTGAGAAGCTATATATATGTGTGAGTGCCTAGACTTTAGCAAAAGAAGAAGTGAGAGAATAATAAGAGAGATGCATTGTTGAAAAGAGATACACTGGTATGAAGGTAAGTTCTTTTGTTTATCAAGTTTAATATAAGTGGTTCAATTGATATAATAAAGTTTATTTAGTTCAAGTTTGTCTTCTACGTGTATTATTCGATTTTGTGTGTTTGAATCAAAGTGTAGATTTTACAATGCCCTAGTCAATCAATTACTCAATAAGTTGCAACAAAGTGAAATGTTTTTAATTGGTGCAACATACAAACTTGACGTTGTAACTTAACCAAGACGTATATAAAAGGGAAATAAGTAGTGATTTGGCAAACAAAAAAGAGTTTTATAGTAACTCCAATTCAAAGTCTCCTACAAAAAAAATGAGTAAAAGAAGGAAAGCAAATTGTGGTTTCCTTTTCTTAACATACTGTTTTATTCATAGTATAGCATATGTAATTAAAACCCTATTTTTATTAAATATTGGAAATTAATTATTTTATAAAATTTAATATAATATTAACTGTCTTAAGTTGACTATTAAATTAGAATATATGTGTATGTTTGACTTTTTGAAAATGAGAGAAAATAGTTTGTTTAGTTTGAAAACGGTTTAATATGACAGTTTTTAAGTTTTAAAATAATGGGTAGAGATTTTATTAGAAAATAAGATTTTTAAATTTTGAAAGCATTACTTGTGTAGAGATTTTATAAGTAAAAAAATATTTTTTTGTGATGAAATCATTTCATTATTAAAAGAGATAATGTGGGTAGAGATTTTGCATAAAAAAATAAATAGTAATAGAGATTTTGCTAATAAGGAAAGTGACACTATCTAAGGGAAAATTTATTTGTAGTTATTTCTACAGTTAGTTTTTGTATCTCATTTTTGTTAGATCTTAGAATGTTAAGGAGAGAAAGAGAGTTGTATCTCATTTTTGTTAGATCTTAGAATGTTAAGGAGAGAGAGAGAGTTGTATCTCATTTTTGTTAGATCTTAGAATGCTAAAGAGAGAGAGAGAGAGAGAGTTAACAAGATGTGACAGTTAAAAAAATAAGACAAAATGAAGAAAAAACAAGAATATATATGGTGTTTTCGTAGAAATTTTCGTTATTTGGGGTTTTCTTGGATTCTACATGGAGTATATTTTTATTGCTTGGTGATATTGCATTGGATTTTTTCATGGAGCGGCTTTCTTTTTCTTTGGTTGTTTTCCAATTCGTAATAACAAAAGGTGAGTAGACCTCACTAATAAGTTATTTTCAATTACTTTGAGTAGGGGTGTTTATGGGTCGGTTTTTACCGGTTTCGATTCTGGGTCTATTTTTAGCGGTTTCTATCGGGTTCGGTTCTTTCGGGTTTTTTCCTATATTTTGAAAACCCAGACCCATACCCATTAAATAAGTCGGTTCCGGTTCTTTATCGGGTTATACATTTTTATTGCTAAAATTATTTTTTTTTAGTTATATAACCAATATAAAAGTTGGTTTACGGGGACTATAACACTTGTCATCGATATTTTTGTCCTCTCATAAAAAGTAATGGTCCTAAATTCAATAATAATATTTGAAAGTTATCTAAAAAATTTAAATATATTCTCATACATTATATGTATGTGTATATTTTAAATCGAATATATATATATATATTATACTATACGTAATGCGTCATATATAGAATAAATACCACATGTACCACAATTGTTAGTTAGCATTGCACGTATTCGTTATCTAATATATATACATGTAATATATCAAGCACGTACACGTTCATGTATTAGTTAATATAGACAGTGCATAAGTTAATTCATAGTATACGACTATACGTATAGACGTAGACACGTAAATATTATTATTAATATTTATAATACACATATTTAATGTAATATTATAAAATATGCATTTAATAACACACATTTACTATTATGCTAAATGTTATATATATTTAGTATAATTTTACACCTAACAAATATAAACTATATATAAATATATAATACTATATATAATAAAATGTTTGGGTTTGTTTTTATTTAGTGTAATATAATACTAAATTCTATATATCAAAATCAAACTAATCGGTTCCGGTTTCGGTTCGGGTACCCATCGGTTTTTTACTATTCGGTTCTAACGGGTTCGGTTCTTTATCGGGTCGGTTCTTGAAGACCCACTTTAAATGGGTATAACATTTTAGGACCCATACCCGCTATAAATGGTTCGTTCCGGTTCGGTTCGGGTAATTGGGTACCCATGCACACCCCTAACTTTGAGACCTCACTAATAAGTTATTTTCAATTACTTTGATTGTTCAATTAATTATTTGCAAAAGCAATGAGATATGTACTGCACGATTTGACTTTTACATTATATTGGTACTTGAAAGGCTAAATATTAGTGTATGTATTGTAGTTATGAAATTGTGGATATCAATGTTGTCTTAGATTTAGTTGCATGAATTTGATGAATATTGCATAGTAGTTACTAACGTTGTTTAACGTAAATAGAGAAAAAGAAAATAATTGAAGTTGTTTTAGTAAGTAGTTGTGATTTTTGTGTTGTATTAAATACTATATTGATATGGTAGGAATTTTTTTGTATAAATCTTATTTCATTTCAATCTATAGGAAACACTATTTTATTTTAATATTATTTACTATTGATTCTTATTCGCACAAATATTATGTAAATGTTGAAATGCCAAAATGAGAAATTTATTAATGGTTTGGACATGCACTTGATATTTCTTGGTGTTATAAGGTGTTGTTAAATGTTGTTAAATGAATTTACATTATTCTTTAGTCAATTATATATTATGTTGTTTATTAAGTGTTGTAATTGTTCTTTGCAATGATGTCAGTTGTGATGCGATGTTTCGGAAAATGCTATAATTGTTGTTTTGAATACTATGAAATATGAAGTAGAATGCTCGGATCAGTTAAAGCACTCGTTGAAAAATGTAATATATGTTATATATGTTTGGTGTTCTTATTTGTTGTGTAGTATTTTTAATAAATAACAACATCATTAAATGTTCCGTTATATTTGTTAAGTAAATGATCCGTTATATTTTTGAAATGCTACTAAGAGATATAGTAGTTGTTATGGAGATTTGTGATATTTCCAAATGAATTGTGGTTTAGTGTAATAATTTTATTTGGCACATAAAAAAATAAAAATGGTTATGAGATCGACGTTGTGTTTTAGTGCAATATATTTTATTTGCACGTGATAGAGTGTAGATTAATGATTATGAGATATAATTGCAAGATATTTGAATAATTTACGTAATGAAAATCCTACTTTCTAGTTACCACAACTCATTTATTATTATTATTATTATTATTGGCAAGCCTATTTTAAATTAGATCAGTAAGTCTTTGATGTTGGCGGGATTTGAGCCCCGGACCTACGGTATCATCACCCAAAGGTTTTACCAACTTTGCTAGTTGACACCTGCTACCTCAAATCATTTGATTATATGATTAACCCTTGTGAAGGGAATATGATTTTTGTTTTAAGGGAACAATGAGCCCTTGTAGCCAAATGATGACTTTATTTATCTCGTGGTCAATTCAGTAAAGACGCGCAATATTTTATGCCTAATAAAGGCTTACTCACATAGTTTTGAGTATGTGTTAGGGTTACCTTGTATGCAACATCCTGTTTAGGGTAACTACATCGGTGTGGTTCCATTATGTGAGTGAAGGCATGCAGATGTGCATGTTCAGCTCGATAGAGGGGATTGATTGTGGTAGACAAGAAACTAGGTAAAACATAGAGACGATGTGATTCTAGGGACAGTTGAAGAAACTCTAAATAATAATTATTACTTGTAAAAGTGTATGTTATCACAATAATAAATGATTGACTATGGTTGTGAAATTTGTCATGGAGTTTGTTCATCTCGGTTTGATGAAATGATTGGAATTTTATATATGAAATATTTTGTTTTATAGTATTTTATTTGCACTCACAACGGTTTTGCGGAAGGTGGGTAGAATTGATTATTTATGCAGGTATTACACACTCTGCGATCAGGCCTACACCAGTGTAAGTACAAAGTAAGTCTTACTTTTGTAATTTAGTTATTGTTAGATACAGTTGATCTAGTTTGAAGCTAAGGTGCCTCGATGGGGGAACTAAATGTCTTATTATTATTGAATTGGAAGTTAAGGCACCTCAATGGAAGAACTACGTACCTGTAACGATCCATCGCTTCAATTCGTACTACGTCAATACTATCCCCACTTAGCCATTGTGGACATCCGACAGTGTGGGGTTTTTGACTTCGAACAGCTGCTTCCTAGGAGGTCACCCATCCTTATATTGCTCCCGCCGAAGCACGCTTAACTACGGAGTTCCCAAGGAATCCGTAACCAAACATTCTAGAAAAGGCTTCAACGTTAAGATTTGGTAGATCAATTACTTAAGCCCCAGATCTCAAACAACTTCCCAAGTGGTAGAATGTATATCTGGCGCAACCGTCACCCCACGGGATAGGCACCTTTTCAGTATACCCTGTAAAGGTGGTATTTGGTTTAACCTTACAAATTCAAGAAAGTGAGGGAGATGATGTTTGATTGTGGGTTTGACCGAGTTCATATGGACGAACTACCTACGTATCAAGTTCTCTCTCAGGGGGGAAACTTGAATCAGGCCAGACGTAGTTCCTCATCCTCTTTATATAGGTAAGGAGCCCACGCCTCATGCTTTCTTGCTTCAGGTCAGATCTAGGTCTTCAAGTCACTTATGAGCCATGATGGCGAGTTATGAAGAATCAATAAGTTGCAGGCCTGAACCTTCGGTCTTGATGGTTGTAATAAAGACATATGTTACCAGCCGCTATGGAGCAAGAGGAGCGAGCGTTATGGAGGTCTCTTCGGGGTGAGGTCGTCTACTTGACTTGAGTCACTTTGAAGCAAGCTCACAGGTCAAGTACGCGAGTTCGGTTGGTGGTGATACCGCTCTAGGTGCGAGTTGAATAAGTTACTTGCCTGAGTGGAGTCACTATGAAGCGAGCTCTGAGGATGAGGTTACTAGGTTGGTTGGTAGTTCTGTATATGTTGGACACGTGTGTGATATTCATTGGATGTGAATATTACTCCCTTACACAGCCCCTTCTCAGTAGGTCGCTCTTTGCGAAAGAGCGATTTGATGAGAGAGAACGATATCACGTGTTAAACACATATGAGGATGCGAATGGTCTCGCACAGAAACAACGACCGACCTAGCTTATCAGATCGTTTAACCAATGAACGGTGACCTGACGTGAGTTTTAAGTGGCACGTGGGGGGCACGTGGTACGACTGATTTGAAAGGTTGCAGCTGAACTGCCTCGTTTTGTGGGTAGACGTGGCACGTTAGGGCTAAATGAAATGATTACGTTTCTTTTGGGAAACAAACTGGTGGCTTGCATTATACGCCTGGAGAATTGAATGGTTCGTCACTTTGCATCCAACTGAAAACAAGAGCGTAAGGTTAGTTTCTCTTCTCTGCCATTTTTGCTTTGCGATTTTTTCTTTGCTGGTTTTTCTGTTGGTTTGTGAGATCGTTGGTGGTTGTCACTTGTTGGTGTTAACTTGTGAAAGGAGAGGAAGTATGTCTGACTCAGATGATACTCGATCTGATGAGATTCGAGAGATTTTGTTGAGTGAGGAAGTTAAAGAGGTTGATTCTGAGTCTGTGGTCACGGTGGCGAGCAGCTCTGGACGTTGTGAAGGTTCCTCTTCTAGTGAGCTGCCCCCTAGAAATGTAGATAAGCGTGCTCTAGAAACTCTTGGTGAATTGAGGGACGCTTGCGGTATAGATGTTAGCAACCTGGAGATACATGAAGTAGGGGATGACACTGACGCTTTAAGTATTGCGTATATCCCACGGGGATATGGGGTGGTAGTTTGTGAGGGGCAATTGCGAGCTGGTATGAGAATACCGTTCTCGCCACTTGTTTGTAACTTTTTGAACTTCTGTATGAAGTCGCCTTGCTAATTTGTTGGCAACACTTGGCGTTTGTTGAGGGTATTTGACCTGTTGAATGAAAGGTTGGGGTACCGTGTTGAGGTTGCTGATATTATTGAGCACTTCGCTGTGAAGCCATCTCGTACCAATAATTTTAGTTTGCAGATGCTGACGGGGAAGTCAAGCGTTCTGGATGGTGTGAGCAACGAGCCTTGGGATAGAAGGCCGTTGTTATTAATTGGAAATTACTATGCTAATGGGTTTGCAATTCATACTAGGGTTCGCAATTTTTTTGGTATATTTTTGTTTCCTTTGTTGTATACTGAGCAGTACTTGTTTGTTTTGAATTGACCTTGGAACTGATTGTTTTGCAAAGGTCGCTGTTGCCAGTCGTACTGAACGTGGCGGGATCGAGAGATTCGCTAAACTTAGCCAAGCTAAGAAGCAAGAGAAACTTCCTGAGGTAGCTGCTTTCTTTGTGGAAAGGGGAGGTCGTGGGATAAGGCTCAAGCGGAGGAGTCAAAAGAAAAGGGCTCGTGGTCAGGTCGATAGTGAATCTTCTAGCGAGTTTGTCATGAATAGGGAAGATAGTGGCGTTCTGACCAGGGAGCAAAGGAATAAGAGCCGGAGTGGGCCGCTGAGGCCTGTGGGAGGTGCTGGGCCTTCTGGGGGTGATGGTGGGATGCCCAAGCTTAGTGGTGGGAAGGGTCACCATTCTGGTTCTGATCCTACTCCCCAAGAGCAAACCAGGAGGCGGGCGTCTGCTCTGGTGGATGTAGATGAACTGAGAGTTGTAGCTCGTGAACCTGGAAGTTGGTTAAAAAGAAAGGCTGTTGGTGATGACGATAGGGCAGCTAAGGTAGCTCGTTTGGAGAACATAATGGGGGTGGAGTCTGGTCACCGTTCTGTAGGAAAGAAAGTTGGTCGTTCAGAGGGTGGTTCGAGCTCTCAAGTGAGGTAGTTCCAGAGGGTCGATCTGGGAGATGATGACCTGAACCTTCTTGAGAAGGAGAAGGGTACTGCTGCTGTGACTGTAATCCCTCCAGCTAGAAGAGAGAAGTCTTCTGGTAAGGGTAGTGCCAAGGCTGGCCCTGGCAAGGGTAAGGGTGTCGCTTTTGAGACGGGTGTCACCTATGTTCACCTTGATACTGGAGAAACCCAGTACGTGATGAGGTCTGACTGTAGCTTTCAGTCAGCTCCAATCGCGAGTTGCTTGCTGGATAACATCGTTCTCGATGGAGATCATCGGAATTTGGATGCTATGGGCGACCTTGCTGCGAACGTGAGGGCCATGGATCTGGCATATTGTTTGGTATGTACTTGTATAACTTGGCCTTTTGTTGTGTATTGTGTAGGATGATTTATTGATTTTAGGACGTACTGCTGTTTCGTAGGTAATGTCCGGTTATCAAAAGTTGAAAGAGCTGGCCGTGATTGTTGATGCTGAAAAGGGCGAGTGAGAGAAGATGAAAGAGGAACTAGAGAACGTGCGTTCTGTTCAGATCTCTCTCCAAACGAGTTATGACAAACTGAAGAAGCAGCATGATCAGATCGCTCTAGAGAAAATGCTAATGGCAACGGCACTGGAGGAGGCGAATGACGAGGTGGCAATGTACACTGGGTACGTGGATAAGGTAACAGCTACGGCCAGGGCGGTGAAGGATTCCTATGAGACTCTGTTCGGAGAGGTGAACGAGCTTGGCCAAGGACTACAACGATCTGGAGCAGAAATACCTTGCTTTACAGGCGGAACCAGAACGTGGGGCTCAAGGTGCAGCAGTGTTAGACGCACCTGGAGATGCTAGTATCGTTCTTCTTGTATGTGAAGGTCCTTCTCCTGTGAATGAGGTTGCCTCGGATCCCGCCCTGAAAAGTGCTGCTTTTGAGGAAGCGCTGGAGCCCATAGCCACTGAGAACTTACCAAATATTTCTTAAATCTTGTCAGCTGTGAGAGAATGTTTCCTTGTTTTACTTATCTTATCTGTGATTGGTTGTTCTGATACAATAGAATTGGTTTCCTGGGCTTGCCTGGGAAGTTCGCCTTTATTTATTACTACATGGCCTATGGCCCAATACATTAAGAGCTGATAACCTTGGCAGTTCGCTTCTGTGAAGTATTTGAGCAAGAACTTAACGAACTGGTTTCCCGGATTGTTCTAGGCAGTTCATTGCGTGACGAATGCTTGCTAGCCGAGTTGGTTTTCTGGGACGTCCCAACGACTCGGCTAGCAAACGAACTAGTTTCCTGAGCCTGTTCAGGCAGTTCATTCCTTTGCCTTTATGAAATGCATGCTTTTTCTTGTTGCTCTTTTCTTGATGCCTTGAATGTATATTGCCTGATGTTGTTGCATTGTATAGTGTTGCATGCTCCAGTTAGTAGGAAGTGTCTAGGCTATGTAGCCTTTAAGCTCAAGTGAGCGTCTTGCTCCTGTTAAAGCATTCTGGTTTAGAGTGGGCCTTCGCACGTGTGTGGCACGCGTGAGGATGCAAACCGTTTGAGAGAGCTAGAAATGGTAACCTCCCTGTTTTTTGGAATTTTGAAAAGATGGCGGAATACACGGCATGTCGGTTAGGGTTTCAATGCATTTATGGTATGTCTTGGGAAGTGAAACAGTTCACCCTAAAAGACTTTTTGTGAGAGGTTTAGGGGTACTAGTTCATCACCTTCCTCAAGCTATTTGCCAAATCTCTACCAACGTTCTTGTCCAAGTTTTTGCCAAAGTTGTTGAGTGCTTCAGGTTAGTTTCTGACCTCTTTTCATTGCTCTTCTTTGTGATATGTATGCTTAGTACGCTTCTTTTGCTAAAATTCGTGTTGTCAACGAAGTGTAGAATGCCGAGGGCAGATGGTGATGATTTTGTACAATATGTCTATGGTTAACCAATTGTCGGGCTCCGGGAATGGTCGAAGCCATGCCTAATCGTTATCCAAACGCATTTCAAGTAATTGTAGTAAAACCTAACCTGTTGAACCTTTGGCTTTTCCAGTGATATGAACGTATTTAAGTAATTGTCGCTCTGTCAAACCATAATGAAAATGCAATTTTTGTTTTTCTTCTAGAAGAATACGATATTGAGATCTTTTATCGGAACACAATTGGTTTCTAAGATCAGGGAGACCTCTCCGCTCATCTTGGAGGAGATTGAATTCTTGCCACACCGTTCACGCGATCTGGGTAAGCGGAAGGCGGTCTCTGCTGATACGAAGGGGCACAAAACGATCTAAAATTATGGGTCGCTCTGCTTCTGGTTCGCGCAAGCAAACTGGAGGTGTGGTGTTCAGGAACCCGAGTTCAAAGGGTGGGGCCGACATGGGCACTCGCGATCGTGATGTGGTCGGTAAGGGGAAAGCTGTTGCTGGCAAAAACTCTGAGGCTGGGGCGTTGGGGAGGCGAGGTGGCGACCTGAAACTGACTTCGTCTATACTAGGAAGATGGGGAGGAAGCGGGCAGTAAAACGAATTGACTGCAGCTTCGGGTCGGCACCCATAGCGAACTGTCTCCTGGAAAGGATTGTCTTGGAAGGTGACAAGGAAGAGTTGGACGACCAGGATTTGGACAAGACTTTGAAGACCATGGATATGGCATGCTATTTGGTAAGCTTTTAACCTTCTCTAGTCTTTTCTCTCTTATCGGTGAAAAATAACATCGTTGTTCCATTTGTAGTTTCTTGCTGGGTATCATAAACTGAAGCACACGACCCAAGTTATGGAAGGTGTGGAGAATGACGTGAGTAAGATAAAGCAGAACCTGTTGGGCTTGCAGCTCACTCAAGAGGCTGAGAGGAAGGAATTGGTTGAATTGAGTGCATCAGGACGCTGTGTCCTTGAAGTCGTTGCTGGTCAGTTCGATGGTTGACGTGCAAGAAAGACTGGGAGCAGTAACTGAGTACACCAAGCAATGCAAGTCGGTTGCTCGTCATGCTCAGCAGGCATATGATAGAGTGTGCCAAGATTATGCATTGCTGGAGGAGACGTACTTTGAATTGACAGGAGAGCATGAATGTGGGGCTCTAGGTACGAGTGTACTTGTCGTACCTGGAGATGCTAGTAACGCTCCGTCTACCAGTAGCTGCTCCTGATCGAGCTATCGTGCCTGTTGAAGATAAGCATGTTACTCCTGATGCTTGACTATCGCTTCCACATTTCTTCTTCCTTGGTGAGGTTTCTTTAAATATTTTTCTAATTTTAGAGTTTGTGAGTGGTTGTAAAACAATAAAACTGGTTTCCTGGGTCTGTTTGGGCAGTTCGCTTCTTGAAATGGTTGGGGCTCGGCCCAGATACATTAAGAGCTAATAACCTAGGGAAACCTGGGCAGTTCGCTTTATCTATCGCTTTAGTTTTGAGATCGGGATGAACTGGTTTCTATATAAGTGGCAGTTCGGTAGCTTTAAAGATTTGGTTTCCTGAGTGTGTTCAGGCAGTTCGTATTTCCACTTATGAAATGCATGTGTACTTTGAAGTATGATCTTACTTTTGTCTGAATGCTTGTTGTATATACTTTCATAGGAATTTGACCTAGAAATGTATATCCCATTGTCTAGGAAGACATAGGATACTATGAAGTGTTTGAGCTTGAGTGAGCGTTGTAGCTTAAGCAAGCGTGTTGATCTTAGAGGGTAGTCTTCACTAAGTTAATCCCAGCAATGTAGGTTTTGTACTAGTGAGAGGTGTTTGAGTTATGAAGCCCCTGAGCTCGAGTGAGCGTTTAGTCATTCAAAACGTTTGAGCTTTGGAGAGCGTTTGAGTTCGTTTGAATTTTTTGCTCTTAGAGAGCGTTCTGCACTTAGTTGACCCTAGAAATATAGGTCTCTAACTAGTGAGAAGTGTTAAGGCTAAGTAGCTTGTGAGCTATGTAGCCCTGAGCTCGAGTGAGCGTTTAGTCATTCAGAATAGGCAATTCGATAATCAACCTAATGGTCAATCGAATTGCGTGGTGGATTGAATCTTCTCTATACCCTTTTATCATCATTATATATACTGTTTTGACATCTTATTTACTGTTTTTACATCACATATTACTCTCATCATTGTTCCTTTTGTTTAATTAGTTGAATTCTATTTATGTCTTGATAGTTTATGAGTTGAACGAATCCGTACTCTTTATATATTGCATAATGAATTGATAGGAATATTGATTAAGCACTTATTTAGTTAATTGATTATTTGTGTTTACGCATAGATAGTTAATTTACACGTAAATTTATCTTTATCAAATGGCGCCTCTACCATCTTAAACTCTTCCAGGACAAGAATTCAATTGCTTGAATCCAAGGGCAATCCCCCATTCTCAACCCACCCACCCTTTTAATTTTTCATTCTTATTTCTTGTATTTTCGGTATTTTCACTGTTTTAGGCATAGGGGCTGCGGATTCACAGAGGAAAACACTGCAGTAAAGGTATTTGTAAATTTCAAAAAATTATGAACATTTACAGACGTAATCCTTAAGGTGTTATTGATTTACTGTAATTGTTTCAGATTTTTCCTAGTTGTTTTACCTAGTGAACTAATACGATCTTTACAATGCTACATTTCAGTTTTCAAACCGTAAGTTCTTGAAAAACAGACGATTAGGGTTACTTAGGCAGTTCCAAAAAATTTAAAATTTTTACAAGAGTATCTATCATAAGTCAAGAGTTTTTAGTAAAAATTTGACGAGTTTTTTATTTGTTTTGACCACCTAACTAGTGGATTGTTTTCAGTGTGTTTCTGCAGTTTTGCAAACACTTAATATCTGGAACACCAGTCGATAAGGAGAGTTTGTAGAACTCCAATTGTTCTAAATATTTTATAGGAACACGTAAAATTTGTCAGGAGTTTCCAGTAAAGTTTTGGCGATTTTTGGCTCTGTTTTGATTGGTTAACCATTCAGTTGTTTGTATTGTGTTCGAAAACTGTTTCACAAAATTTGAAGGGCAGTAGAAGAACTTTCATAGCTCCAATTGATCTGAAATTGCACAGGCTACTTCATAGATGTCTTAGCAAACTATTGTAAAAATTTCAAATTTTTTGGAGCACTTTAAACTTACTGGACATTGCCAAAGGCAAGAGCGCGACCTGCGCCCGTGTCAGGCAAATTCTTAGCTCCCCCCGCGCTCAATTCACTGAAAATCGCCTCAGGCACGAGCGCGACCTGCACCCTTCACAGGCAAATTCTGAGCGCCCCCCGAGCTCAACTTACTGGAAATCGCCTCAGGCACGAGCGTGACCTGCGCCCTTCACAGGCAAATTCTGAGTGCATCCCTTGCCCTTTTCTGAACAGCCCGATCTTCACAGGTTAGTACAAACTTCCATTTCTTCAAGTTATTCAATGTTTCTAACTTGTTAAATACACTGAGCTCGCGTATACAAGATGATATTCATAAACGTAGCAATGAGGCATTCAGGTACTCCTTCTTACACTCCTCGCCTCTTCTATCAGAGGAGTTTCAATTCTAGTATAATCAGGCTTGTTTTTTTGTAGACGCAATATCACACGCCTATCTAGAATTTCACACACTACACCTACATCAATGGCTAAAGAACTTGAGAAACCTCTCTCTCTGATTTTTATAAAACACTAAACGATGGCCCTAAGTCGTGCATCGTTCTTGCAGACCTAGTGGGGGATTTTTGAATTCCCCCGAATATATTTAACTTGTTACCGGTTTTCCATAGTTTAGTCCATGAGTAGCCTTATCAACACATGCGTAGGATAGAACAAGTTCTCACTACATTCCATCATCCTAGCATAAGTCCGGATCAAGTTAAACTTAGGGTGTTTCCATTCACCCTAGACGACAAGGCGGCGTCTTGGTTAACTGCCCAAACGCCAAACTCTGTGGACTCATGGGCTAATCTTGTTCAATTGTTCATGGAACAGTTTTACCCACCACTGAAGACTAATGAAATGCTTTAAAAGATTCATTTCTTCTACCAGAACCCTCATGAATCTTTTTCAGAGGCCTGGAACCGTTTCACTGATTTTCTCATAGAATGTCCACATCATAACCTTGCAAAAGACACGCTTGTTCGTGCTTTCTTCAAGGGGCTTTCACATTATCATAAAGAGGTTCTAGATATCATGACTGGGGGTAGTTTTCTTAGTAAAGGAGCCTTGGAGGCTTATAAATTCTTAGAAGATCAATCTAAGAGGAACAACAATTGGGGAGGTAACGACTCTTCCCGCTCCACTCCTTCTGAGGTTAAACCTAATCCCGAGCTTAAAACTCTTATCGATGTCCTCACTAAAAAGGTAGATGCCATCTTTGTTAAACAACAACCCACTCCTTTCATCAACATTAAATCTACTCATTTTAATGTCTATTTTAGTCTTGAGCATTCCGACTTCTATTGTCCTCTTGTTTATGCACAACCACCACCACAACCATCAAACTTCAACCAGTTAACTCAACCTCAAGGACAAGAAAACTTAGGTGACTAGAATAGAGGTTTAGTGCCCATGACCCAAAACTATCAACATCTAGACATGAATGCTCAACAAGCCTTAATTCCAGTTCAACCATCTACAGAAGTAGTAGTAGTGACCTTGTTGGAAAAACAAAATCAAATTATGCAACAAAACTCCAACTTGATGAAAGATCAGCATGATCAAAACTCTAATATGATGAAACAAACGATGCAAATGATGCAGTCTTTGTGCCA
The DNA here is from genome assembly GCF_015680905.1 of Coptis chinensis. Classification (NCBI taxonomy): domain Eukaryota; kingdom Viridiplantae; phylum Streptophyta; class Magnoliopsida; order Ranunculales; family Ranunculaceae; genus Coptis; species Coptis chinensis. The sequence continues at coordinate 82,029,129 of NC_141463.1, read as the reverse complement.
AAAGGTTATTGACATGTCTCCTAACCAAAGTAATAACCAAACAGGCGTGTTTCCAAGTCAAGCAGTGCCTAATCCTAAGTCAACAAACACCGTCTTCGAAATAAAAAGTATTCAGTGTAATGGTAATATAACCCCAGGGGACCTACAGGAAGTCACTACCCTTCGTTCAGGGCGAGTAGTTGATAACCAAGTGACTATGCCTAAAGATCACCCTCAAACTAAAAATGATACCATACCAAATACTATAATAGAAACTGAAGACCCTACAACTGTAGAAGTACCAGTTAAACCACAACCAAAAGGGAAAACCTTACAAGACCCAATAAGAGAAATTGAAGACCCTACACCTGTAGAGGTTCCAATATGGATACCTAGATGGAAAACAGCTAAAGATAAAGCAAAGACTAATAATACTGTTGACCCTTATGCTAAATATAGAGATAAACCACCGTATCCCCATAGACTAATTGTGTCTAAAAAAGACGAGAATTTTGATGAGATTAGAAAAGTGTTTGAAAATCTAACTATAAACCTATCGTTTCTAGATGCTATAAAAAGTCTACTTGGACACGCTAAATTTCTAAAAGAGTTGTGCACCAAGAAGAGGAAAACCAACATACCTTACGAAGCCTTCTTAACTGAACAATATCCCTCTTTATCTGAACATAACGGAATTGTTAAGTATAAGGACCCTAGTTGTCCTACTGTATAATGCACCTTAGGTGATACCTTCATAACAACTGCTTTATTAGATCTAGGGGCGAGTGTTAACTTACTCCTTTTTTATTTATATAAACAACTAGGTCTAACAAAACTTCAACCAACCAAAATGACTTTGCAATTAGCCGATCGTTCTATTAAGTATCCCAAAGGCGTAGTTGAAAATATTCTCGTTAAAGTTCAGGATTTTTACTATCCAATTGACTTCGTTATTCTCAACACAAAAACTGCTCATGATTCTATTCCCATCATCTTAGGGCGTCCTTTCTTGGCAATTGCCAATGCCCAAATCAATTGTCGGGATGGCTCAATGACTCTTTCTTTTGGAAATCTTTCTGTGGAAGTTAACATATTTAAACAAAAGCAGGGGCAACTAGGTTTGCCTGTAGAAGGAGAAGTGAAGTCCATTGAGTGTTTTGTATATCACATTAGTGTTTCCAACGATCTCATCCCCACACTAGTAGATACCCCTCTTATGGAAGAAGACAAAGATCACAATTTTGACTCCTTGATCAAAAATGAAATAGAGAAAGAATTTTCCACCCTGCCTTCCGACCCTATGAGAGATGGAGTCAATCTCACAATACACGAGATAGATGAATTCCTCAAAGATGGAGATGAATATCATAATTATGTAGATGCGACCAAGCTAGATGAGGAATTCTATGAGTTTTAAGAACCTGTGATGATCCACCCTCTCAAACACTACCTAGAGCACCACCCAACCACCATTCACATAAGCTAATCTCTCATAGAATCCAACCATTTTTTCCATGCCATCCTTCTAAAACTTATCCACATCCCACATATTTTTCAAAACCATCCATTTTCTCACGCTCATTCACTTGGTATCCCTTTCGTTAGAGGAAGAAGAAGAAGAAGATGTTACTTGAATGGCTGCTAGGTTGTGTCATTCTTCAAGTAAATCGACCTCTCGAGCGAGAATGGAATCGTTTTGACCAAATTCAACGATCTTTGATCGAGTCATTGTAATTGTCAGCTCAGTAGGGATGACGACTTCAGTATCATAGCATAATGAGAATGGCGACTCGCCTGTACTAGTTAGAGCTATCGTTCTATGAGCCCATAGAATGTTTTCTAGTTGCATTGGCCACTGACTTTTGTTCTTCTCGATCTTCTTCTTCAAGTTTTCCAGGATTGCTTTGTTACTAGCTTCCGCTTGACCATTGCTCTAGGCGTACTGGAGAGTGGAGAATGCGTGAATGATCTTCCACTTAGCCAAGAATTCTTTAACTATTTTTCCTTTGAACTGAGAGCCGTTGTTCATCACCAATGTGTGGGGGAGGCCAAATCTAGTAATGATGTTAGTCCAAATGAAGTTTCTAACATTAGCCTCTTTGACGTGTGCCAAGGGAATCGCTTCCACCCATTTGGTGAACTAGTCTATTGTAGCTAGGACGAACCGAAAGCCTGTGCTCTTTTGTGGAATGAACGGACCCATGATGTCCAAGCCCCATATGTGGAATGGCTAAGGGCTGGCAATGTTGATCAGTTCACGAGCTGGCTGAATGATGTTGTGGCCAAATGTTTGGCACTTAATGCATTTGAGTACATACTTCTTGGCGTCGATCAGCATTCGTGGCCAGAAGTATCCTTGGAGATCGCTTTGTGAGCCAGAGAGCGACCTCCTGCATAGTTTCCACATTCTCCTTCATACATTTTGGGAAAATCGCCTGACCCTGTTCTGGGCTTATGCACCTCAGATGGGGTCCTCCAGCGGATTTCCTGAAAAGTTTGCCGTTTACGAGGCAGTAGCGACCTGATTGATATTGAACTTGTCTGGCCTTTGTGCGATTTACTGGTGCCTTGTGGAGCTGGATATAATCTATAAGAGTTTGCATCCATGTTTGACTCATCTGAGTTTCAGAGAGTGGGCACAAGTCGGTAACTTCTAGGACGTGCTCATTTTGTTAATCTGTAGGAAGGGTCGGCATTTGTCTGACACTCTCGATATGAATCGGTTTAGAGCTGCCACCATTCCTGACAGTTTCTATATCTGCTTCTTTGTTTTTGGATCTGGCATATCCAAGAACGCTTGAATCTGGTATGGGTTCGCTTCTATCTGACACTCGCTCCTTTTTGTGTTATTAATGAGATGTGGGATGATGTAGATAGATGATGGTCGTTGAACAAAATAAAAGCGTATCAAAACCTAATTATCCCTCAATAAGTAAAGGATGAGTAGGGTATCGTTCCACTTTTAAGTGTATGTTTATATGAAGGACAGGACTGGAAAGGGGTTTGAGGGATTAAAAACTATGATTATAGATATTGTAGATTCTAATGCTAAACTAAACTAAACTAACTAAACTATTGATAATTTATAAGAGAGGGAATTCAAGAGATTAGAATCCACCGATACTTTTGATCTGTGACCTTATACTTCATGGTTGTTCTCACAAGTAGACTACAATTAGGCAATCGAGCGAGTGCCGATGCCCTCTTGGACAAAACATCGTTAATAATTAACTCTACTCAAGGTTGTTCCTATCTTCATGTTACTAGTATCTTCTTTCCTTTTATGTGAGCTTGGGCAGCTATTCAATGAATCACCATTTAAGGCAAATACAAGAAATATTTCCCTTACTCTAAAACACTACACAACTAGAAGAAAAGTAGAGAATAATAATATAATATTCAATTACAATAAATAAAACCCTATTCTAGCATTATATTCAATTACAATAAATAAAAGCATGTATCTAGCATAATATTCAATTGCAATAAATAAAACTCTAAACTAGCATGATATTCGATTACAATAAATAAAAACCTTAATCTATACTTCCATCCCCTGGTCTGGGCAATGGAACTAATAACTAAAAATATAAAGAACTAACTTGATTGAAGAACACCATAAACCAAAAGAATCATTAAACCTTAAGCACCGGCTACATCTCCTCCCTTGAAGGAGAAGATTAGTCTTCCATAAAGAAGGAAGAACATGAAGAACGAGAAGAAGAAGAGTCGAAGAACATAAAACTAGAAAGACTAATTTATTAAGACTCAGCTAGTTAAAAATGAATCTTTTATTATTAATCTCTCTCTGCCTCAAGTTCTTGAGACAAGAGTATAAGTGAATTAGCAAATTACATGAGGCACTTAGGTCCTCTATCTATAGGGGTTACAATGAGCTCTAGAAGCATTCCAAACCGTCATTTGTTTCCTAATACAAATAGACATCTTTCAGAGTTCAACTTCGTCTCCAAAACTGAGAAGGAATAGGCTACAGTGTCGGTTCATGCGCCTGGACGCGTAATGCATGCGTCCCAGACGCGAGAAATGCGTCTGGGACGCGTGATCTATGCGTCCCAGACGCGTAAGTCTATTTTGTCTCTTTTGCTCTATCTTTCTATCCTCTTTTGTGGAATTTGGTCCAAGCAACGAATCCTTTGGCCTTGGGCTTCCAAATAGGCTTTAAAATAGGTCCAAGTCGCATCTTTAATAGCTTCAATTCCTTGGCCTTCTCTATGATTGTCCAGGGGCTTCCCATGTGATCCTTAATGCTCCGAATTGCTCCGTTTTACCCCTTTTTCTCTAATATTCTACAAAACTCTCTTTTTCACCTGTAGAATCTTAAAACATAACTTACAAACACTATTAGTCCACTAAGATGGCTAAACAAGAGGCATAATCGAGGGTTAAATTGCACTTTTTGAGCACTTATCACAACTCCCAACTAGCCTTTTGCTAGTCTCTTAGCAAATAAGATAAAAAAAAATAGATAAGTGATCAAAATCACATCCTAATAACAAAAATAAAATCCTAACTCACTTTCCCAAGCATCGCGATTGCATTTACCATATGCAACAAGGCTTTAAACCTTTAATTCCCCAAAAAGGACGAGTTATAGTCTCGTGAGGGTTTTCAGGTGATATACCCACAAAATCAATCAATAGCATGTTCAAGAATTATAGTATTTTTCAGAGAGAGAAATTTCTTACCCACTTAGTGCTTACTCTAACAGACGGTCTCCATTGCTAACTATATTGCTGCAAAGACTCATAGATTATGATGGGAGATAGTAAAAATTGACAAAATTCTCAATCAGGGCTTATGTTTGTACTTAGTCAATCTCCTATACTCTCCTATACTCTCCTATCCAAGAAATGAAATTCCTAGTTTACCTTTAGACAGATAATCTCGACTTTCAATCCTCACCAGTCATACTCTCAGCAAAGAATCTCTCAGAAGATGGTCTACTATTTTACCTCATGTATGTGGGGAAAAGAATAATACATACGAACATCACACATACTACCTTGAAAAACAAACTTCTGAATGAAAGTAGTCTCATGGAAAAAATGTCAATCACATATGAAGTGTCGGGTCCTTCACTTTAGCATCCTCTCACCTATTCTAGACTTCGTACAACATACTGTAGTGATAAGTCATGGGTTGTAACTTGGCTTAGGTATTATTTTATGAAGGAAAGGTAAAAAGGATTCTAAGGTTGTTTCTAAAAACACTAAGGGTTTTGATTCTTTCTTTGGAAGATTTCTTCAAATTCTATATTGCCGAAAAAATTCTTCCTTTGTCTTAGCTTTTCCATCCATTCTGTTCAACTTTTTTTTTTTTTTTTTTAAGCTCAGTGGTATATCCTTGATTAGTACTAGATATGCTTGTTTTCCACTAGCTTCTTTCACTTTGAACAGAATGATGGTCTTCATTGTATCTCTCTGATATTTCCTTGTAATCTTCCTTTTGTGGTCTTTCTTCCTCCTTGTGCCCCTCGTATTCTTAAAAATATATAGGTATGGCTGATAAAGATTTGGCTATACTCCTTGTCTGGAGTTGGGTAAAGGATAAAGGGTTTTGGAAGAAAATGGCTTATTGTAAGGCTCAAAAGGGTTTAACATGATGGTCCTACTAGGTAGGATAAAGGCTGAATGGGTTAACTACTTGACTTATCAGTATGATACTCTGTTTCGAATAGACTACAAGACCTAATGGCTATCTCCCCAGTTGATGTCACTTCGTGATTAACCAAATTAACAAATAATGAGACTATATTACAATGACATAAAGAACTGAAAGAAAACTCTCCAAAGAATGGGTATAAAGCTCAAGTCTCACGGGCTAAGTCTAAAAATTCTACTTTCAGTTTACTAGGGGTTTAAATCTCTCTTCTAGCAAAAGTACACAAAACTGACCAAGTACTATGGTGGTGCCTTGATAAATAATTCTATTAACAAGAACTATGTCCGAGCATAATAAATAGTCTAAGCGGTAATGAAATCAATAATATCAACTATCTATCAAGCTCAACACTAAGCAGTATAGAATCTATATCCCAGACTCATCATTAAAATTCATTTTTCTCATGCTACTGATATAGAAAAAACAAAAATATTTTTGTTTTTGAAAACTAATTTTCGAAATTTATTTCTCAAGTACACCCTCCACCAACTTAACATATGCATTGTCCTCAATGTATAGAAATTAAGTAAATGAAATGAATGAGAAAAAGGCAAGATGTTACCATTGATGTTGACTATCAAAATTAATTCCAAAAATAAAAACATTTCCTTTTACCAAGATTTTTTTTTTTTTTTTTTAGGTCTTTTTAAGTCAGATCCCTAAGACTATATATCATGCATTATCAATTTGGAGTGAGGAGATCAGATTTTCTTACCCAAATCTGACGAATGTTTGAAGGACGAGGAGGTTTCACCTTGTGGGTTGTTAAAAATACTCCTTGATATGCTGGAAAGATTACTGGTGAAGTTGCTTCTCTACCTTGAACTATTTCAGGTCTGATGATTGTGTGATAGGCCTTGTGGTTCCTCTGTGTAGAAGATTGACGAAAATCTTTCTTTCTAACAGGACAATAGTATTCGATGTGCCCTTTACCACCACAGTAATGATAATGGTTGTCTGGCTGGCTGCGCTCAAGGTGGGCGGTAGACTGATTCACATATTTCTCTCGTTCAGACAATGATAGTGTAGAAGAAGCTTTAGCAGTGCAATGCATCTTATCAATATGGTCCACTTTCTGCTTCAGAAGACTCATTTCAGTTTCTAGATTCTGTTGTTTTTCCAAAACTTCTTTAAGCTAATTCTCTAGCAACTGATTTTTTTGGGTAGAAGTCTGTTGTTCATCCTTAAATGTAGAGTTCATGTTCTTAAGATATGATACTCTCTCTGTCAATTTTCCATTTTGCTCACTTAAATTCTGAATTTTCTACAGAGATTCCAAGAACATGGCTAGCAGCGCCTCCATGGTGGGGTTCTCAGGTTCATCACAGTTTTCTGTAGATTGAGCACTCTCAATTGTATCTTCGAATGGGGAGGATTCTTGTATCATGCTATCAAGGAAGTACACCTCTCCACCTTCGGCGTCATCACAATCCTTATGCAACAGGTGAAAGATATTTATGTCCATGGACATCTTACCAAAGTTGATCTTCATTTCACCGTTGTGACAATTTATCAAAGCTTTTGCGATAGCGAGGAAAGGTCGGCTTAGAATAATTGGAATTTTATCAAAGGCCTCCTTGGTGTCTATCACAATGAAATCCACTGGATAGTAGAAATCGGCTATTTGAACAAGAACATCCTCAACTATGCCTATGGGAATCTTGGTAGAATGGTCAGCCAACTTCAATTTGACTTTTGTAGGCTTTAGGTTCTCCAGGCCCAACGCTTGGTACACATGATATGGCAAGAGATTAAGACTTGCACCAAGGTCTAAAAGAACATTACCTGTGAATTTTTCTCCTATCTTGCATGATATTGTAGAACTTCCTGGATCTTTGAGCTTGACTGGAGCTTGCTGATGGATAATAGATGTTGTTTGTCCAGCTAGAAACTCTCGCTTTGGAACATGAGTATTTTTCTTTATGTTGCATGCATCCTTCAAGAATTTGGCATATGATGGCAACTGCTTGATCGCTTTGAGAAAGGGGATATTGATGTTATCTTTCTCAAATGCCTCCTTCATCTCTAAAAATTGCTTATCCTTTTTGCTTTGAGCAAAAAATATAGGAAAAGGTGTTTTTGGTACAAACACATCAGCATGTGTCTGCTCTTCTTTCTCTTTGGCATTCTTGCATATCTTGTCTTGGTTATCTTGACAAATGGGAGTTGAAAGGATTTCTCCCACTTGCTTTCAAACTTCATTTGAAATCTTGGCCGATTGCTCTGTAGCAATGTCATCATGAGAAGGTAAGTCAACCTTGTCGTCTATCTTCAATCCTGATCTAAGAGTAGTAACTGAGCTGACATGATCATAGAGGTGATCAGTACTAGAAGTTGTCCCAATGTGGCATACATCTTCACTCCTCGATATCGGTTCCAATAAGCTAGGTTGAGTGGCTTGTGTCTTTACAGACAAAGCAGTAGTGAGTTGGTCGACCTTAGCCTCCAGAGACTCCATTCTAGAACATTGACTTGCCTGAGATTGCTGGAAATTGAGCTCAAACTGTGCAATAAGCTCTAGAACACTTTCAAACTTCTGATTTTTCTGTGATAGCAAAGTAATAGCATTCTCAAGGTTGGCAGGTGTGGCATAATTTCTCCTAGGATCAGACACTAACTATCCACTTGTATTGGAATTCTGTTGAGAGTATAATTGTTGTTGAGGAACCAACTGTGAAGCTTAACTTGTCTGTGGAATATAACTTTGATCTTGAGAACCTGGGGGTCCAGCGTTCTGTCTCCAATAATTGCCTTGAAAGTTATTACCACCTTGGTTGGGCCTCTGAAATGAGTTAATATTGTACTCTCCAACTAATGCATGTTGATAGTAAATAGGACATTCTAGAGTTGCATGAGAAGTGTCCGAACAGACTTCGCAGCATTGGCTAGCTTGCATGACTGGGAAAGATTTAGCTTGAGACTTGTTGATCTTGGAGGGATTCATGGAGAACTGATTGAATTTCTTACTCAAAGTTTCAATGCTTTGGTGGCGGTGGCCAATGTAGACTTCAGTTCTTGATCCGATTGTTCATGTGCTTGGTAACCAAATTGCTTTGGCTCCCCTCCATGCTAGCGACATCCTCGTTGCTAGTAGTCCATTGTTGTGTTTCTTCACTAAATTCTCGAAAAGTTGTAAGCTTCCTCTCCATCCATTGATGTAAACTTGCCTTTGTGCATTGATCGTATCATCTTCTTGTTCATCATCGAGAGTCCTCGATAGAAAAATGAGCCGAGTGTGCTCTTTGTCATTATCCATGATGTGGACATGAGACTAGCGATTATTGAACTTCTCCCAGCTTTGATGATATTCTTCACTCACCTTCCCTTTGAAATTGTTGATGGCTTGCTGCATGGCATCTGTCTTCTGAGGTGGGTAGAACTTGTTCATAAACTTTGTTCTCAACTTCTCCCAGTTGTCTATTGAATTGATCGGTTGTGCAGTTAACCATTCAGATGCTTTACCTTCGAGTGAGAGTGGGAACAAAATGATCTTGATACTCTCATCCCTGATATTCTGGTTCTTGAAAGTTCTGAGGACTGAAAGAAATTTGTTCATGTGAACATAAGGCTGAACATTGTCTAAACCATTGAACTTTGGAAGCATAGAGATTACTGATGCTCTAAGTTCAAACTGGTTAGCTACTGTCTCTGGAAAAACAATACTGTTGGGTGGGTCTCCAATGATTGGCGAATAGAAATCGCTCAGCTTCTTCCTCTGTTGTGCTTGCATGGGTGGGATAGCTTCGGGATTATTTGGGTTCATAACACCCCCATCATTGCTTGCGGCCATTGTATCAATCTCGTCTAGTATTCTTGTGAGTTGGTTGTTGAACCTTGTCCACTGTTGTGTTCTTACTGGAGGATGATATGGACGATGAGGCATACACTAGAAAATGTTATGCGAAAATGATGAAAAACTATCCTACTATGCTTGAATGCAATTAAACTAATATGCAACTATTCTAAATTATACTAGAATGCAAAACTACTTTCCTTCAACTGGGTTGGGCTTTGCAGCTAGTATCTTGCTCGTTGTCTAAAGCTGTCTCTTCTAGGATTATGGTGAATCACTTAGATTGCTTAAGTACCACGGCCCACAAACGATATTCCGTTTGTCAAGATTCAGACAAGAAACACTAGAGTTTGATTTTTCGTTGTGTTGGCTTACAACTTCAATTGTTGAAAAGGTCCTAAATGCAATTATACTAGAAAGCAATAAAACTAAACTATGATGCAACTATACTAAGAATGAAATAAAAAGAATGAAGATTCAACTAACCTAGATGGTAGATCTTGTCTTCGAGATGTCCTTCAAGCTTCTCTCTTTCTCAAAAGGATGGATGATACGGCTAAAATTGCCTCAAGATCCAAACTTCTAATCTTGAAAGAAAACGTTAAATATAAACAACTTAAAACGGCAGCGGTGCCATTTGACACTCGCTCCTTTTTGTGTTATTAATGAGATGTGGGATGATGTAGATAGATGATGGTCGTTGAACAAAATAGAAGCGTATCAAACCCTAATTATCCCTCAATAAGTAAAGGATGAGTAGGGTATCGTTCCACTTTTAAGTGTATGTTTATATGAAGGGACAGACCGAAAGGGGTTTGAGGGATTAAAAACTATGATTATAGATATTGCAGATTCTAATGCTAAACTAAACTAAACTAACTAAACTATTGAGAATTTATAAGAGAAGGAATTCAAGAGATTATAATCCACCGATACTTTTGATCTGTGACCTTATGCTTCATGGTTGTTCTCACAAGTAGACTACAATTAGGCAATCGAGTGAGTGCCGATGCCCTCTTGGACAAAACATCGTTAATAATTAACTCTACTCAAGGTTGTTCCTATGTTCATGTTACTAGTATCTTCTTTCATTTTATGTGAGCTTGGGCAGCTATTCAATGAATCACCATCTAAGGCAAACACAAGGAATACTTCCCTTACTCTAAAACACTACACAACTAGAAGAAAAGTAGAGAATAATAATATAATATTCAATTACAATAAATAAAACCCTATTCTAGCATTATATTTAATTGCAATAAATAAAAGCATGTATCTAGCATAATATTCAATTGCAATAAATAAAATCCTAAACTAGCATGATATTCGATTGGAATAAATAAAAACCTTAATCTATACTTCCATCCCCTGGCCTGGGCAATGGAACTAATAACTAAAAACATAAAGAACTAACCTAATTGAAGAACACCATAAACCAAAAGAATCATTAAACCTTAAGCACCGGCTTCATCTCCTCCCTTGAAGGAGAAGATTAGTCTTCCATAAAGAAAGAAGAACACGAAGAACAAGAAGAAAAAGAGTCGAAGAACATAAGACTAGAAAGACTAATTTATTAAGACTTAGCTAGTTAAAACCGAATCTTTTATTATTAATCTCTCTCTGCCTCAAGTTCTGGAGACAAGAGTATAAGTGAATTGGCAAATTACATGAGGCACTTAGGTCCTCTATTTATAGGGGTTACAATGAGCTCTAGAAGCATTCCAAACCGTCATTTGTTTCCTAATACAAATAGGCTTCTTTAGAGTCCAACTTCGTCTCCAAAACTGAGAAAGAATAGGCTGCAGTGTTGGTTCATGCATCTGGACGCGTAATGCATGCGTCCCAGACGCGAGAAATGCGTCTGGATGCGCGATCCATGCGTCCCAGACGCGTAAGTCTATTTTGTCTCTTCTGCTCTATCTTTCTATCCTCTTTTGCGGGCTTTGGTCCAAGCAACAAATCCTTTAGGCCTTAGGCTTCCAAATAGGCTTTAAAATAGGTCCAAGTCGCATCTTTAATAGCTTCAATTTCTTGGCCTTCTCCATGATTGTCCACGGGCTTCCCATGTGATCCTTAATGCTCCGTATTGCTTCCGTTTTACCCATTTTTCTCTAATATTCTACAAAACTCTTTTTTTCACCTGTAGAATCTTAAAACATAACTTACAAACACTATTAGTCCACTAAGATGGCTAAACAAGAGGCATAATCGAGGGTTAAATTGCACTTTTTGAGCACTTATCACTATCCCTCGCTGAGATACTTGATACCCCATAAATTTCCCGGAGGAGACGCCGAAGAGGCATTTCTCTGGGTTGAGCTTCATCTGAGTTCACTTGAGTCTGGAGAACACTTGTTCGAGATGATCTAAGTGATCTCCAGATTTCTTGCTTTTTACAACCATGTCGTCTATGTAGACTTCCATGGTGTCTCCTAATGTCACACCCCGAATTTAAACAAAAACATAAAAACAATATTTGTTTCCGACTCTTCGATTTTCGAGGTGTGATGCACTCTCAACTTCCAAAAATCCATTATTCATTTAACTATTCCAATAATTGGAAACCAATAAAATTTTAAAAAGAATATAAGTCCTCTTCATTACAAAAATTCACAAATCTGATTAAGTTACAAATTTTCTTTCAACAACTCTTTAATTATAATTACAATTGAAAATACGAAAACATTGTCTCAATTAAAATCTATTGCACCTCAAGGGAAAACAAAACATATCATGTAAGGAGACGCTAACGCGAACCACAAGTAGCAACCAACCTTCTTCAACACTAATCCTGTCAAGACTTATCAACTGGGTTCATTTTATGAACACACCCGATAAACAAACATGCAAATCGGGTCAGCATTATAAACAATGCTGGTATGAGTAGCCCTAAAATACAAAATATACTTATCCCTATATATACACAATAAATAAGGCAGTTAGTTCCTCCACCGAGGCGCCTTAACTTCCAACGACTAATACAACATTCTTAATTACAATAATTAAGGCAGGTAGTTCCTCCCCTAAGGCGTCTTAGCTTCCAATTCAATAATAATAAGGCATTTAGTTCCTCCACTGAGGCGCCTTAGCTTCAAACCGTACTAGATCAATTGCATCTAATAATAAAATAACAAAACTAAAACTTACTCTATACTTACATTGGTATAGGCCCAATCACAGAGTGGGTCACACCTGCATAAATAATCAATTCAACCCACCCTTCTGCAAAACCATTGTGAATACAACATAAATTACAATAAATCTTTTATTATAGATTTAACGTACACTTTGATATTTCATTACAATTATTGTTTAGAGTTTCTTCAAGTGTCTCTTGAATCACGCCGTCTCTATGTCTTACATAGTTTTCTTGGCTACCACAATCGCTTCCCAACGCCGAACATGTACATCCACATACCTCCCCTCACATAATGCACCACTCCGTGCGTAGTTACTTTAAGCGGGATATCGCATACCAGGTAACCCTCACACGAACGTCATTATGTGGGTACTACCACTATTCGGCATAAAATATCGCGCGTCTCGTTCTAATTTTGCGAACGAGAAAATCAAGTCACTATTCGACTACGATTGCCCTACACATGGGTCAATCAATATCTCATACACCCTATACAAGGGCCAATCATATCACATACGCCCTACACATGGGCCAAATCACATGAGTTGTGGTAGCTAGGTTCTAGGATTTTCGTTACGTAATTTATTCAGGTATCATACATTTATATCTCATAACCACTTTCATTCTTTCTCGTGCCAAATAAATTATTGCACTAAGCCACAATCCCTTGGGAAATATCCACAAATATTATACCACCTCATAGTAGCATCTCACAGATATAATAATAGAGCGTTTACATTTATTTCTCAAAGATATTGCATTTAATAGATATCCTAACATATGATATCATTTAACAGAACAACAATTTCAACATACCATATAATGTCACAATTGCTCCAAACGTACCGCATAACATTTTTATAGCGTTTTAGGAATATTATGTCTCCTAAAATTTCAATCTCGTCACGTGTCAAAAATTGCACAATATCAACATCCAATCTTTCTTAGATAATGACTAACCAGTTTATACAGGCTTCCACAACATTCTACCATTTGATTAGTCCATAAAATTTAATATATATATAAAAAAAAAAAAAAAAACAAAGTCAACGGTCAATGGTCAACATTCAAAGGGTTGACTGGTCAACAGGTCTAATCCAACAGTCACCAATCCCAAGCCAGTGTTCATCCAAATAGGTCCTAACCCAAACCCATGTTTAAAACAGTTCAACCCATTGTCCTAATCCAATTAAACAAGACAAAGCCCCAAAACCAAGGCCCAAAACTAAGGTCCAAAAGTCTAAACACTTAAAGACCCAATTGGACCCATTTTAAGTCATATGGACCCAGCCCAAACAAAAATAGAACTGGCCCAAACAAAAGAAATGAAATTGGCCCAAAACACTAATTGGTTCGGCCCAACCAAACAAAACTCAAATTTCAGCCCAAGGCCCAACTAAGATAACAGAGTCACTGTTCTCTTTTTCTTCCTCACCAGCACTCTCCTCCACCACCATCTCGAGTTCTGGCTGCCAACTTTCCTCTTCCTTCACTCTCATCCCCGCGGTTTGACTCCTGGACAAAACCCCTACTACTTTAGTAAACACAAAACTCGATTTCATTAACTTTCAAAATCACTCCCCAACAGATCTTGACCACCATTAACGCCTGTCTAGAGCTTGAACAGCACCCATCCCATTAAACAACCCAAATTTACATTCACCAAACACAGTTCACCCAACAACACAATTTACCCATACAACCCGACAGTTGAACCACCAATTTTAAACCCGACATCAACCATAAACTAACAACCCACAATCAATTCAACATACCCAACACTTCACGACAACAACCAAGCATCCTTCAACCATAACCACAACAATAGGAGTTCAAAACCACAACCAAAATAGTTCAGAATCAAATCATATACAGGACAATTTTTCTTTGGGCTTGCGCCACCATTAACGGACCCATAAAGCTTCAACAGTTCACTTTCATAGTTTCAATAATTAAGCAAATCAATAGGGTAACCTTTAACCGGTTTTAGCAATTCGACATAATAACTACAGAAGAATAAGCAGAAAAAGGGACAAAAAAAATATATCTATACACGTGAAAACTATAGGTTTGATGAAATAGCAAAATAACTACTCACCTTCGTATTCTGCAGAAAATATATATATAATAGAACGCCAAAAATCCGATTCACAACTAGCTAGATAAGAGGTGCACAAATCCGACATGTCTCCATTCTTCTTTGTTTTAGCTGTTTAGTTCTAAAAACTTATTCTTTCTGAAAACCCTTCATTTATGATTAACCATTTCATTCTAAAGAATTTATATTATGATTAACATTTTAGAAACTTCCTATTTTACTAAATATCTCTATTCCTAACTATGAAATATTTTTCTCTATTATAAGTACTATATTTATTATATACCTTATATTAATATATCTTTTGAAAACTTTCCAAATATTAAAAATCTCTACACAAAATTCAAAATTCAAAAATACAAATTTTCCCTCCTTTCTCTTTCTATCAAAAAGTCAATCCCACATTTACTAGCCTGTTGACCAAGAAATAAATATCAAATTCTGAAAAATTAAATATTATTATGAAATAATGGAAAAATAATTTGGGGTCTTGCACCTAACATGTCCTAGAACATTTCGGTGACCAATCGTTGGTAGGTCGCTCCAGCGTTCTTTAGGCCAAACGGGAGTACGTTGTAACAGTAGATGCCCAAATTCTGTTACAAATGATGTTTTCTCTTGGTCTTCTTCGGCCAGTGGGATTTGGTTGTAGCTACTGTAGGCATCCATGAATGACATAAGCTCGTGGCCAGCGGTTTGGTCTACGAGTTGGTCAATTCTTAGTAAGGGAAAGCCGTCTTTAGGGGTTTCTTGGTTGATATTGGTGAAGTCAACACATAGGCAAACTGCGCCGTTCTTTTTTGCTACTGCTACTATGTTGGCAATCCATTCAGGGTATTCCACCTCTCTAATGAAGCCTACTTTTTTTAGATTGTTGATCTCATCGTTTATTGCTTCTCTGAACCTAAGAGATAGTTTCATAGGTCGTTGGCGAACTGGCTTAGCATTAGGGTTAACATTTAACTTATGGCATGCAATATTGGGATCAATTCCCAGCACATCGATATACGACCAAACATAAACATCTTTATTTAATGATAAAAAGCTTACAAGTTGTGCCTTGAGAGTAGGATCAAGGTTAGCTCCTATGTAAACGAACTTAGGGTCATCCTCAGTTCCTAGGTTGACCTTTTCCTTTATCTCGGTTCTGAGTAGCCACCTCAGTGGGGTGAGTGACCTCTAGGGTCTTGGTCTCTTGCAGTGTCTCTTTCGTTTGAAGGGGTAGGGCGACCTCTGGGGCCTGGACTTTTGGAGGGATGTTTTTTACCGAGCCCCAAATGTTCTATTTAGTGAACTCACTGCGGGGGGTACCGGTTAAGGTCTTGACCTCATAAATCAAGTCTTCTACCAGCTTGGTTTTGGCAATCTCTTTTTTATTTTTGTGTGAATCCCCAGTGGGCTTGCTAACTAAGTAGATCTTATTACAATTGTGAGCGTTGAGTTGGTTGCTCTAGAGCTCAATCATGCCTCTAGGGACAGGGAAACGCAACACTTGATGAAGTGTTGATGGGACTGTTTGCATTTTGTGGATCCAACAGTGTCCTAGTATAGCAGTGTAGGACGAGTTGACATCTAGAATGCTAAAGTGTGTGTTGATGCTGACCTTGCCTTCATGTGATCCCACTGAGATAGGTAGAATGATGTCACCTATTGGATCAACTCGTGAGTTGTTAAAGCCATAGATGGGGGCTATTGGATCGACCATGACTGACTTGGGCATATTCATTTCCTTCAGCGTTCGATAGAATAGGATATCGCATGAACTTCCTTGGTCGATCAGGACGCGTTTGATAGTCCAATCGCTAATTTTGACATGGACTACCAAGGCATCATTATGTGGGAGACACACCTTGTTAAGGTCGGCCTCAGTGAAGGTGATGTCTCCTAAGCTACGGCCATTGGTGCGTGGGATGGGAGCCGCTTGTGAGGAGAACTGGTAGACTTCCTGGAGGGCACCTACTCGTCTCCTTTTCTCTCTGGAGGACATGATTGAGTCAAACTGGAAGGTGATCATGTTGATGGTTCTGTTAGTGTCTCTATCAGAGGAGTGTTAGCGATGCTAGTGACGCGATCGCTCGTGTGAATGTCCTCTAGCGTGAAAGCGAGCTCTCTTGTTTGATCGCGGTGGAGTTCGGCTCCGCTCTCTGCTAGCCATGAGTTTGTGGCGCAGGTCACCATCAGGTATATCAATGTAGTGTTTAAGATGCCCTACCTCGATGAGGTCTTGAAGGTAGTACTTTAGCCCCTGGCATTCTTCTATCCCATGGCACTTTGATTTATGGAAAGCGCAGTACAGCTTCCCTGGTGTGTCCTCTGGCCGTTTTACCTCAGGTTGGTAATAGGTCGTGTTTTTATTTTCTCCAGTATGTAACTTGGAGATCTTGTAAGCACAGCAAACTTTCTCTTGGTTTGGTTTCAGTTGCTGGTCTGCTGACCTTGTTGCCTGGGTCGCTTGTTGGAGGACGGGGCGTTATCTGAATTGCAGCGACCTCGCCTGCTGCCTTTAGCCTTTCTTTTTCAATGCCCTCCGCAAGCTTGATGTACTTCTCCACGCGTGTGTATAGTTCGCTAGTGTTTCAGGGTGCTCTTTCATGAGTGACTTAGATAGATCAGTGTTTTTCCTGATCCCATTGGAGAAGGCCACTGTGGTGAAAGAGTCCTTGAGGCCGCTCTCCATGGATAGTAGCTCTGTCTTGAAACGTCCCAGGAAGGTGTGAATTGGTTTGTCACACTTCTGAGACAATTGGAAGAGTGAATTGAGGTCGGCTGTCTTACGTCTGTTGTGGACGTACTGGCTGGCGAACTGGTTAGTGAGCTTTTCAAAGCTGTCGATTGAGTTTGGTCCTAGTGAGTATAACCAGTCGAGAGCTCCGTCTTTTAAGCTTGTTGGGAACAAGCAACATTGCAGGTGGTCGAACTCCTGCGCACTGTAGAGTGCAAGACTCTAAATGTAGCGAGCTATTTGCTGACCAGGGCACGTGCTGCCGTCGTACATTGAGAACCTAGGTTGAATGAAATCTTTAGGGGGGGGGGGATTTATTGAGTACTTTGAGTGTGAAAGGTGATGCCCAGTACGTCTTCAGCATCTTGTGGACGACCTGAGTGGTGTCCTTCTTCCTAGTGCTCTGTTCAATCCACTGGGAGCGGTTGTTGATCTGCTGGTTGACTTCATTGATCCTGTCCTCAGCGGTAACCCCGTTCGGACTCTGGGTTTTGAGAGCAGCGTTCTCCTGTCGGAACTGGGCGATGCTACCGTTCATGGCTTCCATCTGGGTAGCCATAGCCTTCAGTTGATCATGTAGGTTTTCCATATTTCGTGGGCTTGAGATTTTGTTCGAAAGTTTTGTTGAATGCTTGTGAACTCAAGAAATCGAGCCACAGACGGCGCCAATGTAAATGTTGTATTTGGTTTAACCTTATAGATTCAAGAAAGTGAGGGAGATGATGTTTGATTGTGGGTTTGACCGAGTTCGTATGGGCGAACGGCCTACGTACCAAGTTCTCTCTCGGGGGGGAAACTTGAATCAAGTCAGATGTAGTTTCTCATCCTCTTTATATAGGCAAGGAACCCGCGCCTCGTGCTTTCTTGCTTCAGGTCATATCCAGATCTTCAGGTCACTTATGAGCCATGATGGCGAGTTATGAAGAATCAATGAGTTGTGGGCCTGAAGCTTCAATCTTGATGGTTATAATAAAGACATATGTTACCAACCATTATGGAGCGAGAGGAGCGAGCGTTATGGAGGTCGCTTCGGGGTGAGGTTATCTACTTGACTTAAGTCACTTTAAAGTGAGCTCACAGGTCTAGTACGCGAGTTCGGTTGTTGGTGATACCGCTCTGAGTGCGAGTTGAATAAGTTACTTGCCTAAGTGGAATCACTATGAAGCGAGCTCTGAGAACGAGAATACTAGGTTGGTTGGTAGTTCTGTATATGTTGGACACATGTGTGATATTCATTGGATATGAATATTACTCCCTTACATACCCCCACGGGGTATTATACTACTTGCCTTAAATTATTGTACGTATGGATGTTGTAATATTAGTTGGAAGTTAATGCGCCTTGGTGGAGAAACTAACTGCCTTATTAATTGTGTGTGTGTGTGTGTGTGTATATATATATATTAAGTATGTATTAAGTATGATTTGTATTTTAAAGCTACTCATACTAGCATTGTTTATAATGCTAACCCGATTTGCATGTTTGCTTATCATGTGTATTCATAAAATGAACATAGTTGATAAGTCTTGACAGGATTAGTATTGAAGAAGGTTGATTGTTGTTTGTGGTTTGCTTTAACGTCTCATTATATAATATGTTTTGTTTTCCCTTGATGTGCAATAAATTTTTAGTTGAGACAATGTTTTCTATTTTCGGTTGTAATTATAATTGAAGTGTTGTTTAATGGAAAGTTTGTAACGTAATCCGATTTGTAAATTGTTGTAATGAAGAGGACGTTGGTTTATTTTAAAAATTTATTGGTTTCAAATTATTAGAATAATTCAATGATGATGGCTTTTTTGAAAGTTAGGAGTGCATCACACCTCAAAAATCGAAGAATCAAGAACAAATATTGTTTTTCCGATTTTGTCAAAATTCGGAACGTAACAGCATAATTGTAGACAATTAAAGAAGGAAGATTTTGATAAATTTGTGGGAAAATTAGACCAACAAAAACAAATTTAAGCCCAATCTAAGCAACTCAAACAATAAACTGGGGCAAAGATGATGAATTGATGATGAACATGACAGTTCAAGACATTCTTCGGTTCATTTGCATGGTTATTTGGTTTTGATAGCCACATGAACCTTGTCTTTCATGGTTGTGTCGAGTCTCCTAAACTTAATCCAACGAAATGCAATTAGAACCTAGAACGTGAAGCTCAAACTTATTCCTATATATATAGATGCATACTTACGGTTGAATAGAATTGTAGGAACACTGACAAAAAAACAGCACGAACTTTACTGTCTGGCAAAAATTCTTGGAAAGGGCTTTATTGTTGGATTTGTGTGGCACAAGAACTTAGGGTTTTCATGACATTGGTTTTCTTGTTGTTTAATACTTTAATGTACATGGGCAATAACATATCTTGGATAACTCGGCCCTGTCCTAGCTACGCACTTCTTCATGGGCTTGTAGCCGTTGCCTAGCAGTTTTTAAGGGTAGGCACATCAATAATTGACCGGAGTACACACAAAATTCTAATCGACTTAAACTTTCGTTAAACATCATATAATTATTCTTATTCGATAAGTATTCTAAAATCCCTCCCCATATCTAAAATCTAAATTTTGAAAAAGGGTTTGAGAAAGTTTAGTAATCTTTTACTGTAGAGAAGTATATGCCAGTAGCTTATCCTTTCCTAACTAACTCTCAAAATTATGCTATGCTCTCTCACAATTATGATATGCTCTCTCTCTCCACAAACATAACCTTTAAATACAACACACTACATTAGAGAATTTAAAGTTTAAGTATAAGATAAAATTTTTTAATGAAAACTATAAACTGACTTAGTAAAAAGACAAGAAGATAGGATGGAGTCAAATACTATTATCATTGCAATGAAATATAATAATGGTATATGTTGTTGCACCGACTCAAAATGGGTGAATCCTGATACTTTGGAGACTCAATACCAACCAAAATATGATCCTATTAGAGATGGGAGTATTTACATGTTGTGTTCAGGGAACAGATACCGCCGCAAAAGTGTACTTCAATATTTAGAAGATTTAGGTATTTTTTATGAGGACAATGTCGCTTTTACTGTGGGATGTTTTGCTAACAAGATTCATGCTTTTTTGCGATCACAAAACAATGAGGATCCACTATGTACTGGTCGTAACCTACTGGCTCTTATTTGTGGGTATCATCAAGGTGAAAATTAGCACAAAATCTACATCGTGGATAGTAGACGAGAAGATATTCAAGAAACTAATTCTTATATGTGTGGTTCGGGTGCCTCATCACTTAATATTGGAACAGATGTATTTTTTCCTGAGACTAGCACCGAATATACAGAAGCTGAGGCGAGAGCTGAGTGTTTGATGGCAGTTCACATGGCATCAGAAAGACATTCGGAATCTTGCGGAGGTGACAAATATCTTATATTCATTAACGAGGGGAATATTGTGGGACCAGAGAGGATCGATAAAGATGATCGATCATATTTGTGGAATTGATCGAGTGGATTCATTCAAATGAATGACCTGAGATTGGAGACGCTACATTGAAGGAGTAAGATATTAAAGAATTGTTTTAAATTTGATAGCCTCTTCAACTTGCAAGGAGATCAAATTCTCATATATTAGCTGGTAAAATGGCAAATTAACCATGGTGTTTTCATTAGGTTCTAATGTATTTTTGTCCTTTGTCCTTTGTCCTCTTTAATTAAGTACAAGTTATATATTTGATAGTGCTACAGTGGAGATGAAGTCTCCTATATATATATATATATATATATATATATATATATATATATATATATATATATATATATATATATATATATATATTACGCATAATATGGTGAATGCATTAGCGTTGTAATTACAAACAAGTGAATAATGAAAGGAATCAAAATTCCTTGCTAGAAGTCAGACATTGTTCAGAGTTGGTCACACTCTTCCAGTCTTCCTAGCATTCTGGCAGATCAATCGAGAAAACCATCTCTATTTTCAAGTAACGTGAACATCTAAGCGACACTGCATTATGGATCAACCATACACTTGTTTTTTGCAAAAAAGATAATAATTGGAAGTTACAACTTTGTCGAACGAATTGATAAAGGTAATTAAGGCCATCATATCAAACTAATTAAATGTATGTATTGAATTGGTAATTTTGTTGTAGGATATATAAGCACAAAAAGTTTTACTAATAATAACAATTGGTACATTTTTAACGTTGCAGCATATCAAAAATTCCTTTTCAGTGCAAAAAATTCGTAGCAAGTAGCAACTCAAATTGGTCACCAACAAATTGTTGTTGCATACTTGCATCAATAGTTGAAAATCTCAGTCATGCCTAACTTATGTCCAAGTACAAGGAAAATGAGAATTGTGTTTTAGTAACACCTCTTTTCTCCTTTGTTTTTACCCCACATAGGCGGAGCAACAAACAAACTTGAATTTACCATGGGTACTACAACCGGAACCAAAATGGTACATATTAAGTTTGAGAAAATTATCAAAATATATAAAAACAATTGAAAACTTAATTAAACATGTCACTATTTGTAGAAAAATTAGATAGTTTAAATATGCAGAAAATTAGTTTAAGGGAGTCGGTTAAGAATTTTTTGGACCCCTAAGACAAAGGCATAATATTTTTAGTTTTTACCCCCAAATTTGACCAAAACCAGAATTTGACACATGTTTAACCACTTTTGGAAGCAATAGACAAAAATACACTATTTGATTATTTGCAATTACTTCTACAATATGTGAAACAACGAGATTTCCTCTCCCATAATCACTTAAAAATTCATAAATTTTAAATGCATTTGAAAGTAAGTATTTTTTTTAATAAAATTTCAAAAAATTTAAATGAATTTTAAAGTATGCATTTTAACTCGTTCAACATTTTAAAATGTATTTAAGTTATTTTGAACTCAACATTTTAAAACATATATTCCAAGTCACTATTTCACTTATAACCACCTGCCTTTACATTTAAAAATATATATAATGAAAAAACTAAAAATATTATGCCGGCCTCCAATATTTTGTGGAGACATTTGACACTAGTCGTTAAGTCTAAACCCCAAATAACCACTAGACACTAAACCCAAAATCTTTATAAACTAGACCCTAAGCCTAAACCTTAAACCTTAAGACACGTACTAAACCCTAACCTCTATAAACTGTTGGAAACTTGAATGAAATTGTGTCCTCATGGGTTTGAACCCATGACCTTATGTCTCTACTACTCTCTAATGTGGGGGGCTTTAGTCCCACATTGGTTACTAAACTTAAGTCTCTTAAGTTTATATTTGTTTTGTGTCCTTATGGAGGGATAGTGTAGAGAGATATAAGGAGGTGCTCGCGCGCACACAAGGCCGCCTTGGTTTAGGGGCTCTCAGGAGGTGGGATCTCCAGAAAACCTTAGTGTATGTGTGCCCACACACGTCGCGCGTAGGGGGAGTGCAAATCCACCCATTTGGGCTTCGCGTGGGTGTGAGTACTTGCAAATAAAAAAATCTCTTTCTCTTTTGGTTGGTTTCAAAACAGCTGTTTCCAGAAAACCAAATCACACTTTTCTTGCCCTAAGATCGTGCGTGCTTGCATGATTCTTGCCTTCAGTTGCGACTTCGAGTTTCTATAAAACAAAACGTTTTCCTGTTTCAAAGGGATCCAATTAAAAACTCTTTCTCTTCTAAAATAAAGAAAACCATGTCTGGAGTACTGAGAGTTCCAAGGTTTTTCATTTGCTGGTGACTGACTCTTCTGCTGTTGTATCCTGGGAGGCGTGTGCTTGAGGCTGATAGCTAACATACCGGCATTTTTCGTCTTAAGGAAATTGTGCCGAGCACAATCCTCAGTGATAAGTTTCTAATACAATCTTATTTCTGTTTTGCTTTACTAGATATTACAATCTTAAGACGAAAAAATTACTTTCTGATCTGTTGTTTAGTATCGCAATTTGTGCTCTTTTATTGTTTATAATGCTGAAATGGAGAAACCCAATATTAAGTCTGTCAAACCTGAGATTTTTTATGGCAAAAATTTCAAGCAGTGGCAGATAAAAATGCATTTTTATCTTACTACTCTGAAACTAGTTGAATGGATTTCGACTGAGAAACCCATTTCAAATGACAATGAAGAAGAACATGGTCGTTCTGGTGGTGTGGAAAGATGGGAGAAGAAGGATTATTTATGTAGAAATTACATACTTGACTGTCTTTCTCTTGAATTATATGATGTCTATGTTGTGTGTACGACTGCAACAGAGTTGTGGAATTTACTCGATAAAAAGTATGCTACTGAAGATGCAGGTTCGAAAAAAAATTCTTGTAGGAAAGTTTCTGGAATTCAAGATGGAAGATGGGAAATTTGTTGTTTCTCAAGTGGAGGAGCTGCAAATCATTATTCATGAGATTCTGCAGGAAGGCTATAAAATTTGTAAAGGTTTCCAGGTTGCTTCTATCATTGAGAAACTCCCTTCTTCGTGGAAGGAGTACAAAAATAGTCTGAAACATAAGAAGAAAGAGATGGCCCTAGAAGATCTGATCGTCAACCTTCGGATCGAGGAGGATAACAGGAAGGCTGAACTCAATGTGGAGACTTCAGAAATGAAGGCTAAGGCTAACCTGGTTGAAGGTAATGCTGCTAGTTCTTCTAAGTCTAAATCATCTAAATTCCAAGCCAAAAAGAAACCATATGTGAACAAAAATAAACAGTCCCAACCTCACTTTAAAAAGAAACCTTACAATCCTGAAGTTCATTGCTATGTGTGCGGATCACGAGGTCATATAACCCCGGACTATAAATTCAAAAAAGGTCCAAATGATGGGAAGAAAGATAAGGCACAAACAAATGTAGTTCAGGATGGTAACTTTTCTGCTGTGGTTACTGAGGTTAACTTGGTGAGTAACATGACTGACTGGTGGGTAGACACTGGGGCTACCAAACACATCTGTGGCACTAAAAGTGCATTTGCGTTCTTCACTCCTCTAGGATAAGGAGAAAGTCTGTTCATGGGTAACTCATCTGCTTCTAGAGTTGAAGGCAAAGGGACTGTTAATTTGAAGTTCACTTCTGGAAATGTTCTTAATTTGAAGGATGTTCTTTATGTTCCTGATATTAGGAAAAATCTGGTTTTTGGTTCCCTTTTAAGTAAGAAGGGTTTCAAACTTGTCTTTAAGTCAGACAAATTTGTTTTGACTAAGGGGGGAACCTTTGTGGGTAAAGGTTATTTAGATGAAGGCTTGTTCAAGCTCATTGTAACTGATTTTGAATTTAATAAAACATCTTCTTCTTCTTATATGGTTGAGTCATTTGATCTGTGGCCTAGTAGACTTGGACATGTTAATAATGCTTCGATTAAAAAACTGATGCATCCAGGTAACATATCTAAGACTACTATTTCTGAAAACAAGAGATGTGAAGTATGTGTAGAATCTAAATATGCTAGGAAACCTTTCAAAAAGGTAGAAAGAAACATTGATTTGTTGGCATTGATTCACACTGACTTATGTGATCTTAAAGGTTACATGACTAGAGGAGGTAACAAATATTTTGTTACATTTATTGATGATGTTTCACGTTTCTGCCATGTTTATCTTCTTAAGAGTAAGGATGATAGCTTAGCTAGATTTATTTTCTTTAAAACTGAAGTTGAAAACCAGTTAGACAAGAAAATAAAAATAGTTAGGTCTAATAGGGGAGGTGAATATTCTGGTCCTTTTAATAAATTTTGTGAAGATAATGGTATAGTACATGAGACCACTGCCCCGTATGCTCCCCAATCCAATGGGATAGCAGAGAGGAAAAATAGAACTCTAAAAGATATGATCAATTCCATGAACAATAGCTCTGGGGCTTCTATGAACCTATGGGGGGAGGCTTTGCTAACGGCCTGTTATATTTTGAATAAGATACCTTTTAAAGACACAGATAAAACTCCATATGAGATGTGGAAAAATAGGACACCGTCTTATAAATTCTTTAAAGTGTGGGGAAGGTGTCTATACCAACACCCAAGAGGACTAAACTTGGCCCTAAAACTATAGATTGTGTCTTTATTGGGTATGCACAGAATAGCAGCGCCTACAGGTTTTTAGTTTTCAAATCTAAAAATCAATTTGTTGGTGATAATACCATTATTGAGTCTAGGGATGTTGTCTTTTTTTAGTATAAATTCCCATTTATTGAGATATCTGGATGGACTCTAAGAGAAAGTTCATCAAGACTTTCTCCTAGAGTTCGAGAAGATTCTTCTGCTGAAGATGAAATTGAACTCAGGAGGAGCAAGAGACCTAGGACTAACACCTCTTTTGGACCTAATTTCCTTACCTTTTTGGTAGAGGATGATCCTCAGACCTATTCAAAGGTCATGTCATCTTCTGATGCTATTTTTTGGAGGGAGTCTATTCTAAGTGAATATGAGTCCATTATAACCAATGAACACTTGGGGGCTGGTTGAGTTGCCCCCTGGTTGTAAAACTATTGGAAATAAATGGTTATTTAGAAAGAAACTTAAGACAGATGGATCCATTGATAAATATAAAGTGAGATTAGTAGCAAAAGGCTATAAACAGAGAGAAGGGTTTGATTTCTTTGATACTTACTCTCCTGTGACAAGGATCACATCTATCAGGATGTTAATAGCTTTTGCTTCTACTCATAATCTCGTAATTTACCAAATGGATGTTAAAACGGCATTTCTAAATGATGAATTACAAAAGGAGATATATATGGATCAGCCAGAAGGCTTTGTATTAGAAGGCCTTGAGAGAAAAGTTTGTAGACTAAAGAAATCTCTTTGTGGTCTCAAACAAGCTCCGAAACAGTGGCATGAGAAATTTGACAGTGTGCTAATCTCTAACGGTTTTAGTATTAATGAGGCAGATAAATGCATTTATTGTAAATTTGAAAAACAATCTGGTGTAATTATCTGTTTATATGTGGATGACATGTTGATCATCAGAACTAGCTTAGAGACCGTCAATAAGACTAAATCTTTTTTGAGTAAGCATTTTGACATGAAAGATTTGGATATTGCTGATGTCATTCTTGGCATTAAGATTGTGTATAATTCTGATGGAATTACTTTGACTCAATCTCATTATGTTGAGAAAATGCTTAAAAGATTTAATCAATTTGACTGTGTACCTGCCAGAACACCATATGATCCTAGTATACATTTGACAAAAAATATTGGATCAGGTGTATCTCCTTTAGAGTTTTCTAGAGTTATAAGCAGTCTCATGTATCTTATGAACTGTACTAGACCAGACATTGCTTACGCCGTAAGCAAACTAAGCAGATACACCATTAATCCCAGCAATGAGCATTGGGATGCTCTTATCAGAGTATTGAGATATTTGAAATATACTTCAAATTATGGTGTTCATTATGGCAGATATCCAGTTGTGCTTGAGGGGTACAGTGATGCCAATTGGATTGCTGATTCTCAGGAATCTAAATCCACTAGTGGCTATGTGTTCACTATGGCAGGGGTACAGTGTCTTTGAAATCTTCTAAGCAAACTTGCATTATATTGCCCGTTCCACTATGGAATCTGAGTTTATAGCTTTAGATAAAGCTAGTGAGGAAGCAGAGTGGATCAGGAACTTTTTTATGGATATCCCGCTTTGGCCTAAACCTGTTCCACCTATCTCTATTCACTATGATAGCCAAGCTGCTATCTTGAGGGCCAAAAACACTTCCTATAATGGGAAATCTTGACATATTTGTCGAAGACATAACACTGTGCGACAGTTGTTAAGAGATGGGATCATAGCTATTAACTTTGTGAGGTCAAAAGAAAATTTAGCTGATCCTTTAACTAAAGGCCTGGCTAGAGAGCTGGTTTTTAGTACATTGAGGGGGATAGGGCTAAAGTATATTAAAGACTAAGCCTATTTATATAAATCACCGATAACTGACACCTAACCTTTGTGAATGGAGATCCCAGGATCAAGGTTCAATGGGGAAACAAGTTATCTGCGTGATTTGTGGGGGGTACTACACCTAGAGTGAAAACTTTATACCCATCCCTATGATGTAGTAGTACCTTCTGTATCTTTTCAAGGATAAGTGAATACTTTTAATACTTTCTATAGCTGGTTTTTCCAGTGGGGTGTAAGATATAGTACACTCCTGATAGAGGCACCTATATGAGTGAGGAAGTAAAGCCGCTTCCTATGAGAACTTATAGGCTTGTTCTCTAGAGCACTCATGAAACTTGGGAAGCTCATGGCTGTACGAGCACATCTGAGGGAACTCTATGTGTTACCTGTTGACTCGGCTTATAAAAATGTTGAATAGTTCAAGACTAACGTCACTGGTCAACTAGTAATCCCGACAGACTAACACCAAGCGAAGGTTCAAGTCGTATGACACCTTCAGCCCATTCATAACTTCTTCATACTCCAGACATTCTTGTTGTTTTTTTTGTTTTCTTATAATTTCATTCATGTGGGGGATTGTTGGAAACTTGAATAAAATTGTGTCCTCATGGGTTTGAACCCATGACCTTATGTCTCTACTACTCTCTAATGTGGGGGGCTTTAGTCCCACATTGGTTACTAAACTTAAGTCTCTTAAGTTTATATTGTTTTGTGTTCTTATGGAGGGATAGTGTAGAGAGATATAAGGAGGTGCTCACGCACACACAAGGCCGCCTTGGTTTGGGGGCTCTCAGGAGGTGGGAGCTCTAGAAAACCTTAGTGCGCGATGTGCCCACACACGTCGCGTGCAGGGGGGGGGGTGCAAATCCACCCATTTGGGCTTCGCGTGGGTGCGAGTACTGGGCTGGTTTCAAAACAGCTGTTTCCAGAAAACCAAATCACGCCTTTCTTGCCCTAGGATCGTGCGTGCTTGCGTGATTCTTGCCTTCAGTTGCGACTTCGAGTTTCTATAAGACAAAATATTTTCCTGTTTCAAAGGGATCCGATTAAAAACTCTTTCTCTTCTAAAATAAAGAAAACCATGTCTGGAGTACTGAGAGTTCCAGGGTTTGTCATTTGCTGGTGACTGACTCTTCCGCTGTTGTATCTTGGGAGGCGGCGCTTGAGGCTGGCAGCTAACATACCGGCGGCGTTTTTCATCTTAAGGAAATTGTGCCGAGCACAATCCTCAGTGATAAGTTTCTAATACAATCTTATTTCTGTTTTGCTTTACTAGATATTACATAAACTATACCCTAACCTCTATAAACTATACCCTTAACCTAAACCCTATCTAAACCTTAAGATAATAAACTTTAACCCGTATACCCTAAATTTCTAAACATTAAACCCTAAACCAACCCGTTGCATTTAATAGTAGTTAATCGAACCCACAAAATAAATAATCAAATGCATTTTGTATCTACATTTTAAAATATGTGGTGTGTCTGCATTTTAAAATGTATAAGTTTATAACGTTGTGCATCTGCATTTTAAAATGTGTCATGCATTTGTATTTTAAAATATGTAAGTTTATAATGTGTTGTTTTTGTTTGTGATACACTCATACACTATATATACTAGCCAAAATGCACGTGCTTTGCACATGGATAATAAATAAAACTTATTAAAGAGGATGCAAACTCCACTATGTATAGTTGGTTTGTCAATCATTCATGCAAACTGCAAAGAATGGATTACAATAGCATATTAGCATCTATGCAACATTTCTATATATTACAAAGGATCATACTTAATCCACATAGGAGATTACACCAATAAGAGTAAGAGTGCATGTGTTAGTTACTCTGATTTGTCCTCTTCTCAGTAGCAATGACAATGTTGCGTTAGTTCTCTTATGCAGTAACAATGACGGTGTTGTCTAGTTGGTATATGAAGAAGCTGCAACCATCTACTCATTGTAACCACCTACCCCTTACAAGTGAAGCCAATTGATATGGCTGCATTGCCCATACACATCAAAAACTTGTCCTAACGCTTTACAAACACACTAAAATTATGGAAATTTGTCTTGGGAACCAAGAACTAAGAAGATGAGAGACTGCTGTCAGTCAAGTATCAACAATTCGACGTCTCTACAACATGGAGAGGGCTGAACTTCGGAGAAAATAAATATGGCAATAAAGGAGCCGCCCTCTCTCAACATGATAGAATATGGTGGGATGATGACGTAGCTTGATGAGGTGAAGTGTAACACTTTCAGTGCCTGTTGTTCGCTTAGCTTTCTTGCTTTTTATAGCTCAAAGAGCTTGATCTACAGTTAGCGCTTGGATCAACTGATGAAACCTATGGTAATGGCCTACCAACATTTCATGCCTACAGAAGAGGAAATGTTTAAAAATAAACGGTTAGATATATTTGTTCTCACCGATCAAACACAATCTGAAGTGTTAACAAAGAAGAAAATTTATTTCTCATGGCAGTAGACGAAAATAAACCAGGAAAAAGTGGAATTGACATAATTATAAGGTTTTTCCAAATTTACAACGAGCTTGCTTTCAATTACACATATTTCAAAATGCTTGGATGAAATAAGCCTATACATGAAGGCCTCTTACAGGCTGTGTGTTAATGGATATGATTTGACCAAAAGCAGGAAAATTCCAAAGAAAAAACCGACTAAAAAGTTTAGACCTATAGATAGTCAAGTAAATACGACCATATCAATCTATGAAGCCTTGTGATAAGCTACCTAGCATTGTGTTTTCAAATCCTTTCAGCAAGTGAATAACAAATAAATAAATCTTTTCGGCTGAGTAAATGACTATGAACATACTAAATTTGGGTGATATCGTAATAATAGATATGTACACATCAAAAAAAAAAACAATGCCAAAAGCCCTAACTTCATGGAGTGGCTGACTTAAGCAAGATTTGACATCAGTTGAAGTTGCCTTATCTCAAAAGATGAGTAATCTTCAATGTTTACACCTTGTCAAGACAAATTCTCGAGCCTAGAATTGCTTCCTCTCTTTTTTTTTTTTAAAATCCATGAACACAACATACTTTTATGGATAATGTTCCATGAACACTACATACTAAGAAGAGGTTTTAAGTTTATCATGCAAAAGCAATATAGTATGTCTTTGAAATACATTGGCCTCAAGACAATTAAAACAACCAATATATTAGCAGGAAAAATAATTATAATGGGAATTTTTTATAATACCTTTGCCTTGAAGACAAAAAACTTTTGGAAATCGTAAACTTGAAACGGCATTGACTTACCTAGAACCAAGGAAATTCATAAATTCATTCCATGCCTCTCCACTATATTACCAAAATTTGTTAGAAGGGAATCTTTTCCGTTCAAAGATATTTTTCCAAATTATCAGAACACAATAATAACTTGAGGAACAAATAAGCGAACCACCAAACAACAAACCAAATTGGATTATTTACTTAATCCAGTAGGCTGAGCACATAATTAAATCCAAAGATCTTAAATGGGCGGTAAAACGCGCAATTCTCAATGATCATAATATCCTCATCCTACATGCACCAAAATATATTACGTAATAAAAAGGGCATTTGAACTATTGGCAGTTCGATACACATAGCAGATTAGCAGGTGGTTAGTATGTGAAAAGAATGTTAAAAGGGAAAGTCATGTTAGTGTACGTTTAAAATTATCCAATCAGACTGTTTTCAATTCTTTATTATGTCAAATGTTAGTTAAAATTATCCTCGAGTGCAAAAGCTGTTTTACACTTTTAGAATCCATAACCTATTTCGAAAATGGTCCAAGTTCTTTTCTTACAATTTTTTTTTTTGGGTGAAAAGCTAAGAGAATATGTCGATGACACTGAGGACTACATCAACATCATCTTTGGGCGATAAAACAAAACCACCTCTTGCAGATGGGGGTCATGTTGACGACGGCAACCCTCGTGGTGAGTGGTTTTGTTGTGGTGGCTGGTATATTTGGGATGAACATCAAAATTGATTTATATAAGAAGGGTATGCCCCAGTTCTTCTGGACTGCTGGTGGTGGTATCACAGTACCATATTCCTTTCGTTTTAAGCTATTGCTTGGTGCAAGCACAAGCGCTTCTTTGGAGTAAGCCCGGCTTCCCCGGTAACTACGAGGGTGAACAAAAGCTAGGCGATACTTCCATACTCATCATGTTTGGTAATGTACATGAAATGTGTCCAGTTGCATGAATGTTGTAATAGTGCCTTCATCCCGATTCAAACTATTATAATCAATACAAAGTGTGTTAAATTTTTAAAGACAAGATTGTGTGTACTTTGTGTCATCCATTGTGCAAAGAAATGTAGTTCTTCGATGTTGATAACTTGATATGGTGTATGAGTCTTATTATATGTAGCAACATTGGTTTTCGGAAGATTGCTTCCTTTAGGAGCTGATTCTTCAGCTGCTGCTTCCCTTCTCTTTTGCTTTTGCTCTCTCCATTTCCTCAGTTGAGCTTCAACGGCTGTCTTAGCTTTTTCAGCTTGCTCAACCCTGTTCACAGCGTTCTTTGCAACGGACTTGAGCTCCCTAATCTCAAACTCTGCAGCTACGAGGTCCGTCTTCAAACCATGCAATTTGTACCCCGTATCATAATAATCAAGTGTGATGTAACATGAGGCGATGATGGTGCAACTTGGTCTGCTCCCTCAGCTTTCTGGACCAAGGATTCATATTACATTCCTTCGATGAAATTGTAACCTGGGCTTCACTGTCATCTCTTTCGAGTTCTAGATATTGAGTATATGCAGAAGCTTGGAGATTGACAAAGGTAAAACTTCCTAATCCATCTTTTGCTTCTGTTTTTTCCGTTTGGTTACCAAGGTAAAGCTCTCAATTTCTTCTTCTGTATCTACTTTCTCCATTTCTCTTTTCAACCTTTTCAGTTTCCTTTTGGGCCTTAACTGCTTCTATTGCTAGCTGTTTCACAGCAATATTTTGTCCGGATTTAACACTCTTTGCCCTTTCTTCGGCGGCTCAGCTGCTGCAATCATCAACCTCCCTTTGTGAACCTGTGCTTTAAGTAATGCAATTTCAACCTTGTCTTTGCGGACTCTTTTCCACTGATTTCATCAAGATCACTCTTTGCCTTCAGTATTATTTCACTTCAAAGCATATCAAGCTCATGATTCAAAAGGATGGATTCCTCTTTTGCACTTTTTTAATTCTACTTCGATTGCCTCATTTCGGTTTCCAATGATATCATGTAACTTGCTTGATCGAGACTCTCTTTTCCAAAAGAGCCATTTCGATCTTAGCTTATCCAAGTTATCCATGGCATTAGATGCAAACTTCCTTCAATGAAGTATGGAGCTCTTTTACTTGTTCCAGCTCGATTGTAAAGAATCAATAAATAGGGTCCTCTCTGACAAATGATTCTCCAAATCTTGCATCATTTCGGTTCGTTTTCTCATCTCTTCCAACTACTCCTGAGCATGAACTGCTGCCACCCGCAATTCTTTCTCTTTCTCTGATCAAATTATAGAGTACTTGTTCTCTGCTTCAATTGCAGCCACTTTTGACAGAAGAACAACATCATTAAATTCAGAGACGCACCTCAAAAGCTCCTCGGTCTTTTCCTTCTCCATGTCGACAGCTATTGCCATTAATTCCACGGCTTTCTTGGGAGAAACCTTTGTTTCCTCAGTGGAAGAAATTTCAGCTTTAGCATTGCGCAACTCTTCCTTAGTTGCATTCAACTCATTTATTACATGGATGAGCTGCTCTTGAGCGTCTCCAGCTTCAAGGAGCAGATCAGACATCTCCTTGACCTTGGACTCAAGTTTGTCAATCTGTTCTCTTGCTTCTTTGGAATCTTCAACGGCTTGGTTTCTTTCAGCCTCACAGTTCTTTAGCTGAGCAAACAGTTCATCAACAGTTACATTGTATGATTTGAGCTTGAGAAGAGCTCGCTTGTAAGCATATTCTTTTACTTCCACTTGCACCTTGTAGTTGGCTAAGTCTGTTAGCAGAAGCTCCTGATGCTCAGACCTCATCTTACCCTAAGAAATGAGGGAAATCAATTGTCTTAAATCATTAATCACGAACAACATCTGAATATATTGGGTAGACCAACATCAAGGTGGATCCTGTCACAGTAATAGCACATTAACGGTCTAATTATACAGTTCCAACCAAGTGTTAACCATGAATTCACATTAAACTTTGTAAATTGTACCTCAGTAATGCTTATTGACCTATGCTTTCTTTGATCATTTTTCCGCCCAAACAAAGAAAGTGCAGCCTGAACCGATTCAATTGATTTTGTATCAATTTCACCCATAGCTTGCTATTTTAAGTTCAAGATGAACCTTGGGAATTGAACTTGAACGGCAGTAAGAAGGTCAGAACACATACAAATAATACTTAGGAGTTTGGACAAATCCCGAAATTAATCCGATAAAGATTTTGAGCTGATATATATCATATTTAGAACTATAGGAGCAATATATATCTATAGTAGAGAAGGTGAATAAATATTTTACCAAGCGATGATAAATAGCTCCTTGAACGGCAAAGCAGAAGGTCAGAATAACATACAAATAATACTTAGGAGTTTGGGCCGATCCCTCAAATTAATCCGATAAAGGTTTTGAGCTGATATATATCATATTTAGAACTATAGGAGCAATATATATCTATAGTAGAGAAGGTGAATAAATATTTTACCAAGCGATGATAAATAGCTCCTTGAACGGCAAAGGTGAAGGTCAGAACACATACAAATAATACTTAGGAGTTTGGACAGTCCGAAATTAATCCGATAAAGGTTTTGAGCTGATATATATCATATTTAGAACTATAGGAGCAATATATATCTATAGTAGAGAAGGTGAATAAATATTTTACCAAGCGATGATAAATAGCTCCTTGCCAATTCAGATAGAACTTGCACTCGCTTTCCATCACCACCTCCAAATTTGGGACCCTTTGATGCAAAGACACCCCTTGGGCACTTTACTCGAGTCTTCGCGGACTTGGCCATCGCCTCGGCTTTCTTTGCTTTATTTTTCATCCTTTGTCTTCTTTATCCTCTCTTTGATTTCACTGTCCCCCAAAATAAAATAATGGTTAATACAATGCAAAAAAAAAAAAAAAAGGGCTTGGAAGTTGAATACAACATTGTGCACATACTCATAACAGCAAAAGACAAATTCCTCCTAGCCATCATCAAAGAAAGGAGAAAAACAGCTTACCGGAGAGCGGCTTCACAGGTTGCATCAGGAGCTTCAGTCTTTTCAGTTCTTTTCTTCTGGATAACCTCCAAGGTAGCACCAACAATAGGCCTAGAGTATGGCTTCTTTGTGGCGCGACGCCTTGTCTTTACAGCCTCTGCAGCAATGTCCTGCCTTGCATGTGAAATAAGACAAAAAACTTAAAATCAACCATGAAGCCATATGCATGGCCAATAACACCAATGACAGGGCAAGAAGAAAAATATAAACTCACCTTCTTATGTTGCTTCCTATAATGTGGCCATCCGTAAGCTTTGAAGGCTTGAGGCGGTTGTGGAAGTACCTCTTGCATTTTGAAATTAAATAGAGGAAAACCTCGGGGCATGAAAGAAGAACAACATTTTACTTGAAAGGTTTGGAAAATGAGATTGCCACGTAAACTACAACCATACACAAATGAAATTGTGTAAAAGTTACTACCATAACTTACCCGAGAATCAACAAGACACAAATTTGATACCCCTCGCCAGATATATCTTAGCACCACTGAAACGACAGAGTTCAGTCCTGAAAAGAATTCAAAGTCATTATCAGGATTCAGGAGCTCTATCATTATTTTATTTTGTTACTGGTAAAGAAAACAGAGCAAGTAGATGCCATAATCAAGGGGTGGAAAGTTTTGATTACCCAAGAAGAATCTGAAGTCAGACATATTTCCGGAAACAAACAAACAATAGTTAAAAAAAAATCCTAAATTCAAAAGATACAAAATTTTCCACTCAAGACAGATGCATAGGAAACAGTCAAACAGATATACTCCATGTAAATGACATTACCTGTTTATGCCCTCTCGTACCTAGGTGTGGTGTAGCAAAAGTAATGAAATTCATGGGTTCCAAATCCAAAGCAATTTTTCCTTTTGACTTGTCACCCACAAACGAAACTCCATTTCCTTGATCACTTTCCCTCAAGATGTCTAGTTTATATAGCCTACCAATAGCGTACCTTGCTACTAAACCACCCAATGAGTGAGCCACAAAGGATATCTTTTGAAGCTTTGGCCTTCGGTTTATGACTGACATTACCTGCAAAATATACATAAATTCAAAACTATCATATTGTTGCTATGATAAACGGAAGTATACATAACCAGGGGAAATGTATACCTCTTCGGCCAATCTTTCCGCCATTACATCAACACCATCCGAGTAGTAAACATAAATATCTCTAAAATTGTATTCAAACAAATCTATTAACTTATAAAAAAGGATTAAACAATTATAATTAACCAATTAAATAAATGACTAAAAACAACCCCTTGAATTATCCAATCCAAATAGTAATGCCAACTGTTAGTGAATGGGGTGATAACAGCTTAAACTAAATGATAGGGATCCAAGAAAGTAAATGAAGGAAATTATCGCAAAAAGAATCTCTCGAAGTTGGAGAATTTCTTACAAGAATTAAACTCACCAAGTTTCCACTATCAAAATTACAAAGCAATCGTTCTGTACAATAACAATATTCACAATAACAGCGTTCTTTGCAACGGAATGTCTCCTTTGTGGTAGTAATATGTTTAAAACCTCCGACTTATTCTCTTGGACATGGCATGTCTCATTATCCAGCTGGTGCAACTGTTGTAATGGATCTAGTGATCCAATCACATGCTTCTGTGTTTCAGTATGGCTTGTCTCATTGTACAGATGTGGATGTTCTAATGAATGTTGTGATCCAATCACCGCTCTTCTTGAGCATAGCTTGTCTCTATGTCCAACTATTGTGATCGGCTGTAATAGATCTAGTGATCCAATAACATGCTTCGTTCAGTGTGGCTTGTCTCATTGCACACCGTGAATGTTCTAGTGGATCTTGTGCTCGATCGTGCTTTTTCTTCTTGAGCACGCCTTTTGTCGATCTCTATGTCTAACTGCTGGGGTGTTGTAATGGATCTAAAGATCTAATTAGATGGTTCTCTTGTACTAAAACATCCATATGTTCCGATTGTACCGGAAAACCTACATAACTCGCTAGATCTTCATTTGTTGAATTGAACTCTACTTCCAGTTGAGCCTGTGGTTCAACATACCGATTTTCATCTCAAAACCAAGACCGCTCCCTCAAATTCACTTGACTTTGGACCATCCGGTAAGTCATCCCCTTCTTCTTCAACCCCTCCACGATGAGCCTTGACGATTGACACCGCTCCCTATCCCGGTTTGGCTCCTCGGTTAAAAAGTGTAATAGGTCGCTTTGCCAACGAAGTTTTTATCTGTCTCCATTGAGCAAGTAATTCCATTGGCCTTGAATGTACCGAATTCAACTTTAGATGCCATAATCATTGTTAATGGAATTTTCCTTACATGGAGTATCCGATCTAAATAAATCTTCTCCCATTCTCCACTCTTCTTCCATGATCTCCACCTTTCGAAAGCAAAATGTTCTTGTAATGGGCTTCAAAGTAAGCTTTTTCATAGCTACTCTTGATCCGGGGTTGAACACTTCTCAACTTCTTCCAAGTACTTGTTCGTGGAAAATCCGACCATCTTTCCCAAGATAATAAATCGCTTCTCAAATCTTCCAAATGAAACCGATTACTTGAATCTAGGATCGAGGCAATTGGTTTTTCTATCTGCTTATATCATTTTCGATTGCAAAACCCATCAACAATTTTCAAAAACAATGAACATCATCTAAAAATTCAATTGAGAATCACAATATAAGAATTCAACAATCATGAATCAAAACTCATGCGGTAGTATGAAAAATGAAGAAAGTTCAAAAATAATACCGAGATCAAATTAAACAAAGGGTGTTGCGGATATCATACAAAGGAGATATGGTTTTACCTCAAATTCATTTCTAGAGTCTCGCCATCATTTCACCCATAACTCTTCCGGATCAAGTTTCAAGAGCTATTACTCGATGCGAAAAGAGAGTGAAGACTTTGTGCTCAACATGGGCTACCAAATCCACTTGCTAGTCCAAGTGAAGAAGATTAGAATGCGCATAAAACAAAGAAATATAACCAATTAAGAAGCGATGAATAAGGAAGGAGAGTATGTGCTTTGGTCTGAATTAATATAAATTCCATAAAACAAGTATGCAACAGAAGCATTACACTTTAATTTGGTGAGCAAGCCGCTTTTCGATGATGTAGTGTCCAAAGGAGAGGGAATCGACTTCATTGTAGTAGAAACAACCTTTGTTAATTGATTCCACACCCGAAAAGTCGGTGAGTGAGTTGGGTGCATTCTTGGGCACAAACAGCAGCTGATTTTATTGGGCTCTGGATAATTCGATGGCAAATGTTGTGCAACACTCACAGTCAACTACTATTATATCTCGCACCCACTTGCTTTAAGCCTTTAACCATTTCCGTTTACAAATAATCAGTGGAGTAGAGAGGGGATCTCCGGTTTTTTTTTTGGCTTTGATCTTTTTTAAGAGAGAGAATGAGAGGCTGGAAAGAGTTCATGAAGAAAGGAGGGGAAGTTGAAAGAACTCAGTATTAATGGTAGTTAAGTGGGTATTAATGGTAGTTAAGTGGGTATTAATGGCAAGGTAACACCGCGTACATGTCAATATAGGCGTGGATTTGGGTTTTTACCCTGAATTTACATAAAACTCCTTTGTCTGTGTGTTGTGATTGAAGGGTATAAATAGAAATCAAAAATTAAATGACGAAATAGTCCTTTTTTAAGACATTGAATAATATTTCTTTTTATTTAATCAGGGGTATTAGGTGGTAGAAAAAAGGCTGGTCTAATTTAAAAGGCCAGGTTAATTATGGTGTATTTTACTAATAGAGATGCATATTAAAATGCATATAATAGATGGTTATAAGTGAATTCTATTACTTTACTTTTAGTGAAACTATTTGGTAGTTATTATATAAGGGTAAAAAGATAATAAAACAGCTACAAAACTCAATAACTAAATTGTCTACTTCTACAAAACGTGGGTATAGTCAAAGCTCAAAAATCTAAATTTTGTCATTGTACAAGTAGTTTTTACTATTTAAAAAGACAAATAATAGTAAATCTATAAAATAATATTCATTCTTCAATCTTTTATGTATAAATTTTTCTAAAACAGACTCCCTAACCCAATTTCTTGTTTAAATATTTAGCCTACTCAAAATTAAAGTATATACAAAAGTTATAACATTCCTCATAATATCTAAAATTCATTCTATTTTGTTAATTAGTGTAACACGTAGTTTTTGGATATAGCTTACACCCTTAAAAATGATTTTTCTCTAATTATGGTTAAATGAACCAATAATCATCTTATATATCATTGTTGTAATAGTGATGCGTCCTCACGTAAATTTTGTGTTTTTTTGTTAAATAATATATCATACATAATATATACAGCAAATAAATAATGTGTATGAGTGAAGAATCCAAACCGGTCCACATGAAACCAGTGGTTCTAGGTAAAGTACCACAATCTCTACTATATATATATATATATATATATATATATATATATATATATATATATATATATATATACTAGCATCATGTACGTGCGATGCACGTCTTAATAATACATCCACAACAATAAAAATCTTAACAATACAGATGTTAAGATTAAATCTACAGCAATATAAAATAAAAATCAATCTTGTTAAACTTCTTGACAATTCATCAAGACTGCTTACTCCCAAAAAGGCAATAGGAAAAAGTTAAAAAATGGACTAAAGTAGGGGACATAAGGTAGGGGACATCAACTCAATAGAAGAGCACTTTACAGACAAATATTGTACTGGCATATCAGAAGTAGGAAAGAAGAAGTCATAGCTCTTCGCAACGTCAAGAACACATTACCTTCTTGAACCTCAAAAATTAGGAGGGAACAAAAATAAATTACACATGAAGTTCTAAATTACAAATCTACATTTGGGACCTTGCAACAAAATCTATCATTTAATATCCGGGTTCAAACTAACAAAACTACTCCTGTTTGGGCAATGGCCATATCCATTCCCCTTTCTTTCAACTCCATACACAAACTCAACATTTATCTTCAACACAAAATTCAGTCAGCAGAATTGGCATATGTGCATACATTTTTGTTGGGGCTTATTGAAAAATCTATTGTGGGTGCCACCAACTATCTGTGGGTAGTGAACTGAAAACCACAATTGTGAACATATATGAAATTGCATTATGATGTTTTTGTAAGTATATGAAATCAATCGAGAAAATTATAGAATTTTAAGATTATAGAAAATTACCTTAGCTCAGTCTCCCAATACTGTTAGTTTGCTCAATCAAGGGAATGCAGTGTAAAAAGACAGGAACGCTCGCAAAACTACCAATAAAAATTTATGCAACTTCCCTGTAGGTCCTCTAAGCTAAAAACACGACTACTTTTTCCTTTTCATCTTGCTTGACGTTGCTTGAGGCTTGAGCATATTTCGTCCCCTGATCATTCCGAAGAAAAGAATTATCAGTGTTTACATTGCAAAATAGGGATATTAAATTTTGTTGCCTCCAAAAGTCCTTTTTTACATCACACATGACACATACGTACAAAAACTTATACCTGCAACCATTTATGCATGGAGGCATCAGTAGTTCCAGACTTCCACTTTCGGTGATTTCTTTGTTTTTAGGATAAGCAAACAGAAATTTCACATATTACTAATTCTCATTATAAACAGAATCTTAGCGATCGTTTTTAAGTTTCTTATATGTACTCCGAGATATTATTTTCTTTTACATGGATTTGCAGACATAATTTCGTTACATACCTTGGAAATGTTCTGTGGTTGGGCATATATCCATAGCCCACTGAGGCCAGGAAGTGCGACATCAAGGGGGAAAAGAAAAATTGAAGTATCTGCGCATAGTATTTAGTACATAGGTGTCAAACTTATGTAGAGAATAAGATTGGCATTAAAAAATAAAAATAAATGAATTCCCTCATCTGATTGTGATGTGTATAAACATAGTAAATTGGTTGGAGGTGCTAACAAAGGAAGACTGACCTGCCCATTAAGCCAACAAAGACTGCTCGTCTCAGAAGGAAATAATTTTGCTCCGCTGTGACGATGTGTCTTGAAATTCTAGAGTCGAAAGGGTTCAAAGTAAAGAGTGTCCACAAAATCCCTCGCACAATTATG
The DNA here is from genome assembly GCF_015680905.1 of Coptis chinensis. NCBI lineage: Eukaryota > Viridiplantae > Streptophyta > Magnoliopsida > Ranunculales > Ranunculaceae > Coptis > Coptis chinensis. The sequence continues at coordinate 81,988,510 of NC_141463.1, read as the reverse complement.
GTATGAACGCAACCTATCTTTTTTATTTTAGAGATATATCTTGTACCAACACTGGACGAAGCTCTATCACAATTTCGTTTAGCTGTTAGCAATATAATAAATGATTATACAAAAAAAATTAAAAAATCAATGTGAAGAAGGCATGTTGTTCAGACAAATTTACAAGATACTTGTACCTGTGGGTGCAGGTATCTCTGGGGCAGGAATGTATTCACTGTTCTTCAGACATGTATTGGCATCAACTTTTTTCTCGCCGTTGATGTTCCCGACAAATGTGCATCGTGTCATTGCTGTCATCAACTATAGTAGAGTCCGGTAGGGAAGTATTGTCCATGATCGACATTAATTAGTGGGCAAGAGAATGCATACAATTAGAAATTAGAACACTCTCCGATAGGGAAGAGTCGTTCATGATCGACATCGATCTTGAATTAATCGATGGGCAATAGAATACATACAATTAGAAATTAGAACAGTAAAAAAAAAACAATTAAACAATTAAATAATTAAACAATCAACTACACACTTAAACAAATGGATGGGTAATAGAATGAAAAAATACAAATAGTTATTAACAACATCTAAACAATGAACAGTTTAAATAACTCAAAAATTCACTTTGTTGTTTGCCAGAGTTCTGGGTGTTAGTGAAACAAACACAATACCACTGCCCAAGTATAATTACATCGATACAATTATTTAAGATTCCAAGGCATTTCAAAACTACAAATTCTATTAAGAGTTGTCCATGATTGGCAAGAGAATGCATCCAATTAGATTAGTTACTGTTACATATATTTAAGTAACTTAATGAGTAAGTATAAATAAAATGAAAAAGACGAAATGGAACCTTGTGAACAATTGACGAAGTAGAAATAACTTATAGAGAGATTCACATGGTTGAGCATCAGAGTTCTAGATATCCAATTCTATTTCAAGATTCAAATGAAAAAAACCCCAATTGAACTAAAAAAAACATAGAATGAGCCGAGAGAGTGAGAAGAGAGAGAAAGGGTGGGCGACCAAGAGGAAAAATCATCGAGAAATATTTAGAACTTTTTTTTAAGTGATGAATATGCAATCAAATCGAGAGGGTGGCGGAGAGAAAGGGTGGATGAGTTTGAAGCTTAGAGCGAAAATAGGGAGACCGAGAGAGAGAAGAAAATTCGAGAATTGTTGAGAAGTTTTGTTAAGTGAACGAAATGACCAAAATGCCCCTATTCCACACATTCACTATTCATTCAACCCCTCGTTTTTCTATATATTAAAGATATCTACTACTTATAAGTGGCGTGGGTGAGTTAACCGTTTGCGCTGTGTATCGGTTCTGCTCTGTTCATTTTTTTGACACGTGTAAAACAAAAAAAATCAGTTCCAAAAAAATCAGTTCCAAACTTTTGTTTGTTTTTGTGTCACGAAGTTTTGTTTGTCAATTTTGTTACACGTGCAAAACACGTGTATCATTTCTAGTTTAATTTAATTATAAGTGGCATAGTAGAGCTAGCCACATGAGCCATATATCAGTTCTAATCATCCATAATTTCTTGACGTGTTATGGCTAGTCATTTGAGCTACTTTTTGTATTATGTTTTTGTCTTTTTTTGTGTTTGTTTTTATATCTTTCGTTGGCTCCACTAGAGAGAGAGAGAGAGAGAGAGAGAGAGAGAGAGAGAGAGACCCTATCTACGTGGGAACCACGTGCCAAGGCTATTATTATTCTTCTTTTTTTTCGATAATACCTTATATATTCATAAATAAAACACTAAACCAGTACAGGGGTAATCTTGTTTGTCAGGATACATTGTGGTAGCTGATCCATTTGCTGCAGATGGGAGGCCCATTTTGCTAGCAAATGTGCCTCACCATTAGACCTCCTGTTTATCCACTTAAACTTACAAAACACAAAATCAGAGCTTAACTTAACAACATAATCTCTCAAGCTCTCATACATTTATGAACAAGACTGACTATTTAAAGCCTTTATAACCTCTAAACAGTCCCCTTCTATGTACACTGCAGTCCACCCAAAGGCAAGAGCAAGTCCTATTGCCACCTCAGCCGCAACCATCTCTGCTTCCTCTGCTGACCTGGCTTGGAACTTTCTAGTGCCTGCCCCTACCACTCTACCTTCCGAGTCCCAAGCTATTGTTCCAGCTGCTGCCTCTCCTGAGGTAACCTAAAAAGCAGCATCAAACCTTATGTTAATACAATCATTAGGAATCTCAGGGAACATAGAGTCTAAATCATATTTAGACTGGTCAAAAGTAAACTCAGGGGGGTTAGAAGTCTCATTCTGAGTGTTGCTTTCTGTAAAACCATTGTAACATTTGCAGGCCTCCAGCTCACTTCTTCTAAGAGTTCTCTCCCTGTTTGGAACCCTGTGTTCAAACTTTGCTTCATTTCTTGTTTTCCAAATGTTGTGTAGCAGATAGCAAGCCTGAACTCCTGCCTGAGATATCTGTTGGCTCTTGCTATTGCACCAACTAATTAATTTTGTAATCCATTCTTTGGCATTATTACTACCCTTGTTTTCCATTCTCAGACCTAAGCCTGAAGAGAACCACATAAGTCTGGACCATTCACAGTCAAAAAACAGATGACTATCTGTTTCCAAACATTTGTAGCACAAGGGACAGGAGAAGTCTCCCACCATTTTCCTAGAAGCCAGCCTTTCCCCCATTGGCAAAGCATACATGTACACTTTCCAAAGGAACATCTGGAGATTGGCTGGTATTCTAGCTTTCCAAAGGAGCTTCACAGTGTTTTTATTAAAGCTAGAACTCTGCCCTATACCATTATCCATCGATATGTGTTTGTAAGCAGATTTCACTTTGTGAATCTCCCTGACTTCTCCCCACTCCAAACCATCCTATCCTTCCCTAGACCCGAAGGTCTGATCATAACTTCCTTGATTCTTGCAACTAGGAAAAGAAGGAAGAAGGCTGTGAGCTTGGCCTCATCCCATCCAGTCCTATCCTCATGGAACAGGTCAACCACATGGAGATCTTCAAGTCTGGGATCCTCCATCCCTAGTTCTCTCAGAGTCTTGGGTTTCCCATTACATATCACCCAAGGGTCATCCAGAACAGATGTGGAAGTACCACTATGGATCCCCCAGACCAATCCTCCATTAATAAGATTGAAAGTTTTGTGTATGCCTTTCCAAAAGAAGGAGGCATACCCAGGTGGTTTCCACACCTCCCCAATCCAGTTTTTTCCATATATACTAGCAAGGGTCTTTGTCCATATAGATTCAATATCGATGAAGCGCTTTCCAAGGAAGCTTGGCTAGCATAGCTACATTTATGTCTCTCATCTTTCTGAACCCCAATCCTCCTTCAGACTTGGGTTTACATAAGTTGTCCCACCCAATGGTATGGACACTTTTTGAATTTTCAGAACCATGCCAAAAAAACTCTCTACATGCTTTGTCTATTTTGTCACAGGTAAACTTGGGAAGCATATAAGTAGACATAGCATAAAGAGAAGTGGCTTGTACCATAGACTGGATTAGGGTAGCCCTTCCAACCTGTGAGAGTACTTTAGCCTTCCAGCCTTTAATCTTATTGTGGATCTTGTCCACTAAGAAGTCAAAATCCTCTGCCTTCCTTTGAGAAAGCATAATAGGGATCCCTAAATACTTATCCTTTGGGTCAAAAAGTCTCATTTTCCATAACTTCTTTAACTTTATTTTGTTTCTAAACTTGATGTTTCTACTAAAAAACATGCTTGACTTATCAAAATTAATCACCGCCTGCCTGTAGACACGGATAGTCTTGGAGGATGGCCTTAAGGTGACCCCATCCTCAAGATTACCTCTAGTTAACAGGATTAAATCATCAGCATAGAGGAGGTGGGAGATGGGAGGAGAAGCTCTCCTGATCTTAATCCCATGGACTTTCTCCTCATCCTCAGCTTTGGCAATCATCCTTGATAGAGCCTCAGACATGATGATAAAGAGATAAGGTGATAGAGGATCCCCCTGTCTAAGGCCTCTTTCAGGGATGATCTTATTAAGAGGACTCCCATTCAAAAGGACTTGGAAGGAAACAGTAGATATACATTGCTTAATCAAACTCCTCTATCTTTGGCTAAACCTCAGCCTCTCAAAGATGTTATCCACTAGAGACCATTCCACTCTATCATAGGCTTTTGCCATATCCATCTTTAAAGCAACCCACCCATGATTCTTATCTTTCATGTTTTTCATGTGATGAAAAAGTTCACAAGCCAAACCAGTATTATCCCTTATATTTCTCCCTTTTATGAAGGCCCCTTGAAAGGAAGAAACAATTTTATTTAAGTGCCTTTTTAACCTATTGGCTAAAATCTTAGAAATGACTTTATAGCAGAAATTGCATAGACTGATAGGCCTAAAATTTGCCACAGTCTCAGGATTATTTATCTTAGGAATAAGGGCAATATAAGTTTCATTAAAAGTGGGGTTAAGCTCCCCCTTAGTAAAAAAATCCTTCACAAAAGCAACAATACTGCTACCCACTATGTCCCATGTGTTTTGATAGAAATACCCTTGGAACCCATCAGGTCCAAGAGCCTTAAGGCTACCTATCTTTTTAACAGTTCTCCAAATATCATCATAAGTAGGGATGGCAGTAAGGCTCCCATTTTCCTTAGCAGTGATACAGGGTTTGAACAAATTGAGGATGCTATCATTTCTTTGGGGATGGTCAGAGTTGAAGAGTTCTCTAAAGTAGGAGTTTATATTCTCCCCTACTTCAGTTCTCCCCACACTCCATCCTCCCCCTTGCTTCTGTAGCTTCTCAATGCTGTTTTTCCATCTTCTGAAGATGGTTGTTTTTTCCACCCTCCTTCAACCAATGAATAGTGGATTTCTGTTTCCAAAAACTTTCCTCCTTAACCAACCACTCAAACAAAATTTCGGTTTTAAGCCTTTTGCTTTTTCATAGTTGGTTAGGGAGAAAGGTTTTTTCAACACATCTTCCGACTCTTTATTAACTTTTTTAATATTAGTAAAGATGTTGCCAAACACCTTCTTATTCCAAATAGAAAGATGTTGTTGTGTCATCTTATGTTTAAGGATAACATTAATATCAGGCAAGTCATGAGAAATAGAATTCCAAGCAGTATCTATAGCAGGCATGCAAGTATTATCAGTGAACCACATATTGTAGAATCTAAAAGGTTTTTCATGTTTAACTCTATTCTCATTCTTAGAATTAAGATTTATCATGATAGGCAGGTGATCAGAACTAGCATTAACCACATTGTACACATGCATGTTAGGAAAGAGGATAACCCAGGCATCAGTAGCCATAGCTCTATCTAGTCTCTCTATGATGTGACTTTGAGGGGCTCTGTTATTGCTCCAAGTATACTTTGGGCCCTTAAACCCTAGGTCAATCAACCCAAGATCATTTATCAACCCATTAAACTCCACCATACTCTTATCAAAAATACTCCTACCCCCAATTTGGAAACACTGAAACCCAAGGCTATTATTATAAGAAACGCTGGAAACCGAACCACAATATTACCTCTACAGGGAATCCATGTTGCCTTACGTTACTACGTTACAATTGACAAAATTGACAATAAAATTAAGTGATCAAGACCAGAAGTCCAGAACCGCACCATTGTTTGACCCAAGGCCTAAAATATCATTCGATATATTGATATATCAGCAATATATATCGAAATATAAATAAACGATATAGAAATAATATAATATTTCGGTGAGATATATATCGAAATATGGAATACACGATATGGAAATAATGTAATATTTCAGTGAGATATATTGATTCATTTTTAGACCGATATATATCACATTGTTTGATATATCTACGATATATTTGACATATATCGATTGACTTGTTGACTGTTTGACCAATAATTCCTATATATGTCATTATATATCGGTGATATCGAAATATTAACTGTTTCACAAAAAAAAAGTTGGAATCTCTTAAATATATCGGTCTGTTTTTGGGGGGTCTGAAATATCAGCCGATATGGAAAAATTGGGCTCTGGTTTGACCATACTCTTAAATCTTAAATAATCAGGTTTTGGGAAAAATCTCCCTTATCCAATTTTCGGTTCATAAAACCTCCCTCTTAACAGACCAACCCACCAAAACTCCCTGCTTTTGAAAACCCCACAATATGGACGAAAATGCTCCCGAAACTACTTTAATGGCAGAAAACAAGCTATTATTCTTCTCCTCTTTCTCCACTACCCTCTTTCTTCTTTCTTTTTCACTTTCTCTCTTTCTCTCATTCTCTCATTTTTTTCAAATACGAAATTCTTCTTTTCTTTCTCTCAATCAATTTCTCTTGAAATTTGTTGTTCTCCAACCAAACAAATTAGATTTGAGAAACAATATCAAGATTTGGAAATTTTGTTTCTTCCACTCAAAATCGGATTTAAGAATTGTCTACTTTTTCAATTCAAAGATGAAATCTCTTTGAATATTTTGAATATGAAAGTCATGTTTTTTTCAATTCAAAAATGAAATCTTTTTGGACTATTGTTCATTTTAAATAATTTTGCATAAGTTATGATCGACCTGTTTTCTCTATGAAAATTTAATTTTTCATAGGTCAAGTTACTGTGTAAATTTAAATTTACATAGATCAAGTTACTATGTAAATATAAGTTTTTATAGTTCCAGTGACTATGTAAATATAGTTTTACATATATATGTCTATGTAAAATACATTTACATATATTTTGTCAGGTGTCGGAAAATTTTCAATTCCAAATGTTACTATGTAAATTTAAGTTTTCATAACTCCAATGGCTATATAAATATAGTTTTACATATATATGATTATGTAAAAATACATTTACATATATTATGTCAGGTGTCGGGAGAAATTTTCAATCCTAAAAGTTACTACGTAAATTTAAGTTTTTATCGCTCCAATGACTATGCAAATATAGTTTTACATATATATATATATATATATAGATAGGGTAGGTTCCGTTTACAACACTTTTTATACAACGTTTTATACAATACCCCCCACCGGACCCTTCAAGATGTTTTAAGGGCTAATTTTTTGTAGATAAGATGTTCTCACCATGGATATAATCTCCACAAAAAATTGGGTCCTTTGAACATTTCTAAGTTTGCCAAAAAAAAGTTACAAAATCGATATTTCTAAACCGTTGATAAAAATTCATAGGTTGAGAACAAATTTTCTCATGGTTAGGAGTTTTCAAATGAGCTGAATTTTTGTGGAGATGATCTCCATGGTGTGGAGATCATATCTACAAAGAATCAAGGCTTAATTCATATTTTCAAAAGGTATTGTATAAAACGTTGTATAAAAAGTGTTGTAAACGGAACCTACCCTATATATATATGACTATGTAAAAATACATTTACATATAGTCGAGAAATTTTCAATCCCAAAAAGAGTAAAAAAGGAAATAAAATAAAATGAGAAATAAAAACAGACCAGATTTTATTTTATTTTTGGAAAACAGGATATTATTTAACAAGACCTAAATAATATGGAGGTTATGTGATATGGGTCGATGGGAAGGAGTGTATACTCAACCGAGTTAGAACCGAGGGGCTTAGCCTCATTTCTTGCTTAAATAATAGCCAGCCGAGTCTCTCTCTCTAAAATCGGAATAGAAATTGTAATAAGAATGGAACCGGAATCGGAGCAGGATGTGGTGGATATAAGCGGGGGGATGGTGAAATTATCTCATTAATAAACTTTTCCCTTTCGATAAAATCTCGTTGATTTCTTTCCTTCACAATTTTTAGTAATAATGGCGACGGCCCCTGAAGTACCCCCTGGATATCGTGATTGGTCTAAGTGTGGTGATTTTGGTGGTCCTCGTAAAGATGTTGACGCTGCTACAAGGGAAGAACTTCGCCGTCAGAGACGTACCAAAACCTACGTACCTACCCCTAGTATGATGTCTTCACTCTCCTCTCGAATGTTATTGTTCCTTTTATCTTAATAAATAATAATTAACTAATTGTGATTATTATTATTTTTTAGTTACTGTAGAACAAGGAATGGATATCATTAAAGATGGTGTAACTGTGAGGGTGTGCAGATATTGTTGCCAGAAGCTTGACCACGATTATGCTGTGTGTCCGTCCCGAGACCTTTCCCCGCTACCGTTATATCCCCCACCTGGTGCCAAAATATTAGTACCCCCTTTGAACATTAAAGAGAACGCAAGAAACAATTCAGTCATTATTAAGAGTCTCTCCAAAGACATTCGTGACAATGACTTGCTTAAGCTCTTCACCGATTTTGGTCCTGTGTCAAAGGTTCGGGTTGCAATGTACAAGAAGACTGGCGTGTCCCTAGGCGTTGGTTTTGCTAGGTTTGAAAGCATTGATGATGCTGAGAGAGCTATGAACAATCTCAATGCAGATGGTTATCACATTGAGTGGCTAGTTTAAGCCTCTTTTCTTTATTATTAGCCCTCTGCCACTGTCTTATTAGTAGTATACTAAGACTTGCTACTATATGTTAGTGTTTCTGTTATGGATATGTTTACTATGGTGCCAGAACAATTCTAACTTTAAATGGCATGTTAGCTATATATCTCTATTAATAAATGTCGTTATATTAGTTTGAGTGTAGTTGTTGCTGTGGATGTTTGTTTCTTAAATGGTAGATCGACAAGCTGTTGTTAAGCCTTGTGTGGTGCTGATACCATTGACAGATTTCATAGGAAAAGAAGTGAAAACTGAAACTGATTCAATTTATAACATGAATTATGATGTGTTCTGTATACACTTTAACTGAATAACTCAATTCTTGTGGTGTTTTCCCTGCTAGACTTTTAGTATACCTCACATGTTGAGAGTTCTAAAGTGTGCCAGATATTAAATTTGAAATGATATTGAGGGCGTCATTAAACTGTGCTATTGTGTATACAGATATTTCATAATTGGCTGTGCCTGTGTTTGTTTGCCTGTGTATTATATTAGAGATGGTATTAAGGATAATTTGGAAGTAGGATAGGAATATTTCTAGGTGTTTCTACCTCCAAATTCCTTACCAAAAGATTCAAATACAGGTAAAAGCTTTACATTCAAATGGCAGCAAAGTTTACACAATTTGTTCCATAATCGTAACTTTATTAGTGGTGAGAATACCTACGACACACTCAGTTTTGTTTAAAATTATTAGGTTCTTGCACCTGCATAACATGTTTATGAGTACGGTAAGGCAAACTCCGACTGGAGATCCAGTTTTAAGCATAGGTGTGACTTGTTTGTCCCGTATAATAATTGTGTCAGATCAGTTTTTAGATGCAGAAGTCAGATTTATGTACACTGTCAGGGTTGTTCGCGTGCCACTTGATGTCTGTATCATGTACCGAGTACTGACTTGTAGCCATTATAACATTGCTGCCAGATGATGCCCCCATGCTTCTTGACTCTCAGTAACTGATGGAGGTGCCAAATGTAGGTTCTGAGGACTAAACACTCGCATTTGGTGATGGGTGTTCACGAGCCAAATCACGGATTTAGATCCAGATGTATATCTATGATCTGAAATTTGACGGTCTTCAGTACCCTGCCGGCCTGCCCTAGAGGGTTGTTGGTTGGCCTTTTGGGGCGCTTCTAATGAATCACTGCCACATTGGAGAGTTGCTCCTCTTCACGATGGTGTCTGATCTCCAAACCCTTCTAGTACTCTGTGACTCTATAACTGCATCCATGACCTTCAGCAGAAAACCTATTATGAGATGCTAAGATGAGAGCATCAACCAGGTTACTTGTGGTGAAGCATTTTCAAGAGGCGGCAAATAGTGCTTGAGAAGGCATACACGCAGGAGTGTGCTTCTGAGTACAGCTTTAGAAATGAAATATGCTTTAGAAGGATCGAGCCTACACTTAGGACCCTATTTCAGAGTAGGGTTACTGAAATGAACTGTGCTTTAGAAGGATCTAGGACCTTGCTTCAAAGTAGGGTTCTCGAGATGAGCTTCCTTCATTAATCAAAACTTCGGGGCTACACGCACAAGTTTCTTTACCACGAAACGCCATGTGTAAACATAATTAAAATTTGTTCAGCATAGTTGGTAGGACGTCATCCAGTTTCCCTGTGGTTCTGCACTTCCGCGGCTATACGCCTATACCACACAACTACCCTCAACTCGTGTAGTCAAGTTGATGTAGTATTCAGGAGTAAATAGAGGTGCGCAGTAGATGACTTTGCCTGTTATAAAATATGAGGTATTGAGGTCCTTTCAATTCTGACGTAGCCCTCTTTATTATGGGCTGCATCTGAGATGCCCTTATAATTTGGTTTAAGCTTGAAATTTTGTACAGTTTAACCTTAGTAACAGAATTCAAAATTCAGTAAATTAAGATCAATTTATTGGACATTCTTCATATATACAAAACTAACAAAAGAGTGTTAATTAATAAGAGTTATGGACACTTTCTGAAACTTAAGAGCTTTAGGCGCTTTAACGCTTTTGCTAAATTGTTTGGCTATTAAAGTTTTTATTATCAAGACTTCAGTTTTATAAGGTTTTATACATGGTAGAAGGATATGAAGATCCAATACTAGGTAACTTTCATTATGTGCTATTAGGCTTACAAAGAACACTAACTATAAATTTTGGCAAACTTTCGTGCCATGATCTTTGGCATTAGGGAATCGATTATCTTCCTCCAATTCTATATCTAGTAAACCTTTTACTTTATTTCTTTCGTTTATAAGACCTCTGGTATCATCACCCAAAAGTTTTACGGACATTATAAGACTTTTGGTATCATCACCCAAAGGTTTTACCGACTTTGCTAGTCGGCACCTGGGATGTGTCTACTTTACACTTTATATATGGACCATAGGCCAGTTTACATTGAATTGAATAACTCAAATTCTTGTTTTCTGTTGAGATGGTTGGACAATGGACATCCCGTTGTAATTTCAAATACCCAACCAGTTGAAAGTTGTAAACTGTGTCACACTTCAAATTTGAAATGAATTTATAGGGCTTTATTAAACTGCGCCAAGTTATTTACTGTCCTTGTTTTCATGTAGTTTTTCCCTTGTGTATTAGGGATGATTTAGGAGCATAGGAATGTGTTCCAGGTGTTTTGCATTGAAATGGCTGTGAACTTTTGGTCTTAAGCCGCTTCTTATTTTAGTGGTGTGAACACCTACAACACACTCTGCCCTTTTGTTCAAAATTGTTGTTATGTTCTAGCACCTGTATAGCATGTTTATTGAATGTTGATGTTAAAACAAACCCTGAGATCCAGTTTTAAGCTTCGGTGTAACTTGTTTGAGTGGTACAAAAATCGCGTAAGTTTATTAGTCTTTAGATCCCTTCACAACATCAATCAGGTAACCAAATCGATTTTCGCTAGGTAAGTAGCAATTGTATTTTTTAAAAAAGTAAAGTAAAAACTGTCCAATATTAAGCAAATCCATTCGAGAAAACATCAACTAAATCTCATCATCCGTGAGCATAGTGAACTCTTGAGGTCGCTTTTCTCAAATCACCCAAAAAACCACTTGCTACGTGTCACTCTCCCCTGTGTCTATCCGTACCCCCAAATAACCCTTCGTTTGTGTCTGACCGTACCCCTATTTTCTCATTTTCCTTTGTCTTCGCCTCCAATCTCCCAATCTCTCCTCCATCAAACCTGTTCTCACAATCTATCTTGAAAAAACGCCCAGAATTCAAGTGGGTTTTCCTTCAAACCGAACCAATTGAAATCTTTTAAATGACACATACTATATTTTCTTAAGATATTTCTCGCTCTCAGATTATTATATTTCTCTCTCTCGGATTCGCCACTTCAAAGTACAAATACAATAGATTCATTTCATCGAAATGAAGCATTGGAAAGATTTCAAAACATTGGTTCTGAGTTGATTATGATAGAAGAGTGATTATTTCATGTCGTAGGTCATCACTTGTGTTTTTAGGTGAAACTTTACTTTGGGGTTTTGTAATTGTTAATGTTTTTAGAGCTTTAGTGAAATTAGGGTATTGGGTTTTTGGTCTTGGTGGTGGTGGTTATGGAAGTGGGGTTTTTGTTTCGAGGAGGGATGGGAGTCTTGCTGGAAGAGAAGTGGTGGTTGAGAAAAGGAGGTTTAAGGAGAGGGAAGGGAAGAAGAAGGGTTTAATTTTAAGGTTCCAATTAATCCCCTTTCGCCTTCTAGAGATGTGATGAAGTTGGGAAGTGAGGCAGCTTTGCGGAGACCGCAAAAGCATGCGTTGGAAGGGGAGAAACTTCCTAAATGGTGGCCTGATTTTGTTCCGGCTTCTTGATTGTTTAAGCAATGACAACCGGGAGTTCTGAGAAAAAGAGCCAATAGAGTAATTCGAGGTTTGCTGATTTTTCTTTGTAGTTTTTGTTGTTGAGGCAATAATATCACATTCGTTACATGATAAATTATTTTCTGATATAGGTTATGAAATAAAATTGTATTTAGCAATTGGCAAATGTTTAAAGCTGCATTTGGTATTGTGAAATCATCATAACCTGTTTTTGTCATAGAATTCATAGCTCAAGCCAAGTTGAACAATGCCCATTACGTATCTCGACATGTAATTTGAAGCCCACAAAAGTGATTATTGGAAGCTTGGATTGTTGTTTCTTCTAATCACTTCTTAGACATTGGTTCCTTCTATCGTTCATCAGTTTACTTTGTTCTCAATTACTGCAGCAGGTGTGCATTGTCATTCAACACAAATATATTCTTGTTTCAGTCACTACTTCATAAATAAAAAATCTATTATAACTTTATTGTGCTCCTCATATGTGATGCAGCTCAACAAGCAGCTCTACCTTTGCACAAATTGATGGGGAGGATGCACGCCAATTTGTTGTTGGTCTTGCTGATAGCATAGGACTTCAAAACGTTCGCGCTGCAACCATTGTGTCTGCATCAGTTGCAGCATGGACACATTTATGTTTTCTGTAGGCCTGGGTAAATTATTATTATTATTTTTATTATTTTATTTTTTTTTTTTTGGGTCCATTCTCAGGCTATATCTAACTATATGTCTATATGTTGAACATATTCACGTAACATGCAAGACTATCATAAATTGAATCTATCTCTAGATTTGTTATAGCATCTTAGTAATCCTCATTAGGTGGATAGTAAAATATCAGAAAAAGAGCAAAAAGAAATTCGGAGATATTTTTAGTTTGTTTCTTTTTTCTGGGTTTTATGTCAGGAAACTTAAAATAGTCAGCAATACTATATCCCAACTCCGGTGGTGTTTCGCAAAATGTTTTTGCTAAGATTAAACTTCATAAATCAATAACTAGCAAGTTTAGAAGTCACCAATTATTTTATTTTGGTTTAATCTGTGTTTTTTGCAGATATTAAACTGCATCTAACATTCTAGTCTCTCTCTCTCTTTTTGGTATCTAAACACACAACACTTTCCCCTTGCAGATTTTTTTATTTATTTTTTATTAATTAAAATGGTGTATTCTGATTGCAGGCATTTGAAATGCAAGGAAAGTGCACTGAGGCTCGGATGGAACTTTTAAAGATCTATATCGTTCTTCAGATATTTCCTCCCCAAGAATCATCGGTAAGTACTTCATTACATGCATAGAAAGAGGAGCTTACATGCTTTTTCCATGCCCCCATAGTTTTCTCCATAAAATCTGTGTCTTTTAATTTATGATTTCACCCTCCTGGAGTTTGGAATGTCTCTTTTATTGTAAAATTATTGTAACTTCAAGTTTTATACATAATATGAAATACTCAGACTTATATAGTTCTTTATTCTTGATCTAAAAGTTCAAATTTGTATACTAATTGATCTCATTGATTATTATCACAGCCTGAAATGGAGATGGTGGCGTGAGGGCTCAATACACATCTAAGAGTAGAGCAAAGAGAATTGTTGTTGAATCTTCTAACAGGTATATGCGGTCCTGCAAGTAAAAGTGGTGCAGAAGCTCTTGGTTTGATAAACAGACCTTCAGTTGAGGATGATATGTGGCATCTAACTTCGTGAAGTCATACATATGAAGAAAATAAAGCTATAGAAGACAGAAAATACATGTTATTCTTTTATGGTCAGAAAATGTAGATTCTTCACGAACGAATATGAACTGTACATTACAAACATTTTATCAAGACTCGCTTTTTCTTTCAAAGACATCTTAATCCATTATAGCGAACGAATACTTTAGTTTTCTGATGGTGTTGTATATATGTATTTTTGGTTTTTCAAATAACGAAAGATAAAACATGTTTCTTTGGAATGACAGATTTTGTGATTTAATGTTGAAGATTAGAGAAGATTTTGCCGAAAATTCCGTTCTTATTCATTTGGAGAATGTAATATTGTTTTAAAGTTAAATATATGTTGATAGGATATTATGTGACTTAGCTCCAAACATAAAAGGGCTCCATTGCCCATAGAGTTGGGGTGCCCATCGTAATGCATGACTACTTAGCGGGGGAGTAATGCATGATTACTTAACGGGGAAAATTTCCGCAAATACTAGCTTCTTTCATTATTGTTGGGATAATAGTCTACTTTTTCACATTTACCGCATACGCAGTTATTGATAGATAGAAGAATCATAGTATATATTTCTGTGTACGTGCAAAAGTGTTACACGTGTTAATACACGACTGATGGTTCAAGTACGCAATAAAATAACCGTAGCAAAAAGATTCAATCAATATTGTTACACAATATTGTTACACTTGATAAACTAGACAATGATATAGTCTATTTTCCTTAGTTTATCTGTCTAATTATCAAAAAATTAATCAAGTCGTGGAAATAAAAAATATATATATAAAAAATAATAATAATAAAATAGTCAAATAAATAATATGCTACTACGCTCACGCCCCACTGCAATGCAGTATACTAGTTAAGTACAATAGTTTCATCTTCTTCCAAGTCAGCACCAGAAGGACTTCAGTTTGGGCCTGGGCCTTTCAGACGTACTCGGCCCGGCCCATCTGTCTGTAATTTTCTTGCCAAATCTACAACGGCCCCTTCAATGTTGTAACTTGGAATCCATACCTATTGCATATCGTACACAAAAATCCCTTAGAATCCATATGTAAAAATCAATAGACAATTCTCTAACTACTCAAATTTATAGATTTTAAGAACATCCAATCATACACTAAAAATGGGTATAGAAAAGAATGATAACTCACTCGTGACACGCTCCGGCAACTATCTATCAATAGATTTCCAACAAGAATCATTCCTTCTCCTTTATGTGAAAAACTCCATTTTTATTTTCTTTTATGTGTGTCCATTAAACTCTACGTGTGAACTCCCGTGTAAAACCCTTTTTTTTTTTAAAAACCCCTTAAAAATAGGGAATGGGGTTTATCCTCTTTACTTTATCTCTTTCTAATGTTTATCCCCTTTTTTTTTTCTTTTCTATTATTATTATTATTTACCTTTATATATATTTAATTAAAAAGAAGAATAAAAATAGGGGTGTTATACTGGGATTGAATTCTATAAGTTTTTTTTTAAAACGTTTACAATACAAAATATCTCGTGTAGTAAATTTAGTAATATCAAGGAAGGGCAATTTTCCATTTCCAGGACCATAAGCCCGGTCTGATGGCAGTTGAATTTTTAGGAAATTGGTCATAGGACAAAGTTGTATTTTAATTTTGTTTCTAGTTGGGCACGGCAAATAATTATGGCTCCAGCACAAACCAGGTTGACCATTGTGCAAAGACAATATTACCCTTGTTAAGTTTTTGTTTAGAAAAATCCAAAAAAAAAATGTGGCCAATTGGGTTCGAACTTACTGCAAATTTTTCAATTTTGTTTATGACCACACTAGCCCACTCACATTTCACATTAGAACTAACATGAGAAATTTATTATTTAATTAAGCAAATTGTTACAAATTCAAACAAGTCTACAAACAATAATTTAGAATGCAACTTTATATGTATAATTTAAACTTGTGTACATACAAACTAAAATATAAATTAATGTGTATAAACATGAAAGTTAGATTGTATAGAGAGCATGTGTATTATACACATGCATAGTGATCTTTGGAGTTTGCATGTCACATGCACAATGGTGTGTGTATGTGTGGTATACACATGAAGTGCATGTGTGTTGTACACATGTATAATGGTGTTTGCATGTTTATTGCCCACATGCATAATGATGTGTACATGTGTGGTACACACATGCATAGTAGTGTTTGCCAAGGCTGGCACTGACGACAGTCCACATAGGCAGCCGGCTGGGGCCCCAAACTTTGGCCCAAAATTAAGGCCCCCATGGCTGGAAGCAGTTGTGGTCAACTATTTTCTTTTTCTCCCAAAAAGGCTTTAGCAAACAAACATCATGTTGTTGTTTTTCTGCCTAACATTGGGCCCAAACATAAATCATTAATCACATATTACATAAAGCCCAAAAGGGCAAAACCCTATCGATACTTTATCAAAAAAAAAAAACCCCCATTGAACTGTACAGAGGCTTGAGGCTTGTTCTCCATGACTGACGACTCCTTTTCTCCTCTCAATCTCTCGGTCTTTGCAATTCTCCAAGGTCTCTCCAGTTCTCCAACTTGCACTCCACTCCTATCTCTTTTAACAATATACGTGCAACTCCCAAGTAAGTAGTAGTCTTTTGTTTACTACTTTAATTAATTGATACATATTAATTCCTTAAAACTTTAATCATACTTATTTGTAAAGTAAGTATTTTTTTTTTTTAAATTATTCTACGATTCTATACTTCTATTTAATTCTGTTTTCTTTTAGTTTGAGATGACTAGACATTAATAGCTATTGTTATGTATATATTTTGTGTATAAGCTGGGGTTGTGGTGATTTTTTAATTAATCATATCATTGTTTGACTGTTTGTGAATTTTAATTGTCACTTGTCAGTCTGTCATCATGCCTCCGAATCCTTCGGCTAGAAAGTATCATTCTGGCTCTGAGAAAAGGAAAAAGAAGCAAAGATTAGACGATGTCGTTCAATCCCAAAGGAGAGATATACTAAATTTTTTTGGTAACAAAGGACAAGTAGAAAGTTCAAGTGAAATAATGGTTGACGTCGAACAAAGGAATGACGATGATAATGGAGAGCATGAATTGAACGAAGATGCTGAAGCTTTGGTGAATGAAGATGTTGAACCTTTAGCGAATGAAAATGTTGAACCTTTGGTGAATGATAATGATGAGCCTTTAGTGAATGACGATCTCAATCAAGATACAAATGAGAATACATAACATGTACCTGTCCACTACTTTGATCCAGCAAATTGGGATAATATTGATCAAAATCTTAGAGATTTACTTGTCGAAAAGGGTCCTATAAGAATTACTGATGTTGATTTTCCCAAAAATCACCTTGGCAAACATTTCTCTTCGAAGCATTACACTTGAATAATGCCAAATGGATTTTAAAAAAATAGAACTTGGCTCATATATTATGTTTCTTTGGACAGGGTCTTTTGTTTTTATTGTAAGTTGTTCAAGCAATACACGAACACTTCTCAATTGGATAGTGAAGGGTATTGTGAATGGCATAAACTAAGTAGAAAGCTTTCAGAGCATCAATCATCTCCAGAGCATTTTCTTTATTGGAATAGTTGGTATGAACTAAAGAAGAGATTTGACAAGAATGGAACAATTGACAAAAAAATGCAAGAAGAAATCAGCAAACAGAGGGAACATTGGCGACAAGTGTTACTATGAATTCTTGCTTTAGTGAAAGCACTTGCTAAATGTAATTTGGCTTTTCGTGGGAAGAATTAGAAGATTTATGATGAGAATAATGGGTTTTTTTTAAGTTTAATCAAAATGATTACTGAATTTGGTCTAATACTGAAAGAGCACATTCGGCGCATTCAAAGTAAAGAAATCCATTATTATTATCTTATCCACAAGATTCAAAATGAGTTGATAGAGTTGTTAGCAAGTGAGGTGAAGAAAATGATTGTCTAGAAAATCAAAGAAGTTAGGTACTTTTCAATAATACTTGATTGTACACTGGATATTAGTCATGAAGAGCAAATGTCGCTTGTGATTCAATTTGTAGATGTTACATCAAGTTACCCAAAGGTTGAAGAGTTCTTTTTAGGATTTTTGAAAGTGGATAACACATCAGGACTGGGCCTCTTCGATACACTCAAAAATGTTTTGAACACTTTTGACCTTGATATTTGTGATATAAGAGGGCAGGGTTATGACAATGGATCTAATATGAAAGGAAAACACAAAGGAGTTCAAAGTAGACTACTTGAAATAAACCCTAGAGCCTTATACACCCCATGTGGTTGTCATAGTTAGAATCTTGCTCTTTGTCATATGACTAGCTCTTGTTCAAGAGCTATATCTTTTTTTGGAGTGGTTCAACTAATCTATTCATTATTTTCATCTTCCACAAAGAGGTGGAAAGTGTTTAAAGATCATGTGAAAGATGTGAAGCCCAAGTTTGGTCTCTCGCTAAAGTCATTGTCAGCAACACACTGGCAAAGTCGCGTAGACAGTGTTCGTGCAGTTAGACATCAAGCTCTGAAAATAAGAGATGTGTTAGTTTACTTGGTTGAAAACAGTGACGATCCTAAAACAAAGAGTGAAGCTGAGTCACTAGCAATATATGAAATTTAGAGTTTTGAGTTTTTGCTTGCCATGGTAATTTGGCATTATTTGATTTTTGTTGTTAACTCTGTTAGCAAAAACTTTCAAACTGAAGACATGCAAATTGATGTGGCCATACATAAAATGAAAAGACTTATTTCTATTTTTGAGATGTATAGAGAAACTGGATTCGAATAAGCAATGACAGAAGCTAAGGATATTGCAACTATGATGAAAATTCAACCAGTTTTTCGTGAAAGGCGAATCATTCGTAAAAAAAAACAGTTTGACGAGAATGTTAGTGAAAAAATGACTGCACAATCAGCTGAAGAATCATTTCGAGTTAACTACTTTTTATTCATAGTAGACCAAGCTCTTTCTTCATTCAAGAGTAGATTTGAGTAGTTCGAAGTGTATGAGAAAATTTTTGGGTTCTTGTTTGATTTAGAGAAGTTAAAAGTTGCAGATACAAATAGCTTAAAGACTTCTTGCATTAATCTTGAAGAGTTTTTGAAACATGACGGTGTTTCTGATATTGACGGGATAGATTTATTTTAAGAGTTAAGAATCATGAGAGAACTTTTACCAGATAACCGTACAAAAAGAAATCAATGGATGTGCTAAATCATTTGAAGTCACGGGATAATTGTTTTCTAAATGATTGGGTTACATACAAAATTTTGTTGACTATACCAGTTACCATCGCATCTGTAGAAAGAAGTTTTTCAAAGCTGAAGTTGATCAAATCTTACCTTCGATCGAGCATGTCTCAATAAGAAAAATTAAATGGATTAGCTATGTTATTTATTGAAAAGTCTTTAGTATAAAAACTTGATTATGAAGACTTAATTAGTGATTTCGCAACTAGAAATGTAAGAAGACTAGCTTTTCAGTAGTGCTTTAGTTTTTGTAATTGAAGTTTGGTGTGAATTTGTTGATGTTAAGCATACATTTGATTCCATAAGAGTACGAAGGAATTTGGACTTAATTTTTTATCAAATAAGAAAAAAAATTGGCTTATGTATTTTTCATCATTTTTTGGCAGATGCCACACTTTAGGATCTCGCCTAGGGCCTCCCCTGGTGTTTGCATATGTAGTATTGTTCATGCATGTATAATGATGTTTGCATAACACACATGCATAATGGTGTGTGCATGTTAGTATACACATGCATAATGATATTTGCATGTAGGGTATTATACACATGCATAGTGTTATGTGCATGTGTATCAGACTACTACTCCAAACTTAAAAAATGTCATTAACCACAACAATATCAAAATCAATCAAAATAAATCACACAATTGATTAATTGAAGATTTGAGAATTTGAAAAAAAAAATCAATTGTTGTTTAATTGCTTGTTGATTCGGTGTCGAAATCGACCAAATTATTTTTCAATAATTAACAATAATCTAAAATTCAAAAGTGAACAAATAGATTACAAAGTGAGAAGAGTGTTTGTCATAAGAGAATAAAATGTTTTCTCATAGCTTAAATCACTAATCACAATATACAAATCAACTAGCTCAAAGATGGAAACAACTAGATCTCAAACAAATTTATAAGTTTCTAGTTGAAGTTGTTTTTTGCTAGATGGAAAAGAAGGTAGATGTTTTCTCATATCTTAAATCACTAATCACAAGTTCATATATAACACACAAATTAACTAGCACAAAGATAGAAATAATTAGATCTCAAAAATATTTTACAAGTTTCTAGTAAAAGTTTTTTTTATTAGATGGAGAAGAAGATTATAACTGGTATTAAACAAAAGTAAATTGCTGATGTCAGCCCGAAAATATCCTAAAACCGAAATTATTAATGATAGCTGTTGATGTCATCCCCTTTTTGTCCAAAATCGAAATTACTGTTCACCCCGCCCTAAAACCAAAATTTATGTGTTTGGGCCTAAATATATATTGAATTTTATTAAGTAGTGGGCCGGTAAATTTGTGGTCCCATTATAGGTCTATAGCTGCATAAAGTTACAAAAATGTAGTAGGCCGGTTATTTCAATGGGTACTAAATATGTATTTGGAAATTGCTTGATGAAAAAGACAAAACCCACAGTATTTGAGCATAACAGTATCTAGCTAGTTGAGATGTTTGGTACGGCTAGACGCAGTTGCTTGTAGCCTTGTACAGTTGTACATACATAACAACCCAGTGACAATATTGTAAAAAATCTCAATCTAAAAAGAAACTTGGAAATGAAATTGTTTTGGATTAAAATGCAAAACTCCACCAACATTTTACCTCCTCTCAACAAACGAAGCACACAATGGATACATAAGAAATCCACTTGATTTCAGACATAGAAAAGTTTGGTATACAAGAGTTCATTCCAGGTATCTTGAAGTCCAGGCAAACACCAATGCACGCAATCAGCATAGCTTGTTGGATTTGCCAACTGTTGAGGAGTAAGCGGACTCCATTGCTTCTTGTAAATTGCTGTGTGTGCATCCTTTCGGTACTCTGAGAGTTGAGTAATGTTGAGAAATGAAATGGGCACTTTAGATTTATCAAATTCTTCTCTTATGACTTGCATTATGCCTTTGCGTGATCCAGTTCCCCAATATGTTGGATCTTCAATAGGTTTTGTTTCGTTGAAACAATTTCCATTTGGCTCACCACCCCATTCAATGCTCCTAAAATATTCGAACTCCAATTTAAGATGCATCGAGTCACAAAAGTGAGGAGTGCGGTTTCAATTTTCCTGTGCGTTCTTGTGTGCACGTGTGTATTTTTTTTTCATAATTCATACTACAATTTTCGAAAATTCATTGGAGCACATTTTTGTATTTGGATTGGGCCATTGGAAAATTGAAAATACAGACCATTTTTCTGAATCTTTGTCCCACTCCCACCTACACCATGTAATGGGAACTATTTTCAATAGTAAAAATGAATAAATAGTGAAGAAATAGGCAATGAAACAAGAGATAACCGTACTTACTTTTCATGGTAAGGAGACATGCTTGTGAAAAAGACCCTGGTTTTGTGAGGATCCATATTGCTTTGCACCCAATTGACCATACTTGTCATTGCCACGCGATATGCCTCTTCTGTTTCAATCTCCACAATCTCTTTTTTCTCTTCGTGAAATGAACCTTGCCTGTCCGCCATGCATGAAAAATCAGGAAGAGTGTTATTAGACTCATGAACTCATCTTGCGCACTAGCTTTTAGAGAATCAAAATAATTTGTACTTAATCATTCAGGTTAGAAAACTAGTGTGTGCTCGGTCCTCGGCCCAGCTCATGGCCTAGTTCGATTTTATTTTTGCGTGATATAACGTGGTAATGCCCAACGAGCCACACCTACAAAGGGTAAGCCCGTGGGCTAGATTTAAATCCGTAATATTGCACGTTATTTGAAATAATTTCAACTTTTCCAGTTCAATTGAAGGTTAGGATGTTACAGAAATTTAAGCTTCTTGCCAGTCATCCACCAAAGGTAGCTATTGAAAACTATGATATCAGCTCCTTTCCAATGTCGACCATGTGTATTTATTGAATCCTTACGTATGATTCTATCGGGAACTCTATGTATAACTGCATCATCCGAGTTTGACTCAAGAAGAAATGGTGCCCAGTAGAATTCAATTGTCGCATTGTAGTCCTACATATTTTCACACAAATGCTCGATCAAAGTGAAGCCAACTGCATAATTTGATTTGTAAAGAATAATATTTTCTCATTCATGAGGTAGAATTTCATGTTACCTCGGCTCTGAAGACTGTGAGGGAATCAATTGTTTTCAAGGTTTTTGCACTTTTCGGAATAGATCGATGTAGTAGACAAACCAATGATATATATTGGCCTCTATTCAAAGAGTCGCCAACGAACATCATGCGCTTCCCTCGAAGTCTTTCTAGCATAAATGTCGCGTTGAAGCTTTGCATTGGAATAAAATTAATGAATTAGCCAAGTCACATGGTAAGGAATGTTGCGAAAATATTCAATAACCAAAATGCACTATTAATTAAAAAGAAGAGCGCATAGTAAATAAGGACCTAATTTTAAGTTTGTCTTTATATTAAGAGACTACTCGAACAAAGAAAAAACTTACAAGATTGACTAACCTGGGTAAGGAGCATCCATGAGGCTGCCACCTCCATGACTGATACTCCTTATCAGGCCTTCCATGCTCTTGACAAGTTAACTGAGGTTGTATATAAGGACACTCCGATTCTTCATAAAGCGGCCTGGTTGATGCATCACGTACCCACTTCCCACTAAACACATCACATTCTTCTCCTTCAATCTTCCCAATGGCAAATGGCACCTTGTGTATGTCCTTCTCTACTCTCACCTCCAAAAACATGCAATCCATCTCAGAAAACAATGCCACTTGGTGTTTATTAACATAGTAAATGGACTAAGTTTAAGATATTCGCACCTGGAGTTGATATTGGTTGGTAAGCTTTGAAGTATTGAAAAGGTTGTCCTAAGAAACAGTTGAGGTCATTGCTGTAGAGAGCAGTGAAGAATAATATGAAGGCCAATAATGTGAAAAGAACGGGAGAGAAGGGCGTCTTTCTTACAGATACAGAGTATGAAGTAATGGAAGGCTTCATTGTTTTTGTTTGTCTATGTGTCTGAGAGCTTATTAGCTTTGAGGAAAATAAGTTCTGTTTAAATGAATTCTTAATTACCATAAACCACAACAAAAATACAGTTAAAAACAAAAATACGACCACATTCCATTAGATTTATTGATTAATTAATGGTAAAAATATAAAGAGAAAATGAGAAATATGGTGGGGAAGGTGAGATAATTTGGAGCAATCATGTTTCTTAGGTTAGAAGGCAAGAAAACGTGAAGGTCTCATATCATTTTCTAAAAGGTTGAGAGTGGTAAGATGTAGGTATCTTTTAGTGTTTTAGGTATATAGAAGGTAAGTGTGTGCCTGTGTGGTGACATTTCAATTTTAATTGTTGGGGAAATGAACTTCTTTGTACTCAAATCACAACAACCTTTGCGTGCATGTCTTTATATAGCATGGCTTCGATCCTTTTGTCTACTTGGAATGGGGTATGGGGTGGAAATCTGGAATAGTCTCAATATATAATGGGGCTGAAATATATTGTTGTGCCAAAGCCGGTTGGAATTAGTAATTTTAGATATAGTTATTTTGGTTAAATTAGAATTACAAGTTAATTAATTAGAAAGTAGTGTGATTAGTAAATATGAGTTGTTATTATAAACCAAGTTGATATTGACAATACAAATAAGATTAGAATTGGGTTGGTATTAGAATTAGTTTTCTAATTAGTGGTTTAGTATGAATTAGTAATTGAAGAAACTATCTATATCTATATCTATATCTTAATATTTTTTCGAAATTTCTAAAAATTTCCATGCTCCCACAAAAACGGGATATTTTTCTATTATAACGAGCTCTATTATAAAATTCCTCCCTATTGAAAATCATCTCCTATTAAAACGGGAATTTCTCTTTTAAAACTTAATTTAAAACAATTTGTTATAAAATTAAAATAGTTAGAATTTAGTCCCAATTTTTTTTTAAAAATATAAATGTTTTCCTATTTGAAAATATTAAAATTCCACGGGAAATTTGAAAAACCTTTTTTTCCAACGAAATTCATCTCCTATCTTATAACCGAATTCGAATTTTCTCTCCTATTAAAACAAATTCTAACACTTCTAATTAAAATATTAAAGGAATCATTCTCTTCCTATTAAAATGGGAATTCCTCCTCTATTGAAAAAGGGAAAATCTAACATATCTAATTAAAATTTGAATTATTCTCCTATTAAAACATGATCTCTCTCCCAATTGAAAAAAACGGGTTTTTAAAACTTAATTAAAACAATTTGTTAGAAAATTAAAATGGGTTAGCAACTAAAACGGTAGTCCCAATTTTCTAAAAAAAAATTAAATATTTTCAAAAAGAGCCGTCGTAAAGCTCTCATGCACGGCCTACAAGCTAGTCTTAATATTAAAGCTCTCACAAGGGGTATTTTTCTAGCTCACTTAAAATTTCACATCATCAATTCCTATTAAAACGGGAATTTTCTTATTATTGAAAAAAAATTGTTTTTAAAACTTTTAAAACAATTTGTTTTAGAAAATTAAAATGAGTTTAATTAGACTTCCCAATTTTTTTAAAAAAATTAAATATTTTCGGAATCTTTTTCCTATTATAATAGAAATTCCTCCCCTATAAAAAAAAAAAAATCTATCAATCTTTCTAATTATAAAATTGAATCATTCTCCTTATTATAAACGAAAATCACACTTTTAAATTAAAAAACCAATTTGGGGATCTCTCTCCCAATTAAAAATATATATATATTTTAAAACTTAATTAAACCAATTTGTTAGGAAATTAAAACAGGTTAGCGACAAAAATAGGAATCAATTGATTTGTTTTAATAGGGGAAAAAAAAAATATATATATATATATATATATATATATATATATATATATATATATATATATATATATATATATATATATTAGCTAGTTAGTTAGTTAGTTAGTTAGTTATAGTTATAGTTATAGTTATGATTGTTAAGCAAATTTTTAAAATAGCAGGTGCATATGCACGGGTCTACTTTCTAGTATATGTGTGTGAGTGCCTAGACTTTAATAAAAGAACAAGTGAGAGAATAATAAAAGAGATGCATTATTGAAAAGAGATGCACTAGTATGAAGAGGTAAGTTCTTTTGTTTATTAAGTTTAATTAAAGTGTGGTTGAATTGATATAATAAAGTTTATTTAGTTCAAGTTTGTCTTCTACGTGTATTTGATTTTGTATGTTTGAGTCAAAATATAAATTTTACAAAGCCCTAGTCAATCAATTACTCAATAAGTTGTAACAAAGTGAAACATTTGACGCAACAAACAAACTTGACGCTGTAACCAAGGCGTATGTAAAAGGGAA
Organism: Coptis chinensis; assembly: GCF_015680905.1. NCBI lineage: Eukaryota > Viridiplantae > Streptophyta > Magnoliopsida > Ranunculales > Ranunculaceae > Coptis > Coptis chinensis. The sequence goes on along the minus strand of NC_141463.1, from coordinate 81,963,032 downwards.
ATAATTAAGTAGTGATTTGGCATACAAAAAAGAGCTTTATAGTAACTCCAACTCCAAGTCTCCAAGGAAAAAAACTAGTAAAAAAAGAAAAGCAAATTGTGGTTTCCTTTTCTTAACACACCATTTTATTCAATTCATAGTATAGCATATGTAACACTCTATTTTTATTAAATGTTGAAAATTAATTATTTTACAAAATTTAATATAATATTGACTATGTCTTAAGTTGACTATTAAATTAGAATGTATATGTATGTTTGACTTTTTGAAAATGAGATAAAATGGTTTGTTTAGGTTGAAAACGGTTTAATAGAAAAGTTTTTAAGTTTTAAAATAATGGGTAGAGATTTGATTAGAAAAGAAGATTTTTAAATTTTGAAAACTTTGCTTGTGTAGAGATTTTATAAGTAAGGAAATATTCTTTTGTGATGAAATAATTTCATTATTAAAGGAGAAAATGTGGGTAGAGATTTTGCATTAAAAAATAAATAGTAATAGAGATTTTGCTAATAAGGAAAGTGACACTATCCAAGGGAAAATTTATTTGTAGTTATTTCTATAGTTATTTTCTGTATCTCGTTTTGTTAGATCTTAGAATGTTAGAGAGAGAGAGAGAGAGAAAAGGAATATATATGAGTTTCTGGATTTGGTGTTTTTGTAGAGATTTTTGTTATTTGGGGTTTTCTTGGATTCTATATAGAGTATATTTTTATTGCTTGGTGATATTGCATTGGATTTTTACATGGAGCGGCTTTCTTTTTCTTTAGTTGTTCTTTTACAATAATAAAAGGTAAGTAGACCTCACTAATAAGTTATTTTCAATTACTTTGATTGTTCAATTAATTATTTGTAAAAGCAATGAGATATGTATTTCACGATTTGACATTTACATTATATTGGTACTTGAAAGGCTAAATATTAGTATATGTATTGTAGTTATGAAATTGTGGACATCAATGTTGTCTTAGATTTAGTTGCATGAATTTGATGAATATTGCATAGTAGTTACTAACATTGTTTAACATAAAAGAGAGAAAAAGAAAATAATTGAAGTTGTATTAGTAAGTAGTTGTGATTTTTGTGTTGTATTAAATACTATATTGATATGGTGGGAAAAATATTGTATATATAAATCTTATTTCATTTCAATCTATAGGAAACACTATTTTATTTTAATATTATTAACTATTGATTCTTATTCACACAAATATTATGTAAATGTTAAAATGCTAAGATGAGAAATTTATTAATGGTTTGGACATGCGCTTGATAATTTATTATGTTGTTTATTAAGTGTTGTAATTGTTCTTTGAAATACACAAACATAACCGTTTAAATAAAGCACACTACATTAGAGAATTTTTAGTTGAAGTATAAGATAATTTTTTTTAATGAAAACTATAGACGTAAAAAGACAATGAGATAGGATGGAGTCAAATACCATTATCATTGCAATGAAATATAATAATCTATGGTATATGTTGTTGCACCGACTCAAAATGGGCGAACCCTGATACTTTGGAGACTTAATATCGACCAAAATGTGATCCCATTGGAGATGAGAGTGTTTACATGTTGTGTTCAGGAACAGATACCGCCGCAAAAGTGTACTTCAATATTTATAAAATTTAGGTATTTTTTATGAGTACAATGTTGATTTTACTAAAGGAGGGTTTGGCTATCAAGATTCATGATTTTTTGCGAGCACAAAACAATGAAGATCCACTTTTGTCATGCCCCAATTTTTTAGATAATTGAATATTCAGATAAAAGAGCTCGATCTGAATATTCAACAATCTAATAAACCAAGACGTGAGCGGGTTTGACTCACACGAGTCCAAACTAGAACTAAAATATAAAACAACCTCTGAACATTGCATTATAAAAAAAACTCGGCATAGTTTCTTCTATATTTCCAACATTTCATAAATTTAAAACCTATCATAACCTAAAAAACAAATAATATACTTCTATTTAATATATTAAAATCTCAGCCCTAAACCCAGCTACTAAAAGATATACTGATTCGTTGAACCGACTACTTAACTATCTCGACAAATGCCAGTTAAATCAAGTAGCCAATCCTCGAATCAAAAGAACTGATTAATATACGAATAACATCCGAGATATCCTAATACATGTCTTATAAAATACAAATAGAATCATAAAAACAATAAACCATTATTCAAACAGAATATAGCTTTCTCCAATTTCATTCTCCATGTCCACTTTGGAAACCCGTAATTTCTTTAGGTATCACCACCACTAGCAATATATAAACATTCAATACTATTTCAACATAAATAACACGGCATGGTCCTAGTTTAATTTCAACAAAAGAAGTCTTTAATATTATTGAACCACTAACGTGCATCAAAATATGTAGTTCCTTTTGCCTTTTGAGACTCACTAGATAGTTTCTCACTTAAGTAGAGGCTTTCCTCGTAAGCATAACACTTTACATCATATCTGTAAATGTCTAACTATCATAAGCATTAGTTACACTAGTAAATACACTAATTATATAATATCTAATATAAATGTTGCACTTTACTACAAAGCTGCCTACGTATCCAAATCCTTTAAGGTTTGGAATCAAGTCTTACGTAGCTTTTAAATTATCCAAAATTAAATAGTCTTCTCGTGCAATATTTCTTATTTCATTCCAAAGAGCTACCCTTTTCACAAACTAACTCAATTGGCATGCCAACATACCAATATTATCAAAATCACACTTGAGATAGATACATAACAAATTCTAAGTTGTATAAAATCATGCACAATAACTGAAAATAAAAATAAACCATTTTCCATTTACTACTTAACCAATACCAAGATGCTCGTCTTTCCATGCCTCGACTGACATCCCAATGTCGGATAAGTTTGAAATATTACTGGATATGACTACTATGTGTGCTGAATATACAGATCAAATTTGAGGAAACTCCATGACTGGGTCATCCTTCATCACGCCTAAACGTATGACTGCGCAATGCAGTTTTCTGATGTAGTTTATACTTCGACCACTCACTTTTATACATGCTTCGATAGATATCTAACCGTTGGATCTATCTATAATTCAAACATGTCAAACTACATAGTCTTATAAAACTTCAGATTTAGATTCATCCAATGGTGGATCGACCTCCATCTAATACAAAACTTTTGACTGCGCAGTGCATTTTTCTATTTACCCTTTTACTGTTCACCCTCTTCTCTAATGATTCTCCACAACTGATAATGGCTTTCTAGTCATAGTTTTTCATATCAAAACAGTTACACATAATTTAAAACATCTACCATCACCAAATCATCAAAAAAAAGCATGTTAACTTAATCTAATAACTTAGTGCATAAACCTTCGCATGAATCGTCGTAATTCAAACCTCTTTAACATCTAGTCTCTACTTACCATCATATGAACAACTCAAAAGCACAACATATCATGTTTCTACTAAAACATAAATTTTAACTCACCTTTTTAAAACAAAAATGAAGACAACCGAAAATATAGCTAGTTACGGCGAGCCTATGTGTTCTTCTTTCCTCCTCTTCCTATTCTTCTTCTTTGGGCAGTAAGGTTTCTCTCTCTTTTTTTAAGAAACGTGAGAGAGAAAGATACATGAGTTTTTATTCTCCACGATTTTCTCCTATTTTAATTAAACCAAATTTTGAAAACTCTATTTTCTATATTTACTAAATTACCAAAAAAAAAAATTATATCCGTATGAAAAAATGCAGGCGTTACAACTTTGTACTGGTCATAACCTACTAGCTCTGATTTGTGGGTATCATCAAGGTGAAAATGAGCACAAAATCTACATCGTGGATAGTCGACGAGAAGATATTCAAGAAACTGATTCTTATATGTGTGGTTCGGGTGCCTTATCACTTAATATTAGAACAGATATATTTTTTTCTTGAGACTAACACCGAATATACATAAACTAAGGCGAGAGCTGAGTGTTTGATGGCAGTTCACATGGCATTAGAAAAACATCTGGAATCTTGTGGAGGTGACAAATATCTTATATTCATTAACGATGGAAATATTGTGGGACCAGAGAGCAGGATCGATAAAGATGATCGATCATATTTGTGGAATTGATCGAGTGGATTGGTTCAAATGAATGAGCAGAGATTGGAGATGCTACATTGAAGGAGTAAGATATTAAAGGATTGTTTTAAATTTGATAGTTGTATTGTACCTCCCTCTTCAACTTGCAAGGAGATCAAATTCTCATATATTAGCTAGTAAAATGGCAAATCATGGTATTTTTATTACGTTCTAATGTATTTTAGTCCTTTGTCCTCTTTAATTAAGTACAATTTATATATTGATAGTGCTACAGTGGAGATGAAGTCTCCTATATACATACATAGTTACATACAATATTGTGAATGTATTGGCGTTGTAATTACAAACAAGTGAACAATTAAAGGAATCAAAACCATTGTTCAGAGTTGGTCACACTCTTCCAGTCTTCCTAGCATTCTGGCAGATCAGCCATGAAAACCATCTCCATTTTCAACCATGAAAACTGTAGCAAAACCCCGAGTAACTTGAACATCTAAGTGGCAATGCATTATGGATCAACCATACACTTGTTTTTTGCAAAAATAGATAACGGTTGGAAGTTAGAACTTGGACGATCGATTTGATATAGATAAGGCCATCATATCAAACTAATTAAATGTATGTATTGAATTGGTAATTTTGTTGTAGGATATATACAATAATTCTACACTAACACAGATAATTTGACACAGTTGACCGACATAGTGACGTGGCACTGCAACATCAATGTTATATCGAGAAGTACCACTGCAACATCAATGTTGCAATATGAAAAATCACCACTGCAATATCAATGTTGCATCGAGAAGTACCACTACAATATCAATGTTGCACCATGAAAATCACTGCAATGTCAATATTGTACCAAGAAATATCACTTCAACATCAATGTTGCACTATGAAAACCACTGCAATATCAATGTTGCACTATGAAAAATAAATGGATTAAATGGTTTGCTATGAAGAAAAAATAAGAATGGCAAAATAAGAATGGAAAAATGATAATGGAAAAAGAAGAAGTGTTTTAAGTGAGAGAAAAGAGATTTTTGGCTCTTATTTTCATTACTGCAACATTGATATTACAACATGTCACGTCACTGTATTTTGACTGTGTCATTTTTTCTGTGTCAGTGTAGTATTATTTAGGATATATAAGTACAAAAGTTTTACTAATAATAAGATTTGGTACATTTTTAACGTTGGAGCATATCAAAGATTCCTTTTCAGTGCAAAAAATTCGTAGCAACTCAAATTGGTCACCAACAAATTGTTGTTGCTAAGGGGTGTCCATGGTTCGGTTTGGGTCGGTTCTATGTGATTTTGCAAACCGAACTGAGCTACTTGGTTTGCAAAATTATGAACCGAAACCGAACTGAGTTGTTCCAAAAACCTAGTCGAAAAAAAAACCATAAAATTGGTTTGGTGCGGTTCGGTTCGATTTATGGGTTCAGACATTTATAAAACAGCAACATTAGGAAGGGAGAAAAGCTACGAAAACAACTTATTCATAACCAATTATACCAAGTAAGATAACTAATTTTGATCTATTGAATTAATTAGATTTGAGATATGAATAGAAAGAACATTAAACCCAACATGAAAATCGATATCATTTGGCTTTAATTTATAGAAAACATATTTGTGAGATATCTCAATCGATTGGTACGTAGATCTCTCAATCTATAACCAGTGTTCATTCTTCTCACGGTGAACAACGATCTTTGATAGAAAATTAGAAATTAAACTTGAATTTACCATGGGTACTACAACCATAACAAAACGGTGCATATTAAGTTTGAGGAAATTATCAAAATATATAAAAAAATTGAAAACTTAATTAAACATGTGACTGTTTGTAGAAAGATTAGAGAGTTTAAATATGTAGCCTACTCAAAAGTATATACAATGTTATAACATTCCTTATAACATCTAAAATTCATTCTATTTTGTTATCTATTTTGTTAATTAGTGTAACACGTAGTTTTTGGGTATAGCTTACACCCTTAAAAATGATTTTTCTCTAAATTACGGTTAAACGAACCAATAATATCTTATATATATCATTGTTGTAATAGTGATGCCGTCCTCACGTAAATTTTGTGTTTTTTTTGTTAAATAATATATCATCATACATAATATATACAACAAATAAATAATGTGTATGAGTGAAGAATCGGAACCGATCCACGTAAAACCAGTGGTTCTTGGTAAAGTAGCACAATTATTATAAGAAGCGCTGAAAACCGGAACTACAGTATGTTGGAATCTTCATGTGTATTTCAAATACTTGTGTGTTGTTTAGTCCCACATTGATGAACCACCACTAGCTAGTGGGGTATTTGAGGTGAACCTCTAGCATAAGGGCGTGCCCTTAGGGTACAAAGGCTTTTGTGTTAGGAGGGAGGACTCACCCAAAACCACACACGCGCGCGCCCGCCCGCCCCGCACCGAACCGAGCCGAGTCGCGTCGTGTCGTGTCGTGGGCTTGGGCTGTTATACTAGTGGGTAGTGCATCATCAATAGCCTAAACTTTTTCTTTTTGAACAAGTTTCGGCTGGAGTTCCACTAACAGTTGGATTCTGTATCAGCTTGAGAGTTCTACTTTGATTTGGTTTTGTGAAACCGAATTAGAGAGGTGTCCTTCTCCATCTATGATTCGATCATACCTCTATATAAACACAGCTGTGTTCATTAGAGGGGATTGATCACAGAACAGAGAGAGAGAGAGGACGCAGAGAGATAGAACTCGTGTGCTGCTGCTGCTATATCGACTAAGATAGAAGTCGTGCAAGCCGCTACTACTGAGAACCAAATAAAACAGTAAACGAGAACTTCGAAAGCGGACTATCCCTTCATCTCGCCATACCCGAATCAGAGAAACAGATAAGTCTATCATTGCTTTCTTTATTCTCTTCTTCCTGTCAGCCGCCAGAGAGAGTTATATTGCTGTTCTAGAGGGTAGTCTATTCTAGTGCAAAGTTAGGCTCATTGTTAACCATTGAATCCTGTGAGGAAAGACGTCAACATTGCCTTTACGCACCATTGGAAGGGGCGAAATCTTTCCTTAAGGACAGCCTAATCCGCGCCTTGGTTATTACCTGTTATTCTGTCCGTGTCTTCTATTGTTTTCTTTTATCTGCATACAACAATCTTAAGGAAAGAATAAGATGTCTACACCGTTGACACCACGCATCGAAGAAACTAATTACGAGTCATGGAAGTAACTTCTATGAGAGATCTTTGCACCTCTACTTGAATGCTCGCAATTTACCTAATGTGTCAAAGATTGAATCCTTCAACGGTTCACACTTCAAGAGATGGAGAGAAAGGGTGTTCACAGCCCTAGATGTACTCAACTATGCAAAGTATCTCATCGATACAAAGACCCATGGAGGTTCTAATGATTTCGAAGAAATCAAGCTGCTTGGCTCAATGGGAATAAGGTATGTCGTCATGCTATTTTGAGTACCTTGTCCAATGAGATTTTTGATATTTATTGTTCAAATAAGAATGCACATGATATTTGGGAGAGTTTGAACAAGAAATACATAATAGAGGATGCTGGTACTCAGAAATATGCTATTGGGAATTTTCTTAAGTTCCATATGAGAGAGGATAGAGATGTAACGTCTCAAATCCATGATTTTCATGTCTTTGATTAATGATTTGAAAACCGAGGGTATTAATTTACCCAATCCTTTGTTCTTTGGATGTTTGATTGAGAAACTCCCCGAAGTCTTGGAAACACTATAAAAATAGTATGAAGCATAAGCGTAAGCAGATGACTCTTGAGGATGTGATCATTCACATTCACATTCACATAGAGGAAAAGAACAAGACTCGGGATGAGGTGTTGTCTAAGGAATTTCATTCTAAAGCCAATATCATTGAAGGTAATCCCAAAGAAATCTAACAAAACCTCTAAGAAGCGTAAGTCCAACAAAAATAAGAATTTCAAGGTCAAAGGCACTTCTTTTAAAAGGAGTGGTAATCGCAATGGAAATTGTTATGTTTGTGGTAAACCCGACATAGGGCTTTTCGGTCTGCGCATACAAGAAAGACACCGATGATCCTCCCAATGCTAATCTAGTTGAGGGAGATGATATTGTTGTTCTTTGTCGTGGTCACAAGTGTTCATAGCCACCGGGAAGAGGAACCGGGTACTAGATTCCGGTGCCACTCGCCACGCCCTGTGGTGATGTTGAAGCCTTCTCGATTACATACTAGTGAAAGATGAAAAGGTCTATATGGGTGACTCTAGGTCTTCCTCCTTCTGTTGAGGAACAGGCAAGGTTCTTCTGAAGTTAACTTCGGGGAAAACCCTTTCACTTAGTAATGTTCTTCATGTTCCCGAGATTCGTCGAATCTGATTTCCAGTATCCCTACTTGGGAAAAGTCAAGCGTCCAAGGTGACTTTTGAGAGTGACAAGTTTGTTCCGACAAAGAATGAGGGTTTTGTTGGTAAAGGTTATTGTAATAATGGTCTTTTCATGTTGAATGTACTTTGACAACATTATTATTAATAAGAATGAATGAATCGCTTATTTGCTTGACTCTTTTAATATATGGCATGGTAGACTAGGACATGTGAATGTTCAAGATATGAAAAGGATGAAAGCATGTGGTTTATTGTCTAATATTTCTGATTTTTCTAATGATAAATGTGAGATATGTCTTTGAGACTAAAGCCACGAAGAAACCCCCGTAGAACCGTGGTCTAGAGATAAAACCGGATTACTAACTCTTATTCATAATGGATTTGTGTGAATTCGTATACCATGTCTAGAGGGGGAAGTTTTATTATATTACATTCATAGATGACTTCTCTAGGTACACCATGGTATATTTACTTAGACACAAGCATGAGGCAGGTGAGATGTTTCAAGTACAAAGTCTGAAGTTGAAAACCAAATTAATCAGAAGATTAATAGACTTCGGTCCGATAGGGGTGGAGAATATGAAGTCTAACCCCTTCCGGACTTTTGTGACAAGAATGGCATTATTCATGAGACTACTCCACCATACTCTCCCCGAAGTCTAATGGAGTAGCCGAACGGAAAAAACGTAACACTAAAAGAGATGATGAATGCTATGCTTGTAAGTCTTGGAGCTTCCCTGAACTTGTGGGGAAGCAATCCTATCTGCTTGCCATATACAGAATAGGATACCCAACAAGAAAACAGGGAATAAGACACCATATGAGTTATGGAAAGGTCATGTACCTACCCTGACATACTTAAAAATGTGGGGGTGTCTTGCTAAGGTTCTTGTGAACGAACCTAAAAAGAGAAAATTGGGACCTAGAACTGTTGATTGTATGTTCATTGGTTATGCTCATAATAGTCTTTGCATATAGATTTTTAGTAGTAAAATCTGATAATAACCTTGTCGATGCTAACACTATTATAGAGAGTAAAAATGCTGATTTCTTTGAGAATTTGTTTCCTTTGAAAATTGGCATTGAGAGGTTGGTAGCTCCTAGTGAACAACAATCAACAGATCCTGAATTTTCTGAACAAGAAATTCGGAAGAGTAAAAAGAGACAGAAATCCACCAATTTTGGTGATGACTTTTACACATTTCTTCTTGATGATGATCCCGCGGACGATAATGAGGCAATCAGTTCTCGAGATGCACCTTTCGGAAGGATGCTATACACTGTGAGCTAGATTCGATTATAGCTAATCACACATGGGAGATAGTTGATCTACCTCACGGGCTTAAACCTATATCGCTACAAGTGGATCTTCAAAAAGAAATTGAAACTAGATGGTTCCATTGAGAAATACAAGGCTAGACTTGTAGTCAAGGGATTCTCCCAGAAAAAGGCATTGACTATTTTGATACTTATGCTCCTCAGAATTAGGATTTCTTCTATAAGAGTTCTAATGGCTCTAGCTGCTATTCATAATTTATTTATTCATCAAATGGATGTAAAACTGCATTTTGAATGGTGATCTTGATGAAGAAATATATATGATGCAGCCGAGGGTACGATAGTACCGGGAATGAGCATAAGGTATGCAAGTTAGTTAAGTCTTTATATACTGGTTGAAACAAAGCCAAAACAATGGCATGAAAAGTTTGACAGTGTCATGATGTCTAATGGATATCACATAAATGATGCCGATAAATGTATTTACTTTAAATCTTTTGATGTGAATACATATGTGATTATCCGCCTATATGTGGATGACATGTTAATCATGAGTCCTAGCCTTGATGTTGTGGAGAAACACCAAGATGTTTTTATCCTCCCAATTTGAAATGAAGGATTTGGGAGAAGCGATGTGATTCTTGGAATCAAAATCATCGTAAAAGCTGTGATGGCTATACGCTTTCACAAGAGCATTATGTTGAGAAGTTTTGAAGAAGTTTAACTTTTATGATAGTAAGCCCGCGGTCGACACCTTATGAGGCAAATAGTGAACTTCGGAAAAATGCTCAACATGGTGTACTTTCAATCCTAGATATGCCCAAATTATTGGTAGTCTCATGTACTTGATGAATTGCACTAGACCTCGACATTGCTTATGCAGCTAGCGTGCTAGCAGATACACTCATTGTCCTAGTCGAACATTGGAGTCGTTAGAGATTAGCCAAGTACTTGAAAGGAACAATGAATTACGCATAAGGTTTAGACAAACTCCACCGCGATAGAGGGTTATTGTGATGCAAACCGATATCCGATTCTCATGATATCAAGTCCACTAGTGGTTATATTTTCACCCTAGGTGGAGGTGCGTCGCTTGGAAATCTTCTAAGCAGACCTTGATAGCTCGCTCAACCATGGAGTCCGAGCTTATTGCTTTAGATAAAGCAAGTCGCCGAGGCCGAGTGGCTTAGAAACCTCTTGGCAGATCTTCCTATTGGTACAAAACCGCTTCCACCGCATTCCATGCATTGTGGATTTGTCGCCGCAATAGCAAAGGCAAAGAGCAAATTGTATAATGGGAAAAGCGAGCATATTCGCCCTCGAGACTACATCCTATAAAGCAACTTGAATGGAGTCAGTGGCTCTAGATTATGTGAGGTCGAGTTAAATTTGGCCGATCCTCCGACAAAGCCACTTAACAGAGACAAGTGGTTGATACGCCGAGGGGATGGGACTTTTGCCTTAGATAGAGGGCGACAATCGACGGCAACCCCACCCATGTGATTGAGATCCCATGAAGTAGGTTCAAAGGGAAAACAAGTCACCTCGTCGCCTCCCGGGTGCTATGCTATTGTCTTTATTTGAGACGCCCCACCCTATGACTAGATAGCATTATTGTATACTTTGTATAACTTGAATAGCAATGAGAAAAAGGATGAGTTATTTTACTCTTAATGGAATCCATAGTCCATTATTTTTATGAGATAGTGTATTTTAACCGCTATGTACACTTGATGGATATCCACCTACGGAATGTAGAACCGGGTCGGTTCTTATGAGTATTCAGCAAATACTCTAGAGCATTCACATAACACAGAAGCCTTGAAGGGCCAAAAAGCCAAACACCGCAAAACGCATATAATGAAGGAGCAATGTGGGTGCATGTCCTCTATTTTACTACAAGGAATGTTGGTTCAAAGATTTTTTAATCCACCACTTTCAATGATTATAAGACATGTTACCCTATGACCGGTTCAAGCCCTAAAAGCACCAAGATCTTATGCATTGTTTTTCGATTCTCTCCGCATTTCGTTAACCCATTTCTTTTGTAATATCCTATTCCAAAATAGTGGGGACTATAAGTATTTTGAAATAGTGGGGATTGTTGAATCTTCATGTGTATTTCAAATACTTGTGTGTTGTTTAGTCCCACATTGATGAACCACCACTAGCTAGTGAGGTATTTGAGGTGAACCTCTAGCATAAGGGCGTGCCCTTAGGTACAAAGGCTTTTGTGTTAGGAGGAGGACTCACCCAAAACCATTAACATCCGCCGGCCCAAAAGACCGAACCGAAATCGAAGTCAGTGGTCGTGGGCTTGGGCTTGGGCTTGGGCTGTTATACTAGTGGGTAGTGGATCATCAATAGCCTAAACTTTTTCTTTTTGAACAAGTTTCGGCCGGAGTTCCACTAACAGATTGGATTCTCAGATTGCAGAAGTTCTACTTTGATTTGGTTTTGTGAAACCGAATTAGAGAGGTGTCCTTCTCCATCTATGATTCGATCATACCTCTATATAAACACAGCTGTGTTCATTAGAGGGGATTGATCACAGAACAGAGAGAGAGAGAGGACGCAGAGAGATAGAACTCGTGTCTGCTGCTGCTATATCGACTAAGATAGAAGTCGCGGCAAGCCGCCGCTACTACGTAACCAAATAAACAAAAAAACGTAACTCGTGCATACTATCCCTTCATCTCACCATACACCTAATCGAATCGAGAAACAGATAAGTCTATCATTGCTTTCTTTATTCTCTTCCCCGTCGCCGAGAGAGTTATATTGTCGTTCTAGAGGGTAGTCTATTCTAGTGCAAAGTTAGACCATTGTTAACCATTGAATCTCGCGGAGGAAGACGCCACCGCCGCCTTTTCTCGCACCATTGGAAGGGGCTTAAATCTTTCCTTAAGGACAGACCTAATCCGCCTTTGGTTATTACCTCGCTATTCTCGTCCGTGTTTTTCTATTGTTTTCTTTTATCCGCATACAACAATCTTAAGGAAAGAATAAGATGTACACCGCTGACACCACGCCGATCAAAGAAACTAATTCGAGTCATGGAAGTAACTTCGCCTATGAGAGATGCTGCACCTCTACTGAATGCTCGCAATTTACCTAATGTGTCAAAGATTGAATCCTTCAACGGTTCACACTTCAAGAGATGGAGAGAAAGGGTGTTCACAGCCCTAGATGTACTCAACTATGCAAAGTATCTCACTGATACAGCACCCATGGAGGGTTCTAATGATTTCGAAGAAATCAAGCCGCTTGGCTCAATGGGAATAAGGTATGTCGTCATGCTATTTTGAGTACCTTGTCCAATGAGATTTTTGATATTTATTGTTCAAATAAGAATGCACATGATATTTGGGAGAGTTTGAACAAGAAATACATAATAGAGGATGCTGGTACTCAGAAATATGCTATTGGGAATTTTCTAAAGTTCCATATGAGAGGATAGAGATGTAACGCCTCAAATCCATGATTTTCATGTGTGATTAATGATTTGAAAACCGAGGGTATTAATTTACCCAATCCTTTGTTGCCGGATGTTTGATTGAGAAACTCCCCGAAGTCTTGGAAACACTATAAAAATAGTATGAAGCATAAGCGCAAGCAGATGACTCTTGAGGATGTGATCATTCACATTCACATTCAGGAAAAAGAACAAGACTCGGGATGAGGTGTTGTCTAAGGAATTTCATTCTAAAGCCAATATCATTGAAGGTAATCCCAAAGAAATCTAACAAAACCTCTAAGAAGCGTAAGTCCAACAAAAATAAGAATTTCAAGGTCAAAGGCACTTCTTTTAAAAGGAGTGGTAATCGCAATGGAAATTGTTATGTTTGTGGTAAACCCGACATAGGGCTTTTCGCCTGTGCATACAAAGAAAGACACCGATGATCCTCCCAATGCTAATCTAGTTGAGGAGATGATATTGTTGTCGCTGCCGTGGTCACAAGTGTTCATAGCCACCGGGAAGAGGAACCGGGTACTAGATTCGTGCCACCCGCCACGCCCTGTGGTGATGTTGAAGCCTTCTCGACATTACATACTAGTGAAAGATGAAAAGGTCTATATGGGTGACTCTAGGTCCGTTCCTCGCTGAGGGAACAGCAAGGTTCTTCCGGTTAACTTCAGGGAAAACCCTTTCACTTAGTAATGTTCTTCATGTTCCCGAGATTCGGCCGAATCTGATTTCGTGGTCCCCACCGGGAAAAGTCAAGGCCAAGGTGACTTTTGAGAGTGACAAGTTTGTTCCGGACAAAGAACGAGGGTTTTGTTGGTAAAGGTTATTGTAATAATAAAGGGTCTTTTCATGTTGAATGTACTTGACAACATTATTATTAATAAGAATGAATCGCCGCTTTATTTGCTTGACTCTTTTAATATATGGCATGGTAGACTAGGACATGTGAATGTTCAAGATATGAAAAGGATGAAAGCATGTGGTTTATTGTCTAATATTTCTGATTTTTCTAATGATAAATGTGAGATATGTACCGAGACTAAAGCCACGAAGAAACCCCCGTAGAGAACTGTCTAGAGATAAACCGATTACTAACTCTTATTCATAATGGATTTGTGTGAATTCAGAAGTACCATGTCTAGAGGGGGAAGTTTTATTATATTACATTCATAGATGACTTCTCTAGGTACACCATGGTATATTTACTTAGACACAAGCATGAGGCAGGTGAGATGTTTCTCAAGTACAAAGTCGGGTTGAAAACCAAATTTAATCAGAAGATTAATAGACTTCGGTCCGATAGGGGTGGAGAATATGAGTCTAACCCCTTCCGTGACTTTTGTGACAAGAATGGCATTATTCATGAGACTACTCCACCATACTCTCCCCGAGTCTAATGGAGTAGCCGAACGGAAAAACGTAACACTAAAAGAGATGATGAATGCTATGCTTGTAAGTTCGAGCTTCCCTCAACTTGTGGGGAAGCAATCCTATCCGCTTGCCATATACGTATAGGATACCCAACAAGAAAACAGGGAATAAGACACCATATGAGTTATGGAAAGGTCATGTACCTACCCCGACATACTTAAAAATGTGGGGTGTCTTGCTAAGGTTCTTGTGAACGAACCTAAAAGAGAAAAATCGGGACCTAGAACCGCTGATTGTATGTTCATTGGTTATGCTCATAATAGTGTCGCATATAGATTTTAGTAGTAAAATCGATAATAACCTTGTCGATGCTAACACTATTATAGAGAGTAAAAATGCTGATTTCTTTGAGAATTTGTTTCCTTTGAAAATTGGCATTGAGAGGTTGGTAGCTCCTAGTGAACAACAATCAACAGATCCCTAATTTTCTGAACAAGAAATTCGGAAGAGTAAAAGAGACAGAAAATCCACCAATTTTGGTGATGACTTTTACACATTTTCTTCTTGATGATGATCCCGCGGACGATAATGAGGCAATCAGGCCTCGAGATGCACCTTCTCGAAGGATGCTATACACTCGTGAGCTAGATTCGATTATAGCTAATCACACATGGGAGATAGTTGATCTACCTCCCGGGCTAAACCTATAATGCTACAAGTGGATCTTCAAAAAGAAATTGAAACTAGATGGTTCCATTGAGAAATACAAGGCTAGACTTGTAGTCAAGGGATTCTCCCGCAAAAAGGCATTGACTATTTTGATACTTATGCCCTCGTAAATAGGGATTTCTTCTATAAGAGTTCTATGGCTCTAGCTGCTATTCATAATTTATTTATTCATCAAATGGATGTAAAACTGCATTTTGAATGGTGATCTTGATGAAGAAATATATATGATGCAGCCCGAGGGCAATGATAGTAAGACGGGGAATGAGCATAAGGTATGCAAGTTAGTTAAGTCTTTATATGGGTTGAAACAAGCCAAAACAATGGCATGAAAAGTTTGACAGTTGTCATGATGTCTAATGGATATCACATAAATGATGCCGATAAATGTATTTACTTTAAATCTTTTGATGTGAATACATATGTGATTATCCGCCTATATGTGGATGACATGTTAATCATGAGTCCTAGCCTTGATGTTGTGAGAAACACCAAGATGTTTTTATCCTCCCAATTTGAAATGAAGGATTTGGGAGAAGCCGATGTGATTCTTGGAATCAAAATCATCGTAAACAGCTGATGGCTATATCGCCACAAAGAGCATTATGTTGAGAAGTTTTGAAGAAGTTTAACTTTTATGATAGTAAGCCCGTAGCATCGACACCTTATGAGGCAAATAGTGAACTTCAAAAAATGCTCAACATGGTGTACTTCAGTCTAGATATGCCCAAATTATTGGTAGTCTCATGTACTTGATGAATTGCACTAGACCGACATTGCTTATGCAGCTAGCGTGCTAAGCATACACACTCATTGTCCTAGTCGAACATTGGAGCCGCTTAGAGAGATTAGCCCAAGTACTTGAAAGGAACAATGAATTACGCATAAGGTTTAGACAAACTCCACCGCGATAGAGAGGTTATTGTGATGCAAACCGATATCCGATTCTCATGATATCAAGTCCACTAGTGGTTATATTTTCACCCTAGTGGAGGTGCGCCGCTTGAAATCTTCTAAGCAGACCTTGATAGCTCGCTCAACCATGGAGTCCGAGCTTATTGCTTTAGATAAAGCAAGTGCCGAGGTCGAGCGGCTTAGAAACCTCTTGGCGATCTTCCTATTGGTACAAAACCGCTTCCAAATTGCATCTATGCATCAGGATCGCCAGCCGCAATAGCAAAGGCAAAGAGCAAATTGTATAATGGGAAAAGCAGCATATTCGCCCGAGACTACAGCCTATAAAGCAACCGCACCGAACTGGAGTCAGGGCTCTAGATTATGTGAGGTCGAAGTTAAATTTGGCCGATCCTCCGACAAAGCCACTTAACAGAGACAAGTGGTTGATACGCCGAGGGGATGGGACTTTTGCCTTAGATAGAGGGCTTATTAATCGACGGCAACCCCACCTATGTGATTGGAGATCCCATGAAGTAGGTTCAAAGGGAAAACAAGTCACCTAGTCGCCTCGGTATGCTATTGTCTTTATTTGAGACGCCCCACCCTATGACTAGATAGCATTATTGTATACTTTGTATAACTTGAATAGCAATGAGAAAAAGGATGAGTTATTTTACTCTTAATGGAATCCATAGTCCATTATTTTTACGAGATAGTGTATTTTAACCGCTATGTACACTTGATGGATATCCACCTACGGAAATGTAACTGGTCGGTTCTTATGAGTATTCGTGCAAATACTCTAGAGCATTCACTTAACACGTAAGCTAAGGGCCAAAAAGCCAACACCGCTAATAATGCATATAATGAAGGAGCAATGTGGGTGCATGTCCTCTATTTTACTACAAGGGAATGTTGGTTCAAAGATTTTTAATCCACCACTTTCACGCATTATAAGACATGTTACCCTATGACCGGTTCAAGCCCTAAAAGCACCAAGATCTTATGCATTGTTTTTCGATTCTCTCCGCATTTCGTTAACCCATTTCTTTGTAATATCCTATTCCAAAATAGTGGGGGACTATAAGTATTTTGAAATAGTGGGGGATTGTTGAATCTTCATGTGTATTTCAAATACTTGTGTGTTGTTTAGTCCCACATTGATGAACCACCACTAGCTAGTGAGGTATTTGAGGTGAACTCTAGCATAAGGGGGCGCCCCTTAGGGTACAAAGGCTTTTGTGTTAGGAGGAGGACTCACCCAAAACCACACGCTACGCTCCCTCCCGCTCCCGCGACCGAACCGAGTCGAAGTCGGTCGTGGGCTTGGGCTGGGCTTGCACGTCTAGTGGGTAGTGGATCATCAATAGCCTAAACTTTTTCTTTTGAACAAGTTTCGCCGGAGTTCCACTAACAAATGATTCTCAGACGCTTGAGAGTTCTACTTTGATTTGGTTTTGTGAAACCGAATTAGAGAGGTGTCCTTCTCCATCTATGATTCGATCATACCTCTATATAAACACACCGTGTTCATTAGAGGGATTGAATCACGTAACGAGAGAGGAGACGACGAGAGATAGAACTCGAACTCGTGGCTGGCCGCCGCCGCTATATCGACTAAGATAGAAGTCGCGGCATAAGCCGCCGCTACTACGTAACCAAAAAAATAAAAACGTAACTCGTCGCTATACTATCCCTTCATCTCACCATACACCGGATCGTTAGAAACGATAAGTCTATCATTGCTTTTATCTCTTCTTCCCGTCCACCGCAGAGTTATATTGCCGCTCTAGAGGGTAGTCTATTCTAGTGCAAAGTTAGATCGGATCACTGTTAACCATTGAATCCTCGTGGAGGAAGACGCCACCGTCTGCTTTCTCGCACCATCGGAAGGGGCTTAAATCTTTCCTTAAGACGTTCTAATCCGCTACTTTGGTTATTACCGCTATTCTCGTCCTTGTCTTCTATTGTTTTCTTTTATCCGCATACAACAATCTTAAGGAAAGAATAAGATGTCTACACCGCTGACACCACGCCGATCAAAGAAACTACTCGAGTCATGGAAGTAACTTCGCCTATGAGAGATGCCGCACCTCTACCAATGCTCGCAATTTACCTAATGTGTCAAAGATTGAATCCTTCAACGGTTCACACTTCAAGAGATGGAGAGAAAGGGTGTTCACAGCCCTAGATGTACTCAACTATGCAAAGTATCTCATCGATACAAAGACCCATGGAGGGTTCTAATGATTTCGAAAAGAAATCAAGCCGCTTTGGCTCAACGGGAATAAGGTATGTCGCCATGCTATTTTGAGTACCTTGTCCAATGAGATTTTTGATATTTATTGTTCAAATAAGAATGCACATGATATTTGGGAGAGTTTGAACAAGAAATACATAATAGAGGATGCCGGTAATTTAAATATGCTATCGGGAATTTTCTTAAGTTCCATATGAGAGAGGATAGAGATGTAACGCCTCAAATCCATGATTTTCATGTGCCGATTAATGATTTGAAAACCGAGGGTATTAATTTACCCTAATCCTTTGTTGCCGGATGTTTGATTGAGAAACTCCCCGAAGTCTTGGAAACACTATAAAAATAGTATGAAGCATAAGCGTAAGCATGACTCTTGAGGATGTGATCATTCATCATTCACATTCACATAGAGGAAAAGAACAAGACTCGGATGAGGTGTTGTCTAAGGAATTTCATTCTAAAGCCAATATCATTGAAGGTAATCCCAAAGAAATCTAACAAAACCTCTAAGAAGCGTAAGTCCAACAAAAATAAGAATTTCAAGGTCAAAGGCACTTCTTTTAAAAAGGAGTGGTAATCGCAATGGAAATTGTTATGTTTGTGGTAAACCCGACATAGGGCTTTCGCCAGTGCGCATACAAGAAAGACACCGATGATCCTCCCAATGCTAATCTAGTTGAGGGAGATGATATTGTTGTCGCTGTCGTGGTCACAAGTGTTCATAGCCACCGGAAGAGGAACCGGGTACTAGATTCTCGTGCCACCCGCCACGCCTCGTGGTGATGTTGAAGCCTTCTCGATTACATACTAGTGAAAGATGAAAAGGTCTATATGGGTGACTCTAGGTCTGTTCCTGTTGAGGGAACAGCAAGGTTCTTCCGGGTTAACTTCGTGGAAAACCCTTTCACTTAGTAATGTTCTTCATGTTCCCCGGTGATTCGGCCGAATCTGATTTCTGGTCCCTACCGGGAAAGTCAAGGCCAAGGTGACTTTTTGAGAGTGACAAGTTTGTTCCGACAAAGAATGAGGGTTTTGTTGGTAAAGGTTATTGTAATAACAAAGGGTCTTTTCATGTTGAATGTACTTGACAACATTATTATTAATAAGAATGAATCGTCGCTTTATTTGCTTTGACTCTTTTAATATATGGCATGGTAGACTAGGACATGTGAATGTTCAAGATATGAAAAGGATGAAAGCATGTGGTTTATTGTCTAATATTTCTGATTTTTCTAATGATAAATGTGATATATGTTTGTGACTAAAGCCACGAAAGAAACCCCAGAGAACCGGTGGTTCTAGAGATAAACCGATTACTAACTCTTATTCATAATGGATTTGGGTGAATTCGTATACCATGTCCAGAGGGGAAGTTTTATTATATTACATTCATAGATGACTTCTCTAGGTACACCATGGTATATTTACTTAGACAAAGCATGAGGCAGGCGAGATGTTTCTCAAGTACAAAGTCGGTTGAAAACCAAATTAAACAGAAGATTAATAGACTTCGGGTCCGATAGGGGGAGAATATGAGTCTAACCCCTTCCGTGACTTTTGTGACAAGAATGGCATTATTCATGAGACTACTCCACCATACTCTCCCTCGAAGTCTAATGGAGTAGCCGAACGGAAAAACGTAACACTAAAAGAGATGATGAATGCTATGCTTGTAAGTTCGAGCTTCCCCTCAACTTGTGGGGAAGCAATCCTATCCGCTTGCCATATACGTAATAGGATACCCAACAAGAAAACAGGGAATAAGACACCATACGAAGTTATGGAAAGGTCATGTACCTACCCCGACATACTTAAAAATGTGGGGGTGTCTTGCTAAGGTTCTTGTGAACGAACCTAAAAAGAGAAAAATCGGGACCTAGAACCGCTGATTGTATGTTCATTGGTTATGCTCATAATAGTGTCGCATATAGATTTTAGTAGTAAAATCTGATAATAACCTTGTCGATGCTAACACTATTATAGAGAGTAAAAATGCTGATTTCTTTGAGAATTTGTTTCCTTTGAAAATTGGCATCGAGAGGTTGGTAGCTCCTAGTGAACAACAATCAACAGATCCCGAATTTTCTCAACAAGAAATTCGAAGAGTAAAAGAGACAGAAATCCACCAATTTTGGTGATGACTTTTACACATTTCTTCTTGATGATGATCCCGTGGACGATAATGAGGCAATCGGGCCTCGAGATGCACCTTTCGGAAGGATGCTATACACTCGTGAGCTAGATTCGATTATAGCTAATCACACATGGGAGATAGTTGATCTACCTCCCGGGCTTAAACCTATAATGCTACAAGTGGATCTTCAAAAAGAAATTGAAACTAGATGGTTCCATTGAGAAATACAAGGCTAGACTTGTAGTCAAGGGATTCTCCCGTAAAAAAGGCATTGACTATTTTGATACTTATGCCCCCGTAACTAGGATTTCTTCTATAAGAGTTCTAATGGCTCTAGCTGCTATTCATAATTTATTTATTCATCAAATGGATGTAAAACCGCATTTTGAATGGTGATCTTGATGAAGAAATATATATGATGCAGCCCGAGGGTACGATAGTACCGGGAATGAGCATAAGGTATGCAAGTTAGTTAAGTCTTTATATGGTTTGAAACAAGCCAAAACAATGGCATGAAAAGTTTGACAGTTGTCATGATGTCTAATGGATATCACATAAATGATGCCGATAAATGTATTTACTTTAAATCTTTTGATGTGAATACATATGTGATTATCCGCCTATATGTGGATGACATGTTAATCATGAGTCCTAGCCTTGATGTTGTGAGAAACACCAAGATGTTTTTATCCTCCCAATTTGAAATGAAGGATTTGGGAGAAGCCGATGTGATTCTTGGAATCAAAATCATCGAAAACGCTGATGGCTATACGCCACAAGAGCATTATGTTGAGAAGTTTTGAAGAAGTTTAACTTTTATGATAGTAAGCCCGCGGTCGACACCTTATGAGGCAAATAGTGAACTTCGTAAAAATGCTCAACATGGTGTACTTCAGCCTAGATATGCCCAAATTATTGGTAGTCTCATGTACTTGATGAATTGCACTAGACCTGACACATTGCTTATGCAGTTAGCGTGCTAAGCAGATATACTCATTGTCCTAGTCGAAACATCGAGCGCTAGAGAGATTAGCCAAGCAATTTGAAAGGAACAATGAATTACGCATAAGGTTTAGACAAACTCCACCTCGTGATAGAGGTTATTGGATGCAAACCGATATCCGATTCTCATGATATCAAGTCCACTAGTGGTTATATTTTCACCCTAGGTGGAGGTGCAAATGCTTGGAAATCTTCTAAGACCCTTGATAGCTCGCTCAACCATGGAGTCCGAGCTTATTGCTTTAGATAAAGCAAGTTACCGAGGTCGAGCGGCTTAGAAACCTCTTGGCGATCTTCCTATTGGTACAAAACCGCCTTCCAAATTGCATTCCATGCATCAGGGATCACAGTATGCAATAGCAAAGGCAAAGAGCAAATTGTATAATGGGAAAAGCAGTATATTCGCCCCGAGACTACAAACTATAAAGCAAATCTTTGAATCTGAGTCAGTGGCTCTAGATTATGTGAGGTCGAGTTAAATTTGGCCGATCCTCCGACAAAGCCACTTAACAGAGACAAGTGGTTGATACGCCGAGGGGATGGGACTTTTGCCTTAGATAGAGGGCTTATTAATCGACGGCAACCCCACCTATGTGATTGAGATCCCATGAAGTAGGTTCAAAGGGAAAACAAGTCACCTAGTCGCCCGGTATGCTATTGTCTTTATTTGAGACGCCCCACCCTATGACTAGATAGCATTATTGTATACTTTGTATAACTTGAATAGCAATGAGAAAAAGGATGAGTTATTTTACTCTTTAATGGAATCCATAGTCCATTATTTTTTTATGAGATAGTGTATTTTAACCGCTATGTACACTTGATGGATATCCACCTACGGAATGTAGAACTGGTCGGTTCTTATGGGTATTCAGCAAATACTCTGTGAGCATTCACATAACACAGTAGCTAGCAAGGGCCAAAAAGCGCAACACCGCAGTAATGCATATAATGAAGGAGCAATGTGGGTGCATGTCCTCTATTTTACTACAAGGGAATGTTGGTTCAAAGATTTTTAATCCACCACTTTCACGCATTATAAGACATGTTACCCTATGACCGGTTCAAGCCCTAAAAGCACCAAGATCTTATGCATTGTTTTTCGATTCTCTCCGCATTTCGTTAACCCATTTCTTTGTAATATCCTATTCCAAAATAGTGGGGACTATAAGTATTTTGAAATAGTGGGGATTGTTGAATCTTCATGTGTATTTCAAATACTTGTGTTGTTTAGTCCCACATTGATGAACCACCACTAGCTAGTGAGGTATTTGAGGTGAACTCTCTAGCATAAGGGCGCCCTTAGGTACAAAGGCTTTTGTGTTAGGAGGAGGACTCACCCAAAACCACACATCGCTACTGCTTCCGCCGCCACCGAACCGAGCCGAAGTCGTCGTCGTCGGGCTTGGGGCTTGGGCTGTTATACTAGTGGGTAGTGGATTATCAATAGCCTAAACTTTTTCTTTTTTAACAAGTTTCGGCCGAGTTCCACTCAGTTGGATTGATTCTCAGACGCCGGCTGAGAGTTCTACTTTGATTTGGTTTTTGTGAAACCGAATTTGTGAGGTGTCCTTCTCCATCTATGATTCGATCATACCTCTATATAAACACAGCCCGTGTTCATTAGAGGGGATTGATCACACAACGAGAGAGAGAGAGACGCAGAGATAGAACTCGTGGTGTCAGCTCGGGCCGCTATATATCGACTAAGATAGAAGTCGCAAAGCCGCCGCTACTACGTAACCAAATAAACAAAAACGTAAACTTCGTGCGCATACTATCCTTCATCTCACCATACCCGAATCGAAAACAGATAAGTCTATCATTGCTTTCTTTATTCTCTTCTTCCCACCGCCGCCGGAGAGAGTTATATTGTCGCTCTAGAGGGTAGTCTATTCTAGTGCAAAGTTAGATCACCGTTAACCATTGAATCCTCGCGAGGAAGACGCCACCGTTGCTTTCGCACCATTGAAGGGGCTTAAATCTTTCCTTAAGGACAGCCTAATCCGCTTTTGGTTATTACCTGCTATTCTCGTCTCGTCTTCTATTGTTTTCTTTTATCTGCATACAACAATCTTAAGGAAAGAATAAGATGTATACACCTGTTGACACCACGCTGATCAGAGAAACTAATTCTGGAGTCATGGAAGTAACTTCGTCTATGAGAGATGCTGCACCTCTACTGAATGCTCGCAATTTACCTAATGTGTCAAAGATTGAATCCTTCAACGGTTCACACTTCAAGAGATGGAGAGAAAGGGTGTTCACAGCCCTAGATGTACTCAACTATGCAAAGTATCTCACTGATACAGCACCCATGGAGGGTTCTAATGATTTCGAAAGAAATCAAGCTGCTTGGCTCAATGGGAATAAGGTATGTCGTCATGCTATTTTGAGTACCTTGTCCAATGAGATTTTTGATATTTATTGTTCAAATAAGAATGCACATGATATTTGGGAGAGTTTGAACAAGAAATACATAATAGGATGCCGGTACTTTAAATATGCTATCGGGAATTTTCTTAAGTTCCATATGAGAGAGGATAGAGATGTAACGCCTCAAATCCATGATTTTCATGTGTGCCGATTAATGATTTGAAAACCGAGGGTATTAATTTACCCCAATCCTGTTGTCCGGATGTTTGATTGAGAAACTCCCCGAAGTCTTGGAAACACTATAAAAATAGTATGAAGCATAAGCCAAAGCAGATGACTCTTGAGGATGTGATCATTCACATTCACATTCATATAGAGGAAAAGAACAAGACTCGATGAGGTGTTGTCTAAGGAATTTCATTCTAAAGCCAATATCATTGAAGGTAATCCCAAAGAAATCTAACAAAACCTCTAAGAAGCGTAAGTCCAACAAAAATAAGAATTTCAAGGTCAAAGGCACTTTTTTTAAAGGAGTGGTAATCGGCAATGGAAATTGTTATGTTTGTGGTAAACCCGACATAGGGCTTTTCGCGCATTAATAAAGAAAGACAATCGATGATCCTCCCAATGCTAATCTAGTCGAGGGAGATGATATTGTTGCCGCTGTCGTGTCACAAGTGTTCATAGCCACCGGGAAGAGGAACCGGGTACTAGATTCGGTGCCACCCGCCACGCCCGGGTGGTGATGTTGAAGCCTTCTCGATTACATACTAGTGAAAGATGAAAAGGTCTATATGGGTGACTCTAGGTCCGTTCTCGCTGAGGAACAGTGCAAGGTTCTTTCCGGTTAACTTCGTGGAAAACCCTTTCACTTAGTAATGTTCTTCATGTTCCCGAGATTCGGCCGGACCTGATTTCTGTATCCCTATCGGGAAAAGTCAAGGCCAAGGTGACTTTTGAGAGTGACAAGTTTGTTCCGACAAAGAATGAGGGTTTTGTTGGTAAAGGTTATTGTAATAACAAATGGTCTTTTCATGTTGAATGTACTTGACAACATTATTATTAATAAGAATGAATCGCTTCGCTTTATTTGTTTGACTCTTTTAATATATGGCATGGTAGACTAGGACATGTGAATGTTCAAGATATGAAAAGGATGAAAGCATGTGGTTTATTGTCTAATATTTCTGATTTTTCTAATGATAAATGTGAGATATGTACCGAGACTAAAGCCACGAAGAAACCCCCGTAGAACCGCGGTCTAGAGATAAAACCGATTACTAACTCTTATTCATACGGATTTGTGTGAATTCGTAAGTACCATGTCTGTAGGGGGAAGTTTTATTATATTACATTCATAGATGACTTCTCTAGGTACACCATGGTATATTTACTTAGACACAAGCATGAGGCAGCGAGATGTTTCTCAAGTACAAAGTCGAAGTTGAAAACCAAATTAACCGTAGAAGATTAAGAGACTTCGGTCCGATAGGGTGGAGAATATGAGTCTAACCCCTTCCGTGACTTTTGTGACAAGAATGGCATTATTCATGAGACTACTCCACCATACTCTCCCCGAAGTCTAATGGAGAGCCGAACGGAAAAACGTAACACTAAAAGAGATGATGAATGCTATGCTTGTAAAAGTTCGAGCTTCCCTCAACTTGTGGGGGAAGCAATCCTATCCGCTTGCCATATACGTAATAGGATACCCAACAAGAAAAAACAGGGAATAAGACACCATACGAAGTTATGGAAAGGTCATGTACCTACCCCGACATACTTAAAAATGTGGGGGTGTCTTGCTAAGGTTCTTGTGAACGAACCTAAAAAGAGAAAAATTCGGGACCTAGAACCGCTGATTGTATGTTCATTGTTATGCTCATAATAGTGCCGCATATAGATTTTAGTAGTAAAATCTGATAATAACCTTGTCGATGCTAACACTATTATAGAGAGTAAAAATGCTGATTTCTTTGAGAATTTGTTTCCTTTGAAAATTGGCATCGAGAGGTTGGTAGCTCCTAGTGAACAACAATCAACGTGATCCCGAATTTTCTCAACAAGAAATTCGAAGAGTAAAAGAGATGAAATCCACCAATTTTGGTGATGACTTTTACACATTTCTTCTTGATGATGATCCCGCGGACGATAATGAGGCAATCGGGCCTCGAGATGCACCTTTCTCGAAGGATGCTATACACTCGAGCTAGATTCGATTATAGCTAATCACACATGGGAGATAGTTGATCTACCTCCCCGGGCTTAAACCTATAATGCTACAAGTGGATCTTCAAAAAGAAATTGAAACTAGATGGTTCCATTGAGAAATACAAGGCTAGACTTGTAGTCAAGGGATTCTCCCAAAAAAGGCATCGACTATTTTGATACTTATGCCCCGTGAATCTAGGATTTCTTCTATAAGAGTTCTATCGGCTCTAGCTGCTATTCATAATTTATTTATTCATCAAATGGATGTAAAACCGCATTTTTGAATGGTGATCTTGATGAAGAAATATATATGATGCAGCCCGAGGGCACGATAGTACGGGAATGAGCATAAGATACGCAAGTTAGTTAAGTCTTTATATGGTTGAAACAAGCCAAAACAATGGCATGAAAAGTTTGATGTTGTCATGATGTCTAATGGATATCAAATAAATGATGCCGATAAATGTATTTACTTTAAATCTTTTGATGTGAATACATATGTGATTATCCGCCTATATGTGGATGACATGTTAATCATGAGTCCTAGCCTTGATGTTGTGAGAAACACCAAGATGTTTTTATCCTCCCAATTTGAAATGAAGGATTTGGGAGAAGTTTCCATGTGATTCTTGGAATCAAAATCATCGAAACAAATGATGGCTATACGCCACAAGAGCATTATGTTGAGAAGTTTTTAAGAAGTTTAACTTTTATGATAGTAAGCCCGTCGACACCTTACGAGGCAAATAGTGAACTTCGTAAAAATGCTCAACATGGTGTACTTCAGCCTAGATATGCCCAAATTATTGGTAGTCTCATGTACTTGATGAATTGCACTAGACCGACATTGCTTATGCAGTTAGCGGTAGCTAAGATACACTCATTGTCCTAGTCGGGAACATTGGAGTCGTTAGAGATTAGCCAAGTACTTGAAAGGAACAATGAATTACGGCATAAGGTTTAGACAAACTCCACCGTGATAGAGGGTTATTGTGATGCAAACCGATATCCGATTCTCATGATATCAAGTCCACTAGTGGTTATATTTTCACCCCTAGTGGAGGTGCGCCGCTTTGGAAATCTTCTAAGCAGACCTTGATAGCTCGCTCAACCATGGAGTCCGAGCTTATTGCTTTAGATAAAGCAAGTTATGAGGTCGAGTGGCTTAGAAACCTCTTGGCGATCTTCCTATTGGTACAAAACCGCTTCCAAATTGCACCTATGCATCAATTTCGTCAGCCGCAAAGAGCAAAGGCAAAAGAGCAAATTGTATAATGGGAAAAGCAGCATATACGCCCCGAGACTACAGCCTATAAAGCAAATGAATCTGGAGTTGTGGCTCTAGATTATGTGAGGTCGAGTTAAATTTGGCCGATCCTCGACAAAGCCACTTAACAGAGACAAGTGGTTGATACGCCGGGGATGGGACTTTTGCCTTAGATAGAGGGCTTATTAATCGACGCAACCCCACCTATGTGATTGGAGATCCCATGAAGTAGGTTCAAAGGGAAAACAAGTCACCTAGTCGCCCGGGTATGCTATTGTCTTTATTTGAGACGTCCCACCCTATGACTAGATAGCATTATTGTATACTTTGTATAACTTGAATAGCAATGAGAAAAAGGATGAGTTATTTTACTCTTAATGGAATCCATAGTCCATTATTTTTATGAGATAGTGTATTTTAACTGCTATGTACACTTGATGGATATCCACCCACGGAATGTAGAACTGGTCGGTTCTTATGAGTATTCAGGCAAATACTCTAGAGCATTCACATAACACAGGAAGCGCAAGGGCCAAAAAGCGCAACACCGCAGAACAGGCATATAATGAAGGAGCAATGTGGGTGCATGTCCTCTATTTTACTACAAGGGAATGTTGGTTCAAAGATTTTTAATCCACCACTTTCACGTATTATAAGACATGTTACCCTATGACCGGGTTCAAGCCCAAAAGCACCAAGATCTTATGCATTGTTTTTTCGATTCTCTCCGCATTTCGTTAACCCATTTCTTTTGTAATATCCTATTCCAAAATAGTGGGGACTATAAGTATTTTGAAATAGTGGGGATTGTTGGAATCTTCATGTGTATTTCAAATACTTGTGTGTTGTTTAGTCCCACATTGATGAACCACCACTAGCTAGTGAGGTATTTGAGGTGAACCTCTAGCATAAGCGCGCGCCCTTAGGTACAAAGGCTTTGTGTTAGGAGGGAGGACTCACCCAAAACCACACGCCAATCGCCCGCCGCCCGGACCCAGAACCGAGTCGGCCCGAAAGTAAGTCGTGGTCTTGGGCTTGGGCTTGGGGCATTATACTAGTGGGTAGTGGATCATCAATAGCCTAATTTTTTTGAACAAGTTTCGGTTGGAGTTCCACTAACAAGTTGGATTCCGTATCGACCAGAGTTCTACTTTGATTTGGTTTTGTGAAACCGAATTAGAGAGGTGTCCTTCTCCATCTATGATTCGATCATACCTCTATATAAACACACCGTGTTCATTGGAGGGATTGATCCTGCAACGTAGAGAGAGAGAGGACGCAGAGATAGAACTTCGTGTCTTCCGGCCGCTATATCGACTAAGATAGAAGTCGCGCAAGCCGCCGCTACTACGAAACCCAAATAAAATGTAAAACGTAACTCGTCGATCACTATCCCTTCATCTCGCCATACCCCGGAATCGGAAAACGGATAAGTCTATCATTGCTTTCTTTATTCTCTTCTTCCCCGCCGGCCGCCCGAGAGTTATATTCGTTTCTGAGGGTAGTCTATTCTAGTGCAAAGTTAGGCTCACCGTTAACTATTGAATCGCGTGAAAGACGCCATGCTGTTGCCTTTTCGCACCATTGGAAGGGAAATCTTTCCTTAAGGCGACGGCTCTAATCCGCGCCTTGGTTATTACCTGTTATTCTGTCCGTGTCTTCTATTGTTTTCTTTTATCTGCATACAACACAGTATTAGCTCAATATGTTGCCATTACAATTGACAAGTAATCAACCTCACCATTTTTTTTTATTGGTAAGTCTGTTTTAAATGAGAGTAGTAACTTTTTGATGCTGTTGGAGTTCGAGTACCAGAACTCATCACCAAAAGGCTTTACCGACTTTGCTGGTCTGCACCTGCGCACTGAACCATTGTTTGACCATACTCTTAAATCTTAATAATAGCCAGCCGAGCCGAGTCTCTCTCTCTAATAAACTTTTCCCTCTCCTTGATTTCTTTTGTTCACAATTTTTAATAATAATGGCGACGGCCCCTGAAATACCCCCTGGATATCGTGATTGGTCTAAGTGTGGTGATTTTGGTGGTCCTTGTAAAGATGTTGACGCTGCTACCAGGGAAGAACTTCGCCGTCAGAGACGTACCAAAACATTTTGTCGAATGTTGTTGTCGAATGTCAAAATGTTTTGTCTTCACTCTCCTCTCGAATTGTTCCTTTTATCTTAATAAATAATTTTTTTTAGTTACTGTAGAACAAGGAATGGATATCATTAAAGATGGTGTAACTGTCCGTCCCGTGCAGATATTGTTGTCAGCTTGACCACGTTATATGTGTGTCCCCCGAGACCTTTCCCAAAATTATTCCCCCACCTGGTGCCAAAATATTAGTACCCCCTTTGAACATTAAAGAGAACGCAAGAAACAATTCAGTTGTTATTAAGAATCTCTCCAAAGACATTCGTGACAATGACTTGCTTAAGCTCTTCACCGATTTTGGTCCTGTGCCAAAGGTTCAGGTTGCAATGTACAAGAAGACTGGCGTGTCCCTATGCGTTGGTTTTGCTAGGTTTGAAAGCATTGATGATGCTGAGAGAGCTATGAACAATCTCAATGCAGATGGTTATCACATTGAGTGGCTAGTTTAATCCTCTTTTTTTTATTATTAGCTCTCTGCCACTGTCTTATTAGTAGTATCCTACGACTTGCTACTATATGTTAGTGTTTCTGCTATGGATATGTTTACTAATTACTATGGTGCCAGAACAATTCTAACTTTAAATGGCATGTTAGCTATATATCTCTATTAATAAATGTTGTTATATTAGTTTGAGTGTAGTTGTTGCTGTGGATGTTTGTTTCTTAAATGGTAGATCGACAAGCTGTTGTTAAGCCTTGTGTGGTGCTGATACCATTGACAGATTTCATAGGAAAAGAAGTGAAAACTGAAACTGATTCAATTTATAACATGAATTATGATGTGTTCTGTTTACACTTTAACTGAATAACTCAATTCTTGTGGTGTTTTCCCTGCTAGACTTTTAGTATACCTCACATGTTGAGAGTTCTAAAGTGTGCCAGATATTAAATTTGAAATGATATTGAGGGCGTCATTAAACTGTGCTATTGTGTATAAAGATATTTCATAATTGGCTGTGCCTGTGTTTGTTTGCCTGTGTATTATATTAGAGATGGTATTAAGGATAATTTGGAAGTAGGATAGGAATATTTCTAGGTGTTTCTAACTCCAAATTCCTTACCAAAAGATTCAAATACAGGTAAAAGCTTTACATTCAAATGGCATCAAAGTTTACACAATTTGTTCCATACTCGTCACTTTATTAGTGGTGAGAACGCCTACAACACACTCAGTTTTGTTTAAAATTATTAGGTTCTTGCACCTGCATAACATGTTTATGAGTACGGTAAGGCAAACTCCGACTGGAGATCCAGTTTTAAGCATAGGTGTGACTTGTTTGTGCCGTATAATAATTGTGTCAGATCAGTTTTTAGATGCAGAAGTCATATTTATGCACACTGTCAGGGTTGTTCGCGTGCCACTTGATGTGTCTGTATCATGTACCGAGTACTGACTGACTTGTAGCCATTATAACATTGCTGCCAGATGATGGCCCCATGCTTCTTGACTCTCAGTAACTGATGGAGGTGCCAAATGTAGGTTCTGAGGACTAAACACTTGCATTTGGTGATGGGTGTTCACGAGCCAAATCACGGATTTAGATCCAGATGTATATCTATGATCTGAAATTTGACGGTCTTCAGTACCCTGCCGGTCTGCCCTAGAGGGAAATTTGTTGGTTGGCCTTTTGGGGCCCTTCTAATGAATCAGTGCCACATTGGAGAGTTGCTCCTCTTCGCGATGGTGTCTAATCTCCAATCCCTTCTAGTACTCTGTGACTCTATAACTGCATCCTTGACCTTCTGCAGAAAACCTATTATGAGATGCTAAGATGCCTTGAGAGCATCAACCAGGTTACTTGTGGTGAAGCATTTTCAAGAGGCGGCAAATAGTGCTTGAGAAGGCATACACGCAAGAGTGTGCTTCTGAGTACAGCTTTAGAAATGAAATATGCTTTAGAAGGATCGAGCCTACACTTAGGACCCTGTTTCAGAGTAGGGTTACTGAAATGAACTGTGCTTTAGAAGGATCGAGCACACACTTAGGATCCTGTTTCAGAGTAGGGTTACTGAAATGAACTGTGCTTTAGAAGGATCGAGCACACACTTAGGATCCTGTTTCAGAGTAGGGTTACTGAAATGAACTGTGCTTTAGAAGGATCGAGCACACTTAGGACCTTGCTCCAAAGTAGGGTTCTCGAGATGAGCTTCCTTCATTAATCAAAACTTCGGGGCTACACGCACAAGTTTCTTTTACACGAAACGCCATGTGTAAACATAATTAAAATTTGTTCAGCATAGTTGGTAGGACGTCATCCAGTTTCCCTGTGGTTCTGCACTTCCGCGGCCATACACCTATACCACACAACTACCCTCAACTCGTGTAGTCAAGTTGATGTAGTATTCAGGAGTAAATGGAGGTGCGCAGTAGATGACTTTGCCTGTTATAAAATATGAGGTCCTTTCAATTCTGACGTATCCCTCTTTATTATGGGCTGCATCTGAGATGTCCTTATAATTTGGTTTAAGCTTGAAAATTTGTACAGTTTAACCTTAGTAACAGAATTCAAAATTCAGTAAATTAAGATCAATTTATTGGACATTCTTCATATATACAAAACTAAAAAAAGAGTGTTAATTAAGAAGAGCTATGGACACTTTCTGAAACTTAAGAGCTTTAGGCGCTTTAACGCTCTCGCTAAATTGTTTGGCTATTAAAGTTTTTATCATCAAGACTTCAGTTTTATAAGGTTTTATACGTGGTAGAAGGATATGCAGATCCAATACTAAGTAACTTTCATTATGTGCTATTAGGCTTACAAAGAACACTAACTAGAAATTTTGGCCCGATCCAGCTTATTGAAACACACTATAGCAAACTTTCGTGCCATGATCTTCGGCATTAGGGAATCGATTATCTTCCTCCAATTCTATATCTAGTAAACCTTTTACTTTACTTCCTTGTTCACAAGACTTCTGGTATCATCACCCAAAAAATTTTACCGATTTTATAAGACTCTGGTATCATCACCCAAAAATTTTACTGACTTTGTTTAGTCGGCACCTGTGATGTGTCTACTTTACACTTTATATGGACCATAGGGCAGTTTACATTGAATTGAATAACTCAAATTCTTGTTTTCTGTTGAGATGGTTGGACAATGGACATCCCGTTGTAATTTCAAATACCTAACCAGTTGAAAGTTGTAAACTGTGTCAAACTTCAAATTTGAAATGAATTTATAGGGCTTTATTAAACTGCGCCAAGTTATTTACTGTCCTTGTTTTCCTGTAGTTTTTCCCTTGTGTATTAGGGATGATTTAGGAGCATAGGAATGTTTCCAGGTGTTTTACATTGAAATGGCTGTGAACTTTTGGTCTTAAGCCGCCTCTTATTTTAGTGGTGTGAACACCTACAACACACTCTGCCTTTTTGTTCAAAATTGTTCTTATGTTCTAGCACCTGTATAGCATGTTTATTGAATGTTGATGTTAAAACAAACCCTGAGATCCAGTTTTAAGCTTCGGTGTAACTTGTTTGAGTGGTACAAAAATCGTGTAAGTTTATTAGTTTTTAGATCCCTTCACAGCATCAATCAGGTAACCAAAAGGCGGATAGTAATGCTTTAGAAGGTCTGAATCGATTTTCGCTAGGTAAGTGGCAATTGTATTTTAAAAAAAAGTAAAGAAAAAACTGTCCAATATTAAGCAAATCCATTCGACAAAACATCAACTAAATCTCATCATTAATCAAGTGAGCGGAGTTCTGGGCTGAAGGGGGTTTATGAGGACAAAAAGTCATTTGGTTGGTTTTTCTCTGTCTGTCCTCACTTTTCATTCCTCATCTCTTATCTTCGTCCCTCTCCCTCTCCACGCCTTCTTAATCTTTCCCTCTCCATTCCTCCCTTTCCGCTCAGGCCCCCACTATATCGCAGTATACTAGTACAAGAGTTTCATCTTCTTCCGAGTCAGCACCAGAAGGACTTCAGTTTGGGCCTCACACGCACTGGGCCTTTCAAACGTACTCGGCCCGGCCCATCTGTCTGCAATTTTCTTGCCTACTCTACAACGGCCCCTTCAATGCTGTAACTTGGCAAACTCCGTCGATTGAAAACCATTGCTTTCTAGTACACATAAAAATTCATTAATGCTGCTGCATGTTCATTCTCACTTGTTGTCCTTCATTTGTTTCTCGCTTTTCTAACTCTCTTATTACAACAATGGCTTGTTCTTCTTCTTCTTCAGCAGCAGCTCTTCTTGTTCCTTCAGCTTCACTTCACAAGATTTCATTTCATCCAAAGTTTGATTCTTTACGTTTTTCTGGATTGACAAATGGAAGAGTTAAACCGTCCAGGTTATGTATGAGTGTGTCAGTTGGATCTAGTACATCTGTTGTTGACGATGGTTTGTTTGTGGATTATAAGCCCACTACTGCTTTTCTCTTCCCCGGTCAGGTATGCCCACAACTTGTCATTGTTGGAACCAAATTTTAAGAATTCAAATGGGACAAACTTGTTAAATTGTGATACAATACAACATACCCTTTGCGCCAATGTGATGATATTATAAAGGACTATTGCTTACCTTTTATATATGCAACATAGTCTTTTGAGGTTGTTGATACTGTTACAGTCTTTTACACAACCCGAGTTTCTATGGCTTTTCTTAGGGTGCACAAGCTGTGGGAATGGGTAATGAGGCCCAAAAGGTACAAGCTGCTGCTGCGTTATATGAGAAAGCAAATAACATACTTGGGTATGAGGACTCCTCTTTCTCTCTGAGTTAATTGTTGAATTTCAGATATGATAGCAAGCTCTTCTTGGTTTGTGCGATAGAGCAAATGTTTTGGTCTTGTGAATTTCATATAATGTTGGGAAATGCAGTTTCGATCTTCTGGATGTCTGCATTAATGGACCTAAAGAAAAACTGGACTCAACAGTTATTAGCCAGGTAATCTTCTCCCTTTGGTTGATATTGGTGTGTGCAATTGAAACTTGGGAAAGTGCTGGTTTGTTTTGGGATTTTCAATTGATCTCTAAGTCAGTGTTAATATTTGATTTTGCTTTTCCAGCCAGCTATCTATGTCACAAGCTTGGCTGCGGTGGAATTACTGCGTGCCCGTGATGGAGGGCAGCAGATTATAGATTCTGTGGATGTTACTTGTGGTCTAAGCTTGGGAGAATATACTGCCCTTGCATTTGCTGGAGCTTTTAGGTAGACCTTTTCACAATGTACATTAGAATTATTAGCACTTTTTCCTGTTGAAGGCACTGTCATCATACAACAATTTATTGGGAGATATGTTTCCTGAACAAGTGCATGTGATGCATCATATCACTCAATAAGTGTGCCACCTTGGACACACCATGGTAAAAAAATTAAACTAAATGAACGCCTATACCGTTTGTGTATAAGGCCTTTTGGCATCAAAACATGTTTCTCTAAACTAAAATCGGTATGGCGATACCTATATTTATACTGTTTAAGGGTTATGGCTTACTCTGGATATCACCAACCATTTATCAGTCCAGATCACTGGATTTACTTCATTTGTGTATGTGCTTTCTTTCGCTGATAAAATTTCTTTGTATAGACTACTTGGCAATGCACCTTCCCAGAATTATCACTTAGCCACAGCATCATATTCTAGTTTGAAGTTATCAATTTAGGATGCTTTTGCATTTAATCTCGAAATGATATCAATCTGTGTTGTTTCTCTTATTTATCTCCCTGACTAATTTTTCATGTGTAAGCTTCGAGGATGGACTAAAGCTTGTAAAGCTAAGAGGAGAAGCTATGCAGGTAAATGAAACCGTTTAAATGAATAATTCAGTTTTGTATCACTGACATGAAGCATTAATTACATCATTCGATGACTTTTTGCAGGAAGCAGCAGATTCTGCCAAAAGTGCAATGGTCAGTATCATAGGACTGGATTCTGAAAAAGTGCAATTGCTATGTGATGCAGCAAACGAAGACGTGGATGAAGAAAATAAAGTTCAGATCGCGAATTTTCTATGCCCGGTAAGATTGTTTATGAATCTAAACCTTTTGTTCTAAGGTACATTGACACGGATACGTGTGTAATATCAAAAATTGAGGTATATCACATACAATATGTGTCGGACACGGACACGTGGATATGTATCCGATGCAGATTATTTTTAAAATATTGTGTGCCCATGTAACATAGTTTTTGTTGTCATATACCTGGCTGATTTGATAACCTAGTCCTTTGACACAAGATGTTTCGTAATCCTAGGGAAATTATGCAGTGTCTGGAGGTCTGAAAGGAGTGGAAGCAGTAGAAGCTAAGGCGAAGTCATTTAAAGCTCGAATGACGGTAAGTTGTCTTTTAGGTGTATTGTAGGGAAACATAGCTGTCTGTCAAATATGTATGTTTAGGGCAAGTTTTCAAGTAACAACAATTATAAGTAGCATCCTTCCTGCATGCCCCCTTCTATCAGGTACGCCTTGCTGTTGCTGGTGCTTTTCATACCAGATTTATGAACCCAGCTGTCTCAAGATTGGAAGCAGCCTTAGCGGCAACAGAAATCAGAACCCCCAGAATGCCAGTCATATCCAACGTCGATGCACAGCCACATGCAGATCCAGCTACAATTAAGAATATTTTGGCTCAACAAGTGAGTCCTTAAATTTTGTTAAGTTGTTGCGTCTCTCAGATTCTAGGACCAAGAGCTAAAAGATGTTAATTACCCTCTCAACCTGGAAAAATAGGTGACTTCTCCAGTTCAGTGGGAGACAACAGTGAAGACTCTTCTAACCAAAGGGCTGGCAAAAAGTTATGAGTTGGGCCCTGGAAAGGTAAAACTTACTGACCAGGAAACTAGTAGAAACTATACTAGTTTAGTAGTATATCAATTGCAAAAGTGTATCTCACGAAACGACCCATGTCTTACACACTTATTCCATAATGTATCAGGTTATAGCTGGCATTGTGAAAAGAATGGACAAAAGTGCTCAGCTTGAGAACATAGGTGCCTAAAGGAACCCAAGGCTGCCCCTTCGAGGAGGTTTTTCCTCAAAACAACAACAACCAACGACAAGAAAAGCAGCAGCTTCCAAAATTGTTTGGACCTGATTGAACTGGAGGACGCCTCATGTCTCTGCATGTAGGATTTTGAATTTCCAACAGAAATTGTAACACTAGAGAATAAGACACATTTCATGTGGCAAACAAACATGTCGTGTGCGTAAGGTTTTTATTAGGGATCCTTTTTCTTCTGTGTTTAATCTGTGATGAGATGTATGAACCATGTTAACTCAATTTTGAATAACAATATATATGTTTGAACAATTTCTGTATTGGTTTGCATATTGGTGTCTAAAGAATCCTGTTAGATGCTGGGCTTAGAGCATCTTTAGCAGTTCAACCAAAAAAATACCAAAATTTTGAACCAAAAAAACACCAAACCAAAAAAACACCAAGCAACTTCAGGAGTAACATCAAAAAAACACCAAGCAACTATGCGGTTTTGCCAAAATCGCCATATAGCCCACGCGGTTTTAGCAAAACCGTGTCACTGAAGCCCAACTGACAGGCCCAAGCCCACGCGGTTTTGCCAAAACCGCATGGTGTTCTGAACACCGCGTGCTACTTCTATATAAGCAGCTCCAAAGTCGCGCGGTTCAATCATTTTCACCTCTTCTCACAATCATAAAACCCTCTCCTTAGTTTAAAAAAAACAAAACCTACCTAAACTCTTGAAATTTTATATGGATCCCTTTGAACCTTTCGACGATGATAATTGGCAGTACACACATGACATTGGTGATGGGGGAGAAGACAGTGGGGGAGAAGAACCCGAGGATGTCGCGCCAACTGATAGACATCCGTACGTACTGGAGTATCAGATAAACAATTTCGATTGGCAATTTACACCTGGAGAAGCACTTGATATGGAAGTTGTGTCTTTTACACGTGATACAAAACACGTGTCGAGTGCAGTGGCTAATACTCAGGTAATTAATTAATTTTGATTAAATATTTTGAATATTAATTAGTTAAGTTGGACTAATTAATTATTTATCTTATACGCATTATTTTTTTTTATATAATATCAACATGTTGTTGACTACCGAGTTAGATCGGCTTTACTTGGTGTTAGAGAGTGGTGGAAGGTTATTAAGAGTTTGGATGAGTTTGTACATATTAGAGATAATATTTTGTATACACTTTTAGGTATTTTGATTGATACGGATTATGAGAAGGCTAATTGGGCAGTGATCATAGCTTTAGTAGAAAGATGGTGGAGTAGAACTCATACATTTTATTTTTTTGTTGTCGGAGTTAGGGTTCACACCACTAGACTTCACTATGATTTCTGGGTTGAGTATCGGTATAGGCCAACCGATACCTTTTCATACACATTATGAGAATATGGATAGTATGCTTGTGAGTTTTCCTCGTTTGGGTGCGGATGCTTATGATTCTTCTGGGATTAAGCTATCTCATATTAAGACTGCATATATGGAACCCCTCTTGCATCCTGATACACGAGCGGAGTTAGCTTTAACTATTCTACCGGGTAGTGAGGGTGCTGATCAATATGTTAGGGCTTTTTTTATGTTTTTTATTGGGCATGTTTTGTTTCCCAATGGTCATTCTACGGTACGACTGGGATATTATGCTTATGTATCTGATTTGCATACTATGAGGGATTATGACCTGGGTAGCCCAGTATATGCCACATTGATATCGGCATTAGATAAAGCTTCAAAGACATTCGGAAGTAGAAGTCCTAAGATTGCAGGATTCACGGGACTTTTAGAGATTTGGTTTTATGAGTACTTTCGATGTCTTTGTCCTAACATAGACATGATTGCTGATACTCGCCCTAGATTTGCTAGTTGGTCGGGCTTCACTTGACTCGCAATGAGGGCAAATTAGGAATAATATATGTATGGCTCGTGCTCGTTGATATTAGATCATTGTCATCTATTGAGTGGAGACTTTGGCGTTTGTCTACTACCTTTGACGATCCAAATTGCAAAGATGCTTGTGTGTTGTCACGCCACCGCGAGTTGTTTTGCCGCGACGCGTGGTTGTCGGGTTTGGTAATCGCGGGCGGCCGGATGTTAGAGGCGGATAACCGGGCGTTATGGAGTTCCATGTGCTCCCATGCCGATGTTAGTGATGCAAAGTCGTGGGGTAGAATTCAAGTTCATGAAGTTCATGCCGCTGGTGGTCCTTGGCCGATCGTCTTCTTTGTTGTTGAAGCGGGCTCACCGATCAAGATTATAGATGGTGGAACCGCGGTCTCCATAGGTCCGTTGTTGCCTCCCCCGCTGGTCGGGCTAGCAACTTCGAAGTTTGTGGGCCTAGAAGGGATGAGGCGTGAGCTACGTATTCCTCATCCGCCACATACTGCTTTTACAACCCACAACCTCTCAATGCATATCGGCCCGGGTTCCGTAATGCAAGAATCCTCGATGTTTGCCATGTGTGGACCTGATGGGGAGCCTACTTATATTTCCATTCCCGAGGTGCCTCATGCTCGTTTCTCCGAGTTAGAGCCGCGATATTGATCAAGATACCATGGTGAGTTTAATTGTTTTATTTATCTTCTTCATTATATATATAATATGTACTCACAATCGTATTTTCTTGGATTTTCAGTGAGGTTCGAAAAGATATGAGAACCCGTGTTCTCATGTTTGATGGGATGAGGACCGCCTTGTATCATTATAGCCAAGAAAGAAAGGAGGCATATTCTCGACATATCGGCAATCCCAGCCAGCGATGCGTATGATGAGACTTCGAAAGCGTATGAGGATATCGCAAGTGTACACGCAAGAACATCGAGATATGAGGAACTTCAGTGAAGTAGTTAACCTCCGTCGCGGCATTGAGAAGATCATCGGCCTCGATTAGGAACTTAGAGGAGCAAACTTTAACGCCCAAATAGAGAGCGAGAGGATCGAGTGGTAAGGGGCGTAAGAAGAGAGCTAAATAAATTTGATGTAATATAATAGGTTTTGGATTATTTTAGATATTATATGATTATATCATAATCATAGATTTTGGACTGCATAATCATAATCATAATCATAATCATAATCATAATCATAGGTTTTTAATTTCTTTAATTTTTTCGATTTTGAATTACAATTCTTAATTTCTTCAATTGCACAATTGTTAATTTCTTAACTTCTATGCACAACTCATAATTTTTCAAGTTCTATACACCACAGTTCTAATTTTCAAAAAACGCGGTTTTGGCAAAACCACCGCCATATTGAAGCTTCTTCAGTTCCATGCGGTTTTGCCAAAACCGCGCCATAGAAGCCCATTTAGCAGGAATAGCAGCCCAAGCCCACGCGGTTTTGCCAAAACCGCACGGTGTTTCTCAAACCGCATGAGTGATTTGATACAAAGATCAAACCCGAACCAAAACCAAATATTTTGGTTTTGGTGTTTTTGGTGTTTTCAACATGTATCATTGGTGTTTGAATTTGGTGTTTGATGCTAGGTTGATATCATTCTTTAGCTTCTGCAGTAATAAGCTCTTAGTGTATCATTCTTTAGCTTCTGCAGTAATAAGCTCTGACGACTTAGTAATATCCGGACTCCAGTTGCATAATGGATTAGGAAATGTGAATAGGCCTTTGAATTGATGATTACAGCTGTTAGACTTCTTAGAAATTTTCAACCCCATGAAAATTTGCATACGGTTTCTCTGGCTCTTGCGAACGATACCAAATATATATTACCATTAGAGTGACAACAAGGCAACTGAATTCTTGTAATTGCAAAGGCAACTGAATTCATCAGAAGTCCAGTCAAACTTCAAAATTAAATGTTTTCTCTTCAAAAATTATGACAACTAAAAGAAGGGAAGTGGGGAGTGCGGATGTAAAAAGAAATCAAACTATGAATTACACTTTGTTCTGCCGTACATGCTAACACTTTTGTAAATCTCACAAAAATGAACGCTTTATTGAACACGGCCATATGATTAAGAGCTTAGCAATATTTATTGTTCCAAAAAAAAAATAATATTTATTGTTACAATGGGAGAAGAAACTTCTCATCCCCACCCCCTCCACGTACCCTTTCTCTTTTTCTGGATGGTAAGTATCACCAAGTTCCTCACAAATCAATAAATTACAACTTTCACAATGAACAGTTGGAACTTATGTTACAGCCAAACAGATTGCTTGGCATAGCTGCTTGGTTTAAAATGAGACATCGTGACAAGCTTCAAACTGACAAATCACCACCTCCCATCATCTGCACCACAGAGAACGGTTAAGATCAACAATCCTAAAACTTGCAAACCGACCACACATATCACCATAATACAACAACAACAACAACAACAATTCTGTAGCCTAAACATAGTACTCATGTTACGAGAGACTAATTTGAGACCACCATCAAGTAAATTTACTCAACTACTTACAGAATCAACAAATAATTACCTTAAATATATCCCCAAACATCCCTTGCAGGGGATTTTTACGCTGTACTCCATAGAATTTTTCTGATATTTCATCTAGCAACTAAATCAAGATCTTGGTGTTAGAACATACTAAAAAAGTTACAGAACTATCCATAATGGAAGTATGAAACTGGTAACACAAACAAAATGGAGATATGATTTAAGGAGTGATGAGGGGAAACAAAATAACGGAGAGCAACAGCAAACATATACTGGGAAAGGGAAAATAATAACAATAATATTCATTCACTGCAGCCCTACGCTAGCCAGTTCTGCTGAAATAGTGAATAGAAACTATGAGTTTCAAACTAAGTATGAAAAGGTGAATGATACCTCATTAAATGCAGGTTCCCTGTCTATGCTCGACTTGTAATTTTGTCTCAGCATCCTAAAAAGTGGCAAGGCATCCCTTTCTAACCTGCACACAAAAATTAGAGTAAACCAAATGCCAACAGATCTTTCCATTGCAAGCCGAAAGGTAAGATATCTTCCAACAGTGAAAAAGTAAATCTGTTGGACCTAGCTAGAGGTGTTACAATTTGAATTAATAAACACTTGCTTCTGAAACGAGAATCCGTATATCACTTTTTTTTTTTTTTATTGGCTATCCGTATATCACTTTGCTGCACTGATTCACCAAAACCTTTTGTTTTCAGGACCGGTCTATTAGACAAGTGTGCTGCTATAGTCTATAGATACACAACAACATTACAAGCAGATCTGACTCTTCTTTTTCAGAAATGTATATGGAAACTCAAAACACATTAAGAGTCACAACTGTGGAATTTTCCATTACACACCATAGATTAAAAAACTTGGTCTACCACCCAAAAGGGAAAACATACATAGTGAAACAGGAAAAAGGAAAACTTACGTTTGTAGAAGATATATAACAAATTGGATTAGGTCCGAGCGTGGAAGCTCAAGTTGCATAGATCCCACTTGCTTCCTTAACTCATCCAAGAGACAGTTAGCATCTCTAAGATTCATTAGTGATAAATACCTACAATCAACAGAATTATATTAACGACTATATATGCAAGCGGGAGGAACATTACTCAACATACGAATAACAAGTTTTATTTTAAGTAGTACTGTAGTAGGGATTTTCATTAATACTTTAATATTAACTTGAGGATTTTTTTAGTAGAAATGCACGCAGTAATAAAGCATTCTATGCAACAACTTGTAACCAAAACCACATCAAACCAAAGATAGCGCAGAAACAAGGATGATAACATCTGACCAGCTACAGCAACTCAAATACCAAATCACCGCGCATTGAGAATGAAAAAAGTGTAAAGAAGGGTTTTTAAGTTGTTTTCCTTTTCTTTCTTTATCATTTTTCCTTTCATTGGCACTTCATTTAGAATAACATGTTCCGGGAAATAAAATGTGCAACGAGTGCTTTCAGACAAACCACAAGTGACTAATAAGGAAGAAGACAAAACATCACTCAATGTTCCCAAACACAATGCAAAATAAACAAATTGTGATGATGCCCTCCACTACAGCAATACTGTTCTACTCTAGGAGGGTCATTCCCACCTCATTTTCTAAATGATCAAAACTGGTAGGGCATTATCCTAGGGTTACTGTCAGCAGGGTCAGATATTCCCAATGCCAAATAATAATACCCAAAATAATAAAAATAAATACTAATATATAAATCATGGTAGTGATTTCTACAGAAAGGACATGCATAATATACATAATGGGTATCAAGCTCAAGACCCTTACAGTAGAATTGCTCGAGCAATGGCCACATCATCTTCCCCAGGATAGCACTACATGGTTAAAAAGAATATTAGCCCACATAGTTAAAAATAAATAACTATCAATAAGAAAGCAATTTATCTTTTGCATAAGAAATATGATACAATCAGAAATTTGAAAGAAGATTTTTGAGAGGAAAAATGAGGCTACAGCATCAAATTGCTTGCAAGTAATGCCCAAAAGAGCGTAGGAACTGAAAACAAGAATTACAGAAAGGAACTCTCTCCCTCTCTAACCGTGGACCACAAAAAACCCTAACTTTGCACGGAAGGAAGAAGATCAGGAGGGATGAACCTAATACAAAGTCAAATCCCTGACGTTTTGGAAGTTTTTCTGAACCAAGGATTACAGGACAGAGTAACCTGATCCATAAGAAAAGGTTTGTCCAAGGTATAAACTAGGAAATGACTCAAATGAGAGCTGTGGGTCCACTGTAACGGTTTTTTTTGTCAGCACTCCAAATAACTTTTGGAAATTAAATGTGGCCTCATCAGTAAAAACCATATAGCATGTCTACAGCTTTGGAACAACAGAAGGCCATGCAACGAGTTATAAGATCGATATCTTTTCTCTTCATTCTTGAAAAATGAGAATCATACTTACAGTTTGATAATACGAAAATTGTCAAGTGAATACCAATACGAAGTGAACATCCAAAAGGGTGTATTAGTACCAAAGAAAAATACCTTGCCCATGAAATTTACAAGTGTAGAAGCGAACTTCTTTGGGTCGTTTCCTCGAACAAAATGAACAGAGACTTTAGCCATGTCCTGCCAAACAACAGCATCTTCAATGAAGTCACATGAGGTAACATATAAGGCACAAAATGCCCTTTCTCAAAGAACTTACCAGTTCTGGTGATTCAGAATATATGTATTCGGCTAGCATAGTGTGTAGCTCTGGGGATCCGTCTTTGGGACCTCCAAACTGTGCAGACCACCTATAAAATCATAATAGTTAAGAATGCACATAGACAGCTGAATGGAACTGACATGAAAAAACATAAACGAGTTTAATTAGATCAAAATCAACTGTCAATGCACTGCTCAATGTAAAGTAAATGTAAGACACCTTCCCAATCATGTCATGGTGTATCTGGACACTGAGACAAATGAGAAAAAGACAATATTTGCCTTTTAAGTAATGCCAATATGATTTCATGACGTGCCCATTTAGCTCTTACAATAACTGTAAGCTCTTTTTGAACATGGTCTCACCTGATTGCAGCTTTTAAGAATGATGAACAACCATCCACACGTATTTTTGCTGCCCCCAACGCTTCAGTAAGCTTTTGCACGTCATCTTCCTCCCCAAGTGATGAGGCACAGAAATCTGAGGAAATTCCAGGTATATTTTCCTGACACGGTCTAATGTAAATCTATTAGGATGGGATATAAGAGAGAAGAGCAACAGGGGGTGATGAAGAAGGAAAAGTCAACCTCACCTAAAGTTTCTTCGTTGTATGGAACTTTCCTCTTGACAAGATTCTCCACGAACAATACAGCAAGTTCAGCTCCACAAGTAACCTGAAATGGTTA
Source organism: Coptis chinensis (assembly GCF_015680905.1). Lineage (NCBI taxonomy): Eukaryota > Viridiplantae > Streptophyta > Magnoliopsida > Ranunculales > Ranunculaceae > Coptis > Coptis chinensis. The sequence goes on along the minus strand of NC_141463.1, from coordinate 81,918,711 downwards.
TTACATACTTACATGTAAGCATTAAAGAATAAACATTCTTAAAAAGCAATAAAATCAGAATCCGGAAGTAACAGGCAATAACTCTTTTACGAAATATTTCACAATCATGTCAATGTTCATATTCTATCAATATTAATCAACAGAGCATCCTCTTGTCTAGAAAATAATAAGCACTTCACTAACACCAAAATGAGTGGGACAATCATTTTCTAAGCAGTGAATTTGTGTCAACTGTCAAGAGCCTTACAACTTTAAAAGTTGCTTGTAATTGATAAACGATTCAGTTACATAGCTTAGATGCCAATTTCATCATGTTTAATTAGAGATGAAATAACCTGTCCGTGCTTCAGTTGGACGCAAGCACCTGATTCGAGAATGTCCAAGGCTTCTGCATATCTTTCAGCGGACACATATCTGTGACCATGTAGAAATCTTATTCTCAGTAACATGACTTGAACTCTAAACTACAAATATTCTTTTTGCATAAACTTCAAATTCAACATGGCCTTAACATGAGGCCAGAATCACATACCTAGCAGTCATAGTTTTATACATCTGTTGAGCTCCATAGTAATTACCATCACTTACAGTCTTGTCTAACTTGTCAATTGTCTGCCATTGCAACATTAACAAACATCTTAGAACGTAAAAAAAACACAAATAGCAATTCTATTAAAGGATTAAATAGTAACAATATATTAAATTAGACTCGTGACCATGTTGACCAATATATGAAAAGTTTATATTTTTAAGAATTGTATATTTACCTCTTGTGAGGGAGGCAATGCTCCTTTTTTAGATCTTTCTCTCGCCATCACTCTTTTGTCAGGGAGGCAATGCTCCTTTTCTTCTTCTTCTGTTATGTTTCGCTGATGTTCTGTCTAGTTTATATAGATTCGGGCACCAAACATAGTAATAATCTCTCACCTCACGTGCGCTTACCTTAAACAGTTTAACTTAAGTATTTGTTTCGGCCCGGTCCACTAAGAGCATCATCAACGCTGCTGCTATAATTTTTGGTCACGCATCAGCTTTTTTCATAAATCAAAATTGATAAATACCTGTCAAATACCAACGGGCATTTGGACAAAATTTGGGGTTTTTATTTTAGACGGAAATAGTTGCCCTTTATTTTAGATGGGAATAGTTGTCCCGTTCCAATTTCTTATTTTAGTGACATACCAACCGTTTTAATTTGTTATTTTAATTTTTTATTAAAAAAAATTTGAAAAAGTTATAATCGGCAAAACCTGTCCCATTCTAATTTATTGATTTTTCAATAAAAATAAAAAATACTAGACAGCCAAACTTGTCCCGTGTGACTCATTTCTATATTTCTCACTAATTTTGGTTTCAAATTTGACCATTGTTAAAATAAAAACTGCATTTTTACCGCGTGTTTGGGATGAAAATTGCTAAATTTTTTGTCAACTCTCACATTATAAATCGATTTTCTACGTCGGCTTGCATTGGTCCACGTCACATAGAGAGAAAAGAGCGGGATAGAAAGTTCAACTATTTACACCTAGTCAAGTCGTTGAAAGCTCCCTATAGTACGTCTTTCTCTTCTCTTATCTCTTCGAGTAGAAGAAAGTTTTTTTTTTTTTTTGAAGGCTAGAATGGATGAGATAATGAACAAAGTTGGGAGTTATTGGTTAGGCAAGAGAGCTGATAAGGAAATTAATTCTGTTGGAGATGACTTCAGTGTAAGTTTTTTTTTTCTCATGCCTACTTTCGTACAGTTGTGTATGATTAATCAGTTGGTGTTATTCATGCTAGCTAGCTACTAGAAATAGCAAAAATGACTGAATATAGGAAGCTATAAATAAGTTTAGATAAGAATGGTCCTATTTATGTAAATAAAGGTTAACTGTTGACTTGGTCGTATTGTTAAGCTGGTTTTGATGCTTGTTTAAAAGCTTCAATTCACTGCTCACTGTTAGTTACCTTAAACATCTTATGAATGAAGTATTCATTTGAGATATTAACGTTCTTCTTTGTGATTAGTCTTTGTCGACAAGTATAGAAGGAGGAGCGAAGTGGTTGGTTAACAAACTCAAAGGTGCGTTTCGTGTTTGACTTAACAAACTCTATTTGGCTTTTTTAACTTTGGTATGAATTTAAGATGAAGGTTTAGTACAATTAATGCATGGAAGATCGATAATATAGGTTGACAAGTGTTGTGAGGCACAAAGTAATTTTCCTTCTAGTACCAGTGAAAATGCTCCACTAATTTCTTCTCAACCCCAAACCTCTATAAAGTTAAAGTGAGAAGAAGCAGATAGATCAATTCAGAAAGAGAAGGAGAAATACTTCCAGGAACAAAGAATCTTTGCACTAGGCATGTAAAGTTTTAGTAAATAAAGACGTGTTTGATATGACTGTAAAACACATTTTATAGAAAATACCCAATAATACTCGTGAAAGCTCTCAAGATATCGTTCTCCTATCTCTGCAGTTAAGATCAGGATAAACATTTGTGTCTTCTTTCTCTTTTCCATATGAACATGGTGAGGCCAAGATACTCTTCACATGCTTACCAACTGAAGATTCTTCTTATTATTGAAGTTCCCACCAACGAGTTTACTTGGGATTTTGGAATCAGACCATCTTTTCTCCTTGTGAAGTTTGCAGTTGAAATCCTTGAGTTACACAAATTGACGAACATGATTGGGATGAAGGCTGCATGGTGGTGGCATTCAATCATCAAGGATGAGCCCCACCTTGAGCGCCTACAGAGTCCGACACAAAGATCATGTGCAAAATCAGTCACCTGCGGGGCTAAGGCACTAAGGAATCTTGTTTTGCAGTGACTCGACTAGGGCTAACGAAGATAATGACACAATTGTTAAGGTCGGAGACATACCCACAATGAACACCAAAAGTTTCCTATCCAGATTGACAAAATTTGGTCTAATCATCCAATTATGAGTGTCTCGATCTTTTATACTGTAATGGTGGTGCATGGAACCAAAATATCGTCAGTACGGTTAAATCTGTAATTCTTCCTTTTATGATGGTCATACTTTCTTCTAATCGTCTAATTTTCCAAGCCAAAACACTCGAGATCCATACATAAACAGGTTCATTAGAACTGGCCTAGTTCTGACTATATGTATGTTGCAGGGATTATTTAACTGATTGATTTATTTCAATTTAGAAATTAAATCCTAGCTCAATCCACTTTCAATCAAAGTTGTTCTCTTCATTGCTTCTAGTTTTCACAGAAGCTCATAGCTTAGAACACAACTAAAATCCTGTGATGCTCTCCTAAGAAAAACACTCCTTAAATTATGCGGGGCTGAGTTTTCATCGATGTTACGTAGTCCATCGTAAGTTCAATAGCAAATAGGCATCAGTTGGAAGGATACTTAGTTCCCCCACTGATGAAGTCTCAATTTTAGAATATTGTCTTTCAGTTTGCTACTTTGCTCATGGACGTCCAATGGTTGGACAATCCATTATGCCCTACTATACCTTTTTCGCCATGTGTGTGTCTCTGTGTTTGAATATTATTGTTATTATTGTTAGTGAAGTCGATCCACTACACACAGATAACATTCTTGCTTTTTAAATTAAGTTCAGATGTTGTTTTACTAAACATGGATTTTCTTTTTGTTAGGAAAAATGCAAAAGCCACTACCAGAATTATTACGAGAGTATGATTTGCCAGTAGGAATCTTTCCTCGAGACGCCACCAACTACGAGTTCAATGAAGAGACAAGAAAGTTAACTGTGTTCATTCCTTCTATATGTGAGGTTGGGTACAGGGACTCTTCAGTCTTACGTTTCGAGACCACAGTAACTGGGTTTTTGGAGAAAGGAAAGCTCGCTGACGTAGAAGGGATAAAAACAAAGGTGATTGTATGGGTGAAAGTGACTTCCATTTCAACTGAAAAATCAAAAGTGTATTTTACAGCAGGACTGAAGAAAAGCAGAACTAGACAATATTACGATGTCCTCAGAGATGGAATTACCGTGGATAAGTTCTGAGTATGTTTTGGTGCATGTAACTTACTACAGTTTTTATCTATAGGAAGGATATGCTTTCATTTCACCCCAGCAGAGCTGTTACTGAACTCCTGTTAGATGTTTGTTATTTGTAGCCTTTATAATCCGTAGACTCCGTCGAACTTGAACTTTGTTACCGAACTAGTCTCATATAATCATTCCTTGTTGCGGAAATAATCCATTGGAGAAGCATCTGAAGCTGTTAAGAAAAGAATCACATCACAGAGAGAATTTCTCCCTGATTGCAAACTAAAACTATGTGTCACGGTGGAGCAACGTATTCACTCATCCTGCATGGATGTAGCATTTCGGAAGGAAGAAAAAACACTAAGTACTGCTAGAATTTTTGGCAACAAAAAAACAAAATCAATCTTGCACCAGCCGGGAATCGAACCCGGGTCTGTACCGTGGCAGGGTACTATTCTACCACTAGACCACTGGTGCTTGATGTCCTACTCGTGCTGACATATTTGTAATCTTTTTAAACGCTGAGCTTAGAAGGTAGAAGCGGGAATTTAACGTGGCACACTTTCTCAACACCAAAAACAAATCCTCTCTGCTTTTTTGAGTGGTGTCCTAGAAGTGGGAATGGTGATTCCCATTTGTTACAGGTCTTCAATTTCGCAGTCTCATACATTTTTCCTTTCTTTCCCTCGAAATGCGCTGAGCCTTGGTTCAGTTTTAAACTACAAGAGGAGCAGCTCTTTAGTGTTTTGTACTCAGTCCGAACTAAGCCCAGCTCAGTAAGTTAGTTCTAGCCATCGCTTCATTTCTCATTTGTTAGATAACAATATTTCTCATGAGGTTGATCTAATTTGTTATGGCCCATTGAAGGTTGGAGGTGTCTTTGTGTGTTGGAAGTCACCTCATACCACATCCAAGAAAGGTATACCTAGAAAATCTTGTGAAACTGTAGACTTGTTATGGACTACCAATATCCTTTTTCATACTAGGTGGACAATGCACTAATTCTGTGTCTCTCCAACACTTGTTGTTTTTCTCAAGGTCGAAAAAGGTGGAGAGGACGCTTTTTTCGTGAGCAGCTACAATGGAGGAGTTGTTGCCATTGCAGATGGTGTATCAGGGTATAACTTAAAGGCTCTTTTAATATTCTAGACAATTCATTTTGTTTTCCAATTTCTTTGGATATTTTTGTCCTTATTACATGATATATAGGTGGGCTGAACAGAACATAGACCCTGCACTTTTTTCGCGGGAGCTGATGGCTAATGTTTCATATCTAGTTGAGGACGAAGAGGTATATATTCTCTTTGTAGTTATAAATATCAGTCTGTAAACTATGTTTTGAACAAGATCTCACATTCTCTTAATGTATGGAGTCTATATCATTGTAAGTTGTCATTTAGTTGTTTGGACTTTGGAGATGTCAACCTTCCAACATAGTTGAATCTCCTACCTACATTCTATATTCTGATGGCACTAGGAATTTGCTCAAAATGATAGGTCAATTACGATCCTCTGATCCTTTTAAAGAAAGCACATGCTGCCACTTCTTCTATAGGTTCGGCTACTGTGTAAGTTTATCTTATTGGAGATATTATCAGTTTTGTAGTATATGCCGCCATTTCTTGTTTCGGGTGTATTCCTTTCCTCAGTGCCTTCCTGAGGAAGCCAGAGATGGGATCTATACACCGCTTTGTTAGATGCTTTCATCAGTGGAAATTTTATTTTACCAAAAGAAAAAAAAAATTAAAAACAAGGAGAAAAATGTGAGGCAACACAGCTAACAGTTTCTCATACCATTTTCTGAGTAGAGTCGTCGCAATGCTGGAGAAAAATGGGACACTAAAAGTCGCCAATGTAGGGGATTGTGGACTAAAGGTTCTTCGAGAAGGTATTTTTATGTAATCACTCTCTTACTTTTATGCTTCTCATAGAGATTTATCGTACATTTTCCATTTCTGCATCACAGGAAAGATAGTGTTTTCTACATCTCCGCAAGAACACTCTTTTGATTGTCCATACCAGTTGAGCTCTGAGATGGCTGGGCAGACCTACTTAGATGCCGTGGTACATAATATCTGCTAGCTCTATCCACAGTGTGACAGTGAGGTCCATTTTGGTACACGGATTTCTGCATCCTTCTATTAAGCACATTCTGGTCAAATGTCTTGTATTTGACAACCTAACCAACTTTGTCTGTCTTCATTGTATTTTACCTAAAACTTAGATGGAAGAATTAGGTTTTTCTAAAAGGTGTTTATTCCCTTAGTATAACAGGAACCTGGTGTACTCTTGTAGCAAAAGACCTAAATTTGTATCATGTGCAGCAAATCTGGACTGGTGACCTTATGTTGTATTGAAGTCAAATGGTGTCCTACTGGTTCTCAGAGTAGATGTTTTAATTGCATGCTGTGATGCAGATGTTTGAGTTTTATTTTCTTTTTCCTACTAAATTGATCTCCGTACTAGTGTGGAACTGTACATCTATCATAAACCTAAACAATGCAACAATAGGTACCCAGTTATAAAGGAACATGTTATTGATGTTCCCCAACACTTGTCCTTGGATTGCTACGATATTGCTTAACTGACAGATTGCTTTTTCTTTACCCAACGAAAATTTCTTTCTGATACCAGATTAGCAAGTTGGAATTAATGGTGGGGGATACATTAGTCTTGGGATCAGATGGGCTGTTTGATAATATTTTCGACCATGAAATTGTTGCAACTATCTGCAGATTCAACGATGTTGCAGAAGCCGGTAGTTTCCTACCCCTTGAAGCAATCATTATTAAAATCTGTAATCGTCTTAGTGTCACATTATCTGAAACTTGGCTTCAACTATAGCAAAGGCACTAGCTAATCTAGCCAAAGAGCATTCAAGGGATACCAATTTTGATTCTCCATACATAATAGAGGCCAGGAGTCGGGTATGTTACCAGAACAATAGTATTTATTCATGTCATTGGTCTTTTTGTATTTATTCATGTAATTCTAATTGGAAGATTAGGAGTATTATATTCCTATATAACATGTTGATCTCTTGATGTATGTTACTGCACAGGGATATGATATTTCATTATGGAAGAAAGTTCTGGGACTGAAGCTAACAGGCATGACATTGCATCAATTATTAAAGTCTTGGAGTCATTCCTACTTCTGCTCCTATGCCAATTCTAAATAGTGCTTTTGATAGACAGGTGGGAAGTTGGATGATATCACAGTGATCGTTTGCAAAGTTGTGAGTTCATGATCATTTGGAGAATACATAGGAATACTGTGGACTCAGCAGGATCACTTCAGAGCAAACCTGGCATGTCAGAGCTCATCGCTAATGAAGCTTTACAGCTAACAGCTAAGAGTATTTGTTTTGAATTTTTGATGGTCTGTCAGTAGATTCAGAGTGCAAACATACCAAATGTTGTAGAAAGGGCAAAAATTGTTGTATGTTTACTAGTGTTATACTGTAACGACATATGATTCATTAATCTTGCATTTGGATATGATACGTCTAACTAATTTCACTTGCGTATCTATCCACTTTCAGATGCAATTAGAAAAATCAGCTGTGTGCGCAAATGATCAATTTATCTTTACTACTGTAATTAGCCAGTTAATTCAACTTCGGATTGAACTATTGTATTAAACTCAAGATGCTAGCTTTAGCATCTGACAGTACGATTTTGTTAAAATTAATAATGGTTTTTGCAACAATGAAGAAATCCCATAACGATTCCCAGCTTAACCAGAGGGAAACGAGAACATAGTTAGTTACTGTGAAGAACTATTGGTAAATGTTAGAGGCCTTTAGGGATAGCTCCGTGCCTGGTTCTCTCCAAGTACTGAGCAACTGATCTGGTTGAGCACGGTCATTCAAGGCTTCAAGCTCTTACTGTTCAATGACACTTAAGAAGGTCGTATACTCACATCATTATATAACCAGTCCCCACTCCCCATGTTTCAAGATGTATGTGTAGGCAAGGGTTAGATATGCTTTGGAGTCTGGTTCAGGGATGCATAGTACAAAATATCAGGATATAAGTATTTATCGATATTCAATTTCTGGATATGTATCGTAGATATATCCCTCTCTTTGGGAATATTTGATATTGTTTCACATGCAAATATCGTGGATATATCCAAAATATCGATAAATATCGTAGATATTGTAGATATTTTTTAATATATCATGATACATTATTTATATTTATTTGAAATATAATAGTAAATATTAAATAAAATTGTTATATACACAAAATATCGCCAAATATTTCAAAATATCTTCTAAATATCACAAATATCATTAAAATATTACCGATATTTGCAGTCGTATATATCTCTGAACATATTGTGATATTTATATATCTTTATCTGGAATCTGGATAGATATCTCCAAATATCACGATATATCGGGATATTTTGTACTACGCAGGAAAGTACTTATTTCTTCTTTAGATGGGCTACGCAGTAAGCTGGGTCAGTTTTATGTTTTAGTAAAATTTGGAAGATTTCAGCAATAAAATCATTAAGGGCTGTGGGGCCTGCAACTCCGCAGCTCTTGGTATCGAGAGCTAGACTATCGATGGGAGTATAGTCACGTTACACAGTGTGGATGGAAGTTCCTCTTTTTGGCTGTTAAATAATTAGTCAAAAGCAAATATCAAGTTCATATAATAAACATGAAAGGAATAATCACAAAATTATATTTTACTAAAGGAATAGTCACAAAATTATAATTTCTCCATAACCAAATTCTTACAGAACTTATAAGTTTGTTCTATCAAACATGAAAAGGATACAACCAATCCCATGCACCTTTACAGAAAAAGAAAATAAAACTGCCTAACCAAAGAACCAAACCGATGGCTTGTCTGAGCTTTACCCTCAAGAATCATTACGGTCTGACTTGGCACGATTGATACAAAATAACGAACTTTTCGTATGGTGATGTTACAGACCAAGAAAAGAATGTCAATGGCTGTGTTAGAATATCACTTTCGGTTTCTCGAGACAGAAGATTACACTAATGAACAAACAAATGATTCTTTTTTCATTTCTGTGTGGAGTGCTCTTGTTGAGGAGTTGGACGTTAATAACATAATATGAAGTTGATGCTACACCTTAGAAGGGATGTGATTACTTAAAAGTTGACAGGAGAATATGTGCTCCGATGCCCTTGAGTTGGTCTTCTAAATCTTCTAATTAAAGATCTGAACAAACCCTGAAAAAAAAGAGAGAATGGAAGATAATAAAAGTACAGATTAGTAACATACATAGGCTATGTAAAACCTATCAAAAAGATAACTATAGATAAACTTCTAAGATACAGAAAACGGGTACCATTGAAGCATGAATTAGAAAGGTTAGAACACGGGAAAAAACCTGTATTCTGTGTGGTAGACTTAGCCAAACTTCTAAGTGAGGAATTGCCTGAAATAAATAAAAGGGAATCATATATAAGCAAATACCTCAAGACCTAATATATTTCAAAGCTGAATCAAAGAAGATTCAATTATTTTTTTTTTTTTTTTTTTGGATTGATAAAAGTCATTTTTAATTCATTGATATCTCGGGAGGTACGAATAGATTACAACTGAGTCTCGTAGCAAGATCCAACAAGACCTTCAACAAGTATCCCTTTACACAAGAATTACATTACGAATCAACGAAGATGAGAAAGAAAGAAACAAATAGACAATTTTAAATGGTCAAACACTGTTAGTTGTCACAAATGTCTAGGGTTGGGTCAGATTAATTAAATATGTCTACTATTCAATTTTGTCCAAAGCCAACACATCAAACATCAAATAGTTCAGACATCTTCCAATCTGTTTCCACCACCTCAAAACATGTCACCTATTTTAATTTCATTTCTCTTGTACTATAGTTCTATCTGATTCTACCTTTTTCTTCTTCATCTTTTTCCCTTCCAGTTGGAGAAAGAATTGCCATTAGAAGTAGGAACTAGGAAGAGAAAAAGAGGGTCAGATGGGGGAGGCCGAGAATCATTGGGCTACTCAATGGAGGGAAATGGTGCACACCTGAGAAGAACCTAAATGCAGGTTGGGCATTTAGTTGGTTACATTTTTCTAAGGGCAACAACCTCACCAAAATGCAGTCAATGATGAATCAACCATAGTTGTGGTCTTCTGCGCGTGCTTTTGTGATATGGTAAATAATCAAATGAGTGTAAACAAATGCAGACTTATGGACCAAGTGGAACGAATAACAAAATGACAACGCAGACAGGTAGGAACTTACATGCACACCACGAATTCCAAGGGAAAAATACCGATAAGCTGTACCAGCGAGCAGATATGCGACAAAGAAGCATAGAACTCTGAAAATGAGGACAGAACTCAAATATGTAAAGGCCCTTCCAAAGGTGACATGTATGCAGTTGGAAAATATAGAGAGTACAACAGAAAAGACTCGCTATATTGAAGATACTTACATGATTAGAAGAGTGCTGAACCAGCCCAACCCATTTCCATGAAGAGATACAGTCTTGGCACAGCCTGAAGGATGTCTAAGCACTGTCGCCTGTAAAAGAGTGAATGTTTACTTTTCCCCCACAAAAGTCCAAATTCATGATTGAAGATACTTATTGATGATAGTAATGTATTCTTAAAGAGAAGAACGTATTTGCACTTACATAGTCACAGGTCCCAACTGTCTCTAATAAATTTGGTCCCTGACACAAGGATTAATGAAACTTTAATCAAAAAGCCCAATAATAACATAATTTAAGTTGTCGCAGATTAACATTCTAGGGGTACACAATACTCACTTGTAATCCGTTTGAATCACAGAAAACAGAAACTGACAATGAACAGTTAGTCAAGACGCCACTACTTGATATCTTAACAACAACACCCATGGAAGGATTCTTTTCATCTGTTTAGATCATCAAAAAAAATAAGTGGAGAATTGTGAAATGCAAAGCTACGTAGCAGCAACATCTTATAATCATAAAAGTAACATATGAAAAGAGAAGTTAAAACAGAGAAATAGAGTAGTTTTATTGTTTATAGTTGTCTAAAAGACGGAAGAATAAACAAATCAAGGGAAGAATGGATTAGGAAGAGATTTACCAATAAGATTAACTTTTGTGCTTGAAGATCTCCCAATAGTTGTGCAGACATAATACCCTGCATGATTAAAATAAGGTCCATTTCCAATTTTATCACAACCTTAAAAATGGCAAAACTTCTAAGCAAATTATAGAGACCTTCAGCTGGGCCTTCAGATTTATTTTCATATGTTAATAAATGGTAGTTATTGGGGGGAATATAACAATGCGCAGTCACTTTTAATCATGCCTTCATCAAGTAACAAAACTTCACAACTTTCAACAGAATGGTTAGATGTCTAAATAATTATGAATAGAGTAAACAAGTGCCAAATTTAAAAACTCAAATTTTCAGTAAAAAGAATGCCAGGAAAACATGTTTACCTCCTAAAGGGTTTGCTACGAGTGCGCTGCAACCCATGCCACAGTGTGAGGGTCCCCCACAATCCTACAATGTCGGTCGAGATAATCATAAGGATAAGAAAACCATGATATCCATAGTAGTAGATGAAAGTGTCAGAATGGTTCTTATTGGATGAAAATTACTGATACTTACAAAGGGAACATGCATTACTTTATTTTTATTTTTATAAAGCAGATAAAAGATTGCTTATACACAACAAGAATCATATGATCATTTCAATCACTAACTGCTCTGCTTTCAATATCGGGAAGTGGAAGCAATATGTAGTACATAAATACATCTTCAGGAAAACAGACATGTGATCATGTAATATGAGATTATAAAAATATTTATCAATACAGTCCCTTTATCTGTGATAATTAGAAAGGAGAAAGAATAAGGGTCCAGATTGGATGACTACAATTCACCAAAGTTTTATCGGTTTGGTTTGTAAAAGTATCTAAGTGAGAGACACTATCAAGCATGTGGAACTACTCGATGTCTAATCATATCAGGTGATCCCTAAGAACAACTCCATCCATCAAACAGTGTCAACAAAAGTTAAAAATCATGCAGCACTTCTTTGAGGAGACAGATGACACATAATCACAATAGCTCAGAGTAGTCTCTGAACTTGAAGAAAATTGGTGAACGTCTACAAAATTTCCAGAACATCACAAACGTTGTCTTAAAAATGAGGCAGTTTTTACCTTGGGAGCCATGCCCGCTAGCTGCTTTCATATTCTGCAGAGATTCCTCATCTTTTAGATTGTAGCTTTAGTTAGAGTTAATAACTTATTAATACCCTGAAGTCCTGAACTTACCAAAATTTTACTAAATGGTACCCAAACATTTTTTTTGGCCTAATTGTACCATGAACTTTCAATTTCTTACAATTTGGTACCTTAAATACCTTATCTCTACAATTTCTAAATTGCCATTAAGTTATAGTCCATCTCTTTAGTTAGTGGAGTCATCTAACCTGTCCTAATAGAGTGAATCCGACGGTGATTATTTATCTTCTTCATCCACCACCTTACATTATTCTTTTTAGATAAAAAAAAAGTTTTGGTTGGTGGTGGGGTTGATGAAAGAAGATACACTTAGTTGCAAATTATAAATTTAAAAGGTAAGATCATTTTGGTCATATAAATGTCTAAAGGTATCAAATTGTAAGAAATTGGAAGTTCATGGTACAATTAGGCCAAAAAAATAGTCCAGGTACCATTTAGTAAAGTTTCGATAAGTTCAGGGTACTAATAAGTTATTTAGTTAACTTACGCAAATAGAACTCTAAACTAATGCTCATTTTCTTGTTAAAATAGGAGATTCCTCCCCCAACTCTTCTCCTAATTGTGGTGTGACTTGTGAGGAAGAGGCTTTTACATTTCTCTTTACCATCCTTTAGTGGAGTGCCTATTGGAATCATTGTATTTCTGTGCCTCCTTGTTGTTTGTTAGTTTCCAATCAAGAAGATAACAATATTAATTCAGTTGATAGTTTTTCCCTCATAAACATATTGTTTACAGTCAGATGGGTCAAACAAATTCTGAAAGGCCACATAGGAAACAAACATAAAAAACGAAGGAGGCCGACTACCTTCCATATTAAATTACTAACCATTTGTGATCTTTCGAGGGAAACAAGAGCTATTACCTGACAGTCAAAACATCTTGGTGGGTCGTGGTTGAAAATCAAGCCGTCACAGAGCTGTTGCAGACAAGGAGAGATATCAATGAGACTCCAGTTGAAGTAGTATTGTCCACATAAACCTTTGATACAAAAAGTGGACAATAGTTTTGTGCATAACACTTTACAGACCAATTGTGCTGTTGGGACTTGGGACTATGCTGATATAAGAAATAGGCAACATAGAGCTTCAACACACTGTAATGGCCCTGAGACAACCGTGATCTATAACAAAATATTTCTGAGCATACAAGTGTGACAACATAAGAAATATGCACTCAATGCTTAATTAGATCAATTTCCGTATCACCCATGTCATATAAATAACACAGAGCTTCAACACCACTTTAGAATCTTGGAGTGATATCTGTATCGTCCACAAATCCACCACAATATAATGGCCATGTGACAGGCATCATATTAAATAATTATGAACATATGCATAGACTTTTTCATGACACTAGAACTATATATGATGTAAGAAACATGTAACATAAAAAAAAAATAATAATAAATAAGAAAAAGGGCACAACGGTGTAAATTTATACTGAACGACATGCAACAAATATTAGGGTTCATAACAAGCAATAGATAGTAAATCAAATTCATCAACCACAAGCATAAAACATTAGAAAGAGTAAGTAAGCCTAGTGAAACAAACAAATAGAATAAAAGTGTAACCTGATGAAGCCAACCTGAAACCAGAGCACAGTTCCATTCCTTGCTATCTTATAGAACCTGTGAAATATTGTACCAAATGGATACTATCAGAATCGGATATCAATGGTATGAAACTCTCAATCTTAATAGGACTGAAATTACAATTTCCATTTGTAATTAAACAATAAATTCAGGACATACCCTTACAAGAGCTATTAGTTGCCTCGATAAGCTGGAATATCTTATATAGGCAATTCAAAGTTTCAGACTCGTAAAACCCGCAACATAACATTTGTAATATGAACATTTTGGATCTCAAATGCAAAATTAATAAAATTCAAACATGCCCACATCACAAAGTGGCATATTTTCAAAAAAAAAAAAAAAAAACACTTTCTCAAATTAACAAACAAGAGTGAGAAAACAATGAATACCCAGTTAATAAAATTGAATAATTAAGAGAAAAGAGAAGTACCCATCTTCACTAAGGACCCCGTGTGGGTATTTCCAAGTAGGAGAAGCCAAGCTAAAGTTGTAGAGCTTATCACCATGGGAAACACTGAGTTCACATACTGAGTTTGTTGTTCCGACTCGGTATAGAATCGTTATAAGAATAACCCATTTTATGTAATCGTCTCGAATCGCCATTTTTCCGAATATTTCGGAAGAAGAAGGGTGTGTGTCTGTTTTTTTTTCAGTTTCCAAGTTTTACCCTTGGTTAAAGGGTGTATTTGACTCTGTTGAGGGTAGTTTAGTCTTAGATTAATTCCTTTTAGAGTTTAATTTTACTCTCTGAATTTGATAGGCCATCTTGTGCTAATAAATGAATTTAGCTCGATATATTCAGAATTTTTAAAAGCGTATACTAGTAAACTGCATAGCAGTGGGGCGTGTCATCTTTCCAGAGGAGAGGAGCAATTTATTTAGGTGAGTGGAGCTTTTTTTTTTTTTTTTTTTTAGAAATATCAATTTTTCTGGAGAAAGAGAAGAATAATTCAAATAACCCTGCTGGAGCCGAGATTGAGAGGGAGATTGAGAGGGAGAGGGATGAATAGGAGAAGATGAGGAATAATGCATTTAAACCAACCAAGAACATTTTGGGCCACCCTTTCTGTAAAATAGGGTCCCAAAATGTTACAATCGGCCTGAGGATTCACCGCTTTATCTTTTTTTATTCGACGTCATGTTCGGCCGAAGTTTCATGTTATTTCATTTGTCAGATCGAGTGAACTGGTGGGAACGGTTCTTAAACAAAAGACTCTCCCTTTTGCCTTTTTGGTTGGGTTGATACTTCTAGGGAGATGTAAAAAATACTTCGGGAGCCACAAAATTAAGTATATAGTGTATGTCATGTTTATATATATATATATATATATATATATATATATATATATATATATATATATATATATATATATATATTATATATATATATTTCTCTGATCTTGCTCTCAAGCGGTTAAAATTTTACTTATGGTACTAAAATGTTGATTTCTTTGAGTATGTGTTTTAGTAGAATTCAGTATGTGTTTCAGTCCTACATAAAGTAGAGTTAAGGAGTGTTAGTATGTATTTAGACTTTATTTAAGGAGAGTTAGTCTCATGGCAACCACTCAATTTTGCTTATTCAATATATTTAAGAAGCTTTACATAGAGTAATTACAATTTTTTTTTCAACAATCCTATAAGATAATCTCAATAGAGGGTTTCATATTCCTTTATTGTCCGACAGATACACTTACTATGACCCCGCTCATTTTGTGTGTGTGTGTGTGTGTGTGTTTTTTTTTTTTTTTTTTTTTTCAATTCGTTTAGAGATAAAAAGTTACGGCAGACATGTCACTAAACTCATCATGGATGGCATGGTATATTGCAATAGTTTATAGGTGATGACCAAAAGAATTATTTGCATGTATGTATCTCATTGATGACATTATTGGACAATGTGCATGTATGACTATTATTTTGTTCTTCCATGTTCTAAAACCTCTTATTTAGTTTATATAACAAACTAATTTTTATTTTTATTTTGCAATTGATGCAAGATATTGTTGACACCGCCACGTGAAGGTGATAATATTTATTTATATTTATGGTATGTATGTTGTGCTCTAAATAGCCACTCAATGTTTTTAAAATATGTTATGGTTGAGTCAAAATTTGTATATATACAACAATAACTTATTTACTAATGAATTACAATTTCACATGGAGTTTTGGAATGACCAATAGGTCATGTCCTAGGTCCACTCATATACATAATTAGAGATTAACTTTTCTCTTCATAGAATTTGTGCGGTTTATATGATAATTTTAATATTCACATAAAATTTCTCACGTAAGACTAATGGTGCAAGAAAGCAAATCGCCCTTGGCTAGAGTCGAGTCTTCTATATTCACCTGTAATTGTTAACACATTTGCGGTAGTTTGAGACAAAATGTGTTTTTGTGCCTAGTAGAGCTTCTAAGAAAGGTGTTTTTGTGGCTAGTAGGAGAACACATTAAGACTGGATGAAAAGAGTATGTAGGGCTTATAAGAAAGAAAAATAACTTGTTTGGGTAGAATTGAAAGATTTTTGTTTTGTTTTTGTTTTGTTTTTTTAAATAACACACGAGGATGAAATGAAACTAGTTTATTTGTAGGGTTTTTAAGGAAAAAATCAACTTAACAAAACAGGACTGTTTTCTGACTCGCGACTGGGATTCATTTTGAGGGGGTATAAATCGAGGGTCACAATTGCCTCCACGTGAGATAAGGGCAATAAATCAAATTCTTAAATGTGGAAACCTTCGTATCCAAACCTTTCGTTCTCCGATATTAGAATTTAATTGTGAAAAGCTTCGAAACCTTTTGGGTTCTCCCTCCACCTCTCACTGCTTCGACCCTCTCAGGTATATACCATAACTCCTCTCTCCAATCCCCAAATCGCTACTTCTCTCTCAGGTAATCTCCATCTCTCTCTGCTCTTTCAATTATATTCTGATGGCATAATTTTTTTTTTACCATAATATGAAGATTGAGATGTTTAGATGTTTTTAACTGTTTAGATTAATATATTTTCATTCGGCGTTTCAATGCAAATGATGTTTTCAAATAGGAATTTTTTCAGGAGTTTGTATATTTTCTATTGTTTTCTATGAGTTTTATTGCATATTGTTATTAAACAGGTCATTGGTGCTCTCTCTCTCTCTCTCTCTCTCTCTCTCTCTCTCCTTTTTGTACTTCAAGCATGGCTTCTACCTATTGCAAGATCTTACCAATGCTTTATTAAGTATTTCAAATTTTGTCGTATAGACCTCAATCCTTGAACAACTCACTTGCTCTTTGGCTAGAAAGGTAAATTAGACGCATTAACAATCCAATGCCCTTGGTGAGGTTTTGCTCGAGTCTCATATTGTTAACCATGCTCTTGCAGGAACTCCAAAGGGTAGATAATGAAAATCCCTTGGGCAACAATGGTGAGCTTCTGTTTTGCCATAAATATGTAAAATTCTACACGTTATATGCTAATGTTTCATAACAATGAGTCTCTATGTAAAACATAGTTTTTGTTGTATTAGGTTAACCATCAGCAGAGCGACCAACATCTCAGATGCCAGAGAAAATAACGATGCGCGTTGTTCTTGAGGTACTGCAGAGGTGAGTATTTATGAACATAAATCCTTGATGAATGAAACTCAAGGTAATACTTGGGCATAGCTCGCTCATGAGAGTATTTTGCTTCTTGGATTCTTTTTTAGGAAAGACACGTGAGATCTTCGTTGTACCAGTTGATCCTATAGAGGTTTGTACTTGATTTATTTTCCCCCAATGTCAAAGTTCAGTAATATTTATAGCGGACTTCTTGCTTTGGAAGGTTGAGGGATACTATGAGATTATTAAAGAGCCAATGAATTTCATGACCATGGAAGAAAAAATAGAGCAAGGAGCTTACAAATCTCTTGACCAGTTTGAGGTTTGTCCATTTTTTTTTTCTTAGTTTCAAATATGTTTGTGATTTTGTAGAATCAGTGTCTTAGTAGCTCACTCGGCGTGATTAACATAAATTCCAAGATCTTTACCCTATGCCTCGATTATTAGTCCAATCCTGTGATATCTAATTAGTGAAGCATGAGTCAGTTTCCATATTTGAGTTTATGGGAGCATAGTTGGGCTGTGATTGATTAATTATTTGAATACTTACATCATGACGTTTTCTTGATATTTGATAATGCGATGCTTTTCAATGCTCAAAACACCATCTTTTATAGACAGGCGAGCCAATGCTCAAAACACCATCTTTTATAGACAGGCGAGCTCTTCAAATCATCAGTGCTTGCTTTACTATTTAGTCTCAACAGTTCTCAGCCATTTTTGATAGAGAATGTTGCCTAAAATACCTGCTTACCTTCATTACGAAAACATGTGATGAGTTTTTCAAACTCAAGCTATAGACGAACTGGCTAAGCAAGTGGTTCGAACCCTCAGAACGAATCCTAGAAACCTTGAGCACAAATTCTTGACGAAAAAAAGACTTGGCAGAAAGCCCAAATTTGAAACCAAAAGTTTAAATTCTACGTTGCAACCTGAGCTTAATACATGAGGTAGACTTAGTAGAATGACTTCCAATGTCGCATCAAACGGTAAGCCACATTGTTGATATGGTGATTCAAATTTCATCCATGCATATGCTTAAAATTTATCCACGCCACACTTCAAGTACGTCTTATATATTGTTTACTAACTCAAAGTTATATTTGTATAGAAGACTTGCTGCTAAAATTTTGGCACAGCGTACTTTT
The DNA here is from genome assembly GCF_015680905.1 of Coptis chinensis. Taxonomy (NCBI): domain Eukaryota; kingdom Viridiplantae; phylum Streptophyta; class Magnoliopsida; order Ranunculales; family Ranunculaceae; genus Coptis; species Coptis chinensis. The sequence goes on along the minus strand of NC_141463.1, from coordinate 81,900,130 downwards.
TTTGTGTAACTCTATGACTATCAGCATCTGCCATCTGTAGACTCCTAGAGAAAAAGTATGCATAGTAATTAGTATGTAGGGTGCAAGTAGAACCATCCAACTGATATTGTATCAAATGTAAAATACCTTTTTTGTTTTTATGTAATCAATGTAATATACTAAAATGTTGTTAGATTTGTCATATAAATTTGACCATGGGATTTTCTATTCTCTATTATTTTCCTTTACTTTATTCGCGTTCAAGTTACATGCCTTTTAGATCTTTCCAAAATGACACCGAGTCATTAATTTCAGAGGAAGCCACTTGCTCCAAATCTATTGTGCATGTAAGTCTTCATTATCATTGTGAGAAAAATTTAGTTCCTAAAAGTTTATGGTGATTACATTCTTGAGACTCTACATATTAACAAAGGAATGATGGGCGACTAATGATACAAGGAGATCCTGCTGCGGTTTGTGGAAGGTCTGGGTCCGACAGCTAACAAGGTTGCTCAGCAGAAAATTCATGAATGTATAATTCCACCCCCTAACACTGACTTTCAAGCAACACATCACAAGATCAGACGCCCTCAATCTACAACAGATTTGAACTTATTTTCGGGTGGTGATGGGCAGTTGGAATCTGACGACGGATGCCAACAAGCCCGATGCTCAGGTATTGCATGCAAAGTTAGCTTCTCAGGTACTATGCTATATATCTTCCAGTTTATTCTTGCTCTTCTTTGTGCTGAAATATCAATTTTGACTTATTTTGGTTGTTGTTCTCAATAGAATATCAAACCAAGCATATTTTTTGTTTTAAGAGATGCCAGAGAAGGGTAAGTGCCTTTATATATTTACCCAATATTATTTTTTTTATTCTTCAATATTAACCATGTAATTGTCTTTGTAATATGTGTTTGTGGTTCAAATAATTCATTGACTTCGAGGAAAGGAGGAAAGGTTATCCACTGCTTTCACCGCAATGTGTGGTGTTTGTGTGGTAGTGTGATAGTGTGATAGTGTGATAGGTCTAATTTCATATATATATTTTTCTAATAAATGCTGATTTCGATGGCAGCGACAATCAAAAGTTTTGATGTACAAGTCAGTCCTAAAATGATTGGTGAGATACTCATTAAGTGCATACATGCATTGTATTTGTCAAGTATTGTTAGTTTTTAAAATCTTTAGTACTTACTAATACAAATGACGTGAACTGGATAAGTAGAAATAATGCTAGAATGTTTAGCTCATAGGATATCAGATTTCTTTTGATACTTTATTCATCGATTTTTTTTTTTTTTGCAAATTTGTGTATTGTGTGAACATGATATATTATAGGTCAGCTTAAGTTTGTGGCAACTTCTTCTTTTGTCCTGAAATGTTAGAACTAAAAGATTTATTAGGGTATGCTCAACAAGGATTAGAGAGTCCCATGGCATAATAGTTTTCATCGAGGAGATTGAGCTTTATTTGAACCAACAAAGGGGTTGATATAGGATTTCCCATTGTTCTAACTTTAAGGAGTTGCCACAATAGTTAAATGGAAATAAGGAAAAAAAACATAAAAGAGCAAAAGGATGTAGTAATTCACTGTGCTAGAGTGCGAGGACAAGTTCGAGTTTAAAGGGTGAATGGATCTCAGGTTTGCTATTATCTTCTATTATTGGTGATCATATACAGTTTTCTTAATGCATCCTGACTACATAGATTTTTCCTTCTTACAGGTGGGTAGGAGACTCTGCAAGCAAGTAAGCGATAACAAGTTCGAGCTGAGATTGTTATTGGACCTTAAGTATGTGTACAAAATATTTTTCAAGATTGTGCCTCAAAACTAAAGGACATATTTTCTCCCCTCTCATAAAAACTCATTTTACATGTTGTCAAGCTATCATTGAATATGTATTATCTACTTCTCTCATTTGCAGTCGAATGTAGAAATTCATGGGGTCAAGGATGCGCAAGAAAATTCGAACTCAAATGGTGTCTAAAATTGAGGTACACGCTTATTTTTATGGGGAATGTTCGTGTATTGCAATGTTATCACGTTTTAATATTTATATTGAGCTAAACAAAGATAAAATTGGAAGTAGTAGGGTGTAAACTGTGACAGACTCTTTTGGCCTTAATATAGAGTATTCAAATATTTACTAGGAATTGTTCGATTCGGGTTCGGAAAGGCAATGGCTAACTGTCTTGAATTAAGATATTTGAAAAGGTTAATGCTCATTATGTTAACTTCTGGGAATCGCATGTTTTGTGATTCAAATATATGTATAAATTGGATGATATAGTCCTTAGGGAGTCAGCCTGTAGAAGCAGCTTGAAACTATTATTACTTGTTATAGTTAGTGTTATTTTCTTTGTGAGGTGAGATCAGAGTTTGCCCACCATTTAGTTGTATTTCAGGGTATTTTCTTCCTTAATTATATTTGTAAACCTCAAATGTGTTCATATTTGAGCTTTTGGATCTTAATGTGTATTTGTCAATTTTCAAGGGGATGGTTGCAGTGGAATCTTAGTTACCACATTGTAGGTCATGTGATCATTTATTTATAGGTTGAGTAATTTTTTTGCTAGAGTTTGTTCCTTGGACAACCTTTTTGAACCTTTGATGTTTTTAGCTATAAAAGAATAGGCTTCCATGTTGCACGTTGAATGTGAGGTCATGAAGATTAATCTGTAGGTTGCATCTCTTCTTAGTGTTTCTCTATACACCTTTGGTCTGAACTGATGAATGATGTCCTTACCATTTATCAAAATGGACCTGATGCAGCTAATAGCGTGGAAGGTTGAATTATAGGAAGGGTTATAATCAGATGTGGTGGCTAACGTGTTAAGTTATGAGTAGTGCAATTGGATTAGAATTAACATAAGACATGTTTGTTATATAAATTTACTAGCTTCACAGCACTAGAAGCATGATTTCCTTCATTTTGTTTCTTTCATCATTGAATTAAAAAGATTACTCACTTCATTGTACAAATACTCCATGCAAATATAGTTGTTCAATATATTTACCATTTTTATACATGTACATGAAAATAACGCTTTGCCGCCATTTCATCCTACTGCCACTAAACCTTTACTTATCACTTTATCAGCAGATGCTATTTTGCCAAAGCACCATACTATGGCACGATTTCAAGTATCGAGTCTTACCGCATCACTTTGGGAGAGGCAGCCAGCGTCTATGCATGTATTTATATGTAATTATTTGTGTTTTTAGACCAACCAATTCAGAACATGCTATGTGCATCGAGCAACAAATTATGGAGATTGAAGAGGTATTTAGCATAAGTGATCAGTTCAGATGAAATTAGTAGGGTGAGATGTTAGTAAAAGCGATGATGATTCCCCTTGAATGTCAGAGAGATCAACTTAAACATCCAAAATATTGACGAGGAAATGGTGGTAAAAGAGATTTTGAGACATTGGAACCATAGTTTGTTGTTGTGGTTGTTTTGGCTCTACACGACTACACTCATACAAGAACTGTAAAGGATCTGATGGGATCTGGAAGCGGCTGTAAACTAATGGCAGCAGCAAAGTCAAAAGTCCGATTGGGCTTTGTGAGTGAGATGTCTTAATGTAAATAAGAAGATGACTTATATTTATTTTTTTAGTTTACTAAAAGTTAACCATTAAAAGTACCAAAAAAAATAAAATGTGTAGATGAGATTTTCTTTTTCTTTGGAACTCGGACAACGTGGAAGTGTTTTGGATATGCTGAAGTGTGTTGATAGTTCCATTTTGAGACCTATCGTAATCTAATAGATGTGTTTGCATTCTTCAAAGCCTAACAAGACGTATGAAAGCAATCGCTACAAGTACTTTAGAGTCCCATAGCAAGAAACACGTCTTTTTTTGTCACCTGGAAGAAACTAGAAGAGCTAAATTTGATTGTTATCCATGCTTCAATCTTGGGTTGTTTGTAATAATCAGAGTCCAGATATCTAAACTTTGACTATACATTTGATGGATCAACTACAATAAATTTTTTACGCTTTTATAACTGACCATATGTGATAAGTGGAAACGTGGTACCTAGCGAAAAAAAAGTGCCAAAATGGCGACTTCTAATTACTTTGTGCTACCAAAAAAAAAAAAAAAAAAAAAATACAATTTTCCCTATTTGAAATATTGAAATATTGTACGTTATTTACCTACTTCCAAATGCTTTCGCTAAATTATTGATAAATTTTGTAACAGTAAATTAATCTATATCATTGAGTAAGTGTTGTTTTTGAGTGCATTACATTTTCCAAGTTGCCTACATTATAAATTTTATTTTCCATTACAAATATTTCATATGTAATTTTATGTGACACGCTAAAAAAAATGAGCGTATTAACACCAATGTAGTCAACCCTTTAACTAATCACCATATATACGCTAACCTTACTCAAAACGCACATTTACAATTATATTATATATAACACAGATCACAACATCTATATTATTGCAAATAGAACATCACATTAACTATATGAAATCCATGTTGTAGGCACGGGCACTATCTAGTATATATAACATGTTTGGGTAGAATTGAAAGGCCCATGTTTTAAAAAAAAAAAAAAGAAAAAAAAGAATACATTAGGATTATGATCGAATGATATGATTTGTGGGGTTTTTAATGAAGAAAAATAACTCGTTTGGTAGAATTAAAAGATTATTATTATTTTGTTATTTTTTTAGAAATTTGCTGCTAGCTGTGGAAGTGTGGATCTCCAATATAGTTGACAGGTGTTGTTTTTTGATTGGGCCTTGAGGGAATATCGCTGGGAGCAAAAAATCCCTCTATTATGGAATGACTAGTATTCCAAACGAAATTTAATAATAAAAGAACTGTGCCCAAATACCGACATATCGGTGCAGCGAAACATAAAAGAGGAAGGCGCTTAACAATGGCACCAAGAGAAGAAGAAGAAGAAGGAACACGAAACAAGGCCTTAACAAACCTACGTTTCTCAGACTTAGAACCACCGCTATCTCCACCAGTTCTTGAAGCATTATCCAAAGCTGGTTTTAACTTCTGTACGCCTGTTCAAGCTTCAACTATCCCACTTCTTTGTACTTTTAAGGATGTTTCTGTTGATGCTGCTACTGGTTCTGGGAAAACTTTAGCTTTTGTTGTTCCCCTTGTTGAGATTCTTCGTCGTTCTTCTGAAACGCCCAAGCCACATAAGGTATATTGTTCTTATATTTGTACTCAAAATATGAGGTGGGTCGAATGTGATTTTGAAAAAAAAAGTTTGGATTTTTAGTATGTATGAGTAATCAAATTGAGTTATGTGGAGTGCATTTGGGAGTATGTGAATTGTGGGGAAGTCGAGTATGTGTTTTGGAGAATGCATTGGTTTTTGTTGTTGATTGGAGATTTGGAGGACTTTGAGATATCTAGGAATAATTGTAGGAGATAATTTTGACACTATTGCACATGTGACTACCAATTCGTTAAGAACCTGTCGTGCGTTTAGTATTGTAAAAAGATTTTGCATCATTAGGTAAGTTCATTTTTTATGCTACCAATATGCATTACTTACAACGATTATCTGGAGTAGAAAACCAGTTTAATTGGTAATCTCATTCTATATAACTATAATGTGGTATCCTTTTTTTAGATTTCTTACTGAAATACATAGCTTCATTGTTTAGTAGATGATTGTAAGAGGTGAGTAGTACCTTAGAGTTTGATAAGCGGGTGATCTGCGAATATGTAAGGACCTATAGTTAGTACTTACGATAATTACACAACTAGCTCATAATTATGCAAAGAGGAGAATATACCATATGGAAATTCACATGTTGATAATAGCATTACATTGTAGGGTTATCTGGAGTGGGTAACAACATCAGTTGATAATCAAACTGTATACTAATAAAATGTGGTATTCTCTTTTTCCGACTTTTACCCAATGAAAGCATAACTTGATTCGTTCAGTAAATGCTTATGTGGTATTTAGTTTTCTTTCATTGTTGTAGAGATTCCTATGCTGTTATTTACCGGTCTTATTTATTATAAGCAATTTCCTGCATGCTTCATAGGTCATGGGGGTAATTCTCTCTCCAACTAGGGAATTGTCAACGCAGATATACCATGTTGCACAGACTTTCGTTGAAACATTATCAAATGTGAGGTCCATGCTACTTGTTGGAGGAACAAGCTTAAGAGCTGACATGAAATCGATAGAGGAAGAAGGCGCAAATTTGCTAATAGGCACTCCTGGGAGGATTTATGACATAATGGAACGCATGGATATCTTAGATTTTCGGAATCTTGAGGTATTTAATCAAACTTTAGCTCTATGATGGTCTTTAAAAATATCGAAAAAAAAAAATCCTGAACTAAATATTCACCTAAAATGGTTTTTGAATGGGCTCAAGCAGCAGATGTTTTAATTGTGTTAAATTACCAATTTAGTATACTGATAACAACACCGTAATTGGCCTCTAGTTGTGAAGGGATAATGTTCCTCTGTTGTGCCTCTAAGTTATTCTCGAGAAGACTTTTTATTGAAGCTCTGTTTCTTCTCTTCTTCCTAATAAAATTACTTTGCTGATAGAAAAAGGTTTTTCGTATAGTACTCTTCGGTCAACTGTCCAACCAATCTAAACTGTCCTCCCATCTGCTTCTGCAATTGGGAATAGGTTTGAGGTCAACTGTACAATAATCGGTTTAAACTGCCAGGGCCATGCTCACCCCTTGTTTCCTTTTTTCCTAGGAGCTTTAGTTATCCTTCTCTTCTTATATCAGTAAAAGACGTATTAGTTTACAGTAAGTGAAAAATGTAGTTGAATATATTCAATTACCATAGATGACTTCATTTGGAGTAAACGGATTGTGAAGTTCCCCCTCTGTGTATGTCGAATGAAGAGTCTGTAAGTCACACTCTCATCCGTTATCAGTCTTCTTAGAAAACTTGGCATCATTCTGATTCCAGTTGGGGGTTGTTTGGGATTTATTAGCATCTTGTTTACTAGGAGTGCCTTTCCTAATAAAAGGTAGTAGATTATGGAGCATTGTGCCGTTTGCAGTCATGTGGAGCCTCATCTGGTCAGAATGGCCAATGAATTTTCCAGTGCAAAGAAATTCATTTCATCTGGACTGTACAAAAGACGGTTATCTGTTTTACATTATGCCGTTTGATACTTGACAATACTGATCTTTGGAAACTGTGAACATTGCATGTCACCTGGTCACTGATTATTGTTGCCTTGCAGTTTGTCTAGTGGAATTATAATTTGTTCTTTTATCTTGTTTACTGGACAGATTTTGATCTTAGACGAAGCTGATAGGCTCTTGGAAATGGGATTTCAGAAGCAGATAAACTCTATTATATCTCACTTGCCAAAGCTTCGTCGAACTGGTCTTTTCTCTGCTACACAAACTGAGGCAGTTGAAGAACTTTCTAAGGCAGGTCTGAGGAATCCAGTAAGGGTTGAAGTTCGAACAGAGATGAAAATGCTGGATATATCTTCAAAGCAATTAGCTTCTTCCAAAACACCTTTAGGTCTTCATAATGAGGTATTTATCCTTGCACACTGTAAATGTGCACACCTTTAAAAGATAAAGATGAAAAAAGGGACCCTGATAATACTTCTGGCATCCAAATTGTAATTCCCATACTTGGTTGAAATTTTCGTTTGGCTGATAGTTTATTTTTTTGGATAGATAAAATGAATCTATTGACTTAATTAAAGGATTACATCAACCTTAATACCTTAGCAAGAAACTAATATGTTAATCCCCATAGCCTCTTACACCCTAAACTAGATTACAAATATACTACACCCCTGAACCACCCCCACCCCAACCGCCCCCCGCTATGACCCACCAAGTACAGGTAGCCTAACTGCCTAAGGAACCTCAATAGTAGCTTCCTTCCTACCCCACCGCATCCTCTTACTGTACACCCCTATGCTAAACGCCCTTTTTTCACTATTGTAGATGAAATTATATTTCCAAGCCATGGTCAACATTTTATTACTGTATGTGGTAAAACAAACGATTAAGTGTCAAATTCATTGCTATACTTGCACTTTGCTGTTATATTTCATTGCTAGCCTAACCTTTCTCCTGTTTATATATTTATTTTTTTCAAAACTTCTAATTTGTAAAATAACATTAATATCCTTATGATCTTACAGTATCTAAAATGTGAAGCAGAAAAGAAGTCATCACAACTTGTTGATTTCATAACGAAACACGTCAATGAGAAGATGATCATGTAAGTTATGCATTAATTAGAAAGTTATACGGTTCTGCTCTTCTGAACATGATAGTTCTGTTTTTGCAACTCTAATATATCGTTCTGCAGCTACTTTATGACATGTGCTTGTGTTGATTACTGGTGGGTTGTACTTCAGCAACTTGCTGCTCTCGAAAAGTGCCCAATAATCTCTCTTCATGGGAAAATGAAGCAAGTATGTCTTACAAGCAACTTTTGCACTCTCGCAATATCTTATTTGGTAGAATACTGTGAATCAACCAACATCAATGTACTTTCTGAGTCACTTTTGTATCTCCGACTTCTATAGATTGGAAGAGAGAAATCATTGGCATCATTTACCGAACTTTCAAGTGGAATTCTTTTGTGCACTGATGTAGCAGCACGTGGACTTGACATACCAGGCATTGACTGGATTGTGCAGGTATCAAGTCGAGTGCCTTTATAGTCTGTTCCCTGTATCCAACTGCTGATGATGATTCTGAGTTTTTCCATTCCTGTTAATGTGTGACCTTTTGATGCGTTTAACGTTATAATTATTTTTTATCAGATAAAAAAGTTCTGTTACGTGGTTTCTTAAGCTTATTAGTATATCCTGGTTTATCTATCATAAGTTCATCACTCCCCACCGCTCTCCAAATATCTGAAACTTAAAGTGACAACATTGCTCGCCAGCCAGATGCCCCACAATATCTCATTTAGTCTAGGATGTTTTCTACCCTTCTGCCATCTAAATTATCATCCTTCGTAGTGTTGCAATAAATGTCCATAACACCTCCTACCTTATGCATAGAATCGTGTCTGATGCTTTCCTCTGCTGTGTTGAACCTTGTAAGGAAATGCAATTTACATTTATCCAGCCTTTAACAAATAAACAACAGTGCTTCTTTTATTACTCATTTCTGTTCTTCTTGCAGTATGACCCTCCTCAAGATCCAAATGTATTCGTACACAGGGTTGGCCGGACTGCTAGGTTTGGTAGATCCGGAAGGGCTATTCTTTTCCTCTTACCAAAGGTTTGTTTCATGTGTATGCTGTATGTACTTGTTAGCCCTTGTCTAATATACGTGAATTTAATAATATATGTTTTTTCCTGTATAGGAGGAAGCATATGCTGAGTTCTTGCGTATAAGGAATGTTCCACTTGAAGAAAGGGAATGTTGTAACGATGTTCCAGATATTGTTCCTCAGGCAAGTGCCGCTAGTGGACTGATGCTTGCACATCTTCAGTTCTTTCTGTTTCATTGTGAAATTTTTATACGAAAATCTATGTACTTCTTATACATTGCCTTCTTCATACACGCACAAATCATTTTCTGTTTTTTCATAAAAAAGTCCGTGATTACGTAACTATAAGAAAGAATAAAAAAAAGAAGTTATTGATACAACATAAAAGAAAGCTCAGGTAAGCCTTCATAGGTGGTTTCCAATCAAAAACACAAAAGAGGCTTTATAGGAAAGTTAGCACTGAGGTTTATTAGTTTATAAAAGGCATTGAGGCTTAAGCCTCAAGGCGTGCCTTAAGCCTTTCAGGGATTTAGCACCTTGAGGCTAAGCCTCACACGATTTTATACCATCATACCCTTTTTTTTAGACTTCTTAGGCTCTCATAACTTCTTAAAAGATTTAAAAGCCCCTATTACATCATGCTTTGAGCATCAGAACACCTAATTCTATTAGAAATCAAAAACTTCAATCATCAAACCCCCTTTTCCTTATTCTCATTAATTAAAAAAATTATTGAGGCTTAAGCCTCGAGCGCCTCCAAGGCAGTGAGCCTAAAGGCTTTAATGCGTTTTTCAAAACACTGGTTAGCACTTTATACAAACAAGTTAGTCTAACATCAGTATGCATTTCTTGAATCTAACTTTCAGATACGATCCGCGGCAAAGGAGGACCGTGATGTCATGGAGAAGGGCCTTAAGGCATTTGTTTCCTTTATCCGTGCATATAAAGAACATCATTGCCCTTACATTTTCAGGTTAATTGTGACCCCTCTTCTTAAATTGGTTAATTATCATTGCATGCCTTTACATCTGATATTTTGCAGGTTGAAAGACCTAGAGATTGGAAAGTTGGCCATGGGATATGGTTTGTTGCAGCTCCCTGCAATACCTGACGTGAAGCAGTACAAATTGTCTACGGATGGTTTTGTTAAAGATGAAGATATCAATGTGGCAGACATAAAGTTCAGGTAAGGTTATGGAAAAGGTTTTTGAAAAACGACTAAAAAGGGTATTGAACTTTACAAGTTTTGACAATATGGGGACTAAATTTTTTTTTCGGTCAAATTGGGGACCAAACTTTTTAATTTTTGCAATGTGGGGACGTGTAACATGACATCTAAATTTCTCACACAGTGTTTCACAATTCGAATTAATTTCTATGGTCATGAGGTTGTAGCATGGATATACTTTGATAAGAAAGTGTATAACAATGTATGTAACTTGTGAATTATGAAACACCATGTGAGAAATTTAGACTACATGTGTAACTAGTCCCCACATTGCAAAAATTAAAAAGTTTGGTCCCCAATTTGACCGAAAAACAAGTTTAGTCCCCATATTGTCAAAATTTGTAAAGTTCGATACCCTTTTTAATCGTTTTTTGAAAGGTTTTTGATATTTTATCTGTTTCTTGACTTTCTTCACAAATTTAAGCTAGCCAGCTCCTGGGTAGACCTGCAACATATCCATGAGAATCCCACAACACCTCCTTATTCTGATGTTCATGATTGGAAACACCAAATCTAATGAATTAATTTTGTTTTGAGACATCTTTTCCGTCATCTCATTACTTGTTGTGGCTCTAGCGCTTACATTTTCTTATTTTTCATGTATGTACGTGAGCTGACTGGTTAATATTTGTAACTTTTCAGAGATAAATTGCGTGAGAAACAGAGACAGAAGAACTTGAAAGCAAAGAAGAAAGAAGAGCTTAAAAACCCTAAACCCCAAAAACCGAAGGCAAAACTAAATGCTACATCAACAGTAATGAGGAAAAAAACTGCCAAGCAACGGCGGGCAGCTCAGACAGTGGAAGATGCAGATGAATTAGATAGGGATTACCGCTTACTGAAAAAATTGAAAAAGGGGACTATCGATGAATCTGAATTCGCTAAGCTCACTGGAACTGAGGAGTTGATCTAAAGAACATAATCCCGGAATTTTGGTCTAATGAACTCAGTTCAAACTTCTGACAATTTAGTGGTCAGAGGGCAAAGAAAGCATGCAAGTTACAAGTGAGAAAGGAAGATTGATTGGCGAATAATAGAAAGGTTTATACTTTTGAAGGAAGCTTCTAGTAAAACAGAAGAAGATTGAGTCTGGGAAACCAACGGGAAAATGTGCACTTGTTACTTTCTGTTTTGGGTTTGAAACTGACGTGATCAACCCCATTTAACTTTTTGTAATGTGTAAAACGTGGAAGGGATAATGTATATGTCTTAAATAATTTATTTATGTGCTTCCAGAGAATTTTTATAATTTTTACACAGTGCTTTCTGTAATTTCTATTGTTCTCATCAATGTTATTTTCTGAAAAATAGTTACTATTTGAATGAGATAATGAATTCCATTCCTCAATTAAGATAAGCCATAGCAGTGTCTTTTGCAGTCCATGGTATGAAAGAACTGTTCTATTAATAACAGACATGTACTATAACGTGGCATTTGCTGCTGTTATGCTTTGTAATACCAATTGGGTTTGGCAAAAGATCTAATCATTTTTCGTGCCAGTGTGAAAACCTGTCCTTGCACATTCAAGGTTTCTATGCAGACCCAATGGAACTGCAACAGCCTGTATCGTAAATCGGTAATTGAGAGCCGAGTAAGTGCAACTCAAAGACTTAGAATTTTGATTGATAACTTGAAGGCACACAATAACACTTATGTTCCACCTTTCAGTATCCATGTCCTAATGATAACAAAAAATTTCAATGCAAGACTTTCCATCCACAGTAAATACAGAATTCTATCAGTATCCACGGAAGCACAGGCTAAAGCTGTTTTATCCTCCATTGTTATTCTGCTGAAGCCTTTGAAGTTCATGCAGTTTTCGCATGTTTCGTTTCTTAATCCCGTCTCTGAACATAGAACTTGCCACACATCGACTCGCTGTTGGAACAGAAGACTTCATTTTGTCCAACTGTATTTCCTTCTTTTTCAATTGCTCAGCAGTCTGCGCCTGAACTAAACAATACACAAAATAAAACATCAATGGTCATAAATTCCGTTTCATTACCCAACAAAATTCTACTTACTAGTAAAGGAGAACACAAAGGCACACCAGAATGTGAAGAAACTAGTGTGACAGCCACATCCTTGAGTCTCTTAATCTCTTCAACAGCTCCAGCATGAACAACATTGTTTGCCTGAATGCATGAAAGTGCATTTTCACACCCCTACAAACAAACAAGTAAAATTTTAGCTTAACAACAACACCAATAAGCAAACAATAACATTTCATTAATTACCTTGACGGCAATGTAGTGAAATTCATTTTCCACTGAATCTTTAGCAAAATTGAACCATTCATGATATGAAACTTGAAGCCAATTCTCATCCACGGATTTTCTCTCTCTAAGAATCAATGCCTCATATCTTAATGCCAAACAACTCTGCCATGCCAAAGTCAACGAAATTAATACAAATCTATTCAAGAAACTAGTAACGCCAAAGAAAGAAAGAAAGAATAAATTACCTCGACGTCAGCAACGAGAGCGAAAGCGCGAACAAAGAATTCGAGAACGTTAAGTTTATGTTCAACTGATTTCTCCGCGATTTCTTGAAAAAAACCGACGGATTCAGAACGGAGTAGAGTTTTTAAATGGGGTCGAATTTGTAGTAAGGATTTTACATCTTTAGAGAGTAGAATTGATTCTAGAATTCGAAGAGTTTGTTCAGTGAACCTGCATTTGAAGTGAGGGAGAAAATTGGAATTCGGAATATTAGGAAGAAGAGAAAGAGGGACATACCTTCGGAGATGAAGTTGGGATTGGAAAAAGGAAACTTGTTTTCTTACTTCGTCTGACATTTTTCGCGGTTTTTTTATGGAGTGTACTTGTCCACTTTTTATAGAGATCACTCAGAGTGGTTGGGTCGCCTCGCAGCAAAGAACGACTGAGTGGAGATTCCTGAAGGCGACCGACTCCGGGGCGGAGCGGTCGTTTTGAAACGTTGGAGGTAAGACTCGAGTGGTTCAAAGAGTCTTTGAAGACGGTGGCATTGTGGGTTGTTTGGCACGATTATGATAAAATTATTGGGAAAAAAGTGTTTTGAAAATATAGAAGTTGGCGATGGAGGTGGCAGGCAGGTCAAACAGCCATTTAACTGATTTAAGGCGTTGTATTGGTTTTGTAGCAATCGTAGCAGATCGGCCAGTTCAGCGGTGGTGGGGGGAGGTGGGTCAACTTCCATCGGAAAAGTGGGTTGAGAAGTTGAGCGCTGGAGGTAAAGTTGGGCGAGTGATCAGAAACCACCACAGACGCGCCAAATGTAAATGTCTAAATTTACACCAAAGTTTAAGACTTACCCCTGACAAGGGTATGATTTTGTTTGTTGTTAATGACTGTTCTTCATGAGTAAGAAGATGTCTGCGTATCTAGCACTGTGTAAGTGAGATTGGAATTAAACCACACGTAGCTCTTAAGAGTTGCTTTTATAGGCATTAGGAGTGGACATCGGGTGGGGTGCGACACGTGTACTAATAAGTACAGATGTGCGGTCAGGATAAATGACATGTGTCTATGAGAGGTACGCGGATAGCAGTTGTAGGTGTTTTAGGTTTATCTTAGTTGGCATAGGGTGTAATGATGGTGTTTTCCATAATAATGTGCGAGATTTTGGAAATGAAGAAAATTAAGAAGAAAGTGTTGACACTCACTTCTTGATCACGATCAAACGCTAAAATTTTGGCCGCTTATCCAAAGAGACCTAGCTCCTAACGGTCGGTCAATTAGGTTGTGGCCGAATATATATATCGTTTTTTTTATACACGACTTGGAAAAATGTGATATATCTCCACCGAATATATAAGTTCTTTTTGTCAATATACATAACTTTTTTTTATATATCGCTAGATATATCCGATATATATTGTTTTGTCTACTATCTATATACTAAAGCAGAGACCTGTAATGGAGGATTTTCTCTCTCCTACGTGGCACTCTAATATGAGAGTTAGTTTTTTCTATCTTCTGTGCCACTCTAATATGAAATATAGTCTTTTCTAATAGCCTACAATCCCACTATATCGAACTCTTTGGAGAGTTTGAGTGTATTTCTAATTCTTATATTTGGAGAGGTGGAGTGTATTTCAAATTCTTATATATTTAATCAAATAAAACAAATTGCTAAAAAATAGATGATTTGTAAAAGGTAATTTCTTATTACGAATCAAACACTTTTAGTGTTCTAATTCTTATATATTTGATCAAATAAAAAAAAAATGCTAAAAAATAGGTAATTTGTAGAAACTAATTCCTTATTACAAATCATACAATTTTAGCGTCTATGATAAAACACTGACTTATTTCGAATATATCCTTAACACGGCCTCAAAACATATTTAAAAACAATTATACAAAAAAAAAAAACTTCACAAAATATATAATAGAAAATGAAAAAAAAAATAACGTCAAAGCAATAATGACAAATATTTTAAAAAATATATAATACTGAATGAAACTAATGTCAAAAAACAATTAATGGAGAACTGAAAACTAGATGCAAATGCATCGAACTAACCTCAAATAATATTTAACGGGAAGTTGAAAATTGGATGCAAATACATGCAAGCATTAAACTAATCTTAGAAAATAATTAATTGAAAATTGGAATATGGATACAACTGCATTAAACTAACCTCAAAGAATAATTAATGGAAAATCAAAACTTGGATGCAAATACATCAAACTAACATAAAAAAATAATTGTCGGAAAATCGGAAACTGGATGCAAATGCATTGATCTAACCCTCAAAGATTAAATTAACGGGAAATCGAAAACTAGATGCAACTGCATTGAACTAACCTCAAAGAAAAATTAATTATAAATTGAAAACATAATGCAAATGCATGGAACTAATCTTAAAAAATAATTAATGGGAAATCGAAAACCGGATGCAACTGCACTGAACTAATCTCAAAAAATAAATTAGATGCAAATGCATTGAACTAACCTCAAGAAATAATTAACGGAAAATCGGAAACTGGATGCAAATTCATTGAACTAACCTCAAACAATAATTAACGAGAAATCAAAAACTAGATGCAAATGCAACTTTATCAACTAATAAACGAGAAATCGGAAACTAGATGCAAATGCATTAAACTAATCTCACATAACTATTAACAGAAAATAAGAAACTGGATGTAAATGCATTGAACTGACCTAAAAAAACAATTAATAGGAAATTGGAAATTGGATGCAAATGTATTGAACTAATCGAAAAGAACAATTAATAAGAAATCAGAAATTGGATGCAACTGCATTGAACTGATCTAAAAAAATAAATAACGAGAATTGGAAATTGGATGCAACTGCATTGAACTAACCTCAAAATATAAATAACGGAAAATCAGAAACTGGATGCAAATGCATTGAACTAACCTCAAAATATAGTTGAGTTATATATTGTGGGAATGTCTGGATAAGTATAGTTTTGCATTTAAAATGATGTTTATTTTATCTCTTTCTGTATGATTGGGAACTCCTTGCTATTCGAGTAGCTTCAATATATATGAACTTCACCTTATTAGACAATCTCACAAAACTTCAATCAAACTTCTATTATTAAACAACAAAATAAAGTTGAAGAGTTTTATCAAAGGTGAGTTCTTTTTTTTTTAATGGAGAGTGAGGTTTTCACGTTATAAGAAATTTGGTTGAGTGATCAATATTATACTAATATATAATAGTTCTGCATATTTGCAAATATTTTTCAGAATAATTAATATAATAACTAACACCCGTTCGTAGATAATTTTTGAAGATTTCACATAGTCATGCATAATTTAAAGAATAATTAATGGGAAATCGGGAACTGGATAATTTTTGATGATCCCAAATAGTAAATCAAGCATAATTTACTTTTTATGTCATGTTTGCAAGGACACTATAGATTAGGGGTGTAATACGGGGCGGGCCGAGTCAACTGTGGGTCAAATAGTGATGGGTCGGGACGGGGCGGGTCTAGGGGATACAAATCTAATGGTCCCCAATGAGGCGGGGCGGGGCAAGTTGAATTGTCATGTCTTAATATCCATCACTCGCCCGGGGTCAAACTTACGGGTGGTTTTGGGTGGGTCATCCGGTCGGATAGAAATTATCATTTTAACCCAATTTCAACTTGGTTATTTGCTTCAGAACTAGTTGCAGGTTGATCAGGGTGAGAGGCCCTGAAGGCGTTGTATTGGTATTGTAGTGACCATAATAGATCGGCCAGTTCAGCGGTGGTGGCGGGAGGTGGGTCAACTTCCCTCGGAAAAGTGGAGGAGAGAAGTTGAGCGTTGGAGGTAAGTTGGGTAAGTGATCGGATTTTCAAGGAATCAACCACAGACGGCGCCAAAATGTAAATGTCTAAATTTACACCAAAGATTAAAACTTAGCTCTTAAGTTAGGATAATGATCGAGAAGGGTATGGTTTTGTTTGTTGTTAATGACTGCTCTTCATGAGTAAGAAGATGCCTACGTATCCAGCACTGTGTAAGTGAGACTGGAATTAAGCCACACGTAGCTCTTGAGTGTAGCTTTTATAGGCATTAGAAGTGGGCATCGGGTGCGACGCGTGTACTGATGAGTACATATGTGCGGTCGGGATGAATGACATGTGTCTATGAGAGGCACGCGGATAGCAGTTGTACGTGTTTTAGGTTTATCTAAGTTGGCATAGGGTGTAATGATGGTGTTTTCCATAATTATGGTGGATGACTGTAATTGTGTATGTATTACGGTGGGAAAATGGGCATAAGGATAAAATTAGTAATGATGACAGTAACAGGTGATGAAGTTACAAGATGGGGTCAAGTGACGAGTCGCTGAGCTGTTGATTATGCGAGTCTTCTGATATAGCGAGTGCTTGGAGTTGCTTGCGAGTGTGATGGGCACTCGTATGTTTGGTGGTCGCGTTATGTTGGGGGAGTCGTTGTATGTGAATCTCGTGCACATCACGTGACTGGTGGGATGTCCCTTACACATTTAAAAACAATCTAGTTCTACGTCTACAACTTAATCAGAAACTCATTGTAAGGGACATCCCATCAGTCACGTGATGTGCACGCACAATGACTCCCTCAGCATAATGCAACCCCTAGACATACGAGCATTCGCCGAGCTCGCGCACTCAGCAACACTCACACACTTAACAATATTCGCATACTCAGCAGATCGGTGACTTGTTACTCGACTTCATCTCATGATATCATTACCTGCTACTGTCATCATTACCAGCTTATTCTTAATTAAGCCCCTATCCCGCCGTAATACATGCACCATTACAACCATATACCATTATTACGAAGAACACCATCATTACATCCTATGCCAACTCAGATAGACCTACAACTGCTATCCACACGCCTCTCATAGGCACATGTACTGTAATATATCTCGACCGCATATCTGTACTCATCAGTACACGTGTCACACCCGATGTTCATTCTCAATGACTATAAAAGTCACCCTTCAGAGCTACGTGTGGCTTGATTCTAGGCCAGTCTCACTAGTACAGTGATGGATACGTATGCATCTTATTACATACGAAGAGCAGCTATTAATACCACTAAAAACCATCCCCTTTTGATTATCTACACTTGAGAGCTAAGAATTAACTCCTAATCATTGATGTAAATTTAGACATTTACACTAATCATGGTCATTTCCAATTGTCACTAAGTAGCAAAAAAAAAAAAAAATGATTTTTCGTTTTGTTCTCTTTTGCCAATTAGTTGTGTCACTCATTGATCTCCACGACTAGTGTTGTTGACTCATTTCTATTAGCCCTTTAGTATTCCCCTACTATAACAAGAAATGGAGGCTATGGAGGCTGACTAAATTTTACTATTCATGGTCTATGGCCTAAAATTGGTGGACAGAGTGACACTTATTGTGATCGAGAAAACTTGAGACCTTTTAGCATGCATGCACACTGTAATCAATGAATGTTTAGCTAGAGTTTTATTTTAGTGATCCCTCCATACTACTTGAAGTTATATTTTACTGATCAAAATATTTTTATTTTTGTCTCATTTTTTTTGTAGATACTAAACTTATAGTCTAGGCTTCCTAACTTAGTTTATAGAAATACTAATCAGGGGTTTTGAGACGCATGAATGGAGAAAGCACATGTTTAGGTCTAAGACAATACCTTTATTTTGAGAAGGCGTTTGATCTCATAAACTTCATTGAACATCTGACTAGTCTTGGATACTCTAGGGAAACTCGTATTGTCTTCAAGATGCAATTGTTGAATAATTATCTTAATGCACATTGTGTAAGTATCGCAATATTTTGCAAATGTAATATAATCAATCCAATGAGATGTTAAAAAGAGTTTCGTATGAATTATACAAATAATTTTAATCCACCCAATGAGATGTTAAAGTTTTATTTGAATTATATACAAATAATTTTAATCCAACCTCGGTGTTGAATTTCGATTGTACTTGCGCTGATGTCATTTACCCATATTAGTTAGTTGCACTTTAAAGAAGCTTTTGTTAGACTGAGTGGTGTTGATCAGTCAAGGCGTGGTTGTATTCTAGTGTCTGGTGTGTTATTAAGACTTAAAAAAGTGTCCAATGCATTTTAGTCCCTTTAAAGTCGATAGGAATACAAGGTGTTGCTGGTTTGGCTTTGGCAGAGTATCAAGTTCTTGAATTGGTGTATGCTTACGACTTATGTTGGATTTTTTATTGGCTGGTAAAATCATTAGTTTGTTAGGTTAAGAGTTATGATTTCATATTGTTAGTGTGTTATGCAAAGAGATATGATTTTATGTAATATATTTTGTTTCATACACATTTGTCATCGATCCAATTGTTAAAAGTTATTCATATTATCATCTCTATGATGCTCTTGACTTAACTCAGCGTCTAACTAGTCTTGGGTATCCAAGGAGAACTCATACTACTTTCAAGTCGCAATTGTTGAATGGTTATCTCAAATTCTCAATGCACATCGTATCCCAATGTTCTCTAAAAGTAATTAACACTTCTGTTTATATATGGGCGGTGACTATTTGTGGTCACCAATTCAGAAAGAAATACAAAAGCATCCCAGCAACAACAAATGATTGAATACCAATTTAAACATACGAAACTAAACTAATATTTAATTAATAGAATATACTAAAATTTATATAGAAAGATAAATTTTAGTGACAATAATTGATTATATTATGTAGAAAATCAAAGATTGGGTTATCTCAAATGATGGGTAACCAATTTAGATTATTTCTGTCACGAAACATTTAAGATAATATTGACATAATTTACCTCAAATATTAGCAAATGAAACCATAAAACTAAATAGAAAAGTCATAATAGAAGTATTATCTTGGCAAGATAAATTTGTATATGAAGAATCTCTTGTATAATATTTTTTTCGAGCCTGTTATATGAACTCCAAATAAACTCCACTACCAAAAGTGGATTTATGAAATGAATTGAGGGCTGATTTTTGGTGAAGATAGACTTCTCATAACGAAGAATCTCCCCACAAAAAATTAGCCCAAACGAAAATGTTTAATTTTTTCAAAAGTTATTTTGAAATTTGAAAATTTTGGACCTCCCTTTAAATAATTTTATAATATTATAAACAAATTTTGATACGTCTAGATATCTTCAAATGTGTGCTCAGAGATACCTTAACACTTGGATACATCGCACAAGCAACGTAGTCAGTCGGGCTACTGGCCTCGAGCAAAAACTTAAGTTGGGCTTGGGTTTCAGTTTGAGAGTTGAGACCATCAAATATGACCAGTGAGTTCTGACAACAGACACGGAGGCATGCCTCTCTCATTATTCGTCTTTCCCAGGTACTAGCCGTTTCATTATCGTTATTAATATTATTATTACATATTTTTTAAAGAGTAATTAGAGAGAGAGTGGATGGCAATAATAACGACGAACGTTGTTTTGCCATTATTGTGGTGTTTTACATTCTGTTATGCCTACCCGTTGCGTCTCTTTTAAGGTTCAAGTCTGTCTGCAAGTCGTGGCGCGCTCTCATTGAGAGCTCTAGTTTTGTTAATCAACATCATTTCAAGGATGACTATAATAACTACAGCCTCATTGTTATGAACCCCCCTAGCGCGTTTGGTAGACCTGCTCCTAATCCTGATCTTTGTGTTTCCTTACTATCTGGTAAGTCATTAGAGGCGTCCGTAAAAGTGGATTTACCAGACTGTTGTAATGCAAACTTGTATAACAATAGCATAAATATGCCGCCTACTTCTAACAGCACAGAAGGAAGTTTTGGCATAAGTATGGTGGCCTCTTGTAATGGCATTGTTTGTCTTTATAATATATATTCCATGGATGTTTTTCTGTGGAATCCTGCAACGAAACAAGTGAGAGTTCTACCTAAATCCCCATTCCCTTATCAACCAGAAGATGGTTACTTCAGTCTAGACATCTGCATTGGATTTGGTTTCGATGATAAAAGTAATGATTACAAGGTGGTGAGGTTTTTCAGTTTGTGTAAACAACCCAATGTCACGACACACAGCCCAGCTGAGATATACAACTCGAGTACTGATTCGTGGAATATTATACACGCGGTTTTGCCTGTTATTTTTATTCTTTCTGACCCAAAAGCACCATACAGAAATGGAACATATTGCTGGTTGGTAAGAAACGATGATCTGTCACAACATGAGAGGATAGGTGAAAAATATATTCTTACGTTTGATTTTAGGAACGAAGTGTTTGGGTCTCTGCCATTACCGGATGTTGATAGTGTTGATTGTTTTCCACATTTAGCTATTGTAAGGGAAAATCTTGCTTGCATTTATAATGTAGAAACTTATTGTGATATCACTGATGAGTGGTGGCCTTGGGAGTGTGAAATATGGGTGCTGAATGAATACGGTGTCAAAGAATCCTGGACTAAATTGTACACCGTTAGACCCTTTACAATATCTGGACATATCACATATTCTGCTCGAAAGATGGGGATTTCGAAGAATGGAGAGTTTTTTCTGATATTCTGGAATAAACAGATATGCACGTATGACCTTGTTACCCAAGAAATAAAAAAACTTGATGTGCACGGTTATATTAATCCTAGTAGTATAGAGGTTGCCGCGTACAAGGAGAGCCTAGTCTCAATCAAAGGAGGAAAAAATGCAGCTAATAGGGTGACTTATGCGGTATGACACTATTCTCTTTTGACCTCTATCAATCAAGTAGGCTTTGTTCAGATAATATATTCTGCTTATCTGGACGAACAAGTAAGAAATGAACTTTTTCACTAATTGATATCCTTACTTTCTTGTATATTTTGGCTTTTTATGGCTTGACTGGATGTCTGTGATTACGAGAAGATGATAAATTTGAATGAATAAGAAATAGGGTCCTCCTTTAGTTCCTAATTCTTTATTTTGTACTACAATCAATCGAAAATTGTTTACCAGGTCTCTCATGTTCTCTTCACCTTTTGACATTCTCCATATTCTAAACTTACAAACACATTACACATCTCATGATTTATGGCACAGGATGAGGATTTGGTGTTTGTTAGTTTTACTCATTTATTTGCCAATAATCCATCGTTTGATCCCCCTGTTTTCTTTCATATATTGTTTTTTTAGGCGGCGTATGCTTTAAATTTTTATATCCAGTTTGTGAATCCATAACTACTGCCACTACTGCTGTAATCTTTTTTTTAATTGTTGTTTTATGTTGTGAATCTCAGACTTTTATTGCTTCTGTATCCCTGAACAAAATCTTTCATGTCTTTGTGGTCAAACTTGATGCTTCTTTACTATTATCTCAAACTAATGCACACTTTGTACCACTCAATATTATGTTCTTAAAATTTCCGTGTGCTGTTATTTTGCTTTGATCTGATGCAATCTTGTTGACTCACACGGTTAAGTAGTAGGGCTAGGTTTTTGCATAATAAACCCTAAATCTCTCGATTAAATTTATGATTCATCGAAAAGCAAATTCTCTAGAGAAACCAAACTCCATCTTTGTTAATTGATAAAAAGTGGTCTCTCCAAAATGATTAGGCATTGCAAGAACTAAATTCAATAAGGCTGCAACTGCAAGCCTTTATATATTAGAGGGTGATTGGTTGCTTAGCAACAAACCTAGTAGACTAGGAATCTACTATTTTTGCTTCATAAGCTAGAGCAACAACTGTAAAAAACTAAGATCAAAATGAACAAAGTAGACGTTCGTTGGCTATTGGACGCATGGGACGTTGATGTCTACTTGATGTTGATGACTTGTTCATCACTTTCTCTCAAAGAAATCTATTTGGATTATCTAGGGTGAATACATGTATACAAAAGACTGTTCAGTGAGGTGGTGGCGTGGTGGGAAATGACAAGGGAATGTGGGGAAAGCAAAGACAGGGAGAGAGATTAGGGGAGGACAAAACATAGAGAATACTGGAGGTGAAGCGCCAGTCACAACAAAGCTTTAACGGAAGGTGTTGTTTTGGAGATCTCTTCGGAGCTCAGGAGTCTGAGATAGGTTGGGTGGGGATTGGGGTGCAATGGGGTTTTGATGTTTTTCAGTTAGCTTAATGCTGATGGTTTAAGGGGTTGATGAAATTGATTTTCCTATGAATGAAATTATCTTTCATCAATAAAGGAAAAAGTAAAAAAATAATACCAGTGTTTATGGACAAGGATATTTTGTATTAGAAATGGATGGAAATGTTTGTATATGATAGGCATGGTTTAGGTTTTGGGCTTCTGGCATTATTTATGACTGTTGGAGTGTATTTTAGGTTTTGCGGGTCCTTATTTTAAATGGATTGGTTTATTGTTTTGGGTGAGGTAGCCAGATATCAATAGCATGTCTTTTATTTTGTTGTTGGGGTTGTGTGGCTTTTGATCTACTTTTGATAATGGTCATTGGTCGGAGTCGGAATAAGATATCTACCATGGTCCAAGTGCCTATCTCTGTGTTAAAGGAAAAAAATGTGCCTTTCGCTTTTGTACTCTTCATTTAATTAGTTATTATTGATTCCCATGCACTTTTACATGGATAGTTTCTCATGGATTTTAACATTTAAGTTTCGTTAACCAAACTTGTAATTATTGATCAGGTAGAACACTGGTCAGCATGAGCTTTTGCAATCTAAGTCCAGAATCTAATTATGTAGAATCCTTGAGCAACAAAATCATCTTGATGGAAGAGGAAAAGATGGTTCAAAGCTACTCGTGCTGTTTGCTTACTAGCATATGGTAGCGGCCTAGGAGGCCTTATATCGATGTCCAGTGTGTAGATTGTTTAGTCCCATGTCTGTCTGAATCATGTATGTTATATTGTGAGTGCCTTTAGTTTTGCTGTAGCTAAGCTTACAAGCTAGGATGGCTGTTGTGTTCGAAAGCACTGTGCGCCTATTTCTGTACTGAAAATTTCACAATATGTTATTGTTTATGGTTGGTACTCTTGGTAGACAGACTTGTTTAATCAGGTTCATATGTTCAGCTTCAATGTTAAGTGCTCAGATGCCAAAATGTGCGTGCATAACCTCGCCTTTTGAATGTATAGGGCATTCTGAAGCCATGGGAGGGTTATTATTTGGTTGTACTTTGAATGGCAGGTTGAATTAAGTGTAGGTCTATGTCAAATGCAGTATTGCAATTGACAAATCTTTTGTGATACAAAGAAAATTACAATTTCTTTAGTTCTTTGAAAACTGTAGCGGGTTAAAACATTGTTATAGGAAATTATTAGTATTTCTTTCAAATGTCTAATTAAAGCATATCAGGTGGCATGATTAGGTTTAACGAATGGCAGTCAGTGCCTTTGAGCATTCCACTGACAGCTAGGTTTCCCGAGAATACTGACATACCCCCGTTTCAGATTTGGATGTTAGATATGAATATGGTTGGAATATTGTTTTAAGGTTTTTTTTCCCACCCAAAGTAAATTACGATGAAGGCTGGCAAGATGCATTAGCAGAAATGACTCAGAGACAAGTAAAGGAGTGGACGAGTAACTTGCAAAGCAGGTGGAATAGATGAAGGGTGTCATACTAAGATATGACCCAAGATACCTGCTTACCCTTTGATATTGTTTGTTTCTTTTCCATCCCATCTTCAATGTGCTTTTGAATGTAATGTAGCAACTGATGCGTAGTAGTATTATTTGTCATTTGTCTACACAACTTGCGGATGCGCCATCCCAGTGCGGCAGTGCTAGTATAATGTTGCCTCTGTTTATTTTTTTTCGTCTTTTGATTCCTATTGTAGTCACTTGGTAGGTACTTGGACCCTGACTAGTGATTTGAGTCTGGTCTTTGATTTGGGGGGCAAAAGTTACTAAAGCTTCATGATGGCTGCTTACATTTTGGCGTGGGTGAATTTGATTAAGTTTGTTGTACTCAAATTTGTTGCCTAATTTTACCTACGAGGGCTAAACTGCATGCCAAGGTTCATTTTTTTTTTCATTGGCAAGCCTGTTTTAAATGCTGTCAGCTCGAGATGTTTATTGCTAAGAAGACTCCCCCAATCACAGGTCTAAGTCCGCTTACACGTCTGTCAAGTCTAATCGTATCAAACAAAATCAAAGCTTTTTCAAAATACTCGTGCTGCTGTAGCCTAGAACAAGTCCCGTGTTTCTTCCACTGCTCGCCCCAAAATTTGGCATTGTTAAGATTTTGTACGTCGGGCCAGGCGATATCCAACCTTCCCTGCAAATCTTTAACCTGTACAATAAAATGATTAGCATTTGTACTAGTAAGATGTCCTTCATCAAATTCAACGACAAAGAAATAGCTGTACCAGCGTAGGATCAAACACGTTGCTTGGGTTACACTCAGAAGGATGTCTTCCTTTAAGCTTGGAGGGCCAGAGACCGTGGATTGTAAACTTGGGCTGTCCACGGTCTTTTCGAAGGCAATGTGTTCCTGCTGCGTTGCATACACTGACCCCCCATTGAAGAGCAAAGATATAGTAGTCAAAAGAATTAGGTGAGGGTGCAAGGGGTTCATAATACTTGGTAGGAACCGAGAGATTTTTGTAAGCATCAGGGGACACATAAGTGGGAGCCGAGACATTACTATCAGCAGCAGGTGACACAAAGTTGAGAGCAAAGACATTATTGTGATCATCAGTTGACACAAAGATGAACAACGTAAGGTAAGAGAAACATAATGCAGGGTGGAGGAGATTGAAAGAAGCCATTCGGTGCTTTAGAGTAGAAATGTGGGGATGGAGAGAATTCTGAAACACATCACCCCCTCATTTACTGCTGTTGAAGTATGATATTACTGAATGCATGTAAATATGAAAAGGAAATAAAGGCATCTTTTATAATCAAATAAACAAAAACCAAGCAGACACCAATGAAAGCTATATGCAACAACGCATAAACAATCTCTCTAGCTAAAGTAAGGTGAAGTTAATTTCTCCTCCTACTCTTAGAAAAGAAAAAACCACCTCTCCTACCAATTTTTGCATTGATATCATAGAAAGACGTATTAAGTAATTGTGATAAGAAAAAAAGTCATCTTGTATAATCAAAATACCCCATAAGCAGGGAGAGACCGATGAAAGCTACGTGCAACCACTAAAGAATCTCTAATCGTCTTGCCAGTAAACTTTGTTTGTAGGAGGTAACATGGCCATTGGATATCTGAAGAGAAAGGGAACTTCCATTTCTAACTGTCATTTCTACTTGGCCGGAGTCAGTAAATTTGATGCCTTTACAACCGAACTTCTCGTCGAGTGTCTGTGTAGTGAACTGTGTTGGTGCTGTTTCTGTAGATGAAGAAGCCTTAATTGAATTAAGCTTAGGGTTGGGGAGAGGGAAAGATAGGAGTGAAGGCGTGAAGCCATTGGAAGTCCTCTGTTTTCAGAGTCCACGCATTGCTCTTACTCATCCTCACTATTTTGGTCTAATGAACTCAGTTCAAAGTTCTGACAATTTTATTGGT
Organism: Coptis chinensis; assembly: GCF_015680905.1. NCBI lineage: Eukaryota > Viridiplantae > Streptophyta > Magnoliopsida > Ranunculales > Ranunculaceae > Coptis > Coptis chinensis. The sequence goes on along the minus strand of NC_141463.1, from coordinate 81,873,795 downwards.
GTCAGAGGGGCAAAGAAAGCATGAAACAAGTGAGAAAGGAAGATAGAAAGGTTTATACTTTTGAAGGAGTGATTTTTTTGCTCCCAGCATTGGTTCCTCCAAGCGCTCTAAGGGAATTTTAAGCAATGTTTTGAAAACCGAACCGGTGATTGAATCGATTTTTTGTTAAAATGGTTCAACCAGGTTCAACCATGGTTCGATTCGGTCGGACCGATTGATGTTTATTTAGCAAATTTTTTAATAATTAAAATAATAAAATGAATAAATGCATGTTTTAATTCAATATTAAATGGTATTATATATCAAAACGAATTTCTTATACAAAAAACACATAGTAGCATGTTGGTTTGGAGTTTGGACTATCGGTTTCGTGAAATTGGGTATAGGTACATAGGTATCTAAATTTTAAGTTCGGGAGGAAATAACAAACTTTTTGTTTTTCCTCCATAAAAACCGAAATTTGACATCCGTCTCAAATTTCGGACCGATTTTTACAATTTTGACCTCTTTTATTAGTCCCAACTAAAAGAAGTCAACTACCAAAAAAAAAACGCATCTAAATTAGTTACCAAAGAGTAGTGGGTTAATCAAAATAACTAAAATTCATCCAAAATCTACAAAATTCAATTAAAAGTGAGATGAATTTTCTGGAGAGACCAAAACAATGTGGAAAACATCAACTTCAAAAAACTAAAAAAAATGTATGTTGATTACAACTAATTTCAATACAGCTTTAATAATTTAAAATGCATCTCTAATAATTTTGAATAGCATGTTTAAAGCTTGATGTAATTCAAATTGTGAAATTGTGAAAAGGACAAATGGTTTTTTTTTTATAAGACAATTGTATTATTTGATTCGCGACATCTTGGAGCAATACACACGGACCTTGTCCGATGAGTGGCCTCGATTGACACACACGCATGCACCTGCATTACATTTAGATTTTTGTATTATTTATTTGTGGAAAGAAATTGGCAGCTACAAATAAAGGGGTAAAAGGAGAAATAAAAAGTTTTAAAACAGTTAATACACCCAAAAGTGACGTGTTGCTAAAATTAGAGTAGAATCAAAAGATAATATTGGTCTTTCTCTAAACAAAAAACACACTAAAGAAAGTGTCTAGAACCCAATTTCTAGTATCTAGTTTAGGTGCTAGGTTCAACTCTCCACATTATCAATTTTTCAAAAAAAAAAATAATAATAATAATAAAGGTGATCTGGTTTAGAGCTGAATCGGTTCAACCGGTTTGCCGGTTCAACCACGGTTTAAATTTAAACCAATGGTCCAACCAAAAACTCAAGTTATACCTGAACCAAACCGAAAATTTATCGGTTCCGGTCGGACCACAATTCAACCATCAGTCCGGTCCGGTTTTCTAAACACTGATTTTAAGTCATGCACTCTCAGCTTTTCGACAAAAAAAGGGAAGTTACAACCTGCACAAAATCCTCAAAATTCCCAATTTTACTAGTTTGTCGCTCATAAAGGAAATAAAAAGAATAAATAAAAGAAGTGTGAAGAAATAAAGTTTGCTGTGGAGCTATCCAAAATAGATCACAACCGCTTATATAATGCCTCGAGATTTACACACAAATGTCTGTATGTATTTTAATGCAAACCAACGGTAATCGAAGTCCGGGCTGGCTAGGACCAATATTTTAGGACAAAGAAAACCCGGACTCACAAACGAGTGTATTTCTTTTTCATCTACTTCCCCCAAAAACGTGTTAATAACAATAATATCATTTTCTTGTTAGCTTGTTCTTAATGCATCTATCGTGTTTTTCATATTTTGATTCTAAGAAATGAGGCTCAGCCCCTTGGTTCTAACTCAGTTAAGTATAAACTCCCTCCCATCGGCCCATATCATATAACCTCCCTATTATTTAGGTCTCCTTAAATAACCTTCCTGTTTTCCAAAAAAGAGATAAAATCTGGTGTATTTTTATTTACCATTTTATCTTATTTTCTTTTTTACCCTTTTGGGATTAAAATTTTTCGGACTATATGTAAATGTATTTTTACATTGTCATATATATATATATATATATATATATATAAAGCTATATCTCTACTAGTAGTATAGCCTATAATGATCATGGCCTCTTAAATTCATCCGGGTATTTTTATGACGCATAATACCCTTGATGAATAATAAAATCAGATGCCTAGATATTTATTAATGAGGACTACTTTGTCTTTTTATGCCTTTATAAATTTTTAATATCGATATTGTCCTTAAATAAAAATATTGCTTAATACCTTTAAATAGGAGCAATCAGTTTTTTCATGTGGCAGTATATTAGAAAACCAAATCGACGCCATTCTCAAATGTACGCCATATATACTATAAATGCCATTTAATAAGAGGTTAAGAAAAGGGAAAGTCTAATCAGAGAATACGAACCGATTCTTTTCTCTTCTGTTTCTCATAATTTTTTTTTCTCACAATGAAACTACTACTCTCATATTGGTCCATGCATAAACGACCAATTGAAAAATCTATAACTGAGGTGGAGATATACAGGTAACCTCCGATTTCTTAGTTATTTGTTTCTGAATCAATCTATTTCATTTTCAATGACTGTTGGTTCCATTGATTTTTTTTTTGAAGTTGTGCTTAAGAAAACTTGATTATATCGCACTTGACCCCGTTCAATGATTGTTGGTTCTATTTATATCGCACTAGATTTCTATCTTCATATTTGCTTAAGAAAACCGTTTTCTATTTTTTTGGAATGACTGAGTAGTGTTTGTTTAATTCGAGCTATGGATGGATTTAGTTGTGGGCTTTCTTGTGATTCACGGTAGAGCTTTGTTTCACTAAGAAGTCGAACAAGTTTTGGGTGGATTAATTAGATAGATTACTATCAATCGTCCCAATACTAGAAATCTCATGGGCTCACCGGGCGAGGTGCAGATATTTCACTCGAACCATGGTAGAAGTTAGAACATTGAGATGATGACCCGAACTATGTTGTTACCGTGACTATTTGGGAATTTCTGGGAGATGTGTGGAAAATTAAATACAATATCGACTATGGACTCAAGGGTCTCTAAAAGTGGAGATTCAAGCAAGCCTATAACTCCCTCGATTTAACTTTGGTGAGAACCAAGTCACTATTGGGCAACAAAGGTTAGATCCCCTTTGCTTTCCTACTAATCGCTTATTGAAAGAGTTTCTTCTTGATGTATAATGAGCACTTACCATACTATTTTGGCACAGATTACCATGGAGGGACCAGACTTTGGATGAACTTCCTGAGGTCCTTTTGTTACCACCGCTTATGATTATGATGTTCCCATAGATGAATATGGTGAGATAAGATTCTTCGAGAAGTCCTGCATGCATTGGTTGCTCATGAATTTTTTTGTTTTGATTGCTTTTAACTTCACGACTTTTGGGTTTGGTAAGGCAACCTAAATTTGGGCATCTGAAAAATCTTCATATGGGCTATTAAGCTCTGTGAGGGTGCTTTTAATTTAAATCGACCGACCCGTTACTACTTCTTTTAATTTAGTACCTTGCCAACGCGGATCCGAAGCCGCATTAAAGCGACCGCACAAAAAGGCGACACCACCGGAACACACCTCCACTTATGAGTACCATAGTGGAACCAACTCTCAAGAGGATGGAGACACATGTGAAGAATCAACCATTGGATTCTAACCCGATCAAGTCGGGCGGAATGCAACATCCCCCCACGAAGGTCATTCATGTCGCTTACCGGTTTGCCAACATTGCCACAACAGATCCCGTGTGAGGACCGTGGGGCGCATCAAGGAAGATCGCCCAGTTTCTCATCTAAGAAGAGGTGGGATGCAGATGGATGCTCATAAACGCTTACACAATAGAACCCTACTACCTTATCAGATAGCAAATACCAAATCACCCATCTGCACATCAACCTATTTTTTTTCAAGTATTGAATATAGTTTAACATGAGCCATAATATTAAGTATAGTGCTCTAGTTAACCATTGAGTAAACTTATCAATTCTCTATTTTGAATTTCATTTTTTGAGTAAATGAGTGCATTTATTCTTAATCTTAACACTAGTTTAATTTCTTCTTGCAGTTGCATCTTTGGAGTAAGATGACTCACTGATACAAAAGGCTTAGAATCAGCAGTCAAGCTTCTGAGGATGAAATACAAGCATCAAGGAACTTTCCATTAGCACTTTGTCGAGTTTGTGCTGCTGGTGAAGGTGGATATTGGAAGATAACGGGAAGTAGTTTAAAAATTTACGGCAAAGATAGGAATGTTAGGTACAAGAAGTCGTTCAGCTTTTATAGAGGGAAGCCTGGTCGTGATGAAAAGACAGATTGGATTATGCATGAATATATAGTACAGCGTGGATCAGGAATGGTGGTAAGAAAATTTACATTCAGTACAACAATTTTTCATAGCATATGAAATTGAAATGACATTGTTTGTTTTGCGCTGAAATAGAGGATACTATATTGTTGGCTACATAGTCGTAAAAGTATATGATGATATTGCTCGTGGCACTTTCGGTGAAAGTTTGAGTCTAACAGACCTCGTCTTTGTAGATACTTTTGAAGGCCCCTAGGTTTGCCATCTTCTGCAATCTTGGAAATTTAATACATTTCACTTATTACTCCCACCTCTTGGTTTTGCTCTGGTTGAGGATTGACTTGGGTTCAAAGAAAGGGTATTCTTTACCTCCATAATGAAGTTGATCCTCCAATATTCCATCGAGACATCAAAGCCAAAGAACATCTTGTTGGACTCAGTTTAATGCCAAGGTTGCTAACATTGGACTTTCAAGACTAGCACCAGAGTTCTAGATGTTGAAGGGACCATACCCGGTCATGTATCCACAATTGTAAAGGGCACGCCGTAAGCATGAGTATCTGTGAGATTCCCCTTCTTCAAGCTCCACCTCTTTGACCTTCTTACGCCATAATAGAGGATATACAGATCAAGAGTGAAGGAATTCTACTAATTTAAGTAACGACCTAAGGTAACTCTCAGATCTCTGTACACTTACTTCAGTAAATTTAAGTTGGAAACTTGTAACGATCTGAGAACATTGTAGACTAGGGCATTATATAAGTACCTCAAAATTAATTGACAGGGATAATGGGATATTTATATATGAGTAATTGAATTATGTTATGCTTACTTTGTCTTAAATGTGAAATGTAATCAAATGCAGCTTCAACTCTGATGACTCGATCCATAATTTAGAGTGATGCTTGCAGTTTTCATATATGGATGCTTGATTTTCTATTGTTTAATATGCCTTAGTTTCTGAAATGTTCTATAATTGTTGAAGTTTCAATCTAAGTATGTGTGTTGAGCTATTGGTTTTAGACATTATTAAAATTGACCGTATGATTTAAACTGGTAGATTAATCTTGGATAAAATGCATTTGAACTCTGACTGACAATAATATATAGTGATTATAGAAAAAGTGCACTATAATGGATTAAACAATTGAATCACACTTTACCATAGTAGAAGGTGCCCTAGATACTATAAATGAAAGAAGTGAGTTTCTCTTGGATAGTGAGTGAGAACCATTAAGGAAACTGGGAAGAAGGTACTAACTTCGAATTACTTTTTTTTATTTGTGTTCATATAAAATGTTGACCTGTGTTTTCCCATTAAAGGTTTGCGATCCATGTCCCTCTCAAAGGCTGGTTTGTCCAGGACTTAGGATTAATACTATGCAATGCTTTGCATGTGTTAGACATTTTAGACTCTAAGTTGTTGGGTTATCTTAGCTGTTTAGTAATTCCCGAACCAAGGTGATATGACAGTCTGGCCTCCCTCTTGAGGTTTTATCTTGCATCTGTTTTTTGTTTTTTGTTTTTTTTTGGATGATTTGAGTTGTGCCCTTACCATTGATAATATGCAGGCCACTTTTGTTATAAAAAAATGTGATATGTATAATGACTGAAATGAGACTATTTTCATTGAAAGAGTTCAAGCTTAGGTTGGGGCGTGTAAAGTATGCTATTATGACTGTTAGATAAGATCAAAATCTAGAATCTCTACCTTTAGGGTTCTAATTTTATTGCTTTCCATTCTAAAGTCTAGCATCTAATTATATGTTGTTTCTACCTTGGTAGTTTGAAGGTTTTTTCGGTGGATCTTGATCTTCATAATAATAAATTTCTGATACTGATAATTCTAATAATCATCCAACGTTAGTGAATTTTTAAAAGACAATTTATCATTGTTGGAGTGGTAATTTGGCTGCTGCCTTCCATTTTAGTATCACGCTATCTCCACTATGGCCCTGACATCTTAGTCTCTTTGCTGGACTAGGTTCATGACTTCACACTATAAGTGCTATTATTAGCTCACATCCAGTGTTCTTCTGAAGTTATTTGGTCTTTAGTCTATTAGGTCGCTCTTTGAATTTGACAAATGTGTAAGTCGGACGCTAATTCCCCCCCTGTCCCGCCTTCGTCCAAGACATGATATAGACTAATCATGGTCGTAGATCAAGTGTTCTCTGTTTTTTTCTTTTATCGGTAAAATGTGATGTGTATATATATATATATATATATATATATATATATATATAATCATAAAGTCAAAGTTAAGTAGGATGAGATATCCCACCGATAGAACAAAGGAAAAGACAATACAAAATCAATACTAGAAAAAGGAAACTACTTACTATTAGAGAAAACTAAAACAAAGGGGTGCAATCATGCATGGCCGAGCAAGGACTCCCATCTTGAGCGCTTTATTTATGTGCCCTCAGGATGAATTTTTGAAGGAAGCAATTATTATTGCTCTTTCAAGGATTATATAGCCTCTAGAAGTTCGTTTAATAGTGTCCCTCACAAGTTAGGTATTCTTTCAAGGTGTATGGTCGGTATTAGATAGGAGTCATAGGACATTTTTTTTCTTTTTTCTTTCATGTAATCTTGGTTTTAGCTCGAAAGTGTTCTTTTAATTTTTATTTAGTTTTAATAATTGAATTTTATTGATAAGGAAGGAGATATTACTCACTCATGACATTACTAAAAGTAATGGTGTACAATGTAGAGAGAGGGGTCACTAGCATCATAGTGATGATACAAACAAAGAGCAAATTATGAAACACCATGTGAGAAATTTAGACTACATGTGTAACTAGTCCCCACATTGCAAAATTAAAAAGTTTGGTCCCTAATTTGACCGAAAAACAAGTTTAGTCCCCATATTGTCAAAATTTGTAAAGTTCGATACCCTTTTTAATCGTTTTTGAAAGGTTTTGATATTTTATCTGTTTCTTGACTTTCTTCACAAATTTAAGCTAGCCAGCTCCTGGGTAGACCTGCAACATATCCATGAGAATCCCACAACACCTCCTTATTCTGATGTTCATGATTGGAAACACCAAATCTAATGAATTAATTTTGTTTTGAGACATCTTTTCCGTCATCTCATTACTTGTTGTGGCTCTAGCGCTTACATTTTCTTATTTTTCATGTATGTACGTGAGCTGACTGGTTAATATTTGTAACTTTTCAGAGATAAATTGCGTGAGAAACAGAGACAGAAGAACTTGAAAGCAAAGAAGAAAGAAGAGCTTAAAACCCTAAACCCCAAAACCGAGAAGGCAAAACTAAATGCTACATCAACAGTAATGAGGAAAAAAACTGCCAAGCAAGCGGTAGGGCAGCTCAGACAGTGGAAGATGCAGATGAATTAGATAGGGATTACCGCTTACTGAAAAAATTGAAAAAGGGACTATCGATGAATCTGAATTAAGCTAAGCTCACTGGAACTGAGGAGTTGATCTAAAAGAACATAATCCCGAATTTTGGTCTAATGAACTCAGTTCAAACTTCTGACAATTTAGTGGTCAGAGGGCAAAGAAAGCATGCAAGTTACAAGTGAGAAAGGAAGATTGATTGGCGAATAATAGAAAGGTTTATACTTTTTGAAGGAAGCTTCCTAGTAAAAAACAGAAGAAGATTGAGTCTGGGAAACCAACGGAAAATGTGCACTTGTTACTTTCTGTTTTGGGTTTGAAACTGGCGTGATCAACCCCATTTAACTTTTTTTGTAATGTGTAAAACGTGGAAGGATAATGTATATGTCTTAAATAATTTATTTATGTGCTTCCAGAGAATTTTTATAATTTTACACAGTGCTTTCTGTAATTTCTATTGTTCTCATCAATGTTATTTTCTGAAAAATAGTTACTATTTGAATGAGATAATGAATTCCATTCCTCAATTAAGATAAGCCATAGCAGTGTCTTTTTGCAGTCCATGGTATGAAAGAACTGTTCTATTAATAACAGACATGTACTATAACGTGGCATTTGCTGCTGTTATGCTTTGTAATACCAATTGGGTTTGGCAAAAGATCTAATCATTTTTCGTGCCAGTGTGAAAACCTGTCCTTGCACATTCAAGGTTTCTATGCAGACCCAATGGAACTGCAACAGCCTGTATCGTAAATCGGTAATTGAGAGCCGAGTAAGTGCAACTCAAAGACTTAGAATTTTGATTGATAACTTGAAGGCACACAATAACACTCATGTTCCACCTTTCAGTATTGATGTCCTAATGATAACAAAAAATTTCAATGCAAGACTTTCCATCCACAGTAAATACAGAATTCTATCAGTATCCAAGGAAGTACAGGCTAAAGCTGTTTTATCCTCCATTGTTATTCTGCTGAAGCCTTTGAAGTTCATGCAGTTTTCGCATGTTTCGTTTCTTAATCCCGTCTCTGAACATAGAACTTGCCATACATCGACTCGCTGTTGGAACAGAAGACTTCATTTTGTCCAACTGTATTTCCTTCTTTTTCAATTGCTCAGCAGTCTGCGCCTGAACTAAACAATACACAAAATAAAACATCAATGGTCATAAATTCCGTTTCATTACCCAACAAAATTCTACTTACTAGTAAAGGAGAACACAAAGGCATACCAGAATGTGAAGAAACTAGTGTGACAGCCACATCCTTGAGTCTCTTAATCTCTTCAACAGCTCCAGCATGAACAACATTGTTTGCCTGAATGCATGAAAGTGCATTTTCACAACCCTACAAACAAACAAGTAAAATTTTAGCTTAACAACAACACCAATAAGCAAACAATAACATTTCATTAATTACCTTGACGGCAATGTAGTGAAATCCATTTTCCACTGAATCTTTAGCAAAATTGAACCATTCATGATATGAAACTTGAAGCCAATTCTCATCCACGGATTTTCTCTCTCTAAGAATCAATGCCTCATATCTTAATGCCAAACAACTCTGCCATGCCAAAGTCAACGAAATTAATACAAATATATTCAAGAAACTAGTAACGCCAAAGAAAGAAAGAAAGAATAAATTACCTCGACGTCAGCAACGAGAGCGAAAGCGCGAACAAAGAATTCGAGAACGTTAAGTTTATGTTCAACTGATTTCTCCGCGATTTCTTGAAAAAAACCGACGGATTCAGAACGGAGTAGAGTTTTTAAATGGGAACGAATTTGAAGTAAGGATTTTACATCTTTAGAGACTAGAATTGATTCTAGAATTCGAAGAGTTTGTTCAGTGAACCTGCATTTGAAGTGAGGGAGAAAATTGGAATTCGGAATATTAGGAAGAAGAGAAAGAGGGACATACCTTCGGAGATGAAGTTGGGATTGGAAAAAGGAAACTTGTTTTCTTACTTCGTCTGACATTTTTCGCGGTTTTTTTATGGAGTGTACTTGTCCACTTTTTATAGAGATCACTCAGAGTGGTTGGGTCGCCTCGCAGCAAAGAACGACTGAGTGGAGATTCCTGAAGGCGACCGACTCCGGGGCGGAGCGGTCGTTTTGAAACGTTGGAGGTAAGACTCGAGTGGTTCAAAGAGTCTTTGAAGACGGTGGCATTGTGGGTTGTTTGGCACGATTATGATAAAATTATTGGGAAAAAAGTGTTTTGAAAATAGAGAAGTTGGCGATGGAGGTGGCAGGCAGGTCAAACAGCCATTTAACTGATTTAAGGCGTTGTATTGGTTTTGTAGCAATCGTAGCAGATCGGCCAGTTCAGCGGTGGTGGGGGGAGGTGGGTCAACTTCCATCGGAAAAGTGGAGTTGAGAAGTTGAGCGCTGGAGGTAAAGTTGGGCGAGTGATCAGAAACCACCACAGACGCGCCAAATGTAAATGTCTAAATTTACACCAAAGTTTAAGACTTACCCCTGACAAGGGTATGATTTTGTTTGTTGTTAATGATTGTTATTCATGAATAAGAAGATGTCTACGTATCTGGCACTGTGTAAGTGAGATTGGAATTAAACCACACGTAGCTCTTAAGAGTTGCTTTTATAGGCATTAGGAGTGGACATCGGGTGCGACACGTGTACTAATAAGTACAGATGTGCGGTCAGGATAAATGACATGTGTCTATGAGAGGTACGCGGATAGCAGTTGTAGGTGTTTTAGGTTTATCTTAGTTGGCATAGGGTGTAATGATGGTGTTTTCCATAATAATGTGCGAGATTTTGGAAATGAAGAAAATTAAGAAGAAAGTGTTGACACTCACTTCTTGATCACGATCAAACGCTAAAATTTTGGCCGCTTATCCAAAGAGACCTAGCTCTAAGGTCGGTCAATTAGGCTGTGGCGAATATATATATCGCTTTTTTTTATACGACTTGGAAAAATGTGATATATCTCCACGAATATATAAGTTCTTTTTGTCGATATACATAACTTTTTTTTATATATCGCTAGATATATCCGATATATATTGTTTTGTCTACTATCTATATACTAAAGCAGAGACCTGTAATGGAGGATTTTTCTCTCTACATTGGCACTCTAATATGAGAGTTAGTTTTTTCTATCTTCTGTGCCACTCTAATATGAAATATAGTCTTTTCTAATAGCCTACAATCCCACTATATCGAACTCTTTGGAGAGTTTGAGTGTATTTCTAATTCTTATATTTGGAGAGGTGGAGTGTATTTCAAATTCTTATATATTTAATCAAATAAAACAAATTGCTAAAAAATAGATGATTTGTAAAAGGTAATTTCCTATTACGAATCAAACACTTTTAGTGTTCTAATTCTTATATATTTGATCAAATAAAAAAAAAATTGCTAAAAAATAGATAATTTGTAGAAACTAATTCCTTATTACAAATCATACAATTTTAGCGTCTATGATAAAACACTGACTTATTTCGAATATATCCTTAACACGGCCTCAAAACATATTTAAAAACAATTATACAAAAAAAAAAAACTTCACAAAATATATAATAGAAAATGAAAAAAAAAAATAACGTCAAAGCAATAATGACAAATATTTTAAAAAATATATAATCTTGAATTTAAACTAATGTCAAAAACAATTAATGGAGGCTGAAAACTAGATGCAAATGCATGAACTAACCTCAAATAATATTTAACGGGAAGTTGAAAATTGGATGCAAATGCATGCAAGCATTAAACTAATCTTAGAAAATAATTAATTGAAAATTGGAATATGGATACAACTGCATTAAACTAACCTCAAAGAATAATTAATGGAAAATCAAAACTTGGATGCAAATACATCAAACTAACATAAAAAAATAATTGTCGGAAAATCGGAAACTGGATGCAAATGCATTGATCTAACCCTCAAAGATTAAATTAACGGGAAATCAAAAACTAGATGCAACTGCATTGAACTAACCTCAAAGAAAAATTAATTATAAATTGAAAACATAATGCAAATGCATGGAACTAATCTTAAAAAATAATTAATGTGAAATTGAAAACCGGATGCAACTGCACTGAACTAATCTCAAAAAATAAATTAGAAGCAAATGCATTGAACTAACCTCAAGAAATAATTAACGGAAAATCGGAAACTGGATGCAAATTCATTGAACTAACCTCAAACAATAATTAACGAGAAATCAAAAACTAGATGCAAATACAACTTTATCAACTAATAAACGAGAAATCGGAAACTAGATGCAAATGCATTAAACTAATCTCACATAACTATTAACAGAAAATAAGAAACTGGATGTAAATGCATTGAACTGACCTAAAAAAACAATTAATAGGAAATTGGAAATTGGATGCAAATGTATTGAACTAATCGAAAAGAACAATTAATAAGAAATCAGAAATTGGATGCAACTGCATTGAACTGATCTAAAAAAATAAATAACGAGAATTGGAAATTGGATGCAACTGCATTGAACTAACCTCAAAATATAAATAACGGAAAATCAGAAACTGGATGCAAATGCATTGAACTAACCTCAAAATATAGTTGAGTTATATATTGTGGGAATGTCTGGATAAGTATAGTTTTGCATTTAAAATGATGTTTATTTTATCACTTTCTGTATGATTGGGAACTCCTTGCTATTCGAGTAGCTTCAATATATATGAACTTCACCTTATTAGACAATCTCACAAAACTTCAATCAAACTTCTATTATTAAACAACAAAATAAAGTTGAAGAGTTTTATCAAAGGTGAGTTCTTTTTTTTTAATGGAGAGTGAGGTTTTCACGTTATAAGAAATTTGGTTGAGTGATCAATATTATACTAATATATAATAGTTCTGCATATTTGCAAATATTTTTCAGAATAATTAATATAATAACTAACACCCGTTCGTAGATAATTTTTGAAGATTTTACATAGTCATGCATAATTTAAAGAATAATTAATGGGAAATCGGGAATTGGATAATTTTCGATGATCCCAAATAGTAAATCAAGCATAATTTACTTTTTATGTCATGTTTGCAAGGACACTATAGATTAGGGGTAATATCACCGGGGCGAAGTCAGTCGTGGGTCAAATAGTGATGGGTCGGGATGGGGCGGGTCTAGGGGATACAAATCTAATGGTCCCCAATGGGGCGGGGCGGGGCGAGTTGAATTGTCATGTCTTAATACCATCACCCGGCCTGGTGGGTCAGCTTACGGGGTGGGTTTTGGGTGGGTCATCCGGGTCGGATAGAAATTATCATTTTAACCCAATTTCAACTTGGTTATTTGCTTCAGAACTAGTTGCAGGTTGATCAGGGTGAGAGGCCCTGAAGGCGTTGTATTGGTATTGTAGTGACCATAATAGATCGGCCAGTTCAGCGGTGGTGGCGGGAGGTGGGTCAACTTCCCTCGGAAAAGTGGAGGAGAGAAGTTGAGCGTTGGAGGTAAGTTGGGTAAGTGATCGGATTTTCAAGGAATCAACCACAGACGGCGCCAAAATGTAAATGTCTAAATTTACACCAAAGATTAAAACTTAGCTCTTAAGTTAGGATAATGATCGAGAAGGGTATGGTTTTGTTTGTTGTTAATGACTGCTCTTCATGAGTAAGAAGATGCCTACGTATCCAGCACTGTGTAAGTGAGACTGGAATTAAGCCACACGTAGCTCTTGAGTGTAGCTTTTATAGGCATTAGAAGTGGGCATCGGGTGCGACGCGTGTACTGATGAGTACATATGTGCGGTCGGGATGAATGACATGTGTCTATGAGAGGCACGCGGATAGCGATTATGCGTGTTTTAGGTTTATCTAAGTTGGCATAGGGTGTAATGATGGTGTTTTCCATAATTATGGTGGATGACTGTAATTGTGTATGTATTACGGTGGGAAAATGGGCATAAGGATAAAATTAGTAATGATGACAGTAGCAGGTGATGAAGTTACAAGATGGGGTCAAGTGACGAGTCGCTGAGCTGTTGATTATGCGAGTCTTCTGATATAGCGAGTGCTTGGAGTTGCTTGCGAGTGTGATGGGCACTCGTATGTTTGGTGGTCGCGTTATGTTTGGGGAGTCGTTGTATGTGAATCTCGTGCACATCATGTGACTGGTGGGATGTCCCTTACACATTTAAAAACAATCTAGTTCTACGTCTACAACTTAATCAGAAACTCATTGTAAGGGACATCCCATCAGTCACGTGATGTGCACGCACAATGACTCCCTCAGCATAATGCAACCCCTAGACATACGAGCATTAGCGCGAGCTTCAAGCGACTCAATAACACTCACACACTTAACAATATTCGATACTTTCGGCCGGTCGGTGACTCGTTACCGACTTCATCTCATGATATCATTACACGCGCTCTTGTCATCATTACCAGCTTATTCTTAATTAAGCCCCTATCCGCCGTAATACATGCACCATTACAACCATATACCATTATTACGAAGAACACCATCATTACATCCTATGCCAACTCGGATAGACCTACAATTTGCTATCCACACGCCCTCATAGGCATACTTGAATATATATCGACCGATATATCGTACTCATCGAAGCACGTGTCACACCCGATGTTCATTCTCAATGACTATAAAAGTCACCCCTTGAGCTATGTGTGGCTTGATTCTAGGCGATCTCACTAATACGTTGATGGATCACGTATGCATCTTATTACATCTGAAGAGCGACTATTAATACCACTAAAACCATCCCTTTTGATTATCTACGCTTGAGAGCTAAGAATTAACTCCTAATCCTTGATGTAAATTTAGACATTTACACTAATCATGGTCATTTCCAATTGTCACTAAGTAGCAAAAAAAAAAAAAATGATTTTTCGTTTTGTTCTCTTTTGCCAATTAGTTGTGTCACTCATTGATCTCCACGACTAGTGTTGTTGACTCATTTCTATTAGCCCTTTAGTATTCCCCTACTATAACAAGAAATGGAGGCTGACTAAATTTTACTATTCATGGTCTATGGCCTAAAATTGGTGGACAGAGTGACACTTATTGTGATCGAGAAAACTTGAGACCTTTTAGCATGCATGCACACTGTAATCAATGAATGTTTAGCTAGAGTTTTATTTTAGTGATCCCTCCATACTACTTGAAGTTATATTTTACTGATCAAAATATTTTTTTATTTTTGTCTCATTTTTTGTAGATACTAAACTTATAGTCTAGGCTTCTAACTTAGTTTATAGAAATACTAATCGAGGGGGTTTTGAGGCATGAATGGAGAAAGCACATGTTTAGGTCTAAGACAATACCTTTATTTTGAGAAGGCGTTTGATCTCATAAACTTCATTGAACATCTGACTAGTCTTGGATACTCTAGGGAAACTCGTATTGTCTTCAAGATGCAATTGTTGAATAATCTCTATTAGTAAAGTACACCATAATTAACCTGACCTTTTAAATTAGACCAACCTTTTATCTACCACTAAATACCCTTGATTAGATATTAAAATAAAATATTCAATGCCTTTAAAAAGGACTATTCTGTCATTTCAACTTTTATTTCCATTTATACCCTTAAGTTATAACACCGTCACAAAGGAGTTTTGTGTAAATTCAGGTTGAAAACCAAATGCACGCACTATATGACTATATGAATTGTACGCCTATATTTATTAGTCATAAATTAAGACTTAAATTACCATAAATACACTAATCCTTTCCCTTTTCGTCTCCCTCTCAATCTCTACGTATCCCATCTTTTTTTGCAAACAGTAGGTAAAGAAAAATCGTATTATCTCTTGCCTCTCTTGAAATACTTGGGATCAATAGCCTTCTCTTCTCTGTCTCTTAAATTAAAAAAAAAAAAAAAAAAAAAAAAACCTCTAATCACTTAACCTCCGGTCTCTTAACCTCAACAAACAATTCAGAAATGTATTGAGTTTTTTAACCAATTCGATTGCCGCTTTTCTCCATCCTCTCTCACCAAAAGGTGTTCCCTGTTAGATTGTTGATAGTGTGGTTTGATGACATTATTTTCAGCTTTTTGTTTAAGTTAAATTTTGATAACTCTGGTAATTGAAACATTGAATTGATTTCTTCAATTTGTAAATTCGTAGAAAAAGAGAAAAAAGCTTTGGACTGCATGGAAAGTTGAAAAATGCTTCAATTACACCGTCGGTCAGTTCTATTATCTTATTTATTACTTTGTTGTTTCAGGTTTATAATGTCAAGAGAATCCTCACAGTTCTCTGATTTTTAGGCGATGTGTAATCTTCTCTTCTTAAGGTATGTGATTTTAATTAGTGTTTCGTATTTTTTTAGTTACATATTGTTTGATGAAATGCCTCTAAAGATTATCATGCATTCTCAGTTTTCCTAATGGTGTTTATGGAGCTTTTTATCACTAGGTTTTTCCTTCAATCTAGTCCAATGTTAGTTAATGTTGTTTTATATCCTCTACGAGACTATAATTAGCACTATTATATTTTTCTTTAGCATGTTTCGAACTTGTATGATTGTATCTACTGACTGCAAAATTATCGTCTTGATTATACATTCGCCACTCCCCCCAAAACATTGTCTTTATGTTGAGATTTGATTGCTTTTCATATTGAGCAGGTGTATCGTGTTCTTGTAGAGCCAATTATTCTGCCATTTTTCGATTGAGCGAAAGCAACATGCTTTGCATATGGTCGGACAGTGTGTAAACAGACTTTTCTTCTGTCATATTGATTAATGGAAATGATCATTGCCTATTGGCAATCTCCACAATAAATATACACCAAATGCCTATATACCCCTCCATTTCTCTTGTCTGCGAAGAAATTGGAACATGTCGGTGTGCTCGACTGTTGTATGCTACATGTCGTCTATCATTAATATTCATGTATTGTATTATTATTTTTGGCTTTGAAGTTTGGTCACATGGCTTATCATTACATCATCTTTGCGCACATAATGGGTTTGAAACTTTAAATGGGTAATCTTTTTGGGAATATACTTCTTACATCCCCACTACTCAAAACCAGTTTCTTGAATGTGCTTTGTTACTGTCCTTGAAAAGGTATGTATTTAGCCATGTCTATGCTTTTTACGAAACAATTTTTTCTTCTATGATCGATATAACTTATTAGTTCATCACATGATATATCGACGTGCCCATGAAATAACTGATGACATGCCTGCGACCATGATTCTGACAATTATGCCAATTTACATTGTGTTTTGTTTGGCTATATATCAACGATATTAACGGCTATGCAAAGTTTGGTTTTTAGGCGTATATCGAAAATAGTGCAAAGCAGGCTGGCTATCGACATATAGACTGTGCTCAAGCTTATAACAATGAGAAGGAGGTAATGATTTCGCTCTTCACATTACGAATTTTATACTCTCTCAAGCTGATAGGTTTTCCAATATATCTACCTTACTTTCTTACACTATATAAACGCATGCTACTCCAAAACAAAAGCCAAGACTTCAGTCACATTATATTTGTAATACTGTAAAGTGGAATTGATGTTCCTTCAGTTCCTTCAGGTCCATAGTTTGCTAGGAAGGGGTATTTTTCGATATAATCTTTTGCTGGTCTTTAATTTCCCCTTTAAATCGAAAGACCTGCCTTTATCTCCTTCATATTATATTAGCAAAAGTCCACATTGTCAAACATTTCTATTGGGTGGCCTGATGTGGTTTTCTTTGAATTTCCCGCTTTTTGTACTCATAGCCAAACTTGCCTTATGAATATGGTTTTGTTTTGAATTTGGTGTTTTCTTATTATTACAACTATGCGATCGATACAAACTCTGAAGAAGACATCCCAAGAATACTCAACCGCACCTGAAGAAGACATCCGAAGAATACTCAACTACCTATTTCTGAGCGGTAGCACTTATGGGTATGTCTTTGTCTTATCTTGGCTTCTTCTCTATTGGTGTTTAGGTAATTGTAAAGATTATAGTACATAGCTTGGTTAATTAATTGTATCATGTGGTAAGGCCAATTTGCCTCTCTTTTTGTTTGTTCTTTATTAATATCTCACTATTTTCATTGTCATTATTTCAGCGAATATCATTATCTACTGCTGCAAATTTGTTATAGAAACTCTCTTGCTGCAGCTGATTTTGTTATGGAATTTGCACCTTTACTTACAAACCTTCTTCAGTATCATGACTCAAAGGCAATGTTGCCTATATCCAAGCTTCAAAGTTCAAGTCATCATTTTTTATTCTTTGTCTTATGATATGTGTAACATTTTGCAGGTGCTGGAGCATGCTTCTGTTTGTTTGGCTCAAATAACTGAGGCACTTGCATCATCACCTGAGAAATTAGATGATAAAAATCACCTGAGCTCTCTGCACTCGTCAAGCCTTGCCTGGTCTTGGAAAGCAGATCTCCATGTGGTAAAGGATTTGGCCCATCTCAGCTCGGTCATTAGCTGAGTTAGGTAGAACGTGTGACTCGTGTCGCGAAAACCCATTGCTCTCACTTGGTGGGAGTGATGATAGGTTCTCTATTCTCATCTTTGCAGGCCAACCAAGGACGAGTGGAATTAGAAACTGGATCATCCGAAACTCCACCGCCTCAGTGACTCCACGATGGAGGAGAGAAATCAGGTTTGCGATCATCAATAAGACTCACCATGTCGATTGGTGTATATCTCGATTGCAAGGCAGCCTTCCCATCGGCCCCGACTCATTTCAACAAGCTCATCGAAGATTGTATTTGTTCCTCTGCAAAGTTCGGTTCCTGAAGAATTTGCATGTACCAATCGAGTTCATTTATCCGAGATTGAAATGGCGATCTACGATTACTAGCGGTTGCCAATCTTGTGATTCTTATCAAGCAACAAAGAAACATAGTTATCTTTACATATAGAATAACCAATACAAATTGAACTTCGAGAAAAGGCAATATAGTCTTCTGAAGGTTATGCTTTCTTTGCTCGACAACAAGGCCTTTGTTAAAATACTTCCAAAGATCGGCCAATACTTTTCTTATACAACTAACCGAACCGAGACTTGGCATGGAATTGACAAGAAATAATTGGAAGGGTGCAGGGAAAAAGTTGAGTATAAGGTCGCTAGCGTGGTTAGTCGGTCACATGTAATAATTCGAAATGATCACATTAGTACAGATAACTTTGTGGGTTCAAAAATGGGATGTACAAGAGATGTATACTTGCATTACCAAGTTAGTATGTTTTCATTTTCTACTACTTTAGTCCTATTTGTAGAAACATACTTGATATTGGCCCTTCATAGTATGTGGTCTGGTGGCTGACCTAAGGAGTTTGCTTCCTTTATGCTTTTATAATTTGATTCCATTAGCACGCCAAGACTTTAGTTTTTAAGCTTTTGCATCAAAGGATTATCAACCGTCTTTGTCTTTGTTTACTTGTAATGGTTTCGAAGTTTGCGGGCTTCAACTAAGGCATGGAATGGTAATCAGGAGGGACAGTTCAAATTGGATAGTGTCCCAGCAAGAGCTATCATTTTTATTGAAGGCCCACCTGGTGGAGTGGCCATTCTTATGGAAATTGTAGTTTGTCACTATAGTTAGCATTTATATAATTAATAAATGATATCGGATACAATATAACTATTAGACACTATATGACTATAGTTCATAGCCACTACTATTCTATATAATAGCAATTATATAGTATATATATAATTCCATGCTCTCATTATAAAGTTGTACTCTATAATTTGTTAAAAAGTATATACTTCTTATGAGAACATAAGTACAACATTTACGAATTGGTGTGTAGTTTGTCAATGTGGAGAGATGAAGTGGTAATATAAACTTCTGGTTTGTCAAATAGCCTCTGGCCTATGTTACATAAATGCTCAACCGTAGGTAACATAGGTATAGTTGGTGGCTTCAATGCTGAAAGGATGTAAGGGCTCTTTGGTGAGTCATAGCTGGTGGGCTCAATATGGGTAATCTGGCCCTTATTTTTCTATTATATTTTTGGCTTTTGAAGTTAGAACGAGGTCCCTTTGAATATATAAGCCTCCGATTAAGTTCACAAGTACATCAAGAGAAGTACATTTGCTATTGAGAATTGTCATGCATTTGGAAGCTCATTGTTGGATGTACTCAATTTTGGGAAGGCATACACACTTTTAGCTGTGTTTATTTGATTCTTAATTTCTTATCTATCTAGACTTTCAAATATTTCTCATCTCATTCAATTATTGTTAAGGATATACTGTAGATCACTTGATTTTCACTGATCGATCGAACAATAATGACTTTTTCAGTGATGCAAGCGCAACAGGTGTGCCCAATTTACTTGAAAAAAATGTGTACAGAGTTATCAGAAATTGGCTTAAACATCCATATGCATGCTTTGGAAACGAACTCTTAACATTGTAGGAACTTTTCTCTATCTCAAATTGATGTGAGTAGGTACTCTTTTTATTTGCTTAATGTGTTTTTTTTGATAAAACATATGTATCTTGAGGATGCTTTCGAAGAACATATCTCAACGCTTTATCATATCTCAAACATTGAGTGTGCGTATTCGTGCTTTTTGCTAGCATGATGTCCCCTGAATAAAAGCGATGCGGTATTTAATAGTTCTTCTTTTGTTGTATGGGATGTCTTATTAGCGGTATATTTTATTTATTTAATTATTTTTACTGTCTTTTTTGCATTCTTTTTTGCTACCGGATATTGAGTTGGTAAATTCGGATATCAAAACCATGGTGTTGTTTTTAAAATGGAATTTGATTCTACAGACAAATTTTGTTTAATATACATGTTAACATTGCACCTAAGAAAAAAGTTTTTCATCCGGACCACTTTTCTATCAAACAACATCACTTAAACGCCAAGCACCCTCAATTGAAGACTATACAAGAATGAGCTATTGATCAATGTTGAGTCTAAATTCAAAAGAATTACTTTTAGATGCAACCATGCTAAGGAATGCACCAAGATAGAACGTGCTTGATTTGAAAACTAGACATGTCACCAAACATTTAAGTGTACAATGCAAATGGACAACATATATGAAGTGTTCAGGGCTCAAGATGAAGATAGCCATGCATGCAGGTCCTCATTGTGACTCATGCTGATTTTTATGCTTCAATTTACAATATGTTTTGTTCACTTTTTGCAAATTCAATGTTCCCAAGAATGATGTAAGAACTAAGAATTAGACATTCTCGCTATCGGTTTTGCTTATGTAATAACATTTGTTTGGCTTACATTTCGTTCCTTAGAGTTTTTAAGAACGTATTCTTCTTGCAATTGTTTCTAGACCTAACCTCGCTATGTTTTTGCTTTTAAAAAAAAAAAAAAAAAAATCTATAAATTTTAATTCTCAGTATTCAGTTGGTTTTGTTAGGATATAATGTTCTTTTTTCTCCCTAATTTGAGCGCGCTTTTAAAATTTCTATAATCATGTTAAAGTATATTGAAATATTTATTTTTGTTGTTGTACTTTGTTAGCTTCGCAAGCGCAACGGCGCGTGCCAATTTGCTAGTTATCTTAATGCACATTGTGTAAGTATCGCAATATTTTGCAAATGTAATATAATCAATCCAATGAGATGTTAAAAAGAGTTTCGTATGAATTATACAAATAATTTTAATCCACCCAATGAGATGTTAAAGTTTTATTTGAATTATATACAAATAATTTTAATCCAACCTCGGTGTTGAATTTCGATTGTACTTGCGCTGATGTCATTTACCCATATTAGTTAGTTGCACTTTAGCTTTTTTTTTGTTAGACTGAGTGGTGTTGATCAGTCAAGGCGTGGTTGTATTCTAGTGTCTGGTGTGTTATTAAGACTTAAAAAAGTGTCCAATGCATTTTAGTCCCTTTAAAGTCGATAGGAATACAAGGTGTTGCTGGTTTGGCTTTGGCAGAGTATCAAGTTCTTGAATTGGTGTATGCTTACGACTTATGTTGGATTTTTTATTGGCTGGTAAAATCATTAGTTTGTTAGGTTAAGAGTTATGATTTCATATTGTTAGTGTGTTATGCAAAGAGATATGATTTTATGTAATATATTTTGTTTCATACACATTTGTCATCGATCCAATTGTTAAAAGTTATTCATATTATCATCTCTATGATGCTCTTGACTTAACTCAGCGTCTAACTAGTCTTGGGTATCCAAGGAGAACTCATACTACTTTCAAGTCGCAATTGTTGAATGGTTATCTCAAATTCTCAATGCACATCGTATCCCAATGTTCTCTAAAAGTAATTAACACTTCTGTTTATATATGGGCGGTGACTATTTGTGGTCACCAATTCAGAAAGAAATACAAAAGCATCCCAGCAACAACAAATGATTGAATACCAATTTAAACATACGAAACTAAACTAATATTTAATTAATAGAATATACTAAAATTTATATAGAAAGATAAATTTTAGTGACAATAATTGATTATATTATGTAGAAAATCAAAGATTGGGTTATCTCAAATGATGGGTAACCAATTTAGATTATTTCTGTCACGAAACATTTAAGATAATATTGACATAATTTACCTCAAATATTAGCAAATGAAACCATAAAAACTAAATAGAAAAGTCATAATAGAAGTATTATCTTGGCAAGATAAATTTGTATATGAAGAATCTCTTGTATAATATTTTTTTTGAGCCTGTTATATGAACTCCAAATAAACTCCACTACCAAAAGTGGATTTATGAAATGAATTGAGGGCTGATTTTTGGTGAAGATAGACTTCTCATAACGAAGAATCTCCCCACAAAAAATTAGCCCAAACGAAAATGTTTAATTTTTTCAAAAGTTATTTTGAAATTTGAAAATTTTGGACCTCCCTTTAAATAATTTTATAATATTATAAACAAATTTTGATACGTCTAGATATCTTCAAATGTGTGCTCAGAGATACCTTAACACTTGGGATACATCGCACAAGCAACGTAGTCAGTCGAGCAAAAACTTAAGTTGGGCTTGGGTTTCAGTTTGAGAGTTGAGACCATCAAATATGACCAGTGAGTTCTGACAACAGACACGGAGGCATGCCTCTCTCATTATTCGTCTTTCCCAGGTACTAGCCGTTTCATTATCGTTATTAATATTATTTTAAAGAGTAATTAGAGAGAGAGTGGATGGCAATAATAACGACGAACGTTGTTTTGCCATTATTGCCAGAGGATGTGGTGTTTTACATTCTGTTATGCCTACCCGTTGCGTCTCTTTTAAGATTCAAGTCTGTCTGCAAGTCGTGGCGCGCTCTCATTGAGAGCTCTAGTTTTGTTAATCAACATCATGTCAAGGATGACTATAATAACTACAGCCTCATTGTTATGAACCCCCCTAGCGCGTTTGGTAGACCTGCTCCTAATCCTGATCTTTGTGTTTCCTTACTATCTGGTAAGTCATTAGAGGCGTCCGTAAAAGTGGATTTACCAGACTGTTGTAATGCAAACTTGTATAACAATAGCATAAATATGCCGCCTACTTCTAACAGCACAGAAGGAAGTTTTGGCATAAGTATGGTGGCCTCTTGTAATGGCATTGTTTGTCTTTATAATATATATTCCATGGATGTTTTTCTGTGGAATCCTGCAACGAAACAAGTGAGAGTTCTCCCTAAATCCCCATTCCCTTATCAACCAGAAGATGGTTACTTCAGTCTAGACATCTGCATTGGATTTGGTTTCGATGATAAAAGTAATGATTACAAGGTGGTGAGGTTTTTCAGTTTGTGTAAACAACCCAATGTCACGACACACAGCCCAGCTGAGACATACAACTTGAGTACTGATTTGTGGAATATTATAGACGCGGTTTTGCCTGTTATTTTTATTCTTTCTGACCCGAAAGCACCATACAGGAATGGAACATATTGCTGGTTGGTAAGAAACGATGATCTGTCACAACATGAGAGGATAGGTGAAAAATATATTCTTACGTTTGATTTTAGGAACGAAGTGTTTGGGTCTCTGCCATTACCGGATGTTGATAGTGTTGATTGTTTTCCACATTTAGCTATCCTAAGGGGAAACCTTGCTTGCATTTATAATGTAGAAATTTATTGTGATGTCACTGATGAGTGGTGGCCTTGGGAGTGTGAAATATGGGTGCTAAATGAATATGGTGTCAAAGAATCCTGGACTAAATTGTACACCGTTAGACCCTTTACAATATCTGGACATATCACATATTCTGCTCGAAAGATGGGGATTTCGAAGAATGGAGAGTTTTTTCTGATATTCTGGAATAAACAGATATGCATGTATGACCTTGTTACCCAAGAAATAAAAAAACTTGATGTGCACGGTTATATTAATCCTAGTAGTATAGAGGTTGCCGCGTACAAGGAGAGCCTAGTCTCAATCAAAGGAGGAAAACATGCAGCTAATAGGGTGACTTATGCGGTATGACACTATTCTCTTTTGACCTCTATCAATCAAGTAGGCTTTGTTCAGATAATATATTCTGCTTATCTGGACGAACAAGTAAGAAATGAACTTTTTCACTAATTGATATCCTGACTTTCTTGTATATTTTGGCTTTTTATGGCTTGACTGGATGTCTGTGATTACGAGAAGATGATAAATTTGAATGAATAAGAAATAGGGTCCTCCTTTAGTTCCTAATTCTTTATTTTGTACTACAATCAATCGAAAATTGT
Organism: Coptis chinensis; assembly: GCF_015680905.1. Lineage (NCBI taxonomy): Eukaryota > Viridiplantae > Streptophyta > Magnoliopsida > Ranunculales > Ranunculaceae > Coptis > Coptis chinensis. Next base: position 81,849,488 of record NC_141463.1, on the reverse strand, counting down.
TTACCAGGTCTCTCATGTTCTCTTCACCTTTTGACATTCTCCATATTCTAAACTTACAAACACATTACACATCTCATGATTTATGGCACAGGATGAGGATTTGGTGTTTGTTAGTTTTACTCATTTATTTGCCAATAATCCATCGTTTGATCCCCCTGTTTTCTTTCATATATTGTTTTTTTAGGCGGCGTATGCTTTAAATTTTTATATCCAGTTTGTGAATCCATAACTACTGCCACTACTGCTGTAATCTTTTTTTAATTGTTGTTTTATGTTGTGAATCTCAGACTTTTATTGCTTCTGTATCCCTGAACAAAATCTTTCATGTCTTTGTGGTCAAACTTGATGCTTCTTTACTATTATCTCAAACTAATGCACACTTTGTACCACTCAATATTATGTTCTTAAAATTTCCGCGGTGCTGTTATTTTGCTTTGATCTGATGCAATCTTGTTGACTCCACACGGTTAAGTAGTAGGGCTAGGTTTTTGCATAATAAACCCTAAATCTCTCGATTAAATTTATGATTCATCGAAAAGCAAATTCTCTAGAGAAACCAAACTCCATCTTTGTTAATTGATAAAAAGTGGTCTCTCCAAAATGATAAGGCATTGCAAGAACTAAATTCAATAAGGCTGCAACTGCAAGCCTTTATATATTAGAGGGTGATTGGTTGCTTAGCAACAAACCTAGTAGACTAGGAATATACTATTTTTGCTTCATAAGCTAGAGCAACAACTGTAAAAAACTAAGATCAAAATGAACAAAGTAGACGTTCGTTGGCTATTGGATGCATGGGACGTTGATGTCTACTTGATGTTGATGACTTGTTCATCACTTTCTCTCAAAGAAATCTATTTGGATTATCTAGGGTGAATACATGTATACAAAAGACTGTTCAGTGAGGTGGTGGCGTGGTGGGAAATGACAAGGGAATGTGGGGAAAGCAAAGACAGGGAGAGAGATTAGGGGAGGACAAAACATAGAGAATACTGGAGGTGAAGCGCCAGTCACAACAAAGCTTTAACGGAAGGTGTTGTTTTGGAGATCTCTTCGGAGCTCAGGAGTCTGAGATAGGTTGGGTGGGGATTGGGGTGCAATGGGGTTTTGACATTTTTCAGTTAGCTTAATGCTGATGGTTTAAGGGGTTGATGAAATTGATTTTCCTATGAATGAAATTATCTTTCATCAATAAAGGAAAAAGTAAAAAAATAATACCAGTGTTTATGGACAAGGATATTTTGTATTAGAAATGGATGGAAATGTTTGTATATGATAGGCATGGTTTAGGTTTTGGGCTTCTGGCATTATTTATGACTGTTGGAGTGTATTTTAGGTTTTGCGGGTCCTTATTTTAAATGGATTGGTTTATTGTTTTGGGTGAGGTAGCCAGATATCAATAGCATGTCTTTTATTTTGTTGTTGGGGTTGTGTGGCTTTTGATCTACTTTTGATAATGGTCATTGGTCGGAGTCGGAATAAGATATCTACCATGGTCCAAGTGCCTATCTCTGTGTTAAAGGAAAAAAATGTGCCTTTCGCTTTTGTACTCTTCATTTAATTAGTTATTATTGATTCCCATGCACTTTTACGTGGATAGTTTCTCATGGATTTTAACATTTAAGTTTCGTTAACCAAACTTGTAATTATTGATCAGGTAGAACACTGGTCAGCATGAGCTTTTGCAATCTAAGTCCAGAATCTAATTATGTAGAATCCTTGAGCAACAAAATCATCTTGATGGAAGAGGAAAAGATGGTTCAAAGCTACTCGTGCTGTTTGCTTACTAGCATATGGTAGCGGCCTAGCAGGCCTTATATCGATGTCCAGTGTGTAGATTGTTTAGTCCCATGTCTGTCTGAATCATGTATGTTATATTGTGAGTGCCTTTAGTTTTTGCTGTAGCTAAGCTTACAAGCTAGGATGGCTGTTGTGTTCAAGTTACTGTGCGTCTATTTCTGTACTGAAAATTTCACAATATGTTATTGTTTATGGTTGGTACTCTTGGTGGACAGACTTGTTTAATCAGGTTCATATGTTCAGCTTCAATGTTAAGTGCTCAGATGCCAAAATGTGCGTAATAACCTCGTCTTTTGAATGTATAGGGCATTCTGAAGCCATGGGAGGGTTATTATTTGGTTGTACTTTGAATGGCAGGTTGAATTAAGTGTAGGTCTATGTCAAATGCAGTATTGCAATTGACAAATCTTTTGTGATACAAAGAAAATTACAATTTCTTTAGTTCTTTGAAAACTGTAGCGGGTTAAAACATTGTTATAGGAAATTATTAGTATTTCTTTCAAATGTCTAATCAAAGCATATCAGGTGGCATGATTGGGCGAACGAATGGCAGTCAGTGCCTTTGAGCATTCCACTGACAGCTAGGTTTCCCGAGAATACTGACATACCCCCGTTTCAGATTTGGATGTTAGATATGAATATGGTTGGAATATTGTTTTAAGGTTTTTTTTCCCACCCAAAGTAAATTACGATGAAGGCTGGCAAGATGCATTAGCAGAAATGACTCAGAGACAAGTAAAGGGAGTGGACGAGTAACTTGCAAAGCAGGTGGAATAGATGAAGGGTGTCATACTAAGATATGACCCAAGATACCTGCTTACCCTTTGATATTGTTTGTTTATTTTCCATCCCATCTTCAATGTGCTTTTGAATGTAATGTAGCAACTGATGCGTAGTAGTATTATTTGTCATTTGTCTACACAACTTGCGGATGCGCCATCCCAGTGCGGCAGTGCTAGTATAATGTTGCCTCTGTTTATTTTTTTTCGTCTTTTGATTCCTATGTAGTCACTTGGTAGGAACTTGGACCCTGACTAGTGATTTGAGTCTGGTCTTTGATTTGGGGGGCAAAAGTTACTAAAGCTTCATGATGGCTGCTTACATTTTGGCGTGGGTGAATTTGATTAAGTTTGTTGTACTCAAATTTGTTGCCTAATTTTACCTACGAGGGCTAAACTGCATGCCAAGGTTCATTTTTTTTTTCATTGGCAAGCCTGTTTTAAATGCTGTCAGCTCGAGATGTTTATTGCTAAGAAGACTCCCCCAATCACAGGTCTAAGTCCGCTTACACGTCTGTCAAGTCTAATCGTATCAAACAAAATCAAAGCTTTTTCAAAATACTCGTGCTGCTGTAGCCTAGAACAAGTCCCGTGTTTCTTCCACTGCTCGCCCCAAAATTTGGCATTGTTAAGATTTTGTACGTCGGGCCAGGCGATATCCAACCTTCCCTGCAAATCTTTAACCCGTACAATAAAATGATTAACATTTGTACTAGTAAGATGTCCTTCATCAAATTCAACGACAAAGAAATAGCTGTACCAGCGTAGGATCAAACACGTTGCTTGGGTTACGCTCAGAAGGATGTCTTCCTTTAAGCTTGGAGGGCCAGAGACCGTGGATTGTAAACTTGGGCTGTCCACAGTCTTTTCGAAGGCAATGTGTTCCTGCTGCGTTGCATACACTGACCCCCATTGAAGAGCAAAGATATAGTAGTCAAAAGAATTAGATGAGGGTGCAAGGGGTTCATAATACTTGGTAGGAACAGAGAGATTTTTGTAAGCATCAGGGGACACATAAGTGGGAGCCGAGACATTACTATCAGCAGCAGGTGACACAAAGTTGAGAGCAAAGACATTATTGTGATCATCAGTTGACACAAAGATGAACAACGTAAGGTAAGAGAAACATAATGCAGGGTGGAGGAGATTGAAAGAAGCCATTCGGTGCTTTAGAGTAGAAATGTGGGGATGGAGAGAATTCTGAAACACATCACCCCCTCATTTACTGCTGTTGAAGTATGATATTACTGAATGCATGTAAATATGAAAAGGAAATAAAGGCATCTTTTATAATCAAATAAACAAAAACCAAGCAGACACCAATGAAAGCTATATGCAACAACGCATAAACAATCTCTCTAGCTAAAGTAAGGTGAAGTTAATTTCTCCTCCTACTCTTAGAAAAGAAAAAACCACCTCTCCTACCAATTTTTGCATTGATATCATAGAAAGACGTATTAAGTAATTGTGATAAGAAAAAAAGTCATCTTGTATAATCAAAATACCCCATAAGCAGGGAGAGACCGATGAAAGCTACGTGCAACCACTAAAGAATCTCTAATTGTCTTGCCAGTAAACTTTGGGTTTGTAGGAGGTAACATGGCCATTGGATATCTGAAGAGAAAGGGAACTTCCATTTCTAACTGTCATTTCTACTTGGCCGGAGTCAGTAAATTTGATGCCTTTACAACCGAACTTCTCGTCGAGTGTCTGTGTAGTGAACTGTGTTGGTGCTGTTTCTGTAGATGAAGAAGCCTTAATTTAATTAAGCTTGGGGTTGGGGAGAGGGAAAGATAGGAGTGAAGCCAGTGGCGGAGCCAGGAATTTATTCCAGGTGATCCGATTAGCACTATAAATTTTCAATGCAACTCAATTAGAGGGTACACGTGTTTTTCTTGTTTTTCTGTTTAGTTTAATATTTGTTAGTCTCTCGTTTTTTTTAAATGCAAACAAACAATTGCTAGTTTATTTTGTCAATTTTTAAAATCAAATCATATTATAGTTTAGGTAACGAAATTTTTTTAATTTGAAAGAACGGTCATATATAACTCACACGTATTGTAATTCATAAGAGTAAGCAAGATCATGAATTGCAAAGGTTAGTTCATTAATTTGTTTGTTTTGTTAATTGATAATTTCCGTAGTTAAGGTGCATCTAATTGTCTATTACTTTTAGACCCTTAGCAAATCTAACTAGAGAGTAGAGACACTTGCTCTATTTCCCTTTTTATAGGTAAAATTGACAATACAGAGAATAGTGACATGCTCAAGTCCTCAGGGAATGGGAAAATTTCCAGTTTTACCAAGAGTCAAGAGTTGGAAGGGTGTGGTTATTCAATTGAGCCCGGCTATCCCAGGGATATCCTCATGAGGACGCCTGGTGGACACCGTAGGATGCTAACACATCTCGAAAAAAAAGACCAAGCCCAAAAAATAAACTATTAACCGATAGAAAAGTCTAACAGTAAAAAAAATAAAAACCCAGCGAACTAAAACTCTCATAGAGTAACCCTTCACCACTTCTCCGATCATCTTCTTCTCACCTCCTTTTTCTCAAAATCTCGACGGAATAAAAAAAAACAAATGTAAGGGTCTTATTATTATTTGAATATAAAATGTTTGCTTCCTTTTTTGTATATACGATTTTGGGCTTATTATTTTTTTTTTTCTCATGGCATTGTCGTTGGTCCGTGTATATTTGAGTGAACTTGATAATGGTGGGTTTTAATGTTATAACTTTGTGAATGTGTACCTTTTCAAGTGGCATAGAAGACATTATGGATGAAGTTACAACCGATGGAGTTGAGGAAATATATCCGAGGATGCCATCAATGATAACTTTGAAGAAAATATTGCAGTGAACAACAATGATACAAACAATTTTGAGAATATAAATTTGCATTGTCCATGTGTTGGGATGGAATTTGATTCTCATGATGATGCTTATGAATTTTACAACCGTTACGCTGGTCAAGTTGGATTTAGTGTTCGAAAGAGTTCTACATGTAAATCAAAACCATCGAACGAGTTGATTGGTCGGATATTTTGTTGTTCACTTGAAGGGGTTAGAGATCCTAGATCAAAACCTTTTGAAGAAAGATCAAGAAATAAAGCTGATTCAAGGACGGGTTGTAAGGCAATGATCGCTATCCGGAGAAGAAAAGGAGATACATGGATCATTTCTCAGTTTGTTGAAGTGCATAACCATTCTACAGTAACTCCAAGCAAGAGATACATGCTGAAATCTCAACGAAAGATGGATCCTACCCAACAGAAATTTGCCAATGACATGCGTGGAGTGGGAATTCGGACAAATCTGATGGTTGACTTCATGGCTAGTGATTTGGAGGAATTAGAAACCTTGGCTTTACAAGAAAGGATGCAAGTAACTATTTGTCTTCAAAACGACAAAAGGAGCTCGCGAATGGAGATGCACAAACTTTATTAGATCTTCTGCAACATCAACAGTCAGTGAATCCGTCGTTTTACTACTCAATACAACTTGATTTAGAAGGTCGTATGACAAACTTTTTCTGGACAGATGCTAGGTCAAGGATGGACTACCATTTCTTCGGTGATGTTGTTTCTTTTGATCCTACATATGGGGTAAATAAGTATGATATGCCATTTGTGCCGATAGTAGGGATCAACCACCATGCTCAAACAATATTATTCGGTGGTGCACTACTTTTTTCCGAAACAGAAGAGTCTTTTGTTTGGTTAATGAAGTCATGGATGATGGCAATGAATGACAAGCAACCGAAGGTAATTTTAACCGACCAAGAATCAGCAATTGGAGGGGCAATCGAGCAAGTTTTACCGACCAGCCGACATAGGTTTTGTTTGTGGCATATATGGAAAAATGTCATGTCACACTTGGGTCATGAAATAAATGCACATGAAAATTTTGCTCGTGACTTTCAAAAATGTATGTATGGATATGAGACAGTTGAAGAATTTGAAGCTAAATGGAATGAGATGCTTGTAAATTACAATTTGAAAGAGAACAAGTGGCTAAACAAGTTGTATGAGAAACGAGAAAAATGGGCGTCGGTTTATATTAGAGGCACTTTTTGTGGAGGAATGTTAACCACCCAACGAAGTGAAAGTATAAATTCTTACTTTGATAAGTATCTTAAGAAAGGTATGTCCCTCTATGAGTTTGTAAAACAATATCAAAGAGCTGTGGTCGATAGACGAGAGGCTGAAAACAGAGAAGATTATGAAACCAATTATCAAAAGCCTGTTTTGAGAGTTTTTATGAAAATTGAGAAACAAGGAGCTGTACTTTACACAAGATCAGCTTTTAAAAAATTTCAAGAACAGTTATTTGAAGGCCTGTCCTACCGCCATAGAAAAGTCGAGGAGAATGAAATTAGATCTGTGTACAATGTGTGGATGGAAGGACATGAGCATGTAGCGTGCACCGTCACATTTAAACCTTCTACCCAAAGTGCCAACTGTAGCTGTCGATTGTTTGATTTTGCAGGTTTTTTGTGTAGGCACATTTTGAAGATATTTGTGGTTGAAGATGTTCAGAGCCTTCAAGAACGAGACGCGCTCTAAAAGAGATGGACGAAAGAAGCAAAGTTTGGTTCTATGGTTTCTAGTGAAGATGAAAGCATTCAACATGACTTTGAAGATAACTCTACAAGTCGATATTGTACAATATGTCGAGAGGGGGTAAATATTGCTTCGAAGGCTTCTGCTTGTGGTGAAGTATACAATGTGGCAATCAAAGGTATGGAAAGAACTTTAAGAGAAGTGGAAGATGCTTTGAAAAACATGACATTAAATTTTGATCAAGTGCATGGTGAAAGAAGTGGAAGTGAACGTAAGGGTGAAACAAGTGCAACATGTACTCCTCTAGGTATTCAGAAGACATTGCTTGATCCTCCGGTTAAGAGGGAAGTAAAGGGAGACCATCATCGGTAAAAGAATAAAGTCATGGGCTGATAAAGGGACCGTGAGGAAGAATAATGACAATTGAACAAGCCAACTACTTTCGACAAATGAAGCCCGATAAAAGAGCGTGTATTTTTTGCATAATTTCTTGCATTGCTTTATATCTAAATTGCTATATACTTATATGTTTCTTACCCATTCTGTTTTTTTTCTGGTCTAGTAGAGTGCAAGCTCTGAGATAAACATGCTAGCAATGAGATAGATTATGAGACACAAATGTCTCAAGCTAGAAGTGTTACGGGTCATTCTCTTCATCCACATAATGTGAATCCAACTTATGGGTTTCAACCTCCATTCTTGAATCAGGTTTGTATTCTTATTATATAATGTTGTTATTATAAGGCCGAGTACTTTGGCATGGCTTATTTGTTGATTTAATTTTTTTTTCTTGTAGGGTTACTTTATGCCTACAGATCAACAGTCTCTCCATGGTATGCGTAATCATATACCTTATTATTTTTCCAATGGGATGCACCAATTAGAGCCTCGTCAACTTCATGGAAGTTCGACTCATCGAAAATCTTGACCTTAATAACCTCTTTCGAGGTGATTACTTACTTTTTAAACTAAATGTTGTTAGCCTCATGTCTATATACTAATCAGGCTCGAAGAAAATTCATTTGATCGTTTGGTACACATCACAAACGATGTGTTAATATAGTAAAATCTTAACTATAGATAGGTTCACATTACAGATTTTCTGAGAGCAGTTAGCATTTCAGATTTTCAGGTTAACTAAAGTAATTCAATACTTCTGTCAGATATGGAGAGGAGAATGAGGACAAACCCAAACTTTGAGGAACTAGGTATCAAGGTCCAAATACCAGTACCTAAAAACAACTGAAACTTATAATCTTAGGTTGTGTTTTTCCCGTCAATTGAGATGATAGGCTTGATGAAATTGAGTCAAACTAGTACGTGATTGGTTTTATAATAGAAGATGAGATAAACCGATGGTAATGAGTAAAGCACAGGGACTAGGAATTGCTTTCACTATGTCGTGTCTTGCAACTATAGTTTGTGCGGAGGCATAAGAAGATGTGGGATTTATGTAATCTTGTAAGGATTCAAGAATTGAGATTGTTTGGTATGAGGTTTGGTTTCTTCCCAAATATGTCGTTCTATGTACAACTTAGTTTTGTTTTCTGCAAAATGTATCTATAAATATTTTGACTATTCCAGTGCTTTTGAACTTTGGACTAGCTATACGGAATGGCTAGTTTCTTGACCATTTAATTTTCTTATTATAGGATTTTCTCACTAGCTATACGGAATGGCCTCTGTAAATGGACTAGTAAAAGTGCAACAGAAGCAGCCACTGTTCTCTTTTGGGGTTATTTCGGATGTTCAGTATGCTGATATTCTTGATGGACACTCATTCTTAGGCGTTCATCGGTATTGCAGGCACAACATTCAGGTCTTGCAAAGGGTAGTCAAGAATTTTTTGTGTTTTTTGTGAATACAACACAACTGTATTTGAGTCATTGGTGATCAATTATGAATGAGACATCTAGTTTTGTGAACACATTTTGATGTCAAAATTATGAAGGCTGAATTCTTGAAGTAAATTTTTGTCGAGGAATATTGTGCATCAAAAGAGAACTTGAATTTTTTGTCAACAGGCTTAGCTCTAACTTTCGCAGATTTCTGAACCAGTAAGTGAATTGTGCATCGTTAATTCCATAGATGCCATCAATGAACCATTTATCATCCAGCTTTTCACCATTATAAATTAGCTCTTGATCCTTAGCATTAACAAAACCTTTCCCCTTTTTTTGCAATATGTTCCTTAACATACCCAACATTCCTATTCCTTTCAACATGAAACTCATACTCCTTCCCACAAATAGTCTTAATAGTGATCCTCTGAAGCTTAGACAGCCGTAAGACCAAATGTGGGACATTCTCATCTCCGACACCATAGTCTCGATCACGAGAATCATTTCGTGCAAGCTCTCGACCTCCATAAACCAACTTCTGCTTCCTAACAACAAACCCTTTACGTGTCTGGACCCGAAGCTTCACAGAAGCAATCAAATCATATTAGACTCCAATACATGCATTGGAATCGTAGAGCCACCCACCGTAAGGTAAATCAATATCGATTTGTTCGATCCCAATGCAGCTCTCATACAACCCAAACTCGGGGGAGTAACAGATTCATCAAGAACCCGAACAGCCACACTCACCGTAGACATCTCTGACCAATAATTTAGAAGAAGCAAATAGACCATTAGAAACAATGTAACAAATCGAGAATTAAGTGTAAAAGTTCCTTCAAAAAGTTTGGTAGACACAAAAACACACACATCCTCAAAGTAAATCATGTTATCAAAAAAAAAAAAAAAAAAACAGATGAACACAATTTAGAAGCAAACATTTTTTTTTTTTTTTTTTTTTTTTTTGAGAAGTTGGAAATAGAATAATCTAGAATAATAAAGGTAAGAGTAGAATACAAACCATTGAAGGGTTTTGGTGGATTTGAACCACCATCTCTTGAGATATATTAGAGATTTATTCTCCATCTCAAGTGCTCTACCTTTTGAACTAAAAACCCATATATATATAAGAGGAGGAAAATAAATTGTAAAAATATTATAAGAATTAATGACCCTTCCGATTTCTAGAAGAAGTGGGTGAGAAGAAGATGATCAGAGAAGTGACCAAGGGTTTTACTGTTTCAAAATTGAGACAGAGTTTTTTAGTTATTTGGGTTTTATTTTTTTGTTAGACTTTTCTATCGGTTAATAGTTTATTTTTTGGGCTTGGTCTTTTTTTGAGATGTGTTAGCATCCTACGGTGTCCAAAGCGCCCTCATGAGGATATCCCCAGGATAGCGGGCTCTATTCAATTTCTTGTATTGTCATTTATTGTCACCTTTTGTCCAACCATTGGTTAGTTATTTAAGAGTGTTACGGACTAATTTCTTTTTGTACCAAAACTTCGGGGGTGAGCGGGGGTGTACCACAGGCCCCCAGCTCCGCCATCGAGTGAAGCCATTGGAAGTCCTCTGTTTTTGAGTCCACGCATTGCTCTTACTCATCCTCACTATTTTGGTCTAATGAACTCAGTTCAAAGTTCGACAATTTTATTGGTGTCGAGGGGCAAAGAAAGCATGAAACAAGTGAGAAAGGAAGATAGAAAGGTTTATACTTTTGAAGGAGTGATTTTTTGCTCCGTTGGTTCCTCCAAGCTCTAAGGGAATTTTAAGCAATGTTTTGAAAACCGAACCGGTGATTGAATCGATTTTTTGTTAAAATGGTTCAACCAGGTTCAACTATGGTTCGATTCGGTCGGACCGATTGATGTTTATTTAGCAAATTTTTTAATAATTACAATAATAAAATGAATAAATACATGTTTTAATTCAATATTAAATGGTATTATATATCAAAACGAATTTCTTATACAAAAAACACATAGTAGCATGTTGGTTTGGAGTTTGGACTATCTGGTTTCAGGAAATTTGGTATAGGTACACAGACGCAAATTTTTTAAGTTCAGAGGAAATAACAAACTTTTTTTTTGTTTTTCCTCCATAAAAACTGAAATTTGACATCTGTCTCAAATTTCAGATTGATTTTTACAATTTTGACCTCTTTTATTAGTCCCAACTAAAGAAGCCAACTACCAACAAAAAAAAACTACGTACTAAATTAGTTACCAAAAGAGTAGTGGGTTAATCAAAATAACTAAAATTCATCCGAAATCTACAAAATTCCAATTAAAAGTGAGATGAATTTCTGGAGAGACCAAAACAATGTGGAAAACATCAACTTCAAAAACGGAAAAAATGTATGTTGATTACAACTAATTTCAATACAGCTTTAATAATTTAAAATGCATCTCTAATAATTTTGAATAGCATGTTTAAGCTTGATGTAATTCAAATTGTGAAATTGTGAAAGGACAAATGTTTTTTTTTTTTATAAGACAATTGTATTATTTGATTGCAGTACATCTTGGAGCAATACACACAGACCCTTGTTTGATGAGTGACCTCGATTGACACACACACGTACAGCCTGCACACATTAGATTTTTGTATTATTTATTTGTGGAAGAAATTGGCAGTTACAAATAAAGGGGTAAAAAGGAGAAATAAAAAGTTTTAAAAACAGTTAATACACCCAAAAAGTGACGTGTTGCTAAAATTAGAGTAGAATCAAAAGATAATATTGGTCTTCCTCTAAACAAAAAACACACTAAAGAAAGTGTCTAGAACCCAATTTCTAGTATCTGGTTTAGGTGCTAGGTTCAACTCTCCACATTATCAATTTTTTTTAAAAAATAATAATAATAATAATAAAAGTGATCTGGTTTAGAGCTGAATCGGTTCAACCGGTTTGCCGGTTCAACCACGGTTTAAATTTAAACCGATGGTCCAACCAAAAACTCAAGTTATACCTGAACCAAACCGAAAATTTATCGGTTTCGGTCGGACCATAGTTCAACCATCAGTCCGGTCCGGTTTTCTAAACACTGATTTTAAGTCATGCACTCTCAGCTTTTCGACAAAAAAAGGGAAGTTACAACCTGCACAAAATCCTCATAATTCCCAATTTTACTAGTTTGTCGCTCATAAAGGAAATAAAAAGAATAAATAAAAGAAGTGTGAAGAAATAAAGTTTGCTGTGGAGCTATCCAAAATAGATCACAACCGTTTATATAATGCCTCGAGATTTACACACAAATGTCTGTATGTATTTTAATGCAAACCGCCGGTACACACTGAGTCTGGACAGCTAGGACACAGTATTTTAGGACAGCAAAACCAGACTCACAAACGAGTGTATTTCTTTTTCATCTACTTCCCCCAAAAACGTGTTAATAACAATAATATTATTTTCTTGTTAGCTTGTTCTTAATGCATCTATCGTGTTTTTCATATTTTGATTCTAAGAAATGAGGCTCAGCCCCTTGGTTCTAACTCAGTTAAGTATAAACTCCCTCCCATCGGCCCATATCATATAACCTCCCTATTATTTAGGTCTCCTTAAATAACCTTCCTGTTTTCCAAAAAAGAGATAATCTGGTGTGTTTTTATTTACCATTTTATCTTATTTTCTTTTTTACCCTTTTGGGATTGAAATTTTTCCGACTATATGTAAATGTATTTTTACATAGTCATATTATATATATATAAAGCTATATCTCTACTAGTAGTATAGCCTATAATGATCATGGCCTCTTAAATTCATCCGGGTATTTTTATGACGCATAATACCCTTGATGAATAATAAAATCAGATGCCTAGATATTTATTAATGAGGACTACTTTGTCTTTTTATGCCTTTATAAATTTTTAATATCGATATTGTCCTTAAATAAAAATATTGCTTAACATCTTTAAATAGGAGCAATCAGTCTTTTCATGTGGCAGTATATTAGAAAACCAAATCGACGCCATTCTCAAATGTACGCCATACTATAAATGCCATTTAATAAGAGGTTAAGAAAAGGGAAAGTCTAATCAGAGAATACGAACCGATTCTTTTTTCTTCTGTTTCTCATAATTTTTTTTTCTCACAATGAAACTACTACTCTCATATTGGTCCATGCATAAACGACCAATTGAAAAATCTAATAACCCCAACTTGGAGATAACTGAGGTGGAGATATACAGGTAACCTCTGATTTCTTAGTTATTTGTTTCTGAATCAATCTATTTCATTTTCAATAACTGTTGGTTCCATTGATTTTTTTTTTTTTTTAAGTTGTGCTTAAGAAAACTTGATAATTATATCGCACTTGACCCCGTTCAATGATTGTTGGTTCTATTTATATCGCACTAGATTTCTATCTTCATATTTGCTTAAGAAAACCGTTTTCTATTTTTTTGGAATGATTGAGTAGTGTTTGTTTAATTCGAGCTATGGATGGATTTAGTTGTGGGCTTTCTTGTGATTCACGGTAGAGCTTTGAGCTTTGTTTCACTAAGAAGTCGAACAAGTTTTGGGTGGATTAATTAGATAGATTACTATCACTGTCCCAATACTATAAATCTCATGGGCTCACTGGCAGTGTGCAGTATTTCACTCGAACCATGGTAGAAGTTAGAACATTGAGCTGATGACTGTGAACTATGTTGTTACCGTGACTGTTTGGGAATTTCTGGGAGATGTGTGGAAAATTAAATACAATATCGACTATGGACTCAAGGGTCTCTAAAAGTGGAGATTCAAGCAAGCCTATAACTCCCTGATTTAACTTTGGTGAGAACCAAGTCACTATTGGGCAACAAAGGTTAGATCCCCTTGCTTTCCTACTAATCAGTTATTGAAAGAGTTTCTTACTGATGTATAATGAGCACTTACCATACTATTTTGGCACAGTACCATGGAGGGACCAGCTTTGGATGAACTTCCGGAGGTCCTTTTGTTACCACCAGTTATGATTATGATGTTCCCATAGATGAATATGGTGAGATAAGATTCTTCCGAGAAGTCTGCATGCATTGGTTGCTCATGAATTTTTTTGGTTTTGATTGCTTTTAACTTCACGACTTGCAGGTTTGGTAAGGCAACCTAAATTTGGGCATATGAAAAATCTTCATATGGGCTATTAAGCCTCGTGAGGGTGCTTTAATTTCATCGACCCGTTACTACTTTTTAATTTAGTACCTTGCCAACGATGATGCCGAGTCGCATTAAAACGATGAGGACAAAAAGCGACACCACGGAACACACCTCCACTTATGAGTACCATAGTGGAACCAACTCTCAAAAGGATGGAGACACATGCGAAGAATCAACCATTGGATTCTAAACCGGAGATCAAGTCGGGCGAAGCGAGAACATCCCCGAAGGGGTCATTCATGTCGGCTTACCAGTTTGCCAACATTGCCACAACAGATCCCGCATTTGAGGACTGTGGATCGCATCAAGGAAGATCGCCCAGTTTCTCATCTAAGAAGAGGTGGGATGCAAATGGATGCTCATAAGCGCTTACACAATAGAACCCTACTACCTTATCAGATAGCAAATACCAAATCACCCATCTGCACATCAACCTATTTTTTTTCAAGTATTGAATATAGTTTAACATGAGCCATAATATTAAGTATAGTACTCTAGTTAACCATTGAGTAAACTTAGCAATTCTCTATTTTGAATTTCATTTTTTGAGTAAATGAGTGCATTTCTTCTTAATTTTAATATCAGTTTAATTTCTTCTTGCAGTTGCATCTTTGGAGTAAGATGACTCACTGATACAAAAGGCTTAGAATCAGCAGTCAAGCTTCTGAGGATGAAATACAAGCAGCAAGGAACTTTCTATTAGCACTTTGTCGAGTTTGTGCTGCTGGTGAAGGTGGATATTGGAAGATAACGGGAAATAGTTCAAAAATTTACGGCAAAGATGGGAATGTTAGGTACAAGAAGCCGTTCAGCTTTTATAGAGGGAGGCCTAGTCGTGATGAAAAGACAGATTGGATTATGCATGAATATATAGTACAGCGTGGATCAGGAATGGTGGTAAGAAAATTTACATTCAGTACAACAATTTTTCATAGCATATGAAATTGAAATGACATTGTTTGTTTTGCAGTGAAATAGAGGATACTATATTGTTGGAGCTACATAGTCGTAAAGTATATGATGATATTGCTCGTGGCACTCGGTGAAAGTTTGAGTCTAACAGACCTCGTGCTGTACTTTTAGAAGGCCCCCTAGGTTTGCCATCTTCTGCAATCTTGGAAATTTAATACATTTCACTTATTACTCCCACCTCTTGGTTTTGCTCTACAGTTGAGGATTGCCTTGGGTTCAGCAAAGGGTATTCTTTACCTCCATAATGAAGTTGATCCTCCAATATTCCATTGAGACATCAAAGCCAGCAACATACTGTTGGACTCCAGATTTAATGCCAAGGTTGCTAACATTGGACTTTCAAGACTAGCACCAGTTCTAGATGTTGAAGGGACCATACCCGGTCATGTATCCACAATTGTAAAGGGCACGCCGGTAAGCATGAGTATACGCTGAGATTCCCCTTCTTCAAGCTCCACCTCTTTGACCTTCTTCTGCCATAATAGAGGATATACAGATCAAGAGTGAAGGAATTCTACTAATTTAAGTAACGACCTAAGGTAACTCTGTATCTCTGTACACTTACTGCTGTAAATTTAAGTTGGAAACTTGTAACGCGATACAGAACATTGTAGACTAGGGCATTATATAAGTACCTCAAAATTAATTGACAGGGATAATGGGATATTTATATATGAGTAATTGAATTATGTTATGCTTACTTTGTCTTAAATGTGAAATGTAATCAAATCACGGCTTCAACTCGATGATTTCGATCCATAATTTAGAGTGATGCTTGCAGTTTTCATATATGGATGCTTGATTTTCTGTTGTTTAATATGCCTTAGTTTATGAAATGTTCTATAATTGTTGAAGTTTCAATCTAAGTATGTGTGTTGAGCTATTGGTTTTAGACATTATTAAAATTGACCGTATGATTTAAACTGGTAGATTAATCTTGGATAAAATGCATTTGAACTCTGACTGGCAATAATATATAGTGATTATAGAAAAAGTGCACTATAATGGATTGAACAATTGAATCACACTTTACCATAGTAGAAGGTGCCCTAGATACTATAAATGAAAGAAGTGAGTTTCTCTTGGATAGTGAGTGAGAACCATTAAGGAAACTGGGAAGAAGGTACTAACTTCGAATTACTTTTTTTTTATTTGTGTTCATATAAAGTGTTGACCTGTGTTTTCCCATTAAAGGTTTGCGATCCATGTCCCTCTCAAAGGCTGGTTTGTCCAGGACTTAGGATTAATACTATGCATCTGTTTTTTGTTTTTTGTTTTTTTTTGGATGATTTGAGTTGTGCCCTTACCATTGATAATATGCAGGCCACTTTTGTTATAAAAAAATGTGATATGTATAATGACTGAAATGAGACTATTTTCATTGAAAGAGTTCAAGCTTAGGTTGGGGCGTGTAAAGTATGCTATTATGACTGTTAGATAAGATCAAAATCTAGAATCTCTACCTTTAGGGTTCTAATTTTATTGCTTTCCATTCTAAAGTCTAGCATCTAATTATATGTTGTTTCTACCTTGGTAGTTTGAAGGTTTTTTCGGTGGATCTTGATCTTCATAATAATAAATTTCTGATACTGATAATTCTAATAATCATCCAACGTTAGTGAATTTTTAAAAGATGATTTATCATTGTTGGAGTGGTAATTTGGCTGCTGCCTTCCATTTCAGTATCACGCTGTCTCCACTATGGCCCTGACATCTTAGTCTCTTTGCTGGACTAGGTTCATGACTTTACACTATAAGTGCTATTATTAGCTCACATCCAGTGTTCTTCTGAAGTTATTTGGTCTTTAGTCTATTAGGCTGCTCTTGAATTTGACAAATGTGTAAGTCGGACGCAATTCCCGTCCTGTCCAGTTCTGGTCCAAGACATGATATAGACTAATCATGGTCGTAGATCAAGTGTTCTCTGTTTTTTTCTTTTATCGGTAAAATCTATATATATATATATATATATATATATATATATATATATATATATATATATATATATATATATATAGGGTTAGGATCAGCCACGAATCTTGTAGCCACATTGTGGACACAACCGATCCACACCTTTCATCTCCCCATCAACCCAACCGATCCTACGGCCAATGAAATTCAGAAATTTTGAAAAACGAAATTCAGAAAAACCAAAATTTCGAATTTTGAAAACAAAAATTTTGAAACCAAAATTTTGAAATGTTTACCTTCTTCTCCAAAAAAAAATCAGTGTGACAATCTCCTCCAATTTCAGTGTGACAATCATTGTGACAATCGGTGTGATAAACAATCGAAATAGGATTCAAATAAAAAATCGAATGTTTATCTTCTTCTCCAAAAAATCAGTGTTTCTTAATCAATCTCAAAAAAAAAAATCAGTGGACACGGCTACACTCTCGAAAACAATTAAGGTTTGTGTTTACATTCTCTCTTTTTAATCTTATCTCCAAAAATCAAGAGTGTTTCACTTTCGAAAACAATGTGCTAATTAACCATTGTTGTGTTGAATTAAGGTGTTCATTGACTAATCAATCTTCGTTTCAAGCTTGGTTTTAAGTCGGAGCAACCTTTATTTTCACAGTTTGTTTCTTCCATTCAAACAAGATTTTGTTGTTCATAAATTGGGATTTTGCTTCTTTTTATGGAACTAATTGGCGTTGCTATGGGTTTTGTTTGATATTTGTTTGCTTTATAAACATTTAAGTGGGATTGAATTATTAATTGAAGATATTTTGTTTGTTTACTTGATTGGATTTATAAGAGATGAATGATTCAAAATAAATAAATCATTAAATCAAGCAATGAAGTTATGAGCGGTGAACTCGGTCGAGTTCGGTGAACTCTGTCGAGTTGAGTTTTGAACTCTGTCGAGTTTTGAACTCTTTCGAGTTTAGAGTTTTGAACTCTGTCGAGTTAGGTGAACTCTTCGAGTTGAGTTTTGAACTCTTTTTCGAAGTTCAGAGTTTTGAACTCGTCGAGTTAGGTGAACTCGTTAGAGTTTTGAACTCTTTTCGAGTTCGGAGTTTTGAACTTTCGTCGGAGTTAGGTGAACTCTTTCAGAGAGTTCAGAGTTTTGAACTCTTTTCGAGTTCACCGAACTCTGAAAAGAGTTCAAAGTTTTGAACTTCTGTTATAAGAGATGAATGATTCAAAATAAATAAATCATTAAATCAAGCAATGAAGTTATGAGCGGTGAACTCTATCGAGTTTTGAACTGTTAGAGTTAGGTGAACTCTTTCGAAGTTGAGTTTTGAACTCGTCGAGTTCAAAGTTTTGAACTCGTCGAAGTTAGGTGAACTCTTTCGAGTTTTGAACTACTCTGTCGAGTTTTGAACTGTCGAGTTGAGTTAACGTAATTGGCTCATTTGAAATGAAGTGAGTTAGGAGCCACCCTCGAAATATGTATACTTTTTCCTCTTTGTCTCCAGTAATTCCGCCTCGTGAGCTACAACAAGCTTTTAGATGCATCTGCATTGTGCAGTTAGGTTTTAAGTTGTTCTTGGATCTCTCAGTTTAGCCTGACTTTCTATATAAAATTGGAAAACTCAACTTTTTATTGGTTTGTTGGACAAGTGAAGTAGGGAAGAACTCACTTTTATGGTTGTGCATGGGCTTTCTTTTGTATTTAGTCGGATCGAGGGGACTTACGTGGAAATGTGTTTGAAGCTTGCGATGTTTTGGTTTTGAAAGACATTTGATTCTCTTGCAGAAACCAGAGGCCTCTCTTTATCTCTTTCGTTCTGTTGCCATGAAGAGAGTGTGGAATACCCTCTTCTCTTTAGTTCACCTTAACAATCATTGTAAGAGACTGGAATTTGTACAAAGTACGACATATGACATCGATTGCATTGATTTTATCTTAAGTCTTCTAAGCCATATTTCAGCAGGCCTCCTCTAACACTAGGTTTAAAGCCCAAATGTTCACCAAACTCCTCGCGGTCAAAATACTTTCATGAGTAATTGACCCAGATTGGACTAGGGTAATAGACTTGACCCCTCGTTTGTAAAGGTTCTTGCAGGGAAGATACTTTATGTGGTTGGTTTTCCTTCTTTTGACTATGTACTTTTACTATAGGCTAATGGAAGCCTTTTATTTGTGAAGTTTTACTTAGTACCTCGTACTTTACTTCTTTAAAGTCTATATGAAAAAGGAGTCATTGATACAAAATTGGGAAGTTGAAGTTAGAATATCTAATGTGAAGGCGTGAGGCTAATTCTTAAATACGTTTTAGAGATGAAGTTGCAAAGGAAAAGGTGATTTGGATAGTTATACAATCAGAGGTGTCCAAGAAGAGATATCTTCAGCTTCGGAGTGATGACAAAAATCAAATTTTGGATTTTTGCTAAGTAACATGGACACTTTGTATATGACATATGGCCACTTCCATAGTTATTTATCTGTAAAGAGACACTTTTTAAGGTCTTGAACCCAAGAGTTAGTTGTGTAACTAAAGAATAGAAATAGTTTTATTTTTAATTAGTCGTGTCCTTGTGTCCTAGTTCAAATAGGTCGTAGTTTTCTTTTTATTGGTTTGTTAGACAAGTGTAGCTAAATGGATGTTTGTTTGTTTGGATTTTTGTTACTGTAGATGGAAAGAACTCTATGCAATAGGTGTGGTGATAACACTCATTCATCAGAGAAATGTTGTTGGTTGTCTACGCCTTGTTGCATTCGAAAATGTCGTGGAAGTAGGATCCTGAAACAGTCGAGCCAAATCCAATCTCTTGGGAAAAAATTTTTGACCTGTCGCGCTTGCGGAGACTTCCAATGGTTGGAAGACGCGAGAGCATCGTCATTAGTACCTCTAGAGAATCTAAGATGCAGACAGTTGAATTGCGCGGGGTTCAGAAAGGTTAACACAACAATGAAGAAAACGGAAAATGAAGGCAGAAAATTCTTGAATTGCACCGAGTGTGGGAAGGATTTTGAATGGTTGGATACTTTGTTAGCTTGGTTAAGGAGCAACATTGAGTTGGCAGCGAGTTCAAGCTCTTCCACACTCACCTCTTCCTCGTCTTCAAAAAAAGATAAAAAAGTCAAAATTACACTTGAAATTGACGACGATGGTTTGTCGAAAGAATTCGAGTTTCATTGTAAAATTAGATGAGTGCGTGGTTGATTTCAAGTTATTTGTATTGCGTTTTTTTGTGAACTTGTGGTGAATGTAATTATGCTGGTTAATTCATTTTGTGAACTTGCTGGTTAATCCATTTTGCTTATCTTGGTAACAACTTGTGGTGAACTTGTGGTTATGACTCTGATGTAACTATGACTCTGGTTATGAACTTGTGGTGAACTTGTGCTTATCTACTGTAACTATGACTCTGATTTATTTGCTACAGAATCTTGTGTTGATGTAACAATGAATAAATTTGATTGGTAGTTTGTTCTAATAACAATGAATAAGTTTGATTGGTAGTTTGTTCTAATAGTTTCTGTCAGAAAATAAAAACTAAATAAAAGTTGTCACAGTTCCTACAACTTAAATAGTTTTGCTGTCATAAACATAAAGATAAACAAGTTCCTACAAGCTGTCAGAGAACAAGTACAAGCTGTCAGAGTATTGGTATTTCACAGAAACATACAAAAAAAACCGCAAGTAGAATAGAAAAAAAGACAATGAGAACACCGACTAAAAAGCACAAGCTAACATAACATAACACAAGTCCACGTACTAGTTTTACACTCCGACAACTTGGCATTTTAGTTTGTCATTGCTCAAATCCCAAACGACATGGCCACACCGTTTGGGACTAAATCCAAACGGTATGATCACACCGCTCAAGAGGGAAAAAACAGACCACCATTTTTATCAAGCTCAAATCCCAAACGGCATGGCCACACCGTTTTGGGACCTAGTGAAAACGGTGTGGCCGCCGCGACCGTTCAAGAGAGAAAAAAACAGATCCACGCCAAATCCCAAACGAAATTTCATAAAACAAAATTTTGCAAAGCAAAAACACTAAATAAACAAAACATTACATCGAGAATTTCCTTATTTCTCTATTTCTCATTAATTTCTCTATTTTGAATTTCCTTATGCATTTTCTCGACTAGCCTTATTATACATTTACACTTGTGACTTGCTTAAATGGACAACAATTTGTTTGAGTTGTAGTTGCTACTATACTTTGTTCACAATGCCCTTGTTTCCACAATTTTGACATTTTTGTTCTTGTAGATGGACGACTCAATATTGATTGATGAAGTCGGAGAGAAGGAAGAATACGGTTCAGGTGAGCTAATGTTTCAATTTTATTTTCGATTTCTACCAACGAATTCAATACTGTATTATTGTACCGTGTTAGTTTATTTGTTTTATTTTTGACGTGGACACATTTATTTGCAGTACCACAGTCTTTTCGCGACACCTTTCGGCACCTTCGTGGCATTTTTCTTCCTCTCGTTCAACCTCCGTGAGTTTGAAGTGGAAGTGGAAATTGTGAAGCCACCATGTTTGGGAATGTGTTTTGAAACTCTTGAGGCAGCAAAACAATTCTATATAGCTTACGGAAAATCGTTTGGATTTAGTCCAGTAATTCGAAGCTCTGAAAAATCAGTTTCTCGTTCGGATGAAGTTAGTAGTTGTCAAATGACTTGCTCGCGATTTGGGGTTTATAGAGATCGAGGAGGCAAAAATAAGAATGTGGATGGGAGAAAGAAGTGAGAAAAAGAAACACAAATACAATTAAATGTGGGTGCCTTGCTTCAATGAGGGTGACAAAGCAAAATAGTGGAATCTGGAAAGTGATGAAATTTAGTAGCGCACAATCACAACCTGGTTAGTCCGGCAAAAGAATCGTATGCCTGTTAATAGAAATATGCCTGCTGCAGCTAAGGTGTTGATTGACTCATTTCGTGATGGTGGTGTACCTGTGAATAAAGTTGTTGATATACTTGACGGAGTACAAATTGGTTTTGATGATAGGGATTGTTGGAACCATTTGGGCCCCTCAAAAGAATACAAGAAACCGGTGAGAGGTGATGCTACGCTGCTTGCTTTTTTCAAGAAAAAAAGTATAGAGGATCCTAATTTCTTTTATGCAATACAGATGGATCATGAAGCAAGGGCCATTAATTTTTTCTGGGTAGATGGTCGGTCGCGTACACAGTTTCAATATTTTGGTGACGTGGTTTTCTTTGATACCACATATCGGAAGAATGTATATGAAATGCCATTAAGCCCCATTTCTGGAGTTAACCACCATATGCAATCAATCCAATTTGGTTGTGCACTACTTTTGGATGAAACGTAAGATTCTTTTCAGTGGGTTTTGAGACTTGGCTTGGAGCTATGGGGACGTGGCCCCATCTGCAATTATCACAGATCAAGATAGAGCTATGACTCTAGTTATTGGTACGGTATTCCTAATACTCGACCGCATGATCTGCCTATGGCATATTATGAAGAAGTTCCCGAAAAACTTCCAAATTATTATTATCTAAGTCAAAATTCAAAAAGAATTCAAACATCAGATTCGCAAATATTTATTCTCGATGTGTTTGAAAGGAGGTGGGCAGAATTGATGTCTAGTTTTAAGTTGGAGGAGAATGAATGGCTTCAAGAGATGTACAAGATTCGACACAAATGGGCTCCAGTTTATCACTTGATACTTTTTATGCCCAAGACTTCATCAATGGCTGCCGAAAGCATGAATTTTGTTTACAAGAACTTTTTCACATCTCGACAACTCTTAGAGAGTTTGTAGTGAAGAATGATAAGTGTTTGATGAGGATTGTTGAAAGAGAAAAAAAGAGGATTATATTAACAACTTTCGAATCGGATTATAGGCGTGAATTCATTTCTCTTGAAGAGTGCACAAGTGTATACACAAGGAATGCTTATGATAGATTCAAGCAAGAATTCGAGTTAGCTGAAAGTATGTGTCCCGCATGATGATGAAAAAGGTACCGACGGGCAACAGAACCTACACTTATAAGTCGCGAAGATTAAACGGTGACGGCGTGAATGGAAGGTGAAGTTCAACCAAACAAAAAAGAAGGTAATTGTGAATGCAAAACTTTTTGAATTTCGGGGATATTTGTGGACACCTCTATAAAGGTATTTCAGAGTCGGATATTGAGATTCCGAGCTCTTTTATTCTTAAGAGGTGGATGAAAGGGGCAAATAAGTATGAAGTCGAGTATGACCGTGGACCGTAAGTGGCCATGAGAACTCTGGAGAAAATCGTAGAATTACTCGACTTCAAATGGTTCACATTGTGGACCTGACCGATCCACACCTTTCATCTCCCCATCAACCCAGTGATCCCTACGACCCATGAAATTCAGAAATTTTGAAAAAGCGAAATTCAGGAAAAACCAAAATTTCGAATTTTTGAAAACAAAAATTTTGAAACCAAAATTTTGAAAATGTTTACCTTCTTCTCCAAAAAATCGATGTGACAATCTCCTCCAATTTCGGTTACAATCATTGTGACAATCCAGTGTGATAAACAATGAAATAGGATTCAAATAAAAAATCGAATGTTTATCTTCTTCTCCAAAAAAAATCGGTGTTCTGAATCAATCTCCAAAAAAAATCGAGTGGACCACGGCTACACTCTCGAAAACAATTAAGGTTTGTGTTTACATTCTCTCTTTTAATCTTATCTCCAAAAATGGAGTGTTTCACTTTCGAAAACAATGTGCTAATTAACCATTGTTGTGTTGAATTAAGGTGTTCATTGTGAATCAATCTTAGTTTCAAGCTTGGTTTAAGTCGAACAACCTTTATTTTCCGCAGGTTTGTTTCTTCCATTCAAACAAGATTTTTGTTGTTCATAAATTGGGATTTTGCTTCTTTTTATGGAACTAATTGGCGTTGCTATGGGTTTGTTTGATATTTGTTTGCTTTATAAACATTTAAGTGGGATTGAATTATTAATTGAAGATATTTTGTTTGTTTACTTGATTGGATTTATAAAGAGATGAATGATTCAAAATAAATAAATCATTAAATCAAGCAATGAAGTTATGAGCATTGAACTTCTGTCGAGTTAGGTGAACTCTGTCGAGTTTTGAGTTTTTCGAAGTTGAGTTTGTCGAGTTTTGAACTCTTCGAGTTTAGAGTTTTGAACTTCTGTCGGAGTTGATTGAACTCTTTCGAGTTCCGAGTTTTGAACTCTTTTACGAGTTGAGTTTTGAACTTCTGTCGAGTTAGGTGAACTTCTGTTAGAGTTTTGAACTCTTTTGAGAGTTCGGAGTTTTGAACTTCTGTCGAGTTCGGTGAACTCTTCGAGTTGAGTTTTGAACTCTTTTCGGAGTTCACGAACTTCTGAAAAGAGTTCAAAGTTTTGAACTTCTGTTATAAGAGATGAATGATTCAAAATAAATAAATCATTAAATCAAGCAATGAAGTTATGAGCGGTGAACTCTATCGAATTTTGAACTTAAATCTGTTAGAGTTAGGTGAACTCTTTCGAGTTCGGTTTTGAACTCTGTCGAGGAGTTCAAAGTTTTGAAGTTTCTGTCGAGGAGTTCGGTGAACTCTTTTCGAGTTTTTGAACTACTCTGTCCGAGTTTTGAACTGTCGAGTTGAGTTAAATTGGCTCATTTGAAATGAAGTGAGTTAGGAGCCACCCTCGAAATATGTATACTTTTTCCTCTTTGTCTCCAGGCATTAATGCGCACATGAGCTCTGACAAGCTTTTAGATGCATGCATTGTGCGATTAGGTTTTAAGTTGTTCTTGGATCTCGGTTTAGCGACTTTCTATATAAAATTGGAAAACTCAACTTTTATTGGTTTGTTGGACAAGTGAAGTAGGAAGAACTCACTTTTATGGTTGTGCATGGGCTTTCTTTTGTATTTAGTGGATCGAGGGGACTTACGTGGAAATGTGTTTGAAGCTTGCGATGTTTTGGTTTTGAAAGACATTTGATTCTCTTACTGAAAACGCAGAGGCCTCTCTTTATCTCTTTCGTTACATTTGCCATGAAGAGAGTGTGGAATACCCTCTTCTCTTTAGTTCACCTTAACAATCATTGTAAAAGGCTGGAATTTGTACAAAGTCACGACATATGACATCGATTGCATTGATTTTTATCTTAAATCTTCTAAGCCATATTTCCATGAGGCCTCCTCTAACACTAGGTTTAAAGCCCGAATGTTCACCAAACTCTCGTGTCAAAATACTTTCATGAGTCTTGACCAGTTGGACTAGGGTAATAGACTTATTTTGTTTGTAAAAGGTTCTTTAGCGGGGAAGATACTTTATGTGGTTGGTTTTCCCTTCTTTTGACTATGTACTTTTACTATAGGCTAATGGAAGCCTTTTCTTGTGAAGTTTTACTTAGTACCTCAAGTACTTTACTTCTTTAAAGTCTATATGAAAAAAGAGGCATTGATACAAAATTGGGAAGTTGAAGTTAGAATATCTAATGTGAAGGCGTGAGGCTAATTCTTAAATACGTTTTAGAGATGAAGTTGCAAAGGAAAAGGTGATTTGGATAGTTATACAATCGAGGGTGTCCAAGAAGAGATATCTTGACCCGGATGATGACAAAAATCAAATTTTGGGATTTTTGCTAAGTAACATGGACACTTTGTATATGACATATGGCCACTTCCATAGTTATTTATCTGTAAAGAGACACTTTTTAAGATCTTGAACCCAAGAGTTAGTTGTGTAACTAAAAGAATAGAAATAGTTTTATTTTTAATTAATTAAATGTCCTTGTGTCCTAGTTCAAATAGATTAAAGTAGTTTTCTTTTTATTGGTTTTGTTAGACAAGTGTAGCTAAATGGATGTTTGTTTGTTTGGATTTTTGTTCTGTAGATGGAAAGAACTTCTATGCAATAGGTGTGGTGATAACACTCATTCATCGAGAGAAATGTTGTTGGTTGTTTGTCGCCTTGTTTGCATTCGAAAATGTCGTGGAAGTAGGATCACAAAGCGGTCGAGCCAAATCCAATCTCTTGGGAAAAATTTTTTGACTGTCAGCTTTAGGAGACTTCCAATGGTTGGAAGGCTGGCGAGAGCATAGTCATTAGTACCTCTAGAGAATCTAAGATCAGAACAGTTGAATTCTTGGGGGTTGAAAAGGTTAACACAACAATGAAAAAGCGGAAAATGAAAAGAAGCGAGAAAATTCTTGAATTACACCGAGTGTGGGAAGGATTTTGAATGGTTGGATACTTTGTTAGCTTGGTTAAGGAGCAACATTGAGTTGGCAGCGAGTTCAAGCTCTTCCACACTCACCTCTTCCCTCGTCTTCAAAAAAAAAGATAAAAAGTCAAAATTACACTTGAAATTGGCGGCGATGGTTTGTCGAAAAAATTGAGTTTCATTGTAAAATTAGATGAGTCGTGGTTGATTTCAAGTTCTTTGTATTTGCGTTTTTGTGAACTTGTGGTGAATGTAATTATCTTTGGTTAATTCATTTTGTGAACTTGCTGGTTAATCCATTTTGCTTATCTTGGTAACAACTTGTGGTGAACTTGTGGTTATGACTACGATGTAACTATGACTCTTATGAACTTGTGGTGAACTTGTGCTTATCTTTGTAACTATGACTCGATTTATTTGCTACAGAATCTTGTGTTGATGTAACAATGAATAAATTTGATTGGTAGTTTGTTCTAATAACAATGAATAAGTTTGATTGGTAGTTTGTTCTAATAGTTTACGTGGGAAAATAAAAACTAAATAAAAGTTATCCCACAGTTCCTACAACTTAAATAGTTTTCTTTGTCATAAACATAAAGATAAACAAGTTCCTACAAGGCATCGGAGAACAAGTACAAAGGTCCGTCGAGTATTGGTATTTCACGAGAAACATACAAAAAAACGCCAAGTAGAATAGAAAAAGACAATGAGAACACCGACTAAAAAGCACAAGCTAACATAACATAACACAAGTCTGTACTAGTTTTACACTCCGACAACTTGGCATTTTAGTTTGTCATTGCTCAAATCCCCAAGCGACATGGCCACACCGTTTGGGACTAAATCAAGCGGTATGATCACACCGTTCAAGAGGGGAAAAAAACCACCATTTTATCAAAACAGACTCAAATCCCAAACGGCATGGCCACACCGTTTGGGACCTAGAAAAACGGTGTGCGCACCGTTCAAGAGAAAAAAACAGATCCACTCAAATCCCAAAACGAAATTTCATAAAAACAAAATTTTGCAAAGCAAAAAATTCTTCTCGAAATAAACAAAACATTACATCGAGAATTTCCTTTATTTCTCTATTTCTCATTAATTTCTCTATTTTGAATTTCCTTATGCATTTTTCTCGACTAGCCTTATTATACATTTACACTTGTGACTTGCTTAAATGGACAACAATTTGTTTGAGTTGTAGTTGCTACTATACTTTGTTCACAATGCCCTTGTTTCCACAATTTTGACATTTTTTATTACTTGTAGATGGGCGACTCAATATTGATTGATGAAGTTCGGAGAGAAGGAAGAATCACAGTTCGGGTGAGCTAATGTTTCAATTTTATTTTGATTTCTACCAGCGAATTCAATCTTGTATTGTTATACCGTGTTAGTTTATTTGTTTTATTTTTGGCGTGGACACATTTATTTGCGATGCGAGTCTTTTCGACACCTTAGCGGCACCTACGTGGCATTTTCTTCCCTCTGTTCAACCTCGAGTTTGAAGTGGAAGTGGAAATTGTGAAACCACCATGTTTGGGAATGTGTTTTGAAACTCTTGAAGGCTGACAAAACAATTCTATATAACTTCTGCGGAAAATCGTTTGGATTTAGTCCATGGTGAAGCTCTGAAAAATCGGTTTCTCGTTCGGATGAAGTTAGTAGTTGTCAAATGACTTGCTTTCTTGATTTGGGGTTTATAGAGATCGAGGAGGCAAAAATAAGAATGTGGATGGGCCGAAAGAAAGTGAGAAAAACAAAATCTGATTAAATGTGGGTGCCTTGCTTGATATGGGGTGACAAAGCAAAATAGTGGAATCTGGAAAGTGATGAAATTTAGTAGCGAGCACAATCACAACCTTTGGTTAGTCCGGCAAAAGAATCGTATGCACTGTTAATAGAAATATACTGCTGCAGCTAAGGTGTTGATTGACTCATTTAAATGATGGTGGTGTACCTTGTGAATAAAGTTGTTGATATACTTGTGAATTACAAATTGGTTTTGATGATAGGGATTATTTGGAACCATTTGGGCCCCTCAAAAGAATACAAGAAACCGGTGAGAGGTGATGCTACATGGTGCTTCATTTTCAAGAAAAAAAAAAAAAAGTATAGAGGATCTAATTTCTTTTATGCAATCTGGATGGATCATGAAGCAAGGGCCATTAATTTTTTTTAGTGGATGATGGTCGATTCGGCGTACAGTTTCAATATTTTGGTGGCGTGGTTTTCTTTGATACCACATATCGGAAGAATGTATATGAAATGCCATTAGCCCCATTTTTGGAGTTAACCACCATATGCAATCAATCCAATTTGGTTGTGCACTACTTTTGGATGAAAGCGGAAAGATTCTTTTCCATGGGTTTTGAGACTTGGCTTGGAGCTATGGGCGGGCGTGCCCCATCTGCAATTATCACGAGATCAAGATAGAGCTATGACTCTAGTTATTGATGCGGTATTCCTAATATACTCGACACAGATTCTTATGGCATATTATGAAGAAGTTCCACTGAAAAACTTCCAAATTATTATTATCGGAAGTCAAAATTCAAAAAGAATTCAAACAACGTATTATTCAAATATTTATTCTGATGTGTTTGAAAGGAGGTGGGCAGAATTGATGTCTAGTTTTAAGTTGGAGGAGAATGAATGGCTTCAAGAGATGTACAAGATTAAACCTGAAATGGGCTCCAGTTTATCACTTGGATACTTTTTATCTTGCGCACTTGACTAAAGTTAAGAAAGCATGAATTCTTTTACAAGAACTTTTCACATCTCGACAACTCTTAGAGAGTTTGTAGTGAAGAATGATAAGTGTTTGATGAGGATTGTTGAAAGAGAAAAAAGGAGGATTATATTCTTGAACACTTTCGAATCGGATTATAGGCGGTAATTCATTTCTCTTGAAGAGTCGCGACAAGTGTATACACAAGGAATGCTTATGATAGATTCAAGCAAAATTGAGTTAAACTGGCGGTATGTCTGCATGATGATGAAAAAGTAATCTTGCTGACATGAAACTACACTTATAAGTCGCGAGATTCTGGTGTGGCGTGAATGGAAAGGTGAAGTTCAACCCAAATGCAAAAAGAAGGTAATTGTGAATGCAAAACTTTTGAATTTACAGGGGGATACCTTGTGGACACCTCATAAAAGTATTTGAGTCGTGATATTGAGATTCGAGCTCTTTATTCTTAAGAGGTGGATGAAAGGGGCAAATAAGTATAGAGTGAAATATGACCAGTGGATTTGGTAAGTGGCCATGAGAACTCGAGGTAATTGAGAATTACTTTCGACTTCAAATGGTTGCTAATCGGTTGGTTTATGAAGCTCTGCGGAAACTGATTCGACTTACCAATTAATGCTACAAAAGGCGCAAGAACTGTCGATGGAGCTCAAAGCGAAGGAAGTTGATCACGGTGTTTTTGTTGTTAATTCATGCACTATTGCCGATAGTTCGGCACCGCCATTTGACCTATCCCAAGTTTTACTTTTGAATCCTAACATCTCTCAAACAAAAAGGAAGAAAAAAGTCGTGAAGATTTATAAGAAAACTAAGGGCGATGGTAGAATAAAAGGGGTCTTGAACAAGCATCGCAAAAGCCAAAGCAAAGGCAGAGAGGAGATGTACATGTTGTAACAAAGTTGGTGTTAACCATGATGATTTAAATTGTCACGAAAATCCAAACAAAAAAAGAAGGGCCCAAGTAAGTATAATATTGTTTCCTTAAACTTAATTAAGTAGTATCCTATCTTACACAATTGCCTTTAAAACTTAACGTTTTCCATTCTTTTTGATTCTGATATTGGATGTAGAGTTAGAGGACAGAGGAGCGGCGATGAGGAGAAGCGAAGACGAGGATGGGGAGGAGAAACGAAGGCGAGGGCACAAATGATAACATTTCCCTTTATCCGGTTTTATCCCCTTTCGTATGGAACCTAGCAAGGAGGCGGTGGTGGGACTGTTTGAGGACCACGAATATCGCCATTCATGTCACCAACTTTATTTGGTGGGGCTGTCGAGTTAAATTGTGAAGAAGTTTTAGTGATTTGAGTTTATTTGGGTTTTAGTTATTTGGGTGAATTGTCGGAGTTTTAGTTATCATAGTTTTAGTAAACTATTTATTCATTTTTTGAACCAATCGGAAGTTTAGTAAATTATATGAACTTGATTATATGTCGAACTTGATTACCTTTTCGGAAGTTTTACATGTCACAAGTTTGTGTAAATTATATGAACTTGAGTTTTAGTATAACAGTTGATTTAAACGTAATTATGCATGTAGTAATTATT
Organism: Coptis chinensis; assembly: GCF_015680905.1. Lineage (NCBI taxonomy): Eukaryota > Viridiplantae > Streptophyta > Magnoliopsida > Ranunculales > Ranunculaceae > Coptis > Coptis chinensis. Next base: position 81,818,983 of record NC_141463.1, on the reverse strand, counting down.
GATGTGTGCTGATTGATTTGGGTGAGACAAAATTTGAGGCTAAAACGACACGGCTAGGTAGTGCAGGTTGCACACCAAGCGGTGTGGCCACACCATTTTGGACTTCAGGTCCCAAACGGTGTGGCCATGCCGTTTGGGATTTGAACTGGATAAAATGGTGGTGTCGTGTTTTTGCCTCTTGAGCGGTGTGACCACACCGTTTGGACTTACTCCACCGTTTGGGATTTGAACCGGGTAAAAATGGTGTTGTGCAGGTTGTCCTTAGTCCCCAAGCGGTGTGGCCACCGTTTGGCCTTAATACAAAAACGATGTAGCCACACCGTTTGTCCTTAAAACCAAACGGTGTGGCCACACCGTTTGTCCTTAATCCCCCAAGCGGTGTGGCCACACCGTTTAGGATTTAACTGGGTTAAAAATGGTGTTGTCGGTTTGTCCTTAGTCCCAAAGCGGTGTGGCCACACCGTTTGGCCTTAACTAAAGCGGTGTAAAAACACCGTTTGTCATAATACCAGCGGTGTAGCCCACACCGTTTGTCATTAGTCCCAAGCGGTGTGGCCACACCGTTTGGGATTTGAACTTTAGGTTAAAAATGGTGTTGTGCAGTTGTCCCTTAGTCCCCAAACGGTGTGGCCACACCGTTTGGCCTTAATGACTAAAGCGATGTGGCTACACCGTTTTGTCCTTAGTCCCAAATGGTGTGTGGCGTTTAAATTTCACCTGGTTAAAAATGGTGTTGTCATGTTTGTCCTTAGTTAAAAATGGTGTTATGCGTTTGGCCTTAGTCCCAACGATGTAGCCCACCGTTTGTCGCTAATCCCAAACGGTGTAGCCACACGCGTTTGTCCTAATCTCCAAACGGTGTGGCCACACCGTTTGGGATTTAACTGGGTTAAAAATGGTGTTGTCACGTTTGTCCTTAGTCCCAAGCGGTGTGGCCACACCGTTTGGCCTTAAATAAAAATGTGGCCACTGGCGTTTATCCTTAGTCAAAGCGGTGTGGCCACACCGTTTGTCCTTAGTCCCAAGCGGTGTAGCCACACCGTTTGGCCTTAGTCCCAAACAGGTGAGTAAAAAATGGTGTTATCTGTTTTGATGATTCGGTGTTTGAAAGAGGAATGAAGAAATAGTTTGAAAGAGGTAAAAACTTTTTGATGATTCGGTTAAATTCCTCAACGATAGTTTAAGTTAATTGATGAAAATACTTCATCAACTGCTTTGTAGTTGATCTTTTATGCTTCAACAATACCTATAAGCGAAAGCGTAACTTGTTTACAATGAGACAAGTCAAAACAGAGAAAAGCATATTGCTTGTATGGACACCAACAAGCGTGTAAAAGATCGAGAGAAAGGCGATTGACTTCCAAGTTTGAACAAAGATTATTCTAAACAAACAGAAAAACAAAAGAAATGCAAACTCATATTCTTAATAGTTCAAAGTTCAAACCGCAAATACAAGTTAATTCCAAGCCTTAAAAAGCACATAAACAACATTCCTAAACAAACGGCTGGAACAAAGACCACGGAAGATCTAAGCACATATCACTCATGAACCATAATATTCTAAGATCTAAGCAATCTTCACTTCAATAGTCTTGGGCTTCTTTGTTTTTCGAGGTGGTGGAACCTTCTCAATGATCACATTAAGCACACCATCTCGACAAGCAATTGAGAAAATCTTCTCCGTATCCATTATCGGCAATGCAAACTTCCTCGTAAACTTCCCAATCCTCCTTTCCATCCTCGGATACTTAGCCCCTTGTTTCTCTTCTTCCCTCTTTTCAAACACGGTGACCACAAGCACATTGTCTTCCTCCAATGAAACCTTGATATCACCAGATTTCAAATCCGGCATGTCGATAACAAACCGTAGTAATTGGGTACTCTTTAATGTCTGGATTTGTTGCTGCCATTGCCTTTGCATCTCGAGCGTAAGTGCGTGTTGGTGCGTGGATGACTTCTCGGATTCATCGGACATGTCAAGAAGAGCAAACAAGCTTCTATTAACCGACTATAAGATAAGTTAAGTAATGATCAAGGCAAATTGGACAAATTTCCATCGATGAAGTGTGTGTGTCTAATATTTGTAAAGTTAAGTATCCTTTCATCAAATAAATTTAGTAGGGTTAAGTATCTTGAAATTCACCAAGAAAATTGAGTTGAATTGCCATTAGTATAACAGTTTGAAAGAGACAAACTTTTTTTTAGTTTCATGGGCTGATCAATGATTCGGGGATCTGATTACAACGGATATCAAGTTTACATGAGAAGGTGAATTATGTGGGTAATATTTGAAATTTTTAGTAGCATCCACTCTTTAATCAAAGAGTAATGGGAAAGAAGCAACTTCAATTCGAAGAAAATTGAGTAAACATGCCATTTGCATAACGGTTTAGAGTAGACAAACTAAGGCTTACATGCGTGGCGTGGGGCTTTTGTTGTCGTTCGATTGGGTAGAAGGTGAAATCCATCGCTTGGGTGATAGTCGAGGAGCAATTTACCTTTAGATAACTGGATACTTGTATTAGTGAATTGGGAATCATACTTTGTGTAAGTATCCTTAGGGACTTCCTAAACCCCATGTTAGGGACTATCCCGTCTTTGGTGGATCATGAAGGTATATCTAAACTTGCCTTGTTGTCCTAATCTGTTATACACTAGCACAATCCTTAAAGCTTTCCGGTTTCAAAGTCAACATGTGTGTGTGCTTTATTCCTGCAAAACTAACCTCTCCACTTGCTTCCTCATGTTCACCATTTCCATTTCCAACACTCATCCCCAACACAAGATAAAAGGAGGTAAACTAAACCCTATGTTGAGTTTGGACTCAACATACCTAAATCCTATGCTAACCACTAAACCCTAAACTAACCAAACTCAACATACCTAGTATAAGATGCTCATTCCGCGATATCGTCCTATGAATGAACTTGCACCGGTCAAATTGTATGCCTCCATGAACTGGTTTCGTGCATCGTCTGGAATCGCAGTCCCACCCATTGCAGGCCTTGATTGAGCAAGCGAGAAATTTCATCGGCGATGGGTCTTTGTCAAAATTAAAACGAAAAACTACATTTACATTTATACATTTACATTTATAAAATACCAAAACAAAACAAAACAAAATTAACGTTGTAAGATATTAACTCACCGCAGTTATGATATGGAAGACTCGTAGGGAGTAGTGACTAAGATGATCGGGGTTTATCATTCTCATATGACTATTGTTTTCGTACCAACTCATGTATCTACTAACACACTCCCATGGATAAGGCGGAATGGGTCCTCGTTGTTCAAGTTGAATCAAGTGATTCGCCATTTACTCGATATGAAGATGCAATTAAATTTCACATCATACCCGCGTCGAGGAAGTAGTTAAAGCGTCGAGGTCTTTGGTCTTAAGGGGATCTGAGGGTACAAACCGCTGCATATGACCCAACCGGCGTCAACCCTCCGAAACATTATCTTTGCTTTCGACATTATCAAGAAAGCATATAAATCCCTCGAAAAATGCTATTTCATCCACCGGCCCGTTATAGCTCGGACTTGCACATAGGGATACCATTCAACTTTGTCAAATAGCATATGATCGAGGAAATTAATCATTAACCACATACTAATAATATCAATTAATAAATAAAACTATTTACATACAAAATGCTTACATCGGTACAAGTCATATTATCAATGGTGGCTCGGGTATGCTTCAATGCATTTGTTGTGCTAGCATAAAAAGATCGAAATAACTGAGTACCCTCGAAAGCCGCGGCACATGCTCAACTGATAGTCCTCATTTGGGTATGGCACGAACACCGGAAGTACTCATAAATCCATGCCTACATTAATATAGACACCGAGTTAATATTGTAATAGATAGATAAAATTGACATTGAAAAGAAAAACAAAAACTAATACCTGTAGGAGAGTGAAATAGCACGAAACACCGCTTCACCTTGGCACTTGTGGCGGTCCCAAGAACCCTGTACAAGTAAGCGGTAAAGGCTGCACCCACGCGTAGTCTCGATCTCGCAAATTTGGCGATCTCGGATAACAAGCGGGAGCTGCGGTTCGGGCGTGTCGGTGAAGGCGGTACATCCAAAGAAAAATAATTGGATAAGCTCTCACGAAGAAAGCTGCACCTCTTTTTGGGTTGGCGCCTTCTTCCAACAACCCCATTTTCATCAATAAATCTTCATCGGTTACCTTCCCAAAGAAATGCTTCATCAAGAAATCCATCCTAACTTTGGAAGTGAACTTATTGGATTTCATCTCCGCATCTATCTTATCCATGGGTATGCCAAGATCTTTGTGGAGGAGTCTTTTTGTCTGTTCCAAGGTCAAATCAGTGTCCCCAGTCACTGCTTTGCCTCTGATCGGAACTCCTAAGAGTTGGGAAACATCGTCAGCGTGATTGTCATCTAAGCCCGGCATATGAAGCGTGTTGGTCTCCTGGATGCCACCTCTCCACAAACGCGAGACCAACACGGGATCGATGCACAATATACACCTAAGACCGAGCACATAAGCGGTTCTTTGAAGCTCCACGTGAAAAGTAGAACGGTTTGAACACTCTCCTCGAGGATATCCCATTGTACCAACTTGTTTAGGTGCCCATGGCACTTCAACACCCTCGCTCCGCCTAAAACAACAAAAAAACTTAGTATTAATGTATGCACAAGTTTAGTAATACAAAATTTAAATACTAATAGACACTTTCGATGATAATATTACCTGCCCTCCCCAAACATCAGCGAGCCCGCACTTTGCATAGTCATACAACGGATGTGACACACAAGGGGCCACCTCCATAAACACCTCTCTTGAACTCCAAGTCATTGTTAGACTTTCTCCACAATATTCAGCGGAGGCAATTACATGGACTTCCTCGTCATCCTCCTCCTCCTCCTCCTCGTCCTCTTCCTCCTCGTCGGTCTCTTCTTCTGCATCATCAACACCCTCTTCTTCACTATCAGCATGACTTAGAACTACACTCTTCCCACGATCCATATTTACGTCATGGCCATCTCCATCGTCATCGTCATCGTCATCGTCATCTACATCTACATCTACATCTAAATCTAAATCTACATCTACATCTACATCTACATCACTAAGAACTGTCCCCTTTCTTCTCTTTTGATTTCCTAACTCTACACCACTTACAACATTACTGGGATCATCCGCTTTCCGATCCCTACTAACCGATGCGAAGTGGTTGTTCTCCTTCCTCTCTTTTTCTCGGGCTCCTCATCAGCGACCGAACTACTACTCCCCACCTAACAACTTCTTAGCACCCGGTGAAAACTTTTTTGGCATTCTTCACATTCAGATTCTTTGTTGAGGCATTGCTACAAAATAAATAGGAGTTAAAAATAAGACATTCAACTAATTCAAATTGTTGCAATACCAACGTGAAAAAACAAATAACGAAATAAAGGCGGTGTGCATGCCAATCTATATCTAAGTTCAAAACTTCGGCGACAGTTTCACGAACTCTGAAAGAGTTCAAAACTCTTACATAGTTCACCGAACTCGAGTTCAAAACTCGAACTCGAAAGAGTTCAAAACTCTTAACTTCGAAAGAGTTCACCGAACTTCGACGAGTTCAAAACTCTGAACTCTGACAGAGTTCAAAACTCTGATAGAGTTCACCGAACTCTTACAGAGTTCAAAACTCTGAAAGAGTTCAAAACTCTTACATAGTTCACCGAACTCTGACAGAGTTCAAAACTCTGAAAGAGTTCAAAACTCTTACATAGTTCACCGAACTCTGACAGAGTTCAAAACTCTGAAAGAGTTCACCGAACTCTAACAGAGTTCAAAACTCTGACAGAGTTCAAAACTCTGAACTCTGAAAGAGTTCACCGAACTCTGACAGAGTTCAAAACTCTGAACTCTGACAGAGTTCAAAACTCTGATAGAGTTCACCGAACTCTTACAGAGTTCAAAACTCTGAAAGAGTTCACCGAACTCTGACAGAGTTCAAAACTCTGAAAGAGTTCACCGAACTCTAACAACGAGTTAGAACTCAAACTCTCTGAAAGTTCACCGAACTCGACGAGTTCAAAACTCTGAACTCGACAGAGTTCAAAACTCTGAAAGAGTTCAAAACTCTGATAGAGTTCACCGAACTCTGAAAGAGTTCAAAACTTCAAAACTTTCTTGGATTGAGATTGGTAGACTAAAGTTTTTCAATGAGTTCGACACGTGCCTTAATCAATGGGCCTTTGTATCTACCAACTTAGTTGTCCCCTACTCAATTCTGAACAATATTAAATATGTTGCAAATTTTTCTGTCCTAAAAAATAGAAATTGGATATTCGGTTGGATGAAAGAAAGGATGGTAGAAATAAAAAGAAATAACTAAGCGAACGTGTCAAAGTTCTAGGACAAAAAGAAAAAACTGAATTAGAGTAGTGCTTCTAGGTTTATAACATTTTATCCGTTCACACTCCTGCCATACCAAATGTCTGATTCACGCACCTTACATCTATGAACCTCTAAAGAAAAAAAAAAAAAATGAAGAAGAAATCAAAACGAAAAAGAACAAACTCATTGAAAGAGTTCAAAACTCTGATAGAGTTCAAAACCAATTGGATTAATATTTAAAGTTTAATCATATCTGATGTATTACTAATGAGTAAGTAGAGGTTGTGGTTTCTAATCATATATGATGTAACTTTACCGGCTTTAAATAATATTAATCCAATTGGTGACATATTTATTGGATTGTATGAGTACAAAATTTGGGTTTGTCGGCCGATTAATAGTTCCCTTTCATTCAACAATTTAGAGATCTAGATAATACTCACTAATGAGTAAGTAGAGGTTGTGGTTTCTAAATTTTTACACAACATCAGCGGACTAACTAAAGCTTGTCCTACAAAGGAAGACTTCCATAATAATTGATTCTGCATACTTGCTCAATATCACGGTCAAGTCAAAGCGGATGCATTTTTCATATCGATTATCAAAACATTTACTTGCAAGGTCGAGCCAATGACCATCACATATAAGTTTTAACAACCAACATTTTTGTCTCGGTAGTAATTTCGGTGTCGGTTGACATCATAAAGTCCCGATTCATCGTGAACCAAAACCATCACATATAAGTTTTAACAACCAACATTTTACCGTCTCCGGTAGTAATTTCGATTAATGGATTGACATCATAAAGTCTGATTCATCAGTGAACCAAAAACTTCATGTATCACATGAAAGATTGTGTTTAACATGAAAGTACACAAAAAAAATTATCAAAATTAGAAACAAATTATTAAAAAAAAAAATTCTTACATTTCGTTCACTGGCGGAATCGGATCAAGTGCTTATTGGGGCCCCTTGAACAGTAAATTCAATTACTTAAACCCGTAAGAGTATAGTACTTGAGATCAACAAACTAAGTGTACAATAATAAGTTAGAACCACATGGCAACTCACGGAAGAGGAACAAATTTCTGGTCTTTGATTTGGTGCGAGGTAGGTGGAGCATTTGCTTGTGTAGTTAGGGGGGTAGAAGGCTGTTTAAAGTCATGAAGAATGCTCCATGAGATGACATAAGAAACATAAAGGTTAATCATCACTACACACTAGCTTATCTCATTGCAAGGAAAAGAATACATAATCATAATCACCACACATAAATTAAATTGAAGAAGAAATTTGTGAACTTTGTCGATCAAGAACCATTAATACCAAATAAGATTAATACTGAATTTGTGAACTCGACCAAGAACCATTAATCACAATTTGTGGAGAATACACACAGGTTAATCATCACTACACATAAATACATAATCAGTCAAGAACCATTAATACCAAATAAGATTAAGTTGAGAGAATAGTTATACCTAATTTCTTCTTCAAATGAATCTCTTTATAGATTTGTTTTAAACTTTCTCCTTTATAGATTTTGGAGAGAGATCGGTGAAATTGGAGGAGATTTTGTTTTTCACAACGATGAACTAATTGGAGAAGAAGGTAAACATTTAGTTTTATGTCCGATTTAAGTGTTTTGTTTTCAAAATTAGTGTTTTGGTTTAGTGTTTTGGTATTAATGGTTAGGTGTTTATGAGTGATTTAGGTGTTTTTGGAAGAAGAAGTAAACATTTCAAAATTTTGGTTTCAAAATTTTTGTTTTCAAAATTCCGGAAATTTTGGTTTTTCTGGAATTTCGTTTTTCAAAATTTCTGGAATTTCTGTTGGCGTAGGATCGGTTGGGTTGATGGGGAGATGAAAGGTGTGGATCGGTATTTGTGTCACAATGTGGCTCTCGATACACGTGGCTGTATCCTAACCCTATATATATATATATATATATATATATATATATATAATCATAAAGTCAAAGTTCGTAGGATGAGATATCCCACTCCGATAGAACAAAGGAAAAGACAATACAAAATCAATACTAGAAAAAGGAAACTACGACTATTAGAGAAAACTAAAACAAAGGGATGCAATCATGCATGGCCGAGCAAGGACTCCCATCTTGAGCGCTTTATTTATGTGCCCTCAGGATGAATTTTTGAAGGAAGCAATTATTATTGCTCTTTCAAGTTATATAGCCTCTAGAAGTTCGTTTAATAGTGTCCTCACAAGTTAGGTATTCTTTCAAGGTGTATGGCTGGTATTAGATAGGAGTCATAGGACATTTTTTTTCTTTTTCTTTCATGTAATCTTGGTTTTAGCTCGAGTGTTCTTTTAATTTTTATTTAGTTTTTAATAATTGAATTTTATTGATAAGGAAGGAGATATTACTCACTCATGACATTACTAAAAGTAATGGTGTACTGTGGTGAGAGAGAGGGTCACTAGCATCATAGTGATGATACAAACAAAGAGCAAGGTAGCTTAACTAATATCTCGCAAGAGATGCAAGCAACACCTAAAAAAACCCAAATCACTGGTTTTGTTTATTTGCTAAAGAAAGGTAGAGTTACCAATAGATATATTAGGAGACGGAGGAGTGAGGTAAAGTTCGACAATAATGAAGATATATAGATTTTGTTTTCTTTATTATGGACAAGTTGTAAGTATATTGTTAGTAGTGATTTCACCAATATACATGTGGGGTATGTTAGAGGTGGGGCGGGGATATTCTTGATGTACTGGGAGCTGGTTGTAGCAACAATGATTTTGATGTTCCCCTGAAACTCCAGTTGGATGATAGTTGAATTCAACAAAACTTCTTAAAGTTTACTGCTCTTTGGAGTTGTTGCATCCCCGCATTATTTGAAATAAGATTTTTAGTAGGGTCTTCTTTTAAGCCCACCCAAGACCTGTGTTTAAGTTAACTTCAGGTATCCAAGACGCCAAGTTGAGTTTTGGAGGATCCTTACTACCTCTAAAGAAACAGGGACAACTTAACTGTAGTACATAATTCAAGGTATCTAACTCCCAAGTGTGCTCAAAATGTTTGAAGAAGACGTTTTTACTTTCTCTGATTGGCAGGAAGGTGTATAATTATTCGTCTTCGAATTTGCTGTATGAGTTAAAGTTGAATGTTACGGCATGTGTACAATTACAGATCGTTACAAGAGTGTATAGCTATAATGTTTAAAGAACCATGGGAAAAAGAAAGAGTTCCGCTGCTCGATCTTCATTTGCAGATAATACTTTTGTTTTGTTCTATTGGCCCCATTTGAACTCTAACAGCAATTATGCAAGGATTATAGGGAGTCATTGGAGGTGCTACACATGGGCATGCCAATAAAGATGGGGTTTGCTTAGAGATGCTTACATTGTGCAAAACAATGGATAGGAGGGTTACTATTTTGACCCCCACCTACGTGGCAAACGTCCATTAGTAGGGGTCTTTATTTTATTCATTTAATCAACAGGGCTAAAGCCCAATTCGCAATATCATGGATCAATGTACATGCCCATTAACTCATGTGTCTAAGGCTGAACCTTAGCCACATGGTTTGTCACTAATGTACATTGATTTATGTCCAGACTCATTTCTTATCAAAAGATAATTACCAGTTGACAGTTATATTCTATCACAATTACTCAAGCTACAAGATTACTTGAGCTACAAGGACTCTCTACTCTACCTCTATAAATACCAAACTATTTTTCATAAGGAACTACGTGGAAACTTGATCCCTAGATAATAGATCTTGGGTACGTAGGCAACCATTATTTGGTTCAGTTTCATCTCCCCCAACATCAAATTCCTCTGTTTCTTAGTGCGTTCTTTACCATTGCTCTCGTTGTGTTGAAGCAGTTTACTGTCGAAACAGTTACATTATAGATGCTCAGAAAGGCTAGGATTCTCTTGGGGAGGGGTTCTGGTTGCGGTTGGGGTGTCACACAAATACTACAGGATCCAATTGATCGGCCCCTATTTTCATTCTGAACATCTACTAATGTTCAGGAACATACTTCCATAATTTAAGTGAACAAGAAACTCTGAAAGTAACGTTTAAGTACAACAGCAAATGTCAATTTAATTTGTTATGTTTATAGAAACAAAGAGCTAGGCAAAAGTATACATCCCTTTGGCGGCCCAACTTGCTAATCAATACTTTGAGAAAAACACCTAGAAAAAAGAGGATATTAAGCTTCTCAATATAAGCGAGACATTAGTATTGTCTTTTTTCTTTAAAAAAAAAATTACAGTTAACAGTTAACAGACCCCTCCGTTGTCAATGCAAGCTGTTAAACAAGGATTCCAGGATCTTGGTGCACCCTCCGTTGGATCAACTCACAAGTTTTAACAATCAAGTGTACTACGGCTGGAGGTATGTTCCATTAATTGTTTATTATTTTCTTACCTCTTTTTTTGTGGTGTCAAAATTGGTTTTATACTTTTATTTCGCATCCTACAATCTCATCGACATGGTATACTTCATATTCCAAAGTGGTTTTAAAGCTATCAGTTTACTCTAACGGCTCATTTTAAGGTGTACTAATGCCTATGTGGTATCCGTGTTTTGTGGAGATACCTTAAGTTGGAATAAGGGCTTTTTAAGGACCCTATTCTTCTGTATTTCTTACATTTCGTTATTTCACACCAATAGACACTCGCTATCTTTTTAATATGTACAGAAGGTATAGTGTAAAACATTGGTGGACTCTTTCAGAAGGTTTGAATAAAGCGTATAACATGTTTGGACTATACATCATATCCTTCAACTCCTAACTATAGCATCTCTGTTACCACTAAAGGATCTATTTTTTGGATATGATGCTCCTCTATCCTTCTTCACATGTAGTCTAGAAATTTTGAGTGGTGCATCATCGTACCTAAAGTGATCCTAATTCTTGTAGGCATGCTTGCTGAATGGCCAAATGATTGTAAACTTGGAATAAAAACTACAATTTGTATATCAGTTACAAGGCTCTTAATGCTTTTTCTATTTGGGATTGGTGTCATTGCTTTGGCAAGTAAAATAGTTAACATATTGGATCGTGGTGATCAAATATATAAATTTGTGCTTCTACTGCATAACACAACTCCAAGTTCCATATTACTTCCTAGGAACATTTGCCAGCTTGAAGCGGTATGCAGTTCATGCGGTTTCTTCGCAGCTTCTTCCCTTCTCTTTTGGCCATCATATCTTTGTCATTTTTTCTCTTACCATGTATATAGCCATTTTGTTTAATTTGTTGCCATGTATTTGAGATACACAAGGAAGATTTTCTTTAAATATTCAAATTTTCGATTATGTCTATGTTATCCAACATATGTCATCATGTCAACTAATGTTGTGAAATACCAGAGGCAACATCCTCACTCAAATAGAAACAATTACTCAAAACCACCTCACCACTTCACGCTCAACGAGCGCGCCCAAAAGGCGTTCAATTTATTGTCCAGCATGCAGTCAAGCGAAAAAAAGACTATGTGAGTAACTCCTTATTAAATATTATGCCATTGTAACTCCATTTTGGATGATTGATTAACAAACCAAATTACTCATCTTTTGGAGGGTATGTCCCATTCTTTTGATTCAATACCTACAGTTGCATATTACCTATGTACCTAAGGTTTGGATATTGGTTTTAATGCATAACGTTACATGAATGCTTTTGATGCACTAACATTTTATTTTTGTCGTTTGCAACGTGCACTTGCTAGGATGAGATGCTCAAAGTACATGTGATTTGGAGCTATACTTAGAAGTTTATTGCTTACGTATATCTGGAAATCAAATAGGCATGGAGTTCCATTTAATTCAAATTTTAAACGGTTGTCAGTGTGTCTGTTCAGGCATAATGTCAATTGTAAGTGTGCTCACCCAAATTTTATTTACACTCTTCCTTAAATTTTGTTTGACATCGCGTGCATAGCACGTGCATCTTGCTAGTTTACATAGTCATTGGAGTTATAAAAACTTAAATTGACATAGTAACTTTTGGGTTTGAAAATTTCCCTCACAGAATATATGTAAATTTAAATTTAAATAGGTTAAGAAGACTGTGTAATTTTATATTGTCAATATTAAAATTTAAATTTACAAATTTACATATGTAAATTTAAATTTTAATATGTAAAAATATATGCATGTAAATTTAAATTTTCCTAAATGAAAAAAATTTCATATGAAAATTTAAATTTAAATAGGTTTTGAAGATTTAATTTTATATTTTCAATATAAATACAAATTTACATAGGATTTGTTCAGCCGGTTTGGGGTTTTGTAATTATAAGTTTTTTTAATGAGTCGGAGATTAAACCCAAAAAGAGATTTTGATTCCTATTTTGGCTTTTGTTATATTTTAAATAATAAGGAGGTTTTATGCATTTGTTTGCTTCCAGGGGGTTTTTGTGTAACGATTTTTTGGTGAGGGAGATTAAACCCAAAATCTGATTTTGCCCCTCTTTTACTTTTGTTTCCTTTTCCTTTTTATTTATTTAGTTATTAGTTATGACTTATGAGGGACAAACTAGTAAAATCGGGAATTTTGATGATTAAAAAAATCATCCTTTAGAAGGAAGTGAAACAGAAGAACGAGTCTGGGAAACCATTGAACCTGTTTTTTAGTTTAGGTAGCTCACAACCGTCTTAGGTATTCAGGGTTATATATGGTCCTTTAAGTTTCATCTTTGGAATAAAAGAGACGGCCACAAAAATAAAACAAAAGAAAAAGCGTAGTGAAGAGGCAGGGGAATCGTTTGCAGGAGAGCTGTTTTTTCAAGTCATGAAAAGTAGAAAGGAAAGAAGAAAGCAAAGTGAGTGTTTGCTGCTGAATCGTCCTGACCTTCCATATGATATCATACCCAACATACTAAGCGGACTACCCGCGAAGTCTCTTTTGAGGTTTAAATCTGTATGCAAGCAATGGTCAATGGTGCTCCTTGATCATCCAAGATCCCATCTTCATAAATATGCATTGGGATCGTTCTAAGATTGGAACGTCCTTATTCGGCATTAGCCAGTTATTCTGATAAAGGTGTAGTTGCATATTCAATAAACGGAGAAGGCGGTATACTTACCCGTATAGGTACAAATTGGCTACCCTCACATTGTATAGGATTAAAAGTAGCTCACTGTAATGGTCTGCTATGTTTCCACATGCCTCGCACTAACACTCTTTACGTGTGTAATCCAACCACAAGAGAACACATAGAAGTATCCAAACCTAGTCTCACTAATAACTTTGGTTTCGGGTTTAATCCTTCTACAAATAAGTACGTAGTGGTTCAAATCCATCCGAGGAGTGGATGTCATGTACTTACTGTGGGTACCAGTCCATGGAGCCGGATAGGTAGGACTCCTGCAAATTATGGGTTGTCTGAAGAATCTTTTTTCTTAAACGGAGCCTTACCTTGGAAAGGATATGGTGCGATAATTTTGTTAGACCTCAAAACTGAAAAATTAGGTGAGATTCCGCTACCGAAAAATAGTAGCTTAGTGCTGACCAACTATTATTTACAGGAATTTGAAGGGTGTTTGTCCATGTTCTTTAGGGAGATTACCCCCAACGGAATTACGTTTGACTTGTGGGTATTAAAGAACTACAATGACCTTGTTTGGGTCCATCAACGTTTCGTTTTTCCAGCATGTCATCAAATTGGTATCTGGCCGCCAATAGTCATTCCAGACAGTCAGTTTTGGACATATCTTACAGAATTACAGGTGATGGATTATCACCTATTGTCCATTCTTATAATCTACAAAGTTGTTCGACTGAGAAGATTCAACTTCCGTGGTTATCAAGTCAGTCCGTATTATTGTTTGGATATTTTGTTGAAAATCTAACTAGTCTATAAAAGCCGGAGAATGGTTTACTTTTTACCAGTCCATCACTTCAGCAATTTTTTTGTTTTTGTATTCTACGTTTTCACTGGATTAAAATTGGTGAACTAGACAAATTTTGTTTTTGTATTCTGCATCTTTAAGTAAAAATGGTTAATATTTTACTAATCATGTCGGGGTCTTTTTAGCCTTTGAAGGATGGAATGTTTGGAAGAATAATAGACAAATAAAGCACAAACCAAACAGTTTGAGAACAATTTTACAAACCAGATATCCAATATTTTTAATTTTTTTTCTCTCTATATCCTTCTTAATCAACTACAAATGGTTTTAAAAGAAGTAGTGTCAACCTTGTACAACATGCAAAATTCTGACCGTTATAAGGCGCAAAAATGATATCAATATTCCTTCAGCCACAGAGAAAACTACCTTATGTAAGCCAAAACAAACAAACGTAGAAAGATGCTAGCATCAGGAGCCTCCTCCAGAGAAGTGGAGTCCACTCTAGTGCAATTGATGCTGAAGTGCGAAGTTCAACTGCAAATCTGCATCTCCCCACCGAAGGATCAACAGTTGTGATCAATCCCAAACCATTAAAATCACAGCTATCTGCCCTTTGATTCTGTAGTTGATAATAACTGTTAAATGCATATGATACATTCCCTGGCCAAGTGATATTAAAGCAAGAGCCTCCAGGAGACAATGCCGAGCAGTCAGCAGCAGAACACGCCTTGAGAGCACTGCCAGCTACATTTGAGACATCCTTGTTGTTGTTTACCACACACCATGAGGAGGGAAGGTACTCGACATTCTGTGCATTCATAAGTTTCCTTGAACCTTGGCCAAAGTCAATATTGTACTTGGCCTGACCATCAAAGGTGAAAACACCCCAGTGTCTCTCAAAATTGCCAGTGGTTATGTTCCTTTGGTTCTCATCCAACAAGCTGAAGATATACATGTCGAGTGGAGGCTTCCTGGGTCTAAGCGGAGTCCCCAATCTACTCTGAAGATGGTCCACTAGGCCCTTCATGAAGTTCTGAGCTATAGAAGAGGAGGCATTCAGAGCTCCATCGGTGGGCCATCCAATTTGCCCGACGACAATTTCTATGTCCGGAAAACCAACCTTGGATAATGCAGTGACCAGAGTGTCAAAGCTCAAATCGAAGCTGTTCTTGTATGTTCTATGGCTATCATTTAGAGAATGAGCAGTTGGTTTGAATAGGGCGAAGTCCAGGGAAGTGTTCTTGTTTTGGTGAATGCTCAAGAAAGGGTAGATATTTATAAAGAAAGGGGACTGGTGCTTGCTAAGAAATGTGAGGAGCTGATTCATAGTTTTGTTGAGGTCAGGCCTGAAGTGCCCTTTTGAAGGCAAACCAGATTCTGACAGAAAAGCGTCAGAATTGCATGGGACAACAACCTTGACCTTCTTATCTAACTTCGCCTTGGTCAAAGCGATTTGGATGTTTGTCAGTGCACCAACAAGAAAGGGCTGGAATTGTTTTCCATAGCTTTGAAGGAATGGCTCATCTCCAACGGCAATGTACCTGTATATAGGTAAGTTTAAAGTTGCGATATGACACCGTGATATTCAAAGCTTAAGCAAAATCAAACAAGTTTACAAAACAAGCATGCATTCGTTTATCTACTTAACTCCTGCAAACCATGTGTGCTGACACACACCTATGACTTATGGGACTGATAAGATTTCTATTTTTGGATTCTGCTACTAAGGAAACAGTATTGGAGACCGACAAGCTGCCAATCGTCAATGTACATCAACTCCTATCTTATGTGCATACTATCTATACCATAGTCTCACATACTTATACTACAGTAGTATATGAGACTGATTGTTTCCCTTAAAAAAACCTCCCCTAACTAAGTAGCAGCCCCTCCTCAACTAAAATCCCCTCCCCCCCCTGCGCAACAAGAACTTAATATAGACCCTGCAGTGAGCACAGGTGCTGGGGGTTGCTTCTACAAAGCGTAATGGAAGAACAGGAGTCAGTATGTCATGATATGCATTGAATAAATAACTCCATTAGAAAGCCAATTTTATAAAGCATTTTCACTCTAGGTCATGGGAACACCTTAGATCTTGGGGAAGAAACACGGAGAAACTTGATCAATATCACAAAGCAGAAACAGAACTTTTCTTCATAGTATGAAAACCCCATTGTTTCACTAATTCTAAAAATCAGTATTTCACTTCCAAAAAACTAGCCCAACAGATATCAAAGGCATATCACAAAGTGTTCTTTATACATCAAAATGCTTCTAAAATTTTAAATGTGAAAAGAATACTCAGAAGTAAATATAAGTTTAATAAAATCATCTCACTTCATTTAATTGAATACACGAAATATTAGAGTATTACACACAAACTAAACGACAGATTGCGAACATGGTGTGCACCACTATGGCCTTTCTAAGTTGTTCATTTGAGATAAATTATGTATTAAGCTACTCTTCATGATCAAAATGAAAAAAAACATCCACAACAACAGCAGATAATTACAATGTGGCCCACTTAATACATCCAAAACCCACTAAAATGAACAAAATATTACACTAACTTAAAAGTTAAAACCCCCAAACCCCCTAAACAATATAAGATAAATCAAAATGTACTACATACCAACTACCAACAAGTTCAAAGCCTCTAAATCTAATAAAATAATCACACACAAGGAACCAATGCACATAACAAAAAAAAAGAAGCTTACTCGATACGAACAGTTCTGCCCCCATTACTGAAATAACGAGTAAGATTATCATGAACCCAGCTATCAGAAACTTTCTTTGAAGAACTTAAACTTCTAAGTAAAGAATTAGGAATGCCGACAATAACACTAATACCAGAACCAGAAAGTGATTCAAGAACAATGGGATCTGCATCAAAGAGTTTAACTTTGTTTATTCCATTAGATTTTAAGAGCTCTACTACTTTATCTGGTGGCAGTGGGTGTGATGCTGATGTTCCCCAGTTTACACCTATGGATGAAACAACAATCCATTGTGAGATTATTAATGAAATGGTGAAGAAGAATAAAATGGAATGAAGATTTCTTGGCATTGGTAGAATTTTGGTTGGGTGTTTGTGTTTTTGTGGTTTATGTGGTTTATGTGGGGTTTTGGTTTTGAGGTGGTAGCTCAAGTGAGTGAAGTGAGCAGCACGAGTGTAAGAGAATCTAGTGCTTTTGGTCAGAAAATCCAGACATAAAAAGTTAAACATGTTTACTGATGAGAGCACGAGGGCTTCACGTGTAACTTAGAAGCTGCATATGTGATTTTTAACATTTTTTCTGCGCTTTGGCTCGGGTTTTGCAGTTTTGCACAGCACTCTTGCCCCTTACTTCGCGTGAGATTGTCTTCTATATGTCCCGGATGTATTCTACTTACACAAACTCCATAGGAACTTCAATTCACCTCTAAAATCAATGAGCTAGATGTTAATTTTTGGCGAAGATAATTTTTCACAATAAAGAGAATCCTTATAGAAAATTAACTCATTTGAACATGTCTAATCTTATCAAAAATTGTTTAAAGAGCTATATAGATTTATTTAGTAAACGTTCCTCGTGGTCTAGTACTCTATCATTTCACTGTTTGGGGATGTTGTGGTCTGATCCTCAACAATTGAGGGCTTCATGGTTTGTTGGCTAAGAGACCCAACCCATTTGATGTAGAATCAAACAAGGAATATCTCGTTGTTTTCTTTTTGTTATCTTTTTTTTGTATGAGAGAGAGCCCGTAAAAGATGAGAGATTGAGAGAGAGAGAGGTGACGCCCAATGAACACCAGTAAAGAGATAAGTTTTTGTTTGGTTTTAGTAGCAAAGGAAAAAAAAAAAAGTTTTTGTTTGGTTCTCTCTTCTTCCTTTTACAATTCTCTTCTCTACTCTATTTAGCTATTAAAAAAAATCTTAAGTATATAAAGGAGAACAACCAATTTGATTTATATTTAATTCAATTCACGTCTATTCTACGTTATAAAGAGAGGCGTAGGCTTGTGAGTTGTGGAAAATACCGTTCTCACTTATTTTATTTTTATCTTTTAGACTCACGTCTATCCACTCCCCAAGCATCCGACTCATGGGAGATGGCGTAGCCAACTATTTTCATAGCAACTCCTCTTGTTTGTTCCCCATTAATAAAACGAAAATAGTGAAGATTAGACAAAATGTAATAATAAAATCCCAATCTATCATTCTCATTCTCATATCTCTTTAGGTTATTGGAAATAGTCGTGATGCATTTCTCAACATCCGGCAGGTCATCAAATATTTCAGCTTGTTGTTTCAAAATACAACCCTTCAGCCATTTGTTTTGTCGTTTTTTTTCTTTTGTTTTTTGTTTTCCTTAAATCGTGCATAGCACGTGCAAAAATCCTTGATGTATGTTTTTATGAAGAAGCTGAAACTAACAAAGGCCACACTTATTGACTGGAATAAAGAAATAGTAGGCAATGTTGTTAACAGGGTCAAAGAAGCGAAGAGAGAAATGGATATGATTCAAACATAATTGCAAGGCCAGCCACTAAACCAGATGATCATCAAGAAAGAAAAAGATGTCATTAGAACATATGTACAGGCGGCAACCTCAGAGGAAGGAATGTTTAAGCAAAAGTCTAGGGATCAAGTGATAGGAGTGGGGGATAACAATACGACTTATTTCTTTAAGTCCATGCATGCTAGAAAAGTGGTTAATAAAATCACTTGTTTGAAAGATAGTGCTGGAAATGTGATACAAGACTTCAATGACATTGGGGCTGAATGTGTGGAGTATTATAAGGATTTATACAGTCTTACCAACATGCAACAGATGAATTTTTCAGTTTTTCAAGAGATTGGGCCGAGAGATCAGATATGCGCAGCAGATTATGAGATTTGCAAAAAGAGGTAACTAACTAGGGATGAGATAACAGAGCACTTTAACATTGGCAATGAGAAAGCTCCGGGAAGTGATGAGTTTTCCTATTTCTTCTTCAAATGCACTTGGAGAATAGTTGGGGATGATTTCATAAGGGCTGCAAGGAACTTTTTCCACTCAAACCAGTTGTTTAGTAAGGTAAACTCAACGTGTATTACACTGATTCCTAAAGTACAAATTCCTGTATCCCTCTGTGATTATAGGTCTATAGCCTGTTGTGGTGTGATGTACAAGTGCATAACCAAGATCATGACAAGACGGATGAAGAGTTAATGACGAAGATTTATGCACGTGCTACGCACAATTTAAGGAAAACAAAAAACAAAAGAAAAAAACGACAAAACAAATGGTTGAAGGGTTGTATTTTGAAACAACAAGCTGAAATATTTGCCGACCTACCGGATGTTGAGAAATGCATCACGACTGTTTCCAATAACCTAAAGAGATATGAGAATGAGAATGATAGATTAGGATTTTATTATCTCATTTTGTCTAATCTTCACTATTTTCCTTTTTATTAATGGGGAACAAACAAGAGGAGTTACTATGAAAATAGTTGACTACGCCATCTCCCATGAGTCGGAGGCTATGGGAGTGGACATACGTGAGTCTGAAAGATAAAAATAAAATAAGTGCGAACGGTATTGTGGGGTGGGTTCTCTTTAAAGTATATCAACTTTAAAGTATACACTATAAAAAATTAATGATTTTGAATTTTTTTTAAATAAACTTTTTTATTAATATCTTTAGACCCGCAAAGAAGTCAAACTTAACATACGATTCCTATTTTTTTTTTGACAGCTCAAATTTTAGATTTAAAGTTCTAAACTCATTAACATGTTTCATCTAAATTAATTGGTTCACAAAAAAAAACAATCAAGATTAAATTATTTATGATTTCAACTAAGTTATCATGTGAGATCTCTCTTTAAGTTCACTTTAATGATATTTGGGTTCTTCATTGAATTTTAGGTTTAAACGTATCAAGCCAAAGTTCTTTCAAATATTGAATATCTCCATTACCAAATGCCCTCTTTTCAAAGCAATATGCACATTCACTTTGTGAAGAATGTATTCAATAGCGTGAGGCTCTTACTTGCAAGCTATGTCGGTGTGAGAAACTATTCATTTTTTATTCACTATCAGGAAAAAAATGTAGGTGCTCATTAGGTTGGTATTCATTCCCATTACTTTAGTATGGTTGATTCAAATCAAATGTGGGTGTTTGCATGTTGTAAGAGAAATGTTGCTAAAAAAGAGGTTATTGGAGAAGAAATTAAGACTATCTTTTTTATTTTGATATAAGAAACAGAACAAAATTTTCAGTTACAAGTTGAAAACTTAGAGTATCTAGGGTTTAGTATTAGGTCCTTAATAGTCCCACCATGTATATATATTATAATAAATGAATTGTTTTGTCTTGGGTGGTATGAGAGTGTTTTAATGAGTGTGTTCAAGATCACCTAGAATCAAACTGGAGATATCTCGTTTCCCAACCAGAATTGGATATGGATAAACTTTTGGGGACTCAGCACGAACACTTGGCGTCTCATTTTCGATAACGACAAAATAAAACAATTCCACGTAGGGGTGGAATTCAAGCGGGTTGGGTCAGGTTGAGGTATAACCCGAGCCTAACCCAGGTTTCAAATGCTTCAACCTGAGTCCGGGACCAAACCCTAGTCGGTCCTTCAATTTCCAGCCCAAGCCCTAGCTTGACCAATTTGGATTGGGTCGGGTTATGTCGGGTTGGTCAAACTTCTCTGAGGTTTTTTTTTTTTTTTTTTTTAGGAGGTAAAAAATACCAAAATTAAAATATTCTAATGAAATCTAAGAGATTTGATTGTTTGAAATAAAAAATAACCTTGTTGATTACATTATTCTCTCTAAAATAGAGATTCTAAATCTTATTTTTTACAATAATAGAATGATTGAAAGAGATAGGTATATATATGCACACGGGCTCGGGTTTTTCGGTTTTTTGATATTTTAATCCGAGCCCAACCCAAAACCAAGTCGGGTTTTGATTTTACAAAATCAAGCTCAGACCACGGATTTGACATGTTAGCCCAGGACCAATAAAAATCGGGTTTTAGTCCATCAGGCTTGGACTACTAACCCGACCCAAGTTCCACGCATAACAACCACGAGCATGCCACGCGCTCATTTCCACAATTTAATCCCAACCCTCCACGTTCCAATCAATCCAACCGTCCAAAACAAAACGCAATCACTATTTTCTCACCTTCACCACTGCACACAGTACACTCTTCTTTCTCCAACGTTCCTTTCTGCAAAAAACAAGGTGCTTCTCAAAACTACTTCCACTTTTTCACTCTCAACTCCACACGTTGAAAGTTGAAACACACATACCCTTTTCTTCATCTTCTTTTTTGAGTTTACCAAAGAGAAGAAGTAATGGTACGGTCTTTTGGTTTCAGCTTTAAAGGATCAGAATAGTATTTTAAGTAGTACTACTACTACTGGTGTTGTGTTTCAACCATTTGAAGAAGTGAAAAATGAACATTTTATGGTCCCTTCTGTTCCACAATCTTCACTCGCTCGTCAGAACTTTGAAACTGAATGTGAAGCTGCTCTTAATGAACAAATCAAGTGAGTTTTGTTTACTATATGTAGGGTGTTGCTGTTTTTAAGCTTCATTTCTTTGTGTATACTGTTGGAGTTATCCCTCACATGAGGAGAGAAACTGGAGCTGGACAGAAACGGGACAATTCGGATGTCGCATCTTTGTAATGCAATGGCTACCTGTACGCATGCGACTTCGCTGTTGCTTCGAGTTCCAAGAACATAGGGCGACCCATGTGTGCTTGAATTATTTGCGCCGCTTTGATAATTCCAGTTTTGTTGAATGACTTCGAGGCCAGAGTGTGGAATATCAGTCTATTTTTTTCGGTTTTAGCTTTCTTTTGGTTATCTAGATCCGCGAATTTGGTTTTTTTTAGATAAAACCAAAAATCAAGGTTTTGGAAACCTAACCCAATCAATAACCAAACAAGTCGGAAGGGATTGGAATCCGGACTAAAACAAAGAGAAACCTTTACGGATACAACCCCTCAAAAATGTGAGATAAAGTGATCTAAGAGTAAGGGTGAGAGATCAGAAAGGAGAGATTGTAATCTTCCTTCCCATTTTATTAAGAATGGGGGTTGATCTCAGTGGAAGTAGGCATCATTGGTAGAACCTGTGTAAATCTTTGTGGTTGTGGTTTGTTGTTTAACCGCTTTTACATTATTATATGTTGTTGATAGTTGTTTAGTGAGTTGGGCATAAAGATAGGTTGTAGTTGATATTTATATTTTGGTCCCGAGTTGAAGTGTGTTCATACAAGTTATCCGCCAGTATGGGAAACGATCGTATTGGTGTAAATCCCCAAAAGTGGTATCGAGCCTTGGTTTGGAATAGCAGAGAACGTTTGGTGTTATCCGAATCTTTGTCGGGGTGTTTGATTTAAATTCCGAGAAAGATTTGAGGTTAAATAACTTTTTAGAGATGGACCATTAAAGGTGAACACTGCAAATTTGATGAAGTCCTAATAGGAAGAACTACACCATCCGGAAAGCCAAGATGGAAGACTTTGCTTTTTATTTGCAAGGACTTGGCACTTCCCATTGAGAACATCTGTCTCAAGTAAAACCGAGAAAAATCAAATTTGAAGTGGAAAAAGCACGAAAAGCTATTGGGTACATTCGACAATGGATGAATTTGTCTTTCACCATGCCCAGATTAGGACTACGACCTTTTGCATGGAAAAACCTCAAGATTTTTAAAAGCCTCTGGAAACAAAGTGCTAACGTTAAAAAAGTTGCGACCGCGAAGTACCGAAGGTTAACGTCCGAAAGCATCTTAACGAAGTACGTAATATCATCAATCGAAGATTTGAAAGATCAATTTGGGAGAAGTTGAGGCTTTGTTTCTTCTAGGCTTCTTTACAAAAGTTGGGAGACATTAGCGCTTCTACATGGAGCGCCGAGGATGGAGTTGTTACCATGGAGATGGCTACCACGCGTCTTTTCATTGAATGAGGAGATAGAAGAGTAGTCCAATTTGAAACCGTGTATATCTTAACCTTCGAGGTCCTTTTCACAGAAACGGGGAGAGGTTCGGAACTTTGATGACATGTAAAACCATCTCGACTCTCAGAGGTGAGGTGTGGAAGAATTTTTGTTTTTGGAATCTAAATCTGAAGAAGCTAAAACTCCCAAATGCGCAGAGGCAAGCCATGTTACTATTGTTTACCAAAAGGCCACTTGTTATGAAAAGGCTATCAATTTGAAGAGGGATGAAAATGAATAACCGTGGTACATGAAGACATGGTGCGCAGGAACGGAAACAAGATACTACCCGCACTAGGTTCAAAGGGAATCAGGGTCGGTGTTCTTTGGTTGAAACTAGAAGTACCTCATGTCACATACTGAGAGGGTGATAGATATGTTTCCCTGCAACGCCAAATAATCGCCATTGGGGATTCTTCACTTTACCATTTTGACCGGTGAATATGGCCATGCGGGTACAAAGGAGTCTCAAGATTATGCATTTTTGGAATGTTCATGTAGAAACCATTAAGCTCGGCTACACCTTGACACTCGGATGTAAAAGGCATGTCCCCGACATACGGCTAAGCTAATTTCGGGTCAAAAATTAAATGGCGATGGCTTTGTAAACTCGTTTTGGTAATGGTATGGAAACCCGACCGTGAGGTTCCATCAGAAAGGATGCCTGTTTTGAGGAAAGAAAACTTGCTCTCTTTACAAAACACAAATAGTTTGTAAAAGCGGTTTAATGCGCGAATTTAGGTTTTAAGGAAACAAATCCTAATGTTGTTTAAAGAGAAATGGTCACACGGGCATAAAAGGGATGGAAGTTCTTGCTAAGCAAAAGGCCGTGCTTGTTCCATTAAAGGTACACATTTAAATACATGTACTTTCATTGTTTGGTAGGAAAGCAACACGGTTTTATCTTTCCAAAGATTCCCTTCTCACGAAAAGGACAATCGTCTTTTCAGTAGTTGCACAAATTACTTATGTGGTCCTATGATGTGTGTGAAGTCCCACCAGAGGGAAAAGCCTTTTGACATTCATCGATGATCGGCCAAGAAAGATATAGGCCTATAGTCCCGAGGATGAAGAAATAAAAAATCCAAAATGGTGGAAAGAGAAGACTCGAAGTTGTTGAAGTGTATTAACAGAAGATAATGGGGAGTGCAGTACATCATTTGAAGAGTATTGCGAGTCACTGGATTCAGTCGTGAATAGCACATTTCCCCGAGATGGCAATAGCATGAATGGAATAGCTAGACAGAATCAACCGCACCATTGTAGAGAGATAAGATTTATGTTATCTCAAATAAGCTACCTGGTTTATCCGGGTAGAAGCGTGATAGGTCTGGCAGTGCATGTGGATCAACCTGAGGTCACCGAAGTTGAAGGCAGTAATAGTGATTATCCGAGAGAGTATGGTCAAACAGAGATGTTGATTATGGATACTTGAACTTATTTGGGTTTGGGCATTTTATGCGTATTTGAGAGATTCAAGCTTGATTGACAAAGCCAAAGCGGTGCATTTTTCGGAGATGAAAAGTTTGGTTACAAACTCTATGATCCGATTAACAAGAAGGTAATCCGAAGTCGAGATGTTGTGTTCCTAGAAGACCAAACCATAGCGAAACTTTGAGGAGGTGAATAATACAAGCTTTCACCAATGATCTTGTTGATTGAGAACCGTAAGTTCCAACGTGGAACGTCTTCGAAGGCATAAATCGAAAGAACCATGAGTTTTGAAGCTTCGTGATGAGAATCCTATCTTAGCTTCATGATAGGATAGAACCTATTGGAATAGAAGATGCGGATGAGATGCATGAACCACCACCGAAAGCAAGCGGTAGTGCATCCTCCCCGAGGCACCCGGCAGACCTACGACGAAGAGAATAGACTTCAACGGGTATCCACCACATATCCAGCATCACGTCTTTACTATCGGATGGTGGAGAACCTATATGGATTAATCTTTTCAAGCGGCACTCAAGCGTTTTTGGATTAGACAAAGAAAAGTGGTTGAAGGCCATTCTAGTGACGAGATGGATTAACTTTTGCATGTTTCACACTTTTGAAGTTAGTTGAAAACCCACGGGGAGAAAAGTTCTCAAGAATAAGTGGATATACAAAAGTCAAGCATGAGGAGAAAATCCTCACCCAAGGCACAAAGCTCATAATTTGTTGTTATAATAAGGGATTCGGTCAAAGGAAAGGAATTGACTTTGATGAGATTTTCTCTCCTAAAGTGAAGATGATTCTATCCCGGTTGGTATTGGGTATGGCCTCAAAAATGAACCTTTGAGGTTGAAATGCAACTAGATGTTAAGGCGACTTTTCTTCATGGAGACGCTTGAAGAAGATGTCTATAGAGGTCAAAGCGAGGAGCACCTTAGTATCTCTGATAAAAGCTTGTATGGATTGAACCGCAGAGGCATCTGATGGTACATAAAGTTTGATTCCTTTATGGCGGAAAGCGGGATACAAGAAATCCGCTTGAGATCATTGTGTGTTTGTTCGAGATTTCGGATGGGGATTTCATTGTCTTGTTAGATTGTGTATGTGGATGATATGTTGATAGTTGTCCAAACATCAACAAGATATCTAGTTTTGACTTGATAAGTCCTTTTGAGATGAAGGATTTGGGTCAAAGAAAAGCGGATACTTGGGATCGCGGATCACTTTCGTGACGAAAGAGTGGAAAGTTGTGGCTTTCAAGAAAGCTACATTGAGAAAAGTGTTGAAGAGATTGACATGGATCAAAAAACCGCATCGGTTAATAAAACGGTGGCGATTCATTTGACGAAAGATGTGTCCTAAATGAAGCGGTTTAATCATCGGATGGAAAAGATTCCTTATGCATCCGCTTATGATTAAATTATTTGATGTATGCCATGGTGTGTACTAAGGCCGGACATTGCTTTTTTGATATTTGGGGTGGTAAGCGATTTCTGTCAAATCCGGGTAAAGAAACATTGGGAAGGTGTTAAGTGGATATTGAGATATCTTTAAAGGCACTTCCAAATCATGTTTGTGGTTTGGTGGAAGTAAGCCCTTACTTATTTTTTTTACAATCGATCACAGACATGGCGGTGATGTTGACTTCGATGAAGTCCATTCTCCGGTTATTTGGTTACTTTTGCGGGGGAGCGGTTTCTTGGCAATCTAAGTTGCAAAAGTGTGTTGCCTCCACTACTTCGTATATTCTGACTTTCTTGTTGCAAAAGAGTTCTTATGGATGAAGAGGTTCTTCGACGAACTAGGGCAAAGCGAAAAATAAGGTTTGTAGTTACATGTGGCGAGGCGCCATCCACGAGCAAATAATCCGAAGTTTTCATTCTAGATCCAAAACACATACGTCGGTTAGTTATCATTGGATTAGAGAAGTACTTTCGAAACAAGCATTTGTGTATCGAGAAGATCCATACCGACAAGAACGGGTCGGATATGATGACCAAAGTCTTTTTGAAGGTAAGTTTGATGTTTGTTGTGCTATTGCGGAATGGCGACACTCCTCCTGATTGATTTGGCAATTGTGGATAGCCCCTACATTTTGTTAGGGGAGGGGAGATTATCGAGTTTATCCTCACATGGGAGAGAAAACCGGCGAAAAACGGGACAATTCGGTCGCCGAAGTTCACAAAATTTGCGCCCAATTTAAGATTTCAGCGTTTCGAGTTCGATAACATAGAGGCGACCAAGAACATACATTGTATTTTTGAGGTTAGCGCATTTGTTTGGCGACTTCGGCGCTCAGCGTGGCATCCAGCTCAAGGCTCATTTTTCGTGGGCTTGCTTTACGGTATCCAATTTCCAAATTTGGTTTTGGAGATAAAACCAAAAATCAAGGTTTTGGAAAACCTAACCTATTTTTCGGAAGAAGTTGGAATCGGACTAAAACAAAGAGAGAACCTTTACTGAGGAGATACAACCCTAAAGAGATAAAGAGTGATCTAGTAAGGTTAGAAAAAGAGAGATTGTAATCTTCCTTCCCATTTTATTAAGAATGCTTTGCTCTTGTGGAAGTAGGCATCATTGGCGAACCACGGTAAATCTTTGTGTTGTGGTTTGTTGTTTAACTGCTTTACATTATTATATGTTGTTGATAGTTGTTTAGTGAGTTGGGCATGTTAGTATAGGTTGTAGTTGATATTTAGATTTTGTCCGGAGTTGAAGTGTGTTCATACAAGTTATCTGTGTAGTGGGGGAACCGATTGGTATTGGTGTAATCCCCAACATATACTTGTGTTTTAGAACCATTATATGTTGAATACAATGTTTGCGCAAGGGAGTTTCTTTGGTTGATGTTCAACACACTAGTTTACTGGTGTATAGTCATTTCTTGGAAATAACTGTTCTCTATTTTGGAATGACAGTGTGGAATGCAATGTGTGCTATGTGTATCATGCCATGTACGCATATTTCGACAGAGACAATGTTGACTTGCCAAGTAATAATTATTTGAAGTTGGAAAAGTAAACGTGCATGTTCACGTTTTATTTGCTTATTTGATTGTACATTTGATAATCTCTTTTGTTGTTATGTTTCCTTGAATCAGTTTTTTTAAGGAGTCGAGCGAAGAAGAGAGGCAACACGCTGAGAAATTTATGGAATATCAGGTTGCATTTAGTGGTTCCTTTTTAGTTATTTAGGTTATCTATTTCCATTTCGTTTCGTCGGAATATGTATAATATATCATTTTCTGATACTTGTTAGAATATGAGAGGAGGCAGAGTGAAATTACAATCAATAATCATGCCCCTGTCTGAATTTGACCATGTTGAGAAGGGAGATGCTTTGTATGGTAAGCTATTTTATTTGTGTTGAAATGTTTAGTCCCAAAGGGGATATGTTAAGCCATACATAAAAATATATTAGTCTTGGGGCCTCTCCACTTATCAGTTTTAAGTTGGATGCCCATCTTCAATAATTTGATTACGAAATATTGTTTCTTGTTAGATGTCATGAGTGGTGCTTTATCTCAGTCTGTTGGCTTATAAGTAACCTGTGAAGTGCCTGTTTCCTGGAAATCTTTCCTTGTAGAGACTTAACTAAAATAAGTGATTAGTAGGTAATCACCACCAAAATTCTATGAGGAGTGTGCAGATTTAGTGTAATATTTGTTTGCTATTACAGAAGTGCAAACCTTTATCGAGTTTTCCTCCTTATTGGTAGGTTTTAGTGTAGGAAAAACCTATCTAGTCCTTCACCAACCCTTTGATTTAGTTAAATGTCTAGCATGGAGTTTCCAGAATTTCACAGAAACAAGCACAGCCTAAGAGAACTTGTTGAACATGGAGAATAAACAGAGAATTCTAAAGATGATTTTTTTTCAATGAACTTGTCTTTTTTTATTATATTGCAGTGTAATTCATAGACCTCTCGGTTCTTGTATTAGTTAACAGTTAGGATAGGTGAATCTGTTACAAGTTAAAACTGACAATTGAAACATCTGTGGATATAGTTTTTTTCTGAGATGTCTTGGACTGAATGTGGGGTGCCATTTTTTCCATTAATTTTCCTTCAGCGTGACTTGTTCAATGAGGTTGTTATAGGTTATGGTCAATTTTGTCCTATCACTACAAGCTTTTAGTGGTAAGAACACTAAATAAGCAAAAAGGTAGAACACTAAAAAGTAAAATTCGAATGGTGCAAAAAGAATCCCAAAACTCGACCAGATGGAACGTCTGTCTTCAACCTATGACTCTAACTCACAGTTCAAGTCGGACTACACTTTGAAGTGATTAAATCAGAAAAAGTTACTTGTTTGAACTTTTTAATGACCCTTTTGACATATGTGAGTTTCTGTGATTCAAGACGATTCTGAGGTGGTGGTTAACAGCGCGTTGAAGATGATGAGCGAACTCAAGTTATATTTTTGCTTATTCTTTTTTGTAACTTTTGGGAAATGTGTAGATGCTGGGAGTGAGAACATTAGTACCCTAAGAAAAATTATAATTATCTTGCAGTGTGTTTTTCCCCGCTAAACACACTTTTAAGGAAATTTCGTAAGATAGGAGCATGTGATGGAATAGTTCACCGCCTTAAAAAAATTCATGGAAGAAGTCTTTATGAAAAGTTCTCGAAGGTGGTGGGAAAACTCCCTGTAACCTTCTATATCATAAAAAGATCCTCCACAAAAATGTGAGTCTACCTCGGAAACTTGAGATTTTAA
Source organism: Coptis chinensis (assembly GCF_015680905.1). Lineage (NCBI taxonomy): Eukaryota > Viridiplantae > Streptophyta > Magnoliopsida > Ranunculales > Ranunculaceae > Coptis > Coptis chinensis. The sequence goes on along the minus strand of NC_141463.1, from coordinate 81,789,621 downwards.
CAATCTTTGATTGCTTAGTATAATACTGTATGGTTCTTTCTGCGATGTATAAAGGATACAGTTGTGGTTGGCAGTTGACTCGGTGATCATAAAAGTTAGATAAAGCATGATTTCTAGGTACACCTTAGAGAAGAATATTTTCTCCAGAAGTTCACTTCATGGCCTCTTGACACATGTGCGTATAAGTCCAATTTGAAACCCTTGTATGTAAAATTGATGCTTTCGTAGTTCGTACATACAAAATAAGATTGAACTACGTGATGACTGTCTATACTCTATAATGAATGGACGGTCATCATCATTCAGGTGTGGGGAGATTTTTTGTTTTTTGGAATCTAATCCATCTTAATATACTAAGAAGCTTATTTAAGCTATTAAATGCTTATGTTTAAGCCATCCCTCTCTCCTTCTTACATGATACAGCAGATTACTCTGCTTTCCTTGTCATAGATTAGGGCTACCTCATCTGCTGAAATGAATGATATTGCACTAAATGAGTATCAATACCTTACTTTCTGATTTTAGCGATGGGGCTCGCACTATCTCTGGAGAAGCTGACCAACAAAAAACTTCTGAACTTGCTTCAGGTAAACATCATCTTAGTCGCTGCACATATTTACCTGTTGTTTCACAGGAAACTAGAGGTTTTCTTCTATTGTGATCTGACACATTAATGATTTCTAAGATTGACGTTCATGAACAACAGGTTGCAACTCGAAATAACGTTGTCCAGTTGGCAGATTTTGTGGAAACTGAATATTTGACAGAACAGGTAAAGCCATCTAAAAAGTTGAACTGGGGATGTCATTTGTTAACATAAATACGAATTATGGTTTGGTATTTATTTTTCTCAATTGTACTTTATTTAGGTTGAATCCATTAAGAGGATCTCTGAGTATGTTGCTCAACTTAGAAGGGTGGGCAAAGGCGACGGTAAGATTGAACTGAAATCATCAACTCACCTGACAGGAACCTTATACTCTAAAATGATGCACATCTTATTCATTTTGGTCGATGTGCAGGAGTATGGAATTTCGGTCAGTCGCTGCTTAATGGTGCTATTAAGGATGCTATTGCTGTTTTGTAAAGAAATGTCCACATCTTCCCCTATTCCTGTTTAGATGCGATGAGGCGTTCGCTAAAAAAAAGGTTGTAGGAGGTTCTAGAATCATGTGTTCTTGGATAAACCTTTGTTTATAAAGTAGATTTCAAGCAGAAGGTAGATTGCTATGGAGATGGAAGAAAGGTGCATATGCCTATGAAATAGTGTACTTGTTCCATCTGCTTAGGTGGGATATTCATCATCTTTACATGCTTTTAAGAACATGCCAACTTAGATGTGTGAATTCTATGAAGATTTTATCTTCAAATTTATTTCCTTCATACTCTTCGGTTTCATAGAACCAGTTTGTTTGGCATGTTCTTCTTTCCAGTCTAAAACTATCCAAAGGATCTGGAAGGCCAAGATGGCAGCTAGAGCACAGCATTTCATATGGAAAGCCTATATGGGGGGGGGTTCCTACAGGGAATGTCCTGCTGAATAAAGGGATGGAAGGAGATTTCCTGTGTCCTTTCTGCCAAACTGGGGTGAAATCAACTGAGCATATCTTCTTTCAATGCCAGTGGATCAGAGGGGTGTGGTTTACTGCTTTCACAAGCATAAGAGTGGATGTGTATCCAAATAGAAGTACAAGAGATTGGTTAGATGAGTTCTTGGGCTGGACTGTGAACACAGAGGAGTACATAAGGAGCTTGGGGATCTATGCACTACTGCTGCTTATGAATATCTGGGAGCACAGGAATAGTATCCTTTTTGAGGCAGGGCAGAAGAATAGGAGCACCATCATCAGGAAGACAGAAGCCTTATGGACCAGAACTATGTAGGCTTTTGAAGAATCAGCTAGACCATCATCTTATACTTCTGATTCAAATAACTTTTTTGCTGATTATAATGAGTCTAATAGTAGTAATGAGATGTCTAACAACAACACTAATATCTCCTTTGATGCTTCCTTTGATAGATCTAGTGGCAGAGCAGCAGCTGGAGCAATAGCCAAGTCTGAGGGAGGTGGAATTCTGAAGGCAGCAATCAGGAATTTCAGTGCAACTACCTCAGAGGAAGCGGAACTAGTAGTTGCAGAAGTGGCTGCACTACTAGCTAAGGATATGGGTTGCGAGAGGGTGACCTTTTGCGGGGATAATCAGTGTGATAAAGACTTTGAAGAACCCTCCTGAGGAGTACGTGCTGCTGGAAATATAGAAGTGTGTTGAACCATATTAAGAATATTTTGCTATCTGTAGGAACTTTTAAGTTTTGTTGGCTTAGTAGGAATTCTATAGGGGAGGCTCATGATCTAGCAGCCTGGGCTTCTAAGGCTGTAGATCGGATCACTCTTCCACCTTGTAATGTTTTAGTTGATGTCCAGACTATTTCGTTATAATTAATATATAAACTATTATCGGAAAAAAAAGAGTTTGTTTGGCATGTGGAGCAGTGACTAGTGGCAGTTGTACTTGGGTGATATCTGAATTATTATTTTTTCTGAATATTTCTTATTTTGCAGTATCCGATTGTGGAAATAATTCTCATCAATCAAATGTACACTGTTTAATAATTGTCGAAATATCTAATGATGTCTAATCAACTTCAACGTCGATAAGTGATGTCAGCTAGTCCGCTAAATTGTTGAAAACGTAGTGCGATTATATTTTCCCGTGAGGCCTTCTACATTGTTGGGTCCTCTAAAAATTCTAGCACAAAGCCCTATTGATATTTCGACAACAAATTTCCCGATATTTCGATAACCCTAAACCCTAAGGATACTCATGTAATTTCAAAACAGTAGGGTATATAAGCTTCGGTTTCTAGGGTTTTATATTTCTCTGATCTCTCTCTCTCTCTCACCACTCTCTGAAGAAACAAGGACTCAATCATGGTAACACCAATTTTTTTTTACCTTCTTCATTTTATTGTAGTTTATTTGTTGTTTAACATTTGTATACATGATTATATGAGAAAAAATAATAATAAAAAAAAGATCTGATTTATTTAGTAAACCAAAAAGGCCCTTTGTAGATAAAATAAAGAAACCCAATCCATTGTTATTTTTAAATCTATACTGCTAGGTACTGATGTTTAATATGATGAATTGTTATTTCTCGATTGTGGAAAGGATAAAAATAGTATAGAGGTTGAAAAAGTCGAGATACTGATTTGGAAATGGTGTTTAGATACAGCACTCCATGCAATAATGTTGATGTATTGTGTACCATGGATTGGCTCTTAACTTGTCGAGATTTATACAATTGGAAATTATATACTCGTTGCAATTTGGGGTTGGAAGGATAATCTGATTACAAGTAGGCCGGCTAATTAATTGTTGGCTACTATTGGTATATTGGATGTGAAACCTCAAGTTTAGTTATACTCTGGAAAAGTTGTAATTATGTACCTTTCTTAGTTTTCTAGCATTTTGATACTTGTCTGTGTTTCCAGGCAAGAGGACTGAAGAAACATTTGAAGAGGCTCAATGCCCCACATCATTGGATGCTTGACAAGCTTGGTGGTGCTTTTGTAAGGATGAATTTCCCTCGTATATTTTTTTCGTTTAAATTAAGACTCCCTTGTATTTATTGACGTCAAAGAAATGATCTTGGTGTAGGCTCCTAAACCATCATCTGGACCTCACAAATCCAGAGAATGCCTGCCACTCATCCTGATCCTTAGGAACAGATTGAAATATGCTCTAACCTACCGTGAGGTCGTTGCTATATTAATGCAACGGCATATTCTTGTTGATGGGAAGGTCAGGACTGATAAGACATACCCTGCTGGATTTATGGGTATGAACCTCTTCATTGTTATGTGTTTTATTAATTTATTTATTCCAAGTTAGTTAGAAAGACAGTTTATGACGATGAGTGCTTCAGAAAAGAAGGGAGAGGTTGAAACGGGTGGGAGTGTTGCATACTGGGTATGTTAGAAAATAAATATAACTTTGTAGGGCACTGATTTACTGGTAAATGGACTGGGTGTGAACTTAATGGATATTGGTTGTAGAGCTACTTTCCAACACCTATTTACTTCTGCTTTCCTTTGTGTTGCACCTATATTGTTGACCTCTGGAATTGAATGTAACCGGTAGGCAAACTTTGGCAGATGTTGTTTCAATTCCAAAGACAAATGAGAATTTCCGTTTGCTGTATGACACCAAAGGTCGCTTCCGACTTCATTCAATTAAAGATGAAGAAGCCAAGGTCAGTTTTTATTCAACTCATCCGTTATGAAGTATTTGGAATCTTCTGTATGACTGTAGACTATAGGGCAAAACATCACCCTACCCATATGGCCATACAGATTCAGTTTATTATAAAGTTTGTAAAGGTGGTTGAGACACATTCCCAATCTGCAAGTGTGTTGTGTTGCATGTCTCTGTTATACAGTTTATAAGAATTTTATGTATTCGTGTGATAAGTCTGAATGTTTGGTATTAGAGGGACAATACATACTGATTTCCGAACACACTATTCTATGAATCCGTTAGCTGGTACTCTCTAAGCATGGATTGATCAAATTGCTGTTGTTTATTACTTAGTATTGTAGGAAATTAATTTATGCTTGTGATATAGACAGCACATTACTTTTATTGTTCGCGCGGTTGTGTTGGGAAAATCATTTATATAGTTGTTTTTATTCTTCTGGTTTGTGCAATTTACTTCATTATACAATGAAACATTCCTATCCTAGTTTATAATATCCTGTAGACCAGCTTGTTGCCTACTTGCTCGTTCTGTTATATTTGGTAAAGATGCCTTCCCTATATCAACTAGAATAGAAAGTGTCCTTTTTTGTCTTGTCATAGATAAGAGTTCTCATTGTTGTTGACATTTCCTTTTCAGTTTAAGCTATGCAAAGTTCGATCTGTGCAGCTTGGACAGAAAGGAATCCCGTACCTGAACACCTATGATGGCCGCACTATCCGTTATCCAGATCCTCTAATTAGGGCTAATGACACCATCAAGCTTGACCTCGAGTCGAGCAAAATTGTTGATTTCATCAAGTTTGATGTGGGTAATGTTATCATGGTGACTGGTGGAAGGAATAGGGGGCGTGTTGGTCTTATCAAAAGGAGGGAGAAGCACCCAGGTACATTTGAAACTGTTCACGTCCAGGATGCTACTGGTCATGAGTTTGCCACCCGCTTGGGCAATGTCTATACCATTGGCAAAGGAACTAAACCTTGGTTATCTCTCCCCAAGGGAAGGGGTATTAAGCTCACAGTTATTGAGGAGGCTCGGAAGCGCCAATCAGCCCAAGCAGCTACCCCTGCTTAACTTTAGGAGGAGACATGATTCGAGCTTCAATTGCTGAATTTCTAAGAATGTCTTTTTTTCAGCTAGACCTAAACTTTATGACATTTTGCTCCTAGTACTGTCTCTGAGTTTTGTAGGTAGTTTATATTCAGTTTTTTGTTCAAAATTGCAAGAGATGTTGAAGGCTTGCAATACATTTTCATTATTCATACACCTTTGTTACATTATGCACTTAACTACTTTTTCCTGAGTTTGCCATATGCCTAGGCAATGCCTTTAAGCCGTGGGTTCCCCTTCCCGAGAGAAAGGGCATCAGGCTCAGTTATGAAGAGGCTAGGATGTGCTCTAATCTTCAAAACCAGACATGGTTTGAGCTTCAGCTTTCTGAGTTCATTAGATTTTGTTTTTAAGTGTAAGAGCTGCTAAATAGGCTTGCCAGTGCATATGCATTTTGGTTGGTAGTTATATACTTGCAAATGCGATGCCTTCGTGCCCATATTTGCCTAGTGTCAATTTAGTACAACACCAATGCTCGTACTCCATTCCTTGCTGCTAATCAAAATGGAACGTGGATTCATTTCATATAATTGAAAGACAAGCATTACCGAAATTGACTGTGCACAATCTTTAATTTCAGATAGTTTTCGATTATAGATTAAACAATAGTAACTAGATCCCACGGAGAAGGGGCTTTGACTATAATGTTAATGGACCCTCTAAAGACAAATTAGATAAGGGCATCTGGGTGTAAAATTACACCTCCACATAGTGATGTCCAAACGGGTACCTGGTCTGAACCCAACTTTTCGGGTTTTGAACGGGTATCGGGTTATCCTAACCCGACTAGTTTTTCAATGGGTCGGGTTTGGAATCGGGTATTTTGTTGAGAAGTTTGACCAAACCCTATTCTAACCCTATATTTCGGGTACCCATCGGGTTCGAATTGGGTTTTGGGTAGGATAAAACCCGATATAAATGAAAAAGAAAACAATAAGAAACCTCATTTGAAATATATATCTACATTTTATTCATTCTTTGGCTATCCACCAATCCTTCAAATAAAATAAAACTTCTAATGAACTTGGAAATAATTTTTACATATACTCGGACATAATTCTTCCATATGCTTTAAAAATAGATGGACTCGAAAGAAACTATAGATACATGATCACGTGCAATTACTGAAAAAATTGGATATCTCAACATAAATTTTTCCATAATCCAATATATTAAATAACTCATCATTGTAAATATGAATGAGATCATAATCCAAATATTTATCTAACTCATTATTTTATATGAATTTAGTAGTATGCAATTGAAACCGGATTTGGGGTTCGGTTTTGGTCCGGGTTCGGTTTTGGTTTTTAGCCCTTTTAACGGGTTTCGGGCTAAATTATCGGGTCGGGCTTGGGTCTGTTCGGATTTATAGAGTGTGACCAAACTCTACCCTATGTATTTCGGTATGGGTTCGGGTTTGGGTTTTGTTCAGTTCGGTGCGGGTTTTTCGTTCGGGTTTTGGGCGGGTTTCAGGCAAGATGGACATCCCTACCTCCACATAGGCTCTACCTAGGTGTCATTAGGATTTAACAACTCCAATTGTAAATTATTGTAAATTAAGTGTCGTCCGAGTTTAAAATTTTCAAATGAAATAGATAGGGACGACACCCAAGTGACGTCCGAACATTTCTTTTGTTCAGACGTGTGTTCAAGTGTCACCTAGGCTATTTATCAACTGATAGCGAGATGGGGAATTCCCCACCCCTTCTATCAACTAAGGGCATCTCCAATGGGGGGTGTAAAATTACACCTCCACCTAGACTCCACGTAGGTGCCATTAGGATTTTACACTTTTAATTGTATAGTATTGTATAACTCATAAATATCCAAATGAAGAGTGTAAAAAATAGATTTTAAACTTCGGACGACCAAGTGGCGTCCCTCTTTTAATTTAAACCTGGGGCGTCACTTGGAGTGGCGTCCGAAGTTTTAAAGCTTCAAACGTGTGTTGAAGTGGCGTCCGAAGTTTTTAAGTTAAAACAGGCGTTATTTTAAGTGACGTCCGGGCTTTTATTAACTAATAGCGAGAGGGGGAATTCCCCACCCTCTCTATTAGCTAATACACTATTACCTACGGTTTAGCACCCCCATTGGAGAGAGTTTTTTTATATTTGAGGTGTAAAATTTCCACTCTATACAGTTTACACCCCCCATTGGAGATGCCCTAATAGTCTATTACCTATGGTTTAGCACCCCCATTGGATAGAGTTTTTTGACACTTGAGGTGCAAACTTTCCACTCTATAATGTTAATGGACCCTCTAAAGACAAATTCGATAAGGGCATCTCCAATGGGGGTGTAAAATTACACCTCGACATAGGCTCCACCTAGGTGCCATTAGGATTTTACAACTCCAATTGTAAATTATTGTATAACCTATAAATATCCACTCTCTATTGAACAATAGAGAAAGTAAAAAGTCAATTTTAAACTCGGATGACACTTGAAGTGACGTCGTCCAAGTTTAAAATTTTCAAATTATGACTTTAAAAATAGATAGGAACGACACCCCAAGTGACGTGTGAACATTTCTTTTATTTAGACGTGTGTTCAAGTGTTGTCTAGGCTATTTATCAACTGATAGCGAGATGGGGAATTCCCCACCCCTTCTATCAACTAATAGTCTATTACCTACGGTTTAGCACCTCCATTGGATAGAGTTTTTTGACATTTGAAGTTTAAACTTTCCACTCTATACTGTTTACACCCCATTGGAGATGCTATAATAAATAAAAATTGACTTAGGAAACAGAAATCACAAGAACTTTATGTCCATGCGCATTAAACCGCGCTGTTAACCATGTTCCTGAAGTATATTTTTGGACATGTCGTCCAATGAAAGGTTTTTAAGTGTTTTTATAGAGTTTAAACCTGACCATGGCCAAGTTGAGGCACAGTACTGCTCCTCCGAGGTTTGCGCGCTAGCCATCAAGTAATGTTAGTACTTAAGACCATTTGAGGGAATGTGATTAGCAATCACAAGCTCTTTTACTATTATTAATTACTAGCTTTCAAACCCGTCCTACGAACGGGTGCCACTATATGGAAAAAAAAATTGTAAAGAAAATATGTAAGCATGCAAAACTATGTGCCTATGTATGAGATATGAACACTTTTACTTGGTCAAAGGAAAAAGCAAAGAATAAATTGAAAGCAATTTTATGGCTTTGTAAATAGTAGAAAGACAAATATTACATAGTTGTAGTTGCCATTACATTTATTAGGTAAGTAGGAGTAAAATATTTGTTATTGGTTAGATGGTATAAATTCAAATGTTTGAACGTTTATAAGTACCATTTTGAAACTTCATGATTGCGAAAGTGTAAAATTGTAACATTTTTAAAAAGCATCAACTTGTAATCAAGCATGATGATGATGAATATGTTTGTATCAAGTAGTAAAATAACAATTGGCTCAATGGTAGAGGTGAATATGTCCCGTGTAATTATTATTTTTTATCGGTACAATTTCATGGAAATAACATCGGTCTTTCATGAAAATAGCATCGTCTGTAAAGATCGAACCCACGATCACATGGTTAAAAGCCACACACTCAACCATACTACCACTGAGCTAAGAAGACAAAAAACTTACTTAGAGAGACAAACACGCTTATGGTTATGCATAGTATGGCTACGTGATAATGTGGTGATAGTTTGCAATTCATTTTAATGCCTAGTTCTCATGGAAGAGTGGGCTATGAATGCTCAAGTTAGATGGTAAAATTCTAATAAGAGAGAAACGGTCGATAGTATGTATATACAAATATTGAATCAAACTATTCATTATGTTTAGAAAAATCATTCTTTCAAGTCGACCCTCGCTACATTCTACTTATCAATCCGACAAACTGTTAAAACCAAATATGTAGATTTCAATACAGATTGTAAAACACACATAAAAATATTTATAATTTTAAAAAAATACAGACATACAAATATGCAAATCTCTTCAATGAATAAATAAGTTACCTCTATCATTAGCAAAATTAGAATAGTAATGCAGGTCTACTTCAAGAATCTTCCGACACTTAACTTGAAACACAAATAAGAAATTTTTCGATTAGACTACAAAATAGAGAAAGAAAAATCCTAATGCTACTCAGCATCACCAAGTTTATAAATTGGGTAAAAGAACTATTACTAAACTTGAGTGAGATTGTATGTCATTTATCTTGAACCCCTCCCAACAATATAATAGAAAGTGACTTTGAATTAAATGTGTTCCGATTTTCCATAATTATTCTTCTTTGAGGTTAGCTAGTTCAATGCATTTGCATCCAATTTCCGATTTTTCCTTAATTACTCTTTGTGGTTAGTTCAATGTATTTGCATCAAGTTTTCGACTTCCCATTAATTTATTCTTTAATGTTAGTTCAATGCATTTGCATCCAATTTTCGATTTCCCGTTAATTATTCTTTAAGGTTAGTTCAATGCAGTTGCATCCAGTTTCTGATTTTTCCTTAATTATTCTTTGTGGTTAGTTTAATGTATTTGCATCCAATTTTCGACTTCCCGTTAATTTATTCTTTAACGTTAGTTCAATACATTTGCATCTAGTTTTTTATTTCCCGTTAATTATTCTTTGAGGTTAGTTCAATGCAGTTGCATCCAATTTTTTATTTCACATTAATTATTATTTTTCGAGGTTAGTTCAATGCAGTTGCAACCAGTTGCCGATTTCCCATATGTTAATTATTCTTTTAGGTTAGTTCAATGCAATTGCATTCAGTTACCGATTTCCTGTTAATTATTTTTTGAGGTTAGTTCAATGTAATTGGATCCAGATCAATTTCAAATTTTCCATTAATTATTCTTTGAGGTTAGTTCATTGCAGTTATATCTAGTTTTCGATTTCTCGTTAATTATTCTTTGAGATTAGTTCAATACATTTGCATCCAATTTCCAATTTGTTGTTAATTATTCTTTTGAGGTTAGTTCAATGCTGTTGCATCCAGTTTCCTATTTCCAGTTAATTATTCTTTAAGGTTAGTTCAATATATTTGCATCCAGTTTTCAATTTTCCATTAATTATTCTTTGAAGTTAGTTCAATGTATTTGCATAAAGTTTTCGATTTCTCATTATTCTTTTTTTTTTTAGGTTAGTTCATTGCAGTTGCGTCCAATTTTCGATATATTGTGAATTATTTTTTGAGGTTAATTCAATGTATTGGCATCAAGTTGCCGAATTCCCATTATTCTTTGAGGCTAGTTGGATGCGCATTTGCATCCAGTTTTTGATTTACCGTTAATTGTTTTTTTAGGTCAGTTCAATGCAGTTGGATCAAATTTCTGATTTCCCATTAATTATTCTTTGAGGATAGTTCAATGCATTTGCATCCAGTTTTCGATTTCTCATTAATTATTTTTTGAGGTTAGTTCAATGCATTTGCATGCAATTTCTAATTTCTTGTTAATTATTAATTATTCTTTGAGGTTAGTTTAATGTCATTACATTTAGTTTCATATTTCTCATTAATTATTCTTTAAGGTTAGTTCAATGCATTTGCATCCAGTTTTAGATTTCCCGTTAATTATTTTTTGAGGTTAGTTCGATGTTGTTGCATCTAGTTTTCGATTTTTCGTTAATTATTCTTGGAGTAGCTTGTTGCGTTTGCATCCTGTTTCCAAATCCCGTTAATTATTATTTTATATTAGTTCGTTGCATTTGCATTCATTTTTCGATTTCTCGTTAATTATTCTTTGAGGTTAGTTTGATGTTGCATCTAGTTTCTAATTTCCCGTTAAGTATTATTTGAAGTTAGTTCAATATAGTTACATCCAGTTTTTGATTTTCCTTTAATTATTCTTTAGAGGTTAGTTTGTTCAATGCATTTCCATTTATTTTTCGATTTCCTGTTAATTATTTTTTGAGATTTGTTTTATGCAGTTGCATCAAGAATTTCTCTTTAATTATTATTCGTGGTTAATTCAATGCATTTGCATCAAGTTTCTAATTTTCGATTAATTATTCTTTAAAGTTAGTTCAATGTAGATACATCCAATTTCCGATTTCATGTTAATTATTTTTTGAGGTTAGTTCATTTGATGTATTTGCATTTATTTTCCGATTTTCTATTAATTATTCTTTGAGGTTTTTCTACACAGTTGCATCTAGAATTTCATGTTAATTATTATTTGAGGTCAATTCAATGTAGTTACATCCAATTTTCATTTTCATGTTAATTATTCTTTGTGGTTAGTTTGATGTATTTTCATCGAGTTTTAGATTTTCCGTTAATTCTTCTTTGAGGTTATCGATGTATTTGCATCTAGTTTCCAATTTTTCGTTAATTATTCTTTGAAATTAGTTCAATGTAGTTGCACCGAGTTTCTCATTTCTCGTTAATTATTTCTTTGAGGTTAGTTCATGTATTTGCATCCAGTTTATGATCTCTGGTTAATTATTTATTGAGGTTAGTTCAATGCAGTTGCTTTCAGCTGCCGATTTCCCCTTAATTATTTTTTGAGTTTATTCGATGCATTTGCATCCAGTTGTTGATTTTGGTTAATTATTTTTTGAGGTTAGTTTAATTAAGGGTGGCAATGGGTCGTGTTGGGTTGGATATGTGTTGTCTCATATCTGGGTCATGCGTTAGGAGAGCAAATCCAAACCCAACCCAATTACTAACCGTGTCGAGTTTGTCAAATCCAAACCCAACCCATATTATTTCCTAAGTTGGTCCATCCATAATTCAATTGCATATCAATGAAAATTGAATAATGAAACATTTTTTTGTTGAATGAATAAATATGACGACTAATCATTCTCCTTTTAATCATTTATTTTAGGTAGTTAGGATGATGAGATCTTACAAAATATAAACAAATTTATCTTAAAACAGGTTATACATGTCCCATTAGACCCGAGAACAAATCGGGTTATGCGAGTTAACATATGTGACCCTAACCCAACCCATTTATTTGACGGGTTTGGTGGGTCAACCCTTAAATGACCCAAAAGCCGTTTTTCTTAACCCGAACCTGCTAATTTCGTGTTGGGTACCGGGTCGTGTACAAAACTGTCACCCCTAAGTTCAATGCATTTGCTTCCAACTGCTGATTTCCCTTAATTATTCTTTGAGGTTAGTTTGATGCATTTGCATCCAGTTTCCGATTTCCTATTAATTTTTCTTTGAGGTTAGTTCGATGTTGTTGGATCCAATTTTCGATTTCCCGTTAATTATTCTTGGATATTAGTTTGTTGCATTTGCATCCTATTTCCAAATCCAATTAATTATTATTTTATATTAGTTTGATGAATTTGCTTTCATTTTTCGATTTCTCGTTAATTATTCTTTGAAGTTAGTTAGATGTTGTTGCATCCAGTTTTCGATTTCCGTTAAGTATTCTTTGAAGTTAGTTCAATGTAGCTACATCCAGTTTTTGATTTTCCGTTAATTCTTCTTTGAGGTTAGTTAGTTCGTTCAATGCATTTGCATTTATTTTCCAATTTCCCGTTAATTATTATTCGATGTTAATTTAATGATTTGCATCAAGTTTATAATTTCCCGTTAATTACTCTTTGAAGTTAGTTCAATGTAATTACATCCAATTTCCGATTTTCCATTAATTATTTTTTGTCAATGTAGTTTCATCAAGTTTTTAATTTCCCGTTTTCATATTATAAATCCACTTTTGGTGGTGGAGTTCATTTGGAGTTCATATAAGGCAGAGTTCAAATTCCCCGTCACCTGTGAAGCAATCTAATTAAGTGGAAAACATATATGAGTATAAATATATATTTCATTCTCAAAATGATAACAGAAAAGCGGCAAAACAAAGAGATCAAGGCATTTGTAAAATCTTAATTACTCATTTGTAAAAAAGAAGAAGATGAAGGCAGCATGAAAACAAATGGCATGCATTAACACACAAATGTATGGTTACATACTTCAAACAAAATAGAATTAATACGTGTAAACATAGGTATTCTTCCTTCTCTTGATCCTAGATTGTCTATATAACCTATTGAATGGTTACAGACTTTAAACCAAAAAAATTAATACATGCAAGCATAGTTATTCTTCCCCCTGATTCTTCCATAAGCCAATTCAAATTGTCTAAACCATACACTTGGGATATGACCGACATGTATGTAGAAAGATACAGTTTCTGGTGTTGCATAAAGATTATGAAAACAAAAGTTGTACATGTCACTTCGTGGGGCCTTGAATTGAAACTTGTCTCCAGATGTTCCCTCCAAAGAGTGTACCACATTACCTGCAAGAAGTCTAGCGGATCAAAAATAGCTGCAATATGTAGTTGCTTGTTATCTGACAAATTAAAAACATTTGGCTTGTTGGTTGAAAAGGAGGATCCAAGATTTTCCATCATTTTCAATTATGTTTATCATTCTTTGTGATCTTTACTTTCCATCTTCAAATCTTCTTTTCCTTTCTTTCTTTAAAACTCTGATTGTCACTGGAAGACATGTCAGAAAAAAAAACTTGGTAACACAGCAACAATAAACTAATAAAATTGTAAGAACAAACAGACCACAAATTTTATCCCAAGTACATTGCACAACAATATGTAAGTGATATATCTAAGGACTTCCAAAAAATAACTACAACCTAGCTAGGTTACATTGACTAACACGGGTAGGTGTGTCCGTGTCGGACACGGATATGAATTGTCGGACATAGCAAAATATCAAAATTCGAGGTAAATTACATACAATGTGTTCGATATGTGTTCGACACGACAACGCGGGGCCGGATACGTATCCGATATAGATTTTTTTCAAAATATGGCGTGTCCATGTAACCTAGACTACAACAAAAGGAGTGCTAACCCAAAAAACAAGGAGAATAAAATAAATAAATAAAACTTTCTCAAAATGTTTTAAAATGCACATAGAGAGGTGAAAAATGACATGAAAAACACTGATGACTCGAACAATCCTTAAATCCACTCTAAGAATCATTTGAATCTTATATACAACTCCACCAATTCCTATCATTATCAGCTTTAAATAACACAACCAATCAAAAATTAATATCTACATTATATCTCCTTCAATCCATTTCAAAATCCAAAAGCATCAAAGACATACGACGAAGGGGCGGGGAAGGTCGACAACTACATGAGGGGTAGCTATTGTAAAAACAATTCAAACCTAAGTGTTGCATCATTTTACCCAACAATATGACCATGTGATTTATCGAGAAGAACTTCAGAGCATTCTCACGCCATCTCCTCCAATGATAACTCACAAACTAAAATGAGAATTTAAGACCTCTGAACCCCTAAAGGCCAAATCATCTCAAATGAAAGATATGAACCATTATTGTTAATTAATTAAAATCCACTTCCAATACGTTAATAAACAATCTATCTAAATTAATGAACTTAATGAATATGCATGACTTAAGAAGATCAAATCGGGGCTCTTTACCCTCTTCGGGGTCTCTTAACAGATGTTTGGATATATATTATCATCAATTCTTAGACAAAAATGCAACCGAGGAACTGATAACACTGTAACTGAGATTGAGAGGTATCTAATTATGTATGCAGCTCAAAATGATAAGTACCATTTCATGAGCCACAATCGTAACTGTAGGAAAGTGAGATTCAACTTAGTGTGCCTTCAAAAGCAGACCCACACACACATGTAACAAACAACCTTTGATATGCCAAACTACCATAGCCCATTAATACTTTATTCACCTCTACACTTCTACTTTTCACTACTCAAAACTAATTGTCTTTTACCTTTATAGCCTACATGAATAGATTGACTTCATGATTTCTTGCTATGTGTGCTAGGTAGTAGGTATAACACACAAAACTAAAAGATAAAAATAATTTGACTATAAGATGCAATGCTCTATAGCACATAGAAAACTACATAATAAAATAACCCACACAATTTATTTAAAACACTCGACAACAATGTTATGTTGCATTAAACCAATTCACACTTTCAAGCTCGAGTTCAAAACTCCGATTTATATCAAATTCTATTGTCTGAATATATGCACCTACCAAGTACCTTAATAGCTATATTTGAAGTCTCCACCACTATCTATGTAGAACTGTAACATGTAGAAAATATATGCAGATCATAAACTGTGACGTAACAGTAGTTCTAGATCTCCACTTGACATGTATGAATAAAGCTCTCAACAGAACAATAGTTATAGGCATCCACTCGCTACACCCACTACATATGGTATTTCCAATACCTTTGACCACTTGACAGGCCTTCTGCACTCGAAGACATGCCCATCCAAGGCTACAACCCCCAAGATATTTAGGAGCATTTGCTACATTATAATCAAGTCTAATCATATACAAACTCAATGATGTTAATATAGTAATTTATAAGTACGACAGTCTACCACTTTTTACAAATTGATGATTGAATTCTAACATCTAGTACTATCGGAATCATAAGTCAACAGAAACACTATGTGATAATTTGTATAAGCCGCATTGAACCACCTTGCCCTGAACCACATGAGTGTTCCCTTGGGTTAAGGACTTCACAAACCGCTCCCAAAATGTTGAATTGTAAGTAAAACAAACAAATTCATTAAAGAAACCTGCTTGATTAGCGGATTCGTTTTGCAAGAGTTTGAATCGAAATAGAAGGCTTCAAAGATTCATTTGATCCAGATTTGACAACACCCATGAAATCGATAAGAAAATTGGAGTAATTGTTTCAAAGAAAAAACAACAAATAATAGCACTTAATACTGTCAATTTCTAAGAAAAAAACCACTCATTTAAATTCAACAGAACATCAAATTCGAATTTTTAAGAGTTTGAATCGAAATAGAAGGAGGCTTCAAAGATTGATTTTATCCAGATTTGACAACACCCATGAATTCTATAAGAAAATTAGAGTAACTGTTTCTAAGAAAAAACAACGAATAATAGCACTTAATACAGTCAATTTCTAAGAAGAAACCACACTCATTTAAATTCAACAGAACATCCAATAATATCTAGACACTAAGAAAATAATATATAGTGCACTATTAAATAATATACTTCAAAATGGAAAACTTGTTTTTGACCGTGTAGAAAATTCGAATGATTGTCTATGCATACTTTTGAGGGTAAGGATGTGCACAATTTCACTCCATTCTTTTTGGTCCAAGATATCAAAACAAATCACATTGGTTTAGTTTGGTACTGGAAGCAAAATTGGAGTATGCATCATCTTTAAAGTAAAAATGGCCATGTGACGACCTCAAAACCAAGGCGATTCTAAAGCCTTATCAATTCTTTTTTAGTTCACTTAGTATCTTCCTCAAGCTTCAAGTGCACGTGTGTGAACCTGCCTATACAATAGTTATAATAAAATTAAAACTAACTAATATAGCTAAAATAAACATAATATATGTAGGAGTGGATATCGATTAGAGACGGATTTATGAAGAGATTGAAGCCAATTCAGGTCGAAGGAATGAGAACAACCTGTTCTTGTTGGGAAAATTGTTCTCCTAGATTTGTTTCCGTGTTGCTTGTCTTTATGAAAACTCAAAGGATTACTGCAGCATATTCATTGCAGTTGCTTGATCTAGTAAAAAATGAAAGTGTTAAACTATAATTCGGATGGAAGAAAAGTTGTTGAACGGTAGCATCCCTCGCATCATTATAGTTGGAAAAAAAATATTTATTTCGCTTCTTAACAACATTTCAGCTTTAGTAGAAATAATAAATCACTGACTTAATATAAATAAGTAAAAATTGTATTCAAGCAACACCATGAAGGCCACCCTACAAAATAAGAGTATAAGCAAAAGATTTTTTTTTAGTTGATCATACCTTCCAAGAAAGATATGATGGAGCTACTAATATAAAATAAGAGTACATGCTTGAAAATATTGCACAATTTTGCACAAAAAATGCACACTAAGTTGGAAGTATAAATAGATAAAACATAATATCAACAACATCAATAAGAAGGATAATGGAACAAATGCACAACTTGATGTTTAGTTACTCACCATTCAAGATAAATTTCATCCTCTCTTCAAGCGGTTTATGTAGATCAGGTACTGCGGGGTTAGAATATGAAGTTCCACTCCATGAAAGCATAAACACCACACAACTATCGATCTCTTGGTGTTATGGACTAAATAGTTGTTCCAACAAAAAAAATCAGTTGCATAGGTTATGGTATAGAGCTCAGGTGCCCTATACCATCGAGCAAAAATCTGCTCAAAATGATTTTTGTCAAATTCATGTTTAAAATGTTTTAAGAATTCACATCGGAGGCAGTGAATTTGAGCATGCTAAACAGATTCAGTTCAAATGAAGGCAAGCATTCTCAAACGGCATCTGAGGTATGAAAAGGCATGTCGTATGGGGTTATTAGTTACTAAAAAGGACTATCGAGCCTTGGAAAGATTAATTGCAAAGATCAACTTAAAGTAATGATGGCAATTAGAAAAATTGTTCAGCCTTTTCAAAAAATGTTATGTGACTTATCTTAGTTATTCCTCTTTTGTTATTGAAATGGTTCAATATGAAAAGTATTATTTGTTATCCGCTCCGTTTAGCTAGCCTTCTAGGTTCATAGTACACACTAAAATATTCTTTTGAATCTAACTATATGCCATTTGCTTCATGATTTAACAACATGGGTCATAACCAAATTCAACCCAATAAACATGGTGCACTTATATCTACTTGTGTCCAAACAAAGTCCAATACTAACTCACACTCGCCTTCATGTCCACCAATACCTAAGTAATCTAACTAATAAACCAACTTGCAAACAGGATACCCGTCAAAGAAAGATAAAGCACCACCAAATGATGAAATTAACTCCAACCTCATCAAACTACTCAACAACCATACCCAGTTACATTAACATAAAAGACACCACACCTACAAAAAAATATTCAAAGGCAAAACAAAACAAAACAACATACTTGATGAGTAAACCTGCCATTGGGGCTACCAAAAATCTGGGCTAACCCAAAATCAACGAGTTTAAGCTACCCATCAGCTTCAATCAACAAATTATTCGGCTTCATATCCCTAAAAACCAAAAACCATCACACCCCAAACTCATAAAAACCACAACAAAAACAAACAATTCCATAACAAAAATAATATATATACATTACCTATGCAAGACCCATTTCTTAATTATGACAATAAGCAAGTCCTTTCAGAGTCATTTGAATATATGGCAAAAAACAGTTAAGATTTTGAGTAAATTTTGATGTCAAATAATTTAACTCTCAGGGCTTCACATTCAGCCAAGAAATACCCTTGGAAGCTTTATGTTCTGTGAGGTTGAGTGCTTTCACGGCAATTGGACCTTCATCAGGTTGAAGAATTCCTTTGTACACATATCCATAACTACCCATACCAATCAAATTTTCCAAAGTAAAGCCACCTGTTGCTTTATGAAGATCATTGTAAGTAACCCTTCTAAGGTCTACCAAAAACTATTCAATAGCACCTTTTGCCTTAGGCTTTTTCCTCAAATAGTAGATTATAAGGAACAATGCCACAGTGAAAGATGAAGTAAGAATACCAAGTGATATCTTTAAGGGAAAAGAAATTTCATGTTTCTTAGACTTTTGGATGTTGCACTTAGGTAATTTAAGTTCTAGAATGCCTCCACATAACTTCTTGTTTCCAACAATCAAAATTGCACTTGCATTTCCAAAGATTCCTGTTATTGTTACCTCACCATCAAGGTTATTGAAAGATAGGTTTGAACTTTGTAAAACTGAGAGCTTCTCCAATTCTTTCGGAATTTCTCCAATTATGTTGTTGCCTAAAATATCCAGAACTTCGAAGGCCTTCCTTTTAAAGAACCAAGCGAAGACGGAAGAGCTCCTTGAAGGAAATTGTGTTGAAGAAAAAGATATTCCAAATTGTCACAACTACCAAGTGTGACAGGAACTTCTGCCGATATTTTGTTCTCAGATACATCCAAGTAACCAAGATTTTTCAAGTTACCTACTTCCAATGGTATGGAACCACTCAACGAATTGTGTCCCAAGTTAAGGTAAAGCAATTGCAAGGATAGACTAATCTTTGGTTCTAGAATGGTGCCTAAGAAATTGTTATAGGAAAGGTCCAAAATCTGTGTGTTTTGATTTCTGAGACTTAAAGCAATGTCTCCTTCAATCTATGGAATTGTTATGCAAATCAAGATGGAACAATAGCGACAAATTCCTTAGGGAGGAAGGGATCCGTCCTGACAATTGGTTTGAATTTAGAACTAATTCTTCTAGGTTCTGAAGATCTCCAACGTTGGTGGGAATACTACCAGTGAATAAGTTAGAACACAAATCCAAATCAATCAAACTTCTTATATTCCCAATTTCATTAGGAATATTTTCATAAATTTAATTATGTCCTATATACATTGTTGCAAGTTGCTTTGAGAAATTAGCAATTGAAACTGGTAATGTACCTCCACACTAGGTTAACAAAGGTCTATTGAGTTCGATTTTTTTTTTTTTTTTTTTTTTTTTGACTTTGTGAGAGTATTTGGAGTTTTTGTTGGGGTTTACCTCTTTTCGTGAGTGGAGAAAGGCCGGCACAAAAAAAGTAGATGAATGGTTGAGTTTAGGGAGGAGTCCGATTGTTTTTTATTTCTTATTTAAACTTCCGATTTTATGAAAACCTTTTGCAAACTTCCGTTTTTTTCTCCCTATTTTTCGTAATTAGCTTTCCCTATTTTATCGTAATTAGTTTTGGCCACGTGGACACTCTCAAAACTCTCCCTCAATTGATGAGGAGAGAGCTATAATATATATATAAAGATTAGTTTTACTTTAAAATAAACTTATGCAAACAATGTTTCTTTTGCATATGACTTTTGCAATCCAAATAGTCAAATACCCTATATTGGTAGGTGTGTGTTTGTTTTTCTTCTGTGAGGTGGCATACGGCAACTCTTGCCTATGATTTTCCCTCTAAAGGCCATTAAATTTTGTCAGAATTCTCTCTGAGCTAGAGACTAGAATGAAAAAAATAATAATAATAATAATAAATATATAAATCAAATAAAAACAACACTCGGTTTTTTTTGTAACTAAACAACACTCAGTTATCTCAAACCTTTGTATTTCGATTTAAGGTTCAAATTTCTAACTTCAAACAACCACCAATATTTTTTGGTAAAGTCAAATAACCGCCAATCGTTCAACCTAATTTAAAGAACACAACCTTTAACTTAAATTGTAAGCTTGTAGCTATAAAACCTTGCCAACTTAAGTTTGCTTCTTACTTGAACTAAAGAGGGCTCGACTGTCCTCTTTACAAACAATTTCTCATCTTAATTGGTTTTGGAACGTTAGTTGACTAACTTTTTACTTTCGTTTATTTTTCGAATAAAGTTATGGCGATCTATCCTCTCAATCAGAGGCAGTTGGAAAATCCCCAAAGTTTATCTTAAAAATAGGCTTTAATTTCACTTATAAAGCCTAAAAGAAATGTAAATCCCTTCCTGAAAAATAGGCCTCCACACAGAATACGTGAAAAACAAATTTTTCCATTTATAGGCTTCAATTCTTAGTTTATATACCATTTTTTTTAATTAAATTTTTGAGAAAAAAAGGCCTGTGAAATCAGCCTTAGACCACACTTTGGATTGAGCCGACCCTGCTCTCAACTCAAAAGTTAGTTTATAGCACCCCGTGTTTTTATTATTTGTTTTTTTTCTATAATAATAATAAAGATAATAATAATAGATAATAGATATAATAAAAATAGGATAAGTGTTAGTGGAAATAGGAGACATGGGTTTATGGGATAAACTCTCGTCCCTATTTCGGGGGTTTTGTTTTGAACAGAACAGAAAACAGGATAGGGTTGGTAAAAACAAAAAACACCGCGAGAGTTTTTCAGAAAAGGGAGAAGTTTTACTGACAACAGAAAAGGAAGGTTTTTCCTGGTAGCTGGTTGATAATCGGAGAGCGCTACAGGTGAGTAGAGTTTATCTCTCACCACTACTAAAGCTATGATTTTCGTCTGTTTAATATTTACGTATTTTACTGTCGAGTGTTTCCGACCAGTTGTTTTAAAATTTTTAGTTCTGTCGATATGTTTAGAGTTGATTTGAACTGTTGAATCTCTGAAATCGGTTTTGGAACTGTTGGAACTCGGAAGTCGTCAATGGCGGCGTCGCGAGTCCAACAGGGAGAAATCGCCAGTATTTTTGTCGAGCTTTGTTTGGGCCTGTTGAGGGGCAGCGCCAACCCAACAGCCACAAGTCGTCCCATATTTTGGTTTGAAACCGTACTGATGGTGGTTGTGAAACCGTACTGATGGCGGTTTTGGTCGAACTCGGTTTTAGGTGTGATGCTAGATTATTATTTTGTATGGTGTTGTGATTGGGTTGTGTAGTGCGGGATGTCGGGGCAGTGAAGTTTGGAGGGAGGCGTCAATGGCGTTACTGCCATTACTGTGATACTGAAGGTTTTGATTTTTGTTTTGATTTTCGTGTTTGAACTGTTTTTTTTGTATTGTGGGTTGGTGGTTTGATGTATAGTGGTAGTAGGGAGTTTGTGGGGACTGTTGAAAGGTGGTGGAAGCCATTAATGGCGGCGGTAAGGTTTTAGATCTAGATTTGATGAAGGGGGATTGAGGTAGCAAATCGAGGTGGAGCTTTCATTAAAGTTATAGGGTTTTTGATTTGGGCCAAAACCGACTTGATGAAATGGGAGTGGGTGGCTGGTGGTGGAAGAGAATGGGTGAGGAAGAAGAACTGTGGATCGGTTTGGGCTTGGGCCTGGGTCGGTTTCAGTTCTTGGGCCTTAGTTGATTGTTGGGCCCTATTCATATCTATTTTCTGTTTTGGGCTGATTTTAAATCTTTTGAGTTTGGGCCGATCCAAATCTTTTAAGTTTGGACCAGTTCTATTTTGTTTTGATTAGGGCCCAGTTCTATTTTAATTTGTGGACCAGTTAAATTTTAAGTTGTTGGGCCGGACCAGTTCAACTAATTTTGGACCAATTTGGATTAGTTTTTGGGCCGGTTTCAGTTCAATTTTTGGGCCGAACCACTTAACTGTTTTGGGCCAGTTTATAATATTGCTTGGGGCCAGTCCATAGGACTTAATATAGATCCCAATTGGGTCAGGTGGAATAAATAAGTTGGTTTTAGACTTTCGGGTTCTAAGGTTTGGGCTTGGCCAGTTGGGTCTGAACCATTACCTTAGTCATGAGCCCATGAGCCATGCACATTGACCTTAGCCATGAACCATAGCTATGACCCCGAACCTGTTGAACATGAAAACGACAGTTTGACTTCGACCATGATGGTTGACTTTGACCAGGGTTGACTTTGACCAAAGTTGACTGTTGACCAGGGTTGACTTTGACCAGTTGACCCAATTTGACCTTTTAACTCGGATTATGATTTGGGTTATTAAGATAAGTCTAGGGCTATTAGCATACTTGACTTTAGGCTAAGACCTCTATATATAATGTGTATGTGTATTAACTACTCGTGATTTTGCGATTTTTATGATATGCAACGTTATGACACTAAGACATCTCTGAAATTAATAACGCGTAAATAAAAAATACAGGAATCAAGATACTCATTTGTTCTCTGAAATGATATATAAAATAAAGTTCAATAATCGAAATAAATTCTTGCACTCTTTTAGAACTCTCCACGCTTAAAGTTTTGGAATTGAGTTTTATGACTGTTGATGTCATATGTTAGGTGGGCATTTATGGAATGTGCCATAAATGGCCCGTTAGCGTTATCTATGGGTATTCATTGAATGTGCCATGAATGACCAGATTCTTTGGACTACCCTAGAGAGGAACTAAGGTATTAAGCCTTGCTTGGGTTAGTTGTATTCCTTGAGTGTAATGCGGGAATGTAGGGTTGGGTATTCCTTGAATGTGACGGGAATGACCTAAGGTACATAGGTTGTGAAATATGTGTATAAGAAAAGTAATTGATTATTTGATAAGAGAAATTGATTTGATTGTGCAAGTGTGCTTGGGTTTACTTTTGAATACCTATAGGATATCGACAAATGTTAGAAGTTCTAACTTTCTTTTGCAGGAGGGTAGGACTTAATAACATTTTTGTGCAGGGACGCGGTCCTACCCTTATACAGCAGTGGATATCGGTAAGTTTTAATTCAATGATTTAGATATTAAAACGAGTATTATAATGAGTTAATATAATGGAAGTTTTGCTTGGGAAGAAACTATGCCGGTTGAAATGACGGAACTACCTATCTTCCAAGCTAAGAATGAGTAAGTTATGGGAAAATATAACGTGATTGTTTGGATAATTAAAGTATAATAATGTTTATATGTGGTTAGTCTACTCATACCAGCAAATTCCATTTTGCTGACCCATGTTTGCTTTGTTTTGTTAGCGTGGGTGTGTTCTTAGGAACACTGTGGAAAGCGATGGAACTACTTGGCGTGTGATTAGGATTCTCGCTTTGGAAGCGATCTGGGAGTTTAGTTTATTAGGTCCGATCTTTTGGAAGGATGTAATAACGTAGGTTACATTTTTATATGACATGAGAATACGATGTTGGAAATTGTTATTCTTAAAGTTTGTTTATGTTTGTATTGGGATGGAAGAAAGTTTTTAATAAAGTGATAGTTGAGGAATTTGGAGATTTTTGTTGTTAAGTTGATCCTGTTGTGATGTGGGTTTTAGGTTTTGACATGTGTTGTATCCCCCCGTCATAGCCTGGGTTTTTAGACAACTGAACCAAGTGATGGTTGAGATATTTATATTTCGATTATTCATTTTTTTTAATTGTTTAGAAATTCGGGCTGTGACATAGTTACTCTCCTTCGGCTCCACTATTGACTATCAACATAATCTCGATCATTTTCGACCCAACCTGAAGCAAGTTACTAGCCTAGTGTTGGAATTACAATCAAACACAACTTAACCTCAGCACATAGATAGTAGATGTACTACTACTTTCATGAATACTTTTGGTTAAATTTGTTGAAGTTACGGAACACCCCGAAATAGAGAATAGAGAAAACAGTAACTAGTAACTGGGTTCACCTCAATTTGATTTTACCTTTATTAGATTCCCAGGCATTGTCAAGAAGTATTCACTATTCTTTTTTTTATATAGGTAGAAGTATTCACCATTAGAGGATTTAGAGCATCATCAACACGTTGTGATATTTCATTTTCAATGTGACAGTTGACAATTTTTATAGCAATTTTCGTCACTAACGCGTTGTCAAATGATCGTTTTGATTTTAAGAATTGTCAAAACTGGACCCAAATTGGTGAAGAATATAGAAATGGTGTGCACAGGACAACTTGACCTGTCCAAGAGTGGGACGGGACTACTTTAGCCGTCCAGCATTTTTTTGTTTTTTTTAATAAAAAATTCAAATCTGGAACCAAAATAGAAATGTCTCGCATGGGACAATTTGACCCGTTCAAGAGTGAGACTGGACTACTTTAGCCGTCCAGATTTTTTTTCGTTTTTTAATAAAAAATTCCAAATGGCTGGATTTTGTACCGTTGGGCTTTTGGACTATTGGGCTTTTGTAATTTGGCACGGGACAATTATTCCCGTCCAAAATTTAAAAACAAATTTTGCCCAAAATACATTGGTTCTTCCCATAAATTTAGAAATTTTAAACTGCCAAAACTGATGAGGTGTCACAAAGCAAAATAGAAATGCGTTGATGATGCTCTAGCACATCTATATATATATATATATAAAAGCTCGCGCACATTCTCTCTCCTCACCATATCGATCCATTTTGCACCTTAAGCAATATGATTGGCTCCTAAAAAATTGGATCTAATAATAATTAGTCACACCTCCCCAAATTTATTTAAATCTCCTTCATTTTTTTTTTGTATTACTCTGACCTCCTCAAATTTTATATTTGGGGGCCTCTCCAACTTAAACTTATCGCACAATTATTTATGTAAACTAATACTCAAATTCGCACCTCTGCTTGGCGCCCAGCAAGTAATCTAACACCATGTGCATCATACATCACCTGTCAAGTAATGCATCAATAAGCAATCTCCAAAGTTGACATTTGTAAACAAAACAAAATTCCTTTATTGAATAGCCGTTCTTAAAACTAAGGCCTAAACCTGATACCATGCTAAACAAAACAAAAATTCTATATGTAAATCTGTCTCTAAACCTAAGTGACGTTAGCACCTGTACATTTGCCATTGTCCTGGAAGCACTTGGATACATTGGCACGGCTGCGTTAATATTCTATATTCAGGAAACCCCCACGAGTGTTTATTCTGAACCATAACCCCCTCCTCCCCCCTTCTGTTTTTTTTCTCTGGTTGTACCATAACTTCACAGAACTTGAATTTTGCGTGTAAAATTACATTTTTCATTTGGATTCCTAGATTCTTCTAGTGTTTAATGAGTGGTTTATGCTGTTTAGCCT
Organism: Coptis chinensis; assembly: GCF_015680905.1. Taxonomy (NCBI): domain Eukaryota; kingdom Viridiplantae; phylum Streptophyta; class Magnoliopsida; order Ranunculales; family Ranunculaceae; genus Coptis; species Coptis chinensis. The sequence continues at coordinate 81,763,876 of NC_141463.1, read as the reverse complement.
TTATTTCCGAGAAAAGTGGCGTTGATCACCGGTAGAAGTAATCAAGGTTCACAATCGCTTTACTTGATGGTGTTACTTACGCTCATTCTTAACATGCTTCATCTCTAAGGATTCTTTTGGTTTTATGTCAGGTCTTGGGGACCCCAACCAGAGAAGAGATTAAATGCATGAATCCAAATTACACCGAATACAAGTTTCCTCGGATCAAAGCCCACCCATGGCACAAGGTGAAAACTTTATAATGGAGTGGATGCATTTTATTTTGATATTTCCTAATATGCAAAACCTCTTCTCTTTCACCACCACTAAATCTCATCCTCCAATCATGGCGACCGAGATGAGCAAAAAAAGAAATTATATTCCATCTCTTCCCATTCTCTTACTATATATAATATTATTATTTTTTTTTTTTCTAATGTGTTCATTTTGGGTTAACAGTTTGTGGCTGACAGAAATATATTCTGACCGGTTCACCTGATCCTATTTTCCATGTTTGTTTCGGTAGGATGATTTTTCTCTTACTTGGTTGCTCTTCCTGAAGAACGTCGTCATCTTGCTCATGCCCGAGAACATGCTGCTCATTAATTGTCAGGTATGTCATATCATCCTTTTAATTATAATTAGATTCATTGATTTGCTTTAATTATTAGTCTGGTAATTATATTAATTGAATTGATTGGTTAATATAAATTGGGCATTTTGGGTATTGTTGTTTGTTAGTTGAATGTGGTTAGTTTTTAGATATGAATATAGAGGAAGTATGTTGAATAATGAATATAAAATGAGTATTTTAAAGAGGGGTTTAGTGGACGTAGTCGTCAGGAGAGTTTTGATACAATGCTTGATTATTCGTTCTTTAGCATGTTAAAGAACACGCCGATCATTAATCAGGTAGTGTTAAATTAGATTGATTGAGTTGATTGGGTTTTTATGTCCAATCTTAATGCTTATGGGATATGTAGTTATTTTGGAATGTTGGTTTACTATGAGCATTTTTTATTTGACCGGGAAAAGTTATATTTCATTCTCTAATTCTTTTTTACAATCACCACATTATTAGCATGATGCTAACAGTTACGCTCCATATAACCCGACAAACGAAAAATGCAAAGATTTTGAGACTATATTATCCCAATTCACAATAAAATCTTGAAATCTCAATTCCGTGGAGTAAGCATCGCTCCTCGACCAATTATACAAAGTCTCTTTAACTTCAATTAAGATCTTTCACAATTCTTTCTCCTTACTTTTAAAATTTTCCGATTTCGCTCTAACCAAAGAACCCACACTATTGCGTTCGGAAGATGCTCGGCAATCCACTTTTCTTTTGGTGTAAGAAACTCTATGAGTTTATAATGCTATTGCTGAATTTGGATTGTTTTGGATATGAAGGTAGATAAAGTATAATGATTGAAATGGGGTAGTTAAAGAGGGGTTTAGTTAGTGTAAGTGTCAGTATTTATCAATTATATAAAAGCGATAAAACTAAAATCATCATATGTGCCACCCGTACCCAAAAGTTCTAAGTAAATTAAATCAAAATAAAATTCTCATTTTTTTCCCGATATTTATATTTTGCTTATTGGGCTATTTGGTTTGTTAAAGGTGAGAAGGGGAGGAGGATTAGGGAACTGACATCTGTCGTTCAGAAAAGGTTCAAGTTTCCTAAAAACAGTGTTGTGCTTGCTCAAGTTGAGTCTCTTCGAAATAAGCTTCTCGGTGGCCTCGCTATTTGCAGGTATAATCTCATTTCGTTCATTAGAAATTAATATTGATTTTATGTCTGTGATTTGAGTAGCATCTTGATTAGGTCATTATTACAGTGTCTTGGTTATGTTTTTCAAAAACTCAATGGAGCAAGTACCAGTGGAAGCACCACCAGGTATCAAAAAATTTACAACTTCTCTTGAAAATTTGTTGTTTAATTTTGCATGGTCTGCATTTTTCAATATCATTTTGTTGATCGTGTTTTCATTGCGATTATTTTTATTTTCTTGCTTATTCAATATTTTGTATTGGTTTTTTTTTTTTTTTTAATGAAATAATTTCAGTTAACTTGACACAATCCTTATCAAAGATATTATCATTAAGATCATTGAATATTTCTTTTTGGTATAATATATTTTACAAACTTATGTTTTTCAGAACTTTTGATATAATATGATTTATTGTGGTACAATACGAATAGAATTTCCACAATTTTTGTAGACTTAAATATAGGGGTCTCTATTGTACTAAACTTTACAGGGTTTAGGTATTATCTCTATGATATCTTTTCAATTCCCTTAATATTTCTCTGAAAAAAGCTTACGTAATCCAGGAATCTATTGCGTAACAAAAATTAGTACTCTAGCACACGATTGCTAAGGAAAAATAATTGCATTATTTTACTAGCACAACTAGCGTGTTAAATAATATTTCTAATTTATGTTTACGGTAAGGCAGTTAGAGGAAAACAAATAGTTTGGGATTTTTGAGCAAGTAAGCTCAATAACTTTTGAACTTCTTTCAATGGAAGATGTAGTTTTTTTAGATAAAACAACAACAAAATCATTTTGTGGTATGTTGAGCTTAATCACTGTATTGTTCTTATAATCGCCCATTTAAACTGTAATGGAATCAACAGCTTTTGAATGCATAGCCTTTCACAATTTTTGCTCTTATATGGACCGAGCTCATACCAACTCAAATGTTGTAGTACTCTTAACACACTACAACTAAGATGTTTATATTTTCCGTATTTATATATCTTTAAGTTTCTTTTGATCGAGGAAGTTCGGTGCTTGAGAAATTAATTCTTGGACCCGAACAATGAATCCAACACATTCCATCGCTCTTTATTATCGTAATTTAAGCAACAACCATGCTTGCATTCAAGTCCACCTTCTTTTAATTGTTTCTATATATATTATTTGTTTATGAATGTATTTTTCCGATATAAAGTCAATAGTACGAATTCATGTTTGGATGAAAGACATCGGTTGGTTGGTATGGCGATTTTAAACCATGGTATAAATTGTTGGAAATGTGAATGAATTTGTGTCCTCATGGGTTTGAACCCATGACCTTTTGTATCTACTACACTCTAATGTGGGGGGCTTTAGTCCCACATTGGTTACTAAACTTAAGACTCTTAAGTTTATATTGGTTGTGTCCTTATGGAGGGATAGTGTAGAGATATAAGGAGGTGCTTTCGCTGTACACAAAAGGCGTCCTTGGTTTGGGGGCTCTCGGGAGGTGGGAGCTCCAGAAAACCTTAGTGCGCGTGTGCCCACACACGTCGCGCGCAGGGGGGGTGCAAATCCACCCAATTGGGCTTCGCGTGGGTGCGAGTACTGGGCTTGTTTTTGCAGAATCTTTTGGTCTTCTTTCTTTCCAAAAATAAAACTGTAACCGTTTCAAAATCTTTCCTTACTGATTCGAGTCAACACGTTTTTTGCTCTCACATTAAAAACTGGACGTGACTCTCGCCTTGAGGCGAAAGTGTGGCGAATCTATAAAATAAAACACTCTCTTGTTTATCAAGAGAGCTTTAAACGCAGCTTTTTGTTTAGTTCTTCAAATCAAAACCTAGTCCGGTATCCCGAGAGTTTCTCTTGGCGTGTCATTGGTTGGTGACACGCTTCGTCCATTGTTGTATCCTCGGAGGCGTGCGGCGAGAGGCTGGCGGCAACCACACCGGGCGTTTTTAGTCTTAAGGAAATTGTGTCGAAAGCACAATCCTCGATGATAAGTTTTACTTGCTTTATTATTACTGTTTTTCGATACTAGATTATTACAATCTTAAGATGAAAAAAGCGATTGTCTAATAACGATCATTATTATCTAGTATTGTGCTTTCGTTGTTGTAATAATTTTGCTAAGATGGAAAAACCTAGTGGTAAGTCCGTCAAACCCGAAGATTTTGATGGCAGAAATTTTAAAAGCGGTGGCGATGAAAATGCGGTTTTATCGACTACTCTGAAATTGGTTGAATGGATTTCGATTGTGAAACCCGTTTACAATGAAAATGAAGATGAACACAGTGGATTACGGTGGTGTGGAGAGATGGGAAAAGAAAGACTATTTATGTAGAAATTATATACTTGATTGTCTTTCCCTTGATTTGTATGATGTTTATCTTTGTGTGTCAATGCGCCCTCTTGAATTGTGGAGTTTACTTGATAAGAAGTATGCTCTCGAAGATCACGAGGTTCTAAGAAGTTTCTTGTAGGAAAGTTTCTGGAATTCAAGATGGAAGATGGGAAATCTGTTGTTTCTCAAGTGGAGGAGCTGCAAATAATTATTCATGAGATTTTGCAGGAAGGTTATAAAATCTGCAAAGGCTTCCAGGTTGCTTCCATCATTGAGAAACTCCCTTCCTCGTGGAAGGAGTACAAAAACAGTCTCAAACATAAGAAGAAAGAGATGACACTAGAAGATCTGATCGTCAACCTTCGGATCGAGGAGGATAACAGGAAGGCTGAACTCAATGTGGAGACTTCAGAAATGAAGGCTAAGGCTAACCTGGTGGAAGGTAACGCTGCTAGTTCTTCTAAGTCTAAATCAACTAAATTCCCCGTCAAAAAGAAACCATATGCGAACAAGAATAAACAGTCCCAACCTCACTTTAAAAAGAAACCTTACAATCCTGAAATTCATTGCTATGTGTGCGGATCTCGAGGTCATATAGCCCCGGACTGTAAATTCAAAAAAGGTCCGAATGATGGGAAGAAAGACAAGGCACAAGCAAATGTAGTTCAGGATGGTAACTTTTCTGCTGTGGTTACTGAGGTTAACTTGGTGAGTAACATGACTGACTGGTGGGTAGACACTGGGGCTACCAAACACATCTGTGGCACTAAAAGTGCATTTGCGTCCTTCACTCCTCGGGGAGAAGGAGAAAGTCCGTTCATGGGTAACTCATCCGCTTTCTAGAGTTGAAGGAAAAGGACCTGTAATTTGAAGTTCACTTGAAATGTTCTTAATTTGAAGGATGTTCTTTATGTTCACCGATATTAGGAAAAATCTGGTTTACGGTTCCCTTTTAAGTAAGAAGGGGTTCAAACTTGTCTTTGAGTCGGACAAATTTGTTACGACTAAGGGGAGCCTTTGTGGGTAAAGGTTATTTAGATGAAGGCTTGTTTAAGCTCAATGTAACTGATTTTGATTTAAATAAAGCATCTACTTCTTCTTATATGGTTGAGTCATTTGATCTGTGGCATAGTAGACTTGGACACGTTAATAATGTTTCAATTAAAAACCGATGCATCTAGGTAACATATCCAAGAATACTATTTCTGAAAATAAGAGATGTGAAGTATGTGTAGAATCTAAATATGCTAGGAAACCTTTCAAAAAGGTAGAAAGAAACACTGAGTTGTTGGCATTGATTCACACTGACCTATGTGATCTTAAAGGTTACATGACTAGAGGAGGTAATAAATATTTTGTTACATTCATTGATGATGCTTCACGTTTCTGTCATGTTTATCTTCTTAAGAGTAAGGATGATAGCTTAGCTAAATTTATTTCCTTTAAAACTGAAGTTGAGAACCAGTTAGACAAGAAAATAAAAATAGTTAGGTCTGATAGAGGAGGAATATTCCGTCCTTTCAATAAATTTTGTGAAAATAATGGTATTGTACATGAGACCATCGCCTTTATGCTCCCCCCCGAATCCAATGGGATAGCAGAGAGGAAAAATAGGACTCTCAAAGATATGATCAATTCAATGATCAATAGCTCACGGGGCTTCTATGAACCTATGGGGAGGCTTTGCTAACGGCCTGTTATATTCTGAATAAGATACCTTTTAAAGACACAGATAAAACTCCATATGAGATGTGGAAAAATAGGACACCGACTTATAGATTCTTTAAAGTGTGGGGGTGTTTGGCTAAGGTATCTATACCAACACCCAAGAGGACTAAACTTGGCCCTAAAACTGTAGATTGTGTCTTTATTGGGTATGCACAGAATAGCAGTGCCTACAGGTTTTTAGTCTTCAAATCTAAAAATAAATTTGTTGATGATAATACCATTATTGAGTCTAGGGATGCTGTCTTTTTTGAGGATAAATTCCCATTTATTGAGAGATCGGGAGGGACTCCGAGTTCTTCTACACTTGCTCCTAGAGTTCGAGAAGATTCTTCTGCTGAAGATGAAATTGAACTCAGGAGGAGCAAGAGACCTAGGACTAACACCTCTTTTGGACCTGATTTCCTTACTTTCTTAGTAGAGGAGGATCCTCAGACCTATTCAGAGGCCATGTCATCTTCTGATGCGATTTTTTGGAGAGAGGCCATTCTAAGTGAATATGAGTCCATTATAACCAATAACACTTGGGAGCTGGTTCAGTTGCCCCCTGGTTGTAAAACTATTGGGAATAAATGGTTATTTAGAAAGAAACTTAAAGGCGATGGATCCATTGATAAATATAAAGCGAGATTAGTAGCAAAAGGCTATAAACAGAGAGAAGGGTTTGATTTCTTTGATACCTACTCTCTGTGTGACAAGGATTACATCTATCGTAATGTTAATAGCCTTTGCTTCTACTCGTAATCTCAAGTAATTCACCAAATGGACGCGTTAAAACGGCATTTCTAAATGGGGAATTACAAGAGGAGATATATATGGATCACCCGGAAGGGTTTGTCTTAGAAGGCCTTGAGAGAAAAGTTTGTAGGCTAAAGAAATCTCTTTACTGGTCTCAAACAAGCTCCTAAACAAAGGCATGAGAAATTTGATAGTGTGCTAATCTCTAATGGTTTTAATATTAATGAGGCAGATAAATGCATTTATTGCAAATTTGAGGAACAATCTGGTGTAATTATCCGCTTATATGTGGATGACATGTTGATCATTGGAACCAGTTTAGAGAGACCGTCAATAAGACTAAATCTTTTTTGTAAGCATTTTGACATGAAAGATTTGGGTATCATTGATGTCATTCTTGGCATTAAGATAGTGTATAATTCTGATGGAATTACTTTGTCTCAATCTCATTATGTAGAAAAATGCTTAAAAGATTTAATCAATTTGACTGTGTACCCCGCTTGACAACACCATATGATCCTAGTATACATTTGACAAAAAATAATTGGATTAGGTGTATCTCCTTTAGAGTTTTCTAGGGTTATAGGTAGTCTCATGTATCTTATGAACTGCACTAGACCCGACATAGCTTACTGTAGTAAGCAAACTTAGTAGATACACCATAAATCCCAAAGAATGAGCATTGGGATGCTCTTATCGTGAGTATTGAGATATTTGAAATACACTTCAAATTATGGTGTTCATTATGGCGATATCCAAACCGTGTTTGTGAGGGGTACAGTGATGCCAATTGGATTGCTGATTCTCGAATCTAAATCCACTAGTGGCTATGTGTTCACTATGGCGGGGGTGCAGTGTCTTGGAAATCATCTAAGCAAACTTGCATTGCCGTTCCACTATGGAATCTGAGTTTATAGCTTTAGACAAAGCTAGTGAGGAAGCGAGTGGATCGGAATTTTTGATGGATATCCCGCTTTGGCCTAAACCTGTTCCACTGTCTCTATTCATCGTGTGATAGCCAAGCCGCTATCTTGAGGGCCAAAAATACTTCCTATAATGGGAAATCTCGACATATTAAATTAGAAGACATAACACCGCGGCGACAGCTTGTTAAGAGATGGGATCATAGCTATTGACTTTGTGAGGTCAAAAGAAAATTTAGTGATCCTTTAACTAAAGGCCTAGCTAGAGAGCTGGTTTTAGTACATCGAGGGGATGGGGCTAAAGTCTATTAAAGACTAATTGCCTATTTAATTAAATCACCGATAACCCACACCCAACCTTCGTGAATGGAGATCCCGGGATCAAGGTTCAATGGGGAAACAAGTTATCTGCGTGATTTGTGGGGTACTACACCTAGAGTGAAAAACTCGTACCCATCCCTATGATGTAGTAGTACCTTCTGTATCATTTAAAGGATGAGTGAATACTCTTAATGCTTTCTATAGCTGGTTTTCCAGTGGGGTGTAAAGATACAGTACACTCCTGATAGAGGCACCTATATGAGTGAGGAAGTAAAAGCCGCTTCCTATGAGAACTTATAGGCTTGTTCTCTAGAGCACTCATGAAACCTGGGAAGCTCATGGCTATACGAGCACAACTGAGGGAACTCTATGATGATTTTTGAAGTTATGTGTGTTACCTGTTGACTTGGCTTACATATATGTTGAACAGTTCAAGACTAAGGTCACTGGTCAACTAGTAATCCCGACAGACAAACACCAAGCGAAGGTTCAAGTCGTATGACACCTTCAGCCCATTCATAACTTCTTCATACTCCAGACATTCTTGTTTTGTTTTTTCTTTTCTTCTGTTTCTTAATAATTCCATTCATGTGGGGGATTGTTGGAAATGTGAATGAATTTGTGTCCTCATGGGTTTGAACCCATGACCTTTTGTATCTACTACACTCTAATGTGGGGGGCTTTAGTCCCATTATTGGTTACTAAACTTAAGACTCTTAAGTTTATATTGGTTAATGTCCTTATGGAGGGATAGTGTAGAGATATAAGGAGGTGCTCGCCTTAACAAAAGGCCTCCTTGGTTTGGGGGCTCTCTGGAGGTGGGAGCTCCAGAAAACCTTAGTGCGGCGTGTGCCCACACACGCCGCCTTGAGGGGGTGCAAAAATCCCAATTGGGCTTCGCGTGGAGTGCGAAATCTTGGGCTTGTTTTGCAGAATCTTTTGGTCTTCTTTCTTTCCAAAAATAAAAGCAGTAACCGTTTCAAAATCTTTCCTTCTGATTCGAGTCAACACGGTTTTGCTCTCACATTAAAAAGATGGGCGTGACTCTGAAGGGCGAGTGGCGATCTATAAAATAAAACACTCTTTGTTTATCAAAGAGGCCAAAAACGCAACTTATGTTTTAGTTCTTCAAATCAAAACCTAGTCCGGAGTATCCCCGAGAGTTTCTCTTGGCGAAAGGTCATTGGTGGTGACACGCCTCGTCCATTGTTGTATCACGGGAGGCGTGCGGCTTGAAATCGGCGGCCATACCGGGCGGCGTTTTTAGTCTTAAGGAAATTGTGCGAGCACAATCCTCGATGATAAGTTTTACTTGCTTTATTATTACTGTTTTTCGATACTAGATTATTACAATCTTAAGGCGAAAAAAGCGATTGTCTAATAACGATCCGTTGTTATTATCTAGTATTGTGCTTTCGTTGTTGTTATCTTTGCTAAGATGGAAAAACCTAGTGGTAAGTCCGTCAAAACCGAAATTTTTGATGGCAGAAATTTTAAGCGGCGGATGAAAATGCGGTTTTATCGACTACTCTACGAAATTGGTTGAATGGATTTCGATTGTGAAACCCGTTTACAATGAAAATGAAGATGAACACAGTGGATTACGGTGGTGTGGAGAGATGGGAAAAGAAAGACTATTTATGTAGAAATTATATACTTGATTGTCTTTCCCTTGATTTGTATGATGTTTATCTTTGTGTGTATGCATCGCTCTTGAATTGTGGAGTTTACTTGATAAGAAGTATGCTACTCTTGAAGATGCGAGGTTCTAAGAAGTTTCTTGTAGGAAAGTTTAAGATTCAAGATGGAAGATGGGAAATCTGTTGTTTCTCAAGTGGAGGAGCTGCAAATAATTATTCATGAGATTTTGCAGAAGGTTATAAAATCTGCAAAGGCTTCGGGTTGCTTCCATCATTGAGAAACTCCTTTCCTGTGGGAAGGAGTACAAAAACAGTCTCAAACATAAGAAGAAAGAGATGACACTAGAAGATCGATCGTCAACCTTCGGATCGAGGAGGATAACGGAAGAAGGCTGAACTCAATGTGGAGACTTGAAAAATGAAGGCTAAGGCTAACCCGGTGGAAGGTAACGCCGCTAGTTCTTCTAAGTCTAAATCAACTAAATTCCCGTCAAAAAGAAACCATATCACGAACAAGAATAAACAGTCCCAACCTCACTTTAAAAAGAAACCTTACAATCCTGAAATTCATTTGCTATGTGTGCGGATCTCGAGGTCATATAGCCCCGGATCATAAATTCAAAAAGGTCCGAATGATGGGAAGAAAGACAAGGCACAAGCAAATGTAGTTCGGGATGGTAACTTTTCTGCTGTAGTTCTTGAGGTTAACTTGGTGAGTAACATGATCGGTGGGTGGACAACAGGGCTACCAAACACATCCAATGGCACTAAAAGTGCATTTCGTCCTTCACTCCTCCGGGAGAAGGAGAAAGTCCATTCATGGGTAACTCATCCGCTTCTAGAGTTGAAGGAAAAGGGACATTAATTTGAAGTTCACTTCGAAATGTTCTTAATTTGAAGGATGTTCTTTATGTTCACGATATTAGGAAAAATCTGGTTTACGGTTCCTTTTAAGTAAGAAGGGGTTCAAACTTGTCTTTGAGTCGGACAAATTTGTTCGACTAAAGGGGGAACCTTTGTGGGTAAAGGTTATTTAGATGAAGGCTTGTTTAAGCTCAATGTAACTGATTTTGATTTAAATAAAGCATCTACTTCTTCTTATATGGTTGAGTCATTTGATCGTGGCATAGTAGACTTGGACCGCGTTAATAATGTTTCAATTAAAAAGCGATGCATCTAGGTAACATATCCAAGAATACTATTTCTGAAAATAAGAGATGTGAAGTATGTGTAGAATCTAAATATGCTAGGAAACCTTTCAAAAGGTAGAAAGAAACACTGAGTTGTTGGCATTGATTCACACCGACCTATGTGATCTTAAAGGTTACATGACTAGAGGAGGTAATAAATATTTTGTTACATTCATTGATGATGCTTCACGTTTACATCATGTTTATCTTCTTAAGAGTAAGGATGATAGCTTAGCTAAATTTATTTCCTTTAAAACTGAAGTTGAGAACCGGTTAGACAAGAAAATAAAAATAGTTAGGTCCGATAGAGGAGGTGAATATTACGGTCCTTTCAATAAATTTTGTGAAAATAATGGTATTGTACATGAGACCACTGCCCTTTATGCTCCCCAATCCAATGGGATAGCAGAGAGGAAAAAAATAGGACTCTCAAAGATATGATCAATTCAATGATCAATAGCTCAGGGCTTCTATGAACCTATGGGGGAGGCTTTGCTAACGGCCTCTGTTATATTCTGAATAAGATACCTTTTAAAGAACACAGATAAAACTCCATATGAGATGTGGAAAAATAGGACACCGACTTATAGATTCTTTAAAGTGTGGGGGTGTTTGGCTAAGGTATCTATACCAACACCCAAGAGGACTAAACTTGGCCCTAAAACTCAGATGGGTGTGTCTTTATTGGGTATGCCTGAAATAGCAGGTGCCTACAGGTTTTTAGTCTTCAAATCTAAAAATAAATTTGTTGATGATAATACCATTATTGAGTCTAGGGATCTTTGTCTTTTTGAGGATAAATTCCCATTTATTGAGAGATCGGGAGGGACTCAGGAGTTCTTCTACACTTGCTCCTAGAGTTCGAGAAGATTCTTCTGGCGAAGATGAAATTGAACTTCGGGAGGAGCAAGAAAGACCTAGGACTAACACCTCTTTTGGACCTGATTTCCTTACTTTCTTAGTAGTAGAGGATCCTCGGACCTATTCAGAGGCCATGTCATCTTCGATCTCGATTTTTGGAGAGAGGCCATTCTAAGTGAATATGAGTCCATTATAACCAATAACACTTGGGAGCTGGTTGAGTTGCCCCACAGTTGTAAAACTATTGGGAATAAATGGTTATTTAGAAAGAAACTTAAAATGAGATGGATCCATTGATAAATATAAAGCGAGATTAGTAGCAAAAGGCTATAAACAGAGAGAAGGGTTTGATTTCTTTGATACCTACTCTCCTGTGACAAGGATTACATCTATCGGAATGTTAATAGCCTTTGCTTCTACTTTCGTAATCTAAAAATTCACCAAATGGGCGTTAAAAGCGGCATTTCTAAATGGGGAATTACAAGAGGAGATATATATGGATCAACCCGGAAGGGTTTGTCTTAGAAGGCCTTGAGAGAAAAGTTTGTAGGCTAAAGAAATCTCTTTACGGTCTCAAACAAGCTCCTAAACAAATGGCATGAGAAATTTGATAGTGTGCTAATCTCTAATGGTTTTAATATTAATGAGGCGGATAAATGCATTTATTGCAAATTTGAGGAACAATCTGGTGTAATTATCTCGTTTTATGTGGATGACATGTTGATCATTGGAACCAGTTTAGAGACCGTCAATAAGACTAAATCTTTTTTGAGTAAGCATTTTGACATGAAAGATTTGGGTATCGCTGATGTCATTCTTGGCATTAAGATAGTGTATAATTCTGATGGAATTACTTTGTCTCAATCTCATTATGTAGAGAAAATGCTTAAAAGATTTAATCAATTTGACTGTGTACCTGCCAGAACACCATATGATCCTAGTATACATTTGACAAAAAATACTGGATTAGGTGTATCTCCTTTAGAGTTTTCTAGGGTTATAGGTAGTCTCATGTATCTTATGAACTGCACTAGACCCGACATAGCTTACGCCGTAAGCAAACTTAGTAGATACACCATAAATCCCAGCAATGAGCATTGGGATGCTCTTATCAGAGTATTGAGATATTTGAAATACACTTCAAATTATGGTGTTCATTATGGCAGATATCCAAAAGGTGCTTGTGAGGGAATACAGTGATGCCAATTGGATTGCTTTGATTCTCGGGAATCTAAATCCACTAGTGGCTATGTGTTCACTATGGCGAGGGTGCGTCTCTTGGAAATCATCTAAGCAAACTTGCATTGCCCGTTCCACTATGGAATCTGAGTTTATAGCTTTAGACAAAGCTAGTGAGGAAGCAGAGTGGATCAGGAATTTTTGATGGATATCCCGCTTTGGCCTAAACCTGTTCCACCCTGTCTCTATTCACTGTGATAGCCAAGCTGCTATCTTGAGGGCCAAAAATACTTCCTATAATGGGAAATCTCGACATATTAAATTGAAGACATAACAACGTCTTGACAGTTGTTAAGAGATGGGATCATAGCTATTGACTTTGTGAGGTCAAAAGAAAATTTAGCTGATCCTTTAACTAAAGGCCTAGCTAGAGAGCTGGTTTTTAGTACATCGAGGGGGATGGGGCTAAAGTCTATTAAAGACTAATTGCCTATTTAATTAAATCACCGATAACTGACACCCAACCTTCGTGAATGGAGATCCCAGGATCAAGGTTCAATGGGGAAACAAGTTATCTGCGTGATTTGTGGGGGTACTACACCTAGAGTGAAAACTCTGTACCCATCCCTATGATGTAGTAGTACCTTCTGTATCATTTAAAGGATGAGTGAATACTCTTAATGCTTTCTATAGCTGGTTTTCCAGTGGGGTGTAAAGATCTGATACACTCGATAGAGGCACCTATATGAGTGAGGAAGTAAAAGCGCTTCCTATGAGAACTTATAGGCTTGTTCTCTAGAGCACTCATGAAACCACAGGAAGCTCATGGCTATCTGAGAGCACAACCGAGGGAACTCTATGATGATTTTTGAAGTTATGTGTGTTACCCGTTGACTTGGCTTACATATATGTTGAGCAGTTCAAGACTAAGGTCACTGGTCAACTAGTAATCCCGACAGGACAAACACCAAGAAGGTTCAAGTCGTTATGACACCTTGACCCATTCATAACTTCTTCATACTCCGGACATTCTTGTTTTGTTTTTTTCTTTTCTTACGTTTCTTAATAATTCCATTCATGTGGGGATTGTTGGAAATGTGAATGAATTTGTGTCCTCATGGGTTTGAACCCATGACCTTTTATATCTACTACACTCTAATGTGGGGGCTTTAGTCCCATTGGTTACTAAACTTAAGACTCTTAAGTTTATATTGGTTAATGTCCTTATGGAGGGATAGTGTAGAGAGATATAAGGAGGTGCTTTCGCGCACACAAGGCCCTTGGTTTGGGGGCTCTCGGGGAGGTGGGAGCTCGAGAAAACCTTAAGTCTTGCGTGTGCCCACACACGCCGCGCCTTGGGGGTGCAAATCCACCCAATTGGGCTTCAGCGTGGAGTGCGAGTCTTGGGCTTGTTTTTGCAGAATCTTTTGGTCTTCTTTCTTTCCAAAAATAAAAGCTGTAACCGTTTCAAAATCTTTCCTTCTTGATTCGAGTCAACACGGTTTTGCTCTCACATTAAAAATCGGGCGTGACTCTCAGCCTTGAGGGCGAGTGGCAAATCTATAAAATAAAACACTCTCTTGTTTATCAAGAGGAAGCGACGCACTTGCATTTTAGTTCTTCAAATCAAAAACCTAGTGCGGAGTATCCCGAGTTTTCTCTTGAAAGCGGTCATTGGTGACCGACACGCTTCGTCCATTGTTGTATCTGGGAGGCGTGCGGCTTGAAATTTTGGCGGCAACCATACCCGGGCGTTTTTAGTCTTAAGGAAATTGTGCGAAACACAATCCTCGATGATAAGTTTTACTTGCTTTATTATTACTGTTTTTCGATACTAGATTATTACAATCTTAAGACGAAAAAACGATTGTCTAATAACGATCTGTTATTATCTAGTATTGTGCTCGTTGTTGTTAATACTGCTAAGATGGAAAAACCTAGTGGTAAGTCTGTCAAACCTGAGATTTTTGATGGCAGAAATTTTAAGCGCGGATGAAAATGCGGTTTTATCGACTACTCTCGAAATTGGTTGAATGGATTTCGATTGTGAAACCCGTTTACAATGAAAATGAAGATGAACACAGTGGATTACGGTGGTGTGGAGAGATGGGAAAAGAAAGACTATTTATGTAGAAATTATATACTTGATTGTCTTTCCCTTGATTTGTATGATGTTTATCTTTGTGTAACGACTCTACTTGAATTGTGGAGTTTACTTGATAAGAAGTATGCTACTGAAGATGCAGGTTCTAAGAAGTTTCTTGTAGGAAAGTTTAAAGATTCAAGATGGAAGATGGGAAATCTGTTGTTTCTCAAGTGGAGGAGCTGCAAATAATTATTCATGAGATTTTGCAGGAAGGTTATAAAATCTGCAAAGGCTTCCAGGTTGCTTCCATCATTGAGAAACTCCCTTCCTCGTGGAAGGAGTACAAAAAACGTCTCAAACATAAGAAGAAAGAGATGACACTAGAAGATCTGATCGTCAACCTTCGGATCGAGGAGGATAACAGGAAGGCTGAACTCAATGTGGAGACTTCAGAAATGAAGGCTAAGGCTAACCTGGTGGAAGGTAACGCTGCTAGTTCTTCTAAGTCTAAATCAACTAAATTCCCGTCAAAAGAAACCATATCTTGAACAAGAATAAACAGTCCCCAACCTCACTTTAAAAGAAACCTTACAATCCACGAAATTCATTGCTATGTGTCTTGCGGATCTCGAGGTCATATAGCCCGGACTGTAAATTCAAAAAGGTCCGAATGATGGGAAGAAAAAGACAAGGCACAAGCAAATGTAGTTCAGGATGGTAACTTTTCTCTTGTGTGGTTACTGAGGTTAACTTGGTGAGTAACATGACTGACTGGTGGGTAGACACTGGGGCTACCAAACACATCTGTGGCACTAAAAGTGCATTTGCGTCCTTCACTCCTCTGGGAGAAGGAGAAAGTCTGTTCATGGGTAACTCATCTGCTTCTAGAGTTGAAGGAAAAGGGACTGTTAATTTGAAGTTCACTTCTGGAAATGTTCTTAATTTGAAGGATGTTCTTTATGTTCCTGATATTAGGAAAAATCTGGTTTCTGGTTCCCTTTTAAGTAAGAAGGGGTTCAAACTTGTCTTTGAGTCAGACAAATTTGTTCTGACTAAGGGGGGAGCCTTTGTGGGTAAAGGTTATTTAGATGAAGGCTTGTTTAAGCTCAATGTAACTGATTTTGATTTAAATAAAGCATCTACTTCTTCTTATATGGTTGAGTCATTTGATCTGTGGCATAGTAGACTTGGACACGTTAATAATGTTTCAATTAAAAAACTGATGCATCTAGGTAACATATCCAAGAATACTATTTCTGAAAATAAGAGATGTGAAGTATGTGTAGAATCTAAATATGCTAGGAAACCTTTCAAAAAGGTAGAAAGAAACACTGAGTTGTTGGCATTGATTCACACTGACCTATGTGATCTTAAAGGTTACATGACTAGAGGAGGTAATAAATATTTTGTTACATTCATTGATGATGCTTCACGTTTCTGTCATGTTTATCTTCTTAAGAGTAAGGATGATAGCTTAGCTAAATTTATTTCCTTTAAAACTGAAGTTGAGAACCGTTAGACAAGAAAATAAAAAATAGTTAGGTCGATAGAGGAGGTGAATATTCTGGTCCTTTCAATAAATTTTGTGAAAATAATGGTATTGTACATGAGACCACTGCCCCTTATGCTCCCCAATCCAATGGGATAGCAGAGAGGAAAAATAGGACTCTCAAAGATATGATCAATTCAATGATCAATAGCTCTGGGGCTTCTATGAACCTATGGGGGAGGCTTTGCTAACGGCTGTTATATTCTGAATAAGATACCTTTTAAAGACCTGAGATAAAACTCCATATGAGATGTGGAAAAATAGGACACCGACTTATAGATTCTTTAAAGTGTGGGGGTGTTTGGCTAAGGTATCTATACCAACACCCAAGGGACTAAACTTGGCCCTAAAGCTGTAGATTGTGTCTTTATTGGGTATGCCGCAGAATATAGCAGTGCCTCTGAGGTTTTAGTCTTCAAATCTAAAAATAAATTTG
Organism: Coptis chinensis; assembly: GCF_015680905.1. Classification (NCBI taxonomy): domain Eukaryota; kingdom Viridiplantae; phylum Streptophyta; class Magnoliopsida; order Ranunculales; family Ranunculaceae; genus Coptis; species Coptis chinensis. The sequence continues at coordinate 81,747,154 of NC_141463.1, read as the reverse complement.
TTGATGATAATACCATTATTGAGTCTAGGGATCTTTGTCTTTTTGAGGATAAATTCCCATTTATTGAGAGATGGGGAGGGACTCGAGTTCTTCTACACTTGCTCCTAGAGTTCGAGAAGATTCTTCTGGCGAAGATGAAATTGAACTTCGGGAGGAGCAAGACCTAGGACTAACACCTCTTTTGGACCTGATTTCCTTACTTTCTTAGTAGAGGAGGATCCTCGGACCTATTCGGAGGCCATGTCATCTTCCTCTCGCGATTTTTTGGAGAGAGGCCATTCTAAGTGAATATGAGTCCATTATAACCAATAACACTTGGGAGGTTGGTTCGAGTTGCCCCCAGTTGTAAAACTATTGGGAATAAATGGTTATTTAGAAAGAAACTTAAAGGCGGATGGATCCATTGATAAATATAAAGCGAGATTAGTAGCAAAAGGCTATAAGCAGAGAGAAGGGTTTGATTTCTTTGATACCTACTCTCTGTGACAAGGATTACATCTATCGAGAATGTTAATAGCCTTTGCTTCTTTCTCGTAATCTAAGTAATTCACCAAATGGGCGTTAAAAGCGGCATTTCTAAATGGGGAATTACAAGAGGAGATATATATGGATCAGCCAGAAGGGTTTGTCTTAGAAGGCCTTGAGAGAAAAGTTTGTAGGCTAAAGAAATCTCTTTACGGTCTCAAACAAGCTCCTAAACAGTGGCATGAGAAATTTGATAGTGTGCTAATCTCTAATGGTTTTAATATTAATGAGGCAGATAAATGCATTTATTGCAAATTTGAGGAACAATCTGGTGTAATTATCTGTTTATATGTGGATGACATGTTGATCATTGGAACCAGTTTAGAGACCGTCAATAAGACTAAATCTTTTTTGAGTAAGCATTTTGACATGAAAGATTTGGGTATCGCTGATGTCATTCTTGGCATTAAGATAGTGTATAATTATGATGGAATTACTTTGTCTCAATCTCATTATGTAGAAAATGCTTAAAAGATTTAATCAATTTGATATGTACTACGCCGAGAACACCATATGATCCTAGTATACATTTGACAAAAAATACTGGATTAGGTGTATCTCCTTTAGAGTTTTCTAGGGTTATAGGTAGTCTCATGTATCTTATGAACTGCACTAGACCCGACATAGCTTACGCCGTAAGCAAACTTAGTAGATACACCATAAATCCCAAAGAATGAGCATTGGGATGCTCTTATCGAGTATTGAGATATTTGAAATACACTTCAAATTATGGTGTTCATTATGGCGGATATCCAAATTGCTTGAGGGTATGCATGATGCCAATTGGATTCTTGATTCTCGGGAATCTAAATCCACTAGTGGCTATGTGTTCACTATGGCGGGGTGCGCGTGTCTTGGAAATCATCTAAGCAAACTTGCATTGCCCGTTCCACTATGGAATCTGAGTTTATAGCTTTAGACAAAGCTAGTGAGGAAGCCAGAGTGGATCAGGGAATTTTTGATGGATATCCCGCTTTGGCCTAAACCTGTTCCACCTGTCTCTATGCACTGTGATAGCCAAGCTGCTATCTTGAGGGCCAAAAATACTTCCTATAATGGGAAATCTCGACATATTAAATCGAAGACATAACAACATCTTGACAGTTGTTAAGAGATGGGATCATAGCTATTGACTTTGTGAGGTCAAAAGAAAATTTAGCTGATCCTTTAACTAAAGGCCTAGCTAGAGAGCTGGTTTTTAGTACATCGAGGGGGATGGGGCTAAAGTCTATTAAAGACTAATTGCCTATTTAATTAAATCACCGATAACTGACACCCAACCTTCGTGAATGGAGATCCCAGGATCAAGGTTCAATGGGGAAACAAGTTATCTGTGCGTGATTTGTGGGGTACTACACCTAGAGTGAAAACTCTGTACCCATCCCTATGATGTAGTAGTACCTTCAGATCATTTAAAGGATGAGTGAATACTCTTAATGCTTTCTATAGCTGGTTTTCGATGGGGTGTAAAGATCTGATTACACTCGATAGAGGCACCTATATGAGTGAGGAAGTAAAAGGCTTCCTATGAGAACTTATAGGCTTGTTCTCTAGAGCACTCATGAAACACAGGGAAGCTCATGGCTATCTGAGAGCCTGGTGAGGGAACTCTATGATGATTTTTGAAGTTATGTGTGTTACCTTGTTGACTTGGCTTACATATATGTTGAACAGTTCAAGACTAAGGTCACCGGTCAACTAGTAATCCCGACAGAACAAACACCAAGCGAAGGTTCAAGTCGTTATGACACCTTGACCCATTCATAACTTCTTCATACTCGGACATTCTTGTTTTGTTTTTTCTTTTCTTACGTTTCTTAATAATTCCATTCATGTGGGGGATTGTTGGAAATGTGAATGAATTTGTGTCCTCATGGGTTTGAACCCATGACCTTTTGTATCTACTACACTCTAATGTGGGGGGCTTTAGTCCCACATTGGTTACTAAACTTAAGACTCTTAAGTTTATATTGGTTGTGTCCTTATGGAGGGATAGTGTAGAGAGATATAAGGAGGTGCTCGCGCGCACACAAGGCGTCCTTGGTTTGGGGGCTCTCGGGAGGTGGGAGCTCCAGAAAACCTTAGTGCGCGTGTGCCCACACACGTCGCGCGCAGGGGGGGGTGCAAATCCACCCAATTGGGCTTCGCGTGGGTGCGAGTACTGGGCTTGTTTTTGCAGAATCTTTTGGTCTTCTTTCTTTCCAAAAATAAAACTGTAACCGTTTCAAAATCTTTCCTTACTGATTCGAGTCAACACGGTTTTTGCTCTCACATTAAAAACTGGACGTGACTCTCGCCTTGAGGGGCGAGTGGCAGATCTATAAAATAAAACACTCTCTTGTTTATCAAGAGAGCGAAAACGCAGCTTGCTGTTTTAGTTCTTCAAATCAAAAACCTAGTCTGGAGTATCCTGAGAGTTTCTACTGAGCAGGTCATTGGCTGGTGACACGCTCGTCCATTGTTGTATCCTGGGAGACGTACGCTTGAGGCTGGCAGCAACCACACCGGCGGCGTTTTTCGTCTTAAGGAAATTGTGCCGAGCACAATCCTCAGTGATAAGTTTTACTTGCTTTATTATTACTGTTTTTCGATACTAGATTATTACATAAATCAGTCCACACACAGACCCACAACTTATTGAGCCAGAATGAATATTTTGTAGCATATGTGATTGTGTGGTTTATACTATTTCTTACCAAGTAGCAACAGTTTGATATAACTACTGGGCTTGAAAACCTGTTTTTAAAGATCTTTTTGTGTGTGATTTTGTTGTGGGGTTTCCACATTGTTAAATAGGGTGTTTAGAGTGCTTCGAGATAGAAAGACTCTTATCTACTGTTAACTAGATCGACCACGTTCTACGCCTCTCTCAAAGCTCATAGCATTGATATGTAAGTTGCACTATCTTTCTTTCTTCCCTATATCTATTCTTTGTATAAGGAAATTTGATTTATATATAGTTAGGATGTTTTCGATATATTTCATGGTTCTTGGTCACAAAATAACCTATACAAAGGATCAAGTTATATAATTCAAATCTATGTTGATATATGTACTTTAATTTGTTCTCAACTTCCACTTCCTTTCACTTCTCTGGTAATTATATAAAAATATCAGCCATGCATGTCTTTCAAATGTAAACTACAGATACGGAAAAAAAAAGGTTGGGACTAGAGAGATGATAATCTCTAGATAAGGATTTCTAATTAGGTGATTGTGGGTTCGAGCCCTACTGGGGCTTTGTTCGTAATGCCCATTTTCATGGGGGTTTGTTCGTCGCATAGAATCTCAGGTTTGTGTCTCTCTATGTACATTTCTATTTCTAATTTTTGTGCCTTCTATCATAGTCTATTTTGGTGCTTTCTAATCTTTGTTTTCGTTTGATTATTCAGATTCCATGCTTCAAGTGAAAGCGAACATCCAAAGAAAAAGATGTTTGCCTTCTTCTAAGGTAGACCTGTTTCGGTATAGTATAAGTTCATCATTTTTGTTCTTTGCATATTTGTTCAGTATTGATTTTCATGTTTGACTTTTAAGCTGTTGGTTCATTGATTCAACTTTCTGAGCATAAATAAAAAATGTACATGAGTCATGAAATAGCAATGCCTAGAGTGTTTCAATCTTTCAAGGTCTTCCACAATGTGATAAGTATGCCAATAAAAGCCCAAGCTGGCCACTATAGTTTAAAGTTCGCAAGTAATTTTATTTATCAATTTGATGGTGAGTATATCCTTTAATGAAAACTTATCGTGAACTGTAGATTAGATTGTTTATTGTATTAATACGGATTTAGTGAATGTTAGTTGAAAACTTGAAATCATATTAAAAAAAAATCTCTATATGACCGAAAATTGATCCTGTAAATTTTTTTTGGATAATCAAGACTATATGATGGTTTTATGCAATCCATTTAGGTTACTCAGTATCGATCTTGCTCTTATTGTATTGTTCTTTGAAATGTATTGTTTTCTCATTGATTTGCTTGAACCTCCTTTTGTGTTTCTTGCCCATGATTTTTGTTCGTTATTATCTCTATGATATCTTTTCAATTCCCTGAATATTTTTCTGAAAAAAGTTTACGTAATCCAGGAATCTGTTGTGTAACAAAAATTAGTAATCTAGCACATGATTGCTAAGGAAAAATAATTGCATTATTTTACTAGCACAACTAGCATGGTAAATAATGTTTCAAATCTATGTTTACGGTAATGCAGTTAGAGGAAAACAAATAGTTTGGGATTTTTGAGCAAGTAAGCTCAATAACTTTTAGAAATATGGGATTTGTACATTGCATTCTTTTAGAAATAGATTTCATTTAGAAATGACGTCTTAGTACTTAAACCTACCAAATCTTAAGGGCAAAAAATAAAAATAAAAAAAATAAAATAAAATAAAATAAAATAAAAATCACTAAACCCATATTTCTTCTTTTTGAAAAAAAAGTTTTATTTCTCATGCTCTACAACCAAAACCCACAAAGCCTCAATTTGCCAACCAAAAAACAAACAACAAAGCCATTCTTTTCAATCCCTCGGTCTCCATTCTCAAGCCAATCTCTTTCACTTTATGTCAAATATTTACGGGTATGTTTTTTTTTAAAATATCCTTCACTTGATTTACTTCAGTTCTAAGTTTCATCTAACAGTAACTATCTTATCTCTTGATCACAACTTTAAAAACTAACAAGAGGAAAGATTCGTCAGGTGTGAAATCTCATTGTATTCGAAAATAGTTTGGACTATTGACAGCCTTGATTCAAGATTTTGTAATGATGTGATGACTGTAATTGATGATATCTCATCATGATTTTCATTTTTTGTGTTGTTTCAATGATTTTTTATTTTGGTTTTTGTAGAAAAAGGGATTATTATACAATAATCAATTCGTTCAAGAGGTGGGTTTTCTTGGTCTGATTTTTCTGGGAATCTCAACCTCTTCTTCGTCACCAGGTATTCATGCCTATCAACCTATCATGCCTTCCTATTCTATCAAGTAAGATGTCTTCAGTGTCTTCTTATCTCTTCATGGTTGATAAGCTTTTTTTACACGAAATGTTCATTGTCTTCTTATCTATTTTGTTTTATTAATTTTATTTATTTTTTGATATATGGGGGGTTCTTATTTTTTGAATTTGTTGAATTGAGTTATTTTCAACATGTTGAAAATAAGTATGTGAATGGTGGAGAAATTTACTGGCCAGTCCAAGTGATTGATGCTAAGGACTCAGTTGTTTGTTAGATTATTTACGTTGGTGCAAGAAGAGCAAAAATAAAAGGAAAAACAACATCACTATTAGTTTTGTTGGTCGTTGGTATTGTTGTGCCTATTTAAGTTGAACTCGGGTGATGGAAAAAACTTTGTATTATTTTTCAGTTTCAAAATTGAATATCCAATGCCAAAGCCACTAATGGCTTCTAGCGCATGTAATTTTGGTTTGCGCCAGGGTATTTGTGTACCTTGATTAATTTCAGTGACTCAAGTATAGGCAAAAAATCAAAAGTTGGTAACTTAGTAAAAGCCACTTTAAATGGAAATGTATGACAAATCAAGACTAAGTTTTTTTTGGTACAATTGATTCCTTCTTTTTTATATTAGGTTTTACATGCAATCGCGTTGTCATTGGATGACACCCATTTTAATAGCTGTTGAGAATGTATGTCAGATCCAAGTGAAACTCTTATTAGTTTTGTGTTTTTATGTTTCACTGTTTACAATTTTTATGATTGGAGCTTACCTAAATCATGTGTAACCAAAATCATGTGTAGTATAATCACTTGGAATTATATGTTGATTTCTTCAATGGTCACTTATTTTATTCTCTTTATTGTTCTTCTTATCTTTCATTTGTCAAGCTTAGATTAAAAATTATTCTGCTTTCTGCCTGGGTAAGGGAATTCCTTTGCAATGGATAGTAAAATCTTTCAATCTAAACTTGATCAAGTTGAGTAGCTTAGTGTTGGTAAGTAATTATCGTTGTTGATCAATAATTTTTGAAGGGTCATACAAGAACTATGTAATCCCTTTTGGCGGATTGGTTTTACTTTGAAACAAGGTTATTTGGTTTCATCTCAATCGACACTATGCTAAGTTGAAACTGAAAGTGTAACACTATGCTTATTTCTTCTTTTAGGTATGTGTTCAACAGTTATTTGCTGTTTTCCCTTTTAGGCATTATGTTATGTGGGAAAAGATACTGTGGTGCATATCCATCTATTAGTGTTCTCAAATTCAGGGGAATACGGTGTAGTACATATCTATGTAATAGGGCAATTATCACTCACACATATTAGTATATCATTTGTTGTCCTAGACTCTTTGATAAATGATACCTCTTCTGCAAATAATGATACTGATAGTTTAGATTTGACAGTGCTACTCATTCATGGAAACATGTTTTGGTTGTCTTGATTTCTATATATTTGAATAAGCCATTGATTGTATTGTGGGCTCTTATTTGGAGGAACCATTTTTGTGCTTCATTAAAGAAGGTTCATTTGATTTAAGGTTTAATTTTTTTGTTTCCAGTTAAAGATGCGCCTTGGCAGGGTTATTCAAATGTGAAGGATCAATGTCATCCACTATTGTTTAGGTATTTTCTCACTTATTGCATACATAACTAATATTGTTTCTCTTTTTTCATAGTTGATAAGTGCTCAAAAAGTGCTATTTAACCCTCGATTATGCCTCTTGTTTAGCCATCTTAGTGGACTAATAGTGTTTATAAGTTGTGTTTTAAGATTCTACAGGTGAAAAAGAGAGTTTTGTAGAATATTAGAAAAAATGGGGTAAAACGGAAAATCAATTGAGCATTAATGATCACATGGGAGGTCCGTGGACAATCATGGAGAAGGCTAAGGAATTGGAGCTGTTAAAGGTGCGACTTGGACCTATATTAAAGTCTATTTGGAAGCCCAAGGCCAAAGGATTCGTTGCTTGGACCAAAGCCCGCAAAAGGATAGAAGGATAGAGCGAAAGAGAGAAAATCGGCTTATGCGTGCGGGGCCACGATGGATCGAGCGTCGAGGCACGCGTTGATTGAGTCTCTGGGACGATAGATCGCGTCGGCCCAGACGCATTGATTGAGTCTGAGACGCATGGATAATGCGCCTAGGCGCATGAATCGACAATGTAGCCAATTCCTTCTCCGGTTTTGGACATGAAGTTGGACTCTCGAAAGAAACCTATTTGTATTAGGAAACAAATGGCGGTTTGGAATGCTTCTAGAGCTCATTGTAACCCCTATAAATAGAGGACCTAAGTGCCTCATGTAATTTGCCAATTCACTTATATTCTTGTCTCGAACTTGAGGCAGAGAGATTAATAATAAAAGATCGGTTTTAACTAGTTTGAGTCTTAATAAATTAGTCTTTCTAGTCTTATGTTCTTCAACTCTTCTTCTTCCTGGCTTCTTAGTGTTCTTCCTTCTTTATGGAAGGCTAATCTTCTCCTTCAAGGGAGGAGATGAAGCCGATGTTTAAGGTTTAATGATTCTTCCGGTTCATGATGTTCTTCAATCGGGTTAGTTCTTTATGTTTTTAGTTATTAGTTCCATTGCCCACACCGGGGATGGAAGTATAGATTAAGGTTTTATTTATTACAATTGAATATCATGCTAGTTTAGGGTTTTATTTATTGCAATTGAATATTTGCTAGTAACATGCTTTTATTTATTACAATTGAATATAATGCTAGAATAGAGTTTTATTTATTGTCATTGAATATTATACTATTATTCTCTACTTTTCTTCTAGTTGTGTAGTGTTTTAGAGTAAGGGAAGTATTCCTTGTGTTTTGCCTTAGATGGTGATTCATTGAATAGCTGCCCAAGCTCACATAAAAGGAAAGAAGATACTAGTAACATGAACATAGGAACAACCTTAAAGTAGAGTTAATTGTTTAACGATGTTTCACCCAAAAGGCATCGGCACTTTTCGCCTCGATTGCCCGATTGTAGTCTACTTGGAGAACAACATAAAGCAAAAGGTCATTGAATCAAAAGCATTGGTGGATTTGAATCTCTTGAATATATCTCTCTCATATTCTCTCCTTATTTCCAATTCTTAGCTTTAGTATAAGTTTAGTTAGTTTAGTTTAGCATTAGAATCTACAATATCTATAATTATAGTTTTTAATCCCTCAAACCCCTTTCAAATCCGTCCCTTCATATAAACATACACTTAAAAGTGGAACGATACCTTACTCATCCTTTACTTATTGAGGGATAATTAGGTTTTGATAAGCTTCTTTTTGTTCAACGACCATCATCTATCTACATCATCCATACCACATTACATACGCAAAAAAAAAGGTAGTGTCAATGGCGCCGCTGCCGTTTTAAGTTGTTTATGTTTAAGGTTTTCTTTCAAGATTAGAATTTTGGATCTTGAGGTACTTTTAACCGCATCATCCATCCTTTTAAGAAAGAAAGAAGCTTGAAGGACATCTCGAAGATAAGATCTACCATCCAGGTTAGTCGAATCTTCATTCTTTTTATTGCTTTCTTAGTTTAGTTGCATCATATTTAGTTTTATTCTTTTCTAGTATAATTGCATTTAGGATCTTTTCAACAATTGAAGTTGTAAGCCAACACAGCGAAAAATCAAACTCTAGTGTTTCTTGTCTGAATCTTGACAAACGGACTATCGATCCGGTGGGCGGTGGTACTTAAGCAATCCAAGTGATTCACCATAACCCTAGAAGAGATAACTTTGGAACAACGGGCGAGATACTAGTCTGCAAAGCCCAACCCAAATGAAGGAAAGTAGTTTTGCATATTAGTATAATTTATAATAGTTGCATATTAGTTTAATTGCATTCAAGCATAATAGGATAGTTTTCATCATCTTCGCATAGCAAGAATACTAGACAGGATTGATATAATGGCCGCACGCAATGATGGAAGTGTTTTAGACACCAATAATCCTGAAGCTATCCCACCAATGCAAGCACAACAGAGGAAGAAGTTGAACGATTTCTATTCGCCAATCATTGGAGACCCACCCAAAGATATTGTTTTTTCGAAAACGAAGCTAACCAGTTTGAGCTTAGAGCATCGATAATCTCTATGCTTCCAAAGTTCAACGTTCGAATAATGTTCAAATTATTATGTTCACATGAACAAATTTCTATCGATCCCTCGAGAACTTTCAAGAACCAGAATATCAAAGATGAGAGTATCAAGTTGATTCTTTTTCCGCTCTCACTAGAAGGTCAAGCATCTGAATGGTTAACTGCCTGACCCGATCAATTCAATAGACAACCGGAGAAGTTGAGAACAAAGTTTATGAACAAGTTCTACCCACCCTGTAGACATGATGCCATGCAGCAGAAGCCATTAGCAATTTCAAAGGAAAAGTGGTCAAGAATATCATCAAAGCCGGGAGAAATTCAATAATCTGCTAGTCTCATGTCCACATCATGGATATGACAAGAGCATCTTGGCTCATTTTTCTATCGAGGACTCTCGATGATGAACAAGCGAGATGATACAATCAATGCACAAAGGCAAGTTTACATCGATGGATGGAGAGGAAGCTTACAACTTTCTCGAAATTTAGGCAAGAAACACAACAATGGACTACTAGCAACGAGGATGTCGCTAGCATGGAGGGGAGCCAAAGCAATTTGGTTACCAAGCACATGAACAATCGATCAAGAACTGAAGTCTACATTGGCGGCCGGCCACCAACATTGAAACTCGAGTAAGAAATTTAATCGGTTCTCTATGAATCCCTCCAAGTTCAACAAGTCTCAAGTTAAATCTCTCCCACCATGCAAGCTAGCCATCATATCGAAGTGCGTTCGGACACTTCTCATGCAACTCTAGAATGTCACGGTTACTATCAACATGCATTAGTTGGAGAGTACAATATAAACTCATTTCGAGAGGCCCAACCAAGGTGGTAATAACTTTCAAGGTAATTATGGAGACAAAATCTTTGGACCCCAAGTTCTCAAGATCAAAGTTATATTCCACGGACAAGTCAAGTTTCACAGTTGGTCCCTCAACAACAATTATACTCTCAACAAAATTCCAATATAAATGGAGAGTTAGTGCCGATCCTAGGAGAAATTATGTATGCACTGCCAACCCGAGAATGCAATTACTTTGCTATCACGTAAAAATCAGAAGTTTGAAAGTGTTCTAGAGCTTCTTGCACAATCTCAGCTCAATCTCCGGCAATCTCGGGCAAGTCAATGTTCTAGAATGGAGTCTCTAGAGGCTAAGGTCGACCAACTCACCACTTGCTTTGTGCAGAAGACACAAGCCACTCAACCTAGCTTATTGGAACCAATATTGAAGAGTGAAGATGTATGCCACATTGGGACAACTTCTAGTATTGATCACCTCCATGATCATGTTAGCTCAGTTACTACTCTCAGATCAGGATTGAAGATAGACAACAAGGTTGACTTACCTTCTCATGATGACATTCTTCTGAGCAATCGGTCAAGATTTCTAATGAAGTTCAAAAGAAGTGGGGAAATCCTTTCCACTCCCATTTGTCAAGATGACCAAGACAAGATATGCAAGAATGCCAAAGAGAAAGAAGAGCAAACACATGCTTAATGTGTTTGTAAAAAACACCTTTTCCTATGTTTTTTGCTCAAAGCAAAAAGGACAAGCAATTTTTAGAGATGAAGGAGGCATTTGAGAAAGATAACATCAATATCCCCTTTCTCAAAGCGATCAAGCAGTTGCCATCATATGCCAAATTCTTGAAGGATGCATGCAACATAAAGAGAAGTACTCATGTTCCAAAGGCGTTTCTAATTTGGACAAACAACATCTATTATCCATCAGCAAGCTCCGGTCAAGCTCAAAAGATCCGTGAAGTCCTACAATATCATGCAGGATAGGAGAAAAATTCACGGGTAATGCTCTCTTAGACCTTGGTGCTAGTGTTAATCTCTTGCCATATCATGTGTACCAAGCGTTGGGCCTGGAGAACCTAAAGCCTACACAAGTCAAATTGAAGTTAGCTGACCGCTCTACCAAGATTCCCAGAGGCATAGTTGAGGATGTTCTTGTTCAAGTAGCCGATTTCTACTATCCAGTGGATTTCATTGTGATAGACACCCAGGAAGCCTTTGATAAAATACCAATTATTCTAGGCCGACCTTTTCTCGCTACTGCAAAAAAGCTTTGATATAAATTGTCACAACGGTGAAATGAAGATCAACTTTGGTAAGATGTCCATGGACATAAATATCTTTCACCCTGTTGCATAAGGATTGTGATGAAGCGAAGGTGGAGAGGTGTACTTCCTTGATAGCATGATACAAGAATTAGTCCCATTCAAGATACAATTGAAAGTGCTCAATCTACAAAAACTATGATGAACCCGAGAACCACACCACGAGGCGTTGCTAGCCATGTTCTTGGAATCTCTGCAGAAAATTCAGAATTTAAGTGAGCGAATGGAAAATTGACGGAGAGTATCATACCTTGAGAAGATGAACTCTACATTTCGGGATGAACAAAAGACTTACGCCCGAAAAAATCGGTTACTAGAAAATCAGCTTAGAAGTTTTGGAAAAACAACGGAATCTAGAAAACTGAAATGAGTCTTCTAAAACGAAAAGTGAACCATATTGATAAGGAGAATTGCCTTTGTTGGAAGCTTCTTCTACACCATCATTAATGAACAAGAGAAGTATGTGAACCGGTCTTCATCGCCCACCCCGAAATAGTCACCGGACATCCATTATCATCACTATAGTGGTAAAAGGCACATCGATATACTATTGTCTGTTAGAAAGAGAGATTTTCGTCAACCTTCTACACGGGGGAACCACAAGGCCTATCACACAATCATCATCGGACTGAAATAATTCAAGGTAGAGAAGCAACTTCACCAACAATCTTTCCAAAGATATCAAGGAGTATTTTTAACAACCCACAAGGTGAGACCTCCTCGTCCTCCAAACATTCGTCAGATTTGGGTAAGAAAATCTGATCTCCTCACTCCAAATTGATAATGCATGATATAAAGTCTTGAGAATCTGACTTTAAAAGACTCACATTACGTCTTAGGGATCTGACGTAAAAAGACCTAAAAATTTGTTTCTTGAACTAATTCTGATATTCGGCATCAATGGTAATATCCTACCTTTTTCTCATCCATTTCATTTACTTCTTTATACATTGAGGTCAATGCATGCATAAGTAGGGGGAGGGTGTACTTAAAAAGTACTTGAGAAATGAATTTCGAAAATTAGTTTTCAAAAACTAAAATATTTTTGTTTCTATATCAGCAGCATGAGAAAAATGAATTTTAATGATGAGTCTGGGATATAGATTCTATAACTTTTTAGTGTTGAGTTTGATAGATAGTTGATATTATTGATTTCATTACCTTTTAGACTATTTATTATGCTTTCGGACATAGTTCTTGTTGATAGAATTCTTTATCAAGGCACCACCATAATACTTGGTCGGTTTTGTGTACTTTTGCTAGAAGAGATTTAAACCCCTAGTAAACTGGAAGTAGAATTTTTAGACTTAACCCGTGAGACTTGAGCTTTATACCCATTCTTTGGAGAGTTCTTACGAAAAATCCGAAGTCTTAGTGACTCATTATCTTTCGGTTCTTTATGTCGTTGTAATATAGTCTCATTATTAGTTGATTTGGTTAATCACGAAGTGACATCAACCGGGGAGATAGCCATTAGGTCTTGTAGTCTATTCGAAGCAGTATCATCTTGATAAGTCAAGTAGTGAACCCATTCAAATTTTTATCCCACCTAGTAGGACCATCATGTTAAACCCTTTTGAGCCTTACAATAAGCCATTTTCTTTCATAAAACCCTTCACCCGTCACCAATTCTCTCCGACAAGGAGTATAGCCAAAATCTTTATCACCATACCCATATGTTTACGAATCACGAGGGCACAAGGAGGAAGAAAGACCACAAAAGGAAGATTACAAGGAAATATCGGAGATACAATGAAGTCCATCATTCTGTTCAAAGTGAAAGAAGCTAGTGGAAAACAAGCATATCCAAGACTAATCAAGGATATACCACTTTGAGTCTTAAAAAAAAAAAAAAAAAAAAAAAAAAAAAGAAATGGATGGAAAAGCTAAACAAAGGAAGAATTTTTCTGCAATACAGAATTTGAAGAAATCTTCCAAAGAAATAAGCAAAACCCTTAGTGTTTTTGAAAACAACCTTAGAATCCTTTTTTACCTTTCCTTCATAAACCAATACCCAAGCCAAGTTACAACCCACTGACTTATCACTTCAAGATGGTAATGCGAAGTCTAGAATAGGTGAGAGGATGCTAAAGTGAAGGACCCGACACTTCATATGTGATTGACATTCTTTCCATGAGACTACTTTTATTCAAGTCCGTTTTTCAAGGTAGTATGTGGGATGTTAGGATGCATTATTCTTTTCCCCACATACATGAGGTAAAATAGTAGACCATCTTCCGAGAGATTCTTTTCCTCGAGTATGACCGGTGAGGATTGAAAGTCAAGATTATCTACCTATGGTAAACTAGGGATTCCGTTTCTTGGATAGGAGAGTATAGGAGATTGACTAAGTACACACATAAGCCTTGATTGAGAATTTTGTCAATTTTACTATCTCCCATCATAATCTATGAGTCTTTTGCAAAGAATGTAGTTAGCAATGGAGACCGTCTCATTGGAGTAAGCACTAAGTGGGTAAGAATTTCTCTCTCGAAAAATACTATCATTCTTGGACATGCTATTGATTGATTTTGTGGGTATATCACTTCGAAAACCCCTCAGAGACTATAACTTCGTCCTTTTTGGGAACTTAAAGGTTTAAAGCCTTGTTGCATATGGTAAATGCAATCGCGATGCCTCTTGAAAATGAGTTAGGATTTTATTTTTGTTATTAGGATGTGATTTTGATCACTTATCTATTTTTTTATCTTATTTGCTAAAGAGACTAGCAAAAGGCTAGTTGGGAGTTGTGATAAGTGCTCAAAAAGTGCTATTTAACCCTCGATTATGCCTCTTGTTTAGCCATCTTAGTGGACTAATAGTGTTTATAAGTTGTGTTTTAAGATTCTACGGTGAAAAGAGAGTTTTGTAGAATATTAGAGAAAATGGGGTAAAACGAAGCAATTGAGCATTAATGATCACATGGGAGGTCCGTGGACAATCATGGAGAAGGCTAAGGAATTGGAGCTGTTAAAGGTGCGACTTGGACCTATATTAAAGTCTATTTGGAAGCCCAAGGCCAAAGGATTCGTTGCTTGGACCAAAGCCCGCAAAAGAGGATAGAAGGATAGAAGCGAGAAGAGAGAAAAATCGGCTTATCGCTGGGGACGATGTATCGGCGTCGTGACGCATTGATTGAGTCCGGGGCGATAGATCGAAAGCCCGACGCATTGATTGAGTCCGAGACGCATGGATAATGCGTCTAGACGCATGAATCGACAATGTAGCCAATTCGCTTCGGTTTTGGACATGAAGTTGGACTCTCGAAGAAACCTATTTGTATTAGGAAACAAATGACGGTTTGAATGCTTCTAGAGCTCATTGTAACCCCTATAAATAGAGGACCTAAGTGCCTCATGTAATTTGCCAATTCACTTATATTCTTGTCTCCTAACTTGAGGCAGAGAGAGATTAATAATAAAAGATCGGTTTTAACTAGGCGAGTCTTAATAAATTAGTCTTTCTAGTCTTATGTTCTTCAACTCTTCTTCTTCTCGTTCTTCGTGTTCTTCCTTCTTTATGGAAGGCTAATCTTCTCCTTCAAGGGAGGAGATGAAGCCAGTGTTTAAGGTTTAATGATTCTTCCGGTTCATGATGTTCTTCAATCAAAGTTAGTTCTTTATGTTTTAGTTATTAGTTCCATTGCCCACACCAGGGGATGGAAGTATAGATTAAGGTTTTTATTTATTACAATTGAATATCATGCTAGTTTAGGGTTTTATTTATTGCAATTGAATATTTGCTAGTAACATGCTTTTATTTATTACAATTGAATATAATGCTAGAATAGAGTTTTATTTATTGTCATTGAATATTATACTATTATTCTCTACTTTTCTTCTAGTTGTGTAGTGTTTTAGAGTAAGGGAAGTATTCCTTGTGTTTGCCTTAGATGGTGATTCATTGAATAGCTGCCCAAGCTCACATAAAAGGAAAGAAGATACTAGTAACATGAACATAGGAACAACCTTAAGTAGAAGTTAATTGTTTAACGATGTTTCACCTAAAAGGCATCGGCACTTTCCGATTTCGATTGGGACAGTAGTCTACTTGGAGAACAACATAAAGCAAAAGGTCATTGAATCAAAAGCATTGGTGGATTTGAATCTCTTGAATATATCTCTCTCATATTCTCTCCTTATTTCCAATTCTTAGCTTTAGTATAAGTTTAGTTAGTTTAGTTTAGCATTAGAATCTACAATATCTATAATTATAGTTTTTAATCCCTCAAACCCCCTTTCCAGTCCTGTCCTTCATATAAACATACACTTAAAAGTGGAACGATACCTTACTCATCCTTTACTTATTGAGGGATAATTAGGTTTTGATAAGCTTCTTTTTGTTCAACGACCATCATCTATCTACATCATCCATACCACATTACATACGCAAAAAAAAAGGTAGTGTCAATAGTCAAGAAGAAAATTGAAAAACAAAAACCTCAACTAAAGATTATTGCTTCTTTCTCCTATTCATTCCAGTCTTTTTTTTTTTTTTTTTTTTACTAAAACTCTCAATGGTTATGGCTCCATTCTTATAGATCTATAACTTTCTAACATCTCATTTTTATACCAAAAATTTGGTTATCTGCAAAGTTCAAACATAAAAGAAGAGTCGGTCTTTATATATACTTGAGGCCTTTTAGGCCCTTGGCAGGATTTTTTAAGTAGGATATAGAAAAATGTGAATTTCTTTAAATATTAATTTGCATGTCCGTGGGTCAATGAGATTGAGAACTATATGTCTTTGATACCAATTAAAATTATTATATATATAGCTTTTTCATATTTCTTTTTATGATTCCATGTGTATTCCTTTTTGTAGATCTACTGATTAGAGGAAGTAAATTTTCCCTTTGTAGTTAATTGCTTATATATGTTTTAAGTAATCTGATCTTAACTTTTCAATCTACAGTTGAACTAGAGATTTTTCGTTAAAGGACACTTTGTGCACAGTCAACATGTCAATAAATCACGAGGGATATGTATTTTTTTACCTACACAGGAGGAGGGTCAAAGAGTTCAATATTGTAATAGGAACTCAAAGCAGTGGAGATGGGATTTGATATCTGTGTGCAACTAAGCATCAATAAAGTCTCTGTCTATTCAAACTATCTTAGGAAAATTTAAATTCTCAAAAGTTTAGGAGGTGAATATTTATTCATGGTTTGATTTTTTTGGCAAGCAACACAACTAAACCTCAGCTATTCTTCATCAGGTATTCATGTTTTTCATGTCTCCTATAATGTTATGCCTTTCTTTGCTCTTCTTCATGACTATTTTTTTTCTCCACGAGTACTCAATCCATTACTTATAATGTTTTTGTAAAAAATTGATCTTTGCATTGCTAGCTTGAGATGGTTCAACTGTATGCATTCTTGCTTCTTTCGATATGCCATATATATATTTTCAAATTACTACATTGTTACTGGCTTGCTACTATATGTTACTTGAAATTTAATATGTAAATGGTTGGGTTGCCTTAGTCTTAGTGGAATGAGTGTATATGAATGTGCACACCGATCTTGATTAGATCGTAAAGGGTGGTAATAGATGAAAACCAATATATGGACGATGCTATATAACATGTCTATTCCTATATATATAACTTGATTTCTTGATAATAGTATATAGAGATCTACTCATCTTATAGATAGATAGTTACGGAAAAAGTCAAACTTAGAGTGTTGTTTTACTATTAAATTTTCACATTCATAACTTGATCGCTCTACCTTTTGTATTTTGACATGCATAACTTGGTGTTATGAATTTGTAGGTTTCATTGTATTGTTATGGAGATGAAGAAATATCGGGGACTGATGGGTTGACGTCTGATTTGCTTTGGTTGTTGGATAAGCCCAAGATAGGAAGCAGGAACCAAAGTCTATCCAGAAAGCAAGAGTTTTGAGTTTTTGAAACTCTACCCAACCTAATTTCAACGGCAATTCAACATCCTGCTCTTCCATTCTCTTCGTTATTGGCCTGAAGTTTAACCTTTTTTCTTTCTGGCTTTGTGGCTTTCTATCCAAAAGCCCCCTAAGCACAACAATAAACTTGGGTGCATCGATCATGTCAAACATGGTGAGGCTCTGTGAGACACAAATCATCGTGTTTTAATATTTTCTCAAGTTTGTTTGAAATCAACATGTGTTTGAGAACTAATGTAAATAATACCATTGTGGACGCACTTAAGTTGCAAAATCTTCAAGCAGTCTTATTGTCATTTTGATTTTTTCCAACATGATATATCTTCTTACATTTTTCTTTCACACATTCATTTCATTCCTTATTATGTTTACTTTTATTGTGAATATATATTGCAGTTTGATTATAAAAGGGATATGATAAAAGAAATGTTAGCAAGTTTCATTGTATATAAGCGTGTGCAACAATGGAAACCAAATAGTTTGTAAGGAATATTCATACTACGCCACTTGAGAAGCATAGATCATTGGAGTTGTTGTTAGGAAAGAGTGGTCGGGCATGATGTTCAAGGAAATTTTAAAAAATGAAGACTAAGCCATCTTAATCCCTGCTTGAATGGTTTGAAAGGAAGTGTTGGTCGATGAATCCTCTCTCTCTAAGTGAGAAAACCTCTTCGTTTTGATCAAAACTTGAATCATTCAAATATTTTGGAGTTAAAATTTTTTATACATAATAATTCAAAAAATTAAATTATAAAATATTTTAAAAAATATATATATGGATTGTTTCTTTTTATTCATCTCATTGATCGAACTCAAAATCTAATATGCTTCTTTAGTATATAGATAGCATAGCACCTCCCTATATTAAAGCAGCTAAGGTGGACAATTTCTTTCCTATGTGGCAATTTCCCAATACTTGGTTTTGTCACGTGGATCACTTAAATTTCAATTTGAGTGCAAGTGCAATTTTGAGACCGGAAGGCTATTGGTTGTTTCCTATTAAAAGTACAACTCTCTCATCTATTTCACTTCTTCTACAACTTCTATAATCTCTATGTGTGAGTAAATATAGTAGAATCAATTAGTAATATTTTTGTTTGTTGTATAGTATAACAAACTCGAATATATTGAAGCACCACCGAGAAAGAGTTCGTATATGGAATTAGAGAAGAAAGCTCCAATGGAAAAGTCTTGGACGGTGATCGCAAAAGAGGTTAGATCACCTGTTTATTCGATCTATTTTCAATTTATAGGACAAAGTTTAAGGTGTGTGATTTTGTTGTGGAGTTTCCACATTGTTAAACAGGGTGTTTAGAGTGCTTCGAGATAGAAAGACTCTTCTCTACTGTTAACCAGACCACTATGATAGATGAAACAAAAGGAACTGTCATCACGCCTGACACATAAAGTACGTCATTTTGAACGACAAAAGTGGAGAAAATAAAATATAGCTAATCAAATATTTGCCTGAGGGATTAAGAAGGGACATCAATGATATCTATGCTTGGGTTTAATCAAGAAGGTGACACGAATTACTATGCTTTGATGTACTCAGTGTTTTCATTATAAAATTGTAGAGTATTGGTTTACTTCAGAGTTATATATATGTAGGTTGATGTTTTCATTATAGAATTGTAGAGTATTGGTTTACTTTAGAGTTATATGTAGGTTGAATCATTAATTATTTGTAATTTTAACAAATGTAATCATTATGATTATGTGTATTTTTCATCAACCCATGACCTTAAACTCTATCACGTGGGTCACAACTAGCTAACAAGTTTTTTCTTTTTTTGGTAATCTAGCTAGCAAGCTTATAATATGGCATTCATGATCTTTTGATGTCTAAAACAAGTAGTGTTTTATCACGTGTATGTCATTGAACCTTAAGGCGTTGTGCTAACATCATGCTTAATTTGAATTGAATGATATGTTTTTTTTAGGAATTTCATAACTCTATTTATCGGGATTGAATTGGAATTGGATGAAAGATGACCCCCAAAAAAACACTTCATATATACCTTTGTTTTGAAGTGTGAGTGAGAGGTTTTTGGATAAGATGCTAACTTCAATTCTTTGGTGTGTATCATCAGTTAGTGCTCAAGGATCCAGTAGAACTATTTGGAATCTAGAACAGTCGAGAATATATCTTAGCAAGGAGTATAGGTTCAGACTTTTGGAGAGTTATCCAGGTTATAGAGAAGAAAGGACATCGCCCATGGAGTTGCTACAATCTAACACAGTACCATAACACATAAAACACAATGGATTTATAGTTGCATTGGATTGAGAGGTTGCTTTACTAAAAGGAGAGTTGCCTCTCCACCTACCTATTGAATCTCTACTCCCTAGAGCTTTTGATAATGAAACGACACAATAATTCTCAGACATGCACAAAAATTTGAATTATTACAATAATCTATAGTTAAAACTTTTTGGTACATAATAATTCAAAAATTAAAATTTATAGTGTAATATTCCATGACTGCATATATAATATTTTGATATGTAGTATATTTTTGTTCGGTCACTTCCTCTAACAGCCAATTACTCACAATGTGGCTGAGTTTCTCTCCCCATCCTGAATTAAAGAACCACTATAATAATTAGAGAATAGAGAGTACCTGAAGAAGCTTACTGAGAAGATTTGGAGGAGTGTCTAAAGAGAACAAAATGGGAAAAATAAAAGTTACCTTTAAGAGCGACTGACCTCACTTCTTGCTTAAGTGAACTGAAATAGATACTCAAGAGATAAGTTAAAAATATGATTGATTGACTACACCTGTAGAAATTAGAGAAACAAGTGGTGAAAGAGACACCACGTGTTAAGTAGACTAATAAAGACATTATGTGTTAAGTGGTGGAAAAGTAGACTTTGGACCTCAAGAATCCCAAACGGACCAGGCCAACCTAAACCCTAATAAACCTTATTTCTGGATAGTTGTTGGGGACCTTTTGTTGCGCTAAAACGTGGGGGGCCTTGGCGGCTACCTAGATAGCCTGCACGCCCTAGAGATGCCCTGCCGGAACCGCAAAACGATTTAGCTTTTAGTCCTAATTATAATAGCAAATTGTGTTGGCAGAACTGTTTGAATAAGATTCATGATTAGAAGATAACCTCTATCTGGAGAGAGTGCAATATCACTGCAGATGTGCTGTCCAAAAAAGGAGCTACTCTGCCAATCAATGAAGCAATCATTACTGATGGAAAACCAACTTGGCTACACAGATATGAAGTACCTTTTCAGAGGTTCTTTAGGTTCGTGTGATTGTCGCTACACCATGTTTATGAATGGTAGTAGTTAGGATTATCTAGCTTGAATCTTAGTGGGGTGCAGACTGTTGCTCCTACTACTCTTTTTGTACTATTCTTTTTTCTCTTTTTTAATCGAATTTTAATCTTACCGAGCAAAAAAAAAAAAAAAAATTGTGTTGGTCTACAATTATTCATTTATTAAAATTGATGCTTCACTGAGTTGACTTAGCGTTGACTGCGAGTTGACCATTTTCTAATGAACATCCATTTTTTTTAGGACCAAACGAAAATATTGTGATTAACAGTAGGACTAAATATTAAAAACTCCAAGGATAAAATCAACACTTTTAAAATAAAAGCAATTTTAAAAGCTACTGAATTTACTTCTTTACTAAAGTCAACTGAAGATAGATACTCAAGAGATAGGTTAACCCATTTGCTATCTTAAAAAAATCAGAGCAAGAATACACGTGTAGAAATTAGAGATGCAAGTGGCTAAAGTGACAACACGTGTTAAGTATACTAATGGGCTAAGAATTAAAAAACAAAAAAATTTAAAAGACACCACAAATTTTGGACTAATTAATTGCTTTCTTTATCGAGTTTTCTTTCCATATCTTTGTTTAATCGATTTTGATGCATAAGCTCTACTAACTATATGTAAGATTTCAACAAAATTTTGTTTTGTACTTAATTTTATTTGACCATATAAGTATTCTGAGGTTAAATACTAAAAAATGAATATTCTAAGGTTAGTTCTCTTTTGTAGTTTTTTGGAATAAGAGAAAAACAAACTTAGATTGAACCCTTAGATTAAAACCAATTGTGGCTTCTCATATATGAAAATTTTATTTTAATATGTCGTTTACAAGTATAAGTAGAAGCAAAGAGGTATAATTAATTGTTTTATTTAGTGGGTCTAAATGTTACAGTAATTGGGATTAGAAGTAGCAAATGATAAGGAAATGCCAGTAGAACTCCTTCGTGCCAGTCTTCCCCACACTGATGACCAACAACGCAAGTTTTTACTTTTTAATGGATTTTGTTCACCGCTCTATGTTTGTAGCTTTGTTTAATAGCCATAAAAAATTATTGGCACTAGAAACTTTGATTAATTAATTTACTATATAAGTTTCAATATAATTTGAAAGTCAGATTTTTTATACATAATAATAAAATAAAAAAAATTATATAAAAATAGTCCCATTCGTTGAAGGGGTCCAAAAATCTAGTTTATAAATAAGCAGTCCAATCCTGTCCATCTTTTAGGGTGATAATATTCTCACCGTGTTCACCGATAAGTTCCCCGCAAAAAGAATTTGTTACCCATTATACCCTTCTCTACCACATAGTACCAGTAGATCGACTACCACTACCACTGTACCTCCACTTTTTTTCATTCATCTTCTATGAACACCATTGTCAGTGATTCTTCTACTATCAAAATAATTTGGACAATTATGCAATGAACAATTTCTTAAAAGTTTAACTTTGATGCAAATTATTAGGTAGTCCTCATAAGCATTATTCAAAGAAGAAATCTAATGGTTAATAATTGATCAAATTTGAGGGGGTTTGAAATAGAGTGGAAGGCAGTCGGA
Organism: Coptis chinensis; assembly: GCF_015680905.1. Classification (NCBI taxonomy): domain Eukaryota; kingdom Viridiplantae; phylum Streptophyta; class Magnoliopsida; order Ranunculales; family Ranunculaceae; genus Coptis; species Coptis chinensis. The sequence goes on along the minus strand of NC_141463.1, from coordinate 81,724,648 downwards.
AATTGGAGTAAATTAATTGATATAATATGCTCAATGCAAAATTATGCTCAAAATATTTCTCACGATTGTTAACACCAACAGTGTAGATGATGGTGTTGACCGGCCTCAAGAGGAAGAGGAGGAAAAGGTTGTCACTGACCGACTGATGATTGGGAGAGAAGGGTAGAATAGGTAGAAAATATATTTTGGGGGAGCTTATCAATGCAATACGGTGAGAATACTACCACCCTTTTTTAAGGGAAAGATTACTTTAAAGTTTAAACATTAAAATATGTAGTCCAACCCTTGCTTTGACATTTTCTGTTGAAGATGCTGTACGAGTGCTTGTTTACAAAGAGGACTGTTAAACGAAAACAATAAAAACAAAGAAATGTGTACTAGTTAACAAGATCTCCTAATTAATATCAAAATACAAATCATTCAATAAACTTACACATCCAAATACTTAAAAACGAAAATGTTAGCTAGTGACTAATCGTTGTAGCTATATGTTAGCTAGTCATGGATGATTGAGTGAATCAAAATGGAAGCCTCATCAGTTGGTGGTGCAGTAGCCTCTTCTGGACATAAAAATTTGTACAAAATTAAATTAGTCTATAATCAAGTAGACACTCTTCTTAAATAGTTTATAAATAATTAAATGAACCAACAGATATTACCTGGAAGAGAGATAGGCATCTTAGAGACAATATTGTTGATGATCCCTCCACCACCATCCTCTTCTTCTACTTTAGCTTTCTTATTTTCTTCAACAACCCCGTTTCCCTCTTCTTTCTTCTCTTGCTCTCCACCTTCACTAGGATGAAAAAAGTTGGAAACCAGACTACTAAATGCACCACCTCCACCATTACCTCTATCTACTCCCTTTTGTGTTTCATCTTCTCTTTTTCTTTTAGTTTCACCATCACCATCACCATCACCAACATTCTCTCGTGACTTAGGAGTCAAAGGAGATACAAAGGTGGAGATAAAATTGTTTATAATTGAAAAACCCCCATTTTCCTTTTCTTTCTCATCTTCATTTTTTTCTCCTTTCTCTCCATTAGCTTCTCTTATTACTTGATCTTCTTCATCAACTTTCGCACTTGTATTCACCTTCAAATAAGGAGCCATGTTCTTCTCACTCTCTGTTACACTATCTTCCATATCTTTTCTTTTGTTGTTTTTCTAACTCATTTTGCTAGCTTATTTATCAACAAGCATCTAGATTGCAGACAAAGTATCAATTAAAGACTTAAAGTATGGATAGGGACACGTGGTTCAGAGATGCTGTCTCTTCAATTTCAACACGTGTCAGCTTGTTATGAATTTTAAGGAGCTCAAATTTCCATACAAGGTCGGTTGTGGTCTTGTGACATCTCTTTTGGACAATAATTTTGTGGACATACAAGTATCTGTTGTCCACAAGATCTAATGTGCTGTCCCAAAAACTATTTACCTGCTCAAAAACTGTTTATCCGGCCCACAATGTGTTTGGACTAATAAGAAGCTGCTATTTGTGGACAAATTTGTTCACAAATTCACTCTCTATCTTTTGGGAGGGCGACTACAACACATGACCTAACACAAAAAATCATTTTGGAAGTCGGCTGGTTAAAAAGAGAAAAGGGAAGAGAGAGAGAGAGTTTAACTCGTTGTTTTATTGCAAACACCCAATTAGAGATCGACTTCGCACATTTGGACATGTGTGTTAGTTCTATCCATCTTTTGGGGGCGACTACAATCCCATGGTCCAGTCCCTTAAAAAGTTTCGAAGTCAATTTGGCGAGGAGGGCGACTACACCACATGGCCCAACACAAAAAAACATTCGGAGTCGGATCCAAAGTCGGCTATGATTGGCTAGTGGAGAGAGAGAAAAAGGAGAGAGAGAGTTTGACTCGTTATTTTATTTATAATCATTGATTTACATATAAATACGCGTCCGTGTATATTGCAATGTAAACCAACTTTATTCAAATCCCCTATTTTTTGGGTCATTTGTGTTAGTTCTATCCTTCGGAAAGACCCCCAAACCAAAATCTTATACCGGAAAAATAGGGGATAAAGAAAACCAACTCACAAAAAAAAAAAACCACCAAAATAAAGCCTTGCCTAAAGAATTCGAGTTAGGACTTGGAAAACAAACAAGAAATATTTCTCTCTATTTTCTTCTAATAAAAAACTTAACAAAGAATTTGACCCAAATCTTCTCTCTCTCTTTTTTTTTCGCTAATATCAATTCATTTGTGCCTAATTTGATCAGCCATGAAGAAAATTTGAAAGTCTAGACCAATTTGTAATTTTGTGATTCGAATTCAATTTTGGAACTTAATAAATTCATTCCGAGAAAAGATTGATAGAGCTTCAATATTTGTTCACAAAATTCCAATTCCTTTTGGGTGAGGTTTGAATGGTGATTGAGTGTTGAAGAATGAGAAGGGATAGATATAAAACCAGTTTGTGTTAATGGGCCTCATTTGGCCCAGTCCAATACTACTCCAAATGGATCCAAGCCTAGATAACTGTGTATGTCTGGAAAATATCACCACTTATTGACACTTTTAAAAAATATCAAAATTTTGTTATTGTTTACCCGGAAAAAACCTTCGGTTGATAGTGCTTAGAACCGAATTCAGTACACAGATATTTTGGCAACCATGGTTACTTGAACTAGAAAAAATACACGTGCGATGCACGTATTTTGAAAATATAAACATGATGAGTGAACTTTCGTAAAATGTAGAAAAATAATTGAAAAATCTCTGTAAAATTTGGTGAATGCACTTGTTTACATAGTACAGAATGTTAGTGTTTCAAACTTTCAATGAATATTCATAATCGATAATGAATTTCTTCTTAATCAAGTGACCAAAAGGATTGCTCAAACTCGACTTGCACAAATTGGACTTATAATTGCTCAAACCTTAGTTATATCAGGGGTCCCCTTACATAATTGCTCAAACCTTAGTTATATCAGGGTCCCCTTACACTGTCAAACGTAGCACTAATATACTAAACAAAGGCAAAAACCGAGCGCAGTGAATGAAATGGGATAACTAAGTTTAAACTGTTTTATGCATGCCATGTTTTAGTCCGGTATTTGATCGCCTGTATATATACGGAAAAATAAAAAATGAAGTAGACAATTGGTCAATATGACTCTCAACATATTTGTGAAAATAATTAAAATGACACAAAAATGAAATACAAAGGTCAATTGTTCCATTTCTCAAAACTCCTGCGTAGTCACTTTTGCGAAAATAAAGTGATATATTAGCAGATTCAGCAGTACTATGATCTCGACCATTTTTCTTGAGTAAATTCTCTGGCTCTCTGCATATCAACCTACCGAACAATTTTGAATTCCAACATTCAGATGGAATAGCAAGGAGGCTAGAAAAACAATAATGAAATTGTTTTGCAGATAAAAGTGAGGCACAAAGGAAAAATGTTATCATTGGCATGGTACACTTTCCTATCGCACTGAAACAGAAATGACAATAAATCTGGCTACTCGCTAGCTAGAACAACATACTTGGTAATGATACTGACAACATTCGCACTTGCTCTCGTCACAAGAGGACTGTAAAGAAACATTACTCTAAATGATTATCAACCTCCACAATTTTCAAGTAAAAAAACACTCAGTATTAAGTGTTCATTGACTTCATTCCAATAACAACACAGAAGAAATAAAAGTTATGTCATAGAAAAGTTTAATGAAGACCTAGTCAAATAGAATATCAACTACATATACCACAAAGGCCATAAGGACCTAGTCCGTCCACCATGTAAGAAGTCCTTATACAATATAGGAAGATAAAACCTTTGACAGACTGGAAAATACTTTCAATCACAATATTCCTCAACAACATATGTTTCTTAAGTTTGTAAAATACATATAGCTTATAGACAGACACACACAAAGACATTGATGGTGTCGGCATGGTGTAAAAATTAGATCACGAAGAAACTTTGTTAATTTATAGAGAAAAGGTACTAACTCATTTTATCAAATACTTGTCAAAAGTATTTCCTTATCAATAAATAATATATGTCATTACATATTTGCAGATGTACCACTTAGACAACATCATCTCTCATTATACCTTCACAATATATCACTCGGGATAAGGAACAAATCAAAGGACGTAACTCAATCTCACTTCTTGACATTATAGCCTTAAAGGTAATTACCAATTCACCATTTAGTCCAACTAGAAAAAATTATTGGAGCCAAGTAGGAAAAGAAAGCAAACAGTTTCAGCTAGACCTAGAAATATAAGGTCATGAAACCAAATAAAAAAGCTCTTAGATAGAATAACATTAATTTCTTCAAACACTCCACACATAGAGCCTTGACCTTGATAATATGGTAAAAGTATTAACAATAAAAATTATTTATATTTAGGCCAGTGTCGTGCGCACCCCCTCCCCTTGGTTTATCCCACAAAATAAATCAGAGTAGAGTTTTACCTTGGTTGTCTCATATGACACGATTTTATTTGTTGTAAGGTCAGACTTGCTTTCCATCAAAAAGCTTGTTCACATTTTTACTTGTGTAGCGATCAATTTCATTTAACCATTGCTTCACATTGTTAAAGCTCTCCCGATCTGTTACGTCATAGACAACCTGCCCAAGACACCACAGGCGTATGAGAACTAACTATGGTAAGAAAATGCATACAGAAAGTAGTTGCAACTTATATACCAGCAATCAATATCAAGGATAAGACTGCTTACAATGATACCGTGAGTTCCACGGTAATAGCTGCTAGTGATTGTCTAAAAACGTTCTTGTCATAGTGTCCCATTACACAGAAAGAGCACATGATTTTGGGCAGGAGAAGTTGAGCCAAAAAAGAAAAAAAAAATAGCCACCAGCAAAAATTGATTTGGAATTCGTATGAAGTAGTTGATGAGATCATAACAATGTTTTCCGTATCAAGATTCATGCTAAGGATTAAAAAGAAAATGTAATCTTCATGCACATCATACATTTCACAATTTTATAGGTCCATTGTAATTCGTCTCAATAGAGACATGACTTCTACATGCTACAATTGTTTAATGTCCATTGTGTTGTAACCATATTAGAAAGACTTTGAGCAGTTCAAATCCTAAAGCAGAGGCTTAAAATGTGCAACAAAGAAACATTCCTCAGCTAGGTAGCTTAATTACTGTCTCAGTCCTTACTGAAACATGTAAGAGGAATTAACAACAGTACGTTCTACCTTCAAATAACCGAAAGAAACTAACCAATCCTTATACAATTAAGTAAAAATGAGGAAAGCCAGAAGCATTACAAAAAAATGCAATACCGAGCAAGTACCTTTCAATTTGTATAGCTCTTGTTATGTAATCTATCAAACTCTAGGTTGAACCCTTCAAGCTTTCAAACTTGATAAATTGTATAACTAACTTAGCACCCAAATCCATTCACATGAAAGTTATAAGGCAGGACTAATGGACATTATAGATTGATCTCAACTTGGCAAACAAAGTACCCAAAAATCGGAAGTCATATCTTCAAGTAATTACCAAAATCGTAAACTAATCAAATGATTTTAATAATCATCAACTAAAAAAATAAAAATAACTGACCTGTTTCGAAACTTCATTAATTAATACAATAGGAAGAAGTAGTAGATATAGAGGAAAGCCTTATTTAGATGACTAACAAATTAAAACTTTCAAATGAGGTAAAAAAAAAAAAAAAAAAAAAAAAAACGTCAGCTAAAGAAACATTCCAATAATCAAGGTGTTCAACCTTTTTTACGTTAGAACCTTGATGGATATGCTAATCATTTAAAGCTAAATATATACATTTAAAGAAATCTTCCTTATGGAATTTCTCTTGTCGTGTACATTTAGATTAGCTTAGCTAAATGTTTGAAAGTCTTAACCAAATCTTTTAGAACACCACTGAAACACCACCACAAACCCATTTGTTATACTCATTGAAATAAAAATTAAGAGGACATATCATTAATCATAGTAAATTAGTACTTATATTAATATTTATATTGATGTTAAAAAAATAATAATAATAAGCTACAAACAAACAAAACATTTATCTGAAGCAGATCGAGCAACGATAGGAGCGACATTTCATTTTGTCTATTTGCATGCATCTTTGGTGGTGGTCATCCCAAAGTAACTTGTTCAGCTTGTATATATGAAACAAAATGGAATTAAGTACAGAGAATCAACAATTAAATCCAAAGGCAGAAAAACTAATGTAGAACAAATCAACAATCTACTCTATTATGAAATCTATGTAGTGAAACAATGAAAAATTGAATATACTAACCAAAACAATAACAGAAAAGCTTTTGCTAGTTTTGTGTTTACTACAGCACTACCATCCACACGCAATCAAAAACCCTATCCATATGGCACTTAGAAATTCTATTCTACGATCTCGTTGTTTGTTTTCATGTCATTTGTTTTTCTGCATGTCAAGTTCCTCTTCTTACTTGTGCAGAAATAAAATGATGGCCAACTCAAGTTACAATGACTAACGGAAAATAATTGTAAGAACCCAAGTTGATAAACAGTTTTGAGAAGAAAAATTATTGTAAGAAAAGCATACCTTACAATATAGTAATCACATATGAAAGATTTTGCAAACACCGAATAAATTTAAAGGTTTTGTTTATCGTACAACACTTGCAATGTGTACATTATAAAATCATCATGTACTCTCCTAAATATATAAAAAGAGGGAAGTCACCCAAGAACCCAAGGTCAAGCAAGGAAGTAGTGGTCTTGAGTTTAATGCCTCAAGTATAATGTCCACGACTCCATAACTACCTACAATACATGAGTTGGATCATAAGGTGACCTCCAACATAGCCCATGCTCTATGTCCCTCCCCCCGCCTATATAAATTTATATGACCAACATATAAATTTACTTTCTGACGTCGAATAATTAATTTAATACCTCGACAAAAAAAAGTTATAGAAATATATTAAGTAACTATTGGTCATTCAAGTAGCAACGTTTCTAAGCGCAACAAACCTGTATTTTTTGTCAAATGAACTAATTTTGGAGTACCTTTCATACTTCGTATGACCAGAAAAATGAATCCAACAACCAAGCTAGGGATTGGAGTGAAGAAAACCTTTGTGAGATTGGGAGGTACACGACCAGAGAAGATTTCAACCCCATTCATTAAAAACGAACATTTCCCTTTCGCTCAGCTTTTGATAAATCATTGTAAACTATTGCTCTGAGAGAAGAGAGAATGAATGGTTGTTGTTAAAACCCGTGAAATACCATAGAAAATGCAATAACTATATAGCAGATATTTGGATTTTTGAATGATATAACAGGCATAAGCTAACATAGCAAGCTCAAATCAGACGTGTAAGAGGGACAATAATTATCAACCCACCAGGGCAAGTAGAAAGCTCAAAGTTTATAATTGGATTGACTAAAAGCAAAATTACAAAGATACAAAAAATGAGCTCATTAGCTTCAAGCTCTTCTCAACTTGATTCAAACTCAGTCACTAAAAAACGACCCATCTCATTCTCTTTGCTTTTGATAAATTTTTGTAAACAATAAAATCCGATTTTTTGTGAAGATTATGAAATTGAATTCAAATTTCTATTAAAGTTTCAAGAAAGCTAAGATTGAAATGCATATCAAGGTCCTAAAATATCATACAAAAGAATAACGAATGCAAGAGGCGAAAAGAAAAACCATGAGTTAAATGTATAAGAGAAACAAAATAAAATCATAGTGTTGCTTGGGGACCTGTTCTCTGAGCTTGTTTTCGCAGCAATCTCATGGATCATCTTTATGATTGACAATCTGGTACTGAGCGATCAAGAGGCAGGGATATGGAGAGTTTTCTTAAAACCTTGGAGGTGCGTTCAATTGAAAAGATGCGTGGATTTGGTATTTTTATTAACCAACACCTGAAATCACCAATTTCACCTATTTAAAAGGTGTTAAGCCATACGTTAATTTAAGGACAATACGGGTACGAAAAATTTACACCTAAGTAGCCCTTCTAAATAGTATTTGGGTGTAAGAAAATTTAAGAGGCCCAATGTTAATTAATTATAGAAGAAGCTACTAATAGAGGATATTACAAGAAAATCTAAAATACAATTTCTTTCATTATCCAATCTCCAAAATAAACCCAACATTTCTCTCTTGCCCAAGAGTTCAATTGGTTGATTAAGTGAAAAATGCTACGAATTTCCATTGAATTGTAGATTGAATATACACTGAATTTGGGATGGAAGATTTATTAATTAATTAAGACATTTTTGTCATTTTTAACTGGATTTATTACACACTTGAGCAATCTAATTCAACTTAAATCCGTATTGTATCTCCGATATAAGCCACCGCTGGACGGTTATGTCAAAGTGTCAAACCGTGTTGGATGCTAGACTTCATTCATTGACTGTTCATGAAACTTTCTAGTAATGTTTTAGCTTTCAAATGTCCACGAGAACCCTGCAGTACACCTGCTTTTTAATAATTCCTTCAACTATAATTCTCATGGTTGGCCTTCAACCATCCACCTAAACACAGGTAAACATGCATGGAGTATCCTATTTCCCAACTACTTGATGTTTTTCATAAACAATACTTTATAGTTCATACTTCCTACTCTAGCATTGAAACTCTCGTTTCTTTCATGGAATTAGGAGATGATTTTAGCAGAATACGTTTAAGAAAGTTGAATTTAAACGCACCAATTCTGTCAACAAGGCGCGCAGGTGGCTCTAACTGCTTGAAGTCTATTGATGCAGATCAAGAAGTTTGTTCCCAAAGAATTCCTTTTTCTTGGGAACAAGTTCCAGGGACACCTAAAGGCACAGTGAACCGAGAGGTAAGTGCGGGCGAGTTTAGGCCTCCTAAGCTACCTCCGTGTCAATGGCATTCCACTAAGGGAGTTCAAGGCAGTTCTAATGATAATTATAAAAGTAATGGCGAGGATGAAGATGATGTTTTCTCCGACGCAATAGATATGTTCTCCATGTCTGAGTCCTTGAGTGTTGCGGATAGTGCAAGTAATTCGCGTGGATTGAGTAGTATTAATTTGAAAATTATGGAGTCTAGAGAGCACCAGTCACCGGATTTTATCATTCGACGCTTTCTCCCAGATGCTAATGCACTAGCATCATCGTATGCTCCGAATCGTTGTTTGAGGGAGCCTACTACTACTTCGATGTTTCATATGCAAAAGGGTCCTCAAACGGTTGCTCCGAATCGTTGTCTCAGGGCGCCTAATACTACTTCACAGTTTCATATGCAAAGGGTTGCTCCGAATCGTTGCTTCAGGGAGCCTATTACTACTTCACAGTTTCTTATGCAAAAGGGTCCTCAAACGGTTGATCAAGCTTATTCTCCCCACAAGGCTTGTGGTATTGGTCTACTATTTCCACGTAGAGTTAAGCACACAGTTTGTGGATTGAAGGATCCAATTCGACAAGATTCTCAGATTGCAAAACAAAATTACAATTTAAGACAGACTCAAGGTGCTTCTGTAGAAGTGTTATGCAAAGGAGGTGGGCAGGTTCGTCTTAAATGTGACAATAAGAGCTCAAACCAAAGATTTCAAAGATTTGGAAATGTAGTGTAGTTGTTCATTTTAAGCCAACCTGTAATCAGAAAATGTTTTTGCTTCTTATGTACATCAGAAAATAACAATGATGAAGAGATTGCATCAAAAGCCTTGTGTATGTCACAAACACAGATCACAGTATCACGCACACTTGTCATTTTTCATGTGGTAATTATATTAGGGCAAACATTCAAGTCTTCAGGATCCCATATCCTAATTGGAGGCCCATAATATGTGCTAATCTTATGGCCCAACTAACCAATTCCTATAACAATTTCCCCACAAGTCCACAACTAGATGGCACGGTTGGACTTTTTGTTGGGCCTGGTGGATCATAACCCGAACCCAGAGAATACGAACAAATACCCAAATCTAACTCACCCTCGTTGTTCTCAGTTCTCAGAACGAGCTCTACTGGTAACTGGTGAGTTTTTCTTGCCAACAACATTCTCATTTATTATTTCTTGCCAACAAATTCAATTAAACGTTTTTAGTTGGTATCGAGTAATAATAATTTTAATGTGGACTCCTGGGTTAAGAAATAATTCATAATTCTGTTTAAGAAACTGGGTATTGTTATACCAGAGTGAAAGAGGATTAAGGATGTCGTTTATGAGAGGTGATTTGCTTACGAAAACAAGAAAGCTAGTTAAAGGACTTGCAATTGCTAGGCCTACCTGGCTTAAACCTATGGAACAGTAAGTACAAGCTCACTACCTTCTTCATTCGTTATGAAATGGCATATGCTAATAGTTTTGATTGGGGAAAATTCTAGGAACCCGCCTGCAGCACTTCCGCGTACCAATGGAAAAGTCAAGCGGGTCGCTCTCCCTGAGGATGTCTATGTAAAGAAGTTCTTTCAGAAGCACCCTGATTCCTTATATCACGACGCTATTAAGTACAGGCTCTGTTATGTTTGATAGTATGGTTTTGTGAATTCCTTGTTTCTATTGTAATATTTGGTAGTTCAATTTAGTTTTTTTCATGGTTAAACTTTAATGGCAATCTTGCTACCAACGGATGCTATTATACTTGGGGCTACAATTGTAAGACCAAGTCAAATGCTAACATGTTTGGAGCTTTCATTTTCAACAGGATTAGTGGTTTTGATCCACCTCCAGCTCGTATTTTCGCTTGGAAGGTGCTTGAACTAAAAGAGCAGGGAGTAAGCGAGGACAAAGCCATGGCTGTAGCTGATGTACTAAGTTTTCTTTTTTCATGTTTCAAAGAAACATCTGCTCCATGTACTAAGTCTTTCTCTTGGGACTAACTTTTTCCTGTTCTGCCATAGATGGAATATGGGGCAGAGAAGAAATCAAAGCTGCAGGCGTACAAACGACTGAAGGAAATTGCTCGCCTCGAAGGGAAGAAACCACCTCCTAACCCATACCCAAGTGCCATCAAGGAGATACAGGCTATTGAGAGGAAGTACGTTCATGAGCGGTTCCATAGCCACAGGGCACATGACATTGTTCGGGAGATGAAAAGGCAGAGGGATGAAGAGAGAGAGAGATGGGAGTCGTATCAAGACTAGACTGATTTTTGTTTTTCTTTATGCATTGGGCTGTTGCAGTCGGAAAATTGATGTGTTGAATTTACAGAGCTCAAGTTCAACTTAGATAAACGATGTAAGGTATTATTATTCTATTATTATTATTATTAGGTTGAAGAAGTTTTGATTGATCTCTGTATTAAAAAGAGAATGGCGGGTTGTCTAGTCAGTAGTGTCAAGTACAGAACTACAGTCATTTTTGTTTGAATGGACATTTTTTTTGTTCTGAATTTTGACTAATAGCTAGGTAGCATTTATTGCAAGTGATGCAGTGAAAATATTGACCTACAGATGTCATTAACAGTTTCCATGGAGTTTGGCTGTGATAAAGCTCCACCATTCCTAAGCCATTGGGTTAATTTTCATCTAGTTGTCTAGAAGTAATGCCTGCATATTATCAATAAAGGTTTGCCTCTATCATGCAGGTCATTTTGGAAACCAATGATGTAAAATACACAACCAGGATTTTGCTTTCCATCCGTTTTCACTATATCGTGAAAGACCAGAATATTAAAGTGCTTGAACTGACAACTTTGTAATAAACCGAAATCAGTGCCAAAGTAAACCAATCCAATTGAGTAACAGTTTTCTCAATTTCCCAATTTTAGGTTTTCAGGCAAACTAAACAGTGCATTTTGTAACAATTCCTTTGCAAACTACATGAATGCAATACTTCACAAAGCAGACTTTACTGTCAGAATGTCAGATGGTTCGCTTTAGAATTCTATCGACAATGAAGTTTTCAAACTTAATAAACTCATTTTTCTCCCTCCTGGTTGTATGACAGCAGTAGAAATCCGTTTTTAGTGAACTGATCTTCTGTACTAGTGAAATTTGAAATATCAGTATTGCTAATATACTGGGGGCAGCAGATGGAAGACAGTCGCCTTTTAGATCGTCTAAAAAGTTCTGAATGGAATTGAACTGTTGATGTCTTATCATGCCTTCTCGGAAACAGGAATGCTCATACTTGAAAATGTAGAGTACCATAGATTTCTCGGACTCTGGGATTCCAATCTCTTCATATGGTCTCTGCTGGTTGTTAGCTGCTGTAATCGATCTTCATGAATATGTTGTTGTGGTTGAATAAATTTGAAGCATCATTTGGATACAAAAGCATGGAGTATTCACTCCAGACCATAGAAAGGAAGGCACACAAGATCAACCTCAAAGCCTTTAATCTGTCAAACATCACTTTGCAACATCTGACATCATGGACGTTAAAAGGAGAGGTGAAACTGTATCCACTTTACACTCAGGGACAAAAAGAAAAGGAAAAAGTAAAAGGGAAACAAAACATCTCTCTTAGATATGTACAAGTATCATATCACCATCCCAAATGAGATACAAGGAATGTCTACCTACAGACAACTAATTTTTTTGCACACACAACACTAAGAAAAACATTTTTACCATACTGTAGTAAAAGCATAGTTTCAGCCATTAGCTCGCTTCTGTAGAAAGGATCTCAAGCTCTGCCCACCAAAGAGGAGAAAGTCTCGGTGTTGCTCTATCAGGAGTCATCGAAGTAATCTCTCTTAACCAAGCTGTAATCTCACTCATTTTTGGCCTCTGGTTTGGATCTGAATGTATGCAAGATGTTATCACCTGACACAGTTTCTCAATGTCATCCTCTTGGAAAGATTTCAGGGTTGGGTCTACCATATCTTTGAAAGGCCGTTTCCTTCCAAGAAAGTTCAATGCCCAGTCCACAAGGGGTCCATCATCTAAAGAGTTTGACAACCTACCTGTTATCATCTCTAACAAAATTACCCCAAAGCTGTATACATTGTTCTCTGGATCTGTTGATGGTGTATCATCCATGCCAGCAGACCTCATCTTCGCCATGGTTGGTTCGTTCCAGAAACCAAAATCAGAGATTTTGGCAGCATAATCTTCAGTCAAATATATAGTCGAGGAGTGCAATTTTTTATGGACTACAGGTGGGTTCATTTGATGAATGTGTTCGAGACAGTATGCTATTCCCATTGCAATCCTCAATCTTACTCCCCAGTCCAGATGCTCTGATTCTTTTACTGCATTAACCATGCCAATTTAATATCAGCATTCAGCAATAAAAAATAATGCTTGAGAAGACAGAAAAGATATAGGACATCTATCAATCTACCATAGCCCAACATTACAACTATATTAGTATCAGGCAACTTGCTTTCAATCCCAAGTTGAACAAACAACTCGGCTTTTCTAATTCTCGTTACATTTAAAGGAAACCGTATTTCAACTTAAATAAACCTGATCTGAAACAAGTAACTTTGTTATGGGACCAGAATGCATTAAACCTAGAAATTCCATAGTCTATCTAACATCCATGAAATTGTGCTGATTCCCATACAGACTGGAATATTTTTACAAGACAAATCAGAATCAAACCTTATTACCTTTGTGCATTTCATTTTCTAATGTAGGAAAACCAATCTTACTTATTTAGTCTCATATTACCAAGGTTAATCCAGATAATCATCAGCTGAAGTGCTGGTCTGCATTGGTCAGATTTGGCTAATATGTGGCATAACAAGCCAATCTACTGCTGGTATAAGTTTGCAAGTTAACATGAACCATTTTTTTCATTGACCTCTCACCAGGTTTGCTCTTCTTCCAAGACTCTAATTTATTGAATTGTCAAAAGAATTTAGTAATTAAGCTACAGAAAACTGTAGCATTGGTGTTTCAAAGTAAATTTCAGAAATCCAATTGTTGACGTTGTGAATCTTAGTGGACATGTTCGAGACCGTAACTAGTTAAAGTCTTAAAGATCAGTTCCTCCTTTCTTCTCGGTAATATCTCAATCGAACTTTCTTACAAAGAGTTATATAAGTCTCAAATACCATACTTCTCTGGAAACAATGAAAATAAAGATGATGAGTCTAATTTCGACAGTACTAAACTTTGTTGAAAGAATCAGATTGTTAACTAAATTAGTCACTCCAAGTAAAATATCCTATGAGGAATTCAGCGAATGGACAAATCAAGGATATGCCAAACAAATGAAACAAATAAGTTTAGGAGAAATAACCATTTAAAAAGAATTGGGAAGAGCAATGAAATACTCACTATGCAGATGCTCAAAGAGTGTTCCATTTGGAGCATACTCAAAAATCATCATCCTAGTAAAAGGCTCCTCTTCCTCACAAAACCCAAGAAGGTTCACAAAGTTCTTGTGGTTGACTTTTGATAATGTGTCTATCTGAAACAATAACCAAAGGCAGGGGTTAAGGACATCAGTGAAACTTGATTGGAACAATTCATTTTTTGGTTAACTTCTCAGAAACTCTGTTACTAGACTACCTTTTTCCTAAACGCTCCTTCTAAATGCTTTGACCAATCCTTGGCAGATGTTACTGTTGTAGATGTCACTGCTATTTCAACGCCACTGGACAGTGTTCCTTTGTAGACTATATCATCTGAGGAAGAGCTAATTACATTACTGAAATCTTCACAGGCTATCTCTAGCTCTGATCGCTTGAGCTTTGGTACACCTGATATATTATTTCCAAAAATAATCAATTGATCTCCAATCATAAATGCAGCAATAAAATACAGCAATAATGGAGTAAACAAAGCAAATACAAAATGCCACGTGCAGCATATAAGCATATTATATATTTAGACACCCAACAAGAGAAATAAAACTAATTAAACAATTATAACCAACCAATCTTTCATATTAATCAGGATCATTCAGACAAGTAGGAAGGTCATAGCATCAAACCCAGTATCCTTTCCTTCCCTTGTGCTGTTATTACTTGGTTATACTGTTGGTAGTTTGTGTCCAGTCAATGTCCTTGAGAACTAAGCAACTTATATTTTCAAATAAGAAAGAAGATTTACCTGTTACAAATGCTTTCTGCAGCTGCCCACTCAGTCCTGTGGCCCAAGGCTTGATAATGACTGCCTTATTACCTCGAAGAATGAGAATGCCGACAACCAAAACAGACATAATAGCTGCAGCCCCTATGGATCCAGTAACAATTAGCCAAGTTGAAGGTGAACTGGAATGCTTTAATCTTGAGGGGCTTGCTGTCGGAGAAGGTAAGACTAAAGGAGAGGATGGTGGTTTGGCTACGCCATGGGGAGACTCAGCTGGAGTAGCATTACTAGGTGGCGACGCTGATGGAACTGGAGATGGAGATGGTGATGGTGTTGGTGAAGGTGATGGAGATGGAGAACTAAATGGTGATGGTGAAGGTAATGGAGTCCACACTGGTGCTTTCTTTTTGTCTTTGGCCTTTCGAGAAACAGAGGAATCTTCCAGTTGCAACAGCTTCCGATATGCTACATCTCTAGCTTCAACAATATTCCTGCAGACGCAAACACACTTTTAAAGAAGCGAACTTGGAGAATAATAAACCACTTGCGACTACATTTTCGCTAATACATCTAAATATGCTTCTGTAAGAAATAATGTTCTGAGGGGACAAAAAACAAGATCATATGTCCTAACAGGAGTTATATACCAGGACAAACCATGATGTTTTGTAAGTGTCTGGCAGCTCAGTTGTTCAAGGCCCTGGTGGTTGTACTTCATATATATTTTTTTTCGTTCCTTTTTGGTTTTTAGAGTGGTTGATCGATAATAATCATGCTAACTTAAAAAGAAATATACTGAAAATGTGTCCACATTAACTAGGCTTACCGTGAAATGGATCGGCTGTTGCAAGATTTCCCATGAACGGAAGTGGATAAATCCTTCTCATCTACCTGAATTTCAGAGAGCTTCCAGAGCTCGTTTAGTTCAGGAGAAATGCCTCGTAAAAACTTGTTGTTGTCAAGTAGTCTGCATTACACAAAATAGACGTTGAGTTAAATAAGTATAACAGTTATTGAATACCTAGGAGAAGTTTATCAGAACTCAAAAGTTAAAATCCAAATGCTCACAGTATCGTCAAAGAAAGATTGCTTCCTAGGTCTACTGGAAGTGGACCGCTGAAGTTATTGTACCCCAAGTCCAGTACCTCTAGATCCTCCAGATCTTTGATCTCTTCAGGGATAGCTCCAGAGAAAGAGTTATTGCGCAAAACACTGCATTAAAAGCATAAGTATTAACATCAGCATCAATAGAAGAAGAGCAAAGCATCTCTCTAGGCACATCCTTAGAAATGTATACAGTTCTGCATAAATACATTGGTCTTCTCTCACTAGCCTTCTCGGTGGGTACTGAAGTAACATTGATAATACTAAAGTCCGACCAAGAAACTAAACTACGATAACACTGTCCTGGATGTTACTGATGGGCAGACTGACTGCACAGAACATCTCAGGAACACTGAGATACTAAAACTATGAAAGCATTATTACTTTGAGAGTGTGGAACCATTATGTGCTTACATGGACTTAACACGAGCAAGGTTCCCAAGTTCAGGTGATATAGTTCCTTCAAGACAAAGATCCTTCAAGTTCCTGTAGTAATAGAAATTTGACTTTAGGATCAATCAAAACAGAAATTCTTGTTCACACCAACATGCAACAACAAGAAAAGACATTTGAAACCACAACAATCTCTTGTACCACCTCTATGTCACCTTAACTACTGTAATACATTTCAGATATTGCATCAAACACAAATTCTAACAGCATTTATTTTTTAGCAAAATATGTGTAACCTCTAAGAATTAGCTTTTTCAGGCTTCCACCCGACTTACGTTATCTTCTTGGATAAAATGCAATTTCTGCTTAAATCATTTCTTATATACTGCGACATCCAGTTATATAACAGATTCTATATCAAATTCAGAGTATAATCTTTTTTTTTTAGTCATATAGCAAAGATTATATATTTCAATCTAAAGAACTCTTACTAGTAGTATAAACATCTCTTATAACTAAACAAGATCTTTAATCAAAATAAGCATGTTTACCACATAATCATAAAAACTCCAGCTCAAAAGCAAAGAAATAAAAAGACTTACAAGATAACAACTCTTCCATCTGAACACTCAATACCAAACCAAGAACAAGGATTCTCTTCACCATCATTCCTATTCCAATTCAACAAAGCACCATATGGATCTTTAACTACTTTATCTCTAAATCTCAACAAAGACACACCTGTTTAACAAGAAAAAATATTATATTTTGAACCAAGGGGCAACTTCAAAAACATCAAAAGAAGACTACTTTATACTACCTTCAGAGTTAAGTGACCAGCTCAAATCCAAATTCCAGAAAAACAAGAACAAAACAAGTATTGTGTATCTCCTTTTTTTATCCATTGTGTTAAAGAAAGAAGAGAAAGAGAAGAAGAAATGAGGAGTTTTTGTTGTTGTTGTTGTTGTTTGTGTTAAAGAAAGGGAAATGAGAGTGGGGAAGAAAAAAGTAATAAAACAAGAACCGATATATGAAAAATATCGGATACGCTACAAATGGAAAGTAATGAAGTATATTTTGGATTTACGCGGGTTTGAATGTGGCGGTTTCGAGTGAGTTTCGGGTGCCGGCGTGATGTGTTGACTTTGTTTAGCTTTCAAGCTAATACTGCTTTGCTTGAGAGACAAATAATCTCAGTTGATATTTAAGTATAAGTCTACCTGCTAAACTCACGTGCTCGGTAACCTCTTTGTATGAGGTCCACAAAAAAAAATATAAGGAAATAGAATGTATCTAGCCAGTAGCCAGTAGCCACTTGCTTGAAATAACTTTTTTATTATTCTTTTTAGTTTCTTCCTAAATTCCTATTTAACTTCATTTGATTTTTTCTTGTTAGAGACTTATTAGAGCATCTTGGCGAAATATGGTGGAATTCTTGAAGCCTTCTCAAGGAAAGCAGTCAAAGCACTTCTATAGTGGTTTATCATGGTTCTTCTTGGACATAGTCATCAATATATAGAAATTTTGATATTCTAGATACTCAAATAATTAAGCAACCTCAAATAATACTCGCTCTCACTCTCTAACCCTCCAAGGTGCATTTTCACTTTCTCCATTTTTTTTCCTGAGTAGATAATCCAAAGGTTAAAAGTTGAAAAGTATACTCGCAACTATGCTACCATAGTGCTGACTCATACTCTATTCACTGATAGGGAAAGATAGCCCTCATACAAAAAAAATCATATTTTGAGTTTTCGACATAACAATGATAACATTATTTTTGTTAATTGAAACTGGGCTATTTCTCTTAAAGTCTCTACATCAATACATCACGAATTCATTATTAAGGGTGTTAGTATGAATTCATGAACTGGTCTTAGGAGGTCATCAAAGTATCAAACAACTTTTCCACCCCCCTAATAAGAGTTTTTGGTATTATATGTTTGGAACTTGGATCGGAACATGGATGATTATTATTTGACTATCTGTTGTCTATTCATGTGGTTCCAAACACATAGCTGCAAATGTGGGACATAATTTTTCTACAATATAGGCCCATATATATTTAATATGATCAATCAAATTTAATATGATTGTGATATTTTTTTTTTTTTTTTTTTTTTTTTTAATATGATTGTGATATTTTATTGCTCATTTCGATCATAATATCAAATGTGACAAACAATGCATGCATTTCAGATCTCTAGGGCATTTTGTTTCATGCATGTATACTTGGAAGTACATGCCCCTATATATCATATAATTTGACTTAGAAGTTAGAACCACAAGTCCATAATGGTGTGTTTGGCGTCAAGAGATTAGCTTCTAATAATTAGATAATGCAGAGCGACCTATTCAATTTGTGACAAGGAAAACTGTTCGCTGCCTCAGCTGCACTCCTTGCGTTGCCAGTTGCCACAGATTATTATTTTACATTTTAACTACAGAATAGTATCGTAAATATATATAACAACAGGAGCAGCAGAAACAGTCAAATAGTATAGGTCCAGAGGTGGTTAAGTTCGCCTCGAGTTGAAGTTTTGAACCTGCAGAAATTCTCTCAAGCTCTCAACCTACAGAAATTCCTTCAACAGCGAAAATTAGGCAAGTGACTCTTCAATGCTAAATGAGCCTATGGCCATATGTCATAAATATTTGTTTGTTTTAGTAAGGAAAAAAAATTATGTCAAAATGAATTGATTCATCTCCCATGCATATTGCATAGGTATTACTTTTTATTGAATATATATATATTCCGCAATCTCCCTGTTCTTAATCAGACTAACAAATCCGAATTATCAGATATCATATGGGTCAGCTGGCTTTTAATGAAGTCTATCTGTCTCTCTGAAATAGAAAGAAAAAGCTTAGAAAAATTGAGATTTGTAAGAAGCAACAATGGGGCTGGCGGAGCATGTGAACTCTCATGGTCCTAGACTTACTGTTCTACTCAACGCGTTACAGGTATTAAAGTCTGCCGCAACTCATATGGGAACCATCAATGAAGCCATGAAGGTATCTTGTAAAAACGTTCTACCGTACCATACTAAGCAACAACGCGTTCACCCAGTCAAAACTCCAAATATATAAGTTCGCCTAATCATCAGTGGAATATACATAGAAAATCTTCGCTATGTTGGTCCATCTCACAACTGATAACAGAAATTTGATTGAAACAAATACATTGCTCCATAAAAGCTGATCATTCTTCTATGGCATATGATTCTCAAAAGTTGATCATTTGACTTAATTGCTAATTTTCTATTCTCTAATTAAAGAATGCCAAAGTGGGGATTTGAAATTGTTTGTAATAGTCAACTCGAAAGTTGGAATTGCAACGCACTTGTTTTGGATTACGCCACACCTTAAAGGAGGTCTCAACTCTCAAGTTATAGTTTCCTTGGGTACCAGGTTATTGGGCCATGTTGGCTAGATGCGCGTTGGTGCAATGTTGCCTAAACTCCGGACTGTGGGTCAGTCAGTGCACTCCACTTCAAGTAGTCAAGGTTCACTGCTGACGAGAGTCCAACAGCCACAGAACAAAATTGCCATTAAGTTAGTGAAATATTTAGACATTTCGGGTAATCAATTTTCATAATAATTGGTGAAGTTGTGAAGTAGGGGAAGCGGTATTAAAAAACATCATTAGAACATTAAAAAGATAAGTTGAAATATAAGTTTATTGATAATATTGAAGAATTTATTACAATTTTTGTCATAAAATTCTTTATATAGAGAACTCTATCAAATTATTTAAAAAACCTACTGAAACACTAAGAAATATTTTTCTAATTTATCTATATAGACACTTCTAAATTAGGCTCAAAAAATAAAAACGAAAATAATTTGTTTTTAGTAAACTTTGATTTACTAAAAACGACTAGCGCTAGCATTGAGTACATATTACCATAGTTCGTGATTCCGAACGAAACTCCGGAATTCCGTTCGGAATTTCGGTTTTTCAAAAAATCAAAATTTTAAATATAGTTTCGAAATAATCAAAATTCCGAATGAATTTGAAATTCCGAATTCTATAGGGTCGAAATTTAATGGATTTCGGTTTTTGGATTTACCGGAATTCCAAAAATTCCGAAATCCCGAACTATGCATATTACACACGTGGGCCATAGAGAGAAAACCAATAAAAGTTGTGAAAGGTTTTAAAACTAAAAAAGACCAAAAAACAGAAATAGACAAAAAGTATGGAAACCATAACAGCTAATCGGCTGGCTCGTATAAGCCGTATGTTATATATAAGAAGTAAACATTAGACAATTAACATAAGCTTACATCAAGCAATAAGCAGTTCATCCAGTCTCAATGTTGAGATTTGCCCAATTTTTAATTTTCGAAGGTACCGATAGTAAAGCCCAAGAGGCCAGGAGCATTTTGAATTGCGGCAACAAAAATGAATATCAACACAAGCACAAATATGACTATCTCAAGTCTCACCGTGATTAAGTCCAAATGTCCAATGGGTTCAACATATTCTAAATTTCTAACATTTGGTTTCTTTTTAAATTGTGTGCATGTACTAGCCAACTTCATCCTCTCCAGAATGTTGTCCAGAAAATTGATATTAAACACATTAGCCCTGAGCGGCTAGGCCACTCATCAGGGCTAAATAATCACTTGGCAATCAGCTTACTAAACTGCAGTATGTTCCGACTTTCCAATACATAGATCAAAGTCATCATCAACTAACATTCTCGGCGAGCACACAACATCTGGCAATGTACACTTGGATTTTAGGTCATGATCATCAAATAGCTGAAGCCCAAATATGATTTAACAACAACAATGGGAAGGAGGCTTAAGTTTAGAATCCACTAAAACCATGATATTCAAATAGATCCCTGTCCAAAGTCCAAATAAACCATCCCCCAACTTATAATCGTACTACCCGAGTCCACGCTCAACGCTCAAGTGGTCGGTGTGGTTTCTCTACTACATTTTAGATGATTTTGATGAAGACGACTTGCATTGGAGAGCTATTGAACATTTGAACTTGTGCATATCTTCATGCCAATTGTAGAACCCATGTGCAAGTGTCGAATCTTAAAGTTCAATGAAGTACTGGCCAACTGTGATCCACTGATCCTTTACGGTGTGGATGCACAATTATATCTTGAGCTAGGAGATTTTAGCTCTAGAATTGCACGATTAACAGGCATGATCCTTTTGCACGTGAAATGAATTAATTCCGACAAGTCAAGAGTGCCTAAAAAATAATGAAAACCTACTACTTCTGGTTTCAAGATCCGAATTATTATATTGTTTTTTGGTTTTTTTGGTACTTTGAGCATACGAAACATTTTTACCTTAGCTAAAATTAGGTGAGACCAGTCGACCAGAAGTTTCTTTTTTCAAAGATCAGCCAAATCTATGAAACCTCTCTACCTTAACAAAGTAACCCTACTTTAATAACCAACTTAACAAACTCCCCAACCCCTCACCTCTCTCTTTTCATCTCCCTCCTAAAAACTTTCATTTTGTCTTTCTCTCTCCTCTCCAAACCAAAAAAGCCAAAAAAGAAACAAAGCTGACCCCTCAAACCTGCAACTCTCTTCCTTTTGCAGTTCTCCCACCAAAACCTTCACTTTAAGCAATCTCTCCCCACATTCCCACCGTCTCTATATTTCCTTCTCTCATTATCTCCATTCCAATCTCTATCTCTTTGTTTTATTCTCTTTCATGTGGCCACCATGGGGAAAATCACCATTGACAAAAAAAGCTTCTACACCATCTTCAAATTTCACTTTCTCTACGTTCAAAGACATACAATCTCTCTTCCAAGAAGAACAACAACAAATACCACAACCCCAGATAAAAAAACCGTCCATATTCCACCGTGCTCGATTTTCTAACAAAACTTCTGTCCTAAGATCTTGGTCTTCATGTCCCATTCTTCTCCCTAACGTCCAAAATGTTACAGCCCGAACAACAATATCTCTCCCAGGAACCGAAACACTTATCGTAATCTACTTCACAAGCCTTCGAATCGTCAGAAAAACGTTTGAAGACTGTCGAACCGCTCGATCAATATTACGCGGTTTTCGAATATCAATCGACGAACGAGATTTATCGATGGACGCTGGTTTTTTAGAAGAGTTGCAACAAATATTAGGTGAGAAGAAAAAAGGTGAGGTGGCATTGCCTAGAGTTTTTATTGGTGGAAGATATATTGGTGGGGCTGAAGAGGTTAGAACGTTGCATGAAACGGGGGAGTTGAAGAAAATTGTTGAAGGCTTTCCTACTGTGGAACCAGGTGTATGTGATCATTGTGGTGGGTATAGGTTTGTTCTTTGTGATCAATGTAATGGAAGTCATAAGTGTTTTATTGAAAAAGGTGGGTTTAGGAGTTGTTCGTTTTGTAATGAGAATGGTCTCATTAAGTGCCCTTCTTGTACTTGTGCACCACCTTGATCACACCCCAAATTTGTTCATGTGAGTTCATCATATAATAGACTGAGTTTTTCTTTTCATTAATTGGTTCTTAGATAGGAATCTACATTTTTTATTTGCAATTACATATTTCCAAATGCTTTAGTTTTATTATAAGCAAATGATTTGATTTTTACTTTCATTCCCAATATTGCGTCACATTTTGATAATTTTGAAGTTTCCATGGTCCCAACCCATAGACCGTTGTGCATTCCACGCGGTCACGCCCATGAATGATACTCCTTCCCTTTCAGCGGCTCTACTCACCTATCAGTATGTTGGAACTTGGAACATTGGATGGCGGTTGGCTTCGAAACTACATCTTAAGTAGCAACTCGTCAAAGCCCAAGGAGTGTAGAGCTAATTAGTTAACATGAATCCTAGCAAAAGGTTATGCATCCATGAAAGCTATGAACTGCTAGGTTGATGGCCTCTAAATGTAGAGGGTTTTAATTAGTAATGGGATCCAACATCCATGACCATCAATGTCAGTGAGTCAAATCTGATCCTATAACATTAGATGGTCATGATAATTTAGATTAAGACATTTGACCTGAACGTGTTTTAAATAAATCCTAATCCAACGTTGTTTGGTTTTGAGGCCGCATGAAGGTTGAAGCCTGCTGGAAGGGGAGCTAAAAAGAAGGGCATGTGAAACTGTACATACTTGACTTTAGGTCTCTGTTAATGCTTTTGTCAGTGCAACGATTACCCGGGGCCAGCCCATTGGGGTGGACTGTACAGAGTGCATATACTTTCTACAATGCGTGAGGGCTAGATCATTGGTTGCTAAATTATTCACGCAGCAACACTTGATGAGTTATTCGAGGGGCTGGTATGATTGACATTTTTGAATGCACCAGCCATGTGATTTATCTTAATATAACACTATAACGTAAATATGAAAAGCATGTTGATCAGAGACATTAAAATTAACATTTAAAATGATCAATGTTACTGGTTGAAAATGTGTCTGTGAACATTCATATTAACACCAAACAATGCTAAAACTCAAGAATCAGGCAACCAGCTCTAGTAAAATATTAGCCTTCGATAGTCTAAACACTTCGTAGTAAAATATTTTACTTCTAGACAAAACCCAAGACGACCAAAGGATTAATTAAGGATCAGGTCTAGTACCAGCAAAGAGCAAAACACAAGGCTAAACGGACTCTTCTAACAGCGCAGTACAGTAAGATTGTTAAAATAGCTGGTATGTCGATCTCTTACTAGATTGCTGAAATATCTAAACATTTGGTAAAACGCATCAATTTCTTCCCGAGTAAAACACATATCAAAGTCATCAACTATTTATTGTGTGCCTGACATTCCTGTTGCACTATATTTATATTAGATGTTTTCAACACACCCAACCACTTGTGGAGCCTGCATCAGTCACCTTTATCTTTCATCATTGTGGAAGGTGTCTCTAATTCTGCTAGCAGAATATGGATCCAAGAAAATGTGATTTCATTAAAAGATCCCATGATGACTATTTCAGACTAAGTCCATATAGTTCATCTTTCCGGTTTTAACTTTTAACATTAAACACTTATCCTATAGATTGCAGCCTACGCACAGGCAAGCTCCCAAAGCTCCGGAATGCTACTGGTTGCTGCTAAGCACTCAGGGGCGGCCCTAAAGACGGTCGACACAGGAGAGGGTCTGGGGGCCCCGAAAATTTGTTCAAAAATAGAGCCCCTCCTCCATAACAATGTAACCTATATATTTTTTTTTTTTTTTTTTTTTTTTTTTTTTTTTTTTTAAATACGTATGATTAGTATACTTCTTCTTTAAGTTTTCAAGCATCTTAGAAATATAAGATTTGTTTGTACGAAGCATGCTACAAAACATCAAATATCACTAAAGTAATCAAACTCGGCCCATCAATTCATACTTCGATTCAAAGTGAAAAAAGTCTGTAAGGAGGATTATACTTGCATTGTTTATATATCATTGGTTTTATCATATAAAAAAGGAAGAAGAATAAGATAAAAGATTAATAGGTTTTTTTTTTTTTTTTTTTTGAGAGGTGTCAAAGAGTTGTGTAACGACCCAACGTACCCTACCATGTCGATACTGTCCCACTTAGCCACTACGAACATCCGACAGTGTGGGGTGAACTAGTCGGATTGTTTGATTATCATGTGCGCACTCATATACCTCTGACCATTTAGTGTATCCTAAAGTGGTTGTCATGTATATGAGAGGAGGCCCAAAGTCATTTGGGTAAGCTGGCAATGTGAGTAGTTAGCGGCCATTGTGGACAAAGACTGGGGATTATTTTTTATGACATGAACTATTTAGGTTTTAAACAATATTGTTTTGTGATAGAATGGTAGTATCAGAGTCGAGGACGACTCTCTCTCTCCTAAGGTATCCCGTGGAGATATACTAAAAAAAAGTGTCATCCCGTGGGGAGAGGTTGTGTCAGGTATTTGCAAATGCGCTTAGCCCGTGGGGTGATGGCTGCAACAAATATGTATTCTACCATCTAGAAATTTGTTCGAGATCTGGAGCTTAAGTAATTGATCCGCTAAATCCTAACGTCGAGATTTTTTCCGAAATATTTGGTTGTGGATTTTGTAGGAACTCTACAGTTAAGCGTGCTAAAGCAGGAGTAGTTCAGGAATGAGGGGAAAGTGTTGTCCATAGTGGCGATATTGAGGCAGTTGTTGGGGGGGTATTATTTTTTTCAGTTCTTATTAATTACTCAAATAACCGCTGCGTACAATTGTGGAAAAAGGGCGTATCTTTATTATTTCTTTCGTGAACACATGAAAAGACAAAAAACACTCTCAAATTACAAAATAGACTAAATTCAGGGTCATTTTGGTAAGAAGAAAAGTATTTATTTTTCAAGTAGGGATTTTTTTTAAAAAATTTGCTGACGTGGAGACGTATTTACTATTTAGTATTTAAAAGAGCTGGGTGGGCCGGACTAAACCTAGCTGTTCCTACTTCCTGCCGAAATGGAAAGTGAATCGCTTAATTTACTTTCCGCTCGTTAGTAATTATTAGGGTAAGCTACTGGTTCGTTTAAGTTGATAGAGAGCTTGAAAATAATTTTGTCATTCAGTCAGTCAGTCTACAAAGAGAGAGAGAGAGAGTGTGAGTTATTATTTATTGTTTTGGGAGTGCTTATATTAGCTACGAATCGACTTCACTGATAATTGAAAACCTTCTCTTTTACCTTACTTGTAAACCATGTGTGCACATTACTCTTGTTTATCTTATAAACTCATCTTTTTCTCTACCACCACTCAATCCTGCCGAATGTGTTGCAGTGTGTGCTAATATATATATTAATTAATGGAAAGAAAAATGTCATTGAGGAGATTTGCTCGAGTTGTATAATTAAATTAAACTGGCCAAGCTTAGACGGTCTTCAACCTCCTTGTCTTGTAACTTTAATTACTTGTTTTGTTCAATGTGGTGTTTGACATGGATTATATGATATTTTAATCTTTTATGTATTTCTTCTCGGTTCACTATAAGTCACCCCTCATCATTTTTCTTTACAGAAATGGCAGGAGTTTTAAGGACAGAAAGGCAAGGGTTTCAACCTTGCTCAACAAAACGGATGAAGCAATCTGAGATGAGAAATGACCATGAATGCGTTAGGGGAGCTAAATTAAGGAAGGTAGACACGGAGCAGTCAACAATAACAGATGAACAAGAGGAAATGAGAGTAGAAAAGCCTCTAGTAGTCCAATCTCAAGGAGCCCATGTACTGTCTCCTGTTCATAATTCAAAGAAAACCCGAGTCACATTTATTCTGGAGAAGGCCTCCTTGCAAAAGGGTGTTGTTGGAAAGGTATGAGAAATCTCTACCGCCCAAATAAGGGTTTTATTGAATTCAGTTTTCCATTGCCTATACTAACATGTGTTTCGTTTTTATCTTTTTGGATGCTTTTATCAAAACGGTTAGTGTGTTTTTGTCGTTTCTTTCCTGTATGCTGAAAATTGTTTCTCATTTCTCTTATCTTTTTTTTTCGTGATTTTTTATGGTCAATCTCTGTTTCTTAATATGATGAAAAGTTTTCCTTGGCATTGCTTTTCTTTTGGTCTATCACTGTTTCTTCAAATAATGTAAAGTTTTCCGTTCCCTTGCCTGACATATTGTGCATCTGCAGATGGTGTCTGGGCCGTGTCAATCACCACGTCGGTTTGTTTCTCATGGTTCCATGTTTCCGTGGCGGTTGTCACTTCTAAACATTCTCTCTCATAGTAAAAAAAGTTCCGCTTCTCTGCGACGATGCAGATCCAGGTGTGCATACTCTCACTTGTTTTGCAACTGAATAACTTATTTATTTCGTTGGTTAAATACGGAGACCTGTTTCCTGAAACTTGTTCTTACTGCAAGAATGGTAAAAGAGGATAAAAGCATTAATGAGAATTACATCTAATTATAAAAGAAACGCATATTCTTCTTTGGATTAAATCGATTTGCCTTTCTGTATCTATAGCCTTACGCCTTTGTGAATTTCGTTATTATTGATAAGACTTCGTAAAAATTGAACACGATTTGAAATTGGTGTTCACTACGGAAATACTTCTGAGAGGCTTTGGTGAAACGACAGAGTGCAATAGTCCTCAAATATGAAATTATTGAGCACTCTCCTTACCAATGGGTATAAGGTTCTAGCTATCAAAGAAAAATTAGAAGACAAAAAACCAGAATTGAAATGTATACATTATTTTCATTGCATAGTCAACAGAACATAAAAAAGATAATGAAATCATTACTGTATTTTGTTTCAAATTTCTTTTGAGATATAAGACGAGAAAAGGTTGAAAAACAAGAACATTTGAAGACAATTACTGTATCTTCGTTATTTATAGGCAAAAAATTGTCTTCTTTACTGGATTGATCTGCAAGGCACAAAAGGAATTCATGTATCAGTGGCCTATTGGTCAAGCATGTATTGTTTGACCCAAGGTCTTGGGATCGAATCTCATCTTTACCTCTGGAGAAGGGGTTTTACGGGTTTAGGGGAATTAAGTTGTAACTATCGAAAAAGATAAAAAGAAAAGAAAAAAACACAGTAGTTTATGTATTTACTCAAAGGAACTTGAATACTTAATTGAGTGTTTTTGGTGGATTTCAGTAGCTTTCACATGCTACTACTCATGTTGCATGGTAAGTGTGTTATGTATTCAAACACCATTTAATGCTTTATAGAAGTGCAAGAGCATTTCGTGGGTCTGCATCTTTACACAGCGACCACGTTATACCCTTATGTTCTGCTCAAGTGTCTGTTTACTCTATAAATAATATGGGTATATGTTTGGCTGTTTGTGTGGGCCTAAGATTGAACTCCTAGTAAGATGGTTCTAACTTCATCTTTTTGTTTTTTCTTTGGTCTCTTATGATAGAGTACGTAACAGACAACATAATAGATTGATGTTAAAGCCTTGCTCCAAAAAAAGTTTTATGTGGACAAAGGGAGGGCAAGAAGATGTCGAAGTAACCAAGAGAGAGATTGTTAATTCAGCTCTTCTGGAGGATGAAATGAAAATCAAGGAAATTTTGCACGAATCTCCTGGGATTCCAATGAATCCTTCCGGTCACAACAAAAAATCTGGGATCATCTTTGTTTTTGAGAAGGCGTCATTGGTACCAGCTTTGGTAGGAAAGGTAAACATTTTTATATTTCCACTGTTATTATTATGGTTACTGTTATTATTTTTAATATTTTTATTGTTTGTTTTTTTGACAAGTAAATTTTATTCAATTGGTTGCAAAATGTGGTACAAGTGTGAGAGAGAAGTTCACTTACAAGGTGCAACCAGTGGACAAGCAGACTAGACACCTCCTAAAGTCCCAAGACCTCTTAGCACTACCACAAAAGCTCTTCTAAAAGAGAAATTAAGTCCCAAATGACGACCTAAAGGCCCCAATTATGTTATTATTGTTATTTTTATTATTATTCTTATTACTATAATTATTATTATTAAGCAATACTCGTCAGAGTTATCTATTATTTTTCTTAACATAGTCGTCCCAAGGTGTCCCAACCTATCATGCCAAAGTTAGCACAGTAGGATTGCTAAGCTTTGCGCTTAATTTAAGCTTTTGGCTCATGACGGAGTGTGAATCAGATTTGGAATTTTTGTATAATATAATCCCGAGGATAAAACACTTAGTTTTTCTAGTGTAAGCTTATGGCTTCCAACACTAGTGATGATGCATAAGTACTCGTTGTTTTCTTCACGTATATTTCCATATGGTATCTGTTAGAGTTATGGGAGGACATCTACCGAGGATCGGACTATTCGTTGCGTGTGTGTGTGGGGTGGGGGCAGCGCCCCCAACCCTGAATATTTCAGCAAACGAGGTTGTTATAGATGCGCCCTATCCCTTTTCATAAATAATTAAAGAATGATTACATTCTGACATAGACTTTTTCTATTGCAATTTTCTTAATGTCCTCTGCAAAGGAACTAGGGATGAGCTCTACTAGACAAACATTTGCTACATTAGAAGCTAGAGCATCTGCTAGTTTATTAGTTTCCCTATGTACATGTGTAATAGAGAACAGCTGCAATTCAGTAATCATCTTCTCGATCTTCTCCATCATCTTATTAGCCTGCCACGGATGCTACCCCACATTTCTAATGAAGGAAACAACATTGCTAGAATCTGTTTTCACCTGTAGTCTTCTCACTTGATGTCTCAAAGCTAACTTAATCCCTTGATGCACTCCTTGTAACTCAATCAAGGCAATTGAGTTATATGTTGATTTTCCTTCAGCTACGACTATGACCTGACCATCATTTTAGGCAGTTTCTATTAGTGTAAACCTTGATTTTATATATATTGAAGTGATACAAAGTCAAACCTAATAAGGGTTGTATCCACTTTTTCGCCAAACTTCTTCTCCATTAACAATAATTCAATTTCACTGTATCCATTCATTATGTTACCTTTAAAGCTAAGTAAGTTTCTTATGGAAGTATTTGAAGACAATGAATCTGTGATGAATATGTGAGTACCATTTGGTATCACTATACGGGCTCTACCGGGACATTCAACGAGTTTTACTGGTCTAGCGGTAGATACATTGCGTGGATTAAACACCAACTCTAAGAAATATTTCTGATTTTTTAGTATAAAGTGTTGTGGCACTGTCTACTAGACGTAAGTCATCCCCGGTTGTTGGATACACTAGTGATGTAATTTTGTTTTTGGGAGTCTTGGCGGATGTAGTTAGCTACTCTTAATCTCTTGCTAAGGGCGAGCTATCTTATTTGTAATACTCTGTTATAATTGGGAATGAAAGTTAACTTCTATGGATAAAAAAAAAAGTCATCCCCAGTTTCATGCATTCCATGATCCATACCTTTTACAAAGAAATAGACTAATATAACTACACAATCACATAATAATAACTAACTCATTCAAATGCTCAAGCTAAAGCTGATATAAAAAAAAAAAAAAAAAAATACGAGAGCTAAAGCAACAGATCCCATCACCTAAATATCGATCTCTACCTGGGGGATTATTGTAATATGTTTATGGGGGCATATCACCCACATATAGGATTTTACTTCTTTGCCTGAACCGAAAAGGGACTTCCAATCATCTTCCATTGAACACATCTGTCCTGTGACTTCCAAAGACTTAAAAGGGTGGGGTTCTTTTCAGTTAAGAAAAATAATATAATAGTGACGAATTCTAACTCTATTAACCAAATGCTAGATCTTCGGGTCTTAGCATGTGAAACTTTAGGTATTGTTTTGCTGATAAAAAAAAAAAAAAGCATGTGAAACTTTAGGTTTTGGCTGAAAGTCAACTTAATGTAGTAGAATTCTGGACTCCCATATTGTGGAACTCCAGGTTACTATCTGGCTTTGGGCCTTTAGTAATACAAGGCAAAAAAAAAGTATGGTATGAAAGTATCAAGTAAGAACTTCATGTTCTATTTAAATCTAAACTTCCTGTTTGATTTAACAAATTTCTCAGGATTAAGAAAATAAGGTTGTAACCCTATAATTCGGGGAGCTTTGGGTTCAAACAAGAAGGAGGGGGGGAACATCACACATAGAAACAATTTTAATGATTGAATCTAGCCATATGTAAGATTAATAATTTGAATAATAATAAAAAAAAAATTAATGTCTAGGCTTATAAGGTTAGAACTTCTGGTTCTAAGTATCTGAGAGCTTCTTCTTCTTCCTCAAAAAAGTAGCGAACTTTTGGTTCATTAAACTATAGACTAGTGAATTTTTTGGGTCAGGATAATTTCAAACTATAGACTATTTGATACTAGAACTTCAGATTATCTTTAAAAACTTCAGGTTTAGTTTGTGATTTTGGAACTCTAGGTCCCAGTTTAAAATTAATGTCAGAACTTCATCTTCTTAAAACAAAATTTAGATTTAGAACTTCAGGTTCTTAAAAAATTAGATCTTAGAGCTTAAAGAAAATAGATCTTGGAACTTAAAAAAAAAAAGATCTTTGAACTTTAGGGTCCTAAAAGTTAGATTTTTGAACTTCGGGTTCCCAAAAAAATACAGATCTTGGAACTTTAGATTCATAAAAAATAAAAAATTAGATATTTGAACTTCGGGTTCCAAAATAGATCTTAGAACTTCAGGTTCTATACTATAATTTGAAAAATATTCATTAAATTTTAAACATTGAACAAATTAAAAGAGGAAAACAGTCAAAAACAAAGAAATATTAGTTCAAATCCGAACAGTCCCGTCTTCAATTTATATCTGGTGTTTTAACCGTTGGATTTTACTGAATTTTGGATATGTTATTCTTTCATGAGTTACACATCTACGATAAAATTTTCAGGTCAATCTGACCATGGGAAGACCTTCATCTAAGTGTAAAACGAAAAATGTTTTATTAAAAAAAAATAAAAAATAAAAACTGGTTGGTGTTCTTGTACCTTTGCTGTCGTGTAGTAGATGATAAGTTGACACCGTTTAGTTAGCGTACTAGGATGTTACACAAGCACAAACTCAAGAGAAAACAGAGAACTCGCCACCCTATGGAAATCCACCAAAGGGATAAGAGTTGTGTCACTAGAACTCACCACTCTATGGAAATCCACCAAAGAGATAAGAGTTGTCTCACTAAGAACTCCTTCTTCTCAATAAAATTACTATAACTTCATTCAAAATTACATCTCTCATTCCTTTACAAGTCCTACACAAATTTATAACTAAATACAAAATGCAAAACCCAAAGCCTATGGGAAATACAAAGAGACAGGCATTAAAAACTGGTGCAGGTTTTTCCCTAGGTTCACAGTCAAAATTGAATCTTCACAGAACGTTTCTCAATACATAACACATACCACTAGAAAGCTCATGAAGACTTGTTTCCAACCCAATTTACAGTTTGCAAAACGAAGGTCTCTAGAGAAAGTTATGATCATTTTGCCATAAGGTGTCAAACTGGACTGCCAATCCGAATTAGACTTATTTGGACTATTTCTTGAACGTTTGATTAAATGTTTCGTCATCATAAGTAGAAGTAGATACTTAGTGATTGATAGTTCCTAGAGTCGTCGTGATGATAACGTGTTAAACCTAACTAGCTCAGATGGAACATCACAGTAACCAAGTAGAAGAAGAAAAGAGAGAAAGAGAGAGTAATCTTTTTGATAGAAGTGTCTAGTGAATGGGAGGAGGTTGTCTTTATATCCTCCTCTCCAGGATGCAAAGATTACAAAAGTAGAAATATATGAGGTGCCACATATGGGTGTATATATAGAGGCAGGATGCCTAGCCATCCTCAGTAGCCACACCTTACCCAAATTTGGACTTCAAAAGGAATTAAGGGCCCATTTTTTGTGGATATATAGTAGATATTGAGCTATTCACTTTGAGTAGAATTTGGACTCAAAACGAGCTATTCACTTTATCTCCCAATCTGGTCATTTGAATAGCTTCAGATCCGACAGTTTGGAGTTATTCAACATTTTACTGCTTAAGATGCTAAAACAGTAAAGGACGTATTTATTAAGATACATCGTCATCACCAAACACCAGTCTTTTTGCTCCTCTGTTTGTCTGTCTGGTGCTTTGAACCAGCAAAACCAGAACTTGGAGAAGAAAAGTCAGATCTCGACAACGAAAAGTCAGAATAGCTCGCTACAACTCTCTTGGCTGCCAATAATGGAGCTGAATTGCAGAAGAAATTTGAGATTTGCGACCATAAAAAAAAAATCCATTCCTGTTCAAAGTAATTCAGACGCACTATAGTTAGAATTTCCTTTAAGATCATATAATGCTCCTTGAGCAGTACCAAAGGCACCTTTATTGACTTGAGTGGCATAGCCACAGGCAAACTTTAAGTCTGTTTTCATCGAAATTGTATTGTGATTTTATTTTTTTATTTTTCTGGTTAGAGGCTATGCAATTGTCAACCTTTTAAAGGGTCTTACCCTTTATAGTTTATGCTAATAGTGCTTGCCTATCTGCATGCAAGTGTGTGTGTGTGTGTGTGTGGGGGAAACCTCAATTAGTTTATTTTATTTTATTTTTTCTTGTCTCTACTTATTCTCTTTTCTGTTTCTCAGACTCATCAGATTTTAAATCCAGATGATCATGCCAATTTCTTAAGGAGGAAGAAAAAGAATCCTTATAATTATCGACCCGAAATTATTCACCAGGTAATTTCTTTTGTGCCAATCTATCCTCATTTATAATCCTCGTAAATTTTCTTTTGTGCAGAAAGTTCTTTATGTCCTTCGGAGTCTTAACTTTTATGATTTCAACTGTATTCTATATAATTTATGAGGATTTTCTGAACAGGATTCACAAGGCATTTCTGTACAATTTAATTATCAGTAAAATAAAATTGGTCTCATCTTCAATGAGTATAGTAGGTAAGGGAAAAGCCTACTTGTAACTATAACAAACCGCATTACCCCAACGTTAACTACCAAATTGACATTTATTTTATTTCTTGATATTGGAAAATCAAGGTGTAACTATAAAATCTGTAAATGGAAATATCCGTGATTGTGATTATTCTTGTCAGTTCTGTGTGATTTCTTATTTATGATTCTTAGTTTTAAATGAATGATTTTTCAGGCTCTCCTTGAAGTTCTTGATAGCGCACTCTATAAGGCTGGTAGGGTGCAAGCCATCTATGTTAGAACGGAGGAAGGGGTTCTTATCAAAATTGAACCACACACTAACATACCAAGAACATTTGGAAGTTTTTGTAATATGATGTGTAAGTCAGATTACAACTGTCGGAATTTATTACTTTGTTTGTAATCTTCCTTCCTTGGTTTTTTATTTCTAATTCTATTTATCTTTTATAATAATTTCAGTGGAGTTACTACAGAAGCTCAGTATTAAAGCCAAGGGAAAGCGTGAAAAGCTTTTGCGTCTAGTTGAGAACCCTGTAACTCAACATTTACCTGTCAACAGCTACAAAATAGGTGAGCCTTTGGTATAATGTAAGCACGTTTTTCATGGGCATAGAAAATGTGACTCAAAAGACGGTGGGTTCTTCAGGGCTTTCTTTCAGTTCAAAACAGTCGGTTTGCTTGAAGGAATATGTTGGTGACGTCAGCGATGATGTGAACCTAGTTTTTGTGGTATGATTGACACCTATGAACCACATACTTTTCTGGGCTATGCATAGTTCTTCAATTCAAGTAGTTTATTTGTATTCCAAAGGAGACACTTGCTTGACAACTATTAAAATTTATCCAGGTTGGTGCAATGGCTCATGGGAAAATTGACAGTGACTATACTGATGATACAATTTCTGGTAACGCCCTTTTGAACTGTTCATTTCTGTTATATATTTCCTTGAGATTCGGATGAGAAAAAAAATCATACTGTATAGGTTTCCTTTGAAAAGACAAAGATCACAAACATACTCATCATAAATATATTTGCATGATGCACCCAAAAATGTTTATCTAAGTAAGTAGATGAAAAATGTATTTGCATTATGAAGATGAAGATGTAGGTCTAGCCTTGGAAGGTTGACCCGAGGAAATTCGGGTTGATTCCCACATTCAATGTGGAAAAGGTCTTGAACGGATCTCAAATTCCTCCAAAACCTACTAAAACACAATCAAGCCTTGGGAGGATGAGCCCAAGTCTTGGGTTTGATACACATTTAATGTGGAAAAGGGTCTTAAATGGATCTCATTTTCCTCCAAAACCTACTAAAACGTAAGGCTAGGATAACGACTACGTTGACAATTGATTCAAATGTTCACTCACAAGTTGAAGATGAATATTACTGAAAGATTGAAGCTTTACATATCAAAAGTTTTCTTCACAAGAAGATTTCAATAACTTTGAACTTTGCATATGGGTCAAATGCTGTGACTCCTATCACAATTAGCCCTTATACAGATGACCTAACCTGGTGGAAACCAAAATAATTGGTCCTTAACCGTCTGCAGCCAATTCTGGAATGATTTGGGTGGCTTCCTGCAAGTTTGGATTTTTCTTTTTCTTTTTGATAATTAGAATTTTATTCCCTAACCCCTCAAATCCCTTTTCCCCGGTCAAGGTGGGAATTAAGCTCAAGACCTTTGTTTCAATGTCCCAAGGCTTGGCAACCAAAACGCAGTGCGGAGTGCAAGCGCAAGCACGAGCTGGAGCTGGAGCGGGAGCGCTAAAGCGCCTAATCTTAAAAGCTTTCAATATTAGAAGTGCCTTGAGAGTGTGTGTGTATATACATAATATACCTATGACTACTTAATTTATTATTTTGCAAATAATAATAAGAGTAAAACATTACTGAATGTCTAGTAATTTTCCTCAAATTTATTTCTAAAGAAATTAAGCAAATTCCAAACTCCAAACTAATACTTCATGCTGGAAAAATGTTATGTGTTAATTTTAGTCGCTGATACATTATATTGTTACCCATGAGTGCTAAAGTGTAAGAAGTAGTATGATAATTAAAAAACAAGTAATTATAATATCAATTTACCTTGAAAAGAAAAAGTCCAGGCTATTCTTGGTCTTAGACTTCTAGTAGGCTAAGAATATTAATAAATCAATATTTTCTGGACACTGAGCAAAAAGTACCTTTTTATCTTCAAGTTTGTCCTACTTTACACATAAAATTAGTACAACTTTAAAGCAACTAGTGAATTCGCGTTCTCTCCAGTGCTAGAATAGGTCATGCAAAAGAACGTGTCCTTTGTCAAAAGCAGTACGCGGATTGAGTAAATTTTAGTTTATTTTGGGAGAGCACGCTTTTCAAGAGACGGGGTCCCGCTTTCATGTGAAGCAGGGTGCGCTTTCAAGGAGCTTTCGCCTTTCAAAACGTCAAATCACGACTTGAGGGCGTGAGCACCACTACACCTGCACGCTTTAGGTTGCTAAGGGCTTGACTAGTAGGCCACTGTATTTGGTTGTGGTTCCACTTGTTTGGATAGGATTAAGATTCAGATGGACAAAAAATATTCATAAAATGACATTTTTTAGGTTTTTATTAATGTATTTCTATTTATGAATCTTTTTCCTAAAACTTTTGGTTCCACTTGCTGTGAGTAGTTCACCTATTCATACCATGTCCATCTATATATGTCTTTTGGCAGCGCAATAAGAATGTGAAGAATGTGAAGGAATGATCAAAACTTTTGTGGTCTGGTCAATGGCCTATCACCGGAATCAGACTAGGGCGATTGGATGGATTATGAGTATTCAGATGAAGACATTTACGCAATTCTCGGTGTACATGATGAAACCGACTTTTCTTTCTTGAGACATAGACGGGGTGGGGGAGAATTTAGGAAGACAACAAGGTGGATATGGAGGGTGGACTTTCTCATGGTCGAAGAATGGAAGTGTGGAACTGTGGATAGGAGAAGGCTGTGCACCTTTCAGAGGGGCAAAGTGAGTTTTGCTTATGATAGGTAGTAGATCAGGAAGTATGATCCTTCTTTTGGATTAGGAGGTGGAGAGGGGGGTGGGGGATGCGTATTGCTTTGGTGTAGGTGGAGAGTGGACCAAAGTTGGTGGCTTGGTATCTAGTATCTCTGGGCTGTTGATTATAGTTTAGAGGAAAAATCTGAAAGGAGTTGGAAGATGCGAGGGGTTTGTGTGTGGACCCTTTGTGTCTTGGGGGTGTTTGGGAGGAAAGGGGTCTCAGAGAGGAAGATAGATTCACATAGGAGTTCTCTTCTTTTGTTAATAGGAATTCATATGGGTAGGGTTAGATTTTAATATGTTGATGCAGAGGTGAACCCTTTGTCGATTCGCATTGAAGGAGTTTTGGTGGATCTGGATGGGGAAGATATGTTTCCTAAATAATCTTGTATACTTTACCTAAACTGGATTCCATTCATTTTCTGATCTTGTTGGATTGGACTGCGAGGAGACGAAAGGGGCCCTATACCTTTTAAGTTTGAGATGATGTGGTTCACATCCTACATTTTGTAAGACACGTCCGTGTTGCCTTTGTATCCTTGCTTCATAGTTTGGCTGACGGTCAATAGTTATTAAATTAGAAATGATAAGACGATACAGATCTTATCGTTGATTTTTTTTGTTGATTACGATGAAACTCTCTATGAACGGTATAGATGGAGACGGTGGTTAGAAGAATTTCACCATTAAGCTTCACTAGAAGCTCTAGTATTCGAAAATGATGTGAAAGGTGGTGGATATGCTTGGGGGAGAAGAGGGCCCTGCATGGGTTTCCTTTAGCTTTAGCTAAGATCTGCTTGTCAATTTTTGAAGTGTGATGTGATATAGGTGGTGGAATCTGCTTCGGCGATTGAGTTTCTAATACCATGCTAAATAAAGAAGTTAATCCTCAAGTATACTCAGTAGTTTTCTCTGTATGTCTAACATTGCTCGAAATATGCTTTTAGCATAATTCAAAATATTTTAAATTGGGTGGTGGAGTTGTTAAACGGAGTCGTTGAGGATCTTTTTTTCCTTTCTTCTTTTATTTTATTTGTAACTAGGTTTTCTCGATCCATTTTCTTTTTTAATCAAAAAATGCAAATGTTCAATTGCACTAGTGTCAAATCTATTAGGTGCGTTGCATATTTCCCTTATAATTCCCATTCATGCAATTTTCCTTGTACGTTGTAATCATTCTCCTTGCTATCTATTTCTCCCCTTGCAGTTTCTGAATTTCCGCTAAGTGCTGCATGTTGTGTAAGACGGATATGCTGTGCAGTGGAGAAAAAGTGGAAGATTGTGTGAATCGGGATTTCTTGTTCCTAAGAGATGTTTAAACTTTCCAGTGTTCATTTAATTAACTTTATTACCAAGTTACGAACTGTGTCACAGTTGGCAAATACTTCCAACATTTGTAACGGTTTGCTGCTAAGTAGTGACCGATTTCTACAACTTCAAGGCCGGTTTTTGGATTGAAAAGGTTGGAAGACGACGGGCTGGGTCCCATAAATCTTGATAGATCTTGTAAAGATATAAGGTTTAACTTGGTTACTCCCCTTGTATGGGCAAGGTTGAGTGGTGCTAGATGACGAACGGGCTGGACCCCTTAAATATTATTATTTTATTTTGTATTATTTATGTCTTTTTCAGTATGGCTCGTTAGATCAAAAAATGTGAACGCATTTGGAGGACGGAAGGTTTTTCAGTTAGTGGGATCTTATTATTTCGTATCATCTATTGCAATTATCTTTACTACCTTAAAAATCTCGCTCCCAGCTTACATTATCTTGATTAGGCTATCCCTTATATTATCCTGATCACTGTTTTGGCCCTATAGTTTTGTTCTAATTACAATTACGTAGCACTTTTACCATTACTAGTAGGATATATGAATGCACTAATGCACAATGCAAGGAGTATGTAATAATTTCGTGTTAGACGTTAATCAAAATATAAATAAAAACTATCTTTACCAAGGAAAAAAAAGGTTAATGATATCTCTATATGTTTTCCATTCTCTAAATAGAGGGTGCGTGCTGAAAAGTTTTTGTGGTAGTGGCTCAGTCCTATTCCAGGAACTGAAGGCCATTGTAATTGGGCTGGGCATTTGCTTGGATTTGAATGTGAGGGATGTAGAAGTGGCCTCTGACTCCCTCTATGCTGTACAAGTAGTCAACAGGATAGCAGCACGGCAGCATCGCCCTTGGTCTGTCAAAACCTTGTCAACTCCATCAAAGAGAATTCTGGTACATTAGACTTTTGCTACTTTGCTCAGGTATATGGCGAAGTTAATAGGTCAGCCAACTACTTGGCTAGTATAGGTTTATCTTTTGATGTATCTTTGATGGTGTTCATTCCTACACTAGATGATAGGTCCACTAGATGATACTCTAGACCTTTTATGTTAAAGAGGATGCATCTAGAACTACTAATGTAGGGCTATTTTCAGTAATGCACAGGTGAGGGTTTGCCTTAAGCCCTTAGCCCTTAGCCCTAGCAAACTTTGCTTTAGTGCCTTTAGGTCTAAAATCACCGTCCAGGTCTAAAAGCACAGTCCACAATGCTAAGTAGTGTGCAATATGCGCAGGTATGTTACAAGGTACAGCGGTAATTGCTAGCAGTAGAAATGTGTTCTGTATTGAGTACCAGAGAATTTTTGAATCTTTCGGCTTGTTTGGTACTTTCTGGTAATCCAATGAATTTTGAACTTTCGGACACAATAGTTTCTGCTTGAAAGGTTATTTTGGCAATGTCATTATGTCAAGAACATCACGAGTTGTTCTTTCGGTCAATCCGCTCTCTCTTTCTCCACAGACCTAAGTCACAGATTATGACACAAACTTCGCATTTTGATTTTAGACCCCGTTGCATTGATTTCACAGTTACTTGAATGGAGATGATGTGCTTGATAGAATCATTAAAAGTGAACCTCCGGTCAAAAACAAGAGAGAAAATGAATGTTATACTTGTGACACACTACTCAAAACCGTATAGGCCTTTATTGGGACAACAATTAGAACCAACAGCTGTAGCTTTTATTTTGATGTGGAGTTTTTCCTGGGAGAACACCCATTAGAGGGGTAGCTCTCTATCGCTTCTCTTTTGGAATTCTAAGGAATTTTCTTTCTTTTCTTTCTGAGACTTAAATAGGTTATGTCTGTTTGGTTTTTGTCTGAAATAGAGTTTTTGTCCTATATGACTGTTTAATTTAGGTTTGTTTTGTGAGCTTTGCTATTGAAATTGTAAGTTTTGGATTTTCTGTTTTGTGGCTTCAAATGTAATTAGAAATACCTACTTCAACTACAAAGCAAAACGGACACAATAATCCTGTAAACTATCATAAAAGAAAGCAACATAGTGCTTGACAATAAAAGTATCTAAATGAACAGTGATAACGCGCGATCATAAGACACAAACAAATGAACAAGTCTTAACAAATGAGTTCATCTACGTTCATAGTTTCATCTTGATACTGGTTTGAAAGATCACATTCAGTAAATGTTGAACTTCTCTTCCAGTGCAGTGACAATGCGCATTAAACACATTGAAGTAGGCAAAATGTATCCTGAAACTGCAAAATAAGAAAGACACATTAACTAAATCAAACGGACGACACTATATAAGTGTCACAGCCCGAATTTCTAAACAATTAAAAAATGAATAATTGAAATATAAATATCTCAACCATCACTTGATTCAATTGTCTAAAAACCCAGGCTATGACGGGGGATACAACACATGTCCAAACCTAAAACCCACATCATAACAGGATCAACTTAACAACAAAAATCTCTAAATTCCTCAACTATCACTTTATTAAAAACTTTCTTCCATCCCAATAAAATATCAAACAAACTTTACAAAACAGTTTCCAACATCGTATTCTCATGTCATATGCAAATGTAACCTACGTTATTACATCTTTCCAAAAGATCGGACCTAATCAACTAAACTCCCAGATCGCTCCAAAGCGAGAATCCCAATCACACACCGCGGTTCCATCGCTTTCCACCTATGTTCCCAAGAACACACCCACGCTAAGCAAAACAAAGCAAACATGGGTCACAAATTGAATTTCTTTGGTATGAGTAGACTAAATACATATAAACATTTCAAAACTTTTCTTATCCCACTCACACTTTAACTCTATCATAACCTAATCATTCACAGCTTGGAAGACAGGTAGTTCCGTCATTTTAACCGGCATAATTTCTTCACAAGCAAGACTTCCATTATATAACTCATTATAATAACTCATTTTAATATACGACTTAATAATTGAATTACAACTTACCGATATCCACTGCTGTATAAGGGTAGGACCGCGTCCCTGCACAAAATGTTATTAAGTCCTACCCTCCTGCAAAAGAAAGTTAGAACTTCTAACATTTGTTAATATCCTACAGGTATTCAAAAGTAAACCCAAGCACACTCGCCCAATCAACTTAATTTCTCTTATTAATTAATCAATTACTTTTCTTATACACATATTTCACAACCTATGTACCTTAGGTCATTCCCGCCACATTCAAGGAATACCCAACCTTACATTCCTGTACACTCAAGGAATACAACTAACCCTGAAGGAATACCTTAGTTCCTCTCTAGGGTAGTCCAAACAATCCGTCATTCATAGCACATTCAATGAATACCGGTCATTCATGGCACATTCAATGAATACCCATAGATAACGCTAAACGGGCCATTTATGGCACATTCAATAAATGCCCACCTAACATATGACATCAACATTCATAAAACTAAATTCTAAAATTGAGACGTGGAGAGTTCTAAAAGAGTCACGGTAAATTTTTGTTTACGATTATTGAACTTTATTTTATATATCATTTCGGAAACGAATGAGTATCTTGATAACTGTATTTTTGGTTTACGCGTTATTAATTTCATGGATGTCTATGTGTCATAACGTTGCATATCATAAAATACTGCAAAATTACATAATATTTAATACACGTACACACGTATATATAGAGGTCTTAGCCTAAAGTCAAGTATGCTAATAGCCATAGACCTATCTTAATAACCCAAATCATAATCCGAGTTAAAAGGTCAAATTGGGTCAACTGGTCAAAGTCAACCCTAGTCAAAAGTCAACCCCTGGTCAAAGTTAAAGTCAACCATCATGGTCGAAGTCAAACTGTCGTTTCCAAGTTCAACAGGTTCATGGTCATAGCCATGGTTCATGACTAAGGTCAAAAGTGTATGACTCATGGGCTCATGGTTAAGGCCATGGTTTGGACCCAACTGGCCAAGCCCAAACCTTAGAACCCGGAAATCTAAACATTTAAATACCCAATTAGATCTATTTTAAGTCCTATGGACTGGCCCAAGCAATATTAGAAACGGGCCCAAAACTTATAATCGAATGGCCCAAAAACACAACCGAAGTTCGGCCTAAAACTTTAAATTAAACCGTCCATAAATTAAAACAAAACCGGACCCAATCAAAACAAAAGAAACCGCCCAACTTGAACTTATCTAGCCTCAACGGATCTTAGAATAGGAGAATACTATCCGGTCCACTTAACATTCTCGGACCCGAGCCCACAAAACCTTTAAAACCGCCCAAAACCAAAACTAATATGGTCCGCCCCCACTTAATTAGACACAAGTCTAAACGATTACACACCGGCCGGGAGCACTGGATCGTTCTCACAATCATCCCTTCGAAGACTACCGCTAGCTTCCACCACCACCGAAAATCCTTCACACACCACCCATCAATAACTTCAAATAAAATTGTGTGGGTGAAAAACCCACAACTTTACTTCACCAATCGACCACAAATTTTCGGTTTTTCGCAACCCCTCAAATCCCGGATCCGATCAGCCATTAATGTTCTTGGAGCTCTCAACCACTCTCAAACTTTCCCCTACCACCACTCATTCAACCAACAATCCTCCATACAAAACAGCTCAAACACAAAAATAAATACAAAAACAAATTTCTCAAGAATGGCGAACGCCATTGGCGCCTCTTGGGAGCTTCCAATGACAAATTCCTCAACCCATCATAATCCCACTACACAACCCAACACCCAACATCCCCAAACAAAAACAACAATCCAAGATAAAATTACAAAAAAGATGAGCGTGGCCTCCATTAACCCTCATAAGAGCTTCAAATGACCCCCCCCCAATCCGGCATTTAATCCCCCACTAATCCCCAATCAAGATGCGATTTCAAAAAACCACAATCGGTGTATAACCGAAAAATAAAACACAACAGTACTAATCATATGCAGGAACCATTGTTTTGTTTGAGCCAGAGAGGGCAAGCTCCATTGATGACAAAATCGCCTCAACAGAGTTTCGACAGTTCTAAATCAACTCCGAGTTTCACTTTCGAGTTTTAACAACTTCGACGTCAATCAAAACAATATAATGGATGGTAAAAACAGAACTATTAAAATGGGCGAAAATCATAGTTCTAGTAGTGGTGAGAGTTAACTCTACTCACCTGTAGCGCTCTCCGATTATCAACCAGCTACCAGGAAAAACCTTCCTTTTCTGCTGTCAGTAAAACTCCCATTTTTTTCTAAAACCCTCGCTGTGTTTTTTTTTTTTCCAAAAACTTTACGTGAGAAAACTCACCGAAAGACAAGGACAACCCTTATCTATTATCTACGGGCTTTATCCGTAACTGATAATTATCCTCTATCCATTATCTATTTTTATTTATTATTATTATTATTTATAGGAAAAGCAAATAAAACACGGGGTGTTATAATAAGCTTATGAAGACACTAAATCAAACCAAAACCTTTTAGTTTACTGCTTATTAATTTGTTTAACGGACGACACGGTATAAGCTTATGAAGACACTATATAAGCTTCTGACGGACATGTACATTTAAGAGAAAGCCTGCGTACATGCATATATAACATGACATAACAAATTGACGAGATAACACAACAAAGAAGAAGATTTAGTTAATTTTCTTTTGTTTTAACCCTGTTCTAAAAAGAACGCGATTGACGAGATGGCAAGAGACTCATACTCAAGGTAAGGAGCAAGAGGAAGGCATGAGATTGGGGGGAAGGTTGTAGCTGAATGGTGGAGTCCAGGTGTAAGCAAGGTCTCTTTCTTCCAAACGATCAAGTTCAGAAGTGAGCTCCTTCATGGCTTATCTAATCAAGAGCTGACTTCCCCACTTTTTGGAGTGGGGAAATAAAGTCTCGGTAGGTGGTAGATTGGTCAAATGCTATCCCTGTAAAGCCTTTCAGGCCAAAGCACAAAAGCAAAATGAATCTCAGTCTCTAGCCCAGCCTCCGCCTTCTTGGCCTGCAGGAAAAACGTGTGGTTTGCCCTCTTCTCGGTCGGCTGGGATTGATAGTTGGTGTAGCGATGATGGTAGGTTGGGTCACAAAGTCTACTAAATAGCTTCTTGCTTGGTCGGCCTTTCGCTCCTTATCTCTCTCAATCTGAACTTTAATGAAGCCTGTTCGGGTCGCTAGACTGAGCTAGGTAGCTAGGCGAACTGGTTCTTTTAGGTAACCTAGTTCATGTGGAAACTAGATGACTTACCTAATATGACCTAGTGAGACCTCTGATTCTATCAAATCCCCGGATTAACAACTAGGCTACCTCTATTAGAAGTCGTTCTTCAAGTCATAGTGTAGAGCGCGACCTGCGCTCTGCCAAAGCATGATTGGGGCGCGACCTGCGCCTATGTGTTGATGAGAGAACAGTAGATACAGCGCGACCTGCGCTCGTCCAAGGCTTAGTCCGAGCGCGCCCCGCGTATTATGTAGAAATCCACAC
This sequence comes from Coptis chinensis, assembly GCF_015680905.1. Lineage (NCBI taxonomy): Eukaryota > Viridiplantae > Streptophyta > Magnoliopsida > Ranunculales > Ranunculaceae > Coptis > Coptis chinensis. The sequence continues at coordinate 81,680,104 of NC_141463.1, read as the reverse complement.
CAACTGTTTTAGTTTAGTTCCTATTTTAGATTCTTGTAATCTCTATATAAATATCTTGTAATCTTCTTAGACAGTAATCAAGTAAATATTCTCTCCAATCAATCTCTCTCTCTCTCTAATTAATCATGGTATCAGCCTAATATTGATCCAAACCCTAATCCTAAACTCTATCAGCTTCCGCCTCCTCTCAATTCTCAATGGCCGACGCCTCCACTCCCAATAATGACTCTACTCCAGATTTTGATGATCCTTTCTATGTCCACCACTCAGATAGTCCTACGGCTATCCTCGTATCTCCTCTGTTATCAGGGGACAATTATCCAACTTGGTTACGGTCTATCTCTAGAGCCCTTCGAGCAAAAAATAAGTTTGGTTTTGTCGATGGCTCTCAGAACTCTCTCAAAGACTCCCAAAGAAAAATCCAAGTGGTCGCGATGTGATGACCTTGTTGCTTCATGGATTCTCAATTCTGTTACTCCAGATATCCGTGGCAGCATCCTCTATGCCGACTCTGCATCCGAAATTTGGAAAGATCTAGGTCATCGTTTTTTACAAACTAATGCACCCAAGATTTTTCAACTGAAGGATTCCGTCACTCTTCTCAAGCAAGATAATCGTCCGGTATCTGTTTATTTCACTTTACTTAAATCTTTCTGGGATGAATTAAGTTCTTTATCTACTATGCCTGCTTGTACTTGTGGTCATGCATCTATTTTTGCCAAAGAGGTTGAAGACGGTCGTTCTATGAAATTCATGCAAGGCCTAGATGCTCGTTTTCAATCCATCCGCAGTCAAATTCTCTTGATGGATCATTTTCCTCGTATGTCTAAGATTTATTCTTTAATCCGACAAGAGGAGAAGCAACAAGAGATTCATGCACTCTCTCTTCCTTCTGCTCCAGACGCTGCTGCCCTGAGTACTCATTTTCAGAAGACCAACTGGGCTTCTTCTTCGAAATCAGGTCCGTCTAAACCTCCAAAGTAGCCTGGTGGTTTGCCACAGCCTTGAGCGGGCCCGCCCTCAGATACAAGGCCACCAGAGTGAGCACACGCTCGTCCATTCTACAACCATTGTAACCGAGTTGGACATCATATTGGTATATGCTACAAACTGCACGGTTATCCACCCAAGCCTGCTCAGGCTAATTCGGTTGCTACAGACTCCAATTCTCCTGTTTTCTCCATAGAACAATACAACCAACTTCTTAGTTTGCTTGATTCAGGTAGTACCTCTTCACAAGCAAACCTGACAGGTATATCTCTCTCGTATTTTTCTAAATCCATATAGATCATTGACTCTGGTGCTACCAATCATGTCTGTTCTTCATTACATCTGTTTTCTCATTATCATACTTGTTTAACACATTTTACTCTTAAACTTCCGGATGGAACAAACCATTTAATTACTCATGTTGGGTAGTGTTATTCTCTCTCCCCTTTTGCGTCTTGACAACGTTCTATTTGTTCCCACCTTTCATTTTAATTTGCTTTCCATTAGTGAACTAGTCAAGTCTCACCCTATCTCTATCACGTTCACTAATGATTCTTGCCTTTTTCAGGACTAGTTAATGAAGAAGAAGATTGGATTGGGACGGCTTAATGGGGGACTCTACCATCTCCAACTAGTTTCCGTTTGCTCATCCCACAACTCCACCACAAATAATTTATGGCATTATCGCCTAGGACATCTATCTTCCACGCCTTTGCAGATTTTAGCTAAGCAGTTTCCTTTCATTTCTAGTTCAAATAATGCTACTTGCACTGTATGTCCGCAAGCTAAGCAAACTCGTTTATCTTTTTCTCATAGTTCAATAAAAACTATTAGACCTTTTCAAATGATTCATTGTGACATTTGGGGTCCTTTTCATTTACCATCATATTCCAATGCTTGTTTTTTCTTAACTATTATCGATGATTTTAGTCCTGCTACATGAATTTATCTTATGACTATCAAATCTGAAACTGCCATGCATTTACAATCTTTTTTTGCCATGGTTTACTCATATCTGGCCATAGCAACATTGATGACCATTTTCATGAAATCCAAGTCCTTCGATCCGACAATGGCTCTGAATTTATATCTCATAACATGTAACAATTCTTTTCAAAACATGGGGTAATCCACCAACGTAGTTGTGTTGCTACTCCCCAACAAAATGCTGTTGTTGAAAGAAAACATCGTCACTTACTCAACGTTGCACGAGCATTACGTTTTCAAGCTCACCTCCCATTATCCTTCTGGGGTGAATGCATTCTCACCGCAGGCTATCTCATTAACAAAATTCCTAGCACCTTGTTAAATGACAAATCACCTCATGAGCTTCTATTTACAACACCTCCCACTCTTGCCTATCTTCGTGTTTTTGGTTGTTTATGTTTTGCTCACAACATTTCCATTAAAAATAAGTTTGATCACCGCGGAAAACCTGACATCTTCATTGGTTATCCTTATGCTCAAAAAGGTTATCGCATTTATGATTTATTTTCCAAGAAAATTTATACTTCCCGTGACGTGATTTTCTATGAGACTGTATTCCCCTATCAACATTTATCTTCCCCCCCATCACATCTGCTTGTTTCTCCCTTACCCATCCTAGACAATGAAACCTTCGACATTCAATCATCTCATGTAATTCCAATGGATGGAGCGCGACATGCTCCAGCCCAAATCGAGCGCAACCCGCGCTCTCTTCTTCCTGACAATATTTCCACTCCTCCAGCTCTGTCACCCCCTTTTTTGGAAGATCCTCAGCCATCCCACCTCAATCCTCCTGCCTCAACTCGATCTACTAGAGTGCGACAACCCCCACCACTTCTCATCCAAGATTATCACTGTCCTATTCTCACCAAGGCACCTACAGTCCCTCGTTTGGCCAACCTCCTCCAATCGGACTCTAAGGTAACACGGTCTTCCACTCCATACCCTATGGCTTTTTATGTTTCTAACACTAACTTTTCTCCTTGTCATAAAGCTTTTTTGTCTAAAGTGTCTTCTTCAGTTGTTCCTACATCCTTTTCTCAAGCTGTCAAAATTCCAGAATGGAGAGCGCTATATGGTCTGCTTTGAATTGCGAGCTTTGGAACAAAATAACATATGGACTCTTGTTTCGTCATCTTTTCATCATAAGCCTATTGGTTGTAAATGGGTTTTCAAGATTAAATATCATTCAGATGGTTCTATTGAACGTTACAAAGCTTGTCTTGTTGCCAAGGATTACAATCAGATTGAAGGCCAAGACTATCATGACACTTTTGCACCCGTTGCAAAACTAGTCACTGTTCGATTACTTCTCTCCATTGCTGCTATCAGACATTAGACTCTTCATCAGCTGGATATCCACAATGCCTTTCTCCAAGGTGATTTGGATGAAACTGTTTATATGACATTACCTCCTGGATTCGCCAAACAGGGGGAGAACAGGATATGTCGCCTCAATAAGTCCTTATATGGACTCAAGCAGGCTTCTCGGCAATGGTTTGCCAAACTATCTACCACTCTTATCACTACCAGCTTCACTCAGTCTAAGTCTGACTATTCTCTATTCACTAATATTTGTGGTTCTGATTCTACATTTGTCCTTGTATATATGGATGACATTCTGATCACAGACAACAATCCATCTCATTCAGAACTCGAAGAAATTTTTAGAAGCAAAGTTCTATATCAAGGACTTGGGATGTCTAAAATATTTCTTGGGTATCGAGGTTGCTCGTTCCAAAGAAGGATTATTTCTTACACAACGCAAATGTCTTTTGGACATTCTGTCTGATTATGGTATCACTAGTGGTCGTATTTTTGAGTTCCCTATGGAACAAAACATCAACCTCCATACCGATAATGATACATTACTTCAAGATCCTACTGTCTATTGCCGCTTGATTGGGCATCTCTTATATCTCACAGTTACACGTCCAGATTTCACTTATTCTGTTAATTATCTCAGCCGTTTCATGCAGTCCCCACGGACTCCACATCTAGATGCTGCTCATCGTATACTCCGCTATCTTAAAGGTTCGATCAACAAAGGGATTCTCTTATCCGCTAATAGTTCTTTACACATCTCTCGGTTTCGTGACTCGATTGGGCGGTGCCTCCGCCACTTCGTCGTTCTACTAGTGGTTATTGCACTTTTCTTGGTTCTAGCCCTATATCCCCGAAAAACAAAGAAACAGAGCAATCAGATCCCGCTCTCTTCACTGAAGTCGAATATCGTTCCGTGGCTACTCTGGCATGTGAACTTCAATGGTTGAAGTATCTTCTCTCTGGCTTAGGCATCTCTCATCCTTCTCCGATGAACATGTTCTATGACAATCAAGCAGCTCTTCATCTCTATCAAAATCTAGTTTTTCATGAACGAACGAATCACATCGAATTGGACTGTCATTTCTTACGCGACAAGATACAGGCCAAGTTACTATCTCCTACTTTCGTTCCATCCTCAGATCAGGTGGCTGGCGCCTTCACTAAACCTCTCGGCAAGGACACCTTTCTGAGATTAATTCGCAAGTTAGGAGTTCTTGATATTCACTCACCAACTTGAGGGGGAGTATTAGAAGTCGTTCTTCAAGTCATAGTGGAGAGCGCGACCTACGCTCTGCCAAAGCATGATTGGGGCGCGACCTGCGCCTATGTGTTGACGAGAGAACATTAGATACAAAGCGACTGCGCTTCGTCCCAAAACTTAACCTAAGTGCGCGACCAGCCGCACGCCATTATGTAGAAATCCACACCGACTATTTTAGTTTAGTTCCTATTTTAGATTCTTGTAATCTCTATATAAACATCTTGTAATCTTCCTTAGACATTAATCAAGTAAATATTCTCTCCAATCAATCTCTCTCTCTCTCTCTAATTTATCAACCTCTTTGCAGTTTTATCTCGACACTTAGACGTTGAGCTGACTATCTCACCCATGAATTGACTTAGTTAGTCGGCTTTCATATCTCTTTGCTACAAAGCAAAAGATACACCCCCTCCCCGCGAACTCCTATTCGTAGATCATGTTGGAGTTATCCCTCACATGAGGAAGAAGGAGAGAATCAGTTGATTTCTGCTTGAAGAAGCCTGAGCGCACACACGCTCAGATTAGGCCTGCTCGAAGTGCTCCCCGCGTTCTTGCCTTGACGAACCTCCAGGCAATTGAGCGTGCCCCGCCCTCGACTTTGCCTGGCCAAGGGCGCGCCCACGCCCATGTGTATATTTGTATTCTAATTCGCTATAGTAACCGCGAATTTGGAAGGGCAGTATATAAACATAAATAATGTTTTGGAAAACCTGAGTACACGAGAGACAACACAGAAGTCAGAGAAAACCCAATCTTGAAAGCTATTAAGATTGAGATATAACCTTTATAGAGAGACAAGCCTGTAAGGGCATCTCCAATGGAGGGTGTAAATTGTTTAAAGTGTAAACTAAATGTCAAAAATATGTTTCCAATAGAGGGTGTAAATCCCAGGTGATAAACTAATAGTTAATAGAAAGGGTGGGGAATTCTCCATCCAGCTATTAGTTAATAAACATCTCGGGCGTCATTTGAAGTAACGTCGTAATTAAAAAGAAATTCGGACGTTACTTAAACTCACGTTTGTTTTATTTTTTTTAGAATTGTAACGTTTGCGACGGGTAAACTACGGACGTTACTCAAAGTGACGTGCGTTTTATTTATTTTTTTGGTTAAACCCCCCTGCGGACTTTGACTTTGATCATTTTTTTTCTCGATTTTTAATTTTACAAACTCTTAAACTTTGTTGCATTGGATACCATTTTGGATGTGGAAACTATTAATGTGTAAGAGGGGTCATAAAATCCTAGTGGCACCTATGTGGCACTTATGTGGAGGTGTATATATACACTCTCTATTGGAGATGCCCTAAAGAGAGAAGAGTGATCTAGTAAGGTGAGAGACTAAAAGGAGAGATTGTAATCTTCCTTCCCATTTTATAAAAGGACTAGCTCTTGTGGAAGTAGACATCATTAGCCGAACCACGGTATATCTTTGTATTGTAGTTGCTTTAATTCTACTTTACATTATTATCTATTGTTAATAGTTGTTTAGAGAGTTAATAGTTGTATAGAGAGTTGGGCATGTTAGCTAGGTTGTAGTTGATATTTAGAACTTGTTTGGAGTTGAAGTGTGTTCAAATACAAGTTATCTGTGTAGTGGGGATCGATTGATATCGCTAAATTTCCCAACAAGTGGTATCAGAGCCTTGGTTAGATTAACCTAGGGTGTTATCCAAATCTTGGTTGGAAGATGTTTGACAAAATTCCTGAGAGAAGATTTGAGTTTAAATAACTTATAGAGATAGACCATTCTATGAACACTTGCATGACTAGTCTGAATAGAGCGAACTACACCACCTGGAAAGCCAAAATGGAAGACTTGTTATACTGCAAGGACTTGGCACTACCTATTGAGAATGGGGGAGTAAAACTGGAAAAGACTGATGAGGCTGAGTGGAAAAGGCCTGACAGAAAAGCAATTGGGTACATTCGACATTGGATTGATGACAGTGTCTTTCACCATGTATCCCAAGAGACTACCACTTTTGACTTGTGGAAGAAACTCGAAGACCTCTATAAAAGGAAGTCGACCGGTAACAAAGTACTGCTCATTAAGAAGTTTGCAAACACGAAGTACATAGAAGGTTCTTCAATGTCTGAGCATCTTAATGAAGTACATAATACCATCAATCAGCTGCATTTGATGAAGATTAATATGGGAGACGAAGTTGAGGCTTTGTTCCTATTAAACTCTCTACCCAACAGTTGGGAGACGTTGACAGTCTCTCTTCACAGAGCCACAATAGATGGAGTTATTTCTATGGAGATGGCTACCGGAGCATTGTTGAATGAGGAGACAAGAAGGGGTTCACAAAGCAGCTCCTCTCACTCAGAGATACTTGTCACAGAGAAGCGGGGGAGAGGTAAGAGTAGAAAACCATCTCATTCTAGAGGTGATGACAGAAGTACATCTAGGGGTGAAGCTAGAACTCCTAAGGCAGAGAGACAGTGTTACTATTGTGCCACCAAGGGTCACTTCAGGTATGAGTGCAGAACACTGAAGAGGGATGAGAAGAATAACTGTGTACATGAAGACATGGTACAAAGGAACGAAAACACAGGCAGAGATACTACCGCACTAGTCAATGATCTAGTGGGAATTGTGTCAGAATGTGGTGTGTGCTGTCTTAGTACCTCATGCCAGGATACAGAGTGGGTGATAAATACAGGAGCATCCTATCACGTCACACCACACAAGGAATTCTTCACTACCTACAGCCGTGGTGAATTTGGTAAAGATGGGTAACCAGGGCGTCTCGAAGATTATAGGCATTGGTGATATTCATGTAGAAACCAATGTCGGTTACACCTTGACACTCAAGGATATAAGACATGTCCCTGACATTCGGCTAAGCCTAATTTCGGCTGGGAAGTTAGATGATGATGGCTTTGTAAACTCGTTTGGTAATGGGGTATGGAAATTGAGCAGAGATTCCATAGTAGCAGCCAAAGGGAATAAAACTTGCTCTCTTTACAAGACACAGGCTAGTTTGTGTAAAGCAGAAGCAAATGCGACAGAAGAAGAAGATTCCTCCGAACTATGGCACAAGAGACTGTGTCATATGGGCGAAAAAGGCATGGAAGTTCTTGCCAAGCAAAAGGCCTTGCCAAACATTAAAGGTACGTATTTAAATAGATGCACTCATTGTTTGATAGGAAAGCAACACAGGGTGTCTTTCCAAAGATTCCCATCTCACAAAAAGGACAATGTCCTTGAGCTAGTTCACACTGACTTATGTGGTCCTTCACCTGGAGGTTGAGCAGTTAGATGTTAAGACAACTTTTCTTCATGGAGACCTTGAAGAAGATGTCTACATGGACCAGTCAGAGGAGTTTGAGGTCAAAGGTAAGGAGCACCTAGTATGCAAGCTGATAAAGAGCTTGTATGGGTTGAAGTAAACACCGAGACAATGGTACATAAAGTTTGATTCCTTTATGGCGAAGCAAAGATACAAGAAGTTTGCTTCTGATCATTGTGTGTTTGTTCAGAAATTTCCAGATGGGGATTTCATAGTGCTTTTGTTGTATGTGGCTGATATGTTGATAGTTGTCCCAAACATCAACAAGATATCTAAGCTAAAGAAAGACTTGAGTAAGTCCTTTGAGATGAAGAATTTGGGTCAAGCAAAGCAGATATTTGGGAAGCGGATCACTCGTGACAGAAATAGTGGAAAGTTGTGGCTTTCTCAAGAAAGCTATATTGAGAAGGTGTTGAGGAGATTCAACATGGATCAAGCGAAGCCAGTCAGTTGTCCGCTTGGTGGCTAGTTTCGCATAACCAAAGAGATGTGTCCAAAAAGTGAGCATGAGCAGAGTTAGATGGAAAAGATTCCTTATGCATCCACAGTGGGCAGCTTAATGTATGCACTGGTGTGTACAAGACCGGATATTGCTTTCGCCGTTGGTGTTGTAAGCCGATTTCTGTCAAATCCGAGAAAAGAGTATTGGGAAGGTGTTAAGTGGATATTGAGATATCTCAAGGGCACTTCCAAATTGTGTTTGTGCTTTGGTAGAAGTAAGCCCTTACTTGAAGGCTACACTGATGCAGACATGGCAAGTGATGTTGACTCGATGAAGTCCACCTCCGGTTATCTGTTTACTTTTGCAGGGGGGGCAATTTCTTGGCAATCTAAGTTGCAAAAGTGTGTTGCCCTCTCCACTACAGAAGCCGAGTATATTGCAGCCACAGAGTGTTGCAAAGAGATGCTATGGATAAAGAGGTTCTTCGACGAACTAGGGCTAAAGCATAAACATTTTGTAGTTCTATGTGGTAGTCAGAGCGCCATCCATTTGAGCAAGAATCTGAGTTTTCATTCTAGATCCAAGCACATACATGTGTGTTATCATTGGATTAGAGAAGTAATCGAAGACAAGCATTTGTGTATCGAGAAGATCCATACCGACAAGAACGGGTTGGATATGATGACCAAAGTCTTACCGAAAGGTAAGTTTGATGTTTGTTGTGCTACCGCCTGGAATGGTAGCACACTCCTCCTGTTGATTTGGAAATTGCATGGAGGTATCGCCCCTCACTGTTTGGGAGGGGGAGATTGTTGGAGTTATCCCTCACATGAGGAAGGAGAGAATCAGTTGATTTCTGCTTGTAGAAACTGGCCTTTTCAAGACTCGCCGGATTAGGGCTAGAATACCTAGCGCCTTGCCTTAACGAACCTCCAGGCGATTGAGTGCACCCCGCTCTCGACTTTGCTTGGCCAAGGGCGCGCCCGCCCCCATGTCTATATTTGTATTCTAATTCGCTACAGTAACCACGAATTTGGAAGGGCAGTATATAAATAGAAATAAGGTTTTGGAAAACCAGAGCACACGAGAGATAACACAGAAGTCAAAGAAAACCCAATCTTGAAAGCTATCAAGATTGAGAGATAACCTTTACAGAGAGACAAACCTGTAAAGAGAGAAGAATGATCTAGTAAGGTGAGAGACTGAAAGGAGAGATTGTAATCTTCCTTCCCACTTTATAAAAGGACTAGCTCTTGTGGAAGTAGGCATCATTGGCCGAACCACGGTATATCTTTGTGTTGTAGTATACTTTAATTCTGCTTTACATTATTATCTGTTGTTAATAGTTGTTTAGAGAGTTGGGCATGTTAGCTAGGTTGTAGTTGATATTTAGAACTTGTTTTGAGTTGAAGTGTGTTCAGATACAAATTATCTGTGTAGTAGGGATTGATTGATATCGTTAAATTCCCTAAAAGATCACTCCAGCTACACTTCAGTTTGACTTCACCGGGAAAGAAGACTTAAACTCTCTTGCCGATGGGCCCTTCATAACGGAGCCGTGGACCATAATGATGCCTTCCGATTGGATCAGCCGAATGCCCCCCACTTTCCTGCTGACAATGCTTAAGAATATGGCCAAGATGGCCACATTTGTAACAGAAGGATGGCAAGCGTTCATATATATCAGTATGGTTCCCATCGATATGAACGATGGCAACACTTGTTTTACAGTAAAGCATCAGTGTACTGTATATTAATTTCCTACTCATTACCCTTAATTTGCACAAGGCTTACTGGATCATATAAAACAATTGCAAGAGTGAATACTAAAATCAAGGCAATTTGAGATTACCTTTTGTAACAACATCAACATAACCAGCGACTTCTCCATCTCTAAGGTCACCAACCTGAATAGATATTAAAAGAATTCCACAAGAGTTTGACGAACTTCGGAATAAAAAAAAGCTTGTTTTAATCAACAAAATAAATTTGTTGCAACACGTGTATATTATAAATATTACCACAATAACAAGTGGATGATCTGCACTAGTAGTATCCAAATACTCTCTGAAAGAAGCATGAGTTCCAGCTCCAGATAAGCAGCCTGAAGTTATTAAAACGTACTATTAATTCATAAGACATATGGAAAGGTTGATATTTATATCTTAATATTAAAGTTTTTCATCTCCTATTAAAACATAAATTTCTCTTATTTGAAAATGGATTTTTTTTTTTACAATGAGAATTTTTCTCTTATTATAATGGGAATTGTTCTCCTATTAAAACAAATTCTACTACTTTTAATTAGAGCAAGAATCTTTTTCCTATTAAAACAGAATGTTTCTCCCAATTCAAAAAACAGGTTTTTAAAACTTAATTAAAAATAATTTGTTAGAAAATTAAAGGATTAGCGACTAAAATGGTAGTCCTAATTTTTTTTAAAAAATCTAAATGTTTTCAAGAGAGCTGGTGTTTATGCACGGGCCTATAAGCTAGTTAATTAGTAAATTGTAATAAAATATTTGCTCAAATATTTAATATGTTCAAATATCGAAACCCACCGATTTTAATTGCATTCGCAGGCAGCTCTTGCAACATCTGAGTTCGAGTGGGAAGTAGTTGTAGCCATAGTACAAAATATCAGGATATGAGTATTTATCGATATTCAATTTCTGGATATGTATCGTGGATATATCCCTCTCTTTGGGGATATTTGACATTGTTTCACATGTAAATATCGTGGATATATCCAAAATATCGACAAATATCATGGATATTGTGGATATTTTTTGATATATTATGATATATTATTTATATTTATTTCAAATATAATGGTAAATATTAAATAAAATTGTTATATATTCAAAATATCACCAAATATTTCCAAATATCGCAAAATATCCCCAAATATTACAAATATCGCAAATATTATCGAAATATTACTGATATTTGCAGTCGTATATATCTCTAAACATATCGTGATATTTATATATCTTTTTTTGAAATATGGATAGATATCCCCAAATATCGTGATATATCGAGATATTTTGTACTATGGTTGTAGCATTACGTCGTTAGTATCTGGGTTCAAATAGCTCCCATCTCTCCGCACATCGGCTGTAGTACGTGATGTATTTCAACAACCAAACCATTTATTTGCATAGAATATAAATGAAGAACTTGCCTAAAAGCAATACATGTACGTATAGGGACAGATCTAAGTAGGCATGTAGGTGAGGCATAAATTTAGACGAGACTAAGCAAAATGGCATGAAACTATACAGCAAACAGTTTATAGTGCAAAATGACATGAAATAATTCAGTGAAGTATATTATTTTTGCACCAATCGAAACAAATTATTCGACTCAATATTATTATACGGAAACCATAAATACTCAATTAAGTTGATCCTATTTTGTAGATAATTAGACAAAAAATCTATGGGCAGGATAGCAAAAAAAATAGAACATTTTGACTAAAAATTGTGAAACCAACATGATCAATAATATAATTTAAGGAATTCATTACCAAATCATGCAATTTTGATTCAGTACCCATTATCGTGATGCAAATAATTTGTTTTTAACATAGTCTTCATTTAGCAAATTTGATTTTGAATTTTGTATCTTGCAAAAAAAGCCGAAGAAAACCAACTATATTATTACCTATCATCGTCTGGAAAGAAGATTCGGCATCATAAAAAGCTGTGTCAGGTTTCACTCTAATGCACGCAACATGTTGAACATTGACGTACACAGCTTCAACTGAACCAGCCATTTGGAGAGCGCTATGCATTATGTTAAGGATTCATTTGGCTGAACACATAACAAGTAAATTTTCAATCAAACTAAACCTGTGTTGTACGTTGAAAGAAAATTAAATTGCTGACTTTCTACAATTAATCTTTATTTACTAACCAAATGAATCGACTCGCAGAAAGATTCATTACTGGCATAGATCTCCAGATTTTGTGCAGGCTGAAAGCATAAACACGTACATTAATTAGGAAATTAACGTTAAATTTAGAGAAAATTAACCCAACAAACATCATATCTGGAGCATTTTATTTTAGGAACATAACCAACAAACCAACAAACAAATGATTTAGGAACATAACCCAACAAACCAACAAACACATCGAGAAAACATAATTAAACTCGATGGCATTTTATTTTAGGAAAGAGAGCGGATTATTAGCTGAACCCAAGCAAGACCGTATACGTCCATTTTTATATGATTTAAGAGTCATGATTTAAAATGGAAGTAGGTAACAATTAATTAAGAGTAGAAACTTTCCATATAAGCATCATATCAATGTGAGGTGTAGTTTATACTTTAATAATTAGCAAAAGCATTGCAATATGGATGACCTAGCCCTACGTAAGTTGTAAGGGTTAAGAACAAAATTAGAGGGTCGATTTTCCATTGCATAAATCTAGCTCCAACTTCCCAGATCTGTAGGAAATATTCATGTTAAAACATGAAAACTACGTACGGAAACCCTAGAATATTTGTTATCTCTATACTAGCTAGTTATTACCCCATAAAAGTCGTCACCCTCGAGACTAAGAGTCTCTAACACGAAGAACACATTTTGATTTTGAATCTCGGACACATTTTGATTTTGAATCTCCGCCATTGTCGATCACACACGGTGTTGTCTGGAGCAGTTTTCTGTAAGAAAAGAAAAAATGTTTGTGGATACGAGGTAGTTGAGAAATGATTCTTTTGGTGTTTTTCCTTTTGTGCCCCTCAGGACTTTAGTGTTGTCGCTCACTTTGCATCCAACCCGATGTTTGTGGAATTCCAACATGTTTCAGAAATTAAGACCAAGTAGAAATTTAATTAACTAATAATTAAGTAGACTTGTCTTCTTAAAAAAAAAGAAAAAAGATTTTTCTTCATTATCAAAAATAAATAAATTACCAATAATATTCATCAATATCTACTATCACCTTTCTCTATATTAAAGCAGAGTACATCTTATCTTATGTGGACAATCTCTTTCCTAGGTGGCGCATTCTTGAGACATAGATATATCACGTGGACACTCTTAATTAATTAATTATAAAAAGTTTCCTAATACAATATGAACTTTTAATCTTAAGGCCCTGTTTGGCAGTATGGATTGGAGAGCCTGTATAATGAATAAGACTCTTGATAAGGTGATTAGTTATTTGGTACGGTCCATTTCCAGAATACGGGCCACAACTTATAAATAATGAGAACACAATTAGTCCAATAACAAGTATAACGGTATCACTGGGGAAAGGTGAGATAACAATATTCATTGCCCGTTTTAGAAAGTAAAAAAAAGGTTTTTAAATAAAATAAGACCGAGAGCTCTTCTTCACCATCACTGCCTACAACTCTCCTTCTTTCTACCCCTACCATCTTCTCCTCACACACCCTTCTGATGAAAACAAAAAAAATATAACCACTACCCACAAACAAATCACACCATTTTATTTTACAAAATCTTTGATTTCTAAATCCTTTTGCACTATAATGAATTTTTCAAGAAAAAAATCCAATCCCTTGGATTTTGGGTGGGGTTACTTATTGGCAATTTTGGTTCTAAATCTTAAATCTTGATGTACTTCTTGATTTCTATGGCATATTATTGTGTTTTTTTTTTTTTTTTTTTTTTTTTTTTTTTCCCTTAATGGTTAAATGTTGGGTATTTGTGTGAATTTTAAGATGGAGTTGGATAAATACGAAAATTGTATGAATAGTTTCTAATTTTGTATCAAATGATATATCAAAGTTTTCTTTTTATTAATTCAAGGATGTTCTGTTCACAAGATTTTAATGGTATTCTACAGTTTTTTTTTTCCTTATTTTTAGTGGGAGAGCATATGAGAACTGAGAACCAAACAGCTGACAAACTAGCAACTTTTTGGATATTCACTACAAGAATTGGATACTTCAAACATGGTCAAGTACTACAGAATTTCATATGGCCAAACAAAGCCTAAAAAGTTTCCTAATTCAACACAATTATAATAAGTCAATCATCATCTGAGAAGGAAATTTTATACGACTCCAATAAGAAAATATTGCTAAATCAAGTCCAAAAACTTATGAACTAATAATTATCAGTTATTGAATTCCTCATAAAAATTTAGGGGATGTGAATTTTAGAAATGATTCTGGCCATATGGCCGGGTTTAAAACCTTGTCTATGTACTAAAGCATAGACCTCTAAGAGAGATTTTTCTCTCTCCTAAGTGGCATTCTAATATGAGAGATAATCTTTTCTCTCTCCTACGTGGCTTTCTATAGTGCTTTCTACCATGCCACGTGGACTCTTTAGAGAGTTTGATTCAATTTCCACTTTCCAAAAGAGTGCTTGCACATGGATCTACTTACGATTAATATAACTCTACCGCATGGTTTCCTATTTTAGTACAACTCTCCCAACTTAAGTGCAATTCAAATTAGTATATACAATTATTTCCTAAAACATAATTATTTTTAACTAGCTATTATTTTATCAAAAATAGGAAAAAAATTACCCCACAAATTCTATGTTAAGAAGAATTACTGAGAAAGCAACCCTTAGAATGTGCAGAAACATTGGCAGTGAATGTGATTTGGACCAGACACAATAAGTTGAAATAAGGTTGTAGTGGAGAATACATGAAAGACTATTGAAGAATTATAACCCATGGAGAACGACAGTTAGCAATATTAGGAAGCACTCGGGACTTGGCAACAGAAACCAAGTTCTTGTTTCTGGATGAAGCATTAGGCCATAATATGCTATTGACTAAATTTTTACCATATTATGAAAAACCTAAGTCACACCAATTAAAGAAGCACAACGACAAGATTTGTGTATCCTAGAATATGTGTGTGTGATCTAAACTAAGGTACACTAAATGTTTTTGTACTATATACTTTTGTTTTGTTTTTCAGATTAATTTGCTAACTAACAGTAGATTTGTCGAATTGAAAGATCATCATTTAGGTTGATTGTAAGTCATTGGTCTTGAACGAGTTGATAAAGCTAGGTGTTAGAACTTCCAGATACAAATAACATCAAATAAGGATTTTTAATTTTTTTCTCCTTGATCAGGTAGGTGCTAAGTGTTTACCAAGAAAAAGGTAGGTGCCAAGTGCACAAAGCCACACACACTTATGTTAATTTGAGTCTAGTTGCAAAACACACTTATGTTGGTTATGTGTAGTTGCACCTATTATATGATCGAGCATAAGGAAATCCTTAACAAGTGCAGAGAATTGAATGTTGGCATTGTATGTGATTTGGACAGGACACACTAAGTCGAAACAAATTTGCAGTGGAGAATACATAACCAAGTTTGGAGCACATGGAGAATGGTAGCTAGAAATATTAGGAAGCACTCAGGACTCGGTAATGGATATGTTATAATAGAAGAATGTGTTAAACTAGCGAGAAATATGAGTGTGGGTGTATGGCCCAAGGAATTAATTACTACTCACTATGGAATTCAATGAGTAATAATATGCGTAAGGGATGAGTTTGGTTTGAGGACGACGACTGGGCAGGAAAAAACTCAACATGATCTTAATCTGAAGGTGTTGTACATCCAAGTTCAATGCCTAAAGTAGAGCTCAAAGCTTTCAATGTCATGTTTGAAATTCAGAAACAGAAGATATGCACTAAAAACCCTATGCACAAGTTTGAAACAGAAGACTACTTATGGTGTGTTGATATCTAAGGAATATTTAGTGTAACAGAAAGAAATAAAAATTGAAAAGAAATTTGGTGGATTGGCACAATGTAGGTTATGGGTTATGAGGGACTTTGAGCAACAAATAAGTAAAGTCATATATCTATCTCTTAATAAGAATTGAAGTAGTAACTTAATTCTGAAAATGATTTCGATCTGTCAGTGTAATATAATATACATAATGGTGTGGTAGCATATGTAAGGGAGTCACTTAGATCAAATGCAGGTGAAGATACTATATATGGCACTTTCAAAACTAAAACCACTAATGCTATTGTAAAGCTGCAAAGTTGTTAGCTTAGTTACTCACAAGGGCAGCTCGAGACAATTGGGGACCCTAAGCAAAGTTCGAATAGGAGGCTCTCTTTAATACTGAAGTTCGAAATATCAAATTATAAGATAACAATTAGAGTAAAAAATTGATCACAAACTTTTTCCTTTTTCTCTCTTGAATAATATTCTTAAACTAACAAACTTCAATAGATTTATTTAACAACGAATAGAACTAGATAAAGAAAAGAAGAATTCTACACCACAAAAGTAGAAAGAATGAAGGATTATAGAGAAAAACTATAGAAGGCAGGGAGAAATGATGGAGGTAAGATTGTATTGTAGCTTTTAATCTTTTATATTTGTTAAGAGAGGACTAGGTTAAAAACTTTTATTAGTTATGGATAGGCGAGGAGTTTTTTGTTAGAGAAGGATGAAGGAAATGTGGAGAAGACGAGAGAGTATTATTGTTAGCTAACAGTTTAAAAAAAAAGAGAGGAAAAGCTAGGGCAATAGTGGGCTGAAATATATTGGGGACCCTTGGGCTGTAGGCCCCTAAGCAACCGCATATTTCACTATATGGTTGAGCCGGCCCGGCGGGTTACTCAACAGTAAGCTCATTATTGTGCATTATTTATTCTGAATATTCCCTATTCCTTTTTTAAATTTTGCAGACATCAATGTTAAATTTTTTTATAGCTATAGTCCATGATAAAAAAGTTTTTCACATTGTAGGGCTTTTGTACTTTAGCTATTAGGGTGTGTAAAAGTTTCTTTTTAAGGCAATTATGAGGGGCAGTGTACCAATGTTAACCGTTTTACAATGAGTTTTTATGAAACAATTTAAAAATTGTCATTGCTAAAGGTGTTCTATGGACGTGTATATGCTTGACTTGATGATAGCTTCACCTTTTTCTTTGATGGGAAAATAATTCAATTTTTTTGATATCTAAAATAGTAGTCCGATCCGGCCATGTGGGACTTCTCTAACATCCGTAATATATAATGTATACAATAATAAATTGCTTAGAGACTACAAAGTCCAAAAATTTGAAATGAAATTGGATTAAAAAAAAAATCATCCTGTCATATCATCCAAAATAACTAAAAGAGTCCGGGCGTATGCCCGGGTCCAAAATCTAGTAACAACTGTACTGAGTGGCGGTCTGGATTAAATAAATCTCATGAAAGCTATGTGGTGGCTGAGATTTTCTACTATGTCTCGAGATTTGCATTATAAAAAAAAATGATAGGAATTTAATAAGGGATTAAACACTTAATACCTGTCAATAATTAAGGAAACTAGAGGGGTTAGGAAGGTGATTATCACAAACACAATGAGATCAAATTTAGGAAACTAAGGAGTTCAAAAAGAAAGTTTCGACCATATCTAATTATGGAAAAAAAAACCAAAATATTCATTAAGCTAAATGAAGATCTGATTATGTTAGGAAACTAAATATTCCTTAAGCTTCTCACACTACACACGTTTCCAGTACCGCTAAACTCCTAAAACTATTATAATTCATAATAATAACAGAGTAACTCCCAATAGGACAAAAAAGGAAGAAAAAATCACTCTCAAACCCATTTTTTTTTTATAATCACTCACAAGGACCGCATATATTTTAGGACAAGTATATCCTTGATGCGAAATTAAAAACAGCCCAGGTGGTAAAAAGTCAAGTTTACTCGCCCCTAACGCGAAATAAAAAAATGGCCCAACCCAGCCAGGCTGACCCGACGTATGTAGTATGAACAATGTTGTTCATAGTTCATATTAAAGGTTACCTCAACATAATGTATGATTAGTGAGAACACTTATTGAAGTATGTTCATACCTATTTGGGGTATGAATAATCACTGTTCATACCTCAACATACTGTATGATTAGTAAGAATACTTATTGGAGTATGACCAATCATTGTTCTTATCTATTTGGGGTATGAACAATTATTGTTCATACCTTATTAACATAATGTATGATCATCAGTAAGAACACCTATCGGAGTATGAACAATCATTGTTCATACACTATTCATATCTCAATATAATGTATGATCAGTAAGAACACCTATTTAAGTATGTTCATACATATTTGGGGTATGAACAATTACTGTTCATTCCTTAAAATAAGCTATGAACAATCTCTAGTCTGTTGTTCATACCTCAACATAATGTATGAGGTATGTTCACTGATTTGGGGTATGATCGATGTTTGTTCATGAGGATTTGTTCATACCAAAACGACAGAAAGGGTCAAATCGAAATATATTAATTTCAAATCTTGATTATTTGTTCTTAAATGTTTTTTTCACCCGAAAATTTGGGTTTTCAGGATATTTTCGCCTGAAAATTGGGTTTGTGAGTGATTTCGAAAAAATGGTGTCCTTGGAGAGTGATTTTGGCCCAGAATTGGTCTGGACCAATTTCTTGTAATAATAATGGTGGTTTCTTACTCGAACATCAAATGTATGTTAGGAGCTTGCAATAAGCCAGATTCCTTTATTGTCTACTCGAATTTAGTCCTACACTCCCACGGGACAATATGAGCAAATGGCTACGTCCTACCCATTCACTTCCCAACTCGCAAGTAGAACTCCAAGACCTAACTATAACAGTTGAGCATAAAAGATTGGTGCCTATGCATGATTAACATTCTATTCTAATTAAACGGTGAAACATCAAGATAAATTATAAGAAGTAGTTACGTTGGGATTATTGTGCTAAGGTTCATAGAAGGCTCACGAAAGCAATGTCATGGCTGAGATTAAATCTCTTGCCTTGAGATTTGTGTTGACTAATAAAGTAATAGAAATTTAATAAGGAAACTAATTAAGACTTAGTTAAAACCGAATTATTAGGGAACAAAAAGATCAAACAATAGTATGAGATATAATCTAATTGGGCAAACCAATAATTAATTCCAAAAGAAATTGTATCCGACATAAATTAATAAGGCATTCTCTTCAAAGCGCTTCTACTTAGACTCCTTCTTTAACTCCATTGGGACTCGATCTATTTTCGACGTGGCATCCAAATCTTACTTCAGAATAAATTTGTGGACAAGCAACTGTTTGCTGTCCACAAGACCTCAGCTTCTTATTGGTGGAGTAGCTGCCCGAAAAAATTGTACCTACTGCCCAAAAAACTGTTAAACTGACCGAAAAAACTGTTAAACTGACCGAAAAAACTGTTAACCAATAGAATTGTGCAAATTCAGACTCATCTTACTTTCTCTTTCCAAAAATCAAAAAACAAAAATATATAGAAATAAAATAATAATAAAAATAACTTACCTAATTAAATAACTAAAACCATAAATAGTAACAAATTGGTTGAGTATTGGTATGGTACATGTGCTAAACAATCGGTGATTGCATGGCCAAATTAGGTATTCTCTTTCCAAATTAGGTTTAGTTGAAAACTAATATGGTAACTTAATATTGTATGATTACAAAGCCAAATTAGGCCCAACTTTATAATACACGTTGAAATTTACCAAATTTACAATATCACGTAGAAAGAGCTAGCAAAGAATTCTTACAAACAAGTTTTAGGAATTTCTACTACAGGCACCCATCCAAATACTAATGAATGCAATGTAGCAATTGCATTATAAGAGCATGTTTCGTTCAGCCACGAAGAGTGGTTGTATAACACTGTAATAGACAAGATTATATTGTATGGTTTTGTGATTGCTCATTCAATTTACACTTAATAGGCAAAATAAGCAACGTGCTATCACATTTTTTTTTTCAATTCCATTATTTTACAATTTTTTTGGCACTGCTATGCATTGTACAATTTGATTTTTTTCTTCACTTTGATACTTTTTCTTAATCTCAGGCAATTGGATGCTGACCTAGCCACCGGAGTTATAAAACATGTCAGACAATGTATTATGTGGCAAATGAAGTGTGAAACTAAACACACATCAAAAAAACTTCCAACGCGAGAAACTCGTGACTCTCTTTCTAGTTTCACACCAATTATGAAACAACCAACACTTAGTGTGAAATTGGGGATCCAATTGGAATGCTCTAATTCTCACTTCTCCATGTCTTTCTCATGAATAATTCATCCAAAAACAAAAAATCTTGTCTTAATTGTAAAAAGATAATTCCTCCAAAAACTAAAACAAGTTATGAAACGATGGAAAATGATTTGGTCAAATTCTTTGAATATTTAATTATGTTGTCTAGAACTTGTCAATCAGCAAAAATTTTAAAAACTCCAAAATAATCAATAAAATATGATTAGAATAGCAGTAAGTGAGGTATCGATCCACATCTTGAAGTGAATAAATGGGGGAAAAGAGATTTTATCATAAACCAATAGCTAACTTGGTAATTAATATTAAAACAATTGCTGAGAATTTCTAATTTCTTATATATCTAAACTAAAAATAAAAGTAACTTATAAGGAAATAATGACTAACTAAAACAATCAATTTTCAAAGATCAATTTATCAAAACCCTTCGCAGAAAGTTACTAGCTCACCAACAATTCTTGTATTTTATTTTTATACCTCTTGTTAATTTATTTGAAACTTATTCACTAAATCTTAAACGCTGCCTAGCTCTAGAATTAGTGGAAAATATAACTTTAAGAACATAATAAAACATCTCAATATTAAATTCAATCCTCTATTCTCTTTGACTCCAAATGAAGAATTTTTAGGCATTCAATGTCCACAATAAGAAGTACAAAAAATCCCGAAAATCCCTTGATAACTAATAAAGTTGAGTTTAAAGAGTTTTAACAAAAAAAAAAAAAAAAAAAAAAAAAGCTAACAATGGAAAATACCCCGTATTGGTGATAGAAACCATGCGCATTTAACCTTAGTGTAAAAATCAAATAAAAAGAGATATCATTGGATTTCAAGAAAAACACATATAATGGAGATTCTAACAAAAATGACAAAAACAAAATAATAAGAATTTCATGGAGGTCTTTCACTTTCCACCATGGGGTGGAAGCTTAGCACTCCATGCTATTAATTAACTTGAAAGAATAATTAAAGACAAGATATAATTAACATTGAAACCGCCTTTATTTCTTTGACGTTGAACTTCGGAAAATTACACACTCTAGAGCACTCTTTCTCACTAATTAAATGAACTAAAACTACAAAATAAAATTTCTACTAATTGAATACTAGAATGGAGATGCCTTCAATGCCAATTCTCTTATCTATTTATAACTTCCATGAATAAGATCTTGGTGCATAATATCTTCACACAAAATGAAAATAATTTTTAGGATATGGGAAGAAAATATAAGATAAATGAATTTAGGAAATGAAATATGAAAGAGATATTATCAGGGCATAAGGAAGGAAGGAAATATTAATTGGTAATCAAATAAAAGAGAAAATGGAATGATATGGTTTTGAATTATGAATAATGGAGTGATTGGCAAGAATATGGTGAGTAAATGGGGGAATATATATGGTGGCAATAATATAAGTCATTAATGAATAATTTGATATAATAAAATCAAGGGAATAAATAATTAATGAAAATGAGGATAATTAATGTGATGAAAATGGTAAGAATATATGGTGGTAGGTGCAATTATTCTTTCTTGATTTCCTTCCATAATTCTCAATTCTCTAACATTTCCTTCCATTCTTGATAGCATAATATATTCCGTTAGCTCTCACTTTTTGATTCTTTAAATAATCCTCTTTGGCTTATGGGCTCGGGCTTTGACCAACATCATTATTTTCTACAAAAATATTAAACCATTTAAAAAAAAAAAAAGAAGCTAGAGGTTTGGGCAAACCTCAACCTGTATTGATTACCTTCTTAAATACAAGGTTCCCACCCTATCCAATTCTACTAGAGCAGTTGCTCTACTATCTAATGGTGGAAGGAAAAAAGAGATACATTCATCATGTGACTTACAAAGTTTAGAGAAGTAATCCGCCACCTGATTCCCTTATCTAAAAACATGTTTTACATCTAACAACTCAAAAAAATTTCTAAGAGATGCAAAGGATGCCACTATATTGTTACAGTACTATGGCGCCTTCTCAATACCATGAAAGATGTTTACTGCTCTCAGGGAGTCTGATCGCATTGCTAGTCTTGTATAACCATTGTTGATGGCTACCTTTATACTCTCAGCAATAGCTCTCAATTCTTGTCCAATAATTGATTTACTTGGAGATGATCCAATGAATGCCAATTCATCACTTAATCAACATAGGAACATAATGTTTCAAGCAATAAAAATTATCCTTAATCATGGGAATACAACAAGTCAATATGAAACATGAAAAACACCCAATTATTTACACAATCACAAGCACTACACCCCAGTAAGAAATAAGGCAAACAAGTAAAGAAGACTTGCCTTGGTTACCATAAAATCAGAGTAAGAAAACGCCATGAAAAAGGTCCCAATGAACTGATCAAAGGCTCCCACCAATCATCATTGCTACTGAACTCTGTCATCAATTTTTGCCCATAAAAGATCTGAAAAACTATAACGTCTCCCTCCAAATCACCTCATGAGCCATATATCATCGGAAAGTTCTTTCAATCTAGTTTCCAACGATCCCAACGGCGTCCAAACCTAATCCATATAAAGAAAGATACAACTGTTTTGGTGAAAGGTGTCAAATTGGCTCCAATACCAATTTCCCACTATTTCTTCTTCTTGGGTGTTGATATACAATAGATATTATAAGGAAACAACCATGAATTTAGGGTATTTGAGGTTCCCCTCATCTTCTCCATGTGTGAGTGGTGATTTTGAGCCAAAAAGAAGAGACAAGGATGAGGAGATTTCGACAGTTGGTCCTGTTTTTCCCTGGTTTTATCTTGAACCGTGAAGTGGGCTCTCTTCATGGATCTAAAAAAAATGGGTTGGCAAAGCCCAGGCCCAAAACAATATGGGGTTTTACATTCTTCCCACCTTAAAAAGAATTTCGTCCTCAAAATTCAATTAATCCACAAGACTTGGCAAAGTAAATATCACATCATACGACAAGAGAAGAGAGATAAGACATCACCTTGCTGAACACATTCCAAAGTTGCTACTCAAAACCATAATCACTTCTGTGAGCAGAGTCACGCTACCCAGCTAGTTCAGTTAACACACGCTCAATGCTATTTGACCACAAATTCCTTTAGAGAGTTCATACATAGTCAAATCCCTAGACCGGTTGCAATAAGAACGCTCAAAATTGCGTATTAAGAAAACCGTATCATATCTCGATAGACAAAAGATACATGTGTTATGGACAAGCGCTCTCCAAAGCACGAGAGTTGTGGGAATAGAACAACACTAATTGCAAAAGAACAATTGGTCTATAAGAGTAGTAGTCTCCAACTCTAAAATTACATTTGATAACCGACTCCAAATATGAAAATGAAGAGATTAACTTATAGTAACCCAAATAATCCTCAATTAAAACCATCCCATGATTCCCGACTAGATTATCCATTACCTTCAATCACCAATGGGATTCACAATCAGTCATAATCACTAGATGACATTACGTTCAATCCAAATCAACATGGAAAATTTTTAACCCATAATATGAAATTCACTACAAAATCAAATTAGACAAAACTTTACTTATCAATCCTTTCACTAAAGTTCAACCCATTCTAAAGTTGCTACCCAAGACCAAATTAATTACCACAAAGTCCTTTGTGAGGAGTCGTGTCACCCAACTAGTTAACATACTTTCAATTCTATTTCACCACAAAGTCCTTCAGATAGTCGGTGTATAATCAAATCTGGGGCAAACAGTAACAGGAACTCTTAAAACTTGGAACTAAGAAAACCATATCATACCTCAATATACAAAAGATGCATACATTATTGACAAGCGCTTCCCAAAGCACAAAATTACTGAGAAAGGAATCAACAAGGCAATCACAATCATAAAAGGCTCAGGTGACAATAAGAACAATTGAAGTCTCCAACTTTAAAGTTCACATTAGATATCCAAATCCAAATCCAAGTATGTAAACTAAAATATTAACCTGTATTAGCCCAATCAAAGCAACTCCACGATTTTCCACTAGATTACCCAATAGTCGTTTTTACCACCACTGGATTTCATAATCATCAATAATCACAAATTATATTAACCTCAATTCAAAGGTGAAAATTCACCGCGAAATTGAATGAAACAAAACTTCTCAGGTCAATCCCTTAAGTAAAGTTTAATTCCAACGACAATCTAACGTTCACCAAATCTTTAGTAAGCTCATTTCCACTACCAAAGCATTTGATCTCCAAGTTCTCCTTCCCCTTTTAATCACGTGTAAGAATCAACCATATATGGGGTTCCATCATACATGTTGTTTAGGTTTTATGTAGAAGATAACCAACGATATCGCACACATTACATACACATAGTTCGTAACACTATATGTCAAATACAACCACATCAAAAAGAAATAAAGGACGTAAGTACATAATAAAATAAAATGTAACTATAGAATTTTCAAAACAACATACTGATCGAAATTGGAGTATCTAATAAAATATAATTCCGGAACAATAATTTTTTTCACTTAAAAAAAAAAATCTTTTACAACATTAATAACTTAATAATCTTTCACAAGAGGTACCATCCCCATAGGATCTCACTTGTGGTAAACTCCTTCCAACAAAGGCCTCACAAGCTGTAAAACTCCCTCTTGTTCAGGAGGACTAACACAAAGACCTCACTCACAAGTGATAGATCTTCCTCCTGACTAACCACAAAATTATATATATCAGAAATCAGTCACACATATTGTCAACATCCATATCAAACCATATATATTGATATTTCCAGAGACCACACTTGCTGCAAAACTCCCTCTAATGAGGTACTGCCCTATGGCCTCGGCAAGTGGCAAAAAATAATATACACCCTCCTGGAAATATTACAAAGCTTTCAACATCCATATCAAACCATATATATAGATAGATATTTCCAGGGACCACACTTGCAGCCCTCCACTGAGGTAAAGCCCTATGGCGCCTCGCAAGTGGCTAAACATAATATACACCATCCTGGAAAAATTACAAAGCTTTCAGGGGTCTCTTGTGCACAAGCGGTCATCTTCCCCCCCGCCCCCCCTGAAAGTTGAGAGGTACGACCCCAAAGGCGCACACACATACCTCCCACTAAACATGCATAGATACCAATTACAAAACTTTCAGGGTCACTTGCTCCCTATGGTCTCACAAGCGGTTATCTTCCCCCTGAAAGTTGAGAGGTATGGGCCCTAAAGGCACATACACACACCTCCCACTAACCACCGATCGTATATAATCACCATATCATCATTTAACTTATCATATATTCACATATAACCAAGGGAACCTAAATCCATTATTTTATCAACAGTCATACAATTTGTATTACACCCAACAACACATCAATAAAACTAATACCAAATATCCATTACTATCAAATTCACCACAATAACAAAAAGTATAAAACGATCACCCAAAAACAAATATATTTTTCAATCAAGTTCTAATTACACAAATGACTAACACGAAAATCAATATCTCAAAAACAATCGTTATGAACCGCCTGAGAGACACATTACAAACGCTGCAGTCATCATTCCCATTACAATACATACTACCAAATTATTTTTCAAAACACCAATTCACTCGGCCAAACAATAATGCATTTTACTCACTCGGCAGAAAAACAAACCATTTCATTCTGACAAATCAACAAGGCATGAATTTGTCATAACCTACAGACAATAACAATTCAAAAAGACAAACTCATTTCACCAAGCCTAAGTTGGTAACAACACCTATCAAAACCCAATTTAAAACACGAGCACGACAAAGATTTGCATATGCAAACACATATTCCTTACATTCAAACAAACATTCTAAACATTAAACAAGCACCCCTCACTCAACTCACCTCAAAATGAAACCTAAGCGTGGTTTTGAAATTTTTTTATAGGTACCCTTCCCATGAGGACACCTGAACCTAATGCTCCGATACCACTCTATAACGCCCCCAAACCCACTATATCCTAGCTGACCATCCCAAGATATAATGAGTCAGAGGACCCAACTACTTAACCATCTCGACAAATGCCAGAGCAGTTAAACAACCAGTTTACAAAATGAAACCATTACAATAAGTCAAATATAGGTGCTAACTAACAAATATGAAACAAAAACAAAGTGTCTAAGTTCTAACCCGAATAATATCCCAACTTCTCTCTCCACGTGATCAAGAATCACTTGAAAAATCTGTAAGGGCGTAAAAACCATGTGCCCAACAAGTCAACTCTACAAGCATGTCTAAAGAACTTTCAAGGGAGCAGGACCCCAAAAACAATAAATGCAACATCAAGTTAAACAACACATCATTTCCATCATTAAGGATATTTATGACCAATCATAAGAGTAACACGAGTACAAGACTTAACCACTAAAATATACAATATAAGTAAACACTAGCCTTCGTACTATATTTCTTTTCACAATTTCATTACTAATCAATATACAACCGATGGCCTATAAGAAGAACTTCTTGACATTAGTTCATACAGGCATACGATGGGCTACTCATACATCATAGTACAAAGCACCAATCGAATAATACATAGCAAACCCACATAAACACAACAATTGACAATATCAATATAACAACACAATGAAAGAGACAGACTATTCATAAAAGAATCATCACGAACAATACGTTTCAAAGTAATAAACCATAGCAATAGATAGAGTTGAACGACTAACACACCAAAGTCAACATCATATAAAACCAAGTAAATAACAAAATCTACATATATGCATCATATGTCATATATATATTCCAGCATGTATAACCAAAACTTAGACCTGAACTACACCTAATTCATCACTTAATCAACATAGGAACATAATGTTTCAAGCAATAAAAATTATCCTTAATCATGGGAATATAACATGTCAATATGAAACATTAAAAACACCTAATTATTTACACAATCACAAGCACTACACCCCAGTAAGAAATAAGGCAAACAAGTAAAGAAGACTTGCCTTGGTTAACATAAAATCAGAGTAAGAAAACGCCATGAAAAAGGTCCCAACGAACTGATCAAAGGCTCCCACCAATCATCGTTGCTACTGAACTCTATCATCAATTTCTGCCCATAAAAGATCTGAAAAACTGTAACATCTCCCTCCAAATCACCTCATGAGCAATATATCATCGAAAATTTCTTTCAATCTAGTTTCCAACGGTCCCAACAGCGTCCAAACTCAATCCATATAAAGAAAGATACAACTGTTTTGGTGAAAGGTGTCAAATTGGCTCCAATACCGATTTCCCTCTATTTCTTCTTCTTGGGTGTTGATATACAATAGATATTAAAAGCAAACAATCATGCATTTAGGGTATTTGAGGTTCCCCTCATCTTCTCCATGTGTGAGTGGTGATTTTGAGCCAAAAAGAAAGAGACAAGGATGAGGAGATTTCGATAGTCGGTGCTGTTTTTATTTAGTTTTATCTCGAACCGTGAAATTGGCTCTCTTCATGGATCTAAAAAAAATGGGTTGGCAAAGCCCAGGCCCAAAACAATATGGGGTGTTACATTAGTGGAGCTCTCACATAGACAGTAACTCGAGTGGCTCAACGCTTTCTTGTTGATAAGCTTGTCTTGTGTTGGTAAAGAACCTGCAAATAATTACCACATGGTAAAGGAATGTTTAGGAACCACCAACTTCCCCCACACCACCTTATACCATTTAACCTCTTCTCTAATCTTTCTCAAGGCCATATAAGCCGACTTAGAAGTGAAAGCACCTGTAACTGAAAGGGTCCAAACCACTCTATCTTTTTCAACAAAATTGTTGATTTGAACTTGTAGTTTAGCACTTCTCATATCCTCATCTTGAAGCATTCTAAATTTTTTGTTCCACATCCCATTTGAGAGAATGTGACTAACTCTCGTGTCAACTGGGAAGTCAAAGAGATTCCTAGCAGAAGCTTGAGTCAACAGAGGTTCATCTGTCAGCCAGGGGTCATGCCAGAACCATGTATCTTTGCCATTAGCTATAGTATACTTAATATACTTCCTAGCTGTCTTTCTGTGTTGTAAGACTCCTATCCATACCCATGAACAATCACTTGGGACCTTCATTATCCAAAAGTATTTGTCCTTTATTTGTTGCCTCCAAGTCCACTTAACCCAGATTGATTATTCTTTAGTAGCTATTCTGTACACAAATCCACAGTAAGACGTAGAATTCCAAGTCCTTGGATCAACAATACCCAATCTTCCTTATTCTTTTGAGTATCGCAACACATCATGGCTGGTATGGTGCATTTTGTGCTTCATCTTCAGACCAGTGAAGTAGACTAGTTTGGAGTATCTCAAAGATTTTGATGTGGTTCATCCTAGATTGTCTAGAGTTTGAATGTTGGGAGTTAAAGAAAGGAATGTAGACTCTTAGTTTAGGACTTGTTTAGTTTTTAGTTTATGAAGAACATTGAAAACTTAAGTTGTTTTGAAGATTAAATGACATGAATATTGAAAGAAAGTATTGAAATGAAAGATTGGAACAAAGAACAACAAAAGAATATTGATTGATTGAATAACAAAGCAAAATAACAAGATTGAAATGAAGAAAAATAAAATAAAAATGACTTGAAAGAAAAAAAAAACTAGAAATTAAATCCTACATGACACTAGATTAAGTCTAGGTGCATTCTCTCTCCCTAACTTTTAGTTTATATACCCATACTTTATGCCTTTTACTGATTTGCCCTTCTCCATTATATTTGAGACACCTCACCATTTACTTTATGCTTTTGCTTTTTGATTTCTTCTTGATCAAGGTAGGTTTTGGAGAATTCCATATTTTTAGATAAGGACCTCCATCTTTGGTCTTTTGAGTTGAGGGTTTTGACTTTGACTTTGATTTTGACTTTTTCAACACTTTTTCATAGCAACTTCTGGTCTTCATAATAAGAGTGATTAAGACTCCTTTTGGTGCTAAGACGCAGCTTTTATGATAAGTGGTTTGAATTTCTCTATAACTTGAAAAATACAATAAAAACTATGAGTTGTCTTTTTATTAAACGTAAGAAGGGCTGTAATGTAGTAATATAAGGGTAATAAAACGCACATTTGGGAGCTGATCACCACCCCCAAATAGTATCTTACATGTCCTCAAGTAAGGATGAGAGAAAAAACTAAGATCACAAATGAGTGATTTATTATAAGTTATACTAATCTCGTTTCGCAAAGTGCAATTGCATTGACCGTATGCAATAAGGCCTTAAACCACTAGGAATTCTCTAGTGGACGAGCTTTAAGTCTCGTGGGAGTTTTCCAGTGAAGGTACTCACAAACTTCTTCCATTTAGTACAAATGGTCTTGTTTCCTTATTTATTCTCAGAAATCCATACATCTTATTAGCTGGGAATAAGGACAAACTCCTTTGAACTTATAATAACATATGTATAGTAATTTAACCATCTAAAGATAAATGTGCAAAACATGAGCAATGAAATACAAAAGCAAAGTCATTTCTGAGACTTTTGGAGAGCGTCCTTAAGGTGGGTTCTCACAGGGGTGTGTTGCAATCACAACTCTCTAATATATTTACTCAAGGTTTGTTCTCTCAAGTGCTGCAGCGGGCACTTATATTCCTCGCATACTCAAATGACGTCCAAAGAAATCGGGGTCGATTGATCACGCTTGCCATTTACTATCACACCATCCTATTCCTAATTGAGCTAGATGTCTTTTATTAGGAGTTACAAGGCTAAGGTGATGGTTTAGAAATAAAAAGGAAGGAAAAAACAAAATTTGATAAGTTGAAAAATTGGGTCTTCACGATATTTGTAACCAGAGAAGAACCTTATTTTGTTCTTTTGCTTCCGAATTGCGATACATTCTTTTAGCCCTTTGGCTTTGGGACTCCATATGATTTTGACTTTGGGAGATTCGATATCATCTCTTTTTGATTTTGAACTTTTGGGAGATTCAATTTTTGACTCCTTTGATTTTTTGGAGTGGTGGTTTTTTGTGGGTCTTTCTTTTCTTTTCTTTTCGAAGCAATTAACTGATTTGTTTTTGTACAAGGTCTTCTCTTCTCTTTTTTTGATATCCATCTAGTTCTCAACTCGTCAGCTGGGTAAGCTTTTTATTGTGTGTTGTAACGGGTTAGGAATTTTTGGTGAAGAATAAAAAGGCTTTTAGAAAATGGTGAAGGCTCAAGAGGGGTAACTAGAGGAAAAACTATCTTTTTGGGGTTTTAACGTTTATTTGGCTATATCGATCCAAAAAGGGCCTAAATTCTCTCTTAGGATATGGCGTGGTGATCAAGCAAGTGGACATGTGGTCTTTCTATACGGACATTGAAGCTTTAGACAGTAGTGAGTATACTTCAAAAAGTTTGTTTAAGAGTGAGGTTCATCCTAAATTGTTTAGAGTTTGAGTGAGGGAGATGTGAAGAAGAAAGGTAAACTCTTGTATGGATTAGAATGGTTATAAGCTAATGAAAACATTGAAAGCATTGGTTGTTGTATTGAAATGACTTGAAAACATTGAAAGTAAAGATTGATTAAAACTTGAAACAAGAACAAGTAAACAAGATTGAAGATTGAAACTTGGAACAAGAACAAGTAAATAAGATTGAAATAAGAATAAGTAGATAACAAGTTGATTGAAATAAAATAAAACAACAAGAAAGTAAAAACATGAATTGAAAATACTAGACAAGAAATTAAACAAACCAAATAGTTTGGATCCTAAGACAATGGATGGTTTCTCTCTCCCTTGCTTTTTGATTATATACCCCTACTTTTGCCTTTTACAGATTTGTCATTCTCCATTATAAATTAGACACCTTACACTTCACTTTTGACTTTTGCTTTATGGTTTCTTCATGACTAAGATAGGTTTAGGGAGAAATTCATAATTAGAGATAAGGGCCTCCATCTCTGGTCTTCTGATTTGAGGGCTTTGACTTTTGACTTTGACCGGTTGACTTTGACTTTTTTTGCACTTTTCCATAGCAGCTACTGGTCTTCATAATAAGCGTGATTAAGACTCCTTTTGGTGCTAAGACACGACTTTTATGATAAGTGGTCTAAAATACTCTTTAACCTGAAAAAGACAATAAAAGCTATGAGTTGTCTTATCGTTAAGCGTAAGAGGGACTGCAATGTAGCAATATAAAGGTAATAAAACACACATTTGGGAGCTGATTAGACATCCTTTGTGTCATCACTCAATATTCATTCAGATGAGGCTTTTGGCTAGATTCTCACAGGATATGGAACTTAATTGTTCTAACCTTGGTCTCAGAAACTCACTGCTATATACAAACAAATGTTGATGTATGTCATTCATGAAAAGATGCAGAAACTATTGTACGTATATTATGATAGGGTTATATACTAAAAGCATTACTTTTGTATTAACTCTAATTCTTTATATTTTGAATGAGAATCATATAGGCAAATGTTATGCATATTATATATGTTATTAGTTACATGCATGTGTCTAATACTTTATGTTATAGATGATATGGTGTGAACACACAGAAGATCATATCATCAGTACCTTATAAAATATAAGTAATCGTTCACAACCTAGATGGATTTGGACAAACTATTGGTACGGTTGTAGTATAATCTGGTATTAGTCTATCTTGACTATAAGATTACACTAGTACACTTTGTGTGTATTGAACAGGACCAAGTGAGGTTATTTCTCTTTATACTGACTACATAAGAGAACAAACGCCTCTGTTATTATGGATGCTTGTCCTCCTAATCCGGATATAATAACGGGCACTTACATGCATTGTACATTGCTTTAAATCATCAATGAGTGAGATTCATTTGTGAATCAACAAACTCGATGGATTGGGTAATGACATTGTATGTAAGGTGTGCTATTGATTATAGAAGGAATCCGTGTCCCGCAAGAAGTCGGGTTGATGATGTCCCCTTGAGGAGCTCAAAAAGATTGTCATGTAAACCCTACAGGTGGATTTATTCCGACATGACAATGAGGTTGAGTGGTACTACTCAAGGACATAAAAAGTTGATTAATGTAGTTGTCAGTAACTTGACTTAATCAACGGACATTTGATATCTTAAACACAGGGAGATCAACGAGCATATAATATGGAGCCCATAAACGCTGACACGTAATTTGGGATTAGGGCGGTAGTGCAACAATGGCCTTTAGTGGAATAAGCCATTTGTTGTCGGACTTGGGCCGTGTGTTCTGAGCGAACATGGGAAGCCCAAGCCCGTCAGGAGGCCCAACCCTAATTTCTCCTCATGGTCCCTATTGTAGCCTATAAATAGAATAATCTCTCTCTGGCTGAAATTCACTATTCATCTGAACAGAAAAAGAGGCAAGGAAAGATAGATCCAAAATTGGATCTAGCTTTGTGAGAAAGAAGGGGATTGGTAGATCGTTATCCACACAACGTCCAATCTATTCTAAAGGAATACAACAGAAGATCAAGGGGTTGATTTTGGATTTGATAAAGCTTGGATTTTCAGAGTTATCTAAATCGGATTCAAAGGTATGTTTTCTATTCAAAATCGTGAGAACCCCATTGATTCCGCTGCGCGTGGTTCTCGCGGTTTGTAGAAATATTGGTTCTGAAATAATGGTTCCTACATATTAGTCTAAGTTCAAAGAACGAATCCTTACTCTATTGCTATAATGAGACTTTTAAAATTTTTATTCATCATAGAAAAGGAAACAAGACTTTTTAATACTAAACAAAAAAATATTTTTGGTCTTTTTTCAATTTTCTTTTTAGAAATGAAGAATTATACTATTATATCTACTATATAGAAAATTGCATAGTTTTTGCAAAATCTTACTATACCCCCAGATAGAACTATGCTTTGTCCTCAAAGTATGAAGAGATAAGAAAAGAGATTACCATAGAAATATGAGCAAAAATGGTGATACACCTGTATTCTGTTCTTCATGATGAAAATACACCACCCCCAAATAAGTTTGGTGCATGGGTTGTTTGATATAGAACGAGAAATACATGGTTTATTATATTAGGGATAATTATTCTACTATGAAATCTTTTTGGGTTTTTGTATTTTTGAAAGCATGCATGAAAGAAAAATGGAAAAATTTGGCATGATGTATCTGTATTACCTTCTACTCATATACCAAATTCCACAAGAAAACAAATAAAACAAGCATATATAATATTAAACATATAATTAAACGTCATAATAAAGAAAAATAAAATAACAAACAACTAAAGATTATAAACTATTTATATGGACACTAGGGAGATGCCTAGTCAGAATCCGTGCGTGACTCGTCTCAACGTCGAGAATATCCTTCCCCTTAATGATGTCGGGTCCTAACGTGTCTATCACTATGTGGGAGCGTGTATCTAATGCTCTACAGTGTTCTAGTGACACTGTGCTAAAAATGTCGCTGCTCCTGCTGGAAGGACCGCTGCTCCTCTCTAAGGGTCTGATGTTCCTTTCTGATAATCTGATGTTCCACTATGATGACTCCCTGAGTTTGCCTGAGCTGGTGGAGGTACGAATACAGAATCCTCTGGCCTCCATGGAGGAAGTGAATTCCGTCTATGGGCTGAGTGAACTGTCGAGTGATATCTTCAGCTGAAGTAATCCACCTTCTCAGTTGGGCGTGCTTGCTCGGCGGCAGGTGGAAGCCAAAATTTCTGGACCCAGTAGGCATAGATAGGACCTGTGGTAGCGTCCTTGACCTCCACCAGGGCGTCTGTAGCCTCGAACCCCTAGTGCTACATGATCCTGGTGACTAGCATTGGTAGAAGAGTGGTGGACTTCTTGAGTTTATAGAGTTGCTCCCAAACGAAGGTGATGATGCAGAAGATGCTCTTTTGCTCTTGAAGAATCCATTGAATATGGAGCATCACCTTACTCATATCAAAAGGCTTGGCTGAGCCTAGCAGGTTGTAGGCTATCTACTGAGATACTGCCAATTGATTCCTTCGCAGCGAACTCTAAAACGTGCAGTGAGACTTGGGGTTTTTCACCCCCTCCAGAAGTGTCTCTACCATCATCACATCGATGGTCTTGTTATTTGGGGACTGTTCCGTCTGAACATAAGCCTTTATAGGAATCCCCAAAACTCCACTCACCACCTCCTTGGTGAGCTCAAGCAAGCGACCATCCTTGACAACCGTGATGCGGTCATCCTCCCCTCTAAGCATACAGTTATAAAATGAAAGAGTGAGACAGAGAGAATAAGTTGCACCTTCCAACAAAACCAAGTGTTCTCATCCTCTTCTTTTAATCTCAGCCTTGAAGTGCACTTCAAATATATCGGAATTGAAGAGGTTTTGAAAATTTTGTCCTGGCACGATTTTAAGAACTCGAGTCATTTAGAGTAGGGATTGATAGGGGTTGAAAATGGAGCAGGTTGTGAAAAAGTTAGGTGGTGGTGTGTATGGGTGAACGGGCGGTCGCGAGTTGGCTTGGGCGGCTAGGGTTGGGGATTTTTGTGAGGAAGAAGATGGGATGTGGCACTACACCAGAAAATGCGTTTACTAACGGTTATATCCGTTAGTTCTGGGGCGTCACTCTCACGTACTTAGGACAAATTTAGTAACGGATATAACTGTTACTAATAATAATTTTAGTAACGGTTATATTCGTTACTAAAATTCTTTGTAACAGATAGCCAACTGTTGGTAGCCGATTAAATTTGTCATTTCTAACGGATATATCCATTAGTATTTACTAACTATTGTTTGTAACGGAAATATCCATTACTAATGGTCGATATATTTTTTTTTTAAAAATCAGTTTTAATTTTGGGGATACTTGCACCCCCTACAAGAAACAGTTAGTACTCCACGTGACTTTGGGTTGGCATCCATTGTACAATCTACCAAATCTTACAAAACAGACAACTTTTATAAAAAATAAATAAAAATCAACCAAGTAATAACAATATAAAACCACTTATATTCATCCACAAATTACACCAACTCTACCATTCAAATAATTTAACAAACATATATATTACAACCTCAACGATGAACTTCAAATAATACTTCTAGTGTATTTTATTCATCCACAAAGTAAACTACTTGCAAAAGAATCCATCTCTGTGCTCTCATTACCTTGTTTGTGATTTATACTTTGTGTCGTCTAAAAGAGATTCCTCTTTGCTAGGAATAAAATACTGTGAACCCACCTCATTATTCTCCTGAACATTTTCGAACTCATTTCGAGATGAAACCTGCATTTCAATCATGTATCGGTTTTAATACTATGGAAGCAAACAACTCAGTTCTTTAGCAGAAGAACAATAATTTAATAATGGAGGAAAAAGTATCGGCAGTTTGAATAAAATACCTTGTTTTTTACTAGTGTAGAACAAAGTTCAGGAGAGAGCATTGTCTTTGTGTCCATTCAAACATCACACTATCAAAAGCATCTGCAAGTTTGGACTAAATATCCATTTTCTCCTTCAAGAATAAAACAATAAGAAAGTAAGGCATCAAACAAGAATAACCATGGCCAAATACTCTCACTAGACCACTTGTATATATCAAATGGATTATGAGTTTATATAACTGAAGTGAAAACTGACAAAGTTATTTCAGGATTTTATTCATACTTGACTGGTTCAATAAAATCAAGAAAATCGACATTAAGTAATAAAAAACTAGGGGATGGGATGGGATTATGGAAATTCCTAATATATCTCTAATTATTAAAATAGAAGCACAAGGTCTAAATCAACACTCTTAAGGAAATTGTTGGAATCCAAACCCAATTCAATAACATTGCAAGTTTGCAACTAACATTATGTTTTGTCTCCTGAAACAAAACAGATGTGAAGGCCTACCTTATTCTAGAAATCCATGAAGGTTCAACGTTTCATGGTGGGCATATTCTTTTCCCTTGACAGTTCTGGGTATGGCTTCAATGGAGTACGCAAGAGAGGTCAAAGACAGAGTAGCGGATGCATCCCCAAGATGATAGCAAGTAAGCAATTTGAAAAAAAAAATGAAATAGTCGTACAATGGAAAAGAAACTTATATTATCGGAATTAGAGAAGGATACACCTTCATTTGTTAGATTCTGTAACCAAACAAATGCAAGAAAACATGTTTCAATTCCATTCTTATTTCTGGGATCTAAAGAAACTTACATCACTGGTCCTATCAAAAGACCATGACATCCAAAAATGACCATCTACATATGTTAGTATATGGCCTCTAGTTTTCTATGGCTGTCTCGGTAAGGTTTGAATGTAGCTGACAACAAGTTTGACATTCATGTTTGGAAATCAATTATGTCCTCTGTAATCACCTGCAACCAGATTCCTAGTTTCAACTTCCAACATAACGTGGTCCCGGATACACTTTGTTATGTTTTTTTTTCTACAACTTATTAAACCTAATCAATCACAAATGAGAACCTTCTTGCTCTTCTGATTTCGACAATGACTTGGAATTTTGTTCTTTGTAAGAAGAATTGGCTCAGACTTATGTATTAATTTATGCCCATTTAAGCTTTAAAACATATTGGAGGTAAAAAAGAAGACTATCTATATATCCACAGTAAAACATTAGAACTGAATAGAAGGCTCACCAGTAGGAACACCACATCTAAGACAAGAAAATGGAGCAACTTGCATGGTGTCTCTGCCACTAATTTTGATGGATCATGATCATTCTGAAAGAAGCAAAGACCAATGATACGCGAAACACCGACTACTTTTGCACCTTCTGCAACCTATTGGATTACAAACAAACAAAGAAATAAAGAATAAATAACACTAACTATAGCCTGTGTAGTACTAGAAGGTAATATGAAACAGTGTTTTGACTTATTGCAAGACCAATGGTGCCAAGACCAAATATAGCCACAATGGAACCTGCTTCAACCTTTGCTGTGTTCCATACTGCCCCAAGTCATTTGAGCACATTGCAAGTAAGGTTCCTCCAAAGATACGCTCAGCAGAAAATGTTGGTTGTACAATCTTCTTCTCCTTAAACATAAAAGATCTATTAAAATCCATTAATACGCTCCAAAGATACGCTCAGTAGTAAGTTACATCAATATGACTGTAACTTAGAATCACTCCAAGATAAAGTAATCTAGAAGCAAGCATGACTTCAAAGAATTCCAAACCACAAGAGATTATACAAATAATTAAAAATCATCCATGCATACAAATAACGTCACTTGAATGTGTCAAGAAGTTATATCTTGGTTGAAAACAAAAGTATATTGAACACAAACTCAATGACATGGAATATATTTCAAGTGAAGAAAGATAACATTACTCATGCGAATATCATAATAGGACACCTAGATGAATGTGCATGTCAAGACTTCACAATCATAACCTGTTAAGGTTTAAATACATTACATCTATGGATACAATCATTAGTGGGCTAAACATAGACAATAATAAAGAGGTCCTCTCTTCTGACATTAGGCAAAACACAAGCGCAAATACCACAGAACGAAAACAACTAAGTTATAATAGTTCTTTACTAAGTCTATTTGCATGAAACATGCATAGGATCGGATTAGGAAGAGTAAGCCCAATATCAAAACAAAGTACAAAAGAAAAAACCATGTTCCAACACAAACTCACCTTTTGTATCCCATGATACATAAGACTAGATTCTATTGCTGATCGGGCAGTACTTGCTTCTCCATACGTCATCCATTTGTACATTTACGTGCAAAGTATAAATAAAAATTAGGATAATGAAATTTCAATTATGAACTTAGAAACAAAAAATGCAAAAAAAATTGGAATGTAAACATACTCTCCAGCTGTTCCGTCCACTCGAATTCATGTGCCCAAATTTTGTTATCTTGGAATGTTTCAACTGCGGGCCTATGTTAACAATTGTATAGACAGTGTTTTCAAAGTTTCAATTCAGGTAAATGTAGCAGTAGATAATTATTTTGAGGAAAGATCAATTGTATAATTAAACTAAACAATTTAGATGAGTAACTGAGAAGAACAAATGAATACTCACACAAAATTGTCATGCAAAGTTCCAATTTCATAATGGTATTAACAAGCTTCAAAGAAGAGCGTGCTAATCTGAATCAAGAAACAATATATTAACCAACAGACACAAGGAAACAGGTAGGAGCTACTAGTTAAAAACCCAAAAAGTAAGCTTACCTTGACATGTCTTACCTATCTTTCTGTGAAATTAATCCTTCTTGTAATTATCACAGATTTCATTTGACTGTACCAAAATCAGTACAGAAACAGAAACATAACAATTAGCAAATCATTCAGATTTAACTTTAATTACGTGCTGCACAAAGTAATTTGCATTTATCTGTTTTATTGTTACTTCAATTCAAACTTGACATTCATACTTCCTTTCACTTTTATAAATGGTTCTAATTTGTTCATATCCCTTCTGAAATCCTAGTAATAAGAAGAATAAAACTTACAGATTTGGTCGACAATAAATTACTTATAACAAGTTCATAGCAAGAGTGAGAAGCCCAAGTAAGACCAGAGAGTAATATGCAAACATCACATCCGAGTTATCAACAAGTGCAAAAATATATCATTATCTTCAGTAAATGACATCATAAATGATAAGAGAGTCAAATCAGTGGTGTATCCACTCTTCTGGTGAAATTGATAGGAATATAGATATGAGCACTTTGTACTATCAAAATAAAACCTCCTTCAACAAAATAGAAAACTCCAGTACTCTATAGCATATGATAGTAGCTATATGACATATTACAACCAGCAACCCAGCAAGGGTAGTAGCAAAGAACATACTTAAAAAATCCTAACACAATACTTGGTGGAAGACAGTTATTAAAAGTTCATCCACCCATGAGTGCACACATGGGCTTGAAGTGTCATGTCAATCAATTGTTTAACCATTAATTAAAAAAATCACTTACGAAGAAAGAAAAACACCAAACTTCATACCTGCATTTTCGTACCGCATCCTCAAAGCTATTTCAATCATGCAAGCCTTTTGCAGTCTCCACCAAAGCCTGCCTTCATCATGTATGTAGGGGTTCAAGATTTAAAGGGTAGACCAGACCTGAATATGTATTTTTTGAACATGGCTAGTTATTTATTAATATATAGTACAAAGAATGTCCAAGGGAGAAGAGCATATTAATTATCACACCTAATCAATCATAGTAACAACTTGACGAAGATATAAATAAAATCCAGTAGTTGAAAAGATGAGTCAAAGAAAGAAACCCCCAAGTAATTTATATATATAAAAAATCTTTGTTAAAAAGTAGTCTACCTTCATATAATCTGATTTCAGTAACCAAGATTCTTCATATAGTCTACTTTTATTTATAGAAAGAACAATCATAACACCAGTATGGCCATCCCCATCCCCATCCCCATACTGTTATTATCCCTCCCCCTTTCGTATAAACCACGTCCACCTTATCTCCAAGTAGGAGCAATAAAACCCAAGTACACCTTACGTCTTTAAGAGTAAGACACATCATGCTACAATTAGACCCTATATGCAAATGACCAGTCCTACCTTAGGACTAAAGTGTTTCCACTACCCCCTACTAACTTTAGTAGTAAAAGTATTCCTTGCTGCCTATGATTAGAGCTACTACGAACATTGTACTTTGGGGCCAAATTTTCAAAATTAACCCATTGTTTGGTTCATATTGCTTACGCATATGAGTTAAAGAAACAAACATAATTATTTCAGTACAATGCATATTAAAAGCTAAAGAAGATAACTATAAGAAGTGGGCATTGAAAAAAATATATAAAACTGAATCATGCAAGCTAGCTTGATAGGTAAACATCAGGAGCAAATTAAAGTAAAAAAAAATCACACCACACCAATAACGCATTATTGGAACAGATAACAAAGAAAGGTGCATGAATTGGTAGTCCCATGGATACATACCGTCTCAGTTTTGTATGGTATTGCAGTATATTCTGATGCCTCAAGTGACTCAGTCGAGCGATTTCCCATCAGAACATCAAAATCAGGTAGTGTTACTCGTAAAAAGTGAATTTTAACCATAACCCAAGTTACGTACCAACTACCAACACTTGAATATCACTTCTAAAAATTCCTTCGATAACAATAGAAAAAGGATTAATATTTAGAAGCCATATATAATTTAGAACAAGTTCCCATAAGGGGCAGTTTAACTTACCTACCCCAAATTGAAAAACCCAAAAAGAAAATAATTAGAATTTTGTGCGCAAACAAATTAGAGGAGAGAGAAATCAGACCGAAAATGGGGTTATACCTGATTCGTCTTCCTCCTTCAAGCTATCCTCCTCGATCTGGTTCGTCTGATTCGTCGCCCCTAAACCATAGAAGAAAAAGAGAAATTTCAAATTTAACCGGCCGCCTTCCTCTTTTGACTGATAGATCTGGAACCCTTCATTGTTTGAGAGGAGGAGAGTGAAGGGAGACGAGCTTGAGAGAAGAGAAATGTACCCTTTCGGATTTTAGACTCTATTTAATTTCTATTAGGGCATCTCCAATGGGGGGGGGGGGGGGAAACAGTATATTTACACTTTTAATTGCTAAAAAACTCTTTTTAATAGGGAATAGATCGGGTGGGAAATTCCTCATCCCGCTATTAGTTAATAAAAAAACCTGGAGGTCACTTATAGTAATGTCTGTTTAACTTAAAAGCTTGTACGTCACTTCAACTCACGTTTGAAGCTTTATTTTTCTGTTTGCGACAGTCTAAGTCCGTCGCTCACTGATTTACAACTATTGCAAAACTCAAACGTTACTTTGAATAACGTATGAAAGTGGACCACTATTTGTTTTAATCTTTTGCGACGGACCAAACCCATCATTTTTCATTATTTTAAATGGGTTGTGACAGTTTAAGTCTGTTGTTATCTATTTTTACACATTTGCCTCCACCTACCATTGGAAGAGCCACAAATAGTAAATATACACTTTATGTATTTGGGAGTTAAATAGAGTGTATAATCCTAATGGCGCCTATGTAGAGGTGGATTTTTACACTCTCCATTGGAGATGCCCTTAAGTATCTTATTTCCACTTACGGGCATTTCTAATGGATACAATTGTTACCAAAAATTAGAAAATAAAAAAATCCTTAGAAAATAAATAAAAAAAGGGAAAATAGATGTACAGTAACAGATAACGGAATGCCTAACGCTTCTATCCGTAAGAAAGCTAGTGACGGATATAAGTACTGTTACACATGGAAAATTTGCCCTGTTACAAAATGGCCATTTTGGTGTAGTGTGGGCAGTCGTGTGGGCTAAAATAGATTTGATGGGACGTGCCTCACATGTGCCTTTTAAGTGAAAATGAAATTTTGGCCCAAGTCCAAATAAAATCAGAAAATTCCGATCTTGTCCTCAGTGCCTTGCCAACTTCAAGAGCCGATCTGCGCTTCGTTACTTGTCCGATCTTGAACCGTGAGGTACCAAAACGATCAACATCGAAAATGTAACATATAACGATATAGGGTACACTCACATCCAATGGTGGATAAAAATAGATGAAGGAAAGAAACAAAAAGGAACTGTAGGGAAACATGTACAGACAACAGAAGGAAAAATTTAATTAATTTTTTTGGGTTTTGAATAAATTTGATTGAAATTTTTAAAAAGGTGGGTCGTTTTAAGTCAGATCCCCAAGACTTAGAAGTTTTTAAAAAAATGAGTCAATCCCAACCAGAAGGTTGGATTACTCTCCTCAGCTGTGCTCAATGAGGTGGCTGGCACATGAAAACTTTGAAAATTGAATTTTCACTATGAGGTTGAAGACCGAGACAAGTTGGTGTTTGACAATTCGAGCACTAACCTTCTCTCATAGCTCGTCTCTTACGTGCGTATAAATTCTTACCTAAACTAGGAATGATTTTTGGTATATGTGTCCACATATTTAGTTGCAGTTATGTAGGAAGTGCTTGCACACGATCATTGAAACTTATCCATCTAGTCTTGCTAGGTGGAGGGTTTTTGTTTGTTACAGAAGACATTTTTGAAAAGTTTTTAGAGAGAGATAGATTGAGAAGGGGAAAAAATTTAAAAGAAAGGGGAATTTTTTTGAATTTTTTTTACAAGTTTGAGTCTTTTAAGGTAAGATTCTCGAGACAAAATAGAGAGTTGGAGGCAAAAGATAGAATTAAACAGAGAATAGTATCACTTTGGATTACTCTATTTGTTTAATTTTCGTTTGGAGACGCCTCATTTTTTTTTTAGTTGGTTTTCTCAAACAAAAGGTATCTCTAACCATATAGAGGTTTTGACAAGAAGATAAAATTATACGTGAATCCAATATCATTTTGGTTACTCCGGGGCATATAACTTTCATTTTTATATCCTTTAGTTTTGAAAAGTATGGAAAGATGTTTTAAGAAACTTGTACTCAAAAAGCTGTGATGAAAAACAAACCATAACAGAAAATCTCAAGCAACTTTTGTGTCAGCTTTGTGGCGAACCCAATCTAGACAGATAGAGTTTCAGCTACGTACTCGAGTTGGGGGATTTACTGCGCAAGACATGGAATGTCCTGACCCGGGCGAATAGCTCGGTGATATAGGCGACCCTTAGTAAGCAAAACTGATCTCAAACCGCCCCTAGATTAAGTTGTTCTAGGGGTTGGTCTATGTAAAATCCATTGCCCGTTTTGTTTTTGAAAAAGCACATAACTATTGATGTATCCAGAATATTCTATTATAAGCGCGGTGAAAACAAACAATTATTTTTGTAGGGAAAAGAGAAATAGTTTTTGTTTTTGTTTTTTTAGTTTTTTGGCTTTTTGGGTTTTTGTTCCTACATTACTTAACTATAACAGAAAAGAAGAAGAAGAAAACTACTAAGAATCATCACTATGATGAAAAGTGATCCTCCCAATTGAAAAATTGTTTGGAATTAAGTGACTCTAATTGAGAACCTGCGTGGGGTTTGGCTTCCCTAGATTGTGCACCTCCTTGTTTTTGCAAGAAAGCGAATCTAGTGAAGATGACTAGCTCTATTTCTAGATAATCTAGTCTCTCCTCTCCTAATCTCCAGTTAGCCCTATTTGGTAGATATTCCAACCAGAGAGAAAGATGAAATTTGAAACAACTAGAAAACACCCATAGAAGGAAAAAGTTTTTGAAATAAATGGCTCAAGCTGCCAG
This sequence comes from Coptis chinensis, assembly GCF_015680905.1. Taxonomy (NCBI): domain Eukaryota; kingdom Viridiplantae; phylum Streptophyta; class Magnoliopsida; order Ranunculales; family Ranunculaceae; genus Coptis; species Coptis chinensis. The sequence continues at coordinate 81,636,675 of NC_141463.1, read as the reverse complement.
CCATCCTATGGTTTGGCATGCCTATATATGGAAGACGAAGCATGCTAAACAACCATGAGAGTCAACTATAAGACACCTTTTCTCAATCCCTATCTCACCTCTGCTTTGTTTCACATCTCTTCTTAATAGAGGAAAGACTACTCAAGCGTCAAAGGTGAAGATTGAAAGAAAGTATTTATGTAAAAACAAAAAGCAGGGAAATGTAAAAAATAACGACAGGGAGTTTTAAAAACAATGACAAGGAAAGAAAAGCTATTCTAAAAAAAATCTAAAATAAAAAAATAAAAAAATTGTATACTTGCTCCATAGGGGTACACTACTTTAATGATGAGTAAAAGTGCTAACGTGGAATGCGCAAGATATACGTGGACTCAAGGCTCCGACACTTACAACCACACACTCCAAGTGGAGTGGTCCGGTTACCTTATTGATGTATTCCTATAAAGCAAAAGATGGAATGGAATGGAGAATGAATACATTGGAAAAGAGGATTTAATCCTCGTAGATAGAACGATTGAAGAATAGTAAAGTGGTGAGTGTTGGGTTGTGTTGTTCATCTTGAATCCTTTGGTTAGAGGAATAGTGTGATGGTGTAAAAACTAGACTTCTAACTCTTCTCTCCTACTTTCTAAAGGGTATTGAAATGATTTCTTAATGTAAAACTCTTGTTTGTAAAAAGGTAGAAGGATTAAACTTTGTATTTTTAAAACTTGTAGATTAAAACATGAACTAGAGATGGATTTGGTAAAGTGGACCAACTCACCAAATTACATTCATTTGAACTTGTCAAATGAACATAGCTTGGTTTTGGATTTTGAATGAAATGAACTAACAATAAAAACAAGGTTGTATGACTTGAAGTAACTTTTGTAAAGAATGAAAACTTGATAGAACTTTGATTTAAGAACTTGTAGAGAATGAAAACTTGATTGAACTTGAAATAACAATAATTGAAATAAAGCAAATAAAATAAATTAAAAAGACTTGAAATTAAATGACTTAAATGTAAATTAGGTTACTCTACTCCTAACAAACCAAATGGTTTGGACCCTAAAACATTTGATAACTAATTCTCTACATCTCTTTGGTTTATATAGGACACCAATTACATATTTGCCCCTTCTTGAGGATAAGATTAAGCTTTGTGGGCTTTTAAGTTAAGCCTATCTAATTTAATTCTTGACTTGGCTTTAAGTCCTTGAGTCTCCAGCTTTTGGCTTTGAGTCCTTCAGAGTTGACTTTGATAGTTGACTTGGACTTTTTGGCACTTTTGCTCCTAAGCTGGAATCTTCCCAAGCAACGTCAATAGCAATCCTTTTTGCGCTAAAATATAATGCACGTTTTAGGAATATACATCCTAAATAGCTTATATCATCCAAAAGGTAACAACAACTATAAGTTGTTTGTTCATTAAGCATAAGAAGGGCATAATTGAACCATTGTAAAGGTAATAAAACGCACATTTAGGGACTGATCAACTACCCCCAAATAGAATTTTGCTTGTCCTCAAGCAAAGATGAGAGAGAAAAAAACTAAAATCACAAATGTGTGATTTATTATACTAGTCTCATTTCGTGGAGTGCGATTGCATTGACCATATGCAACAAGACCTTAAACTAATAGGAATTCCCTAGTGGACGAGCTTAATCCTCGTGAGAGTTTTTCCATAGAAGGTACTCACAAACTTCCTCTATTTAGTACAAAAGGGTCTTGTTTCCTTGTTTATTCTCAAAAGTTTATACATCTCGTTAGCAGGGGAATAAGGAAAGGCTCTTTTGAACTCAGAATAACATATACACAGTAATTTAATCATCTAAAGATAAATGAGCAAAACATGAGCGGTGAAATGCAAAAGTAGAGTCATTTTTGAAACTTTTGGAGAGCATCCTTAAGGTGGGTTCTCACAGGGGGGTGTTGCAATCACAACTCTCTGATAGATCCACTCAAGTTTCATTTTCTCAAGTGCAGAGGGCCCTTATATCCCTCATATACATGAATGACATTCAAAGAAATTGGGGTTGATTGATCATAATATTCACTTACTATCACACCATCCTATTCTTAGTTGAGCTAGAGGTCTTTTATTAGGAATTACGGGGCTAAGGTAGTGGTTTAGAAATAAAAAGGAAGGGAAAACAAACTCTGATAAGTTGATAAATTGGGTCTTTAGGATATTTGTAACTAGAGAAAACCTCGCTTTTGTTCTTTTGTTTCCGAATTTGTGATTCATTCTTTGACCCTTTGGCTTTGTGACTCCATATGATTTTGATTTTTGGGAGTTCTAACTTTGCTCTTGTTTCTTTTGAAATCGACTCCTTTTTATTTTGAACGTTCGGGAGATTTCGATTTTTGAATCTTTTCTTTTCTTTCTTTTCTTTTTGAATCTTCTAACTATTCATTTTTTGTACAATGCCTTCTCTTCTCTTTTTACTGTTCATCCAATTCTTAACTCGTCACCTGGGTATACTTTTTATTGTATGTAGTAACGGTTCAGGGATTGATGGCGAAGAAATATAAAGGTTTTTAGAAATTGGTGAAGGCTCAAGGGGGGTAACTTGAGAAAAAACTATCTTTTTGTGGTTTTAACGTTTATTTGGCTATATTGATCCAAAAAGGGCCTAAATTCTCTCCTAGGATATGGCGTGGTGATCAAGCAAGTGGACGTGTTATCTCACTATCCGGATATCCTTTGTGTCATCACTGAATAATCATTCAGATGAGGCTTTTGACTAGATTCTCACAGGATATGGAACTTAATTGTTTTAACCTTGGTCTCGGAAACTCACTACTATATACAATCAAATGCTGATGTATGCCATTCATGAAAAGATGGAAAAACTATTGTATGTATATTAGTCTGAGTTCGAAGAACGAATCTTTATTCTATTGCTATAATGAGACTTTTAAACCATTTATTTATCATAGAAAAAGGAAAACAAGACGTTTAGTACTAAACAGAAAAAAATATTTTTGGTTTTTTCGAAATATTTTAAAAAAGAAAGAAATATAGAAATATACTAAATCTATCTAATATAAGAATGATATATAATAAATGCCTAGTTTTTGCAGAATGTTACTATACCACCCCCAAACAGAAATATGCTTTGTTTTCAAAGTATGAAGAAAAGGAAAGAGATTACCATAGGAACATGAGCAAAAATGGCAGTAACCTGTACTTTGTTCTTTGTGATGAGAATATACCACCCCCAAACAAGTTTGGAGCATGGTTTGATAGATATAGAACAAGATGTACATAGGTTAACTATACAAAGGATATACATAATTATTCTACTATGAATTTTTTTAGTTTTTGTATTTATTTTTGAAAAACATATATAATACAGAAATGTTGGCATCATATATATGTATTAGCTTCTACTCATATACCAAACACTAAACATGCATACATGATTATTATTATATTAACAAGGCAAGAAAGAAAAAGTGCGAAATGTAAAGTATGTAAACAACTATCTATACAGACACATATGAAATGTGTGTGTGTGTGTGTGTGTGTGTGTGTTTCATTTTAGGTTGTTTTTCTCAATCTAAATGTATCTCTAACCATATAGAGGTTTTAACAATAAGATAAATCATATGTTTATCCAGTATCATTTTGGTTACTCTAGGGCATAAGATTTTAATTTTTATATCCTCAAGTTTTTGAAAAACTCTATAGAGATGTCATAAAGACAACTTGTACAAAAGCTGTGATTTTCTAAAGCTAAGTTTGAAAATAACCCATAACAGGTGATCTTAGGCAAGTTTCGTGTTGGCTCTTATTAAACCTAATCTAGTCAGACTGTGGCTTCAGTTATGTGTGTTGGGGGATTTATTGTGCAAGACATAAGATGTCTCGTACGAATATCATGGTAATATGGGCGACCCTTAGTAACACATAACTGATCCTCAAACCGCCCTTAAAAGAATTGCACACTTCTAAGGGTTGGTCTATGTGGAAAATATTGCCCGTGTTTTAGAAAATCATAACTATTGTTGTAATGAGAATCTTGCATTAATAGAATAGAGAAAACAACATTTATGAAAGGGTGAGAGAAGGAAGGGTTTTTCTTTTTGGGTTATTGTTTCTAAATTACTTAAAATAATAACATAAAAAGAGAAAACTACTACTAATAAAAATCACTATGAGGAGAGTGATCCTCCCAATAGAAGGAAAAGAATTTTGAAATTAGGTGACTCAAATTGCGAACCATCCCATGACTTGGCCTCCCTAGATTTTGCACCTCTTGTTTTGCAAGTAGGCAAATCTAGTGAAGAGGACTAGCTCTATTTCTAGATAATCTAGCCTCTCCTCTCACTACTAAAAAAAAGACATGTAATGACAGCTAAAAGCCGTCATGAAACAGGTTTAGTGACGTTTTTTCATTAAAAAAACAACCGTCATTATAGAGCCCGTCATAAATGTTAACAAAAAGCGTCATTATTTTAATGATGGTTCTGGAAAAGTTGACATAAACGCTCGAACTTAATATGACAAAAGTTAATTTATAAACGTCATAACTGGATCTTTTTTAGTGACATGTTTTATTTAACCGTCATAGTTTTACTAGAAAAAGCGTAAAGAAATAAACAACCTTTATGACTGTTTTTATTTAAGCGTCACTATGAGAAACAAAAGCGTCAAGAAATAAACAACATTTATGTCTGTTTTTATTTAAGCGTCACTATGAGAAACAAAAGAGTCAAGAAAGTAACACTAAAAGCTGTCAAGAATTGGTATGTAACACGACAGTTCTTTAGAAGTCGTCATAACTTTTCTTTTTTTCTTTTTTTCCAGAATTTGAAATTCCAGTAAACCAATGCATTCATACACCCTGACAACTCAAGTCCATTACGGAAACAAGAATCATACTTTTATTACCAACATAAATCATTTCAAAAACTTGTTCATATTACATGATTTATTCACAAAGAAAAAAAAAAAAAAAACTCAAACACTTATTCAAAATCAAGTCATAATCCAACAATAATGCAATTTGCATAACCCATTCAACAAATTGCTAATATACCGATCCATCTTAGACAAACTTAATCCAGCTACCATGCTATCTCACTTATAACCTAAAAAGCAATATGAAGAAGAATGTGTTAGTTTGTTTAATAAGTAAACTCAAAATATAATCATATAATTACTAAACGAAAGAGATACGATCAACGCTACTATGATAGAGAATCATGTTGGTTAAGCCCCAAATGTACACCACTATAGGATATCTGATCTGTATACACAAATAACCCTTTACCTAATAGGCAAAGGAAAGAACATAAGAAATTAGACCTATGGAGAGATGCATTGATGGTGTTGAATCTGTATGTGTTCTACATAATTTGAAATTCCAGAAGGTCATGCATGTATTAATATATGTATGTTTAGTGTCTAACAAGTTCATTACTTGGTACATATTTGAAATGTTTAAGATTGGTTACTATATTTTGTGTTACAGCCACTTGACACTTAGTGTATGAGGGCATGAGGCACTCCATAGTGGCTACTAAAATTCAATGGCATTAAAGAAAAGCACAGCAAGAAGGGATAAAGTACTATGGAAAATGCCTAATGTGGTTTGTGACATGTAAACTCCTATAGCATTTTAATAACTTTTACCTTCTGTGGTCTATGTCTTGCACAGTTGCACCCATTAATTTAAAAAGTATAAAAAGCAAATGGTTGAACTGATGGTGTTAGGACTTGGGGGGTTACAACACCTAGCAGCAGTAGGTAGTAACACTCATTGGCCAATAAAAGAGCACCAAAAAGGAGAAAAGAAAAATGCTACTAAAATGTTTGCACTATAGAATTAAGTAATAGGACTGTTACTAAAACGCATACAAGAAATACATTAGGCATTTGTAAGTTTGTCATGAACCTCAAAGTAGAGTCGATCAAGTAACCAACAAAGTTTTCGTAATGTTCACATTTCGAGTTATAGATAGCTTCTAAAGAGTTCAAAGAAGCACAAGTAATCTGTTCACCTGTCCGAAGTTGCTTGTCCACCAGTGAAGTCTGCAATTTCTTGAATAAGTGTACTCTCTCTTCTGTGGATTGGTCTCCCTAAAGAAAAAGGATTGCCTTGGCAGCTACAATAAACAACAATAAGCTCTAGCAAAACTCATATGACAACACACTTTATTACAAACAAGGTATGCAAATATTTTATTATGGTGGATGTACAGATAAAACTACACTTACAGATTATACATCCCAAGTCCCCAGCTTCTTGTGAAGCTCAAAATCCTTGGCCTTTTGGTAAGAATCGCATCCAGATTCAATCTCGAAAAATACCCATAAAAAATCCAGATTCACTTAAATATTCAAAAGAATGAAAATGAAATTTCGGAAGTCTTTTAACCAAGAACGAACCATATATACTTAGGGAAAAAGAGAATGAATCCAAGCTTATAACATGTTTCTAAACTGAGTAAAACAATAAATAACTTCCAACAAAAAGGGTTGTTCTGTTTACATGGGATACACCTAGATAGGAGGAAGGGAGATATTAAAATCAAATGCATATGAACCAAAAGAAATAAATCCACACAACAAGAACATCATAATTCATAATCACCATACAAGCCCTTAGTCTTGAAGAGAAGTATGGAAAATCAACGTAAATAAACAAGCTAAATAGTCTCTCGACAAAGCCTAAATGTCATTTGACATAAGGTACAACTGTACAAGTATATAACTTGCGTGTATTTAATAGCAAGATACCCATTTTTATTCATTGCACAAAATTCTAGTCAATAAAAAAAGTAAGCTTTGTTTTCCTTGCTTAAACATAAAGCAAAAGTTACACAATCTAGTTGCTTGCTGATAACATAAAGCAATCTAGTTGACCAAAGAAAAACTTACAGTTACACTTCATCAAAAACATACACCTGCTGATAACAAAAGTTATATGATTGTCCCATTTAATTGTTTTCTTAAGTTATTAAGTTATTATCCCATTTGTTATCTATTCAACAGCTCTGTTTTCCTTTTGTTCCCATGGTTAAAGTTAACCCATACCAAGAGGTCTGCAACAACTCCTTTAATGTAACTAACAGTTATAACTTTTATTGTTTTGGTGAATATGCACATTTCTCAAGCCAAAGGTGCCAGTATTTTATCAATTGAATTGAACTGGTTAATAATCCTTTTCTATTTCTAGTAGTGAGGGCAATACAATAATTTTCTAGACATCAAACTAGGACTGAATGAAGCAAAACACTTACAGAAAACCCCATCTGGCATTTTATCAAACATCCCGTACGCAAAGATATTCATTCATTCGACATAAATGTTAAAAAGACAAAGTCCTGAACAAGTTAACCGACACAATCCAGCTTACACATTTTTAAGAGTTACTGTCAATCCTAGCAATCAAAAAGTCTTATTTCAAACATCAAATTTGCACCATTCTTTTCTCTGCATCAAATGTACAACTTAGTGAAAAGTCGCCCATTCCAAATTAGAAGAATCTGCCCATTTCCCAACAGTTGAGTGCTTTCAAGTAAACTTAAAAGAAAAGGGGTAACCAGAAAATATGATTAACCTGATCAAACCCACCACTAACAAACAAAGTACTTATCTCAACCCCAAAACTATAGCGCATAATTGATATACTAAGGAAATAAATGAAAACCATACCAGTTCCAGTCGGTTGAATGCGCTTGTTAGCTTCTTCTAAAATTTTATTCACTGAATCGATAGACTCCAAACGGATCTTGAACATCAAAAAAACAAGCAAACTTAGTACTACAAAACAGTGAAACAGTGATTGAACACCACCACCAGCACCCAGTCATTGGGTGCTTAACAATATCCAAATAATTAAGTTAATGCAGAATGAACAGAAACCCCAACACCCCTTCCAATCAGGGGTAGACAAGTTCTTCAAAAAAGTAGGTGTTATCTTCCCACTAATATCTTCACGTGGAAGGCCATCCAATCCACCAGCGGACATAGACAAGGTGGATTATGATGCTTTCATAGTTTTCCTTGGTGCTGCAGATGTACCCTATTACGAATGCTATTAAATACTAGAAGCAGTGCTCTTCAGAAAAAATGTGCGGATAGAATGGCATACCTCAAAAGACTTTTTCTCATACTCAGCATCAAGTGCACTGAGAAGTGCGCTTAAGGCTTAACATCGGTAAGAAATCCTTTAATATCTGCAGAAAATATATTGGAAGCCCTACCACTACTTTAGATCATCAAACTCCACACAAAACAAATTAAAACAATTAATAAAACAAAAACTCACCCGGACCAATAAATTTGTGTACTGCCCCGATAAGCTTGATAGTCGCATTCTTGATGGTAGCATTTCTGGATTGCAATCCAGTGTCTTTGCAGAACTCAATTAAATCCTGCAGAGAAAATCCAGAAAATCTTGATTAACATGACAACATAAAGATACACAGCCAAACTTATTGGGGCAGATCTAGAACTCATAAATTTCGATTTTGAACTTGACAAATGAGCTTAGAGGTGCTTCAGAATGAAAGGATTAGAAAAGTATGTTCATTCTAACTCTTTTTATAGGGCTTGTCACTAAAGGAGCAAACTTTGTTCAGCGACTAGAAAACTTACCTTCTAAAACCATTTTTCAGGCGGAAGTTCACCATGTTAAGAATGAGAAAGACGATGAAGAAGACGACCAACCGAGGAGATCAAATAACACTAAGACATATTTGCGTTGGAAGAGTCGACGCCTAGGTTTTGAATGAAGGAGATAAAATGAAGTGTATTTGAGATGTTATGAGTTTTTTTTTTCATTCACTCTATTTCTTTGCTAAAGTTTCTCTCTCTGAATTATAAAAGTTTCCACGATTTTACTTATTGACGGTTCAAGTGAACACTTGAAAGTATGAAACGTAAACAGGTTGTGACGCTTTTAGCTTGGCCAAGCCCAAGTGCATTACATTTGCGTGCTCTTGACGGTTATTTGGTTGACTGTTGACGGTTCATTAAAAGAAGTGATTCTAAATGAAGAGTATTGATTTTGGCATTCCTTGTTTCGGTTAAGTTGTTGACGGTTTAATTGAATGCCAAAATAACCCAGCGAGTGCCCAAAAATTGTGAGAATGTTGACGGTTTATTCTATTGCTAATTTGACTGTTTTAGAAAACACCATTATATTTTCTTGACACTTGTGTCATACACGACATAATGTTGCAACAACCATCATAAAATTATTATATTTTCTTGACGCTTGTGTCATACACGACATAATATTGCAACAACCGTCATAAATTTAATATATTTTCTTGACGCTTGTCTTATACACGACATAATATTGCAATAGCCGTCATAAATTTATTATAATTTCGTGACGCTTGTGTCATACACGACATAATATTGCAATAGCCGTCATAAAAATATTACTAAAACACCTATCTTGATGGTTTTTAACAAAGTCGTCAAGATAGATAAAAAACAAGCGTCATAATATGTCATTTTTTTAGTAGTGTCTCTTACTCTCTAGTTATCCCTTGTTAAAGCCATTCCAACTAGATTATAAGATGAAACTTGAAACAACTAGAAATCACCCACAGAAGGAAAAAGTTTTCGAAAATAAAGGGCTACAGTTGCCAACCATCCCATGGTTTGGCATGCCTATATAAGACGAAGCATGCTAAACAACCATAAGACACCTCCACCCAATCACCATCTCACCTTTGCTTTGTTTCACATATCTTCTTTATAGAGGAAAGACTACTCAAGCATCAAAAGTGAAGGATTGAATGAAAGAACTTATGTAAGACAGAAAACTGAGAAATAACAGAAAGTAGGAAATGTAAAGTAAATTATAGGAAAAGAAAACTATTTTAAAAAGAATGTAAAATAAAGAAAAAGAAAAATGTATACTTGCTCCATAGGGGTACACTACTCAAACTACGAGTGAAAGTGCTAACAAGGAATATGCAAGGTATACGTGGACTCAAGGCTCCAGCACTTACAACCAGACACTCCAAGTGGAGTGGTCCGACTACTTTCATGATGCACTCCTATAGAATGCATCGAGAAAACATAACAGGAATATTTTATAGTAAGATATTCAAGACTATATGTGAGGTCATTTTGAGTCAGATTCCCCAAGACTATGCATATGAGATGGATGATATGTTGTTAACTATATACTAATTGTCTAAATAGTTGGGGATCTTTATAGAAAAACATATGAAAGCATTTACCCTCAAATAGAATGAAATGATGCATTTGGAGTGTAAGATGCAGAATGATAAAAGAAAGCTTATGTAACGCATCATGGAATATATGCAATAACCCGTCATGTTTGAATTATCCAAGAGAGTCTGAGTGTGGTAGTAGTTGTTCTTCATTAGGGTTAGATGATGCGATATATGGCAAACTGGGTTTTTCAACCACTTGAATAAAGGGATTATCGTATGCTCTCAAGAACTTATATTCGACCTTAGATCCGATTTCCTCTTTTTCTGGCACTTCAATCAATGCGGAGCTCTTCTCAACTGGAATGATAGTCTTGAGAGTTTGTATATTAGGCAAAGTCTTTTTACTAGGAATATTTAGAAAATTATGAAGGATTTCAAAGGCAATTGGCTTAAGTGTGAGCTTGAGGTTTCTTTGAAATGGTTTAGTGGTGCAGTCCTCAGAACTTGGTGGATTTTTTATGAATGGAGGTTGGCTTTCGAGAGGTGTTAACTCGGGGGAATGATGGTCGGGTGGTGGTTCTTCATATGATCTCGAGGACTCAGAGAACTCTTCATTTAGCTTTGGCATTTCCACAAATTAGTGGTTCATATCGACAATATTAAGGATGTCACAAATTTGTTCCATCAATAAGTCTTTAACGGCCAAGCTAAAATTAAATCCACTTTCTACTATAGAATTTATATCCTCTTCAACTACTATAGAATTTATATCCTCTTCTCCAGGCACTTCATTTTCTTTGCCCTCTTTATCTGGAACTTCATAAATTTTCTCAATGTCATCATCCAAGTTTGTCAAGTTACTTTCCAACACAGGTTTTAGAGTTTCTTTTGTCGAAGTGTTCTCATGCATATAGTCATTATCATAGAACCTGGAATTCACATGATAGTCAGGTGGATAGTGATGTTATTTTAATTGGTCATAAATATTAGGATGGGCTTTAGGAATTGGCTCTCTTATATTAACACTTTGTTCCTCTTTTTGGTTTGGTTCTGGATTGGTGGGAAGAATATTAGTCTCAGATGTGGTATCGATTGAAATGGATTGGAGAAAACATAAGGTCTTTGCTATTTGCTAAATTTGTATTGTTTGCTCGGCCATTGCCTGATAAAGTTGGTCTGTGATAGATGGTGGAGTGGAATATGAATTTGAAATGGATGGTGATGTGAATGGTAATGGATTGTTAGTGAGCCCATATTTTGATCGACCGGGTGGATATATGAATGATGGTTGACTATTTGTGGTGGAATTCCATGAATTGTTTGCATGATTAGAAAACTTTGGGGTGTATTGGGTACTATGGAAATTTGAAACTTGATGTTCGTAATCGTAAAAATATTCCATAGGAGGCTCGAACTTGGTATATGATGTGCATTGAGACGCCCAATGATACGGACTACCACAGCAAGAACAAGGTTCTGGGTTTGCATTGTAATTCCATGACGGTTGCGATGAATATTGATAAGCCAGGGATGCTCAAACAAGAATGATGCACAATCTGCAGAAATTCATTTGTAACTTTGAAGTTTTTGAAAAGTTTGCATGAAATGTCTGTTGATAAGAGCCCAAAACTGTAGTTTTAACCCTATAACAGTCATACTTTTAGACCAATTATGTGAGTAATAATTAAGAGTTAATACTGATTACGTGTTTTTATGCATTTCAGGCTTCAAAGTCCATTATGTGTAGAAATGTGCCACTTTAGCGAGATAAATGAGCAAAGGTCGGTTGCTAAGGAGTTCTGTGATTAGAGGCCAAGATTCAAGAAGACAAAGCCTTTCTAAAGTCCGGTCAAAAGTTGAAAAGTCGACGCGGGCAGAAACAGCACTCAAAGTCAGCAGAACTTCCGAAGGCCGTATCTTTGGACTCAGACCTCGGAATTGGGCCTACCTTATGTCAAAACGACCGGCTCGGAAAGAGCTTTCCAATGGTCTACGCCTTGACCCAATAAGAGGAGTAGAAGTGGACGAAAAGTCTGTTGAAGCCAACTGCAGCTGAAGAGGCCTTTTTGGACTGAAAGAATTGGGTTTTGGGCCTGATTCTCTGGCCCAAAACATGGCTCCAAGCCCATGCACGATTTTTGGATTTGAACATATAAAAACAAAAGCTTAGCTATTTGTTAATGGTAGCTAGTTAGACCTAAAACAATAGATAATTCTAGATCTAGTTTTCATTAAATAAAATTAAGTTTAGTTTAAATTCAATTCTTGTTTTAGATTAAACTCTTAGAATCATTGTTCTTCATTAGTTTTGATAAATAAAATAGCTAGTTTGTTAATTTCGATTTTTGTCATTTCAATTTATAGATCTAATTTTAATTCTTGTTGAGTATCATTTCTGAGTTGTTAAATTAGATTGAAGTATTGTTAGTTAAATTAGCCAAGTAGAATTTTGGTATGATGTTTAGTTTTAAATCAATGGGAAATGATAGTGGTATGAATCAAGGCTAAACCTCCATTAGAGGGGTTGAAGAAGCCTTGATGACGCTTGATCTTTGTTAAACTTAGAAATCGTCGTGATAATTATTCCACTCTAGAAACGATTAATTCACCATGAGAATGGGTTTAATCGCTCACATGCTAGTTATGAATTGGTAGAAATGCCATGTATAATTAGGGATTAGAATTACTATTTTGATATGCTAAGCATTCAATTTGGATCACGATGAGTCTTTGTTAGTAGGATTAAGTCGAGTTAAGGTGGATTCAATTCCCTTTAATTCTTTATCTAGATTCAAACCCTTAGCATTCTCTCTTTTCGTTATTCGTAACTTGTTAATTTAATTCACCTCGTAGTATAGAATTCCCTTCGTAAACCTCTCATTAGACTTAAGACCGATTAGTTAACTATGAAATCATTCCATGCTAGAGAACTAGGAGTGGAACGAATTTGTTACTCCACTCTATTTCGATAGAATTGAGAGTAGAAAACTTGATAAATATAGACTCGTAATAAGTTTTAGTTTACTTACGTTTTGAGTTTTATCGTTCATTTCGTAAGTAAACTATCATTTTTATCATTTATCAAATGGCGCCGCTGTCATCTTAGTTACCTTTAGCATTGTTTTCATAGTATAATTAGTCATTTTTAAGTCCCATTAAACCCACCCATCCTTGTTTGATTCATACTGTGGTTGTCCATTTCAGCATTGAAAAGTTCCGCGAAAAATTACACTGAGAGCGACCTGCGCCCTAAACGGAGCGCACCTGCACCCAAACGCCTGGAACCTTGAGCGCGACCCGCGCCCAAAGTGAGCGCACCCGCACCCTAAGCTGAATTTTGCCAGATTTCCACAGGTTTGTTTCGAACTTCGAGTTTTTAAGTTTTTCAGTGTTCTAACTTGTTATATACACTGAACACGCGTAAACAAGACGCTATTCATAAGCGAAGCAAGGACGCAATCAGGTATTCCTTTCTTCCATACCTCGCATCTCTAGTTAGAGGTTTACACTAATATATCAAGATTGTTTGGAGTGTTGTCATGTTTAGACTTAGACTTGTATGAGATTAAGGTCTGGTCGGAGAAAAACACCAAACGTAATTAACCATCAACGTCAACAAACAAGTCTATCGAGTATACCAATCACTACACCTCTAGCTATTATCCCACCCACCACACCTGACATAATGGCTGAAGAAAGAGAGACTCCTCTCTCCGACTTTTACAAAGCCTTGAGCGATAGCCCTAAATCTTGCATCGTTCTAGCGGACCCGATGGGGGATTTTGAATTCCCCAAACATATTTAATTTGTTACCCGTTTTCCATGGTTTAGACCATGAAAACCTTATCAACACATGCGTAGGATTAAACAAGTCCTTACAACATTCCATCATCCTACGGTTGGTGTGGAACAAATTAAACCGAGGGTATTTCCCTTCACCTTAGCCGATAAGGTAAGCGTCTTGGTTAACTGCCCAAGCGCTAACTTAACTCAGACTTCGTGGGCAAAACTTGTTCACTGTTTATGGAACATTTTACCCACCCCTAAAGACGGATGAGATGCTTTCCAAGATTCATTTCTTTCGGCGTAATCCTCATGAATCATTTTCTCGAGGCTTGGAATCGTTTCACCGATCGCTTATAGAGTGTCCACACCATAACCTAGCAAAAGACACGTTAGTTAGGTGCCTTTTTTCAAAGGACTTCTACACCACCATAAAGAAGTCCTTGACATAATGAATGGGGGTAGTTTCCTAAGTAAAGGAGCCTCGGAGGCTTACAAATTTTTAGAAAATCAAACTAAACGCAATAACAATTGGGGGGGTAGTGATGATATCCCCCGCTCTGCTAGTTCTTCTTCAACAGTTAAGGCTGCCGGTATGTTTGAGATGAAACCCAATCTAGAACTTAAAAATTTAATCGAATCTCTAACTAAAAAGGTAGAGACTATTTCTGTTCAACAAAAGCCTATCCTCGTCATGAATGTCAACTCCAACCCATGTAATTCTTTTTGAGTCCTAAGCACCCTGACTCCTATTGTCCTCTCGCCTATGAACAACAACAATCAGAGCAAGATAATGCTTACTCCATTAATAGCTATCCTATTCCTAATGCCCCATGGAGACAACATCCCAACTTTAGTTGGCGAAACAATCAACAAGTTACTCCTTCAGGGTTTAATAACCAAAATGTTAGGCAAGCAAACAATTATAACCAAGCTCCACCTAGACAAGGACAAGGTCAGGGGAATTATAATAATTATAACAACCAAGCGCAACCACGACAAGGTCTAGCACAAGGTCAGGGTAATTATAATAGTTATAATACCAATAGAGGTATCGTTCCGGTTAACAATAGTAACTATCACAACCCACCCATAAATAATCAACGTGAGATAGTTCCAGTCGCACCACCTGTGACTACTACACCTACACAACCGGATCGTATCGATGCCTTTATAGAGGTTACCCAACAACTTTTCCAAACAATGACTCAATCAAACCAATAGATCTTACAATCCATAAATCAGGGCATACAAAAGTTAGTCCAAGAGAAAGCCCAACCAAAAGTGTTTCGGGACAAAGCGATACCAAACCCTAAAATAGCAAACACAGCCTTTGAGGTAAACGGTAATACTAGTACGGAAACTACAATCGTAGGTGACCTAAATGCCATCACCACTCTCCATTTTGGAAGAGTGGTTGATAAAAAGTAACTATGCCTATAGTTACCCCATCAGTACTCCCTACACCGGATATCGAACTAGATACCGAAATAGAAACTGAAGAGCCTACCACTGTAGAGGTACCAGTTAAACAACAAACTAAGAAACAGAAAGCCAAGGTTACACATCAAGTCGAGCCATACGCTAAATATAGAGCGAAACCACCATTCCCTCAGAAATTAGCCATGCTAACCAGGGATACAAACTTTGAGGAGATTAGAAACGTTTTCAAGAATCTAACGATAAACCTTCCTTTTCTCGAAGCTATTAAAAAGCTACCTAACCATGCTAAGTTTCTTAAGGAGTTGTGCACTACTAGGCGTAAGACCAACATACCTAAAGACGCCTTTCTAATTGAACAGTTCCCAACTTTATCCGAAAATAATGGAATTGTTAAGTACAAGGACCACGGTCGATCCCATCAGAAAATGCACCTTAGGAGATTCCCACACGGCGACCGCTTTATTAGACATGGGCGAAAGTGTTAACTTACTCCCCGTGATATTTGTATAAACAAATAGGTTCTACAGGATATGCAACCTACAAGAATAACGTTGCGGTTAAGCGGACATGTCAATTAAGTATCCTAAGGGTGTAGTGGAAAACGTGCTTGTTAAGGTTCGAGGATTTCTACTATCCCGCGCTGATTTTGTTATCCTCGATAAGTAAGTCTAACGACTCTGTACCGATCATCTTAGGGTGCCCCTTCTTGGCAACCGCAAACGCTTATTATAAATTACCATGATGGTAAGATGTCCTTATCTTTTGGCCATCTTTACATTGAAGTAAATGTTTTAAAATGATGAAAGCAGCTTACGAGAATCGTCTATAGATGGGGAGGTTAGCATGATTGAGAGCTTAGCTCAAGATTATTTTAACAACACTTTTCCCGAAAACAATATGTATAAATTCATTTCTTTTGGAACTTCAGATTTTGTAAATGACTCCTACTTAGAGGAAGTCAACACCATCCTTGAGTCCACACCAATTATAGACCCTTCGGTTGCTCCATATACTGAGTATGAAGACTTGCTACCTAAGCAAGTATTCATTATGCAAAATGGGGACCCTGATGAAACATCTATTGATTTTCCTTCCACCCCAGTGCTTAAACCTTTTCCCCCGGAGTTAAAATATATTCAACTTGATCCGGATCGTAGTCATCCGGTAATTATATCTTCTCAGTTAACTAAGGGTGAAGAGACACGTTTAATCCGGGTGATTAGGGAACATCGGTCTGCGATTGGTTGGTCCCTAGCCGACATTAAGGGAATTAACCCTAATGTTTGCACTCATCGCATCCATTTGGAGGATAACGCGAAAGACTTCTCGAACCTCGGCGTCGTCCGAACCCTGCCATGAAAGAGGTGGTTAGGGAAGAAGTCTTACGATTACTCGATGTGGGTATCATATACCCAATCTCTGATAGCGAATGGGTAAGCCCCATTCATGTAGTTCTTAAGAAATCGGGAGTTACCATGGTACATAACGATAAAGGTGACTATATTGTCACACAAGGTCCTATGAAATGGAGAATCTGTATTGATTACAGACGTTTAAATGTTATGACACGAAAGGATCACTTTCCTTTAACTTTTATAGATCAGATGCTCGAATGCCTAGCTGGTCATGCTTTTTATTGTTTTCTGGATGGCTACTCAGGCTATTTTCAGATTATTATTGATATTGATGACCAAGAAAAGACTACCTTCACATGTCCCTTTGGAACATATGCCTATAAACGAATGCCTTTTGGCCTTTGTAATGCTCCCCGGTACCTTCCAAATTGTATGCTTCATATATTTAGTGACATGGTAGAGCGCTTTATGGAAGTTTTCAAGGATGATTTTTCTATCTATGGAGACTCCTCACAAACTGCTTGTCTAACCTGTCTAAGGTTTTGACACGGTGTGAAGAAAAGAGCCTTGTTTTAAACTGGGAAAAGTGTCATTTCATGGTGAAAAAGGGCATAGTACTAGGTCACATTGTATCTAGTGATGGCATCGAAGTAGATAAGGCCAAACTAGATAAGATAGCGACTCTACCTAAACTACGGACTGTCCGTGATATTAGAGCCTTTCTAAGCCATGCAGGTTTTTATAGGCGATTTATTAAAGATTTCTCGAAAATAGCTAGGCCTTTAACTAATCTGCTTTTAAAGGATGCAATCTTTGATTTTAATTTTAACTATAAGCAGGCTTTTGAAACTTTAAAAGCCGCCCTAACCTCTGCACCAATTATACAACCTCCCGATTGGTCTAAACCTTTCGAACTCATGTGTGATGCTAGTGATTATGTAGTTGGTGCAGTCTTGGGACAAAAACTAGATAATAAGTCCACTGTTATTTATTATGCTAGTAAAACCTTAAACGATGCTCAACGGAATTATTCAACTACCAAAAAAAAATTCTTAGCTATCATTTATGCTTTAGATAAGTTTCGTCCTTATTTGGTTGGTTCTAAAACTTTAGTTTACACGGACCATGCAGCCTTTAAGTACCTTCTTGCAAAGAAGGATGCTAAGCAGAGATTAATCCGATGGATCCTTCTCCTGCAAGAGTTCACATTAGAAATAAAGGACAAAAGAGGGGTCGAAAACGTAGTTGCCGACCACTTATCTCGACTTACAAACGACGATAATAGTGATTCTGAGTCCACCAGACTTCTTTCCTGATGAGCATCTGTATGCTATTTTTTCAGCACCATGGTATGCTGACATTGTAAATTATTTAGCGGCTGATGTTATGCCTTATAATTGGTCAAGAAATGAACGTAAGAAGTTCTTAGCCGAGTTAAAGTTATACTTTGGGATGAGCCCTACCTTTTAAGTATTGTGCGGTCAGATTATTCGTCGTTGCATTCCCGGTGGGAATATAATGAAGTTCTATCGTTCGCCATGACAAAGAGTGTGGTGGCCATTTTAGTGGAATGAAAACAGCCGCTAAAGTTCTTCAATGTGGATTTTATTGGCCTACCTTTTTTAGGATGCCCAAGTGCATTGCAAGGCGTGTATTCGATTTACAACAACTTGGGCTTAATCACGGCGTAATATGATGCCATTAAATCCAATCTTGATAGTAGAAATTTTTGACGTTTGGGGCATTGATTTCATGGGTCCCTTCCTTGTTTCCCACGGTTTCATTTATATTCTAGTTGCCGTGGACTACGTGTCTAAATGGATAGAGGCCCTGGCTTGCCATAGCAATGACCATAAGACAGTTGTATTTTTTATTAAGGAATATATTTTCTGTCGGTTTGGCATTCCTAAAGCTATCATTAGTAATGGTGGAACACATTTTTGCAACAGAGTTGTTGCATCCCTAGTGAAAAAGTATGGAGTTACACACAAAGTAGCAACTCCTTATCATCCACAAACTAGCGGACAAGTAGAAGTTTCTAATAGGGAAATCAAAAAGATTTTAGAAACAACTATAAACCCTAATAGGAAAGACTGGTCGAAGCGTCTATCGGATGCCTTATGGGCGTATAGGACGGCTTTCAAAACTCCTATAGGTATGTCTCCCTTTAGACTTGTATTTGGGAAACCATGTCATTTGCCCGTTGAATTAGAGCACCGTGCTCTGTGGGCTATAAAAAGCCTTAACTTCAATACTGATGAGGCGGGTGTCAAACGCAAGTTGCAATTGAATGAGCTTGAAGAAATCCGTAGCGATTCTTAGGATCTCGCGAAGGATTATAAAGCTAACATGAAACGTGTTCATGATAAGCAAATCTTGCGCAAAGAGTTTGTGGTTGGTCAAAAGGCTTTGCTTTACAACTCCCGTCTACATATTTTCACAGGGAAACTAAAAACCCGTTGGTCTAGTCCTTTTCTGGTTACTGAAGTCACCCCTTACGGGGCAATCACCTTGGTAAATCCCAAGGACAACAATACCTTTCAAGTTAATGGTCAACGGTTAAAACATTTTCACGAACTTCTGTCCCCTGATGTAGAGGAAGTCCTTTTACAGGACCCTGTCTATGAGGATTGACCCTTGTCATTTGGTGTACATCCTTTCACTTCCATATAGTGGTAAGTGTACCATTCAGGTAACCGGGCCCTCCCTATGGAGTGTGTGGCTGTAAGTACCGGATCCTAAGACCACAGTTAACGTAATTCACGTTTTCCACTTTTGCATGTTTTCTCAGTTTTTGAGTCATGTTCCTCTATGGGGTGAATTATGTATTTATTGTTTTTCGTGTTTCTTATAAAAAAAAAAAAAAAAAATAAATCGTAGAAATAGCAATCCAACAAGTCTTGGGAATCTGACTTTAAACGACCCACATTAAAACAAATTTTGTGTTTAAAAATTTGTTTGGGGGTGGGCAGTCGGTCTTTCCATTCGGATTGCTTGAACTTTCCATTTGTGTTGCTTAGGCCCATTAGTTGTAGTTCATTTGGGTTGACGTTATCTAAAACTTAGATTTCCTTCGTTCGCATACCTTACGTCACACACGCACTTCGAGGCATTTTTCCACCTTATACATCACCCATGGTTGGAATTGAGTGTTTTATGGATCATTGGATTGGAAATTCTCTACTGATCATTTCCATAACTCATTCGCCAAAATCGGACCAGTAACGAAGCGGCAAATTGAATTTGAAATTGCGCGAAATATCAAAAAGTTCGAATTCAAATTGGGCTTGGGCCCAAACTTCATACAAGATCGGTAGCCCTCACCACGCCCCTTTGTTGCCACGAAACGATTATCGGCGTTCTAATCCCACCACCGCCATTAACAAAGTTTTCAACCTAACAAAAAAAAAAAAAAAAAAAAAAAAAGAAAAAGAGGAAAGAAAACCTAACTACACCCACGCCAAGGAGTTAAACCAAACTGAAATCTTCTCCAAACCATTACTACCACAAACCCCAACAATTTTAAAACTCCCAAAATAGCCACCAATTCAAGCTTCAAGCTGCCACCGTACCCACCATCGCCACCACCGTTGTTTTTAGTTGTTTTACATCAAACTCGCCTCCTTCACCGTCTACAAAACCATTGGTTGTTTCAAAAACATCAATGGCGCTACGACGAAGAATTGTGCGAGCACGTTTAGCGTCCGACCGCCGCCATTTTACGGCGGAGATGATTAGAAGAAATTGGAATGGACTGTGGTACTTTCGAGGAGTTCTATCACTACGATTTGGTAGAACAGTTTTATAAGAAGCGAGAATTGGAGGGGATAGGATTTTCATTAAGGTAGCGAGGAGCGAGGAGGGAAGTAACGAGGCAGGTTGTTGGTCGAAATTGTTAGGAATTACGCCTTAAAGCAACCTAGAAACAACCATTCAGGAATCCCATTATCCTGGAGTTCCTGCTTTGATGAAAGATACTGTCGTGGAGGGTGAATACAATACGAGTTCTCATTGCGTTAAGCCCGGTCAACCACGAAAACCAATCAACCGGTCAGAGCTCAGTGGATTGGTAGGAACATCCTCGGGAAAGACAAAGTCAGCGATATCGGTCTGCAATGTCTGCACGTTCTCTGAATTTTGCAAACGAATAAGTATAATTTCTGCATCCTCGATTTAATTTTTCATGTCATTAGAGGAGTGGGAAAGAGCTTGGCGCCTCTTCCCGTATTGATCACTAAGATCATGCTCTCCTTTAGAGCTGTCGCAAAATCTGCTCCTATTAAGATCAAATTGCATTCTAATGCAAGTATCTATACGGATTGCATCAAAGAGACTTGGCCGTTGTCTGAAGAAAATGTGATTGAGTCGGAGGATGAAAGGGAGGATATGACATGTCTGGATGACGATACATTAGATAGTTGTAGTTCTAATTTAGAACGCGTGCAAGTGTTGCAAAAACGGCTTTGCGTTAGTTTATGGTATTTGTGAAGATATCCGAGATAGATAGATTGTAGTTCGAAATAAGCAAACGAACCTTCGGGCCGAGACTTGAAATGCTTTCGAAAAGAGTCGGGGCGATATCTTCTCTAACATGGAGACTATCCACCAAAGATCACCAAGCCCAAGATGCGACTTTCGGATGAGATGGAAGCACACGCTTGTTCCGGTCAGAGATGCTACGATGCATGCCACCCGGGAGGATTCGTTTCAGCCGAAGTCCGAGAGGCATGGCGTCGTCGCCGGCGACAGATGGCTCAAGCCATTCTTCATCCCGGACCAATCTCCGTCTCAGGGTTCATCTTCATCACATGGCTAGGTGTTCACCATCAGTTTGTGTTTGCTGTTATTTCATTATTTTTATTGTTTTATTAGTTGGATTTTAATTCAGTTGTTAAATTTAAATATTAATGTGTTTGTTTTATGTTGTTTGGATTTAAATTTTTAATATAAATGGTTATTTTCGAATTGTACGTGTTTTTATCATTAATCCCACCTTCCCGAATTGTTTGGGGGTAGTAATATTTATACCGAGCATAATTCGTTATATGATCATCTTCTGTAAGGTTGTTTTGGAGTAAAGGTTGAGAATTTGGCCGATATCGGCATATCTATGATTATGTGTGGTGGCATGAAAACCTAGGAGAGTTTAGCGGTTTACTATTCTAAATCCAAAGATAAAAGATACCGGGGTTGTTAGAAAATCAAGAATATGGTTTGTTTCCGTTTTTGGGTTTTGAATTTTTCTATTTCCGGAAATTGCCTTAAAACAATTTGGCAACTTGCCGATTCGTTTTGGAAGCTCAGAACCTATTTAAACTCCCTTCATTCTACACTCACAAACCACACTACACCCCACCATCATCCCTCACCTTTCACTCCAAGCTTTTCCTTCTTTTTCCTCTTAAACTTCTGCCCGGATTCTACGAAAGCACTGCGCCTAGACCTAGACCCGAAAATTTTACTTTCGGCGCGACCCGCTTCCAAGTTAAGCGACTTCGCGCCAAACACTCTGTAACTCTAAAACACCGTGAGCGTGACCCGCTTCAAGTGGAAGCGCACGCCGCCCCTCGGAACACGAAAATTTCCAATTTTCTCGAGGGTTGTTCGAGGATTTTTGAGCTGTTCAAAAGAGTAGTTGAGATGACATCTCCTATAGTCATACCTGAACAGTCTTTCGAAGGCGTGTTGGGAACCGAGACCTATGGACATTGGTTCAAAAGCGGATCATCTTGAGTTAGGATGGCTTCATCTACCGGTAAGTGATGACGATTCATATTCAACCGCGACTTCTTCGCTTATTTCTATGACCACGTTAGATTCTATTGTAATCAGGATGGAGAACAAGAATTCTCCGTCGTAGTCAATGACACGACACTAGAATTCAATAAAAATGTGGTCGCTTTAGTTTCAGGATTACCAATACCTGATCCTGTTCACACATGGGGATATATGACCGATAATGCATACCTTTATGATTATACATATTTCCATGAGTATTATGGGGGAGGGGTATTTCGAGTAATGGACTAGGGGCGATATAGCATTGCCCTTGGTAGCCTGTCCCTAAACGTAGGTACCACCATGTTATTCATCCTAATGAATATTTTGGGGGAATGATAGTTCATTTCTGCAAACAATCTGCTGGTGACATTTTCCTCGCTTTAGCTGAGGGACGTCGCCGATATGACATTCCCCGAGTTTTAGTTGCAAGTCTTAAGAGAGCCCAAAGCATGAGGCGTAAGTATCTTCTTATGCCTGTTTTGGTAAGCCGCATCATCGTAGTTGTTTACCTATTACGTGCACAATTCACGATTGGAAAAGGGTTGAAGTCATGAGACCCACCAATTGGGTGGTTAAGCTCATTCGCGAATTATGACTTGGCGGGATGGCGGTCAGACCTCATTTGGTTGCCCGCACATCCCATCGGGACATAATAACACTTAACAAGGTTAGCATTAGTAGATGATAAATGGCGGCAAGCTTGGCAAGTTATAATGGCCCCGCGGGATCGCGAATGAACCTCATCTCTTTGATGAGGAGGAGGATGCTTAAAGCGGAGATAAGGTAAGTTTTAGTTTGTTATTGTGCGCTTATGTCCCAAGTAATTTAATTACATTAACCCCATAATGGGTGGAACTCTTATAGAGTTCAAGGTCGATATTTTTATTTCCTATATTAGTATGTTCTAACCTTGTTTTTTGCGGATGTTCCAGAATTTCCACGCGTTTTCATGGTATTTTTCTACCCTCTTTATTTAAATGCTTTGAGGACAAAGCATGCTTCTTGTTTTTGGGTGGGGGCATAGAAACACGCGTGAAATTAAGGCATCTGTTAGGATATAGATATGTATAACATGCATTTGTTTTCAAGTTAAAAATTTCAAAAATATAAATAAATAAGTTTATGCTATACACTTAGGAATATTGGTATTGTTTTCTTTCTCTATGCTCTTAACAATCTAGAAGTCTCATGTAGCTTTTGCATCAGAATAATTGTTAGAAACTTAGGTTAATATGTAGGTAATAATCTTTGCATCTATCTATAAATATATTACATGAGTATCTATGATTGTTAGTAGTAAGTTTCTGAAATCTAGGCTAGAGTACTTATTCTACAAATCCTGTGAGAATATAGCTTGAAGCCATATATGAGCGAAACATTTGAGAAATGACACAAGGGAGAAGTAAAATCCGGATAGAGAAATCACACGTCCACTTGCTTGATCACTATGCCATATCCTAAGCGAGAATTTATGCCCTCTTTGGATCGATATAGCCAGAAATTCAAACCTATGAATTATTTTCAATAGTAAGCCCCTCCGAGCCTTTCTTTAGCCTTCCATAAACCACAATTCCTTTACCCCTGTTACAAAAACAAAACAAAATAAAAAATTCAACTTACCCAATCTAGAATAAGCCCTGAGAATAGAATGAGTGAAGAAAGAAGAAGAGAAAACCCGTGTAAACAAAAATTAGTTAGTTGCTTCTTCAAAAAAGAAAAGAAGTTTCCATCCAAGGAAAAGAAAAAAAAAAAAAAAAAAAAAAAAATAAAACTCCAAAAATAGAATAAAAGGGAGTCAAAAGCCAAAGAAAAGAAAAAGAAAAATATGGCTAAGGATGGAAACAAAGTATAGAAGCAAAAAAAAATAACAAAGGTTTTCTCTAAGTTACATAATATGAAGACTCTATTATCTCGGACTTGTCCTTTTTGAATATCCATTTCCTTCCTTCTTAAACCATCTCCTAATCCCATGACACCTAATAAAAAGACCTCTAACTCAATTAGGAATATGTTAGTGTGATAGTAAGTGGTAGATGTGTTTGATCGACTCCGCTTCCTTGTTGTCATTGAGATTGTAAGGTAAAGTGTGCCCACACTTAATTTGAGTAGCTTAAACTTGAGCGGAAAAATCTGAGTGGTTTTCGTCTTGACATTTATGTGAGGACCTACTTAAGGACGCTATTCCGAGTTTTCAGAAACGAACCTGCTATGCATTTCATAGTATTACTCATAGTATATATATTTATATCATAGATGATTGATTATTTGCATATATTAGTTTAGGTTTTTGACTTGGTTTTTCTTATTCATTTGCTAGTGAGATGTATAGATAGTTGAGACATGAATGAGGAAACAATAGTTTTATTTCTTAGTCGTTGTAGTATAGATGAAGTTTGTGAGTACCTTCACTGGAAAACTCTCACGAGGCTATAACTCGTCCACTAGGGAATTCCTAGTGGTTTAAGGCCTTGTTGCGTATATGATCAATGTCAATGCAATTTTCAAATAAACGAGTAGATAGAACTCCATTTTGGTCACTTATTCTAATTTCTCATCTTTGCTTGAGGACAAGCAAAATGCTGTTTGGGGTGGTTTGATAAGAGCCCAAAACTGTAGTTTTAACCCCAGAATGATCATACTTTTAGACCAATTATGTGAGTAATAATTAAGAGTTAATACTGATTACGTGTTTTTATACATTTCAGGCTTCAAAATCCATTATGTGCAGAAATGTGCCACTTTAGCGAGATAAAGGAGCAAAGGTCGGTTGCTAAGGAGTTCTATGATTAGAGGCCAAGATTTAAGAAGACAAAGCCTTTCTAAAGCCCGGTCAAAAGCTGAAAAGTTGACGCGGGCATAAATAGCACTCAAAGTCAGCAGAACTTCCGAAGGCCGTATCTTTGGACTCAGACCTCGGAATTGGGCCTACCTTATATCAAAACGACCGTCTCGGAAAGAGCTTTCTAATGGTCTAAGACTTGACCCAATCGGAGGAGCAGAAGTGGACGAAAAGTCTGTTGAAGCCAACTGTAGCTGAAAAGGCCTTTTTGGACTGAAAAAATTGGGTTTTGGGCCCGATTCTCTGGCCCAAAACATGGCTCCAAGCCCATGCACGATTTTTGGATCTGAACATATAAAAGCAAAAGCTTAGCTCTTTGTTAATGGTAGCTAGTTGGACCTAAAACAATAGATAATTCTATATCTAGTTTTCATTAAATAAAATTAAGTTTAGTTTAAATTCAATTCTTGTTTTAGATTAAACTCTTAGAATCATTGTTCTTCATTAGTTTTGATAAATAAAATAGCTAGTTTGTTAATTTTGATTTTTGTCATTTAAATTTATAGATCTAATTTTAATTCTTGTTGAGTATCATTTCTGAGTTGTTAAATTAGATTGAAGTATTGTTAGTTAAATTAGCCAAGTAGAATTTTGGTATGATGTTTAGTTTTAAATCAATGAGAAATGATAGTGGTATGAATCAAGGCTAAACCTCCATTAGAGGGGTTGAAGAAGCCTTGATGACGCTTGATCTTTGTTAAACTTAGAAATCATCGTGATAATTATTCCACTCTAGAAACGATTAATTCACCATGAGAATGGGTTTAATCGCTCACATGTTAGTTATGAATTGGTAGAAATGCCATGTATAATTAGTGATTAGAATTACTATTTTGATATGCTAAGCATTCAATTTGGATCACGACGAGTCTTTGTTAGTAGGATTAAGTCGAGTTAAGGTGGATTCAATTCCCTTTAATTCTTTATCTAGATTCAAACCCTTAGCATTCTCTCTTTTCGTTATTCGTAACTTGTTAATTTAATTCACCTCGTAGTATAGAATTCCCCTCGTAAACCTTTCATTAGACTTAAGACCGATTAGTTAACTATGAAATCATTCCATGCTAGAGAACTAGGAGTGGAATGAATTTGTTACTCCACTCTATTTCGATAGAATTGAGAGTAGAAAACTTGATAAATATAGACTCGTAATAAGTTTTAGTTTACTTATGTTTTGAGTTTCTTCGTTCATTTCATAGGCAAACTATCATTTTTATCATTTATCATCTGTAAATAAGAAACTATGCCCTGTTTGAATTTAACAGTGGGCGCAAAACTAGGCTTTAGGAACTACACGCGTCAAGGGAGAAGATCGCTACTTCACCAGACGGTGTGCCAATAAGAATCTCACCCACGGTATTTCTGAAGAAAGGGAGTGAGGAAGGTGGTTGGTCCACTGGAATTTGGTAGTTCACTTCGCTCTTTGTTCGTGCTAGATGTTTGTCCTGATGGACATGACTAGATTGGCTCTGCTTGATTGATTTTATTTTTTTAGTTTGGTCTATGTGACAAACAGTTCACGGAACATCCGTTCTAAAGTGGGGCTTAATCCCACTTTTTGTTCTTTTAAGGCTCGGGTTTAGCCTTAGCATTAATGTAAAGACGAGACAGCAACGTAAATCACATAATCATCCAAGCATGCTTAGTAACACACAAGTATCTTCTTACACTTTGTAGCGAGGAGGTATAGAAATTACCGCCCAAGGTGTGTGTACACGACCGTTGGGGTGAAGGTGATGTGGTGGGGTTGCCAAAGTGTTTGGTGTCTTGCGTGTCAACCCACAACGTTGCCTTCGTGGGCTTAAAACTATGAAAGCAGTAAACACGAAAATTAACTACGTTTTGTTAAATTAACTATAACACCCCTATTTTTTTATTCCCCTTTTTAATTAAATATATGAAGTTAAATAATAATAATAAGAAAAGAAGATAAAGATAAAATAAGAGAGAGAAACGTGGGATAGTTATCAATGATAACTCACGTATCTAATTTTTTTTCTTCCACATTTTAAAAAGAAAAACCCTAAAACCCTACTGAAAAAGAAGGAGAAAATAAAAGAGAATAAGAAAAGAGAAAATGGGAACACAAAGTATTGGGCTCACCGCAATATTGATATTCCTAGTTGTTTACATCTTGTAGATTTAATAAGGTGAGTTATATTTCTTTCTTTTTTTTGTTTCCATAGAAATAGGATATGTTGTTTGTTATGTGTAATTATATGGATTGTATATTGAGAGTATAAAGCCATTAATGAACTGTATAGAGTTTTGTGAAGAAGATGAACAGTTAACAGTAAACATTATTCCAGAAAACTTGTTTGCGCAGTCTTTTAATTCTGTTAAGATGGAAATCTTTCCTTACTCGGATGTCTCTCAAATTTAATCCTTAGTTATATGATACATTGAACTCTAACATATATAAATTTTTGACAGATCCAATGGTGGAGTTTTTGTCGAGTCACGTATAAATTTTTGATAGATCGAATGATTGGTCGTAGTATATATTACGCCAGAACACTGCACTACACTGTCATGCGTTTAGGCGTAGATGAAGGATGACCCAATACTGGATTGTCCTCAAATTTGAGATGTACATTTATAACACACAATAATCATACCCATTAATATTGCAGGCCTATCCGACGGTGGGATGTCAATTGAGGCAATTGAAATACGTGACTATTGATTTTGGATAAAGTTGTAAATGGAAAATGGTTAATTTTATTGAATGGATTGTTGTTTATGATCATTGTGCATGATTTCCTACTGTGTGAAATTAGTATATTTACATCACAAGTGTAACCTTGGTTTATTTGAATATTAACTTGGATTTGATTGAGCTTTTGCAAACTGTCGCTCTTGGGAGTGTGTTATAAAATATTTCATGGAAAGTATTGTTGATCGTGGAAATTTATTTTGTTTTGTATAACATATATACTATATGGATGTGAAATTATTAGAAAACTTATGACACTATTAAAATAAGATGGACATTTCCTATACTCATGATGATTATGCATTCCATCTCTAGGAGATGTGACGTGAATGCGCACTACTACAGAATGACACATATACCACGGTCAATAAGAACGTTTATACCACGGTTCTTCCAAAAACCGTGGGAAATACTTATATACCACGGCGGAAATTTCTTTGGTCATTGGTTTACTAGTATATGCCACAGTTACATGAAAACCGTGGGATAAGTTGGGCCATATACCATGGTTAGTTTTTTTTCCAGCATGAGAGTACTCCACATCCCCACTACCTTAAACATAAACAGTGGTATATAAATTTTCTACTTTCTACCGTGGTTTATGACTTTATACCAAATAGTCAAATACGCAAAAAAAAAAAATACACAGTACGAAACTCATTCAAATTGGATTCCCACTATTCTCTCGGTCTCTCCCTACAACTTCTATAGTTCTACGACTCTTAACAGTTTTTTTCACTACACCATAACAAGGATTTTCTAACAATTGCAATTTCTCATTTGTAACACATATACATCCGTTAGTAAGTTAATAACAATTAGTGTTCCGTTACATAATTACTTAATCATTAGTAAATTACCGGAATTATTTTGTGACGTTTATAGAGATATTAACTAAGGGATGTACAAGCGTGACTAATGTTAAAATCTAATTAGAAAATTTGAGACCAATTAAAAAAATAAAAGAAAGAAGGCAAAAATTTTAGCGGGATTTTTTCACCTCGCTGCTCATTAGGTCAACTGGTCAGTACCTGGAAAAGAGTAAACAAAACAAAAGGGGAAAAGGGATGAACCGCTGCCGCTGCCACTTCCAGGAACCAGATGGGGTCTTTCTTTTTCTTTTTCTTTCTACTTTCATTTCAGTCAATCTCAATTCTACTTCATCAAGTGAGCTTAT
Source organism: Coptis chinensis (assembly GCF_015680905.1). NCBI lineage: Eukaryota > Viridiplantae > Streptophyta > Magnoliopsida > Ranunculales > Ranunculaceae > Coptis > Coptis chinensis. The sequence goes on along the minus strand of NC_141463.1, from coordinate 81,607,444 downwards.
ACGAATGTTCTTGAGTTGGATATTTTCCCGAGGGTGTAAAATGTCTCCTGTCTGCTGTCTGTCTGCGCCCCCTCAAAACACACAAAAATTCTTTCTCGCACATTTTCTCTCCTTCTCTCTCGGTTCATTTTCCTTCCCTCTCAAAAACACTTTCGCCCACATTTTCTTTCCTTCTCTCTCTCTGTTCATTTTCCTTCCCTCTAACAACCACTCAATATAGTGGCCATTTCCTTCTCTTTCATGTTCGTGGAATTTGTCATTTTATATTTAGTTGGGTGATATCCTTTTTAGACAATTGTGCCTTGCTTTATTTATCGAACCTGTGCGTTCCCTAGTAGTCCAGGGAATCACTCAGGGCTATCCAAGCTGCAGTGATGACATTAATGCGGATCAAAGCATTCTTAGAGGGATCAAATTGAATTTTATTATGGCGGATGCAGAATGCAACGTTTTCATGGGTGCAATTGGAGGTACTATTACATCTTTCTTGTATGTATGTAGATAATGGGCATTTCCTCCTTTTTCATGTTGTGGAATTTGTCATTTTATATTTAGTTGGGTGATGTCCTTTTAGACAATTGTGCCTTGCTTTATTTTTATTGGAATTAAGCTTGTATAGATGATAATTGTTTGATGAGCATGTTTGAGTGTGTAAAGATATCTTGACCTATATCTGGAAAGGAACCCCTCTCTTGACTCTTGAGTTCATGTTTATGAATTTGATTAGTAAATGTTTCCAGCTATTTAACTTGTTTCCCTGACGTTTGATTGTATAAGAGGAATAAGACATTTTGAGGTAACCATCTTAAGAAGATGGTGTAGTTTTCTTCTCATTTTATCAGAAGTTACTGAAACAAATTGACATAGTTCCTTTGGTCATGAGCCATCAACTATATTAGAACTATAGATATCCATCAATCCCCATACCTTTGTCACATCCTCAGTAAAGCTCATAAGTAAAGCTTTATCGAATGCATGAATTTTGTATTTTGGTATTTAAGTAAGATGATGCTTGCTATTCTAGAACTTCTCTTAAAGTACCGATTCCATAAAAAAAATTCTCGAACATGGGAGGAGAGTTCCGTCTAATTAGAGTCGAGAGGCAGAGGAGCACCGAAGAGAGGTTCTGGAACTAAGCGCCACTCTATGATGAAGCTTTGAAGCGCCTTTGAAAGAATGGTAACTCATGTGTAGGATACATTTAGCCTCTCTTCAACAATATGTGCATGCAGAACCTAAAACGTTGACTTCACTTCAAAATTTCACACCAAACAAATATCTAAAAATCATATCTAGCACGTGTAATCACACAGAGTTTTTTCACACCAACACTGAATTTTGTTGGAGTATGGAAAATTGACATGAAAGAGGAAACAAGAAAACTTAAAATATGTGCATTTGGTTCATAATCCCATTTGCTTAGAATTATTGAAAGGCGACAAATTGATTGTGATGTGAGGTCTTTGAAAAACAAAACAAGCTATGGTTTTCGTTACTTTCCAAGCTGTCAAAATAATATGCTTAAGATCGTAGGTGGAACCCCTAACAGTTTAGGGAATCACTCTGGGCTAGCCTTGTGCACTAAACTTTCGCCCCTTCTCTATTACTTGTAATGGAACAAATACCATGAGGGCATCTTTACCATTGCGCCCAAGTCATGTTGCCGGGAGTCATTATGGGCTTTATATATATATATATATATATATATATATATATATATATATATATATATATATATATATATATATATATATATATATATATAAGACCACGGACTCACAGTTCACTTGCACATACTATGGATCGGAACCAGGTTAGGTTGGTCTTTAGTCCCCGACATGACATTTCGATGATACATTCAATCATTCCATCTTTCGGTCCCATATCTTTGCAAGTTCTGATCCGGGAGTCACTTTTACAGATTAGGAACATTATTTCGCTTTATTTCACGAGTGTTACCAATATTCCCAATAAAAAAACTAGAATGCATGACCGCTTGCACCGTCTCTAACTAACTCAAAACCAATCCACATATTACGCTTCATTGGTTACCTTGCCTTTGGGGAGGAGTGGAGTCGGGGCATAGCTTCATTTTGCTCTTGTTCTTGAATTTGATACAAAAAAATCAGCACTCCTAACAAAGGCTTCAGATAGCAACTCATAGGCATATCATCGACATTGTGACTTGTGGCGTGATCAAAGGTTGGTTCGGATATATAAAATAATAAAAATAATAAATTTTTTTTTTTTTTAAAAAAAGCCAAATAAATAATATACTACGCCCCCCCCAATCGCAATGCGGTATACTAGTATATGATAGGATTAATGAGAATTTGTTTTTTTGGTTGATCTACTAGGTTTTTTGAAGTTAGTTGGTTGTGTACCCAAAGGACAAAACTTTCATTATTTAAACACAAAATTCTCGATATATGGAAGAAAGCTTGCTTTAACCAAGGTAACAACTAATTATGGGTTCAATTTTTTTTTTGAATGGGGTTTTGGCTAAACATAAAAGTGTGTGATCTGTTCATTCAATAGTTGTTTGTTGTGCTTGTTTAACCTTAAGTAAGTTAGTTATTAAAAGTTAAGATCTTTTTAATTTCGAATTAGTTTAGTTTATTTGTTATTGTACTTTTCAATGTTTGATTTTCTGGTTTTTGCTAAACGTGTTCTCCTACTTATCTTGAATGGCCTTGCTTTGTTCTTGAAGCCCTTCGTGATTTTAATGTATTACATACATCAAGATGATAAGTTTGATGGAAGAAGTCGAATCTGAAATTTTGTTTGAGTCTAGGGATCTTTGAAAGCGAGGTTTTAGGTTGGGTCTTCTTCAGCTGATATTGCTTTGGCTTCTCGAAAAGCACTTATTGGGTACTTGTGCGGAAGTATTGCTATCATTGATGACCTTGAGTTCATTCCGTGTCGGATGTAAATAAGTTTTAAGTGATTTATTTGGTGGAAAATAGGTTTTGGGCTTGTATAGAATTTGAGTTATTGGTATTTTATTTGTTTTCTTAGGTGCTTAGTGGTGTGGCATTGTGGTCGTTTAAAGTTGCAAGGGCTCCTAAGGATAAAGAACATCCATATGGTCAGTTTGATTCGTACCCACACGCTACTCTATGAATATCTTTAGTGAGTATCAAATTATGTAAGTGTTTAACTATTGTATCTTTTATCCTGTCCAGGGCATGGTAAATTTGATACTCTAGGAGCTCTTGGGATTTCTTCTATGCTTTTAGTAACTGCGGGGAGGTATTAGCGTGGCATGCTATGGATATTTTACCGTAAGGATCACATTAAAGCGAGGCAATGAGGTAGGCGTGTAGAACATTGCAGCTGAAGTAGTATTTTTAGTTATTTTAGTTTTTCGAAAGTACTTTGATTGGTTTCTTCATAATGTAAGTTCTTGAAAATATCGCGAGGACTTCGGCATCAAATCACGGGAATGGATAGCCATGGCCATAGTGGAGGGCATCATCACGGGGTTGACATGGATCACCCCATCTTGGCTGTGAGGATGATAATTATATCAATTTATGTTAAAGAAATGTCTTGCCAAATCTAAAGGTTTTAACTCTTAAATATTGCTAGTCTTGTTGGTCCAAAAGTGGACTGAATCCAAATTAAAAGTCAATAAAAGCACATGGTGCCAATGTGTAAAATAGGTTTTGTGTTGTCTTTCAGTTTTATATGCCAAGCATTCAATGTGTAATCGATGTGTATAATATTGCGGTGGGGTGCCACCAATTAAGGGGAAGGAGGGCTGGATCATCTATATATCTTGATGTACGCATAAAGGTGTTACGTCTATATATGTAATTTTTGTTAGTGATACAACTGTCATTTTTGTTAGTGAATTGTGTGACATAGTACCACGTCGACAAATTCTTTAGTGTGGAAAGATATATGTTTTAAACATCTTCCAAACTTGTTGATTGTTTTCATAATAACTCCTTGAAATTTTGTCTATAAGTGGCGTCACTGCAAAAGATGAAAAAAAAAGAGATGACACAAGTTGGTGCTTGTACTCTGTTGGAAGTTGATTTGTCATTAGCTAATTTTGTACATTTGTACATTGCCTCCTTTAGTATATTTGTTTTTGTTTACTTTCCCATTGATACTTCTTTTTTAGGACGCTATATCACAATTGGGTTGTTCTTTTGTTTAAAAACCTGAACTGGAGTGAACTATCCTTCCACATGTCATTCTAGTTTGAAAGTCAAACCGCTTACGCTTAACTCACAATACCAGAAAATCTCGGATTTAACATTTAATTTGACTTTTATCCTCCATTTTTACAATTGGATTGCTTTGGGTTTTGATTAGATATCCTGCATACATGTTAGTGTGCAAGGCATAATAAGATTTTGTTTGTTGTGCTCATTGATAATGTGTTTTTTTTTTCTGGTTATTCCAGGGTTTATTCTGGTTTTGCTAATGTATTATGTCTTGGAACATAACATTGGGATAGATGATAGATGATTATTGTTGTGTTTGAAGTGTGTTGTTTGTTGGACAATCGTGCTTAGCTCTAGGAGTGTCACTATTAACATAATCACAATATGAGATAATTGTATGTGAATTCATTCTGAGAATTTGACACATGTTTCCATTCTTTTTCAGATTTGCAGCAAAGATTGATTGATAAGCCCCTTTGGGTAATGAGTGTGGTACCAATCAATCTACCGGATACTATGCTTGTTGTTTTCGACCGAGGTTTGATTGGTATATATCATGACTGGTCGCGAGGCTTTTAATACATATCCTCAAACATATGATCTCCTGCACTAATTACCTCTTGGAAATCTTACAAAGAGGTATAGAATTGCTACATTGAAGGAGACATACCGCAAAGATGAACTTGACGGTGTTTGACTTCGATATTATTCAGTTCATCTAGGAAAATGGGGTGTTTCAAATTTCGGGAAGCGAATGAGGATGAGTTTTAGCTATGTTCGGACCCCTCGGTTTAATTTATGAGTCTTACATTTTTAATTTATGAAAAGGAACTTGAAGTTTGTTTTCTTAGTGCACTCAAAAAAATTAATAGAAGTTTTTTTTTTTTATTATTATCTTTTTTGCAATGTTTGATAATTTATTGTACATTTTGGAATTTGTTGGGAAGATGGAAATGTTGTATGTAGGCGGTACGTTGTAAATTTTTGTTATGCAGGTTTAGGTTTTAAAGTGGAAGACTGTTACTAGCATTATTATATATATATATATATATATATATATATATATATATATATATATATATATATACCACGGTATTATAACACATACACTAATATAAACCACGGTTTCAATAGCTTATATGCCACGGTTCTGTTGACAACCGTAGTATATAATGGGCATACAAACCACGGTTCTTTAAAAAACTGTGGTATCCGTTAAACATATATACCACAGTTTTGCTATTATTATATACCACACCACCTATTGTCACGGTTGTATAATAGTGGTAAATATATTTATACCACACTTAAAAACAGTAGTATAAGTGTCATTCTGTAGTAGTGAGGATACATTTGATGTTTAGACGCATTCCATCCTTGTGAGATGTGACGTAAATGCGGGTTTGGATATGTTTTATGACGAATTCCATCCTTGTGAGATGTGACGTAAATACGGGATTAAAAATTATAACAAGGTTCCATCTTTTAGGGGAGGAACTAAATGTCATTTGCCTCAATAAGAGATGTGACGTAAACCTTGGATATGTGGATTCATATGATATTTTATGACGCATTCCATCCTTAAGAGATGTGACGTAAATGCGGGATTAAATTTCTGGCAAGGTTCCATCTTTTAGGGGAGGAACTAAATGTCCTTTGCCTCATTAAGAGATATGACGTAAACCTTGGTTATGTGAATTTGCATGATATTGGTATTTCACGCGGTTGTTCACACGTGTCCAAGCGTCTGTTGTGTTATTGCATTTCTAGTTGTAGCCCAATATAAATGTAAGCACGAAATGGACTTGGGTGTGAATGAGAGTCATGCTTGGGCAGGGCATGTTCCGACACGAGTTCAAAGTGCGGAAATAGGAAATTGTCCTTTAGGAAATAGAAAAGATGTTTAAGATAATTTAATAAATCGTGGGGGAGTCTTAAATAAAAAAGTTTATTAATAATTTATATAATACTTGAGACATTATTTTTATATGTTATTGTTATCATTGAATTAACCCTGTTTTGTAGGAGGGTGGGCTACCTAACCCTTATTGTAGGGATGAAGACCACTCTAAACGGTTAGGCGCTAAGGTACTATATACTTCTTAAAGATATTATTTAGATAGTTGGTTACAATGTTATATTAAATTTTATGTATTATATTGGTATGTGCTACATGGATTGCACAGTAAGATAAACTAAGTTTCTCTTGTCAGTTGGTGACAAGGAATCGATGTCTCTACCGTAGCTGAATAATGTAGACGTGGTATACATAACTTCATGGTGATAATGTGTATTGTTATGAACTATCATGAGCATTGCATTTAGGACACTCACACCGACATTTTTAATGCGGACCCCAGTTTGCTTTGCATTCGGGGGTATGTTCCTTATGGAACCTAGACCCTCCGCAGGAACCGCAGCAGTAGTAGCTGTTTTAGTTGGAAAACAATGGAGCTATAGTTAGAGTAGCTGGCTTTGCTTAGGAGCTATTTTTCTTTAGAGATTCTACCTTTTTGATTGTATGTTGGATTTTGAGTTAATAAGTTGAGACGTTCTCATTTATCTTTATTTTGGTTTGATGTTCCTCGACATATCAGGATGATTGTAAGTTGAAGGTTATTCATTTTAGATTTATGAAAGTATTCTTATTCCAATATTTGTTTTTTTTTTGCTATAATTAAATGCATGTTTATCAGAAAGGTACGATCTCGGTTCACGCCTTGGGATTTGTAGGATTTGGATGATGTGGAAATAGAGTAAATATCTATTTGTTGTCGATTCAGATTCTATGAAAAATTGGGGTATGATAGTTTGGTATCAGAGCATATGTTAGCCTAGAATGAGAAGGTCTAGGTGATCCTTAGATTGTGGTAATGTATGGTAAGAGTGTTTCTTTTTGGTGTTAAGTTTTCTTGTTGTTTTCATGTTTGTTTTGTTCTCATTTTGGATTTTGGTCTTATACATTGTTTTTAAAAGGTGGTGCATCTCATTATGTGGTTTGTATCTATGTATGTCTACATGTAAGATTATACGATATTGTATATGTGTATTCCTTTTAAGGTGTGTATACCCCACTTATATCTCTTTTATGATATTTGTTCACTATGACCTTTGGGTGCAAGCTATAAATAACGTGTTTAATTAATTTTGCTTGCATGTTTTAGATTATTTCTTGAAGCTTAGTTGTTGGGATATAATATTTTAACTTTAGGCTCTATAAAGATTTATTGTTTGGCTTAGTGTTTGTTTGATGAATCTACATTCTTTCCTAGAATCTCGGGATGAGATTTCTTTAAGGTGTGTATATTATAACACCCCTATTTTTTTTATTCCCCTTTTTAATTAAATATATGAAGTTAAATAATAATAATAAGAAAAGAAGATAAAGATAAAATAAGAGAGAGAAACGTGGGATAGTTATCAAGGATAACTCACGTATCTAATTTTTTTTCTCCCACGTTTTAAAAAGAAAAACCCTAAAACCCTACTGAAAAAGAAGGATAAAATAAAAGAGAATAAGAAAAGAGAAAAGGGGAACACAAAGTATTGGGCTTACCACACTATTGATATTCCTAGTTGTTTACATCTTGTAGATTTAATAAGGTGAGTTAAAAATGGATTGTATATTGAGAGTATAAAGCCATTAATGAACTGTATAGAGTTTTGTAAAGAAAATGAACAGTTAACAATAAACATTATTCCAGAAAACTTGTCTGTGCAGTCTTTTAATTCTATTCAGATGGAGATCTTCCCTTACTCGGATGTCTTTCAAATTTTATCCTTAGTTATATGATACATTGAACTCTAACATAAATAAATTTTAGACAGATCCAATTGTGGAGTTTCTATCGAGTCACGCATAAGCGTGACTGGTCGTAGTATATATTATGCCAGAAAACTGCACTACGCAGTCATACATTAGGTGTAGATGAAGGATGACCCAGTACTGGATTGTCCTCAAATTTGAGATGTACATTTATAACACACATTAGTCATACCCATTAATATTGCATGCCTATCTGACGGTGGGATGTCAATCGAGGCAATTGAAATACGTGACTATTGATTTTGGATAAAGTTGTGAATGGAAAATGGTTAATTTTATTGAATGGATTGTTGTTTATGATCATTGTGCATGATTTCTTACTACGTGAAATTAGTATGTTTACATCACAAGTGTAACCTTGGTTTATTTGAATATTAACATTAAATTGATTGAGCTTGTGCAAACTGTCGCTCTTGGGAGTGTGTTATAAAATATTGCTTGGAAAGTATTGTTGATCGTGGAAATTTATTTTGTTTTGTATAACATATATACTATATGGATGTGAAATTATTAGAAAACCTATGACACTATTAAAATAAGATGGACATTTCCTATACTCATGATGATTACGCATTCCATCTCTAGGAGATATCACATGAATGCAAGTAGGATACATTTGGTGTTTAGACACATTCCATCTTTGTGAGATGTGACGTAAATGCGGGATTAAAAGTTATAACAAGGTTCCATCTTTTAGGGGAGGAACTAACTGTCATTTGCCTCACTAAGAGATGTGACGTAAACCTTGGATATGTGGATTCATATGATATTTTATGACGCATTCCATCCTTGTGAGATGTGACGTAAATGCGGGATTAAATTTATGGCAAGGTTCCATCTTTTAGGGTAGGAACTAAATGTCCTTTGCCTCACTAAGAGATGTGACGTTAACCTTGGTTATGTGGATTTGCATGATATTGGTATTTCACGCGGTTGTTCACACGTGTCTAAGCGTCCGTTGTGTTATTGCATTTCTAGTTGTAGCTCAACATAAATGTGAGCACGAAATGGATTTGGGTGTGAATGAGAGTCATGCTTGGGCAGGGCATGTTCCGTACGAGTTCAAAGTGCGGAAATGGGAAATGGTCCTTTAGGAAATAGAAAAGATGTCTAAGATAATTTAATAAATCGTGGGGGAGTCTTAAATAAAAAGTGTATTAATAATTAATTTATATAATACTTGAGACATTATTTTTATGTGTTATTGTTATCATTGAATTAACCCTGTTTTGTTGGATGGTGGGCAACCTAACCTTTATTGCAGGGATGAAGTCCACTCTAGACGGTTAGGCGCTAAGGTACTGTATACTTCTTAAAGTTATTATTTAAATAGTTGGTTACAATGTTATATTAAATTTTATGTATTATATTGGTATGTGCTACATGGATTGCACATTAAGATAAACTAAGTTTCTCTTGTCAGTTGGTGACAAGGGATCGATGTCTCTAACGTAGCCGAATGATGTAGACGTGGTATACTTAACTTCATGGTGATAATGTGTATTGTTATGAACTATCATGAGCATTGCATTTAGGACACTCACACCAGCAATTTTAATGCTGACCCTAGTTTGCTTTGCATTCTGGGGTATGTTCCTTATGGAACCTAGACCCTTCGCAGGAACCGCAACAATAGTAGCTGTTTGAGTTGGAAAATAATGGAGCTATAGTTGGAGTAGCTGGCTTTGCTTAGGAGCTGTTTTTCTTTATAGATTCTACCTTTTTGATTTTATGTTGAATTTTGTGTTAATAAGTTGAGATGTTCTCATTTATCTTTATTTCGATTTGATGTTCCTCGACATATCAAGATGATTGTAATTTGGAGGTTATTCATTTTGGATTTATGCAAGTATTCTTATTCCAATATTTGTTTTTTGCTGTAATTAAATACATGTTTATCAGAAAGGTACGATCTTGGTTCACGCCTCGGGATTTGTAGGATTTGGATGACGTGGAAATAAAGTAAATATCTATTTATTGTCAATTCAGATTCTATAAAAAATCGGGGTGTGACAGTTTGGTATCAGAGTATTGGTTAGCTTAGAATGAGAAGGTCTAGGTGATCCTCGGATTGTGGTAATGGGTGGTGATAAAACGTTATTTTCCGGTTTGAATTGTTTAGTCTGAAGTCCGCAGTCCAAAGTCCAAAGTCCGTAAATGTCCGATTAGTCAAGTTACCTTACTCACGTGGGTTAGTAGGATTAGTCGAGTAAGGGATCGTCCATACCTTAGGGCTAGGAAAGCTTCACAACTGGATATACAACTTTTAGTGAGTAGGATTTGAGGTTATTTCTTAGGTTTAGATAAATTAACGACAATGCAAGTAACGTAAAATAATAATGATGATTTCGACTTAAATTAAACAAGGATAGAGATAGGAAAAGGGTTAACCATACTCATGCAAATTCAGTTTCCAATTTTTGATAACCGTATCACTACAACTCTAATCCGTCTCGTATTCATAGATAAACCCGAAACAACGTCGAGTATCGATCCCTAGTGAAACACACTCATCTCTGAGCTCATCACGCTAGCATAAGGAGTTGAACTAATATTCATTTAAGCTCCTGGCTTGATTATACATCAGCTGGACAAACCAGAGTGCTGGCGGACACCATAGGGTCTCGCGCGAGACTGTTCTGGAGCATCAACACTCCAAATTTGGCCAGTCTCAATCATTTTGGGACCGGATGTATAATTTACACCTAATTCCTAAGTAGTGATTCTAGAACATTTAAAGCGTCAACTGGATCGGAACATGAGCGTCATTAACCCTCCCCCTTGGGAGGATTTTAGCTCATGGTCATGATGGATGGATTAATCTTATTGAATATACTAAACAAGTAATTAAATAACATGAATTAAACTTGAAAATAACTAAACTTTTATTAGGTAAAGAACTTACAGTACTGAAGCTGGTATGAAAGCGAAAAGGAGAAAGCTACGTGCTGGAATGAAAGCAGCTAAAAATGAAAAGCTAAAAGCCCACCGTCCAAAGTCTCCAGCCTAACTAACTATATATATTGAGGCCCCCCCTCTTATATATCTCTCTAACCGTTCACGTGAAACCCTCCCCATTTAAATGTTTTGTTCCTATTCAAATTACTAACTTCCAAACTTGTAATATAAACTTTGTCTTGTTATGTTTTAATTTTATTTTGTCCTTTTGTGAAATCAATTCAAACATTGAATTGTTTCGTCTTTTCCTCTTGCAAGGTGGCACACAATTGTGACCATCAATTGCCACCTGCATATGCTAACTCGTCATGCTTTGTGGACCACAGAGTGGGTCCACGTGCTGTGTCCAGTGGTGGTGCCGATTTAGGTGTTTTTACAACTTTTTGTCTTTGCGTAGAGTTCATCGCCCTGGTTGCTCTCACAATTCACTAGCCGGAGTCGGCATCCAGGTTTGAAAGATGTGAGCTTCGGAAGTTTGCTGCTTCTTTACATGTCTGTTCTGCACTGGTTTTGTCCCTTTGGAATCTTCGGCTCTAGTCAGGCTTTGTTGGGCTTCACTGGGGCTGAGTGGGAAGACATCAAGTATTCCAGTATTCCCGTACTTTGATGCATGTTTTATCATCATATTCACGTTAACTGTGAAAACCTGCAAAAGTACGAAAATATAATTATTTCATGATTATTAAACACATAATTCAGCAAAACGCTATGTCTCTACAGGGTTTAATATTATAGTTTTGGGTGCTTATCACACCACCCCCAAACAACACTTTGCTTGTCTTCAAGCAAAGAAGAGACATTAAAATGATAAGTGGCCAAAAATATGCTGTTCTAACTAAGTCTCATTTCTCAAAGTGCAGTTGCATTTACCATAAGCAACAAGGCCTTAAACCACTAGGAATTCCCTAGTAGACGAGTTATAACCTCGTGAGAGATTTCCAGGGAAGATACTCACAAACTTCATTTAAACTACAACGACTCAGTAACAAAGGCTTATTTCCTTAATTAATCTCAGATATCTATACATCTCACTAGCGGGGGAAATGATAACCCGTAAAAACTCAATTAGATTTACTCTAACCTTATTCTTATGGTATCAATTATTTATTTCCTACTCTCTGATAAACATAAAAACAGTAGAATCCTAAATATTCATGTTAACAACACTAATACGTAATCCTACCGTTCTTACGTTTAAATCAATTCTTCTTACTCTCAAAACATAATCATGCAATATAATGAGTAAGGATTCGTTCCACTCTTAACTGTCTAGACTTAAATTGAATTCAACTAATCAAACCCAAAAGGAACAATGGTGAGAGTAATGATTTGATGTGAAATTTCTATACTACCATTCCCAACACAAGAACAATAATAAGAACATGTCATTATGTAATAAGTAATTAACTTTATAAATCTAATAGAACAATAAGAACAAGATATGATTGAATGAATAACAACTACTTATTAATCTAATGAACAATAAAAACAATGATTCAATACTCAAGAAATAAACTAATTAATTAATGTAAAACTAAATAATGTAAAACTAGATCTGGATCTAAGGTTTAATGGCTACTTTTCTTATCCTAACCTAATTTATTTTCTAACCTAACTATCTACCATTAACAAAGAGTCAGGCTCTTGTTTTTATACTTTCAGATCCAAAAATCGTGCATGGGCTTGGAGCCATGTTTTGGGCCGAAAAATCGGGCCCAAAACCTAATTTCTTTAGTCCAAAATGGGCTCTTCAGCTGCAGTTAGCTTCGACAGATATTTTGTCCACTTTTGCTCCTCTGATTGGGTCAAGGCTTGGACTATTGGAAATCTTATTCCAAGCCGGTCGTTTTGACATAAGATACTCCCAATTCCGAGGTCTGAGTCCAAAGATACGGCCTTTGGAAGTTCTGCTGACTTGTGCATTGTTTCTGCCCGTGTTGACTTTTCAGCTTTTGACCGGGCTTTACAAAGGCTTTGTCTCCTTGAATCTTGGCCTTTATTCACAGAACTCCTTAGCAACCGACCTTTGCCCCTTTATCTCGCTAAAGTGGCACATTTCTGCACATAATGGACTTTGAAGCCTGAAATGCATAAAACACGTGTCGGTATTAACTCTTAATTATTACTCACATAATTGGTCTAAAAGTATGACTGTTATTCAGGGTTAAAACTACAGTTTTGGGCTCTTATCAAACCACCCCAAACAGCATTTTGCTTGTCCTCAAGCAAAGATGAGAAATTAGAATAAGTGACCAAAATGGAGTTCTATCTACTCTCGTTTATTTGAGTCGCGATTGCATTGACCATATGCAACAAGGCCTTAAACCACTAGGAATTCCCTAGTGGGCGAGTTATAGCCTCGTGAGAGTTTTCGATGAAAGGTACTCACAAACTTCATCTATACTACAACGACTAAGGAATAAAACTATTGTTTTCTTATTTATGTCTCAATTATCTATACATCTCACTAGCAATGAATACTGAGAATAATCATGTCGAAACCTAAGCTAATATATGCATAATAATCAATCATCTACTTAATAAACATATATACAATGAGTAATGCTATGAAATGCAGATAACAGGTCCGTTTTGAAACTTTGGAATAAATATCCTTAAATAGGTTCTCACATAAAAGTCAAGACAAAAAATCACTCTCGATTTTTCCACTCAAGTTTTGCTACTCCAAGCATGCGGTGGGCATACTTTACCTTACAATCTCAATGACACACAAGGAAGCCGAAGTTGATCAAACACATCTGCCACTTACTATCCCACTAACCTATTCCTAATTGAGCTAGAGGTCTTTATTAGGTGTTGCGGGGATTAGGAGATGGTTTAAGAATGAAGGAAACGGATATTCAAAAAGACAAGTCTGAGATAATAGGATTTTCATATTATGTAACTAGAGAAAACCTTGTTCTTTTGCTTCTACACTTTGTTTTCATCCTTAGCCTTTTTCTTTTGGCTTTTTGACTCATTTTATTCTATTTTTGGAGTTTTTATTTTATTTCTATTTTTCTTTTCTTTTTCTTTTCTTGGGATGGAAACTTCTTTTCTTTTTCTTTTTTGAAGCAACTAACTAATTTCTGTTTACACAGGTTTTTCTCTTCTCTTTTCTTCACTCATCCTATTCTTAGACTTATTCTAAAATGGGTAGGTTGATTTTTATTTTTTTTTTTTTTATATTTTGTTTTGTTTTTGTAACAGGGTAAAGGAATTGTGGTTTATGGAAGGGCTAATGAAAGGTTCAATTAGGGCTTAACTAGCGGAAAATATACTTAGGTCAATTTCTAGCTATATCGATCCAAAAAGGGCCTAAATTCTCTCTTAGGACATGGTATAGTGGTCAAGCAAGTGGACGTGTGATTTCTCTATTCGAATATACTTCTCCCTTTGTGTCATTTCTCAAATGTTTCACTCATATAAGGCTTTAGGCTATATTCTCACAGGATTTGTAGAATAAGTACTCTAGCCTAGATTTTAAACTTATCTTGCCAAACAATCATAGATACTCATGTAATATATTTGTAGATAGATGCAAAGATTATTACCTACATATTAACCTAAGTTTCTAAAAACTATTCTAATGCAAAAGCTACGTGAGACTTCTAAATTATTAAGAGCATAGAGAAAGAAACAATACCAATATTCTTAAGTGTATAGCATAAACTTTTTATTTTTATTTTTATTTTTATTATTTTTAAGAAAAATAATACGTAATATACAACCTAATATGTGCTTAACATTTACATCGTGTTTCTATACCACCCCCAAACAATTTGGGAGAAGGGGGTTCATGAAACAATTCAATAGCACAATTAAATTATGTAACTAACTAATTTTTATAATTTTTAATATTTTATAAATAAAAGTGCGTAATTTACATCCTAAAAGTGTCTAATTTTTGCAAATGTTTCTATCCCACCCCCAAACAATCGAACGCTTTGTCCTTAAAGTGTAAAGAGATAAGGAAAGAATTTACCATAGAAACGTGGCAAAAATTGGCAGTACCTATAACAGAAATATTGTAAAGATGATATGATAATATGAAGCACAATTAAACCGGTGCGTGATAACTAACACAAACTCTCTTTGGAGTAAACATGACAGGGGCTTAGGGTGGCAACATGATTTGAAATGAATACCAAAATATGACACCCCAAAACAAAATTGGAAAACTCTTTTTAAGTTTGAAAATTTTGTTTGGCCTATACCCGAAAGTTGGTATTGTAAAAAACTTGGGTATTTTAAAGTCAGATTCCCTAGACTTACTAATATATGTTTATGTTTTGATTTTATTTAGTTTTTATATGTTTGATTTTTAGAAAAACAAAACAAAATTACGATAAAGAAATAAAAATGAAACTCACTCCATAGAGAAGCACTACTCAATCCACGAGAAAAAGTGCAAGAGATAAATGCGTGAGTCACATGAAACGTAGGCTAAGAATCCGACACTTACAACCACTCACTCCAAAAGGAGGGTCCGGTTGCCTTAATGGTGCACTCCTATAACATAAGATTGGAATGGAGTACACCGAAGAATAAAATGAGTCTTTTATAGTCAAATACTAGAGACTTTATCTAATATATATGTATTAAAATGCAGTTTACCATATATCAACAATCGAAAAAGTTGTGGGTCTTTCCACAAATAATTAACATGGAATGCACCATCAAACAGAATTAAGCACCAAGATTTCCTATGACGTAGCTTAGTGGAATGAGAGCAAAGCCTTATAGATCTAAAACCTAATCGAGCATCTGAGTTTCTTCTTTGTCCTCCTACGAAGGGGATGCCATGTAAATGAACGTGAGAAAATTGATGGTTGTGGAAGATACGTAGGATGTGGATAATTTTGAGAAGGAAAAAATGGAAAAAATGAAAAAGTGTCAGGTGGCTTGTCCTTGGGTGTTACTTCTTCACCAGTTGGTTTTAGATAGTTATGAAGCATAGGAGAAACGCCAAGGTCAAGTACAAACTTAATGGTTCTTTGAAAAGGTAGAGGGCGAGGAACATTCGTGATGGAAGGTGAATGAGTGACATGAGGATGTGAGGTGGGTGAATGGTGTTCAACTAGTGTTCTTAGGTCTATATCATCAGAGGCCTTGAGATATGCAAGACATTCCTCAATAGGAGGGTAAGAAGAATCACTGGGATAGAGGGCAAAAAATTCTTCTTCCGTCATGGCGTCAAGAGATGAATGGATGTCAATAGGAGAGAACTCGTGAGGCGGCAAAGAAGGGTTGCAAAAGAGTCGAAGGAAATCCTCCTTGATGTTATCTACGTCTAGGGAGTAGAAATTGTGATCCTTGTCTTCTTCCATAAGAGGGGTATCTACTAGTGTGGGGACTAAAGTGTCAGCCGTACTAATGTGAGGTACAAAACTCTCAATGGAGTTCACTTCCCCTTCTACAGGCAAACCTAGTTGTCCCTATTTTTGTCTAAACATGTTAATTTATATAGAAAGATTTCCAAAAGAAAGAGTCATTGAGCCATCCCGACAATTGATTTGGGCATTGACGGTTGCCTAGAAAGGACGCCCTAAGATGATGGGAATGGAATCATGAGCAACTTCTGTGTCAAGAATAACAAAGTCGGCTAGATAGTAAAAATCCTGAACTTTAACGAGAATATTTTCAACTACACCCTTGGGATACTTAATAGAACGATCGGCTAACTGCAAAGTCATTTTGGTTGGTTGAAGTTTTGTTAGACTAGTTGTTTATATAAATAAAAAGGGAGTAAGTTAACACTCGCCCCCAGGTCTAATAAAGCAGTTGTTATGAAGGTATCACCTAAGGTGCATTGTACATAGGGATCTACCGGGGTCCTTGTACTTAACAATTCCGTTATGTTCGGATAAAGAGGGATATTGTTGATTAAGAATGCTTCGTGGGGTATGTTGGTTTTCCTCTTCTTGGTGCACAACTCTTTTAGAAACTTAGCGTGTCCGTAGACTTTTTATAGCTTCTAGAAAAGGTAGGTTTATAGTCAAATTTTTAAACACTTCCCTAATCTCATCAAAATTCTCGTCCTTTTTAAACACGACTAGTCTTTGGGGATATGGTGTTTTATCGCTATTTTTAGCGTAAGGGATAAAAGTATTATTAGTCTTTGCTTTATCTCTAGCCGCTTTCCATCTAGGTGTCCATATTGGAACCTCTACAGGTGTAGGGTCTTCACTTTCTATTATTGGGTCTTGTAATGTTTTCCCTTTTGGTTGTGGTTTAACCGGTACTTCTACAAATTGTAGGGTCTTCGGTTTCTATTATAGTATTTGGTATGGTATCATTTTTAGTTTCTGCGGGTAATCTTTAGGCATAGTCACTTGGTTATCAACTACTCATACGAACGAAGGGTAGTACTCACTGTGGGTCCCCTTGGTTTATATTACCATTACAGTAAATACTGTTTATTTCAAAGGCGGTGTTTGTTGACTTAGGATTAGGCACTGCTTGACTTGGAAACACGCCGGTTTATTTATTATTTTGGTTAGAAGACATGTCAATAACCTTTTGGCACAAAGACTGCATCATTTGCATTGTTTATTTTATCATATTAGAGTTTTGATCATCTTTGATCTTTCATCCAAATTGAGTTTTGTTGCATAATTTGATTTTGTTTCTCCAACAAGGTCACTACTACTTTGTCTGTAGATGGTTGTATTGGAATTAAAGCTTGTTGAGCGTTCATGTCTTGATGTTGATAGTTCTGGGTTATGGGTACTAAACCTCTATTCTGGTCACCTAAGTTCCCTTGTCCTTGATGTTGAGTTAATTGGTTGAAGTGTGATGGTTGTGGTGGTGTTTGTGCATAGACAAGAGGACAATAGAAGTCGGAATGCTAAAGACTACAACAGACATTACAATGAGTAGAGTTAATGTTCATGACTGGAGTGGGTTATTGTTGAACAGAGATGGCATCTACCTTTTTAGTGAGGGCATCGATAAAAGTTTTAAGCTCAGGATCATATTTAACCTCAAGAGAAGAAGGAGAGGAGCGGGAGGAATCGTTACCTCCCCAATTGTTGTTCTTCTTAGATTGATCTTCTAAGAATTTATAAGCCTCCAAGGCTCCTTTACTAAGAAAACTACCCCTCCATGATATCTAGAACCTCCTTATGATAATGTGAAAGCCCATTAAAGAAAGCACGAACAAAGCGTGTCTTTCGCAAGATTATGATCTTGGGCATTCAATGAGAAGATCGCTGAAACGACTCGAGGCATCCGAAAAGGATTCATGAGGATTCTCGCTGAAGAAATGAATCTTGTGAAGCATTTCATCCGCCTTCGCTGGTGGGTAAAACTGTTCCATGAACAATTGAACAAGTTGAGCCCATGAGTCCACGAGTTTGGCGTTTGGGCGCTTAACCAAGACGCCCGCCTTATCGGCTAAGGTGAAAGGGAATACCTTCGGTTTAATTTGTTCGCACCAACCGTAGGATGGTGGAATGTTGTTAGGACTTGTTCAATCCTACGCGATATGCCGATAAGGTTTTTCATGGTCTAAACCATGAAAAACGGGTAACAAATTAAAATATTTGGGGATTCAAAAATCCCCACCTGGGTCTGCTAGAACGATGCAAGATTTGGGGCTATCGCCAAGGCTTTGTAGAAGTCGAGAGAGGAGTCTCTCTTTCTTCACCATTATATCGTGGTGTGTGTGAAATTCTTAGATAGGCGGTGGTATTTATGTCTATGAAAAACAAGCCTGATTATACTAGAATTAAAACTTCTCTGACAAAAGAAACGAGGAGTGGAAGAAGGGAATACCTGATTGTGTCCTTGCTTCGCTTATAAATAGTGTTTTGTTCACGCGAGTTCAGTGTATATAACAAGTTAGAACACTGAAAAACTTGAAAATTGAAAATTTGAATCAAACCTGCGGAAATCCGGCAAAATCACCGAGCGGCTTTCGCTTCACAAAATTCGAAGTTCCAGTGTTTTGAGCACGGTCGCCTGTATGGTATGAAGCAGGTCGCTCAACTTCTAGTGTTTTGAGCGCAGGTGCGCTTGCTTAGGGCGCGGGTGCGCCTCAGGGTTTTCGAATGTCCAGTGTTTTGAGCGCGGGTCGCGCTCGGTATGGGCGCAGGTCGCGCTTCAGGGTTTTCAAGTTTTAGGCCTTTTATCTTACTCCAAAAAATTTGAAATTTTTACAATAATTTGATAAGACGTCTATCAAGTAGCCTGAAAAATTTTAGATCAATCGGAGCTATGAAAGTCCCTCTACTGCCCTGGAAAGTTTGTGAAACAGTTTTCGGAAACAATACAAACAACCAAATGGTTAACCATCAAAACAAAGCCAAAAATTTCCATATTTTTAATGGAGACTCCTGACAGATCTTAATTGTTCCTTGTAAAAACTTTAGAGCAATTGGAGTTCTACAACCTCTACTTATCGGCTGGTGTTCCAGATATTAAGTGTTTGCAACACTGCAGAAACACACTGGAAATACTCTACTATTTAGGATGTCAAAACAAATTAAAAACTCGTCAAATATTTAATAAAAATCCTGACTTAGGATAGATACTCCTATAAAAATTATAGAATTTTTAGAACTCCCTAAGTAACCTTACTCGTCTGTTTTTCAAGAACATACGGTGTGAAAACTGAAATGCAAAGATCAGAAGATCGTCGATTTTTTTCACAAGGTAAACAAACTTTGAAAAATCTGAAAATATTCCAGTAAATCAACAACACATTAAATATTATGTCTGAAATTTTTTTAGAATTTTCGAAAATTTAGAAATACCTTCACTGCAGCGGCGCCATTTGGTAACCGTAAAAATAATACGTGATAAACATAAAAACAGTAGAATTCTAAATATTCATGTTAACAACACTAATACGTAATCCTACCTTTCTTACGTTTAAATCAATTCTTCTTACTCTCAAAACATAATCATGCAATATAATGAGTAAGGATTTGTTCCACTCTTAACTGTCTAGACTTAAATTGAATTCAACTAATCAAACCCAAAAGGAACAATGGTGAGAGTAATGATTTGATGTGAAATTTCTATACTACCATTCCCAACACAAGAATAATATTAAGAACATGTCATTATGTAATAAGTAATTAACTTTATAAATCTAATAGAACAATAAGAACAAGATATGATTGAATGAATAACAACTACTTATTAATCTAATGAACAATAAAAATAATGATTCAATACTGAAGAAATAAACTAATTAATTAATGTAAAACTAAATAATGTAAAACTAGATCTGGATCTAAGGTTTAATGGCTACTTTTCTTATCCTAACCTAATTTATTTTCTAACCTAACTATCTACCATTAACAAAGAGTCAAGCTCTTGTTTTTATACTTTCAGATCCAAAAATCATGCATGGGCTTGGAGCCATGTTTTGGGCCGGAAAATTGGGCCCAAAACCCAATTTCTTTAGTCCAAAATGGGCTCTTCAGCTGCAGTTGGTTTTGATAGATATTTTGTCCACTTTTGCTCCTTTGATTGGATCAAGGCTTAGACCATTGGAAAGCTCTTTCCGAGCCGGTCGTTTTGACATAAGATACTCCCAATTCCGAGGTCTGAGTCCAATGATACGCCTTCGAAGTTCTCACGACTTGTGTAATCAAGCCCGTGTTGACTTTTCAGCTTTTGACCGGGCTTTACAAAGGCTTTGTCTCCTTGAATCTTGGCCTTTATTCACAGAACTCCTTAGCAACCGACCTTTGTTCCTTTATTTCGCTAAAGTGGCACATTTCTACACATAATGGACTTTGAAGCCTGAAATGCATAAAAACACGTAATCAGTATTAACTCTTAATTATTACTCACATAATTGGTCTAAAAGTATGATGGTTAAGGGGTTAAAACTACAGTTTTGGGCTCTTACCACTCTCACATATAGATTCATGCAATATATATAGAGTACGGATTGGTTCCACTCTTAAACTATCAAGATATAAATGGAATTCAACTAATCAAACACAAGGAACAATGGTGAGAGTAATGAGATGTGAAATTTCTATTCTGAATAACAACTATTCTAACAAGCAATCATCCTCACATGGCTTCCTTAACCTCCTCTAATGGAGGTTTTAGCCTAATATCATTATACTATCATTCCCAACAAAAGAACAATAATAACAAGTCATAATTTAATAACTAATTTAAACTTTATAAATCTAATTTTAACAATAGTCTAAGAATCAAAATGAAGACAACCTAATTTATGAATTTAAAACAACTAAAACTAAATAATAATTTAATCAATAACTAAATTGAAATGAAAAATAATACTTTATTATAAAACTAATAGTGATTTTAAATAATAATCTACTTTGTTCTAACACTAATTAATTGAAGGTAAAAACTAGATCTAAAACAAGCTATTCTAACTAATTAATGGAGTCTAACCTAATTTTCTACTCTAGATCTAAGTATTCTTAAGAGCTAAGTCTTCTCCATACAAATGGAGGAGACTAGATCCACTTTTTCGTGCATGGGCTGAGGAGCCATGTTTTGGGCCGGAAAATCGAGCTCAAAACCCAATTTCTTCAGTCTACAGGGCCTTTTTCAGCTGGATCTGATTTCAGTAGGCTTTTTGTCCACTTTTTCTCTTCTGATTATGTCAAGGCTTTGACCATTAGAAAGCTTTTTTCGAGCCGATCATTTTGAAATAAGGTAGGCCCAATTCCGAGGCCTAAGTCCAAAGATACAGTCTTCAGAAGTTTTGCTGACTTTTGTGTGTTGTTTCTGCCCATATTGACTCTGACTTCTCAGCTTCTAACCGGGCTTTACAAAGGCTTTTTCTCCTTGAATCTTGGCCTTTATTCACAAAACTTCGTAGCAGCCAACCCTTGCTCCTTTATATCGCCAAAGTGGCACATTTCTGCATAAAATAGACTTTAATGCCTGAAATACTTAAAAACACGTAATCAACATTTACTATTATTTATTACTCGCATAATTGGTCTAAAAGTATTATTGTTAAGGGGTTAAAACTACAGTTTTGGGCTCTTATCAAACCACCCCCAAACAACATTTTGCTTGTCCTCAAGCAAATATAAGAAATTAACATAAGTGACAAAAAATGGAGTTCTAACTAATCTCATTTCGCTGAGTGCAATTGCATTGACCATATGCAACAAGGCCTTAAACCACTAGGAATTCCCTAGTGGATGAGTTATAGCCTAGTGAGAGTTTTCCAGTGATGTTACTTACAAACTTCATCTATATTACAACGACTAAGAAATAAAACTATTGTTTTCTTATTTATGCTCCCAATTATCTATATATCTCACTAGCAATGGATACAGAATAATCAAGTTGAAACCTAAGCTAATATATGCATAATAATCAATCATCTACGAATAAACATATATACAATGAGTAATACTATGAAAAGCACTAGCAGGTCCGTTTTTGAAAAACTCGAATAGCCGCCCCTTAAGTAGGTCCTCACATAAATATCAAGACAAAACCACTCACGATTTTTCCGCTCAAGTTTCGCTACTCCAAATGTGCAAAATAAGTACACTTTACCTTACAATCTCAATGACACACAAGGAAACCGGAGTCGATCAAACATATCTACCACTTACTATCACACTAATCTATTCCTAATTGAGCTAGAAGTCTTTATTAGGTGTTGCGGGGATTAGGAGATGGTTTAAGAAGGAAGGAAATGGATATTCTAAAAGGACAAGTCTTAGATAATAGAGTCTTCATATTATGTAACTAGAGAAAACTTGTTCTTTACTTTTGCTTCTACGCTTTGTTTCCATCCTTAGCCATATTTTCCTTTTTCTTTGGCTTTTGACTCCTTTGATCCTTAGCCATATTTTTTTTTTTTTTTTTATTTAGATGGAAACTTTCTTTTCTTATTTGAAGCGACTAACAAATTCTTGATTTCAAAGGTCTTTCTCTTTTATATTCTTCATCTCTATTCTCAGACTCATTCAAAGAATGGGTAGGTTGATTTTTTTATTTTGTTTTGTTTTGTAACAGGGTAAAGGATTTGCGGTTTATGAAAGGCTAAAGAAAGGCTCAGAGGGGCGACTAGTGGAATATAATTTATAGGTTTGAATTTCTGGCTATATCGATCCAAAAAGGGCCTAAATTCTTGCTTAGGATATGGTATAGTGATCAAGCAAGTGGACGTGTGATTTCTCTATCAGGATTTTACTTCTCCTTTGTGTCATTTCTCAAATGTTTCACTCATATAAGGCTTTAGGATATATTCTCACATGATTTGTAGAATAAGTACTCTAGCCTAGGTTTCAGAAACTTATTGCCAAACAATCAAAGATACTCATGTAATATATTTTTAGATAGATGCAAAGATTATTACCAACGTATTAACCTAAGTTTCTACAAATTATTCTAATGCAAAAGCTACGTGAGACTTCTAGATTATTCGGAGCATAGAGAAAGAAAACAATACCAATATTCCTAAGTGTATAGCATAACTTTTATTCATTTATTTTTTTAATTTTTTTGAATTTTTAACTAGACAACAAGTGCATATTATACATATCTATGTCCTAACAGATGTCTTAATTACACGTGTTTCTATGCCCCCCCCCCAAACAAGAAGCATGCTTTGTCCTCAAAGTATTTAAATAAATAGAGTAGAGATATACCATTGAAACACGTAAAATTCTGGAACAACTGCAAAATAAGGTTATAACATACTAATATAGCAAATAAAACTGATGCAACTCGATATGAGTTCCACCCGTTATAGGGTTAACAAGAATAAAATTGCTTGGGACATAAGCAGACACTAACTGAAATAAAAACTAACCTTAACTCCAGCGTTTAAGCATTGTCAACCTCTTTTATAAAGAAATGAGGTTCCTTCGCATCCTGCCTCTCCAAAGAGATGAGGTTTTTTCGCATCCTAACTGCAAGATCCTTTCACGGAACTAATGTCCATAAGTCTCACTTCCCAACAAGTGTTCGGAAGACTGCTCCGGTATCACTATAGGAGAAGTCATCACAAAACTACTCCTTAGAACAGTTGCAACGATCATGGAACAACCTACAAAAATTTGGAATTTTTTGTGACCACGGGGGTCAGGGCGCGGGGTGCGCTCAACCTATGCCTGGGTATGGCATGGGGTATGCCTAGGTGAATTTCTAGTTCTAGGCACTTGGGCGCAGGGCGCCCTCACTTTTTGTCTTGGTAGGGAGCGGGTCGCGCTCAGGAAATTTTGAGTTCCAGCTTCAGCGCAGGTCGTGCTCACTTTTTGCCTACGATGGGCGCGGGTCGCACTTGATAAGAGCCCAAAACTATAGTTTTAACCCTGTAACAGTCATACTTTTAGACCAATTATGTGAGTAATAATTAAGAGTTAATACTGATTACGTGTTTTTATGCATTTCAGGTTTCAAAGTCCATTATGTGCAGAAATGTGCCACTTTAGCGAGATAAAGGAGCAAAGGTCGGGTGCTAAGGAGTTCTGTGATTAAAGGCCAAGATTCAAGAAGACAAAGCCTTTCTAAAGCCCGGTCAAAAGCTGAAAAGTCGACGCGGGCAGAAATATCACTCAAAGTCAGCAGAACTTCCAAAGGCCGTATCGTTGGACTCAGACCTCGGAATTGGGCCTACCTTATGTCAAAACGACCAACTCGGAAAGAGCTTTCCAATGGTCTAAGCCTTGACCCAATCAGAGAAGCAGAAGTGGACAAAAAGTTTGTTGAAGCCAACTGCAGCTGAAGAGGCCTTTTGGATCGAAGACCGGGTTTTGGGCCCGATTCTCTGGCCCAAAACATGGATCCAAGCCCATGCACGATTTTTGGATCTGAACATATAAAAACCAAAGCTTAGCTCTTTGTTAATGGTAGCTAATTAGACCTAAAAATATAGATAATTCTAGATCTAGATTTAATTGTTTTTAATTTAGTTTAGCTTCAATTCAATTCTTGTTTTAGATTAAACTCTTAGAATCATTGTTCTTAATTAGTTTGATAAATAAAATAGCTATTTATCAATTTTGATTTTTGTCATTTCAATTTATAGATCTAGTTTTAATTCTTGTTGATTATCATTTCTGAGTTGTTGAATTAGATTGAAGTATTGTTAGTTAAATTAGTCAAGTTAGAATTTTGATATGATGTTTAGTTATAATAATATGGGAAGTGATGGTTTGATGAATCAAGGCTAAACCTCCATTAGAGGGGTTGATGAAGCCTTGATGAAAGCTTAGTTGTATAAGTGTAGAATCGTTGTAGAGTCTATTCCATTCTAGAAGGTCATGTTTCTCTATGGGAATGGGTAAACGACCTCACATGCTAGTTATAATTGGTAGAAATGCCATGTTAATTAGGGATTAGAACGAGCAATTCTTACAGTAAGAACGTAAGAATTGGATTACAACAGTCTATGCTAGGTGATTAAGTTGGATTCGAGGTGGAATCAATTCCCCTCTAATTCTTGATCTAGATTCACATTCAGTATTCAGTATCATTTCGTTATTCATAACTTGTTAATTTCATTCACTTCGTAGTATAGAATTCCCCTCGTAAACCTCTCATTAGACTTAAGACCGATTAGTTAACTATGAAATCATTCCATGCTAGAGAAGTAGGAGTGGAACGAATTTGTTACTCCACTCTATTTCGATAGAATTGAGAGTAAAAACTTGATAAATATTGACTCGTAAATAGTTTTAGTTTACTTACGTTTTGAGTTTCATCGTTCATTTCGTAGGTAAACTATCATTTTTATCTTTTTATCAAATGGCCACGCCATCTTAGTTTCACTTTTTAGCATTGTTTTCAAAGTATAATTAGTCACTTTTAAGTCCCATTAAACCCACCCACCCTTGTTTGATTCATACCGTGGTTGTCCATTTCAAAGATTGCAAAGTTCAAAAATTACAATCGAGCGACCAAAAAGAAGCGCGACCTGCTTCAAACGCCTGAACCTTGAGCGACCGCCTTTAAAACACTGTAACTTGAAGTTACATGGAGTAGACCAGCATAAAACTAAATTTTTCTGGATTTCTACAGTTTTGTTTCAACTTCGATTTTTAAGTTTTTCGTTGTTCTAACTTGTTATATACACCTAACACGCCAGAAACAAGACGCTTATTCATAAGCCGGGCAAGGACGAATCAGTATTCCTTTCTTCTATACCTCGTGATCTCCGCTAGAGGTTTATACTAATATATCAAGATTGTTTGGAGGTTGTCGTGTTTAGACTTAGACTTGCATGAGATTAAAGTCTGGTCGGAGAAAAACACCGAACGTAATTAACCGTCAACGTCAACAAACAAATATATCGAGTATACCAATCACTACACCTTTAGCTACTATCCCACCAACCACACCTGACATAATGGCTGAAGAAAGAGAGACTCCTCTCTCCGACTTTTACAAAGCCTTGAGCGATAGCCCTAAATCTTGCATCGTTCTAGCAGACCCAGTGGGGGATTTTCGAATTCCCCCAAACATATTTAATTTGTTACCCGTTTTCCATGGTTTAGACCATGACAAACCTTACTAACACATGCGTAGGATTGAACAAGTCCTTATAACATTCCATCATCCTACGGTTGGTGCGGAACAAATTAAACTGAGGGTATTTCCCTTCACCTTAGCCGATAAAGCAAATACGTCTTGGTTAACTCCGCCCAGCGCTAACTCTCAGGACTCGTGGGCTAAACTTGTTCACTATTTATGGAACATTTTTACCACCCCTAAAGACGGATGAGATGCTTTCCAAGATTCATTTTTCCCACGTAATCCTCATGAATCATTTTCTCGGGCTTGGAATCGCTTTCACCGACCGCTTATAGAGTGTTCACACCATAACCTAGCAAAAGACACGCTTAGCTCGTGCCTTTTTCAAAGGACTTCAACATCACCATAAAGAAGTCCTTGACATAATGAATGGGGTAGTTTCCTAAGTAAAGGAGCCTCGGATGCTTACAAATTTTTATAAGAGCAAACTAAACGCAATAACAATTGGGGGGGGGGGGGGTAGTGATGATATCCCCCACTCGCTAGTTCTTCTTCAACAGCTTAAGGCCGCCCGGTATGTTTGAGATGAAACCCGATCCAAACTTAAAAATTTAATCGAATCTCTAACTAAAAAGGTTGAGGCTATTTTACGCTCAACAAAAGCCTATCCCCGGCCATGAATGTAAACTCCAACCTATGTAATTTCTGTTTTTGAGTCCCGAAAGCACCCTGACTCCTATTGTCCTCTCGCCTATGAACAACAACAATTAGAGCAAGATATTGTTTGCTCTATTAATAGCTATCTTATTCCTAATGCCCCATGGAGACAACATCCCAACTTTAGTTGGTGAAACAATCAACAAGTTACACCTCCAGGATTTAATAACAAAAATGTTAGGCAAGCAAACAACTATAACCAAGCTCCACCTAGGCAAGGACAAGCACAAGGTCAGGGAAATTATAATAATTATAACAACCAAGCGCAACCACGACAAGGTCTAGCACAAGGTCAAGGTTATTATAATAGTTATAATACCAATAGAGGTATCATCCCGGTTAACAATAGTAACTATCACAACCCACCCATAAAAAATCAACGAGAGATAGTTCCAGTCGCACCACCTGTGACTACTACACCTACACAACCGGATCATATCGACGCCTTTACACTACACCATAACAGCTTATTTGTAACGGATACACATCCGTTACAAAAAATATTAGTAACGGTTATCTTGCGTCGACACAAAAGCGTGACAAATATTAGTAACAGATATTTGTAACGTTTATTATCCGTTACAAATTTTACTAACGGTTATAAAATGTCACTGAAATTAATTTCGGATACGTAACCGTTAGAAATTATTAGTAACAGTTACCAAATTTCTTTACTGATATAAATGTCACTTTGATTTTCTGTTGCTAACGGTTCTTTATCCGTTACTAATTAATTTTATTGTATAAAAAAATTTCTGTTGCTAACGGTTTCGTATCCGTTACTAATGAATTTTCATTGTATAAAAAAAATTATGTTGCTAACGGTTCTGTATCCGTTACTAACGAATTTTCATTCTATAAAAAAAATATGGGCCACCTGTATTGGTGCACGTACCTGTACCTACACCTTTTTTTACTCCACAATGTAATTGATACTCTTAGAGAAATGAGAGAAGGAAGTTATATAAAAGACCCGAGTTCAAACACAACATCTAAGAGTTCAAAAGCAAAATAGAAAACACTTGAAAATGCAAAAGGTCTTTCACTTGGTCATTCTTCACTAACATAAGGATAGTGCAGATTGAAACGAAAAGTATGCTTTCAAATGAAAGCCCAGTTCATGAACTTGAAAGCCAAACAATGATTGATTGCTGTCATCCTCATTCAACACCTTCCATGTAATTGCTTGCTGATAAGAAACTGCCTGCCCACGCAAAATCCCTACCGTAAACGCGACAAAAAGCCCCGCAAGAAGTTTCAATGCAAATTTTATTTAAAACAGATGATACAAAGAACACACGATGCAATAAGAAAGAAGCTAACTTGGAAATACAGGCTATATGCCCAATACAAGTGCAATAAATCCTACGGTAAGGGGATAATAGCTCTGTAAAGCTTACTTGTTGCACGATCTTGGAGAACTCAGAACACAAGGTCTTTCGTCCAGCCTCATTGAGAATTTTATCAAGCATTATATCTTGGAGAGCAACAAGAGTGGTCTCTAGCATGTCGAGCCCGGCCTGATTTATGAAGGTGAAAACAGAGAAGCCCGTACAATAAATTACATCCACATCAGCTTATCTTGGAATGAGGAGTCCAAGACTACAAAAAAGAGCTTATCCTAAAGAAAAATCATGCACATGCCCCATCCACGTTAGCTTATCTTGGAATAAGGGGTCCAAAACTACACAAAAGTGCTTATCCTAAAGAAAAATCATGCACATGCCCCCATGGCAAGAATCAACATTCTAAAGTAATCCCATCCAAGCATATGTAGACCAAACCTAGATGCTAATGTAGACGGTCGATTACCAACCTAAACCAAAAGAATAAATAGAACTCCTGCCTTAAATAGTTACAAATTCTTCTTGATGAATATTCATTAAACAAAATGAAACTCAAGTATCAGGTTCTACAACTAAAAATTACAATGAATTGAGGACAAAGAGAGCATAAAAGATAGAAGAGAAAGCTAATTACATTTGTCTGCAGGGAACAACACATGATTGCAAATGAATGGCGTCATAGTTGTTTCAACAAGGCATCACCAAATGACGATCAACCCTGAAGGAGCTCATGCCAAAGTGAAATCTTGAAAGAAGGCACAAAGATTTTTTTAAAAAAACAAGAAGATTAATTCAAATAGTATATCACTAGAGTAAACTTAAGAATAATTACAAGATTTGCAGAATAACATCATGCTTCTACTATAGTATCCTTTTCTACCAGCTGATCTTCTTTTGATAAAATATTACAAAAACTAACATAATACATGAGATAAAAATGGTTATCAATAACCTTTGCCATAATGGTGGCCCAGTTGCCATTTTCCAAGTTTACCAAGAAATTCAGCAGTCAATGACTTTCTGCATTGTGACCTTACTATACAGTGCAATAAAACTTTGTCGATCGCATGTAAGGTGTCTTGGGCTGTTGTGAGGTTGGTAGACACCATTATAAAATTCTCGGTCCACATACAATAACCCCCCTACTGGGTAAAGGTTTGTGAGAATAACCATTATTCTCACTATCGGTAAGAGAGTCATACAAATATATCATACCTAATCAGAACAAATGAAAGTGATCACCTAACTTTTAAATATCCTTCACTAAATGACGGAATTATGTTCGAAGGGACCACATGTCACTTTGAAGAAAATTGGCACAACTTGCCTATTTGCATCAAAGACCCAATCTTTTTATTAGTATCTAAAGCCTTCAATTTTAGGCAGGGCACCCATTTTGCACGATAGAAATTATAGATGAGATACTCATTTTTACTATTGCAGTCCCTCAAGTCATTTTTATATTCTTTTTCATGTTATAGTGGTCCGTTAAATATTTCGCTAGACCCGCACTTTGTCGGTTAGCTAAGGTTTATCGGTTTATGTCATAATAAGATAAGGAGAAGCAGGTTAAGCGTAGGCAACCGTGACTCGTGCCTCTTATGTTTCTCCCTATGTCTATTCTCGTTCTCTATCTCTTCTAAAGGAAGTATATTTCTCAGCAACTTTATCCGCTTCAAACACATACTCATCCACAATTTGAAGGTTAGAAAATATTAACAGTTTTTCAGAGGTCATGTCATTTGTAGTTACTATGAATGTGTACACACGCATGTATGGTGCATATTATGAGTATCATTTTCAGGTATCGAGGGAGGTGGTAAGAGTAGCATAAACTAGTCAAGTACTACATTGACACAATGTCAAACATAAACCTACATAGTAACTTTGCTACTTACTCTACAGTCTTTGCTTACTCTAGACGCATGAGCCTACATTACCCAAACCACAAATGCATGTCAATGAAACATCCAAAGGTGGTGAGAAGTTATTACAAACCCAGTAGCTCCTACAAATCCACCGTGCTAAGCGTGATAGCCCTCGGGGAGACCTAGGCAATGATTTTGGCAGGGAGCTCACCGGATGGGGAAATAGCATTCACAACTCTCTCGAACATAACCCATAATGCTCCTTACATATTGCCGAGCCATGGCTACCACACCGTCTTGATAGTGGTTCTCAAAAGTGAACTGGAATGCAATGGTCAAGACCGACCTTAGGCTATAGTTGTTTGATGTGGTTTCAAAGAAAGCCTGCGGCGTCCTCCACTAGGACCCGATTCCAAGGAGGAAGCCAAATCCAAGTAATGCGGGCAACACTGCACTATCATCCTACGCATACCACAAAAAAAATGTTAAGTAGCACAAAATATATCACAATCTGAATAACCATAAATTGAAGTTTAAGGCGGTACTCAACCGTTTTTAGGGTCCAATGGTATGACACGGAAACTTGTGTCTTGTCAACATCGTGAACAATTCAACGCTTTATAGCAAAGCAAAGAAAACTCGCTCTAACCTCTCCAAGACTCCACCACCAACTTCTTTCTCCGAATACTAAATTGTTTTACGCAAGGTCACCAAGCTCCATATAGCATAAGGAAATGGTATTTTACAATGGTCGCTTTACGTAGGGAAATAACAAGAGTGTATGCGGTGTACATGAAACGATGAGCTTTATTTTGCTCACCGCAAAAATCTCAATGTTTTGCAAGTCTTCAAGCTGATCCGAATTGCACGATTCAGTCTTTATGGTCGGCAAGAACAACACTAAACAGTGAAACCCTCAAACAAAAGTGGTTGTAGCTCACCTCGAGGTGCAAATTAAAGATTAAAACCCCAAACTTGGCCAATAAAATAAAAGAATGCGGGTTAGCTCCACATGCAAGGATCCTCTTGATTAAGATGTGGGCGGGTTTTAATGTTAAGCTCAAACTTAAAGCAACCCTCATATCAATACGATCCTCTTGATTAAGATGTGGGCAAATGCAACAAGCAAGGACTCAACAAGATGCGGATTCTAAGCCAAAAACATGGTTATTACATGGTTTTATTAGTTCTAGATACATTTGTTGAATGGAACCACGAGGGACATCAATAACTGGAGTTAAAGAGTTTCCTTACTGGAAGCTTCAACTGCAGATTCCAACATACTTACAAGTCCTGGACTGTCTGACTTTCATTTCTTTTCGCCTGCATCTGTCTTTGGTGTTTCCTTGTTGGAAGCTTCAACTGCAGATTCCTCTGAAATGAGAAAAGTAACATCCACTATCAATTAACTTTGTCAAGGAAAATACTGGTAAGCAGTTGCATGCTTCGCTGTAATGTGAGGTTCCAAAACTGGGTTTCCATCCCAAACTTGTCACCTCTGTGGTGTCCTTGCTTATGAATGTGTTGGTGAGGGGTGAAACATAAATTTGGGAATGATCGAGATGCAAAAGTTCTTCATAAATAGCAATTTTCAACATGACACCGTTGTGAATAAATGAAAACAATGATCATATCTTGTGTAATGATAAAGAATGTAGGATCACCAACATCGCGAAAAGTATAATTTAGACAACCACACCTGTAGTTTTGAAAGATATTTCAAAAAAGATCCCGAAATAGTACGTTCGCGACAGCTTGCAATTCCAAACCAAACACGAAGAAACTTTTTATAATATGCTTTATTAAAAATAATTTAATGTAGCAAGATGGAAAGATATTATTGTCCTCACAAGAGAAACAATACAAGCCATAAGACAGCCAAAGAAACTCTAACCTCTACGAAAAATGCCGATAGATTAAAGGGCTCTAACATATTTGAAAATGTGCACATGAACATCTACAAACTCACAATATAGTATCACCTATCCAACTGGATGGAAAAGGATGAGTGGGCTACAAGGTGGAAACCTCACAGGATGTCTTAGTTTCCGCGGATATATTATAGAGTATAGACTCTCTTGGATGTAATATGGTTTGCTTTCCTTAATGAAATTTCATTATATCAATAAAGACTAAAACATAAATTGTACAATTCTATGAGGTGTCGGTTATATGAAACTTGAAAGTCTAGAGAAGCAATTCATACCTTAGAGCCAATACAAGCATGGATTTTAAAGTCAACTCCCAAGAAAAGCAGATGTATAAGAAAAGCCCAGAAGCACCATGAGGGTAAACCTAATCGCAAGGATCACCCAAACATTTTAGGATTTCCAATCTGATATTGAACGGAATATATACATATATATCGGGTGGATTATGACCTAAAGAGTTTTCTAAATGCTAGAAGAGAAACTATCATCGTTGACCACATACTTGCTCGTCTACAATTTGAGAAGATAATGATTCTCCATACTGATCTATATGCCGGAGGAGGCCAACTTCGAATTGCCGGTCATTCAATGCAAAAAGTTTCACAACAGTTTGGTAGTACCTGCAAATGAAAAGCAAGGATGCATCACAAAAAGTAATTTTGCTACTGAAAGCAAAACAAAGACATCAAATTGCACTAGAGCATAAAAACTAAGTTATAGGCTGATATATGGTAGTATAGAAGAAACATTACAAGATAATCACCTTAACACTATATTCTTCAATAACAGTTCAATCACTAAGGTTTCGTCGTCCGCCTTGTTCATTACATTATTACTAAGATCAACCTTTCTCCTTAGTGGGAGAATAAACGGACGCCAAAGGTCCATTGCTTTAAAGTCTTTTCCACAACATAATACACCAACACTCAAATCATTATGATATGCTTCCAAATCACACTCACTACTCCAAATCTATTAAGTGAATCACTACTATTAATGTTTGCTGTTTTCAATACCTGCTTCCTCCTTATTCTCGATGAAAAATCTTTGCAACGCTTTTGGGGCATGAAAAATGATATAACTTACAATCTACGAACATGGACACTTCATATTCTCAAAATATCTGTGTTGAATACATACCGTTGTCCATATTCATGCCTCAGCTCTTCCCAACGTTTCACTGCTAACACCAAGTGCTACAAGGCTCCCTGTGTATGTTACAGCTTGAAATAGTGATTGCACCTTCCTTGGTTAAAAGTAAGGGTACTTTCCCTTTAATATCTTCCTCCAAATATATAACAAGTGCCTACCAAGTGCAATTATTGTTATTAGAATCATGTTTTGAAGGTGTAAACCGCAGATTCTCACTGAATTCTCTCAGGAACAAAAGAAATAGAAATAAGTTCCCCTATTTATATTCCTAATTATCTGTCACCCAAGAGCCGTCAAGAAGAATGCTTTACCACCACACAAATGCATGTAATCGAGGACAAAGCTTTTACAAAGCTAGGGAACCGAGGGTCAAGATTTGCTTGAAATTTTTCTGCGCTTTTCATACCACATATCTTAGCTATATCACGAATGGCGAATACTTGCTTATGTTGAAAGCTTCAAAAGAAATAGAAAAGATTTATGAGACAAGCAATAAAAAAGAAGGCCAACATAGACTTTGTTGAAACAGGAAAAAGGGATTTGGTATACCTTGCAGGTGTCTCAGATGGATAAGAACCACCTATTCAAGTACACAGTTCGATTAGTCATTCAAACCTTTATTATGACTTGAGCAATAATTTTAAAGTGCTAATGCTGAGCCGTGCAGTTCAGAAGTAAAAGCCTGGAGTCATTGACATTTCAATCCATAAGAGTTAATCCTCAGAAGCTTAATTCTAATTGCAAACAAGTAATTAAACCACAGAGTCATCTTGTACATACATGTGACCCGACAACTAATTTGGCACACCCTAGCTTGGTTTGACAAAATACAGATATTTTAGACAACACACACAGGGAGAAGAGAAAGGGAGCAATGGAGAAAAAATAATCCAACCGTCGCATCATGTGCTTCTTAGGCCACATTTGGTATCACTGAAATCATAAACAGCTATTCTCTTCGAAAATACACGTTGTCCAAACCAAGTCGAACAATAATTTTATCTACTTAATTCAACACTAAAAAATGATTACATGTAGCTTAAATTTGGTTACTTCTTCACTCATCTCTCTTTAGTTCATAAAGGAAAATGAAGTCTCAACCACATATACATGAAAAAGATGCTCAATGAAAAGAAGGTTTATAACTATGAAATTCACGTGATAACAATAAGTCTCAACCCGACTTTTCTGCTATTTCGTTATTCTGAAAATGTTAAATAACGAGTTGCATCAATGAAAAGAGTGAAAGTTACAAGAAAGGCGAGCGCGAGCGCACAAACACACACAAACAACAACGGGAGGCTCAAAGGAAGCAAAGACCAACCATACCACAACCAATTTTATATTTGTAGTAATATGAAATCCAATACTAACAGTAATAACAACACTTAAAAAATCAAATCACAACATATGGAGTAAATAGATCTAACAAAAAACCTAATTTTTTTCGAATCAAATAACTAATAACTATCAAGCAAGCTTCTTTTGTATAAAAGATGCATCTTTTATCTGATAATCCAAAGTTAGAAACCCGGAATCAATTTTGAACAATAATTTAAAGGGGGAGGAGGAAAAGAAGAAGAACAAGAAGGGGAAAGAACAAGGAGGAGGACGACTTACGAAGTGAGGAATCGAAACCTTAGCCGACAACACCACTCCAATGGTTTTTCTTTCTTTTTTTTCTTGTTCTTTGTTATTCTTTTTAGGGCATCGGGTTTAGACGAGCAGAAAAGACTCCCGATGAAGTTTTCGTTATTTCTTTTTAGTGTTTTCTTTTTCTTTTTCAACATAATTCTTCCCCAACACTAACGTATACTGAAACGTGACAAAATATACAAAAAATGTTACATAATATTACCAACGGATACTTGTATTTCTAACGGATAATAAGTGTTTTAAATTACCTAACGGATATATATGTGTTACTAATGAAAAACCTCATTTGTTGCAAATTAGCCCAAATGGTGTAGTGTTATACAGGTTACCCAACAACTTTTCCAAACAATGACCCAATCAAACCAACAGATCTTACAATCCATAAATCAGGGCATACAATAGTTAGCCCAAGAGAAAGCCCAACCAAAAGGTGTGTTTCCAGGACAAGCGATACCAAATCCTAAAATAGCAAACACAACCTTCGAGGTAAACTGGTAATACTAGTATGGAAACTACAATCGTAGGTGACCTAAATGCCATCACCACTCTCCGTTTGGGAAGAGTGGTTGATAACAAAGTAACTATGCTTATAGTTACACCATCAGTACTCCCTACACCAGATATCGAACTAGATACCGAAATAGAAACTGAAGAGCCTACCACTGTAGAGGTACCAGTTAAACAACAACCTACGAAACAAAAAGCCAAGGTTACACATCAAGTCGAGCCATACGCTAAATATAGAGCTTAAACCACCGCTCCTCGAAATTAGCCATGCTAACCGTGGGATACAAACTTTGAGGAGATTAAGAACGTTTTCAAAAATCTAACGATAAACCTTCCTTTTCTCGGCTATTAAAAAGCTACCTAACCACGCTTAAGTTTCTTAAGGAGTTGTGCACTACTAGGCGAAGACCAACATACCTAAAGATGCCTTTCTAACTGAACAGTTCCCAACTTTATCCGAAAATAATGGAATTGTTAAGTACAAGGACCCTAGTCGCCCTACAATAAAATGCACCTTAGGAGATTCCCACACGACGACCGCTTTATTAGACCTGGGGGTGAGTGTTAACTTACTCCCGTATTATTTGTATAAACTAATAGGTCTACAGGAAATGCAACCTACAAGAATAACGTTGAAGTTAGCGGTCAGGTCAATTAAGTATCCTAAGGGTGTAGTGGAAAACGTGCTTGTTAAGGTTCAGGATTTCTACTATCCTGCAGATTTTGTTATCCTTGATACAAAAGTCGCTAACGACTCTGTACCGATCATCTTAAGGCCCCCCTTCTTGGCAACTACCAATGCGCTTATAAATTGCCACGATGGTAAGATGTCCTTATCTGGCCATCTTTCTGTTGAGATAAATGTTTTTAAAATGATAAAATAGTTACCGGAATCGTCTATAGATGGGGAGGTTAGCATGATCGAGAGCTTAGCTCAAGATTATTTTAACAACACTTTTCCCGAAAACAATATGTATAAATCCCTTTCTTTTGGAACTTCAGATTTTGTAAATGACTCCTACTTAGAAAAGTCAACACCATCCTTGAGTCCACACCAATTGTAGACCCTTCGGTTGCTCCATATACTGAGTATGAAGACTTGCTACCTAAGCAAGTATTCATTATGCAAAATGGGGACCCCGATGAAACATCTATTGATTTTCCTTCCACCCCGGTGCTTAAACCTCTTCCCCGAGTTAAAATATATTCAACTTGATCCGATGGTAGTCATCCGGTAATTATATCTTCTCGCTAACTAAGGGGTGAAGAGACACGCTTAATCCCGGTGATTAGGGAACATCGGTCTGCGATTGGTTGGTCCCCAGCGACATTAAGGGAATTGACCCTAATGTTTACACTTATCGCATCCATTTGGAGGATAACGCCAAGACTTCTCGCGAACCTCGCCGTCCCTCAACCCCCTGCCATGAAAGAGGTGGTTATGGAAGAAGTCTTTACGATTACTTTCGATCGCGGGTATCATATACCCAATCTCGATTCTGAATGGGTAAGCCCCATTCATGTAGTTCCTAAGAAATCGGGAGTTACCATGGTACGTAATGGAAAGGGTGACTATGTTGTCACACAAGGTCCTATGAAATGGAGGATCTGTATTGATTACAGACATTTAAATGCTATGACAAGAAAGGATCACTTTCCTTTACCTTTTATAGATCTGATGCTCGAACGCCTAGCTAGTCATGCTTTTTATTGTTTTCTGGATGGCTACTCAGGCTATTTTCAGATTATTATTGATATTGATGACCAAGAAAAGACTACCTTCACATGTCCCTTTGGAACGTATGCCTATAAACGAATGCCTTTTGGTCTTTGTAATGCTCCCGGTACCTTCCAAATGTATGCTTCATATATTTAGTGACATGGTAGAAGCTTTATGGAAGTTTTCATGGATGATTTTTCTATCTATGGAGATTCCTTCACGATCGTTTGTCTAACCCGTCTAAGGTTTTGACACGGTGTGAAGAAAAGAGCCTCGCTTTTAAATTGGGAAAAGTGTCATTTCATGGTGAAAAGGGCATAGTACTAGGTCACATTGTATCTAGTGATGACATCGAAGTAGATAAGGCCAAACTAGATAAGATCGCGACTTACCTAAAACCACGGACCGTCCGCGATATTAGAGCCTTTCTAGGCCATGCAGGTTTTATAGGCATTTTATTAAAGACTTCTCGAAATAGCTAGGCCTTTAACTAATCTGCTTTTGAAGGATGCAATCTTTGATTTTAATTTTAACCGTAAGTGGCTTTCGAAACTTTAAAAGCAGCCTAACCTCTCACCAATTATACCTCCCGATTGGTCTAAACCTTTCAACTCATGTGTGATGCTAGTGACTATGCAGTTGGTGCGATCTTGGGACAAAAAAACTAGATAATAAGTCCATTGTTATTTATTATGCTAGTAAAACCTTAAACGATGCTCAACGGAATTATTCAACTACCGAAAAAGAATTCTTAGTTGTCATTTATGCTTTAGATAAGTTTCGTCCTTATTTGGTTGGTTCTAAAACTTTAGTTTACATGGACCATGCAGCCCTTAAGTACCTTCTTGCAAAGAAGGATGCTAAGCAGAGATTAATCCGATGGATCCTTCCCCTGCAAGAGTTCACATTAGAAATAAATGACAAAAGAGGGGTCGAAAACGTAGTTGCCGACCACTTATCTAGACTTACAAATGACGATAATAGTGATTCTGAGTCCATATCGGACTCCTTTCCCCGATGAGCATCTCAGATGCATTTTTTTTCAAGACCATGGTATCTTTGACATTGTAAATTATTTAGTGGCTGATGTTATGCCTTATAATTGGTCAAGAAATGAACGTAAGAAGTTCTTGGCCAGAGTTAAGTTATACTACTGAGATGAGCCCTTCCTTTTTAAGTATTGTTGGATCGATTATTCGCCGTTGTATTCCCCAAAGGGGAAT
The DNA here is from genome assembly GCF_015680905.1 of Coptis chinensis. NCBI lineage: Eukaryota > Viridiplantae > Streptophyta > Magnoliopsida > Ranunculales > Ranunculaceae > Coptis > Coptis chinensis. The sequence continues at coordinate 81,568,915 of NC_141463.1, read as the reverse complement.
ATAATGAAGTTCTATCGCTCTGCCATGACAAAGAGTGTGGTGGCCATTTTAGTGGGATGAAAACAACATCTAAAGTTCTTCAATGTGGATTTTATTGGCCTACCCTTTTTAAGGATGCCCAAGTTTATTGCAAGACGTGTATTTGTTGCCAACAACTTGGGCGAATCATGAAGCGTAATATGATGCCATTAAATCCAATCTTGATAGTAAATTTTTTTGATGTTTGGGGTATTGATTTCATGGGTCCCATCCCTGTTTCCCACGGTTTCATTTATATTCTAGTTGTCGTGGACTATGTGTCTAAATGGATAGAAGCCATGGCTTGCCGTAGCAATGACCATAAGACAGTTGTGTTTTTTATTAAGGAGTATATTTTCTATCATTTTGGCATTCGTAAAGCCATTATTAGTGATAGTGGAACACATTTTTGCAACAGAGTTGTTGCATCCCTAGTGAAAAAGTATGGAGTTACACACAAAGTAGCAACTCCTTATCATCCACAAACTAGCGGACAAGTAGAAGTTTCTAATAGGGAAATCAAAAAGATTTTAGAAACAACTGTAAATCCTGATAGGAAAGACTGGTTGAAGCGTCCATCGGATGCCTTATGGGCATATAGAACTGCTTTCAAAACTCCTATAGGTATGTCTCCCTTTAGACTTGTATTTGGGAAACCATGTCATTTGCCCGTTGAATTAGAGCATCGCGGCTCGTGGGCTATAAAAAGCCTTAACTTCAATATTGATGAGGCAGGTGTCAAACGCAAGTTGCAATTGAATGAGCTTGAAGAAATCCATAGCGATTCTTACGATCTCGCGAAGGATTATAAAGCTAACATGAAACGTGTTCCATGATAAGCAAATCTTGCGAAAAGAGTTTGTGGTCGGTCAAAAGATCTTGCTTTACAACTCCCGTCTACATATTTTCCCAGGGAAACTAAAAACCCATTGGTCTGGTCCTTTTCTGGTTACTGAAGTCACCCCTTACGGGGCAATCACCTTGGTAAATCCCAAGGACAACAGTACCTTTCAAGTTAATGGTCAACGGTTAAAACATTTTCACGAACTTCTGTCCCCTGATGTAGAGGAAGTCCTTTTACAGGACCCTATCTATGAGGATTGACCTTTGTCATTGGTGTACTTCCTTTCACTTCCATTTAGTGGTAAGTGCACCATTCAGGTAACCGGGCCCTCCCTATGGAGTGTGTGGCTGTAAGTACCGGATCCTAAGTCCACGGTTCACATAATTCACGTTTTCCACTTTTGCATGTTTTCTCAGTTTTTGAGTCATGTTCCTCTATGGGGTGAATTATGTATTTATTGTTTTTCGTGTTTCTTATAATAAACTAATAAAAAAAAAAAAAAAAAAAAAAAAAAAAAAAAATTCTAAAATCATAGAAATAGCAATCCAACAAGTCTTGGGAATCTGACTTTAAACGACCCACGTTAAAACAAATTTTGTGTTTAGAAATTTGTTTGGGGGTGGGCAGTCGGTCTTTCCATTCGGATTGCTCGAACTTTCCATTTGTGTTGCTTAGGCCTATTAGTTGTAGTTCAATTGGGTTGACGTAATCTAAAACTTAGATTTCCTTCGTTCGCATAACTTACGTCACACACGCAATTTGAGGCATTTTTCCACATTCTTATACATCACCCATGTTTAGAATTGAGTGTTCTATGGATCATTGGATTGGAAATTCTCTACTGATCATTTCCATAACTCATTCGCCAAAATCATTAGTAAAAATCGGACTTGAAATTGCGTATCGAAAAATATTCGGCAAATTGACAAACAAGATCGCGGCGTTCCCATCAACCAAGTTTTCAAATAAAAAAAAAAAAAAAAAAGAAAAGAAAACCTAACTACACCCACGCCAACCATTTTAATCAAACTGAAATCTTCTCAAAACCATTACCACCACCAACCCCAACAATTTTAAAACTCCGAAAACAGCCACCAATTCAAGCTTCAACCCTGCCACCTTACCCACCACCGTTGTCGTTAGTTGTTTTACATCAAACTCGCCTCCCCCATCGTCTACAAAACCATTGGTTGTTTCAAAAACTTTAATGGCGCTACGACGAAGAATTTTGCCAGAGCACGCGTTTGCTGTCGACAGCTTTGCGCCATTTTACGACGCAGAGATGATGAGGAGGGATTAGAACGGACTGTGGTACTCGACTGAGGAATTCTATCACTATGATTTGGTAGAACAATTTTATAAGAAGCGAGAATTGAGGGGGATAGGATTTTCATTAAGGTAGCAGGAACGAGGAGGGAAGTAACGGTGACAAATTGTTGGTCGAAAGTAGTTAGGAATTACGCCTGAAAGCAACCTAGAAACGACCATTCAGGAATCCCAGTATACTGGAGTTCTTGCTTTGATGAAAGATACTGTCGTGGAGGGTGAATACAATACGAGTTCTCATTGCGTTCGCCAGTCAACCTTGAGAACCAATCAACTGGCTGTAGCTCAGTGGATTGGTAGGAACATCCTCGGGAAAGACAAAGTTAGCGATATCGGTCTGCAATGTCTGCACGTTCTCTGGATTTTGCAAACAAATAAGTATAATTTCTGCATCCTCGATTTAATTTTTCATGTCATTAGAGGAGTGGGAAAGAGCTTGGCGCCTCTTCCCGTATTGATCACTAAGATCATGCTCTCCTTTAGAGCTGTCGCAAAATCTGCTCCTATTAAGATCAAATTGCATTCTAATGTAAGTATCTATACGGATTGCATCCAAGAGACTTGGCCGTTGTCTGAAGCAAATGTGGTTGAGTCGGAGGATGAAAGGGAGGATATGACACGTCTGGATGACGATACATTAGATAGTTGTAGTTCTAATTTAGAACGCATGCAAGTGTTGCAAACTGGCTTGCATTGCGTTTATGGTATTTGTGAAGATATCCGAGATAGACAGATTGTAGTTCGAAATAAGCAAACGAACCTTCAGACGAGACTTGAAATGCTCGAAAGGGGTCAGGACGATATCTTGTCTAACATGGAGACTATCCACCAGCATCACCAAGCCCAGTATGCAGTACTCAGGACTGAGATGGAAGCACAGCGTTTGTTCCGAATAGAGATGTCACGACGCATACTACCCGTGGAGGATTCTGTTTCAGCCGAGTCTGAGAGGCATGAGCGTCGTCGCCGAAGGACAGATGGCTCAAGCCATTCTCCATCCCAGGACCAATCTCCATCTCAGGGTCCATCTTCATCACATGGCTAGGTGTTCACCATCAGTTTGTGTTCGCTGTTATTTCATGGTTTTTATTGTTTTATTAGTTGGATTTTAATTCAGTTGTTAAATTTAAATATTAATGTATTTGTTTTATGTTGTTTGGATTTAAATTTTAGTTTTAATATAATTGGTTATTTTCGAATTCTGCTTGTTTTTATCATTAATCCCACCTTCCCGAATTGTTTGGGGGTGGTAATATTTATACCGAGCATAATTCGCTATATGATCATCTTCCAGAAAGTTGTCTTGGAGTAAAGGTTGAGAATTTGGCCGATATCGGCATATCTATGATTATGTGTGGTGGTAGCATGAAATCTAGGAGAGTTTAGAAGTTACTATTCTAAATCTAGTATAAAAGATACCAGGGTTGTTATAAAATTAAAAATATGGTTTGTTTCCATTTTCGTGTTTGGAAATTTTCTATTTCCGGAAAATGCCTTAAACAATTTGGAAACTTGCCAATTCGTTTTGGAAGCTCAGAACCTATTTAAACTTCCTTCATTTTACACTCACAACCCACACTACAACCCACCATCACCTCTCACCTTTCACTCCAAGCTTTCCCTTCTTTTTCCTCTTAAACTTCTGCTTCAGCACTTACGAGCGCACCTGCGCCTCAGTAGAGTGCACCTGCGCCCTAGACAATTTTAGAACGTTTACTCAGAGCGCGACCACGCTTCTACTTGAGCGACTTCGCCAAACACCATAATTCCAAAACCCACGAGTGCACCCACCAAGTGGAGTGCAATCGCGCCGCCTCCCTCAAACAAACACAAAAATTTCCAATTTTCTGAAGGTTGTTCTAGGATTTTTGAAGCTGTTCAAAAGAGTAGTTGAGATGACATCTCCCATAGTCATACCTGAACAATCTTTCAAAGACGTGTTGGGAACTGAGACCTATGGACATTGGTTCAAAACAGATCCCGATTAGGATGGCGTCATCTACTGGTAAGTGATGACGATTCATATTCAACACAGTTTACTGCTTATTTCTACGACCACGTTAGATTCTATTGTAATCAGGATATAGAACAAGAATTCTCCGTCGTAGTCGATGACACGACACTAGAATTCAATAAAAATGTGGTCGCTTTAGTTTCAAGATTACCAATACCTGATCCTATTCACACATGGGCATATATGACCAATAATGCATACCTTTATGATTATACATATTTCCATGAGTATTATGGGGCAGGGGTATTTCGAGTAATGGACCAGGGGCGATATAGCATTGCCCTTGGTAGCCTGTCCCTAAACGTAGGCACCACCATGTTATTCATCTTGATGAATATTTTGGGGGAATGGCAATTCACTTCTGCAAACAGTACTGCTGGTAATATTTTCCTCGCTTTAGCTGAGGGACGTCGCCGATATGACATTCCCCGAGTTTTAGTCGCTAGTCTTAAGAGAGCCCAAAGCATGAGGCGTAAGTATCTTCTTATGCCTGTTTTGGTAAGCCGCATCATCGTAAGTTGTTTACCTCAGATTCGTGCCCCAATTCACAGATTGAAAAGGGTTGAAGTCATGAGACCCACCAATTGGGTGGCTCGCTCATTCGCGAATTATGACTTGGCGGGATGGCAAAAGCCTCATTTGTCGCCCCGCACATCCCATCGACATAATAACACTTAATGTGCTAGCATTAGTAGATGATAAATGGTGGCAAGCTTGGCAAGTTATAATGGCCTGGCAGGATGCGAAGGAACCTCATCTCTTTGATGAGGAGGAGGATGTTTAAGCGGAAGATAAGGTAAGTTTTTAGTTGTTATTGTCTGCTTATGTCCCAAGCAATTTAATTCTGTTAACCCCATAATGGATGGAACTCTTATAGAGTTGAGTCAGTTTTATTTCCTATATTAGTACGTTCTAACCTTGTTTTGCAGATGTTCCAGAATTTCACGCGTTTCAATGGTATTCTTCCCACCCTCTTTATTTAAAATACTTTGAGGAGAAAGCATGCTTCTTGTTTGGGGGGGCATAGAAACACGTGTAATTAAGGCATCTGTTAGGATATAGATAGGTATAATTTGCACTTGTTTTTCTAGTTAAAATTTTAAAAATTCAAAAATATAAATAAATAAGTTCATGCTATACACTTGGGAATATTGGTATTGTTTTCCTCTCTATGCTCTTAATAGTCTAGAAGTCTCACGTAGCTTTTGCATTAGAATAATTTTTAGAAACTTAGGTTAATATGTAGGTAATAATCTTTGCATCTATCTATAAATATATTACATGAGTATCGATGATTGTTAGCAAGAAGTTTCAAATCTAGGCTAGAGTACTTATCCTACAAATCCTGTGGAGAATATAGCCTAAAGCCTTATATGAGCCAAAACATTTGAGAAATGACACAAGGGAGAAGTAAAATCCGGATAGAGATATCACACGTCCACTTGCTTGATCACTATGCCATGTCCTAAGCGAGAATTTAGGCCCCTCTTTGGATCGATATAGCCGAAAATTCAAACCTATGAATTATTTTCCGCTAGTCCCCCTCTGAGCTTTCGTTAGCCTTTCATAAACCACAAATACTTTACCCTGCTACAAAACAAAACAAAATAAAAAATTCAACCTACCCAATTTAGATAAGTCCGAGAATAGAATGAGGAAGAAAGAAGAAGAGAAAACCTGTGTAAACAAAAAGTTAGTTAATTGCTTCAAAAAAAGAAAAAGAAGTTTCCATCCAAAGAAAAGAAAAAGAAAAATAGAAATAAAATAAAAACTCCAAAAAAATAGAATAAAAGGAGTCAAAAGCCAAAGAAAAAGAAAAAAATATGGCTAAGGATGGAAACAAAGTGTAGAAGCAAAAGTAAATAACAATGTTTTCTCTAGTTACATAATATGAAAACTCTATTATCTCAGACTTGTCCTTTTTGAATATTCATTTCCTTCATTCTTAAACCATCTCCTAATCCCCGCAACACCTAATAAAGACCTCTAGCTCAATTAAGAATAGGTTAGTGTGATAGTAAGTGGCAGATGTGTTTGATCGACTCCGGCTTCCTTGTTGTCATTGAGATTGTAAGGTAAAGTGTGCCCACTACACACTGGAGTAGAGAAACTTGAGCGGAGAAATCAGAGTGGTTTTTGTCTTGACATTTATGTGAGGACCTACTTAAGGACGCTATTCCGAGTTTTCAGAAACAAACCTGCTAGGCATTTCATGGTATTACTCATAGTATATATATTTGTATCATAGATAATTGATTATTATATATATATTAGCTTAGGTTTTTGACTTGGTTATTCTTATTCATTTGCTAGTGAGATGTATAGATAGTTGAGACATGAATGAGGAAACAATAGTTTTATTTCTTAGTCGTTGTAGTATAGTTGAAGTTTGTGAGTACCTTCATCGAAAAACTCTCACGAGGCTATAACTCGTCCACTAGGGAATTCCTAGTGGTTTAAGGCCTTGTTGCATATGGTCAATGCAATCGCACTCAGCGAAACGAGAGTAGATAGAACTCTATTTTTGGTCACTTATTCTAATTTCTCATCTTTGCTTGAGGACAAGCAAAATGCTGTTTGGGGGTGGTTTGATAAGAGCCCAAAACTGTAGTTTTAACCGTGTAACAGTCATACTTTTAGACCAATTATGTGAGTAATAATTAAGAGTTAATACTGATTACGTGTTTTTATGCATTTCAGGTTTCAAAGTCCATTATGTGTAGAAATGTGCCACTTTAGCGAGATAAAGGAGCAAAGGTCGGGTGCTAAGGAGTTCTGTGATTAAAGGCCAAGATTCAAGAAGACAAAGCCTTTCTAAAGCCCGGTCAAAAGCTGAAAAGTCGACGCGGGCAAAAACAACACTCAAAGTCAGCAGAACTTCCGAAGGCCGTATCTTTGGACTCAGACCTCGGAATTGGGCCTACCTTATGTCAAAACGACCGACTCGGAAAGAGCTTTCCAATGGTCTAAGACTTGACCAAATCAGATGAGCAAAAGTGGATGAAAATTCTGTTGAAGCCAACTGCAGCTGAAGAGGCCTTTTTGGACTGAAAAAATTGGGTTTTGGATCCAAGCCCATGCACGATTTTTGGATCTGAACATATAAAAACCAAAGATTACCTCTTTGTTAATGGTAGCTAATTAGACCTAAAAATATAGATAATTCTAGATCTAGATTTAATTGTTTTTAATTTAGTTTAGCTTCAATTCAATTCTTGTTTTAGATTAAACTCTTAGAATCATTGTTCTTAATTAGTTTGATAAATAAAATAGCTATTTGTCAATTTTGATTTTTGTCATTTCAATTTATAGATCTAGTTTTAATTCTTGTTGATTATCATTTCTGAGTTGTTGAATTAGATTGAACTATTCTTAGTTAAATTAGTCAAGTTAGAATTTTGATATGATGTTTAGTTATAATAATATGGGAAATGATGGTTTAATGAATCAAGGCTAAACCTCCATTTGAGGGGTTGATGAAGCCTTGATGAAAGCTTAGTTGTATAAGTGTAGAATCGTTGTAGAGTCTATTCCATTTTAGAAGGTCGTGTTTTGCCATGAGAATGGATAAACGACCTCACATGCTAGTTATAATTGGTAGAAATGCCATGTTAATTAGGGATTAGAACGAGCAATTCTTACAGTAAGAACGTAAGAATTGGATTACAACAGTCTATGCTAGGTGATTAAGTTGGATTCGAGGTGGAATCAATTCCCCTGTAATTCTTTATCTAGATTCACATTCAGTATTCAGTATCATTTCGTTATTCGTAACTTGTTAATTTCATTCACCTCGTAGTATAGAATTCCCCTCGTAAACCTCTCATTAGACTTAAGACCGATTAGTTAACTATGAAATCATTCCATGCTAGAGAACTAGGAGTGGAACGAATTTGTTACTCCACTCTATTTCGATAGAATTGAGAGAAGAAAACTTGATAAATATTGACTCATAAATAGTTTTAGTTTACTTACGTTTTGAGTTTCATCATTCATTTCGTAGGTAAACTATCATTTTTATCTTTTATCAGCACTCAGGTTAAATTTTGATAGACAGTGCCTAGGGCGTAGGTGCGCTCCGAGGTGTTGAAATGCTGAAGTGAGAAGGAAAAAGAAAGAAAATTTGGGAGTGAAAGGTGAGAGATGTGATTTTTGTGTGGAGAATGAATAAAGTTTATATAGGTTTGAGTTTCCAAAATGAATTGGGAAGTTTCGAAAACGTTTCAAGGCAATTGCCGGAAACAAAAATTTCCAAAATCGGAAACGGAAACTACCCATATTCTTGATTCTAATACAAACCTAATATCTCTTAGATTGAATTTAGAATAGTAACTTCTAAACTCTTATAGATTTCATCCTACCACCACATCTAATCCTAGGCATGCCCATATCGGCAATATTCTCAACCATCACTCCAAAACAACTTCTAAAATGGAGGATCATATAACAAATCATGCTAGAGTAAATAATACCACCCCCAAACAATTCGGGAAGGTGGGATTAACAATAAAAACAATGCACAATTTGAAAAGAACCATATTATATTAAAATTGAAATTCAAACAACATTTAACAACCAAATTCAAATTTAACTACGGAATTCAAAATTAACATCCGAACTAATAAAAACAATAATGCAATACATGCATAATTCACACCATAGAGAAACATTACTAAAAAACTGAGAAAACATGCAAGAGTGGAAGACGTGAATTATGTTAATCGTGGACTTAGGATCTGGTACTTATAGCCACACACTCCCTAGGGAGGGCCCGATTACCTGAATGGTGCACTTATCAATTTATGGAAGTGAAAGGAAGTACACCGAAGAATAAAATGAGTATTTTATAGTCAGATACTCAAGACTTTCTCTAACACATATGTATATAATGAACATGTAGTTTACCATATATCAATAACCGAAATAGTTCTGGATCGTTCCATAAATAATTACCGTGGAATGCACCCCCAAACAGAAACAAGCACCAAGATTTTTGACAATGCAACTTAGTGAAATGAAAGCGAAGTCTGATAGATCTAGAACGTAACCGAGCATGCACCTTCTTTTTCCTCCAACGAAGAGGTGGCCAAGTGAATGAGTGTGAAAAAATGGATGGTTGTGGAAGATACTTGGAATGTGGATAAGTGTTAGAAGAAAAGGGTGGGAAGAATGATTGGATTCTATGAGGGATTAGCTCAGGTAGTTGGTGGTAGGGTGGTGCTCTAGGCAGTGCTTGAGAGGGTGGATCATCACAGGCTCTTAGAAACTTGTCGAATTCCTCATCTAGGTTGTTCACATCCATATAATTATGGTATTCATCTCCATATTTGAGGAATTCATCTATCTCGTCTATTGTGAGGTTTACTCCATCTCTTGTAGTGTCGGAAGGCAGGGTGGAAAATTCTTTCTCTAGTTCAGTTATGTTAAAGGAATCAAAATTGTGATCTTTGTCTTCTTCCATAAGAGGGGTATCTACTAGTGTAGGGATGATATCGTCGGAAGCACCAATGTGATATACCAAACTCTCAATAGACTTAACTTCACCTTCTACAAGAAAACCTAGTTGTCTCTGCTTTTGTCTAAACATATTAACTTCCACAGAAAGATTTCCAAAAGAAAGAGTCATTGAGCCATCCCGACAATTTATTTGGGCATTGGCAGTTGCCAAGAAAGGACGCCCTAAGATGATGGGAATAGAATCATGAGCAACTTCTGTGTCAAGAATAACAAAGTTGGCTGGATAGTAAAAATCTTGCACTTTAACGAGAATGTTTTCAGCTACACCCTTGGGATACTTAATAGAACGATCGGCTAACTGTAAAGTCATTTTGGTTGGTTGAAGTTTTGTTAGACCCAGTTGTTTATATAAATAAAAAGGGAGTAAGTTAACACTCGCCCCCAGGTCTAATAAAGCAGTTGTTATGAAGGTATCACCTAAGGTGCATTGTACAGTAGGACGACCAGGGTCCTTGTACTTAACAATTCCGTTATGTTCAGATAAAGAGGGATAATGTTCAATTATGGAGGTGTATTGAGGGATAGAGATGGGGAAGTGCTACAGGCGTATAGCGGCAGTTCTAAGAAGAAATCGGTGATCTATCGAACCGCTAGTCGCTCTAAAGCAGGGAATGTGTGGAGCAGCCGAGGATAACACGAATTAAAGTGCAATCAGACTCTATGCAGGGGGTACAGATATTAACAAAGCAAGATAAGCCACCGTGGTACTGTAGGAACCTGGTAGCACAGATTCAAACAGTAAGCTCAAAGTTTGACATAGTATCCTTTGTCCATCTCTTCAGGGAAGGTAACCAAGTAGCTGACTACTTATCGAAATTAAATAGAGACGATTGTAATGGATTGGTGCTCTTTATTCCCCCGATGGATCAAAAAATGCATGTACTGATCACGAGGGATAAGGAAGGCACTATGTACTTGAGAAAATGAAGTTAATAAAGTTTGGGGGTTGACCCCTAGTTATTTAAAAAAAAAAAAAAAAAAAAAAGAATGCTTCGGGGGGTATGTTGGTTTTCCTCTTCTTGGTGCACAACTCTTTTAGAAACTTAGCATGTCCAGGTAGACTTTTTATAACATCTAGAAAAGGTAGGTTAATAGTCAGATTTTTAAACACTTCCCTAATCTCATCAAAATTTTCGTCCTTCTTAGACATAACTAGTCTCTGGGGATATGGTGGTTTATCTCTATATTTAGCAATATTATTAGTCTTTGCTTTATCTCTATCCGTTTTCCATCTAGGTGTCCATATTGGAACCTCTACAGGTGTAGGGTCTTCAATTTCTATTATTAGGTATTGTAAGGTTTTCCCTTTCGGTTGTGGTTTAACTGGTACTTCTATAGTTGTATGGTCTTCAGTTTCTATTATAATATTTGGTATGGTTTCATTTTCAGCTTCTGTTTGCGAATGGTCTTCAAGCATAGTTACTTTGTTATCAACTACTCTCCTTGAACGAAGGGTAGTGACTGCCTGTAGGTCCCTTTGGTTTATATTACCATTAGAGTGAATACTGTTTATTTCGAAGGCAGTGTTTGTTGACTTAGGAGTAGGCACTACTTGACCTGGAAACACGCCTGTTTGGTTATTATTTTGGTTAGGAGACATGTCAATAACCTTTTGGCACAAAGACTGCATCATTTGCATCGTTTGTTTCATCATATTAGAGTTTTGATCATGCTGATCTTTCATCAAGTTTGAGTTTTGTTGCATAATTTGATTTTGTTTTTCCAACAAGGTCACTACTAATTTGTCTGTAGATGGTTGAACTGGCATTAAGGCTTGTTGAGCGTTCATGTCTTGATGTTGATAGTTCTGGGTTATGGGCACCAAACCTCTATTCTGGTCACCTAAGTTTCCTAGTCCTTGAGGTTGAGTTAACTGGTGGAAGTTTGATGGTTGTGGTGGTGGTTGTGCATAGACAAGAGGACAATAGAAGTCGGAATGCTCAAGACTAAAACAGACATTACAACGAGTAGATTTAATGTTAATGACAGGAGTGGGTTATTGTTTAACAGAGATGGAATCTACCTTTTTAGTGAGGGCATCGATAAGAGTTTTAAGCTCGAAATCAGGTTTAACCTCAAAAGAAGAAGGAGTGGAGCGGGAAGATTCTTTACCTCCCCAAGATTAGCCCATGAGTCCACAGAGTTTGGAGTTTGGGCAGTTAACCAAGACGCTGCCTTATCGGCTAGGGTGAATGGAAACACCCTAAGTTTAATTTGATCTAGACTTACGCTAGGATGATGGAATGTAGTGAGAACTTGGTCTATCCTACGCATATACTGGTAAGGCTTCTCGTGGTCTAAACCATGAAAAACTGGTAACAAGTTAAATATATTAGGGTGAATTCGAAAATCCCCCACTAGGTCTGCAAGAATGATGCATGACTTAGGGCCATCGTTTAGGACTTTATAAAAATCAGAGAGAGGAGTATCTTGTTATTTAGCCATTGATGCAGGTGTAGTGTGTGAAATTCTAGATAGGCGTGTGGTATTTATGTTTATGAAAAACAAGCCTAATTATACTAGAATTAAAACTCCTCTGACAAAAGAGGCGAGGAGTGGAAGAAGGAATACCTGAATGCCTCCTCGCTACGCGTTTGAATAGCGTCTTGTATACGTGAGCTTAGTGTTTGTATGATTTTAGAAACACTGAATAACTTGAAGAAATGAAAATTTGGACTGACCTGTGAAAATCGGGCTGCTCTAGAAGAGGGCGCGGGTCGCGCTCCTGTCTAACTCAAGTTCCGTGGTTGAGCGCGGGGCGCGCTTGGAAATAGGCTACCTAGGGCGCGGGTCGCGCTCATGCTTGACACAATGTCCAGGCGGCTGAGTGCGGGGCGCACTTGGAAATAGGCTATCTAGGGCTCGGGGCGCGCTCGGGCTTGACACAATGTCCAGGCGGTTGAGCGCGGGGCGTGCTTGGAAATTGGCTATCTAGGGCGCGGGGTGCGCTCAGGTGGAATTTGGAATTCCAGTGTTTTGGGCGCGGGTCGCGCTCAGGTTTGGCCTTGTATGGGCGTGGGTCATGCTCTCCAAAAAATATGAAAATTTTACAGTAGATTGCTAAGACGTCTATCAAGTAGCCTGTAAAATTTCAGATCAATCGGAGCTATGGAAGTCCTTCTACTATCCTTCAAAGTTTGTGAAACAGATTTCGGACACAATATAAACAACCAAATGGTTAACCAATCAAAACAGAGACAAAAATCACCAAAATTATACTGGAGACTCCTGACAGATCATGGGTATTCCTGTAAAAAGTGTAGAGTAATTGGAGTTCTACAAACCCTTCTTATTGGCTGTTGTTCAAGAAATTAAGTGTTTGCAAAACTGCAGAATCACACTGGTCAAAACAAATAAAAAACTCGTAAATTTTTTACTGCAAACTCCTGACTTAGGATAGATACTCTTGTAAAAAGTTTAGAATTTTTGGAACTGCCTAAGTAACCTTACTTGTCTATTTTTCAAAAACTTACGGTTTGAAAACTGAAATGTAGCACTGTAAAGATTATATTAGTTCACTAGGTAAAACAACTAGGAGAAATCTGTCAAAATTACAGTAAATCAATAACACCTTAAGAATTACACCTGTAAATTTTCAGAAATTTTCAAAATTTACAAATACCTTTACTACAGTGTTTTCATCTGTGAATCCGCAGCCCCTATGCCTAAAACAGTGACCAGTTCCAAAAATTCAAGAAATAAGAATGAAAAATTAAAGGGGTGGGTGGGTAGAGAATGAGGGATTCCCCCTTGAATTCAAGCAATTGAATTCTTGTCTTGAACGAGATTAAGATAGCAGCGGCACCATTTGATAAACGTAAAAACTAAACTTAGATTACTCTAACCTCATTCTTACGGTATCAATTATTTTATTTCCTACTCTCACATATAGATTCATGCAATATATATAGAGTACGGATTCGTTCCACTCTTAAACTATCAAGACATAAATGGAATTCAACTAATCAAACACAAGGAACAATGGTGAGAGTAATGAGATGTGAAATTTCTATTCTGAATAACAACTATTCTAACAATCAATCATCCTCACATGGCTTCTTTAACCTCCTCTAATGGAAGTTTTAGCCTAATATCATTATACTATCATTCCCAACACAAGAACAATAATAACAAGTCATAATTTAATAACTAATTTAAACTTTATAAATCTAATTTTAACAATAGTCTAAGAATCAAAATGAAGACAACCTAATTTATGAATTTAAAACAACTAAAACTAAATAAGAATTTAATCAATAACTAATTGAAATGAAAACTAATACTTTATTATAAAACTAATAGTGATTCTAAATAATAATCTACTTTGTTCTAACACTAATTAATTGAAGGTAAAAACTAGATCTAAAACAAGCTATTCTAACTAATTAATGGAGTCTAACCTAATTTTCTACTCTAGATCTAAGTATTCTTAAGAGCTAAGTCTTCTCCATACAAATGGAGGAGACCAGATCCACTTTTTTGTAACCCTAAACCCTAAACCCTAAACCCAAAACCCAATCTCTTCAGTCCACAAGGCCCTTTTCAGCAGGATCTGATTTCAGCAAGCTTTTTGTCCACTTTTGCTCCTCTTCTTGGGTCAAGGCTTGGACCATAGGAAATCTCTTTCCGAGCCGGTCGTTTTGACATAAGGTAGGTCCAATTCCGAGGCCTGAGTCCAAAGATACGGTCTTCGGAAGTTCTACTGACTTTTGTGTATTGTTTCTGCCCGCATTGACTCTGACTTCTCAACTTCTAACCGGGCTTTACAAAGGCCTTTTCTCTTTGAATCTTGGCCTCTATTCACAAAACTCCTTTATATCGCCAAAGTGGCACATTTCTGCACAAAATAGACTTCAATGCCTGAAATACATAAAAGCACGTAATCAGCATTAACTCTTATTTATTACTCGCATAATTGGTCTAAAAGTATTATTGTTAAGCGGTTAAAACTACAGTTTTGGGCTCTTATCAGGAAACAAGGATTAATTCTTTAAAAATTCAAGTTAATATACATACAGTAATCAAAATATCTACATATGAGCATGTATGCAGTGATCTTTACAATGAAATATATGAGCAGTGCCATTTCTGGATCCTTTTGATATCGTCCTTAAGTAGGTTCTCACAGGTATGTGTCGAAACACAATTTCTCTCTTATTTTTCCACTTAAGTTTTGCTAACTCCAGTGTACAATAGGCATATATTTCCTCACATACTCAATGACAGTTAGAGGAGCCGAGGTCGAGAATTCACATATACTACTTATTATCACACCATCCTACTCCTAATTGAGCTAGAAGTCTTTATTAGGTGTTATGGGGCTTAGGTGGTAGTGTAGAAGAAATTGGAATGGAAAATTCAAAAATGATAAGCATAAGAGAATAAGGTCTTCGAGATATTTATACTAGAGAAATCCTTATTTTCTTTTCTGCTTCTAACATGAGTTTCAATACTTAGCTTTTAAGCTTTTGTATTCCCTTTTGATTTGATTTTGGGGAAAACTCTAACTTTGATATTTCTTTTGATTTTTGGAAACATATTTCTATTTTTCTTTTCTTTTCTTCTGAAGCTGGTAACTGATTTTGATTTGTGACAAATTTTTCTCTTTATTTTTCCATACTTCATCCTATTTCTCATACTCATCATCTAGGAGGGCTTATTTATTTGTGGTTAATAGATGGGTAATGAATTTTTGGTGAAATAGAAAGGGTTAATGAAAGGTTCAGTGGGGCGACTAGTGGTAAAATTTTTTTACAGGTGTGAATTTTTGGCTATATCGATCTAAAGAAGGCGTAAATTCTCGCATAGGATTCGGGTAGTGATCAAGTAAGTAGTTGTGTGAACTTCTCTATTTGGAAAAACTACTCCTCTATGTCATTACTCACATACCACACATTTTGAGGCTTTTTGGTTAGATTCTTACAGGATATGTAAATTAAGTTGTCTAACTGTGGATCCCAGATACTTACTGCTATGTACATTTAATGATAGTCAGTGCATGAATGCTCATGAAAAGGTGTAAAAACTATTTCATACATGTTAACTTAAGTTTCTAAGACCAAATCCTAATTCTAATGCTAGGGTGAGATTTCTAGATATTTTTCATCACCGAACAGGAAACGAGACTTTGTCACTAAATACACTTATTTAGACAAAAAATAAAACTATATACAACCTATAAATGCTTAATTTTTGCGAAAGGTTCTCACCACCCCCACACAGATGGACGCTGTGTCCTCAAAGTGTCAAGAGGAAGAAAGAATATACCTGAGAGGCTTTGAGCAAAAATATAGTAGACATCTTCAACAGAAAATTATGGTAACACAACATATATTATACAACACAAAAGTGAAAACACACTGTTAGGTTATTTATTTATCACAACAAATATATACATCAACTTATAGTGCCCCAATTACCAATTGGGGGTATTGTCCATTCTTGCTTCATCTTTACCGAAATGCCATTCCTTTGTGTCTTGCCAGTTAATCATGGTCTGCCAGACTTCGCTCCACTTCCTCTTTCTGGAAGTGTCCAAATGGGCTATCATGTCTTCGTCTTTTGGGAAACAACGGACGTACCTCAAGTACCTTGAAGAGCACCGACGCCAGACCCAAAATCGCAAATAATGAATTATCCTGTTTGCTGGACACAAAGAATCTACTCTTACCAAGTCATGAAAAGTGGCTGAAAACTCTGGAAAGAATGTCTTCATTATGCGGCATGTAGTAACTGGCAAGGTGATATAATGTTGTCGAGAAAGGCGAGCCCTTTTTAGGTTCTCAATTACTAGGTTCGTGATGTCGAAAGAGGTATGTTGCTGGGCCAGAGCATGGAAGGTCTTGCAAGCTGATGACGGTAGTAGTGGAAAAATGCCAATCCCCCATGATGTTCAAAAGGATAAATATCATGGCAGTTGATAACCCGTAAAAACTCAACTAGATTACTCTAATTTTATTCTTATGGTATCAATTATTTATTTCCTACTTTCACATATATATTCATGCAATATATAGAGTACGGAATCGTTCCACTCTTAAACTAGCAAGACATAAATGGATTCAGTTAATCAAACACAAGGAAACAATGGTAAGAACAATGAGAGTAGTGTTGTGATTTATTTAAACTAAAACTAATTATAAATTAAACTAATTTAACTAAGCAATTAAAAGGTGAATTTAATGAATTGGAAAAACATAGAGGGGGGAGATTCCACCTTGCAATTCGATTGGCTATTAGTTAGTCATCGAATCGAATATTGATCCCTAGTGAATACCAAGTCCTCTCGAATCAAGGTTCCACTAGCATGAGAGTTTAGCTCCACCACAAATCTCTTTGATGGTGGCTCTAAACTCTAGTTCATCATTATGAGGTTTTTCTCTAAACACTTATAATAATGAATTTGAAATTCTATTCTAAATAACAACTATTCTAACAAGCAATCATCCTCACATGACTTCTTTAACCTCCTCTAATGGAGTTTTTAGCCTAATTTCATTGGATTCATTGACAATAAACAATAGTAGGAAGACATAATTAAATTAAACTAAACTTGATTAAAATAACTTGAATTGAATTGAATTAACTAATTATCAATTTAAGACAAACTAAATCTATGAATCAAATATTGAATTAGAAACTAAAACTTGAAATACAAACTAATTATTGATTCTAAAAATTAAATCTTGTTCTAAACACTATTTTGATGCTAATTAACTACCTCTAAAACTAACTATTGGATCTAGACTAAGTAAAGCTAATTAAAAACTAAGTAACTTAAGATCTAAGCTTTTGTCTCTTGATATGGAGGAGACAAGATCCACAAATTCATGCATGGGCTGAGGAGCCATGTTTTGGGCCAGAAAATCAAGCCCAAAACCACATTACTTCAGTCCACAAAGGGTTTCAGCTGGAAATGATTTCAATAGCCTTTTTGTCTATTTTTTGCTCCTCTGATTGGGTCAAGGCTTTGACCATTGGAAAGCTCTTTCTGAGACAGTCGTTTTGACATAAGGTAGGCCTAATTCTGAGGTCTGAGTCCAAAGATATGGCCTTCGGGAAGTTCTCTTCGACTTTTGTCTTATTGTTTACGCCCGTGTTGACTTTGACTTTTCAGCTTTGACCTGGCTTTAAAAAGGCTTTTTATCCTTGAATCTTGGCCTTTTATCATAGAACTTCTTAGCAACCAACCCTTGCTCCTTTATCTCGCAGAAGAGGCGCATTTTTGCATATATTCGACTCTAATGCCTGAAATACATAAGAATACGATAACAATACTAACTCTTACTTATTAATCACATAATTGGTCAAAAGCGATATTGTTAAAAGGGTTAAAACTACAGTTTTGGGCTCTTATCAAACCACCCCAAACAGCATTTTGCTTGTCCACAAGCAAATATGAGAAATTAGAATAAGTGACCAAAAATGGAGTTCTAACTAATCTCGTTTCGCCGAGTGCGATTGCATTGACCATATGCAACAAGGCCTTAAACCACTAGGAATTCCCTAATAGGCGAGTTATAGCCTTGTGAGAGTTTTCTAGTAAAGGTACTTACAAACTTCATCTATACTACAACGACTAAGAAATAAAACTATTGTTTCCTTATTTATGTCTCAATGATCTATACATCTCACTAGTATTTAAACAAGAATGATCATTCTAAAACTTAAACTAATACATGCATAATAATCAAATCATCTTAAGATAAACAACTATACAATGAACTATGATATAAAATGCAATGGCAGGTCTGTTTATGAAACTTTTGGGTAGCGTGCCTAAGTAGGTTCTCACAAGGAATGTGTCAAAACACATAACACTCTGATTTTTCCACTAAAGTTTGCTAACTCCAGTATGCAGTGGGCACATGTTTCCTCACAATTTCAATGACAATCCAAGGAAGCTGAGGTCGATCAAACACATCTACCACTTACTATCACACTAACCTATTCCTAATTGAGCTAGATGTCTTTATTAGGTGATACGGGGCGTAGGTATTGGTTAAAGAAGAAAGGAAATGGATATTCAAAAAGACAAGTATGAGAAAATAGGGTTTTCATATTATGTAACTAGAGAAAACCTTGTTCTTTTGCTTCTACACTTTGTTTCCATCCTTAGCCTTTTTATTTTAGCTTTTTAACTCTTTTTATTCTATTTTTGGAGTTTTTATTTTATTTTATTTTCTTTGGATGGAAACTTCTTTTATTTTTTTTTTTAAGCAACTAACTAATATTTGTTTACACAGGTTTTTCTCTTTTCTTTTCTTCACTCATCCTATTTCTCAGACTTATCTAGATAGGTAGGCTAATTTTATTTTTTATTTTGTTTTATTGAGTAAAGAATTTGTGGTTTGTGAAAAAGGCTAATGAAAGGCTCAGTGGGGCGACTAGCGGATAATAAATTTCATATAGGTGTGAATTTCTGGCTATATCAATCCAAAGAGGGCCTAAATTCTCACTTAGGATATGGTGTGGTGTTCAAGCAAGTGGATGTGTGATTTCTCTATTCGGAATTTACTTCTCCCTTGTGTCATCACTCAGATATTTCACTCCTATGAGGCTTTTAGGCTAGATGCTCACAGGATATGTATTAAGTACTCTAACCTAGGTCTCAGAAAAATACTGCCAAGTACAATCAAAGATGCTCATGCAAGATGTTCATGAAAAGATGCAATAACTATTACCTATATATTAATCTATGTTTCAAAAATTAAATCCTAATTGAAGTACTACGTGAGATTTCTAGACTAATATCATCATGGAGAAGAGAACAATATTATTATCACTCAGTGCCTAGTATAAACAATATTTATGATTTTTAATTTTTTATAAAGAAAAGTGTGTAATTTACATCCTAAAAGTGCCTAATATTTTCAAATGTTTCTATCCTACCCCCAAACAATCGAACACTTTGTCCTCAAAGTGCAAAGAGATAAGGAAAGAATTTACCATAGAAACGTGGCAAAAATTGGCAGTACCTGTAACAGAAATATTGTAAAGATGATATGATAACATGAAACACAATTAAACTGTTACGTACTAACTAACACAAACTCTACTGAAGTAAACATGATAGGCAAAGGGTGGCAAAAAGATTTGAAATGAAATACCAAAATACGCCACCCCCAAACAAAATTGGAAAACTCTTTTTAAGTTTGAAAATGTTTGTTTGGCCTATACTCCAGAAAGGTGTTATGTTACAAAAAATTATATGGGTCTTTTTAAGTCAGATTCCCTAGACTTAATGTGATATATATGTATTAGCATGCATTTTACCATACATTAATAATCTAAATAATTGTGGATCTTTCCATATATAGTTAACACGTAATGCACCACCAAACAGAATTAAGCACCAAGATTTCCTATGGCATGGCTTAGTAGAATGGGAGTGAATTCTGATGGATCTAGAACCTAATCGAGCATAAAGTTTCTTCTTTTGCTTTGAACGAAAAGGTGCCCAAGTGAATGATCGTGATAAAATAGATGGTTGTGGAAGATATGTAGGGTATGGATAAGTTTTAGATTGAAGGAATGGAAAAAATGAGTGCATGGTTTTAGCATAAAACTTATTGGTGGCATGGGTTGGTATTAGCACACATCTGAAAATGAAGGTATCAGGTGGCTCTTTAGGTAGTTCTTGATAGGATGGATCATCACAGCCTCTTAGAAACTCGTCGAATTCCTCATCTAGGTTGTTCGCATCCATATAATTATGGTATTCATCTCCATCTTTGAGGAATTCATCTATCTCGTCTATTGTGAGGTTTACTCCATCTCTTGTAGTGTCGGAAGGCAGGGTGGAAAATTCTTTTTCTAGTTCAGTTATGTTCAAGGAGTCAAAATTGTGATCTTTGTCTTCTTCCATAAGAGGGGTATCTACTAGTGTGGGGACAAGATCGTCAATAGCAGTAATGTGATATACAAAACTCTCAATAGACTTAACTCCACCTTCTACAAGAAAACCTAGTTGTCTCTGCTTTTGTCTAAACATGTTAACTTCCACAGAAAGATTTCCAAAAGAAAGAGTCATTGAGCCATCCTGACAATTGATTTGGGCATTGGTGGTTGCCAAGAAAGAACGCCCTAAGATGATGGGAATAGAATCATGAGCAGCTTCTGTGTCGAGAATAACAAAGTCAACGGGGTAGTAAAAATCTTGAACCTTAACGAGAATGTTTTCAACTATGCCTTTGGGATACTTAATAGAACAATCGGTTAACTGCAAAGTCATTTTGGTTGGTTGAAGTTTTGTTAGACCTAGTTGTTTATATAAATAAAAAGGGAGTAAGTTAACACTCGCCCCCAGGTCTAATAAAGCAGTTGTTATGAAGGTATCACCTAAGGTGCATTGTACAGTAGGACGACTAGGGTCCTTGTACTTAACAATTCTGTTATGTTCAGATAAAGAGGGATATTGTTCAGTTAAGAAGGCTTTGTGGGGTATGTTGGTTTTCCTCTTCTTGGTGCACAACTTTTTAGAAAC
The DNA here is from genome assembly GCF_015680905.1 of Coptis chinensis. Lineage (NCBI taxonomy): Eukaryota > Viridiplantae > Streptophyta > Magnoliopsida > Ranunculales > Ranunculaceae > Coptis > Coptis chinensis. Next base: position 81,547,711 of record NC_141463.1, on the reverse strand, counting down.
TTAGCGTGTCCAGGTAGATTTTTTTTGCATCTAGAAAAGGTAGGTTTATAGTTAGATTTTTAAATATTTCCCTAATCTCATCAAAATTCTCGTCTTTTTAGACACAATTAGTCTCTGGTGATACGGTGGTTTATCTCTATTTTTAGCATAAGGGTCAACAATATTATTAGTCTTTGCTTTATCTTTAGCCATTTTCTACCTAGGTGTCCATATTGGAACCTCTACAGGTGTAGGGTATTCAATTTCTATTATTGGGTCTTGTAATGTTTTCCCTTTTGGTTGTGGTTTAATTGGTACTTCTACAGTTGTAGGGTCTTCAGCTTCTATTATAGTATTTGGAATGGTATCATTGTTAGTTTGCGGGTGATCTTTAGGCATAGTCACTTGGTTATCAACTACTTGCCCTGAACGATGGGTAGTGACTACTTGTAGGTCCCCTGGGGTTATATTACCATTACACTAAATACTTTTTATTTCAAAGGTGGTGTTTGTTGACTTAGGATTAGGCACTGCTTGACCTGGAAACACGCCTGTTCGGTTATTATTTTGGTTAGGAGACATGTTAATAACCTTTTGGCACAAAGACTGCATCATTTGCATCATTTGTTTCATCATATTAGAGTTTTGATCATGCTGATCCTTCATTAAGTTGGAGTTTTGTTGCATAATTTGATTTTGTTTTTCCAACAAGGTTACTACTACTACTTCTATAGATGGTTGAACTGGAATTAAAGCTTGTTGAGCGCTCATGTCTTGATGTTGATAGTTCTGGGTCATGGGCACTAAACGTCTATTCTGGTTACCTAAGTTCCCTTGTCCTTGATGTTAAATTAACTGGTTGAAGTGTGATGGTTGTGGTGGTGGTTGTGCATAGACAAGAGGATAATAGAAATCAGAATGCTCAAGACTAAAATAGACATTACAACGAGTAGATTTAATGTTCATGACAGGAGTGGGTTGTTGTTTAACAGAGATGGCATCTACCTTTTTAGTGAGGGCATCGATAAGGGTTTTAAGCTCGGGATCATGTTTAACCTCAAAAGAAGAAGGAGTGGAGCGGGAAGATTCGTTACCTCCCCAATTGTTGTTCCTCTTAGATTGATCTTCTAAGAATTTATAAGCCTCCAAGGCTCCTTTACTAAGAAAACTACCCCCAGTCATGATATCTAGAACCTCCTTATGACGATGTAAAATCCCCTTGAAGAAGGCACGGACAAGCGTGTCTTTTGCAAGATTATGATGCGGGCATTCATTGAGAAGATCAGTGAAACGATTCCAGGCCCCTGAAAAGGATTCTTGAGGATTCTGGCGGAAGAAATGAATCTTTTGAAGCATTTCATCTATCTTCAGTGGTGGGTAAAACTGTTCTATGAACAATTGAACAAGATTAGCCCATGAGTCCACAGAGTTTGGCGTTTGGGCAGTTAACCAAGATGCCGCCTTGTCGGCTAGGGTGAATGGAAACACCCTAAGTTTAACTTGATCCGGATGATGATGTTCTGACGTGTGTATAATGTCATTAGTCCTTGGTGAATTAAACGAAGGCCTTCCATAGGATTAAATACGTTATGTATTGCATTTTCATTGAAGATGTCGACAGGGGAACAAGCTTCGCCGGTTTCTGCACCGGCATGGTTCTTTGCAACGTCTGGAGTCCAAAACCCATTCATACAAACTGAGTGAATGGTGAGAATATTAGCTGTTCTGAGATAGGTATTAGGAGCAGTAATAGGAAAACCCCAACGCATCATGATAAGTGTCACAATGGTTGGCAAAGGAGTTGACTTTTTCCTGGCATGTGCGATCGCGTTCCAGAGAAATTTAATTATGCAAAAATCATTGCATTTAGTCTGCAGGACCCAGAGTAGATGGAGGAGGGGTTTTGTTATTACGGAAGTCTTGGATGTGCCAAGCACATTATGAGCTAGTCATTGGATCACAGATAATTAGTTCCTTTGCAAGGATCGCTGATACACAATACGGTTTTTCCGGTTATATTCGCCGTGAAGGATAGTTGCAAACATTAGATGCCTTAAATTGTTGAATGGTGAATCCTGAAGGTGAACCCCAGGGTTTGTCATGGGAATTTGAAGGACCTCAAAGATGATTTCTGGAGTCAATTCGCGCTCGCATTCGTTTGCACGGACAAAGAATTGCCCGTTTTGGAAATAACCCTGTGTATAGAATAGCAGGACCAATTCTCTAGAATAAAGTGCCTGCTTATGATGTAATAGAGGGAACCATCCTCGACGTAAAATTTCTATGTCAAAAAATGGATGAAAAAGACCGTTTTGGTAATTTTCCATAAAATTTTGCTCAGGCACGAAAATTCGATTGAGGGCCATTAAAGATGGAATGAATGGAGTGGTGAAGCTAATTTAATGAAAAAGGGAAGAATGGATTTCAGAGGTGTATAGCCTTGCTATATATAGGCACCAATCCGAAAGTGTAGAAAATACGGCTCAAGGTGTCACAGGGTAGTTAGACCACGTGTATTTTCTAAAATAATTCTGTCGAGGTGCTAGCCCAAAAGATAGTTGAAAATCAAATCCCTGATACTGTGAATTAGACGTGGGAAGAGATGGAATATACGAGAGAAGGTTGCACAGGGTAGTTTTACCAACTTGTATATTCATACAACAATTAAACAATACGAGCACATAGATAAGATCTTATATTAAATTGTAACAACGTACAGGGATGTGAAAATAAACCATAATGATAACGGAAAAACAAATCTAAATATTAGATAGGACTATATGCCACATTAACAACATTACGATTATAAAACAAAACTAGCATGAAGACTTGAGTAGCATATTCAATTTGCCTCTGCTCAAACTTTTCTAGTGCATCCATGAAGCTCAAATTTGGTAAGAACGTAACAAAACGTAAATTGAATTAAAGAAAAAATGTAGAGAGAAGAAGATGAAAGGAGTGAATGTGAAAAAGGTAGTAACTTCTATTTATAGAAAGGAAATGGAGCCGTTTTCTGACCGTTTTGGTTACCGATTTCAGATCGATAGTGACGGTAACGCTCGCCGTTAAGTGTGTGACGTCAAACAATATATATATATATATATATTTAACTTGGAAATATATAGGATCTAATATAATATATGACAAGGCAAATTTTTTTGGAAAAGGTAGGAAATATAAGACATACTAGTCTAGAAAATTAAAACACAAACACGTAAATAAAATATCTGATATAAATAAAATACAAGTGCGGGAAAATAAAATGTTTACTGAGAATCCTCAGGGGCTGCTGAGGAAGAACCAGGAGTCTTGCCCAGCGTGCAGAACGAGCTCCCATGGAGGCTAACTGCTCCTAGATGTCACCTAGAGTCTGCATCACCTGAGCTGGTCCTGAAACTGGTGCTGATTTGCCATGAGCATTCGCTGGAACTGATTCTAGCGAGTAGTCATAGTAACCTGAAATGCATTCATAGAAGTGCGCATTTCTTACTGAAATTCGCCCATTGAGTCGGTCAGTGAATCGTGGCGAGTGCTCATATTCTCCCTAAGTTTGCCCATGTTACGTTCCATCGATACATGGCGAGTATACATGTCTCGCATGCCACTGTTCATAGCACGTAGGGCATCTATAGGACAGCTCATCTAGCTCATGGCAGCCTCATCAAAGAAAGGTGAAGGTGGTGGGTGAACTGGAGCCACATTATCGTGTTCAGTTGCCATGCGTGCTGTGGGTTCCCATGGGGACAATATGCATTTCTTGAAAACAGTCATATTCTCATATGGCAGCATAGGGACTAACGGGGTGGCAGACAGGAAACCCAAATTAATCATAACATGCGTTACAAGAACAACAAGAGGGGCTGACCTGAGTGTGGAATGCGTAATCATACCGAATATAAATGTGCATATGCAGAAGTTACCCTTGCACTCCTGGAGAACCTAGAGTAGGTGGAGGAATGTCTTGTTAATGTCCGATGGCTTAGAAGTGCCAATGACATTTTGCCCCAGCCATTGAGTCATGGCCAGCTGGTTCCGTCGCATTGAGCATTGATACGCGCATTTCCCATCCAGATTATACTCGACCTCGATTAGCATGTCGAGCATGAGGTCGTAAGTCCCTGGATATACGGACTGTTGCTGAGTCAGCACATGCTCGATCACTGGTATGCCCTTGATCCCGGAGATTAACACAGGTGTTACTTGGCGGTGCACACCGTCGATGGTGACCTAAAAATGGTTGCCATTAAAGGCACCATTGTTGTAAAACTTTAAAACTAAATCCGTTGAATACACCCCGCCATTGGCATACAACAAATACTCCCATCCTCTAGAGTGTATTTCTATATCAAAAAATGGCGCAAACATCCCACTTTCAAATCCTCTTGAGTGTATTTCTGTATCAAAAAATGGCTCAAACATCCCACTTTCAAATAGTGATCCAAATTTTTTTTCCACCGAAATATGCCTATTTCCGGCCATTGGTGATCGTAGGAAGAGGATGGGTATTGATTTGAGATGAGGGGGAGAATTGGAAGTTGCTGATAGAAGAGAATTTGATTCTGAGCTGTGGTGGTCTCGTGCGAGACTTGGGTTTAACGTGGGCATGTCTCGTGCGAGACTGAAACAAGAGGGGACAAGATCCGGTTTTTGGGGGAGACGAAGGATGGATTGATGATTCGTGTGGTTGATGTCACGTGTTATTAATGGGTTGAGAACCACGAGATTTGGTTGGGCCCAAAATTTCCCCAAGCCCAAATCAAGCCTAAAGCCCAAATCGAGCCTAAAAAATAAACGCGCACACATGATTCGTTCGGACTCCGAATTGGATAAATGAGACACTGAAATGATCGACACAAAAAATGCCATCCAATTATAGGAGTCATTCTTAAAGGCCAAAAGAGATTTTGAAAAGAAGGAGGGATGTTTTATTTATAAACAAATTTTTTTATTTTTTTATTTTTTTTTATGGTTTTATTTCTATATAAAGGAGATTAACGTGAACAACACTGGATGTCCAGAAAACTCACTATCTAAATTCTTAGGCAACTATCATGTCGGCTCTTAGAGCGAATCCAAATCCAGCCAGACTGTGGCTTCACCTTTATGTATTATGGGGTTAGGGGCAGGACAGTACCATCCTAGACAGTGCACGCTACGGTCTAAAATAATATTGCCCTTATTACATACGGCTATCCTCAAACTGCCCCAAAGGTAACTCATAGTAACCAATTCTTGGGGTTGGCCTGGTGGAATCCATTGCACGTGAGCATCCAAAGTAGGCAACATCTGAAGTTGGACACGAATCTATTTGTGTATAGCTTAATGCAAGGGGAATTTTAAAAGACAACAAAATATACATATCTACACGGTGAGTCTTTTAACGTCAAATCCTCAAGACGAATCCCAACCCGTGGGAGGAACGACTTGTCGAAGTTGATCTCGAGCTACTGGTGTCAAACAAGTGTATACGTTGTAATTAACATCTTCACCAAGTGGCTGAAGACCAGGGCAGTTAGGGGTATGACAATGCATACACCACCCCATTCTATGTGCACGTCGTCGACGAGCAAAAGTACTGCGACCTTGCCCAATTCGAGAGGGGTGAGACTTTGTCCAAATGACAATTTGAATGTGGGCAGGAAGAGAGTAGAAAAAAGTGGAAAAAGAAGGAGGATAAATTTTTGGAACCCATCGTTTACCAGGAGGGACGTTTGCTCGCGTTTCAGAAGACATTTATACTCAGTTCTGAGGTGGAGTTTTTGTGGACGACTACGGCTCCGGCGCTTGCAACCACACACTTCAAAGTACTTTTGAGATCATAAAATAGAAGATGGCCCGACTACCAAAATAACGTACCCTCTATAGAGAAACAAGATTGAGTACGTCGAACAAAACATCTAGTCTATGTATACCGGATCCTGAAGAAGAGTCTGTTCAACAGTTGGGGAGCGTAACTCGTGGTAATATTTCAAGCATTGTCTATTTACTTGAAATTCGCTGTTATCTTGTGGATTAAGTAAAGAGATTGCGCCATAATGGGTCACGGCTGACACAATGAAAGGACCAGACCATCGTGTTTTCAATTTACTAGGAAAAATGTGCAATCTAGAGTTGTACAGTAAAATTTTTTGGCCAACTTTTTGGTCGTGCACTCTTTTCATATTAGCTTTGTAGGATTTTGAGAGATCATTAGCATCACTCCAAATCTCCTTAAGCTCATTTAATTGCAGTTTTCGCTTCTCGCCTGCCGCGTTGTTATTATAGTTGAGGCTTTTGATGGCCTAAAGGGCACGATGCTCAAGTTAAACTGGCAGACGACAAGATTTTCCAAAAATGATGCGGTAAGGAGACATCCCTATAGGTGTCTTAAAGGTCGTTTGGTATGCCCACAAGGCATCCGATAAGCGGAGAGACCAGTCTTTTCTTGAGAGATTGACAGTTTTCTCCAGAATGAACTTTATCTCTCTGTTGGAGACTTCCACTTGGTCACTTGTTTGTGGGTGATATGGAGTAGCAACTTTGTGACTAACTCCATATTTCTTCATTAAAAACCCAAAAATTTTATTACAAAAATGTGTGCCCCATCACTGATGATAGCTTTGGGAACACCAAAATGAGAGAAAATGTTTTCTTTTACAAATTTCACTACAGTCTTATGGTCATTGGAGCGACATGCGAGTGCCTCAATCCATTTGGACACATAGTCTACATCGACTAGAATGCAGAGAAAACCTTGAGAAATAGGGAAGGGTCCCATAAAATCAATGCCCCAAACATAAAAAATTTCCATAATTAAAATAGGATTTAGGGGCATCATATTGCGTTGGGTAATGTGACCCAAGTGTTGACAACGAATGCAAGCTTTGCAATGTTCGTGTGCATCACGAAAAAGGGTGGGCCAGTAAAAACCACATTGTAAAACTTTGCCTGCCATTTTCTTTCTGCTGAAATGACCACCGTAAGATTGTTCATGACAAAAGGATAACACATCGGTGTGTTCCCAATCGGGAATGCAACGATGAATGAGTTGGTTGGAACAATACTTAAAGAGGTATGGGTCATCCCATAAATAATATTTAACAGTGGATAAGAACTTTTACGATCATGACGTGACCAAGAAGACCGAACATCCTCAGTAACTAGGTAGTTAACGATATCCGCGTACCATGGAGAGGAGAAAATGGAGTACAAATGCTCGTCTGGGAAGGAATTACAGATAGCGTCAGAATCACTATCAATGTCACCAACCAGCCTTGATAAATGGTCGGCCACGACATTTTCAGTTCCTTTCTTGTCTTTGATTTCCAGGGTGAATTCTTGCAAGAGAAGGATCCAGCGGAACAATCGCTGTTTTGCGTCCTTTTTCGCGAGTAGGTACCGAAGTGCGACATAGTCAGTATATACAATGGTTAAAGAGCCGATCAGGTAAGGGCGAAACTTATCCAAAGCATAGACAATAGGGGGAACTCTTTCTCGGTTGTCATGTAATTACGTTACGCGTCATTAAAAGTTTTACTAGCGTAGTAAATGACAATGGGTTTGTCATCATGTTGTTGGCCTAGTACAGCGCCAATAGCAAAGTCGCTAGTGTCACACATCATTTCGAATGGTTGAGACCAATCAGGGGGTTGAATGATAGGAGCGGTAGTCAGAGTGATTTTTAGAGTTTCAAAAGCTTGTTTGCAGTTGAAGTTGAAGTCGAAGACCGCATCCTTAGGTAGGAGATTGGTTAAGGGGAGAGCAACTTTAGAAAAATCCTGAATGAATCGCCTGTAAAACCTAGCGTGGCCTAAAAAGGCACGGATATCGCGAACTGTTTGGGAGATAGGTAGAAAAACAATTTTAACAATTTTAGCTTTATCAACCTTTATCCCGTCTTTCAAAACAATATAACCTAGAATAATTCCTTTGGTCACCGTGAAATGACACTTCTGCCAATTAAGTACCAGATTTTTCTTTTCACAACGCGTTAACACTTTTGAAAGGTTGGATAGGCAATCGTCAAAAGAGTTTCCATAAATGGAAAAGTCGTCCATGAAGACTCCCATATAACGTTCCACCATATCACTGAAAATGTGAAGCATGTAGTGTTGGAAAGTGCCAGGGGCATTGCAAAGACCAAAAGGCATTCATTTGTATGCAAATGTTCCAAAAGGACATGTGAAAGTTGTCTTCTCTTGATCAGCTGGATCGATGACAATTTGGAAGTAGCCAGAATAGTCGTTAAGAAAATAATAGTAAGCATGTCCGGCTAAACGTTCTAGCATCTGGTCAATGAAAGGAAGAGGGAAGTGATTTTTACGTGTGCCGACATTAAGTTTTCGGTAGTCAATGCAAATTCTCCATTTCACTGGGACGTGAGTGGAGATGCATTAATCATTTTCATTGTGCACAACTGTAATGCCGGACTTCTTGGGAACAACGTGGACCGGGCTAACCCAAACACTAGCAGAGATAGGGTATATGATACCTGCATCAAGTAAGTGTAAAACTTTCTCCCTCACCACCTCCTTCATGGGGGGGGGGGGGGGTTAAGGTGTCATTGCGGTTCCCGTGATGTCTTTGTGCGTCATTTAGATGTATGCGATGCGTGCATACACTAGGGTTTATTCCTTTGATATCATCTAAGGACCAACCGATAGCGGAGCGGTGTACACGAATAACTTGAATCAAATGGGCTTTTTCATCAGTAGTCAAATGGGAAGAAATTATTATAAGGTGACTACCATCGGGATTAAGATACAAGTACTTCAAATAAGAGGGTAGAGGTTTTAAATCCGGAGTTGGAGGATTAGGGATCAAGGATTTGTGAGGGGCCGTCTCTTCAATGTAAAAGAGCAAGTTAGGTTCTTCTGAATTGTTTGGTAATACCACAGTAGTAGGGTCAACTAGTGGTACTGACTCTAATAATGCGTAGACATTCTTAATGCATGATTCATCGTCAAACTCATGATTATCAAAAGAAATAAATTGGTATACCTCATCTGGGGGAAAAGAGTTTGTGAAATATTCCTGTACCAAATTATCAACCATGCTAATCTCACCTTTAATGTCAGGATCAGGAAGTTATTTCATTAAGTTGAACACATTGACTTTTACAGAAAGGTTCCCGAAAGACATTGTCATTGAACCATCTCGACAATTGATGAGAGCGTTAGCAGTTTCAAGAAATGGACGTCCTAAAATGATAGGAATGGAGTCACAAGCAACTTTGGTATCTAGAATGACAAAATCGACTGGGTAGTAAAAATCTTGGACCTTGACTAAGACGTTTTCTACTATGCCCTTTGGGTACTTGATAGAACGATCTGCGAGTTGCAAGGTCATGTTGGTAGGTTTTAATTCATGAAGACCTAACTGCTTGAATAAGTAGTAGGGAAGTAAGTTAACACTCGTGCCTAGGGGTCTAAAAGTGCGATAGTGGTATACTTGTCGCCCAATGTGCATGATACAGTTAGTCGACCTGGGTCCTTGTATTTAACCACACCATTGGGAGCAGTGATGGAAGGAAACTATTCAGTTAGGAACGCTTGTTGAGGAATATTCGTTCGCCGTTTATTGGTGCACATGTCCTTCAAAAACTTGGCATGCTTGGGCAAATTCTTAAGTGCATCGAGAAAAGGTAGGTTTATTGTCAAATTTTTGAACGTTTCTCGAATCTCATCGAAATGTTCGTCAGGTTTGTTCTTTGCCAAACGGGAAGGGAACGGAGCTTTTAGGGGGAATCGCGCATATGGATCAGTGGCGTCTTTCCCCATCGATATGGTTGTAGATTTAGAAGGAATAACTTCGTTTGCTATAGGTTGCGAGGTAGGAGTAGGAAGAATATCAGTCGTGGCTTCCATCGGTTGAATGTCTGGCATACATATGTGATTATCGACGGTTCATCCAGAATGAAAAGTGGTGATGGCATTCACTTCACCCTGGCACTACTAAAAAAGTGACTTTTAGCCTCGGACATATTGCCGCGGCTAGGGGTTTGGTGGCTATATCTTACTTGTTGCCACGACAAACTAAATATGTGGCAAGAAGTACCTTTTTGCCTCGTGATTATCCTTTTGTTGCAAAAGGTGCATTTTTTGCAACCGTTTCAATGTGGTCGTGGCTTTAAGTCAGACCTTTCGTAGCGAACAAATTTTGCGCGTGGCTTTAATTAAGTGTTTGGCATTGATAGCTGCAAAAAGGCTATTTAAAACATTAAATAATTATTTTCATTAAAAAAAAAAACAGAAAATAGAAAATAGATGTTAGAGTTCCCGCGGTTCTTTCGCTCGTTTATTTTGGTGAAAGTTGAATCTCAAATAACAAAAAGAAAAAAGAAACCCGAAAACCCAAATACTTTTCACCGATTGCCGCCGCCGATGCCTTCTTCTTCACCGCCGATTCTTTGCCACCGCCCGATTCTTTGCCTTCTTCTTCTTCACCGATTCTTTGCCTTCTTCTTCACCGGTTGCCTTCTTCTTCTTCTTCACTGCTTTTGCCTCCTTCTACATTGCTTACTTTACCTTCAGGTAATCCATCATCTTCTTCCCCAACGTTTTAGTTTAGAGATTTGTTTAAGAAATCGTATATTTTTTTGTGATTTGAAGCAGTTCATTATTTTATTTAAATCTAAATATCGTAAGAATATTTGATCAATTGATTCGACTTTTCTATTGTTAGAATATTGTATATATATATATGAGATTTTAATCCAATTTACGTTATTTTTGGATAAAAAGTTCGACTTTTCAAATTTAAAGCTTTAGCTTTCCTCGTATTGAGTTCTAGTTATGTTTTCATGGCTATTGCTTTCTTCCATTATGTGAGACCAATATTTGGTGGTAAATCCCACATTTGGACAGTTAATATGGCCTTGTCACGATCTTTTTATTGGTTCTCCTATGTTATGTTAGGATATGTTAGTGAATATATTAATTTTTGAACTTGATGTAGGATATGATATTCTTGCTGAACAAGATTGTCTTATTTTTTTTTTATGTAGTTGTAGTTTAGTTTTTAAATGGATAAACGTTGGATGGATCCGACTCTAGGAAGATGTAGTCGTAAGTATATACTTGGTTGTGAGAAATTTATCGAGTTTGCTTGGAATAATCGAATTAAGGAACTTGGTGGTGAGATTTACTGCCCATGTGTAGGATGCCTTAATCTAATGTTATTGCCTAAACATATAGTGGAACATCATATAAAGAATCGTGGTATACTACGGAGTTATGTCCGTTGGACAAAGCATGGGGAGAGTGTGGAGGTAAATACCGAGTCTAATCAGGGTGATGATATGCATACAATGTTGCAAGATGCATTAGGATTTCAAAACATGGTTGGTATAGACAATGACATACCACCTAGTTCGAATACAAAAATGAGTCTAGTTCCAGTGACACTCGAACGGATGAGCCAAATGAAGAAGCACATAAGTTTTACAAGTTGTTGAAGGAAGCAGACACACCCTTGTACCCTGGCTGTACTAAGAGTTCAAAATTGTCTTTTCTAGTACGATTGCTTCATGTAAAGTGTCTTAACGGCTGGAGTAATCATTCGTTTGACATGTTGCTTGAGGTATTAAATGATTCACTTCCAAATGACATCAATATGCCCAAGAATCATTATGAATCAAAAAAACAACTTCGGGATCTTGGGATGGAGTGCATTAAGATAGACGCATGTCCTAATGATTGTATGTTGTATTGGAAGGATAATAAACCAGTCATGGACAAGGATAACTGTGATGTATGTGGTGAGTCAAGATGGATCACGACTTCGGAGTGTACAGAAAATAGAGTTAGTTCATCTACAAAACCTAAGAAAAAGGCTGCTAAGGTTTTGCGATGCTTTCCTATAAAGCCAAGACTCCAAAGATTATTTATGTGCTCAAAAACTTCTAAAGATATGAGATGGCATGCTGATGATCGTACGAAAGATGGTGCTTTGAGGCATCCAGCTGACTCCAAGGAATGGAAAAGCTTAGACCAAAGATATCCTTCATTTGGTTTAGAATCTCGCAATGTCAGACTCGGAATGGCTAGTGATGGCTTCAATCCTTTTGGTAGTCTTAGTTCTATTCATAGCACTTGGCCCGTTATTCTAGTTCCGTATAATCGCCGCCTTGGATGTGTATGAAACAACCTTTTTCTCATCATGTCATTGCTAATTCCCCGCCCCTAGCAGTCACGGAAATAACATTGACGTGTACTTGCAGCCATTGATTGATGAGTTAAAGGAGTTATGGGAGAAGGGAGTTGAGACGTATGATGCCTCTTCAAAACAGAATTTTAAAATGCATGCAGCTATTTTGTGGACTATTAATGACTTCCCAGCATTTGCTAATTTGTCTGGATGGAGCACTAAAGGACAACTTGCCTGTCCCTCTTGCCATGAGAAGACTTGCTCAAAATGGTTGCAAAATGGGAAAAAGTTCTTTTATATGGGAAGTCGTAAATTCCTGCCACTTGATCATTGATATCGAAAGAATAAAAGTTCTTTTGATAACAAGACAGAAATGGGAGTTGCCCCAAGCCCCTTTACTGGAAGTGATGTACTTGCTCAATTAGATGGATTCGACCAAATCACATTTGGTAAGGTGAATAGTGAAAAGGTTATTGGACAAAAGAGAAGTCGAGAGGATAATTCTTTGCCACACAATTGGAAGAAGATTAGTGTATTTTTTGAGCTCCCATATTGGAAATACCTTTGTTTACTCCATAATCTAGATGTCATGCACATTGAAAAGAACAACGGTGAAAGTTGGCTTGGGACACTGCTGAATTTAGAGAAGAAATCAAAGGATAACCTGAAGTAAAGACAAGATTTGGTGTTAATGGGTATGCGAAAGTCACTTCATCCGATAGCTAAAGAGGGTAACAAATACTATATCCCCCCTGCTCCCTTTACCTTGTCCTTGACTGAGAAGAGGAAGCTTTGTCAATTCTTGAAAGGTATTAAAGTTCCGGATAATTTTTCATCAAATATATCGCGTCATGTTCAGGTGAAAGAATGCAAAATACTTGGCCTAAAAAGCCATGATTGGCATGTTCTAGTGCAACAACTGCTTCCAGTTGCAATACGTGGAATCTTACCTAAGGAAGTTACATTAGTTCTTGTTGAACTCTCTAATTTCTACAAGCAGTTATGTTCAAAAGTATTATGGGTTGCGAGTTGGAACGCGTCTTGAGCACCGATTATTGTCACACTATGCAAAATGGAAATGATATTTCCTCCATCATTTTTTGATGTTATGGTGCACTTGCCTATTCATTTAGCTGGTCAAGCTAAGCTCGGTGGACCAGTGTACTATCAATGGATGTACCCAATCGAAAGGTCAGTAAGTAAAGATAATAGTAATGGTTACTTTTGTTTGTATTTTGTTAAAATTTGAACTTAAATTTTGTCATCATTTATATTTATTCAGGTACTTGTACACTTTGAAGAAGTATGTTCGTAATAAGAGTAGACCAGAGGGATCCATTGCCGAAGGGTATCTTGCTGATGAATGCTTGACTTTCTGCTCAAGATACTTAGATGATGGGATGGAGACTAAGTTCAACCGGACAGGGAGGAATGAAGTGTTCCGAGTTGTTGGATTGGATGGACAGTTTTCTATTTTTTCAGGATACAGTTGTGCTTTAGGGAAAGGAACGTTTAGGACTTTAACAGACGATGAGTGGGAACAAGCTCGTTTGTATGTGCTAATCAATTGTGAGGAAGTGGTACCATTTATTGAGTAAGTCCACTTTATTGAAATTGTGCCTTAGTTAAAAGAAATATTATTTATAAACCTATGTCAGTAAAATGCAATAATGTTTTGTACAGAAACACAAACAAGTGATTAGGGATGAGCTCGGGCGGCGGGCAAGTGCTAGGAATGTGGACCGTATTCATAATGAACAGTTTGGTAAATGGTTTGAAAACCAAGTAAGTGTTAATTGTATGCAGTTAGATTATGTATATCAGTTTATGTACTCTATTTACTTTTTTCCAAAGTAGTTTTGTAGATAGCAATATGATTTCACAGTTTAGTAACATGCCTCAAGAAGGATTCTACTTGTTTTATTTATATTTATATTTAGCTGACTTAGGGATATTTAGAGGATGTTTAGTACAGTTTAGATTTAGTTTCTTATTTCGGGATGTTTGTTCTCCTTGGAATTTAGCTGCAGGTTCCTAGAGCATTGGTAATTAGTCTGTCCAACACAAAGAACAAGGAAAAAATAGGAAGATGTTAGTAAATCTCTCTCCCCTCCCTCCTCCGCATTAGTTGTTTCCTTTTCTTTTGGGTCCTAGAGTGGAAGACAGAGAATATCTCTGCATTACCGAGTAATTAGTTGTAATAGCTCTTTTCTTTTGCTTGAGTATATCTTGATCTAATGTCAATCTACTATAATGACTTTACTTGATCTAGTTGTGTTATCAATAGTGGTAAAGTTATTAGGGCTATTCAAAATTTCAAACCTTATAATAATTACTCATGTACAACAATTTATATTCTCTTGATATAGTGTTAGTCGGTGTCCGAGCCTCAAACCTTGTAATAAAAGTCCAATATTCTGCCATGTTGTTTGTTGCAAAAGAAGCCATTTTTTGTCTTCTTTCTTTTTGATTGGAGCTACTTGCTACTGATTTCTTATGTTTACTGAAGTTCAACATTATTTTTTTCTCCTTATCTGAATAGGTCCAGCAAATGAAAAAGGATGGGGAGTTGGTCAGCGAGCAACTTCAGAGTTTAGCATATGGTCCTAGTCGATTTGCTTCTTGTTTCAAGGGATGTATTGCAAATGGATACATATTTCACACAAAAGCTCGTGAGTCATGAAGGAAAACTCAGAATAGTGGAGTTTTTGTATCGGCAGAAACGTCAAGGTTTGCGAGCGCGAAAGACATGAACCCAGTGACCGGTAGTGTGGGTTATTATGGTGTGTTGAATGACATAGTTGAGTTGCGTTATTGCAAGGAGAATAGAGTGTTTCTATTCAAGTGTGATTGGTGGGATGTTATGACTCATGAGAATGAAAATAGATGAATATGGGTTCACTCATCGAACTTTACACGAACCTTAGCTACGAAAGTGAACCGCTTATTTTAGCATCTCAAGCTGAACAGGTTTTTATCTCCAAGATAATTTGGATGATAATTGGCGAAGTTGTGTTAAAGACGCTTCCAAAGGGACTTGTATGATATGGGTTCAGAGTTGAGTCGACCGAAAGATAACACGCCTTGCATGCAGCAAGATGTGGATAACATAGTTGACAAACACACCACGACATTAACGGTTGGACTAGGAGTGAGATTGATGGAGTAGAAGTTGTTGCGGATACTATTGATGAAGATATCATTGACGGTGTCGAATGTGATGAAGACTTCATCAATGATAGTGATTGTGATGAAGACATTGATAGTGATTGTGATGAAGACAATGACAGTGACGATGATTATATGTAGTTTTTTGTGCTATTTTTTTTTGTGGGAACAAACTCATTTTTTGTGCTATTTTTTTTTTGTGGGAACAAACTCGTTTTTTGTGCTATTTTTTTTTTATGTTTTGGGAGTGGTTATTATCTAGTGTCTTCCTTGATGGATTTACTTGATGAATTGCTTTATGTGACGATTTAGATAGGTGCAATGGTCAAACGATTTCGAGAGGATCCTAATGGTGACGAGAGCGGTAAGTTTAACTAAACATTCTAGTTCATTATTGTCTTATGTTTAATTAATGAAGCTTTGGGCTTGTGTACAGCTGGAAAGCGGGTAAGGGGCACTTCTACCCTTCCTAAGGTATTTGACCAACCAAATGGCTCAAAGTTGGAATTGGTATGGAAAGGCGATAACCGGTGGGGACCTCGGAAACATCCAAGCTTGTTCTCTGAATCTCATGGAGTATTAATGGCAACGCCACGTCGATTTGATTGGACAAAAATTAGGAGCTCCAAGATGTAGGCGACAAAAGAGTGGTTATAGGATAACATTAAGGTATGGACATTTGGATCTGCACACATTTGCACTAATTTAAAAAAAAACGTCTATTTCATTTCTTAGTAGATCTTTTTGTCTCGCTTTTAGGATAAATGGGAACTTGATGAGACACGGAAGGAGCCCACTTTGGCTCGATTTCGAGGGGACGATTCAAAAACAAAACAGTAAATGGAAAAGGAACTTTTATACCCGCTATGCCACATATGAAGAACGTATAAGCCATAGGCCAGAGCAACTATCGCAACAGGAGTGGGTTCAACTTATGGAGTTTTGGGATACTCCGGAGCATCAAGTAAGAAAAAGTGTAATGTTTAGCTTATGTATTTGTATAGGGTACAATACTAACTAGGAGATCTTTTTGTATAGGCAATTTCTAAACGTAACAGGGCTAACCGTGCTAAGCAAATAACGAAGCATGCTGCTGGAAGAATAAGTTTTCCCCAGTTGGAAGAGATAATGGTACATATGCTTATTATTTTTATTTTCCTACTACGGCATTGAATTTGACTAGTGATTAACAATTAATAAATTTCTTTATATTTGGTTAGAGTCAGGAGGCTGGAGCACCCCCTTCCCTAGGAGATCTTTTTGTGAGGACTCACACAAGTTCACAAACGCATGACGCTCTTGATGATCAATCAAGAGAATACAATGTATGTAACAATTTCATCTTAGTAACAACTTCAGTTTAAATATCATACTCGGTTGTATTTAATATCCCGTGTGTAATTTTTTTTTTTTTGGAATATGAAGCACAAAATGAAAGACCTAGCAGGTATAGATGAACATGGGACACAACTACCTCTCGATGAGATCTATAGGAAGTGATGCCTCCAGAGCGCATGGGCGTGTGAGGTTGAAGGGGCGAGGTGTAACCCCAACCAGCTACTTTGGCTCCCGACTATCTTCGCACAATCGTGTGAATGACCTGGAAAGCCGGTTGGCTGAAATGCAAAGAGTAGCACAAGAGAAGGAGGAGGAAAGACGACTTGAGATTGAAGAGATTAAGAGGCAAGCACAAGAGAAAGATGAGCAAAGGTGACATGAAATAGATGAGATGAAGAGGCGCAGTTGGATGCACGATGCGACGGACATGGAAACACGACTTATGCAAAAGGTGGCTAATTTTGCCCAAATGGTATCAATGTAGGTATGCGTAAACATGCTTAGTTTCTTGTCTATGAATGTTCTTTTTCTTTATAATCTGAGTTGGTCTCTTAGAGTCTGTAGTTATCTTCACCCTGTTAAAAAACCTTCCTGGATGCATATCAAGTAGTTGCAACTTTGAGTCCAAATAGTATTTAAGTAGTTGCTTAGAGTTCAAGTCAGGAACCCGATATACACTGGTTTCAATAAACTTCCCTTTTTGTACCCTAAAAATGTAATTTAGTAGATTGATCAAACTGTTAATATCAAATAGAAGTCATAGTGGCAGACCACTTGACAATTGTGATGCCAACTAGATAAAATTTCCGATGTGAATACTAATAAAACCACATACTAAAATTTTTTTTTTAAAGGGTAATTTGTATAAATAGCAAACAAATGGGTTACAAGTTGTTATAGTACAAGTGAAGTAGCTCATGAGAATGGAGGCACTACTATGCGAATATCCTCGGTTTATTTCATGTCGTGAATCTATAGTAGTTAAGATGCGCAATACTCCTTATCAACTTTTCTGCTTGCCACATGTTCTGATTTCCCTTTGTTAAGAAAAATATCATGGTCCTGGAATCAATTTGCACCCTGATCTTTTTGATGTCGTGCCTTAGTGCCTTAGTGCCTTACTGAGTCCCTGCTCCACTGCTTGCATCTCAATCAGCTCTATGGATTTCTTGCTGGCCTTTCCATGACTTGCTGCAGCCACTTCTTCTTCCTCATTGCGAATGATTGCTGCCCATCCACCCAACATCCCTTGAAGAGGACCATCTGTGTTGAGATTATTTACAGCCACTTCTGCTTTGTTCCAACTGCATAATTTCTGTTGCTTCCTCTCGATTTGATCATCAACATTCCAAGTATCCATGAACTGTTACGTTTCTGGTCCTCTCTCCATCTTGATGTCAAATGCCATCAGCTTAATCCTCGTATCCTCTATCACTGATTTCACCAATTTTGGAATATAAGTTACCTTATATTACTTATGCAAAAAGGAAAGTTGCATCACACGGTATTAGTGTGGTTAAAAATCAAGTACAATAATGATAAGTGTGTACGATGATCTAGACTAGTAAAGACTATGTATACCACCTATTCACATAAATAACTTATATCAGTTTTTATTATTAACCATGTGCCAGGTGGTGTCCAAGTCTAGAGCAAGCTAGAGTTCCTATTTGATCGTTACAAGGGTTGGTTATATTAGTGCTACTACTTAAACAACTGTTGTAAAAATTTCTACTGAATCTAACAGTTTCTTGTAGGAAACAAACCTATTATTGTTGGCTGTTGTTGTTTGTTTTTTCTTTCTACATACATTGTGGTTATCATGTTATAATAGTGTAACTACTTAAACATTCTATAATAGCTTGAGCTCAGGTTCTTACCATCCCACCAGAGTGCTGCACAAACTTGAACTATCGGAGTTGTTGAATATATATTAGGATTAAAAGAAAAGATACCCAAATCATTTTAAATGTTGATTGACCTTTTTTCTGTTCATTTTGATAGATTATTATGAGACAAGAAGGGAACTATGGAAGTGTTGTTCTGAATAATAGACCTTTAATTTCCTAAGCTTGATTGTATTCAACTGCGTGCTTCTTGTTTTGACTCTTGGTGCCTTTTGAGTGCTGTCTATGTTTTGACTTTTGAGATATTGTCTACTCTGGTGTCTTTGTTCAGAAATGTGAAAACGAGGTGGTCACGTTTTAGTAGTAGGATGATCGATCCTGCATTGCGTTAGATTCTAACCGTGATCCATGTAAGAAACCATTTCTGTAGGATATTTCACTTCCGAAACTTGAGTTTAATCTTGGATGGCTAGTGAGATGCTGCTGAGCCTCAATAAACCCATTTTTCTAGATTGAAGTTTCAGTACTCCTACTCAATTGGGAAGAGGTGCTAGAGCAGGGTTGTGCTTGAACTTTAATTTCCTAAGCTTGATTGTATTCAACTGCATGCTTCTTGTTTTGACTCTTGGTGCCTTTTGAGTGCTGTCTATGTTTTGACTTTTAAGATATTGTCTACTCTGGTGTCTTTGTTCAGAAATGTGAAAACGAGGTGGTCACGTTTTAGTAGTAGGATGATCGATCCTGCATTGCGTTAGATTCTAACCGTGATCCATGTAAGAAACCATTTCTGTAGGATATTTCACTTCCGAAACTTGAGTTTAATCTTGGATGGCTAGTGAGATGCTGCTGAGCCTCAATAAACCCATTTTTCTGGATTGAAGTTTCAGTACTCCTACTCAATTGGGAAGAGGTGCTAGAGCAGGGTTGTGCTTGAACTTTAATTTCCTAAGATTGATTGTATTCAACTGCGTGCTTCTTGTTTTGACTCTTTGTGCCTTTTGAGTGCTGTCTATGTTTTGACTTTTGAGATATTGTCTACTCTGGTGTCTTTGTTCAGAAATGTGAAAACGAGGTTGTCACGTTTTAGTAGTAGGATGATCGATCCTGCATTGTGTTAGATTCTAATCGTGATCCATGTAAGAAACCATTTCTGTAGGATATTTCACTTCCGAAACTTGAGTTTAATCTTGGATGGCTAGTGAGATGCTGCTTAGCCTCAATAAACCCATTTTTCTGGATTGAAGTTTCAAGATCCTACTCAATTGGGGAAGGGGCTGCTAGAGCGGGGTTGTGCTTGAATCGCTATCGCAGCCTCGTTTAAGCTACTTGCTGGCTTTCTTCATGAAGAAAATGATGACCCAATTTCAATAACATCGAACACGAGGGATCTGGTGGGCATATCGGGAACAAAAACTGGTCTTGTAAAACTCTCGCCGTAGAAGTCTTTGACTTCTAGATATTCCCCGCCACACATATCGGTCTGTTGCCATGATGCCTTTAAAATATAGTAAGCTATTGTTATGTTCTTGATTGAGACTAGTTGACTATGACCGTCTTGGTGCTTTTATAGAAGTATTTTTATATTCTCGTGGTGTAGTCGAATTGTGGGGAACGGGATCAACACCGGGATCTTAGATTAAATTGATATGGAGTAACGAATGCCGAGAGGGCATCTTGCTATGTAATTATTATTATGGTATTTTAGCTACTGGGATAGTTATCGATTTCAAAAGCTCATCCGGCCGGGCTGCGGATAAGATAATAATCTCCGATTTAGAGGCAGGTTGTTCCTTGTAAATAGACTCACTTATGCCCCTTCTCTGCAGTGGGCATTACAAAACTTGCACTTAGGATCCGGGAAGGTAAGAGAAGTAGAAGATGAAAGGAACTTCGTTTAGTATGTTATTTTTGTTGGCCTCAAGCATTGGTGTAACTTCCTCAAGTCGGCTCAATCTTGCAATCCGTGTTGTTCAAAACAATATTGTGTTATGCTTGGGCATTTTATTGTGTTATGGCTTCTTGTTTTGGTTCCGTAGTTTCATTCATTTGCCTAGGAAAGAAATGCAGAACTCGAAGGTCTAGTGAGTTGCAGATGCAATCGTCGGTAATCTTCAATATGTCCATGCTAAGTTTTTACCGCGTAGTAGAGCAATACTAAGTTACTAACCCTTGCAAATACGTAAATGCATCCACCGTTCGTGCTAGTCGCCAAGTATTAGAAACTAGACTTAAGGGTGCATTGGATGGTGGGCTTGACATTCCTCATAGTGACAAGAGATTTGCTGGATTTAAGAAAGAGAATAAGCAGTTGGATGCAGGGGTTCACCGAAAGTATGTCTATGGTGGCCATGTTGCTGCTTATATGATGACGCTAATAGAGGATGAGCTAGAGAAGTACTAGACCCATTTCTCTGAGTACATCAAGAAAGGCATTGAAGCTGATGGGATAGAAGAACTGTATAGAAAGGTACATGCTGGTATTCGTCTTTCCAACAAAGATAGAAATCGGAGAAAGAGGCTTCGAAGGCACACAAGAGGTTCAACTTGAAGAAGCTGACATATGATGAGAGGAGACCTTCGGATCGAAGCCGCTGACTGATTGTCAAGCCCGCTCTTCATCACAAGAGGGAAGTAGGCGAATCTGGACTCTTGATTGCCTTCTTGTGAGATCGTAGGATCGAAGAAGCAAGAAGTTTATTCAACCCGGACATCTACTTTCTTTGCTGAATGGACCGCTGTTTCGAAGCACCTATGTTTATCAAACCCCGCCTTTTGTGGGTAGAAAGCGATTTGACTTATTAAGCAAATTGACATGAAACAAATCTCGGTGATCTGATGTCTCAATGCCCAATTCGCCCGTATACACCGTGAGCATCGATATGTCAAAACAGATCTTAGAGAAAAAGCGATCAACGGATCCATACTTGAAGTGGAATCAAGATAGAGTCATCCAAAGAAAAGGGATTGAATGCTACTGAACTTTGCTGCGGGAGCGGATGATGATGAGAATGATGATTAGAGATAGTTCACCGATCCATTATGCATTTTGTCCTTTTGTTTCTTGTCAAGAGTTTCCGTGGTACCTTTTCTCTTATGCTCTCTAGATTTGCTATGTTTTCGCTATCTACTATTTTATAGTTTTGGATATTTACAACTTGAAAAGGTAAACTTTGAGGGATTTACTTTGAAGTCGCGGTTATTGTTTTGTTCATCAATTGACCTATCTTATTGAAAAACTTACGTAATTTGAGAAGTTATTGGGTAGATCGATTAATAAGCGGACATTGTTTGCAATGTCCGGTTGATCTTGGTTTTAAGAAAGGGGGATGGAGCAATACTTTTATTATAGTTTACAATAATACAAAGAAGCAAAGTAATATATATTCTTTTACCAAATGATCACCTTTATAACCGTACGAGACCGATAATGAGATTGGGTAGCCTCCTAAGTTTTGTTTCGATTTGAAAGTGTTTTGGCTAAAGAAGAAGTTTGATCTTTTTGTATAAATTACCTTTTGTTTTTCATTTACGGAAGTCGCATGCAAAAAGAGTATCTTGTTTCATTTTATGTGATTATTTGTGTAGTATCTTGTTTTCAACTACTTAAAGTAGAATAACCCGATGGGGTTTAAAGCCGATTATTGGGTATTGTCAACTACGCCATAATCCATGTGTTTGCTACATTATAATATTATCTATCTATCCATTATTCAGTTTCTAATAATGGAATTGCATCTACATCTACTGTTTTGTCTAGAATCTAGAATTCTAGATATGTTACAAGTAGTGATCGGGCCTTGACTTGTTCCTTTTTCCTTTGGGCAGGTGAGAAAAAAGGGCATGGAGTGGCTATCATCCTTGGTCTTTCGGGTCTTAGGTATGAAATAGCTACAAAACTTATAGTGAACATTTTGGTTTATAGAGTCGACACTAATGAAGCATATGCTAAGCTTGGTAGATGACTAAGCACTGTTGGAGTGATAAACTTTTAATTATTGTCTTCGGTTTATGTCTTTCTTGTTATTTCTAAACTTTTCTTGTTGTTTGTTTACGCAGAAAATAAATGCACAACGATGGCTTATTGTACATGCATGATTGATTCCGAAACTTCATAGTTTTTGCGATTTTGGCGCTAATAGGCGGAATATGGTACTATTAAGCATTATCGCTTGTTGGATTTTGGACTTTCATCACAAGAATTTTTTGTGTAGATAGTTTGATACTTTTGTTTGTGTGATACCGAAATACTCGAAAGATGGATTGTTATTTCTCTTATTTTTGGTAGTGATTGGAATTGGTTTATGTAGCTTCCATGTGAAATGAAATTTCAGTTTAGATTCTCATTCATAACTCTATGTGATTTTAGTACACAAATTATTATTATTATTATTATTATTATTATTATTATTATTATTATTTATTATATATACAACACTTTTTGCCACGGCCATTTGCTATAAAAAAAAACCCAAAAGTAATGTTTTGCCGCCATTTATTTGCTCAAAAAACAAAAATAATGTCTTGCCGCGGCTATTTGTTGCAAAAAAAAACAAAAGAATGTCTTGCCACGGCAATTTGCTGCAAAAAAAAACCAAAAATAATGTCTTGCCGCCATTTGTTGCAAAAAAAACAAAAGAATGTCTTGCCACGGCCATTTGCTGCAAAAAAAAAAATAATGGCGGGAGAAACATTTATTGCCACGACTTGTGGCAATAAATACTTTTTGCAGCGGTCGTGCCTGTGACAAAAAGAAATTAATTTATTTTGACAATTAAATTAATTCAAATAAAAACAATGTTTTGCCACGACATGGTCGCAGCTAAATGTTCACTCTCTTGCAAATGGTGGCAAAAGTCGCAACAAACTTCTTTCCACACCCTTTTTTGCCTCGAGCGAGGCTAAAAGTTTTTTCGTGGCAAAACACATGTTGCCACGAATTTTGGGCTTTTTGCCACCACAACTGACCGTGGCAAAAAACCATATTTTTAGTAGTGTGGTTGGGATTACTAGATCCTTGTGCATTGGTTAATTCAAAAGCAGTGTTTATGGGTTTAGGGTTGGGAACTGCTTGGCCAGGAAACACGCCTTTTTGACTTTTATCTTGTGCTAACAGCTGAAGAGACTATTGGATAGATGCTAGGATTTGAGACTGTTGATTCATGTAATTTAGGAAAGTTTTAGTCGTTTTATCGGCAGTGGATTGGACCAGTGGAGCAGCAGGAACAAGATCACGGTTATTGTTTAAGGGTTGATTTTAGTAGCCATAACCTTGATTAGCAGGAACAAGGTTGCAGTTGTTTTGGTACCCTATATTGGCGGTGTTGGGAAACTGACTTTGCCCTTGTGGGAATTGAGGAGGATTGATAGGAATTTAGTCGGCCTAAATTAAATAGACTAATCTAACCCTAGTTAAACCGCAAGCGCACAACTATCGTTGAAAATAGTTGCGACAAACGGGTCAATCCCACAGGGATTGCTACTTCGGACAAACGAGTATTAAAATTATACTTAACTAATTCGAACAATATTCTTTTATGGAATTTCGAATTACTATTAACTAAAGCTAATTATTTTAACTACGTTTATGAAAAGAATAAATTAAACAATTGAAATTAAACGAACAATTAGAGAGAAATACTAGGACTTTAGATTCCGCCACTAAACCTTTTAGTCAATATTTTAAGATTAGGTTTCAATGTTTCAAATTAATAATGAAACATCCAAATGAGAATTCAGTGTTTCTCGGATTTTATCGTTGACAACACTATTTTTTTTCATAAAAGCATCTTTCAAAATTCAAAGACTAAAGATCAAACGTAAAAGATTACTCGCCTTTTGACGGCATCTAATAATATCTAAATTTAATATTTGCAATTAAATCAAGCTTTGATCAATAACAATATATATTCAAACGACTAAGGATGCATGACATACAAAGTGAAAGAATAAACTACTATTAATCGGTTAATATCTAAGTGAAATCATCAAAACCCAAACTCAAAATAATAACATCAAGGCTAGGGCTTCATCTTAGCCCTAGCTAATAGTTTAGCAATTCATAATAATGGAACTAAAAATAAAGAAAAGGTTAGGAGAACTCATGTCGACAGTGAAATTTCCTTGGCTTTCCTTCGTCTCGTTCTCGATTTCCGTTCGTCTCCAATTCTCGCCCTCCAAAGATCTGGTGTTCTGTTTTGTCTTCTGTGTTCTGGAGCCCCCTTTTCTCTACTGTTTCTCTCTTCTATATATAATGGATTAACATCGAAAGTTTGATTTGAATTAGAAGTATCTAATTCGGTTGAGATGCGTGAAATTCGGGATTGGATCCCCCAAAGACACGGTCCTTTGTTCGTCCAGTTTCTCCTTTGGAATGAAACTCTCAGTTTCTAATTTTATCGCTAGAGTTCCCAATTTGATTCCATTTGGAAATCGGAGTTGCGGATTTGGCTCAATTCTGTTTTTGTTTCTATTCGTGAGTATTCCAGCTATGAAAACATAGTGGGCTTGACTTTGCTCAGGTGGTGCGGGTTTGGGTATAAAATGGTGATCGCTGGAACAAGTGAAAAGCAAACAAGCTTTATTTGGGTGCTGGTTTTTGCAAGGGAAGTAGATGGGGTTTTGGGGTTCTGTTCGTGCGAACTGAAGTGGAGAAGAAAACTATTTTGATCAAGTGGTCCGGTAGCTAGAAGCTACTGTGGGAACGGATTTTGGTGTTGATGGGCTTTGGTGTTCAACACTTGGATCCGGTTTTTAGCTAATGGGACTAAACTTAACTTTGGCCCATATTTCGACAAACAGATCCATTCCTCACTTTGATAGTCACGTGCCCACTAATAAACTTCTAACCAGCTCACCAGTTCCCGCATTCTCCCAAACCATCACATTAATTTCTTGTCAGACCACAAACAATTCCATATTTTTCATTGGTGCATTCTACTTCCTGTTATTCTTTTATATCCTCTTTTCTTTCCTTAGCCCAATATTCACAAGCCCAACTAAAGGTAAATAATAACCCAGTAGTTCACCAATACTGTTTCGGGCAGTTCCACTGAACTACACAACCCTGCCAGGCCAACCACACCAGGGAGACTAATGCACTGACATCCCGAATCTCGACAGTTTCCACACTTTTAATCATGTTAAGTCCAATTCCTGTAATATCACCAAAAATACACTAACTAAATCAAACGAATAAATTAAACGAACTAACTAATATAAAATTGAGCGTAAATATATAGCATTTATGCGCTTATCAAATACCCCCAAACTTATATTTTGCTAGTCCTCGAGCAAAACTAAATCTAAACAAAAACAATACTCCTAACTCACTTTCGTAGGAATCACGATTACACTTAGCATGTGTAACAAGCTTTTTAAACCCCTAGTGGACGAGTTTAGTCTCGTGAGGGTTTTCAGAAACGGTACCCACAAACATTAACATAGCATAACCAATGGTGATATAATTTTCTCAGAGATAAAATCTTTTTCGCCCACTACTACACAAGTTCAAAAACTATTAATTATCACAGTTTCCATCATTATCACCAAGACGCATTACTACTTCCAAAGATAGAAATCATGGACTACTTTCCAAAACCAAAGTGTGTGTGTGTGTTTAGCCAAACTAATACAATCTCTTATCCAAGTAATGAAATTCCTAACTTACTATCCAAATAATATATCAACCTCAATCCTCATCATTCATACACTCACAAGAAAGTCTCTCTCTTAGATAAGTTTTCAATTTTACCTCTGTATGCAGGGAAATGAGTAAAATAATAGAACTCCCCACATACTTAGCCAGAAAGACGGACTTATAAAATTTCAAAAACAAATTAGTCTCATGGAAAGAACATCAATCATATGTGAAGTGTTGGGTCCTTCACTTTAGCATCCTCTCACTTATTCTACACTTCATATCATACTTTTGTGATAAGTCTGGGTATTAAGACGGGGCTTAGGATAGGTTAACAAGAAAATGGTAAAAAGGATTCAAAAATTTCTGAGAATAAATTAAAGACTTTTCTTGCACTTGATCTTCTTGGAAAATTTCTTCACTTTGTAGACCACATTACTTTACTTTCTCACTACTTCTTCTCAATGATTTCTCTTTCTCTTTCTTTTTCTTTTCTTTTTCTTTTCTATATATATATATATATATAAAAAGAAATATATATATATATATATCTCACTACTTCTTCTCAATGATTTCTCTTTCTCTTTCTTTTTTTTTTTTTTTCTTTTATATATATATATATATATATATATATATATATTTTTTTTTTATTGAATCACTTTGAGCAAAAGGAATGATTTTCTTCATTTGATTTTGGTAAATTTTCCTTCCGAATCTTCTTTCTTCTAGCTTTCTCCTTAGTCTTTTAGAAATTCTCAGAAATATGGGTAAGGCCAATAATATGGGTTTACACTCCTTATCTGGAGTTGGGTTAAGTATAGTTGGTTTGAGAAGAAAAGGCTTAATATATAAGGCTCAAAAGGGGTTAACATGATGATCCTACTAGGTGGGATAAATAAAGGCTAATTGGTTCACTACTTAACTTATCAGTATGATATTCCGCTTCGAATAGACTGCAAGACCTAATGGTTATCTCCCCAGTTGATGTCACTTCGTGATCGACCAAAATAAGAAAAAAATGAGACCATACAACAAATTTAGGCACAGAAGAATGATTGAGTCAACTTGGACTCTGAATTTACGTAAAAACTCTCCAAGAAATTCAAAGGCTCCAATCTCACGGGTTAAGTCTCTCTATTTCTCTTCTAGTTCACTAGGAGATTAAATTACTCTTCAATTCGATATGTATCAGGTGGCTAATAGTGCATATTCCACTTTGGCTTAGATTTTCATCAACAAAATCTATTTCTAGAGGTAGAAAATAGTCTAAAAACAACAATGACTTCAAAAGTGACTCTTAACTTCATAGATTCCTTGAAAATCAGTGGCTTTAGAAATCATTTTTTTTTTTTTTTAATTTCTCATCATAGGAAATCACCATTAATCATACCATGTTGGACATATTTATTTTTCGCTAAACAAACATTTTGTTCCCACGCCCAAACTTCTTATAGACATTGTCCTCAATGTTAACATAGATGCGTAATTTAAAAGATAACAACATGGACAAGTAAAAGTATATAAGGAAAGAGGTTACCAAGAGCTCCAAGAACAAAAAATAATAACATCGCAGAGTCACCTGTAGAAATTAGTACCTCACAAAAGATATAACAATGATAATATAAAAGAGGAACCAAGTTACTACAATGACTAAAATGTGTCATGTGTCTCATTCCATAGAGTTACTCGTCTCCAAAAAGGCAGAGAAAAGGTGCTAGAGTGGAATGTATGATACATGTGCACAAAAGACTCAACAAAAATAAAAACATGGGTTGCCTCCCATAAGCGCTACAGTTAACGTCTCTAGCAGACAAATGCTTCGCACACCCAATTCTTAGATTAACACTTTGTCTACCAACCAAACACGAAATGAACGCCCCAAAATTCAAAAAAATTTGACAGAGTCTCCTCTGTATTTTCGACATTTCATAAATACAAAACCTGTCATAACCTTAAAATCACAATAATATGTTTCTCATTGGTTAACCCAAATGGAGACTAGGGGCTAGAATGAAATATTTGGGAACAATACGAAGCGACTCTTACAAAAGAAAATCAAAATCTAAACTACTAAAATACAACAAGCATACTCATTTAGCCATGATAAACAGGATCAATAAGATCCACCTCTTCCACCTCCTTATTGGTAAAACCAACAATATATGGTTTCAAGCGTTCACCATTAACCTTGAACACACGACCATCCATAGGATCCTCTATCTCAACAACACCATGAGGAAAAACAATTTTAATAATGAAAGGACCAGTCCACCTAGAACGTAATTTACCAGGAAAAAGACGCAAACGAGAATTATATAGCAAAACTTTTTGATTAGGTTCAAAGGACTTGCGAATAATAGATTTATCATGAAAAATCTTAGTCCGCTCTTTGTAAATCTTGGCATTCTCATATGCCTCATTCCTTAACTCAGCTAACTCATTCAATTGAAGATTACGTTGTGAACCTGCTCTACGCATGTCAAAGTTAAAAGTTTTAATGGCCCAGAAAGCACGATGTTCTAATTCCACAGGCAAATGACATGCCTTCCCAAACACAAGCCTATGAGGAGACATACCAATGGGAGTCTTATAAGCAGTCCTATAAGCCCAAAGGGAATCATTAAGACGTTGAGACCAATCCTTACGGTCAGGTCGTACCGTCTTTTCTAAAATCCGTTTAATTTCCCTATTAGATACTTCAACTTGGCCACTAGTTTGAGGATGGTAAAGGGTAGCAAGTTTATGAGTAATAGAGTACTTTTTCATTAAGGATTCAAACGCACGATTTGTAAAATGAGTACCATTATCACTTATAATTGCACGAGGAGTACCAAAACGAGAAAATATATTATATTTCAAAAAATTAACTACAACCTTGTGATCATTCGTTTTACATGGAACCGCCTCAACCCACTTAGAAACATAATCTACCACCACGAGGATATAAAGATAACCAAAGGAAGGAGGAAAAGGACCCATGAAGTCTATATCCCACACATCAAAAAGCTCAACAACCAGAATAGGGGAAAGAGGCATCATGTTCCTATGGGAAATATTACCTGTACACTGGCATCGATTACATCCTAAACAAAAATCATGTGTATCTCTAAAGAGAGTAGGCCAATAAAAACCACACTGCAAAACCATAGCAGCCGTCTTCTTAGGACCAAAGTGACCACCACATGCATGGTCATGGCAAAAGGAGAGAATACTACGAAATTCACTCTCAGGAATACATCTCCTAACAATCTAATCAGGGCATGACTTAAACAAGTATGGATCATCCCAGAAAAAATACTTGACCTCAGCAAGAAACTTAGATTTATCTTGTTTTGTCCAATGAGAAGGAAACTGACCTGTAACAAGATAATTAACAATATCTGCATACCAAGGCAACTGGGAGACACCAAAAAGTTGCTCATCAGGGAAGGACTCATTCAAAGGAAAAAGACTAGTAGAAGACTCTACTATAAGCCTAGACAAGTGGTCGTCACCACCATTAATGTTCTCTCATACTTTTTATCCCTAATCTCAATGTCAAACTCTTGTAATAAGAGGACCCAACGAATAAGACGTGCTTTAGCATCCTTTTTAGAAAGAAGATTCTTCAAAGCCAAATGATCAGTAAACACGACAACCTTAGACCCTATGAGATAAGACCTAAACTTGTCTAAAGCAAACACAATAGCTAACAACTCCTTCTCGGTTGTAGTGTAATTCATTTGGGCATCATTAAGAGTTTGACTCGCATAATAAATTACATGGCCCAACTTATCAAACCGTTAACCTAAAACAGCCCCAATAGCATAGTCTGACGCATCACACATTAACTCAAAATGTACATTCCAATCAGGTGGTTGTATGATAGGAGCGGTAGTCAATAAATGCTTAAGCTTCTCAAAAGCTTTCAAACAATCATCATCAAAGACAAAATCGACGTCCTTACCAAGTAAATTGCATAAGGGGCGAGAAATCTTGCTAAAGTCCTTAATGAATCGGCTATAAAATCCAGCATGACCTAAAAAAGACCTAATATTTTTCACAGTCTTAGGTGGTGGAAGACTAGAAATGACATCAATCTTGGCCTTATCGACCTCAATGCCTTTACTAGAAACGATATGACCAAGAACAATACCCTGTTGAACCATAAAATGACATTTCTCCCAATTCAATACCAGATTCTTCTCCTTGCACCTAATTAACACTAATTCCAAATGGTGCAAACCCTCATCAAAAGAATCACCAAACACGGAGAAATCATCCATAAACACCTCAAGAAACCTCTCTACCATGTCAGAAAAAATGCTAAGCATGCATCTCTGGAAGGTACCAGGTGCATTATATAACCCAAATGGCATACGACGGTAGGCAAAAGTTCCAAAAGGACAAGTAAATGTAGTCTTTTCTTGATCATCAGGTGTAATACATATTTGATAATAACCAGAATAACCATCGAGAAAACAATAATACTTATGACCGGGTAACCGTTCAAGCATTTGGTTAATAAAAGGAAGAGGAAAGTGATCTTTCCTAGTGGCTAGATTCAACTTATGATAGTCATTGCAAAAACGCCACCCAGTAGTCATACGGGTAGGAACTAACTCGCCATTCGTATTCTTAACTACCGTAATACCAGACTTCTTAGGGACAACCTGAACCGGACTCACCCATTGACTATCGGAGATGGGGTAAATGATACCCGCATCTAACAACTTGAGAACCTCGGCTCTCACTACCTCTCTCATGTTAGGATTAAGCCGTCTCTGGAACTCACGGGTTGGTTTAGCATTCTCCTCTAGATGAATATGATGCATACAATCAGTGGGGCTTATCCCATTAATATCAACAATAGTCCACCCTAATGTTGGTTGATGGTCTCTAAGAACCCTAAGCAATTTACTCTCTTGTTCACTATCAAGATTATAAGCAATAATAACAGGCAAAGTCTCATCAGGTCCCAAAAAGACATACTTAATAGTATCAGGTAATGGTTTCAACTCAAGCTTAGGAGGACTCTCTATGGAAGGAACTGGTTTAGATTCAGAAGGAGAAAGAGGTTCTACCTTGGTTTTCCACTTATTAGTATCTAAGATTGGGGTGGCATCAAGCAAAGCATTTACTTCACACAAATAGAATTATCCATATCAAAATCACCACCAAAGTGAGTTAAACAAGACTCAAGAGGGTCATCAGAATAACTTTCCAAGAAAGTCTTGTGAACCACACTTTCAATAAGATTAACATCCCAAAGATCATCAGGTTCAGGAGGTTGTTGAGTCACATTAAACACATTAAGTTCTGTAGTCATATTACCAAAAGAAAGCTTCAACACTCCATTATGACAGTTAATGATAACATTGGATGTGGCCAAAAATGGACGACCTAAGATGACAGGAATATGGTGTTTAAGATCTTGAACAGGTTGTGTTTCTAGAACAATAAAATCAACTGGGAAATAAAATTTATCAACCTGAATCAAAACATCTTCAACAATACCACGTGGAACCCTGACAGACCTATCAGCCAGTTGAAGTGTAATCGGCGTGGGTTTCAATTTACCAAGACCAAGCTGTAAATAAACTGAATAAGGTAACAAATTAACACTAGCCCCCAAATCAAGTAATGCCTTCTCAATCATATGATCACCTATAACACAGGAAATAGTAGGGCATCCTGGATCTCTAAACTTAGGTGGAGTGCGGTTTTGAATAATCAAACTCACTTGCTAAGTAAGGAAAGCTTTCTTATGCACATTCAACTTACGTTTTTGCGTACACATATCCTTAAGAAACTTGGCATAAGAAGGAACTTGTTTTATAGCATCAAGTAACGGAATATTAATATGAACTTGTTTAAACATCTCCATGATCTCATTAAAAGTATTTCCTTTCTTAGCATGAACTAACCTGTCAGGAAAAGGAGCTTTTGGTATATAAGATGGTACAGGACTAGACTCGAAAGATGTAGGAGGCTCTAAGCATTTTTTTAGAAGCATCACGACTATTAGAACCACTTACATCACTCTTCTCTCCCTCACACTCTATAGGATCAAATCTGACCTCAACATCCCTAGGCATCTCAACCCTAATATGTTTAACACTTCTAAGAACGGTAATAGACTTGGCTTGCTCCTGGTGGTGCTCTTGGCTCAAGTTAGAGCCTATTTCATACTGTCCCTTTGGATTAGCCACTGGTTGACTAGGAAACCTACCATTTCCCCTCTCATTCAAAGTATTAGCAATTTGACCCATTTGAATTTCTAACTTCGCAATAGATTGCGCGTTTGAATGCAAACTCTGTTGGGTATCCTTTTGAAATCGTTGGGTGTCTTGATGAAATTGAAAGGAACTCTGCATGAAAAGACTAAGAGTGTCCTCAAGAGATGGTTTCATAGATGGTGGAGGTGATTGCTGGTATTGTTGAAACTGGTTGGAAGGAACTTAAGCATATGACTGGGAAGGAGGATTCACAGGTGACACCCCTGGATCAGTTTGATGCGGCCCATTTTTCCATGAAAAATTGGGATGATTCCTCCACCCAGGGTTATATGTGTTAGAGTAAGGGTCACCAAATGGTTTCTTATTATATGTGTTGAGTGCATTAGCTTGTTCAGCTATACACTCATTGAACGCAGACATAGAACGACACGTTTGGGCTGTGTGCGCGGGACTCTCACATAGCTGACATACTTGACTAACTGACTTGACATGAGAACTCTCCCCTTTTAACTTAAAGGATTCCACCTCCCTAGCAAGATTGGCTAGTTTGGCACTCATCTCAAAATTGCCTCTCACCTCATAAACACCACCCCTTTTTGGTTCAGCAGCTACTTGTACACTTTTATCATAGACCCTTCCTGGAGATTCCCATTGCTGAGAACTTTCAGAGATTGTCTCAAGAAGTTTCCAAGCTGCGTCCTCTTGCAAAGAGAGGATATCCGCCCCACTTCGGGACTCAACAAACTGACGGTGTGAAATCGACAACCCCTCAAAGAAAAACTGCACTAATTGCCATTTCACAAAATTATGGTGAGGACACCTCAAAAGAAGATCTTTAAATCTTTCCCAACATATATAAAACTCTTCACCCTCTTTTTGAGTAAAATGCATGATCTGTCGCCGAAGGCTAGTAGTCTTGTGCATGGGAAATAATTTAATGAGAAACTTAATGTTCAACTCATCCCAAGTAGTGATAGACTTAGACTCTAAGGAATTCAACCACAACTTTGCCTTATCTTTCAGTGAAAAAGGAAAGAGGCGGAGTTTGATAATCTCTGGTTGGACTCTAGGGAAGTTAAGAGTACCACATATATCTAAGAACTCCTTAACGTGAAGATAAGGGTCTTCAGAATCAAGACCATGGAACTGGGGAAGAAAGTTTATGATAGCCGCCCTTAACTCAAAATTAGCATCACACGCAGGAAAATCAATGCAAGAAGGATTAGAATTAAGGACTGGATAATAGTAGTCCTTAAGGGTTTTAGCTTCGGGTTCTGCTGCCATTTCTAACAAATGTTTTTCTAACTCGCCTTGGTTTGGATTAGTAGGTCCCTTATGAAATGTTCTTTCGATTTCCGGATCAAAAGGTGTTATATCAGGATTTTCAGAACGGGTTTCTACCATACACAACCTCTGACTCTAGATGATGAAAACCTAACTCTACAATGAAAGACAACAGATGTAAAATGAAAGATGTGGGATGATGCACAATCACAGAAAATAAGCAACAAATCTCAAACCGAATTGAATTTTTAATTAAAAAAAAAATGCTCCTAAACCAGGATAACACGATTCCCAGTTCTTGTGCTAAAAGCACCGTCACTCGATCCACGTGTCAAACGAGCTTTCCTAGTGAGCGGGCTAAAACCTGTCCTAATGCAATATGCCTAAGGCTGGTCAAAGGTGACTTAACCAATCCTAAATGCAAGAAAAAAATACGAAAACAGACAAACACACAAGTTCAACCCCACAAAGTTAAAAGCGTACCTCCGGCGTGAACCTTCAAGGGCCACTTGCGACGCCGGGTGACAACAAGCAAGCTCCTTTGATTCTTCTCTATTAAGCTTCGAACTTGTATGCTCTAATATATATATATATATATATATATATATATATATATATATATATATATATATATATATATATTTAAACCTGTAAAAATCAAAAGCAAACACTTAGACTACGGAATAAAACTAAACTACGACTAAACCTAAACTATGAATTACGTTAAGTAAGACCCTAAACCTCGATTGTACCATTGCAATCCCCGGCAGCGGCGCCAAAAACTTGATAGGAATTTAGTCGGTCTAAATTAAATAGACTAATCTAACCCTAGTTAAACCACAAGCGCACAGCTATCGTTGAAAATAGTTGCGACAAGCAGGTCGATCCCACAGGGATTGCTACTGCGGACAAACGAGTATTAAAATTATACTTAACTAATTCGAACAATATTCTTTTATGGAATTTGGAATTACTATTAACTAAAGCTAATTATTTTAACTACGTTTATGAAAAGAATAAATTAAACAATTGAAATTAAACGAACAATTGGAGAGAAATACTAGGACTTTAGATTCCGCCACTAAACCTTTTAGTCAATATTTTAAGATTAGGTTTCAATGTTTCAAATTAATACGAGAAACATCCAAATGAGAATTCACTGTTTCTCGGGATTTTATCGTGACAACACTATTTTTTTCATAAAAGCATCTTTCAAAATTCAGCACTAAATATCAAAGGTAAAAGATTACTCGTCTTTTGACGGCACGAATAATATCTAAATTTAATATTTGCAATTAAATCAAGCTTTGATCAATAACAATATATATTCAAATGACTAAGGATGCATGACATACAAAGTGAAAGAATAAACTACTATCAATCGTGAATATATTGAACGAAGATTAATCGGTTAATATCTAAGTGAAATCATCAAAACCCAAACTCAAAATAATAACATCAAGGCTAGGGCTTCATCTTAGCCCTAGCTAATAGTTTAGCAATTCATAATAATGGAACTGAAAATAAAGAAAAGGTTAGGAGAACTCATGTCAACAGTGAAATCTCCTTGGCTTTCCTTCGTCTCGTTCTCGATTTCCGTCGTCTCAATTCTAAGCCTCCAAAGATCCGGTGTTCTCGCTTTTCTTACGTGTTTGTTCGAGCCCCTTTTCTCTACTGTTTCTCTCTTCTATATATAATGGATTAACATCGAGAGTTTGATTTGAATTAGAAGTATCTAATTCGGTTGAGTTGCATGAAATTCGGGATTGGACCCCCCAAAGACTCGGTCCTTTGTTCGTCCAGTTTCTCCTTTGGAATGAAACTCTCAGTTTCTAATTTTATCGCGAGAGTTCCCAATTCGATTCCATTTGGAAATCGGAGTTGCGGATTTGGCTCGATTCTGTTTTTGTTTCTATTCGTGAGTATTCCAGCTATGAAAACATAGTGGGCTTGACTTTGATCAGGTGGTGCGGGCTTGGGTATAGAATGGTGATTGCTGGAACAAGTGAAAAGCAAACAAGCTTTATTTGGGTGCTAGTTTTTGCAAGGGAAGTAGATGGGGTTTTGGGGCTCTGTTCGTGCGAACTGAACTGGAGAAGAAAACTGTTTTGATCCAGTGGTCCGGTAGCTAGAAGCTACAGTGGGAACGGGTTTTGGTGTTGATGGGCTTTGGTGTTGATGGGTTTTGGTGTTGATGGGTTTTGGTGTCCAGCACTTGGATCCGGTTTTTAGCTAATGGGACTAAACTTAACTTTGGCCCATATTTCGACAAACAGATTCATTCCTCACTTTGATAGTCACGTGCCCACTAATAAACGCCCACTAATAAATTTCTAACCAGCTCACCAGTTCCCGCATTCTCCCAAACCATCACATTAATTTCTTGTCAGACCACAAACAATTCCATATTTTTTATTGGTGCATTCTACTTCCTGTTATTCTTTTATATCCTCTTTTCTTTCCTTAGCCCAATATTCACAAGCCCAACTAAAGGTAAATAATAACCCAGTAGTTCACCAATACTGTTTCGGGAAGCTCCACTAAACTGCATAACCCTGCCAGGCCAACCACACCAGGGGGACTAATGCACTGACATCCCGAATCTCGACAGTTTCCACACTTTTAATCATGTTAAGACCAATTCCTGTAATATCACCAAAAATACACTAACTAAATCAAACAAATAAATTAAACGAACTAACTAATATAAAATTGAGCGCAAATATATAGCATTTATGCGCTTATCAAGGATTCCCTTGATGGTAGGAATTGTAGTTCGTGGATGGCCGTATAGGAGAGTTATTGAAACCTAGAGGAGCTTGCAGTTGGGTAGGGGGACGCCAAGCCAAATTAGGATGTTGCCACCAAGGTGCATTAGGGATATTGAACACACAAGCCTCTTCAGATGGTTGGGGAGGGCACTCGTATGCCAAAGGACAATTAAAATAAGAGTGTTCAGGACTTAAGCAAATAAGACATGGGGAAGCGTTGGCGCGCATCCATGACTTGTTTGGGTTTTTGATCATTCACTTGAATAGAAAGAGCATCTACCTTTTTGGTTAAGGACTCGATCAGAGTTTTTAATTCCAGATTGGGTTTGACCTCGAACATAGACATAACTTTGGTAGGAGTGTCTTCAGAAGATCTGGAAGAATCAGTGTTACCCCAATGGGTGTTTCGTGAAGCCTGTTTCTCGAGAAAAGTGTATGTTTTAGTAGCGCCTTTGTCCATGAAACAACTGCCATTCATGATATCTAATGTTTCCTTTTGATGGTCCGAGAGACCATTAAAGAATGACCGTACTAAGACAGCGGTGTCGAGTTGATGATGGGGGCATTCGAGAAGCAGATCAGTAAATCGACTCCGTGCTTCCATAAAAGATTCTTGGGGATGCTGGCGAAAGAATTGAATCTTCTGAAGCATTTATGTAGTTATCTTCCGAGTATAGAACTTCATCATGAAAGATTGTACGAGCTTGGCCCATGTATCAAGGGATTGTTGTGTTTCGCCTTGCGAGCCAAAATGAAACTTTATCAGCTAAGGTGAAGGGAAACAACCTAAGCAAGACTTGTTCGTTGGTAACGGTCGGATGGTGGAATGTGTTA
Organism: Coptis chinensis; assembly: GCF_015680905.1. Taxonomy (NCBI): domain Eukaryota; kingdom Viridiplantae; phylum Streptophyta; class Magnoliopsida; order Ranunculales; family Ranunculaceae; genus Coptis; species Coptis chinensis. The sequence goes on along the minus strand of NC_141463.1, from coordinate 81,510,510 downwards.
GCCACTTGCTGAATCCAACGAAGGTGATTGTACGGTTTTTCATGGTCTAGACCATGGTAAATAGATAATAAACCGAAAACGTTTGGCAGAATACGAAAATCACCTGCAATCTCATCGAGTTTAATACAGGAAGCAGGTCCTTCTTGTAAAACAATATAGAAGTCTGAGAGGGGTTTCTCTACTGTGGGATTTTCCTGGGCCATAACTATGGGAGCTAATGGCAACGGAGATACTTGACGAGGTTGATTTACGGAGGAAGAACTTTGTCTAGGGGATAACTTATGCAGTTGTTTATTGTACTTCCGACGATGATACGCATGTTCTAATTCCTTATTAGAGCCAGACCGAAGTCTCATGCAAACACAAATTTTAACTCAAGGTTTATAAGGAACGAATTATGACAGGAGGATTAAGAATTATGGAAAAAGAAAGGTGAATCATGTTTTCCTGAGCTGTTACTAACTTGAGTAGGTAAGCTAGGTGATAAACGTAGATATTAAATAGTTTTACTCACAAATAAGCGAAGAAACTAGATGTAAGTAAAACTAAAACTAGACTAGATTGTTTATCAAAGTTTCTTATACTCTCGAATCTATCGAAGTAGAGAGGAGTAAAAGATTCGTTCCACTCTTAGTTCTTTAGCATTCAAAGTTTTCTTTATATTATCAGTCCTAGCCAAAGTTAATGAGAGTAATGGTGGGAAATTATACTACGATGTGACTTATACTAACAAGTTACGCTAATTTAAACTACAAAATTTCTAATTTGACTATATGATAAGGAATTAGGGGTGATTGATTCCACCTTAACTCGACTTAATCAATTAACAAAGATTCGTCGTGATCCAAATTTCAATGCTTTCGCATATCAAATTGGTATTTCTAATCCCTAATTATACATGGCAATCTCTACCAATTAATAACTAGCATGTGAAGCAACCAAACCCATTCTCATGGTGAACTAATTACTTTCTAGAATTGAATAGATTATCACGACGATTTCTAAGTTAACAAGGATCAAGCTTCATCAAGGCTTCTTCAAACCCCTCTAATGGAGGTTTAGCCTAGAATCATTATGCTATTATTTCCATATGAATCTAACTAGACATCATATAAAGATTCTAACTTTACTAATTTAACTAATTAATAATTCAAATCTAAATTAACAACTAAAAAATGATTAACAACTAAGATCGAAATTGATTCTAATGAATTTAATAATTAAACTAGATTATGATTAACTAATTATGAAATAAAGACAACTAATTTATGAATTTAACAATACTAAAACTTAAACAAGACTTTAATCAATAACTAAATTGGAATGAAATTGAATACTTTATTATAAACTAATATTTGATTCTAAAAGAATAATCTATTTGTTCTAACACTAATTAATTGAAAAGTAAAACTAGCTCTAAAACAAGATAATGGAAAAACTAATTAATGGAATAAAACTCAAAAACTAGATCTAGATTATCCTCCAATGGCTACTTGCTATCTAAACTCCTTATTTTCTTCAGAGATAAGTCTTGTGTGTGGAAATGGAGGAGACCAGATCCACATTTTCGTGCATGGGCTGAAGAGCCATGTTTTAGGCCGAAAATCGAGTCCAAAACCTAATCTCTTTAGTCCACAGGTCCCTTTTCAGCTGGATCTAACTTTAGTAGGATTTTCATCCACTTTTTCTCCTCTTATTGGGTTAAGGTTTGGACCATTGGAAATTTCTTTCTGAGTCGGTCGTTTTGACATAAGGTAGGCCTAATTCCGAGGCCTGAGTCCAAAGATACGGTCTTCAGAAGTTCTGCTGACTTTTGTGTGTTGTTTCTCCCCGCGTTGACTTTGACTTTTCAGCTTTTGACCGGAATTTACAAAGGCTTTTTCTCCTTGAATCTTGGCCTTTAATCACATAACTCCTTAGCAACCAACCTTTGCTCCTTTATCTCACCAAAGTGACACATTTATGCACATAATTGACTACAATGCCTGAAATACATAAAAGTACGTAATCAGCATTAACTCTTATTTATTACTCGCATAATTGGTCTAAAAGTATTATTGTTAAGGGGTTAAAACTACAGTTTTGGGCTCTTATCAAAATTCAGGTAACATATTAGTAGATGGAAAACGCTTCGTAGTGCGTGCATGATGTAAGTTATGCGAACGAATGAAATCTAATTCGTAGATAATGTCAACCCAAATCATAATACAATTAAACAACCTAAGCAACACAAATGGAAAGTTGAACAATATAGAACAGAAAAATAAACACCCCACCCCAAACAAATTTTTGGCAATGAAGTTTGAAAATTTGTTTTAACGTGGGTCGTTTAAGGTTAGATTCCCGAGACTTCCTTGATTACTATTTTTATGGTTTTGATATTTTTTACTTTTTATGAATAAGATTTAATATAAGAAAAAAAAACAATAAATACATAATTCACACCATAGAAGAACATGACTCAAAAACCGAAAAACATGCAAGAGTGGAAAACATGAATTATGTTAATCGTGGACTTAGGATTCGGTACTTACAGCCACACACTCCATAGGGAGGGCCCGGTTACCTGAATGGTGCACTTACCAATATATGGAATTGTAAGGAAGTACACCAAACAACAATATGAGCCGTTTATAGTCAGATACTCAAGACTTTAACAAACAACTGGATATATATATATATATATACCCCACAGTTTTCCATATATCAACAACCTAAAAAGTTGTGGGTCTTTCCATAAATAAATAACATGGAATGCACCCCCAAACAGAATCAAGCACCAAGATTTTCTACGACGTAACTTATTGAAGTGAAAGCGAAGTTTGATAGATCTAGAACGTAACTGAGAATGCACCTTCTTTTTCATCTTTGACCGAGAGGGTGTCGAAGTGAATGATCATGAGAAGATGGATGTTCATGGAAGATATGTTGGATATGGATAAGTTTTAGAAGTAAGGAATGGAAAAAATGAGAATGTGGGTTTAGCACAAAACTCATTCATGGTGTAGGTAGGAACTATCTTAATTTTGAAAATGAAGGTGTCAAGTGCCTTTCCCTTAGGAATTATTTCTGTATTAAGAGGATTTAAAAAATTGTTAAGCACAGAAGAAGCAAGAGGGTCAAGTGCAAACTCCAGGTTCCGTTGAAAAGTTGGAAGGTGGGGAAAATTGGTGATGGAAGATAAATGAGTGTCAGCTAGAGCTCTCAGGTCTAGATTATTAGAAGCCTTGAGATACCTTGAGATATGCTAGACATTCCTCAATAGGTGGGTCAAAATAATCACTAGGATATAGGGTGAAAAATTCGTCTTCTGTCATAGTGTCAAGGGATAAATGGATGTTGGCAAGGTGGGACTCGCGAGGTGGCAGGGAAGAGTTGCAAAAAAGTTGAAGGAAATCTTCCTCAATTTCATCTACGTCCAAGGAGTCCTTGTCGAAGTTGGAACTTCCAAAGGAAAGGAATTTGTGCATCTGGTCATCCGGAAACGTGGTTTTGAAATAATCATGAGCTAAGCTCTCTATCATGCTAACCTCTCCATCGATATTCATATCAGAAAACTATTTGCTCATTTTAAAAATATTGACCTCAACGGAAAGATGCCCAAAGGACAAGGACATCGAACCATCGCGACAGTTTATAAGCACGTTGGTAGTTGCCAAGAAAGGGTGCCCTAAAATAATCGGAATAGAATTGTTAGCGACTTCTGTATCGAGGATAACAAAATCCACAAGATAATAGAAATACTGAACCTTAACCAGCACATTTTCCACTACACCCGTAGGATACTTGATAGACCTATCAACTAATTGCAACGTCATTGTTGTAGGTTGTATTTCCTGTAGACCTATTTGTTTATATAAATAATAAGGGAGTAAGTTAACACTCGCCCCGAGGTCTAATAAAGCAGTGGTCATATGAGTATCCCCTAAGGTGCATTGTACAGTAGGACGACCAGGGTCCTTGTACTTAACGATTCCATTGAATTCCGTTAAAGTTGGAAACTGTTCAGTTAAAAAGGCGTCTTTAGGAATCTTTGTTTTATGCCTAGTAGTGCACAACTCTTTAAGAAACTTAGCATGGTAAGGTAACTTTTTAATCGCTTCAAGAAAAGGTAAGTTTATCGTTAGATTTTTAAAAACTTTCCTAATCTCGTCAAAATTTGTATCCTTGTTTAACATAGCTAATTTCTGAGGAAATGGTGGTTTCTCTCTATATTTAGCATATGGATCAACAGGATGGTTAACCTTGCTTTTATGTTTCTTAGGTGGTGGTTTAGCTGGTACCTCTACAGGGGTAGGATATCATCTTCAGTTATCATTTCGGTATCTAGTTCGATATCCGGTGTAGGGACTACTGGTGGGGTAACTATAGGGATAGTTACTTTGTTATCAACCACTCTGCCTGAACGGAGAGTGGTGATGGAATTTATCTCACCTACGTTTTGCATTTTCGTTACTAGTATTACCGTTTACCTCAAAGGCTGTGTTTGGTGTTTTAGGATTATGTATCGCTTGTCCTGGAAACACACCTTTGGGTTGTACTTTCTCTTGTGCTAACTGCTGTAAGAAAAGTTGGATGGCTTGTAAAATCTGTTGTTGGGTTTGGATAAAGGCGTCAAAACGATCCGGTTGTGGATGAGTGTTAGCTATAGGTTGTGTGACAGGAACTGTCACGTTGATGATTAATGGGTGGATTTTGATAGTTATTATTTACCGGAACGATACCTCTATTAGTATTATAATTATTATAATTACCCTGACCTTGTCCTTGTCGTGGTTGAGCTTGGTTGTTATAATTATAATTACCCTAACCTTGTCCTTGCCTTGGTAGAGCTTGGTTGTAATTGTTTGTTGGCCTAACATTTGGGTTAAACAACCTTGGAGGTTGTTAATTATTTTGCCAACCGAAGTTGGGGTTTTGTCGCCATGCTGCGTTAGGTTCGCTATTAATGGAACAAACATTATCTTGTTGTAATGTTTATTGTTCATAATCAAAAGGACAATAGGAGTCAGGATGCTCTGGACTCAAACAGAAATTACATAGATTGGTGTTGACATTCATGACGGGGATAGGCGTTTGTTGAATAGAAATAGCCTCTACCTTTTTAGTTAGAGATTCGATTAAATTTTTAAGTTCAGGACCGGATTTCATCTCAAACATACTGGTAGCCTTAACTGTTAAAGAAGAACTAGCGAACGGGAGATATGGTTCTACACCCCCCCCCCCCCCCCAAGTTATTATTACGCTTAGTTTGATCTTCTAAAAATTTATAAGCCTCTGAGGCTCCCTTACTGAGGAAACTACCCCCATTCATTATGTCAAGCACCTCTTTGTGGTGGTGTAACAGTCCCTTGAAAAATGCACGAACTAACGTGTCTTTCGCAAGGTTATAGTGTGGACACTCTATAAGAAGATCGGTGAAACGATTCCAAGCCTTTGAAAATGATTCATGAGGATTCTGTCGAAAGAAATGAATCTTGGAAAGCATTTCATCGGTCTTCAGTGGTGGGTAAAAATGTTCCATAAATAGCTGAACAAGTTTGGCCCACGAGTTCATAGAATTAGGCGCTTAGGCAGTTAACCAAGACACCGCCTTATCGGCTAAGGTGAAAGGAAACACCCTCAGTTTAATTTGTTCAACACCAACTGTAGGATGGTGGAATGTAGTAAGGACTTGGTCAATCCTACGTATGTGCTGGTAAGGTTTTTCATGGTCTAACCCATAAAAAACGGGTAACAAATTAAATATATTTGGGGGGATTCGGAAATCCCCCACTGGGTCTGATAGAACGATACAAGATTTTGGGTTATCGTTCAAGGCTTTGTAAAAGTCAAAGAGAGGAGAGTCTCTTTCTTCAGCCATTATATCAGGTGTGGTGTGTGGTATGCTAGCTAGAGGTGTAGTGAGTGGTATACTAGAAAGGCGTGTTTGTTGACGTTGCCAGTTGATTACGTTAGGCGTTTTCTTCGGCCTAACTTTAATCTCGTGCAAGGTGAAGACCAATCTTAACTAAACACAACAACACTCCAAACAATCCTGATATGCTAGTATGAATCTCTAACAGGAGATGCAAGGTGTGGAAGAAAGGAGTACCGGATTGCCTCCTTGCTTCGCTTATAAATATCATCTTGTTTACGCGAGCTCAGTGTATATAACAAGTTAGAACACTGAAAATTTTGAAGAAATGGAAGTTTGAAACAAACCTGTGGAAATCGGGCAGTTTCAGGTTTATTGGTCGTCGCTTCGTAAAACTCAAGTTCCAGTGTTTTTAGCCAGGGGCGCTTGAGTTTTGCCTTGGCAAGGTGCGGGTCGCGCTCAGGTAAAAATTGGAGTTCCAAGCATTTTGGCGCGGGTGGCGTTCCAATTTAGCCTGCCTAGGGCGCAGGTCGCGCTCAGTGTAATTCTGCGAAGAAAATTTCAGTGCTGAAATGAACAACCACAGTTAGAATCAACAAGGGTAGGTGGGTTATAGGACTTTGGAAGACTAACAATACTAAGGAAAACAATACTAAAGGGAACTAAGATGACAACGATGCCATTTGATATACGTAGATATTAAATAGTTCTACTCACAAATAAGCGATGAAACTAGATGCAAGTAAAAGTAAAACTAGACTAGATTGTTTATCAAAGTTTCTTATACTCTAGAATCTATCAAAATAGAGTGGAGTAAAAGATTCGTTCCACTCCTAGTTCTTTAGCATTCAAAGTTTTCTTTATTATCAGTCCTAGCCAAAGTTAATGAGATTAATGGTGGGAAATTATACTACGATGTGACTTATACTAATAAGATACGCTAATTTAAACTACGGAATTTCTAATTTGACTATATGATAAGGAATTAGGGGGGATTGATTCCATCTTAACTCGACTTAATCAACTAACAAAGATTCGTCGTGATCCAAATTTCAATGCTTTCACATATCAAATTGGTATTTCTAATCCCTAATTATACATGGCAATCTCTACTAATTAATAACTAGCATGTTAAGCAACCAAACCCATTCTCATGGTGAACTAATTACTTTCTAGAATTGAATATATTATCACGATGATTTCTAAGTTAACAAGAATCAAGTTTCATCAAGACTTCTTCAACCCCCTCTAATGGAGGTTTAGCCTAGAATCATTATGCTATCATTTTCATATGAATTTAAACTAGACATCATATAAAGATTCTAACTTTACTAATTTAACTAATCAATAATTCAAATCTAAATTAACAACTAAGAAATGATTAACAACTAAGATCGAAATTGATTCTAATAAATTTAATAATTAAACTAGATTATGATTAACTAATTATGAAATAAAGACAACTAATTTATGAATTTAACAATACTAAAACTTAAACAAGACTTTAATCAATAACTAAATTGGAATGAAATTGAATACTTTATTATAAACTAATATTTGATTCTAAAATAATAATCTATTTGTTCTAACACTAATTAATTGAAAAGTAAAACTAGCTTTAAAACAAGATAATGGAAAAACTAATTAATGGAATAAAACTCAAAAACTAGATCTAGATTATCCTCCGATGGCTACTTGCTACCTAAACTCCTTATTTTCTTCAGAGCTAAGTCTTGTGTGTGGAAATGGAGGAGACCAGATCCACATTTTCGTGCATGGGCTGAGGAGCCATGTTTTGGGCCAAAAAATAGAGCCCAAAACCCAATCTCTTTAGTCCGTAGGGCCCTTTTCAGCTGGATTTGACTTCAGTAGAATTTTCATCCACTTTTGCTCCTCTGAGTGGGTTAAGGTTTGGACCATTAGAAAGCTCTTTCCGAGTCAGTCGTTTTGACATAAGGTATGCCTAATTCCGAGGCCTGAGTCCAAAGATACAGGTCTTCAGAAGTTCTGCTGACTTTTGTGTGCTATTTCTACCCGCGTTGACTTTGACTTTTCAGCTTTTGACCGGGCTTTACAAAGGCTTTTTCTCCTTGAATCTTGGCCTTTAATCACAGAACTCCTTAGCAACTAACCCTTGCTTCTTTATCTCGCCAAATTGGCACATTTATGCATATAATTGACTTCAATGCCTGAAATGCATAAAAGCATGTAATCAGCATTAACTCTTATTTATTACTCGTATAATTGGTCTAAAAGTGTTATTGTTAAGGGGTTAAAACTACAGTTTTGGGCTCTTATCACTAGGATAGCGTGAAAATATTTCAGCAGCTAGGTCACATGAGAGAATTGAGGGAGGTTGTCTGTGCAAGCACGATCCTTAATTAGGTAACCTCAATCTTTCACGTTTGTTAGACACTGATGGAATAGGAAGATGATTGATGATGGTAGATTATGTGATTATTATTAATATGATTATGATGAAATTTAATTATAAGGATTTTTTATTTTTTATTTTTTTATTTTTTATTATATTTATATAATAAAAAAGAGAGATGCCAAAATAAAACATGCAATTAAAAATGAGAGATGCCAAAATAGATGACTAAACATGCAATTAACACATGCTAGTTTAATACAGAAAATCTACACATGCAACTTTATATTACTTGTACGTGAATAAAAACATGTCTTACGCATGCAATAATATATAACTACCAATACGTGCAACTAGATGCGAGTTAGGGGAATGTCGAGAATGAACTCATGCAAAGTACGTAATTCCGTGTACGTGAATGGATATAACATACACAGACAATAATACTCTAACCAGGTGGTTTTAAATCACGCATACATCCAAATATATTCGAATCATATTGACCGTGTTAATGTGAATATGTAATGACGAACCACATTTACTTAGGCAAAATTCTATACATGCAAAGAGTTCTCATGCCAACATACAAATATGCGAGGTAAAATAGGTTGTAGCAATCAACCAAATAATATCCTCGACAAAGTTTGAGGAGTTTAAGAATGCAAAACCTGGCGTCCCGCTTTTCCTTGTATAACGATCGAAGTAACGGCTGAGCTCGTGATCTTACTTGAAGTGGAATAAATAGGTCTAGATAGTTCAAAATAGTACTGATAAGGAAAGTTGATTGGACCTGAAAACTAGAGTGCAGATACTCCAGGTTAGTCTCGCGCGCTACTATAGAAAGTCTCGTCCGAGACTGTAAGATCAGAACAGTACTTCAACTTCCTATGGAAGTTTTAGACTGTACTAATGATAATAATCCATATCTGTTTCACAGCTACTTGTTAGTAGAAAAAGAAAAGTTGGAACAAACAAGCACGTAACACGTTAGTATCGTAAAAAAAATGAAAATCGAAAAGATGAGGGGGTAGGAGAGGGTGTGTTGTTCAATGATGTATTAAGTCCAGTTGTTATGTTAATTGTCCGCAGTCCTTAGGCGTGCAGTGGTGCCATTTGATAAAATATTATTTTCCTGTTTGAATTCTTTAGTCTGAAGTCCGTAGTCTGCAGTCCAAAGTCCAAAGTCCGTAAATGTCCGATTAGTCAAGTTACCTTACTCACGCGGGTTGGTAGGATAGGTCAAGTAAGGGATCATCCATACCTTAGGGCTAGGAAAGGTTCACAACTGGATATACAACTTTTAGTGAGTAGGATTTAAGGTTATTTCTTAGGTTTAGATAAATTAACGGCAATGCAAGTAATGTAAAATAATAACGATGATTTCGACATAAATTAAACAAGGATAGAGAGACAGGAAAAGGGTTAACTATACTCATGCAAATTCGGTTTCCAATTTTTGATAACCGTATCACTACAGCTCTAATCCGTCCCGTATTCATAGACAAACCCGAAACGGCGTCGAGTATCGATCCCTAGTGAAACACACTCATCTTTGAGCTCATCATGCTAGCATAAGGAGTTGAACTAATATTCCATCTCTGGAATATCATTTCAGCTCTTGGCTTGATTATACATCAGCTGGACAAACCAGAGTGTTGGCGAACACCATAGGGTCTCGTGTGAGACTGTTCTGGAGCATCAGCACTCCAAATTTGGCCAGTCTCAATTATTTTGGGACCGGATGTATAATCTACACCTAATTCCTAAGTAGTGATTCTAGAACATTTAAAGCGTTAACCAGATCGGAACATAAGCGTCATTAACCCTCCCCCTTGGGAGAATTTTAGCTCATGGTCATGATGGATGGATTAATCTTATTGAATATACTAAACAAGTAATTAAAGAACATGAATTAAACTTGAAAATAACTGAACTTTTATTAAGTAAAAAACTTACAGTACTGAAGCTGGCATGAAAGCGGAAAGGAGAAAGCTACGTACTGGAATGAAAGCAGCTAATAACAAAAAGCTAAAAACTCACCGTCCAAAGTCTCCAACCTAACTAACTATATATATTGAGGTGTGAGATGTGACATAAATGCGAGATTACAAGTTATAATAAGTTCCATCTTTTAGGGGAGGAACTAAATGTCATTTGCCTCAATAAGAGATGTGACGTAAACCTTGGATATGTGGATTCATATGATATTTTATGATGCATTCCATCCTTGTGAGATGTGATGTAAATGCGGGATTAAATTTATAGCAAGGTTCCATCTTTTAGGGGAGGAATTAAATGTCCTTTGCCTCACAAAGAGATGTGACGTAAACCTTAGTTATGTGGATTTGCATGATATTGGTATTTCACGTAGTTGTTCACACGTGTCTAAGCGTCCGTTGTGTTATTGCATTTCTAGTTGTAGCCTAACAGAAATTTGAGCACGAAATGGACTTGGGTGTGAATGAGAGTCATGCTTGGGCAGGGCATGTTCCGGCACGAGTTCAAAGTGCGGAAATGGGAAATGGTCCTTTAGGAAATAGAAAAGATGTCTAAGATAATTTAATAAATTGTGGGGGAGTCTTAAATAAAAAAGTGTATTAATAATTTATATAATACTTAAGTTATTATTTTTATGTGTTATTGTTATCATTGAATTAACCCTGTTTTGTAAGAGGGTGGGCTACCTAACCCTTACTGTAGGGATGAAGCCCACTCTAGACGGTTAGGCACTAAGGTACTATAAACTTCTTAAAGTTATTATTTAGATAGTTGGTTACAATGTTATATTAAATTTTAAGTATTATATTGGTATGCGCTACATGGATTGCGCATTAAGATAAACTAAGTTTCTCTTGTCAGTTGGTGACAAGGGATCAATGTCTCTAACGTAGCCGAATAATGTAGACGTGGTATACATAACTTCATAGTGATAATGTGTATTGTTATGAACTATCATGAGCATTGTATTTAGGACACTCACACCAACATTTTTAATGCTGACCCCAGTTTGCTTTGCATTCGGGGGTATGTTCGTTATGGAACCTAGACCCTTCGTAGGAACCGCAGCAGTAGTAGCTGTTTGAGTTGGAAAACAATGGAGCTATAGTTGGAGTAGCTGGCTTTGCTTAGGAGCTGTTTTTCTTTAGAGATTCTACCTTTTTGATTGTATGTTGGATTTTGAGTTAATAAGTTGAGACGTTCTCATTTATCTTTTTTTCAGTTTGATGTTCCTCGACATATCAGGATGATTGTAATTTGGAAGTTATTCATTTAGGATTTATGCAAGTATTCTTATTCCAATATTTGTTTTTTTGCTGTAATTAAATGCATGTTTATCAGAAAGGTACAATCTCGGTTCACGCCTCGGGATATGTAGGATTTGGATGATGTGGAAATAGAGTAAATATCTATTTGTTGTCCATTTAGATTCTACAAAAAATCGGGGTGTGACATTAACTAATGATTAATTAAATAAAATACGTAAAAGCTTGGAAAGTGTTCGTCAAAGATTGGAACTTCAACCCCCAAGTTGGGTTGAGATGCACGAGTGTGATGTTACAAACTAGTCCAAGTTCTTTGAATCCCCAACTCTTGATAAGTAAACTTAAGCCAAAAGGCTAAACCTTCAACTTAAACTATTTTGTATTTATCCTAATTAATTTTTTTGTATTTTGACTTAACTATATGATATTATCTTAATCTAATCATACATAAACAACAATGAATAGAAAATAAAACCTAAATATGTTACTAAAATAATTTTAATGTTTAACTTTACTGATGGGTTACTAATTCATTTTAATTAAAAAAAAATTTAATTTTTAAATTGCTTTTTTAATTGAATTTTTGGTTTTGAAAACTCAAAACTTTGCAAATCTATCTAATTTTTATCTACTAACTGTTGAATTAAAAAGACTAGAGGGAATTACAGGTGACTTAAACACGAAGATTCTGAGCCAACAGAATCTTCGTTTGAAAAAATCAAGGCGTGACGCGGGTGAACGATGTGCGGGTGCGTGTCTGACATGTGCGGGCGCATGGGTGACAGACGCGGTGCGCGGGTTGATTTTTTCGTTTGCTCTCGTTTGTCTCCAGCAGTTTTCAGTGGTTTGTCTCGTGCTATTCTCGGGCTCCGTTTGCTCAGAAGTGTACTGGAAACAGGCAAAAAAATAACATCAGTAACGAAATAAAGTAAAAAAAAACTTTAAAAAAATTTGAAAATAAGATTGAGAATAAGAGTTTAATGAGTGAATTTTTTCTCCATCTTCCTCTTTCTATTTGGATCCATGACGGTGGCGCCATTTGAAGAATAGTAAAGTGGTGAGTGTTGGGTTGTGTTGTTCATCTTGAATCCTTTGGTTGGAGGAATGGTTTGATGGTGTAAAAACTAGACTTCTTACTCTTCTCTCCTACTTTCTAATGGGTATTGAAATGATTTCTTAATGTAAAACTCTTATTTGTAAAAAGGTAGAAGGATTAAACTTTGTATTTTTAAGACTTGTAGATTAAAACATGATGAACTAGAGATGGATTTGGTAAAGTGGACTAACTCACCAAACTACATTCATTTGAACTTGTCAAATGAACATAGCTTGGTTTTGGATATTGAATGAAATGAACTAACAATGAAAACAAAGTTGTATGACTTGAAGTAACTTTTGTATATAATGAAAACTTGATAGAACTTTGATTTAAGAACTTGTAGAGAATGAAAACTTGATTGAACTTGAAATAACAACAATGGGGACCATTTTAGGGGCGACCTGCAGCGAAATAACTTAAGTTGCTTTAGTTGATCTAGTGCTCTAATCTTTCCTACAATAGCAAAAGTTATTAGGTAGAGCTTTCCTATCCACAATCTCTACATGTTTTTTTTCTATTTTTGGTAAAATCCTCCATTGCTAACAGTGTGAGTTCATTAGTGGAATCAAACATGAATAGCTCCTTAACAAATGTTCAAGACTTCCCGCCTCTCACTAATAATGGAGAGAGTGGGAAAAGTTCATCTGAAGTTGTCCCACCAGCTACTCGAGAAGAAGCTTGTGAGGTAGTTCCAACTCAAAGAAATTCATGGAGTTCACTGTTCAACAAAGGTAAAGCGATAGCTTTTAACCCTCTTAAGTAATATGCAGCTGAGGCTGTTAATGGAGTCACTATAATTCCAACAAACATCATATCCAGAGGAATTAGTATGTGGCAAGATTATATAGTGGTATTTTTCTTGGAAAATCGTATGTCCTTTCCGTTTGTGAAGCAATTTTTAGCTAAGAAATGGAAAACAAAAGGGGACTTTGAAATGATAGCCAATTCAGATTTGTTCTACTTCAAGTTCACAAATGAGGAGGATAAACTTTATGTTATGGAGTTATGACCCATATATATGGTTGGAAATTGCTTTATAGTCACACCATGGTCTCAGGATGTTGAGAAGAGGAGGAAAACAATCAAAGGCATACCAATATTGGTTAATCTTTTTGATGTACCCAAAGAACTATTGTCAGATGAAGGCTTAGGTGTTGTGGCCAGTAGATTGGGTAAACCCCTGCAAATGGATGAGACTACTGCATCAAAAAAGAGAATTACTTTTGTAAGAGTCTGCATAGAAGTTGAAATATCCTCAGAGTTATCTTTGTCCTTCGAGATTGAAATGGAAAAAAGGGATAATAGAATTGTAAGAGTGGAGTATTCATGGGTTCCAAAGAAGTGTGATAACTGTAAAGCTTTTGGTCATCTCACTGACAAGTGCTTCAGAGTCCCACGTAGTATAGAGACTGCAACATACAATGTTAATGGTCGAAGAAGAGTATGGGTTCAATACCAACAGGAAGTCGTGGTTGAGCAAGAGCCAGCAAATATCTCAAGAACTAACAACAACAGCGCTAATGAAAGAGTGGCTACCACTGAAAATGTAGAGATGAATCAGCTAACTACAGAGGTGGCTAAAATGGAGGAGAATAATGGCATAGTGAACAATGGTTCTACTGAAGGTGATGCAAATAATGAGATAATGATAGTGGACCATAACCATACTTAATTAGATATGGAGTATGGAGTAGACACTGATGTCAGACTACTGCAGAATCTACCTATGGTACCGTACGTAGACAGTTTAGAGCAGCTAGTCGGTTTAGAGGATTCAGCTGCTATGGCGGAGTTTAAGGCAGAACTGGTAGAGTTTGTTAGAAGTTCAGAAAGTATTGGGGAAGGGGAACTGTCAGAAGATGTTTTATCAGTGGAGGAAACTCCCTAATTCAGCAACAAGGTTATTGAGCCTTTGGCCATTATGGATACTCCTTTACACTAAAAGAATGATGTGAATAGGACTGATACTGGAAATATAGGAGAAGAGGAAGGAATAGAGAGCGACCAGTAGAGGCAACTTTAGAAGTCAAGTAGAAAAAAGAAAAGCCATGGTAAGCAGAGTAGGGGTAGGTGATAAGAGCCCAAAACTGTAGTTTTAATCCCTTAACAATATTGCTTTTTGACTAATTATGTGATTAATAAGTAAGAGTTAGTACTGTTATCGTGTTCTTATGTATTTCAGGCATTAGAGTCTAATATGTGCATAAATGCGTCCCTTTTGCGAGATAAAGGAGCAAATATTGGTTGCTAAGAAGTTCTATGATTAAAGGCCAAGATTCAAGGAGAAAAAGCCTTTTTTTAAATCCCGGTCAAAGCTAAAAAGTCAAAGTCAACGCGGGCAGAAATAGCGCACAAAAGTCAACATAACTTCTAAAGGCTGTATCTTTGGACTCAAATCTCGGAATTGGGTCTACCTCATGTCAAAACGACCGGTTTCGAAAGTGCTTTCTAATGGTCCAAGCCTTGACCTAATCAGAAGAGTAAAAGTGGACGAAAAGGCTATTGAAGTCATTTCCAGCTGAAAACCCCTTTGTGGACTAAAGTAATGAGGTTTTGGGCTCGATTTTCCGGCCCAAAATATGGCTCCTCAGCCCATGCACGAAATTGTGGATCTAGCCTCTACTCTATAAAGAGGACTAAGGCTTAGCTCTTAAGTTATCTAGTCAATTATCAAGAAATTAGTGTTTAGAATCAAATACTTAGTTTATATTTTAAGTTTTAGTTTCTAATTCAATACTTAGTTAGTTTTAGTTTTGTCTTAATTTCATAATTCGTTAGTCATAAACTCAAGTTTTAAATTAGTTTTAATTCAATTTTAATTTATTTTGAATCATTAAACTATTGTTCAATTAGATTAATAAAGTTTAATTACTTATTCAATAATGACTTGTTCTTATTGTTCTTGTTTTAGAAATGATAGTTTAATGATTCAAGGCTAAAACCTCCATTAGGGGGTTTGAGGAAACCTTGATGATGACTTGATTTTTGTTAGCATAGATACAGTTGTAATGTTCTATTCTACTCTAGAAAGTAATTAGTTCACCATGAGAATAGGTTTGATTGCTTCACATGCTAGTTATTAGTTGGTAGAGATTACCATGAATAATTAGGGATTAGAAATACCCAACCTTTACGTGAAAAATGTAAAGATTAGGATTAGAACATATTCTATGCTAGTTTATTAAGTCAAATTAAGGTGGAATCAAATTCCCCTAATTCCTCCTCATATTGTCAATTTAGTATTTCTGTAGTTTGATTTATATCATCTTGATTGTTGATTCACCATCGTAGTTAAATTCAATTCCATTACTCTCACGATTTTGTTAGCTTACACGAACTAGGAAACTTCACATCTAAACGAACTAGGAGTGGAACGAATTCTCTACTCCAAACATATTGAACGATAACGAGAGTAGATAACTTTGATATATTAAGAACGAAAATAGTTTTAGTTTTGCTTATATTTGAGTTTCATTACTTATTCGTAGGAAAAACTATCGTTTTCCCCTATTACCAGTAGGCCTAAGGGATCCAAAAACAAAAAGCACTAAATGATAGCACCAATAAGTGTGTGGAATGTTAGTGGCACAAATGATGTACATAAAGCAAAAGAGATTAATAGGATTAGAATAGAAAAGAAGATTTGTATTTTTGGATTGCTGGAAACAAAGGTCAAAGCCTAGAAGTTTGACGATATAAGAAACATATGTTGCCCTCAATGGAATAGTGTTAGTAACTACTCCTCTAGTTCTGCTTGTAGAATTTGGGTATGTTAGGACCCTTTCTTAGTGCATGTCCAGAAGTTATCTGAGTCTGAGCAGTACATCCATTGCAAGGTCAGATTCAAGCTAAGCAATGAAAGTTATCTTTTCACAGTGGTGTATGCAAGTAATAGATTCAATGAGAGATTAGAATTGTGGAAAGATGTTATGAAGATCAGTGCTTCAATACAGGGTCCATGGTGCGTGGCAGGAGATTTCAACAATATTTTAACGGCTAATGAGAGAATAGGACGAGACTTCATGCACCCGAGAGAAGCACATGACTTCATCCTATGTCTTCAAAACTCAGGTTTGGCAGACTTAAATTCCATTGGGTTTTTCTTTACATGGTAGAACAAATCAGTTGGGATAGGAAGCATTATGTCAAGAATCGACAGATGCTTAGTGAATAAAGAATGGACTATATCCTATCCATACACTTTTGCTAAGTTCTTACCATATGGAATTTCCGATCATTCACCAATGCTCTTAAGTTGGAGTGATTATACAAGAAAAGCTCCCCTTTTTAGATTCTGCAACTTCTGGGTTTATCAACAAGATTTCAAGGACATGCTGGAGGAAGTGTGGAAAATGGCTATATATAATAATCTAATGTATGTGTTGATTCAGGAATTGAAAATGTTGAAACAGAAGTTAAAACCCTAGGCCAGAGCAAACTTTTCTCATCTTCATGAAAGGGTAGAAATAGCTAAGCATGAGCTACAAGATGTGCAGATACTACTTCTAAGTGATTCGGGGAATATTTTTTTGGGTGGAAGGGAAAGGGTTTGTCTGAGTAGATACAATAATTTAGCAAGAGCTGAGGCAGTGGATATGCAACAGAAAAGTGAAGGAGTGTGGATGAAAGATGGGGACAAGTGTACAACATATTTCTTCAATTGCATAAAGGAGAAATAAGCAAGAAAAGGCATATGGGCAGTCTCAAATGACCAAGGAATCACAGTGAAAGGTCAGAATGAAATTGCAAAGATCATAGTTGAGTACTATACCCACCTTCTGGGTTCAAGTGCAATGCCAGTACAGGATGTAAAGTTTTTTATGAGCTTGAAGATAAGAAATATCATTCCTGAACAGCTGGCAAGGCAACTAGACGCTGAAATCACAAATGAAGAGGTCAAAAGTGCAATGTTTGATATGAAGGACAATAAAGTGCCTGGACCTGATGGATACAATCCTTTTTTCTTCAAGGTTTGTTGGGAGACGGTGGGTAAGGATGTCACAAGTGCAGTAAAGAACGTGTTCAGTAGCTACCACCTTCCAAGAGCATTAAACTCGACTTTTCTCTTTCTAATACCTAAAGTAACTACTCCTACTAAGGTAGAGGATTTCAGGCTGATAGCCCTGTGCAACACCATCTACAAATGTTTCACTAAAATCATCACCAACAGACTCAAGACAAGTATAAATGATTTAGTGCATCTGAACCAATTTGCATTCATCCCCGACAAATACATCCAAGACAATATTCTTTTATCACACGAGCTTTTAAGGGGGTATGAAAGAAAACATGGAACTCCTAGGTGTTCTATGAAGCTGGATATCCAAAAAGCATATGACAGCTGTGATGCGATAGAATGATGGAGAGATTTTAGTATCCTGAAAAGCTTAGGAAGTGGATCAAACTATGTATATGCTCTCCCACTTATTTTGTTCTTGTTAATGGTGCTCCAGAAGGGTTTTTTCAAGGTAAACAAGGATTGAGACAGGGAGATCCCATCTCCCCATATCTATTTGTATTGGTCATGGAGGTGTTGGAAAGTATTGTAAAGGAGAAGTTTGATGCAAAGCTGATCAAGTTTCATTCCAAATGCAAGAAGACCAATATGTCACATCTAGCTTTTGCAGATGATTTGTTGTTCTTTTGTAGAGGGGAAGAGGAGTCTATCAGATGACTCAAGGAGTGTTTACTTCTCTTTGGTTAAGTAACTGGGCTACAAATCAACAATCATAAAACTACTCTAATGGCAGGATCCATTAGTAGTTATGAGGCTCAGAATCTTGCATCCATTTTGGGAGTAGAGTGGGTTAGTCCTCCAGTAAAATACTTGGGATTACCTCTCTTTGCAGGCAGACTGGGGATTAAAGAGTGCCAACCATTGGTGGACAGAGTCACAACTAAGCTTAAGGATTGGAAAGCTAGAATGTTGTCACATGCAGGTAGACTCCAACTTATCATATCGGTTCTTATAGCAATGCCTATCTATTGGTATATAACTTTTATTATACCAAAGACAGTGATAGAACAGATAGAGAAAGTTTGTGCTCGATTCTTATGGAGTGGAGTAGAACTAAAGAGGTGTCATCATCAAGCCAGTATCTCTACCATTTGCAAAACTAAGGAGGAAGGGGGTTTAGGCATTATGAATATGTCACTCTAGAATAGAGGGGCATACTATGGTCTTGTGTATAGAATAACAACCAAAGAAGAAAGTGTATGGGTTGACTGGGTATGGAGTAATTTGCTGCATAATAAGTACTTTTGGACTATGGAGATACCAAAGGATTGTGCTTGGTCATGGAGGAGTATTCTGAAGAGCAGGAGTGAGGTAAAGCAGTTTATCATATACATCATTGCTACTAGAGATTCGATTTTTCTATGGCATGACATTTGGTGCCAATCCAGCCCACTTATTCATAATCCTCAAGCGGTTGCTGAGATACATTTTTCGCTGGATGCCAAGGTTAGTCAGTTAATCATGGATGGAAGATGGAGCAACATAGTAGATAATTTGAATTGCATGGCACTTAGGGAAGACATCAAGAATACTCCCATTAACTCTCATATGAGGGAGGACATAGTTATATGGAAGCCACATCCTAGTGGACAGTTCTTGGCCAGCAATGCCTACAAAGCTTTATCTCCAATACGCCCTAAAGTCAAATGGTAGAGAATGGTATGGGCTAAGCTAGTAATTCCAAGACACTCATTTACATGTTGGCAATTGTTCTCTAATAGCTTACCGACACAGAACAGACTCGTGCACAAGAAGATAATCACTCACTCATCTTGCTGCTTGTGTAACCAAAGTAGAGAATACTCTAACCATTTATTCTTTCAATGTACCTACTCTAAGGAATTCTGAGGGGTATCAAAGCAGTCTTGGGCATCACTACTAATACAAGGTCATCCAACAGGGAGTGGTCTTCACTATTGAGACTATGTAAGAAGGGAGACCAGATTGGTGATATATATGTAGCTGTCATATGTGCTTCGGTGGATGCAATATGGAAAGAGAGAAATGCAAGGAGGTTCAAGAATACTTCAAAGCCTGTGGCAGTGGCATTGGGTAGAATAATCAGAGAAATGAGAGTCTACCTCCAGATTCAGATCAGTGCTCTTCAAGACAACCCTGAGAGTAGAAGGTTATGTCAGTCAATTGGGATACAGGTACAATTCAAAGCTAAAGAGCAAAAATGGTGCCAATGGCACCCACCGATTGATCCAAGATTTAAACTAAATACAGATGGGGCGTTAAATGACCTAGGTACAGGGTATGGAGGAGTGATACGTGATGGACATGGATCAATGATTTAAGCTTACTCGGCTTCTGGGGGGAAGCAATCGGTAATATTTCAAGAACTCAGGGCTATTGAGAGAGGACTGATTAGATGTCAGGATATAGAAATACAAGACATTGAAGTGGAGTCAGATTCTCTATGGGTAATCCAGACTATCAAGAACGTGGTGGAGACTCCTTGGTACTGTTTAGACATTGTCTTACATATCAAAGACTTAGCTTCCTCTTTTGCATTTTGTTCTTTTGCTCATGTTTATAGAGAGTGTAACAAACCAGCGGATTTGCTAGCTGGTTTAAACATCTCTAATTGTAATAGTTGTACTTTTCATGGTCCCCTTTTATGTCGAGAACTTTATAGTCTCATAGAGGATGATGCACATGGAAAATTGTATGAGCGACTTTGAAATTAATACAGGTGGGGGTCTACCTAACCCTAGCTTACTTTATTTTTTTAAAAAAATGGAAATTGAAATAAAGCAAATAAAATAAATTAAAAAGACTTGAAATTAAATGACTTAAATGTAAATTAGGTTACTCTACTCCTAACAAACCAAATGGTTTGGACCCTAAAACATTAGATAACTAATTCTCTACATCTCTTTGGTTTATATAGGACACCAATTACATATTTACCCTTTCTTGATGATAAGATTAAGCTTTGTAGGCTTTTGACTTAAGCCAATCTAATTGAATTCTTGATTTGGCTTTAAGTCCTTGAGTTTTCAGCTTTTGGCTTTGAGTCCTTCAGAGTTGACTTTGACAGTTGACTTGGACTTTTTGGCACTTTTGCTCCTAAGCTGGAATCTTCCCAAGCAGCATCAATAGCAATTCTTTTTGCACTAAAATGGACGTTTTAGGAATATACGTCCTAAACAGCTTGTATCCTACAAAAGGTAGCAACAACTATAAGTTGTCTGTTCATTAAGCATAAGAAGGGCATAATTGAAGCATTGTAAAGGTAATAAAATGCACATTTGGGGACTGATCAATGATTAAGAAAGAGTTTTTAGCGCTCCAGCTTCGTTCACATCACTTGTTGCTTCAACGGCTGTGTTTGTTGGTTTAGGGTTTGGAATAACTTGTCTTGGGAACATACATTTCTGGGTTTTATCTTGTGCTAACAAATTCAGAGATTGTTGCATGGATGTTAGGACTTGGGTTTGTTGTTGCATGACAAATAGTATTATTTTGGTGGGGCTTATCTATTTGGACGCTAGTTGATGGTGTAATGGGAACTAGGTCTCTTTGATTGTTGATAGGTGGGTTTTGGTAGTTCTGGTTAAAATGGGATGGAACCGATGCTTTGTTTTGATTGTTATAGGTACCTTGTCCTTGTCCTTATCTGAATGTATTTGGTGGTTTGTTGAAACCTGGAAGTGGTTAGTTTTGTGGAATGTTGGTCCATGTGAAGTTTGGATGTTGTCTCCATGGTGCATTTGGTACATTGAAAGCACATATTTTTTCTGGCTGAAGTGATGATAGGTTTGTGATCAAGAGACAGGTGGCATCTATATGATTTAAGCTTAGATAGAAATTATATGGTGAGGTATTTATGTTCATGACAAGATAAGAGGTTTGGTCTTTTTGTTTGGTTGTGAGGGCATCTATCTTTCTTATGAGTGTGTCGATTAAGGTTTTGATTTTTGAATATGATTTCACCTCAAAAATGCCACTAGCCTTATGTAGGGGGGTTTTCGAGTATCCTTTGATCTTCCTCTGTGCCTTGTGATTTAGAAGATGTTACTTAGTAGAGAAGGGATGAGATGATTTTGAGTTCAGGGTTGAACCGCCTGGCCGCTGCCTACATATTTCCTTGTTTATTTAGGAGAATCAAACCCTATTTTGTGTAGTTCCTAAGAGCGAATTCCTATGGTTTATATAGGAAGAGCTTTGAGTGCCCTAGGGTTAGGGTTAACCTTACCGCTTGTGAGTTCCCTTCCATCTTTGGACTCTGCCTTCCTATTAGGAATCCTCTTCTTTATGGAAGTCTGAATCTAGACCATATCTTGTTAGAAGCAAGTTTCCTTGTTGATCATAATGTCCCATCGTATATGGGAAGATTATATCTAAAAGGTAACTTTTAAGATATGTCATTATGATTCCTTCCTTATCATCAAAGATCATCCTCTTCAGTTTCCTTATATTCAGGAACTATCCATATTAGTTCCTAATGACTTGGAGAACTGTTATACTTAGAGGCGGTCAGTCACGTGCCTAGCACATGCATACTAAACACTCGTGCTAAACACGAGCTCACTTATTTACAAAACTGATCCGATGGTCCTCGTCTCATTCTGGACATCTATAGTCCTGGGTTATTTCCCATACACGTGTCATCTATCCAATGATGGGAAATCCCCCTTACAGATGCCCCCTCTTGTACCATCTAGCAAGTGGGAGCTTGAAGCGACGCTGCTTTTGGCACGAGAATCTTTTTGCTAAATAGTTGTTGGAACTGATTACGTACTCAACTAATTAAGGCTCTGAAAAGATGGCTCGAACAGACACGCCGTTCCCTGAAAAAGGTAATGATGGCAGTTCCATCCAAAAAGACGCAATGCTTGGGCTAATCGTAACCGTCCATCTTATCTGTATATAAAGGATCTGGTGAGAGAACTGATAAGTGCTCAAAAATTGTATTTTAACCTTCGATTATACCTCTTGTTTAGCCATCTTAGTGGACTAATAGTGTTTGTAAGTCATGTTTTATGATTTTACAGGTGAAAAAGAGAGTTTTGTGGAATATTAGAGAAAAAGGGGTAAAACGGAGCAATTCGGAGCATTAAGGATCACATGGGAAGCCTGTGGACAATCATGGAGAAGGCCTAGGAATTGAAGCTATTAAAGATACAAATTGGACCTATTTTAAAGCCTATTTGGAAGCCCAATGCAAGAGGATTCGTTGCTTAGACCAAAGCCCGCAAAAGAGGAAAGAAGGACGGAGCAAAAGAGGAAAAATAGAGTCTCGCGTCTGAGTTGCGAGGATTGTGCTTCCAGATGCGAGAACCGACACTGTAGCCAATTCCTTCATAGATTTGGAGACGAAGTTTGACTCTGAAAGAAGTTGATTTGAACTAGGAAACAAACCACGGTTTGGAATGCTTCTAGAACTCATTGTAACCTCTATAAATAAAGGACCTAAGTGCCGCATGTAAATGGCCAATTCACTTATATTCTTTTCTCCAGAACTTAAGGTAGAGAGAGATTAATAATAAAAGATTCGGTTTTAACTAGTCAAGTCTTGATAAGTAGTCTTTCTAGTCTTATGTTCTTCGACTCTTCTTCTTCTTGTTCTTCGTGTTCTTCCTTCTTTATAGAAGGTTAATCTTCTCCTTCAAGGGAGGAGATGAAGCCGGTGCTTAAGATTTAATGATTCTTCTAGTTCATGGTGTTCTTTAATCAGGTTAGTTCTTTATGTTTTTAGTTATTAGTTCTATTGCCCACACCATGGGATGGAAGTATAGAATAGGGTTTATGTTTTGCAATATTAATATCATGCTAGTATTCTTTACTTTTCTTCTAGTAGTATAGTTCTTTAGAGTTAGGGAAGTATTCTTTGTGTTGCCTTAGAAGGGGTAGCTCAGGGAGTGGCTGCCTAGGGGAAGTATTCTTTGTGTTTGCCTTAAGTGGTGATTCATTGAATGGCCGCCTTATTAGGAAGTACTCCTTGATGTTGCTCTCTGTAATATATTGAATAGCTGCCCGAGCTTACATAAAAGGAAAGAAGATATTAATAGCATAAACATAGGAACAACCTTAAGTAAAATTAATTGTTAACGATGTTTCGTCCAAGAGGGCATCGACACTCGCTCGATTGCCTAATTATAGTATACTTGTAAGAACAACCATGAACCAGAAGGTCATAGATCAAAAGTATTGGTGGATTCTAATCTCTTGAATTCCCTCTCTTATAAATTCTAAATAGTTTAGTTAGTTTAGTTTAGTTCAGCATTAAAATCTAAAATCTTTACAATCATATTTTTTAATCCCTCAAACCCCCTTTCCAGTTCTGTCCTTCACATAACATACACTTAAAAGTGGAATGATACCCTACTCATCCTTTGCTTATTGAGGGATAATTAGGTTTTGATAAACTTCTATATTGTTCAATGACCATCATCTATCTACATCATCCATCTACATCATCCATATACCATCTCACACACAAAAAGAGACAAGGTCAAAAACCCACCCCCATTATCTCTTCTGCTACCTTTTCCCTATATACTGAACCTTTTGATCTCCTGTTTAGGGTTTAACCAAAACTTGAAACTTTCTCTCTATTCTGATCATAAATCCTAACTGGTCACTTATAAACTTCGGAGATCTTTCCTCCCTAGAACTGATCCGAGAGAAATTCCACATCCCTGATGATATTGGCCTGGAGTGGGGAAGATTGTTTGATGAGTTAGCCTACAAGGAAGTAGCGCTCATTACAATCGGTCAACTTAGGGCCGAACTCACCCTTCCCCTCCACCCACTGCTAAGGCTGAGTCCAATGGCTCCCTATCTCCTTAAAAGTAGAGCTAAAGTCAACAGATTTTACTATTTATCATTAATTCCCTCTGTATATATACAAAGGATTTTACTCTCTATATATCTAGAGATATATAGAGAGTAAAATAAGGATAGATATAGAGAGTAAAATCCTTTGTATATATCTATATATCTATATATCTAGAGAATAAAATCCTTTGTATATATACAGAGAGAATTAATGATAGATAGTAAAATCTGTTAACTTTAGCTCTACTTTTAAGGGGATAGGGAGCCATTGGACTCAGCCTAAGAGAATGTCTAATTCACTTCAATCTTGCTCTTGGTCAAGCAACACCCCTATTCTATAGAACTATCATGTACTCTGCCATACTGGCCAAGAGGCATGGATTCATTATGAATCGTTGGGTGGTTAGGTACTTTTACGAGGTTCGGCGTATTCGAGACCAATCCTATTACTACCTCATGACCAGAGACAAGAACTCTCTAATTGTCTTTTTTCGAGGGGAAGCAGAGTGACAAGGGTTGGCCTGATCACCACCTTCGTGTGTTGGGTGATGCGTGGGACGTTCGTCCTTCGAATACTGATGGTGAGCTTGTGGGAATTCCTGTTCCCAGAAAGCACACTCATGGTCCAACCAGTAAGTCTTTCTTCTCATGAATTTTGTAATCATTATGAGATTATTTCAACTGAGTTTCTTCCCCCTGGAATCAACTAACTGCAACTGATGCTGCTACGGTGGACTTCATCAAGAAGATCCCCAAGGAACAAAGGATGCCTTGGGTGATAGTTCCTGATCCCACCCGTCTTTTTGAATATTTCAACATGCCTGCTGAATAATTGCTACAACTTGCCCCCAACTTTTCCCCTTTTAGGATAAACACTGTAAATTATGGGCGCACAGTACTCCCTCCTCCTGTAGATCAGGATGCTGGACTTCTTCCTCCTCCAGTTCAGGATGAATCCTCTTTGAACATTAGAAGAAAAGGAAACCGCAAGGAGAAGAGTTCTGTGGCAACCTCCGGTGATGCTGCGATGTCGGGCTCAGTTCAGGAGCTTGTTGTCAATGATGATTGTGTGATCACTGGCGGGAGAGGCCCTGAACTGCCTTATTAACTGCTGGCAGCTAGTAATTTTAAAAAGGGAAGTACGTGCGTCCAATTGTTCAAGACTAAAGAGAGCTGACCCTGCTTCTGATGTTGCCCTATCTGGTAAGAAAATTAAATTTTGCCCTCTGACTGTGAATGAAGAAACATTTTTCAAGGTTCTGTGAGTACCCCTTTTGGTAAGTCTTTTGAGAAAGTAGTTGTACCCCAACCAGTTCAAGAGTGGTGACTATGTGCCTTTGACTGTTGACCCTTCTTTCCCTGATAACCGAAAGGGGAAGGACATTGCCAAGATAAACTGCTATAACTATTGCTCTCCCTCCTCCTTGATTTGGCGATAGGAGGAGGGTGAGTGATGACATTCCTTTCTTGCCACAATCTCTAGATTCTCCTGAAAGGGAGATGATTGTGGAGATGAGGCGTTGGGGCCAAACTGATGAACTTTCTGTTACCAACAAACACTCTGTTAATGATGTTGACATCGCGCTTGGAGTTCTGGAAGCTACGCGACTTCCTGTTGACAAAGCTGAAGCCAATATGGCTAGGAGCTTGGATCTGTCCATTCACCGATCTGCTGTTCATCTTGCCAACCAAGGTAAGACTTTCTTCTCTGTTTAATGTTCTGTTTCTCTCATTATGTTACTTACGCATTCTATACTCTTTTCCAATTAGTGAATAACTTTTTGGCCATGAAAGAACCCATTTTTGCGGCCTCAGCCAATACAACCACTGATGACATGGCTACTGGTGAGTTGATATGGGCAAAAGAGGCTGCTGAGAAAAGTGCTGAGGAGTTGCAGATTCAGGTGGATCAGTTTTTGGCAAAAGAGAAGAAATCTGATACTGGCTTCAAGAACATGAGAGATACTATCTCCAACCTCCGCAACTCTCTAGACAAAGCCCAAAAAGGAGTTGCTGATGCCGCCTCCTGGAAAGTGAAGTTCTTGGAACTGTGCTCCCACTTCACCACCTTGTAAGCAAAACATGCCCAAGTTCAAGGAGAACTTCACCGTAGGAATATCGAGATGAGAACCCTTGGCCAAGCTGATAAACAAAAAATGAATAATTTACCTACGAAATGAACGATGAACTCAAAACGTAAATAAACTAAAACTATTTACGTGTCTATATTTATCAAAGTTTCTACTCTCAATTCTATCGAAATAGAGTGGAGTAACAAATTCGTTCCACTCCTAGTTCTCTAGCATGGAATGTTTTCTAATCTAATTAATCGGTCTTAAGTCTAATGAGAGCTTTACGAAGGGTGTTATACTACGATACAATATGAAATTGATTATGTTGAATTTAAACTACGAATGCTATGGAAATATGATTGTTTTTGAATCTAGATAAAGGATTAGAGGGGAATTGAATCCACCTCGAATCCAACTTAATAACCTAGCATAGATTCTTATATCTCGAAATTCTCACGTTCTTACGGCAAGAATTTCGAGTTATAATCCCTAGTGTTCATGGCATCTCTACCAAATACTAACTAGCATGTGAGGTCGTCCACCCATTCTCATGGCGAATTACGACCTTCTAGAGTGGAATAGATTCTACAACGCGTCTACACTATACCACTAAGTTTTCATCAAGGCTTCATCAACCCCTCTAATGGAGGTTTTAGCCTTGAGTCATCAACCCATCATTTCC
The DNA here is from genome assembly GCF_015680905.1 of Coptis chinensis. Taxonomy (NCBI): domain Eukaryota; kingdom Viridiplantae; phylum Streptophyta; class Magnoliopsida; order Ranunculales; family Ranunculaceae; genus Coptis; species Coptis chinensis. The sequence continues at coordinate 81,483,357 of NC_141463.1, read as the reverse complement.
CATTGAATTATAACTACACATCATATTAAAATTCTAACTTAACTAATTTAACTAACAATGTTTCAATCTACTTAAACTACGAAATGATAATCAACAAGAATTAAAATTAGATCTATAAATTGAAATGACAAAAATCGAAATTGATAAAAATAACTATTTTATTTATCTAATCAATCAAGAACAATGATTCAAGACTTAATCTAAAACAAGAATTGAAATTGGAACTTAAACTTAATTACTCTACTGAAAACTAGATCTAGAATTATATATATTTTTTAGGTCTAACTAGCTACCATTAACAAAGAGTTAAGCTTTGGTTTTTATACTTTCATATCCAAAAAATGTGCATGGGCTTGGAGCCATGTTTTGGGCCAGAGAATCAGGCCCAAAACCCAATTCTTTCAGTCCAAAAAGGCCTCTTCAGCTGCATTTGGCTTCAACATACTTTTCGTCCACTTCTGCTCCTCTGATTGGATTAAGGCTTAGACCATTGGAAATCTCTTTCCGAGCCGGTCGTTGTGACATAAGGCAGGACCCATTCCGAGGTCTGAGTCCAAAGATACGGCCTTCGGAGTTCTCTGGCGACTTGTGTCTTTGTTTACGCCCGGCGTCGACTTTTCAGCTTTTGGCCCGGGCTTTAGAAAGGCTTTGTCTTCTTGAATCTTGGCCTTTAATCACGGAACTCCTTAGTAACCGACCTTTGCTCCTTTATCTCGCTAAGGTGGCACATTTCTACACATAATGAACTTTGAAACCTGAAATGCATAAAAACACGTAATCAGTGTTAACTCTTAATTATTACTCACATAATTGGTGTAAAAGTATGACTGTTATAGGGTTAAAAACTACAGTTTTGGGCTCTTATCAAACCACCCCCAAACAGCATTTTGCTTGTCCTCAAGCAAAGATGAGAAATTAGAATAAGTGACCAAAAATGGAGTTCTAACTACTCTCGTTTATTTGAGTCGCGATTGCATTGACCATATCTGCAAAAGGCCTTAAAACACTAGGAATTCCCTAGTGGACGAGTTATAACCTCGTGAGAGTTTTCGATGAAGGTACTCACAAACTTCAACTATATTCCAACGACTAAGAAATAAAATTATTGTTTCCTCATTCATGTCCCAACTATCTATACATCTCATTAGCAAATGAATAAGAATAACCAAGTCAAAACCTAAGCTAATATATGCATAATAATCAATCATCTATGATACAAATATAAATACTATGAGTATCTTGTGAAATGCCTAGCGGGTTAGTTTCTGAAAACTTCGAATAAGCGTCCTCAAGTAGGTCCTCACATAAATGTCAAGACAAAAACCACTCGATTTCTCCGGCTCAAGTTTAAGCTACTCCGATTGTAGTGGGCACACTTTACCTTACAATCTCAATGACAACAAGGAAGCGGTCGATCAAACACATCTGCCACTTACTATCACACTAACCTATTCCTAATTGAGCTAGAGATCTTTATTAGGTGTTGCGGGGATTAGGAGATGGTTTAAGAAGGAAGGAAATGGATATTCAAAAGGACAAGTCTGAGATAGTAGAGTCTTCATATTATGTAACTTAGAGAAAACCTTGTTATTTACTTTTGCTTCTACACTTTGTTTCCATCCTTAGCATTTTTTTTCTTCTTTTTCTTTGGCTTTTAACACCTTTTATTCTATTTTTTCAGAGTTTTTATTTTATTTCTATTTTTCTTTTTCTTTTCTTTGGATGGAAACTTCTTTTCTTTATTTTCTGAAGCAATTAACTAACTTTTGTTTACATCGGTTTTTCTCTTCTTCTTTCTTCCTCATTCTATTCTCAGACTTATTCTAGATTGGGTAGGTTGATTTTATTTTTATTTTTTTTTCTTTTGTTTTTTTTTTGTAACAGGGTAAAGGATTTGTGGGTTATGAAAGGCTAAAGAAAGGCTCAGAGCGGCGACTAGCGGAAAATAATTCATAGGTTTGAATTTCTGGCTATATCGATACAAAGAGGGCCTAAATTCTAGCTTAGGATATGGCATAGTGATCAAGCAAGTGGACGTGTGATTTCTCTATCCGGATTTTACTTCTCCCTTGTGTCATTTCTCAAATGTTTATTTCATATAAGGCTTTTTAGGCTATATTCTCACAGGATTTGTAGAATAAGTACTCTAGCCTAGCTTTTCGAAACTTCTTGCTAACAATCATAGATACTCATGTAATATATTTATAGATAGATGCAAAGATTATTACCTACATATTAACCTAAGTTTCTAACAATTATTACGATGCAAAAGCTACATTGAGACTTCTAGATTGTTAAGAGCATAGAGAAAGAAAACAATACCAATATTCCTAAGTGTATAGCATAAACTTATTTATTTATATTTTTTTGAAATTTTTAACTTGAAAACAAATGCATATTATACATTTCTATATCCTAACGGATGCCTTAATTATCGTGTTTCTATGCCCCCCAAACAAGAAGCATGCTTTGTCCTCAAAGCATTTAAATAAAGAGGGTAAAAAATACCATGGAAACGCGTGAAATTCTGGGACATCTGCAAAACAAGGTTAGAACATACTAATATAGGGAAAATAAAAATCTTGTATGACTCTATAAGAGTTCCACCCATTATGGGGCTAACGAATTAATTTGCTTGGGACATAAGCGGACAATAACAAAACTAAAAACTTACCTTATCTCGGCAAACATCCTCCTCCTCGGTAAAGAGATGAGGTTCCTCCAAGATCCCCGGTCCATTATAACTTGCCAAGCTTGCAGCCATTTATCATCTACTAATGCTAACTTTGTTAAGTGTTATTATGTCTAATGGGATGTGCAGGCGACCAAATGATGAGGTGCACCTGCCATCCCGACCAAGTCATTATTCGCGATGAGCGAACCACCCATTGGTGGGTCTCATGACTTCAACCCTTTTCCAATCTGTGAATTGTTCACGAATCAGTAAACAACTATGCATGATCGCGGCTTACCAAAACAGGCATAAGAAGATACTTCGCCTCATGCTTTGGGCTCTCTTAAGACTAGCGACTAAAAAAACTGGGAATGTCATATCGGCGACGTCCCTCAGCTAAAAGCAAGGAAAATGTCACCCGCGATGCTTGTTTGCGAAATGAACTACCATTCCCCAAAATATTCATCGGGATGAATAACATGGTGGTGCCTACGGCTTAGGAAAGGCTACCAAGGGCAATGCTATATAAGCCCGGTCCATTACTTGAAATAACCCTCTCCCATAATACTCATGGAAATATGTATAATCATAAAGGTATGCATTATCGTTCATATATGCCCATGTGTGAACGAGGATCGGTATTGGTAATCCACGAAACTAAAGCGACCACATTTTTATTGAATTTATGTGTCGTGTCATCGACTCTGACGGAGAATTCTTGTTCTCCATCCCGATTACAATAGAATTTAACGTGGTCGTAGAAATAAGCGATAAGGCTGTGGTGAATATGAATCGTCATCACTTACCCGATAGATGATGCCATCCTAATCTGCGGGATCCCGTGGCCGGAACTAATGTCCATAGGTCTCGGTTCCCAAACACGTCTTGAAAGACTGTTCAGTATGACTATAGGAGATGTCATCTCAACGACTCCTTGAGCAGTTCAAAAATCCTAGAATGTCCCTAAAAAATTGGAATTTCCGTGTTCACAAATGGCGGTAGCGGATGCTTCGCTTTGGAGTGCTTGGTCGCTTCGTGGGTTTTGGAATTACAGAGTTTGGTAGGTCGCTTTGAGTTTTAAATTACAGAGTTTGGGCGCAGTCGCTCGAGGAGAAGGCGGTGGTTCGCTCTGAGTTAACTTTGTGAAAGTGTATGCGGGGCATATGGCCGACTCGACGAAGCCGCAGGCAGCGCTTTGAAATCTTTGAAACAGGGAGTTTAGAGGAAAAAAAGGAAAAACTTGGAGTGAAAGGTGAGGGATGATGGTGGGGTGTAGTGTGGTTTGTTAGTGTAGAATGAAGGGGGTTTAAATAGGTTCTGTGCTTCCAAAACGAATCGGCAAGTTGCCAAATTGTTTAAAGGCAATTTCCGAAAATAGAAAGATTCCCAACCAAAACGCGAAAACAAACCATCTTCTTCTTGATTTTCTAAAAATCACGGTATCTTTTATCTTGGATTTAGAATATTAACTGCTAAACTCTCATACATTTCATGCTACCACCACACAATTCATAGAAATGCCGATGTCGGCCAAATTCTCAACCTTTCCTCCAAGACAAATTTACGGAGATGATCATATAACGAATTATATTAAAACTTAAATTTAAAACCACACACATAAAACAAACACCTTAATATTTAAATTTAACAACTGAATTAAAATCCAACTAATAAAACAAAATCATGAAATAACAAATAAACACAAACCGATGGTGAACACCTAGTTATGTGATGAAGATGGACCCCGAGATGGAGATTGGCCCTGGATGGAGAATGGCTTTAACCATCGTCGCCCGGCAACGGCGCCATGCTGTTGGACTCGGTGAAACGAGAATCCTCCACGGGTGGCATGCATCGTAGCATCTCTATTCGAACAAGCGTACTTTCCATCTCATCTGATCTTGCTTACCGGGCTTGGTGATGCTGGTGGATAGTCTCCAAGTTAGACAAGATATCGTCCTGACCCCTTTCGAGCATTTCAAGTCTCGTCTGAAGGTTCGTTTGCTTATTTCGAACTACAATCTGTCTATCTCGGATATTTTCACAAATACCATAAACGCAACGCAAGGTAGTTTGCAACACTTGCATGTGTTCTAAATTAGAACTACAATTATCTAATGCATCGTCATCCAGACATGTCATATCCTCCCTTTCATCCTCCGACTCAACCACCTTTCCTTCAGACAACGGCCAAGTCTCTTGGATGCAATCCGTATAGATACTTGCATTAGAATGCAGTTTGATCTTAATAGGAGCAGATCTTGCGACAGCTCTAAAGGAGAGCATGATCTTAGTGATCAATACGGGAAGAGGCGCCAAGCTCTTTCCCACTCCTCTAATCACATTAAACATTAAATCGAGGATGCAGAAATTATACTTATTTGTTTGCAAAATCCGAGAACGTCTCGGACATTGCGGGCCGATATCATCGACTTTGTCTTTCCCGGGGCGTTCCTACCAATCCAGCGAGCTTCTGACCCGGTTGATTGGTTCTCGGAGGATTGGCGGGGACGATGAGATGTCGGATTGTATTCACCTTCCACGACAGTATCCTTCATCAAAGCAGGAACTCCAGTATACTGGGATTCCTGAATTGTCGTTACTAGGTTGGTTTCAAGCGTAATTCCTAACAGTTTAGCCAACAACTGTCTCGTTACTTCCCTCCTCGTTCCTGCTACCTTTATGAAAATCCTATCCCCCTCCAATTCTCTCTTCTGATAAAACTATTATACCAAATCATAGTGATAGAACTCCTCAGTCGAGTACCACAGTCCATTCCAATCCCTCATAATCATCTCCACGTCATAAAATGGTGCGAAGCTGTCGGAAGCAAACGCGTGCTCCGGCAAAATTCTTCGTCGTAGCGCCATTGAAGTTTCTGAGACAACTAATGGTTTTGTAGACTGTGGGGGAGGCGAGTTTGAAGAAAAACAACTAAAAACACGGTGGTGGCGGTGGTTACTTGAATTGGTGGCTATTTTTAGAGTTGGGGTGGTGGTGGTAATGGTTTAGAGAAGATTTTAGTTGGATTTGATTTTCTTGGCGTGGGTGTAGTTAGGTTTTCTTCTCTCTCTCTCTTTTTTTTTTTTTTTTTTTTTTTTTTTTTTGGTGTTCAAGGTTTGATTTAAACTTGGTAACCAGCGAGATTGAAAGGGAAAGAACTGTGCGTTTTTGGGAAGGAAGGAGACGCACAGTCGTGCGTGCGGTTTGGGCCCAAGCCCAATTTGAATTACGAGTTTTCCAATTTTTCGCGCAATTTCAAATTCAATTTGGCATTTCGTTACTGGTCCGATTTTTGCGAATGAGTTATGGAAATGATCAGTAGAGAATTTCCAATTCAATGATCCATAAAACACTCAATTCCAACCATGGGTGACGTATAAGAAGGTGGAAAATGCCTCGAAGTGCATGTGTGATGTAAGTTATGCGAACGAAGGAATCTAAGTTTAAGATAACGTCAACCCTATTGAACTACAAGTAATGGGCCTAAGCAACACAAATGGAAAGTTCGGGCAATCCAGATGGAAAGATTGATTGCCCACCCCCAAACAAATTTGTAAACACAAAATTTGTTCTAATGTGGGTCGTTTAAAGTCAGATCCCCAAGACTTGTTGGATTGCTATTTCTATTATTAAGAATTTTTTATTATTATTTATTTATTTTTATTAGTTTATTATAAGAAAAAATGAAAAACAATAAATACATAATTCACCCCATAGAGGAACATGACTCCAAAACCGAGAAAACATGCAAAAGTGGAAAACGTGAATTATGTTAACCGTGGACCTAGGTTCCGGTACTTACAGCCACACACTCCCTAGGGAGGGCCCGGTTACCTGAAGGGTGCACTTACCACTATATGGAAGTGGAAGGAAGTACACCAATGACAAAGGTCAATCCTCATAGACAGGGTCCTGTAAAAGGACTTCCTCTACATCAGGGGACAGAAGTTTGTGAAAATGTTTTAACCGTCTTGAAAGGTACTGTTGTCATTGGGATTTACCAAGGTGATTGCCCCGTAAGGGGTGACTTCAGTAACCAGAAAAGGACCAGACTCCCTGGGAAAATATGTAGACGGGAGTTGTAAAGCAAGACCTTTTGACCGACCACAAACTCTTTGCGCAAGATTTGTTATCATGAACACGTTTCATGTTAGCTCTATAATCCTTCGCGAGATCGTAAGAATTGCTACGAATTTCTTCAAGCTCATTCAATTGCAATTTGCGTTTGACACCTGCCTCATCAATATTGAAGTTAAGGCTTTTTATAGCCCACAGAGCACGGTGCTCTAATTCAACGGGCAAATGACATGGTTTCCTGATAAGAGTGAAATGAATAGTTTACCTACGAAATGAACGATGAATTCACAACGTAAGTAAACTAAACTATCTTTTGTTGCTTGTTTATCAAAGTTTTCTTCTTCTACTCTCAATCCTATGAGATATAGTGGAGTAGAGTGATTCATTCCACTCTTAGTCCTTCCGTATGCTTGTTTTCTAGTCTCAATACTTTACTTAAAGTCAATGAGAGCTTTACGAAAAGGGGACTAGACTACGATGCAACTACCCACCCACGAATGCAACTAGTCGGTTATCGAGAATATTAAAGGGAATGCTACGTTGATTCGATGTTAAGGAGTTAGAGGGGATTGATTCCACCTTAACTCAACTTAATCCACTAGCGGCAGTCGTCGTAATCGAATTGACCTGCTACGCGAGAACAATCGGTTCTTCCTAATCCCTAATTACACATGGCATTTCTACCAATTTATAACTAGCATGTGAACAATTAAACCCATTCTCATGGTGAACTAATTATTTACGGCGTGGAATAGAAATTACGGCGACTCTACGATAAACGGAATCAAGCTTTCATCAAGGCTTCTCAACCCCTCTAATGGAGGTTTAGCCTTGAATCATTCATAATCATTTCCATTTAGATTAAAACTAAACATAATATAAAGCATTAAAATTTACTTAATTAAACAATAATGAAATCTAAATTAATGACTAAAATGAAATAAGAACAAGAATTGAAATTAGATCTAGAAATGGAAATGACAAAAATCGAAATTGATAAAGAATACTACTTTATTGATCTAATCAAATTGAAGAGCAAGATTCCAAGGTTTAATCTAATCTGAGGATTTGAAACTAATTAAATAAAACAATTAAATCTAGATCTAGAAGCTATTTTAATGGCTACTTTCTATTCTAACCTATCTACCTAACCTAATTGCCATTAACAATGAGTTAAGCTTTTGTTCTTATACATTCAGATCCAAAAATCGTGCATGGGCTTGGAGCCATGTTTTGGGCGAGAATCGGGCCCAAAACCCAATCTTTTCGATCCAAAAGGCCTCTTCAGCTGCAGTTGGCTTCCACAGACTTTTCGTCCACTTCTGCTCCTCTGATTGGGTCAAGGCTTGGACCATTGCAAAGCTCTTTCCGAGCCGGTCGTTTTGACATGAGGTAGGCCTCAATCCGAGGTCTAAGTCCAAAGATATGGCATTCGAAATTTCTCACACTTTTGCTCCTTTATCTCGCTAAAGTGGCACATTTCTGCACATAATGGACTTTGAAGCCTGAAATGCATAAAAACACGTAATCAGTATTAACTCTTACTTATTATTCACATAATTGGTCTAATAGTATGATTATTAAGGGGTTAAAACTACAGTTTTGGGCTCTTATCAAACCACCCCAAACAGCATTTTGCTTGTCCTCAAGCAAAGATGAGAAATTAGAATAAGTGACCAAAAATGGAGTTCTACCTAATCTCGTTTCGCTGAGTGCGATTGCATTGACCATATGCAACAAGGCCTTAAACCACTAGGAATTCCCTAGTGGACGAGTTATAGCCTCGTGAGAGTTTTCGATGAAGGTACTCACAAACTTCATCTATACTACAACGACTAAGAAAATAAAACTATTGTTTCCTTATTCATGCTCCAAATTATCTATCGTCTCACTAGCTATGAACAAGAATAACCAAGTCAAAACCTAAGCTAATATATGCATAATAATCTATCATCTACAATAAACATATACCTGATGAGTAGTACTATAAAATGTTTAGCGAGGTTTGTTTTACGAGAACTTCGGAATAAGCGTCCTTAAGTAGGTTCTCACAATAATAGTCAAGAAACAACACTCTGATTTTTCCACTCAAGTTTAAGCTACTCTACGATTAATGCGATGGGCACACTTTACCTTACAATCTCAATGACACACAGGAAGCGGTCGATCAAACACATCTGCCACTTACTATCACACTAACCTATTCCTAATTGAGCTAGAGGTCTTTATTAGGTGTTCACGGGGATTAGGAGATGGTTTAAGAAGGAAGGAAATGGATATTCTAAAGGACAAGTCTGAGATAATAGAGTCTTCATATTATGTAACTAGAAAACCTTGTTATTTTTACTTTTTGCTTCTACACTTTGTTTCCATCCTTAGCCATATTTTTCTTTTTCTTTTCTTTGTCTTTTGACTCCTTTTATTCTATTTTTTGGAGTTTTATTTTATTTCTATTTTTTTTCTTTTCCTTGGATGGAAACTTATTTTCTTTATTTTACGAAGCACTAACTAATTTTTGTTTACATAGGTTTTCTCTTCTTCTTTTTCTTCATTCATTCTATTCTCGGACTTATTCTAAATTGGGTAGGTTGATTTATTATATATATATATTTTTTTTTTGTTTTGTTTTTTTAACAGGGTAAAGGAATTGTGGTTTATGGAAGGGCTAATGAAAGGCTCGATTAGGCTTACTAGCGGAAAATAATTCATAGGTTTGAATTTCTGGCTATATCGATCCAAAAGGGCCTAAATTCTTGCTTAGGATATGGTTTAGTGATCAAGCAAGTGGGCGTGTGATTTCTCTATCCGGTTTTACTTCTCCCTTGTGTCATTTCTCAATTGTTTCACTCATATAAAGGCTTTAGGCTATATTCTCACGGGATTTGTAGAATAAGTACTCTAGCCTAGATTTGAAAACTTCTTGCCAAACAATCATAGATACTCATGTAATATATTTATAGATAGATGCAAAGATTATTACCTACATATTAACCTAACCTAAGTTTCTAACAATTATTCGATGCAAAAGCTATGTGAGACTTCTAGATTGTTAAGAGCATAGAGAAAGAAACAATACCAATATTCCTAAGTGTATAGCATAACTTATTTATTTATATTTTTAAATTTTTGAAATTTTAACTAGAAAACAAATGCATATTATACATATTTATATCCTAGCAGATGTCTTAATTACACGTGTTTCTATGCCCCCAAACAAGAAGCATGCTTTGTCCTCAAAGCATTTAAATAAAATGGGTAGGAAAAATACCATTGAAGTAGCGTGAAATTCGGGAACATCTGTAAAAGAAGGTTAGAACGTACTAATATAGGAAATAAAACTGACTCAACTCTATACGAGTTCTACCCATTATGGGGTTAAAAGAATGAAATTGCTTGGGACATAAGCAGACACTAACAGAAAATAAAACTTACCTCCACTCCCGGCTGTTATTAAGTCATCTTCGTCATCCTCCACTTCTATAAAGAAGTGAGGCTCCTTCAGCGTCTGCCATGCTATGATAATTTGCCGGGCTTCACCATTTATCATCTATGGTTGCTAACCTATTAAGTGCCACTTGGTCTGATGGGGTGTAGGGTGCAACCTGTGAGGTTGTATCCGCCACCCTTGCCAAGTCATTCCACGGAAAGATCGAATAAGACTATTGGTGGGTCGCACCGTGTCTACCCTAATCCAATCCGTGAAAGCGTGTACAAAAACAGGGAAAGAAACATAGCATAATCGTTGAAATTAGAACAGGGCATAAGAAGGTACTTATGCCGCATGGTATAGGCTCGTGCTAAACTAGACATCAAAGTTAAGGAAGGTCATAGAACCGGGTCCGTGGCTAAAGCAAGGAAAACGCTGCAAGTGGCGTCATTCACGCGAGAAAAACGTCATTCCCCTAAAATGTTTAGCATAATCCAAAACATAACAGTTCCTATGTTCATGGACCCGGCTACCAAGAGGGGGCAGCGTTATAGTCCCCTTGGTCCTCAATACTGGAAAATGCCTGCCCCATAAGCCTCGTGCAAAAACTCATAAGTGTAGACATGCATATTATCGACCCAATAGCACCATGGGTCTTGTATCTCGGCCGGGCATAGCAAGTCCAAGAACAAATGCTAGCAAGAACACGGTAATTTCCATTGGTTCTTAAATCAATGTTGATGGAGAACACTTGTTCTCCATCCGGTCTCTCAAAGAAAATGCAGTTATTATAAAAATAAGATGCAAGTCTTTGGAGAATAAAGTTCAGCCGGTCTTACCATAAGAGGTTCCCACCAACGTATGTGATCACCTCATGAAACCAAGCACCGTAAGTAGTGCTTTGGAACAAATCTTGAAAGACTGTTCGGTATCAATGTTGGAGATGTCATCTCAAAATTACGCTTTGGAATAGCTGCGAAAGATCCGGATACTACGCTGGCGAAAAACTGGAAAATTTCTGGTCCACGGAAGTCGGCGGCCGAAGCTAGCAACTAACTAGGCGAGAGTCGCTCTTTGTTTGTTTTTGGAATTCCGGTAACTAGGGCGGGTCGCTTGACTTGAAGCGCCGGTGCTCTTAGTATTTTGGAATTCCAGTGTTTTAGCCTTGGTCGCTTATATGGCGCACGGGCGCCGAAAGTAAAATTTTTCGTCGAAGTGTAGTAGGCCTTAGCGCTACTCTAGGCGCTTGCGCTCCGAAGCCGCAATTTGCAAAAATGAAGTCGAAAACGCGGGAATCGCGGGTGTGAAGGGTGAGTGATGGAGTTTAGGTGTAGTGTGAGTTGTGAGAATAGTTTGTATCAAGTTTATATAGGTTTAAAGTTGCTAAAAAGGATCGGAAAGTTGCCAAAACTAATTACGGCAGTTTCCGGAAATCCTAAAATTTCCAAACTCGAAAACGGAAACCACTCATAACCTGGATTCTAATTCAAACCCAGTATCTTTTAGGTTGATTTATGATAGAATGTACCTATTTAATCTAGGTTTCATCCTACAATGATACTTAATCATATTTCTGCCTAAACAACCATATTTTCACCTTGACTCCACAATTAATTCTAATACGAGGGTTATACAAACATAATGCTTGAATTGATAAAACCACCCCCAAACAAGTTGGGAAGGTGGGGTCAATATGAAACAACCATGCATAATGAAAATAAGCCCTTATATTAAAATTTCATTCGGAGTACCACTACAAAATTCAAATTACGGAAATAAAAGTTACATTACAATAAAAACAACAAAAATAAATAAAACAACAACCACTATCAATCCTCAGACTCTCTAAACACCTGCGCCATCGGTGGTGGCGGAGGGCACACTCTCTAGTGGTGGCTCACGGGCTCGGAAGGTCCGGCGGTCCAGGATAGTCGCCGTCGCCGACGGCGGCGCTCATGCCTCGTAGCTGTGTCCTCAGAAGCAGAGTCTGTATGAGGTGGGAAGCGTGCAAGCATATCCACTCTAAACTGGCGCTGGGCTTCCATCTCAGCCCTCGCCTGCTCCCATCTCTCATCCTCTCTCTGGGTGCGGATCTCGAAGTTGTGATGAATAATAGTCGCTGTCGAGTCCGAGGTCTGTCTTGAGATAGTGTTTAGTGAGCGATGCCCCTATGAAGCATAGCCATGCGTTACGCATCGTAACCAACACCTCTGGAAGGCATCTGCATCAAAGCAGGTCACGTCCTCCTCATCCTCGGAGGCATCCTGATATCCCCCAGCCTCCTCTTCATTCCCAGCTCCACCATCCTCTTCTTCTTCTTCTCTATCCTCAGCCCTCCTCCAAACTTGTTGGACACACTCCTATAGATCTGGCGTGTTACGGTGCGGGGGTAATGTAAATCCTCTCCGGACACCGAGTGCTTTCATCTTCGACATGATCTTGGTGATTAACACGGAAAGAGGTGCCAAAGACCTTCCGACCCCCTAATCATGCTCGGCCAAAAAACTCCGGGATACAGAAATCGTGCTTCGCTCCTGGAGTACCCATAGGGCGATGGAGGCAGGTCGGGCCGATGTCGCCGACCTTGTCCTTTCCCTAGGACATTCCGACCCGATCCATCGGTCAGAGCCGGTGGTTGGTCCCGAAAGTGATGCTGGCGAACACAATGGGAGTTTGTATTGTAGCTCCCATTGATGACATGCGCCCATCAATGGCTCTACCCGTCAAAACTGGGGCTCTGTGAAGTGGCAACCAGATGGATTCTAGGCGGAATGCCTAGAATCTCGACCAACGATCCGTAGTCAACTCCTCCTCTTCTTCCTTACCATCACAAAAATCCTACTCCCCTCCAACTCCCTGGTGTTGTAGAACCGTCGGACCAAGTCTTCGGTCGAGTACCAGAGACTATTCCAGTCTCTACTAGCCATTTCGTCACCGTAAAGCGGCGAAATGGTGGTCGGCGATGAAAACTTGCTCCGGTATAATTCGGCGTTGTTGAGCCATCTAGTGTTTGAATACGGTTTGGGGTTTGTAGAGGGTGTAGGAATAATGAGGAAAGACCTTAGTGATAAAAAAACGATGGTGGTGGTGATGTGGTGGCGTGGCAGCACCAATTTTTGATTTTTTCGGTGGTTTTTGTTGGGTTAAATTGGTGGAGGTGATTTGGTTTTAGTTTTAGAGGAGATTTGAATTGGAATTTTGATGGTTGGCGTGAGTTATTTTGGTTTTCTTTTTAATTTTTATTTTTGTTAGGGTTTTGAGCTTTGTTAATGGCGGTGGAAGATGAAAAACGATGATGAACTGCTAAAAAAGAAGTTAAAGGTGGCTGGTGGTTGGGCCCAAGCCCAAAATCGAAATTTTTGATTTTTTTTTTTTTTTTTCGCGAACTTCAAATCAAAATTCCCGCTTCGTTACCGGTCCGATTTTTGCGAATGAGATATGGAAATGATCAGGAGAGAATTTCCTATCCAATGATCCATAAAACACTCTATTCCGACTTCAGATGACATACGAGATAGTGGAAAACGCCTCGAAGTGCGTGCATGACGTAAGTTATGCGAACGAATGAACTCTAAATTAATAGATTATGTCAATCCGAGTCGTAATACAATAAAACGGCCTAAGCAACTGTAATGGGACATAAACATTTAGTACGGAAACACGAACACCCCACCCCCAAACAAATTTTTACAACAAAGCTTAGAAAATTTGTTTTTAGTAGTGGGTCTTTTAAAGTCAGATTCCCGAGACTTCCTAGATTACTATTTTATTTTTATTTTTTATTTTTTTATTTTTATTTTATTTTTTAGAAGGAAAACGCGATAAGCAATAAAGACATAATTCACACCATAGAGAAACATGACTCAAAAATCCGAGAAAAACATGCAAGAGTGGAAAACGAACTATGTGAACCATGGACTTAGGATCCGGTACTTACAGCCACACACTCCATAGGGAGGGCCGGTTACCTTAATGGTGCACTCACCAATATATTAAAGTGAAAGGAAGTGCACCAAACACAGAAATTGAGTGGTTTATAGTCGGATACTTTCGAGACTTTATCTAAAACATATGTATGAACATGAAGTTGATCATATATCAACAACCTAAATAGTTGTGGATCATTCCATAAATAAATATCACATAAAACATATCCAAACACAATGAAACACCAATTTTTCCTATGACTCAACCTAGTGAAATGAAAGCGAAGTCGGATTACCCTATTGTGTAACCTATCATGCACCTTATTTTTCATTTTTGAATGAGTGGGTGTTCTAGTAAATAAGTGTGGAAAAGTGAATGGTTGTGGAGAATATGGTAGATATGGATAAGTTCTAGAAAGACAGCTTGTACACAATGAGGATGTGGTTTTAGCACCGAACTCATTCATTGTGTGTGTAGGGACTGTCTCAATTCTGAAAATGAAGGTGTCAAATAGTTTGTCCTTCTGAAGTATCTATTTGCTAGGAGGATTTAAAAATTATGAAGCACGGGGAGAAACAAAAGGATCGAGTGCAAACTTCGAGATTCCTTTGAAAGGGTGGAAGGAGGGGAATCGAGGTGGATGTTGTGCAAGTTAGTTCTTGATAGGGTGAATTGTCACCTACTCGAAAAAACTCATCGAATTCCTCATCTAGATTGGTCATATCCACATTACTATGGTAGTCCTCTACATCTTTGAGAAAATCCTCTATCCCTTCCTCATCAATAATATGTGTATCGACTAGTGTAGGAATGAAAATGTTGGAGTCTGACTTTCCAAAGGAAAGAATTTTGGGCATATGACTATCAGGGAACGTGTTGTTGAAATAATCTCGAGCGAAGCTCTCGATCATGCTGACCTCTCCATCCATAGACGAATCGGGATAACGTGTCCTTGTTTTAAAAACATTGACTTCAACAACAAGATGGCCAAAAGACATGGACATTGAACCATCACGGCAATTAATGAGCGCATTGGCGGTTGCCGGAAAAGGGCGCCCTAGAATGATCGGACACCCAGTCGTTAGCGACTTACGTATCGAGGACTACAAAAATCAGCCGGATAGTAGAAATCCTGAACTTTTACCAAAGACATTTTAGACTACACCCTTAGGATACTTAATAGACCGATCAGCTAATTGCAATGTCATTTTAGTGGGTTGCATCTTGTCTAGACCTATTTGTCTATACAAATAAAATGGGAGTAAGTTAACACTAGCCCCCAGGTCTAATAACGCCGTCGTCATATAGGAATCTCTAAGGTGCATTTTACTGATGGGGCGACCCGGGGTCCTTGTACTTAACAATTCCATTATGTTCAGGATAAGGTTGGGAATTGTTAAAAAGCATCTTTTGGTATATTTGTCTTACGCCTAGTAGTACACAATTCCTTAAGAAACTTAGCATGATGTGGTAGCTTTTTAATAGCTTCGAGGAAGGGAAGGTTTATAGTTAGATTCTTGAAAACGTCCCTAATCTCCTCGTAATTTGTATCCCTAGTTAACATGGCTAATTTTTGTGGAAACGGTGGTTTCTGTCTATATTTAGCTATGGTATCACCTGGATGTTTAACCGTGGCTTTCTGTTTCTTAGGTTGTGTTGTAACTGGTACCTCTACAGTGGTAGGCTCTTCAGTTTCTATTTCGGTATCTAGTAAAATAGTAGGTGTAGGGGCTACTGGTGGGGTAACTATAGGCATAGTTACCTTGTTATCAACCACTCTGCCAGAACGGAGAGTGGTGATGGCATTTCTCTCCCTACATTTTCAAATTCATTACTAGTATTATCCGTTACCTCAAAGGCTGTGTTTGTTGTTTTAGGATTAGGTATTGCGTGACCTGGCAACACACCTTTGGTTTGGGCTTTATCTTGAGCCAATTGTTGGGTTAAATTATTAACGGATTGTAGAAGCTGTTGGTTAGATTGAGCCATAGTTTGGAAAAGTTTTTGGCTCACTTGTATGAAAGTGTCAAAGGCGATCCGGTTGTGTGGGTGTAGTAGTCACGGGTGGTGTGACCGAACTATTTCACGTGAATTATTTATAGGTGGATTCTGATAATTATTATTTACCTAACGATACCTCTATTAGCATTATAATTATTATAATTACCTTGACCTTGTGCTTGACCTTGTCGAGGTTGCACTTGGTTGTTATAATTATTAAAATTACCCGACCACTTGTCCTTGTCGTGGTGGAGCTTGGTTAAAGGCGTGGCGTTGGCCTAACATATTGATTATTGTACCCTTGAGGTGTGACTTGTTGGTTATTTCTCCAACCAAAGTTGGGATTTTGTCTCCAAAGGGCGTTAGGTTCACTATTAATGGAAGAAGCCCGCTTCATAGGGCTATAGGGGCCGATGGGAGTCGGGATGTTCGGGGACTCAACAGAAACTACATGGGTTTGAATTTACATTCATGACGGGGATAGGCTTTTGTTGTACAGAAATGGCCTCTACCTTTTAGTGAGTGATTTCGATTAGAGTTTTAAGCTCGAATCGTGTTTAATTTCAAACATACCGGGACCTTAATTGTATTAGTAGAACTAGCGGAGCGGGGATATCATCACTACCCCCAATTATTATTTAAACTTAGTTTGGTCCTCTAAAAATTTATAAGCCTCCGGGCTCCTTTACTTAAGAAACTACCCCCATTCATTATGTCAAGGACTTCTTTATGGTGATGTTGAAGTCCTTTGAAAAAGGCACGACTAACGCGTGTCTTTTTGCTAGGTTATGGTGTGGACACTCTATAAGCGGTCGGTGAAAGCGATTCCAAGCCTCTGAAAATGATTCATGAGGATTTTGTCGAAAAGAAATGAATCTTGGAAAGCATCTCATCCGTCTTTAGGGGTGGGTAAAATGTTCCATAAAACAGTGAACAAGTTTAGCCCACGAGTCCACGCAAGAATTAGGCGCTTTGGGCAGTTAACCAAGACAGCCCTTATCGGCTAAGGTGAAAGGGAATACCCTTAATTTAATTTGTTCCGCACCCACCGTAGGGATGGTGGAATGTTGTTAAGACTTGTTCAATCCTACGCGTAATGCCGATAAGGTTTTTCATGGTCTAAACCATGAAAAGCGGGTAACAAATTAAAAATATTTGGAAGGATTCTCAAATCCCACTGGGTCTGCTAGAACGATGCAAGATTTGGGGCTATCGCTCAAGGCTTTGTAGAAGTCCGAGAGAGAGTCTCTCTTTCTTCCCCATTATATCGGTGGTGTGTGTAAAATAGTAGCTAGAGGTGTAGTGTGTGGTATACTAGATAGATTTGTTTGTTGCTTTGTTGTTGTGTATTTACGTTAGGTGTTTTGTTCTACCAGACCTTAATCTCATGCAAGACTAAGTCGAGCTTAACTAAACATGCAACACTCCAAACAATTCTGATATACTAGTATAAAACCTCTAACAGGAGATGCGAGGTTTGGAAGAAAGGAATACTTGATTGCGTCCTTGCTTCGCTTATGAATAGCGTCTTGTTTACGCTTGTTCAGTGTATATAGCAGGTTAGAACACTGAAAAATATGAAAGATCAAAGTTTAAATCAAAACTGTCGAAATCCGAAAAATTTAACATAGCGCGTTCGCGCTCCGAGGTATTTTCAAATTATAGTGTTTTTAGGGCGGGTCGCGCTCCATATGGGGGCGGGTCGCGCTCAGTGTCCATTAACATAGGGCGGGTCGCTCAAGGAGGGCGCGTGCGCGCTCAGTATAAATTTTGCTCGGATTTTTTCAACTCTAAAATGGACAGCCACAGTATGATTAAAACAAGGGTGGGTGGGTGAAATGGGACTTTAAAAATAGTACTAACACTATGAAAACAATACGAAAGTGAAACTAAGATGGCAGCGGCGCCATTTGATAAGAGTGAAATGAATAGTTTACCTACGAAATGAACGATGAATTCACAACGTAAGTAAACTAAACTATCTTTTGTTGCTTGTTTATCAAAGTTTTCTTCTTCTACTCTCAATCCTATGAGATATAGTGGAGTAGAGTGATTCGTTCCACTCTTAGTCCTTCCGTATGCTTGTTTTCTAGTCTCAATACTCTACTTAAAGTCAATGAGAGCTTTACGAAAAGGGGACTAGACTACGATGCAACTACCCACGAAATGCAACTAGTCGGTTATCAGAATATTAAGGGAATGCTACGTTGATTCGATGTTAAGGAGTTAGAGGGGGATTGATTCCACCTTAACTCAACTTAATCCACTAGCGGCGAATTAAATTAAGTAATCCGAATTGAATGCTTCGCAGAGAACAATCGGTTCTTCCTAATCCCTAATTACACATGGCATTTCTACCAATTTATAACTAGCATGTGAACAATTAAACCCATTCTCATGGTGAACTAATTATTTACGTGGAATAGAAATTACGGCGACTTTCTACGATAAACGGAATCAAGCTTTCATCAAGGCTTCTCAACCCCCCTCTAATGGAGGTTTAGCCTTGAATCATTCCGCAATCATTTCCATTTAGATTAAAACTAAACATAATATAAAGCATTAAAATTTACTTAATTAAACAATAATGAAATCTAAATTAATGACTAAAATGAAATAAGAACAAGAATTGAAATTAGATCTAGAAATGGAAATGACAAAAATCGAAATTGATAAAGAATACTACTTTATTGATCTAATCAAATTGAAGAGCAAGATTCCAAGGTTTAATCTAATACAGGATTTGAAACTAATTAAATAAAACAATTAAATCTAGATCTAGAAGCTATTTTAATGGCTACTTTCTATTCTAACCTATCTACCTAACCTAACTGCCATTAACAATGAGTTAAGCTTTTGTTCTTATACATTCAGATCCAAAAATCGTGCATGGGCTTGGAGCCATGTTTTGGGCGTTGAATCGGGCCCAAAACCCAATTCTTCAATCAAAAGGCCTCTTCAGCTGCAGTTGGCTTCCACAGACTTTTCGTCCACTTTTGCTCCTCTGATTGGGGTCAAGGCTTGGACCATTGCAAAGCTCTTTCGAGCGGTCGTTTTGACATGAGGTAGGCCTCAATCCGGTCCGAGTCCAAAGATATGGCATTCGGAAGTTCTCACTTTTTGCTCCTTTATCTCGCTAAAGTGGCACATTTCTGCACATAATGGACTTTGAAGCCCGAAATGCATAAAAACACGTAATTAGTATTAACTCTTACTTATTATTCACATAATTGGTCTAACAGTATGATTATTAAGGGGTTAAAACTACAGTTTTGGGCTCTTATCATTTCCCAAATACAAGTCTAAAGGGAGACATACCTATAAGAGTTTTGAAAGCAGTTCTATACGCCCATAAGGCATCCGATAGACGCTTCGACCACTCTTTCCTATCAGGGTTTACAGTTGTTTCTAAAATCTTTTTGATTTCCCTATTAGATACTTCTACTTGTCCGCTAGTTTGTGGATGATAAGGAGTTGCTACTTTGTGTGTAACTCCATACTTTTTCACTAGGGATGCAACAACTCAGTTGCAAAAATGTGTTCCACCATCACTAATGATGGCTTTAGGAATGCCAAACCGACAGAAAATATATTCTCTAATAAAAAATACAACGGTCTTATGGTCATTGCTACGACAAGCTAGGGCCTCTATCCATTTAGACACGTAGTCCACAGCAACTAGAATATAAATGAAACCGTGGGAAATCGGGAAGGGACCCATGAAATCAATGCCCCAAACATCAAAAATTTCTACTATCAAGATTGGATTTAATGGCATCATATTACGTTTAGGATTAAGCCCAAGTTGTTGGCAACTAATACACGTCTTGCAATGCACTTGGGCATCCTTAAAAAGGGTAGGCCAATAAAATCCACATTGAAGAACTTTAGCGGCTGTTTTCATCCCACTAAAATGGCCACCACACTCTTTGTCATGGCGAATGATAGAACTTCACTATATTCCCACCGGGAATACAACGACGAATAATCGATCCGCACAATACTTAAAAAGGTATGGCTCATCCCGGTAGTATAACTTAACTCGGCCAAGAACTTCTTACGTTCATTTCTTGACCAATTATAAGGCATAACATCAGCCGCTAAATAATTTACAATGTCGAAGATACCATGGTGCTGAAAAATCGCATACTGAGATGCTCATCGTGGAAAAGAGTCCCAGTATGGACTCGAATCACTCTCGATCGCCGTTTGTGAGTCTAGATAAGTGGTCGGCAACTTCGTTTTTCGACCCTCTTTGTCCTTTATTTCTAATGTGAACTCTTGTAGGAGAAGGATCCATCGGATTAATCTCTGCTTAGCATCCTTCTTTGCAAGAAGGTACTTAAAGAGCTGCATGGTCCGTGTAAACTAAAGTTTTAGAACCAACCAAATAAGGACTAAACTTATCTAAAGCATAAATGACAGACTAAGAATTCTTTTTTAGTTGAATAATTCCGTTGAGCATCGTTTAAGGTTTTACTAGCATAATAAATAACAATGGACTTATTATCTAGTTTTTGTCCCAAGATCGCACCAACTGCATAGTCACTAGCATCACACATGAGTTCGAAAGGTTTAGACTAATCGGGGTCAGTATAATTGGTGCAGAGGGTTAGAGGCGGCTTTTAAAGTTTCAAAAGCCTGCGTCAAGATTAAAATTAAAATCAAAGATTGCATCTTTCAAAAGCAGATTAATTAAAGGCCTAGCTATTTTCCGTAAGTCTTTAATAAATCGCCTATAAAACCCTCATGGCCTAGAAAGGTTCTAATATCACGGACAGTCCGTGGTTTAGGTAGGGTCACTATCTTATCTAGTTTGGCCTTATCTACTTCGATGCCATCACTAGATATGATGTGACCTAGTACTATGCCCTTTTTCACCATGAAATGACACTTTTCCCAGTTTAAAAAGAGGCTCTTTTCTTCACATCGTGTCAAAACCTTAGACGAGGTTAGACAAACGATCGTGAAGGAGTCTCCATAGATAGAAAAATCATCCATGAAAACTTCCATAAAGCGCTCTACCATGTCACTAAATATATGAAGCATACACCGCTGGAAGGTACCAGGAGCATTACAAAGGCCAAAAGGCATTCGTTTATAGGCATACGTTCCAAAGGGACATGTGAAGGTAGTCTTTTCTTGGTCATCAATATCAATAATAATCTGAAAATAACCTGAGTAGCCATCTAGAAAACAATAAAAAGCATGACCAGCTAGGCGTTCGAGCATTTGATCTATAAAAGGTAAAGGAAAGTGATCCTTTTGTGTCATAGCATTTAAACGTCTGTAATCAATACAGATCCTCCATTTCATAGGACCTTGTGCGACAACATAGTCACCCTTCCCGTTATGTACCATGGTAACTCCTGATTTCTTAGGAACTACATGAATGGGGCTTACCCATTCGCTATCAGAGATTGGGTATATGATACCGCGATCGAAAGTAATCGTAAGACTTCTTCCCTAACCACCTCTTTCATGGCGGGGGTTCAAGCGGCGCCGAGGTTCGCGAGAAGTCTTGGCGTTATCCTCCAAATGGATCACGATGAGTGCAAACATTAGGGTCAATTCCCTTAATGTCGGCTAGGGACCAACCAATCGCCGATCGATGTTCCCTAATCACCGGATTAAACGTGTCTCTTCATTCTTAGATAACAGAAGATATAATTACTGGATGATTACCATCCGGATCAAGTTGAATATATTTTAACTCCGGGGGAAGAGGTTTAAGCACTGGGGTGGAAGGAAAATCAATAGATGTTTCGTCGGGGTCCTCATTTTGCATAATGAATACTTGCTTAGGTAGCAAGTCTTCATACTCAATATATGGAGCAACCGAAGGGTCTACAATTGGTGTGGACTCAAGGATGGTGTTGACTTCCTCTAAGTAGGAGTCATTTACAAAATCTGAAATTCCAAAAGAAAGGAATTTGTACATATTGTTTTTGGGAAACCTGTTGTTAAAATAATCTTGAGCTAAGCTCTCAATCATGCTAACCTCCCCATCTATAGACGAATCTGGTAACTGTTTCATCATTTTAAAAACATTTACCTCAACTGTAAGATGGCCAAAAGATAAGGACATCTTACCATCGTGGCAATTTATAAGTGCGATGGCAGTTGCCAAGAAGGGGCGCCCTAAGATGATAGGTACAGAGTCGTTAGCGACTTCTGTATCGAGGATAACAAAATCAGCAGGATAGTAAAAATCCTGAACCTTAACAAGCATGTTTTCCACTACACCCTTAGGATACTTAATTGACCTGTCCGCTAATTACAACGTTATTTTTGTAGGTTGCATTTCCTGTAGACCTATTTGTTTATACAAGTAATACGGGAGTAAGTTAACACTTTCGCCCCGTGTCTAATAAAGCGGTCGTCGTGTGGGAATCTCCTAAGGTGCATTTTACAGTAGGACGACCAGGGTCCTTGTACTTAATAATTCCATTATTTTCGGATAAAGTTGGGAACTGTTTAGTTAGAAAGGCGTCTTTAGGTATGTTGGTCTTACGCCTAGTAGTGCACAACTCTTTAAGAAACTTAGCGTGGTTAGGTAGCTTTTTAATAGCTTCGAGAAAAGGAAGGTTTATCGTTAGATTCTTGAAAACGTTCCTAATCTCCTCAAAGTTTGTATCCCTGGTTAGCATGGCTAACTTTTGAGGGAATGGTGGTTTCACTCTATATTTAGCGTATGGCTCGACTTGATGTGTAACCTTGGCTTTCTGTTTCTTTGTTTGTTGTTTAACTGGTACCTCTACAGTGGTAGGCTCTTTAGTTTCTACTTTGGTATCTAGTTCGATATCCGGTGTAGGGAGTACTGATGGGGTAACTATAGGCATAGTTACTTTGTTATCAATCACTCTTCCAGAGCGGAGAGTGGTGATGGCATTAAGGTCACCTACGATTGTAGTTTCCGTACTAGTATTACCATTTACCTCAAAGGCTGTGTTTGCTATTTTAGGGTTTGGTATCGCTTGTCCTGGAAACACGCCTTTTGGTTGGGCTTTCTCTTGGGCTAACTGTTTTATGCCCTGATTTATGGATTGTAAGATCTGTTGGTTTGATTGAGTCATTGATTGGAAAAGTTGTTGGGTAACCTGTATAAAGGCGCCTATACGATCCGGATGTGATGGTGTAGTAGTAGTCACAGGGTGCGACCGAACTATCTCACGCTGATTATTTATGGGTGGATTGTGATAGTTACTATTGTTAACCGGAACGATACCTCTATTGGTATTATAACTATTATAATTACCCTGACCTTGTGCTAAACCTTATCGTGGTTGCGCTTGGTTGTTATAATTATTATAATTTCCCTGACTTTGTCCTTGTCCTTGCCTAGGTGGAGCTTGATTATAGTTGTTTGCTTGCCTAACATTTTGGTTATTGAACCCTGGAGGTGAAACTTGTTGATTGTTTCGCCAACTAAAGTTGGGATATTGTCTCCATGGGGCATTAGGAATAGGATAGCTATTAATGGAGCAAACATTGTCTTGCTCTAATTGTTGTTGTTCATAGGCGAGAGGACAATAGGATTCAGGGTGCTCAGGACTCAAACAGACATTACATGGGTTGGAGTTGACATTCATGACGGGGATAGGCTTTTGTTGCACAGAAATAGCCTTAACATTTTTAGTTAGAGATTCGATTAAATTTTTAAGTTCTAGATTGGGTTTCATCTCAAACATACCGGCGGCCTTAACTGTTGAAGAAGAACTAACAGAGCGGGGGATATCATCACTACCCCAATTGTTATTTCGTTTAGTTTGATCTTCTAAAAATTTGTAAGCCTCCGAGGCTCCTTTACTTAGGAAACTACCCCCATTCATTATGTCAAGGACTTCTTTATGGTGATGTTGAAGTCCTTTGAAAAAGGCACGAACTAACGTCTTTTGCTAGGTTATGGTGTGGACACTCTATAAGCAGATCGGTGAAACGATTCCAAGCCTCGAAAAATGATTTATGAGGATTTTGTCGAAAAAATGAATCTTGGAAAGCATCTCATCCGTCTTTAGGGGTGGGTAAAATGTTCCATAAACAGCTGAACAAGTTTAGCCCACGAGTCCACTGAGAGTTAGGCCAAGGCGCTTAACCAAGACGCCCTTTATCGGCTAAGGTGAAGGGAATACCCTCAGTTTAATATGTTCCGTACCAACCGTAGGATGATGGAATGTTGTAAGGACTTGTTCAATCCTACGCATGTGTTGATAAGGTTTTTCATGGTCTAAACCATGGAAAACGGGTAACAAATTAAATATGTTTGGGGGAATTCGAAAATCCCCCACTGGGTCTGCTAGAACGATGCAAGATTTAGGGCTATCGCTCAAGGCTTTGTAAAAATCGGAGAGAGGAGTCTCTCTTTCTTTAGTCATTATGTCAGGTGTGGTTGGTGGAATAGTAGCTAGAGGTGTAGTGATTGGTATACTCGATAGATTTGTTTGTTGACGCTGACGGTTAATTACGTTCGGTGTTTTTCTCCGACCAGACCTTAATCTCATGCAAGTCTAAGTCTAAACACGACAACACTCCAAACAATCTTGATATTTTAGTATAAACCTCTAACTGGAGATGCGAGGTATGGAAGAAAGGAATACCTGATAGCGTCCTTGCTTCGCTTATGAATAGCGTCTTGTTTATGCGTGTTCAGCGTAAATAACAAGTTAGAACACTGAAAAACTTAAAAATCGAAGTTCAAACAAAACCTAGAAAATCCGGAAAATTTAGCTTAGAGGCGGGTCAAAAGCCACACTTAGGGCGGTGATGCCGATAAGAGCCCAAAACAGTAGTTTTAACCCCTTAATAATCATCTTGTTAGACCAATTATGTGAATAATAAGTAAGAGTTAATACTTATTATGTGTTTTATGCATTTCGGGCTTCAAAGTCCATTATGTGCGAAAATGTGCCACTTTAGCGAGATAAAGGAGCAAAAGTCGCTGAGAACTTCCGAATACCATATCTTTGGACTCAGACCTCGAATGGGGCCTACCTTATGTCAAAACGACCGGCTCGGAAAGAGCTTTCCAATGGTCCAAGCCTTGACCCAATCAGAGGAGCAGAAGTGGACGAAAAGTCTGTGGAAGCCAACTGCAGCTGAAGAGGCCTTTTTGGACTGAAAGAATTGGGTTTTGGGCCTGATTCTCTGGCCCAAAACATGGCTCCAAGCCCATGCACGAATTTTAGATCTGGATGTATAAAAAACAAAAGCTTAGCTCTTTGTTAATGGTAGCTAGTTAGACCTAAATTAATATATAGAATTCTAGATCTAGTTTTAATTAATTAATTAAGTTTTAGTTCCATTACAATTCTTGTTTTAGATTAAATTCTTGAATGATTGTTCTTGATTGATTAGATAAATAAAATAGTTATTATTCAATTTCGTTCTTGTCATTTCCATTCTAGATCTAATTTAAATTCTTGTTCTTATTCCATTCCAGCCATTAAATTAGATTCATTATTGTTAATTAAGTAAATCTCAATTTCTTACATTATGTTTAGTTTAGATTCAATGGGAAATGTTAGTTTGATGACTCAAGGCTAAACCTGCATTAGAGGGGTTGATGAAGCCTAAATGAAAACTTAGTGGTTAGTATAGAATTGGTAGTAGAATCTATTCCACTCTAGAAGGTCGTGTTTCGCCATGAGAATGGGTGGACGACCTCACATGCTAGTTAGTATCCGGTAGGAATGCCATGAACACTAGGGATTAGACTCGAAATTCTTGCCGTGAAAAACGTAAGAATCGAGATCGACAATCTATACTAGGTTATTAAGTTGGATTTGAGGTGGATTTAATTCCCTCTATTTCTTTATCTAGAGTCAACAATCATTATTTCCGTAGCCGTAGATTATCTTTAGTTTATATTTTATCTTGTTATTTATTATATCTAGTTATTTAAAATAACGTCTTGTTAGCATAACATTTCATAAAGCTCTCATTAGATTTAAGACTGATTTCTTAGACTTAGGAAACAATCCATGCTAGGGTACTAGGAGTGGAACGAACTTCCTACTCCACTTAGTGCAATTCGCGACGAGTAGAAGATTTGATAATAGACACGAAAATAGTTTTAGTTTACTTACGTTGTGAATTCATCGCTCATTTTAAGTAGGTAGACTATTCATTTTACTTTTATCAAATGGCGGCTGCCATCTTAGTTACACTTTAGCATTGTTTTCATAGTAGAAGTAGTCAATTTTAAGTCCCATTAAACCCACCCACCCTTGTTTGTTTCATCTTGTGGTTGCCCATTTCAGCGTGACAAATTCGAGAAAAATACGGCGAGGCGCCAGCGGCATGGGAGGAGCGCGACCAGCTAAGTTACTTGGAATTTTGTTTACCACTGGCGCCCAGCGCTACATACCAAAAGACCAGCTCAAACAAACAACTTCGACTTCCCGCTTCTTCGACTTCCCCATTTGGGAGCGACCAGCCCTAAAAACAACGTAATCTGAAAATTACCGGGCCTTGGCTTCTATCTGTGGCGGCGACGATTAAAAAATTCCGGATTTCCACGGTTTTGATTCAAACTTTGATCTTTCATATTTTTTCAGTGTTCTAATCTCTTATATACACCGAACACGCCAGCATTACCGGGGCGCTATTCATAAGCGAAGCAAGGACGCTATCAGGTATTCCTTTCTTCCATACCTCGCATTTCCAGTTAGAGGTTTTCTACTAGTATATTAGAATTGTTTGGAGTGTTGCATGTTTAGTTAAGCTCAACTTAGTCTTGCATGAGATTAAGGTCTGGTCGAACAAAAACAACAAACGTAATTACACGGCAACAAACAAGTCTATCTAGTATACCACACACGACACCTCTAACTACTATCACACACACCATACCTGACATAATGGCTGAAGAAAGAGAGACTCCTCTCTCCGACTTTTACAAAGCCTTGAGCGATAGCCCTAAATCGTGCATCGTTCTAGCGGACCCGATTAAGGATTTTGAATCCCCAAACATATTTAATTTGTTACCCGTTTTTCATGGGTTAGACCATGAAAAACCTTATCAGCACATGCGTAGGATTGAACAAGTCCTTACAACATTCCATCATCCTACGGTAGGTGCGGAACAAATTAAACTGAGGGTATTCCCTTTCACATTAGCCGATAAAGCGGCGTCTTGGTTAAGCGCCCAAGCGCTAATTACGTGGACTTCGTGGGCTAAACTTGTTCACCTGTTTATGGAATATTTTTACCCACCCCTAAAGGCGGATGAGATGCTTTCCAAGATTCATTTTTCCGCCCGAATCCTCATGAATCATTTTCGAGGCATGGAATCGTTTCACCGATCTCCTTATAGAGTGTCCACATCATAACTTAGCTAAAGACCGTTAGTTAGTGCCTTTTCAAAGGTCTTCTACACCACCATAAAAGAAGTCCTTGACATAATGAATGGGGGTAGTTTCCTAAGTAAAGGAGCCTCGGAGGCTTATAAATTTTTAGAAGACCAAACTAAACGGAATAATAATTGGGGGTAGTGATGATATCCCCATTTCGCCTAGTTCTTCTTCAACGATAAAGGCCCCGGTATGTTTGAGAAGAAAACCGATCGAAACTTAAAAATCTAATCGAATCTCTAACTAAAAAGTAGAGGCTATTTCGCTCAACAAAAGCCTATCCCGTCATGAATGTAAACTCCAACCCATGTAATTTCTGTTTGAGTCCGAGCACCACGGCGATTATTGTCCTCTAGCTTATGAACAACAACCACGAGAACAAGATAATGTTTACTCTATTAATAACTATCCTATTCCTAACGCCCTTGAGACAACATCCCACTTCATTGGAGAAATAATCAACAAGTAACACCTCCGGTACAATAATCAAAGCGTTAGGCAAGCAAACAATTATAACCAAGCTCCACCTAGGCAAGGACAAGGACAAGGTCAAGGGATTATAATAATTATAACAACCAAAGCGCTTGACCACGACAAGGTCAAGCACAAGGTCGAATAATTATAATAATTATAATACCAATAGAGGTATCGTTCGGGTTAATAATAATAACTATCACAACCCACCCATAAATAATCAACGAGATAGTTCGATCCACACCACCCGTGACTACTACACCTACACAACCGGATCGTATCGATGCCTTTATACAAGTTACCCAACAACTTTTCCGACAATGACTCAATCAAACCAACAGATTTTACAATCCATAAATCGGGGCATACAACGGTTAGCCCGGCGCGAAAAGCCCAACCAAAAGGCGTGTTTCTAGGACAAGCAATACCAAACCCTAAAATAGCAAACCACGGCCTTTGAGGTAAACGGGTAATTCTAGTGCGGAAACTACAATCGTTGGTGACCTAAATGCCATCACCACTCTCCGCTCTCGGAAGAGTGGTTGATAACAAAGTAACTATGCCTATAGTTACCCCATCAAGATACTCCTACACCGGATATCGAACTAGATACGAAATAGAAACCAAGAACCTACCACTTTGTAGAGGTCCCGTTAAACCACAACCTAAAAAAGAAAAGCCAAGGTTACACTTCAAGTCGAGCCATACACTAAATATAGAGCAAAAACCACCGTTCCCTCAAAAATAGCCATGCTAACCCGGGGATACAAACTTTGAGGAAATTAGGAATGTTTTCAAGAATCTAACGATAAACCTTCCTTTTCTCGAAGCTATTAAAAAGCTACCTAACCACGCTAAGTTTCTTAAAGAGTTGTGCACTACTAGGTGTAAGACCAATATACCTAAAGGCGCCTTTTAACTAAATCGGTTCCCTAACGTTATCCGAAAACAATGGAATTGTTAAGTACAAGGACCCCAATTCGATCCCATCTTGTAAAATGCACCTTAGGAGATTCCCACCGCGGCGACCGCCTTATTAGACACGGGGCGAGTGTTAACTTACTCCCGTATTACTTGTATAAACAAATAGGTCTCTGAAAATGCAACCTACAAAAATAACGTTGCAATTAGCGGACGGTCAATTAAGTATCCTAAAGGTGTAGTGGAAAACGCGTGCTTGTTAAGGTTCGGGGATTTCTACTATCCTGCTGATTTTGTTATCCTCGATCTGAGAAGTAAGCTAATGACTCTCAATACCGATCATTTTAGGGCGCCCGCTTCTTGGCAACTGCCAATGCGCTTATAAATTGTCGCGATGGAAAGATGTCCTTATCTTTTGGCCATCATCATGCGTAGGTAAATGTTTTAAAATGATGAAACAGTTACCAGGTTAGATGCGTAGATGGGGAGGTTAGCATGATCGAGAGTTTAGCTCAAGATTATTTTAACAACACGCGTTTCACGAAAACAATATGTACAAATTCCTTTCTTTTGGACCTTCTGATTTTGTAAATGACTCCTACTTAGAGGAAGTCAACACCATCCTGGAGTCCACACCAATTGTAGACCCGTCGGTTGCTCCATATACTGATTACGAAGACTTGTTGTCTTCATTACGCAAGATAAGGACACTTATGAAACATCAACGGACATTCCGTCCACACCAGTGCTTAAACCTCTTCCCCCGGAGTTAAAATATATTCAACTTGATCCGGATGGTAGTCACCCGATAATTATATCTTCTCTGTTAACTAAGGATGAAGAGACATGTTTAATAAGGGTGATTAGGGAACATCGGTCTGCGATTGGTTGGTCCCTAGCCGATATTAAGGGAATTGACCCCAATGTTTGCACTCATTGTATCCATTTGGAGGATAACGCGAAGACTTCTCGCGAACCTCAGCGTCGTTTGAACCCTGCCATGAAAGAGGTGGTTAGGGAAGAAGTCTTGCGATTACTCGATGCGGGTATTATATACCCAATCTCCGATAGTGAATGGGTAAGTCCCATTCATGTAGTTCCTAAGAAATCGGGGAGTTACCATGGTGCGTAGCGGGAAGGGTGACTATGTTGTCACTCATGGTCCTATGAAATGGAGAATCAGTATTGATTCTGACGTTTAAATGCTATGACACGAAAGGATCACTTTCCCTTACCATTTATAGATCGGATGCTAGAGCGTCTAGGCTGGTCATGCCTTTTATTGTTTTACGGATGGCTACTCGGCTATTTTCAGATTATTATTGATATTGATGACCAAGAAAAGACAACCTTCACATGTCCCTTCGAACATATGCCTATAAACGAATGCCTTTTGGCCTTTGTAATGCCCTTGTACCTTCCAAATGA
Organism: Coptis chinensis; assembly: GCF_015680905.1. Taxonomy (NCBI): domain Eukaryota; kingdom Viridiplantae; phylum Streptophyta; class Magnoliopsida; order Ranunculales; family Ranunculaceae; genus Coptis; species Coptis chinensis. Next base: position 81,453,074 of record NC_141463.1, on the reverse strand, counting down.
TGTATGCTTCATATATTTAGTGACATGGTAGAAGCTTTATGGAAGTGTTCATGGATGATTTTTCTATCTATGGAGACTCCTTTACAGAATGTTTGTCTAACCTTGTCTAAGGTCTTGACGGTGTGAAGAAAAGAGCCTCGTTTTAAATTGGGAAAAGTGTCATTTCATGGTCAAAAGGGCATAGTACTAGGTTAGGTCATATTGTATCTAATGATGGCATCGAAGTAGATAAAGCCAAACTAGATAAGATAGCGACCCTACCTAAACCACGGACTGTCCGTGAGATTAGAAACCTTTCTAGGCCATCGCGAGGGTTTTATAGGCGTTTCATTAAAGATTTTTCAAAATAGCTAGGCCTTTAACTAACTTTGCTTTTGAAGGATGCAATCTTTGATTTTAATTTTAACTGTAAACAGGCTTTTGAAACCTTAAAAGCCGCCCTAACCACTACACCTATTATACAGCCTCCTGATTGGTCTAAACCTTTCGAACTCATGTGTGATGCTAGTGACTATGCAGTTGGTGCTGTCTTGGGACAGAAACTAGATAATAAGTCCACTGTTATTTATTATGCTAGTAAAACATTAAACGACGCTCAACGGAATTATACAACTACTGAAAAAGAATTCTTAGCTGTCATTTATGCTTTAGATAAATTTCGTCCTTATTTGGTTGGTTCTAAAACTTTAGTTTACACGGACCATGCAACCCTTAGGTACCTTCTTGCAAAGAAGGATGCTAAGCGAGAGATTAATCCGATGGATTCTTCTCCTGCAAAGAGTTCACATTAGAAATAAAGGACAAAGAGGGGTCGAAAACGTAGTTGCCGACCACTTATCTAGACTTACAAATGGCGATAGTAGTGATTACGAGTCCATACGGATTCTTTTCACGATGAGCATCGTATGCTATTTTTTCATCACCATGGTATCACGGACATCGTAAACTATTTAGCGGCTGATGTTATGCCTTATAATTGGACAAGAAATGAGCGTAAGAAGTTCTTGGCCATAGTCAAGATATACTTCTTGGGATGAGCCCTACCCTTTTAAGTATTGTCGCGGATCAGATTATTAGTCGTTGCATTCCCGGTGGGAATATAATGAAGTTCTATCGTTACGCCATGACAAAGAGTGTGTGGTGGCCACTTTAGCGGAATGAAAACAGCCGCTAAAGTTCTTCAATGTGGATTTTATTGGCCTACCCTTTTAAGGATGCCCAAGTGCATTGCAAGGCGTGTATTAGTTGCCAACAACTTGGGTGAATCCACGGCGTAATATGATGCCATTAAATCCAATCTTGATAGTAGAAATTTTTTGATGTTTGGGGTATTGATTTCATGGGCCCTTTCCCTGTTTCCCCACGGTTATATTTATATTCTAGTTGCCGTGGATTACGTGTCTAAATGGATAGAGGCCCTAGCTTGCGTAGCAATGACCATAAGACCGTGGTATTTTTTTAAAAGAATATATTTTATGTCGATTTGGCATTCCTAAAGCCATCATTAGTGATGGTGGAACACATTTTGCAACAGAGTTGTTGCATCCCTAGTGAAAAAAAGTATGGAGTTACACACAAAGTAGCAACTCCTTATCATCCACAAACTAGCGGACAAGTAGAAGTTTCTAATAGGAAATCAAAAGATTTTAGAAACAACGATAAACCCCCGATAGGAAAGACTGGTCGGCGTCTATCGGATGCCTTATGGGCATATAGAACTGCTTTCAAAAACTCCTATAGGTATGTCTCCCTTTTAGACTTGTATTTGGGAAACCATGTCATTTGCCCGTTGAATTAGAGCACCGTGCTCGTGGGCTATAAAAAGCCTTAACTACAATATTGATGAGGCGGGTGTCAAACGCAAGTTACAATTAAATGAGCTTGAAGAAATCCGTGGCGATTCTTACGATCTCGCTGAAGGATTATAAAGCTAACATGAAAGGTGTTCATGATAAGCATATCTTGCGCCAAAGAGTTTGTGGTCGGACAAAAGGTTTTTGCTTTACAACTCCGTCTACATATTTTTTCCCGGGAAACTAAAAACCCGTTAGTGCGGTCCTTTTTAAGTTCTTGAAGTCACCCCTTACGGGGCAATTACCTTGGTAAATCCAAGGACAACAAGTACCTTTCAAGTTAACGGTCAACGGTTAAAACATTTTCACGAACTTCGTCCCCTCGATATAGAGGAAGTCCTTTTACGGGGACCACATATATGAGGAATGACCCTTGTCATTGGTGTACTTCCTTTCACTTCCATTTAATGGTAAGTGCACCATTAAAGTAACCGGGCCCTCCCTATGGAGTGTGTGGCTGTAAGTACGGATCCTAAGTCCACGGTTCACATATTTCCGTTTTCCACTCTTGCATGTTTTCACGTTTCTCTACATGGTTTGAATTATGTCTTTCTTTGCTTAATGTTTTTGCTTATTATTCAAAAAAAAAATATATATAAAATATATATATATATATATATATATATATATATATAATAATAATAATAATAATAATAAATAATAATAATTGTTTTCATTTTTAGATATAGATATATATCTAAACCCATAGAACTAGCAATCCAACAAGTCTTGGGAATCGACTTTAAAAGACCCATGTTAAAACAAATTTTGTGTTTAAAAATTTGTTTGGGGTCAAAGAACTCAGTCTTTCCATCTGGATTGCTCGAACTTTCTATTTGTGTTGCTTAGGTCCATTAGTATAGTTCATTGGGGTTGATGTCATCTAATTTAGTGTTCATTCGTTAAGCATAACTTCGTCATGCACGCACTTCGAGGCGTTTTCCACTATCTTATATGTCACCCACGGTCGGAATAGAGTAGTTTATGGATCAATGGATTGGAAATTCTCTCCTGATCATTTCCATATCTCATTCGAGAAAATCGGACCGATATAACGAAGCGGAAATTTAGTTTGAAGTTCTTAAAAAATCGACGAAAGTCGAAAAATCGAATTGGGCTTGGGCCCAACTCGCGCTCACCTACAGCGCGCCCGCGCTCCCTTTCCAAAATCCAAATCGCGAGTTCATCTTCTCCAACCGCTTGTCACAAATTTAAATTCAAACCCTAGCAACCAAAATAAAAAAAAAAAAATAGAATAAAAATAAAAATAGAATACATCAAAATAGAAAGACCACCCACGCCCTTGGTGAAACACCAACACAATCTCCAACCGTTTCCACCAAGAAAACACCACCAATTCAAGTTTTCAAACCTGCCACCGTAACCACCACCGCCACCACCATTGTTTCTCGTTGTTTTATCAAACTTCGCCTCCCCACCATCTACAAAACCATTAGTTATCTAAGAAACTCCAATGGCGCTCTGACGAAGAATGTTGCGAACACGCGTTTGAGGCCGACCATTTCGCACCATTTTACGGCCTTAATATGATTAAGAGGGATTGGAACAGGTGTGGTATTCGACCGGAGGAGTTCTATCACTATGATTTGGTAGAACAGTTTATAAGAAAAACGAGAATTGGAGGGAAATAGGATTTTCATTAGGATAGCGAGGAGCGAGGAGGAAATAACTTGAGAGCAGGTTGTTGGCTGAGCTATTAGGAATCACGCTGTAACCAACCTAGATCGACCATTCGGGAATCCCAAAGATACTGCAGTTCCTGTTTTGATGAAAGATCACGGTCATAGAGGGTGAATACAATCACGATATCTCATTCGTTAAGCGGGCGACCACGAGAACCAATCAACCGGGCTCAGCTTCGGTGGATTGGTAGGAACGCCATCGGGAAAGACAAAGTCAGCGACATAGGACTTGATTAATGCCGCGTTCTCTGGATTTTGCAAGCGAATGAGTGTAATTTCTGCATCCTCGATTTAATTTTGAATGTGATTAGAGGAGTGGGAAAGAGCATGGCCCTCTTCCCGTATTGATCACTAAGATTATGCTCTCATTTAGAGCTATCGCTAAATCTGCTCCTATTAAGATCAAATTGCATTCTAATGCAAGTATTTATAAGGAATGCATCCAAGAGACTTGGCGTTGTCTGCGAGAGAATAAAATTGAGTCGAATAATGAAGGCGAAGATATGACATGGTTGGTTGAGGATAATTTCGATAGTCAAACTTCTAATTTAGAGCGAATGATAATCTTTAAACTGGTTTGCGATCGGGTTATCGATATCGTGAAGATATCCGACATAGACAAATTGTAATTGAAATAAGCAAACAAACTTTCGGGCGAGAGTTGAAATGCTTTCGAAAGGGGTCGGGAAGATATTTTGTCTAACTTGGAGATTATCCACCGGAATCACCAAGCCCGATTCGATACTCAAGACGAGATGGAAGCCGCAACTTTGTTCGGGATAGAGATGCTACGGCGCATGCCACTCGTGGATGAGTCCATCTCGGTGAGTCGAGAGGCATGGCATGAGTCGTCGCCCGAGGGCGGATGGCTCAAGCCATTCTTCACCATAGAACCGATCTCCATCTCGGGGACCATCTTCTTCCACGCGCCTAGGTGTTCACCATCGGTTGTGTCTGTTATTTCATTGTTTTATTGTTTTGTTAGTGGAATTTTATTTCAGTAGTTAGATTTAAATATTAAGTTGTTTGTTTTAGATTGCTTGGATTTCATATTATTTTAATATAATTTATTTTGATCATTTTTCGTAAGGTTGTCTTGGAGTCAAAGTTGAAAATTAGGCCGATATCGGCATATCTATGATTTTTTGTAGTGGTACCATGATATGTAGGAGAGTTTAGAAGCACCTATTCTAAACCAAGTTTAAAAGATACCAGGGTTGTTAGGAAATCAAAACTATGGTTAGTTTCCGTTTTCGGGTTTGGCAGATTTCTATTTCCGGAAATTGCCTTAGAACAATTTGGCAACTTGCCGATTCGTTTTGGAAACCCAGAACCTATTTAAACTTCCATCATTCTACACTCACAACCCACAATACACCCCACAATCATCTCTCACCTTTCACTCCAAGCTTTTTCAGCTTGTTTTCTTGTAAACTCTGTTTACGCACTTCTGGCCAGCGTCTGGAAGCCTTTCTCGCGCTCTACACTTTTGTCGAAATTTTGTTGAGAGCGACCGCACAAGTAAGCGACTTCGCCCTAAAACACTGTAAAATCGAAAAATCTCGAAGCGCCAAATGACGCGAAGCCAGCGACCACGCTCAAACACTGTAATTCAAAACCTACGAGAGCGACTTCAGCTCTCTATCTGGCCAGCGCCCTCCTCCTCCGTAAACCGCGAAATTCCAATTTTTCGAGGTTTCTTCCAGGTTTTTGCAGCTGTTCTACCACGAGTAGTTTTGAGATGACACCTCCTATAGTGATTCTGAACAGTCATTTGAAGACTTGATGGGAACCGATACCTATGGAGCATCGTTCATGGCCGGATCGTCGCGATTAGGATGGCGGCATCTTCCGGTGAGTGATGATGACGACTTTTTTCACCTAAGCTAACTAAATTCTTCTATAATAATATTACTTTTTATTGTACCCAAGAAGGGAACAAAAATTTTCCCTTGCTATTGATAGCACGACTATGAAATTGATAAAGCAATTGATAGCTTTGGTTTTGGGGTTGCCATTACGACCCTATGCACACACGTGGGGATATATGACGATAACTCATACCTATATGAATATGCCTATTTCCATGAGTATTATGGGGGAGGGGGTGTTTAAATTATCATGGACAAAGACCAATATAACATCATACGAGTAGCCTATCGCTGAATGTAGGCCTGAACCATGTTGTTCATCATGATGAACATTCTAGGAACGGCGGTTTACTCGCCAATAATATCGGCTGGTGGCGTTTTCCTTGGTTTAGGCGAGGGGCGTCGTCGGTATGACATTCCCGAGTTTTAGTTGCTACTCGAAGGCGAGGCCATACCTTGAGGCATAAGTACCTTCTTATGCCTGTCTTGGTTTGTCGTTATATGGCTTGCCTTGCCTACCCATATTCTGTACGATTACCGCAGATTGGGAAAAGGGTCGAAACCATGAGACCCACCAATCGTGGTAAGATCATTCGAGCCATGACTTGGCGGGATGGCGCAGGTGCAACCACATTTGGTTGCCCCTTACACCCCATCGGACCAAATAACACTAGAGAGGTTAGCACTAGTTGATGATACCGCGACGGAAGGCGTGGCAAGTTGTTATGGCATGGCGGGATCGCGAAAAGAACCTCATATAGAAGAGGAGGATGATGAGTAGATCTTTGGGGTGCGGGTAAGTTTTAGTTAAGTTAGTTAATGCGCTTATGTCCCAAGCAATTTAATTCTATTAACCCCATAATGGGTGGAACTCTTAAAGAGTTTCGCGTCGGTTTTATATTACTATATTTGTATGTTTTAACCTTGGTTTGCGGATGTTCACGAATTTCCACGCGCTTGATGGTATTTTTCCTACCCTCTTTATTTAAATGCTTTGAGGACAAAGCATGCTTCTTGTTTTGGGGGCATAAAACACGTGTAATTAAGGCATCTGATTAGGATATAGATATGTATAATATGCACTTGTTTTCTAGTTAAAATTAAAAATTTCAAAAATATAAATAAATAAGTTATGTTATACACTTAGGAATATTGGTATTGTTTCTTTCTCTATGCTCTTAACAATCTAGAAGTCTCACATAGCTTTTGCATCAGAATAATTGTTAGAAACTTAGGTTAATATGTAGGTAATAATCTTTGCATCTATCTATAAATTTATTACATGAGTATCTATGATTGTTAGCGATAAGTTTAAAATCTAGGCTAGAGTACTTATTCTACAAATCCTGAGAGAATATAGCCTAAAGCCTTATATGAGCGAAACATTTGAGAAATGACACAAGGGAGAAGTAAAATCGGATAGAGAAATCACCGTCCACTTGCTTGATCACTATGCCATATCCTAAGAATTTAGGCCCTCTTTGGATCGATATAGCCGAAAATTCAAACCTATGAATTATTTTCCGCTAGTTAAGCCCCTCGGAGCCTTCCTTTAGCCTTCCATAAACCACAATTCCTTTACCCCCTTAAAACAAAACAAAAAAAAAAAAAAAAAAAAAAAGAAATAAATCAACCTACCCATTTTAGAATAAGTCCGAGAATAGAATGAGGAAGAAAGAAAAAGAAAAACCTGTGTAAATAAAAATTAGTTAGTTGCTTGAGGAAATAAAGAAAAGAAGTTTCCATCCAAAGAAAAAAAAAAAAAAAAATAAAATAAATCAAAACTCCAAAAATAGAATAAAAAGGAGTCAAAAGCCAAAGAAAAGAAAAAGAAAAATATGGCTAAGGATGGAAACAAAGTGTAGAAGCAAAGTAAATAACAAGGTTTCTCTAGTTACATAATATGAAGACTCTATTATCTCAGACTTGTCCTTTTTAATACCCATTTCCTTCCTTCTTAAACCATCTCCTAATCCCCATGACACCTAATAAAGACCTCTAGCTCAATTAGGAATAGGTTAGTGTGATAGTAAGTGGCGGATGTGTTTGATCGACTCCGAACTCCTTGTTGTCATTGAGATTGTAAGGTAAAGTGTGCCCACTGCTGGACCGGAGTGAAACTTGAGTGGAAAAATCAGAGTGGTTTTGTCTTGACATTTATGTGAGGACCTACTTAAGGGACGCTATTCGAGTTTTCAAAAACGGACTGCTATTACATTTCATAGTATTACTCATTGTTATATGTTTATTTTAGATGATTGATTATTATGCATATATTAGCTTAGGGTTCTTACTGGGTTATTCTTATGTATTTGCTAGTGAGATGTATAGATAGTTGAGACATGAATGAGAAAACAATAGTTTTATTTCTTAGTCGTTGTAGTATAGATGAAGTTTGTGAGTACCTTCACTGGAAAACTCTCACGAGGCTATAACTCGTCCACTAGGGAATTCTTAGTGGTTTAAGGCCTTGTTGCATATGGTCAATGCAATCGCACTCAGCGAAACGAGAGTAGTTAGAACTCCATTTTTGGTCACTTATTCTAATTTCTCATCTTTGCTTGAGGACAAGCAAAATGCTGTTTGGGGGTGGTTTGATAAGAGCCCAAAACTGTAGTTTTAACCCCTTAATAATCATACTGTTAGACCAATTATGTGAATAATAAGTAAGAGTTAATACTGATTACGTGTTTTTATGCATTTCAGGCTTCAAAGTCCATTATGTGCAGAAATGTTCCACTTTAGCGAGATAAAGGAGCAAAAGTCAGCAGAACTTCCGAATACCATATCTTTGGACTCAGACCTCGGAATGGGGCCTACCTTATGTCAAAACGACCGGCTCGGAAAGAGCTTTCCAATGGTTTAAGTCTTGACCCAATCAGAGGAGTAGAAGTGGACTAAAATTCTGTGGAAGCCAACTGCAGCTGAAGAGGCCTTTTTGGACTGAAAGAATTGGGTTTTGGGCCTGATTCTCTGGCCCAAAACATGGCTCCAAGCCCATGCACGAATTTTAGATCTGGATGTATAAAAAACAAAAGCTTAGCTCTTTGTTAATGGTAGCTAGTTAGACCTAAATTAATATATAGAATTCTAGATCTAGTTTTAATTAATTAATTAAGTTTTAGTTCCATTACAATTCTTGTTTTAGATTAAATTCTTGAATGATTGTTCTTGATTGATTAGATAAATAAAATAGTTATTATTCAATTTCGTTCTTGTCATTTCCATTCTAGATCTAATTTAAATTCTTGTTCTTATTCCATTCCAGCCATTAAATTAGATTCATTATTGTTAATTAAGTAAATCTCAATTTCTTACATTATGTTTAGTTTAGATTCAATGGGAAATGTTAGTTTGATGACTCAAGGCTAAACATGCATTAGAGGGTTGATGAAGCCTAAATGAAAACTTAGTGGTTAGTATAGAATTGGTAGTAGAATCTATTCCACTCTAGAAGGTGGAGTGTTTAAGCCATGAGAATGGGTGGGCGACCTCACATGCTAGTTAGTATCCGGTAGGAATGCCATGAACACTAGGGATTAGACTCGAAATTCTTGCCGTGAAAAAACGTAAGAATCGAGATCGACAATCTATACTAGGTTATTAAGTTGGATTCGAGGTGGATTTAATTCCCTCTATTTCTTTATCTAGAGTCAACAATCGTATTTCCGTGAGCTTAAGTAGATTATCTTTAGTTTATATTTTATCTTGTTATTTATTATATCTAGTTATTTAAAATAACGTCTTGTTAGCATAACATTTAAAAAGCTCTCATTAGATTTAAGACTGATTTCTTAGACTTAGAAAACAATCCATGCTAGGGTACTAGGAGTGGAGCGAACTTCCTACTCCACTTAGTGCAATTATCGAGAGAGTAGAAGATTTGATAATAGACACGAAAATAGTTTTAGTTTACTTACGTTGTGAATTCATCGTTCATTTTAGTAGGTAGACTATTCATTTTACTTTTATCAAATGCCGCTCCGTTACACTTTAAGTTTGTTTTTTAGGGTAGAAGTAGTCAATTTTAAAATCCCATTAAACCCCACAAGGTTTCATATTTTTTGCCCATTTCAGCAGGTGACAAATTCGGATAAACCGCCGGTATTCAAGGAGAGTATATTTTGAGAATTTTGTTTACTGAAGCGGACAACCATAGTATGAATCAAACGAGGGTGGGTGGGTTTAATGGGACTTAAAAATGACTAATTATACTATGAAAACAATGCTAAAGTGAAACTAAGATGGCAGCGGCGCCATTTGATAAACATAAAATGAATAATTTACCTACGAAATGAACGATGAACTCAAAACATAAGTAAACTAAAACTATTTACGTGTCTATATTTATCAAAGTTTCTACTCTCAATTCTATCGAAATAGAGTGGAGTAACAAATTCGTTCCACTCCTAGTTCTCTAGCATGGAATGTTTTCTAATCTAATTAATCGGTCTTAAGTCTAATGAGAGCTTTACGAAGGGTGTTATACTATGATACAATATGAAATTGATTATGTTGAATTTAAATTACGAATGCTATGGAAATATGATTGTTTTTGAATCTAGATAAAGGATTAGAGGGGAATTGAATCCACCTCGAATCCAACTTAATAACCTAGCATAGATTCTTGTATCTCGAAATTCTCACGTTCTACAAAGCAAAATTTCGAAGTTCTAATCTAGTGTTCATGGCATCTCTACCAAATACTAACTAGCATGTGAGGTCGTCCACCCATTCTCATGGCGAATCACGACCTTCTAGAGTGGAATAGATTCTACAACGCGTCTACACTATACCACTAAGTTTTCATCAAGACTTCATCAACCCCTCTAATGGAGGTTTTAGCCTTGAGTCATCAACTAATCATTTCCTATTGAATTATAACTACACATCATATTAAAATTCTAACTTAACTAATTGAACTAACAATGTTTCAATCTAGTTAAACTACGAAATGATAATCAACAAGAATTAAAATTAGATCTATAAATTGAAATGACAAAAATCGAAATTGATAAAAATAACTATTTTATTTATCTAATCAATCAAGAACAATGATTCAAGACTTAATCTAAAACAAGAATTGAAATTGGAACTTAAACTTAATTACTCTACTGAAAATTAGATCTAGAATTATATATATTTTTTAGGTCTAACTAGCTACCATTAACAAAGAGTTAAGCTTTGGTTTTTATACTTTCAGATCCAAAAAATCGTGCATGGGCTTGGAGCCATGTTTTGGGCCAGAGAATCAGGCCCAAAACCCAATTCTTTCAGTCCAAAAAGGCCTCTTCAGCTGCAGTTGGCTTCAACAGACTTTTCGTCTACTTTTGCTCCTCTGAATGAATCAAGGCTTAGACCATTGGAAAGCTCTTTCCGATCCGGTCATTTTGACATAAGGTAGGACCCATTCCAAGGTCTGAGTCCAAAGATACGGCCTTCGGAAGTTCTCACTTGTGTGTATCTTGTTTTACGCCACGTCGACTTTTCAGCTTTTGACCGGGCTTTAGAAAGGCTTTGTCTTCTTGAATCTTGGTCTTTAATCACGGAACTCCTTAGTAACCGACCTTTGCTCCTTTTTCTCGCTAAAGTGGCACATTTCTGCACATAATGGACTTTGAAACCTGAAATGCATAAAAACACGTAATCAGTGTTAACTCTTAATTATTACTCACATAATTGGTCTAAAAGTATGACTGTTACAGGGTTAAAAACTACAGTTTTGGGCTCTTATCACAAGCCAATACCCATGCAAATGAAGTCATGTCAGGTTATGAGAGGGCTCTCAAAGAAAAGTGTCTACGTTATGATAAGAAGGCTGGTGATCTCTTAGCGGAGACCTTTGAGTTCTACTCCAAAGTGGTGGAGGAGGTGAAGAGGAGGTCAGCTGAAAATGCCATTCATTTTGCTCTGAGAGTACTTGATGTTTCTGAAGAGTCCTTCAATGCAGCCAAACAGGTTAAGTTTGAGGAGGCTATTGAGGCTACTAGTATGTTTCTCAGTTGGATGATCAGGGGCGGGTGACTAACCCTTTCATCTTATTTCCTGATCCGAACACTAGTATCTCCGCGATTCAGAATGAACTTATGCCTAATGCCTCCTTTCAACTTCCTTTTTTGCCAGTGCTAGTTTCAGGTGAGTGTTATGTTCAGCCTTCAACCATTCTAACTAGTCCTACCACATAATCAGTTCTTAAGAGTGGTCAAGGAGTTCTTGATGATGGTGCAGCAGCAAGTACTGATGCTGAGCCAAGTTTGATTCTTCCCCTACTCATTAGGCTAAGTAAATACTTCGCCATTCAGTTCATGATTTAGAAAACAATTATTCTATAGGTCTATAATATTGAGCTATGTAGCTCTCATACTATTTACTTACTAAGCTCTACAACTATTCTATTTTATGCATGCACTTAAAGCATTTTACATTATATAACATATAATGACATGCACTACTACGTATATTCTATGCCCCCAAAGTTCATTTGGAACAATAATAGGTGACCCTAGTAGGCTAAACAGGTTAAATTGAGGCATAACCAGAATTTGATCAGGATATCATGGGAGCCGTTCAAGTTAACTGTATCTGAAAGTTCGATCGTAATAGAGACATAGTGTCCAGAGGAGCCATGTGTCTTTGCGAAAGTAACTCGGTGCCTTGAGCACAACACTGTGTTTAGTAACGATAGGTCAATAGGTTATTGCCATAACAACAGTGGGGTAGTCTTCCTCAGGGCCATCATGCCGATATAACTCCAGGCCAATGATTGCGTGCTAGGATCTGGATCCAACCCAGATCTTCCCAACAACCTCCATGTTTGATGTTATGAGAGCCCCAGGAACTGGCATAAAGTTCTTGTTCCAAGTCAAATTGGCATACAGTTTACTGAACAGTTAGTGGTTAGATTCCCTAAAGGCTTAACCCATCGAGGATAATCGCAGTCTGAAAGAACTGGCATACAGTTCAGGTTGCATGTGGATGAGAAAGGAACTGGCATACAGTTCAACTTCCCCAAACTCAGTATCACTAGTTCTAAAGTAAATTGGTATACAATATTCTTGAACAGATAGTGAGAAGATAATTCTCTACAGGCTTAGTCCATTGTGGATAATAAATAAAGAACTGACGCAAGGAAAAAATTTGATGGCAAGGTGAGGAACTTTATTGATGAGTGGAGAGACTAAACAATGCATCAAGAGGCAGGAAATAACAATTTACTGATAGTACTTGTGAAGGTGATGTGCGTTCCATAGTTTGACAAGAACATCCCCTTCAATAGTATGTAGGTAGTAAAAACTAGTTTGGCCAACCTTGTCAATGATATATGGTCCTTCCTAGTTGGGTCCAAGCTTGTCGTTGAGCTCTGGGATCTCGCGCAGGACCAGATTGCTAGATTTGAAAGATCAAATTCGGACTCTCTTGTCGAATGATCTTTTCAGAATCTGCTGGTTGGCAGCCAAGCGCAGTGCGTCACCTTCTCGCTTTTCATCTAGGTGATCCATTTCTCTGCATAATATTTCCTCATTGTCCAGGGTGTGCACAACGTCAGACTTTTGAGTGGGAGCTACTAGTTTGGGAGGTATGACAGCTTTAGTTCCGTAGGTCAGTGAAAATGGGGACTCACCAGTTGATCGTCTGGGTGTAGTTCGGTATGCCCATAGGACCTTAGGTAGTTCCTCAACCTATAAACCTTTTGTGTCATCTTATTTGCACTTCATGTTATCCAAAATAACTGTATTGGAGGCTTCAACCTAGCCATTGCCTTATGGATACCTTAGAGTTGAGAACAGATGGGTAATGTGAAACGCCTCAAAGAGTTCAGCGACCAATCCTCTAGTGAACTGCTACCCATTATCTGAGATGATAACTTTGGGTATGCCAAACCTGCAAACAATGTTGTTCCAAATAAACTTTCAAACGTCCTGTTCCCAAATGAAGACAAGGGGAACTGCTTTTATCCACTTGGTGAAGTAATCTGTCGCGACCAGTAAGAATCTGACATTGTAGGGAGCGGGTGGCAAGGGTCCCACAATGTCAGTTCCCCACTGTGCAAATGGCCATGGGCTGGCTAACGGGTGTAGCTCTATTTTTGGAGCATGGATAAGTGGAGCATATCATTGGCACTTTTCACATTTGCGGGCAAAAACTTGTGCATCTTTTTGTATATAAGGCTAAAAGTATCATTGCCTTAGGATCTTGAAAGCTAGTGTTCTAACCCTAGCGGGGTTGCCACAAATTCCTTCGTGAACCTCTCGCATGACCTGTTCAGCGAGGTCTGGGAGAGACATCGAAGATGATGTCCCAAAATGGACTTCTTGTGGAGATCATCTTTAATGAGAGTAAGTCTTGGTACCTTTGCCAGCAGAAGCCTTGCTGTGTTCTTATCCTCTGGGAGTGTTCCATCTTTGAGGTAAGACTTGTATGGATCAATCTAGTTTGGTGTGGTGGTTAGAATAACACAAACCGTTGTGACAGTGAATGTTTGGATACTAGGTTTGTCTTGGAACTTTATAGGGATGGAGCTAGACTCGCTGTTGCCCAACATTGAGGCAACATATGCCAAAGCCTCTGCATGTCGATTTTCTAATCGATGTAGCTGATAAAACTGAATAATCTCAAACTTGCCCTGAAGACCCTTTACCAGTTCTAGGTATTTGGCCATTCGTTCATCCCTGGCCTCATATCCTCCATCAACTTGAAACACAACCAGCTGTGAGTCACTACAAACTATGAGGTGTGTTAGGCCCAGGTCAAGAGCTATTATGAGGCCAGCAAGTGTCGCCTCATACTCTGCCTCATTGTTAGAGGTATTCTAACCTAACTTGATGGATTTCTCCAGTCGTATATTGTCAGGGGTAACTAACACAGCTCCCACTCCTGCGTCTCTATCATTTGAAGACCCATCTATAAACAGTCGCCATCCAGAGCTCGAATCCCATGGATATGGACGGGTGTTTGGGGATTCAGGCAGGATTCCATCATCTGAACTGGGGGTTGTTAAGTCCTAACCAGTGTAGGTCATTGGGAAATCTCCCAAGAACTTTGCTAGTTCCTAACCCTTCTTTGAGATTTGTGGGACGTAGATAATATCATACTATGACAGTTGCACGGACCATTTAGCTAACCTTCCTGACCTGTTCGGCCTTACCAGAACTTATCATAACTGATATTCTGTGATTACCCTGATAGTGTAGGACTGGAAGTATGGTCATAATTTCTCTGCTGCAAAAAATAAAGCAACTCTTTTGAGTTTAGGATATCTTGTTTCTGCTGGTAAGAGCGTTCGGCTCAAAAAATAGACAAGTTTTTCAACCTTTTTTTCATCCACATGTATCAATACATAACTGACACCGTAGTCAGATGAACAGAGATAAAGACCCAAAACTTCTCCCTCAACTGGTTTGGAAAGGATTGGTGGTGCCCCTAGGTACGTTTTGAGCTTATTGAATGCTTTTTGGCATTATTCCGTCCATGCAAAATGAGGTATTCTTTAGCAGTAACTGAAACAGAGGTTTTCACTTATCTAAAATCTTGGAGATGAACCTGTTCAGAGCTGCTAACCTGCCTATAACTTTTTGAACCTCTTTCATGTTTTTAGGTGAAGGCATTTCTATGAGCACCCAGATCTGATCTGAGTTTGCCTCCATTCCTCACTTAGTAACCAGATAACCTAAAAACTTCCTTGATAAGACAGCGAAAGCACATTTCACAGGGTTGAGTTTCATGTGATACTCTTGAATAATGTCAAATGCACGTTTCAAGTAAGAGAGATGATCTCCCGGTCTCAGGCTCTTGATCAAGAGATCGTCTTCATACACCTCCACAATATCGCCTATCAATCCTTCAAACATTTTGTTTACCAAACGTTGGTACGTGGCTCCCACATTTTTCAGTATGAACGACATTACCTGATAACAGTACAGGCCATCCTCGATTGCAAAACTTGCATGCTTGTGGTCTTCTTCATGTAATGGGATCTGGTTGTAGCCAGATGACCCATCTATGAAAGATAACAGTTCATGTCCAGCCACCGCATCTACTAATTTGTCAATCCGTGGTAGAGGGTAACTATCCTTTGGACATGCGCGGTTCAGATCCGTGAAGTCGATACATATTCTCCATGACCCATTCTTCTTTCGTACTGGGAAAATATTAGAAATCCAGGTGGGAAAATTGATTTCCATGACAAAATTAGCTGCCTTTAGCTTTTCAACTTTGGCTTTTACCGTTTTGGATCTGTCAGCACCTATCTTTCTTGGTGTTTTCTTGATTACTACTGTATCACTGCGGACATTGAGCCGGTGGCATTCCACATGGGAGTCAATTCCTGGCATTTCTTCGAGTGACCAAGCAAACACGACTTTGTGTTATCGAAAGAAGTGTATTAGAGCCTGATGCTCTTAAGAACTCAATAAGGTGCTGATGAAAGTGGTTTTTGGCGAGCTGCCTCCCACAATTTCCACTTCCTCTAACGGCTCCAGTAAGGGGGAACCCTCCCTCTCTCTTGGGACCAGGTCTGGGAGAGGAGGATCCAACTATAATTGCTATTTGGCGGGTTACCCCACCTCCATTGGTTCAAAAGGGAGTGGGGACTGCTTTGGTAGCTACCTGATCTCCTTTGATTGTCTCAATTTTCCCATATCACCAATTTTCCCATTGGTGATATGTGTCTGAAACAATATGAGTGCAATGTGCCAGTCCCCCCAAGATCATGTGATAAGGTGTGTTAGCTTTTACCACAACAAAATATATGATAAGAGTTACTAGACCAGTAGCTACGGGTAATTGGATATCCCCAACTGTTAGAGCTTTGTCCTCGCTGGATCCATATAGGTTGGAGTTGGTGGCGACCATCTCAGAATCAGGAATCTATAGTTATTTTAATACGTCGTAGTATAACACATCTGCTAAACTTCCTGGATCTACCAATATGAGATGCAAATCATAATCTCCAAAAGGGAGTGTCAGAACAAGTGCATCCTCATGTGAGCTCTGGATGCTAAAACAGTCAACCTCACTGAAGAGGATGAGAGAATCTTTGTGAGGTACTGCATTGACCTGAGCACCCGTAGTCAGTTTGCTGTTCGTGATCCTCATTTGCTTGGCGATGTGCATTTGATATTGCAAACCCTTTTCAGTGACCTACCCACTTCATTTTCTTGCCTTTCCAGAAATCATATTTATCTGGAGCCGCCATTGAGTGGTCTAGTACACGGGGATCCCCCAAATGATGTGCTAATCTCCTTGATCATCTCTTGCGTTAAGCCTATTAGGTGTGCTACAAACTATTTCAAACACCCCCTTTCAATCAGATCATGTAGTTCATTTTTCAGGGTCCTGCAGGCTCTGGTACTGTGACCCTTACTCTTATAGAACTTGTAGTAGATCCTTTGGTCTCTGGTACCTAGGGAGCCTGGCTTATGTGGAGCTAGCCATTTAAGGTAACTCTGATTCTTGATCAAGTCCAGAACCTCATCTGGCATTTTGTTCAGAGGGGCAAAGTTTCTATCCATCGAGGGAAGAACTTCTTCAGCTCCTTCCATACGTGGCTTCTTATATGGTTTTCCATTTGGACTACTGGCTACATTTTGGTACTGCCCTCTGGGCATTCGTCCTTTTGATGGGGATTCAGCCCTTTGGCCACCATGATGACGGTCTCTCTTTGGTTTTTGAGGGGAAGAGTTCTTGTTCCCTTCTCGAGGGGCCACAGGAGCTATCCGATTAGACTTATTTTCTTCCTAACGTTTGTTCAGGACATCCTCCTCCCACCCCGCATGAGTCTCAACCCTATCTAGGAGTTCTTCCAAATCACGGGGTGGTTTCCTGGAGAGGGATCTGAGTAAGGCATTATTTTCATCCAACCTTTGTTTGAAAGCTATTATAGTAGTCTGTTCGTCACAAGACTCTATCTAGATTGAAATTTCCATGAATCGTTGCATATAGGACCTCAATGATTCTCCATCTTTTTTCTTGATGTTCAACAGTGCGTCGATCCGCTTTGGTTTGTGCTTGTTGCATGAGTACCTGTCTATGAAGGTCCTAAACATTTCTTTTGAGGACCTGATCTGCTGTTCAGGTAACCTGTGGTACCACTGGAACGTAGATCCAGATAGGGAAACTTTGAACTCTTGACGCATGATGTGGTCATATCTTTCATATTGTCCCATAGTTGCTCGATATCGAAATACGTGATCCACCAAATCTGACTAGCCACTGAAAACACTAAATTTCGATTGCCGATAACCGTGGGGGTAAGGCTTTCTCATTATTCGAGATGCGAAAGGAGATCTGCTTACCCTTATTATGGCAGATTGAATAAGGGAGTCTGGCATTTTTCTCCCCTTGCTTGTCATCCAATGCATCTGATGGATCAGGTCATTCTTCTCAGTTTCCCATTCACTTTCTTTGGTAGAATGCTTATTGATCTGAGCTCTTTTCCAGTGTCGAGGGTCGATATCACAATCCTGGTCAGTTGACTCTAGTTCAGATGGAGTATCCGAGTCCTCATCTGAGTTACTGTATTCTGACTCAAATGTCTCGCGTCAAACTGGACCCCCACGCCTTGGGTTCCTTACACGACCGCTTTCTGGAAGGTCGTCATCGTCGAGATCGATTAGTGGCTCCTTCCCTATGTCAGATTGATACAAATGCCTCAACAGCTGTAATTCTCGCTCAAGGTTGCTTCTTTGCTGCTCCAGAGCTCCATAGCTGTACTGCTTGGCTGGCCTAAACAGACTCTGGGTTGGTGAGGATAGCATTCTCACGATCTTGACGTTCCTTTTGAGCAATATTCCTGGGGCCTATTCCGGGAGCAACTGGTCCGTCGGTGCTGGTCACAGGTCTTTGGAGGGGATTATTAGCATCATGGTGACCGACATTCTCCCTCCCTTCATGTATCTCGTGCTCTTCTTCTCTGACAGCGATGATGCATGTGGTAGTGCCGCCCTTTGTTTTCTTTGCTCATGCCATCACAATGGTAAGAGTTTTTAAACTAAATCAGTCATTTGGAACGAATGTTTACCGGTTTTCGTCCCCACAGACTAATAGGGTTATATACTAAAAGCATTACTTTTGTATTAACTCTAATTCTTTATTTTTTGAATGAGAATCATATGAGCAAATGTTATGCATATTATATATGTTATTAGTTATATGCATGTGTCTAATACTTTATGTTGTAGATGATACGGTGTGTGGTGACACACAGAAGATCATATCATCAGTAACTTAAAAAGTATAAGTAAACGTTCATAACCTAGATGGATTTGGACAAACCATTGGTAAGGTTGTAGTATAATCTGGTATTAGTCTCTTTTGACTACAGGATTACACTAATACACTTTGTGTATATTGAACAGGACCAAGTGAGGTTGTTTATCTTTATACTGACTATATAAGAGAACAAACACCTCTGTTATTATGGATGCTTGTCCTCTTAATACCGATATAATAACAGGCACTTACGTGCATTGTACATTGCTTTAAATCATCAATGAGTGAGATTCATTTGTGAATCAACAAACTCGATAGATTGGGTAATGACATTATATGTAAGGTGTGATGTTGATTATAGAAGGAATTCGTGACCCGCAGGAAGTCGGGTTGATGATGTCCCCTTGAGGAGCTCATAAGGATTGTTATGTAAACCCTGCAGGTGGATTTAATCCGACGTGACAATGAGGTTGAGTGGTACTAGTCAAGGACATAAGAAGTTGATTAATGTAGTTGTTAGTAACTTGACTTAATCAATGGGCATTCGATATCTTAAACACAGAGAGATCAACGAGCATATAATATGGAGCCCATAAACGTAATTTAGGATTAGGGCGGTAGTGCAACAATGGCCTTTAGTGGAATAAGCCATTTGTTGATAGACTTGCGCCGTGTGTTCTAGGTGAACATGGGAAACCCAAGCCCGTCAGGAGACCTAACCCTAATTTCTCCTTATGGTCCCTGTTGTAGCCTATATAAAGAAACCCCTCTTTCTCTGGCCGAAATACTCAGGTTTTGCTCAAGAAAAGTGAGTTCCTAAATTCGGTTGTAAACTAAAAGTGTGAGAGAGGCCAAAAGAAAAGAAGGGGCTAGAAGATCGTTGCCCACACAACATCCATTCTAAGGATATGAATACAATAGAAGATCAAGAGGTTGCTGATTCATAGAGCTTGGTTTCTCAGAGAAATCATAGCTGATCAAATGTATGTTTCTAAAGAAAATCGTGAACACCCCTTATTCAGCATGGGTTTTCGCGGTTTGTAAATCATTACATGAAACCATAACGGTTCCTACACAGACAGCGCCACAAGATGTAGGGGGTATATCCCCTAACCTTCCTCTGTGCCTTGTGATATAGAAGCTGTTACTTGGTAGAGAAGAGATGAGGTGATTTTGAGTTCAGGGTTGAACCGCCTGGCGGCTGCCTATGTATCTCCTTGTTTATTTAGGAGAATCAAACCCTATTTTGCGTAGTTCCTAAGAGCAAATTCCTATGGTTTATATAGGAAGAGCTTTGAGTACTCTAGGGTTAGGGCTAACCTCACTGCTTGTGAGTTCCCTTCCCTCTTTGGACTCTGCCTTCCTATTAGGCTCTTCTTTATGGAAGTCTGAATCTAGACCATACCTTGTTAGAGTCAGGTTTCCTTGTTGATCATAATGTCCCATCATATATGGGAAGATTATATTTAAAAGGTAACTCTTAAGATATGTCATTACGATTCCTTCCTTATCATCAAAGATTGCCCTCTTCAGTTTCCTTCTGTTTAGGAATTGTCCATATCAGTTCCTAACGACTTAGAGAACTGTTATGCTTAAAGGTGGTCAATCACGTGCCTGGCACATGCCTACTAAACACTCGTACTAAACACGAGATCACTTATTTGTAGAACTAATCCGATGGTCCTCGTCTTATTCTGGACATCTATAGTCCTGGGTTATTTCCCATACACGTGTCATCTATCCAATGATGGGAAATCCCCCTTACACCTTAGATGTATTGGGTTGGGTTGTTCTGGAATTGTTTATGTTGCCCCAATTGGTACTCGTTTCAGCTTGGTTTTCGAGAAAGGTTAATACTTTGGTTGGACCTCTATCCAAAAAATTACCATTACTCACGATGTCGAGGGTTACTTTGTGTTTGGGAGAAGACCTTTGAAGAAACATTGGACAAGAGTGGATTTTTCTAGTTTATGGTGAGGACATGAATGGAGTAGGTCAGAGAATCTATCCCATGCTTCAGAAAATGTCTCACTTGGACTATGTCTGAAGAACTGTATCTTACTTCTTATCTCTTCTGTTTTCTTCGACGGAAAGTACTTCTTCATGAAGGAGAACACAACCTTTTCCCATGTTTCAAAAGAATCGGGCTTCTAAGAAAGAAGTTAAGTGCGACTCTTACCAGCTAGAGTGAAAGGAACCACTTGTAGCTTAACTTGATCGTCGATGACGCCTAGATGGTGGAAAGTATTACATACTTCATGTATCCGGCGTAGTTGCTTATACGGTGACTCATGTTCTAACCCGTGGAAGATGGATAGAAGATTGAACACATTCGGTGGGATGCGAAAGTCGCTCCTGGGTGGTGTGAGTCGTATACAAGATGGAGGCCCATCTTGCAACGGTGTGTAGAAGTTGGAGAGAAGCTCTTCAGCTTGCACTACTTCGTCGGCCATCTTAGTAGATGGAAGACTAAAAATAGGAGATTCTCTAGGACGACGTGCTCTCCTACGCGAGTAAGTTTTATTCTTGCTAATACCTATAGTGCCTGAACATAGAATCATGCACTTTTAGCAAGACGGCAAAACTATCCTAACATGCGCAAATGATGCAAAGTATGCTCAAGCAATCGAAATTCATTTTTGCAAGTATAGAGTTTTGAAAACTTTGCTTTGGTCTATAATTTACTATGCCCTGTTCAAGGGAACAATTGGGCGCGAGACTAGGATGGCTCTACTACACGTCTCAGAAGAGTAGGCATTCACTTCACCAAGTGGTGTGCTACCAAGAATCTCACTCACGATGAATCTGGGGGAGGGGAGTGAGGAAAGTAGTTAGTCCACTAGAATCTGGTAAATGATTACTCTAAATCCTCGTGGCTATATTTTTGTCATTTTCTAGAGTAGCGTGACTACTTTGGGCTCTAGTTGATTGATTTTTATTAATTTTTTTGGTATAGGGCTTCAAGAATCAAACAACGTCCAATTTACCTACATTGGGGAATGACTTCCCAGTGGTTGTTATGTGGCTCGGGTTCATCCTTATGCGCAAATGTAAATTGCAATGCGGAAATTAAATTTCAAATAATCACGTAAACATGCTTGAACACACAAGGTATCCTCCCACATGGGCTTTGAGGGGGTTCAGAATTTACATTTCAAGCCGTGCTTACACGCTGCTTGAGGAGAAGGCAACATCAGTTGGTGCGTGATTTGAGAATCCCACAAGTTACAATAAAGGTGTCCTTAAAAAGCCCACAAGTTGGGTTTATGATAATTAAACAACTTTGCCTTCAAGGGCCTAAAATATAAACTAAACTAATATTATACTAATCTAATAGATTAACTAGTTTAGATTGATTATCTAGATTAACTAGAGTTAAATGGACTTAGAGTGTTGATTACCAAGTTGATTCAAAGTGAGTGAGTGATGATTCACGACTTGCCTCGCACATTTGAACTTCCTAAGACAATGAAAACTCTAATCTCTTGGTAAGTTTACAACTTCAACCAACTTTCAACTCATGTTCATCCACAAAAATCAATCAAAAACCATTTTCCTATTTTTTTTTTCGTTTTTCTTTTTATTTCTAACTATTACAAATAAGTTCCACTGATTTATACTACTTCATTACAAAATCCAGGTCTAGAGTTCAAATAAACATCTCAAAACAACTGAACTGCTGGAAAAAGCAGTCTTGGTGTCTTGACGTGGGTCTTTGCGCGGTTTCGGTAAGTAAGGCATGGTCGCCCCATGCGGTCATCACGCGGATCCCATCCAAGTTTTGTCGGTTTTCGTCCACAGCTTCAGCTCCTCTCCAGTATGTTGATCTTGAACCTGGATTTGTAGAAAAGTAAGTCAATAATGAAAAACAATGAACTAAAACAATAAAAATTAGAAAAATAAGAAATGGAAAGGTGAGAATGGTGCTTCCTCCTTAGATGCTCAACGAAGCACTCTTGCTCCTTCAATCCATGACGGCGGTGCCATTTGAAGTAGACTAGTTTGGAGTATTTCAAAGAGTTTGATGTGGTTCATCCTAGATTGTTTCGAGTTTGAATTTCGGGAGTTGAAGAAAGGAAGGTAGACTCTTAGTTTAGGACTTGTTTAGTTTTTAGTTTATGAAGAACATTGAAAACTTAAGTTGTTTTGAAGATTAAATGACATGAATATTGAAAGAAAGTATTGAAATGAAAGGTTGGAACAAAGAACAACAAAAGAAGATTGATTGATTGAATAACAAAGCAAAATAAC
Organism: Coptis chinensis; assembly: GCF_015680905.1. Classification (NCBI taxonomy): domain Eukaryota; kingdom Viridiplantae; phylum Streptophyta; class Magnoliopsida; order Ranunculales; family Ranunculaceae; genus Coptis; species Coptis chinensis. The sequence continues at coordinate 81,430,187 of NC_141463.1, read as the reverse complement.
AAGATTGAAATGAAGAACAATAAAGTAAAAATGACTTGAAAGAAAAAAAAAAACTATAAATTAAATCCTACATGACACTAGATTAAGTCTATGTGCATTCTCTCTCCCTAACTTTTAGTTTATATACCCATACTTTATGCCTTTTACTGATTTGCCATTCTCCATTACATTTGAGACACCTCACCCTTTACTTTATGTTTTTCCTTTTTCCTTTTGCTTTTTTATTTCTTCTTGATCAAGATAGGTTTTGGAGAATGCCATATTTTGAGATAAGGACCTCCATCTCTGGTCTTCTGAGTTGAGGGCTTTGACTTTAACATTTGACTTTGACTTTTTCAGCACTTTTTCATAGCAGCTTCTGGTCTTCATAATAAGCATGATTAAAGCGCTTTTTGGTGCTAAGACGCAGGTTTTATGATAAGTGGTCTGAATTTCTCTATAACCTGAAAAAGGCAATAAAAGCTATGAGTTGTCTTTTCATTAAACGTAAGAAGGGTTGTAATGCAATAATATAAGGGTAATAAAATGCACATTTGGGAGCTAATCAACCAGCCCACAGAAATCTATTACATATCTTAGCCACTTTATCAAGTACTTACTTAGGTAGGACAAAAGACCTAGCCCAGTACACTTGGAAGGAAGATAACATAGACTTGATAAGTTATATTCTTCTCGCTTTTGACGAGCTGACATTCTTCCAATTCTCAATTATGCCAGTCAATCTTTCTATAAGCGAAAGGCAGTCCTTCACTCCTAACCTAGAGGATGTAAGTGGAAGTCCCAAATATGTGATTGGTGGGACTGCCAATTCAATATCCATAACTGCGGCTAACTCAATGCTTTCCATATAACTCATACTACCAGAGAGAATTGTAGTCTTAGAGTCACAAAGGTGAAGTCTCATAGCTAAAGAAAAAGTTCGAAGAATTTGTTTTATTGCTGCAATTGATGCTATCTCTCCCTTGCAGTAAACAATCACATCATCTGCAAAACTCAGGTGGGTGATGCCTAGGTTCTTGCATTTTGAATGTGCCACAGTAGCCTTCGTACGCAGCCCTTTCTGAAGCAATCCACTTAGGATTTCCATAACTAAAACAAATAGGAAAGGGGAGACTGGATCACCTTGTCTGAGATCCTTCTTTCCAACAAAGAAACCTTCAGAGGAGCCATTTATCAGATTAGAGTAAGAGGGGGAAGAGTAACACATATTCAACCAGTTAATGAACACTAAAGGAAATCTGAATCTTTATAGTATCAACTCTAACGACTTCCAATTAACCAAGTCATAAGCTTTCTTGATGTTAAGCTTAATGGCACATCTTCTCGTTTCATTCTTTTTGTTATATCCTTTCATAAGCTCATTTGCAAGTAACAGGTTATCTTGTATACTCCTTCCAGGAACAAAGGCAGCTTAAGTAGAGGATATGAGCTAAGGTAAGCAAATCTTTAACCTGTTAGTTAGTACATTTGCAACACATTTATACATAGTATTACAACATGTTATAGGCCTAAATTGTTCAACTGAAGCAGGAGATAAACATTTAGGAATTAAACACAAGTGATTTGCATTTATTCCCTTATTCATAGTACTACTCAAGAAAATATGTTTAACTGCTTTAATAAAGTCATCACCTATGTGTTCCCAGCTTAATGCATTGAATCCATCCGGTTCTGGTGCTTTGTTATCTTCCAAAGAAAATAAAGCAGATTTAATTTCCTTACTTGAAATGTCTTCCACAAGTGCCTCTGCTTAGTTGTGATCAAGAACTTTCAGTTCAACATCTTCCAGAATCTGCCTTGGGCAGTTATACTGCACCTCATTGCCAAGTAGCTCAGTATAATAAGAAACAAAGGCCCCTACGACTTGTTCTTGGCCTTCTATTATGATGCCTTGGGTATCCTGGACTGCGCACATACTATTCCTATTCTTCTTTTCTTTCAAAACATTATGAAAGAATGCATTACCTTTATCCCCAAAAGTTAACCAATCAGTATTAGTTTTCTGCCTCAACTCCTCTTCCTCAATTTGCATCAGAAAGCACAGTTGAGTTCGAGCTTGCTTCTCTTTACAACATAGGTCTACATTAAAAGGAGTTTGTTGTAGAAGCTTCTGTATAGATTGAAGAATCTGCTTGGCACTCTCAGTGTTCCTCTGAAACTCTGTAGAGGTAATTTTAGGCCATATTTTAAGAGCTTGCTTAAGATTCTTAAGTTTCTTGGAGAACATAAATGATGGATTTCCAACATCTTGAATACTCTATGCCTTAGTTAAAGTAGATGGAAACTCAAGCATAGTTAACCAATAATTACATAACTGAAATGGGGGCTTGCATCTGCTAGCTTCCAAAAAGGACAAAACAACTAGAGAGTGATCAGAAATTCCCTGAGTAAGAAACTCCACCGAGGAGTTCTGATATTTCACGGACCAATCTGCATTTACCAAACATTGGTCTATCTTTGAGTACTTCTTGCTATAAGCATCTCCAAAGCTCGACCATGTAAAGAAGCTACTTGTTGCCTTATGATCATAAAGGCCCACTGTATTCAAGTAATTAACCAGAGGGGTTGTCTCTCTTGGATGCACCAACTCTCCCCCCACTCTTTCATTGGAGAACAAAACATTATTAAAATCTCCCATAACACACCATGCTTCTTGTGTACTTGTGCCCAAACATACTAATTCTTCCAATAAAACTAATCTATCCGCTCGATTATTGCTAGCATACAGCACAGTGAGCAGAAAATCTTGCACAATTGGAAGCATAGTAACTCTATAATGAATAAACTGAGTATTCTCTACCAGTTTCTGAACTTTCAATAGCCTTGTGTCCTAGCTCAGCCATATTCTTCTATAACAGTCACTAGCGTAATTGTTAAGGAACTCCCATGAAGGACAACACACCTTAGAGATTGTATCAAATTTATCAATCTTAACCTTGGTTTCCAGTAAACTCAAAAAAGCTAGTTTATTCTCAATTCTGAACTTGTTAACATGTTCAGCTTTATTCTTCTCATTAACCCCTATAATATTCCAACTACTTAATATTATCATTGATTATTTATTTTCTTTTTGTTACCTGACCCCTTGGCCTTCTGACCACCCTTTACTTGAGATTGTTGCCCACTAGACTAAGACCTCTGGCTCTGGCTCTGGCTTTGGCTCTGACTCTGTGATTGTGATTGTGCCCTTTCCCTTGTAGTAGCACCTGGGTTCAAAGAGGACTCTCCACCTGGATTCACTCTCTGATCCTTAAAAACTTCATGTTCTAGCTCAGACAGCAAGTTGTCTTCCAATTCCCTATCCTTTCCAGCTAGAGAAATGAACATGTTCTTCCTATTCTCATAGTTTTCTTGTTCCTCAACCATCTGATCTTCTGTTTCATTGACCACATCTTGAGCCATCAAAGGAGCATTGTTATTGCTCACCATTGGCTGATTAAGGCCACTATCATTATGTTCCTCACGTCTCAAGAGGCCTCTGATAGGAGTAGAGACTAAGGGAGAGTACTGCCTTCTGTTACTCTTTTCTATATATTCCCAAGCATTTAGTGTTCTGCTATATCCTCATTAGAAGAATTTGGCCTAACTAGGGAATTTCTAGCACCCTCCTGCAGTTGTACTATCGCGGCCACATGTGTATTAGAGCCCTGCATAGGTCGATAGGAGGTTCTACCACCCAATCTTTCATTTGACATGTTAACCTGTATATTATTCATTCTAGGAAACATAACTACTGCCCTACGTACGATTAGATTGTCTTGTTGGAGTGTTAACAACAATAGTATCTCTTTCCACTATGCCCTCAAGAGCAAGCACTCGCGTTCTAACAATCCCCGAAGGTGTGGTAGCTCCATTCCTTGCAACTAATTCAATGTTCTGTGGTGTGAGATCCACAAAGAACTTATGCGAATTGCTTGAAGGTATCTCTGGTGAGCGAGAGTTGGAGGGTTGCATATTAGGTGTAGAGGTATTTTCTGATACTTTCTATTCACCCTCAGGTTGTACACCTAGTGGGTGCCATTGGTAATCCATTTATCTGTCACATCTATTAGCATTATGCCCAAATCTATTGCAAGTCGCACACACCGGCGGTTCCCATGGATACTCTATACCAACCTTCACCACTATATTACCCACATCAACTGGAATAGAACTAGGGTAGTCAAAGGAACTAGATATAGTGACACATACCTTCGTAAAGTCTAACCTTTTCTTCTTTGAGGTAGCATCATCCATACATTGAGGTCCTCCCACCAAGCTAGCCAAAAAGGATTGACCTTTGAGGTCCATAGCTCTTTTGGAACGTTTGAAAGCTTTACCTATATAGGAATGGTTTGAATCCTGTTGTGAAACGACTCAACCTCCACTGTCCATACTCTAACCACAAAGATCTTTCCAACAATGAACAATGGCCCCCCTTCTAAGACCATTAGTCTATCTTCTTTCAGAGAAATATTCATGAAAAACAAGTCCCGGTTTGTTTATAGTCGATACTATATGTGGGGTCGTTTATAGTCAGATACTCGAGACTATATGTTGGGTCTTTTTAAGTCAGATTCCTTAAGACTGTGAACACCTCGGGGTGGCACTGGATGGATGATACTCTGTCATTCTGTCAACTATAAACTAATACTCGAAAGAGTTGAGGGTCTAGCCATAAAAATATAATATAGCATGCACCCCCAAACAAGAAGAAATGATGTCTTGAATTTTACGGTTAAGAGTAACAAAGAGAAACTTATGCGACCCATTATAGAACTTATGCAAGATCCCATCATGCAACTCATCATGTTTTAGCTGTCCAAGAGATTGAAAATGTCATAAAAGATGATCTTGTGATACTTGAGATGAGAATGTCCAAGTGAGGTTGGAGTTGTCCTTCATGAAACTTAGTTGATGAAAGAGAGGACATGTTCCTCAAAATTCTCAGGAAAAGCTTGGCTCTCAACTACAAGTACAGTGGACTCATGGGTATGCTGGCTAGGAAAAGATTTTTCACCATGAGAATTGAAAAAGTTATACAGGACCGGCCTCTGAGGGAAAAAGCTCAAGTGCAAATTGGAGGTTCCTTTGAAAAGGTTGAGAGATGGAAGGTGTGACGATTGTAGATGAATGACTTTTAAGAGGTTTGGGCTGGGGAGAATGGTGGTTAGCTGATGTTCATGGTGGTTTCGTCTCATCACATGGTCTTAAGAACTCACAAAATTCTTCATCTAGCTTGGTTGAATCTACAAAATTATGGTATTTATCTGCATCCCTAAGGAAGTCATCAATTTCATCCATCGTTAAGTCTTCAGCTGCCAAACTAAATTGAGATCCATGTTTCTCCACAGAGTTTATGTTTCTTGCTTTAGGCACCTCAATTTGGTCATGCATCAGTTTAGAATCATTGATCTCTATGTCCTTACACTCTTCCTCTGGAACTGTAACAAGTTTTATCATAGCATCATCAAAATTTTCTAGTTTGGCTATTGCATTGTCCTCTCTTCCTCTAACTTCAAAAATTTCCTCAATGGATTCATCCACATATGTCGATTCCTTTTCCAACACAAGTCCTAAAGGACCTCTGCAAGAATTTCCTCATCCACGAGTGCAGTGCGTTTTCCCAAGTTACAAGGTTTATATTGATCGGAATCTGATGTTTCTTAGTTTGTTGTTAACAGGTCAATGATACAATGTAAGGGTGATGGTGCAATTGGGTGAATGAGAGACGCTAAAGCTTGAGGCATACAGTCATCATCAGAGGATGTGGAGTTCACACAATAGTCAAAGGGAGGGTCATGTGGTTATGGTTGTTCAGCAAATGGTTCATTTATGTTAACATTTTGGTCCACTTGTTGGTTGTGTTCTGGATGGGTTGGAAGAATATTAGTTTTAGGTTGGGTATATATCGAAGTGGATTGGAGCAAACACAAAGACTGTGCTATTTCTTGAAGTGTTTTTGCTTGATTGGGCATTGTTTGCTGAATTAGGTCTGTGAAAGGTGGCGGAGCGGATGGTTGATTGTATGGTTCTTCCTACTAAGTAGGTGTATTGTCAGTGTAGGCCAGTGCTTCTGTTGGGCATTGAAATGGATAGTCATGGCAACTGGTAAACTGATTCAACATGAAGTCAGTGGGTGATTGTGTATGGAAGGATGGATTAGACATGGAATAGGGATTAAGTAGGGGTTGTGAATTTTGCTGGGAGTTCGGTACTTCCCACTGAGTAAATGTAATGTTACTTGGGAAGTTACCCAATATTTGGGATTGTTGGGCCATTAGATGAGAAAATTCATGTGATTGACTTTCTGTGAACCCGTACTCAGACTGCCCAGGTGAAGATGCGAATGGTTAATTGTTTGTGTTGTAACTCCATGAATAGTTTGGATGACTAGAGAACTCAAGAGTGTAAGGGGTACTATGGAAGTTTGAAAATTGATGCTCAGAATTGTAAAAAATTTCCATAGTAGACTCTAACTCTCTGTATGATGGGCATTAAGAAGTCCAGTGGTCAGGATTACCACAACAAGAACATGGAGAAGGGTTTGCATAACAATCCCATGAGGGTTGTTCTATATATTGATGGGCCATGGTAGAGGTGATAACGTACGTAATTGCCGATTGTAGCTTTTTCTATGATAATTAAATTCGAGTTCCTTATTATAATCAGACCTTAATCTCATGCAAGCACAAAATTTCAAGCCAAGACATACAAGGAAAGAATTGTTACATGTGTTTCAGCAATGTCGTAAATAGGTGAGTTGATCTACATAATCTTGAGCTTCTGCGAATGATAGCAGCTAAGCGAGGATTACATTGGCATAAACAAACAACGAGGTCACTTGATAGGTTTGAGGGAGGTTTTTCGTACAAGCACATTCCTTAATTAGAGAACCTCAATCTAGCAAGTTTCCTAGACACTATTTTAATATGATTTTTTTTTCTGTATTTATTTATTTTTTAATTTTTTGTTTTTTGTTTTTAACACGTAAAATATAATTCATAACAAAGTACAAATTTATTAAACTTTATTAAACACACAACATTCACTAGTAGAAAATTAAAATACAACTATGCAATTAAAACATTTTATTTAGACAACATTACCATATAAGTAGATCATGTTTCCTAATTTTTTTTTTTCAAGTAAAAATTTTATTGATAATGATAACGAGTTTTACAAATAATTAGGATAAACGTGTAATAAGCTGCGCTACAATTCCTTTCTGAATGACAAATCCTATCATCCTAAAAACAAACTTTTTAGAACCAGCTGTCACTACATTGCAGTCTATAACTTTCTGCAATCTCTTAAGGAGTTCAACAAATTGTTGTGCCAAAAAACCAAAAGTGTCAAAACTGAACGGAATGAAACAATGTTGGTTAGTTCTACAAGCTTCCTCGTGTTGTGTGTGTGTGTTTTTTAATTAATTAATTTAATTTATTTATTTTGAAACTAAAAAAAATATGCTCCCTTGACAAGGGATTAAAGTAGTGAGAGAAATCAGAACCTGGGCGAGCCAATCGTAAGATAAATGACCCTGCTGTCACACACAGAGGAATAGTGCTCTGAGATGAATAGTGATCTTCTGCACACATTGAAAATGAGCAACGAATTAGATAGTCTAAACATTGCAAAAAATCACCAAATTTTTACAAGATTTTCCTAACTGTAGCAAGCTAGAAACAATCAACTCGTTTGATGGGCAAAATAGGTCCAAAAATCACCAAACATTTACTGGAGTCTCCTGACAAATGAAGGATATTGCTACAAAAAATTTAGAGCAATTGGAATTTTGGAGATCGTCCTTATCAGCTGTTGTTCTAGAAACTTAAGAGTTGAGAAATTGGTGGAACAAGCTGGAAACAATCAACTAGTTTGGTGGTCAAAACAGTTCCAAACATCACCAAATTTGAACTGGAAGCTCCTGAAAAATCAAGGATTCTCCTGTACAAATTTTAGAATTTTTGAAGCTTTGGAAGTAGCTCTTATCAACTGGAGATACCGGAACTTGTGTCCTGAAAATGGAAACAGAGCAGGCCAAATCACCACAAAATAAAAGTCGAAGAAATTAAAAAGGGTGGGAGGGTTGAGAAAATTGGGATTGCCCCAATTACTTGAATCCATCTTGATATCCTGAGTTTTCCACGACTTGTTTAATGTGGCAGTGGCACCATTTGATGTTTAGTATTTTGGTAAGAGATGTCGAACACGCTCAAAACAAGTGGAAAAGCAATCAAGTTGAAGACAAATAGTTGGGGATGAGAGAAAAGTTTCTTTTTTTTTGGGTTTTTGTTTATACTACTTTGAACAATAAGATAATAAATCTAACTACTAAAAAGAAAATAAAAGAATGTGGTTTAGATATGGAAGGTGAAAGAGATTGGAGAAATTAAACTCGACCTCAAGATTCTTTCAAATGCAATAAATGTTACTAATTTGATTTTAATAACTAATCATAGACAACTAGTTATTTTGTTATCATCTCTAATAACCAACTACAAGCATATGGAACTCCATTAACATCATAGCTATATGTATGTAATGAAATCCCTAGCATTTCTATGAGAAATAAAATCTCTTTTAGTTCCAAACATAAAAATGTCAGAATTCCTAATGAAATCAAACTAGATAAATCTATTACATCAAACGTCCTCTTGGGGTTTCATTTAACTCTTCAATTAAGAGTATTACCCCATTGTCATTGGAAGTTAATCAATAACAAATGAGTAAACATGAAAAGATAATGAAAATGGAAGAAGAAGAAGTGAATTTTATTACTAAAATTACAACTATTTCTACATCTAATTTAATCCTACTCCTACTTACTAATTTAGATAAAGAGAAGAATGATAGAAGAATTGTATTGGCTACAAGGCCATAAGTGAATTGGCCACAAAGAAATTGGCAAATTTATTGAGAGCACCACCCCTTCTATTTATAGTTATAAAATAGTGAAATGTCTGGCCAAGATTACATCTCATCTTTTCAATCCAAATGTTACAAATTAATCTACTTTTATAATAGAAATTACTATTATTTAATTTAATCTAAGTGGAGAAAGTGGGTGAAGAGTAATTCCCATTACAAGATAAATAATTAAGAGTGGTTTGTGCACTTATTAAGTGGAGAAAGTGGAAAAACACATAACCTTCCACTTAACCATGGTGAATAGTAATTGGATTTTTACTTTGTCATGGATCGGATATATTTTAATTTCTAGTCAAGTCAATTTATAGAAACTATACACCATTGTGTAGAGCTCGCCACGCTGATTGTTTTGATAGGTCACACGCCCAAATCGGAGTTCGGAATCAAAAGATATAATTTTATGAAGTTTCATTGATTTTTCTACAAGATTTGACTAGGGTTGACCCGGAATTGACTATTTTGACCAGGCTTCATGGGATTGATTATGATCTTTTTAAGCTTCCGATGTGCTTCTTTTGGATTTGATAAAAAAAATTTGTTTTCAATTAGCATATTCACCTTGTTTCTATGCTAAAATGCCAAAAAAATTTCTAAAATTTCATCACTATGTGTCGTAATCTGCAAAAGCATGAAAATACAACAAATTTGCATTTATTACACACATAATTAACCAATATGTAATGTCTCTACGGGGTTTATATTACAGTTTTGGGTGCTTATCATTCAACCATCCGTGGGATTGATCTTTTAATGTTGGTCTCAATGTGATGTTGTTTGAATTTGTTTTTTGGATTTCCCTTGTATTTTTATAGGGTTTTGTTTGGCATCAGATGGATTGTAGAAGAGAACTAGAATCATATGATGTTGTTGTTAGTTGACGATGATGATGATGAAAAATATTTTTAAATATTAATGAGAAATTATATACACGTTGACTTTAGATTTCTAATGTGATGTCTTGTTTTTCTTTTTAATTTTGCTGAATATTTTTTTCTTGTGTCAAATTTTGAACTTTCTAATTGCCATATAAGAATAATATGACACTTTTTATAACTCTGGCAGCCACGTCAGCATCCAATTGCCTAAGATTAAGAAAAATTATCAAAGTGAAAAAATAAAAATGTACAATGCATAGCAATTAGAAAATGTGATAGTACGTTGCTTATTTTGCCTATTAAATGTTCAATTTAAATCAATTCATTCTCATTGTGTGATTTCATTTTTTTTTTTAATTAGAATATGAGTTAGAGTTTTAGGGACAAATATATGCGCTACTTATTGGATTGTTTGAGAAGTTTTTACGATGCTAAAATCTATAGGACATAGAAATCTAAATTGATATCTCAAGATGGCCAGATGCTAACAGTGAACTTGTTTGAAGTTTCTTTCGTTGGGAGAAATCCTAACCAAGGCACAAATTAAGGGTATGGAGAGTGTGATGAGGTAGATGATGTCTACTGTTTGGACGAAAGCTTGGAGGATGGGATTCATGATGTTCTTCCATCAAGTCATCATAAGATGTTTGGGCAGAAATGGAGTACCACTAGTAGAAAAAAAAGGTTTTTGTGACTGTTTTATTCGAAACGGTCACAAATGGCAAAAAGGGGTTTTTGTGATTGTTTTGAAATGTTTTTTGTGACCGTCGGATCTAGAACCGTGACAAATTCTTTTTCCTAGGAAAGGTTCATGTATTACGGATTATTTGTGACTATTTTCCCAAAACAGTTAGATACCCCCACTTTATGTCACAGTCTCATATGAGTATATGACCCATTTAGTTTTCGGTCCAGTGCACCACAACTCCACTAAAAATAACTACTTAGATACACAAAGTCACAAACACAGCCCAGTGAGCCCACGTTCAGATTCATGGGCTTCCTTCAAACACTTCCAGCCCATACCGTACGTGCTCTCCTCTACACAAAATGAAAAACAAGAAAAAAAGGTTCGAACACCCACGACTCTCTCTTCACTCCAATTTCAGAAAGAAAATTTTGGTTGGTTGGGAACTCCAAAAATAGTCTCACTGAAACTCCCTAATTCCTCCCCAATTTAAACTTCTAGAAAATCGTCTGTCACTAGGGTTTTCGCTCCCCAGTTTCTGCTTGATCTATCTCCCCGATTTCTCCACACACCCATGGATAAAATGGCAAGGTTACTCTTTTTATGCTAGTTTGTTCTTGTTTTGGTTAATTAAACTTCTCAAACTTTACTGAGTAAATGCAAAGTCGCCATTTTCTTGTAAGAAATAATAAGTTCTTATTATTGAACTTGAAGAAACTGTTCTTCGTAATTTTTCTTTTCAAAATTTAGAGTCTTAAATTTCCTCTGTGTGAAATTAACTTTTATAATTGCAGTTCACTTTTGGGCTCCAACTTTTAAATGGGGTATTAGCATAGCTAATATTGTTGACTTTGCAAAGCCCCCAGAGAAACTATCATATATATCCCCAGCAAATAGGCATTCAGTTTTTAAATGAGAACTTTCTCCATCCTTCTTTCATGGATACATTATGAAATTTCTCCTCTACACAGTTTTGTGTTACTGATATATCAATTTTTTTTGTGGTATGCAGTTGTCACATGCACTGGAGTTATCTGGGGGCGCTGCAGCGCAGTTATTACACCTGTAAGTTGGTTTGGCACCTCTATAGTGTGCCTTGGCTTCTTTCGACCCGTGTCTTCTATAGAGTACTCACTTGAATATAAATTTAAAATCAATTATATTGTATTGGGATGCAGAAAAATTGGAACCTTGTCAGTGTAAATCTTGCAATGGCTGGAACGGGAATTTACCAACTTTACCACAAAATGTTGTACGTTATTAACCTTCCCCCCTTCTTCCTCTGGAGTTAAGTTCTTCTTTTGATGTGGAGGGATTATTACTTATATAACAACATTGTGCTATGACTGGAGAAACAGAGCTAATTAATATTTTTCTCATTTCCTTTCTTGCAAAAGGATTTGAAGGACTGAATCTTCTAGAATAGATTGTGAATGTCAACTTACAATGTTAATAAGGTAGCCTACTACGACTTTGAATCCAAAAGTAGCAAGGATCAGGATGCATAATCTCTTAGATACTTCCATCCGTTCCTTTGTTTTTTATGCTAGATAGCTTTAACTTAACTTAGTTCATGCTGAAAATTGAAATCCACAACTCCCCATGGTCTGTACTTATCCGTTATCTCCTGGTTATGCCCGGTAATGGCCTGGTGATTGCCTGTATAGTGGCTTGGTGTAATGTCTTGAATTTTAGCCTAGGTTAGTTTGATAATTTTGATTCAATGTTGTAGGTTTTTGCTATTGGAGTTAGTGTTAAGTTATTGTGAGCTTGGTTATTAAAATTACTCATTTTGCGTACTAGGTAAGTGATATTTTATTGAATTCGTTATTCGATTGTTTTCCTTGTTTAGTTTAGTTAATTAAGCTTTATTGTTAGGAAATTCAAGATTTTAATGTTATATAGGACTTGTTTATGCCAATTGAGTGCTGATTTTAGAACACGTGAATTAAATAGGAGATGTTGGGTGTGTACGTGGAGAAATGATTAGGATAGGTATATAGTTAAGTAATTGAAATGTATGTCTTGAAGATTTGGATGGGTTTTAAATGGTGGAATTTTGTTTCAGATAAGGAGGTAAACGATAGTAACTTGCCAATTCCTGACCATATTGGGAGGCATGAGCTTTATATTGTGATATGGAATGAGCACAACTCATTTACTACTTCAAAGATCGAGTCACTTGTAGATGTGCAAAGTTGCCATGATCCAGAAGGCTTCGTATCTTCTATTATCTTGTTCAGGTTGGTGAAACACATAACTAACAGTTTAATAGTAGTTATGGTTTTTTTGGCTTGCTATTGCATCGTTACAAGAACACAAGGTGTGAGTAAAGGCCATGTACATCTGTGTAGAACTCAAAAGGATTTTGGCCATGGCATTATAGGAAATTAAAAAGCATGTTCTTATCTTTGCACATCTAACATTTTATAATTTTTATTTATTGAATGTTAATCTTTAGTAGTTCTAAAGACAGTTGCAGTTGCACACTTAGCTTGTACTTTACACTAGAGCTCTATTTCACTAATACTTAGTTTTTCATTTATGGTAGTGTTTAGCTCAATCCTTTGCTTGCCATTATTTTCAGCTCATGTACACTTGTACGGATTTAGGACCTTGACAGGTAATCATAAACCAATTGATGCTTCCGAATCTAATATAATTTTTTTTATGTATTTGAATATTAATAAAAAAAATATCCTCTAATATGTGAAAATGTGCAACCACGGATATTAATTAATGGATTGCCATCCAATTAATCAGTTTTAGCATTTTTTTTGGTTAATTATATATTATAACTTGGGTTCTTAAATTTGTGGCACATGCCTCCTGGGCAGTCAGGGTCTAGGAGTCCGTGCTCTTTGTTTGAAGTTTAGGTTTATGTTTCTTTCATTAATTTCCTTTTTGGCTTGTCGTGATGTGTGAAAGGATGTCCTAAATTTATTTTTCTCAGGCACTTGTTCTCTTGTACATGATATCGATCCAAACTGGGAGCTTGTCAGTGATGCCATCAGTATTACTCTGCAATTCAAGGTATACTGGATTTGATTTCATATTTCTTATCCCAAATCCTTAATATCTACCTCACTTTTCTTATATTTGTTCGAAGTCATTGTTATTAAACTTTCCAAGATTCTTCTAATTTCATCTCTTCGTGAAGAATAAGAAATGCTAATTTGATTTTCCTGTCCGACCCTCACAATGTATATATAGAAACCATAAAGTATGCAAAGAATGCCACAAAATTTTAATGGACAGGAACGCTGGTGATGGGGTTGATAGTGCGGAAGATTTAGGGTCTTTCCAACCTTATCCGTCCACTTTACCAGGCATTCTGAACGTATGAATGTTTGAAATTGTTGCAAAATTTGAATTGTATTTTAGATTTTGACCAATAGTTTCCATTTTTTTTTATTGGCACCTGTCACTTTCACTAATCTTATCTTTTTGGATACCATGCCATTCATCAGGGCAGTGCTAGACAATTGTTTCAACGTTTGCAAGGACCTATGGAAGAGGATACTCTGAAGTCTCATTTTGAGTGTGCAGGAACAACATCATCCTCGCTGAACTCAGGTTTGTTTATAAATATTTCATACCACCACATGATTATCTTTGGCGTCAGTGTCGTTTCCACTCCTCATTTTGCAATTGTTGTTAAGTTGGGAGTTTAATTTAGGTTATTAGGCATTGTGGCTTCTGTTTTCCAATTGGCACGAGAGTTACTTCTTGGTAGAACACAAATATGGATTCTCTTGTAAATTCCTTTAGGTGCTACCACTTGTTTGCATGTTAATATCTTTCATTTTTCCTCAATGCATGCATGGTGTTCGTGTCATGCTAATCTAAGTTGTACGCTTTTTTTTGGCAAGTCAACATGGTTTTGACATCCTAATTATGTGTTGTTGGATGTTTATTCGTCATCTGAATATGTTATGCATGGTTTCATTAAATATTTTCTTGTTTTAGTTATTATGCTAGTTTGTAATTTTGATTTATTGATTTATCTATTTACTATTTTTTGTTTTTTTTTGTTTCCTTTTATTTCTTCTGAAGAGTGATAAACAGGGGACTAAACTTGTACCAATTCACAATTCTCATATTGTTGCTCTTTCCAAAGTCCTGCCCAAATAACTTGATCTGAGTAATTTTAACGCAAGTCCTTGTGTTTGTCTACTATTCCATGAATTTGTATACTCATTTATCTTTTATCAATATTTACTAAATCTCGTTGGGGTATTGTTTTGTATGTTGATTGAAGTCTCTTTGGACTATATATATCCATATTGAGTCTTTTATTTGATTTAATAATGGTCTCTTGATCTTTGTGACCCAACTACATCAAGTTCATACCTTGCATATAAAGGTTCTCATACTAGTGGATTGCCCATCTCAAACCAGCGTCCTACTCCACCAGTACATCCTACATCTGGTGCAAACTCCATCTGCTACAAGGATTTGCTGCTGCCATTGTCTATGAAAATAGTTTGTCACCACCATCATGCTGCATTCAATACCTCTTCCAGGTTTGTTAGATAGCTATCAAATTTCTTTGCCACCCTTAATTTTGTTCATTCATGCTTATCACTAGTTGTTTATCATATATAAGGGATGCTCAAAGATATGGTGTGCTGCGACCAGCGTCGGTATCGAATAATGAAAATCAAAAGATGCAACCATACAATCAAATAATGCTTCCTAGTAAAAACATTCAACATTCCAGCATGGCTACTCCTGGGTCTTGCAAAAAATCGTGGCATTCGTATGCTACTTGGTGCAAATAGTATGGGTATGATGTGTGGGATAAGAGGAATGATGATGCCTCGGCCTGGATTTTAGGGAATTGGCTCACTGGCTATGTTAAATATGGTCTCATCGGTTATCTAAGTCTATCTTGGTTTGTAAAGTTTCATCGGAATAAGTGTTTGCGAATACTATTTTGAAACTTAATGGATTATGTTTGTTTAGAAAAAAGATTATGAGTAGTTTCTGTTTCGCATGTATTCACTATTTTGTTTTTGAAAAAAAAAAATATATTTATCACAGTTTTAAGAAAACCGTCATGACTAGGTTTCCTTTATGTGATGGTTACAAGATGATTACAATATTGTTTTGTTAAAAGCGTCACAAATGATTTGATTTTTTGTGACAGTTTTTAAGTTTTTGTTATTGTTTTATGTAGTGGATATAGGCTTATCTGGAACAAATATTTGTGACGGTTTTGAGAAAAAAATAAATGACTCCCACTCCGTCACGATTTTGGAAAAAAAAAACAGTGACAAAAGACTTTTTGTCACTGTTTTTAAAAGTGATATAAAGCCTTTTTTCTTGTAGTGTACATTTTGTAATGTGGCAGTTTAATTGTGCATGTGGCATTCCATAGTTGATACGAGTTTAGCCATCTATCTGAATTATGTTGAGAGCTTTCGGTGGGTGACATACATAACTTATTAAGTTTAGTTAAATTTGTTGTCAAACCGGTTTAAGTTGTCAAACCTGCATCGTGACGAAGTCACGGGTAATTTCTAGTTAATAGAACAGAAAAGAAAAAAAGGTATTCTTTACGTTTTGTCGTCCCTTATTATTATTATTATTTTGCTTTGCTAACCAGTGTCCGGACCAGCTTACGTGCACCTTGACTAATCCCGGGGGCCCTAGTTGGAAATTCGACCAGGTACTGCCTCACCAGTGGATCCGCCACCCCTGCTGAGGGGAATCGAACTAGTGACCATTGGGAAGCAAACCCAAAGGGAGACCAGCTATGCTACCCCTCAAGATTTTTTGAACTTCAATTGTTTCATTAATTCTTCGTTTATTAGATCACTCCAAAAGCATAGTCAAATTTGAGCCAATGAAAAGGTAACACATGACTTCAAACAATGTAATTTCCAATATAGGAATAGCTACCAACTGGATTTGGGCAGTTACATTGTTGAGAACACCAGCGCCTTGAAATAAAAACCAGTGTCGCTTCAAATACACACCCGATAGGATATATTGAAGATTATGTCCTTGCTTGTTTTTGCTTATTTCTCGTTAACATATTTCGCATGTTTTTAGAAACATACATGAGCACCCTACGAGTTGCACTACTAGTCCCATCTAAAAAACCAAACCCTACACTCCTAAAAACAAACTCATTAGAGCTAGCAGTCATCACATTGATATCCATAACCTTTTGAAATTTTTTGAGTCACTCAATAGGTTGTGATGCCAAAAAACAAAAAAGTATCAAACGTGAATGGGATAAAATAGTGTTGGTTAGCCCTACAAGCCTCATCGTGTTTCTCCAGGACTTTTTCCACTGTAGCGTTGTTGGTTGTTTGCCACACCTGATCAAAGGCACTATTTACAAGCCATACCATTGGAGAAACTCTAGTAAAATCAACAAATGCATGTTTCCCTCAGACCAACTATAAATCGAAACTTCTCCAAGTCGAATAGTTGATCTACCTTCAATCTGGTTAGGGAGAAAATTAATAGGAGCCTATTTCTTCACTTGTACCCCATTTCGCCAAATGGCATTGCACAAAATGTCCCTAACATGCTCAAGTCAATATTTGAAGCCTTGAAAATGTCTACATTATGCTGCATGGTCTCCAAAGGCGTTAAGTCGTTTTTTCTTACATACACCATAGGGGTCAGCATCTTTATATAAAGGGATCATGAGACGGTAATAGAGGATGACACAATATTAAACCGGTGACATTTGTCGGCGAAGTAGTCCTTTCATTAGGATATCAAGGAGGAAATCTTTTGCATGTTCTGACTGTAAGCACTCAATCACTACTTTTTGGCAAGCAGATAACTCAAATTCCCTCTATAGACCAATAACAATCCTACTATAGTAAGCTTCTGCCAAAATGTTTTTGTGGTTTTGAGGGGACGATAGCTTCCATGGTTAGAGAGTTGAGGTCAAAATCAGGTAGACAGTGATGTTGCACATTGGTGACATTACCAAAAATTGTATCCATAGGCATATTGCCACAAGTTCTAAGTATATGATTATGAAGCTCATTAGTTTGAATACATGAAGAAACAAATGCAAATACAGAGACATCAGTCGCACAACAGATGCCTAATCCACCAAGGCGTAGTGGGAACGTAAACAAACGCCAATGAAAATCCCCAAAGCCAGGGCCATCGAAGAATATAATAGACTAAAGAACACTGCAAAGGCAATGGTAAGCATTGCTGATTCCTTAAAGTAAACAGGTGGACAAGTGCGAATAGAAAAAAATAGCTCAGACAATTGATAAGAATTAAATTAGATGTTATTCCAACTTACACTGATATCAATTACCTTACTCTCGATTCATGTTGAAATATAGTTCGAGTAAAGAAATCGTCCCATGCCTAAGAACCAGAGCACTTGTTCACAACTTAGCTAGACTATTCAAGAGAAACATTAAATAAGAGAAGGCCTTAGGTGGAAGTTTTACACTACACTACACTTCTTTTAATTACAAGTTATAAAAGTTACTAATAACAAATTTATTCTAAAATTACTAAAGAAGATAGAAGAGAAAGAAGTGTTGAGGATTGATTTACCATATGATTCAAAACTACTATTAATGAAAGACATATTTAAATTGTTAGTTTTCATGTTCACATTGATTCATAGACAAATCAAAGTGAGAAATTAAACTTTGATCCCTAGTAGAATTTCTAAATCTCTAAAAAGATTCTACTAGCATGAGAGATTAAATTAGCACTCTACCTCTAGAGCACTTTTTCAACCTCTAGTTTGTTTTCCACTTCTATCTATTTTGTAATTAAAGTAAAAATCAAACTTGTTCAATTTTAAGCAATTGAATTACATCTTCATTAGTAGAGTTATCCTCACATGGGTTTATCTAACCCTCCATAAGAGATGAGTTAGCTCATGGTAAGATAAATACAACTAATGAAAATGAAGAAGAAGAAGTTTCTTATTTCCTAAACTATGGAAGTATTTTCCTAAACATGAAACTAAAAGAGAGAAAAATATAGTGAAGGGCTACAAGACTACAAATCACAAGTAAATTGGCAAGTTTATTTAGAGCACCACCCCTCCTATTTATGATTTCGAAGGAGTGAAATGGGTGGCCAAAATTAAATCTTATATTTTCAATCCAAAGATTACAATTTAATCTACTTTTATAATGGAATTTATTTAATCTAAGTGGAAAAACTGGTGAATAGTAATTCCTATTACAAGATAAATAATTAGGAGTGGTTTGTGCATTTATTAAGTGAAAAAAATGGGTGATTACATAAGCTTCCACTTGATGATAGCATGATGAATAGTAATTAGATTTTTACTATGTCTTGGTTCGGACCTGTTTTAATTCTCAGTCGAGTCAATTGATAGAACCTATATGTCATTGCGTAGATCTTGTCGCGCTGATCGTTTTGACAGGTCACACGCCCAAAACAGAGTTTGGAGTCAAAATATATGATTTTCTGAAGTTTCGTTCATTTTTCTGCAAGGTTTGACTTGGAATTAACTATTTTGACCAGGCTACATGGACTTGATTATGATTTTTTTAAGCTTCTAATGGGCTTCTTTTGAACTTGATAAAAAGACTTTGTTTCTGTATGAACCTAAAATATCACACTCTCCTACAATTATCTCTATCTCTTTTCTTTCTCCCCTTCTTTCACACCAATGCGGCCTCCCTTTTTTTTTCCTCCTATCCCTTTCTTTTTATACCCCTTCCAACCTTCATCTAGGACGTCCATCTGTCTTCCCATCCCTCGGTTCCCTTTCTTTCCGTACACATACCACGTCCGCGACTTAGGGTTCCGCTGCAACGATCCCCTACTCCTTGAGTTCCCTTGTTATGTTGCACTCCATACCATTCCCCGCTGACCCAGTCCACTTTCCATTCTTCGGCCACTACAAATGCCCCTTCTCGACTCCGCGGTCAATTAATTGCCGAGGGTCAAGAACTCCTGCCCCTCCTTTCCTTCTGCATCTGGTATTCCTCTGCATCGGTATGCATGTGATGTTAAGTGCAATCATCACGCACATTTTCAGCAACTCTTCGTTTCTCAAGTTTCAACGTGTAATCTTCTAGTTGGATTGTCTGCCGACTCTTCAATTTCCCTACCTCCCCGAAATTCCTCTTTTTCCCTTCCCCTATTTAAATCTCGCTCTTTCTCCTTCCTCCCTCATTTTATTTTCTCCACTCTCTCTCTTCGCTTTCCTCTTGCTCCGCCAGCTCTTCTTTTTCCGGTCACTCTCCAACCTGCGTGCTCTCCAGTGCTCTCTTTCCACAACTCTCCTCAGGATCGTTACCTCCTTCTTCCCTTCATTTTTGGTATGTTTCCTTCTCTGTACTTTCTTTTGTTTGAACTATATTTGAGTTTTTCCCCTCCCTCGAGTCTGTTCATCTCTTCTTTCCGATGTCGGACTCCGAATCCGGTGACTCCTCATCTTCCCAATCCACTAGGATAGCGTCTCCCCCTCCTCTAGCCCCGGATGTGGTCCCATCCACATCTGGGCGTCTTACCCCCTTATTGCCACCCCCTCTCGGTGTCGTAGACCTAATTTGGATGCAATTAGGGCTGCCTATGGGGTTTCGGCCGATATATTATTGGAACATGTGCCCTCCATCACCCACTATCCTCATATGGTTCCCCGCTGTCCAGGGTATCTTGTTATTATAGTAGGTCAAATTGTTGCCGGTCTATGACTTCCACTCACTCTGTTAGATGTGAAGGTGTGCAACCATTTCAGCATCCCTCCTTTCCAAGGCATAGGAAACTTTTGGAGAATTATGTATGTTGCTAACTCTTACAATAGGATAGGAGAACCCAAGCTTACGAGTCGCGATATCTTCTCTCACTACTATATAAAGACAAGTACTAAAGATGTCAGTGTCGGGTATCAATCCTTTTGTGTATGCCCTAAGAAGCAATCTTTTGTCCTCCGCATCACCACCTCAGACAAAGTGTGGCATCACTATCCGCTATACGTATCTGGGAATTTTCTATCCGCGGACCTTCCTCCCAATCTAACTCTTAATCATCTCGCCTTCCAAACCCGTGGTGAGTCTTCTAGTTCTTTCCTTCTTCCCCGATATGCTCCCCATGTTATCAACTAACCAGTGACTACTCTTCTTTGCAGGTTGGCGGCCGGACTCCAAGTCTAGAATCTATTATGGCATTTCTTGTCCTATTTTTGAAAGGCTCTGTAACCTTGGCCCTGCTCAAGCTGACCACCTGGGTATCTACCCCACACAAGCTACTCTGTTGTTGCCAATCCCGGCATTACATACTATCAGTGGATATTTTGCTCCTTTTTATCGGCCTCTACCGCCCAAGGAAAGGAAACCCAGAGCTTTGCCTCCCCCCAAGAAAAGGTCTCGCACTCACTCCTCCCGCCATAATCATCCCTGGACCTCATCTCACTCCCCTGCCTCCCTTGAATCCAACGATCCTCCTACCTCCTCGGCACCAGAAGACGTTCCCTCATACCGTTCCATCTCCACTTGGGAAGATCAGTACACATCCCCCTACTCACCTTCCGACAACATGGATGTCAACAAAGTCAAACTATTCGATAGTGATAGTAATGGAGATGATTATGTGATGGAGGTGCCTTCCACTAAGGTGCGGGCTCCTCATGACGGGCCTCCAACCAAAAGGCAACGGACCTAGGTGTCTGAAGAACCAGCCTCCACCACTTTAGCCGTCCCTTCTACAGTCTCCTCACCCTGCCCATGCCGTGAAGGTAAAGACCCAACTCTACCTGCCGACCCGGAGTCATCGATTGCAATCACCGAGGACTTCTGCCCCATATTTAAGGTGAGCAATCGCAAGGTGAACACCATGGATTCAGCTCTGGAAAACCCGGCCGTGGCTTCCTCCTTATTTTATGGTGCCCATCTGCCTAAAGATCTGGCTTATGTGGATGAGGGGTCGTTTGAACAGCACCGGATTTCTCTGTACACCAGCTGAGAAAAGGTACATTTTTTTTTTACTACGTTCTTTCCTTGATCTACCATCCTCTTCGATCTTAGGTGAGCCTGGACATCTCTCGAGAGTCTCTCGAGAAGGAACTTCGGCGGCCCTATCGGATTATGAGCTGTCTGTGCACGCCTCTAACTAGAACTAGAAGCTACCAATCTGGACAAGCTCAAGGCCTAGGACGAACTGAAGTTTGTGGAGTCCTCCCACTAACAATACATGGATGGGGTCAACGACCGCCTGAGCCATCAAAGGGAAGTGCTCCTCTAGCAACATCAGGAAAACTCGGATGCCCTCACTCAGCAGCATCAGGATGCTTCCACAGACCTTCTGCAGTAACACCAGGTGGACATGAGAAAGCTCCATGAATGCTTCAAACTTCTACTTGACAAGAGGGTGGCAAAGAAGATTCAAGAAGAACATGCGCGACTTCTCCAAGAAGAGCGCCTTCTTCCCAAGAAGTCAGCCACCCCCGTACCTGAAACCCCTGCTATCGCTGTGGAAGATGTGCTAGCCGACAAGGTGGCCAATGAGCCCACCGTGATAGAGAGGTCAGCGGACCAGGAGGTGGCAAATTATGAGACTACCGCGGTAGAAGTTGTTGAACTATACCTGCACCTGAGATAGTCTAGGAACCTTTCTCTTGGTTCTGCGCCTTGTATTTCTTTTGTATTATGGCACTCTTATGAAAACTTGTAATCCGTTGTTTGTTTCAAACTTTGTCTTGCGAATATTTTGTTTAATATGTTGCTTGATTTCACTTTGCTTAATGTGTTTGTTCCTTTATCCTTTGATCTTTGCTAGCTGTTGGAATTACAAATTACCTTTGCAGAAAGATTTACATGCCACTATTCCTCCTCTTAGACCCTTTCTAATTGTATAAGCTGGATATGTTCGTGATTAACCACTTGACACCTCACTAGTGTACTCTTGGGACCTAACTTCCTGAAGCCCTTCTACTCCTCACTAGTTTCTTTGTGTTGGCCGTGCAACCTGTCATAGACAACTCTATTTGCCCCACATGTAGTTTGTATTCCTGTCTACGAAGTGATCATCCCACTCCTCAGGATCTATCAGGCCATGAAGCTGATTGGGGCAACTCACTTTGCCCCAGGTTCGATTCAGACCTTGTGTCAGTGAAAGGCTCGTCCCCTTCCCTATCTCGCTATTTGATTGGCCGTGCAGCCAATGTAGGAACCGTTATGGTTTCATGTAATCGACTACAAACCGCGAAAACCCATGCGTAGAGGAATAAAGGGTTCTCACGATTTTGGTTAGAATCATTACCTAAGATCAGCTGTGATATCTCTGAGAATATGAATCAGCAACCGCTTGATCATCTGTTAAATTCATATCCTTAGAATGACGTTGTGTGGGCAACGATCTTCTAACCCCTTCTTTCTCTCTTAGCCTCTCTCACTCACAAAGTTAGAACCGAAAAATTGGAACACACTTTTCTTGAGCAATCCTTGAGTATTTCAGCCAAAGAAAGAGGGGTTTCTTTATATAGGCTACAACAGGGACCATGAGGAGAAATTAAGGTTAGGTCTCCTGACGGGCTTGGGCTTTCCATGTTCACCCAGAACACACGGCCCAAGTCCGTCAACAAATGGCTTATTCCACTAAAGGCCATTGTTGCACTACCGCCCTAATCCCAAATTACGTTTATGGGCTCCATATTATATGCTCATTGATCTCCCCGTGTTTAAGATATCGAATGTCGGTTGATTAAGTCAAGGTACTGACAACTACATTAATCAACTTCTTATGTCCTTGAGTAGTACCACTCAACCTCATTGTCATGTCAGATTAAATCCACCTACAGGGTTTACATGACAATCCTTATGAGCTCCTCAAGGGGACATCATCAACCCGACTTCCTGCGGGTCACGAATTCCTTCTATAATCAACAACACACTTTACATACAATGTCATTACCCAATCCATCGAGTTTGTTGATTCACAAATGAATCTCACTCATTGATGATTTAAAGCAATGTACAATGCATGTAAATGCCCGTTATTATATCCAGATTAAGAGGACAAGCATCAATAATAACAGAGGTGTTTGTTCTCTTATATAGTCAGTATAAAGAGAAACAACCTCACTTGGTCCTGTTCAATACACACAAAGTGTACTAGTTTAATCATGTAGTCAAGATAGACTAATACCAGATTATACTACAACCGTACTAATGGTTTGCCCAAATCCATCTAGGTTGTGAACGTTTACTTATATTTTATAAGGTACTGATGATATGATCTTCTGTGTGTCACCACACACCATATTATCTACAACATAAAGTATTAGACGCATACATATAACTAATAACATATATAATATGCATAACATTTGCCCATATGATTCTCATTCAAAATATAAAAAATTAGAGTTAATACAAAAGTAATATTTTTAGTATATAACCCTATCAGCCTGATGGGGAGAACTCTATTTGCCCCAGGTATAGTCTATCTTTCCCATCCGTGAAGGGCTCATCCCACTCTGCGGGCTCTATTAGGCCATAAAGCCTGTTGGGGCAACTCATCTTGCCCCAGGCTCGATTTGGGCCTTGTGTCAGTGAAAGGCTCGTCCCTTCCGTTGTCCCTATCTTTGATTGGTTGTGCAGCCTAATGGAGACAACTCTCTTTGCCCCATGTGTAGTTTGTATCTCCCGTTCGTGAAGGGCTCATCCCACTCCGCAGGCTCTATTGGGCCATGAAGCCTGTTAGGGCAACTCATCTTGCCCCAAGCTCGATTCGGCCTTGTGTCAGCGAAAGGCCCGTCGTCCCTTCTGTTGTCTCTCTCTTTGGTTGCCTGTGCAACCTAATGGTGACAACTCTCTTTGCCCCATGTGTAGTTTGTATTTCCTATCCGCGAAGGGCTCATCCCACTCTGCGGGTTCTATTGGGCCATAAAGCATGTTGGGGCAACTCATCTTGCCCCAAGCTCGATTTGGGCATTGTGTCAGCAAAAGGCTCATCCCCTCCGATGTCCCTCTCTTTGATTAGCTATGCAGCCAGATGGGGACGAATCTCTTTGCCCCAGGTGTAGTTTGTATCTCCTATTCCATGGTCTACAGTCTGATTTGGAAACCTTTCATTATAAGTGATATTCTTTTCTCAAAAGTGTCATTGTATTATATATTTACGAACAGCTCCAGTCTCTTGCTCTGGATATCCATTACATTCAAGTGTAATTTTTTTTTAACATTCTCACATTCCATGGCTTCTCAATTAATTTGCCCTCCACTGTTCGTAACTTGTAGGTGCCCTCCTATGTCCACCACGGTATAGGTCCCTTGCCAATTTGGACCCAGCTTTTCGTCTTTCTCCTTCTTAGTACTAGGGGTCACTTGACGGAGCACGAAATCTCCTATCTGGAATTGCCGCGGCTTGACTCTCTTGTTACACTGCCTCTGTAAGCGTCTGTGGTACTCTTTCAACTTGATACGGGCAGAGTCTCTCCTTTCTTCTTCCAAATTCAAATCCCCTGCCAGTATGCCCCAGTTCAAACCCTCCTCCACAGCCTTTGTTCGCGTTATAGATGCCACCATCTCTGACAGAATCACTGCCTCAACGCCGTAAGCTAGGGAGTAAGGGGTCCCTCTAGTGGTTGTCCGAGGTGTGGTTCGGTAAGCCCAGAGGACATGATTCAACTCATCGGCCCACACCCCCTTCTTATTTTCCAACTTCCTCTTGAGGTTGTTAATTATGGTTTTATTGGAGGACTCCATCTGTCCATTGCCCTCGGGATTGTACGGGGCCGAGAACCCCTATTTTACCTTGTACGCTTGCAAGAAATCTGTCACCTTTGCTCCTGTGAATTGAGTCCCATTGTCCGCAATGATGGCATACGGCAGTCCAAACCTACATATGATGTTTTCCCATAAGAACTTAATTATCTGCGCCTCCTTCACCTGCTGCAAGGGTATGACTTCTATCTACTTGGTGAAATAATCAGTAGCTGCTAGCATGAATCTCCTCTTGCCACTAGCCATGGGTAGTGGTCCTACTATTTCCATCACCCACATGACAAACAGCCACGGACTAGATACGTTATGCAGGGATTCCGCCGGTGCGAAGATCAATTGAGAGAATCTCTAACACTTGTCACACTTCCTAGCAAACTCCACCGCGTCTCTTTTCAGATGGGGCCAAAAGTAACCCTGTGTCAATAGCCGATGTGCCGTAGTTCTTCCTGCTGAATGGCTCCCGCAATCTCTTTCATGCAATTCTGCTAGCACCTCTAATGCTAACCGCAGCCCGAGACATTTCAACAGCGGCCCATTGAAGTTCATTCGATACAACTCTCCTTCCAGCAGAACGTATCTCGGAGAAGTCTGTTCCAACCTTCTTCTCTCTTTCTTATTAGCTACCTCTTTCCCAGACAAAAAGCACTTGATAGGGTCCATCCAACCCCCTTCTTCCTCCGTGGTATGATATACCTCTATCGCGTCCTCTGTGTTTCGTTTCTCCAACCGCCCTACTTTTATCGTTCTTTCCTCAGATCCAGGTATCGCTGCAGCTACATAAGCAATGGCGTTTGCATGTCTATTTTCACCGTGACCCAAATGTACAGACCTGATCTTTGTAAACTTAGGTGACCTTTTGTGCAACACCTCCAAATACCTTGCCATTCGTGGGGACTGTGCAGCGAACCCTCCATCTGCTTGGCACACCACTAAGTTCGAGTTGGAATACACTGTCAGCCCTTTTACCCCCAAATCCTCCCCCATTTTTAATCCCGCTATCACCGCTTCATACTCCGATTCATTACTTGATGCCATGAACCCTAGCTTCATGGTTTGTTCTATTCGGTTGTTATCAGGCGTAACCAATACAACCCTTATGCCGCTGCATGCATCTGTGGCAGATCCATCTGCGAACACCCTCCACCCATTCCTCTTATCCCATAGGTCTAGAAGTTCCTGCTCCATATCCCTTTCAGACTCCATGACCATCTCTTCTCCCCAAGTACGGTCATCTGTGGAGAACTCCGCCAGAAACTCTGCCATAGCCTGTGCCTTCTCTGCGGTTGTTATCTAATGTTGTATCTCATAAGAACTCAGCATCACCGCCCATTTTAACATCCTACCGGAATTTTCTACCTTTAATGCTTGTTTCAGAGGCAGGTTCATCACCACCAACACTGAGTGTGATTCAAAGTAGGGTTTCAACTTCAGGGCCGAGCATATCAACGCCAAAGCATACTTCTCGATTCTACTATATCGCGTCATGGCATCCAATAATATTTTGCTCTAGAAATATACCGGCTTCCCCACTTTGTCGACGACTCGGATGAGGACTGAGCTAACTGCGTACTCCATGGCGCCCATATACAAATACAATTTCTCCCCCTGCTTTGGCCACGATAACAAAGGAGCCTTGCCCAAATATCTCTTCAACTCTTGGAACGCCTCCGCAGCCTACACTTGTCAGAAGATTTCGAAATGAATCTATTTAAGGCCGCGACCCTGCCAGCTAGCCGCTGTACTTCCTTAACGTTCTGCGGCGATGGCATCTCCACCAAGGATCTTATCTGTTCGGGGTTAGCCTCTATTCCTCGATAAGTAACAATGTAACCCAGAAACTTCCCCGTGGTCACCCCGAATGTGCACTTTTCTGGATTTAGCTTCAAATTGTGCCTCCGCAGTGTCTCAAATGTCTCTCTTAGACCTTCTAAATGCTCCTCCTCCAACATACTCTTCTCCACCATGTCATATATGTATATTTCAATCCCTTTTCGGATCTTGCTTTTGAACATTTTCTCTCCCAACTGCTGGAAGGTGGCCCCAGCATTCTTCAACCCAAACGACATCCTCGTATAACAATATGTGTCGCCTTCCACCACAGAGGCCGTCTTCTCCTGATTGGGTCCGTACATCGTGACTTGGTTGTATCCCATAGATGCATCCATGAATGAAAATATTTTGAATCACGCTGTTCTATCCACCAATTCATTTACTCGCGGCATGGGATAATTGTCTTTGGGACACTCTAAGTTAACATCTGTAAAATCGACGCAAATACATACCTTTCCATTCTTTTTTGGTACTACGACAACGTTGGACAACCAGTCTGTGAATTCCACTTCTCGTATTATTCCATCTCCTTTCAACCTCACGAATTCCTTCAGCGTACGTCGGCCTAATGCTTCGCATCCTTTGTCTCATCGGCTTAGCATCTTCCTTCATGTGCAAACGGTGACATGTGAATCTTAGGTCTAATCCAGTGACATCCTCAATTACCCAAGCAAAGACATCCTTATTTTTGGACAAGAACTATACCAACTTACTCTTCCACTCCTCAGGCTAACTTGACCCTACCGACGTGAACTTCTCTTCCTCTTCATCACTTATATTCACTATTTTAATCTCATCGAGGGTCTTCGGTCCCACCGACGACTCCGCCTCCCCTTCCACAGAGGCACACTGTAATTACTATGCTTGCTTCTTCTTGGGGTTTGACGTTTCTCCTTCTGCCCCACAGACCAACCGCTTCACTGTACCCTGATGACTATTCTTGGTCGTCACCTGATCGCCGTGAACCTCATACATCCTGGTTGTGGTGGGAAACAGTATCACCTGGTAGTATGTTGATGGGACCACCTTCATCTCTTAGATCCAGCACCTTCCTAAAATTACGTTGTATTGTAAGTTAGAATCCACTACCATAAAGTGGGCAAAAACTGTCACCGGACCCGTCATCACGGATAATAAAAGTTCCCCCATGGGCTCCGTCATACTCCCATTGAATCCATATAAGTTGGTTCGCGGAGGTCTCAGCTGCCTTGGATCAATTCTCATTTCCTCTAAAGCTCCTTTGAACAACAAGTCCACGACACTACCACAATCAATCAACACCCTCTTAACCATGTAACTACCCATCGCTACCGTAATGACTAATGCGTCTTCATGGGGGGAATCAATAGCTATAAGATCTACACTGCTGAATACAATCCTATCTCCTTCCTCCGTCGACCATGACTTTAGTCGCAGCCTGTCTGCCACCTCATTGATCTGCTGGATACTCAGGGTTCTCCTTATCTTTTCTCTATGAGCATTGTGACTCAGAACCTCCCCGCTAAAAATCACATTAATGGTTCCCAGTATCCTGCCCTGGGGCGGCATCTGCTCCTCATTCTGTGTGCCCCTCACAAACTCTCTCATCTTCCCTTTCTCTACCAGCCTCTAAACCAACCACTTTAATGCGTAACAGTCATTAGTCTCATGATTTCGTACCTGGTGATATGCGCAGTATAGTTTGTCTAGTATCTCTATCGGTGTGCTCCGCGGTCCTTCATATCCCTAAAGGTTCTTAATCAAGAGCAAGATCTCACTCAGCGACCTATTCAGCGATGTCTGCTCCATCTCACATTATGGCTTTCTCTCCCTGTTCTCCTTCCTAATCCCTTCCTGGCTTCTTCCAGACCGTGAGAAGTATCCGTGGTACCCCCCACTTCCTTTCTCAGACGTCTCTGTTCTCCGGTGTTCTTTGTCTTTCTCTAAAGATAAAACTGCCTTCCCTGACCTCCTGGAATCTTTCTACATGGTATCCTTATACCTTATATATTTCTCCACCCATTGATACAGCTCGTGCAAGGTCGCGATCTCATTCTTGGCCACGTACTGATGTACGCCTGTTTCCAGTCGTAAAACTCTTTCAAATGCTATTACCGCGGTTCTTTCATCCATGTTTTCAACCTTTAATGTCTCTGCTTTGAATCTGCACAGATAGTCCCTAACTGACTCCGCGGATCTTTGCCTAACATTGAATAGAGCCGCGATGTCCACTACTCGCCTTTTCTGATGTATGAAGTGATCTATGAACACTTGTTCCAACTCATGGAAATTATTTATGCTTCTAGCTGGCAATCTGTAGTACCAATCTGACACCCCTCCTTTAAGACTAGCCAGAAACATCATACACCGCAGCCCATCATACCGAGCCTCTTGCCAAAGAGGCATCTACTGTCGGAAATGGTGGATGTGATCCGCCGGGTCTCCTTTTCCATCATATCTCTCAAACCGGGGCTGATTGAAACGCTTCAAAACCTCTGAAGCCCAGATGGCGTCTGCTAATGGATTACGATTCAAACTGGCCACCACCTAGCTAGGTACTCCTCTGCGACCCTTCGCCTGCTGACGATTCGTCTCCCCATCATTGTTTATAATCTCTTGAACTTGCTCCATAATCAAGCCGGTCACCGGGTTTTCGACAAGATCCGGCGCACCTTCTTCATTGACAGACTCCTCACTTACTTCCTCCCCTGCTTCTTCCTCCGCCATTTCCTTTTTTCTCCTCAGTTCGTCGTTTTCCTCTATCAACCTCATAATCTCTCCTTGCATAAGTCTTGTCTCTTCTGTTGTTGGCTCATCTACTCGATCTCCCTCTTCATCACTCACCACCTCCGGCGATGGCTCCTACACTACTACCCTTTTTGGTCTGCCTACCCCTCTCTTCACTCCTGTTGCCATTTCTGAATTGTTTTGATCGGTCCCCACAGACGGTGCCAAATGTATGAACCTAAAATATCACACTCTCCTACAATTCTCTCTTTCTCTTTTCATTCTCCTTTTATTTCACTCCAATGCGGCCTCCTATTTTTTTCCTCCTATCCCTTTCTTTTTATACCCCTTCCAGCCTTCATCTAGGACGTCCATCTGTCTTCCCATCCCTCGTTCCCCTTCTTTGCGTACACATGCCACATCTGCGGCTTAGGGTTCCACGACAACGATCCCCTACTCCTCGAGTTCCCTTGTTATGTTGCACTCCATACCATTCTCTGCTAACCTGGTCCACTTTCCATTCTTCGGCCACTATAGTTTCCAATTAGCATATTCACCTTGTTTCCATGCTAAAATGCCAATTCTTTCTGAAATTTCATTACGTTTCATAATCTGCAAAAACATGAAAATACAATTAATTTGCATTTATTACACACATAATTAACCAATATATAATGTCTCTATGGGGTTTATATTACAGTTTTGGGTGCTTATCACACCACCCCCAAACAGCATTTTGATTGTCCTCAAGCAAAGAAGAGACACTAAATAGATAAGTGGCAAAAAATGTGTAGTCTAAGCTAATTCTCGTTTCGCAGAGTGCGATTATATTGACCGTATGCAACAAGGCCTTAAACAACTAGGTATTCCCTAGTGGACGAGTTATAGCCTCGTGAGAGTTTACCAAAGAAGATTCACAAACTTCACCTATAATATAATGACTCAGTAACAAGGATTTGTTCCCTTAGTTAATCTCAGATATCTATACATCTTATTAGCGGGGAACAAGAACTAATTCCTTTGAAACTTAAATTAATAAATTCACAATAATTAAAACATCTACATATGATCATGCATGCAATGAACTGTACAAGCAGGGCCATTTCTAGATCCTTTAGAAAGCGTCCTTAAGTGGGTTCTCATAGGTATGTGGCGAAACAAAATTTCTCTCATAATTTTCACTCAGGATTTTCTTACTCCAATGTGCAGTAGGCACACGTTTCCTCACATACTCAATGACATTTAGAAGAGTCAAGATCGATAGATCACAACTACTACTTATTATTACACCACCCTACTCCTAATTAAGCTAGAGGTCTTTATTAGGTATTATAAAGCTTAGGTGGTAGTGTAGAAGAAAATAGAATGGAAACTCAAAAATACGATAATAATGAGAGAATATGGTCTTCAAAATTTAGCACTATAGAAATTCTTTGGTCTTTCTGCTTCTACTTATGTTTCCATACTCAGCCCTTTTTAGCTTTGAAACTCATTTTGATTTGACTTTGAGAGTTCTAACTTTCTTTTTCTTTTCTTTTTGGAAACTTATTTCTATTTTTCTTTTCTTTTCCTTTCTGAAGCAAGTAACTGATTTTTGTTTGGACTACAGGTCTTTTCTCTTCACTTTTGTACTTTCATCCTATTTCTCATATGCATCAAATAGGTGGGTTTATTTTTATTTTAGGGTTAATAGATGGGTAAGGAAATGTTGGTGAAAAATGAAAATGGCTAAATGAAAGGTTCAATGGGGCGACTAGCAATAAAATTTGTACTAGTATGTATTTATGGCTATATCGATCTAAAGAAAGCCTAAATTCTCTTCTAGGATTCGGATGGTGATAAAGTAAGTAGACAGGTGATTTATCTACTCGAAATAACTACTCTTCTGTGTCATTACTCATAAATCACTCATGTCAACACTTTTAGGCTAGAATCTCATTGGATTTGAAATTAAGTAGTCTAACCGTGGGTCCCAGAAACTTACTGCTAAATACAGTCAATGATACTCATTGCATGAATGTTCATGAAAAGATGAAAAATTATTGCCTATGTATTAACCTAAGTTTCAAATAACAAATTCTTATCCTAGTGCTAAGGTGAGATTTCTAGACAATTTTCATCACAGAAAAGGAAACAAGACTTTGTCACTAAATACGCTTACTTAGAAAGAAAATAAAGATATATACAACCTAAAAATGCCAAATTTATGGAAAAAGGTTCTAACCACCCCCAAACAGAAGGACACTTTGTCCCCAAAGTGTAAAAGATATGGGAAGAAGATACCTTAGAAACTTGAGCAAAAATTTAGCTAACACACTGCAACAAAATGTTCTTTGATCACAGTAGATAACATACAAAAAGAAATTTGAAAATAGCACACTAATGAAAAGAAAACAAACAACATACAAAGAAACAAACAAATACAACAAAAAGGGAAGAGCATGCCAAATACATATATATACAGCCCACAATGGAAATTCAAGTAGCATCCAATCTAGGATCATCATGTGTGAAGTGCCACTCTTTAGCATCACACCAGTTAATAATGGCCTGCCATAGGCTCCATTTTGTAGCTCCAGATCGGTCCAAGCGTCATAGCATTTTATTATTATCTGGGTAGCACGAACCGTTCTTCAAGTACCTTGAACAACGTTCACGCCATACCCGGAACCGTAAAGAACGAATTATTTTATTTGCAGGACACATGGAATCTACTGTAATACATATGGATATAGCCTCAAACTACCCTATCAGGGGTTGGTCTGGGTGGAATCCATTTCCCATGTCCCTAGTAGGTAAACATATGACAGCCTACATGAAATCTTTTTGTGCGCAGCAATAGCATAAATGTGAATTGTAAAATACATGAGTATATATACATGTTGAGTTTTTTAATGTCGATCCTCAAGACGAATCCCATTTTGTGGGCTGAACGGCGCGGTGGTGAAGTTGGTTCCGCTCTACTGGTGTGAGGCAAATGTACACCTTATACTGGCAAGCATCTCCCAGCGGTTGAAGACCGGGGCAGGAAGCCGTTTGACAACGCATACACCACCTCATCTTTTGTGCACGTCGTTTACGAGCAAAAGAACTACGACCTTGACCTATCCGAGATGGGTAAGATTTACACCAAATGATGAGTTGAATGTCAGTTGGAAGAGAGTAGAAAAAAGTAAAGAAAGAAGGAGGGGAAATTTTGGGTGCCCATCTTGTACCATAATTCACGTTTGCTCGACTATCAAAAAACATTTATACTCAGTTCTGAAATAGAGTTGTTGTGGACTAAGACTCTCACGCTTGCAACCACACACTCCAAGATAAATTTGAGAGACTAAGAGAAAGGTGGGCCTGGGTAACAGAATGGTGCACTTCCTTTATATAAGAGTGGAATATAGTACACCGAAAGAAAAAGACAAGTCGTTTAAAGTCAGATTCTCGAGACTTTAATTCAATGTGGGGTTCTCAAAGATCAATACACAACTTATCATATATCAACAACAGAAAAAGTTGTGGGTCTGTCCAACTAACACGTTTTTCACCCCCAAACAGATTAAGACACCAAGATTTGTTGCCTCGAGATTTAGTAGACCGAAACCTAAACGAGCATACACTTTTGTTTTTCTCAAATGCAGTGGGATCCATGTAGATGATGGTGAGAACAAGGATGGTCAGAAAGAACATTCAGGAGGTATATATTTTTGATAAAGTGGAGATGAAAAATATGAGAAAGTGGGTTTAGCACTAAACTCATTGAAGGAGTGAGTCTCTACTATTTCGCATTTAAAAATGAAATGCTCCCGTGGTCGTTCTTGGCTAAAACGTTCTCGCTAGAAGGATTGAAAAACTCGTGAAGTACGGGAGACGCGAGAAAGTCGAGTGCAAAAGCAACTTTCTTTTTAAACGGCGGAGGATGGAAAACCTTGGTGGTAGAAAACCGGAGGGTTTCTAGAGATGGTAACGTGCTGGAATGGCAGTTAGCTAGTTCCCAGAGTTCCATATCAGTAGAAACTGATAGATACTCGATGCAATTTTCAATTGGTGGATCAGAAGGATCAGTTGGATAGAGATTTATAAATTCCTCCTCTGTCATGTCTTCTTAAAAATTGTGACTTATCTTCTTCCACCATTGGTGTTGAAACCAATAAGGAAGTTATGACATCGTTCGAACTATCGATCATGTTTATCTTTTCATCCAATGATTGGGTTATCTTAAAGACTTAATCTCAACAGATTAATTCCTAAAAGACAATATTATGGATCCATCACAACAGTTGATGATGGCTTTTGCAGTTGCGAGGAAGGGGCATCCTAAGATGATAAGGCTAGAATAGGAAGCAACTTCAATGTCCAGAATGACAAAATCAACAGGGTAAGAAAAATCTTAGACCTTGACGAGGACGTTGTTCACAATGCCTTTGGGGTATTTGATAGAGTGATCTGCTAACTACAATTTCATGCTAGTAGGTTTGAGATCATGGAGACCTAACTGTTAGAACAAATAATAGGGAAGTAAGTTGACACTTGTTCCCAGATCTAAAAGTGCAGTAGTGGTATACTTGTCTCCCAAAGTGCATGGAATGGTGTATCTTCCAAGGTCCTTTCCAGATATAGGTACAGTTTCTTTCTCAGCTTCAGTTGGGTGAATATCCAGCGTAAGGATTTGATTGTCTACGTTTCTGTCAAATTGAAAAGTGTAGACTGTGTTTACTTCACCCTGGTTTTGATTACTGGTACCTGGTGCATTGTTGAGTTCAAAGGCTGTGTTGGTAGGCATAGGATTTGGAACCGCTTGTCCAGGAAACAAACCTTTTTGAGTTTTGTCTTGGGTTAACATCTGAAGCGATTGTTGAATTGATGTCAGGATTTGAGATTGTTGATTCATGTAAGTCAGAAAATTATCGATGAGTATATCAACTGGCTGTGAGATTGCACAGGTGGTGTTGTTGGAACAAGATCACGGTAGTTGTTGATGGGTTGTTGATGTAAGAAATTTTGATTGGTGGGCACAAGGCTACGGTTGAAATTGGAAGTAGAATTACTCGAGAACTGGGCTTGTCCTTGCTGGAATTGCTGATTATATCCTTGCTGATATGAATTGAAGTTTGGAGGTGGCCTAAGAGGTTGATTGGCGAAACCTGGAGGTCCTTGTTGTTGTTGGTTGTTACGCCAAGAAAAATTTGTATGTCGTCGCCACGGTACGTGATAAACGTAAAAATGATAGTTTACCTACGAAATGAACGATAAAACTCAAAACGTAAGTAAAACTAAACGAGATTAAGTGCCTAGTTTATCAAAGATTGTTCTACTCTCTATCTATTGAACAGATATAGTGGAGTAGGAAGTTCGTTCCACTCCTAGTTCTTTCACATAGTAATGTTTTCTAAGTATAAATAATCTTAACTAAAGTCTAATGAGAGATTTACGAATTATAAACTACGATGAAATTACCCACAAGATACGACTAATTAACTACGGAATGCTGCGTTGATTCTATGATAAGGAATTCGGGGGTTGATTCCACCTTAACTCAACTTAACTTACTAACGGCGAATAAATTAATCGTCAGAATCCGAATTGAACTGCTAAGCAGAACAATTGGTTCTTCCTAATCCCTAATTACACATGGCACTTCTACCAATTCATAACTAGCATGTGAACGATTAAACCCATTCTCATGGTGAATTAATTATTTCTAGAGTGGAATAGAAATTACGACGACTCTACGATAATCGGAATCAAGTTTTCATCAAGGCTTCTCAACCCCCTCAAATGGAGGTTTAGCCGAGAATCATTCCGCAATCATTTCCATATAAATCTAAACTAAACATAATATCAAGATTCTAACTTTACTAATTTTAACAAACAATAATTGAAATCTAAGGTAATAACTGGAAAATGAATAACAAGTAGAATTTTAACCAGATCTATACTGCTATTGACAAAATCGAAAGGACTAATAATAATACTAATTTATTTATCTAATCAATGAATAACAATACTTTTAAAGGTTTAATCTAAAACAAGAAAATGAAATGAACTAAACTTAATTAAAAACCATTAAAACTAGATCTAGAAGCTATTCTAATCTAACCATAGCTACCATTACAAGGAACTAGTTTTCTAAATATAACTAGATCCTTAAGAACTAAGCTTTTCTTTGTTTTTATATGTTTCAGATCCAAAATCGTGCATGGGCTTGGAGCCATGTTTTGGGCCAGAGAATCAGGCCTAAAACCCAATTTTTTCAGTCCAAAAAGGCCTCTTCAGCTGTAGTTTCCTTTGACAAACTTTTCGTCCACTTTTACTCCTCTGATTGGGTTAAGGCTTAGACCATTGCAAATCTCTTTCCGAGCCGGTCGTTTTGATGTAAGGTAGGCCCAATTCCGAGGTCTTAGTCCAAAGATATGGTCTTCGGAAGTTCTGCTGACTTTGTGCACTGTTTCTGCCCGCGTGGACTTTGACTTTTCATCTTTTGACCCGGCTTTACAGAGGCTTTCTCCTCTTGAAAATCGGCCTTTAATCATAGAACTCCTTAGCAACCGACCTTTGCTCCTTTATCTTGCTAAAGTGGCACATTTCTGCACATAATGGACTTTGAAGCCTGAAATGCATAAAAACACGTAATCAGTATTAACTCTTACTTATTATTCACATAATTGGTCTAAAAGTACGATTGTTAAAGGGTTAAAACTACAGTTTTGGGCTCTTATCAGTACGTTAGGAATGTTGAAGGCACAAACTTCTTCAAGTTGATACGGCGTGGATTCATAAAGCAACGGACAAGAGAGTTCAGTATGGGCCAGGCTCTAACCAAGATAACATGGGGAACTGTTGATGTTCATGACTTGTTGCGGTTTTTTATCATTGATCTGCACGGAAAGCGCATCTACCTTCTGGGTTAGGGACGCGATCAGGGTTTTTAATTCTGGATCAGGTTTGACTTCAAATATAGATGTGGCTTTTGGAGGAGTGAGATGAGATGAGCGGGAAGAATCAATTCTTCCCAAAGAGGTGCTTCTCGATGCTTGTTTTTCCAAAAATTAGAATGCTTCATTAGAGCCTTTATCCATGAAATTACAACCGTTCATGATGTCAAGCGTTTCTTGTTGATGCTCGGACAAACCATTAAAGAAAGAACGGACGAGGGCATCAGTGTCAAGTTGGTGATGGAGACATTCGAGAAGAAGATCATTAAATCTTTCCTATGCTTCCGTAAAGGATTCCTGAGGATGTTGACAAAAGAATAGAATCTTCTGAAGCATTTTTTTAGTTTTCTTCTTAGTGTAGAATTTTATCATGAATGATTGCACTAATTTTTCCCATGTGTAGTAAGAATGAGGCGGTTCGCCTGCTAGCCAGACCGAAGCTTTATCGGCTAAGGTGAAAGGAAACAACCGTAGCAAGACTTGTTCTTCGGAAACGTTAGGATGATGGAAAGTATTCAAGACTGTATGTATCCGACGAAGGTGATAGTATGGTTTCTCATGTTCCAAACCATGGAAAACGGGTAACAAATTGAAGACGTTTGGTGGGATTCGAAAATCCACATCAAGCTATGCAAGTTTGATACAGGAAGAAGGTCCTTCCTTTAAAGTAGTGTAGAAGTCCAAAAGGGGCTTCTCGACTGGAGTCGTTTCAACCATAACTATAGGAGTTAATGGCAACGGATGCGATTTTTGAGGTTTAGTTATAGAGGAAGAGTTTGTTTGAGGTGATAATTTACGTAATTACTTATCGTATTTTTTTCTACGGTATGTGTATTCAAGTTCCTTACTAAGCTATTACCAAACATTAATCTCATGCAAGCATAAAATAAGCGAAGGCATACAAGGAATGAATTTTTACGTGTGATTGATACAATTACGTGAGGATGAAGATGAACAATGTAAGCTTGAGCCTCTGCTAATGATAGCAGTTGAACAAGGATTATGTTGGCATAGACAAACAACCAGGTCACTTGACAGATTAATGGAGGTTTTCCGTGCAAGCTTGTTCCTTAATTAGATAACCTCAATCTTTGCAAGCTTCCTAGACATTTGAATATGAGATATTTTATGATTGGTTTTTTTTTTTTTTTTTTTTTTTTTTTTTTACAAATTTTACTATTCACATATTATACAAGCAAATAAGGCAATACAAATCTCAATACAAGCAAATTATTATACAAAAATACTTAGCATGTAAACAACCTATAATCAAAAAATTGTAGAATGCTTTGTAAAAACCAATATTGTATTTCTAATATACTATAAACTTAAATAAAAATCATGCTAAATACAAATGCTTCCTAAACATGTGACATGCTACATAAAATATACGACACTAGTTGACGTTTGTTTCGTATAAGAATTTGATTTTGTCAATATTCATTGAGATTGCGAATGTTATATAGAGAGCAGCTTTGCCCCGAAGGGCTTAGAAATAACATACCCAACTCTGATTTTAATCCCTCGACGGAATGTTCTCTTCTTTCTTGACAAAATCAAATTTTTATACCAAACATTCCACACAAACATATATATGCTAAACAATCCCAATCATGCAAACAAAACTTGAATACACACTACAGTACGCATACAAGGTTTAAACATGTTATATCATGCAAGAAATGGACTCCTCTTATAAGTGAGTCGAGGAGTTAGAGAAAATGGAACCTAAAAATCATCCCGCAACTCCACCTTATTGATAAAATTTCAGAACTTCCTCGCAAGATATGGAATACTACTATCCACTCCAGGAACAGGGTTCACTGCCTCAAATAGGCATTGATATCATATGGATCCGGAGGACTTGACGTTCAAATGTGGGAATCTAATTCCCGAGAACAGTAGCGGGTGCGACTCAAAAACAACAACCACAAGTCGTGCGCCAACTCTGTTAAACTGGGGGACTCACGCACGCCACCTTTTTAGTTGCATCCCGCGACTAGAATCTAGTGCCAGATATGAGAATCTGTGACCAAAAAAAAATTAGTAGACAAAAATAAATTAAAAAATAAAAATAAAAAATGGAAGGGAGAGAAAAGGGGGGATTCCCCGTGACTTAGATGAGCTTCATTGTATTGCCTCAGTAAATGTTAGGCCGGCAGCAGCACCATTTTATAAGAATTAAATTAGATGATACTCTAACTCACACTTATATCAATTACCTTACTCTCGATTCATGTTGAAATATACTTCGAGTAAAGTGATAAGAGCCCAAAACTATAGTTTTAACCCCCCTAACAATTACCTACTGATCGGATTTGGCTGAAGAGGCACCAAAATCCTACTATTTATATGGAGTGTATCCAGAAGACGTGGAGGTTTCCTGAAGAGAGGGTAGTTGAAGAGGATGAGTCGGAGGATGAGGAGGACACGACATGTTTTCATATCGATGCCTTGGAAAGGTGTACGTCTAATGCATAACGAATGTCGGTACTTCATCGTGGCATGTGTTCTCTTAATACTATTTGTTAAGATCTCCAGACTCGGCAGGCTACCATACATCATAACTTTGAGACTCGTGCCCAACGGAGGATGAGCGTTGGGAAGAGATGAAGGCCGAGATGGAAGCTTAGCGAAAGTTCCGAGAAGATATGCTGGAACACTACCCACCCCATGGGGGTTCTTTTACTGAGGAGGCGGCTGTGAGGCACGAGCGTCGTCGCCGAAGGACGGATGGCTCTGGCCTTTCGGGAGCTTAGGAGCCATCTCCTTCTCATGTTCCATCCTCTACCAGCAGCGCGTGGTTTAGGGATATTATGAGTTGATGTTGTTTTTTATTTGTTTTTATTAGTTCGGATGTTAATTTTTTTTTGAATTCGGTAATTAATTGTATTTGAATTTGAATTTGAATTTAATTTGGTTCTTTTCAAATTGTGCATTGATTTTATTGTTAATCCCACCTTCCCGAATTGTTTGGGGGTGGTATTATTTATTCAGAGATTGCATTTAATCTCCTTGCTTAAAAAACCGGTACATTAAAACCCCCTCAAATCCTAACCACTCACAAAACCTCCCTGTTTTTTTGAAAATAATAAACTGACAAAAATACTCCCCCTACTTAACAGACCCGTGAACCTGTGAATCCTTCTATTTTCTCTCTTCCTTCTTTTTAGCTTTTTAGATCTGAAATTTCTTCTCCTACAAATCTAAATTCACATAGTTAAGATGGCAAAACAAAAGAAAAAAAATGGTTGAATCACCAACAAAAACTATGAAAGCAACAAAAGAGAAAATGAAGAACTCTACACTCTCGAAAAAAGCTGAAAATCCAAAAAAAAAAAAAAAAAAAAAAAAAAAAAACTTTCAAGTTCTAGAAGAGATGGAGATGAAGTTGAGAAGATGACTGCTCCAAAAACTTCGACGAACAAACCAAATCCGGTGAAAATCTTCAACCTTTAATCATATTTCTATAAATTTGTATGAAAAAAATGAATTTTCATATGCTTGTAAATATGAATTTACGTTTGTTTAGTTATTTTACTATGTATTTTCTAGTTTTCATAGTTTTGCAATTTCATTATGCATTTTTATGTTTGTGTAGTAGTTATACTATGCATTTTTATATTTTCGTAGTAGTTTTTACTCTGCATTCTTAATTTTTATTGTGCTTGTTTTTTCATGTTTGTGTAATGTGTGGTGGTAGTTTTACTCTGCATTTTAAAATTTGCGTAGTAGTTTTACTATGCATTCTTAAATTTACATAGTAGCTTTATTCTGCATTTTCATGTTTGTGTTGTAGTTTTATTTCATGTTAGTGGACACTAGACAGACAAAAATATGGTGAGTTTCTCATTAGTAGGCTAGCAATGACTTAGGTCTTAGACTAGTAAGGCTACAAACGAAACTCCGATCCACTATGTTCCAGTCCAAATCCTCTCTCTCTCTCTTTCTCGATCGATCGAACGAGAACCCTACAATTTCAAGCCTTGTCTACTCCAATTTCCAGTGAGATATCCACCAAAACGAGTTCTCTTTTCGGTGTTTGTAGAAGTCTTGGAATGAAATACTATGAAGTCCTTTGGTACACCCATGTCAATTAAACTGGAAAGAAGCCAATAAAGCCATCCAAAAACTGATGTTGTTTTATGATGTTATGTTTTATCCTTTGTGGGATCTATCTATTATGTGGTTGTGTGCATATTACATTGTATAAATGATTGGCCATCCCTGAGTTCAATTATTAAAGATTGTTTAGTCCATAGTAGTTTTACTCTATAATCTTAAATTTTCATAGTAGTTTCACTCTCCAATCTTAAATTTTCATAGTATTTTTACTCTGCATTCTTAAATTTACGTAATAATACATTTATGCATTTTAAAGTTTTCCTAAATGATATTTGTTATTAATTGGTTTTCTCTCATTATAACAGAATGTAAACAAGAAGAAGGTGTACAAGACATTTAGAGCTTCCGTAGTAACTCTACTAGGTCATGTGCAAGATTTTAAGGCAATTCTTAGAGATGACCATATTGCGAAGCTGAAAGAAACACCATTTGGAAAGTTGTTTATGGTGCTTCACAATGGTACAATCACAAAGACAATGTTAGAGAAGCACAGACACTACACATAATCAAAGTCTTACGAGCATACTCAAAGAAAAGGCGAAAATTCAAATTCGGAAAAAATAAATGGGTGGAACTGACTCAAAGCTGTTACTTTCGGCCAGGAAAGATAGTGTTATTCCAGTCGAGAACCATCCTTACTCGGGAGTGTTCGACTATCATGTACTATTACTGTTAATATGTTGGAGTTGTTTAGTATTCATATTCCGACCACAAATTTTGAAGATCGAAAACAAGTTGAAGATAATTAACAAAAGAGAATTCAATTTCTAAATGTTCTCTAATGTTAAAGTTGTTTAGAAAATGTTATTGTTAATCTTCTCATCTTTTCAGTAGCTATTTTATAGAACAAACTATTCACATCTACATACAAATTTGCATAGTTTAAACTAGTATGAAAATATAAATTTCCATATGTAAATATAACTTTACATAGTTTAACTCGTATGAAAATATGTGTTTTCATATGTAAATATAAAATTGCATAGGTTAACTACTATGAAAATATAAACTTTCATACGCTATCTCAAATTTACAGACATGTTCAGTTTCAAAAACTACTATGCAAATGACAGTTTTCGTATGTAAAAAAAAAAAAAAAATCATGTTAACCAAGTATCTAAATATAAATTTTCACAAGAAAAATCAGAAGTCATACTTATTCAGATTTAAAATTTTGGTACAGTGCCAATTGCTAGTTCAATTGCGGCTTGCGCTTTTTATTTTCCTCTTGCAACACCACTGCTTTCATTCATTTTCTTGTTTCATATTTTTATTGGCTTCTTGATTGTATTCATGCAATCATTTTTCTCTTGGGCATTTCCACAAATATGCAATGAGCATATTCAACTTCTCCCCCACCTTGAATATATACCACTCAAATTTATACCTATAAAATATGGTTATCCATGAACCCATTTTCTATCACAAGAAATCGGTGTTTTTTTTTTAGTGTAATGAAGAATCTTTGCTGTTTTATTGGAAAAAGTAGTTCTTCTTTGAAGGATCATGATTTAATGAAAAGGGTAGAATAGGAAACCAAAAATTTAAGGGGATAAAAATTAGACCGCAAATTGCTTATAATTTGGCAAGGTCTAAATAATAGGGAGGTTCTACGGATACGTTCGTGACTAAGGAGTTTACACATAACCGGATTGGATTGAGGGGGTTGAGGCCTATTTCTTAATTATTTATTCTAACATGATTTTTATATGATCCTCAATTTTAGAAGTTGATTTGGAGTGATTGTTGGGAATATTGTCGATATTGGCAGGCTATGAGTAGATATGGTGGTAGGATGAAATCTAAAAGAGTTTAGAAGTTATTATTCTAAATTCAATCTAAAAGATATTAGGTTTGGTTTAGAATCAAGAATATGGCTTGTTTCCGTTTCGGTTTTGGAAATATTTTGTTTCCGGCAATTGCCTTAAAGCTTTTTGGCAACTTCCCGATTTGTTTTGGAAACTCAAAACCTATATAAACTTCATTCATTCTCCACACAAAACTCACATCTCTCACCTTTCACTCCCAATTTTTCTTTTTTTTTTCTTCTTCACTTCAGCACTCAAGTAGCTCGAAGTGCGCCTGCGCCCAAAACACTATAAAGAGAATTTCCCCTGAGCGCAACCCGCACCCTACCAAGACTAAAAGTGAGCCCCGCGCAAAAAACTCTTGTAACTTCGAAATTCACTTCGAAGGCCAATTACCGCCTACCCGAGCATAGTTTGAGCCCCCCGCTAACCCTCAGAGTCCGCGAAATATTCTGATTTTTTGTGGGTTGTTCCAAGATCGTTTGCAGCTATTCTAGAGAGTAGTTTTGTGATGAAATCTCCTACAGTCATACCGGAGCAATCTTTCGAAGACTTGTTGGGAAGCGAGACTTATGGAGGTTGGTTCCGCGACAAGATCTTGCAGTTAGGATGGCGGCATCTACTGGTAAGTGATGACAACTCATATTCACCTCAGGTTACTGCATTTTTCTACAATAATATTACTTTCTATTGGAACCAAGACGGAGAACAAAAATTTTCCCTTGCAATTAATGACACGACAATGGAATTCAGTAAGTCTTTGATAACATTAGTTTCGGGATTGCCCTTGCCGGATCCTATGCACACGTGGGGATATATGATCGATAATGCATACCTCTATGACTATACATATTTTCATGAGTATTATGGGGGAGGGGTGTTTCGTATAATGGACCAAGGGCGTTATAACATAACCCTTGGTAGCCTGTCCCTGAATGTAGGCACCACCATGTTATTCATCCTGATGAATATCTTAAGGGAGTGGCAATTTACTTCTGCAAATAGTACCGCTGGTGATGTTTTTCTTGCTTTAGCTGAGGGACGTCGCCGATATGACATTCCCCGAGTATTAGTGGATAGTCTTAAAAGAGCCCAAAGCATGAGGCATAAGTATCTTCTTATGCCTGTTTTGGTTTACCGCATCATGCACGGTTGTTTACCTGAATTCTGTACCCAGTTCACGGATTGGAAAAGGGTTAAAGTCATGAGACCCACCAATTAGGTGGTTCGTTCATTTCGAGTTATGACTTGGCCTGGTTGGCAGGTGTAACCTCATTTGGTTGCCCCTTACACCCCATCAGACATAGTAACACTCGACATGTTAGCACGAGTTGATGACACACGGTGGCGGGCTTGGCAAGTTATCATGGCATGGCAGGACGTGAAA
The DNA here is from genome assembly GCF_015680905.1 of Coptis chinensis. Lineage (NCBI taxonomy): Eukaryota > Viridiplantae > Streptophyta > Magnoliopsida > Ranunculales > Ranunculaceae > Coptis > Coptis chinensis. The sequence continues at coordinate 81,386,221 of NC_141463.1, read as the reverse complement.
GAACCTCATCTCTTTGAAGAGGAAGATGAGGAGGATGACGATTAAACGGGAGATAAGGTAAGTTTTTTTAGTTTTAGTTAGTGTCTGCTTATGTCCCAAGCAATTTAATTCTTGTTAACCCCATAATGGGTGGAACTCATATAGAGTTGTGTCTATTTTTCTTTTTCTATATTAGTATGTTTAACCTTATTTTGCAGATGTTTCAAAATTTCACACATTTCCATGGTATTTTTCTACCCTTTTTATTAAAATACTTTGAGGACAAAACATGCTTCTTGTTTGGGGGTGGCATAGAAACATGTATAATTAAGGCATCTGTTAGGATATAGATATGTATAATATGCACTTGTTTTCTAGTAAATTTTCAAAAAAAATAAAAAAATATGAATAAAAAGTTCATGCTATACATTTAGGAATATTGGTATTATTTTCTTTCTCTATGCTCTCAATAATCTAGAAGTCTCACGTAGCTTTTGCATGAAAATAGTTTTTAGAAACTTAGGTTAATATGTAGGTAATAATCTCTACATCTATCTATAACTATATTACATGAGTATCTATAATTGTTTGGCAGTAAGTTTCTGAAATCTAGGCTAGAGTACTTATTCTACAAATTCTGTGAGAATATAGCCTAAAGCCTTATATGAGTTAAACATTTGAGAAATGACATAAAGGAGAAGTAAAATCCGGATAGAGAAATCACACGTCCACTTACTTGATCACTATACCATATCCTAAGCGAGAATTTAGGACTTCTTTGGATCGATATAGCCAGAAATTCAAACCTATGAATTATTTTCCGCTAGTCGCCCCTTTGAGCCTTTCTTTAGCCTTTCATAAACCGCAAATCCTTTAACCTTTTACAAAAACAAAAATCAACCTACCCATTATAGAATGAGTCTGAGAATAGGATGAGTGAAGAACAGAGAAGAGCAAAACCTGTGTAAACAAAAATTAGTTAGTTGCTTCAAAAAATAAAAAGAAAAGAAGTTTCCATCCAAAGAAAATAAAAGAAAAATAAAAATAGAAACAAAATAAAACTCCAAAAAAATAGAATAAAGGACTCAAAAAGCCAAATAAAAAGGCTAAGGATGAAAACAAAGTGTAGAAGCAAAAGAACAAGGGTTTCTCTAGTTATGTAATATGAAGACCCTATTAACTCAGACTTGTCTCTTTTGACTATCCATTTCCTTCCTTCTTAAACCATCTCCTAATCCCCGCAACACCTAATAAAGACCTCTAGCTCAATTAGGAATAGGTTAGTGTGATAGTAAGTGGCAGATGTATTTGATCGACTCCGGCTTCCTTGTGTGTCATTGAGATTGTAAGGTAAAGTGTGCCCACTGCACACTGGAGTAGCAAAACTTAAGCGGAAAAATCAGAGTATTTTTGTCTTGACATTTATGTAAGGACCTACTTAAGGACGCTATTCCGAATTTTCAGAAACGGGCCTGCTAGTGCATTTCATAGTATTACTCATTGTATATATGTTTATTCGTAGATGATTGATTATTATGAATATATTAGCTTAGGTTTCAACTTGATTATTCTGTATTCATTGCTAAGTGAGATGTATAGATAGTTGAGACATAAATAAGAAAATAATAGTTTTGTTTCTTAGTCGTTGTAGTATAGATGAAGTTTGTGAGTACCTTCTCTAGAAAACTCTCACGAGGCTATAACTCGTCCACTAGGAAATTTCTAGTGGTTTAAGGCCTTGTTGCATATGGTCAATGCAATCGCACTCGGCCAAACGAGAGTAGTTAGAACTTTATTTTTGGTCACTTATTTTAATTTCTCATATTTGCTTGAGGACAAGCAAAATGCTGTTTAGGAGTGGTTTGATAAGAGACCAAAACTGTAGTTTTAACCCCCTAACAATAATACTTTTAGACCAATTATGCGAGTAATAAATAAGAGTTAATGCTGATTACGTGTTTTTATGTATTTCAGGCATTGGAGTCAATTATGTGCAGAAATGTGTCACTTTGGCGAGATAAAGGAGGAAGGGTTGGTTGTTAAGAAGTTCTGTGATTAAAGGCCAAGATTCAATGAGAAAAAACCTTTTAAAAGCCCGGTCAAAGCTGAAAAGTCAAAGTCAACGCGGGCAGAAATAGCGCACAAAAGTCAGTAAAACTTCCAAAGACTATATCTTTGGACTCAGACCTCGGAATTGGGCCTACCTTATGTCAAAACGACCGGCTCGAAAAGAGTTTTTAAATGGTTCAACTCTTGATCCAATCAGAGGAGCAAAAGTGGACAAAAAGTCTACTGAAGTCAAATCCGGCCCAAAACATGGCTCCTCAGCCCATGCACGAAAATGTGGATTTGGTCTCCTCCATTTCAACATACAAGACTTAACTCTTAAGAAGTTTTGGAGGTAGCCATTATAGATCAGTTTTAGATCTAGATTTAGACTCCATTAATTAATTAGTTTTTACTATCTTGTTTTAATTTAATTATTGAATCAATTGTTATTTCTTCATTAGATCAATAAAGTTAGTTAGTTCTTTATAATCTAGTTTTATTTTCCATTAATTATTTAGTTTCAATTCATAGATTTAGTTATTTGTCATTACTAGTTTCAATTAATTCTTGCATGATTAGATTTCCATTTGAATTCAAATAAGCAAATTTAGAATCTTTATATCATGTCTTGTTTAAATTCTATTAGAAATGATAGTTTAATGACTCTAGGCTAAACCTCCATTAGAGGGGGTTGAATAAGCCTTGATGAAAGCTTGATTGTTGTTAGCGTAGAATAGTCATAATTTTCCATTCCAATCTAGAAAGTAATTAGTTCACCATGAGAATAGGTTTGATTGCTTCACATGCTAGATGTTAGTTGGTAGAGATTACCATGAACAACTAGGGATTAGGAAGAACCAATCGCTATGCGAAAGCATTGCAATTTGGATTACGATGAATATTCGCTAGTTAATTAAGTCGAGTTAAGGTGGAATCAATCCCCCCTAATTTTTATCTAGTATCAATTTAGCATTTCGTAGTTGAGTTATTCATATCTTGTTTAGTATTTGAATTGACATCGTAGTATAACTCCCATCATTACTCTCATTAACTTTGGTAGGATCGATAGTCTTAGAAAACGCAAATTCTAAAGAACTAGGAGTGGAACGAATATTTTACTCCAATCTATTGCGATAGCATTCAAGAGTAGAAAACTTTGATAAATACTTCATAGAAAATAGCCTTAGTTTTACTTGCGTTTGAGTCTCGTAACTTATTCATAGGTAAAACTAACGTTTTACATATTATCATAAAAGAATCGTCCCATGCCTAAGAACCAGAGCACTTGTTCACAACTTAGCTAGACTATTCAAGAGAAACCTTAAATGAGAGAAGGCTTTAGGTGGAAGTTTTTACACTACATTACACTTCTTTTAATTACAAGTTCCAAAAGTTACTAATAACAAATTTATTCTAAATTTACTAAAGAAGATAGAAGAGAGAAAAGTGTGGAGGATTGATTTACCATGTGATTCAAACTACTATTAATGAAAGACATATTTCAATTGTTAGTTTTCATATTCACTTTGATTCATAGACAAATCAAAGTGAGAAATTAAACTTTGATCCCTAATAGAATTTCTAAATCTCTAAAGAGATTCTACTAGCATGAGAGATTAAATTAGCACCCTATCTCTAGAGAACTTTTTCAACCTCTAGTTTATTTTCCATTTCTAACTATTTTGTAACTGAAGTAAAAATCAAACTTGTTAAATTTTAAGCAACTGAATTACATCTTCATTAGTAGAGTTATCCTCACATGGGTTTATCTAACCATCCACAAGGGATGGGTTAGGTCATGGTGAGATAAATACAACTAATAAAGAAGAAGAAGAAGAAGAAGACATTTCTTATTTCCTAAACTATGGAATTATTTTCCTAAACATGAAACTAAAAGAGAGAATAAGAGAGTGCAGGGCTACAAGGCCTCAAATCCACAAGTAAATTGGCAAGTTTATTTAGAGAACCACCCCTCATATTTATAGTTTCAAATAAGTGAAATGGGTGGCGAAGATTACATATTATATTTTCAATCTAAATGTTACAATTTAATCTACTTTTATAATGGAATATATTTAATCTAAGTGGAGAAAGTGGGAGAATAGTAATTCCTATTACAAGATAAATAATTAGGAGTGGTTTGTGCATTTATTAAGTGGAAAAAGTGGGTGTTTACATAAGGTTTCACTTGATGATATCATGATGAATAGTAATTGGATTTTTATTTTGTCTTGGTTAGAACTTGTTTTAATTCTCAGTCCATTTAATTGATAAAACCTATATGCCATTGCATAAAGCTTGTTGCGATGATCGTTTTGACAGGTCACACGCCCAAAACGAAGTTCGGAGTCAAAAGACATGATTTTTTGAAGTTTCGTTCATTTTTCTACAAGATTTGACCAGGGCTGACCCAGAATTGACTATTTTAACTAGACATCATGGACTTGATTATGATCTTTTTAAACTTCCAATAGGCTTCTTTCGAAGTTGATAAAAAGACTTTGTTTTCAATTAGCATATTCACCTTGTTTCCATGCTAAAATGCCGATTCTTTCTAAAATTTCATCATTATGTGTCGTAATCTGCAAAAACATGAAAACACAATTAATTTTCATCTTTTACACACATAATTAACCAATATGTAATGTCTCTACGGGCTTTATATTATAGTTTTGGGTGCTTATCAACAATCCTACACTAGCTAGTAATAAAGTTAACTCACATTAGGGGTCTCCCAAATTAGCTAGGTGATTCATTAAGTTAGGGAGTTTTTCAACTTGTTTGAAAGCAAGAATGAAAGATGCGTTAGTACTAACTACCCCTCCGAGTAACCTGACTCCCTAAAGTGGACGTGAAATGTTTGGGTGGAAGAAACTAGGATTTTAAAAGATAGCTCAATTTGTCTTTGCATTGCTGCCATCACGCCACCAACAGCCAAGGAATCTGATAAGCAGCAAAAGCTTTCACTCTCGGCATTTAGGCTGATTCGATCCAAATGGAGAGCCAATTTTTTGTAACTGCTACTTCCACTGTTTCTGTTATAGCATTGCATTCCGCTATGTAATTAGTAGTAATACCCAAACTTTTGTAGAGTGTACTATTAGTATTACTACATTGTTATCTCTAAAGAAAGCTCCCAAACCTGCAATTCTAGGATTACCTCTTGCTACACCATCATGATTAATCTTGATTACACTTGCAGTCGAGGAAAACCATTCACACTCATAAATCTTAGGTGCTCTTTCAAGATTCCCCTAGCACTCCAAAGTTCTTTATCACCTCCAATCCTTGTCAGTCATTCCCCCACATATGCCCCTTCGAACCCTGACTTGCATGATGTACTTTTTTATTTATTTTTTACCTCTTGGGGGATATATAGGTTTAATTTGGATCTTCAAGAAGAAACTAAAACATGATAGTTGTATTGCAAAATACAAGGCTAATATAAATAGCCAAAGGGTTTTACTCAGAGATAAAATTTATACTATTTTGGAACCTTGCTCATGTAACTATAATTTCTTATTTAGAATTCTAAAGACTCTAGTTGAGTAGATGTGATCCACAATTTTATTCATCAAATGGTTTTCTAAAAACTTTTCCTAAAATAGTCATCTTGATGAAGAAAATTATATGGATCAACTTGAGGAACTACAATACCAAGTAGTACCAGGTGATGAGCTTAAGGTATACAATTTAGTTAAATTTTTCAATGAGTTAATACAAACGCCTATAAATAGCATGAGAAATTCGACAATATATTGGTGTCTTCTAGATATCAAAATAACGATGTTGATAAATATATGTACTTTCTTTAAGGTAAAGTAAGACATATATATGTTAATCTCTCTTTGTTTAGATGATTTAATATCATGAGTGCTAGCATTGAGAATGTTTATGAGACAGAGAAATTCCTATTGAGACATATATAGACTGTCATTAGAGATATGATAGTTAATTATGTTGTTTTATCTCATTTCTGTAACTATTATATTAAGTTGTCAAGATGTTAACGTTTGAATATAGTTGTAGCCCACAGCATACCTTAAACCAGACCGACCGGATGGTATAGGGGAATTTTAGGCACAACAGAATTGAATGACTGGTGAATATAGGAATTAAAACTTATGTTGGTCTCATTATGTTGTTATAGCACTTAATAGAAATATTTTTCATTGAAAACTATGGGTATTGTGATAGTAAGCCTGTGTTAACACCTCTTATGACATATATTCATCTTATAAAAAATAATCTACTTATGTTTCTCATACTAAATATGTCAATATCATTGGTAGTTTATTGTACTTGATGGATTATATATGTGAGAGATGACATATATAATTCCCACATTAATGGCATACTGAGCTGATAACCCATTGTCCTTATAAGGAACATTGATGTATATTGTCAGATTGTCCAAGTACTATAGCGGAGCCATTGATTATGGACTCATATTTAGTAGATTTCCATCATTGTTGGAATGGTAATATGTCATAAACTGGATCCAGTAATGTTTATGTGTTTACCCTTGGTGAAAATTGAGTGTCTTAGATATCATCCAAGCTAATCGCCTTAGAAAAGGCATGTGATGATGCTGAGTAGGTTAGCAACCTCTTGGTAAATCTTCCCATTGGCTCTAAACAGCCTCCTGATGTGTATATGTTTTGCAACTATCTCATTGCAATAGCTAAGACTTAAAGAAATATGTGCAATGGGAAATGTATACATATAAGTTTGAGATATAACTTAATCAAGCAGCTGCTAGAGATTATGTTAGGTCGGACTTAGTTTGGCCACATGTCTGACCGCAGAACTTATTTGGAGGCAAGTGGTTATACATCGAGGGGGATGAGATTTATGCCCATATATAGGGCGACACTGACGGCAACCCTACCTATGTGATTGGAGATCCCATGAAGTAGGTTCAAAAGGAAAAACAAGGCACTTCGTTGTCCTGCAGTTCTATCATCTTATTTATTTATAAGACGTCCCACCCTATGGCAAGATGGTATTATAGTATACATTATATAACTAGAATTGTAGTGAGTAAGGATGAGTTCTTTAACTCTTATTCGATTCCATATCCCATATTTTAATGAGGTGGTGTATTTAAACTGCAATGTATACCTAATGGAAATCCACCCATGTGAATGTAGAATTGGGTCAGTTCTTATGGATATTTGGGCAAATATTCTAGAGCATTCATGTATCACAGGTAGCGCAGGGCCAAAAAGCACAACACCGCAGAACAAGCAATACAATGAAAGAGTAGTGTGGGTGTATGTCCTCTATCTCGCTACAAGGGAATGTTGGTTCAAAGATTTTATTCTACCACTTTCACGTGAAATATGATTTGTTGCCCTATGACTGGTTTAAACCCGTAAGGCACCAGTATCTTAGGCGTTTCATTTTCGATTCTCTCTAGCATTTCATAAACCATTTTCTTTTGTAATATCCTATTCCAAAATAGTTGGGGACTATAAGTATTTTGAAATAGTAGGGGATTGTTGGAATCTCTTGATTGGCATTTCAAATTACTATTCCCAGTAGGCTTCCTTCTCTGGTTTGGAAACCGAGTTTTGGACTTCTATTCCCAGTAAGATTCCTTCTTTGTTTTGGGAAACTGACCTTACCTCTATATAAACAGGACTATGCGTCCATACTAGAAATTAATTTACTCGTACAGAGAAATCAAACCAAAGATATTCAATTACGGGGACCCAAACCCATCTCTTTCATTCAAGCCTTCGCCGCCAGAGATAGTTTTGTTGCTATTCTAGTAGAGTAGATTATTGAAGTGTATCTTAGTCTACTTCTGTCATTGAATATTGTGAGTAGAGACGCGTGTGAAGCCTTTACACCGTCTAAGGGGGTGAAATCTCTTCTTAAGGATAGTGTATTCACACGCCTTGATAGTTCGTTCTTCCTCTGTCCTTTAGTTCTATTCGATTATCTAACCCCTATTACAACAACTACTCAACTAGAGTCTTTAGAATTTTGAAGAAGAAATTTTAGTTACATGAGCAAGGTTCCAAAATAGTATAAATCTTTTCTCTTAGTAAAACCCCTTAGCTATTTATATTAGCCTTGTATTTTGCAATACAACTATCACGTTTTATTTTCCTCTTGAAGATCCAAATTCAACCTATATATCTCCCAAGTGGTAGATTAACTACCTCCCTTTAATGATTATGTAAATCAAGAGTCCAATTTAAAGGAGTTGTATCCTTATAAAAAAAAAAAAAACTTCTTATAAATAGACAACATCTTTATAGGTGAATGAATCTTCCTCAAAAACATGTAAACGTCGTCATCACCATGAATGGTGGATGTACTCACTGATAGTCTTCCAAATTTCTTGTTCAGAAATTATAGGATTTTCATTTTGTAGTTCATTATGAACATTCAACCACAGAAAACATAATTTCAAATAAATTAGCATATAAAACATTCAATGATAGTGTGGTATCTGCAAGATTGTTATCACTCATGACAACTGAAAACAAGCATCACTATTATAAGTTTAACCAATGAACATCTACTAGATAGTTCTAGGTCTCAAAAATATTTCTTTTAGATTCATTCACAATAGCCTTGGGAAGGCACCCCCCACATTTTGAAGCATTTTGGATAGGCCCAAGACATTTCCATACTTTGTAGGTCAATGTCTTTCCAGTTATCTTGTGAGGTAAACTATGGTAAAACCGTTTCATGCATATAGATCACGACCCCCCACAATTCAATGGTTACTCAACCTAATCAAACTTACATGCAAAACACATTATACCGCAAACACTAAAAGAACCTACAACAATAATATGCACTCTTATAATAAGAATATACATTACTCAAGTCTATGATTATGGATCATATTAAGCATATATAGTCATATTATGTTCATGCTATCTATATGAAAGGAAATCCACAAATGATTCTAATGAATCTTAAGGAATAGTAGAATTAGATTAAAATGTTTTCTCCAAGATAATACCATTATCAATCTTCTTTTCATCATTCAACATTCCAATTTTCATAGTGAGCCAATCCACGCACTTGTACATCACCTTGACTATTTATCCATAGTCAAAGGAGGATAATGCCTAATAAGACAATCCACAAGCGTTACATCTCATTGTCTAAAATAATGACAAGAGGATATTGTCTAATAAGACAATACATAACCTTACATCTCCTTGACTAAATTAGGTTTAGGAGGATATTGATTGTTTCACATATTGTTTCCTTCTTGTAGACAACGATGTTCATTACTTAAAAAAAATATATGACATAGTTAAACTTCATGCCAAAGGTAAAGAATGTATTCATGCCAAACATACTTAATATCATACTATTGGTCTAGGAAAAGTAAACTTTAACTACACCATTCACAACAAAAGGTATATGATATTAAACAAATCCAACCACTGAATATGCAAAACAACAAAGGACTCCACCTCCTCTTCATGCATGAGCTCAAGTAAGATAGAATATCATATCAAGAAGACCTCAAGTGTAACCACAACATCTAATGGCTCAACCCATTAATGTCTTCAACTAGAAAAAAAAATTACCAACAAACTATCATTAAGTTCAAAGTAAATCCACGATGATTAATTTCCAAACTAGCATGCTACACAACTTTAACATATACTATATTGGATACAAGCTACAAATTACTTCATCTAACATGTAGTCTCACAACATTATAATTATAACCATCATATAACAACACGTACACTCAATAGACAAGGTAAGCAATTATGCATTGAATACATTATAATTACTAACCAAGATTTGAATGTGGTTTATATTAAATATCTTAAGGTCTCTCTTAGACCATCTACATACATCTTCATATGTACTGTGTGTGCATATTTTAGCAAATAGATATGTAACACGTGGCAGCATCTTCTTAAGGCTCGGATATGGTCTTGGTGTAGGTAGAAAGTACCAGAACACACTTCAAGTCCAGATCCTCTCACTTCCTAGGTTCAGAAATGAGACATTTCCTAGGTTCAAAAGTGAGACAAGAAGAGGAGGTTCGTGGGCTTTGGAACTAGTTGGAGTAGTAGGTTCATATAACCAACTCCTAACTATGAACTCCAAATCCGGAGCTCAACTACTAGGCTCGGAGCTCTAACTACTACTCCGAACCTAAACATGTTTTTCTGTTGTTTAAGTCAATAAAGGAAACCTATTTGACTTGGGAAACATGGGGCTTCTAGAAGAGTCAAGATGAGACTTAACAAGAGACGGTCTCCTAGTTAAACACTAATTGGAAAACCTCATCTATTCTTATAAATATAATAGTTGAACTACGCTTTGAGTTTGATTCCTATACACAGGATACGTAAGCAGCCATTAAAGAATGTGGTTCAACTCATCATCTTTTAAAAACTTTTCTTCTTCTTGATCCAATACTTCTCATTGTTCTTTGATCATCAACAAAATACTTGTGTTTTTAGATTAGGAAAAATCATCACACAATTGGCGCCGTCTGTGGGAACACCATATAGAATTAATTTGATTTCTTGGTCAAAAAATTTTGGTTCTAGGTTCTCCTACCCACCATTTTTTCTTGGGTTTGTTGTTCTTTAAAAAAAATAATTCTTTTCTTCACTTTGATTCAAAATCATGGTTACTACAAGAGCCAACGCGAATCAAGGTAATAAGGGGAATAACGAGATCAATAACCCACATGTTACTTCTCAAAAACAATCTGAACGTAGAGGAGATCGTCATTTTGGACAAGGGCATGAAGAATATGAGCCTAACAATGATACTCCTCAATCTGCCATAACCAACCAAGCCGTTATGGATGCTGTGATGGCCGAGCGTGGTCAGCAGGAAGCTCGTTTGCATTTTTTCCAAGACTACTACTGCACATAGGAGGGTCGTTCACCTCCAAAGGTGTTGCCTACTAATGGAAACTCGAGGAGGTAGTTCCGGCCACCAAGTCTTGACCATGGTAAGGGTTATGTCCCAACGCCTTATATCCCTTACTTCGTTGGGTATCATAGCGACCAACCAGATTCGGATTATAATCTGGAATTGGATCCAACCAGACCACGTTCTTTAATGGCTACCTACGTATCCTGTGTATAGGAATCAAACTCAAAGCGTAGTTCAACTATTATATTTATAAAATAGATGAGGTTTTCCAATTAGTGTTTAACTAGGAAACCATCTCTTGTTAAGTCTCATCTTGACTCTTCTAGAAGCCCCATGTTTCCCAAGTCAAATAGGTTTCCTTTATTGACTTAAAAAACAGAAAAATATGTTTAGGTTTGAAGTAGTAGTTAGAGCTCCGAGCCTAGTAGTTGAGCTCCCGATTTAGAGTTCATAGTTAGGAGTTAGTTATACGAACCTACTACTCCAACTAGTTCCGAAGCCCACGAACCTCCTCTTCTTGTCTCACTTCCGAACCTAGGAAATGAGAGGATTTGGACTTGAAGTGTGTTCTAGTACTTTCTACCCACACCAAGACCATATCCGAGCCTTAAGAAGATGCTGCCACATGTTACATATTTATTTGCTAAAATATGCACACACAGATGCCCCCCTTTTTTATTCATGGGTTGTGAATCAAACCCTTAAGGAAAAAGGGCGGGTAAAAATGTACGTGACATCTTATGCCTTGATTTTCTCTGTGGAATGTATCGGCAAAATTTCACATTACTTCAATGCAAGGAATTGTAAATTCGGACCTGCCATGACCATGCCCCGAACCTTGTATATTAGGCTGAACTTGGTGAAAACCGGTCCTTCCATGCCTTGTGAAGATCCAAACTTGGACATTAGTAACTTGGTGAAATCCGGACATGCAATGCATTGGGATGACCCAGATCTGGTCAGATCAATCCGACCCATGTTTCACAATGATTCGGACTTGAGATTACATTCCGGAACTAAACTTCATGAAAGCCGGACTTGTCATGCCTCGCGTTTACCCGGACTTGGAATACTAGCTCATCTAATAGACCGAACAAGGTCACATGGCCCAGACTTGGGTAGATTTCACTAAGTCACCTTGACTCGGACTTGAACTTTTGAAAGTGCGACCCGGAACTGAGCCTTGTGAAACTTGAACTGTTTAACATGAAACTCTTTTAGGTTCGAGCACGTTTATATTATATAACCCAGAATTGTAACTTTTTTTTTTAGTCTTTCTTTAAGTCCGGACATGTGACCCGGAGTTGTAACTTTTTTTTTTTTTTTTAGCTCCTAACATGGACCCTGAACTTGTGCTCACATCCCATAAGCCCATAACTGGAACTGTAACTCATTTATGTTCTTTCTTCACTTGGTCAGGAGGTGGGAGCCGAAGGTGCAACTAGCCAATCCGGAATAGAGATGCTCAAGAAGTCCCTTCACTTCCTTACTTTCCGAAATCCGTTTATCTTTAAATATTAGAAACTAGAAAATAAACTTACTATCTCATCTGCATGTAAACTTAAGTACCCACTTCCACAAAGTCCTTGCTTCCACCATAACCAATTTGGTTGCGTCCGCCTTTTGAAGCATCTCCTACATCTCTTTAAGTTTGCAGCATTGTGCTTACATCCAATGTCTGTTGATCTCACCGAAAAGAAAACAGTAAGCTTGAATTTTGGCTCTAACAGTTTACCTTGGTCTAACGATTCGATTGTTTCTTCTCTATGAAACCACCATTAATGGGTTGTTGAAGTTGCTTGGTTGCCACGAACACAACACCTTTCTCTTTACGGAAATTGAGGCTTTTGGTGTAAACAGCCACGTCTTTTTCTTCAAAAACTGAACTGTCAAACTCGGTCTTGATCAGTTCTGGGTTTGCTAATTGAACCATAACTCCTAGTTCGATCAAGTAAAAAGAACCAGTTCTGGCTTTATCAATTGATCGTGTGCTCTCAATTCCGATGTCTCACCAATCAGTTTTTTAGTTCTCCAATTGGTGAGGTAGTTCTGGATTTAGTACTGGACAATGCAATTCTGAATTCTTCAATCCACAAAACAGTTTCGGGTTTATTACTCAACAGAGCAGTACCAAACTTGGAATTCCCATAGAAGAAGTGGAGTTCCAAATTTGGAGTTCCTGACTAGTTAGGAAGTTGAATTTCAAACATGGAAAATTTCCGAACTAGTGAGGAAGTGGAGTTCCGAACTTGGACAAGTTCCGAATGTGGAGTTCCAAACTAATTAGGAAGTGGAGTTCCAATCTTGGACAAGTTCCAAACTAGCGAGGAAATTTAGACAAGTTTTGAACGTGGAGTTCATGACTAGCTAGGAAGTGGAGTTCTGAACGTGGAGTTCCTAACTAGCTAGGAAGGGAGTTCTGAACTTGGACAAGGTCCGAACGTGGAGTTCCTGACTAGCTAGGAAGTGGAGTTTCGAACTTGGGCAAGTTCCGAACGTGAAGTTCCTGACTAGCTAGGAAGTGAAATTCCGAACTTGGACAAGTTCCGAACGTGGAGTTCCAGACTAGCTAGGAAGTAGAGTTTCAAACGTGGAGTTCCTAACTAGCTAGGAAGTGGAGTTTCGAACTTGGACAAGTTCCGAACGTGAAGTTCTAGACTAGCTAGGACGTGGTGTTCTTTTCTCCTTATTTACATAAATATGTATACACATGTACAAAGAAAATTAATATCACACTACATCTAGTCAAACCAAATAATATCATTAATGATAAACAAAGCTCACGCATAACTTGTTGACTAGGTTATTAATAGTAAAAGGTTTAAGCTTAGGGATTTCCGTCCTAAGAATAAAAACTAGCATGCAACTCTAGGTATGAATATCCTAATATAATCAAACCAAAAAAATTGCAAGAGAGTGAAAGAATACGATACCTATTCAGTTGAAAAATAGGATTACCACGTTTTCCTCCATTTAGAAAAACAGTCCCAAAGAACTGTGAAACTGAACTAGCTTAGGATGAACTAGATATCAAGCCATATACCACTATAAATCTCTTTGAATCAGTTATTCAACCCAAAAAGCAGATTGCAAAACCGAGCTCTGAGCTGAAAGTTTAAGCATTTTCCATAACAACTGATGGAGCTGTCCAAATGACGAACTTTGACGTTTTCTTGATTGAAAAACCTATATTTGACTCTCACAAACGTAGGAGAAATATATACAATCATCTAGGGTTTGATAAACCATGAAAGATCGATAAAAATTCAATCGTTAAATAGTTTCCCTAGCAAAAATGAAATTATAAAAAAAAATTGTAAAGCCATAACTTATTAAACCAAACAATAATTAAAAGTAAAACACTTATCTTTTTTATTGTCGTCTGAAAACACTATCTTTTGTTCTACGAATATCTCTTCTTAAGATTGTTGTAATAGGGGTTAGATAATCAAATAGAACAAAAGGACAGAGGAAGAACGAACTATCAAGGCGTGTGAATACATTGTCCTTAAGAAGAGATTCCACCCCCTCAGATGGTGTAAAAGCTTCACAGGCGTCTCTACTCACAGGATTCAATGACAGAAGTATACTAAGATACACTTCAATAATCAACTCTACTAGAACAGCAACACAACTCTCTCTAGCGGCTAAAACTTGAATGAAATAGATGGGTTTGGGTCTCTATAATTGTACTAGCCATGCAACCTGGCCTATAGCCAGGCCTGCTAATTTAAGGTCTGTGACTTTAGGTCCTTATGTTGGGTCTGTTATTTGTGGGCCTTTTTTTTCGCAATAGTTTGGATGGATATGCATGTTAATTTAAACCCTGGTAATTTGTATTTCAACTTTTCATGTGGTTGGGTCAATGACTTTCTTATAGATATAGCCATATAGACCGGGGATGCTTTTATGTATTAGTTAAAGTAGGTGTTAAGATTAGATATGTAAGAACAATAGAACTATTAATAAAGGGTTCATCTCCATTTACATCCTCTCAAGTGATATGTTGCAGTTCATTCAACATGTTACATAAGATATTTATACTCCTAATTTGCTGACTTCAACCTCATAAAATGGGTTCACTTTTATGTATTAGCTTAAGTTGGTAAAAAAAATATCCTAAGTTTTCATGACCATCATACTAAGCCTATATAGATGGGAAAAAAAATAATATGTATAAAATAGTTGTCAAATAAAAGGCAATCAGGACGATGTAATCATCTCTATGGTTAAGCATATGCCCAAATTAAAACTATGCCTAAAAAAATCTCTGTGGTTAAGCTAAATAGGCCATTAATCTGAATTAAGATGCGAAAATATCCAACCATATCTATTATGTTCAACATGATTTTGGTGTAATATGTTTCACCCCTGCATTTTCAACTTAAGTATATTATTTGATATATGTTGTTCTAACCTTGACATATATGCTATTACTATTCGTTGGAAACTACTATTTAAGCCACAAAGAGCAAAATTAATGGGTAACCTGACCAACTTTCCTAGCATGTAAAGGTATTATAAAATTTGGTCATTTATCTACTTGAATCAATAAGAGAAAATAAGGCAGATTGCACTTTAAAATCAATGTAATAGAAATGTGTTGTCATTAAAAACAACAGTTTTGAATCCATATACATATGGAAGAAAACTATAAGTGAAACATCATTTTCTGAAATATAATATATGACATAAGAAATCAACATTGGTCGCATATATGACAGACCAGCCTGCATGCTATTTCAGCAAGAAAAGTTCACAATTGTCATGCATGTGCATTGTAATTTGTACATTCAATATACCAAATTATTATGCTTTGCCTATTTTGGCCACATATATAATATAAGTTACATTCCAAGGTTTCAATATCATGGAATTGGGTTTTGATATTACATCACACAATTGATTGAAGCATTGCTATACTAACACGTAATAATAAGATTACTTCACTTGGAATGGCAAAAGAGTGAACATATTCATATAGGTGTGTAACTTTTTTTACTAAAATTTGATAAATACAGTTTCCGGTAGCAAATCAAACACATTAACTTCCATGGTTTATTAGCACCTTTGAAGGCTAGCCAATGCACACCAACCCTAACTATGAATTGACATATTCATATATCAAATCTAATATGCATGACATATGACCAATTAACCAAAACATTCTCACATTAAAACTGACATAAAAATCAAAACATGAGTGACCATTAACTAAGAAAGATCAAAGGATGACGACCACCTAATATCCTCAACATACTTATGTTCACTCTACTTGGTGTAACATTCAAATCTTATAAAGAAAGAGATTTATCATCCCCGGCCTCTTGTTAGTAAAGTCTTAGGCTCATCATCTAAAGGATGATTCTGACCGTGTCCTCCAGAAATAGTGCTGCTACCATAGCCGCTGCCACTTGCACCACCACTAAAAAATTTATCACTGCCACCTCCATCAGCGACACCATACTCTCCACCGCTTCCACCATAACCACCAGCAATAGCACATCCATCAAAATTTCTTCTACTACCATAGACGTCCACTGCTGCCACCACTTCCACCACCACCACCATAGTCTCCGCTGCCATTGTGTAGTCCTCCTAAACGATCTGTTACAAAATTTACCCTTATCTTTTTGTTATGATGTTCATATTGGTACATTGTGTATATAACACTCTGTGCATTCTCATGAGATGTGTACTCAATGAAACCAAAACCTCTGAACTTGCCTAGTCTCACGATCCATGAAAATTCTTGTGCTTGTTCGAACAACTAACACATCGAATATCATTTCTCACAGTGATAAACCAACAAAAAAAATCATAAAATCAAATAAATACCCCAGAGAAAATGATAAAAAAAATATAGAACTGCATTCATATCATTCTCTTTGACATCAATCAAATTAGTACAACTTAGCTTACCCATATAATTACACGCTCTTCTATAAGGTAAGTCCCAACTAACCTAATGTGCAAATAAAAGCTTCTTTGTGCTTTGTCCAATGTCTAAACAATTCAACAATGAATTCCAATCACAAACCAATATCATTAGTTTATTACCTACCTTCGTAGATTAATAACAAACCCAATGCTTAACTTTGAGGTGGATAAATGTACCAATCTTCAATATAAATTTTATGAGAGGCATAATGAAAAGAAAGCTATAATTGAAGGAAAATCTCAAGATTACCTCAGCCTTTTCTCTCAGATCAGCGAGCTTTGAAATTTATTTGAGAGCTTCAACCTTTTCATATGCATCATTGTACGCCTCCACAAAAGGTCTATAACCTAAACAATTTCAGTATAGATCTCTTTAATTATCACAGGATAAGCAAGGAAAAAGTCCTGTGTGAAAAAACCACCATATATGGAATATAGTTAGTTGACTTAGACACTTGGTGTACATTTTTTACCTAACATTTTTAATTGCAAACACCTATAAATCTTATAATAATCAAAGCAGTCATTTAAATACATATATTGAGTCATGCATAACATATACCTAAGCTGGCATGTGAACCTAAATACTGATTCAATGTGGCTTAAAAGGATATTAACAGCTCAAAATGCAAGAGACAAACGTAGAGAGAATCAGTTATGACGATATCATCGCAAGATTGAGCTACAACTAAATGGTCATATTAATAGTAAAGGTACACAAATTTCTTTTGTTCTCTTTTAGCTACCATTTCAATAAGGTTCCCAATTTTCTTTTCTTTTCTTGTTAAAAATTCTAATGGGTTGCCCTTTGCAAGACAAAAATGAACTAAAGCATGTGACCATGAAGTACACAACATATGAAACATGATACAATGAATTTGCAAGCCCTAATCATATATTAACAATGGCATGAGAAAATCAAACCTTCTCAAGAAATTGTAACTCCTTCCTTCGTTCTTTTCAAGTAGTTGCCTTGTTTGCATTATATGTGCACTGAATGAACAATATAAAAAACAGATTAATAATACTTCAATTGTGCCGCAACATTTTCAATGGTTGTTTGCTTTGGAGAGCTCTTTTTGTCAATGTCCACTCCACCACCAAATTTTTGTATGCAAGTAAAACAACCTAAAGCAAGAGGCTTACTTTCTCAAACATGAGCAAAATGCCCCACATTCAATACATAATAATAGATTAAGTTCAAAAATCTTTAGCTTTATTTTTTAAGGAAAAAAAATAGTATAAATAAACTAATAGAAAACCAATTTATAAATGGAAGTTCATTAAAAAAAAACATGAAACTAATAATAATCCACACATAAAAATTTGAGATCATATCACCTTCATGGTTATCAGCTGGCTAATTTGAAGCTCTAAATATTAAATATGACAATTCTCTAGCATCAATACCTATAGTTTTCAAATTAAACCTCTACGACAACCACAAAGATTCAAATCTACAATCCAATAACAGTTCAACGAAATAAATATGATATATTTTGTTGAGCACTCCTACTCAACAAAAAGTTAAGAAATCATTCAAAACTAATCCAAACAACTTCATTTAATTAATTTTGCCAAAAATAAAATAAAATAACACGTGACACGTACCTGTATAGATACAAACATAGCTCAATCCGCTACACAGTTTCCTTACGAAGCTTCATAGGGCCTTGTGTTAGTGTTGTTCATCTAAACTTGGTAGTATTATTCATAGTCCCTCCAAGTAAGAGTTTACATCAAACGTAATCAAACTTCAACAACTACTGCAAGAGAAGCAAAATCAAAAGGTAGGAAATCTATTGCAACAACAAAAGACACAATCAACATTTGCTTAAACATAACTTATTTGGCCATCAAATTTAGAGAATGTCACACTTCAATAAAGGATGTTGGTTGTTCTTTTTTAATACAATTGACATTGAAAGAAAAAAAGCAAATATCACAATGACACAACCTTTCCCTATCAAACAAATATGATAGAATAAAAATAAACACAATCTCTTAAAGTGGAACTGTAATCTATGACTGTGTTTATACCAATAATGTCCTATGGACGGGATATTGTTACTTTTTTCTCCTTTTTTTCTAGTAAAAATAGACAATAAATATTAAAAAACTTAGTGTATATATATATTGAAAATGATTATCATAGCCATGTTAGTACATGAATCAATTCAAACTCTATCTTTAGGAAAAAGAAATTGAATGACAAAGTGATCAGTTCTATATATATATTGATACATGATAAAAGAAATGACAGTACAAATGCTCAAAGTAGGCACGCTTATGAGCAGCTCTAACTGGTATTGGGCAGTTTCAAAAATTGGGAAGCACATTCAAAAACAGATTTCCATTGCCTGCAAAGAAAGATATGTTAGGGATATAAACATGGCAAAGATATACACAAAAGTAACACTCAAGAAATGGTATACTCACAGAAGGATTATCTCCGAAAGCTTTCTTAACTTCAAGTAACTTTCTGTTGGTCGGTTTCAACTCAATAAGTTCTGAAGCGTATAAGGAAATTGAGCTGAAACATGTTTCCTCAGTCTGTACGGGTACTAAAGCTAGAGTTCTATCTACACTTGCATCATTAGAAGAATCTTATGCAGATTGGGCACAACGGTCATCCATCAAAATAGTGTTTTCCATACAAACCAAACAATTTTCTTTCAATCCATTCTCAGTAGAATCATTCTCTACTCTTAGTAGCTCTTAACCAAAAGTTTTTTGGCTTCTTTTATTCATATCCACCATTGAAGCCACACTCAATACCTTAGAATTCCTACTGTTGGAACATTTATGTTGTTCAGATTACCTTTCTTCAAATGCATACTTAAACTAAAATGATTCCAAAAAATAAAAAAACAAATAGAAAATAAACGTTAAAAGCCATTGTCCCTAAATATATTGCAATGCTCTATTGTTGAAACAGTGACTATTATGATGCACAATTTTTGAAGAAAATTATCTATGGCATTACCAACTATAAATTTATGCTACATAATTTGATTACCTAGCAAACTATTTGTCACATTGACAAATGTTGAAACTTTTTTGATAGTCCTCCTTGTCATACTGGCAGAATGCTCTACATAACAAAACCTCATGACTTGAAGTGGCTCCTTAAATTATGATGTCCATACACAGTTGTTGGTCAAAAGCATAGTACATCCATATGCATGGATTAGGACAAAAATAGTACAAATTAATAAAAAAAAAACAAACAAATTTCTTATCAGCGGGAATGTGCATCCTCAATGCAATTGTCAAGTGCTTAGCACCACATTTAACCTTGACATTGTCACAAACAGTTAGACCCCAATTCAATCCAACACAACAATAACTAATTACTAACTGGAAATCAAAGTGAAATGATGTGTATCTATGGCACTAATACCTAGTGGTTTCATTTTTATGCTAAGATGAAAGATAAAACTACAACCCACTTCCAACCAAATGAGGTCAACATAGCAACGAAGGAGAGCAGCATATTGCGACGTAAAACCATTAGTCCCCTACTTAAAGACTCTTCACAAATACTCACATAACTAATTTTCCTATTGGCCCAAGCATCCTTGGTCAAGTGTAAAAATACTGTGAGGGGTCAAAATGTACTTGGTTTTGGTCATGAAACTGAAGCACCATCAGAGAGCAAGGTTCAGAGATTTGATATTTCTAGTTAGGAGGACATCTCTTCCGGTGTTTGCTCACGCAATCTACACTAAATGTAGGAAAGTTCCATCGCCTCCTACCTATTATAAATCTAGATTATATCCCATACATTACAAAGCCAAGTAGAAAATAGAATTAGAATGTGTCTAATTACTAACTATACCTAACCTGATTTGCTATTGTTGGATAATACAGCAAGCAAAGTTTATGCAATCACCTGGGCGAACGATATGAGTGAGAGCCAAAGCTAATGCAATCACCAAGAATCCTATCAAGATCTGACCGCAACCCAATCGCAAGGGAAACATACCAATAACTCTAGTCCCCATTGCCAAGAATTGCAAAAACACTTGAAAAACATTGGTTTCATATCTATCAGTTCCAATTTTTACAAAATTTGTTATCTTCACCTTCAAATAATTTTTACATTTAATAGTGTATTAAAAAAATCATATAACTAAAGTAAGTAGATGGTTACCCTAAGGGCTAAAGACTCATCAAAAGAGTTGAGCTACCGGCGATCGTAATCTGTCATCCCCACCTTCTTCTCCATATGCTTTCTATAACAGTGGTTCACCTTTCGTTTTAGGAGATCTGAAGCTTAAATTAGTTTCCACTTCCTCTAAGAAAGAAAGCTTCTCTTTGAACTCTACAAAAGTGACTGCTCAGGGACTGATGTTGTTGAATACTCAACAGGCAAACTACCAACATGGCAAGATTAAGATTTTATATAAACTTAAAGTGTTGGGACAAAAGGGTCTAGATTCTCAATGTCACAAAGTTTTTGAATTATTGATGTCGGATTAAAACAGGTTGGGTTTACACGTGCTCGAAGACTGGAATCAGTTAAGATCCATCTCTTAGATGCATTTCCAGTTCAATTAGATGGAGAACTGTGGTTCCATCAACTCTATACACTAACCATATCAAATTATTAGCAGGTTCAATCTCTGGCTCTCTTTCTCTCGTACGCACACGCACACACACACTCTAGTATTAAGACCTATCTATGAGCATAATGGCTTATGAGATATAGGGGTTTATGTCAGTTGGACAAACAGCAAGTGTAAATTACATTGACTAACATTTGAGCCATGACAACTTCAAAGCACTTGATGTGATCAACTTGTAGAAGATTTTGAAGATAAACACCTATGTGATAAAAATAAACTAAATACATAATTAAAAAATAGAACTAAACAACATAGTGATCATTCAAAACTTCTATACTTACCATGATTTACAAACTCGGGAGGGTTGCTTGTGCTACCAAGCCCACAATGGGCTTCAAGGGTTTGATTAGATGTGTTAATGGAAGAAACACTTATCTGAGACTGAATTGCACTGGTATTCATCTCACAGGTGCTTGTGCTCCAAAAATCTTCTGATATGCTTCCTTTTTTCATTGTCCAAGCTTGAATTTTCAGCCCTTTCGATAGCTCGTCAACGGTGATAACTGGTGTTGCCTTAGTACAACATCCAAGACAACCTCTGTTCTGTTACAAATCAGCTTACCACAACAACGATTAATATCAGCAAATGAATATCAATAACTTGCAGTTGCAATAATCAACACTAATTATTCAAGAAAGTGTAACACTAAAAAATATCCCATAATCTAAAATAACGGTATATTCACCTCCAAAAAGCAAATTAGGCCGTTTGAGAAAAAATCTATTGTTAAATTTCATTTATTTACTAACTTTTTTCTTCCATCCACTTAAATTCATCCCTAATGGAAAACAACACAGTCCTCCTCTGTTTACTCCATCACTAAACCACGATAGACAAATTAACTCATCTCTTATGTTTCTTCACTTACCAAAAAGAACAAACACAATTTCAGGTATGTCATTCCGAATAGAGGTATGTCATCCTGAATAGAACTGCAACACGCCTTGTGCTTTTAAACAATAACTCGTGTTACAAATATTGCTATTAGACAACAGTTCCAGTAATAGAAATTAAACATTCTACTTAACTTGAGTCCAAACACGAAAAATCAGTGATAAAGAACACAATCAAACACAATAATCGAAAACCCCAAAAGTATATTCCAATTCTTAAAATTGCATAGAAATAAACTAAGAAGCTTCTAAGCAATCAAGAACAATATGTTATAACAGTACCTTGAAAGAAGATGCTCTATGGAGTCATGAAGAAGATTCACTACTAAAGGAACATGGAGGTGCTTGAATTCAAGAAATTGAAGTTGATGCTGAGTATGTTCCCCCATGACAAAATTATTAATTCATATATTAATTACAGTGTGATAAAGATCCATTTTAACAAAGAAAAAACGATATTAAATTTTACATTGCAGTCACTAACTATACATGGAAAATAGGAACAACTAAAGAATGCAATACTTGTAGCAGTTTTACCTGGTAGCTGCCCAACTTTTCAATATACTGCTCGAACAAACTGATATTGCTATTTATTATGGCATGATTGCATTCAGATTGAAAGTAAAGCACCACCAATTCAGATTCAATATTCTTGAGTTTTTATGCATGTATTAGTACTTAGCATGCATGACTCTGTACCTAAAGTTACCAAACATTGCCATACCAAAAAAACAATTACCAACCAAAATTGAATACAAAAAAATTCTTGATAATCAACTAAACAATTGATTTATATGAGAAAATTAATGCAAAAAAAATAGTTATTAATTAGAAATTAAATACTATTGTCTACAATCCAAAATACTTTCGACTAATTTTTAAACTCAATAAAAGCATAGAAGTTCATATTGTTAAGAATTAATAAGAAGAAGATTAAGGTCTTTGATTATTGATAGATCCTAAGTAGCTCATATATAATGATACAACCTAAACCTGTGTTAAGGCACTGGTTAAAAAAACGAAAAAAAAAACATTTCATGGTATTGTTAACGCTCCATGATCAACTACATGCCATATAAGCTCTTGTAATAATGCCTACAAACTATACTTATAAAACATATGAACGGGTTTAGACTTTAGACACATACATCAATATACACTCTATACTTATAAAACGTATGAACGGGTTTAAACTTTAGACACATACATCAATATACACTTTAGTAGTCATTACTATTAGACTACCCCTTTTTTGCTTAATGTACTTGATTCCTATTGACATGAGGTTGCTCAAGCCAACCCAAACTACAGCTCCATTCTCTAGGATCCCAACCTTGACCCTAATAATCTTCTCCTTCTTAAGGACCAAAGCAAGGATGGCAGTGAAATTGTCTTTTGGTGATATGAATCCCTCAAACATGTACTTAATCTACTTGTCCACGACCAACATAGGTAGTTATGAAATATCCTCCTAATTTCAAACGAAACTGGTTTGTGTAAAAGTTCAAGTGACCATTCAACATAACCTTAAAACAACAACTGTAGAATAAATTTAAGTAGGTAAAGACCATGCAAAAGAAACAATTAGTTAATTTCTCACTTCAGTCAAGAGCATGTACTGAGTTTTTCATCATCAATTATGTGCTCTATATTAAGAAACACAATATTATATATTGCAATAACAAAAAACAACCATAACAATGGTAACAAAAAATATAATAAAGGGGATACAACACAAACACAGAATGAAAGTATACACCAGAGTTCATTTGTATTATCTTTGAAAATGGCAACATAATAGCATTCAGTAAAATAGAGACCATCGTATGGATATTGAATTACCTCTGAATTAAGCCCACTCCAAAAACCCGTCCAGTGTCTGTGTATGATGAAATCACAATAGATAAAAGGGCGCAGAACTTCATGCATTTTGCATTCTATTAAGTCAAACAAAATCATGGTAGGAATAAGAAAGCGAAAAGACTCATCTGAACGTTTTCTCAAACACTTGAGATGCAATTGACGACACTTCCCAAATAATAAAGACAGTACCCATGAAACTGAAAATGTGTAGTAACTATTCTATAGAAACGATAAATACATATTATTAATTTGAAAGGCAAATCATAAGAGTTTTGAATTGTTGTGCACAATATTTTTATTTTTAAAAAAAAAGATCGGAATATGAGAGATTGCAAATTATATTGTTTGATTTGGTCAATTGTGTGGTATCTTGTCTTGTATCTCTATAATAGACACAATTGCTTCAGTGCTTTAAACAATGATTAAAACCATTTACAGGAAATCCACACAATTCTAAATGTAAAGCAAAGGCTTTGAGTCATAGTTGTAGAAAATTGTATAATAATAGAGTTTGAAAGAGGTTTCTTCATAAGAGATTAATGAAAAACTTTGAACAACACAACAAACAAATCCTTTGTCAAAATAAGGCGATGAAAATAGATCATGAAAGGAAGGAGCTCACGAATCAAGAAGAGTAGAAAAATAAATTCTACATGTTGGAAATAAATAGAATTGAATTTAAAAAAAAAAAAGCATAGCATGTGAATTAAGGTGAGAGAAGAGAAAAAGATTGAAACTTTGGGTTTCATTAAGAAGTTCTTATGTTTTCTATCTAAATTAATGAACTTAATGAATATGCATAATTTAAGAACATCAAATTAGGGTTCTTTACCTTCTTCGGGCCTCTTAAGAGATCATTGGATATATATTATCATCAATTCTTCTCTACAGCTGAAAATCCAAGGAATTAATGTAACCGTAAAAGTGGTAACTATATGTTCAGTATAATTGTGAGTGTCTAAGGCTTGCAAAGCAGTTCTATCTGATTGTGAACATTAATAAGATATATGCCAGATTGTGAATAGTAACAACCTTATTTCTTTTTCTTCTACTAAGTGCTGGAGACCAAAAAAACAAATCAATAAATCATATCGTGTGAACTGTGAGCATTTTAATTTAACCTTAACATTCTGCTGCGTCCAAGTCTCCAACACAACAAAAGAAACGCGGGTGACAATGTAACTCACATCGAAAAATGCAAGTACTTGATTTGATCGGTGCAAAGTTACTTGGAATTTTGTTTCATACCTTTAAAATTTGTCAGCATACCTAAAACCCACCATCCACCTCTTTTCAATAAAAAGCAATACACCAATAAGTTCCTGCATTGTTGTTCAAGTCTTCGTCATCATCCTCAGATTGTCCTGATAACTAAGAGTGGAAAAGCAATCAACCATTATTTTCACAAAGACAGATGCAATTAATTGAGTCAACCCATTACACACTTACACCTGACATTGCCAAAGTATAGGTAAGTTAACTAAAAAAAAATTAAAATCCAAGAGAAACTTAATTAACATTACATGAAGGTGTTATAAGAAAAAAAAATTGTGTAAATATCTAAATATTCCACATAAAGTCTACCATTCCCAGCCAGTTCATCACTATAAACCATATATTCCATTATAAAAAATATATATTCCACACGAAGTCGAACAGAAAATCTAATCCAAATTCCACCACCACATTGAATTAGAAACCTTCATCATTTGTTTCGACAGTTCAGTCATTGTAAAAAGAATTGTTGCCTATAGTCTAACTTTGTACCACCTATAACTACATATGTTGCTAACTACAAAAACACCCTTCTTAATCAACAAAAATATGAGTATATTGAGTATGTACCATGTCATTCTTCATATTATTTATGTCAACTGAACTATTTTTAGGGAATATGCTACAAAAGTTAAAAGAAATCGGCTTGTCTAGAGATTTGATAAATCTTATGTTTGCTCTTAATTCCTTGTAGATGGTGAGTGCGCTTCTTCCATGACTTGTGGTTGAGCCAAGATTATCAAGTTTACTGTAGTGACCCAAATTATGATAGCCCGAAGATCAAGGATGGATGGTCGCGGTGCTATGATAGTAAGTGGAGCAGGGAGCATCCTAACATGGCCGCGGCAGCAGAGATAGGGATGCAAGGGGGGAACACATGAGGCGTGGGACCGAAAGAGGAATACCAGGGGTGAAAGGGTGAAGGGGCCTGGAGTCAGATAAGGATGGTACCTGTGGGGCACCGAATAGATTTGCGGACCCTCCATTAATTGCGGAAACCCTACACGTGGCAAGAGGAGTGACCAAGAGATAAAAGGACAGATGGACGTTCATGATGAGAGGAGAGGGGGTATAAAGAGAACATTGAAAGGGAAAAGAAAGGAGAAAAAAGGAAAGGAGGGGGGTGTTACAATCCTCTTATTCTTATTAGCCTCTCCCCTAACCCTTAAGCACTATTCCTTCCTCAGTCTTCTCACTCTCCCCCTCCCTTTAGGTCTCTCCCTCTCTAGGTTAATGAATCCGCCTCCTCTCCTCTCTCACCCACTATTACCCTTTATACCTTTCTTTCCATCCATCATGGCCCTCCACCTGTCCCTCCATCTCGCGGTCCTCTTAGCTCCATGTGTAGGGTTTCCGTACCGCGACCCCACGCTTATCAGCTCGATCTGGTGGATCGCGGACTTAGATGTTACGCTGATTCGGCCCAATTCACCATTCCTATTCCGTTGATACATCCTGCCACTACAGATGCCCCCTCTCGATTCCGCGATAGTATATCGGTCGGGGAGTCGAAAGTTCTCCACATTCACCTTTCCAACTGTAGCCTTCCGTCTTCCTTTCACTGCTGGATTCACGATTTTCCATGTGATTACAGCTGACGCCCCCTCGTTTCTTGTGCATCCACGCGTCCATCATTGGCTGGTTCCTTTTGGTGTCCCCTCGATTTCAGCTCCCCTCAAATTACCCTTTTGCCCCCTCCTCTTATAAAAAGCCCGCTCGATTCTTCCTCTCTCACCTAGCTTTTCTCTTGCCTTTCAGTTCCTCTCAACCTCTCCTTCTACCTTCCTGTTTTCCAGCACCGGTCGCTCTCACGGTCGTCTTCTCCGGTTTCTTCTGCGGAAATTCTTGCTCCGGCTGCTTTCCTCTTACCTCAAGTTGGTCTCCTCTTCTCTCTAGCTCCGTTTAATTGCTATATTGCGCATTTCTCCTTTGTCCTTGGCGTTAGAGTCTGTTCATTTTCCCTTCCTTCTCCGCCTTGCTGTGACTGATTGTCTTCCACTCCGACCACGATGTCGGCTCCGAGATCTGCCACCTCTTCCTCTTCCCAGTCCCGTAGCCGTGCTTCCCAACCTCTCCCCGACCAGACCGAGGCCCCTTCAACCTCTGGGCAAGCTTTTGCCCTCCCGCCGCCCCCACCACGCGGCCATAGACCTAACCTTGAGGCTGTTAAAGCGGCTTATGGGATACCCGCTGACGTCATCCTAGAGTATGTACCTTACCTAACTCATTTCCCACATCTAGTTCCCTACAGGCCGGGGTGCCTTGTGGCCACGATAGGACAGATTGTTGCCGGCCTGCGTTTGCCCCTCACCCGTCTCGATGTCGAGGTGTGCAATCACTTTAACATCCCCCCTTGCCAAGGCATCGGCAACTTCTGGAGGGTCATGTATGCCGCGAACCACTACAACCGTTCCGAAGTACCCAAGATAACGGTTCGCGACATGACCACTCACTTCTTCATTAAAAAGAGCACCAAGGATGTCAGTGTCGGCTATCACTCTTTTTGTGTCCGTCCTAAAAAGAGTCATTTTATTTTTCGTGTCACTTCCTCCGACAAACTGTGGCACCACTACCCTTTTTATATCTCAGGCAACTTCCTCTCCGCAGATCTTCCATCCGAACTGAATCTTAACCACTTGGCTTTTCTTCCTAGTGGTGAGTCTCTCTCTTTATCTACCTCCCTTGATGTATATCTTCTGGTTTCTCAACTGACTTGACGGCTCTCTTTTTCAGGTTGGCGCCCCGACTCAAAGTCGCGACCTTACGACCACATTTCCTCCACCACCTTCCAGAAGATCCGCGACCTGGGACCTGCTCAAGCCGTGATACTTGGGATTGACCCTGCCACCGCCACTCCCCTATTGGCCGATCCGGAATTGAAATCCATAGGGAAGTACTGCGCCCCATTTTTCCGTCCTCCTCCACCCAAAGAACGAAAGCCACGTGACAATCCACCCCCTAAGGGAAAATGCCATACCACTAAGCCCCCACTCCGTCCCAAGCCTGTTCGCAAGAACCCTTCTCCCTCCGCAGCCCCTACTCCTTACCGATCCCTGACCACTTGGAAAGATCAATACTCATCCTCTCATTCCCCTTCCACCGCCTCTCAAGATTCAGACATGGCTGCTAACAAATGCAAACTCTTCGACAGCGACTCGGACGAGGATGTCGTCCCCATTATTGCCCCCCTTGCCGCTGCTCACTCCTCTCCTCCCCAAGCCTCCAAACGTCCACGGCCCTCAGCTCCTGAAGAGGGTCCCCCAGCTACAAACGCCTCTCCACCTACCGCGCTTCCCCAGGCGGTATAGCATCGACCTGGGAAAGAGGTGGCGCCCCGGACTGAGAAGGGGGCCGCTGGACCCATTCCTCCATTCTGCCCCGCTTTAAAACTTCACAACCGCCATCTAAACATCAACGACTCTGCCTTGGAAAATCCAGCAGTGGCTTCCTCCCTATTCTTTGGGTCTCATCTCCCCAAGGACATGGCCTACGCTGAGGGTGGCACCTTTGAGTCTCACCGGACTTCGTTCTACACTGGCTGGGAGAAGGTAACCATCTCTTTTCACTCAAGTATCTCTCTTCCTTTTCTCTGAGTATTCTAACTCCCATTCCCTTTCCCAGATGAGTTTGGATATCTCCTTCATGATCCGCGGCCTATTTGGTGCCAGGGCGCGGATCGATGAACTGGACAAGGAGGTCGCCCAGTTGGAAAAGGATAAGTCGGCCGTGGACATAGACAAGCTCAGGGCCCAGGATGAGCTTAGAGCTGCAGAGGCCGCCCACCTTGCCTACATGGACAAGGTTAATGACCGCTTGAGTAATCAGCGCGAGACCCTCCAAGTGAAGCACGCCGCGCTCGACGCCCTCTCCCAGAAGCATCAGGAGGAGGTATCGGCTCTCCTGAACCAACACGAGGCCGATATGGACGAGCTCCGGGACAGCTTTCGGGCCCAAGCCGAAAAGAGGGTGGCCAAGAAGGTCAAGGAGGAATTTGACCGACTCACCAAAGAAGGTCATCTCCTTCCCGAAGCCCCTGCCGCTGCTCCCCTACCCGAGGTCTCTGTGCCCATCCCGGACTCCCCTCCTGTCATGCAAGATGCCGCTGAGTTGGTCTCCGGGGCGATAGATGAGGCGGCGGATGAAATTATAGCAGAGGCCGCCGAGTCTGTGATCCGTGAAAGTGTTGCGGCTTGAAAATAGCTTGTTTATGCCCTGGCTAGGCTTCCTTTGATGCTACTTTGTCACACTATTTTTGTTATCTTTTGTTGTCTTTTCACCCCCTCTAGTTGGGATGTTTATATTATGTTATGTTTGTTTGTCTGGATTGTTTCTATTGATACTCTTACTCGTGTATGAACCCAGCAATAACAGGACCCTATTAGTGTATTTATCCCCCATCGGTGGGGAATACTTGATTTGCTTGTCCCACGCCCAGATCAGGCCTCCGCCACTCTCTCTACCTCTGGCAGGCACTCTGCCTGTAGTGCGCGAAAGCCTCTTTGCTTCCGTTCGCCTCTATCCCACATAGGTCCGGGGCAACTCCTCTCACCCCGACACTGTGGGGAACTCATCTTCGCGAGGCAACTCGTTTTGCCCCACTAAAGTGTGGACCTCTCGTCCTTGGAGGGCTCACCCCCCTCCCTTCCCTTCACTCTGAGGGGCAATGAAAACTCATGCAATAATATTTAACTCAAAAGTGCTACAGTTTTATATATGTACAGATAGCTCACGCCATTCCCAGTTTCTTCCATTACATCTACTCGTGAAATTTTTCCAGCAACCTTACATTCCACGGCCTATCCACCGCTGTGCCCTCCACAGTTTGTAACCTGTAGGTGCCTGTTCCCCCCACCTTGACCACCACGTATGGCCCTTCCCAGGTCGGACCCAATTTCCCCTCGCTGGCCTTCTTGGTGTTGGGTGTCACTCGCCTAAGCACCTTGTCTCCCACCACAAATTTCCTCACTCTCAATTTCTTGTTGTCTCGCCTCTCTGAGAGGGGCGCCGATATTCTTCCAGTTTTGACGCCTTGTGTGTCTCTCCTCTCTTCAGCTAGATTCATGTCTCTGGCCAGGATGCCCCAGTTTGACCCATCATTTACAGCCGTGGTCCTAGTGGTTGTTGCCACCATTTCCGTTGGTATCACGACCTCTACTCCATACGCCAATGCAAAAGGCGTCTCCTTGGTCGAGGTCCGTGGGGTTGTCCGATAAGCCCAAAGCACCCGATTTAGTTCGTCGGCCCAAGTTCCCTTCTTGCCCTCCAGTTTCCTCTTGAGATTGTTAAGTATGGTTTTGTTAGAGGATTCCGCTTGCCCGTTTCCCTCGGGGTTGTAGGGGGCCGAGAACCCTTGTTTGATGTGATATGTTTGCAGAAAATTCTTAACCCTTGATCCCGTGAAATGGGTTCCATTATCCGCAATGATAGTATAGGGCACCCCGAAACGGCATATGATGTTTTCCCACAAGAACTTGATCACTTGCACCTCTTTCACCTGCTGCAATGGCACTGCTTCGATCCACTTTGTAAAATAGTCTGTTGCGGCCAATAAGAATCTCCTTTTACCTCGAGCCATGGGCAGCGGCCCCACTATGTCAAGGGCCCCATCATCGCAAAACAGCCCGCGGGCTAGACACACCTTGTCGCGGCCGGCTCTGCTTTGGGGCCAATATCAACCTGAAAAACCTCGACACTTCTCTCACATTTTTGGCGAATTCCACGGCTCTTTTTCATGTGAGGCCGTGGGTAGCCTTGTGTTAGCAACCTGTGTACCGTTGGTCTGCCTGCCGAGTGGCTCCCACAGTCCCCCTTGTGCAACTCACTGAGCACCTCTTGAGCTAGTTTCGGCCCTAAGCATCTCAACAACGGTCCATTGAAATTCCTCCAATATAATTCCCCTCCCACCAACATGTATCTTCGTGATGTCTGTTCCAACTTTCGTCTTTCTCTGGGACACATCCCCTCACCCCCTGTCAAAAACTGCTTGATTGGCACCATCCATCCATCGTCACCCTCCGCGGTGTTCATCACTCCCCATGCTTCCTCGACACTCGGCTTGTCCAACTTCTTCACTTTGAGGGTCCTTTCCTCGGACCCTGGCATGGCCGCCGCTACATATGCCAGAGCGTCTGCGTGGCGATTCTCCCCTCGATTCAAATGTACAAAGCGGATTTTTGCGAACTTTGACGCCCAGCTTCGCAGGACTCCCAAATATCTCGCCATCCTGGGGCACCTCGCCGTGAACCCTCCATTCGCCTGGCACACTACCAAATTGGAGTCGGAGTATAGAGTGAGTTCCTTCACCCCCAGGCCCTCTGCCATTCTCATGCCGGCGATTACCGCCTCATACTCTGCTTCGTTGTTGGAGGCCATGAAACCCAATTTCATTGTCAGCTCTAGCCTGTTGTTGTCTGGCGTGACCAATACTACACCAATTCCGCTGCCAGCATCCGTCACTGACCCATCCGCAAACACTCTCCAACCGTTTCGTTCGTCCCATGGGTTCAAGCTATCCTGCTCCTCTTCTCTTTCTGGTTCCAAAACCATCTCCTCCCCCCATGTAGGATCCTCTGCGGGAAACTCTGCCAAGAATTCCGCCACTGCCTGAGCCTTTTCCGCTGTTCTCACCTGATATTGGATGTCATACGAACTTAGCATCACGGCCCATTTCAACATTCTTCCCGACTTCTCTGCTCTCAAAGCCTGCTTCAGAGGCAAGTTTGTGACCACGATCACTGCGTGGGCTTCGAAATAGGGTTTCAACCCGTATTGAAAATATCAAAGCGGGGTGTACTTCTCCACCCGGATCATCTGGTTTTCTCGCATCCAACAACGTCTTACTCACGGAAGTATCGGCCTTTCTATCTTATCCACTACTCGAACGAGGACCAAGCTGATTGCATAATCTGTGACCCCCAGGTACAAATACAATTTTTCTCCCTCTTCGGGCTGCGACAACAGCGGCATACTCTCTAAATACCTTTTAAGCTCCTGAAATGCCTGCTCACATTCTGCCGTCCATCTGAAGTCTGTGGTGTTTCTCAATAGTCTGTACAGCGGCCTACATTTGTCGGATGATTTTGATATGAACCTGTTGAGAGCCGCGACCCTTCCAGCCAACCGCTGCACCTCCTTCACTGTCTTTGGTGATGGCATCTCCACTAACGATCTTATCTGCTTTGGGTTGGCCTCTATTCCTCGCTGTGTCACAATATACCCCAGAAATTTCCCTGTGGTGACTCCAAATGTGCACTTCTCGGGGTTGAGTTTCAAGTTGTGTGTTCATAGTATCTGAAATGTCTCCTCCAACCCTTCCAAGTGCTCCTGTTCTGACATACTCTTCTCCACCATA
This sequence comes from Coptis chinensis, assembly GCF_015680905.1. Taxonomy (NCBI): domain Eukaryota; kingdom Viridiplantae; phylum Streptophyta; class Magnoliopsida; order Ranunculales; family Ranunculaceae; genus Coptis; species Coptis chinensis. The sequence continues at coordinate 81,353,350 of NC_141463.1, read as the reverse complement.
TCATCGATGTATACCTCAATGCCTTTTCGGATCTTTCCCTCAAACATCTTCTCTCCCAATGTACCGGAAGGTGGCCCGGCATTTTTAATCCAAATGGCATTCTAGTATAGCGGTATGTGCCCCCACCACTATGATTTTTCTTGATCGGGCCCATACATTTGCCACACCGATTACCCCATAGATGCATCCATAAACGAAGAAGAAGCTGAACCCGCCGTCCCCGTCTACCAACTCATCCACTCGCGGCATTGGATAATCGTCTTCGGACATTCTGAATTTACGCCTGTGGAAGTCCACACACATCCGTTACCTTTCCATTTTTTTTCTGGGGACCGCGACCACACATGGACAACCCGATCACGTGAACTCCACCTCCCTTATTATCCCCGCACCCTTTTAGCCTCGCGACCTCCTCTCTCAGATTCATTCGCATATTTGGGCCTCATGCTTCTCATCTTCGTCTCCCGGCGGCGTCCTCCCTCCCTCATGCAAGCGATGACACGCAAACTCCGGATCTAACCCAATGACATCCTCTATCCCCCACGCAAAGACATCTCTGTTCCTCACCAAGCATTGGACCAACCTACCCTTCCATTCTTCTGTAAGCCTCGACCCTATCGATGTGAACTTTTCCTCTTCGCCCTCTCCCAAGTTTACTATCTCTATCTCATCTAAAGTCTTGGGATCCTCCTCGACCTCCCCTCCTTCCTCCACGGCCCCGCACTGTAATTGCTATGCCAGCCTCTTCCTAGTGCTCGTCGACTCCTCTTCTGGTCCACGGGACATCCTCTTGATTGTATTCTGGTGACTATTCTTGGATGCCATCTGATCTCCGCGGACCTCATATGTTCCCGTTGGTGTGGGGAATCGGATAACTTGATAGTAAGTAGACGGCACCGCCCTCATCTCGTGTATCCATCTCCTTCCCAAGATTGCGTTGTATTGGGAATTGGAGTCGACCACCATGAACCTTGAGAACAACATCCACGGGCCCGTTATTCTTGGCGGAAGTTCCCCATAGACTCTGTCACACTCCCATTGAATCCATACAGATTTGTCCGCACGGAGGCCTCAGTTGCCCCGGGTTGATCCCCATCTCCTCAAGAGCTCCTTTGAATAGCAAATCCACGGCGCTACCGTCGTCTATCAAGACCCTTTTGACCACATAATTGCCCATCGCCACTGTAATAACCAACGCATCCTCGTGTGGCGTATCCATGCCTCGGAGGTCTGCCTTGGAGAACGTGATTTTCTCATCTCCGCTCATTGAATCTGCTCTGTATCTCTGCCCGCTATGGGACTCATTGACCTGCTGGATACTCACCGTCTTTCTGACCTTATCCCGGTGGGCATTGTGACTCAGCGCTTCTCCGCAGAAGATAACATTTATGGTTCCCAATATTCGTCCCGCGGTAGGCCCGGGCTCCCGGTTTGGGTTTTCCCCAACGAATTCCCTCAACATCCCCTTCTCTATTAATCTCTGGACTAACCATTTCAAGGCATAACAATCATTGGTTTCGTGATTGCGCACTTGGTGATATTCACAGTATGGCTTGTTGGGCATTTCGGCCGGAATGGTTCGCGGCCCTTCATATCCTTGCACATTCTTAATCAGCGGTAGTATCTCACTTAACGGTTTCACCAACGGGACATGTTCCACCTCCCGGTATGGCTTTCGCTCCCTGTGCTCTCTCCGCGCTATCTCCCTTCCTCTTTCTGGCCTCGAGGACTGTCCGCGGTACCTCTCCCCACCTCGGCTATTTCCCTCGGTCTTTCTACGTTCGCCCCCTTTCTCTACCGCCGATACTGTCTTGGCTCCTTTCTTCGACTCCTTCTGCATGGAGTCTTCATATCTTATATACTTCTCTACCCTCGGATATAACTCGTGCAGTGTTGCTATCTCGTTCTTCGCCATGGACTGATGAACTGCCGTTTCAAGTCGCAGCCCCCTTTCGAATGCTATTACCGCCGTCCTCTCATCCAAATTCTCTACCTTTAGGGTCTCTGCCTTGAAGCGACACAGGTACTCTCTGACCGATTCCGCGGATCTCTGTCTGATGTTAAATAGAGCCGCGATGTCCACCACCCTCCTCTTCTGATGTATAAAGTGGTCAACAAACGCCTGCTCTAACTCTTGGAAATTGGTTATGCTCTTCGAAGGCAACCGGTAGTACCAATCGGAAGCCCCACCCTTAAGACTGGTCGGGAACATCATGCACCGCAAACCATCGTACCTCGCCTCTTGCCAAAGAAGCATCTGCTGTCTAAAATGATGGATGTGATCTGCCGGGTCCCCCGTTCCATCATATCTCTCGAATCTCGGCTGGTTAAAGCGCTTTGGTACCTCCAAAGTCCATATTGCATCTGCAAGTGGGTTCGCCAGTTCAGCCCGCCACCACTTATTGGCGCTACCTGTTTGGACCCTCGTTTGCTATAGATTCTCCACTCGATCACTGTTAATCATTTGTTGCACTTGTTCAGCCGTTAACCCGGTCACTGGATTATCCACCAGGGTTGGTCCTTGTTCCCCTTCGTCCTCCGCCTTTTCATTCTCTGCTTCCTCCCCTATTTCTTCCTCGGTCTCCTCCTCCATCCTCTCCTTCTCTCTTCTCAGCTCCTCATTTTCCTCCCACAACCTTTCAATCTCTTCCCGCATAAGCTGCGCCTCCTCTTCTGCTCTTCCCTCCTCTCGTCCTTCCCCTTCTTCTACCACCGCTTCCGGCATCTGTTCTGGGACCCTTATCTTTCGGGGCCTACCCACCGCCTTCTTTGGTGCCATTTCTACGCATTCCCACAGACGGCGCCAAATGTTACAACCCTCTTATTCTTATTAGCCTCTCCCCTAACCCTTAAGCACTATTCCTTCCTCAGTCTTCTCACTCTTCCCCTCCCTTTAGGTCTCTCCCTCTCTAGGTTAATGAATCCGCCTCCTCTCCTCTCTCACCCACTATTACCCTTTATACCTTTCTTTCCATCCATCATGGCCCTCCACCTGTCCCTCCATCTCGCGGTCCTCTTAGCTCCATGTGTAGGGTTTCGCATCCTGCGACCCATTTGTCGGCTCGATCCCGGTGGATCGCGGACTTAGATGTTACGCTGATTCGGCCCAATTCACCATTCCTATTCCGTTGATACATCCTACCACTACAGGGGGCAAGAGGGGAATAGGCACTTAGAGAAGAGATAGTGAAAAGGAGGTTACAACATTTGGGGCTGTCTGTGGGGAATGAGTTTAGAGCACTTCAGAGATGGCACCAGGAGTGAAGAGAGGGGTAGGTAGACCAAAACAGTTAGTAATGCAAGAACCGGCTCCGGAGATGGTGAGTAGTGAAGAGAGGGAGCAGGCAAAGACAACAGCAGCAGGATCAGCCACAAAGGAGACCCGGCTCATGCAAGAGGAGATTAGGAGATTGAGAGAGGAGAATGATGGATTAAGAAGGAAGAAAGAAATGGCGGAAGAAGATGCGGGGGTGGAATTAAGCGAGGAGTCGGACAATGAGGAAGGTGGGCCAGATCTGGTCGAAAATCCGGTGATCGGCTTGACGATGGAGCAAGTCCAAGAGAAGATAAACAATGATAGAGAGGCAATTCTGAGGCATGGGAAAAGCTGTAGAGGTGCGGCCAGCCAAGTGGTGGCGGGGTTGAATCGTAATCCATTGGCAGATGTCATCTGGGCGTCCGAAGTGCCGAAGCAATTCACCCAGCCGCGGTTTGAGAGATATGATGGCAAAGGAGATCCAACGGATCACATTCATCATTTTTGGTAGCTGATGCCTCTGTGGCAAGAGGCACGGTACGATGGACTGTGGTGCATGATGTTCCGGCTAGTCTTAAAGGACGGGCGTCGGATTGGTACTATAAGGTTACCGGAGGGGAGTATAAAGAATTTCCAAGAGTTAGAGCAAGCATTCATAGCTCATTTCATACATTAGAAAAGGCGGGTGGTGGATATCGCGGCTTTATTCAACGTTAAGCAACGATCCACGGAGTTAGTAAGGGAATACCTATGCAGATTCAAGGCTGAGATGCTGAAAGTTGAAAACCTGGATGAGAGGACAGCGGTAATAGCATTTGAAAAAGGTCTACGATCGGGAACGGGAGTACATCAATCCGTGGCTAAGAGTGAGATCGCGACCCTGGACGAATTGTATCCTCGGGTGGAGAAATACATAAGGTATGATGACACCATGCAGAAGGATTCCAGGAAAGCAGGGATGGTTATGTTATCTTTGGAGAAGGGTGGGGAACATCGGAGAATGGAGGCATCAGAAAGAGGGAGTGAGGGGCGTTGCGAAAACACTTTGCAGCCTGAGAGAAATCGGGAGGGGATTCGGAGGGAGAATAGGGAGTGAAAGCCATACCACGAGATGGAACAGACACCATTAAACAGGCCACTGAGTGAGATCTTGCCCTTGATAAAGAACCTTCAGGGATATGAAGGACCGCGGAGCATGCCGGTAGAGATACCTAACAAGCCATACTGCGCATATCACCAGGTACGCAATCATAAGACTAATGACTATTACGCATTAAAATGGCTAGTTCAGAGGCTAGTAGAGAAGGGGATGATGAGAGAATTTGTGAGGGGGTCACAGAACGAGGAACAGGTGTCACCTCACTGCCGGATATTAGGAATCATTAATGTGACTTTTAGTGGGGAGGTTTTGAGTCAAAATGCACACCGAGACAGGGTGAGGAGAACCGCGAGTATATAGCAAATTAATGAGGTAGCAGACCACACTCGACCTAATCCATGGACCGCAGAGGGAGGAGATAAGATTGTATTCAGCAATACAGATCTCAGAACTATGGATTCTCCCCATAAGGATGCATTAGTCATTACTGTATTGATGGGCAACTACATGGTTAAGAGGGTGTTAATAGATTGCGGTAGTTTAGTGGATTTGTTGTTCAAGGGAGCTTTGGAAGAAATGAGAATTGATCCAAGGCAGCTGAGACCTCCACGCACCAACTTATATGGGGTGGGAGTGTGACTGAGCCCTTGGGGAAATTTTACCACCCGTCACCACAGGACTGGTGACGGTCTTCACCCAATTTATGGTAGTAGATTCTAAATCCCAGTACAATGCAATTCTAGGGAGGCGATGGATCCATGAGATGAAGGCAGTACCATCCACATATTACCAGGTGATTCAGTTTCCCACCACCACCGGTATGCATGAAGTCCGCGGCGATCAGGTGACGACCAAGAATAGTCATCAGGGGATGGTGAAAAGATTGGTCCGCGGAACAAAAAGGGAGACATCGAATCCTAAGAAGAGGCAAGCATAGCAATTACAGTGTGCCTCTATGGAGGGGGAGGCGGAGTCAGCAGGGGACCGAAGACCCTCGACGAGATAGAAATAGTGAACTTAGGGAAGGGAGAGGAGGAAAAATTCACGGCAGTGGGTGCAAATTTGCTTGAGGAATGGAAAAGTAATTTGGTGTAGTTCTTGTCTGAAAATAAGGATGTTTTTGTGTGGGTAATAGAGGATGTCACGGGATTAGATCCAGGTTTCGCATGTCATAGGTTACACATGAAAGAAGATGCTAAGCCGATGAGATAGAAGATGTGAAGCATTAGACCAAAATATGCCGAGGGGATTCGCGAGGAGGTAGCGAGATTGAAAAGAGCGGGGATAATACGAGAAGTGGCATTCATAGATTGGCTATCTAACATTGTCGCGGTACCAAAAAAGAATGGCAAGGTCCGCATGTGTGTTGACTTTACGGATGTTAATTCAGAGTGTCCCAAAGACAGCTATCCCATGCCGCGAGTAGACGAATTGGTGGATATAGCTGCGGGATTTAAGATATTTTCAATGGGATACAATCAAGTCGCAATGTACGGACCTGATTAGGAGAAGACGGCCTTTGTGGTGGAAGGTAGGACCTGTTGCTATACAAGGATGTTGTTTGGGTTGAAGAATCTCAAGGCCACCTTTCAGCGGTTGGGAGAGAAAATATTTGAAAGCAAGATCCAAAAGGGAATTGAGATATACATAGATGACATGGTGGAGAAGAGCATGTCAGAGGAGGAACACTTGGAGGGACTGAAAGAGATGTTCAGTATATTGCGGACGAATAACTTGAAGCTCAATCCTGAGAAGTGTACATTTGGGGTGACCACAAAGAAGTTTCTGGGTTATATTGTCAATCACCGGGGAATAGAGGCTAACCCTGAACATATAAGGTCCTTGGTGGAGATGCCATCACCGCAGAACGTCAAAGAAGTACAGCCCCTAGCGGGAAGGGTCGCAGCCTTGAACAGGTTCATTTCAAAATCATCGGACCAGTGTAGACCGTTGTACCGATTGCTAAGGAATACACCGGATTTCTTATGGACAATGGAATATGAAAAGGCGTTTCAGGAGTTGAAGAGGGATTTGGGTAAGGCCCCTTTGTTGTCGCGGCCGGAATAGTGAGAGAAATTATATTTATATCTGGGAGTTTCGGAATATGCGATTAGTTTAGTTCTCGTTCGGGTCATCGACAAGGTAGAGAAACCGGTTTACTTCCAGAGTAAAACCATATTGGATGTCGAGACCCGATATAGCAGAGTTGATAAGTATACGCTGGCATTGATATTCTCGGCCTTGAAGTTGAAACCCTATTTCAAAGCACATTCGGTGGTGGTAGTAACAAATTTTCCCTTGAAACAAGCGTTAAAGGCGGAGAAGTCTGGAAGAATGTTAAAGTGGCCAGTGATGCTGAGTTCTTATGAGATACAATACCAGATCAGGACTGCGGAGAAGGCACAGGAAGTGGCTGAATTCCCAGCAGAGGATCCCCCCTGGGGAGAGGAGATGGTCATGGAGCTAAAAAGAAATGTGGAGCAGGACTTCTTAGACCCTTGGGACAAGAGAAACGGATGGAAAGTGTTCGCAGATGGATCTGCAACAGTTAAAATCATTCATAAAAACAACCATTTTTAAAAATCACCGTAAAAGACCAGGATGTAAAAGGTCCAATTTACCCTTATGTAAAAGAAAAAACATTCAGTGTGCATTACCTAGTTGGGGCATGCACACAGATTGTGCATTCCTAGTGGGGGCATGCAACATAATCTGTATGCATACCTCCATATTGTGTTATGCACATTTAGTGTGCATACATGCAAATATGTCTTGTTATGTTATTCTTTCTTGTTAGTTTTGCATGCAAATTAAGATCAATATGCACACCAATGTGCATATCTGGTAATCAAAATGAAAATATCATAAAAACGGCCCGGTCAATATTATTTGTCCTTGCGGATTATTTAAGCTGTTTTCACTTGGAATTTGTTCTAATGGTGATTTCAAAGTCAGGACGTCCTTAAGGGTGATTTAAACCCAAAAATGGGTCTTTAGCCCAATTTCTTGCTTATTTTATACTAATATATCGAAATTTAATAAATAACTTAAGTATCTATCCTGAAGTAAAAATGGGGACCATTTCTTGGTGATTGGGAGTGACATAACTTAAGTCATTCAAATGATTTTGTACTCCTTTTTTTGCTACTTTTAGTCAAAAAGTTTAGTTTGGTGTATAAGCTTATCCTCTCTTCTTCATTTTTCATTCCACTTCGGGTAAAATCCATCACTGGCCACAGTGAGTGTTCTAAATTGGAGTGTCTTTTTTTTTTCCAGTCTTGGGTAAAATCCTCCGCAGCTTAACTGTGCGAGTTCTTCAGAGACTGGAACACAAGGCTTGATTCGCATCTCTCTCTTATCTCAAGTTCCTTCCTTTCAATGGCTACAACATCGTCCCCTCCTCAACCATTCCTCTGGAGCTCCTTTTTTCAGAATGCCAACTCGACTTTGGCACCTTCTAACTTTGTCTTAGAACCTTGAACTCCATCCTTTGATGAAGGTGCAGCAGTAGTACCCCAGGATATTATTGATGAGGGTATTGTGGAATGGGAAGAAGTGTTAATAGGTTATTTCCTGGACAAAAGGATGAGTTTTCCCTTTGTTAAGAATGCATTAGAGAAAGCCTGGAAGTTAAAAGGGTCTATGGATATTACTACAGACAGGGACTTGTTTTACATAAGTTTATCTACTTCTGAAGACAAGCAAGTTGTCTTTGAAGGTGGTCCTATCTTTATTGCTGGCAAGATCTTTGTCGTTATGCCATGGTCACCGAAAGCGGAAAGTAAAAGGAACAACGTCTCTACTATGTCAATCTGGGCAAAACTTTCAAAAGTTCTGAAAGAGCTATAGACTAAGAAGGGATTATCTTTCCTAGCCAATCTTATTGGGGGTCCTCTCTGTATGGATGTGATAGGGTTATATACTAAAAACATTACTTTTGTATTAACTCTAATTCTTTATATTTTGAATGAGAATCATATGGGCAAATGTTATGCATATTATATATGTTATTAGTTATATGCATACGTCTAATAATATATGTTGTAGATGATATAGTGTGTGGTGACACACAGAAGATCATATCATCAGTACCTTATAAAGTATAAGTAAACGTTCACAACCTAGATGGATTTGGACAAACCATTGGTACGGTTGTAGTATAATCTGGTATTAGTCTATCTTGGCTACAAGATTACACTAGTACACTTTGTGTGTATTGAACAGGACCAAGTGAGGTTGTTTCTCTTTATACTGGCTATATAAGAGAACAAACACCTCTGTTATTATGGATGCTTGTCCTCTTAATCCGGATATAATAACGGGCACTTAGAAGGAATCAATGAGTGAGATTCATTTGTGAATCAACAAACTCGATGGATTGGGTAATGACATTGTATGTAAGTTGTGATGTTGATTATAGAAGGAATCCTTGACCCGCGAGAAGTCGGGTTGATGATGTCCCCTTGAGAAGCTCATAAGGATTGTCATGTAAACCCTGCAGGTGGATTTAATCTGACATGACAATGAGGTTGAGTGGTACTACTCAAGGACATAAGAAGTTGATTAATGTAGTTGTCAATAACTTGACTTAATCAACGAACATTCGATATCTTAAACATGGGGAGATCCACAAACATATAATATGGAGCCCATAAACGTAACACATAATTTGGGATTAGGGCGGTAGTGCAACAATGGCCTTTAGTGGAATAAGCCATTTGTTGATGGACTTGGGTCGTGTGTTCTGGGCGAACATGGGAAGCCCAAGCCCGTCAGGAGGCCCAACCCTAATTTCTCCTCATGGTCCCTGTTGTAGCCTATAAATAGAAACCTCTTTCTTTAGCCGTTTTTTTTACATAAGAAAAACTCGGGTTTTGCTCAAGAAAAGATAGATCTAAAATCGGTTCTAACTTTGTGAGTGAGAGAGGCCAAGAGAGAAAGAAGAGGCTGGAAGATCGTTGCCCACACAACGTCCATTCTAAGAATACGAATACAACAGAAGATCTAGAGGTTGCTGATTTCGTAGATCTTGGATTCTCAGAAAAATCACAGCCGATCTAAAGGTATGAACTCTAAACCAAACCGTGAACACCTTTATTCTGCTGCGCATGGTGTTTCACAGTTCGTAGTCATTCGATGCAATCATAACGGTTCCTACAGGATGGAGCAACTTCTATGAAGAAAAGGCTCAATTTTGCAAAGGTCTGTGTTAGAATACCTTTGAACTTTGATTTTCCAACATCGATTCATGGCAAACATGTTTATGTCGATGTGGGGTACCCTTTGAAACCCCCATCATGCACTAGATGTTGTAGGTTTGGACACCCAACAGCTAAATGCCCGGCAGCTCCTACCCAAGTGTGGGTTCCCAGAACAAGTCTTGTACGGGAACAAAATTCCTCTGTTGCAGCTCCAGTCACTCGTTCAAGCACGCAAGATGCCACTAATCAGAACTTCACTACTCCATTTGTTTCTGAAGTAGTATCTTCTCTCAATGATGCAGTAGTCACTAGGGAATCTCCTAGCACTGCAAGGACATCAGCTAGATCTCCTACCTCTCTCATGGATGCAGTAGTCTCTAGGGAATCTCCTAGTACTACAATGGCGACAGTGAGGTCCCCTTCCTCCCCATCACTACCTCGGCCAATCCAGTCTCTCTCACGAAATAATGAGGATAATTCCAGTTCACTAGGCCCTCTTCTAGCCACTCCTCATATTTCTCGGCTTCTTAGAACATCCACTGATGGCTCATCGTTTAACTGCTTGCCTGGCAATTCTCCCTTTAGTACTTTGAGAAATTCAGGCAGTCCTTCCTTCTCTCGAGAATCTGCTCAGTACAGTGGAAACACTCGAGAAAAAGAAGTTGTGGTCTATACAACTCAAGAACAGACACAATCAGTCCTTGAACAGGAGGAAGGTATCTTAACAGAAGAAGAACTTTTCCAATTTAATGTCGACAATAATGCGTATGCAGCCTTAGTGATTGAAGAGGATGGTATAGATGATGACATCTCAGAGACGCATGACGAACCTTTTGACGATCATATTATGACCTCCTCGCAAGTCACAAGATTGCAAATGCCATCTCAAGTTGTGACTAGAGCCCAACTACAACAACAAAAACTGCAGAGCTCAGGAAAAAGAGGTAGAGGAAGGGCCAAAGGCTCGGGTAACAAAGGAAAAAACAAAAGATGATCTTATGTAGATATGCACTTATAATGTTAGGGGTTTAAATGATTTGAATAAAGCGAAGGCTCTAAATGCTTTCAGAATCAAGAATAAATTAGCTTGTTTTTTCCTTTTGGAAACTAAAGTTCGGCAAGCAAAATTTTTGAGTATTAGCAAGGTCTGCTGCCCTTCTTGGAAGTTTGAACACAATTACTCTAATGCAGTTTTTGGACACATTTGGTTCTCATGGGATCCTTCAGTTCTAGGGGTTCAAAAGATTTTGGAGAGCGATCAATTTATACATGCTTAGGTCACCATCCTTGCCTCAGGACAAGTGTTTCATTTTATGGCAGTCTATGCAAGCAATAATAGATTAGAAAGGTTGATACTCTGGCAAGATCTCATCAATCTTGACTCATCCTTCTCGGGTCCTTGGTGTGTGGCTAGTGATTTTAACAATGTCCTCTATTATCATGAGAGGATTGGTACTGACTTGGTGCATCCTAGGGAAGCTACTCCTTTTGCAAATTTTCTCAACACTGTAAGTGATAAGAGCCCAAAACTGTAGTTTTAACCCTTTAACAATCATACTTTTAGACCAATTATGTGAGTAATAATTAAGAGTTAATACTGATTACGTGTTTGTATGCATTTCAGGCTTCAAAGTCTATTATGTGCAGAAATGTGCCACTTTAGCGAGATAAAGGAGCAAAGGTCGGTTGCTAAGGAGTTCTGTGAATAAAGGCCAAGATTCAAGGAGACAAAGTCTTTGTAAAGCCCGATCAAAAGCTGAAAAGTCAACACGGGCAGAAACAGTGCACAAGTTAACAGAACTTCCGAAGGCCGTATCTTTGGACTCAGACCTCGGAATTGGGAGTATCTTAGGTCAAAACGATCGGCTCGGAAAGAGCTTTCCAATGGTCTAAGCCTTGACCCAATCAGAGGAGCAAAAGTGGACGAAATATCTGTCGAAGCCAACTGTAACTGAATAGCCCATTTTGGACTAAAGAAATTGGGTTTTGGGCCCGATTTTTCGGCCCAAAACATGGCTCCAAGCCCATGCACGATTTTTGGATCTGAAAGTATAAAAACAAAAGTTTGACTTTTTGTTGTTAGGTAGGTAGTTAGGTTAGGAAGCTAATGTTAATGGAGTTTAGGGTTAGAAAAAGATAGATCTAGATCTAGTCTTTTTACATTCATTCAATTAGTTAGTTTAGAATCATATTTAGTTTTTAGAATAAAGTATTAGTTCTTCATTTCAATTTAGATTATTGCTTAAATTCTTATTTAGATTTAGTTGTCTTAAATTCATAATTAGTTATTCACAATCTTAGTTCTCAATTAGTTTTAATTTCAGTTTAATTTAATTATGTCTTATTGTTATTATTGTTCTTGTGATGGGAACGGTAGAATAGAAATTTCACATCAAATCATTACTCTCACCATTGTTCCTTTTGGGTTTGATTAGTTGAATTCGATTTAAGTCTAGAGAGTTAAGAGTGGACGAATCCTTACTCATTATATTGCATGATTATGTTTTGAGAGTAAGAAGAATTAATTTAAACGTAAGAACGGTAGGATTACGTATTAGTGTTAACATTAATATTTAGGATAATATTATTTTTACGGTTATCAATAAGTTTTTATGATCATAAATCCAGTGGCTGTTTCTTTACTTGGACTAACAATGGTGATGGTTCCATGAGGAAATGGTCTAAGATAGACATGTATCTTATCAATTCCTTATGGGCTACTCAATTTTCTTCTTCTGGAGTGGAATTTTTGCCGCAAGGTCTTTCCGACCATTCGCTTACAGTTATCTCGATCTCCAACTCTTATTCATGCAGGGCCCCGTTTAGGTTCTGTAATTACTGGGTTATAAATCTTTCTTTCAAGGACACTCTTATTAAGTGATGGTCTATTCCTAGACAAGGAAATCCATCTCTCATGCTTTGTAAGAAATTAAAGATGTTCAAGAAAGCTCTCAAAGGCTGGCCTAGATTTAGTTCCACTGACCTTCAAAATCAAGCGGTAGCTGCCAGGGCCAATCTAGAAGATATCCAAATGCATATGTGATAATTGATAAAATGAATAGCTTACCTACGAAATGAACGATGAATTCAAAACGTAAGTAAACTAAACTATCTTATGATGCTTATATTTATCAAAGTTTCTACTCTCAATTCTATCGAAATAAAGTGGAGTCACAAATTCGTTCCACTTCTAGTTCTCTAGCATGGAATGTTTTCTAATCTAATTAGTCGGTCTTAAGTCTAATGAGAGTTTTACGAGGGGGAATTATACTACGATGCAATATGAAATTGATTATTTTAATTTAAACTACGAATGCTATGGAAATATGATTGTTTTGAATCTAGATAAAGGATTAGAGGGAAATTGAATCCACCTCGAATCCAACTTAATAACCTAGCATAGATTCTTGTATCTCGATTTTTACGCTCTTATGGCAAGAATTTCGATTTCTAATCCCTAGTGTTCATGGCATTTCTACCAAATACTAACTAGTATGTGAGGTCGTCCACCCATTCTCATGGCGAAACACGACCTTCTAGAGTGGAATAGAATCTACAAACAATTCTACACTAACAATTAAGTTTTCATCAAGGCTTCATCAACCCCTCTAATGGAGGTTTTAGTCTTGATTCATCAAACTAACATTTCCCATTGAATCTAAACTAAACATAATGTAAAGAATTGAAATTTACTTAATCAAACAATAATGACATCTAATTTAATGACTAAAATGAAATAAGAACAAGAATTGAAATTAGATCTAGAAATGGAAATGACAAAAATTGAAATTGATAAAAATAATACTTTATTGATCTAATCAAATGAAGAACAAGATTCAAAGGTTTAATCTAATACAATGAATTGAAACTAATTAAACTAAGTTCTAAAACTAATTAATGGAGGCTAACTAATCTAGGTCTAACTATCTACCATTAACAAAGAGTGAAGCTTTGGTTTTTATACTCTCAGATCCAAAAATCGTGCATGGACTTGGAGCCATGTTTTGGGCCAGAGAATCAGGCCCAAAACCCAATTCTTTCAGTCCAAGAAGGCCTCTTCAGCTGTAGTTCGCTGCAACAAACTTTTCGTCCACTTCTGCTCCTCTGATTGGGTCAAGGCTTTGACCATTGGAAAGCTCTTTCCGAGCCGGTCGTGTTGACATAAGGTAGGCCCAATTCTGAGGTCTGAGTCCAAAGCTATGGTCTTCGGAAGTTCCGTTGACTTTGTGCACCAAGCTTTTACGCTGCGTGGACTTTGACTTTTCAGCTTTGACCGGGCTTTAGAAAGGCTTTGTCTTCTTGAATCTTGGCCTTTAATCACGAAACTCCTTAGTAATCGACCTTTGCTCCTTTATCTCGCTAAAGTGGCACATTTCTGCACATAATGGACTTTGAAGCCCGAAATGCATAAAAACACGTGTCGGTGTTAACTCTTAATTATTACTCACATAATTGGTCTAAAAGTATGATCAATTCTGAGTTAAAACTACAGTTTTGGGCTCTTATCAAACCACCCCCAACAGCATTTTGCTTGTCCTCAAGCAAAGATGAGAAATTAGAATAAGTGACCAAAAATGGAGTTCTATCTACTCTCGCGTTTATTTGAGTCGCGATTGCATTGACCATATCATGACAAGGCCTTAAACCACTAGGAATTCCCTAGTGGACGATTTATAGCCTCGTGAGAGTTTTTCATGAAGTTACTCACAAACTTCATCTATACTACAACGACTAAGAAAGAAAACTATTGTTTCCTTATTCATGCTCCAAATTATCTATACATCTCACTAGCTATGAACAAGAATAACCAAGTCAAAAACCTAAGCTAATATATACATAATAATCAATCATCTACAATAAACATTTATACAATGAGTAATACTATGAAATGCAATAGCAGTCCGTTTCTAAAACTTCGAATAAGCGTCCTTAAGTAGGTTCTCACAATAATAGTCAAGATCTGACACTCACTGATTTTTCCACTCAAGTTTAAGCTACTCTAGTCTGCTAGCGGGGGCACACTTTACCTTACAATCTCAATGACACACAAGGAAGCCGAAGTTGATCAAAGACATCTGCCACTTACTATCCCACTAACCTATTCCTAATTGAGCTAGAGGTCTTTATTAGGTGTTGCGGAGATTAGGAGATGGTTTAAGAAGGAAGGAAATGGATATTCAAAAAGGGACAAGTCTGAGATAATAGAGTCTTCATATTATGTAACTAGAGAAAACCTTGTTATTTTACTTTTGCTTCTACACTTTGTTTCCATCCTTAGCCATATTTTTTTTCTTTTCTTTGGCTTTTTTGACTCCTTTTATTCTATTTTTTGGAGGTTTTATTTTATTTCTATTTTTATTTTTCTTTTCTTTGGATGGAAACTTCTTTTCTTTATTTTCCTCAAGCAATTAACTAACTTTTTGTTTACACGTTTTTTCTTCTTCTTTCTTCCTCATTATATTCTCAGACTTATCTAAATTGGGTAGGTTGATTTTTTTATTTTATTTCTATTTTTATTTTTATTTTTGTAACAGGGTAAAGGATTTGTGGTTTATGAAAGGGCTAATGAAAGGCTCGATTAGGCTAACTAGCGGAAAATATACTTAGGTCAGAATTTCTAGCTATATCGATCCAAAAAGGGCCTAAATTCTCTCTTAGGACATGGTATAGTGGTCAAGCAAGTGGACGTGTGATTTCTCTATTCGGAATATACTTCTCCCTTGTGTCATTTCTCAAATGTTTCACTCATATAATTGCTTTAGGCTATATTCTCACAGGATTTGTAGAATAAGTACTCTAGCCTAGATTTTAGAAACTTACTGCCAAACAATCATAGATACTCATGTAATATATTTATAGATAGATGCAATGATTATTACCTACATATTAACCTAAGTTTCTAAAAACTATTCTAATGCAAAAGCTACGTGAGACTTCTAGATTATTAAGAGCATAGAGAAAGAAACAATACCAATATTCCTAAGTGTTTAACATTATTATTTTTATTTTTATTATTTTTAAGACAAATAATACGTAATATACAACCTAATATGTGCTTAACATTTACATCGTGTTTCTATACCACCCCCAAACAATTTGGGAGAAGGGGGTTCATGAAACAATTCAATAGCACAATTAAATTATGTAACTAACTAATTTTTATAATTTTTAACATTTTATAAATAAAAGTGCATAATTTACATCCTAAAAGTGTCTAATTTTTGCAAATGTTTCTATCCCACCCCCAAACAATCGAATGCTTTGTCCTCAAAGTGTAAAGAGATAAGGAAAGAATTTACCATAGAAACGTGGCAAAAAAATTGGCGTGCACATAATGAAAATATTGTAAAGATGATATGATAATATGAAGCACGATTAAACCGGTGCGTGCTAACTAACACAAACTCTCTTTGGAGTAAACATGACAGGGCTTAGGGTGGCAACATGATTTGAAATGAATACCAAAATCGCCACCCCCAAACAAAATTGGAAAACTCTTTTTAAGTTTGAAACTTTTGTTTGGCCTATACTCGAAAAGTTGGTATTGTACTTTAAAACTTGGGTCTTTTAAAGTTAGATTCGAGACTTGCTAGATTAATATTTTTATAGCTTTAAACTTTTTTACTTTTTATGAATTAGGTTTAATATAAAGGAAAACAATAAGCGATAAAGACATAATTCACACCATAGAGAAAACATGACTCAAAACCAAGAAAACATGCAAGAGTGGAAAACGTGAATTATGTGAAGCGTGGACTTAGGATCCGTACTTACAACCACACACTCCATAGGGAGGGCCGGTTACCTGAATGGTGCATTCACCAATATATGGAAATGAAAGGAAATGCACCAAACACAAAAAATTGAGTCGTTTATAGTCGATACTTTCGAGACTTTATCTAAATATATGTATGAATATGCAGTTTATCATATATCAACAACCTAAAATAGTTGTGGATCGTTCCATAAATAAATATCACAGAAAAACATATCCAAACACAATCAAGCACCAAGATTTCCTCTGGCCTTGACCTAGTGGAATGAAAGCGAAGTCGGATAGACCTATAACATAACCGAGCATGCACCTTATGTTTCATCTTTGAACGAGAGGGTGTCCTAGTGAATAAGTGTGGAAAAGTGAATGGTTGTGGAAGATATGGTGGATTGGGATAAGTTTTAGAGAAAAAGCATGGAAAAAAATGAGGATGTGGGTTTAGCACAAAACTCATTCATGGTGTAGTTAGGGACTGTCTCAAGTCTGAAAATGAAGGTGTCAAGTGGTTTATCCTTGGAAAGTATTTGTTTACTAGGTGGATTTAAAAAATCATGAAGCACAGGAGAAACTAAAGGATCGAGTGCAACTCGAGGTTCCTTTGAAAAAGTGGAGGGTGGGGAATATTGGTGATGGAAGGTGAATGATTCTCAGCTAGAGCTCTCAAGTCCATATCATCAGAAATCTTGATATATGCAAGACATTCCTTAATAGGTGGGTCAAAAGGATCACTGGGATAGAGATTGAAAAATTCATCTTCCGTCATAACATCAAGGGATGAATGGTTGTTGGCAAGGGGACTCGCTGAAGGTGGTAAAGAAGTCTGCAAAAGAGTTCGCGGGAATTCTTCTTCGATTTAGCCTACTATCGAGGAGTCATTGTTAAAGTCGAATTTTCGAAAAGAAAGGAATTTGTTAATCTGTTTCTCCGAAACATGTTTTTGAAGTAATCTTGAGCTAAGCTCTCGATCATGCTAACCTCTCCATTTGTAGATGAATCGGGATCTTGTGTCCTCGTTTTGAAAACATTTACCTCAACGAAAAGATGGCCAAAGGACAAGGACATCGAACCATCGCGGCGGTTTATGAGCCGCTGTTGGCGTAGCCAAGAAGGGCCCTAAAAATGATAGGTACAGAGTCGTTAGTGACTTATGTGTCGAGGATAACGAAGTCGGCCGGGTAGTAAAATTTTGGACTTTAACCAAAGACGTTTTCAACCACACCCTTAGGATACTTAATAGACCGATCGACTAATTGCAATGTCATTTTAGTAGGTTGCATCTCCTCTAGACCTATTTGTTTATACAAATAAAATGGGAGTAAGTTAACACTAACCCCGTGTCTAGTAAGCCGTCATCGTGTGAGAATCTCCTAAGGTGCATTGTGCGATGGGGCGACCGGGTCCTTGTACTTAACAATTCCATTATTTTTAGGATAAAGTTGGGAACTGCTCAGTTAGAAAAGCATCTTTAGGTATGTTGGTCTTACGCCTAGTAGTGCACAACTCCTTAAGAAACTTAAGCGTGGTTAGGTAGCTTTTTATAGCTTCGAGAAAAGGAAGGTTTATCGTTAGATTTTTGAAAACGTTCCTAATCTCCTCAAAGTTAGTATCCCCGGTTAGCATGGCTAATTTTTGAGAACGGTGGTTTAAGCTCTATATGTAGCGTATGGCTCGACTTGATGTGTAACCTTGGTTTTCTGTTTCTTAGGTTGTGGTTTAACCGGGTACCTCTACGGTGGTAGGTTCTTGAGTTTCTATTTCGGTATCTAGTTCGATATCCGGTGTAGGAGTCTTGATGGGGTAACTATAGGCATAGTTACTTTGTTATCAACCACTCTTCCGTAATCGGAGAGTGGTGATGGCATTTAGCTCACCCTGGGTTGTAGTTTCGTTACTAGTATTATCGTTTACCTCAAAGGTCGCGGTTTTCTTTGTTCTAGGGTTGGGTATCGGCACGGCCCGGAAACACGCCTTTTGGTTGGAAGCTTTCTCTTGGGCTAACTGTTGGTTTAAATTATTAACGGATTGTAGAATGTGTTGGTTAGATTGAGCCATGGTTTGGAAAAGTTGTTGGCTCACTTGTATGAAGGTGTCAAGACGATCCGGTTGTGTTGGTGTAGTAGTCACGGGTGGTGTGACTGGAACTATCTCGCGTTGATTATTTATGGGTGGATTGTGATAGTTATTATTTACCGGAACGATACCTCTATTAGCATTATAATTATTATAACTACATTGACCTTGTGCTTGACTTTGTCGAGGTTGCGTTTGATTGTTATAATTATTATAATTACCCCGATCCTATCCTTGTTGTGGTGAAGCTTGGTTATAACTGTGTGTTGGCCTAACATATTGATTATTGTACCCTATAGGTGTGACTTGTTGGTTATTTCTCCAACCGAAGTTGGGATTTTGTCTCCAAGGGGTGTTAGGTTCACTATTAATGGAACAAGAATGTTCATAGGCTATAGGACAGTGGGAGTCGGGATGCTCAGGACTCCAACAGAAACTACATGGATTTGAATTTACATTCATTACGGGGATAGCCTTTTGTTGTCTGAAAATGGCCTCTACCTTTTTGTGAGGGATTCAATTATAGTTTTAAGCTCGGGATCTGATTTAACCTCAAACATCTTGGTAGCCTTAAATCGTTGAAGAAGAACTAGTGGAGCCGGGAGTAATCGTCACTACCCCCCATTATTATTATGCTTAGTCGATCTTCCAAAAATTTATATGCCTCCTCGAGGCTCCTTTACTTAGGAAACTACCCCATTCATTATATCTAGGACTTCTTTATGGTGGTGTAGAAGTCCTTTGAAAAACACGAACTAACGTGTCTTTTGCTAGGTGATGGTGTGGAACGATTTCAAGCCTCTAAAAATGATTCATGAGGATTCCGTGAAACAAGTGAATCTTGAAAAGCATTTCATCCGTCTTTTAGGGGTGGGTAAAATGTTCCATAAACAAATTTGAACAAGTTTGGCCCACGAGTCCACAATTAGGCGCTTGGGCGCTTAACCAAGACAGCCTTTATCGGCTAAGGTGAAAGGGAATACCCTCAATTTAATTTGTTCCGCACCAACCGTAGGATGGTGGAATGTTATAGGACTTGTTCAATCCTACGATAATGCCGATAAGGTTTTCATGGTCTAAACCATGAAAAAGCGGGCAACAAATTAAATATATTTGGGGGATCGCGGAAATCCCCAACGGTCTCCTAGAACGATGCAAGATTTAGGGCTATCGCTTTCGAGGCTTTATAAAAGTCGAGAGAGGAGTCTCTCTTTCTTCCCGACCCATAATATCGGGTGGTGTGTGTGAAATAGCGACTAGAGGTGTAGTGGGTGGGAAACTAGATAAACTTGTTTGTTGACATTGCCGTGTAATTCGTTAGTTGTTTTTCTTCGACCGGACCTTAATCTCATGCAAGACTAAGTCGAACTTAACTAAACATGCAACACTCCAAACAATTCGATATACTAGTAGAAACCTCCAACCGGAGATCACGAGGTGTGGAAGAAAGGAATACCTGATTAAGTCCTTGCTTCGCCTTATGAATAGCATCTTGTTTCTGCGTGTTCGGTGTAAATAACAAGTTAGAACAACGAAAAACTTAAAAATCGAAGTTCAAACAAACTGTAGAAATCCATAAAATTTTGCATAGAGTGGTCGCTACCTTGTCGATAAGTGGGTAGTGCGGTATGAGGTCGCTCGAAGTCCAATAAGTAAGGGCGTGTCGCTCGGTATGATGAGGCGGTCGCTCGAAGTCCAAACTATAGAGCAGCGTTCCTTATAAGCGCGCGATCGCTCCGTGTAATTCGTCCGAATTTTTCAAACAAAACGAATAACCACAGTATGAATCAAACAAGGGTGGGTGGGTTTAATGGGACTTAAAAATGACTAATTCTACTATGAAAACAATGTTAAAGTGCATACTCCCCGGCAGCGGCGCCATTTGATAATTGATAAAATGAATAGCTTACCTACGAAATGAACGATGAATTCAAAACGCAAGTAAACTAAACTATCTTATGATACTTATATTTATCAAAGTTTCTACTCTCAATTCTATCGAAATAAAGTGGAGTCACAAATTCGTTCCACTCCTAGTTCTCTAGCATGGAATGTTTTCTAATCTAATTAGTCGGTCTTAAGTCTAATGAGAGTTTTACGAGGGGGAATTATACTACGATGCAATATGAAATTGATTATTTTAATTTAAACTACGAATGCTATGGAAATATGATTGTTTTGAATCTAGATAAAGGATTAGAGGGGAATTGAATCCACCTCGAATCCAACTTAATAGCCTAGCACAGATTCTTGTATCTCGATTCTTACGTTCTTACGGCAAGAATTTCGAGTTCTAATCCCTAGTGTTCGTGGCATTTCTACCAAATACTAACTAGCATGTGAGGTCGTCCACCCATTCTCATGGCTAAAACACGACCTTCTAGAGTGGAATAGAATCTACAAACAATTCTACACTAACAACTAAGTTTTCATCAAGGCTTCATCAACCCCTCTAATGGAGGTTTTAGCCTTGATTCATCAAACTAACATTTTCCATTGAATCTAAACTAAACATAATGTAAAGAATTGAAATTTACTTAATCAAACAATAATGACATCTAATTTAATGACTAAAATGAAATAAGAACAAGAATTGAAATTAGATCTAGAAATGGAAATGACAAAAATCGAAATTGATAAAAATACTACTTTATTGATGTAATCAAATGAAGAACAAGATTCAAAGGTTTAATCTAATACAATAAATTGAAACTAATTAAACTAAGTTATAAAACTAATTAATGGAGGCTAACTAATCTAGGTCTAACTATCTACCATTAACAAAGAGTGAAGCTTTGGTTTTTATACTCTCAGATCCAAAAATCGTGCATGGGCTTGGAGCCATGTTTTTGGGCCTGATTCTCAGGCCCAAAACCCAATTCTTTCAGTCCAAAAAGGCCTCTTTAGCTGCAGTTCGCTTCAACAAACTTTTCGTCCACTTCTGCTCCTCTGATTGGATCAAGGCTTGAACCATTGGAAAGCTCTTTCCGAGCCGGTCGTTTTGACATAAGGTAGGCCCAATTCCGAGATCTGAGTCCAAAGATATGGTCTTCGGAAGTTCTGTTGACTTTGTGCACTGTTTCTGCCTGCGTGGACTTTGACTTTTCAGCTTTGACCGGGCTTTAGAAAGGTTTTGTCTTCTTGAATCTTGGCCTTTAATCACGGAACTCCTTAGTAACCGACCTTTGCTCCTTTATCTCGCTAAAGTGGCACATTTCTGGACATAATGGACTTTGAAGCCTGAAATGCATAAAAACACGTAATCAGTGTTAACTCTTAATTATTACTCACATAATTGGTCTAAAAGTATGACTGTTACAGGGTTAAAACTACATTTTTGGGCTCTTATCAATATGCAGAAGCGACCTTTTGATTCTCACCTCTCTAATCTAGAAAGGATCCATTGATCTGAGCTTTGCGATCTTATGCTTATAGAGGAGTACGACCTCATGCAGAGGACAAACACTGACTGGCTATCCTTTGGTGACAAAGGTAATGCTTTCTTTCACAATACTGTAAAGGAAAAGAAGACTAGGAACAACATTTGGTCTATATTGGATTCCCAAGGAACCCAGTAGGATGGCCAGGCTAATGTTGCTCAGGCTTTCATATCTTTCTATAAAAATTTGTTGGGTACTTCTTCTTCATCCTCATGTAATCGTCGGATTCTGGAGCAACTTAATCTTCAAGTGTTGCCCCCTGAGAGTGCAGCTAGATTGATCAAGGATATAGATATCTTGGAAATCAAGGAAGCACTCTTCTCTATGGATGATAACAAAACGCCTGGGCCTGATGGTTTTAGTTCTTTCTTCTTTAAGAAAGCCTGGGATATTGTTGGTGAAGATTTCTCTCTCGCAATCCAGCATATGTTCAATCAAAAGTCCATACCAAGAGGTACAAACTCCACTCTCATTTGGTTAATTCTAAAAAATCTTGCACCTTCAAAGGTTGATGAATTCAGGCCCATTGCTTGTTGTAATGTAATTTACAAATGTGCTGCAAAGATTCTAACAAGTAGGATGAAGGAATATATGCCCTACTTAATCTCTTCGGCTTAGTTTGCCTTTGTACCAAGCAAAAACATCCAAGATAACATTATACTTGCGCATGAGCTTATTCGAGGTTACACCAGAAAATATGGCACCAGGAATTGCGCAATCAAGATTGACATAAAGAAGCCTTTTGATTTAGTCAATTGGGAAGCTATGGGTATGATTATGCAGAGATTTGGTTTCCCTCCTCTCTTTATAGAGTGGCTATCGATGTGCTTCACCACTCCTTCTTATTCCATTATCATCAATGGAACCTCTGAAGGATTCTTTGAAGGTGAACAAGGACTAAGGTAGGGCGACCCTATTTCACCTTATCTTTTTGTCCTTGTGATGGAGGTGCTCTCTGGCCTTCTAAATCAAGCCCTCTACTCTGGACACATTCATCCGCATTCTAAATGTCGGAAGTTGAGTATCTCTCACTTATTTTTTGCGGATTATGCTCTTCTTTTTTGCAAAGGAGATATGGCTTCTATTCTTGCAATCAAGGAAATTGTTCTGCAATTTTCGCTCCTCACAGGATTGCATATCAACTCAGCTAAATCATCTCTGTTGGTTGGTTGTATGTCTCATGAAGCTGGACTGGACTTGGCTAATGCTTTGGGTATACCCGCCTCTTATATATCTTGGTCTACCTCTTACTTCTTCAAGGCTAGGTATACGAGATTGTCTTCCTATGGTAGAGAGATTGACTTCATGAATCTCAAATTGGAAGAATATATCCTTGACAAGGGCTGGTAGACTTGAACTTATCCAGTCAGTTCTCTCATCCTTTCAAGTCTACTTGTCCAAAACCTTTGTCTTACCAAGGAAAGTCATGGACAATGTATCTTAGATTTGCAATCATTTTTTATGGTCTGGTCCCAATATGACAAGAAAGATGCATCATGCCAGCCATGAAGTATTGAGGTATGCTAAAGAGCAAGGTGGACTTGGTATGATTGATGTAAGAACTTGGAACAAAGCTACTTACTACAGCTTGATTTTCATAATAGCTGAGAAAGATGGATCACTGTGGTCAAACTAGACATGGAGCTAACAGATAAATAAGTCCTTCTTTTGGATTATGAAAACACTGGCAAGCTGCTCTTGGGTATGGAGGGGGATACTAAAGCATAGGAACATTGCTCAAAAATATGTCCGATATGTTATTGCTGACGGGACTAACACCCTCTTCTGGCATGACCCATGGTGTTCAAGTTAACCGCTTTGGGAATCAACAATTGCGAGAAACTCATTCGCACTGCCAGTTGACGCAAAGGTTAGTGATATTTTGAATCAAGGTAACTGGTCCTCTCTGGTGACGACTATTTCGAATAGTTCCTTGAAAAATCTCATCTTGGGTATTGAAGTGAATTGTTTTCTAGACAAAGACGAAGTTATTTGGTCACTGAGTAGCTCAGGTGACTTCTCAGTAAAATCAGCCTATGTAGCTCTGCGAAAAGAGAGACCAAAGGTAAAATGGTACAGAGTGGTCTGGGGAAAACTCTCTATCCCAAGTTCTCGTTTACATTGTGGCAATTGCTTTCAAATTATCTTTCTACCCAAGATAGATTGATACAGAAGAAGACCTTGCAATTCTCTGAATGCAGTCTCTGTGGTATATGTTCTGATCACTCAAAGCATTTATTTTTCGATTGTCACTACTCTAAACAGGTCTGGGCCACTGTTAAAAACAATCTTGGACTAGGGGAGCTTGTAAAAGATTCTACTTCGAAAGGGTATAGCATTTTCAGGCTATGTCGACAAAGCTCCACTTGTGTCGATATCTTTAAAGTCTTTGTTGGAGCCACTGTTCACGAACTCTAGTGTGAAAGAAACAGACGAAAGAAGAAGAACATCTTGGTGACATCCCAACAGCTAAGCTTAAGGATTATGGCCTCAATGAAGCTTTACATCAAGAAAAATATGTCAGATGTCAAAGATTCTTACTCCCTTCGAGCTCTTGTTACCAGGCTGGGGCTGCAAATTAACTTCAAACCTCAGGAAGTACTTTGGTGCAAGTGGAAGCCAGTGGAACAGGCAGCTTTCATGCTTAACACTGATAGATCGGTCTAGCAAAATGGAAATGGATATGGAGGGACTATACGTGATGGCTTGGGGTATGTTGTTCGAGCTTATGCAGGTTGCTCGTCAAAGAACTCTGTCATATATCAGGAGATTCAAGCCATTACAGTTCGGCTTAAGCAGGCCCAAGAGTTAGGTATTGAAAATCTAGAAGTCAATTCTGACTCTCTGGGAGCCATAAACATCTTAAATGGTAATGAGCGATGTCCATGGTATTGTTCTAATATGGTCGCCTATATTAGATGTCTTACTAGCTCATTTGTAAAATGCTCTTTCAGTCATATCTTTAAAGAAGGAAATCGGGCAGCCGACTACCTTTCAAAGTTGTATAGATCGTCAGAAGAAGTTGTTGTTTTATTTTCACTTCCTTTTGATGCAAAGTTACATCATATAATAGAGGAAGATAGAATAGCTAGGCACTATGTATCCCCGTTTTTCATCTAATACAGGTTGAGGTCAGCCATAACCTCTAGCTTATTAATATATATAAATATATTAGGAAAAAGTTGGAGCAAATTTTTCCTAATAATTTAACCTAACACTGAACTTCACATCTTCACATGGCCAATATTGCCCCTCTACTCTTGGCAAGCAATTTCTCAATAGATCTTTACTATTACGAATGAATGATCTTAATGAGCTATAGTAATAAGTGATTGTAATATTTCATCAATTCATGTAGATAGTTTTGCTTCTTATTTTTTCTTTTGATATTGACTATGTCACCCCTGAACTCATCTCCAAATAATTACTATTTTTTTTTCAATTATTATTTGTTGTGATACAGACTCGATACTTCATATTAAAACATGCAAAATTGCATCAAGGCAGTATATATAAAAGTTTGCTTGTCCATATGATCTAGCCCAACCAGCCAACTTCATAGGCCATGAATTAAGTTATAGAGAATGGGAAAAGAAAAAGGCATCAGCATAAGAAACTACATAAGTTAATATTAAAACTGTCCAAAATAGTCATCAAGTTTTAGTTTGTGCTTTTTTTTTTTTTTTTCGGTAAGCAATATGATTTTATAAATAATAAAAAAAGTGGGGGAGGGGGAATATACAAAGCGGTTATTAAGCCAAAGGGAATGTTTTATCATAAGCCCTCCAAGATACAAGTCCCAAAATACAACACAAAACCAACAAGTCACCCTTTAAGAGTACATTTAGTCAGTGAATCTATAGTATGTACTATGTACTATCCGACAAGTCCCATCTTCGAAGCCAGTGGGGCCTTCCTTCCTCTAACTCTGCTATCATCTCTGTTGCACTAGCTCCATGTCTAGTGATAAGAGCCCAAAATTGTAGTTTTAACCCATAAACAATAATACTTTTAGACCAATTATGCGAGTAATAAATAAGAGTTAATACTGATTACATGCTTTTATGTATTTCAGGCATTAAAGTCAATTATGTGCAGAAATGTGTTGCTTTGGCGAGATAAAGGGAGCAAGGGTTGGTTGCTAAGAAGTTCTATGATTAAAGGCAAAGATTCAAGGAGAAAAAGCCTTTGTAAAGCTCGGTAAAAGCTGAAAAGTCAAAGTCAACGCGAGCAGAAACAGCATACAAAAGTTAGCAGAACTTCCGAAGACCATATCTTTGGGCTCAGACCTCGGAATTGGGCCTACCTTATGTCAAAACAACCGGCTTGGAACCATCTTTCCAATGGTTTAAGCTTTGACCCAATCAAAAGAGCAAAAGTGGACGAAAAGTCTATGGAAATCAAATCTAGCTGAAAAGGCCTATGTGGACTGAAGAAATTGGGTTTTGGGCACGATTTTCCGGCCTGAAACATGGATCCTCAGCCCATGCACGAAAATGTGGATCTGATCTCCTCCATTTGAAGACACAAGACTTAACTCTTAAGAATCATTAGGTTTAGGTAGAAAGTAGCCATTAGAGAATAATTCTAGATCTAGTTTTTACATTCAATTAATTAGTTTCTATTACCTTATTTTAATTTAGATTATTGAATCATTGTTATTCCTTTATTAGATTAATAAAAGTAGTTAGTTATTCATGATTTCAGTTTTGGTTTATTAAATTATTTAGATCTAAATTCAGTTTTAGTTGTTAATCATTTTTTAGTTGTTAATTTAGATTTGAATTCTTGATTAGATCAATATAGTAAAGTTATAATCTTGATATCATGTCTTGTTTAAATTCAATTAGAAATGATAGCATAATGATTATAGGCCAAACCTCCATTAGAGGGGGTTGAAGAAACCTTGATGAAACTTGATTTGTGTTAGCGTAGAATAGTTGTGATTTTCCATTTCATTCTAGAAAACGATTAGTTCACCATGAGAATGGGTTTGATTGTTTCACATGCTAGATGTTAGTTGGTAGAGATTATCATGAACAACTAGGGATTAGGAAGAACCAATTGTTATGCGAAAGCAGTTCAAATTGGATTACGACGATTCTTCGTTAGTAAATTAAGTCAAGTTAAGGCGGAATCAATCCCTCCTAATTCCTTATCATAGATTCAATTTAGTATTTCATAGTTGAATTATCGTATCTCATTAATATAATTTGCATCGTAGTTGTTTCGACCCCCACCTACGTGGCAAACGTCCATTAGTAGGGGTCTCTATTTTATTCATTTAATCAACAGGGCTAAAGCCCAATTCGCAATATCATGGATCAATGTACATGCCCATTAACTCATGTGTCTAAGGATGAACCTTAGCCACATGGCTTGCCACTAATGTACATTGATTTATGTCCATATTCATTTCTTATCAAAAAGATAATTACCAGTTGACAGTTATATTCTATCACAATTACTCAAGCTACAACGACTCTCTACTCTACCTCTATAAATACCAAACTATTTTTCATAAGAAACTACGTGGAAACTTGATCCCTAGAGAATAGATCTTGGGTACGTAGGCAGCCATTATTTGGTTTAGTTTCATCTCCCCCGACATCAAATTCCTTTGTTTCTTAGTGCGTTCTTTACCATTGCTCTCGTTGTGTTGAAGCAGTTTACTGCCGAAACATAATTGGCGTCGTCTGTGGGGATTTTAGAATTCATTATCACGTGAAACAATCAAGATGGTAAGCACAAGAAGCAGACCAAATAGTCGACATATTCCTCCTGCTAATAATACTCGCAACCCTCGAAATTCAAATAGGCCAATGCAAGAACCGTTGAACAATCAAGTTGCTCCTAGTGGTAGGATCAATTCGCAACATCCAACTGTAGCAGCACAACCGCCACCGCCACCGCCACCGCAAAAGGCAATGCAACCGCCGGCACCAACCCTAACAGCCTTGCAACAAGAAAACCGACAAGTCAGTAATCCTCCATGCGGTCCACCGTCTGTCCATGTCGATCCTTCAGTTGATATGGACGTGGACATTACTCTCACACCAACTAACCGAAAAGGTGATAGTAACAGCCAATTCACCCCTAATACGGTTGAGCGTGAGTTACAACGAGTCAAAATTTTAAATAGGAACTTGAGAAGGAAGCTGGCAAAGAGGCAAAGGCGGTGGGCGATCTTTGCAAATTCAACAACATCAAGGCAACCACGGAGGGACGCAGGCCATTCCAGTGTATGGGACCGTTTTGAAGAACCACTTCATCGTCCTCAGCAACGTGTTATTTCTCAAACATAATCAAACAGTGCACGCTCCAAGAGTAATGACCCTATTACCCGTACTTATGGGGAGAATCATATTGGCAGGGATAACTACTACCCTAGACATGTCCGATCTCAAAGAGAAGATTTACCTCTGAGATGCAATTTTAGGGAAGACCGCCGTCCGAGATATGTCCGACATGACTAGGAAGGCGGGCATCCCAGACAAGAGCAGCAAAACATGGAGAAGTGGTATAATTATTCCGACCACCCGGCCAAGGGTGACTACCGGCCTAGACAGGCTGGTTACAGGGATAGACAAAGACAATCACCGGTCGGAGCTGATCGTGCGTACCGCCAAAGATCTCTAACTCCAATAAGAGATAATGGAAGGTATCCTTCTCCACATGGGCACGACCAGGGGTGTCCAGTTGTTCGAGCCAATACTTTAACTCTAACAGAACAACAGTTGAAAGAGTTGATTGCAAAAGAACTTAACGATAGAGAGTCAAGGGATGTAAGAATGAAAAACTTGACAGTCAATGATGGCGTACTTGATAAGTTTTCTCTCGACATTCAAGAAGCTTACCACCATCCCGACTTCAAACAACCTGATTTTGAACTTTATGATGAGTCGGAAGGAGATCCTGGCTTGCATGTTCTATCATTCAAAAATAAGTTGGTGTTATGGGGTGGAGATGACCCGCTCATATGTAAGCTCTTTCCATCAACTCTAAAGGGAGAAGCATTACGCTGGTTTAGTGAGTTGCCTTCAAGATCAATTCACCAATTCAATGAACTAGAAAATCAGTTTGTTAATCATTTCTGCCACAATTGCAAGACGCCAAAGGATGTCGACTCACTTTTGAACATCAAGCAACAACGTGACGAAAAGTTACGTACTTTTGTTACTAGGATCCGAAGGCGCAGCAGATGTTCGAGAAGTTTACGATGGGATGCTTCTTTTAAGCCTTTAAAAGAAGCATTATATTATGAAAGAGACGAAGTTCGAACTTCATTGTAAAGGGATCTTTACCACTCTCTAATTAAAGATGTCCCTAAAACTTCGACGATCGTATGTTAGGGCTGAACAACACATCCGTGTCGAGGAGAACCTATCGGCAAAAGCGCAAAGAGATAAAGATATTCGAGTAAAGATTTTTCGACGACAAAAATTCTAAGCGGAAACAAGGACGGTCGGATCAACAAAGATAACGATGGAAAGAATGACAATCGGAAGCAAGTTAGTTTCAATCATGATGGAAAGACTCTACATGAGCTAAAACGACCCGCCAATGCCAAGTACTCTGTTATATATGAGAAGTTGAAAAGTGGGAATTTTCTTTCCTCGCCTTATCCACTTTCAGAAGATACCAAAGGGACAAGGGACAAATCCTTGCGGTGTAAATTACATAATGACTATGGCCATGAGACAGAACTTTGTCGCTCTCTCCGGGGTCGGATTCAGAAATTAGTGGAGAAAGGACTTTTAAATGAATATCTTACTAAAAACTCTCAACAGTGATTCTTTTTAACTTATGAGCATGTCATTAATGTTTCCCATTCTCATGTTGAGTCTCTTACCAAAAGGCAGAGTAAGAATCAAAAGCGTTTGAAAGTTAGTTTTGTTGGTGAGTTTAACCGTATCAACAAAGTCGATTTTGTCAAAGGAATCCAAACCGAAACTTCTAAAGAAGAACCCCTCCGATTCACTGATGATGATCTCCTTAGTGTATATCACCCTCACTATGACGCAGTTATAATTTCCGTATCTATAGGTGCTTCTCGTGTTCAATGGGTAATGATCGATACAAGGGCCACCTCCAGCGTCATTGTCAATGGATGTTATTCTCAGATGCAACTTCGCGAGGGTATGTGACCAGCCTCTTTTTGTGTGTGAGATGTGGTATATGGATGATGTAGATAAATGATGGTCGTTGAACAAAAAGAAGCATATCAAAACCTAATTATCCCTCAATAAGTAAAGGATGAGTAGGGTATCGTTCCACTTTTAAGTGTATGTTTATATGAAGGACAGGACTGGAAAGGGGGTTTGAGGGATTAAAACTATAATTGTAGAGATTTTAGATTCTAATGCTAAACTAAACTAAACTAACTAAACTTATACTAAAGCTAAGAATTGGAAATAGGGAGAGAATATGAGAGAGATAGATTCAAGAGATTCAAATCCACCAATGCTTTTGATTTAATGACTTTTTGCTTCATGTTGTTCTCCAAGTAGACTACAATGTCCAGATCGAAATGAAAGCCGATGCCTTTTAGGTGAAACATCGTTAAACAATTAACTCTACTTAAGGTTGTTCCTATGTTCATGTTACTAGTATCTTCTTTCCTTTTATGTGAGCTTGGGCAGCTATTCAATGAATCACCATCTAAGGCAAACACAAGGAATACTTCCCTTACTCTAAAACACTACACAATTAGAAGAAAAGTAGAGAATAATAGTATAATATTCAATTACAATAAATAAAACTCTATTCTAGCATTATATTCAATTGCAATAAATAAAAGCATGTTAGTAGCAAATATTCAATTGCAATAAATAAAACCCAAAACTAGCATGATATTCAATTATAATAAATAAAAACCTTAATCTTTACTTTCATCCCCCAGTGTGGGCAATGGAACTAATAACTAAAAACATAAAGAACTAACCTGACTGAAGAACACCATAAACCAGAAGAATCATTAAACCTTAAGCACCGGCTTCATCTCCTCCCTTGAAAGAGAAGATTAGCCTTCCATATAGAAGGAAGAACACGAAGAACGAGAAGAAGAAGAGTCGAAGAACATAAGACTAGAAAGACTAATTTATTAAGACTCAGCTAGTTAAAACCGATCTTTTATTATTAATCTCTCTCTTCCTCAAGTTCTGGAGACAAGAATATAAGTGAATTGGCAAATTACATGAGGCACTTAGGTCCTCTATTTATAGGGGTTACAATGAGCTCTAGAAGCATTCCAAACCATCATTTGTTTCCTAATACAAATAGACTTCTTCCAGAGTCCGACTTCGTCTTCAAAACTGAGAAGGAATTGGCTACTGATGTCAATTCATGCGTCGGGCGCGTTATTTATCGTCCCCGGACTTAATAAATATGTCTGGACGCTCGATCTATGCGTCCCAGACTTGATCAATGCGTCTGGATGCTCGATCCATGCGTCCCAGATGCATAAGCCTATTTTCTCTCTTCTGCTCTATCCTTCTATCATCTTTTGCGGGCTTTGGTCCAAGAATAACTAAATCCTTTGGCCTTGGGCTTCCAAATAGGCTTAAAATAGGTCCAAGTCACATCTTTAATAGCTCCAATTCCTTGGCCTTCTCCATGATTGTCCACGGGCCTCCCATGTGATCCTTAATGCTCCGAATTGCTTCGTTTTACCCCATTTTCTCTAATATTCTACAAAACTGTTTTTTTCACCTGTAGAATCTTAAAACATAACTTATAAACACTATTAGTCCACTAAGATGGCTGAACAAGAGGCATAATCAAGGGTTAAATAGCACTTTTTGAGCACTTATCACAACTCCCAACTAGCATTTTGCTAGTCTCTTAGCAAATAAGATAAAAAAATAGATAAGTGATCAAAATCACATCCTAATAACAAAAATAAAATCCTAACTCATTTTCGCAGGCATCGCGATTGCATTTACCATATGCAACAAGGCTTTAACCCTTTAAGTTCCCCAAAAAGGACGAGTTATAGTCTCGTGAGGGTTTTCAGGTGATATACCCACAAAATCAATCAATAGCATGTTCAAGAATGATAGTATTTTTCAGAGAGAGAAATTCCTTACCCACTTAGTGCTTACTCCAATAGACGGTATCCATTGCTAACTACATTGCTGCAAAGACTCATAGATTATGATGGGAGATAGTAAAAATTGACAAAATTCTCAATCAAGGCTTATGTGTGTACTTAGTCAATCTCCTATACTCTCTTATCCAAGAAACGGAATCCCTAGTTTACCATAGGTAGATAATCTCGACTTTCAATCCTCACCGGTCATACTCTCAGAAAAGAATCTCTCAGAAGATGGTCTACTATTTTACCTCATGTATGTGGGGAAAAGAATAATGCATATGAACATCCCACATACTACTTTGAAAAACAAACTTCTGAATAAAAGTAGTCTCATGGAAAGAATGTCAATCACATATGAAGTGTCGGGTCCTTCACTTTAGCATCTTCTCACCTATTCTAGACTTAGGTACCATCTTGTAGTGATAAGCCATGGGTTGTAACTTGGCTTGGGTATTGGTTTATGAAAGAAAGGTAAAAATGATTCTAAGGTTGTTTCTGAAAAACACTGAGGGTTTTGCTTCTTTCTTTGGAAGATTTCTTTAAATTTTGTATTGCAGAGAAAATTCTTCCTTTGTCTTAGCTTTTCCATCCATTCTGTTCACCCTTTTTTTTTTTTTTTTTTTCGATGGTATATCCTTGATTAATCTTTGATATACTTGTTTTCCACTAGCTTCTTTCACTTTGAACAGAATAATGATGGTCTTCATTGTATCTCTCCTCGATATTTCCTTGTAATCTTCCTTTTGGTGCTCTTTCTTCCTCCTTGTGCCCCTCGTATTCTCGAAACATATGGGTATGGCTGATAAAGATTTTGGCTATACTCCTTGTCTGGAGTTGGGTAAAGGGTAGAGGGTTTTATGAAAGAAAATGGCTTATTATAAGGCGCAAAAGGGTTTAACATGATGGTCCTACTAGGTGGGATAAAGGTTAAATGGGTTTACTACTTGACTTATCAGTATAATACTCTGTTTCGAATAGACTACAAGACCTAATGGCTATCTCCCCAGTTGACGTCACTTCGTGATTAACCAAATCAACAAAATAATGAGACTATATTACAACGACATAAAGAACTGAAAGATGTTGAGTCACTAAGACTGGGATTTTTCTCGTAAGAACTCTCCAAAAAATGGGTATAAAGCTCAAGTCTCACATGCTAAGTCTAAAAACTCTACTTTCAGTTTACTAGGGGTTTAAATCTCTTTTCTAGCAAAAGTACACAAAACTGACCAAGTACTATGGTGGTGCCTTGATAAAGAATTCTATCAACAAGAACTATGTCCGAGCATAATAAATAGTCTAAGCGGTAATGAAATCAATAATATCAACTATCTATCAAACTCAACACTAAGCAGTATAGAATATATATCCCAGACTCATCATTAAAATTCATTTTTCTCATGCTGCTGACATAGAAACAAAAATATTTTTGTTTGTGAAAACTAATTTTCGAAATTCATTTCTCAAGTACACCCTCCCCAACTTAACATATGCATTGTCCTCAATGTATAGAAATTAAGTAAATGAAATGAATGAGAAAAAGGGAAGATGTTACCATTGATGCCGAATTTTTAGGTCTTTTTACGTCAGATCCCTAAGACGTAATGTGAGTCTTTTAAAGTCAGATTCTCAAGACTTTATATCATGCATTATCAATTTGGAGTGAGGAGATCAGATTTTCTCACCCAAATCTGACGAATGTTTGGAGGGCGAGGAGGTCTCACCTTGTGGGTCATCAAAAATACTCCTTGATATGCTGGAAAGATTGTTGGTGAAGTTGCTTCTCTACCTTGAACTATTTCAGGTCTGATGATTGTGTGATAGGCCTTGTGGTTCCCCTGTGTAGAAGGTTGACGAAAAATCTCTTTCTAACAGACAATAGTATCGATGTGCCCTTTACCACCACGATGATGATAATGGATGTCCGGGACTACTTTCGGGGTAGGGTATGAAGACGGTTCACATACTTCTCTTGTTCGCATTAATGATGGTGTAGAAGAAGCTTCAACAGTGCAATTCTCCTTATCAATATGGTTCACTTTCTGCTTTAGAAGACTCATTTCAGTTTCTAGATTCTGTTGTTTTTCCAAAACTTCTTTAAGCTGATTTTCTAGTAACTGATTTTTCTGGGCAGATGTTTGTTGTTCATCCTCAAATGTAGAGTTCATCTTCTCAAGATATGGTACTCTCTCTGTCAATTTTCCATTATGCTCACTTAAATCCTGAATTTTCTACATAGATTCTAAGAACATGGCTAGCAACGCCTCTATGGTGGGGTTCTCAGGTTCATCACAGTTTTCTGTAGATTGAGCACTTTCAATTGTATCTTCGAATGGGATGAATTCTTGTATCATGCTATCAAGGAAATACACCTCTCCACCTTCGGCTTCATCACAATCCTTATGCAACAGGTGAAAGATATTTATGTCCATGGACATCTTACCAAAGTTGATCTTCATTTCACCGTTGTGACAATTTATCAAAGCTTTTGCGGTAGCAAGGAAAGGTCGGCCTAGAATAATTGGAATTTTATCAAAGGCTTCCTGGGTGTCTATCACAAT
The DNA here is from genome assembly GCF_015680905.1 of Coptis chinensis. Lineage (NCBI taxonomy): Eukaryota > Viridiplantae > Streptophyta > Magnoliopsida > Ranunculales > Ranunculaceae > Coptis > Coptis chinensis. Next base: position 81,318,852 of record NC_141463.1, on the reverse strand, counting down.
GAAATCCACTGGATAGTAGAAATCGGCTACTTGAACAAGAACATCTTCAACTATGCCTCTGGGAATCTTGGTAGAATGGTCAGCTAACTTCAATTTGACTTTTGTAGGCTTTAGGTTCTCCAGGCCCAACGCTTGGTACACATGATAGGGCAAGAGATTAACACTAGCACCAAGGTCTAAAAGAGCATTACCTGTGAATTTTTCTCCTATCTTGCATGATATTGTAGGACTTCCTGGATCTTTGAGCTTGACTGGAGCTTGCTGATGGATAACAGATGTTGTTTGTCCAACTAGAAACGCTCGCTTCGGAACATGAGTACTTCTCTTTATGTTGTATGCATCTTTCAAGAATTTGGCATATGATAGCAACTGCTTGATTGCTTTGAGAAAGGGGATATTGATGTTATCTTTCTCAAATGCCTCCTTCATCTCTAAAAATTGCTTGTCCTTTTTGCTTTAAGTAAAAAACATAGGAAAAGGTGCCTTTGGTACAAACACATCAGCATGTGTCTACTCTTCTTTCTCTTTGGCATTCTTGCATATGTTATCTTGGTTGTCTTGACAAATGGGAGTTGAAAGGATTTCTCCCACTTCCTTTCTAACTTCATTTGAAATCTTGACCGATTTCTCTGTAGCAATGTCATCATGAGAAGGTAAGTCAACCTTGTTGTCTATCTTCAATCCTGATCTGAGAGTAGTAACTGAGCTAACATGATCATGGAGGTGATCAATACTAGAAGTTGTCCCAATGTGGCATACATCTTCACTCTTCAATATTGGTTCCAATAAGCTAGGTTGAGTGGCTTGTGTCTTTACAGACAAAGCAGTGGCGAGTTGGTCGACCTTAGCCTCTAGAGACTCCATTCTAGAACATTGACTTGCCTGAGATTGCTGGAGATTGAGCTGAGACTGTGCAATAAGCTCTAGAACACTTTCAAACTTCTGATTTTTCTGTGATAGCAAAGTAATTGCATTCTCTAGGTTGGCAGGTGTGGCATAATTTCTCCTAGGATCAGGCACTAACTCTCCACTTGTATTAGAATTTTGTTGAGAGTATAATTGTTGTTGAGGGACCAACTGTGAAACTTGACTTGTCTGTGGAATATAACTTTGATCTTGAGAACCTAGAGGTCCAGCATTCTGTCTCCAATAATTACCTTGAAAGTTATTACCACCTTGGTTGGGCCTCTGAAATGAGTTTATATTGTACTCTCCAACTGATGCATGTTGATAGTAACCAGGACATTCTAGAGTTGCATGGGAAGTGTCCGAAACAGGACTTCGCATGATGGCTAGCTTGCATGACTGTGAGAGATTTAGCTTGAGACTTGTTGAACTTGGAGGGACTCATAGAGAACTGATTAAATTTCTTACTCGAGTTTCAATCTTTGGTGGCCAGTGGCCAATGTAGACTTCGAGTTCTTGATCCGATTGTTCATGTGCTTGGTAACCAAATTGCTTTGGCTCCCCTCCATGCTAGCGACATCCTCGTTGCTAGTAGTCCAACTGTTGTGTTTCTTGACTAAATTCTCGAAAGTTGTAAGCTTCCTCTCCATCCATCGATGTAAACTTGCCTTTGTGCATTGGCGGTATCATCTCGCTTGTTCATCATCGAGAGTCCTCGATAGAAAAAAATGAGCAAGTGTGCTCTTATCGTATCCATGATGTGGACATGAGACTAGCAGATTATTGAATTTCTCCCCGGCTTTGATGATATTCTTGATTACCTTCCCTTTGAAATTGTTGATGGCTTGCGCATGGCATCCGTCTTCCGGGGTGGGTAGAACTTGTTCATAAACTTTGTTCTCAACTTCTCCCAATTATCTATTAAATTGATCGGTGCGGCTTAACCATTCGGATGTTTTACCTTCGGTGAGAGTGTGAAACGAGAATGATTTTGATACTCTCATCCCCGATATTCTGGTTCTTGAAAGTTTTGAGGGATCGATAGAAATTTGTTCATGTGAACATAAGGTTTGAACATTATGCGAACCGTTGAACTTTGGAAGCATAGAGATTACTGATGCTCTAAGCTCAAACTGGTTAGCTTCTGTTTCTGGAAAGACAATATTGCTGCGTGGGTCTCCAATGATTGGCGAATAGAAATCGCTCAACTTATTCCTCTGTTGTGCTTGCATGGGTGGGATAGCTTCAGGATTATTGGTGTCCAAAACACCTCCATCATTGCATGCGGCCATTATATCAATCCTGTCTAGTATTCTTGCTATACGAAGATGATGAAAACTATCCTATTATGCTTGAATGCAATTAAACTAATATGCAACTATTCTAAATTATACTAATATGCAAAACTACTTTCCTTCAACTTGGTTGGGCTTTGCAGCTAGTATCTCGCCCGTTGTCTAAAGCTGTCTCTTCTAGGGTTATGGTGAAGCACTTGGATTGCTTAAGTACCACGGCCTACAGACAATAGTCCGTTTGTCAAGATTCAGACAAGAAACACTAGAGTTTGATATTTTGATGTGTTGGCTTACAACTTCAATTGTTGAAAAGGTCCTAAATGCAATTATGCTAGAAAGCAATAAAACTAAACTATGATGCAACTATACTAAGAATGAAATAAAAAAAATGAAGATTCGACTAACCTGGATGGTAGATCTTGTCTTCGAGATGTCCTTCAAGCTTCTCTCTTTCTCAAAGGGTTGGATGATGCGGCTAAAATTACCTCAATATCCAAAGTTCTAATCTTGAAAGAAAATGTTAAACATAAACAACTTAACCCGGCAGCGGCGCTATTTGACACACTCTCCTTTTTGTGTGTGAGATGTGGTATATGGATGATGTAGATAGATGATGGTCGTTGAACAAAAAGAAGCGTATCAAAACCTAATTATCCCTCAATAAGTAAAGGATGAGTAGGGTATCGTTCCACTTTTAAGTGTATGTTTATATGAAGGACAGGACTAGAAAGGGGGTTTGAGGGATTAAAAACTATAATTGTAGAGATTTTAGATTCTAATGCTAAACTAAACTAAACTAACTAAACTTATACTAAAGCTAAGAATTGGAAATAGGGAGAGAATATGAGAGAGATAGATTCAAGAGATTCAAATCCACCAATGCTTTTGATTCAATGACTTTTGCTTCATGTTGTTCTCCAAGTAGACTACAATCGGGCAATCGAAGCGAAAGTGTCGCCCTTTTAGGTGAAACATCATTAAACAATTAACTCTCTTAAGGTTGTTCCTATGTTCATGTTACTAGTATCTTCTTTCCTTTTATGTGAGCTTGGGCAGCTATTCAATGAATCACCATCTAAGGCAAACACAAGGAATACTTCCCTTACTCTAAAACACTACACAATTAGAAGAAAAGTAGAGAATAATAGTATAATATTCAATTACAATAAATAAAACTCTATTCTAGCATTATATTCAATTGCAATAAATAAAAGCATGTTAGTAGCAAATATTCAATTGCAATAAATAAAACCCTAAACTAGCATGATATTCAATTCTAATAAATAAAAACCTTAATCTATACTTCCATCCCCTGGTGTGGGCAATGGAACTAATAACTAAAAACATAAAGAACTAACCTGATTGAAGAACATCATAAACCAAAAGAATCATTAAACCTTAAGCACCGGCTTCATCTCCTCCCTTGAAGGATAAGATTAGCCTTCCATATAGAAGGAAGAACACGAAGAACGAGAAGAAGAAGAGTCGAAGAACAAAAGACTAGAAAGACTAATTTATTAAGACTCAGCTAGTTAAAACCGATCTTTTATTATTAATCTCTCTCTGCCTCAAGTTCTGGAGACAAGAATATAAGTGAATTGGCAAATTACATGAGGCACTTAGTTCCTCTATTTATAGGGGTTACAATGAGCTCTAGAAACATTCCAAAACGTCATTTGTTTCCTAATACAAATAGACTTCTTCCAGAGTCCGACTTCGTCTTCAAAACTGAGAAGGAATTGGCTACAGTGTCAATTCATGCATCTGGACGCATTATTTATGCGTCCCAGACTTAATAAATGCATCTAGACGCTCGGTCTATGCGTCCCAGACTTGATCAATGCGTCTGGACGCTCGATCCATGCGTCCCAGACGCATAAGCCTATTTTCTCTCTTCTGTTCTATCCTTCTATCATCTTTTGCGGGCTTTGGTCCAAGCAACGAATCCTTTGGCCTAGGGCTTCCAAATAGGCTTAAAATAGGTCCAAGTCGCATCTTTAATAGCTCCAATTCCTTGGCCTTCTCCATGATTGTCCACGGGCCTCCCATGTGATCCTTAATGCTCTGAATTGCTTCATTTTACCCCATTTTCTCTAATATTCTACAAAACTGTCTTTTTCACCTGTAGAATCTTAAAACATAACTTATAAACACTATTAGTCCACTAAGATGGCTGAACAAGAGGCATAATCGAGGGTTAAATAGCACTTTTTGAGCACTTATCAGTATGTGATAAGAGCCCAAAACTGTAGTTTTAACCCTGTAACAGTCATACTATTAGACCAATTATGTGAGTAATAATTAAGAGTTAACACTGATTACATGTTTTTATGCATTTCAGGCTTCAAATTCATTATGTGCAGAAATGTGCCACTTTAGCGAGATAAAGGAGCAAAGGTCGGTTACTAAGGAGTTCCGTGATTAAAGGCCAAGATTCAAGAAGACAAAGCCTTTCTAAAGCCCGGTCAAAAGCTGAAAAGTCGACGCGGGCAGAAATAGCACACAAGTCAGCAGAACTTTCGAAGGCCGTATCTTTGGACTCAGACCTCGGAATGGGGCCTACCTTATGTCAAAACGACCGCCTCGGAAAGAGCTTTCCAATGGTCTATGCCTTGATCCAATCAGAGGAGTAAAAGTGGACGAAAAGTTTGTTGAAGCCAACTACAGCTGAAGAGGCCTTTTTGGACTAAAAGAATTGGGTTTTGGGCCTGATTCTCTGGCCCAAAACATGGCTCCAAGCCCATGCACGATTTTTGGATCTGAAAGTATAAAAACCAAAGCTTAACTCTTTGTTAATGGTAGCTAATTAGACCTAAAAACTATATATAATTCTAGATCTAGTTTTCAGTAGATTAATTAAGTTTAAGTTCCATTTTCAATTCTTGTTTTAGATTAAGTCCTTGAATCATTGTTCTTGATGGATTAGATAAATAAAATAGTTATTTTGTCAATTTTGATTTTTGTCATTTCAATTTATAGATCTAGTTTAAATTCTTGTTGATTATCATTTCGTAGTTTAAGTAGATTGAAACATTGTTAGTTAAATTAGTTAAGTTAGAATTTTAATATGAAGTGTAGTTATAATTCAATGGGAAATGATGGGTTGATGACTCAAGGCTAAAACCTCCATTAGAGGGGTTGATGAAGCTTTGATGAAAACTTAGTGGTATAGTGTAGAAGCATTGTAGAATCTATTCCACTCTAGAAGGTCGTGATTCGCCATGAGAATGGGTGGACGACCTCACATGCTAGTTAGTATTTGGTAGAAATGCCATGAACACTAGGGATTAGAACTCAAAATTCTTTCCGTAAGAACATAAGAATCGAGATACAAGAATCTATGCTAGGTTATTAAGTTGGATTCGAGGTGGATTCAATTCCCCTCTAATCCTTTATCTAGATTCAAAAACAATCATATTTCCATAGCATTCGTAGTTTAAATTCAACATAATCAATTTCATATTATATTGTAGTATAACACCCTTCGTAAAGCTCTCATTAGACTTAAGACCGATTAATTAGACATAGAAAACATTCCATGCTAGAGAACTAGGAGTGGAACGAATTTGTTACTCCACTCTATTTCGATAGAATTGAGAGTAGAAACTTTGATAAAGTATAAGGCACTTAAGATAGTTTAGTTTACTTACGTTTTGAGTTTTATCGCTCATTTCGTAGGTAAACTTTTATCATTTTACCTCTTTTATCAAATGGCACCGCTGCCATCTTAGTTTCACTTTAGCATTGTTTTCATAGTATAATTAGTCATTTTTAAGTCCCATTAAACCCACCCACCCTTATTTGATTCATACTGTGGTTGTCCGTTTCAGCGTTGAAAAGTTCCGCGAAAAATTACACTGAGCGCACAGGCTTCTAACCGAAATTCCTCGCTTAAACGCTGAACCTTGGAAGCCAGACCAGCTAAGCTAAATTTTCCGTTTCTACAGGGTTTGTTTTTTGAACTTCGATTTTTAAGTTTTTCAGTGTTCTAACTTGTTATTTACACTGAACACGCATAAACAAGACGCTATTCATAAGCGAAGCAAGGACGGCGTTATCGTATTCCTTTCTTCCATACCTCGCATCTCCAGTTAGAGGTTTATACTAAAATATCAAGATTGTTTGGAGTGTTGTCGTGTTTAGACTTAGACTTGCATGAGATTAAGGTCTGGTCGGAGAAAAACACCGAACGTAATTAACCGTCAACGTTAACAAACAAATCTATCGAGTATACCAATCACTACACCTCTAGCTACTATTCCACCAACCACACCTGACATAATGGCTGAAGAAAGAGACTCCTCTCTCCGACTTTTACAAAGCCTTGAGCGATAGCCCTAAATCTTGCATCGTTCTAGCAGACCGAGTGGGGGATTTTCGAATTCCCCCAAACATATTTAATTTGTTACCCGTTTTCCATGGTTTAGACCATGAAAACCTTATCAACACATCGCGTAGGATTGAACAAGTCCTTACAACATTCCATCATCCTACGGTTGGTGCGAAACAAATTAAACCGAGGGTATTTCCCTTCACCTTAGCCGATAAAGGCGGCGTCTTGGTTAACTACCCAAAGCGCTAACTCTGGGACTCATGGGCTAAACTTGTTCACCAAGTTTATGGAACATTTTTACCCACCCCTAAAGACGGATGAGATGCTTTCCAAGATTCATTTTTTTCGACAAAATCCTCATGAATCATTTTCGAGGCTTGGAATCGTTTCACCCGATCTGCTTATAGAGTGTCCAAGACCATAACCTAGCAAAAGACACGTTAGTTCGTGCCTTTTCAAAGGACTTCAACATCACCATAAAGAAGTCCTTGACATAATGAATGGGGTAGTTTCCTAAGTAAAGGAGCCTCGAGGCTTACAAATTTTAGAAGAGCAACCTAAACGCAATAACAATTGGGGGGAGTGATGATATCCCCCGCTTTGCTAGTTCTTCTTCAACAGTTAAGGCCGTCGGTATGTTTGAGATGAAATCCGATCCAGAACTTAAAAATTTAATCGAATCTCTAACTAAAAAGGTTGAGGCTATTTCTGTTCAACAAAAGCATATCCCCGTCATGAATGTAAACTCCAACCCATGTAATTTCTGTTTGAGTCCTGAGCACCCTGACTCCTATTGTCCTCTCGCCTATGAACAACAACAATCAGAGCAAGATAATGTTTGCTCCATTAATAGCTATCCTATTCCTAATGCCCCATGGAGACAACATCCCAACTTTAGTTGGCAAAACAATCAACAAGTTACACCTCCAGGGTTTAATAACCAAAATGTTAGGCAAGCAAACAACTATAACCAAGCTCCACCTAGGCAAGGACAGGGACAAAGTCAGGGAAATTATAATAATTATAACAACCAAAGCTTAAACCACGACAAGGTCTAGCACAAGGTCAGGGTAATTATAATAGTTATAATACCAATAGAGGTATCGTTCCGGTTAACAATAGTAACTATCACAACCCACCCATAAATAATCAACGTGAGATAGTTCCAGTCGCACCACCTGTGACTACTACACCATCACAACCGGATCGTATAGACGCCTTTATACAGGTTACCCAACAACTTTTCCAATCAATGACTCAATCAAACCAACAGATCTTATAATCCATAAATCAAGGCATACAATAATTAGCCCAAGAGAAAACCCAACCAAAAGGCGTGTTTTCAGGACAAGCGATAACAAACCCTAAAACAACAAACACAGCCTTTGAGGTAAACGGTAATACTAGTACGGAAACTAAAATTGTAGGTGACCTAAATGCCATCACCACTCTCCGTTCTATAAGAGTGGTTGATAACAAAGTAACTATGCCTATAGTTACCCCATCAGTACTCCCTACACCGGACTAGATACCGAAATAGAAACTGAAGAGCCTACCACTGTAGAGGTACCAGTTCAACAACAAACTAAGAAACAGAAAGCCAGGGTTACACATCAAGTCGAGCCATACGCTAAATATAGAGCTTAAACAACCATTCCCTCGAAATTAGCCATGCTAACCCGGGGATACAAACTTTGAGGAGATTAGGAACGTTTTTAAAATTTAACGATAAACCTTCCTTTTCTCGAAGCTATTAAAAGCTACCTAATCACGCTTAAGTTTCTTAAGGAGTTGTACACTACTAGGGCGTAAGACCAACATACCTAAAGATGCCTTTCTAACCCCAGCGGTTCCCAACTTTATCCGAAAATAATGGAATTGTTAAGTACAAGGACCCCCGGTCAGATCCTACAATAAAATGCACCTTAGGAGATTCCCACCACGACGACCGCTTTATTAGACACGGGGCGAAGTGTTAACTTACTCCCCGTATTATTTGTATAAACAAATAGGTCTACAGAAATGCAACCTACAAAAATAACGTTGCAATTAGCGGACCAAAGTCAATTAAGTATCCTAAGGGTGTAGCGTGGAAAATGTGCTTGTTAAGGTTCAGGATTTCTACTATCCTGCGGATTTTGTTATACTCGATACAGAAGTCGCTAACGACTCTGTATCGATCATCTTGGGGCGTCTCTTCTTAGCAACTGCCAACGCACTTATAAATTGCCGCGATGGTAAGATGTCCTTATCTTTTGGACATCTTACTGTTGAGATAAATGTTTTTAAAATGATGAAACAGTTACCAGATTCGTCTATAGATGGGGAGGTTAGCATGATCGAGAGCTTAGCTCAAGATTATTTTAACAACACGTTTCCCGAAAACAATATGTACAAATTCCTTTCTTTTGGAACTTCAGATTTTGTAAATGACTCCTACTTAGAGGAAGTCAACACCATCCTTGAGTCCACACCAATTGTAGACCCTTCGGTTGCTCCATATACTGAGTATGAAGACTTGCTACCTAAGCAAGTATTCATTATGCAAAATGAGGACCCGACGAAACATCTATTGATTTTCCTTCCACCCCAGTGCTTAAACCTCTTCCCCCGGAGTTAAAATATATTCAACTTGATCCGGATGGTAGTCATCCAGTAATTATATCTTCTCTATTATCTAAGAATGAAGAGACATGTTTAATCCGGGTGATTAGGGAACATCGGTCTGCGATTGGTTGGTCCCTAGCCGACATTAAAGGAATTGACCTTAATGTTTGCACTCATCGTATCCATTTGGAGGATAACGCCAAGACTTCTGAACCTCGGTCGCTTGAACCCCGCCATGAAAGAGGTGGTTAGGGAAGAAGTCTTACGTTTACTCGATGCGGGTATCATATACCCAATCTCTGATAGCGAATGGGTAAGCCCCATTCATGTAGTTCCTAAAAAATCGGGAGTTACCATGGTACGTAACGAGAAGGGTGACTATGTTGTCACACAAGGTCCTATGAAATGGAGGATCTGTATTGATTACAGACGTTTAAATGCTATGACACGAAAGGATCACTTTCCTTTACCTTTTATAGATCAAATGCTCGAACGCCTAGCTGGTCATGCTTTTTATTATTTTCTGGATGGCTACTCAGGCTATTTTCAGATTATTATTGATATTGATGACCAAGAAAAGACTACCTTCATATGTCCCTTTGGAACGTATGCCTATAAACGAATGCCTTTTGGCCTTTGTAATGCTCCTGGTACCTTCCAGCGGTGTATGCTTCATATATTTAGTGACATGGTAGAGCGCTTTATGGAAGTTTTAATGGATGATTTTTCTATCTATGGAGACTCCTTCACGATCGTTTGTCTAACCTCGCCTAAGATTTTGACACGTGTGAAGAAAAGAGCCTCGCTTTTAAACTGGGAAAAGTGTCATTTTATGGTGAAAAAGGGCATAGTACTAGGTCACATTGTATCTAGTGATGGCATTGAAGTAGATAAGGCCAAACTAGATAAGATAGCGACTCTACCTAAACCACGGACTGTCCGTGATATTAGAGCCTTTCTAGGCCATGTAGGTTTTTATAGGCGGTTTATTAAAGACTTCTCGAAAATAGCTAGGCCTTTAACTAATCTGCTTTTGAAGGATGCAATCTTTGATTTTAATTTTAACTGTAAGCAGGCTTTTGAAACTTTAAAAGCCACCCTAACCTCTGCACCAATTATACAGCCTCCCGATTGGTCTAAACCTTTCGAACTCATGTGTGATGCTAGTGACTATGCAGTTGGTGCAGTCTTGGGACAAAAACTAGATAATAAGTCCACTGTTATTTATTATGCTAGTAAAACCTTAAACGATGCTCAACGGAATTATTCAACTACCAAAAAAGAATTCTTAGCTGTCATTTATGCTTTAGATAAGTTTCATCCTTATTTGGTTGGTTCTAAAACTTTAGTTTACACGGACCATGCAGCCCTTAAATACCTTCTTGCAAAGAAGGATGCTAAGCAGAGATTAATCCGATGGATCCTTCTCCTGCAAGAGTTCACATTAGAAATAAAGGACAAAAGAGGGGTCGAAAACGTAGTTGCCGACCACTTATCTAGACTCACAAACAAAGATAATAGTGATTCTGAGTCCATACCGGACTCTTTTCCCCGATGAGCATCACATGCTATTTTTCAAAGACCATGGTATCTCGACATTGTAAATTATTTAGCGGCTGATGTTATGCCTTATAATTGGCCAAGAAATGAACGTAAGAAGTTCTTGGCCAGAGTTAAGTTATATACTCATCGATGAGCCCTACCTTTTAAAGTATTGTCGCGGATCAGATTATTCGTCGTTGTATTCCCGGTGGGAATATAATGAAGTTCTATCGTTCTGCCATGACAAAGAGTGTGGTGGCCATTTTAGTGGGATGAAAACAGCCGCTAAAGTTCTTCAATGTGGATTTTATTGGCCTACCCTTTTTAAGGATTCCCAAGTGCATTGCAAGACGTGTATTCGTTGCCAACAACTTGGGCGAATCACAAAGCGTAATATGATGCCATTAAATCCAATCTTGATAGTAGAAATTTTTGACGTTTGGGGCATTGATTTCATGGGTCCCTTCCCTGTTTCCCACGGTTTCATTTATATTCTAGTTGTCGTGGACTATGTGTCTAAATGGATAGAGGCCCTAGCTTGCCGTAGTAATGATCATAAGACCGTTGTATTTTTTATTAAAGAATATATTTTCTGTCGGTTTGGCATTCCTAAAGCCATCATTATTGATGGTGGAACACATTTTTGCAACAGAGTTGTTGCATCCCTAGTGAAAAAGTATGGAGTTAGACACAAAGTAGCAACTCCATATCATCCACAAACTAGCGGACAAGTAGAAGTTTCTAATAGGGAAATCAAAAAGATTTTAGAAACAACTGTAAACCCTGATAGGAAAGACTGGTCGAAGCATCTATCGGATGCCTTATGGGCGTATAGAACTGCTTTCAAAACTCCTATAGGTATGTCTCCCTTTAGAGTTGTATTTGGGAAACCATGTCATTTGCCCGTTGAATTAGAGCACCGTGCTCTGTGGGCTATAAAAAGCCTTAACTTCAATATTGATGAGGCAGGTGTCAAACGCAAGTTGCAATTGAATGAGCTTGAAGAAATCCGTAGCGATTCTTCACGATCTCGCCAAGGATTATAAAGCTAACATGAAACTTGTTCATGATAAGCAAATCTTATGCAAAGAGTTTGTGGTCGGTCAAAAGGTCTTGCTTTACAACTCCCCGCCTACATATTTTCCCGGGAAACTAAAACCCGTTGGTCCGGTCCTTTTCAGTTATCAAGTCACCCTTTACGGGCAATCACCTTGGTAAATCCCAATGACAACAGTTACCTTTCAAGTTAATGGTCAACGGTTAAAACATTTTCACGAACTTCTGTCCCCTGATGTAGAGGAAGTCCTTTTACAGGACCCTATCTATGAGGATTGACCTTTGTCATTTGGTGTACTTCCTTTCACTTCCATATAGTGGTAAGTGCACCATTCAGGTAACCGGGCCCTCCCTATGGAGTGTGTGGTTGTAAGTACCGGATCCTAAGTCCACAGTTAACATAATTCACAATTTCCACTTTTGCATGTTTTCTCCGTTTTTAAGTCATGTTCCTCTATGGGGTGAATTATGTATTTATTGTTTTTCGTTTTTCTTATAATAAACTAATAAAAAAATAAAAAATTCTAAATCGTAGAAATAACAATCCAACAAGTCTTGGGAATATGGCTTTAAACAACCCACGTTAGAACAAATTTTGTGTTTAAAAATTTGTTTGGGGGTGGGCAGTCGGTCTTTCCATCCGGATTGCTCGAACTTTCCATTTGTGTTGCTTAGGCCCGTATTGATCACTAAGATCATGCTCTCCTTTAGAGCTGTCGCAAAATCTGCTCCTATTAAGATCAAATTGCATTCTAATGCAAGTATCTATACGGATTGCATCCAAGAGACTTGGCCGTTGTCTGAAGGAAAGGTGGTTGAGTCGGAGGATGAAAGGGAGGATATGACATGTCTGGATGACGATGCATTAGATAGTTGTAGTTCTAATTTAGAACGCATGCAAGTGTTGCAAACTGGCTTGTGTTGCGTTTATGGTATTTGTGAAAATATCCGAGATAGACAGATTGTAGTTCGAAATAAGCAAACGAACCTTCAGACGAGACTTGAAATGCTCGAAAGGGGTCAAGACGATATCTTGTCTAACTTGAGACTATCCACCAAAGATCACCAAGCCCAAGATGCGATCTTCGATGAGATGGAAGCACGGCTTTGTTCCGGAATAGAGATGCTACGACGACATACCCGTGGAGGATTCTGTTTTAGCCGAAGTCCGAAGGCATGAGCGCCGTTAAAAAGGACAAATGGTTCAAGCCATTCTCCATCCCAGGGCCAATCTCCATCTCAGGGTCCATCTTCATCACATAACTAGGTGTTCACCATCAGTTTGTGTTCGCTGTTATTTCATGATTTCGTTTTATTAGTTGGATTTTAATTCAGTTGTTAAATTTAAATATTAAGGTGTTTGTTTTATGTTGTTTGGTTTTAAATTTTAGTTTTAAGATAATTGGTTATTTTCGAGTTCTGCTTGTTTTTATCATTAATCCCACCTTCCCGACTTGTTTGGGGGTGGTAATATTTATACCGAGCATAATTCGTTATATGATCATCTGCTGTAAAGTTGTCTTGGAGGAAAGGTTGAGAATTTGGCCGATATCGGCATATCTATGATTTGTGTGGTGGTAGCATGAAATCTAGGAGAGTTTAGAAGTTACTATTCTAAATCCAAAGATGAAAGATACCGTGATTTTTTAGAAAATCAAGAAGATGGTTTGTTTCCGTTTTCGGGTTTGGAATTTTTCTATTTTCGGAAATTGCCTTAAAACAATTTGGGAACTTGCTGATTCGTTTTGGAAGCTCATAACCTATTTAAACTCCCTTCATTCTACACTAACAAACCACACTACACCCCACCATCATCCCACACCTTTCACTCCAAGTTTTTCCTTCTTTTTCCTCTAAACTTCGTTTTCAAAGACTTACGAAGCCTTCGTTAGAGCTCACCTTTGACTACATACTACACTTTCAAAAAGTTTACTCAGAGCGTGACCCGTGCCCTCCTTGAGCGCGACTAGCGCCCAAACACTGTAATTCCAAAAACCCACGAGCGCGACCGCGCCCAAAGCGAGCGCACCCACGCCCAAAGCGAGCGCACCCGCGCCCTTCCATCTGTAAACACGGAAATTCCAATTTTCTAAGGGTCATTCCAGGATTTTTGGAACTGTTCAAAGAGTCGTTGAGATGACATCTCCTATTGTCATACCTGAACAGTCTTTCGAAGACATGTTGGGAACCGAGACCTATGGACATTGGTTCTGACACAGGATCCTGCAGTTAGGATGGCGTCATCTACTGGTAAGTGATGACGATTCATATTCACCACAGCTTACTACTTATTTCTACGACCACGTTAAATTCTATTGTAATCAGGATGGAGAACAAGAATTCTCCGTCATTGTCGATGACACGACACATAAATTCAATAAAAATGTGGTCGCTTTAGTTTCAGGATTACCAATACCTGATCCTGTTTACACATAGGCATATATGACCGATAATGCATACCTTTATGATTATACATATTTCCATGAGTATTATGGGGGAGGGGTATTTCGAGTAATGGACCAGGGGCGATATAGCATTGCCCTTGGTAGCCTTTCCCTAAACGTAGGCACCACCATGTTATTCATCCTGATGAATATTTTGGGGGAATGGCAGTTCATTTCTACAAACAGTACTGCTGGTGACATTTTCCTCACTTTAGCTGAGGGACGTCGCCGATATGACATTCCCCGAAGTTTTAGTCGCTAGTCTTAAGAGAGCCCAAAGCATGAGGCGTAAGTATCTTCTTATGCCTGTTTTGGTAAGCCGCATCATCGCGTGAGTTGTTTACCTCATATTCGTGCACAATTCACAGATTGGAAAACGGCCGAAGTCATGAGAACCACCAATTGGTGGTTCGTTCATTCATTCTGAATAATGACTTGGCCGGGATGGCAGGTACCTCATTTGGTCGCCCTATACATCCCATCGGACATAATAACACTTAACAAAGTTAGCATTAGTAGATGATAAATCATGGCAAGCTTGGCAAGTTATAATGGACCGGCAGGATCGCGAAGGAACCTCATCTCTTTAATGAGGAGGAGGATGCTTAAAGCGGGAGATAAGGTAAGTTTTAGTTTTGTTATTGTCCGCTTATGTCCCAAGCAATTTAATTGCTAACCCCATAATGGGTGGAACTCTTATAGAGTTCGCGTCGATTTTTATTTTCTATATTAGTATGTTCTAACCTTGTTTTGCGATGTTCCGAATTTCACATGCGTTTTCATGGTATTTTTCTACCCTCTTTATTTAAATGCTTTGAGGACAAAGCATGCTTCTTGTTTGGGGGCATAGAAACACGGTAATTAAGGCATCCGTTAGGATATAGATATGTATAATATGCATTTATTTTCAAGTTAAAATTTTCAAAAATATAAATAAATAAGTTTATGCTATACACTTAGAAATATTGGTATTGTTTTCTTTCTCTATGCTCTTAACAATCTAGAAGTCTCATGTAGCTTTTGCATCGTAATAATTGTTAGAAACTTAGGTTAATATGTAGGTAATAATCTTTGCATCTATCTATAAATATATTACATGAGTATCTATGATCAGTAGCATAAGTTTAAGAAATCTAGGCTAGAGTACTTATTCTACAAATCCTGTGAGAATATAGCCTAAAGCCTTATATGAGAGCTAAACATTTGAGAAATGACACAAGGGAGAAGTAAAATCCGGATAGAGAAATCACACGTCCACTTGCTTGATCACTATGCCGTATCCTAAGTGAGAATTTAGGCCCTCTTTGGATCGATATAGCCAGAAATTCAAACCTATGAATTATTTTCCGCTAGTCACCCCTCTGAGCCTTTCTTTAGCCTTTCATAACCCACAAATCCTTTACCCTGTTACAAAAACAAAACAAAATAAAAAATAAATAATAAAAAATCAACCTACCCAATTTAGAATAAGTCTGAGAATAGAATGAGGAAGAAAGAAGAAGAGAAAAACCGGTGTAAACAAAAGTTAGTTAATTGCTTCAGAAAAGAAGTTTCCATCCAAAGAAAAGAAAAATAAAAATAGAAATAAAATAAAAACTCCGAAAATATAGAATAAAAGGAGTTAAAAGCCAAAGAAAAAATATATATATGGCTAAGGATGGAAACAAAGTGTAGAAGCAAAAGTAAATAACAAGGTTTTCTCTAAGTTACATATCTCAGACTTGTCCTTTTGAATATCCATTTCCTTCCTTCTTAAACCGTCTCCTAATCCCCGCAACACCTAATAAAGAACTCTCGCTCAATTAGGAATAGGTTAGTGTGATAGTAAGTGGCAGATGTGTTTGATGGACCCCGGCTTCCTTGTTGTCATTGAGATTGTAAGGTAAAGTGTGCCTACTGCACACTGGAGTAGCAAAACTTGAGCGGTAAAATCAGAGTGGTTTTTGTCTTGATATTTATGTGAGGACCTACTTAAGGACGCTATTCCAAGTTTTCATAAACGAACCTGCTAGGCATTTCATAGTATTACTCATAGTATATATATTTGTATCATAGATGATTGATTATTATGCATATATTAGTTTAGGTTTTTGACTTGGTTATTCTTATTCAATTGCTAGTGAGATGAATAAATAGTTGAGACATGAATGAGGAAACAATAGTTTTATTTCTTAGTCGTTGTAGTATAGATGAAGTTTGTGAGTACCTTCATCGAAAAACTCTCACGAGGGCTAACTCGTCCACTAGGGAATTCCTAGTGGTTTAAGGCCTTGTTGCATATGGTCAATGCAATCGCGACTTTCAATAAACGAGAGTAGTTAGAACTCCATTTTTGGTCACTTATTCTAATTTCTCATCTTTGCTTGAGGACAAGCAAAATGCTGTTTAAGGGGTGGTTTGATAAGAGCCCAAAACTGTAGTTTTAACCCCGTAAATACCATACTATTAGACCAATTATGTGAGTAATAATTAAGAGTTAACACTGATTACGTGTTTTTATGCATTTCAGGCTTCAAAGTCCATTATGTGCAGAAATGTGTCACTTTAGCGAGATAAAGGAGCAAAGGTCGGTTACTAAGGAGTTCCGTGATTAACGGCCAAGATTCAAGAAGACAAAGCCTTTCTAAAGCCCGGTCAAAAGCTGAAAAGTCGACGCGGGCAGAAACAACACACAAGTTAGCAAAACTTCCGAAGGCCGTATCTTTGGACTCAGACCTCAGAATGGGGCCTACCTTATGTCAAAACGACCGGCTCGGAAAGAGCTTTCCAATGGTCTAAGCCTTGATCTAATCAGAAGAGCAGAAGTGGATGAAAAGTCTGTTGAAGCCAACTGCAGCTGAAGAGGCCTTTTTGGACTGAAAGAATTGGGTTTTGGGCCAGATTCTCTGGCCCAAAACATGGCTCCAAGCCCATGCACGATTTTTGGATCTGAAAGTATAAAAACCAAAGCTTAACTCTTTGTTAATGGTAGCTAATTAGACCTAAAAACTATATATAATTCTAGATCTAGTTTTCAGTAGATTAATTAAGTTTAAGTTCCATTTTCAATTCTTGTTTTAGATTAAGTCCTTGAATCATTGTTCTTGATGAATTAGATAAATAAAATAGTTATTTTGTCAATTTCGATTTTTGTCATTTCAATTTATAGATCTAGTTTAAATTCTTGTTGATTATCATTTCGTAGTTTAAGTAGATTGAAACATTGTTAGTTAAATTAGTTATGTTAGAATTTTAATATGATGTGTAGTTATAATTCAATGGGAAATAATGGGTTGATGACTCAAGGCTAAAACCTCCATTAGAGGGGTTAATGAAGCTTTGATGAAAACTTAGTGGTATAGTGTAGAAGCGTTGTAGAATCTATTCCACTCTAGAAGGTCGTGATTCGCCATGAGAATGGGTGGACGACCTCACATGCTAGTTAGTATTTGGTAGAAATGCCATGAACACTAGGGATTAGAACTCGAAATTCTTGCCGTAAGAACGTAAGAATCGAGATACAAGAATCTATGCTAGGTTATTAAGTTGGATTCGAGGTGGATTCAATTCCCCTCTAATCCTTTATCTAGATTCAAAAACAATCATATTTCCATAGCATTCGTAGTTTAAATTCAACATAATCAATTTCATATTGTATCGTAGTATAACACCCTTCGTCAAGCTCTCATTAGACTTAAGACCGATTAATTAGACATAGAAAACATTCCATGCTAGAGAACTAGGAGTGGAACGAATTTGTTACTCCACTTTATTTCGATAGAATTGAGAGTAGAAACTTTGATAAAGTATAAGGCACTTAAGATAGTTTAGTTTTCTTACATTTTGAGTTTCATCGCTCATTTCGTAGGTAAACTTTTATCATTTTACCTCTTTTATCAGTATGATCATCGCCGAAGACAATCCTATCATCGGTTTTGATGGGACAACATCTTTAGCAGTTGGAAGAATTACCTTACCAATCAAATTAATGAACAAAGAAGTTGAGCTCGATTTCTTATTGATGGACTGTCACTCCCGCTATAATGCAATTTTGGGCAGAGATTGGATCCATTCCATGGGGGCTGTAGTCTCCACATTTCATCACTGTGTCAAGTTCCCATTCTCTGGGCATATTTGCAAGGTTCGTAGTGACCAGGTATCTGCCCATGCCTGTCATGACAAAGTAATGGATGACTATAAAAAATCTGAAGTTCGAGGTAATACAATCCTTGCAAGTGCCCTGCCCAAGTTACAGTTGCCAAGTGGCGTGCCCTCCATCTATAATATTGAGGCTCATGTGCAAGGGCCGCCTACAGTGGATCGACTTTTGGAAGTGCTAGTAGGATATTCAGCAAAAGAAACCACTTTTATTTCTCACGAACTTTTCGAAATGAAAAACAAAAGAGTTGGTTTCCCTTTACAAATAAATAAAGCGTCTTCGCTTGGAAAATTGAGGAAATGCCGAATAGACCCTTCATTTGCTGTCATAAACTTGACATTGATCCAAGTTTCGGGCCGGTTAAGCCAAAACCAAGAAGAATGGCACCCGATCGGAAGCTCAAAGTTAAAGAGGAGATTGATAAGCTACTTGCGGTTAACTTTATCCGACGAGTTACTTACCCAAAATGGCTTGCTAATGTCGTCGCAGTGCCAAAAAAGAACGGACAAATCAGAATTTGTATTGACTTTACAAACCTTAACGAAGCTTGTCCGATTCATCCGTATCCATTGCCACGAATTTCCAAACTAGTGGATGCCACTTCGGGATTCCAACGCCTATCTTTCATGGATGCTTCTTCAGGGTACTACCAGATCTCTTTGAATGTGGATGGCCAAGAGTTCACCGCCTTCATTACCGACCAAGGCATTTTCTGCTACACTGTTATGCCTTTTGGTCTGAAAAATGCCGGTGCAACCTACCAAAAGCTTGTCAATACAATTTTTTCCGATCTGCTGGGGATAATAATGGAGGCTTATATTGATGATATAGTCGTTAAATTGAAACTTACTGGTAATCATCTTTCCGATCTTCAACTTGTTTTTGATAGGCTTAACAAGTATAACATGAGACTCAATCCCACCAAATGTTCTTTTGGCCTCTCTTCTGGAAAATTTCTGGGATACCTCATAACTCGTAGAGGTATTGAGGCTAATCCTGATCAGATATGTGCCGTTATTGATATGCCATCACCAAAAAATAAGAAGAAAATTCAACGGCTTACTGGTCGGCTTGCCGCTCTTCATAGATTTATTTCTAAATATTCCGATCGTTGTCATCCCTTCTTCCAGACTTTAAAGGGGGCGGCAACTTGGAACATTGATTGTGAGATGGCATTGCAACAACTAAAGAAATACTTGGTCAGTCCTCCTATATTGACAAGTCCTTCAACGGGTCAACCTATTGGCATATACCTAGCAGCTACAACTCAAGCTGTTAGTGCTGTTCTTTTCGTCAATGATGGTAGACCCGTCTTTTTTATCAGTAAGACGTTAACCGGAGCTGAGTCTCGTTATTCAAAGATGGAAAAATTGCACTTGCATTGGTTCATGCCGCTCGTTGGTTAAAACCATACTTCCAGGGGAGGTTGGTCAGAGTTTATACTGAGTATCCCTTACGCAAGATCTTTCGTAATGCACAAGAATCAAGCAGATTAGCCGAATGGGAAAGTTATCTTAGTGCATATAGCATTGTCTTTGAAAGTCGTACTGCTGAAAAAGGACATGCTCTAGCTTCTTTGATAGCTTATTTTCCGATTGATGATTCTCCTATTGACGATTTCTTGCGCCAGGAAGAATCTATGGAAGACATTCTGCCACCAGTAACTGGGGGAGACGAAGACCAACTTGCAAACACAATTCCTAATCCCATTGACCTATGGATTGTTTACTCAGATGGCTCCCATAATAAATCTGGGTCAGGAATTGGATGCGTTTTTGTTAAACCCGGTGGAGAGAAGATTGAGAAATCTGTGTGCGACTTGGTTTCGCCGCTTCAAATAACGAAGCCAAGTATGAGGCTGCCGTTTGTGCCTTGAGAACAGCTTTGAAACTAGGGGAGCGAAAGCTCCAGTTATACACGGATTCTTGCCTTGTGGCCAATCAATTTGGCGGGTCTTTTAAAGCAAGAGATGACCGTATGGCGGCTTATCTTGGTTTGATACATAGCCTTGCTTGACAATTTGATAGCATCTCTATCACTCAAAGACCCCAAAATGACATACGTCATGCTGATTTATTGGCTTATCTCTCCGCCGCCGTTAGAAGCGAAGAGTCAAGACACATCACTGTGGAGTTCCAGAAAGAGCCAAGCATTGACTTTACCGAAAAAGAACTGCATGACTTGTATGTACATGAAAGTAATTACTTGTTTTGCTTGTACGCAACAGCGATATACGACCCACGTATAATCGCACCAATCATGACTCGAAAGCGGAAAAGGGAGATGGAAAATTCACAACATGACCATACTTTGGATCTTCCATTAGAATCTATAGATCCATTTGTTCCTCCTGAATTCGCTCCCGAAATAGATAGTGAGTTGGTACATGAAGCAAATGATAGTCCTGAAGTTCCCGATATGATACTATCAGAGCCAGTGATGATCTCCGATGAGCAAGATTGGCGTCTTCCTTATATCCACTACTTGCAAGTTTCTTCGCTTCCGCCAGAACCAAAACTCGCTGAAAGAATCAAACGCGATGCATGGAAGTTTTTGGTGATATCTGTTACTGACGGAAGTTTGCAATTATATCGCAAAGGCTCAGACTTAAACCCTATGTTGCGATGCCTCTCAAAACAGGAAGGACTTCAAGTTTTGGAAGAGATTCACTCCGGCTTATGCGGAAGCCACTCCAAGGGACGAAGTTTAGCTCATAAGGCTATGACACAGGGCTATTGGTGGCCAGAGATGCAAAAGGATGCAAAACACCTATCTGAGAGGTGTGAGCCATGCCAAAAGCACAACAATATGAGTAAACTCCCTATTACTGAGTTGCATCCCATGCTTAGCCCATGGCCATTTGCCAAATGGGGCTTAGACATTATTGGCCCTTTACCTAAAGCTCCAGGTAGTATACGATTCCTTCTTGTGGCAACCGATTACTTTACCAAATGGGTAGAAGCAAAGCCTTTGGTCCAAATCCATGCTTCCAACGTCAAAATGTTTTTATGGAGAAATATTGTTTATCGTTTCAACATCCCTGCGGCACTTGTATCAGATAATGGTAAACAATTTGATGCTGAAGAAATTTGTCAATTCTGTGCTAATTTGAAGATACGACATAACTTCTCCGTACCTTATCATCCGCAAGCCAATGGGCAGGCCGTAGCCACCAATAAGGTGATTTTGGCCAACCTAAAGAGGGGTTTGACTGGCGCCAAAGGAAATTGGGTCAAGGAGTTACCAGCTGTCTTGTGGGCTTATAGGACAACGCCAAAATATTCAACTGCATTATCACCTTTTAACCTTGCATATGGTGTTTGAAGCGCCTTTACATACTGAAACTGATTTCCAAAGACATCTCGGTCCGTTCTTTGTTGAAACAGGTTCCAATGACACTACTTTGGCTCAGTCAAAAGCTCTTATTGATGAGGTTTGCTCTGAGGGACTACAACAGCTTATTAAGTATCAAGCTGACATGAAACGGAACTACGACAAGAAGATCCGTCCTAAGTTTTTTGCTCCTGAAGACTGGGTTCTCTGTAGAAACCTAAAGCTTGTAGAATCAGGAAAGTTTGGAGAAAATTGGCAAGGACCCTACATCATAGATCGTCCAAAGCATCTAAGGGGTCATATTTCCTCCGTACTATTTCTGGAAGAATGATAGAGAAGCCATGGAATGCTTACCACCTTCGCAAGTTTTACCAGTAGGAAATTTTTTGCATTTTTACATTACTCCACCAATAACAAATCTATCCATCTATGTAGTTCGTTCTATTTTATCCATCAATAAAAGCATTCAACTTCCATTCTCATATGTTTGGTTGTCATTTTACATTACTCTATTCTTCTATACTCTTACTTTCAACAATATCATTCATTAACGTTCATTCCAGAAAGGTCATCCATATTATGCCTTTTTCGGTCCAAGTAAGTCGCATTCATGCCTACTTGACGGAAATCTGAGTCAATAAGATGGTTATTCTTGCTCGGAAAAATTATTGCAATACTCCCACAGTACAATATCCGTGCTAATTCCACTACTAAGGCAATGGCAATGTGTTTTAGTTTGGTCCCAGTTCACGGGTGACGACTTTGCACACAACTCCAACAGTTGTCAGGCCTTGCTTCACGTTCGGTACAAATATTTTGACACCTGAATAGCTAGGTTCAGTGAGAACGATCATGTCCCCTTTGCCTTTCAATAACTTTCTCCAATGGTTTTATATTGGGGGTGTTTCTCTCTACATGGGGGCGTCTCATTCCTTTTCATTCCAACTACATAAATCAACAACACTGTCAGTTTTCCGCAAGTATGTTATCTAACATCACAATGATATTCAATAGCCAACACATACTTTATTTTATTATCATAAAAAAGAATTTTTAGCTTTATGGTATTACAAACGCACAATCACATGATCATTGGTTTGGGCAAATCCAATGGCGCCTTACCAACTTTTCGCATATACAACTCGTACAAATCTTTGTAATTCATCTTCTCACATTCTAGTTCATCTCCCATTTCTATTAAAGTCTCTGTCAATTGTCTTACGGACGATTCACAGTGTGCCATTTGCATGTGATCTTGGCCAAGCCGCTCGTTTAAATCATCATTAAAAGCTTTATTTTTTTCTCTACCTCTTTTTACGCACGTTTAAGTTCCTGATCTTTGGTCGCCACAAGTGACTTCAATTCTATCACATCTGCTTTTAAGTGTTTGTGTTCCTCCATTATCTCACAGGCTTTCCCAAATTCTTCGTACGATCTCTGCTCTGCTTCTTCCGTCCGCTCGGTTAAGTTTTTGTTTTCGTCTTCTAACTCTCTGTTGGTTCCGCTTAACGCTTTGTTTGCCTCTTCCAATTTTTGGTTGAGTATCTTCACTTTCTCTATTTCTTCTAAGGCATTGACTTCATTCGGAATGATATTTTTCTTCGCGACTTTTTCATGAATTTCTTTGGCTCGTACTACCGCCGTTTTAACTTGCGGTGAAAAATATCTGATTTCATCAATCTTTCAGACTTAAACACAAGTTTGCAATAACTGATAAAAAAAATACTATCATACCTGGTTCATATTATCGAAAATCATTGACACTGCTCTGTCATATTCTCCGATGTTCTCCGTATTCTGGTCACATTCTTGATATTTTTCGAGCCCCTCTATTGGCGTGGTGGTCCCTGGCGATCCCTTTACTTCGTCTTCCAAACTTGACCATCTCTGCTTCATCTACCAATTTCATCGGTTTAGTGTTGGACAAAATTTTCTTTACCGTCTTAACGCAATAGTAAAATTCAACGGTCAACTTACTGTTAACAGATTCTGTGGTTTTTCTCCATGAGTAGTATTACCCCTGACAGTACTTGCCAGTTCGTTGGATTCTTTGCTCCTGCATTTTGCTTTGCCGTTTGTTTTCTTTCACCAATTTTGTGTTCTTTGTTGCACTATCTTTTGCAAGTATCACTGTTTCATTTTTTTTCTTGTATATACCAAACCAGAGCGAGATATTACATCTCCCCACACTTTTACATATCTATGTTTTCTACAGTACATACATTTTCCTCTTTGTGTTGAGAATGTATTATTTTTCGTCTGGGTTGTTTTGTGCATTGTAGTCTCGTCCCTCGAAGCATCATACATTGTGACGTTGGTTGCCTCTCGTGGTCTCCGTTCGCTCGTTTTCTTGTGGAAAATCTTCTTTTGTACAATTCGCTATTTGTATTTAGCAAGCTCAGCACTAATTCTCGCTTTGTTAATTCCGTTCCATCTTCTTTTTCACTATCGCTATCGCTGCCAAATATTGCATTTCTAAGACTCTTATTCTTCTTCACCATTTCACTATGTGTCTCCATGGACCTATCGGGTCGTTGTTCGATACCCCCATAGTGTCGGAAATCAACAATATCATCAAAGTAGCTCAGATCTACCAATCTTTCGTCAGAACATTCATGAAATAAGAAATGAAGATTGTTCTCCACTTCCTTGCCCAATTCAATGTCTAGTAGTGTACTCGCGTTTTCTGTTAGACACAAAGATAACTCGTGTTAGTCAACAGTTTACTCGTAGTACAATTTTCAATACTTATGTTTTGGCTTACCTCGAAATTTGTTCGGCACTTTAAACTATGTCGGATTCCACTTCCTTCGCAAGCGGTACATAAATCTATCCCATCCGGTGTATACTTTTGGGAACCCTTTAAAACTTCTGTTTGAATCCTTGAATTCAACTTCAAATTTTATGTACCCTTTCGTCAGTATGGCTTTCGGTCGTATCAACGCGAAGATTTCTTGAGCCCCAAACCTTCTGTTAAATTCATTTTGTAAACGGTGCGCTCTCATAAAGATTAACCAGAACGATATTGGCACTTGTCCCGGTGCTATTTGCCACCACTTCAATAATTGCGCAATTTCTTTGCTTAACGGAATTACACTCCTGCAATTTAATTGTGAGTACGCCATTACTACTTCATCTTCTTCAACTTTCATTTCAAATTCATACACTTCGTCAATCTCAAATCTCTCGAGTGCTAATATTTTCTGTAGTTCTTTAAGTGACCATCGTCGTGGCGTTGTGTGTTCGTTGTATTTGTCACCTTCTTTCCACCTTACCAAATCTACGATCGTCATCAAGTTTTCTTCTTCTCGATTATCTTTTGCCTTTTTAATACGGTCGTTTCCACCTGCAAAAAGAAAAAAAGAAAAAAATCTGGTCAGATTGGTCAAAAACCGGGTTCACTTTATCCAAAAGGGTGCTCCGGGCCATATTAAAGAAAAGCAGGTATGGTGCCCTTCCTTTACTGGCGCTGCACCGTATCATGTTTGCTAATATCCGTTTTTGAATTAAGGCGCCATCAGTATCACCATCTCAGCATGTCTTCCACAGCAGCTCATGCAGAAAACCGACGTTCGTATTTTTTGGTTGCCACCATATGTTGACATCTTGGGGAAAGAGTTCAACAGTTCAAAGGCCATGGATATAAAAATAAAAAAAAAATAAAAAAAAAAAAAAAAAACAAGGAGTATAACGAGTAAAGTTTTATTTACCACAAACATCGAAATCCAAGATGAGCTGAAAAGTGACAGTTTGATGGAAGCGGCTGATTTTTATTTTATTTTATTTTTTTTATACGGGGTGCTGATCTAAAGAGGGACACCACTTTGCAACCAAACGCACTAGAGTTCAAAGACTTGTGATCCAACCCACGATAATCAGCACCGCCATGCGATATTAGATCGTTTTTGATTGTGCAGAAATCTCAAATCTGGATCATGTGAGTACCTCGTTCACGCAAAGCTTCATGGCGAGAGCACGTCGTTATGAGGCAAAACGGCCTCTCTGCCACAAAGGCCCCCGTTTTTTGTCGGCCAGATACGAAGTCTAACCGGAAACCGACACAAGTTTATATATAAATAGAGTTTGCTGGAGAGAGAACGTACCTGCTAGTCTACGCGAAGACGAAACACAGCGTTCTAGATCGGCAGTACTGCAACTTCAAGGAGTCTTGACCACGTCTGTTTGATAAGCGCAACACTTATATAGGGTTTCCGAGCTAGTTTTTCATTACTGGGGGATTCTTTTCTAATCCAACTTCATCCGTCATTTCAATTCTTATCTACTCCATATTCTTATCACATCTGAACACTTTGAGTCCGATTCATGATTAACTTCCTTTTATTACTATTATTACTATATTGCCCCTATGTTTAATTTCAACGGTCTAATCCTCGTCTCGCTATTCCGCTAGCACGCGTCGTCGACATCACTTTCGCATTGTTACGTAATGCGTTCGGTACAGTGTTCGGCACTCAATTTCTTTTGAAATTTTATTTATGTGCATCTTTTATTTTATCTGTGCATTTTTGGCCATCTTTTATTTAACTACGTCATTGCGTCCCGTATACGTTAATTTGACATTTTTTTATTTCCTATAATTCACGAATTTTTTCCGATTATCCATTTTCCTATCGTTTACGTTCACATGACACTTTGTTATATATTCCGCTTACTCTTTTCTTATTCCAAGTTTTCCTTGATTTTTCTTCTCTTCTTTGCCATGTGAACTTTGTTCGCATGACAAAGAGGGGGCGGTGTTTCGACCCCCATCTACATGGCAAACGTCCATTAGTAGGGGCCTCTATTTTATTCATTTAATCAACAGGGCTAAAGCCCAATTCGCAATATCATGGATCAATGTACAGGCCCATTAACTCATGTGTCTAAGGCTGAACCTTAGCCACATGGCTTGCCACTAATGTACATTGATTTATGTCCAGATTCATTTCTTATCAAAACGATAATTACCAGTTGACAGTTATATTCTATCACAATTACTCAAGCTACAACATTACTTGAGCTACAAGGACTTTCGACTCTACCTCTATAAATACCAAACTATTTTTTATAAGGAACTACGTGGAAACTTAATCCCTAGAGAATAGATCTTGGGTACGTAGGCAAGCCATTATTTGGTTCAGTTTCATCTCCCCCAATATCAAATTCCTCTGTTTCTTAGTGCGTTCTTTACCATTGCTCTCGTTATGTTGAAGCAGTTTACTGCCGAAACAGTAGTATAATTTCGTAAAACTCTCATTAACTTTGGATAGACCGATAACCATAGAAAACGCTAATTCTAAAAAACTAGGAGTGGAATGAATCTTTTACTCCAACTCTATTTCGATAGAATCGAAAGCAGAAAATCTTTGATAAATAACACGTAAAGTTTAGTTTAGTTTTACTTGCGTTTAAGTTTCATCATTTATTCATAGATAAAACTATTCATTTTACTATTTCAGTCAAGTTTATTATTTATTAAATGGCGCCACTGCCATCTTAGTTCCCTTTAGAATTATTTTCGTTGGTATAATTAGTCTTTCCAAAGTCCCATTAAACCCACCCACCCTTGTTTGATTCTAACTGTGGTTGTCCATTTCAGAACTGAAATTTTCCTCGTATGATTACACGGAGCGCGACCTCGCCCTTGGTAGGATAAATTGGAGAGCCACCCGCGCCCAAATCACTGGACATCAGTGAATTACGGAGCGCGACCGGGCCCCTCGTAGGCAAACTCGGAGCGCCACCCGCGCCCAAATCACTGGACATCAGTGAAGTACGGAGCTCGACCGCGCCCTTGGTAGGCTAAATTGGAAAGCCACCCATGCCCAATTCACTAGACCTCGAGCTGGACCTGAGCACGACCCACGCCCTACCTAGGCCAATTCTGAGCGCAACCCGCGCCCTCTTCTGGAACGCCCGATTTCCGC
This sequence comes from Coptis chinensis, assembly GCF_015680905.1. NCBI lineage: Eukaryota > Viridiplantae > Streptophyta > Magnoliopsida > Ranunculales > Ranunculaceae > Coptis > Coptis chinensis. The sequence goes on along the minus strand of NC_141463.1, from coordinate 81,291,271 downwards.
AAGTTAGTTCAAACTTCCATTTCTTCAAGTTATTCAGTGTTTCTAACTTGTTATATACACTGAGCTTGCGTAAATAAGACATTATTCATAAGCGAAGCAAGGAGGCTTTCAGGTACTTCTTCTTTCCACACCTCGCATCTCCTGTTAGAGGTTTATACTAGCATATCAGGATTGTTTTGAGTGTTGTCGTGTTTAGTTAAGATTGGTCTTAGCCTTGCATGAGACTAAGGTCAGGTCGAAGAAAAACACCTAACGTAATCAACCGGCAACGTCAACAAACACGCCTGTCTAGTATACCACTCATTACACCTCTAGCTAATATACCACACACAACACCTGAAATAATGGCTGAAGAAAGAGAGTTTCCTCTCTCTGACTTTTAAAAAGCCTTGAACGATTGCCCAAAATTGCCCAAAATCTTGCATCGTACCCGTCTGGGTTTAGACCATGACCGATGAAAACCTTTCATTTAGCCGATAAAAGGCGTTTGCATGATCCTTACTATTTCCATCCCCGGGTTTTAATTTGTTACCCGTTTTCATCATGGGTTAGACCATGAAAAACCTTATCAAAGATGAGGTGCTAAACAAATTAAACTGAGGGTATTTCCTTTCACTTTAGCCGATAAGGGCCCAATTGCCTAATTCTTTTCAACTATTTATGGAACATTTTTACCACCCCAAAGATTCATTTTTTTTTAAGAATCCTCATGAATCATTTTCGATATTTAATTTGAATTACCCGTGAAATGAAGTTTTACATCATGGGTTTCTATAAGTTTATCAAAAACCTTAGTGGAGTAGAAATTGATTTCGCTCCACTCTTAGTCCTTCCGCATGCTGTGTTTTCTAAGTATGAGTATCTTCTTAAAGTCTATGAGAGATTTCTGAAAAGGCAACTAGACTAAGATGCAACTACCCACGGAAATTGTCGACCAAAGGGAATGCTACTTACAAGGAGTTACATTCCACCATCCACTAGCGGCAGTAATCCTTGGTGCTAATTTCTACAAAAACCCATTCTCATGGTGAACTAAACGCGTTTCTAAATAATTGAATCAAGCTTTCATCAAGGTTTCTCAACCCCCTCTAATGGAGGTTTAGCCTTGAATCATTCCTTTTTAAATTAAATCTAAACATAATATAAAGCATTGAAATTTACTTAATTAAACAATAATGAAATCTAAATTAATGACTAAAATGAAATAAGAACAAGAATTGAAATTAGATCTAGAAATGGAAATGACAAAAATCGAAATTGATAAAAAAAATACTACTTTATTGATCTAATCAAATGAAGAACAAGATTCAAAGGTTTAATCTAATACAATGAATTGAAACTAAAAACTAAGTTCAAAACCTTAATGGAGGCTTAATCTGGAACTATTTTACCCAACCTAAAAAAGCTTTTGTTTTTATACATTCAAATCCAAAATCGTGCATGGGCTTGGAGCCATGTTTTGGGCCGAGAATCGGGCCCAAAACCCATTCTTTTCAAATCCAAAAGGCCTCTTCAGCTACAGTTGGCTTCCACAGACTTTTCGTCCACTTCTGCTCCTCTTATTGGGTCAAGGCTTAGACCATTGCAAAGCTCCTTCCGAGCCGGTCGTTTTGACATAAGGTAGGCCTCAATCCGAGGTCTGAGTCCAAAGATATGGCATTCGGAAGTTTTGCTGACTTTTGCTCTTTTATCTCGCTAAAGTGGCACATTTCTGCACATAATGGACTTTGAAGCCTGAAATGCATAAAAACACGTAATCAGTATTAACTCTTACTTATTATTCACATAATTGGTCTAATAGTATGATTATTAAGGGGTTAAAACTACAGTTTTGGGCTCTTATCAAACCACCCCCAAACAGTATTTTGCTTGTCCTCAAGCAAAGATGAGAAATTAGAATAAGTGACCAAAAATGGAGTTCTAACTACTCTCGTTTCAATCGAGTCGCGATTGCATTGACCATATGCAACAAGGCCTTAAACCACTAGGAATTCCCTAGTGGGCCGAGTTATAGCCTAAATGAGAGTTTTCCAATGAAGGTACTCACAAACTTCATCTATACTACAACGACTAAGAAAATAAAACTATTGTTTCCTTTATTCATGCTCAACTATCTATACATCTCTCTAGCAATTGAATAAGAATAACCAAGTCAGAAACCTAAGCTAATATATGCATAATAATCTATCATCTACAATAAACATATACACAATGAGTAGTACTATAAAATGTTTAGCGTTTTTTTTCGAGAACTTCGAATAGCGTCCTTAAGTAGGTTCTCACAATAATAGTCAAGAAACAACACTCTGATTTTTCCACTCAAGTTTAGCTACTCGATTAATGTAGTGGGGGCACTTTTACCTTACAATCTCAATGACACACGGAAGCGGAGTCGATCAAACACATCTGCCACTTACTATCACACTAACCTATTCCTAATTGAGCTAAAGGTCTTTATTAGGTGTCATGGGGATTAGGAGATGGTTTAAGAAGGAAGGAAATGGATATTCTAAAAAGGATAAGTCCGAGAGATAATAGAGTCTTCATATTATGTAACTAGAAAAACCTTGTTATTTACTTTTGCTTCTACACTTTGTTTCCATCCTTAGCCATATTTTTCTTTTTTTTTTCTTTGGCTTTTGACTCCCTTTTATTCTATTTTTTTGGAGTTTTTATTTTATTTCTATTTTTCTTTTCTTTGGATGGAAACTTCTTTTCTTTATTTTCAAGCCACTAACTAATTTTTTTTGTTTACATAGGTTTTCTCTTCTTCTTTCTTCATTCATTCTATTCTTAGACTTATTCTAAATTGGGTAGGTTGATTTATTTTTTTTTTTTTTTTTTTGTTTTGTTTTGTAATGCGAGGGTAAAGGAATTGTGGTTTATGGAAGGGGCTAATGAAAGGCTCGATTAGGGCAACTAGCGAAAAATAATTCATAGGTTTGAATTTCTGGCTATATCGATCCAAAAAAGGGCCTAAATTCTCGCTTAGGATATGGTTTAGTGATCAAGCAAGTGGACGTGTGATTTCTCTATCCGGTTTTACTTCTCCCTTGTGTCATTTCTCAAATGTTTATTCATATAAGGCTTTAGGCTATATTCTCACAGGGATTTGTAGAATAAGTACTCTAGCCTAGATTTCAGAAACTTATCGCTAACAATCATAGATACTCATGTAATATATTATAGATAGATGTAAAGATTATTACCTATATATTAACCTAAGTTTCTAACAATTATTCGACGCCAATGCCTATTGAGACTTCTAGATTGTTAAGAGCATGGAGAAAGAAACAATACCAATATTCCTAAGTGTATAGCATAACTTATTTATTTATATTTTTAAATTTTGAAATTTTAACTAGAAAACAAATGCATATTATATATATTTATATCCTAGCATATGTCTTAATTACACGTGTTTCTATGCCCCCAAACAAGAAGCATGCTTTGTCCTCAAAGCATTTAAATAAAGAGGGTAGTAAAAATACCATTGAAACGCGTGAAATTCAGGAACATCTGCAAAACAAAGTTAGAACGTACTAATATAGGAAATAAAAACTGACTCAACTCTATACGAGTTCTACCCATTATGGGGTTAAAAGAATGAAATTGCTTGGGACATAAGCGCATTACTAAATGTGAAACTAAAAACTTACCTCCACTCCATTTGTTATTCATCATATTAGGTCATCCTCTACTTCTATAAAGAAGTGAGGCTCCTTCGCGTCCTGCCATGCTATGATAATTTGCCAGGCTTCACGCCATTTATCATCTATGGTTGCTAACCTATTAAGTGCCACTTGGTCTGATGGGGTGTAGGGTGCAACCTGGTGAGGTTGTATCCGCCACCCTTGCCAAGTCATTGCACGGAAAGATCGAATAATACTATTGGTGGGTCGCACCGTGTCTACCCTAATCCAATCCGTGAAACGTGTACAAAAAATAGGAAAGAAACATAGCATAATACGTGAAATTAGAACAGGCATAAGAAGGTACTTATGCCTCATGGTATGGGCTCGTGCTAAACTAGACATCAAAGTTCTGGGAAGGTCATAGAACCGGCGTCCCGTGGCTAAAGCCAAGGAAAACGCTGCAAGTGCGTCATTCACAGAAGAAAAACGCCATTCCCCTAAAATGTTTAGCATAATCCAAAACATAACAGTTCCTATGTTCATGGACAGGCTACCAAGGGCAACGTTATAGTCCCCTTGGTCCTCAATATGGAAAATGCCTGCCCCATAAGCCTCGTGCAAAACTCATAAGTGTAGACATGCATATTATCGACCCAATAGCACCATGGGTCTTGTATCTCAACGGGCATAGCAAGTCCAAGAACAAATGCTAGCAAGAACACGGTAATTTCCATTGGTTCATCGTCAATGTTGATGGAGAACACTTGTTCTCCATCCGTCTCTCAAAGAAAATGCAGTTATTATAAAAATAAGATGCAAGTCTTTGGAGAATAAAGTTCAGCCGGTCTTACCATAAGAGGTTCCCACCAACGTATGTGATCACCTCAAAACCAAGCACCGTAAGTAGTGCTTTGGAACAAATCTTCAAAAGACTGTTCCAGTATTATTATAGGAGATGTCATCTCAAAACTACGCTCTGGAACAGCTGCAAAACAACCGGTACTACGCTAAAAAACCGGAAAATTTCTGGTCCACGGAAGTCGTAGCGCTGAAGGCCAACTAGAAGCGGCGCCGAGTCGCTTTTTTGTATTTTGAATTCCAGTGTTTTAGCGCGAAGTCGTGCTTTGCTTGGTAGCGGCGCCTCGAAAGTAAAATTTTCTGTCGAGAAGTGTAGAGAGCGCCCCTCTCTGCTGCCATGCTATTCGAAAGGCAGATTTGCAAAAATGGAGACGAAACGTGGGAATCGCGGGTGTGAAAGGTGCGTGATGGAGTTTAGGTGTAGTGTGAGTTGTGAGGATAGATTGTATCAAGTTTATATAGGTTTTAAGTTGCTAAAATGGGTCGGAAAGTTGCCAAAACTAATTACGGCAGTTTCCGGAAATCCTAAAATTTCCAAACCCGAAAACGGAAACAACTCATTTTCTTGATTCTAATTCAAACCCAGTATCTTTTAGGTTGATTTTATGATTGAATGTACCTATTTAATCTAGATTTCATCCTACAATGATTCTCAATCCTAGATATGCCTAAACGACCATATTTTCACCTTGACTCCACAATAAATTCTAACAGTAGGGTTATATAAAAATAAAGCTTGAATTGATAAAACCACCCCCAAACAAGTTGGGAAGGTGGGATCAATATGAAACAACCACACATACTGAAAATAACCCTTTATATTAAAATTTTCATTCAGAGTACCTTTCACTACAAAATTCAAATTACGAAAATAAAAGTTACATTACAATAAAACAACAAAAATAAATAAAACAACAACCACTATCAATCCTCACACTCTCTAAATACCTGCGCCATCGGTGGCGGAGGGCACACTCTCTAGTGGTGGCTCCCTGGGCTCCCCGGGGTCCAGCAGCGTCGTCCTTCGTCGGCGACGCTCATGCCTCGTAGGCTGTGTCCTCGTATGAAGTCTCAGTATGAGGTGGGAAGCGTGCAAGCATGTCCACTCTAAACCGGGATGGGCCTCCATCTCACCCTGCTGTTTCCATCTCTCATCCTCTCTCTGGGTGCGGATCTCGAAGTTGTGATGAATAGTCGCCTGTCGAGTCCGGAGGTCTGCACAGATAGTGTTTAGTGAACGCATGCCCCTATGAAGCACAGCCATGCGTTCCGCATCAGACCAACACCTCTGGAGGGCATCTGCATCAAAGCAGGTCAAGTCTTCCTCATCCTCGGAGGCATCCTGATGTCCCCCAGCCTCCTCTTCATTCTCAGCTCCACCATCCTCTTCTTCTTCTTCTCTATCCTCAGCCCTCCTCCAAACTTGTTGGACACGCTCCCTATAGATACGCGTGTTACGGTGCGAGGGTAATGTAAATCCTATCGGGCGGAGTCGCTTTCATCTTCGGCATGATCTTGGTGATTAACACGGAAGAGGTGCCAAAGACTTTCCGACCCCCTAATCATGCTTTCAAAAAACTCCAAGACACGAAATCGTTTCCGCCTCCCGGAGTACCCATAAGACGATGGAGGCAGTCGGACCGATGTCGCTGACCTTGTCCTTCCCTAGGACATTCCGACCAATCCATTTGGTCAGTAGCCACCGTTGGTCCCGAGGGATGCCTCGCTAACACAATGGGAGTTTGTATTGTAGCTCCCATTGATGACGGATCCACGCCCATCGAGGCTCTACCCGTCAAACCGGGGCTCTGTAGAGTGGCATCCGGATGGATTCTAGGCGGAATGCCTAGAATCTCAACAACAAATTCAAAAGAGTCAACTCCCTCCTCTTCTTCCTTACCATCACAAAAATCCTACTCCCCTCCAACTCCCTGGTGTTGTAGAACCGTCGGACCAAGTCTTCATGGTAGAAGGCTTCGGTCGAGTACCACAAACTACCCCAGTCTCTACTAGCCATTTCATCACCGTAAAACGGCGCGAAGTGGTCGGCAGTGAAAACTTGCTCCGGTATAATTCGGCGTTGTTGAGCCATCTAGTGTTTGGAATGGAGTGAGGGTTTAAATATGATGTGGTGGTGGTGGTTTAAATTGACCGAATCGAAAGAGCAATGGTGGTGGTGGAGTGGTGGAGGGCGCGCACCAAAATTTGTAAATTTCGGTGGTTTTTAGTGATTTAAATCGGTGGGGGTTGTGGTGGTTTGGTTTTAGAGAAGATTTGGGGTTAGGATTTGATTTTGGGCGTGGGTTTATTGTATTTTCTTTTTAATTTTTATTTTGTTTTAGGTTTTGGAGCTTTGTTAATGGCGGAATGGAAGATGAAAACGATGAACTGATGGTGAGAAGGTAAGGGCGCGAGCGCGCTGGCCGTGGGCGCGGGTTGGGCGCGGGTTGGGCCCAAGCCCAAAATCGAAATTTTTGATTTTTTCGATTTTTTCGCGAATTTCAATTCAAAATTGCCGCTTCGTTACCGGTCCGATTTTTGCGAATGAGATATGGAAATGATCAGGAGAGAATTTCCTATCCAATGATCCATAAAACACTCTATTCCGACTTCGGATGACATACGAGATAGTGGAAAACGCCTCGAAGTGCGTGCATGACGTAAGTTATGCGAACGAATGAACTCTAAATTAATAGATTATGTCAATCCGAATCGTAATACAATAAAACGGCCTAAGCAACTGTAATGGGACATAAAACATTTTAGTACGGAACATTTAACACCACCCCAAACAAATTTTTACAACGGCTTAGAAAATTTGTTTTTAGCAGATAAGGTCTTTTAAAGTCGATTCCCGAGACTTCCTAGATTACTATGTTTATTTTTTTTTTTTTTTTTTTTTTTTTTTTTTTTATTTTTTTTTTATTTTTTTTTAAAGGAAAAACAATAAGCAATAAAGACATAATTCACACCATAGAGAAACATGACTCAAAAAATCCGAGAAAAACATGCAAGAGTGGAAAACGTGAACTATGTGAACCGTGGACTTAGGATCCGGTACTTACAGCCACACACTCCATAGGGAGGGCCCGGTTACCTTAATGGTGCACTCACCAATATATTAAAGTGAAAGGAAGTGCACCAAATACAGAATTTGAGTCGTTTATAGTCAGATACTCGAGACTTTATCTAAAACATATGTATGAACATGCAGTTGATCATATATCAACAACCGAAATAGTTGTGGATCATTCCATAAATAAATATCACAGAAAACATATCCAAACACAATCAAGCACCAAGATTTTCTACGACGCAGCCTAGTGGAATGAAAACGAAGTCGGATTACCCTATTGTGTAACCTATCATGCACCTTCTTTTTAATTTTTGAATGAGTGGGTGTTCTAGTAAATAAGTGTGGAAAAGTGAATGGTTGTGGAGAATATGGTGGATATATATAAGTTGTAGAAAGACAGCATGTACACAATGAGGATGTGGTTTTAGCACCGAACTCATTCACTGTGTGTGTGTAAGGTCCTCAATTCTGAAAATGAAGGTGTCAAATAGTTTGTCCTTCGAAGTATCCGCTTGCTAGGAGGATTTAAAAAATTATGAAGCACAGGAGAAACAAAAGGATCGAATGCAAACTCGAGATTCCTTTGAAAGGGTGGAAGGAGGGGAATCGAGGTGGATGTTGTGCAAGTTAGTTCTTGATAGGGTGAATTGTCACCTACTCGAAAAAACTCATCGAATTCCTCATCTAGATTGGTCATATCCACATTACTATGGTAGTCCTCTATATCTTTGAAAAATCATCTATCCCTTCCTCATCAATAATATGTGTATCGACTAGTGTAGGAATGAAAATGTTGGAGTCTGACTTTCCAAAGGAAAGAATTTTGGGCATATGACTATCAGGGAACGTGTTGTTGAAATAATCTCGAACAACGCTTTCGATCATGCTAACCTCTCCATCCATAGAAGAATCGGGTAACTGTGTCCTTGTTTTAAAAACATTGACTTCAACAACAAGATGGCCAAAAGACATGGACATTGAACCATCACGGCAATTAATGAGCGCGTTGGCGGTTGCCGAGAAAGGATGTCCTAAAATGATCGGAGACCCAGTCGTTAGCGACTTACAGATCGAGGACTACAAAATCAGCCGGATAGTAGAAATCCTGAACTTTTACCAAAGACATTTTCGACTACACCCTTAGGATACTTAATAGACCGATCAGCTAATTGCAACGTCATTTTAGTGGGTTGCATCTTGTCTAGACCTATTTGTCTATACAAATAAAATGGGAGTAAGTTAACACTAGCCCCCAGGTCTAATAACGCGGTCGTCGTATAGGAATCTCCTAAGGTGCATTGTACAGTAGGACGACCAGGGTCCTTGTACTTAACAATTCCATTATGTGCAGATAAGGTTGGGAATTGTTCTGTTAAAAAGGCGTCTTTTGGTATATTTGTCTTGCGCCTAGTAGTACACAATTCCTTAAGAAACTTAGCATGATGTGGTAGCTTTTTAATAGCTTCGAGGAAGGGAAGGTTTATAGTTAGATTCTTGAAAACGTCCCTAATCTCCTCGTAATTTGTATCCCTAGTTAACATGGCTAATTTTTGTGGAAACGGTGGTTTCGTCTATATTTACCAATGGTATCACCGGATGTTTAACCGTGGCTTTCGTTTCTTAGGTTGTGTTTATAACCGGTACCTCTACGGTGGTAGGTTCTTCAGTTTCTATTGCGGTATCTAGTAAAATAGTAGGTGTAGGGACTATCTTGGTGGGGTAACTATAGGCATAGTTACCTTGTTATCAACCACTCTGCCCGAATCGGAGAGTGGTGATGGCATTTATCTCACCTACATTTTCATATTCATTACTAGTATTATCGGTTACCTCAAAGGCTGTGTTTGTTGTTTTAGGATTAGGTATTGCGTGACTGGCAACACACCTTTGGTTTGGGCTTTATCTTGAGCCAACCGTTGGGTTAAATTATTAACGGATTGTAGAAGCTGTTGGTTAGATTGAGCCATGGTTTGGAAAAGTTTTTGGCTCACTTGTATGAAGGTGTCAAAGCGATCCGGTTGTGTGGGTGTAGTAGTCACGTGGTGGTGGATCGAACTATTTCACGTGAATTATTTATGGGTGGATTTTGATAATTATTATTGACCGAACGATACCTCTATTAGCATTATAATTATTATAATTACCTTGACCTTGTGCTTGACCTTGTCGAGGTTGCACTTGGTTGTTATAATTATTAAAATTACCCTGACCCTGTCCTTGTCGTGGTGGAGCTTGATTAAAGCTGTGCGTTGGCCTAACATATTGATTATTGTACCCTTGAGGTGTGACTTGTTGGTTATTTCTCCAACCGGAGTTGGGATTTTGTCTCCAAGGGGCGTTAGGTTCACTATTAATGGAACAAGCCTGTTCATAGGCTATAGGACAGTGGGAGTCGGGATGCTCAGGACTCCAATAGAAATTACATGGGTTTGAATTTACATTCATGACGGGGATAGGCTTTTGTTGTACAGAAATGGCCTCGACCTTTTTAGTGAGTGATTCGATTAGAGTTTTAAGCTCGGAATCGTGTTTAATTTCAAACATACCGCAGCCTTAATCGTATTAGTAGAACTAGCGGAGCCGGGATATCATCACTACCCCCAATTATTATTTCGCTTTAGTTTGGTCCTCTAAAAATTTATAAGCCTCCTCAGGCTCCTTTACTTAAGAAACTACCCCATTCATTATGTCAAGGACTTCTTTATGGTGATGTTGAAGTCCTTTGAAAAGGCACGAACTAACGTGTCTTTTGCTAGGTTATGGTGTGGACACTCTATAAGCGGATCGGTAAAAGCGATTCCAAGCCTCTCGAAAATGATTCATGAGGATTTTGTCGAAAAGAAATGAATCTTGGAAAGCATCTCATCCGTCTTTAGGGGTGGGTAAAAATGTTCCATAAACAAATTGAACAAGTTTAGCCCACGAGTCCACGTAATTAGCGCTTTGGGGCAAGTTAACCAAGACGCCTTTTATCGGGCTAACGTGAAAGGGAATACCCTTAATTTAATTTGTTCCGCACCAACCGTATGATGGTGGAATGTTGTTAAGACTTGTTCAATCCTACGATGTCTTTGATAAGATTTTTCATGGTCTAAACCATGAAAAATGGGTAACAAATTAAAAATATTTGGAGGGATTCTCAAATCCCCACTGGTCTGCTAGAACGATGCAAGATTTGGGGCTATCGCCAAGGCTTTGTAGAAGTCCGATAGAGGAGTCTCTTTTCTTCCCCATTATATCGGTGGTGTGTGTGAAATAGTAGCTAGAGGTGTAGTGTGTGGTATACTAGATAGACTTGTTTGTTGTTGTTGTGTATTTACGTTAGGTGTTTTGTTCGACCGCACCTTAATCTCATGCAAGACTAAGTTGAGCTTAACTACACATGCAACACTCCAAACAATTCTTATATACTAGTATAAACCTCTAACAGAGATCGCGAGGTGTGGAAAGAAAGGAATACCTGATTTCGCCCTTGCTTCGCTTATGAATAGCGCCTTGTTTACGCTTGTTCGTTAATATATAGCGAGTTAGAACACCTGAAAAATATGAAAGAGCAAAGTTCGAATCAAAATTGTCGAAATCCGAAAAATTTAAAATGGGCACGCCAAGGCCCGATAGAGTAATTTTCAAATTACAGTGTTATAGAGGGTCGCTCCCACATGGGGCGGGCTCGTCCAAAGATAAGTTAGGGCGGGGGCAAATGAGGGAGGGCCTTGGCCATTCCATTGTAATTTTGCCCGGAATTTTTCAACTCTGAAATGGACAACCACAGTATGAATCAAACAAGGGTGGGTGGGTGAAATGGGACTTTAAAAACAGTACTAACACTACGAAAACAATTCGAAAGTGAAACTAAGATGGCAGCGGCGCCATTTGATAAAACGTGAAATGAAGTAGTTTACCTACGAAATGAACGATGGATTCACAACGTAAGTAAACTAACAACTTTTTGTTTCTATAAGTTTATCAAAAGTTTTCTACTCTCAATCCTATGAGATATAGTGGAGTAGAGTGATTCGTTCCACTCTTAGTCCTTCCGCATGCTGTGTTTCTAAGTATGAGTATCTTCTTAAAGTCTATGAGAGATTTACGAAAAGGCAACTAGACTAAGATGCAACTACCCACGAAATGCAACTAGTCGATTATCAGACAACAAAGGGAATGCTGCGTTGATTCGATGATAAGGAGTTAGAGGGGATTGATTCCACCTTAACTCAACTTAATCCACTAGCGGCGAAGTCGTCAAGAATCCGAATTGAATCGCTACGCCAGAACAATCGGTTCTTCCTAATCCCTAATTACACATGGCATTTCTACCAATTAGTAATTAGCATGTGAACGATTAAACCCATTCTCATGGTGAACTAAACGTTTCTAGAGTGGAAAGGAAATTACGACAATCTCCGATAATTGGAATCAAGCTTTCATCAAGGTTTCTCAACCCCCTCTAATGGAGGTTTAGCCTTGAATCATTTCGCAATCATTTCCATTTAAATTAAATCTAAACATAATATAAAGCATTGAAATTTACTTAATTAAACAATAATGAAATCTAAATTAATGACTAAAATGAAATAAGAACAAGAATTGAAATTAGATCTAGAAATGGAAATGACAAAAATCGAAATTGATAAAAAATACTACTTTATTGTTCTAATCAAATGAAGAACAAGATTCAAAGGTTTAATCTAATACAATGAATTGAAACTAATTAAACTAAGTTCTAAAACTAATTAATGGAGGCTAACTAATCTAGGTCTAACTATCTACCTAACCTAACTGCCATTAACAAAGAGCTAAGCTTTTGTTTTTATACATTCAGATCCAAAAATCGTGCATGGGCTTGGAGCCATGTTTTGGGCCAGAGAATCAGGCCCAAAACCCAATTCTTTCAGTCCAAAAAGGCCTCTTCAGCTGCAGTTGGCTTCCACAGACGTTTCGTCCACTTCTGCTCTTCTGATTGGGTCAAGGCTTAGACCATTGCAAAGCTCCTTCCGAGCCGGTCGTTTTGACATAAGGTAGGCCTCAATCTGAGGTCTGAGTCCAAAGATATGGCATTCGGAAGTTCTACTGACTTTTGCTCCTTTATCTCGCTAAAGTGGCACATTTCTGCACATAATGGACTTTGAAGCCTGAAATGCATAAAAACACGTAATCAGTATTAACTCTTACTTATTATTCACATAATTGGTCTAATAGTATGATTATTAAAGGGTTAAAACTACAGTTTTGGGCTCTTATCAGGAGCCTCAGAAGCTTATAAATTTTTAGAAGATCAAACTAAGCGTAATAATAACTGGGGGGTAGTGACGATATCTCCCGCTCCGCTAGTTCTTCTATAACAGTTAAGGCTGCCGGTATGTTTGAAATGAAACCCGATCCTGAACTTAAAAATTTAATCGAATCTCTCACTAAAAAGGTAGAGGTTATTTCTGTTCAACAAAAGCATATCCCCGTCATGAATGTCAACTCCAATCCATGTAATTTCTGTTTGAGTCTTGAACATCCCGACTCCTATTGTCCTCTAGCTTATGAACAACAAACATCACAACAAGATAACATTTGCTCAATTAATAGTTATCCTATTCCTAACGCCCCTTGGAGACAACATCCCAACTTCAGTTGGAAAAATAATCAACAAGTAACACCTACAGGGTTTAATAATCAAAATGTTAGGCAAGCAAACAATTATAACCAAGCTCCACCACGACAAGGATAAGGTCAGGGTAATTATAATAATTATAACAATAATAATTATAATGCAAATAGAGGTATCGTTCTGGTTAATAATAATAACTATCACAACCCACCCATTAATAATCAACGTGACATAGTTCCTGTCACACAACCTGTAACAACTACTCTTCCACAACCAGATCGTTTCGATGCCTTTATGCAATCTCAACAACAGATTTTACAAGTCATCCAACTTTTCTTACAGCAATTAGCACAAGAGAAAGTACAACCCAAAGGTGTGTTTCCGGGTCAAGCAATACCTAATCCTAAAACAACAAACACAGCCTTTGAGGTAAACGATAATACTAGTACGGATAATGCAAACATAGGTGAGCAAAATGCCATCACCACTCTCCGTTCTGGCAGAGTAGTTGATAACAATGTAACTATGCCTATAGTTACACCACAAGTACTCCCTACACCAGATATTGAACTAGATACCGAAATAGAAACTGAAGAGCCTACCCCTGTAGAGGTACCAGTTAAACCACAACCTAAGAAACAGAAAGTCAAGGTTAGACATCCAATTGATCCATACGCTAAATATAGAGAGAAACGACCATTTCTCCAGAGATTAGCTATGTTAAACAAGGTTACAAACTATGACGAGATTAGGGAAGTTTTCAAAAATCTAACGATAAACCTACCCTTTCTCGAAGCAATTAAAAAGTTACCTCACCACACTAAGTTTCTTAAAGAGTTGTGCACTACTAGGTGTAAGATAAATATTCCTAAAGATGCCTTTCTAACTAAACAGTTTCCAACTTTATCAGAATATAATGGAATCGTTAAGTACAAGGACCCTGGTTGTCCTACTGTACAATGCACATTAGGAGATTCCCACACGATGACCGCTTTATTAGACCTGGGGGCAAGTGTTAACTTACTCCCATATTATTTATACAAACAAATAGGTCTACAAGATATGCAACCTACTAAAATGACATTGCAATTAGCGGATCGGTCTATTAAATATCCTAAGGGGGTGGTTGAAAACGTGCTTGAGGTTTAGGATTTCTACTATCCTGCTAATTTTGTTATCCTCGATACAGAAGTCACTAAAGACTCTGTTCCGATCATTTTAGGGCGTCCTTTTTTGGCAACTACCAACACGCTTATAAATTGCCGCGATGGTTCGATGTTCTTGTCTTTTGGACATCTTTCTGTTCAGGTAAAAGTTTTTAAAATGATGAAACATTTATCGGATTGGTCGGTAGATGAGCTTAGCTCAAGATTATTTTAACAACACATTTCCCGAAAACCATATACATAAATTCCTTTCCTTTGGAAGTTCAGATTTTGTCAATGACTCCTACTTAGAGGAAGTCAACACCATCTTTGAGTCTACACCTATCGTAGACCCTTCTGTTGCTCCATCTACTGAGTTTGAAGACTTGCTACCTAAGCAAGTATTCATTACTCAAGATAAGGACCCTCCAGAAGCATTTATCGACATTCCTTCCACCTCGGTGCTTAAACATCTTCCTTCTGAGTTAAAATATATTCAACTTGATCCGGATGGTAGTCATCCGGTAATTATATCTTCTCTATTATCTAAGGAGGAAGAGACACGTTTGATCAGGGTGATTAGGAAACATCGTTCTGCGATTGGTTGGTCCCTAGCCGACATTAAGGGAATTGACCCTAATGTATGCACTCATCGTATCCATTTGGAGGATAATACAAAGACTTCTCGCGAACCTCAGTGTCGCTTGAACCCTGCCATGAAAAAGGTGGTCAGGGAAGAAGTCTTACGGTTACTCGATGCGTGTATCATATACCCAATCTCTGATAGCGAATGGGTAAGTACAATTCATGTAGTTCCTAAGAAATTAGGGATTACCATGGTACGTAATGCCAAGGGTGAATATGTTGTAATGCATGGTCCTATGAAATGGTGAATCTGTATCGATTACAGACGTTTAAATGCCATGACACGAAAGGATCATTTTCCTTTACCCTTTATAAATCAGATGCTAGAACGTCTAGCTAGTCATGCTTTTACTATTTTTTGGATAGCTACTCTGGCTATTTTCAAATTATTATTGATATGGATGACCAAGAAAAGACTACCTTCACATGTCCTTTTGGAACATACGCCTATAAACGAATGCCTTTTGGCCTTTGTAATGCTCCTGGTACCTTCCAGCGGTGTATGCTTCATATATTTAGTGACATGGTAGAACGTTTCATGGAAGTATTCATGGATGATTTTTCTATCTATGGAGACTCTTTCACTGACTGCCTGTCTAATCTGTCTAAGGTTTTGAAACGGTGTGAAGAGAAGAGTCTGGTTTTGAATTGGGAAAAATGTCATTTCATGGTGAAAAAGGAAATCATGCTAGGTCACATTATATCTAGTGATGGCATCAAAGTAGATAAGGCCAAACTAGATAAGATAGCGACTCTACCTATACCACGGACTGTTCGTAATATTAGAGCCTTTCTAGGCCATGCAGGTTTTTATAGGCGCTTTATCAAAGATTTTTCAAAAATAGCTAGGCCTTTAACTAATCTGCTTTTAAAGGATGTCATCTTTGATTTTAATTTTAACTGTAAATAGGCTTTTGAAAATTTAAAAGTCGTCTTAACTTCTGCACCCATTATACAGCCTCCCGATTGGTCTAAACCTTTCAAACTCATGTGTGATGCTAGTGATTATCTTTGTTGGTGTCTTTGGGGGACGTAAACTAGATAATAAGTCCACTGTTATTTATTATGCTAGTAAAACTTTAAACGATGCTCAAAGGAATTATACAACTATTGAAAAAGAATTCTTAGTCATGGCTTTATGCTTTAGATAAGTTTCGGTCCTTATTTGGTTGGTTCTGAGACTCTAGTTTACACGGACCATGCAGCCCTTAGGTACCTTCTGGCAAAGAAGGATGCTAAGCAGAGATTAATCCGATGGATTCTTCTCCTGCAAGAGTTCACAGTAGAAATAAAGGACAAAAGAGGGGTCGAAAACGTAGTTGCCGACCACTTATCTAGACTTACAAATGATGATAATAGTGATTCTGAGTCTATACCCTACTCTTTTCTTGATGAGCATCTGTATGCTATTTTTTCTGCACCATGGTATGCTAACATTGTGAATTATTTAGCGTCTGATACTATTCCTGCTAATTGGTCAAGAAATGAATGTAAGAAGTTCTGGGCCAGAGTTAAGCTATACTACTGGGATGAGCCCTACCTTTTTAAGTATTGTGCGGATCAGATTATTCGTCGTTGTATTCCCCAGTGGGCATATAATGAGGTTCTCTCATTCTGCCATGACAAAGAGTGTGGTGGCCATTTTAGTGGTATAAAAATAGTTGCTAAAATTCTTCAATGTGGGTTTTATTGGCCTACTCTTTTTAAAGATGCCCAAGTGCATTGCAAGACGTGTGTTCGTTGCCAACAACTTGAGCGAATCACGAAGTATAATATGATGTCATTAAATCCATTCATGGTGGTAGAAGTTTTTGACGTATGGGGCATTGATTTCATGGGTCCTTTTCCAGTTTCCCACGGTTTTATATATATTCTAGTTGTCGTGGACAACGTGTCTAAATGGATAGAGGCCATGGCTTGCCGTAGCAATGACCATAAGACAGTTGTGTTTTTTGTTAAGGAATACATTTTCTGTCGATTTGGCATTCTTAAAGCCATCATTAGTGAGGGTGGAACACATTTTTGCAACAGAGTTGTTGCATCTCTAGTAAAAAAGTATGGAGTTACATATAAGGTAACAACTCCGTATCATCCACAAACTAGCGGACAAGTAGAAGTTTCTAATAGGGAAATCAAAAAGATCTTAGAAACAATTGTAAATCTTGATAGGAAAGACTGGTCAAAGTGTCTATCTGACGCCTTATGGGCGTATAGGACTGCTTTCAAAACTCCTATTGGTATGTCTCCCTTTAGACTTGTATTTGGGAAATCTCGTCATTTGCCCGTTGAATTGGAACACCATGCTATGTGAGCTATAAAAAGCCTTAACTTCAATTTTGATGAGGTAGGTGTCAAGCACAAGTTGCAATTGAATGAGCTTGAAGAAATCCATAGAGATTCTTATGATCTCGCGAAATATTATAAAGCTAACATGAAACGTGTTCATGATAAGCAAATCTTGCGCAAAGAGTTTGTGGTAAGTCAAAAGGTCTTGGTTTACAACTCCCGTCTACATATTTTTCCAGAGAAATTGAAAACCCGTTGGTCTGGTCCTTTTCTAGTTACTGAAGTCACCCCTTACGAGGCAATCACCTTGGTAAATCCCAAGGACAACAGTACCTTTCAAGTCAATGGCCAACGGTTAAAACATTTTCACGAGCTATTGTCCCCTGATGTGGAGGAAGTCCTTTTACAGGACCCTGTCTATGAGGACTGACCTTTGTTGGTTGGTGTACTTCCTTTCATTTCCATATATTGGTAAGTGCACCATTCAGGTAATCGGGCCCTCCCTATGGAGTGTGTGGCTATAAGTACCAGATCCTAAGTCAACGTTTAACATAATTCACGTTTTCCACTCTTGCATGTTTTCTCGGTTTTTAAGTCATGTTCCTCTATGGTGTGAATTATGCATTTATTGCTTTATTGTTTTTCTCTATTAAATCTTTTTCATAAAAAATAAAAATAAATTCTAAAATCATAAAAATAGTAATTTAGGAAGTCTCGAGAATCTGACTTTAAAAGACCCACGTTTAAAACAAATTTTCTAAACTCTGTTGTCTAAAATTTGTTTAGGGGTGGGGTGTTCATTTTTCTGTCCTTGACTGTTCAACTTTCCATTTATGATGCTTAGGCCGTTTAATCATATTTCAATTCAGGTTGACATTATCTATTAATTTAGATTTCATTCGTTCGCATAACTTATATCATGCACGCATTTCGAGGCGTTTTCCATCTTCTTATATGCCACCCACGGTTGGAATAGAGTGTTTTATGTATCATTAGATTGGAAATTTTCTCCTGATCGTTTCCATATCTCATTCGCATAAATCAGACCAATAACGAAGTGGCAATTTTAGTTTGAAGTTGCGCGAAAAATTGACGAATTTCGAAAATCGAATTAGGCTTGGGCCCAATCTCACACGCACGTGCGTCTCCATCTTCCAAACCAAAATAGCTCGCGAGTTTTCCTTTTTCCTCACCGCCATTTACAAAGCTTAAAAACCCTAACCAAAAATTTAAAAAAAATAAAAAATAAATAAAAAATAAAACCTTAACTACACCCACAGTCCCACACCATTTCAAACCTTTCCCACCACCGAAAACATCCAAAAATCCAAAAAAATTGAACTGCCACCGCCACCACTGCGCCTCCTCCCATTATTTTTAGTGAGTTTGATTTCAAACTCTTTCCCCGCCCTATTCAAACCCACACATCCTTTCAAAACTTCCAATGGCTCAAAGACGGAGAATTTTGCCAAAACAAGCTTTTACGACCGACCGCTTCGCACCATTTTATGGTGACAAGATGATTAGGAGGGATTGGAATAGGTTGTGGTATTTGACTGATGATTTCTACCACTCTGATTTGGTCGAACAATTCTATAAGAAGAGGGAGTTGGATGGGAATAGAATTTTTGTTAAGGTGGTTGGGACGAGGAGAGAAGTATCGAGAGAGTTGTTGGCCGAGATTTTAGGCATCATGCCGGAACGCCACCTCGACACCACCTTGCAGGAATCCCGGTATACTGGAGTTCCTGCATTGATGAAAGACACTATCGTGGAGGGTCAGTACAATCCGAATTCTCATTACGTTCGACAGTCGTCTCTGCGAACCAACCAAGTAGCTATAGCTCAGTGGATTGGTAAGAACGTCCTCAGAAAGGACAAAGTCAGCGACATCGGTCTGACATGCCTGCACGTTCTCTGGATATTGCAGAAGAAGAGGTATAATTTCTGCATCCTCGAGTTTATATTAAATGTGATTATAGGAGTTGGAAAGAGCTTTGCGCCCCTTCCAGTATTGATCACTAAGATCATGCTGTCTTTTAGAGCTGTCACAAAATCTATTCGTATTAGGATAAAATTGCATTCAAATGTAATTATTTATATTGAGTGTATCCAAAAGACTTGGAAGTTGCCGGAAGATAGTGTGGTTGATTCGGATGAGGAAATGGAGGATATGACATGTTTGGATGAAAATGCCTTGGATAGGTGTACTTCTGATTTAGAACGCATGCAAGTGCTGCAGAGTGGCTTGTGTTACGTTTATGGTATTTGTGAAGATATACGAGATAGGCAGATTATAATTTGAAATAAACAAAAGACCATTCAGACGAGTTTTGAAGTGCTCGACAAGAGCCAAGCGGATCTCCATTATAACATGGAGACAGTCCTCCAGCGTCAAGTTGCGCATTATACAGAGATGAAGGCCAAGATAGAAGTACAGCGCAAGTTCAAAGAAGATATGCTTGAACCCTTCCCACCCCACAGGGGTTCTTCTTCTGAGGAGGTGTCTGTGAGGCACGAGCGTCGACGCCAAAGGGCGGATAGCTCGGGTCCATCGGGAGCTCAAGAGCCATCTACTTCTCATGTTCCATCTTCCACCAGTAGCGGATGGTCTAGAGAGTTTATGGATTAGATGTTGTTTTTATTGCTCCTTTTATGTTTTTATTTGTTTTTATTAGTTCGGATGTTAATTTCTGAATTCCGTAGTTAAAATTTGAATTCGGTAGTTAATTGTATTTGAATTTGAATTTTAATATAATTTGGTTCTTTTCAAATTGTGCGTTGATTTTATTGTTAATCCTACCTTCCTGAATTGTTTGGGGGTGGTATTATTTATTCTAGCATGATTTTTATATGATCCTCAATTTTAGAAGTTGTTTTGGAATGATTGTTGAGAATATTACCGATATTGGCATACCTATGATTAGATGTTGTGGTAGGATGATATCTAAAAGAGTTAGAAGTTACTATTCTAAATTCAATCTAAAAGATATTAGGTTTGTTTTAGAATCAAGAATATGGGTTGTTTCCGTTTTCGGTTTTGGAATTTTTTTGTTTCCGACAATTGCCTTAAAACTGTTTGGCAACTTCCCAATTCGTTTTGGAAACTCAAAACCTATATAAACTTCATTCATTCCCCACACAAAACTCACATCTCTCACCTTTCACTCCTAAGTTTTCCTTCTTTTCCTTCTCACTTCAAAGACTCAAGCAGCTTCGGAGCCTTTCAAGGCTTCGATGGAGCGCCACCACGCAAAAACACCAGAAGTCCAGTTTTCCCTTGAGCACGACCGCACCCTCCCAAGACTAAACCTGAGCGCGACCCATGCCTAAAACACTGTGAGTCCAAATTCTCCGGAGCGCGACCCGCGCCCATACAAGGTTTAGGTTGAGCGCCCCCGCGCCCTGACCTCCGTAGAGACGAAAAATTCCAATTTTTCATGGGTTATTCCAGGATCGGTTGCAGCTGTTCTAGAAAGTAGTTTTGCGATGACATCTCCTATAGTCATACTTGAGCTGTCTTTCGAAGACTTGTTGGGAAGCGATACTTATGGACGGTGGTTCCACGACAGGATCGTGCAATTAGGATGGCGGCATCTACTGGTAAGTGATGACGACTCGTATTCACCTCAGCTTACTGAATATTTTTACAATAATGTTAGTTTCTATTGTAACCAGGATGGAGAAAAAGAATTCTCCATCGTGGTTGATGACACGCCACTAGAATTCAATAAGTATTTGGTAGCGTTAGTTTCGGGATTGCCCTTGCCTGACCCTATACACACGTGGGGATATATGATCGATAATGCATACCTCTATGACTATACATACTTTCATGAGTATTATGGGGGATGGGTGTTTCGTGTAATGGGCCACGGGCGTAATAGTATAGCCCTTGGTAGCATATCCCTGAATGTAGGCACAACCATATTATTCATTATGATGAATATTTTAGGGGAGTGGCAGTTTACTTCTGCAAGTAACACCGCTAGTGACATTTTTCTTGCTTTAGCTGAGGGACGTCACTGCCGAGTATTAGTGTCTAGTCTTAAGAGAGCCCATAGCATGAGGCATAAGTATCTTCTTATGCCTATTTTGGTTTGCCGCATCATGCGTGGTTGTTTACCTATATTCTGCACCCAGTTCACGGATTGGAAAAGAGTTGAAGTCATGAGACCCACCAATTGGGTGGTTCGTTCATTACGAGTTATGACTTGGCCGGGATGGTAGGTGCAGCCTCATTTGGTTGCCCTTTACACCCCATCAGACATAGTAACACTCGACAGGTTAGCACAAGTTGATGACACACGGCGGCAGGCTTGGCAAGTTATCATGGCGTGGCAGGATGCGAAGGAACCTCATCTCTCTGGAGAGGAAGATGAGGAGGATAATGCTTAAACGCGGGAGAGGAGGTAAGTTTTAGTTCAATTAGTGTATGCTTATGTCCCAAGCAATTTAATTTTTGTTATCCCTATAACGGGTGGAACTCAATAGAGTTGCGTCAGTTTTTATTTTCTATATTAGTATGTTTTAACCTTGTTTTGCAGATGTTCCAGAATTTCACGCGTTTCCATGGTATTTCTCTACCCTTTTTATTTAAATACTTTGAGGACAAAACATGCTTCTTGTTTGGGGGGGGTGGGGGGCATAGAAACACGTGTAATTAAGACATCTGTTAGGATATAGATATGTATAATATGCACTTGTTTTCTAGTAAAAATTTAAAAATTTCAAAAATATAAATAAAAAGTTATGTTATACACTTAAGAATATTGGTATTGTTTTCTTTCTCTATGCTCTAAATAATCTAGAAGTCTCACGTAGCTTTTGCATTAGAATAATTTTTAGAAACTTAGGTTAATATGTAGGTAATAATCTTTGCATCTATCTATAAATATATTACATGAGTATCTATAATTGTTTGGCAGTAAGTTTCTGAAATCTAGGCTAGAGTACTTATTCTACAAATCCTGTGAGAATATAGCTTAAAGCCTTATATGAGTGAAACGTTTGAGAAATGACACAAGGGAGAAGTAAAATCCGGATAGAGAAATCACATGTTCACTTGCTTAATCACTATACCATATCCTAAGCGAGAATTTAGGCCCTCTTTGGATCGATATAGCCAGAAATTCAAACCTTATGAAATTATTTTCCACTAGTTGCCCCTCTGAGCCTTTCTTTAGCCTTTCATAAACCGCAAATCTTTTACCCTGTTACAAAAACAAAAACAAAACAAAAAAAAAAAAAAAAAAAAAAAAAAAAAAAAAAAAATCAGCCTACCCATTCTTTGAATGAGTCTGAGAATATATATGAAGAATAGAAAAGAGAAAAACCTTTGAAATCAAGAAATTGTTAATCGCTTCAAATAAGAAAAGAAAGTTTCCATCCAAATAAAAAATACATATATAATAAATAAACAAATAAAAGAAAAAAAAAGTTAGAACTCCAAAAATAGAATCAAATGAGTCAAAAGCCAAAGAAAAAGAAAAATATGGCTAAGGATGGAAACAAAGTGGAGAAGCAAAAGTAAAGAACAAGGTTTTCTCTAGTTACATAATATGAAGACTCTATTATCTCATACTTGTCTTTTTTGAATATCCATTTCTTTCCTTCTTAAACCATCTCCTAATCCCCGCAACACCTAATAAAGACCTCTAGCTCAATTAGGAATATGTTAGTGTGATAGTAAGTGGCAGATGTGTTTGATCGACTCCGGCTTCCTTGTGTATCATTGAGATTGTAAGGTAAAGTGTGCCCAGTGCACACTGGAGTAGCAAAACTTAAGCAGAAAAATCAGAGTGGTTTTTGTCTTGACATTTATGTGAGGACCTACTTAAGGACGTTATTCCGAGTTTTCATAAACGGACCTACTAGTGCATTTCATAGTATTACTCATTGTATATATGTTTATTCGTAGATGATTGATTATTATACATATATTAGCTTAGGTTTCGACTTGATTATTCTTTATTTATTACTAGTGAGATATATAGACAATTGGGAGCATAAATAAGGAAACAATAGTTTTATTTCTTAGTCGTTGTAGTATAGATGAAGTTTGTGAGTACCTTCACTGGAAAACTCTCATGAGGCTATAACTCATCCACTAGGGAATTCCTAGTGGTTTAAGGCCTTGTTGCATATGGTCAATGTAATCGCACTCGGCGAAACGAGAGTAGTTAGAACTCCATTTTTGGTCACTTATTATAATTTCTCATATTTGCTTGAGGACAAGCAAAATGTTGTTTAGGGGTGATTTGATAAGAGCCCAAAACTATAGTTTTAACCCCTTAATAATAATACTTTTAGACCAATTATGCGAGTAATAAATAAGAGTTAATGTTGATTACGTGCTTTTATGTGTTTTAGGCATTGAAGTCAATTATGTGCAAAAATGTGTCGCTTTGGTGAGATAAATGAGCAAGGGTTGGTTGTTAAGAAGTTCTGTAATTAAAGGCCAAGATTCAAGGAGAAAAAGCCTTTGTAAAGCCCGGTAAAAGCTGAAAAGTCAAAATCAACGCGGGCAGAAACAACACATAAAAGTCAGTAGAACTTCCGAAGACCGTATCTTTGGGCTTAGACCTCGGAATTGGGCCTACCTTATGTCAAAACTACCGGCTTGGAATCATCTTTCCAATGGTCCAAGCCTTGACCCAATCAGAGGAGCAGAAGTGGATGAAAAGTCTGTGGAAGTCAAATCCATCTGAAAAAGCCTATGTGGACTGAAGAAATTAGGTTTTGGGCTCGATTCCCTCCTCATATCATACACGAAAATGTAGATCTGGTCTCCTCCATTTGAAGACACAAGACTTAACTCTTAAGAATCATTAGGTTTAGGTAGAAAGTAGCCATTAGAGAATAATTCTAGATCTAGTTTTTACATTCAATTAATTAGTTTCTATTACCTTGTTTTAATTTAGATTATTGAATCATTATTATTCCTTCATTAGATTAATAAAAGTAGTTAGTTATTCATGATTTCAGTTTTGGTTTATTAAATTACTTAGATCTAAATTCAGTTTTAGTTGTTAATCATTTCTTAGTTGTTAATTTAGATTTGAATTCTTGATTAGATAAATATAGTAAAGTTATAATCTTGATATCATGTCTTATTGAAATTCAATTGGAAATGATGACATAATGATTCTAGGCTAAACCTCCATTAGAGGGGGTTGAAGAAACCTTGATGAAGCTTGATTTGTGTTAGCGTAGAATAGTCGTGATTTTCCATTCCATTCTAGAAAACGATTAGTTCACCATAAGAGTGGGTTTGATTGTTTCACATGCTAGATATTAGTTGGTAGAGATTACCATGAACAACTAGGGATTAAGAATAACCAATTGTTATGCGAAAGTAGTTCAAATTGGATTACGACGATTCTTCGTTAGTAAATTAAGTCGAGTTAAGGCAGAATCAATCCCTTATAATTCCTTATCATAGATTCTATTTAGCATTTCATAGTTGAATTATCGTATCTCGTTAGTATAATTTGCATCGTAGTATAATTTCGTGAAACTCTCATTAACTTTGGATAGACCAATAACTATAGAAAATGCTAATTCTAAAGAACTAGGAGTGGAACGAATCTTTTACTCCAACTCTATTTCGATAGAATCGAGAGTAGAAAATCTTTGATAAATAACACATAAAGTTTAGTTTTACTTGCGTTTAAGTTTCATCATTTAGTCGTAGGTAAAACTATTCATTTTACTATTTCAGTCAAGTTTATTATTTATCATCTAGCAGCACAGTCTGCAGCCATATTCGATCACTTCCATCCAAGTTGAGGTGAGATAAATTTGTTGCATCTTAGATTTACACTTGTTCCACCTAGGAGTGACGAACCAAGGCAGCCTATTATGTCCGAAAGCATGTACAGTAGCTGTGGAATCAAATTCTACCCAAAGTATATACTTCCCTTTAGTTTGTGCTTCTTTTGATGGATTATAATAATTTTTGGCAAATGTTATGTTAGCATGGTGTGCTAGTTTTTGGTGGCGCAAGCCCCACCTTTTTAAGGTCATGTATTGAATTTGGATGTACAAGGAGTAGGATCTTCCTGTTATATAAATAAATAAAGACTACCATCTTTATCAAAAAATAATAATAATAAATTTTTTGGCTATGTCTTTACCATTTCTCTCAAAAGTAGCATCTGCAATCTGCTTTGCTTTTATATATATGGCCAGACCCATTGCAAATTAAGCAGCTAAAAGCTGAGTCAATCTCGATTATGTTGAGTGGCAACAACAAACTCCATTCTAATCCCCCACCGGCTCTAAGATAGTGGGGCCCTAAACTAGCTCTTAAATTGGGCCCTTATATAAAAATAAATAAATCATGTTCTCTACACATCAATAATATCTTATACGTCTTCTCCTCTCATATGATTATTATTATGTTTTTTTTTAGCATATAGCAAAGAGATCATAAAGTTCAGTTTGTACTTGATTTAAACAAGCTTGGACAGACCTAGGAATTAAATTATTACAACCCAAAAGGAGATTAAGCTTTGTTGAATTTGCTTTAAGATGAGCATGCCAAATAAGCTCTCTAGGAGAGAACACTAGCTTAAAATAATCAAAGTTTTGTTTAAGAGATATAATCTCTTGCAAAAGACCCTTTTTTTTTCCACAAATAAGCTAGGGTTAGGCAGACCCTCACCTGTATTAAAATTCAATGTCTTTTTACATAGACTTGCCCACTAGCATCCTCATTTACATAGGTTTGTAGTTCTCTATCTATAGGAGGGCCAAAGTGAATAGTACAAATACTATCTTCCTGCACAAGAGTAGCTAAATAATCGGCAACTCTATTAACCTCTCGAAATACATGAGTGAAGGAAATGAATCGGAATTCAGACTTTTTTTGTTCAATGGAAGCAAGAACATTAGTGCAATACCAAGGAGGCTTCTCTAACTTGTTAATTGCATTTATAGCTCTCAAAGAGTCTGATTCCGAATTGCAATGAGGCTTCTCTTGCAAAAAACTTGATAGACACTCCAAGACAAATCTGAATTGCCTTCATTAACAGCTTTCACCAGGTTGTGGCAGTCCGAACAAACAACGATCTTATTAATACCCGAGTGCAACACTTTCTCAAGCCCGAGCCTTAGTGCCTGCAACTCTATTTCTTCCGCTGAATCGGCTTTGAAGTGCTTGCTTCCTGCAAGGGTTATTTGTTTATTCCACTGATTAATAGTAAAACCAGCATTGGTATTTCTACGAGAAAGATCAAAATTAAACCACCATCAAAGCAAAGCATGAAAAGATTATTGATATGTATTTTGGAAATTAAATACTTAAGAATAATATGAGGTTTAATAGGTAGGATCGAGTGTTGGGCCTAAGAAAGAATCTGGGAAATATCAACAGGTTTATAATCTGGGTCAAAGATGAGATTATTTCTATCAAACCAAATAAAGTAAGCCACATTGGCTATAGTAGTAAGAGAGGCTAAGAAATCCTCATTAGTAATACAGTTACAAAAGATTTTGTTGGTCACATCTTGCACCCTTAAGTGCCTATCCTAGGATTCAAAAGACAAAGCTAAAGGAGAGGCAAACCATATTCTAACAATCTTAGGCCGGACAAGTAAAAATGGCATGTTCAATAGATTCTACACTATCATTACATCTAGGACAACAAGAAATATCACAAATATGTCTATCAAATAAAATATTCCTACTAAGCAGAATAGATCTCATAACTTTCCAAATAAAAGTTTTAATCCTTAAAGGAGAATGCAATTTCCATATAAAAACCCATGGCTATTACTAATCTCAGGTATAGTGGACTGAGAAAGGAACCAATTGTAAGCAAATTTAACATAGAAAATACCATTCTTTTCTACAGACCAAAACAGAGTTTGTGATGTGCTTGAAGGGTGAATCTTAGTTTTAAAAATCTCCGTTTGAATATCCGGAGGGAACACCATATATACTAATAATATCAATATTCCAAGATGAAGTACTTTGATCGTTCAAATTAGATACATATTAATAAGTATTTTCATTAGGTTTAAGACCAAAAGGTTTTTTATACTAGAGGGATGGGATCCAATTATTCTCCCAAATATCAATATTAAAGCCAGTAGAAATACGCCAACAAGGAATTAAAGATAAATCATTTTTTACCTTAATAACATTTTTCCACCACTTTGATGCAGACTTTTTTGCCTTAGCTTTCAAAAAATGAGTGTCCTGGAAATATTTTTCTTTTAAAAGCTTGACCAAGAACAAGTTTGGTTCAAACAAGATCTTCCAACAAATTTTGGAGATCAAGGCTTTATTTTGGGAATAAGAGTGTTTGATCCCATAGCCCCCATTATTTTTTTTCTTACAACATTGTTCCTAGCTAGCTTAACATGTGCATCTTATTATTATCAGAATCATTAGTACCCCCACCAAAAGTTTGCATTAATCATATCTAATACATTAAAGAATATTTTCAAACGAAAATTAGTTTGCATAGTATATATAGGGATAGCAGAAACCACACTTTTAATGAGAGTACCCCCTTCCAACAAAAGAAAGGAGTTTATGCTTCCAAGACATAATTTTATAAGAAACACTCTTTAAAATCTTAGAAGTACTAATAGTATTAGGACTAAATGGATTAAAATCAATACCTAGATACATATTATTTGAGCTTGACAGAGGTATCTTAAGAATTCTAGAAAAAAGTTTTTTATGTCTATTATGAACATTTTGACTAAAAATGATAGAAGATTTATTGAACTTTATTTGTTGTTCAGACAAAAAACAATATTCATTCAAGCAATTAAGGATAGTATGAGCTTCATTAATATTAGCTCTAATAAAAATGAAACAGTCATCTAACAAACATAAGATGTGTAATAGGAGAAGAGTTGAGAAGAGTTTCTAGCAATACATATACCATGCAAGGATTTATTTATTTGAATATCAGAAATATGTCTAAATAAGTACTCAGAGAATAAAATAAAGAGAGAGAGATATATATCTCCTTGCCTCAAAACTATGGAGGCAGTGAACTTACCAAAAGGAGATCCATTCAAGTTAATGGAAAATGAAGTAGTGATACAAGTAGCAATCCAGTCAATCCATTGTTTCCAAAAACCAAAATGCTTTAGAACTTTAAACATAAAACGACACTCAATTTGATCAAAAGCTTTATGCATGTCTAACTTAATAGCCATACAAATTGAAATATAAAAAATAACTTAATATGATTCTTCTCTTGTTCCAAGTAGTTTAACACTTTAATACAACCAACAAATTGAAATATCAAAAATAAATCAATGTATTCTTAAATATTAAATATTGACCCACTATGCCACTATCTTATTAGGGTAAATTTCTGATTCGGCTATGATAATATCAATGTGTTCCCAATTCGGCCACAAATTGCAACTCAGAGCATTTTGTCAGCAACTAGTGAGATAATGTTAACAACTTTTTGCATTGAGTTGTTGACAATGGCCAGATTAAGAACAAAATGACATTATCATGGCTTAATCAGAAATTTACCCATCTTATTATCACTGGCAAAAAGCATGTTTGCACCTGTACAGCCGTTATTGTTGACTAAATTTTAGGATAGAATATTTTATAATTATATATTTTTATCCTCAAACGTGATCCCTGAACCAATGTGCTAGTTGGAGTTAATATTTTTATTGGGGGCAAAATAGTTTTGAAAAAAAAATGACTGAGATATTAAGAAAATAAAAATTCACTATTATGGGACTGTAGATGAGGGCCACGATTTTTCAAGAAACATCGTTAAATAGTTCATAAAGTTAAAAGAGAAAATCTAATGTGCGAGAGTGTCTAGTTAATGCAGGCCACTCATCACAGCAAAAGGTGTGTATGTGCAAGAGCCCAGATTCATGCGTACTGGTACTGGTGCAGCAGGCGTACTCTAGAACTGCTAAAGTTAAAAATGCACTAAATAATCCAACATCAGATCTGTAGATCGAAAACTGGGAGGTGTTAAGCTGTCTGCATGATTGCAACCAAAGCACCATGAAAAGCAAAGAACTCAAAAGGTAAAATTTGTTTGACGAGAAAAAAAAATACAGGCTATTCCTTTTAAACAAGCTTCACACAGTAACCTTGACAATTGAAAATATTCTGCAAAGCTTTGAAATTGCAAAACTAAATTGTGCATTGTCAAATTAGTGATTATATAGTTCACAGGCAAATAAACATGAAACTCTCTAGATATTATCCTTGGGTGAGTAGACAGGAGGGGGCCCTAGTTAATACTCCACTTCTCCTCCAAAACATCGCATATCTGCCCCACACACCGCGATGCACTCAAAGGATAATTTGAAACTGCAGTCATTAAAATTGACCAAGATTAGTAAAGACTTCACTTCAAATCTGACCAAATTAACTATTTAGTTCGAGAGAGAGAGAGAGAGAGAGAGAGAGAGAGAGAGAGAAGACCTGATTATTTAGTGACGAAAAAAAATTTTAAAAACAGAATGGATTTAACTACAAAATACTTGAGCTAAATTTTAATTTCTACAAGGTAATTAGGATGAACTAGCATTTTCATCTGACGTACCACCAGCAAGGTGAAGCAGATTACATTCTACTGCTCTAATAGAGTTCTCTTCACCTTTGCTTAAAAGAAAACAATAAGTCAAACCAATATGTGCTTAAACTAAAAGATCTGTATTAGGTCTGTGCACAGCACCACAGCTGAGATACAATACCAAGTAACATCTTCAAATCTTATTCATGACTGAAAATTAAGGAGTTCTCTCCTCACAGATTTCACAACAAATTAGCCTAAATTGTAGGTGAAGTCAGTCTCCATTAAAATATTCGACCAGGTGAAAAGCCTGAGGGACTGATGTGTTTGGGCACGGCACCAAACATAGAGACAGACATTGAGGGAGAGGCCTGAGCAGCTAGTAGTATCGGTAGAGATGGAGTCCAGCAACTAATGGGCTTCCAATAAAATTCTACAGATAATCTACGACATCATTGATGAGGATTTCACGTTTTACAAATCGCAGTTTTCTTGCCCATCACCAGATACAAAACTTATAATGCCTTGGGTGCTTAAGTGATGTTGACGACCTCAATAGGTTGCGGGCTGTGCCCCAAATTCTTGAGGTCATAATTTTTCACACCAATTCCGCAGAAGCAGGATTTGATTTGCGAGACAAAAATCCATGTCCATTGACAATAGCTCAAGTTCTACACCAGGGACAAGGTTTCATCAGAAAACTTATTTTGGAAGTGGGATTGGGGAAAATGGGGAAGATATCTTGAACAATTGAAGTGCAACCCCCCCCCTTTAAAAATGGGTAAAGTCCATCACATTAGTAATCAGCTATATTTGGGGTGCCCTTAACCCCTAGTTTTCTCAAAAAAAAAGCTATAGATATAAAATCGCACAACTATTGACTGTTTACCACCCTTAAAATAAACTCAAAATAATAAAAAAGTGGCGACATTTATTCACGTTCCTGAAAATTTAGATTCCTGAATCCGTCCAAGAATATTTGGTTGGCATCTTGCGGTTGAGTTCGAGACAGTCCACTTTCCTCAACGTCTCATCTTTGGCGGTCGCAGAAAACTATCTAGGGCCAACTCCAACAGAGTCCTAGAAGGTTTTAGAATTTGTTATAAGATGACGAGTATTTGTAATTTCCAAACGTAAAGATGACTCCCTCATTTTCTTGGAAGCTAATCTGAAGCAAACTAGATTGCTAGGAGTGTCCTACACTGTATACTCAAAAAATTACAATCTTACTCTCTCTCTCTGATTTTTTTCTCTCTCTTTCTTTCCTCTCTCCTCTTTTTATACTATCCCCTTTTTCCTAACTCCTCCTCTCATCAGCTTCGTTCATCTCCACTCCATCCCTCGCCTTCTACCTCTCCACCTGTCCCACTCCCTATATGGCAGTTCTCGGCAATTAGGTTACCGCGGACTTGATCCGCTGCATCAGGTTTTCTCTTCACAATTCTGCGTACGACCCTTTTGTACATCTGACTCCACATGTCATCAATAAGTCCTATACAGATGCCCCTCTCGGTCCCGTTGACATTCCGCGGTATCGTTTATGGTCCGCGGACTGTCTACGGTTCCGAGAATCATCCCAAACCTCCCCCTACAAATATTCCATCTCTGGCATGCATCCCTTTGCATGTGCGCCCTCATCCACGTGGCCAAAGCGCACGTGTAGGCAAGCTGTCTTTTCGGCGCACGCGCATCGAACCTGCCTTTTCGATTTTCAAGGACCCACGTGTCCTTTTTCCTCTGGTCCTTTTTTCTGCTGATATTACGTTTTTACCCCTGCCGCTTGGTATCCCGCTCAAACATCTCTTTTTCTTCAAAACCCCTCTTTTGCATCTAAACCCTCTTCACTTTTCTCACTTTCTCACTTTCTCCTTCTTCTCACTGTTTATTCATCTCCGGTGGATTTTTGGCCGCTCAAGGTTCGAGTTTCCTTCACCGTTCTTCATTTTCGTTGCTCTTTGCTGCTTGTTATCTCAGGTTTGTCTTCATCCTCTTTGCTCCTGTCCTTTGTACCCGATTACGCTTATTCGTGTAACTGTTCCTTCATTTCCGCCGTTTGGAGCTCTCCAACTTGTTGGATTCTATTATGTCGGAATCCGAATCTGTGAGTACCTCAGGCACATTCGTTAGTGGCGTGGTTCCTAATCTGATGATAGGCACAAAAAGGTTTCCCCTCTATCTCTCCAGGTGTATTCCGCGGTCCTTCATAATGCTGCAACCCCTTGATAAGTGGCAAGATTTCCTCTAATGGCCTATTAAGGGGTGTTTGTTCTATCTCACGGTACGGCTTTCTTTCGCGAATACCTCTCCTGTTCCGATCTCCAGTTCTTTCGGGTCCACGACTTTCCCCTCTGTAGGATCCCCCTTCTCTCTTCTCTCTTTCCCCTATCTCTTCGATCATCTTTATCCACCGCCTGCACTGCCTTTCCAGATCTCTTTTGTTCCCTCGCATTTCTTTGCATTATGTCCTCGTACCGAATATATTTTTCTACCTTTGGGTACAGAGCATGCAGAGTGGTGATTTCAATTTTGGAGACCGACTCGTGGACCCTAGTCCCCTGCCTCAAGCTGTGCTGAAATGCAATTACCGCGGTATGCTCATCCAGATTCTCCACCCTCAGGGTCTCTTCTTTGAATCTGCACAGAAATTCCCTTAATGATTCCGCTAACCTCTGTTTGATATTAAATAATGCTGCGATATCCACTTCCCTCCGTTTCTGGTGGATGAAATGGTCCACGAAGGCACGTCTAGCTCTTCAAATTTACTGATGCTTCGCGAAGATAAGCGGTAATACCAATCCGAGGCTCCCCCCTTAAGGCTTGCAAGGAACATCATGCAGCGCAGTCCATCATACTTATTTTCCTGCCACAATGGCATCTGTTGTCTAAAATGATGCAAATGATCAGTTGGGTCACCCTTCCCATCATACCTTTCAAATCTTGGTTGACTGAATCTCTTAGGTACCTCCAAATTCCAGATCAAATCCGCCAGTGGATTCTTATTGAGGTTAGCAACCTCCTTTTGAGCGGCACTTTGGTTCACTTTTTCAACCACACGGTTCATTTCTCTATCTTTCTCAATCATTGCATGTACTACGTCCAGCGTGATGCCCTCTACTGGATCTACTCCCCGGGACTGGTATACCTCATTTTCCCCTTCCATCTCACTGCCCCGACGATCCCCCTGTTCCATGTCATCTTGTGCGGTGTCTCTTTCCTTTCTCAACTCGCCGTTCTCGTTCCTTAACCCGACTATTTCTTCTTGCGTAAAGTCCCCGTGTATGCGTCGCGCCACATCGAGATCTCTTCCTCTCCACCCTCCTCTCTTTCTTTGCTCACCACTTCCTCTACTACCTCTCGAATAATTTCTTTTCTAGGTCTTCCTACTCCCTTTTTTGTTATGGTGGCCATTTTATCTCGCTCTCCCCACAGACGGCGCCAAAATGTATACTCAAAAAATTACAATCTTACTCTCTCTGATTTTTTTCTCTCTTTCTTTCCTCTCCTCTTTTTATACTATCCCCTTTTTCCTAACTCCTCCTCTCATCAGCTTCGTTCATCTCCACTCCATCCCTCGCCTTCTAGCTCTCCACCGCCTCCACTCCCTATATGGCGCTTCTCGGCGGGTTACATGGACTTGATCCACAGATCGAGTTTTTCTCTTCACAATTACGTAATGCGACCCTTTTGTACATCTGACTCCACATATCATCAATAGGTCCTATACATACACTATATTTTAGGCTATTCCGGATTGAAGG
Source organism: Coptis chinensis (assembly GCF_015680905.1). Classification (NCBI taxonomy): domain Eukaryota; kingdom Viridiplantae; phylum Streptophyta; class Magnoliopsida; order Ranunculales; family Ranunculaceae; genus Coptis; species Coptis chinensis. Next base: position 81,257,740 of record NC_141463.1, on the reverse strand, counting down.
TAAATATGGCAAAGGTATATGGGGTATATAGGGTTTTTTACTTAACCCCCCACGAATAGACCCCCTTTTGAGATAACCCCCCATTTTGAGAATCATTACTGATTGCCCCCCACTCCGTCTGTTTTGTGAGTACCGTCAGTTGATATTTTCCATATTGGCCATTTTACCCCTACTTCAAATTTGTAAAAACCCCCCATTTTTAACATATGTTTTGACCATTAACCAACCATCTCAAAAAAATCAGAAAATTAGGAAAAAAATCAAAAGTTGATGAATCCACCTGTTGCAAAAATGGATCTAGTAAGTGTGCGTATTACGCACCTTCATCATTTTAGCCCATTCCTCATATCTCTCTCTCCAAATCAAATCCCAAAACCCTAATTATCCAAAATAACCCCCAATTTCTTCAATCCTCCCAACAATTCACCTCAATTCCACACCAATTCACTCGAATTCATATCGAGCTTCAAGAAATTAGCTCGAACTCATTCAAATTTCATGGAAGTTACAAACTTTATCAATTAAACAATGCCAGAAATCGGACTTTTGGAAAAAAAAACGGGTTAATTTCACCGACGAGTTCAAGATATCAGTAACAGAAACAGTAAATGGATCACATAAGTTTGTGATTCAAGGATATTCGTTAGCTAAAGGGATGGGAATTGGGAAACATATAGTAAGTGAGAATTTTACAGTGGGTAGGTATCAATGGGCAATTTATTTTCTACCCAGATGATAAAAATCCAGAAGATAATTCGACATATGTGATGAGAAGTTTGAACTTTGGGATAGATCCATTTTGGCAACAGGTGGATTCATCAACTTCTGATTGTTTTCCTAATTTTCTAATTTTTTGAGAAGGTTGGTTAATGGTCAAAGTCGTATGTTAAAAATGGGGGGTTTTTACAAATTTGAAATAGGGGTAAAATGGCCAATATGAAAAATAGCAACTGACGGTACTCACAAAACAAACAGAGTGGGGGGCAATCAGTAATGATTCTCAAAATGGGTGGTTATCTCAAAAGGGGGTTCTATTCGTGGGGGGTTAAGTCAAAAAACCCCAAGGTATATTTTACTATTTTAGACAATTCTGGAGAAAAACTATGTGGTGTGAACAATCTTAAATGGATGGTGTCAGTTCTTTTCAGCCACCAACTCTTTGAAGGAAGAATATTAGCTCGAAGTATATTTAGGACCTTGTCCACGAGAGGCTTCAACAGGAACCTACGGGTTGGAAGTATCGGGTGTTATCTTAAAATTACCTCATATATAGTTAAAGAACAATTCGTCCTCCTTGTTTATTGTCTCGTTTTGGCTCCCTCAAAAGTCAAAACTATTAGCATAAAGACAATGGTACTGATTGTAGTGGAAAACAAACAAACAAACAAAAAATAGTACTGATTTGACTTCCACATCGGGCATTTAAAGCCTTCCAAGTGGGATTAACAAATTTAAGATGGTGTAAAAGCAGGTCACTAAATCCACGTGTCTTACCCAACAACCCACATAATCCACGTCACCCTATAAACCATGTGTTTGGTCAAGTTACACCACACCCTCGAAGTAGGTGTGTGCACTGTGGGCCGGTTCGGTTTTGAGGTGAAACCGACACTGAACCAAAGTAATCAGATTGCACAGTTCACGATTGAAACCAAAACTGACATGTACAAAATATAACTCGACTTTACATTTGGGATTCTTGGTTCGAAAATGTAATCTCATTCCCAAAGGTTTGAAATACTAAAGATACCCATCCCAAAATAATATATTATACATTACCGATAAAAAAAAATACCCATGCCAAAATGAAATTCATGGAGATAAAACATTATAGACTTCAAAGTCTTGACAAATTTCCAACCTAAATATATAAATAAATAAAAGGTTAATAACTCAATAAAAGAGAATTTTACTTTTGACTAATTTGTCTATTAAACACACAAATATCTTTAACTGACTTCTAAAACCACACAAAATTGTTCAAAGACAAATCAGATCTACGCCCGCTTGGTCTTCGTTCCCAACAAACCACATACTAATCATATTCACTCTTTCGTCCTTCAGATTTAAATTATTTGATGGTCTTCACAAAATGGGTTTTGTAGAAACCCTTTGTTTGAACAATTCAACCTGTCCTCAATTTCCAATGGGTTCTTCCCCTTCAAATTTCAATGGGAAGTCTTAGCTCTAGACTTCCAGAGAGGCAGAAACACAGGGGATTGTTAAAGCTAGCTAGCACTATTAAAAAACAAAGTTTGTTTTTCACTATCCCACTTTCCTTATATTACCAAACACACTTGAGTTTTTAAATTCCTTGAAAACAATTTCTTTTGCTTCATTTTCCCACAAACCATACACAGAATAAGAATCAAATTCACATAAGTATTCTTAAGGGTATGAGCAAGAAAACCCAGACGATTAAAATCCACCGCCATATATTCAAAAGATGGCTTTTAAAGGTTTGGGATATCTGACATGTTAAATTATTTTGAACAACCCATTACTCTCGGGTTTAACTTGTGTGATCGATCAAATGAAATCCAACGGTGTATTATTTGTTTGAACCACAGAATTTAAAGGATGTCCTTTCAGTATTACTTACCTACATTTATGACGCAGCTGGGCTTTTACTCTAAACAACAACTAGTCACGAGTTTGAGATTAAATACTTCTTCGGTGTTAAGGTTGCTCACTCTCGTGAATTATTTCACTCTCAATAAAAGCATATTGCCGCATCTCACTCATCCAAGTATCACCTATTTGCTTGGAGCCTCGGAGAGTCATTTTATGGCATCTCTTAGGTGATAAGGTTGTTTGCTCTCCTCGTCAATTATTTCACTCTCAATCTAAGCATATTTTCGTACTTGAGTCTTGAGCAAAAGCTCATATCACAGCCAATAACCCAATTTACCCTCCTATTGAGCTTCAAGCGCATCTGATTCCAGATAGAGAAACTGATTGATAGTCTAGGTTTACCTATGCATTACTCATCCAAATATCACCTATGTTGCTTACAGAGTCATTCTATGTCATCTTCTACTATGTTCTGGTTGTTGTTCACCGCATTATCCGATATATCCAAGGCACCATTTTTCAAAGTACAATCTATCATAGGGCCTTACTTCTAGAGCTTCAAGCTTTACACTAACACCAACAAGGTAGGTAATGTCACTTATAAGAAGTCTACCACAGGTCTCCATGATTTACTCAAATATATTCGCTGATTCCTTGGTGCCATAAAAATTTATCTTTAATCGTTTTTCACTTCTTATAATTCTACATCTAGGATCTGACTTAGTGGCAGGTAATTCTTTGGCGTTGAATCAGGGTATTCAAGAAGAACAGGGTTTGTGAGTAAGTGATTGCCTGATAATGAGCAAAGAATATCCGTCTTTCTGCTAAACAGGATCTATTGAACTCCTTACCAATAAACAACTTATATTTTTGATAAATTCCTCGATTGGTGAAATAGTATCTCTCTCCCAAAAAACATGGATGAATTCAAATTACAATTTGAATCGACTAAAGGATCTCGGACGACCCACCAAAGCACGGGATTGGCTTTGGGCCTTTCCTGCACAGCTTAAGTGGAGGGCGCAAAAGGGACTCGCTCCTCCAGAGGCTGAGTATCGTGTTATGGCCAATACTACCAAGGAGAATATATGGATTAGACCTTATATATACACTAGGTAACTTGCATGCGCATTGTCTGTGATTTTTATTTTTTTTTGATAAGTGCATTGTCTGTGATTTCATTAATGAATTATGAATTATAAAATTAAGACTAATTTTCAGGGTATTTAATTTGGGATGGACTAACAAATAATCACATAATAAAAAAATTCTAGAAGAATATGAAAATATTAGACAATTTATATTCGACTTATTGCATTCTCTAATCTACTTATTTTTTGGTCAATTACGATAAAAAGTTAATTAAGAAAAGAACATATTGAAAACAAAGCTCATTGTTCCCCAAAAGTTTTGACAAATTTTGTATAAGAACATTTTATAGTTTGCAACATATGCTTGGACTCTTGGAGTATAGTAAACGGCCAAGTTACATTGACAAGGATATGAAGTGGCTGACATGGCGAAATATCAAAAAACAGGGTATATCACATATAATGTGTCCGACACATGGACACGTCACACGCGGATATGTATCTGACACAGATTATTTGAAATATTGTGCGTCGATGTAACATAAGTAAACAGTGATGCAAGTGAGTCCAGTAATAGTCAAAGCTCATTATTTTGAAGTATATGACATTGTCCCGATTTGCTTAAATGACACAAAAATGACATTCTAAAATGGAGATTCAGTGGGTCCCATGGAAAGTATGAGATGTTTGGTTTAGTGTTGTATCCATGTGGTCAGACTATGAAAGTTAGATGTTTCGTTTTTATTTCCGACTACAAAAGGACTAACGCCACAGATTAAAAATATTAACGGCTCACAAACGGAATAAAGACAGTTCCTGTTTCGTAAGTGTCCACTCACCACAAGCCAACTCAATGTGAGCCGGAGGCCCGGACACCCTCTAGCAAATGTGTATATGGTGCAAATATGCAAGCATTTCTTCCATTTGGGCACATAAGTATTCAGTACTTACCAGATATGAATTCATCTGTATACAGCTTGTCAATTGTCCCACGGGTCATTGCACCAACCTGAATAATTAAGCAAATTCATCAAGTTTGATCATGAAATACAAAATAATACTGTGCACTCGCGTGTACACACACACACACACATATAGAAGCAGGGTAGTTGTTATCCCAATAAACGCCCCAAAATATCACCCACCCCAAAACTGTACCTACACAAGGAAATGATGGCAGATTTTTAGTGAATATGATCTCTTCACCATGGAATCTTTGACACAAAAATTAGCACATTAAAATAATATTAACCATGTCAAAGACGTGGTCAAGTTCTAAGAATTTTCAGTTTTGCAACACTTAATGATAAGATCATACATACTCCAGTACTCCACTGAGCTGATTTTTTGGATGGACAATCTCCACGATGGGAAGATCATATCCAAAGAAAATCAGGCAATAACTCCTTGTGCATGTACACTTGGTCAGGGTATATATATCATTGACAACCTAAGAGAAGTTCTCCATGCTGGGAAGAGCTTCTCTACCAAAAATCAGCCACTAATTCGTTGTGCTGGTCACCTTTTGGATTGGGAATTATTAAGAGATGTCAAGGTAGCCTGAGATATATATATTCAAGAAACATGAGATGCAACTCCTTAAGAAAGATTACAAACTCTAACATACCACAAAGACAAGGTTGACATCATCACTAACGTCAGGAGCATATTCATACAAATTAACCAACTTTTCAGAACTGTATGAGAGACCTGAAATTCCAGAAACAAAAACCATTAGGCTGTGTCCAATAATGCCCAAAGGATAGGATTGAGTCATACAGATGACAGTATATAAGCCATACCAATTATACGAGAGTTTCCAGGTAAATGGCGTGTAACAGGTTGCTCAATCACACGGAGAAGTTTTTCACCATTATCACTTGCTGTAATGTGCGATATCTGTAACAGCTCCACTGCCACAAAAGTAAAAGAAACAATTAATGTGTACATACATACACATGCATGCACATATATATGTGTGTGTGTGTGTGTGTGTGTGTGTGTGTGAGATCCAGGTGAATATATAAGACACGAGTATATGAATGACTCACACATGAGACCACAGAACCGCTTGATTGTTCTTGGTATGTGAACATGTGGTTTGATTTCAAAAAGCACTCCGTTATCAACTTTGACATAAATAGCTTGTACCATACCAGCCTTACAGAGTGGGCTATCAAAAATTGCAAGGAGAGCCTGTACATGTCATATTTGCGTAATTACGCTTTTTAAACCAAAATAAAAAATCATCAAAATCAATGGCAAGACTTTTTAGAAATTGGGTCTTGTGACCCAATATTTACTAACCCTGTAAAGAATGTCAGGTCTGAAATCATCAAGACTTTTGTTCTGTTTCAGTAAAAAACTGGCATGCTCATCTGAGTTCAGAATCTTGGCAGTCTAAGACAATTGAAAACATAAGAAGAAAATTAGGGACAAATCTACTGCACAGTTCACTCTAAATACTCAGAAAATGCACATCAATTACGTTTTAAATGTTCAAAGAAGCCATTTGCATTGAGAGATTTTTATAGTTCTTGGTACGATAAGAAATTATATTGGTGTTGAAACTGTGTAGTTGGATCTTATTTCCATATGAATCCTGCTACTTCAGTGCAAAGCATTATATAATCCCAATACATACAAGAGCCCATTGCAGGTTGCTTTTTCAAGACTATTCAGTAAATTTTGTTGTAAACACCAAAAAGGTGTTCGTGAAAAGTTTGCTACAGCAAGTTCGTAGCCTAGTCCAGAAAGCTGCCAAGCTGTAACTCGTAACCACATAACCTTAATTTATTTTTTATTTTTTTGGGTTTATTAGTTTTTGGCCCCACTTTATATATGGATATTAGCGTTTGGCTCTCCTAAGTTGGTTTATTCGTTTTTGGCCCCAATTCCGTTAGTTGATTGGGTCAACTTTAACTGCACCATAAGTTTTGCTCCTCATATTTTCTTAATGGCCTAAATACCCCTCACATGTGACCATTTTTTTAAAACAAAATAAATTTACACGTGTCCAAATCTTAATGTTGGCATCCAACGGTTGTTGATAACTAGCCCTCAGAGCTTTGAATGTTGCTCCTGAAGTTCATTAATGGAGGAGGGGCTAAAAGCTTAAAAGTTTTGTTGAAAGAAGGGGCCAAAAACAAAAATATATTCAAATGGAATGACTTTTTTAAATATATATATATATCCCACAATCCAACAGACCTCGATAGTATTCACTTTGCAAAATATAACTCTAATTGGACAAAACCACCCCAATTTGTTACATGTAATTAGAGTCAATTTATGTTCAATATGCAAAATATAACCCTGACGAAAACCCCAGTGGGGCCAATTTTATGTACATTATGCACAATATAACCCTAATTTGACGAAAATCTCAATTTATATAGCATAATTTGGGCTAATTTATGTTCAACTCTACAAATAAACTATAATTGGAAGAAGAAGAAAAAAAAAAAAAAAAAAACCCAAATTTTGCAAGTAACCCTAAACCCTAATTGTTAGGGTAATTGTTAATTAGCAGTTTCAGTACCTTAATTATAAACTAACACCTTCTCGTGATATGTAAACACTAACATCCAAGTTGTTGATTTTTTCCTTTAGATACTTGCCACGTGGTCATTTAAACCGAAATCAACAAAACAAAATTGTAATCGAATTCAGGATCGAAATAAAACAAAACTGGTATTTACGAGTTTCACGTGGCTTGCCACGTCATTTTGAAAATATGATACGATGTAGTTAAAATTGACCTAGTCAACTAACAGAACTGGGGCCAAAAATGAATAAACCAACTTAGGAGAGCCAAATGCTAATATCCATATATAAAGTGGGGCCAAAAGCTAAATAACCCTTATTTTTTTCTAAACAACACACCCTTAATCTAAACGATACATATCACTGAATCAAGAAGAACAAAATCCAAAACTCTTCCCAACTAATAAAAAAGAAGTAAAAACCCTTATTTGGGCGGTAGAGATTTCTCATACCTTTCCAACAACACCCTTTTGCAAGGAGGCCTTCTCCAGAATAAATGTGACTCGGGTTTTCTTTGAATTATGAACAGGAGACAGTACATGGGCACCTTGAGATTGGACTACTAAAGGCTTTTCTACTCTCATTTCCTCTTGTTCATCTGTTATTGTTGACTGCTCCGTGTCTACCTTCCTTAATTTAGCTCCCCTAACGCATTCATGGTCATTTCTCATCTCAGATTGCTTCATCCGTTTTGTTGAGCAAGGTTGAAACCTTTGCCTTTCTGTCCTTAAAACTCCTGCCATTTCTGTAAAGAAAAATGATGAGGGGTGATTTATAGAAGAAATACATAAAAGATTAGGACAGGAAAACGTTAAAATATCATATAATCCATGTCAAACAAAACAAGGAGGTTGAAGACCGTCTAAGCTTGGCCAGTTTAATTTAATTATACAACTCGAGCAAATCTCCTCAATGACATTTTTCTTTCCATTAATTAATATATATATTAGCACACACTGCAACACATTCGGCAGGATTGAGCGGTGGTAGAGAAAAAGATGAGTTTATAAGATAAACAAGAGTAATGTGCACACATGGTTTACAAGTAAGGTAAAAGAGAAGGTTTTCAATTATCAGTGAAGTCGATTCGTAGCTAATATAAGCACTCCCAAAACAATAAATAATAACTCACACTCTCTCTCTCTCTCTCTTTGTAGACTGACTGACTGAATGACAAAATTATTTTCAAGCTCTCTATCAACTTAAACGAACCAGCAGCTTACCCTAATAATTACTAACGAGCGGAAAGTAAATTAATCGATTCACTTTCCATTTCGGCCTGTGGACTTGATCCACCGTAGGAACTAGGAACAGCTAGGTTTAGTCCGGCCCACCCAGCTCTAAATAGTAAATACGTCTCCACATCAGCAAATTTTTTTAAAAAAATCCCTACTTGAAAAATAAATACTTTTCTTCTTACCAAAATGACCCTGAATTTAGTCTATTTTGTAATTTGAGAGTGTTTTTTGTCTTTTCATGTGCCCTTTTTCCACAATTGTATGCAGGGGTTAATTGAGTAATTAATAAGAACTGAAAAAATAAATACCCCGACAAACCCGCCTCAATATCGCCAATTTGTAGACAATGCTTCCCTTTATCCCCTCGACTACTCCTCGCTTGAAAGCACGCTTTAATCAGAGTTCCTACAAAATCCACAACCAAATATTCCGGAAAAAACCTCGACGTTAGGATTTAGCGGATCAATTACTTAAGCTCCAGATCTCAAACAAATTTCTAGATGGTAGAATGCATATTTGTTGACCCCACGGGCTAAGCGCATTTGCAAATACCTGACACAACCTCTCTCCACGGGATGACACTTTGTTTTAGTATATCTCCACGAGATACCTTAGGAGAGAGAGAGTCGTCCTCGACTCTGATACTACCATTCTATCACAAAACAATATTGTTTAAAACCTAAATAGTTCATGTCATAAAAAATAATCCCCGGTCTTTGTCCACAATGGCGCTAACTACTCACATTGCCGCTTACCCAAATGACTTTGGGCCTCCTCTCATATACATGACAACCACTTTAGGATACACTAAATGGTCAGAGGTATATGAGTGCGCACATGATAATCAAACAATCTGACTAGTTCACCCCACACTGTCGGATGTTCGTAGTGGCAAAGTGGGACAAACAATGCGTCGGTCGTTACACAACCCTTCGTCACCTCTCTCAAAAAAAAAAAAAAAAACTATTAATCTTTTATCTTATTCTTCTTCCTTTTTTATATGATAAAACCAATGATATATATATAGTGTTTATGAAGTTTGGAAAAATAAACAATGCAAGTATAATCCTCCTTACAAACTTTTTTCACTTTGAATCGAAGTATGAATTGATGGGCCGAGTTTGATTACTTTAGTGATATTTGATGTTTTGTAGCATGCTTCGTACAAACAAATCTTATATTTCTAAGATATATATATATATATATATATATATATATATACATGATAATCAAACAATCTGACTAGTTCACCCCACACTGTCGGATGTTCGTAGTGGCAAAGTGGGACAGTATCGACGTGGTAGGGTACGTCGGGTCGTTACACAACCCTTCACACCTCTCAAAAAAAAAAAAAAAAACTATTAATCTTTTATCTTATTCTTCTTCCTTTTTTATATGATAAAACCAATGATATATATATATATAGTGTTTATGAAGTTTGGAAAAATAAACAATGCAAGTATAATCCTCCTTACAAACTTTTTTCACTTTGAATCGAAGTATGAATTGATGGGCCGAGTTTGATTACTTTAGTGATATTTGATGTTTTGTAGCATGCTTCGTACAAACAAATCTTATATTTCTAAGATGCTTGAAAACTCAAAGAAGAATTATACTAATCATACGTATTTTAAAAAAAAAAACATATATATATATATATATATATATATATATATATATATATATATATATATATATATATATATATATATATATATATATATATATATATAAAGTAAAACACCTGATTAATACGGAAGTGATCAGTCAGCAACAATAACACTTGATATAAACTGAACTTTTATTTATATTTGTGGAATTATATTACAAGGGGGAGAAAAAATTGCACACTTATCACTCAAAACAAAGAGAAAATTCAAAGCTAAAATGAAAGATGTTCCTCAACAAGGGTGAGGTATCCCTTTTATACTAGTTGGATCTCAAAATATAATTTGGAGTCCGCACAGGAAGTGGCTACGTGTGCTAAAGCAGTTGTTGTCGGTTAGGCTACCATGACAAGGCACACTTGTCTTTTACTACTGTCTTGAAATGATAAGAATCCTTATAAAGCAGAGTTCTTGTACAACTTTTTACTATAGAGGAAAACAAAAGTTAAGATGTCATAGTCAAGGGACCGCTTTAACAAAGCATTATGCATTAAGGATAAGAATCCTGAGTCAAATAATGTTGATTCTGTTACATGTCCTTTTCATGGGCCATGAAGAACACTAATTAGAAGTGTCAAGCTAGGTGCATAGATTCTCAGTAACTTGGGTCAGGAAATCCTCTTCCACTTCTTCTGGTTCTGAATCAGATGTAAGACCACCTAGATGAGTGAGGAATTCATATGGGCCCTCTTCATTAATAAGTTTCCAAGTCTCAAGAGCAGATGGGTTAAGTGCCAAAGAACTCGTTCTACCCAATTTTTCATAGAAGTTGGTTCTATTAGAATTATCCAATGATTCTGTTTGGATAAGAAATCTATCAGATTCAGACAAAAAAGTGAACCTTGGATTCTTTTGCACCGAACTATATCTGATGAACCATTTAATCTGATGAAGACCAATGTCACGAATATCCGCCATTTCTTTGAATCTGTCTTCTGCAGTAATAGTATGAAATTTCTCCTTAGATTCTGAAAAAGTAAAAGTATTTGATATATCAGAAAGGTCGTTGCTTGTAAATTCGGACCAGGTGTACTGAAGGATAAGTTTCATATTCAGTATATTCTGGGCAAGCTGTGATAAATTCACAATAAACAGTCCCATGCCATTTCATCATAGCATTATCTATGGCTTAAACAAGAGGAAAAGCCAATAATGTCTTGTTAAAAGCTCCTCCTTCCAAAGATACATTTGTACTGATTGTGATAGATTTAATAAATCCCATTTCTAACAATTCATCAATTAAATACATATCCAAAGGTTGGAAATACTGCCAGAATGTAGCAGGGAGAAAAATATGCAGATTTGGATGCATGCTATGTATTCCTTCTGTGATATGAGCAATACCCTTAACTACTAAAGGACAAGTTTCCAATACAATTGAATTCCAATTTTGAATCCATTTCTGAGAATGTGAAGGGAGGAGATTCTGTATTAATTATGGTAAAGGAGATGGAAGGGATATTTTGGCTTTATTCCAAAAGGATTCTGAAAATTCTCTAGAGAGAGTACTCCAAGAAACATAATCAAGAGATCTTTTAAGATCACGAGATCTAAAGAACTTACTTTTGAAGTCTGACCAAGTCTTTGTTGTATTCTAGTTATTTTTGCTAAAATATTTAGCAGTGATTTTGAGGGTTTGGATAAGATTTCTCTTGTCCTTCTGTTCAAAGGATTTGATAACATTGTCCAAAATGGACTTTTGAAAGCTGTGAAGCTTCTGATGATGTGTAAAGAACTTATGCTTGTTATCATAGACATATAACGTAACTCTAGATCATCAAATTGTACTTTTCTTTTACTAGTACTGTTAGACTTTCTAGAAACAGATTGCGAAGAATTCGCAATGGTGCTGATATAATCAAACTCCAAGGTTTTACCCTTGTTGGTGCTGTTAGGTTGACTAACAGACTCCTTGGAATAATCCCAGTTAAGGAGGCCTAAATTGTCCTCAAAGTTGTTGATAATTTCAACATCAGTAGTATCCTGTAAGGATTCAGAGGCCACTGGTGGTTGCTCTGAGGGCTGTCCATATAATGGATTCTCAATTGAACCAAATTGGAGCATTCTGTATTCTGTAAGAAGAGACATTAAATGATGTCTTAGATTCACAGGATATAATCCCGGAGAAATATTCTCTAAATAAGTTGTTTCCAAAATATTTGGATATTTATAGGAACATCTGTTTGTGAATTACATTTCACAATCTTGGTTTTTTTGTTCCTGCAGAGAAGAAGAAATAAATTTGAAAACCAAAGGGTAATTCTCGAAGTTAGTGTAAATGTCATGCTTATCAATTTTATTAATAGGAAGAATGGTATTTAGAAAAGGGGTTCCAAGTATAATTTGCAGGGTAAGATATTTTATTAATAAAACTGATAAAGGTATACTAACCTCATTTTTACTAATAGCAACCTTAGTTAATTTATACTGAATAGCAATCATACTACCAGTAGCACTGGTCATAGTTTGAGTAGTAGTTTCAAAATAATTTTTAGGAATCAATCCTTATTGTATGCAGTTCATATCTGCACCACTATCTACCAAAGCAATATAATCAGTAAGAATATATTCTTGGTTAATTAATAACCAAAGTTATAAAAATATTCCATTTTCTGGAAAATATAATGGAAATAAAATTGCAGTGTTTAAAGTCATTGTCTGACTTCTCTTCTGTAACTTCCTTGAACTGTTGTAACTCAATTTGTAAAACACTTTGTTTTAATTGAATTATCTCCTTGCTAAGATTCTGGACCTCAGTTTTCAGGTCAGGAGAAAAGGGTGGTTTTGAAGAACTAGGTTTATTATTTCCTAGGCGATCAAAAACTTCTTAAAGATTATTGTATCCTTCAGAGGGATCAACTATATCATCCTTTACTGCTTTAAAGCTAGTTTTAATTCACTTTAGCTTAGTTTCAGGGTTTGTAATAGTATTTATAAGATCTAAAACAGACTGCTGATCTGCAGTTAAGATTTTAATAGTCAAACCATTCATCTGTAAGATAGCTTCCATACTATCACATCTGGCTTGCAACATATTAGATTGACATGGTGAGTTATTATCCGATGAACTAGAATAAGGATCTTCAGACTCATTATCTGATTCAGAAGAACTAGTATTAAGTAATAATTTACTTAATTGTAATTTAAGATCTTCATCAATCTCTAAATTATTAAGCTTCTGCTTGGTTTGGCACCGGTTGGCATAATGACTAATCTTTCCACATTTTAAACAAGTAACATTATTTTTCTGCTGTGGATTATTGTAAATGTAAAACTCCTTAAGGTTTTTGTTTTTTATGAGAATAAATCTTCTTCTTCCTCTCAGGAGGAATGCCATAAGCAAATTGCTCACAAAATTCTCCAAACTCTTTCTTACCAGAAAGAACTTGCTTTTTAAGCTGATACTGTAGCTTTAAATCATTACAAAGGCTACGACCTTCCTGACAAACATGATTAATAAGACTCCTATACGTATGAGAATTATAAGGAATATTAGATACTCCATTTAAGTTTCTAAGCTTTTTCCAAAAAAAATCTGCAAAGAAGTTAGGGAGACTATTAATAAATTCAGATTTCCAATGCTCATTATTAGCATCATGTAATTGAAGCACTTTTGCTAAAAACATATCTTTATACCATCTAAAATGAGATAGAGATGGACATCTAAGATTTTAGAGAAGTTCTCTGTTCTTCTCAGCATTCATACCATCATGTCTCATAAAATGATGGACAATAGACAAACATAAAGTATAAACAACATCTGATGTAGATACTTCTCTGTTTGCGTCTTAGTCAAACTCAGTCATAGTTGAGTTAATAATCTCATATCTTTGCTCATTAGTGAGAACATTATCCCACCAACCTTTTAGGGTTCCCACAAAACCATGACATATAAACTTACAGACATCAGCATCTGTATTACCATGAGCTTCGCAAACACTCGTATATTTGAGCATCTCCTGTAGAGTGTGATAAATCTGATATTTTGATCTACCATCAATATTTCAAGTATAAATAGTTTTAGCCTGATAAGACACATGGTCATTAAAATAATCTTCTTCATAAAGAATATCTTGGGGAGTGGGACGAGGATAATAATTCCTACTATGACCCCCATCTTATGAGTATTCTTATCATAAGTTATTATGTTAGTAATAGGAGAAACAAAATTTCCTTCAATATCCAAAATATCATTTGGCTTTATGTCATCTTCAAAATTAGAATATTGAGATATTGTATTAAGGTTTAATTTACTTAATTGACCATATAATTTTTCAATAAAATCATTTTTGGATGATGATTGATCCAGCTTAAAATTTGGAATATCCAAAGGGAGCTGAATAGATGGTCTGATATGACCAGAAGAAGTATGTTGTTTTAAAGAAATATTTTTTTAAAGGTTATTTATCCTTATTTTTATTAGGATCTATCCTTGGAATATGCTTAAGGATATTTTCTGCATTATTCTCAATTCTAATTAATTGAGCTCCGATAGTTTGTAAACATAAATTAGTATAATTATTTTGTTTACAAACTTTCTTAACATCATCTGTACGAACAGATCAATTAAGATCTTCCTGTGGTTTGATATAAGCTACAGTTTCCTGACTATCCTTCAACTTTAAAGGTGTTGTTGGAGGATGAATAACTGTCATCTTCTTTTCATCAGAAGTAGTCCACTTCTTTTGATGGAACTCTAAAACACCAATATAATTATCCACAGGTGTAAAATTTCATTTTTCAATAGTAATATTCTCTTTTACTTTAGAAATAGCTAGTTGAGAAATAATTTTTCCCTGTGTTTGATTATGGCTTACCTCTTTATTAGGTAAATTAATCATCTTGGTAGGTAACTTAAGTTTTACCTCTTCTTTTGATTTTAAACAATCATTAATATCCTTTTGCAGAGTAGCACGGTTAACTTTGGAATTAAGAATATTATTATTCTGATACTCAAGACAAAACCATTTTGCAAGAGTAGTACCATACTTCTGGTACCATTGAAAATATCTTTATAAGGTTGAACCTTAAGTTGCAACTCTATAGGAGTAAAATATTTACTCAACTCTTCATATTTTAATTTATAAAATTGATTTGTTTCAGTTGATGTATAATCCATTATAACACAAATTCCACATCTGAAGCTGTGGGAGATTCCCTAGCTTTCTGTGTATAAATGTCATGTGGTATTTGTTAATTAGAGATACGAATCTCTTCTATAGATTGATTATACTGAGATATGGATTCAGCTTCTGAAACTGAATGCCTCGAAGATTGTGGTATGGAGATCTTATAAGAGGATCTCGAATACAAACTTCTACTAACAAAATGTTTCTTAAAGTTTAATATAACTTCACCTTCAGTTGATTGAATTATTTGATCTAAATTATTATTAATGATTGGGTGTGGTTGAACAGCGTTTCTGCAAGTCCATGAATCAGGAAATTGAATTTCACTCCAAGGAATCATCCTAGGTGTAGCAACACTAGAAGTTAAAAGATTTGTATCGATTAACACAGTTTTACCTGGGGTAGATTTATTTCTTGCATTAGGAGTTAAAGTTTTTAACACCTTATAGTGAATTCTGTAGGTAATTCCAATCACTTCAGATCTAGGTAAAAAGTTGTAACCTTTAGCCTGAATTTGTAATGATAAGGAATCATAAAGATTTCTATCCGATAAAGATAAACTTAAATTAGGATAGACATCAAAATAGACTGGTCCATGACAAAGACTAGTCTATACTGCTCCCATAAGGGATGATAAATAATTGAGACACCTAGCATCTCTGAGAGTTGCTTGAATACAAGCATTCATAGCCAAAAGGGTCAAAGGTTTAAATGCAACCTGTATTAATCCTATAAGAATAAATTTATAATTTTTCATATAAGGATATAAATCACGAGGACTTAAAAGATGCAAATTATTACTCATGGAATGTAAACTAATAGTTTGTTCCATAGTTTTTACAGCAATTTTACTAGTCAATTTTTCAATCCAGTTACCATATTTATATATGGTCTTGGGATCCATATTACAAATCGTCCATTTATTCATTTTATCCTGCATGTCGAGATCATACTCGATTAATTCTGTGTTCTTTATTGAACTCAGATAATCATTTGATGACTGTGCCATGGGTGTTGAGGTGTTAGTGCAAAAACAGGTAGAGTATAATGAATTAAAATCATACCAAACAATATTAAAACTATTCATGATGCAATCATTGATATATCATCTTGTTCTCCAAATATTATAAACAGTAAAATCAAAATCAAGTCTTCAGTGTTTATATTAGTAAAACCATATCAATCAACGATTTACGGGGAGCAAACGGCCTAAAACACATATCCTGCTAAACGACATTGCATATACCCTACGCGACTTGGGTGACATCCCAGAGTTACCAACATAAATGTAAAGAAACAATAATGATCTATAGCTTACGCAAATAGTCTTATATTATCAAGAATGAAATTAAGTAATCCTCACTTCATCTCTAACAAGATACTTACTATTCATAATACTGGTATGGAAGAGTCAATAGTATTTTAGGATCTAGGTGGACAGTCTTGTGTCCGGAAAACCTAACCTTTAGCAAGTAGTCCAAAGAAAGATGTAAGTAAGGGATAGCCCCAATATGATTAAGGAAAAAGGCATGCGGGTTACTCTTAATGATATTTTATTAATAAAAAGGATACATGTATGCTAACCTCATTTTTACTAATAAAAACCTTATTCAATTTATGTTGAATAATAATTTTACTACCACTAGCACTGGTCATAGTTTGAGTAGTAGTGTCAAAATATTTTTTAGGAATCAATCCTTCTTGTATGCAGTTCATATCTGCACCACTATCTACCAAAGCAATATAATCAGTAAGAATATATTCTTGGTTAATAATCAAAGTTATAAAAATATTCCTTTTTTTGGAAAATATATTGGAAATAAAATTGCAGTGTTTAAAGTCATTGTCTGATTTCTCTTCTGTAACTTCCTCGAACTGTTGTAACTCAATTTGTAAAACTTTTTGTTTTAATTGAATTATCTCCTTACTAAGATATGATAGACATCATGGCACATGAAGTCATGGCTCATGAAGTGCTGAGAGGATATAATAGACATCATGGCACACCCAGATGCTTAGTTAAACTGGATATCAGAAAGGTATATGATATGGTTAGCTGGCAAACGATCCTCCTTTTGTTGGAGAAATTTGAATTCCCTCAGAAGATGCGACGATTGATTCATATGTGTATTAGTACAGCTTACTTCTCTGTCCTAGTGAATGGGTCTCCGGAAGGGTTTTTTGCTGGGGGAAGAGGTTTGCGTCAGGGCGACCCCATGTCCCCGTATCTTTTTGTGCTAGTCATGGAAATTTTGGGAATGGTGATCAGGGAAAGCATTGAATCCAGAAACATGCGATACCACTCTAAATGCAAGAGGAATCTATTGACGATTTGGCCTTTGGCCGATGACGTTCTCATATTCGCAAAGGGGAAGTAACCTCTATAGAAGCCCTCAAGGAATGTTCACAGATATTCAGTGAAGCTACTGGACTCAGCATCAACCCTCAGAAGACTACTGTCATGACGGGAGCTATGATTCATGATAATGCACGAGCCTTGGCCTAGATCCTAAGATTGGAACTTGTGAAACCTCCAGTAAGATATCTCGGTCTCCCACTCATTTCTACTCGCCTTGGAATCAAAGGATGTCAACCTTTGGTTGAAAAGGTCACAGGCCGAATAAAGGACTGGAAAGCTAAATTACTATCTCATGCAGGCAGACTACAGTTGATCCTCGCGGTGTTGAGCTCTCTAAACATCTTTTGGGCCAGAACATTCATACTTCCTTTAGCTGTTCTGGAACAGATTGAGAAAATATGTGTCAATTTCCTATGGAGCGGAACTGATTCCAAAAGTTGTGTGCATCAAGCAAGCTTGAACACATACCATATGCAAAACAAAGGAGGAGGGCGGTCTAGGGATGATGAATATGGCAACATGGAACAAGGGCGCTCATTGTGGGCTGTTGTACAAGATCGCAAGTAAAGAGAGTAGTGTCTGGGTCAATTGGGTTTGGAAAAACCAGCTGGAGAATAAATTCTTGTGGACTATGCCGATTCCCAGAGATTGTTCTTGGTCTTGGCGTAACATCTTGAAGTGTAGAAAGGAAGCAAGAGAGCTAATCTGTTATTCTATCTCAAATGGTGAAGATACTCTCTTATGGCACGACATTTGGTGCAGCAGCAGTCCTCTCTTACATAATCCACAAGCGGTAGCTGAAATCAAGCTTCCCTTCAATGCTATAGTGAAGGAGCTATTGACCAATGGAGGCTGGAATGACATGGTTAGTAATCTACAGTGCAGTACCCTCAGAGAAGATATTTTGAGCACAAAAATTAATCGACACATAGAGAGAGATCGAGTAGTATGGACACCGCATCATAGTGGGTCATTCACGACGAACAGTGCGTACCACACTTTGAGAAGACATGGGGGTAAGGTTAGATGGCAATGCCTGGTATGGGGCCGACTGGTGATACCTAGTCATTCCTTTACTGCCTGGCAATTATTCTCAAACAGTTTCTCTACTCAAGATAGGCTAGTACATAAAAAGATTCTAACACATTCATCTTGTTGCTTGTGTCAGCAAAGTCGGGAATTCTCAAATCATCTCTTTTTTTACTGCTCCTTATCTCGAGAGGTGATCAATGGCATTAAGATAGTCTTGGGTATTGCAACAGATTGCAGAAGCTCAAATAGAGAATGGTTTTCACTTTTGAAACTTTGCAAAGGGTCTAGCCAGGTGGTGGAAATCTATAAGAGTTACATATGTGCAATAGTTAATGGGATTTGGAAGGAGCGCAATGCACGAAGGTTCTCTAATCATAGCAGGCCAGCATCAGTGGTGTTGAAAAGCATTATGAGGAAGATGAGAAGATATATACAGGTGAAGGTATCGGAAATGAAGGACTCTGACGATGCCCGAAGGCTAGCTCAGGATCTCGGGATCCAAGTGAATTTTAGAAGTGCGACACAACAGATCTACACTTGGGATCCACCTGAATAGGACAGAGTCAAATTGAACATAGATGGGGCTGTTGCAGGAAATGGTACGGGTCATGGGGGAGCAATCCGTAACAGTAAGGGTAAGTTATTGACAACATTCTCTGGTAGTGGAGGAGAGAGGTCAGTACTCTTTCAAGAACTGAAGGCTATTGAGATTGGGTTGTGTATATGTTTGGAACTAGGCTGTGTAAAAGTGGATGTGGCATCGGACTCACTACAAGCAGTACAAATGTGTAACAAACTAGCCAAGCCGCCATGGAACTGTCAAGATGTGCTCAACCATATTATAGATATAGCACCACAGTTGTTAAGTTGTACCTTTTCACATGTTTTTAGGGAGTCTAATAGAGTTGCCGACCACCTGGCTGGCCTATCTATTGCCCATGGATTTAATTTCGTGAATGTTGGTCCTCCAATATGTAGAGAGTTGTATAATCTCATTGAGGAGGATGCAAGAGGCACCATTTATGTAAGAATTGGATGATGTATACAGGTGAGGGTCATCCTAACCCTAGCTTAAAGTTTTAAAAAAAAAAAAAAGATTCTGGACCTCAGTTTTCAAGTCAGGAGAAAAGGGTGGTTTTGAATAACTAGGTTTATTATTTCCTAGGCGATCAAAAACTTCTTTAAGATTGTATCCTTCAAAGGGATCAACTATATCATCCTTTACTGCTTTAAAGCAAATTTTAATAACTTCAGCTTAGTTTCAGGGTTTGTAATAGTATTTATAAGATCTAAAACAGACTGCTGATCCGTGGTTAAGACATTAATAGTCAAACCATTCATCTGTAAGATAGCTTCCATGCTATCACATCTGGATTGCAACATGTTACATTGACATGGTGAGTCATTATCCAATGAACTAGAATAAGGATCTTCAGACTCATTATCTAATTAAGAAGAACTAGTATTAAGTAATAATTTACTTAATTGTAATTCAAGATCTTCATCAATCTCTAAATTATTAAGCTTCTGCTTGGTTTGGCACTGGTTGGCATAATGACCAATCTTTCCACATTTTAAACAAGTAACATTATTTTTTTGATGTGGATTATTGTAAAACTCCTTATTAGATTTCCAATTTTTATTGAAAGTCTTTTTACGAGAATATTTTCTCTTATAAGGTTTATATTTTTTATGAGAAGAAATCTTCTTCTTTCTTTCAGTAGGAATATCATAAGCAAATTGCTCACAAAATTCTCCTAACTCTTTCTTACCAGAAATATTATGCTTTTTAAGCTGATGCTGTAGCTTTAAATCATTACAATAGCTAAGACCTTCCTGAATGACATGATTAATAAGACTCCCATACATATGAGAATTATAAGGAATATTAGATCCTCCATTTAAGTCTCTAAGCTTTTTCCTAACTTTTTTTGCAAAGAAGTTAGGGAGACCATCAATAAATTTGGATTTCCAATGCTCATTATTAGCATCATGTAATTGAAGTACTTTGGTTAAGAACAAATCTTTATACCATCTAAAATGAGATAGAGATGGACATCTAAGATTTTGGAGAAGTTCTCTATTCTTCTCTGCATTCATACCATCAGGTCCTATAAAATGATGGACAATAGACAAACATAAAGTATAAACAACATCTGATGTAGATACTTCCCTATTTTCTTCTGAGTCAAACTCAGACTTAGTTGAGTTAATAATGTCATATCTTTGCTCATTAGTGAGAACATTATCCCACCAACCTTTTAAGGTTCCCACAAAACCATGGCATATAAACTTATAGACATCAGCATATGTATTACCATGAGCTTTGCAAACACTCGCATACATGAGCATCTCCTGTAGAATGTGATAAATCTAATATTCTGATCTACCATCAATATTCCAAGTATAATTAGTTTTAGCCTGATAAGACACATGTTCATTAAAATAATCTTCTTCATAAAGAATATCTTGGGGAGTGGGACGAGGATAATAATTCCTATTATGACCCGCATGACCCATTTTATGAGTATTTTTATCATAAGTTATTGTGTTAATAGTGGGAGAAACAAAATTTGCTTCAATATCCAAAATATCATTTGGCTTTATGTCATTCTCAGAATTAGAATCTTGAGATATAGTATTAAGGTTCAATTTACTTAATTGACCATATAATTTTTCAATAAAATCATTTTTGGATGATGATTGATCCAACTTAAAATTTGGAATATCCAAAAGGGGCTGAATAGATGGTCTGATATGACCAGAAGAAGTATGTTGTTTTAAAGAAATATTATTTAAAGGTTCTTTATCCTTATTTTTATTAGGATCTATCTTCGGAATATGCTTAAAGATATTTTCTGTATTATTCTCAATTCTAATTAATTGAGCTCCGATAGTTTGTAAATATAAATTAATATAATTATTTTGCTTACAAAATTTATTAACATAATCCTGTGGTTTGATATAAGCCGCAATTTCCGGACTATTATTCAGCTTTAAAGGTGTTGTTGGAGGGTGAACAACTGTCATCTCCTTTTCATCAGAAGTAGTCTACTTCTTTTGATGAAACTCTAAAACACTAATATAATTGTGTACAGGGGTAAAATTACTTTTTTAAATAGTAATATTCTTTTTTACTTAAGAAATTACTGGTTGAGAAATAATCTTTTCATGTATTTGATTATGGCTTACCTCTTTATTCGGTAAATTAATCATCTTGTTAGGTAACTTAAGTTTTACCTTTTTTTATTTTATTTTAAATAATCATTAATATCCTTTTGCAAAGTAGCACGGTTTACTTTGGAATTAAGAATATTATTATTCTGATACTCAAGACAAAACCATTTTGTAATAGTAGTACGTACCATTCTTTTGGTACCATTGAAAATAATCTTTATAAGGTTGAACCATAGGTTGCAACTCTATAGGAGTAAAATATTTACTCAACCCTTCATATTTTAATTTATAAAATTGATTTGTTTCAATTGATGTATAATCCATTATAAAACAAATTCCATTTATGAAGTTGTGGGAGATTCCCTAGGTTTCTGTGTATAAATACCATGTGGTATTTGTTGATTAGAGATACGAATCTCTTCTACAGATTGATTATACTGAGATATAGATTCAGCTTCTGAAACTGAAACTGAATGCCTAGAAGATTGTGGTATGGACATCTTATAGGAAGATCTCAAAGACAAACTTCTACAAACAAAAGGTTTCTTAAAGTTTAATATAACTTCACCTTCAGTTGATTGAATTATTTGATCTAAATCATTATTAATGATTGGCTGTGGTTAAACAGCGTTTCTGCAAGTCCATGAATCAGGAAATTGAATTTCACTCCAAGGAATCATCCTAAGGGTTGCTATACTAGAAGTTAAAAGATTTGTATCAATTAACACAGTTTTACCTAGTGTAGATTTATTCCTTTGATTATGAGTTAAAGTTTGTAACACCTTATAGTGAATTCTGTATGTAATTCCAATCACCTCAGATCTAGATAAAAAGTTGTAACCTTTAGCCTAAATTTGTAATGATAAGGAATCATAAAGATTTCTATCCGATAAAGATAAACTTAAATTACGATAGACATCAAAATTGACTGGTCCATGACAAAGACTAGTCTCTACTGCTCCCATAAGGGATGGTAAATAATCGAGACACCTAGCATCTCTAAGAGTTGCTTGAATACAAGCATTCATACCTAAAAGGGTCAAAGCTCTAAAAGCAACCTGTATTAATCCTACATGATTAAATTTATAATTTTTCATATAAGGATATAAATCTCGAGGACTTAAAAGATGCAAATTATTACTCATGGAATGTAAACTAATAGTTTGTTCCATAGTTTTTACAGCAATTTTACTGGTCAATTTTTCAATCCAGTTACCATATTTATATATAGTCTTGGGATCCATATTAGGAATCGTCCATTTGTTCATTTTATCATGCGTGTCGAGATCATACTCGATTAATTTCATGTTCTTAATTGAACTTATCATCATTTGATGACTGTGCCATGGGTGTTGAGGTGTTAGTGCAATAACAGGTAGAGTATAACGAATTAAAATCATACCAAACAGTATTAAAACTATTCATGATGCAATCATTGATATATCGTGTTCTTCTCCAAATATTGTAAACAGTAAAATCAAAATCAAGTCTTCAGTGTTTATACTAGTAAAACCACGTCTGTTAACGCTTTACGGGGAGCAAACGGCCTAAAACGCGTATCCTGCTAAACGGCACTGCATATACCCTACGCAACTTGGGTGACGACACTGCATTAAAGATTGATGAAGATCTTAAATTACAATGAAGTAAATTATTACTTAATACTAATTCTTCTGAGTCAGATAATGAGTATGAAGATCCTTATTCTAGTTCATCGGATAATGACTCACCATATGTCAATGTAACATGTTGCAATCTAGATGTGATAGCATGGAAGCTATCTTACAGATGAATGGTTTGACTATTAATGTCTTAACCATGGTTCAACAGTCTATTTTAGATCTTATAGATACTATTACAAACCCTGAAACTAAGCTGAAGTTAATTAAAACTTGCTTTAAAGCAATAAAGGATGATATAGTTGATCCCTCTGAAGGATACAATCTTAAAAAAAAAATTGATCACCTAGGAAATAATAAACCTAGTTCTTCAAAACCACCATTTTCTCGACCGAAACCACTAGAAATCCAAAAGTAGTGTTAAAAGTCAATATTAGTAAGGAGATAATTCAATTAAAACAAAAATCCTTGATTTTAGTTTTATTGACAAATTGAGTTATAGTAGTTCAAGGAAGTTTCTGGAGATAATTCAATTAAAACAAAGAGTTTTACAAATTGAGTTATAGTAGTTCAAGGAAGTTACAGAAGAGAAGTCAGACAACGACTTTAAACAATACAATTTTATTTTCAATATATTTTCCAGAAAATGGAATATTTTTATAACTTTGATTATTAACCAAGAATATATTCTTACTGATTATATTGATTTGGTAGATAGTGGTGCAGATATGAACTGCATACAAGAAGGATTGATTCCTAAAAAATATTTTGAGACAACTACTCAAACTATGACCAGTACTAGTGGTAGTAAACTAGCTATTCATCATAAATTGACTAAGGTTGCTATTAGTAAAAATGAGGTTAGCATACCTCTATCCCTTTTATTAATAAAAGATCTTACCAAGCAAATTATACTGGGAACCCCATTTTTAAATACTATGCTTCCTATTAATAAAATTGATAAGTATGGTATTTACACTAACTTCGAGAATCACCCTTTGGTTTTCGAATTTATTTCTTCTTCTTTGTAGGAACAGAAGAGTCAAGATTGTGAAATATAATTCACAAACAGATGTTCCTATGAGTATCCAAATATTTTGTAAATAACATACTCTTCATTATTATTTAGAGAATATTTCTCCAGGATTATATTATGTGAATCTAAGACATCATTTAATGTCTCTTGTTACAGAATACAGAATGCTCCAATTTGATTCATTGGAGAATCCATTATATGGACAGCCCCTAGAGCAACCACCAGTGGTCTCTGAATCCTTATAGGATACTGCTGATGTTGAAATTATCAACTACTTTGAAGACAATTTAGGCCTCCCTAACTGGGATTATTCCCAGGAGCCTGTTAGTCAACCTAACAACACCAACAAGGGTAAAACCTTGGAGTCTGATTATATCAGCACCAATGTGAGTTCTTTGCATCCTTTTTCTAGAAAGTCTAATTGTACTGGTAAAAGAAAAGTACAATTTGATGATCTAGAGTTACCTTATGTCTATGATAACAGGCATAAGTTCTTTACACATTAGAAGCTACACAACTTTCATAAGTCCATTTTGGACAATGTTATCAAATCTTTTGAACAGAATGACAAGAGAAATCTTATCCAGACCCTCAAAATCACTGCTAAATATTTTAGGAAAAATAACTAGAATACAACCAAGACTTGGTCAGACTTCAAAAGTAAGTTTTATAGATCTCGTGATTTGCAGAGATCCCTTGATTGCGTTTCTTGGAGTACTCTCTCTAGAGACATTTTTGAATCCGATTGGACTAAAGCCAAAATATCCCTTCCATCACCTTTACCATAATTAATACAGAATCTTCTCCCTTCACATTATCATAAATGGATTCAAAATTGGAATTCAATTGTATTGGGAACTTGTCATTTAATTGTTAAATGTATTGCTCATATCACAGAAGGAACACATAGCATGCATCCAAATCTGCATGTTTTTTCACATACATTGCAGTATTTCCAACCTTTGGATATGTATTTAATTCATGAATTGTTAGAAATGGGATTTCTTAAATCTATCACAATCAATACATAGGTATCTTTGGAAGCAGGAGCTTTTAACAAGACATTCTTGGCTTTTCCTCTTATTCAAGCCATAAATAATGCTATGATGAAATGGCATGGGACTGTTTACTGTGAATTTACCACAGTTTGCCCAGAATATACTGAATATGAAACTTATCCTTCAGTACACCTGGTCCGAATTTACAACCAACGACCTTCTGATATATCAAAGGCTTTTACTCTTTCTGAATGTAAGGAGAAATTTCATACTATTACTACAGAAGACAGATTCAAAGAAATGGCGGATATTCGTGCCATTGGTCTTCATCATATTAAGTGGTCCATTAGATATAGTTCGGTGCAAAAGAATCTAAGGTTCACTCTTTTGTCTGAATCTAATATATTTCTTATCCAAACAGAATTATTGGATAATTCTAATAGAACCAACTTCTATGAAAAATTGGGCAGAACGAGTTCTTTGGCACTTAGCCCATATGCTCTTGAGACTTGGAAACTTTTTAATGAAGAGGGCCTATATGAATTCCTCACTCATCTAGGTGGTCTTACATCTGATTCAAAACTAGAAGAAGTGGAAGAGGATTTCCTGACCCAAGTTGTTGAGAATCTACGCACCCAGCTTGGCATTTCTAATTAGTGTCCTTCATGGCCCATGAAAAGGACATGCAACAGAATCAACATTATTTGACTCAGGATTCTTATCCTTAAAGCATAATGCTTTGTCAAGGTGGTCCCTTGACTATGACATCCTAACTTTTGCTTTCCTCTATAGTCAAAAGTTGTATAGGAACTCTGCATTATAAGGATTCTTATCCTTTCAAGACAGTAGTGAAAGACAAGGATGTCTTGTCATGGTGGCCCAGGCGACTGCGACTGCTTTAACACACATAGCCACTTTCTGTGCGGACTCCAAATTATATTTTGAGATCCAACTAGTATAAAAGGGATACCTCACCCTTGTTGAGGAACATCTTTTATTTTAGCTTTCAATTTTCTCTTGGTTTTGAGTGATAAGTGTGCTCTCTTTTCTCCCCCCTGTAATATAATTCCAGAATATAAATAAAAGTTCAGTTTATATCAAGTGTTCTTGCTGCTGACTAATCTTTCAGCATTAATCAGGTGTTTTACATGATCTCTCCTTATATATATATATATATACCAAAGAAAATATATATACACGACACTAATGACTCTTGTTTTGTATAAGGATTCAATTTTGTCAATACTCATTGAGATTGCGAATGTCATATAGAGAGCAATTTCGCCCCGAAGGGCTTATAAACAACTTACCAAACTCGGATTTTAACCCTTGTTGAAAATTCTCCTATTTCTTGACAAAATCAAATACTTATACAAAACAATCCACGCAAACACATATATACCAAATAATCAAATCATGCAGACATATATTATAATATACAAGCTATCATATTCTTACGAGAACTAAACATGTTATGGCATGCTAAGAAAGTACTTTTCTAGCAGGTGAATCAAGGAGTGTTAGAAAAGGAAACCGAATAGCATCCTTCAATCCGCCTTATAGACTATTCCCCTATTCTCAACCCACCCACCATTTTATTTTTTCATTCTTGTTTTTCGCGTTTTCGTTATCTTTTAACTTGATATTCTTACTGTTAAATTTTTTCAGACGGCCGGTTTGGGAAAACGACTAAAGAAAAGTTGTACAGATGTCTGTGAAAGTCATATGTAAAAGTTTCACATTCACTGTTTTAAACCCAAAGGGAGCCCGCCCTCCCTTTTGCCTTGCACAGAGCGTGCTCGCCCTCCCTTGTGACTGCGTAGTCATAGTGAAGAACACTATGGTAAAAATATTTGTAAATTTCAAACAATTCTGGAATTTTGCAGCCACAAATTTTAAGGTGTTATTGATTTTCTGGAATATTTTCATAATTTTCCTAATTGGTTTAACTTGTGAACTAATACCATCTTTACAGTGCTGCATTTCAGCTTTCAAACTGTAAGTTTCTGGAAAAACATACAAGTAGAGTTACTTAGGCAGTTCCAAAAATTCTAAAAATTTTAAAGTAGTATCTGTCATAAGTCAGTAGTTTGCAGTACACATTTGAAGAGTTTTTGACTTGTTTTGACCACCAAACTAGTGGATTGTTTCCAATGTTTCTGTAGTTTTGCAACATTTAATTTATGGAACAACTGCCGATAAGGAAGGTTTGTAGAATTCCAATTACTCTAATTTTTTTTCAAAAAAACACATGATCTGTCAGGAGTCTCCACTAAAAGTTTGCCAATTTTTGGCTCTGTTTTGATTGGTGAACCAGTCGTTTGTTTGTATTGTGTACCGAAAACTATTTCACGAACTTTGCAGTGCAGTAGAAGGAATTTCTTAGCTTTGATTGTTTTGAAATTTTTTAGGCTACTTCCTGAACATCTTGACAACGTACAGTAAAATTTTTAGATTTTTCTTTAGTGCACACATCCCTTATTATACCTATCTTGGAGCACGCACGCCCTATAAGTTATACTGATCTGGTTGAGTTTTTTTATAGTAATGCACAATTCACTTCTTGGACCTAGAACCGTACTCGTATCATGTTTCGATAGCATAAAAATGTGTTTCAAGGTTGTTGAATGCATTATTTATAAGCGTAGCAAGGATGCTTCTAGTAACACCCATTTATATCCTAGCATCTGCTGTAAGATGACTAATTTCTAGTAATAATCAGGCTGTTTTGCATGCTTAATTAGGTTGTTTGCATATTATACTTCAATTTGTATGAGATTAAGATCTGGTACGCATAAACCTGCTTTACTTGTTTATCTTAGAAATTCACATACCACACCTGCAACAATGGCTGAAGAACCAGAGACTCCTCTCTCTGATTTTTACAAAGCCCTCATCGATGGACCTAAGTCATGCATCATTCATGCAAACCCAGTGGGGGATTTTCAAATTTCCCCGAATATATTTAATTTGTTACCGGTTTTCCATGGTTAAGACCACAAGAAGCCTTATCAACACATGTGTTGGATAGAACAAGTTCTCAGTACATTCCATCATCCTAGCGTAAGTCTGGATCAAGTTAAACTTAGGGTGTTTCCATTCACCCTAGCCGACAAGGCAGCGTCTTGGTTAACTGCCCAAATGCCAAACTCTGTGGATTCATGGGCTAATTATGCATGATATTTGGACTCTGTGGCCCAAATGCCATTGACTTGTGATTTGGACTCGAATAATTATGCATGATATTTGGACTTGAGTTGTTCTTTCTTTCTAAAGTCGTTTCATTTTGACATTGGTAGAATGGACATATATTTTGATTATTTATTTACTATTTATATTGTTCACAAATGGAAATAATGCGTGCCTTTGATGGTGAATTGAGTTCACATAAATATGTTGAACGAATACATTACATGATTGATTACTATTATGAGTTACTACTTAAATGAATTGTAGTATTTATAAAGGCTTGAGATATTTCATATGGTGTAGTGCAATATATGATTGGCACGTGAAATAATAAGTTTTGAGATTTGATATAGAGATGTTTGGATATCATGCAATGAATAGTATTGGCAAGTGATAATGTGGATTTTATTATAACGAGAAACGTTGAGCTTCAGTACAATTCAGTATACTGGCATGAGATAGAATAAGAATTATTATGAGACATGAACGTATGATACGTGATCTTAGCACTTTTCAGTGTTTTTAGAAATTTACTTACTACGTGCTAAAACTCAATATTTCCTTACTCACTGTTTTTTTTTAGACTGCCAATCTAGTTCGAGTAGGGATTTCGTTCCAACTTCTAAGACAAGAATCTAAACGATCACAACTGAAATCTACACCTTGGAGAACTAAGTGAGAAGGATTTGATAGATAGATTTTTTTTTACACCAGTTATCTAAAATTTGTAAGTTTGTTTTATAGTTAAATGAAAGAGAGAGAAAGATAAGGAAGGATTAATCCTACTCATGCAAAGCCTAACTACAAGTCTTTTAGAAACAGGTCACTACCGTCTCAAATCCCCTAACATAATATACATATCTCTAAACATATCATGCTAGCATGTGGAATTGAAATGATATTTCATCTCTGAAATATCATTCCAACTCCTAGTTCTACTTTACAACAGTTGATCAGATATTTGTCAATCTCTGTCATTTTGGGACAGGATGAAAAATATAACCTAAGTATTTTAAGTAGTGATTCTGGAATCCTAAATTTGTAGCCTGATCCTCACATGAGCATCATTAACCTTCCCCTTGGGAGAGTTTTAGCTCATGATCCTAGGATTTAATTAAAACTACAAGTAAGATAAGTAAAAAGAGATAGAAAGAAGAAATGAATACAAAGCTAACTAATTACCTAAGGAAAATAGAAGTTTTTATTCAAGAACTAGAAGGTGTAGTCCTCCATTAACAAGTTACAAGCTTTTTTTCGTAAAACTAAAAACTAAAAACTAAAAGTAAAGACATGGAAGTAAATGAAAAGTAAAAGTCAAGGAAGTAAAAGCTAGCTAACTCCCAAAATCAGCCCCACTTTACATAAGAGAGCCTTTTTCTCTTCTCCCATGTGAAACACTCTCCTCTCATTTATTTTTCACTTATCCACAACTAACCCTTGACACCTTTCATTTTTTTAGATAATCATCACCTAAATCCAACCAACTCATTAACTTCATGCAAGGTGTCAAATTTGCACCAATTATTTGCACCTTTTTCTTGACTTGCATGATGACTCATCAAATCTTATGGGCCTGCCTAGTGGGTCCATGTGCAGTGTCCAGTGGCAGTCCGATCTTTTGGTATTTTTACAACTTCCCGCTTATGCGTAGAGTTCGTCACACTGATCGTCAGAGCAACTCACTCGTCGCATTTGGAGTCTTGGTTCAAGAGATATGAGCTTCGGAAGTTTGACGCTTCTGTGCACGTAATTCCGTTTCTGACTGGATTCTGTACTGTTTGAGTCTTTGGGCTTTAGTCCAGATTTATTGAGCTTCACATGGGCTTGATCGGAAGGCATGTGTATACTCCCTATTTCGTGCTTAAATGCTGGCTTTATCATAATTTTTACATTAGTTGCTCCAACCTGCAAAAAGCACGAAGATGCGATTATTTCATGATTATTAAGCACAAAATTGACCGAAATGTTATGTCTCTACGAGTTTTTATAATACAGTTTTGGGTGCTTATCACACCACTCCCAAACAGCACTTTGCTTGTCCTTAAGCAAAAAAGAGACATTAAAACAGATAAGTGGCCAAAACTGTGCATTCTAAGCTAAGTCTCGTTTCGCAGAGTGCGGTTGCATTAACCATATACAACAAGGCCTTAAAGCATTAGGAATTCCCTAGTGGACGAGTTATAGCCTCATGAGAGTTTTCCAGAGAAGATACTCACAAACTTTATTTATACTACAATGACTCAGTAAGAAAAGCTTGTTTCCTAAATTAATCTCAGATATTTATACATCTCCTTAGCGGGGAACGAGGATTAATTCTTTCGAAACTCAAGTTAATATGCATACAATAATTAAAACATCTACATATGAGCATGCATACAGTGAATTTACATTGAAATGCACAAGCAGGGCTGTTTCTGGATCCTTTGGAGAGTGTACCTAAATGGGTTCTCACATATATGTGTCAAAACATAACTTCGCTCATAATTTTCCCACTCAGGTTTCGTTAACTCCAGTGTGCAGTGGCACACTTTTCCTCACATACTCGATGACAGTCAGAAGAGCCGAGGTCGATCAATCACATCTACTACTTATTATTACACCATCCTACTCCTAATTGAGTTAGAGGTATTTATTAGGTATTATGGGGTTTAGGTGATATTGTAGAAAGAAATGGAAGTGGAAGATAAAAAATGATAAGTATGAGAGAATAAGGTCTTCAAGATATTTACACTCGAGAAATCCTTGTTTTTTTTCCTGCTCCTACCCGAGTTTTCCTACATTGCTCTTAAGCCTTTGTACTTATTTCATTTTTTTTTCAAGGCTTAAGAAACATGATTCTATTTTATTATTATTATTATTATTTTTTTGAAGCAGGTAACTAACTTTTATTTGGAACAAGTCTTCTTTTATTTTTCTACATTTCGTTCTATTTCTCATACTCATCACTTAGGTAGGTTCTTTTATTTGGGGTTAATAGATGGGTAAGGAATTTTTGGTGAAAGTGAAAGGTTTGATGAAAGGTTCAGTGGAGTGACTAGCGGTAAAATTTGTAACAGGTAATAATTTATAACTATGTCGATCCAAAGAATGCCTAAATTCTCGCCTAGGTCGGATGGTGATCAAGTAAGTTGACGCGTGATTTTCTCTATTCGGAAAAACTACTCCTCTGTGTCATTACTCACAAATCACTCATATCGAGGCTTTTGGTTAGATTCTCACAGGATTGATAGTTTTAGTAGACTAATCGTAGGTTCCAGAAACTTACTGTCATGTACAATCAATGATACTCAGTGCATGAATACTCATGAAAAGATGTAAAAACTATTGCGTACGTATTATCTTAAGTTTCTTAAAAATGAATCATAATTCGAATGCTAATATGAGACTTCTAGATAATTTTCATCATTGAAAAAGAAACAAGACCTTGTCACTAATTACATTTACTAACAAGAAAATAGAAACTATATACAGACTACAAGTTGCCTAATAATTTTTTTTTTTTGATTAAATCACTCCCAAATAGAGTGATGATTAGTCTTCGAAATAGAAATAGATAAAGAAAGGAATTACCTGATAACCGTGAACAAAATTAGAGTTGGATTGCTGGAACAGAAAGTTGTGGTAACATAATATATTATACAGAAAAAAAAAACAAAGAAAAACAGTAGCACACTATATACAACTATATACAGTTAGATATATGTACAATTCCCTACTCAAGTTTACCATCCAGATGTGGTGAAGGTCCGCATCTTCTTCAGTGAAATGCATTTTCTTAGTATCGCGCCAAAAGATAACGTATTCCCAAATGGTGGCCCATTCTTGTTCACCAGATTCGTTCAAATGTTTCATCATCTTATCATCATTTGGATAACAACGAACATGTCTTAAGTATCGTGCAGGATGTTTCCATTGCCTAAACCTTAATGAACGAATTATCTTGTTTGATGGGCACATAGAATCTACTTTGACCCAGTCATGAAAAGTAGCTGAAAACTGTGGGAAATGTGTCTTCATAATTCGGCAAGCGGTTACAGGTAAAAGTATATATTTATCCCAAAAAGTACGAGCTCGTTTCAAATTGGAGATAACACAGTTTAAGATATGAAAGAATGTATGACCTCGAGCAAGCGCATTGAAGACTACACATGCAACATCCTTGGCGGTAGAAAAATGCCAATCTCCCATGATGTTCAAAAAGACAAACAACATCGCATTTCCCATGTTTATGGTCATGCTGGCTAAGGGAATGGTGATGTCTGGCCATTTGCCAAGTTTAGTTCCTTCATCTTTAATTTCAAGACCGTCACCGTATGCTGCGCGAAAAGCAGGCCATGAAAAGGAACGAGTAGAGTTGTGATAAATGTATGGCCATGTTGTTGCCGGCTCGTGATATGGAAGATCCAAAGTCAGGGCAAGTGTTGCCTCTGAAAAGACATGGTTTGTGCCACCAACTTTGATTGTGAATCTGTCTAAGAAAAAGCTATGAGCAGTGTTGAATGCTGGTGTATCTTCCATATTAGCATAAAAGTAGGCCACCAAACTTGGAGAATAAGTTTGGTCAGGGCGAATAACAAGGGAAGACCACCCGATGTTAGTAATGCAATCACGGAAATGAAGTCCATAAGCATTGGAATCCATCATAGCCTGAAATGATTGCTTAGGGATGAGTTTCGGAGGTGTCCTGTTTGATGAAGATGCTACGTTCGATGAAGATGCCATGTTTGATGGAGTGGAGTGATGGGAAAAGATATGAGAAGAAATATTTCCAAGAAAATTTGACTGGATGGAGGAATGAGTATGCAAGAAGATAAAACCTCCTGTAATCAGGTTTAAAAGAACACTTTAAAATTGTTATTATCACAACTTGAAATATGACAATCCTAGTAGGCATTTCTTACAAAAGAAGACACAAAGATAACAACAATTTTAATTGAAAGAGCACATGACGAAACACTTAATAATAATTATTTTATTTTATTTATTTTGGGGAAAGTTGAGTTTTGTAAAAACAGAAACGAACCCCCTTTTTTTTTTTTTTATATCATGGTTCAGAATGATGATAAGGATGGTGATAGGAATGCAGATCGTGGAGAACACTGTTCAGTTCATCAATTTGTTGGCAAAGTTGGATTTGAAGGGTCCCCTGGTTGCCAGAGATTGTAGTTTGATTCTCTATTAGAAGAGTGTGATTTTCTAATGACTGAGAGTGAGTTTCTAATATTGCCTCTTGATCAACATCATGTATCGCTTGACATTCTTGGAAATCCATAAGACTTTTGATGATGATTTCCTGACATGCGTGTAGTTCCCTCATTCCTTGATGAAGAAATTGAATACCTTCCATGGGATTAAAAATGTTCTGCATGGCATTTTCATCAAAGAAATGTGCAGAGTTTGAGTTTTGGCCTTCCATTTCATCTGGCAGAGTATCTGGCGTCCAAGAACCACCAGCACAGTCTTGGTGAAGTATAGTAACAAATGCTCTTTGAAGAGGTATTTCTGGAGAAACTGCTGGATAACCCTAACGTATCATAATTTTTGTGACTAAAGTAGGCAGAGGTGCTAACCTTTTTGTTCTTCTGGTGATTGCGTTCCAGAGGTGTTGGATTATACAAAAATCATCTCTTTGATTCTACATAATCCAAAGTAGGTGTAGTTGAGGCTTTGTGACTTCAGATTGGTGTGACGTACCCACCACGTTGTGTCCCAACCAGTGGAGCACAACTCGTTGATTTTGTTTCAAAGAGCGTTGAAGAACAACGTGATTTTTATTTCTGACTTCGCCATGAGATATGGTGGCCTGTAGTAACTTTTTGACGGAATTAAATGGGGACTCTGAAAGATCGAACCCCAAGTCATTCATTGGAATTTGAAGTATGTCGTAGATAATTTCCTTAGTTAATTCAAATCGTTGTCCATAGGCATGGAAACAGAATTTTCCATTTTCAGGTCTGCTAAATTGGTAGAACATCAAGACCAAATCTCTGGAATAGGTTGCTTCTGCATGATATAGAAGAGGCATCCATCCTCGACGTACAATTTCTGTGTCATAAAAAGGAGAAAATCGGCCATCATCAAAAAATTTCAGGTAGTTCTTCTCGGGTACTATCTTTCTTGGTTGATCCATTTGGAAGGATAATTGATGGAAGGATAGTGTAGAAACCGTGAAATGAGAACGGCTGAAAGGAAGAGATTTATAGCAAATATAGGATCTGGTACGAATCAGGATGCCAAGTGCATCTAGATCTCGACTTAATAGGTGAAAACACAAGTGAAACATGTGATGTTGGTATCCCTAATTATGTACAGCAACTATGGGTATCCATAGTATGTGATCTTTTCATGTCAGGTGTCCAAAAACAATTAATGAGGTCTTAAAATGATAGAAAATACGGAGGAAAGCTTCATAGGGCAGTTAGACCTACACGTAATTTCAAAATTTATGATCATACCTCAATAATAGAAGATGGATAGAATAATTGAGCTGCGTGCGTGACAAGTGTTAGGTGTACCGTGTAGCGTGCGCGATCTTCTCTGAAAACAATAAGTTGAGTTTGATTTATTTTATTGCGTTATTGATTTTTCTTATTTGTTATGGTTTTGATAACTATTTTATGTTTATGATAAGGTAAAAATATAACTAATATACACAATTTATTAAATAGGATGCTCCTCCATTTAATACGTAACCCGTACAAATGGTTGAGAATTATTTAACACACTATAGTAATATACAAAGCGACAAAGGGAAAGAGATATTGAGGTTACATAGATCTAGATATTCCAGATGAAGTTATGCATGATCGACAGTAGAACCAATGACAAATACTGTTATCACGGATACTGTGATAGCCCATTTGTGTTGCTCCTTTTCCAATCGCTCGATCAGATCCATTGTTTTGAATGAAAAGATAATATGTGAAGATTAAGCTTTGGATAGTGAGAGAATGAGGTGAGTGAAGGGTGATGAGGAGTGTCGGAATTTATAGGCAAAAATCTGACCATTTTAGATATCTGACCGTTGGTGGATATCTGACCCTTTGTGCCTTGTAATAATTACGATGGAGATAATATTTGGGTTTTGTGACCAGACACATGATTTGGGTCGGTTCTAATTTTTGGTCCAAGCCCAAATGATTTCCAGAAATTTCCCTTATGTCCTGAAATTTCAAACGCGGAATTTCAATTCGTTTCAATTCCAAATTAAACGAATCGAATGCTAAAATGATCGACATTAAAAATGCCATCCAATGGAATATGAAGAAAGCACCTTCAACCTCTTTTTATTTATTTATTTATTTTTATTTATTTATTTATTTATTTTTTTATATACAAATGTACAAGTGGAGATGAACATGGCAATGTACAAGGGAAGATGTATGTGTCATTATACAAAAGAACGTGACAACAACACCGGACTACAAGAAGAAAATCATTACAGTAAAATCAGGCAACTGTCATGTCGGCTCTAGGGATCTAACCCAATCCAAATGATCGTGTGGCTTAACCTTTATGTTTTGGGGCCTAGGGTTTTAGGGCCGGTGATCGATAGGGTTATATACTAAAAGCATTACTTTTGTATTAACTCTAATTCTTCATTTTTGAATGAGAATCATATGGGGAAATGTTATGCATATTAGTTATATGCATGTGTCTAATACTTTATGTTATAGATGATATAGTGTGAACACACAGAAGATCATATCATCAGTACCTTATAAAGTATAAGTAATCGTTCACAACCTAGATGGATTTGGACAAACCATTAGTACAGTTGTAGTATAATCTGGTATTAGTCTATCTTGACTATAGGATTACACTAGTACACTTTGTGTGTATTGAACAGGTCCAAGTGAGGTTGTTTCTCCTTATACTGACTATATAAGAGAACAAACGCCTCTGTTATTATGGATGCTTGTCCTCCTAATCCGGATTAATAACGGGCACTTACATGCATTGTACATTGCTTTAAATCATCAATGAGTGAGATTCATATGTGAATCAACAAACTCGATGGATTGGGTAATGACATTGTATGTAAGGTGTGCTGTTGATTATAGAAGGAATCCGTGTCCCGCAAGAAGTCGGGTTGATGATGTCCCCTTGAGGAGCTCAAAAAGATTGTCATGTAAACCCTGCAGGTGGATTTATTCCGACATGACAATGAGGTTGAGTGGTACTACTCAAGGACATAAGAAGTTGATTAATGTAGTTGTCAATAACTTGACTTAATCAACGGACATTCGATATCTTAAACACGGGGAGATCAACGAGCATATAATATGGAGCCCATAAACGCTGACACGTAATTTGGGATTAGGGCGGTAGTGCAACAATGACCTTTAGTGGAATAAGCCATTTGTTGACGGACTTGGGCCGTGTGTTTGGGGCGAACATGGGAAGCCCAAGCCAATTAGGAGGCCCAACCCTAATTTCTCCTCATGGTCCCTGTTATAGCCTATAAATAGAATAATCTCTCTCTGGCCGAAATTCACTATTCATCTAAACAGAAAAAGAGGCAAGGAAAGATAGATCCAAAATTGGATCTAGCTTTGTGAGAAAGAAGGGGATTGGTAGATCGTTGTCCACACAATGTCCAATATATTATAAAGGAATACAACAGAAGATCAAGGGGTTGATTGTTGATTCGGATTCATAAAACTTGGATTCTCAGAGTTATCAAACCGGATCTAAAAGGTATGTTCTCTATCACAAATCATGGACACCCATTGATTCCGCTGCGCGTGGTGTTCGCGGTTTGTAGAAATATTTGCATTCTGAATAACGGTTCCTACAGGTACCATCCCTGACCAATGTGCAATGGTCTAATAATAATATTACCCTTAGTACATATGGTATAGCTTCAAACCGCCCCGAACTGTCATCAAATAGAAAACTATATGGGGTTGGCCTGGTGAAATCCATTGCCTTTGCGAATGTGGGACTATCCGATGTTGTTCATCACGACTCTCTTTGTGCACAATGCAAAGGTGAAAATAAAAGACATGAGTATATACATGTGGAGTCTTTTAAGGTCAGATCCTCAAGATGAATGTGAGTTTTTAACGTCAGATCCTCAAGACGAATCCCAACTTGTGGGAGCAACGGGATGACGATGAAGTTTATCCTGCTGAGCTGGTGTCAGACAATAATATACCTTATACTGGCTCATATCTGATAGTAAATCAAGACCTAGACAGAAAGGTGTTTGATAATTCATACACCACCCCATCTTTTGCGCACGTCGCTTTCGAGCAAAAGTACTAAGACCATTACCTATTCAAGATGGGTGAGGTTTACACCAAATGATGAGCTGGAGTTCGCGAGGAAGAGAATAGAAAAGGGAAGAGAAGGAAGGCTGGGAAATTTTTGGTACCCATTGTTTACCAGAAGGCACGTTTTGCTCGATGAACAGAAGACATTTATACTCAGTTCTGAAATAAAGTTTTTGTGGACTAAGGTTCCGACGCTTGCAACCACACACTCTAGGAGATTTGAGAGAAGAAAATAGAAGAGGGCCCGACTACCCCAATGGTGTACTTTCCTTGTTTTAAACACCTGGAAAGAAATACACCAGCGAATCTTTAGTCTTTGTAGACTGGATCTTTGAGAAGAGTTTTTTCGACATCTGGAGAATGCAACTCATGATAATGTTTAAGGCGTTGGCCATGTACTTGAAATTCGATGTCATCATTTACATTTTTCAAAGAGATAGCCCCATAAGGGGTGACAGCAGAGACAGTGAAAGGACCAGACCATCGAGTTTTTAGTTTTCCTGGAAAAATGTGTAATCTCGAGTTGTACAACAAAATTTTTTGACCAATTTTGAATTCTTTTCTTAATATGTGCTTGTCATGCACTCTTTTCATGTTGGTTTTATAGGATTTCGAAAGATCATAGGCATCGCTTAGAATCTCCTCAAGCTCATTCAACTGTAATTTTCGCTTCTCGCCTGCCACATCGGTATTATAATTTAGGCTTTTGATGGCCCATAGAGCATGATGCTTGAGTTCAACTAGAAGATGACAAGGTTTACCAAAAATGAGGCGGTAAGGGGACATGCCTATAGGTGTCTTAAAAGCTGTTCTATATGCCCGCAAGGCATCAGATAATCGAAGAGACCAGTCTTTTCTAGATGGATTAACTGTCTTTTCTAAAATTGATTTAATCTCTCTATTAGAGACTTCTACTTGGCCACTGGTCTGAGGATGATACGGAGTTACCACTTTGTGAGTAACTCCATATTTCTTTACTAATGATTCAAAATTTTTATTACATAAATGTTTTCCTCCATCACTAATTATAGCTTTGGGAATGCCAAATCGAGAGAAAATATGTTCCTTTACGAACAAAACAACCGTTTTATGATCATTCACATGACATGACAATGCCTCAATCCATTTTGACACGTAGTTAACAGCTACTAGTATGTGTAGGAAGCCATGACTATTTGGAAAAGGACCCATAAAGTCGATGCCCCATACATCAAAAATTTCTACAATTAAAATTGGATTTAAAGGCATCATATTGCGTTGAGTAATACGTCCTAGCTGCTGGCAGCAGTTGCATGCTTTGCAATGCTCGTGTGCATCTTTAAACAGCGTTGGCCAATAAAATCCACATTGTAGGACCTTGGCTGTAGTTTTCTTACCACTGAAATGACCACCACAAGATTGTTCATGGGAAAAGGATAACACGTCATTATGTTCCCAGTCGGGAATGCAACGGCGTATCAGTTGGTCGGAACAATACTTGAAGAGGTAGGGATCATCCCAAAAATAAAATTTCACAGTGGATAAGAACTTCTTCTGGTCCGTTCGAGTCCAAGATGAAGGGACCTCCTCGGTAACTAGGTAGTTTACTATATCAGCATACCAAGGAGATGAAAAAACGGAGTACAAATGTTCATCTGGAAATGAATCGCAGATTGATTCGGCCTCATTATCAACATCATTAACGAGTCGTGATAAATGGTCTGCTACCACTGCACGTTCTCGCAACCTTTTTTATCTCTAATTTCTAGAGTAAACTCTTGCAAAAGGAGGATCCATCGGATCAACCTCTGTTTGGCATCTTTCTTTGCTAATAGATAACGCAGCGCCGCATGGTCAGTGTAGACTATTGTGGAAGAACCGACTAGGTAAGGATGAAACTTATCCAGGGCATATACAACTGCTATAAATTCTTTTTTCAGTGGTGGTATAGTTACGTTGAGCGTCATTAAGAGTTTTACTAGCATAGTAAATGACAATTGGCTTGTTCTCTCGGCGTTGCCCTAAGACAGCTCCAATAGCGTAGTCACTCACATCACACATTAATTCAAAAGGTTTAGACCAATTAGGTGGTTGAATTATCGGAGCTGTAGTTAGGGCGGACTTTAAGGTCTCAAAAGCTTGTTTGCAATCGAAAGTGAAGTCAAATATGACATCTTTAAGTAAGAGATTTGTTAAAGGTCGGGCAACCTTTGAGAAATCCTGAATAAATTTCCTATAGAACCCTGCGTGTCCTAAAAATGCATGTATTTCACGAACTGAAGTTGCTATAGGCAAGGAAGCAATTTTTTCAATCTTTGCTTTATCGACTTTGATTTCGTCCTTCGAAACAATATGACCTAGTACTATTCCTTTTGTAACCATAAAATGACATTTTTCCCAATTAAGAACGAGATTTTTCTCTTCATAATGTACTAAAACCTTTTCAACATTTGATAAACAGTTATCAAAAGAATTACCATATAATGAGAAATCGTCCATGAAGACTTCCATAAAACGTTCAACCATATCACTGAAGATATGAAGCATACAGTGTTGGAATGTATCGGGTGCATTGCAAAGGCCAAATGGCATTCGTTTATATGTAAAAGTACCAAAAGGGCAGGTGAACGTTGTTTTTTCTTGGTCAGCAAGATCTATGACGATTTGAAAATATCCTGAATAGCCATCAAGAAAACAGTAAAATGCATGTCCCGTTAACCGTTCAAGCATCTAGTCAATGAAGGGAAGTGGAAATTGATCCTTACGAGTGACTGTATTAAGTTTTCAATAGTCAATGCATATTCTCCACTTCCCTAGAATGCG
The DNA here is from genome assembly GCF_015680905.1 of Coptis chinensis. Classification (NCBI taxonomy): domain Eukaryota; kingdom Viridiplantae; phylum Streptophyta; class Magnoliopsida; order Ranunculales; family Ranunculaceae; genus Coptis; species Coptis chinensis. The sequence continues at coordinate 81,217,005 of NC_141463.1, read as the reverse complement.
AGCGGATATGCATTCATCTTTATCATTTCGCACAACTATAATTCCAGACTTCTTGAGAACAACATGGACTGGACTTACCTAAACACTATCTGAGATGGGGTAAATAATACCTGCATCAAGTAACCTTAAAATTTCTTCCCGTACCACATTGTTCATGGTTGGATTTAGACGACGTTGCGGTTCACGTGATGTCTTGGCATTTTCTTCAAGATGTATTCGATGGGTGCACACATTAGGGTCAATGCCTTTAATGTCATCGAGAGACCATCCAATAGCAGAACGGTGTTCTTGAATGACCTTAATTAAACGTGATTCCTGTTCGGCAGTCAATTGTGATAATATGATAATTGGGTGACTACAATCTAGATCTAATTGTACGTATTTTAAGTCCCAAAGAATAGGCTTTAAGTCAGGGGTGGGAGGAGTGGGTATTAAAGATTATTGAAGAAAGTCGTCTTCCACAGAGAAAACAGATTTATGTTCATCCAAGTCGCTTAATAGGACAGTAGTAGAGTCAATTGGTGGTATTGATTCTTAAAACTCATGTACCTCCTTTGAATAATCATTAACATCAAATTTAGAACCGCCAAAAGAATAGAATTGGTGTACTTCATCTTCAGGAAAAGATTTTGTGAAATATTCTTGTACGAGGGTGTCAATCATGTTAATCTCACCATCAATATTATTCTCTGGAATTTGTTTCATCAACTTGAACACATTAACCTCGACCAAAAGATTTCCGAAGGACATGGTCATGGACCCATCCCTACAGTTTATGAGTGCATTAGCAGCTGCGAGGAATGGACGCCCTAATATGATAGGAATGGAGTCACAGGCAACTTCTGTATCCAAAATGACAAAATCTATGGGATAAAAGAAATCTTGGACTTTTATAAGGACATTTTCCACAATGCCTTTTGGATGCTTAATGGATCGATCGACTAATTGTAAAGTCATCGTGGTAGGTTTAAACTCATGTAGACCTAGTTGTTTGAATAAGTAATAAGGAAGTAAGTTCACACTAGCTCCTAGGTCTAGTAATGACGTAGCTGTATACTTATCACCTAATGTGCATGGAACTGTTGGTCTACCGGGGTCCTTGTATTTTACTATACCATTGTATTCAGTGATGGACGGAAATTGTTCAGTAAGGAAAGCCTGTTGAGGCACATTTGCTCTTCTTTTTGTGGTGCACATGTCTTTCAAAAAGTTTGCATGTTTTGGTAATTGTTTTAGGGCATCAAGAAAGGGTAAGTTTATTGTCAAATTTTTAAAGGTTTCCCTAATTTCATCAAAGTTTTCATCCGGTTTATTCTTTGCCAAACGAGCAAGAAATGGTGCCTTAGGGCGTAATTTGGCATAAGGATCCACTTTTTCATTTCCCAATTTTTTAGATGGTGACGTTGTTGAACTTGGTGTTTCCATCGTAGGTTCATTATCTGAAACAGATTCCTTGGAACCTCCAGTATCTTTTGTTTGATCATCTGGCATACGGATTTGATTGTCAACGGTTTTGTCAGATCGAAGAGTAGTGATTACATTCACCTCACCTTGGGTTGGAGCACTTGTACCAGGTGTATTGGTGAGTTCAAAGGCAGTGTTTGCTGGCTTAGGGTTCTGAACTGCTTGGCTAGGAAACATGCCTTTCTGGCTCTTGTCTTACGCTAATTATTGAAGTGATTGTTGGATAGATGTTAGGATTTGTGATTATTGGTTCATGTAAGCGAAGAATGTCTCGCTTGTCCTATCAGTAGCAAGAGGCATAGGTTGTGCAACAGTTACTAGTTCACGATTATTGTTAAGAAGTTGTTGATTATAGCGAAATTTGGATTACCGGAACAAAGGTCACGGTTGTTTTGATAGTTAGCATTTGAATTACTTTGAAATTGATTTTGACTTTGTTGGTATTACTGATTATTTCCTTGGTGGTATGGAATAAAAGTGTTGATTGGTCGAACAAGTGGATTGGCGAAACCTAGAGGAGCCATTTGTTGGTTATTTGGGCGCCAAGCGAAATTTGGATGTTGTCTCCATGGTGCATTAGGAATGTTGAATGCACATGCCTCCTTCGGTGTTTGGGTAGGGGTAGCATGTAACAAGGGACAATAAGCATCGGGATGGTCTGGACTAAGACATAGAACACATGGGGAAGTGTTAACGTTCATGGCCTGTTATGGAAGTTGATCGTTTACTTGAACTGCAAGAGCATCTACTTTTTTAGTGAAGGTTTCTATCAGTTTATTCAACTTGGGATCGGGTTTTACCTCAAAAATAGACGTAGCTTTTGTAACATTATTCTTAGATGACCTAGAAGAATTAGTGTTACCCCAATGTGTACCTTTTTTCACTTGTTTTTCAAGAAAATTATATGCTTCAGTAGCTCCTTTGTCCATGAAGCAACCGCCATTCATTATATCAATAGTTTCTTTTTGATGATCAGAAAGTCCATTAAAGAATGAATGATCAAGGACAGCTTTGTCTAGTTGGTGATGAGGACATTCTAAAAGAAGATCAGTAAAGCGACTCCATGCTTCCGTAAAGGATTCATGAGGATTTTGACGAAAGAATTGAATTTTCTGAAGCATTTCAGTAGTTTTCTTCTGAGTGTAAAATTGAAGCATGAAAGCTTGAACAAGTTTATTCCATGTGTCTATGGATTGTGGCTGTTGTCCTGCTAGCCAAATTGACGCTTTATCCGCTAAAGTGAATGGAAACAGTCGAAGCAAGAGTTGTTCCTTAGAGACGGCTGGATGGTGAAATGTTATGGCCACTTGTTGAAGCCTACGAAGATGATTGTACGGTTTTTCATGATCCAAACCATGATACATAGGTAACAAACTAAAAAAGTTTGGTGGAATTCGAAAATCACCGACAATGTCCTCAAGTTTGATGCAGGAAGAAGGTCCTTCCTGTAAGGCTGTATAGAAGTCCGAAAGTGGCTTCTCAGCTCCTGGATTTCGTCAGCCATAATGAATGATGGAAATGGTGACAAGGAATCTTGTTGATTTGGATTAATAGATGAAGAACTTTGTGGAGGTGAAAACTTACGCAAATGCTTATCGTATTTTCTCCTACGATAAGTATGTTCAAATTCTTTAGTAGAACCAGATCTTAATCTCATGCAAGCATAAAATTAGATCTAATTGACAGAAGGAACTTATTATTACTTGAATTTTATGATTATCTTCAAGCATTAGAGTTGAACAACGTAGGCCTAAGCTGCTGCTAACATAGCAGTGAAGCTAGGAATACGTGTGCATAAATCAACAGCTAGGTCACAAGAGAGATATGAGGGAGGCTTTTTGTACAAGCACGGTTCTAATTAAGTAACGTCAATCTTTCAAGTTTCCTAGACACCGTTGGAATATGATTATGATTAAGATTTATGGAATTAAAATTTATGCAAGGGTTTTTTTTTTTTTTGCAAGGGAGAAAGTACAATCAGGCAAATACGACCTACTCATATATTACTAGATACAGTAGCATGTAAAGATACTCTACTCATACGTATAGTAATACAAATAGGTAAGGTTGTATCATCAATAAATACTTTGATATGTACAGGCAAATATACATCAGTAATACGTATATATACGCTAATTTGTAAATAGATATTACATAAACGTATATCTATAGTTACAGACAAATTTGAATTACTCATATGTATTTAGATACGGTAGCATGTGAAAATATTATACGTACGCGTATATATACTAATAAGCAAAAACGTAACTAAACAGGCGACATATTTTACCTAGACTAAAATACTACTCTTATATTGCATAATAGGTCGATTTCGTCAATACTCATTGAGATTGCAAGTGTCATATAGAGAGCAGTTTCACCCCGTAGGGTTTAGAAACAACTTACCCAACTCAGATTTTAACCCTCGTTGGAATGTTCTCCTCTTTCATGACAAAATCGACTTATTAAACAACACAATTTTTTAAAATGATGATTTTGGAGGGGAAAACAGTTGATTTTGACCTCAAAAATGACCTCTACCGAGATCTTTCCGAATTGAGCTCACACACGTGATTCAGAGAACCGTAGCCAAAGTTATGGCTAGAATACCAAAACACACCCTAATTACTATGTATAACTCCTAAGTTATATATGCCAACATATAAATAACCACTCATACGGTAATATATATGCTAAACATGTGACTTATATATATAGATAACCATGCAAAACAGTACCATTTGTATGTATATATACATTAATATGTAATTCATGACCACTTAACCGTATATATATATTCAGAGGCGTATTTACATGATTCGTGCATATTACTAACCTAATACGCAAAATATAGTCCATTAACTACGACATAATAACTACATACATGTGAAGCATGCAAAAATATTTAAAATTTGGAACCTGCAAGCTTCCCGTAAGTCCACCAAATAAAAGAAACGTGCACAACAGACCAAATGTTTCACAGTAAGCTTAGTGGTTGTTGTAGCCTAGTTTCTAGGTCTTAGCATTTGGAACCTGTCAGTACAACCAAAACCGGAATGGTTATCAGTAGCAAAAATACGGGAAATTTCAAAAAAAAAAAAAAAAAAAAAAAACAAAGAAAATATAAGAAAAAGAAATATATGAAAGGATGAGCGTGGGGGGTTTCCCGTTGGAGCAATTCCAGTTTGCAAGCATAGGTCCTTGGGTCTTTAGAATGGCAGCGGCGTTATTTGATCTTAGCACTTTTCAGTATTTTTAGAAATTTACTTACTACGTGCTAAAACTCAATATTTCCTTACTCACTCTTTTTTTTTAGAATGCCAATCTAGTTCGAGTAGGGGTTTCGTTCCAACTTCTAAGACAAGAATCTAAATGATCACAACTGAAATCTACACCTTGGAGAACTAAGTGAGAAGGATTTGATAGATAGATTTTTTTTTACACCAGTTATCTAAAATTTGTAAGTTTGTTTTATAGTTAAATGAAAGAGAGAGAAAGATAAGGAAGGATTAATCCTACTCATGCAAAACCTAACTACAAGTCTTTTAGAAACAGGTCACTACCATCTCAAATCTCTAACATAATATACCTATCTCTAAACATATCATGCTAGCATGTGGAATTGAAATGATATTTCATTATTCCAACTCCTAGTTCTACTTTACAATAGTTGATAAGATATTTGTCAATCTCTGTCATTTTGGGACAGGATGAAAAATAGAACTTAAGTCTTTTAAGTAGTGATTCTGGAATCCTAAATTTGTAGCTTGATCCTCACATGAGCATCATTAACCCTCCCCTTGGGAGAGTTTTAGCTCATGATCCTAGGATTTAATTAAAACTACAAGTAAGATAAGTAAAAAGAGATTGAAAGAAGAAATGAATACAAAGCCAACTAATTACCTAAGGAAAACATAAGTTTTTATTCAAGAACTAGAAGGTGTAGTCCTCTATTAACAAGTTACAAGTTTTTTAAAACTAGAAACTAAAAACTAAAAGTAAAGACATGGAAGTAAATGAAAAATAAAAGTCAAGGAAGTAAAAGCTAGCTAACTCCCAAAATCAGCCCCCCTTTAAATAAGAGAGCCATTTTCTCTTCTCCCACGTGAAACACTCTCCTCTCATTTATTTTTCACTTATCCACAACTAACCCCCATTTGACAGCTTTCATTTTTTTAGATAATCATCACCTAAATCCAACCAACTCATTAACTTCATGCAAGGTGTCAAATTTGCACCAATTATTTGCACCTTTTTCTTGACTTGCATGATGACTCATCAAATCTTATGGGCCCACCTAGTGGGTCCACGTAGTGTCCAGTGGCAGTCCGGTCTTTTGGCATTTTTATAACTTCCCGCCTATGCATAGAGTTCGTCGCACTGATCGTCGGAGCAGCTCACTCATCGCATTTGGAGTCCTGGTTCAAGAGATATGAGCTTCGGAAGTTTGACACTTCTGTGCACGTAATCCCGTTTTTTACTGGATTCTGTATTGTTTGATTCTTTGGGCTTTAGTCCGGATTTGTTGAGCTTCACATGGGCTTGATCGGAAGGCATGTGTATACTCCCTATTCTGTGCTTAAATGCTGGCTTTATCATAATTTTTATATTAGCTGCTCCAACCTGCAAAAAGCACGAAGATGCAATTATTTCATGATTATTAAGCACAAAATTGACCGAAATGTTATGTCTTTACAGGTTTTTATAATACAGTTTTGGGTGCTTATCAATACGCAAATAAATTATGTAATGAAAATCCTGGAACCTAGCTACCACAACTCATGTGAATGGCCATTGTGGCGTAAGTAATTTGATTGGCCCTTCTGGCGTTTCAATGAATCTGAATGGCCCTTCTGACGTAGCTGAATAGTGGCTTGATTATCTTGTTTGCAAATTCAGAACGAGACGCGCGATATTTTATGTTGAATAGTGGTATTACTCACGTAATGGCGTCCATGTGAGGGTTACCTGGTGTACAGCATCCCGTTCAGGATAATTGCGCACGGAGTGGTCCACTATGTGAGGGGAGGCATGGCGTTTGGTAGCAATTGTGGTAACCAGGGAAACTAGGTAAGACATAGATACGACATGATTCTAGGGACACGCAAAGAAAGCCTTAAATAATATAATTATGGTAATATGTTGGTTAATGATATATCTTTAAATATATGATTGTATATGGTTTTGCAGAAGGGTGGGTCAAACTAATTACTTGTGCAGAGACGACCCACTCTGTAATTGAGCATTTAATGCTGTAAGTATAGAATATGCTTGGCTGGTTATTAGTTTAGCTAGAACCTAAGGCGCCTCGGTAGAGGAACTAAATGCCTTTGTATTATTGTTGGGAAGCTAAGGCGCCTCAATGGAGGAACCACATGCCTTATTTATTATGCGTATGGTTTGTTGTGTGGTTAGTGGGAAGTTAAGGCACCTCAGTGGAGGAACTAACTGCCTTACATGTTGTATGTACATATCAATATGATTTTTATTATTGGGAGTTAAAGCGCCTTAGCTGAGGAACTAAATGTCGTATGGACTATATATATGCGGGTATATGTTTTTAGACTACTCACACTAATATTTTTATATTGCTGATCCGATTTGCATGTTTGCTTATCGGATGCGTTCCTATATATGAACGTAGTCGATAAGTCTCTACAGGATTGATGTTGAGGAAAATTGCTTGCTGTGTGGATTGTGGTTTGCGTTCAGTGAAGAATTATTGAAGTAAGTTTCTAATTTACTCATAGATGTGAATTATTGTAATAAGAGTTTTTATTTTAATGAAAAATTATTATTGGTTTACAATGTTTTGAATTTAAAACGATGGTATGTGTTATGGGAAAAAGTTAGGAATGGTTTCACACCTCGAAAGTCAAAAAGTCGGGAGCAAATATTGTTTTTCCGATTTTGTCGAAAATCGGGGTGTGACAATTAGCCTTTTCACAAACCACAAATCCTTTATCTAATAAAACAAAATAAAAAATAAAATCAGCCTACCTATCTGGATAAGTCTGAGAAATAGGATGAGTAAAGAAAAGAGAAGAGAGAAACCTGTGTAAACAAAAATTAGTTAGTTGTTTCAAAAGAAACAGAAAAAGAAAAGAAAAGTTGTAAATTAGTTCCAAAATAGAAAAGAAAAATAAAGTAGAACACCAAAATCAAAAATCGAAAGGAGTCAAAAGCCAAAAAAAAATGGCTAAGTATGGAACAAAGTGTAGAAGCAAAGTAAGAACAAGGTTTTCTCTAGTTACATAATATGAAAACTCTATTTTCTCAGACTTGTTTATTTGAATATCCATTTAATTTCCTTCCTTCTTATACCATCACCTAAACCCCGTAACACCTAATAAAAACCTCTAGCTCAATTAGGAATAAGTTGGTGTGATAGTAAGTTGTAGATGTGTTTGATCGACCTCGGCTTCCTTGGATTGTCATTGAGATTGTGAGGAAGAGTGTGCCCACTGCATAATGGAGTGACCGAACTTGAGTGGAAAAATAAGAGTGATTTATGTCTTGACACATTCCTTGTGAGAATCTACTTAATGACGTTATTCCAAATGTTTCAGAAACGGACCTGCCATTGCATTTCATAGCATAGTTCCTTGCATATATGTTTATCTTTAGATAATTTGATTATTATGCATGTACTAACTTAGGTTTCAAAATAATTATTCTTTATTCATTGCTAGTAAGATGTATAGATATCTGAGATTAAATCAAGAAACATTACTTTTATTTCTTAGTCGTTGTAGTATAAATGAAGTTTGTGAGTACCTTCTCTGGAAAACTTTCATGAGGCTATAACTCGTCCACTAGGGAATTCCTAGTGGTTGAAGACATTATTGCATATAGTCAATGCAATCGCACTCAGCGAAACAAGACTAGTTAGAACTCCATTTTTGGCCACTTATTTTAATTTCTCATATTTGTTTGAGGACAAGCAAAATGCTGTTTGGGGGTGGTTTGATAAGAATCCAAAACTATAGTTTGAACCCTTTAATAGTATCTCATTTAGGCCAATTATGTTTATAATGCTAGAAAGAACGAATGGATATTATGCCAGCGTCCTGGTTGATATAGACTTAGCCTCTCCAATCCCGGATCAAATATTTGTGGAAGTGCCTGAACTAGGGGTTGAGTTCTGGCAGAGAATCCAATTTGGATCGATCCCTAAGTTTTGCAACAACTGCAAGTGTGTGGGACACCTAGTCGCTGAATGTAGGAAGACATCAAAAGAAAAAGACTCAATGCCGCAATCTACCACAGAGAATGCAAACAAGGAACAAGGAGGCAATGAACCAGTAGAACAGGAACCGCAGCTGGATAGGAATAGAATGTCCAGGAGTCAGAAAAGGAGACTACAAAGAAGCAAGAGAGCACAAGAGTGGAGGCCAAGAACGACAGCAGCCACTAGTAACTCGATGCCTGAAACAAGCCTTATACAACCACAAGAGGTGGAAACTCAGGAAGAGCAAGTGGAGTCTGGGTAGAATGCGCTGGAGAGTGATGATATTCTGGGGAATGACAACATAGATTCCTCGATGATTGTGTACATTGGACAACAGGAAGAAAGTAGGGATAGGGAAGCCCAAAGACAGGAAGCAAATCATGACGAACCTTGTTATCCGGTCATGGAATTCGAAGAGAGTCATATGTACAACCTGGAAGCAAGTAGATTTCATCTCTTGACAGCTATACAGGACTCTGAGGAATCAGAAATCTCGGAAGTGGAAACTGAGCATTTCCACGATCGTGTTCAGGTAGATAATAGGACAGATGCTGGAACTGTTACACCGACTGTTGAAATACCAACTGGGGTCACAACTAGATCTGGGAAACAAGGTGGAAAGAGCAGAGCTGAGGTCGGTAAGCAGAAGGAATCGAATTCAAGAAGTAACAATAGTGGCAAGAAGAGTAGGGGCAGACCTAAAGGCTCCAAGAACCGGAATCATAGATGATGACACCCATGTGCTATACGGGAACGTTAGAGGTGCAAGTGATGTTCTTGGCGAGGGAAATAAACAAGGTCGAGTAGAGAAGAAACTTAGCGTTTTTGCTTGCTAGAAACCAAAGTCCGACAAAGACAGATATGATTTCATCGTAAACACATCTTGCCCTTTTATGGGAGCATATGAATAACTACAGTAAGGATCCTTCTGGCGTATTTGGATTTGCTGGGATCCGTACTTGATGGAAATCAATAAGATAGCAGAATCTGATCAGTACATCCACTGTAAGGGGAGATACAAACCCAATAACGAAGAGTTCCTTTTAACTGCAGTGTATGCCAGAAACACCAAAAATCTCAGGCAGATTTTATGGAGAGATTTAATTGCCATAAAGAGTTCACTGAACTTGCCTTGGTGCACAGCTGGAGATTTCAACAACATCACCACAGCGGAGGAACGAAAGGGTGGGAGACCAATGCACCCAAGAGAAGCGGAGGAATTTGTGGATGCGCTCAAAAACTGGCCGGGTTGACTGAGATTCGGTGGCTTCTTCTACACATGGCACAACAAGGTGAAGGGCAAAGGCAGAATTATGAGCAAAATTGACAGATGTATGGTTAACAGCCTCTGGGTAAATGGGTTTCCCAATTCCAAAGCAGAATTTCTGCCTCACGGTGTTTCTGACCACTCGCCTATTCTCCTATCTTGGGATGACGCGGAGAGGAAGGCGGCGCCATTTAGATTCAAGAACTCTTGGCTGGAACAGCCGCACTTCCACTCCATGCTGAAAGAAGTGTGGCAGAACCCTGTTTTCTCCAATCCTATGTATGTTCTAATGCAAAAACTTAAGCTTCTGAAGGAGAGGATAAAGCCGTGGGCTAGGAATAACTTCTCCAACATCCATGAAAGAGTTCAACAGGCCAGAGAGGACCTATATGACATCCAGAGACAGCTTCAATCAAAGCCATGTGACCCTTATCTGGGACAGAAAGAACAGGTAGCATTGCAGAGGTACGGTGAACTGGCAGGTATTGAAATATCTGAGATCAAAAGCAAGCAAGATAGTGAATGCTATCACGGATAGTGAAGCAAGATAGTGAAGGAGATAAATGCACAGCTTTTTTCTTTAAATCCTTAGAAGAAAAGAAGGCCAGAGCGGGGATATGGTCTCTCCGACGCCCAAGGGAATGCTATCCGCACGGACACAGAGGGTGAACAAAACCATCATCGATTACTACACTTCTATTCTGGGCACTGAGGCACCGGAGATAAGCGGAGAGAATTTCTTCAATCAGTTACAAGTCCGAAATACCATCTCTGAACATATGAAGACTATCCGGAAGAGAGGTTACAAAACAAATGAAGTAAAGAAGGCACTCTTTGAGATGAAGGAAAATACAGCTCCAGGGCCGGATGGGTTCACACCCACTTTCTTTAAGAAGTGCTGGAATGTTGTTGGGCATGATTTCTCTCTAGCTATCCTTAATGCTTTTCAAAAGCGTATATTTCCTAGAGGAATAAACGCCACTTTCTTATGTCTTATTCCTAAAGTCAATAACCCTAACTCAGTTGAAGATTTTAGGCCTATAGCCTTCTGTAATACCGTGTATAAATGTATTTCTAAGGTTATTGCAAATAGGATTAAGCTAGTTATTGATGATCTGGTTCAGCCTAACCAAACAGCTTTCATTCCTGGCAGATCCATTCAAGACAACATTCTGCTTTCTCATGAGCTCCTCCGAGGATATGACAGGAAGCATAGCACACCTAGATGTACCATTAAATTGGACATTCGGAAAGCTTTTGATATGGTCAGTTGGGAGTCTATCAAGGCAATGATCAGGACCTTCGGATTTCCAGAAAATATGTGTCAATGGATTGAAATGTGCATTTCATCCCCTTCCTATTCTGTCATGCTTAATGGTGCCCCGGAAGGTTTTTTTAAGGGGGGCAGAGGCGTCAGACAAGAAGATCCATTATCTCCATATTTATTTGTCCTAGTTATGGAGATCCTGAGTTGTGTGATTCAAGAAAGGCTCAACAACCGACTTATCCAGTATCATTCCAAATGCAAAAAGGTGAAGCTGTCGCACTTGGCTTTCGCAGATGATGTTCTGATGTTCTGTAAAGGTGAGAGTGCATCCATACAAGCCATGAAAGAATGTCTGGATATTTTTGGAAATGCCACTGGGCTACAGATCAACAAGCACAAGACAACTCTGCTTGTGGGAGGACTAGATGACCAAGAGGCGAAAGTGCTCGGCTAACATTTTAGAGGTTGACTTGATCAAACCTCCGGTGAAATATCTAGGGCTCCCCTCATCTCCGCTTCGATTGGGTATCAAGGAATGCCAACCTCTCGGTAGAGAAGATCACTTTCGCAAGATTACCAACTGGAAATCAAGAGTATTATCTCATGCGGGTAGACTACATGTTATAAAGTCCATCCTGCTGGCTTTTCACACATATTGGGCAAGAACCTTCATTCTGCCCAAGACAGTTCTCGAGCAAGTGGAAAGTATTTGTGCAAAATTCCTTTGGACTGGCACAAATAATAGAAAAGGGCTACACCAGGCGAGTTGGAGCACAGTCTGTCAAACAAAGGAAGAAGGTGGACTGGGAGTTATGAATGTTCACCGATGGAATGTGGGTGCACATTGTGGGCTGATTTTCAAAATAATATCTAAAGAAGACACCATCTGGGTAGATTGGATCTGGAAACACCACATCAAGTCCAACTTCTTTTGGACTATGAAAGTGCCAAGAGACTGCTCATGGACGTGGCGAAGTATTTTGAACAATAGAACTGCAGCCAAGAAACTCATCAAATACTCCATTGCAAAAGGGGAAGAAACACTGCTGTGGCATGACATTTGGTGCTCAAGATCACCGCTACTCGAAGACTCTGAAGCAAAGGCAGAATGGGATTTTCCGCTAGATGCTAAGGTCAGTGTTATCATTTCTAATGGGGAATGGACTGATGCAGTCAATCAGATACAGTCTCAAACCTTAAAGGCAGTGATTCAAGAGGTGGACATCAACAAACACCTCGCACAAGACCAGATAGTGTGGACACCGCATTCGAGTGGGCAGTTCACCTCACACAGTGCGTACCAGGCGTTGTCACCAGAGAAGGAAAATAAGAAATGGCATAAGCTAGTTTGGGGTAAGTGGGTGTTGCCTAGACACTATTTCTCTACATGGCAGCTGTTCTCTCAAAGCCTTCCCACCCAGGACAGACTCGTACATAGGAAAATTCTCCAAAATTCAGCTTGCTGCCTATGCATCAATAGCCGAGAATTCTCAGGGCATTTGTTCTTTGAATGTGTATACTCCAAGGAAGTCCTTGCTCGAGTCAAGCGACTGCTCGGCATCAGCACTGATAACCGCACAGCAAATAGGGAGTGGTCGTCTATCCTTTGCATATGCAAAGTAGAAGACTTGGGGGAGATCTACAAGGTTTTTTTCTGTGCAGCAGTGGCATATCTATGGAAGGAAAGGAATGACCGAAGATTTCAGCATGTTGCCAAGACAGCGCAAAACCTTTATGAGAAGATGGTGCGAGACATAGGGAACTACTTGCAAGTTTTAAAACCAGCAGTCAAGAATACGACAAGAGTTAGGAATCTGTTTCAGAGACTTAACATCGACGCCAAATATATGACGCAAAGGCAAGTAGAATGTGTATGGAGGGCTCCAAATGACAGCGAAAGTGAAGGCCATACCGATGGAGCGATGGCGATAGAGGGCAGGACATGGTGGGAGTTATCGAGACAAAGAGGGTCGCATTAGCGGGGTTTCATGGCGTGGTGGCTTGGCCCGCCCTCTTTGTTTTCAGAAATCAAAGCTATCAACATATGCCCGCAGAGATGTATAGCGAAGGCTATAAGGAAGTGGAGGTCGAGTCGGACTCTCTGCGAAATGTGAATGCAATCAACAAGTTGGAGAAACCTCCTTGGTTCTGCATGGACATGATTAAAGCTATAGATATGAAACGGTCGGAGTTCACTTTTATATCCTTCTCCCATGTTTATAGAGAAGTGAACCGAGCAGCGGACTATTTAGCTTCACATCATGATGCATCTAATTTTGTTGTACAGTTTGTCCCTCCACTAGATCATACACTGCAATGTATTGTAAATGATGATGTAAGTGGACAAATATATGTACGGAATGGTTGAATCAATACAGGTGGGGGTCTGCCTAACCCTAGCTTAATTTAAAAAAAAAAATAAAAGTTAGTACTCTTTACGTGTTTTTGTGTATTTCATGCTTTAGAGTTAAATATGTGAAGAAATACATCACTTTTGCAAGAGAAAGAAGTCAAATTGCTTGCTAAAGAAGTTCTATGGTTAAAGCCAAGTTTTAAGGAGAAAAAGCCTTTTAGAGCTTAGTCAAAGCTGGAAAGTCAAAGTCAACTCGGGCAGAAAATGATTAGAAAAGTCAATAGAACTTTAGCAGGCTGTATCTTTGGACTCAGACCTCAGAATTGGGCCTAATATATGTCAGAATGACCAGCTCGGAAAGATCTTTCTAATGGTCTAGGTCTCAACCCAATAAGAATAGCACAAGTGGATAAAAAGGGTATTGTAGTGAATTCTAACAATTAGGACCCTTTTGGATTCAAGTATTTAGGTTTTGGGCTTGATTTAGTGGCCCAAAACACAGCTCCAAAGCCCATGCACAAAATAGTAACCTAAACCTTTGTTTTATAAAGAGGTTTAGGGCAAAGCATTACCTTTGTCTCCTACCTCTCTTCCACATTAGTTTAAAACACTTCAAGTTCTTAGTTTAATATAATTTCTTATTATTACTATGTCTTCTTCTCATTCTTATTTGTATGATAGTCTAATGAATCATAGCTAAACCTCCATTAGAGGGGTTTTGATTGAAGCTTTGATGAGGACTTGATATAACAGTATAGAGTTTTTGTTTAAGAGCTTCAAGTCTAGGTTTTTCTCTACTTAGAAATAAGGAAAGTTAACCTAGACTAGAGAATAGTGAGTATGCCATGAGAATGGGAACACACCTTCTCTCATGCTAATTAGTTATAACTAGAGATACCATAAGTGATTAGGGATCATTAAAGGCTTAACCTTTATGTTTTAACTTTGTGTTTAAACGTAAAGATTAGGGTTTTGCAACAACTTTATACTAACATGTTAAGTATTAATTAAAGTGGATTCAAACTCCCTTTATTTTCTTCTCTATTTGATTCTCATATTTATATTGTTTAGTTAAGTTAGAATAATTTGAATTCATAGTATAATCATAGTATAATTCTTCTCTCAACATATTATTACTCTCTCACCTTGTTTCTTTGTAATTTAAACAATGAATTCTATTTAGTTTTGATAGTTTAAGAGTGGACTCGAACCTTTACTATATCTATATTACTTGATAGTATATATATATATATATATATAGAGAGAGAGAGAGAGAGAGAGAGAGAGAGAGAGAGAGAGAGAGAGAGAGAGAGAGAGAGAGTAAAGTTTTGATCTAATCACATGTTTGTTAAATTAGGTATTAGTATTCTCGCATTAATATTGTGTCTATTAAATTCGTGGTTATCAGCTGTTAACTATATACTAATAATCTAAACAATTGGGGGTCAATATAGAAAAACATAGTAAAGTATATACCCCCAAACAGAATGAAATGATGTAGTTGGAGTGTAAGATGCAGAATGATAAGAGAAAGTTTATGTAACCCATCATGAAATGTATGCAATAACCCATCATGTTTGAATTGTCTAATAGAGTGTAAATGTGGTAGTAGTTGTTCCTCATGAAACTCAGATGATGCGAAATATGACCTACTAGGGTTCTCCACTACTGGAACAATAAACTTTTTGGTTTGTATGTTGGGCAAAGTCGTCTCTTTACTGGGAAGGTTGAAAAAATCATGATGGGCCTCTGAGGCAATTGGATCAAGTGCGAATTGGAGGTTTCTTTGAAATGGTTTAGTTGTGCAGTCCTCAGAAATTGGTGGATTTGTGATGAATGGAGGTTGGCTTTCAAGAGGTGTTAAATTGGGATGGTGATGGTTAGGTGGTGGTTCTTTACATTATCTCGAGAACTCAGAGAATTCTTCATCTAGTTTTGGTGTATTCACAAAATTGTGGTTCATAACTGCAATAGTAAAGATGTCACAAATTTGTTCCATTGATAAGTCTTTAACGACCAAACTAAATTGAGATCCACTTTCCACCATATATTTTATTTCTTTCTTCTCGAGCACTTGATTTTCTTAGTCCTCTTTGTCATTGTACAAGTGTGTCGAGTCTAACACATGATCTAGAATTTCTTCTGCTGGAGTGTGTCCATCCATGGGTGCACTTGGACAAGTGAGAGAAACTATAACTTTATGCATGTAATCATCATTATAAGATCTGGAATTCACACAATAGTCAGGTAGATGGTAATGTGGTTTTAATTGGACATAAATATCAGGATGGGCTTTAGCAATTTGTTTTGTTATAGTAACACCTTGTTCCTCTTGTTGGATGGGTTTTGGACTAGTGGAAAGAATATTAGTCTCAGATGTGGCATCTTTTGAACTGGATTGGAGAAAACACAAGGTAGTTGTTATTTGTTGAAGTTGTATTGTTTGCTCGGCCATTACCAGGTAAAGTTGGTCTGTGATAGATGGTGGAGTAGGATATGAATTGGATGTGGATGGTGATATGAATGGTAATGAACTTTGGGTGAAACCGCACTCTGACTGACCAGGTGGATATATGAATGGTGGTTGACTATTTCTGGTGGAACTCCATGAATTGTTTGTATGATTAGAAAACTCTCGAGTGTATGGGGTACTTGGGAGGTTTGAAAATTGAGGTTCGTAATTATAAGAGTTTCCCATAGTAAGTTCGAACTTGGTATATGATGGGCATTGAGACACCCAATGATAAGTGATAAACGTAAAAATGAGTAGTTTTACTCACAAATAAGCGATGAAACTTAAACGCAAGTAAAACTAAAACTAGACTTTACGTGTGATGTTATCAAAGTTTTTCTATTCTCGATTCTATCAAAATAGAGTTGGAGTAAAAGATTCGTTCCACTCCTAGTTCCTTAGTATTCGATGTTTTCTACGACTATCAATCCTACCAAAGTAAATGAGAGTTTTATGAAGTTATACTACAATGCAAATTATACTAACAAGATATGAATTTATATGACTACGGAATACTAAATTGATACTAGATAAAGAATTAGGGGGGATTGATTCTATCTTAACTCGACTTAATTTACTAACGAATAATCGTCGTAATCCGAATTGAAATGCTTTCGCATAACAATTGGTTCGTCCTAATCCCTAGTTGTTCATGGTAATCTCTACCAACTAACATCTAGCATGTGAAACAATCAAACCCATTCTCATGGTGAACTAATTGTTTTCTAGAATGGAATGGAAATTACGACTATTCTACGTTTAACAAAAATCAAGCTTCATCAAACCCCTCTAATGGAGGTTTAGCCTAGAATCATTATATTATCATTTCCCAATGAAATTAAACAAGACATGGTATAAAGATTCTAACTTTGCTTATTTGAATTCAAATAGAAACTACTCATGCAAGATTTGATTGAAACTAATAATGACAAATGACTAAATCTAGGAATTGAAACTACAATGATTAATGAAATGAAACTATATTATGAAGAACAAACTACTTTATTGATCTAATAAATAAATAACAATTGATTCAAATACTAAATTAAAACAAGATAATAAAAACTAATTAATAAACTAATTAATGGATTCTCAAAACTAGATCTAGAACAATAATTGAAAAATAATTAATGGAATGTAAAATCTAGATCTAGAATTCTCTAATGACTACCTTCTACCCTAAGCTAATTATCTCTTAAGAGTTAAGTCTTGTGTGTTGAAATGGAGGAGACCAGATCTACATTTTCGTACATGGGTGGAGGAGCCATGTTTTGGGCCGAAAAATCGAGCCCACAGCCCAATTTATTCAATCCACAGACCACTTTCCAGCTAGATTTGACTTTTGCAGACTTTTCGTCCACTTCTGCTCCTTCGCTTGGGTCAATGCTTAAACCATTGGAAAGCTCTTTCCGAGCTGGTCGTTTTGACATAAGGTAGGCCCAATTCTGAGGTTTGAGTCCAAAGATATGGCCTTCGGAAGTTCACTACATGCATGATCATATGTAGATGTTTTAATTATTGAATGCATATTAACTTGAGTATCAAAGAAATCAATCCTCATTCCCTGCTAAGGAGATGTATGGATATCTGAGATTAATTTAGGAAATGAGTTTTTGTCACTGAGTCGTTGTAGCATAAATGAAGTTTGTGAGTATATTCTCTAGAAAACTCTCACGAGGCTATAACACGTCCACTAGGAAATTCCTAGTGGTTTAAGGCCTTGTTGCATATAGTCAATGCAACCGCACTCTGCGAAACGAGAATGAGTTAGGACTACACATTTTTGGACACTTATCTGTTTTAATGTCTCTTCTTTGCTTGAGGACAAGCAAAGTGCTGTTTGGGGGTAGTGTGATAAACACCCAAAACTGTAATATGAAACCCCATTGATGATAGGGTTATATACTAAAAATGTTACTTTTGTATTAACTCTAATTCTTTATATTTTGAATGAGAATCATATGAGCAAATGTTATACATATTATATATGTTATTAGTTATATGCATGTGTCTAATACTTTATGTTGTAGATGATATGGTGTGGACACACAGAAGATCATATCATCAGTACCTTATAAAGTATAAGTAATCATTCATAACTTAGATGGATTTGGACAAACCATTGGTACGGTTGTAGTATAATCTGGTATTAGTCTATCTTGACTATATGATTACACTAGTACACTTTGTGTGTATTGAACAGGACCAAGTGAGGTTGTTTCTCCTTATACTGACTATATAAGAGAACAAACTCCTCTGTTATTATGGATGCTTGTCCTCCTAATCCGGATATAATAACGGGCACTTACATGCATTGTACATTGCTTTAAATCATCAATGAGTGAGATTCATTTGTGAATTAACAAACTCGATGGATTATGTAATGACATTGTATGTAAGGTGTGCTCTTGATTATAGAAGGAATCCGTGTCCTGCAAGAAGTCGGGTTGATGATGTCCCCTTGAGGAGCTAAAAAAGATTGTCATGTAAACCCTACAGGTGGATTTATTCCGACATGACAATGAGGTTGAGTGGTACTACTCAAGGATAAAAGAAGTTGATTAATGTAGTTGTCAGTAACTTGACTTAATCAACAAACATTCGATATCTTAAACACGGAGAGATCAATGAGCATATAATATGGAGCCCATAAACGCTGACACGTAATTTTGGATTAGGGCAGTAGTGCAATAATGGCCTTTAGTGGAATAAGCCATTTGTTGACGGACTTGGGCCGTGTGTTCTGGGCTAACATGGGAAGCCCAAGCCCGTCAGGAGGCCCAACCCTAATTTCTCCTCATGGTCCCTGTCATAGCCTATAAATAGAATAATATCTCTCTGGCAAAAATTCACTATTCATCTGAACAGAAAATGTGGCAAGGAAAGATAGATCCAAACAAATTGGATCTAGCTTTGTGAGAAAGAAGGGGATTGGTAGATCGTTGTCCACACAACGTCCAATCTATTCTAAAGGAATACAACAGAAGATCAAGGGGTTGATTGTTGATTCAGATTCATAAAGCTTGGATTCTCAGAGTTATCAAAACCGGATCTAAAAGGTATGTTCTCTATCCAAATCGTGAGAACCCATTAATTCCTAAACAATGCAAATTTTTAGTGGTTCTCAAGGGTTTGTAGAAATATTGATTCTGAAAATAACGGTTCCTACAATCGAGACATGTAAATTTGGTTAATTATATGTTTAATAATCATGAATTAAATATATTCTTATACTTTTGCAGGTATTCGCAGTAAACATAAAAATATTGGTTAAACCTGTGTTAAAGCATGGGGAACAATGTATATATGAATTCTTTCAAATCAGCCATGTGAAGCCCAACAAATCGAGAATAATTTTGTTAAGCATCAAACTTCCGAAGCTCCTACCTCTTGAACCAGGACTCCGAATGCGACAAGTGAGTTGCTCAAACAATCAGGGCGATGAACTCCATGCATAGGCGGGAAGTTGTAAAATTGCCAAAAGACCGAACTGCCGCTGGACTGCATGTGGACCCACTATGCAGGCCCGCAAGATTTGATGAGTCATCATACAAGTCAAGACAAAGGTGCAAATAATTGGTGCAAAAGTGACACCTTGCATATAGTTAATAAAGTTAGATGAGATTAGGTGTTAATAGTGAAAAAAGATAGGTGTCACTTTGTTGTCGATTGTATGGTTAAGAAAGAAGTAAATGTGGTTTGGTGTTTCACGTGGGAGGAAATGAGATTTCTCTTAATTGGAGAAGAAAACAAAACAAGGGGGGAGACAATCCATTTACTCCCTTGACTTCTTTTCCTTTACCATGCATTATTTTAGTTCCTTAGTCTTAGATTTTTTTTTAGTTTTTTTAGTTTGGAACAAAAAGCTTGTAATAGTTTTAGTGGAGGAAACTTTGTGTTCCTCTTGAAAATAAATCTCACTTCTTCATGCAAGTGAGTTCATATATATATAGTTTCTTTTTCTTCTTGTTATCCTTCTCTCTTTTTACATTTATATTCCACACTTGTCATATTTTTCTCCCAAGGAACATGGGCTAAACCTTCCCTTATGGGGAGTTAATGATGCTCATGTGAGGGATAACCTTTGTATTTGATTTTAGTAAGTTGTTTAGGAAGAACAACTAGACCTACATCTTATCACAAAATGGTAGTTGGTGTAGAGTCTAGTTAGGAATCAAAGTGATGAGCTTAGAGATAAGTCATTGCTTTGGTTCTACATGCTATCATGTATGATCTTAGAGATGAGTCATATACGTTAGTGATCAAGTTAATTTTTATTAGGACTTGTCTAAGAGTCCTAGGAAGAATAAGATGCACTTACTAAAATTCAAATAATAGAGGTTATTTTCACATGAGAAAAAGTTAACTCTCCACTTTTGTCTTAGTAAATTTTTATTCTTGTTTTAGTTGCATGTTACGTAACTTAAGTTTGTTTTATTTTGTGCATTAAAAGAAACTAAGTATGTAGTTAGTATTAATGAAATCTTAACTAAACTTACTCACTAGTTTCCAAAGAGCAAAACCAAGTTGTAAGTGGTCCTAGAATTTAGGTTGGTTCGAATCCCTACTCAAAAACTATACGCACACGAAGATCGTGAGTAAGGAAAATTCTTTGTTTTTACAATTTCTCCAAGGAAGAGATTCAAATGTCTAACATAGCAAAAGGTGAATATCAAAATGGTGCCACTGCCATTCTAAAGACCAAGGACTTGTGCTACAGACTAGAAATTGCTCCAAGGGGAACCCCCACTCTCATCCTTCCTTCATTTTTGCTTATTTCTTATGTTTTTATTTTTTTTCAACATTTTTGCCTCGCAAAAGACCTGATCACTAACGGATTTTTGGTGGTACTTCCAGGAACAAAAAGTGAGGACCGGGAAAGTAAATTACACAAGTATCTAAGGTTGCTGTCAAAATTTTATCTCACTGTGGGAGAATCCTCTGCGGGCGCGGTACTGGACTCGCATCCGCAGGTGGAACCCGCATCTGCGGGTGTCTTTTCTCTTTTGCTGCTCATGTTCTAGCTCCAGCATCCACTGATATATCTTGATACATATCCAGGCCTAACTCTCTGGAACTGTAAAAAAAAATTCAAATATCTTCTGGGATTAATTACGTCAACGGATTGAAACGTCTGTTTCATTTCTTTGGCGGACTAGCGGGACACTACAGATTCTAAATTTTTACTGTTTTTGCATGAATGCCATGTACGTAGTTATTATGTACTAGTTTATGGATTATTATTTACGTATTAGCCTAGAAATATGCATGAATCACGTTCATACACCTGTAAATATTTATATACGATTAACTGGGCATGAATTGCATATTAATATCTATATACATATAAATGGTACTATTTTGCATGGTTATCTGTCTTTCTATGTATAAGTGTCTATTGTTGCATGTTTAGTATTTCTCTACGTTACACGTCCTTATATAATACTTCGATTTTGTCAAGAAAGAGGAGAACATTCCAACGAGGGTTAAAATCTGAGTTGGGTAAGTTGTTTCTAAACCCTACGGGGTGAAGCTGCTCTCTATATGACACTCGCAATCTCAATGAGTATTGACGAAATCGAATTATTATGCAATACAAGAGTCATATTTTAGTTTATGTATAATATGTTGCATGTTTTGTTTTAGCATTGTCATATTTATCTGCGTACGTATACTATATTCGCATGCTAATGTATTTAGATACGTATGAGTGATTCAAATTTGCCTGTTACTGTTGATATACGTCTACGTAATATCGATTTACAAATTAGCATACATATACGTATTACTGATGTATATTTGCCTGTATGTATCGAAGTATTTATCGATGATACAACCTTGCCTATTCGTATAGCTATACGTATGAGTAGAGTATCTTCACATGCTACTGCATCTAGTATTGTATGAGTAGATCGTATTTGCATGTTTGTACTTTCACCCTTGCATAAATATTAAAAAAAAAAAAAAAAATAAAGAACGACCTCGCATAAATTTTAATTCCATAAATCTTAATCATATTCCAACGGTGTCTAGGAAACTTGAAAGATTGAGGTTACCTAATTAGAACCGTTCTTGCACGGAAAGCCTCCCTCATATCTCTCTTGTAACCTGGCCGTTGGTTTACGCACACGTATTCCTCGCTTCACTGCTACATTAGCAGCAGCTTAGGCCTACATTGTTCAACTCTAATACTTAAAGAGAATCATAAAACTCAAGTAATTATAAGTTCCTTCACTAAATTAGATATAATTTTATGCTTGCATGAGATTACGGTCTGGTTCCACTAAAGAATTTGAACATACCTATCGTCGAAAAAAATACGATCGGCAATTGCATAAGTTCTCACCTAAAACTTGTTCTTCTTTTGTTAATTACCTTCATCAAGATCCTTCGTTGCCATTAACTTCTGTTGTTATGGCCGACGATCCTCCACCAGCTGAGAAGCCCCTGTCGGACTTCTATACTGCATTACAGGAAGGACCTTCTTCCTGCATCAAACTTGAGGACATTGTCGGTGATTTTCATATCCCGCCAAACTTTTTTAGTTTGTTACCTGTGTATCATGATTTGGATCACGAAAAACGGTACAATCATCTTTGTAGGCTTCAACAAGTGGCCACAACATTTCACCATCCAGCCATCTCTAAGGAACAACTCTTGCTTCAGCTATTTCCATTCACTTTAGCAGAAAAAGCGTCAATTTGGCTTGCAGGACAACAACCACAATCCATAGACACATGGAATAAACTTGTTTAAGCTTTCATGTTTCAATTTTACACTAAGAAGAAAACAACTGAAATGCTTCAGAAAATTCAATTCTTTCATCAAAATCCTCATGAATCCTTTACGGAAGCATGGAGTCGCTTTACTGATCTTCTTTTAGAATGTCCTCATCACCAACTAGACAAAGCCGTCCTTGTTCGTTCCTTCTTTAATGGACTTTCTGATCATCAAAAAGAAACTCTTGATATAATGAACGGCGGTTGCTTCATGGACAAAGGAGCTACTGAAGCATATATTTTTCTTGAAAAATAAGTGAAAAAAGGTACACACTGGGGTAACACTGAATCGTCTAGGTCATCAAAGGATATTGTTACAAAAGCTACATCTATTTTTGAGGTAAAACCCGATCCTGAATTAAAAAATTTGATAGAATCCCTAACTAAAAAAGTAGATACCCTTGCAGTTCAAGTAAACGATCAACTACCAAAATAGGTTATGAACGTTGACACCTCCCCATGTGTTCTTTGTCTTAGTTCTGACCATCCTGATGCATATTGTCCCTTGTTATATGCTTCCTCTACTTAACCATCGGCGGAGGCATGTGCATTCAACATTCCTAATGCAACTTGGAGACAACATCCGAATTTCGCTCGGAGCCAAAATAACTAACAACTGGGGGCTCCTCCAGGTTTCGCTAATCTACCAGTTCGACCAACCAACAACTTTATTCCTTACCGCCAAGGAAATAATCAGCAATACCAACAAAGTCAGAATCAATTTCAAAATACTTCTGATGCTAACTATCAAACCAACCGCAGCCTTGTTCCAGCCAATCCAAATCCCAACTATAATCAACAACTTCTCAGCAATAATCGTGATCTAGTACCTGTTGCACAACCTGCGCCACTCGTTACGGATGGGACAAGCGAGACTTTCTTAGCTTACATGAACCAACAATCTCAAATTTTAACGTCTATCCAACAATCTCTTCAACAATTGGCACAAGAAAAAAGTCAGAAAGGCGTAGTGTTTCCTGGACAAGCAGTTCCAAACCCTAAGCCAGCAAACACGACCTTTGAACTCACCAATGTACCTGGTACAAGTACTCCGAACCAAGGTGAGGTGCACGCAATCACTACTATTTGATCTAGAAAAACTGTAGACAATCACATACATATGCCGGATGATCAACCAAAGGAATCTGACGGTTCCAATGAATCTATTTCCCATAATGAACCTACGGGGGATTCACTAAATACAACAAAGTCAACATCTCAGAATTTAGGAAACAAGCAAGCGGACCCCTTTGCCAAATTCCGCCCTAAGGCACCGTTTCCTGCACGCTTGGCAAAGAATAAACTTGATGAGAATTTTGATAAAATTCGAGAGACTTTTTAGAATTTGACAATCAACTTACCTTTTCTTGATGCCTTAAAGCTATTGCTAAAACAT
The DNA here is from genome assembly GCF_015680905.1 of Coptis chinensis. Lineage (NCBI taxonomy): Eukaryota > Viridiplantae > Streptophyta > Magnoliopsida > Ranunculales > Ranunculaceae > Coptis > Coptis chinensis. Next base: position 81,192,736 of record NC_141463.1, on the reverse strand, counting down.
GCAAAATTTCTGAAAGATATGTGCACCACAAAAAGGAGAACTAATGTTCCTCAACAAGCGTTCCTCACCAAACAGTTTCCATCCATCACCGAACACAATGGTATAGTCAAATACAAGGACCCTGGTAGACCAACGGTTCCATGCACCTTAGGCGACAAATATACGGCTACTGCGCTACTAGACCTAGGAGCTAGTGTGAACTTACTTCCATATTACTTATTTAAACAACTAGGTCTTCATGAGCTGAAACCTACCACCATGACTCTACAGTTAGCCGATCGTTCCATTAAGTATCTAAAAGGAATTGTGGAAAACTTCCTTGTAAAAGTCTAAGACTTTTTCTATCCTGTAGACTTTGTTATTTTGGATACAGAAGTTGCATGTGATTCCATTCCTATCATCTTAGGACGTCCGTTCCTAGCAACTGCTAATGCTCTTATTAACTGTAGGGATGGTTCCATGACCATGTCCTTCGAAAATCTTTCGGTCGAGGTAAATGTGTTTAAGATGATGAAACAAATTCCAGAGCCTGACATTGATGGTGAGGTGAACAGGGTTGAAAGCATTGTGCAAGAGTATTTAACAAACTCTTTTCCTGAAGATGAAGCATACCAATTTCTTTCCTTTAACGATTCTGAATTTGAGGATGATGATTATACACAAGAAGTAAACGAGTTATTAGAGTCAATACCATTATTTGACCCTACGACCGTGATGTCTAGTGACTTGGATGAACATCAATCTGTTTACTCCATGGAAGACGACTTTCCTCAAGAATCTTTAATACCCACTCCACTCGCCCTTGACTTAAAACCTATTCCTTCGGAATTAGAATATGTACATCTTGATCCAGATGGTAGTCATCCAATTAATATATCATCTCAATTAACTGATGATCAAGAATCCCATTTAATAGATGTCATTCAACAACACCGTTCTGCTATTGGATGGTCCCTCGATGACATTAATGGCATTGACCCTAGTGTATGCACCCATCGCATACATCTTGAAGAAAATGCTAAGATGTCGCGTGAACCACAGTGTCGTCTAAACCTAACCATGAAAGATGTGATACAGGAGGAAGTTTTAAGATTACTCGATACTGGTATTATTTACCCTATCTCTGATAGTGTTTGGGTGAGTCCAGTACACGTTGTTCCAAAGAAATATGGCATTACAGTTGTACCCAATGATAAAGATGAATGTATCTCCGCTCGTATTCCAGTGAAATGGCGAATATGCATTGACTATCGCAAACTTAATGCAGTTACTCGTAAGGATCACTTTCCACTGCCCTTAATCGATGAGATGCTTGAACGGTTAGCCGGTCATGCATATTACTATTTTATGGATGGTTATTCAGGATATTTTTAGATAGTCATAGATCCTGTTGATCAAGAAAAGACTACGTTCACCTGTCCTTTTGGTATATTTGCATATAAATGAATGCCTTCCAGCCTTTGCAATGCACCTGGTAATTTCCAACGCTGCATGCTTCACATTTTCAGTGATATGGTTGAATGTTTTATGGAAGTATTCATGGATGACTTCTCAATATAAGGAGATTCTTTCGATAGCTGTCTATCAAATCTTGAAAAGGTCTTTACACGTTGTGAAGAGAAAAACCTTGTTCTTAATTGAGAAAAATGCCATTTCATAGTTACAAAAGGAATAGTTTTAGGACATATCATTTCAAAAGACGGAATCGAAGTCGACAAAGCTAAGATAGAAAAAATTGCTTCACTTCTTATACCAAAAATAGTTTGCGACATTCGCGCATTTTTAGGACACGTAGGTTTCTATAGGAGATTTATTCAAGATTTCTCAAAGGTTGCTCGACCTTTAACCAATCTCTTGCTTAAAGATGCCGTTTTTGACTTCAGTTTCAATTGCAAACAAGCTTTTGAGACTTTAAAATCCGCCTTAACTACCGCTCCCATAATTCAACCACATGATTGGTCTAAACCTTTTGAATTAATGTGTGACGCAAGCGACTATGCTATTGGAATTGTACTAGGGCAACACCGAGAAGATAAGCCAATTGTCATTTACTACGCGAGTAAAACCCTTAATGAAGCTCACCGTAACTATACCACCACTGAGAAAGAGTTTCTCGCCGTTGTATATGCCTTGGATAAGTTTCGTCCTTACCTAGTGGGTTCTTCTACAATTGTCTACACTGACCATGCGGCGCTTCATTACCTATTAGTGAAAAAAGATGCAAAACAGAGGTTAATCCGATGGATTCTCCTTCTGCAAGAATTTACTCTAGAAATTAGAGATAAAAAAGGTTGCAAAAATGTGGTTGCAGACCATTTATCAAGACTTGTCAGTGATGTTGATACTGATACCAAACCTATCTGTGATTCCTTTCCGGATGAACACTTATATTCCGTTTTTTCGTCCCCTTGGTACGCTGACATAGTAAATTACTTAGTTACCGAGGAAGTCCCATCATCTTGGTCTCGTAATGACCGAAAAAAGTTCTTATCCATTGTGAAATTTTATTTCTGGGATGATCCCTACCTCTTCAAGTATTGTTCCGACCAACAAATCCGTCGTTGCATTCCCGACTAGGAACACAATGACGTGTTATCCTTCTGCCATGAACAATCTTGTGGTGGTCATTTTAGTGGTAAGAAAACAGCGGCCAAGGTTCTACAATGTGGATTTTATTGCCCAACACTGTTTAGAGATGCACATGAGCATTGCAAAGCATGCAACCGCTGCCAGCAGCTAAGACGCATTACTCAACGCAATATGATTCCCTTAAATCCCATTTTAATTGTGGAAATCTTTGATGTATGGGGCATCGACTTCATGGGTCCCTTTCCAAATTCTCATGGTTTCCTATACATACTGGTAGCAGTTGACTACGTGTCAAAATGGATTGAGGCATTGGCATGTCGTGCTAATGATCACAAAACGGTCGTTTTGTTCTTAAAGGAAAATATTTTCTCTCGATTTGGCATTCCAAAAGCTATAATTAGTGATGGGGGAAAACATTTCTGTAATAAAATTTTTGAATCATTAGTAAAGAAATATAGAGTCACACACAAAGTGGCAACTCCATATCATCCTCAAACTAGTGGCCAAATAGAAGTCTCTAATAGAGAGATCAAATCCATTTTGGAAAAAAACTATTAATCCATCTAGAAAATACTGGTCTCTACGTTTATCTGATGCCTTGTGGGCATACATAACAGCTTTTAAGACACCTATAGGGATGTCTCCTTATCGCCTCGTTTTTGGAAAACCTTGTCATCTGCTAGTTGAACTTTAGCATTGTGCTCTATGGGCCATCAAAAGCCTCAATTATAATACTAATGCGGTAGGCACAAAGAGAAAATTGCAGTTAAATGAGCTTGAGGAAATTCGGAGTGATGCCTATGATCTCTCGAAATCCTATAAAGCCAACATGGAAAGAGTGCATGACAAGCACATATTGAGAAAAGATTTCAAAGTTGGTCAAAAAGTTTTGTTGTACAACTCAAGATTACACATTTTTCTAAGAAAATTAAAAACTCGATGGTCTGGTCCTTTCATTGTCTCTGCTGTCACCCCTTATGGGGCTATACCTTTGAAAAACGTAAATGATGACAGCGAATTTCAAGTAAATGGCCAACGCATTAAACATTATCATGAGTTGCGCTCTCCAGATGTCGAAGAGACTCTTCTCAAAGATCCAGTCTACACAGACTAATAGATTCATTGGTGTACTTCTTTCCATGTGATATAAACAAGGAAAGTACGCCATTAGGGTAGTTGGGCCCTCTTCTATTTTCTTTTCTAAAAATCCCTAGAGTGTGTGGTTGCAAGTGCCGGAACCTTAGTCCACAAAAACTCTACTTCAGAACTGAGTAGAAATGTCTTCTGTTAATCGAGCAAACGTGCCTTCTGGTAAACAATGGGTACCAAAAATTTCAACTCCTTCCTTCTCTTCCCTTTTCTATTCTCTTCCTTGAGATCTTCAGCTCGTCATTTGGTGTAAATCTCACCCATCTCGAATAGGTAATGTTCATAGTACTTTTGCTCGAAAGCGACGTGCGAAAAGGATGGGGTGGTGTATGAATTGTGAAACACCTTTCTGTCCAGGTCTTGATCTACTATCCGATATGAGCCGGTATAAGGTATATTATTGTTTGACACCAGCTCAGTAGGATAAACTTCATCGTCGTCCCGTTGCTCCCACAGGTTGGGATTCGTCTTGAGGATCTGACGTTAAAAGACTCAACTTGTTTATACTCGTGTCTTTTATTTTCACCTTTACACTAAGTATTGTGCACAAAGAGAGCTGTGATATGCAAATCGGATGGTCCCTCGTTCGCACGGGCAATGGATTTCACCAGGCCAACCCCGAATAGTTTTCTATTTGATGACAGTTTGGGGCGGTTTGAGGCTATACCATATGCACTAAGGGTAATATTATTATTAGACCATTGCACCCTGGTCAGGGATGGTACCGTCCTGAACCCTAGGCCCCCAAAACATAAAGGTTAAGCCACAGTCTGGTTGGATTGGGTTTGCCCCAAAGCCGACATGACAGTTGCCTGATTTTACAGTAATGATTTTCTTCTTGAAGTCTGGTGTTGTTAACACATTCATCTCCCCTTGTACATTTGTATAAAATTTGTAAATAAATAAAGACTTCTTTAAAAAAAAAATAGGGGGTTGCGTTCTGTTTTTACAAAATTCAACCCCCCCCCCCCCCCAAATAAAAATAAAAAGGTTTGAATGTGATTTTGTCATATTCCAATGGATGGCATTTTTAATGCCGATCGTTTTGATATCTTATTCGTTCAATTTGGAGTTAAAACGAATCGAAATTCCACGTTTGAAATTTTGGGACATAAGGGGAATTTTTGGAAATCATTTGGGCTTGGCCCAAAAATTAGAACCCGACCCAATTCACGAGTCCGGTCACAAAACCCAACCCGCGGGGCAACCCACGCGACAGCCTCTCCCATTTCTTCCCCCCGAAATTCCGGATCTTGCTCCCCCTCAAACTCCCTCGCGCATAAGACATTCTTACACCTGCTGTGGATCCTCCAGGAGAAAAAGGATACCTTCTGTATGGTCCATTTCCTGGGCCATGTTCTTACGACTGCGTCAAATAGGTCAGCTCCTCTTGCTGTACTTGTTACACATATTATGCTTAATTTAGGGTTCCAGTCCGCTAGTCCTTTAATGCAAACAAGGTCTTTCAACAATTTTGCAATTTTCGAGACTTGTGTCATGGATCACTGGGACCCTATAGCGAGAGATGATATTGAGCGTGATAACGTACCTCGCCCTCCTCCTTCACCACCCAACTATTTTAATGAGGATACCATGCGCCGAATCAGCACTCCCATGGAAGCTTTGAGACACATGAACACTAGCATGCGCATGATGTTTCTTCGTCTGGAAGAGATGCTTACTTCCCAAAATGACTTCCAGCAAGAAATGCGTAATCGCCAAGGCCATTTCTAGAGAATGATGATGGCAAATCAACGACAATTCCAAGATCAACTGCTATAGTCTTTAGGCCACATTCCAGACCAGTCAGCTCAGCCAGGAGTTCGTCGTGGCCGACGAAGTAGAAACCCTGGTTCATCTTCTGCTAACCCGGAGGATTCCCAGTAGCTGTTTAATTTCGTTGGTTTCGAAATGACTATTTCATTTATTTCCCTTATGCATTGCATTTTTATTTTTCTAGTGATGAAAAATTATATATCGTTTGATTTCTCATAATTTTGTATCTCCAGACGGTTTGAATGAGAAATTATTTATGTTATGCAATTATTGTAATTCCTAATATATTAGTTTGTTCCTTGATGCACTGGGTCTACTCTCTATGCCCAACTGTCAAAACCTAACGGACTGATCCAAACGGTCAGATACCCAACGGTTAGAAGCCCAACGGTCAAAACCCAACAGACTAATCCAAACGGTCAGATACCCAACGGTCAGATTTTCCATTATAAAATCCAACTCTCCTCATCCACTTTCACTCATCCCATTCTCTCACTCTCCACAGCTTTATCTTCACATATTATCTTTTCATTCAAAACAATGAATCCGATCGAGCGATTGGAACAGGAGCAACGCGAATGGGCTGTCACAGTATTCGTGATAACCGTTTTTATCATTGTTCTACTGTCGCTCATGCATAATATGCTCCAGAATATCTAGATCTATGTAACCGACATCTTTCTTTCCCTTTGTCGCTTTGTATATTACTATGGTGGGTTAAATAATTCTCCACCATTTGTACGGGGTATGTATTAAATGGAGAAGTACCCTATTTAATAATTGTGTATATTAGTTGTATTTTTACCTTATCATAAACATAAAATAGTTATCAAAACAATAACAAATAAGTAAAATCAATAACGCACCAAAATAAATCAATCTCAACTTATTGTTTTCGGAATAGATCATGCACGCTACATGGTACGCCTAACACTTGTCATACACGCAGCTCGATTATTCTATCCATCATCTATTACGTGTAGGTCTAACTGCCCTGTGAAACTTTCCTCCGTATTTCCTAACATTGAAACATCTCATTAATTGTTTTTGGGATTCTGATATGAAAAGACTTACTATGGATACCCATTGTTGATGTTCCTAAAGGTAGGTGTCACAACAACACATGAGTCACTTGTGTTTTCATATATTAATTCTGGATTTAACTACACTTGGAATCCTAATTGGTATAGACTCATGGATTGGCTATAAATCTCTTCTTTTCAGCCATTCTCATTTCAAGCATTCTTCACTATCCTTCCCTCCATAATACTTTCAAATGGATCAACCAAGAAAAATAATGCCTGAGAAAGACTACCTGAATTTTTTTGAAGATGGCCGGTTTTATCTTTATTTTGACACCAAAATTGTACGTCGAGGATGGACGCCTCTTCTATATCATTCAGCTGCTGGTTATTCCTGAGAATTGGTTTTGATGTTCTACCAATTTAGCGGACCTGAAAATGGAAAATTCTACTTCAATGCCTATGGACGACGATTTGAATTTACTAGAGAAATTATCTCCGACATACTTCAAATCCCAATGAATACCCAAGAGTTCCTTTTTCCAGAGTCATCATTTGATTCCGTCAAAACTTTATTACGAGCTACCGTATCTCATGGCGAAGTCGGAAATAGACATCACGTTGTTCTTCAATGCTCTTTGAAACAGAATCAACCAGTTGTGCTCCACTGATTGGGACACAATGTGGTAGGTACATCACACTAATCAGAAGTCACAAAGCCTCAACTTCACCTACTTTGGATTTTGCAGACTCAAAGGGATGATTTTTGTCTAATTCAACACCTCTGGAACACAATCACCAGGAAAACAAGAAGGTCAGCACCTCTACCTACTTTAGTCACGCAAATTATGATGCGTTGTGGTTATCCAGTAATTTCTCCAGAGACACCCCTTCAAAGAGCAAATATTAGTGTACTGCACACAGACTACTCCATTGGTTTTGGACTCCTGATACTCTGATAGATGAACAGAACGACCCAAGCTCAAACTCTGAATATTTCTTTGATGAAAATGCCATGCTAAACATTTTTAATCCCATGGAAGGCATTCAATTTCTTCATCAAGGCATGCGGGAACTACATGCTCGTCAGAATATCATCATTACAACTCTTAAGGATTTCCAAGAATGTCAAGCAATGCATGATGTTGAACAGGAGGAAATCTTGGAAAATCATTCTCAGTCCTTTCAAAATCACGCTTTCCTAATGGCGAATCAAACTACACTCTCTGCCAGCCAAGGGGACATTCAGATGCAGCTCAGGCAACAAATTGAAGAACTAAACAGTTTGGTGCACGATATGTGTCTATGAAATCAACATAATAATCCATGATTTTATGATTAAATAAAAATAAAATAATAATCCAAAGTCAATAAATAAATAATCGAATATATCATTGCATTTTGTTATTATCTTTGTATTTTCTTTTGTCAGAAATGCTTACTAGAATTGTCATCATTTACGTTGTGACTAAAATAATTTTAACATGTGATTTTCAATGTCATTACAGGAGGGTCTATTTTCTTCCATACTCATTTATCCATCCAGTTTGTCTTTATCCTTACCCTTTTCTTTACTTCATCCACCATGGCATCTTCATCAAACATGACACCTCCAAAACTCATTCCTGAGCAATCCTTTCAGTCTATGATGGATTCCAATACTTATGGCCATCTCTTCCGTGACTACATCACTAAGATTGGGTGGTCTTCCCTAGTTCTTCAACCTGACCAAACTTATTCTCCGAGTTTGGCTGCATAATTTTATGCTAATATGGAGGACACACCAGCATTCAACCATGCGCATGTCTTCTACTTAGATGGTTTCACAATCCTAGTTGGTGACACACATCATATTTTTTTTGAACAACAGCTTGCCCTAACTTTGGATCTTCCATATCACGAGCCGGCCGCATCATGGCATTACATCTATCACAATTCTTACCGTTCCTTTTAGTAGCCTGTTTTTTGCGAAACTTACGGTGATGGCCTTGGGATTACACGAGAAGGAGATGGCCATGTGCCATGGCGCGACATCACCATTCCCTTAGCAACCATGACCATGAACATGGGGACTACAATGTTATTTATACTCCTGAACATCATGAGAGATTGGCACTTTTCCACTGCCAATGAGGTTGTCTGCATAGTATTCAATGCACTGGCTCAAGGTCATACATTATTTAATATCTTAGGTTGTTTTATCTCCAATCTGAAATGAGCTCGCACTTTTCAGAATCCAGTATATACTTTTACCTGTAACCGCTTGCCGAATCATGAAGACACATTTCCCACAGTTTTCAGCTACTTTTCATGACTGGGTCAAGGTAGATTCTATATGCCCAGCAAACAAAATCATTCGTTCATTAAGGTTTAGGCAATGGAAACGTCCCGCTCGGTACCTGAGGTATGTTCGTTGTTACCCGAAGGATGAAAAAATGAGGACACATTTGAACAAATCCGGAGACAAAGAATGGGCAGAAATTTGGCAGACTATTATCTTTGGCGTGATGCTAAGGAAATGCATTTTATTCTTGAGGACGCCAGACCAACACATCTTGCTGGATGGTAAATTTGAGCATGTAATTGTACATATATCTAGCTAAATAGTTATGTTTCGTGTGCTATTGTTTTTCATTATTTCTTTCTGTATAATATATTATGTTCTCCAACTTTTCTGTTCCAGCAATCTATCCCTAATTTTGCTCACGGTTCTCAGGTAATTTCTTTCTTTATCTATTGATTCTTCGAGGACTAAGCATCATTCTGTTTGGGGGTGCTTTAAACCTGTAGCAAAAATTAGGCAAATTGTAGCCTGTATATAGTTTTTATTAATAATTGTACTTAGTGACAAAGTCTTGTTTCCTTGTCAATGATGAAAATTGTCTAGAAATCTCACATTAGTATCCGAATTAGGATTTGTTTTTAAGAAATTTAAGATAATACGTATGCAATAGTTTATACATCTTTTCATGAACATTCATGCACTGAGTATGATCGATTGTACATAGCAGTAAGTTTCTGGAACCAACGGTTAGTTACTTAAACGATCAATCCTGTGAGAATCTAACCAAAAAGCCTCGATATGTGTGATATGTGAGTAATGACATAGAGGAGTAGTTTTTCCGAATAGAGAAAATCACGCGTCTACTTACTTGATCACCACTCGAATCCTAGGCGAGAATTTAGGCCTTCTTTGGATCGACATAGCTAAAAATTCTTACATGTTACAAATTTTACCGCTAGTCACTCCACTGAACCTTTCATTAAACCTTTCACTTTCACCAAAAATTCCTTACCCATCTATTAACCCTAAATAGAATAACCTACCTAAGTGATGAGTATGAGAAATAGGATGAAATATGGAAAGGTAAAGAGAAAGACTTGACCTAAATAAAAGTTAGTTACTTGCTTCAACCAAGGAAAATAGAATTATGTTTCTTAAGCTTCTTGTTTCATATATATAAAAAATAAAATAAAATAAAATAGAGTGTGAAATAAGTACAAGGCTTAAGAGCAAAGTAGGAAAACTCAGGTAGAAGCAGGAAAAGAAAACAAGGATTTCTCGAGTATAAATATCTTGAAGACCCTATTCTCTCATACTTATCATTTTTTATTATCCATTTCCATTTTCTTCTACATTATCACCTAAGCCCCATAATACCTAATAAAGACCTCTAGCTCAATTAGGAGTAGGATGGTGTGATAATAAGTAGTAGATGTGATTGATCAACTTCGGCTCCTCTGACTGTCATTGAGATGTGAGGAAATGTGTGCCCACTGCACACTAGAGTTAACGAAACCTGAGTGGTAAAATTTTGAGTGAATTTGTGTTTTGACACATACCTGTGAGAACCCATTTAGGTACCTTCTCCAAAGGATCAAGAAACGACCATGCTAGTACATTTCAATGAAAAGTTCACTGCATGCATGATCACATGTAGATGTTTTAATTATTGAATGCATATTAACTTGAGTATCAAAGAAATCAATCCTCATTCCCTGCTAAGGAGATGTATGGATATCTGAGATTAATTTAGGAAACGAGTTATTGTCACTGAGTCATTGTAATATAAATGAAATTTGTGAGTATCTTCTCTGGAAAACTCTCACGAGGCTATAACTCGTCCATTAGGGAATTCCTAGTGGTTTAATGCCTTGTTGCATATGGTCAATGCAACCGCACTCTGCGAAACGAGAATGAGTTAGGACTACCCATTTTTGGCCACTTATCTATTTTAATGTCTTTTCTTTGCTTGAGGACAAGCAAAGTGCTGTTTGGGGGTAGTGTGATAAACACCCAAAACTGTAATATGAAACCTCATTGAGACATATAAATTTGGTTAATTATGTATTTAATAATCATGAAATAAATATATTCTTGTACTTTTGTAGGTATTGGCAGTAAACTTGAAAATATTGGTTAAACCTGCGTTAAAGCACGGGGAACAATGTATATATGAATTCTTTCAAATCAGCCATGTGAAGCCCAACAAATACGTATAGAAACATCAAACTTCCGAAGCTCCTACCTCTTGAACCAGGACTCCGAATGCGACAAGTGAGCTGTTCAGACAATCAGGGCGATGAACTCTACACATAGGCTGGAAGTTGTAAAATTGCCAAAAGACCGGACCGCCACTGGACTGCACATGGACCCACTATGCGGGCCTGCAAGATTTGATGAGTCATCATACAAGTCAAGACAAAGGTGCAAATAATTGGTGCAAAAGTGACACCTTGCACATAGTTAATAAAGTTAGATGAGATTAGGTGTTAATAGTGAAAAAAGATATGTGTCACTTTGTTGTGGATTGTGTGGTTAAGAAAGAAGTAAATGTGGTTTGGTGTTTCACGTGGGAGGAAATGAGATTTCTCCTAATTGGAGAAGAAAACAAAACAAGGGGGGAGACAATCCATTTACTCACTTGACTTCTTTTCCTTTACCATGCATTATTTTAGTTCCTTAGTCTTAGATTTTTTTTTAGTTTTTTTAGTTTGGAACAAAAAGCTTGTAATAGTTTTAATGGAGGAAACTTTGTGTTCCTCTTGAAAATAAATCTCACTTCTTCATGCAAGTGAGTTCATATATATATATAGTTTCTTTTTCTTCTTGTTCTCCCTCTCTCTTTTAACATTTATATTCCACACTTGTCATATTTTTCTCCCAAGGAACATGAGATAAACCTTCCTTGTGGGGAGTTAATGATGCTCATGTGAGGGATAACCTTTGTTTTTTATTTTAGTAATTTGTTTAGGAAGAACAACTAGACCTACATCCTATCACAAAATGGTAGTTGGTGTAGAGTCTAGTTAGGAATCAAAGTGATGAGCTTAGAGATAAGTCATTGCTTTGGTTCTACATGCTATCATGTATGATCTTAGAGATGAGTCATATACGTTAGGGATCAAGTTAATTTTTATTAGGACTTGTCTAAGAGTCCTTGAAAGATTAAGATACACTTACTAAAAGTCAAATAATAGAGGTTATTTTCACATGAGAAAAAGTTAACTCTCCACTTTTGTCTTAGTAAATTTTTATTCTTGTTTTAGTTGCATGTTACGTAACTTAAGTTTGTTTTATTTTGTGCATTAAAAGAAACCAAGTATGTAGTTAGTATTAATGAAATCTTAACTAAACTTACTCACTAGTTTCCAAAGAGCAAAACCAAGTTGTAAGTGGTCCTAGAATTTAGGTTGGTTCGAATCCCTACTCAAAAACTATACGCACATGAAGATCGTGAGTAAGGAAAATTATTTGTTTTCGCAATTTGTCCAAGGAAGAGATTCAAATCTCTAACATAGCAAAAGGTGAATATCAGTGGTGGAGGTGAGACATTCCGCGAACATGGAAGTGAGTTCTATGAAAGAGAGATATTGGCTGGGGGGAGACAGTCCACGGACATGGTAGTGTTGTCTATGAAAGAGAGATGGTGGCTGAGGTGAGACACTCCGCGGACATGGTAGCAAGTTCTATGAAAGAGAGATGGTGGCTGAGGTGAGACACTCCGCATATATGGTAGCGAAGTCTATGAAAGAGAGATGGTGGCTGAGGTGAGACACTCCGCGGACATGGTAGCGAGGTCTATGAAAGAGAGATGGTGGCAGAGGTGAGACACTCCGCGGACATGGTAGCAATGTCTATGAAAGAGAGATGGTGGCTGAGGTTAGACACTCCGCGGACATGGTAGCGAGGTCTATGAAAGAGAGATGGTGGCGGAGGTGAGACACTTTGCGAATATGGTAGCGAGGTCTATGAAAAAGAGATGGTGGCTGAGGTGAGACATTCCGCGGAGATGGAAGTGAGTTCTATGAAAATGATATGGTGGCGGAGGTGAGACACTCTGTGGACATGAAAGTGAGTTATATGAAAGAGAGATATTGGCTGGGGTGAGACATTCCGTGGACATGGCAGTGAGTACTATGAAAATAATATGGTGGCAAATTAACTATGTATAAGAGCAGAGGCCATGGAATTCGAGATACAAATATTTGATAGACTCAAGATTTGGCAGATAAAGAAGGTTGATGACTTCTCGGCTCCGCGGATTTATCGAAATATGCACACCCGAAAAGGGGCATTTGTAGTAGCCATATTCATAGATGGGTATGTATTGGGCCAAGAGAGAGGCCCCAGACCATTTTGATATAAGTGGGAAGTAAACCTAGAGAGAAGGGAGGGAAAAAAGAAAAAAAGAAGGGAGGAGAGAGAAAAAAGAGAGGAGGGAGGCACAAGAGAATAGAAAGAAGAGAGGTCTAGGGGAGGAGGAGTAAGGAGACAACTAGAGAAGAGGAGGGAGGAAACAACGGCCAGAGAGGAGGAGGAATAGGAGGAGAGATCCATATAAGAGGAGTAGGGAGACGATGTCTAGAGAGGAGGAGAGATCTAGAGAAGAAAAGTAGGGAGATGGCGGCTAGAAAGGAGGAGGAAGTGGAGGAGAGATCTAGAGAAGAGGAGAAGTGAGACGACGTCCAAAAAGGAGGAGAGATATAGAGAAGAGGAGTAGGGAGACGGCGGCAAGAGAAGAGGAGGAGAGATTTAGAGAATAGGAGTAGGGAAACGACATCCAGAGAGGAGGAGGAATAGGAGGAGAGATCTAAAGAAGAGGAGTAGGGAGACGGTGGCCAGAGAGAAGGAGGAAGAGGAGGAGAGATCCAGAGAAGAGGAGTAGGGAGACGACGTCTAAAGAGGAGGAGGGAGACGACGTCCATAGAGGAGGAGGAAGAGGAGGAGAGATCTAGAGAAGAGGAGTAGGCAGACGGCTGCCAGAGAGAAGGAGAGATCCAGAGAAAAGGAGTAGAGAGACGACGTCCAGAGAGGAGGAGGAAGAAGAGGAGAGATCTAGAGAAGAGGAGAAGTGAGACGGCGTCCAAAGAGGAGGATAAATATAGAGAAGAGGAGTAGGGAGACGGCGGCCAGAGAAGAGGAGGAGAGATCTAGAGAATAGGAGTAGGGAAACGACATCCAGAGAGGAGGAGGAAGAGGAGGAGAGATCTAAAGAAGAGGAGTAGGGAGACGGTGGCCAGAGAGAAGGAGGAAGAGGAGGAGAGATCCAGAGAAGAGGAGTAGGGAGACGACGCCTAGAGAGGAGGAGGGAGACGGCGTCCATAGAGGAGGAGGAAGAGGAGGAGAGATCTAGAGAAGAGGAGTAGGCAGACGGCGGCCAGAGAGAAGGAGAGATCCAGAGAAGAGGAGTAGAGAGACGACGTCCAGAGAGGAGGAGGAAGAGGAGGAGAGATCTAGAGAAGAAGAGGAGGGAGATGGCGGCCAGAGAGGAGGAGGAAGTGGAGGAGAGATCTAGAGAAGAGTAGAAGGGAGACAACATCCAGAGAAGAGGAGGAAGAGGAGGAGAGATCTAGAGAAGAGGAGTAGGGAGACGACGGCCAGAGAGGAGGAGGAGGAAGAGGAGAGATCTAGAGAAGAAGAGTAGGGAGATGGCGGCTAGAGAAGAGGAGTAGCGAGATGATGTCTAGAGAGGAGGAAGAGAGATCTAGAGAAAAGGCAGGTGACGACGGCTAGAGGAGACGATGAGCAAAAAGGAGGGGATATCTAGAGAAGATGAGGTAGGTGATGACAGCTAGAGGATCGGAGATAACGTCGAGAGGAGATGACGTACAGTGTAGACAATGGCCAGAGGAGACGACGGCCAGATAGGAAGAGGAATAGGAGGAGAGATCTAGAGAAGAGGAGTACGGAGACGATATCCAGAGAGGAGGAAGAGAGATCTAGAGAAAAGGAGGGAGGAGACGACAGCCAGAGGAGACGTCGGCCAGAGAGGAGGAGGAATAGGAGGAAAGATCTAGAGAAGAGGAGTAGGGAGACAACGTCCAGAGAGGAGGAGAGATCAAGAGAAGATGAGGGAGGAGACGATGGCCAGAGAGGAAGAGGAATAGGAGGAGAGATCTAGAGAAGATGAGTAGGGGGACGACATCCAGAGAGGATGAGGAAGAGGAGGATAAACCTAGAGCAGAGGAGCTAGAATGAGGAGACAACCAGAGGAGAGTGAGGAGACGACCCGAGGAGAGTGAAGAGATGACATCCAGAGAGGAGAGAGAGAGGAGGCAAATCCAAGAGTGAGGCAGAAAAGAGAGGAGATAGGGGAGAACTACGACGCAGCTTGATCCCCGATAAGGGGGTACGTAGGCAACCCAATTGGGTTCAGCTGATGGATTCAAATCATGAGTATTTCTCATCTTCAACATCAACCCTAGGAGTCGAGACTTATAAGAACAAAAAAATATATGAAATGGGTTCATACAATCGGTTCCCACCATAAAGCAAAAAAAGTTAGCGTACTCTAGAAAGATCTAAAATACAACTGATCAGGACTCTCAAGTTTGGTCCCTTGTCTTATGTTATTCTTTTCTTCTTGTTCTTGTTCTCCATTCTTCATAGAAATCTAATCTTCTTCTTCAAAGGAGGAGATGAAGCCAGTGCTTAGGGTTCAGTGATTCGTTTGGTTCATAGTGTTCTCTAATCAAATTAGTTCTTTATGTTTTTAGTTATTAGTCTCATTGCCCTCACCAGGGGGTAAAAATATAGAATAGTGTTTATGTTTTGTAATTTAATATCATGCTAGTGTTCTTTACTTTTCATCTAGTAATGTAGTTCTTTATAGTTAGGGAGATATTTTTTGTGTTGCCCTAGAAGGGGTAGCCACTACAAGAAAATTGAGCTTTGGCGACAGCACAACTTAGGTTTAGCCACGGTCATTAGCTATTGCTAGGGTCCAACGGCCCACATTCGTGGCCAAGTTTTTAAGTGGCCATCGGGTATTATTTGTGTAGTTTGGGTTTACTTTGAATTTTGGCCATGGTTGTGTCCATTGTTTCGTCCACCGTTGGATTGGACTTGCCTTTTGATGTTCGGTTAAGATCTAATGAAAACCCTCGTGAAAATAAGGAGGAGCCGCAAAACAGCTGCCCAAAAATCAAAGAAGAAGACTTGAGTCGTTCTCTAGGTTTGTTTTCCTTCTTTCTCTCCTTTGTAAACAGGAGCTTCTCTTCTCTCCTCTAATAGATCTTCCATTCCTATCTCTCTCTCTCTTTTACCCAGGCTGAAGATCGAGGATAGGCATTTAGTTTTTTTTTCCTCACATACTCTCTCTCTCACGCTAGGGTCACGAGTACCAGGTTCGATTTCACTCTCATATTCATTTTCGTTTTTACTTATTTTTATGTTAGATCCTAATTTAGGGTTTTCTAATTTTAATTGTTTATGTTAATATCAAGCTTAAGGTTTGGACACTTTCAGTGTTTTTAGAACTTAATTATCAGACCTAGGATTCATGGAATATCAATTGGAGATGATAAAATTACTTATTAGTGTCAGTAGAATAATATCTCTATATACTGAGTCATTATCCTCTCTTATAGGCCATCAGTCCTGTTCTTCAAATCAAAGCATGAAGAGTGCATCTGAATGTTTGAAAAATTCCCTTTTTGCCAATCAACTGATGTGCCATTCCTTTCGTCTTGACTTGGTGTTTGTAGTATTTGTTTTCCAATGGTAAGTATGTAATGAGACCTAGATTATTTGTTGTGTTTGTATATCATCTGCATAGTTACCTTGTTTATGTCGTTTGTATACAACATAGTACCTTGTATATATCGTGACTATGAACTGAACAAACTTAAAATGTAAGATAGTTTATTGTTGTGAGATGTAGATGCCAAATGAGCTTTTTATGGATATTCCAAACTCTTGTGATAAAATCTGTAACGTGGTGTTCATAACTTTATATTGTTAGTGGTTGAATGTCTATCAAACGATCCTGTTGAAACTATGCACTATGTTAGCGATTTTTTTTTTCCAGAAATCACTCGCTGTTTTTTGCTTGGTACTCTACTGTCATAGTGTCATACACCACATTAACTAGTAGTTCAAAGTTTAAAAGATGAGAATTGCAAACCTCTAATTTGCTTTTTTTTTGTAATCACTTTTGTTTCTGAAAGAAGTCGTTGTGCTTGGTGTGTATTGGTTATTAGCTCTTTTAGACACATAACAATATTGTTTGTTCATTTGGTATATTGTTAACTCGGTAAAAAAAATTTAAGTTGCATTATTGTGGTACACTCGAATCTGTTTGTGCTTTTGCATGTCAAGTAAGTTCGCCCTATCATGTTGGATGCTTCTGGAAGCCTGGGGTAGTGCGAGCACCGAGTATAGGATGCCCAGTAAGTATAAGGGATAGTAGATATAGTGACGTGGGTATGGGGCTACGGGGTGTGCAAACACCTCGTGATAGTACATTAGTAGGAAGTGTCCATGCTTGTATGCAAGGAAGGAAGTGGTGACTGAAATTTTGGATGTTGGGAAACCTTGTGTTTACATATGCAAGTGTGTAAAAAAAAAACACAAAAGAGACCATATGACTTGGTTGTGTCTTAAGCATTTGCTCTTGCAGCCTTCCAGGTTTTGTTGTACTTTGTTATATGTATACTCATATTTTGTGCTTCATGGGATCTACTGTGGTCAAAGAATACTCTTCTTTTTAATATTAGTCAGTAGTTGTTGATAAGTGCTCAAAAGTAATGATTTATATCTCTAATTATGTGTATGTTAATCTCTATTTTATATTTAAATATTCTAATATGATGCAATTTGAGTTTTTGCAGGTCAAATAGTCTAAATGTGAAATATGGAGGGAAAAGAAGTCAAACAAGTCAAAAAGGAGTCACTAGGAATTACAGCTAAAGGCCTAGGGCAAAAATGTCATATTTGTCCCCATAAATGTCAAGCCTAATCTAGTATCTATATACTAAAGCAGAGACCTCTATTAGAGGATTTTCTCTCTCCTATGTGGCACTCTTATATGAGAGTTAGTTTTTTCTCTCTCCTATGTGGCACTATAATATGAAAGATAGTCTTTTCTAATAGTCTACAATCCCACGTATGTACATGGAACCTCTTTGGAGAGTTTGAGTGTATTTCCAATTTGTATATATTTGATCAAATAAAAAAAATTGCTAAAAAATAGGTGATTTGTAAAAGGTAATTTCCTATTACGAATCAAACACTTTTAGTTCTTATATATTTGATCAAATAAAAAAAATTGCTAAAAAATAGGTGATTTGTATAAATTAATTCCCTATTACAAATCATGCAATTTTAGTGTCCATGATAAAGCCCCGACTTATTTCGAATATATCCTTAACACGGCCTCAAAACATAGTTAAAAACAATTATACAAAAAAATAACACCACAAAATATATAATAGAAAATGAAAAAAAAAAATAACGGTAAAGCCATAATGACAAATATTTTAAAAAATATATAATACTGAATGAAACTAACGTTAAAAAACAATTAATGGGGAACCAAAAACTGGATGCAAATGCATCGAACTAACCTCAAATAATATCTAATGGAAAATCGAAACTGGATGCAAATGCAAGCATTAAACTAATCTTAAAAAGTAATTAATAGAAAATTGGAATATGGATACAAACTGCATTAAACTAATCTCAAAGAATAATTAACGAAAAATCAAAACTTGGATGCAAATACATCAAACTAACATAAAAAAATAATTGTCGGAAAATCGGAAACTGGATGCAAATGCATTGAGCTAACCCTCAAAGATTAAATTAATGGGAAATCGGAAACTGGATGCAATTGCATTGAACTAACCTCAAAGAAAAATTAATTATAAATTAGAAACATGATGCAAATGTGTGGAACTAATCTTAAAAAATAATTAACGGGAAATCAAAAATCGGATTAAACTACACTGAACTAATCTCAAAAAATAAACTAGATGCAAATGCATTGAACTAACCTCAAGAAATAATTAACGGGAAATCGGAAACATGATGCAAATGCGTGGAACTAATCTTAAAAAATAATTAATGAGAAATCAGAAACTGGATGCAACTACATTGAACTAATCTCAAAAAATAAACTAGATGCAAATGCATTGAACTAACCTCAAACAATAATTAACGGGAAATCGGAAACTAGATGCAAATGCAACTTTATCAAATAATAAACAGAAAATCGGAAACTGGGTGCAAATATATTAAACTAATCTCACAGAATAATTAATAGAAAATCAGAAACTAGATACAAATGCATTAAACTGACCTCAAAGAACAATTAATAGGAAATTGGAAATTGGATGCAAATGTATTGAACTAACCGAAAAGAATAATTAACGATAAATCAGAAATTGGATGCAACTACATTGAACTGATCTTAAAAAATAAATAACGGGAATTGAAAATTAGATACAACTGCATTGAACTAACCTTAAAATATAAATAACGGAAAATCAGAAACTGGATGCAAATGCATTGAACTAACCTCAAAACATAGTTGGGTTATATGTTGTGGAAATGTTTTGATAAGTATAGTTTTGAATTTAAAATGGTGTTTATCTTATCTCTTTCCGTATGATTGGGAACTCATTGCTATTCAAGTAGCTTCAATATATATGAACTTCACCTTATTAGGTAATCTCACAAAATGAAGTTGAAGGGTTTTATCAATGGTGAGTTTTTTTTAATGGAGAGTGAGGTTTTCACGTTATAAAAATTTGGTTGAGTGATCAATATAATATTAATATATAATAGTTCTGCATATTTACAAATATTTTTCAGAATAATTAATATAACAACATCCAATTCATAGATAATCTTTAAAGATTCCACATAGTGAGTCATGCATAATTTAAAGAATAATTAATGAGAAATCGGGAACTGGATAATCTTCGATGATCCCATATAGTAAATCAAGCATAATTTACTTTTTATGTCATGTTTGTAAGAACAGTACAGATGGATCAGTAGAAGCTAGTATTACACACCACATTGGATAATTAAAAGGAAATCGGAAACTTGATTCAAATACATAACTGAGCTCAAAGAGTAATTAATGGGAAATCAGAAACTTTATGTAAATGCAATAAACTAAACTCAAAAAGTAATTAACTAGAAATCGGAAACTGGATATAATTGGATTAAACTAACGTCAGATAATAACTAATAGGAAATTAGAAATTGGATGCAAATCCTTAAAAAATATTTAACGGGAAATCAGAAACGGTATGCAAATATATCAAACAAACCTCATATAATAATTAATGGGAAATCGGGAACTGGATAATCTTCGATGAATGCAACTTCATTGAACTAACCTCATAGAATAATTGGTGGGAAATCGAAAACTAAATGCAAATGCATTGAAATAATCTCAAAAAATAATTAATGGGAAATCAGAAACCGGATATAATTGCATCAAACTAACCTCAAAGCATAAATAATCAGAAATTAGATGTAGATGTATTGAACTAACCTTAAAGAGTTATTAACGGGAAATCTGAAACTGGATCCAAATGCAATGAACTAATCTCATAGACTAATTAACGAAACATTGAAAATTGGATGAAACTGCACTGAACTAACCTAAATAAATAATTAACAGGAAATTATAAATTTGATGTAACTGCATTGAACTAACCTCAAAACATAATTAACGGTAAATCGAAAACTTGATGCAAATACATTGAACTAACCTTAAAGAACAATTAACATAAAATCAGAAATTAGATGTAACTGCATTGAACTAACCTCAAAGAATAATTAACGGAAAATCAAAAACTAGATGCAACTGCATTAAACTAAAATCAGAGATTAACAAACGGGAAATCAAAAATTGGATGCAAATGCATTGAAATAACCTCAAAAAATAGTTAACTGGAAATCGGAAGTCGGATGTAACTGCATTGCACTGACCTCAAAGCATAAATGTCTGCTTTTTTAGCCTTCTCACTTGAGTAATTAGGAACCCAAAACGAAAGTGAGTTTATAAAAACAAACTCTTACATGTATGCAAATTGTATAGAAATTGTAAACTATCGAACTAACCTAGAAAAACAATTAACGGGAAATTAGAAACATTAACTAACCTCAAAGAGTAATTAACGGGAGATTGGAACCTGGTTGCAAATGCAATGAACTAATCTCAAATACTAATTAACGAAACATTGAAAATTGGATGCAACTGTACTAAATTAACCTTAATGAATAATTAACGGGAAATCATAAAGTAGATGCATTTGCACTGAACTAACCTCAAATAATAATTAACGGGAAATTGGAAACTTGATGCAACTGCATTGAACTAACCTCAAAGAATAATTAATGAGAAATTGGAAATTGGAAATTGGATGCAACGTACTACATTAAACTAACCTCAAAGAATAATTAATGGAAAATCAGAAACTTGATGCAAATGCATTGAACTAATAACCCTAAAACATATTTGTATTATATGTAGGGGGAATAAATGTCTCGACGAATATAGTTTTGCATTTTAAGTAGTGTTTATCATAATTCTTTTATTGTGATTGGGAATGCCTTGCTATTCAAGTAGCTTCAATATTATCTTCGCCACATTGGACATTCTCACAAAACTTCAATCAAACTTCTATTGTTAAACCTAACAATAAAAAGAAGTCGATGAGTTTTATCAAGGCTTGATGCTTCTTTTTTATAGAGAGTGGTGCATGAAATTTAAATGAGTAATTAATATAATTTTCATATCTCATAGCTATGCATAGTTGTTAATATTTTTAGAATAATTTAATATAATGACACCCGTTCGTAGGACATGTTCATGTGATAAATCTTTTGAAGTGGGAGTAGTGTATTCTTTGAGGATATAGAAACAATCAATCTGTTTTAGTGATTTGTACACATTAGTACGTAAGCCAAGCGGTGATGATTTATCGTTAAATCACCATAAATCTAAGAAAACTATTATACAAGCTAGATCAAGTTTAAGATAATTCCATTTGAAAATTACAAATTAATATCCTAAACCACAAAGTGAAGAGGCTATCTCAATTTGATCCCTTAGTTTCCAAGTACTTTGCACCATAATCTCTCCTCATTAACATATTTCGGTTTATTTTCAATAAAAATATATTCTGATTCGAAAATTTGCAGCTAAATCACCATAAATCTAAGAAAACTATTATATAAGCTAGATCGAGTTTAAGATAATTCTATTTGAAAATTACAGATTAATATCCTAAACCACAAAGTGAAGAGGCTGTCTCAATTTGATCTCTTAGTTTCCAAGTACTTATGTGCCATAATCGCTGCTCATTAACGTATTTCGGTTTATTTTCAATAAAATTATATTCTGATTTGAAAATTTGTGTGAGACATTTTGTAAAGCCTTTTTAGCACACAAAATATTTAATAGATCTTGTGCGTATGCCTAGGTCCAAAATCTAGTGAGACTCTAAAAGAGGATAATAATTGAGTTAGAAGAGTCTTAAATCTTATCTCAAAGCCTTAATTTCGATTTCATAGGAAGAGGAGATCAACATGGAAAAAAAATTCAGAGTTTCACAAGAATTAGGAAATTGAAAGCTGTCAGAAGCTGCAGCTTGGGAAATAGCCTGCAGGGCAAAGTGGGCAATGTCTAACTTTTGTCCAACCAAATCCAACGTTTTTCAGGATTGTTATTAGAAATATTCCAGAGAGTTTGACACCAAATAAACATAGGATTTGAATCTCTATCCAAACGAACATGTAAGCCAATATATAAGGCACAAAAACCTCAGTTTCCATAATCTAAGAAATTTAGTTGACATCTGAGATCTAGAATTAAGAGAGAAGAAAGTTCAGACCTTTTTCACCATTACCATCAATAAAGATTATTCATTTTCATATTGTGTATATAGCATAGTATGAGGAGCTAATCTTCCTTCTCTTGGGAGGGGAGATGAAATATTTTTCTTATATTTTAGTTTAGTTATTCTTCTATTATGTTTTAGTTTAAATCCATCATTGAGTTTCTTCTTATTCATCCATTGATTTAACGCTCCTTGTGGAGGTTAGGAGGTCTTAGGGTAATTCATGATTGTGTAGAGCCAAATACCACAAATTCTAGATTCTTTTCTTCTAGTTTTTAGTATTCTAGTGTGATGATTGGATTCTTTATGGCATCTCAATTAGTTGTATGGTTAATGCTACATGTGGATTTTTCATGACACCTAGAGTTGTATATTGAATACAATTTAAAGCATAATTTGGTTAAATATAAGATATCATTGGAGATTGAAGAAGTATTTAATAGAAAGATAGAAAGCACGTTGAAAGTCACATATTATCATCATGGTTATGAACATAAGGTTTGTAGGTATAGTGAGTTTCTATTGGTGATTTATATTAATCATGATATGTAGATCTATTAAACTGATTCTATGATTTTGGTGAATTCATCTCTCCTAAGATATTATATCTCTTGATTCATATTTATATATTTAATTTCATTTAGTTCATGCATAGTTTACATCTCAAATCAAATAAAAAATATATTCATTATTACTTAGCCACATCTTTTACTTCCATCTATTAGAGTAATTTAGATTAAAAGTTTATATTATCATCAACTAATTATTTAGAGTATGATTGATGCCTTGCTAGCCACTATACTAATCAATATTTAATAGGCTAAGTAAGATTTATAAAAAAACGTAACACAAACAACGACGATATAAAATAATACATGAAAACGTGCTTTTTCAATGGCGCTGCTACCCGCTCTAAATTGATTAGGTGATAGAATATTTAATTTAGATTACTTTAATTTAGGAATTCATATAGTGTAAATTGCAAATTTAGCATAATTAGATTAATTTAGCATAATTAAATTAGATTTGCATAGTAAAAAGTATTTTCATAAAGTTTGGTGTTGGCTTGACAGAAAAGAATGGTACAGAAAAGATATTTATAAATTTCAAAAAATTCTGAAATTTTACAGAGTGATCTATACAATATCGGTAATTTATTGGAATTTTTTCGAATTTTTTGTACTTGTCTTACATGGGTAACTAACATCGTCTTTGCAGTACTCCGTTTTCAGTTTTCAGGACGGAAGCATCTGTAAAAATTGTCAAGCAGAGTTATTTGCACATTATAAAAAATTATAAATTTTTTACAAGAGGAACCTCAATTTGTCAGGAGCTTCCAGTAAAAATTTGGGTATTGTTTGACCTGTTTTGACCACTTAACTACTTGCTTGTTTTCAGTGTGTTGCTGCAGTTTTTCAAGACCAATGTCTCTAGAAGAACAGTCGAGAAGAAGGATCTGTAAAACTCCAAATAATCCAAACTGTTTATAAGATTAGCCCTGACATGTCAGGAGATTCCAGTAAAATTTTCGTGATTTTTAGTGCTGTTTTACTTATTTAATCAATCGATTGTTTACAGTGTGTGCAGAAAACTTCTTTACTGGACTTTGTAGGATTAAACAGTACAGAAGAGGAACTTTACAAGCTCCGATTGCTCTGAAATTTTACAGGCTACTTCCTGGACATATTAAGTAGCTGCTGTAAAACTTTCAAATTTTTTGGATTTATTTTTCTTGCTGTAATAGTAAGTACTTCTCTTCCACCGTAAATCTCCTGTTAGCAGTTTCATAATTAGCATTAATAGTCAATCTAATATAGTCTGATAATATAATTTAGTTAATTAAGTACGTATTAAATTAGTTTATATAGCTTAATTGTCTAGTGCATGAAAACTTGGTTTTGTGATTCACCTCATAAACGTTTAATCAGAAGACCACACCATCGAACTCAGGATCTGATTTTGAATCTGAGACACACACCACTAGTAGACTTAGTTACATCATCTACACAAGTAGAAGACACACCAGAGAGAGTACCATTAGGCGCCATGGCTGATCAAAGAAATCTTAGCATCTTGTTTCAACTTATCGCGGTTCAACCACCGAACTGCATAGTGATGCCCGACAATAACAAAAACTATGAGATTAAGCCCACCATTCTTAATATGTTGCCAAGATATTATGGTAAAACAAATGAAGAACTGTACAATCATCTGAGTAAGTTTTTGAGCATATTAAGTACTTTTAAAGCACCTCATCTTTCCCCTGAAGAAACTAGATTAAGGTTGTTCCCCTTGACTTTTGAGGATGCCGCACTACATTGGTATAGATCCCTACCCTCTAATTCTATAACTACTTAGGAGCAACTATCACAAAAGTTTATGAAACAATATCACCCTTTACGTAAAACTGAAGTCATGCAATTGGCTATTTCAACCTTCAAAGGAAAACACAATGAATAGTTTCATACAACATGGGATAGATTTAATGATTTACTTGTCTGTTGTCCACATCATGGTTTTGACATACTTAATATAGTACATTACTTTATAAAAGGTCTTTCACCTATGAACCGTCAGTTAATTGAATCAATGAATGGAGGAAGAGTTACTAGTCTTACTCTTGATGAAGCCTACACTTTTTTGCAAAACTTTTCTGAGAGTTCTAAGGATTGGGCCAATGGTAGTGACCATGAGGACATGGCACGGGTAGATGGGGGGATGATTTTTAGTAAACCAGGTATGTATGAGGTTAAAAACGAACTCAATGAGAAACTTGAAGGTGCCATTGCTAGTTTATCCATAGGAATTGAAACTTTAAAGAAGAAGTTCGATTCATTTACTTTAAATTCTCTAATGAATAATCAAACTAAACAAGCAATGAATGTTAACCAATTTTGTGAAAATTGTCTTACTATAGATCACAACACCTCAGTTTGCTCTATGTTTGTTGCTCAAGGTACTGATAATGTTTGCACTTTTAATACATTCAAAAGACAGGGTTATCAAAATAATTTTAGTAACAACAACAACTATAACCCAGATCTTAGAAATAACTCAAACAATTCAGGGAGACAAAACATGTCTCCACAACAAAACCAATATGCCAATATGGTTTTCCAGGTAATCAAGGGAACAATAGGCAACAATACATGAATAATAGAGGCGCAGTAGTACCTTCTCCACAGTATTATCCACAACAACAACAACAACAACAACAACCAAACATGAATAGAGAATTAGCTATTGATCCTATGGCTAATTACCAAACCCAATCCAACTCCACATATAAAACCATGAAAGCTTTAACCACTAAAACCGAGAATGAATTCAAAACAATTGACCAAAAATTCGATATTATGGCTCAACAAGTAACACAACAAATTTCTCAGGTAACTCAATAAGTAACTCAACAAATAACTCAACAGATGAGCCAACAATTCAATCAGATACTAGCTAGTCTAGCAGACAGACCCAAAGGAACCTTACCAAGCCAACCTGAACAAAACCCAAAAGGTAGAAATGTTTATCAAGTTGAAACCACCCCTTCATCTGCACCCACAGAGGGAGTTAACTCGATATCTACCCTTAGCTCAGGAAAGAAAGTAGATAACAAAGTTGACATACCTAATTCTGATGAAGTTGTTACAACAAAATATAAGGAAAAGCCAGTTGAAACTGAGAAAACCAAAGAGCAGGTAACCGAAAAAATTCCACCTGCACCATTCCACTCTAGGTTAAAAGATAACAAAAAGGAAGCACAATATAATGAAATCATGAATATTTTAAAAAATCTACATATCAATATTCCTTTTTTAAGTGCAATTAAACAAATACCTTCTTGTGCCAAATTCATAAAAGACCTAGTAAAGAAGAAAACAAATATCCCCAAAGACGTTTTCTTTGACAAAGTTGTTCATCCTTTCTACAAAACAAAGCCGTAGTGAAACATAAGGACCCCGGTAGTCCTACAGTTACGTGTAGAATAGGAGAGGACTACACTGATCAAGCATTATTGGATTTAGGTGATAGTGTGAATTTATTATCGTACTCAGTTTATAAACAACTAGGGCTAAAAGACTTGAAACCAACAAATGTTAGACTATAGTTAGCTGATAGATCTATTAAGATTCCACGAGGGGTAATAAAGGATGTGATTATCAAGGTCTCTGATTTTTATTACCCTGTTGATTTTATAGTTCTTGACATTTTACCTACAAATGGAAACTAAATTCTTATCATCTTGGGTAGACCATTCTTAGCTACACCAGAAGCTATAATTAATTTTAAGAATGGGAACATGCCCATCACTTTCTGGAATATGAGAGTAGATGTAAATATCTTTACATTATTTAGAAACCCTGGCAATGATACGGAAAAGATGGAAGATCTATGTGCAGTAGACACAATAGCTAATAATTATTTTAGGAACACTCATTACAAAGATCCATTTTTATCATGTGTATCATAATTAGGCACGAATTATAAGAAGGATAGTGTTATTAACCATATTAATACATTGCTAAATGCAACCCATCCACTAGACACTGGTCAACCTCATGCAAAAATAGAAGACATTCGAGCATATTTATGTTACACTAGCTTTAATTGTAGATTTATCCAAGATTTAATTAAGATGGCTCGCCCTCTACAAAAATGTATAGGTCATGCATGGAAAGGAAGGAAGATAAAAAAAGAGTAAAAAATCATATTAGAAACAAGTTTTAAGTCTAGGGAATCTGACTATAAAAGACCCACAAATTTAGAAAATTAATTACGTAAGTTAGTTAGGGGGTAACCTTAAGTTTCCCCCCTCTATGTCGGCTGGCGACATTAAACTTAGCGCTTATGGGAGGCAACCTAAGTAGTTTAAATAGATAGTTTAATCAGTAGCTCATGACAAGGAAATCAAACTAAAAAAAATAGATGCGTACCTGAAGCTATGTTGAAGATATAAAGTAAAGAACTCACCAAATTTTTTAGCTTTTTATATTTCCATTCTAATTGTGAGTAACTCTCTCCAAATCCAATTCAAACAATGGTAGAGGACTAGGGAAGTTCCAATATAACTAGGAAAACTAACCCAATTCGTGCAAGACAAAAAAGGGAAAGTGCGATAGATTTTGGAATTCAAGTTAAGATAGGAGTTGGAATCTGCCCAGCGTCAGGAAGCTGTAGCTTTACGATTAGGACTAGTAGTGACGTGGTTCACTTCTGAAAGTTTTCCTATAAAGCTATATTTTGTAGCGTCTCCTGAGTTTACTACTTCAATACTTTTTCTTCCTGCATCCTATCGCCAAAACATGTCAGAAGAAATCTGTGTTGATGCATTTGTGTTAAGTTGTGTTTTAAGTAAGCTGAAATTCTTCTCTATTTTGGACAAGTAAGTTAGAACCCATTTTTGTTTCGAACCCCAATCTAAGTCAAAGTTTACAGATAACCACTTGGGCCTCAAAACTAAAGAAAAGCCCAATCAACCGGGGTCTTCTTAGAGAAACAAAAACAAAAGAGACTGATACATCATTATTCCTTTTGCCCATCTCCTACTTACAGCCGTACCGCCACCATAACTCATCGTCTCCATCTCCTACTTATAGCCGCACCCCTTCCACTCGCTCATCGTCATCACCACTCAAAAGTTCAACCTGTTTGACGTCCCCTTTTTCCCGATTAACTCCTCTAATTTTCGCTAGTTTCACCTCTCAGTTTCGGAGAAGGGATCCCCCAATTTTAGACTTCTCTATTTAATTTATACTCTCTTCATGATGTGGTGAATTCAGTTTCTCATTTGATAAGGAAAAGAACAACAAAAATTAGAAAAGATAGTTGAGTTGTCAAAGTTCTCAATTGAATTCAATAGAGATTGGGTTTTTGTTTTTGTTTGTTGTTGTCAGGAGGGGAATAGGAGAACATGAAGGTTGTCAGGTGGTATTGGTTGTGAGGAAGGAATGGTGCTTTATTAATATTTGTTTATGCTTGAAAGATTTAGGAGAAAGAAGGTTCTGAACTGGACGATTTATTACTGAGCAAGTGTTTAAATTTTCAGTCTCGTCCCTATGGTTTTGTTATGTCCTCTTACCCTTTGTTTGGCCCATACACATTACGCCAGCTCAAGGACAAGTTTGTAAATAGTTGCACATGGCAACTAAACGAAAGATTCACGTAGAACTCTGTTATGGAGAGTTGTTCAATAACAATGCCATGAACGGATTTTTTTTAAAGAATGTGAAAATTAGGGTTAGGTCTGTCTCTTTTATTCTAAGGGAGACAAATATCATTAAGATATTGTTGGACCTTTTTATGATTGTGGAATCTATTATGAAGAGATGAGTGGGAAAATGGAGTTGTATTGGGATAATGAATCTAAACCTATTATCATAACTGATTTTCTAGTAGAGAAATTTAGATTCTCGCAGTTCCGCTTTTTCTTAATAACTATATATTTTTTAACTCTCATGTACTTGATTGTCTAATATGGCTTTATTTATTTTTATGACCAAGACAAAACTTGTATTCTGTGCAACAATGAAACTATTGATTTAAGCTATTATTATTATTATTATTATTATTATTATTATTATTTGTTTAATTTTAATTTTAATTTTTCAGTCGTGTCATTTGTATGTATGACTCATTATTCCACTCTAGCACTTTTTCTCCGCCTTTTTGGAGACGTGTAACTCTATGAAATGAGCACATGACAAATATTTAGTCGTTGTAGTAATTTTAATCCTCATGAATTATTACTCGTATTTGTTTTGTTAAGGATATAAATTCTACATATTTTAGTTGATGTAATTTTGCACGTATTTAAGGTAATATCCCTCATTCTCTAATCATTTAAACTATGGTAAGCTTTCAGTTATTTTATTTAGTCATTGAGGACAATGCCTAATTTAGTTAGGGGGTGAGAATAAAAATTTGCAATATTTTAATTACAATATTTGGAAAGTTTATATGTGAATTATGGTGATTCTAGGTGAAAACTATATTTTTAGGAATAAGGTATTTGTTACTGACGGACCCCAATTTGTGTTGGGCAGACTCAAAAAAAAAAAGATTATTACAAGTGTGCCATTAGTCTCAAAATATCTAAAAAAAACAATTATTACAATTATGCCATTGGTCACAAAAAATTGGATTCGAAAACCCCAAACTTAAACGACCCGGCTAAGTCGTTTGGACTAAGTCCCAAACGACTTGGCCACACCGTTTGGGACTTAGTCCAAACGATGTGCCCACACCGGTCAAGAGCCCAAAACACAGAACTTTATATTTTTCAAAATCCAAATCCCAAACGACATGGCCACATCATTCAAGAGTCCAAAACGATGTGGCCATGTCGTTTGGGATTTGGATTTTGAAAAATATAAAGTTCTGTGTTTTGGGCTCTTGACCGGTGTGGGCACATCATTTGGACTAAGTCCCAAACGGTGTGGCCAAGTCGTTTGGGACTTAGTCCAAACGACCTAGCCGGGTCGTTTAAGTTTGGGGTTTTCAAATCCAACTTTTTTTGGAATAATGTCATACTTGTAATAATTGTTTTTTTTTTAGATTTTTTGAAACCAATGGCACACTTGTAGTAATTGTTTTTTTTGGAGTCTGCCCAAAACAAATTGGGGTCCGGCAGTAATAGGACCCTATTTTTATCGTTTAAACTGGCTAATGAAATTGGAAATTATAAGTCATAGTCAGGATTAGTAAGACTTTTAGACTAAGTTTCTATTACTAGAAATAGATCTCACTGATAAAAGTCTTAGTCTAGAATAAGTTCATATAATACACCACTAGAGGAATTTCAAATGAAAAAACAACTTAAACTTCTACCAAACTAGAGGATTAGTAAAGAGACTTGAACTGTGAGACTTGAGCCTTTCAATTTTAATTTCTTGGAGAGTCTCTACGTAAATCTGAGTTCAAGTTCACTAAACCATTTTTTTGTGCTTAAACTCGTTGTGTAGTCTCATTTATTCTTGATTTGGTTAATCACGAGATGACACCAACTGGGGAGATATCCATTAGGTCTTGTAGTCTATTCAAAGCAGAATATCATACTGATAAGTCAAGTAGTGAACAAATCAACCTTTATCCCACCTAGGTCTTTTGAGCCTTATATATTAAGCCTTTTATTCTTAACCCAATAATCTCAAACCCAACTTTAGATAAGGAGTACATCCCATATTATTAGCCTTATCCATATTTCTGAGGATCTATAAAGAACTAAGGAGAAAACTAGAACGAAGAAGACTCTGAAGGAAATTTTACCAAAGAAAATGAAGAAAGCATCCCTTTTGCTCAAAGTGATCCAATCAATATATATATATATATATTGAAGAAAAACAAAAAGAAAAAAGAAATAGAAATAATTGAGCAGAAGTGGTGAGAAATTTAAAGTGCTATGGTTTACAAAGTGAAGAAATTTCCAAGAAGGTCAAGTGCAAAAAGTCTTTAGTATATTCTCAGAAATTTTGGAATCTTTTTTACTGTATCAACCCCTTTTTGGATTACTGAGGTGGAATGTCCGCCGTACCGAAGTAGGATAAGGAAGGGGAGGTGCAAAACACCGGATCGAGGCCGCAGATCTGTAAAGGTGGTCAAGCCGTACAAAAGCATGTGGGATCAGAGTGGTCAGAGTCAAAGAAGAGGCAGCGTAAGGGAAAAGGAATGGGGAATACGGTGGCAGGGCTGCGGAACCCTAAGGGGACAGGTGTATGGAGGTGGACCAGAGGATAAGAAAAAGATCAAGGGACAAGAGAGGAGAGGGGATGATATAAAAAGGAAAAGGCAGGAGGAAAGAAAGAAAAGGAAAAAGGAAGAGAGGGAGGAAAAAGAGAGAAACCAAGACATAGGATCTTAGTGGTGAGAATTTATGTTCATACATTTGGCGCCGTCTGTGGGGATGAGGTAGGTCCACGACTTGGGAGGAAGAAAATATAGCGGAACATGGCTTCAACTAAGAGAGGAAGGGGTAGAGGAAGAGGGAGAGGACGAGGTAGAGGAAGACCGAGGAGGGAGGAGGCCGTTCCAAATGAAACGGCGAGTGTGGAAAATGTAGAGGTGGGGGAAGAGGAGGTTGAAGATTCGGTGGCTGAGGCAACTAGGTTACTTCAGGGGGAGGTAGGCAGGCTTAGGGAAGAGAATGATGAGTTGAGGAGAGAAAGGGAAGACACTAAGTGGGGAGCGAAAACAGCCGTACTTGGAGGTAGTGAAATGGAGGTGCAAAGCGGGGGGCTTCCTATGGCGACCAGGGCGAACCATGCCGGAGGCATTACCATGGAAATTGTGCAGGCGATGATCGAAAGAGACAGAAAAGCTAACCGCGGTGGAAAAGGAGAAACACAGCGCAGCCAAGAAGGTGGTGGATAGCCTGAATCAGAACCCACTTGCTGACTTGGTTGGAATTCGGAGGTACCCAAGAAGTTCATGCAGCCGCAGTTTGAAAGGTACGATGGGAAAGGAGATCCGGATGACCATTTGCATCACTTCAGGTAGCAGATGCCGCTGTGGCAAGAGGCGAAGTATGACGGACTCCATTGCATGATGTTTCCTGCCAGTCTGAAAGGGGGAGCATCCGACTGGTATTATTGGTTGGCATCGCGGAGTATTCAAAGGTTCGAGGAGTTGGAACAAGCTTTTGTGAATCACTTCATCCATCAAAATAAGAGGGTATTTGACGTAGCAGATCTCTTTAACGTCAAGTAGAAGTCCGCTGAGACACTAAGAGACTTCCTGTGCAGATTTAAGGAAAAGATGCTGAGGGTGGAAAATTTGGATGAACGCACCGCGGTCATAGCATTGCAACATGGGTTGAAATAGGGGACTCGGGTGCATGAATCAGTGTCTAAGATTGAGGTTACCACCTTGCATGCTTTGTACTTGAAGGTAGAAAGATACATCAGATATGAGGACATTTTGCGGAGAAACAATAAGGAACACAAGAAACCCGACAAGTCAATACATGCAGTGGCCACGGACGACAGGAGAGACAAGGATAGGGCCGCAGCCAGAGATAGAGGAAATTATAAAGGGGAGACACAGAGAGCAAAGAGGGGCAGAGACCAAGTCGTTGAACAAGTCGTTGGAGGAAATCCT
This sequence comes from Coptis chinensis, assembly GCF_015680905.1. Lineage (NCBI taxonomy): Eukaryota > Viridiplantae > Streptophyta > Magnoliopsida > Ranunculales > Ranunculaceae > Coptis > Coptis chinensis. The sequence continues at coordinate 81,159,965 of NC_141463.1, read as the reverse complement.
GCCACTGATCAAGGGACAGTGGCACTATGAAGAACCGCGGAGTTCACCCAAGGAGATAGAGGGAAAGTCATTTTGTGTGTACCATCATGTCAGAAACCATGCTACCATTGCGTGCTTTGCTTTACAGTGGTTGGTAGAGAGAATGGTCGGGAGAGGATAGTGGAAGGAGCATGTCAAGGAGGTGCAACCGATCGAGAGGGTCCCGACCGTGGCTCAAATCCTGGGCACGATGAATGTTATCTTCAGTGGTGAAATGCTGGGGAGGAACGCCCACCGAGATAAGGTGAGGAGGACTGCCAGTCTACAGCAGATAAATGAAGTGGTGGGAAGTCCGCGGCCAGTTCCAGGGGGTGGCAAAGGGAATGATTTGATAGAATTTAGTCTAAAGGATCTGGAGTCGGTAAGCTCACCTCATGAGGATTCGCTGGTGATTACCATAGCGATGGGGAATTACATGGTGAAAAGGGTGTTGATAGACTGTGGGAGTTCAGTGGATTTGTTGTTTCAGAGCGCGATGGAAGAAATGGGCATTGAGAGGAAGCAGATGAAGCCCCCTTATACCAACTTGTTCGGGTTCAACAACAACATGACTGAGCCGCTAGGGGAACTATTACTGCCTGTGACCGCGAGGCCAGTGACCACTTTCACCCGATTCCTGGTAGTGGATACTAACTCACAATACAACGTGATCCTGGGGAGAAAGTGGATTCATGAGATAAAGGCAGTCCCGTCTACTTATTACCAAGTGATCCGCTTCCAAACGAATGGAGGGATATACGAGATAAAGGGGGATCAAGTCGCGGCACAGAACATACACTAGGTGAGAGTGAGGGGTCTGGGCCGCGTGCCTAGTAACGAGGCGCCGGAGACAGGGGACAAGCTGGCATAGCAATTACAGACCGCGGCCGAAGAAAAGAGGCAACTCATCGTGGGCAAGACAATGGACGAGATTGAGGTCGTAAACATCGGGGTAGCAGAGAAGGAGAAGTTCGTAAACGTAGGGACCAGTTTGTCAGAGGATTGGAAAGGGAAATTGATTGCCTTGTTAGCAGAGAATAGTGATGTATTTGCATGGATGATTGAGGACTTGGCGGGGTTAGATCCAGAGTTTGCATGTCACAGGTTGCACGTGAGGGAAGGTGCCCGCCCGGTCCAGCAAAAAATGAGGAGTATGAAGCCTCAGTATGCATAGGGAATTTGAGAAGAGGTGCAGAAGTTGAAAGATACAGGAATCATCCGCGAATGCAAGTTTACTGAATGGTTGTCGAACGTGGTAGCGGTACCAAAAAAGAATGGGAAAGTAAGAATGTGTGTGGATTTCATGAACGTCAACAAGGAATGTCCGAAGATTGCTACCCTATGCCGCGGATAGACGAATTGGTGGACCAGACCGCAGAGTTTATGTTATTTTCATTTATGGATGCGTCCATGGGCTACAATCAAGTGATGATGTATGGCCCGGACGAAGAAAAGACTGCATTCATAGTGGAAGGAGGTACGTACTGTTACACCAGAATATCGTTTGGCCTAAAGAATGCAGGGGCAAACATTCCAGCGAGTAGGTGAGAAAATGTTCGAGAACAAAATCAGAAAGAAGATGGAGATATACATAGATGACATGGTGGAAAAGAGTATTGTAGGAACCATTATTTCAGAATGACTATTTCTACAAACCGCGAACACCACCCGCAGCGGAATTAATGGGTGTCCACGATTTGTGATTGGAAAACATACCTTTGAATCCGATTTAGATAACTCTAAGAATCCAAGCTTTATCAAATCCGAAATCAACAATCAACCCCTTGATCTTCTGTTGTATTCCTTTAGAATAGATTGGACGTTGTGTGGACAACGATTTACCAATCCCCTTCTTTCTCACAAAGCTAGATCCAATTTTGGATCTATCTTTCCTTGCCTCTTTTTATGTTCAGATGAATAATGAATTTTGGCCAGAGAGAGATTATTCTATTTATAGGCTACAATAGGGACCATGAGGAGAAATTAGGGTTGGGCCTCCTAACGGGCTTGGGCTTCCCATATTCGCCCAGAACACACACCCTAAGTCCCTCAACAAATGGCTTATTCCACTAAAGGCCATTGTTGCACTACCGCCCTAATCCCAAATTACGTGTCAGCATTTATGGGCTCTATATTATATGCTTGTTGATCTCCCCGTGTTTAAGATATCGAATGTCCGTTGACTAAGTCAAGTTACTGACAACTACATTAATCAACTTCTTATCTCCTTGAGTAGTACCACTCAACCTCATTGTCATGTCAGAATAAATCCACCTGCAGGGTTTACATGACAATCTTTTTGAGCTCCTCAAGGGGATATCATCAACCCGACTTCTTGCGGGACACGGATTCCATCTATAATCAACATCACACCTTACATACAATGTTATTACCCAATCCATCGAGTTTGTTGATTTACAAATGAATCTCACTCATTGATGATTTAAAGCAATGTACAATGCATGTAAGTGCCCGTTATTATATCCGGATTAGGAGGACAAACATCCATAATAACAGGGGTGTTTGTTCTCTTATATAGTCAGTATAAGGAGAAACAACCTCACTTGGTCATGTTCAATACACACAAAGTGTACTAGTGTAATCCTATAGTCAAGATAGACTAATACCAAATTATACTACAACCGAACCAATGATTTGTCCAAATCCATCTAGGTTGTGAATGATTACTTATACTTTATAAGGTACTGATGATATGATCTTCTGTGTGTCCACACCATATCATCTACAACATAAAGTATTGGACACATGCATATAACTAATAACATATATAATATGCATAACATTTGCCCATATGATTCTCATTCAAAATATAAAGAATTATAGTTAATACAAAAGTAATGCTTTTAGTATATACCCTATCAAGTATGACTGAATAAGAGCATTTGGAGGGCCTGAAAGAGACGTTCTCTATACTACAGAGACACAGGTTGATGTTGAACCCAGAGAAGTGTACATTTGGGGTGACATCTGGGAAGTTCCTGGGATACATAGTCACATACCGCGGCATAGAGGCAAACCCAGACCATATTAGAGCCTTGTTGGAAATGCCATCTCCGCAGAATGTGAAAGAGGTTCAGAGGCTGGCGAGTAGGGTCGTGACACTCAATAGGTTCATCTCCAAGTATTCGGATAAGTGCTGACCCTTGTACCTGCTACTGCGGAGGACGACTATCACACCCCGAATTTCGACAGAATTCGGAAAAACAATATTTGTTCCCGACTCTTCGATCTTCGAGGTGTGATGCACTCTTAACTCCCAAAAACCCATAAACAGTTTAAATATGCGGATAATTAAAAACCAATAAAAATTTTAACTTAAACAAAAGTCCTCTTCATCACAAAAATTTACAAATAATATTAGGTTACAAATCTTTTTTCAATAACTCTTTATTTAAATACAACTGAAAATATAAAACAACATTTGTCTCAACTAAAAATCTATTACACCTTAAGAAAAAACAAAACATATCCTGAATGTGACGCTAATGCAAACCACAAGCAAAGAACCAACCTTCTTCAACATGAAACCCTGTCAAGACTTATCAACTATGTTCATTTAATGAACACACCCGATAAACAAACATGCAAATCGGTCAAGATTATAAAAATCTTTGGTGTGAGTTGCTCTAAAATACAACATATATTTATACATATACATACAATCCATAAGGCGCTTAGTTCCTCCACCGAGTATTTAACTTCCAACAACTAATACAACATCCTTAAGTACAATAATTAAGGCAGGTAGTTCCTCCACTGAGGCGCCTTAACTTCCCACTAACCACACTACAAACTATACGCATAATAAATAAGGCATGTAGTTCCTCCTCGAGGCGCCTTAAGTTCTAACAAAACTAATAACCAACCAAGAATATTATATACGTACCGCATTTCATGCTCAATTATAGAGTGGGTCGTCTCTGCACGAGTAATTAGTTTGACCCACCCTTCTGCACAACCATATACAATCATCTATCTAAATATATATCATTAACCAACATATTATCATAATTATATTAATTAAGGCTTTCTTTGCGTGTCCCTAAAATCACGTCGTATCTATGTCTTACCTAGTTTCCCTAGCTACCACAATCGCTTCCCAACACCGAACATGTACATCCACATGCCTCCCCTCACATAATGAACCACTCCGTGCGTAACTACCCTGAGTGGGATGCCGCACACCAGGTAACCCTCACACGAAAGCCATTATGTGAGTACTGCCACCATTCGGCATAAAATATCGCACGTCTCGTTCTAATTTTTCCAACAGAATAATCAAGGCACCATTCGGCTACGCCAGAAGGGCCATTCAGCTTCACTGAAACGCCAGAAGGGCCAATCACATTACTTACGCCAGAAGGGCCATTCAGATTCATTGAAACGCCAGAAGGGCCAATAATATCACATACGCCCATCACAAAGGCAAATCACATGAGTTGTGGTAGCTAGGTTCTAGGATTTTCGTTACGTAATTTATTCAAGTGTCATACATTTATGACACATAATAATTCCACTATATCATGTGCAGGTCAAATACCTTATTGTACTAAGCCACAATATTTAGAAATATCTCAATTATATCTCATAACCACTTTCATTCTTTCACGTGCCAATATATTATTGCACTACGCCACACTCCCGTGGAAAATATCCACAAATACTCTACTACCTCCTAGTAGCATCTTATAGATAAAATAATGGAGCGTTTATACATTTATTTCTCCAAAACTATTGCATTTAATATATATATCCCAACATATTATATAATGTCACAATTGCTTCAAACGTATCGCATACATTTTTATAGCGTTTTAGAAATATTATATCTCCTAAAGTTTCTATCTCGTCACGTGTTAAAATATACACAAAATCAATGTCAAATCTTTCCTAGATAATGACAACCAAATTTATACAAGCTTCGACAATATTTTATTACTACATTTGTCCATATACTTAAATATGTGAAAAACTGGAAAAAGTCAACATTCCACAGTCAACGGTCAAAGGTCAAAATCAACGGTCAATGGTCAATGGTCAAAGTCAAACTGTCGTTTCCATGTTCAACGGGTTCAGGGTCATAGCCATGGTTCATGGCTAAGGTCAAAGGAGCATGTCTCATGGGTTCATGAATAAGGTAAGTGGTTCGGGCCCAACTAGCCAAGCCCAAACCCAAAACCTTAGAACCCGGCCCCAAAAGTCTAAACATTTAAAGACCCAATTAGATTTATATTAAGTTATATGGACCGACATATCCCAAACAAAAAAGAAACTAGCCCAAAGAAAACACTAGTTAGCTCTGGCCCAAACTTAAACTAAACTGGTCCAAAACTCAAGATTAATCCGACTCAACCACTAATTAGTGTTTAGGCCCAAAAACGGAAATCAGAACCGGCCCAAACAAAACACAATTAAAACTGGCCCCCAACAAGAAATAGAACCGGCCCAACATAAAAATAGAGTTTTGGCCCAACCAAACAAAGCAAAAAGGCTTTGGCCCAAAGCCCCAATAGATTTCAGCCCAAGGCCCAACAGAGTCATCTTCCTCACCAGTTCCTCTCCTCCACCACCAGCCACCGCCGGCCCTCCAAAACCACCAGTTGGTTCGGTCCAACTAAGGTATCCGAACACAACTCACCTAACTTGCACGCGGGAGTACTGGATGACACTCACGGTCATCTTCTCCTCCTCCAATTTCTCCCCGAACCACCAACAGCAACCCCTAGCCAACCACCATCAACAACCTACCGAAAATAACCCAAGACAAAACCCATACAACTTTAACAAAAGCAAAAAACCTAAATTCTTGAATTCACAATCTTCTCCAAACTAGATCTGTGATGTTTCTGGCCGCCATTAACGAACACTAAGCTTCAACAGCACCTCCATTGACGTTGTTCAAAGCTATCAATAACCCCGACATCACCCAAACATCAGCCCAACAACCTAACATTCATCCCCTTACTACCACCCATCTTCAATCAACAACAAAACAACAAAAACAGTTAACATAAACTTTACTGGCGATTTCTCTGGCCGCCATTAACGGCTTCTACAACCTCCGACAGCCCCATCCGACCCAGCATTCAATCATCCATCACTAATCAAAACGTAATTCACACATCAAGATTTAAAATATATAAATTACTAATCCTAACTGCGATCTCGCTGCCATTAATAGCTGTTCAAGCTTTTACCAAGCTTCAACAGCCCACCCAACTCTCCAATACACCAACACCCACCAATACAAACAACATAATAAAAGGGCAGTACGATCCATGGGGCTCGCGCCGCCATTGACGCTCTTTCAAGTTTCAATAGTTCAAAAATTTCAATAATAACCCAAAAACAATATACCAATATTTAACTAGTTTAATAATAATGAGACATGACGAAGAAGAATGAACAATAAAACAATTTTTGTATACCGGTGAAGTAGAAAAACTAACTACTCACCTGTATTAAAACTCAACTCGATGAATCCCTCATCGTCCGAATCGTCGTGCTCCAACGCTCTACCAATCCAGCTTCTATCTCTGCCTCCATTTTTATTTTATTTTATTCTCCCAGAACCCTATTCTCCATAACAATACGAATATATACTTGGGTTTGAAACCCAAGCCCAACACATACTCGGGCCCAGAAATCAGGCCCAAGTATCCCAAATCCAATCCAGCGAATTTTAAATAAATAAATAAATTAATTAATAAATAATTACGTATTTTAAATACGGGCGTTACAACGACTGACTTCCAGTGGATCGAGGCATGAGAAAGGGCTTTTCAAGAATTGAAAGAATATTTGGGCAAGGCCTCGATCCTGTCGTGGCCAGGGTAGGAGGAGAAGTTGTATCTATACCTGTGGGTGTCGGAGTGTGCAATTAGTTCAGTGTTAATAAGGATCGTGGGCAAGGTAGAGAGACCGATGTATTTCCCGAGCAAAACAATGTTGGACGCCGAAACAAGGTATAGTAGGATTGAAAGGTATGCCTTGGCACTGGTCTTCTCTGCACTCAAGCTGAAACCTTCGATGTTCATTCGGTGGTAGTGGTGACCAACTTGCCACTCAAGCAGGCACTGAAGGCACAGAAATCAGGGAGAATGTTGAAATGGGCTGTGTTGCTCAGTTCCTATGACATTGAGTACCAAGCCAGGACCGCAGAGAAGGCCCAGGCAATGGCAGAATTTCTGGCTGAGTTTCCGGCCGAGGATCCCACCTTAGGGGAGGAGATGACCATGGAACCAGAGGTAGACCAAAACCACGACCCACTAGACCCTTGGGACATGCAAAATGGGTGGAGAGTCTTCACAGACGGGTCCACTACAGACACAGGTAATGGCATTGGGGTGGTGCTCACTACCAAAAGAACGACTTTACCCGACTGACTATGGCTGTCGCGAAAGGTATTACCCGACAGACCAAAACTACCGTAAGACTGTCGGAAAATGCTCGGTCGGCATAGGCTTCCGATGGTTTTTATTGGTCAAAACCAGCCGTCGAGATTAAGGATCTTTGCCAACGGACATTCCTGCTGTTAATAACCATCGGATATGCCTGCTGTCAAAAATCGTCGGATAGTTGCTTCTATCAAAAACCGTCGGATATTCCTACTGCTAAAAACCGTCGGTTAGACCAGCTGTCGCCAGCTGTCGGATATGCCAGCTGGTAGCCGTCGGGTAGTTTGCTACTAGACAGTTTTTATCCGTAGGGTATTAGTTCTTTATTTTAAAAAAATATTTTTTATAATAATTGTTTCAGGTATCCCAACAATACATTCTTGCAAGTTCCCACTCAAATGCTAGAAACGCCAATGTATTCATAAAGAAACAATGTGTTCATAAAAAAAACAAGAATAAGACATGTCGTTCACTAAGTATACATATTACTTCCTTCAGAAACCAAAAATCAGCACCACACCATCTGTCTAGCAACCAGTCCTAGTAATCTCTAGTACACTAGCAATGACTAAGCACCAATTGTTTAGCAACCTACTGAAATTCAGAATTAGGACTGGTCAGCTCTAAAGCACATAGTAATGCCACCACTGAATGTCTAACCAGCTTGCATCTCTGACTGGGGAAAAGATCCAACTCTACAACTAATTAAATGCATACTCAAATTAATAGTGATTCAAGTCACAAGATGTTTTTAAAAAGCATAGTTAAAACTAATTATTAAACCAAAAAAAGTGGCACAAGTCTAACCTGATGCAGTGAAGCTTTGCCTGGAGTTCGAACGGCCCCTATTGCCTCCAAATCGACCTCTATCACTACCCATCCTACCTCCTATACCTCCTCTATCACCTCTACCATGACCTCTGTCACTTTTACCACTAGAACCTCTCCCACTCCAACTACCACCACCATCTCTACTTTCTCCTCTTGGTTTTGCCTCCTCAACTGATAATGGATAATCTCCAGATCCATCAAGTTCAAGAGCCTTTGACAAACTAGCATGATCAGCAAATTCAATGTAGGCAAACTTGTGGAACAGACATGAATCTTTACCACATGTATGAATGAAATATAGAACTACCCTAAAAGAATGTACCCACAAAGAATATATCAACCAAGATAATTGAGTGAATCATCCCTGACGAGTATTTTCATCACTCCATTTTTCACTACCGGTGTGTAGTGGGATTTAAAACTACAACGATTATTATTATGCCTCAAGTGAAGATTAAGAAGTTATCTAGAACAGAATAATGCAGAGCAAGTGAGTAGCATCCACTCAACAGTGAACCTAAGGGTAAGGCCAACGACAATATGCACGCTTTGTATCATTCCTAGATTTAATTACACGTGACAGCCAACATTGTAAGTGTAGTAGATTGTAGTAAAAATAATATCTCATAACAAGAAAATCACAAGGAAAATTTTTACATACCCCTTCAAAGCACCGGATTCGTAATCCTTTGGGAGAGACACCCTTACGATCTCCCCACAGGACGCAAAGTGCTCCTGCAATGTGCTCTCAACCTGCCACCAAAGGATAGGTGAGAATAGTATCCAATTATATGATTTTAGTAGATAGTAACAATGTTCAACAAAACTCTACCTCCTAAGGCTTCCCTAATGTGTCAAAACCTCGAACAAAAACCGTAAAACTTTGGCCTCCATTATGATACGAGTTTGTCTTTCTGCATTAGCATTATGAGAATTAGTAGTGAGAAGACCAAATAAAACAATTAAAAACACATGTAATATCAGCAGTACCTAGATTGCGGGTATTAAATGAACCCCTTGGTCTGGAATAATCAAGCTTCAGCTCCCGGCCATATAACTCCTGACCATTCAATTCCATGGCCTAATATAGAAAGACAGCAAATAAAAAAGAAATATTAGGGAAAGGATTAACACCGCAAAAAACTATAGACTCCTGTCCTACTAAAGAACCACTTTTTAAGGATCCTGATGATATATACAATCCACAAAGAAGCCAATGCGCTTAACTTTCTTCCAATTGGGTATTTGGAAAAAATTATCCCATACAGTTTCAAGAGGACTGCTACTGATGGGTATAGATACAAAAAACCACCTAATTATTGTGTGTAAGCTGAGATTATTTAAATCCAGTCTCTGTAAAAACCTTGTCGAGTTTCCTCAGTACATTCACATAGTGTTGTCAAAAGTTATCAAAATAAAATGTTAAGCCACAGTTGCATGTCATTAATTCAACTGATACAACTTCACTTGACTTGAGCGACAAATTATGTAGAGATGGGACGGACAAAAAAACTTACTTTTTGTGCATCTTCCTCAGATGCAAACTCAGCATGGGCATATCCCTTGGGTCTTCCTTCCTCATTTAATGTGAAACGCACATCTTCAACTTCACCAGCATCTTTGAAGAACGCTTCCCTATAACACAAATGAATATCCATGAGAAGAGCACCAAGGAGAATGCCAACATCACAGGAATTATTAACAGCTTACACATCCTCTTTTTTAGCAGAAAATGGAAGGTTGCCCACAAATAGGGTATTTGTTACATTGGATGGAACTTGAGGTGTGGCAGGGGCTTTATTGTCCAGCTTGGCTTGCTTGTTATTTGTCTTTGGCGACTAAGCATCCTTCATTTCCACATCTGTGTCCTGCTTAAACATTCCAAATTAGAACGAACCACATTTTTCAGTAGTGAAATATATCAAAGGGACATTCCAACTACATTTCAAATGCTGCAAGCTTCTCAGTCATTTCCCCTGAAAAGGACTGTTATATTGCAAAAAAAATAGTCTCCATTTTTATATCCATTGGAATCGCTAAAAAAATATGTAATAAATAAACTTGACTAAAAATTTAAAGAATAACATGCAAACCTATCCACCAAGAACCTTGATATAGCAAATAGTACATTTTACAAGTCTAAAATAATTAACCAACTAACCAAGTACTTGACATAATGGGTTAAACTTTTATTTAAGAGCGTAATTTAAATTGAAATTCCACTCTAAACCTAAAGAAAACCGAGAAGGGAAATTTCCCAGTTCAGATCATAATAGAAAAATGAGAAAACCACTCGTGAACATCCAAAAATATTTCAGAGGTGAAGTTCCCACTATAAACGCATTACACAATGAGATTTAGTGTGCAACTTAAAGGTCTAACCAAGGGATGCACATACACGGTACACACAACAAAGAGTAACAAACCAGACATTTCACAAAAATATTTCATCTTACATTTTTCTTCAATGTCTTGGCAGGCTGTTCATCCTCGTCCTCATCAGATGAATCATCCTCAGAACTGCTGCTGTCCTTGGTGACTTCACTAGGCTTCCAGAAAGGAGAATGAATACAACAGTCAACCCATATGTCATCTAAACCCACCAAAACAAGTTTTATACCAAAGTAATGAATACATCAATGGGAAGTGAGACCTAAGAGGCAAAGAGAATATCAAGGCAAGAGCATATTTCTCCACTCGGCTGTATCTAGTCTCCGCATCTAACAAAGTCTTACTTTGGAAATACACTGGTTTTCCACTTTATCCACAACGCAAATGAAGACCGAGCTGATTGCATACTCCGTGACCCCCAGATACAAATATAGCTTCTCTCCTAATTCGGGCCGCGACAACAGAGGTGCTTCCCCCAGATACCTTTTTAACTCCTGAAATGCTCCTTCACATTCCGTTGTCCATGCGAAATCTATGGTGTTCCTCAGTAGCCTATACAGCGGCCTACATTTGTCAGATGATTTTGAAATGAATTTGTTAAGGGCTGCGACTCTTCCTGCCAACCGCTGCACCTCTTTCACCGTCTGCGGCGACGACATCTCCACCAATGACCTTATCTGTTCGGGGTTTGCCTCTATTCCCCGCTGTGTCACTATATATCCCAAAAAATTTCCCGTGGTGACTCCGAATGTGCACTTCTCTAGGTTGAGTTTCAAATTGTGGGCTCGCAGTATCCTGAATGTTTCCCTCAACCCCTCCAGATGCTCTGCCTCTGACATGCTTTTCTCCACCATATCATCTATGTATATCTCAATACTCTTTCGAATTTTACTTTCGAACATTTTCTCCCTCAACCGTTGGAAAGTGGCTCCTGCGTTCTTTAACCCAAACGACATCCTTGTATAGCAGTAAGTACCCCCTTCCACTACAAAGGATGTCTTTTCCTGATCAGGTCCATACATCGCAACCTGGTTGTATCCCATGGATGCATCCATAAATGAGAACATTCTGAACCCCACCGTTATGTCCACCAACTCATCTACTCGCGGCATAGGATAACTGTCCTTGAGACACTCCAAGTTTATGTCCTTGAAGTCAACACACATTCGCACCTTGCCGTTTTTCTTTGGGACCACGACTATATTGGACATCCAGTCCGTGAACTCAACCTCCCTTATGATCCCCGTTCCCTTCAGCCTGGCAACCTCCTCCCGGATTCCTTTTGCGTACTTAGGTCCCACTCCCCTCATCTTCTATCTCACTGGTTTCGCATCCTCCCTCATATGTAGTCGGTGACATGCGAACTCAGGGTCCAACCCGGTGATCTCCTCTATCCCCCATGCGAACACATCTCTATTCTCCGACAAGCACTGCGCCTACTTACTTTTCCACTCCTCCATCAGATCAGACCCAACCGATGTAAACTTCTCTTCTTCTCCCTCTCCCAAATTTACTACTTCTAGTTCATCCAAAGTCTTTAGGCCCACCGCGGTTTCCTCCGCTCCTTCCACTACCCCGCACTGTAATTGCTATGCTTGCCTTTTCCTGGGGTTTATTGGTTCACCTCCAGGGCCGCAGACCATCCTTTTAAATGTGTCCTGATGACTATTCTTCGATGCCACCTGATCTCCCCGAACCTCGTACATTCCTGTTGGGGTGGGGAAGCAAATAACTTGATAATAGGTCAAAGGTATCGCCTTCATTTCGTGTATCCATCTCCTCCCCAGGATTACGTTGTATTAGGAGTTGGAATCGACCACCATAAATCTTGAGAACACCGTCACGGGCCCTGTCGTTACAGGTAATAGAAGTTCTCCCATAGGCTCCGTGACGCTCCCATTAAACCCATACAAGCTGGACCGCAGCGGCCTTAATTGCCTCGGATCAATCCTCATCTCCTCCAACACTCCCCTAAATAGCAAGTCCACTGCGCTGCCACAATCAATCAGTACCCTTTTGACCATGTAATTACCCATCGGCACTGTAATGACCAACGCATCTTCATGTGGGGTATCGACGGCTCGGAGATCTGCCCTAGAGAATGTAATCTTGTCTTCCCCGCTCATTGACTCTGCACTGTATCGCTGTCCTCTGGGAGACTCGGTGACCTGCTGAATACTCGCTGTTCTCCTTACCTTATCTCTGTGGGCATTGTGACTCAGAACTTCTCCACTAAAAATAACATTTATAGCTCCTAATATTCTCCCTGGAGCTGGCCCCGGCTCCCCATTTGGGGGTTCTGCTATAAATTCCCTCATCATTCCCTTCTCTATCAACCTCTGGACCAACCATTTCAATGCATAACAATCATTAGTTTCATGATTGCGTACATGGTGATACTCACAGTACGACTTATTTGGCATTTCGGCAGGGACGGTTCGCGGACCCTCGTACCGTTGCATTTTTTTATCAACGACAGTATCTTACTCAACGACCTTTTTAAAGGTGCGTGTTCCAGCTCGCGGTATGGCTTCCTCTCCCTTTGTTATCTTCGCACTACTTCTCTACTCCTTTCTGGACGCGATGAATGTCCGCGGTACCGCTCGCTACCTTTGTCCCTTGCCTCTATCTTTCTGCGGTTCCTGCCTTTCTCTACCGATGACACTGCCTTGGCTCCCCTCTTAGAATCCTTCTGCATGGTGTCCTCATATCTAATATACTTCTCTACTCCCGGATATAAATCGTGCAAGGTCGCAATCTCATTCTTTGCAACGGACTGATGGACCCCTGTTCTGGGTCGCAGACCTCTTTCGAACGCTATTACTACCGTCCTTTCATCCAGATTCTCTACTTTTAATGTCTCGGCCTTGAATCGGCACAGATACTCCCTGACAGACTCCGCGGATCTTTGTTTAACATTGAACAAGGCCGCGATGTCCACCACCCGCCTCTTCTGATATATAAAATGTTCTACAAACGCCTGTTCCAACTCTTGGAAATTAGTTATGCTCTTCGAAGGTAACCGATAATACCAGTCTGAAGCTCCCCCCCTTCAGGCTGGCCGGGAACATCATACACCACAGCCCATCGTACCTCACCTCTTGCCAAAGAGGCATCTATTGCCTAAAGTGATGAATGTGATCTATTGGGTCTCCTGTTCCATCGTATCTCTCGAACCTTGGTTGATTGAAACGTTTTGGTACCTCCGAAGTCCATATCGCATCCGCCAGCGGGTTGCGATTTAGCCCCGCCACCACCTGACTGGCCGCGCCCATTTGAGTCTTTGTCTGCTGAAGATTTGCCTCCCGGTCGTTGTTTATCATTTCCTGGACTTGCTCCATTGTTAACCCGGTCACTGGGTTCTCCACCAGAGTTGGTTCTAGTCCCTCCTCGTCCTCCGCTTTCTCGCTCTCTGACTCCTCACTTATCTCTTCCCTGATCTCTTCCTCCACCCTCTCTTTCTCTTCTCAACTCCTCTTTTTCCTCCCTTAGCCTCTCAATCTCTTCTCGCATCAGCCGTGTTTCTTCCGCTGCCCGTTCCTCCTCTCGCTCTTCCCCTTCCTCCATTCCTGCCTCCGGCATCTGTTCTTGAAGCCTCACCTTCCTTGGTCTACCCGCTGCCTTCTTTGGTCCCATTTCTATACTCTCGTCCCCACAGACGATGCCAAATGTTTCATCCCCAAATATAGTTAAGACTATAGTTCACTATTTCTCAAATACTATTACAACTCCTAACACTATTCTTCTCTCTCCCTTTGGGTCGCCTCCCTCTTTTCTTAGGTCTCCCTCTTGGAACAATGAATCCTCCTCCTCTTCTCTCTCCACTTCTTTTTCTTTATATCTTTCCCTCTCTCAATCCTAGCCTTCCACCTATCCATCCATCTTGCGGTCTTCTTCTTTCCACGTGTAGGGTTTCCGTACCGCAGATGTCCCATCTCGATCCTGTGAACTGCGGCTATGTATCTTATGCTGACCTGGGTGCCGTCATCCGCTGATTTCCAGGGTCCCCTTATCCTACCACCACAAAGAGAGACCTAGAGTTTGAGAGAGAAAGAGAGATTGAGAGAAAGAGAAAAGAGAGAAGAGAGATAAGAGATGAGAGCTGAGAGATGAGAGATGAGAGCGAGAGAGAATACCTGAGAAGAGAGCGAGTTAATGAGAGGCGGCAGTGAGAAAAAGAGGAGAGATTAAGAGGGAGAGTTGTTTCTATTTTCCCTACCATAGTGGGAAAATACCGGGTGACTAATTCAACTTTGGGGGGAAGTGTTTTCTATTTTCCCACTTCTAGTAGGATAATTTGATTTGTCGGCTAATTTCAAATAGTGTTTGCCAAGGCCCTTAAATACAACCAAACACTGGCAAATGGTACTTCTGGTGGGAAAATACAATTAGCCACCCCCATTTGCCAGTTAACAAACACACCCTAAGAACGCACTCCATGGGCTAAACCTTGCTCACCTGTACAATTGGTAAATAGGGGCGTAAATCAACGCGCCCAGCAAGTAATCTCTAACAAGAACTATAATCCAAATCTAGTCAAGGAATACTACGATTTAACTATAAGCTCACGATACTAACTTGTCACCTCATTGGTATGTGATTAAATCTTATTCATGACATTTTTATTAATTATACTTTGTAGGAAAATAACATCTACGCCCTGACTGTACATATGGTATGGTAATTGTGGTCATTCCATCAATTCCAAACCCCATATTCCCCTGGTCAAGTAATACGACAGACTTTTCCTTAATTGCCATTTTATACAACTATATATATATACTTACGCATAAAGATATAACGTCACGCACACCTTGTGTCAATATTCGTTCAAATCTTATGACGATTAAAAGAAAAGAATTCAGTTTATACAAACATGCTCTCTGACATCTCAAATATCTTATACAGAGCAATACTCAAGCGTGATATAAGGCAAATATTTAATAAAGAATGATAATTTCCTATGCAAACAAGGCATTCAGTAACATTAGATCATTCAATTAATGGTATATGAATACCAGCAACTTCCATACTCACGACAACAATTTCGACTTAACGCATTGGACGCTATGAATTTATAATCGCAAAAATACCGAAGTAAGCATAATAAATTAGAAATCAAGCACATGATATTCATTATGATATCTAATAGCATTCTAGGACTAGAGAAAGAGATAGATGCAAGATAGAGAAACTTGCCTGATCGTCGACGGTCGGAAACTCGTCAGACACTAGAAGCTAAAGCTTGTGTCCCTACTCTTGAGCAACCTCCTGTTCTTTTATTGTTTTGTTTTATCTCTACCCTAAACACTAGGATTAACATTATCTTATCTCTTGAAAAGTTTTACAAAGTTTGGAGACTAGCAGTTCACCGACTTTGTATTTCCTTTTGGCTCTAAACTATCACTTGGGCTTGGGCCCTAAAAGAATAGTAAAGACATACAATATTACACAAAAGAAAATAGGTTGTTACAATATGGGTGAAGTCCGATTCTCAGGCTACATTTCAATCTGGCAATGTGCATTGGAGAATCAAAAGTAATGGGAACATGCTGAAGAACAAAGTTGCATGGCTCAACATCATGCACCTCTTTGTGGAGCTAGAGAGATAAATTTTTATTCGGACATGTGCTTGACAAGGGGTGTGCGCTTGTTTTAGGAACAAAACAATGGTGGAATAGCATACCAGGAATCGCACACCAAACCATGAAGACCTTGCAACCACATACTATAGATTTATAACTTAGTGAGCTCTTGGAAGTTAGAAGTTAGAACTACATTCCAATGACCTGTGCCTTATGTATTTTCCTTTTTCCTTTTTTCCCTTTTCCTTTTTATTTTTCTGCAAATTTTCCTTTTTATAATTAGAATTACCCTTTAGCAAAAAACTAAAAAAAAAACAAACAAACAAACAAACTTAACTCATAGATGAGATGGAACCGAACCTGAAGAACAATGAAATGGAAGCAGATTGTCAGCTTGCTGACCATGGTTCTGATAAAAGTTTTGTTCAATGCTTGCTCCTCACATTTCTACTTTTCTGCACATTAGTGTTTGTTAATTCAGAGAACGGACCCATAGGACAGAATCAAGTTTTAATTTAGCTTTTAGTTTGGGTCGTCAGATAATTATGGCTTAAGGACAAACTGGGTTGACCACTACTGAAAGATGATATTACTTTTATTTAAGTTTTTATCAGTTAAATCAAAATCAAAATGTTGTGGCCAGTGGGGTTTTCAATTTTGCTTTTGACCAACCCCAGACACTCACATTTTATGTTAAGACTAACATAAAAAATTTAATTTATTTTGTGTTGTACACATGTATAGTAGTGTTTGCATGTTTGTTGCACACATGCATAATCGTGTGTGCATGTGTGGTATTTGCATGTGTTATGCATATGCATAGTGGTGTAAATGTGTGTTATGCACATGTATACACATGTATAGTAGTATTTGTATTTGTATGTGTATTATACACATGCATAATAGTGTGTGCATGTTGGTATACACATGTAGTGCATATCATACATGCATAATAGTGTTTGTATATATTAATTTTGTGGGCATGTTATTCATGGTGCGGAGATCATATCTAGAAAATACCAGCCCTTAATTCAATTGGTAGGATGAGATATGGCTCTATCCTATATGGGGAGGGATCAATATACCATGGTTTTCATATCATGATTTATACAATGCCCCACAACTTCACCCACAATATGAACTAGAACTTAATTTTTTGTGGATATGTCAAACAAACCATGAAGATCACTTCCACAAAATTTCAGCTCATTTGATTGTGTCAATGTCAAAAGATGATTGCAAAATTGAAAAATCTAGGCCATTAAAAAAAATTCAAAGTTGTCAATAATTTTTAAATAGGTTAGAGGTTTTCAAATGAGTTGAATTTTTGTGGAGTATCTATATCCATAGTTAGT
This sequence comes from Coptis chinensis, assembly GCF_015680905.1. Taxonomy (NCBI): domain Eukaryota; kingdom Viridiplantae; phylum Streptophyta; class Magnoliopsida; order Ranunculales; family Ranunculaceae; genus Coptis; species Coptis chinensis. The sequence goes on along the minus strand of NC_141463.1, from coordinate 81,142,367 downwards.
AGATCATATCCACAAAATATTAGCTTTTAACTCATCTTGCAAAGGGGCGTGGTATAAACCATAATATAAAAAACCATGGTAATCCCTCCCTATATATATATATTTGTAGATACTCACAAAAAATTATAATATTTGGATATGTCTAACCATGTAAAAATTAGTGTTTATTTTTTAGTTTTTCATCTAACGGTCCAAAATTTTTGTGAGCATATATGTTCAAAAATTTTCAAATTAGATTTATTTTTGTGATATATATATATATATATATTGTAGATATAATCTCCCCACCATAGAGAACATGCTCACAAAAAATTTGGACTGTTAGATGAAAAACTCAAAAATGAACACTAATTTTTACATGGTTAGACATATCCAAATATTATAATTTTTTGTGAGAATGACGACCTTCATGGTGGGCAGATCATCTCCACAAAAAACCAGACCTTAATTCATTTGTATGTGGAAAATGTGGCTATAATGTGCACATAAGAATGTGTCTTTATCCCTCCTCATATATATAGTCCTTCTCTAAAAAGTAGCTACTTAAGTTAACTTTAAAATAAGTACGTAAGTAAAACCTCACCTACAAAATGAATTCAAACCTATTTTTTTATGGATATGATATACTCAATATTAAGATCATCTCTACAAAATTTCAGCGCATTTGGAAACCTCTAACATTGGCAAAATATGATTACAAAAACTTAACATTTCTGGACAGTTAGATTTCTTTTTAAAGATGCCAACAATTTTTATCCATGTTAGAGGTTTCCAAATGAGCTGAAATTTTGAGAAGATAATCATTATGGTGAATGCTTCGTAACCACAAAAAATTAGATTTGAATTCATTTTGTAGGTGAAGTTTTACGTATGTACTTATTTTATGTTAACTTAAGTAACTACTTTTTAGAGAATTACTGTATATATATATATACACGATTGATTAACATAAGATCTGAGGATTTGAAGAGGAAATTAAATTGTTGTTCAATTGCTTGTTTGTCGAATCGGTGTCAAAATTGACCCAATTATTCTTCAATTAACAATAACCTAGAATTGGAAAGTGAAAAAGTAAATTACAAAGTGAGAAGAGTATTTCTCATGAGAGAATAAAATGTTTTATCATATCTTAAATCACTAATCTCAACCATTGTCACCAAGTAAGTTCGGCGTTTTATTAAAAAAAAACGCGATTAAAACCCGTTAAATTGGCAAAATATCTTGTATTAGTTTAAAACCCAAGTTTTCAAAATATCGTGTTTTAGACTTAAAAAACGTTTAAAACTTGAGATTTTCAAAATCTCCCATTTAAAACTTTATTAAAACTATTTTTTTTAATCTAAAAAAAAAAGTTTATGATTATTTAGTACCACATATTTTCATTTTTTTTTCCTAAATAGTACCCTTATTTTTTTTCTTGCCTATTAGTACCCCGAACTCTCAATTTTAATAAAAGGGGTTTTGGAGTTTACCTTTTTGAAGAGTGGGCATTATATTGACTTATTGAGACAGTTTTATTTTGTTTTGGACTATTAATACTTGAAAATTTTAAAGTTATTAATTTATTTGTAGTACTTGATTATGCCATTATGGTTGGTAATTAGTAGTATCTTATTTAGGGTCGTGTTTTAGTACTGAATCTAAAACTTATAGTGTTTTGATGAGTAATTGATAATTTGATATCTTCATGTATTTGAATTTTCTTTCATTTGTATTATTATTATTTTATGTGTCTATTCTTTTTTTCACTCTTATAAAAAATCAATCTCCTTATCTATCGTATTTTTTATCATCGGTTTTTACCGTTTCTGTTACGTATTAAACATTTTAAACCCGTTTTTTATGCCCCACAGTTTTTACGTTTTTTTTCCATTTTTTTCCTAGACATTCCGTTTAAAACTCGAACTAAGTTTTTTTCAAATACGTTTTAAACCCGTACCGTACTTGGTGACAATATTCTCAACACATTTTACCTATCAAATTTTTTACCCATAGACAAACATCTGCGTATGTGTGGGTTAAGTTCCCAGGTCTACCTTTTGAGTACTAGGAAGTTGAAATACTCATGAGTATGGGACGAGGTCTTGGTTGTCCGATTCGTGTTGACTTGAACTCGTTGGAAAGAACGAATGGATATTATGCCAGCGTCCTGGTTGATATAGACTTAGCCTCTCAATCCCGGATCAAATATTTGTAGAAGTGCACGAACTAGGGATTGAGTTAAACAGAAAAATCCAATTTGGATCGATCCCTAAGTTACAGAATAACCGCAAGTGTGTAAGGGCTTAGTCAAGCTGAATGTAGGAATACAGCTAAGGAACAAGCCTCAATGCCGCAAACTACCACAGAGAATGCAAACAAGGAACAAGAAGGAGGCAATGAACCAGACGAACAGGAACCGCAGCTGGATAGGAATAGAATGTCCAGAAGCCAGAAAAGAAGACTAAAAAGAAGCAAGAGAGCACAGGAGTGGAGACCAAGAACGTCAGCCGCCACTAGTAACTCGATACCTGAAACAAGCCTTATACAACCACTGGATGTAGAAACTCAGGAAGAACAAGTGGAGGCTGGCCAGAATGCTCTGGAGAGCGAAGATATTTCGGGGAATGACAACTTGGATTCCTCGATGATAGTGTACACTGGACAACAGGAAGAAAGTAGGAACAGAGAAGCCCAATGACAAGAAACAAATCATGTCGAACCTTGTTACTCGGTCATGGCACTAGAAGAGATTCATATGTACAACCTGGAAGCAAGTAGATTCCATCTCTTGACAGCTATACAAGACTCTGAGGAATCAGAAATCTCGGAAGTGGAGACTGAGCATTTCCATGATCGTGTCCAGGTAGATAACAGAACAGCTGTTGAACCTGCTACACCGACGGTTGAAATACCATCTGGGGTTACAACTAGATCACGGGAAACAAGGTGGCAAGAGCGAAACCGATGTTGGTAAGCGAAGAAACCGAATTCAAGAAATAACAATAGTGGTAAGAAGAGTAGGGGCGACCTAAAGGCTCCAAGAACCGAATCATAGATGATGACACCTATATGCTTCGAACGTTAGAGGTGCAAAATGATGTTCGCGAGGCGAGAGAAATAAACAAGGTCGAAATAGAGAAAAAATAAAAAGCGTTTTTGCTTGCTAGAAACCAAAGTTCGGCAAGACAGATATGACTTTGTCAGAAACACATGCTGCCCTTTATGGGAGCACACGAATAACTACAGTAAAGATCCTTCTGGCCGTATTTGGATTTGCTGGGATCCGTACTTGATGGATATCAACAAGATAGCAGAATCTGATCAGTTCATACACTGTAAAGGGAGATACAAACCCAATAATGAAGATTTCTTTTTAAGCTGCGGTGTATGCGAAAAATTCCAAAATCTCGGGCAGCTTTTATGGAGAGATTTAATTGACATAAAAAGAGTTCACTTGAACTTGCCTTGGTGCTTGCAGGAGATTTCAACAACATCACCAAAGCGGAGGAACGAAAGGGTGGGCGTCCAATGCACCCAAGAGAAGCGGAGGATTTTGTGGACTGCCTGCTCAAAGCAGAACTAATTGACCTGAGATTCGGGGGCTTCTTCTACACATGGCACAACAAGGTGAAGGGCCAAGGCAGAATCATGAGCAAAATTGACCGATGTCTGGTGAACAGTCGCTGGGTAAAGGGGTTTCCTAATTCCAAAGCAGAATTTCTGCCTCACGGTGTTTCTGACCACTCGCCTATTCTCCTATCTTGGGATGACGCAGAGAGGAAGGCAACGCCTTTTAGATTCAAGAATTCTTGGCTTGAGCAGCCACAGTTCCACTCCATCCTGAAAGAAGTGTGGCAGAAACCTATTTTCTCCAACCCTATGTATGTTCTAATGCAAAAACTTAAGCTTCTGAAGGAGAGGATAAAGCCGCGGGCTAGGAATAACTTCTCAAACATCCATGGAAGAGTTCAGCAGGCCAGAGAGGACCTATATGACATCCAGAGACAGCTCCAATCAAAGCCATGGGACCCTTACCTGGGACAGAAGGAACATATAGCATTGCAAAGATATGGAGAACTGGCAGGTATGGAAATCTCTGAGATCAAAAGCAAGCAAGATAGTGAATGGATGTTAGAAGGAGATAAATGCACAGCTTTCTTCTTTAAATCCTTAGAAGAAAAGAAGGCCAGAGCAGGGATATGGTCTCTCCAAAATGCTCAAGGGAATGCTATCACTGGACACACGGCGGTGACCAAAACCATCATCGATTACTACACTTCTATTCTAGGCACTGAGGCACCGGAGCTAAGCGGAGAGAACTTCTTCAATCAGTTGCAAGTCCGAAACACCATCTCTGAACATATGAAGACTATCCTGGAAGAGGAGGTTACAGCGGCTGAAGTCAAAAAAGCACTCTTTGAGATGAAGGAAAATACAGCTCCTGGGCCGGATGGGTTCACCCCCACTTTCTTTAAGAAGTGCTGGATTGTAGTTGGGCATGATTTCACTCTAGCTATCCTTAATGCCTTTCGCAAACGGATTTTTCCTAGAGGAATAAACGCCACTTTCTTATGTCTTATTCCTAAAGTCAATAATCCCAATGCAGTTGAAGACTTTAGGCCTATAGCCTTGTGTAATACTGTGTATAAATGTATCTCTAAGGTTATAGCAAATAGGATTAAGCTAGTTATTGATGATCCGATTCACCCTAAACCAATCAGCTTTCATTCCTGGCAGATCCATTCAAGACAACATTCTGCTTTCCCATGAGCTCCTCCGAGGATATGACAGGAAGCATAGCACACCTAGATGTACCATTAAATTGGACATTCGGAAAGCTTTTGATATGGTCAGTTGGGAGTCTATCAAGGCAATGATCAGGACCTTCGGATTTCCAGACAATATGTGTCAGTGGATCGAAATGTGCATTTCCTCCCCTTCCTATTCTGTCATGATTAATGGTGCGCCGGAAGGATATTTTAAGGGTGGCAGAGGTGTCAGACAAGGAGATCCCTTATCTCCATATTTATTTGTCCTTGTTATGGAGATCCTGAGTTGTGTGATTCAAGACAGGCTCAACAATCGGCTTATCCAGTACCATTCCAAATGCAAAAAGGTGAAGCTGTCTCACTTGGCTTTCGCAGATGATGTTCTTCTGTTCTGTAAGGGTGAGGGTGCGTCCATGCAAGCCATGAAAGACTGTCTGGAAATTTTTGGAAAGGCTACTGGGTTACAGATCAACAAGCACAAGACAACTCTACTTGTGGGAGGTTTAAATGACCAAGAGGCGAGTGCTCTGGCTAACATTTTAGAGGTTGACTTGATCAAACCCCCAGTGAAATATCTCGGCCTTCCCCTCATCTCCGCCCGATTGGGTATCAAGGAATGCCAACCTCGGTAGAAGGTCACACGCAAAGATTACCAACCTGGAAATCAAGAGTTTTATCTCATCTTGGTCGATTCACGGTGATAAAGTCCATCCCGCTATCATTTCACACATATTGGGCAAGAACCTTCATTTCGCCCAAGACAAGATTTTCGAGCAAGTGGAAAGTATTTGTGCAAAATTCCTTTGGACTGGGCACAAATAATAGAAAAAAGGCTGCACCAGTAGTTGGAGCACAGTTTGTCAAACAAAGGAAGAAGGTGGGCTGGGAATTATGAATGTTCATAGATGGAATGTGGGTGCGCATTGTGGGCTGATTTTCAAAATATTCTCAACACATAAATCATCTTGCTCAAAGATATAAATAACTAGATCTCAAATTTTACTAGTTGTAGTTTTTTTTTTTTTTTTTTTTTTTACTAGATGGAGAAGGTCATAATTGGTATTAATAAAAAATAAATTGCTGACATCAGCCCAAAAATATCCTTATATCAAAATTATTAATGATTGATGATGATGTCATCCCGTTTTTGTCCTAAAACCATAATTACTAATCAATTTCTATGTTTAGGCCTAATTTTGTGGTGTTAATTTTGGACTAAATGAACTGTTAGCTAGGCCCATAATTTAGGCCAATGGGCCTTTAGTTATGCTGGCAATCTCGCATAAGGTCTCCGCTTTTTTGAACTTTGCATGCTGTAAACTTGTAATTCCGTTAATTTCAATTCAATATAAAATGAATTGTTGATTACTCGAAGGGTAAAAATACAAAATTCAAGAGTTCTACTGTATTATGAGCTCCACTTGTATAAAATTGAAGTCTTTGTCAAGTCTTACCTCTCTTATCATCTATCTATTTATATATATATATATATATATATATATATATATATATATATATATATATATATATATATATATATATATAAAAGTTTGCACACATTCTCTCTCCTCACCATATCGCTCCATTTTGCATCTCGAGCAATATGATTGGCTCTTAAAAAATCGGATGGAATAATAATTAGTGACACCTCCCCAAATTTGTTTAAATCTCCCTAATCTATCAAGTAATTATATTTATCTCCCTTAATTAACATGCCAAAAACACATTAAACCCCAAACTACCCGAGAAATTGGAAACCAAAAGTTAGAAACTCCAACACACGAAACATCTTCCTGGGAACCCAAAACTTAGAAACGTACTCCAACACACGAAACATCTTCCCAGCCCTAAACAAATTCTTCTCACCTTACTTACTTACATTTTGCACCTTAAACAATATGATTGGCTCCTTAAAAATCAAATAGAATAATAATTAGTAACACCTCCCCAAATTTGTTTAAATCTCCTTCATTTTTTTTCGTATTACTCTGACCTCCTCAAATTTTATATTTGGGGGCGTCTCCAACTTAAACTTAAAATGGAAATCAAATGTAACAAAAAAAACCCCCCACGAGTAAGAAACTAAATTCCGTCTGTCAGCCGACTGCTAACAAACCTCTTCTCTTTCACCACCACTAAATCTCATCCTCTAATCATGACGACCCAGATGAGCAAAAAAAAAAGAAAGGTATATTCCCTTTCTTCCCATTCTCTTACTATATCTAATATTATTTATTATTATTTTTTCTAATGTGTTCATTTTGGGTTAACAGTTTGTGGCTGACGGAGTATAATTATCATAAGAAATATTCTGGTTCACTTGGAGCTATTTTCCATGTTTGTTTCGGTGGGATGATTTTCTCTTACTTGGTTGCTCTTCCTGATGAGAACGTCGTCATCTTGGTCATGCCCAAGAACATGCTGCTCATTAATTGTCAGGTATATCATTTCATCCTTTTAATTATAATTAGATTCATTGATTTGCTTTAATGATTAGTCTGGTAATTATATTAATTGAATTGATTGGTTAATATAAATTGGGCATTTTGGGTATTGTTGTTTGTTAGTTGAATGTGGTTAGTTTTTGGATCTGAATATAGAGGAAGTATGTTGAATAATGAATATAAAATGAGTATTTTAATATATATATATATATATATATATATATATATATATATATATATATATATATAAAAGCTTCGTGCACATCCTCTATATATATAAAATGAGTATTTTAATATCTATATATATATAAAAGCTCGTGCACATCCTCTCTCCTCACCACATCGCTCCATTTTGCACCCCGAGCAATATGATTGGCTCCTAAAAAATCAGAGGGGTTAATATTTAGTAACACCTCCCTATATTTGTTTAATTCTCTCTCTACTATTCTGATATTATTATGACCTCCCCAAATTATAATTTTATAAACAAATAATAATGAAAAAAATGTAAAACAAAATAACCAAAAAAAACCTAAACCAAGAAACCTTTGGAAAAAAAAAAACGAAGCCCTTTCTTTTCGATCGCTCGGTACTTGTAAGTACCCTCCGTTCCACACTACAGTGCACGTGTCCACATACCAGGTCATCCACCTTCAACTCGTCCCACACCATCAGATCGTACCCCACAACCCAACACCCAGGTCGCCCAACAGCATTAGTTACAGCCATTTATAGAAGCGAACCAATTAGCGCAATCTTGGAGCTCAATCAACGCCACAATCATGGAGACATTAACTTTGTAACAGTAGAGTAATGGCGAATCATCAGGATAGCACACAAGGTGGATCTACACTTCATAACGGTCCAGAGCAGTTATAGAAGGTCAGCTCAAACATCTATAAATAGAGAGAGATGAACTACGTAAGACTTGATTCAAGTTTACCCCAAGAAACTTGATACGTAGGCAACTCTTATCCCAAGAAGAGTGCAGCCATTCCCTACCACACGAATCATCAGGTCGTTGTCTAGTAAATACAACATCTACATTGGCGCCGTTTGCCAGTTCGTTCACTTGAGAAAATACACACACCATTCTCTCAAGCCCACGAAGCTGGTCACAAACAAGCCACTATGGAAGCACAATTACAAGCATTAGCAAATCAGATGAGGACGCTACAAGAGTCGTTCGTAGCACTTCAACAAGAAAACCAGACACAGTGGAGAACAACGTCGTCACAGCCCTCACCAACACCACCAATCAAAGGTTGGAAGACTTCGTGCAAAGATTGGAAAAGGCGAACGACAAGGATAGCGCACTTCAAATCGCCCAGAAAATACTCGGACGCATACAAAGCCGTCACCATTCACAAATCGAATCAGGCCACAAGCAGCGCCGAGTTCATCCAACCAACGTTCCCACTGTACGACGGTAGCTCGTGTCCAGGTCAGCACATAGCTCGTTTCAACCAAACTCTCGCACTCTACAGCACGCCAGAATACGACTACCTTAAGTGCAAACTCTTCCCAGCCAGCCTGAAGGACGGAGCCATAGATTGGTTCTACACACTCCCTCCTGATTCCATCATCAACTTCGACAAGCTGGCCGAAACATTCGTGGCAGAATTCATCCACAACAGGAAGAAACAGGCCGACCTAGACTCGCTGTTCCAGCTAAGGCAAGTGCATGGCGAGACAATCCGTGCGTTCTTAAGACGTTTTAAGAAAGACCTCCTCTCGTTGGAAGCAGGACTCAAGGACAGCTTTGCAACTTATGCGTTCACAAACGCCCTCTTAGACAATTCCGACCTAGCAGGGTCCCTCATGCGCAACAAGCCAGAGACCCTAGATGACCTGTATCACAGAGTCGACAAGTACATAAAATACGAAGAATGGATGTCCCAGCGCAAAGGGAAAGAAGTCCTCGCAGTAAGCAACAGACGAGGATCCAAAGAAACCAATCAATATTCAGGCAACAACAACAACAACAACAAGAACAAGAGATCCAGCTCTAGCAAGCCTTCGTACACAAAGGGGGAATTCTCCAACTTCTCCAGGACGCCGAGTCAAATCCTGAAAAAGATATATACAGCACCATACTTCAAACCCAACATCAACAAGGTGATCGCCATACCAGAACGTCCATACTGCCATTTCCATAAGCTCCACCATGACACCAATGATTGTTGGAGCCTCAAACACTACCTCCAAGACTTAGTGGAGGATGGCAAATTGAAAGAGTTCCTGCCATAAAGCGACCTAAGGCACAAGCTGGATGTCAAATACTACAGAAGTAGGAGCCGCAGCAACGAACGACCTGCCAACAACAGAAGCAGGAGTAGAACAGCCCGACGATCTAAATCTCCAGGTCGGTCGAGGCACAACAAGAGACAACACTCCTCTGACCACGATGAGGAGAAAATAATCAACATGATTACAGACACATCAAATGACGAAACCTCAAGTCGGGAGAAGCGTAAAAGAGTAGGAGCGCTTCAAGAAATCTACCACCTCTCACACAAAGCCGAGATGATTAATCCCACAAACCTTCAAACAACAACACCAATTTCATTCACTGAGGAGGATCTAGACAAGGTGTGCCTACCCCACAATGATGCCCTAGTAGTGCACATCAAAATTAACGGGTGGACAGTCAAAAGACTCTTCATCGATCCAGGCAGCTCGTGCGACATACTTTTCTATCAAACTTACAAGGACATGCACCTGCCAAACTCGGTGATGATAGAATCAAATGCACCGCTCTATCGGTTTAATGGAGATCGCACAGATGCCATTGGAGATGTCATCCTACCAGTCTCCATTAGAGAAAAGGAAGACATGGTCAAAACCTTAACACGATTCAGCGTGATCGATGTCAAGTCGTCCTACATTGCCATTCTAGGACGCCGATGGATTCATAAGATCCAAGCAATTCCATCAACCCTACACCAGGTCCTGCGATTTCCCAGCCCCCGAGGCATCATAGAGCTCAGAAGCAACCAACTAGAAGCCCACCAGTGCAATCACGTCAGCACAACGACCTCACCCAAGCCTCAGGTCGTTGAAGACAAAGACGTCCCAACGAAGCAAGATCCTCAAATGTCCAACCCTACAACAACTGTAGCAGACAAGCTCAAATAGAACCAGGAGAAAAAGTCAATCTGGGCTCAGATGAAGACCCAAAGTTTGTTTATGTAGGGGCTGATTTAGACCCCAAGCTCAAGGAGCAACTTGTCAAATTTTTATCTCTCAATAAAGATGTTTTTGCTTGGTTGTATATCAATATGCCAGGAATCGACCCTAAAGTCACTTGCCACAAGTTAAATGTAGATCCAACAGTCAAGCCTGTCAAACAATGACCTAGGAAACTAGCACTCAAATTTCAAAAAGCCATTAATGAAGAGATAAAAAAGCTCAAGAATGTTGGATTCATCAGAGAAGTCGAGTACCCGACCTGGCTAGCCAACATTGTCGCCGTTCCAAAAAAGAATGGTCAGGTACAACTTTGCATAGAATTCACCAACGTCAACAAGCACTACCCAAAGGATAGCTTCCCCTATCAAGGATCGACATACTGATAGATCAAACGTGTGGCCACGAGCTGTTATCATTTATGAACGTATACAGTGGATACAACTAAATACTGCTTGTAGAAGAAGACCAAGAAAAGACATCCTTCGTAACAGAGCAAGGAACGTTCTGTTACAACGTCCTACGATTCGGCTTAAAGAACGCCGGCGCGACCTACCAAAGACTGGTCACCAAAATGTTCAAAGACTTGCTAGGAGACACCATGGAGGTCTACATAGACAACATGGTGGTCAAAAGCGAAAAGGTGGGCAATCACATCTCACACCTGCAAGAAGTCTTTAAATGACTTCCCCAAAACAAGATGAAGCTCAACCCAACAAAATGCGTATTTAGAGTAGCCTCGGGAAAATTCTTAGGTTACCTTATGTCACAAAGGCACATCGAAGCAAATCCAGAACAAATACGAGCTCTCCTTGAGATGCCAGCACCAACCACAAAGAAACAAATTTACAAGTTATCAGACATGGTTTCAGCACTCAACAAATTTATCTCACGAGCATCTGACAAATGCAGACCATTCTTGCAAATATTCAGAAAAGGCACAACATTCACATAGACAGACGAGTACCACAAAGCCTTCACCGACCTGAAAGATTACTTATCAACGCCGCCCGTCCTATCCAAACCAGAGGAAGGAGAAAAACTGGGGCTTTACCTTGCAACAAACGACTTTGCAATCAGCTCAGTTCTTTTTTGCAAACATGAAGGAGTCGAAAAGCCAGTCTACTTCACCAGCAAGATGTTGGCAGATTCAAAAAAGCACTATTCTCTAATGGAAAAAGCAATGCTGATCTCTTTACTCTATTCAGCTCGGAAGTTCCGACCTTACTTCCAATCATACAGCATTAAGGTAATCACCGATGTACCCTTCAAGCAAGTACTGAGTTCCAGCAACAAAACCGCTCGAATGGCTAAGTGGGCTGAAGAGCTCGGAGAGCACCACATAGAGTTCGTTCCCAGAACGTCTCGCAAAGGACAGGTCGTTGTTGATTTCCTTGCGGACTTCCCCGTCAAGGACATCAGATGGGAACCCGAGCCCATCACTTCACTCCATCAGCTAGCCACCCCAGACATATGGCACCTCTACGTAGATGGAGCATGCAACAACAACGACAGTGGATTAGGGGATGTGTTAACATCACCAGAAGGCACCCAGCTACAAAAATCAATCAAGATCGATTTTGCAACGTCTAACAAAGAAGAGAAATACGAAGCATTGATCGCATGCCTCCCCATGGCACAACAACTACAAGTCCCAAAGCTTAAAGCTTACATCGACTCCCAACTAATCGTCAAGCAGATCACCAAAGAGTATGTCACGAATGGAGCAAACCTAGCAAAATACGCTCAGGTCGTCAATGACCTCATCGGATCGTTCAAAACGTTCTCATTGGAGCACATTCCCAGGGATGATAACAAACATGCAAACAGTCTAGCTTTCTTAGCCTCAAAGACCCAAGAGGTTTGCCCCCAGCACAGTCTACATAGACATCCTGGAAATACCCGCATACCAGAAAGAAAGTGTCAACAGCCTCACCAACTTGATGCCTTCATCTGAAGAGGAAATCACTCAATCTTGGATAGGCCCATTCTTGAAATACATTTTACAGGGTGAGATGCTAGCTAAGGCAAAGAATGCTTATGCAATACAATTTCAAGCCCCAAGATACACAGTAATCAACGGACGATTATTCTACAAATCTGTAGGAGGGCCCCACCTAAGGTGCATAACTCCACGCGAAGGCCAACTCATTTTCGATGAAATCCACAAAGGTGAATGCGGCAACCATGCAGGAGCAAGATCCCTGGCACATAAAGCAATAGCCCAAGGGTATTATTGGCTAGGCATGCATATCAAGGCAAAAAGGTACGTTCTTAAATGTCTCCAATGTCAAACATTTGGCCACAACTACCTAAGTCTAGCAAGGGAGTTGATCAATATTGCAAGCCCATAGCCTTTCCACATGTGGGGGCTAGACATCATGGGACCATTCATCCCACCAAAAGTACCCACCAAAGGTACCCCACAAAAGAAAACATGGCTCAAATACGTCCTGGCAGCCACAGATTACTTCACCAAGTGGGTCGAAGCAATCCCGCTAGTCCAAGTCAAAGAGGTCATCGTCATCAACTTCATATGGACCAATATTATCACAAGATTTGGTCTACCCTACACCCTTGTCATGGACAACGGAACCTAATTTGCTGGCACACAAGTCAAGGCCTTTCTACAAAAATGGCGTATCACTCAAGCATTTTCTACACCTAGATACGCACAAAGCAATGTCCAAGCAGAGGCCACAAACAAGGCCATCAAAGGAAACCTCCAAAAAGAAGGAAAGCAAGAAAAGCCAATGGCCAGAACAGCTCGAGAACATTCTATGGGAAAACAGAACAACACCTCGGGTTAGTACCAACGAGTCTCCTTTCACACTTTGCTTCGGAGCTAAAGTAGTAATACTATCAGAGCTCACAATCACAACCACACGCTCAGACATCGTCAAATCAAGAGACAATGACAACATCTTAGCCAAAGAAGTCGATCTCCTAGAGGAACGAAGAGAAAGAGTTGCAATATCCCTAACTTGGTACCGCCAAACAATTCAATGATCTTACAACAAGAAGGTCATCCCAAGATCTTTTCAAGCTGGAGGCCTAGTCCTCAAAAAGACACTAGCTCTAGCCAAACTCAACCCAACATGGGAAAGCCCCTACATTGTTGACAAAGTCGTTAGAAATGGTGTATACTGGCTCAAAACTCAGCTCGGTGATATATTTCCCCGACCTTGGAATATAGCTCTACTAAAGTGATTTTATCAATAAGTTTTTCTCCTGATACGTAAGTCGATTCGAATAATATTCCATCAACATTTCAAGTATTGATGTCATTTTTTGCATTACATGAATACAATGCTTCTTACACTGCGTAACCTGACCTAGGACATCACAATGTCAGGTCGTACAACAAAGGCGGAGTCTACAACGACTCAACTACAACCACACAGTGGTTAATTATCAATAAATTCAAGCAAGGTCCCCTAAAAGGACCCTAAATCAACTTAACACCAATGTCAGGGTTAAGTATGATTCAACTGTAATTGCCACTCAAAGGACAATTATCAGACAAATACAATCTAGGGGACCCCCAAAAGGACCCTAAGTCAACTTACGACCTCAAAAAGGGTTTAAGTTAGACTTAACAATAATGGCCATTCAAAGGCTTATTATATCAATAAGAAGTTCCCCCAAAAGGAACGACTCAGCATATATACCTAAGGACCTGACAAAGCCTAAGTGCCAACTACGCAAATATATCAGGTCATACACAAACGCTCTACGACCTGTTACAATCAGACGACCTAGCAAAGTCAAACAGTACATCAGTACTACTACTATATATACAACACAGGTCGTCAAACAGCAAATCAGAAGCAACAATAGCAATCACGTGCATGCTTCAAGCCAATTTCAACAAGTAAGTAATTTAAATATTTCTACTTAAGCACAATTTCGGTTAGATATTGAGGCCCCCAGGTTATCCCAGGAAAACGACCTCAATATCCCCAAGAAAAAAAAAATATAGAGTATCAGTATCAAAAACAAAGAAGTGTTTAAATATTGTTCAAAGAGCCCTCAACCCAAGATCAAACACAAGATGTTCAAGATCACAAAACACGAGAAACTTGCTCTACGTTCAAAGGATCCAGCTCACAGCCCTCTGCAGCAATAAAACTGCTAGTAGGATCAACAACCACTTCAGGCACATCCAAGACAGCAACAATAGGAGGAATAACTGGAGGAACGGCTGGAGCAGCACCTAGATCGGTTGGCAGGTCAGATCGTCTACTAGCATCTGCACCAATATCTTCAGCAGACACTGTTGTAGCCCCACATTTAACTGACATCTTTAGGAGCTCATACTCATGATCTAGCTCCAAATAATCATCTACCAGAACGTAAGTATCACCACCCTCCACCAAGTCAACCAGGTTGTTATATTCAGTCTCAGCTCGTTCAATAATGGCCCGCGCCTTCTTGCACTCGGCGACCCATTGCTGAACCTCTAGCTTTGCAGAGTCAAGAGATGGTTGCAACAGAGCCACTTTCCTACTCAGCTCTTTCACCTGAGCCCTCAGCCCTGCGACCTTAGCCCTCTCCACCTGTTGTTCGGCCACCAGCTTGCCATAAGCCTTCTTGCTGTCATCCAACTCCTTTTGGTACAGATCGGAGATAGATGCCATCTCCCTTAACTTCCTGTACATGGCCAGAACTTGACACATAACAAATCAAGATTAAAATGGATCAATATTGACAAAGCCCAAAGAAAACAAGCTCAGAATGGATATACTCACATAGCATAGCAACCGATCCATCTCCTTTAAGTTCACATCAAGACTCTTACCATCCAACTTATGCCTGTCTCCATCAAGAACAATGCTTTCCATCAACCCTCCAGCAACCAATGTGGACTTGAAGCTCCAGTCTCCATTCTTCACAAACTTCCTCAGCCCACTAGCAAGGTCCTCATACATGACAAACCTATCCAGAACGACATCTCCACTCTTGTCGCCTGGGGCCACACTCCCTGACCCTTTGCACTGCTGAGCAGTAGGCTTACCATCACCTACCTTCTTCTTACCATGGGCCTCAGCTACCCCAGCGTCAACCGCCAAATCAATCAGGTTCATCTTCTTCAAAGGTATCCGACCTGAAAAAGTACGACCTTCCACAATACTAGGTTGTTCCTCCGACTCAGATCGGGACCTCTTAGCCCCCTCCGTCTCAACCACTTCGGAGCGCCTCTTCAGATTAGGCCTTTGGAATGAAGTGGGAGCATCAACATCCCCACCAGCACTTCCACCAACATGGTCAATAGCAAGACCACCAGCACTTCCAGCACCCGAGTCAGAATGGGTGGATGCAGAATGATCTACATCCCTAGAGGAGAAGCGGTTGGATGCAGAATGATCTGCATCACCAGAGGAGAAGTGGTTGGACGCAGAGCATCCTCCATTCACCAACTTAGAATGTTGGGATGCCAAACGATCCACATTACCAATCTCAGAGCGTCTGGATGCAGAACGCCTATCAGCAACTCCTCCAACCGTCCTAACTGCTCCAGATCGGCTATCACCAGCCACTCCAACCCTTTTCACTCCAGAGACAGGTGCTTTGTTTTGGCTCTCCCTCTCCATTGCAGAATCCGAGCTAGAATCAGAAAACAACGACAGCCTTGCGAGCCCTCTTCTTTTGCTCCAACTTCTTACGGTTAATCTTCTCTCCTCCACGCCTTTTAAAGTAATGAGCAACCTCCCCTAACAAAGCTCGTTTCTCCTCCAAGCTCAAACAAGCAAACCTTTCTATAACAGCATTCTTGGTACGAATATGAATAGAAACCTTTGCAAAAACAAAACAAATAAGTCAGAATGTCCAAATCATAATATACCATACACACATTACGACCTAAAACCAACGACCTACCAACAAACTGTACAACACGACTTGCCAACTATAAATGAGGAGGGCAATATCTATCCATAACCAAAAATGGCCTCCGACTCCACTCCTCCTTACTCACCCCAGAGATAATAGGAGATTTCTCCCTACCGACCTGAAAACTGAAATTCATAACACTCGACCTCCTCACAACAAAGTGCTCCAATACATCTATTAAATAGATGTTATAACCCCTATCATTCAACAGATCCAACACATGGAAGATCCTCCAGCTGTTCCTTACGAACTGGCAAGGGGCTTTTCCCAAATAATTCAGCACCTCCACAGTAAGACGGGATAGTGGCAACCTCATCCTAGCCTTGAACTGTCCATAGCAAACAACTACTCCTCCACCCCAAGGAACATAGTCATTATGAAACAAATTCCTCTCCCCCCACAGGTCATACATGGCCAGGTCGGCCTTCACCCAGCCAAACTCCTCTCTCAGAGAAGCATAACAATCTTCTGACCTAGGCCTCCTCACATCTTCAGCCTTCGTCTCCATCAGTGGAGACGACGAAGCCTCATCACCACTACGAGACCTAACTTCAACATCTTCCTCTTCATCACTTACTGTTCTCTCTCCCCATTCATCAACTTCAACCTCACCACTCAAACTATCACTAGTCATAGACATTGCAAAATCAAAGAAAGATTAAAAGATTAAAATTTTAAGTTGTCAAACACGAACCTGATATCAAAGGAAGAGGAACTTTCTTTCTTTCTTTCTTTCTCTTTGTTTTTCTTTTTCCTTTGCTTGAAAAATGAATAGACGAAAATGCTTTACAAGTCAAAACCCTTCAGCTGCCAAAACCTCGAGACTACAAAAATGTTTCGTGTTCCTAAACACCTAAATCATTACTCGCCCACAAAACGCCATAATTTCAGGCCCACGAATCCAGCCCAATAGTTCCAGAACATTTTCCAAAACCTAAATTCAAAACAAACAGTTGTCAGACACGTGCTTTCAAACTTTACTTTGTAACCGTTCTTTTTCCATGTGACAGCTGTCCAAAGAACAAATAAAAAATAAAGGGGGTTGTGTAAGTACCCTCCGTTCTACACTACAGTGCACGTGTCCACATACCAGGTCGTCCACCTTCAACTCGTCCC
This sequence comes from Coptis chinensis, assembly GCF_015680905.1. Taxonomy (NCBI): domain Eukaryota; kingdom Viridiplantae; phylum Streptophyta; class Magnoliopsida; order Ranunculales; family Ranunculaceae; genus Coptis; species Coptis chinensis. The sequence goes on along the minus strand of NC_141463.1, from coordinate 81,124,975 downwards.
ACACCAATAGATCGTACCCCATGACCCAACACCCAGGTCGTCCAACATCATCAGTTACAGCCATTTATGGAAGCAAACCAACTAGCGCAATTTTGGAGCTCAATCAACGCAACAATTATGGAGACATTAACTTTGTAACAACAGAGTAATGGCGAATCATCAAGATAGCACATAAGGTGGATCTACACTTCATAACGGTCTAGAGCAGTTATAGAAGGTCAGCTCAAACATCTATAAATAGAGAGAGATGAACTATGTAAGACTTGATTCAAGTTTACCCCAAAAAACTTGATACGTAGGCAACTCTTATCCCAAGAAGAGTGCATCCATTCCTTACCACACGAATCATCAGGTCGTTGTCTAGTAAATATAACATCTACAGTACCCTTGAATAAGGTGAACCCCATACACAAACTGCATGTACATGGTACAAGTAAGAACAACTCCATCTCTCACAAAATCAACTTCTCATGAGGGAATGGATGATTCAGTTAGTTCAATCGTCTATTCAAAGCATGCTAAAAATTGTGGTTGCCCTGCTTCTATGATGAATGGATTAGAACTAGCTTTAATGTCCAGTACTATGACGTTTTAGGTTTAAGCCTTCTCTGTTCATAAATGTTCAGATCTCTCAGATATGCTATGGTGAATAATTTTAGCCTAACCCATAAACAATTTGAGGTCCGAGTCCAATATTTATTTTCTGAAGATGTATGAATCCTTCAAAGTTAGAACAGGTGGACTGTTGAGGTCGAACATCCAGCCTTTCTAGGGAGGGAACAATACCAGTAGCTCACCCAGTTGACATTAGATGATTAGAAGCATATGGAATACATAAATAATTTATAACACACATGTCTCCTTCTAGCATGGTTGTAAATACATTCTGCATTGTTAATAGTGTCAACTCTCAACTTTAGCTATCCATCATGTGATATATTGTATCGCTTGGTTATCCTAAATTTTATTAAGTTCGGTGAGAAAGAAGATATACCTTGCCTAGGGCCCCAACAAACTTACCTGCAAGTACATAATTATCATTTATCACTGAATTTTAGCGGCAGCCTTTTAGCTTTTTTTTTGCTACAACAATTTTGCTTTTGTTTGAAGAATGAGTTCATCTCTTTATTTTTGTGCAGCTCGATTTCCCTCAGATGACAAGTACTCGAGGCAGAGAATTATTCTGAAGAAAAGGTTTGGATTGCTGGCAAGGCAAAAACCAGCACTAAAGTATTAAATACTCGGTCTGTTAGCCTTATCAAGCACAAGGATCTCCACACATAATCATCAGTTTAAGGTAAAAAAAAAAAAACTCATTACTGAATAGCAATCATCAGTAAGAATTTCTCTTCACGCAAGCACTCAAGCATTGTGAGGTTGGATAAGGTTGTTGAAGAGAAGGCTGGTAGTATTTCATCTCTTCAGGATATGGGTTCTTCTAAAATGGTTCCTTATCTCAACGTGTTCATTTTCTCCAATATAGGTGGGGTGGTAGCCGATCGACTAATCACTAAAAAGATCTTATCTGTGACTAGGACAAGAAAACTTCTAAATACTATCGGCTTCATTATTGCCTCCTTTACTTTAATAGCACTGCCACTATTTAGAACATCTGATGGGGCTGTATTTTGTTCTTCAGTTGCTCTTGGTTTTTTTAGCTCTAGCTTAGGGAGAGCTAGATTTGCTATAAATCCTATGGATATTGCTCTAAGGTATGTAGGAATATTGATGGGAGTATCTAATATTGCTTGTACATTGGCTGGTATAGTTGGAGTTGGTCTCACAGGTCAGCTACTGGAAGCTCCAAAATCTACTCATTCAGACCTATCAAGTGCTGAAAGTTGGAGGTCGGTCTTCTTTATACCATGGTACCTATGTATATTCAATTCAATCATTTTCCTACTATTTTCAATTGGAGAAAGAGTATTTGATTAAGAAACATCATGCTTTTTAGCATCTAAGGAAAATCTTCTGAATATTCTTTTATGGTTCATCCATACTGCGACCTCTTAATGAATTTTATTGAAGGGAGGAATTTGTATCACATCTCTCAGATGATTTTTTTCTCCCTGTATATTAACTTCAACAAGAGATATAGACTGGATTTTGGAGCAATCATAAGGTACGAAAGGTTTTAGTTATGATATTTTTTGTTTTTATGTCTTTTAAAATATTTGAGCTCATTTCTTTTGTTGTAAACACAATGTCATGTTGGAGCAGTTTTGATTTTTTATCAAGGATCAAGGAGCTTACATTCCCAAGATTGGCAATAGTCATATATTGTTCATACATTATTGGTATAACTGTTAGGTGAAAGAAAAGATAAATATAAATAAATAAATACGGCTCATATAACACAGATTTTGGTTAGAAGTTGGAATGTCAGAGGAACTTTTGATTGGTATCCCTCAGCAGACAACTACGTTTCATGACATCTATATATTTACAATTTACCTATGATGATAAGAGAGAGTGGACTTTCATTCTAATCCATTGTAATAGTATGGGAGGCTTCTAAGTGTTAATAGGCTTCGAAAATTAATAGGCAACTAAAGCATACTTTACAGGAGAGGCTTCTAAGTGTTAATAGTAGACTAAAGGTCAACCATATACTATTTTTCCTTTTTTGTGTTGATGTGAGAATGATATATCCTACTTAAATTTTGCGTTTATGTCTAGGACACTTTTCTCTTCTCTTTATTAAGACCACATGAATTTAATTCTTAATTTTCACCTAAAACCCAATATATGATTGATCTCAATAATGAGTGGTCAAGTCTAGACATAAGAAGAGCAATTTCAATAATGATGGAGTGGAACATGGTAGTGAAAGCTCAAAGTTAAATTGTTTGTGCCACAAACTGGGTGCTAGAGCTCGAGTCTTTAGGTAAACGTTTTAGTGTGACATTAAGTATTGTTTATTCAATCATTACTTGGTTATAAATGTAGCATTTTTACACTGTAGATTGTTATTGTTTAATGAGTATAAATATCGTGCACCATGCATTACATGGGGGGTCAACTTTTCAATTGCTATGCAGTTGCGTATGTACAAGTATTTAGTAATTACTTTGTGTTGCTTGTGTGGTGGCCATGAAGAGAGTTTAGCTCATCTCTTCTTTGATTGTCCGTACTCAAAATTGGTCTGGCAGAATTTCAAGAAAGCCATGAGGTTACCAGAGATGGTGCGAGCATTGCATAATGAATGGTACTACTTGATGAGACTTTGCAGAGCGAATACCTTAGCTACTGAAGTGATAAGAGCCTTTACATGTGCTGCAGTCCAAACCATTTGGAATGAGCGAAACTGGAGGTTGAAGAAAGATAGATTTTGGTCAGCAGATGTTGTGAGCCAGAATGTTTTGAACAGCATGAAGATTTATTTGGGGAAAACTCTAGAGTCAGTAAAGGAGGAGGCTGCGAAATTGCTCCTAACGAAACTGGGTATTGGGGTTACTCTAAAGCAAAGAGACGAGATATGGGTAAAATGGAGTAAACCAGCAGCTAGAATAGTAGCTTTGAATTTGGATGAATCGGTACAAAAAGGAAAGGCCAGCTATGGTGGAACGGTAAGAGATTGGAATGGAGACGTACTAATGGCTTATAATGGCAGCTCTACCAGAATGTCAGTCCATACCAGGAGTTACTAGGGGTTCAAAAAGGACTAGAAGGTGCGGCAAATATGAAGATTAGCAGAATTCAAGTGCAATCGAATTCTCTGAGGGCGATACAGATCTTGGCAAAGGAGGAAGAGGCACCATGGCACTGCAAGAACATAGTTGCTCATATACAAGCTGATATTTTGAAGTTTGAGCTAGTAACATTAAAGCATGTATTTCGCGAGGGTAACCAAGTAGCAGATTATCTATCTAAGCTAAGTAGGCAAAATTGTAATGAGTGTGTGTACTTTATTCCACCGTTGGATCACAAACTTAATGATTTGATCTTGGCGGATAAGGAAGGAAATATGTATCTGCGAATATCATAGTTTCATAAATAAAAGGTTGGGGAGTCCTAAACCCCTAGTTATTTAAAAAAAAAAAAAAGTAATTACTTTGTACTTTAGACAATTGTTGGTTTGTAAACCAACCATAGACCCCTCCAATATGCCCGCATATCGTTTGTGAGAGGGTTCAATAGACCCCTCCAATGGTCTTGGCCACTAAGTTAATTGCTTCCAATATTTTGCTATGCTAGCTACAATTTGCTATGTTCCGTTCTTCAGTTAATGTTGGAAGGTTGTCAATTGTCATATTATTATTGTGCTTATATTTGCTCAGAAATAGTTATAAGGTGGAGTCCAAAAAATGAGTTAGGTTAGTTTCAAAAAATTTGAAAACAATAAGAGAATAGTAAGAGATATTTGACATAGTATAAATATAATGGAAACCAACTACTAAAAATAATGTATAGCTCCTCCTTCGACCACGTTAGTTACTCAATCTTAGGAGTAGGGATCCCAAGACAGACTAAAGAGTAACACCTCTTGATAGAGCTAGCTCAGACAAGAGTACACCTTAAGCAAGAGCTAACAAAGAAAGAAGAGTATCTGATGCAAAAGTGCACTTCTCCATTTTCACATAGAGCAGGTTTTTCTTCCATGTAGAGGCCTTATGAGTTCCCTAGGTACTCCCCAGATTGCAAGTACTAATAGATATTGACCTTTTCTAATAGAGCACTCAATCAATCCCTGTTCATATTGATTTTGATTGAAGGGCTGTGAAGAAAGCTACAAGAGAGTCTTACCATGTAAACGTTGTCCTTTTTAGTATGTTATATTCTTTAAGCTTTCAATATTTAATATATATTTTTTACTTTAGGTATCAATATCACTTGGATTCCTTGTTCCTAAAAAACGCATGTTTAACATCAACTCATACCATTTTTTGTCTCTAAATGTTGGGAATCCACTCTTAATTCTTATTTTGATTGTCGCCTTATTTTGTTAAACTATCTTTCCTTTAACATTAACTGTTGTGTGCAGGTGAACGAATCATTGCACTGCGGCCACAATGCTAATGTCCTGAGTAATATGTGTTGTTTGATATTTCTAATATATATTTCAAATGCTCATATTGTAGTAATAGTAATTTTCATTTAGCTATGAGTCTTTGTACTAACTTTAATTTTGTGGATTTTATGTTTGTTTATCGCTCTTTTTTATTAGGTTCCCTTCAATCCAATCATTCAGGTACTTCGATCATGTTCAAGCTCTTTGATGTACTGTTACGGTTAAAACTAATGTGTTTGGTGATGAATGAAATGTGTGAAAACTGCTGCTCTTTCAAGTAAATTCAATAGATATTGTTTTGTGTACATCTATTTATAGATTATGCAGCTTTTTTTACACATGGGAATCTATATTGTTATGTATCTATCTATATCATTACAAATCTCTAGATATCTTACGAGCTATATATAAAGTCTGCCATAGTGCACCGCTATGTGTGATCAGTGATGAGTACATATAACATTGTTAGCAAGTCCATCTGCTGCTCCATTACATCTTTTGAAAATATGTATCGTTTAGTTTTTGGTCTATTATAGTTAAAATTATAGCTATAAATTTCTTAATGCATATATTTTTGGTTTGAAGGCGTACGCAGAATTCAAGTTGACTGGGTGTTCCATCTTTTTAACAGAAGATGAGAACCAACAATACGATTTGCAATCTGTTAGAGTTTTTTCGTCCTGATTAAGGCTACTCTAGGCAGTTAGGTTGTGCCAAAGCCTACCTAAGCTTCTAAAGTTCTGCCCCAAGTCTGCTCATAATAGTTATAATAACACATTGCGTCTTAGATCATCATGTTAGATCTACCCATTTGCGTTCATGTAAATAATTTACATGTAAAAAATATTTTCTAACGGCAATAGAAGGTGCTTTCATACAATTCTTATGTGAGTCTTTAATTCTTAATTAGTTTGATTGTCACCTTATTGCCTTATTCTTAGCAATTCACTGATGCTACCCCGTCGACTTATACCGACTGACGACTACAATCCACCATATTCCTTGAGAAAGCTAGCTAAAGTATTTTTTTTTATTATTTATTACTTTTTTGTATCGATCAACTTTACAATCTAGAATGGAGCCTCTAAATGAGTGTATGAGTGACCTTATCAGAAACTTGAAATAAGTGTTTTGGCAGGTTATCTCATGCAAGGAATGGACTCAATTTTTAATACTTTGTATGGCTTTGAGATAATGTAGTTCAAAAGGTTATTAGTTCAATAGTACCATGCCGTTATGGAATGTCCAAGCTAGGAACACCAATTCATCTCAAAATTTCTATTGTACATTAGATACCAAGGTATTTGTGTTAGATGCTCACACTCTTTCTATCAAAGGTGTATGCACTAGAAAGTTAAGGAGCATGCATGATCAGTGAAGACTAATCACTACTGTTTTTGAGGGGTACTATTTGAACATTGATTATTTTTGGCCATTATTTAATTGGTTGTGTGATGATGAAAGGAATCAAATGAATATGAAATGAAGCCTCTTTGTTTTTCAACTTCGAAATTACGAATGAATATCATTGATCAACAAAGAAAGCTATCCATACTTGTCGTTAATCTACAACGCTTATTAGTCAGATTTGCATATGGTTTCATGTGCCATCATAACTAATGTGGGTGCTTACTATATATTTTTTGTTCTTGGTGGTTTGAATTGCTTGATGAGAACGATTTAGAATTTTCGTTAAGTTATTGTCATAGTTCATAGTGTTGCTCCGTAATTCTTTTCATTGTCTTCTTAGACATTTTCTGAGTTGTTGTATGCTTTGAAAAATGAATTTATAAATAACTAAATTGGCACATTGTTGTGTGAAGTTATTTATAATCCATATCATGTCTAATATCAATATGATACATACAGGTTCATTTCATATGTCAAAAAAAAGGGAAACCATGCCAATTTTTTAAAAAATAAATTAGTGTAAAATGTTATTTGATTCAATAAATTCACTCATAATAACAATCAATCGAGTGGCATCACCACGGGTTAACTTTCCAAAAGAATTGCAAATAGAGAGAGCAAAATAACTTTCAAATTCTTTGGTGTCAGCATATTTTATTCACTAAATGTATGTTCTTTAATTCATTTAGACTTACTAGGACTATGGCTTGAAGTTGAAAGGTTATGATGGATTTCTCAAGTTGTTAGGACCAAGTCGAATTTCTAGATTTTGTGAAGCACTTTTGACTGTATAATTAGGTGTGCGGTGTGCCTCCTAAAGTTGAGTCAGCTTCCCTATTTCTCTCTCTCAAGTCTTAATTAGGGCTGTCAATAGGTCGGGCTAGGCTTGAAGCCCGATTGGATCCCAACCGATAATATAGGGACTTAGACTTCAAATTAGGCCTGATAGCCTTAATGGGCCAGTTCTGGACATATTTATGTCCGGTTACAAAAATATTGTTTTTCTATCGACAAAGAATACTTAACATGTGCTTGGCTTCAAGTGACTATGATGATTGTTTTTTTTACCTGATTGGAAGTTTTTTTTTTTTTTTTGTGGAAATTTTATTGATACTGATAAAGAATTTTACAAATAATTAGGACAAGATAAGGAATGAAGCATTCATCATTAAAACCTTCGCAAAAAAAAATGTAACAACTAGGCAGTTACCAATCAAGACAATCTCAGAAACATACTTACAAACACCTAGCAATATAAAAACACATCTTGAATATATGGCCAAGTTAGCCACTCAAATCAGTAATTTTAAATGTTGAACTAGTCCAGACCACAACTATGGATGCACAAGTCGAGGGTACATCTACACACAATGCCCACTTAGCAGGCCAGAAACCCAAAAAAGATAAATAAAACTAAAGAACTAGAATTATAAGATATATATATTTCTAATATGTAATTAAAAAAACAGTACAACAACATATTCTATGATATTAAGGATGAAGCATTACTTTGTAAGACTTGCCGACTTCATATACAATATAGGATATCACGTATTGTTAACGCTATAACACTTGAATCACACATAACACATATATCGCTTGCCGACTTTTTAATTATAGCAGAAATTGAAAACCTTTAAAATGTTAATAGAACTAACAAGTGATTTATGATATATTTAAATGGAACCGTAAAGTTTTGAAGGAAGAAAAATTATGCTTTAATGAAAGAGATAGACCTGGTTACTTTGTTCTTTTGATTTCAAGAAAAATCCACCGAAAAAGATTGTGCTTTTGTCACAAAAATAGAAAATATTAGTTTTCTACAAGAGGGCTTTGAAGAGAAAGAAGTAAATAGTTGATAAGTACCTGAATCGACAGGATGAGTTGTATTTTTCATAACTAACCTAGCCGCCCTAGGTTAATGAGTTCTAATAGCAGCGGGAAAACGAAATTTTATTCGCGGTTAAAATTTTATTTTCAAAGTTTTCTTCGGCCGCTAAAACTTAACTTAGAGTTTTTCGTTTAATTAAGCTACTACTAAAAAGCCCCGCCTATCTAATGGGCCTAATGGGCCTAGAGTGAAGCAATGTGTCCATCAAATAGCTACCACTAGACATCACTTTTGAAAGTGATTTGCTATTCCAATCTAGACATCACTGGTAAAGTGATTTAATATTTCAAATTTTCACATCATTTATAAAGTGATGCAAAAAGTGATTTAAAATATTAAACGACATCACAACGTTTACATCACTTCTAAAAGTGATGTTGTAGACCTTTTCTAAGTCACTTTTGTAGAAAGTGATGTTAAAACGATATTACCACCAACTACTAACATCACCTTTGAGAAAAGTGATTTCTAATGTTATGTACGACATCAGATTTTTAGAAGTGATGTTGATCAAGTGATGTCATATCATAAAATTGTTGTAGTGAAGCATGCAACAAGCTGCGCCACAAGTCTTTTCTGAATAGCAAATCCTATTCTTCTAAAAACAAACTCGTTAGAACCAGCTATCATAACGTTACTATCAATAACTTTCTGAAGTCTCTTGAGAAGCTCAACAGACTGTTGTTCCAAGAAACGGAAAGTGTCAAAACTAAACGGAATGAAACAATGCTGGTTAGCCGTGCAAGCTTCCTCATGTTTTTCCATCTTCCCTGTCGCTGCTCTCTTAGCTGCTTCACCCACCTCAAAGACTCCATTCCTAAGCCCTACCAACGGAGAGGCTCCAGTTTCATCAACACATACATGTCTCCCCTCAGACCAACTGTAGATCAATACATCCGTAGGCCGAAGTGTAGATCTTCCCTTATTCGGATTAGTGAGAAAATTCACGGGAGCCTCCATCTTCACTTGTACCCCAGCCCTCTAAAATACATCACATAAAATATCTCTGACATGATCATGTCAGTATTTGAAACTTGGAAAATGTCTACAATGTGCTGCATGGTCCCCAAAAGCATCTAGTCTACTTTTTTTGCAAACAAGGCATAGACCACCATCAGAGTACAATGGAATCATGAGACGGTATCGGAGAATAGAACGATACTCCACCGGCAACATACATTGTCCAAGTCTCTCCATCGGAATAGCAAGTAGAAAATCCTTTGCATGTTCTGACTGCAAGCATCTAATGACTGCTTTCTGACGAGCAGATAACACAAACTCCCTCTCAAGACCAGCAAAAATCTTACCATAGAACGTTTCCGCCAAAACTTTTTGTGGTTTTGAGGGGACGATAGCATTCACAGCCATAGAACTGAGGCCAAAATTAGGTAGACAAAGACTCAATGCATTGCTAGCAACATCAAGAATCTTATCCAAAGGCACTGGCCCACAACTCCTAAGAATGTGGTTCTGAAGCTCAGAAGTCTGACAATGGGAGGCCACAAAAGTAAAAGTAGAGACATCAGTAGAATAATAAATACCTAACCCACCAAGACGTAATGAGAGTGTCGATAAATGCCACTACAAATTACCGAAGTTAGGACCATCAGAAACCATAATACTCTGGAGAACACTGTAGAGATGCCGATTAAAAGTTTTAGCTGCCTCTCTAAAAAGGGATGGTGGACAAGTACGAATCGCAAAGACCAACTTAGAGAGCCCAACACAAGCCGGTAAAGAGCTAACTCACACTGTGGATCTTCTAATATAGCTAAACGGTCAATCAAAGTCACAACCTTTTCAACACGCTTGCGAGCAAGGCCCATGACAAAGGATGAATCAGTGCTGACCGCACCTCCAAGCAACCCGACTTCCTGTTGAGGACAAAACAAATCTGAAGGAAAGAGACCAGGAATGGAGCGACGTGGATCCAGTAATGGCCAAAATATCTCAGTTTTAGCCACATTAAGAACCAGCTCGTAAGAAGGTCCTTCTTCCTGAATCATACCCAAAGCTGTTGCCACCTGTTTTGTATCTCCGATCAGAGTCCCATCATCTAGATAACAAGCCTGTAGTAACAACTGACAACTAGATTGGATCCGCAAAATTAGGGGATGCAACACCAGTGCAAATAGAAGGGGACCCAAAGGGTAGCCTTGCTGGACCCCAGTAGCAGACCATATGTAGCCATTCCCCATATATAACCTCGCAGTTGACAATACAAGTACTCAATCTAAGGGGCAATAGCTGGGCAATGGATACGAACCTCTCTCAACATGGTAGTCCGATCAACCATTTTAAAAGCATTCTAAAAATCTATAAGCAACATCAAAAGAGAGGTATTGTCACTGTTAGCATACACTATGTGGTTAACAGCGTGCAAAATCGCTTCTCCTCCACCAGAAACACCAACCCCATACTGAAAATCCTGTAAGTATCTTACCATATCTTGGGAAACTCCTTTCATTGTAATCTTGGAGACCAGATGATGCCAAACCATCCCCACAACTATAGGACGAATACTATTATCCGGCTTGAGAAGTGGAGTAAGCGGAGCACTCACAATGAATTCCGCTAACGGCTATGGACATCGTCCCTGTAACCAAAGATTCACCACAGGGGTCAATGCATCTAGCAAATCAGACAATATAGCTACTGCAGCACCACTCATGGCATCCAACAAATGCTAAGCTCGAAGACTATCACCAACCTCCAATGCCGCATCATAGTAATGGGGTTCACCATCATCAATAAGTAAATAGGTGGAGGGAGGATACTTCATGCTCGGTACAGGTTGCCTGGATAAACTCCTTAGTGCATGAAGTAGAGATGGAATCGATGGTGTAGTCTCCTACTCTCCTCATCCAAGTCACTACTATCATCATCTGATTGTGGAACTACTTCCACAGCACCACGACTCATATCAAAGTCTTCCAACTCAACATACTTAGTGCCACTCATTGTAACCAGCTCCATGGGTTGTTCACTTATGTTTCATTTCTGTCCTCGTAGAAATCCATCTCATTGAACACGACATTTCTGTTTATAATAACTTTCTGGTTTTAATCATCCCAAAAATGATAACCAAAATCATCATCGCTGTATCCAATGAAGGTATACTTGACATCAAGCTTACTCATAGTTTGGTCATTAGCGTGCACATAGGACACACACCCAAACATTCTCAAATGGGAAAGGTTCACATCCTTCCCACTCCACACTTCCTCTAGAATTCTGAAATCCGAAGGTACTGATGGTCGTCGATTGATCATGTAAGTTGTTGTGCTAATGCTCTCTGCCTAGAATTGCTCAGGCAAGTTTGCTAGTATACGCATACACCTAGCCCTATATGTCAGTGTTCTAATCATCAGCTTTGTGACCACCCCATTCTCCTTTGGTGTCCCTCGCAAAGTCTTTTCCATCTTGAGGCCACTGTTAGCACAATACTTCTCAAAACCTGAATCAAGATACTCTTCACTATTATCGGATCTCATCTTCTTCACCTTGAAGCATGTCTCATTCTCAACCATGGTATTCCACGTCTTGAACACTTCCAATACCTCGGACTTGTGTCTCAAGAAATAGACCCACACTTTCCTAGTATGGTTATCAATGAAAGTCACAAAGTATGACTTCCCGCCAAGGGAAGAGACATTAGATGGCCCCCAGACATCTGTATGGATCAACTCAAGCTTCCTAGCTTTCAGAGTTCGACCCATCTCCTGAAAACCCAACCTTCTCTGCTTTTCAAATATGCAATTCTCACAGAAGTCAAAGTTCGTCGACTCTAATGGGAGTTTACTAGTGGAGTGAAGGACTTGCATTTCTTTCTTACTCATGTGACCAAGTCTGCGGTGCCAAACATTCGGATCCTCTTTGCCATTTGCCATAGCATTCGACCCACACCCATGTGCAGTCATGTAGAGAATACCATCCTTGTCACCTTTAGCGACCGTTAGAGAACCCTTAGAGACTTTCCAAGTATCCCTTATAAAGATTGTAACAAATCCTTCACTAGCCAATTCACCCACCGAAATCAAATTCTTTCTCAATTCCGAAACATGTTGAACATCCCTCAATAATCCTATCTTTCAACTTGACACAGACATCACCTTTGCCAACAATGGCACAAGATTGGTCATCACCAAGAAATACCTTTCCAAGGTCACCTTTGGTGTAGTTCTCACAGAACTCTCGATTTGAGGTCACATGGAATGATGCGCCAGAATCTAAAACCCAAGAGTCCTCATTGTTCTCCATCGAACATATCAAAGCATCATCTTCCACTTCAACTACATTAACTTCTTGATTCTTCTTGTAGTTGTCATTCCTTGGTGCTTAACAGTGGTTACTATAGTGGCCAGGCAAACCATAATTGTAACATATAATAATATTATCATCTCTAGGTTAATCTATAAGGGAATGCGATTTCGACCTCCCCCATCTATTTCTCGGTCTACCATGACCCTTGTGCATGTGCATCCCTTCGCTCTTGGTATTCAAAGTCGTACCCGATGTCAAGGCTCCATCCGAACTCTTTCGAATTTCCTCTGCTAGTATCATACTAACTACATTGTCGAATTTCAACTTATTCATTCCCGTCGAGCCACTAATAGCCACAACCGTAGCCTTCCAACTTGGAGGCATTTGTTATATTATTGCAAACGCTCTCACTTCATCACTAAATGTAATCTCAACCGACTCTAATTGGTCTTTCGTTTGGTTGAGTTCATTTAAGTGGTCATTGAATGAATCATTCTCCAACATTCTCATGGAGAAGAGATTGGTAATCAAATAAACCTTGTTCACGGCCAAAGGTTGCTCATACATGTACGTGCACATGAGTGCCTTCATGAGAGATGACGTCGTCTTCTCATTTTTAATATTGAAGGCCATTGACTTTGAGAGACTCAATTGAATTGTCACCAATGCTTTTCTATCTAGCAAATCCCATTCACTTTGCGTATAACTCGTTGGCTTCTCTCCCATCAAAGGTTCATACAAATCCTTTTGGTAGAGGTAATCCTCAATTTGCATCTTCCAATAGCCAAAGTTTGTACCATCAAACTTCTCTATCTTGTAGCTTTCTCTATTGGTCGTCATGACTTCCACTTGAACCAAATAATGGTGGAGAATCTCTCTAAGGAATTTCTACAAACACCTAGCTTGCAACACAACTTTGGTGCAATATATACTAAAGGTGTAGTTTTTTCCTCAAACACCTTGTGTACTATGATTCAAATAAAATTTGCTCTGATACCATTTGTTGGGAGATTTCACTAAGAGGTCACACCTCAACCTAGTTACTCTCTATCCCAAATGACTTCCACTTGGAGATCACACCAAGGAAGTCACCCACCCAAGACTTTGGTAGTTAGCATAACAAACTCAATAAAACATTAAAGACTACTACTTAATCCACAAGCAATCAATAGCAAGCAATAAGTATGAAAGTAAATGCAAAGAGACACAAGATTTAAGGTGGTTCGGTAAATGTTACCTACGACCGCAAAAGAGTCGAGTTTCTTTTATAGTAAAGATTAGAGAGTTTACAAGAGTTAACTATAATCAAGAACAAACAACCTCACTCAAACCCTAGCTCAATAAAGCTCCCATAATTCCCTTGAAAAATGAATCTCTCAAAGTTGTCTCAACCCTAACCTTAAGTTTCTTTATATAGGTGGGCAGAAAATTTCGTGAGAAAAATGGGCTTGGGTTGAAATTTCAACAAACTGTCTAAATTTCAGTACATTTCTTCATGGAAGTCTTGATCGGTAACTAAGTACCGAATGTGCTTCTTACCGAAAGTGTGTGGAGAACTCGGTACTTGGATCTGCCATCCAAACTCCAACAACTCTTGCCAATCATGCTTCTCTAACTTCGGTACTTCATCCAGTCTCAATACAATCAGTCAGTGGGTCACCGGAGCAAAGCTCGACGGTTCCACAAACCTAACAGCAACAAATTGTCTTTCTACACATTTCTCTTAGAATCTACACAGTGCACCCCTAGTTAGATAAGCCAGGGTTTCACTTGTGACCAAGCCAGATTCTAATTGCAGAAAATCCCACCACAGTTCAATCTGCCTTGCATCAATAGTACCATATACATGTCAAAAGTGCATATTCATTATACAAAGCTTCCAAATAAATAAACAAATTCTTTATCTAAAAAACTCATTTACCCCTTCTCCCTCTATCTTACTCCTTATCTCTACCCCTACCCGTCTCATAATCGTCACTCTCCCTACTTCCACTCTTCTCAGGCTCCTTCCCCCTTATGTTTTCCAGCTCAGGAGCTCTGTTGTGCCTGTCCCAGTCCCTGTCAACATTAATTTCCCTCTCTGCCTCTAATTGACTTATGAAGGGGATTTTGACTTCCACTTTGGCTATGACGGTGTTTCCTCAATGAATCATGTGAACCTTGGCTATCCTTTCTCTCCAAAGACGATCTCCCTGCAATAGTAAAACAAAAAAATAAGTTTTAAACAAGCACATCACAAAATGATCAGAAGAAACAGTAGGCACTATTCTTTCGTCATATGATGCATGAAGAAGATAAAATAAGATTCAAGTACGTCGAGGTAAGGGAACACATGGTTCAGATCCTAAATTAAACCAGAATTTGGGGACCATTTTCAGTGTAATTATGATTCAAGTCCAGCCACGCTACCTAAATGGCTAAGTTACATTGACATGGATAGGTGTGTCTATATCCGATACAAATACAAAGTGTCTGATATGACGAAATATAAAAAATTGAGGTATATCACAAACATTGTGCCCGACACGGACACGTGGATACGTATCCTACATGGATTATTTTCAAAATATGGTGTGTCCATGTTACATAGCTAAATGGCTAAATTATATCCACCCAAAACATAGTTGATCAAATCCAATCCAAACAAATAGCTTTTCACCCCAAATTTGGTCAAATTGCTTCAAATCATAAAATAAGGGTGTGTTTCACAACAACTCCAACGCTATTATTTTTTTTGGTAATTAACGTTAGTATATTATTTATCATAGGGTGAATCTTTAGTGACTCGCAACTGGTCGTTCGCCAGGTTGCAAAAGAGTACACTGCCGAAAGGGTAGACGACCTGGAGCAGGGGGGACACGTCGCTGGTGGGAGCTCGCACTCTCGCATTGGGGACGTGGGAAGTGAGTTCTTCTACGTCGGGAAGACGGGGAAGAGGCGTGCTGTAAAGCGCTCCGACTGCAGCTTCCACTCTGCCCCTATAGCGACTAGTCTCCTGAGGGGTATCGTGCTGGACGGGGACAAAGCTGAGGTCGAGGACGAAGATATGGATACGCTCCTGGGGACCATGGACATGGCGAGCTGTTTGGTGAGTACGTTGTTTGTTAACTTTTTAGTCGTCCGCTTTGATTGATTTTCATTGTCTTTCCGTACTTGTAGTTTCTTGCTGGCTATGATAAGTTGAAGAGTGTTGTGCAACGCTCTGATACTGATGTTGATGCCCGAGTCGAGCTGGGATGTCTGCGAGCTGCTCGGGTGGCTGACAAGAAAAGGTTGGAGACTATGTCGGAGAGATGTCGTGCTGTTGGTGATGAAAATGCGAGACTTGCTGCGTGTATGGCTGATCTGTAAGTGGAGATCGCGGAAGTCACCGAGTACGCGAAGCAATGCCAGAGGGTTGCCCGTAAGGCTCAGAACGCGTATACCACTGCCTGTAGTGAGTACGCCAAGCTGGATGAGAAATACTGGCAGCTGAAGAAGGCAGAGGGGGCTCGAGAGGCCGATATGCGTGTTGTCTTTGCTGCGGTGCCGGGGCATGTTCCCTAACCCGGTATTTGTTCGAGGATAAACATGTGGTCTCTGCTCCGTGATGCCGATTCTGTCTTGTGGTGAGAATTTGTCTTTGTATTTGATAAGAACGTGTGTCGTCTTTGCCCCTACGAGGGTTAAACACTAGAGCTGCGTTTTCGGGCTTGCCCGAGCAGTTCGCTTCTTTTGAATTTGGAGAACTGGTTTCCACGAAAGTGGCAGTTCGTTAACTTTGGTTTTTGTAATCTGGTAGCCGACCTGGATTTTCTGGGTAGACCCAGCAGGTCGGTGCCTTAGAGCTGATTTCACTGGATCCGGAATGTGTGTTCCTTTTGGTGAGTACTTGATTAATGTTGTATACTTTTTGGTCTGATTGCTCATGGCTTTGCTTCTGTCCATGGACTTTGCTTCTGAGATGTAGTCTCGTTATATGTTAAGCTGGTATGATAATGCGCAGGACCGCGACATGTAAGTGTTTGATCTTTTTGGACGAAAGGGGATCGTGCCCCTGCGAGTTCGTGGGTCATGTTGCTCACTGGGAGCGTTTTTCTTTGGTTAACCCTAGGCGTATCGGTCCTCGTCTAGTGAGGGTCAAAGAAGTATAGGTCCTCAACTTAGCGAGACTCGGAGAGGCGATAAGCCTGTAAGCTCCCCGAGAGTGTCCCCTTTCGCATGAGGCGTGTTTAGCCCCGAGGCGTTACGCTCTGCTCGTTCGCTCGGTCGAGTTGATCCTAGAAGTATAGGTCCTCAACTTAGCGAGACTCGGAGAGGCGATAAGCCTGTAAGCTCCTGAGAGCGTCCTGCTCGCATGAGAGCGTGTTTAGCCCCTGAGGGCGTTCTGCTCCTGAGAGCGTTCTCGCTGAGTTGATCCTAGAAGTATAGGTCCTCAACTTAGCGAGACTCGGAGAGGCGATAAGCCTGTAAGCTCCTGAGAGCATCCTGCTCGCATGAGAGCGTGTTTAGCCCCTGAGGGCGTTCTGCTCCTGAGAGCGTTCTCGCTGAGTTGATCCTAGAAGTAGAGGTCCTCAACTTAGCGAGACTCGGAGAGGCGATAAGCACAATAACTCCTCGAGAGCATCCTGCTCGCATGAGAGCGTGTTTAGCCCCTGAGGGCGTTCTGCTCCTGAGAGCGTTCTCGCTGAGTTGATCCTAGAAGTAGAGGTCCTCAACTTAGCGAGACTCGGAGAGGCGATAAGCCTGTAAGCTCCTGAGAGCGTCCTGCTCGCATGAGAGCGTGTTTAGCCCCTGAGGGCGTTCTGCTCCTGAGAGCGTTCTCGCTGAGTTGATCCTGGAAGTAGAGGTCCTCAACTTAGCGAGACTCGGAGAGGCGATAAGCCTGTAAGCTCCTGAGAGCGTCCTGCTCGCATGAGAGCGTGTTTTGGTATGGAGCTTGCTGTGTGAGAGGTGTGGTTTGGGGATGTGAGTAGATCCGCCATTTATGATAATAATCTTGAGTTTCTTTCATATGAACTTTGTAGTGCCTGGGAGCAGGAATTACAATGCGTAATACAACTATTGGTAAAATTGCTTTAGTAGGTATGTGTTCCATGGTTGTGGCAGCAACTTTCCTTCTTGGGTTTTAATCCAATACGCGCCGTTGCCAACGACGCGTTCCACTATGTAAGGGCCTTCCCACGTTGGTGCTAGCTTAGCGTCATCTTGAGTTTTCTTCAAAACGAGGTCTCCCGGTTGAAAAGACCGTGGGTGCACTCGTTTGTTGTAAGATCGCTTGAGGACCTGTTGGTAGGCTGCCACCCTGATGGCTGCTAGGTCGCGCCGTTCCTCGAGGAGGTCGATCTCTAGAGCTAGAACTGAGTCATTAAGGCCTGATTCGACAAGTTCAGATCGGGTTGTCATGATTGTCAGCTCGGTGGGGATGACGGCTTCTGTGCCATAGCACAGGAAAAATGGTGACTCGCCGGTGCTTGAGCGAGCTGTAGTGCGATGAGCCCATAGTATATTCTCCAGCTGATTTGGCCACTAGCTTTTGTTCTTTTCAATTTTCTTCTTCAAATTCTCCAGAATGGCTTTGTTGCTGGCTTCTGCTTGTCCATTGCTTTGAGCGTACTGTGGTGTGGAGAATGCATGAACGATCTTCCATTTGGCCAGAAACTCTTTGACTGTTTTTCCCTTGAACTGGGAGCCATTGTCCATCACCAGTGTATGTGGTAAGCCAAACCGGGTGATGATATGAGTCCAAATGAAATTTCTGACGTGTGATTCTTTGACGTGTGCTAATGGAATTGCTTCAACCCACTTAGTGAAGTAGTCTGTGGCAACAAGGACGAATCGGAAGCCGGTGCTCTTCTGAGGGACGAATGGTCCCATAATGTCCATGCCCCACATGTGGAACGGCCAAGGGCTCGCGATGTTAATCAATTCGCGAGCTGGCTGTATGATGTTGTGACCAAATGTTTGGCATTTGACACACTTGAGGACATACGCTTTAGCATCAATCTGCATACGAGGCCAGAAGTACCCTTGGGAGATCGCTTTGTGGGCTAATGATCGACCTCCAGCATGGTTGCCGCACTCTCCTTCGTGAATTTCAGCAAAAATTAGCTGGCCTTGCTCTGGACTGATACATCTCAGATGAGGTCCCCCTGCGGATTTGCGGAATAATCTGCCGTTCACCAAACAATAGCTACGTGCTTGGTGTGGAACCTTCTTGGCTTTGGGGCGCTCCTCTGGGAGTGTGCCGTACTGGATGTATTGTATAATAGGCTGCATCCAGGATTGACTCGTCTGATCTTCAGAGAGTGGGCACAGGTCGCTAATTGTCAAGACTTGGTCCGCTTGGTAAGCTGGTCGATCGACTACTTCGATAATCAGTTGTCTAGGGACACAGTTCGGTGTCTGAGTGGCTAAGTATGCCAAGCTATCTGCGTGACGGTTCTCGTCACGCAAAAAATGGTGTATCGTCGCTCTGCTAAATGACGGAAGCAAATCGTTAACAACTTGAAGGTATTTAGAGAGGTTACCTTCGCTGGTAGTGTACTCTTTTGCAACCTGGCGAACGACCAGTTGCGAGTCACTAAAGATTTGGATCTCCTTTACTCCGAGCTGGATCGCTGTACGCATTCCCATTATTAGTGCTTCGTACTCGCCGTT
Organism: Coptis chinensis; assembly: GCF_015680905.1. Lineage (NCBI taxonomy): Eukaryota > Viridiplantae > Streptophyta > Magnoliopsida > Ranunculales > Ranunculaceae > Coptis > Coptis chinensis. The sequence goes on along the minus strand of NC_141463.1, from coordinate 81,105,761 downwards.
GTTGGGCGTTCTATGGTCTATCTGAACTGCCTTCTCTACCATAGCTCCCTCGGGGGAGACTAAAACGATTCCCATGCCACTGCCTCCAGGGTTGCTGGAACCATCGACGTAGAGAGACCAGACTGTTTGCATGCTCGCTTTCTTGGGTGCGACCTCTTCAAATTCTCCCCAATTAGGGTCGTCGACTGGGAAATCTGCTAGGAAGTCTGCAACGACCTGACCCTTCTGCGATATGCGCGGGACGAAGTCCATGTGGTGCTCGCCCAGCTCTTCGGCCCATATTGCCATCCTAGTAGTCTTGTTTTCTTTGTGAAGAATCCTCTTCAAGGGGAGATCGGTAAGTACTTTGATTGGATGAGCCTGGAAATACGGTCTGAATTTTCTTGCCGAGTATAACAAAGCAAGGACCGCTCTTTCTATGTAAGAGTAGTTCTTCTCTGCTGGAGTGAGTGTCTTGCTTGTGAAGTAGATCGGCTTTTCTGAATTGTGCTCGTCCTTGAATAGGACCGAACTGATGGCGAAATCGGATACCGCCAGATAGAGCCCCAGAGTTTCTCCGTCTGTTGGTTTGGCTAGGACGGGGGGTGTTGTGAGGTACTCCTTAAGGTGGCGAATGCTTGGTGGCATTGATCGTTCCATGAGAATTGCTCGCCTTTCTTTAGTATCTGTAAGAACGGTCGGCATTTGTCTGATGCTCTGGATAGGAATCGGTTGAGTGCAGCGACCATACCTGACAACTTTTGTATCTGTTTCTTTGTTTGCGGGTCGGGCATGTCGATGAACGCCCGAATTTGGTCTGGATTTGCTTCGATGCCTCGTTGCGAGACCTGATATCCAAGAAATTTTCCGGAGGATGCTCCAAAAGACACTTCTCGGGTTCGACCTTCATTCGGTTAAATTAAGTGATGTCCGGAGAACGCTTGCTTTCGAGGTGAGTGAGGTGGTCACCGCTTTTTGCTTTTGACAACCATATCGTCTATGTAGACCTCCATGGTATCGCCTAACATGTCCTGGAACATGTTAGTTACTAGCCGCTGATAGGTCGCTCCTGCGTTCTTTAGTCCGAACGGGAGAACGTTGTAACAATAAATTCCTTGCTCAGTGATGAACGATGTCTTCTCCTGATCTTCTTCAGCTAGTGGTATCTGATTGTACCCACTATAAGCGTCCATAAATGATAGCAGCTCGTGCCCACAAGTCTGGTCGACTAGTTGGTCGATTCTTGGTAGGGGGAAGCTGTCTTTTGGAGTTTCTTGATTGACGTTGGTGAAGTCGACGCACAAACGGACTGTGCCATTCTTTTTCGGGACTGCTACTATGTTGGCGACCCACTCTGGGTAGTCGACCTTCCGGATGAAACCTACTTGTTTGAGCTTATCTACCTCGTCGTTGATTGCTTTTTGAAAGCGTAATGACAATCGTCTAGGACGCTGTCGAACTGGTTTGGCATCAGGGTTGACGTTTAACCGATGGCATGCAACACTAGGGTCTATACCAGGCACATCGATATACGACCAAGCGAACACATCTTTATTCATGGACAGAAATTTTACAAGTTGAGCCTTAAGTGTGGGGTCGAGGTTGGCTCCCACATAGACGAGTTTAGGGTCGTCGTCGGTTCCCAGGTTCACTTGCTGCTTGTCTTGAGTCGGTGCTTGGCTTTGTGCGTTCTGGGCGCTCTCTGGAGGATTGTTCTTTGCAGACTCTGTGTTGGTTCGCTGGCTGGCTGGAGTAGTTAGAGGAACTGGGACGTACTCTGTGGTTACGACAACAGGGTCAGAAGTGACCGCTGTTGGCGTGACAACAGAAACTGGGGTAGTTCCCTGCCATTCTTCTGGTTGGAAGGGAGGTGGTGATGGTATCACGAGACTTTGCTTGCTCGTGATGCTTTCCAATGGGGCGACCTCCAGGATTTGTGCTGTTGGTACGCCTGCTGCTTTGGTAGTGGTCGAGATCGGGGCTGGTGAGTGGAAACTCTTGTTGGAGCCCCCCGCGTTCTGTTTTGTTGCGCTAGATCTCACTTCAGCTACTAGATCTTTGGCCATTGTATAGTTGGTAGGTTCGTTGCTGACGGAGATGGGAGGTTCCGTGGTTTTGTTTGCTGCGATGATCTGGTTACAATGATGGGCCTCAAGCTGGTTGCTTCGAAGTTCCATCATTCCCCTTGGGCCAGGAAAACGGATGACTTGGTGCAACGTGGACGGTACGGCTTGCATCTGATGTATCCACCGTCGTCCTAGGATAGCGTTGTAGGACGACTTGGTATCTAGGACGCTGAAGCGCGTGTTGAAGCTGACTTTGTCCTCCCGGGATCCCACTGAAACTGGGAGGATGATGTCTCCTATTGGATCGGCTCTGGAACCGTTGAATCCGAAGAGGGGTGCAATGGGGTCTATGAAGACCGACTTTGGTAAGTTCATCTCTTGGATCGTGTGGTAGAACAGAATATCGCAAGAGCTGCCAGGGTCGATCAAAACTCGCTTGACGGTCCAGTCACTGATTTTGACGTGGACCACGAGTGCATCGTTGTGCGGGAGGCAGACCTTGTTGAGGTCGGCCTCGGAGAAGGTGATGTCTCCTGTTCTACGCCCTGAACTGCGTGGCACGGCTGCAGCTTGTGAAGAGAAATTGTATACCTCATGGAGGGCGCCTACGCGCCTTCTTTTTTCCCGTGAACTTGATCCGGAATCGTCTTGGAGAGTGATCATGTGGATGGTTCTATCGTGCTCGCGACCTCTTGACGGCTGACGGCGATCTTGAGGGATGCGTTCTCGGGAGCGTCCTCTGATATGAGGGCGACTTTGAGACCTCAGATCGCTCCGTCTGGGTGGGGACCTGCTTCGTATCCTGCGGGCCATGAGTTTGTGGCGCAGGTCGCCGTCAGGTATATTAGTTTACTGCTTGATGTGCCCAGCTTCGACCAGGTCTTGCAAGTAATGCTTGAGCCCCCAGCAGACGTCGGTCTCGTGGCAATTGGCGCGGTGAAAAGCGCAGTAGGGCTGGTCTGGGCGATCTGTAGGCTGCCTTATCTCTGGTCGGTAGAATGTAGCTCGCCTGATCTTTTCTAGTATGTAACTAGGAGATCTGGTGAGCACGGCGAATTCCCGATCATTTCTTGGTTTGGGTCTGGAGGGTTGCCCTTGCTGTCGGGGTCGTTTCCTAGAGGATGATGCTACTTTGTAAACCTCTCCCTCTTCTGTTTCTTCTTCCGCTTCTCGTTTCTGTTTTAACAGAGCCTCTTGCAGCTTGATGTATTTATCTACTTGAGCGTACAGCTCGGCCAACGTTTCGGGTTGGTCTTTCAAGAGCGACCTGGTTAGGTCGGTGTTGCGGGTGCGGCAGGCGGTTGTGAAAGCCACTGCGGCAAATGATTCCTTGAGGCCGCTTTCCATGTCCAAGAGCTCTGTTTTGAACCGGCTTAAGAAGGAGCTGAAGTTTCCTCCTTGCCCAGAGCGAGCTGGAAGAGTGAATTGAGATCACCCTTCTTGCGTCTGTTATGCACATACTGGTTCGCGAACAGGTCGGTAAGCTGTTCGAAGCTTCGTATGGAGTCTGGCTCGAGGGAGAAGAACCAATCGAGTGGGCCGTCCTTTAAGCTTGCTGGAAAAAGCCTGCATCTGAGATGGTCAAACTCTGGCGCGCTACCGTAGAGTCGCGGGCTTTGAGCATATCGTGCTATATCTTTGGCCCGGGCATGTCGCGGCCATCATCGATTAGAACCGTGGTTGGACAAAATCTGGAGGAGATCTTGTGAAGTACTTCAAAGAAGAAATGGAGATGCACGATAGGTTTTCAGCATTTTCTGCACTATCTGGGTGGAATCTTTCTTGACCGCATTCTTGTCGAGCCTTTGGTTTAGCTCGATGATCTGTTGACTGACGTTGATGACGTCGTCATCTGCGGTGCCAGCTAGTGGGCTCTGTGTATCAACTTGTGCACGTAGTGTGACGTTTTCTTGTCTGAGTTGGGCAATTTGTTCATTCATTGTTCCTAGCTGGTCTGCCAAAGTGTGGAATTGAGCTTCGAGGCTTGCCATGCTTCGTGGGCTTGAGAATCTTTTGTTTTGATTTTTGGATTCTGATTTGTAAAGTGGTTTGGTTTCTCAAGTAATCGAGACCACAGACGGCGCCAATGTAAAGGTGTGGGGTGATATTCCCTTACAAATAGTCTCTGGGGGACTGATATGGATGGATGGGTGAGACCGAGTTCGGCTTTGAGAGCGAACTGCCTACGTATCTTACTCTGGGTTCCTGGGGTCAGAGTAGAATCAGGTCTGGCGTAGTTCATAGGAGTGGTATTTATAGAGATTGAAAGTGTATCCTCACCCTCCACGTGTAAAGGATGTCACCAACGTGGGGTGTGGATCATGGGAGCACGTGAGAAATATCTACATAGGTCTGCTGTGATGATGAGGAGTGGCAGTCTGTGCGAGTAGCTTGCGGCCGTGACCAGTGACTGACAGTTAGGATGAGTGCAAGTACATCTTCAGTCATGATTGCTTATGGATAGGGGGTCTGTGTCACTGCCTGGCGTAGTTCGCATGATGGTGCGATCTGTCCTGTGGCGCGATGTTGGCTCATGGATGCGACCTGGGACCATAGGTCGGTGCATTAGTTCCACCATGTTAAGCGCGTGCTGGATAGAGAATATCACCCCCCTACACCTCTCTAAGGCAACCACGAGCCAATGAAGAGGTACTCTTTCCCATTGGAAAGAGCCCATTGGAAAGAGTCATTTAGCTGTAATGCTTTATGCGAAAGTAAATCAACAGGGCCGTTTATATTACGGTTACAAAAAGATATATAAAAAACACTATTTGTTGTGACTATCTTTTTCATGAGACGTAGGCACCATCATTTTCCAAAAAAGTTAATAGCTCAAACATTTCAAAGGCTCACAACAAATAGATGTTTTGAATTGCTAAGATGGTTGATGGTGAAATGAAGGATTTAAATTCTGAAGTTTGCTTTTAGTATAGTTTATCATACAGTTCTTGTCAAAAGAGATTTTTAACTTCTCTTTCAAGTTACAAAAATTTAATTTCATCTAAATTGACGAATTGTTGGCAATGGACTACTTCTTTCTTTTTTCTTTAAAAAAAAAAGGGAATGACAAAACCACCTTCGTCAAAACCAAACCAAACCAAACCTAAACTCAGAAAAAACAAAATAAAAAACGATCCCAAAACCCTAAAATCCCCTCATTTCTTTTTCTCTCTCTCTAAAAACCAACTCCAACGTTTGGTCATCGCTGCTTTCTTCCTAAGTCCTATGGCTTCTACAACAGCAAAGAAAAAAGAGCAAAAGAAACAGATAAAAGAGAACTCCCACATGACATTATATTTTATGTACTCTAATTAAGACTACCAAATAAGTCTCATATTTATTCAAAAGTGATCCAAATCATGGCACAATGTAATTCCTTCGTACTGGTATCGATACCGATACGCGTGTATGGATGTACCGTGTTAGTTTCATTTACATTTTCACCACTTATTCCCTCCAGCCAGTTTGGATTCAATATTGGTGAACCACAGGGGATGATCTTTGGATTTCAGAATTACATTTCTTTCAATTTCAGGTTTTGGTGAGGCTATGCTACACACAATTGGTTATATTTACACAAGGCAAGGTGCAAGAGAGATTGGTAAGAACAAGCTGTTGATGGGGTTGTCATTTTTAGTAGAGTGGGTACGAGACAAAGGCCACCTTATAAAATCACAAGTAACAGCAGCCTCGGTCAGAATTGTTTCCATGACCAACGAGCTTTGTTGACCTCAATTTTTTTAGAATTTGTAAGACCAATCAAATTTGCTATCCTTTTTGAACATGTAGGTGCGGTGTCCTTGATTCAAATTTGGGAAGGGTTGAGGAAATTGGATCAAGTTGAAAACAAATAAGAAAATATGCTTAAACTCATTGAAGAAAAGAAGGATGTCCTGGTTACGTTGATTCTCTTTGGAAGATCAATATGGTCGACATTGAATCAACTATATCACATGTCTACCAAGTGGTAAGCTATATTACTATTTTTAAAGCTTCGAGAGAAGAACATTGTTTTCCACACATGAAATCACACATACTTGGAATCGAATAATTGGTAAATCTTGAAATATAAGCAGAAGTTCTCTAAAACAATGCTATTTTTTTTTTTGATACTTTTGTGCATAAATAGTATTTGCATTCCCTTATTATATGAGAGCTCAATGTCCTACTTTGTTATCCCAATATCCTTTTCAGCTCCTACAATCTCAAGTCCTTGACCGATGACAATATTAGAAAGGATACTTGATCTTGGGTTTTTTCTTTCAGAAAAGGTAGAGATGCAACAGCAACGCTTGAATTTAGGTATTATCTTATTTCAATTGTTTCTATATATTCTTTGATTTGTTGAATATATTCTTCGAATATAAAATTAATAGTATTCATGTTTGGATGGGAGATATAGCTTCCATATGTAAATGGTGGAGAGAGTGATGTACACTTTTAAGGGTGTATAATTTATGTTTGAAACAATTCCCAATTCATTAATTACATATTAATTCCCTAATAATAAACTTAGTGAAGTGTGTTTGAATGTTATATGGCGTGTGAGGGTGTGTTGGGGGTGTATGACATGGTATTTGGCACATTTAATATGATTGTTACCATATTGTGTACCGGATGTTTCTGAAAGACTTGGATAAGTGACCAACTTAAGTGTTATTTTTTTAGCTTCCAAGAGTACCTAAATCCCATGTGTACTACAGTGCTTCATAAGATGACTTGGTATTCTTGGCCTTCGGAATTCTTTTTCCATTTTGAACTGCATACATTTACTCCTTATTACAGTTGAGATGGTGTCAAGTTGATCCTAATTTGAGCATCCGTTTGAGGAATTCAACAATCACCTATTATGTAATGGGGTAACCAATTTATGTATGTCGAAGTTCATCAGTATTTGCTTCTTTAGTCTTCCTAATAACACCCAGCTGTCCTCATTTGCCAGAGATAATAATATCTATCATTTCCAAGTTCATCTATTTTCTAGCATTGCTTCTTCAATCTTCTTGATAACAACACTAAGACTGTCACACCCCAAATTTACAGAAAATTTAAAATAGGGAATTATCCTCACCCTATTCCATTTTCTGAAAACCCAGGATGAAATGAAACCCTAATAACCTATTACTAAACACGATATAGAAAAATGAGATCAAATTAAAACCAAAAGAACAACTCTTAATGTACAAATTCAAGAATTACTAACCAACTCTATCACATCTGTTTCAAATCAAGACTTTATACTTCATAAAACTTATACAAGTAAGACTCCAAGAGCGAATCCAAATCAAGCGTCTTCATCCACTGCATTCTACCATCTATGTTTCTAAGAACACACCCACGTTGCAAAAGAAAACAAACATGGGTCAGCAAATTGAATTTGTTGGTATGAATAAGACTAAAATAACATATACAATACTACATTCAATCTTTCAAATTAATAAATATAACGTTACCAACCATTTCAACTTGGAAGACATGATAGTTTCGTTTTTCAAAACGACGTATAGTTTCTTCCCAAGTAAGATATAAATCCCATTATCTAGTAAATTAATTTAACCACTTACGTGTTAGGGTAGGATAACGTCTCTGCATAAGATGTTAATAAGTCCTACCCTCCTGCAAAACAAAGTTAGGTTTCCCAAACCTAAACATTTAATTCATACATCTACTTCTCTCCCAATAACCATGAGAATATAAAATCTGACATAATATATCACCAATATTAATATTCATGTCACACCACCGTATCAATTATATCATGTTAACAACATTTACATTCTTTCGTAAGAAATCATATGTATCATATCATAATACACAACCAATCATATCCAATAACTCGCTCATACATAAAGCCAATATTTTTCTTTAAAATCACTCGTCTACTTATGAGAACGAGAAGAATCACAACCAGGGAGTACATTCATCCCTCATGAGTATCAACTCATACAAACCACGTATACATTTCTCATAAGAAATCATGTACATCATAATACATAAATATTCATGTGCAATAACTCCATCACACAACAAATCAGTATTTTACTTTGCTTATTAATTATCTCGTTGACTCATTTATTAAAAGACACAGCCCAACCTTTAGTTCCTACTCCACGATTTGCACTTCACACATTTACCAAATCATACATATCCGTGTGCCTCACTCACATCGAGTACCACTACAAGACATATGTCCCAAGCAGGGATATCGACTCCAAGAAACATATTTTAATCTTGTAAACTCGTAACTTGTGAGTCACAGCCATCTCTGGGCTTTCCATACACATACACAAAGCCTCCTTTGGGCATAACAAAATATCAGGTCATTCATAGCACATCCAATGAATATCCTGGGTCATTCCCGCCACATTCAAGGAATACCCATCATAATACTAACAGATCATTCATGGCATATTCAATGAATACCTTAGGTAATTCCCGTTACATTCAAGGAATACAGCCAACCCGCAAGGCGAATGCATTAGTTCCTTTCTAAGGCGGCTTTTCACATGACATCATTAGTCATAAACATTTCATTTCATTTCTTTTCATCACATAGGTGTGGAGAGATCTAAAGATATGGGCGACACATTAAATTTTCACCGGACACTTTTACACCGGATTTGAACACAAAAAAATTCTCATTTATTATAATATTTTCATTACAAAACAAACATCGTCTCAAACAATAGAATCATTACTAATGATTCTAAACACAATAACTAATCAACTCAACTCATTATCAATTATATAAATCATAGATATCAAAAGGTTCAATCAGGAATAACACATTAGTTAAATGTCTCGTTAATACATTTTAAATAACCACAATCACGTACACAATTAAGTACTAATATTGTACACATATAGTTATCACAATAACTAATAACTAATATATAATATATAATATAGTGACTGCACCTGTACATAAGGCTGCCTATGTATCCAATCTTTTAAGATTAGAATCAAGCCTTACGTAGCTCTTAACCAATAAATATCAACATTTTTGTATGTACCTTTAAGGAAAACAACAATTTATACTATATAGAATCACATACAATAAGTTTCAAATACTCCCACAATCATATATGTAAATTTTCATACCTAGAGATACACTATGAACCTTTAAATCCCAAAAACTCACAATCATATATTTCTCTACTTTTGATTCTAAAAAAACGATCTTATGAACCATGTCGGTTCCAAATAAAACCAAAGTCTAAAAGTAGACTACAAACACTATATAAAACACCCAAGAAAAGTTTAAGAGACTCTTAGTTCATTACTAGACATATTTCCCAAAATAGGCTCATGCACATAAAGGATAACACGATAGGTTTTCTAGCCAACTTGTCAATGCTATAGTTTTTCCTACATTAATCTAAATGACATGTAACTTAATTATTTAGAAACTAGGGTATATAGACATACTTTTTTATGTAGAACTCAAAGTCCCAACCTCATCCCATCTAGAAGAAAACTTAGGTTGAAAACGGTAAAAATCCTAATTTTTAGCAAACTAGATTTCTGACAGACTATCTTCTGAATGACACAACGCTTTTAACAGGTGTCCAAATGCATCGAGGCTTTTTGAGTTGAAAAGCTAACACACAGAACGTACTTTCTTAGGTTCAAAAACTAGGCTCAAACACAATGCGCAGAAACTGATTTCTGACGCACTGTTTTCTGCCAATCAAACTTCCAGACATCATATCTACCACCACAGACCTCGGAATGCAACGAGGCCAATTAGGTTGGAAACAAGACTCAAAAAACTCACTTTTTCATTTTTGGTGAGAGTTTGAATCTAACCCTAACTAGGTGAAGACTTGATTCCAAACCAGGCACAGATTCGGCCCAAAAACAAACTCTAACCCAAAGTCCATCTAAATTAATAGAATTCGGTCCACTCAAACTCAACAGACCTGGTCCACACAAAAACTGATCAGGCCCAACTCAACAAAACATAGGCCCAAAAGTAAAAACAAACTCAAGACCACACGTCTGATTTTGGCCCAAGTCCACCAACAAAAAAAGAATCACCACCACCTCCTTCTTCTTCCTCAACAGCTCACTCCACCACCGAATTCACCACCATAACTCTCACTCCCCACCACACCAAAACCATTTGGTTTTGATCCCCCTCAAAAACCCAACTCATTGCCACTAACCAAATTCAATTCCATCACTCCTTCGATCACGACCGCCATTAACAACTTTTGGAGCTTCAACCGCCCACTCGACGGTATCCACTCAACCCAATACACTCAACACAATACACTCACACAATCACCAACCCAACAATCATCATATATATCCAATTCAAACCACAACCCGACGTCTATTAACAGTTCAAACAAAACCATAAAAATTGGTTTACCCACAATCAACAATTCTAAGATTAACAACTTTATATCAACACTATATAATTATTTAAATCGATTCATAATCATATTTTTATCACTTAGCTTTGTTTCAATAGTACGCAGACTAAGTTGAAAAAAGTGAGCAGACTAAGTCGAACAGTATGTAGAATAAACACCGAAGAATAATTAAGCATAAAATAATGAGCAGAAATCCAATAGTAAAGTTTTTAAACAGACTTAAAAATATAGGTTAGTGAAAGATAAGAATATCTACTCACTGGTTATACACTCTCCGTATCTCCAGCAAGAAGCCTCCATTTTCCTCTCTCAGTAAAACTCTTTTTTTTCTGGGTAAAACTCTCTCTTCCTGTGTTAAAACTCTCGGTGTAAACTACTCTACGTGTTTTCCATTTTTTTTGAAAACCCCCGAAAATAGGGAATGGGGTTTTTCCTCTTTACCCTATCTCTTTCTAATCTTTATCCTTTTTTTTTTTATCTATTATTATTATTATTATTATTATTATTATTATTATTATTATTATTATTATACTAGTAAATATATACAAATATACGGGTGTTATAAAGACTGTCTCCACTTTCTAGATCTTTAAAAGCAGCCAAATGAACATGTCTATGCCACTTGAGAAGATTATATGATTGTAGTACTGCCCACATTGCTTGATTTGACATTTGTATGTATATCAACTTATCAAAGTCTATAAATTTGATTTCAGACCATGCTATAGACGGTTCTTTTTCCTTAAAACCAAATATAAGAAAAAGGAAAATGTCTCCCTGGTGAGGAGAACTCCTTATCTTTTGCCACATATCTAATATATGAAAACTTTCTATATATCTTAACAATTGCAAACTTTGCTATGTGTTTTGTAATGTTGTCTTCTTTTTAGGATTTTTCAGTATTACTGTCTGCTCATCTTACTTCATTGTTTTTAATAATATGCTTTATTGTTGAATATCCTGTAGTGTAGCTTTGTGGTGTCTGTATGTTTGGAAGTTAGTCATCCGTTGGAGGAGGAGGTTAGCATGTTATTCTAAGGGATGTAGCCTATAGGAAGGTGTTCTCCAAGAAATAGATGTTTATATTTAGGATATGCGATAAGTGGAATTTTGTTTTAAGGTTTTTTCTAATGAAGTTTCTTCGTTAGTTTTACTTCTATTAGTCTTCTTCACTTTTGATTAATCCACTTGTTTTAAATAGTTATTGAACACAAACACACTTATAACTCGATTGGATTGGTACACTTGATAATGATTATAGAAAATAATGTTTAATTTTATAATTCTAAGATACAAGCTTAATTTGATTTCTATATGGACAAATTCCATGCATCAGGCCGCCATTGCTATCTTGGTAATTAAATCATAGTTAAATCCTAAAGCTTTCTTTGATAATGACTTATAACAATAATAGAAATTAAAATTTTTTGTTTGTGTTCTTCCAGATTCGGGTAAGTTTGGAGATTGCTTCAAATCAATTAGGAGTTGTAAGTCTACGCCATTCAATTATTTGAACAAGGTGAACTATACTCTTCAGTCTTCGCAAAGGTAAAAATTTATACTTAAATGGCTTATCCTCTTGGAGTTCCGCTCTTTTAAGTATCATATGAAGATTTGCAATTGATGAAATCTTAAGTCACTACATTAAGGTTTATTCTTAAGAAGGCCTTTTTATGGATTTGATATAGATGGTGATGGGTATAGGCAATCAAGTCGTTGTTTGTTGCAGATTTCATCATACTCACCCCATCGAATGACACGGTTCCTTATTGATTCATATATATCCATACTACAACGAAGATATGGGTTTTTGTGTTATATTGCAGAAAAGATAATTGAAAATTGTTAGTGCATATGTGAAATTATATAAATGCAGTTATTAGTATCTTTTACTCCTAACCAAATATCCTATAAATTCATTGATAGTGAATACACACCATGTGTATGGAGTAGCAGGGGTGGGATAATTGCCATGTTTGACCGATGTATGAAATATTTGACACAGTCTTCTTATTACCATCCGTTTACTTCTCGATTCCATGTTATTTATTCATTTACTTCTAGGTTACATAAAATTTTAGCCTACATTGCCAACAATCTGTTCATTATTCACTATTGTTTGTAACAAGACTTAGATAGGACAATATCTTAGCACAAGATGATCATGGTCGTCAGGTGCTTCTATACTTAACTGTTTGTAACAACGCTTGCTGGCTTGACTGTAGGCATTGTGACGCTAGGTATTTGGACGACGTCTAATAATTGGTCATTGGGATGCAATGGTGTCCTTGGTGGATTTGTTGCAATCACCTTTGGATGCTCGATGATTGTCGATCCATTGGAAGCAATGCAGCTTCATGGTAGGCGTGGTGCATGGGGTCTAATATTTACGGGTCTTTTCGCCAAGGAGGAGTTTATAGTTCAAGCTTATATTATGATGCAGGGGCTGTCAGCATGGTACGTCAATTTGGAGTGTTGTTTGAGATTACCTATTTGAGACGTTTGATTCTAATGTGTGCACAAGTAATTAATAATCCGTTTTTAATAATCATCTTCTTTTATCTAATTTAATTATCTTCTAAATTTTGACGTTGCATTTTAGTTATGTAATTATCATATTCTCTCTCTTATTTTTGGAAGTTTTATAAGTCCTTAAGTCTATTTTAAACATAAAACTTAGAGTATCTTGACTTAGGAGGTTAAGTGGGGAATCAGGAGAACTAAATAAAGAAGTGTTCGTGTGCTAGAAAAACCCAAACATAGGTTTATAACATTACTGCTTTATATTTGGAAACACAATCCCCGTAGATGAGATCGCGCAAAGGTTTCGTTCTCAAGAATCAATCTTTCAAACTTCAAACCAAAGGATTTCATATTGATGATAAAGAACTATACACAAATTTGAAGGTTTTGAAACCAAGGAGGCTTGCAAGAAAGTCCAGGAGCTATTATTCCATTATTTTTCTATCTATCAAAATTCTGGTGAAAGGTACTTTTTGTTCTTTAACTATCAAAAGTTTGCATTGATTCTCACTATTAAGAATTAACTACTTTTAGCTATTATTTTTAGTATTTATTTACTACTTAGTAAGATTAATTCTCCCTAATACTATTTTTAATTGCAAACGCATTGTTTACATTCTAATCCTTCGCCAGAAAATAACAGTGATTCCAAATTTTAATACTCCATGTGATTATTTTCAACACTACATCTATAGTAGGGACTTTAAATTATTAGTCCGGTTAAATAGTTGCTCCTGAAATAAAATTATCCAATATGTTGTTACTTATTGGTGTTTTATCAAATTGATGGGTTGTTAGGCATGTTGAAGCTTCCATTTCATCTATTTGTAGATAGTTGTACGCACTTTTCTAGGCAATTTGTTTACTTATCAACTAGCACTCTTAGAATAGGTGTGATATATATGTCTTTGTGTTGGGAGTAGCTTATATAAACCAATTTCAATGTTTACCTAAAACTGTGTTTTGGTTCATGTCAGCAATGAGGTTCTGTTTGCATTTAATGTTGGATTGTGTCCCCACTATATCATCTTTATAGTTTCCATGGGTAAAGTCTTGGTTTGATAAAATTAATATGCAGTAATTGCTTGCAGGTGCGACAACAATTGCTAAATGGAAATGCATTGGGCAATTAACATTGGATCTTGATTAAATTACAAGCTGAGTAAAAGATGTATATCCTCAGGTATGTACCACTAATCCACTAGAATGGTATTTAAAATGTTGAAGATCCAAGCTTAGGCAATCTCCATTTACTATTCTGGGTGTTTATGTACAATAGTTTTGTACTATCGCTTGGTGTTTTTTATGTCTTTATTGGTTCACCTCAAATTAGTTGTCTTTATTGAACATTTCCCAAAAAATTTATTGACCAATCAACACATTTTCGAGTGCTATTCATTTTTCAGATAAAAGGAAGATGTTCAAAATGAATAACAATTCTTTCGCTGTTAAGATTCTCTATCCTATTTTTTGGGATCTAATGACTCTCAGGTAAGGCCCTTGTTCTTGAACTCATCTCAAAAGATAATCTTTAGTTCTACCTTTTCAATTGAGGAAGCGTTTCTAGAGTGTCCACGTGTCATGGCTAATTACGAAAAATCAGTAAAAAAACTATAGCACTCCCTTTTCGGACTCATCAGGGTTGTCCACAGGGGGAAACCCACTGTCTCTCAATTCCTTTGTTGGGTAATATTCCATTCATCAGATAACTCTATTTCCTCATCCTCTCTTCTATTATTGAAATTGCAACGACTGCTCATCTTACAAAACCCCATCAAAGAGAAACAGAGGAATAACTTCTATGTTCTATCTGCCAAGCAATGTAAGATTTTAATTTTTGCATATAGTGTTATTTACATTTTTTTTTGCTCTTCTAAGCTTTTGTTTTATGAACCTATGATAATATTCAAGAGTGCATTTGCTTGGTTAGTTGGATTGGAGCCATGGTAAGAATGGAGAAAAAGGCAAGGATTGTTCTCCCATACAAGATCATTGAGAAGATACTCACATTACTACTACCTGTCAAATCTCTTCTACAATTCAGGTGTGTATCGAAAAAACTGTGAAGTGGCAAACAAAAAAAAGGAAGTTTATGGAGAGGCTAGAAAAACCCAAATCCTTCGCGATAAAAGTAAAAATTGATCTTACCAAATAATCTTAAACCCTTACAAAACCATACATTGCCTCTTATTGTCAATTTGAATTCTTTTTGTGGAATTCCACCCCTTTTCAGTGTAGAAAACATCACTAATGTCTTATTGATTTATTCAAGTGTTGTTTTAGGGCGTAATCAGGTAATGCATGTTCTCGAGTGTCGACAATTGTGCTTTCTATTCTCTATTCCTTTCTCCATCTTACTTCAGCAAAAAATTCCCACACCACACACCTAGCTTAAAGAAGTACTTGATTTTCAAGCTTTATTTGCCTCAACCATTTTATGAGTCTCTTCCTTTTTAGGACGAATCAGACATGATTCTCTTTGTAATTAAAACTATTAAAACAAAACCATTTCGAAATTGGCATTATGTGAGAAAATACTTCTATTCCTAGGCCAATCAATTTATTTCATGTCAAAAAGCAAACCAACACAGATATCAATCGGGTACTTCCACAACACTTTAAAACAATTTAAGTTTGAGTTTTAATTTGATGTGTGATGAGTTAGTTTGTTTGTTTGATTTACCCTAGCGTGGCAATCGTCTTCTTTGACTCATGAAAAGCGTGGAGTAGCAAGATATATAAAATGGGTAGAAAAGAAAGGGTGTTAGACTGATGATGATGAAGCAGTGCTTAGAAGCAATGTGAGAAAGGAGGTATGTTTTGTACATTTCATCTTCCATCAGAGTTCACATTTAAGTCTACTATCCTTTTTCTCCAACCAAATAACTTTACTACTTTTTTTGCTACAACGAAAGTGGAACCTTACCGTTTCATTTTGAATACAAGAAATTAGAAGAGCCATAATAAAAAATAAAAAAACATATTATGGAAGTATCCATCAACCATATTAATTTCTATGGCTAATTAATATGGTTAGCAAAGTTCTACGATATATACTATGGCATAATGTTGTTGGCATTACTAGAATAAAAGTTTATGGCTTGAACAAGTTTGATGCATTACATTTTTAACCGCACATGTATTTCAAATGCCAATGGCTTACGTGACTTGAGTCCATGTTGGTTTATTCTAATTTTCATATGGTACTTGCTCTTGCAATCTCTTTTTCGTTTCTCTACTAGGTGTTTCTTCTTTCAGCATCTAGACAATATTTTAGATGCCAGTTTTTAAGTTCCATTTTTGCTCCACTTTCCCCAAGTATTATTATCCTACCATTTGAAGCCATCTAAGATATATGGGATCCCAAGATATATTAATTGATGATTAGTGGATCAGGGGAGGTTTGTGTGTGAACGAACGGGTGCGTAACATGTGGGAATCTGCCAAACAGTTAGGGCCAAATCCTGAACAAAGCTAAAAAGCGTTGTTTGATGAGCCTGCTTTCGCATATTTACCTGATTATAGGATGTGCAGCATTCCTCTTAAACTAACTAAAACTAAATTCCAGGTAGTTAATGTTTTGTTAATTAACAATCAAATAATCAAAACACCTATAAAAAGACACGAGTTAACTAGCTTGGAATCTTTAAACGGTGTATTCATATTTTGTTCATTGAGGAGGACCATTTTATATTTCCAAATGCATATCGGAACATCCAGCTATTAGCAGTGCTAAAACCTAAGAAATGTCCAGATTGCTATGCTGTAAACTTGGCACCATCTGATGTGAAGTTGAAGAGAGAAGGGTGGGATTGTTTGATTACGGAGAAGATTGGCAATGTTAGTTATGCTTTTAGCATGACTGTTTGGAGGAAGATCTGATATGTGTGTGTGTGTGTCGATATTGTTATGCTATTATTCTTCAACCTGTTATGTGGGAACAAATGGTAAAATATTAATGGCATGATTGATTAATTTCTCTTTGGGTTATAAGTGGGCGGTTAAATCACAAACTCATTGATTTTGCCTCATTTTTCTATTTGTCTAGGTTATTGTTAAATTGATTACTCATTTTTAGTGCTTTGCTTGAAGAGCAGTAGTAGTAGAGTTTCCTTTTTGATCAATACAAAAGAGTACTTTTGGCTTACTGATGGTTTAGCCCATTGCATAGCCAAGCTAGAACATCACATTTAGGAATTTTGTTGAAAGGGTTGTGAAACTAAGAATGTTAAATCCACTAATATAAATAATCATTGTATTCACAGGTTTTACTAATTGGCTTTAAGTATTTAATTACGTGTGAAAGTCTATTTACAAATTTTACTAATTGGGTTTCTCATCTTTTATAGGTTCATGTGGCAAGCTAACTATAGTTTTGTAAGTCACAGAATCGAAAGACTCTATGAGTTTGTTTTGGAGGATCAGTCATGACAACTCCAAGAAATCTCAAGGCAAGCATCAAAGGATTTGCCAGGTCGGAGTGGAATTGAGGTTTTTTTTTTTTTTTTTTTTTTTGTTTGGTGCGTTTTAAGATGAGAGCAAAATCTTAATTATGTTGTGAGATATTTTAGTACATGATGTAATGATGCAGGAATTATTTATTGTTTTGTTAGCAACACTATTTTAGTATTTTTAATAAGAGTCGTGTTACCTAAAAAAAATCATTATAGATTTGAAGATAAAACTCTTGCATTAGAGGTTAGGATTAAAGATGGTGTGTTGTGACTATTTAATGATGACGTCTGTTAGTACCAACATGCAATATTGATAAAAGAAAGTTCCTAAAGATAGTTACCATTCTCTGCATCATAAAAATAATGGATGTTTTTTTTTTAAATTTTGATCCACTAATTTACTTTGATGTGAAAAATGCATGCAGGCTGAAAAATTAAGCAGTGGTAAGGACTGGAGTTAACGGAGGAGCCAAAAAGGTTGAGTCCAAGATGGAGCTACGCCAGCCAAACCGGAGCACAAAGTTGATTAACTTGACGTCAAGCATACCCACATTGATACATGGCCATCACAATTCCTCATACGGTCATGGCCTTATAGATTCCCAGCTGTGACTGCAACTACTAATCTGACCCATATGTAGAGTGTGGGTGTACCTAGAGAAAACATAGTTTGAAAAGGCAATTAAACCAAGGTGACATATTCTTCACCTTCGTGCTAAAAAGTTCCAAGTTCTGCAAGAAGTGTTAAAATTTTCATCTCAATTTTATTTCATCGCCTTTGACGTTATTGAGATACCAAATTTTTTTTTTTCAGTTTTTTAAATTTTCGTCTTTACTACAAAAGACTTTTTGAATTTTGTGATAATACATACTTGCTAAGTTCAGTTCCTTGGTTTGCTTTTTAAGTAGAGTAAGCATATGGTTTTAGTTGATATTTGATGAGTAAGCATATTGTTTTATATACTTGACATACCAGGAGGAAGCATATTCTTTTACTTGATATTTATCTGATCTATATACAACGTTAACAACAGTATGTATTCATTTATTTATGTTCTACCGTCCGAGTTTTAAAATTTAATTGTCAAATTATAAATGTATCTTAGATGTATGGATTCTAGACCCTCTCTAAGACTGGAGGCACTTGCTTAGAGGAGGACAAATTTTGGAAAGTGTTTCCTATTGCAACTGAAGCTACCAGGAAGCTGTTATTGCTCCTCTTCGTAACAAGAACTTCCACCACAATTACTCTTTGGAATAAGAATTTACTATCTTCAGTTATCTCATGAATCTTTGTTTATTGTTATGATTAATTCCTTACTGCTTTGATTTTTGTTCTTTCTCATTTTTTCGGTTTTTCGACTAGATTGCAAGTTCATAAACCATTTAATTAACTCTGGGTTCCTAGCATGAAAATTAATTTTCTTATGCAATCAAAACCAGTTAGGAATCCCACTGTAAATCTTAAATTTTTACAGTATTGCAGGTGCAAGTTTTCTTTCCATTGGTGTTGTTTTTAGGGTTGTTGATGTTGCTTTCTCTGTGCTGCAGGGGTCTTAACAACAGTCTTAGCGATGATGGTGGATTTGGAGGAGGGTGTAGCGACTAGCGACTGATGCAATAATAGAAAAAACTATGGAGTGGTTAGATATAAATTATTTACATATTTCAGATTTGTTTAATCAAGTACAAAGTTAATTTTCTTAGTTTTTGTTGGGAGAAAAGGAATGAAGTCTCTGATTGTTTTTCTTATAATGATATTATGGTTTTAGCATTGGTTTGCTTGATTTCATTTTTTGTACTGCCACCACCAAACTCAAGTTGCCCAAGGAAGACCCATCAGTGCTGAGTTTCACATTCTTGACGCGACAACTATAAAATAGGATGGCCTTCTTATTGCTTGCTCAACCAGAGCATGCTACAACCAATTGTAGGTGCAATTATCTTTCCATGGGTTGCTCATTTTTTATGGGGTACACGTCTGAGCAAACTTGCACCCACGATTGGAGTTTGAAGAAAGAACAGTATAGAAACAAATAGCATTTCAGTGAGGTACCTGATTTATCAGTCGAGTACTCGAGTTTGATCTTTTTTTTTTTATAGATTTAAATGGTACACTATTCTTATCAGTTCACTTTTTTCAAAATACATTTTTATTTTTTAAGTTTGTAAGTTTTAGTGACACTGGATTTTGCAATAGCATTCCAATTACACTTATAACAACTTCTATTCTCTATCATTTTTGCTCTTTTAAGCCGAGGTTGGTATAGACAACCTTTCTTGGAAATAATTAGCAAAGTAATTTCACTGACCATTGGGTCTCAGCTCAACCGCTATTTATACGATATTTTACGATTAAGAGCGGAAGGATGTGTTGCACACGGTGGTAATTTGTGGTAGGTGTGAGTGTGATGCCAAATAATATTTTAATTTATGCAAGACTAAATAGGTTAATTAATGTTGTATCTTATTCACCTTAGGTATAATATTACAAAAAAGTGAAAAAGAAAAATGTAATAAGTACACATTTGCTCCTATATATGCAATCTAAGATTTGTCAACTATGAATTCTTTTAATCAGTTGTATGTTCTAATCCAAGTATTTTGTAAGGTTACGTAAAGTTACGAGATTAAAGGCAAATTTGTGGAGTCTTGACTCCTTTTGAAATGTTTTTTTTCTTGGATTTACTTTATTATATTTATCTTGCTTAGTTGCTCTTTCCCCTGCTATTTTTAAGTTTTCTTTAATCATATGTAAAAAAAACATCTATATGGATTTCCCCACTTAATATCTATAGTTTTATTTTGTTGGTGATTAGAAGTTCTTTTTTTTTTTAGTTTATGTGATGGTTTTAGTGGATCAGATCAGACTACTGAAATGACTCATCACATATCATTTCAAGGTATTTTTATAAGTTTTTGATGATCCCAAATAGTTAAAATCATACATAACTACAATATTATAATTTGATAGTTGGCTATTATAGATCACTTTGATTAATCAACGGAAATCAGAAGCTTGATGCAAAGCACTCACGAGACGGAAAAATTGGATCAATCCCAAAGCACCCATGAGATGGGAAAACCGAAGTCTGATGCAAAAGAATTGAATCAATCTCAAAGTACCCACCAGACAGGAAATTAGAAGCTTGAATAATACTTACAATGTCTAAGGTTTGAGCTTATTCTATCCAACCAACCAAGAAGGACCAATGTAACAAAATATCAAGTCTTTTTCATACACATTGTCCATTTGAAGTTTTGGAGCAAACTAAACCACTAATGCATTTGTTTTCTTATGATTTTACCATGTTTCTTAAAGAACATTATTGTTTGAATTGTACACCCATGAGGTGCTAATTATAGCTCCAATTGTATCATGACTTTTTTCTAATGGCAAATGTCTCTTAAAAAAAAAATAAAGATGGAATTTCAAACGGGATCGTTACCAAAAGTTCGACATAGATAATCGTACTCAGAGAACAAATAATCCAAACTCATTCACTCTCTCTCTAAAAAGTTTGAAATTACTGATAGAAAGATGATTATGACAATAAGCAGGATTAATGTGCCATAAGTACACAAAAACTGTAAATGCGTGCTGTCGTGTGTAGCAATTCAACTCAATCTGAAGGATGAAAGACTTCTAATTTATATTTTTAAATAATATTATTAAATGGTATCCGTTCGTAGATTACATAGGGCATAACTATTAAACTAATAGAAATTAAGTAACAATCATAGTAATTTACTTCATATTTTAATTATGCTGAAATATTTAAAAAATCATTCATCTGACATGGTAATTTCATCAAAGGCTTCATCTTGATTAATTGTTTTTGAATATCAAAAAAAGAAAACAATTAATGTTGATTATCAAGAAAAGATTTATTGTCTTTCAAAAATATGACTTTTGGATAAGGGTGATTCTATCCATATGAATGAAAATGTTTAAAATTGTGCTGTTTGAATTTTTTTTCATACATGCTGATGGAAAATTTATTTCATTCAACCGGCATACGTATTACTTTTTAATGGATTTTGCTCAGCGTTCTATGTTTGTAACTTTGCTTAATAGCCATAACAAATTATTGGCACTAGGAACTTTGATCAATTAATTTACTGTATGTATGAGTTTCAATATAGTTTGGAAGTAAGATTTTTGATATATAATAATAAAATGAAAAAAATTATATAAAAACGGTCCCCGTTCATTGAAACATTGCACCTCAACATTGCAATAATCCATTTTTTGTTTTGTCATTCCCTATTTCGGTCTTCAGTATTTATTTCAATTGACATTGGATCATAGGAAGAAATGAGATAATGAAAACAAAATTGCTGTTCTTGGTGTAAATAACTTACACAATCACTGTTTATCTATGTGCATTATGTTACTATTGCCCATACGCATTCAAAACCCAAAACGAAATTGGGACTTCCTTTGATTTAGGAGTTGATTCCGCTATTTTACTATTCCCATATTATGAATTGCATTCTAACATAAGCTCATGACCCACTCTATCTTAATTGGCCTTGCTCTTACCTGGATTTTATAAAATTCTGCTACTATTTTCTAATGAGCGTATACTACTATATTGTTGCTTTTCATTTTGATTTGCATATTGATGTAAACTTTTCTTTTTTGATGTTTATCGGGTTTAGTTATTTCATATTTTACTAACATGTTTAGACACATGCACACAACTGCCTTATGTGGGAGTTCTACCGTCACTCTAAAGTCGAAGTCATTTATTTCCCTAAATAATGCAGATTGAAAAGTGCTCCATCTATTCTCATTGTTTAGTCTATTTCTTCTTTTTCTCCATTATGCAGATTTGTTGCTCGGATTTCATATGAATATTCACTAGTGCCATGCATATATTTCTGCTCCAAAGGTTAGTTTTATTGTTTTTTCATGCTACCATATAGTAGTTTCGAGTTGATATTAAATAAGATCTGATGAAGTTCATATTGTATTGAATGGATCGGTAAACGAATTCTCAACGTCATATAAATAAGGTTAACATCTTATAATTGGATATTTCATCATGTTTTACGTTCGGAGGGACAATACATACTTCTCGAGGACTCACGTGAGGAGACATCCAATTATACAATAGTTGTTTTCTAAAATTATTTGTTTATATTTTCATAATTAGTTATGTGTTGCTAATAAGTCATAGGTCTTATTTAGTTGCTAACTTGAGTTTTATAATTTTGTGGTGTTGGGCATCGTTTGTGTCCATTGTAGATTTTGGTTGGTATCGAACCAAGTCTGATCTCACTTTGTAACACATTATTGATCCCCAGTAGGCAAGTACTAAGTTTATATATAATTTATATATGTGAGGGGTTTTAAGGTGGCATTGCTAAAGTGTGTTGAACATAGCTGTGAATGCATCATATCCCCTGTATTGCTAACTTAGTTTTGAGTGCATGTGACAACATGAATAATGTATTGTGGAAATGATATGCACATTACCATGAAACTTTGAAGTATGGTAGCTTTCTAAATTCTATTTGTGTTGACACTCAGAGTATGTAATATGCAAAATTCTTATTCCAACTGTATCAGGAATGAAGATGAGAAATTTGAGGGACGTTTTGGATTGAATTTCAATAAGATCTTTCACCGGCTAGAGTTTGTGTTCGAAGGAACTGATTAGTTGCCTTGACATGCAGCTTGAGCATAATACTTAGGTGAGTTCTCACTTTAGGATTTTTCTTATTGGCTAATTTGTACACTGTTTGTGAGATGAAATTTCTAATTTTGATCCTTAGTCAAATTTTTAGAAAAACCCATTGAAAAATTAGGTAAAGTATCGTTAGAGTTTTGAGAATTAATTTTGAGATAACTATATTTACTTTGCACAAAGGTAATACTGCCTCGATATAACGTTTCGATGAAGTAATACCACTAAATACCTAAGTTATAATGACATGGATAAGTGTGTCCGTATCCAACATGGATACAAAATGTCTAGACAACATTATGTACTACAATTGGATTGATGAGTATTAGTACGTAAGAAGAAACATTTTAGTTCTTTGTCATGTATTGCATTAATACATGGTTTTTTTTGAAAGATAAAATAGGGAGAAAACTGGTGATGCATTAAACTAAGAAAAAGTATAAATTTGGAAAATTAGTTCAACATCTTAGTCACGTGGTAGGGACCCTAGCTTATGTACCAGTTAAAAACTGAAACAGTCTTTTTGTGTACTTTACAATGGTTAGTAGATGTGTTGGACTTCTGTTTGGGATTACAAATTAGGTTAAAATTGATGTTCATGTCCACACGACATCAAATAAGGATGAAATTCCTTACTGAAGTACAATACGTGCATGGAGGCAAATACTTGGTCATAATATGTATTAGATTTGTAGGAATGAAATTTCGTATTGTAGGAATGAAAGCACAATGGCAGTGAATATCCACAATCTTGAGATGAAAAGTTTGAAGCTAACGCAGTTGTTCATAGGCTTGCTTGTATGGTGTTGTCACATGTAATGTTAGGCCATAGGCTAATTGGTTGGGTATAATTGAGTTTGAACCGTTATATCAAAGATTGTTACTTTATAAGATTCACGGGTTGATGAGTATTTAATGTGATAATAAAATTTCAATAAAGTTAGTGGTAGTTGAATGGTGCAATTGTCATTTAAGTTGTGGTTTTATTAGACAGAGCATGATTTTTCATTGCCTATTTTATGTTTAGTGGTCTTTGTTAAAGAGGTTAAATATGTATTGACTAATAGGAATAACGTGCTTTATGTTAAGAGCCTTATATCTTTGTAAATTAAACTGAGTATTCAATGGGAATGGAGTGTACGTTTTTCACCAGATTTCATCCTCAAAATTAGAAACGAAATGGCGACTCTCAACGGGACCAGTCCGTATGAATACAAGTTGTCTTTCAACTTCTTCTCCCAAAGAAAGGTTTGTTGTTAGTGGGAGAAGACTACTTGGCATTCTAAATACTTTTGCATTCTTAGGTTTATTTTTCTTCTTTTTAATTAGCAATACCAAATTCAATTTTAGTGAAAATATTCTTCCATGGGATGGAGAGGAACTGATTACTAACAAAACTTAAGTATGCGGGTCGCTCAATTGAACAATCATTTAACTAGGTTCTCATTCTTTTTTCCTTATCAGTTCTAATTTCTTACTAAATATTGTACTGCACGCCTATATGCTACTATTTCTGTAATGTCTAATTTGAAAAACTTTTTTTTGTGCTATGATAGATTTTAATTTTACATTGATCGAATCCCTAAATCTCCATGTAACATATTTTTTTTACGTTGAGTTTATCAATCTCTTAAATTCATGATTAAGTGTTTATATAGCTCTCTTATAGTAATTAGGGTTCTCTAATCTTTAATATTGTTTGTTAAAATGCCTTAATGAAGTAACTTTTTTGTTCTTAACACAAGTCCAATGACGAACTTGTAGCCAATCAAGTCCAACAATCAAAACTCAACTTTGACCATTAATTGGAAATGTTGCTTATGGTAAAACATGCTTTAACAAGTAAAGTTAAATTGGGCATCACTTTTCCATCTTAACCTTTTTGTACACTTATACGTTTGCAACAATTTGAATTCGAACAAGTAAAGTTCTTAGTTTCTCTTTCAAACTAATAATATTTATCAAGCTCTTTGTAGGATAATAAATGTTAAGTTTATTGTCAGGGTAATGAAAGTCACGTTTGAAGGTAATATGAGTTTGTTAAATAATTCGAAAAAAAATTCACGATTTTTACTATTTTTATATAGTGTTATCTAATTATTACAATGCGTTGTCGGATTAACTGTTACTAATACTCTATGTTTTTTAACAACAAATATGACTTTTATAGAAAGAGCAAGGTGAATTGATCTGGAAGTTGTGGAGCCATGCTATCACTTTCTCATTGAAAAGGTGAGTTGTGCTCATAGTCAGTTGTGTTAATTAATGTGATTCTATATTATTTCTAAGTGTAGAATCTGTTGATTATTCTTATGTAAATATTTTTTGTTTGTGAGGGTTGATGTTAAGATCATTTGCTACAAAGCAAAAAGGTGATTGAGAGTGGTTATAAATCAAGCATTAATTAATGTAGATATTGTTTCTTTCTTGATTCAGTCCCTTTAGGCATATACATAAAGTGGATAGAACTAGAAACAAATTACTAGAGTCAATTTATGCAAGTACATAAACCAGAGGATTGATTCACAGGCAGCCACTATAGTTTGTCAGAACAGTGTGTAGCATGTGTATCTATACTAGCAAAATGAAAGTGCATGGACATGAAAGGTTTCTTTTCTTGGACTTCTCTATTTGTCTTGCTTTGTTTGTGAAGTTCAAACAAAGACAATTCTTTTTAAAATACACAATACCTTAATTTCTTTTTGCATATAGTCTATCTTCCAATTCACATATATGTTTATGCACTGTGTGGTGAATTGCAACAATGAGCTTCACTATTTCTTTCCTAGACTCAAGGCCATAACAGACCTTTGGTAGCCTTAGCTCTTCAACTAGAAGATATAATGAGCTACAAGTCATACATAGTCCTCAACACCACACCCCAGTACACATGCAAAACATTGGTAATCTCTCTTTTGATCCCAACTCTTACGTATATCCCATAGAGCTTTCTTTTGCAACATTAATTATGACCTTCCACTTAATCTATAATTAAAATGATACTCTCTCGCTCCCATCGCTGATGTGTTATAGCCTTAAAGCCTTAAGATCCTTGGAACCATCTTTCAAGCAAACCATTTTACATATCATCAATCAACAATGACAACCTCTTCTTTGTATCAGTGTTGACATGTTCATTAATTGGACTCACTAACAAAAACATACTTCTCTCAGTTTTCAACACGGGCACTGCGTATGGTATGACTATACTACTGTTGGTGGTGAGATCTTCCTTAGTGTCCAAAACCCTCAATGGAGAACCACACAGCCATTTGAGTCTCAACCATTTTTCTTTTTCTTTTTTTGTGCGTAGGGAAAAAGTCGTGTACTAATTTGATTACCCTTTGGTTGATTCGACCAATTTTAATTTATTTTAGTCATATATTCTATGAGCTACTGCAACTGCTCTCACATGTCAAATTGTCTATATCCTACATGTGATTTTCTATAATTTGCTATTATTTGCACTTGCAGTATATATCCTCTTATATTGTTTTGGTTTGTGGTGATGCAGGTTACATAGAAGCTTAAAGCAACTTATTTAACAATATAATTATGTGCACAAGATTTAGGAGTGCTACTACTTTTAGCTTCCAGGATTTTTAGTTTGGCCATTTGTTCATGCATTGTAGCAGTTGTGATGTAATGTGGTGTTGTTGAACACTTTAAATGTAATTTCCAATTCATTTTATCAATTTATATAAGTGCATTACCACCAATTATGGTCTCGAAAAGAAAAAAGAAAGACTAGCAAGTTAGGTGTAAACTAACTACATATTAATAATAAATATTTAAACAAGGGTATTATGCTTATGTAAAGCAGTATATATAGTTGGATATGGATGTTGATGAAATATTTGTACTAGCCAATCAACAACAGTTGGCTCATATCCAATATTCCAATGTAATGGAACACAGCTCTAGGTTGTGTTTTCAAGGTAATGGCTTTGCCCATATAGCTCTAGTCTATGTTTTCAAGGTAATGGCTTTGCCCATAATACCAATATAAGATTGTGTTGCCCATTGTAATAGATCACGCCCACTGCAATAAGCTCTGACAATAGCATCAACATTGCTCATGGATGTCATCCTTTTGCAGTTGGAATAACTTAAGTATTACACATATGCATACAATAACATCAGTACTGCTCATGGCATCCTTTTGCAGTTGGAATAACTTACGTATTACACATATGCATGCATATAAGAACGAAGAATATGTTGAAATCCAACAAAGTGAACACTTCAAACGTTGGGTTATATACTCGAGTAAACCAAACCAAATCACAAAAAAACTACTCATTGTAATAGACAAAGTCATTTATGCATTATGAGAAATAAATATGTAAAATAATAGACTTTTCTTTACTTTATTCTAATTTAGTAATAGAGATTATCATATTAGAAATATTTTATGTGATTTCGCTTTGAAAATTCTTCAATTCTCTATTTTAACGTGGTTATAAGTCCCACAAAAAGATATTGGAACTCCATTCTCAACCAAGATTACACCAATTAAAATAAAACACAAGCGATATGAGGTTTATAAAAGAGTAAGAACTAAATGCATCCAAAACCAAAAAACCTCATTCGGTGCGTCCACAAGCAAATGATAAATGTGCTTTGTTTGTTTCTACGAGTCTTTTTTACATAGGGTTTTTCACAGATCTCTATCTCTATATTTCTCTCATGCAAACACTCAAATTGGAAAGGTCATTGAACTCAAAATTTAACCGTTGAAATGATTTTATTTGAATATATTTTACAACCACTTTTTTTTTCCCTAATTTACATTTTAATTCATAACGAAACATGTTTATTTCATATTTTTCACAAAAAATTATTTACTGATTATTTAGTTCTTAATTTTAAATTATTTACTTAAATTACATAAATGACACCCGTTCAGTAATTCCACAAATCTTCTCTTTATTTATTTTGGTAAAGTCCTACAAATCGCTTCTTGCTAAAATTCAAAAACACAATATGGTCTATGATTATAACTTTGTTTAATAGCCATAACAAATTATTGGCATTGAGAACTTTGATCAATTAATTTACTGTATGAGTTTCAATATAGTTTGGAAGTAAGATTTTTGGTACATAATAATAAAATAAAAAAAAATTATATAAAAACAGTCCCTACTCATTGAAATGTTCAAAAATCTAGTGTAAACTTAACAAGTTAGTACTAATTCGATCACATGGTGAGGGACCACCTAATAATCTCTCCCTCTCGAGCTATGAGAGGGGATACCTCCACACATTCCCAAATCAATAGGAGGAGTATGCTACCTGATAAACGTAAAATTGAATAGTTTTACTAATGAATAAAATGATGAAACTCTAAACGCAACTAAAACTGAAACTGAACTTTACTCGTGATTATCAAAGATTTCTACTCTCGATACTATTGAAGTAGAGTTGGAATAGAAGATTCGTTCCACTCCTAGTTCTTTAACATTCAAGTTTTCTATAATTGCGAATCTATCCAAAGTCTAACGAGAGTTTTACGAAGAGAATTCTAAGAACAAGATACTAACTATAATGATTCAACTACGAAATGCTATGGAATACTCAAGTTTGAATCTAGAATAAGAATTAGGGGGGAATTAAATCCACCTTGAATACAACTTAATAAACTAGCATAGATTGTTGTAATCGAATTCTTACGTTCTTACGGTAATTATACATGACATCTCTACCAATTCATAACTAGCATATGAGGAAGTCCATCCATTCTCATGGCGAATCAATGACCTTCTAGAGTGGAATAGACTCTTACAACGATTCTACACTACACAATTAAGTTTTCATCAAGATTTCATTAAACCCCTCTAATGGAGGTTTAGCCTTGATTCATCAAACTATCATTTCCCAATGAAATTAAACTAGACATCATACAAAGGTTCTAACTTTACTAAATTGAACTAAACAATAATTCAAATCTAAATTAACAACTAAGAAATTATTAACGACTAAGAAGCGAAATTAAATCTAAGCAATTTTAAATAGCAAAATCGAAATTACCAAGAACTAACTATTTTATTTATCTAATGAATGATAAACAATGATTCAAATAACTAATCTAAAACAAGGTATGAAAAAAACTAATTAATTAACTAATAAAAATTCTCAAAACTAGATCTAAAACTAAGCTTTAATGGCTACTCTAATGGCTACTTTCTATCCTAAACTAATTGATACTTCAAAGCTAAGTCTTGTGTGTGGAAATGGAGGAGACCAGATCCACATTTTCATGCATGGGCTGAGGGTCCATATTTTGGGCCGGAAAATCGAGCCCAAAGCCCAATTTCTTCAGTCCATAGGGCCCTTTTCAGCTGGCTTTGACTTCAACAGGCTTTTCGTCCACTTCTGCTTCTCAATTGGGTCAAGATTTGAACCATTGGAAATCTCTTTCCGAGCCAGTCGTTTTGATATAAGGTACGCCCAATTCTGAGGCCTGAGTCCAAAGATACGATCTTGGGAAGTTCTGATAACTTTTATGTGTTGTTTCTGCCCGTCTTGACAATTAATCACAAAACTTCTTAGCAACCAACCTTTACTCCTTTATATCGCCAAAGTGGCACATTTCTGCACATAATTGACTTCAATGCCTGAAATACATAAAAGTACGTAATTAGCATTAACTCTTATTTATTACTCGCATAATTGGTCTAAAAGTATTATTGTTAAGGGGTTAAAACTACAGTTTTTGGCTCTTATCAAACCATCCCCAAACAGCATTTTGCTTGTCCTCAAGTAAATATGAGAAATTAGCATAAGTGACAAAAAATGGAGTCCTAACTAATCTCATTTCGCCGAGTGCGATTGCATTGACCATATGCAACAAGGCATTAAACCACTAGGAATTCCCTAGTAGACGAGTTGTAGCCTCGTGAGAGTTTTCCAGTGAAGCTACTCACAAACTTCATCTATACTACAACGACTCAGAAATAAAACTATTGTTTCCTTATCTATGTCTCAATTATCTATACATCTCACTAGCAAAGAATACAGAATAATTAAGTCGAAACCTAAGCTAATATATGCATAATAATCAATCATCTACGAAAAAACATATATACAATGAGTAATACTATGAGATGTACTAGCAGGTCCATTTTGAAAACTCAGAATAGCGTCCTTAAGTAGGTCCTCACATAAATGTCAAGACAAAAACCACTCTGATTTTTCTGCTCAAATTTTGCTACTCCAGTGTGCAGTGGGCACACTTTACCTTACAATCTCAATGACACACAAGGAAGCCGGAGTCAATCAAACACATCTGCCACTTACTATTATACTAACATATTCCTAACTGAGTTAGAGGTCTTTATTAGGTGTTACGGGGATTAGGAGATGGTTTAAGAAGGAAGGAAATGGATATTCAAAAAGGACAAGTCTGAGATAATAGAAGCTTCATATTATGCAACTAGAGAAACCCTTGTTCTTTACTTTTGCTTCTACACTTTGTTTCCATCCTTAGCCATATTTTCTTTTCTTTTTCTTTGGCTTTTGACTCATTGATTCTATTTTGGGAGTTCTAACTCTTTATTTTCTTTTATTTATTTATTTATTTATTTGGATGGAAACTTCCTTTTCTTATCTAAAGTGACTAACAAATTCTTGATTTCAAAGGTCTTTCTCTTTTCTATTCTTCATCTCTATTCTTAGACTTATTCAATGAATGGGTAGGTTGATTTTTATTTTGTTTTGTTTTGTAATAGGGTAAAAGATTTGCGGTTTATGAAAGGCTAAAGAAAGGCTCAGAGGGGCGACTAGCGGAAAATAATTCATAGGTTTGAATTTCTAGCTATATCGATCCAAATAGGGCCTAAATTCTCGCTTAGGATATGGTATAGTAATCAAGCAAGTAGACGTGTGATTTCTCTATCCGGATTTTACTTCTCCTTTGTGTCATTTCTCAAATGCTCACTCATATAACGCTTTAGGCTATATTCTCATAGGATTTGTAGAATAAGTACTCTAGCCTAGATTTCAGAAACTTAGTGCCAACAATCATAGATACTCATGTAACATATTTATAGATAGATGTAAGGATTATTACCTACATATTAGCCTAAGTTTCTAAAAACTATTCTAATGCAAAAGCTACGTGAGATTTACAGATTATAAAGGGTCTAGAGAAGGAAACCAATACCAATATTCCTAAGTGTATATCATACTTTTTATTTATATTTTTAAAATTTTTTATTTTTGATTTTTGATTTTTTTTTAACTAGAAAACAAGTGCATATTATACATATCTATATCCTAACATATGCCTTAATTACACGTGTTTCTATGCCCCCCTAAACAAGAAACATGTTTTGTCCTCAAAGTATTTAAATAAATAGGTTAGAGAAATACCATTGAAACGTATGAAATTCTGGAACATATGCAAAATAAGGTTAAACATACTAATATAGAAAAGAAAAACTAACGCAACTCTATAAGAGTTCCGCCCGTAATGGGGTTAATGAGAAACAAATTGCTTGGGACATAAGCAGACACTAACTGAACTAAAAACTAACCTTAACTCCCATTTAAGCATTTTCCTCCTCATCCTTAAGTTCGGGAGAATAAAGTTCATCAGGACTTATCAATAGTGGCTCCCAGCCTGCTAGAATGATCACTTCGCGAAACCACGCACCATAGGTGTCACTTTGGAGCAAGTCTTCAAAAGATTGTTCTGGTATGACATGAAGGAATGTCATCCTCAAATAAACTCACTGGAATAGCTGCAAAGGATCCTGGAACAACCCACAAAAAATCAGATTTTTTTTTCGTGCCCACGGGTTTAGGGCGCGGGGTGCGCTCAACCTATGCCTGAGATGGGCGTGGCGTGCGCTCCGAAGAATTTCGAGTTCTAGGGACTTGGGCGTAGGTCGCGCTCACTCTTTGCCTGGGATGGGCGCGGGTCGCGCTTAGGATGAAAACTAGAATTCCAGTGTTTTGGGCGCAGGTCGCTCACTCTGGCTTGGTAGTATGGTGGTCGTGGCCTCGATGGAATTTCGATGGCGGTGCCTAGGGCACGTAGCGCTCCATGGGAAGCGCTGGCTCGAAATGCAGAGCTGCAGAGTTGCTAAAATGGTGAAGAAAAATGGGAAACATGGGAGTGAAAGGTGAGAGATGGAAGTGAGGTGTAGTGTGGGTTGTGAGTGTAGAATGAATGAAGTTTTTATAGGTTTTAAGTTGCTAAAACGAATCGGGAAGTTGCCAAAAAGCTTTAAGGCAATTGCTTGAAACAAAAAATTTCCAAAATCGAAAATGGAAACAACTCATATTCTTGATTCTAAAACCACCCTAATATCTTTTAGATTGAATTTAGGATAGAAACTGCCTAACTCATTGAGATTTCATCCTACCACAATATCTATTCATAGCGATGCCCATATCGGCAATAGTCTCAATCCTCACTCGAAAACAACTTATAAAATGGAGTATCATATAACAAATCATGCTAGAGTAAATAATACCACCCCCAAACAATTCGGGAAGGTGGGATTAACAATAAAAAAAAATGCACAATTTGAAAAAACCATATTATATTAAAAATAAAATTCAAATACAATTAACTAGCGAATTTAAATTTAACTACGAAATTTAAAAAACTTAATATCCGAACTAAGAAAAACAATAAAAACAACTAAATAACATAGAAACCACATTATTTTAGAAAACCTAGCCATGTGATGAAAATGGACCCTGAGATGGAGATTGGGCCTGGGATGAAGAAGGGCTCGAGCCATCTGTCCTTTGGCGACGACGCTCATGCCTCTCAGACTCATCTGAAACAGAAACCTCCAGGGGTGGCATGCATCGTAGAATCTCTACTCGGAACAGGCACTGTGCTTCCATCTCTGCCTTCATCTCTATATAATGTGCAACCTGACACTATAGGACTGTCTCCATGTTATAATGGAGATCTGACTGGCTCTTGTCGAACATTTCAAAATTCGTCTGAAGGGTATTTTGTTTCGTTCGAATTTTAATCTGCCTATCTCGTATATCTTCACAAATAGCATAAATGCAACGCACGCCAGTATGCAACACTGACATGCATTCTGAATTAGACGTACACCTCTCCAAGGCATCTTCATCCAAACATGTCATGTCCTCCCTTTCCTCATCCGAATCAACCATCCTGTCCTCCGGCAACATCCAAGCCTTTTGGATACACTCCGTATAAATAATTTCATTTGAATGCAATTTCAACATAGTCCGCTCAGTTCTTGGTTCCCCCTAAGACAACATTATCTTCGTAATTAAAGCAGGAAATGGGCAATACTCTTCCCAACTCCTTTAATCATATTTATCAAAAACTCGAGGATACAAAATTCATACCTCTTCTCTTGCAATATCCAGATAACGTGCAGACATGTCAAACCGATGTCGCTCAGTTTCTCCTTCCCAATGACGTTCTTACCAATCCACTGAGCTACAGCCAGTTGGTTGGTTCGCAGAGATGACTATCGAGCACAATGAGAATTCGGATTGTATTGACCTTCCATGAGAGTGTCGTTCATCAATGTAGGAACTCCAGTATACTAGCATTCCTGCACGGTGGCATCGAGGTGGCGTTCAGGCGTAATGCCTAGAATCTCAGCCAACTTCTCTCTCGATAATTCTCTCCTAACCCCAGCCACCTTCATGAAAAATTTCCGACCATCCAACTCTCTCTTCTTATAGAATTGTTCGACCAAATTGGAGTGGTAGAAATTATTTGTCAAGTACCACAACCTATTCCAATTCCTCCTAATCATCTCGTCACGAAAAAACGGTGCGAAGCGGTCGACCGTAAAAGCTTGTTCCGGCAGAATTCTTCATCTTAGAGCCATTGAAAGTTT
This sequence comes from Coptis chinensis, assembly GCF_015680905.1. Lineage (NCBI taxonomy): Eukaryota > Viridiplantae > Streptophyta > Magnoliopsida > Ranunculales > Ranunculaceae > Coptis > Coptis chinensis. Next base: position 81,071,809 of record NC_141463.1, on the reverse strand, counting down.
TGAACTGATTTGGGGGTTTGTATGTGGTGTAGGAAACGATGTGAAATAACCCTACTTAATAATATAAAAAAATGATGGTGGTGGGACAGCTGTTGCGCGGTAGTTCAAATATTTTGTGGTTTTTCTCTAATTTTCGGTGTTGGGGATGGTGGTGGGAGTGTTTTGGGTAAGGTTTTGAATTTGGGCGTGGTTGTACTTAGGTTTTTTTTTTTTAGGTTATGGTTTTGAATTTGGTAATGGCGGAATTGAGAAGAATCGCGATTCTGTTTTGTTTGGAAGAAGGAAATGCACGCGCATCACACATGCGTACCTTAGGCCCAAGCCCATATCGATTTTGAAATTCGTCGATTTTTCGCTCAACTTCAACCTAAAATTGCCGCTTCGTTACCGGTCCAATTTTTGCGAATGAGTTATGGAAATGATCAGGAGAGAATTTCCAATCCAATGATTCATAAAACACTCAATTCCGACTGCGGATGAAATATAAGAAGATGGAAAATGCCTCAAAGTGCGGATATGACGTAAGTTATGTGAACGAATGAAATCTAAATTCATAGATAATGTCAACCCGAATCAAAATACGATTAAATGGCCTAAGCAACACAAATGGAAAGTTGAACAATCTAGTACATAAACGAATATCCCACCCCCAAACAAATTTTAGACAACAGAGTTTGAAAATTTGTTTTTAAAAGTGAGTCTTTTAAAGTCAGATTCCCAAGACTTCCTAACTTACTATTTTTATGATTTTAACAATTTTTATTTTTTATGAATAAGATTTAATATACGAAAAAAAATAAGAAAGTAATAAATGCATAATTAACACCATAGAGGAACATGACTCAAAAATCGAGAAAACATGCAAGATTGGAAAACGTGAATTATGTTAACCGTGGACTTAGGATCTGGTACTTACAGCCACACCCTCTTTAGGGAGGGCCCGATTACCTGAGTGGTGCACTTACCAATATATAGAATTATAAGGAAGTACACCAAACAACAAAATAAGCCGTTTATAGTCAGATACTCGAGACTTTAACAAATAACTTGATATATATATATATATATACCTTTCAGTTTTCCATATATCAACAACCTAAAGAGTTGGCGGTCTTTCCATAAATAAATAACATGGAATGCACCCCCAAACAGAATCAAGCACCAAGATTCTCTACGACGCAACTTATTGAAATGAAAGCGAAGTCTGATGGATCTATAATGTTACCGCGCATGTGCCTTCTTTTTCACCTTTGAACGAGAGGGTTTCCAAGTAAATGATCGTGAGAAAATGGATGTTTGTGGAAGATATGGTGGATATGGATGAATTTTAGACGTGAGGAATGGAAGAAATGAGAATGTAGGTTTGGCACAAAACTCATTCATGGTGTAAGTGGGAACTGTCTCGATTCTGAAAATGGAGGTGTCAAGTGTCTTTCCCTTGGGAATTATTTCTGTATTAAAGGATTTAGAAAATCATTAAGTACAGAAGAAACAAAAGGGTCAAGCGCAAACTCCAGGTTCCTTTGAAAGGGTGGAAGGTGGGGAATATTGGTGAGGGAAGATGAATGAGTGTCAGCTAGAGATCTCAGGTCTAGATCATTAGAAGCCTTGAGATATGTCAGACATTCCTCAATAGGTGGGTCAAAAGAATCACTGGGATAGAGGGTGAAAAATTCATCTTCCGTCATAGCGTCAAGGGATAAATAGATGTTGGCAGGGTGGGGACTCGCGAGGTGGTAGGGAAGAGTTGCAAAAGAGTTGAAAGAAATCTTCCTTAATTTCCACTACGTCCAAGGAGTATTTGTTGAAGTTGGAACTTCCAAAGGAAATGAATTTGTGCATCTAGTCATTCGGAAACATGGTTTTGAAATAATCATGAGCTAAGCTCTCGATCATGCTAACCTCTCCATTGATATTCGTATAAGGCAACTATTTGATCGTTTTAAAAACGTTAACCGCAATGGAAAGATGGCCAAAAGACAAGGACATTGAACCATAGCAGCAGTTTATAAGCGCGTTGGCAGTTGCCAAGAAAGGGCGCCCTAAAATGATCAGAACAGAATCGTTAGCAACTTCTGTATCAAGGATAACAAAATCCGCAGGATAGTAGAAATCCTAAACCTTAACCACCACATTTTCCATTACACCCTTAGGATACTTGATAGACCTATCACCTAATTGCAACGTCATTGTTGTAGGTTGAATTTCCTGTAGACCTATTTGTTTATATAAATAAGAAGGGAGTAAGTTAACACTCACCTCGAGGTCTAATAAAGCAGTGGTCATGTGAGTATCCCCTAAGGTGCATTGTATAGTAGGACAACCAGGGTCCTTGTACATAACGATTCCATTGTGTTCCGTTAAAGTTGGAAACTGTTCAGTTAAAAAGGCGTCTTTAGGAATCTTTGTCTTACGCCTAGTAGTGCACAACTCTTTAAGAAACTTAGCATGGTGAGGTAACTTTTTAATCGCTTCAAGAAAGGTAAGTTTATCGTTAGATTTTAAAAAACTTCCCTAATCTCGTCAAAATTTGTATCCTTGTTTAACATAGCTAATTTCTGAGGAAACGATGGTTTCTCTCTATATTTAGCATATGGATAAACAGGATGGTTAACCTTGCTTTTCTATTTCTTAGGCTATGGTTTAACTGGTACCTCTATAGGGGTAGGATCTTCAGTTTCTGTTTTGGTATCTAGTGTAGGGACTACTGGTGGGGTAACTATAGACATAGTTACTTTGTTATCCACCACTCTGCCTGAACGGAGAGTGGTGATGGAATTTATCTCACCTACGTTTGCATTTTCGTTACTAGTATTACTGTTTACCTCAAAGACTGTGTTTGATGTTTTAGGATTAGGTATCGCTTGTCCTGGAAACACACCTTTGGGTTGTACTTTTTTTTTAGCTAACTGCTGTAAGGAAAGTTGGATGGCTTATAAAATCTGTTGTTGAGATTGCATAAAGGTATCAAAATGATCCGGTTGTGGAGTAGTATTTGCTACTGGTTGTGTGACAGGAACTATGTCACGTTGATTATTAATGGGTGGATTTTGGTAATTATTATTTACCGGAACGATACCTCTATTAGTATTATTATTATTATTGTTATAATTATTATAATTACCCTGACCTTGTCCTTGTTGTGGTTGAGCTTGGTTATTATAATTATAATTACCCTGACCTTGTCCTTGCCTTGGTGAACCTTGGTTATAATTGTTTGTTAGCCTAACATTTGGGTTAAACAACCTTGGAGGTTGTTGATTATTTCGCCAACCAAAGTTGGGATTTTGTCGCCAAGCTGCGTTAGGTTCGCTATTAATGGAACAAACATTATCTTGTTGTGATTGTTGTTGTTCATAGGCGAAAGGACAATAGGAGTCAGGATGCTCTAGACTCAAACAGAAATTACATGGATTGGAGTTGACATTCATGACGGAGATAGGCGTTTGTTGAACAGAAATAGCCTCTACCTTTTTAGTTAGAGATTCGATTAAATTTTTAAGTTCTGGATCGGGTTTCATCTCAAACATACCAGCGGCCTTTACTGTTGTAGAAGAACTAGCATTGCAGGAGATATCGTCACTACCTACCCCCCCCCCCCAGTTATTATTACGCTTAGTTTGATCTTCTAAAAATTTATAAGCCTCTGAGGCTCCGTTACTTAGGAAACTACCCCCATTCATTATGGCAAGCACCTCCTTGTGGTGGTGTAACAGTCCTTTGAAAAAGGCACGAACTAGCGTGTCTTTTGCAGGTTATGGTGTGGACACTCTATAAGTAGATCGGTGAAACGATTCCAAGCCTCTGAAAATGATTCATGAGGATTATGTCGAAAAGAAATGAATCTTGAAAGCATTTCATCGGTCTTCGGAGGGTAAAAAATGTTCCATAAATAGTTGAACAAGTTTAGCCCACGAAGTCCACGAATTAGGCGCCAAGCGCTTAACCAAGACGCCTCCTTATTGGCTAAAGTAAAAGGAAATACCCTTAGTTTAATTTGTTCAGCACCAACCGTAGGATGGTGGAATATAGTAAGGACTTGGTCAATCCTACGCATGTGCTGATAAGGCTTTTCATGGTCTAACCCATGAAAAATGGGTAACAAATTAAATATATTTGGGGGTATTCGGAAATCCCCCACTGGGTCTGATAGAACGATGCAAGATTTAGGGCTATTGTTCAAGGCTTTGTAAAAGTCAGAGAGAGGAGACTCTCTTTCTTCAACCATTACTTCAGGTGGTGTGTGTGGTATATTAGCTAGAGGTGTAATGAATGGTATACTAGAAAGACGTGTTTGTTGACGTTGCCGGTTGATTACGTTAGGCATTTTTCTTCGGCCTGACCTTAATCTCATGCAAGGCTAAGCCAATCTTAACGAAACAGAACAACACTCCAAACAATCCTGATATGCTAGTATGAACCTCTAACAGGAGATGCGAGGTGTGGAAGAAAATAGTACCTAAATGCCTCCTTGCTTCGCTTATGAATAGCATCTTGTTTACGCGTGCTCAGTATGTATAACAAGTTAAAACACTGAAAACTATGAAAAAATGGAAATTTGAAACAAGCCTTTGGAAATCGGGCGCTTTCAGATAGAGGGCAATTCGCTACTGCGGAGGGCCTAGGTAGGGCGCAGTAGGCCGCTTCAAGCTAGAGTTCCAAGCATTTGGGCACAGGTCGCGCTCCAATTTAGCCTTGGTAGGGCGCGAGTCGTGCTCAGGGTAAAATTCAAGGTCCAGGCGCTTCAATGCAGAGGGCGCTCGTGTTTGCCTTGGCAGGCGCTGGTGGCTTCACCAAAAAGTGGAGTTCCGTGTGCTTGGGTGCGGGTGGCGCTCCACTTTAGCTTTCCCATGGCGCGGGTCGCGCTCTGTGTAATTCTTCGAGGAAAAATTTTCAGTGCTGAAACGGACAACCACAGTGAGAATCAAACAAGGGTGGGTGGGTTATGGGACTTTGGAAAACTATCAATTCTAAAGAAAACAATACTAAAAGGAACTAAGATGGCAGCAGCGCCATTTGATAAACATAAAATTGAATAGTTTTACTAATGAATAAAGCGATGAAACTCTAAACGCAAGTAAAACTAAAACTGAACTATACTCGTGATTATCAAAGATTTCTACTCTTGATACTATTGAAGTAGAGTTGGAATAGAAGATTCGTTCCACTCCTAGTTCTTTAACATTCAAGTTTTCTATAATTGTGAATCTCTCCAAAGTCTAACGAGAGTTTTACGAAAGGAATTCTAAGAACAAGATACTAACTATAATGATTCAACTACGAAATGCTACGGAATACTAAAGTTTGAATCTAAAATAAGAATTAGGGGGGAATTAAATCCACCTTGAATCCAACTTAATAAACTAGCATAGATTGTTGTAATCCAGTTCTTACGTTCTTACGGTAAGAATTGGTCGTTCTAATCCCTAATTATACATGGCATCTCTACCAATTCATAACTAGCATGTGAGGAAGTCCACCTATTCTCATGGCGAATCAACGACCTTTTAGAGTGGAATAGACTCTTACAACGATTCTACACTACACAATCAAGTTTTCATCAAGGTTTCATTAAACCCCTCTAATGGAGGTTTAGCCTTGATTCATCAAACTATCATTTCCCAATGAAATTAAACTAGACATCATATAAAGGTTCTAACTTTACTAAATTGAACTAAACAATAATTCAAATCTAAATTAACAACTAAGAAATCATTAACGACTAAAAAGCGAAATTAGATATAAGCAATTTTAAATAGCAAAATCAAAATTATCAAGAACTAACTATTTTATTTATCTAACGAATGATAAACAATGATTCAAATAACTAATCTAAAATAAGGTATGAAAATACTAATTAATTAACTAATAAAAATTCTCAAAACTAGATCTAGAACTAAGCTTTAATGGCTACTCTAATGACTACTTTCTATCCTAAGCTAATTAATACTTCAGAGCTAAGTCTTGTGTGTGGAAATGGAGGAGACCAGATCCACATTTTCGTGCATGGGCTGAGGGTCCATGTTTTAGGCCGGAAAATCGAGCCCAAAGCCCAATTTCTTTAGTCCACAGGGCCCTATCCAGTTAGCTTTGACTTAAATAGGCTTTTTGTCTACTTTTGCTCCTCTGATTGGGTCAAGGTTTGAACCATTGGAAAGCTCTTTCCGATCTGGTCGTTTTGACATAAGGTACACCCAATTCCGAGTCTTGAGTCCAAAGATACAATCTTTGGAAGTTCTACTAACTTTTGTGTGCTGTTTCTGCCCGTCTTGGCCTTTAATCACATAACTTCTTAGCAACCAACCCTTGCTCCTTTATATTGCCAAAGTAGCACATTTCTGCACATAATTGACTTCAATGCCTGAAATATATAAAAGCATGTAATTAGCATTAACTCTTATTTATTACTCGCATAATTGGTCTAAAAGTATTATTGTTAAGGGGTTAAAACTACAGTTTTGAGCTCTTATCACTACCATTCTGGCGGTAGCACAACAAACATCAAACTTGCCCTTTGGCAAAACTTTGGTTATCATGTCCGACCTATTCTTGTTTGTATGGACCTTCTCAATGCACAATTACTTTTCTTCGAGAACTTCTCTAATTTAATAATAACATATATGTATGTGCTTGGATCTAGAATGAAAACTTGGATTCTTGCTCAAATGGATGACGCTATGACTATCGTAAAGAACCACAAACTATTTATGTTTTAGCCCTAGTTCATTGAAGAACCTCTTCATCCATAGTATCTCTTTGCAACACTCAGTGGCTGCAATATACTTGTCTTCCGTAGTGGAGAGGGCGACACACTTTTGCAACTTTGATTGCCAAGAAACTGCTCCCCCTGTAAAAGTAAACAGATAACCGGAAGTGGACTTCATTGAGTCAACATCGATCACTTGCCATGTCTGCATATGTGTAGCTTTCAAGTTTCATATAAGGTTTTACTCCCACAAATACACAAACACAAACACTCCTTGAAAGTGCCCTTGAGATATCTCAATATCTATTTAACACCTTCCCAATGCTCTTCACCCGAATTTGACAGAAATCGGCTTACAACACCCACGAGGAAAGCAATAACCGGTCTTGTACACATCATTGCATACATCAAACTACCCACTATGGATGCATAAGGAATATTTAGCATTTCTTTCTTCTCATGCTCACCCTTCTGACACTTAGTTTTGGTCATGCAGAATTGGCCACCAAGCGGATAACTTAACGGGCTTAAAATTGATCCATATTGAATCTCTTCAACACCTTCTCAATTTAACTTTTTGAGAAAGCCACAACTTTCTACTCTTTTTGTCATGAGTGATCCACATACCAAATATCTACTTTGCTTGACCTAAATCCTTCATCTCAAAGGACTTACTCAAGTTTTTCTTTAACTTAGATATCTTGTTAATCTTTTGGCCAACTATCAACTTATCATCCACATATAACAATAAAGACTATGAAATTATCATCCTAGAAACTTCTAAACAAACACGAGTGATCAAGTAGACTTCTTGTAGCTATGCTTCACCATAAAGGACTCAAACTTCATGTACCACTGTCTTGGTGTCTACTTCAAACCATACAAACTCTTCCTCAATTTGCATACCAAATGCTCATTGCCTTTAACCTCACAAACTTCTGGCTGGTCCATATAGACATTTTCCTCAAGATCACATGAAAAAAGGTTGTCTTGACATCTAGTTGTTCAATCTCTATTTTCATACTTGCGACCAAACCCAATAACACCCTGATAGAAGTCATCTTAACAACATACAGGAGAGAAAATTTCATCAAAGTTAATACTTTTCCTTTGACCAAATTCTTTCACAACAAGGCGAGCTTTGTGCCTTAGATGTAGATTACTATCTTTATTCTTGACTTTGAAAACCCACTTGTTCTTGAGAAACTTCTTCTTTTTGGTTTCTCAACTAAGTTATAAGTGTGATTCTTATGCAAAGAACCCATCTCATATTGCATGACCTTCAACCACTTCTCTTTCTCTGTACCTTTGAGAGCATCTTCATAATACATAGGTTCTCCACCATCAGATAGTAAAACATAATGTATGTGGTGGGTACTTGATTGAAGCTTGTCTTTCTCTCTCTCCTAATCTCCTCACTTCATCTTCTTTAGCGGCTCAAGATGATACTTCTTCTTGCTCAGGTGGTGGTTCATGCACTTCATTTGCATATTTTATCTCAATAGGTTCAATCCCATCATGAACAATAGAACCATCATCATGAGCCTCAAATCCATAGTTCTCTACATTCTCAATGTCTTCTGTAATTCATTCTATAATTGGAACTTCTAGTTCTAAATCAACAAGATCATCAACGAAAGTTTCTAGCTTCTCGCCATTCTCAAAGTTTTCTATTATTTGGTCTTCTAAGAAAACCACATCTCGCCTTGAAATTACTTTCATGTTGATCGGATTATAAAGTTTGTAACCAAGCTTCTCATCCCTATAACCCAGAAAAATGCACTGTTTGGCTTTGTCATCAAACTTTGATCTCTCATCCTTGGGAATATGAACAAATGCACTACACCTAAATGCCCTTAAGTATCCATAATCAACATCTCTACCTGACCACACTCTCTCTTGATAATCACTATTCAGAAATTTCGAAGGTGATAGGTTGGTCACATGTACCTGCTATGCACATTGCTTTTACCTAGTAATTTCTTGGTAATTTAGAATGAGACAACATATATCTCATCCTCTCTATAATAGTACGGTTCATCCTCTCGACTATACAACTATGTTGCATATCTTGGGCACTGCCTGCTCATGACGAATCCCATCACTCTTACAATACTCTTCAAACGGCCTAATGTACTCTCCCCTATTATCTGAACGAATACCCTTCAAAGGGTTCCCCGGTCTCCCTTTCCACAATGCTATGAAAAGTCTTGAACACCCCAAGAACTTCATCCTTGGTCTTCAAACTATATGCCCATATCTTTCTTGACACATCATCAATGAAAATCAAAAAGTACAAAACTTCCCCGTGGGACTCCACTTTCATGGGACCACATAAATCTCAGTGTACTAGCTCAAAGACATTCCCCTTTTAGTGAGAGGGGAATCTTTAGAAAGACACCCTATATTGCTTTCCAACCAAACAAATTAGTACATCTATTTAAATGCGTACCTTTGATGTTTGACAATGTTTTTTGCTTGGCAAGAACTTCTATGTCTTTCTCTTTCATATGACACAACATCTTATGTCATAGTGCGGTGGAAACTTTTTCTTGTACCGCATTTAACTCTGTTTTACACAAACTAGCTTATGTCTTGTAAAGCGAACACCATTTCTTCCCTTTGGCTACCACAGAGGAACCTTTTCTTAGTTTCCATACCCCATTACCAAACGAGGTATGGAAACCATCAACATCTAACTTTCCAGTGGAAATTAGGCTTAGCCGAATGTTAGAGACATGTCTTACATTCTTGAGTGTCAAGGTGTAGCTGATAATTAAATATTCTTTTTATATTAATGAACAGTAGACATATGAGATCGTGAACAGTAAATTATGGTGGAAAAATAGTAGATATAACTCATCAAAATCATGTGATAAAGAGAAGAGTAGTCGTGTTCGCCAAACTCTAATTCGTACACTACTTAGATGCGAGTCTAGATTGCTATTATGCTTCACTAATAAGAGTCAAAATAGTAGATATGATGTGAAAAAAACAAATTTAGAGAATGAATAAAGGAATTAGAAGGGGTTTAATCCGCAATGCGATTCGATTTACTATTAGTTGGTATCAAATTATTTTGTTAATCCCTAGTGAATGCCAAGTCCTCTTGAATCGAGGTTTCACTACCAAGAGAGTATAGCTCCACCACAAATCTCTTTGGTGGTGGCTCTATACTCTAGTTCTATATTATGAGCTCTATCTCTAGTTACTCATAACGAAGAACTTGAAGTTCTTATTTGCAAAACAATAAATCCTAAAGATTAATCATCCTCACATGACTTCATAAACCTCCTATAATGGAGGTTTAGCCTAGTGTCATAGGAATCATTATATAAAGGCAATAATAAGAGGACAAAATGTAAGGAGAATTGAATATTAAAGAACTAAGCTTTTTATTGATAGGTTCTAATGGAGGCTACAATGCTAACCCTAATAAAAGTAAAAACTAATTAAAACTAAACTAAACTACTTATTAACTAAAGAGGGGAAGAAGTGAAGGGTTTTATAAGTTTAGCCTTAACCCTCTTTATATAGGAGAGGGTTAGGTTTACATTTTCGTCCACAAAGTTGAAAATGGGGACTTTAGGCCTCTAAAGTGAGCCCAAAGTCCATTAGGTTAAGTCTAAAAGGGCATAATTATTGGAAATTACTTTAGTGCCCTTTTTGTACACTTTTATAGCTTTGATTGGGGTAAGACTATGTTTATGGGAAAGCTGATTCCGAGCCGGTCGTTTTGACATAAAGTATGCCCAATTCTAAGGCCCGAGTCCAAAGATACGGCCTGTTGAAGTTCTGCTAACTTTTATGTTCTTTTTCTATCCGGATTGCCTTTGATTTCCTAGCTTTAACTGGGCTTGGAAAAAGATTTTCTGTATGATTCTTGAGCTTTAAATGTAGAACTTCCTTGGTAATCATCTTGACTCATTTTCCATGCAAAAGTGGAGCTTTTAGTCACCTAATCAACTTCAAGTCCTGAAATGCATAAAAACACGTAAACATTACTAACTCTTATTTATTATAAACATAATTGGCCTAAATAGAGTACTATTATTGGGTTTAAAATACACTTTGGGTGTTTATCACACCACTCCCAAACAGCATTTTGCTTGTGCTCAAACAAAGATGAGAAATAAAAACAGATAAGTGGCAAAAAATGTGGTCATAACTAGTCTCGTTTTTCATGAGTGCAATTGCATCACCATATGCAATAAGGCTTTAAACCACTAGGAATTCCCTATTGGACGAAAGTGATAGCCTCGTGAAAGTTTTCCGAGAAGGTACTCACAAACTTCGATTATACTACAACAACTAAGAGATAAGAATAAAATTTCCTAATTAATCTCAGATATCTATACATCTCAATAACAATATAATAAGAACAATGCTTTTGAAATCTAAGTTAATACATGCATAATAATCAAATCATCTAAAAATATACATGCATGCTATGAACTATGCTGTGAAATGCAATGGCAGGTCCGTTTCTAAAACTTTTGGAATAACGTCTTTAAGTATGTCCTCACAACTTGTCAAGATAAAAATACTCTAATTTTTCCACTTAAGTTAGCTCACTCCAGTGTGCAGTGGGCACATGTTTTCTCACAATATCAATGACATCCAAAAAAGTTGAGGTCGATCAATCACATCTACCACTTACTATCTCACAAAATTAATCCTAATTGAGCTAGAGGTCTTTATTAGGTGATACGGGGCTGAGGTGATGGTTTAAGAAGAAATAGAATGGATATTCAAATAAACAAGTCTAAGATAATAGGGTCTTCAATTATATGTAACTAAAGAAAACCTTTTTCTTACTTTGCTTCTTATACTTACTTAGTTTCCATCCTTAGCCTTTTTATTTTGGCTTTTTGACTCATTTTATTCTATTTTTGGAGTTTTTGTTTTTGTTTTATTTCTATTTCTATTTTTCTTTTCTTTTCTTTTCTTTTTCTTTTCTCAAGCAACTAACTAATTTTTGGTTTTCTACAGGTCTTTCTCTTTATTCTCTTTACTCATCCTATTCTCAGACTCATTCAAAGATGGGTAGGCTTATTTTTATTGGTTTAAAAGATGGGTAAATGATTTGTGGTTGCAACAAAGCTAAATGAAAGGCTAAGAGGGGCGACTAGCGGATAATTACTTATAGGTATGAACTTTTAGCTACATCGTTCCAAAGAGGGCCTAAATTCTCGCCTAGGATATGGTATGGTGATCAAGCAAGTGAATGTGTAATTTCTCTACTCAGATTATATGTTTCCTTTGTGTCATCACTCAGATACTCACTCATATGAGGCCTTTAGCACTACACCATTTTTTCCTATTTGGAACGGACCAGAGTCGTTCCTGTTAGGTCCGTCGCTGACATATGAACAAATTTACTAATCCGATAGCTTATTTTTTGCTGGTTTTTTACACACACCACACAAGAACGGTCCCCATCCGTCCCAATTTGCCAAAATTCTGGTAGTGTAGGCTAGAATTTCACAGGATATGTAAAATTATGTAGTCTAACCTAGGTTTCAGAAATATACTGCCAAGTACATTCATACATGCTCATGCAAGATGTTAATGAAAAGATGCAATGACTATTACCTACGTATTAACCTAAGTTTCTAAGAACTACGCTTAATTCTATTACTATTTGAGATTTCTAGACTAATATCATCACTTAGGATAATACCATTATCCTAAGTGCATAGTATAAACAATTTTTATGCTTTTTCTATTTTTATACGATAATTAATACGTAATATACAACCTAATATGTGCTTAACATTTACAACGTGTTTCTATACCACCCCCAAACAGAATCATGCTTTGTTTCCAAAGTATGAAATGAAAATAAAGGATAAAGAGTACCGTAGAAACGTGCTTGTAAATGAGAGCACCTATAAAAGAAAGTTAAACAATACAAATATAAAGAATTAAAATGCAGACGCAACTCCTATATGAGTTCCATCTCTAATGGAGATAATAGTAAATAAAAAATCGCTTGGGACATAAGCAGACTCTAGTAGAAAAATAATAAATATTACCATATATAGTTGTTTCTAATCATGCATTTTCTTCCGATTGCTCCTCACTTGTGAAATGAAGCTCCTTTAAGTTTTGCATATCTATGACTACTTTTCAAGCCTTCATCCTGTTTTCATCTACCCTAGCCAACCGATTTAGTGCAATTTGGTCGGACGAGGTGTGTGAGGTTATAGGCGCCAGCCAAGCCAAACCATAGGATGCAAAGAATGGACTATAATATTGGTCGTGCGCATTGTATCAACCTTAACCCAATCAGTGAAGCATGTACAAAATTCAGGAAAAAAGAATCTCATAATACGGGTGACTGTCACTGGCATAAGAAGGTACTGATGCCTAACAGTCTGTGTTCTTGCAAGACCATCCCCTATGGTTTTCGATATATCATAATTACCAACACCCTTCGGCTAAAGCAAAGAAAGCGTTGCATGCGCGGGAATCCACGGATTTGAATTGCCAATCTCCTAGGACATTAAGCTTAAGGAAAAGCATAGCAAGGCCCGTATTGAGGGCCATGCTTCCTAAGGATACATTATGTTGGCCTTGGTGTACTACTTGAAATATGCCAGCACCATAAGTCTCGTGGAAGTTTACCCAATCATAATGATTGTCATTATCATCTATATAGTCAATATGGGTGTTTTGGGCAGCGGTTTGAATTCCTAATGAAAAAGCAATTAAGTACTTAGTTAATAAACAAGGTTTGTCATCTAATGTCACTATGAGTCCATCTTCTCCAGGGGAGCATGTGTAGAAGTCAACATGCTCATAAAAATATGTAGTAAGTGCAAGAGAATGAATTTGATCAGGTCTTACCAGTAGGGTTTCCCAATGGTGCTCCATAATCATATCATCAAAGTATGCACCGTACTTATCATTGAGAAATAGGTCATCAAAAGACTGTTCTGGTATAATTTTTGGAATAGACATAACAAACAAGTAATGAATTGAAGTATTGGAAGTTAGAAAAGTGGAACCCAGAAATCCGAGTCTACTGTGTGGCGGTGAGGGCGCGCGTGCTTTTGGAATAACCCTTGGGTGGGCGTGGTGCGCGATAAAAAATGTTGATACCAATTTAATACGAGCGCGATGCGCACTAAGTTTGGTTTTATGAGAGGCGCGTGCGTGCTCTGAGATGCAACAATGTGTTTAGGGTTTTCAATTATGAAACTACATGCTTAGAGATTGATTTTATAGTGTTTGGTTGCTAAGTCTAAGGCCAGATTGTTGCTAAAATAAAAGATGGAAAAAAAATATTTTTTTAGAATAGTTTCCTACACAAGAATTCTATTTCAGTTTTTGGAATTTCTACATATGATTAGTGATAAACGTAAAAAGAATAGTTTTACTAATGAATAAAGCGATGAAACTCTAAACGTAAGTAAAACTAAACGATAGTTTACGTGCCTAATTTATCAAAGATTCTACTCTCAATCCTATGAGATATAATGGAGTAGGAAGTTCGTTCCACTCCTAGTCATTTCGCATGCTGTGTTTTCTAGTCTAATTACTCTACTCTAAGTCTAATGAGAGATTTACGAAGTGGTAACTAGACTACGATGCAACTACCCACAAGATGCAACTAGTCGGTTATCAAAATAACTATGGGAATGCTACGTTGATTCAATGATAAGGAGTTAGAGGCGGATTGATTCCACCATAACTTCGACTTAATCCTATTAACGACCACTTAATCGTCAAGTAATCCGAATTGAATCGCCTTCAGAAACAATTGGTTCTTCCTAATCCCTTTATTACACATGGCATTCCTACTAATTCATAACTAGCATGTGAACGATTAAACCCATTCTCATGGTGAACTAATCGCTTCTAGAGTGGAAAGGAAATTGCGACGATTTCTACGATAATCGAATCAAGCTTTCATCAAGGCTTCTCAACCCCCTCTAATGGAGGTTTAGCCGAGAATCATTACTGCAATCATTTCGATTAAATTAAAACTAAACATAATATAAAGAATTGAAATTTACTAATCTAAATTAAACAATAATTAAAATCTAACTAATAACTAAGAATTGAATAACAAGTAATAAATGAAATCGATCTAACACAAATGTAAATGACAAGAATCGAAATTAACAAACTAGCTATTTTATTAATCAATCTAATTAAGAATAATGATTCTAGAGTTTAATCTAAAACAAGAATTGGATTTGAAACTAAACTTAATTAATCTACTGAAAACTAGATCTAGAATTATCTATATTGTTTTAGGTCTAACTAGCTACCCTTAACAAATAGCTAAGCTTTGGTTTTTATCCTTTCAGATCCAAAATTGTGCATGGGCTTGGAGCCATGTTTTGGGGCCGCAAATCGTGCCCAAAACCCAATTCTTTCAGTCCAAAAAGGCCTCTTCAGCTGCAGTTGGCTTCAATAGACTTTTCGTCCATTTTTGCTCCTCTGATTGGGTCAAGACTTGGACCATTGGAAAGCTCTTTCCGAGCCGGTCGTTTTGACATAAGGTAGGCCCCATTCCGAGGTTTGAGTCCAAAGATACTGACCTTCGGAAGTTCTGGCGACTTGTGTCTTTGTTTTACGCCCGTCGACTTTTCAGCTTTTGACTGGGCTTTAGGAAGGCTTTGTCTTCTTGAATCTTGGCCTTTAATCACGGAACTACTTAGTAACTGACCCTTGCTCCTTTATCTCGCTAAAGTGGCACATTTCTGCACATAATGGACTTTGAAAACTGAAATGCATAAAAACACGTAATCAGTGTTAACTCTTAATTATTACTCACATAATTGGTCTAAAAGTATGACTGTTATAGGGTTAAAACTACAGTTTTGAGCTCTTATCAAACCACCCCCAAACAGCATTTTGCTTGTCCTCAAGCAAAGATGAGAAATTAGAATAAGTGACCAAAAATGGAGTTCTATCTACTCTTGTTTTGCTTAGTGCGATTGCATTGACCATATACAACAAGGCCTTAAACCACTAGGAATTCCCTAGTGGACCAGTTATAGCCTCGTGAGAGTTTTCCAGTGAAGGTACTCACAAACTTCATCTATACTACAACGACTAAGAAATAAAACTATTGTCTCCGTATTCATGCTCTAAATTAACTATACCTCTCATTAGCAATGCATATAGAGTAATCAAGTCGAAACCTAAGCTAATATATGCATAATAATCAATCATCTACAATAAATATATATACAATGAGTAATACTATGAAATGCCTAGCAGGTGTTCGTTTAAAACTTCGGAATAAGCGTCCTTAAGTAGGTTCTCACAATAATAGTCAAGATACAACACTCTGATTTTTCCACTCAAGTTCCATTCTCCGATTAATGCAGTAAAAGGCACACTTTACCTTACAATCTCAATGACAACAAGGAAGCCGGAGTCGATCAAACACATCGCCACTTACTATCACACTAACTTATTCCTAATTGAGCTAGAGGTCTTTATTAGGTGTTCGGGATTAGGAGATGGTTTAAGAAGGAAGGGAATGGATATTCAAAAAGACAAGTCCGGAGATAATAGAGTCTTCATATTATGTAACTACAGAAAACCGTGTTATTTACTTTTGCTTCTACACTTTGTTTCCATCCTTAGCCATTTTTTTTTTCTTTTTCTTTTCTTTGGCTTTTGACTCCCTTTTATTCTATTTTTGGAGTTTTTATTTTATTTCTATTTCTATTTTTCTTTTCTTTGGATGGAAACTTCTTTTCTTTATTTTCTGAAGCCATTAACTAACTTTTGTTTACAAAAGTTTTCTCTTCTTCTTTCTTCCTCATTCTATTTTTCAGACTTATCTAAATTGGGTAGGTTGAATTTTTATTTTGTTTTGTTTTGTAACGGGGTAAAGGATTTGTGGTTTATGAAAGGCTAAAGAAAGGCTCGAGAGAGGCTTACTAGCGGAAAATAATTCATAGGTTTGAATTTCTGGCTATATCGATCCAAAGAGGGGCTAAATTCTCGCTTAGGATATGGCATAGTGATCAAGCAAGTAGGCGTGTGATTTCTCTATCCGGATTTTACTTCTCCCTTGTGTCATTTCTCAAATGTTTCATTTCATATAAGGCTTTAGGCTATATTCTCCACAGATTTGTAGAATAAGTACTCTAGCCTAGATTTCGTAAACTTATCGCTAACAATCATAGATACTCATGTAATATATTGATAGATAGATGCAAAGATTATTACCTACATATTAACCTAAGTTCCTAACAATTATTCTGATGCAAAAGCTACGTGAGACTTTTAGATTGTTAAGAGCATAGAAAGAAAACAATACCAATATTCCTAAGTGTATAGCATGAACTTATTTATTTATATTTTTGAATTTTTGAAATTTTAACTAGAAAACAAATGCATATTATACATATCTATATCCTAGCAGATGCCTTAATTACACGTGTTTCTATGCCCCCCAACAAGAACCATGCTTTATCCTCAAATTATTGTAAATAAAAGGGCAGGAAAAATACCATTGAAACGTGTGAAATTCGGAATATCTGCAAAATAAAGTTAGAACGTACTAATATAGGAAATAAAAACTGACGCAACTCTATACGAGTTCTACCCATTATGGGGTTAACAAGAATGAAATTGCTTGGGACATAAGCAGACACTAACTAGAATGAAAACTTACCTTATCTCCTCGCATTACTCATCATCTTCCTCATCCTCTTCTTCCATAAAGAGTGCGCCTGTAGTAGGCTGAGTGCTTCGGAGTTCTTTAAACTTCGAAAATGAGACCAAAACGGGGATTCGTGGGAGTGAACGCGAGTTATGGAGGTTAGGTGTATTGTGAGTTGTGAGTGTAGAATGTATGAAGTTTATATAGGTTTTAAGTTGTTAAACGGATCGGAAGTTGCCAAAAGGTTTTTCTGGCAGTTTCCTGAAATACCAAAATTTCCAAACCCGGAACGGAAACAACTCATTTTCTTGATTCTAAAACAAACCTAGTATCTTTTAGGTTGAATTAATGATAGAATCTACCTATTTAATCGATATTTTATCCTACCATGATACTTATTCATAGATATGCCTAAACGGCCATATTTTCACCTTGACTCCGCAATAAATTCTAAGACGAGGGTCATATAAAAATCATGCTGGAATAGATAAAACCACCCCCAAACAATTTGGGAAGGTGGGATCAATATTAAACAACCACGCATAATGAAAATAACCACATTATATTAAAATTTTCATTCGAAGTACATTTCACTACAAAATTCAAATTACGGAAATAAAACTTACATGAAAATAAATGACAATAATAAAGCTACAAATAAAAATAGAGCATCAAACTATACTATCCCTAATCACTCTTGTAATCGGTAGCGGAGGGCACACGCCGAGATGGCTCCCCGAGCTCCCGATGGGCGACCATCCGGCCCTTCGGCGACGACGCCGCGTGCCTCGATGGTGTGTCCTCGACGGAGAATCCCCGTGAGGTGGGAATCGTGTAAGCATCTCGGCCCGGAACTGGCGCTGAGCTTCTAGCTCGGTCCTCATCTGTTCCCACCTCTCATCCTCTCTCTGTGTACGGATCTCAAAGTTATGATGCATCGTTGCCTGTCGAGTCCGGAGGTCTTCGCAGATAGTAGTGTTAATTTAACGCGATGCCACGATGAATCACAGCCATACGCTTACTCGATCCGACCAAAGACTCTCCAAGGCATCCGCATCAAAACACGTCAAGTCCTCCTCATCCTCCGAGGCATTCTCATTTCCCCCATCATACTCCTCGTCCTCTACCCGATCCTCAGGCAACCTCCAAACTCATTGGACACACTCCTTATAGATGCGAGGGTTTCGGTGTAGGGTGATGTATGTCCTATCAGACGCCTGAGCTGCTCTCAACTTCAGCATGATCTTGGTTATCAACACAGGGAGAGGTGCAACAGACTTCCCTACTCCCCTAATCATGCTAAGTAAAACTCCAAGATACGAACCGGTACTTCGCCTCCTCGTATCCATAAGATGTGGAGGCAGCTTCAGGCCGATTTCACCGACCTTCTCCTTCCCAGGATGTTCCGACCAATCCATCGAGCTCAGACCGGTTGTTGGTCCTAAGGATGCTGGCGAACACAATCGCGATCTCGCATTGTAGTTCCACTTCAGAACCATCACGCTCATCAATGGCTCTACCCCATTATATTGGGACTCCTGCAACGCGTGACATCCAGATGGATTCTAGGCGAATGCCTAGAATCTCGACCAAACAACCCCGTCACTTCACTTCCTCCTCCTCTTCGCCACAACAAAAATCCTAGTCCCTTCCAACTCCCTCAGATTGTAGAACCGTCTTTGACTAAGTCCTCGTGGTAATAGGCTTCAAATGAAAGTACCACAAGCTATTCTAGTCTCTAGTGATCATTTCATCACCGTAAAAGCGGTAGCCGGAAGTGGTCGCCAAGAAAAGCTTGCTCTGCAAAATTCGGCGTTGTTGAGCCATTTTAGTGTTTGGAATGTAGTGGGGTTTAAATGGGATGTGGTGGTGGAATTTGTATCGACCGAATCAAACAACAAACAGTGGTGGTGGTGGCGACAGCACCAAAATTTTTAATTTAATTTGATTTTCCGGTGGTTTTATGATGTAAATCGGTGTAGGGTGTGGGGGCGATGCGGTTGAGTCGATTTGGGTTGGTCTTGATTGTGGGCGTGGGTAAATTTAGTTTTCTTTTTAATTTTATTTTGTTTTAGGTTTTTGGAGCTTTGGTGGCGTTAATGGCAGTTTGGAGAAGATGAACGCGACTGTTGAAGGTAAGGGCGCGGGTGCGCTGTCGGTGGGCGCGGGTTGGGCCCAAGCCCAATTCGAAATTTGTGAATTTTTCGATTTTTTCGCGAAACTTCAAATCAAAATTGCCGCTTCGTTACCGGTCCGATTTTTGCGAATGAGATATGGAAATGATCAGGAGAGAATTTCCAATCCAATGATCCATAAAACACTCTATTCCGACCGTGGATGACATATAAGATAGTGTAAAACGCCTCGAAGTGCGTGCATGACGTACGTTATGCGAACGACTGAACTCTAAATTCATAGATTATGTCAATCCGAATCGGAATACAATTAAACGGCTTAAGCAATTCTAATGGGACATAAAACATTTTAGGATCGAAAACACAAACACCCACCCCCAAACAAATTTTTTTTTTTACGAAGCTTAGAAAATTTGTTTTAGCGATCAAGAGTCTTTTAAAGTCAGATTCCCGAGACTTCCTAGAATACTATGTTTATTATTTAATATTTTTTTCTTTTATAAGGAAAAACAATGAGCAAGAAAGACATAATTCACCCCGTAGAGAAACATGACTCAAAAATCCGAGAAAAACATGCAAGAGTGGAAAATGTGAATTATGTTAATCGTGGACTTAGGATCCAGTACTTACAGCCACACACTCCGTAGGGAGGGCCCGGTTACCTTAATGGTGCACTCACCAATATATGGAAATGAAAGGAAATGCACCAAACACAAAAGTTGAGTCGTTTATAGTCGATACTCGAGACTTTATCTAAACATATGTATGAACATGCAGGTTTATCATATATCAACAACCGAAATAGTTGTGGATCATTCCATAAATAAATATCACAGAAAACATATCCAAACACAATCAAGCACCAAGATTTCCTATGACGCAACCTAGTAAAATGAAAGCGAAGTCGGATAACCCTATTACTTAACCTAGCATGCACCTTCTTTTTCATTTTTGAACGAGAGGGTGTCCTAGTGAATAAGTGTGGAAGAGTGAATGGTTGTGTAGAATATGGTGGATATGGGTAAGTTGTAGAAGGAAAGCATGGAAAAAATGAGGATGTGGGTTTAGCACAAAACTCATTCATAGTGTAGGTAGGGACTGTCTCAAGTCTGAAAATGAAGGTGTCAAACGCTTTTGTCTTCTGAAGTATTTGTTTTCTAGGTGAATTTAAAAATTATGAAGCCTGAGAAGAAACAACCGGATCGAAAGTGCAAACTTCGAGATTCCTTTGAAAGGGTGGAAGGAGGAAGTCGAGTTGGATGTTGTGGAAAGTAGTTCTTGATAGGGTGAATCATGACCGCTCTAAGAAACTCATCGAATTGCTCATCTAGATTGGTCATATCCTTGTTACTATGATAGTCCTCTACATCTTTGAGAAAGTCATCTATCTCATCCTCATCCGTAATATGTGTATCGACTAGTGTAGGGATGGAAATGTTGGAGTATGAACTTCCAAAGGAAAGAAATTTGGGCATATGATTATCAGGGAATGTGTTGTTGAAATAATCTCGAGCAAAGCTCTCGATCATGCTAACCTCTCCATCCATAGACGAATCGGGTAACGGTGTCTTTGTTTTAAAACATTGACTTCAAATGCAGACAAGATGGCCAAAAGACATGGACATTGAACCATCGCGGCAATTAATGAGCGATTGGCGGTTGCCGTGAAAGGACGCCTAAGATGATCGGGATAGAGTTGTTAACGACTTCAGATCGAGGATGACAAAATCACCGGATAGTAAAAATCTGAATTTTTACCGAACATTTTCGGCGACACCCTTAGGATACTTAATAGACCGATCGCCTAATTGCAACGCCATTTTAGTGGGTTGCATCTCGCCTAGACCTATTTGTCTATACAAATAAAACGGGAGTAAGTTAACACTAGCCCCCAAGTGTAATAATGCGTCGTCGTGATAAGAATCTCCTAAGGTGCATCAGACAAGAGATCTAATCGACCGTGGTCCTTGTACTTAACAATTCCATTATGTTCGGATAAAGTTGGGAATTGTTCGTTAAAAGGCGCCTTTTGGTATATTGGTCTTACGCCTAGAAGTACACAATTCCTTAAGAAACTTAGCATGGTGTGGTAGCTTTTTAATAGCTTCGAGGAAGGGAAGGTTTATAGTTAGATTCTTGAAAACATCCCTAATCTCCTCATAATTTGTATCCCTAGTTAACACGGCTAATTTTTGTGGAACGGTGGTTTCGCATCTATATTTAGCAATGGTATCACCGGATGTTTAACCGTGGCTTTCTCGTTTCTTAGGTTGTGTTGTAACCGGTACCTCTACGCTGGTAGGCTCTTCAGTTTCTATTTCAAAGATTCTAGTAAAATAGCAGTGTGTAAGTGGTTATCGGTGGAGTAACTATAGGCATAGTTACTTTGTTATCAACCACTCTGCCGTAACGTAGAGTGGTGATGGCCTTTAGCTCACCTACATTTTCATATTCATTACTAGTATTATCGGTTACCTCAAAGGCTGTATTTGTTGTTTTAGGATTAGGTATTTCGTGACTTGAAAACACACCTTTGGGTTGGGCTTTATCTTGAGCCAACCGTTGGGTTAAATTATTAACGGATTGTAGAAGTCGTTGGTTAGATTGAGCCATGGTTTGGAAAAGTTTTTGCTTACTTGTATGAAGGTGTGTCAAGACGATCCGGTTGTGTGGGTGTAGTAGTCACGGGTGGTGTGGACCGGAACTATTTCAATGGAATTATTTATGGGTGGATTTTGATAATTATTATTTACCTAACGATACCTCTATTAGCATTATAATTATTATAACTACCTTGACCTTGTGCTTGACCTTGTCGAGGTTGCACTTGGTTGTTATAATTATTAAAATTACCCCGACCCTCGCCTTTTTCGTGGTAGAGCTTGGTTAAAACTTTGTGTTGGCCTAACATATTGATCATTGTACCTGGGAGGTGTGGCGTGTTGGTTATTTCTCCAACCGAAGTTGGGATTTTGTCTCCAAGGGCCGTTAGGTTCACTATTAATGGAACAAGCCCGTTCATAGGCTATAGGACGCGGGAGCTCCGGGATGCTCGTGGCTCCAAATGAAAACTACATGGATTTGAATTTACGCTCATGACGGGATAGGCTTTTGTTGAACGTAAATGGCCTCTACCTTTTTAGTGAGTGATTCAATTAGAGTTTTAAGCTCGGTATCGTGTTTAATTTCAAACATACCGATGGCCTTAACTCAGTATTTGATGAACTAGCGGAGTGGTGGATATCATCACTACCCCCAGTTGTTATTTCGCTTTAGTTTGATCCTCTAAAATTTATAAAGCCTCGAGGCTCCTTTGCTTAAGAAACTACCCCATTCATTATGTCTAGGACTTCTTTATGGTGGTGTAGAAGTCCTTGGAAAAGGCACGAACTAACGTGTCTTTAAAGCTAAGTTATGATGTGGACACTCTATAAGGAGATCGGTGAAAGCGATTCCAAGCCTCAAAATGTTTCATGAGGATTTTGTCGAAAAGAAATGAATCTTGGAAAGCATCTCATCCGTCTTTAGGGGTGGGTAAAAATGTTCCATAAACAACTGAACAAGTTTAGCCCACGAGTCCACGTAATTAGGCGTTTGGGCGCTTAACCACGACGCAGCCTTTATCGGCTAAGGTGAAAGGGAATACCCTCGAGTTTAATTTGTTCCGCACCAACCGCATCGATGGTGGAATGTTGTTAGGACTTGTTCAATCCTACGCGATGTAATGCCGATAAGGTTTTTCATGGTCTAATCCATGAAAAACGGTAACAAATTAAAATATTTGGGGGATTCGAAATCCCCAATCGGGTCCGCTAGAACGATGCAAGATTTGGGGCTATCGCCAAGGCTTTGTAGAAGTCGGAGAGGAGTCTCTTCTTTGTCGGGCATTGGTCGGTGATATGTGTGTGAATTAGTAGCTAGAGGTGTAGTGGGTGGTATACTAGATAGACTTATTTGTTGACGTTGTTATGTAATTACGCTCGGTGTTTTTGTTCGCCGGACCTTAATCTCATACAAGGCTAAAACCAAACTTAGCTAAACACATCAACACTCCAAACAATTCTCGATATACTAGTATAAACCTCTAACAGAGATCGCGAGGTGTGGAAGAAAGGAATACCTGATTAGGCCCTTGCTTCGCTTTATGAATAGCGCCTTTGTTTACACGTTTCGTATATAACAAGTTAGAACACCGAAAAACTTGAAAAATCAAAGTTCGAAATCAAACCGTAGAATTCGAAAAAATTAGCAAAGCGGCGCTGCGCCTTGTAGAAGCTGTCGCTACCCATGTAATTTTCAAATTACAAGGTTTTTTTTAGGGCGTCAGCCAGTGTTCCAGTATAGGCTATAGGTGCGCCCTTTATAGCGCTGGGTCGCTTCGGTGTATTTTTGTCCTAACTTTTCAACGATGAATCGAAAACCACAAGATGAATCAAACCAGGGGTGGGTGGGTGAAAATGGGACTATAAGAAAAGTACTTACACTACGAAAACAATGCGAAAGTGAAACTAAGATGGCAGCGGCGCCATTTGATAAACGTAAAAAGAATAGTTTTACTAATAAATAAAGCGATGAAACTCTAAACGTAAGTAAAACTAAACGATAGTTTACGTGCCTAATTTATCAAAGATTCTACTCTCAATCCTATGAGATATAATGGAGTAGGAAGTTCGTTCCACTCCTAGTCCTTTCGCATGCTGTGTTTTCTAGTCTAATTACTCTACTCTAAGTCTAATGAGAGATTTACGAAATGGCAACTAGACTACGATGCAACTACCCACAAGATGCAACTAGTCGGGTTATCAAAATAACTATGGGAATGCTACGTTGATTCGATGATAAGGAGTTGTAGGGGATTGATTCCACCATAACTTCGACTTAATCCTATTAACGACGAATCGTTGTAATCCGAATTGAATCGCCCTTGAAACAATTGGTTCTTCCTAATCCCTAATTACACATGGCATTCCTACCAATTCATAACTAGCATGTGAACGATTAAACCCATTCTCATGGTAAACTAATCGCTTCTAGAGTGGAAAGGAAATTGCGACGACTCTACGATAATCGGAATCAAGCTTTCATCAAGGCTTCTCAACCCCCTCTAATGGAGGTTTAGCCGAGAAACATTACGCAATCATTTTCGATTAAATTAAAACTAAACATAATATAAAGAATTGAAATTTACTAATCTAAATTAAACAATAATTAAAATCTAATTAATAACTAAGAATTGAATAACAAGTAACAAATGAAATCAGATCTAACACAAATGTAAATGACAAGAATCGAAATTAACAAACTAGCTATTTTATTAATCAATCTAATTAAGAATAATGATTCTAGAGTTTAATCTAAAACAAGAATTGGATTTGAAACTAAACTTAATTAATCTACTGAAAACTAGATCTAGAATTATCTATATTGTTTTAGGTCTAACTAGCTACCCTTAACAAAGAGCTAAGCTTTGGTTTTTATCCTTTCAGATCCAAAAATCGTGCATGGGCTTGGAGCCATGTTTTGGGCCAAAGAATCAGGCCCAAAACCCAATTCTTTCAGTTCAAAAAGGCCTCTTCAGCTGCAGTTGGCTTCAACAGACTTTTCGTCCACTTCTACTCCTCTGATTGGTTCAAAGCTTGGACTATTGGAAAACTCTTTCCGAGCCGGTCGTTTTGACATAAGGTAAGCCCCATTCCGAAGTCTGAGTCCAAAGATACGGCCTTCGGAAGTTCTCACGACTTGACAGTGTGTCGTTTTATTTTACCCGTGTTGACTTTTCAGCTTTTGACCGGGCTTTAGGAAGGCTTTGTCTTCTTGAATCTTAGCCTTTAATCACGGAACTACTTAGTAACCGACCCTTGCTCCTTTATCTCGCTAAAGTGGCACATTTCTGCACATAATGAACTTTGAAACCTGAAATGCATAAAAACACGTAATCAGTGTTAACTCTTAATTATTACTCACATAATTGGTCTAAGAGTATGATGATTCAGGGGGTTAAAACTACAGATTTTGGGCTCTTATCAATTAGCCTCAGAAATTCCCTCAAATTTTGACATTTCACAAAATTTAAGGTTCCTAATTACATTATGGATCCCAATTGATGTTAATTAAGGCCTATGGGTTGCATATAATGGATTTCTCTATTAGATTAGTTTATGAAATTCCGCGAAACTTTGAAATTCCTCGAAATATCAGGTACCTAATTACATGGTGGATCCCAATTAATTAAACAAGGCCCAAGAGTTGTTATATTTTGGCCCAAAACTTATATAAATGAGATTAAGGCACGCAATTTCATACGTTCATATATATTAAAATATACCACCCCCAAACAATTTGATAGGGGGGGCGGGCTCATGACATTGATTAATTATATTTTCTAACATGCTGAATATCAACAGAAAAACTATATGGTAAAAATAGAGATATGTGATTAATCATGTATCACATTTAACAATACGTGCATATATAAATAATCACATAAACAAGTAAATATTAACTACTTAACTAAAAATGAAATTAACAATTAATTAAACTAAAGTACTGAAATAAATACGGAATTTAAATAGTTATTACTAAACAAGAATAATTCTAAATCAAATTCATCACAACAATTCAAATGTAAAGAAGCTATCCATGAGAAGAAGATGGTCCAGAACCATCAGCAGGACGACTACGATGACGCTCACGTCAAGAGTTAGAAGAAGAAGGTGAACCTCCGGTCAGCAAACGGCTCAAAACCTCCTACCTAAAAGCTGCCTGCCTCTTCCATGTTCTCTAAAGTGTTAAACATGTTAGCGTGGTTCTCGGATATGATTCTAATGTTATGCTCTAGTCTGCGTTGATCACATTGAAAGGAACCCAGCCTGATGCTTCTGTATAGTCTCATAGAGCATAAAAAGGGTTTGCTGATGATCGTAAAGCCGCATACACATCCCATTATGGAGTAGTGAAAAACATGCAAAAT
Source organism: Coptis chinensis (assembly GCF_015680905.1). Classification (NCBI taxonomy): domain Eukaryota; kingdom Viridiplantae; phylum Streptophyta; class Magnoliopsida; order Ranunculales; family Ranunculaceae; genus Coptis; species Coptis chinensis. The sequence goes on along the minus strand of NC_141463.1, from coordinate 81,045,359 downwards.
CAGAAGAAGCATGGTCCATAGTGTTCTCAACAAAACAAATAGGATATTCATCTTCATCCTCATCCTAATCTATCCCCATCAGCTCTCTCTTCAGGCAATGTCCAATTCCTTTGGACGCACTCACTATACGCCTTTGCGTTTGAGTGAATCTTAAGATGAGTCCTAGGTGACTCAGGCTCACAACCCCAAAATAACATAATCTTAGTAATTAAAACAGGGAGGGGTGCAGTAGTAAGGACTACAGCCATAAGCTTATCACGTAGAAAATCAATGAGGCAAAAACCATACCTCCTATTCTTCAAAACCCAAAGAACGTGCAAGAAAGACAGGCTGATGTCACTCGGCTTCGAAGTGCTACAAACATTCTTGCCTAGCTATCAAGTCCACAGCTAGCTTGTTAATCCTCGTATGCTGGCACACCTGATGGAAGCGGTCATTGTATCAACCCTCAAGCAACATCTCCAACATCAGCTGATGCACTCCATCAAACTGGGATCGCTGTAAGGTCAGGGTGACCTATTTTGCTGGTATCCCAGTGATGGTAGCAAGCAAATCATAAGTCACATCCCTGTGAACTCCGTCTAAATCCAAACATTCTCCCTGAAGGAAGTATCTTCTTATTTCGTTAAAACTTCAACATCAAATCCTCATGGTAGTACTCCTCAGTAGAGTACCACATTCTATCCCACCCTCTAGCACGCATCTCCGTACCGTAGAATGGTTGAAATATCTCCGCGTTAAATGCGAATTCTCGTAAGATTTTTACTGGTGGACCATTTTATGGATGAAATTTGAATACGAGTAAGGGTTTAAATAGGGGATGATTAGGGGAAGGTGTTGTTAAAATTTGGAGAAGGTCTGTTTAGTTGAGGGCGCGGGGCGCGCTTGGATTCAGTTTTGTATAGGCGCGATGTACGCTAGGATCAATTTAGGTTAGGTTGAATTTTGTTTGAAAAGATGAAGTGAATGGGCCGATGTTGGATCTTAAATGGGATGGTCAGTGGGGTGTAAATATCGTGGGTTGGGTGGAAAAATGAATTTTGGCCCAAGCCCAAATCTTTTCTAAAATACCAATCCTATCCTGCTACTTTGTAAATTTAAAACTAAAATTCCCGAGTCATTTTCAGTCCGATTTTGGCGAATGAGCTATGAAAATGATCAACATAAAAAATGCTATCTAATGATATAGGAAAAACTCAAATCTAACTGTGGGTGACATATGAAATGGTGAAAGAACGCCTCGAAATGTGTAAATTGCATAAGTTATGCGGGCGAAGGAAAATCTAGACGACTAGATTATGTCACACGAATCTATACGACTTAAAGCAGCATAAACAAAGATAGGGAATTAAGAGAACAAGGTGATTACCCACCCCCAAACAAAAAATTTAGAATAGGATGAAAAAACATTTTGTTGTAGTGAAAAAGAAGGTCTTTTAAAGTCAGATACTCTAGACTTTCTAATCTATATAATATTTATGGTTTTATATTTTCAAATTTTAATGAAAAGGATTTTTTTTTTGAAGAATACAATAATAAAGCAAGTACAAATATAAATCACTCCATAGAGAAACACTACTCAAAAGAATTGAGAAGAAATGCAAGAAAGAAATGCGTGAATTACATGAATGTGGACTAAGGGTCCGACACTTACAACCACACACTCCGAAAGAAGGGTCCAGTTACCTTAATGGAGTACTCCCAAAATATAAAATTATGATAGGAAGTACACCAAGCATAGAGGTCAGTCCTCATAAACTGGGTCTTGTAAAAGGGTTTCTTCTACAGCGGGGTGAACGTAATTCGTGGAAATGTTTTAAGTGTTGGCCATTTACATGAAAGGTACTGTTTTTTATGGGATTTACCAAAATAATTACTCCTTGAGGAGTGATATCAGTAACCAGAAAAGGTCCCGACCAACATGTTTTTAATTTACCAGGAAAAATATGCAAACGTGAGTTATATAACAAAACTTTTTTTTACCAAGGTCAAATTCTTTACGCAAAATATGTTTATTATGAATACGTTTCATGTTAGCCTTATAATCCTTCGCTAAATCGTAAGAATTGCTACGGATTTCTTCAAGCTCATTTAATTATAATTTGCTCTTGACACAAGCGGTATTAATGTTGAAATTTAAACTTTTAATAGCCCACAGGGAACGGTATTCCAACTCAATGGGCAAGTGATAAGGTTTACGAAAAACTAAGCGGTAAGGGGACATACTAATAAGTGTTTTAAAAGCCGTTCTATATGCCCATAAAGCATCTGTTAGGCGTCTAGACCAGTCTTTTCTATCAAGATTAACTATCATTTCTAAAACCTTTTTAATTTCTCTATTGGACACCTCTACTTGACCACTAGTTTGTGGGTGATACGGAGTCGCCACCTTATGGGTAACTCCATATTTCTTGACTAAATCTTCAATAACTCTATTACATAAATGTTTTCCTCCATCACTAATGATGACCTTAGGTACGCCGAAACGTGAGAATATATACTCCTTCATAAACAATACTATAACTTTATGATCATTATTACGACAAGCCATGGCTTCAATCCATTTAGAAATGTAGTCTACAGCTACAAGAATATAAATAAAACCATGCTAAATAGGAAACAGGGCCCATAAAATCAATACCCCAGACATCAAATATCTCCACTATAAGAATGGGATTTAGGGGCATCATATTATGTTGAGTAATACACCCAAGTTGTTGACATCTAATACACTCTTTATAGTGTGCATGAGCATCTTGAAATAGGGTCGGCCAATAAAAACTACATTGAAGAACTTTGGCGGCAGTTTTCTTTCCACTAAAATGACCCCCGCATGATTGTTCATGGCAGAAGGATAAGACTTCATTGTGCTCCCACTAGGGAATACAACGTCGTATGATCCACATAATACTTAAAAAGGTAGGGTTCATCCCAAAGAGTAAAATTTAACTTTTGCCAAAATCTCTTGCGTTCATTCCCGGTCCCATATGTCGAATGATCATGGACACTATGAAATTTCATCGCGCAAGATACCAAGTGCAGAAAAAAGTGCATATAGATGCTCATCCGAAAAGAGTCGATATCGATTCGAATCACTGTCATCCTCATTAGCTAACCTAGATAAGTGATCTACAACTACATTTTCAGCTCCTTTTTATCCTTAACTTCTAAGGTAAATTCAATTAGGAGAAGAATCCAACGAATCAATCTCTGCTTAGCATCATTCTTCGCGAGAAGGTACCTAAGCGCGGCATAGTTTGTATAGACAATGGTCGTGGAACCAACTAAGTAGGGATAGAACTTATCTAAGGCATATACAACGGCTATAAATTCCTTTTCAGTAGTTGTGTAATTATGTTGAGCATCATTTAAGATTTTACTAGCATAAAAAATTACGGTATACTTATTATCTAACTTCTATCCTAGCACAGCACCAAAAGCATAATCACTAGTGATAAGAGCCCAAAACTGTAGTTTTAACCCTTTAATAATATTATATTTAGACCAATTATGTGTATAATAAATAAGAGTTAGTATTGTTTACGTGCTTTTGTATATTTCAGGTATTATAGTCAAATATGTGAAGAAATATATCACTTTTGCAAAAGAAATGAGCAAAAGTTGGTTGATAAAAAGTTCTATGATTAAAGCCCAAGTTTCAAGGAGAAAAATCCTTTTTAAAGCCCAGTAAAAGTTGAAAAGTCAAAGTCAACGCGGATAGAAAAAAGAGCGTAAAAGTCAACAAAACTTCGCAGGGCAGTATCTTTGGACTCAAACATCGAATTGTGCTTATTATATGTCAAAACGACCGGCTCGGAAAGAGCTTTTTAATGGTCTAGACCTTGATCCAATTAGAGGAGTAAAAGTGGACAAAAAGGCTGTTGCAGTAATTTCTAAGTAATTAGGTTTTGGGCTTAATTTAATGGCCCAAACCATAGTTCCAACGCCCATGCACGAAATTATAAATCTAACCCTCTCCTATATAAAGAGGGTTAAGGCTAAACAAAACTTGGCTACTCCCCTATTTAGTTTAGTTTTAAATTAGGGTTTTTCTCTCTCTCTCCCTTTTTAGTTTAGTTTAGTTTTAGTTAATTAGTTTAGTTTGTAGCTTCCATTATAACCTTTTAATAAAAGCTTTAGTTTATTCAATTCAAGTATCTTTAATAAAGTAGTTCTTCATGATGTCTTCTTCTATTTATTATTATGTTTATGATAGCCTCATGATTCTTAGCTAAACCTCCATTAGAGGGGTTTGATGAAGCTGGATAAAGACTTGATGTGTTAGTTAAATTATTGCTTTTTAAGAGTTTCACTCTAGTAGGTTAGTTGATTCGCCATGAGAATGGGCTGAACTTCCTCACATGCTAATTATTAGTTAGTAGAGATTGCCATGAATAATTAAGGATCAAATACTTAATCTTTATTGGTTAGGATTGCAATAATCTACACTAGCATATTAGGAATTTATCTAAGTGAAATCAAATCCCCTTAATTCCTTCTCTATTCTTCTCCATATTTTATTCAAGTCATATTCAATTGCTTAGTTAATTTATTATAAGTTAAATTCATATAATTAGTTTCATAGTATAAATTCACCTCTATAAATATTGCTATCACCATTGTTTCCTTGTGTTTGATTAATTGAATTCTATTTATGTCTTGGTAGTTTAGGAGTGGAACGATTCCGTACTCTATATATTGCATGAATATACATGTGAGAGTAGGAAATAAATAATTGATAACGTAAGAATAAAGTTAGAGAAATCTAGTTGAGTTTTTACCGGTTATCAACTAGCATCACACATAAGTTCAAAAGGTTTTGACCAGTCTGGTGGTTGTATGATAGGTGTAGAGGTTAAAGCGGCTTTCAAAGTTTCAAAAGCCTGTTTGTAGTCATAATTAAAATAAAAAATGACATCTTTTAAAAGCAATTGTGTTAATGGCTTAGCTATTTTTGAAAAATCTTTTATGAAACGTCTATAGAAACCTGCATGGCCTAGAAAGGCTATAATGTCACGGACAGTCCATGGTATAGGCAGAGACGATATTTTATCTATTTTAGTTTTATCTACTTCTATTCTATTTTTAGAAATAATATGACCTAAAACAAAGGCCCAAAATATTGCCGATATATCCGATATATCGCCGATATATATCATGTTTTTGGTACACCGACATGGATATATTTGATATATATCCACCGAATATTGAATCCTTTTTTTCCCGATATATATTGGAATTTCCGATATAACGATATATATGGACCGATATACACGATATATCCAATATAAATTGTTGACTTTGACCAAATATTGTTGACTTTGACTGATATATTGATGATATTTCCGATATAATCAACCATATTTCTGATATATCGACATACAAAACAAAATTTTGACTGGTCAACAAAAAAAGAGATATCTTGATATTTCCGATATATCCGATATATATCGGTTTTTGGGTACACCGAAATAGTCACCGAATTCGATATTTTGGGCCTTGCCTAAAACTATGTCGTGACCATAAAATGACATTTTTCCCAGTTTAAGACTAAGTTCTTTTCCTGACACCGTTTCAAAACTTTAGAAAGATTTGAAAGACAATCTTCAAAGGAATGACCATGAATGAAAAAAAATCATCTATAAACACTTCCATGAATTTCTCTACCATGTCACTAAAAATATGTAGCATACAACGGAAAGTACCAAGTGCATTAAAAGGCCAAATGACATTCTTTTATATGCATATGTACCAAAGGGACATGTGAATGTAGTCTTCTTTTGTCATCGTGGGTCAATAATAATCTGAAATAGCCGAGTAGCCGCCTAAAAAACAATAGTAAGTGTGGCCAGCTAGACGCTCAAGCATTTGGTCGACAAAGGATAAAGGAAAGTGATCTTTACGTGTCATAGCATTAAGCTTCTTATAATCAATACAAATTTGCCACGTTATAGGAATTCGGGTGGAAACTAACTCTCCATCGGCATTACATATGACCAGAAATAATCGGATTTTTAGGACTACATGAACTCGGCTCACCCATTCATTATCTGAAATGGGGTATATAATGTCGGTATTGAGTAATCTCAAAACTTCCGCTCTCACTACCTCTTTCATGGCAGGGTTCAAACGATGTTGTGGCTCACGAGAGGTTTTCGCATTATCCTCCAAATGTATGCGATATTTGCATACGCTAGGGTCAATACCCTTAATATCGTCTAAAGACTAACCAATAGCAGAACGATGTTCACAAATAACCCTAATCAAATTTGCCTCTTCAGTAACAGATAACTGGGATGATATAATAATCGGATAAGTGACATCCGGATAAAGATGAATGTATTTTAACTCTGCGGGAAGAGGTTTAAGCTCAGGGGTGGGAGGAGTGGGAATGAGGGATTCAGGAGGGTTTTCCTCCTCTAAAACGTAGATTTGATTAGGAATGAGTTCTTCAAACTCAGGAGCTATATCATGGATAGGAGTAGATTCTAAGAGGTAATGTACTTCTTGGATGTAAGAATCCTCAGTACTGCCAAAGGAAAGAAATTGGTGCATCTGATTATCTGGAAAAGTTTTGTTAAAATAATCTTGAACGAGGCTTTCTATCATGCTAATTTTGCCATCTATAGTCGTGTCTGGTGTCTGTTGCATCATTTGAAAAGCATTTACCTCAATAGCAAGATTTTCAAAGGAAATGAACATCGAACCATTGCGGCAATTAATGAGGGCATTGACCGATTTACTTGCCAAGAAAGGACGCCTAAGATGATATGAATAGAGTCATGGGCTAATTTTGTGTCTAGAATGACAAAATCGGTTGGATAATAGAAGTCTTGTACTTTAACAAGAATATTTTCAACCACGCCTTTAAGATACTTAATCTAACGATCGGGCTAACCGCAAAGTCATTTTAGTCGGTTTTAGATCATGTATACCTAGTTGTTTATAAAGGTAAAATGGGAGTAAGTTAACACTCTAGATCTAGAAGAGCAGTTGTTGTGAAAGTATCACCTAACGCGGCATTGTACAAAGACGCGGGATGACTAGGGTCCTTGTACTTAACGATTTCGTTATGTTCGGATAAAAAGGAAACTGCTATGTTAAGAAGGCTTCTTTAGGTATGTTTGTTTTCCTCTTTGTAGTGCATAAATCTTTAAGAAACTTAGTGTGTTGGAAGCCATTTTATAGCTTAGAGGAAAGGTAGGTTTATAGTTAAATTTTTTAAAACTTCCCTAATCTCACAAAAATTGTCGTTAATATTGCTTTTGTACAATCATATTACTTTCGAGGCCATTGAACATTGCAGCTGAAAAGAACGCCCGAGGAGAGAAATGGAGGTGCTAGAGAGCAAGAGAAATAAGGCGAAGTGGAGAGGATCCAAGCCGGGATGAAGGAACTGAGGCAATTTCTAAACAGAAAAAGGGATTAGACACCAAGGCTATGAGGTTGGCGTAAATGAAGAAGAAAAATAGGGTGAAGAACTTCAAAATTGCATATGAAAAGAAGGCAATTAACACGGGCTTGAAAAAGGGTGAAGAAGGATATAATCCATTCTCTAGGAGATGGATGAGATCAAGAAACTATTATGTATCAAACACCACAGGAGGAGATCAGCCTACAGCTTTTGCAAATAGGGACGCTAAAAGAAAAATCGATTAGGTGTAGGTAGTGGATCAGTAGTAGCATGGGTCATTGGAGTTGTATTTACTTTAGGATGCACCACATTTCCTATGGCAAAGATTCCACCTCCCTTTGTTCTGTCTAAGCAATGAGCAAACATCTTTTTCATTGATCCAGCTGTAGCCATCTGTGACATCATGGAATTACTTGGTTGTCCAAAACCAAGTATCCCATCAAGTGTTGTACTGCGTTCATCAAGATTTCCCATCTGTCAAAGACCACACCTATATAACATTATATACTAAAATAATTAAAAAGAGAGCACAAAGAAAGTCCACTCGACTTGCATCAATTGCAACCTATTGAAAGACTATCTGTAAAGTCCAAATAATTTTCAGTCAGAACTTAATACCAACAAGTTAAGATGACGAATACTGACTATAACATACTGTCGCAACATATTGAGTTGATGCTTCAGATGATGGCGTCAATGTAATATGTCCAAATATTGGATGAGCATGGTTTTTAATGTTGGCGCCCAAATATTAATGTAGTAAGGGACCCCGGATGGGGAAGAATCTTTGAAACACCGGAGAAGACCCATTTGTGGTTGGTATGTATGCACCGATTAATTACGCTCAAGGATTGCAAGATGTCAAGGGGCATGAAAATCCACCGACTTGAACTCTAGACCTCCAAGGTCATGGGCGTGTTGTAAGCATTATACTGGTTATGATTCAGACAATTGGCTTGGTGTTGATCGCTACCATTTCGATGCTAGAGTAATGATCGTCACAAAACTAGGAGAAAGGGTTATCGAGGCACAAACTATAACATGAAGGAATATCAGAAAAAGGGTTCCCATCCATTGTATCGTCATGTCTTCAAAGAAATCAAAATGGCCTTTTATTCTAAGACGACGGCAGTTTCTTGTCAAAATTTGCTTTGCGATGACAATCAACAAGACCCAGGGTCAAACTATAAAACATGTTAGAATCTACCTTCCTACACCCATTTTCAGCCATGGACAACTATAAACCACACAGTCATTGACCTTGCCCCTTTTTGTGTGTTTAAGATGGTATATGGATGATGTAAATAGATGATGGTCGTTGAACAAAATAGAAGCATATCAAAACCTAATTATCCCTCAATAATTAAATAATGAGTAGGGTATCGTTCCAATTTTAAGTGTATGTTATGTGAAGGACATGACTAGAAAGGGGGGTTGAAGGATTAAAAACTATGATTGTAGATATTTTAGATTCTAATGCTAAACTAAACTAAACTGACTAAACTATTGAGAATTTATAGGAGAGGGAATTCAAGAGTTTAGAATCCACCGATACCTTTGATCTGTGACCTTTTGCTTCATGGTTGTTCTCACAAGTAAACTACAATTAGGCAATCGAGCGAGTGCTGATGCCCTCTTGGACAAAACATCATTAACGAATAACTCTACTTAAGGTTGTTCCTATATTTCTGCTATTAATATCTTCTTTCTTTTTATGTGAGTTTGGGCAGCTATTCAATGAATCACCATCTAAGACAAACACAAAGAATACTTCCTTTACTCTAAAACAATACACAACTAGAAGAAAAGTAGAGAATAATAGTATAATATTTAATTACAATAAATAAGACTCTATTCTAGCATTATATTCAACTGCAATAAATAAAAGCATGTCACTAGCAAATATTCAATTACAATAAATAAAACCCTAAACTAGCATGATATTCGATTGTAATAAATAAAAACCTTAGTCTATTCTTCCATCCCCCGGTCTTGGTAATAGAACTAATAACTAAAACACAAAGAACTAACATGATTAAAGAACACCATGAACCAAAAGAATCAACTAACCCTAAGCACCGACTTCATCTTCTCCCCTTGAAGGAGAAGATTAGCCTTCCATAAAGAAGGAAGAACACGAAAAACGAGAAGAAGAAGAGTCAAAGAACATAAGACTAGAAAGACTAATTTATTAAGACTCGGCTAGTTAAAACCGAATCTTTTATTATTAATCTCTTTACTCTCAAGTTCCTGAGACAAAGTATAAGTGAATTGGCAAATTACATGAGGCACTTAGGTCCTCTATTTATAGGGGTTACAATGAGTTCTAGAAGCATTCCAAACCACCATTTGTTTCCTAATACAAATCAACTTTTTTCGTGAGTCCAACTTTGTCTCCAAAACTGGAAGGAAGTGGCTACGATTAATGTTTTTATACGTCCGGACGCGATAATCCATGTGTCTCGACGAAGAATCTTGCGTCCGGATGCACGATCCATGCATCCTAGACGCTTTAAGTCTATTTTCCCTTTTGCTCTATCCTTCTATCCCGATAAGCACCCAAAACCGTAATATTAAACCTCGAGAGACATAGCATTTTGGTCAATTATGTGTTTAATAATCATGTAATAATTATATTTTCGTGACTTTTGCGTTTCCGCAATTAAAATGAAGATAGCGATAAAACGTGCATCAAAGTACACAGAATACGGGAATATTTGGAGTTTCCCACTCGACCCCGTGAAAGCCGGGTTTCCAAAAGAACGTAACCGCGTAATCCGCCCACATATGAAGAAGCGAAACTTCCGATGCTCAAATCGGATAAATCTAGGTGCCGACGCCAAGCTAGTGAAGCCGCCAAGTACAAGAATACTGAATATTGAATTCCGGCCAATCCCCTCAAAAGCCCAAACAAAGCCCCGACTAGAGCCGAAGTTTCCAAAAGAACGAACGGTCGGCGTAACGGGCCCACATATAAAGAGGCGTGAAACTTCCTCAGCTCAAATCGGATAAATCTAGGTGCCGTGGGCTAGTGAAGCTGCCATAGCGACCAGGCGACGAACTCGTACAAGGACAAAAGTCGTAAAAACGCCAATTTTGGGCGCCAATCGACACACTAAGTGGACACATTATCGCGGGCCCGTAAGACATGATGAGTCAATAGATAGGCAGTGGCAAATGATGGTTTCAAATTGATACCACCTGGCAAGAGAGAAGATGCGATCAATTCAAACCGTGGTTTGAATTGAAATGAGCTACAAGACGGCTGAAAACAAAGAAAAAGATAAAAAGTTAAAACAATTAAAACAAAACTTTGATTCTCAAAGTTTCGAACCATTCAATTAGCATAAGGCCAAAAGCAAATTAAATCGGTCACGGATGGTCATCCTATGATGCCTATAAATATGAAGGCTTCGCCTTCATTAGAAGGCCTTCAGCAAATTTATTGCTTTAGCTACGTTTAAATTTCTTCAGTACTTACCTTCCGTTATTTGTTTCAGCAGCTTAATACAGTAAGTGTTTTACCCTTAATAACAGTTATTTCCTTCCTTGTTTAATTTCTGTCCTGCATTTATTTACTTAATGTATACAGCAAGTTTTATTATTCTTCCTATGATGATGAGCTAATCCCCTTCGCGGGAGGGTTATCTTTGCTTCGTGTAAAATCGGATTGACTTCGTTAATATTCTAGAATCACTACTTAGAATTAGACATAGAATTAACATCCGTCCCAAAATGACCGAGACCGTATACAAAGTTAGGCCGATGCTCCAGATTATCTGCTACGACTAAAAATGTCTCATGGCTTCGACTGGTGTCGATACTCTCCAATTCGGCCGGTGATGTGAACTGTGCGTGAGCGTAAATAATATACCGTAGATGAGGTATTATCGAAACTCCTTATGCTAGTGAAATCACGACCTAGAGATGTGGGCATGCACTAGGGATCAATACTCGGCGTCGCCTCCTAAACGAGACGAACTAGAGATGTAGTGATTTAGTAATAAAACTGTTGAAAAATGATTCTTGCATGAGCATGATTAACTCTCTCCCTGTTTCTCTACTTTTATTTACCTACATATAATCGCCAGAGTAATTTATATTATTTGCATTACCGTTATTTTAATTAAAACCAACTAAAAGAAACCTAAAAATCCTACTCACCTAAAGTTGTAACTCCGCCAGAACCTATCCGTCCTAAGGTTTGGGCGATCCCTTACTCGACCTATCCTACCAATCCCACGTGAGTAAGGTAACTTGACTAAAACGTCGACAATACTGGACGTTGGACTTTGACTTTTGGACTTGGACTTGGACCTCGGGCTTTGGATCGTGGGACCTCGGACTTAAGAAAATAAGTAACCGAAAACCAAAAATAAAACGTGCCTAAAATATATGTTTTATCAAATGGCACGCATCATCGGGCTCCTGGACTTAACGTAATAACCGGAATACATCCATAAAAGCCCCTCCCTTACCTCATCATCTTTTTAATTGTCATTTACATTTACAATACTAACTATTTACCGTAATTTTTTCTACTAACAAATAACTGTGAGCCAAGTTTTGTTTATCTTCATTAGCACAGTCTAAGTACTCCATAGGAATTTGAAGTACTAAACAGACAAAAGAGTCTCGGACGAGACTGAATTAGTAAACAAGTTTAAACTAACCCCGGAGTATCAACACTCGGTTTTAGTCTGAGCCACTTTCCTTTCAAGACTTTTTGGGCTCTTTTGGTCCTGTTTTTCTAGTAGCATAAGCTCTGAGTAGTCGTCGCTATATCGAGGAATCGCGGGGCCTTGTTTTCAAACTCTTAAACTCCCTCAAACTTTGTCGAGGATATTATTCGCTATAACCTGTTTTACCTCATTATATTTGTATGTTAACATGAGAACTCTCATGCATGTAAAGGTGGTTCGACATTACATATTCACATTAACACAATATGATTCAAATATATTTTGATATATCGTAGTTTCAAACCACCGCTTAGAATATTTTTGTATGTGTATGTTACATCAATTCACGTACACGCGGTATTCAATTGCATGAGTTAGTTCCTCGACATTCCCTAGCTCACGTTATAACTTACATATAGTTGCATCGATAGGCACTATAGATTTGCATGAGTAGACTTTCTCACGTAAACTAGTATATGTTAGTTAGTTTCTATTTCTAGCATTTATCGTTTTAATTGCATGTTTCGTAATCAAAAGCCTCCATAATACACTAATTACGTGAAATTAAAAATAAAAAAAAAAAAAAAAAAAAAAAAAAAAAAAAAAATAATAAAAAAAATAAAAATAAAAAAAAAATAAAAAATCATCGTAATTAAAAATTTCATCTAAATCATCTTAATAACACCCCCGCATAATACACCATCATAAATCATCATCCTATTCCATCGATTACTGAAACTTGAGAAAAAATTGAGGTTGCCTAATTAAGGAACGTGCTAGCATCGAACAACCTCCCCACAATTCTCTCCGGTAACTCGTCTCTGGAATATTCACATCGTTATCCTAGCTTCCCCGCCGGGGGTTAGCAATGTTTCGAGAAAACGTGCTTAAATTCCCTCCTTCCTAACTTCTAAAACCTCCAGTCATTATTCATTCCTTATGAGCACTAAATTAAAATTCATATTTGTATGAGACTACGGTCTGGTAAACATAAGGAATTAGAACTTACATATCATCGTCGAAAATACAAGAAACAACCGCTTATGTTATCTCCTAGGCATAGTTCCTCCTCTCAGAATCAACCTCGTCAAACATCTCCGTTTCCATTATCTCCTTTAATTATGGTGAAGAAAACCTCCACGAAATGAAACCCCTTTCGGTTTCTATATTTGCCTACGGGAAGGACACGCCTCCATTAAACTCGATCTCGCGACAGGTGATTTTCAGATTCCGGCCAAACATTTTGGTTTGTTACCGGGTTTACCATGGTTTAGACCATGAAAAACCGCATAATCATCTTCGTGGATGCAACAAGTAGTCACCACTTTCCATCCGACCGCTACCAACGAAACAAGTCTTGCTTAGGTTGTTCCCCTTCACCTTAGCCGATAAAGCTTTGGCTCGCCCGGACAAAGCGCCGCAATCCATTGACACATGGGCCAAACTTGTTCAAGCATTCATGATAAAGTTCTATACTCAAAAGAAAAAAATGACATTCTTTTATATGCATATGTACCAAAGGGACATGTGAATGTAGTCTTCTCTTGGTCGTGGGTCAATAATAATCGGAAATAGCCGTAGTAGCCGTCTAAAAACAATAGTAAGTGTGGCCAGCTAGGACGTTCAAGCATTTGGTCGACAAAGGATAAAGGAAAGTGATCTTTACGTGTCATAGCATTAAGCTTCTTATAATCAATACAAATTTGCCAACGTTATAGGAATTCGGGTGGAAACTAACTCTCCATCGGCATTACATATGATCGTGAATAATCGGATTTTTAGGGACTACATGAACTTCGGCTCACCCATTCATTATCCGAAATGGGGTATATAATGTCGGTATTGAGTAATCTCAAAACTTCCGCCTCTCTCACTACCTCTTTCATGGCGGGGTTCAAACGATGTTGTGGCTCCACGAGAGGTTTTCGTGATTATCCTCCAAATGTATGCGATATTTGCATCTGTTAGTGGTCAATACCCTTAATATCGTCTAAAGACTAACTAATAGCGTAACGATGTTCACAAATAACCCTAATCAAATTTGCCTCTTCAAGAATGTGATAACGGGATGATATAATAATCGGATAAGTGACATCCGGATAAAGATGAATGTATTTTAACTCTCTTGGGAAGAGGTTTAAGCTCGAGGGTGGGAGGAGGGAATGAGGGATTCGTGGAGGGTTTTCCTCCTCTAAAACGTAGATTTGATTAGGAATGAGTTCTTCAAACTCGTGGAGCTATATCATGGATAGGAGTAGATTCTAAGAGGTAATGTACTTCTGGATGTAAGAATCCTGCGAGACCGCCAAAGGAAAGAAATTGGTGCATCGATTATCGGAAAAGTTTTGTTAAAATAATCTTGAACGAGGCTTTCTATCATGCTAATTTTGCCATCTATAGTCGGTCCGTGTCCATTTGCATCATTTGAAAAGCATTTACCCTCAATAGCAAGATTTTCAAAGGAAATGAACATCGAACCATTCGCGGCAATTAATGAGGGCATTGACGGTTGCCAAGAAAGGACGCTCTAAGATGATATGAATAGAGTCATGGGCTTAATTTTGTGTCTAGAATGACAAAATCGGTTGGATAATAGAAGTCTTGTACTTTAACAAGAATATTTTCAACCATACGCCTTAAGATACTTAATCTAACGATCGGGCTAACCGCAAAGTCATTTTAGTCGGTTTTAGATCATGTATACCTAGTTGTTTATAAAGGTAAAATGGGAGTAAGTTAACACTCAGCCCCCTAGATCTAGAAGAGCAGTTGTTGTGAAAGTATCACCTAACGGGCATTGTACAAAGACGATGGGATGACTAGGGTCCTTGTATTTAACGATTTCGTTATGTTCGATAAAAAGGAAACTGTTATGTTAAGAAGGCTTCTTTAGGTATGTTTGTTTTCCTCTTTGTAGTGCATAAATCTTTAAGAAACTTAGTGTGTGTTGGAAGCCATTTTATAGCTTAGAGGAAAGGTAGGTTTATAGTTAAATTTTTAAAACTTCCTAATCTCGCCAAAATTGTCGTTAATATTGCTTTTGTACAATCATATTACTCGAGGCCATTGAACATTGCAGCTGAAAAGAAACGCCGAGGAGAGAAATGGAGGTGCTAGAGAGCAAGAGAAATAAGGCAGTGGAGAGGATCCAAGCCGGGATGAAGGAACCGGAGGCAATTTCTAAACAGAAAAGGGATTAGACACCAAGGCTATGAGGTTGGCGTGAAATGAAGAAGAAAAATAGGGTGAAGAACTTCAAAATTGCATATGAAAAGAAGGCAATTAACACGGGCTTGAAAAAGGGTGAAGAAGGATATAATCCATTCTCTAGAGGAGATGGATGAGATCAAGAAACTATTATGTATCAAACACCAGGTGAGGAGGAGATCGCCTACGCTTTTGCAAATAGGGACGTTGCAGAAAAAATGGATTTAGGTGTAGGTAGTGGATCAAAGAGTAGCATGGGTCATTGAGTTGTATTTACTTTAGGATGCACCACATTTCTATGGCAAAGATTCCACCTCCCTTTGTTCTGTCTAAGCAATGAGCAAACATCTTTTTCATTGATCCAACAGTAGCCATCCAGGACATCATGGAATTACTTGGTTGTCCAAAACCAAGTATCCCATCAAGTGTTCAGATCGTTCATCAAGATTTCCCATCCGGCCAAAGACCACACCTATATAACATTATATACTAAAATAATTAAAAAGAGAGCACAAAGAAAGTCCACTCGACTTGCATCAATTGCAACCTATTGAAAGACTATCCTCAAAGTCCAAATAATTTTCAAAGTCGAACTTAATACCAACAAGTTAAGATGACGAATATCGACTATAACATCTTGTCGCTAACATATTGAGTTGATGCTTCAGATGATGGCGCCAATGTAATATGTCCAAATATTGGATGAGCATGGTTTTAATGTCAATGCTCAAATATTAATGTAGTAAGGGACCCCGGATGGGGAAGAATCTTTGAAACACCTGGAGAAGACCCATTTGTGGTTGGTATGTATGCAGTTAATTACGTTCAAGGATTGCAAGATGTCAAGGGGCATGAAAATCCACCGGACTTGAACTCTAGACCTCTCAAGGTTGCGGCGTGTTGTAAGCATTATACTGGTTATGATTCAGACAATTGGCTTGGTGTTGATCGCTACCATTTCGATGCTAGAGTAATGATCGTCACAAAACTAGGAGAAAGGGTTATCGAGGCACAAACTATAACATGAAGGAATATCAGAAAAAGGGTTCCCATCCATTGTATCGTCATGTCTTCAAAGAAATCAAAATGGCCTTTTATTCTAAGACGACGGCAGTTTCTTGTCAAAATTTGCTTTGCGATGACAATCAACAAGACCGTGGTCAAACTATAAAACATGTTAGAATCTACCTTCCTACACCCATTTTCAGCCATGGATAACTATAAACCCACGGTCCATTGACCTTGCCCCTTTTTGTGTGTTTAAGATGGTATATGGATGATGTAAATAGATGATGGTCGTTGAACAAAATAGAAGCATATCAAAACCTAATTATCCCTCAATAATTAAATAATGAGTAGGGTATCGTTCCAATTTTAAGTGTATGTTATGTGAAGGACATGACTAGAAAGGGGGGTTGAAGGATTAAAAACTATGATTGTAGATATTTTAGATTCTAATGCTAAACTAAACTAAACTGACTAAACTATTGAGAATTTATAGGAGAGGGAATTCAAGAGTTTAGAATCCACCGATACCTTTGATCTGTGACCTTTTGCTTCATGGTTGTTCTCACAA
Source organism: Coptis chinensis (assembly GCF_015680905.1). Lineage (NCBI taxonomy): Eukaryota > Viridiplantae > Streptophyta > Magnoliopsida > Ranunculales > Ranunculaceae > Coptis > Coptis chinensis. The sequence goes on along the minus strand of NC_141463.1, from coordinate 81,028,480 downwards.
GTAAACTACAATTATTATAATCGAGCGAAAGTGCCGATGCCCTTGGACAAAACATCATTAACTTAATAACTCTACTTAAGGTTGTTCCTATATTTCGCTATTAATATCTTCTTTCTTTTTTATGTGAGTTTGGGCAGCCTATTCAATGAATCACCATCTAAGACAAACACAAAGAATACTTCCTTTACTCTAAAACAATACACAACTAGAAGAAAAGTAGAGAATAATAGTATAATATTTAATTACAATAAATAAGACTCTATTCTAGCATTATATTCAACTAACCCAATAAATAAAAGCATGTCACTAGGTAAAATATTCAATTACAATAAATAAAACCCTAAACTAGCATGATATTAGGATTGTAATAAATAAAAACCTTAGTCTATTCTTCCATCCCCCGGTCTTGGTAATAGAACTAATAACTAAAACACAAAGAACTAACATGATTAAAGAACACCATGAACCAAAAGAATCAACTAACCCTAAGACCGACTTCATCTTCTCCCTTGAAGGAGAAGATTAGCCTTCCATAAAGAAGGAAGAACACCTAAAAAAAAGAAGAAGAAGAGTCAAAGAACATAAGACTAGAAAGACTAATTTATTAAGACTTCGCTAGTTAAAACGAATCTTTTATTATTAATCTCTTTACGCTTCAAGTTTCGAGACAAGAGTATAAGTGAATTGGCAAATTACATGAGGCACTTAGGTCCTCTATTTATAGGGGTTACAATGAGTTCTAGAAGCATTCCAAACCACCATTTGTTTCCTAATACAAATCAACTTTTTCGAGTCCAACTTCTCGAGAGACATAGCATTTTGGTCAATTATGTGTTTAATAATCATGTAATAATTATATTTTCGCATTTTTTGCGTTTCCGCAATTAAAATGAAGATAGCGATAAAACATGCATCAAAGTACGTGAATACGGAATATTTGAGTTTCCCACTCGACTCGAAAGAAAGCCGGGTTTCCAAAAGAACGTAACCCGCGTAAACGGGCCCACATATGAAGAAAGGTGAAACTTCCGATGCTCAAATCGATAAATCTAGGTGCCGACGCTGGCTAGTGAAGCCGCCAAGTACAAGAATACGGGAATATTGGAATTCCCGCCAATCCCCGTGAAAGCCCAAACAAAGCCCCGACTAGAGTCAAGTTTCCAAAAGAACGTAACCGCGTAACGGGCCCACATATAAAGAGGCGTGAAACTTCCAAGCTCAAATCGATAAATCTAGGTGCCGACGGGCTAGTGAAGCTCGCCATAATAATTCGGCTTAATTTAACTCGCAAGAAGGACAAAAAGTCGTGAAAACGCCAATTTTGGCCACCGCTTAATCGACACACTAAGTGGACACATTATGCGGCCCGTAAGACATGATGAGTCAAGATAGGCAGGTGGCAAATGATGGTTTCAAATTGATACCATCCGGCAAGAGAGAAGATATCGTGATCAATTCAAAACCGTGGTTTGAATTAAAATGAGCTAAAGACAAAAACCGAAAAATAACAAAAGGACAAAAAAGTTAAAACATTAAAACAAAACTTTGATTCTCAAAGTTTCGAACCATTCAATTAGCATAAGGCCAAAACAAATTAAATCGGGTCACGGATGGTCATCATCTATGATGTTTATAAATATGAAGGCTTCGCCTTCATTAGAAGGCCTTCAAAGATTTTTCATGCTTTAGCTACAATTTAAATTTCTTCAAGACTTACATTACCTTCCGCTATTTTATTTCAAAGAAATTTTAATACGTAGTTATTTTACCCTTAATAACAGCTTATTTCTTTCCTTGTTTAATTTCTGTCCCGCATTTATTTACTTAATGTATACAACAAGTTTTATTATTCCTCCTATGATGATGAGCTAATCCCCTCGTGGGGAGTGGTTATGCCGCCGTAAAAATCCGATTGACTCGCTAATATTCTAGAATCACTACTTAGGAATTAGACATAGAATTAACATCCGTCCCAAAATGATCGAGACTGCATAAAGTGGAGAGGCGATGATGTTCCAGATAGCTTCGCGCGCGAATCCAAAATGTTCGCACACTCTCAGGGTCGATGTACTCTCCAATTCGGCCCAAATTGATGTGAACTCGCGCGCCAGAGCAGAAATAATATACCGTAGATGAGGTATTATCGAAACTCCTTATGCTAGTGAAATGCACCCTAGAGATGTGGGCATGCACTAGGGATCAATATCGACGCCGCCTCCCAAACGAGAGACTAACTAGAGATGTAGTGATTTAGTAATAAAACCGCTGAAAAATGATTCTTGCATGAGCATGATTAACTCTCTCCCCTCGCTTCTACTTTTATTTACCTACATATAATCGCCGTAGTAATTTATATTATTTGCATTACCGCTATTTTAATTAAAACCAACTAAAAGAAACCTAAAAATCCTACTCACCTAAAGTTGTAACTCCCAGCCAGAACCTATCCGCGTCCTAAGGTTTGACGATCCCTTACTCGACCTATCCTACCAATCCCACGGAGTAAGGTAACTTGACTAAAACGCATTTACAATACGGACGCTGACTTTGACTTTGACTTGGACGTGGACCTCGGACTTTGATCGTGGACTCCGGACTTAAGAAAATAAGTAATCAAAACCAATAAACGTGCCTAAAAAATGTTTTATCAAAATGGCGCCACGCCGGAAGGACTCGACTTAACGTAATAACCGGAATACATCCATAAAAGCCCCCCCCTTACCTCATCATCTTTTAATTGTCATTTCTGTATAATACTAACTATTTACCGTAATTTTTCTACTAACAAATAACCGTGGAGCCAAGTTTTGTTTATCTTCATTAGCACGCCTAAGTAATCCATAGGAATTTGAAGTACTAAACAGACAAAAGAGTCTCGGACGAGACCTCAATTAGTAAGCAAGTTTAAACTAACCTCGAGTATCAACACCGGGTTTTCGTATGTGCCACTTTTTTTCAAGACTTTTTGGGCTCTTTGGTCCCTTTTTTTTTAGTAGCATAAGCTCGAGTAGTCGATCGCTATACGAGGAATCGCGGACGCTGTGTTTCAAACTCTTAAACTCCTCAAACTTTGTCGAGGATATTATTCGCTATAACCCGCTTTTACCTCAGATATTTGTATGTTAACATGAGAACTCGGCATGTAAAGGTGGTTCGACATTACATATTCACATTATTAACACAATATGATTCAAATATATTTTGATATATGTAGTTTCAAACCACCGCTTAGAATATTTTTGTATGTGTATGTTACATCAATTCATACACACGGTATTCAATTGCATGAGTTAGTTCTCGACATTCCCCTAGCTCACGATAACTTTACATATAGTTGCACGATAGGCACTATAGATTTGCATGAGTAGACTTTCTAATGTGAAACTAGTATATGTTAGTTAGTTTCTATTTCTAGCATTTATCGCTTTTAATTGCATGTTTCAGAATCACGCCTCCATAATACACTAATTACGAAATTAAAAAAAAAAAAAAAAAAAAAAAAAAAAAAAAAAAAAAAAAAAAAAAATAAAAAAATCATCGTAATTAAAAATTTCATCTAAATCATCTTAATAACACCCCGCATAATACACCATCATAAATCATCATCCTATTCCATCAGTGCCTAGGAAACTTGAGAAAAAATTGAGGTTGCCTAATTAAGGAACGCTAGCACAAACAACCTCCCTCAATTCTCTCGTGTAACTCGCTGCCGGAATATTCACACGCTATCCTAGCTTCCCCCGAAAGTTAGCAAATGTACCGTGAAAACGCGGTTTAAATTTCCCTCCTTCCTAACTTCTAAAAAACCTCCAACCATTATTCATTCCTTATGAGCACTAAATTAAAATTCATATTTGTATGAGACTACGGTCCCGTAAACATAAGGAATTAGAACTTACATATCATCGCCGAAAAAATACAAGAAACAACTCGCTTATGTTATCTCCTAGGCATAGTTCCTCCTCTCAGAATCAACCTCGCCAAACATCTCCGCTTCCATTATCTCCTTTAATTATGGCTGAAGAAAACCTCACAAATGGAGAAACCCTTCGATTTCTATATCGCCTCTACAGAAGGACCGCCTCGCATTAAACTCGACGCGATTGTAGGTGATTTTCAGATTCCGCCAAACATTTTCGGTTTGTTACCGGGTTTACCATGGTTTAGACCATGAAAACCGCAGATAATCATCTTCGCCGGATGCAACAAGTAGTCACCACTTTCCGCCATCCGACCGCTACTAAATCTAACAAGTCTTGCTTAGGTTGTTCCCTTCACCTTACCGATAAAGCTTCAGCTTTGGCTCACGGACAAGTTACCGCAATCCATTGACACATGGGCCAAACTTGTTCAAGCATTCATGATAAAGTTCTATACTCAAAAGAAAACTACAGAAATGCTTCAAAAGATTCAATTCTTTTCGCCAAAGACCCCTGTGAATCCTTTTCGAAGCGGGAGCAGATTTATCGATCTACTTCTAATGTCCCCATCATCAACTCGACACCGCCAGATAGTCCGTTTCATTTTTAATGGCCTCTCCGACCATCAAAAGGAAACATTAGATATCATGAACGGCGGTTGTTTCATGGACAAGGGCGCCATCAAGCATACACTTTTCGAGAAACAGCCTCAATGGCACCCATCGGGGAAACATCGATTCTTCTAGATCTTCTAAAGACACTCCTACCAAAGTTACGCCTATGTTCGGAGGTCAAACCCGATCCGAATTAAAAACTCTAATCGAAGTCCTTAAACAAAAGGTCGATGCTCTTTCAAGATAAGTAAATGAACAAAAACCCAAACAGTCATGGTCGCCAACGCTTCCCCATGCCCTCTTTGCTTAAGTCCCGAAAAACGCCGATTCTTATTGTCCTTTGGTATATGAGTGTCCTCCCCAACCTTTCAAGAGGCTTGTGCTTTCAACATCCCTAACGCACCTTTGGCGACAACATCCTAATTTAGCTTGGGCACCCCCGCCCAACAACAAGCTCCTCCTGTGGCAACAACGCTCCTCGCGACCACCACCGCTAACTACAATTCCTATCGCCAAGGAAATCCTCCACAATTTCAGCAAGGGCAAAATAATTTTCCCAATAACGCAAATATGGGATACCAAAAAACAACCGCGAACCTTGTTCCCGCTAACCAAGGATATGGCTACCAAAATCAACCCAGAATAATAACCGCGGAACTAGTTCCCCGCCATTCCTTTGGTATAATCCATACCGATAAAACGGGTGAAACTTTCCCCGACATACATGAATCAACGTAATCAAATCCTAGCTTCTATCCAACAGCCTCTCCACCTGTTAGCTCAGATAAAGTCAAAAAGGGCGGTTCCCCGCCAAGCAGCTTCCAAACCCTAAGCCTCCCAAACACCGCCTTTGAACTCAACAATGCACTGTGACCTAGTAATCCAAGCCGTGGTGAGGTAAATGCCATTACCACTCTTCGCGGGCCGAACCATCAATAATAATATACGATGATGCCGACGAGGAATCGACGGAAGTCACGACCGACGCCCTTCCAACTCCTACCGCGAACCTATAATGGACTTAAGTTGTACCTTCAAAATCTACACCTACGCCCCTAGGAAAAGATACCACCGATCGATCCTTATACGCCGATTCGGCCCAAAAGTCTCCGCTCCCGCCTCGCTTGGTAAAGAACAAACGGATTTAACATTTTGATGAGATCCGCGGAAACCTTCAAAAATTTGACCATAAACTTTACCTTTCCTAGACGCTTAAAGCATTTACCCAAGCATGCCAAGTTTTTGAAGGACATGTGCACCACCAAACGACGCATAAATATACCTCAACAAGCCGCTCTCATCGAAAGCTCTCGATTACCACTACCAATGGTGTGGTAAAGTACAGGACCTGTGTCTAATTAACCGTATCCTTGCACGCCATGACAAGTATACCGCCATCGCGACTTTTAGACCTAGGTGCCGTTGTCAACCTACTTCCCTACTACTTATTTAAGCAGTTAGGTCTTCATGAATTGAAACCTACCAATATGACTCTCGCGAACTCATGGATCGCTTCTATCAAGTACCCAAAAGGCATAGTAGAGAACGCTATAGTAAAGGTCCAAGATTTTTACTATCCAGCTTGATTTTGTCATTCTCGATATCAAGTATCTTGTGACTCCATCCCTATCATCTTGGGACGCCCTTTCCTTGCAATCGCTAACGCCTCATAAATTGTCGGATGGTTCAATGACATTGTCTTTCGAACCTTTTCGTTTAACTCAACGATTCAAAATAATGAAACAGTTTCCGATCCTATAATGGAGGGCTTAGATTAGCCCCGGTTGATAGTCCGAACATGATTATTTCGTAAACTCTTTTCCCCGCACGAGATACCCAATTTTTTCTTTTGATAACCCGAGTTTGACGATGACTCGCACATAAAGGATGTCCATGCATTATTAGAGTCGGGCATTCACTATTTGACCCTAACGCGCCGGTGCAAACTAATCGTAAGAACCGGATTCGCTTTTTCCATGAAGAGATGATCCCTCACTTAATCCTTGATCCCCAATCCTCCAACTCCGATTTAAAACCTCTACCCCCGATTTGAAGACGCATATCTCGATCCCCGATGGTAGTCACCCTATAATAATTTCTGCTCACTTGACTACGCATCTAAGAGACACGCTTTGATTCATGTCATTCGCGGAACACCGCCCGCTTATCGGATGGTCCTTAGATGATATCAAGGGAATAGACCCTAGCATATGCACGATCGTGATACATCTTGATGACGCACAAAGACATCACGAGAACCACAACGCCTTTAATCCCGCCATGAAGGAAGTAGTGAGAGAGGAAGTTTTACGCCATTTGATGCTGGTATCATATACCCTATCTCGATAGTGATCGGTTAGTCCCGGCCCACGTTGTTCCCAAAAAGTCCGCATTCAAGTTGTGCAAAATGAAAATGGTGAATGCATCTCCACCGCATTCCTTTGAAATGGAGAATTTGCATTGACTATCGCAAACTTAATGCCGTAACCCGTGAAAGATCATTTTCCTCTCCCATTCATTGACCGATGCTAGAACGCTTTGGGTCATGCTTACTACCGTTTTTTGATGGCTATTCCGATACTTCCAAATTGTCATCGATCCCACCATCAAGAAAAGACAACTTTCACGCGGTCCCTTTGAACCTTTGCTTACGCATCTAATGCCTTTTGGTCTTTGTAATGCCCTGTGCACTTTCCAACGCCGCATGCTTCACATTTTTAGTGATATGGTGGAACGCTATATGGAAGTCTTCATGGACGACTTTTCCATTTACGGAAATTCCTTTAACGATCGCTTATCCAACCTTTCCAAAGTTTTAACGCCATGTAAGAGAAAAATCTGGTACTCAATTGGGAGAAGTGTCATTTCATGGTTACCAAAGGACTTGTTCTAGGTCATATTGTTTCAAAAGACGGATAGAGGTTGATAAAGCTAAAATTGTTAAAATTTCTTCGCTACCCTTCCCACGCATAGCTGCCGGGATATCCGCGGCCTTTTTAGGCCCACCGGGTTTTACAGAGATTCATTCAGGATTTTTCTAAAGTTGCTCGACCTTTAACCAATCTCCTACTTAAGGATGCAAGATTCGACTTTAATTTCAATTGCAAACAAGCTTTTGATACTCTAAAACCGCCTCGACTACCGCCTCCTATTATTCAACCCCCGATTGGTCTCAACCATTCGAATCGATGTGTGACGCTTAGCGACTTTGCTATTGGTGCCGTGGTTAGGTTAACGACGCGGACGACAAACCCGTTGTCATTTACTACGCTTAGTAAAACTCTTTAACGACGCCAACGAATTATACAACTGAGAAAGAGTTCCTAGTCTGTTGTTTATGCTTTGATAAGTTTCGCCTCTACCTAGTTGGAACATCGACCATCGCGGTACACCGACCATGCCGCAATTCGGTACTTATCGCTAAAAAGGACGAAAACAACGATTGTTCCACTGATCCTTCTCTTACGTGAATTCACCCCGAAATCAAGGACAAGAAAGGAACTGAAAATGTCGAGTCGCATCATTTATCAAGGTCGGTGGGTGACATCGATAGTGATTTCAAACTATCGGTGATTCCTTCCTGCATCTAATACTTGTACTCTATTTTTCATCTCCATGGTACGCGGATATCGTTAACTACCTAGTTACCGAGGAAGTCCCCTTTTGGTCACGCCCCGATCATAAAAATTCTTATCCATCAGAAAATATTATTTCGATGAACCCTACCTCTTTAAGTATTGTTTCGACTAACTCATTCGTCGCCGTGATTCCCGATGGGAACACACCGACGCTTTTATCCTTTTGCCATGAACAATCTTATGGAGGTCATTTTAGTGGAAAGAAAACGCGCCAAGGTGTTACAATGTGGTTTTATCGCCTAATTTTTTTCGCGATGCACACCTAACATTGCGTAGCTTGCATTCGTTGTCAACACCTAGGTCGAATTACCAAAAGAAATATGATGCCCCTAAATCCTATCTTAATTGTGGAAATTTTTGATGTTTGGGGCATTGATTTTATGGGACCCTTCCCTATTTCTCAAGGTTTTCTATACATTTTAGTCGCTGTAGACTATGTGTCCAAATGGATCGAGGCACTCGCATGTCGCTCAAATGACCATAAGACGCCGCGGAGATTTGTAAAAGAAAACATTTTCTCTCGCTTTGGTGTTCCCAAAGCTATCATCGATGGGGTACACATTTTTGTAACAAAATTTTGGTTTTAATGAAGAAATATGGAGTTACTCACAAGGTTGTTACTCCATACCACCCACAAACGAAAGTGGCCAAGTGGAAGTCTCCAATGAGAGATAAAGTCTATTTCGAGAAAACTGCCAACCCATCAAGAAAGGATCGGTCTTCCGCTTTATCGGATGCCTTGTGGGCATACCAACAAAGATTTAAGACACCTATATGGATGTCTCCCTTACCGCATTGTTTTGAAAACCTTGTCATCCGCCGCTAGAACTTGAGCATCGCGGCTTTTAAGCCATCAAAAGCCTCAATTACAATATCATCGAGGCAGTGAGAAGTTTAAAACCGCAATTAAATGAGCTTGAGGAGATTCGAGTGATGCTTATGATCTCTCAAATCCTACAAAGCTAATATGAAAAGAGTGCACGACAAGCACATTTTGGCGTAAGGATTTCAAAATTGGCCAAAAAGTTTTATCAGATAACCCGTGATTACACATCTTTCCCCGTAAATTGAAAACACGATGGTCCGGTCCTTTCATCAGGTCACCGTGAAACATTATGGGGCAATCTCTTGCTTAATCCAAAAGATAATGTTGAATTTCAAGTCAATGGACAACGCCAAAACATTACCACTAATTACGCCACCGATGTTGAACGTGACTCTTCTTCGTAATCCAAAGATACATCGACTAGATGTTTCGCTTCATGCATGACTCAATCTTGTTTCTATAGAGGGTACGCCATTTTGGTAGCCGGGCCATCTTCTATCTTATGATCTCCAAAGTTCTTTGAAGTGTGTGGTTGCAAGCCGAACCCTTAGTCCACTAAAAAAACTCTTTTCGAATCCGAGTATAAATGTCTTCTCGCAACACGCAAACGCATCTTTCGTAAACGATGGGTACCTAAAATTTCACCTCCTTCCTTCTCTTCCTTTTCTACTCTCTACCTCGCTAACTTCAGCTAATCATTTGGTGTAAGTCTCACCCATCACAAATAGGGAATGGTCGAAGTTCTTTTGCTCGTAAACGACGCGGCGCCAAGGACGGGCCGGTGTATGCATTGCCAAACAACCCCCTCGCCTAGGTCCGACTTCCTATCCGATACTAGCCAGCTTTAAGGTATACTTTTGTCTAACACCACCGCGCAGATAATCTTCGCCGCCGCCGACCGCTTCTCCCGTCGATTCGCCTCCATAAAAGTTCGATTCGCCTTGAGGATCCGACGCTAAAAGACTCACTTTGTACATATGTTTATTTTGTTACCTTTTCCCTTTGCATTAAGTTTTGCACAAGGGATTCGTGGTTAAACCTCGATGTTGCATAATTGGAACACAAACGGCAATGGATTCCACCGCATCAACCCTAGAATTGGTTACTTTGAGTCCATTGGGGCGGTTTGAGGATAGCCGTGATGTAAAAGGGCAATTTTAATAGATCAGAAGCGACGTCCCGTGATGGTACCGCCCCGCCTCTAACCCCATAATACATAGAGGTGAAGCCACAAACCGGCCGGATCGGGTTCGCCTCCCAGACATGACGACAGCTTGTCTACGATTTAAGATGGTGACTTCCGACATTCAGTGTTTTTCACGATATCTCCCTTTGTATGTAAATAAAACCCTTTACACTTTCCTTCAAAAAAAAAAAAAAAAAAAAATTGTGATTTTCAAGAATGACTCATACAATTGATAGAATTTTTCGCGCCGATCATTTCGATATCTCATTCGGTCCAATTCGAGTCCAAACGAGTCATGGGTACGTAATTTAGATTTTAGGTTTAAATCGCTTTAGGTTTGATTTGGGCTTCGAGAAAATTTTTGGCCCAACCCAAATATCGATTTCTCGGCCCATTTAAACCCAACCAACCCGATAACACGCGCCACTATTCCACGAATCGCCTTCCTAAAAACCGGATCTTGCCCCCTCTCGAATCGGGCCTCGCGACGAGATAGGCCCACACTAAAAACCAGTCTCGCGCGAGACCCTCACACCAGATCGAAATTCCCTTCCGTCAGATCATCCCAAATCTCCCCCTCATCATTAATCCATAGTCATCCTCCCTCTTAGATCAACAATGGCTGGAAACAGACGGATTTGTGTGGAAAAAAATTTTGGAAATTTGTTTGAAAACGGGATGTTTGCTCCATTCTTTGATCACGAAATACACTCTAGAGGATGGGAGAGTTTGTTATATACAAATGGAGGGCTTTATTCCAAGGATTTGGTGATGAAATTCTACGACAATGGGAGCTTTAATGGCGACCATTTTTGGATCACCGTCGAGGGTGTGCGACACGAAGTCACACCGGCGTTGCTTCTCCCGATCACGGGCATTCCATCGGGTCGACCAATGATCGATTTCAAAGAAAAGTCCGGTACCCACGGACTTATTTAACCTAATGCTCGACACGCTTTATCGAGGGAGAGTACAACATAGACGGAAATGCGCCAGACGTCGGCGCGGTGCGACGGAACCAGCTAGCAAGAACTCAATGGTCGGACCGAACGCCATTGGCACCTCAAGCCTTCCGACATCAACAAGACCTTCCTCCACCTTCTTTGATCCTCCAGATTTAAAGGGTAACTTCTCGTGATCGCTACCTTTCTTTTTGATATTATCACACATGCCACTCTTAGGGTTCCCCCTTTGCCGCTCTAGTAACGCAAGTCATGATTAATCTGGGATTTTTGTCCGCCACCCCACTACTCCCTATACCACAATATGAGAATATGCCGGTGTTTAAGAAATGCATACAAGACCCTTGGGAACCCACAAAGACCTAGGGCAGCCGAAAGCACGCTTAGCGTAGGATCCTCCTCACCCACCATACTTTGATGAGACCGCCATGAGTAAGATCACCCAACCCATAGAGGCCCTACGCGGCAAAGGAATGCTGGTCCGAGACATGTACACTCGCCTGTATCGATGAGACGCACTTTGGGCGAAGTTAAGGACAGATATGACCACTCGCCACGAAGTCGATGATGACAAAGATGGGTGAATTCCAGCAGAGATGAGAGCCTCCATGACTACATTTTCAGACAAGATGCTTACTCGCCGTAACCGGGCCAAATAATGTTCATGGCGAGCCAAAGATCGGGCCAGTGCTCGTGATGGATACTCTTGGTGATATCCAGAGCAGCTTAGCCTCCACGGAGCTCAGACAAAGACGACGTCAGCAGACTCCTCGGTTCTTCTTCGCAGCCTCGAGGACTCCTCGCACAAAGACCGTGAGGATCATCAGTAGCTAGTTTTATCTTTTTCCGGTCTTGTATAATATTTATATTAGACATTTTATTTCCGTGTTTGTACTTTCTAGCTTAATAGAGATAGTTCCTAAAATATTTTTATATATTAGCTATATCTAATATTATAGTATATAGGTAGGAACATATATTAGTAGTAATAAATTATATACATATATATAAATATATTTCATATGTCATATGTCATACTTAAACAACAAATTTTAACGTAACTAACACGTTCAGAAATTGATAATGAAGACGCATCTATAAAAACGGTCAGAAAACGGTCATGAACCACATCTAAAAAACGGTCAGAAAACGGTCATGACCACATCTAGAAAACGGTCAGAAAACGGTCAGAAAACGGCAATTTTCTTTCTATAAATAAGTTCAACTCTTCCTCCATATTCACTTATATTCTTCCCTCTACACTTCTCATTCTAAAAAACCGTTTTTGGATCACTCCAAGCTCAAGGTTAATGGATGCACTAGAAAAGTTTGAGCAGCAACAGCTTGAATATGCTACTCAAGTTTTCATGCTCGGTTGTTTTATTATAGTTATGTTGTTAATGTGGCATATAGTTCTATCTAATATTTAGGTTTGTAGTAAGTCATCGTACCATTATATTGTATTTCCATACCATTGTACGTTCTTACATCCTATTGTGATAATATATTTACGCTTTCATTGTCCTTCTACTCTAAAAAAAAAAAAAAAAAAAAAAAAAAAAAAAAAAAAAAAAAAAAAAAAAATGGGGGCACTCCTTGTCATATGCCCCATTCTTCTCATCCACACTTCATCCACTTTTACGATATCTTAGAAGATACACGGGTCTAACTACCCCCGTGACACCTCGACACGATCTTTTACATTTTTCGGATGGGTGCCTATTTATACCAAGGATAGACACCTCAAAAATTTAACTTCCCCGCTTCCAAAATAATTTTTCACCACTCCATCTTCAATGGCCCTCACTGAATTTTCGCGGCTCGAGCAAAATTTTATGGAAAATTTCCAAAATGGTCTTTTTTCATCCTTTCTTTGACACGGAAATATTACGCCGAGGTTGGTACCCTCTTTACACCATAAGCAAACATTTTATTCCGTGAGAATTAGTCTTGTTATTTTATAAAAGCGTTATTTCCAAAACGGACAATTCTTTTGTCCGCTAACGGATGCGAAAGTGGCGTGAATTGACTATGGAAATCATCTCTGAGGTACTTCAAATTCCTATTACAAACCAAGGAGTACACCTTCAGATTCACTTTCGATAATATCCGCATCCGATGTTTGCAACTATCCTTCACGGCTAATACAACCGAAAAACCGTGATTGTTTATCAGCCGATCTTTACAAAAGAACCAATTATCTGCGGATCCAATGGGTAGCTCATAATGTCATAGGCACATCTAAGACTTCCAAATAACCAAACCGCTCCTCCATTTACTCGGGTCTTGCAGACTAACCGCAATGAATTTTGCATTATTAAATTTCTCTCGAATGCGATCGCGACGTATAGGAAAAAGGCAGCTCCTTTACCAACCATTGTAACACTTATCATGATAAATTGGGGTTTTTCTAGCAGTTCTCCTCATACACCTCTTTCAACAGCCTAACATTCTTACCATTCACTCAAGATGTAGGAACGGATTTCGAACCCCGACGCTGTAAAGAACCATGTCGGTACAGACCAAACGACGATTGTTCCAACCGATAACATTTTTACCGAAAATGCATTATGCAACGATTTAATCCAATGGAAGGGCTTCGCTTTAATTCAACAAGGATCGATGACATTGTTCAAACGCCGTAACATTATTATCACCAGCCTTCTTGAATTTCGTGACTGACGGACAATAAACTAAGAGGAACAAGCACAATTTTTGCATGTACCACAACCAGTTCTTGGCAAATCACACTCTCATAATGGAGAACCACGCCAAGATTTACCAAACAGAAAAAAATGTTGCAACAGTCGTTGTAACGGATTGACGCATAGAAAATCTTATAAACGGATCCCTTCCACAACAGATCCTCGCCAAGCTATTTGGGCCAATGAAACCATTTAAATTTTGCAAATTTTATATTATTTATCATTTTCTTTTTAGTTTTTAATTTTCATATGGTAAATTATTTCTACGTAATTATTCTCATCATGCCTAATATTTGTTTATCCTTGTCTAAACAGGTCAAATTTTTTTCACACAATGGAAGCTCCAAAGATGATTCCAGAACAATCCTTCCATTCATTGTTGAATTCCTCCCAAGATATGGACATCTTTTCGAGACTACATCACTCAAGTTGGGTGGAACTCTCTCATTCTACACCCGAGCGCATATACCCCCGTGTTTGGCGCTTTATTTTTATAACAACATGGCAGATCTACCACCGGCCCGTGGTTTCCCTTTGAATGGGTTTACACTCACGATTGGAAACACCGACACGCTTTTTATGAGCCAACAGTGGCTATGGCTCTAGACCTCCTCCTCCTCTTCAGCCGCACCTCCCCATCCAATACATGATAGAGAATGACCTTAATGACTACTCTAGGGAGGATTTTGTCGCCCGCTATGGCGATGGCCTTGCCCACGCCAAAGAACGCGGTCGGCCGGGCCGATGGCCGTAATTCACTATTCCACTAGCCAAGATGACCATGAATGTTGGAACCGCTATGTTATTTATTCTTCTCAACATCATGGGAGATTGGCATTTTTCTACACGCATCAAAGGAAGCGCGGTAAGACATTCCATGCATTGCCCAAAGAACGCACTCACCTTCGACATTACGTAACTAATAATTGAGAATCTTAAGAAGGCTCGGTCTTTTCGGGCAAGACTATATCACCCCGCCGCCATAAAGATGCGTGATAGTGAGGACGCATTTCCTCGAAGTTTGCAGCCACATTTCAAGATCGGGTAAAGGTCGACTCTATGTGTCCAACAAACAAGATAATTCGCTCCTTGCGATTTCGACATGGACACGCCCTCGCAAGGTATCTCAAGAAAGTTCGCTCTTTCCCTAATGATGATAAAATGATAGCTCATCTAGACAATGCAAAGAAAAGGAAGTGGAGGAAGTCGGAAAGCTATGATAGATTGGCGGATGCTAAGGAATGGCATTTCTACAGTGGACGAGGCAAGGAAGGACTATCCCCCGCCAAGGTCGGGGCAATGTGAGTCGATGCATGTACATATTTGTTTTATGTTTTGATGTGAAATAAATAAGTGACCTAACAAAGGTGCTACTCTAACAAGCAGTGCTTCTACTTTTATGATGTATAATATATAGTGTGTTACAATAAATTTCTGTGGAAGATGTCACTTTATTTTTGCTCAAAGCCTCGTGTATACTCTTTCTTCCTCTTAAACACTTTGAGGACACAAAGTTGTCCGAATCAATTTGGGGGTGGTGAGAACCTTTTGCAAAAATTAGGCATGCATAGTTGTATATAGTATCTAAATAAACGATTTAGTGACAAATTCTCGCTTTCTTCTATGATGAAAAATATTTAGAAATCTCACCCTAGCATCGTAATTAGGACTTGTTCTTAGAAACTTAATTTAATACGATGCAATAGTTTTTACATCTTTTCATGAGCATTCATGCAACCGACTATTATTAAATGTACACAATAGAAGAAGTTTCGACCCACGGTTAGACAACTTAGTTTCCATATCCCGTAAGAATCTAACCAAAAGCCTCAAAATGTGTGATATATGAGTAATGACACAGAGGAGTAGTTCTTCCTAATAGAGAAGTTCACACGCCTACTTACTTGATCACTACCAAATCCTAGGCGAGAATTTAGGCCTTCTTTTGATCGATATAGCCAAAAATTCGCGACAGAAAATTTTTTTTACCGCTTAGTTGCCTAATCGAACCTTTCATTAATCCTTTCTACTTCACCAATAAAAATCATTACCCATCTAGTAAACCACAAATAAATAAGCCTACCTAGATGATGAGTATGAGAAATAGGATGAAGTGCGTAAAATGAAGAGAAAAACCTTGTCACAAATCAAAATCGCCCACTGCTTTAAGAAAAGAAAAATAAAAATAAAAATAGAAATATGTTTCCAAAAATCAAAAGAAATATCAAGGTTAGAATTTCCCCAAAGATCAAATCAAAAGGGAATACAAAAGCTTGAAAAATCCAAGTATGGAAACCATGTTAGAAGAAGAAAGAAAAAAAAGGATTTTCTAGTATAAATATCTCAAGACCTTATTCTCTCATACTTATCATTTTTTTGAATTTTCCATTCCATTTTCTTTTACACTACCACCTAAGCCCCATAACACCTAATAAAGACCTCTAGCTCAATTAGGAATAGGATAGTGTGATAATAAGTAGTAGTTGTGACTTCGACCTCGGCGCCCTCGACCGCCATTGAGTATGTGAGGAAACGGTGCCCACCGCGACAATCGGAGATAGCAAAGCTTGAGTGGAAAAATAAGAGAGAAATTGTGTTTCGACACATACCGTGAGAACCTACTTAAGGACGCTTATCCAAAGGATCCGTAAACGCCCCGCCAGACATTTAATTATTAGATCATCGCATGCATGCTCATACGTAGATGTTTCGATTATTGTATGTATATTAACTTGAATTTCAAAGAATAAAATCCTTGTTTCCCTTTGCTAGTGAGATGTCTAGATATCCGAGATTAATTAAGGAAACAAGCATTTGTTATCGAAGTCGCCAGAAGATAAATGAAGTTTGTGAGTATCTTCTCTCGAAAACTCTCACGAGGTTATAACTCGGCCCACTAGGGAATTCCTAGTGGTTCAAGGCCTTGTTGCATATGGTCAATGCAACCGCGACTCGCTAAATGAGATTTAGCTTAGACAACACATTTTGATCACTTATCGCTTTATCGTCTCTTCTTTGCTTGAGGACAAGCAAAGTGTCCGTTTGGGGTGGTGTGATAAGCACCCAAAACCGTAATATTAAACCTCGAGACATAGCATTTTGGTCAATTATGTGTTTAATAATCATGTAATAATTATATTTTCGCATTTTTGCGTGTTTCCGCAATTAAAATGAAGATAGCGATAAAACATGCATCAAAGTACGTGAATACGGAATATTTGAGTTTCCCACTGACTCTCAGAAAGTCAAGTTTCCAAAAAGAACGTAACCGCGTGAACGGGCCCACATATGAAGAAGGTGAAACTTCCGATGCTCAAATCGGATAAATCTAGGTGCCGACGCTGGCTAGTGAAGCCGCCAAGTACAAGAATACGGAATATTGGAATTCCCGCCAATCCCCGTAGAAAGCCCAAACAAAGCCCGACTAGAGCCAAGTTTCCAAAAGAACGTAACCAGTCGCGTAACGGGCCCACATATAAAGAGGCGTGAAACTTCCAAGCTCAAATCGGATAAATCTAGGTGCCGACGCTGGGAAGTGAGTTGCCATATTATCCGGCTTAATTTAACTCGACAAAAAGGACAAAAGTCCAAAAACGCCTAATTTTGGCGCTTTAATCGACACACTAAGTGGACACATTATGCGGGCCCGTAAGACATGATGAGTCAGATAGGCAGGTGGCAAATGATGGTTTCAAATTGATACCACCTGGCAAGAGAGAAGATATCGATCAATTCAAACCGTGGTTTGAATTGAAATGAGCTACAAGACAAAAACCGAAAACAAAAAAAAAGACTAAAAATTAAAAAACAATTAAAACAAAACTTTGATTCTCAAAGTTTCGAACCATTCAATTAGCATAAGGCCAAAAGCAAATTAAATCGGTCACGGATGGTCATCCTATGATGCCTATATATATATGAAGGCTTCGCTTCATTAGAAGGCCTTCAAAGAAATTTATTGCTTTAGCTACGCTTTTAAATTAGTTTTCAAGATTTACCTTCCGCTATTTTGTTTCAAAGAAGCCTTAATACAAGAAGTATTTTACCCTTAATAACAGCTTATTTCTTTCCTTGTTTAATTTCTGTCCCGTGCATTTATTTACTTAATGTATATACAACAAGTTTTATTATTCCTCCTATGATGATGAGCTAATCCCTTCGTGGGGAGTGGTTATGCCGCCGTAAAAACCGGATTGACTCGTTAATATTCTAGAATCACTACTTAGGAATTAGACATAGAATTAACATCCGTCCCAAAATGATCGAGATCTGCATAAAGTTGAGTGCCGATGTTCCAGATAGCCGCTCGCGCGCCAAAAATGTCTCGCGCGACTCTCTCTGGTGTCGACAGCCTCCAATTCGGCCCAACTGATGTGAACTCGCGCCGTGAGCAGAAATAATATACCGTAGATGAGGTATTATCGAAACTCCTTATGCTAGTGAAATGCTAACCTAGAGATGTGGGCATGCACTAGGGATCAATATCGACGCCGCCTCCTAAAACGAGACTAACTAGAGATGTAGTGATTTAGTAATAAAACCTGTTGAAAATGATTCTTGCATGAGCATGATTAACTCTCCCCTCGTTTTCTACTTTTATTTACCTACATATAATCGCCGTAGTAATTTATATTATTTGCATTACCGCTATTTTAATTAAAACCAACTAAAAAAGAAACCTAAAAATCCTACTCACCTAAAGTTGTAACTCCGGCCAGGAACCTATCCGCGTCCTAAGGTTTGGACGATCCCTTACTCGACCTATCCTACCAATCCCACGGAGTAAGGTAACTTGACTAAAACGCATCGACAATACGGACGTTGGACTTTGGACTTTGGACTTGGACTGTGGACCTCGGGCTTTGGACTGTGGACCTCGGACTTAAGAAAATAAGTAACTGAAAACCAAAAATAAAACGTGCCTAAAATATATGTTTTTATCATATCCTCTTTTGCGGGCTTTGGTCTAAGCAACGAATCCTTTGGCCTTGGGCTTCCAAATAGGCTTTAAAATAGGTCAAAGTCGCATCTTTAATAACTTTAATTCCTTGGCCTTCTCCATGATTGTCCATGGGCTTCCCATGTGATCTTTAATGCTCTGAATTGCTCCGTTTTACCCCTTTTTCTCTAATATTCCACAAAACTCTCTTTTTCACCTGTAGAATCATAAAACATAACTTACAAACACTATTAGTCCACTAAGATGGCTAAACAAGAGGCATAATCGAGGGTTAAATTGCACTTTTTGAGCACTTATCACAACTCCCAACTAGCCTTTTGCTAGTCTCTTAGCAAATAAGATAAAAAAAAGATAAATGATCAAAATCACATCCTAATAACAAAAAATAAAATCCTAACTCACTTTCGCAGACATATGATTGCATTTTACCATATGCAATAAGGCTTTAAACCATTAAGTTCCCCAAAAGGATGAGTTATAGTCTAGTGATGGTTTTCGGGTGATATACCCACAAAATCAATCAATAGCATGTTCAAGAATGATAGTATTTTTTCAGAGAGTAAAAAATTCCTTACCTACTTAGTGCTTACTCCAACGGATGGTCTCCATTGCTAACTACATTTTAAAAAGACTCATAGATTATGATGGGAGATAGTAAAAATTGACAAAATTCTCAATCAAGGCTTATGTGTGTACTTAGTTAATCTCCTATACTCTCCTATCCAGAAAACGAAATCCCTAGTTTACCTTTAGACAGATAATCTCGACTTTTAATCCTCACCAGTCATGCTCTCGAGGAAAAGAATCTCTCGAGGAAGATGGTATACTATTTTACCTCATGTATGTGGGGAAAAGAATAATGAAATCTGAACATCCCACATACTACCTTAAAAAACAGACTTCTGAATGAAAGTAGTCTCAAGAAAAGAATGTCAATCACATTTGAAGTGTCGGGTCCTTCACTTTAGCATCCTCTCACCCATTCTAGACTTCATACCATATTGTAGTGATAAGCCATGGGTTGTAACTTGGTTTGGTATTTGTTTATGAAGGAAAGGTGAAAAGGATTCTAAGGTTGTTTATGAAAATACTAAGGGTTTTGCTTCTTTCTTTGGAAGATTTCTTTAAATCCTGTATTGCAGAGAAAATTCTTCCTTTGTCTTAGCTTTTTCATCCATTCTGTTCAACTTTTTTTTTTTTTTTTTTTTTAGCTCAGTGGTATATCCTTGATTAGTACTGGATATGCTTGTTTTCCACTAACTTCTCTCACTTAGAACAGAATGATGGTTTTCATTGTATCTCTCTGATATTTCATTGTAATCTTCCTTTTGTGCTCTTTCTTCCTCCTTGTGCCCCTCATATTCTCAGAAACATATGGGTATGGCTGATAAAGGTTTTGGATATACTCCTTGTCTGGAGTTGGGTAAAGGGTAAAGGGTTTTATGAAAGAAAATAGCTTATTGTAAGGCTCAAAAGGGTTTAACATGATGGCCCTACTAGGTGGGATAAAAATTTGAATGGGTTCACTACTTGACTTATCAAGATGATGATACTCTGTTTTGAATACACTACAAGACCTAATGGCTATCTCCCCGTTGATGTCACCGTGATTATCCAAATCAACGAATAATGAGACTATATTACAACGACATAAAGAACTGAAAGATGTTGAGTCACTAAGACTCGGATTTTTCTTAAGAACTCTCCAAAGAATGGGTATAAAGCTCAAGTCTCACGAGCTAAGTCTAAAAAAAATCTACTTCCAATTTACTAGGGGTTAAATCTCTCTTCTAGCAAAAGTACACAAAATTGACCAAGTACTATGGTGGTGCCTTGATAAAGAATTCTATCAATAAGAACTATGTCCGAGCATAATAAATAGTCTAAGCGGTAATGAAATCAATAATATCAACTATTTATCAAACTCAACACTAAGCAGTATAGAATCTATATCCCAGACTCATCATTAAAATTCATTTTTCTCATGCTACTGATATAGAAACAAAAATAGTTTAGTTTTTGAAAACTAATTTTTGAAATTCATTTCTCAAGTACACCCTCCCCCAACTTAACATATGCATTGTCCTCAATGTATAGAAATTAAGTAAATAAAATGAATAAGAAAAAAGGAAGATGTTACCATTGATGCCGAATATCATTACATGATTCTTTCTCTGTCAAATAAAGGTTAAGCTCACAAAAATAGAGAAAATCATGTATAATTAGTCCAAATCAAAATTAATCCCAGAAATAAGGATATTTCCTTTTGCCAAGATTTTTTTTTTGTTAGGTCTTTTTAAGTAAGATCCCTAATACTATATATCATGCATTATCAATTTGTAGTGAGGAGATAAGATTTTCTTACCCAAATATGACTAATGTTTGGAGGATGAGGAGGTCTCACCTTATAGGTTGTCAAAAATACTCATTGATATGCTGGAAAGATTGCTGGTGAAGTTGCTTCTCAACCTTGAACTATTTCAGGTCTGACGATTGTGTGATAGGCTTTGTGGTTCCTCTGTGTAGAAGATTGACGAAAATCTTTCTTTCTAACTAGATAATAGTATCTGATGTGCCATTTACCACCACAGTAATGATAATGGATGTCTAGCTGACTGTGCTCAAGGTAGGTGATAAGAGCCCAAAACTGTAGTTTTAACCCCTTAATAATCATACTGTTAGACCAATTATGTGAATAATTAGTAAGAGTTAATACTGATTAAGTGTTTTTTATGCATTTCAGGCTTCAAAGTCCATTATGTGCAGAAATGTGCCATTTTAGCGAGATAAAGGAGCAAAAGTCGTGAGAACTTCGAATGCCATATCTTTGGACTCAGACCTCGGAATGAGGCCTACCTTATGTCAAAATGACCGGCTCGGAAAGAGCTTTGCAATGGTCCAAGCCTTGACCCAATCAGAGGAGCAGAAGTGGACGAAAAGTCTGTGGAAGCCAACTGCAGCTGAAGAGGCCTTTTGGATCGAAAGAATTGGGTTTTGGGCTGATTCTTCGGGCCCAAAACATGGCTCCAAGCCCATGCACGATTTTGGATCTGGATGTATAAAACAAAAGCTTGACTTCGGTGTTAATGGCAGTCAAGAGTAAGTAGTTAGAAAATAGTAGATAGCTTAGAATAGAAAGTAGCCATTAAAATAGCTTCTAGATCTAGTTTTATTTAATTGTTTTGATTAAGTATAGTTTCAAATCTAATTCATTTCATTAGATTAAACCTTGAATCTTGTTCTTCATTTGATTAGATCAATAAAGTAGTATTCTTTACCCATTTTCGATTTTTGTCAATTCTAATTCTAGATCTAATTTCAATTCCTGTCCTTATTTCAATTTAGTCATTAAATTAGATTTCATTATTGTTAAATTAAGTAAATTTCAATGCTTTATATTATGTTTAGTCTTAATCTAAATGGAAATGATTTTGGAATGATTCAAGGCTAAACCTCCATTAGAGGGGTTGTGAAGCCTTGATGAAAGCTTGATTCGATTATCGTAGAGTCGCCAGTATTTTCTATTCCACTCTAGAGGCGATTAGTTCACCATGAGAATGGGTTTAATTGTTCACATGCTAGTTATGAATTGGTAGAAATGCCATGTATAATTAGGGATTAGGAATAACCAATTGTTCTCGAAGCAGATTCAATTCGGATTACGATAGATTCGTCGTTAGTGGATTAAGTTGAGTTAAGGTGGAATCAATCCCCTCTAACTCCTTATCATAGAATCAACGTAGTATTCCCTTAGTATACGATAACCCGACTAGTTGCATCTTGTGGGTAGTTGCATCGTAGTATAATTCCCTCGTAAAACTCTCATAGACTTAAAAGCGACTAGTTAGATTAGAAAACATCCATGCTAGAGCACTAGGAGTGGAACTAATTCGTTACTCCATTCTATTTCGATAGACTTGAGAGTAGGAAACTTTGATAATCAACCACGTAAAAGTTTAGTTCTAGTTTACTTTACGTTGTGAATTCATCGTTCATTTTAAGTAGGTAGACTATTCATTTTTATCATATTCATTACATTTATCAATTTTACTCTTATCAAAAATACCGCCATCTTAGTTGCACTTTAGCATTGTTTTCATAATAGAATTAGTAATTTTAAGTCCCATTTCACCCACCCACCCTTGTTTGATTCATACCGTGGTTGCCGTTTCAGTTTTGGAAAAATTTCGAGGAAATACACCGAAGCGCCAAAGCTTCAAAGAGACCACCCGCTATGTTCTTGGAATTTGATCAATACACAGTAGCGCAGCATACCAAAGAGAGCGACCAGCTAAGTTCTTGGACTTCGAATTTACAAAGAATTTACAAAGATATAGAGCGCCTGCTTTAGCTGAAATTTCCGGTTTCCACAGGTTTGATTCGAACTTCGAGTTGTCAAGTTTTTCAGTGTTCTATTCTCTTTATATACACTTGAACACGCTGCACACAAGACGCTATTCATAAAAGCGAAGCAAGGCCTAAATCAGGTATTCCTTTCTTCCACACCTCGCGATCTCCCCGTTAGAGGTTTATACTAGTACATCGAATTGTTTGGACTATTGCATGTTTAGTTAAGCTCGACTTAGTCTTGCATGAGATTAAGGTCCGGCGAACAAAAACACCTAACGACAATACACAACAACATCAACAAACAAGTCTATCTAGTATACCACAAACTACACCTCTAGCTACTATTCCACACACACCACCGATATAATGGGGAAGAAAGAGAGACTCCTCTCGGACTTCTACAAAGCCTTGGCGATAGCCCCAAATCTTGCATCGTTCTAGCGGACTCCACCGGGATTTGAGAATCCCTCCAAATATTTTTAATTTGTTACCCGTTTTTCATGGTTTAGACCATGAAAAACCTTACCAAAGACATCGCGTAGGATTGAACAAGTCCTAACAACATTCCACCATCCTACGGTTGGTTGAACAAATTAAATTAAGGGTATTCCCTTTCACCTTAGCCGATAAAGGCGTCTTGGTTAACTGCCCAATTAGTCACGTGGACTTCGTGGGCTAAACTTGTTGTTTGTTTATGGAACATTTTACCCACCCCTAAAGACGGATGAGATGCTTTCCAAGATTCATTTCTTTTCGACAAAATCCTCATGAATCATTTTGAGAGGCTTGGAATCGTTTCACCGATCTGCTTATAGAGTGTCCACACCATAACCTAGCAAAGAGACCGTTAGTTCGTGCCTTTTTCAAAGGACTTCAACATCACCATAAAGAAGTCCTTGACATTATGAATGGGGGTAGTTTCTTAAGTAAAGGAGCCTCGGAGGCTTATAAATTTTAGAAGACCAAACTAAAGTTTAAATAATAATTGGGGGTAGTGATGATATCCCCTTTCAGCTAGTTCTTCTTCAAC
The DNA here is from genome assembly GCF_015680905.1 of Coptis chinensis. Lineage (NCBI taxonomy): Eukaryota > Viridiplantae > Streptophyta > Magnoliopsida > Ranunculales > Ranunculaceae > Coptis > Coptis chinensis. The sequence continues at coordinate 81,004,289 of NC_141463.1, read as the reverse complement.
AGTTAAAGGCCGCGGTATGTTTGAAATTAAACACGATTCGAGCTTAAAACTCTAATCGAATCACTCACTAAAAAGGTAGAGGCCATTTACGTACAACAAAACCTATCCCCGTCATGAATGTAAATTCAAACCCATGTAGTTTACATTTGGAGCCCCGAGCATCCCGATTCCCATCGTCCTATAGCCTATGAAGCGGGCTTGTTCCATTAATAGTGAACCTAACGCCCTTGGAGACAAAATCCCAACCCGGTTGGCGGAATAACCAAAGCGTCACACCTCAAGGGTACAATCATCAATATGTTAGGCTAACGCAGAGCTTTAACCAAGCTCCACTCACGACAAGGGCGAGTGGTCAGGGTAATTTTAATAATTATAACAACCAAGTGCAACCTCGACAAGGTCAAGCACAAGGTCAAGGTCAAGGTAATTATAATAATTATAATGCTAATAGAGGTATCGTTCCGGTAAATAATAACTATCAAAATCCACCAATAAATAATTCACGGAAATAGTTCCAAAGTACCACCCGTGACCACTACACCCACACAACCGGATCGTCTTGACACCTTTATACAAGTGAGCCAAAAACTTTTCCAAACCATGGCTCAATCCAACCAACAGCTTCTACAATCCGTAAATAATTTAACCCAACAATTGGCTCAAGATAAAGCCCAACCAAAGGTGTGTTTCCAGGTGTAACGCAATACCTAATCCTAAAACAACAAACACGCCTTTGAGGTCACCGATAATACTAGTAATGAATATGAAAATGTAGGTGAGATAAATGCCATCACCTCTCTCCGCTCGGGCAGAGTGGTTGATAACAAAGTAACTATGCCTATAGTTACCCCACCAAGATAGCCCCTACACCTGCTATATTACTAGATATGCGAAATAGAAACTGAAGAGCCTACCAGCGTAGAGGTACCGGTTACAACACAACCTAAGAAACAGAAAAGCCACGGTTAAACATCCGGGTGATATCATTGCTAAATATAGACGAAACCACCGTTTCCACAAAAAATTAGCCATGTTAACTAGAGATACAAATTTACGAGGAGATTAGGGGCGTTTTCAAGAATCTAACTATAAACCTTCCTTTCCTCGAAGCTATAAAAAGCTACCACACCATGCTAAGTTTCTTAAGGAATTGTGTACTACTAGGCGTAAGACAAATATACCAAAAGGCGCCTTTTTAACGGAACAATTCCCAACCTTATCCGAACATAATGGAATTGTTAAGTACAAGGACCCGGGTTAGATCCTATTGTGACAATGCACCTTAGGAGATTCCTATATCGACCACCGCGTTATTAGACTGGGGGCTAGTGTTAACTTACTCCCATTTTATTTGTATAGACAAATAGGTCTAGACAAGATGCAACCCACTAAAATGGCGTTGCAATTAGTCGATCGGTCTATTAAGTATCCTAAGGGTGTAGTCGAAAATGTGTTGGTAAAAGTTCAGGATTTCTACTATCCGGCTGATTTTGTAGTCCTCGATCAGAAGTCGCTAACGACTCGTCCCGATTATTTTAGGGCCCCTTTCCTCGGCAACCGCCAATCGCTCATTAATTGCCGTGATGGTTCAATGTCCATGTCTTTTGGCCATCTTAACGTTGAAGTCAATGTTTTAAAACAAGGACCGCAGTTACCCGATTCGTCTATGGATGGAGAGGTTAGCATGATCGAGAGCTTTGCTCGAGATTATTTCAACAACACGTTCCCTGATAGTCATATGCCGAAAATTCTTTCCTTTGGAAAGTCAGACTCCAACATTTTCATTCCTACACTAGTCGATACACGTATTATTGATGAGGAAGGGATAGATGACTTTCTCAAAGATGTAGAGGACTACCATAGTAATGTGGATATGACCAATCTAGATGAGGAATTTGATGAGTTTTTTCGAGTAGGTGAAATTTCACCCTATCAAGAACTAACTTGCACAACATCCACCTCGATTCCCTTCCTTCCACCCTTTCAAAGGAATCTCGAGTTTGCACTCGATCCTTTTGTTTCTCCCGCGGCTTCATAATTTTTTAAATCCTCCTAGCAAACAGATACTTCAGAAGGACAAACTATTTGACACCTTCATTTTCAGAATTGAGACAGTCCCTACACACACAATGAATGAGTTCAGTGCTAAAACCACATCCTCATTGTGCACAGGCTGTCTTTCTAAAACTTATCCATATCCACCATATCCTCCACAACCATTCACTTTTCCACACTTATTTACTAAAACACCCACGCATTCAAAAATGAAAAAGAAGGTGCATGATAGGTTACACAATAGGGTAATCCGACTTCGTTTGGATTCCACTAGGCTGTGTCGTAGGAAATCTTGATGCTTCATTGTGTTTGGATATGTTTTCTGTGATATTTATTTATGGAATGATCCACAACTATTTCGGTTGTTGATATATGATCAACTGCATGTTCATACATATGTTTTAGATAAAGTCTTGAGTATCTGACTATAAACGACTCAAATTTCTGTGTTGGTGCATTTCCTTTCATTCCAATATATTGGTGAGTGCACCATTAAGGTAACGGGCCCTCCCTATGGAGTGTGTGGCTGTAAGTACGGATCCTAAGTCCACGGTTCACATAGTTCACGTTTTCCACTCTTGCATGTTTTTTTCGGATTTTTGAGTCATGTTTCTCTATGGTGTGAATTATGTCTTTATTGGTTATTGTTTTTCCTTCTAAAAATAAAATAAAAAATAAAAAATAAAAAATAAACGAGTAATCTAGGAAGTCGGGGAATCGACTTTAAAAGACCCATTTGCTAAAACAAATTTTCTAAGCCGTTGTAAAAAATTTGTTTGGGGTGGGTGTTAAATGTTCCCATACTAAAATGTTTTATGTCCCATTAGAGTTGCTTAGGCCGTTTTATTGTATTACGATTCGGATTGACATAATCTATTAATTTAGATTTCAGTCGTTCACATAACTTACGTCATGCACGCATTTCGAGGCGTTTTCCACTATCACGTATGTCATCTGAAGTCGGAATAGAGTGTTTTATGGATCATTGGATAGGAAATTCTCTCCTGATCATTTCCATATCTCATTCGCAAAAATTGGACATGTAACGAAGCGGGAATTTTGAATTGAAATTCGCAACAAAAAATCGAAAAAATCAAAAATTTCGATTTTGGGCTTGGCCCAACCAGCCCACCAGCCCATGGAAGCGGGCTTTCGGGCTCTTACCTTCTCACGAAACAGTTCATGGCGTTCTTCATCTTCCACCGCCATTAACGCCAAGCTTAAAGCTTAAACCTAAAACAAAAATCAAATAAAAAGAAAACTAAAACAACCCACGCCAAAAATCAAATCCCAACCCCAATCGACTTCAAACACCAATCAAAACCACCTCCACCAATTTAACCCAACAAAACCACAAAAATTCAAAATTTAGGTCTTTACCGCTGCCACCACACGCCACCACCACTGTTCCTTCTTTCGGTCAAGTTAAACCACCACTACCACACCCTCTACAAACCCCAAACCGTTATTCAAATTTCAAATGGCTCAACAACGCCGAATCATACCGAGCAAGTTTTCATGCCGACCATTTTGGCGCCGTTTTACGGTGACGAAATGGCTAGTAGAGACTGGAATAGTCTCGGTACTTTCGACCGAAGACTTCTACCATGAAGACTTGGTCCGGACGGTTCTACACAACACCGAGGGGAGTTGGAAGGGAGTAGGATTTTGTGTTGGTGAAGAAGAAGAGGAGGAGTTGACTACGGATTTGTTGGCTGAGATTCTAGGCATTCGCCTAGAATCAATCTGATGCCACTTTACGGGATCCTTAGTTTTGGGGGGTAGAGCCGTTGATGGGCGTTATTGTCATCAATGGGAGTTACAATCCAAACTCCCATTGTGTTTGCCAGCATCCTCGGGACCAACCAACGGGCTACTTTCGGTGGATTGGTCGGAATGTCCTAGGCAAGGACAAGGTCGATGACATCGGTCGACTGCCTCCACGTCCTATGGGTACTCGGGAGCGAAGTATGATTTCTGCATCCCGGAGTTTTCTTGAACATTATTAGGGGGTTAGGAAGGTCTTTGGCACCTCTCCCCGTGCTTATTACTAAAATCATCTTTGAAGATGAAAGCAACTCCCGCATCCGAGAGGATTTACATTACCCCCGCACCGTAACCAGCGTATCTATAGGGAGTGTGTCCAACAAGTTTGGAGGAGGGCTGAGGATAGAGAGGAAGAAGAAGAGGATGGTGGAGCCGGGGGACAGCGGGGATGATTCGGAGGAGGATGAGGAGGATGGGACTTGCTTTGATACGGATGCCTTCGAGGAGGTGTTGGTCGATGTCGAGCGCATGGCTATGCTTCATAGGGGCATCGCGTTCACTCAACACTCTCTCTGTGCGGAGACCTCCGGACTCGACGAGGCGACCATTCATCACAACCGAGATCCGCACCCGAGAGGGGAGGATGAGAGATGGGAGCAGCGGTGAGATGATGGAAGATGGAAGCCCGGTTTAGAGTGGATATGCTAAGACGCTTCCCACCTCATACGAGACTCTCGCCTCGAGGGACACTCACGAGACATGGCGTCGTCGTCGCCGAAGGGCGACGATCTTCTTTGGACCTTCCGGAGCCCAAGAGCCACCACTAGAGAGGCGTGCCCTCGGCCACCTTGGCGGTGTTTTAGAGGATGAGGAGTGATAATTAAGTAGTTATTTTTTGTTTTATAAGTTGTTGTTTTATTTATTTTTGTTGTTTTATTGTAATGTAATTTTTATTCTCGTAATTTGAATTTTGTAAGTGAAAGGACCTCGAATGAAAATTATAATATAAAGGGTTATTTTCGGTATGTGTGCTTGTTTCATATTGATCCCACCTTCCCAACTTGTTTGGGGGTGGTTTTATCATTTCAAAAGTTGTATTTTTATAAAACCCTAGTGTTAGAATTTCATCTGGAGTAAAGGTGAAAATATGGAGTTTAGGCCTATCTATGATTGAGAATCATTGTAGGATGAAATCTAGATTAAATAGGTACATTCAATCATAAAATCCAAATAAGAGATACTGGGTTTGAATCAGAATCCAGGATGTGAGTTGTTTCCGTTTTCGAGTTTGGAAATTTTAGGATTTCCGGAAACTGCCGTAATTAGTTTTGGCAACTTTCCGATCCATTCTAGCAACTTTAAACCTATATAAACTTGATACAATCTACCCTCACAACTCACACTACACCTAAACCCCATCACTCACCCTTCACACCCGCGATTCCCCCGTTTCGTCTCCATTTTCACAAAAGCGCAACTTCGGCCCTTAGCCTTCAGCGCCCTACACTTCGCCGAAAAATTTGCTTTCGAGGCGTGCCCAAGTCAAAGCGACGACCAGCTAAGTTCTTGGAATTCTAAAATACAAAAGCGGCGCGCGCTTCTGCAGCGCCAGCCTCGACTTCTCGGGACGAGAAAAATTCCAGTTTTTCGCGACGCGTTGTGCCGGTCGTTTTGCAACTATTCGAGCGTAGTTTTGAGATGACATCTCCCATAATAATACCGGAACAGTCCTTTGAAGATTTGTTCCAAAGCATTTACTTTACGGTGCTTGGTTTGTGAGGTGATCACATACGTTGGCCGGGAACCTCTTATGGTAAGACCGGTTGAACTTTATTCTCCAAAGACTTGCATCTTATTTTTATAATAACTGCATTTTTTTTTGAGACCCGGATGGAGAACAAGTGTTCTCCATCACCATTAACGATGAACCAATGGAAATTACCGGGTTCTTGCTAGCATTTGTTCTTGGACTTGCTATGCCTTTGAGATACAAGACCCATGGTGCTATTAGATTCGATAATATGCATGTCTATACTTATGAGTCTTTGCACGAGGCTTATGGGGCGAGGCATTTTCCAGTATTGGGGACCAAGGGGACTATAACGCGTGCCCTTGGTAGCTTGTCCATGAACATAGGAACTGTTATGTTTTGGATTATGCTAAACATTTTAGGGGAATGGCGTTTTTCTTCTGTGAATGACGCCACTTGCAGCGTTTTCCTTGCTTTAGCCAATGGACGCCGGTTCTATGACCTTCCCAGGACTTTGATGTCTAGTTTAGCACGAGCCCATACCATGAGGCATAAGTACCTTCTTATGCCTGTTCTAATTTCACGTATTATGCTATGTTTCTTTCCTGTTTTTTGTACACGTTTCACGGATTGGATTAAGGTAGACACGGTGCGACCCACCAATAGTATTATTCGATCTTTCCGTGCAATGACTTGGCATGGGTGGCGGATACAACCTCACCAGGTTGCACCCTACACCCCATCAGACCAAGTGGCACTTAATAGGTTAGCAACCATAGATGATAAATGGCGTGAAGCCTGGCAAATTATCATAGCATGGCAGGACGCGAAGGAACCTCACTTCTTTATAGAAGTAGAGGATGACGAAGATGACGAATAACAACGGGAGTGGAGGTAAGTTTTAGTTCTGTTAGTGTCTGCTTATGTCCCAAGCAATTTAATTATGTTAACCCCATAATGGGTAGAACTCTTATAGAGTTGTGTAATGGGTTTTATTTCCTATATTAGTATGCGTTCTAACTTTGTTTTGCGGATGTTCCCGAATTTCACGCGTTTCAATGGTATTTTTCCTACCCTCTTTATTTAAATGCTTTGAGGACAAAGCATGCTTTTGTTTGGGGGCATAGAAACACGTGTAATTAAGACATCTGTTACGATATAGATAGACATAATATGCATTTGTTTTCTAGTTAAAATTTCAAAAATTTAAAAATATAAATAAATAAGTCATGCTATACACTTAGGAATATTGGTATTGTTTCTTTCTCCATGCTTTTAACAATCTAGAAGTCTCACATAGCCATTTGCATCGTAATAATTGTTAGAAACTTAGGTTAATACGTAGGTAATAATCTTTGCATCTATCTATAAATATATTACATGAGTATCTATGATTGTTAGCAGTAAGTTTCTGAAATCTAGGCTAGAGTACTTATTCTACAAATCCTGTGAGAATATAGCCTAAAGCCTTATATGAGCGAAACATTTGAGAAATGACACAAGGGAGAAGTAAAATCCGGATAGAGAAATCACACGTCCACTTGCTTGATCACTAAACCATATCCTAAGTGAGAATTTAGGCCGCTCTTTGGATCGATATAGCCGAAATTCAAACCTATGAATTATTTTTGCGCTAGTCGCCACTCTCGAGCCTTTCATTAGCCCTTCCATAAACCACAATTCCTTTACCACATTACAAAACAAAAAAAAAAAAAAAAAAAAAAAAAGAGAATAAATCAACCTACCCAATTTAGAATAAGTCTGAGAATAGAATGAGTGAAGAAAGAAGAAGAGAAAAAAACCTGTGTAAACAAAAAATTGTTAGTTGCTTCAGAAAATAAAGAAAAGAAGTTTCCATCCAAAGAAAAGAAAAATAGAAATAAAATAAAAACTCCAAAAAAAAAAAATAGAATAAAAGGGAGTCAAAAGCCAAAGAAAAGAAAAAGAAAAATATGGCTAAGGATGGAAACAAAGTATAGAAGCAAAAGAAAATAACAAGGTTTTCTCTAAGTTACATAATACGAAGACTCTATTATCTCAGACTTGTCCTTTTGAATATCCATTTCCTTCCTTCTTAAACCACCTCCTAATCCCCGTAACACCTAATAAAGACCTCTAGCTCAATTAGGAATAGGTTAGTGTGATAGTAAGTGGTAGATGTGTTTGATCGACCCGGCTTCCTTGTTGTCATTGAGATTGTAAGGTAAAGTGTGCCCAATTATTAATCGGAGTAGCGAAACTTGAGTGGAAAAATCAGAGTGTTGTTTCTTGACTATTATTGTGAGAACCTACTTAAGGACGCTATTCCGAGTTCTCAGAAACAAACCTGCTAAACATTTGATAGTACTACTCATTGTATATATGTTTATTGTAGATGATTGATTATTATGCATATATTAACTTAGGGTTTTGACTGGTTATTCTTATGTAATTGCTAGAGAGATGTATAGATAGTTGAGCATGAATAAGGAAACAATAGTTTTATTTTCTTAGTCGTTGTAGTATAGATGAAGTTTGTGAGTACTTTCACTGGAAAACTCTCACGAGGCTATAACTCGTCCACTAGGGAATTCCTAGTGGTTTAAGGCCTTGTTGCATATGGTCAATGCAATCGCACTCAGCGAAATGAGATTAGGTAGAACTCCATTTTTGGTCACTTATTCTAATTTCTCATCTTTGCTTGAGGACAAGCAAAATGCTGTTTGGGGGTGGTTTGATAAGAGCCCAAAACTGTAGTTTTAACCCCTTAATAATCATCTTTGTTAGACCAATTATGTGAATAATAAGTAAGAGTTAATACTTGATTAAGTGTTTTTATGCATTTCGGGCTTCAAAGTCCATTATGTGAGAAATGTGCCATTTTAGCGAGATAAAGGAGCAAAAGTCAGCAGAACTTCCGAATGCCATATCTTTGGACTAAGACCTCGGAATGAGGCCTACCTTATGTCAAAACGACCGGCTCGGAAAGAGCTTTGCAATGGTCCAAGCCTTGACCCAATCAGAGGAGCAGAAGTGGACGAAAAGTCTGTGGAAGCCAACTGCAGCTGAAGAGGCCTTTTTGAATTTGAGAAAAAGAATTGGGTTTTGGGCCCGATTCTGCGGCCCCAAAACATGGCTCCAAGCCCATGCACGATTTTGGATCTGGATGTATAAAACAAAAGCTTGACTCAGTGTTAATGGCAGTCAAGAGCCGATGGTTAGAAAAATAGTAGATAGCTTAGAATAGAAAGTAGCCATTAAAATAGCTTCTAGATCTAGTTTTATTTAATTGTTTTTTATTAAGTATAGTTTCAAATCTAATTCATTTCATTAGATTAAACCTTGAATCTTGTTCTTCATTTGATTAGATCAATAAAGTAGTATTCTTTACCCATTTCGATTTTGTCAATTCCAATTCTAGATCTAATTTCAATTCCTCGTCCTTATTTCAATTTAGTCATTAAATTAGATTTCATTATTGTTAAATTAAGTAAATTTCAATGCTTTATATTATGTTTAGTCTTAATCTAAATGGAAATGATCGGAATGATTCAAGGCTAAACCTCCATTAGAGGGTTGTGAAGCCTTGATGAAAGCTTGATTCGATTATCGTGAAGTTAGTCGTAATTATTTTTATTTCACTCTAGAGGCGATTAGTTCACCATGAGAATGGGTTTAATTGTTCACATGCTAGTTATGAATTGGTAGAAATGCCATGTATAATTAGGGATTAGGAATAACCAATTGTTAGCGAAGCCCGATTTAATTCGGATTCTGACGATTCGTCGTTAGTGGATTAAGTTGAGTTAAGGTGGAATCAATCCCCTCTAACTCCTTATCATAGAATCAACGTAGCATTCCCTTAGTATTCGATAACCGACTAGTTGCATCTTGTGGGTAGTTGCATCGTAGTATAATTCCCTTCGTAAAACTCTCATAGACTTAAAAACGACTAGTTAGATTAGAAAACATCCATGCTAGAGCACTAGCTAGGAGTGGAACGAATTCGTTACTCCATTCTATTTCGATAGACTTGAGAGTAGGAAACTTTGATAATCAACCACGTAAAAGTTTAGTTCTAGTTTACTTACATTGTGAATTCATCATTCATTTCGTAGGTAGACTATTCATTTTTATCATATTCATTACATTTATCAATTTTATTCTTATCAGTAGGTGGTAGACTGGTTCACATACTTCACTCATTCAGACAATGATGGTGTACAAGAAGCTTCAATAATGCAATGTTTCTTATCAATATGGTCCACTTTCTGCTTCAAAAGACTCATTTCAGTTTCTAGATTCTGTTATTTTTCCAAAACTTCTTTAAGCTGATTCTCTAACAACTGATTTTTCTTGGTAGAAGTTTGTTGTTCATCCTTAAATGTAGAGTTCATCTTCTCAAGATATGATACTCTCTCTGTCAATTTTCCATTCTGCTCACTTAATCCTGAATTTTATGCAGAGATTCCAAGAACATGGCTAGCAATGCCTCTGTGGTGGGGTTCTCAAGTTTATCACAGTTTTCTGTAGATTAAGCATCTCAATTGTATCTTCGAATGGGAAGGATTCTTGTATCATACTATCAAGGAAGTACACCTCTTCACCTTCGGCGTTATCACAATCCTTATCACGCAACTGGTGAAAGATATTTATGTCCATGGACATCTTACCAAAGTTGATCTTCAATTCACCGTTGTAACAATTTATCAAAGCTTTTGCGGTAGCGAGGAAAGGTCGGCCTAGAATAATTGGAATTTTATCAAAGGCCTCCTTGGTGTCTATCACAATGAAATCCACTAGATAATAGAAATCGGCTACTTGAACAAGAACATCCTCAACTATGCCTCTGGGAATCTTGGTAGAACGGTCAGCTAACTTCAATTTGACTTTTGTAGGCTTTAGGTTCTCCAGGCCCAACGCTTGGTACACATGATATGGCAAGAGATTAACACTAGCATCAAGGTCTAAAAGAGCATTACCTATGAATTTTTCTCCTATCTTGCATGATATTGTAGGACATTCTGGATCTTTAAGCTTGACTGGAGCTTGCTGATGGATAATATATGTTGTTTGTCCAGCTAGAAACGCTCGCTTTGGAACATGGTACTTCTCTTTATGTTGCATGCATCCTTCAAGAATTTGGCATATGATGGCAACTGCTTGATCGCTTTGAGAAAGGGGATATTGATGTTATCTTTCTCAAATGCCTCCTTCATCTCTAAAAATTGCTTGTCCCTTTTGCTTTGAGCAAAAAACATAGGAAAAGGTGCCATTGGTACAAACACATCAGCATGTGTCGACTCTTCTTTCTCTTTGGCATTCTTGCATATCTTGTCTTGTTCATCTTGACAAATGGGAGTTGAAAGGATTTCTCCCACTTGCTTTTGAACTTCAGTTGAAATCTTGACCGATTGCTCTGTAGCAATGTCATCATGAGAAGGTAATTCAACCTTGTTGTCTATCTTCAATCCTGATCTAAGAGTAGTAACTGAGCTGACATGATCATGGAGTTTATCAGTACTAGAAGTTGTCCCAATGTGGCATACATCTTTACTCTTCGATATTGGTTCCAATATGCTAGGTTGAATGGCTTGTGTCTTTACAGACAAAGCAGTAGTGAGTTGGTCGACCTTAGCCTCTAGAGACTCCATTCTAGAACATTAACTTGCCTGAGACTGCTGGAGATTGAGCTGAGATGCGTGCAAGAAGCTCTAGAACACTTTCAAACTTCGAATTTTTCTGTGATAGCAAAGTAATTGCATTATCCAGGTTGGCAGGTGTGGCATAATTTCTCCTAGGATCAGGCATTAACTCTCAACTTGTATTGGAATTCTGCTGAGAGTATAATTGTTATTGAGGAACCAACTGTGAAGCTTGACTTGTCTGTGGAATATAACTTTGATCTTAAGGACCTGGGGGTCCAATGTTTTGTCTCCAATAATTGCCTTGAAAGTTATTACCACCTTGGTTGGGCCTCTGAACTAAGTTTATATTGTACTCTCCAACTGATGCATGTTGATAGTAACCAGGACATTCTAGAGTTTCATGGGAAGTGTCCGAACAGACTTCGCAGTATTGGCTAGCTTGCATGACTAAAAGAGATTTAGCTTGAGACTTGTTGATCTTGGAGGGATTCATAGAGAACTGGTTAAATTTCTTACTCAGAGTTTCAATGCTGGGGGTCAAGCTAGCCAATGTAGACTTTAGTTCTTCATCTGATTGTTCATGTGCTTGGTAACCAAATTGCTTTGGCTCCCCCTCCATGCTAGCGACATCCTCGTTGCTAGTAGTCCATTATTGTGTTTCTTCAGCTAAATTCTCGAGAAAGTTGTAAGCTTCCTCTCCATCCATTGATGTAAAATTGCCTTTGTGCATTGATTGTATCATCTGCTTGTTCATAGTAGAAAGTCCTCAAAAGAAAAAAAAAATGAGCCAGTGTGCTCTTATCATAACCATGATGTGGACATGAGACTAGCATATTATTGAATTTCTCCCAGCTTTGATGATATTCTTTAGTCACCTTCCCTTTGAAATTGATGATGGCTTGCTGCATGGCATCTGTCTTCTGCAGTGGGTAGAACTTGTTCATAAACTTTGTTCTCAACTTCTCACAGTTGTTGATTGAATTGATCGGCTGTGCAGTTAAGCATTCGGATGCTTTACCTTCTAGTGAGAGTGGAAAAAGAATTAACTTGATACTCTCATCCCTGATATTCTGGTTCTTGAAAGTTAGAGGTGATAGAAATTTGTTCATGTGAACATAAGGCTGAACATTGTCTGAACTATTGAACTTTGGAAGCATATAGATTATTGATACTCTAAGTTCAAACTGGTTAGCTTCGACCTCTGGAAAAACAATACTGCTGGGTGGGTCTCCAATGATTGGGGAATAGAAATCACTCAACTTCTTCTTCCGTTGTGCTTGCATGGGTGGAATAGCTTCAGGATTATTGGTGTCCACAACACCTCCATCATTGCGTGCAGCCATTGTATCAATCTCGTCTAGTATTCTTGTGAGTCGGTTGTTAAACCTTGTCCATTGTTGTGTTCTTACCGGACGATAATATGGATGACAAGGCATACGCTAGAAAATGCTATGCGAAAATGACGAAAAACTATCCTACAATGCTTGAATAATATGCAACTATTCTAAATTATACTAAAATGTAAGACTACTTTCCTTCAACTGGGTTAGGCTTTGTAGCTAATATCTCGCCTGTTGTCTAAAGCTGTCTCTTCTAGGGTTATGGTGAATCACTTGGAGTGCTTAAGTACCACGGCCCACAGACGATAGTCCGTTTGTCAAGATTCAGACAAGAAACACTAGAGTTTGATGTTTCGTGAAAAGGTCCTAAATGCAATTATACTAGAAAGCAATAATACTAAACTACAATGTAATTATATTAAGAATGAAATAAAAATAATGAAGATTTGACTAACCTGGATGGTAGATCTTGTCTTCAAGATGTCCTTCAAGCTTCTCTCTTTCTCAAAAGGATGGATGATGCGGCTAAAATTACCTCAAGATCCAAACTTCTAATCTTGGAAGAAACGTTAAACATAAAAAACTTAAAATGGCAGCGGCGCCATTTAACCTTGCTCCTTTTTGTGTGTTTAAGATGGTATATGGATGATGTAGATATATGATGGTCGTTGAACAAAATAGAAGCGTATCAAAACCTAATTATCCCTCAATAAGTAAATGATGAGTAGGGTATCGTTCCACTTTTAAGTGTATGTTATGTGAAGGATAGGACTAGAAAGGGGGGTTGAGGGATTAAAAACTATGATTGTAGAGATTTTAAATTCTAATGCTAAACTAAACTAAACTAACTAAACTATTGAGAATTTATAGGAGAGGGAATTCAAGAGATTAGAATCCACCGATACCTTTGATTTGTGACCTTTTGCTTCATGGTTGTTCTCACAAGTAAACTACAATTTGGCAATCGAGCGAGTGTCGATGCCCTTCCGGACAAAACATTGTTAACGAATAACTTTACTTAAGGTTGTTCCTATGTTTATGCTATTAATATCTTTTTTCCTTTTATGTGAGCTTGGACAGCTATTCAATGAATCACCATCTAAGGCAAACACAAGGAATACTTCCTTTACTCTAAAACAATACACAACTAGAAGAAAAGTAGAGAATATAATAGTATAATATTCAATTACAATAAATAAAACCCTATTATAGCATTATATTCAATTGCAATAAATAAAAGCATGTCACTAGCAAATATTCAATTACAATAAATAAAACCCTAAACTAGCATGATATTCGATTGTAATAAATAAAAACCTTAATATATACTTCCATCCCCTGGTCTGGGCAATGGAACTAATAACTAAAAACACAAAGAACTAACCTGATTGAAGAACACCATGAACCAAAAGAATCAACGAACCTTAAGCACCGGCTTCATCTCCTCCCTTGAAGGAGAAGATTAGCCTTCAATAAAGAAGGAAGAACACGAAGAACGAGAAGAAGAAGAGTCGAAGAACATAAAACTAGAAAGACTAATTTATTAAGACTCAGCTAGTTAAAACCGAATCTTTTATTATTAATCTTTCTCTGCCTCAAGTTCTGGAGACAAGAGTATAAGTGAATTGGCAAATTACATGAGGCACTTAGGTCCTCTATTTATAGGGGTTACAATGAGTTCTAGAAGCATTCCAAACCGTCATTTGTTTCTTAATACAAATCAACTTCTTTCAGAGTCCAACTTCGTCTCCAAAACTGAGAAGGAAGTGGCTACAGTGTCATTTCATGCGTTTGGATGCACGATCCATGCATCTTAGATGTGAGCAATGCGTCTGGATGCATACACGATCCATGCGTCCCAGATGCGGAAGTCTATTTTATCTCTTCTGCTCTATCCTTCTATCCTCTTTTGCGGGCTTTGGTCCAAGCAACGAATCCTTTGGCCTTGGGCATCCAAATAGGCTTTAAAATAGGTCCAAGTCGCATCTTTAATAGCTTCAATTCCTTGGCCTTCTCCATGATTGTCTACGGGCTTCCCATGTGATCTTTAATGCTCTGAATTGCTCCGTTTTACCCCTTTTTCTTTAATATTCCACAAAACTCTCTTTTTCATCTGTAGAATCATAAAACATAACTTATAAACACTATTAGTCCACTAAGATGGCTAAACAAGAGGCATAATCAAGGGTTAAATTGCACTTTTTGAGCACTTATCAGTCATACAGAAAACATTGTTTACCATGAGGTTTTAAACAATCTACCAACTAACAGGTATGTCAACTAGACATGATTCAAACACATCATCTCTTAATCTATGAATATATATTTAATACCACTGACCAAATGTTATTATCAAACTTTTCAGAATAAATTTCACAACGGCTACACATGGAAATTGAAGAACAGCAAGCAACACAACTCAATCACATGGAAAGATTATCAAACACAATTGTATTACAACCAATTGCACTCGCATACATATTTTGGTTTTATTTTTATATCTAACTAAATTCTAATACATTCTTTCTATTGTGCACACAAGAGATAATAATGTCAAAGTTGAAGGCATTGGAAGACATATATATTCTCATCATTATTTTTTTAATCAATTTTAAACATTATGTATTTTCTATTACTATTGCTGACTTATACATAATAAATTAAGTTTATTACCTTAGAAAATGTGATACCGACAATGTAACCCCAACCAACAATGATAGATATCCCAATGGTATTTATTATTCCTTTTGGTCCACTCCGATCTGCATTCTTGGTTTCCCCTGTCTTATAGAAGAGGTCCAAGAATAAATGCAAACCATTAGCTATTGTCTAACTTTAGGCAAACAAGTAACTAGACCAGTCAAATGGGATATGAAAATGTTAGTACTACAGAAAAAACTCCTATGTTATGTTATATATTTGTGTGTAGTTGCATATACACTCGCCCCCCAAACTCATTCCTGGCTTCGTCAATTAAAATCATGACACATGGCTGAATTTTTTGACTAAAAAAAAAAACTTTCTAATGCTTATAGTAAAAGTTAATTATTGACAGTGACCATTTACATGAAGTGTTCCAGCTTCTATATGTTTGATTAATGGAATAGACATGGAGGTATGAAACATAACTTACCATATGTGTAGATGCATCATACCCCGTAAGCGTATATTGGCTCATTAAGAGGCCAAGAATAAATATGTAAAAACTACTGTGGATTCCACCACCATTATCCATGTTGAACCGAGTAAAAACAAAATCGGCAGTGGCATTCTCAGTAGCTACGGTAGGAATTAGTACCATAAGCACAAGAACACCTAGAAATGCCAACAAAGGTAAAGGTTAGAGAGAAAGTATGCCTCAAACTCCAATTCCTGGAATGATATTGATTCAATAAAACAGGATAAAGAAGTCTACCTACAACATTCCATAAAGTAGCAAAGTTTGTCAAAAAGGCTAACTAGACGATGGGAAGACTGTTTATCAGGGCATGTAAAAACAAGAGCCTTCCATGTAAGCAAATAACAACATATTTTGAAGCTACATATCTACCGCCATTGTTTCCACCAGTGCTAAGCAGAATCATAATAACATATCAGTTAAAATTGCAAGACCAATTGTGTAAAAACAAATGGTTTCAAATGGAAATAACACGTTTATTATTAATATAGGGATCCCTTAAACTAAAATAGTCCGGTCCCAGAATCATCCTCCATTTATGGGATGTTGACAATATCCTATAGCAGTATCATTAAGAGGAATGTATTTGAGCAAGCAATCCCACTCACAAGATACTAACATCCTCCATCCATGGGTGTCGAGCACTAAACAGAGTTTTTAAGTGAACTCATGTTTAAGCCTAAATGAGGATCACACTATTAGATACATGTGTATGTCTCTCAATTTCAAAATGATAGCCTATCTCATCTACCACCCAGACGCCTATAACTGATATCTTTTTCAATTCTCCTGCTTTTGGAACTACTACTCACACAACATGTATATGAAACAAGTGGAATGCTGAAAAACCAACAAGTGTCCCAGGACCTACGCCTACAGATCACAACAAAAGATGCTCTTAGTTGCATAAACAAGATAACCAACATTTATTGAGCAGGAGAGCTAAGCTCATAACCATACAGTGTTCCATCTGTGTTAGATTAATAAAGCGGGAGATATGAGAAGCTTCGATATTCATTTCACATGCTTTAAAGTCATGGTTGTCCAATTTTTGTTTTTTCCCTGTGGTTATAAGCAACAGACAGTCCCATGGAAGTTACCTTCAAACCTCAACACAATAGCTATACCATAGCATTTAGATTCAGCACGCACTTGCATTCCAAAAAATTGGACCTACAACTCCACTCTATGACTCTACTCCACTCTACCATGTGCCTATCGGCACACCATATACAAACTTCTTACTATCAAGGATTGTTCTTTTAACACTCCCAGTTCACATGCCTTCAACAAGGTTTAAAACATTGATATCACTGTACACATTGGTTCTGGGGAATCCTATATATGATAATCAAATGTCTAATAATTATCAAACAGGTTATCTTAGTTTCACCATTAGAGTAGCATAAAACACATACATAAAAAACTATTCAATCACTATACAAATTTTAAATTATTTACAGATTTTTATTTATATTTTGATTTATATGTTGATTTATATACTTCAATTGTAGCTTCTCATTCACCCCAAATTTCCAAAGAAATGGTAAAATGGTTTGCCTTTCAGTCAGATATGGTTGACATTTTCAGGGAGTACTCACTGAGGTCCTTATATGCCTTTTGGGTTTTGAATGATAAAACACAAGCCATAACCATATGTTATCACCAATCTGTGCTTGCATATGGAGAATTCTACTATCAGTATAGATGACTACAAGGAAGAGTCCCACCATGCTTTAACTTCTAATTGTCAAACAAAAAATAATAATTATAGATATGTCCAAAATTAGAGTCATACTAATACTGGAATTCTAATCAAATAAGAAAACCTTTTCTTTCCTTTCCAGCAACCTATATATATATATATACAAAACATACGATCATAAGTCCCCACCCCCAACGCATATAAAAAACACAGGTAAACTTTTGGTTTTCAATTATTTTTTCTAACATACATGTTGAACCAAATATTACATATCTAATTGAATTTTTCTAATTTTTTTCATTGCATACAATAGAAGATATTGAACTTCATTGGATTGTCAATATGGAACTACAAAAATCAGAAGAGGTACAATATTTAATAATAAGTATGTATTAATTTTTTACCTAATGTGTATTACTACTATTTGAACACAACACTTTTTCTTGGTTATCTTATGTGAAAAATAGAAAAGGATCACTATGGAGATAAGGGAAGGACAGTATTCAAGAAGAATTAAAGTGTCATTCAAACCCATGCTGGAAGATATTATGAGACAACTCAATTTGAATCCACCTACTTACAAAAATTATTTGAAGAACAGAATGTTTAATGCAAGTGTCCAGGTGAGCAACGATGTAGTCGGTATTACAAATATTAGAGGAGAACCATCACGATCACTCGAAGAGTCTGAAAACAGTGCAACAAGAACCACAATTAGATTCAAAAGTAAAGTGTATATTTTTGAAGTTGGTGGCTACAACTTGGAGAAGTTGAAAGAAAGCCAAAAGTTCGTAAAAGAACAATAAGAAAGAATCGAATTTCTCGAGAAATCAATGAATCTCAAACAACCAACAAAGGCAAGTTTTAAATTTCATATTATTTTTCATATAAGATATATATGACGAACTTCTAAAACTTTAGGTTGGAAGAATTGATGAAAATCGCGGAATATCCAGTATAGATATTAAAAGTATTATTTTAGACAATACCAAACTTATGATCAAGGAGAATAAAGAACGATACTCGAGTCTCAACATATTCAATAAAAAGGTCAACAAATTCAAAATTCATATTTGTTTGGTTAATTCTAATTTTTAAGTGTTTGTCTAACTATAAATTGATCTATGAAATTATGCAGCGAAATCAATTTCGAAAACTTATCACTCAAAACTTCAAAGATATGCTGATGTACTGCACCAAAATATTAAAGATGGATGACCCACAATTTCACAATGAAATATTGGGAGAAAATCAATACAGATGTAAAATATCAATCGACGTTCCAATCCGAATGTTTAACATCAAAGACAATCACCAATTCGAAGGAAATTCAACAACAAGTCTAGAAGATTCAGAAAATTCAACATCAAAGAAAACAATTGATTTTCTGCATAGTGAGATAGGCTTCGAAGTAGTTGACTATAACTACGAACAAATAGAAGAAATTTGCAACAAACTTGAGATTGCAGAAAAAAAACGACACACTTAGAAATCATTAGATACAAATTCAGGAAGAAGAAATTAACAGTTTGAAAGAAGAGATTGAGTATCTAAAGGCAATTATAAAGAGGGAATGGGAAAACAAATAGTGGTTTTTAGAATTAGGCGAGTTATTGTTTTGTTGCTTTAAGTAATTATTTTTTTTGAACGATCTTTTTTAGTTGAGGTTATTTAATAATTATACCTATCTTTGTTGCTATTATGCTTCATTTTCCATTAGCCACATCATAAATCCATTGTCTTATGATACTCTTTAGTTTGCAGGCTATAAGGTAAGCGTGAAACATCAAACGCATTATTTTGTAAACTACTTTTAATTACAATTATCAGTTTAAAGGATAGCATGAAATGGTGCCCTGTATCAGAAAAACATTACTCTTATGTGAAAAAAAGTCTTTGGACACTATGAATTTCTTTAGTATTTTGGCTCGAAAGTATTTGTTATTTAAATAATTGGCTTTAGTACTGCTTTGGCGCTGTCAAGGTTCTATTTAGCATTGAAATTCTTGAAGAAAACATTGACTATTTTCCACTGCTTAAGGTGGTATCTCATTACTGGGTAATTTGGTCCCTTTCTTTTTTAAGTCGACTGACATGTTGCTTCTGTCAAAAGTTTCTTGAGATAGATATGCACCTCTTCAATAAATATGAGTGCATTAGATGTATGTGGTATGGGTCTATGGCAGCTATACGAATTGATTCACAATCTTTTGCCAACTGCACATAGTGGTTAGACTTATTTATATCTTGGTATTATGATGAGTATGATGATACTAGCCACAAAGGAATATACTGCTTTATTCTTCTGCATGAAAATTGGAAGCACAGGAATTATGTTAAATTTGAGAAAGGCTTTGCTTCTTATAAATCTATATGGAAAGCAACTCCTAATATTTGAATTAACACTCTGAAGGATTTCACTCAAGATGGCTTTCTTTTTTATTGACAAGGTAGGTACTATCACATGGTATTATCTACTAAACTAGCGGGAATTGGACATGTGGCATTCTTATTCATGACTATAGCTAACGAAAGATTCAGTTATATCTACCCAAATGAAAATGCAGGTGGAGCTGGACTGATGTTATCAAAAAAATAACACCAAATAGTTTCAATCTATCTGACCTATAGCATGTGAGTCAGGAATAAGCCCAAGGGATATCACTGGCCAGTAGCCAAAATTTAACCTTCCCTTTTTATTCCTCACACCTCGATACCAAGTTACCAACCACACTGTGAAGCTCTGTTTCCTCTTCCTAATTCCGCACTTCCATCACCATTACATTGTTACTGTCACCGCCACCACCTAATCTTTTGTTTCTTCGCTGAAATTTCTCCACCAAAGTCCTTTAAGGCTTGGCCAGGTTTAAAGATATTCACTAACAACAACATCTTCAAACTCTTTTCTCCAGCTCTTTAAATCCACACACTTCTTCTACTTCCATGATCAGTCAATTATCAAAGAATTTCAGTTTTTCAACTTAAAGCTATCACATTACTTCAAAGTAGCACAAATTAACAGAAACACGATTTCAACACAAAAAATGCTGATTCTGTGAAACTAATCATCTGGGGAAAAAAATAGCAACAATAACAACTGCAATTCTTTTGCTTTGGAACACCATTACACCCCCACACATAGTACAAATCAAGTTCTTTCCACTCGAAAGTCCGAATTTCTCAGGCAACATGCAGCAAACATTTTTTTATTAGAGTCTGTTGAGGTAACAAAACAAAGGCTGAAGTCAAGCTTCCCAGAAGTCAGCTCAACTCCTTATTCCAAGTTTCATTGCACACACAAAGTTCAACATTCAAAGCAAATATAGAACAGGACCTGGCTCAATGAGATGGAAGGTTAAACCGAACACAGATGGTTATATTAGGCATCGTAAAGATGGGATAGAAGGTATTGTCAGAGATGAGAGGGGCAAACCTAAATTGCTTTCGCTAGTAGCAACTAACACTAATGATTCTGTAATATTTCAAGAACTACATACTATCAAAGAATAATTTAACACAATCCCATGCTTCCATTACTGAAACTTCCTTTAGTAGAAGCCTCAAAACTAGTCTCAGGACTAGCCAAACAATGCCAGCAATAATCATGAGTGATCGAACTCAATCCATACTGAGGTCACGCCTTGGCTCGACATTTCAAACTGGACTAGTGTGCACCATAGTAGGTTGCATTACCCTATTTGGTCCACTCACTCTCCAGCACATGTTAGCATTCCCAGCTCTATCATATGTTACTGTAATCCTTATTGTATCCGAAGCAACTCTTGGTGACACTTTGCGCGGTTGTTGGAATGTTGTCGACGGTACTATCCAAGCGGTGCTTCCTGCTATGTTCAGTCTGTGGGTGCTTGAACCTGTAGGGTTCTCTGTTATTACTATTGTCATTGCAGTGACATTGAGCACGTTTGTTATCGTACTGCCTGAGTCCACACACGCTATAGCTAAGCGGATTGCACTAGCTCAAATAGTTATTCTATAGGGTGTTACTTCTGTTGAAGGTGTACTTCATCCGGTACACATAGTAGCTAGTACGGTCATTGGGACCTTTGCTTCTATGATGCCATTGCTGCTGCCCTTCCCTCGCCTCGCATGCTATGAGGTACTTATTAGTACATCTCTACAACTTAATCTCCAGTGCTATTTCTAAGCCTCCGACACTTCTCGACTCTTTTTGAGTAAAGAGTAAATCTTTTGTGACTTGGAAACAATTTGCTCTTTTTTCTAATTGGTAGATGACCATAATATTCATTGTCAATGCTATCTTACTAGAAGTCTAGAACTATGAATGCAAATTAGGACTGACGCGCATATGAGAGTTAGGGATGGTAGCTGCTGACAAAATCATGTAACCATATAGTCATGCATGGTATACAGTATGATTCCCATGCCTACTTAAAATGGGTTAAGCCCAATAATAAAAACCCAAATAATCTGACTGGATTCCAACCACCATAAGGACTTCTTCAACCCAAAGATCCTATTAACCTAAACAAACCTATCTATATACAAAACTAACGATCTACCTAAAAAAAAAAAAAAAAAAAAAACTCATTATGGATATATACAAAATAAGAATCCTATCAATACTGAACTTCTAATGACATAAGAAAACCTAAACAAAACTATATATATACAAAACCAATGATCTGCCTAACACAAAAAACAAATAAAAAAAAAATGTAAACTTTTTTTTTTTTTTTTTTTTAAATTTTCTGATTTACATGTTGAATTCAATACATTAGTTTTCCATATCTAACTGAGTTCTTTTTCTTTTCTTTATTACATACAATAGAGGATATTCAATCAAGGCTTCACAAAGAGTTAAAAAAAAATGGACAAGGTAAACTATTTTTTATCCAGTATCTTATTTAATAATTTTGTTGATTTCTCATGTTGTTATACAAAAGCATGAAGTAGTATTTTGATTTCTGTGTCTTTTTTTTTTGAGCCTGTATGTTTGGTGTTTTAGAGTAGACCACTTTCATTGTTAAAATTTTCTTTTACTGTTGCTGTTGAGTTTTGATATGGAGCAAACTTTCCTTCAATTTGTTCCTATATATATATACTAGAATTTAACCCATGGCTATGCCACTCAAGTCATTATGGATGTAAAAATTACATCTAGTCTTCGTGGAGGCGATAAAAAATTGCATATGTTTCCAAATAATCGTACAGAATTGATCTAACTTGAATGACATTTTTACAACACGAATGTATAGTAATGTTCTCAGCTTGGCCAGAGGCATCGTAATGTTCCCACCACTTCTCATGCCACTCATCACCCATTCTATGCTTCCCCACTTGCAGTTTTTTCCATATATAGACTAAAAGTTAACGATAAAAAGTGATATAATCAACCCTACCTTACTCACAAACTTCCATTTATCTCATGAGTAAAACTATATCATATATGGGAATAAAATGGCTTATTAATGTTATTATCTTTGTTATAGAAGCCATAAACTTACCTTAAGTCCATAAAGCTCGAGCAAGCACTTCATCTCGCAAATCTTCACCTCTACTTGGAGGCAACTCTATCTGTTTCAAAGTTATGTGTAACTTAGTCATTAACATAGAATACATACATTAATGGCTGCAAAGATGACAAAGCTTCGGTCTCCAAGACGGGGTGACAAAATTAAGGTCCTCCTACAATCCTTTTAGTGGTGGATCATAAGAGTCGATGTCTTGAACCAACTGCGCAGGTTGAAAAATGATATAACTAACAACATCTTATAAAAAAAATAGTATGAACCAAAAGGAACCTTTCAATGTGAAGTGTCCGTGATTAAGTTTATTCATGGCTTATTCGTTATGTAACAGGACATGATTCTCACTTCAAATATATTCATTGATTGGTGTGAGTGATGATCGACACCTCTATATGAGGTATCTGGGGCTCTGGGCATGTGACGTGGGACAGGATAGTCAATAGTGGCGATGATTCTTGTGTATAAAAAATGGACCTGACCAACAGCTCTCGCTTAGGAACTATCGAAGGTTATGTGTCTGTGATCTTGAGTTCATCAAAGTTTCGTGCACCTGGGCCAACACAGTTACTTGTTCCTAGATCCCAAGCCAGAGGTTAGGAATTAGGACTTACTTTCAGCCCGGGTCCCAGATAGAAACCTAGCCAATAAAGCCTATAAGTCTATAACTTCCAACTATGCGCCAATCACTTCCATGTCCCTAAAACCCTTGCTTGGACGCCAACGTTGGCACTAATCTATCTACTTCTTACGTGCATGGAACTTTGGGCAAAAACACTTGTTGAAACTTCGTAAATGCACGGCCTTTGAGTTTTTGAGGACAGAGGAATGCTTTGTTAATTGATGCATCCTCCATTTGCTTGTTTTTTTTTTATGAGACCTATGTTTTTTTTATGTTTCGTTTTGTTTTGTTGTTGTTTTTTCCCCCAGAAAGGAAAAAGGAAATACTGTGCTCAAAAAAATAGATGTTGAGAGTCAGGCTTCAATGCTTCTAAAGCGTGAGAGCTTTATATAGCCTTGGATATATATCATATGAGATACATATCACATGAGATATATCATATGGCCCAGGTAAAAGCTTCTTCGGATATATATCATATGAGATATAATCAGGTAAAAGCTTCTTCGGATATATATCATATGAGATATAATCCTGTGGATATATATCCGAATGAAGATATGAGATATAATTTGAGATATAATTTAATATATATATCTATGAGGATTAATATACTGTACTGTATTAACTGTTAGCCGTCCGATTAATATATATATCTATGAGGATTAATATACTATTAGCCGTCAGATGTACTGACTGTATTAACTGTTAGCCGTCCGATGTAGGCTTCACACAAAGAGCTTAAAAGACTGTTTTTTTATTATATTTATATATATATATATATATATATATATATATATATATATATATATATATATATATATATATATATATATATATATATATATATATTACTAGAGTTATTATTGTTAGTTAAGTAAAAAAAAAAAACACGCACATAAACTGAAAATTAGGACACCAATACAAATTGATACAAATAAACTGTTCACCTAAAAGTTGTGTACCTTAAACCGAGCATGCAAAGTGAGCAAGATATCATTTAGTAGTGTTGAACACTAAACTGAATCAGACAGTGAACTTTGCATCCAGATGAAAGCCTTAATTACCATTGCTTGAACATAAATACATTCGCAAGCTACTGTTGTCCGAACTACTTCCATTAGCAAAACTAATAAACTTGCAATTGTATCTTTGCCTCCCATTCCATTAGATAACAAAGACTCCTTTCGCGTAGCTAAAACATAAATAAATATGTCAATCATGTGATACACACAACCAATTGTCAAGGTAATATACATTTAGAACCATATATATTTATCATCAGGATAAAGAATAACCAACATAAAAATTCATAGCACTTTTTAAAAGCACAACATTAGATTTCAAATAAAGACATTTAAAAACAATTCATCAGGTTCTGGTGGAACATGCAATGCTTCAATCCAATATATGAGCTCACATACTAAGATTCTGCTAAACGAAGATAAAGGACAAACCTTAGCACCCCGGTTCGGTAGTCTTAGAGATGGTCAGCAATGAATAGAATAAGCTCCATAATTATGGCAGTTGGGAAATGTCTTTCAACAAAGAAAACACAATTACGTTTTTCCAAAACCCCAAAAAATTAAGAATAGATGCGAAATAAGTATGCTAAAAAAGACTTACAAATCAATATAAGAAAAATTGCTTATAAACTAATTTTGACCTGCTTTTGTTAGTAAAAGCAAGGTGTTAATCGCTTCCCACTTATAACCAATAAGTGATATATCTAATACCCTAACTTCAACTCAAATGCCACATGCCACACATTCAACAAAGCATAGATTTACATAATAAACTAACTATTGTCAAAAACTTAAAACAACTGTCAGTTTAAGCCCTACAAATAGTACTGCTAATCATCATTACATATTAGCTTATAAGTCAACAACACATACCTTGAGCTCTAATTCTACTGCATTCTAAAGTTATGCTGACGCCTGTCCAACTCACTTCCACTATTTAGTTCACTTCTTCGCCGTTTTTCAAATAAAGAGATTCACTTCCATCTTCACTCTGGCCTCCTGAGTTCCCACCGCAGCCTTCTCAAGGACCCCCACTTCCAACATCTTGCTTACTAGCAATAGTTACTGCCCTGCTTGAAGCTTGCAAGCCCTCACCGCCACTTCCGCGGCCAAAATCAGGATAACCACCACCTCCAAGTGCCCCATTTCCTCCCACACTGCCCTCATGCATCATGTGGAGTCCACTGCTACCACCGGAGCTCATCCCAAGCTGGCCATGCCTGGCTTGCTGCTGCTGCTGCATTGCTGAAAGTGGTTGTGCATACAACAGGGACGATCGAGCAGCCATGAGTTGTTGTTGCGTCATTTGCTGGGCCTGCTGATGCTGCATGTAATGCGCACCTGGTTGCATGGGTGCACCAGAGTACTGCAACCCAATGTGTACTTTAGTGAAGTGATCTGGCGAGATACCCACATTATATAAAATCAGTAATAACTTGGAGGAAGTCGGTTCTACCTGAGCATATACGTTGTGTGGCTGTGGTTGAGAATCAGAAATTGCAGCAAGATACATGAGGTTTCATTGAAACCGTGCTTGGTTCCTGCAATGGTGGGAAAACAAAGTATGGGGTGTAAAATCAATCTCGACTTTCTATACATTCTCAATCACAAAGGAAAAGGATGGCAAGCATAATGTGAAGGATCATTCTTCACAATCAAGATGGTTGTAACCAAACTTACTCTGCACATTCACTTAGTTTTCCACAATTCTGGTTCTCAAGAATCTTCAGAATCAACGATTTGTTTTCATCCAGATACTGCATTTTGTACATCCACCATGAAAAAGAAAGAGGCAAATGATTATGAAGTGGTATAAAGAGTAAAATGAAACAGGAGCACGAGAAAATGTTTATAAAATGACAAAGGGAATAAATTTTACTGTAAAAATGATCATGAATGAAAATTCTAAAGAGAAGCAATAAAATGTTGTTTAGTGAAATCATATACACCTTTGTTTTCATTCAAAAGAAGGGTCTGCACTCATTCTTGACACAATCTCAAGAGGAGAGGTCAGAAACCATATGAAAATTAATATACTGAAAAATGGGAGAAAGAAAGTGCAGAGTGAAGTAAAGATGCCATTAACTGAAGTATTTGACATATACAAGCTAGCTATAAGTTTTCAAAAGACTGTTGAGAAAGACACAAGGAGAGTAAATCCAAACAACTAGGGATAACATACCAAATTTTACCTGACCACTTCTTAGCCTGACTCCAACAGATCGACCCTTTTCAACAACAATATTTTCTACATGAGATCCTAGAGAGAGCATTCCACCAAATTTTTGCATTCCCCTGACAAGAGAATCTACCACTCCCCCACTTCCATGAAGAAAATGCTCGAGTTTACAACGAGGTTTATACCATTCTGCAAACATGAAAACCTGAAATTGGAACGAAATGTGACATTCAGCACCGAAGGGAAGAATGAATTGCATATCAAGATAATGAGTCCAAAATGCAAAAAATACCCAGCATGCCCAACAACAACAATAGAATTTTACCTACAGTAACATCAGAAAGAATCCCTAGATAGTCCATGGTAAGAAGAATGCCAATGAAGAGGACGACAACAGCAACAGAAACTCTTAAGTCTAAAAATCAAGTATTAATAGTTACCCTGCTGAGAGTGTACCATTAGATTTCATCCATGCGAGTAGAAAGCATAAAAGGTCCACCCAGTTACGCACAAAAGGATTTTTTAACTCTAACGAGTCAAAAATATCTGAGAAAGGACTGAGAAGTTTTGTGGCACTAAGAGCTCCTTGAGGTCCCATTTGGATAAATGATTTCGATAAAGGCGGTAGAGAATTTGCAGCAGCAGACATTGGAAGCACTGCGTCCTACATGAATAACATCTCTTAGGAGACAACAAGAAGAAGCATATGCTAAAATAACAATTAATAAATTCGTTCAAAGATTGCCTGTTAGGAGACAACAAGAAGAAGCATATGCTAACATAACAATCAATAAATTCGTTCAAAAATCACCAATACTCACAAGAAGTTTCCTCCATTCTCAAACAGCATCTAAACTTACATACTTCTTAAGGTCCTAAAAATTTAAACTGTCGAGTGTCAACAACAAAACTCTATACTTAAACTGAGCGATAAATTGGTTCAATTAGTAGAAAATTGAGAATGCTGGAAAATAAATAGCTCAAAAGTGCTTTAACCTTTAGAATATCTGTAGGACCTATGAGTGACAAGAATTCACCTTCAGGTAAGTAAACCATCCAAGAGTCGTAGCTGGCACATGATACTGACTCTCCAGCTTAAACATATGTAAAAAATAAAAATATTATATTTAAGTCACAATTTCTAAGTTTCTAAAAGTACCCTAAAGAGTTGATGAACTATAAAGTATGGAAATAAAGCAAGATAATCAATGAGTTGATGTTGATGTTAATATGTAACAAAATGGATTTTCAGATTGAGTTGGACTATTGGACTATTGGGTTCGGTATAGTACAAGATATTTTCTGTAGTATGGTTAGACGAAGTGGGGTTAGTATCACAAAGGAATCAGTCCATTTGTAAAAACTTTAAGTCTTACCAACAGTGCCATCGTTTTCTTAGAACTAATGTATGCATCTTAATTCAAAAAGATACCTCATTGATATATATAGTTTTAAATGGAATGGGTTCCCAGGGGCACATATAACACCCAACCAACTAACCAAAGAAACAAGGAGCACACAAAAAGTATAAGCAACAAAGATTGAAAACAAAATAAATTCAAGTTTTCTGTACCTTACGGTTTTCAGGAGAGCATGGTATGCCAACAACATCAAGAAGGTCCATAGGGAAGTAACACCTTTGACCCATATTTAGTATCATCCCACAGAGCCCTTCAAAATAGTCAAAGAGCCTTCAATAAAACAAAGCCTAAAATAGTGCATGTTCTAAAATTTGCAAATTACTATAAGCCCTGACATAAGTCAAGTGTCGAAGAACCTAGTAAATGGAAAATTAAGAAAGAACAAGCTCAACTTTGTGCAAGTCAATAAATGGTAAGACTGGATATTTCTGGATAATAACAAATTCTCTGTACTAATAAAAATCGTTTGCCTTGAGCTTTGAACATGTCAAATTGCCATTGTTAGTGTAAAATAAACCTAAGTTGTTGACGAATGACTAGGGCTATTAATGTTACCTTCTTCATTAAACCAAAACACTTCATCACCAATTGGTTGACAATTTGTAATTGCTCCTGTTCAAACTACAAAACATTTTGTTGTCATTACTATCACATTCCAAATCATAATTAACTAATGTGATTTTTAAAATGCAACTCATGGAGTATGAAACCAAACACAATATTTCACTCAAGACAGCGTTGAGGAAAATTCTCATCAAGGAAAAAATTGAGGGAGAACCAGTTTACATATCAAAGATTGAAAACAACAAATACGATGCAGATGTCATAATAGATTCGCCAATAATGAGAGAAATCTTCAAAAATCCAAATTATCTTATAAGCGAATCATTTCCGGGGATGTATCAAGGTAAGCTCAGAAAATGTGGCTGCAGGAAACGCTATCCGCTTTCTACAACAGATATACAAATTTGAGGTTTTAGACTTCAAACACAAAGAAGTCATTACTAAACGTGAAAAGCTACATGAATCAAATACTAGAGAAAAACAATTTCATCAATATATTGAAAACTTGAGAAAAAAAAAATGTCTATTTGAAGTCAATAAATGAAGCATTTCTTATAGGAGGACCAAATTGGGAAATGGACTACCTAAGCATCCCAAATAATTTATCAGAATTGGATGAGGATTAGCGTAGTGTTAGATCCATCAAATTTATTTTTTTAGTTGTTTTCAAGATGAATTCTCTATTGGATGAGGATTAGCATAGTATTAGATCCATCAAATTTATGTTTTAGTTTTTTTCAATTTGAACTATCTATAGTTCATCATAACTTAATGAAATATTTATTTTTCTCTACATTTGCATTTACTTTTACACAAAGATTCTGTTTTACATTTGTTGAACAGATAAAAGCAAACAGCCGACTACCAATAATCACGGCAGACATGTACACAGGTTTAGATGATACTACTGACAACTCAATGGTTACACAAAAAAAATTTCAGTGCTACCACAGTCACAAAAACCCCTGAAATTGTAATGGATTTCAATGCTGATGAAGAAACTACAAAATATATTGAAAAAAATGGAATTGGCTCAAGGAATGAAGGATTTGTCAACCGAGTATTCAAGATGAAACTTGATAAATTTATGATGAATTTACACAACAAGCAATATTTTGAAAAAGGTAAATCAATACATTTTACATTTACTGATTGTTAAAAATTAACAAATCAATGTTAGAGATAAAAAATGATAATTAATCTTTTTTTTTTACAGCTATCTACAGGATAAATTTTCGAACTAGAAGATTTCCAAGAGCAAATATTTTTTTTATTTTTACAGGCCGTAGAAAAGAAAGAATATGCTAACAACGAGAAAAATAAGGCTTACATGGAACAAAATGAAAACATAAAAGCAAACTACACATACCCAACTGTAGCAGAAGCAACTTAGAGGACATTTGAATTAGAAAACGAACAAGTTTTCTATTGTGGTGGCCCAATAAAGGGAAGGAGACCAAGTCAGCGGGATAAAGAGGGGGATGCAGGGTAATAAGATAACCCAAGAAATAGGGAAACATAACCGCAAAACCCTAGACTGCGGATGTGGCATGTGTTCGGCAGAGATGGGGAGCCACACGATGAGAGGACATATGGATGATCCAGATACAGAGGGTGTGGTCACCCCATAAAGGGAAGGAGACCAAGTCAGCGGGACAAAAAGTGGAATGCAGGATAAGAAGATAACCCGGGGAGCAGGGAAACATAACCGCAGACGTGGCATATGTATGGCAGAAAGGGGATCCACCGGATGAGAGTACAGATGGGAAATCCAGATCATAAGGGGAAGGGGTATAAAAAGAAGATGATGGAGATAGAATAGGGAGGCCACATTATAGAAAGAGAGAACAAAGACACTGAGAGAGAGAAGGAAGAGAGAAAAAGAGAGAACTATTGAGAGATTGAGATTTTAAGTTCATACATTTGGCGCCGTCTGTGGGGAGAGATAAAAGCAAGTTAGAAATGGCACCTAAAAACAAGGTAGGTAGACCGAAGAGGGTGGCGGTGCAGGAACATATGGCAGAGGCGGTGATTGATGAAGAAAGAGACAAAAGAGAGGAGCAGGAAACAGAAGAGATGCGGCTTATGAGAGAAGAGATCGGGAGATTAAGAGAGGAGAATGACGAGTTGAGAAGAGAGAAGGAAAGGGAAGAGGAAGAAGCAAGCGGAGAGGCAAGTGAGGACTCTGAAGAGGAAGAGGATGGGCCAAATCTCGTTGAAAATCTAGTGACCAGCTTGACAATCGAACATGTGCAAGAGATGATAGATAATGACAGGGAAGCAAACTAGCAGCAGACGAAGGGTCGTGGGGGAGTTGCTAGTCAGGTGATGGCCGGGCTAAACCGTAACCCATTAGCGGACGACATATGGGCTTCGGAGGTCCCAAAGCATTTCAACCAGCCTAGGTTTGAGAGGCACGACGTTAAAGGAGGCCCAGTGGATCACATCCATCATTTTCGGCAGCAGATGCCACTGTGGCAAGAGTCTCGATATGACGGGCTGCGGTGTATGATGTTCCCGACTAGTCTAAAAGGAAGGGCGTCGGACTGGTATTACGGTTACCAGCGGGAAGCATAAGAAATTTCCAAGAATTGGAACAGGCGTTTATAGATCACTTCATACACCAGAAAAAGAGTGTGGTGGATATCGCATCACTATTCAATGTTAAACAAAGGTCAGCGGAGTCAGTAAAGGAATATCTATGTCGATTCAAGGCTGAGACATTGAAGGTTGAGAATCTGGATGAGAGAACCGCAGTGATCGCATTTGAAAGAGGGCTGCGGCCAGGAACAGGAGTACACCAGTCGGTAGTGAAGAACGAGATTGCAACCTTGCATGAACTATATCTGCAAGTGGAAAAGTATATCAAGTATGGGGACAATATACAAAAGGAGTCTAAGAGATCAGAGAAAGCAGTGTTATCATTGGAGAAAGACAGGGAACACTAAAAGTCGGGGGCAACCGAAAAGGAAAGCGGTGGGTACTGCGGATACCCACCAAGGGCAGAGAGAAGCTGGGAGGGGATTCGAAGGGAAAACCGAGAAAGGAATCCATACCGCGAGATAGAAGTGACACCGCTGAATAAACCCCTGAGCGAAATATTGTTGTTGATTAAGAACCTGCAGGGATATGAAGGGACACGGAACACCCCAGGAGAACTACCTGATAAACCTTCCTGCACCTATCACCAGATACGCAATCATGAGACCGACGACTGTTATGCACTAAAGTGGATGGTTCAACGATTGGTGGAAAAAGGGAGGATGAGAGAGTTTGTAAGGGGAGCACAGAATGAGGAGCGTATGCCGCGCCAGAATCGTATACTAGGAACTATTAATGTGATTTTCAGTGGAGAGGTACTAAGTCATAATGCTCATGGAGACAGGGTGAGGAGAACCACGAGCATCCAGAAGATCAATGATGGGACAGACAGACCACGACCAAGAATAGGCGTAGCGGAGGACAGAGACAAGATTGTCTTTAGTAGTGCGGACTTACGGGCTGTGGATTCTCCCCATGAGGATGCGTTGGTCATCACAGTAGCAATGGGCAATTACCTGGTGAAGAGGGTGTTGATCGATTGTGGTGCTGCAGTGGACTTGTTGTTTAAAGGAGATTTGGAAGAAATGGGGATTGATCCTGGGCAATTGAGGCCTCCGCGGACTAATTTATACGGGTTCAATGGGAGTATGACGGAGCCTATGGGAGAACTCTTACTACCTGTAAACATAGGACTAGTGACGATATTTGCGTGATTTATGGTGGTAGATTCTTCTTCTCAGTACAACGCAATTTTAGGGAGGCGGTGGATTCATGAAATGAAGGCAGTCCCATCAACATACTATCAAGTGATACAGTTTCCCACCCCAACGGGTATGTATGAAGTTCGTAGAGATCAAGTGACGGCCAAGAACAGTCAAAGAGGTACAGTGAAATGGTTGATCCGCGGACCTGAAGAAGAGAAATCGAATCCTAGGAAGAGGCAGTCATAGCTATTACAGTGCCCCTCAGTGGAGGGGGAGGAGGAGGCAATTGTGGGTCCGAAGACACTGGATGAGATTGAAGTAGTGAATATTAGAGAAGGGGAGGAAGAGAGGTTCACCGCGGAAGGGTCCAGCTTGCCGGAGGAATGGAAAAGTAAGTTAATACAATTCTTGTTAGAAAACAAAGACGTGTTTGCGTGGCTGATTGAGGATGTTACGGGGTTAGATCCGGAGTTCGTGTGTCATCGACTACACATGAAAGAGGATGCCAAGCCAGTGAGGCAAAGGATGCGGAGCATTAGACCGAAATATGCGGAGGGCACTCACGAGGAGGTGGCGCGGTTGAAAGGAGCTGGAATAATACGAGAAGTGGAGTTCACAGATTGGTTGTCCAATGTGGTCGCGGTACCAAAAAAGAATGGTGAGGTGCATATGTGCGTCGATTTTACAGATGTGAATGTGGAGTGCCCGAAAGATAGCTATCCCATGCTGCGGGTGGATGAATTGGTGGATAGGACAGCAGGATTCAAAATATTTTCGTTCATGGATGCATCTATGGGGTATAACCAGGTTGCGATGTACGGACCGGACAAGGAGAAGACAACATTTATTATAGAAGGCGGCATGTACTGCTATACCAGGTTGCCATTTGGATTAAGGAATGCTGGAGCCACTTTCCAGCGTATGGGGGAGAAAATGTTTGAAAGCAAGATTCAGAAGAGGATTGAAATTTACATAGATGACATGGTGGAGAAAAGCATGTCGGAGGAAGAGCATTTAGAGGGATTAAGAGAGACATTCGAGATACTGCGAAAGTATAATTTGAAGCTGAACCCAGAGAAATGCACATTCGGAGTGACCACAGGAAAGTTCTTGGGCTACATTGTTACTCATCGTGGAATAGAAGCTAATCCGGAACAAATAAGAGCTCTGGTGGAGATGTCGTCACCGCAGAATGTCAAGGAAGTGCAGCGGTTGGCGGGTAGGGTTGCGGCATTGAATAGGGTCATTTCTAAATCATCTGATAAATGTAGACCGCTATATCAGTTACTAAGAAACACCCCAGATTTCTTGTGGACGTCAGAATGTAGGCGTTTCAAGAGTTGAAGAGGTATTTGGGTAAGGTTCCCTTGCTATCTAGACCAGAGTAGGGGGAGAAGTTATACTTGTATTTGGGGGCCACCGAGTACGCAGTTAGTTCAGTTCTTGTCTGGCTAGTTAACAGAATAGAGAAGTCGGTGTATTTTCAAAGTAAAACATTGTTGGATGCATAAATGCGGTATAGTAGAATTGAGAGGTATGCCCTTGCATTAATTTTCTCGACTCTAAAGCTGAAACCGTACTTCCAGTCACACTCGGTGGTAGTGGTGACTAACTTGCCTCTCAAACAAGCTTTAAGAACGGAGAAGTTAGGGAGAATGTTGAAATGGGCAGTGATGCTTAGTTCGTACGAGATACAATATCAGATAAGAACCGCGGAGAAGGCGTGGCGGTAGTGGAGTTTCTGGCTGAGTTTAGGGGGAGCTTGACCTACTAGACCCCTGGGATAAGAGGAATGAGTGGAGAGTATTCGCAAATGGATCCGCCATGGACGAATGCAGCGGCATAAGAGTTATGTTGGTCACGCCTGAGAATAACCTGATAGAACAAACCATGAAACTAGGGTTCGCGGCATCAAGTAACGAAGCAGAGTATGAGGCAGTGATAGCGGGATTGAGAATGGCCGAGGACTTGGGGGTGAGGGAATTGACCGTGTATTGTGATTCTAATCTAGTGGTATATCAGGCTAATGGGGGATTCGCTGCCCGATGTATGTGAATGGCTAGGTATTTGAAGGTGTTGCACGAAAGGTCCAGTAGGTTTGTGAAGCTCAGATTTGTACACTTGGGGCATGGGGAGAATAGACATGCGGACGCCCTGGCGTACGTGGCTGCGGCCATACCTGGGTTTGAGGAAAGAATGATAAGGGTAGGAAGACTGGAGAGGCCAAACACAGAGGAGGTGATAGAGGTGTGTCAGATTACAGAAGAAGAAGGGGGATGGATGGATCCTATTAAACATTTTTTAGAGGGAAAGGAGGTGGCTGATAAGAAAGAAAGAAGAAGGTTGGAACATGCTTCTCAGAGATACGTTGTGTCAGAAGGTGAGCTGTACCGAAAGAACTTCAATGGGCCATTGTTGAAATGCCTAGGGCCGCGGTTAGCTTTAGAGGTGCTTGCAAAATTACACGAAAGGGACTGTAGGAGCCATTCTGCTGGGAGAACTACGGCATACCGATTATTGACACAAGGCTATTTCTAGCCCCACATGAAACGGAATGTAGTGGAATTTGCTAAGAAGTGTGACAAGTGTCAGAGATTTTCACAGCTAATATTCACACCTGTGAAACCTTTACATAATGTTTCAAGTCCGTGGCCTTTCGCCATGTGGGCGATGGATATCGTGGGAATACTACCCATGGCTAGCGGCAAAAGGAGGTATAAGTTGACGGCCACGGACTATTTCACCAAATGGATAGAAGTCGTACCATTGCAACAGGTGAAGGAGACGTATGTGATTAAATTTCTATGGGAGAACATCATATGCTGGTTTGGGCTGCCATATGCAATAATTACGGACAATGCGACACAATTCACGGGAGGAAAGGTGACTGAATTTCTGCAAGCATACGAGGTGAAACAAGGGTTCTCTGCTCCCTACAACCCTGAGGGCAACGAACAGGCGGAATCTTCCAACAAAACGATAATGAACAATCTGAAAAGGAAGTTGGAAGACAAGAAGGGCGCATGGGCAAACGAGTTTAACCATGTTCTGTGGGCTTATCGAACCACACCTCGGACAATCACCAAGGAGACCCCATTCGCCTTAGCCTATGGCATCGAGGCCGTGATTCCTTTAGAGATGGTGACAGCTACTATGAGAACCAAGGCCGTGGAGGAGGGATCGAATTGGCGCATCTTGGCAGGGGATTTGAATTTGACAGAGGAGAAAAGAGACTCAGCTCGTATTCGATTGGAAGAATATCACAGGCGATTATAGAGGCAATACAACAAGCGGGTCAGGCCACGACAATTCAAGGTAGGAGAGTTGGTGCTCTGCAGGGTTACTCCAAGCACAAAGAAAGAAAAGGATGGGAAGTTAGGTCCAAACTAGGAAGGGTCGTACACCATGGTGGAAGTATGAGGGTCTGGTACTTACAAGCTACGAACGATGGAGGACAAACTGATAGAAAAGCCTTGGAATGTAAGAATGTTGAATTTTTTTTACAATTGAATGTAATGAAGTTACAAAATAATGTAAGGAAGATCGCGCAGAGGGCTAGAGCTGCTTGTAAATGTATAAAACCACAACACTTTTGTGAAAGGAAATTTGCTTGTTATGTATGATGTCCAAACAAGAATGTGAGTCACGGACAAGAGATGCAAGAGACACATGAAGCAAGGAGAGTGACCCCATTAGGCTTCCATGCCAACTAGAGGGAAAGACAATAAAGGGGATGACCCCTTCACTGATGTTAGAGCTGGAGCGAGCCTGGAACAAGATAAGTTGTTCCAGCAGGCTTCACAGCTTGATCGAGCCCGCGGAGTGGGATGAGCCCTCCACAGATCAGAGATGCAAAAGATAAATGGGGCAAAGAGAATCATCAGGCTTCCATGCCTACCAGAGGGAGAGGCAGCGAAGGGGATGAGCCCTTTGCTGATGCTAAAGCTGGAGTGAGCCTGAAACAAGATGAGTTGTTCCAGCAGGCTTCACGGCCTGATCATTCCCGTGAAGCGGGATGAGCCCTTCGCAGATGAGAGATGCGACCTATACACGGGGCATGGAATCCAATCATGGGGAAAGACAGCGGAAGGGATGAGCCCTTTGCTGATACAATGCCAGGGATGACTCTAGACCTGGGGCAAGAAAAGTTGCCCCAAGTAGTCTCCTGAAGCTATGGAGCCCGCGAAGCGGGATGAGCCCTTCGCGAGATGAGAGATGTGACCTATACATGGGGCATGGAATCAAATCATGGGGAGAGACAGCGGAGGGGATTAGCCCTTCGCTGGTACAATGCCAGAGATGACTCTAGACTTGGGGCAAGATGAGTTGCCCCCAAATAGTCTCCTGAAGCTACAGAGCCCGCGAAGCGGGATGAGCCCTTCACGGACGAGAGATGCGACCTATATATGGGGCATGGAATCCAATCATGGGGAGAGACAATGGGGGGGGTGAGCCCTTCACTGATACAATGCCAGAGTTGAC
Source organism: Coptis chinensis (assembly GCF_015680905.1). NCBI lineage: Eukaryota > Viridiplantae > Streptophyta > Magnoliopsida > Ranunculales > Ranunculaceae > Coptis > Coptis chinensis. The sequence goes on along the minus strand of NC_141463.1, from coordinate 80,967,324 downwards.
CCTAGACCTGAGGCAAGATGAGTTGCCCCAAGTAGCTTCCTGAACCTACGGAGCCCGCGAAGTGGGGTGAGCCTTTCACGGACGAGAGATGCGATCTATGCACGAGGCATGGAGTACAATCATGGAAAGAGACATTGGAGGGGATGAGACCTTCATTGATACAACATCAGAGGTGACTCTAGACCTAGGGCAAGAGGAGTTGCCCCAAGTAGCTTCCTGAAGGTACGGATCCCGCGGAGCGGGATAAGCCCTTCGAGGACGGGAGATGCGATCTATACATGGGGCATGGAGCCCAATCATGGAGAGAGACGGTGGAGGGGATGAGCCCTTCCTGGATGAGGCAACAGAGACATCAGACTGGGATGAGTCCTTTTTGGACAAAATATACACACAATGCCTGGGGCAAGTAGGGTTGCCTACATCAGGCAACATCGCCAACCAAGGGGAAAGAAGGGGTTTGGTCGGAGGCATATCTAGTGGATACAATCAAAAAGAGCAGGGGATAGAGGTAGAGCCCTGGAAATCTACCTAAGGAGATAGGTTGCAATGTAAACAAGTAGTTAGAATCAAGAGATAAAGAGGCAACTACGCAATAAACAAAATCAAATATCACATTAAAAGAAATAGTAGCAAAATAAGGAGTGTAGCAAACAATGTAGAAGTATCTTATTACATAAAGACGATCTCTAGATCATTTCAGAGGTGGAATCATTGGCGGGTATCACATTAGTAGTTTCTTGGATAGTGGTAGCGGGAACCTCCTCAGTAGCTTCCTCGACGGAGGCTGTGGTGGCCTCAGGGGTGACCGTCGCTTGGGTCAATGGGTCAAAACTATCACCGGATGTTTGCGAAGGACTTCTTGGGATGACACATCTTCCCTCATGGCTTCTGGGGATTCGATCACCAGGGTGGCGGGACTTTCGGGGAGAAGATGACCTTCCCGTGTGAGTCTCTCATGCTCCTCTTGAATCTTCGTGGCCGCCTTATTGTCGGCCAAGAGCATGAAGCGGTCGCGGAGTACAGTCATGTCGGCCTGGTGCTATTGCAGCGATACGGCGGAGGCCTCTTGATGTTTCTGGGTGAGGGCGTCCATGGCTGCTTGATGTTGTTGAGTGGGGGCATCCAGGCTGAGCTAATGTTGTTGGAGGAGCACTTCCCTTTGATGGCTCAGACGTTCGTTCACCTTATCCATGTACTATTTGTGAGCTCTCTCCACAGACTGGAGCTCATCCTAGGCCTTGACTTTGGCCAAATTGGCAGCTGCTAGATCTGATTGAAGGTCGGCATAGGTAGATCTTAGGCCACCAGGGCCGTTGAGCTCTTTTTCCAGGGAGGCCACCTTGGTTTTGGCACTGTGCGAGGGGAAGAGGCAGCAGGGGGAAAGGATGAAATGGTAGCAGCAGGTTCTTCGGATGTGGAGGTTCGCTGAGTGGTAGGGGTAGGTTCTGAAGATGCTAAGGTCCGCTGTTTCTTGGATGGAGGGGGTTCTGCAGGTGCCCGCACCTCTGTGGAGGGAACCTCCTGCACCTCATCTTCATCGGTATCACTGTCAAAAAGTTTTTGCTTGTGAACGTCCATATCTTTAGGAGGGGAGTGGGGAGAGGTGTATTGATCGTCCCAATTGGAGATAGAGCAGAATGAAAGGACATCTTCAGGAGCGGAGGAGGTGGGAGGATCGTTAGATTCAAGGGAGGCGGGGGAGTGTGTGGAGGTTCGGGGAGGATTGCGGCGGGAGGTGTGAGTTTGATACCTTTTCTTTGGAGGAGGAGATGCTCGGGGTTTACGCTCTTTGGGAGGAGGAGGACGAAAAAATGGAGCTGAGAAACCGCCTATATTGTGTAAGTCGGGGATTGGTAGCAATGGGGTAGCGGTAGTAGGATGAATACCCAGGCGGTCAGCTTGGGCAGGGCTGAGGTCGCGAAGCTGTTGAAAAATAGGACTCGAGATGTCGGAGTAAATGCTAGACTTGGAGTCTGGCTGCCAACCTGAAAAACAGAGAGATACCACGGTTCAGATATAACAGGGGAAATATATCAAGTTAGAAGGGAAGAACAGAGATACGCACAGCGGGGTATGAAGGCGAGATGGTTAAGAGTTAAATCAGAAGGAAGGTCCGCAGACAAAAACTGCCCCGATATGTACAACGGGTAGTGATGCCACACTTTATCCGAGGTTGTGGTGCGGAGTAGAATGGATTGCTTCTGGGGGCGCACACAAAAGGACTGGTACCCCACACCAATATCTTTGGTACTTTTCTTGATGTAGTATTGAGAAAAGATATCGCGACTCGTAATCTTAGGGTCTCCGGTCTTATTATACAAGTTCGCGACATACATAACTCTCCAAAAATTCCCTATGCCATGACAAGGGGGAATATTGAAATGATTACATACCTCGACGTCCAGTAGAGTGAGAGGCAACGGTAAACCGGCGACAATTTGACCCACAGTGATTACAAGGTGCCCCGGACGTCGGGGAACCAGGTGGGGGTAGTGGGTGACAGATGGCACATGTTCTAAAACTATGTCGGCCGGAATGCCATAGGCAACCCTAATTGCGCCCTAATTAGGTCTACGACACCGGGAAAGGGGCGGCAATAAGGAGATCAGGCGACCAGAGGTGAGGGGGTGGAGACGCTACTCTACCGGACCGGGAAGAGGAAGAGTCACCGAATTCATAATCAGACATTGGAAAAGGAGAGGAACAGACGCTAGAATTTGAATAAATTCAAGTAACAGTGCAAACTAAAACAAAAAGGGGAAAGCTTAGAAAATGTACCAAGAGAAGCAAGTAGAGAAGTGAAGAGCCCAAAGATAATGCTTGAAGGGAAAGGAAGTCACCGAAGGAATTGAGGACGCGCACGCAGGCCAGAAGTTGGTCGAAGGGGAGAAAGGTGGCAGAGCAATAGGGAAGCGAAGGAAGAGTGTGAGAGTTAAAATGAGAAAGGAAGGAGAAGGGGAAGAGTTTAAATAGAGGAGGGATAAAAAGGTAATTTTGGAGAGTTGGGAAAATCGAGGGGTCGGGCCAGTGATCTAGCCAATAGGCGATGCGTGTCAGCCCAAAGTACGAGGGGCAGCAGAAAACGCGTGATGATTACAATCAGTATCACACGCAAACCGATGAGGGGATATTAGGCTGCACAGAGAATGAGGCGGTGAGGGTTCTCGACCCCGGGTCCATTAATAGGACCGCAGAGTTGAGAAGGGGCATTTGTGGTGGCCCAATAAAGGGACTGAGACCAAGTTAGCGGGATAAAGAGGGGGATGCAGGATAATAAGATAACTCGAGAAACAGGGAAATATAACTGCGAAACCCTAAACCGCGGATGTGGCATGTGTATGGCAGAGATGGGGAGCCACACAATGAGAGGACAGATGGACGATCCAGATACAGAGGGTGTGGTGACCTCATAAAGGGAAAGAGACCAAGTCAGTGGGACAAAGAGTGGAATGCAGCATAAGAAGATAACCTAGGGAGCAGAGAAACATAAATGCGGGACCCTAGACTGCGGACGTGGCATATGTATGGCAGAAAGGGGAGCCACCGGATGAGAGGACATATGGGTGATCCATATCATAAGGGGAAGGGGTATAAAAAGAAGAGGATGGAGATAGAAGAGGGAGGCCGCATTAGAGAAAGAGAGAACAAAGACATTGAGAGAGAGAAGGAAAGAGAAAAAGAGAGAACTATTGAGAGATTGAGATTTTAGGTTCATACATCTACATTAACAACACATAAACCATCTGAGCATGACAGGCAGAGCACTATGAATAAAAGCTTACTATTTATGAACATTACTCACTATTGAAACTGTTATTTAAAAATTTAGTTTAAATTTTGTCTAGCAAATGAAACTATTTCATGATCATTAGCCAATAGTTTAATGTTTATCGATTATGCCAATTCTTTTGTTTATCTATCCTCTAAAATATTATTATTATCTTGAGACTACTTTGAATATGAATTAGGTTGAGGTCTAATGCAATAGCTATACACACAAGAATATGAATCTGCAATCAAATGTAGTCAATATGAATATCAGATACGCTCAGAAATAAAATCCTTACATACAGAACTCATTCCCTATAGTATGTAATATCTTATCCTACTTCACAATAAAGCATTGTATTCTAACGAACCTACCCCCTAGACACACATATTTGTTGATTACCTCTGGAGCAACATAGTTAGGTGTTCCTCATGTTGTATGAAGCAGTCCATCTTCTTGAAAGTTCAGTCAAATCTTTACAAGCACTGAAATATGACTTCTTAGTCATTGCTCCACAAAAACAAAATCTAATAATCATAGGGTATTCGCAGCAAAAAATGATTAATTGTTTGGAATAAACTTCTATTAGGCATAACTTTCACATTTACTAACAAGCAAAAAAAATGAAATAGATGCCACCACACTCACTCGAACTTGCTAAGGCAGTACACTTAGTCCAAAATCTGAGACCTTAAGAGCTCCATTAGAATCGAGTACCAGATTCTCCGGCTACAATAACCAAATAATGGAAAAGATGTCTAACTCTGTTCCAACTAATCAAGTTTGTGAAAGGTGTAGTAGCCCAATGAAGAGAGGTGGACTAGGTCAACAGGAGAAGGAATGGGAGGTAACATAATAGGGGACGTCGAAGAGTAGGGGATCGTGACTGCGGAACCCTAAACCGTGGACGTGGCATAGGTACGGCAGCAAGAGGGACCAAGGGATGGAAGGACAGGTGGACGAGCCAGATGAAGTGGAGAAGGGGTATTGTCGTGGCCTAATAAAAAGAGGTAGACTAGGTCAACAGGAGAAGGAAGGGGATGTAACCTAGTAGGGGAAGACGAGGAGTATGGGATTATGACCGCGGAACCCTAACCGCGGACTTGGCATAGGTACAGCAGCAAGAGGGACCAAGGGATTGAAAGACAGGTGGAGGAACCAGATGAAGTGGAGAAGAGATATAAAAAGAAGAGGATGGATAGAAGAAAGGGGGCCGCACATTAGAGAAGTGAGAAAGGAAAGAGAAGAAAGAAAAAGAGAGAGCAAATAGTTCTAGGTTTTGAATCTTAGATTCTTCGGTTCTTGTTTGTAGTTTTTTAGGTTCATACATTTGGCGCCGTCTGTGGGGACCGAAGAGAGTGTAGAAGGTAGAAATGGCACCGAAAGCGAAGAAAGGGGTGGGCAGACCGAAGAGGGCAGTGGTGCAAGATCCAACACTGGAGGCGGTGATAGATAAGGCGGGAGATCAAGAAGTGGAGCATGAAATAGAAGAGACTCAGCTTATGCGAGAGGAGATCGGGAGACTGAGAGAGAAGAACAACGAACTGAGGAGAGAAAAAGAAATAGCGAAGGAGCAAGAAGGGGAAGAAGCAGGTGAGGAATCCGACAACGGGGAAGGGGGGCCTAACCTCGTCGAGAACCCGGTGGCAGGCTTGACCATGGAACAAGTTCAGGAATGATAGAAAATGATAGAGAGGCGAATCGGCAGCAGGCAAAGGGTAGTGGGGGAGCAGCTAGCCAAGTCGTAGCCGGACTAAATCGCAATCCATTAGCGGACAGCATCTGGACGTCAGAGGTGCCAAAGCATTTTAACCAACCTAGGTTCGAGAGATATGATTGCAAAGGAAACCCGGCCGACCACATCTATAAATTCTGACAACAGATGCCTCTCAGGCAAGAGGCGCGGTATGATGGACTGCGGTGCATGATGTTCCCAGCTAGCCTGAAAGGAGGGGAATCGGACTGGTATTACCAGTTGCCAGCGGGAAGCATAAGTAATTTCCAAGAGTTGGAACATGCATTTATAGGTCATTTCATACACCAAAAGAAGCTAGTGGTAGATATCGCGGCATTGTTCAATGTCCAACAAAGATATGCGGAATCAGTGAGGGAGTATCTGTGCTGGTTCAAAGTCGAGACATTGAAAGTTGAAAATCTGGATGAGAGAACCGCAGTGATCGCATTTGAGAGGGGGTTGTGGCCAGGAACTGGAGTACACCAATCTGTGGTGAAGAACGAGATTGCAACCTTGCATGAGTTATATCCGCGGGTAGAAAAATATATCAGGTATGAGGACACAGTATAGAAGGAGTCTAAGAGATCAGGGAAAGCAGTGTTGTCATTAGAGAAGGATAGGGAACGCCGAAGGGCAGAGACATCCGAAAGGGAAAGCGGTAGGTATCGCGGATACCCCCCATGGGCAGAAAGAAGCCTGGAGGGGATCCGGAGGGAGAACAGAGAAAGGAAGCCATACCGCGAGATAGAAGTGACGCTGCTGAATAGACCCCTGAGCGAGATACTATCATTGATTAAGAACCTGCAGGGATATGAAGGGTCGCGGAACACACCAATAGAACTGGCGGATAAACCTTTCTGCGCCTTTCATCAGATACGAAATTATGAAACCGACGACTGTTATGCACTGAAGTGGTTGGTTCAGCAATTAGTGGAAAAAGGGAGGATGAGGGAGTTTGTGAAAGGTGTACAGAATGAGGAGCGCTTGTCGTGCCAGGATTGAATATTAAGAACAATCAATGTGATTTTTAGTGGGGAGGTACTAAGTCATAATGCGCATAGAGACAGGGTGAGGAGAACCACAAGCATCCAGCAAATCAATGATGGGTCAGACAGGCCGCGACCAAGGATAGGGTCAGTAGAAGACAAAGACAGGATTATCTTTAGCAGTGCGGATCTACAGGTAGTGGATTCTCCCCATGAAGACGCGTTGGTCATCACGGTAGCAATGAGTAATTATATGTTAAAGAGGGTGTTGATCGATTGTGGTAGTGTAGTGGATTTGTTGTTTAAATGAGCTTTAGAAGAAATGGGGATTGATCCTAGGCAATTGAGGCCTCTGCGAACCAATTTATATGGGTTCAATAGGAGTATGACAGAGCCCATGGGAGAACTCTTATTGCTGGTAACCATGGGTCCAGTGACAATTTTCGCACGGTTTATGGTGGTAGATTCTTCTTCATAGTACAACGTGATTTTAGGGAGACGGTGAATTCACGAGATGAAGGTTGTCCCATCGACGTACTACCAAGTGATTCGGTTTCCCACCCCGACAGGCATGTGTGAAGTTCGCGGAGATCAGGTGACGGCTAAGAACAGTCATCGGGGTACAGTGAAACGATTAATCCACGAACCAGAAGAAGAGAACTCAAACCCTAGGAAGAGGCAAGCATAGCAGTTACAGTGCACCATTAGGAAGAGGGAAGAGGAGTCAGCGATGGGTCTGAAGACGCTTGATGAGATTGAAATGGTAAATATTAGGGAGAGGGAGGAAGAGAGGTTCACGTCGGTAGGGTCCAGTTTGTCGGAGGAGTGGAAAAGTAAGTTAATACAATTCTTGTCAGAAAACAAAGATGTGTTTGCGTGGGTGATAGAGGATGTTACAGGATTAGATCCAGAGTTTGTGTGTCATCAGTTACACATGAAGGAAGATGCCAAGCCAGTGAGGCAGCAAATGCGGAGCATTAGGCCAAAATATGTGTATGGCATTCGCGAGGAGGTTGCACGGTTGAAAGGAGTTGTAATAATACGAGAAGTGGAATTTACATATTGGCTATCCAATGTGGTCGCTGTACCAGAGAAGAATGGCAAGGTCCGGATGTGGGTCGACTTTACAGATGTGAATGTGGAGTGCTCGAAGGATAGCTATCCCATGCCACGGGTGGATGAATTTGTGGATAGGACAGCAGGATTCAAGATATTTTCGTTCATGGACACATCTATTGGGTATAATCAGGTCGCAATGTACGAGCTAGATCAGAAGAAGACAACATTTGTTGTAGAAGGTGACACATATTGCTATACAAGGATGCCATTTGGACTAAAGAATGCTGGAGCCACTTTTCAACGGTTGGGGAAGAAAATATTTGAAAGCAAGATTCAGAAGGGGATTGAAATATACATAGATGACATGGTGGAAAAAAGCAAGTCTGAGGTGGAACATCTAGAGGGATTAAGGGAAACAATCAAGATATTGTGAAACTACAATTTGAAGTTGAATCCCAAGAAATGCACATTCGGAGTGACCACAGGAAAGTTCTTGGGCTACATTGTTACTCATCGGGGAATAGAGGCTAATCCCGAGCAGATAAGAGCCTTGGTGGAGATGTCATCGCCGCAGAATGTCACATAGGCGCAGCGGCTTGCTGGCAGGGTTGTGGCTTTGAATAGATTCATTTCCAAGTCATCAGACAAATGTAGACCACTATATCGGTTACTGAGAAGCACCCCGGATTTCTTATGGACATCAGAGTGTGAGGAGGCGTTCCAAGAGCTGAAGAGGTATTTGGGCAAGGCTCCCTTGCTGTCACGACCAGAGCAGGGGGAGAAGTTATACCTGTATTTGGAGGCCACCGAGTATGCGGTTAGTTCAGGTCTTGTCCGGCTAGTCGATCGAGTGGAGAAGCTAGTGTATTTTCAAAGCAAAACATTGTTGGATGTAGAGACGTGGTACAACAGAATGGAGAAGTATGACCTTGCTTTAATCTTCTCCACCCTAAAACTGAAACCTTACTTTGAGTCACACTCGGTTGTGGTGGTGATGAACCTGCCTCTCAAACAAGCATTAAGGACTGAGAAATCAGGTAGAATGTTGAAATAGGCAGTGATGCTTAGCTCGTACGAGATACAATATCAGATAAGAACAGCAGAGAAGGCTCAGGCAGTAGCATAGTTTCTGGCAGGGTTCCCCGCAGAGGATCCCACGTGGGGAGAGGAGATGGTCATGGAATTAGAGAAGGACGTAGAGCCCGATCTACTAGACCCTTGGGATAAGAGGACTGGGTGGAGAGTATTCGCAGATGGATCTACCATGGACGCATGCAGCGGCATAGGGGTTATGTTGGTTACTCATGACAATAACATAATAGAGCTGACCATGAATCTAGGATTTGTGGCATCTAGTAATGAAGCAGAGTACGAGGCAGTTATACCGGGATTGAGAATGGCTGAGGACTTGGGAGTGAAGAAATTAACCATGTATTCCGATTCGAACCTAGTGGTATGTCAGGCAAATGGAGGGTTCGCTGCCCGATGTCCACAAATGGCCAAGTACTTAAAGGTAGTGCACCAAAGGGCCAACAAATTTGCGAAGCTCAGATTTGTACACTTGGGGCACGGTGAGAATAGACATGCAGACGCTCTGGCGTACATGGTGGTAGCCATGCCTGGGTCAGAGGAAAGAACAATATAGGTAGAAAGATTGGAGAGGCCTAGAATGGAGGAGTTGATAGAGGTGTGTCAGATTACTGAAGAAGAAGGGGATGGATGGACCCCATTAAGTATTTCTTGGAGGGAAAGGAAGTGACGGACAAGAAAGAAAAAAGGAGGTTGGAACAGGCTTCTCAGAGATATGTTTTGTTGGAAGGTGAATTGTATTGAAAAAACTTCAACGGACCATTGTTGAAATGTCTAGGACCGCGGTTAAACTTGGAGGTGCTGGCAGAATTGCATAGGTGAGTGTGGGAGCCATTCCGCCGGGAGGACTACGGCGCATCGAATGTTGACACAAGGCTACTTCTGGCCCCACATGAAAAAGGATGCGGTGGAATTCACTAAGAAATATGACAAGTGTCAGAGATTTTCACAGCTAATATTCACCCCTGTGGAACCCCTCCATAATGTCTCAAGTCCGTGGCCCTTTGCTATGTGGGAGATGGATATCGTAGGACCATTGCCCATGGCCAATGACAAAAGGAGATATATGCTGGTAGCAATGGACTACTTCACTAAATGGATAGAGGTCGTACCTTTGCAACAGGTGAAGGAGCCACAGGTAATTAAGTTTTTATGGGAGAACATCATCTGCCGGTTTGGGCTGCCGTATGCCATCATTGCTGATAATGGGACACAGTTCATCGGAGCAAAGGTGACTAAGTTTCTGCAGGCGTACAAGGTGAAACAGGGGTTCTCGGCCCCCTGCAACCCTGAGGGCAACGGACAGGCCGAATCTTCCAACAAAACAATAATGAACAACCTCAAGAGGAAGTTGGAAGACAAGAAGGGCACGTGGCAGATGAGTTGAACCATGTTCTTTGGGCTTATCGAACTACACCTCGAACCACCACCAAGGAGACACCATTTGCCTTCGTCTACGACGTCGAGGCCGTAATTCCTTCTGAGATGGTGGCGGCCACCATGCGAACTAAGGCCATGGAGGACGGGTCGAACTGGCATATCTTGGCAGGGGATTTGAATCTGGCAGAAGAGAAATGAGTCTCAGCACGCATCCAGTTAGAAGAGTATCATAGGCGGCTACAAAGGTAATATAACAAGCGAATCAAGCTGCAGCAATTCAAGATAGGAGACTTGGTGCTCCGCCGAGTGACTACGAGTACAAAGAAAGAAAAGGATGGGAAGTTGGGTCCGAACTGGGAAGGGCCATACACCGTGGTGAATGTAGGAGGGTCTGGTACTTAGAAGCTGCGAACAATGAAGGGAAAACTGATAGAAAAACCTTGGAATGTAAGAATGTTGAAAAAGTTTTGCAATTGAATGTAATGAGGTTACCAAGCAATGTAAGGAAAGTCCAGAGCTAAGGACTAGGGTTGTTTGTAAATATAAGACCACAACACTTTTGTGAAATGAAATTTGTTTGCTATGTATGATGTTTAAATAGGAATGCGGATAGAGAACCAGAGATATGAGAGACACATGGGGCAATGAGAGTGACCCCATCGGGCTTCTACGCCCATTAGAGGGAGAAGCAGCAGAGGGGATGAGCCCTTCGCTGACATTAGAGTTGGAGGGAGCCTGGAACAAGATGAGTTGTTCTAGCAGATCATGGCATGATCAAGCCCGCAGAGCGGGATGAGCCCTCCACGGATCAGAGATGCAAGAGACACATGGGTCAATGAGAGTGACCCCATCGGGCTTCTACACCCATCAGTGGGAGAAGCAGCGGAGGGGATGAGCCATTCGCTGATGCTAGAGCTGGAGGGAGCCTGGAACAAGATGAGTTGTCCTAGCAGGTCATGGCATGATCGAGCCCGCAGAGCGGGATGAGCCCGCCGTGGATTAGAGATGCAAGAGACACATGGGGCAATGAGAGTGACCACATCAGGCTTTTACGCCCATCAGAGGGAGAAGTAGCGGAGGGGATGAGCCCTTCACTGACGCTAGAGCTAGAGGGAGCCTGGAACAAGATGAGTTGTTCTAGCAGGTCATGACATGATCGAGCCCGGGGAGGGGGACGAGCCCTCTGCGGATCAGAGAGGCAAATGGCACATGGGGAAATGAGATTGACCGGGTTTCTATGCCATTCAGAGGGAGAATCGGTGGAGAGGATGAGCTATTCGCTGACACCAGAGGTGGGGGGAGCCTAGAACAAGATGAGTTGTTTCAGCAAACTTTATGGCCCGATTAAAGCCCGTGGAGTGGGATGAGCTCTCCACAGATCAGAGACGCAAAAGGCACATGGGGCAAGAAGAGTGACCCCATCGGGGTTCCACGCCTATTAGAGGGGCAGTGGAGGGGATGAACCCTTCACTGACACTAGAGGTGGAGTGAGCCTGGAGCGAGAGAAGTTGGTCTAGCAGGCTTCATGGCCTGATTAAGCCCGCGGAGTGGGATGAGCCCTCCGCAGATTAGAGATACAAGAGACACGTGGGGCAAAGAAGTTTGCCTTCATCGAACTACGCTGCCTAACCGAGCATGCCGCATGACTTAGCTGAGGCGGCGGATTGCCCTAATGAAGTGTGGAAAGCTTCAGGGGTGAAAATTTCAGGAAGGTGCTAAAGAGAGGGCAAAGGATTGTCTAGAGATGTGGAAAGGTACATGTAGGTATGCTTTGCAAGTTAAACAAGTAGATAAAGCTCAAAAATAAAAAGATAACATGCACATTAAGCGAAATTTAGCATCATAGTCACTAAACAAGAGACAAAGCGCGAGTTTGTAACAATTTTTAATACAAATAGATGTCTAGGGCATTCCCTAGGTAGACTCATCAACGTTCATCTCATCAGTGGCTGCCGCTAGGGAGGGATTCTCTTCATTTTCTTCCAACACAGGGTGTTCGGGATTGACATCAGTGGCCAAGACTCCTTCCCTTGCGACCTCAGGGGACTCGATCACCGGGGGCTAGCCTTTTGGGGAGAAGTCGGCCTTCCTGTGTGAGCTGTGAATGCTCTTCCTGGATCTTCTTGGCCGCCCTCTTGTCGGCCAGGGCCTTGAAGCGGTCGCGAAGAACAGTCATGTCCGTTTGGTGCTGCTGCAGCAGTTTGTCCGTAGCCTCCTGATGATTCTGACTAAGGGCATCCACGGCCCCCTGGTGCTGTTGGGTGAGGGAGTCCAAGTTGAGCTGGTGTTGTTAGAGGAGCACTTCTCTTTGATTGCTCAAGCGTTCATTGATTGAGTCCATGTATCGTTCGTGAGATGACTCTCCAGACCTGAGCTCATCCTGTGCCTTGACTTTAGCCAAATTGGCAGCTTCTAGATCCGTTTGGAGTCCGGCATAGGCAGCTCGTAAGCCAGCAGGGCCGTTAAGCTCTTGCTCCAGGGCTGCCACCTTATTTTTGGCACTAAAAAGGCCGCGGATCATAAAGGAGATATCCAGGCTCACCTGAGGCCAAAGAGGAAGATGGATACAAAGAAAAAAAGGTGGGGAGTTGTACCCTTTCCCAATTAGTATACAACAAAGTACGGTGTTGGTCAAACGAACCCCCGTCCGCATATGCTATGTCCTTGGGCAGGTGAGCATTGTAAAACAAGGAGGAGGCTACGGTAGCATTGTCCAGAGCGAAGTCCGCCGTGTTCACCTTATGGTTGCACACCTTGAAAATCGGACAGAAGTCCTCTGCAGCAGCAAGTTTGGAGGTCGGGACAGTAGGCGGAGATGGCTCTTTGCCAGACCGGTGTGTGCGGGGGGAGGTGACAATAAGGTGAAGGGGTGAAGAGCTAGGAGCTGGTTCTGTGGAGGCAGAGACCTACTAAGTGGTGGTGGCAGGTTCTTCAAATGCAGTAGTCCGCTGCCTCTTGGAGGGAGGCTGGTCAACAGGAGCTTGCACTTCACTGGGGGGAACTTCCATCACCTCATCCTCATTGGAGTCACTATCGAACAATTTTTGCTTGTGGACATCCATCTCGACGGAAGAAAAGTGGGGAGAAGTGTATTGATCGTCCCAGGTGGAGATAGATCGATATGATGGGACGTGTTCCGGAGCAGAGGAGTGGGGAGGATCGGGAGATTCGAAGGAGGTGGGGGAGTGTGAGGAAGTTCGGAGATGCTGGCGGCATGAGGTATGGGGGCGAGGCCTATGCCTTGGAGGAGGGGACGCTCTGGGCTTTCGCTCCTTGGGAGGGGGAGGACGGTAAAAGGGTGTGGAAAGACCGCCGATATGTTGCAGAGCGGGGATGGGCAATATGGGAGTAGCGGTAGTGGGATGGATACCCAGACGGTCGGTTTGAGTAGGACCGAGGTCACGGAGTCTTTGGAAAATGGGGCATGAGATGTCGAAATAGATGCTGGACTTGGAATCGGGCTGCCAACCTGTGAAACAAAAAGAAACAGCGGCTCAGTGATAACAGGGGCAACATATCAAGGGAGAAGAGAAAAGAGAAGACACTCACCTCTGGTTATGAAGGCGAGATGGTTAAGTGCTAAATCAAAAAGGATGTCCGCAGACAGAAATTGACCCAACATATACAACCGGTAATGGTGCCACACTTTATCAGAGGAGGTGATGCGGAGTACAAAGGATTGCTTTTGAGGGCGTACAAAAAATGACTGGTACCCCACACCGACATCTTTGGTACTTTTCTTGAGGTAGTATTGAGAAAAGATATCGCGGCTCGTAATCTTGCGTTCTCCAGGCTTATTATACGAGTTTGCGGCATACATGATTCTCCAAAAATTCCCTATGCCTTGGCAGGGGGGGAATGTTGAAGTGATTACACACATTAACGTCAAATAGTGTGAGTGGAAGCCGTAGACCGACGACAATTTAGCCTACCATGATGACAAGGCATCTCGGTCTGCGGGGAACCAGGTGAGGGTAATGGGTGACGGAAGGCACGTGTTCTAGACCTATGTCGGCCGGGATTCCGTAGGCAACCCTAATTGCATTCAAATTCATTCTACGACACCGAGATGGAGGCAGCAGTAAGGAAACTGGGCGACCAGAGGTGGATGGGACTGCAGCGGGGGCAAAAGGGGGTGGAGACGCTATCCTATCAGACTAAGAAGAGGAAGGGCCACCAGATTCGGAGCCTGACATGAGGAAAGGGGAGAAACAGTCGCGAGAATTTGAATCAATTCAAATACACAGTGCCAACAAAAGAAAAAAAAAATGTCAGAGAACGTACCTACGAGAGGGGAGAAAGGAGTGACAAGCCCAGAGGGAGTGCTGGAAAGGAAGGGAATGCGTTGGAGAAAGAGAAGACAAGCACACGAACCAGAGACTGATCGGAAGGGAAGAGTTGGCAGAGCAAAAAGAAGACAAAGGGAGATGGCAAAAGAAGAAAGGAGAAAAGGAAGAGAGTGATGAAATTTAAATTGGGGAAGGGCAAATGGGTAATTACAAAAGAAAATCGAAGAGGTGGGCCAGTGATCCAGCCAAAGGGTGACGCGTGGAGGCTCGAGGTACGAGGGGCAGCAGAAAACGCGTGTGATGATTGCCATCACATCACACACAAATCGATGAAAGAAATATTAATGACACAGAGAACGAAATGGCGGGAGTTCTCAACCCCGGGTCCATCAACGGGACCGCGGAGTCGAGAAGGGGCATTTGTAGTGGCCCAATGAAGAGAGGTGGACTAGGTCAACAGGAGAAGGAATGTGAGGTAACATAATAGGGGAAGTCAAATAGTAGGGGATCATGACCGCAGAACCCTAAACTGCGGACGTGGCACAGGTACAGCAGCAAGAGGGACCAAGGGATGGAAGGACAGGTGGACGAGACAGATGAAGTGGAGAAGGGGTATTGTCGTGACCCAATAAAGAGAGGTGGACTAGGTCAACAGGAGATGGAAGGGGATGTAACCTAGTAGGGAAAGACGAGGAGTATGGGATTGTGACCGCAGAACCCTAACTGCGGATGTGGCATAGGTACGGCAGCAAGAGGGACCGAGGGATGGAAAGATAGGTGGAGGAACCAGATGAAGTGGAGAAGAGATATAAAAAGAAGAGGATGGATAGAAGAAAGGGGGCCGCACATTAGAGAAGTGAGAAAGGAAAGAGAAGAAAGAAAAAGAGAGAGCAAGTAGTTCTAGGTTTTGAATCTTAGATTCTTCGGTTCTTGTTTGTAGTTTTTTAGGTTCATACAAAGGGGAGGATCATAAAGACAAAACAAGGGATAATATGGAGGATCCTAGAATCCAAAACTTTTTTCACCTTGAGGTCCCTATGAAAAACACCTCTGCTGTGGCAGTAATCCACGTCATTGATGACCTGCTGAAAATAATTTCTCGATTAATCTTCCTTCAACCTCCCATTACTAGCTTGTCATGAAGACAAGAAAAAGAAATGGATCCATAGAACCCTATAATGATTGAATCCTACACCATTAAACCTAAGCTACATTGACACGAATACGTGTATCAGTATCGGACACGGATGCAAAGTGAATTTGAGGTAAATCACATACAATATAAGTCTGATATGTGTCCGACACGGACACGTGGACACATATCCGATACAAATGTTTTTCAAAACATGTCCATGTAATATAGCGTTAAACCAAACTGCTGAAAGGACCAAATGTATTGAACCAAGAGCTTAAAATTTTGTCAAAGAGTTCACCACCAGTCACAAATTCCATAACAATGTATATCTTTGTCTTGCTAGCCATAACCTACACAAACAGCAGTAAACTACGGTAGCTAGAAGTAGAAGTAGAGTAAACCATTCTACAATCAAAATCTTCCATGTGTAGAAACAAATTAATGAAATTAGCAAAAGAGTGCGGACTCAGGCAATGTAGTGAATTCCCAATCTACACACTAGAGAACGCACAACTATTGGTCACAGTTCACTAATGAAACAATGAACTCATAAACAAGAGATCAATATATGGTGAAGATATATTATTGTGAAAACAATGTCATAACCATCTTACCTCATACATTCGTATAACATTTGGGTGTCTGATCAATTTCTTGGTTGAAATTTCCCATTTTATCTATTTAAAAAGAAAACATACAAAAACCATAGTAATTAAAAGCGGAGAATCCCGGCAGATAGACAAACGGGTCAAAATTAAAGATCAATATACTTACTCGGCAAACTGAACTTCTAGATCATCCAAATAATGTCCATTTCACCATGCAGCCAAACCAAACTTAATATAGAGAGGAGATAATTCATGATTTCTCTTAATTTTCATGTGCGTGCTCATACTAATGTTGGTTCTCATCTTCATGCTGCTGAAAGAAAGAAAGAGAAGGCAAAGATAATCACAGATTAGATGGTCACTTATTTACACGAAATATAAATAGGGGCATCTATTAGATTTTGAATTGGATTTCAAATTCGAATTAGCAATCCTTAAGTAAAGCCCAAAAATAATGGAACCATCTGATATTACTGCCAAATTTCCTATAAATATTGCGATAAACTCAACACTCCACCCTCCTAACATGAATTTCATATAAAATTGAGAATTGGGTATGAAAATACCTGCTATGTAGTTCTCTGAGTTTGTTTTCGATTAGGTCAATCTGATCACTGAAAATTTGTTTTCGTGTAATGCCGCGGTTTCTTCATTTCAGTCCCATATAATTGTGTGCTTTTCATCTAAGGCAAGGTATGGGCGGTAAGTGAAAGTTTTCGATCATTTGATTTGGGGTGTGCTCTGTAACTTAATTTGAATAGAAGTTGTGATACAAATACCCGCTTAAAATATATCTTTTAAAATTTGTTGGGCCTAGGCCCAATAGTACATGTAGAAGTTTGAAAAAAAAAACTATTTTAAGATATATACAAAACTAAATTAGATCACTCCTACGAAATCATGCCTTATCTCCTATATATGTACAAAAAAAAACAATTGCACACATATCGAAAAACTAGGTAGCCAACTTTCTTTATCTTTTCCATTATTTACAATTCTTTTTTTAGTTCATTTCATATTGATTAAGTTTTTTTTTATATATATTAAAGAGTATTGGATAAAGAATTTATAAATTTTATTATGTATATTGCAGATAATGGCGTATGAAAATTACAGCTTACGTAAAAAAAATTGCTAAAGGAAATTCTAGAAGCAAGACTTAACGTTCAACAAGATCCAGTCTACAACACAGAATTAGAGAACGGACGATTCAAAAGCACTGTAACATTAAAGGTACCAAAAGACTTATTCTTTAACAATGAAGACGTAGTTAAAGAAATTGATGGAAGCACTACATATTCTGTTGCAAAAGCAAAGGATTCAACAGCTTTTCACGCAATACAATTTATAAAGGATGAACATGATATAGAAATTGAAGACTTCAATTTCAAAGAACTTATGAAGAAAAGAAAAGAGGTTGAAGAGAAATAGAATTAACTCGACGTCCTCAGAAATATTATGCTAGATTGTTTGGTTGATGGTAAACACAACAAAGATAAGATATATTGTCTCGAAGAAAAAATTAAAGAAATGAAGGACTTGGAAAAAAACCAAAACAAGGGCAAAAGCTAAAAAGAGGAAAAGAACGGTTTCATAATAAAGAAAAGAAAACAATGAGAATTAGTACTTGAGTACCAAAATTTTATTGTGTTGATCAAATAAGATTTTTTTTTCTGTTGAACGCTTATTTCAAACTTTATATATGCACTAATTTCAATTATTAAGGTTGTTTTGAAAGAAGAATGTAGTATGAACTTTTGAAAGAAGAATGTATGGCATTGCCAAATATGTAGTCAATCGTCTAGTGATTCTATATTCTCTATAGAACTTTGTTTCTCTGGTCCTGCCGTGCTCTTAAATAAAATTAACTCTTCAACAGGATCAACATCATATGTGTTGTCATCGAGTTCAATTGATGAGGTATGCAATTGGGAATCACCAACTACTACAATTATCAGGCTGAAAACAAACTAACACTCCAACATAACTGCCAGGTGGGACTGCGTCAACACCCAAGCTCATTACCTTACAATCAAATATGAAATATTGAACTACCTAGCTATAGCTAAGGTATTTGAATATGGTAATGCAGTAGTGGTTAATCTTGAAACATATAGACAATTATTTGTTCAACTGACAAAAGAAAACATGCAATCCTAAAGACTTGCAACAAAAGTTTCTAAATTGATATTATATTTTCAAAAAAAAAAAAACTGCTCCTAACATATTCATGATTAATGCTAAGAGAGAAAAAGGATAGGAAACATTACACTATGATCACCATATGCTAGAAAATAATTTAAGGCATTTCAATTCAAAACATACAAAACTACCCTCCAAAAAAAAAAAAACTAACACCAACTTTCTAAAACAAACAAAACAGTAGTTGGTATTTCTTAATAATATCCACAGCTACCTCAGCAGCCAGCATATGTGACTTTGCTATCCATTTTTGTGTTTCCAACAGCCACACATTTGTCTTCCAAATCCATACTCTCACATATTACTCCTGATGCAGGTTTACTACTAAACCTGACAAATTAAACATCAAATATTCAATTTAGCCAAAACAGAAATTAAAAGAAAGAGGAAGAAATGGCAAATAAGTGATATAAAGAGAATAACATAAGAATGTGGTTTGGAGGGTTTATACAACAACACACACACACAGAGAAATTGAAAGGGGAAAGAAAGCCTATGACCAACCCAATCTGTAACACAAACATTTTAGGACTGCATGGACCTAAATATGACCACCAGCAAATGGTAGGGTACATACGTATGCATCACTAAGAATGTGAAGAGACTCCATAAAAATCATCACACAGTACAAATAGGATGCCCACAAGGAATAAATAAGCAAAAGACATGTTAACTACTTCTATTCACTTGCCAAAACAATTAACCAATTTCCTTGCTGGAAGTGCGAATGGATCAATAATTCCTTCCAATTGCCTAAAGCCATGTCATCAATATACAATGCCCTTCTCTAATGCATTTCTAAGCAAATCCAACTATCACACCTACCCCAGGGCATGACAACTCAGTTAAACAACAAACAAAAATAAATAACCTTCGGCTAATCAAGATCATGCACACATATCAAAACAACACCCAAGGATCACTTGAAGAACTAATCTAACCATCTTCAAGAAGTTAATCAAAATGGGTATCTAAAATATAAAACAAGGGATATTAATTATACTATAAACAAAGGAAAAAATTTATATGATAAAAAACAATTACCTAGCAACAACTTTTACTGCTAAATCATCTTTTTTTAGTATTCACATTTTGAGCACTTGAACTTCCTGCATCATAAAGTTTTTGAATGCTCTTCATTTCTTCAAAGTTATTAAGGTTAAGAAAAACAATGAGGGAAAAACTTCTACACTTTCACCGAAACAAACTTCAGACGTCACAACTTCTTGTTTTTTGTATTTGAACAATTAAATCTCAGTTCATGTGTCTCATGTAACAAAAAATTGGAAACTAGATCAAATACATTGAACTAACCTAAAAACTTAATTAAATTGGATGCAACTATACTTAACTTAACTCATAAAATAATTAATGGAAAATCGAAAACTTTATATAAATGCATTGGTTTTTTTTTTTTTAAAAAAAATAAACAATGAGGCCAAAACCATTTTATGGATAACTCGATGTTTAGACGACTACACCATCACAAAATTCCAACGAATTAATGGACTATGGGCCAAAGTTTGGGCTTTCGTAAAATACATACATATTTAGAAGACTTTGGCCTTTTGATGTTGTTCGTACATTTTTTTGGCTGGATACACTATTCATACATACAAAATACACTCTAACGCTTTGTTCAAACAATGTTACAGCATATTCAAACAACATTATGCAAAGTTGCACACCTGTTTGTAATATTTTAACTATAAATTCCACATACATTGATAAATAGTAGCAGATAAATAATAGTTCGGTTAATACGAATTTTATCGTTCCAATTCTTTGATTCTTCTTCCATCACAACTTAACGATTCAGTAAGTGCAAGTTTATACATCAACAAAAATATTTTAATAACTAAACCAATGATACATTTTCATTAAAAAATTAAACTCAGCCACAATTAAATAAGTTAATAGACTTTATTATGGGCTATGTCTAATATGCACTATAGCCCTAAGAAGTGCACTATGGCCCTAAGCGATAAAATTGGACTGTATGCGTCAATTTAGTTCGTATTACATATTACCAAATGGGCTTATCACTTAACTCCACATTTGTATACAACCCACATTTTAATATAGTTTGGAAGTAACATTTTTTATACATAATAATGATATAAAAATGGGCCCAATACTGCAGCGACAATCAGTATATAAGTGATTGTACCATTGAGTGCATTAATATAAATCAATGTTCATACCTCAACATAAGCTATGAACAATCAATGTTCATATAAACAATCATTGTTCATACCTCAACATAATAGGTGATCAGTAAGAACACCTATTGGAGTATGAACAATCATTGTTCATACCTCAACATGAGCTATGAATAATTAGTGTTCATACATTAATATATTGTATGAGGTATGTTCACCTATTTGGGTATGGACAATCATTTTTCATACATCAACATAAAGTATGAACACTCATTGTTCATAGCAAAACCACAAATAGGGTAAAATCGGAAAATATTTATTTCAAATCCGAGCTATTTGTCCTTACGAGTTATTTTCACTCAAAAATTGGTTTTCATGGTTATTTTCACCTAAAAATTGTCCTTGAGAGTGAGTAAAAAAAAATGCTGATTCTAACAGTGATTTTCACTCGAAAATGGGCCTTGGGACCAATTTCTTGTTTCACTCAATTAATCATCAAGCAAATTGGGGTGGATAAAGAAAATCAGCTGGTAGATATGTTAAGTTTATTTAAAGTAATATTTGCTAATATGGAATTAAAGATGAATTGTAATTTTCTTTTGGAATATATTCACTAATTAATATTGTATATTTTATACGATTGTACATAATATATATTCTTAGAAAGCAATTTATTTTTCCTTAATCAACATATTTTCTCTACTCCTAAAAAAGTAACAATAATTCTTTAGCTTGTTTTAGCTTGTTTTAGGAAGGCTATAGTATGTGATTTATGGCCTTGTGATTGTTATCCAAAACAGCTAGGTCTGTTACCTTGTTAAAATATATTGTTGCTTGATTGACATAAACATTCCGAATATAACAGATTGTATTCAACACTAAGAACAACTCAAAATAAATCTATATAATGAGCATATTAGCAGCATATCGTTGTATATGAAACCAAAACTTCACTTTATGGGTTTAATGAAACTTTTCCCGTTGCTATTCTTGGTTCTTTTTCTCGAATTGAGCCACAATGGTATCGATGGAGGAAGGACTATATCTAAAGAAGAGGACTTGGAGTTGGAGAGGCAAGTCAAGCAACTCAATAAGCCAGCAGTCAAGACTATTACGGTATTACATTTTAGTGTTCCATATGTGAGGATCAGCATGGATTTTAAGATATGGTCATTGGGATTTTAAGTTGTGTATGTTGTCGAGGTATCCAAAAGGTTGCAATATAATTAAGATTTTTCAAATGTAACTATCATCAAACAAAGATTTTTTTTTTTAACAAAAACCAAATATTTTATTAAGATAAGTGAAATTACACAATAGGAAAGGACAAACATACTACAAGTTGCACATACTCATTGTCACCAAATTCGGTGTTTTTTTGAAAAAAAAAACGCGTTTAAAACTCGAGATATTGGCAAGGTGTCTTGTTCCAGTTTAAAACTTGTGTTTTTCAAAAAAACGCGTTTTAAACTTAAAAAACGTTTAAAACCCAAGATTTTGAAAATCTCCCGTTTAAAACTTTATTATTATTATTATTTTAATCTAAAAGAAAACGCGATAAGAAAAAGGGGTTTTGGAGTTTACCTTTTTGAAGAGTGGGCGTTAGATTGACTTATTGAGACAGTTATATTTTGCTTTGGACTATTAATAATTGAAAATTTTAAAGTTATTAACTTATTTGTAGTACTTGATTATGCGATTATGGTTGGTAATTAGAAGTATCTTATTTAGAGTCGTGTTTTAGTACTGAATCTAAAACTTCTAGTATTTGGATGAGTAATGATAATTTGATACTTTTATGTATTTGAATTTTCTTTCATTTGTATTATTATTATTTTTATTTTATGTGCCTATTCTTTTTTCCACTCTTATAAAAAATCAAACTTCTTATCTATTATATTATTTATCATCGGTTTTTACCGTTTTTTTTTTTTTTTACGTATTATACGTTTTAAAACCATTTTACCGTTTTAAATCCGTTTTTTATGCCCCACGTTTTTTTACGCTTTTTTTTTTTCCGTTTTTTTCCCAAGACGTTCCGTTTAAAACACGAACTAAGTTTTTTTAAAGTCACCGTTTTAAACCCGTATCGTACTTGGTGACAATGCACGTACTGCAAGTCCTTTCATGAATAGTAAATCCAATCCTCCTACAAGTTGCACCGCAAGTCTTTTTTTTGTTTTTTTGTAAGTAGAAATTTTATTGATAATGATAAGGAATTTTACAAATAATTAGGATAGTCATGCAACAAGTTGCACCACAAGATTTTATTTTATTTTTTCGCCATCAAACCATAAAAAATTTCAAACAAATAAAAACAAAAAATAAAAGCTCGACATAAATTACAATATCCACATAATATTTTCCAGACATTCTTTTAGAATTGCTCAAAACAC
Organism: Coptis chinensis; assembly: GCF_015680905.1. Classification (NCBI taxonomy): domain Eukaryota; kingdom Viridiplantae; phylum Streptophyta; class Magnoliopsida; order Ranunculales; family Ranunculaceae; genus Coptis; species Coptis chinensis. Next base: position 80,944,514 of record NC_141463.1, on the reverse strand, counting down.
TCTTCACCAAGCATATATGGTAGATATTTTAAGCTTTTTTGATATCTCATATACTTATCGATATATCCACGAAATTTGCACAGTTCCAATGTGAAATCCCGATATGAGCATATTGAAGAAATGCAAAGGTCTCGTTTCCCACTCTCCACCTTACTCTATTTCGATCCTTCTATCTTCTAACTTCTAACCCAAGTTACCCAACATTCCTGTTTATGGGTCAACTTAACGATTTATACAATATAAATAATCTACATCTCGTCAAGTCTTGCTACGAGTCCTTTTGATTTCTTTAATGGTAAGTCGATTCTTGTTCCTTAAAAAGATTTTGTTTGAAGATTGTTTTTTCTTTGTTTGTTTTGACTTTCTTTTATGTTTGTTGTGGTTTCTAGACGGTGGGTTTCTTTATATTGTAAATTGCCAAGGAGAGACATAATTAAAGTTCTTTGTGATTTAATTATTATAGACTGGTTAGATCCGGTTTTCAGTTTGGGGGTTCGGTGAACTAATATAAACCGAACCAAATTGGGTGCTAGATATATATAGCAATTTTAGAGTTATTTTATTGTTACTTTTTTTTTGGCTAAATGATTCATGTTATTGAGCACTTGAATACTTGTTTCTTGTGATTGGTGTTATAACTTGTCAACATGCCTAAGTATGTAATATATTTATTAAAATTCACTTGGTTGGTGATCAATAGGCCCATATAGGCTTCGATTTGAAGCTTGATAGAATGCCCAAATGACAAGACCCAAATCAACAACCAAACCAAAACCGAACCAAATTTGTTTCAATTTAGACTTTTAGAAAACCGAATATATTAGTTTGGTCTACGATTTCTATAGGAATCGGTAAAAATTGGACCGAGAACAGCTATACTATTTATCAAAACGAGTTAACAAATAAGCATTTTTAGCTTGTTAGAACTTATATGATATACGCATGTGTCTCTCTGTGTATATGTATGTTTATAAGTTAGTTGTAGATTTGTTTCTTGAAATCATTCTTTATGTGTTAACCTCAAAAGATTTCCCCCTTGACACACTATCTACAATATTCCAGACAGCAGCGGGAGACATTTACGATTGTGTGGACATCCAAAGACAACCAGCATTAGATCATCCATCGCTCCGAAATCATGAAATTCAAGTACAAATTTGAAATTGTTATCTTAGTTTGTTTGCCATTTCTTTTACTCTTATTGTTGTTTATTTAGTTCTTTGTTTTGTGAGTCTACAATCATATTTCAAAGTCTATATTGTCTGATTCTCTTAATTTTATGCATACACAGATGAGTCCTTCTCGTCCAAAGCAAAGAACTAGTAAAACCTTGTCATTTAGTACACACTCAAGGGTGGCTAAAAACGATATGATAACTGTAGATTGCCCTCAAGGAACAGTCCCAATTCGAAGGATCGGGAAAGAAGATCTTTTGAGGGCTAAAGCATTCACCAAATCATATATTTCCAATATTCATCCACTGACAAAAGAGACCCCTGGTGAACATGTAAGTCTCCTTATAAGTAACCATAAAATCTAAGATTTATTTACTGTTGTGTTAGCTATGCAGTGTAAAAATTATGTTCGTACATGCCTTGAACAACAAATCTGACAACTCCGGTATGACATTGTAAATGTAAATAAATAACAATTTCATATGTGCCAAACACTAAAACCATGCATCTATCACTTATGAATGCACTCACTTCTATGGTTATAACTGATTATACAAAAGCAATAACGGTACTTGAATTTTGAGCATTGAAATTTTGCAATAATGGTACATTCTCCACTTTAGTGATTGTCTTGCTCGAGGATTAATATTTAAACATAACTTGCATGTAAACTTGAAATATGGTGCTTCCCTAGTTTCTTTTATATGGGAGGGATCCATATACAACACTTTTTATACCACAGTTTATACAATGGCCTCCATCTCACTCTACAAATTTACTTACGACTTGATTTTTTGTGGATGTAATCTTCCTATCATAGAGAACATCTTTCTAAAAAATGGACTCATTTGGAAATTTCTAAAGATGCCAAAAGAGGGTTGCAAAATTTTAAATCCTAACTATTAAAATAAATCACATTTTCAAATCAAGTTTTGAAAGGGTTAGAGATTTTAAAATGATATGAAATTTTGTGGATTTGATCTCTATAGTGGTAAGATCATACATGTTTCGACTAAATATGATCAAAACACTAAGTGGTGACAAAAGAGATGAATTATGTAGAAAAGTAGTGATAAAAGTGATGGTGATCAAGAGAATGATGATGACACTCTATCTTTTGGTTGCCTACGTACCCAAATTATCAATGGGATCAAGTCTCATGAACGTAGTTCTTTATAAAAAATAGTTTAGTATTTATATGTGTGTAGAATAGATATTTCTTATAGTTTAAGTAATTGTAATGGAGTATGACTCTTAGTTGATGATTATCTCTTTGCTAAGTAACGGATCTGAACATAAATTAATATTTGTAAGTGGCAAGCCATGTGGCTAGGATTCAACCTTAGACACATGAGTTAATGAGCATGTACATTGATCCATGATATTGCAAATTGGTCTTTAGCCCTGTCAATTAAACGAATAAAGTGGAGACCCCTACCAATGGATGTTTGCCATGTAAGTGGGGGTCGAAACAATACTTATAAAGTATTAGCTATTAATACAACTTATAAAAGGTTGTATAAACTGTTGTATAAAAAGTGTTGTATATGAATCCCTCCATATATATATATATATATAAAGGATAGAGCCACTCCGTCTCCAGCCACATATCCGTAAAAATTGAATTAGGGCTTCTCAAACCTTTGCTTATTATTCACCACATCGATGTACTAAATAGACTGTAAGGTCATCATATGTGTTGATTCACACGTTAAGTTACTGTCTTCAGAAAATAGCATTTCCATTCCTCTAAATCATGTGTCAGATTTGTTACATATTGATTTTATTTTTCGTTGATTTATGGAAAGATGCATGGTTTAAAAACTTTGAAGATTATTTGGAAAGTGATATAATGTTGGCATTTTCAGTCATATGGACAAAATAATTTAATAAACTAAATATGTGGCATAGATAGTCCTAAATGTTTGAGGGTTACCTAGGTAGTTCAAATTCATAGTGCTTTTGGGATAGCCCAAATTAATATTACTAGTAGAGTTGTGTGTATGTGCGCGCGTGTGCATGTTTTCAAAAATCCCTTTCCCTTTTCTTGCTTTCTTATCATATGAGGGTTCGTAAAGTTTGGTTAGAACAAATAAATTTGCTTTTGAACCTCATTATCAACTTGTTTGTGTTGAATATGAATTTTCTTGTATTGTTATATCGTTTTCTTGTTTCAATTCTAATTTCAAGTTATTAATAACTACACAAATTGATGGCTTTTTACAGTATGCCATTGTAAGGTCAAAATATAATTACAGCGTTGACGGAATAGCTGCAGAAATTTCCTTGAACAGTCTTGATGACATTGGACTTCGGCAATCTAGTTCTGCCCAAATGTGGATTGAAAAACGTCAGGGGAATGACTACGCCAGTCTACAGGCCGGATGGATGGTAAATCATTCTCCACTTACAACTTAGATGAATAGATGTATACATACCAATAAAAAAAGAATAGATGTATACAAATTATCATTTATTTATTGGGCATGTCTAATTTCACCATAGTTGTGGAGGGTATGTCTAAAAGACCCTTATTTATTTTGTTGTTCTTGTTACCTTGTCTAAACATGCTAGCTTCTACTTATAAACTAGCTTGTCAAAGGAATAAATCTTGATAAGTGGATTTAACAGATTTCCCCGAAGTTATATGGAGATTCTCGCACTCGGCTCTTCGCATATTGGAGACATAACGTATGTATAAATACATCTACATGTATGCCCATGCCCTTCGTGTTATCATTTATTAATTTTTTTCAAAAAGTTCATTCTCACATATATTTTGCAGAGTGAAGGATGCTTCAACCTTCTTTGTTCCCCTGGCTTCATTCAAATTGACAACAAAATTCCTGTTGATATGATTTTCAATAGAACTTCTAAAATTTATGGAAAACAATATGTACTCCCAGTTCGTATTTATCGGGTAAGTTCCACCATCCTATGCAATATGTTTCACTTAGACAAAAGTTTGGATACTAATCTATATTCTAGAGGTACGTAAGCTACCTAGCTAGCTTTCATGCCTTATTAAGAGGTTATAAGATCTGCGTCTTGTAGAATTGATGAGAGATACCAAACTCAATACACTATTCTTAAATAATCATAGCAAAAATAACCAAATCAGCTTTTTCAATCTCTCAAGTAAAAATTCAAAAGTCCAAAAGAGAGAAGCTGATTGCCTAGGAGGAGAGGGGTGGAAGCAATTCGCACAACTCTCTCTTCACATATTTGAATGAAGGAGTGCGTGGTTAAGGATTCTCAGAGGTTTTAAAACCAAAACCTTCGTTATGTGTAAAGTTAATCAAGAAGACAAAAACCTTGGCAAGTGTAGGACTCCAACTCCGGCGACTCTCCATTCTCCTTTCACCTTGAAGTGAGAATAAATTAAGTTTTTCCTCTTTGTAGCTTATGTCTCACCCCGAACAGCCTATAAATCTTACTTATTAAAAATTGTGTCCACTATTTTGTTGTACTTCATTCATGCAAGCTGAATTTTGTGGATGTGTATTATTACTATATATTTGAAATGATTGATGTCGTTTTCTTAATATGAGTTGCATTTTATTATGACAGGATGATAACACCAGCTGCTGGTGGTTAGAAATTAACCAAGATACACGAATAGGTTATTGGCCAAAAAATTTACTAGGTACTTCTCTAAATGATGGTGCTTCTTATGTTGCTTGGGGAGGATTAGTACAAGGGCCTGCCAATGAACCTGCTCCACCGATGGGGAATGGAATGATTGAGGATGCAAACTTTCAGAAGACCGCATTTTTTGGTCGCATGAAAATTGTTGATTCAAGTCATTCAACTATTTATTTTGAAGATCCTGATAAAAAAAAGTTAGAAACATTTGGCGATTGTCCTCTTAGTTGTTATGACATAGCGTATTATCAGAAACGGCGAAGATCAGGCCACACATTCATTTATGGTGGACCTGGAGGCAAAAACTGTGGAGTGTAGGAGTAATTGATATTATGAATAAACTAGCTTTCGAACCCATCCAACGAACGGGGTGTTGTTATATTAAATTATTTTAAAAAGTATTTGCAACCCTATGTAGAGCTATGAGATATGAATATAATATTAATTACTTATCCAAATTTCTTACAAAGTGAAAACCCCACTACCCTTGATTAAATCCTTTGACTTTTTTTTTTTTTGTTGCTTAATAATAGAAGTTTGATTGAAATTTTGTAAGAATGCCCAATAAGACAAAGATCATATTGAAGCTACTTGAATAACAATACTTGAATAACAGGGCATTCTCCATCATATAAAAAGAAATATGATAAACACCGTTTTAAATGCAAAACTATATTTGTGGAGATATTCCATTCCCACTATAAATAATACAACTAAGCTTTGAGGATGCATGGTTTATCAATGCATTTGCATCCAGTTTCCTATTTCTCATTAATTAATTATTTTTTTAGGTTAGTTCACTACATTTGCATTCAGGTTTCAATTTTATGTTAATTATTCTTTGATGTTAGTTCAATGCATTTCCATCGAGTTTCTGATTTCCGTTAATTATTCTTTGAGGTTAGTTTAATGCATTTGCATCCAGTTTCCAATTTCCCTTTAATTATTCTTTAAAATTAGTTTAATGCATTTCCAGCCAAATTTCAATTTTGCGTTAATTATTCGTTGAGGTTAGTTCAACGCATTTGCATCCAATTTTCAATTTCCCATTAATTATTCTTTGAGGTTGGTTCAATGTATTTGCATCCAGTTTCTAATTTCGTGTTAATTATTCTCCTTTGAGGTCAGTTCAATTCATTTGCATCAAGTTTCCGATTTCTCATTAATTATTCACTGAGGTTAGTTCAATGCATTTGCATCAAGTTTCTTGTATGAACCTAATTCATACCCTTTAATCTTACATGTCTCCTCTCCTCGGTTTCTTCTCAAAAATGAGAAATACTCACCATTTTGAATTCATCAGCTTAACCCATTTGGGTTGCCTACATACCCCCCGAGCCTTTCTCGGAGGATCAAGTTGTGTCGTAGTTCTCATCCCCTCTTTCTCTTCATCATCCCCTTTTTTTCCTCCCTTCTAGCCGCCTTTCTTCCTCTCTTCTAGCCGCCCCTCCATTTCTCTTCCTCTATTTTCTTTTTAGGTCAATGTGATTGGACCTGTATAATATTGGGCCCATCTATTTGCTCCAATACCATACAAGGTCCACTTGTCTCTCTCTCTCACTCCTTTTTGGATTATATTCTTATGCTTTCATTTTCTCTAACTGTTATACTCTTAGGCCTCTTTTACATGTGATGTCAGTGGTCATGAATTTGACTACTATAGATGCCCCCTTTCAGGTCTGTCAAGGAAGACGTTGGACCCGAGAAGACCTTGATCCCTTTCCCTATATTCATACTTGAACTCTAAACTTTCCTGGTACCATATAACTTGCTCTCATATTTTTGTGTATTCCTCTGACACTATATCTCTATGATATAAAAACTTTTGAAAGCATTTTTTAATGAAGGTGTGCCAACTCAAAATGTCTAATAGTTTGAATATGTTTTCATTTATGTCATTTTGGCTCACATTGATAGTTTCCCAGCTCATCCCTTGAAGTGTTTAGCCCATTCAAGTTTAAGGGAGCATCCAACCTATATGATAGTTTAATGGGGTGTCCAACTAATCTTTGTTTTGGACATGAGGGTCCACGTATGGTTCCTCCCACTCACATTCATATCCAGTAGCAATTTAGTCTGCCCCCAAGTTTGATTCGGGGGAAGGGTCCACAGATGGTCTTCTCGAACCCTTCCACTCTCATTTGTAAAACTTAACCTCTTTACGTAGGGTCTCCTCCCCTCCGTTCTCATTCAGAAAGCGCATTCAGGAACAACTCAGCTTGCCCCCAGTTTGATTTGGACACGAGGGGTCCGAGACAGCAATGCCTGCCCCACATGCGCTTTTTGGACACAAGGGTCCGTAGATCCTATCCTACTCAAGGCTTCGGACACGAGGGTCTGGGATAGCTCTACCTGCACCACACGCGGTGTTTGGACAAGAGGGTCCGTGGATCCTATCCCACTCAAGGCTTCAGACACGAGGGTTCGAGACAGCTCTATTTTCCCCACACGTGCTATTTGGACACGAGGGTCCGCAGATCCTATCCCGCTCAAGGCTTCGGACACGAGGTTCTGGGACAGCTTGGGCTGTCCCACACGCGCTGTTTGGACACGAGGGTATATGGATGCTATCTCGCTCAAGGCTTTGGACATGAGGGTCCGAGAGAACTCTGCTTGCCCCACATGCATTGTTTGGACACGAGGGTCTATGGATCCTATCTTGCTCAAGGCTTCGGACACGAGGGTCCAGGACAGCTCTGCCTGCCCCACACGCGCTGTTTGGACACTAGGGTCCGCGGATCCTATCCCGCTCTATTTCGGAAAGCACAATAGCATATCCGCAAAGGGTCTTCTGGAACCCCTCTGCTCTATTTCGGAAAATGGGCAACAACATATCCACGAAAGGTCTTCTCAAACCCTTCCACATGATTGCAAGGAATTGAAATACAAAGGAATAACATATATAGTCCGGCATATCACATCAACATGCATAGTTAACAAAAATAGGACTCAAACAATCCAAACTGTAGTATATACTGATATTTGAAATTCCACGACTTATGAACCAGAAATTGGTTTGATAAGGAAATAAAATCTATCAGTAAAATCCATCGCCTATTAAAGATAGCACTCTAATATTGGCGCCAATTGTTAACAAGAATTGTCCACAAAATCATTGGGAGTTCTAAGAATTCTAGATTGATTACATTCAGTTATATCGTAAAGTGATACCACAAACGACAAGCTACACAAATCACTGCAAAATAAGCATGATAATGACAAATTAAATAAATGGAAAACCATATCCCTATTTTCACATTGCAAGAATATATAGATAAATGGTCTCCACTGCCAACAATAATAATCAGAAGACTAAACTAGTAGAGGTGCTTTTACAAGAAAATAGACATATAAGAAAGAAGAAAATATGACCATTCGAAATCACTTCCATCCTGAGAATGACAAAGGTCAACAGCCTATTTCGAGGTATAGGAAGATTGCTCCACTATGCAAGTTTGGCATATTCTATCAGTTTATAAACACAACAGAAAGGCAGAAGATAAAGTATAACCTACAACTCAAAAACTGCAACCTGGGCATATTTGCATTGCAGTCCTATAATATTAAAGTAGAATGGAAAGTATAACCTGTTTCGAAAGCACAATGACAAGCACCTCTGCTGAGTACTTAAACATTAACAACATATGATGAGTCACAAAATTTACCGAGCAAGGATTTAAGACATTTAATACAAAACACATCTTGCTATTATGCCCTACCTCCGAACCAAACAACTGAAATTCTTGTAGGTGTTCACTTGTGCAGAGAATTACAAATGCCAAATAATAAACAATCTTAATAGTAGATGGTGACCAAATTAAATATGCTAGTGAAGATCAAGTGAAGTGTTTAGTAGTCAAGTATATAACGTCTTTGAGAAACAGCTGAAGGGCGTTCTCCAGGTTACCTATGTCTTGTAACTGTCCAGTTCTAGATGAAGCACAGACTAGTCAAAAAGAGAAAACTTGTCAAAATCTAATAATGTAGGCTTAATAAGTGCAATAATTGATAAACGTAAAATGAATAAAATAATTCTACTCACAAATAAGCGATGAAACTAAATGCAAGTAAAACTAAAACTGAACTCGAACTATATTTATCAAAGATTTCTACTCTCAAATCTATCGAAATAGAGTGGAGTAAAAGATTCGTTCCACTCCTAGTTCTTTAGCATTCAATGTTTTCTAATATTATCAGTCCTAGCCAAAGTTAGTGAGAGTAATGGTGTGGAATTTACACTACGATGAAAATTATACTAACAAGATACACTAATTCAAACTACGAAATTTCTAAATTGACTATATGATAAGGAATTAGGGGGGATTGATTCCACCTTAACTCGACTTAATCAACTAACAAAGATTCGTCGTGATCCAAATTTCAATGCTTTCGCATATCAAAATGGTAATTCTGATCCCTAATTATAAATGGCAATCTCTACCAATTAATAACTAGCATGTGAAGCAACCAAACCCATTCTCATGGTGAACTAATTACTTTCTAGAATTGAATAGATCATCACGATGATTTCTAAGCTAACAAAGATCAAGCTTCATCAAGGCTTCTTCAACCCCCTCTAATGGAGGTTTAGCCTAGAATCATTATGCTATCATTTCCATATGAATTTAAACTAGACATCACATAAAGATTCTAACTTTACTAATTTAACTAATCAATAATTCAAATCCAAATTAACAACTAAGAAATGATTTACAACTAAGATCGAAATTGATTCTAATGAATCTAATAATTAAACTAGAGTATGATTAACTAATTAGGAAATAAAGACAACTAATTTATGAATTTAACAATACTAAAACTTAACAAGACTTAAATCAATAACTAAATTGGAATGAAATTGAATACTTTATTATAAACTAATATTTGATTCTAAAATAATAATCTATTTTTTCTAATACTAATTAATTGAAAGGTAAAACTAGATCTAAAATAATAATTGAAAACTAATTAATAGAATAAAACTTCAAAACTAGATCTAGAATTATCTCTAATGGCTACCTTCTATCTAACCTAAATCTTTTTTAAGAGCAAAGTCTTGTGTATGTAAATGGAGGAGACCAGATCCACATTTTCGTGCATGGGCTGAGGAGCCATGTTTTGGGCCGGAAAATCGAGCCCAAAACCCAATTTCTTCAGTCCATAGAGGCCTTTTCATTTGGATTTTGCTTCAACAGATTTGTCATCCACTTCTACTCCTTTGATTGGGTCAAGGCTTAGACCATTGGAAAGCTCTTTCCAAGACGGTCGTTTTAACATAAGATAGGCCCAATTCCGAGGTCTGAGTCCAAAGATACAGTCTTTGGAAGTTCTGCTAACTTTTGTGTGTTGTTTCTGCCCGCATTGACTTTGACTTTTCAGCTTTGACAAGGCTTTTTAAAAGGCTTTTTCTCCTTGAATCTTGGCCTTTAATCACAGAACTCCTTAGGAACCAACCCTTACTCATTTATCTAGCAAAAGTGACACATTTCTGCACATAATTGACTCCAATGCCTGAAATACATAAAAATACGTAATCAGCATTAACTCTTATTTATTACTCGCATAATTGGCCTAAAAGTATTATTGTTACGGGGTTAAAACTACAGTTTTGGGCTCTTATCAAACCACCCTCAAACAACATTTTGCTTGTCCTCAAACAAATATGAGAAATTAGAATAAGTGACCAAATATGGAGTTCTAACTACTCTCTTTTCGCCGAGTGCAATTGCATTGACCATATGCAACAAGGCCTTAAACCACTAGGAATTCCCTAGTAGACGAGTTATAGCCTCGTGAGAGTTTTCCAGTGAAATTACTCACAAACTTCATCTATACTATAACGACTAAGAAATAAAACTATTGTTTCCTTCTTTATGTCTCAACTATCTAAACATCTCACTTAGCAATGAATACAGAATAATCAAGTCAAAACCTAAACTAATATATGCATAATAATCAATCATCTACGAATAAATATATATACAATGAGTACTACTATGAAATGCACTAGCAGGTCTGTTTCTGAAAACTCGGAATAGCGTCCTTAAGTAGGTCCTCACATAAATGTCAAGACAAAAATCACTCTGATTTTTCCGCTCAAGTTTTGCTACTCCAGTGCGCAGTGGGCACACTTTACCTTACAATCTCAATGACACACAAGGAAGCTGGAGTCGATCAAACACATCTGCCACTTACTTTCACACTAACCTATTCTTAATTAAGCTAGAGGTCTTTATTAGGTGTTGCGGGGATTAGGAGATGGTTTAAGAAGGAAGGAATGGATATTCAAAAAGGAACAAGTCTGACATAATAGAGTCTTCATATTATGTAATTTAGCCATATTTTTTTTCTTTTTCTTTGGCTTTTGACTCCTTTGATTCTATTTTTTTGGATTTCTAACTCTTTCTTTTCTTTTATTTATTTATTTATTTATTTATTTATTTGGATGGAAACTTTCTTTTCTTATCTGAAGCGATTAACAAATTCTTGATTTCAAAGGTCTTTCTCTTTTCTATTCTTCATCTCTATTCTCAGACTTATTCAAAGAATGGGTAGGCTGATTTTTTTTTATTTTGTTTTGTTTTTGTAATAGGGTAAAGGATTTACGGTTTATGAAAGGCTAAAGAAAGGCTCAGAGGGGCGACTAGCGGAAAATAATTCATAGGTTTGAATTTCTGGCTATATCGATCCAAAGAGGGCCTAAATTCTCGCTTAGGATATGATATAGTGATCAAGCAAGTGGACGTGTGATTTCTCCATCCGGATTTTACTTCTCCCTTGTGTCATTTCTCAAATGTTTCACTCATATAAGGCTTTAGGCTATATTCTCACAGGATTTGTAGAATAAGTACTCTATCCTAGATTTCAGAAACTTACTGCCAAACAATCATAGATACTCATGTAATGTATTTATAGATAGATGCAAAGATTATTACCTACATATTAACCTAAGTTTCTAAAAATTATTCTAATACAAAAGCTATGTGAGATTTCTTGATTATCAAGGGCATAGAGAAAGAAAACAATACCAATATTTCTAAGTGTATATCATAAACTTTTTATTTATATTTTTGAAATTTTTGAATTTTTACTAGAAAACAAGTGCATACTATACATATCTATATCCTAACAGATGCCTTAATTACACGTGTTTCTATGCCATCCCCCAAACAAGAAGCATGCTTTGTCCTCAAAGTATTTAAATAAATAGGGTAGAGAAATACCATGGAAACGCGTGAAATTCTGGAACATCTGCAAAACAAGGTTAAACATACTAATATAGAAAATAAAACTGACGCAACTCTATAAGAGTTCCACCCGTTATGGGATTAATGAGAAATAAATTGCTTGGGACATAAGCAGACACTAACTGAAATAAAAACTAACATTAACTCTTGTTTAATCCTCATCCTCATTTCCCTCTCCAAAGAGAGGAGGTTCCTTCGCATCCTGCCATGCCATGATAACTTGCCAAGCACGCCACCGTGTCTCATCAACTTGTGCTAACCTGTCGAGTGTTACTATGTCTGATGGGGTGTAAGGAGCAACCAAATGAGGTTGCACCTGGCATCCCGGCCAAGTCATTACTCGAAATGAGCGAACCACCCTATTGGTGGGTCTCATGACTTCAACCCTTTTCCAGTCCATGAACTGGGTACAGAATTCAGGTAGACAACTGAGCATGATGCAGCAAACCAAAATAGGCATAAGAAGATACTTATGCCTTATGTTTTGGGCTCTCTTAAGACTAGCCACTAATACTCAGGGAATGTCATATCGGCGACGTCCCTCAGCTAAAGCAAGGAAAACGTCGCCAGCGGTACTATTGGCAGAGGTAAACTGCCAATCCCCTAATATATTCATGAGGATGAATAACATGGTGGTGCCAACATTGAGGGACAGGCTACCAAGGGCTATGTTATAACACCCTTGGTTCATTATACGAAACACCCCTCCCCCATAATACTCATGAAAGTATGCATAGTCATAGAGGTAGGCATTATCGGTCATATATCCCCACATGTGCATAAAGTCAAACAAGGGTAATCCCGAAACTAACGCTACCAAAGACTTACAGAAATCTAGTGGCGTGTCATCAATTACGATGGAGAATTTTTGTTCTCCATCTTGGTTATAATAGAAATTGACATGGTCGTAGAAATAAGCAGTTAGCTAGGGTGAATATGAGTCATCATCACTTACCAGTAGATGGCGCCATCCTAACTGCAAGATCCTATCGTGGAACCAATGTCCATAAGACTCACTTCCCATCAATTTTTCGAAAGATTGCTCGGGTATGACTGTAGGAGATGTCATCACAAACTACCCTGTAGAACAGCTGCAAATGAGTCTGGAATAACCTACGAAAAATTTGAATTTTTCATGCCCACGGGGGTCAGGGCGCGTGGTACGCTCAACTGAAGCCTTGTATAGGCGCGGGTCGCGCTCCGAAGAATTTTGGACTTATAGTGTTTTGGGCGCGGGTTGCTCTCAACCTATGCCTGGGTAGGGCGCGAGTCGCGCTCAAAAGGAAAAATGGAATTCCAGTGTTTTGGGCGCTGGTCGCACTCAGGTTTGGCTTGTTAGGGCGCAAGTCGCGCTTAGGGTAAAATTTGACTGCAAGTGCCTAGGGCGTAGGTGAGCTCTGAGGTGCTGAAATGCGAAAGTGAGAAGGAAAACGTGGGAGTGTGATAAGAGCCCAAAACAGTAGTTTTAACCCTTTAACAGTCATACTTTTTGACCAATTATGTGATTAATAATTAAGAGTTAACACTGATTACGTGTTTTTATGCATTTCAGGCTTCAAAGTCCATTATGTGCAGAAATGTGCCACTTTAGTGAGATAAAGGAGAAAAGGTCGGTTACTAAGGAGTTCCGTGATTAAAGGCCAAGATTCAAGAAGATAAAGCCTTCCTAAAGCCCGGTCAAAAGCTGAAAAGTCGACACGGGCTGAAACGGCACACAAGTCAGTAGAACTTCCAAAAGCCGTATCTTTGGACTTAGACCTCGGAATTGGGCCTACCTTATGTCAAAACGACCGGCTCGGAAAGAGCTTTCCAATGGTCTAAGCCTTGACCCAATCAGAGGAGCAGAAGTGGATGAAATGTATGTGGAAGCCAACTGCAACTGAAGAGGCCTTTTTGGACTGAAAGAATTGGGTTTTGGGCCTGATTCTCTGGCCCAAAACATGGCTCCAAGCCCATTCACGATTTTTGGATCTGAAAGTATAAAAACCAAAGTTTAGCTCTTTGTTAATGGTAGCTAGTTAGACCTAAAATAATATAGATAATTCTAGATCTGTTTTCATTAATTAAATTAAGCTTTAGTTCCATTTTCAATTCTTGTTTTAGATTAAGTCTTTGAATCATTGTTCTTGATTGATTAGATAAATAAAATAGTTGTTTTCTCAATTTCTAATTGTGTTATTTCAATTTATAGATCTGATTTTAATTCTTGTTGATTATCATTCCGTAGTTTAAATAGATTGAACCATTGTTAGTTAATTTAGTTAAGTTAGAATTTTAATATGATGTGTAGTTATAATGAAATGGGAAATGATGGTTTGATGACTCAAGGCTAAAACCTCCATTAGAGGGGTTGATGAAGCCTTGATGAAAACTTAGTGGTATAGTGTATAAACATTGTAGAATCTATTCCAATCTAGAAGGTCGTGATTAAGCCATGAGAATGGGTGGACGACCTCACATGCTAGTTAGTACTTTCGGTAGAAATGTCATGAACACTAGGGATTAGAACTCGAATTTCTTGCCGTAAGAACCTTAAGAATCGAGATACAAGAATCTATGTTAGGCTATTAAGTTGGATTCGAGGTGGATTCAATTCCCCTCTAATCATTTATCTAGATTCAAAACAATCATATTTCCATAGCATTAGTAGTTTAAAAGTCAAGTAATCAAATTCAGTTAGTATCGTAGTATATCACCTTCGTAAAGCTCTCATTGACTTAAGACCGATTAATTAGATTAGAAAACAATTTCATGCTAGAGCACTAGGAGTGGAACGAACTTCCTACTCCACTATATCTCATAGACTTGAGAGTAGGAAACTTTGATAACATAGCAACATAATTAGTTTAGTTTACTTACGTTTTGATTTCATCGTTCATTTCGTAGGTAAGCTATTCATTTTATTCATTTATCAAATGGCGCCGCTGCCATCTTAGTTGCACTTTAGCATTGTTTTCATAGTAGAATTAGTCATTTTTAAGTCCCATTAAACCCACCCACCCTTGTTTGATTCATACTGTGGTTATTCGTTTCAGCGTTGAAAAATTCCGGGACAGAATTACACGGAGCGCGATCGCGCCTATAAGGAGCGCGCCTGCGCCCTATAGTCTGGACTTCGAGCGCGACCCGCCCTCACTTACTGGACTTCGAGCGCGACCCGCCCTCATACCAAGCGCGACCCGCGCTCACTTACTGGACAAGGAGCGCGACCGCGCCCTATGCAAAATTTTGCGGATTTCTACAGGTTTGTTTCGAACTTCGATTTTTAAGTTTTTTTTTCAGTGTTCTAACTTGTTATTTACACTGAACACGCGTAAACAAGACGCTATTCATAAGCGAAGCAAGGACGCTATCAGGTATTCCTTTCTTCCATACCTCGCATCTCCAGTTAGAGGTTCATACTAATATATCAAGATTGTTTGGATTGTTTTCGTGTTTAGACTTAGACTTGCATGAGATTAAGGTCTGGTCGGAGAAAAACACCGAACGTAATTAACCGTCAACAAACAAACATATCGAGTATACCAATCACAACACCTCTAACTACTATCCCACCAACCATACCTGACATAATGGGTGAAGAAAGAAAGACTCCTCTCTCCGACTTCTACAAAGCTTTGAGCGATAGCCCTAAATCTTGCATCGTTCTAGCGAGACCAGGTGGGGATTTTGAATCCCCAAACATATTTAATTTGTTACCCGTTTTCCATGGTTTAGGCCATGAAAAACCTTACCAACACATGCGTAGGATAGAACAAGTCCTTACAACATTCCATCATCCTACGGTTGGTGCGGAACAAATTAAACTGAGGGTATTTTCCTTCACCTTAGCCGATAAGGCAGCGTCTTGGTTAAGCGCCCAAGCCTAACTCGTGGACTTCGTGGGCTAAACTTGTTCAGCTATTTATGGAACATTTTAACCACCTAAAAGACGGATGAAATGCTTTCCAAGATTCATTTCTTCGGACGGAACCCTCATGAATCATTTTCTCGAGGCTTGGAATCGTTTCACCGATCCGCTAATAGAGTGTCCACACCATAACCTAGCAAAATACACGTTAGTTCGTGCCTTTTTCAAAGGACTTCAACATCACCATAAAGAAGTCCTTGACATAATGAATGGGGGTAGTTTCCTAAGTAAAGGAGCCTTAAAGGCTTACAAATTTTTAGAAGAACAAACTAAACGCAATAACAATTGGGGGGGGAGTGATGATATCCCCCGCTCTGCTAGTTCCTCTTCAATAGTTAAGGCCGCCGGTATGTTTGAGATGAAACCCGATCCAGAACTTAAAATTTTAATAGAATCTCTAACTAAAAAGGTAGAGGCTATTTCTATTCAACAAAAGCTTATTCCCGTCATGAATGTCAACTCCAACCCATGTAATTTCTGTTTGAGTCCTGAGCACCCTAACTCCTATTGTCCTCTCGCCTATGAACAACAACAATTAGAGCAAGATAATGTTTGCTCCATTAATAACTATCCTATTCCTAATGCCCCATGGAGACAACATCCCAACTTTAGTTGGCGAAACAATCAACAAGTTACAACTCCAGGGTTTAATAACCAAAATGTTAGGCAAACAAACAACTATAATCAAGCTCCACCTAGGCAAGGGGGCGGGGACAAGGTCGGGAAATTATAATAATAATTATAACAACCAAGCGCAACCACGACAAGGTGTAGCACAAGGTCAGAATAATTATAATAATTATAATACCAATAGAGGTATCATTCCGGTTAACAATAGTAACTATCAAAACCCACCCATAAATAATCAACGTGAGATAGTTCCAGTCGCACCACCTGTGACTACTACACCTACACAACCGGACCGTATCGACGCCTTTATACAGGTTACCGAACAACTTTTCCAATCAATGACTCAATCAAACCAACAAATATTACAATCCATAAATCAGGGCATACAACAGTTAGCCTAAGAGAAAGCCCAACCAAAAGGCGTGTTTCCAGGACAAGCGATACCAAACCCTAAAACAACAAACACAGCCTTTGAGGTAAACGGTAATACTAGTACGAAAACGACAATAGTAGGTGACCTAAATGCCATCACCACTCTCCGCTCTGGAAAAGTGGTTGATAACAAAGTAACTATGCCTATAGTTACCCCATCGATACTCCTACACCGGATATCGAACTAGATCTGAAATAGAAACCGAAGAACCTACCCATTGTAGAGGTACCGGTTAAACCACAACCTAAGAAACAGAAAGCCAAGGTTACACATCAAGTCGAGCCATACGCTAAATATAGAGCTTAAACCACCATTCCCTCAAAAATTAGCCATGCTAACCAGGGATACCAACTTCGAGGAGATTAGGAACGTTTTCAAAAATCTAACAATAAACCTTCCTTTTCTCGAAGTTATTAAAAAGCTACCTAATCACGCTAAGTTTCTTAAAGAGTTGTGCACTACTAGGCGTAAGACCAACATACCTAAAGACGCCTTTTTAATTGAACAATTCCTAACTTTATCCGAAAATAATGGAATTGTTAAGTACAAGGACGCTGGTCGTCCTACTGTAAAATGCACCTTAGGAGATTCCCACACGACGACCGCTTTATTAGACCTGGGGGCGAGTGTTAACTTACTCCCGTATTACTTGTATAAACAAATAGGTCTACAGGAAATGCAACCTACAAAAATAACGTTGCAATTAGCGGACAGGTTTATTAAGTATCCTAAGGGTGTAGTGGAAAACGTGCTTGTTAAGGTTCAGGATTTCTACTATCCTGCGGATTTTGTTATCCTCGATACAGAAGTCGCTAATGACTCTGTACCGATCATCTTAGGCCCCTTTTTAGCAACTGCCAACGCACTTATTAATTGCCGCGATGGTAAGATGTCCTTATCTTTTGGCCATCTCACGGTTGAGGTAAATGTTTTAAAATGATGAAACAGTTACCGGATTCGATCTATAGATGGGGAGGTTAGCATGATCGAGAGCTTAGCTCAAGATTATTTTAACAACACGTTTCACGAAAACAATATGTACAAATTCCTTTCTTTTGGAAAGTCAGATTTTGTAAATGACTCCTACTTAGAGGAAGTCAACACCATCCTTGAGTCCACACCAATTGTAGACACTTCCGGTTTGCTCCACATATTGAGTATGAAGACTTGCTACCTAAGCAAGTATTCAATATGCAAAATGAGGACCCGGACGAAACATCTATTGATTTTCCTTCCACCCCGGTCTTAAACCCCTTCCCCGTGAGAGTTAAAATATATTCAACTCGATCCGGATGGTAGTCATCCGGTAATTATATCTTCTCTGTTATCTATGGATGAAGAGACACGTTTAATCTGGGTGAATAGGGAACATCGGTCTGCGATTGGTTGGTCCCTAGCTGACATTAAGGGAATTGACCCTAATGTTTGCACTCATCGTATCCATTTGGAGGATAACTCAAAGACTTCTCGCGAACCTCAGCGTCGCTTGAACCCTGCCATGAAAGAGGTGGTTAAGGAAGAAGTCTTACGATTACTCGATGCGGGTATCATATAGCTAATCTCTGATAGCGAATGGGTCAGCCCCATTCATGTAGTTCCTAAGAAATCAGGAGTTATCATGGTTCGTAACGGAAAGGGTGACTATGTTGTCACACAAGGTCCGATGAAATGGAGGATTTGTATTGATTACAGACGTTTAAATGCTATGACACGAAAGGATCACTTTCCTTTACCTTTTATATATCAAATGCTCGAACGCCTAGCTGGTCATGCTTTTTATTGTTTTCTGGATGGCTACTCAGGCTATTTTCAGATTATTATTGATATTGATGACCAAGAAAAGACTACCTTCACATGTCCCTTTGGAACGTACGCCTATAAACGAATGCCTTTTGGCCTTTGTAATGCTCCCCGCACCTTCCGGTGTGTATGCTTCATATATTTAGTGACATGGTAGAGCGTTTTATGGAAGTTTTCATGGATGATTTTTCTATCTATGGAGACTCCTTCACAGACTGTTTGTCTAACCTGTCTAAGGTTTTGACAAGGTGTGAAGAAAAGAGCCTCGTTTTAAAGCTGGGAAAAGTGTCATTTCATGGTGAAAAAGGGCATACTACTAGGTCACATTGTATCTAGTGATGGCATCAAGTAGATAAGGCCAAACTAGATAAGATAGAGACTCTACCTAAACCACGGACTGTCCGCGTGATATTAGAGCCTTTCTAGGCCATGCAAGTTTTATAGGCGATTTATTAAAGACTTCTCGAAAATAGCTAGGCCTTTAACTAATCTGCTTTTGAAAGATGCAATCTTTGATTTTAATTTTAACGTAAGCGGGCTTTTGAAACTTTAAAAGTCAGCCTAACCTCTGCACCAATTATACAGCCTCCCGATTGGTCTAAACCTTCGAACTCATGTGTGATGCTAGTGACTATGCGGTTGGTGCAGGTCTTGGGACAAAAACTAGATAATAAGTCCACTTTGTCATTTATTATGCTAGTAAAACATTAAACGATGCTCAACGAAATTATTCAACTACAGAAAAAGAATTCTTAGCCATCATTTATGCTTTAGATAAGTTTCGTCCTTATTTGGTTGGTTCTAAAACTTTAGTTTACACGGACCATGCAAATTTTTTAAGTACCTTCTTGCAAAGAAGGATGCTAAGCAGAGATTAATCCGATGGATCCTTCTCCTGCAAGAGTTCACATTAGAAATAAAGGACAAAAGAGGGGTCGAAAACGTAGTTGCCGACCACTTATCTAGACTCACAAACGACGATCAGACTGATTCTGAGTCCATACCGGACTCTTTTCCGATGAGCATCTATATGCCATTTTTTTCAAGCACCATGGTATCGACATTGTAAATTATCTAGCGGCTGATGTTATGCCTTATAATTGGTCAAGAAATGAACGTAAGAAGTTTTTGGCCAGAGTTAAGTTATACTACTGGGATGAGCCCTACCTTTTTAAGTATTGTGCGGATCAGATTATTCGTCGTTGTATTCCCCAGTGGTGGGAATATAATGAAGTTCTATCGTTCTGCCATGACAAAGAGTGTGGTGGCCATTTTAGTGGGATGAAAACAGCCGCTAAAGTTCTTCAATGTGGATTTTATTAGCCTACCCTTTTTAAGGATGCCCAAGTGCATTGCAAGACGTGTATTAGATTTTGCCAACAACTTAGGCCGAATCCTGGCGTAATATGATGCCATTAAATCCAATCTTGATAGTAGAAATTTTCGACGTCGGGGCATTGATTTCATGGGACCTTTCCCCGATTTCCCACGGTTTCATTTTATATTCTAGTTGCCATGGACTACGTGTCTAAATGGATAGAGGCCCTAGCTTGCCGTAGCAATGACCATAAGACCGTTGTATTTTTATCAAAGAATATATTTTTCGTCGGTTTGGCATTCGAAAGCCATCATTAGTGATGGTGGAACACATTTTTGCAACAGAGTTGTTGCATCCCTAGTGAAAAAATATGGAGTTAGTTACACAAAGTAGCAACTCCTTATCATCCACAAACTAGCGGACAAGTAGAAGTTTCTAATAGGGAAATCAAAAAGATTTTAGAAACAACTGTAAACCCCGATAGGAAAGATCGGTCAAAGCGTCTATCGGATGCCTTATGGGCGATATAGAACTGCTTTCAAAACTTCTTATAGGTATGTCTCCCTTTAGACTTGTTTTGGGAAACCATGTCATTTGCCCGTTGAATTAGAGCACCGTGCTCGTGGGCTATAAAAGCCTTAACTTCAATATTGATGAGGCGGGTGTCAAACGCAAGAAGTTGCAATTGAATGAGCTTGAAGAAATCCGTAGCGATTCATGCGATCTCGCGAAGGATTATAAAGCTAACATGAAACGTGTTCATGATAAGCATATCTTGCGCAAAGAGTTTGTGGTCGGTCAAAAGGTTCTGCTTTACAACTCCCATCTACATGTTTTCCCAAGCAAACTAAAAACCCGTTGGTCTGGCCCTTTTCTAGTTACTGAAGTCACCCCTTACGGGGCAATCACCTTGGTAAATCCAAATGACAACAGTACCTTTCAAGTTAATGGTCAACAGTTAAAACATTTTCACTTAACTTCGCCCCCGATGTAGAGGAAGTCCTTTTACAGGACCCTGTCTATGAGGACTGACCCTTGTCATTTGGTGTACTTACTTTCATTTCCATATACTAATAAGTACACCATTCAGGTAACCGGGCCCTCCTTATGGAGTGTGTGGCTGTAAGTACCGGATCCTAAGTCCACAGTTTACATAATTCACGTTTTCCACTTTTGCATGTTTTCTCGGTTTTTGAGTCATGTTCCTCTATGGAGTGAATTATGTATTTATTGTTTTTCGGGTTTCTTATAATAAACATATAAAATTAAATTAAAATTCTTAAAATCATAGAAATAGCAATCCAACAAGTCTTGGGAATCTGACTTTAAATGACCCACGTTGTAAACAAATTTTGTGTTTAAAAATTTGTTTGGGGTGGGCAGTCGATCTTTCCATCGGGATTGTTCGAACTTTCCATTGGTTTTGTTTAGGCCCATTAGTTCAATTGGGTTGACGTAATCTAAACTAAGATTTCCTTCGTTCGCATAACTTACGTCACACACGCACTTTGAGGCGTTCTTCCACCCTCTTATACGTCACCCATGGTTGGAATTGAGTGTTTTATGGATCATTGGATTGGAAATTCTCTACTGATCATTTCCATAACTCATTCGCCAAAATCGGGCCAGTAACGAAGCGGCAAATTGAGTTTGAATTTGCGCAAAAAATCGGAAAATTTCGCAATTCAAACTGGGCTTGGGCCCAACCCGCACGCACGTTGCGCGTCTCCTTCCTTCCGAACCCGCACACACAGTGTTTCCATTTCAATCCCAAACCGCCAGTTACAAGTTAAATAAAATTTTGGAAACAAAAATAAAAAAAAAAATATATATATATATATATAGAGAGAGAGAAGGGAGAAAACCTAACTACACCTACAACAAGGAAATCAAATCCACCTTAAATCTTCTCTAAACAATCATCACCACCAACCCAACTTCGAAAAACAGCCACCAATTATAGTTTCCACCACCACCACCACCACCAATGCCGTTTTTAGTAGTTTTCTTCAAACTCGCCTCCCCCACAGTCTACAAACCATTAGTAGTCTAAGAAATTTCAATGGTGCTACGACGTAGAATTTTGCCGGAACACGCGTTTGCTTCTGACAGTTTCGCGCCATTTTACGATGCGGAGATGTTCAAGAGACATTAGAACGGACTGTGGTACTCAACTGAGGAGTTCTATCACTATGATTTGGTAGAACAGTTTTATAAAAAGCGAGAATTGGAAGGGGATAGGATTTTCATAAAGTTAGGAGGAACGCGGAGAGAAGTAACGCGGTTGTTAGTTTAACTGTTAGGGAATTACGCTTTGAAAGCAACCTAGTAACGACAATTCAGGAATCGATTATCTTTGGAGTTCCCGCTTTGATGAAGGATACCGCCGCGTGGAGGGTGAATACAATCCGACATCCCATTCGTCCGCCCGGACCACCACGAGAACTAATCAACCGGGCCGTAGCTTAGTGGATTGGTAGGAACGCCCCTGAAAGACAAAGTCAGTGATATCGGCCCGCAATGTCCGCGACGTTCTCGGATTTTGCAAACAAAGAAGTATAATTTCTGCATCCTTGATTTAATGTTTAATGTGATTCGAGGAGTGGGGAAGAGTTTAGCCTCTTCCCGTATTGATCACTAAGATCATGCTCTCCTTTAGAGCCGCCGCAAGATCTGCTCCTATTAAGATCAAATTGCATTCTAATGCAAGTATCTATAATGGATTGCATCCAATAGACTTGGCCGTTATGCCAAGAAAAAATGGATGAGTCGGAGGATGAAAGGGAAGATATGACATGGATGGATGAAGATGCATTAGAGAAGTGTAATTCTAATGTAGAACGATGCAAGTGTTGCAAAACTGCCTTTGCGCGCGTTTATGGTATTTGTGGAGATATCCGAAATAGACAGATAGTAGTTCAAAAGAAGCAAGGGAACCTTCAGAGGAGATTTGAAATGCTCGAAGGGGTTCTGGACGATATCTTGTATAACATGGAGACTATCCACCAGCAACAACAAACCCAGTATGCAGAGACTGGTACTGGAGATGGAAGCCCAACGCTTGTTCCGAATAGAGATGCTACGACGATGCCACCCGTGGAGGACTCTGTTTCAGCCGAGTCCGACAGCATGAGCGTCGTCGCCAAAGGACAGAGGGTTCAAGCCAATCTCCATCTCGGGTCCATCATCATCACAAAACTAGGTGTTCACCCCAGTTGGAGTTATTTTTGTTATTTCATAATTTTGTTTTATTAGAAGGATTTTAATTCAGTAGTTAAATTTAAATAGTAATGTGTTTATTTAATGTTGTTTGGATTTATATTTTATTTTTAATATAATTGGTTATTTTCGAGTACTGCTTGTTTTATCATTTATCCCACCTTCCCGACTTGTTTGGGGGTGGAAATATTTAGACCGAGCATAAGTCGTTATATGATCGATCATATATATGTTAAGTTGTCTTGGAGGAAAGGTTGATAATTTGGCCGATATCGGCATATCTATGACTTGTGTGGTGGTAGCATGAAATCTAGGAGAGTTTAGAAGTTACTATTCTAAATCCAGTATGAAAGATACCAGGATTTTTAGGAAATCATGAAAATGGCTTGTTTCCGTTTTCGGTTTTAGGAATTTTCCTATTTGAGGAAATTGCCTTCAAACAAATAGGGAACTTCCCGATTCGTTTTGGAAGCTCATAACCTATTTAAACTCCCTTCTTTCTACACTAACAAACCACAATACATCCCACCATCATCCCGCACTATCCACTCCAAGTTTTACTATCTTTTTGCTCTAAACTCCGGTTTCAGCGCTTACGAGCGCGCCTGCGCCTTGTCAGAGCGCCTTTTTTTTTTTTGAAGAATTTTGTCAGAGCGCGACCGCCCTCATACTGAGCGCGACCCGCCTTCAGCTACTGGACCTAGAGCGCGACCCGCCCTCATACCAAGCGCGACCCGCGCCATAACACTATAATCGATTGATTTACAAGAGCGACCGCTTCTATCTGAAGGCACGCCAAGACGCCTTCTCGTGGAACGCTGAAATTTCCAATTTTCACAGTGGTCATTCCAAGATTTTTGTGGAACTGTTCAAAGAGTAGTTAAGATGACATCTCCCGTAGTCATACCCGAACAGCTTCTTTCAAGATGTGTTGGGCAACCGACCTATGGACACCGGTTCCGGCTAACGTGATCCCCGCGATTAGGATGGCGTCATCTATCGGTAAGTGATGATGAGTCATATTCACCACAACTTACCGCTTATTTCTATGACCACGTTAAATTCTATTGTAATCGGGATGGAGATCAAGAATTCTCCGTCGAGTCGATGACACGACACATGAATTCAATAAAAATTTGGTCGCCTTTAGTTTTAGGAATACTAATACCGATCCTGTTCACACATGGGCATATATGACCGATAATGCATATCTTTATGATTATACATATTTCCATGATTATTATGGGGAGGGGTATTTCGAGTAATGGACCAGGGCTTATATAGCATTGCCCTTGGTAACCTTTCCTTAAACGTAGGCACCACTATGTTATTCATCCCGATGAATATTTTGGGGAATGGCGTTCATTTCTTCAAACAAGATCGCTGGTGACATTTTCCTCGCTTTAGGCGAGGGGCGTCGCCCGCTATGACATTCCCCGAAGTTTTGGTCACTAGTCTTAAGAGAGCCCAAACCATGAGGCGTAAGTATCTTCTTATGTCGTGTTGGTAAGCCGCGATCACGCGTAGTTGTTTATCCAGATTCGTGCACAATTCACAGATTGGAAAAGGGTTGAAGTCATGAGACCCACCAATAGGGTGGTTCGCTCATTGCGAATAATGACTTGGCTGGGATGGCAGGTGCAGCCTCATTTGGTCGCCCCGTACATCCCATCAGACATAATAACACTTAACAGGTTAGCATTAGTAGATGATAAATGGCGGCAAGCTTGGCAAGTTATAATGGACTGGCAGGATGCGAAGGAACCTCATATCTTTAATGAGGAGGAGGATGCTTAAGCGGGAGATAAGGTAAGTTTTTAGTTTTTTAGTGTCTGCTTATGTCCCAAGCAATTTCATTTTTGTTAACCCCATAATGGGTGGAACTCGTATAGAGTTGCGTCAGTTTATTTCCTATAGTAGTACGTTCTAACTTTGTTTTGCAGATGTTCCTGAATTTCACACGTTTCAATGGTATTTTTCCTACCCTCTTCATTTACAATACTTTGAGGACAAAGCATGATTCTTGTTTGGGGGGGGGCATAGAAACACGTGTAATTGAGGCATCTGTTAGGATATAGATATGTATAATATGCATTTGTTTTCTAGTTAAAATTTTTAAAAAAATTCAAAAATATAAATAAATAAGTTATGATATACACTTAGGAATATTGGTATTGTTTTCTTTCTCCATGCTCTTAACAATCTAGAAGTCTCAATGAAGCTTTTGCATCGAATAATTATTAGAAACTTAGGTTAATATATAGGTAATAATCTTTGTATCTATCTATAAATATATTACATGAGTATCTATGATTGTTAGCAAGAAGTTTTTCAAATCTAGGCTAGAGTACTTATTCTACAAATCCTGTGAGAATATAGCCTAAAGCCTTATATGAGCTAAACATTTGAGAAATGACACAAGGGAGAAGTAAAATCCGGATAGAGATATCACACACGCCCACTTGCTTGATCACTATGCCATATCCTAAGTGAGAATTTAGGCCCTTTTGGATCGATATAGCCGTAAATTCAAACCTATGAATTATTTTCCGCTAGTAAGCCCCTCGAGCCTTTCTTTAGCCTTCCATAAACCACAATTCCTTTACCCCTGTTACAAAAACAAAACAAAATAAAAAATAAATAAATAAATCAACCTACCCAATTTAGAATAAGTCCGAGAATAGAATGAGTGAAGAAAGAAGAAGAGAAAACCCGTGGTAAACAAAAATTAGTTAGTTACTTGGAGAAAAGAAAAGAAGTTTCCATCCAAGGAAAAAAAAAAAAATATAGAAATAAATAAAAACTCCAAAAATAGAATAAAAGGGAGTCAAAAGCCAAAGAAAAAGAAAAAAAAAAAAATATGGCTAAGGATGGAAACAAAGTATAGAAGCAAAAAGAAAATAACAAGGTTTTTCTAAGTTACATAATATGAAGACTCTATTATCTCGGACTTGTCCTTTTGAATATCCATTTCCTTCCTTCTTAAACCATCTCCTAATCCCCATGAACACCTAATAAAGACCTCTAGCTCAATTAGGAATAGGTTAGTGTGATAGTAAGTGGCAAATGTGTTTGATCGACTCCCGGCTTCCTTGTTGTCATAGAGATTGTAAGGTAAAAGTGTGCCCACCGCGACACCGGAGTATTGAAAACTTGAGTGGAAAAATCAGAGTGGTTTTTGTCTTGACATTTATGTGAGGACCTACTTAAGGACGCTATTCCGAGTTTTCATAAACGAACCTACTAGGCATTTCATAGTATTACTCATAGTATATATATTTGTATCATAGATGATTGATTATTATGCATATATTAGTTTAGGTTTTTGACTTGGTTATTCTTATTCATTTGCTAGTGAGATGTATAGATAGTTGGGACATGAATGAGGAAATAATAGTTTTATTTCTTAGTCGTTGTAGTATAGTTGAAGTTTGTGAGTACCTTCACTGGAAAACTCTCACGAGGCTATAACTCGTCCACTAGGGAATTCCTAGTGGTTTAAGGCCTTGTTGCATATGGTCAATGCAATCGCACTCAGCGAAACGAGAGTAGATAGAACTCCATTTTTGGTCACTTATTCTAATTTCTCATCTTTGCTTGAGGACAAGCAAAATGCTGTTTGGGGGTGGTTTGATAAGAGCCTAAAACTGTAGTTTTAACCCTTTAACATTCATACTTTTCAACCAATTATGTGAGTAATAATTAAGAGTTAACACTGATTACGTGTTTTTATGCATTTCAGGCTTCAAAGTCCATTATGTGCAGAAATGTGCCTTTAGTAAGATAAAGGAGAAAATGTCGGTTACTAAGGAGTTCCGTGATTAAAAGCCAAGATTCAAGAAGATAAAGCCTTCCTAAAGCCCGGTCAAAAGCTGAAAAGTCGACACGGGCTTAAACGGCACACAAGTCAGCAGAACTTCCAAAAGCCGTATCTTTGGACTCAGACCTCGGAATTGGGCCTACCTTATGTCAAAACGACCGGCTCGGAAAGAGCTTTCCAATGGTCTAAGCCTTGACCCAATCAGAGGAGCAAAAGTAGACGAAAAGTCTATGGAAGCAAACTGTAGCTGAAGAGGCCTTTTTGGACTGAAAGAATTGGGTTTTGGGCCTGATTCTCTGGCCCAAAACATGGCTCCAAGCCCATGCACGATTTTTGGATCTGAAAGTATAAAAACCAAAGTTTAGCTCTTTGTTAATGGTAGCTAGTTAGACCTAAAATAATATAGATAATTCTAGATCTGTTTTCATTAATTAAATTAAGCTTTAGTTCCATTTTCAATTCTTGTTTTAGATTAAGTCTTTGAATCATTATTCTTGATTGATTAGATAAATAAAATAGTTGTTTTCTCAATTTTGAATTGTGTTATTTCAATTTATAGATCTGATTTTAATTCTTGTTGATTATCATTCCGTAGTTTAAATAGATTGAACCATTGTTAGTTAATTTAGTTAAGTTAGAATTTTAATATGATGTGTAGTTATAATGAAATGGGAAATGATGGTTTGATGACTCAAGGCTAAAACCTCCATTAGAGGGGTTGATGAAGCCTTGATGAAAACTTAGTGGTATAGTGTAGAAACATTGTAGAATCTATTCCAATCTAGAAGGTCGTGATTCGCCATGAGAATGGGTGGACGACCTCACATGCTAGTTAGTACTCGGTAGAAATGCCATGAACACTAGGGATTAGAACTCGAATTTCTTGCCGTAAGAACGTAAGAATCGAGATACAAGAATCTATGTTAGGCTATTAAGTTGGATTCGAGGTGGATTTAATTCCCCTCTAATCCTTTATCTAGATTCAAAACAATCATATTTCCATAGCATTAGTAGTTTAAAAGTCAAGTAATCAAATTCAGTAAGTATCGTAGTATATCACCTTCATAAAGCTCTCATTGACTTAAGACCGATTAATTAGATTAGAAAACAATTCCATGCTAGAGCACTAGGAGTGGAACGAACTTCCTACTCCACTATATCTCATAGACTTGAGAGTAGGAAACTTTGATAACATAGCAACATAATTAGTTTAGTTTACTTACGTTTTGATTTCATCGTTCATTTCGTAGGTAAGCTATTCATTTTATTCATTTATCAGAGTGAAAGGTGAGAGATGTGAGTTTTTTGTGGAGAATGAATGAAGTTTATATAGGTTTGAGTTTCCAAAACGAATCGGGAAGTTTCCAAAAAGTTTTAAGGCAATTGCCGGAAACAAAAATTTCCAAAACCGGAAACGGAAACAACCCATATTCTTGATTCTATTACAAACCTAATATCTCTTAGACTGAATCTAGAATAGTAACTTCTAAACTCTTATAGATTTCATCCTACCACCACATCTAATCCTAGGCATGCCAATATCGGAATATTCTCAACCATCACTCCTAAACAACTTCTAAAATGGAGGATCATATAACAAATCATGCTATAGTAAATAATACCACCCCCAAATAATTCGAGAAGGTGGGATTAACACTAAAATCAACCCATAATTTGAAAAGAACGAAAATATATTCAAATTCAAATACAAATACAAATAACTATCAAATTCAAATTTAACTATTGAATTTAAAATTAACATCTGAATTAATAAAAACAATAAAGCAATAAATGCATAATTCACACCATAGAGAAACATGACTCAAAAACTGAGAAAACATGCACAAGTGGAAAACGTGAATTATGTTAACCGTGGACTTAGGATCCGGTACTTACAACCACACACTCCCTAGGGAGGGCCCAGTTACCTGAATGGTGCACTTATCAATATATGGAAGTGAAATGTAGCACACCGAAGAATAAAATGAGTCTTTTATAGTCAGATACTCAGGACTTTATCTAACACATATGTATATAATGAACATGTAGTTTACCATATATCAATAACCTAAAGAGTTGTGGGTCTTTCCATAAATAAATAACATAGAATGCACCCCCAAACAAAATCTAGCACCAAGATTTTCGATGACACAACTTAGTGAAATGAAAGTGAAGTCTGATAGATCTAGAACGTAACCGAGCATGCACCTTCTTTTTCCTCCAACGAAAAGGTGGCCAAGTGAATAAGTGTGAAAAAATGGATGGTTGTGGAAGATATGGTGGATATGGATGAATTTTAGAAGTAAGGAATTGAATAAATGAGAATGTGGGTTTAGCATAAAACTCATTTGTGGCATGGGTTGGAATTATCACACAACTAAAAATGAAAGTGTCAGGTGGCTCTTTAGGTAGTATTTTCTTAACAGGAGAGTTTAGAAAATCATGAAGCACAGGAGAAACAAGAGGATCAAGTACAAACTCTAAGTTCCTTTGAAAGGAGGAGGGGAATCGAGGCGGATGGTGCGTAAGGTAGTTCTTTATAGGGTGAATCATCACCTGCTCTAAGAAACTCATCGAATTCTTCATCCATCTTGGTCACATCGGCATTACTATGGTATTCCTCTGTATCTTTGAGAAAGTCATCAATCTCGTCCTCATCCATAAGATGGGTATCGACTAGTGTAGGGATGAAAAAGTTAGAGTCTGAACTTCCAAAGGAAAGAAATTTGGGCATCTGATTATCAGGAAACATGTTGTCGAAATAATCTCGAGCGAAGCTCTCGATCATGTTAACCTCTCCATCGACAGTCGTATCTGGGTACTGTTGAATCATCTTAAAAACATTTACCTTAACAGAAAGATGGCCAAAGGATAGGGACATCGAACCATCGCGGCAATTTATGAGCGCGTTGGCAGTAGCCAATAAGGGATGCCCTAAAA
This sequence comes from Coptis chinensis, assembly GCF_015680905.1. Taxonomy (NCBI): domain Eukaryota; kingdom Viridiplantae; phylum Streptophyta; class Magnoliopsida; order Ranunculales; family Ranunculaceae; genus Coptis; species Coptis chinensis. Next base: position 80,914,377 of record NC_141463.1, on the reverse strand, counting down.
TGATAGGAACAAAGTCATTAGCGACTTTTGTGTCGAGAATAACGAAGTCGGCTGGGTAGTAAAAATTTTGAACTTTAACTAGCACGTTTTCAACCACACCCTTAAGATACTTAATAGAACGATCCGCTAATTGCAACGCCATTTTCGTTGGTTGCATCTCTTGTAGACCGATTTGTTTATATAATAATAAGGGAGTAAGTTAACACTCGCCCCCAAGTCTAATAGAGCAGTTGTAATGTGATTATCCCCCAAGGTGCATTGTACAGTAGGATGACCAGGGTCCTTGTACTTAACGATTCCATTATTTTCCGATAGAGTTGGGAACTGTTCAGTTAAAAAGGCATCTTTAGGAATATTTGTCTTGCGCCTAGTAGTGCACAACTCTTTAAGAAACTTAGCATGGTGAGGTAACTTTTTTATCGCTTCAAGAAAAGGAAGGTTTATTGTTAGATTTTTGAAAACTTCTCTAATCTCATCGAAATTCGTATCCTTGGTTAACATTGCTAATCTCTGGGGAAACGGTGGTTTCTCTCTATATTTAGCATAAGGGTCAACAAGATGTTTAACCTTGGCTTTTTGTTTCTTAGGTTGTTGTTTAACTGGTACCTCTATAGGGGTAGAATCTTCAGTTTCTAGTTCAGTATCTAGTAGAATATCAGGTGTAGGGACCACTGGTGGGGCAACCACAGGCATACTTACTGCGTTATCAACCACTCTGCCAGAACGGAGAGTGGTGATAGCATTTAACTCACCTATATTTCTATTTTCATTACTAGTATTACCAATTACCTCAAAGGCTGTGTTTGGTGTTTTATGATTAGTTAACGCTTGACCTGGAAACACGTCTTTTGGTTGGGCTTTCTCTTGGGCTAACTGTTGGGTTAAATGATTAATGGATTGTAAAACCTATTGGTTAGATTGAGCCATGGATTGGAAAAGTTGTTGGTTAGATTGAGCCATAGTTTGGAAAAGTTGTTGCCTAACATGTATGAAGGCGTCAAGATGATCCGGTTGTGTAGGTGTAGTGGTCACAGGTGGTGTGACTGGAACTATCCCACGTTGATTATTAACAGGTAGGTTGTGATAGTTATTATTAATCGAAATGATACCTCTATTAGCATTATAATTATTATAATTACCTTGTCCTTGTCCTTGTCCTTGTCCTTGTCTCTAGGGAGCTTGGTTGTAATTGGGTGATGGCCTAACATTTTGATTATTATACCCTGGAGGTGTAACTTATTGATTATTTCGCCAACCGAAATTGGGGTTTTATCTCCAAGGTGCGTTAGGTTCGCTATTAATGGAATAAAGGTATCAAAACGATCCGGTTGTGGAGCAGTATTTGCTACTGGTTATGTGACAGGAACTATGTCACGATGATTATTAATGGGTGAATTTTGGTAGTTATTATTTATCAGAACGATACCTCTATTAGCGTTATAATTATTATTGTTATAATTATTATAATTACCCTGACCTTGTGCTTGACCTTATCATGGTTGAGCTTGGTTATAATTGTTTGTTTGCCTAATATTTGGGTTAAACAACCTTGGAGGTTGTTGATTATTCCGCCAACCGAAGTTGGGATTTTGTCGTCAAGCTGTGTTAGGTTCGCTATTAATGGAACAAACGTTATCTTGTTGTGATTGTTGTTGCTCATAAGCGAAAGGACAATAGGAGTCGGGATGCTCTGGACTCAAACAGAAATTACATGGATTGGAGTTGACATTCATAACGGAGATAGGCGTTTGTTGAACAGAAATAGCCTCTACCTTTTTAGTTAGAGATTGGATTAAATTTTTAAGTTCCGGATCAGGTTTCATCTCAAACATACCGACGGCATTTACTGTTGTAGAAGAACTAGCGTTGCGGGAGATATCGTCACTACCCCAGTTATTATTACGCTTAGTCTGATCTTCTAAAAATTTTATAAGCCTCTGAGGTTTCTTTACTTCAGAAACTACCCCCATTCATTATGTCAAGGACTTCTTTATGGTGGTGTAGAAGTCCCTTGAAAAAGGCACGAACTAACGTGTCTTTCGGGAGGTTATGATGTGGACACTCTATAAGTAGATCGGTGAAACGATTCCAAGCCTCTGAAAATGATTCATGAGGATTCTGTAGAAAGAAATGAATCTTGGAAAGCATTTCATCGGTCTTCAGTGGTGGGTAAAAATGTTCCATAAATAGTTGAACAAGTTTGGCCCACGAGTCCACAGAATTAGGCGCTTGGGCAATTAACCAAGACGCCGCCTTATCGGCTAAAATGAAAGGAAAAACCGTTAGTTTAATTTTTTTCAGCACCAACCGTAGGATGGTAAAATGTAGTAAGGACTTGGTCAATCCTACGCATGTGCTGATAAGGTTTTTCATGATCTAACCCATGAAAAACGGGTAACAAATTAAATATATTTGGGGCGATTCGGAAATCCCCCACTGGGTCTGATAGAACGATGCAAGATTTCGGGCTATCGTTCAATGCTTTGTAAAAGTCAAAGAGAGGAGACTCTCTTTCTTCAGCCATTATTTCAGGTGTGGTGTGTGGTATATTAGCTAGAGGTGTAGTGAGTGGTATACTAGAAAGGCATGTTTATTGACGTTGTCGATTGATTACGTTAGGTGTTTTTCTTCGACCTGACCTTAATCTCATGCAAGGCTAAGACCAATCTTAACCAAACATGAAAACACTACAAATAATCCTGATATACTAATATAAACCTCTAACTGGAGATGCGAGGTGTGGAAGAAAGGAGTACCTGAATGCCTCCTTGCTTCGCTTATAAATAGCGTCTTGTTGACGCGAGCTCAGTGTATATAACAAGTTAGAACACTGAAAAACCTTGAAGAAATAGAAGTTTGAAACAAACCTGTGGAAATCGGGCAGTTTAAGCAGAGGGCGCGGGTCGCACTCAGAATAGGCCTAGGTAAGTAGGGCGCTTAGGTCGCTTTGGAGTTCAAACCGAGTTCCAGGCGCTTGTGGCGCTTCGGTTTATGCCTTGGGAGGGCGGGGCTTTCAGGTCAAACCGGAGTTCGTGCATTAGGCTGTGGCTTCAAGTCAAACCGGAGTTAGGGCATTTTAGGCATGGGCGCTTCAGTTTATGCCTTGGGAGGAGCTGAGGGGGGGGCGCTCTGCTCCAGTGATTTGGGCGTGGGTGGCACTCCAATTTAGCCTGCCTAGGGCGCGTGTCGCGCTCCGTGTAATTCTGCGAGGTAAATTTCAGTGCTGAAATGGACAACCACAGTTAGAATCAAACAAAGGTGGGTGGGTTATGGGACTTTGGAAGACTAACAATTCTAAAGAAAACAATACTAAAGGGAACTAAGATGGCAGCGACGCCATTTGATAAACGTAAAATTACTAATTCTACTCACGAATAGAATGATAAAATTCCAACGAAAGTAAAACTAAAACTTTGCGAAGACTAATTTTATCCAAGATTTCTACTCTCGAATTTATCGAAATAGAGTGGAGTAAAAGATTCGTTCCACTCCTAGTTCTTTAGCATTCAATGTTTTCTAATATTATAAGTCCTAGCCAAAGTTAGTGAGAGTAATGGTATGGAATTTATACTACGATGCAAATTATACTAAGAAGATACGCTAATTCAAACTACAGAATTTCTAAATTGACTATATGATAAGGAATTAGGGGGGATTGATTCCACCTTAACTCGACTTAATCAACTAACAAAGATTCATCGTGATCCAAATTTCAATGCTTTCGCATATCAAAATGGTAATTCTAATCTCTAATTATACATGGCAATCTATACCAATTAATAACTAGCATGTAAAGCAATCAAACCCATTCTCATGGTGAACTAATTACTTTCTAGAATTGAATAAATCATCACGATGATTTCTAAGCTAACAAAGATCAAGCTTCATCAAGGCTTCTTCAACCCCCTCTAATGGAGGTTTAGCCTAGAATCATTATGCTATTATTTCCATATGAATTTAAACTAGACATCATATAAAGATTCTAACTTTACTAATTTAACTAATCAATAATTAAAATCCAAATTAACAACTAAGAAATGATTTACAACTAAGATCGAAATTGATTCTAATGAATCTAATAATTAAACTAGAGTATGATTAACTAATTAGGAAATAAAGACAACTAATTTATGAATTTAACAATACTAAAACTTAGCAAGACTTAAATCAATAACTAAATTGGAATAAAATTGAATACTTTATTATAAACTAATATTTGATTCTAAAATAATAATCTATTTTTTCTAATACTAATTAATTGAAAGGTAAAACTAGATCTAAAATAATAATTGAAAACTAATTAATGGAATAAAACTTCAAAACTAGATCTAGAATTATCTTTAATGGCTACTTTCTATCTAACCTAAATCTTTTTTAAGAGCTAAGTCTTGTGTATGTAAATGGAGGAGACCAGATCCACATTTCCGTGCATGGGCTGAGGAGCCATGTTTTGGGCCGAAAAATCGAGCCAAAAACCCAATTTCTTCATTCCATAGAGGCCTTTTCAGCTGGATTTTGCTTCAACAGACTTGTCGTCCACTTTTGCTCCTCTGATTGGGTCAAGTCTTTGACCATTGGAAAACTCTTTCTAAGATGGTCGTTTTGACATAAGGTAGGCCCAATTCCGAGGTCTGAGTCCAAAGATACGGTCTTCAAAAGTTCTGCTAACATTTGTGTGTTGTTTCTGCCCGCGTTGACTTTGACTTTTCAACTTTGACTGGGCTTTTTAAAAGGTTTTTTTCTCCTTGAATCTTGGCCTTTAATCATAGAAATCCTTAGCAACCAACCCTTACTCCTTTATCTCACAAAAGTGACATATTTCTGCACATAATTGACTCCAATGCCTTAAATACATAAAAATACGTAATCAGCATTAACTCTTATTTATTACTCGCATAATTGGTCTAAAAGTATTATTGTTAGGGGGTTAAAACTACAGTTTTGGGCTTTTATCAATAATACTTTCCAAAGAATGAAAATATTGAAACTAATCTCTTGGTTCAATATCGAGACTAGAATTTGTAGCATGTGTGGGAAAGAACTCAATGTGAGTGTGGTGATAGCAAAGTGTAATTGTAAAAGAGAGATGCCAAAGTATTTGGTACAAATAGCAGAATTGGAAATACTTAGCTTGTCGAAATTGTAAGATAAAAGTGATGGAGTAAGAAGCATACACTTAGCTTGTTGAAATAGATAAGTGATGTCTTGAGCAATCTTGTGGAAATCAAGTCAAGAGATATCACAGGTTATGGAGTCGATACAGCAATGGACCTGATTTAGAGCCTTGCTTTAATGGAATTTGGTAGTGCGTGGACCGAGCGCCTACACTGTTGGTAGTGTAGATGCATTGTTTTGACTAGAAAAACCTTTAGCATTCATTGATCAAGTTTGGCAATTCGTCATAGCAGTTCGTGTGGTAATACGTGCTGCTAGAATTGATTGAATGCCTTGAGCAAATAATGTCCCTTTGACGAAGAGAACCACCCACAATAAAGTGAGCTATACTAATTCGGGGATCCGATTGAGCAAGTGTGCCAGCAGTGCGATGCTTGGTTGATAGTGCGGTGGGAGTCGTCTTTGTTGTGCTTCGACTGGGAGGACGTTCGTCCAATTTATTGAGAAGTTGCTGGAAAGCGCTACAAGACATCGAGATAGTTGTGGCATTATCTTCTGAAATACAATACTGGAAATTTGCAACCTGAAAATTCATCTAGCACTACTACCATAGATGTTATAAAGGCATGACAAAAAAATATGTTAATTAGGGAATAATATAGTTTGAATGCTAGTGTCACATGGTATCATCTCAGGTAATGTGTTAAGCTAACATGCTAAGGTAACGTGCTGGAATTGATATCCAAATATAACGTGTTGGCATCTAGTGTTTGCTATTTTATTACGTGCTCACTTAGGCATTCATACAAACAATTTATCATTACTGTGATGAAGAGAATAACAACACAATTACTGCATGTTATAAATGTTACAACTTGAGGTATGAACAATCACGTATATCAATGGTATAATTTACTATATATATATATAGTTAAGTGTTATAGTCCATCAAGTTGGCAACATTTAAGTTTTCCCTTAATAACTAATACAATGGTAGAGACCCCTATTAATCCTCGAAGCCTCTGGCCTTTTATCCTTTGCATGTAACCTGTCCATATTCTCATTGTCGTACCCGAGAAAACCATTGCCTTAGTCATTTAGCTTTGAATTTGCTATATATATATAAAAACAACCATCCACTGCCATTTGTTCCTTGGTTCGTAACCATTGAATGTAAACGCCCTACCTATTTTATAATTCCATAGTGACTGTACATCCTAGTGGTTGGACGTATTTTTTTAGATAGCCAGTCGAAGGGCGATGCTGTCAGTTGGACTTGGGGATTGTAGACCTTGTAGTGTAGATCAAGAAATGATACATCAAGTGTGATTACATGCTCAACATGACATTACCAATGTTACTCAAAAATAAATAAATATAATGAACAATTTACCTAGCCAGTGAACTTACATAAAAAATACCAATGCAGACCTCTGCCAGTGCTACTATGTTAGGTGTGTGTAAACCTAGTCATAAAGCAATGATGTTCAAAACTCTAGGCAGAGAGCAAAATAGTTTTTATAACCAATTGTGTTTCAACACATACTGTCATCTAACAGACTAATACATACGCAATAACATCACTTATCTTTATCACATTGCTTTATGATATCTATTCAACAATTATCATGACTAAATATCACTGCTACTTTTAGATGGTCGTAGATAAAAGTTGGGTGCCTAAGTACCCATCAATCAAATCGCATGCATAAAAATGTAAGCAAAAAATTAATATGTTTGTCTGTCACTGTAATAAAAAACAACACATGAAAATAGTAGAAAATGTTTATCCATCTAAAAAGATAGTAATAAACATACTTCTAACACTCATGATGTTGTCATCAAATTGGAAATTCTTTGATTAAAACCACACACACCTGCATTTGGGTGGTTTGGATGCACGAAAGTACATGTCAAGGGCTCAAATGGAAAGCACAATTGTATGACTTAGATGGCTAAATAATTGAACCCTCGTCTTCTACCTGAATCAAATACTAATAATTAGAAAATCAGTTACACACCATCATGGAAGCATGATTACTCTTGAAATTGATCAAAATAAATCAAAAAGAACATAATAAATTTAATGAAGTTGGGTATACCGTCCATGCCTCTAAACTTATTGGGTATTCCAAGGCCATTATATCTAAACATATCGGTAGATTCTTATAGTTTACTAGAGATGATACATAAAAATACTATAAAATTAGTATCTTCAAGACGTGTTCTTTACTTTCAACTTCAAGACATGACATCAAGTACTTAATGAATTCAATAGGCTAAACTAACTTTAATTAACTTATAGTAGTGTATGTATTAGGAATTATTAGGAATCTTAAATTCGTAATCTTAATTTGAGAAATACGTAGTTTATATATTAGAAATTTGTAAGAAATTGTGAATCAACTCATCAAATTGACTCTCAATGCCAAAGTATGTAGCAAAAATCCTAAAACCAAAAGGTAAATAAATATAGTAGCATGTTCAATAGATGTTTCATAACATTATTGAATACTCACTCCAATAGTATAATTTGGTTCCAAAGTAATCTGTTTGATTTTTGGGTATATAATATTCAAACCCTACTTCATCTTAAGTGAGCAAACCAAGCACATTAGCTTAGAAAATTCATCAAGCTTCAAAAGAAGCCAAATCTTTAGTAGATGAACTGACACGATACCAAGGTGGCACTTCTTCCCTATACAAAGGTAACAAACCTCATGGAAAACACATTCTAAACTCACTCGCAATATGTTACTAAAACCAAAGCTCCTTTGAATTCTAATTATATATCTTAATCTTTTGTGAAACTTATTTTGTAACCAAGACCCCTAGAATGTATTGAAAACGTCCTAGCCATATGTATAAACCACAGTTTTTCACACAGGCTTGATAAAAACTAAATTAATGCTTTCAAAGAATAGATACAGGGAAGAGAGAAAGAGGATGTAACTTATCTATCAGTGTTATGAGCTTTGGGAGAGGCGTAGTGGTCTATTTAACAATGTCTTTCCATCTGGAAACACTCTAAACACCCTATTCAACAATGTGGAAACCCCATGACCGAATCACACACAAAAAGAACTTTAAATCGAAGTATTGCTACTGACTTCGAAATAGTAGAAACTACACAATCACATATGATATAGAAGGTACTGTCCTAAGTTTAGAAGTTTTAAATGTCAAGAAGTTCTATCTATATTCAATGGCTTCGAGTCCAAGAAAAGTAAAGTTATAGGCTACTACTGCCTCACCAAGTTATTTCAATCTGTTGGATCACTGAGGATATATATTAGTGAATTGGGTTGTAAAGTACTAGTTGTTTGAGCATATAGCCAAGCAGAAACCAGTTGATGCAAGATGTTGGGATAACGAAGATTCAAAAATGTGAGTTTGTTGATGGCGTAATCTTCATAACCCCATTTTGATGGTATTGGCATTCAGAGCTTTAATGAGGTTTGAGTGTCGGCATTTCCATTTGATTGCGTCAAAGCCACAATATATACCAAAATGAGAAATTAGTGCATAAAGAAAGCATGTGGCATTCCCTTTCTATGGAATGTTACTTTGGAGACATATGAATGCTAAGGTTTGACTTAGATATCTAAATGGTCTTGCAAAGCTGCTAGAAAACTAAATTCAATTCCACTATTTGTAAAATGTTGGGAATCTTGACGCATAAGATTAATGTGCAGTGACCGACATAAGTTAAATACTACCTCCATGAAACTGATACTAAAAATTAGTACTAATATCAATAAATTATGCATGCATGGAATATTAATTTGATATTTGGAAGGTATCTATATGATATCAATAATTTCGAATTACTACGATCTATGGATTCCCGCACCAATTGTATGTATTTACAGGGGAAATTTTCAAGTTATGTTGTGCAGAAGTTATAACTTAAACATATATATGTATGCATAGATATTCAACAATAAAGCGTACAATCTACTAAAAACAATGAAGTAAGATGAGCAGACAGTAATACTGAAAAATCCTAAAAAGAAGACAACATTACAAAACACATAGCAAAGTTTGCATTTGTTAAGATATATAGAAAGTTTTCATATATTAGATATATGGCAAAAGATAAGGAGTTCTCCCCACCAGGGAGACATTTTCCTTTTTCTTATCTTTGGTTTTAGGGCAAAAGAACCGTTTATAGCAGTATAATATTCATATAAAATGTTAAAATATTGCAGCGAAGATGGTGTCCCAGCCAAGATCTCTACTCCAGTTCTAGGTAATTTGCTTGGATTTTTATGTTGGTGTTAATGGAGTCACTTTGTGATGAGTGACATTGTGATATTATTATTATTTTTGAATTTTTAGGGTTGTAGGTCATAGCTTGAGTAGATTATATTTGACAGAGACTTTGCACAATAACTGTAATATTAGTTACCAAAGAAAGTTAAGACATGGTGAAACTTCACGAATATTTTTATTCTTGGTCAATATAGATATGTTTTTCATTTGTAAATTTCTAACATAGTCATACACGTAGAATGCATAGTCTTTTACTTTTACATTTTTTTTTCCTTGAGTCAACACATTTGGAAACATGCAAAGAAGAGATCCTGTTGTCGCTAACATAATGATGTCCATGCTATGAAGATAAAGGTTCCAACTAAATTTAACAAGCCCGCTCATATTATATTAGGTATTTAGATTTTTGAATTTTAAGCAAACACTTGGATATTAAGACTTAATACTTGCTTGCAGTTGTGCATCGTACTGTACCAAAACATTTTTGTCCTCGCTTTTACATGTATTTGACGTTGCTAAGTCTTAGTCATTCTATGTGTGCTAGTCATTAGTGCTTTCTTATGTCAATTATTTATTTAATTTTTTATTACATATATTTCTTAATACTCTTCAGAGGATAACCTAAGGAAATACAACAATGCACCTGGCAATGGCAATGGGAAGTTGAACAGAGTAACCCCAAATGAAAGTTATGAAGGTTGTGGTGGCAAAGGTCAAGAAGACGAACCATAACACACCAGGGATTCAAATTTGAATAATAGTTGGAGTGACCAAGCATCCTGCTAATATGGTCATTATGCTCACCGATTGTATTTCTTTAGTGATTATCTATATAGTTCTTCTGCGTTATACTTTTTATTCCAAGTTGCTAATGTTATAGCCTAGAAGATTACAAGGTTTTTAATACTTTTCTTGGAGTGTAAATTTCAGTACTACAATGGTATTTTCCCCATTTGAAAAGTGATTTGGACACAATGGCATGCTTGATGCCTCACCACATTAGTATACCCTTGCGGTTTTTATGACGTCAATCAATATGAAACCTTATTTGGCAACCATTGTAAAGATTTGCTGGCATAGTCATAGACCTAAATCAGATTGTTGTCAAACCTACACAGCGTTTTCATTTCTATTATTGTAAATGTATATAATTAGTTGATTCTCAAAAAATTGGGTCCATATTCCATAAAATCATGTTAGTGCAACTCCTCATGATGCAATGAAATGGGTTTATAGTTTTCATGTGAAATGGGTTTGACAGTTTTGTAAATTCGAGATTGAATACTTTATAGTCACGATGATTATTGAATAGACACATCTTAATTTGTTAGTTAAGCTTGAACGCTCCATACAGTTGTGTTTTGAGGTAAAAAATATTGTAATTTCATGGCATTAATTATTTATATTTGGGTGTTTCATTGCATTATGAGTGGTTTCACATGCACCAAGTGTGTTAACCCAATTGTTACCCTTCAACCTCACATCCCCTCTCTCCTCCTTCTCTTCACTAAGATGAGACTCACCCTCTCTTGAACCTCTCAGTTGAACCCATTTGGGGCTTCCTACGTACCCCCGACTTCCCGAGGATCAAGCTGGCTCGTAGTTCTCCTCTTTCCTCCCCTTCTTTTCACTATCGCCTCCCTCTCTCTTCACTGCCGCCTCTCTCTCTCTTCACTGCCACCTCTCTCTCCCCCTCCCTTTTCTCTCCCTATTTTCTTTCCTCTCCCACTTTCTCTTTCGGTCAAAACCCTTGGGCCTCTTTCTTTGGGCCCATCTCTTGGGCCCAGTACCATACGAGGCCCACTTATCTCTCTCTCACTCCCCTTCAGATCATATGCCTATGCTTTTCTTTTTTCTCTCTGTGTACTCTTTCGACCTCTCTACATGTGATGTTCGGGGTCATGTATATGGCTAATACAGATGCCCCCTCTCGAGTCCTTCGATGAAGACGGCGGACCCGAGAAGACCTTGACCTGCAGTGCTCCAAAACTCAAACTAATATACCCAAGATGTGAGCTTTCTGGAAAAATCTTGGCAGCATCTCTTCTATATCTTCAACATTTCATAAACATAATAACCTGTCATAACCTGAACATTTAATAAGCATACATCCAAACCAAATATAAAACCTCATGCATCAGTCATAAACCCTACTACTAAAAGATATACAGATTCGTAGAACCCGCTACTTAACAACAGCTCGACCACGGCCAGTTAAGTTAAGTAACCAATCCTAGAATAAAAGGAAACCTATAAATATACAAACAACATCCCAGAAACCCTAATATACGACTTATACTATGCAACTAACATACATCTCCACATTACCAAAATAGACTCAATGATAAGCACCCAAAACTGTAATATTAAACCCCGAGAGACATAGCATTTTGGTCGATTATGTGTTTAATAATCATGTAATAATTATATTTTTCGTACTTTTGCAGGATTCCGCAATTAAAATAAATATAGTGATAAAACATGCATCGAAGTATGGGAATACGGGAATAATTGAAGTTTGCCACTCGACCCCCGTGAAGCCCAACAAAGCCTGACTAAAGCCGAAGTTTCCAAAAGAACAGAACCAGTGCGGAACGGGTCCACATATAAAGAAGCAGCAAACTTCCGAAGCTCAAATCGGATAAATCTAGATGCCGACGTTGGCTAGTGAAGCTGCCAAGTACAGGAATACGGGAATATTTGGAATTCCCACTCAATTCCCGTGAAGCCCAACAAAGCCTGACTAGAGCCGAAGTTTCCAAAAGAACAAAACCAGTGCAGAACGGGCCCACATATAAAGAAGCAGGAAACTTCCGAAGCTCAAATCGGATAAATCTAGATGCCGACGTTGGCTAGTGAAGCTGCCATAGCAACCCGGGCGACGAACTCTGCGCAAGGACAAAAAGTCGTAAAAACGCCAAAATCGGCGCCGCCACTGGACACACTAAGTGGACACACTCTGCGGGCCCAGAAGGCATGATGAGTCAGCATAGGCAGGTGGCAAAGGATGGTTTCAAATTGATACCACCTGGCAAGAGAGAAGACACGTACCAATTCAAACCAGGTGGTTTGAATTGACATAAGCTAAAAACAAAACCTTAAATCAGCAAAAGGACAAAAATTAAAACAGTTAAATACAAAGTTTTGTTTCGAACCATTCAATTAGCATAAAAACAAAATCTAAAACATTCACGGATCACTCCTGTATCAGCCTATATATATGAAGGGGTCGCCTTCATTATTACCCCTTCAGCATATTAATGCTTTAGCTACGCCTAGTTAGATTTTCTTCTTCAGTACTTACATTTTGCCATTTCCATTTCAAAAGAAATTTTAAAATCGTAAGTTATTTTTTACCTTAATAACAGTTATTTCTTTTCTAGTTTAATTCTTGTCCTGCATTTATTTACTTAATGTATACAGCAAGTTTTATTATTCCTTCTATAACCATGAGCTAATCCCCTCGGGGAGGGTTATCTTTGCTTCGTGTGAAAATCGGATTGACTTCGTTAATATTCTAGAATCACTACTTAGGAATTAGGCATAGAATTGACATCCGATCCCAAAAATCGATCGAGACGTACAAAGTTGGATGCTGATGCCCCGGGGATGCCCCAGACGCGACAAAAATGTCTGGCGACTCTGCGGTGTCGGGATACTCTCCAATTCGTCCGGTGATGTGAAATCGAGCCGAGAGGGAAATAATATACGAGAGATCGCGGTATTATTAAAACTCCTTATGCTAGTGAAATGCGACCTAGAGATGTGGGCATGCACTAGGGATCAATACTTCGACGCCGTCTCAAAAATGAGAAGTAGAGATGTAGTGACGTGGAAATATAAACTGTTGAAAAATGATTCTCGCATGAGTATGACTAACTCTCTCCCTGTTTCTCTATTTTTTGTTTACTTACATCTATTCGCCGTAGTAATTTACATTATTTGCATTACCGTTATTTTAATTAAACCAACTAAAAAGAAACCTAAAAATCATACTCACTTAAAAGTTGTAATTCCAGTTGTGAACCTATCCGAGCCCTAATGTTTGGACGATCCCTTACTCGACCTATCCTACCAAACCCACGTGAGTAAGGTAACTTGACTAAAACGTACGACTATACGGACGTTGGACTTCGGACTTCGGACTTGGACTGTGGACCTCGGACTTTGGACTGTGGACCTCGGACTTAAGAAAATAAGTAATTGAAAACAAATAAACGTGTGTAAAGAGCGTTTTATCACTCAACAAAACCCTCTAGCACTACATATTCCAAATACACCCATACACAAATGATGGATAAATGCCGGATCATTTGAGTAACAAACAAATATCGACTAAACCAACTAAACAAATGAAGATATCTCAAATCTGGCCACTAGGTGGATGCAAATATGACTAGAAATAATGATCCCTATGCAAAAAAAAACATCTCAAATTGATTTTTGGGGTTATCTACATGCATTTCAATCATGTTTTGACACAAGGGCCCGCGGAACCTAACCCGCTTGAGGCTTCGAACACGAGGGTTTGGGACAGCTCAACCTGCCCCACACACGCTGTTTAGACACGAGGGTCTGCGAATGCTATCTCGCTTGAAGGTTCGGACACGGGGGTCCGGGACAGCTCTGCCTGCCCCACACGCGTTGTTTGGACACGAAGGTCCGCGAATCCTATCCCGCATGAGGCTTCGGACACGAGGGTCTGGGATAACTCTGCCTGCCCCACACGCAATGTTTGGACGCGAGGGTCTGCGGATCCTATCCCGCTTGAGGCTTCAGACAAGGGGGTCTGGGACAGCTTTGCCTGCCCCACACAAGCTATTTGGACGCGAGGGTCCGCGAATCCTATCCCGCTTGAGGCTTCGGACACGAGGGTCCGAGACAACTCTGCCTGCCCCACGCGCTATTTGGACGCGAGGATCCGCAGATCCTATCCCGCTTGAGGCTTTAGACACGAGGGGTCTGAGACAGCTCTGCCTGCCCCACACGCGCTGTTTGGACATGAGGGTCCGTGGATCCTATCCCGCTTGAGGCTTCGAACACAAGGGTCCAGGATAGCTTTACCTGCCCCACACGCGCTGTTTGGACACGAGGGTCTGCGGATCCTATCCCGTTGCCATGGAGATGTTGGGGGTGACCCGGGTTGCCCCCAAGTTGAATATAGAGATGTTGGGGGCCGTTGAGTTTGCCCGGGCCACTCAGCTTGCCCCCACGTTTCCTCTAGAGATGTTAGAGGCCGCTGAGTTTGCCCGGGCCACTCAGCTTGCCCCCAAGTTGCTTCTGGAGATGTTGGAGGCCGCTGAGTTTGCCTGAGCCACTCAACTTGCCCCCAAGTTGCTTCTGGAGATGTTGGAGGCTACTGAGTTTGCCCGGGCCACTCAACTTGCCCCCAAGTTGCTTCTGGAGATGTTGGAGGCCACTGAGTTTGCCCGGGCCACTCAACTTGGCCCCAAGTTGCTTCTGGAGATGTTGGAGGCCGCTAAGTTTGCCCGGGCTACTCAGCTTTCCCCCAAGTTGACTATGGAGATGTTGGAGGCCGCTGAGTTTGCCCGGGCAACTCAGCTTGCCCCCAAGTTGAAATGGAGATGTTTCTCTTCCTCTATAACCCTCTGTAACCTGAAACTTTCACATCTGATTTTCACATACATAACACGTGAGCTTTAATGAAGAACATTAATCCAGCACAAACATTTACATACAAATATAACGACGAACATACGCTCTGAACGGTGTACATTTTGTCTTACCCTGAGGTGTGCAACCACGTTTCTCATTCATGGTCCGTGACATCCTAGAGCAAATAGGTTCACGGAATACCGCGAGGTTTGGGGACAATCCCAATTCGTCCCCCCTTACATCTCTGCCAAGGACGGGGACAAGGTTTGCTTGCCCCCGTATAACTCTGGTTGACGGCCGAGTCACTACTCGTCCGTCTATTATATACATGACGGCAAAAGAAACGAGTTACCTGCTGCGGTGTATGTCTCTCCACCTTTTTTGTAATCCTCTTACCATCCGTGTTCGACGCTCGAAGCCGTTGATCTCCGTCCCAACCTATTGATCTCATCTTTTCTCTACCTCAAACTTCCTCATCGCAGATGTTGTCGAACACTCTTTCTCAAGCTCTACAATTTATTAAAAAGTACCTCGGTTGAAGGTTGATGGCATGATAAGATGCCGGCACTGGGCTCGTTGCCGCAGATCTACGGATGGAACTATTGACAGTTGTGGTGTTCCATTCTGTTTGGTAGCGCACAACATATCCAACTGCCCCAAATTCTATATTTACATGTGGGTTTGCGAATGGCTCCTCCCCTCCGCCCTCATGCGTGTGTGCAAGCCTAGCTAAACTCGAGGCACACAACTTACTACATCATTGTCCTCATCTGTCGACCACCACAACAATGGACCGCATCCGAATTCAAAGAGAACCAGTCGTTCAGACCCCTCGTATCCACTATCGAAACTGACTTCTGTACAATTGCAGCATATCAAGCGTACAATACTTGCATAACAACTTGTAGCACACCCTGCGAGGAAAATCAAATCCAATTATATTCTTTAAAATAAAGTTGAACTGAATAAAAGAAAGAGCCCACGCAGAAAGAGAAAACATATTTCAAAGCCACGGTGACATTATTTTCCACATAATTTGTCGGAAGGTGCTACTCCATATCAGCCGCATCCAGCTAACCAAATCAGCTTCACTGGGATGTGAACGCAGAGAGATATCTCTAGTTCACAGATAACACCCTTGTTTTGACAGCATCTCTAATAGTCACCGATGAGAGCATACGAAACAGAATGTCCTGCAGCAATTCACTACAAGCATCCCCCATGACAAGCAATTAACCTCACAGGCACAACAACAATTAATCTCGTTTCGTCTTCATCAATCACATAATAATAGTCCACTCTTAACGCAATCAGCGCTCCTGATGTCTAAAAAACAAGAGAAACCAAAGAAGACGATAATAAACGGGAGAAGGATAGGCGTGACCATAGAATAGACAAGTCCAAGCAAGAAATACAATTGTATTTGGGGTTCAGCAAAAGCAAAGTACAAGGACCCTGGATCCATAGCATGTTCCCTGTCTCGTTCTATCTTCACTAAGAATGTATTCTTAAGGTGGAACATAACAAGTGGAACCAATTTAAGAATCTCTCCACCAACTCTCGCCCAACCATCGACCATTATATATGTAATAAAGAAAGTGGCTTTCATTGGAATAGATACACCAACTGTTATTGGAATCTCATTTGCAGACTGCTTAATAAAATTGGGGAGTTGCTAAAATGCAGTTCCAGTCACAATGCTCCTGAGAAACACATTGACAAGTATAAATAGGTAATATTTTGCTGCTAATCTCTTATCTAAACCCGATAATGACGTGTAACCTTCTATTTTGACCATGCAAATCCTGCAACATATATGCAAATACAAGTAACCACCAGTGTAGCATAACCTGATCCAATATTAGCAACACCATTAACTCCAAATTTCACCCAGATAAGAGCTCCAACAGCAAACTAGAAAATAAACATTTGAGTTTCAACCTGAAGAAAAAGAAACCTTCTTCCTTTCCTGTCCGCAAGGTAAATGGAAACACAAGTAGCAACCCCATTGACCAAACCAGTAATAACAGTAGACATAAGAGACGCATTATTTCCAAAACCAAGAGTCTTGAGCGAGCGGGAGCATAGAACATAATCACAATAATTCTAGTAATCTGTTGGAAGAATGGAATGAGAATGGCCATTGTTAAATGTGGTCTGTACTTCCTATTTTTAGTAGCTTTCCCCGGAGATCTCCAACTTTCCTTGATGCTTCAGCGGCGGCCGGAAGATCCCTATACTCTTCATCCACATCATTTGTACCACAAACTTTTCAAAGCAATGCTTTTCGCCTTTTCGGGATCGTTTCTCTCAATAATAGAATTAGGTGCGGTCGTAATACTAGAGCCCCAAGGAAGATAAATAAAGTAGGCACTCCAGCACCAGCTAAACTCACTCTCCATCCCCAACCACCCTTAATATTATCAGTGAAGTAGTTTATGAGGTTAGCAGCCAGAATACCAATTATGGTACTCAATTGGAAACCAATATTTAGCGCACCACGATATTTGTAAGGAACCATGTCGGAGACGTAAAGTGGCACAGACTGATTTGAGAACCCAACACCAACACCAAGCAAAAGCCGGTCAACACTCAGCATAGCAACATTCTTAGCAGCACAATTGCTAATGGCACCAACCAAGAAAACTAAACCACCTAAAAGCATAGATAGTTTTCTACCAAATGTCCTTGTAACTTTTGAAGCCAAAATAAATGCTATCAAAGCAGCAAGGTATAGAGATGAAGTAACCAAAGTTAGAATCACACTGTCGAATCTACCGTATTGATTTGTCGATTTGTCACCATTTTCTTTCCTATATACCGATGGGCAAAACTTCTTTAGAAATGGTGCCATAGATGCAAATTCACCTAACCAATTTTGCAAAAACACATATCTTTAGCTCAACTGGTAGAGATGTAAAAATAAGACCTGAGTGGATGACCAAGGTCAGGAGTTCGATTCCACAGTTTTCAATTTTAGCAGATTCCATTTCTCCAAATGTTGAGTCCAATGAATATGCATATCTCCATCTCCTGCTTCCGCAATCCATAGCTCCGTTGTACATAACCATACATTTAATCAAATCTGACGGCATACAATTTTACTCATCGTTCCCCACAGACGGCGCCATTGTGTTAACCCAATTGTTACCCTTCACCCTCACATCCCCTCTCTCCTCCTTCTCTTCACTAAGGTGAGACTCTCCCTCTCTTGAACCTCTCAGCTGAACCCATTTGGGGCTGCCTACGTACCCCCGACTTTCCGGGGGATCAAGTTGGCTCGTAGTTCTCCTCTTTCCTCCCCCTCTTTTTACTACCGCCTCCCTTGCTCTTCACTGCCGCCTCTCTCTCTCTTCACTGCCGCCTCTCTCTCCCCCTCCCTTTTCTCTCCCTCTTTTCTTTCCTCTCCCACTTTCTCTTTCGGTCAAAACCCTTGGGGCTCTTTCTTTGGGCCCATCTCTTGGGCCCAGTACCATACGAGGCCCACTTATCAATGCATTCTCACCATTTAGAAACTAGCTCATGTTCAACATTATAGGTGCATAAGAATGCATTGGTAACTTTATTGTAGTCATGGTAACTGTAATAATGACCGATAAAATATTCCAAGATATCGTTGACCAAACAAATCTCCAATTCCATTCCATCTTGCTCTAATGCCTCTGTAAGGTTTCCATATAATTATAGTGCAAGTCTAGGGAAATCTTCCCATAGGAATAATTGATTCGAGTGTTTCACACTTGATTGAGCAATTGGACTTAATGCTTTGAGTTTCACAATATAACAAGTACATATTTGTTCTAAACTTCCTACACCTTTGATCTCTCCAACTTCACTTTAGTGAAACACTTATGGACTTTTAGACAATAAAAAAATTTGGTGTGGGTGTGATGTTGAAGAGGTCTTCCAAAGAGTTTGGATTGAGTTGTTCACGTTTTCGTCTTACTGAAACATCATACAAGGAGGCTCAATGTTGAGGCTTCGAGCCTTCGACATATATGACCAAGAGTACTCTAGCACACGACTGCTAAGGAAAAAGAATTGCATTATTTTACTAGCACAACTAGCCATCGAAAATAATGTTTCTCATCTATGTTTACGGTAATGCAGTTAGAGGAAAACAAATAGTTTGGGATTTTTGAGCGAGTAGGCTCAATAAACTTTTAACTTCTTTCAATGGAAGATGTAGTTTTTAAAGACAAAATGTGACAAAAATAAAATCATTTTGTGGTATGTTGAGCTTAATCACTGCATTATTCTTATAATCGGCCATTTAAACTGTAATGGAATCAACAACTTTTGAATGCATAGCCTTTCACAATTTTTGCTCTTATATGGATCAAGCTCATACCAACTCAAATGTTGTAGTACTTTTAATGCACTACAGCGAAGATGTTTATATTTTTCGGTATTTATATATCTTTAAGTTCCTTTTGATCAGAGGAAGTTCAATGCTTCAAGAAATTAATTCTTGGACCTGAACAATGAATCCAACACACTCCATCACTCTTTATTATTTGTAATTTAAGCAACAACTATGCTTGCATTCAGGTCCATCGATCTTCTTTTAATTGTTTCTATATATATTCTTTGTTTATAAATGAATTTTTCTAATATAAAGTCAATAGTTCAAATTCATGGTTGGATGAGAGATATCGGTTGGTATGGTGATTTTAAACCATGGTATAAATCAGTCCACACACAAACTCACAACTTATTGAGCCAGAATGAATCTTTTGTAGCATATGTGATTGTGTGGTTTCTACTATTTCTTACTAAGTAGTAGCAGTTGGATATAACTACTGGGCTTGAAAACTTGTTTTTAAAGATCTTTTTGTGTGTGATTTTGTTGTGGGGTTTCCACATTGTTAAACATGGTGTTTAGAGTGCTTCGAGATAGAAAGACTCTTCTCTACTGTTAACCAGACCACTACGATTTTCTCAAAGCTCATAGCACTGATATGTAAGTTACACTATCTTTCTTTCTTCCCTATATTTATTCTTTGTATGAGAAAATTTGATTTATATATAGCTAGGATGTTTTCGATACATTCCAGGGTTCTTGGTCACAAAATAACCTACACAAAGGATCAAGTTATATAATTCAAATCTAAGTTGATATTTGTACTTTAATTTGTTCTCAACTTCTACTTCCTTTCACTTCTCTGGTAATTATATATAAATATCATTCATGCATGCCTTTCAAATGTAAACTACATATACGGAAAAAAAAAAAAAAAAAAGGGTGGGACTAGAGAGATGTTGATCTCTGGATAAGGACTTATAATTAGGTGATTGTGGGTTCGAGTCCTACTAGGTGTGGGGGTTGTTTAATATGGAAGGCCATTGCTTATCATTGAAAGCAAAAGAGAAGGGTTGTGAAAGTTTAATGTTAAAGTATACTCCACCAAGTTGGGACGGAATTTCTTATAGTAGTTTCTTTTTCTTTTTCTTTTTCTTTATTTTTTAATAGCATTTGAGGGGAACTTTAGTGTGGTTTCTCGGAAAGCCACCTCCAGTGCATCAGCTTATGAATAGTTTGACTGACATTAGAACCCCTACAGATAGGGATTTCGACATATATGTAATAATGGTTGTTATGAATGTTGTTGGATTTTTTTTTCCTACACTTAAAAAAAGACGGCAATGGAGCACATATAATCAATTTGATAAAACCATCATTCTCTAAACTGTAAGTGTTACATGTGATTAAATTTACTATATTTCATTATATCTTTCAACGTGTTTTCTCTAAATAAGTGTTTGTTCTTGGATGTATTTTTCTTCCCCCTCCTGGTTATTTTATTATTTTTATTTTATTTTTCTCTCTTGCAGGGTGATTTATTTTGTATCTCTTAGATCTTTAAGGAGATGCATCACAAAAGACTGTCTCATAGGTAAGCAAGTTGTGGAGAGAGAGAGAGAGAGAGAGAGAGAGAGTCTCCAAATTAGTTACTATTATTATTAGTATTTTTAGGGATTTTTAGGAATTGAGTCTAATTAGTGTTTCTAGGTGTTTTAGGCTATTTCTATTTTTGTGGTTATTTTAATTACGAATCACTAAAATAAAGAATACTCATTGATGTTGTATAAGATGAACTTAGATATCAACATTTGAAACAAAATCTTGTTTTACTTGGACTATTATGAATGGGATGCTTAGTATTTCTCCTCACAATAACACGACTGTAATATGGCAAGGCAGTGATGGCATGCTATTCCAACCTGCTAAAGAATTCTTGCATGCAATTCAAGAGGTACTCCTATTGATATCGTTATAAGAGCTCTCTTAATATAATTTTGGTTTGAGTTACATGTTCTAATACAAGACATTTTCATCGATCTTAATAAATAACAGTGTTAGATGAAAAGACCAATGTTGTATGCTGCTTCAGACCAAGTCCATACGGTTTTCCAGTGATCTTTGCTAGCTGAGGGATGATAAGACGGTCGTTAATTGCAACCCAGATTATTAGAGTGCCAATGGAGAAAATGCCAAATGAGCTAGCCGGAATTTGGAAATGTGATGTCAGGTGTCTATCCATACTGTTAGCCTGAAGTATTTGAAATGATTGTTTGCTTATGGCTACTGAAAGCATGATTCCTGTGGACCACAAAGGGATCACTTTCAACAATACTTTTAGCTCTTCGACTTGCTAAACTATGCATAGACACCACGGACTTGACACTGATCCATCCATCTCCAACTCTTTATCTTGATTAGCAATGATGCATGCTTTGTTTAAGAACCTAGCAATGAATGTGTTAAGTAAAAATGTAGAAAAAAGTAAACAACTTATCTACTAATTAATTTTTCCTGTTATCTCATGATTTACCATTTTAGAGAATGAGCTCAGCATTAAACTATGAATGCCAATTTTCCTAACAAAAAAAATTAGTGTGATAATTGTAATAGTGGCGACAATAATCGCACATCAACTTTTCGGTTGGCGCAACAATCTTGGAGACATCTATGTGGTGATAACACCCATCTTCACATTTGGATGGCAAATCAATATGCTTTCTCAGGTTTGTGTCTCTCTATGCACATTTCTCTTTCTAAATGTGCAAGTGGTTAAAGTGACAACACGAGTTAAGTATATTAATCGGCTAAGAATTTTAAAAAAAAAAAAAATTAAAAGACACCACAAATTTTGGACATCTTAATACACTATAAAGCCCATTGAATAAAAAAAACAGCATTTTAGTCTATGATCAATAAACTGCGTACTTTGGAAATATTATTTTTGATCAATATATAAATTTACTGAATGAGTTTCAATATATTTTAGGAATAATATTTTGGATACATAATAATCAAATTTATAAAAATGGTCCCCGTTTGTTGAACGGGTCCAAAACAAATAAAAAACTCTTCCAAATTTTGCTGCAAACTCCTGACTTATGATAGATACTCCTGTCCAAATCTTAGAATTTTTGGACTTGCCTAAGTAGCCATACTCGTCTGTTTTTCCAGAAACTTACGATGTGAAAGCTGCAATACATCACTGTAAATATAGTAATAGTTCACTAGGTAAAACCACTAGGAAAATTCTTAAAATATTTCAATAAATCAACAACACCTTAAAGATTATGCCTGAAAAATATCAAAATTTTCAGAAATTTAAAAATACCTTTACCGCAGTATTCTTCACTATGAGTCCACAGTCTTAAGGGAGCGCGGGCGCGCTTTGTGCAAGGCAAAAGGGAGGGCGAGCGCGCTCTTAGTTTAAAACAGTGAATTTCAAGCTTGAACAGTAACGAAAATATAAGAAACAAGAATGAAAAATTAAAAAGGTGGGTGGGTAGAGAATAGGGGATTGCCCCTTGGATTCAACCAATTAAGTTCTTATCTTGGAAGAGTTTAAGATGGCAGCGGCGCCATTTGATAACCATAAAAACAGTACTATAGACTTCTCTAACTTATTCTTACGTTATCAATTATTTATTTTCTACTCTCACATATATATTCATGCAATATATAGAATAAGGATTCGTTCCACTCCTAAACTATCAAGACATAAAAGAAATTCAACTAACTTAAATCACAAAGAAACAATAGTAAGAGTAATATTATGTTGAGATATTTCTATTCTACAATTATACTACGGATTCAAATAAATCTAAATTAACTAAACTAATAGAAATAGGATTTTGATGGAAGAGAAAGTTATAAAAAAGAGTAATCAATCCACCTAATGATTAGTTTCAATCAAGAATAGAATTATTTACTGAAAAGAGATCATCTTTAGGTTTTCACACAATGATCCAACCTAAAGCCTCAAACTTTATCATCCCTAATAATAACCTACATCTCTATAGTCATTATTACTAATATGTAGGATTTATTACAACCAAGTCTCTCGACTTAATTATAACAATCCTTAGTTTAATTTACTATATGCTTATTTTGGAAGTCATACAATAAACTAAACTCATTGAAATACATACACAATTCAATAATTCTACTAAGCAATCTATTCCTCATTAGGATTTATAATCACTCCCTCTAATGGGGGAATCAGCCTAATATCATTGGATTAATTAAACTAAAATAATGAAAGAAAGACATAATGTAAATAAGAAGTAATTGAATTGAATAAACTAAAGCTTTTATTAAAAGGTTCTAATGGAGGCTACAAACTAAACTCATTAACTAAACTTAAACTAAACTAAAAAGGGAGAGAGAGAAGAAGAGAGAGAGAGAGAGAGAGAGAGAGAGAGAGAGAGAGAGCTAAATTATTCTAACTAATGGGTAGGAGAGAGTTTAAGGCTTTTATTCTCTTATATAATTATACAAAATCATGCATGGGTTTTTTAGGCTAGGTTATGGACCCATAAATCAAGTCCATAATCCAATTGGTTGAATCCAAGACTTCCAATTCTGGTCATATTATTGTGGCGAGCATTTTCACTAACATATATTGCTCTGATCGAGTCAAGGCCTAGACCATTGGAAAGAGCTTTTTGAGCCGGTCATTTTGATATAAAATGGGCCCATATCCAAGGCATGAGTCCAAAGCTAGATATGGCATTTTGAAGTTTTGTTAACTTTTCTTCAACTCTCTAATCCGGTTTAACTTTCACTTAACAGTTTTGACTTGGGCTTTTTAAGGGCTTCTTCTCCATTAAACTTGGGATTTCTTCATGAAACTTCTCTAGCAATCACTTTAGCTCCTTTTAACGCCTAATTAGTAACGAATTTATATTTATTCAACTCCGAAGCCTGAAATACTCAAAAGCACATAATTAGTGATAAACCTACATTATTAATAACATAATTGGCTAAATAAAAATACTATTAAAGGATTTAAACTACAGTTTTGGGCTCTTATCACTTACCCTTTATTTCTCTGAGTGCAAACTTCGGCCATACGAGAAAATCATCATTCACCACCCTTCTTAATATATCTTCAGGAATGGTATTGATGGCAATAAAATTTTAGGATCCAATTCTTCTTTCAAAGTTCTTTCATATTTCCTCCTTTGTTGAGGTTGATTATACCTATTTGTATAATTTTCCTGAGGTCTTTTGTTGTCTAACCTCGAGGATTCTCAACTCTCATGTCGATCTCCATTATCTATTTCTTTCTTTCTTGACTCTGATACTTGCATCACATTTTGCATCGTTGCTGCTTGTATCCATTCTTCAACACGAATATCTCTATCTGCTTTGTCATACAACTCATTGTAGACTTTTAACTTCCTTACGCAAGAGATTTTTGTGCATATTAGATCCTGGTATCACACCAGTTTGAAAAGCCATGACAGGCGTCATTTTGGACTTGTCAAGCCTCTCCACCGATTAAGTTTTTGCTTTGAATCTGGCTTGAAAATCTTTTAAAGACTCCTTCTTTCCTTGCTTCTAGGGGTGCAAGTAGATGTCCAAATATATTCGAATTCGTATTCAAAAAATCGGATATTATCCAAAAATTTTGAATATCGGATTCGGATTCGAATAATTTTTTATGTCCAAACTGGTTTCAAATACGGATTCGGATACTGCCATATCCGCATCCAAAAATATCCGATCTGATTTTAAAAAATTAATAGTTATTATATATATAATTAATTAATTAATTATTGTATAAAATATTATATAAAATCATAAACTAATAATATAAAACTATAATAACAAACTAATAATAATAAATAACAAATA
This sequence comes from Coptis chinensis, assembly GCF_015680905.1. Classification (NCBI taxonomy): domain Eukaryota; kingdom Viridiplantae; phylum Streptophyta; class Magnoliopsida; order Ranunculales; family Ranunculaceae; genus Coptis; species Coptis chinensis. The sequence continues at coordinate 80,889,209 of NC_141463.1, read as the reverse complement.
TATATATTTATAATAGTTTTTATAGTGGTAAAATGAATTATTCAAAGCAAATAAAATTTTAATTAATATTAATTTTTTTGATCGGATATATCCGATATTCGAAATCGGATTTGGATAAAAAATTTAATATCCGTCGGATTCATATTCGAATATCGGTATAAATTTTAGGGTTAGTAAGACTTACCCCCCCCCCGCCATTAATAGTTGCAATTAGTGTTACCCCCTCCCCAACCCATTTTCAAAAATATTAGTGATATCCCCCAATTGCAAGATCCAACGGCTCTGAGATGATTTTTTTTTCGGATGAAGAAATCAACCGTTGGATCTTATAAATGGGGTATCACTAATATTTTTGAAATGGGGTAACACTAATTGGTAACTAGTAATGGGGGGGTAAGTCTATCTAACCCTAAATTTTTGGATTCAGATACAGGCATATCTGAATCCGAACCTATCCATTTGCACCCCTACTTGCTTCAGTTGGAATAAAACCAATACCTGCTTCGGTTTTATCCTTTGATGGCAATAATTTGTGTGGAATCTTTCCTTAATCTCACGAAAGCATGAAATGGTCCCCTCAGGTATTGTGCAGAACCATTTCAATGTCTTAGCCTTCAAACTAGCAGAAAAAGATCGACACAAGACAGAATCCCAATATTCAGTTCCATGATATATTGAGAACTGATGTCGATAGCATAAAAGATGGTCCATTAGGTTTGTGGTCCCATCATATTGGGTGAATTTAGGATTTTTAAATTTTGGGGGTAATGGTACTCTCTCTATCTCTTTCTTTAAAGGATTTCAACCCACATCGTCAGCTAGTTTCCGCACCGATGCCGATACCTTTTCTAGCAACTGATTACCAAATTACCTCTGCATCATTTCATGTACAATCTCTTTCGTGATTAGCTGGGGTGTTTGTACTGTTTCTTCCACTCTTACCGCCTTTGGTGTTGTTCTCCTAACTGATTGCACCTCTTCGAGATGGCTTTTCATGACTTCCTCGAGATGAGTCTTTTTAGCTACAGGAGTACATGCCTGAACTCGACTCAGCCCCATCCTTCTCATACAACTCTTTGACCTCACGCCTTTCCTTATCTTCCTTTATTGCTTTATTCTCTGCTATCAAAGACGTATTCTACTTTTCTAACTCTTCAAACTTCTTTAGCAAGACTCTTAAGGACAACCCTTCCTCCTGCACTTCTTCCACCTCATCTAACATTCTACTTGCTGAGCGTCTTGTTCGTCTTTCTTCATTTCTGGATGCTACTTGAGAAGTACTTTCTCCATTTGTTGTTGATGCCTTAGAACGCTTTGGAGGCATTGTGAAAAGAAGATTCACCACTCACAGATTCAAGAAATTTTAAATGGTTAAGAATGAAGAACAAATTCCACTCTTTACCAAAAATTTCATCTAATGAATATAATCTTTTAACAAATAAGCAAAGAACACAAACTAAATCACCCTTCTCACGGATTTGATCTTTCAAAGAGAAGAAAAGAAAAGAAATCTAGAATTCTTTCCTTATCCATGAATCACAGACGGCGCCAATGTGGCTGTCAGCTAAGATCAATGTAGTGATAAGCTAATCAATGAATGAAAACGTTTCTAGAAAGTAATTTGAAATGAGAATAAGGATTGAAATGAGTGATCAAGGGTGTTTGAAGGATTGAAGTATTTGTATTTGAAGATTGAATTGCAATTGAGCAAGAATTGACTAAAGTATTATTGATTTCTAATGGTGGTTACAAGAATCGCTCTTATTCTCTCTTTCTCTCTCTAGTTTACAATCTTTTTGTTGAAATCCAATTATCTCCCCTATTCTTTTGTTCCGGTCTTTATATAGTTCTTTCAAATAGTGTTGACCCAATCAACTCATGCCACGTGTCAATTCTTCTTCTTCCTCCTTTTTCTTCTCTTATTTCCCACTCATACCTGTAATAAATCAACTTATACAAAGATATCGGCCCTTATGTTGATATCTCAATGTTAGAAACAAGATTAAAACCTGAAGTATCACTTGACGATATTTGCCCACGACAGGTAGAATTCTGGAAAGGTGGCAAACTGACAATGTTTTGATAGGATTCAGGTTATAACATCTTACTGTCTTAGGCTATTTAAATCGAAAAAGTGGTAACAAGTATAAAAATGAATAGAGGAGACTTGGAGTGGGAAGCTGGAAACCTCAAACTTGAAACAAAACATTGTTTAAGAGAGGTGGCTCCTGTGTTCGTTCTCCAATCCCCTGCTAATTGTCTTCGATCCTTTAGTGCCTTCATTATAGCTTAATTACTATATCATTATGTGAATGGAACTATGGAAGTACGTACGGGTGTGAATTGCACTTTGAAAACCACTCTGTTAGGCTGTGTTTGGTCCACCGAATGTTGTTTCACCAAGAAATCAAATTCGTAGAAAGTGAACAGCTAAAATTTTTGTCAAGAATTCACTTTTAGTGTGTTTGGTTCATTGGTGGAAAAGTGTTTCTGGACTGAAACAAGCCCACCCAGAGCCCTTCATCATCCCAATACATCGATCAAGCCCCAAAAAGTACCCATTGAAAACCTCAATCTCTCTCCTTCTTCCTCTTTTCACGGCCGATACTCTCTACGACTTCAATCGTGAAAAGCTCCCTTTCTCTCTCTCAGATCAAATAGCTAAGGAAAGGCGAGAAATTTTATTATTCACGACAAGAGGGGGGGTGAAAAAAGTAAAGCAACTTCCACTTATTTTAAAAAGAAGTTGAATTCACTGATTTTATCGAGATGGAGAATTTGTTTTCAATTTTTTTGTTTTCTTACTTTCTAGGAAAACACTTTCTTTTCCATCACTTTCCTTGAACCAAACACAGCCTTAATTTGAGAAAGTTTGGACAGATTGTACATAAAGACAAAGACAGACAAATAGACAAGACTGAAGAACATAACAGAATGCCAGCTAAGCTTTAGTTAGTTAGGTTTGTTAGAATTAGTTAGAGTTAGTTATAACAGCTGTCCATATGATTAACTCATGTATATAAAGACATAATGTAATCATTTACGATCATTAAAAGAATTCACATTTTTTAGCGAAGCTCTCATTATATTCTTCATGGTATCAGACGCCAAAAGCTTCACGGTGAAGGAATTGATCCGCCATTAATGAAACTTATCAAACATTGCTAAAAGCAATAACAGGTTCATCCAACTTTATCAACTCTATCATTTTCTTGTTCAATTACGTGTTTTGTTTACATATTCTTGCTCTTGTGTTCAAATACTACTTCTATGTTATCAATTTAGGTTAAAATACGTGTTGTTCTACATCTGAAATGGCTCGCAACAATCAAAACCAAAATCCATTGACTCAAAACCAAAATCCATTGAACAATAAACCTTCTTCTTCAATAATACATAACACTAAATCTTTTACTCAGAATCCTTCATTAGTGTATGAACCTCAAATATCCACTCACAAGACTCCTCTATTTTTCTTTCCACTCTTCCTCTTTCTCCTCTCTTTTCTTAATGTGGCCTCCTCATTTTCTCCCCATCCTCTTCTTTTTATACCCCCCTTCCATCCTGCATCTGGATCGTCCATTTGTCTCCTCATCTCGCGGTGCTCCTTCTCGCCGTAAAAATGCCACGTCTGCAGTCTAGGGTTCCGCGGTCACGATTTCGCTGCTCCCCAAATCCTCCTATTATGTTACATGTCGTTCTGTGTCCCATTGACCTAGTCTACTTCTCTTTATTAGGCCACTACAAATGCCCCTTCTCGACTTTGCGGTCCTGTTGATGGACCCGAGGTCGAGAACTCCCACCGCTTCGTTCTCTGTGCAGCTAATATTTCCTTTATCGGTTTGCGTGTGATGTGATTGCAATCATCACGTGCATTTTTGGCAGCCCCTCATACCTTGAGCTTCCACGCGTCACCCTTTGGCTGGATCACTTGCCCGACTCTTCAATTTTCCCAACCTTCTATAATTACCCCTTTGCACTTCCCCTATTTAAACTCTTCTCATTCTCCTCCCTTTCTCATTTTTCCTTTCGCTCTCTTCCTTCATTCTCTTGCTGAAAGCCAACTCTCCCATCTCCGATTAGTCTCCGGCACGCGTGCGTGTTCTCTCTTTCTCCGGTGCATTTCCTTCCCTTCCAGCACTCTCTTCGGGCGCATCACTCCTCTCCTCACTTTCATCGGTACGTTCTCTAAGCCTTTCTTTCTTTTGCTTGCACTGTGTATTTGAGTTTATTCAAATTCTCGCGTCTGTTCATCCCCTTTCCCCATGTCGGGCTCCGAATCCGGTGGCTTTTCCTCTTCCCTGTTCGATAGGGTAGCGTCTCCACCCCCTCTTGCCCCTGCTGCGGTCCCCTCCACCTTTGGTCTCCAGGTTTCCTTACTGCTGCCTCCTTCTCGGTGTCGTAGACCTAATTTGGGTGCAATTAGTGTTGCCTACGGAATTTCGGCCGACATAGTTCTAGAACATATGCCTTCTGTCACCCATTACCCTCACCTGGTTCCTCGATGACCGGGGTGTCTTGTCCTCACTGTAGGTCAAATTGTCGTTGGTCTACGGCTTCCACTCACCCTATTTGACGTCGAGGTGTGTAATGACTTTAACATCCCCCCGCCAAGGCATAAGGAATGTTTGGAGAATCATGTATGCCGCAAACTTGTACAATAAGACTGGAGAACCTAAGATTACAAGCCGCGATATCTTCTCTCAATATTACATCAAGAAAAGTACCAAAGATGTCGGTGTGGGGTACCAGTCCTTTTGTGTACTCCCTCAGAAGCAATCCTTCGTACTCTGTGTCACAACCTCAGATAACTATGGCATCACTACCCGTTGTACGTATCGGGGAAATTTCTATCCGCGGACATTCCTTTTGATTTAACTCTTAACCATCTCGCCGAGGTGAGTATCTTATCTCTTCCTTTCTCTCTTGATGTGATGCCCCTGTTATCACTAAATTGCGGTTCCTCTTTGTTTTGCAAGTTAGCGGCCAGACTCCAAATCCAGAATCTACTCCGGTGTCTCGTGTCCCATTTTTCAAAGGCTTCGCGAACTCAGTCTTACTCAAGCCGACCACCTGGGTATCCATCCCACTACCGCTACTCCCCTTTTGCTAATCCCCGATCTACTCAATATCGACGGCTTCTCAGCTCCATTTTATCATCCTCCCCCTCCAAAGGAGCGGAAACCTAGAGCATCTCCTCTTCCAAGGAAAAGGCCTCGCACTTATACCTCCCGCCGCCATCATCCCCGAACTTCCTCACACTCCCCCACCTGCCTTGAATCTCATGATCCTCCCCCTCCTCTGCTCCTAAAGACGTCCCTTCATACCGCTCTATCTCCAATTAGGACAATTAGTATACCTCTCCCCATTCCCCTCCCGACGATATGGATGTTGATAAACGCTGAATTTCTACGTTTATTTGGTTTTAGTTACTTAAGTCCGAAGTCCACAGTCCGAAGACCAAAGTCCAAAGTCCAAAGTTCATATAGTCGTCAGTTTAGTCAAGTTAACTCACTCACGTGGGTTTGGTAGGATAGGTCGAGTAAGGGATCATCCAAACCTTAGGGCTTGGCAAGGTTCACAACTGGAATTACAACTTTTAGTGAGTAGGATTTTAGGTTTTTTAATTGGTTTAATTAATTTAACAAAAATGTAAATAATATAAATCACTAACGATGATTTCGATGTGAATAAACAAAGATAGAGAAACAGGAAGAGGGTTAATCATACTCATGCAAGAATCATTTTTTAACAGTTTATATTATCACATCACTACAGCTCTAATTTGTCTCGAGTTCATAGACAAACCCGAGACGGCGTCGAGTATTGATCCTTAGCGAAACGCGCACATCTCTGAGTCGCATCTCACTAGCATAAGAAGTTGAACTAATATTTCATCTCTGGAATATCATTTCAACTCCTGGCTCGATTCTACATCAGCTGGACAAATTGGAGAGCTGTTGGACACAAAATAGTCGCGCGCGAGACATTTTGGGTCTCTCGCGAGATTGTTCTAGGGCATCAGCACTCCAAATTTGTACAGTCTCAGTCATTTTGGGACCGGATGTCTAATCTACACCTAATTCCTAAGTAGTGATTCTAGAATATTAAAGAGTCAATCGGATTTTCACACGAGCAATATAACCCTCCCCCTGAGGGGGGGATTAGCTCATGGTCATTGAAGGAATAATTAAACTTGTTGTATACATTAAATAAATAAATGCAGGACAGAAATTAAACTTGAAAAGAAATGGCTTTCATTAATAAGAAAATGACTTAAAGTATTAAGCTGCTGGAATAAAAGGGACAGAATTTAAGTGCTGAAAATGAAAACTAACTGATTGCTAAGCGGAGGATAAAGCATGAAAATGCTGAAGGAGAATATCTGAAGACCCCCCCCCCCTCCTCATATATATAGGCTGGATGGCTCATGAAGCTTTTAATTAGATTTTGTCCTTTTGTTGAATTGCGAGACTCAAAACTTTGAAATACAAAGTTTTGGTTTTACCTGGTTTAATTTTAGCTTTTGTCTTTTTCTCCATATCAAACCAAATTTTGTATTTGGTTTTGTCTTGTAGCCCAATTCAATTTAAACTTTGAATTGGTACGTGTCTTCTCACATTGCAAGGTGGCACAAATTTGTGACCATCTCTTGCCACCTGCCGATGCTGACTCGACATGCCTTTTAGGCCCACCGAGTGGGTCCACTTAGTGTGTCCAGTGGCGGCACTGATATTGGCATTTTTACAACTTTCTGTCTTTGCGTAGAGTTGGTCGCCCTGGTCGCTCTGGCAGTTCACTAGCCAACGTCGACATCTAGATTTATCATATGTGAGCTTCGGAAGTTTGCTGCTTCTTTATATGTGGACCCGTTCTGCACTGGTTTTGTTCTTTTGGAAACTTCGGCTCTAGTGGGAGGGCTTTTGAGCTTCTTTGGGGTTGAGTGGGGAACTTCAAATATTCGGTATTCCGCATTTCGATGCATGTTTTATCATTATATTCATGTTAACTGCGGAAACCTGCAAAAGTACGAAAATATAATTATTACATGATTATTAAACACATAATCGATCAAAATGTTATGTCTCTCAGGGTTTAATATTACAGTTTTGGGTGCTTATTGATAAGAGCCCAAAACTGTAGTTTTAACCCCTTAATAATCATCTTGTTAGACCAATTATGTGAATAATAAGTAAGAGTTAACACCGATTACGCGTTTTTATGCATTTCGGGTTACAAAGTCCATTATGTGCGTAAATGTACCACTTTAGCGAGATAAAGGAGCAAAAGTCGTGAGAACTTCAAAGCCGTATCTTTGGACTCAGACCTCGAATTGGGCATACCTTATGTCAAAACGACCGCTCGGAAAAGAGCTTTGCAATGGTCCAAGCCTTGACCCAATCAGAGGAGCAGAAGTGGACGAAAAGTCTGTGGAAGTCAACTGCAGCTGAAGAGGCCTTTTGATTTGAAAGAATTGGGTTTGGGCCCGATTCTCTGGCCCAACCCATGGCTCCAAGCCCATGCACGAATTTTGGATCTGAATGTATAAGAACAAAAGCTTAAGTCTTTGTTAATGGTAGCATATAGTAGATAGTTAGGTTAGAAAATAAATTAGATTAGTTAGCCTCCATTAAACCTTAGTTCTAGATCTAGTTTTCATTAGATTAATTAAGTTTAATTTCATTTCAATTCTTGTTTTAGATTAAACTCTCAAATTATTGTTCTTGATTGATTAGATAATAAAATAGTTGTTCTTTTGTCAATTTCGATTTCTAGATCTAATTTCAATTCATGTCCTTAGTTCAATTTAGTCATTAAATTAGATTTCATTATTGTTTAATTAAATAAATTTCAATGCTTTATATTATGTTTAGTTTTAATATAAAGGGAAATGATTGCGGAATGATTCAAGGCTAAACCTCCATTAGAGGGGGTTGTGAAGCCTTGATGAAAGCTTGATTCCGATTATCGTAGAGTCGTCGTAATTTCCATTCCACTCTAGAAATGATTAGTTCACCATGAGAATGGGTTTAATTGTTCACATGCTAGTTATAACTTGGTAGAAATGCCATGTATGATTAGGGATTAGGAATAACCAATTGTTCTTGAAAGCGATTCAATTCGGATTTCTGACGATTCGTCGTTAGTGGATTAAGTTGAGTTAAGGTGGAATCAATCCCCCTCTAACTCCTTATCATAGAATCAACGTAGCATTCCCTTAGTATTCCGATAACCGACTAGTTGCATCTTGTGGGTAGTTGCATCGTAGTATAATTCCCTTCGTAAAACTCTCATAGACTTAAAAACGACTAGTTAGATTAGAGAACAAGCATGCTAGAGTACTAGGAGTGGAACGAACTCTATCTACTCACCTATATCTCAATTGGTTGAGAGTAGAATAAATCTTTGATAAACAAGAGAGCATCAAGTAAAAAGTTTAGTTTACTTACGTTGTGGATTCGTAGTTCATTTCGTAGGTAGACTATACATTTTACGTTTATCAAATGGCGCCGCTGCCATCTTAGTTGCACTTTATCATTGTTTTCATAATAGAATTAGTAATTTTTAAGTCCCATTTCACCCACCCACCCTTGTTTGATTCATACTGTGGTTGCCGTTTCAGTTTTGGAAAAATTCGCAGAAAAAGCGACCGGCGCCAGCGCAAAAAGAGCGACCCGCTATCTTCTTGGACTTCGTTTCTACACCGAAAGGCTTCAAAGAGCGCGACCAGCTTATCTTCTTGGACTTCGTTTACACCGAAGCGAAGGCGCTTCAAAGAGAGCGACCACCCGCTATATCTTATTGGACCTCGACTTTGCCTTGGCGCCGGCAGCTAAGATAAGCGCCAGCGCCCTTCCCTGAAAATTCGGATTTCCGGGGTGATTCAAACTTCGAGTTGTCAAGTTTTGAGTGTTCTATTCTCTTATAAACACTAAACACGTGCCAAGACGCTATTCATAAGCGAAGCAAGGACCTTAATCAGGTATTCCTTTCTTCCACACCTCCTCGATCTCCTCGTTAGAGGTTTATACTAGTATATCAGAATTGTTTGGAGTGTTGCATGTGTAGTTAAGCTCGACTTAGTCTTGCATGAGATTAAGGTCCTGGTCGCATAAAAAAAACCGAGCGTAAATACACAACAACATCAACAATCAAGTCTATCTAGTATACCACACACTACACCTCTAGCTACTATTCCACACACACCACCCGATATAATGGGGAAGAAAGAGAGACTCCTCTCGGACTTCTACAAAGCCTTGGCGATAGCCCCAAATCTTGCATCGTTCTAGCAAACCCAAATGGGATTTGAATCCCTCCAAATATTTTTAATTTGTTACCCGTTTTTCATGGTTTAAACCATGAAAAACCTTATCGGCATTACATCGTAGGGATTGAACAAGTCCTAACAACATTCCACCATCCTACGGTTGGTTCGAACAAATTAAATTAAGGGTATTCCCTTTCACCTTAGCCCGATAAGGGCGTCTTGGTTAAGCGCCCAAAGCGCCTAATTACGTGGACTCGTGGGCTAAACTTGTTCATTTGTTTATGGAACATTTTACCCACCCCTAAAGACGGATGAGATGCTTTCTAAGATTCATTTCTTTTCGACAAAATCCTCATGAAACATTTTCAGAGGCTTGGAATCGTTTCACCGATCTGCTTATAGAGTGTCCACATCATAACTTTAGCTAAAGACACGTTAGTTCGATTGCCTTTTCAAAGGACTTCAACATCACCATAAAGAAGTCCTTGACATAATGAACGGGGTAGTTTCTTAAACAAAGGAGCCTCGGAGGCTTATAAATTTTTAGAGGACCAAACTAAAGCGTAATAATAATTGGGGGTAGTGGACGATTACTCCGCTCCGCTAGTTCTTCTTCCACATTAAGGCTACCGGTATGTTTGAGGTTAAATCAGATCCCGAGCTTAAAACTCTAATTGAATCCCTCACTAAAAAGGTAGATGCCATATCTGTACAACAAAAGCCAATCCCGTTATGAATGTAAATTCAAATCCATGTAGTTTCGTTGGAGCCCCTCGAGCATCCGAATCCCATCGGTCCTATAGCCTATGAACGGGCTTGTTCCATTAATAGTGAACCTAACCCTTGGAGACAAAATCCCAATTTCGGTTGGAGAAATAACCAAAAGCGTCACACCTCGAGGGTACAATCATCAATATGTTAGTTAACGCAGAGCTTTAACCAAGCTCCACTACGACAAGGGCGAGGTGGGGGGTAATTTTAATAATTATAACAACCAAGTGCAACCCCGACAAGGTCAAGCACAAGGTCAAGGTAATTATAATAATTATAATGCTAATAGAGGTATCGTTCCGGTAAATAATAACTATCAAAATCCACCAATAAATAATTCACGGGAAATAGTTCCAGTAACACCACCCGTGACTACTACACCCACACAACCGGATCGTCTTGACACCTTTATACAAGTGAGCCAAAAACTTTTTCAAACCATGGCTCAATCCAACCAACAGCTTCTACAATCCGAATAACTAATTTAACCCAACAGTTGGCTCAAGATAAAGCCCAAACCAAAGGTGTGTTTCGTGTAACATAATACCTAATCCTAAAACAACAAACACAGCCTTTGAGGTAACGGATAATACTAGTAATGAATTTGAAAATGTAGGTGAGATAAATGCCATCACCACTCTCCGTTCTGGCAGAGTGGTTGATAACAAAGTAACTATGCCTATAGTTACCCCACCAGTAGCCCCTACACCTGCTATATTACTAGATACTGAAATAGAAACTGAAGAGCCTACTGGCGTAGAAGTACCGATTACAACACAACCAAAGAAACAAAGCTACGGTACAACATCCATGAGATACCATTGCTAAATATAGACGAAACCACCGTTTCCACAAAAATTAGCCATGTTAACTAAGGATACAAATTATGAGGAGATTAGGGATGTTTTAAGAATCTAACTATAAACCTTCCCTTCCTCGAAGCTATTAAAAAGCTACCACATCATGCTAAGTTTCTTAAGGAATTGTGTACTACTAGTAAGACCAATATACCAAAAGACCTTTTTAGGGAACAATTCCCAACCTTATCTGAACATAATGGAATTGTTAAGTACAAGGACCCCGGTAGATCCCTATCAGATAATGCACCTTAGGAGATTCCTATCGACGACCGCTTTATTAGACCTGGGGGCTAGTGTTAACTTACTCCCATTTTATTTGTATAAACAAATAGGTCTAGACAAAATGCAACCCACTAAAATGACGTTGCAATTAGCTGATCGGTCTATTAAGTATCCTAAGGGTGTAGTCGAAAATGTGCTTGTAAAAGTGCAGGATTTCTACTATCCGGCTGATTTTGTAGTCCTCGATACAGAAGTCGCTAACGACTCTGTCCCGATCATTTTAGGGCGTCCCTTCTTGGCAACTGCCAACGCGCCATTAATTGCCGTGATGGTTCAATGTCCATGTCTTTTGGCCATCTTGTTGTTGAAGTCAATGTTTTTAAAACAAGGACACAGTTACCGATTCGCCTATGGATGGAGAGGTTAGCATGATCGAGAGCTTTGCTCGAGATTATTTCAACAACACGTTCCCTGATAGTCATATGCCCAAAATTCTTTCCTTTGGAAAGTCAGACTCCAACATGTGCATTCCTACACTAGTCGATACACATGTTATTGACGAGGATGGGATAGATGACTTTCTCAAAGACGTAGAGGACTACCATAGTAATGTGGATATGACCAATCTAGATGGGGAATTCGATGAGTTTCTTCGAGTAGGTGACAATTCACCCTATCAAGAACTAACTTGCACAACAACCACCTCGATGCCCCTCCTTCCACCCTTTCAAAGGAACCCCGAGTTTGCACTCGATCCTGTTGTTTCTTCTGTGCTCTATAATTTTTTAAATCCTCCTAGCAAACAGATACTTCAGAAGGACAAACTTTGTGACACCTTCATTTTCAGAATTGAGACAGTCCCTACACACACAATGAATGAGTTCGGTGCTAAAACCACAACCTCATTGTGTAATGCTGCACTTTTCTAAAACTTATCCATATCTACCATATTCTCCACAACCATTCACTTTTCCACACTTATTTACAAGAACACCCACTCATTCAAAAATGAAAAATAAGGTGCATGATAGGTTACACAATAGGGTTGTCCGACTTCGTTTGGATTCCACTAGGTCGAGTCGAGGAAATCTTGGTGTTTCATTGTATTTGGATATGTTTTTGTGATATTTATTTATGGAATGATCCACAACTATTTGGGTTGTTGATATATGATCAACTGCATGTTCATACATATGTCTTAGATAAAGTCTTGAGTACCTGACTATAAACGACTCAATTTCTGTGTTGGTGCATTTCCTTTCATTCCAATATATTGGTGAGTGCACCATTAAGGTAACCGGGCCCTCCCCGATGGGTGTGTGGCTGTAAGTACCGGATCCTAAGTCCACGGTTCACATAGTTCACGCTTTTCCACTCTTGCATGTTTTTCGGATTTTTTGAGTCATGTTTCTCTATGGTGTGAATTATGTCTTTATTGCTTATTGTTTTTCCTTCTAAAACTAAAATAAAAAAAAAAAAAAAATAAAATAAACATAGCAATCTAGGAAGTCTCGGGAATCTGACTTTAAAAGACCCACTGCTAAAAACAAATTTTCTAAAATTCTTGTAAAAATTTGTTTGGGGGTGGGGTGTTCGTGTTTCCATACTAAATGTTTTATGTCCCACTAGAGTTGCTTAGGCCGTTTTATTGTATTACGATTCGGATTGACATGATCTATTAATTTAGAGTTCATTCGTCAAGATAACTTACGCCATGCACGACTTCGAGGCGTTTTCCACTATCCCGTATGTCATCCGAAGTCGGAATAGAGTGTTTTATAGATCATTGGATAGGAAATTCTCTCCTGATCATTTCCATATCTCATTCGCAAAAATCGGACATGTAACGAAGCGGGAATTTTGATTTGAAATTCGCGAAAAAAAATCGAAAAATCGAAAATATCGATTTTGGGCTCAGCCCAACTTCAGCCCACCCGCGCCCATGGAGAGCTGGCCTTTCGGCGCTCTTACATTCTCACGACCAGTTCATCGTTTCATCTTCCATTAACGCCATTACCAAGCTCCAAACCTAAAAGAAAATCAAAATAAAAGAAAATACAAACAACCCACGCCAAAAATCAAATCCAAACCTCAAATCGACTTCAAAACACCAACCATCACTACCACCACCGATTTCTATTATCAAAACCACCGAAATTAAAAAAAAAAATTTTTGGTGCTGCCGCCACCACGCCACCACCACCATTGTTCTTAAAGTCGGTCAAGTTAAACCACCACCACCACATCCTATATAAACCCCAATCGACATTTCAAAACTAGATGGCTCAACGCCAGATTATCTGGGAGCAGATTTTCACGCCGACCATTTCGCCGTTTTACGGTGACGAAATGGCTAGTAGAGACCTGGAATAGTCTCGGTACTCGTCCAAGACTTCTACCCGTGAAGACTTGGTCGACGGTTCTACAACACCCGGAGAGTTGGAGGGAGTAAGATTTTTGTGTTGGTGAGGAAGAAGAGGAGGGAGTTGACTACTGGGTTGTTGGGTCGAGATTCTAGGCATTCCGCCTAGAATCAATCTCGATGCCGAATATCAGGATCCCCAGTTTGATGGGGTTGAGCCGTTGATGGGCGCATCATCATCAATGGGAGCTACAATCCAAACTCCCATGTGCGCCAAAGTTTCTCCGAGACTCAACCAACCAACCAAAAAATTTCTGATTGATGGATTCGGAATGTCCTAGGCAAGGACAAGGTCATTGACATCGGTCCGACCGCCTCCATCGCCCTATGGATACTCCAGAGCGGAAGTACGATTTCTGTATCCCGGAGTTTTGCTCAACATAATCAGGAGGATCGGACGGTCGTTGGCACCTCTTCCTGTGCTTATCACTAAGATCATGTTGAAGATGAAGGCAACTCCGGCTTCTGAGAGGATTTACATTACCCTGCACGGGAACCCGCGTATCTATAGGGAGTGTGTCCAACAAGTCTGGAAATTGCCAGAGGATAGGGAGCAGGAGGAAGAGGAGGAGGCTGGGGGACAGCAGGATGAGTCGGAGGAGGATGAGGAGGATGGCACCTGCTTTGATACGGATGCCTTCCAGAGGTGTTGGTCTGATGCTGAGCGCATGACTATGCTACATAGGGGCATGCGTTCACTCAACACTCTCTGTGCAGACCTCCGGACTCGACAGGCCACCATTCACCACAACTTCGAGCTCCGCACCCGGAGGGAGGATGAGAGATGGGAGGCGCAGGGCTGAGATGGAAGCCCAGCGCCAGTTTAGAGTAGAGATGCTAGCACGCTTCCCACCTCATACAGACTCTGCCTCTGAGGACACAGCTGCTAGGCATGAGCGTCGTCGACGGAGGACGACTGCTGCTGGACCTTCTGGAGTTCAGGAGCCACCACCAGAGAGTACCCTCCGCCACCAGTGGCGAGGTGTTTAGAGAGGATGAGCAGTGATAGTCCAGTTATTTAGGTTTAGTAGTTGTTGTGTTATTTACTTTTGTTGTCTTTATTGTAATGTAACTTTTATTTCAGTAATTTGAATTTTGTAGTAATACTCCGAATGAAATTTTAATATAAGGGTTTATTTTCATATTGTGTGCTTATTTCATATTGACCACACCTTCCAAACTTGTTTGGGGGTGGTTTGATTATTTCAAGCTGTATTCTTAATAAAAAACCCTAGTGTTAGAATTTACTGCGGAGTAAGGTGAAAATATGGTAGTTTAGGCATATCTGTGATTGAGAATCATTGTAGGATGAAATCTAGATTAAATAGATACATTCAGTCATAAAATCCAAATAAGAGATACTGGGTTTGAATTAGAATCCGGGAGATGAGTTGTTTCCGTTTTGAAGTTTGGAAATTTTAGGATTTCCGAAACTGCCGAAATTAGTTTTGGCAACTTTCCGATCCATTCTAGCAACTTTAAGCCTATATAAACTTGATACAATCTATCCTCACAACTCACACTACACCTAAACTCCATCACTCACCCTTCAAACCCGCGATTCCCGTTTTCGACTTCATTTTCGAAATTGCGGCTTCGGAGCCAGCGCAAGGAAAAATTTGGTCGAGCGAAGCCAGGCTTCTATTTGAGCGCGACCAGCTTAAGTTCTGGAAATCAGAAATACAAAGAGCGCCCGCGCTTCTAAGTTAATGGCCCGCCGCCCGACTTCTCTGGACCGAAATTTTCTTGTTTTTCGGCGTAGTTTCCGAGTCATTCGTGAGCTATTCCAAAGCGTAATTTTGAGATGACATCTCCAATATTGATACCGAACAGTCTTTGAAGATTTGTTCCAAAGCACTACTTACGGTGCTTGGTTTTGAGGTGATCACATATGTTGGTGGGAACCTCTTATGGTAAGACCGGTGAACTTTATTCTCCAAAGACTTGCATCTTATTTTTATAATAACTGCATTTTCTTTGAGAGACCGGATGGAGAACAAGTGTTCTCCATCAACATTGACGATGAACCAATGGAGATTACCGTGTTCTTGCTAGCCTTTGTTCTTGGACTTGCTATGCCCGGCCGAGATACAAGACCCATGGTGCTATTGGGTCGATAATATGCATGTCTACACCTATGAGTCTTTGCACGAGGCTTATGGGGCAGGCATTTTCAGATTGAGGACCAAGGGGACTATAACGTTGCCCTTGGTAGCCCTCGGGTCCATGAACATAGGAACTGTTATGTTTTGGATAATGCTAAACATTTTAGGGGAATGGCGTTTTCTTCGTGAATGGCGCCACTTGCAGCGTTTTCCTTGCTTTAGCCAATGGACGCCCGGTTCTATGACCTTCCCGGGACTTTGATGTCTAGTTTAGCACGAGCCTATACCATGAGGCATAAGTACCTTCTTATGCCTGTTTTTAATTTCAATATTATGCTATGTTTCTTTCCCTCGTTTTTGTACACGCGTTTCACGGATTGGATTAAGGTAGACACGGCGGACGACCCACCAATAGTATTATCCGATCTTTCCGCAATGACTTGGCATGGGTGGCGGATACAACCTCACCAGGTTGCACCCTACACCCCATCAGACCAAGTGGCACTTAATAGGTTAGCAACCATAGATGATAAATGGCGTGAAGCCCGGCAAATTA
Organism: Coptis chinensis; assembly: GCF_015680905.1. Taxonomy (NCBI): domain Eukaryota; kingdom Viridiplantae; phylum Streptophyta; class Magnoliopsida; order Ranunculales; family Ranunculaceae; genus Coptis; species Coptis chinensis. The sequence goes on along the minus strand of NC_141463.1, from coordinate 80,873,002 downwards.
TCATAGCATGGCAGGGAAAGGAACCTCACTTCTTTATAAAAGTAGAGGATGACGAAGATGACTAATAACAACGGGAGTGGAGGTAAGTTTTAGTTTCGTTTTGTGTCCGCTATGTCCCAAGCAATTTAATTATGTTAACCCCATAATGGGTGGAACTCTTATAGAGTTGTGTCGGTTTTTATTTCCTATATTAGTAATGCGTTCTAACATTGTTTTGCAGATGTTTACGAATTTCACGCTTCAATGGTATTTTTCTTACCCTCTTTAATTACAATGCTTTGAGGACAAAGCATGCTTCTTGTTTGGGGGGCATAGAATCACGGTAATTAAGACATCCGTTAGGATATAGATATATATAATATGCATTTGTTTTCGAAGTTAAAATTTCAAAAATTTAAAAATATAAATAAATAAGTTTATGCTATACACTTAGGAATATTGGTATTGTTTTCTTTCTCCATGCTCTTAACAATCTAGAAGTCTCACATAGTTGTTGCATCGTAATAATTGTTAGAAACTTAGGTTAATCGTAGGTAATAATCTTTGCATCTATCTATAAATATATTACGTGAGTATCTATGATTGTTAGCAAGTAAGTTTCTGAAATCTAGGCTAGAGTACTTATTCTACAAATCCTGTGAGAATATAGCCTAAAGCCTTATATGAATTTAAACATTTGAGAAATGACACAAGGGAGAAGTAAAATCCGGATAGAGAAATCACACGTCCACTTGCTTGATCACTAAACCATATCCTAAGTGAGAATTTAGGCCGCCTTTGGATCGATATATTTAAATTCAAACCTATGAATTATTTTCCGCTAGTCACCACTCGAGCCTTTTCATTAGCCCTTCCATAAACCACAATTCCTTTACCCCTGTTACAAAAAAAAAACAAAATAAAAAAAAAGAGAATAAATCAACCTACCCAATTTAGAATAAGTCCGAGAATAGAATGAGTGAAGAAAGAAGAAGAAAACCCGTGTAAACAAAAATTGTTACTTGCTTCAGAAAATAAAGAAAAGAAGTTTCCATCCAAAGAAAAGAAAAATAGAAATAAAAAAAAAAAAAAAAAAAAAATTAAAACTCCAAAAAAAAAAATAGAATAAAAAGGAGTCAAAAAAGCCAAAGAAAAGAAAAAAGAAAAATATGGCTAAGGATGGAAACAAAGTATAGAAGCAAAAAGAAAATAACAAGGTTTTCTCTAAGTTACATAATACTGAAGACTCTATTATCTCAGACTTGTCCTTTTGAATATCCATTTCCTTCCTTCTTAAACCATCTCCTAATCCCAGAACACCTAATAAAAGACCTCTAGCTCAATTAGGAATATGTTAGTGTGATAGTAAGTGGCAGATGTGTTTGATTGACCCGGCTTCCTTGTTGTCATTGAGATTGTAAGGTAAAGTGTGCCCACCGTACATCGGAGTAACTTAAACTTGAGTGAAAAATCGAGTGTTGTTTCTTGACTATTATTGTGAGAACCTACTTAAGGACGCTTATTCCGAAGTTCGAGAAACAAACCTCGCTAAACATTTGATAGTACTACTCATTGTATATATGTTTATTGTAGATGATTGATTATTATGCATATATTAACTTAGGGTTTATTTGGTTATTCTTATGTAATTGCTAGAGAGATGTATAGATAGTTGAGCATGAATAAGGAAACAATAGTTTTATTTTCTTAGTCGTTGAAGTATAGATGAAGTTTGTGAGTACCTTCTTCGAAAAAACTCTCACGAGGCTATAACTCGTCCACTAGGGAATTCCTAGTGGTTTAAGGCCTTGTTGCATATGGTCAATGCAATCGCACTCTCAAATAAAACGAGATTAGGTAGAACTCCATTTTTGGTCACTTATTCTAATTTCTCATCTTTGCTTGAGGACAAGCAAAATGCTGTTTGGGGGTGGTTTGATAAGAGCCCAAAACTGTAGTTTTAACCCCTTAATAATCATACTGTTAGACCAATTATGTGAATAATAAGTAAGAGTTAACACTGATTACGCGTTTTTATGCATTTCAGGTTACAAAGTCCATTATGTGCAGAAATGTACCACTTTAGCGAGATAAAGGAGCAAAAGTCAGCAGAACTTCCGAAAGCCGTATCTTTGGACTCAGACCTCGGAATTGGGCATACCTTATGTCAAAACGACCGGCTCGGAAAGAGCTTTGCAATGGTCCAAGCCTTGACCCAATCAGAGGAGCAGAAGTGGACGAAAAGTCTGTGGAAGTCAACTGCAGCTGAAGAGGCCTTTTTGGACTGAAAGAATTGGGTTTTGGGCCTGATTCTCTGGCCCAACCCATGGCTCCAAGCCCATGCACGAATTTTGGATCTGAATGTATAAGAACAAAAGCTTAAGTCTTTGTTAATGGTAGCATATAGTAGATAGTTAGGTTAGAAAATAAATTAGATTAGTTAGCCTCCATTAAACCTTAGTTCTAGATCTAGTTTTCATTAGATTAATTAAGTTTAATTTCATTTCAATTCTTGTTTTAGATTAAACTCTCAAATTATTGTTCTTGATTGATTAGATAATAAAATAGTTGTTCTTTTGTCAATTTCGATTTCTAGATCTAATTTCAATTCATGTCCTTAGTTCAATTTAGTCATTAAATTAGATTTCATTATTGTTTAATTAAATAAATTTCAATGCTTTATATTATGTTTAGTTTTAATATAAAGGAAATGATTATGGAATGATTCAAGGCTAAACCTCCATTAGAGGGGTTGTGAAGCCTTGATGAAAGCTTGATTCCGATTATCGTAGAGAGTCGCCGTAATTTCCATTCCACTCTAGAAATGATTAGTTCACCATGAGAATGGGTTTAATTGTTCACATGCTAGTTATAACTTGGTAGAAATGCCATGTATGATTAGGGATTAGGAATAACCAATTGTTCTGGGAAGTTCAATTCGGATTCTGACGATTTCGTCGTTAGTGGATTAAGTTGAGTTAAGGTGGAATCAATCCCCTCTAACTCCTTATCATAGAATCAACGTAGCATTCCCTTAGTATTCCGATAACCGACTAGTTGCATCTTGTGGGTAGTTGCATCGTAGTATAATTCCCTTCGTAAAACTCTCATAGACTTAAAAACGACTAGTTAGATTAGAGAACAAGCATGCTAGAGTACTAGGAGTGGAACGAACTCTATCTACTCCCCTATATCTCAATTGGTTGAGAGTAGAAATAAATCTTTGATAACTCAAGCACGTAAAAGTATAAGTTTAGTTTACTTACGTTTTGGATTCGCAGTTCATTTCGTAGGTAGACTATTCATTTTACAGTTATCACTTATCACACCACCCCCAAACAGCACTTTGCTTGTCCTCAAGCAAAGAAGAGACATTAAAATGATAAGTGGTCAAAAATGTGTTGTCCTAAGCTAAATCTCATTTCGCAGAGTGCGGTTGCATTGACCGTATGCAACAAGGCCTTGAACCACTAGGAATTCCCTAGTGGACGAGTTATAGCCTTGTGAGAGTTTTCCAGAGAAGATACTCACAAACTTCGTTTATACTACAACGACTCAGTAACAAGGGCATGTTTCCTGAAATAATCTCAGGTGTCTAGACATCTCACTAGCGGGGGAAACAAGGATTTAATTCTTTCGAAATTCAAGTTAATATATATACAATAATCAAAACATCTACGTATGAGTATGCATGCAGTGATCTTATAATGAAATGTACGAGCAGGGCCGTTTCTGGATCCTTCGAATAGCGTCCTTAAGTAGGTTCTCACAGGTATGTGTTGAAACACAATTTCTCTCTTATTTTTCCACTCAAGTTTTCTATCTCCAGTGTGCAGTGGGCACACGTTTCCTCACATACTCAATGACAATCAGAGGAGTTGAGGTCGAGAAGTCACAACTACTCCTAATTGAGCTAGAGGTCTTTATTAGGTGTTATGGGGCTTAGGAGGTAGTGTATAAGAAAATGGAATAGAAAATTCAAAAAATGATAAGTATGAGAGAATAAGGTCTTAGAGATATTTATACTAGAGAAATCCTTATTTTCTTTCCTGCTTCTAACATGGGTTTCCATACTTGGATTTTTCAAGCTTTTGTATTCCCTTTTGATTTGATTTTTGGGGGGAATTCTAACTTTAATATTTCTTTTGATTTTTGGAAACATTTTTCTTTTTTTTTTTTTTTTTTTTTTTTTTTTTTTTTTTTCTTTTGAAACAGGTAACTGAATTTGATTTGTGACAAGGTTTTTCTCTTCATTCTTCTGCACTTCATCCTATTTCTCATACTCATCATCTAGGTAGGCTTATTTATTTGTGGTTAATGGATGGGTAATGAATTTTTGGTAAAATAGAAAGGGTTAATGAAAGGTTCAGTGGGGCGACTAGCGGTAAAAAATTTTACAGGTGTGAATTTGTGGCTATATCGATCCAAAGAAGGCCTAAATTCTCGCCTAGGATTTGGGTAGTGATCAAGTAAGTAGACGTGTGAACTTCTCTATCCGGAAAAACTACTCCTTTGTGTCATTACTCACATATCACACATTTTGAGGCCTTTTGGTTAGATTCTTATAGGATATGGAAACTAAGTTGTCTAACCGTAGGTCCCAAAACTTACTGCTGTGTACATTTAATGATAGTCAGTACATGAATGCTCATGAAAAGATGTAAAAACTATTGCATACATAGTAAATTAAGTTTCTAAGAACAAGTCCTAATTCTGATGCTAGGGTGAGATTTCTAAATATTTTTCATCACAGAAAAGAAAACAAGAATTTGTCACTAAATACGTTTATTTAGACATAAAGTAAACTATATACAACTATGCATGCTTAATTTTTGCAAAAGGTTCTCACCACCCCCCAAATAGTCGGACACTGTGTCCTCAAAGTGTTAAGAGGAAGAAAGAGTATACCTGAGAGGCTTTGAGCAAAAATATAGCTGACATCTTCCACAGAAATTTATTGTAACACACTATATATTATACATCATAAAAGTGAAAGCACACTGTTAGATTGGCACACTGTTAGGTTATTTATTTATCTCACATCAAAACATAAAACAAATATGTACATGCATCAACTCACATTGCCCCCAACCTTGGGCGGGGATAGTCCATCCCCTTGCCTCGTCCCTATAGAAATGTCATTCCTTTGCATCACGCCAATCTATTATAGCTTTCCAGACTTCGCTCCACTTCCTCTTCTTTGCAGTGTCCAGATGAGCTATCATTTTATCACCATTAGGGAAGGAACGCACTTTCTTTAGATACCTTGCAGGGCGTCTCCATGTCCGAAATCGCAAGGAACGAATGATCTTGTTGGTTGGACACATAGAGTCGACCTTTACCCAATCCTGAAAGGTGGCCGCAAACTGCGGGAAGTACGTCCTCACTATCCTACATGATGTGACTGGCAAGGTGATATAGTGTTGCCGAAAAGACCGAGCCTTCTTTAGGTTCTCAATTACTAGGTCTGTGATGTCGAAGGCGGTATGTTGCTGGGCTAGTGCATGGAACGTCTTAAAAGCTGACTTTGATGCAGTGGAAAAATGTCAATCCCCCATGATGTTCAAAAGAATAAATAACATGGCAGTTCCAACATTCATGGTCATACTGGTAAGTGGAATAGTAAAGTCTGGCCATCGACCAGCTACGGCACGTTCCCTGACCTGGGCAAGGCCATCGCTATAACGGGCGGCAAATTTTTCCCAAGAATAGTCATTAAAGTTGTTTTCTACCATGTATTGGATGGGGATGTCTGGCTGAAAGGGAGGAAGGTCTAGAGCCATAGCAACTGTTGGCTCGTAAAAAGAGTGTTGGGTGTTACCAATACGGATTGTAAATCCATTCAAAGGGAACCCTGTAAAGCAGGTAGATCTTCCATATGATCATAAAAATAAGTTGCCAAACCTGGGGAGTATGTCTGCTTCGAGTGTAGAATAAGAGAGTTCCAACCGACTCGAGTGATGTAGTCTCTGAAAAGATGTCCATATGCAGGAGAATTCAGCAACAAATGGAAAGATTGTTCTGGAATCATCTTTGGAGCTTCCATTGTAGAAGATGTGTGAAGAAAGATGCTACCTGTTAAACAAAGATAAACAAATATTAGAATATGTTGAGAATAATTAAGAAAAAAAAACAAATTACCATAGGGAAATTGCACTATATTTAAAAAAAACTAAAAAAAAATGACAAAGAGCATAAAATTGCAAAATGTAAATTGTGTCATGGGCCCAAGTAACGGCGAGGATCCTTTTGTGAAAGGGATCCATTTATAAGATCTTCGATGCCGTCAACGCCGCAGCACTCATTGCATAATTTCACTCGTGTAACGGTAAATCTCGGGCGTGGTTCTCCATTATGAGAGTGTGATTTGCCGAGAACAGGGTTGTGATCAGGCAAGAATTGTGCTTGTTCCTCTTCCTGTATTGTCCGCAGGTCGTGAAATTCAAGGAGACTGGTGATGATAATATTCTGACGTTTGTATAATGTCATCAGTCCTTGTTGAATTAAACGAAGGCCTTCCATAGGATTAAATACATTGCTTAATGCATTTTCAGTGAAGATGTTATCAGCGGAACAAGCTTCTTCAGTTTCTGTACTGACATGGTTTTTTTCAACGTCGGGATATCCCTTGGTTTGTAATGGGAATTTGAAGTACCTCGGAGATAATTTCCATAGTCAATTCACGCTTGCATCCGTTTGCACGGACAAAGAATTGCCCGCTTTGGAAATAACCGTTTTTATAGAACAACAAGACCAATTCTCTGGAAAAAAAAAATGCCTGTTTATGATGTAAAAAAAGGTGCCATCCTCGACGTAAAATTTCTGTGTCAAAAAATGGATGAAAAAGACCGTTTTGGAAATTTTCCATAAAATTTTGCTCGGGCACGAAAATTCGAGTGAGAGCCATTAAAGATGGAGGGGTAAAAAAAAATTAGTGGAAAAAGGGAAGTTGGTATTTAGGGTGTCTATCCTTGTTATAAATAGGCACCAATCCGAAGATGTAGAAAATACAGATCGAGGTGTCACAGGGTAGTTAGACCACGTGTATTTTCTAAAATATGGTGCAAAGTGTGGATGAGAAGAATGGGGCATGTGACTACAAGGAGTGCCCTTTCTTTTTTTTTTTTTTTTTTTTTTTTTATTTGGGAAAAGAAATAGCATAAGTATAAGGCAAAGGAAGATGTAAATATATTATTACAATAAGATGTAAGAACGTAGAGAGGATTGGAAACACATCATAATGATAAGTGAAATAAAATACAAACCTAAATATTAGATAGAATTATGTGCCACATTAACAACATTACTATAATAAAACAACCGAGCATGAAAACTTGAGTAGCATATTCAATCTGCTGCTGCTCAAACTTTTCTAGTGCATCCATGAATCTTGAAACTTGGAGTGATCTAAAACCGTTTTTTAGAATAAAAAGTGGAGAGGGGAGAAAGTGAAAGGAGTGAAATGTGAAGAATGTGTTAAAGTTATTTATAGAAGAAAATTGAGCCATTTTCTGACCGTTTTTAGATGCGATTTTAGCGCCAATCCACTTATTTTCTTCACTTTGAAAGGTCAAAGCGAACCTGTTTCATTTAGTGTTCATTGCGGTGATCTTTACTATTCTCTTAGTTTGAGTTCCGTAGTTTCGCTTACTACTAGGATAGGTGAAACTAAATGATTCTCTTTGTAGTTTGGTCGTTACAGCTTGCTAGTAAACTTATAGTCGTTAGCTTAGGGAATTGCCACTAACAAGGAAAAAGTCGATGTTGAACAACCACCAAGATGGGTACAGGACCGAGAATCCATGAATGGAAGCACTGCTCGGAGAAGAAATGACATGAACGAACCATCTCGAGCACAGGTCTCGGTTAGACATGTTGGAGAGTAGTTCCGGTGCACATATATCCTACATAAAAGTTTTGCTGTTTCAATGAGTCGGTGCCCGATGTTTCGACCAAGGAACAAACAACGTTTTCTGACCGTTTTTAGGATGCGATTTCATGACCGTTTTTCAAAACGTTGGTTTACGGTAAAATTTTGCCGTTAATTGTGACGTTAAAAATATATGTATATATTTTTATATATCTATATATATTTTTATTACTAATATTATTATATATGGTTCTACCTATATAATATTGGAGATGACTAAAATATCAAGGCGTAAATTTTTTAGGAAATAAATGGAGACTATTAAGTTGGAAATGCAAGTACGTGAAATCAAATATCGACATAAATATTATACAAGACCGGAAAAATAAACTGGCTATTGATGGTCCTCAGGGGCTGCAGAAGAATCCTCGAGGGCTGCAGAAGAAGAACCGTGAGTCCCGCTACGCCGCGGCAAGACGAAGCCCCGTGGAGGCTAATCGCTCTGGATATCACCTAGAGTATCCATCACCGAGCACAAACCGATCTTTGGTTCACCATGAGCATCTTACTGGAACTGGTTCTGGCGAGTAGTCATATGGTCCTGAAATGCAGTCATGGAAGCTTGCATTTCCTGCTGGAATTCGCCCATGATGTCTGTCAGTGACTCGTGGCGAGTGTTCATATCCGTCCTTAACTCGCCCAAGGTATGTTTCATCGATACCTGGCGAGTGTACATGTCTCTCATGCCACTGTTCATAGCACACAAGGCATCCAAAAGGTGACTCATCTTACTCATATCAGTCTCATCAAAATAGGGTGGGTGAGATGGGCCTACGTTAGCGTGTTCAGCAGCCACTGGTGATGTGGGTTCCCAAGGGGTCAGTATGCATTTTTTGAAGACAAGCATATTCTCATATTGTGGTATGGGGAGTAGCGGGGTGGCGGATAGAAAACCCAAATTAATCATAACTTGCGTTACAAGAACGGCAAGAGGGCCTGACCTAAAAGTGGCATGTGTAATAATATCAAAAAGAAAGGTAACTATGCAGAAGTTACCCTTTCGCTCCTGGAGGATCCAGAGAAGGTGGAGGAAGGTCTTGTTGATGTCCGAGGGCTTTGAGGTGCCAATGACGTTCAATCCCAGCCATTAAGTCACCGCCAGTTGGTTCTGTCGCACCGAGCGCTGATACGCGCATTTCCCATCTATGTTGTACTCTCCCTCTATTAGTGTGTCGAGCATTAGGTCGTAAGTCAGTGGGTACACGGACTGCTGCTGAGTAAGTACGTGGTCGACCAAAGGAATGCCCGTGATCCCAGAGATCAAAACAGGTGTGACTTCGTGGCGCACACCCTCGACGGTAACCCAAAAATGGTCGCCATTAAAGCTCCCATTGTCGTAGAATTTCATCACCAAATCCTTGGAATAAATCCCGCCATTAGCATATAACAAGTACTCCCATCCTCTAGAGTGAATTTTATAATCAAAGAATGGAGCAAACATCCCATTTTCGAACAAATTTCCAAAAAAATTTCTCCACACAAATTCGCCTGTTCCCGGCCATCACTGGTCTTAGGGAGAGGCTGGGGCTATTGATTTATGATGAGGGGAAGAAATGGGACTTGCTGATGGAAGGGAATTGGGGTCAGAGTTGTAGGAGTCTCGCACAAGACCTGGATATAACGTGGGCCTGCCTCATGCGAGACTTAATCGAGAGGGGACAAGATCCGGAAATTTGGGAAGACGAAGTGTGTGATGGTGACGCGTGTGGTCGGGTTTGTCGGGTTTAAAGGGCCCAAGATTTCGAGATTTGGTTGGGCCAAAAAAATTTCCCAAGCCCAAATCAAGCCTAAAGCTCGATTTAAGCCTAAAAAATCTAAACGCTCACCCACGACTCGTTTGGACTCCGAATTGGATGAATGAGATATCAAAATGATCAGCACAAAAAATGTTATCCAATTGTATGAGTCATTCTCAAAGGTCACAAGAGATTTGAAAAGAAAGGAGGGGTGTTTTATTTATAACAAATGTTTTATTTATATACAAGGGAGATTACGTGAAAAACACTGGATGTCCAGAAGAGTCACCATCTAAATTCATAGGCAACTGTTATGTCGGCTCTGAAGAAACCCAATCCAGCCAGACTGTGGCCTTACCTCTATATATTATGGGGTTAGGGGTAAGACGGTACCATCCTGGACCGTGCGTGCTACGGTCTAATAATATTGCCCTTATTACATAAGGTTATCCTCAAACCGCCCCAAAGGGAACTTAAAGTAACCAATTCTAGGGGTTGGTCTGGTGGAATCCATTGCCCATTTGTGTTCCAAGTATGTAATATCTGAGGTTGAACACAAATCTCTATGTGCACAACTTAATGCACGGGGAATTGGTTTATAAAAGACAACAATATATACATATCTACAAGTGAGTCTTTTAACGTCAGATTCTCAAGACGAATCGAGTCTTTTAATGTCAGATTCTCAAGACGATTCCCAACCCGTGGGAAAAACGGTGCAGCGGCGAAGATTATCCTGCGTAGCTGGTGTCAGACAAAAGTATACATTAAACTGGCTAATATCGGATAGGAAGTCAAGACCTTGATAGAAGGGTGTTTGGCAATGCATACACCACCCTTTTCTTTGCGCACGTCGTTTATGAGCAAAAGTACTATGACCATTCCCTATTCGTGATGAGTGAGACTTACACCAAATGATTAGCTGAAGTTCGCGAGGCAGAGAATACAAAAAGGAAGAGAAAGAAGGAAGTGAAATTTTAGGCACCCATTGTTTACCGACAGGCACGTTTGCTCGTGTTGCAGAAAATATTTATACTCAATTCTGAAATATAGTTTCCATGGACTAAGGTTCCGGCGCTTGCAACCACACACTCCAAAGAACTTTTGAGATTATAAAATAGAAGATGGCCCGGCTACCAAAATGGTGTACCCTCTATAAAAACAAGATTGAGTACACCAAATGAAACATCTAGTCTATGTAGACTGAATCCTGAAGAAGAGTTTGTTCAACATTTGGGGAGCGTAATTCGTGGTAATGTTTTAGGCGTTGTCCATTGACTTGAAATTCGTTGTTATCTTGTGGATTAAGCAAAGAGATTGCCCCATAATGTGTGCTGACACAATGAAAGGACCAGACCATCGTGTTTTCAATTTACCAGGAAAAATGTGTAATCTGGAGTTGTACAGTAAAACCTTTTGGCCAATTTTAAAATCCTTACGCAAAATGTGCTTTGTCGTGCACTCTTTTCATATTAACTTTGTAGGATTTCGAGAGATCATAAGCATCACTCCGAATCTCCTCAAGCTCATTTAATTATAGTTTTCGCTTCTCACCTGCCTCGTTGATATTGTAATTGATGCTTTTGATGGCCCAAAGGGCACGATGCTCAAGTTAAACTGGCAGATGACAAGGTTTTCCAAAAACAATGCGGTAAGGAGACATCCCTATAGGTGTCTTAAATGTTGTTTGGTATTCCCACAAGGCATCTGATAAGCGGAGAGACCAGTCGTTTCTTGATGGATTGACAGTTTTCTCCATAATGGACTTTATCTTTCTGTTGGAGACTTCCATTTGGCCACTCGTTTGTGGGTGGTATGGAGTAGCAACTTTGTGAGTAACTCCATATTTTTTCATTAAAAACCCAAAAATTTTATTACAAAAATGTGTACCCCCATCACTGATGATAGCCTTGGGGACACAAAAATGAGAGAAAATGTTTTCTTTTACAAATTTCACGACAGTCTTATGGTCATTTGAGCGACATGCGAGTGCCTCAATCCATTTGGACACATACTCCACAGCGACTAGAATGTAGAGAAAACTTTGAGAAATCGGGAAGGGTCCCATAAAATCAATGCCCCAAACATCAAAAATTTCTACAATCAAGATAGGATTAAGGGGCATCATATTGCGTTTTGTAATTCGACCTAAGCGCTGACAAAGAATGCAGGCTATGCAATGTTTGTGTGCATCGCAAAAAAGGGTAGGCCAGTAAAAACCACATTGTAACACCTTGGCCGTAGTTTTCTTTCCACTGAAATGACCTCCGCAAGATTGTTTATGGCAAAAGGATAATACGTCGGTGTGCTCGGTCGGGAATGCAAAATAACGAATGAGTTGGTCGAAACAATACTTAAAGAGGTAGGGGTCATCCCAGAAATAATATTTTACAGTGGATAAGAACTTTTTACGATCGGGCCGTGACCAAGATGAAGGAACTTCCTCAGTAACTAGGTAATTAACGATATCCGTATACCATGGAGCGGAGAAAATAGAGTACAAATATTCGTCTGGGAAGGAATCACAGATGGCTTCAGAATCACTATCAATGTCACCAACCAGCCTTGATAAATGGTCGGCCATGACATTTTCGGTTCCTTTCTTGTCTTTGATTTCCAGGGTGAATTCCTGCAAGAGAAGGATCCAATGGAACAATCGCTGTTTCGCATCCTTTTTCGCGAGTAAGTATCGAAGTGTGGCATGGTCAGTATAGACGATGGTGGATGATCCAACTAGGTAAGGGCGAAACTTATCCAAAGTATAGACAACATCTAGGAACTCTTTCTCAGTTGTTGTGTAATTGCGTTGAGCATCATTAAGAGTTTTACTAGCATAGTAAATGATAATGGTTTTGTCGTCACGTCATTGGCCTAGTACGGCGCCAATAGCAAAGTCGCTAGCATCACACATCAGTGCGAATGGTTGAGACCAATCAGGGGGTTGAATGATAGGAGAGGTAGTCAGGGTGGTTTTTAGAGTTTCAAAAGCTTGTTTGCAATTGTAATTGAAGTCAAATACCACATCCTTAAGCATGAGATTGGTTAAGGGTTGAGCAACCTTAGAAAAATCCTGAATGAATTTCCTGTAAAACCCAACGTGTCCTAAAAAGGCACGGATATCACGAACTGTACGTGGAAAAGGTAGCAAAGCAATTTTAACAATTTTAGCTTTATCAACCTATATCCCGTCTTTCGAAACAATATGACCTAGAAAAAGTCCTTTGGTAACCATGAAATGACACTTCTCCTAATTAAGTACCAGATTTTTCTATTCGCAACGCGTCAACACGTTAGAAAGGTTGCATACGCATTCATCAAAGGAATTTCCATAAATGGAAAAGTCGTCCATGAAGACTTCCATATAACGTTCCACCATATCACTGAAAATGTGGAGCATGCAGTGTTAGAAGGTTCCCGGGGCATTGCAAAGACCAAAAGGCATTCGTCTGTATGCAAAGGTTCCAAATGGACATGTGAAAGTTGTCTTTTCTTGATCGGCGGGATCGATGACAATTTGAAAGTAGCCGGAATAACCATCAAGAAAATAGTAGTAAGCATGACCGGCTGATAAGAGCCCAAAACTGTAGTTTTAACCCCTCAATAATACTACTTTTAGACCAATTATGCGAGTAATAAATAAGTGTTAATGCTAATTACGTGCTTTTATGTATTTCAGGCATGGAACTCAATTATGTGCAGAAATGTGCCACTTTGGCGATATAAAGGGAGCAAAGGGTTGGTTGCTAAGAAGTTCTATGATAAAGGCCAAGATTCAAGGAGACAAGCCTTTATGAATCCCAGTCAAAAGCTGAAAAGTTAACACGGGCAGAAACAATGCACAAGTCAGCAGAACTTCCGCAGACCATATCTTTTTACTCAGGCCTCGGATTTGGGCCTACCTTACGTCAAAACAACCGGTTCGGAAAGAGCTTTCTATTGGTCCAAGCCTTGACCCAATCAAAGGAGCAGAAGTAGACGAAAAGTCTGCTAAAGTCAAAGCCAGCTGAAACGGGCCCTGTGGACTGAAGAAATTGGGCTTTGGGCTCGATTTTCCAGCCCAAAACATGGCTCCTCAGCCCATGTACGAAATTGTGGATCTGGTCTCCTCCTTTACATAAAACAAGACTTAGCTCTTAAGAAAGATATTGTTAGATAGCTTAGAATAGAAATTAGCCATCAAAATAGCTTATAAATCTAGTTTTTAGAATTTCAATTAGTTAATTAATTAGTTTCATACATTGTTTTAGATTAGTTATTTGGGAATGATTGTTCTTCATTGATTAGATAAATAAAATAGTAGTTCTTGATCATTTCGATTTTTCCATTTAAATTTGTAGATCTAAGTTCAATTCTTGTTGTTATTCCATTCTTAATATTAAATAGATTTGAAGTATTGTTAGTTAAAATTAGTAAAGTTCAAATCTTTATATTATGTCTAGTTTTAATTCAATGGGAAATGATAGTTTGATTAATCAAGGCTAAACCTCCATTAAAGGGGTTTGATGAAGCCTTGATGAAAACTTGATAGTGTAGTATAGAGTCGTTGTAAGAATCTATTCCACTCTAGAAGGTCGTTGATTCGCCATGAGAATGGGTGGACGACCTCACATGCTAGTTATGAATTGGTAGAAATGCCATGTATAATTAGGGATTAGAACGACCAATTCTTACCGTGAGAACGTAAGAATTGGTTTACAACAAATCTACGCTAGTTTATTAAGTTAGAGTCAAGGTGGAATCAAATTCCCCTAATTCTCTATCTAGATTCAACTCTTAGCAATTTGTCATTTCGTTATTCGTAGCTTGTTATTTGAATTAACATCGTAGTATAAAATCCATCATTACTCTCATTAGACTTTGAATATACTCGTCAATTGTAGAAAACTTGAATGCTAAAGGACTAGGAGTGGAACAAATCTTCTATTCCAACTCTACGTCAATAGATTCGAGAGTAGAAAACAAATATTTTGATAAGTAACAGTTTAGTTGATAGTTTTACTTACGTTTAGAGTTTCATAGCTTTATTTGTGAGTAAGACTATCTTTTTATGTTTATCAAATGGCGCCACTGCCATCTTAGTACTCTTTAGTATTGTTTTCTGTAGACTTGATAGTTTTTCAAAGTCTCATAACCCACCCACCCTTGTTTGGATTCTCCTTTGTGGTTGTCGTTTCAGCCTTTGCAAGTTTCCACGAAAAATTACTCGAGCGCACTCGCTGGGCAAAAACCAAAGTGGGAGCGCACCCTTCACACGCTTTGAATCCCACCCTTTGGCCGAAGCGCCACCCACGCCTCTACCAAGGCCAACTTGGAGTGCCACCGCGCCACACGCCTGGAATTCCAACTTTTGCTGCTGTAGCGACACTGCGCTCTACCAAGGCCAACTTGAGCGACTGTGCCCACACGCTGGAATCCTACCTTTTGCCTCGAAGCGACTGCGCCTGCCTAGGCATATTCTCGAGCGCACCAGCGCCTGCAAAACCGCGCCCGATTTCCCACGGGTTTGTTTGAACTTCCATTTCTTCAAAGTTTTCAGTGTTCTAATTTGTTATATACACTGAGCACGCGTAAATAAGACGCTATTCATAAGCGAAGCAAGGAGGCTTTCAGGTACTCTTTTCTTCCACACCTCGCATCTTCTGGTAGAGGTTCATACTAGCATATCAGGATTGTTTGGAGTGTTGTTGTGTTTTATTAAGATTGGTATTAGCCTTATATGAGATTAAGGTTAGGCCGAAGAAAAACGCCTAACGTAATTAACCGACAACGGCAACAAACAAGTCTTTCTAGTATACCACTCACTACACCTCTAGCTAGCATACCACACACACCACCAAGTAATGGTGAAGAAAGAGAGTCTCCCTCTCTCGACTTTTTTACAAAGCCTTGAACGATAGCCCTAAATCTTGCATCGCGTTCTATCGGACCCGAGTGGGGATTTCGAATTCCCCTAAATATATTTAATTTGTTACCCGCTTTTTCATGGGTTAGACCATGAAAAACCTTTATCAACATTACATCGTAGGATTGACCAAGTCCTTATTACATTCCACCATCCTACGGTTGGGCCGAACAAATTAAACCGAGGGTATTTCCCTTCACCTTAGCCGATAAAGGCGGCATCTTGGTTAATCGCCTAAAGCCTAATTTCGTGGACTCGTGGGCTAAACTTGTTCAACTATTCATAGAACATTTTTACCCACCACTGAAGATCGATGAAATGCCTTCCAAGATTTATTTCTTTCGACAAAATCCTCATGAATCATTTTCAGAGGCTTGGAATCATTTCACCGATCTACTTATAGAGTGTCCACATCATAACCTCCCGAAAGGCACGTTAGTTCGTGCCTTTTTCAAGGGACTTCTACACCACCATAAAGAAGTCCTTGACATAATGAATGGGGGTAGTTTCTTAAGTAAATGAACCTCAGAGGCTTATAAATTTTTAGAAGATCAGACTAAGCGTAATAATAACTGGGGGGTAGTGACGATATCTCCCACAACGCTAGTTCTTCTACAACAGTAAAGGCCGCCGGTATGTTTGAGATGAAACCTGATCCGGAACTTAAAATTTTAATCCAATCTCTAACTAAAAAGGTAGAGGCTATTTCTGTTCAACAAACGCCTATCCCCGTTATGAATGTCAACTCCAATCCATGTAATTTCTATTTGAGTCCAGAGCATCCCGACTCCTATTATCCTTTCGCTTATGAGCAATAACAATCACAACAAGATAACGTTTGTTCCATTAATAGCGAACCTAACGCAGCTTGGCGACAAAATCCCAACTTCGGTTAGCAGAATAATCAACAACCTCGAAGGTTGTTTAACCCAAATGTTAGGCAAACAAACAATTATAACCAAGCTCAACCACGACAAGGTCAAGCACAAGGTCAGGGTAATTATAATAATTATAACAATAATAATTATAACGCTAATAGAGGTATCGTTCCGATAAATAATAACTACCAAAATTCACCCATTAATAATCAACGTGACATAGTTCCTGTCACACAACTAGTAGCAAATACTACTCCACAACCGGATCGATTTGATACCTTTATGCAATCTCAACAACATATTTTACAAGCCATCTAACTTTCCTTACAGCAGTTAGCTCAAGAGAAAGTACAACCCAAAGGTGTGTTTCCAGGACAAGCAATACCTAATCCTAAAACACCAAACACATCCTTTGAAGTAAACAGTAATATTAGTAACGAAATTGCAAATGTAGGAGAGATAAATTCCATCACCACTCTCCATTCAGGCAGAGTGGTGGATAACAAAGTAACTATGTCTATAGTTACCCCACAAGGAGTTCTTACACCTGATATTATACTAGATACCGAAACAGAAACTGAAGATCCTACCCCTGTAGAGGTACTAGTTAAACCACAACCTAAGAAGCAAAAAGCAAAGGTTAGATATCCAGTAGAACCATACGCTAAACATAGTAAGAAACCACCGTTTCCCCATAAATTAGCTATGTTAAAAAGAGATACAAACTTTGACGAGATTAGGGACGTTTTCAAAAATCTAACGATTAACTACCCCTTCCTCGACCTTAATTAAAAAATTACCTCACCACGCTTAAGTTTCTTAAGGAGTTGTGCATTACTAGGAGTAGGACAAATATTCTAAAAGACACCTTTCTCACTGAACAGGTTCCAACTTTATCAAAACATAATGGAATAGTTAAGTACAACGACTCGGTCGCCCCATCGCATAATGCACCTTAGAGATATCGCATTACCGACCATTGCTTTATTAGACCTGGGGGCGAGTGTTAACTTACTCCCTTATTATTTATATAAACAAATAGGTCTACAAGAAATGCAACCTACAACAATGACATTGCAATTAGTTGATAGGTCTATCAAGTATCCTAAGGGTGTAGTGGAAAATGCGCTGGTTAAGGTTCAAGATTTCTACTATCCTGCGGATTTTGTTATCCTCGATACAGAAGTCACTAATGACGTTGTCCCGATCATTTTAGGGAGCCCCTTCTTGGCAACTGCCAACGCACTTATAAATTGTCGCAATGGTTTGATGTCCTTATCTTTTGGCCAACTTTCCGCTGAGGTTAATGTATTTAAACCGATCACACAGGTTCCTAATACCAATATCGATAGAGAGGTTAGTATGATCGAGAGTTTAGCTCATAATTATGTCAAAACCACGTTTCCAAATAATCAGATGTACAAATTCCTTTCCTTTGGACGTTCCAACTTTAATAAGGACTCCTTGGACGTGGAGGGAATTGAGGAAGATTTCCTTCAACTCTTTTGCAACTCTTCTTCACCACCTCGAGAGTCCCCTCCTATTGATAACCATTCACCCACCTCACATCATTCCCCTTCCATCAATGTACCCCATCCTACACCTTTTCAAAGGAACCTGGAGTTTGCACTTGACCCTCTTATTTCTTCTGTGCTTAATGATTTTCTAAATCTGCCTAATACTGATATAATTCCCAAAGAAAAGGCACATGACACCTACATCTTCAGAATTGAGACAGTTCCTACCTACACCATGAATGAGTTTTGTGCTAAACCCACATTCTCATTCTTTCCATTCTTTCCTTCTAATAGTTATCCTTATCCACCATATCTTCCACAACCATCCATTTTTTCACACTCATTCACTTGGACAACCTCTCGTTCAAAGATGAATAAGAAGTTGCATGCTCAGTTACGTTCTAGGTCTATCAGATTTCGTTTTCATTCCACTAGGTTGCGCCGTAGGAAATCTTGGTGCCTGATTATGTTTGGGCGTGCATTCCATGTTATTTATTTCTGGCAAGACCCACAACTCTTTAGGTTGTTGCTATATGGAAACTACAGGGTATTAATATATATATCCAGTTATTTGTTAAAGTCTCGCGTATCTGACTATAAACGACTCATTTGGTTATCTGGTGTACTTCCTATCACTTCCGTATACTGATAAGTGCACCATTCAGGTAACCGGGCCCTCCCCATGAAGTGTGTGGCTATAAGTACCGGATCCTAAGTCCACGGTCAACATAATTCACGTTTTCCACTCTTGCATGTTTTCTCAATTTTTGAGTCATGTTCTTCTATGGTGTGAATTATGCATTTATTGCTTTCTTGTTTTTCTTATATTAACTTTTATTCATAAAAAAATTTAAAAATCATTAAAATCACAACCATAGTAAGTTGAGAAGTCTCAGGAATCTGACTTTAAAAGACCCATTGATAAAATAAATTTTCTAAACTCTGTTGTCTAAAATTTGTTTGGGGATGGTGTGTGATAAGAGCCCAAAACTGTAGTTTTAACCCCTTAGCAGTCATACTTTTAGACCAATTATGTGAGTAATAAGTAAGAGTTAATACTGATTACGTGTTTCTATTAGAGGAAATGTTAGTTTGATGAATCAAGGCTAAAACCTCCATTAGAGGGGTTGATGAAGCCTTGATGAAAACTTAGTGGTTAGTATAGAATTGGTTGTAGAATCTATTCCACTCTAGAAGGTCGTGTTTCGCCATGAGAATGGGTGGACGACCTCACATGCTAGTTAGTATCCGTAGGAATGCCATGAACACTAGGGATTAGAACTCAAAATTCTCGCCCGTGAAGAGCGTGAGAATTGAGATACAACATTCTACGCTAGGTCGTTAAGTTGGATTCGAGGTGGATTCAATTCCCCTCTAATTTATTTATCTAGATTCAAACAATCGTGATTCGTAGCCGTGAGATTAACTTTAGTTTATATTTTATCTTGTTATTTATTATATCTCGTTATTTAAATTAACGCGTCTTGTTAGCATAACATTTTGTAAAGCTCTCATTGACTTAAGACTGATTTCTTAGACTTAGAAGACAATCCATGCTAGGGAACTAGGAGTGGAACGAACTTCCTACTCCACTTAGTGCAATTCGCATCGAGAGTAGAAGCTTTGATAATTGAGACTCGTAAAAGTCCAGTTTTAGTTTACTTACGGATAGAATTCATCGTTCATTTCGTAGGTAAACTATTCATTTTACAGTTATCAGTGTGTTCGAGTTTTCTTTCATTAATGGTCAAACTTTCAATTTATGTTTTGTAGACTGTTTATCGTATTACGATTTGGGTTGACATTTTCTATTAAGTTAGATTTCATTGGTTCGTATAACTTACATCATGCACACATTTCGAGGTATTTTTTATCTTTTTATATGTCACCCACAGTCGGAATAGAGTGTTTTATGGATCATTAGATTGAAAATTCTCTCCTGATTATTTCCATATCTCATTCGCATAAATCGGACAGGTAACGAAGCGGGAATTTTAGTTTAAGGTTGCTCGAAAAATCGACAAAAATCGGAAAATCAATTTGGGCTTGGGCCCAACGCACGCACGTGCTTCTCCTTCCTCCGAATCAAATAGAATCGCGATTCTTTCCATTTCTGCCATTACCAAATTCAAAAACCTAACCAAAAATAAAAATAAAAGGAAACCTTAATACACCCACGCCCACAATACAATTCCACATTTAATTCTTCTCCAAAACACTCCTCCACCAATCCCAAAAATTCCCACCACCGAAAAACACCCAAAACCTCAAATAATTTGGAAGTGTCGCGCCACCCCCGCGCCACCACTACTATTTTGTTAGTGAGGGAGTCTCAAACTCCATTCCCACAGTCTAGTTAAACCCCCAAATCGTTCTAAGATATCATGGCTCAAAACGAAGGTTGTTGCCGGAACAAGCGTTTAAGGCCGACCGCTTCGTGCCTTTTTACGGTGATGAGATGATTAAGAGGGGTTGGAATCGGTTGTGGTACTTGACACATGAATTCTACCACCCCGATTTGGTCGAGCAGTTATATAAAAAGAAAGAGTTGGACGGTCAGAAAATGTTCATGAAAGTGGCTGGGACTAGGAGAGAATTATCGAGAGCGAAATTGGCTAAAATTTTAGGCATTACGCCTAGAAGCGAAACCCGATTAACCCACGGTGCAGGAGTCCGAAGATATCGAGTTCCCGTGATTGATGAACGACACCCTTATGGAGGGTCAATATAATACGACTTCTCATTGTGCTCGACAATCATCTCTGCGAACCAACCAACTGGCTGTAGCTCAGTGGATTGGTAAGAACGTTATTGGGAAGGAGAAAGTGAGCGACATCGGGTTCACATGTCTGCACGTTCTCTGGATATTGCAAGAAAAGAGGTATGAATTATGTATCATCGAGTTTTTGCTAAATATGATTAGAAGAGTTGGGAAGAGTATCGCACCATTTCCTATTTTAATTACGAAGATAATGTTGTCTTGGGGGAATAATAAACCAAGAACTAAGCGGATAATGTTGAAATTGCATGCAAATGAAAGTAGTTATAAGGAGTGTATCCAAAAGACTTGGATGTTGCCGGAGGATAGGGTGGTGGATTCGGATGAGGAAGGGGAGGACATGACATGGTTGGATGAAGATGCCTTGGAGAGGTGTACGTCTGATTCAGAACGCATGTTAGTATTGCATACTAGCGTGCGTTGCATTTACACTATTTGTGAAGATATACAAGATAGACAGATTATAGTTCGAAATAAACAAACGAACCTTAACACGAGTTTTGGAATACTCGAAAAAGGTCAGGAAGATATCTTGATTAACATGGAGAATATCCACCAGCGTCACCAGGCCCAGTATACAGTAATAAAGGCTGAGATGGAAGAACAACGCTTGTTCCGAGTAGAGATTCTACGACGCATGCCACCCTTGGAGGGTTCTGTTTCATATGAGTCTGAGAGGCATGAGCGTCGTCGCCAAAGAACGAATGGATCGGGCCCTTCTTCATCCCATGACCAATCTCCATCTCAGGGCCCTTCTTCATCACATGGCTAGGTGTTTCAAATAATTTTGTGTTTCGTTGTTATTTAGTTGTTTTTATTGTTTTATTAGTCGGATATTAGTTAAGTAATTAAATTTGAATTTGGTTGTTTTATGTTGTTTGAATTAAATTTAATATAATTTGGTTATTTTCGAATTGTGCGTGGTTGTTATCATTAATTCCACCTTCCCGAATTGTTTGGGGGTGGTATTAAATAGCTTAGCATAATTCGTTTATATGTTCATCTATTTTAGAATTTGTTTTGGAGTGAGGGTTGAGAATATGACCGATATGGGCATCGCTATGAATAGATATTGTGCTAGGATGAAATTTCGATGAGTTAGGCAGTTTCTAATCTAAATTCAACCTAAAAGATATTAGGTTTGTTTTGGAATAGAGAATATGGGTTGTTTCCGTTTTCGGTTTTGGAAATTTTATTATTTTCGGCAATTGCCTTAAAGCTTTTTGGCAACTTCCCGATTCGTTTTAGCAATTTAAAACCTATAAAAACTGCATTCATTCTACACTCACAACCCCAACTACATCTCACATTCATCTCTCATGTTTCACTCCCACTTTACCTTATTTTTCCTTCGCACTTCGGCCTCACAACTCCCCCAACGCACCTGCGCCCTAAGCCTGTCAGAGAAATCCTACCCTGAGCGCGACATGCGCCCTATTCAGCCCAAACCAGAGCGCTACCTGCGCCCAAAATACTGGAATTCCAGTTTTCATCTGGAGCGCCACCCACGCCCATCCCAGGCTAACAGTGAGCTCACCCTACACCCAAGTGCCTGGACCTTGAAAATCACCAGAGCACCACCCGCGCCCATCCCAGGCATAGCTTGAGCACACCTTGCGCCCTGACCCCTGTGGGCACCAAAAATTTCCAGTTTTCCTAGTGTTGTTCGAGGATCCTTCGCATCTATTCCAGCAAGTTTATTGGGGATGACATTCCCTCGTATCATACCGGAACAACCATTTGAAGATTTATTCCAAAGTGACACCTATGGTGCGTGGTTTCGCGAAGTGATCATTCTAGCAGGATGGGAGCCACTATTGGTAAGTCCTGATGAACTTTATTCTCCCGCACTTATATCTTATTTTTATGATAATTGTAAGTTCTTTGATAGACCAGATGGAGTGTTCTCCATCACCATCGGGGATGAACCAATGGAAATTTCTAGGTTCTTGATAGCCTTTGTGCTTGGACTTGCTATGCCGGCCGAAATACAAGACTCATGGGCCTATTTGGTAAATAATATGTACATGTATAACTATGATGATTTTCATGAGTATTATGGGGCAGGAATCTTTAGGATAGAGGACTAAGGGGATTATAACGTCGCCCTTGGTAGCTTGTCTATGAACGTGGGCACTGTTATGTTTTGGATTATGCTCAACATTAGAGGGGAATGGCGTTATTCTTCTGTGAATGACGAAACTTGTGATATTTTCCTTGCTTTAGCTGGGGGACGTACACTCTATGATATTCCCTAGACCTTAATGTCTAGTTTAGCCCGAGCCTATGGCAAGAGGCATGAGTACCTTCTTATACCTGTTTTAATTTGTCGTATAATGCTATGTTTCTTCCCTATTTTTTGTGCCTATTTCACGGATTGGGTTGGGGTCGACATTGTGAGACCCACCAATTGTATTATTCGATCGTTCCGTGAAATAACTTGGTGAGGGTGGAGGATACAACCTTATCAGGTTGCGCCTTACACCCCATCCGACCAAGTGGCGCTTGACAGGTTAGTTATAGTAGACGATAAGTGGCGTGAAGCCTGGCAAATTACCATGGCATGGCAGGATGCGAAGGAACCTCATTTCTTTATTAAGGATGAAGAGGGAAATGAGGAGGAAAATATTTAAACGGGAGTGCAGGTAAGTTTTTATTTCAGTTAGTGTCTGCTTATGTCCTAAGCAAATTTGTTTCTCATTAACCCCGTAACGGGTGGAACTCTTATAGAGTTGCGTCAGTTTTGTTTTCTATATTAGTATGTTATAACCTTGTTTTGCAGATGTTCTGGAATTTCACGCGTTTCAAATGTATTTTCCTACCCTCTTTATTTAAAATACTTTGAGGACAAAGCATGCTTCTTGTTTGGGGGGGGGGGGGCATAGAAACACTTGTAATTAAGACATCTGTTAGGATATAGATATGTATAATATGCACTTGTTTTCTAGCTAAAAAATTCAAAAATTTTAAAAAATATAAATAAAAAGTATGATATACACTTAGGAATATTGGTATTGTTTTCTTTCTCTATGCTCTCAATAATCTAGAA
Source organism: Coptis chinensis (assembly GCF_015680905.1). Lineage (NCBI taxonomy): Eukaryota > Viridiplantae > Streptophyta > Magnoliopsida > Ranunculales > Ranunculaceae > Coptis > Coptis chinensis. Next base: position 80,849,232 of record NC_141463.1, on the reverse strand, counting down.
GTCTCACGTAGCTTTTGCATTAGAATAGTTTTTAGAAACTTAGGCTAATATGTAGGTAATAATCCTTGCATCTATTTATAAATATGTTACATGAGTATCTATGATTGTTGGCAGTAACTTTCTGAAATCTAGGATAGAGTACTTATTCTACAAATCCTGTGAGAATATAGCCTAAAGCCTTATATGAGTGACACATTTGAGAAATGACACAAGGGAGAAGTAAAATCCGGATAGAGAAATCACACGCCCACTTGCTAGATCACTATACCATATCCTAAGCGAGAATTTAGGCCCTCTTTGGATCGATATAGCCAGAAATTCCAACCTATGAATTATTTTCCGCTAGTCACCCCTCTGAGCCTTTCTTTAGCCTTTCATAAACCACAAATCCTTTACCTTGTTACAAAACAAAACAAAATAAAAAATCAACCTACCCAATTCTTTGAATAAGTTTGAGAATAGAGATGAAGAATAGAAAAGAGAATAACCTTTGAAATCAAGAATTCGTTAGTCGCTGCAGAAGAGAAAAGTAAGTTTCCATCCAAATAAAAAATAAAATAAAATAAAAAATAAATAAAAAGTTAGAACTCTAAAAATAGAATCAAGGAGTCAAAAGCTAAAGTAAAAATATATATATATATATATATATATATATATATGGCTAAGGATGGAAACAAAGTGTAGAAGCAAAAGTAAAGAATAAGGTTTTCACTAGTTACATAATATGAAGACTATATTATCTCAGACTTGTTCTCTTTGAATATCCATTTCCTTCCTTCTTAAACCATCTCCTAATCTCTGCAACACCTAATAAAGACCTCTAGCTCAATTAGGAATAGGTTAGTGTGATACTAAGTGGCAGATGTGTTTGATCGACTCTGGCTTCCTTGTGTGTCATTGAGTTTGTAAGGTAAAGTGTGCCCAATACACACTGGAGTAGCGAAACTTGAGCGGAAAAATCAGAGTGGTTTTTGTCTTGACATTTATGTGAGGACCTACTTAAGGACGTTATTCCGAGTTTTTAGAAACGGATCTGCTAGTTCATCTCATAGTATTACTCATTGTAAATATGCTTATTCGTATATGATAGATTATTATGCATATATTAGCTTAGGTTTCGACTTGATTATTTTGTATTCATTGCTAGTGAGATGTATTGATAATTGAGACATAGATAAGGAAATAATAGTTTTATTTCAGAGTCATTATAGTATAGATGAAGTTTGTGAGTACCTTCACTAGAAAACTCTCACGAGGCTATAACTCGTTCACTAGGGAATTCCTAGTGGTTTAAGGCCTTATTGCATATGGTCAATGCAATCGCACTCAGCGAAACGAGATTAGTTAGAACTCCATTTTTGGTCATTTATGCTAATTTCTCATATTTGCTTGGGGACAAGCAAAATGTTGTTTAAGGTGGTTTGATAAGAGCCCAAAACTGTAGTTTTAACCCCTTAATAATACTACTTTTAGACCAATTATGCGAGTAATAAATAAGAGTTAATGCTAATTACGTACTTTTATGTATTTCAGGCATGGAACTCAATTATGTGCAGAAATGTGCCACTTTGGCAATATAAACGGAGCAAGGGGTTGGTTGCTAAGAAGTTCTATGATTAAGGCCAAGATTCAAGGAGACAAGCCTTTATGAATCCCAGTCAAAAGCTGAAAAGTCAACACGGGCAGAAATAGTGCACAAGTCAGCAGAACTTCTGAAGACCATATCTTTTTACTCAGGCCTCGGATTTGGGCCTACCTTATGTCAAAACGACCGGCTCGGAAAGAGCTTTCCAATGGTCTAAGCCTTGACCCAATCAAATGAGCAGAAGTGGATGAAAAGTCTACTGAAGTCAAAGTCAGCTGAAACGGGCTCTGTGGACTGAAGAAATTGGGCTTTGGGCTCGATTTTCCAGCCCAAAACATGGCTCCTCAGCCCATATACGAAATTGTGGATCTGGTCTCCTCCTTTATATAAAACAAGACTTAGCTCTTAAGAAATATATTGTTAGATAGCTTAGAATAGAAAGTAGCCATTAAAATAGCTTGTAGATCTAGTTTTTAGAATTTCAATTAGTTAATTAATTAGTTTCATACATTGTTTTAGATTAGTTATTTGGGAATGATTGTTCTTCATTGATTAGATAAATAAAATAGTAGTTCTTGATCATTTCGATTTTGCCATTTAAATTTGTAGATCTAAGTTCAATTCTTGTTGTTATTCCATTCTTAGTATTAATTAGATTTGAAGTATTGTTAGTTAAAATTAGTAAAGTTCAAATCTTTATATTATGTCTAGTTTTAATTCAATGGGAAATGATAGTTTGATGAATCAAGGATAAACCTCCATTAGAGGGGTTTGATGAAGCCTTGATGAAAACTTGATAGTGTAGTATAGAGTCGTTGTAAGAATCTATTCCACTCTAGAAAGTCGTTGATTCGCCATGAGAATGGGTGGACGACCTCACATGCTAGTTATGAATTGGTAGAAATGCCATGTATAATTAGGGATTAGAACAACCAATTTTACCGTGAGAACGTAAGAATTGGTTTACAACAAATCTACGCTAGTTTATTAAGTTGGAGTCAAGGTGGAATCAAATTCCCCTAATTCTCTATCTAGATTCAACTCTTAGCAATTTGTCATTTCGTTATTCGTAGCTTGTTATTTGAATTAACATCGTAGTATAAACTCCATCATTACTCTCATTAGACTTTGAATAGACTCGTCAATTGTAGAAAACTTGAATGCTAAAGGACTAGGAGTGGAACGAATCTTCCATTCCAACTCTACGTCAATAGATTCGAGAGAGAAAACAAATATTTTGATAAGTAACAGTTTAGTTTATAGTTTTACTTGCGTTTAGAGTTTCATAGCTTTATTTGTAAGTAAGACTATCTTTTTATGTTTATCACCGGCTAAACGTTCTAGCATTTGGTCAATGAATGGGAGAGGGAAGTGATCTTTACGTGTTCTGGCATTAAGTTTGCGATGGTCTATGCAAATTCTCCATTTTAATGGAATGCGAGTGGAAATGCATTCACCATTTTCATTCTGTACAACTTGAATGCCGGACTTTTTAGGAACAACGTGGACAGGACTAACCCAGTCACTATCAGAGATAGGGTATATGATACCCGCGTCAAGTAAACGTAAAACTTCCTCTCTCACCACCTCTTTCATGGCAGGGTTAAGGCGACGTTGCGGTTCTCGCGATGTCTTTGAGCCGTCATCGAGAGGTATACGATTCGTGCATGCGCTAGGGTCTATTCCCTTGATATCATCTAAGGACCACCCGATAGCGGAGCGGTGTTCACGAATGACACGAATCAAACGTGCTTCTTCGTCGGTAGTTAAGTGAGCAGAAATTATTATAGGGTGACTACCATCGGGATCGAGATGCACATACTTCAAATCAGAGGGTAGAGGTTTCAAATCTGGAGTTAGAGGATTGGGGATTAAGGATTCGTGAGCAACCGCCTCTTCAATGGAAAAGATCGAGTCCGGTTCTTCTGGATCAGTTAGTACCGCAGTAGTAGGATCAAATAGTGGTACTGACTCTAATAATGCGTGGACATCCTTGATGTACGAGTCATCGTCAAACTCAGGATTATCAAAAGAAAGAAATTGATGTACCTCGTCTTCGGGAAAAGAGTTTGTGAAATAATCGTGTGCTAGACTATCAACCAAGCTAATCTCACCCTCCATTATAGGATTGGGAAATTGTTTCATTAATTTGAACACATTAAGTTCGATAGAAAGGTTCCCGAAAGACAACGTCATCAAACCGTCCCGACAATTTATGAGAGCGTTAGCAGTTGCAAGAAATGGACATCCCAAGATGATAGGAATGGAATCACATGCCACTTCGGTATCTAGAATGACAAAATCAACGGGGTAGTAAAAATCTTGGACCTTGACTATGACGTTTTCTACTATGCCCTTTGGGTACTTTATGGAGCGATCCGCGAGTTGTAGAGTTATATTGGTAGGTTTTAATTCATGAAGACCTAACTGCTTAAATAAGTAGTAGGGAAGTAGGTTAACACTGGCACCTAGGTCTAAAAGTGCGGTAGTGGTATACTTGTCCCAACATGCATGGTACAGTTGGTCGACCTGGGTCTTTGTATTTAATCACATCATTGGTAGTAGTGATTGAGGGAAACTGCTCAGTGAGGAATGCTTGTTGAGGAACATTCGTACGTCATTTGGTGGTACACATTTCCTTCAAAACTTAGCATGCTTGGGCAAATGCTTAAGCGCATCTAGAAAAGGTAAGTTTATGGTCAAATTTTTGAAGGTTTCACGGATCTCATCGAAATTTTCGTCACGTTTGTTCTTTGCCAAACAAGCAGGGAATGGAGCTTTTGGGCGGAATCGCACATAAGGATCAGTGGCGTCTTTTCCTAGGGACGTGGGTGTAGATTTGGAAGGAACAACTTCGTCCGTTATAGGTTGTAAGGTAGGAGTTGGAAGAACGTCAGCCGTGGCTTCTGTCGATTCTTCGTCTAGCATACGTATGTTATTGTCGATGGTTCGGCCAGAACGAAGAGTGGTAATGGCATTTACCTCACCCTGGCTTGGATTACTAGATCCTGGTGCATTGTTGAGTTCATAGGCAGTGTTTGTAGGCTTAGGGTTTGGAACTGCTTGGCCAGAGAACACGCCCTTTTGACTTTTATCTTGTGCTAACAGCTGAAGAGACTGTTGGATAGATGCTAAGATTTGATTCTGTTGATTCATGTAAGTCACAAAAGTTTCAATTGTTTTATCGGCAGTGGATTGTACCAGTGGAGCAGTAGGAACAAGTTCACAATTATTGTTTACAGGTTGATTTTGTAGTCATATCCTTGATTAGCGGGAACAAGGTTGCGGTTGTTTTGATACCCTATATTTGCATTGTTGGGAAAATTATTTTGCCCTTGCTGAAATTATGGAGGATTTCCTTGACGGTAGGAATTGTAATTCGCGGGTGGTCGTGCAGAAGTGTTGTTGACACCCGGAAGAACTTGTTGTTGGGCAGGGGGTGCCCAAGCCAAATTCGGATGTTGTCGCCATGGTGCATTAGGGATGTTAAAAGCACAAGCCTCTTCAGAAGATTAGGGAGGGCACTCGTATACCAAAGGACAATAAGAATCGGCGTGCTCAGAACTTAAGCAAAGAGGACATGGGGAAGTGTTGGCAGCCATGACCTGTTTGGGTTTCTGATCATTTACTTGAACCGAAAGAGCATCGACCTTTTTGTTTAGGGACTCGATCAGGGTTTTTAATTCTGGATCGGGTTTGACCTCGAACATAGATGTAACCTTGGTAGGAGAATCTTTAGAAGATCTGGAAGAATTAGTGTTTCCCCAATGGGTGCTTCGTGAAGCCTGTTTCTCAAGGAAAGTGTATGCTTCAGTAGCGCCTTTGTCCATGAAACAACCATCGTTCATGATATCTAATGTTTCCTTTTGATGGTCAGAGAGACCATTAAAGAATGAACGGACTAATACAGCAGTGTCGAGTTGATGATGGGGACATTCGAGAAACAGATCAGTAAATCTGCTCCAGGCTTCCGAAAAGGATTCCTGGGGATGTTGGCGAAAGAATTGAATCTTCTGAAGCATTTCTGTAGTTTTCTTCTGAGTATAGAATTTTATCATGAATGCTTGTACGAGTTTGGCCCATGTTTCAATGGATTGCGGCGCTTGTCCGGCGAGCCAAACTGAAGCTTTATCAGCTAAGGTGAAGGGAAACAACCTAAGCAAGACTTGTTCGTTGGTAACGGTCGGATGGCGGAAAGTGGTGACCACTTGTTGCATCCGACGAAGATGATTGTACGGTTTTTCATGGTCTAAACCATGGTAAACATGTAACAAACCAAAAATGTTTGGAGGAATGCGAAAATCACCTACAATTGCATCGAGTTTAATGCAGGAAGCAGGTCCTTCCTGTAAGGCAATATAGAAATCCGAAAAGGGGTTTCTCGACTGTGGGATTTTCCTGAGCCATAACTAAGGGAGATAATGGCAACAGAGATGTTTGACAATGTTGGTTTACGGAGGAGGAACTATGTCTAGGAAATAGCATAAGCAGTTGTTTATTGTATTTCCGACGACGATATGTAAGTTCTAAGTCCTTATGTTTACCAGACCGTAGTCTCATACAAATAAAAATTTTAATTCAAGGCTCATAAGGAACGAATTATGACTAGAGATTTTAGAATCAAGGGAGGAGGGAGGTAAAGCACGTCTTCCTGAGTTGTTGCTAACTTGAGCACGTAAGCTAGGACAACATGTGAATATTCTAGCAGCCAGGTCACCTGATAGAATTGAGGGAGGTTGTTCGTGCTAGCACGTTCCTTAATTAGGCAACCTCAATTAAAAACGATGGATGTCAAAATAAAAACTAAACATACAATTAACACATGTTAGTTTTACACAGGAAGTCTACATATGCAAATCTATATGAATAGAAATGTATCATACGCATGCAATAATCTATAACTATCGATACGTACAACTTAAATGTGAGCTAGGGGAATGTCGAGAAAGAACTCATACAAATGAATACTGCGTACGTTAATTGATGTAACATACACATACAAAAATATTCTAAGCAGGTGGTTTGAAACTACACATACATCCAAATATATTCGAATCATATTAATTGTGTTAACGTGAAGATGTAATGACGAACCACATTTATATGCAAAGAGTTCCCATGCCAACACACAAACATGCAAGGTAAAACAGGTTATAGCAACAACCAAATAATATCCTCAACAAAGTTTGAGGAGTTTAAGAATTTGAAACCTGGCATCCCGCGATTCCTCGTACATGATCGAACTAACTCCCGAGCTTGTGAAGTTACTAGATAAACTGGACTAGAGAGTCCAAAAGAGTACTGAAAGGGAAAGTGGCATGTACCTGAAAACCGAAGTGTTGATACTCCAGGTTAGTCTCGCGTGCTACTAATATAGTCTCGTCCGAGACTCTTTTGTCAGTTCAATGCTTCAAGTTCCTACGGAATACTTAGACTGTGCTAATGAAAATAAATAAGACTTTGTTCACAGATATTTGTTAGTAGAAAAAGTTGGGGCAATAAGGTACGTAACACGTTAGTATTACAAAAGAAATGGAAATTAAAAAGATGAGGAGGTAAGGGAGGGGGTTTTTATGTTTGATGTATTCCAGTTATTACGTTAAATGTCTAGAGTCCTTCGGCGTGCAGTGGCGCCATTTGATAAACGCTGAATTTCTACGTTTATTTGGTTTTAGTTACTTAAGTCCGAAGTCCACAATCCGAAGTCCACAGTCCGAAGACCAAAGTCCAAAGTCTAAAGTCCGTATAGCCGTCCGTTTAGTCAAGTTACCTTACTCACGTGGGTTTGGTAGGATAGGTCGAGTAAGGGATCGTCCAAACCTTAGGGCTCGGCAAGGTTCACAACTGGAATTACAACTTTTAGTGAGTAGGATTTTAGGTTTTTTAGTTGGTTTAATTAATTTAACGAAAATGTAAATAATATAAATCACTAACGATGATTTCGATGTGAATAAACAAAGATAGAGAAACAGGGAGAGGGTTAATCATACTCATGCAAGAATCATTTTTTAACAGTTTATATTATCACATCACTATAGCTCTAATTCGTCTCGAGTTCATAGACAAACCCGAGACGGCATCGAGTATTAATCCCTAGCGAAATGCACACATCTCTGAGTCACATCGCACTAGCATAAGAAGTTGAACTAATATTTCATCTCTGGAATATCATTTCAGCTCCTGGCTCGATTCTACATCAGCTGGACAAATTGGAAAGCTGTTGGACACAAAAGAGTCGCGCGTGAGACATTTTGGGTCTCTCGCGAGACTGCTCGGGGCATCGACTCCAAATTTGTCTGATCTCAGTCATTTTGGGACCGGATGTCTAATCTACACCTAATTCCTAAGTAGTGATTCTAGAATATTAAATAGTCAATCCGGATTTTCACACGAGCAGCATAACCCTCCCGGGGGGATTAGCTCATGGTCATTGAAGGAATAATTAAACTTGCTATATACATTAAATAAATAAATGCAGGACAAAAATTAAACTTAAAAAGAAATGGCTTTCATTAAGAAGAAAATGACTTATAGTATTAAGCTGCTGGAATAAAATGGACAGAATTTAAGTACTGAAAACGAAAACTAACTGATTACTAAGCGGAGGTGATAAAACATAAAATGAATAGTTTACCTACAAAATGAACGATGAACTCAAAACGTAAGTAAACTAAAACTTTCTTATGAGCCTATATTTATCAAAGTTTCTACTCTCAATTCTATCGAAATAAAGTGGAGTAACAAATTCGTTCCACTCCTAGTTCTCTAGCATGGAATGTTTTATAGTCTAATTTGTCGGTCTTAAGTCTAATGAGAGCTTTACGAAGGATGTTATACTACGATACAATATGAAATTGATTATGTTGAATTTAAACTACGAATGCTATGGAAATATGATTGTTTTTTAATCTAAATAAAGGATTAGAGGGGAATTGAATCCACCTCAAATCCAACTTAGTAACCTAGCATAAATTATTGTATCTCGATTCTCACGTTCTTATGGCAAGAATTTTGAGTTCTAATCCCTAGTGTTCATGGCATTTCTACCAAATACTAACTAGCATGTGAGGTCGTCCACCCATTCTCATGGCGAATCACGACCTTCTAGAGTGGAATAGATTCTACAATGCTTCTACACCATACCACTAAGTTTTCATCAAGGCTTCATCAACCCCTCTAATGGAGGTTTTAGCCTTGAGTCATCAACCCATCATTTCCTATTGAATTATAACTACACATCATATTAAAATTCTAACTTAACTAATTTAACAAACAATGTTTCAATCTACTTAAACTACGAAATGATAATCAACAAGAATTAAAATTAGATCTATAAATTGAAATGACAAAAATCGAAATTGATAGAAATAACTATTTTATTTATCTAATCAATCAAGAACAATGATTCAAAGACTTAATCTAAAATAAGAATTGAAAATGGAACTAAAACTTTATTAATCTACTGAAAACTAGATCTAGAATTATCTATATGGTTTTAGGTCTAACTAGCTACCATTAACAAAGAGCTAAGCTTTTGTTTTTATATGTCCAGATCCAAAAATCGTGCATGGGCTTGGAGCCATGTTTTGGGCCAGAGAATCAGGCCCAAAACCCAATTCTTTCAGTCCAAAAAGGCCTCTTCAGCTGCAGTTAGATTCAACAGACTTTCCGTCCACTTTTGCTCCTCTGATTGGATTAAGTCTTAGACCATTGGAAAGCTCTTTCCGAGCCGGTCGTTTTGACATAAGGTAGGCCCCATTCCAAGGTCTGAGTCCAAAGATACGGCCTTGAAGTTCTCACGACGACTTGTGTCTTTGTTTCAAGGCGTCGACTTTTCAGCTTTTGGAATGGGGCTTTAGAAAGGCTTTGTCTTCTTGAATCTTGGCCTTTAATCACGGAACTCCTTAGTAACCGACCTTAGCTCCTTTATCTCGCTAAAGTGGCACATTTCTACACATAATGGACTTTGAAACCTGAAATGCATAAAAACACGAATCGGTGTTAACTCTTAATTATTACTCACATAATTGGTCTAAAAGTATATGCATTGTTAGGGGTTAAAACTACAGTTTTGGGCTCTTATCAAACCACCCCAAACAGCATTTTGCTTGTCCTCAAGCAAAGATGAAAAAATTAGAATAAGTGACCAAAAATGGAGTTCTAACTACTCGTTTTATTTGAGTCGCGATTGCATTGACCATATGCAACAAGGCCTTAAACCACTAGGAATTCCCTAGTGGATGAGTTATAGCCTCGTGAGAGTTTTCGATGAAGGTACTCACAAACTTCAACTATACTATAATGACTAAGAAATAAAACTATTGTTTACTCATTTATGTCCCAACTATCTATATATCTCACTAGCAAATGAATAAGAATAACCAAGTCAAAACCTAAGCTAATGTATGCATAATAATCAATCATTTATGATACTGAATATAAATACTATGAGTAATACTATGAAATGCCTAGCAGGGTTCGTTTCTGAAAACTTCGAATAAGCGTCCTTAAGTAGGTCCTCACATAAATGTCAAGGCGAAAACCACTCGATTTTTTCCGCTCAAGTTTAAGCTACTCGGTGTGCGGTGGGCACACTTTACCTTACAATCTCAATGACAACAAGGAAGCCGGAGTAGATCAAACACATCTGCCACTTACTATCACACTAACATATTCCTAATTGAGCTAGAGGTCTTTATTAGGTGTTACGGGGATTAGGAGATGGTTTAAGAAGGAAAGAAATGGATATTCAAAAGGACAAGTCTGAGATAGTAGAGTCTTCATATTATGTAACTTAGAGAAAACCTTGTTATTTACTTTTGCTTCTACACTTTGTTTCCATCCTTAGCCATATTTTTTTTTTTCTTTTTCTTTGGCTTTTAACTCCTTTTATTCTATTTTTTTGGAGTTTTTATTTTATTTCTATTTTTATTTTTCTTTTCTTTATTTTCTGAAGCAATTAACTAACTTTTGTTTACACTGGTTTTTCTCTTCTTCTTTCTTCCTCATTCTATTCTCAGACTTATTCTAGATTGGGTAGGTTGATTTTATTTTTTTATTTTATTTTTATTTTGTTTTGTTTTTGTAACAGGGTAAAGGATTTGTGGGTTATGAAAGGCTAAAGAAAGGCTCAGAGGGGCGACTAGCGGAAAATAATTCATATGTTTGAATTTCTGGCTATATCAATCCAAAGAGGGCCTAAATTCTCGCTTAGGATATGGCAAAGTGATCAAGTAAGTGGACGTGTGATTTCTCTATCCGGATTTTACTTCTCCCTTGTGTCATTTCTCAAATGTTTCGCTCATATAAGGCTTTAGGCTATATTCTCACAGGATTTGTAGAATAAGTACTCTAGCCTAGCTTTCAGAAACTTACTGCTAACAATCATAGATACTCATGTAATATATTTATAGATAGATGCAAAGATTATTACCTACATATTAACCTAAGTTTCTAACAATTATTCTGATGCAAAAGCTACATTGAGACTTCTAGATTGTTAAGAGCATAGAGAAAGAAAACAATACCAATATTCCTAAGTGTATAGCATAAACTTATTTATTTATGTTTTTGAAAATTTTTAACTTGAAAACAAATGCATATTATACATTTCTATATCCTAACAAATGCCTTAATTACACGTGTTTCTATGCCCCCAAACAAGAAACATGATTTGTCCTCAAAGCATTTAAATAAAGAGGGTAGAAAAATACCATGGAAACGCGTGAAATTTTGGGACATCTGCAAAATAAGGTTAGAACATACTAATATAGGAAATAAAAATACTGACGCAACTCTATAAGAGTTCCACCCATTATGGGGTTAAGCAATTAAATTTGCTTGGGACATAAGCAGACAATAACAAAACTAAAAACTTACCTTATCTCCCGCTTAAGCATCCTCCTCCTCCTTAAAGAGATGAGGTTCCTTCGCATCCTGCCAGTCCATTATAACTTGCCAAGCTTGCCGCCATTTATGATCTACTAATGTTAACTTTGTTAAGTGTTATTATATGCGATGGGATGTGCGGGCGACCAAATGAGGTCGCCACCCATCCGGCCAAGTCATTATTCGCAATGAGCGAACCACCCAATTGGTGGGTCTCATGACTTCAACCCTTTTCCAATCTGTGAATTTTTCACAGAAT